>NC_090989.1:118977500-123777500 GCF_041146395.1 Eulemur rufifrons
CCTTCATTCAACAAGTATGTACTGGTGATCTGCGATGTGCCAGGCTCTGTGTCAGGAGCCTGGGTTCAGAGATGAAGAAGGCACAACCTTTGCTCTCAAGTAACTCACACTCAGGAAACATCAAGGACTGAAGAGTGAGCTCGGAGTCCTTAGGAGCATGGAGGTTGAGGATGGCAGAAGAAGGAAGCCTTCCCAAGATGGTAATACTGGAACTAAATTTTAAAGTAAAACAGGTGTTAACTAGATTAATAAAAAAGAAATGTGACGCAAAGGAAACATCACATGTAAAGGCCCAGAGGTGTGAAGGAATATAAGGAATTTTGGTTTTTCTGGGACTGGCAGAAGAGAAGGCTAAAGAAGTTGGTAGGAACCAGACTGGCAGCAGAAGAGTGCTTATGGGCTAAGATGAGGAGACTGAAATTTATGCCCAAGGCCACAGGAGTCACTGAGGAATGTGAGAGGATAGGGATGGAGATTGTGAGAGAACTGGATTCTCTACAAACTAATTTGATTATAATCCAGGATACTGATATCAAGTTTAAAAAAAAAACAACAAATTAAGAGAACTTTTGCTGGAGTTTTCATTAGATGGGGATGAACTTGAGCCAAAAAGTCCTCAAAGACTTACTATTCCCTCCCTAGATTTAAGGAGCCATTATTTTTCTTGGGAGGAGACATCTCTTGGCAGGGTCTTACTGATTTGAGGAGTGACTTGTGTATTTGCTCCTAATCAGAATTGCAAAACTTGTAGGCCTTCTAACATGTTGGTCTGACAGAGACATGGCTCCAGGATTGCATGAGCCAGAGAGAGCATGTAGGAAGTTTCATCCCAAATCCAATACTAAAACAGAATACACACGCCTGTAGATTATTCTAAAAGACACAACAGTTGCCCAGCATTACTTAGACTCGGATGGGGTCTCACTGTTTGAGAAAGCAAGAGGACCACTATTCTCATACCACATCTACAAGCCCTGCCAAGAATATCAGAAGAAAAGTCATTGCTTTGAATGAGACACCAGAGAAAGAAACAACTCCTGTTTTTAATTAAAGATTATCAAACTAAACTTAAACCTTAGGTGTGAAATGATCAGAATTCTAGAAGAAAATGTAGGAAAGACTCTTACAGACATTGGCCTCAGAAAAGAATTTACGAGGAAGACCCCTAAGGCAACCACAGCAACAACAAAAATAAATGAATGAGACCTGATTAAATTAAAAAGCTTCTGCACAGCCAAAGAAACAGTCATGAGAATAAACAGACCACCTACAGAATGGGAAAAAATTTTCGCATACTGCACATCAGATAAAGGACTGATAACAAGAATCTATTTAGAACTCAGGAAAATCAGCAAGAAAAAATCAAACAACCCTATCAAAAAGTGGGCAAACGACATGAATAGAAAATTTTCAAAAGAAGATATAAGAATGGCTAACACACATGAAAAAATGCTCAGCATCCCTAATCATCAGAGAAATGCAAATCAAAACCACAATGAGATATCACTTAACCCCAGTGAGAATGGCCTTTATCAGAAAGTCCCAAAACAACACATGTTGACGTGGATGCGGAGAGACAGGAACACTCATACACTGCTGGTGGGACTGCAAACTAGTGCAACCCCTGTGGAAAGCATTATGGAGATACCTTAAACAGATTCAAATAAACCTACCATTCGATCCAGCAATCCCATTATTGGGCATATACCCAAAGGAACGTAAGTCATTCTATGACAAAGACACCTGTACCCAAATGTTTATAGCAGCACAATTCACAATCGCAAAGATGTGGAAACAACCCAAATGCCCATCAATTCATGAATGGATTAGTAAATTATGGTATATGTATACCATGGAGTATTACTCAGCTATAAGAAATAACAGTGATACGACATCTCTTTGGTTCTCCTGGAGAGAGTTGGAACCCATTATATTAAGTGAAGTATCCCAAGAATGGAAAACCAAGCATCACATGTACTCACCAGAAAATTGGTTTCCCTGATCATCACTTAAATGCACATTTGGGAATGATACCAATCGGATATCAGACTGAGGTGGGGGGTGGGGGGAGGGGTTGGATGTATGCCTACATGATGAGTGCAATGTGCATTGTCTGGGGAATGGACACGCCTGGAGCTCTGACTCGGCGGGATAGGCAGTACATGGGCAACGTATGTAACCTGAACTTTTGTACCCCCATAATAAGCTGAAATAAAAAAATAAATAAATTAAAAAAAAATAAAGAGAACAAGAATGCATGAAATGCACTAAATGAAAAAAAAAAAAAGATTATCAAACTGAACCTTTGCCAACAACAAAGATGGAAACACCCCCATGTTATACAAGCTTTAACTCTGCAGATTAATAAAATAATAATCCAATTAGAAAAAGTGGTACTTGTTTATTGTGGAAAATCTAAAAAATATGAAAATATAAAGGTGAAAATTTAAATCACCCATAATTTCACTTTTCAGAGATGAGCAATTAACAGGTTAATGTATTTCCTTCCAGTCTTTTGTTCTATCACATTGAATACATGAAGTTGTAAGAGTTTGGACTTGGTATATTATATCTCAATAAAATGTTTTCTGTTTTTTTCATTTATAGAATAAATAAAATTGTGACTTATGGTATATTACACCGTTTGCAAAGCTGATTTCATGCTCTTTTGACAGTTCTATCATATTTCTTAAAGATGAAAACGTTTTTAACTAGAGAATTGGGAAGAAGTTATAGGAACACTCTCCACCTAATGTTACACTTACTATTAAATATTACATCCCAATTTTTAGTTCACAATATGCCATTAATATTTCTCCATGTCTTTAAAATATGATTTTAATGAATGCAAAATATTTCAGTGTAAGGGTAATCTGTTTAATATTTCACTGAAATAGTTCCATACTCTTCAACATTTAGGATATTTTCAAATTCTTAACTAATATATTAATATATATTACTATATTAACATTGCTGATAGGTTCTTGGAAACTGCAACTTTAAAGAAAATGATACATAATGAAGCCAATTTTACCACAGGCTAATTGGTGTAAATAAGAGTTAACTTCCTGTGGTGTATTTCTGATCACAAAGACATCACCAAACTTCTAATTAAAGACCCAAAACACTTCTAATATTAAACATTGAAATAAATGTGAGCTATACATACATTGAAGAAAGATTAATAAAATCAAGTAAGATAATTATTTACCCAATTTTTGGTGAATCAGCAAGTGACAGCGGTGATAGTGGTGGTGGATTAAATCAAGGAATAAAGGTTTGCAAAGGAAAAATTGTAAGGAGCACCTCCTCCCACCACACAGTTCAAAAACAAACAGTAACTTTCATCCCACATTGTTTATTGTCATGCATTTGCATGATTATTGTATACTTCATGAATTTTTATTGTACAATAATTTTGTTCATTCATTCACTCCTTTTCCAACCCACTTACTCCAGTTCAGGGTCACAGGTAGCCAAAGCCCATCCTGGCAGCTCAGGGAGCAAGGCAGAAACTGACCCTGGACAGGGTGGCACTCCATTGCAGGGCACACTCACGCACATATACACACACACACACACACACACACACTCACTTAGACTGGGACCATTTAGAAATACCAATTGACCTAACATGCACATCTTTGGGATGTGGGAGGAAACCAGAGTACCTGGAGAAAACCCACGCAGACATGAGGAGAATGTGCAAACTCCACACAGACAGCAGCAGTATCTGGGAATCAGTTTTTTTCCTCATCAATGAATGTTACAATGAAACTGCATTGAATGAAACAGCATTATTGGAGGACATGCTGCATATTAATCTTTGGCCACATCTATGATTATTTCTTTACGACAAACTCCTAGGAATGAGACCTGTAGATTTTACAGCATTTTCTCTTAGACTCAGAGGGGACCCAGTATTTTTTAGAGCGCCTCTTCTTTAAAGCTTCTAAACTTTATCTGTGCAGGTGTTGCCCCTTGGTTTAAATCTGAGATTCTGTGAATCTCTGAAGCATCTATTTCAATCTTTCTCCATGTTTACTCCTCCCAGCTCTCCCTTTACTGCCTTCTCTCCAGAGACCCCCAGTTCCCAAGGATAGGTTAGTTTATAACTAAGGCATTAGCTTCTTAAGCCCTACCTCCCAGAGTACTTAATGACTTAACCACTTATGACTTCCATGTTACTTGCATTTATTTTAAAAGAGGATCCTTAAGGAAAAAGCCATGCCTAACTCAAAAAAATGACTCACTAATGATGAAAATCACAAAAACAAACAAAAAATCAAATCAGAGAAAGAGAGAGAAATTTACTTTAAGTCACTGGGAACAGAAAGCTGTTAATATTAAAGCCATGGACTGGGTTGAACTCACCTACCGGGAGTGAGAGGAGGAGGAAGAAAAGTGGGCCGTGGGACACTCAGTCAGTGACATGGGCTCTGAGGAGGAAGCCTGAGGAGGAGTGGGCAGGAAGTGAGGTGGTGGGGAAGGACAGAGGGACACGGTGGGGCAGGAGGCAGTGGGAGCCTGTGAGCATCACGCCTGCAGGCAACAAGTGGGGCACTACTCTGTGGTCTCAGACAAGAGGATACTGTGTGGAAGCCAGTGTCTAACATTATTCCAGTAACTGTGGCTTGATGAACTGTGGAGGAGAGAGACCAGGAGCAGGAAAACCATCCAATAAAACTGTGTCAACCATAATAGCTAATGTTTACTAGGTATTTATTGTTTGTCAGGTACTGTTAAGTGTCCCACATGTATTAATTCATTTAAAAACTAGACCAGATCTATGTTGTAAGTATTATTACCCTATTTTATAGATGAGGAACTGAGGAACAGGGAAGCTAGACTACTTGCCCAAAGCCACACAGCTAGTAAGTAGTAGGGCAAGGATTCAAGGATTCAAGGATTCAGGTGTTCAGCCCTATACTGTTAACCTGCCAGGAGGGTGAGGGACGTGACTTTGGAGACAGGTGCAGCCATGGAAATAAGAGCATGCATGAGTCACTGTGTGTATAGTTTGTGTTCTGAGGTATAAGGAGAGCAGGGTGTGGGGGGAGAGAAAAAGAATGCAGACTGCTTTGCAGAAAATTTTCAAAGATGGCAAACCCAGGAGCCAGGAAGTAAGAAATGTGTGGTGTCACAGACTGATCATCACACATTCTGGCAGCACAGCTGCTCTTCTGTGACTCAACGAGTTGTTTATTATTTTAGACAGAGGCTCAGGCAGAGCATCTTAGTCTGTTCTGGCTGCTATAATAGAATATCATAGACTGGGTGTCCTAAACAACAGAAGTTTATTTCTCACAGTTTTGGAGGCTGATAAGGCCAAGATCAAGGTGCTGGCAGATTTGGTGTCTAGTGAGGGACTACTTCCTGGTTCATAGATGGTAGTCTTCCCACTGTGTCCTCACATAGCAAAGGGGATTGAGGGGGCTCTCTGGGGTCTCTTTTATAAGTGCATTAATCCCATTCATGAAGGTTCTGTCCTCATGACCTAACCACCTCACAAAGGACCCACCTCCAAATATTAATACCAACACACTAGGGATTAGGATTTCAACATACAAATTTGGGGGAGTCACAAGCATTCAATCTGACACAGAGTCTGCTGGGTTCAGTTCACCTAATATATAAAGAGTAACAATTTCCTTTTATTGAGCACCTTTTATGTGCCAGGCACTGGGCTAGCAGTTTGACATGTATTATGTCATTATTTCCCACAGCAAAACTATTTTTACTTCTATTTTATAGATGATGAAACTGAAGCTACAAGAAGTTAAGTTAAGTGCTCAAAGGCACTCAACTATGAAAGCAGAAAGATTTGAACTCAGGAAAGTCTGACCACAGAGGCTCATGGCTCCCTGTCCACACCTGGCTGAAGATAACATCTCATGTTCTAGTCTTTGGCCCCTTCCTCCTCTCGTTCCCCAGAGGAGCTCCCTTTCCCATAAAGAAGAAAGACTGCACTTCCCCTTCATTAGACTTGTCATCAACACCTCTCCCTTTCCATGTTTCCATCAAAAATAATAATAATAATGTCAGCTCCTGGGACTTGTAGGGTGACAGACAATCTTCCTCGATCCATGACCTCGTCTGGATAGTTCCTTCCCTTTTATGAACTCCCTGGGGGCACTCGGGAATAAGCACTAGACGTGGAATCAGAAATCCTGTGTTCGAGTCATGGCCACTTAGCTTATAGATGTATGATTATGAGCAAACCTCAATTTCCTTCTTGGGCTATTGGGAGAACCAAGTGAAATGATGCATGTGAAATGCTTTGTGAACTGAAAAGCCCTATATATCTATTCCACAACACCAACCCATTCTCCCTAGTCAGTCAGGATTGAGTCCAGAATAACCGTCCCCCGTGTTGCTCCCTCCACATTAGGGGAGATGAAACTGTCGACAGGGAAGTCGGGCATCCATCAGAGGCCTGCGGTGAGCAGAACCACCTGCCTGCAGAGTCAGGGCTGGAGTCAGAGCCGGGCAAGATGGCTCGCATTTCTATAGGGCTTTGCAGCTTACAAAGCACATGGACATCTGTTATCTGGTTTGCTTCACAACCACCCTAAGAGGTAGGCAGGGTGGACAGCATAATCTCTGCTGGTCAAAAGAAAAAACTGAGTCTTCAGAGAGATGAGCAAGTTGTCCAAATCTCATAGTTACCAGTGGAGAGCTGGGCACAAACCCTGGTCTTGCACCTGCTAGGTGACTGCTGCTTCTGGTTTTGGAGGGGTGGGCCTGTGGTCCCCAGCACAGCTTTATCACTCTGCTCAGCAAGAGCACTGGACTGGATAATATAATGGCAAACTGTATAAATTATGTATAAATGTGCAGTTTTATATAAATTGTGCATAAATGTATAATTATGTATAAATTATATAAATTAAGCATACATTAATTTCAGTTAGGAAAATTTTTTGTTTTAATTTCAAATTGGGAACATCTCAAACATTTTGGAAGGCCCTTGAGCACCCATCAGCCCTATGCACAGTGTCAATAGAGCCTAATGGTTAAGACCCCCTGCTCCGCAATGCAGTCCCCACCACTTTGCCAGCTCAAGGTACTCTGCTATGCTCCATTAAGCTCATTAAAGCTCAAATATGAGACCTCCTTCCCACAAGTGGGCCAGAAAACCAGGGGTACCCTTTAGTTTGACAGGTAGCCAGGTGCCTTTGTATGGAATGCTCACAATCTCTACTTGTTCTTCAAGTCTTAGCCTAACTGTCACCTCTCTGGAAGCCTTCCCCAACTCTGCCAACCTGGCCAAGGTGTCCCTTTTCTGTGTTCTCACAAAGCCATGTAATAAATTCAATCTGTGTTGCATGTCATTTGCTTGTATGAGATCACCTACAGACAGTGAACATCTAAGGCCAGAGACTGTGTCTGTGTCTCCCTCAGCAGAGGACCTGTCAATAAATGCTTCTAAGGCATGTGAGTGAGTGAGTGAATAAAGTAACAAATAAATAAATGGACGTTTATTTACAACCCCTCTAATGCTTAAATTCTTCTTTATGTCAGAGATGGGGTTTGGAATATGGCAATTGAGGTCAGAAAAATAACACTTAAAAATAACATTGATAAAAAGTTATGGTTTTTTAAGGGCTCAGCTCTTACAGGCTTCCAGACAGATGGCCCATGGCACAGGGCATGGCCAGGAAAGTGAGGTGTGCTAACGTCCTCTCTCATAGTCACGCTCCTCTGAACTTGTTTAAGGATTATTATCTTCTGTCCATTCCTTACCAGGTCACTAATATTCAAGCTGCAATGACCAAGTGTTTTCTATGCAGCAGTTTCAATTTATCCATTTCCTTTGGTAAATGCAATTTTTAAAAAATCTACCTTAGGGCTTTCTCCTTGACCTACAAAGCAGCACTGAGAACTCTGTGTTCTTTGGGGAGAAGTCCTCCCAAACCCTTATTTGGAGAAGTGAGTGTTTGCCAGAGCCTTTCGTCCTCAGTGGGAAGTTTGATTCATCTCACCGGGGAACAGTTGGGGGCAATTCCAGCCTGGGCTTCCACTTCTTCCTTTAATGAAGTGGCACCTATTTGGATGATAAGGAGCCACTGAAAATTGGGAACATCTTACAAATGCAAAATGCCCTTTTATGTAGAAATGTATATCTTATTTTAGAATGTGTCCTGTAATATTATTCTAATATAATAAGAATACCTACAAGGAGTTTATAATAACTTGGGAATATGTTTATGAAATAATATTAACTTTAAAAGCAGAATGTGAAATTATGTATACAGCGTGTCCTCAATTCTGTTTTCTAAAAATGTACATAGAAAAAATAAAGAGTTTTCTCATTTAATCTTTACAACAACCCTGTGGTGCTCTTCCGTGGAATTATTAGATAATTTGCCCAAAGCCATACAGCTGTGTGTGCTGCCCAAAGTCACAATACATGTAAAGAATTTGATTGTGCATGTATATTTCATCCAGAAGGCAATTTGGGAAGGGCAGAGAGACATTTTGGGTTCTCTGCTTCCAGGCACATGGTAGAATTACACTTCCTTAGCAAATGTGCAGTTCGACATGGACAAATGACTTGCTTTAGCCAATGAAATGTGAACTGAGGTGACATGTCACTTCCAGACGGAAATGTTAAGAGCCAGTGTGCATTCTCCACGTACTCCCTTCCCCCCTGCATACAGATTTGCAGTCCTCCAGAAAAAAAGGCTTCCCATTCAGTCTGGATTCTAGAGTAAGGACAACATGAAGCAAAATTGATGCAGAGCAAGAGTAAAAATTATGCTGAGTTGTTTTAAGCCACCAAGATTTGGAGGATGGTCATCGCCCCAACATACCATAATGAAACCCTGCCTATTCCAAATGATCCAAGGGGATTTAGCATTGAGGTCAGCTGACACCCCAAAATGATTTTTTATGGTTTAAATTGGAAGCAATGTGATACTATAGAGGAGGTTGGGTTTTAGAACCAGACCTGAATTTCAAGGCAAGCCATTAACCTGGCTAAACTTATTCTTATACTTTTTACAATTTTCTATTGTTTGTAACTGATACATAATAATTGTACATATTTATGGGGTACAGTGTGATGTTCTGACACATGCATACATCATATAATGATCAAATCAGGGTAATTAGCATATCTGTCACCTCAAAATGTGTCATTTCTTTGAGGTGAGAACATTTAAAAGCCTCTCTTCTAGCTATTTTGTAGCATGCAACACATTATT
Source organism: Eulemur rufifrons (assembly GCF_041146395.1). Lineage (NCBI taxonomy): Eukaryota > Metazoa > Chordata > Mammalia > Primates > Lemuridae > Eulemur > Eulemur rufifrons. Next base: position 118,986,710 of record NC_090989.1, read on the forward strand.
GCTCACTAGTCACCCTGATGTGCAATAGAACACTTGAACTGATTCCTCCTAACTGTGACATTGTGCCCATTGACCAAATTCTCCCACTCACTAACTTCCTACTGTCCTCAGCCTCTGATCACCACCATTTTACTCTCTACTCTATGAAATCAATTTTTTTAGATTCTACACATGAGATCATGTGGTGTTTGTCTTTCTGTGCCTGGCTTATTTCACTTAACATAATGTCCTCCAGGTTCATCCACATTGTCGCAAATGACAGGATTTCATTCTTTTTATGGCTGAATAGTATTCTACTGTGTATATATATCACATTTTTTAATCCATTCATCCATTATTGGACACTTAGGATGATTCCATATCTTGGCTATTATGAATAGTGCTGTGATAACATGGGAGTTCAGATATCTCTTCAACATACTGATTTCATTTCCTTTGGATACATATCCAGTAGTGAGATTACTGGATCATATGGTAGTTCTATCTTTGATTTTTTGAGGAACTTCCATCCTGTTGTCCATAATGGCCATACTAATTTATATTTTCATCAACAATATATAAGGGTTACTATAGTTTTGTAGTATATTTTGAAGTCAGGTAATTTCATGCCTCTAGCTTTGTTCTTTTTGCTCAGTGTTGGTTTGGCTATTTGGGGTCTTTTGTGGTTCCTTATGAATTTTAGGATTTTTTTCTATTTCTGTGAAAATGTCATTGGTATTTTGATATGCATTACATTGAATCTGTGGATGGCTTTGGGTAGCATGGCCATTTTAACAACATTAATTCTTCCAACCCAGGAACATAGGATATCCTGCAATTTTCTAATTTTCATTGTAGAGATTGTTAACCTCCTTAACAAAATTTATTTCTAGGTATTTTATTTGTTTTTGTAGCCATTGTAAATAGGACTGCTTTCTTGATTTCTTTTTCAGATAATGCTTTTGACATGTACAAATCCCACTGATTTTTGTATGTGTTTACATCCTGCAACTTTACTGAATTCATTTGTTCATTCTAACAGTTTTTTGGTGGAGTCTGTAGGGTTTACTATATACAAGATCATGTTATCTGCAAACAGGGACAATCTGACTTTCTCTTTTCCAACTTGAATGACCTTTATTTCTTTCTCTTACCTAACTGTTCTGGCTAGGACTTCTAATATTATCTTGAATAAAAGTGGTGAAGGTAAGCATCCTTGTCTTGTTCCAGATTTTAGAAAAGCTTTCAACTTTTCTCCATTCTGTATGATGTTAGCTGTGAGTTTGGCATATATGACCTTTATTGTGCTCAGATACATACATTCCACACCTAATTGGTTAAGGATTTTTATCATGAAGGGATGTTGAATTTAATTGAATGCTTTTTCTGCATCTATTGAAATGATCATATGATTTTTTCCTTCATTCTGTTGATGTGATGTATCACATTTATTGATTTGTATATGTTCAACCATTGTTGAATCCCTTGGAAGACCCACTTGATCATGATGAATTATCTTTCTGATGTGCTGTTGGATTTGGTTTACTAGTATTTTGTTGAGGATTTTTGCATCTATGTTCATTAAGTATATCGGCCTGTTTGCTTTTTTCATTGTATCTTTGTTTGGTTATGGTGTCATGGTAATTCTAGCCTCATATAATGAGTTTGCAACATTTCTCTCCACATCAATTTTGTGGAAAGAATTAGCATTACTTCTTTAAATATTTGGTAGGATTCAGCAGTGAACCCTTCAGGTCCTGGGCTTTTCTTTGGTGGGAAACTTTTTATTACTGATTCAGTCTTGTTTTACACACTATTGGTCTGTTTAGGTTTTCTATTTCTTCATGGTTCAATCTTGGTAGGTTGTATGTGTACAGGAATTCATAGATTTCTTGTAAGTTTTCCAATTTATTGGTGTATAGTTGTTCATAATAGTCTCCAATGATTCTTTGTATTCTGTGTTATCAGTAGTGATGTCTTCTTTTTCATCTCTGGTTTATTTATTTGAGACATTGCTTCTTTCTCTTAGTCAAACTGAAGGTTTATCAATTTTGTTTACCTTTTCAAAAAACCAACTCTTCATTTTTTGGCCTTTTATATATTTTTTTTAGTCTCTCACTTATTTCTGCTCTGATCTTTATTATTTATTTCCTTCTACTAATTTTGGGCTTAGTTTGTTCTTGTTTTTCTAGTTCCTTGAGGTGCAACAGTACATTGTGTATTTCAGACTCTTTCTGCTTTTTTTGACATAGATGTTTATTGCTATAAACTTCCCTTTTAGAGCTGTCTTGCTGTGTCCTTTGGTTTTGATATGTTGTGTTTCCATTTTCATTTATCTCAAAGATTTTTTAATATCCTTTTAAATTTCTTCATTGACCCACTGGTCGTATTTAGAACATATTTAAAAACATATCATTTAATTTCCACAGTTCCTGTTATTAATTTCCAATTGTATTACATTGTGATCAAAATATACTTGATATGATTTCAATTTTTATAAATTTTTTAAGACTTGTTTTGTGGCCTAAACATATGATCTATCCTGGAGAATGTTCCATGTGCTTTGGGGAAGAATTTTTATTCTGTGGCTTTTGGATAGCATGTTTTGTAATGTCTTTTAGGTCCTTTGGTCTACAGTGTGGTTTAACTCTGATATTTCTTTGTTGGTTTTCTATCTGGATCATCTGTGCATTGCTGAAAGGGGGATTTTAAAGCCCCCTACAATTATTATCTTGCAGCTTGCATTCTCTCTCTCTCCCTTCAGCTCTATTAACATTTGATATATATATATATATATCCACTCTATATTTTAATTGGACAGTTTAATCCATTTACATTCAAGGTAATTATTGATAGGTAAGGGCTTACTACTATCAGTTTGTTACTTGTTTTCTGGCTGTTTTGTAGATCCTTTATTCCTTTCTTCTTGTCTTACAGTCTTCCTTTATGGTTAAATGATTTTCTCTAGTAGTTTGTTTTGATTACTTGATTTTATTTTTAGTGTATCAGTTATAGGTTTTTGTTTTGTAGTCACCATGAATGAGGCTTACAAAAAACATCCTATAACAAGTTATTTTAAACTGATAACAACTTGACTTTGATAGCAAAAGAAAGAAAGGAAACAAAAAAGAAGCTATATACTTTAACTCCATTCTTTCCTCAACATTTTGAATTTTTGATGTCATAATTCACATTTTTTATTTTGCCTATCTTTGAAAAAATTTTAGTTATTATTATTTTTAATAGTTTTGTCTTTTAGTCTTTATACTAAAAATATAAGTGGTTTACACACCACAATTACAGTATTAGAAAAACAGCCACATTAGCACCCTTTCCTAATGGTTTGGAGAACTCCCTATAGCATTTCTTATAGAACATGTCTGGTAGCAGTGAAGTCCCTCTACTCTTATTTGTCTGAGAAAGTCTTTGCCTACCTTGGTGTTTGAAGGATAGCTTTGCTGGCTACAGTATTCTTGGTGGACGGTTGTTGTTTGTTTGTTTGTTTGTTTTTTCTTCAGCTCCCTGAATATATTGTCTCCCTCCCTCCTGGCCTGCAAGCTTTCTGATGAAAAGTCTGTTATCAAGTGTATTGGATCTACATTATTTGCTTTATTTTTTTCTCATACTGCTTTCAAGATTTTTTCTGTCTTTGACTTTTGAGAGTTTGATTATATGTCTTGGGGTATTCTTATTTAAGTTGAATCTGATTGGTGACCTTTGACCTTCCTGTATCTGAGTATTTATATCTTTCTTCAGGTTTGGAAAGTTTTCTCTTATTATTTCTTTGAATTATCTTTCTACCCTTTTGTCTTTCTCAATCAATAACCCAAATATTTGCATTTTTGATGTTGTCCCATGAAACCCATAAGTTTTCTTTCATCATTTTCATTATCTTTTTCTTTTTTCTCGTCTGACTGGGTATTTTAAAATAGCTTGTCTTTGAGCTCACCGATTCTTTTTTCTGTTCAATCAATTCTGCTTTTGATGTTCTCTATTGCATTTTTTATTTTGTTCATTGTGTTTTTCAGCTCCAGAATTTCTGTTTGAGGTTTCTTTATAATTATTTAAATCTCTCTGTTAAATTTCCCTGATGAATATCTGAATTATTTCACTGTGCTCTGTTGAAGTTTGTTAAGCTTCCTTAAAACAGCTATTCTGAAATTTTTGTCTCAGAGATCACACATCTCCATCACTTTAGGGTTAGTCTCTAGTATCTTATTTTGTCTGTTTGATGAGGGCATATTTTCCCAAATGTTCTTGATCTTGTCAATCTGCACATTAAGGGATTAGGTATTTATTCCAGTCTTTTTAATATGGCTTTGTTTGTGCCCATTCTTCAGAGGGCCTTTTAGAGATTCTAAGTAGACTGTAATGTTCCTTGAGCCCATGGCCACTATAGCCATCTGAGCACGAGAGGGCACTCTAAACCCGAGTTTGCCATGAGTTTCATGAGGGCTCAAAGGTTGGTATGTCTCTCTGGCCCAGATGGACTTGGAGAAGACCCAAGGAGGGTACCTGAGCTCTATGGATAAGCTGGCCAGGGACCCAAGTCCAGAACACTGTCCTGGTGACCCAGATGGGCACACCTCTCAGCAAGTTCCTGCACAGGTGGGATAAGTCCCTGACTGCAGCAAAGTAAATGGGGCTAGAGTTGAGATTAGGTCCCCTTAGAATTCGCTATGGGACAGTAGCTGGCAAGCCTGTCTCATTGGCTCAGATGGGTGCATGTCTCCCAGTAAGTCTCTGTGCATATGGGATAGTTTCCTGACTACAGTGGGAGGGGCCAAAGCTGAGAACTGAAAGCCCTCTGGATTTGCCATGGGATGGAAGTTGGTGAGCCCATAACAGAGGCTCAAACTTCCAGGCTCCAAGATATGGGCAAGTCTCCTTCTAGGTCCTCAAGTGAGCAGTTCTGAGCTAAGACATCAGCTGATGGGGGCCAAAGGGAAACTTTCAGGTGCACAGCTGAGACCAAGGTCAGCAGGCAGACCAGCCTCTCTGCTAAGGCACCAGTGTGCATGATTCCTCCTGGACCCCTTGGCAGATGGATTTGTTTGCATACTCAAGGCCAAACAGGGCTGTAGCCAAGCTCCTTGGGGAACAGGGCCAAATCTGGGCTTTAACCCAGGAGCACAATGGTGGATCAGCTACATGGGTGCCAGTCTGTACTCTCAAAATGACCCTCCTAGGTTTTGGGCTCCACTTGAGTTTCATACCTTCCTACACGAATCCTGAGATTCCCACCCAGAGACTTTTGCCTGTGGTTGGGTGCAGAATTTTTGTTGTTATGGGAGGATATGAGCAAATTACTGCCTATTCTGTCATCTTACTGATGTCACTCTCTATTTATTTTGTTGTTTTTGTTGAGACAGGGCCTTACTCTGTTGCCCAGGCTAGAGTGCAGTGGTGTCATCATAGATCACTACAATCTCAAACTCCTGGGCTCAAGCAATCGCCTGCTTCAACCTCCCAAGTAGCTGGGACTACAAGTGCACACCATCATGCCTCGCTAATTTTTTTATTTTTTGCAGAGACATGGTCTTGCTATTGCCCAGACTGCTATTTCCCTATTTCATACAAGGATTATAATATGTCCTATAAGAAGTTGTTATATTAAATAAGATATTGCATATAATGTGCTTGCCACTTAGAAAAAATGGAAACTAATTATTATGAAAATGTTTTTACATGACCTATTTTCATAAAGATGTCCCAATCCTAATGTGTTTATCAACAAATGTATGGTCGTACCTTTTTTATTTTGAATTTGTTCTTTCTACCAATGAACAAAAGATTGTGATGACTTTAGCTTTCCCTTTACTGAAGAATAATAAATATACAATATATAACATTAGTATATTGATATATATCTAAGAGAAAAAACAATGGTTATCATGATTGAAAAGCTAAACATTAACAATTAATATTGAGTGACATCAACAAGATGGCCAACTTGAGTTGCCTGGTGCTTGTCCCCCCTGCCACAAAAAGGGGTAAAAACAATGACTAAACAACTTTATTTCAACCAGAGTGACTGAAGAAGTGTTCTGGAGAGCACCAGGGGGCAGTGAGACCCTTGTGGAATGTGGAAGTGAGAACAGCACCACAGAGAGAGAAGTGAGGCATCCTGCCTCTGCCACACTGTCTCTCCCACTGGGATCAGCTTAGGGTCAAGGGGTTCTTCTTCTTATAGGAGAAAGGTAAACTGGAAACCACCAGTGGTCCCCATTGCCACCACAGACACCAGCAGTCCTTGCTGGTGAGGAGAGTTCCCCAATCCTCTCAGGCCCCAAACTGAGTTTGGAGAGTTGTCAGGCATTCACACAGATGCATGGCCTCAAAGTAGGATCCCTCCTTGCACTCCCTCCCTCATGACCTAAGCTGCTACCACACAGTGCCATATTGAAACCAGACCCACTGCTAGAACACATCCTGCCCTAGAGGCTAATAACTACTAACACTCTCCATCCCTGAGACCCCACCATCATTCCACCACTTTAGCATGAGTACCTGCAAAAGCACTATGCTAGCTGCCTGCATCCTAGGCCCAATGGAACCACTGAGACTCTGGTGTCCAAACTCATACAGCACCTCACTCCCCTGGGGAACAGGCAGACTGATACAGCGAATAAGCTGCCAAGCAGCTGGCCACCCTGCCAAGCCTACACCCACACCCACACCTGGCCAGACAGCTAGTCTGGCAGCAACCCCACCTCCTTGGAGAGACTACTCCTACACTGTTAGTGGGAATGTAAATTAGTACAGCAATTATGGAAAACAGTATGGATATTCCTCAAATGAATTAAAAATGGAACTACCATATGATCCAGCAATTCCACTACTGGATATACATACATCCAAAGGAAATTAAATCAGTATGTCAAAGGGATATCTGCACCCCCATGTTTATTGCAACACTTTTTACAACAACCAAGATGTGTAATCAATCTATGTGCACAACAATGGATGAATGGATGAAAAAAAAAGTAGTATATACATAAAATGAAATACTATTCAGCCATAAAAAAGAATAAAATTCTGTCATTTGTGACAAAATGGACAAACCTGAAGGAAATCATGTTAGGCAAAATAAGCCAAGCACAGAAAGACAAATACCACATGATCTTACCCATATGTGGAATCTTTAAAAAAAAAATGTTGCTATCATAGAAGCAGAGAGTAAAACAGTGGTTACCAGAGACTTGGAAGAACAGGGGATAGGGGATGATGGGGAGAGGTTGATCAATGGGTACAAAGTTATAACTGGATAGGAAGAATAAGTTCTAGTGTTCTATTGCATGGTGGAGTGACGAGTTAACAGTAAGGCACTGTGTATTAAAAAATAGAAAAAAGGCTTTTGAATGTTCTCACCACAAAGAAATGATAAATGCATGAGGTGATGGACACACTAACTCCCCTGATTTGATTATTATACAGATAGATATGCATCAAAATATCAAATTGTACCCATAAATATGTGCAATTACAATGTATTAATTAAAAAAGAATAAAAAGGTTCCAGATGAGTAAAAGCAAAGAAAAATTAATATTAATACAAAGTTAACAGGAGGAACATAACATTATTGAAAATCCATTTAACAAATATAATAATTGAGGTTCAAAAGGAAAACATAAGGAAATACTGGAATCTAATTTCCTTTGAATGCCTACTCTTCCAAAGGTACAGTTCCTGTCCTTAATAAACTTTTAAGCGGAGAAAAGCAAGTACATACAAAAGGTCCGATAACAGCTAAAATCACATGTGATTATATGGCAGAATTATTCAACTTGTAGTTCTACTGATGTATCAAATTTTAGAATACTATGTATTAATAACTCCTCTATGACTTTCAAACTTTTATAACGAGTCCACTCTTTTTTTCTCATTCTGTTACTCCACCTACATACAAAAAAAAACATATATGGGTATGTCAGGTTGTGGCTATTTCTTCATAATTAAATGCATGTGAATAAAAATCAGATCATTAAGTTGTAGATGTTTTTGTAGGAACAGGAAAGCTTTCATCCTTCTCTTCTAATGTTAGTTCATCTCTTTGTACCTCCTTCTAAGGACTCTCCCAGGAGAGTGGAGTTGCTAATTCCTCAGTTAGAGCCCAGGACATTCCTTGAGCATTCTAATGATAAGCATATGTTGTAATCTCTCTTCCATATGTACCATCAACTCCAGAGTCAGCTTCATTTATGCAGAGACAAATTAAAACTGTTGGACTTTGGTAAGTCCAACTCTCACTTGTCCAAGGTTGATAATGGGGCAAGAATCTCAGGGGTGATGTGGCTGCACCTCACAGCCCTGGTATGTCTTCTGAGATTGACCTTCCCATTAGGGAGGTCACTCACCTCTGCAGTCACTGTGCTTGCCCTAGAAGTACTGCTCCTTCAATCCCATGGCCCAAAACACAACTCAGCGTGCTTCAATTCTGTCCCCTAAGCACCCCCTGAGGAAACCGCCTTCTCACTCACTGTCAGAGGGGGCAGTGGAGGCCCATTCAAAGGGAAGCCCATGAGGATGATTTCCAAGCTGCTCCTCAGGTCCCCTCAAAGCAATAGCTCCTCAAAGGGCCAAATTATCTTGTCCCCACTCCAGGAGACATACCAATAACAAGGTCAAATCTCAGCCAGATGGCCTCCTCCCACTTCACCCCCAGGATCCAGTCTGGCTGTGATTGGGTAGCAAGGGGCCAAGCTGAGACTCACCCAGGCCTGATACACAGGACTGCTTGTGGCAAATGCCATTGTAAGTAGAGAGGAGAGGGATGAGGCTGAAGGCATGTCCTCCCAGCCTTGTCCATTTAGATAGGACAGACACCCAGTCATGTTTATCAGTAGCCAGCAGCACTCCTCATTTTACAAATTATTTCATCACAGGTGCCTCCAAAACCCAAACCATTTCTCCAACTCTGGAAAGACTTATTCCCTGTCAATGTCAGCCCATTCTCACTTCATATTACTCCCTCAAAAATGCTTGTACCTTCTGTACTAACCTGAGCTAAGTTTTGTAAAAACGCAGCATTTACACTGTTCTTCAGCTCTTGTCTTTCATTCTATTGAGCTACAGTCCTTCCATTCAGCACTCTTCCCTTCCATTCTTCCATACCCTATGTGAGGTATTTCCTTTTATAACCTATTTCTATGAAAAGTTTGGTTCCCCCCAACAAGGAACTAGTATTTGTAATGTTCATAGATACTAAAAATTATAAGTTGGGTGATTTTTCCCCTTTTTCCCTTATCTGCCAGAAAGCTCAGAGCCAAACTTACAGCTCAATTATGGGAACTCAGTTGGGTCTTCTGGTCCACATACCTACATTAAGTTTCTAATATTTAAACATTCTCCTCCTCCAAATTTTTAAACTTATATTTCACCATTTTATTATATAGGTTTCTATATGCATCCTTAACTCTTACAAAATCCAGTAAGGAATAGAGATAATACATAGATAAACAGACACGTAGAAACATAGATACATTGATAGATGGATAGTTGATTGATTGATAAATATTAATAGAGCAAAAGAAATTTCCAACCCATTGGTTATCTATTCAGCCAAATTTTGTTAAGTGTCCACCACTTTCTGGATAGTAACTCTTATTTTCTTCCATTTTTAATCCTCACTGTCTGGACTATGTTTTCCCCTTCAGGAACTCACAATCACAGAGAAGGAATATTGTCTTTCAAGGAGAACATGTTAAGCATACTGTTCAAGGTCACATGTGTGGCAGTGGTCCAAGCAGGGTTGACTTACCTCTCCTGGTTTCCAGCCCTGTGATCTTTTCACAACATTGCTCTGCTTTTTTGTGGGGTTTACAGCACAGAAATCCCACAATTAAACGCAGAGCCCAAACTAACTATATATATATTTTTTGAGTCCTGTTCTAACTCTATCTCCATCTTCTTCAGGTAGGAGAATTTTTCCTTCCCTTATCTTTTCCCTGAACATGTTTGCCTTTCTCAGCATATTTCTTTCTCTTCCATTTTCAATTCTTCACTTTCAGTATTTTCTCTGTTAAGAAAAAAAAAAGAGAAGCAACAATACTCATAACTGCCTCGCTGACCTGCTGCCATAGGTTCTCAATAAATGTTAGTCCACTTCCCCTACACTTTGGCACATGTTAAATGCTCCTCTCTGTCCTTTTATGCCACCCCCTCTTCTTTCCGGTACTTACTTCTCTCTATATACACTGACCTGTGAACTTGTTAATGCCAAGTGAACCAGCAGAGATAGAATAGATATATGTAATGTCATTCTAGTAAGAAAAATAGAAATAAAAAATCTAACAGTTTGTTGAATTAGGATTTAAAAAACTTCCTGTTTCTAATAAGTCTTTTCATATCTTCAATATACTTGATTTTTGTTTTTACATAGACAGGGAAAAATGATGTCTGTTCTTTATCATTTGGCTTTCATTACAGAAACTTGACTTTAATGAAGTCACAGGAAGGAAATTGGTGATTTGTAGTGGGCATTTATATATCACTATATATAGTGATAACTTCCCCAGTATCCTTTTGTCTTCTCCACAAGCCCCCGTTTTCATATAGGGAGCCGTATAGAGGTCCATGTGGTTCCAAGGAAGCTAACTCCACTCTCTGGCCCCGTGGATGACGTAGGCTACACAAATCAGGACACTCCATCCACCTGGCCACAGTGATTCATTACCTGGTGCCTTATACAACCTCAGGAGGCCCAATTGAAATAAATCTCAGGATTTTTGTTGGAATTGCTGGGTCAAGGCCTCTCTCCTACTCTGGAATTAGAAAGTCTAACACTCCTCCAGATCATGAGGAAAACCAGCCTGAGAATGAAGCCAAAATATAGAGAATCTCAAAGAAATGAAGCCAGGGCCCTGATGACATCATGAACCGCTGGATTGGAGACCTTAGCCAAGCCTAGACTTTTTAGTTATGTGAATTAATTATTCTTCATTATTTAAGTTCATGTGTTACTTTCAAATAGAAGCTTCATGATTTACTGATGTCACCTTGAAATTCATGAAAATTATGCTTGTTTTTGACAGATAAAAGTTGTAAATCATCTTTGCTGCTTACTCCCTGTCCAACATGCTAAAGATACCAAGCAGAAGGATACCATGGTGGTGTGCATGTGTATGTATGTGCATTTTCCCAGATGAGCAATACCAACAATAGTCATTATCCCCATCATCACAGCTGATGGGGCCATCATATGTAAATCAAACTCAGATGACCAAAGTTTACAGCAACACTTGAAATTTAGTGTCTCAGAAGCATTTCATTTCAGTCCCATAAAAGTTATGGTATGCTGATTAAATACTGACTGGAAGCTGAAAGGGTGCTTACTTGAGGTTTATAGGGATGGGAAGGATGCATTCTCTTGCCACCTAATTTTTTTTGTAAATATTCCTGCCCAAAGATAGCCAAATGCCTGTATTTCATGTGTCTTAAGGGGAGGGGATATGGGAACTCTTTTTTTTAATTTAATGGTATTTTCTGCCAATAATAAAATATGAGGAAGAGGAAATGACAATAAAAGAAATCATATTTCTCCTCCAAAGAAAACATTTGTTGTCTTCTTCAGATTCTTCACTTCTGAATTTGAAGGAAAAGAGGTAATTCATTCACTCTAGCAAACATTTTTCATGTGGGAGTGTCCCAGCTTTTCCCTTTGTAATTCCAGTCCAGAACTTTGAATATTTTGTACTTGGCTCCCTCCGCCTCCTCAACTCTCTAAGAGGACAAAGGACAAGAGCCACCTGCATACATTTTCAATTTAAAAACAGCAAAGAACCAAGAAGCTTTCTCAGTGGGGGACCAGGATATGTCCATGGCCCTTCCTGTGGGGCTGCTCCTTACGGGGCCAGGGATCAGGAGGCCCTAGAAGGAGGACTGAGAGACATCTAGTTTTAGGGGCAGGGGATGGTGAAGCTGCTGGGAATTTCAGGTGCTAAGGAATAGGTGTACACAGGGGATTTTAGAAGAATTGCTGTGGACCATCCCATAAGGGTTTGAGCTGTCTTCAGCTGAACCCTGGATTTCTCAGCTCTATAAGCAATAAGTACACCCTTTGATGATTTCTTTCTTATTTCCAACATTTTATAATGAACTTTTTCAAACATATAGAAAAGTTGAAAGAATTGCGGCATGTACATCCATTTACCCACCATCTAGATTCTACAATTGGTAGTTTGCTATATTTGCTATTCATTTATCTACCCCTCTATCCATTCATCAGTCTGTCTTATTTTTTGGTACATTTCAAGGTAAGATGAAGACATCAGTATACTTCACACTGAAACATTTCATCACACTGGTCATTAACTAGAGTTCAAGTTTCATTTACAGTGGTTTTTTTTTTCTAGGTGAAATCCGCACAGAGTGAATCGCATGAATTTTAATTGTACCATTCCATGAGTTCTGACAAATGTACATCCCTATAAAGGAAAACCCCTGTCAAGACATAGAACATTATCACAGTAATTTCTTTCTGACATGAATTATCAGCAGTATGATTTCTCTGCTCCATTCATTTATCCAACAAATATTTTCTGAGCTCCTCTATAGTTCAGGTATTGTGCTGTTGGACATAGAGAAGTAAATGAGACAAGCCCTCTATTGGAGCTGACAGCTTAGAGAAAGAGATGTCTATATTTTAATTAACTTTTAATTAATTATTAATAAACTAAGTGGTCACAGTTGCTGTGAAAATCTGTTCGTACAGCACAACCACACAAGCGTGCACACCCATGGGCATGTGCACATGCATCTGCTGCAATCGGGACCAAGTCTTCTTGTGTTCTAATGTTCCCCAGGCAAGAAGAATGAAATGATCCAGGGTAAAGTGTCAAATTCTCTTTTAATATAATGGAAAATAATTGTGCTGTTGTATGACAAGTAGTTAAAACCCACAGTGGACTATTAAATCAATAGCTGTAAAATTCAGTAGAATAGTGCTGGGTTAAAACAACAAAAAAGTCAGGGTCTCTCCATTGCTGAGGGTGCCTTCTAAACTCCATATGGGTTTGGTTTGTGGTAAAGGTTGAAGATGTGAGTGACACAGTACTCAACATCAACAAAAAACAGGGCAGAGGAGTGGGTAAGAAAGGGAAGAGAGAGGTTTAATGAGGAACAAAGAGAATAAATAATTTCAGGGGAAGATATCAGGTCTTCATTTTGTACTGGCCTTGTAACAGAGCTATAGTTTCATAAATCAGCTGGATCTTGCTTTAGCTACCAATCAAAGAGTGACTAAAAAGGGTAAAAGCGCTGATTTTTAGGACTTAATATCCTGCATGGTAAAAAGCTGTCCTATGGGAAGTTTTCCTCTCTTCCTCCTTCTCCTCCTCTCTCTCCCCTCCCCTCTCCACCACCCCACCCCTACTTTTTCTCTGTTTCTCTATCTGTGTGAGACCTCACTGAGCCCTGACCAGAGGAACAATTTCATAGGTACTTGGGGAACCCTGTGAAGTTGCCCATCTTTACACCTTATTAAAACAGAGACAAGTCTTCATCAAAAGCAAAAATCCTAATATTCCCCCCATCTCTTTTGTTAGCTCTCAGAGTTTCTAGGAAAAAAAAAAAAAACATTTTAAATTGGCTTAGGTGTTTTTATTGACTGGCCCATGTCCAGGACCCAGCCCTCCCTCTGCTCCTCCTGCCTCTGGCCTTTGTGTTGACTTCTCCCTTAGGCTGGAGTCTCCAGGTAGAGGCTGCAGCATCTCTAGTCTCACATTCTGGGAACAAAGAGATTTTTGTCACCAGTCATTCAAAAACAAGGTTCCACAACTGAACCCCTTTGAACTAGCCTGGTTTACATTCTTATCCCTGAATAAAATATGCGTATTGGCCAGGGCTGGGTCCCATGACCACCCTGTAGTTGGAGAGTGGAGCTGAGCACATGGCTTGAGGGGCAGGGAAAGGTTTCCCCAAGGAAAAAAGAAAGGTTATTACTAGGATGGGGGAGTGGCTAGGAGGCAGGCAAAGGCAAGAGATGTCCACTAGGCTTCTGAAGACTCAAGACTTGCATCTTCATCTGCCTGGGGTGTTGTAACAAAATACCATAGACCAGGTGACTCAAACAACAAAAGTTTATTTCTCACAGTTTTGGAGGCTAGAAAGTCCAAGATTAGGGTGCCAACATGATCAAGTTCTGGTGAGGGCCCTCTCCCTGGTTTGCAGATGACCGCCTTCTCCTCACATGGTGGAGAGCAGAGAGAGAAATGAAGCTGGCTCTCACAATTCTCTTCTTACAAGGGCATCAATCCCATCATGAGGTCTCCATGTTCTCTCCCAAAGGCCCCAACTCCAAATACCATCATGCTTGGGATTGGGGTTCCAACATAGGAATTTCAGAGAGACACAAACATTCAGACAGTAGCTGCTTGAAACACTAATAAAAGCAGAACCCAAGAAACAAGCAGATACCACACCTGTATCTACACTGGTCGAAGTGGAGAAGGAAGGTGTGGATCCATGGGTTTCTGCACTGAGAACTACATATCCTGCATTGCTTCTTCCTGCCATTTCATCTCCCTGCCCCATCCTTTACACAGTGAACTTGCTGGTTTCAGGAGCAAAAGAGTGCTGAGAAGGGCAGAATGACAAAGTACACCCATGAGATCTGGCCTCAAACTTTGTTCTCAGTGTCTTCTCATAACTGTTCTTCTGCAAATCTGTACTCTAGCCACACTAGACTTTCCTTAACCATGGCATCATACACATCATCTCTTCCTGGAATTTCCTGCTTCCTATTCCTCAGTTGTTGAAAGCCTTCTTATCCCTCAAGTTCTAGCTCAAGGGCCACCTCTTCCCTGAATCCTCAGTTCAAGTGTATCCCTCTCTCTGGTGCCCTCCCACAAATTCTCTTGTACTTCTATTCACAAGTATTCCATTCACTCACATACCAGCCTTGGAAAGTCCTTTGGTAATCAGTCCATTCATGCCCTTCTTTTGAACAGAAATTCTTCAGGATATTAATAGGTACTCTGCCTAAAAGGAATTGTGTGGTCAAAAAAATGTTTGGGCAACACGGGGTTAAACAATGTTAAAGAGACTTATTTCGTGCAAGACTTCTCATAGTCCTTAGCACATTTATGTCTATTGTGAACCTACAAGAAGAGG
The DNA here is from genome assembly GCF_041146395.1 of Eulemur rufifrons. NCBI lineage: Eukaryota > Metazoa > Chordata > Mammalia > Primates > Lemuridae > Eulemur > Eulemur rufifrons. The sequence goes on from NC_090989.1 coordinate 119,001,801, forward strand.
TTTTGTTAAGGAGCATTTCCCACATTTGGGGTTTTTATTTGTTTAATTTTATTTTATTTTTAATTAACAGATAATAACTGCATATATTTACAGGGTACAGAGTAATATTTCAATACAGATATACATTGTGGAATGATCAAATCAGAGTAGCATATTCATCACCTCAAATATTTATCATTTCTTCATGTTAAGAACATTTAAAATCCTTTTAGCCATTTTGAAATACATAATACATTATTATTAACTTTAGTCGCCTTGCTGTGCAACAGAACACCAGAACTTATTTCTCCAATCCAACTTTGTACCTATTGACTTTGTACCTATTGACTGGTCTTCTCTTCCACCATTTAACCACCACCCTAGCCTCTGGTAATCACCATTCTACTCTCTATTTCTTTGAGTTTGACTTTCTTAGATTCCACATGGGAGTGAGATCATCTGATATTTGTCTCTCCGTGCCTCCATGCCTGGCTTGTTTCACTTAACATCATGTCCTATGGGCAAAGGACTTGAATAGACATTTCTGAAAAGAAGACACTCAAATGACCAACAGATACAAAAAATGCTCAAGATCTCCAATTATCAGAGAAATGCAAATTGAAACCATAATGAGATATCACCTTACACCTGTTACATTGGCCATAATCAACAAGATGAAAGATAACAAATGTTGGTGATGATATAGGGAAAAGGGAAGCCTTATGCACTATCGGTAGTATTATAAATAAGTACAGCCATTTTGGAAAACAGTATGGAGGTTTCTCAAAAAAACTAAAAATGGAATTACCATAAAATCCAGCAATTCTGCTACAGGATATACATCCAAAGGAAAGGAAATCAGTATGCCAAAGAGATGCCTGTACTCCCATGTTGACTGCAGTGCTATTCACAATAGCCAAGATATGGAAACAATCTAAGTGTTCATCAATGGATGAATGGATTTTTAAAATGTAGTACATATATACAACAGAATTCTATTGTGTATAGATACTTGTAGCCTTAAAAAAAATTTCCACATTTGTTTAAGCAAGAGATTTTATTTCTGAAAATATCTTGAAAAGCTGTGGTTTATACAGAATACATTTTGAAAAAAGCTGACCTAGCCTAGCCGCTTTGTTTTATGTATGGAGAAACCAATTCTCACGGAGCTTTAATGACCTGCTCAGTTCATAGCTGGCCAATGTCAGGGCCAGGGCCACAAGGCACATCTCTTGTTTCCCAGTACCAAGCCCTTCCCTGTACACGGTACCCTTGCAAGTGGCATTGCAGGCTTCCAGGGCTGTGCTCTCCCCATGGGGAAGATCAGGGTCTGCCCTGTAGCTGGAGGCAGGGTGGACTCTGCAGGTGACCCTCATTCTAAGGCAGAAGTGGTGGGCTCTGCTTTCTCACCAACACCCCAGAGCTAAGGCAGCAGTAAAATCAGACAGTTAGGAAACAGGGCAACAGTTTAGCAGAGTGTTTGCATAGTGCTCAGTACATAGTAAGCTCTCAAACTTTTTACTACTGAGAGCTAGGACTATGGACAATATTAAATATCATCTTAGGTTGGGGTCCCCAGAGGTAGGCACAAAAGGATTTGAATTCTAGCAGTTTATTTGGAAAGCGATCCCCAAAAGCAGGATAGGGGTGTGGAGAGTGAGACAGGGAGGGGATAGAAGCCAATACGGGGCACATTTGTGTGCAGGTTATTAGAGTGGGCAACTGGGGCAAACATCAGCTGTGAGAGGACTCAGCGTCTGGGCCTGACTCAGTACCTCTGCCACACTCCGTCATTGGTTGGAAGCAGCCCATGGGAAATCTCTTCTAGACTTTAGGTGAGGTCCCGACTTCACACATTGTTACTATGTTGCCATCATTAATTAGGGGAGCTACCAGATGACAGCTGGTCCCACAGCTGAGAGACTTAAACTTCTAGCTTTTTGGAGGACCTGCCGTGCTTGGAGGACTACCACTGTTTGCCCCACGAGTGTCTCCAGTGGTCTGCACATCTGCTACCAGGCAGCTGGACTCTGATTGGGCCGTAACAATCAGACAGCTGCCATCATGGGACATGAGAGCAGAGGCGGGTCTTGTGACTAATCCAAATCACACTCCACAGAGACCTCCTGCAGGTGGCCAGCCCTCAGAGGCAGGACCCAGGCCTTGGGTATGTTTTCTCTATAATCCAGCACCAAGCGGCACACTCAGCATACAAAAGGTGCAATGGGACTAAGAAGTGACTCAGTCCCATCTTCTCTCATACTTTGGGCACTACCTAGTCTGCAGATAACAACAACTGCCATTTTACTCAGTGACATGCACTGTGCCAAATGCTTTCAAAACCAGTTACAGAAATTTTTTAAGCCAGTTATATTTTCTCAATTCCCCAGACGATCCTCCATTATGTGGATGTGGAAAGTAGGTGGCAGCAGACAGAGTCTATCCGACAGCAGAGGCCACACATACAGCCTGCACTACGCTGCCGCAAGCACGCTTGGAAAAGCAAGACGGAAGGAAGTTCCCTTGGTCTGCCTCCCTCATTCTCAAGGAAGTTGGAGAGGGACACCATCTTTAGCTGGCCCCTAATTTGCTCAGGATAAGGGAACCACTGCACCCCCAACCCCAACATCTTGCAGAAACTACTGGAAAACCCAGTCTAGACTTTGAGCCCAGGCCTGACTCCACCTTATACCATGGGCAAGAAAGCAACAGCGTGCTAGAGCAGCTCCAATCGGCTGATGAGATGGGTCTTGTGAATCTCTTCTCAACTCCTAGTTAGTAGCTTAATATTAGCCATGATGGGAATAGTTACACCATGGCAATCAGTGGACACTACACACAGGGCTTTTTCTTTTTTCTTGGAGAGCTGGTTCTTAAACATTTACCAGCACACCACTGTTTTGGAGATATAAACTCTTGCCATCCTAGGACAATGTTGTCATCAGTGTGCAAACATTTTATGCTGCTATGAAAACTAGGAACATGTCAGATGGATTCATATGCTGCCTTTGGGAGCCCAAATCTTTCAATTGCCTTGCTTTAAGTATTACAGCTGTCACCTTGGAATTTTTCATTTATCAATAGAACCCTTAATCCACCTATAAAATGTGATTCACATAATGAATCCAGGTATTTCACCCAGTGCTAAAATCCAAAAGCAATTAGCCTTTTTGTTTATTTCACATGGGAGTTAGAGTAAAAGCTAAATGAACATGCAAAAAAAGAACCAGGCATTGGTCCAAATGTCTGAATGATGTACTAATTAAATTGTATAACAACACCGCTATCTTTATACATACACTTTATTACAGGTTGGGGAATCAGCATGGGCCTTCCAAGTCAGTCTCTGAGAGATCACTTCTTTAAAACTAGAGGAATGGTACAGGGCATACCTTTGTAAGGAAGATTCAGCTACACATTCACAGAGAGCAGATAAGAGTTTGGATGAGATTGAAAACATTGGTTAATTTTTCTCCCCTGTTATGATATGATCTTAACCAGGGATAAGAGTTTAAAAGTCTGCTTATTTATATATTCACTAAATAAATATGGTGAAACTTGGGTAGATGCTGAAGATAATATAAAATTAATAAGACCTGGTCCAGGTCTTCTAAAAGTCCTCAGATATCTCCAGCCTCACAGGGAAGTGAACGTTTATGAGAAAGATGTCCCTAAATGTGACCCAGGATTCTCAGGTTCCTCATGGGTCCAGAGAGGGATTGTTAACTCTGCCTGGGGCAGGCGAGGGTGCGGAAGGCTTGCCAGAGGAAAGTGTAGTTGAGCAGGTTTCTCTCTCATTTCATTCATCCTACTCCCTAGGCTTCCTTGAAGAGTTAAAGAAATATGTATTGTTGAAGTAGCTTTTTTCCAAAACTCCTGCTGTCTGCCACAAGGAAAACCTAGAAAAGGTAGTAATAGCAATAATGACTAACATGCATTGCAGTTTTCCAGGTGCCAGGCACTGCTCCAAGACCTTTGCATGTCCTGACTCATATAATCCTCATGACAACACTAGGATGAGCACAGATGAGCAAAGCAAAGCTTTGCAAGTGATGGAGTTGGGATTTGAATCCAGGGATCTGGTGTGCCCCGTCATATATCATCTCTCTGGGATTACATGGCTAAGTGCAAGCATGTCATCCCAGATCTCACCCTATATATCATCGCATCATCTCTGTATGTTTACTTTCTTTTTTTTTTTTTTTTTTTTTTTTTTGAGACAGAATCTCACTCTGTTGCAGAGGCTAGAGTGCCGTGGCGTCAGCCTAACTCACCGCAACCTCAAACTCCTGGGCTCAAGCAATCCTCCTGCCTAAGCCTCCCCAGTAGCTGGGACTACAGGCATGTGCCACCATGCCTGGCTAATTTTTTCTATATATATTTTAGTTGTCCAGTTAATTTCTTTCTATTTTTTAGTAGAGACGGGGTCTCGCTCTTGCTCAGGCTGGTCTTGAACTCCTGAGCTCAAAGGATTAGCCCTCCTCAGCCTCCCAGAGTGCTAAGATTACAGGCGTGAGCCACCCACCTGGCCTGTTTACTTTCTTTAAAAAGATTATCTGGTGCAGCATAGAGGAAGGGCACCTAGATAAATAACATGAGCCTTGGAGTCAATCTCGAGTTCCCCTCCTGATCACATCACTAACGAGGCTGTGACCTCTAGACAAGTTGCCTCTACAGTCTCAGCCGCCACCACTGCTCATCTCGGGTCATGAAATCCAAGCCCCCCTGAACCACTCACAGTTTCCCTAATCCTCAGGCCCTGCGTGACCTCCAGATCTGTGCAGGTTCTTTTTTCTCCCAACAGGGTCCCTTCCCCATGACCATCACCACCCCTGTGTGCATATAACCCTCCTCACCCTTGGGTGTCCCTTTTCCCCAGGAAGCACTCCCTGACCTCAGCACTGGAGAGGCTCCCTGCTTGGGTGCCTGGAGGACACTGCCCCCATCCCCAGGGTAGCAGTTATCATTTTTCACATGCTAAGAGTAACTGCCTGTGAGTCTCACCCAGTGAATTTGCACTTACTAATCAGAGGAGGCCCATGGTCAGCTAGGCAATTTTTTAAAAAAATAATGTTTCCCAAACCCACCCCAGAGACTCTAATTCAGAAGATCTTACCAGTGACCCATAACACTGAAGCTTTAAGAAGCTCCCAGGGGGATTCTGACGGGCACCCCTGATTCAGTGCCTACCTGACTGTAAAGTGCTCTAGATTATACACGTTTAAGGCCTGGGGTTGTGCATTTGCCCACTGGTGTATACTCAGAGCCAAGCATGTGCTTGGGCCAGGAGTAAGAGTCTGTTAAGTATTTGTTAGTTGACTTACTGAGTGAATGAATGAAGTTAATTAACCTCATATATATTCAGTTTTTTCATCTGTAAAATGGTATCATAACATCCTTCTGAGATGATTCTTCTGACCTACTTACAATAAGGAAGTCACAATAAAGGAATTCCTCATCCTGGCATTAAAGAACCGCTTCATTATCTGTTATAACGAAAACTCTCTGCAATGAGACTCATGTATAAAGCATGCTTCAGAAAGAAGAGACAATCCTTTGTCGAGGTAATCCATATGGCATATGGTCATTTCACACTCTGTATGTTACATTTCAGCAAATATAATGAAGTTGTTTTGGGTATGTTCTTCAAATGATCCAACACCTCTTTAACATGGTATTCACCTGGAAAATAATCGTGTTTTAAGGAGACAAAATGTAAACCTGCAAATTAAAACTTTACAGAATTTTTCCAAAGCTATTAAAACCATCTCAAATTGTTGTAACTTCGTCGCAACTTAATTGTTATTTAAATAGTCCCTATAAATCAGTATATTTCTCATTTGGTAAATTTGGCAAATTGATCATTTGATAAAACATGCAAAACAATCTATAAATGTTAAAATGTTGTCAACAGGGGAAAATGACTTACATATTAGAATAATATATTAAATAAGTGTAATGTAAGAAAATTTTATATGAAATGCAGAAATTGTATTTATATTCAGAAAAAATACCTATCCCTTTATTCCACAATGTTACTGGGTACCTTTTATGAACCAAGTCCCACTCTAGATGCTTAGAAAACATCAGTGAACAAAACGAAGACTCTTGCCTTCATAGGATAATAAGCATAATAAAAGCTATAGTGTGCAACGGGAAAGCAAAGAGACTGTATAGCAGAATAAGGGAATCTGAAATGCAGGAAGGGAAATGACAATTGAGTGGATAATTCAGGAAAACTATATTAACTGAATATATTCAAGAAAAACAATGAAATTGTTCATTAACAATATTCAAGAAAAAAATCATATTCATTAAATATATTTTAAAACATAATCCCAAAATAACTTTAAAAGGCAAATCAGCATATTTAATAAGTTCAACAATCTAGCCTGCTTCCTGCATTTGTATAATAAAAACATCCATTCTAGAGATTTTTCTCAAATGAACAAACTCTACTCAAAAAATGAACCAATGACTCTGCCTCTAGAGTAAAATTGATAGCAACTTCTAAGAATAACTTGCTAAGATAACTTGCTAAGAAAAAAAAGGTGAATTCTGCTCCACTAGCACCCAGCTGCACCCATGAAATAGCAGTGAGCATTCCAAGCCACTGTGGATAACAAAATGACCACTGAGGTTCTGATGAGGTGCTCAGGAAGAGTTGGGGTGGTCCTTAGTGGGGACCCTGAAGAACAAGCAAGTTAATGCAGGCAGAGAGAAGGGGAAGCCAGATGCGGAGCTCTCAAGTTTTCTTATACAAAGCCCAGCACAGAGTAGTTGCTCAATATAAGTTTGTTGAATAAATGAAGGTAACATTCTGGGGCGAGGGAATGTTTGTTAGTGATGATGAGGTGTTCCATGCAGGGGCAAGGAAGGATGGAATGGGTGAAGTCTACCTATGGCACAGAGAACACTGGCCTGGCTGCAATGGCAGCAGGTGCATTGAACAGTGGGAAACAAGAATTGAACAGGTGAGCCTGATTCTCAGCCGGAAACCAGAGATGGAACAAGAGAAAGAGAGGACCAGTTCTTCATCTGGGGCCTGCAGACCCCTAGAACAGGGTTTATCAAACTTTGATGTGCACACAAATCACTTGAGGAATCTCATCAAAATGCAGATTCTGACACAACAGGTCTAGGTTGGGGCCTGAGACTTTGCATTTCTGAAAACCTCCCAGGTGATGCTGGTGTTGCTAGATCACACTTGGAGTTGTAAGTCTCTAGAGAGTCCACAAAGGCTTTAAAGTTCTGTGAACCCCCTAAATCCATGCATGAAATGTTATATTCTGTACACATATGCATTCTTCTGCAGAGAGAGACCATAGTTTTCTTTAGAGTCTCATAACAGGTTCTGTTATGGGTTGAATTATGTCCCCCCTAAAAAAGATACGTTGAAATCTCAACCGCCAGTACCTGTGAATGTGGCCTTATTTGGAAACAGATATTTATCTGGATCTTTGCAGATACAATTAAGTTAGAATGAGGTCATTAGGATGGGCCTTAATCCAATATGACTGGTGTCCTTATAATAGGAGGGAAATTTGGACACAGACACACAGGGAGAATGCCACGTGACAACAGATGCAGAGGTTGATGCAGCTGCAAGCCAAAGAATACCAATTCTGGTGATTTCCAGATCGCTGCAAGCTAGGAAGGGGCAAGAATTCTCACTTGCAGGTTTCAGAGGGAGAGTGGCCCAGCCAACACCTTGACCTCAGAGTTCAGCCTCCAGAACTATGAGATAGTAAATATCTGTTCTTTTAAGCCACCCAATTTGTGGAACATCATTACAGCAGCCCTAGGAAACTAAAACGGGGTCTAACACACACACACACACACACACACACACACACATATATATTTAAGAATTATCATAAAAATAGAAGAAGTCATTGATGACTTTGAGACTAAGGTTTACAGCCATCACTGGTGACTTGCAATTGCTACACCTCCCACTTGAATTTCTTCCTCTCTGGAACTCTAAAAATGGCTTCTTTCCTAATCAGATCCCTTTCTTCCCCTTCAGTACATTCTTTCTGGACATCTGGGCCTGAAGAGAAGAGCCTGCTGTTTCCTTCTTGCCATAGAAGGTGGATAAACAAACTTACGACTTTTCTTCCTCCCCAGGTTCCCCTCTGCCATGCTTTCTGTCTTCCTCTTGGTCCACACAATCTGATTGCCCTTCTTTACTCTTCTTCCTTGGCTATGAGGAGAAAGGCAGTCTTCCCTCTTTTGATGAGTAGACTTGAAATCTTGACCTATTTATTTTTCTGCAGGACTAATTCCCATGCCTTACCTGGACCCCCAGGCTCTCTGGATTGGGGGTCGAGACTCAGGATAACTTGCTACATTTCCAGGGATTACCTCTGCCTCCAGGGCACTCATGTCTGAGCCCTTAGGGACTCTGTTCCCCGCATGTCATCAAGGTGGCCACTGTTCCCATCACACTTTTCATCTTCAGCAGAGGGAGAAGAGAAGGCAGAAGAAGAACTAGCATTTACCGAGCATCTAGTATGTAGTTTCATATACATTTTCCCTCTTGCCCCCTCACATACACGCTTACATATTCAAGGTGAGAATCAGTATCATTATGCTATTGATCCCATCTTCCAAATTAGGACACCAAGTCACAGGGCTCACAAGGAACAGAACCAAGAGTCTAATCTAGCCCTGTCTGCCTCCAAAGCTCATGATTTTCCTACCACTCTAGGCTGCCTGCCTGAAGTTGAGCTAAACAATTAAATTAGGAAAATAAAAGCAGTCAGGCTCAATGCTGTCATTCCAGAATGTTGTCTTTAAGGCAAATATTTTGGTGTCATGTAAACACAAGCACCATCTGTCTGTGTATGTGCTATCTGTCTGATTCACTTACTCTATCTGATGCAGAAATAACCACCATCAGCTATTTAACAGAAAAAACACCCAAAGAGGCTCTTTCCACTGGTTATTATGGACACAGTCATAGCTTTAGCTTTTTCACCGTAATCCCCAACTCTGAATTTGCTATACCCCAGGGTATTTCCAGTCACTGTAAGGGATTTTGAAAGAGTCTTGAAAATTCTCAAAACCAAATTAGTATCAATGTACTTTAAGAAATAAAAAGACTCTGCATCAGACTCTTCAGAAGGCAGGAAGAAGGCTGGAGCCCAGCAATGGTGAGAGGCTGTTAGAATGAGCACAAGGAGGAGGGCGAGTCTGTTTCCTGTTTCTTCACTTGGGTAACACTTTCCACCAAGAAACAGATGAATATATCATTCTTGCTCATAAATAGGGAATGAAGACCTTGATGTTAATACAGAATATACTTTTCTAAACTCAAAAGGCTACAAAGATTTCTGGGTGAAAGGCCATCGAGCTAATTTTGTTTAGAGAAAGGAATGCTGGAAAGCAAGACGTTTGTTAAATTCAGAAGTGACACACAGCAGCACTTATGCCCCCACTTCTGTTTCCCTTACCCAGGGCATATACCACTCACTGATCGCAGCACTCTTAGCACTGAGCCAGATCTGAGCCTCAGAATCCTTCTTAACACATCTTTCTAGGGAGGTGCATGTAATCTATGGGCCAGATCACTGATATAGAGCAGACTACCAATCATATATTGGCACACAATATTGCATTATAAAGGGCAAACCTGATGGCTGAGCAAGTATCCAAACCTATCTCTCTCTGTCCCATCCAGATCACTGATATAGAGCAGACTACCAATCATATATTGGCACACAATATTGCATTATAAAGGGCAAACCTGATGGCTGAGCAAGTATCCAAACCTATCTCTCTCTGTCCCATCCCTCATCTTGCCTTAACCTTTAATTTTTCCTCTTCACCATTGCTAGACAAACCTATCCTTTTCAAGATAAGTTTATAGAAGATAATTCATATAAATCTTGATCTGAGAATCAGACATTACTGGATGTTTGGACAAACTAAGGTGGTTTACACTACAGAACTAGATATTAACTTTTAGGCATCCCCATTCCTTTCAGCCACCCATCCTGGCCACCCCATATATTGACCTGAATCTCTCCAGATTTCCGTCATCTCCCTCTCACCTTCAACATTTTCCCCTCCTCACTCCTTCCCCAATTGCTCCCAAGTATTCCATGTCCAAATCTGGCAATTTTCCTTCTATTGTGTGGGTCAGTAGATCTCAAACTTAACCACGCATCAGAATCACCTGAAGAGCTTGGAAAACACAGATTTCTGGGCCCCACCCCAGTATCTCTGATGTAGGAGGTCTAGGATGGAGCCTGAAAAGTTGTATTTGTAACAGATTTCCAGGTCATGCTTATGCTGCTGGTCTGAAGACCACACTTTGAGAACCACTGGTATTGATTACACTCCTCTCCAGCCCTTGTGTTCAGACTTGTCCCCAGGTCTACCTTTGCTCATCAGCGGATCAGAAAAGGGCATCCAACCACTTAGCTGCCAAAGGATGCTTGATAGGATCCATATATAACTGCTATAGAAGTCAGTTATAGTTTTAACTATAGTTATTTTCTCCTCCAATTCGTTTGGGAGGCAATATAAGTTAGTCTGACTGGTTCACAGCTGGCTCTACCATCACTATTTATGCAGCCTTGGGCCACAGTATCTAACCTCTCTGAGCCTAGTTTTCTCATCTGGAAAAACTATAGATGATAATGCTTACTCCTTAAGATTGTATGAGCATGAATGGAAACAATGCATATAAAAAACTAACATGTTTGGGGGCATACAAAAAATACCCTTTAAGTGTTGGTTATTTCTCATTCTTTCCCCAAATCTCAATCAAGCCTCTACAGTATTCCAAGTACCCTGCTGGGAACTGGGATGAGAAATGAAGAAGCTGAGGCCTCTTCCCTTAGGAAGCCACATAACAGGAGAAACGAGGGACAGTAAACAAACACAGGTTGTCAGGTTTATGCCAGAGATGAGTTCTTAAAGGCCTCTCATAATTCCAGACTAATTGCTCTTAGAAATAAATGTAAAATGGAGGGTGCATTCTCCATCCTCCATGGAGGGCACATAAATCCACAAACATTGTAGAATAATGTGCTTTAATGCTGCTTTTTATTTTCTCAGCATTAGCTTTAATATTTTGCAGAGGGCTTGTTATTACATTAATAGCATATCATAGCAGTTGCTAAGTCTTCCTTGTAGTATTTTATCACTTCTAACTTCCATTTCAAAGTTATTGATTTTTCTGGTATGTTTTTCATCACCGTACAAATATCATCACCTAATGAATGCTTGAATGACTTTGTTAAATTATAACAACTGAATGCTAGAATAACAGGACAACCACCACCAAAAATCACTCACAGAAGTTTGGGTGCCTGTAAACAACAGAAGGGTCAAACAAAATGCTGACACCAACCGAGATCCCGTTTGACAGCTAAGGTGGCGCCGCCACGTGGCAGCAGCAAAAATGTTTCACAATGCACTGGGTCCTCCAGTTTGTGATGGGCATTTTGGTTTTGGTTGTTGCTGCTTTTCATTTGAGGGGAGCTGCATTGCTTTACATTTTGTGCATAAAGTGAAATGTGTTTTTATTTTGCACTGTTTCAAATCCATCACTCAGATTCCTGTGAAATGTGCGCTCTGTCATCACGATGGTCTGATAAAGAAACAGTTGAAAATGCTGAGAGGAGGGACTGACCCTGGCAGGATCTGCTCCAGCATGGGCAATTCTGTGCTCCATTTCTGCGGCTTTCCTCTCCCTTCCAGGTGGGCTCACCTGCGCTGTCTCTGTTAATTCCCATAAGGCGAGCACCCGACCTGCCAAGATAAAAGCAACGAGCCCAGGAACTACATTTTGTCTTATACTGCAGTCTGCGGTCAACAGCTAGCTCCTGATGGTTGAGACAGTCCAATCCACAGAAATTAGACAGAAATGTGTATCCTTTCAAACACTTAAATGGGTTGTAATAAAAGTATTAAAAGTAGTTATCCTTTCCTGATTAAAATATAGTCAGTTTGACTTACTTTTTAAAAGAATGGAATATTTGTGTGTATTTTGAATGGAGGTTTAGGATTATGACCCAGAATATTGTTAGTTATTTAGTAACTAAAACTAGAATAAATCAGGCGGGATTCTAGAAGTTACATTTTAGGGAAGTTAGCATCTGTCTTGCCGTGGATGTTTTCTGTTTTTCTTTAGCAGTATTTCAAATAGAAGGAAAATGTTTTCCAACATTATTTAATCCAAGTATATTTAAGTTTTAGGAAAAAGAAAGGTACTTACAAAGATTCCTGATTGTAAAGATGTGTAGTGTGAGTCTAACATTGGATGATTCCTGAGATCCTGGACGTTTGGGAATATCTGATATCCAATTAAGGAAAATCAGCAAGAATGTGTGGCAGGAAAAGTATTGCTCAATTAATCTATGGCTTGTTCTCACTGTATCTTTCCCTCCTTGTTCCACACAGAAAGCCAAGTTTCTGTGTTCCCTTCTCTCAGGGTGTTTGTGTTACAGAGCAGAAATTTGAAGTTGATGGAAAAGACCCTCCTCCCAGCTTCTGTCTTGAAAGCCAAAGCTCTGAAGAGATTGTTAGTCTCCCCAGGACATGAGGGGAAAGAAACTGCCACCCCTGGGGGTGGAAAGAAGGAATAGCCAGAGAACCCACCAGAGGTGCACCCCTGAGCACATTCTCCAACAGGCACGTCTTTTCAAGTTGTTGAGTTTTGTAGGATAATATGTTAGCATGATAGTTGTTGATAAAATAATGAGAAGATACTGTACTAAGCATCTGAAATATGTGATTAAAACATTAACTGCCAGACCATCATACCCAGGGAGAAAGTGGACTCAGAGAGGAGCCTTTCAGGTTTGCATGATCGCTCTCACAGACCTCAGGGCCAGGGGCCTCCACTGGCACTGGAGTGTTGCTGGTGTTAGAAACTAGCCCGACCTCCAGACAGAGCTGAAATAGGTTGATTAGGACTGAGATAGTTCTGTGTAGAAGACTCTCAGCCAAGAGTGGCACAGGAGCAGGTGAGATACCCACCTTCAATGATCCATGAGAGCTTGGGCTATGAGCATCTCAGTAGCAAGCAGGGCACTGAAGGTCAAAGCTCCTCCTTGATATTCTGGACTGGGCAAGAACCCACCCCTTTGAACCGTGGCAATCTGGCAGAAATGCCTGCATACTTAACAACCATCTCCTCATAAAGCATCATATGCGACTAACCCTGGCTATCCTTTGCAAGAGGGATTGGGGCCCTTATTAGAGAATTTGAGTATATCAAAATGGCAAGGCTAATTAACCATAAACACAAGGCCAAAGGCAAGTACAGTTTATAACTGTATGAAGTACTGGTGATGAATTATCTATTCCTAGAAAGATCTAAAGTACATTATTAGTAGTTTAGATCCTCAAATTAAAATGATTAAACAAATTTCAATGATTGATTTAAGAATATTTGATGGTTATTCACTCCTCAGGCTCAGGGGGCTCACTATGTGCAAAGTACCATGCAAAATTTTTATCCTGAAAGTATTAAAAAAAAATGTTCTTGCCTTCAAGGAGCTCCCAGTCTAGTTGAGGAGTCAGATGAAAATTCAACAGAACCTAGAAAATGCATCATAGAAGTATGTACATATTTCCATGGGATGCTTTTTAGGAGCAGAATGGCCACAGAGATAGTGAGTTTCTGGGTTTTATTTAAACAATAATGGAAGCAATATACTATTCCTGCTTGTTTTAGTTTCAGGCTTTTTAGAATTTTCTCAGCAAAACAGGTCTTTCTCTAGATTAAGAGTTCATGGGTCTTTGAATGAATTTCAAGGAGTCAGTGAAGTAGAGGAGAAATTTAATTTGTCATATTTCAGCTCCTTCTTAATAGTTTGAAAAATATCTCAGGAGAAAATATAAATTTTTGTCAAATTTTGTCAATTTCAAGGAATTGTTTCATACTGCACAAGTGCAGATGCTGATGTTACTATGTATTGCCAGGTAGCATAGTCATCACCATCAAAGTGCTTTTCTTTGACATATATTTTAGACATAAACTGCCATTATGATTACATGCATCAATCTTTAGTACATGCACTAGCGTAGGGTGGGAAACATCAGAGAAAATAAGGTAGAAGAAAGTGTGTTTTCTTTAGTTTCCTCCCGAATGTGATGGACACCAAAAATGTGGCCCCTCTCGTGCAGCAAGTTGCTTGCTCAGTGGAAGCAAAAAGCCTCCAAAATCAAAGGGACAATGTACATCTGTCCACTGTGGAATGCCTGTTTCAGAATGGATCATGGTCATGAGAAGACAGCTCAACTCAAAAAAGCAGGTTTTTATCAAAACTAGAGAAATGTATACCAATTCAGCAGCCTGGACTTATATAGCATGCTGCAACAATGCTCAGCTCATAGCCAAGCAAAAGAAGCCTTGGGACTGGGCAGACCTTGGAGCCATTTGCCCTAAAGCAGTCAAGTGTGTTTGTAGCTTGAGAAAAGAAAAAAATGGCTGAATCGGTGCTTCTGTCAAGAAGTGTTACCCTATCCAGTCACCAGCTTTTCTCCTATTTAAAGAAGTTCTCGGTAGAATTTGAGTCAGATGAGTTCCCTACAGCATGCAATCAAAGGAACACATTGACAGATTCTTGGAGTAGCTAATTCTTCATTTTCCCATTATGTATAGGCTGGTGACCATTCTGTGAGCCCCTTTGGAAGCATCATATGCTTAGGACCACCTGTGAAATAATGAAAATTTCTTTGCCAAGAAAGTCTTTGAAAGAAAAATGTTGGTGCCATGGGTACAGATGGAAAGCGCTGCTGTTCCACAAAGCCTCCTGCTTTACCATTTTGTTAAAGAAAGAAACTTCACACATCACACAGACATCGTTTTCTACATCCATGTAATATGGACAATAATTCTAAAAGAAGTCATTTCCACTTCAACTTATCAGAGTCAGCACCTTGCATCCTGACTTCTCAACAAGATTTGTCTAGAAATATGTGCTGATGTTCACTGCTTTCCTAAACTACAAGTTTTGAAGCAACTAATTAACTTCAGGTAGAAAGCTTTACCTCTCTTAAGTGACTAACAAAGCCCATGTTTAGACTAATTTGACCAAAAAAAGTTTATCCATGACCTAGGTGACATGATTGACATTTTTGGCCATCTGAATGAGCTCTAACTCTTGACTCAAGGTCCAGCAGACTCTATTTTTGATGCTGCTAAAAAATCATAAAGTCTTCTGACTAGATCACCATTGTGGAAGAAGTATTTGGAAAAAGATGGCTATGTGCTTCCTACATTATTGGAGAAAGGGTATCTGGAGGCCAGAAACAAGAGTAGAAAGGCTTTGCTGGCTGTTGTGCAGCCAGTGGTCAAAGAAATCGTTGAAGATTACTTCTGTTGGATGACTTTCAAATTAAAATGTATGGTACTGATTTTTTCTTCATGACAAAGACAACATTTATGATTCAGATATTGACAAAGTTAACCTATTGGATTGAAAACAAAGAAAATCATGTTATATGAATTCAACCCAAAGTGTTTTGGAGAATGTTGATACTCCTCGACATTAGCCTACCCTCATCTATCAGTGTAACCGTGAAAATTCTAACTCTTTTGCTAGCAAATACCATTGAAAGTTAGAATTTACTATTCTTGTTACCAAAAGTCTAAACTAATTGGATGTGAAAGATATTTGTGTTATGTATCAAAAAAATACTTTATAATTCTAGCCTCTTGTTCTAGCCACACAACAGCAATCTTCTTATGGGAGTTACTTTTTAACTAAATTAAATTTTAGTTTTATCAGCATATTTTGATCCAGTAAGGTTTTTCAGGAAGTGACTATTAATTTTTGCATGCAAAAATAAGATTAAGGGGATCATGAGTCTTTTTAAGTATTGTTTTAACTTTCTGACTGTGTGAACAATATTTTTGCAATGCAGCAAAACAAATTGTATGCAGAAAATGTGTATAATATGTTTATGTGCATTTTTCTGGAGAAGGCATCTATAGATTTTATCAGATTCTTAAAGACCACCCACCCATTCACACATACCTCTAAAAAGGATTAAGAATTGCTGACCTAGTTAAATCTATATTTTCTGATGGGCTCTGGATAATACAGACTAGCAAAATAAGCAGCCCAAATTCATGTTTGGTTGCTTATCATAATAAAGTGGACTTTTTTTATTGACAACCTATGGACCTAGCTTAACATGAAGTTCTTATTCTTTTCTTTTCCCCCACGGTCTTCAAAGTCCATGTCTATATCTTTGAGATACAAGGCAATATTGGCAGTCCTAACTCTAAAATCCACAGGATACATATTAGGGGGTCTTATTGTAGCAAAATGTACTTAAAACAATTAGCCCTGAAAACACACATTAGAAAGTCATAATATAGTGTCTTTCAGTTCTCCAGAAGATTTATAGCTGAATAAGGAAAAATAAAGACTTGAAAAAATAAAGACAGATGAGTCACACATAGAGAAGACATCATTCATGACAACTTCCCCAGGGGACCAAAGACATGGGCATATACCGGGGGTATGCCATGTATCTGTCCCTCTGTGTGTGTGTGTGTGTGTGTGTGTGTGCGCGTGCGCGCGCGCACGCACATGTTTGTATGAGCATGTGAAATAAGCAAACTGCAGTGATTTCTTCCAGCCAAATGCATATCTTTTAAAATGGAAAGTCAGCCCTGGTAATGCTAATGGAGTGGACATAAATATTGGAGAGCAAGTTGTCAAATAGAGGCTTTTAAAGGTTGGAATTTTTCAAGGAAAATGTTAACTGCAGTTAAAGGGCCAAAATAGCCCTAACCTGATCTCAGAATCTAGAATTTTCACATGAAGCTCTAAAATACTCAGGACTCGTATGCTAAATTTAGTCTTGCCAACACTGTGACTCGGATTTTGGAACATTTGGTCCGTAACGATAAATCACCCCACTTGCTGAATACAGGGTTAGAGGGGGACTCTTGGACATAACCAATTAATACATCAGCCTCCCTCACAGTCTGCGGAGCAGAGGCGAGGGTGCAGGCCGGTAATGAACTGCTTTGCAATATTTCAAATAGCAAGTGCACTCACCCCTACCCAGAGCTGCCGCCCACATCCCCACTCCACACACACAGTGCATCCTTCTTGCTTCTCAAGATTATACCCATCCCAAGGACCACCTCAATTTCTACCTTCCTGAGGCTTTCTTCCCCAAACCCTCATAACCACATCAATCTCAACCTTCTCTAAATTCCTCCATATCCTTTACATTCAATCCTGCTCACTTGCTAACCCACGTTGCTATCTTCCCCATAATAACATCTAACACTTACTTGCATTTTTACTATGTGCCAGGCACTATACTAAATGCTCTACAGGAATGACCTTATTTAGTCCTCACAGCAACCCTATGATGCAGCTTTTATTATCATTCACAGAAGAGAAATGTTCATATGAGGAAACTGAGGTTTAGAGAGTTAAAGTAACTTTCCCAGGGTCCACCAGCTAATAAATAGTGGGCCAGGCAATCAACTAGTTTGTCTGGCTCACATGCCTGCCCTTTTAATAGCAAAATGTACTGCCACTGATGTCCGATGTGCATATAATATCTACCCAGCTAGACTTTAAGCTCTTCAGGGCGCCTGTATAACACTTTCTTCATGTGACCCTCATAGTTGGCATTATGCTATACCCACAATCAATCACTACTTACTAAGGGAGTAAATGAATTAATACGTGAAGAAAAATCAATGTACCATCTGTAAATTCAAGAAAAATTAATTGATTTGGACCTCCAAATAGCATGCAGAATCAGTAGAAAAAGTTCCCGTTACTACATTTGGCAACAGAAAACAGATAAATTGCTGACTTGCTACTCTCATGTTCAGCCCAGAGTTAAAGCTGGGAAATAGATCTCTGTGAACAACCATGACATCCCTCAGCTTTGTCTCTGGCAGCTCCCCAGCCCCCAAACCTAAACTGAGCCTCAGAATCCACAAGGTTCACTGGGAGAGAGGGGAACAGCACAGGAGTTTCCCAGTGCCAAGGCCAAGCCTTCCCTAGACCCTAACACATATGCACACGTGCACATACACACTCATACACACACAGAGAAACATGATTCCAGCTAGTTCACTTTGATAAATGTTTATTGAGTATCTAGTCCAGAAATTCACAGACATAACTGCACACTTCAAATCATCTATGATATTTGAAAAATTGCTGAAGTCTGGGCTCCACCCCAAACAAATTGACTCAGAACCCAGGCACTGGGATGAACTGGGGGCAACCCACCTGATTATGTGCAGTTGGTGTAAAAAACCACCAAAATCCATGCCAAGCACTGTGTATCAGGCCCTGGGCCACAGGGATGTGAGTGTGAAAAGGGAAGTTTGCAGAATAGTAGAGGAGTTGCAAAGGAACTGTAAGAAATACAACATTAAAAAGTAATTATACTGAGTCCAGCATGAAGGGCTCAGAGAGCGGTAACCAAAGGGCACCACAGGAGCTCAAAGATGAGATACCAACCTTCTCTGAAAATTATTGGGAGGCAGGAGCAGAGGGTGCAGAGGAATGAGATAGTTGTGTTTTACATAATGAGGTGTCATATCGGGCTGCAGGGACAGGCTGAAACCTTCTGCTTTCCTGGAGTAGAAGGTTAGACCTCCGTAACCTCTGATGACCTTCCTCTACGCACTCTCAAATGCCCCTAATCCCTGTAGTCCCTGAATCCCCCTGAACCCACTGGAATCTCATGAACAGAACAGAAATAGCAATTATCAAATATTAATCTTTGAGCTTAACATTAGAGAACTTTTTGTGACTTTAATCACCAGTCAGCAGAGATTGAGAGATTTTGCCATAGATCTGTTCATCTGTAAAATAAGTACAATGATCTGGATTTGCCAGTGATTATGAAGATTCACGTACTCACTCAATAGACCCAGGCCTGTGCTTGTGGACCTCACATTTAGTAAGGGAGGTGGATATCAAGGAAATAATCACACGATCAGTGTATAATAACCTACAGAGATGAATCCTGGGAAGGAACATGTATCCATAAATGCCATGAGAGCATATAATAGGGAATCCTGGCCCAGTTTAGGAGTCAGGAAAGACATTCCTGAAAAAGTAACACTTAGAGAGCTGAGAGATGTCTAAAAACCAACTAGATAAAGAGAGAAGCAAGAGAAATCAGCTGGGAGGGAAGCCCGAACAATGGCCCTGTGGCAGAAGTGAGCCCAGTGCAGAGAGTTAAACCTCAGGCCAGCGTGGCTGGAGTGCAGAGAACAAGAGAAAGAGTGTGCAACACAAACTTCAAAGGAAGTTAGGGCCCCACCAGCCACTTCCTTATCCCAAGAACAATGGGAGGCCCCTGGGAGCCATTCAGCCTGTGACATGATCACATGTGCACTTCAGAATCTCCTCGGGCTTCTGTGTGAAGAATGAACTGAGGGACAAGAGTGGATAAGGATGGAACATTTAAGTCGTTACTAAAGTAGTCCAGACCACATGTGACCAAGTTGTGCTTTGAGTATACAGAATTTGAGGTGCCAGGTAGAAAAGAGAATTGAATTTGAGAGAGCACATGGTACATAAATGGTTACTATTTAATTAATGGTATATAGACATTCAGGTATGCAGAAACAAGGCTACTATTTGGGAAGAAAAGAGTAATAGATCTCTTCTGACACTTTAACCTAGATCAGCAGTGCCAATTCTACCTTCCTCAAACCACAATTTTGAGCAAGGCCATTCATCAGTGCGAGAAGGCTGAGCCAAGAGCCCCACAGGCCCCTCCAGGGTGCCCTTGGTGAGAAGCAAGTTGAACCTGGGAAAGGATCAAAGGAACCAAGCCACATTTCTCACCAGGGGACAGCTCCAATCTACAATGCCCTTGAGCCCAAGAGGAAAGAATTTGCCTCCATGTGCCTGGACTTACAATTCCAAATCTACTAAGAAATAACAAATCCCAGACTCAGAAAGTCTTGACCTCTCCTGGCTGAAGAAGATGAGGTAGTCAAAGGCTGCTATCCCTGGTCCAGAGGAATTTTGGTTGAAGAGCTAATTAATGAGGTTCCTAAGTTCATAATCTAGGCAAGCTGTATGTGACCAGGAAGCCATGTCCCAGAAGGGGTAATCAGGAACCCATTTCCCTTGCAAACAGGCCTGTCTTTTCATAATGAACTTTATCTTCTTGGGAAGGTGATTCCATAAGGCTGGGGACTGAGGCACCCACACCTTACAGGGGGTTCATCACACAGGAGCTGTCAGCAGAGGATGATAGAGGGCCCAAAGGCTCCTGATACAGTCACCATGGCAACCACCCTAGATCTGGTCCATTTTATTCACAGACAAAAAACCCAGTTCAGCAAACACTGTAGGGAAGTAGGAACAGCTAAGATTAACCAGGCTATCTTCTGGCCCCAAGCAATCTGCAGGATAAGACCGTGCATTAGGCAAAGGTCTTCACTGTGACAAAGCAGAGAATTTGTTAAGCTCTTCGGATCTCACTGGGCCCATTTAACTTCTAGTATGGGATAGAAAATTACTGTCCTCCAGGTAGGAGGCCTGAAGTTTCACATGAACTCAGTTTGAAGTGTTAATGGTCATGCCACAATAAACAATCATCCAGAGCGATTTTCTTCCTCATCTGCTGAGAGGTAAGGAGACTGTAAAATCAGCACCTTCTGATCTCTGACTTGTCAGGTAAGAAAACAGATCACAGTTTGTAAATGGAAACATGTCTTGGAATCGGCTTGAGTGTTAACATGCAATTCACATATATGGTTTCCCTTCTTTCCCTGGTAATGGGAACAAACAATGTCTCTGAGAATTGAACTAGGAGAAGCAGTAAGAGTCTTCAAGTAAACATGCAACTCATTCATTCATTCTTTCATTCGTTCAACTATGCTTATTGGAAACTTACTCTGTGCCATGGGGCTACAGAGATGACTAAAGCAAGGACTCTGTTCATAGTTTAATAAAGGAGAAGAGCTTGATTAAAAATAAATAAATATTTAAATGTATTATAACTGTAAATTATGATACAGTAAATTGCAGCTGGCTAAAGCAAAACAGATGCTAAAACTTGCTCATGCAATCGTCCAGGACAGGCTGTCCTCCACTATACTAAAGCAGTCTGCCTTCTTCAAAATATGGCTGCCACATCACTGTGGTTGCTCTTCTCTGGGAGATTTCGTGGGCTAGGCCTGGAAGTGGCATGTACCCCTTCCACTCACAACCATTGGAAAGAATTTAACCACATGGCCATATCTTCCCACAAGGAATCTGGGGAAAGAAAAACACCTGGGCGCCCATATACTCTGCCACCATGCTATTGCCAAGGAAGAGGGAGATAACAGAATTTGGAGAGAAAAATTAGCCATCTCTGACAATAACAGACATGTACAAAGTACAAAGTTTTATAGAAGCAGAGAAGAGAGAGTAAATAGGAAATACCTACCATACTCAAAATTTTTTCAAATACCTATCAAAGAAATATTTAATTTATTTGTAATTCAATAAATGCTAATTATAGCAATGATGAGATATCATTTTCCCCATCAAATTTCCAAAAATAAAGAAAAAATCATAACAGTAGTTACTGTTGGCACGTGTTCAAAGGAAAGATGTACTCACAATTGCAGAAAGCACCAATGAGTACAATCTTTCTGGAGGACAATTTGTCAGCATGCATGTGGCAGATTTTTTTAAAAAGTCACAATAATAAGAGAAATCAGGTATACAATAGTGTAACCTTCTTCATTTATCTATATTTTAACATGGCTGCTGAGCCTCCAATTTCACTCAGTAGGAGAAAATTATACCTACCAATTCAAGGCACCATTGACTTCCAATTTAAAACTAAACTCTTTCAGGGGAAAATTTATCAAATTCAGGGTTCCCCTCTGCAGGAGGGCTTTATAAACTGGAAATAGATTTTTCCCCAAAGCCTCCAGAAGTAGCATAGCACTGTCAATAACTTGATTTTAGACTTCTGAACTCCATAACTCTTAGAGAATACATTTGTGTTGTTTTAAGGCACCAGGTTTGTGGTAATTTATTGCAGCATCATTAGGAAACTAATACATGGTACCTGGAAGTGGGGTGCTGCTGTAACAAATACATAGAAATGTGGAAGAGGCTTTGGAGTTGAGCAATGGGCATAAGATGAAAGAATTTTGAGGAGCATGATAGAAACAACCTAGATAAAAATTGCCTGGGACCAGTGACTTTTTATCTTTTCATTTTTTCCCTTTTTGAATGGGAACATCTATAACTGGTAGTCTATGACTGTTCCACCATTATATTTTGGGAGCAGATAACTTGTTTTCTAGTTCCATAAGCCCACAGATGGAGAGGAATTTTGACTCATGATGTATCATACTTAGTATTTCACCCACACTTGATGTAGTTGGCTTAAATGACAAGATTTGGGACTTTTGAGCTGGTGATATAATATTTAGATACGATTTTGGACTATGAATGGATGCCGTAATGGGTTGAAACTTTGGAGGATGTTGGGATGAGATGAATGTATTTTTAGTGTGGGATGGACATGAATTTTGGGTTACCATAGGTTTGACTATGCTAGGTTGAATAATGGCCCCCCAAAGGTGCCGATGTCCTAATCCCCAGAATCTATGAATATGTTACCTTATGTGACAAAATAGACTTTGTGGATGTGATTATATCAAGGATCTCGTGAGGGAGACATTATCCCGTAGTATATAGGTGGGCCCAGTGTAATCACATAAGTCTTTATTAAAGGTATGCAGGAAGATCAAAGTTTGAGAAGATGTAAGGATAGAACCAGAATTTGCAGTGATGTGCTACAAGCCAAAAAATGCATGTGACCTGTAGAAACTAGGAAAGGCAAGAAAACTGATTCTCTCCTGAAGCCTCTAAAAAGAACATAGTCCTGTCAACATTTGATTTTAGACTTCTGACCTCTTGAATAATAAAAGAATAAATTTGTGTTGTTTTAAACTACTAGGTTTGTGGTTTTAAGCCACAAAGTTGTGGCAAAAGCTTGTCAGAGCTACAGTAGAAAACTAATACACCCTTCTTCCTCTTTCCCTTCTCTTCTGCAATGCGGTAAGTTCCTACAGCCTTGGTGTGGGAATCGGGGGTGAAGGAGTGGTATTTTTCCTGCACCTGGATCTTGGTCTGTACTGCCCACCATGGGGGATGTAGATCATTTTGTCACACTTGGGCATTGGTCTCAGTCCTGCTATGCCCACTGCTTGTCTCCATTATGATTTCACCCACAGGACCACACATGCTGAACATGCCTGTCTCAGATCCATGAACCATCCCATATGGGAATGGAACACAACACAGGTGGAAAATGTTGCTATCTAAGAAAATAATTTAAAATATGCACAGATATCTAATTATAAAGATAATCATCACAGTGTTGTTTGTCATTGCCAAGGGAAGAAAAAGGTGGGAAATAATTAAATGTTCTTTAAGGGGGGGGGCAGGTAGAATAGAAGACAAGGAAGGAGAATGGGCTTGTGGCATTAGAGAATGAAGGCCCCCAAGGAAAGGGACTATGTGTCTTCAGCAGCTTCATTAGGGCATGGTTATGGTTCATTCCTCCAGCACTTTCATTTCTTCTCCCTCTCTGCTCCCTGCAACCTGCCCAAAGATGGTCACAGCTTGGCCAATGTCACAGAGCTGCCCCCAAGATGATGGGATTCCTGACCCAGGGCAGGGCAGAGCAGGTCTACAGGGTCTGATGACCCCACATCAGGAGTGTCCAGATCCCATGAACCATGGTGGGCAGAGCTGATGGGCAGACAGAAGTTAATTAGAGTGGCAGCATAGCTAAAAGGATCAGACATGGCCTGGGCACAGGAAGACCTGTGCTTCTCCCACACTCTACCACACCTGCATGGGATCATTTGAAGGGCATAGGCTTAAATGACGCCTCAGTTTCTTCACCAGAAAAATGAGAATAATATATTCTTTTTTCCAATTTCCCTCAGGAGTTTGCATAAAGAATCATTAGTGTGTTATTAAGGAAATGTTTTTCAATGGTAAATGAGTGTTAATACTTGTGTTTTGTTACGTGCTTATGTGACAAGGCAGGGAAAGTGACACTGAGGGGAGCATTTGGCCTAATTTTATTTAAAAAACATTTTCTTAGCACTTCACATACACAAGAAAGAGACAAGCTTTGCATGCACAAAGCAACTTGAGATCAGCACAGTATAACATGTGACTCAGACTGCTTTGGTCTCTTAAACAGTTACTGAGCACATTCACTTGATGGTTGCTTTGTATAGATTATCCCATTTGATCCTTATAACAATTAACTTTTTGTTAGAGGTGCCATGATTATCCACTGGTCACAGGTGAGAAGACAGAGGTTACGCCGTATGTCTGTAGTCACACAGCCAGTAAGTGTTAGAGGCTGACTCTGAATCCAGGTCATTCTAACTTCAACCAAAGCCCTTTCCTTCATCAACAGAGCTCCCACACCCTAGCACATTGATCCTATGAGACAGACTGATCTGTTATAGGAATTTGGAGCAAGGAACAAGTAGTGTGTCCTAATCTGGTCAGGGAGGCACTCCCAGGAAAAGCCTGAGCCAGACCTGTCAGATCTGAATCTGCAGAGGTGGGAACAGACACTTGTACCACAAAGGTGAATTGCATACACAGGGCAGGAAGGCAGGAGTGATGGGATTTATAGGTCATGCTATGTTAAGACAACTGGCCAGACCACAGCCGTGACACAATGGGTTTAATGGATCTGATGAAGTAAGCTGGCACCCTCAGGGTATACCTAACTCTTTGAGGGGATGTCAGGATAAGCAGGACTCATGCCACCTGCTGGGGACCTATGTTAGATGCACTGACTTAGGGAAAATGTCTGTAGGAGACCTAGTCACTTGAGTAACTGTGAACGTGTATGCATTGAGCCTCCTGAGAGAATGTCTGTTCCTCTCACATTTTTCCCAGCTCAACCATGCAAATCAGTCAACCTCCTGGGTGTTATTCAACTTTTTATAAAAAAGACTTACAGCCCATGGATGCCTAAGAACACTGTGCAGGGCCTGGTGATCTCATACGGTTTCTTGAAGCTCTTAAAGGCTCGGTTCTTACACTGGAGATAGATGTGATTGATTTGGACGCACAACACAGCAAGGCCTGGCCACAGCCTGGAGAGTTCAGCTTGACCCCTTAGATATGAATGGCAGCATAAGCTGATATTGATGAGGAGCAATGGGGGTGAAAGTGGTCTTTTAGGAAGTCTGAACTGTGAGTAAGCAAGACGGGAAAGCGGGAAGACTGAAGACGTGGAGAACAGAAAGGAAAGCATTGGCCCAAGAAGATATGTGGACTAAGTGGCTTGGACAGGAAGTATGAACCATGTAACCGACATCTGCAAGCATTAGTCATGTAAGGAATTAATTCAAAAGGCTGGACTTTGGCCTCTGAACATCCCCCAGTAGGGTGCTGTGATTACAAGGCTTACAGATGTAAGAACTTCACTTAATTTTCCATTCTTCTCTTTTATTTAATTATATATTCAACAGCTAAATATAGCACATTTTTTTTATCTTGCAAAACTGAAACTTTATTTTTTTTACCTCTTTTTTTTTTCAGCTTATTATGGGAGTACAAAAGTTCAGGTTATGTATATTGCCCATGGCCCCCCACTCCCGCACCCCCAAGTCAGAGCTTCAATCGTGTCCATTCCCCAGACAGTGCACATCGCACTCATTATGTAAGTATACACCCATCCCCTCCCCTCACCCCCCACATCTGTCTGACACCCAATTAGTGTTATTCCCAAATGTGCACTTAGGTGATGATCAGGGAAACCAATTTGCTGGTGAGTACATGTGGTGCTTATTTTTCCATTCTTGGGATACTTCACTTAATATAATGGGTTTCAACTCTCTCCAGGAGAACAAAAGAGATTCTATATCACCGTTGTTTCTTATAGCTGAGTAATACTCCATGGTATACATAAATATAGCACATCTTAATGGCACAAATGATTACTGATGAAGATGTTTAAGAAATCAATTCCAAAGTCGTCCAACACATTTCTGAGTTATTTTTGCCATTGACTACAGCAGAGCCTGCCCTTAGCACTCAGAGATCTGTATATGCCGAACAGAGATTGAGGGGCAAGCAGGACCCAAGTCAGAACATGGGCAGTCAGACAGAAGATATAGTATAAAGCACAGGACAAGAAGAGCATAAAGAGTATTTCTGGCCTAACCTGAGGATTTTTGCATATTTCCTATTGGGGGTGGCCCAACCCAGGGTATAAGCAGCACAGAATCCTCAGGTAAAACCAGGTAAGTGGGGCTGCACCTGAGCAAGGAGTAATGAGGCCACATCTGCAGAGGAGATATTGTCACAGCCCCTTTCTAATTTACCCTATATTTTATCATGAAATTAAGTTTTATCAAGGCCTGGATAACATTCCTGAGGATTCAGAACAATATGCATCAAAAGCCTCTCTGAGCCAGGTCCTACCATTTCTCAGAGCTTCTTTGCATCCCAGGCTCCTTCCTTAGCCATGAGAAGGAACCCTCAGCAGGATGGAAAAATGTCTCCTCTCTGGTTTCCTCTCACTCTTCTTCTCTTTTTTCATTTGACAGAAGCAGAGAATGAAGAAAAATCATCATGCCACTAAGTGTGTATATTCCATGACAACATATTATTCTTCAATGAAATTAGCTTTCTTTTCAATTCCCAGAGACATCTTCCCTCTAGTTAGGTGTTTCCAGCAGGAACTGCTGGCCAGGTGTTATGTGAAATTTGCATCCATTACCACCCAACCAACCTGTACATTTTAAGCTGTTTCTAACATAAAACTGTTCCAGTAAGTCTTTTATAAAGCATCTCTATTTCTCACCATGGCATATTTTATCCCAATATTTAAACATGGATTTTGCAGTATAAATGGAAATGTGTTCTCTCAGAGACACATATGTTAGAAACAGCTTAAAAATGTGCAGTTTGCTTGTGTGGCAAAGAGGCATGTGCAAGAAAAGCAGGGGGATGTCCCAGGGACCAGGAGGCGGAGTACCGGGAGCATGCACTAGCTGGGCTGCACCTCTCCCTAAAGGTGGAGAGAGAAGTGTTCAAGACGCTCGAGCATGGCTTGAGAAGAGAGCCCTGGGGTGAAGAGAATGGTATGGATGAAGGGGTAGCAGCTCTCAGGCTCAACCTAGTAAAGCCACTGCTTACAAGGTATCCAGAATCTGGAAAAAGGCAAAGCGTAGGCCCCTGGGTGGTGTCTGCAGTACATGAATGTCAACCAAGCCAGATGCTCTCTGCAGCGGGGCTCACCATCCAGGAAGAGAGCAACGGGAGCTCTGGCCTCATAGAGGAGGCTGGGAAGGGAGCCTTCAGAGGCTATCAAAGAGGGTGAGCAGCTTTGAAGGAAAATATCCACAATTCTCCAGGGAATCCCAGATAGCCAGAGTGAGGGAAATCATTTGGGTAAGAGCAAGAAGGGATACAAACTTGCAAATGGCCAAAATCTCGCAAGAGAGATGGACCTGGGTTTAAGACCCCAGCTCCCCTGCCAAGTTGCTGATAATATCAAACAGGTCATTTTGCCTCTCTGAGCCAGTTTCCGCACATGTACAACAGTGCAAAGAATAATGGAGAGGATTCATATAGAGCACTTGGTATAGTACTTGGCATATAAGTGCTCAATATCATTTGCTAGCTTGTCCTCATGGCCATATCATCCCCATATTTATTACTATTATTATTGTTGTTGTTAGAGAGCACAACCATGTCTCATTCCTGTTTTACCCCCAGTTCTGAGCACAGAACCTGGCATAGAATTCTTTCAGGGAATACATGCAGTGATTGAGGGCAGAGCCAGCATCATGGAGTCACACCCTGTGCTTAGAAGGGCCTGCGTTTGTTTTAATGCTCTTCTGTGGCTCTCTTGAAATTCTTAATAATTTTTGTACAAGGCCCCACAAATTATGTAGCTGGTCCTGAGTGAGAATAAGGATACAAGGAAGATGTAAGGAGGAAACTAAAGCATAAATAATTTGGAAAGATGAGAAATCTGCAGAGAGGCGATTAAGAATTATAGTGAACCGAGTATTTCCTCTCCAGAATAAAGAGCTCTTCAGTGGAACCAGCACTTGTTCATATCCTGAGTTTTTCTTAATCCATACATTTGGCAACTTATTAAAGGGATATAAATCATTTACCCAAAAATGTCTGGGACCTGATTTGTTCTTGATCAACAATATTTCTAAAGTTTATGTATCTTAACTCTAAGAGAACATAATAATAGGGAAGAAAAGTCAATTCAGTCGCAACATTGGATGCTGGCTCTTGGTTTTGCTTTGTATTATACAGATTAAGAAATGGCAAGCAGAATACATATGATCTCACAATCATGAGTCAATGCTTTAAAGCTATTTTTTTCTGTCAAAAAAACATGACCCTAAACCCTCACAGTCCATGCATTACCAGGCAGAGAGAGTTCCATAGCACTGCTGAGACCAGCTGCTCCAGCCCACATGGTCCTTTTCTTGATGGGGTCAACAGTTGTAACATCGCAAACCAGTCACCTCTGGCTTTGAAGTTCTGCATATCACACTATCTTACAAGGTACTATCAGAGTGAACCATTCTTCCCTTTTTACAATGACATAGATGGACTTTTAAAATACAGGGCATTGAACCTCCTTTAGAACAGTCCCCTTGTTTGCACATGTCTGGTGTTAGCCATCATGCACTGTCTGGGTCTCCATATGGTTCTCTCAGCTGTGGCCATTCCTGTGCCAGGCACAGAGGACCCGGAGATAAGGGTGACACTGCTTCTGTTCTTGCACAGCTCATGATTGAGCTGGGACAACCCACAAGTACCCAGGTTCCAGACAATGGTCCAAGAGCCTAACCAGGTAGCAGGTATGAAAAGACTCCCTAGATGAAGGCATCTGAGTGGAGTTTTGAAAAACAAGCAGTGGAGAAGGGAGTTCTGGGGAAAACCTAGCAGAATGTAAGGTCTAGTCTGGGAGAATTTGGCTCATTCTTGGAGATTTAAGTGCTCTCCTCAGTGCTTCTGGTGTATGGGGAGATAGAGGAAAGGACAGGGCAGGCCAGACAGGATCTGTGGGGCCAGGCTAAGTCTGCTCTTTATCCCAAGAGCAGTTTCTTTGTTTTTAATCAGAGAAGTGTCCTGATCAGATTCATTATGCACAGAGAGACACTGCCTCTGCGGTAGGGTGGGGGCAGTGAGAAGGTGGGAACTCCGGTGTCTGTTAAGTTACCTTTTGTTTGTTAAGCAGGTCAGAGGGGATTTGAGCAGCCTGCTGGGGTGGCAGGAGGAATGTGGGGACCAGCTAGGTGTTTGCAAGAGGTTTTTAGGAAGATTGTTCAGCTTGGTGGGATGTAACCATCTCCTCTTCTCCCCGTGAAACCTTCTGCGAATGCTATGCTGTTCATCAGGGCTTTCAGAGGCATACCATGGTTGGGGAAGAGATGTGACAGTGTACAAAGATGAGTCTATTGTGTGGGTAGGGCTTGATCAAGGAGGATTCAAAGAAGTTCAGCTACTTTCAGATTATTTAAAGATCACTCAGGCAAGGAGGATCCTGGAAAACGGATTGAAGTAGAAGAGGGTAGAGATTGGAAGTGAGAAAACCAAAATGGAGACGCATGTGATTGTCCTGTGCCTAGACCTAAGGCAGTGTCCAGGACAACAGAGAGAAGGAACAGAACTGAACAATTTCCAGGAAGTAGAATCAATAGGTGCTTGTCACTAGCCAGGTGCAGGCGTTCTGGAGAGGGAGGAATCAAAGGCACATCAGATCTCTGGCTCGGGGAACCCCGAAGAAGGTGTTTCTTCCAAAACAAAATGAGATCTCTGTGAACATGCAAGTGAGTATGTGCAGAGAGCAGTTGGATACATGGGACTGTGCTGGAGATATCCACCACCACTCCCAATAATTTGGGTTATTGCACTAGCCTGCTAACGGTCTACTGCTTCTACCTGTGGTCTCCTCCTGTTACCTGGATTCTCAGCAGAGCAACCAGTGTGAGCCAATAAAACATAAATGAGAATGTGGCACTTCTCTGCTCAAATCTATCCCAGGGCTCCTGTCACACTGAGCTGTGGCCACAGTCCTTACTGCAACCCACAAGGCCCTGTCTGATCAGGCTCCTACCTCTCTGACCTCCCTCTTCTTCTTCCAGCCACCCTGGCCTCCTCGCTGTTCCTCCCTGGGTTTTTGTAGTCAAGTAGGGAGTTGAGGGAATCCCTTTTGGAGGCCTCTGTGTCCCTGAGAGGCAGGAGCTGAGGTCATCTCTGAGCGGGGGGATGGGGAGATGGAGGGAGAGTGCTCATGAGGTGAGCAGTAATGGTGGAGGTCTGGGAGCTACTGTTGGGATCCAAAAGGGAAGTGGCGGGAGCTATCTCAGCTTCTACTAAACGGTAAACATATAGAACACAGTAAACACACTGTTTCCTTTCAGAGAAAATCATGAAGGTGAATAACATGGGCTGCCTTTGCATTCTATAAATCATATTATCCTAAAGTATTAGAAATTGCCCATTGCCCAAAAGTACTGAGAGCAAAGCCCAAAAATACGGACATAAACTTTTAGCATGAGACAAGCTGACTTCAAAAGCTTGTGATGCACATATTCTAGGCAGCCTTAAGACTACAGAAATAAAATTTTGGTCTGGGATTAGGCTCATTCCTACCTTTAAATAACTTGTATTTATATAATTATGTATTTATAATATCAAATAAGTATTATGCATATTTTATGTTTATAAAATAATTTTACAGTTTAAAGTCTAATTTTTACAACAGCCCTGAGAGACAGCAGAACAGATATTAATACCCCTCTTTTCAGGGGATTGGGAAATTCGGGCCTAGAGCAGTTGAGTTGCCCAAGGTCAATGACAGGACGCCGGAACCCGGGCTCCCGCCTGTTTGGCCACCCCATTCCACTACTCCACTGACTGCTCCTTCAGCCTGATCTTGAGGTTTTTCTTTAGTAAATAAGGGCTTCCTGCCAGAGATGATGAGACAAAACAGACTGGCATAAGGAAGGACTTGACTTGGGGCAATACTGAGGGGAGAGATGAGATAGGGCTGGCCTCACGGAATGTTGACGCGTCAGGTCCCTGCATCTCTGCCCAGCAGGCTGCACAAGGTGAGGCACATGAGAGATACCCACTGGCCGCCAGTCCAGAGCCTCCTGAAGGTGTCTGATCCCCAGCTGAGGCCACGATGTCAACTCCCAGCTCAGGCCGGAGGCTTAGCCACACAGGGACTCTCCTAATGCATCTCTGACTTCTCATAAGCCCTCGCAGATGTAGCAATGATGAAATCTTACACATTTGTCCCCCAGCACTGAAATGTGTTTATGCTCCCAAATTTAAGGTTTGTAATGGGTTTTGCTCACGGGAATGATTATTTTAGTGCTGACTTTTAAAAAGGCAATTGATAACAAGTTTACACAGCCAAAAGAGCTCTGGCAATTATCTGCAAATTCAAACTCCATGAAGAGCCAAACCAGATCATTTAAGACCCCCTGAATCCATTCTGGGACCAAGATTATCCAAATTGACAAGCTAAAAATGAGATAATTTATGCTAAAATGGGGCTTATGAAATCAAGATGCTACTCTGGATAGCTGCCGCTGGGAGCTGCCGCAATCCTCTCTTCCCTTATTTTTTCTCCTTCATGGACTCTCTCCCTCCCCTATTCGATTTCCCATTAAGGTGGCAGGAAAGGGGGGGAAGCAGTGTTTAGAATGGTTTTTGCCTGAAAACTTTGTGGGATAGTTTTTAAGTTTTTCCTGTGAAGCCTCGAACAATTTGTAGCAAATACAAAGGTCTCTAATGTGAGGGTTTGTTTTGTTGTTGGTTGTTTTTAATTACAGCCCTTGGCTGGGCCTGGTTTGTGGAGCAATCTCATCAATAAGACGGAAGATAAGTGCTGAAATAGCTCATGTCTTCTCACTCTTTTTTCTCTTTCTTTTTTAATTTTTTTTCTTTTTATTTGTTTCTCTTCTTAAGGGATTCCCTCTGTTGAAAAACTCAGAGAAGAATAGGAAAGACCTCACACGCAAACAGGGACATGAACCCTAGGCCCTCAGATTAAAAGTCTGATTCTATACAGACTGAACTATTCAGGCTTATTCTCCCAGCTTTTTAGCTGACCCCCAAATATTCTGCCAAACAGCCTTGGCCTTATACCTTGACACTGAGGCTTCATAGGCAGCAGAAGAAGCTGGGTCACCAGGGGAGCCTGGTTTGCTCGAAGTCCTCCCTCCCGGATGTTCTCCCAGATCAGAGCACTGGGAGTGCCCCTGACACTGAGGCCCACCTTGATTCCAGCCACCAGGGTCTTCACCACCAACTGCAGCAGTCTAGGGGAAAATGAGCCCAGCAACTGACACTTGTTTGACTCTTGTCAAAGTTGGTGGATTAGCAACACACGCTTATCTTCTCTCCTCCCTAAATCCCATCTAAATGAAAATGAAAGAATAAAAAAAGTATCCACCAACAAAGACCAGAATGGGAAGGTAGAAGAGGGTGGAGGAAGAGTTTCAACAGGTTTTGGAGGACAGAAAGCAGATGGATGAGTGGCAGTTAACCTAAAAGAGCAGAGGAAGTAAAAGCTTTGGCCTGCAGAAGCAAACCACGGTGTCCTGCAGGGTCAAATGAAGGGACTTAGGCCCTGGAAGCACTCAATACTTTGGAAGCAGGGGTGAGATGTGGGGCTGAAAACTGTGAAAGTTGTCCAAGATAATATATAAAGAGCAGTCAGATCTTCCAGGCCCCAGGCCCATCCCACACAGCCAGGCAACCATCCCAATCCCCTTACCTCTGTGGGAGACAGAAGATTCATTCTCTGGAGAAGATAACAGCAGAGAGGCGTCAGCTCAGAGGGCAGGGATTAGGTGTGAAACTGAAAACAGGGGATTAAGTGGAGGCCTATATACTGAACTGTGGGGCCCCCACATCTTTTCTCTGCCTCCCTCTGAGTAGCAGGCAGCCAAGAATACAAGTGTCCTGGAAAAAAATAAGATCATTCTTTGGAGGAAATTAACAATTCCAGAAGAAGAGCTCCACTAATTGATGTTTGGGGCTCTTCCATAAGGTGGCTGGCTGACCCTCTAATTAAACCACAGCAAGGACAACCAGCAAAGCGTTGCCCCTGCTCCCACAGGGCTTCTAATTGGCCTAAGTTCTTTGTTCTGATCCAAAACAAGCAAAAAACAAGAAAAGGAAAGAAAAAAAGAAAGGAAGGAAGGAAGGAAATAGTAAAAAAAGAACTCAAGAAAACCCAAAACATCAGCACTGGTGTAAAAGAAAACTTGAAAATAATCTCAGAGATGTAGCAGTTATTATATTTATAACAAAGGTATCCAACGAAAAAGGGACAAAGAATTCACAATTGCAAAGATGTGGAAACAAGCCAAGTGCCCATCAATACATGAGTGGATTAATAAAATGTGGTATATGTATACCATGGAGTACTACTCAGCCACAAAAAACAAGGGTGATCTAGCACCTCTTGTATTATCCCGGATAGAGCTGGAACCCATTCTATTAAGTGAAGTGTCCCAAGAATGGAAAAACAAGGACCACGTGTACTCACCGTCAAATTGGTATTAACTGATCAACACTTACATGCACATAGAGTAGTAACATTCATCGAGTGTCGAGCAGGTGGGAGTGGGGAGAAGGGGATGAATATATTCACACCCAATGGGTGCAGTGTGAACGGTCTGGGGGTGGATGTGCTTGAAGCTCTGACTAAAGCAGGGAAAAGGCAATATATGTAATCTAAACATTTGTACCTCCGTAATATGCTGAAATTAAAAAAAAAAGAAAAATGGACAAAGAACTAGAAAGTTTTTTTGGACCAAAGAACCCCAGAAAACATATGATAAAAATTTTAAAAATATGCAAAATGAGCAGATATAAAATGAAGAAACTCTCCCAGAAAATAGAGCAAAAGATAAAGAACTTAAGAGAGAACAAATGAGAAAATTAGAGAAGTAACCCAGGATATCTAGATGGAACAAAATAAAAATAGAAGAAATTCTCAGAGAAAGTATGTAAGAACTGAAGGACTTGAGTTCCAGATTAAAAAGGTCCACGGACCAGCACAATGAAAGAATAAAAATATACCTCATCATAATATTTAAGAATATTAGGTTAAATAGAAGATCCTAAAATATCCCAGAGAGGGAAAAAAACCACATATATCACATTGAAAGAAATAAAATCTAAAAGACGTCCTACTTTCCAACAATAAGACTGAATGCCAGGGAACAATGGACAATGCTTTCAAAAGTCTAAGGGAAAAGGCTTTCAAATTAGAATTCTATAAATAACTAAACCATCAATGATTAGTCATAAGGATAAAATAAAGATATCAGACACAGAGCTCAAATTTTTTTCATTTACGCCCCTACCCCTTAGGAAGCTACCAGAGGACATGTTTGGGCTACATGAAGGAGTCAACCAAAACATGAAAAAAAAAAAAAAAAAAAGGAATACATAGGGATCCAGGGAACAGGGGACTCAGCCCAGGAGTAAAGGAAAAGGAAATCCCACAGCAATCTCCTCCAGCAGCCTGGGGAGCAGTCAATCCTCATGGAGCACAATGGAGGACTGAGGAACTGACAGATACCGACTAGGTTTGAAAAACAGGAGATACAGTTATCAAGAAAAACAAAATGAGCAAGCAAATGTAGCCATGGTACCCTACTTTTCTCCACTGAGAGTGCTATCTGCATACCATCATAATATCAACACTGTTATGATATAACTGTTTGAAAGGGTGAGGGGTAGCGACGTGGGGAGCAAGTGGAGAGAGCCGAGTCTTCAACTACCATACTAGAAGTGAGTGGATACCGTGTAAGATGGATCCATGAATAAGGAAGAGAATAACTGCAGCATTCACATGTGTGGAGGAAAATATCAGAAGAAACATCTTCAAGGGTGGAAGGGGACAGAGGATGTGTTTTTCAATAGTAATATGTAACTATATTACATTGATGAAAATAAATTTTAAATTAAATTTTTAAGTAAATTCAAATATCAATCCATTTTCCACATGCGTAAGTCTCTGTTTTATTCCATTATGATCTCTGAACATCACAAAGGAGGTGGCACCTGTCCCTCTTTTCCACAATTTTCTGATGTATTGCTCCATAGACTTCTTCGTCAGTTTCTAAGAGCCTTTCTTATTTTGTTTATTTATTTATTTATTTATTTGGCCTTTTCTTCAGTGGCAAAAGGAAAAGGAATATTAGTTGAAAACATGTGAGGTCTAAAGCAAAAATGAGATTCCAGGCCCCTGCCCCACCGGCCTACCTGATTGTACAGAACAAAAACAATAAGAATTCTAATTATCAGGGAAATGCAAATTAAAACCACAATGAGATATCACCTTACCGCAGTTAGAATGGCTTTTATTAAAAATTCCAAAAACAATAGATGCTGTTGTGGATGTTGAGAGAAAGGACACTTACACTGTTGGTGGGACTGCAAATTAGTACAACCTCTATGGAAAATAGTATGGAGATT
Organism: Eulemur rufifrons; assembly: GCF_041146395.1. Classification (NCBI taxonomy): domain Eukaryota; kingdom Metazoa; phylum Chordata; class Mammalia; order Primates; family Lemuridae; genus Eulemur; species Eulemur rufifrons. The sequence continues at coordinate 119,037,299 of NC_090989.1, forward strand.
CCTCAAAGAACTAAAAGTCAACCTACCATTTGATCTAATAATCCTACTACCTAGTATTTACTCAAAGGAAAAGAAGTCATTTTATCTAAAAGACACTTGCATGTGAATGTTTATCACAGAACAATTCACAATAGCAAAGATGTGGAATCAATCCTAAATGCCCATCAATTCATGAATAGATTAACAAAACGTGGTATATGTATACCATGGAATACTACTCAGCCATAAAGAAGGGTGAATTAAGGCCTTTTGCAACAATTTGGGTGGAACTGGAGACCATTATCCTAAGTGAAGTATCTAAAGAATAAAAAAAATAAATAAATAAAGTGGCATATTTGTGGTCAAATTCTGGATTCAGAGGAGAAAATAAGGAAAACATCAAGGACATTTTCCCCTGTGAACAGCAAACTTCGACGTTGTTTAACTATCTATCATTACTAAAAAAAATACATGCTTATTTTGAAAATTATTTAAAACATGCTTTTTCAAATGTACAAACCCCAAAGAAAATGAAAAGCCTCAACATGTTTAATGGTATTGTATAATTGAAAACACAGCAGGTTAAGCCTGCTTTTCAGTAAGCCTTGTGTATATTATCAAATAAATAAAAAGTTGAGAACTTTGCTGAGAAAAAAAAAGAATGAAAAAAGAAACACCACATATACTCACTATTAAATTAGAACTAACCCATGAGCACACATGTGCATAGAGGGAAGTAAAACTCAGTGGAAATCAAGCAGGGGAGTAGGGTAGGAGAGGATTGGCAAAAACCTACCTAATGGGCATAATGAACACTATCTAGGTGATGAGCAAACTTATAACCCTGACTCAAGCATAACAAAATAGATACATGTAATCAAAAACATTTGTACCCCCATAATATTTTGAAATTAAAAAACCAAGAGAAAACCAATAAGAATCCTCAGGTACAAGGCTCCAGAAAAAAAATTAAAAATAAAAATAAATTTTTAAAAAATTAAAAAAATAAGAAGCCAGTCTGGAACTACATTTTATGAGCAGACTAGACTGTGGGATAAACAATGCCTGTGGGTATGAGACTGACTGGGAGCTGAGGTCATAGGAATAAAGAAGCTACAGAATCAGATTTCAACCTCCTCCCTCTTAATCGTTCGCCTTACCAGGAGCACCAACAGGAAAATGGCCATAGAAGACCCAACCTAGTCCTGGTTCTGGTGGTGCCCAATGCAATGATACCATCACATTCGCTGATGAAATTTGCCGAACTGAAACTCCTCATGCTCCAGGGGACCAGAGAGACATGATGTCACCCAGGAAAACTGAAAAGGAGAGTACTAAAGGAATTCTGTAATGAATTTGGTGAAAAACCTATATGGGAGCCAAAATGACAGCTAATTATGCTGAGGGAAAGATAGAACATTCTGCAGAGCCAGTAAGCAATGCACCTGCTAATCTTATCCCCACTAGCCCTAAATGCATGTGAATCACTGAGTTAGAGGGAATGAAACACCTTCAGAATAAGGAATGAATGAAGTTGGGGAACACTTGGGTAATGAGGAGGCCAGTCAAGGGCTCTGCCCAATCCTCATGGTGACACTAATGGGGCAAAAGTTCCAGCCCTCCCACCAATATTCCCTATTAATGAGGAGTTCAATTCTGTTTCCTTTTTCTCTTTTGTTCAGTCAGGGAACCCCTGACCACAAGTCTTTGTCCTCTGTTCTGTTTTTGTTTTTGTTTTTTGTTTTTTTGGAGGGTGGGGTGGGGTTGGTTCACGTAGCTAAGAAACAAACCTGAGGAATAAAAACTAAAGGAAATTCAAATGAATTATAAGGAACATACATTAAAGACCCTTCAAAAGGATAAAACGATTTCAATTTTACTCTGTCTCACTCACTTCTCCCCACTTCCTCCACAGATATACCTGCATATCTATATATTTATATAGTATTTTTATTATTTAGTTAATATGAATTACAGGCCTCATGCTTCCTCCCTTCTAAATCCAAAATGAGGAAGCTTTCTCTTTTCTCTCGCTCCCTTTTTTTTCTCCGCTCCCCCTCACCAACGCGATTTACATTCTCAATGTAATGTATTAAAAAGTTGACAGGGACGAAAGGATTCACACGATGTCTGCTAAGAAACCCAATTTCCATGATGAATTGCCCGAAGCCCCTGAATCACAAACCATTTTTTCCGCTGCTCAGAAGTTGGTTTTTTTTTTTTTTTTTTTTAAATCTTCTTAAACCTAATCTTCGGCTAGAAGAGATGGGTGAAAGGATTTTTTTTCTAAACTAAGGAAAGTATTAGCATCTTGGTTGTTGTGCATCAAATTTGAAAATGCAAGGTTAGTAATATTTCAAATCAGCCTCTTGATAAGTGAGTGTGCTGTTTTATGTTCATTCATTCATTCCCTCTCTCTCTCTCCCCACCCTTCTTCTTCTCCCCTACTGTCCCCCAACCCTCATTTTATAGTCAGTAATAAGGAGGAGCTTCCACAGAAAAGGAAAATTTAGAGTGATTCTTCCAAAATCCATCTTCTTTTTGGAAGGTTATAGAATTCCAAATAAAAGATATCCACTTTCCTAGAGTTGGCTGGATCAACCATATGTGGAGGAAGAATTCAGCAGCAAAACCCTGCCCCAACTCGTGAGACACACCTGTCAGCTCAGCAAGCAGGGACTGTGATTAGAGCAGCATTTGCATCATATTGAGAATGTTCTTTCAAGACACTGGATTTCATTTTCCCAGAAGAGTTCACGCTGGGCTGCCCATTATGAGAAGGGTGGAGATGGACACTGCATCCATCGGAGATCTTGGCAAGATGTTGGGACTTTCAAGAAAACCCACTTTTCCCCAAACATCCTGGAAATCTGAAGTTCTCCTAACTGTCTGAGATTTCAACTTCACATTTTTTTCTGTGTGCCGTAAAGAGGTCAATCTGGTGCAACTTCCACGCAGGGCAGAATTGGCCTTTCCCTGCTGCCCAAGCACTCTGTCTTTTCCTAGAACCCACAGCCCCAGAAACTTACCCAAAAAGTCAAAACACTAATAAATAAAACTTTAAAAGAATATAAAGTATTTTTTCTTTAAAGAACAGAGATTCAAGTCTGAAAGCTTAAAAAGAAAAACCATAATATTATACGGGGGGAAAGAGGGACTCTGATATTGTCTATAAAATTGCCAAAACATATGTTGAGATCTTGAGAGCTGGAAGGCAGTTTGGAGACAGAGAATGAAAAGTCCATATACTACAGTTTAATGTCTGAGGTCACAGACCCCAAATCTGAGTCAGAAAGTTATTAATTCTCTCTCAAGAAAAACTTTGATAAGCAATGAAGATTTATTTCTTACTCCCATCATAACCTGATGGTTGGGATTGGTGGAGACAGTTCTGCTCCACATTCAGGAAGCCAAGCTTCTTTCATCTGTTGGCTCTAATTCTCCTAGAGCCTCGAAGTCCTTCATTAAGTCATCTGTATCCAGCTGGTACAACAAGAGAAAAGCAAATACATGGTGGATCACATAGAGATTTTTTAGGGACCAGGTGTAAAAGACGAATCCATCACTTCTACCCACATTCCATTGGCCAGGACCCAGTCAGAGGTCCCACCTGCAAGAGACACTGAGAAATGTACTCTAGCTATAAACAACAACATTAGCAGCATGCCAGAGCATCAAAGAGGCAATTGCAACACAAATGCTTGTTCTCTGGGTCAACAGTTTGGACATGTTGGGGGCCGGGGGAGGGGGGGTGGGAGACACACACCAAAGTCCAGAATTCATCCAGATAGAGTATTATTTGAGATTTTCCTCATATTATCTTGTGATCCCACAAGGATACACCCTTAGGAAAAAAGAAAAATCAGATCTAGCTATGGCTGCCCACTGAAATGGTAGAAAGAGCTGCCTTGCTAAGCAGATCAAAAGAGGGAAAATTCCAAAAAGCTGTCTCTGATAGGTTTTAGTCATGGGTAGATCTTAAATGAGGTTCTTCAAGAAACAGACCCTGAGCAAGGATTCGGTGTAAGTGATTGGTTAAGAAGATATTCTCAGGAGAAACTGGTGACTAAGGGAAACATGATGAGAAAAAGGAAGAAGACAGGCTGGGAAGAAAACACGTATGTGCCTCGGTTTCAACCTGATCCTGTAGGAAGCTCTAAAGTGTAAATTACACATCAAGGTTTTCCCACCTCCAGGCAAGGGAGCTGGGCGGTTGTACTTCCGCACCAATCAGTTATTGCCTACAGGCTTCCCTGAAGGGATGTAAAGTCCCTGGTATTCCTACACCAATCAGTCATTGGTTACAGGTATCTCTAAAGGGATGTACTCCCAGAAACTTCCAGCTATCTCAATGGGCAAAGTAAATCCAATAGCCCAAGGAAAATCCTCTGAAGAATGTTCAAGTCCTAGCCATTAGCAGCAAAGCATAAAAAATGCTTAGGGATAAACATACAGAATCAGTAAGAGGCACTGGAGGGAATTTAAGTGGGACACCAACAGTGTCTGCTGTAGGCTATCATATACATTTATCCTCAGCCTATTCTTTGGTGGTTGCAAAGGGTAGGGTACTTAGGCCCCTGGCCAAAGCAAGCACAAAGTCTCTAGAGGTGAGCACATTCATTCTAGCCCCTGATAACCCCCGCAAATTACTTTTGAAAAGCAATGACCAACAATCAGTGAGAAATTACCAAGCATATAAGAATACAATAATATGAATATGTACAATAACTCAGAGAAACCACAGATGGCAGAAGCAGATCCACACAGAATTGAAATATTGTAACTATCAGACACAATTTTTAAAACTATGATGCTTACCATAGCTATTGATTGTGTTTAAAAATATAAATGACAAATTTGAAAATATTGCTGGGAACAAAAGTCTATAAAAAGTATCATAGCAAATTTAGGAAAGAGCTAAATAGGACTTCTAGAAATGAAAAATATAATAACCAAAATTTAAAAACTCAAAAGAATAGAAGAGTAAGGGACAGAAGTGATTTGCAAAGAGAAAATGGCAAAGAATTTTTAAAACTGGTTGAAGGCAATGATCCACAGATTTAAAAATTCCAGAGAATCCCAAGCAAGATAAATAAAAGGAAATTTACCCCTTAGACAAATTATAGAAACTTTTAAGAAAACCAAAGATAAAGAGAAAATCTTAAGTGCAGCCTTGAAAATGGAGAGATTACCTTCAAAGAAGTGTCATTTAGAATAATAATTGACTTCTGAATATAAACAATGGAAGCTAAAAGATAATTGAATATCTATTCAAAGTTCTGAAAGGAAAAAAAAAAAAAAAACCCTGCAACCTAGAATTCTATATCCAGCAAAAATATCTTTGAAGAGAGAAGATAAAGACATTTCAGAAAAATACTGAAAAAGTTCATCAGCAGCATAATTTCACTGAAAAAAAATTCTAAAGGACATGCCATGAGCAGTGATCTGGATTGAAGGTCTGAAGTATAAAGAGGTATGAAGTGAAAATTGAGTGGAAATAAATGGGAATTATAAATTCATATTGATTGTATAAATCAGTAATGATAATGCCTAATATAATAAGGTTAAAAATAATTAAGGTATATTACCAAATAGTAATAATATATAAGTAAAAGTTATGATAAATGGAGTTATAATGTTCTAAGTTTATTTGGAAGATAGATAAAATTTATTCCTTAACTTTGTTCCTTTTCACTTTAAAGATGCATTTTTGTAGTGTCCGGAGTAACTTCTAAAAAAAGAGTATATAATACCTGAAAAATTTAAAAAGGTAGAAAAATATAGTAAAAATAAAATGAAAAGGGAGGAACATCATAAAATTTGTATAGAAAACATACAGCTTTAAAAATTCCAAATAGATCAGTAATTATGATGACTATAAATCAACAATGCTTCAATTAAAGAAAAAAATGAGGTTAGAAAAATATAAAATCCAACTATACACTGTTCTCACAAGACTATAAAATATAAATATATATATAAGTTGAAAGTGAAAGGAAGCATGAAAATACTAACAAAAAGAAAGATGATGTTGCTATATTAATATCAGACAAAAGAGAATTTGAGGTGAAAATCATTCCTAGAGTTAAGGACTATCACTTCATAACAATAAAAAGGTTCAATTCATGAGGAAAACAAAAAAAGTTTATTTACTTTTAGTAGCATGGCCTAAAATACATAATGCAAAAATTAACAGAACAAGTGCAAAAATAAATATCCACAATTGTAAATATTTCAACACATCTCTTTTAGTAATTGATAGATGCTGTTAAAAATTAGTGAGGAGACAGAAGATTTGAAAAATAGTCCTGCTATCATGTGAATGTCTGTATTGCTCCAAATTCATATATTGAAACTTAAACCCCAAGGTGACGATATTAAGAGGTAGAAACTTTGAGAGGTGATTAAGCTATGAGGGTTCTGCCCTCATGGATGTGATTAGTGCCCTTATACAAAGGAATGAGGGAGCAAGTTCATCCCTTTTTGTCCTCCTGCTCCTTCTACCATGTGAGGACACAGCACTCTTCCCTTTTTCACTCCGTCTACCATGTGAGGATGTAGCAAGAGGCACCATCTTGGCTTGCTCTCCAGCAAGCCTTCACCAGACACTGAATCTGCTGGCACCTTGATCTTAGATTTCCCAGCCTCTAAAACTGTGAGAAAATAAATTCCTGTTGTTTATAAATTACCCAGTCTAAGATATTCTATTACAGCAGTACAAATGGACTAAAACAGGGATTAACAAACTTGACTAAATAAACATCTAGAGAATGTCCACCAACAGCTCAGCAATTGCAGAATGTACAATTTTTTGCAAACATACACATTTATTTTAAAAAATAAACCACATAATGAACCATAAAGCAAGTCTCAACAAATTTCTGAGGACTGAGATCAGAGTATGTTCTCTGGCCACAATACAGTTAAACCAAAGACAATATTAAAACGATAATTTTTTGATTCTCAAATATTTGGAAATTAATATATATTAATAGCCATAGGTCATAGAAGAAATAATGGAAATTTTAAAACACTTACAGCTAAATGACAATGAAAAACTATGCACTGAAACTACAGAAAATATTAGCTTTAAAATGCATCTATTAGTAAAGAAAAAATTAGTTAAGCATCCATCTTAAAAAGTTAGGAAAAAAGGAGGGGAAATACTAGAACAGAGCATATAGCAGAAATAAATGAAACAGAATAAACATATAAGAGAGAAGGGAAACAAAGCCAAAGTTGATTCTTTGGAATGATAAGAGATGGCACAAATAACTCACAAAGGAAATCATTTAGATGCTGAAGACATTAAACAGATAAGGGAAAATTATGAGCAGCTTAATACCTATAAATTCAAAAATGCATATGAAATTGACACAGTGACATATTTGACACCCACAGCAGATCATTTTTAACATTTTTGTCTTTTATTTAACATTATTTCCAGCAATAATCATATAATCAAACAAGTAATAATAATGGGCAGAAGAGAAACACAGACAGTGAAAATGTTCTTTTATTAAATTTCATATACTAATAAATACAAAAAGACACATACCGCCACACCCCCAATTTTTTTTCCGTTAGAGACAGGGTCTTACTCTGCCGCCCAGGCTGGAGTGTAGTGGCACAATCACAGCTCACTGTAACCTCAAACTCCTAGGCTCAGGTGATCCTCCTGCTTCAGCCTCCTGAGTATCTGGGACTACAGGTGTGAGCCACCATTCCCAGCCTAATAAAATAAATATTACAGAAGAAAGGATGAAAAAATAATGGATTAATTACTTTTTAATTGCCTTAATGTATTTTAAAGAGAAAATACTCATGCTTAAATATTGATCCGTCACAGTAATGAATACAAATATTACAATTTCTATTTTTTTGCCTAAACTGCTACAAAGTTGTCAATGATTTCATCAAGACTGATCTTCTTCACATATCCATGCCCATAGACAGTCTAGCCATATTTGTCAATCTATTTTTGCTCAGAGTTGAGCAAAACTCATTTTTTTAATTTAAATTTTGAAAAATATCTTTCATATAAAGAACAGATACACAAATAAAGAAAAGTCTTAAACACAATGTTAAGCTTAGCCTCTATTCATAAAAATCTCACTTCACAATAAATTCCAGAAATTACAATACTATCCATGCCTTTCTTTCTTTGGGATCCATTCTAGCCATTTTCAAACATCTCTACAAATGTTTGAAAACTCCAAGTGGTCACACGAGGTTAGAATTTATGTAATTCAACTTCTATTTCTTTGTTTTTCCAATCACAGTGCTATCATTGTTAATTTCTAATCAACTATTTAAACCCAGGAACACACCGTACCACAGGAGTTGGAGATATTATTTGCACCCAAAGTAGGCAAGCTCTAATACTTGCAACTGTTACAAACTTACCCTAAAAACAAAGGTGTGTAGCTGAGTCTAAGTGTTTTAAGAGGTAACTCTGTGGCTGGGCACGGTGGCTCACGCCTGTAATCCTAGCACTCTGGGAGGCAGAGGCAGGTGGATCGCTCAAGGTCAGGAGTTCGAGACCAGCCTGAGCAAGAGCGAGACCCTGTCTCTACTAAAAAAAATAGAAAGAAATTATCTGGCCAACTAAAATATATATAGAAAAAAATAGCTGGGCATGGTGGCACATGCCTGTAGTCCCAGCTACTCGGGAGGCTGAGGCGGTAGGATCGCTTAAGCCCAGGAGTTTGAGGTTGCTATGAGCTAGGCTGACACCACGTCACTCACTCTAGTCCTGGCAACAAAGCGAGACTTTGTCTCTAAAAAAAATAAAATAAAAAAAAAGAGGTAACTCTGTAATTAAGAATCATCTAAATTGACATTTACATAGATAGAATACAGTGTGTTTTAAAGGATTTTTTTAAGTTCCAATCGAAGCTTACATATATATTATGAAAATGCAACAGATATCTCAGCCATTATTTTAGAACTTAAGCAATAAAAGATTGGAAGAGTAGTTATTTGGAATTGCTGACATTTTTTTTTTTTAATTTTCTGCAGACAATGAACTACCTTATTGCATAAATCCAGGGTGCGCAGCTCCAACTACGCTGACCTTGGTACTGAAGGGACAAATCCCTGGAAAATTACAACTTACCAAAACTGACTCAGTGTGTGTACCAGAACACACATATAAGAATGTTCAGAGCAGCTTTGTTCATAATTGTCACTCAAACACACACACACACACAAAAAACACCGTAATATCCACCAACAATAGGAAAAGTCAAATAGTGTGTGTTGTAGTCATACAATGGAATACTATACAGCAAACTGCTCCCCCTCCAAGAGCACCCTTTGTCTTTTCTCTGTAACAGCTAACACAATTCGTTCAGTCTCCTTTATTGCCCATTTCCTCCACAGGTTGGTAAGCTTCACAAAGGCAAGCATCAAGTCCTAATTTACATCTAGCACCCAGCCTGGTACCTGAGACATAGTAGGCACCCAGAGTCATTTAATGAATGAAGGAATGAATGGTGAGTGGTTACAGTTGAGCCCTGCTTGCCTGGGAGCCATTCCGTCACTTTGAGTTGACTTTGCTGTGGTCTGCTATTAATATATATTTATCTTTTCTCTTTCATCCTCAAAGTAAACCCTTATTTTCCTAGTTTCCAAAATCTTGGAGGACCTTCACTGTATGCCCAAATACTGACAACATAGGCAGTGGCTGATGTACTTGGAGGCCCTCTAACACCCATCAGAATATAATAAATATTAATAAAAATTATTAGCATTTACCGAGTGCTTACTCTTTGCAGGGATAACCCTAACAGTCTCACGTGTAACTCCTTCAATATTCACAATGATCATATGAAGTAGGTATTAGTATTATAATCATTTTGCAGATGAGGAAACTGAGGCACAAAGAGCAACTTGTCAAAACTCATACCACTGGGTAAGTTTTTTTGGTGGAGCTGGATTCAAACCCAACAGGCCACACTGCGCTATGCTGCGTTAAATACCTAAGGTTGAAAATGAGAGTATTCCTAATTGCAGCTCACACCTCAGATTGGTTGGCAGGTTGAACAGCCTGATCTGGATTGTGTGGTGAAGAAAGACTGAGCTGATGGGCACCACAGGGGGTCTGTGAAGCCGGGTTTCAGAAAGCCAGCGCTCATGTGGACTTCCAATAAAGAGCCCTTCAGATCCCACCTTTTTCCTATGCTGGGTAATCGCAGGATTTACCTGAAGGAGCCAGGATTTTGTCTCTTGTGATCCTGGCTGGGGGCTCAGAGCGCCTGTTGCTACTGGAGTCATCTATAATTAGAGGATTAAACCATCTCACATTTGGGCTGACTGCAGGCATCCTTGACAAGCAGTCTTACTGATGGGTATGATGTCTCTGTGTTTGTGGCTCCATGTAGAGATGGATAGAACTTCAGAAAAAAAGAACAGAAAAATATAAACTGCAGAAACCTTTCAAGTTTTCATTTCTGCCTGCTCAGGTTTTATTCCCTTTTTTGAACACTTCATGCACCATGGCCATCCTCCTACCTTCCTCTGCCACCCTGCAGACTGGCTGCAGCCCCACATCCACACAGCTCTTACCACACTCCACTGGGCTATATACAGTCCAGGGACGTTGTCTATTCATACCCACAGGTTTGTCTGGCACAGGTAAAAGCATCAGGGATTCCTTCCAAAGCTGCTCTTCCTTTCACTGGCTCCTCTGTATTCCTTCGGGCTCCATTAGGTCTCTAGAAGTACTGACCCTTAAATACTCAGCCCTTAGTCTAAACTCCCCTTCTGGTCAGCTCCTAGGATATTATCAAATTATAGCATGTTTGTTACAGAAACGCCAAATAACGTAAAAGTATGTTAAGGAGAAAGTGAAAGTCCCTATAATTCCACCCACACTCTAGAGATGAACACTGATATTAACATGGTGCCTATATTCACAAACTTTAAAGGATTATAAAAATTGATAGATAAATAGATGCTAACACGTTTTAAAATATTATTTCTACCATTTTGTAACCTAATTTTTAAACTCTATAATATATTGTGGACATTTGCCGCCCATGTCTAAATAATTTGAAAGACTGATCTACCCTATCTTTATTAATGTCTGATAGTATTTTGCAATCCAAAAGCAAGCCCATCTGAGTGAAGAGAACCGTCATCTATCCAGATAAAAACTGAACTGTCTTCCTTGACACGCCTTTCCCTCTTGACATCTCCCCAGATCCAATCATTTACCAAGTCCTAGTAAATTTGCTTCTGTGATTCACTCAAATGCTCCCTTCCTTTCCATTTCTATCACCACCACTTCAGCCCAAGCTACCACCTTCTCTCACTAAACATCTGCAGTTGTTTCTCAGTCGGTACCTTCTCAAATTAGGAATCTGATCAGATCACTAACCTCAGCATCCAGCCCTTCTTGCTTTACGAACACTAGAATAGTTTCCCTTTGCTCCTTAGATATGGACAAAATGCCTTAGCGTGGCCCACAAAGCCCTCATGGAAAAGCCCCTGCTAGTGCCAAAGGTTGTGCACATTTAAAACTTTAGTAATTGTCATCAATTTGCTCTCGAAAAAGGTAGGCGAGGTTACATCACCACCAATGCTATTAGAAAGTAAGAAACATATTTTTGTAACTTCCCCACCTCCAACCCACCACCACCACCATCATATATATATATATATATATATATATAAAAAATTATCAGGACCTAAATGTTGATCCAACCAGCATTATGTCTTTACATCCATAAAACAACATGACTTGAGGCAAATTCAAATTAATACAGGAAATGCCGTGGTAGCTTTAGCTCTGCCAGCTATGTCACCACACAAAAGCTCAGTTGGGAGGTAATTACAAGCCCCAGCATCCAGGGCCTCCCACAGACCTGCAAGTGGGAGGCCCTGCTTGGCGACTGAGTCCTTCTCATTTCGGTACCTCTGGCGCAGCCAGCTGGAGGCTGCCGTCTGGTTTGTGCAAGGAAGTCCTGGAATGGTTCTTTCTTCAATCTGTAAAAGTGCTTGCGTCACTTCCTCTTTTTAACTCTTCTCTGGATCAACTTGAGGCCACATATTCCCTGCACATTTTCTTCAGGGTTAATTCTTTTTTATTTTTAACACTTCCCCAGAATATGAAGCATAGGGTTGAGTCTTGATTAATACTCACAATTGTGAGGTCTCTAATCTAAAACTGGACTTCCACTCTGAGCCCGTGTTTTCGCTGGATTCTGGTTCAGCCCCAACTTGCTACTGTCCAGTTATCCAGACTTTTTGTGTAAGCCACAGAAAAAAGCAGCAGCTTAAAATTTTCCCCAAATTTAGCTTCCTTATTTCATTCATTCAGTCATGTATTCATTAATTAATTCAGTAAAGAATTATTATGTACCAGGGGCTGAATTAAGTGCCAGAAAAATAGCAAAGAAAAACACAGAAATAATCTTTATTCTACTGAGGATTGCAGCCTAGCAAAATAGTGTATGAGATAAATAGGGCCTCAAGACAATGGGTGATTTCTGACTTTTATTGAGGCTATATTTCTGTCCTCATCATTCAATGTCAGGTCTCATTTAGGATAGTTCTTGAGTTACCCACAGAGCCTGTACTTTGTGTTTCCAGAGATAATTTCCCCAAACAAGACAGAACCTTCTTAATTTAATGCCTTTAGTTCTCAGGGCTTTTAAAAACTCTTCCTAGGCCAGGCACAGGGGCTTACACCTGTAATCCTACCACTTTAGGAGGCCGAGGCAGGAGTATTGCTTGAGGCCAGGAGTTCAAGACCAGCTAACTGAGCAAGAGTGAAACTGACCCCATCTCTACAAAAACCAGAAAAATTAGCCAGGCGTGGTGGTACATGCTTGTAAGTCCCTGCTACTCGGGAGGCTGAGGCAGGAAGATTGCTTAAGCCTAGGAGTATGAGCTATGATGACACCATTGCACTCTAGCCCCTGCAACAGAGCAAGACCCTGTCTCAAAAAAAAAAAAAAATACAATATTAAAACTAAATATTGGGACAGAAAATCTTCCTAATCCCTGTGGTTGGTTAAATTATTGATCCCAGTTCTTTACCCCTCCCTGCATTCATGTCCTTTGCCAAATGACTTTGCAATTCCTCTTACTGGAGGGCCTTGACCTAGAGCTCAGCCATGCGATTTGCTTTGGCCAGTGCATTGCTGGCAAACATGACTGGAGCAAATCACAATGTGCTTGCTTGCATGGGTCTGCTTTCTTGCACTTCTGCCACTACCAGGATAAGAACATACCCCAGGCAGTCCACAGAAGCAAGAAGGGTGAAAGACACCTGGATCCAACCTGCAACCTCGAGTCAGGCCTGTCAGACCTAGACTGGCCCACCTCCAGTGAATGACAGGGCATGGGTGAGAATAAATGATTTTTGTGTGAAGGCACTGACTTTGAGGTGTTTTGTTACACAACAGGTGATTCATACAGTTTCCTACAACTGACAGAAACACCCCTAAGTCTCTCCTCCCTTAAATTCCATTAGGCTTTCCTCTAAAGCCCAAACAAAAAGATAACCATGCTTTAAAATTTTTGAGGAGAGCCTATCCCTTAGGGATCTATCACGAATCAGGTATCTTTACTAACAGATTGAGCTGTCCTCCTCCATCCTCCCTCTGTCTGGTAAAGCTATTATTGTCTCAGCCACTTTGGGCGCTCCTCCAATCAAACAGCACGGGATTCTTCCAGTCTGTTTCCCAGAGGAATACTGGAAGGAAACTTTGGGCCCAGCCCAACGCAGACCTGCATTTAAAGTACAGCTCTGGTGTTTATTAGCTGTGTGACCTTGAGCTTTAAGATAATTCAAAGTCCCTGAATCTCATTTCACTCATCTAAGAACTGAGGCTATTATCCATCCCAAACTAAATAATGTTATCTGTGTGAAAATCTTGACTATAAGGCCAGGCGCGGTGGCTCACGCCTGTAATCCTAGCACTCTGGGAGGCCGAGGCGGGTGGATCGCTCGAGGTCAGGAGTTCGAAAAAAAAAAAAAAAAAAAAGAAAATCTTGATTATGGGCTCAATTGTGGGATTCAGTAAAAGTTGTAAGGCATTTTTTGCTTTGTTTAATATTGTTTTATAACTGTCATTCATTTGTGGTGTTTTTTCCTATTCTTATCTATCACCATTCTTTACTGTATTTGAAGAATTGTCAGAAGTAAAGAAGTAAAAAGAGACCTTACTACACTGTCTAGAAGAGAAAAGTACATTTGAAAAAAATGCCTTATATAACCACTTTAAAAATCTCAAAGGAAGCAATCAACATATATGACTATATAAAAATAAAGTTATAATCAGGGCTTCAGGATAAATGTGGCAAAAAGAAGCTAGACATAGTCTCCTTCTCTCATATTTGATGAAATAATCCAAAATTAGTAAATAATAATGATAGTAGCAAAAAATTCATCAACAGCAATTCAAACATCTACAGACTTCAGAAAATGATGGTCAAGAAGTGAATCAAGTTTATGGGATGGCTCTGTAAGTTCCTAACTATGCCCTCAGCTCCCAGAAACCAGACTGCGGAAAAGGTGAATCAACAAAATCCTGAGACTTCCTCCAACAGCCTCCAGTCTGGAGAGAAGACTAGGGGCTGAGTCCAGTAAACATGGTAAAACTCCCAAGATAAAAGCCCCCTACCACCGACAGGGGAATTTGGGGGTCTCTAGAAAGAGGCAAATGGCCTTTCAAGGTGCCATGCCGAATTTCAAGGATGATCTGAAGCTGGGAGTGTCCTCCCTAGGAAACAGACACACCCTGACTCTAAGGTGTAAACACAGAATGGGGTGGGGAACCCACAGCCTTCTAATTTCAAGATTGCTCTTTTCTAAGCACCAGAGGCAAGAAAAGCTTCAACTTTCTCTGCTCACCCCTTTTAATAAGAGGATTTGTTCTGTAAAATTTGGATTCAGTCAAAAGGCTGTACTTAAAGACCTGGAAGGCCACATTCTGCCTTAAGGCCGCTGGTTCACCACCCCTAACTGGCCTTCAAACTGTAGCTGAGAAGAAAAACAGATCTCAGTTACAGAAGGAAGGGAGCCAAGGAGAATTCAGCCACACTCAATCAGAGAAAACAGAGGGATGAACAGAGCTACTCACATCAACATGGACAAGATAAAAACAAAAAGTGTGGCAATTATACAAATTACCACAGCAAAAGGAATATAGAATGCTAATGTCAAAGTACCCATTTTAGAAGAAAGTTTCCTGCAATTGATTTGCGCTATAGAGAAAACAGAGGGATGAACAGAGCTACTCACATCAACATGGACAAGATAAAAACAAAAAGTGTGGCAATTATACAAATTACCACAGCAAAAGGAATATAGAATGCTAATGTCAAAGTACCCATTTTAGAAGAAAGTTTCCTGCAATTGATTTGCGCTATAGAGAAAACAGAGGGATGAACAGAGCTACTCACATCAACATGGACAAGATAAAAACAAAAAGTGTGGCAATTATACAAATTACCACAGCAAAAGGAATATAGAATGCTAATGTCAAAGTACCCATTTTAGAAGAAAGTTTCCTGCAATTGATTTGGGCTATAGAGAAACTTAATAAAAACATGAAATCAATAACCAAGAGTATGAAAACAGCCAGGTGTGGTGGCATGGGCATGTAGTCACAGCTACTCAGGAGGCTGAAGTGGGAGGACCACTTGAGCGCAGGAGTTCGAATCTAGCCTGGGCAACATAATGAGATCCTGTCTCTGAAGGGAAAAAAACAGAGTATGAAAACTAAATTTAAAAGCAACAGAATGAGACCAAAAGAGAGATTACATAGCTATGCAATAACCTGAAAACCAAAGTCACGTTCTCAAAGAACTATGAACGGGTTAAAAACACCAACGAACAATCTAGTCCTGACTAAAGAGTAAACCACTGATTGAGAAATGATATCGAGATAATAAATAAATCTTGGAATACGAAGATAAGTTTTAAAAGCACTTAGAAGATAATAGATATAATGGACAAAGGCCATCTAACTTAGGAATTATCCCTGAAAAAGGGCCCCAAAGCAGAATAGAAATACAGTTAGAGGTATAAGAAAATGTCCTGCTAAAAAGCAAGAACTAATACCATGTGCTAGAAAATTCCCATATGAAATTATCAACAAAGCATCACCTTCTTGCATTATTGAGATCCAAAGATTACGCATCCAGAACTCTCCAAAAAAATGTAGAATGTCCTATAAGGAGATGAACACCAGACATAAAGGTAACAGGCAAACATTCTCAACATAAAAGAGCATGGAGAATAAAGCATCTAAGAATCCTTCTTTAAAAATCTAGCCAACAGGCCGGGTGCGGTGGCTCACGCCTGTAATCCTAGCTCTCTGGGAGGCCGAGGCGGGTGGATCGCTTGAGGTCAGGAGTTCGAGACCAGCCTGAGCAAGAGCGAGACCCCATCTCTACTAAAAATAGAAAGAAATTATATGGACAACTAAAAATCTATATAGAAAAAATTAGCCGGGCATAGTGGCGCATGCCTGTAGTCCCAGCTACTCGGGAGGCTGAGGCAGTAGGATCGCTTAAGCCGAGGAGTCTGAGGTTGCTGTGAGCTAAGCTGACGCCACGGCACTCACTCTAGCCTCGGCAACAAAGTGAGACTCTGTCTCAACAAAAAAAAAAAAAAAAAAAATCTAGCCAACAATAAATTCAGCCAATCAAAAGTAAATAGAGGAGGTGTGATAAAGGAAACAGCACAAAATTCAATACTCAAAGACATTGGAACAATGCCCACAGGGTCTTATGGGAAACAAGTTGGGACACCAAGCATACCCAGACAGTTCAGTGTGAAGCCAACCAACAGAAATTTGGAAGTCTGCAGGAACCCAGAAAGCAAGTACTATGAGTTCATTTTTGAAAAAAACTTGATAAGGAAATCCAGCAAATCAAAAATGAATCATACTTTTTAAAAATAAATAACTCAGAAAAGCAGAATCTGTGGTACAAGGACAGGTGGGGAGCAGCAAATTCATTTAATTATAGATATAAGACTAAACCATGGTAATTATAGAATTATAAATGTAGAATATAAATGCTTTATACTCTGACTTTTAAATAATGTTACTAAAAAACTCAGAAGATGAGGGGAGTGGGAAATGAGGTAAGAGGAAGATTAAAAGTTTTAATTTCCTTATCTTTCATAGCAGAGAGTCAATCAATATGTCTAAAATTAAACATAGATCTTTTAAAAAACTCTATCTTTCTTAATTTTTTTATAATCTTTTTTGTAACCTTAGGGAGAACTTTTAGGATCTAATATCTTTGTGGTGAAAAAAATATTATCTGAAGTGCCATAATTTCTTTGGTTTCTCTTGGTTTCTTGTTCTTCTGTTAAATTCAAGAAAAATTCAAGAATGAGGTAACAAAAATCTATAATGTCTTAGCCGGTAAATAATAAACTTTTCAAGTTGCCAAAAAAAAAAAAAAAAAAAGAAAAATTCAATTTAATGCTTTTTCTATTTTTCTAAATATGTATGGTAAGACCCAATTTTTACAAAATTATTCTGCATTTTTCACTTCATTTACACTTAAAGAGCTACGTGGAATGATTTTCACTTAAAGTTATTAGGTTACTTCTTGACAGTAAAATTTGAGCCCATATTATTTTTCCTTCGTTTTCTTTCATATTTTATATTCAGTATATATTACTTACATAAAAACAATGAAGTCATATAGTTTTAAGTACACAAATACCAAATTGTAAAAATCAGTCACAAAATCCTCCCATCTCTGTATGTATGTCCCTTTGCAATGTGACTTTGCAGCTCTACCCTCAAATAGTAGAATCTATTTCACCGTTCCTTGAATCTGAACTGGCCTTATGACTTGCTTTATCCAGTGGAATATGGCAGAAATAATACATGACTTCTGAACCTAGGTTTTAAAAAGCCTTGCTTCTTCTTTTCTTA
This sequence comes from Eulemur rufifrons, assembly GCF_041146395.1. Taxonomy (NCBI): domain Eukaryota; kingdom Metazoa; phylum Chordata; class Mammalia; order Primates; family Lemuridae; genus Eulemur; species Eulemur rufifrons. The sequence goes on from NC_090989.1 coordinate 119,055,193, forward strand.
CCTTTTGGAATTCTCCCCTGAGAATGCTATGTGAAGAAGCCTAGGCTAACTTACTGGAAAAGGAGAGGCCATGTGGAACAGAGATGAGCTGTCCAAGCCTCTTTTCTTGCTTTCCTTTCATTTTCCTCCTACCCCTATTCTTCTGTTTCAGTAACAAGCTGACAACCAGCACCAGCCACCACCACACATCTTAGACCATCAGGCCCCAGTAGAGCTGCCAGATGACTGCAGCTACTAAGCAACCCCAGATAAGGTTAGAAGAAAAGTTGCCCAGCTAAGCCCAGCTCAAATTGCTATCCCACTAAATTGTGAACAAGTGAAGTAGCTGCTGTTTTAAGCTGCTAAATTTTGAGGTGTTTTGTTATGCAGCAAAAGGTAACTGATACATTAACATAGGCCCAGTGTCTTAAAACACAATCAGGCTTTCAATTCAAGATGGAAGATAGAACACACATATCTGTCTACTTCCTTCCCCAAGTCCACTGAACTGACATTAAAGAAATACAAAAGAAATAAAGTATAAGAACAAATTCCAATGTCCAAGACTGAGCTGCATGCTCATGTCTAAACCAATTCCTGGCAAAGGGAATGAGACCACAATGACTGGCTGATATGTCACGATTCACCCCGATCTCTGGGAGGGAATCCTTTCCCTAAGCATAAGGCTTGGGGGAAGAGGCTAAGTAGCCAGAATACTAGGGGTCTTTCTGACAGGAGAAATGAGAGTCATATCACTCACTTCTACCAACCAATAATTATGCTTATTCCAGAAAACCCTTTCAAAGTAATATCTGAGCACATAGAATCAAATATCAAACTCATATTTATGAAGTAAGGCAGAAATATTTGATGTATGAATGAATGGATAAATATATGAATATATGAGTGAATAAATGAATTAAGATGGGAGAGTTGAATGAACAAAGGATTCTTGCCTAGAGCAATGGTTCTCAAATTTGAGCATCCTTCAGAATCACTTGGAGGACTTGTTGAACCACAGATTGCTGGGACTCACCCTTAGTGGGGAAAGAGGGGCTGACAATTCGCGTTTCTAACAAGTTTCCAGTTGATGCTGATATTGCTGCTTAGAGATCACACTTTAAGAATCCTCAGCCCGGAGAGGAGATCAAGTGAAGCTGTGCTATCGTTCAAATATGTAAAGAACTGCTGTGGCCCAGAGAAGGCTGATTTGTTCTGTGGGGCTCCTGGGTAAAGTATTTGGAAGGTTACCTGGAGGTAGATTTTTGACTCAATATAAAAACAGATTTTCTAATAACCAGAGGCGCGTAGCAGGGGCATAGGCTGGCCCTCTCCAACCTCTCCTGCCTCTTTTCCTGCTTCCCTTTCATTTTCCTCCTACCCCTATTCTTCTGTTTCAGTAACAAGTTTACAGTCCTGGCTGAGAGTGTAGATTTCTAATTTCCACAATCACAAATTTCTCTCTCCTAGGAACCAAACGTCAGCAATTTTCTGAATACATCCTTATGAGGGCAGAGAAAATGTCCATTTGTCTCATTTCGTGCTGTAATAGTATGATGAGTTTTAGCTCAGGTAAGCAAAGTAATCTACCGTTAGTCATTTCTGTATGTTTATCCCATACCTATAATTTCAAAAAAATATTTTTTAACAGTCAAATCCCATTTTGTTTCTCTGTGGACTTATATGGACATCCCTAACAATTTTGCTTTTGAACATGGTGCCACACGGGAAAGCTGATAACACAATTTCTTAACACACACCAAGTACACAGGTTACACAAAAGCAGATTCTATTATTTTTTAGCTTTTTGAGAGGCTATTTAAAAGTTAAGTTCCCCTTAATGAAACAGCAAGAAAAAGGGCTTTGCTTTTCTTTTCTCAGCATCCCAGCTTTTCCCTCTTTGTGGCTTATGATGTTTTCCTTCTTTCTCGTGTTATCTGTGTTTCCTGCTCATCTCAACTTGATGACATGTTGCTGAGACAACTAAGTCGCTAACCTTCTTAACGTGGCTTTTGTTATGTGCTTGCGTGTGTTTAGGAGGGATATTTTCATTTCTCTGAGAATGCTCTGTCTGCTCTGGGAGGGCTATTAGACCTGGAGGTGGAGAACAAGGGAGTCTTTTTAAGTGCTTGCTATTCAAATCGCCTTTTTACTCCCTTTAAGCCCATCATTTGTACGTGGTGGGGCGCTGGCAGAAGCTTCCCTTGCCTCCTATGGTCAGGATTAATTTACTCAGTGATGTCACGTTTTTTCCAGCCCAGACTCCTCTAGGGGAAGGGAAGGTCTGAGAACTAGCAGCACACAAAGTTTCCATCATTTCCCTTCCTTTATTTTCTCTTTCCTCCCTTTGCCAAAAGTGGGGAGGCAGTTTAACTGCAAAATAATTACTCTGTGCAGTCCCTTCATCTATTGGATCATCTGCTAAAATAAGATTTGGACATAAACAAGGTCCACGGTGCCCTCCACGTTGGCCTAGCTCAGCACTGAGCCTGTCCTGTGTATAACAAGCCTTTGTTCAGGTGTCTGTAAAGCCTCCCTCCGCACACCACGCTCTGCTGTGCTGCCCTTGAGGTCTAGCATTTGTCTTTTCTGTCTTTGCCTCCCGCGTGTTTGTCGCGCACCCTCACTTGGTGTGTGCTTGACAGAGAGCTCTTCTCACGATAGAAGTAAAATCAGACCCTAGAAAGCCATTTATTAAGATATAATCTACATACTTGAAAGGTAGTTTTCAAAGCTAAAGTTTAGCTCTGTCAACATAGATTCACCTAACTAAATCTAAATTGGCAAAAGAATATTAAATTTAGAAACAATGTTAGCCCATCTTCAAAATATATTATTTGGCTAAATTTTTCACTTTTCCAGCAGATTTTTCCCTTTGGTTGTTTTTCTTATTTTACAATTGGAATTCAGGTGTCATCTCTGTAAGTGTCCCTAGATTTCCAGCCTTCTGAAGTTTTCTTTCCCACATCAGGAGATTGTCCCCCAGTGTCTCCTAGATTCCTGTTAATACCTGAGAACTTACATTCTCGTGGCCACCTCTAGCTCATTTCCTTCCCCTGCCAAACTCTCAGTCCCTCTCTCACACACACATGCATCTTCGGTGGTCCATCTCTTACGTGAGCTTCTAGTTGATTTAAGGGTGAAACACAGGCCCTTTCTCTTTAACTCCCCCAAGTTAAACACTAACCAGGACTGGCATATATAGGACACTTACTAAGTTTGGGTTTGAGGGTCTATTAAGTCACCGCATATACAACAGGGCCCAATATCTGTCCCACCATGACCCCAGAGGCAGCTCCTTCCTTCAGTCTGACTCAGGCTGGGGGGTGGTGCTGAAAGAAAGACATTACCCTTTGAGTGAATAAATATGATCTTGAAGTTTCTAGGAAAAGCTTAGCTGTCTAGAAGTGAAAACAAATGTGATTTTCAAGATCCAGAGCTTAGAGCACTTGAATGCTATTTGTGAAATAAATTCGGGAGTGGGGTGGAATGCAGGAATGACATAGATCCATTTTCCTGCCTGACAATGAGATTTAAAAAAATAAAAACCTTCCTGGGCCTGACAAAAAGAGCCTGGAGCAGGAGCCCAGAAATAAAAAAAAGACCAGCGTGTCACTTTTGAGAGCAGGGCCTAGGCAGGGAGTACTGGCCTCATAGAGAGGCCCTGCAGCCAAAAGGCCTTAGCATGACCAAGAAAGCCAAGTTAGTGGGTGGAAACATTGCCTCAGGTTCCCTCTTAGTGAGTAAAAAGAGAGATTGAGCTATGAGGCACTCCAAAATATGCCCAGTTCAGGTACAAATATATATGTATATTTTCCTGTTTTATTGAGATAATATTCACATGACATAAAATTCACCTTTTTTTTTGAGACAGAGTCTCACTCTGTCATCTAAGCTAGAGTGCAGTGGCATCATAATAGCTCACTGCAACCTCCAACTCCTGGGCTCTTGCCTCAGCCTCCCAGAGCACTAAGATTACAGGTCTGTGCCACCAAAGTCACCATTTTAACCATTTTTATCAGACACTGATGTCTGCCTCCCTCCCAGGTTCCTCTGTGGGCCCAGAGAAACTGAGATTTTTGGAGGCTGGGCATGAAAACACCAAAAGTAACTTACTTCCCAGTGCCCACTTGCCCTAGTGAGGGCTAATGTCTTTCTCAAGTGCCCCTCTCCAATATCTAGGATGAGAAAGCTTTATCTTGTCCTCTGACATCATACCAGATCACACATCTCTGGCCTGACTCTGTCACCCCTCTTCTGTTCACTGTATTAATCAGCTTTGCTACATCACAACGCAGCAACAAACAGCCCCTAAACTCAGCGGCTCCTAACAACAAAGGTTTCTTCCAACACATTAGAAATTTTAGCTGATGGTGGTAACACTTAGAACTTAATCAGAAAATAATGTGGAAAAGGTACTACCTACCTTGTCCCTTTATTTTTCCTGGTGGGTGAGTCTTATTTTAATACTAGACTTTAAGTTCTGTGAAGGCAGGGATTGTGCATAATACTCATGTTTCTCTCACTTTAACTGGTGTGTGCTTAATTAAATATTTGTTGAAAGAACCAATAAATAAATGAATCTGTTGAAGTACTGTGAACAGGTATATGAGTTAATAGGCATGAGACTTTACATTAGACTTTCTCGTTAAGTGGCAATTAAATGCATTGACATTCATTATAGGCTGAATATATTGAGAATCTAATTGCTCACATGTTGCTCATGTAATCTCCAGTTTTTCAATGACAAATTGATGTCTTTCTGACATACTTATTGTACCTGGATCAATGGCTATTTAACTGCTAATTGATCTTTTATTAACATATAATAACTGTTATTAAATCTAAATTAAAGTCTTAATTGAGACACTTTATCTGCAGTGTTTCAACATACAATCCTCATAACATAATGGATAATCGACAGAAAAGCTAGTAACATACTATCTGTCACCTTTTTCATTGACCTGAGAATAGATTTTCAGCTTGAAGATTTTTTCACTTCATTAAGAAACCTCAGTGGCAACGATACCCACGAATATAACAAAGCCATCAAATTTCTTAGTTTTCACACACAGAACTAGTTCCCCAGCTTCTGCCCAGCTTCTGCATTCTTCCTCACCCCTCAGCTGAGGCCACTTGGCCACCAGTAGTAGGCAGCAATAGATAGGTACAGCTACTTTAAACACAAATAAAGCCAGCACAGCTATGAAAGAGGCCACAGTAAGTAATAAAGACAGTTTTCCTCACCCATCTCCGACGGCCCTGTTTTGGCTCCCTCCCCTTTAGCTCTTAAGTATCCTTTCTGTCATTGCAACCCACCCACTCCCCATCTGGCCTGGTCTTACTGATTACCTGTGCTCTAGTGAAGGGGGTGGTCCTGCTCCTTGGTCTGCCATTTGGGCAAAAGCTCCCCTTGCCTATTCTACCTAAATTCCTCCTTTCATTTACTCTCGTCTAATCCATGCACTGATGTTCCCAAACTCTACTGCCTTACCCCTGCCACAGGCAACTAGTACTTATGAGATACATGTTGTCTTAGTCCATTTTGTGTTGCTATAACAGAATACCTGAGACTGGGTAATTTATAAAGAAATTCTGGAGGCTTGGAAGTCTAAAATTGGGCAGCTGCATCTGGTTGGCTTCTGGTGAGGGCTTTGTGCTGCATGATAACATGGTAGAAAAGTGGAAGGGCACAAAAGTATGAGCAAAAGAGAGCAAACACAAAGAGGAACGTTACTTTATAACAACCTGTTCTCAAGCTAACTAATCTAGTCCCATAAAAACTCACTCCCATATTAAACTATTCATGAAGGATTTACCCCATCACCCAAATGCCTCCCACCATGCCGCACTTTCCAACACTGACACGTTGAGGACCAAGCCTCAACATGTGTTTTGGTGGAGACAAACCATATCCAATCCATAGCATATATCTAGGGCCAATCAATCCTCCCATCAGCCGTGAGCTAACACTGTGCTGATCTGCATCCAGACTTGAGTCCTGTTTTTCCTATCTGGATTTCCAGCTGATCATCCTGTTCATGGACCATGATTTTAGTACCTTACCTAATTCCTGTTCCCTCAATAATGCCAGCTCTCACCTGGTACCTAGGACTGTGATAACTGCTCTCAAACTTCCCTAGTGTTCATAACATACCAAATTTCTAAGGGCCACCTTTTTCTGGATGCCCCATTGTTGCAGATATCAGATGGCCTACCCAGCATCAATTCCTCACCCCTCCCTCCCAATAAAACACCCTCTCCCACATAGCCCACATGCCTCAAGGGAGGCATACAGCTAACCCACTTCCAGGGATTGGCCTAAATGATCCAAAGGAAATCTCATCCTCCTTGCTAGTGTTCAAAAATAGGATAAGGAGGATTGGCTTGCTATGGGCTTCTGGAAAAGTGCTTTCGTTTTCTTCTGGAATATCATCCAGAAGGGACATTCTCACTCTTCCTCTGCACATTATCATATCCATATGTAATGCCCTAAAGTGGTTAGTTACCTCATCACTAGTCTCAGGATGATTCTGGCACACAGGAGAAGACAGAATGAAGAAAATCACACAGGAATGGATTCAAAATCATTGGATAAAATCAACCCTGAAGCCAGCCCTTCCTCTGGAGTTTCAGTTATGTGACTAAATGAATTTTGTTTTTGTTTACATCTGGTATGTTGCATTTTTCTACTATTCCAGCTGAAAGCAAGTTTGCTGGTGCACCATTTTCTGCATGCCTCTCAGAACTCAGATTTCATTAGGTGGACACATCCCTCACCCATCCAGTTCTTGATCCTGGTCTTCTAATCAGGCCAATATCCCACTGCATTAGTGTTCTCTGTTGAACTGACCTTTATAAGGTGGCTCTATGTTCAGCACCTGCTTTCCCAGAGTAGGCAGGTCTCATTCTAAGTTCCAACCCTTCCAAACCAGTTGATTCTGTCTGTAGGACAGTCACATTCCAAGATGAAAGAAAATGAAGAGAACAAATGAAAGTACACAATCCAACTGCTGGGAATTCCAAATCAGTATGAGAACCTAGGCAAATGTTTTTAGAACATATGGAGTTACAAAAGGTGGTAATTTCCTTGATTCAAGTCTAATAAATATATTTAAAGTGAGAATAGTAAGCATAAAGTCAAAAGATAAATAAGAAAATCTTTTTAACAAGTAATTCCACTAAATATATATTTGGTAAGATGGCCTCATATTATAAAACAAAAAGTCTTCCTTAATACAAAATACATCCAAAAGCTTTAATAATAGACTAAGCAGAAGAGAGAATCCCAGAACTTGAAGACAGGTATTTTGAAATAATTCAGTCAGACAAAAATAAGGAAAAAACAATAAAAAAGAATGAATAAAGCCTCTGAGACATCTAGAACTACATAAAGTGACCAGATTTATGAATTACCAGTATTCCCAAGGGGGAAGAGAGATCAAAAAGATTAGAAAACTTCTTTAAGGAAATAATCAATGAAAACTTCCCAAGTCTAGCAAGAGAGTTAGATATCCTGATACAGGAAGCCCAGCAATGCCCAGGCAAATACAGTGTGGAAAGGACTTCACCATGACATAGTATATTCAGAATATCTAAACTCAAAGTGAAAGAATGAATTTTAAAATTAACAAAAGAAAAGCATCTAGTCACCTATAAAGGAAACCCCAATAGACTAATAGCACAAACCTTACAAGACAGAAGAGAATGGAATGGCATTTTCAAAGTGCTAAATGAAAACAACCATTGGCCCAGAACTTTATATTCTGCCAGAATAAGCTTCATAAATGAAGGAGAAATAAAATCTTTCCCAAACAAGCAAACACCGAATTTGCGGACCACTAGACTTGCACTAAAGGAAATGTTCAAAGGGATCTTAAACATAAAAATGAAAGGTCAATATTCACCATCGCAAAAATATGAAGTTCACGGGTCTTATAAAACAATCACACAAAGGAGGAAGAGAAAGGAATCAAATGGCAACAGTTTGAAAGACAGAAGTTTATCAAACAACAAAGACAAAAAGAGGAAAGAAAGAAACAAAGAATTTATAAAACAACTAGAAAATGACTAACAATATAACAGGAAGAAGGCTTCACATATGGATACTAGCCTTGAACATAAATGGAGTCTATAGCCCACTTAAAAGATATAGATTAGAGAATGGATTTTAAAAAACCCGTGATCTAACTACATGCTGCTTACAAGAAATTTGACTTACTCATAAAGGCATATAGACTGAAAGTAAAGGGGTGGAAAAGACATTTCACACAAACGGAACCAAAACTGAGCAGGAGTAACTATACTTATATCAGATAAAACAGACGTTAAATCAAAAGCAATACAAAAAAAAAGACAAAGAAAGTCATTATCTATAAAGGGACCAATTCAGCAAAAGGATATAATAATCCTAATTATATATGTACCCAACATCAGAGCACTCTGATTTACAAAACAATTATTACTAGACCTAAAGAAAGAGACAGATAGTAATACAATAATAGTGGGGGACTTCAACACCCCCAGTCGTAGCATTAGACAGATTGAGACAGAAAATCAACAAAGAGACATTGGACTTAAATTGGGACTTTAGACCAAATAGATATAAGACATTTATAGAACATTGCACCCAACAAATACAGAATGTACATTCTTTTCATCAGCACATGAAACATTCTCCAAGATAAACTACATGTTAGGGCACAAAACAAGTCTTAACAAACTTTGAAATATACAAATCATATCAAGAATCTTGTCATACCACAATGGAATAAAGCTAGAAATCAATACCAAGAGGAACTTTGGAAACTATACAAATACATAGAAATTAAACAGCATGCTCCTGAAAGACCACTGGGTTAATGAAGAAATTAAGACAGAAATTAAAAAGGTTTTTTTGAGATGAATAAAAATGAAAACACAATATATTAAAACCTGTGGGATACAGTAAAAGCAGTGCTAAGACGGAAGTTTATTGCATTAAGTGCCTACATCAAAAAAGTAGAAATATCACAAATTACCACCCCAACATCAACCATAAGGAACTAGAAGAATAACAATAAATCAAAACCAAAGTTAGCATAAAAAAAGGAATAACAAAGATCAGAGCATAACTAAATGAAATAGAGACCAAAACACAATACAAAGGGGATTAACAGAATAAAAAGTTTTTTCTTCAAAAAGATAAATAAAATTGATAAACCACTAGCTAGACTAACCAAGAAAAAAAGAGAGAAGATACAAATAAACAAAATTGGAAATGAAAAAAAGACATTACAACATACCACAGAAATACAAAAGTTTCTCAGAGACAGTTATGAACAACTATACACTCACAAACTAGGAAACCTAGAGGAAATGGATAAATTACTGGAAATATACAATCTCCTGAGATTGAACCAGGAAGAACTAGAACTCCCAAACACATCAATAATGAGTAGGGAAATTGAATCAATAATAAAACATCTACCAAGGAGGGGGAAAAAAATGCCCAGGATCAGATCGATTCACAGCTGAATTCTACTAAACAAACAAAGAACTAATATCAATACTGCTGAAATTTTCCCAAGAATCAAGGGAAAGAGAATTCTCCCTAACTCATTCTACAAGGCCAGTATCACCCTGATATCAAAACCAGACAAGGACACAACAAAAAAAGAAAACTGCAGACCAATATTCCTGATGAACATAGGCACAAAATACTACCAAACAAAATCCAACATCACTTCAAAAAGATAATGCACCATGATCAAGTGGGTTTTATACCAAGGATACAAGGATGGTTCAACATTCACAAGTCAAGAAATGTGATTCACCACATACACAGAATTAAAAACAAAAACAATATGATCATCTCTCGACAGATGCAGAAAAAGCATTTGATAAAATTCAGCATCCCTTTATGATAAAAACCCTCAGCAAACTAGACATAGAAGGAACATACCTCAAAATAATAAAGAGCACACAAAACAAACCCACAGCCAACATCACACTAAACAGGGAAAAGTTGATAGCATTCCCTCTAAGAACTGGAACAAGACAAGGATGTCCACTTTCACTACTCTGATTAAACATAGAGCTGGAAGTCCTTGCCAGAGCAATCAAGCAAAAGAAAAAAATAAAAGGCATCCAAATTGGGAAAGAGGAAGTCAAATTATCCCTGTTCACTGATAATATGATCTTATATCTAGAAAACCCTAAAGACTCCACCAAAAAAACTCTTATATTTGAAATATGAATTTAGTAAAGTTTCAGATACAAAAATCAACAATCAGTAGTGCATCTTTACACCAATAACAGTCTAGCTGAGAACCAAATGAAGAAGTCAATCTCATTTACAATAGCTGCAAAAAATAAATAAAATAAAATACCTAGGAGTGTATTTAACTAAAGAGGTGAACTATCTCTCCAAGGAAAACTACAAAACACTGATGAAGGAAATTGTAGATGACACAAACAAATGGGAAAACATCCCATGTTCATGGATTAGAAGATTTCAATATTGTTAAAATGACCATACCGCCCAAAGCAATCTACAAGTTCAATGTAATCCCTATCAAAATACCAAGGTCATTTTTCACAGAATTGGAAATATTCTGAAGTTCTAAAGTATGGAACCAAAAAAAGAGGGCAAATAGCCCAAGCAATCCCAAGCAAAAAGAAAAAAGCTGCAGGCATCACATTGCCTAACTTCAAATTATACTACAAGGCTACAGTAATCAAAATGGCATGGTACTGGTATAAAAATAGACACATAAGACCAATGGAACAGAATAGAGAACCCTGAAAAAGAGCCACATACTTACAGTCAATTAATCTTTGACAAAGTCAACAATAACATACACTGGGGAAAGGAAACCCTTTTCAATAAATGTTGCTGGGAAAATTGGATTACCATACAAAGAGGAATGAAACTGGATCCCTGTCTCTCACCGTATACAAAAATCAACTCAAGACGCATTGAAAACTTGCATGTCAGAAACAATAAAAAACAACTAGAAGAAAATCTGGGGAAAACTCTTCTGGATATTGGTCTAGGCAAAGAATTCATGACTAAGATTTCAAAAGCACCAGCAATAAAAGTAAAAATAGACAAATGAGATTTAACTAAACTAAAAAGCTTCTGCACAGCAAAAGAAATAATCAACAGTGTGAACAGACATCTTGTTGAATGGGAATAAATATTTGCAAACTGTTCATATGATAGAGGACTAATATCCAGAATGTACGAAGAACCCAAGCAACACAACAACAACAACAACAACAACAAGTCCCAAATAATCCCATTATAAAGTAGGCTGAAAACATGAATAGACATTTTTCAAAAGAATTTGAAAACATTTTTCAAACAAATGGCCAAGAAATATACGAAAAAAAGTTTATCGTTACTAATCATCAGAGAAATGCAATTAAAACCACAATGAGATATCATCTTACACCAATCAGAATAGCTGTTATGAAAAAGACAAAAAATAACAGATGTTGGCCTGGATGCGGAGAAAAGGGAACTCTCATACACTATCAGTAGGAATGTAAATTAGTAAAACCTGTATGGAAATTTCTCAAAAAAGTAAAAATAAAACTACCATACAATCCAGCAATCCCACTACTAGGTATCTACCCAAAGGAAAAGAAATCATTATGTCAAAAAGATACCTGTACTCATATGTTTATCACAACACTATTCACAATAGCAAAGATGTAGAATCAACCTAATTGTCCATCACCGGAGGATTGGATAAAGAAAATGTGTACTATATGCACAGTAGAATGCTATTCAGCCATAAAAAAGAATGACGTCATGTCTTTTACAGCAAAATGAATGGAGAGGAGGCAATTATTTGAAGTGCAACAACTCAGACATAGAAAGACAAATACCACATGTTCTCATCTGTAAGTGGGAGCTAAATAACATGTACATATGGAAGCAGAGTGTCAAATAATGAGCAGTGGAGGGTCAGAGAGGTAGGAGGTGGATGATAGAGGGTTGCTTTGTGGGTACAACGTGCCTTACTGCAGCAATGGATGAACTGAAGGCCCTGACTTCACCAAAATGCAATATGTCAATGTAGCATACTTGTATTTGTATCCCATGAGTATATACCAAAAAAAGAACATTAAAGTTTTGAAAAAGAAAATGTCTGCCTTGAAAGCAGCTATCAGAATGTAATATTACTGAGATTTTATATGTATTTGAAAAATCCTTTTATAAATATTTTATTTGATACTGTCCATTGACCATTTTGTTCAAAATGCTCAAAATGGACCTTATGTTTTGAAACACTTTGTTGATTGAAAGTGCTATTTTTATTGACAATTCCCAGTTTTATAAATGGGGTTAAGAGTCTTAAAGAATGCTCAACTGAACCAGTGAGAAAGACGGTTGTGATTTATTGGCTGGACTCTAGCAAAAGTCCTTCCCACACCCCTCCACCTTTCTGTCCACAGAGACACCCTGCTCTGACAAACACTCATGAAGCAGTGTATGCATGGATGGTCCCTGCCCTAGTCCAGCCAGATGCCATCATGCATGAACTACTTGCAGAAGTAGGGTAAGTTTTCATGGCAAAATGAAGCTTTTTTGCAAATTAAAAACAAGCAGCATAATCTTCTGGAAAAAAATTAATTCTATCCAAAAATCAGGTAAATAATTATAGAGATAAGCTGCATGAAATAATGACAGGAACCGAGTTTTTGGAATGACTTGGGTTCAAATCCTGATGCCACACATAACAGTTATGTAAGCTCAAGTGGACTCAAGCTAATGACTTAAGCTCTGAACTCAGTGCCCTCACCTGTAAAATGGTACTATAACATAAATGGAGCATATCATGTTTAATGTACATAAAGCACAGGGCACAACACTTGGCACAGAGTGACATTCAGTTAACAGTAGCTAGTTTGTTTAGTTCATTATATTTTTCCATCCATACTAAGACTCAATGTCATCAATAAGATAAATTAAATTGTGAAACAAACGAAGCATTTAGTTATCACCATATCCCCCGTTTGTGCTGTCATCCTATCCTTCACCGCCTACTCCTCCACCCAGCTCCTAGCCCTGGGCCACCCATTTTTGCCATTCCTAGTGCTGGGAACTGTCCCTCACACTGTTCACCATAGCAGTGTATTTGTACAAGCCATTCTTTCCAACAAGCCTGCTGCTCCCTGCTTCACATAAGGATTACAAATTTTTATTTTTATTAAGGTGCCACTTCTTCAACTAAAGTTAGGTAACCATGTATACCCTCCTATTTGAACATTTAAAAATCACTGGTCACATAGCCTTGCATTTCCCAACTGCCCACTCCCCTGCATCACTGTGACCACAGGCAAGCACGTCGCCTATGCCAGGCCAGCTCCCACTTACTTAGAAGTTCACAAGCTCTTTGACAAATCTTTCTTGACCTAAGCACTCTAGGTTGGGTTGGATGGATAGGGTGGCTGGTTCCCAGAGGGCCCTACATTTACGTGTCTTACAACACTCATCACATTGGGTTGTCATTGTCATTTATGTGTCCATCTCCTCTCAATCCACTATGAGCTCCTCAAGACCAGGGACCATCGATTATGTGCTCTGTAAGCCCAGAGCTCACCGTGATGCCTAACAGGTAATATTAATAGTTCTTCATAGCCCAATATTAAATGGATGAATGGGTAGAAGGACTTTTACATAAAAAATGGAATAATATGGTAGAATATCACTAATTCACTAATTACTACCTTTGGCAAACATGACTCAGATATAGAGTAACTTTTTTATCATTACATTATTTTTATTGAGGTATATTTTCATGCCATAAAATGCACAGATGGGGTTTATAGTTCTATGACTACTGAAAAATCGATTAATGGAACAGAATTAAATGTCCAGAAATAGGCCTATATGTGTGTGTCTATTTACACATATACATGGTCAATTGATTTTTGACAAAAGTGACAAGGTAATTCAACAGGGAAAGAAAATATTTTCAACAAATGATGCTAGAACTATTGAATATATGGGAGAAAATGAACCCCAACCCTTAAAAATTAGACCACACCATACATAAAAATTAGAGATGGATTACAGTTCTAAAAGTAAAACCTATAAAGGTTTTAAAAGAAAACACATGATAAAATCTTCATGACCTTGGACAAGACACAAAAAGCATTAATCATAAAAGAAAAAAATCGATAAATTGTGCCTCATTAAAAATTTTTAATTTATTCATCAAAGGACACTATTAAGAAAATCAGAAAGGAAAATGACTTTTAAAACTTCAAAAGCATGCAGTTTTTTTCTACAGGTACTTTCAGTAAATTTCAACTGTCACTCTCAGAACTAATAACCCCTCGTTCTAACTCCCTCTGTGAGTTGTAAATCCAGGCCCCATGTCTTCCAGTCTTGCTCAAGACCCTGTTGGCTAAGGGCAACTATTTTTTGCTTCCTTTGCCTTTGGAGATTAGAAGATAAAAGCACAATGAAAGATAAACTCTGCCATTCTCCCTGACTTCTTAAAACCCATGTTTGTCTCTCTTCCAGTCAAGTAAAATGTAACACTTGGCAATCACATTTTTACACTACTATCTCCTCTAACTCATTTGACTGTTTCACCTCTTTTGAAGATTCCCATATGAGAACAAAATGATTCATACAGACAGATTAAAATCATTTTTAACTAACTATGTTCCATAAAATCTCTATCTTAAAGGAATATGCATAGTTCCTTTTGAATATTTTGCTAAAATAATTCTGAGCATGAAAGAACTGTTTTTACAGCCAGAGTTTTTTCACACACAGCTTTAGCATGAGTGAAATTGAGTGTTTCTATTTTAAAAATTGTGAGGATCAAAATAGATATTGTACGTGAAAGTGCATTATAAACTGCAATGCACAAGAGACATATAAGGTGTTTCAGACTTCAACTTCTGAAAATACGGCAGAGTAGATACTCTGCAGGGTTCTCATTCTAAATACAACTAGATTCTGGGTTGGGCGCGGTGGCTCACGCTTGTAATCCTAGCACTCTGGGAGGTCGAGGTGGATGGATCGCTTGAGGTCAGGAGTTCGAGACCAGCCTGAGCAAGAGTAAGACCCCCATCTCTACTAAAAATAGAAAATAAATTATCTGGCCAACTAAAAATATATATAGAAAAAATTAGCTGGGCGTGGTGGCACATGTCTGTAGTCCCAGCTACTCGGGAGGATCCCTTAAGCAGGAGGATTGCTTAAGCCCAGGAGTTTGGGTTGCTGTGAGCTAGGCTGATGCCACGGCACTCACTCTAGCCCGGGCAACAAAGCGAGACTCTGTCTCAAAAAAAAAAAAAAAAATACAAGTAGATTCTGGATACACAGTAATGAATAAAAAATTTTAATTAGTTACTGGACTCTTCAGAAAGTTAGGGAAATCTCAAAGAGATTTAAAAAAAAATAACAAATTGAACCCATGTTGGGAATTTGAGCAATAAGTAAATATAAAAGTGTTGCCCTGATTGAAAATATTAACATTGCTAATATCAGATATGCTACTGAGAAACTGAGCACTGGCTCTTATTAAAGTGCTGAACCTGAGATCCCAGCATTATTCTAGTGCCCTCAAAGGGGGTTAAAGTGTTTCAAGGTCAGTAATGTTCCCTGGCTCCCAGCAGAGACAAAGGAAAATCTTCTATGGAAAAACACATCCCTGATACGAAGCTCCCACAAATTAAAGACAACATAATATGAGCTCACTATAAACATTCTAGTACAGATGACTTTTTTATTGAATGTCTTTTTTTCCTTTGGGTAGATACCCAGTAATGGGATTGCTGGATCAAATGGTAGTTCTACTTGTAGCTCTTTGAGGGAGCCCATTCTACTAAGTGAAGTATCACAAAAATGGGAAAACAAGCACCATATGCACTCACCATAAAATTGGTAGTAACTGATCAACATTTAAGTTCACATATAGTAATAACATTCATCAGGTATCAGGCAGGTAGAGGGCAGAGGGATGGGTATATTTACACCTAATGGGTGCAGTGCACATTGTGTGGGGGATGGACACATTTGAAGCTCTGATTCAGGTGGGACAAAGGCAATATATGTAACCTAAATATTTGTATCCCTGTAATATGCTGAAATAAAAAAAAAAGAAAGAAAAATGGACACATAACTAGAACTATAAAAAAGGGAAAAAATAAATAAAAACCAAAAAAAGCTCACTATAAAAAGTTACAAAACTCATACAAGGAAATAAGCAAGTGTGGGTGAGAATCAACAGAAAACAAAACGATAGTTCACACCCGAGGACTTAAAATAGTCTCAAAAGCAGAATTTCAACATGGCTGTTATAAAGTGTCTAAAGAAAAGATAAAATTTTAAAAGTGAACAACTAGAAGATGTCAAAAATGACCTAATATATTTTTAAAGGGCCAAAGTAACTTTTAGAAATAAAACTATAATAGTTAAAATTGAAACTTAATGAATAGGTTAAACAGCAGGTTAGTCACAGCTGAAAGAAAATTATGAATTAAAACATGGAGCTGAAGAAATTACCTTAGTTATAATGAAGAGATGAACCTCAGTTAAAATGAAGAGATGAACACATAAGAGATTAAGAGACATGAGCAAAAGAATAATATGCATCCAATCATGTACCAGAAGGGAAAATAGAGAGAATGGAAGAAAAACAATATTGAAGAAAAAATAGCTAAGAAATTTCTAGAACTGATGAAAAAAGAATGAACCTTCAGAAATAGAAGTACAATATATACTAAGCAGAATAAATAAAAATAAATTCCTACACAGTGTGGTGAAAATACAGACCACCAAAGATAATGAGAAGATCTTAAAGGCTTTCATTCAAAGAACAGAAAAACAGATCACCTACAAAGGAGTAGCTGCAGATTTCTTAAGGGCAACAATAGAAGCATGAGGATAGTGGAATAATAACTTCAAAGTGATGAGAGAAAATGACAGTCAACATGGAACTGTGCCCCAGCAATACTATCTCTCAGATAAGGAAAAATTGAGAGTGTACCACCAAGAGAACTTCAGTAAGGAACATCTTAAAAAATATACTTCAGGTTTCAAGTGATCTTTTATCTAACACATGCATTTTCAATGAGGTGATAGTACCCCGTTAAGAGGGAAAATGCATTCTTGGTAGGCAAAAATAATCTTACTCTTTTTGTGTATAAACCACAGATATATTATACCTAAACATAAACAGATATACAGTGTGCGTATGGTATTAAAATTGATTGGGTGCCCTGTGGAAAGCATTATGGAGGTATCTTAAACAGATTCAAGTAGACCTGCCATTTGATCCAGCAATCCCATTATTGGGCATATACCCAAAGGAAAAAAGGTCATTCTGTAACAAAGACACATGTACCCAAATGTTTATAGCAGCACAATTCACAATAGCAAAGATGTGGAAACAACCCAAACACCCATCAATTCATGATTGGATTAGTAAACTGTGGTATATGTATACCATGGAATATTACTCAGCTATAAGAAATAACGGAGATATGACATCTCTATGGTTCTCCTGGAGAGAGTTGGAACCCATTATATTAAGTGAAGTATCCCAAGAATGGAAAAACAAGCATCACATGTACTCACCAGAAAATTGGTTTCCCTGATCTTCAACCTAAATACACATCTGGGAACGACACCAATCGGATATTAGACTGAGGTGGGGGTGGGGGGAGGGGATAGGTGTATGCCTACACAATGAGTGCATTGCGCACCGTTTGGGGAATGGTCACGCTTGAAGGTGCTGACTCGGGAAGGGGGGGGTGGGGAAGGGAGGGATATATACCTACATGATGGGTGCAACGCGCACTGTCTGGGGAACAGACACGCCTGGAGCTTTGACTTGGGGGGAAAGGCGTTGCCCATAATGTACATACGTTACATACATGGGCAACGTATGTAACCTGCAATTCTGTATCCCCCATAATAATAAGATGAAATAAAAAATAAATAAATAAATAAAATTGATTGGGTGACTTATAGTCTCTTAGACTATAGCACCAAAAAAATGGCAGCATTGGCACAGAGGTCAACAAACTGATTAATTAATTAAAACATAGTGACTGAGAATAGGGAAGGGGAGATTCCCCAAAATAAAATAGAGATAAACAATAAACAGGAAAGGAAAATGTATGCCAAGAGTGAAAAAAAAATCTAAAAGGTCTCCTTGGGGGTGGGGTAATAATAAAAAGGTTGAGAAACACTGATCCAAAACAATCTACAAAGTCATAGAATTAATGAGAGAGTCTTTTTGGGTAGCTAGATTATGATCAATATACAAAAATCAATTTTATCTCAATATGCTAGCACAAAAACTTAGAAAATTTAATTCAAAAAGATACAGTTTATTTAGCAGCAACAAAAATTATCAAGTGTCTAGGAATATATCTAACAAAATCTATATAAATTTTATGGAGAAATGTATAAAACTTTATTGAAAGTTACTAAGACAACCTAGAATAAAATGGAGAGATACCTCATGTTTGTGTTTAAAAAAACTCAAAATCTTAACAATGTCGATTATCCCCAAAATGATCTATGGATTCACTGAAAATTCCAATCAAGTGAAATTTTTGAAGGAATCTCACTAGCTGATTCTAAAATTTATATGGAAGAGCAAAGTGTCCCAAGCAAGACACTCCTAAAAGAATAAATTGTCCTATCAAATATTGTGACTTCTCTTAGACTATAGCACTGCAGAAAAGGGCAGCACTGGCACAGGGGTCAACAAACTAATTAATTAAACCACAAGGACTGAGAATAGGGAGGGGGAGATTCCCCAAAAGAAAATAGAGGATAAACAATAAACAGGAAAGGGAAATGGATGCCAACAGTGGAGGGGGGTGGGGAGTGTCTACCACACATACTGCAGATCAGTCCCCTTTTTTTTGAGGCAAGGTCTCACTATGTTGCCCAAGCTTGAGTGCAGTGACATCATTGCAGCTCACAGCAACCTCAAATTTCTGGGCTCAAGCAATCTTCCTGCCTCAGCCTCCCAAGTACCTGGGACCACAGGCATGTACCACCACACCTGGTTAATTTTCCTATTTCTTGTAGAGACAGGCTCTTGCCATGTTGCTCAGGCTGGTCTCCAATTCCAGGCCTCAAGTGATCCTCCCATCTCGGCCTCCCTAGGATTAGAGGCATGAGCAACCACACCCAGCCAAAAGTGACATTCTTAATGATGGGAGGAATGTGGATGTTGATACAAAGTATTCATGAAGGTAACCACTCAGACATGCAGACATACATCTGAGTGATGGGCTGTTACTTCACTACTGCCCTTGCTTGATCGCCATATCTTTGCTAACAGGGCCATTCCTTAGCCTCATTCTGAGTCCGTAAGTCAGCATCTGAAAAAGCATCGTTTTTTTGTTTGTTTGTTTGTTTGTTTGTTTGTTTTTCCCAACTCAGGCCTTTGTTTCTCAGTATCTCCAAACATTTTTCTCAAAAGAACTTATTTTCCTCTTACTACATTATTTCCCAAAATATGTTCTATACTTGGGAATCCAAGTGCTTTGGATGCTACTGTGTATTATACATTCTTTTAAACCCATTATTAAATAAGTGTGAGAACAGTTCACTTAGGCACTGTGTTTTGACTGCTAGCCCCTGGAGCCTTTAACATCATGATGGCCGTTGGTATCGTCCAGAATGGGATCCAGTGCCTGCACTTCCGATACACACCCTGACACCAGTGACCCAGGTCACCCTCCCTCCTTCAGGGAGTAACAGCCATCAAAAGTGGACCCTCTTTCTCTAGGTAGTCATTTCCCCTTGGACGTTCTCCACACTGGAGGCCCAGGGGCATGTTCACACGAGTGTAATCAGTGCCAGGCTGCAGAGTTGGTCCCAAGACAGCAACACTTTCTGGACATCCCACTCTTTCTCAGGCCTCATCTTACCTGCCTGGAGCAATACCTTGACAAAGTATAACTAGAGACTAGGCTTTTCTTTTCTCTTTCTAATTTTCCTTGATGGGATTATATTAGTTTTATAATAAAATATTTAAGTATTTTTTAAATTTAATCTTAACTTAGCATTGAGGTAAGGAATATTACTAGCACAAACACACCTCTACAGAAAATCTCACTAGCAGTCCCCTTATGAATTATTGGTCTGAAATAGAAGGAACACAGGATTAAATCTATGGATCTGAGTTCCAGGCCTACCTTCCCCACTTCCACTAATGTGAACCTGAGAAGGTTCATTGATCGGTGAACTTCAGTTTTCTCATCTGTGAATGAGCATAATGTTATGTACATAAAGCACTGTCATAATTATGATATCTGTATGAAAACATTCAATCCTCACAATAACCCTAGGCATTTGGTATTATCTCCAGAGAATTATTACCTCCTCTTTATAGAAGAGGAGACTCAGATGCAGAGTAACTTGGCCAAGACCACACATCCAGGCAACCTGGCCTGCATTTT
Organism: Eulemur rufifrons; assembly: GCF_041146395.1. Lineage (NCBI taxonomy): Eukaryota > Metazoa > Chordata > Mammalia > Primates > Lemuridae > Eulemur > Eulemur rufifrons. The sequence goes on from NC_090989.1 coordinate 119,075,614, forward strand.
CACACAGAGAGCTGTTCTGAGCCTACATTCTTAACCACTGTGTTGTGCTGCTTCCTAACCAACATGATATGCAAATTAAATAAGTCCAGGTACTTTGTCTGTTTTCTGCTTATAACAGAATACTTGAAACTGGGTAATTTACAAAGAAAAGAAATTTATTTCTTAGACTTATAGAGGCTGAGAAGTCCAAGGTCAAGGGGCCACATCTGGTGAGGACCTTTTTGTTGGAGTGGACTTTCTGCAGAGTCCTGAGGTGGTGAAGGACATCACATGTGAGGGGCTGAGCATGCTAGCTCGTCTCTCTTCCTCTTATTATGAAGCCACCAGTCCCACTCCCATGATAACCCCTTAATCCATTAACCCATTAATCCATTAATCCATTTATGACACAGCCCTAATGTGTCATAAATCACCACTTAAAGGCCTCACCTCTTGGTACTGCCATACTGGGGATTCAGTTTCAACATGAGTTTGGGGAAGGACAAACATTCATACCACAGCACCATGTATGTCAAGGGCTTTGCTTTTTCCTACCCAATCACAAGACTGTAAGTGCCTGGCAGAAAGAGACTATGTTTTCATGATCTTGTAACCTCTTCACTGGGCTTAGTCTTGAGAGTACACAATTAAAAGAATTACAATATTGAAATATTTCTGTGTGGTTGGTAACAAGCCACTGCCTCAAGCCCCTCCCACGAGCTTCCCCTGATCTCCCCAAACCCAATAATGAAGGGCCTCAGTCTCTGCTTTGGCAACTCCAAGAAATCTTCCATCTGGAAAGTGGTCACCGGGGCCTCCTGGGGCAGAAATGTTTGGAACATCAGCCTGCATAGGAGGTAACAGGAAACATTGGTTGAGTAAATGCAGCTCAAGAAACAAAACCCAAAGTCATGTTCTTCATAAATGGTAGAAATAGAATCTGGACCCAGGACTGTGAATTTGGGCCCATGATCTGTGCCCCAGGAGACAGAGTACCCACAAGCATCAGCATCTGAGGCAGTTGAGGCCCACGAGCCAGAAAAGAGCTTACTGTTTACCACAGACTCAAGAACCTAGGTGAAAATCCCAGCTGCTTACCTGCCTTGCAAGGTCAGCACATCGTCCTGTCTCCCTGGCCCTATCACTACCTCTCTCTCCACACTCCAGCTGCAATGGCTTCTTTCTGCTCCTTGGCAACACTTGGTTTCTATAGCTTGGAAACTTCTTCCAGCACGTTCTCAAATTCTAGATCCTCATCATTCAGGTCACATCTGAAATGTCATCTCAGAGAGGCCCTGCCAGACCACCAGACCTAAGGCTGCCATTCTTCCAACCACCACACCCTTGTCACAATCATCTGAAATATTATCTTTTTCACTGATGTATCCATAGCTCCTACCACATTTGTGAATAAATGAATGAGGAGCAAGTGTAGACATTCAGGAAGTGATATCCAGCTAGCTAAAGCAGGACAAGGTCAGAGAGCTCTCAAACAGAGCAGAAAACACCCAAGGAAGCCTGATGCTGCCAAAGATTTATCCACCTGCCAATATTAAGTGAGCAACCAGATTTTGTCGTGGGTACTGGGGATTCACAGGGGAACCAGCAGGCAAAAATCCCCACCTTGGTGGAGTTTTTCTAGTAGGGAGATCCAAGCAATAAATAAATATATGAGTAAAATATATCACCCAGCAGATGGTGAAAAGTGCTAAGGAAAAAAATAAAATACTGAGCAGAATTGGGAGGCATAGGGATTGGAAGAGAGTGCAACACTAAATAGGGTAGGCAGTTAAAGACCTGAAGCCTGGGAAGCAGTGAGCCACAAGGTCATCTGGAGGAAGAGCATTCTATGTAAAGGAAACAGGAAGCATATAAACCCTGGTACAAATATGCCTGGCATTTTTTAGGAAAAGCAAAGAGGCCAGAGTATCTGGGACAGAGTAAAGGGGAAAGTAGTAGAAGATTAGGACACAAAAGTGACATGAGATGAGTGAAATGGGAGCCTTTAGAAGGTTTTGAGGAGAGAAGAGACATGCTCTGCTCTTTGGGCCTAGACTGGAGGGTGCGTAGGAGGGGAACTGAGGCACAGAAAGTAGTTCAGAGGCCATTATTGCACTGCAGTGATACAGGTGAGAGTTCCTAGAGTGAACAAGGTGGAAATGGAGAGAAGTGGTGGAACTCCGAGTGTCTGAAGTCAGAATCTGAAGCCAGAGCCAACAGATATGGGGAGAAAGACAGGAAACATAAGCAATTGGCCGAGATACCTTGGGCCTTTTTGCTAATGATGACGCAGCATGGGAGCAGGGAAGGCTAGACTTGCAGATGGCGGAGAGGAGCAGATAAAAAGAGGAAGATGGAACTGGGACTATGGGCAGGGACCCCAGAGGCCATGGGGTAACACAGCAACACAAACAAGATAACGGGAAAAAGAGGCCTGGAGGCCTCTCTGGCTGCCCCTGCCTCAAAAAAGCTATGTCTCCAACACAACCTTTTGCAAACACCCTGATAGTCAAGGCCAGCTTTCATGGGCATGAAACCTGTGAAGGTGCACAGGGTCCCCCATTTTAAAGGGACCCTGCACTTAGTGTAATGCTCTGCTGTCAATGTCTTTAAATTCTTAATAATTTTAACAAGGGGCCCCACATTTTCATTTTGCACTGAGCCCTGCAAATTATGCAGCCAGTCCTGCATAATTAAAATCTCCTCTTACTTGCTGCTACATTTATAAAGTAAGTCTCCAGGTGGAACATTTTGTGGGAAACGCTGAGATGATGATGTCGGAAGAGCCCTTGGCTTCTCCTGGGGAAGGAGATGCTGTGCTCACCAGTACTCTGAGCAGCATAGTGGTAACTCTGGTAACACTAGCACACAGCCCTGGACCAAAAGGCCTGTTGGCCTCTTTAAAGGAAAAAAAGGACAAGAACAACACAATGTCCCTGGTGGAAAACTACAGCATTCCATCTTTCCATGGTTTATCTCTGCCCTCCAAAAGCAAATGCATCAAGGAATGGTCCTAGCAACCAAGGCTGTCATTTTGATCGGTGCCAAAAATTGGCACCCAGCCATGGTCTTATGATTGATTCTGAGTCACAGAAAGGAAAACATTAATACTGATTTATCTGTTCATTCTCTTTATTCACTGTTCATCCATTCACCCAGACTAGCCACAGCAACTAGACACTAGAAAATTAAATTTAAAACAACGCCTCTATTCTAGGTAGACTCATTCCCCTTCCGCTGCTTCTAGGGCTGAAGCTACAACAAGATTTTATTTTTCAAATATCACATGATCCACTGAGAGAGGAAAGGGACAACTCACAAAAATAATATTGGAATAATGTAAACCCAAAAACTGCAAGATTGACAGAATTTGTTCATTTATAGATGGCTGTTTTGGCACCATAGTGGGCTATCTCAGAAAATCAGAAAAAGGAGCAATGGCAGCTTAGTAAGTAGGTAGACACATCTTACAGTATCAGAATACTAAGCACCCCCTGGTGCAGCACAGCCATTCCACATCACAAAGCAGGAGGCAGGGCCTCTTCCCCACCCCCATGACCTGCACTAAGATACAGAAACCTGGAGAGTTCACGTTGATATTGGGGCATCTTTAATATGTAGCCAATCAACCAATAACTAACTATTTATTCATCACCTACTAGGTACAAACACTATAATCATATTATTGGAAAAGATTAGGCCTTTCTCCCACAGGGCACAGCACCAAGCTGAATTTTTCAGAACTTCTCTGCTTCACATCTCCCATAATGGACAAAACACAGTTTTCAGCAATTACTGTCACACTTACATAAGTGACACTGCCACCAAAGCTCCAGTGTGAGAGCCTTCATCACATTCATCAAAGCATACCTCTGAACTCTACCGCAAAATGATGCTGTAACCTTCTCTCTCCCTCTTTTCCTCTCTCTCTCTCTCTCTTTCACACACACACACACACACACACACACAAACGTGCACACAATTGAAAAGCAAAAAGTGAAAAAAAAAAAACAAAAAAAAAACCCCAGACACTGGAGAGAAGGTTAAATAACTGGCAAACTATCAGGACAATTGAATACTAAGCGGTCATTCCAAATGGAAAGGGTGCAGAGTCATGTGTCTTGAGCAAGCACGAACCAGCGTGTACCCAGATTACACTAACATAAGCCGTAAAGCCTGACTCTGTCCAGTTCTTCCAGTTCTTCTGCACTGGAACCTCTTGCAATGAACTGTATGAGTGTCTCTTTGTTTCCTGATATGATTTGGATATTTGGCCCCCTCCTAATCTCATGGTGAAATTTGATTCCCAGAGTTGGAGGTGGGGCCTGGTGGGAGGTGTTTGGCTCATGGGAGCAGATCCCTCATGAATGGCTTGGTGCCCTCCCCCGAGGTAATGAGTGAGTTCTCTCTATTTGTTCACACCAAGCTGGTTGTTTAAGAGTGTGGGCTCTCTCTTGCTCCCTCTCGCACCGTGTGACATGCCTGCTCCCCCTTCATCTTCTGCCTTGATTGGAGGCTTCCTGAGGACCTCACCAGAAGCCGATGCGGGAACCACGGTTCTTGTACAGCCTGCAGAACCATGAGCCAAATAAACCTCTTTTCTTTATAAATTACCCAGCCTTGGGTATTTCCTTTATGGCAATGCAAAATGGAGTAACACGTCCCCTTTCACTCCGCATGAGATGTGTGATTACCTTTAAATGAGTCAATCAAGATGGAAATGTTCATTTATCTGAACAGAAAGACGTCATTATCATTCTGGAAAAAAAGGGCTTGATGCCACTTAGGCCTACCTAGTATCTACTAACATAGTTCTCCCATTAGGTTAGCCTCATTTCCTGGGAATCCATATTGCAGTTTGGGGACAAAGCCCAGCGAATAGCAAAGTGTAATTTTCCTTGCTTTGCTGCTATAGTGCGTATCTCCCTGAAGGTTGGATTTTTCCATTTCTCCTGAAACAAGGTCCAAGAAACCCAATCATGTCACTTTCCATTATGAGCACTAAGAGAAGAAAAGACCATGAGAATTAACTTATTTGCTTGTAAAAACTTGTTCCCAACAGGTTAAAATGACGAACTAAAACAAAATCTGGTTTTACTTGGCAATTAACTAATGAGACTTGAATGTGTATGGAAGGATGGCCTTCCTCCAGCAGGTGTTTTTGACATACTAAATTAACAACAGGAGATAAAGTTTGTGTTTTCATGACTCAATTTTCAGTGCATACCCTTGTTTTGAGATAATACAATTGATATACTAAAAAAAGACTTTCTTTTAGTCAAATCTGTACCTATGTTATTAAAATAAAAGGTTATATTAAAGGAAATTTATTTCCCCTTGCCACTCCTTTGTAATACATTAAGTACTTTGAAAGTCATTACTTTTTCTCTTCAAAAGAGAATTAAATTTAAGAGGGACGCTTATCTAAATTCTTTTAGATTTGAAAAGTAATTCCCGGGGTAGGCTTGTATTCATTTCAAGTGAAATTTTTACTTAAACAGAGTCAGCCACGTGATTAAAAACAAAGGTACTTTGAAATATTTTAACTTTTACTTTGCAAAGGAAAAAAAACGTGATTCTAGAAAATCTGGCTTCTCCTGAGATTGTTTCCAAAAACAACCCTCTGACCCAATGCTGACTATGCCCTTGCATAACTGCAGCTCTAAAATCAATTCTGTTTGCACAACTACAGAGAAATTTTCTCCAAGATTGCCAAGGACATTGGAGAATGTTCCCTTTTTTTACCTTAAAGGAGGTAGAACTATGGTTGTCCAGAAGATATACAATGTTACTTTTTAAAATAATGCACATTTAAATTAGAGAACATACCTAGCATCATGCTGGGTCCATTGGAAGCCACTGATATTTATTAGCATCTTTCTCCTTCCCTTGGTTTTATGGTAAGGCTTACTTTTTAGTACATTACAGCCAACATACTTAAAAATGAAGGTGTTCGTGATGAGCACCAGATCTTCCCAGCAAAGAGCATATTCCTGTGGTGCCTGGTTACAGACCTGTTTGTAGTTAGTTTACTCAGCTCAGATGGCAAATGAACCAGCCTCGGTAGACCATGAAGCAGTCCTATCAGAGCCTTGCCAGAAACTGGAAACAAGAAATGGAATCAGTGGTCAAAATTTGGGGCCTACCAGAGCCACCAGAGACTATTTTGTTTTACAGATGATTTTTACCAAAACTTCAAGGAAGGGATGCTTCCTATCTCACAGAAAATGTTTTAAAGAGGAAAAAAGGGAAACCCTACCATAAACTGCACATGCGAGGGATCTAGGTTATGTCTCCTTACAAGAATCTAATGCCTAAGGATCTCAGGTGTACCTGAGGCGCTGATCCTAGTGCTGGGGAGCGGCTGCAAATACAGAGTGTCATTAGCAGAGAGGTTTGACTGCACAATAAATGTAATGCACTTGAATCGTCCTGAAACCAACCCCCACACCCGGTCCGTGGAAAAATTGTCTTCCATAAAAACTGGTCCCTGGAGCCAAAAAGGTTGGGGACTGCTGAGCAAGACAGGAGCTAAAACAGCAATTGAAGGAAGCAGAGTCCATGTAGGAAGAATAAAACTTTTAAAATTATTATCAGTATGATTATAGACATAAGAGAAGATACTATATATGCATGAACTGACAACAAGAGAGCAGTTAAAAAAGAAGGAAAGAGAGAAGAGGTTTTTTTAAAAAGAACGTTGGAAATTAAAAAGATGATAGCAAAAAAGAAAAAAACTCATTTTGAGAGTTAAAGGAATTTAAGAAAAGTTGAGTGACTATGCCTTGATGTAGAACAAAACAATAAAGAGATGGAAAATAGAGGAGAAACTATAAAAATTTCAGAGGAATGTTTAGGAGATCGCACATCTAAATAACAGGAGTTTCAGAAAGAGAGAGTAGAGAAAATGGAGGGGAGGACATTATTAGAGAACTAATTCAAGAAATTTCCCAGAACTAAACGGGCAGGTCGGCAGCTGCCCAGTGACTGGATGACAATTAAACCACATTAGGACACACCATCATGAAATTTCAAAACAATAGAAGACGCTTCAAGCTTCCTAAGAGGAAAAACAATAGCAAAAAGTATGAAACAAAGAACAGTTATCAGAACAGCTTTGCAGCCCCAAATAACAACATTCTGAAACTGAAAGACAGAGGAGTGCTGCCTTGAAATTATGAAGGAAAATTTTTGTCAACCTAACATTATACACGTAGCAAAAGTATTAACTGTGAGGCCAAAATGAAGATATTTTTAGACATTCAGAATCTCAAAAAATTTATCTCCCATTCATCCCGTCTCAGGAAACTGCTGTAATATGGTCTTCGCCGAAACAAAGGAGTAAACCAAGAGGAAGATAGGAAATCTAGGAAAGAGGAAACCCAACACAGGAAAGGCAAAAGGAAAATCCTTAGGGTGATGATGTGCTGCCCGTGCAGAAGGCAGGCAGTTCTGACTGGGGAAGCTTAGAGGACTCCAGGGGACACTTCATGAAGACGACTTTAACAGAATACCTGATGTGTTTCAATATCTCCAGAGGAGATTTTGATACTCATACAATTAAATACTACATGGAAATTAAAATAAATCAACACACATATCTCAACATGGAAAGATTTGGAAGATAAAATGTTGAAAAAACAATGAGAATACTATAAACACTAGAGATACCCTTTGCATTTAAATAATAATAATGGCACTAACAATACTATAGGCTTTTCATGGAGGAGAAAAATAAACCAAGGTCGTAAAGATCCCTTTTCTGGGGAAAGAGGAACATGAATGGTACTGGGGAGGGGAAAATAAAGGAGTCTTTAATTTTAGTAACATTCTATTTCTTTTAAATGACTTTGAAAACCTAAAGCAAAAATGACTAAGTGTTAATATCAGTTAATTCTGGGAAGTGAGTACACAAGTATTGATCTTACATTGATCTTTCTATTTTTCTGCATTTCTCTTTTCCAAAAAGGAAATAAGGGAGAAAAAATAAACACAAATGCTGCAATCACAGCCTTTCCAAGGGCCTGGGATAAAAAGCCATGAAAGTAGGGGCCAGGACATGATGGCCCAGTCCAGCTGGCCCCTCCTCCTGATCTTAGTCTTCTCACAACAGAACACAACCATTCTGCAAAGTATATATTTTCTTTTTCAAACAAAATCCCTTTTTAAATCTCAGCTTTTTGCTTTCTCAACATAGTCCATTGAATTTGTGCCTTCATCAACAGTCCACATGTAGCAAGAGTATGTTACCTTCTTTTAACAGCAAAAATCTTGAGGCTCCAAAATGAAGGTTTGGGAAGGGCTTGATGATTAAAATATAATCAACTACTCATACTATTACTTAGTATAGCCATTACTTTAACAGAAAAATAGAAATAGCAATTGACTCTCTATCACTCATTCTCTTCTATCTATATCTGGCAAACTGCTGCCATGCCTGAAGACCACTCTCACCTGGTGGAAGCTACCTTAAGGACAGATAAGTGCCCAGGAGGAAATCAACATGACTTGAGGTTGCTTTGTCAATATCACCTAAAAAGTGATAGCAAACAACACAATGATTGAGGAGCTTGGGAGTGGGTGATGCTGAAAAGACACTTGTCCTGTTTAACATAGAGATTTGCCCTTGGCTGTGAAAAGGCCTGCTCAGCTTCAAGTGCACATTTACAGCTTCTGCAGAAACCCAAAAAGCTGAGCCTACAGATACCAATGCACATGGCCTCAGATAGACTCAAAATAGTTCCTCATCAGAGTCTTTCATTTTTTCATTTGAGTTGGAACTAGAAGAAGGATTGCAAAGAAGACAAAATGAAAGGTAGTGGACAGTCATCCTTTCTCTATCAAAAAAAAATAATTCTGAAGTTTGGTGAGAATGTTGTGTGCTTGGGTTCAGGTCGGTGCTTGTATTCACTGACGCTTGATGGATTTCTGGCTTCAAATGTTTTATCAAAACAATCCACCTTGTAGCAATCTCCAAAGAAGACTGTGTGGCTCTATTAAGTCCGTAATTTGCTTTTTAAAAGTGACTAAATACGCTTTTTCACAACAACGACAAGTCATCTTCCTCCTGGAGCCAACAGAGTTTGTCACCCAGCTTCCCCTGCTTTTCAAAGCCAGCCATCAAAAAGCAAAGGAAATGTCATGACTTTGGAGCGGTCAGAAAGCTCTTAAGTCGCAGTGCAGGCTATTTCTCCTTTTATGGCACAGAAAAAAGTGGACAGATACAATGAATAAATAATCCCATTGTACTTACAAATGTGTAACAATCCTTCAAAATGAGGTGAGGAACAAAGATAGGAGATAGCAAAGCGGCCTGGGTCTTAACAGCTTGCAATTCCAGGGCCTAAACTGCTTTTGCAAACACACACACACAGCAACCATGAGAAAATAAAAATTAAAAATGGCATCCGATTCAGAATGCCGAGAGGCTCAGCCTAAATGGCCTTCTGCATAATTCACTTTGGACACTGTCAGCCTCTGTGGGTAAGGGCAGCACGTCTGGGCCAAGGTTAACACCTTAAACAGTTTAAAATAACTGACTTTGAAATAATCCTCAGGGTTACCAGTTGTTGCTAAAACACCTCTTCATCATTTTTACTTTACCACAGCCTTTCCTTTCCTTTTTGAAGAAATTTAATTATTGTGTATTCTAGAATGTGTCCAAGGCCTTTGTTTTTCATCTCTGATACCTTCAGCCACCCCTTTCTCACCTTGAACTGCAGAAACCAGGGACAGATGGCAGGGTGTGTGGCCAGTGGAAGGCCCAGCAAAGAATGTCTGACATAGATTCTAATTATATGTCTTTCTGTGCATTCATCAAAAGGGTAAAATAAGTAAACTAAATTAGCTATGGTATTTCTAAAACATCTGCACATTCTGTACATTTGAGGTGGCTCACGCCTGTAATCCCAGCTCCTTGGGAGGCCAAGACAGGATGATCGCTTGAGGCCAAGAGTTCAAGACCAGACTGAGCAACATGGCAAGACCATGTCTCTACAAAAAATAGAAAAAAATTGGCAGGCATGGTGGTGCCTCATGTAGTCCTAGCTGCTTGGAAGGCTGAGGCAGGAAGATCACCTGAGCCCAGGAGTTTGAGGCTGCAGTGAGCTATGATCATGCTACTGCATTCCAGACTGAGTGACAGAGTGAGACCTTGTCTCAAAAAAAAAAAAAGAAAAGAAAAGAAAAGAAAAGAAAACCTGTACATTCTGAGCCTAGCTCTTCTGAATTATTTTTCAACTAAGACATTAATGACCACACTTTTCTACCCAATATCATCATCTATGCCATTAAGCACATTGATTAATACACATTTCTTAAAAGTGTTCCACTATTGTCTCTGAGATTTTCTTTCAAGCTGCAGACAACATTCTGAAAGTTTTAATGCTGGAGCTATATAAAATTTGCCAAGCAGTGAAACTACATTGTGACTGAGACCCAATCAAAGGAACTGTGAGATGCAATTGACAAGACACATCCTGATTTCATATACAATTAAAGCTCTGATAAACATAATAATCATGTCTGTAATGCTACTCTGGGTAAAAAGATCAGGAGTGCAGGGCAGGGACGAGGGACACATGTCAATTTTGATGAAAGCAGAGAGTCAAAAACCACTGCGTAGTGACAGGAATTGTAACCAGTCATTTTCCAACCCAACACCTTTTGTTTGCCACCCCAGAGGTTTAGCCGTCCGAGGCAAAGCTCCACGGTCTGGAGAGAGGTGCACCTCTGTTTTCTGAGGGGTGGCGTACAAAGGGAGATGGCAAAGGAGACTCTGCAGACCACAGGCTTGTTCCCAGGTGGATAAATATTAGGAAAGAAGACGTGTGGAACCTGGGGATCTGAACTATCTGTGTGCCCTCCTGCCCCACGGAAAGTCTTTGAGTGACCTCATGCGTTCACCACTCTGAAGACCACAACCCCAGAGTGATTTGATGTCCAAAGTGCAAGGAAGTGGAATATTTTAGAGATCTGATCCAGAAGGCATGGGCTGCCTCACTGCTCCTGTGCTGAAGACCCCCTCATGGACCCTGCAGTGTCTAGAGAGAAGCCTCAATCCCAGAGACACCATGAGCTCCCAGGTTGGGAGAACACCAGACTCTCCTTCCTTCCCATGGGCCAAGCAACCAAAAACGAGAGCAGGAAGGAACCCCTCAGAGTACTTTAGCAAGACAAATACTGATTTTCCCTCCACACAGAATCAAAACAAGAGGTCCCTTGCTTCAGTCACAATTTCTGTTCCGAAGACCTGTCACATAAACATCTAGCCAGAGAGCATGCCTAGGTGCTTAGGAAAATGCAAGATGTTCCAAAAATGTTCTTCTGTGCTTTAATCCCCCTTTAAAATTAATGTTCCTTAAGTCCTGGGGCTGCCACGATAGGATCTCAGCCATCTGCCCTGGCCAGTTCCTATGGCATCCTCTGATTAAACAAAGGGAGCCAGGCCGAGCACACAGATTTTATTTCACAGGGGACCCATTCTCCCCAGACCTCATTTAGGAATACAAACAGTTTTTCAAATTGATTCTTTTTTAACTAAATGAACAAACTGTCTTCCTCATCTCTTCTGGATTAGAGAACTGGGAAAGAGATCCCCCAAGACTTCTGGAACTTTTCCACACTCACTGTTTCAGACCTGACTTCTCCCCTAGCAGCTTCCTGTCCCTATCAAAATGATATTTCTGTATTTGCACAATCCTCTGTCCTTTCTTTGTCATCTTTCTAATATATTCTATATATACGGTGATGGCACTGACCTTCCTACATCTCTGAGAATTGAAACAACAGCACTGAAAACATGACATAAAATAAATATGTCTTGCAGAATTTAGAAAGTGAATACTCTAACTATTCCATGGACATGTCTGCTCTAACTACTGTAGCAGATACAAGCTTTCACAAACCACAAAATTAGGTTTGCCAAAAGAAACGGAACTTAATTTTCTCTAATTCCTCTCAATTTCTACCTTGGGCCCCCATGTTCACTCGATAGCAGAAGACAATTTAGTTACCTCCAGGTAAATTCAATCAAATTAGTAATCACTCAGACATTTCACGTTTAACCCAAACTTTGTGTGCCCCTGTCCTACACCCCATCCCCTGCTCTGCGTCCACTTTTTACCCAGGAGAGCACTCATTTCCAAAGAGAGTGCCGGAGCCCAGGATGTGGGAGTGGGCACAGAGGGGGCCGCTGGGCCATAGCTCTGCAGGTATCTGCTGACATGAGTTCCTCACCCTTTATCAGACACTTATGCATGTCTACTAGGGACGTGAGGACTTTGTGATGCTCTCCATTGATATTCTGCAGCCTGTGGGAATCTACTTCTCCCAGGCTTTTGTGGCCTGGGGAATATTAGCAAGGCTGCCATTTCTAAATTTTCAGAGGATAAGTGGATTACAAGTCATTACTACTCAAATTTAAAGCAGTTTCTAGGCACCCTTCATGGCACCCAGTCCAAGGCAGGGCATGAGGAAAGAACCTCACTCCCATTTCTAACCCTCTTGCATCTTCCCCAAACCAACCTCCTTCCCTCTGGATCTATTGCAATCTATTACTTATGGCTCTAGTCCTCAATGGGAATAGTATTGCCCCCACCCCAGGCAATTTTGAAAATTTATAAGAGTATTTCCCAAAAAACATTTTATTTCAAAAAATTTTAAAACTATGGAAGAGTTGCAAGAATTGATTTATAATTACCAAAATAATCAATAAATTTAGCATTAATACTATTATCTATTATACAATTTATTATTCAAATGTCACCCATTATCCCTATAATATTTTTTATAGCTTGTTTATAGTTCCATCCAGGATTCAGTGAAGGATCATACATTGAATTTAGCTCTCAAATCTCTTCAGTCTCCTTCGATCTGAAATGGTTCTGGCACTTAGTGAGCCGGAGCCACGAATAACAGTCATCTCAGGTTTCTTGGGATAGTAAAGACAGTGTGTCCCACGTGACTTTTGAGTATTTCCCCTAGACAGTCATATAGGTTTAAAAATCACTTATAATTATTTGCACCCAGAGCCTAATTCCATTTTGCATATAAACACAGTAACTTATGCACACTTTAAATACACACTGAATTTTCTAGGATGGCAACAACATTGTAAATCAAGGAAAGGTTGAACTCTATTTTGTTAGAAATTTTCTCAAGAGTTATTTATCATTTCAAAAAAAGCATATCACTAATGGAAATACCATTTATAATATTTAAATCACCACATGACACCCCTATATCAGTCCGTGTTCAAGGCTGTCACATTCACTGTGGCTCAATGTTCAAGTTCAAGCATAGAACTACATTATCTTCTAGTATAGTAGTGTCCAAGCACTTAAATGCTGAAATACATGTTTTATGTTAAGTAGCTTTCATTTTATTTTTTCCTTTATATTTTGGTTAGGGCATTATATTGATTATTTTTTCAATTATGTAGGTAGGTCAGATTTATCTATCAGTTTTATTTCAGGATAATAAAGGAGATATTGCAAAGTAACAGTTATATTAATAAAAAGAGGTTTCAAATAAATTGTTAAAAATGTGTAAGTCAGGGAAATGTGAACACAGTAATTAAGGAATTATTAATTATCTCTAAATGTAGTAATCAAATAGAGGTTACATTTCCTAACAGAGTCCTTTATTTTCAGAGATTACATCCAGAAGTCTTTGCAGATAAAATGCTATGATTTGCCTTGAAACCATCAGGGTGGTAGAATGGGCCAGCTAGAGATAAAACAAGATGTGCCACGTATCAGTAATTATTGAGGCTGGATGGCGGGTACATCAGGCTCATTTTACCCTTCTCTCAACTGGTGTGAACTTCTGAAATTTTCTGTAATAGAAAGGTTGAATTAAAAGGAAAAGGGAGCCTGCTGGGTCTGACGGGGTTGAGAACCACTGATTTGTGATGAATTGTATTTCCAGCTTCCTTTAGGGCTGACTCTTTTGAAGTAAAAAAATATACATTTTTTTTCAAACCGAAAGCATTGGCTTTCAAGAATGTTGCCTCTGTTACGAGTTTTTAAATCTATTTAGAAACTCAATATCCAAGAATTGACTCTTTCTATGTTCTTTTGTGTCTTCCTTTCAATGAATGTGGCAGACTGTGTGGGATGGAGGAGAAAGGTCATTTGGAGAAGGGTGGAGACAACGGGCATAGAGGCTTTTGGGAACCACACGGGCAGGGGAGAAGGACACTTGGTAAATATCCTTTGTCCTACTAGACTACCTCTCTGCATCTCAAAATAACTCCCTGCCTACAGCACCTCCTTCACTGGAGTGTGAAGTACTTCCGGCCAGCAGCACAATGGATAAGTCACATCCCTGCCCTCCCCTCCCAGCCAGACCTCCTTCTAGCACCTAGATTTCGCTTCCTGTCTCCACTTGTCTCTAATTCAGTTTCTCAAAGATGGAACCTACTCCTGGTGAGGCATCGATTTATGTGCATATCCTGGGTGTCAGGCTGGGTGCTGAGGGGACAGAAAGCAAAACAGATGGCACTGTCCTCTGGCAAGCCCAGTCTAGTGAGGGTGAGGAGTATGCAAAGGAGCAGCCTGTGGTTGCAACAGCAAAGGCAGGGACACTGTGCCCTTAGGCTCCGAGGGTCCTGCTGAACAGTTTCTGCCATGAGCTTCCCCCTCTCTGAGCAACCCACCCAACCTCCTCCAGGTGCCTACACTGAATTCAATTTAATTCAATGAATCTTTACTGAACACCTATCCTTTACTGGGCACTGCCTTTTCTGAAATATTCTTCCCAAGACCCACCTATTTGAATTTCCTCCCCTGGTTTCATCTCTCTGATCCAATTTCAGTTTTGTTAGTCTATTTCTGAGCATTTCCTACCCTAGACAGATCAGTACTGAGAGCTGTTGTAGCCTAACACAGCTGCCAGACAATTTCTGGTTCACTTCAAGGTAACATTTAGAAAATGCTTTCATTAAATCCAGAAAAAAAAATCAGCAGCCAATGGCCATAGCAGGAATGAGGGGCATCGCCATCACACCCTCTCTCTGTTCTCTTCCTTGCCAGAGGCTTTTCCTCACCGGGGCTTCACAGCAGCTCCAGACTCTCCAAGCCTGGAGAAAAAATGTCCCAGTGGACTCAGGTTTAATGATATTAGGGGCTTCTTCTGTTGCCCCTCTCAGGAATATTTGCATTTCGAAGGAGACAGCGTTGACCCTCCAGCTTCTCCAGCTTATTAACCCTCTGTCGGCCTCACTTTCTGCCTTAGCCTGGGCGGAGCACACAGCTGATTATCAGAACCACTGTTGTCCAGCTCCTTTCTCCTGCACTTCCTGCCCTTCCATTTCTCCTGCCTAACAAAACTCAGCCCCTAACCAGTCCCACCAATCACCTGAAGACTGACCCCTCTTCCAAACCAATGCCCTCCTCTTCCTGGCCTGCACTCCTTCGACTGGTCTGCAGGTCGGCTCCTTCGCCTGTTCCAGTAGTACCTCCCCCATCTGCTCCTCTCAGCAGAAAGCCTTACCTCTCCAGTGGAGAAAGCGGAGCCAACCAGGAGTGCATCAGCTGAACGTCCAGCTCCTGCCCCTGCAGATCCTCTCGGACGGGAGGCGCCCGTCACATCACAGAACTGTTCCCACACATCACACCCACAGCCTCTATGCCAAATCCCACAGGCTCTTTCCAGGTCTGACCAGTGACAAGGTGGAACTTTCTGCTGTGTTCCATGTTGTTTTCCTGCAGTGCCCCTCACATTCCCTCACCTGGCAAGCTCTCACTCATCCTCAACACTACAACTAACGTTTTCTACAACAAGTGTTCCATGAACCCTCATCTTGGTCCATGTGCCCTTCCTCTGGCCCTCAAGGGACCGGCACTCACCTCCACTTTCACATTTATTATATGTTAAATGTATTTTCTGGAGGGCAGGGACCAGGTCTGTTCACCTGTGTTCCTCTAGGGCCCAGGCCAGGGTCTGGCACAGAGTAGGCCAAATGTGTGCTGAGCTGAGCTGAGCTGAAGGTAGCATGCTTTAAAATGCCCTGGGGTTGTTCTATACGCTATGTGGTGACACAGTCACAAGTTTCCATCAAAGCTGAATGTTCATGTGTGGAATGGGCACATGTGAGGGGTCACTGTCACTACATGTTCAGAAACCCCCTCAACCCAATCAGTTAACCTAAAAGATTCTGGGGAAAGTGGGTCCCCACTACACCCAGGTGACATTTCAAACAGCTGGAGTCCCCACCCCCACTAAAACACCTACTGAAACGGGAGGTTGAGGCAAGCTTGCTCAGACCATCCATGAAAGACCATAAAAGACCTATCCTATCCACTCCCTCTACTTAGGCCTGAACATTGCAGTCCAGAGTGAAAACCAAGTGCTGTATTTTTGTCCCCCACATACCCATCCTCCACCATCAAGGATCAAGGGGAGTGGCTATGACTCATCAGGGCAGGGGCGTTTCTTTGTCCTCTCTGATGCTCTTGGCACCTTGCTTAGTTCCTTGCCCAGAGCAGGCACTCAATAAACAAAATGAAATTTTAAACTAAAATCATGAACACTTATACTTTGCTGTTTTTTTTTTTTTTCTAACAGCCTGAATTTCCAGGAAGTAAAATTATTTATATCTTCTGATTGGTGATCAGATGAGAGACAATTCACAATTTTTTTTTTTTTTTTTTTTTTTTTTTTGCATTACCATTATACTTTAAAATGAAAACTTAGTCAACTACCTCACTTGGGGAGCAGAAGGGCTTTCAGGAATGTGACCGACTCTGCCTTTCTCAGTACATTTCCCTGGTAGCGAGGCTCTTAGGAATCAAATGTGGTTTATTTCATTTTAAGTCGCCTTTTTTTCAATTCAGGAAAATGAATGTTGAAGCCAGATAAGAAACTATAGTCTGCTTTCAAGAAGGTTACAAGAAAACTGCATCTTGCATTACTAATCCTTTATCTTCATGTTAACAAAAAGATTACTGACACATTTTTGAATGAAAGAAAATAAAATAGCAAATGCATCTTAGGAAATGTGTAACTTTCATGCAACACACAAATCAGTTGTTAAATATTTTTTAAATGAAGGAAAATGCATAATAAATTTTTCCTTTGGAAGTAAAGAAACCAACTTTTGAGGATAGGAGAAAAAAAGAAAACTAGGATTGGGAAATCATCCTTTCACAGACTGTAGGTTGAATGAATTAAATAATTATACCTATAACTTCTTAAGAGATAACATGTGTTCTAAAAATGATTTCATTGCCCCAAGCAAGGTGTTGTTTTGTAAGGGGAAACATTTCAGAAGCTGTCTTTGTGCCTACCTCCGGCAAGGTCAGACTCCATTTCCCAGAGCTCCTGAAGGAAGGGCGTGGAAGACTGAAGCCAATCAGTCTATCTGTGTATTTACCCAAGAACCTCAGTAAAGATGTCAGGGACAAAGGAGATGATCAAAGTAATCAACAGTGTTGTTCGCACTCACCCCACCGCATGGGTTAGGGTTAGGACCACCATCCTGGGCAGCACTCAGTCCCATGCATCCCACTCACAGGCTGGGTGCCTTGGGCAAGTGTCCTAACCTCTCTGTGCTTTAGTTTTCTCCTCATTTATGAAAAGGAGATAATACTATACCTATCTCTAGAATTAAATGAGTTAGTATTTATGTTAAAACAGTGCCCAGCACCCAGTAAGCAATTTATAGTATATACGTATTTGATAGGTTAAGTAAATAAATACTGAGGAAATGTAACTGTGTACAATAAACGACAGTTACTATTTTTGAGCAAGGAAAAGATAGACTGAGAGCTGCAAATTCTGGGATGCATGGAGGATGGAGGAAATGGGATAAATCCTCTCAAAAAGATGACATGTGCTGTTGACAAAATTTAGAAAGTTTGGAGGGGTTTACCTGGTTGAGGGTTGTTTTTCATTTTTGTTTTGTTGAAGTAGTGAAAGATGTTTAATTTCATCTTAAATGTGTTCGTTTCTAAGCAATGGCATGATAATAACCTGGTAATAAGAAGAAACCCTCATTTATGTCAAAGACATTCTAAGTACTTTATATATCAACTCATTTTATCCTCACAAGAGTTCTATGTGGTAGACATTAATATTAACCTTATTTTATAGATGAGGAAACTGGGACACAAAATATTTAAGTAACTTTCCCGAAGCTGGTAAGAAAGTAAGTGGAAAAAGAGTAATCTTACGCAATTATAAGATCTCATTACCAAATACCATGACCGTTTATTAGTTACTTAAGCTTTCACATGCATGATTTCATTTAACAAATCTGAGGCAAATGTACTTACTCCGTTTTTATGGATGACACTCAAAATGACTATGAAATATTTGTTAGCATGTGTCTCAGAAATGTACAATATGTTCTTCTACAACCCATATTTCTGTAATGCAAAGTAGTTCATACAAAACTGGAAAATAAAGAAACAACTAACTTAACACAGAAGTCATGTTAGTTCATGTACCATTTTTGCCAACATTTTAATATTTTGCACCAAATGCAGGAAGCCAACAAGAAATATAGTACGTACATGACGCTCACAGTCCCAAGTTCTTTCTCCTAGTCTGGCTAGACCATGTGCTCTGTCTCAAACGTGTTTGTTGTGTGGTTCTGCCCAGTCTTTATTTTGCCCTGTCTCTGAAACTTACCAGCCTCAACACTTCTTTACCCACGTTTCCATTGCTTCCTCTAAGCTTTCTTTTTTTTTTTTTTTTTTTTTTTTTTTTTTTTTTAGGTAAAGTCCAGATCTATTGCAATACTTTTCATCTATTAGGAATTTAACAAGGCTTTTTTACTGTGCTAGAATTTCTACTATGATTGCAACTGGTTTTCAATTGGTGACAAAGTCATGTAAGTTTTGAGTGATCTGTTTCTCACCCTATTTTCCCGCAATCTCTGTTATTTCCAGTGTGTGATTTTGTAGAATGTGGGGTTTTTCAAAAATGTTCATATCACATCATTGTAGAAATGCCTGTATAAGATAAAATGTTTGAGTTGGCTCACCATTTGCTTTTGTATGTATATCATATTCTTATCAACAACAGTACTGGGTAGATTTTGGGGAGTGAGTTTTACTGGTCTGAGATAACTAAGAGGCCAATGTTTTCGGATTTTTTAATTAGATCAGAAGATAGAACAAAATAAAATGCTGAGGAGGAATCATTTCCAAACCCTCTCCTATGCCAGACCTACTTCTGCCATTGTGAGGTCTCATTACCCACTCCCCTCAAAGGAAAGGGTAGTGATCTACTTGGTCTAGGGTCCAGAATATTGATTCAACTGTATTTACCCTGGGTGGGGCTGCTGACCCTTAAAGGGCTGCACTCACTTAACTGTGAGCCCTCCTCCTCTCAAAGCAAAAGAATCAGAAAACTTTTCAGGGTCCAAAAAAAGCCATATAGCTTCTCTTGTCCTTTCCTTCCTCACACATGCAGCTGGGGAAGGAAGTGAAATCCCACCCACTCTGCAGATCTGATCATATCAATCCCTCAACACCTCTTCAATTTTATTCCTCCATGTGGCCAACCAGCGAGTAGCAAATATTCCAAAATTTTGATTCTTGGAAGAGATAAAAGAACCTACTTAGATCTCAGGCCCACACAGTATGCTTCAACCCAGCCTTTTCCAGAGGACCCTACCTGGGTATAGCAGCTGCTTGTGCTGTCCTGAGGAACAGGAGGTAAGCAGGATTTGGCAGAGCAGGATTTGGGCTCGCCTGAGTTTCTGGTCATACTATCAACATACACCACCAAAACCTGATCCATGACAACAAATATAAGTCTTGAGTCTCACCAGGCTTACATTATAGAGTTGGGTATGTATATTATCGGTCCTCCTGCTAGATTACCAAGGCACAAGACCATGTTGTTAAAGTCATAACCTCTGCCACAGGCTCTCCAGAATTAAGAATGTTTGTCTCTTTAACTACCCGTGAAGGCTGAAGTTTTACCCAACATGCTTTTTCAACCCTGGGGAGAATGTTTAAGAAATGAGCAAGTAATCATCTAAACAGTTCAGATGATGTTACGATCTTCAGTCTTTCCCTACAGAGACATTCCAAGGAATCCACTGGGTATTCACTGTTTGAACTTACATGTTGGGGAAAGGTTAAGAAGCCCCTTACTTCTAATTAAATAATTGGTAAACTCCAAGTAGAAGACAACAGTGGAAGAAAATGTACTATATGTAAGGAAGACACTTAATGAAAGGAGTCCTCTAGAGAAAAAAAATAAAAAAAACAGGTCCAGGACCACAGACAATAAAAAGTTCTGTATGATAAAGCACCATATTTTATTTGCCTGGCCAGCTTCTTCCACTGGAGATACCCCTTCCCTAGTCTGTGTGGACCTGAGGGGCTGCCAACAGGGCACTCCCCCTCCTCCCCAACCCCCACAGGCATGGGTTGCAAACCCAGCCTGATCAGTCAGAATTCCCACCTTGACCCACAGCAGTGATTGGTTCAGAGATGACCATGTGACTCAGATCAGACTAATTAGGTTCTTCACCAGGACTCTTCTGGTAGAACCAATGAGAAAGAATGCTTCTTGCTTTGGGCATCATAATGCTGGGAAGAAGTAAGTTTGTAACCTCTAGCACCCATCTTCCTTGCCTGAGAAGGGAAAAACTAGTCTTTTATGGGAAAGGAAAAAATGAGGTCAAGACAGAAAAGAAGCAAAGCTAAGAAACTGCTTCAGAGAAGTTCTGTTGACAGATATTGGTCACCTGGATCCAACTGAGCCCAAATCCAGAGCTACCCCAGGACTTACCAGTTAAATGGGCCAATAAATTCCCCTATCTGTGTCAGTCAGTTTGATTGTGGCTCCCTACCCCTATCCCTGCCATAACTGAAAGACTACTGACCAATACAAGGCCCTTTCTGCTCCTGGGAAAAGATAAACTTATCAGGACAAGAGAGATCCCACATCTACGAATTTTCCAGATGAAATGTCCTATTGAAATAGAAATAAAACACATTTTGCAGATGTTCCATGCAATTCATCTAAATATCTTACTATCATACATTAACCTTCACTAATGGGTTCAGGAATGAGCTTTCATGCTGCCTAAAATTAAAGGAAAAAATGAAAAAGGATTCTACAGGATTCCCAGGTGTCCTTCTGGAAGGAAATTGCAGGGGCCAGGTGCTCCAGAAAGTCTCCTCTACAATCTGTCAGAGACCACCTTCCTTCAGCATTATCCACATTTTACAAATGAGGAAACCAAGACTCATGTAGGATAAGTGACTTGCCCAAAGCTACACAGGTCTGGAAATCAGACCAGCAAACATAAAAACATTGATTAAGCACCTGCTATGTGGCAAGTATGTGCTAAGTACTGGGGATACAAAAATGAATAATATAGTGCCTCTGTCTTTAAGGAAGCTCACAGTCTGATGGCAGTGAATGGTGCTTATGTTATATATTGAATTTCTCCCCTCAAACTCATACGTTAAAGCCCTAACCCCAAATATGATTGCATTTGGAGATAGAGATTTAAAGAAGCAATTAAGGTTAAATGAAATCATAAGTGTAGGGCTCTAATGCTACTGGGCTGGTGTCCACATAAGAAAATGAAGAGGCTGAGTGCAGTGGCTCACACCTATAATCCTAGCACTTTGGGAAGCTGAGGTGGGAAGATTGCTTGAGGCCAGGAGTTTGAGACCAGCCTGAGCAAGACCGAGACCCCGTCTCCACAAAAAAATAGAAAAAATTAGCTGGGCACGGTGATGTGTACTTGTAGTCCTAGCTACTCCAGAGGCTGAGGCAGGAAGATCACTTGAGCCCAGGAGTTGGAGATTGCAGTGAGCTATGATGATGCCATTGTACTCTAGCCACCAGAGTTCTCTCTCTCTCCACCCTCCCACCCCATGTGCACACACAGAAGAAAGGCTGTGTGAGGACACGGCAAGAAGGCAGCCATCTGCCAAGCAAGGAGAGAGGCCTCACTAGAAACCAACACTGGCACCTTGATCTTGGACAGCTACACCCCAAAATTGTGAGGAAACAGATTTCTGTTGTTTAAGCCACCCAGTCTGTGTATTCTGTCACAGCAGCCCAAGCAGACTAATACAGTGCATAAGCAGATAATTGTAACAGTGAGTGCAGTGATAGACATATACCCATGAACACACAGGGGAGAGCAGAGAGGGCCCAGCAGTGGTTAGCTTGATAATGGGATTTCACAATAACCACGTCATTTTAATCCTGTGTCCTAAGGCAGAACCCAGGGACAGAGCACTGACTCTACTCAGAGGAAAGATTCAGGGGTGTTAGATGTCTTCAAGTACCAGTCATGGTCTAGTGGACCTGACTCCTCATGTGGCCCAGGGCAAGCACCATGTAGGAAGATTTTTAGAAAGATGACCCAAAGTTTACCCTGTGAATGATGAGCACAAAAGAGGATGTGCCAAGGCCGATACTATTATTACCTGCTGCCTATCCTCCTCCTCGATCCTCAGCCTCTTCACACTGAAGCCCCATAAAGCAATAGTTTTCTGACAGACTCAAGCATTCCACTCTATATTGGATAAAACCAATACACTAACAAGCACAGCTCATGGAATGCAGTCCCAAAGCATTCCTTATTTGTCTTTCTGTATTCCTTTAAAATTTACCCAGTAGAGTTAAAATTCTCTCCCTGTATAAAAGTCAGGTTGCTCTCATGAGTTTTCTGACGACTTACAGAAAAAAAATCCTAATAGCATAGTTTCGAAAGGGCAGTCAGAATGTCCATTCCATGTCATAGTCAAAGCTTCTAACTTCATTCAAAGTTGCAGCTGCTCCCCCCACCCAGCAATGGTTTACCACCTGGGAAGAGGAGGTAGTTGACTTCCACCTTTCTTGCTCACCTTCTCTGTCACTCCCCAGCTGCTGTTTCTGATACTCCAGGATTGAGGCTCAGGGAGAGAAAAAAATGAGGGGAGCAGGAAAGCTCTCACTTGACTGGTGCTGGCCTAAGCTCCACAGTTACTACTTGATTGCACTAAGCCACCACCCTGATTCTCTTGGGAAGAACTTTCACAATTGATTCAGAGATTCCCACTACTAATGATTTCTCATCTGCAGTTTCCTTAACACAGGGAAATCCATCTCTAGTCCCGTTGCTCACTTCCCTTTGTCCACAGCCCCTGGGAAGTCTATCTCCACTTTCTGTCAACTGGGTCCTCTTGACCCTTCAGAAGCCCCTACTGGTTGGGACTCAGCTCTTTCACACACATACAAGCATCTAGTTCTTAGAAATTACCCATGCCTCTTTTCCCTGGCACAGGGCGATGCCAACACAGACACCGCACCTCTGAATCATCCACCAGCATTTAGCCAGCCCATCTCTTACCCATGTAAGACCTCCCCAGCGGGAGTCTGAGGAGTCAAAGACCAAGACGCTGTGTCCTCCCTTCTGCAGGAATCATACAAGCTCTCTGAGCAGTCCTATTAGAGTGCCCCTCACTAGGCTTGAGGTGAAGTTAGGCACAACTCACTCCTCCCTTGGTGGGGGTGATGCTACTCATCATGAAGCTCTAGCCAAAGACATTCTCTTCATACATTCTCTTTAATCTTTAAAAACAGAACCATTTTTACCTCTAATGGGAATGCATGTTTAAGAGACACAAAACTGGTTTTTTAAATATTTTCTCTGAATCTTTGCATCATGATCTGGCCCCTTGTTGTGGTATCTTCACCCATTGTCTTCGTCTCAGCTAAAACGTCCACTTTAATATTCAGTTACTCTGACTGTGGTGGTCAGAATTGCCTGCATCCCTGAAAAGCACTGCCCAGGAAGCACGGGATTTCAAACAAGTCTCCTCGGGAGGCTTGGTCCTATGGGACCAAATCCCTGCTCACTACCAAACTAACATCACAGAAGGACTTCTCTTCCTCTGTGGGATTTCATTCAAATAACTAATTCTGTCTGTTCTCTTCATCTTCTTTGATCTCATTAGTTCTGATTTCAAAATGTTTGGGTACAAGCACTAAAGGCTGGTGCCTGCCTGTGTCATTCAAGCCAGCCAACTCAGAGCAAGTGTTCTGACTACAATGCAGTAAGATTGAAACTCCTAAGAAAAAATGATCTTACCCCAAAAGACCCATTAATTTGGAAATCTATAAAAACAAAAAAAACAATTCTAAATAACCCATGAGACAAAAAAGTCACAATAAAGTATGGAACATCTACAACAGAATGATGAAAAAACTACATATCAAAATTTGTGAAATATACCTAAAGAGATACTTACAGGAAAATTTGGAGTCCTGAAAGCTGTCTTAGTCCATTTGTGATGCTATAACAAAATATCTGAGACTGGCTAATTTATTTTTTTTAAAAAGTTTATTTTCTCACATTCTGGAGGCTGGGAGTCCAATATCAAGGCTCCATCTGGTTTGGTTTCTGGTGAGACCTTCGTCTCCACTTCCAAGATAGACCTTGTTGCTGCATCCTCTGGGGAGGACAAACACTGTGTCTTCACATGGCAGAAGGGACAGAGGGGCACATAAAGGGCAAACGCCCTCTTTCAATTCCTTTTCCAAGGGTACCTAATCCCATTCGTGAGGGCAGAGCCTTCATGACTCAATCACCTCCTAAAGGCAACACCTCTTAACTGTTGCAATGGGAATTAAGTTGCAACATGAATTTTGGAGGGCTCACAAACATGCAAAAGCATATTTTATAAACGAAGTAAATCAAAGGTTAACAAATTGAGCATCCATCCCAAGAAGTTAGAAAAAGCGAATAAAAACAAAGGCTAGAAAAACAGAAATAAAAAATTAGAAAATTAATAGTAATAGATAAGAAAAGAAACTAATGAAATTGACAACAAGACAAAGAGCAATAAAATAGAAAAACCTCTGGCAAGATTGATCAAGGGAAAAAAATAGAAAGGACAAAAAATAATACTAGGAATTTTTTTAAAGGACCTAACTATAGATTTGGTAGATATTTAAAAATCAAAATAAAATGCTACAGAAAACGTTATGCCAATCAAGTTGAAAATCGACATAAAATGAAAATGATAAATTGCCAAAATTTTCTAAAGAAGAAATAGAATACTGTAGTAGAACCATAATCAGTAAAAGCATCAGGCACTGAGTTTTGCAGTTAAGTTTTATCAAACCTTCAAGAAGCAGATAACTCCTTTATTATCAAAAGGTCCCAAAGAAAAGAAAAAGAGGAAAGGTTCCCCAACTCACTTTATGAGGTTTGTATAACCTTGATACCAAAACTGGGCAAAGAGACTATAGGGAAGAAAAATTATAGGTTAATCTCATTGATAAACAAAGATGGAAAAATACTGAATAAAATATTAGCAAAATTAATCAAGAAAAGTATTTTAAAAATTGGTTGTGACTAAGTAGAGATGATTCCAGTATACAAGGATGTTCTAACAGTTAAAAATCTATTAACTACTTCACAAAATAAGATATCCTCATAGCCAATAAGCATGTTTAAAAGTGCTTAATATCACTGGTCATGAGGTAAAACTATGATGAGAGACCACTTTATACTCACCAGAAAGGCTAAAATTAAAGACTAACAATACCAAATGTGGGTAAGGATGTGGAACAACTAGGATTCTCATATATTTCTGATGGGAGTCAAAAATGGTAAAACCACTTTGGAAGGCTGTTCGGCAATTTCTTATAAAATTAAATGAACACCCATATTTTATTGGCCAGAATGGTGTCCCGGGTCACAATTGCATAACTAAAATAGTTATTATAAAGCAATTAATATTAATTGTCTAAGCCACACTATATATGGGAGAATGATTATTATCAGATACGCAGAGTATATGTTGATTTGTAGGATAAATCAATTAAAAATACAGGAATAATCCAATAAAAACAGATGCACAGTGAATTCTCTAAAGAGGAACCTAAATTGCCAAAAAACATATGAAATGAAGCCCAACTTCACTATTAGGAGAATGAAATTAAAACAACAAACTTCACCATGTCATCAAACTGTCAGTAGGACAAGTGGGGATAAGGCCCTTCCACGTAGAAGATGCTGCATATGCAAAAACACCTAACACCATAGAGAACACACTATACCTCCATTTATGTTTCTGTCTGAGGGGCTCAGCAAAAGTTTTAAATGCAAATGTTGTGGCTCAGGAAACACTACCCCAAAATATGGCACCTTGGCATACTGAGTATTTTAAGCAGAAGGAAATAAATTGAAAAAAACCACAGAAGCAAAAAGATCTCTCTGACTCCTTCTGCCACCTCTCTCTTGATGACCTTCATGTGACAGGTGTCCTGCCTTATACCTGGAAGGAAGGAATGTGACACAAAGAGACCAAGAAGAATCTGAACAGGCCTTGCTAATTCCCCCAACCCCTTTAGATCATATCCGCTTTTGCCCAACGTACTCCTACACTACTGTCCACTATTCATCAAACCTAAACAGAAAAATACTGTTTTCCCCATTTCTTTGGGTCTTCATTTCTCAAGGGTCTCATGTCACATAACACATATATTAAATAAACTTGTTATGATTTTCTCTTGTTCACCTGTCCTTTGTTTTAGGGGTGTCAGCCATGACCTTGCAATGGGTGATGAAAGATACTACTGTTTCTTCTCTACACAAGTAAATATCAAATCTAGACCCCTCAAAATGTCTTTCTCTGCATTCCCTAGCACAAATCCACATGAAAGTCCAGTGGTTCAGCAAATGGAGGCTCCCCAACCCCAGGCATTCCTAGGATTCTGGGGGGGTCCCTCTTTCCCATGGTATGTGGTTGTCTCTTCCTACATTAATAAATGAGTCCCAAGCCAGTCATCCATTTATACCATGGGATGAAATGACCCCATAAGTAGCATTTGGGATTACTTCCTGCCTTTCTCCTGCAAAGGTCCTCCTTCCTGGCCTAGTTCTAGAAACATCTGGCCTTGGGGGGACCATTGTACTGTGACTTGTGTGCTGACCTTCTTGAGCCTAACAGCATATTGTAGCTCAGGCTGTGTGTATTACCTTGGAAGTTCAAAGTACAGAAAAAATAACTTGTAAAGAAAGTAGAAAGCATCAAGGGGAAAGTAAAATCATTATATTGCCCCAATGTAAAACTAAAAAACACTCTTCCATCATCTACTTTTTCATCGTTATAGTAATGTATCTATTCATTTGATAATCAAAGGTTTTCTAAACTTCACTGAAATTTGTAGACAATGGGTCTTAACTTACTAGTTTAAAAAAAAGAAATGCAAGTAATCATGGAAATGGAAACTTTTTGCTTTAAGAAGTAGAGATTTGGTACCATGTGAAATTTTGGCATCACTTACATATACAGTCATGCATCACTTAACAACGGGGATACATTCTGAGAAATGTGTCATTAGGCAATTTCATTATTGTGTGAACATCAGAGAGTGCACTTACACAAACCTAGATGGTATAGCCTACTGCACACCTAGGCTATATGCTATGGCCTTTCATTCCTAGGTAGCTTGTTACTATATAGAATACTGTGGGAAATTGTAAAATACTGTAATCTATATTTAAACATAGAAAAGGTACAGTAAAACTATGGAATAAAAAACAAAAAATACTACACCTGTATAGAGCACTTACCATGAATGGAGCTTGCAGGACTGGAAGTTGCTCTCAGTGAGTCAGTAAATGAGTGATGAGTGAACGTGAAGGCCTAGGACATTACTGTACACTTCTGTAGACTTCATAAACACTATACACTTAAGCCACACTAAATTTATTTTTAAAAATTTTCTTTCTTCAATAATAAATTAAGTTTACTATAACTTTTTTACTTTATAAACATTTCACTTTTTTTAACTTTTTGACTCTTATAATAACACTTAGCATAAAACAAACACATTTACAATGGCACAAAAATATTTTCTTTATATCCTTATTCTATAACCTTTTTTCTATTTTTAGCTTTTGAATTTGTTTTACTTTTTAAGCTTTTTTGTTAAAAATGAAGACACAAACACACACATTAGCCATTAGCCTAGGCCTACACAGAGTCAGGATCAACAATATCACTATCTTCCACCTCCACATCTTGTCCCAGTAGAAGGTCTTCAGGGCAATAACATGCAGCTTCTTCTGGAATACACCCTAAAGGGTCTGCCTGAGGCTGTTTTACAGTTAACTTTTTTTTTGTAAGTAGAAAGAGGGCACTCTAAAATAACAAGGTAAAGTATAGTGCAGTAAATACATAAACCAGTAGCATAGTCGTTTATTATCGTTATCAAGAACTATGTACTTTACATAATCATATGTACTGAATTTTTATATGACTGGCAGCGCATAGGTTTGTTTACCCCAGCGTCACAGCAAACATATGAGGCGTGTGCTGCACGACATCACGACGGCTATGACATCACTAGGCGATAGGAATTTTCCAGCTCCATTATAATCTCCTGGAACCACTGTCACACGTGCGGTTGATCTGGTCAATCCATCCTTGACCTAAACGTCATGTACAGCTCATGACTGTAGTGAGAGAAGAACAAACCATCAGAAGCCTAAACAAGATCCCGTGGTGGCGGGAAGTAGAGCAGGAGCCGTTCGGCCTGGCCATGGGTGGGGAAGGAACCTCCGCCACCACCCCCAGAGGCAGCAGCTGGCCCCTTTCCCCAAAGAGTCCAGTCCTGCGTGGAGCTTGTTGTATGAATGCAAAGAACAGCCTACAATGTAGATTAACACAATAACTCACTCACCCAACTAATTATATATTGTTTGGAAGTTAAGAGTTATGGGGTCAGGGGCAGAACTGAGGTTCACCCATCAGTGGAACTCTCTGTGTCTCTCTTATCTTAGAAGTAAACAGCAACAGCAGGAGAAATACAAAAGGGACAGCCTTTGAAGGCCACGTTGAAGAGCAGAAAGAAAATGAGGTAAGGCAGCTATTGTAAGCAAGCTCATTAAAGTCACACATTTATAGGAGTATCAAAGGAGTACAGGAATATAGGGCTAGAGGATTTTTCACTCCAAGCCCCTCCATGCAGAAGGACTGGCCAGGGAGTTGAACACATCTGGAGGCTCTGAGCCCTGAGGAAAGCTGAGTGGCCATCTGGGCAGCAGTCTGTCACTCCCACAAAAACCAGAACTAGCCCAGGTAAACCACCACGTGAACCTAGGCAGGGTGTCTCCGCCTTTTTCTATTTATCACCCTCCTAACCCTGGGAATTTTAGGCATTTTTCCCTAACTGCTCCCCCACTAGATTTTAAAACCACAGATGTACTGTATATGCATTTATATAATGTCTGTGAATCTATACTCTATACATAAAAAGAGTTAGATTTCACCTCCCAAGAACCAATTATCACCCTCTCTGGGGTGAAATCACGCTCATCGAGAATGCATGGCCTAACCACAATAACTCTCTTTTCCTCCACTTTGTGTCAAACGGCATTTTCTTATAACCATAATCAATGTATAAAATAAAATTTTATATATATATATATATGTATTCTCTTTTTTTTTTTTTTTTTTGAGAGAGAGAAGAGAGTCCTGCTCTGTCGCCCAGTCTAGAGTACAGTGGCATCATCATAGCTCACTGTCAACCTCCAACTCCTGGGCTCAAGCGATCATCCTGCCTCAGCCTCCCAAATAGCTGGGACTACAGGCGTGCACCACCACACCTGGCTAATTTTTTCTATCTTTAGTAGAGAGAGAGTGGGGTCTTCCGCTTGCTCAGGCTGGTGTTGAACTCCTGACCTCAAACAATCTTCATGCCTCCACCTCCCAGAGTGCTAGGATTACAAGCATGAGCCATCTAGCCCAGCCAAGATAAAATTAAATTATATTTTTATAAAACAAATAGAACAAGCAGATTAGCCAGGAAGAGATGCGTTATGCTGATCTGTCTGAGTCCTATCTGACTGCTGCAGTCCTTATCAGAGCTCGCATACATCTAGTGGCAGGTAAAAGAATTGCAGGAGAACAGGGGAAACGGAGAGACAGTCCCCTCTAAAGCAGTTTTGTGTTCACAAAAATCTGACACATACATGTCTCTCTCTACCTTGAAGATCACTTTTAGAATCTGTATTCCTCATAGCCCTGCCAGCCAACAAGATTTTGCCATAATTTGTGGCTGACTGTTAGGACTGTGGAATAAAAATGTTTTATTTCTATAAAATTTCTATAAAATTTTCTAAATTCATACCATTATATAAAACTTAATGTGACTTTTTCAGGCCATGTTGTCTCAAAATCCTGAAACAGTATCCTAAAGTTAGGGACAGGGTTCCCATTTGAAAATCACTTTTCAGGAAAGATTGAGTTAACAAGTTCATGAGGCAAACATCTCAGAGGTAGCTTGAGAACAACTGGTTAAAGTGTACTAACCAGCCATTTGGGTCCCAAAGCATCCAGTGGCTTGATTCACCTGAATATTTTCAAATTGACTTATATTATAATAATATTTGTCTTCATAGCTATCACCATTCCAGTAACCTATAAAGTCAGTACTGGTGTTGTCTCCATCTTACGGATGCAGAAAATGAGGCTTGTGATGGTCATACCTTGTCTAAGCCCACAAGGCTAAGGTGAGTAGTGGAGCTGCAGTTCAAATTCAGCTCTGCCTGACCACAAAGCCCGGGTTTTGACTGCAGCACAGTCCCTCCCTTTTGTAAACAAAGTGTTAGTTGAGGACAGAAGTGTTAAATGTCAAGCAGAAATATTTCTGCTAAAATATAAATGGTGTCACTCAACTTTGTGGGCTTTTGAAAAATTTGAGCAACAGCTCCATCCTTCTAAAACCAAGCAGGTTGGAAAAACCGCCGTGAAGATTTGTTTTTGAATTTGAGATCCACTCCAAAAGGGTGTGCTTGGAGTTCAGCAGACAATGAAAAATCATCCCTAGCTCTACCCACTAACAATTGGTGCACAGAACTCCTGCTCTCTATCAACCTCCCAGCTCCAGCCAGCTAAACTCTCTGCTTTGCATGCAACTGCACAGAGGCAATTTATTTTCTCATTGGAAATGGTGATGCTGAGAGAGCAGAGCCGTGTCACACATGGGGGAGCCACCACTATAGGGAACAGAGGCTCCTTCCAGCTTGGCTTAGCTGCCATCTTTTAGGCTGCTGTGATAGCAGCGAGAATGGTGCATACCCAATCCCTGTCTCAAGCAGGATTGAGAGTGTCTCAAATCCCTGCCTTCTTAGAGAGAATAATGGCAAGGGTTCGTAGGGGAGAAAGGGAGGGGAGCCTCTCCCTTGAAACCTTGACTATTGGGCTCCTTAAAGATGGATTAGCATTTCAGAGATTTATTCTGTTTCTTGGGAAGCTGACTCACAGATACTATAAGTTTGGGTGTGATAGCTTAGAGCTAAATCTGTGTCCTTAAGCAGAATCTCAAACCAATAATTTTGAGAAGGCATAATGGAGTGCTGTGATAACCCCAAAACTCCATAAATAATGAAGTCTCACCTCTCTTATCCGCTAGTCAAGCATCAAACACCCTCAGCCATCCAGAGCATCTGAAAACACACAAGTATCCCTCGTAGTCACCCTGCACTGGCAGAAATTAAAAAGCCAGGGAGAGCCTAAGAGGGAAGGTTATAGAGGAGTGACATGATTAGTGGGTTTGCAATGGAAAGAGCTCCTTCAGAGGCAAGCAATGGCTTTAAAAATCCAGTGCCATTAGGAGCAAAAAGAAAGAATGGGAAAGAAAATTAGAAGAATACACAAAACCCAAATCCTAAAGAAACACACTAACAGCAGCACTGGCCAATGCATGGGTCACAAATGCAAGCCACATGTATAATTTTAAATTTTCTGGTAGCCACACTAAAAATAAAAACAAACAGGTAACGTTAATTTTAATCATTTATTTTACTTAACCCAATATATCCAAGATAATATCATTTCAACATATGGTCAGGATGCTAAAATTATTGAGATTTTATATTCTTTTTTTATACTAAGTCTTCAAAATCCAATATGTATTTTACACTTACAACACAGCTCACTTGGAACTAGCCACACTTCGAGACACTACTGTGTTGGTAGAAAATTCTCAGCCATATACTCAAGGGAGTCCCAAAGAGTAATACAAGGACATTCAATACAGCATTGCTTGTAAGCAGTGAAAAATTGTAAACAATTTAAAGGCCCATCAGAAGGTGAATAGATAATTTAATTTTTCTAAATTAAATAATGAAGTACAAAGCAGCAATTAAAATGAATAAATTGGATCTAAATATATCACCATGATATCACTCAAAATCATAATGCCCAATGACAAAAGCAATCCGCAGAACCATGCATACACTGTACCATTTAGGTAAAGTTTTTAAAATGCCCTCAAAAAAGCTATATATTGCTTTTTTGAAACAAACATATGTAAAGTGGTGAAAATATATCAGACAGAAGAAGTATGAATCAACTTTGAGAAAGTGGTTAGTTCTGGGGAAGGAGAAAGGAAGGAAGGAGGGAGGGAGAGAAAAGAGAAATCCACAAGGAATCCTCAATTAATTATCTACCATTTTACATACTTAAAAACTAATCTGACACAAGCATATGAAATGCTAATATTGTTACAAAAATGTGTTAATGTTGGTACAAAAATGATAATTATTCTGTCCTTTTCTGTATGTTTGATATATTTCATGAACGAAAGAGAGAGGGAGGGAGGAAAAAGGGGAAGACACAAAACACAATAGGAAAGAGAGAGAGAGATGAAATAGTTTGAACAACCCAGCACAGGATTCTGGACACGTTCTCCCTGCCTCCTATGGATTGCAGGACCCATTTGACATTCACTAATGATGCAAGTATTTTTTGCGCCCCTTCCGTATGCAAACACTGCAGGGAATTCAGAGACGAGTAACAAACTGATGCCTACAATGTGAACCTAGTGAAAAAAGGAAATATTTTCTTATTTTCCATCTATCAAGACAGAAGGAGATTTCATTTATTTAAAAGAATCCATTCTAAATGGTTCATACAGAACTTTAAGAGTGTAAAGGGGTTAACCTTCAGACCTTTGGAACTCAAGCTGAGTAATGGATAACTGGTGAGTAACATTTCCACACAGCCCACACAGCCAAGCCCTGGCTTTATCATCATGCCACACCGCGCCTCCTCTTCTGTAACTCTGAACTTGGCATATCTACTCCTGATCCACAGTCTCACACTCTCCCATTCTCTCTCTCTCTCTCTCTCTCTCTCATTCCATACTTGATTCTGCCTCCTCTCCTCCTTTTGGAGTGTATTTGACTCTCAGCCCAGCTACGATTCGGTGCATTTGGTGTCCTCCACAAACCTGAAGAGTTTATTGTCCTTCATCTCTTCCTAGACATTTATTACAGATGCACAAAACACTGATCCCACGAGGTCCCCACTTTTAGCACTTCTCTATTCACAAGATATCCATTTATCCCTAACCTTGTTTATTGTCTCTGTGCCCAGC
Organism: Eulemur rufifrons; assembly: GCF_041146395.1. Classification (NCBI taxonomy): domain Eukaryota; kingdom Metazoa; phylum Chordata; class Mammalia; order Primates; family Lemuridae; genus Eulemur; species Eulemur rufifrons. Next base: position 119,108,962 of record NC_090989.1, read on the forward strand.
TCTTCTCTAGGATAAAAACGGCTTCCTCAGTTCCATGGAAACAGCTTTCAATGTTAAACACTATCAGAGATTTGTTGTTCAGTAGAGTTGGGTTTTTTTAACCGTAAGCAATTACCTGTATCACACCTACCTAACTTTTTTTTTGACACCCTCACCAAACAGGGGGGAAAAAAGAAAAGAAAAATATATACAGTCTATATGGTTAGTGAGGCATGCAAGCTCCCATTCCAGAAACCAGTCTCCCAGTCTTAGAAATTATTTTATACTCTCTGGTTAATCTATTTTGAGCTTTCTGGGTGTCCAAGGAAGACCAGTCTCTGGTTTTCAGGGCCTTTTTTGACTTTCTCATGCATGATTATTTATTGGCTGAATTCTGCTTTAATTAAGAGATTTTGCACCACATAGAAAGAGCTCTGTTTCCTTAAAAGAGCAATTCTTACTTTATGTTCCTGGCTTAAAAAAATTCAAGATAAATTCCCATGTTATTTAATAAAAATTCCAAATAGTCTGTCATGGATCACAGAATTCTTTGAAATTCATTTATTTTAATGAAGGTTAGCAGTTTAGCTGTTTGTAAATATAAGCTGTTGGGAAGAGAAGAGCAAAAAGATTTAATTTTCCACCATCTAGGCAAGTATTTCTAAACAATTTGAAAAAGTCTTAAAATCATGTGACTCTATTAAAGCTCTTTCAACTCATGGGTATACACATGGACATGTTAGCACTGCAGAAATAAAAGCAGAGAGGCTCCAGCTTGGTTTCATTCATTTGGAAAACAAAAAATAAGCATTACTGTTTAAGTGACTCTTGTACATTTTAAGCACATTAAAACAGAATTTCATCTTTCCCCTAGAAGCAACCCAGGTGGAGGCGGCAGTAAGAAATGTCCTGTCTCTGTACGTCAGCTCTTCCTGACCTGTATTCTGAGGAGTGAAAACGGAAGGGATTATCTTCACTTAGAGCCTGGAGAAAGACAGACATTGTCTTCAAAGAGAAGAGCTCTATTCACCCACAAATGCTTTCAGGGTCTGGAGGCAAAACACAAACTCTACTTCAGAATACATTTTTTTAAGTCACTTTCTAAACTCTTTTAAAGCAGACTCTAGTTGAATAGTGGGTAGATTTTGTTTTGTTCTGTAATTTTAATACTTTGCCACCAAGACTATAAACGAATCTGTAACCCTCTGTCGGTGAGTTCATCCTTTCTTCTTTTTCTTCCTTGCCCTCTTCAGATCTCTCTCCTTCGCTTTCATGCCCTATTTTCGGATAGCATTCTGTTTAAGTCATTCTTCCGGAAAATAGCAACATGCTTTTGTCTTTGGCGCCCTCTTATGGTCACTTCATTATTACAACACAGCATCCGGCAGCATTTTCGTTAAGGTAAATCCCCAAATAAGGAAATTAGCCATTCTAAAACTGAAAAGCCATGAACAAATTCACTTTAATCTGTTTCTACAGAATACCAATAAACCATTCATTGGCCAACTAGTCAAGAACCAAACCCCAAACCCAAACAAGCCCAAGGAATACACCCTCTACCTTAGGTGATGTTCCTTCTCCCCACACTGTGACAAAGACTTGAGAATTCCATATTGGCAGTTGTTATGCAGGTTCCATATATTAAGCCTAGCTTCACCCTCCCATATTTCTCACTCAGTCCTGCTTCAGAAATTTTCTCCTAGAACCTCACCCAAAAAGCCCAAAGACCTTTCATCCATACTGGTGGTTCTCGTCATAGTGAGACAGAAATCCTATGTAATGTGCAAGTGTCATAGTCCCATGAGTCTAGCACTCTTCTCCCTTTCCCAAACTTCCCCCAGCTGCTGCTCATCTGCCCAGCAGACCTTGGCGCAGCTTTCAGTAGCAGCTGAAATGCCATCTCCTCTGGGAAGCCTTCCCTGACCTCCCAGGATGGGCGTGGCTGAACCACATGGTCCCCCCATAATTCACGCACACCTCCATAATGGCAATTAACCAATTGCACATTTCCCAAAGTGAGTCCCACAGAACTCACTATCCATTCCACGAGATGCTCCATGGAAAAAGGATTCTGTGACAAATAATTTTGGGCGATGGAACATACTATATCCTTTTCTTGGAGATTCCCTATGCACAGGATTCTACTTTGGGAAGCATTGCTTCTTTTGTTGTGCCAGCACACCTGAGTCGCCTCTGAGGGAGTCGTGTCTGATCCATCTCTGTATCCTGTGGGCAGAACTGGCAGAACTAATGGGAGTTTTAGTTACCTGCACCTCCTGTCCTCTCTGGGAGGCCACCACTCTGAGGGATACTCCTACCCTCACGGAGAGCTCAGAAATCCTGGCTAAGTCAGAACCATGCATCAGCATCAAGGGCATCCATGTCCCCAGGTGGCCAGCGGCTGACTTGTTGACAGCTACCTGGCTTCCCAATGCTTTGCCCCCACTCCCTTGCTTGCCAACCGAGACATCAGAAACTCTCATTCCTGGACCTTTGCCACAGGAATTCCTGATTCCTCTGTTTGCCTGGCTGGAGAAGCCTATGGGTCCCGACCTGTAGGAACTGTGTGACTCTGGGACTCCCAGTGCCTGCTCAGTGTCACATCATTGCCCCTGTTCTACCTTCCTCTACTGGCCAAAGCACTCAGTCGTCTGCAGAATTTGCCCTCTCTTTCAGGAGAAGAAAAGGGCATCTCAGTCAATTCTGTCTCCCAGTATTTCCAGAATCTTCCCACTTCCTTCTGAGCCCACCAACACATATTCAGGCCACCTCATCTCTCCTCTGGATGACTATAGCTGGTCTCCTGCTGGCATTCTTTCCCTAACCATTCAAAGTATTCTTTTTAAAAGGTAAATCTGATCATTCTACCTCTCTGTACAAAACCTTACAAAGGCTTCTGGTTGCTACCTGGATCAAAACCAAACCTCTCCATTGTTGAGCCCCTGCCAAACTCTCCAGCTTTGTCTCACCATCTCTTGCCCTGCATGGTATAGCCACACAGAAATTCTTTAGGTTTTGTGGGGTTTTTTGTCTGTTTGTTTGAGACAGGGTCTCCCTCTGTCACCCCGGCTAGAGTGCAGTGGCATCACCATAGCTCACTGCAACCTCAAATTCTTGGGTTCAAGTGATCCTCCTTCCTCAGCCTCCCAAGTAGCTGGGACTACAGGCACGTGCCACTATGCCTGGCTAATTTTTCTTTTTTTCTTTTTCTTTTTTTTTTTTTTGTTTTGTTTTGTTTTTTGGTAGAGATGGGGTCTTGCTATTCCCCAGGTTGGTCTTGAACTCCTGGCCTCAAATGATCCTCCTGCCTCAGCCTTCCAAAGTGCTAAGATTACAAGCATGAGCCATCGCACCCAGCTAGAAATTCTTTACGTTTTTAAAACAGAACTTTTCTCTTATACCCAAGAGACACTATTCTCTCTGTCTGGAGCTCTGTTCCCACTTCATGTGGCTCATCCCACTCATCCTCTTCTCTCAGTTGAAACCTCACCTCCCCCAAAGGCCTGACGCACATGACTCTCAGAGCAGGATCCGACACTCAGGGGGCTCCCTTGCCCTTTGCACTGCGTTAGAAAATTCGTCTTGCTTGAGTGTAACTGTTTGACATATTCCAATTTGTTCATATCCATCTCCCCGCCTCAAAACAGCCACCAGAAAGGCAAAGGCCAGATCTAAGTGGCTCGCTCCCCTATGCCCATCACCCAGCACAGGGCCTAGCACATGGCACCGCTCAATAAACATTTGCTGGATGAACTTTGGATCATGTAATGTACTTGCAACCACAGAACATGCGCTTTTTCCCCAACAATAATTTTATGGGCTATTTCAGTGTGAAACCTCCTTCAATACCATGCAAAGAAAGCCATTTCTCTATATTTCCTTAAAATGACTGCTTTCTCTGTTTAGACCCAACTTTGAATCAAACCAAAAATAAAAGCCAATTGAATTCTACATCAACAGATGGGCTTTTCTCTTCCATTTTATCAAATATACCTCCAAACAAGGTCAAAATTTTGGTAAGAAGAATATTTTTTATGTCTAATACTTCAGATTTTCCTAAGTGCTTTTATTAAAATACATGTATTATTGCACAATGTAAAATTACATGTATTTTTGCATCATTTTATATATATTATTGCAAATTGCTATTTTTAAATGGGTTTTCCTTTGGCTCCCAAAGTTAGTCCTCATTTCATACCATTACAGGTAACCAGATCATCATAAAGACTCCGGAACTTTCAACACCGGGTGCCAGCATATGGTAAACCAATAACTTCAAAGTTCTGAGGAAAAACATTATCAACCTTCAATTAGTTATACTTGACCAAAGTAATGATCAAGTGTGAGGGTACAATCAAAACATTTGCAGACATGTAAGGACCGGGGATATTGACCCCCTGTGTTTTGTTTATAGAAAATTACTGGAAGTTGTACTTCATAAATGAGGGAATAAACCAAAAAAGAAGATAACATAATATCCAAGAAACAAGTGATCCGAACATGGTGAAGGAAGTCCCAGGATGACAGAGAGGGACTAGAGAAGAAGTGTTACGGATCACAGAGGGAGGAGAGCAGGCAGGGCACTCAGAGCAGTTGTGTAGGCTGCGTCCTGCCCACAGCGCACCCAACCCACAACAGGAGCGACCAAAATTCAGCCCAGCTTGGCTCACTAAGCCAGGTACTGTCATGGAAGGCTGAGTACCCAAGCCCTCCATCACACCCAGTGTCAGCCAAGGTTCCATATTAGCTTGCAGCATCCCTGAAAGAAGGCTTGTAGGAGAAGCTGGCAGGAGGGGTGGAATTGACAGAATGTTTGGAACTTTTCCTGAGAGTTTGGAAACTTATTGATAAGCTCATTTGATCATTTGGGAAAAAATTATAATAGTCTACTTGGGCTGCCATAACAAATACCACATACTACAGGCTTAAACAACAGAAATTTATTTTCTGAAAGTTCTGGAGGCTGGAAGTCCAAGCTTAAGGTGTTGTCAGGTTTGGTTTTTCCTGAGGCCTTTAGAGAAACCACATGGTCTTTCCTCTGTACACACACATCTCTGATGTCTCTTCCTCTTCTAATAAGGACATCAGTCAGATTGGATTAGCACCCCAAGCCCTCATTTTAACATTATCATCTCTTTAGAGTTCTCATCTCTTAGAGTATAGTCCCACTCTGAGGTACTAGGGGTTAGGGCTTCAACATATGAATTTTGAGGGGACACAATTCAGCCCATTAACAGTCGTGTAGTAAACTAAACAAATTAAAAAATAAAGCAATTATTAACTCAATGAAAAATAAATGTTTTAACAGAAATTATCATAGTAAACTATTCGGGCAGCAGTAAGCAATATTCACATGGTCGTTATAACGTAACATTGACTGTGTTTAAACCAGAGTTTGTACTACTGAGAGAAGGGGAGTTAGGAGTAATATAAGAGAAATAAGAGAGTGGAGAGTGAGAGAGTCCAATCCTCAACCACCATAAAGAAAATGTAGTAATGTTTGAAACAGGTAAGTCAAGAAAGGCCAGAATAGATTAGAGACATGGAGGTAAATACTCAAAGAAGCAACTGAAGTATTAATAGTTGAAAGTACTTGTATTTGGTGAGAAAGAATCAGGGGTGGTGAGTGCTGAGGAAAGGAACTACTATTATTGTTAATATATTTTATTATAAGCTTTTCATACTATCTAATGTTTTAACTATGTGCCAATACTGTTGTAGATAAAGACTAATTTTAGTAAGTCTGACTTTTAAATGCATCTAATTTTGACACATTTGGGTAGACACTGACACACAGAATCATGCCACCATGTTCATTTATTTGTGTGCAAAATTCAGAAAAATCTCCTCTCACCTCTGTTTAGCTGAAGCATATTCTAAGTTTCAAAAACAGCTGTTTAAAATCATTTTACCCATCCATTTGCAACTAATTTGTGTGGACTGGCACTTTCTCAATATTTGCAGCCAAAACAAAATTCAGATGTGAACTGGATTCTGAGGTTGTAAAGCCACAGTGATCATCCAGAAATTGATTTCAAGTGTCTATGTTCATGAAAACTGACTCATTGTTCTCATTAACTTTATAATAAATAAATGTTTTATATTTTACCTAATAAAATTCTGTTTTGTGTCGTCTATTAATGTTTTTCCAGATAATGGGAGGAAAGACATTTAGGAAGGCTGATCTTATCCCGGAGCCCCTTTCCCTTAGCACATGTGGAATTCCCAACAGGGACTAAAACTTCCAAGCCCTTCATCCCTGCAACAGGGATACCTGCAAGGGGGGAGAGGGAGGCAGCAGTCCCTGGAGCACCCTCTGACTCCCCACTCTCTCCTCTCTCCTGTTTCTCCCAGCCCCCATTCTCTCAATAGTACAAACTTTTGTTAAAACATAGTCTGTGTTCACATTATAATGAAGATATAAATATGGTTTACAGCTGACCAGATTGTCTACTGGGATCATTTCTGTTACAACTGCCTAAGCCAAAGACTCCCTGTAATTGCCCATCTCCCGTACTAGTCTTGGTAAGTCACAGAAAGCTTTGAAATTCCAAGCTTTGGTGACTATTTTTACATAAATGATACAATGAATGATCTTTTCAGCTCCTTTATAAGACTCATGAAAATGTAAAGGCAAGATGCTGACCCAGTGTCAACTGGATAAAAATTCTTGTTCTTTGTAGAACTATGCTCAAACAGCTCTTAAAACCTTAGTAGCAAAACCAGGTAATAACTTCATGTCGATGTGAAGGAAAGCATCTTTGAAGAGTTCCTAATCAAAGCTCCTGTCCCGCTGCAAGATGATTTTTGAAGTTTCTTAGAGTTCAGGAGGGTCACCAAGCTATTTGCTAAGTATATTTCTATAGTTACTTGTTTACTGAGGAACTAGGAAAGAGGATTATGCATATCTGTGATCCTACTCTTCCCTATAAGGGTATGATAGCTAGGGACTTAAGCATTAAGTATCTAGAAAAAGTTTAACATTAGACCCAAATTTTTTATTTTTTTTATTTATTTTTTTTTTTTTGAGACAGAGTCTCGCTCTGTTGCCTGGGCTAGAGTGCCATGGCATCAGCCTAGCTCACAGCAACCTCAAACTCCCAGGCTCAAGCAATCCTTCTGCCTCAGCCTCCCGAGTAGCTGGGACTACAGGCATGTGCCACTATGCCCGGCTAATTTTTCTATATATGTTTTTAGCTGTCCATATAATTTCTTTCTATTTTTGGTAGAGACGGGGTCTCGCTCTTGCTCAGGCTGGTCTCGAACTCCTGAGCTCAAACAATCCTCGCGCCTCGGCCTCTCAGAGTGCTAGGATTACAGGCGTGAGCCACCGCGCCCGGCCCCAAATTTTTTAGAAACAAACAAAAGCCCCACTAATGGAACATTTTGGTCACATTAAAAGGCTAAGTGTGCAGGGCTAGAGGAGATTTTGATTATCTTCCCAGATGATCAGTATTCACCTCTGGATATTGCCACCTGATGATTAGCAGATTCTTCATCATCATCATTATCGTCATTGTCATTGTCAATATTCCTTCTTAATGTGGCTCACAAACATTAGTACATTACTTCAGGCACAGATAACCCTATTTTCTCACAGTTTTTATAAGCTTATAACTAACACTTTATAAATTTACAAACTAAAAATGCCATGGCATATTAAAGACCAGTGGCGGCAAACTCAAATGCCCACGGAGACCAGGCATAGGGTGTTAGGAAGACACACATGAAGGACACATGTCTGCACAGGGCTGCCACTACACCCTTCCACCTGATTGTTGCCATGTTGGAATGAGATTTCAATGCTGCCAAAGATTCTGATTTTTCAAGAGAACCTGAAATTCTTGACTTCTAGGTGAAATATAATTTTTACATTTGATAGCCAATTCAAACTTTTTAAAAACACATAAGCTTTTCAAAATAAGGATGTGCCCTTGACTCATCCCAAGGGCTGCTAGTTTCAACTTCTGGCTTAGACAACGATAATAGATTTTCTTTTCATTTCTTAAGTCATAAACTATATTATACAGAGTGTTAACCAATACTTCTAAGTAAACTGGACAAAATTGTTACAAACCTAAGTGTCAACCAGTCCCACAGACTGCATCAGGCAATGACCCTGTTTTGACTGGGCCCTCTGACTGGTGATTTGCATGTTGACTCTCAGCCCCAGGCCCACCATCTGTGTTCTCCTTGTATCGCAGCAGGCTGGACAACTGCAAGCTACAGTTCCCACTCTCTGCTCCCAGATGAATTCCAGTTAGGTTCAGCCAATGGGAGGCATTGGGGAGACTGAAGAGCCGGAGGAGGGCAGAAGCCATCGTGTTCTCTCTCTCTCTCTTCTTCCCCTCTGTCTCTTTCTCCCCCTCTCCCCATCCATCCCCCACTTTTAGCAATCCTCCCGTCAATGGCTAAGCATAGGAATCGCTAACCTTGGGATCCACTCCAAAGCAGGAACCTCAGTCCTAGGTCACCCTATTTCCGCTTTTGCTCCTCCATCCCTGGGTGCTAGTGGTTTCCTGGAGTTACAACTATTTGGGTAACCTCACCTTCTCTTGATTTGTTTTTCCAGCCCTTCCAATACTTGGATAATTATTCTTTTTTATATAATTACCTGGATAAATATTCTTTTTAAAAAAAATTCAGGATATTATGGGGGTACAAACATTTTGGTGACATGTAATGCATTTGCCTTGCCCAAGCCAGGGCTACAGGAGTGCTCTTCCCCCTTACAGTGCCTTCCACTTCCATTAGTTGTGGGAATTTACCCCCCACACACCCTCATCCCCCCTTCCTTCCACCCCCCACCTGATTGGCACCCAATGAGTATTACTACCATGTGAACATCTTAGTGTTGATCAGTTAATACCAAGTTGATGTCTAGTACATGTGGTGCATGTTTTTCCATCCTTGTGATACCTCACTTCGAAGGATGGGCCCAAACTCTATCCAGGATAATATAATAGGTGCTAGTTCAACATTGTTTTTTGTGGTTGAGTAGTACTCCATGGTATACATATACAACATTTTATTAATCTGCTCATGTATTAATGGGCACCCGGCTGGTTTCCACATCTTTGCAATTGTGAATTGTGCTGCTATAAACATTCGAGTGCAGATGATTTTATTATAAAATGTCTTTTTTTTCCTTTGGGTAGATGCCCAGTAGTGGGATTGCTGGATCAAATGATATTTCTGTTTTTAGCTCTTTGAGGTATCTCCAAATTACTTTCCACAGGGGTTGTATTCACTTGCATTCCCACCAGCAGTGTAAGAGTGTTCCAATCTCTCCACACCAGTGCAAGCATTTGTTGTTTTGGGAATTTTTGATAAAGGCCTTTCTCACTGGAGTTAGGTGATATGTCATTGTGGTTTTGATTTGCATTTCCTTAATGATTAAAGATGTTGAACACTTTTTTATATGTTTGCTGGCCATTATTCTGTCTTCTTTTGAAAAGTTTCTATTCATTTCATTCTTTATTGAAATGCCTGGAGGGTTTTATTTTTTGCCACTTTCAAACCTGTCTATTGGAGTACTCTCACTTGCCTGCCCATATTCAATTGTATAAATAACATTTGGTCATGAAAGTTGGTTGCGTGTGCAAAGCATTCCTTGCACCCCTGCCATTCTTACTAAAACTCCAGGGACCTTCTTTTTCAAATTCAAATTAGCTTCCACTCCACCAAAGTTCTTGTAAAGTAGTGTTTCCTAGTTTTGCCTATGATACAAATTGCTTGGGGCACTTGTTTCCCAACCCCTCCCTAAACCTGATGATCAAATCTCCTGGGGAGCGGCTTGGAAATATGTACTTTTGACAAATACCCCAAGTGATTCTAACCCTCAAGCAAGCTTAGGAAACACTTGTGAGGAACATGCATTCTAACCCCAAGTTGATTCCTATGCTCGTTAATAGTTTACATACTCGGCCCCATACAGTTATCTTGGCTTAAGTGAACAATCCAATCAATCATCTCCCTCCTGGATACTTTTACAGATAGAAAGCAATAATCACTGACAGCTTTTCTATTTTAAAACAAAATCAATCTTCCAAAATGGTATAAATAGCAATAATATTAGCCAATAATTTTAAAACTAGGACTATGTAATTGAAATGATTAAGTTTAGGCGATGGAAAGACTTGGATTTAAATACCAATGATAATGTTTAGTAACTGTATGTCAGGCGGCAAGCTGTTTAACCTCTTAGAGCTTTGGTCTTCTATAAGATGAGAATAATACCATTTGCTTCACAAAGCTGTTCTGAGGATTAAGTGAGAATATGCATAAGTCACCTAGCATGGTCCCTGACCCATAAAAGGCATCTAAGAAATATCAGTTCCCTTCCCAACCCATAAGAAGAATGCTGGATTTATGATATATTTGTATTTTATCAACCTAGCTCAGTTGGAGCTACAGTTCCCAAAACGCCTCCCCTGCATAATCTTGAGCTAGCATGGAACATGAGAGACAGTTTGCTGGAGATTTGGAAGATGGAAGGCAAGTAGCACTGTGTCCTCTGTACACAATAAACAAGCACATGTAAATAAACAGATTGTGGTGTGAAAAGGTGTAATCTGATAGGAAGCCCATGAGGAAGAGGAAGCACTCAATGGCTACCTTAGACAGGATAGTCTAGGAGTTCTCTCTGAAGAGGTAGTATTTGACCCTTCATCCTGATGCCTTAAGGATAAGCTGACAGTCAAGCTAACAACTGAAAATAGAACCACCCAGGTGGAGAGCACAGCAAATGTAAAGCCTTCAAAGCAAGGCAGAACTTGGCTGGCTTGAGAAACAGAAAAGGGCCCCATATGGCCTGGGCACCTGAAGTAAAACAGAGAATGGCACCAAGGGACGGTTGAGATTTGAGCAGAGTTCAGGCATGCATGGCCTTAATAGGCCATGCTTTTTACCAAAAAAAAAAAAAAAGGTGTCGATTTTATTCTAAATGTAAGGACCCCACTGAAGGGTTGGGGGTAGGAGTGGTGGGATGTTACATAATCTTTTTAATGATTTTTAATTCCAAAGATCACTTGTTTCACATCTTTTAGGTTGCCAAATATTATTTAAGTCAGACAATATCAGGTGTTGGAGAATATAAGGAAATAAGAACACTCAGACTGCTGGTGGGAATGTTCTGCTATTTTGGAGAGTAGTTTGATAGTTTTGGGTAAAATTGAAAATGCATATACCATATGATCCAGAATTTCCATTCATTCCTGGGTATCTGTCACAAAAATTCTTGAATATTGCACAAAAAGACGTGTTTAAGTCTGTACATAGCAGCACTATTGGTAATAAAAAAGGTTAAAGGCAGTGAACTAATGATGGATGAGTAAATAAAATGAGGTATGTCTAGCTAATGCAATTCTATTCAGTAATTAAAATAAGTGAATTTGATCTCTATCAATATATTAATATAAATTCTTGAATATGTGAAATAATACTAGACAGAACAATGATAGACATTGCACACAAATATGGGAAATAAAGGTATTACAATGTGGGCGAGAAAGGTATATACCACTTTCATCTTTGTGGTTGCATCAAGGAAAAAAGGAAAAGGGTGAATGGCATTAGGTAGAGGGGTACAAGAAGAAGTTTAACTTAATCAATATTATTTTATTTAAGAAAAATAAAATCCAAAGTTTAAAAAATGCTTGAATGTTAACATTTGTTCACTCAGGGACACGAGTATCAGTTTGTTATTACTGTAGTCTTCTGTGGTTTCTTTCTTTTTCCATATTAAACTAAGGACTCTGGTTTCACAGAGGAACAAGAGCAGACAGTGGTCCAGGAGAGGGTGATGGTACCTTGGATTAGGGTGGAGGCACTGAAGATGGAGACAAGCTAACACGCTGCAGATGTATTTTAGAGGGTCACTAATGTTTGCATGGGGGTGAGGGAAAGATGAGACTTGAGGTAACTCCTAGGTTTGGAGCTCAAGCATCTGAGAGGACAACATTTACAGAGATTCAGGAGACTGAACAAGGAAGGTTATAGAGGTAGGGGTGATGAGGAGGGGTGTCAAAAATCCAGAGTTTAAATAAGTTGTAGCTGTTAAGTCTGGGAGGCCAATTAAATGTCCTAGTGGAGATGTCAAGCAGGCAACTGAATAGCTGAGCCTAGTGCTCGGAGGAGAGGTCAGGGATGGAGATATAAAGTAGGATGTTATCAGTATACGGAGGTATCCAAGCCTTAAGAGTGGATAAGCTCATGAAGAGAGAACATATGCAAAGAAAAGAAAGCAGAGCTGAACCTGGGGGTCTCCTGCATTACCTTAGTAGGCCTGGGGAAGGCACGCAAAGAAAAGCAGGAAAAATAGAAGTAAAACCAGAAGAGAATGGTCTCACAGAAACCAACAGAGAAACAAGTAAGATGAATATTTTATATAAAAATTATATTTGGCAACACAGTCATCAGTAATCTTGAGAAGAGACGTTATCTATAGAGTGGAGGCAAAATTCAGTAGATTGGAGAGTGCATAAACTTTGCAGTTTATTTGAAATGTTTCATAATATAATTTAATTTCTATCTTAGATGGGAGATAAGAAAATAAAGACAGAAAGAGTAGGCAACTCAAGAAGTTCTGCTCAGAAAAGGAGCACAGATGGGGTTGTGACTACAGAGGACGTTTTTACTGATCTCATAAGGAAAGCATTCAGTGTCTCACTGTTAAGTATGCTATTAGTTGTAGGTTAGTGGTGGACTAAACTCACCACTTTAGTAAGCATAATGCTGTAAGTTCTCTCCAGTACTATAAGGCAAGAAAAGGGAGTAAAATGCATAGGTACCAGAAAGGAAGAAATAAAAGAGTCCCTATTTTCAGATGACATGATTATCTACATATAAAATCCCAAGGAATCTATAAAAGCAAAACAAAATAACCCTCCAAGAACTAGTAAATGAGTTCAACAAGGTCATAGGACATAAGACAAGCATAAATGTTTCAACTGTATTTTTATATCCAAGCAATGAGCACATGGGTGCCTAATTTAAAAATATAATACCATTTACAATCTCTCAAAAACATGAAATCCTTAGGTGTAAATCTAACAAAATACATACAGGACTTGTATACCAAAAATTACACAATGCTGGTGAAAGAAATCAAAGATCTTAATAAATGGAGAAATATACCATGTTCATGGGTTGGAAACCTCATGATGGTAAAGATGTCAATTTTCCCCAAATTGATATATAGTTTAAAGTAATTCCTACCAAAATCTCAGTAAGAAATTTTGCTAAAATTTATATAGAAAGGAAACTAAAATAATTGGAAATATTTGGAAAGAAGGAGAAAGTGGGAGGAATCTGTCTACCTTATTTCAAGACTAATTATGTAGACACAGTAATCAAGACTGTGTGGTCTTATGCAGAGAGAGCATAAGTGGAATTGTCCTAGGTAAGTTGAACCAAAGAAGAAAGATCACACACATGATATTCTATGTGACATTGGCCAAAAGTTTGAAATGCTGTAAATGCAGAATCCCTGGAAATGTTTCAACAGTGTAATATGCATTGGGTGAGTCTATGTAACACGATAAACCTAACTAAAAATCAAAACATTGAGCCTCTCATTTGTCTTTGAAACCGAAGGAAAGCTATCTGCATTTTGTATTTGCTCTTAATAAAATTGCTCAGGTTTGCTTTAAAAAGATTAGAAAGCATGAAATGCTATAGAAAGGGAAAAGCTAGTTGTTGTGCAAATATCCAGGTGGATTAGTATGCTGATTTCAAGAGAGAAGACAAATACAAATGAGTTGTGGGAAATTAGAAATTTCTATTAGATTTACTGGATGTAAATTAAATTTCTATCTCTAATAAGATGGTAAGCCACATATTAAGGGAGAAACTAAGAAAAAATTATGCTAGTTATATTTTATAGGGTTTTTTTCCTGAAAATACTGACAAAGATTTGAAACTGAAGAAAATGCAGAGGAGTATTCATGTTACATTACTACAAGCCTGAAGGTGAAAGAACTCTAATAGAATGTGTCCTCCAAAAATAGCCATTGTCTTCCTAAAAACAAGTGGGGTTGAATAAAGCTGGCGAGAGACAGCTCTGGAGTCCCTATTCCACTGTAATACAAAGACCACAGGCGTGGGAAAAGCCAAGAAATGGGTCAACTACATTTGCAGGTTGCTGAGGGTATGCTAGAGAAGGCAGGCAGGCTTCAGAATAATAATAAACACTTAAGCACAGCATTTAGAGCAGCGGTTCTCAAATTCAAGCATCCATCAAAAATACCCGGTGGGCTTGTAGAAGTTCAGATTGCTGGGCCTCACCCTCAGAGTATCTGATTCATAGGTCTGGGGTGGGGCCTGAAAGTCTGCATTTCTAACATGTTCCCCATGATGCTGATGCTCTTGTCTAGGCACCACACTTGCAGAACCACTGAGTTAAAGAAACTTACATCCTCTTTGGCATTTATTTATGGAAATTAACACAAGAAAAAGTTTCTCTTCACATGCACTGACATGCCTCCCTTTATCAGAAACAGTAAGTTTCCCTTTCTTCCAGGATGCTTAGAACTATATTTTTATGATCAATTATGTTAAAATATCAACTGAGGCTTGGGAGTACATACATATTCCTTTCCCTCAATTGTTTTTATTTTTATTCAATGATGCATCAGTTTCTCTTAAGAGGAAGACAGAGTGAAATGAACAAATGAATAAATGAAACTCTCATTGTGCCTTGTTTCTGGCCCAGAAATAAAGGACTTGGAAGCTATCAGAACTCATTAACTATAAGCCTTAAAGTTTGACATTTTTACCTTCATAAAACTCTAACTGCCAAGTGACACTTCCGCCATTCCCCTCTGATAAGTTAGAGAAAGGGCCAAAGAAAGAAGTTCCTGATGTCGGTGCGGGACATCTTTGATTTGGAGGCCATTCATCCAGCTGATCCCACACCTGGCTTGGAAGAATGAGGCAGGAGATGTATTGCTGCGGAGATGACACAGCGGCAGAGCTCCAGCCCCGTGCTTAGCTCAGGAGCTACAAAGCCAGGTTCCCACTGACTGTCTCTTGTTGTACTGGCTGCTGCAAGGTTCTACTCAAAATCAGCTTGTGAATTCCCCATTTAGACATTTTCTCTGGGCCTAGTCTCTACTGTGGACAGCCACAGCAAGGAAAGCCTCGAGTGAGACCCAAGCCCCTCAGTCATTCCCAGATACCATCACAGGTTTGGTAAGGATCCTGTACCTGCCAGAGGCCTCATCAGCCTCTGTTCCCAGATGCATGGCCCCTTCAGCAATGCTACTGTTCCTCTTGCTCATACAAAACATATATGTATACAAATGCATACACATACATGCACAAATGCTCTTTCTGGGACTGCTTTACAAACTCCTAGATAGAAGGTTTTAGAACACCATTTATAATGGAAGGTTATAATCACATGCGCAAACTCATTTAGAAAATAAAAACATTGAATTCTATCTGTCATACATTTTCTCTAATCATAATCAGACTATTTTGTATCCAGCTAGTTATTACCTTGCTATCAGCTGAATTCAACCTGTAGTTTTCAAAATGCTCATTGTCAACTGCTTTGAACCAGGGTTTTTCTTTACATAGGATCAGCTGAGTGTAGACTAGTAGGGCAGCCCGACTAGGGGGTCTGAAATGATGGTGTGTGTGTTGCCTGAAGACATGAAGATCTTGGAGTGTGGATCCATGTAGCCATGAAGTAAGCCCCTGATAACAATAGCTACCATTGTTAGCACCTCTCTTGTGCCAAACATCTTATCTTGCATGTAAACCTCACCAACAGCACTGCAAGACAGATATCCTTGATTAGATTCTGAAGCCCAGAGGGGTTGAATGACTCAGGCTAGCAGGTGGCATGACCAGATTCAACCCTTTTAACTCCAGGACCTAACTTTTTACTATAGCCAGGTTTATACAGAACTTCATTTTCTCACGGTCCCATTATCCCCCCATCGTTGTATGCCACCAACTATATGAAATTCCAAAGTTATTTTGAAAGATGAAAAAAGTAATGAAAATAGATTCAATGTGTATTGGCTTCCAAACTAATTTTTGTTTAAATTAAAAGATGTATTCGTGTCCAGATAACAACTATGTATATTTTTTTCTTCTTCTCCAGGCTCCTCATTTCCTGGTGGCTGGAACTAATGAATGCATTCAAATGCACATGTGCACACACACTCATAGACAGAGTAGTGGGCATCTTCTAAACATGCCCACACAGCATCTTCCCTCCATCTTATCCATGATGTTGAGCAGGGCTGATTCCACCAATCCATCAGATCCTGCCAGCCATGGGAATTTGTTCAGGGACAGGTCCCTAATTCAAGTTGGCCCAATCCTCATTCCCAGGACTATTGCCAGAGCAACCAGAAGAAGACACTGTCCATAAGATATAAACCTAGAGAACAGCCTGCCTGAATGAAGACAGCACAGAGAAAAACAGAGCAGAAACACAGGGAGAGACTAAATCCTGCTGACATCACCTAAGCCCCTGAATCCAGGATGCCTTAATCTAACTACTCCTGGCCTTTTCAGCTATGTGAGATAATGTATTGCTGTTTAATCTTAAACCAAATTGCATTGGGTTTTCTGTCACTTCAAACTGAATGAGCTCTGACAGGACATTCATAAGCCCAGGTCTTGGCAGATGGCACTAACCTCGGTCTGCTTCCTACTTCCTTCTACTCTTTCATTAGTTGGGCTTTTCAAAGAACTCAAATAAATTGGGGGGAGCAGAGGCATTGTAAGGACGTATGTGGAGTGGGGAGGAAGAGGAAAGGACCTGAAGCCCAGGAACAGATATTCTGGTCAAGTCAGGCCCCACCCACAGGAAAAGAGGAACCAGGACCTGGGAGTGAATGATTTCCACCCCACTGCTCATGCTGATAGGACTCAGCTACGGTCAGGTGGCTTTCAGGTGGCTGTTTCAGCCACCCCATTGCTTATGCTTCCAACCTGCTGTCTCTCTGCCTCCAATCCCTGCTTCTTCCTAAGTCTGACTCTCCACGAGCCCTCTTAACTCCTCTTCTTCCTCAAGGCTCCTATTCACACAGCCCTTCAGCTTCAACCCCGGCTCCTCACAGCCTCTTTCTGCTGACATCTCCTAGTCTGCATTCCTGAGACAGAGACAGTCTGACTGGCCTAGCTCCTCTTTATGTGCAGGGCAACCACACAGGTTGCTGACCGACCTACCCAGAGGCTGCCTGTGAGTCAGTAAGCACTTCTGAACCAGTCAGCTGGGGACAGGGCTAGGATCTCTTGTTTTTACTTAGGACCTGTGAGCAAGGCAAGCACTGACTGGCCTGTCTCTGCCTGGCATGGCCAATGCATGCTTTTCTTTCTGCCTAGAACACCTTTTCTTCCCTCTCCTTTTCTCTGACAGAAAAAGCCTTCTGAAAGGTCATCTCTTCCAGGAGGAGGCTGTGTCAGGGCCTCCTTTCATGGTGCTACCTCTGTCATAGCACCAACCATCTGGTAATGTCGTCGTACGGGTAGGGGTAATGTTTTAATATTTTAATTGGTGAGATTTTCTCCAGGATTCCCTGATACCTCAAAACTCTCCTCCCTTTGAGGAAGTAGACTTTGGAAACATAGAAAAATGTAAGTGACTTATTCTTGGTATTTTTATTCCAAAAATATATTTAGGGAACATAAACCTGGATTTGGGGGTTTTCATATACCAGGAAAGAAGAAAGCAGCACCTGACGTTTGGGAGAGGGCTTAATACTATTAACCTGGCCTTGGCTTTGCTAGGAGCTGGCCTAGCACCCACAAGTGGGCCTGGGTGTCCTCCCATTAAACATAAATAATTTCACAGAACATCAACAGCAGACAAGGCTGCTCAAATGACCAGGATGGATCAAGACAAAAATTAAACCACTCCACAAGCAAGTCTGAACACAGACAAAGCGTGAGCATTATCAAAGCCACAAAAATACCCAATATCTCCTTCTCCTAGCTAATATGAGTGACTGCTGCTGCTTTACCAGTTATGGCTTTAGCCTCTGTCTCCCCTTCTAGATTGAATGTATTAAGATACCCAATCATAGAATTACCCTACTTCCTGGCAGCATTCAATCCAGAGCACAACCCTATTTCCCTAAACCCTTCCCAAAATCTCTTACCACAAGCCCAAATCCTATAAGTCCTTTCTAACACCCTCTTAATAACAACACCCCAATTCTCTATGGTATGTGCTCTCCCTCACTGCATCAAATAATAAACCCAATCTATTCAACTGCAAGTGTGTTCCTGACAGTCTTAGTTGGAAGGCATTGACATTCTAAACTCCAAAGGAATCAGTTTCTATTTATAGTTTATGCCATAAATCAGGGGTCCGCAACCTATGGTGAGTTGTATAATTATTTCATTATATGTTACAATGTAATAATAATAGAAATAAGGTGCACAATAAATGTAATGTGCTCGAATCACCCCGAAACCATCCTCCTCACTTCCCAGTCCATGGAAAAATTGTCTTCCATGAAAACAGTCCCTGGTGCCAAAAAGGTCGGGGACTGCTGCCATAAATAAATAGAATTCAAAGAATGCATGTGGTTACTCAAAGACAATATTATTCCAATCCCCACCCATAGTAAACTGCATAATATTCTGGATAATCTATAGTCTGGGGAACTGAGGCAAAGGCGAGAGGAGATCAAAGGCAAACCACTGTCATTATGCTACTGAAAAATAAGTGCACCTTACAAGAATATTGGGACATCAAAAGCCAGTATCACAGTCAGTAAGTGGGAAGGAAGAAATTTGAACCCTGGTGGGTCCCTGAGAGGAGTATCCATGACATTTACTCTCCCACCTCCCCTCACCGACACACACATCAAGCCAAGTCTTTTGGAGGTAGGATGTATAAGAGAATTCTCATACAGATTTGGGGATCCAAGAGTAAGAAGTATTTGTGCTCAATTCCCATGTGGACCTCAGTACTTGGTAAAATTCATGGAATGTCCCTAAACTCATTATCATGTAAAAAAAAAAGCAAAGCAGAAAGTGGCCAAATAGAGTTCCCAGCAGACAGGTCTAAAGCTGTTTCCTAGAGTCCTCAAGCTTCCTAGCACAGTGTGTGGAAGAGACAACTGTCTGGGGACAGTCAAGAGGGTAGCAGGAATAAGATAAGGAAGACCCAGACCCAAAGAAGTCTTGTGGTGGGGATAAAAAGTCACAGTTGCAATCTACATGGACCTGCCCTTAGGGTCAAGATAGAAATGAGAAGCTCAGCAGATGCCAGGTGGAAGATGACACTAGGATCTCCCCAATCCCCAATGCCTTGGCATTCTGATGCCTTTCCCCCACTCCACCCCTCAAATTCAACTGCAACCCCATGAAAGGGAAAAGCCACTGGAAATCCTGAACTAACCAAGAGTACTTATATTGGCTAAAATTATTCCCTTGCTGTCAGAATAAGAGCTCAAAACAGAAATTAAATTCTGTTCTTGAAAGACAATTTCATTTCTGAGCACCTGATTATGTAATAAGAACACTCCACTACTTCTGTTGTCACCCACTCTAGGCCGCAGGTGTCTTGCTCAGTCTGTTGACTGAATCATGGTCACAATACCTGTCTGACTCACTCACTATGCCCTAAGCTCCTAGAACATTAGAACCCTATATTTGTCATTAACCCGCCAGTGCCTATCACAGAACAGGTTTCGCATCTGTCCTGGATCAGCCATTAACCAGCTACACATTCTCAGCAAGTTTTTTAATTGCTTTGAGATTCCATTTTCTCATGTTAAAATTAGGGATCCACTGGCAAAAATAAAGCATATTTTTTCACTAATTATAGCAAAGACTAGCATTACATTGGTAATAAGTATGAATTGTAGAATATTTTAAGAAATGTGCTTTTCTATTTTATAGCTATATACTAATCAGAACTAGGTTAACTAGATTCAACTACTCCTTTAATCCAAGGGATTCAGAGTAGTCCTTAGGGAACCTAATTTAATGACTAGATAAGGCAAATTTGTAATTAGCGTATCAACTACTTATATGGAATTAAGTCTTTCCAAAGTGCTGGAAGGTGCTTGAAACAGTTTATCTTAAGTAGACCAACTGTTCCCAAATGCAGCTCATCATCAGAATCACATGTGGAATTTTTTAATCAGAGATCCATGGACCCACCATAGAGATTCTGATTCCCGGGGTCCTGGTCATCTCTGGAATCTGCATGTTTAAAAAGTTTCCTGGAGCCAAGCAACAGGAAGACATCTGGGAAGGCAGAGATAAATCTGCAGTTTGAACATAATGACAGGGATAATTCCATGAATCAGAAAATGTTTCCATAGTCTTCAGAGAAGAGGATCCTTCCCGAGCTCTGTGTACCTGCAGATGTGGATGTTAAAGCGATCAAGACAAGGACTGACTGGGTATAGAAAGAAGATAGACTCCTGTCTTCACTCCTAAATGCAGTTCTTTGGAATTTCCCTCCTGTGGTGGGCATAGTAGGGAGCTATCAGTTAGGGAAAGACATGGAAGATGTGACTTCCAAGAGTGCTCAGAACAGGGCAAATCATGTTAGGGTGGGTCACACTTCCAAGATGTTTAAAACAAACACAAAACAGAACAGAGGATTCAAACCAGCAATGATGGTGTTTAAAACAAACACAAAACAGAACAAAGGATTCAAACCAGCAATGATGGGAGATTTAGGCCCTACAAAGACAGCCTTCCTTAGTGCCTCACAAAGCTGAGAACAGCAGTATTGGGAGCAAGGGAAGGGAAGGGGAGGGAACAGTTAGTACAAAGAGACAAAACAGTGTCTGGTACACTTGGCATACACAGAATCTACACTGCCGGTTCCAGAACTCCAAAGTTGGTAAACTGCAGCAGATGTGGATACTTAGACTCCAGAGTTTGTACTGAGCTCAATGCTCTGGGCTGCTACAGCTGCACAGCAGACAGGGGGCATGCCAGCTTCATTCCTCTTAGTAAGCCAGCCTTGGGAGCTGTGTGCCAGCTCCACTTTAAGCAGTAACATCATGTTGTAAGAGGGAGACATTAAAGCCCATTTTATGACATAAAAATCTTCCCAGGAAGTTCCAGCAATCAGTCAAGTATGAGAAACAATGCTTTAGAAAAAAATTAAACAATGGAAACTCCAACCCTATTTGTATTATTATAGATTCCAAATTAATTTCTCCTTTTTTAATTTTATGTTAGAACATAATTTTTCTTTTTTAAATCAATACATTACTAGTAAAGTCTGATGATGTCTGGGAGTTACCTTAAAATAAGCTGAGGTTGAGGAGTGGGCTGGGGTCAGGGTGGGAAGTGGCTGTCAAAATGAAACAAGATTAGCCAAGAATTGATAATTGTGGAAACTGAGACTAAGTATTCTACTTTGTTTTTACTATTTTCTTCTGTTTTTGTATATGTTTGAAACTTTCCATGACAAAAAGTTTTTAAAAATAAAACTGAGACATGTAAATAATAAGTAAAGCCTCCTGTTTCTCCCTCTCCACAATCTCAGTCCCCAATAATAACTATTACTAGAGGTTAATTGTATGTCCTTCCTGATATTTTTCTGTGTATTCCCTTTGAATCCCCATTTATTTATTCCATTTATGTGCCAATCTTGTGCTACATCCTGTAATGAAATTGGTTTAGGAGATGTGAATCGAAATTTTTCTTTGGGAAATCACTGCATCCCACTTCACCCACCTTCTTCCTCTTTCCCTCAACCCCACAGCCTTAGTCCATTTTCTGCTGCTACAAAGAATACCACAGACTAGGTAATTTATAGAGAAAAGAGATTCATCTCTCACAGTTCTGGAGGCTGGGAAGTCCAAGAGCATGGCTATAGTACCTGGCAAGAGCCTTGTGCCACACCATAACATGATGAAGGGCAAGTAAGGGGTAAGGAGGCCAAACTCCCCCCTTTTGTTATAACCCATTCCCATGATAATGGCCTTAATCCATTCGTGAGGGCAAAATCCTCCTGACAGAATCACCTTCTAAAATCATCTTCTAATACTGTTGCAATGGCAATTAAGTTTCAACACGAGTTTTGGTGGGGATATTCAAATCCTAGCACCCACCATCTCCTCCTGTTTCACTCCCACTGGAAGTAGTAGAGAGCATCTTAAATCCTAATCCACCTTCCTGGGAGCCATTATTGCATTTTTTTCACAGCACACGATGTTGTTTCTCTTTTAATTCCTCTCTCCCTGGGAGCTGCAAGGGCTGTGGACACAGCCAGACACTGAGTTCAAATCCCAGCTCCACCACTTTCTAGTTGGGTACTTTCACTTTATCTCCCTGAGCCTCAATTTTCCCATGACGCTAACAATAGTACCAACAATTTCCCTCCTGGAATCTTCTCATTGACATACTCTTGCCTCACTGCAAGTTTTGCCAGACTCACACCCAAACCCCAACTCTAACTTTACACTCACAAATATACACACCACAAACGTTAAAGCTTCAAGGTTTTGGTGCACTAAAATATACGATTATCAAGAGAGTCAAAGCTCTTACTATTTTCTTCAGCCTCCTTCCAACAAAAAGCTATCTTTCCACTGGAGATGGGAATAGATTGGCACATGTTCATATAGATATGCATGTTTCCCAAACATTTTCCCTAAAAGCCTAAGTACCTAGCTGCTAATCACATCTCTGGTTTTTGTCTTGTTCTTGTTTTTATATCTCATTTCATCCATTTCTTTTCCAACTCTTTCTTTAGGTATGATGATGTAGTACCTCCAACAATAAGTTTCCAAGATTATCTTAGCCCATCAAAATTCTGCTTGTGACATATTTCCCAAAACCTGTTTGAATTGGTGATTTTTGACAGTAGGGTTCATATTATATCTGCACAGTGCTTATACATGAGAAAATTATATATACACATATATATGCATACATACATACAGAGACAGAGTGAGAGAATGCTTCCAAATACCTGGGTCATCACCTGAATTTCTCATTTGTAATCCTGGTATATTTGACTCCATGTACTCACAGGCAGAGAAACATACACTTCTATGTGAACATACTAGCATGAACACACAAACACATATATAAATCTCTTTTTGACCCTATCGTGTACATAGTTTGAAAAGTTTGTTAGAAGAACCAGCCTGGTAATAATTCACTGCACCTCATGTATAATAAGCAGAAATGCACCAGCCTTTATGATGAATTGCCAGGGTAACACAGGGACATCTTGTTTGCATTTCAATGCACCAAGTGTCAGATTCTTATTTCATTACTTGCCGGCACATTAGTGGATGGTTTTTAATTTCTTTTTTCTTTTTTTTTTCCTTTAGCAAAGCTCCATGGAGACCTCTCGCTCTTGCCACTTGCACTGGGAGCAAGGTTGCATTATTTTTAATGCTATAATGTCTGGGTCTCACTCGAAATGTTGCTGAACTAACAAAATAAATGATAGTGTACTACCAGTAGTTCTATCTGGCTTCTTTTTAAAACACAAAATTTCTCTTGATTTTATGGACCTCATTCTATAAAAGGGAGATTGGGAGAGATTTGTGGCATCTTCTTCGTGTTTTAAATTGGAGAGTGTTCTGTGTCTCTAACATTTTGTTTTGTTTTTCCTTTACCCATATTCATATTGTTCCTTATATGAAACAATACAAAAAGCTACAAGAAGCTATTCTCAGGGAAAATTTGGTTCTGAATTACCAAACTAACCCTGCAGAATTATAATCTGCTGGGAGCTTCTGGATGCTTAGAGCTACCATGAAGTGCCCAGCAGTGGTCTTGATGTTGATACCATAATAGAATGACAGCAGTTTGGTTTTTCAAAGTTCTCCAAAAATTTGAAGTGAATTTTTTTTCTAATATTTTCCCATGTATATAATCAAATATAATGAAAAGTTCTTTAGAAGAGTGATTCTCAAACTTTAGTGGGCATCAGAATCACCTGGAGGACTTGTTAAAATAGAGACAGCTGGACACCACTCCGAGTTTCTTATCTGGGAGATCCAGGATGAGGTCTGAGAATCTGCATTCCTAAAAAGGTGATTCTTATCCAGGTGATGTTGAGGATGCTGCTGGTTGGGGATGCACTTTGAGAACCATCCCAGGGTGGATTCAAAGCCCAGCTCTATTATTTACCTTCTGTGTGGCCTTGGGAAAGTTATTTCACCTTTCTGAGTTTTAGATTCCTCATCAACAAAATGGAGATAATAATAGCATTTTCTCCTAGGGCGATTGTGAGGAAAAGTGAACTATTAGTAATATACACAAGTTACCAGGCATTATCCCAAGCACACAATAGGTGCTTAATAAACATTAGTTCTTTCCCCTTCCTCTTTTCTTTCTTATGGAAGGGAAATAGGTTTTGTGGTCTAATACCCTATGCAGTGAAGGGTCCCTCCTCCAACCTGCTTGCCATAGTCATTCAATGGGAGGAGCTTACTGCTTTGGGAAATCCATCCCTTTGTGGCCAGCTCTCATCGGTACATTGCTGTGGGCTTCTGTGACATCAGGCATAAGCAGACTGAACTCCCCACAACTACTTGCCCACGCTGTTCCACCTGAGATGGGCCCTGCCCTCCCTGGTGGCAGGCCCACAGCCAGAGCCATTCTGAGGGATTAGCCACCAGAGGTCGGTGTTCCACCATCAGACCAGGCTAGATTTGATGCTGCTGCAGGCAGCTACCACCAGGATGAAGAGGGAGAGGGGAGACTGGGCACTCCCACACACTAGGACAAATCCCACCACCCTGGTATGGGCCACTGTGAGACCAAGGTATGAGCAGGCTGTACTCTCCACAGCTACCTGCCCATGCTGCTCCAGCTGAGAGGGGCCCCAACACCCCTGGTGGCAGACCTGCATCACAACTACCACAGCCCACACCTGAGCATTCTGCTGGCAGCCTAAGAACAACCCTGCCTCTGCCTATCACAACCAGCACCTGAACATACTACCAAGAGGCCCGAGGACAAGTCTGCTGGCCCAGTTCCATGCACACACACACACACACACACACACGCACACACACCAGTACTCAAGTATACAATCTAGGTTCCCAGAAATTTCCCACCCTAGTCCACCACCACTGGCACCTGATCATTCCTGCTGGGGTCTGAGGCCGACCCAACCTACAGATACCAGTGCAACTGACATCCACCCACATGTGCCACCAGCAGGCCAGTGAACTGACTTGCCCAATCTGTCACAGCTACCACCATCACCAGCATGAAGTGCTTTGGTTCCAGTTGGTTGCTCCACCACCACTACTGCCATCACCCTCATCACACCAGCTTCCCAGGGGCCTGAAAACATGCCCATATGCCTAGCCAACTGCTGTTACTACCAACATCTAAGCAAGCCACCTGAAGGGCCAAGAATTGGCCCTCCAGGACCCACTATCAGTGATGCCAGCATAAGCCATTCTAGAGCCCAATCATAGGCACAATGAGCCCACTACCACTGCCACCACTGGGGCCCAAAGACTGGCCCACTTGACATCCTAGTTTCCAGCAAAATTTCACCACAGCCTCCACTTATAACCATATCCTAAGCCACTAAGGAAATCACGGATACTACCGATGCTGTGTACTGCCAAACAAATCATACAGAGATCACACAACTTCAGGCACCCAAATTCAAAGCCAAAGTGCTCTACTCAACCAACAACATATATACATCTTTTTTTTTTTTTTTTTTTTTTTGTTGAGACAGAGTCTCACTTTGTTGCCCAGGCTAGAGTGAGTGCCGTGGCGTCAGCTTAGCTCACAGCAACCTCAGACTCCTCGGCTTAAGCAATCCTACTGCCTCAGCCTCCCGAGTAGCTGGGACTACAGGCATGCGCCACCATGCCCGGCTAATTTTTTCTATATAGATTTTTAGTTGTCCATATAATGTCTTTCTATTTTTAGTAGAGACGGGGTCTCGCTCAGGCTGGTATCGAACTCCTGACCTTGAGCAATCCACCCGCCTCGGCCTCCCAGAGTGCTAGGATTACAGGCGTGAGCCACCGCGCCCGGCCAACATATATACATCTTAAGGGAAAAAAATCCTTCCCTACAAAAGTAATTTCAAAAAATTGGAAGAAGTGACTGCTACACCAGATATACAGATATCAACATAAGGATACAGGAAACATGAAAAAGCAAGGAAATATATTACCACCAAAGGAGCACAATAATTCTCCAGCAACAGATCACAATCGAAAAGAAATTCATGAAATCCCAGGGGAAGAATTCAAAATACTGACCTTAGAGGAGCTCAATGAAACACAAGAGAATTCTGAAAAAAAAATAAAATAAAATAATCAAATAGGCCGGGCGCGGTGGCTCACGTCTGTAATCCTAGCACTCTGGGAGGCCGAGGTGGGTGGATCGCTCAAGGTCAGGAGTTCGAGACCAGCCTGAGCAAGAGCGAGACCCCGTCTCTACTAAAAAAATAGAAAGAAATTATTTGGCCAACTAAAAAAAATAAATAAATAAAAATTAGCCGGGCATGGTGGCACATGCCTGTAGTCCCAGCTACTCGGGAGGCTGAGGCAGTAGGATCGCTTAAGCCCAGGAGTTTGAGGTTGCTGTGAGCGAGGCTGATGCCACGGCACTCACTCTAGCCAGGGCAACAAAGTGACACTCTGTCTCAAAAAAAATAAATAAATAAATAAATAATAAAATAAAATAATCAAATAATCAGAAAAACAATTCAGGATATGAATGAGAAATTTACCAAAGAGATAGATATCTTAAAAAAACAAATAGAAATTCTGTAACTGAAGAATTTATTGAGAGAAATACAAAATACATTTGAAAGCTTCAACAGTAGACTAGAGTAGGCAGAAGAATCTTAGAACTTGAAGACAGGGCTTTTGAAATGATCCAATCAGATAAAAATAAAGAAATAAGGCCGGGCGCGGTGGCTCACGCCTGTAATCCTAGCACTCTGGGAGGCCGAGGCGGGTGGATTGCTCAAGGTCAGGAGTTCGAGACCAGCCTGAGCGAGACCCCGTCTCTACTAAAAATAGAAAGACATTATATGGACACCTAAAAATCTATATAGAAAAAATTAGCCGGGCATAGTGGCGCATGCCTGTAGTCCCAGCTACTCGGGAGGCTGAGGCAGTAGGATCGCTTAAGCCCAGGAGTTTGAGGTTGCTGTGAGCTAAGCTGACGCCACGGCACTCACTCTAGCCTGGGCAACAAAGTGAGACTCTGTCTCAACAAAAAAAAAAAAAAAAAAGAAATAAGAATAGAATAGAATGAGCAAATCTTTTTGAACAACATAAAGTGAACAAATATTAGAATTACCAACATCCCCAAGGGTCAAGAGACATAGAAAGGATTACAAAACCTATATAATGAAATAACAGGTGAAAACATCCAAAGTCTAGCAAGAGATTTAAACATTTGGATATAGAAGGCTCAGCAATCCCTAAGCAGAAACAATGCAAAATGTCTTTTCCATAGCACCTTCTAGTAAGATTGTCTAAAGTCCAAGAGAAAGAGAAAATCTTAAAAACATCAAGAGAAAACCAGGCCGGGCGCGGTGGCTCACGCCTGTAATCCTAGCACTCTGGGAGGCCGAGGTGGGCAGATCGTTTGAGCTCAGGAGTTCGAGACCAGCCTGAGCAAGAGCGAGACCCCACCTCTACTAAAAATAGAAAGAAATTATATGGACAGCTAAAAATATATATATAGAAAAAATTAGCCGGGCATGGTGGTGCATGCCTGTAGTCCCAGCTACTCGGGAGGCTGAGACAGGAGGATCGCTTGAGCTCAGGAGTTTGAGGTTGCTGTGAGCTAGGCTAACGCCACGGCACTCACTCTAGCCTGGGCAACAGAGTGAGACTCTGTCTCAAAAAAAAAAAAAAAAAAAAAAAAAGAGAAAACCATATAGCCACCTATAAAGGAAGCCTCATCAGACTAACAGTTAGCTACTCAGCAGAAATCTTACAAGCCAAAGGAGAATGAGATGATACATTCAAAGAACTGAAAGAAAAACTTTCAGCAAAGAATACTCTATGCAGCAAAATTATCCTCCATAAATAAAGTCTTCCCCAAATAAGCAAATGCTGAGGGAATTCATTACCACTAGACGAGCCCTGTAAGAAATGCTCAAGGGAGTCCTAAACCTGGAAGTGAAAGGATGATCTTTACCATCATAAAAACACACATAAGAGTATAAAGCTCAATGGCAAAGCAATCACACAAAGAAGATAAAGGACTCAAATGGTATCACTTCAGAAATTCACATAACCACAATGGAAAACAAGAGAAAAACAAAAGGAAAAGCATACATAAAACAACCAGAAAACAAATAACAATATGATAGAAGCAAAGCCTCACATATCAATAATAACCTTGAATGTAAATGCACTAAATTCTCCACTTAAAAGATATGGAATAGCCGAATGGATAAAAACAACTTGATCCAACCATATGCTATTTACAAGAAAATCACTTTACCAATAAAGACACATATAGACTGAAAGAAAAGGGATGGAAAAAGATTTTCCACACAAACGGAAACCAAAAGTTAGCAGGAGTGGCTATATTTACATCAAATAAAACAGACCTTTAAGTCAAAAATAGAAAGAAAAAAAAAAAGACAAAGAAAGCCATTTTATAGTGATAAAGGGATAAATCCAGCAAAAGAATATAACAATTCTAAATATATATGCACCCAACACTGGAGCACTCAGATTTATAAAGCAAATATTGGATCTAAAGAGAGAGAGACTACAAAACAATAATAGTGAAGAACTTCAACACCCTATTCTCAGCATTAAACAGATCACTAAGACAAAAATTCAACAAAGAAACATTGAATTTAAACTGGACTTTAAACCAAATAGACCTAACAGACATTCACAGAACATTCTATCCAACAACTGCAGAATATACATTCTTTTCGATGGTGAGTACATGTGGTGCTTATTTTTCCATTCTTGGGATACTTCACTTAGTAGAATGGGTTCCAGCTCTATCCAGGAAAATACAAGAGGTGCCACATCACCATTATTTCTCATAGCTGAGTAGTACTCCATGGTATACATATACCACATTTTATTAATCCACTCATGTACTGATGGGTACTTGAGTTTTTTCCACATCTTTTTCACTGATCATCACCTAAGAGCACATTTAGGAATAACATTAATCGGGTGTAGGGCAGATGTGGGTGGGAGGAGGGGATGGTGTATACATACATAATGAGTGTGATGCTCACTGTCTAGGGGATGGACACATTTGAAGCTCTGATATGGCAGGAGGGCAAGGGCAATATATATAATCTAAACTTTTGTACCCCCAAAATATGCTGAAATAAAAAATATATATACATTCTTTTCATCAGCACATGGAACATTCTCCAAGATAGACCACATGTTAGACCACAAAACAAGTTAAAACAAACTTTAAAAAATTAAGATCAGATCAAGTATTTTCTCAGACCACAATGGAATACAACTAGAAATCAATATCAAGAGGAACTTCAGAAACTATACAAATATATGGAAATTAAACAATATGCTCCTGAATGACTGAGTCAATGAAGAAATTAAGATGGAAATCAAAAACATTTTACAAACAAATGAAAATGGAAACACAACACACCAAAACCTGTGTGATTCAGCTAAAGCAGTGCTAAGAGGGAAATGTATAGCAATAAATGCATACATCAAAATTGGAAGAACAAATTTTTTGTGAATTTCTTTTTGATCAGGAAAGATTATGAATTAACAATCTAAGAATGCATCAAAAGGAGCTAGAAAAGCAAGAACAAGCCAAACCCAAAATTAGCAGAAGAAAAGAAATAATAAAGATCAGAACAGAACTTATATCTAGAAAGAAAAGGAACAACAAAACAAAAAGTTGATTCTCTGAAAAGATAAACCAAATTGATAAACCACTAGCTAGACTAATCAAGAAAAGAAAAGAGAAGACTCAAATAAGCAAAATCAGAAATGAAACAGGGGCCAGGCACAGTGGCTCATGCCCATAATCCTAGCACTCTGGGAGGCCAAGACAGGAGGATTGTTTGATCTCAGGAGTTCGAGACCAGCCTGAGCAAGAGCGAGACCCCATCTCTACTAAAAAAAAAATTGGAAAGAAATTAGCTGGACAACTAAAAATATATATAGAAAAAATTAGCTGGGCATGGTAGCATGTGCCTGCAGTCTCAGCTACTCAGGTGGCTGAGGCAGAAGGATTGCTTGAGCCTAGGAATTTGAGGTTGCTGTGAGTTAGGCTGATGCCATGACACTCTAGCCTGGGCAACAGAATGAGACTCTGTCTCAAAAAAAAAAAAAAAAAAAAAAAGACGCCTGGAGCTCTGACTTGGGGGGAAAGGCGGTACATGGGCAACGTATGTAACCTGCAATTCTGTATCCCCCCATAACAATAAGATGAAAAAAAAAAAAGAAATGAAAAAGGAGGCATTACAACTTATACCACAGAAATACAATAGGTCGTCAGAAGCTATTATGAACAACTGGAAAACCTAGACAAAATGGATAAAGTTCTGGAAGCATACAGTCTACCAAGACTGAATCAGGAAGAAACAGAAAACCTAAACAGGCTAATGATGAGTATCAAGATTGAATCAGTAATAAAAATCAACAAAGAAAATCCAGGACCGAATGGATTCACAGCCAAATTCTACCAAACATACAAAGAAGAACTAATACTAATCCTCCCAAAATTATTCCAAAAAATCAAAGAGGATGGAATTCTCTCTAATTCATTCTATAAGGCCAGCATCATTCCAATACCAAAGCCAGACAAGGATACAACAATAAAAGAACACTACAGGGTAATATCCCTGATGAACGTTAGGTGCAAAAATACTAGCAAACTAAAGCCAACAGCACCTCAAAAAGATAATACATCATAATCAAATGGGATTTATACCAGGGATGCAAACATGATTTAATATATGCAAATCAATAAACATGATAAATCACATCAATAGAATGAAGGACAAAAACCGATGGATCATCTCAATAGATACAGAAAAAGCATTTGATAAAATTCAACATCCCTTCATGATAAAAACTCTCAACAAACTAGGCATAGAAGGAACGTACCTCAAAATAATAAAGACCATGTACAACAAACCCACAGCTAACATCATACTGAATGGGGAAAAGCTGAAAACCTTTCTTTTAAGAACCGAAACAAGCTTAGAATGCCCACTTTCATCACTCTTATTAGACATAGACTAAAAGTTCTAGCCAGAACAATCAGGCAAGAAAACAAAATAAAAGGCATCCAAATTGAAAATAAGGAAGTTAAATTCTCCCTCTCCGCTGATGATAAGATCTTATATCTAGAAAAATCTAAAGACTTCACCAAAAAACTCTTAGATTTAATAAATGAATTCAGTAAAGTTGCAGGATACAAAATCACCATGCAAAAATCAGTAGCATTCTATATACCAATAATGATCTAGCCAAGACAGAAATCAAGGAGGCAATCCTATTTACAATAGCTACAAAAAAAATATGTAGGAATAAATTTAACCAAAGAGGTAAAAGATCTCCACAAGAAAAACTACAAAACACTGATAAAAGAAATTGAAGGCAACACAAACAAATGGAAAAACGTCTCATGCTCATGGATCAGAAGAATCAATATTATGAAAATGACCATATTGCTCAGAGCAATTCCTGTGAAAATACCAATTTCAGCCAGGTATGGTGGCTGACACCTGTAATCCCAGCACTTTGGGAGGCCAAGGAGTTCAAGACCAGCCTGGGCAATATAGCAAGACACCATCTCTACAAAAAATTTCAAAATTAGCCTGGTGTGGTGGCATGAGTCTGTAGTTCCAGCTACTCAGGAGGCTGAGTTAGGACAATAGCTTGAGCCCAGGGATTCAAGGCTACAGTGAGCTATGACCATACCATTGCACTCCAGCCTGGGTGACAGAGCAGGACCCTGTCTCAAAAAAAAAAAAAAAAAAAAAAAAAAAAAAAAAAAAAAAAGTCATTCTTCACAGAGAAAAAGAACAAAGCTGGAGACATCACATTATCTGACTTCAAAATATATTACAAGGCTATAGTAACCAAAACAGCATGGTATTGGTATAAAATAGACACATAGACCAATGGAACAGAATAAAGAACTCAGCAATAAAGCCATATATTGACAGCCACCTAATCTTCAACAAAGCTGACTAGAACTTACATTGGGGAAAGGATACCCTCCTCAATAAATGGTGCTTGAAAAATTGGATAGCCACAAGCAGATGAATGAAACTGGACCCCTATCTCTCACCATATACAGAAATCAGATCAAATTGGATTAAAGACTAAAACACAAGACCCAAAACTATAAAAAATACTAGAAGAAAGCCTAGATATAAAACTCTCCTGGACGTAGGTCTAGGGAAAGAATTTATGATCAAGACCTCAAAAGCATAGGCAACAAAAAGAAAAATAGACAGATGGGACTTAATTAAACTAAAAAGCTTCTGTATGGCAAAAGAAACAATCGACAGAATGAAGAGACAATCTGTTGAATGGGAGAAAAGATTTGCAAACTAGTCATCCAACAGGAAACTAATATCCAAAATATACAATGAACTCAAATAACTCAATAAGAAAAAAACAAATAATCTCATTAAAAAGTGGATAAAGGATATGAATAGACATTTCTCAAAAGACATACAAATGGCCAATAGGTTTATGAAAAACTGCTCGACATCACTAATCACCAGAGAAATGTAAATTAAAACTACCAGAAGATATCATCTACCCCAGTCAAAATGGCTATTATTAAAAATACTAAACATAACATATGCTGGTGAGGGTGCAGACAAAAGGGAATTCTTACACGCTGTTAGTGTGAATGTAAACTAGTATGGCCACTATGAAAAACAGTATAGAGATGTCTGAAAAAACTACAAATAGAACTACCATTTGATCCAGCAATCCCACTACTGGGTATCTACCCAAAGGAAAAGAAATCAGTATGCCAAAGAAATACCTGAACTTGCATGTTTATCACAGCACTATTCACAATGGAATCAACCTAAATGCCCATCAACAGATGAATGGATAAAAAATATGTGGTATACATACACAAGGATTCCATTGTGTATATGAATATTGGGTCATAAAGAAGAATGAAATCACATCATTTGCTGCAATGTGGATAGAACTGGAGATCATTATCATACATGAAATAAGCCAGGCACAAAAAAAAAAAAAATATTTCATGTTCTCACTTACACATTGGAGCTAAAAAAATCTGATCATGTGGAAGTAGAGAGTGGAAAGATAGAGAACAGAGACTGGGAAGGGTGAGTGGGGGTAGAAGGGGGTGGACAAAGAGAAATGCGTTAAAGGGAACAAACATACAGTTGGATAGAAGGAATAAATTCAGTGTTTGATAGCAGTCAGGTGACTATAGTCAAACAAAAATGTATTGTACTCAGGAGATGGACACCCTAAATACCCTGACTTAATCACTACATACTATATACATGTAACAAAATTCCATATGTACCCCATATTTTTTTAAAAACTTCATATGTTGAAGTCCTAACTCCCAGTACATCAGAATGTGCCTTATTTAGAGATAGGATCTTTAAAGAAGTAATTAAGTTAAAGTGAGGCCATTAGGGTGGCCCTAATCCAATATGACTGGTCTCCTTATAAAATAGAAGAAATTAGGACACTGACACATACAGAAGGAATGCAATGTGAAGACACAGGGAGAAGCCATATACAAGGCAGGGAGAGAGGCATGGAGCAGATTCTTCAAGGAATCAGTCTGCCAACACCTTGATTTCAGACTTCTAGCCTCCAGAACTGTGAGAATATTAATTTCTGTTGTTCAAGCAACCCAATATGTGGTACTATGTTACAGCAGCCCTAGCAAACTAATACACTATATAAACAATTGGTACTACTCCACCAACCTCTAGTAGCTAAAAGCCAGAAATCTGTGAGTCAGTCCTGAGACACCTTCTTGATCATCCCCACATCCAACCCATAACCAAGTCTGTGTCAACCCACAAAATACATCACAATCTGTCCACTTGTCTCTACCTCCATTGTCACCACTAGGCCCAAACCACCGTATCTATTGACCAAAACTATATAAGCTGTCTGATAATCAGGTATGGTTCTTACTAGTCTCTTCCAGCATATTGGGTAGAGACTTGTGAGTGGAAACTTGTCATTGCCTAACACTGCCTAAGGGGAGGTGTGGTTAGGGACATGTGGTGAAGAGGCAGGGGCTGCAAATCCTGATCAGTCCTTCCTGTGACAGCTTCTGGTTTGGCCTCTAACTTCTGACCTATTCTTCCCTACTTAGGACTATTCTGACCCTCAGTATCTTTGAACTTGACCTCACAATGTAGACTGCGGATGCAGGGCCTTCAAGGCCTGAGTATCCAGCTTGGTCCTTCCCTGCCCCTCTGCCCACCTGGCTGTTCCCTGCCAAACTGGTTTTTCTCATACCCTCAACACCTGAAGGCATCCAGCTCCCCTGCTCCCCTCCTCAGTTCTGCCTCTACCACAAGATCCCTCCCAGGACTCCTGGGCCCAAGCTTCCACCACTAGGGCTGCAGTACAGCTCCTCAGCCTACATAAGGCATATCCTTGCTTTGATGGTTCCCCAGCACCTAC
Organism: Eulemur rufifrons; assembly: GCF_041146395.1. Lineage (NCBI taxonomy): Eukaryota > Metazoa > Chordata > Mammalia > Primates > Lemuridae > Eulemur > Eulemur rufifrons. The sequence continues at coordinate 119,143,524 of NC_090989.1, forward strand.
AGGAGAAAAGCCTTGGTACATGGTACATAACCACCTGGCCTCTCCAGGATTCTCTTTTATATCTGCCCCGCCCCCCGCCCCGAACACGCACAATTTACTTGTCTACCTAATGGGCACTTGGTTTCACATCTCTGTGTTTTGTTTATGCTGTTCCCTCTGTCTCAAATGGTTTTTCCCTACTTTTACTCCTGGCTACTCCAACTTATTCTTTGAGACTCAGATCAGATGGCCACCCCCCTCCATAATCCATTCCTCACCCTTCCACACCTACCAGCTCCAGACACCCTTTCTCCTGCTCCAGTATTTCTTCTCTCCCTACACTTTACCCCTTAAATATTATTTGTCGATTTTTCCATCTTCATCACTAAACTGTGAGCTGTTTGATGGCACAGACCACCTTTTATTGACCTCTGTACCCTCAGACCTAGCATAATTGCTCACACACAGCAGGTGTTAAATAAGTGTTTGTTGAGCCAAACTGGCCTGATTCCTAGACCCACTGGACCCTGGGTCCCAGGTACCAGCCCACAGCAGGGTGACATATTTCACCCTCTCCACAGCAGGGGTCTGGCTGCTGCATTTCTTGAACTGAGTCACGTGATAGAAGCTCTAAATGAAGTACACAGGTAGTGGAGCCTGAATGGTTTTTTAAAGTTTCTCAAGGAAAAGGAAATTGTGAAATGCCCCACTGGGGCCATGAAGCAATCTCTCCTAGTCTAGACTTGCGCCCAAAGCCAGCTGCTTGGGCCGGGAGATAACGGGGCCCCATACTGAGCTGCCACCAGCAGACTCAGAAAAGTAACAAATTTACAACATTCAGGAAGAAGATTCCTCATTTCCAATAGTATCATCTATACCCTGTGGCATAAAGCACCTCCTGCCTTATTAACGTCTTTTACATTTTTTAGTGCTGAATCCAAGGTGAAAGGGAGGAGGGGGAGAGGGTACGTCTGTACCAGAGTCCTTTAGGAACCAGGAAAATGCCGTGGCAGAGATGAATTGTAGACCCAGAAATAGCATTTTTTGGATGAAATGTATAATGTTCACTCTTTTTCAAAAAAAAAATGTTTAATACAGCCCAAATGACATCATATCAGGTCACACAGAGCACAGGAAGGAAGAAAAATGCTAAGAATGAGAAGAAATTAATACAGACAGAAGCTTCCTAAAATGGATTCCACACTGCACACACTGAAGACTAGAAAGGAAAATCTTCATCAAAAAAGGCGTTGCCCTTTACCACACTTAAATACCGGCTGGACTCATTTAGCCTTTTAAACTATCTGCTACACTTAAAATACTAACATCAAAACTTAATATAATAATAATATTTAACTAGTCTAGTCAGTCTCTCTCTCTCAGCTATACCTGTGAAGTAGGGAAATTCTTTATCATATTCACTAAGTTCAGTACAATTCACCTACACAGAACCCCTGCAAGTACCTCCACCAAAGCCTCCTTATTGCCCAGGACTTCTGGTTCTTATGTTCCCTGTCCCTGAAAACATAAACAGTCCTATGTGTCATTGAATTGTAGAATTCTAGAGATTAACATGTACCCATTAGTATTCTCATGATTGCAACTAACTATAACCCACTCAATCTAGCTTAAGCAGAGGACGGTGGGGGGAGTTTATTTATTTTAAGGCCACTAAGCTGTCTTACATAACCCAAGAGGAAGGATGCAGCCTTTCTCAAAAAAGAACTGGAAAGTGGAACTGGAAAGTCATGATGATTTCAATTCCGTCTCTCATCTCTGATCCTCTCAGCATATCTGCTTCACTGTCCTGTCTCTGCAGACTGGCATTTCCTTATCCTCAGCCCACGGAATGGACTGTAAACCCCACAGTTCCTGAGTCATGATGTTGCAGCTACGCAAGGAAACTAAATAGCTGTATCTTAAGTTCAATTCCAAATCCTGAAGGAGAGACTCTGACTGTCCCAGCTTGCATACGGCATTATCTCTGTCCCAGTCAGCTGTGGCTAAGGGGATACAGTGCAAACAGAATTGCTCTGGGGGAGCAGTTCCCAGGGTAGGGTGTGTTTGTGTGCTGTCCAAGGTCCTGAACCAACGCTATATGGTGCACTCTTGTGTCTCTCCTAACCCTAGCACAGTGTTGAATTCTGTACAGCCTCTCCCAGGAAATCTGAACCAAGTAAGGAAGGAGAAGGTTTTGGAAGAAAGGGATGCAAAAGATAAAGATAGATGACTACCTAGATAGGAAGAATGGGCATCAAGGAATTGTTTTCAAATCCTCAAGAAAGAAACCACAATTATGGCTGAAATTGTAGATAGCTAAAGAAGGGAGATGCAACATTGTCATTAAAAAAATTTCACATAGAAATATACAGGGCACTAGAAGGACAGAGATGGAATGACTGATGTGTTCTCATCCACTGAGTTATACCAAAATGCTTACACTTAAAATCTCTCTTAGCAATTTTCAAGAATACATTATTATTAACTAGTCACCATGTTGTACAATAGATCCCTTGAATTTATTCCTCCTAACTTAAATTTTGTATACTTGGCCAATATCTTCCCAACCCCCCCAAACCTCAGCCTCTGGTGAACACCATTCTACTCTCTGTTTTAATGAGTTTAACTTTTTAAGATTCCACATAAGTGAGATCAAGCTGTATTTGTCTTTCTGTGTATAGCATTACTCTTAATGAGTCTTTCACATATCTATTTAATTTAATTTTATTATGTTGAACCATGTAAAATTACAATTTTCATAAGATTTAATTGTCAAATATCATCAGATTTCAAAATAATACATACCCATACTTTTAAATAGAACTATAGACTTAAATGAAAACACCAGTCCTTGGGATCACCCCTCTGTATCCCTGAATCCCACTCCTCAAAGCCAACAATTTTCAGGGTTTTTTTAACTGTTTCTTCTGATTGCTTATTTCTAAATAATACTAATATATTATTATTTCTTAAGTTGTCTGTTGTATACTTCATATGTCAACTTCCTCCTATGGAAGATATGGACCATCTCAATGCCATAAAACATATCAGGTAATCTACCAGTTCCAGGAGTTTCATTAGAGACATTCCTATGCAAACTTCCATCCTTCTGCTCAAATCTCAACTGGTGCTCTCCACATCTACTAAGCAGCTGCAGTAACTTTTCTTCCCATCCTCCTGGGAATTCCCTTTGCCTGTATTGCCTTTCCTTGCATTGACTTGACGTTATTCTCGTTCTTGCTTTGCAATCGCATTCTGTGGGGCACACACCCAGCAACTTTCTGAACATCATGCACAGGAGACACATTTGTAAGGACTTTTATGCCTACACATGTCATCCTACCCTCACACATGATTGATGGTTTGGCAGAATATGGAATCCTAGCATGAAATTTATTTTTCCTAGAATTCTGAAAGACTTATTGTCTTCCAGCATCCAGGGTTTCTATTGATAAGTTCCTTGCCGTTCTGATTCCTGATAAGTTGTATGTAACCTGCTTATTCTCCTTAGAAGTTTGTAGAGACCCTCCTCTATATTCCTGCTGCTCTGAAATTACATGAAGATGTGCTTGTTAGTCAAACTGTTAATTCATTATGCTGGGCCTTTAAATCCAGAAATGTCTGTCGTATAGTTCTGGACATTGCTCTTGGGTTATTTCTGTGATCATTTCCTCTCCTTGGCATTCTCTCTTTGGGATCCCTGTTAGTCAAATGTAGACATCCTGAACTGATTCTCCAGTTTTCTTATCTTTTCTTTCCTATTTTCCATCACTGTGGCTTTTCATTCTACTTCTGAGAGATTACCTTTCACATTATCTTCTCCAGTGCTATCTCTCAACTCATTTATTAAATATATCATTTTTAAGTTCCCAGGAGCACTTTCATGTTATATCACTTCTTAACTCCCTAAAGATACCTCATCTAACACTACCTCATTTCTCTGAGGATATTTAATTATAGAGGTTATTTTGTTTTGTTTTAAGTTTTCTTCTCCCTTTCTCATTTGTGTTTCCTCTGAGATATTTTGTCTTATTTGCTTGTTTTGATCACTATCTTTCCCATAAGGGACTATTTTCAAATACCTGATGATCTTTCTGTTTGGGGTGGGGGAGTGTTGCTTTTGTTTGTTTGTTTGTTTGTTTTGTTTTGTTTTATCTAAAGGTGAAGTCCTAAAAGCTCTGTGTGCCTGGGAGGGGCTTGTTGGCTGGTAGGCTTTACAGCAAGGGATCATGCGGTGACCCAGCCCTTTGTGTGGGGGCTCCAAATATCCATGTCTGAAAGTACATTCTCTCTTATATTCTTTGTCCTGGAGGGTTTATAACTTTTTTAATTTCTTCTATCATTTAGATTTGAGTAAAGAGCGGAAGTAAGTGCATGGATTCAGTCTACCACCTTAAGCTGGAAGTTCTCTATTACATTTCTGAAAGATTATGTTTCTTTCTGGGAAGTTTTATGGCCCTCCAGTACTGTGTTTATACCTGCTGGTGAATCAGTCCTCAGAAGTCAAGAACGTCCCCTTATTTTTTCCTCCTTTGTCTCTGCAGCCATCTTACTGCATAGGACCTACGTGAGAGTTCTTACTGGTTTCTCTGATTCCTTGAATGCACAGCGCAGTCATCATACTTGGGAATGCACCCAGCACCTCCTCCTTCCTGTTTTGCCTGAAGCAGCAGGAACCACTTTGCCAGAACCTGCCTTTTACCTGTACATTAAACATGGTTCTCACAGCCTCACCTGGCAGAGCCAGTCTTCCAATGATGACTCTTGTCTCTGTTGTACTTAAAGACCAACAATTCCCGTGTGACTTTGAGGCCTATCATGTCTTATAAGGTCTTTCTTGTACCCACCCAGAATCTCGCACTGACCTCCTCTGTGATTTGAGGGATAAAGCATTTGCTTTAAGACAATTCTGGGTTTTGCCCCAGCTTCGACACTAACTTGGTCAAATAACCTCTCTGAAGCTTAATTTCTTCAGGTGTGAAATGGGAATAACATTAGCATAACAAAATAATGTTTCATAGCATTAGTTGGTGTACTGCTGTGTAGCTGCTGTCCTGCCCAGGCTCTGCAACTAAAGGAGAGGATATCTATTGATGTAGTAATAGTTATCTTTGGGAACAAATGTGCTTCATTCTTTATCTTCGAAGGTCAAAGGACACTTTATAGGTCTGAGATAGGAAAAATTTGAAATGAAGATGCCAATAGAGAGAGGTTTGTCCTTGTACTCTACAGCAAATGGAAAAGTTACAAGCTGGTGGAGAAGGAAGAGGGTTTTGAGAGAAGGAAGGAGATGCTCTATAGGAGCCCAACTACCTGCCTCTCATCCCTAGGCCAAGCCCAAGCTGGGCAGAGAGGATCTGAGAGTGAAGGGGACTGGTACCCTACCTATCCTAGAGCTGAGAGTCACCAGCAGCCATGCCAAGATGACAGTGAGAAGTTAAGAGCCTGGCTGTAGGAGTCCCAAGAGTTTTCGTGGGCCTGAATGGAGAGCAGAAATTCACTGAGAATGAACACCCATGAGCCAGCCTAGAGGCAGCCCATAGCACAAGGCAAGCAGACCTAAGAGCCAAGGCTGGTGAGGCCTGCCCAGCCAGATCAGAGGAAACTCTCTGCAAATGAACTCAGGGTGTCAGTAGCAATGCAAGGGCAGAAGTAGGGCCAAGTCAACAGAGGTATATACCTCTATTCCAAGAATAAGCACCATGCCCAGACTGAGATGGGAAAAGAGATAAATAAGAGCATCTGTGGCAGAAGCTGCATCAGTGAGACAACACAGGCCAGATACCCTCCAACCCAAGGCCAATGAGTTCTGAAGACACAAAAATGCATGAGTATGGGGCAAGGACAGGCACCGACCCAGACATAATTGTTTTGAACCTGAAGTGACCAAAAATTTAATGTGTTGGGCTAAAAAGTCTTACAATATTACCAGATTGCATTTTCTTCTAGCAGCAGGTATAGGGATTTTCAAACTGAGTTCAATGTTTGAGAAATTTTTAAGGTTTTATTTCTTCTAATCTGAATCTTATGGGCTATTGTTCTATAAAAGTCATGGTCATTGTACTTGCTTCATAAAATTGTTATTGTGATTAAATAAGGCTCCTTCTATAAGATCCCTAACACTGGGCTTGGAGCAAATGTCAGTAACTCCATCTGCCTTTGCCTATGCCTTGCAGAGTTAACACTTGTGGGCTAGAGAAAGAAAATGTGAAATAGGCCTAGGAGCAGTGCTTAACCCCCTGGTCACCTCAGGCTCGTGAAGCTTCCCAGACACCACCCCGCCCCATATCACTCCTCTATAGAGTCAGGCAAGCTGGGGTTCTCTCTCTGGACCCTGTGAATTGATGCTGTCCCTTTGCTAAACAGACTGAGTTCTCACTTGGCCCAAAGCATCACCATTTAGGATCACTAAACCATCCTCTCTTTTTCTTTTTCTCCTGTCAGTGGGAACCCACAGTCACTTGGCTATAATAATACCATTTACTCAGACATTGCAAGTCAATTCAGCTAGGTTTAAAAAGAGATGATGTGGAAAGGCCCAAACAAGGAGACAAAGACCTTTAGATAGACTACAGAAGGACAAATTCAAAACCTCTGTGGCCAGAATGAGACAGTCCTGTCGAGAAGTTCTTTCCACCATCAGTAGGGCCCTAATTTCATACCTATGTAACAGGCTGCTTCCCTCATTTTATGGGCCTTTAGCTGGGTCTGCAACTTGATGTATCAATTTCTTCCTCCTAGAAAAAGATGAGCTACTAGGCAACAGAAGATGAGATTTTCAGGAGAAAGTCAAAGGAATTTTATAGCCTGTTTGTGTTGCCCATACCACACAATGACAGCAGGGCTGCCATAAATACTTATTAAAATTAATATTGTTTGAGTAAGTCAAAGGAGAAAAAGATGCTTCTGCAAGTCTATGCATAATATAACTCTCCCCTGCACAGAGCCTGGGACCAGGAACATGATGGGCTGTAATGCTGTTGTGATAGAAAGAACATTGTACAGAGAATGAATAAGCTGTCCAAATGGCATTTTGGAATAACATTCCTAGGGCTGGGTAGGCCGAGGTTTAGGAATCCAAATGTTCATTCACTTCACCTCTATAATTTACCAGAGGCATACACACACATAATATTACCACCTGGCATAGTGACTCTAATTTGGTAGACTCTCAGGTCAAATCGGGGCTTGTCCAAGACACCGCAACAAGTCTGTAGTCAGCAACTGCTATTACGCATTTAAACTATATCAAAGGCATTAGCTTTCTCTGCCAACTTCAGAACTATAAAGAAGCCTTGTCAGAATTTAGTGTTATCTACAATCACTGTCAGAGGGGCCCCTTGTGCACTCGTGCCAATTTCAATCACCCATCAGAGAATTGACAACTATAATAGTAATACATATGTATTTGGTACTTTATCATTTACAGAAGAGTTTTTACCAACTTTACTATAATTAATCCTCACTACATTATAAGAGTAGGTTTCATTATCCCTATTTTATAGGGGAGGAAACCGAGGCTCATAGGAAATTAGTGACTTGCCCAAGATCACAAAGTTAGTAAGTGGTAGGGCCAGGATTTGCACCCAGGTATCTGACATTGTGTCCACATCAATTCCAGCAGACCCCTGTGTGTTATAGCAGGACATAGTGATGTTATTTGCAGTCATTGCTTTTGCCCATGACCTTTCTCTACTTCTCAGGCAGCAGCTATGGCAGTCTGGGCCTACTTCATTGGAAAGGAAGGGCATAAAAAATAGAGAGCAAAACAGTGAGTCTCTAGCTTTTGAGTTTGGGAATATCTGACAGAGAAAATAGCTTAAAATTTCAAAGTTCTGGCTTTTGAGTACAAAAAGCCAGAATTCTGCAAACAGTCCAATTGAGAAGATATGCCTGAGGAAGAGTCAGTCAGTTCCCGCACCCAAGACTCCTCAGGCTAGGAGGAGACAGAGAAGTGCAGGGAGAATCAGAGATTAATGCAGAAGTAGGGGGCCTGTACCCTCAAGGGGTCATTCTAGATCCAGGAACTAGACTCTGCAGTGGCTAGACAGACCCTAAGTTATCCCTTCATGATCTCCACTTCCTGGCATTCATGCCCTTGCATAATTCCCTCCCTTTGAGTGTGAGTGGACCCTTGCTTCTAACCAATAGAATATGGCAAAGGTGACAGATGTACATCATTATGTGCATGTGGCTACACCACATATGATTGGAGTGCCCATCTTGCAAAGAGATACTCTTCCTTGCTGACTGTAAAAAGCCAGTTGCCGTGTTGTGAGTTGTCTGTGGAGAGGACCCACGTGTCAAGAAACTGAGTGGTCTCCAACCAACAGCCAACAAGAAACTGAGGCTCCCAGTCTAAAAGACTGCAAGGAACTGAATGCTGTTAATAACCTCGTGAGCTTGGAAGCAGATCTTTCCCTAGCTGAGCCTCAGATGCGAACTCAGCCCCTGGCCAACACCTTGACTGCAGCCTTGCAAAGGATGTAGCTAAGCAGTGGCCAGACTCCTGACTCACAGAAACTGTGAGATGTCACAGAAACCCAGGCATCTTGAGGATGTGGAGAACAGGTCAGTAAAGGCTTCCTGGAGGAAGGGACACTTGAGTGGAGTTTCTTATTATTATTAGAGACAGGGTCTTGCTATGTTGCCCAAGCTGGAGTGCAATGACTATTCATAGGCACGATCATAGTGCACTACTAGCTGAGTGAAGTTTTAAAGGATAAATTAAAATGAGATTCTATGAATGTTAGATTCCAAACTTTTATGGTTCTATAAGTTTAACTTTTCAACGTTCTGAGATTCTTTTTTTCCTAAAGTCTGAAGATCAAAGACTCCTTGCTGGTACTGTTATCTATGGGGCCCCACTTGAGGGTTAGAGGACACAAACTAATATAGCTGAAATATATCTGAATCAGCCTCCTGTTCTTCCTGATTTCCTGCATCTCTGTCATCTCTGCCTTCAGGGATTCCTTCCTTTTTTAATTTACTCTTTTATTTTTAATAAAATTTTCACATGCACACAGTTCCAAGGATCAAATCATTTTATAACAGTTGTATGAAAAATAGCAGTTGTACACACTACCCCATCCTACTCCCTTTTTTTACCACTTGTAGGAAACCACTTTCAACTTTTAGAAGATGTTTGGATCTTTTCGTCCCTGTCTTTAAGTAACATGCTAATATTGGTACTTCCTTTTGTGGCTGCACCACCCTCTGGCTTCCCATTACGGAAGATGCGACCTTTTTACCACTCTCGCCAACCCCACCACGTACACCTACTTTTATTCCCATTCTCCCCATAGAGTTGATTCAAAATTTTAGTTAAACTTAATACATTCTGTGTTTGCATTACTATGATCATGTAAATGCTATTCACAACTTAGTCATGAACTTTTTGAACTATGATTACATTTACTTTCTAATGAACCTTGTTTTCCCCAGAGTTTATGATTGTTTTGATCTTTCATTTGCTGAGTTTTCTATATTCTTATCATTAATTTAACCATAAACTCTTCCCCATATATGTAAATCTCTTCTCAATATGTTCAAGTTCTTTAGGCGTTTTATTATTTTTATCTTTTTGAATAATTCTCTCCTAGTCTTCTGATCCACTTTAGCAATCTGAACTGTTTGCAAGACTGTGATCCTAAGATTTCCCTTCACCAGCATCCTGGAGATTCCTTTATTTCCTGTTTTGAATTCTCTGTTTCCTGTATCCCAATTTGTAGTGCCATATCCCATTTCACCATTGTGTTTGTGCATGTACGCACACACTTACTCCCTGGCTTCAGTGTGCTTTTGCTTCCAACAGCCAGCACCTGCAGAGGTGCACCTCTTCAGAGGACCACCTTGGGCAACTGCAGGTGCTTTGTCTGAAGCCAGAGACCCAAGTGCCTAGAAGTTTTCATCCCCCACCCCCCATCCTCCAGAGCAGCCCTCAACCATTAACTAATGTGAGAATATACAAGCCAGCTGCTTTGCTTCAGGTGGGGACAACTCTGAAATAACTGTATACTACAGCATTCTCCTGCAGGACAGATTAAAGTCACCCTCCATGGAATGCTGCCTGGAATCACACCTCACCTGGCTTCCCCTCCTTCTCTTGTCTTTCTTCCTCCACTCCTTCACATCTCTTTAATAAATAAATCACTTGCACAAGAATTCACGTCTCAAAGTCTTCGAGGGAGCCCAACCTGAGAAACATATATTCCTTTCGCTTGGTTTAATCTCTTGGTTTGTTGGAACACATCCTCCAGTAGCTTAATGAGAGGGTGCATGGCATATAAAATGTTTAGACTTTCTCTCCTAGAAAATGTCTTATTCTACTGGCACACTTAATTGATAGTTTGGCTGGTGTGATGGTTAGTTTTACATGTCAGCTTGGCTAGACTAGAGTATCCAGTTACTTAATCAAACACTAATCTAAATGTTGCTGTAAAGATATTTTGCTGATGTGCTTAATCTGCAACTGATCTACAATCAGTTGGCTTTAAGTAAGAAATTACCCTTGATAATGTAGGTGGGCCTCATCCAATCAGCTGAAAGCTTTGAGAGAAAAATTTAAGGTTTCCTGAAAAAGAAGAAATTCTTCCTCAAGACAGCAACATTAACGCCTGCCTGCATCTCCATCCTGCCCTACAGATTTCAGAATTGCCAGCTCCTACAGTCACATGAGCCAATTCCTTGAAATAAATCTATTTTTATATATTATATATAATTCTGCATATACAATCATCCCTCAGTATCCATGGGGATTGGTTCCAGGATCCCCTCAGATACCAAAATCCAAGGATGCTCAAAACCCTTACATAAAATGGTGTAGTATTTTCATATAACTGACTCCTGTGTACTGTCAGGCACCATATAATGACGTTTCAGTCAAAAACGGACCACTTATACAACAGAGATCCCAAAAGATTTTTCCTGTACCTTGTCTATGTTTAGATATGTTTGTATGCACAAATACTTACCATTGTGTTACAATCACCTACAGTATTCAGTGCAGTAACATGCTGTACAGGTTTGTAGCCTAGGAGCAATAGGCCATACCATATAACCTAGATGTGTAGTAGGCTCTACCATCTAGATTTGTGTAAGTGCACTCTATCATGTTCACACAGTGACAAAGTCACCTAACAACGCATTTCTCAAAAGGAATCCCCATCTTTAAGCAATACATGACTGTACTTTATGTCATTTCTAGATGATTTATAATACCTAGTAATACAATGTTATGTAAATAGTTGTTATACTGTATTGTTTTTTAAATTGTATTATTTTTATTGTTGTATAATTTTGGGGAGTTTTGGTATTTTTGATCTGTGGTTTGAATCCATAGGTGCAGAACCCCCACATACAGAGGGCTGACTGTACAGTCAGACTTTCTGCAGAGTCCCAAGGTGGCACAAGGCATCACATGTTGAGGGAGTTGAGTGTGTTAGCTCAGGTCTCTCTTCCTCTTCTTATAAAGCCACAGCCCCACTCCCATGATAACTCATTAAGCCATTTACCCATTAAACCATTAATCTGCTAAACAATGAATGGATTAATCTGTTCATAAGGGCAGAGCCCTCATGACCCAATCACCTCTTATAGGTCCCACCTCTCAATATTAAGGCACTAGGAATTAAGTTTCAACATGAGTTTTGGAGGGGACAAACATTCAAACCATAGCACTCTCTCTTAAGTGTAAGAATATTTCTTTATAATATAGAGATCCTAGACTGCTCCTAAGAGTGTGACTCTAAAAAGGTGACTGGAAGTCCAAAGTGTGGCGGTGGAGTTCATTAACTATCATCTTCACAGTCAGGTGATCTGGCCAGGCTATTTGTCAGGGGACTTCTGGTGTCAGTGTCTTTAATCTTTCCTTTCAGCCTGATCAGAGTCCTCAGAGAAGTTTTTGCCTGTGTCCTACCTGCACAGTGAGAGTTCTGTGGGATCATTGAGTTGCTTCTTGGATTTCCTCATTGCTAGGTTAAGATTTAGCTTTTCAACTGTCAAGGCCATTGCCTCTTGCTCATCTGCTTTTGAACCTCTGATATTTGGTTGACTTGGTTGATTCCCCGTTTTTTTTGTTGTTGTTGTTGTTGTTGTTGTTTTTGTCTTTGTGAATTCATGAATTTCCAAAAAATTATTTTCTGTTTGAAGGGTTACAGGAAAAAGCGGGGGTTAAAATATGTGTTTTCATTCTATCTCCCATCTCTAACTGGGAGTCCTCCAATGCATTTCAATGCTCCAAACTATATTGTCGGTATCTGCCTAAGCCCACCCTTCTCTTGAACCTTCAGAAACTGTATTGCAAAGTACCAAAAATTGGGTGACATAAAATAACATAAATTTATTGTCTCACATTTGGAAGGGCTAGAAGTCTGAAATCAAGGTGTCAACAGTGTTAGCTCCTTCTGAAGACTGTGAGGGAAGAATCTATTCCATGCTTCTCTCCTAGTTCCTGGTGGTTTTCTGGAAATCTTTGGCTTATAGATCCCTCCAGTCTCTGCCTTCATCTTCACATGGCATTCTCCCTGTGTCTCTGTCTCTTCACATTACCTTTCTTCCCTCTGTTCACATCTGTTTGTACATTCACATTTCCCATTTTTTTGTTTGTTTGTTGTTTGTTTTGTTTTGTTTTGAGATAGAGTCTCTCTCTGTCATCCAGGCTAGAGTGCGATGACATCATCATAGCTCACTGCAACCTCAAATTTCTGGGCTCAATCGATTCTCCTGCTTCAGTCCCCCAAGTAGCTGGTACTACAGGCATGCACCACTATGCCTGGCTAATTTTTCTATTTTTTATAGAGAGGAGATCTTACTCTTGCTCAGGCTGGTCTTGAACACCTGGGTTCAAGCAATCCTCCCACCCAGGCCTCCCAGAGTGCTAGGATTACAGGTGTGAGCCACCTCAACTGGCCAGATTTCCCATTTTTGTAAAAACACCAGTCATACTGGAATAGGGCCCACAATAATGACCTCATTTTAACTTGATTACCTCTGTAAAAGACCCTATTTCCAAACAAGGTCACATTCTGAAGTATTAGGGATTATGACTTCAACATGTCCTTTTTAAAGGACACAATTCAACCCATAACAGGGACCAACTTATCATTTTTTCCTCACATCCAAGATGACGTAAGTGCAGGTGAAGAGCTACTTGCTTACAAGTGTCCCCTGTGGAAATCTCAGCCACTGAAGTAAATGTTGATCTCTCTGTAAAGTTGATGCATCTGAAAACTACAGCACTGTATGATTCATGACTAGACGTTCCTCAGACGAATAGAGTAGTCCATTAACAGTGATTATTGCTGATGTTAGGAACTCTGGTCTGGGGTCAGGAAACTTGATGGTCTGGGTAGCATCCTTTCTTACCTCAAGTTTGACCGGTTTTATGTTTTAACCTAAAAATTCATGCAATTTTTGCATTCTACTCATAATATATTTATTTTTTTTAATACTAAAATAAAACTTCACATAACTTGCCTTAGAGTATATTTAGTTCTCTGAGAGAGGATGTCATGCTTACATCCTGAGGTTTTGTTCGATAGACACCCTATTTGAGACAGCCCTGACTAAATGCAGAGGGCTGCGGTTAATAACCTGTGAGGCTCTCTCCCCACTATGGATGTGTCAGAACCTATTATCTAACCAATGGCAAATCCTGAAGAGGTGATGAGGGACACAACAGGAGTATCTTATCTTTCTAGAGTCGTGCCACATGGCAACACAGACCTAAAGAAAGGAAAGATGGAGCCTCCAAGACAGCCATGATGAGGAACCAAGCCTGACTTGAACTCTGGTTCACTCATGCTCCCTCCCCAGAGGCAGCGTGAAGTCATGGTAAAAATACAAGCTTTGGCCCCACAGACCAAGGGTGACTCCATTTCTGTCACTTCCCAGCCATATGAGCCCAGGAAAACATTAATTTTTCCTTTGGAAATCTAGCTTAGGAGGCAATTCTATCATCCCTAAGGACCTTGGGTGACTTCTGGACAGAATGCATGGAGCAGCTATTTGGGAACTCTGAAAAGTAAATGCTAGCAGGCAGATTGGGAAAGGAAATCAGAAAAATGATGAGTTTCCTGGTTTTGTCCTTCAGTATCTCTGAGCCTAGATTCAAAGGTAGTCTAAAACCTGAGCTGTGCACCAGATGAGGACAGAAGAACTCAAAGAGAAGCATCTACTCTGACCTGAGGTTTGGGGAAGAAAATCCCTACAGATCAGAGAGAGTTGGAGAAATCCCCTGGGTGGGTTGTTTGTTCTTTCCTTTCTCTCAGTCCGTAGGCCCCAGGCAATTTCATGGCAATGCTACACAGTGGGAGCAATAGCCAGGCAGGCACCTAAAACTCCAAACTAGGGGCACCCTTCCCTCTGACTAAAAAAACTGGGGTCCCCATAGCATGGAGAGAATCCCCGTTGCTTTTCTTTCCTCTACATATTCACTCACCTCATGGCTCCGGGTGCAGACACAGTAGCAGGAAGTATGTGGCAGAGTAGGAAAACCAAAGCCCCAGCTTTCTGGCCAGAGGACCAGGAAGAGAGGGGCTTGGGAGCCAAGAAGTGTCAAGGAAGGGAGACCCAATCCCCAGCTATAGGGACAAGTCCTGCAAGGTATAACCGTAGCAAACCACGCCTGTGGTCTCACTCCTCCTGACAGTGATTGGCTTAGGCATGAACATGGAATGTAATTCTCACCAATGAGAAATGAAAGGAAGGCTGCTGGAGGCAGGGACAGAAGTCAGATTTTGTTAAAGGTTTCTTTGGTTTTCAGAGGAAATGAAAAAAGACAGTCCTGATAGTATACCTCTTGCCTGTGTACTGGAACCACAGCAGCCATGCTGGGACCACAATCAGAGCTAGCAAAGGACCAAGCTGACACTCGGGGACTGGCAGAATGGAAAAACGAAAAGAACCTGGTGCCATGGAATCAGCCACTCTGGAGCTGCCCTACCATGGGCTTGTTATGAGAGATCATGATTTCTTCCTGTCTTTTGAGTCAATTGAGGCAGGATTTCCTGGAACTTCCAGTCGAAAGTTACCTGAGAGTAATACCTTAGAAAGAACATATAAGGCAAAAAGATTGCTACACCAGGAGAATAAGAAATCCTCACCTGCCCAACCCAACACTGACCTGACTTTATGTTGTTTTAGGTCCCCCATCCGAACCCTGGCCTGGAGCATTACTTAGGTCTTCCTTAAGGTTCAGAGGATTTGTTAACATCAGGGAAGAGTGAGCAGGCAGTATCTGGAAAAGGGAAATGAGGGAGACTCCCTCTTCCATGGCCATCCATAGATATTTGCAGCACCCCTGGTGATGACCTAGCTACAGAAACAGTGAGGTCGGCTCTCCAAGGGATGCTAGAAACACTCTATGTGTTAAAAAGAAAAGAACTTGCCACATGGATTACACAAGTAATGAAGTTTTAACCACCATTTCATTTTCATCAAATAGATGTTTGAAAAATACTTAAATAATTTTATACGAAAAATATCCTGTGAATTTAAAACTCCCAGCTATTTACATCTATCTACATTTTTTTACAGACTCATCAAAGCACACTTTTTATATGAAGCTGGAGTAAGAGTGGATATTTTATTCTGCATTCTGCTTTGCTTGCACTTAGCATTGTGATATATGCACATTTTCACATATGAACGCAATTCACATACTTTTCAATTTCAGTGGTCACAGAGAATTCTGATACACTATGATTCACTTAACCTTTTGCACTCACTGGGTATTTTGGCCACTTTCTATCTTTCCCTATTATGAACATGCTGCCATACATATCTTTGTACAAATGGCTTTTTTAAATTTGGATTATTACTTTAAGGTATATTCCCAAAAGTGGGATTACCAAGTCAAAGGGTATGAATGTTTTCATAGTTCTTATTACAAATTGCCAGCTTGCATTTCAGAAAAATAGGAACAACTTATGGAGTAGCCAGCAATGTATGTGGGTTTTCTAAGCAGAACCTAATACAATGGGTTTTATCGATCTTATTTATTTTTACTAATTTAATGTTGGCACACCATAGATGTTCAAATTTGTATTTCTTTATTATTCAAGCTGAATATTTTTTCATGTTATTTACTATTTATAAAAAAAATTTATTTCAATAGAACAAATCTATCTACTACGACATGGCAACATTATAAATTATAAAGCGGATACTAATGAAAGATGTTACATGCCTTTCTTTATATGTTAACAACATCTTCATATCTTTTGATAAATTGTCAGGTAGAATTCAGGTCTTAACCACAAATTGCATAATTCTTCATCTATTTTGGACTGTACACCTTATTCATAATAATTAAAATAATTTTCTAATTTTTTCATTTCATTTAGTCCTTTTTCATCATCAAAAGTCAAAACTCTTGTATAATTGATTTGATTCACCTTGTTTCAGATGATGTCTTCTATTACTTTAAATATCACAAATATATTTTAGATATAAAATGCTATTGTAGATATAAATACACTATTTCCTCTTTTGATTTTTTTTTTTTTATGGTTGGTTTCATGGCCATTTGTAAGGTGCAAACCTAAGGTAAGTTTCATTCCTGCCTGGACTTCTGAAATACATGGCTAAATTTTCCCTTATGACATTAACTGAAAATAAGAACCTGCAGCCATTCAGTTCTGCGCTCAGGAGGTTGATGCAGAGCAGCTCGGAGTTCACAGAGCTACAGTACTGCGTGCACGATTCCTTACTAAGTAGAAAAACTAAGTAGAAAGGTATTCATAAGCATCCTGAGATGAAAAAAATGCACACATACACAAAAATTTTTAATGCATGTCTTTCTGTATTACTTCTTACAACTGCATGTGAAGCTACAATTAACTCAAAATAAAAAATTTAATTGGTAAACTTTTTCAATGCATGGAAATTAATAAGATATTTTCCTTTAAATATGCAAATTTCCAAATTTACACCTGACTCTCAACAAAAGTCTAGAAGTTTGGAGCATGGCTATTGTTTTCATCAATTCCCTGATACTTAGGGCAAGAGCCATCAGGTTGTGAAGTCTTTATCCTCCACCTCCCATTATTTGAGGAATCAGCATTCAAGCAATACAATGTTAAGTCCAAAGGTAGGTTTAGAAGTGCTAGTTTTTAGCCAAATTGCCAAGTATTTATTAAGGACCACAATCTTGCTTGACAGTGGGGTACCAGCTATCAAGGAAACAACTTGTAGCAGAGAAAATTAATGTTTGTAAGCTAGCAGCTCCTTCCTGTTGCTACAGGTGAAGTTTAATTTTTGAAGTAAGGAAACTGTCATTTTGGTAACCAAGCAAATTTTGCATCCTTGAGTATGAGCTAGAATTTGTTTTTGGGCAAGTCTTCCCTTTCTCCTGAAGGGCCACTATGGTGACCTTTTTAGTCATGCAGACAGAGATAAAGCGATCTCCTACTCCTTTTTCTGGGAACAGCCCTGCACCAGTCATAGCTTCAGACTGAGATGTTATATATTCTGTTCACTAATGAAAATTTGGTTTATATTTCAGCAGGACTGTGCCCTTGCAAATAAATTATTTTAAAATATGAATTTAAATTGTCCAGTCCCTGAAAATTATTGCTTGTTCATGAGAGATATTTCCTTTTTATCTCTCCCCAGTGTTTATTCCCAGTAGACTGGCAGACCAGCCTACGCCAGGTGAAACAGAAGACCTGATTATCTTCTCACAGGGAGGGAAAAGAACCGGGGCTGGGCTGGGCAGGTTCTCCCTGGTCTGGCCAGCTGGGACACCACACCTGAGGCTCTGCCTCTGCGCCTTTGCTGCCTCTAGCCCAGTGGCCCCAGGACCCTAAAACAATCCAACCACTAAGAGAACAAGTGTGAGTCTGACCCCCAATTTCACCACTGTAGTCCTGTGTGACCTTGGGCAACTCACTTTACCTTTCTGGTCTCAGTTTCCTCATCCGCAAAATGGAGGAAATAATAGCTACTAGAGGGCTGCTAAGAAAATGTTAGTTCCCTCCTCTGCCCCCACCCTAGATTGGAGGACTTTGCATCCTATACATTCAGACTGACCTCTAGTCGGCCAAAGGGGCTGATGAGCAGTAGAGAAAACCAGGCTCATCCCTCCAATGGATACACAGCAGAACCAGTTCTCTGCAGCAACCCCCTAGAAGCTGACAAGTGTGCAGAGGGCCTGGGACTCTGCCCTGGGTATGTGGCGGGCGTTGGGGGGTTGGTATATTGCTGTGTGCCTGGATTCCCCAGACTATTTGGGAGATCTTCCCTGAGATCCACCCCTCCTCCCAGGTACAAAGAGTTGCAGCTGGTACCAAGGCTGACCTTGGTCTTTCTCACATCCTGGCCAAGGTTGCATGAAGACCCCTGGAGCCTCTGCCCAATGGGCCACCGTCACTGAGCTACCTATTCAAACCCCTGCTCGGTTGGCCTTCTCGGGCCAGGGTGCTACTCCTTCCCACATCTCTGGATCATTCTTCTGCCCCTTGAAAGAAATCTCCCATGCCCAGACACTCACATCCCCCCAACACACACACACACACACACACACACACGCACACACACTGCACCCTGCCCAGACCCCCTTCACCTGTCCTGTGTGCCATTCCCCAGATTCCTCTCCCAAGTGTGCTTTGCTTCTAAGGCTCTCACCTTGCAGTCTTCAGAGAACAACCCCTGGGCTGCGGAGCCTTTACCCAGACATAGGGAAAGACAAAAGTGCCTGGGAATTTATGTCCCCAGGGCTGCCTGAAGCCAGTGTATGGCTGGTGCATGGACATGAAAGCCAGCTCCCTTGCCTTGATGGGAGACAAAAGGATGGGGAATTTGCACTCCAGAGCGCCCCAACCGGTAAGGCCGAGGCTGCAACTTCACCTAAAGTCACATTCTTCCTCCTCTTCCCTGCCCTGCTTGACCTTCTCCCTCACGGGTCTCCCCTAGGAGCATTTTCTTGATAAATCTCTGGCATGCACCCTCTCATCTCAGGATTTGCTTCTGCGCAACCTGACCTGAGACACAGCACTAGCTTGTCACACACCCTGATGGGAGCAAGGGCCACTTTTCTGAGCCCACTT
Source organism: Eulemur rufifrons (assembly GCF_041146395.1). NCBI lineage: Eukaryota > Metazoa > Chordata > Mammalia > Primates > Lemuridae > Eulemur > Eulemur rufifrons. The sequence continues at coordinate 119,162,552 of NC_090989.1, forward strand.
GACCATGTGTGAGTTCCCAGTTGTGTGTGTGCACATACACAGGCATGCACACATGAAAGGGAGAGTGAGAACAGATGTGTGGGTGTGTAAGTTTGTAGGTGTATAGATATGTTGCTTGAGAATGAGTATATGCATGTTCTGGGCACAAGTGTGTCCAGATGTGTGTATGTGTTTCTGTTTGCAAATGTGGATGTAGGTGAGGGTAGGTACTAATATGTGTGTGCGGAGGAAGTGGTGGGAGGGTGTGCACACGCACACATGCTTATGTCTAGCTCCCCTACTAAGGGTTAAAGCAAAGGTAACTTGAAGCAGTGAACACCTCCACAGCCAGCAGGGCCCACAACCTCTGACATTCCAAAGAGCCACTGGGCCCTGGGTCACAATGAAATGACATTTCACTATAAACATGGCCCCATTTCTCAGTTGAGCAAGCATCAGACCCACTTCCACAATGACACATAAATGAAAGACTTAAAGAAGAGGGAAATCCCGAGATAAATGAAACCTGGCCACCAGGATTATTAGGTAATCACAGTGTACTTACTCTATTAATTTGCTAGGGCTTCCATAACAAAATACCACCAGCTGGGTGGCTTAAACAACAGATATTTCTTGTCTCACGGTTCACGAGGCTGGGAATCTGAGACCAAGGTGTTGGCAGGGTTGGTTTCTTCTGAGGGCCATGAGGGAAGGATTTGTTCCAGGTCTCTCTCCTTGGCTTGTAGACGGCCATCCTCTCCCTGTGTCTCTCCACATTGTCTTCCTGTGTGCATATCTGCGCCCACATTTTCCTCTTTTATAAGAACATCGGTCATATCAGATTATAGTTCATCCTAGTGACCTCTCTTTAACTTGATTACCTCAGTAAATATCCCATCTCCAAATAAGGTCACATTCTGGTACGGGGGGTTAGGACAGGGACACAAATCAACCCTACCACTACTGATAGGATTGTTATAAGGATTAAAATGAGTTAGTATTTGTAAAATGCTTAAATCAGTGCCTGGCATATCGTAAGGCCCATAAACATTCTGCTATGATGATAATGATGACAATTAATTATATCAACTTCATAACATTTGTGCCCTGTACTAATAAGAACTATAAGTGGTGGCACAGTGGTTGTAAGACAAAATATCAAAAGCTTTACGATACACAAAAGGTGAAAGAAAAGACAAAATCTTTGTGAGACCCGTCTCTACCAGTTTATGAAGTATGCGAGCCTAGTTTGTGCAAAACAAAATTGAACACAGGAGGTGGGCAAAAGGAACCTACTTGTAAACAATTCTTTTTTTTTTTTTAATTTCAGCTTATTATGGGGGTACAAAAGACAATTCTTTTAACAAATGTTGTTACCATCACATCTGCAAAGTACCATAGGGCAGCTTCGTGATAAATAGGCAGCACCAACCCCAGGCTGAAAATTATCAGCAAAGAGAGAAAATGAGGCCTTGCCTCAAGGAATCTCTGTTTTCATTAACTCACTGCCGGAGATCACAGAACCCGAGAGAAAGGAGAGGAGATCTTTGAGCGCATTGTTGAATGTAAGGCTCAGGGGAGCTTGCAGGGTAAATACTATAATTGTGGGTTTATATTGCGTGGGCCAATCAGAAAGCCCTGTGTCCACTGCTTCCTCAGGGACCCCTGGCAGGAGCGCAGAGGCTAGGTTTGCTGAATGAGCCTCACAATCGTGGCATCCAGCTCGGACCCGGGAACCGAATTCCAGTGAGCTTCATCGCAGCTCAGCTCCGGGTCACTGACCAGCACCTCCCACGTGCCTGCAGGCCTGGGCAGCATCTGCACCCACAGGCCAGGCCTACAGGTGGCTGTGACCTCAGCCCTCAAAAGGTCTGTTGAATATAAATACAGTTGTTTACTGTAATGCAGTTATTAATGTAAATAGGTTCTTTAGGGTTTGGTTAAATATTGCATCAGATGTATTCAGCTATAATACAACAGAAAATTTAAGTAACAGATTCAAACAAATGCAGGCATTTTTTTATTTGGTAGCAAGAAGACACGAGAAAGGGGATCTTAGAGTCCATTTGGCAGCCTAATGATGCCGCGGAGGAACCAAGGGTTTTCCATCTTTCCATGCTCCCTTCCTTGGCTTGTGCAGACTCCCAGCTGAAAGACGGCTGGCCTGCTAATTTCTAGGTCGCCTCATCCACTGTTTACCTTCTACAAAACAGCAGGACGCTAGACTCCCGGACAGACTCGAGAATCCTCAGCAGGGAGCCTGCCGTGCACTCACAAGCTGGCTACACAGTCACCACCGGGCATCAGCCCTCCCATCCTCTCTATCTCACAGCTTATTTGTCCATATCTACCCACAAAGCCACCTGCAGGAGCCTCACCTTTGCCAGCCCCCCAGGGGGACGCCTCTACCCCTGCCACAGACACTCTGACAGGTGCCCCCAAAGCCGCCGTCCTCAGATGTCCCCACAGTGCTGCGCCCCATGCAGAAAGGGGGAAATGGCCTCCTCCCCACTCTGCCTCATCACTCGGTCCCAAAGCAGTTCTACTTTTACCCAGAGCCTCAGCAAGTGACCCCATCAACTCCTAGAGCACCCCACCCTTGCCCCAGGCCTAGGCAACCTGGAGAAACCTGGAGACCAGCAGAGACCTCTGTGTCTTCCAGAGCACCCCGGTCCCTGCCCCTCGGGCCTCACGCCCAGTCCACTGAGCTGAACCTTGAGCAGACACCATTCCACCCACCTGTCCTCCTCCGCTTCTTCTTTCCCTTCTCCTGCCACCAAAAACCCCCTTATCCTCTTCCAGTTGCAAAGAAGACACTCCCAGATGCTGATGGGTCTGAGAGAGAGAAATAGAAAGAACTTGTCTACATCAGCAGCCAACGAAAGACCCTCTGGTATACTTGGCAGAAGGTGGTGGTCTCTTCCCAGCAGGAGAGAGCATTAGAGGAGGGCTGAGCAGGGTTAAAGGAAATCACAGTAGAAACAATTACTGCCCCTGCTGTCCAGTTCTGGGGGTGGTGCAGCAGCGATGCCCGGGAACTGTGGGAGCTCCCTGGCAGGTCTGGGGAGGCCACAGCCTCTACCTGGAGGATGGATGTGTGGGTGGCCATCCAATCTCCTCTCTCCTCTCCTCGACCTTCCTCCAGCCCTTTCTCTTCATTTCCACCTGCCTCCACCTCCCACTCCTTAGCCTCCAAGTCCTTGTTCTTCCTCTACCTCCCTCCTGGTTCTCTCTCTGCAGCACCACTTGTGGGCAGAGCACTCTTTTGCATTCTGCTGAAGGTGAGAAAGAAATGGGAGACAATGATCCCACCCTTAGGGAGTTAGTGAGGTAAGAAATAACCGCAGAACCAAGCAAAGAAGTAAGACTGAGTCAAAAATGACTTTGACCCTTTCAGATGTTCCTTCTGTATCCACCTATTAAGGCATCCTTGGAGGAAGACATTGCCTGAAGAGATAGCTCCATGGAACCCTCCTGGATCAGTGCAGAAGACAAAGAAATAGTTTTGGAACATCAGTGACACTACAGAATTTATCTAATGAAAAAAAGAAAGCAGCTGGGCATGCACATGGTGGCGCCCGCCTGTAATCCTAGCACTCTGGGAGGCCAAGGTGGGAGGATCACTTGAGCTCAGGAGTTCAAGACCAGCCTGAGCAAGAACGAGATCCCATCTCTACTAAAAATAGAAAAAATTAGACAGTTGTTGTGGTGTGTGCCTGTAGTCCCAGACACTCCAGAGGCTGAGGCAGAAGGATCACTTAAGCCCAGGAGTCTGAGGTTGCAGCGAGCTATGATGTAGCCACTGCACTCTAGCTGGGGTGACAAAGCAAGACTCTGTCTAAAAAAAAAAAGAAAGAAAGAAAAAAAAAGCAAAGAATTTTCTATGAGAGACTCATCTGTTTCTTTTTTAAAATATTATAATGTTCTGTTTGGATATGTTTTTGTAGTAAAGTCTTTTTAAAAGCTTCACACACCTTATTGTCAAAAGTCCTATCAGATACAAAGCCAAAAAACTGTAATGAGGACACAAATACTGGAAATAGGAGTTTAAAAATTCATGTTAACAAATGAGATGAACTCAAGCTTTGTACTCAGACAGACAAGAGCTAGACAAGAGAAGATTACTCTTTTCTAATTGGGAAAGATCCTCCCTAAGGATTTCTGGGGTCAGACAGACAGAAATTTTTCCCATACAGAAATATGTCCTGTAAAGACAGAGTCCGGACTACTGAGTATAAAGTCATTTTCTCCCTAATGCAAGGCAGGAATCTGTGCCCTTCAAGAAAGCTAAGTGTGGGCTGATAGCACAGAACTTCCCCAGCTATCTAAATGCTGTTGAGACCAACATTTGGCACATCCCAGACAATCCAAGAAAGAGTTAATATCATCTACTGCGACCCGGGAGCAGGAACCAGGGAGAGGTAAGCAGAAGCTACTTGGTTCTTTCTATGTTTTTGTATTTCTTTAGATCTTACACTAAATAAAATAGTCTATCTAAGATAAACATGTTGTATTAATAAGAGTTAACTCTGTAGTGGTCTTGATTTTAATAGAGCTTTGAAAAAGGAAGCTAAATTCTCTTTCAGCTCCCCACAGCTATGGGAAGCCTAGCTGTTAGCCCCGTGACCCATGGCAGGTCCCTAAACTCGAAGCACCCTCCTTAGGAGGACGCCCAGAATTGCACAGCTAACTTAAGAAGTAACAGCAAATTGCACAACTCCTTCCTAATCAATGCATGGAGTAGGGATCAAGAAAATGACTAACTAATCAGACCAATGACTTAGACAAAGTAAAGGGGGAATGGATAAGAGCACACATTTTCCTGTTGATATCCCATAGCTGCTGGATTAAGAATGATGGACAGGAGAACTACCTTCTGCCAATTAATTCCAGAGTATAATTTGTAGCCTGGGCCCATCCTGGACTATCCTGGGCTGCTAACAAACCATGACACTGCTTTAATTTCTCCTTTGCCCCCACACTTTATTAAAACCTAGAGTGGGTTCCATCAAATATCCCTTCAAGGAAAAAACAGAGAGAGGGAGAGAAATGGAGCAACATTTGTCTCAATGCAATAGGAAAGATTAGAGTTTGCTGGATAAAGAGGGAGAAGGGAGGGGGTAGGAATTCTTGTGAAACACACACACGCACAGGGACACACACACACAATTTCTCTTTTGCAATGACCTCCTTATGCCCCATCCATCAGCCTGGGGTTGGCTTATTCTAACTAGCAGATTCCTTTATTCTGTATAACAGGCCCATCAGACACAATCTGCATGCCAATTACTGGCACAGACCCCTTGATACCAAAAAATGGAAATTAGCTGTCAAGAAAAGGCTTCAACCGGCCAGGTCTCTCTCCCGCTCTCTATTTCCAGCTCATATACACCCTCACTCTGCTCAGCGCCTGGCTCTCACCAGGGAGTCCCCAGTGGAAAAAGTCATCTAAAAATACAAACATATTTTATTGTTATTAGTATTAGTTGCTGACTTTCTCAGTACAATGTGAAATTCACCAGTGGGCAAAAGCTGCTTAGGGCAGAAATGGGTGAGAGAGGTTGATTTCTGATAATTGCATTTCTTTGGGAGCAGATCAAGGCGTCCCATGAAAGGACATTCAAAGAAATGTGAGGATAAGGGCAAAAGAAAACAGACAAGGAATGGGATTCTGTAACCAAGATAACAATCAGAACTTTCACACTTAGGAATGGGCCTAGGCAGAGTTGAAGGGACAAAGGTGAGACAAGCTCCATGAACAAGTCTGCATCACTGCTCTGCATCCTAATCAGCTCCGACAAAGCCAGGCTGTGGCCAACCTGGAGGGCTTCCTATGGACACAGAAACACTCAGTGTGTTTCCAACCCAACCCGAGCATCTGCCTGCAAGATTTCTATGCTATTGCACCCAGAATCTTCAAAAGAGAAAATGTTATTATATAGTTCCTCTTCTCTTTTCTCCAAAATGAGTCACAGAGGAAGGCAGTTTATTTTCCGTTGCCAAAGATCTAGGGTCCATGTTAAATCTCATTTGGTAGAACAAAGGAATCCACATGGATCACTGTGGCTTCAGAGTGGTGCCCCGGAAGATTCCTGGTATCACCTTCGGTCAGGGACACATGCAACCTAATGCCAGAGGAGCCCTCGTCCTTAAAATTTTTAGTAAGAGATACCCCCATATTTAATTTTTAATTGCTCACAGATAACAATTTTGGTTGTATGAATCCATCCAACAATAATTGTTTTTATTAAGTATTTTCATTATCATATAATTCAAGACTTACTCAAAATCTGGATTCCTTCATTGGCAAGTGGAAAATATTTTTACTTCTAACTGTCTCTTCTTCCAATGCATTCTGGAAGCTAAAATTGTCAGGCAGGCAAATCTGGAATTTTTTAGGTGCCCAATTTTCAGAACGTGATATGTATATGTAAATGCTTAATTTGTCTAACACAGAAATACTGAATGCCTGCTATGTGCCCAGCACCTAAGTGTACAAGGAAGATTTGTGGAAAGGATGAACGAATGAATGCCAGGCACTAAGCTAGATTTACAAATGGGCTGGGGAATAAGACACATGCCTTGACCTTGAGGAAGGATCTGCTCTGGGTCAGATCTAGTTGACATCCCTGCTCACTCATTTCTTGTACCTGTGTGTATTTGTAGTTAGTGTAGACAAATGAGTCTCCTTAGCTTCCCCTGAGAGATGGCTTATGAGTCCCTTCACCCCAAATGCTCTTCAAGCTCCCAGTTTAGAGTTACTGAATTTCCAAAAAGGTATTACTTTCTAATGACCCCAAACTACTCTTGACATCAAAGCAAAAGCAATTTGGTTTAGGATCTGATGACGCCTAATGCTTGTGACCACGCCCTCCTGTTGCTTCAGGGCTGCTTCCGTGTGCGTTCCTGATTTTCCCCCAGCTTCTCCTTCTCCTTTGAAGATCCTTCTTCCCTCCTTACACGTTGGTTCTCCTCAGGGTCTGTCCCAGGCTCTCCTCCTCCTCACATATTCAGGCTCCGGAACAACAGAGAAGGCAAGGACAATCAAAGCTGACTCACCCCCAGGTTTCTGGCTCGAGCAACTGGGCAAATAAAGATCATTCTAGTTAGGCACCTTTGGTCACAGAGAACAAAAAATACTATGCAGAAGCACAATGGCTTCAGCAAAAAAAGGAGTTTTGTGAGGACACGAAGCCATCTCAGAGAAATGCAGAAACCCCTCAGCCCAAGGAAAGGCAAACCAAGAAAGGCTGCTCCAAGAAACAGACTCTCACCTCCTTACCCTTGAGTGGCTCCTCAGCTTCTCTGAGGAGAAGCTCCACTCCGTTCCCATCCTCCCAGTGAGCCATCTCTGAGTCTCCCTTCTTCTCTAATGTCGCTGGCCCTTATTACCACCCCAGACACAGCTCTATCATCGACTCTCCACTCCGGTGCTTACCATGGACTGAAAATCTTCTTAATGACTTAGGACAGATTCCTCAGAGTGGGGATCTGATCAGCCCAATTCATCTTCTCTGAGCCAGCCCAGCTTATCAGTGAGCTCTGCTTAGACGAGGTGCTCACCCCTGCGCTGACCACGTATGACTAGGGGTGGGTTCAGATGGCCTGCTGTCTGCCCAGGAGGGGCAGTGAGTGGAGAAAGATTCTCTAGGGAGGGAGTGTGGGTGAGGCGGGAGTCTCCAAATGTGCCAAATACAGTGGGACTCTTAAACAGACATAAAGACTTATTCTACAAATATTCATTTTGAAAATAATAATGCAACACAAGAGAAAAGGGTTGAGGCTTAAACTCTATAATTTGAAAGAAAAAGAATGAAAAGGACCAGCAGAAGAAGCAGGAGTTTCCTTCGTTTTAGATATGACAATCTAGGGGGAAGAGAGTTTGGGGAAGTGTATTAGTTTCCTATTGCTGCTATAACAGATTGAGTGGCGTAAAGTAGTGCAAACTTACTCTCTTACAGTCCTAAAGGTCAGAAGTCTGAAATGGGCCTTAGGGGCTAAAAGAAGGTGTTGGCAGAGCTGTGTTCCTCTTAAGAGTCTCTAAGGGGAAAATCTATTTCTTGCGTTTTCCAGCACTCCTTGGTGCGTGGCCCTGCATAGCCCCCACCTCTGCTGCCATCATCGCCTGTCCTCTGAATTGGACTCTCCTGTCTGTCTCCCTTATACGGATCCTTGTGATTAAGCTAGGCTCACCCAGGTAACCAGGATATTCTCCCCAGCTCAAGATCCTTAACTGTATCTGCTGAGCTGGCAGAGTCTCTTTTGTTACACAAGGGAACATATTCACAGGTTCCAGTGGATTAGGACATGGTCATCCTTGGAGGGTCATCATTCTGTCAACAAGAATGATATGATGGTCACACAGGTCAAACTCTGCCACTAGTCTGAGGAAAAGCCACTGGGCTAGGCATTATACTCATCTGTGTTCTTAAAAAAAGAAATGTTCATAAAGTGGAAGGAGCAGAAGTTAGATGTCAAGCGATCAGGAACGTGCAGGTAGGAAAGAAAAGGAGGAAGCAGTGCTGCTCACTCCTTGGGAAAGCCCAGCCCTTGAAGATGGGAAAGGACTGAGTCTCAGTGGCCATCAGGCCAAAGGAAGATAAGGAATGACAGGGTCACTGAAAGCTGGAGGTGAAGAACCCCCTGAGCCACAGGGAGGCAGAAATGGACCAAGCCTCGAGGTGTCCAGGCTTGAAGGCACCTTGGCAGAAATGCCATGGAGCAGCCCCAAGAGGAAGAGGAGTTCAACATGACTCAAAGTGTCCTGTCCTGTTAGGTGTTTCCTGGACCTACATGGCTTTCCTGAGCAGGCCCAGAGACCTGGATAAGGAACAGAGCAGGAAAACAGTGGAGGCGGTTGGATTGGAGGCTCGGCAGGATGGTTTAACGTAGGCTCTGGAAAGTAAGCAACACTGAGCTGCTAGGCAGAGCAAGAGCAGAAAGGCTGAGCTGGCAGAGAAGCCAGGCAGGCTGGGCAGCTGAGAACTGAAGAGGTAGGGCAGATGGCAACCTCAACAGTGGGCTGGGTAAGGTGCGCCATCAACACTAGATGGCATGGAAGACTGAACAGCCAGCCTACAGTCACAACACTGCCAGCCCACTGGGTGAGATGAAGGGTGTGGGCTGAAGAAGAGGAAGTTGTGATCAGATGGGGAGGCTGGAGATGGACATTACTGACCACACCACGTCCCTGTGGCACAGAGCTGCTCAGATGCAAGCAACAAGCCTTCCTGGATGTTCTGTTTGCTTCCCATAGTCTGATGAGCCCCTGGCCACCAGGAAGGAGAGGACTCAAGGTCATCCTATCAGCATCAACCTAGTTTTCTGTCATTACTTAACCCTATGGGGGTTTTGGAGGGGGAGGGGAGAGGTTTTATAAGAAGCATCTGGAATGGCTAAACTCGAGTGAACCCTTAATATGTGTCTCCACTTGCCATGCAAATGTTTATCCAGGCTTGTCAGATGGACACTGGCAGAAAGCACACTTTTCCCCCAGAGAAAAGAAAGATGTCACTGAAATTATCTTGGGTTCCATAGGTTACTTTAGCACAGCCAGACTGCAGAGCACCAAGTGCCAATTTACATGTTAGCTTCTGTTGTGCTAAATGGAAATCCTACCCTTGTTGTGTCAATTATGTAGGTGGGAAAACTCCCCCTGCCACAGGGCCCGGCGCTGGACTGTGCATGGGCCCAGGGGCCACTTATCTACTTGTGTAGGTGAATTCTTTGCTGCTCGGCTCTAGAGGAAAATGCATCTTACATAAGGTGCTGCTCCATAGATAAGTCTGTTGTTAATATGCCTCAGACTGCCTTTGCCATGGCTATTATCACGGATACACGCCACGTACATCTTTTTTATCGGTGTGCATTGTACTTGTGGCAAAAAAATAAAACAGGAAAAGAGACCACAGGATGCTGTTTGTTATTTTTTAAAAAAGAAAAAAAATTTGCTACAGATTCAACCCATACCACATATTATCCCTGATGTATAAAACGGGAACATCAAATATGCATTAGTCAAATTTGTGGGTTTTTTAGAATGGAGTTTTCCACAGTTTGGTGTGGTTCAGCAGCACTTCCAGGATGTGATGCCGGAGCTGAATGAACTCTTTAAATGCCGTCTGCTACGATTCTGCCTCATCATCACTGTCTTAAAATGTGTGGAGGTGTTCTTTTTCCCCAGCATGAGAGGCGATTTGTTTATGAGCTCTTCTGGGGGAGGGAAGGGAGAAGTGGGGGCAAAGGGTCCTTCATCTCTGAGCCACGCCTTCTTTAGCATCCAGGAACTGATCCGTCTAGGAAAACTGGGGCAGATCAACCTAACGCATGTTCCAATGGACGCCTACTGTGCAGCAGAGCGAGCCAGCTACATTGCTAGGGGAACAGTCCTGTCCCTCCTTTGAAGACCCTCAGCTCCCTGGTGGGTTCATAGTCTTGGGAAACTGTTTTGGAGGTTTTCAGGCCATGGGGAGACAACAATATTGTTCCCCATTTTTCTGGACCAGGAATGCAGAAACCTGAGTGATGACCAGTGATGAAGTCACCCGGGGCAGGCAGGGCCAGGCCCTCGCACCCACGGGGCTGAAGAAGCCAAGATGAGTTGAGAGCATCCATCTTTCTGGGCCTCAGTGTCCCCATCTGTGAGAGGCCTGGAGTGGACTAGCCGGCCAGTGACATCCTCCGCACTCTGTGCACGATGCCTCGTGGACGGGCTTCGCAATCACTCTGGTGGATCCTCTCAACACATTTCAGGGCTCCCTCCTCATCAGGGGCAGCTGAGGCCCTGGCCGAGGGCTCTCTGGCTGAGCTCCGGTGCCTGAGAACAGCCCAGATACCAGACCAGAGTTGATACTGAGATTAGGGGAAAGGCCCACGTCAGGAGGCCCCCAAAGGTGGGTCTGAGCACAGGGAGAGTCAAGCCTCCAAAGGAGTATGAGTCCTCAGTCAAGGCTGGCCCAGTTTTATCCCATCATCTGCCCCAAGAGGGCACATGCTGACTGCTCCAATATCAAACCCCAGGCACAAAGGCTGAGGGAGGACAAAGGGAGGGGACACTCTTCGTGCTCGGCCCAGAGACCCTTGAATCTCTGCCATTTCTGTGCACTCCTCTCCTGGTTGGACTATGCTTTTGCCCTAATGGCCGGCATGTGCTCCACTTCTAGATCTCAGTCCCTTCAAAGGGAGGTCAGTTTACAAGTCCTGGACAGGGCTGAACACTAAGAAAGAGTCTTAGACATTTTCAAGAGCTTGATCCAGACCAATAGAATTCTCTCTGGTCTACATCTCGTGGATTGCCAGTGCTTCCTAAATGCCCCCACTTCTGCTGGTCAAGTCCCCCAGCTGACTGCCCGCCAATCTGCCAATCAGTGAACCATATTTACACTGCCTTCTACATGACATTGAGCTTAAAATGGCTAAATCAGGAACCCCTTACCTCCTACGCCCCCCACACACGCTCACACACAGACAAGTCGTCTTCCTTACCCTCAGCTGCTAGAGCCCGAAGTCATATTTAATGGTGTCACACAGACAGGGCCCTGGCACTTGTGTTTTGCCCCAGACCCAGGAAGAAGACACTCCTACCCAACACAGTTTTAAATGCCCCTTTCACTGGTCAATTGTAGCAGCAGAGAACACTAAGCAGGGCAACGAACCCAACATCAAGACCCCAGAAACAGGCTGAGTGCTCAGGTTTAGGGAGGAGAGGCCAGGGACTGGGAGACTGAGAAAATGAGAGGAGAGCTAGCGCAAGAACCAGAGTGAGAGGCACAGCCCACCAGCCCACCCACCTGTCCTTCTACGGGGCACTGACGAAGCAGCCCTACCTTAGCTCATTCAAGAGCAGATGATTGCCTGCTATGTGCCTCTCCATAAAAATCAAAAGAGTCAATATATAGAGATTTTACTTTGAGTAGCTGCATTACAAAGAATTTAATGTATAAATTCCAAAATCCAAATGTATAAATTCCAAAATCCAAAATCAAACAAATTACAATGGCTATCTCTCAGTCCATTGGATAAGGACAGCAAGACATCTTGGTCCCTTGGGGGACCTTTATTAATTATATAAATTAAGATATTTTACTTTATGTTTATTTTTATATAATCTATACATATTCTCTCTCTCTCTCTCTCTCTCTCTATATATATATATATATAAAGTGGCAGAGCATGCTAAGAGCCCTGGGGGATATGAGGTGTGTAGCACCTATTGTTGGAGCCCTGGAGGAGCGTGGCAGGACTTTGTGGTGCTGTGAGGCACGCCCCTGCCTGAGGTGCCTAGACCTGCGGAGCTCAGAAGAGAGGTGGACAGTCTGCAGCAGGAGCCAGGGCCTTCTGGAGGTAAAGGGTCTAAGATCCAGACTTGAGGCTAAGAAGGCTATCAGGGTGGACAGGCCTATGGACAGGGAAGCCCAATCTGGGGTGAGTACTCAGGCTCTGGGGTTTGAAGGTTTGTGAGGGAAGAACTAGAGCTGGCAGGGTCCCAGGCCAGGGCCTGGGCTGGGCTCTGAGGGCAGGAGCTCAGCAGGTGAGACTAAACTGAAGAACCAATTCTGATGCCTGCGTGGGAATTTACACAGCAGAGAACCAGCCTGCGTGTCTGCCTGGGACCAGATCCTGGCAGGGTGCCCTGCGGCAGTGGACGGCTTGGTGCCCAGGGGCCAACCTTCTGTGGTCTGGAAACAGCCTCAGGAGATGATTCTCATGACCGTAGTAGTAAGAGCCTGTGGGGACTCAAGTAGATATGCAGAAACATTAAAGCAAGGGGACAGAATTTCAATTCCAAGCTGGTGATGTGGTTCAAACATAAAAATTCTGAAACAAAAAACAAAACAACATTCTAGTCTAAACAGGATGCGCAGAGGAAGAGGTTTGGCAGAACCTGGGAGAAGAGACGAAAGGCTATTCAGCTGGCAACCCTGTCTAGTGGGTCTACCAGCGCTGCCCCCACTGTCCTTAGAGGACGACTGTGGAGGAACCTCTCCTGAGATCTCACTCCAGGGTCCGCACAGTCCTCCACTTATTCTTTGGTCATCGTCATAAAGTCCTGGATTGAAGACCCCTCCACGTCAGTTTAATACTGGTCTGGTCCAGATTCTGCAGTCCGGAGCAGCCACCACCACGAACCCCTCCGACCATGTCACCAAGGCAGTGACTCCGCCGGGGGGTGCGCACTGCCCACCACGACAGGACTGAGGACAAATGTTCGTCCGCCCTCCGCTCCTGGCCTCCCACGCACCTCGGGGAACAGGCCCAGTCACTGCTGCTGAGAGCGCCTGGCCCTCCCGTGGCATCCTCGGTCCCGGCCATCCCGTCTCTCCTCTCCCCTCCCCCCCCCCACCCCTCGTTGGCGCCGTGCAGTGACATCTCTGCCGCGCTGCGCCTCGCAATGCACATAGGACTCCACACCACAGCCTGCCGAGCGAGCATCACTTGGCCTGCATTACCTCTTCATAATAATCTCATATATCAAAGCGGGGCGAGACCCCGGCTCTGCCTATGAGCGACTCCGTTCGACGTGCAATATCATTATCAGAAAGCCCCTCGCTCCCTCGGCTTCGTATGCAAACTCCTGAGCTCCCTGGAGTCCTTCCCGAAGAAAGTGCCCTGCACGACGGACATTTGTTATTTTGCGGGCGAGAACGCCAAGACTCCGCCGGGACCGAACCAAATCAACGGTAGCCCCGAGCTGGCGCCAACCAAGACCTACATTGACACCTAGTGGCGCCTCCGGGAACTACAGGTGGCTCCCGCGGGCTCCTCGGGAAGCCATGTTCAGAAAAGCCAAACAGTACCGCCGGTGCTGATATTTACAGACATTGGGGAAGAGGACAGTGGGAAACAAACTTGTTTTTCACCAGCTCTTTGGTGATAGACAAACACATCATGTCTGAATATCTTAACTTGGCAAAGAGAAGGAGAAATTTAAATCATAATAACCCTTTCGTCCATCTCAGGATAAGTCCAGGGATGGAATGGAGAGGAATGGAATCAAAAGCATGAGTAAAATCCAACTTTGCTGTGTACATATCTCCTGACTAAGGAATATGCCCTCCATATACTCACACAAGTGTGCACAGATAGTCACTGCAGCAGTATTTTAAATATCAAAAAAAATAGAGATAGACAAATTTTTCAAACAATGTAAAGTGTACGTAATATGCCTTTTGTTATTGTTCCATTATGCAACGTTACCTTTATTTGAAGTCTCCATTCCTCCTGATGGCAGAAAATTAATCATGGTCATTTCTGGGTAAAATCAGGTATTTTATATTTAAACTTAGTCAATTCATAAATTTTCCTATCCTTACCCTGGCTCCTAGATTTAGAGATCTACCTCATACCACAGTTCCAGGGAAGAGTGTCTGCTCCTCAGACCTCCAAGTGGAAGTTCGTCACTGACGCCTCTGCTCCTGAGTCCCCAGACTTCACCTGCAGAATTCTGTAACACCACCGCCATGCTTCTTCATATCTAACCCCAAAGGAGGGCACGGGGATCTCCCTTCTTGGAGAATCTGACTGTTCTTCCCACTACTGCCTTCCTATCTCACCTCTTCCCTCATCTCAGCTTTATCTAGTCTGGGGTTGGGAAGAGGGAAAAAAAATGGATTGAGCTAATATATAATCTGCTCAATCTTTTTTATCTTATATCTGGGTTTAGAACTTTTTGTCTTAAAACCCAAGAAATTTGGCATATTTCTTTACTAATTCCATCATGACAATTTTCCTAAAGCAATAGGTATCTCCCATCTACCTTCCCAAATGCAGGGGGTGGGGGATCCAGAGAAAAGAGAGTGTGGGATGGGAGAATCATAACTTGTGGAGACTTCATATATTATCCCATCTACAGGAGACAGAAAGATCTGGAAGGAGATAAACCAAATATTAACAGAGCTCACACTTGGGGTGTAAGAGGAAGGGAAAGAAGGGAGAAGATTTTTGATTTATATCCTTTTGTATTGCTTGAAATTTTTTATAACAAACATGTATTTCTTTTGGAAATAAACTTAATTAGTCTAAAGATGAGAGGTCAAGAGGCTAGAGGTCCTTAAGTTATTTCCCCTCCTCTTCTTGAAAACACAGACTGTGAAGGCTATGCAACAGAACGGCAGGTAGAGTGTATCACAGGAGAAAGGCACTGCTGTTCCCACACTCCAACCTGGTCCCCATCATTGCCTCTCCTAGAAGGCTGGCATCAGCGGGGTGCCAATCACAGAGGCAGGTTCCAACACTCAGGGAAACTCCAGAAATAAGCCCCTACCACGTGCTGCGTCATGTGTCTGAGCCCTAAATAATAAGTGCCTCGTGATCACCTGAAGCTGCCTGTGGACCAGAAGCAGCAGAAAGTCTTTTCTTTTCTTTTCTTTTTTTTTCTTAATTTAATGGAAGAAAAGTTCTGTTTAATCTCTTTCTTTGATGAAGAAAGAAAGAAGTAGTAGAAAGTTGTGGAGACTCCAGCCACATATACTCTATTCTCCTACTTTGGGCCCAAAGAAAGCAGGAGACACTCATGAGCCAGGTGTGTCCTTTGATAGGAATGTGATCAGGTGTGACATAGGCTCACAGCCTCACTGAGGCTGCATCTCCTTTTTCTGTTCCCAGTGAGGTATGGTGGTGTTCAGGAAGGATTGCTTAGTTTTCTTTATTACTTTCCCTCATTAAAATCATGCACTTTTATGAACTGGAATTTTATTTCAATTTTGGACATTTTTCAGCTATTACCTCTCCAAACATTTCCTTTCTCCTGTTAGCACTATTTTTCTTAACCAGGAACTCCTCTTGGATGTGTGTTGGAATTTCTCAATCTATCTTCCGTGGCTTTCAACTTCTTGTTCATATTTTGCATTTCTTCATCTTTTGGTGCAGTGTTATATGTAATTTTTCTCTTTATCTTTTCATTTGTTTATCTCTCATTGGCTATTTTAGCCTGTTGCCTATCCCACCTAGTGTAGTCATTTTTATTTCCAATAAAATATTTCTCATAACTGGCTGATCTTTTTTAATAATCTCCTGATCTCATTGCAAGGATGCTAGTCCCTCCTTACCTCTTCAGTATGTAACATCATGTTAAACTTAAAAGCAATATTTAAAAATCATACCTGCCACTCATTGAAAGGATATAAAAAGGATTGAGCTGTTGGCCATTTCCAAGGACTTGCGAAGAGGACGTCTTTGGGGAAAGCTGTTGGAGCGCTCTGCTCTGAGTCTCGCTGTCCCCAGGGAAACAGTGGAATTGGGGCAGATGACCTCCTAACCCCAAGCTTCAGATCCTATGCAGACAGCTTGGTGTGTGTTCCCTGCCATTGGGGAACAAAGAGGATGGGTGCCTGACTCACTTAGAGGAGGCCAAACGGCCACAAATGCACATAGAGGGCACTATCCGGGAAAACCAAAGGCTAAGGAAGAAAGCTACAGCTGGAAAAATAAAATTCCATGCCTACATCATAGAACTTACAGTCTGAGTTTCAGCAAGAATGCCTACAAAGAACTCACAAATGTGCCCACAGGAGAAAGAATCAGCTTTAAACCTCAAGTGGGCCCAGGGAGCCAAAACCAGCCTCCAATTGTTCCAATCAAGTAAAACCTTCCTGAACCCCAGTCTCCCTCTTCCCTTCTTGAGCTCCAATCTCAGACGGGCCCACAATGGCAGTAGGTGAAGGAGGAGGAAGTAAAAGAGAAATTGAGAGAAACTGGCCACACCGTCTCTGAAGGAAGAAAACACACCTGCCAAAGACAACAGAAGCTTTTTAAGAAAAAGAGTTCAAAGGTTTTTTCCCATCTGGGAATTGACAATTTTAATTATGAATTGAAACTGTGATTTAAAGTGACTCTCGAGCTTTCTATTATCCAGCAGTGACCAGAAAAGGTATCCATTGGCAGGGAAAAAACTGCCCCCACCAGGTAAATTTTAAGAGAGGATTGGAGACTTCCCATGAGACAAATATTAGTATTTCAAATTATTTATTATTTCTCTGTCTTGTTAGTTCTTCTGTTTCTTATTAAGTCTGTGAAGTATGCCTCCTGATAAATTTCATCATGTCCTTTGTCATTTTTGTTTTAGGGCTCATTCTACATGGAAGATTTTTCCATGAACAAGCCCTTCCGTGTAGGTACTTTTGCAGTTGCCTCAGTTATTCTTCCTAGTTGGCACACCCTGGACCGGGTCTTATGTTACAGTGTTTGGGGTGCTTGCTGTCAGCCAAAAAAATTCCTCATGCTGCATCCTTGTGCAACATCAGCCCGGTTCCCATTTTTCTTCCTGTGCCATGGGCAAGTAGAATGTTTCCGGAGTGCTGTCAGCCCAGTTTACTGCATAGACAAGATAACCCACCACAACCCCAGGTTTATGCAGTGAGCGTGGGTCAGATATCCTGCCAAGCAGGGGACATGTTCATCCCCATTCTTGTGTGAGCTTTGAAGCCAGCCTATGGATAGCCAGTTCCTTCTACCCCCGGGCTACTCTCCATCAGCTTACCCTGTAGGTTTACTCTTCATTTTTAGCACAGAGATTGTGTGTGTGTGTGTGTGTGTGTGTGTGTGTGTGTATGTACATGTGCATGTGTGTTTCATCTATCATTCCTCTGGATTTGGAGGTTACAGAGAGGTCTGATGGGTGCTCACTCCACCATCTTGATCAGATGTCTTCCAGTCATGGCTCAGACACTATTGAGCCAGACAAGCAAGATGTGTGCCCAAGCCACAGGTCATCTCAGCCTTCCAACAGCATAGACAAGCCCATTTCCAATATGGCAACATTTTCCCTCAGTGATGGGAGGAATTTGTTTATTAGCGGCTTTGGCAGGAATCCCTCCCTGTCTGGTCCTGTCCTGTCCAGAGTGGACATCTCTCCATGAGAGCTGATGTAAGATATAATACCCTGAAAAGCCACAGTCCCAGAGGCCTCCCAAACCCTCCCAAACCCTCCTTCTGTCAGCAGGAACCTGAAAGGGGACTCAGGACTTTCAAATAAAAATCTTAGTCGCAAATGCTGATTCCACATAGGTCAGACTCTCCCTCCTCCCCCAAAAGGCTCTGAGCCTCAAAGGTGCTGCTCACCAGCTCCTGTTCTCTCCTATGGCCACACGATCAGCACAGCCTGGCTGAAGCTGACCAGCCCAAGCCTGGAAGCTCCAACAACCAATTTGGATATGAGGGGCCTGGGCACTGCTCACTGGGGCAGGTGGGGAATCTAGACCCAGAGAGGCAACATGGGAGCCTCAGAAACTGTATTTGCAGACCACATAGTCATCCCCAAAGGCCTCAGTACCCATTCCTCACCCTGTCCAAAAGCAGAGAAACTGGCCAATCAGCAAGACGTTCAGCTGACTGGAATCACTGAGTACTGACTGCACACCAGCCACTACACTTAGGACTTTACGTACATTATCCCATTTAATCCTCTACCCATCCTACTATGGGAGATATTGTTATTTATTCCATTTTCCACAGGAAGAATGAAAGCTCAGAGAAGTTAAGTAATTTGTGCAAGGTCACACAGCTTTTAAGTGACAGATGCAGGACTCAAACACCGGGAATGTGAGTCTGGAAGCAGTACTCTTGGTCCCTCTACTCCACTTCTCTGGCACTGTGACACTCCAGAATGTTGAGCTAGTCCACCCTACAACAGCTCCCATGGAGAAGTGTCCATTTTTCTGAGCAGGACAAGACAAGCCTGTGCCTCACATGGGCCACAGCCTACCAGAGCAGTGAGGAGCAGAGGAAGGCCTGCAGCATGGAGGGAGAAAGAGACCCCCCACTCCCAGCCCCACAAACAGAGCAGGAGGACCCTCCAGGACCGTGGGGTCCAAGCTCCTTGTTGACTGGGGGTGTCCTGTCTCACTGAGTGTGAGAGAAGTGGCAGTGACCTGTCCAGGGTCATTCAGTAAGAAACCTGCTACACCAAAACACGTCTCTGAACAGGAGGAGCCTCTTCTTAATGTTCCTGGACCCTAGTCACTCTTCTGCATAACCCAGAGCTCTGTTTTCCTTTTCTTCTTTCCTTTTTTTGTTTGTTTTTATTTTTGCTTTTTGAATGGCAGATTACCACACCCACTCCAGGAGATCCTTCAAGTGATGTGGAGTGAGCGCAGGCATCTGTCCTTTTAACACTTCTCAGGCGTCTCTGGCATGTTGGGATGCACCACTCTAGCTGTCCTTGATTTTCTCTCCTTGCTTCTTTCCTCTTTTATCCATGTTTCTGTGAGGAGTGGGCTGCCACCACCTCCCAACTCCCCATTGCTCCCGCCCTTCTGAGCTCCTTTTAGTGGGGTGCTCAGTTGCCCCCTGTTGCCATGTCCCTCTGCCAAGCCCAGAGGCCTCTCTCTGTGCAGCACAAGATGCTGACAATCATCTGTGCCTGGGACTCCACTCCTCCTCCCTTCTGGACATCCAGCACCCCAAACCCAACACATCCCCAAACTCATCATCCTTGCCCCCAAGGCCCTGGACTTCTCCATCTCCTTCATTGGCTGTGCATGCTGACCACAAGCAGGATCCACTGCATAATTTGCGGGGTCCCTTGTTCAAGACGTGGACAAAGTGATATTAAAGGTATATAGCTTTCTCTTTTCTTCTTTGATCTCTTTCTAGGCTTGCCATGGTGTGTTTTTATCTGCTATTTAATGGTGTTCTAAGTGAAAAAAAAAATCAAAATTTTAAATAATTAGTACAAATTGTACTGCTCATTATTATATCGTGCAGTGCCGATTTTAAATGCAAATACCAGAGCATTTAGCCGGTGTGCAGAATCATTGAAATTACACAATTCTTATTTCATGGCTTGTCCCCAGAGGGTGCCACGAGCTGGCCAGAGAGGCATGCACAAGCCAGACTCAGGAAGTGTGGAAGGAGGAAGAGAGGATTTCTTCCCCCACCCCCACCCCAGGCCACCCCACCCACGGAGCCAGCGGGTCAGCGATCCCGCCTGAGGCACCCGAGGGCCCGCCCTCCCACAGAGCGCACGCGCACTCCCGGGCTGTGGGCTCCATCTCCCACCCGCCAGCCTGTGCACCCGGCTTCACCTGGGGGTGGGACCTGGGAAAGTCAAGCCAGGCGGCTCCCCTTCCCACGGACCCACGTCCCAGCCCACCGCAGATGGGGGATCCCCGAGGATCTCTAAACTTCTGTGCTGGGGTGCACCTGGTACCTGGGCAGGGGGCGGTGAGACGCTAAAACACATCTGGCCAGCCTGGGGTGGAGCCAGCCAGCCACCACCATGCCATGCCCCAAGACATCACAAGGTGTGTGCCGCCAACTCTTCCTGAGCCCACACCCAGGCCCCTGCGGAGGTGGAGAGCGATGGTCCTGGGGTGCAGGCAGGGAAGAGGAGGTCCGTCTGACCCCGGAGCCAGGGGGCAGGGGAGTGGGTGGCTGAGAACCCAAGCCAGGCAGGCAGTACTAGGCGGGCCCACGTGTGAGCTGAAGCTCTAGGTCCCTGTCACAAGCTCCATTGTCCCATCGGACTTCATTTACAAAACACAGATTCAAAGATAAAATTATTAAGAATTTCAAAATAGCAACCACAGAGCTTTAAACCCAAGTGTGTGGGGGCTGGGGGTGGGGTGGCCTGAGTTCAGGATCCTGTGCAACTGCCCTGGCCACGGGTCATCCACAGCGGCTTAATCCATAGGTATAATATTCAGATTGGCACATAGATTTCTGGCTGAAGGAACTAATTCTGCCCAGTGTTATTGAATCTATCTAACCTATACTACTTCCACAGGTTCAGGGTTTGGTTGATGTTTTCTTCTTCTTCTTTTTTAAGTCCTGTTTGTATCTTCCAAGCTTTTTAATTTATAGCTTTTCTATGAGCTATAAGCTTGCCCTCCCTTTCTAATATTCAACACTCCCTTACCAACCTAATACATCATGTTAAATATTGTTACATCAAAATTCGCAGTGGGGGATCAAAATGGTTCTCCCAGTTAGTAGTTTCTTGACCTCAGACTAGTCAGTGCTTAATTTTCTCACAGGGGAATCAGATTCTTTATGATTAGCCAAGAACAGTACCTGTAAATGCAGTGTCTTAAGACTTTTCCCTGAACTCTCTTTTGACTTATGGATCAAAATTCATATATGTTATTACTGTCTTTGTTTTAATTACAGATCAACAGAGTGTAGAACTGCAAATTCTCAGAAGTCTTTGAAAAACACAATTACCAGTTACCTTAGCTCTATAGAAAATTCAGACTTCCCAAAGCCAAATAAGAATGTCATAAAAATACAACCAGATATACTTCAATAAAATTAAAAATACATAAGCAGAGATATAAAATAGATCATGATTAATTTTTTATTGACTGAAAAATGTATCAGGTTATATCACCTTTAAAACCATTCTCAGAAAGTTCAAGTAAAAACTACTTTACAGAATCATACAGTTTCCAGATTAGGTGGGTTCTAATATAATAGAACCAGTTTGTGAAATATACTAGTGTTTATAATCATAGCACACATTTAGGCTATAACTATTTAGTGTTAGTGAAGAAATCCAAATTTTTCCCTGGAATTAAATACACTATGCCCCAGATTCCTGCCTTTGCAATCTGTAGGAGCTGCATTTATGACTTCAGAGTACATCATAAAATTATATGCTTTGAATTTAAGGTAAATTGATAAATCATCTGGTTGCAATTAGCAAATTTTTATTGTCTTTTTAAAGTTTTAAATGGCATTAAATTCAAAAATTCCAATTTTAGAATAAGTGTTTTAAGTGGAAAATGATTTTTAAAATGAGTTATTAGCCAAAGAAAAGAGTGGATCACACACCCCACCACCACCAATACCACGCACATCTCTAGAAGTTGGGCTTTTTGCTTTAAGGCAACATATTTAGAACCACATGTCAGGCCCAAGCTTTTTATCAATTCTTCGACTTGAGGTTTGTCTTTTCCAACACAAAGTTAAACTTCCTCAGAGTTTAAAAGTCTGCTGGAAAAGTAAAGAAAGAAAAAAGAAAGGGAGACAGGGCAGGGAGGGAAGGAAGGAAGGAAGAAAGGAAGGGAGGAGGAGTGAAGGGGAGGAGAAAAAAAGAAAAGGCAGAGAATTATTGGTTTTAAAACAGTGCAATTCATATACTTTTTAATTCCACACACAGACATCCATAATCACCCAGTCTATATGGCTAAAAATCAATAAACCATATTTAATAAAAATACAAAAAAAAATCCAACACATTTCAAACTTGTATTTACCATTAATAGTCTGTTGGTAGGGCATCTTTCCAAACAGATGATACCCTATTGTCTCTGAATATCACTTTTAATTTGATAAATTTAAAATGCTTAGGACCTTTCAAATTTTTGTCAATGGACAAATCCTTTTTTCTGAAAAGAGATTATCTCATAAATTAAAACTGAGCTACTCAAAGTTACTCATATTTAAATTCCAGCATCTACGTGCTGCCATCTGCTAAATTAAAACTCTTTATTTAAAATACAGTCATTGTTCCACCCCACTGGCCCTCCATAATCTAGGCTTAATCTGCAGTGGGGGGAGTATTTCATTTTGATCTATTTCCAATTGCAAGACTCAAAAGTTAAGGTGAGTCAGTGGAACAGTTAACTTCAATGACATGGCTTCACCTGGGAAAGCCTGTCCTTATGGTTAATGTAGGATGTAGGATGTAGGATGACATCAGAGGGCCCAGCTTTCTGGGATGTAGTCTCCTAGGGCTAGATACCCAAGATGATGTTTTGTAAGCTTAATCTTATACTAAGGCAATTTCATAGAAGACTTGCTTGGCATCTCCAGGAAATTTGGAGGTGTGTGGCCACTTCGTAGTGAGTGATTTTATGTACAGAAGCAAAATGTAAACGTTACTGAGGTTTGTTCAGGCACTCATTGTTTTCCAACAGCCAGGGTTTTTAAAGCAGTTTTAAAAAATTTCCTCCATATGGTCCAATGGCGGGTCTAGGAACATGTACTTCCTCCAAAATATGTGGGTTTGAACTTTGCTCCTAGGGTTTCTGCAGGTACCTGAGAAGGCTCCTGCTTACTTTCCCTCCAAGGTCCTTAATGGGGTTTTACAACATCTCCTGGGCTTGTGACTCCCCCACTGAGGGAGGCAAGGAAGTTCTGTGTCTTCCTTTTGTGTGCCTCGTCCTCTCACCTCTGGCAAGGATGGGTGTTTCCAGGTGGTGGTGGTGGTAGGTGCTGAAGGACCTGAGGGTTCCAGGTGCCAGGAAGAGGGAAAAAAAAAAACTGTAATCTGGGGTCAACTCTGGAGTTCCAGTCCCAAATTTCACAGGCTGGGCACCACGCTGGTTTAATAAGACTGAGCAGCACTGGGGCGCCCCCCCTACTAGCCCAAGGATAGCTAGAAATAGGACACACAGAAAAAAAAAAATACATCAAAAAAAGTCTTCTTTTACGAGGTTGGGAACGGCAGCACAGAGGAAAGACCAACAGACCGAGAGTGAGACAGAGACCAAGGGAGGGAGAGCCGGGGGCCCAGAGTGAAGCCCCTAACCCTGTGCTGCGGGCAGATGCGGCACATACACAGCGCAGGTACAGATACACAGCGAGGAGAACCCGCTAGTGACAATAGCAGCGTGCTCGGAGACAAGCCCGTGGAAATTTTGTAACTGCATTCTCATTCTAGGAAACTAGTCTTGAGCTTTCCTTTCTTTATCCAGGAAGCCCAAGGAGCCTCACTGCGAGTGGGAACAGGAGAGGAAATGTCCCAGCACTCACCACAGGGTGGCGCCAGACACCGTAGCCGTAATGAGGCCCTCCCCTCCCGGTGGGCTCCGGAAGCTGGCGATGGGGTCTGGTCGGGCCAGTCTCCAAGGAAACAGATCTGCCCCCACGGAAAGTTACTCTAACCTAAGGATAAAATAGAGAACACAGAAAATACGAAAAAACATGTTTTTTAAAGAGATAGGGATGGGTAGCCCAGTGGACAGACTGAGTCTGCAATCCCTCCGTTAAAGGAACTTAAAATTTTTTGCCAGGGAATCCCTTGACAGGGCAGGAGGTGGGCAAGTGGGAGAGACGGGAAGTGGGGTGGGAGTGAGGAGGCCCAGGCGGTCAGGTGGGAGAGGGTGGGCTTGGGCCGAGGTTGGTGGTGGTGGAGAAAAATGCCTTCTGACTGATGGATTTGCATTTACTAGTATTAGTCACTGATGCGATAAATGAGTCAATAAGCCCCACACGACTGAATAACAAGTAGAAATACATTCTATTCAATTCATCGTCTTTGCGAATTCGTCATGTTAGCTTTTACTGTTCTTGGGTATCATTATGGACTGGTGACTTTTCAAACATATTGTATTAATTAATGCCAGCCAATATTCTCCTTTAGATGCTCACATTGTCCCAGCTTTGGCCAGCAAAAAAATTGTTCAGATTGTTTCTTATGTACTTCTGAATAACTCAATTATTTAAAGCTTTGCTTATTGGCCCAGCAAGGTGCAGGTGTTCTAGGTTTATCTTGTACCCCCCAGCCCCAGACTGACGTAGAGTCAGCTATTGCACCAAGAAACCTTAGATCCTTGGAAGAAAAATAGCATTAGAAACCAAAATCTGGGCATTAGAGTGCATTATGGGAGTAACTTTTCTACTGGGCCATTTCAGGAGGAAAAAAGCCAAAATTTTTCTAATTAAATGTTTTGTAAAGGCATGACTTCATACTAATATGTTTGATTCCGTTCTAACAGTACACTGTTCTTACTCAGATTGTGAGGCCTACAATTGGCCTTCCTTGTCCCTAATCCTGAAATCTAAGTTCCTATCAAAATATACAGTTATTTACATGCTTTGTCTGATAAGAGAATAGCTAAAAAAAATACATTATCAATATAAACAGTTCAAATACTGAATACAGTTTTTGTTTTAGACTGCAAATGCCTAATGATGTGTTGCCAAATTACTTTTTTTTAGAGTCACTGTTAATCTCTCACACCATGTGGCTACGCAAGGACTTACCTGACAGGGAGTTTTGGTTCAGTTGTTTCCATTCACTTTC
This sequence comes from Eulemur rufifrons, assembly GCF_041146395.1. Taxonomy (NCBI): domain Eukaryota; kingdom Metazoa; phylum Chordata; class Mammalia; order Primates; family Lemuridae; genus Eulemur; species Eulemur rufifrons. Next base: position 119,187,498 of record NC_090989.1, read on the forward strand.
ATTTTGAGACGGCTGCAACCTAGCCCCAGCCCCCATTTTCTGCTCTACCTTTTCATTTTTCCCTAAGACTTATAGACTCCCAATATACTAGATAATTCACTTAACAATAATAATAATGTGTTTTTATTATTGTAGTAGTAGTCGTTTTCCCCCTTCCCCCATGGGAATGTAAGCCTCATGGAGCAGTGGTTTGATTCCCTGGACCCTGGGAGCTGTTCCCTGAAGGCAGGACTAGGAAGGCCGGGCTGGACTCTGGAGGTCGGGGGATCTGCTGGGTTGGGCACTGCCAGGGCTGCAAGAGAGAGTCTTCCCTGACCGAAATGGCAGGAGCCAGTCTAGGCTGCTCCCAGACACCCACTCCCCTCCAGTGCTTTCCCTCAGTTCTGCAGGGCTCAGTGATAGGCTGTGAAAAGAGCATTAGTGCTGAGCTTGGCCCCCTGGACGTTGAGCATCTGGAAGGTTTAAGCTTCCAGAAGGAGAGTGAGGCAGGGAGCTGTGCCTTATGACCAGGGTGACCACGCTTCTGGTTTGCCCAGAGCACTCCCAGTTTACAGCTGTGGTCCTGCTGCATTACTGATCACGCCCCTCTCAGGACCAGAAGCAGGGATCCATGCACTGGAGGGGAGCAGGGGAGGCCCAGGGAGTCAGGATGTAAGTGCTCCAGGAGAGGGGGAATGGCCAGCTACGGAGGAGGCAGCCCTCCACTGTTGGGGTCTGGCTCAGTTAAATGCATCTTGGGGACCTGGAGAAACAACAGCAGAACCAAGAAATTTCTACACACGTATATATGACATCAGAAATGGATGGGCACTGGCACTAGTTAGAGACTCAAGCAGAGGGAGGTCAGGGTCATTTCTCTGTTGTGGGCCTGGGCTGGTGACAGAGGGATAGTGCCCCCAGGATGAAGGGGCCGGGAAGAGGGAGGAGGGCAGGTGAGGACCAGTGTAGTACTATGGTCTTTATTTTTGCAAACTGAAAATATGTTTCCAGCTTAGGCCAAGTATAAAATTAACACACACTCTTCATAAAAGAGTCAAACAACACAGAAGCATACAAAATGATACAAGTGAAAAGATCTTCGGCTCTCTCATACCCTGGAGAGACCCCACCAGGTGGAGATAGGGCTGTGAGCCTCTGTCTGGCAGGAGGGAAACACCTGGTTGAAGCAGTTAGACTGTCCGACTCCCCGGTGGCTGGAAGGGGCCCAGGAAGTGGGGACGGAGACAGACCAACTCAGAGGCTCCACAGCTGGTGGGAGGAGGGTGCAGTGGGTGTTACAAAGCAAGGCACAGCCTTGCTCATCAAGCCCTTTACCCCTCAAGGAACTTCCTCCGTCCGTTCCTTCTCAGATGTTGGCCCTTCACCTGGCTGGGGAGAGAGTGGAGAGAGTCTTCCAGAGGCAGGTCCTAGATGAGCAAATGGAAGGCGCTTGAGGATGCCCTGAGTGAACGGTCAAGGAAAAGAGGGTCCTCAAGGGACTACCTGTGGGTTGGGGCCTTCGGGGAAGGCCCAGGAGCACCCTGACCAGGTGAGGCTTTTGCCAGCTACTTTAATGGGGTCCTCATGCAGCCAGAGGCTGCCCCATCCCAGGCAGCCCCTGAATTCCCAGGGGCTGTGCAGAAGACTGAGACTGCTCCACCTCTGCCCCAGGCTCTACCTGGGGTTGCCCCCACTCCTCCTGACCACAGGTGTCCTTTGGGACCTCTCTGGACTCAAGGTTGATAATGTCACTAGAACTTTAAAGACCACTTTTGGGCAGGACCAAAAATATTACCCAGGTGGCCCCTTTCTGCCCTTTAGCAACTCCAAAGGAGCAGAGCAAATATCCCACTTGTTACAGACATCCTTCTGCATTCCTCATCTCAGTGCACAGGTACGTTTAGCTGCTGTCCTCAGTGTGCACATGCCCTCAACCTTTACAGTGCTTCGTGGATCCACCGTGTTTGCGCACATTCCATTTTCAGTGTGCTGTGACCTCCCTCCAGGTCACCTATTGTAGAGCTTGCTGAGCCCTTGATTTACTTCTGCACAGGCATTTGGTTTGAGGTGAATCAACACCATTGCTTCTGTCCTTCCCTTCCTCTCCCAGGTTTCCTCTGGGAAAATGGGACTTCCAAGCCAACCAGTGTGGAGAGGCCATGATAGTTCTTAGCACACATTTATAACCTGTATACCCTGCTGTCCGGAAAAGCTGAACCCGCCACACTGTTCAACGTCACCAGTCTCTCTACAGCCCTGCAAGTGTGTGTGGGGTGTGTGTGTGTGTGTGTGTGTGTGTGTGCCGGGTATATATTCCTTTGTATCATACATACACGCACATATACACACACACATACATATACACCCAGCACTTGCATGGCTAGAGAGAGAGAGATTGTGTGTGTTTAGCAGGTATGTAGTTAATCTCCCCATTACAGATGAGAAAACTGAGGACTAGAGGGCTAAAGTCACTTTCTCCAGGGTCACCCAGCTAGAGAAACGGCAGCTCCAGGTCTAGAGGTCACATCTGACCCCAAGTCAGTGCTCTGTCAGGCAAACCACTCTGCCTCTGTAGACAGCAGGCTCTTTATACTTCTTCTGTCCCTTGTCCTTGGAGGCAAACAAACACGGCCTGTCCCCTCGTGGTTCCTGTGTCACGCAGACCAGGTGCTCAGCTTCAACCGGGCCCTTCCCGTAGCCCGCTAGGTCCAGGTCCTGAAGAGTTCCTCAGACAGCACGGCCGTCATGGCACAGGCATCCACCTCTTCCTTTCTGCAGCTGATTAACTTCTGCGGTGAATTGGTCACTTTCTGAAAAATAATTTTTGTTAATAATCATTAGATGCTAGTAGTAAAGAATATTATAAAAATCCCAACTATTTAAGTTTTTTCTTTTTCTTTCTTTCTTTCTTTTTTTTTTTTTTTTTTTTTTTTGAGACAGGGTCTCACTCTGTTGCCCAGGCTAGAGTGTTGTGGCATCATCATAGCTCACTGCAACCTCAAACTCCTGGGCTCCAAGTGATCCTCCTGCCTCAGCCTCCCAAGCAGCTGGGACTACAGGTGTGCACCACTATGTCTGGCTGATTTTCCTTTCCTTTCTTTTCCTTTTGTAGAGACAGGGTCTCGCTCTTGCTCAGGCTGTTCTCAAACTCCTGGCCTCAAACAATCCTTCTGCCTCAGCCTCCCGAAGTGCTAGGATTACAGGCATGAGCTGTCAAGCCTGACTAATTTTGAAGCAGCAAAAAACCTCAAAAACAATTCCAACCCCTAGATCAGGGGTTTCCAACACTTGCTGAGATCATATCCTAGTTCACTGTCCTACAGTTCCCTTGGGACCCTCCTTGGTCAGGGCTCCCTGCTCTTGGACCCTGCCCCACAAAAGCCCAGAATGTAATTATGGTCAAAAAAAAAAAAAGAGTCTAAGCGTCTTCCACCAGAGAGCTCTGGGAATAATGACCTGGTCTGAGATGTTTTATGAAAACAGCACCTAGCACAGTGGCTGGTCCAAAGCGAGTGCCCCATAAACCCCTTCCCTACTCACTTTTCATATACCTGCGACCTTTTCTCCCAGCAACCCCAATTCGTAATCATAACTAGTTGTAAACATGCAAATGTCAACTTTTCAGAGGGATTTTCCCACCTACTGCCAGCCTGCTCACCTCCACCAAATTCTCTAGGTTCTTCTACAGTTACCTCTCATGGCCCTTCCCATCCTCACTCCCAAGGGTGGCACATGGGCATAGACAGGTAGGCACAATGGTTTCCCCCACCTCAGACCTCCAGGAGACATCCGCTTCATTGAGCCAGTCATCCTTGATCCTTGCTTATCTTGGTGTCCATGGGCAAACACCAGCAGGAAAAGACAACATGCAAGCAGGGCTCACCAAGTGGGGATGTTAGTGTGAGCCCATCATCAATTCCCTGCTCTGGACCAGTCAGATTCTCAGGAAACTGGCTGCCTAAATCTGCACTGGTTATACCCAATTATTTTTTAAATTCTAGAGCAGCACTGTCCGATAAAAATACAATGTGAGCCACATATGCAATTTTAAAAATCTAGTAGCACATTTTAAAAAGTAAAAAGATTAGCCAGGCATGGTGGTGTGCACCTGTAGTCCCAGCTACTCGGGAGCCTGAGGCAGGAGGATTGCGTGAACCCAGGAGTTTGAGGCTACAGTGAGCTATGATCACACCACTATACTCTCGCCTGGACAAGAGAGTGAGAGCTTGCCACAAAGAAAACAAAAAAGAAGAAGAAGAAACAGGTGGAATTAATTATAATAATGTATTTTATTTAACAAATACATCCAAAATATTATCATTTTAACGTGTAGTAAAAAATTATTGAAATAGCTTATATAGTTTTATACTGTCTTCAAAATCCATTATGTATTTTATTAATATATTTACAACACATCTCATTTTGGACTAGCCACATTTCAAGTGCTTAATAGTTAGATGTGACTAAGGGCTAAGGTATATTGGACAGTGCATTTCTAGAACATTAAAGTAAAAGAAACAGCATAATTTCAGAATTTCAGAAGGTACAAAATTGTGGTCCTGCAGGTTAGAACTAATTTTCAAGCAAAGCTCAGCTAATTTTTTTAAAAATTTGAATTAGTTCTCAACAGTTAAAAATCAGGAAGTTTATCATAAGGATCTGGATTTCTGGGTTTCTCATTTAAAACTGGGAGATCTGACAGCACTGGCCCGCATTCCTTCTTGGTAGAGCCTGCCAGAGCTGAGAAGTAGCTGCCTCCTTCAGACAGAAAGTGCTGGCCGTGGCCCCTCCCCCCCCATATTGAGTTACATTCATTGCCCTGCACACCCTTTTTTTTTCCCTTCTGATATTTGGGTGGCCCCACAGGCATCTGAGCTCACAAACTCCACTTTGTATGAAGCACACAAGGTCATACTTGGGATGGTCCATTGAAGAATTACTAACTTTGGGCCATTTTTATGCTTGCTACCCACATTACGGTGGAATATGACAGCAAGAAGAGAAAGAATAAAGTGAGTCACAAAAAGGAAAGGGAGACCCTTTAGTACCAACCTCCCCCCCATTCCCATGAAGCAATTATAGATAAAAGACAAGGAAAATAAACTCTATTTTAAAATAGAGAATATACACTGGGCAGAATTAATATAATTTTCTTTGCATGTATATTTTTGCTTTAAACTGTTACTTGGTAATATCAACTTTAATGGAAAGAAATTTTTAATGGCATATTTCAGAGTGCAACCATCACCAACTGTAAAATTTTAGATGTAGACATGAAATGTCTCATCCATGCAGATGGATTAAACACAAACTCAGTAGGGATTTTTGAAGAATTGTCAAGGATTTCTGATTGGTAATTTTCCATGGTTTAGTTGGGAAGATGAGTGCATTTTGCAAGGATGGCTGGAAATCACTTTTTAATAGTTTGGAGGATTATCTATAAGTAACACAAATGTTGAGATGCAGCTAGGGTATGCTAAAATCATGGCTGACGGTTCAATGTCTGGTTGCTAAAAAATAAAATAAAATCATGGCTGAGAGAGGGGAGGTGGCAGTAGTGATGCACAGCTCCAGAATGTGTTTGGGATTTAGCAGACACTATGATCTACTTCTCACACAGCACCGTGGGGAAATGCCTAGACTCAGAGAATTTGTCCACTTCAAAAATCTTGGAGTGAAAACAGAAAAAAGTTAAAAGCCATATGGAAAGAAATGCACATAGGAACAGACATCAGAATGATGTAGGAAGGATGGTAAAGGAGAACAGAGAAGCAAAAGGTAGTCAGGAGTAGTGGTATCCATCTGCCCTGGAGGAAATTGGTCACACTGTCAAAGAATCTTCTTGTCCCTGATCTCATCTAAGCCATTCGGTTTTCTCCAAAAGCTAATTTTAGAGTGTGGCTCTTAATGCATCAGGATCCCTGGGAGATTGTACCAGTTAAGGACTCTTGGCCGGGCGCGGTGGCTCACGCCTGTAATCCTAGCACTCTGGGAGGCCAAGGCGGGCGGATCGCTCGAGGTCAGGAGTTCAAGACCAGCCTGAACAAGAGTGAGACCCCGTCTCTACTAAAAATAGAAAGAAATTATATGGACAACTAAAATATATATATATATATATATATATATATATATATATACAAAAAATTAGCCGGGCATGGTGGCGCATGCCTGTAGTCCCAGCTACTCGGGAGGCTGAGACAGGAGGATCGCTTGAGCCCAGGAGTTTGAGGTTGCTGTGAGCTAGACTGACGCCACGGCACTCACTCTAGCCCGGGCAACAGAGTGAGACTCTGTCTCAAAAAAAAAAAAAAAAAAAAAAAAGGACTCTTCTTGTGTACCTGAAATCCTATAAGTAATTGACCCTTTACATGGTTCTTTTCTTATTTTTTTCACTCTGTTCCTCACTAACAAGGCTCTGGGGCTTGGGAAGATACTCAAACTCCTGATCTTGAGGTAGGAGGGAAAACTCTGCTGGGCCTCTGCATATAGGACCAGCAGAGGACAAATGAGGGAGTGTTAGGAACGTAATGGCCTGTGAGTAAAGGGCAATCATGGGCAACAGAATTGAGAGAGAAACCACGAGTGACTCATTGGCGGTGCCCAGCTGAGGAAGGCTGAACTTTTCACCACATGTGGAAAAGGAGTGCCAGTGATATGCCTCAACTAGGAATGCTCCCCTACCATTATCACCATTTTGGATTCGTTCAGGGAATTCCTCTTTTACTGTGGGTTTCTACTTCTACTTATGGCAGAGGAACACCAATCAGATCAACCCTCCTCAGATAACAACTTTTAAAAATGTGACCAAAATATAAAACCGGATTCTTTAAGTCACCATAGAGCAACCAAGACTTGACACTTGGAAGAAAGGAACGTCACTGGGTGAGTGTCCCATTTTTTTACAACTCCTTGCCTGAGGGCCGGTTCCACTTCGTGCCATGAATAGTGGCAGTCTTACTGGCTTAAGGAACCAAAAAACAGAGACTGGTGCAAACACAGAAGTTAGAAAGTGACAGGAGAAATCCTACAAAGGAGAGAGCCAGAAAGGGGGAGCTACAAATTCTGTACATAAATTCTCCCCAAATCTCTGACTGACCTCTGAACTGGTGTGGGAAAAACTCCAACCTGTCCAATGGACTAAAAAGTCTAATAGATATCAACTGTTTACTGCATTGGAGACCAAAGTTTGAAATTTGCATTCTTCCAAGTTAACTGCTTACTAAAACAACCAAACAAAACAATCAATAGTTTTCAGAGGAACATAACAGAATCCAAAATCTCTACAACACATTGTTGAGACTATCCAGAATATAATCCAAAACCACCAGATATCTAAAAAACAGAAAAATGTGGCCTATACCAAATAAAAAAACAATCAGTAGATGCCAACTTTGAGATAACCCACCTGGTGAAATTAGCAAAGATTTTAAAGTAGCAGACAAAGATATTATAATTATGCTCAAGGACACAAAGGAAAATATTCTCTTAATGAGGAAATGAAAAAAATCTCAGCACAGAATATTTACTATAAAAAAAGAACAAAGTGAAAATTACATAATTGAAAAATACAATATTTGAAATTTAAAAACAAATTCACTGGATGTGCCTAAAATCAGATTGGTGATAACAGAAGAGTCAGTGAACAAGAAGACAGGTTAATAAAATTATCCAACCTGAAGAATAGAGAAGGAAAGAGTGTTTTTATAAAAATGAAGGGAGCCTCAAGGATTAGTGGGAACAACATCTAAAAATCTAACATATATGACATTGAAGTTGCAAAAGGAAAGAAGAGAATGGAACGGAAAAAATATCTGAATAAATATGGCTGAAATTTTCCCAAATTATGGTGAAAAATATAAATTTACAAATTAAAGAAGTTCAATAAACTATGAGTAAGATAATTATAAAGCAAACCACACCTAGGCATGTTATAAACTGCTGACAACCAATGATAATTTAAAAGCAGCAAGAGAAAAAGAACACATTTCATATAGGGGAACAATGTTAGAGATTATGGTTATTTTCTCATCAGAAACAATGGAAGCCAAAAGACAATTAAACAACAGTTTTAAAGTAGTAAGAAAAAATTGTCAACCAAAAATCCAGCAAAAATATCCTTCAAGAATGAAGGCAAACTACAGGCATTTTCAAATAAAAAAAAAAAAATCTAAGACCATTTGTCACCAACAGATCTGCATTACCAAACCTATGACAGGAAGTTTTTCAGATTGAAGGGAAGCCATACCAAATGGAAATGTTGTGTGCTGTGTGCTGTCTACAAGAGATATAATTTAAATATGAATATACAGATACGTTTAAAGTGTATCTCCTGAAGACAGAATATGGCTGGTCTTGTTTTCTGGGGTTTTTTAAATATATAGATCCATTCTGACAATCTCTGTCTTTTAATTGGTGTATTTAGTCCAAAACTGATATGTCATGCAAACAGTAAGCAACAAAAGGGCTATACTGATATCATGATAAGGAATATTACCAGAGATAAAGAAAAACATATCCTAATGATAAAAGACTCAGTTACTCAGGCAGACATATTGATCAAAATTTGAATGCACCTAAAACAGAGCCTCAAAATACATGAACAAAAAATTGACATTAAGGGAGAAACAGACGCTTCTACACTCATAGTGGTATTTTGAAATCCTTCTCTCAATAGTTAATAGAACAACTACACAAAAAAAACAGTAAGGACAAAGAGGATCTGAACAATGCCATAAAACATTCTGACCTAATTGATATTAGAAAACACTATGCCAACTACTGCAGAATATATATCCTTTTATGCTTCAGGGTACTATGAACCCCTCAAGCTCTTGCTGAAGGGAAATAAGCCCACACTGTCCCCCTGTATGTGATACACCACATTGCCTTTACGTATCGCAGCAAGTCAGTCAGAGTAGGATGGAGGGGGAGCTGATGAGAGAGACGTTGCTAAGCTTTATGAAAAGGAAAAACATTAAATGAGTCAATATATGTAAAGCCTTAGAACAGTACCTGGCACTCAGCTCTGTACTAGTGCCAGCTACAGTTGATATGACTACCTGGTCCTGGAAGTACTGGAGAGAAAAGGTGGGCATTAGGCTAACAAGGTGGAGGGGTGTCCTGAAGACTGGATCACAGGGAGAATTATTCCTCCTTTGCAGGGGAAGGCACATGCAGATGTCACAAGAGTGACTCCTTCCAGAGTGACCCCAGGCTGATGAGGAACTACAGGCTCCTTATCATGTATAAGTTGCAGGCAGTTCCAGCTCTGGTTGCTTTCCAGAAGTAACTTGTGGCCCCCTCTTCCCAGGAGAGAATGGTGAGAAATCCCTGGGATGACAGGGATGGGGCTCTTTGTTTCTGTTTTTGTTTGTTGTGGTTATTGTTTTGTTTTGTTGCACTGCTTTGTGTGGTTGAGTTGTTGGGGTCGGGGAGAAGACATCTGGGGTGGTAGCTAGATGGGCCATCGGGGGAGCTGCTGGAGGCCGCTTTCCTTTTTCTGCCACCACACCATGGGCACACAGGCCCATCCCCACCAGAGAGACTCAGACCTGTGGTCTAATGTCCTCAGGAGTAAGAAAGGAATCCTGGGCTTGTGAGGATCGGAGAATACAGGTGGGCACCCCTAACCCCAGGTAGTCACTATGAAGGTCCAGACTGCTGCCCTCTCCCCCCAGCCCACCCCAACAAAAGGCAAAACATAATCCATGCCTCCCACGTTCATACACATGTTCTTCGCCCTGCGAACAATGAGGCTTTGGCATGTGAATCCAATATGTTGTGTTGGGACATGTTATTGGGTATAGTTGTTGTTACCATTGTGGGAAGGGGCCAAGGATGCTAGGCAGGCCAGTCCAGAAGGGTAGGACCGTGTGTACTCCTGAAGCACCGAGCATCCTGGGCTGGGCAGCACATCTGTTCTCTTGGCTGTGCCAGGTCCTGGGGGATAGCCGAGCTGGCCTGTCTAAGGGAAGTCACCATGCCCTGGAGAAGGGAGGTCTCTCCCAGTCCCTCTGGTTAGATAGCAAGTCTTATAAGTACTCTTCTCCTCTTTCTGTGCAAATGCCTCTAATCCCAGGAAACATGTGCCCATGCCCAACTAAGGCCCAACCTATATCTGGTCAGTGTCATTCTGAAAGGGAAAAAGAACACTCTTACCAGGGTGTCTGGGATGACCACCACAGGGCAACAGGAGTACCGTAGCAGCTGGCCCATTTTCCAGACGGAGAGTGGCACAGCCACGAAGATCAGCATGAAGCCAACAAATGCAAACAGGGCCAGCGCCAGGGGAAGGACCTCTCCTGGAAACAGAAAGATAACAACAGGCTTAGAAACAGCGGTGAAGACAAAATCTCCAATCTGGGCCTCTTCCAGTTTCCTGGAATTGGCTCTGCACATTGGCCAAGATGGCAGATACCAACATCCTGAGTTTGATATTTGTCCTGGTGACTAAAATCATAATACCACCATTAAAACCATTTTTCTAGATCCAGATTCAGGCATGGTTTCCAGAAAGCTCCAGGGAAGATTAAAATCTTTTTCTGGGGAAGGGACAGGGAGGAGCATCATATGGTAAGCCACTAGTTGTGTTAGCACGTACCTTGGCACCACTGCCAGGAGGAAGGCAGAGTGCCAGGCCCCCGGCAGGATGAGGGGGAGGTGCTGAAAGAGAACAGCACAGAATAGTGCTGGGCGGTAACTAAAACAAAGTGTTTCACAATTTGCTCTTTGCATCGATTCATATTATGGAGGAAATACTAAGTTCAGAAAACAGTCACATAATGACTATGATATATCAAGCCAATGTTATGTGTGCTAGAGCTGCTGCCTCCACCCTGCACTATGCTAGGGGCTGGACGTGTAGTCACTTGTTTTTCACAACTTCACGAGTGTGAGTATCCCCTGCTTCTACTAATATGAAAAGGATTCTATGCTCAGAATGGTTGCATGACTTACCCGAGGTCACACAGGTAGGGCTGGCTCCAAAGACCATGGTTATTTTACCAAATAAATGTAGCAGAAAGGGCCAGATCTGAGCATCTGGAGATGCAGAAGAGGGGATGGGTTATTTTCTTATCTCTCTGTCCTATGCAACCTCGAGCAACTCATTTAGCCTCTGGGCTGGGCAGCTCCCCCGCAAAGTGAAGGGTCGCTCAGCCAACGAGGCTGTGGAGAAGCTGGTGCACTTACACATGTGACTGAGGGCACTATACATTGTTTCAGTGCTTTTGGAAAATATTTTGTTAGTATACATCAATACACAAATGTTCATACCCTTTCACTCACTCCTGTGATTTTAATTCCAAAAAATAATTCCAAGGAAAGAAACAATTACATGCATAAGTCAGTTCTTGGCAACATCTGGAGTAGAGCAACAGCCTCATAACTGATTACATGTATTGGCACATCCATATATTGGCTCACGATGCATCTTTTTAAGAAACGAGGTAGATCCATATGCACTGACATGAAAAGATGTTCAAAATACACTTCTAAGTGAAGACAAGCCAGGTACAGAACAGTAGGTACAGTCTAGGCCCATTTGTGTATGTGCGCATTGGTATCACACAAGCAGTGACTGGAAGATTAAATGCCAAACTTGCCAAAGAAAACCTTCTGAATGGTGTGGGAGAGAACAGAGCACACTTACCTATTACTTTATATATTTGTGTTGTCTGGATTGTTAAACATGCTTGACATATATGATTTTTAAAAGTATTAATAGTATACAATGGTAATCAGGAAATCTGCATGGAAAATGTTATGGATATGACGTTTGTGAAAAAGTGGGCACAAAGTGTATATGTAGGACCACAGCATGTGCCTACACATGGGCAATGGCTGAAGGATAACACCCCTTGGAGGGCAATTTGGAAACAGTGATCAAAATTCAAATGTGTATGCCTTTGACTAAGCAACAATACTTCCATGAATTTATCCTTCAGATATAGACACACCAGCAAAATTATCTGTGTACAAGGAAATTAATTCATGCACTGGCTGTAATAGCAAAATATTTGGGGGGAAAAACCAAAATGCCTATCAATATGAGACTAGTTAAATTAGTTATTATATATTCACACAATGGAATACTATGTAGCTGTAAAGAAGGATAAAGGAATGTCTTTATCAATATGGAAAAATGTACAAAATATATAAAGTGAAAAACGCACGATTCAGAACAGTGCCTAGAGTATGCTACAATTTGTGCTAATAAAAAGGGCAATAGATATAAATACATTCTCATTTACTTGTATATGCATTAAAAAGTCTTCAGAAGGCTATACAAAAAGCTAATACCTGTGGGAGAGAGTATGGGAATTATATAGATGGGGAAGAGGAGTGAAAAGAGAATTTCTATGTGTATCATATATTTTTAGAACCATATAAATGTACTACATATTCAAGATAATAATTAGTCTTTTAAAAAGACTAAAATGTTCTACACAAAAATGTTCCACACCACTAAAATGTAGTGGTGTTTGAATGGCAGGATCATGGGATATAGAGATTGGTTTGGTTTTGTTTCTTTTCAAAATGTTCTAAACATTATAGGTTTTTACACCATAAAATATGCAGGGAAAAAAATTAAGCTGAACAAGAGGATTCCGCAGACTTTCCAAAAGGACCCTTCCAGATAAAAGAAGCTGTGGCCTTATACAGCGTGGTGCCTCCTTACAAGGCCCGCCTCTGCTGCAGCCCGCTCTGATTCACAGGGAGCGACCATCTGGTAAACCAGTCTTGCAACATCTGGCCCTGGGCCTGGGAAGCTTTAAGGGGGAAAGTGTTCCAGATAGCTGCTCAAGTAACTCCACCCAGCCCTGGGATGGACTCCTGCCTCTAGGGAATTGGAATGACATGCACACTTTCACCATGACAGCCCACCCAGCCTGGGGAGCAGGTCAGTGAAACCAAGGGAAAACTCAGAACCAAAGGTACCCAGCAGGCATCCGCGCATGTGCCAGGAGGGCTATCACCCGTGCAGGGCTCCAGGGGACGGGGAGGCTGTCCTTACCTTGAACCTCAACACATTCTGCCTGGCTGAAGGCGCTGCGCCTCCCAATGGCCTTCACAAATGTCTGAGCCTTCACACAGTACGCAGCCCCCGGCTCCATGGTTACCAGGTACAATGGGATGCCCCCGCTGCTCACGGTTTTGACATGTTCCTTCGGGAGACCAGAAAACACAGTTACTCCCTGAGGGCCGCACAGGAAGAGCCAGAGAGGGAAAGCTACAGATACTTCCTTTCCAGATGCTTATAGAATTTTCCCTCTCTTTTATGCACACATTCATTCACTCACTCATTCATTTATTCATATTTATTAAGCACCTACTACAGTGTTCTAGGCAGAGGGACATAGCATTGAACAAAACAAAGTCCCTGCTCTCATAGAGCTCACATGGGGAAAGACAGACCATAATATAAACACATGGCAAGTGGTAATAAGGGCCGTGAAGAAAAAGCAGAGCAAAGAAGCAGAGGTAAGGAGGAGGCACCATTTTAAACGGGGTGGTTAGAAAAGCCATTTGGGCAGAGACCTGAAAGTTGGAATCTGAGCGGGGCTTGGCGTGGCCACGGCTGCCAGGGGGTCAGTGCAAGGAGCATCGGAGCTGGTGGGCGGTCTCTCCTCACTCGTCCATCTATCCACCCATCTGTCCACCCATCTGTTCACCCCTCCACCTCCACCCTCTCCCTGAGGCACGTGCTCTGCCTCTGAGCCTGTGGAGGCTTGTCTGGACCCAGCCCAGATGACTCAGGGTACATGTTCTTCTCTCAGCACCGGCCCTGCCAGTTACCAAGGGTGGGGAGTGGGCTCCATCCCAATGAATCTGAGGGAGCTGCATTCTTCCTCCTGCCCAGGCCCTGACCTGTCCCCCACACCCCTCCATCTGCTTGGCTGGCAGTGCCACGTCCTACCAGTGGGCCCTTACCTGGCAATAAGTACTAGGGCCCAGCGTTCTTGCCCGCCCCACCTGCCCACACCACCTTTCAGGGGAAGCTACTCAACCCACAGCCCCTGTTGAATGGGTGGCAGGAAATGTGCTCTGCTGGACATAGGGTGCCCCTCTCCTGAAAAGGGTCTAATCAGAGGCCAGGTGGCTACCTGCGACCCCAAAACTTGGCCTGATAAGATGAGCGAAACCCACCAGATTGCTCTTCTAAGGATTTGGTCTTGGGAAACCTGAGTACCTAGAGCTAGAAGTAGGGACAAAGGAGAGAGGACACGAGGCCTCAGAGGCCTGGAGGGGCTGGGGAGCCATATCATAGGCACCTGTAGGAAGGAATGAGGAGGGATTGGGGCCTGGGGGTAAGCTGGGAGAAGGCCACAGAAAGCGTGTGACAGGGAGGGCCTGCTGGAGGGAAGCAAGGACTCAGGGTAAGGGAGGCTGTGCTGCACCTGGCCCTGTGCCAGCTCAGCGCATAGATTCTGTGACGGCCCCTTATTGCCCCATATTAATCCTTATGATAAAGCCTATTTCTCATTCTGCTGACTGGAATGGGCCTCTAGGCTCTGTCACTGTATCAGCTTGGACAGGGGCTCCACAGGTCTCAGTGTCCCCTAGGTCCTGCTCGAGCTCCACCCCTTCTGCTGCCATCCCTTGTTCGACCCTTCCCTCTGAGGACTGGTCTCCCACCCACCCCAGACTGCAGCAGTCTTCCCACAGACAGTGGCAGCACCCCATCTAGGCATTCTGCATGGCCTGTTCACTCATAATTAGACAGGTTTATTCATGAGCCAGATCCTGGCTCCCTGCCCCCACTCCTGCACCCTGCCAAGACACACACCCTCAAGAGCTTTGTACCAGCCTCATCTGCTTTTGGAATTATCCAGTCGATCTGGAACACCCTGACCTGCTGCCCCTAAGTGGTGAGGAGACCAGCTGATGAGGGAGAAAAAAATGCATTGAAAAGGTATTGTGGGTCCAACTAGGTTAGAGTTTAGGGCAAGGAGTTTAGCCCCCACACTTCAGCAGATCCAACCTGAAAAGGCTCCCAGCCAAGGCCTGGGATGGACCAACGCAGTCCTTTGAAGAAGAGGCTGATGGGATGGTCAGCATACTCTCATCTCTGTTTGCACACTTCACCCAGGACCGCTCACTCTCAGGCCGCCCGGCGGGCACTGCAGGGGCCGGCTTCCCTCGCCCACCCTCAGAGATCTGTGCCTCTTCCGCAAAAGCTGACCCAAAGGCCAAAGCAGGAAGTCTCACCTTAGCGCCAGGCTCCCTCCTCCAGTAGGCCACACGGAACTCAAACTGGGGCCCCAGGTCTTCCAGCTCAATAACCAGGTGGAAGCCATCCTTGGTGACCTCCATCCCAGGTGGGGTGAGGATGGCTGTTGGCAAGATAAGGGGAGAGTCAAAGCAGCCCCAAATAGGACTGATTTCCTGGGACACAATGACAGTGTCACAGGTGGAAATATGCCAGCCCCCCTGGGACAGGGAGAGAGTTATATCTTCACAGCACTTGGAAACATGTACATGAATACTCTCCTGTACTCAGCAGATGTGCAGTAAATGCTTTTTGAATAATGAATGAATGAAAAAACAAACAACAAATGCTTACAATTCCCCTTTTTAAGAAATCCCTTAACTATAATAAAGTCCTCTGTTCCTTCTCCAGGAGGCACATATATATAAGAAAGTGATTAAATACTCAAGTAAACATTATCTCTCTCCCCTTTAAAAGTTTATGATCCATGCCCCTCCCTTCTACCAGTCTTTTTCATCAGAAATTGCTCCTCACTTTGGCTCATCAAAGTGAGCAGATGCTGTTTCTTAATGCTTGCCAAATACCTATGTGAGCTCAGGTCTATACTGACCTGAGTCAGTATAGCCCAGGCCCAGTCTTTGCCCCTGAGGAATGAACACACCTGTCAGGGTCATGTGCATCCCTACGGCTCACACAGATCAGTGGCGTGTACTGGCTTCTGATGACTTTCAAACATCAGCAAATCAGCAGCCTGCGAATGGGTTGGCCAGTCTATTTTCAGCCCAAGTATGCTTCATCTCATATCTTGACAAAGGGATGTTGGCAAGTCAGAGGTTTTTTATAAATTCTGATAATCAATTCTAGAAATTACAGTATGGGCACAAACATCTTTCACATTGCTGGGTCCCAAATAGAGAGGCCCTCAGCCCTGTAGATACTTTTCCACAGCGGGCCAAGAACAGATGGGCTGCATGGGCAGTCTCTGCTCCGGGGCTCCTGGTGACGGAGCCACACTTGCCTCTCAGGCCCAGATGCTGCGGGACCAGAAGGGCTTGGCTTGGGAAGTAGGGTGGGGCGTGTTCTGGGCTAAATCCTCCATAATGGGGTCAGTGGACTCTCCGAAGAAAAGCAGTTCCTGGAGGGAGTTTTCCGAGAGCAAAGCACTTCCCCCTCCCCTGCCTCCTTGGGGAAGTGTGTATACCAGTCATTGGAGAGCTGCCTGGTGGGGAACAGGAGGACATGGGAGCCAGAGCCAACTGCGCAAAATACACCCAGTCCAGAGGCTTCGTGTGACCACACAGCAGCACTAGCTCTACCTCTGAAACACCTCCCGGAGAAAAGAGGTATTTGACTCTTCCACTTTTAAGTCAGACCTGATTAGCACTGGGTCCTCTGATCTCCGTCTTTATTAAGAATAGAATCAGAGAAAACGATCTAAAGTTTCAGTTCAGAGACTTGTTTGACCCTATTGGGGCAGGAACCTCTGTCCTGTGTACTCTGCATATTTATCTCATTTAATCCACCCTAATCCACCCAGGAAGCTTAAAAAGGTAAACACTATTCCCTTTGTACAGAGAGGTTAAGTGACATGCCCAGAGTCAAATAGTTAATTGGCCAGAATTTGAGCCTATGTCTTTCTACACTTCTACCCTCCCCTGTGTGGGGTGTTTAGCCTCTACAGTGGTGGATCTCAACCCTGGCTGTACATGAGAATAACTTGGGGAGAATTTTAAGCTCCCAGTGATCAGGATGCACACAGATCATTTAAATCAGCCTCTCTGGGCATGGGCCCAGTGATTCTAAAGCTGCCCTAGGACTCGAATGTAGTCCAGGTGAAAAACCTCTGCTTGCAACAAGGTGTCCCTTTAAGAGCAGGAGATCCTTTTCAGGAGAGCCTTAAAACAATATTTTTCACATGCCTGGGGGAGAAGTCAAATGGAAAAGGACAGACTTAATACCCTTAAGAGATCACGATGCAGTCCCAGCCCATTCGCTGGGATCACACAGGGCCGCTTCTCTACCTTCTGATGTGAATACAGAGACTCCTGTTCCTCCACTCCCCCCACAGCAAGCCCTTTTCCTGTTTATACTGGCCTTCTAAGAATGAGTTATTACTGCACACCCCCACCCACATAGTTTTATAGGCACTCCTTTATCTCCATCTGACCCGTTTGCCTGCCTTCCAACAACAGCTACCAGCCCCCAGCCACGGTCTTGGCTGGAGCCCCGTGCTCCCAGGGCCAGGTGGTGCTAGGAGCTGGCTGGGCACTGCAGACAGAGGCAGAGCTGCAGTGTCCCCTGTGCCCCTTAGCCTCCCCCAGCACCTGGCACTGCCATACTGCCACTTCAATCACCTTCTGGTGCCTGGGAAGGAAGGCCTGAGCAGAGGCACCCACATTCGCACCAAAATTCCTACGGGTATCCCATTCCGACAGTCCTATTCCTGCCCATCTCTTTCCTCCTCTGCACTCTGGCTCTCAAGTCTGGGCATCCCTAGGGCTACGACAGTACTAATACTTACCAAAAGCTGAGTGCTAAGCTAGGGCAGCTCCGCACTGAGCATTTACACACTGCATCTCATGCAGCCTCCACAACTACCCTGTGAGGCAAACTGCTGCCCCTCTTACAGATGCGGAGGCAGGGACCCAGCTGTCAAGTGGCTGAGCTGGGATTTGAACCACATCTGTCTGAGCCACAGAGCCAACTTTCCCTTCAAAGCTGTCTTCACCTTCCACAGTCTCTTCCAGCTTGGGCTCCCCCATCTTCCAACCCTCTTGATTTCTACTGAATATCGTACACTCCTCAGTGACATTTGACTCATCCTGTACAGGAGACGCTGCCCCCCATGGTGCCCTTCCCTCCACCTACATTTTAAACTCTGAGGTCTCCCAGGACCCTGTCCTCTCTTTGTCCCCCATATCTTATCCCTACACAATCTCATCCACTCCCAAGCCTTTAGCTATTAACTGTGTGTGGTGTGTCTCGCTTTGACTTCTCTGAGCCCTGGGCCTGGTTTCCAGATGCCAGTCAGACATCTGTGACATGATATCTTACAGAAACCTCAATCTCAAAGACCACAAAGCCAGAGGTGTCTCCATTCCTCAAGACCAGTTGGTCTTCCTGGCTTCTCTGCCTGGGCTGGCATGCTCACCAACCCCAGTCAGGAGCTGGGCACCATCACTACCTCTCCCCTCTCCATCCCTCAACAACTGGTCCCCACGCTCTACCCTTTCTAACTCTGCCATGTCTCCTTGGGTTTATTCTCTCCTCCCCATCCCCTCCCCCATTCCTGGGATCAGAACCCACCTTGGCTCAGCAGGAGAGTTACGGCCCCTCCTCACTCTTCCCTTGCTCTGCTCCAGTTCACTTTCCACACAGCAGCCAGAGTGATTGTTCTGGAAGATGGACCTGGTCTAGATCCTCTCCTCTTCTGTGGCTCCCCTCTACTGATTTGATCAAGCTTCATGTCAAAGCCCCTCTCCACATGACCAGCTGCTTCCCTAGCCCCTGCCAGCCAGCCCCTGCCCAGCCAGCCCTAGCCTCTGCTGTTCCCCCAAAATGCATGTCCTTTTACACACTGGCCATTGCTTACACTCAGCCATATTTGGCCACCTACCTAGATTCTTCTCCTACTTCTTTCTCAATCTTTTCTCAGGTACCATTGCAATAGAAGAGTTATTTATTTCCCATAGAAGGGCAACTGTCTCTGGTGGCTCTGTCAAATGTATAGATCCCTTCGCACAATGAAGCTGCTCCCACAGGCAGTGAATACGGGGTTAAAGAGGTACCAAATGGGAGACAGTGTTAGATTTATGGAGGCACAATCAGGGTGCCTGGTGCCATCTTACTTCCAGAGCAGCTTTCCTTAGAAGTCCCCAAGGTCAGCATCCCGACCACCTGCAGACCCTAACAGAGACAGTCAGGAATGGCCTCCCAAGTCAAAAGGCATGAGAGAGACAGCATGTGGGAAGCAGTTGGCCATTTTTCAAATGTACCAGTGAGGATTGTTTGTGTTCACAATACTCTGGCTTTGCAAGACTATTTTGATGCTAAAAAGAATACCAAAAGTCTAGGTGAACATGATTCCTAAAGGGAAGGCTATTGGGGAATAACGAGAGAAGTGCCTTACTTGAGTTTCTATTGAAGGGGTGTGTCAGGGTGCTCCAGGCTGAGCTCTGTGAGCCCAGTGTGGCCCTGACACGGAGGCTGTATGGCACCGTGGCCGTGATGTCATCAGTGACGTCACACTCAGGCCCCTCCGTGAGCGAGCACCAGCTGCTGGGGATCCAGATGTGGCTCGTGTACAGGCTCTCGTACTCCCTGGCCAAGGAGAGAAAGGCACAGAGTCACGCCAGCCCCTCTGACCCAGGCTCAGTGATGGTTGCCGGTAACTGCCTTCATTCTTCCACTTCTTATTGGTCAGCAAAATAAGTATTTTCTCCACACCCCAGTTACTTCACTCTCTCCCTCACCAACCATCTGTTCTCCCTTACTCCTTTTCTCACCAGAGGAGGAGGCATAAACCCCAAACAGTCCAGATCTCTCCATCTCCCCAGTCACCACCTTAATCTCAGCCACCATCATCCCTTGCCTTTCTGTGGTCTCCCAGCCTGCAAACCTGCCATTCTTCATGCCATCCACACTCAGCAGATCATGATGCTTCTCTCCTTAATGGCTTCCTATAGCACTTAGAATGGAGTCCAGACTCTTCCCCATGGCCTACAAGACTCTTAGCCTGATGGCTCACCCTCTCCTAAGCATGATGTTCTCACCACACTGGTAATTCCTCCAAAATGCTGAGCTCTTTTTGCCTTAGGACCTCTGCAAGCTGTTCACACTGTCTCAAATACTCTGTCCTGATGGCTCCTCCTGTCCTTCGGATATGGTATAAATATCACCTTCTCAGAGAGGCCTTCCCTGACCACCCAATGTAAAGGAGCCACAGAGTCAATTCACTATTGCATCAGCCTTTTAGCTTTCTCCTAGCACAATTTGAAATTTCCTAGAGCCATAAAAAATTTTCTGTGACGATGAAAATGTTCTAGGTTGGTGGTGTTCAATATGGTAGCCACTAGCCACATATGGCTATTGAGCACCTCAAATGTGACTAGTGGGACTGGGAGACAGACATTTTAATTTAACTTGATTAATTGAAATAAAAATAGCCATGTATGGCTAATGGCTACCACATTAGAGAATGCAAACCTAGTATATTTACTGTCCGTCTTCTACTCTAGATGTAAGGTCCTGATATCCAGAAACCTTGTCAAATGTATCCCAGAGTCTGGAAGAATGTCCACACAGGTGGGTGTTGTTTGTATACATTGTTAATGAAATATATTAAGCAGCTTTTGTGTCCCTGTCACTCCTCAACAGCTGCAAGCATCTGGACACCTGTAGAAAACCAGAGCTTCCTTGGCCCCAAGGCCAGCTGACCTTTAGGGTCACAGTTTGTTTTAGCTCTTATGTATAAGCTCCTTGTCAGGAACACTGAGGTCTCCCAACCCCCAAAAGCTCTGAGTCTCCAAGCATTTATCCATCTCAAGTCTGAGTCAAACTCATTAGACAGTTGGTGACTCACATACACTTTGTCCAATGTGTATGTGGACAAAGGAAGCTCCACCACAATGTCCACATACACATTCGTGTTCCCGCAGAGTCCACTGTCAAACCCACAGGACAGTTTCCCTTGTTTCTTCAACTCTCCCAATGCCCATGCAGACGGAGGAGGCAGATCCCTGGAGGTAAGCTATCCCTGGACTCACAAAGCCTCCTTGAGCTGAGGAGGAAGGGCTGTGCCTTCAGGTACCAACTGATGTCTAAGGGAGAAAAACTTAAAAAATAAAACAACTCACCCCTGGTACTCAACAGAATAGTACACTGTTTCTCCAGGCATGATCACTGGGCTCCACATCAAGAGATGCTTCATGTTGGTTGAACGTACAGAGAGGTTCTGAGGGGCAGGTAGAATGGCCACTCCACCTGGGATCAAGGCAGATAGACAGGCTGACAGGTGGCCTTGTAGTGGGGGAATGCACAGCTTCAAATTAGTGTCTAATGAAAGGCCTCGTGTTTTCATGAACTAGAAACAACTCTAATTTCATCATACTGTGTTAATGCTAAACTTGCTAAACTTGTCATCATTGTTACTGTGCCTTTCATGATAAGATGGCATATTAATATTAATAGTGACTAATATTTATTGAGCACTTACCATGTTCTATCTGGACTATGTCCTAGATTGTTACATGATTATCTCATTTAATCCTCAAGGCCATACTGGGAGGTAAAGACCATTAGTTTCTCTGTTGTACATATGAGAAAACTGAGACACATTATTTACAACTCTTTTTTAAAAAATTTATTTATGAATCTTATATCAGATTGGCCTAGATCCAGGACTTGACTGTGACTCTGCCACTTACTATGTGACCTTAAGCAAGTTGCATAAACCTGGCCCTCCCACTCCTTCATGGCAAGCCCATGCAGGCTCCTACCACCCACCCATCCCCAGCCATTGGGGGGCTGCTGGGGATGCCCCACCTCATTCCCCTGCCTCTTCTCTAATGTAGGACCCTGGTGACATGCCTCCATCTCCCTCTCAGCATCTACTGCCTGCACTGTGAGGAAACACCTGGGCCACCCACACAGAAGGCTTCCTGACCTCCCCATCCCAGCCTTGAATCACGCAAGGGCTAGAAAGAAAAGGGCCAGCTGGGAGTGGGGCAGTCCAGGAAGGCAGGGACTGGTCCCCCCGACACCGTCCTCTAGTAAAGCAAAAAACATTTTTCTAGTCAGCTATTTGGGGAATATAAAGCTATACAAATATGAAGCCAGATTTTATGTAACTAGTTAGTTTAATTATATGATTAAATTACATATTAATAGCATTAATTAATTAATATAATTTAATTACATAATTTTAAAGCTCTCAGAAATGAAATCTCCAGGCCCATATTGTTTCACTGGAGAATGCTATCAAACATTTAAAGAAGAATTAACACCAACTTTACACAATCTCTTGCAAAACATGGAAAAGGAAAGAACACTTTCCAAGTTACTTTAGAGGCTAGTAATATCCTGATACCAAAATCAGACAAAGACTACACACACACACACACACACACATCTTATAAATATAGAAACTACAGACCAATAGATCTTACGAACTTCGATACAAAAATCTTCAGCAAAATATTAGCAATCCAAATCCAATAGTGTATAAAAAGAATTATGCACCATGACCAAGTGGGATTTGTTCCAGCTATGCAAGGTTGGCTCAACATTCAAAAATCAATTAATGTAATCCACCATTATAAGCTAAAGAAGAAAAATCATAAATCATATCGATTGATGCAGAAAAAGAATTTATAAAACCCAACACTCATTCATTATTAAAAGCAACAACTAAAAAAAAAACCTCTTTTCAACTTAAGAGCATCAGGGAGTTACCTCAATAAAGACCACCTACAAAAAACCTATGGCTAACGTCTTACTTAATGGTGAAAGACTGAACACTTCCCCGCTAAGATCAAGAACAGGCAAGAGTATCCACTCACCACTCTCACTCAACACAGTACTGAAAGTTCTAGTCACTGTAACAAGGTAAGCAAAAGAAGTAAAAGAAGTACAGATTAGTAAAACTCCCCCTATATTCCAATGACATGATAGGCTATGTAGAAGATCCCATGGAATCTATTAATACAAAAAGCAAAACTTCTAAAACTAATAAGTGAGTTCAGCAAGTTCACAGGATACAATATAAACATAAACGATAACTGTATTTCTATATGCTAGCAATAAACACATACACAGAAATTAAAATTATAATCATTAAAAAAACACACAGGTACAAATCTAACAAAATATATCCAGGATTTGTATGGGGAAAACTCCATAATGTTGAAAGAAATTAAATAAGATCTAAATAAATAGAGAGACATACTTTTGCATGGATTGGAAGATTCAGCATAAATGACAATTCTCCCCCATATTGATATATAGGTTTAAGGTAATTCCTATCAAAATCCCAGCAAGGTTTTTTGATAGTATAGATCAACTTTTTCTAAATGTTATAAGAAAAGTCAAAGAAACTAGAATAACTAACAATTTTGAAAAAAAAAAAAAAAAGAATAAAGTGAGAGGAATCAATCTACCCAATTCCAAGACCTTCAGTAATTAAGATTGTGTGGTATTGGCAAAGGGTTCACCTACCTTGTTGGTGGAATGTAAAATGTTACATTAGCTTTGGAAAATAGTCTGACAGTTTCTTGTAAAACATGTAGTTACTATATTATCTAGCAATTGCATTCTTGAGCATTTGTCCCAGAGAAATGAAAATGTATGTCACAAAAGACCTGCACATGGATGCTCATAGCCAAACCGGAATAGGCCCAGATGTCCTTCAACAAGTGAATGGTTAAATTAAACAAACTGTGGTACATCCATACCATGGAAGGGGGCCATGAGCAAGGAACACAGGTGGCCATTGGAAGCTGGGAATGACAAGAAAACAGATTCTTCCCTAAAGCTTCCAGAAGGAACACAGTCCTTGCCCACATCTTGATGTTAGTCCAGTGAAATGGTGAACAGATTAGTTGTATTTTGAAATAATTTCAGACTTATAGGAGCACTGTCAAATAATGCAGAGAACTGTCTATGTCCTTCATCGGCCTTTCATAGCTACAAACCAGGGTACAAATATGAAAACTAAGATATTAATATTGATACAATATCATTAACTAAGCTTCAGTGTTTGTTCAAATTTCACCAGGTTTTCCCCTAGTGCTCTTTTTTATCCAGGACTCCACATTTAGTTTTCAGATCTAGTCTGTCTCCTCCAATCTGTTCTCAATTTGTCTTTGTCTTTTATGACCTTGACACTTTTGAATAGTCCTGGTCAGTTGTTTTGTAGAATGTATCTCAGTTTGGTTTTGTCTGATGTTTTCCTACGCTTTTGATTGAGGTTATACGTTTTTGCCATGTACTCACAGGGGGCAAATGATGTCAGTATGTCTTATTACTGGTGATACTAATCACCTTGATCACTTGGTTAAGGTGCTGTCTCCGCAATAAAGCTATCATTTGCACCTTTATAGTTAACAAAATATCTTGGAGGAGACATTTTGAGACTATGCAAATATACTGCTTCTCTTCAAACTTTCATCCATCAATTTTAACATCTATTGGTGGATATTTCTCGTAACAACTATTGCTATGATGTTCTAATAGTGATTTTTTACTTAATTGAATTCTTCTGTAAGGAAGAGCTATTCCTTCTTTACTATTTATTTATTCAATTATTTATATCAGGATAGACTCATGGATATTTATTTTATTCTTGGTTAAAGTCTACCACTACTGTTACTCATTTCGCTACTCAAATTGTTCCAACTTTGGTCAATGAGAATTCTTTCAAGTTGATGCCTATGTCCTTTTAACTTGCTCCCATCCCCCTTTTTCATGTTATTTTTATTAATAGATTTTTGATTTTTGGAATAATTTTAGATGTACAGAAAAATTGCAAGACATGTACATAAAGTTTCTGTATACGCTTTACCCGGTTTCTCCTAATGCTAACATTTTACATGACCATAACACATTTTTCAAAAGTAAGAAACTTAAGCTTCGGCCAGGCGCGGTGGCTCACGCCTGTAATCCTAGCACTCTGGGAGGCCGAGGTGGGCGGATCGTTTGAGCTCAGGAGTTCGAGACCAGCCTGAGCAAGAGCGAGACCCCGTCTCTACTAAAAATAGAAAGAAATTATATGGACAGCTAAAAATATATATAGAAAAAATTAGCCAGGCATGGTGGCGCATGCCTGTAGTCCCAGCTACTCGGGAGGCTGAGGCAGGAGGATCCCTTGAGCTCAGGAGTTTGAGGTTGCTGTGAGCTAGGCTGACGCCACGGCACTCACTCTAGCCTGGGCAACAGAGTGAGACTCTGTCTCAAAAAAAAAAAAAAAACAAAAAAAACAAAAAAAAAAAAAAAAGAAACTTAAGCTTCAAGTCAGTAACAAGTTAAAAAAAAAAAAAGA
Organism: Eulemur rufifrons; assembly: GCF_041146395.1. Lineage (NCBI taxonomy): Eukaryota > Metazoa > Chordata > Mammalia > Primates > Lemuridae > Eulemur > Eulemur rufifrons. Next base: position 119,212,724 of record NC_090989.1, read on the forward strand.
AAAAACCCACCAAAAATACCCAAAAACTAAGAAATCAACATTAGTACATTACTGCTAACTAAATTCCACACTTTATTTGGATTTCACTAGTTTTTCCACTAAGGTCTTTTTTTTCCGTTTCAGGATCCAATCCAAGATACTATGTTGCACTTAGTCAGCTATCCCTTTTTAAGCACTTCGTTACTACTTAACCACAAAATGCTCTTGTCTCATCTTGCATTTTTCCTGCCCAGCCCTGGAATCAACCATTTCTCTAAGGAGCCGCATTCGGGGGAGTTTTGAAAAATCCCAGTATCAGGCAGCACCTTAGATTAATTCTGAACCTCAAGCTCTGAAGTCCCAGCATTTATGTTTTTAAAAGTTCCCCAGATGATTCCAGTGTGCATTTGAGATTAGGAGCCACTGATTTAGACCTTACTTCTAGGGTCTAAAGAATAGTTACAACTATGTCAAATTCCCAAAAGCCAAAGACTTCAATGTATTTCTCAGCAGGCTCTTACATTCCCTGAAGACAAGGGAACTCCTTTTTTTCCATCTCTATTCAACACCCTGACCAGAACCGGGTACATAAAAGGTGCTCAGAAATGCTAAATGAATGAAAATTGAACAAGTGAACCAAGTCTTGGCTCCCTTAGAGAAATTAGCCTAGGCCTGACTTCTTTTTTCCTAATCCCTCATGCATCTTTAATTAGAGCCTTTTGCTGCTGAACACCTAGTTCCTAAAATCTTGAGTCAGTACAAGGGAGGCAGCATGAACGCTACCCACCACAAAGGCCTCAGGTAAACCTGCAGGCAGAAATCTTTGTATCTCTTCCCTAAAAGGACCCCCACTGGGTCTGACGTCAACTCCCCACATCTTCTTCTACCACCTTTACGTCCAACAGCTTTTAAAACAAATGCGTCATGAAAGGCAGCACCATCTTCTTTATTTCCTTTATTTCGTCCCTCCTCCCTTTTCCTGGCCTGTTTCAATATCTTAGCTTCTTCTGCAGAGAAGTATAAAGGGCACAGGCTCTGGGGCCCGCCAAACTGGAGTCAAATCCCAATTCCCCCACTTCACTAGATGTATTAATATATACTTGGACAAATAACTGAATCTCTCTTAGTCTCTGTTCCTAATGTGAACAATGGGAATAATATCACCTGTCTTGCAGGATTGACATGAGAAGTCAAGAGAACATATTTGCAAACCTAGGGCACAGTGTGCACTCAGAAATGGTAGACGTGATTGTCATTGTAGTTATTGTTATTATTGTTATTATTATTGGCAGCAAGAATCAGTTTCCTGAATCACACGCTACATTTGGAAGGGACAGAGCAAGGCAAATGATTTCTATGAAAGAGTGCAACAAGTCTACCCATCTGTCCACTGATCTAGTAACTGATAGAAGTTCATTTAGAATTTGCAGAACTCATCACAGGCACCTGCACATCCCAGAGGAAATCACATAAAGGCAACCTCAACAAAAGCAATTATCTGCTGACATCACCATCTGTTTGTATAACCAACAGATAATATTAATAATAACTAACATTTGGGGGTGGGGGCATGTTGATGTCTTCAAAGTGATTTTGTTTGCATCATCTTATTTAAGCCCTCACTATCTCAAGGTGGCTAGTATGACCATTTCACAGATGAGGAAACTAACGTTGTATGATCTAGTCCCTGAGCTGGTAAGTGATAGAGCAAAAACTCACACACAGGTCTTTCTGGCTCCAACATCCAAGTGATTTTCACCACTGTTTTTTGTTTGTTTTTACTGTGTAAAGTTTATAAGTGTCAGAAGAGCACACTCACCTTCAAGTCTGTTTGAAATGGGGGTTTTCAAGAAAAGACTGAAAAGACTGGACTCGTTGAAGAAAATGTCAAGTTAAAAAAACGTTGGTCTTTCCTCTTCTCATTTGGTCTTCTACCTCCTCCCTTTGGCTTACTGGAGGAATGTTTCCTTGGCAACTCTTTTGTCCCAGCAACTAAACAACCAAACAACTAACCAAACAAGCAGCGTGCTTAGCCTATGCTAGGGGCTGTAGAGATATCAGGAAAGATGCCCTGGCCCTGCCCTCAGACCAGTGCTGAAAAAAGAAGTAATCCACTGAAGCTAGAGTATACGGGGTCAATGGTCAAAGGACAGAGAGGTCTTGGAAGGGTGCGTAGGAAGAAGGACCCATTTGGAATGATGATCGGAGTATGGGCTTGGAATGGGGAGAGGAAGTGGAGATGGTGCTTCTGGTGGGAAATTATTACAATAAAGGCCAGGAGAAGGAAATGAAGGTATAATATGCCGAGCGTGAAGACAGCAGCTGCCTGCAGTCCATATTTGTTTTTAAGGAGTAGTGAGAAATAGGGGTGAATAAACAAAATAGGGTGAGGCCTGAATTTGCTGGGTCATGAGAAACACACAGCAGAATTTGGACATCCTGTGCTGAGCAGTTGGGTGCTGTGAAGGTTTTTGAGCCAGGAAGGAACATCATATATTTGATGTTTAAGCCAGTTCTACACATTTGCAAATAGACTCAGCACTGATTTGTTGCCTGATTAAAACTGAAATAATTAGTTCCATGTAAACAAAAACAAAAAAACCAGAAAGTCCTCAAGGCTCCCATTGACACTGAGAAGGCAAAGTGCCTAATATCAGAGTATTAAAATTTTAAATTTCTCTTAAATGTGATTTGACATGAACAAACATCAAAGTCTAAGCAGCTGCGATTTTGGAACGATAAAGCAGGTAGGTACATGCAACCAAGAGTGAGGAAGAGAAAATTTTGTAATCTTACTGGCAGGGAAAATGCCCCAAACCAAATATTTTTTTTTTTAAATGCCATGAAGTACCTTTTCGGCAATAACCAGGAGAGAAATCCGATTGTTTATAAGTCTTGTACTCAACATAAAGTCCCTATAATATCTTTTTATTCATATGTGCTTTGTTAGAATCTTTGTTTCACTTTAATCCGTCCTTACAGTTAACATCTCCGAGGTACACACAGAAAGACTGACAGAACTATGCTGTACCCTTTAAAACTAGATAGTGAGTTAAATAACAAAATGCACGGAGTTCTGCTAACCTTTAGACTATTTATTTTGATGATTTATCTTTCTAGATTGTTCTGTGGAGGTGAGGAGAAAGATTTCCAAACAGAAAGCAGGCCTTTTCTTTTCTTTGGGATGTGGGGATGAAGGTTTAGGTGAGAAACCTTTTATAAAACAGATATAAGATGTTCTATACAAATATTTCAACCCAAATTCTGAGAAAGCATTTTTCACCTTCTTAACCTATATTCAAGGCCCAAACTATTGGATGTATTCTAATTCATACTTACCTGTGAGCAAACATGGAATCAAGGCGTAGAAAAACCACATGATAAGACTTGTCCAGATTTCTGTTAGAACCATTGTGAAGGTCTCTGTTTGGTGGACTCAGTTTGACCTGGAACATACTTTCCTTCCAGAATGAAGCATTCTGCCCATCTCAGCCACCTTGCTTCAGAACGCATATGCTGGAGCTGGGATCTGAGTCACAGTGAAGCCTGAATTGTTTGGAAGCCAGAGCCGGCCCAGAAAGCTCAGAAAGGGCGGGCTCTGCAGCACCCTCTTTTCTGTTCAAACCTAGATATTGCATCAGGGGGAGTGGCCTGGAAGAGCTCCAGAGAAAAGGTAACTCTGGGGAGCTAGAGAATCTGCTTAGCGGAGATACGTGGATCACAGGCTTTCTCCTGCAGGCCGGATGTCCCTGGAGGCCAGTGAGCAGGCAGGATTAACTACCCGCCCCCACCCCCCCCCCACCCCCCGCCTTATTAAATAGCTGTCTTCTTCCAAGTCTCCTTCTGTGAGTTCATTCAAGCTGGGTACTGGTTAGCTTTTTGTTAATATATACCCACTTAAGAAAAAGTAGAGAAGTTAAAAAATTTTTCAATACCTTTTTAAAAGTCAGGAGGTGAAAAAGAATATTTATATTTATATCTGCATGAATTTGTAAAAAGAAAATCTGAAAGAAGATATAGGAAACAAGGTTGGGTATCTTGGGGCAGAGGGAGTGAGAATTGGAAAGATGGAAGAGAAGAATAGGACTAAGACTTTTGACAATTTTTTTGTACTGATTACTGAACCATGTGAATATGTTACTAAAAAGTTTAATTTTAAAAACTGGAAGGAAAATTTTATGATAGGGAGGTTTGGCCCCTTAAAATTTAGCTCTTTATGCACATATATGTATAAAAAGAAAAAAATTCAGCTCTTTAAGGACTCTGAATCACCCTAATATGATGCTAATACAGTAAGCAGAATGAACATGAGTTTCAGAGTACAACATATTTTGGTTCTACTTTCAGAACTTATTTGTAACATAACCTTGGGAAAGTTATTTATTTATTCATTCAACCAACATTCACTGAGGGCCTACTATGGGCTAGATCTGGGAATTCAACAGTCTATTCCCTCAACAAGAACTTCTCATCTAGTGGAAAAGATGGACATGGGAATAATCATAAATCAATATTAAAAACAAAATGACAGAAATATTTATAAGGGAATGTAGGAGCACAAAGGAGAAACATGAACCACGTGAATATATATATCCCAGCCTGTAGGATCACAGAAGGCTTCCTGGAGGTGCTTCTGGGGCTTGAGTATTAAACTCTGAAAAAAATCAGCCAGGCATGGTGTGTTTAGGAAACCACAAGAAGTTTGGTGCAACTGGAGAGCAAGGTTGAAGTGGCAAGAAATGGGGCTCAATAGCAGACAGAAACAGGATTCCAGGCAGCTTTGAATGCCTTGTTGAGGAGCTTGGACTTTATCCTGAGAGCAATGAAGGTCAAAGTAAGGGTAGAAAAGCTCAAATCTGATCATGTCATTCCCTGCATTTGAGCTTTGAGCTTTTTTTTTTTTTTTTTTTTTTTTAAGTTTTTGACTAGGGTGGAGAAAGCAGTGCAGGGCGCCAGATTGGAGGGAGAAAGACCAGGAGGGAGCTATGGCAGTCATCCAGGTGAGACATGTTGTTGTCCTCCACTGGCTTTCCCATGTCTGTATAACGAAATGACCAAATTCAAAAAAAGGAGGAAGAACTGACAGCTCCTGGATATTGAGTGGATTGGGAGGGTGCGGGAAGAGGAGCCAAACACGACTTTCAGGTTCCGGGTTTGGGTAATTAGGTGGATGGCAGCACCTCAACTGAAATAATGGAGGGTGGGGTGGGATCAGGACTGGGGGTGGTGCAGAAAAAGGTTGCATGTGTTCAGCTTGATATGTTTGAATTTGGGATGCTTATATGGGCAGGAGGAGTCTCCAGTATGTAAATAATCTTTGAAGGTGATGGGTGTCAAGGGTATGGTACCCTCTCCCTTACCTCCAGCATTTCAGTGGTAGCTGAGACCACTGGGTGAGACCATCCAAGAAGCGTGTGTAGATTCAGGAGGGCTGTGGATGTGCCCCTGAAGAAGACCCACATTTACAGAGCAGGGCAAGAAAAAAGAAATAGGAAGATAGAGAGGGAAAAAAGAAATGTCAGCAAAGTGGTCCTGGAAACAATGAAGAATAAAGTGATTATTAAGGGGGAGTGCAGAAGAGAGGTCCAGTGAGTTAATCATTGAAAAATGTCCCCTGGATTTCACAACTGGAAGGTCATTTGTAAACTCAGCAAGAGGAGCTTCAGTGGAAGGCTTGGAGCAGAAGCTAGATAGCTGCAGGTTGAAGAGAAGATGGAAAAAGTAGTGCTCTTCTGATGCAAAGGAGAAGCAAACAACTCCATAAGCCTTATTTTTTTCATTTATAAAATAAGTACAATAATGCCTTGCATAATAGTTGTGGGAATTAATGAAGAATGCACACAAAGCACATTAGCACAGTACAGGAATGCAGGAGGGATTCACAAATGGTTTATCAACCATTTGTTACATTAACAATTGTAATATTAACATTGTAATATTAACAATAAATAAATTAGGGACTTATTTTTTCTGACTGGCTGGCCCTTTGCTGACTGCACATCTTTCAGTTCAGCCCCTGGACCAACAAAGAAAGGCTTTCAGTTGATCTACTAGAAAATAGCAGTTTAAAAGCATGGGCTCTGGAGCCAGATTGCCTAGGTTGACATTCAGGCTCTGCCACTTACTGTGTTTCTTTAGACAAGTGATTTAAACTACCTGCCTTAGTGTTCTCATCTGTAAATTGGGAACAATTATAATAGTACCTAACTCAAGGCTATTGTGAGGACTAAATGAGACGGTACACTTAGAACAGGATCTGGCACAAAGTAAGTGCACAGTAAACATTGGCTGGGTATCTTGTTACTATACCACAGTCATGAACACTTGGTACATGAACTCCTTGATCTCAGCCCAGTGGCTAAATCTGTGCCTTGACCTCTAGCTGCTTGAACACACTCTCACGGCTCCCCTAGCCTTTCCTTAAGCTCTAGGGACCTAATTTGGAATGCTTCATCCATGGCCTCAACATCTGTCCCCAGTTCTACCCTTTGTTCTCCCAGTATTGGCTTCCTGATTCCTCTGTCCTAAATCCATTTCTGTTCACAGTTTCAACATGTCAAAAGTTAACAATATGAGCCAATGTGTATTGGGTATCTACTATCTGCCAGGAATTGTCCTAAAGGCTTTCCACACACTATATGCATTTTCATATACTATACAGCAGACTTGCAAGGTAAGATTTGATTCTTCACTTTGCAGATGAGAACACAGAATTCAGGGAAATTAACTTACTGTAGATCACAGAGTTAGTCAGGAACGGAAACAGGAATTCTAACTGAGGTCTGCCTAAGTCCAAGTTCTTTCACTCACCTTAAGTGCCTCCCAGTTAGAACCAAAGGAATGCTCACAATGTGTCAGAAGGGCACAGAGGAGTGAGCCAAGAGATTAGCAAAAGGACCCTAAAGTTCTCAGTAACGTAAAAATAAAATAAAATAAAAAAAGATTAGCAAAGACATTAGAGAACGGGCAGACCTCAGTATGGGCTTCCAAGGATGTACCTATCTAGATTTGGGTAGGAGGGGGAGAGATGCATTCACTGCTCAGCATTCCAACTGGGAGAATGACACGAGCAAGGCCAAGGATGGAAAGGTTGAGGGGAATACAGACTGAATTAGAGGATGAAAAGGAAAGGGTAAGTAAACAGAGAAAATGGAAAAAGGAATAAGACTCCTTTACCTACGCTGTGGATGAGGAAGGAGAGTTGTTCACCAAGCCTTGGGATCTTAAGGTGGATAGTTAGTTCTACCTGGGCGTGAGTCCCTGTTAAGACGACCCTGCCCAGCACTGCCATGCTCTGACGAGGCAGAAGGGCCTTGCCAAACCTCAAGCCAATGCAAGTATGTCCCGGCTCAGTACACCTCAAGGGGCACTGAGAGGAATGTCATCTATCAGAGCTTTTCAATGACAGTTCTTCTCAAGCCTGGGTCATGATCCAACAAGAAACTCAGACCATCTGCCTCTGCCTGAGTCATATATCATTGGGTGAGGACTTCTGGGGGGCTGTGCTTCTCCTGCTAGCCCCTGTCCTTGCCTGAACATCTCCAACTCTGACTTTGCCTTTCTCTTCTAACTCTGAGGTACTTTTTCTATACTATACCATCAAATGGTTGTGATCTCTTGCCTATGCAACATGCCTAAACCAAACTATCCCCTCGCCTGTTGCCTGCACTTCTCAGGTTAATTTACAGTGCCTTCCACAGAGTTGGAGGATCATCTATATCTGAAGATGAATTGCTGGAAGAATGGAGCTATTACCATTTCTTATCATCAACAGGTGCGGTTCAGAAATAGGACTTTTTTCCCCCTATTACACTGTCTGCCACTTAAATCTCTGATGTTTAAATATGGAAGGAAAAGCAAGCAGATAAAAGGGCTTTATGAGAGGTAAAGAGAGGTAGTGGGGAGGGATGGGAAGTTTGATGGCCACGGAGGAGACTCATAAGCTTGGCCCTGTAGGGCCAAGACTAGAATGAAGCAAGGGAAGCAGCTAGGATGCAAAATTTGAGGAACTCACTCTTAGGGTTGTGCAAGTCCAGAATAGGTCCTGGTGTCCTGGCATGGACTACGTGGTCAATTACCCCATTCCAGTAACCCTCCCTTGTCCTACTTAGCACAGAATACTTCCTTCTCTTTGCACCAAGATTCCTAAATATCTATGTCCTGTGTTTTTAGCACATCTGACATTTAGTTGTAACTATCTCACTTTTTTTCTTTCTAGAAGTAACAGGGAATCAAAACAGTGTAATATCTCTTGTCTTAGACTGTTATAACTCCTGCTTCCACCACGTTTGCTCCAGGTGTAATTTCTACACATTTTCAAGCTCCAATTCTCAGGGCTCCTGCATCCCTTTTTTATCTCCTCTAGACATACTTCAGTTTTTCAACTTCCTCTCTAATGTTTATTGTCTGGTCATCAGAAACTTAACCTCCCTTGACCTCAGTTGTTTTCTTAGGGAAACAATTCCTCAATAAAACACTTAAGTCTGCCAAACTGTCCTCCTTCTGTAGTTATAACTGATTTTATTCTCTTCGACATCCCCCAGACAACTCCTCCTAAGATGGAGAATCAGGGTTTATTCAGAATAGCCCTTTGTAGTTAAGTGTTCAACATTTAAATAAAACAAAGAACATTTTAATCAATTTTAAAATTTGAAAACCAGAAGCAATGCTCCATAATTGAAGATCTACATAATTTTCAAATGATTTTGGTTGCTGTATTTCATTTAATCTCTAGTTAATCCTAGTCATCCATGATTGTACTAAGTGGAGCACACAATATTGCTCAAAGGTCAATTTTATCAAAGGCCTCTTTTGATCATCCTATATAAATTAACACCCTCACCCTTACTCTCCAACCACCTCAACTGCTCTATTTTTAATTCAGAACTCTTCTCCATTAGGCATTACATCACTAAAATACAAGTTTATGAAAACTTTGTCCATTTCTTCACTATTGTATCACTAGAACAGCCTGAGCAATCAAACATGTGAAGTGGTTTGGCTAGATGGATAGATAAATGAATAATTATCTCCAAAAGCTAAACACACAGACACACAATCATATATATATTAATAGATATAACAGTTCATATATTTTTTTCATCTTGACACCAGATTGTCATATACTCTGATGAAATCAGTATTAGTTCTTCACAACATCCCCCTTGTCTATAGTCTAGAAAACATATCAAAGCAAGTTTGTTTGAAACATATGAAAAAATGCTCAACATCTCTAGTCATCAGGGAAATGCAAATCAAAACTACAATGAGATATCACTTATCCCCAGTGAGAATGGCCTTTATCAAAAAGTCCCAAAATAATAAATGTTGGCGTGGATGCGGAGAGATAGGAACACTCATACATTGCTGGTAGGACTGCAAACTAATATAACCTCTGTGGAAATCAATATGGAGATACCTAAAAGAGATACAAGTAGACCTACCATTTGATCCAGCAATCCCATTACTGGACATCTACCCAAAAGAACCAAAGACATTCTATAAAAAAGACATCTGCACTAGAATGTTTATAGCAGCACAATTCACAATTGCAAAGACGTGGAAACAACCCAAGTGCCTATCAATACATGAGTGGATTAATAAAATGTGGTATATGTATACCATGGAGTTCTACTCAGCCACAAAAAACAATAGTGATATAGCACCTCCTGTATTATCCTGGATAGAGCTGGAACCCATTCTAAGTGAGTTATCCCAAGAATAGAAAAACAATCACCACATGTACTCACCATCAAATTGGTATTAACTGATCAACACTTAAGTGCACATGTAGTAGTAACATTCATCAGGTGTCGGGCAGATGGGAGGGGGAGGAGAAGGGGATGAGTATATACACAGGTAATGGGTGTGGTGCGCACCGTCTGGGGGATGGACACACTTGAAGCTCTGACTCAGGTGGGGCAAGGGCAATATACGTAACCTAAATATTTGTACCCCCATAATATGATGAAATAAAAAAATTTTAAAAACCCAACAAAAAAATCAAGTTTGTTTGGCATTACTTGCCCTAAAGAAGCCATGCGTATTCAGGGATTACTAATTTCTTTCATTAAGTGCTCAAAAAACATCAATAATCATTCCTGTGCTTAGCCTAAAATAGACATTGAGAGTTTCATTCTGGAATCCACCTTTTTGTCTCCATAATCTCCCAAAGGCTATCTGCAGTTTCTCCATAGCCTAAGATATAAATTATCTGTGTCCAGAAATGTATTTAAAGCAATTAAATACCTTAACTACCTTAGATGTCTATTTTAAACTATTGGGAAACTTTCTCAAAGACACTTTGATATAAAACATTTACCTTGTGAACACAGCTAATGGTAACTAAAACTCCTCCTCCTGTTTTCAAAACACCAGTGAGCCCAATTTAGGTTCCATTCATTAAACAAGTCTCAGCAAACTGTATACTTTCAGATCGAAAGAGCACTTCATTAGTATACTAGAAATAAACATTTCAGTTCCTCAGTCACTTGGTTTAGGTCATGTGACAGCAAGAAATTGGGGTGTGAGGCATGCATATAATGCTGGTCTGTCAAGTGTTTAAAAGATCAGCAAAGGTGAGTCACACAAACTTGCTAAACACCAACAAAACCAGCTTAGAAGAAAGTAGCAAGCCAATGCTTCTAATAATGGTTTTCCCCAGAACCAGTAATTTAGCATTTTTTAAAAGTTCACTGGATGCTGTTCAGAACATAAAATGAGAATATCATCTACCCTATATTAAATATCCTTTAAGTAAAAAGTGACCACAGCTGTGAAGCCATTTGGAAAATCTATATAAAGAGATTATAAAAGACTCTCTTATCTTCTAGCAAAGTATTTAAATGGAAAGTTAAACTATTCTGTGATGTATACTTCTAATTTATTGATTTGGACAATGTATCTGAAGTGTTTCTGAAAAATAAGAATTTCCAGATTCGAAGCCAAAAACTCTCCATGTTACAGGAAAAACAGGGATCAGCAGTAAACCAGGGAGATAAGGGTTGGGAGTGCGAAAATCAATTATACAAATTAGGTCATTTTTTTAAGACAGGAAAAAAGTTTATTTTATCCTTCTTGGGGCTGGGGCGGGGGGGGGGGGGGCAGAGAGAGAGGAAAGGGGAAGCGGGAAGAGAGCAGGGAGATGGCATGGCATCCCAAAGAAAGAGAAGGGAGATGCCAGCCACAAATTAGGTCATTCTTGTCATACCCAACTAAATCAGATTCAAGGGGCTAGGAGGAAAAACACTTGAGGAACAAAGCACCCACTCCAAGAATAAAATTTTCCACAAGCCCTGCCTGTTTTTCTTTTAGTAAAAGCAGCTTGCCATAACCCTAAGATCAGTTTTACCTAGTAGTTGCTAAAATGACCTACCACAGTCACTCACCCATCGGAGCTTGCCAGCTCCCAGAAGCTTCTCTAAGTGCCAAAACACTTTCTTTCAAAACATACATAATTGGGGGGGGAGGGGGGAACAGGGCATTGCTCACTGCAACCTCAAACTTTTGGGCTCAAACGATCCTCCTGCATCAGCCTCCCGAGTAGCAGGGACTACAGGTGTACGCCATTATGCTCAGCTAATTTTTCTATTTTTTGTAGAGACGGGGTCTCACTATGTTGCCCAGGCTGGTATCTTTCTAATAAAACTCCCAATCTTCTCTTTGTTCTTCAGGCATACCAAAGACCACCCGGTCCACGTGTATGCCCCAAATTGCAATTCTCCCTTCCCAGATAAAATGGACAGACTTCATTACACTGAATTTGTTCACCGTGTGCATTGGTGAAAATAAGGGGACCATCACACTAGATCCCAGCTGATTGCTGACTTGTAGGAATTCAACTCGTGTTGTTAGCTTCTCATTTTTAAAGAGAAACTAGAAATCTTAATTTTTTAAAGTTGGCAATAAAGCACTGTGTGGATTGAAAAGTATTCCTGTATAAGGCCACTGTGTTTCGATGTACCCTGAACAAGGCACCCAGCCAAGAAGTGGGAGTGAAATGTGGACTTCTAGACAAGAAGGGGCTGGGCCTGTCTGCAGAAAAAGGTGCCTTTTCCTAATTCTCACAAAAGTTCTCATAGATGGTGGCAATCCAGCTTCTTAGCAACCTTCGGATTAGATGATAAACATTACAGCTGGAGATAATTTACATGCCATGTATTTACAAGGTTGACCTTATTCTAACATCCAAGTTGCCCATCTGCTAGGCCATTTCATTTTTCTATAAATGGCAATAGATTGCACTTAGCCTTCCTATTTTGTTTAGTGATATATCTGTGGAACAGTTTTTAATAATGGAAGGTGCATGTATTAACTGTACGTAATATGAGTAATAGACATGTGTGAATATGCATTCAGCTGAATCCTAAGAATTTATGATCAAATAAGGGATACAGCAGCAATAGTTTTCTTTTTGTTATTGATCTTACATAATGTTCTAAAAAACCATCTTCCAAGATTTTGGAGAAGTTATTTGTAGAAGTGGGTGAGGCAGGGTTTATCTGTTATATGCATTTAAGTTTGACAGCTAAGTATCTCCTCACATGTGGAAGAAAACTTCTATAATACTGCTCTTCCCAGGATCCTCCTACTTTAAAAATAAACCTACAGATGGCAATGTGTCAAGATACAGAACCCAAGTAGGGATTAAGGAGACCTGATTTCTACAAGTATTGCTACTACCTAGCTATATATATATGTTTTCTAGGGTTTCCGTTATTAAGCAAATTATTTCAGGTAAAATTCATGCTTATAAAAACAGTCATCGGTGTAAGAATGGGGTTAAGACTTTTTAAGAATTGATAAAATGTTAAAGTACAAAATAGTTTCCAGCAAGGTTTTCATCCCATAAGAGCACACAATAGATATTACTGGCACACATTAAAGTATTGGCACACATAATATTGTAACTATTGGAACTCTATAACTACAATAAATCTAATTATGGCACAGAAATATGCATTCTGCTTCCAGTGCTAGTCCATTCCTACTTTCTCAAAGTTCTGCTCTATATTGGCTCAGTGGGGTCTGCTATAAATAGTTCATGTCTGTATGGCAGAGTATCAATTGCTCCTTTTTCACAAACATCCATTTTTTTCATATGGAAGACTGGAGGAAAAAAACCACAAAGAGAAGAGCACAAAAAGAAGACATTATCAAATGTATGTTAAAAATTAAGGAAAGATGTTTACCATCTAGTCATTCTACAACCACTTTAAAACTATTTTTCTCAATTTATATTTATGTGATTTTACAGCAAAAAAGCATGTGACTTTTATTTCCATTAAACTTATCCACTTATAATTACTTTAATAAACAAAGGAGCATTGAGTTAGAAAGATAATGGAATATGAACTAAAAAGGCTTTAAAAGCAGATATAATAAAGATGAAAATTTGTATGATGTATTAATTTTATCTGCTGACTTCTGTTGCTTATTGGGAGAAGCCAGGGCTGCCACCAAGTGGCAACATAAGTCTTTAAATGATTTTAAAATTTAAATAATAAAAAAATTAAAAGTAAAACAATTTCATAAATTATACAATTTCAATTTTACCATCAATAATTCTATTGTATTAAATGTTTATAACACTACAAAGAATGAAAAGATTCATATAGGCAGCATTATGGAAATTTTTGAAAATATCATATGCCTTCCTACTGTTTACTAAGTTATGTGATTTTAGTAAGTATTTTCAATTCAAGTGTTGATGCTTACTTTGCTTAAATTTCCAGAATTAACGACAGGGAGAAAAATATAACCGGTATTCTTCCGTGGCCTACAGAAGTAGATTCAATACTTCACAGTAACCTCCCATCCACATACCCAAAGTCCTACTTGGTAAACAAAAAAATATGATTTAAAAATAATATAATTTTCTCTAACCATATCCCCTCATACTCCTCAAGTAAACATCAATTTTAGTGTCCTAGTCAACAAAACTCAAAAGTTGAAATGAGGAAATGAAAATGGGAAATATTATTCCTGACAATTTCTAATGTTTAGGGAGGAAAAAAACCCCAAGGATCTCAGTGCCCTATTTCCCCTAAACTTGGCCATAACTTATTTCATACAGGCATAAAATAAATATATCCTAATACAAGATGAGTTGATAAACTGATACTATGGGATAAAAAGTAACATTGGAGTATCCATTTACAGTTTGAAAAGCTAAATATCTCTGACACTGCTTTGGTCTCTTTAATAATCAAATGAGAAGCATCAAAAAAAATTCTTAGGAATTTAGTAATTTTGCTTCCAACAGTTGTAAATTAAAATTGTACATGATAAAAAAAATTGTACAAGATGTTTTCTAACTTACGTCCCATCTGTTTTGCTATACATTGAAGACAATGAATGAATTTTAAAAAATAATGGCAGATACAACAGACTTGGTATTTACAATGGCTTGTGATAAATACAATACCTGAAAATAATTTCTAATTTTCCATTTATTATTGCTATTTAGTCACAGAAAAAATTAACACTCTCCAAGAAATTTATTTTAGCATATGTCATATATAGATATAATAATTTTATAAGAAGAGAAATCATGACAGAAGTAATAGGGTGCCTTTACAAGGAAATAAAGGAAAGGCAATAAAAGGAATTCTTCCATAAAAAGACTTCTGATCTGCATTATTTGATTCGTTTTTCAAAATACAAAACCTTAATATTAGAAGCAAAGAAAAAAATGGCAAAGAAGAAAACAGTAAAACAGAAGATCAAGGATAAGAATTGTTCTATGCAGATGCATTGCATACATAGTATTTATATATATATATATGGGCTGAGTTATAATAAAAATACTTATGTATTACAGTCAATTCTCATATAGAGTTAGAAATAGCAATTTCCAATCATGCACGACTGGACCACCATTTTCTCAGTCTTCAGTTACATGACAAATTAAAGCTAGGTAGCAGTCACTTCTGGTCATCAGTATCAGGACAAATGCTTGACAAGATATAATTTTTCTCCTTGTTCACTTGTAAAAATTGGTGCCTTTTTGTAATGTTCTACAAGTTCTTCCATGGTGCTGAATTTACGCTGCCCAATGCAGTAGACAGTCTCTTTTAGTTGGACTTTAAAATGCTTGTTTTTCCCTTGTGCTTTCAGTGATACTGAGAAATCGTTTGGCTAAAAGAAAAAAAAACACATATAGTAAACATATTGAAAGCCATCTATGAGCATTTTTATATTAAAATAATAATAGCTAAAACTTGAGCATTTACTAAGTGCTAGACACCATGCTAAATTATTTACATGGATTATCTCCTTTACTCTTCAAAACAAACCCTTTTTACAGATGAGAAAACTGAGGCTCAGAGAAGCTAAGTTGCCCAATATCAACTATCTAGATAACAACAGAGCCAGGATTCAAACCGGTGTAGTCAAAAATCTCTTAACATCCATGGCTCCCATGCCATACACCCACAACAAATCCTTTAGTTTAATATTTAAAGCACAAGATCTATCTTCTGTCTAGTCAAGCTACTGGAGAAACACATGAGAAAATCTAAGACAGTCACCCCTTTTCAATTTGTAGCTAACAATAGCTATCTTAACCCTAACACTCTGAATTCCCCAAAATGAAGTACACCTAAATGAGGAGTAATCTTAACTCTAATGAGAGACCACAAACTCAAATGCCTACAAGGGACAAAAGATTAAAGTAACCAAGTGTCAGGGTAGAAAGGTAGATGGGCAGAGGGAATGACAGTGTAGGGCCAATCTAAACGAAGTAGCCACTTCTCAGTTGTGACTGTTGCCTTCCAGGAACAGGGGCTTAACATTGGCAGGTCTTCCAACTTTAAATGGGAAGTCTAAAGTCTGAATTTTTATAATAAATCTACCAATATTTAAATATTGACAATGAATTTGAATATTTAAAAAACCACTGTGTGAAGGGAAAACAAAATATGCCTATTTGAGACTTCTACCTTAAAAATTATATTGCTAAAAATAATAGTATACTGTATTTTTTTGGTTTGTTTTTTTTTTTTTTTTTGAGACAGAGTCTCACTTTGTTGCCAGGCTAGAGTGAGTGCCGTGGCATCAGCTCACAGCAACCTCAAACTCCTGAGCTCAAGGGATCCTCCTGTCTCAGCCTCCCGAGTAGCTGGGACTACAGGCATGCACCACCATGCCCGGCTAATTTTTTCTATATATATTTTTAGCTGTCCATATAATTTCTTTCTATTTTTAGTAGAGATGGGGTCTCGCTCTTGCTCAGGCTGGTCTCGAACTCCTGAGCTCAAAGGATCCGCCCACCTCGGCCTCCCAGAGTGCTAGGATTACAGGCGTGAGCCACCGCGCCCGGCCTTGGTTTGTTTTTTGATAGGATCTTGTTCTGTTGCCCAGGATAGAGTACAGTGGCATGATCATAGCTCATTGTAACCTTGATCTCCTGGGCTCCAGCAATCCTTCTGCCTCAGCCTCCAGAATAGCTGGGACTACAGGCACCCACAATCACACCCAGCTAATTTTTTGTGGTTATTTTTTGTAGAGACAGGGTCTTGCTATGTTGACCAGGCTGGTCTTGAATTCTGGCCTCAAAGTGATCCTCCAACCTCGGACTCCCAAAGAGCTGGGATTACAATCACACCTGGCCTTGTATTCTGGCTAATATCTATGCTTGATTATGCACAAGAAAATACGTATTATTCTACACTTAAGCTACTCTTTTTAATTGGGTGGGTTTTTTCCCCTAGGGCAATGAATGGGATTGTTTGTTTTTTCAATTTAACATTCTTCTAAACAGCCTATATCAACCCCAAAATCCTCTTTTTATACAATTACTCCCAAAGTTTCAAACAGTGGGCCAGATTAGGCATCTAACAGAAGATGGATTCTACCACTCTTCCCCACTATCAACCACCTGCTCTTCTGAGTAGTTAGGTACAGGCCCCATTTTTCTGAACTTCACATCAGGAAGTTCAATTAATCTTCCTCTGTCTCTGTCTCTCTTCCTCCTGCTCTCACACATTTTCTTCTTTCTTTCAATCTTTTGCACAATTACACATTCACTTTTGTATAACTACATTCACACAAAGTCAACATTAATCATGATTTGATTAAGTGGAGAAGTAGCGATATCCTATCAAGGAAAAAGAAAGGCCACTTTTAAGAAAATAAGTGTGACCAAATTCTAATATCCTGAATAGTACCCCAAATCACACAACTATATTTATACTTTAATTTTTAGGGTTTTATCATTTTGTTTACTAATATTACAATTTACCTTTTATTGCAAATGCATTTCAAACACAGAAAGTGTTAAAAATAGATTTTTGAGGTACATAATGAAGGTGTATTCTAAATTCCAAACAACTAATTTATGAAGAAACTTAATATTAATTAATTCAGGGATTTCCTATGTGATAACGACTACAGTGATTATCTTCTTATACACTACATCCAACAGCAATTTAAGAAATGTTTCCCAGTTTAATTTACTGTATTATTCTACTTTCAATGAAGAAGCCAATGTTCAATTTTCTCCATTTTTCAGTTTTACACAACAGAAAATATTCCAAGAATGCAAAAACAACAGAACTAGACAAGACTAAATAATCTAGTGCAGTTTTATTGCTACAGCTTTTATTCAAAACAGATACAATTAGAACGAACACTGACTTTAGCTTCTGAACGTTTATGCTTATGTCCCAGCTTATTACCTGGTTGAACTTTAGGGAAGCCACTTAACCTCTCCGATCCTCTGTTTTTCTTTTTAATACCCAGAACTATTTGCATTTACCTCTGAAAATCAACTTACCGAGGATTCACTATCACGAATGAGGAAATCCCCCTCATGCCCTCTTTCATTTAATGCCATTTCAGCTTGATGCCTGGTGACTTTGCCGTAATACCAAGGATTGCCAGCAAACTTCCCAGTGAGTGACGGCCTAATGTAATCACACAGTGGAGGTGACGGTTCCAAACTTGAGGTTAATGGATTATTCTGCATAATGGTAACATAGTTTTTTGGCACCAGACCAACCATTCCATTGATCTTCCTGCATTTCCACCACTCTGGGTCATTTTCAGGTTTTTCAATAACATCCATTACATCTCCTTTCTCAAAATTAAGTTCTTCATCATTGGATGAGCTGAATGGGTAAAGAGCCTGTACCACATGCAACACTTGCCCAGTATTTAGGTTATTGACGACTGCTGCTAATTTCTCTGACAGAGAACCCACATGGTCACCCAAAGGACTGTCACCTTCTTCAGTTACATAGTTTGAAGGGAACCACCCAACTTGTCCATTGTAGCTACCCCGCCACCACCCATCACTGCATTTCTCCATGACGATCACCTTCGTCCCTTTTATCAATGATAATTCATCCTCCCTCTCAGCCATGTAGTTAAATTTCACATAAGCAGGCATGTTGAGGTCATAGAGACGTTCCCCTGGGTCAACAAAACTATCATCAGCTGGAGATGCAGAATCTGGTACACTAGGTTTTCTTTTCACCTTTCCAATACCTGTTTAAATAAAAAGGGGTAAATAAGAGGAGAATATAAAACAATGATTATCAAAAATCCCAATTTATTAACAAAGCATCTTCGACTCTGTATAGTTTTTGTTAAGCCTTTAAACTTAGACAACAAATTCCTATGGGGTACAATCATGTTTTTGGAAATGAGATACAAATTCTTTTCATACCAAATGAAGATTTAATTTCCGTTATTATATGACAGTTCATCTTCTTGTTTTTTCTCTTGCCAAAGGCACTGAAGTAACTACATAAAGTTGTTCTGAATCAATGTATTTTCTCTTAAATATAAATAAAGATTTCTCATAGCTACACCAAAATACGCAAAGGCTCCACCAAATCCATATTCCTCTTGTTTTTGTTTATTAACCTAGACTCTACAATTAGCTGTACCGAAATAAGACAATAACTTAATTAGAACTTGATATGCAATATAAAATTGTAGTTACATCTAGGTAATCTTCCCATTTGCTTTCTTAGTTCCCAGACACAGGTAGCTCTATTTACCTCATGTTTATTTTAAAACAATATATTAAATATATATAATTTACTTGTTTGTCTCCCCACCCCCCAGACCCCCCATTCACATGTAACCTCTACAAGGATGGTGATTTTTATTTACTTTGTTCACTTGTACAGTGCTTAGTACACAATAAATGCTCAATATATATTTGTTGAAAGAAATGAGAAAAATCAACAAATGGTACTATTAGCACAAATGCATGCTACATCAACTTCAGTCAGGCATTTTCACTGCTGCTCATTTCTTTGCACGTAATTTTGTGCTCTGCTTCACCTAGAAAGCTGAGGTTTTCCTAGGTAACACTTCTCAAATTTCTTCTCAATCTCAAAACTCTTTCTTACTACCTTCACTCTTTCTTCACCCAAGTTTCCAAATCCTAATCTTCCTGCATTCTTAATATCATCTTCCCTAATCTTCTGAGACTCTTTGCCATCCTTGTTTCCCTCCTATCCTGTCCCCTGTCCCTTTAATTGTCTAAAAATACTTGAATCTCTTCTCCCAAATAAAGTTATTTTAACTCTGCTACTCCTTTTAATACATTAACTGCCATGAGAGTTGTATTTAACTCAGGCTAGTTTTGAGCCCCAGGACCTTGTGAAGCATATGTAACTTACACATCTCTTCAGCTTGGGAGCCGTAAGGACTATTTTTCAAGTTGCATATAACTCATGCACAGAAAACAATAAAAAATAATATATTCTTTATTAAATTAGAAAGGATCATTTTGTTTTCGAAGTTTTTATTCTATTTTCATAATAAAACACCATGGCCCCAAGGAAAAAAATTTTTCTTTCTAGTGTTGCAGTCAATGTGTTAAACTGTACCATTTTTTATAAAGTTGTCTTCCCCTTTTTCCTCAACTTTTTCATCACTCATTCACACTCCTAACTTTATAATCTGATTCTCTATCTCTACCATTCTACCAAAACTACTCAATTAAAACCATTCTGATGAAAACTGTGTCATCTCCTTACTGCCAAATCAGTACCATTCAGTCCTCATCCTTCTCAAATTCTCCTTGCAGCAAACAGGATCACACCATCACTCTCTCCATTATGTTTTTTCCTTCTTTGAGTTTCCCGAATCTCCTGTGTTCCCTCCTGACTTGTTTATATATTCTTGTGTGCCTCTCTGTGGCCTCCTCTAAACCTTGTTGTTATAAATTGCATTGTACTTGCTTATTTGCCTGTCTTTCTTAGTATGAGAGTGAACTTCCTCAGGGAATAAAACTAGATCTTATTCTCTCATATCTCCAGTGCTCAGCAGTACCCACATTGGTAATATGAACAAAGTGAATGTTTGCTGAATAAGTGAATGATTTCTTAGTTGAAAGTATTTTCCAAAATGCCATACTTGACCTTCCCTTCTAGTGTAAGAAAATTATATACTTTCATTTTCTGTAACTTCTGTTTAGAAGGTTCCCAGATCTCTTTGTAGCTCTCAGATCTTTCTGGAATCAAGCACTACAATTCCAATTGCCACCGGACACCCAAAGATTGTGCCATCAGCACCTCAAACCCATGTCCAGATAAAAATAATCCCTCCTATATGCATAAATTAACTTCTTCTCTCCCAATTTTCTTACTTCTGGTTAATGATATCTACATTCTAAAAAACCTCTACAGCAGGGGTGACATCACCAAAAATGTCAGAGTAGGGAAATTTAGGGCTTCATTCCGCCAAAAGGGCAATTAACAAGATCACAAATACTGTCAACTTTTGCAGAACTCTCAAATCTAGTAAAAAACGTACAAAATCTAGGGCACGGCTTGGTGAAGAAGCTGTTGCTTTTTAGTAACGAGAGTGCTGTGGCATCTTAAGTTGCCTGCATACAGTCCCCTACACTCCAAGTCAGTGGTGGCTGTGAGGACTGCAACCTCAATTCCTAATGCCAGAGGGAGCAATATAGACCTTATTCTTAAGGGATTGTGATCGCAGGTTTCAAGTTGTCTGGCTGCAAAGGCTTGGCTTCACCTGAGTTGGAGCATTCCCAGGCCTAGGGAATACTCCTGTGTGGCTTTTGCCAAAATCCTTTAATTGATGCAGCAGCCTGGGGCAAGGGACAATCATTGGGACAAGGAACAGAGAGATGGAAAAGGTTGGGCAGAAAAGGGATGGGAAAGGATATATGCGGGGTAATAAGGGCTCTTAAAAGCACCTGTGTGTACTAGTGAATCAAGAAGGCCACACACATGGCGCCCAGGGCTGAACCAATGCTCAGGAAAGGCCCAGCAAAGTCCTGAGAAGACCCTAAGCTTTCACCTCTGGCTGACCTTCAGCCTCTGAGCAAACAAAAAATGAAGGCTGGCTGGGCGTGGTGGCTCACGCCTGTAATCCTAGCACTCTGGGAGGCCGAGGTGGGCGGATCGTTTGAGCTCAGGAGTTCGAGACCAGCCTGAGCAAGAGCGAGACCCCATCTCTACTAAAAATAGAAAGAAATTATATGGACAGCTAAAAATATATATAGAAAAAATTAGCCGGGCATGGTGGTGCATGCCTGTAGTCCCAGCTACTTGGGAGGCTGAGACAGGAGGATCCCTTGAGCTCAGGAGTTTGAGGTTGCTGTGAGCTAGGCTGACGCCACGGCACTCACTCTAGCCTGGGCAACAGAGTGAGACTCTGTCTCAAAAAAAAAAAAAAAAAAATGAAGGCTAAGGCAGAATTGTAAATGGCTTGGCTAAGGAGTAAAAGAGTACACCAACACAAAGCCAATCTATAAAGATGTGGAGAGTACTTTTTCTTTGTCTTTTGGCTCCAGGTGTTTAAAAAAACTGTCAAAACACTAGCTAACTACTAAGCAAATGGAACACAGACTTCAGTGGCCACACATGACTAAGAAAATAGACCTTATAAAAATAGTACAGAAAAATCACAGAACAAACAAACAATAACCACCCTGATATAGTCTGGATATTTGTTCCCTCCAAATCTCATGTTGAAATTTGATCCCCAATATTGGAAGTGGGGCCTAAGAGAGATGTTTGGGTCATGGGGGCAGATCCCTCACAAATGACTCAGTGCCGTTCTCGAAGTAATGATTGAGTTGTCAAGTTCTTGCTCTATTAGTTCCCATAAGAACTGACTGTTAAAGAGAGCCTGGACAAGACACAGAAATAAAGGTATCCAAATCGGGAAAGAGGAGGTCAAACTATCACTTTTTGCTGACAATATGATCTTAAATCTAGAAAACTCCAAAGACTCCACCAAGAGACTCCTGGAATTGATAAATAAATTCAGCAAATTCAAAGGTTACAAAATCAATGTACACAAATCAGTAGCATTCCTATACACCAATAATAGTCAAGCTGAGAGTCAAATCAAAGACTCGATACCATTCACAACAGCTACAAAGAAAATACCTATGAATATACTTAACCAAGGAGGTAAAAGATCTCTACAAAGAGAACTAAAAATCACTGAGGAAACAAATTGCAGACAATTTTGTTAAGCCTTAGGTCTAAGTCTTTTCCAAATAAATGGAAAAACATATCATGCTCATGGATCAGTGGAATCAACTTTGTTAAAATGGCCACACCAGCCAAAGTGATTTACAGATTCAATGCAATCCTCATCAAAATATCAATGTCATCTTTCACAGATCTAGAAAAAAATGGTTCTAAACTTCATTTGGAACCAGAAAAGATCCGAAATAGCCAACACAATCTTAAGCAAAAAGAACAAATCTGGAGGCATCATATTACCAGACTTCAAACTGTACTACAAGGCTATAGTAACCAAAACAAAATGGTATTGGCACAAAAATAGACACACAGACCAACAGAACAGAGAACCCAGATATAAAACCATCCATGTGTAGCCAACTGATCTTTGACAAAGCAGACAACAATGTACAATGGGGAAAAGAAGCCCTATTCAATAAATGGTGCTGGAAAAATTGAATAGCCCCATGCAAAAGAATGAAACAGGACCCCTACCTCTCACCACTCACAAAAATTAATTCAAGATGGATAAAAGACTTAGACCTAAGGCATGAAATCTTAAGAATTCTAAAAGAAAATGTTGGAAAAACTCTCCTAGATATCAGCCTAGGCAAGAATTTATGAAGAAAACTCCAATGGCAATCACAGAACAAAAATAAATAAATGAGACCTGATTAAATCAAAAGCTTCTGCACAGCTAAGGAAACAATCAACAGAGCAAACAGACAACCTACAGAATGGGAGAAAATATTCACAAGCGATATATCTAATAGAGGGCTAATAAACATAATCTACAAAAAACTCCAGCAAATCAGCAAGGAAAAAAATAAGCAATCCCATTAAAAAGTGGACGAAAGACATGAACAGAAGCTTTTCAAAAGAAGATAGACCAATAGCCAATAAACATGAAAAAATGTTCAACATTATCAATCATCAGGGAAATGCATATTAAAACCATAATGAAATATCACCTTACCCAAGTTAGTATGGCTTTTATTAAAAAGTTCAAAAATAACAGATGCTAGCATGAATGCAGAGAGAAAGGAACACTTGTACATTGTTGGTGGGACTACAAATTAGTGCAACCTCTATGGAAAACGGTTTGGAGATTCCTCAAAGAACTAAAAGTAGACCTGTCATTTGATTCAGCAATGCCACTACTGGGTATCTACCCAAAGGAAAAGAAGTCATTCTATCAAAAAGACACCTGGGCCAGGCATGGTGGCTCACGCCTGTAATCCTAGCACTCTGGGAGGCCGAAGCGGGTGGATCGCTCGAGGTCAGGAGTTCGAGACCAGCCTGAGCAACAGCAAGACCCTGTCTCTACTAAAAATAGAAATTATCTGGCCAACTAAAATATATATAGAAAAAATTAGCCAGGCATGGTGGTGCATGCCTGTAGTCCCAGCTACCTGGGAGGCTGAGGCAGTAGGATCGCTTAAGCCCAGGAGTTTGAGGTTGCTGTGAGCTAGGCTGACGCCACGGCACTCACTCTAGCCTGGGCAACAGAGCGAGACTCTGTCTCAAAAAAAAAAAAGACACCTGCACTTGAATGTTCACTGCAGCACAACTCACAATTGCAAAGATGTGGAATCAGTCCAAGTGCCCATCAATTCATGAGTGGTTTAACAAAATGTGGCATATGTATACTATGGGATATTACTCACCCATGAAGTATGAATTAAGGCCTTTTGCAACAATTTGGATGGAACTGGAGACCATTATCCTAAGTGAAGTATCACAAGAATAGAAAAACAAATACCATATGTATTTGCTATTAATTTGGAACTGATGAGCATACATGTGCACAGAGGAAAATAAAACTCAATGGAAATCAAGCAGGGGGTGGGAGGAGGAGGTGATGGGCGAAAACCTACCTAACTGGTACAACGAACACTATCTCAGTGATGAGCACATTTATAACCCTGACTCAAGCATAACAAAATTGATACATGTAACCAAAAGCATTTGTTCCACTGCAATATTTTTTTGGGAAAAAAAGAAAAATGTGAAAATGTGTTATATGTATACCATGGAGTACTACTCAGCCACCAAAAAAGAGTGAAATAATGTCTTTTGTAGCAACTTGGATGAAACTGGAGGCCATTATTCTAAATGAAGTAACCCAGGAACAAAGAACCAAATACCACACGTTCTAGGATATAAGTGGGAGCTAAGTAATAGATATGCCTGGTTATACAGAGCAACTTAATGGATATTGGAGACTTGAGGAGGATGGTGGGGGAGGAGGATGGTGGGAGAGTAGGTAGGATAAAAAATTACCTATTGGATACAATGTACACTGTGCAGGTGACAGGTATATTAAAAGCCTAGACTTCTCCATTATGCAATTCAGCCATGTAACAAAAAATACTTGTACCCCCAAATCTATTGAAGTCTAGAAAGAATTCAAAAGAAAAAAAGATAGAGTGTGAGCGCGCAAGCCTGGAGCCTCCTTCCCTCTTTCGCATGCTTTCTTCCTCTCGTCATGTGATGCCTGCTCCCCTTTGCCTTCCACCACGAGTGAAAGCAGTCTGAGGTCCTCACCAAAAGCAGATGCTGGCACCATGCTTCTTATACAGCCTACAGAATCATAAGCCAAATCAATCTCTTTTCTTTATAAATTACCCAGCCTCAGGTATTCCTTTATAGCAACACAAAACAGACTAAGACACACTCATAACAAGATGCAAAAATAAACCCCAGGGAAGAGATGGAATCTGATACTGAAAGGAAAAAACATCAGCTAAGAATTCTATAACCAGCAAAACTGTTCTTCAAAAGTGAAGGAGAAATTAAGACATTCCCAGAAAAACAATAACTGAAGGAATTCATCACTACTGGACCTGTGCTATAAGAAATGCTGAAATGAAAAGACACCAGACAGTAATCTGAAGTCATATGAATAAAGAACAATAGTAAAGGTAGCTACATAGGTAAATACAAAATCCAGTAGTATTGTATCTATTGTAAAATCCTTTTTTCCCCTAAATGATTTAAAATAAAAATGTATAAAACAAAAATTTCAAATCTAGGTTAATGGGCATAAAATGTCTAAAATGTATAAACATGAAGCTGCAAAGGAGCAGAGTTAAGTATGCTACTGAAACTAAGTTGGTATTAATGCAAACTCGACTGTTAAAAACATTAGATGGTATTTTAATTTTAATCCCCATGCTAAGGGGAGATTCACTAAAGAAAATTTTAAAATATATAGAAAAAGAAATAAGAAGGGAAATAAAATACTACATCAGAAAAAATAAATCACAAAAGAAGGCAGTAATAGTCGAACTGAGAAGAAATAAAAGTATAAGACTTACACTAATGGAAAACAAATAGCCGAACTATACAAGTTCTTCATTATCAAATAATTATTTTAAATGTAAATGGATTAAAAATGTGATTCAACTGTTATCTACAAGACACTTTTCAAAAAAAATTATTTTTAGAGAGATGGGGTCCTGCTTCGTCACTCAGACTGGAGTACAGTGGCATGATCATGGCTCACTGCAGCCTACAACTCCTGCACTTGAACAATCCTCCCACCTCAGCCTCTTAAGTAAGTAGTGGGGACCATAGGCATGCACCACCACTGCCTATATATATATTTTTTTTTTTCTCAATTTTTGTAGAGAGAGGGTCTCGCTATGTTGCCCAGGCTGGTCCTGAACTCCTTGGCCTCAAGTGATCCTCCTGTCTCAGTCTCCCAAAGTGCTTGGATTATAGGCATGAGCTATTGCACCCAGCCAAAACACTCACTTTGGATACAAAAACGCAAATAGGTTTGAAAGTGAAAGGATGAAAAAAGATATCCCATGTAAATGATAACCAAGAAAGCTGGGGTGGCTATGTAAATATTTGACAACATAGACTTAAAGACAAAAGTTGTTACAAGAGACAAAAAAGGACATTATATATTGATAAAAGGATCAATCTATCAAGAAGTGTTAACAAGTACAAATATATATACACCTAAAAACAGAGCCTCAAGACATAAAAAGCAAAATCTGACAGAATTAAAGGGAGAAATACAGTTCTATAATATAGTTGGAGACATCAATATCCCACTTTCAATAATGGAGAGAACTAAATAAAAGATCATTAAGGAAATAGAGGACATGAACATACAATAAACCAACTAGATCTAACAGATATATGTACGTATAGAGAGAATATTCCATCAAACAACAGCAGAATACATGACACACTTTGTTCTCAAGTGCATATAGAACATTCTGTAGGACAGACCATATGTTAGGTCACAAAACAAGCCTAAATAAATCTGAATTTGAAATCATACAAAGTATCTTCTCTGATCATAATGGAATGAACCTAGAAATCAACAGCAGAAAGAACCATAAAAATTCAAAAATATGTGAAAATTAATCAATACACTCTTAAACAACTGGTGGATTACAAAGAAATTTCAGGTGAGATTAGAGAATACTTTGAGACAAATGAAAATTAAAATACAACATTCTAAAACCTACAGGATGCAGCAAAAGCAGTGCTCAGAGGGAAATTATAGTTCTAAAAGCTTACATAAAAAAACCCCAATCAACAACTTAAATTTACAATTTAAGGAACTAGAAAAAGAAACAACTAAACCCAAAGCTAGCAGAAGGAAGAAAATAATAAAAATTACAGCAGATATTTGATTTCTCATAAGAGTTGACATAAAATTTAAAAAAAAATACAGCAGATATACACAAAAGAGAACAGAAAACAACAATGGGAATTTTAGAATAAAAGTGGTTTATTTGGTTTATTTGGTTATTTGACAACATCAGCAAAACTGAACAATCTTTAGCTAGACTGACCAAAAAGACAAGGGATGGGGAGGGGGGAGAGGGAAGACTCAAATTACTAAAAATCAGAAATGAAGTGGGAATACTTCTACAGACCTTACAGAAATTTTGAAAAAGAAATACTATAAACAACTGTATGCCAACAAATTAGTTAACCTGGATGAAAAAAGATCAATCCAAGAAACAAATAACCAAAACTGACTCAGTAAGAAATAGAAAATTTGAACAGACATATGACAAGTAAAGGAGCGAATCAGTAATCAAAAATCTCTCAACAAAGAAAAGCCCATGACCAGATGATTTCACTGGTGAATTCTACCAAACATTTAAAGAACTAACATCAATGCTTCTCAAACTTTTCCAAAAAGTTACTAACTCATTCTATGAAGCCAGCATTACCCTGAATACCAAAGCTATAACAAGAAAACTACTAATATCACTTATAAATATATATGCAAAAATCCTCAACAAAATTCAGTTGATTCTCATTATTTGCAGTAGTTACGTTCCATAAAATTACCATAAATACTGAATTAGCAAATTCTGAAATACTGCTCCTGGAGGAAGTATAGGGTTAGCCTCTATTCACACTACTGTCAACCAATCACTACACAACCTTGTTTTATGCCTGTTTCTTTTTAAAGACATTTTATTTAATATAAATTATGATTTATTAACATTGAACTTACAACTAAAATCATTATAACTCATGCCTGAATGAAGCTTATCTAACATATTTTTCCATAAGGCAAATCACAGCTTTCTTACATTTAAAAACGCTAGACAACACTTCAACGCTATGACTGGTGGCCATCTTAAACAGCAAAATCATCAATAAAAGGAACAAAAATGCAAAAACACTGCATTAAGTAGACTGTGAAAAGGACACTTGTTTACAGTACGAGAGGTGAAACAAGAAGGCAGAGCATCACCTCAACTGGGAATGTGCATATCAGGCAACTCAAGTTTTTTGCCACACTGAACATGTACACAAAAGCACTGTGAGTATCAATTTTGGGCTTACAAATAAATTTCATCAAGTAGGTGAATTCACAAAAACAAAATCTGTGAAAAATAAAGATCACCTCTACTAGAAAACCAAATCCAGCAAGCATATTAAAAGGATTGCACATCATGACTAAGTGGGATTTACGCAAAGGTGGTTCAACATCTGAAAATCAATGTAACATACCACATTAGCAGAATGAAGGGGAACTATAATCACCTTAATTGATGCAGAAAAAGCACTGGACAAAATCCAAAAGCCATTCATGATAAAAACACTGAGCAAACTAGGATTAAAAGGAAATTTCCTCAACATAAAGAGCATTTGTGAAAAACCCACAGCTAACATCACAATTAATGGGGAAAGACAAAGCAAAGATGCCCACCCTCTTCCACCACTTATATTCAACATTGTACTGGAAGCGCTGAGCAAAAAAAAAAAAGTATTCTAACTGGAAAGGAAGAAGTAAAATGATCTTTATTCACAGATGACATGGACTTACAAACAGAAAATTCTAAAGAATCCACACATCACACATACACACAAACAAAACCGTTAGAATAAATTTTAGCAAAGTTGCAAGATACAAGATCAACTGCATTATTATATACTAGCAATGAACAATTCAAAGACGAAATTAAGAAAACAATTCCATTTATAATAGCATTAAAAAGAACAAAATACATAGGAATAAATTTAATAAAGGAAGTATAAGACATGTATACTAAACTATAAAACACTGCTGAAAAAATTAAAGTCCTAAATAAATGGAAGGACATTCTGTGTTAGATGGCAATATTATCCAAAGCAGTCCACAGATTCAATGCAATCCTTATCAAAGTTCAGCAGCTGATTCTAAAATTCATACAGAAGTGCAAGGGACCCCAAGTAGCCAAAACAATCCTGAAAAAGGAAAACCAAGTGGGAGGACTCATCCTTTCTGATTTCAAAACTTAATACAGTAATCAACAGATACATAGACCAATGAAACAGAATTCAGAGTCCTAAAATAAACCGATACCTCTATAGTCAATTGATTTTCATCAAGGATGCCAAGACCATTCAATGGGAGGAAAGAACACTCTCTTCAACAAATGGTACTGGGATAAATGGATATCCACACACAAAAGAATGAAGTGGGACTCTTATTCAGGTCATATATAATAATTAACTTAAAATGGATGAATGACTCAGAAGAAAATACAGGAGTAAACATCCATGACCTTGGATTTGGCAATGGATTCTCAAATAGATATTGACACCAAAAGCACAAGCAACCAAAAAAAAAAAAAAAAAAATCA
The DNA here is from genome assembly GCF_041146395.1 of Eulemur rufifrons. Taxonomy (NCBI): domain Eukaryota; kingdom Metazoa; phylum Chordata; class Mammalia; order Primates; family Lemuridae; genus Eulemur; species Eulemur rufifrons. The sequence goes on from NC_090989.1 coordinate 119,242,281, forward strand.
ATTGTACTTTATTAAAACTAAAAAACATTTGTGCACAGAACACTATCAAGAAAGCAAAAAGATAGTCTATAGAGTTAGAACAGAACATTTATAAATCACAATTCAGATAATGGTCTAGTGTCAAGAACATATAAACAACTCTTAGAAAACAAAATTCAAAAGTGAACAAAAGACTCGAATAAAAATCATTTTTCCAACGAAGATATACAAATGGCTAACAGACACATGAAAAGATGTTCAACATCATTAGTCATTAGAGAAATGCAAATCAAAACCACAATGAGATACTATCTTACACCCACTATGACGGCTATAAACAAAAAAAAATCTTTTAAAAAAGGGAAAAATTAAGTGTTGGCACAATGTGAAGAAATTGGAACCCTCTTACAATGCTGGCTGGAATGTAAAGTAGTGCAACCAATGTAGAAAACAGTTTGACAGTTCACTAAAAGGTAAAACAGAATTACTATATGATATAGCAACTCCACTAGGAGTTGGCATACACCCACAAGAACTGAAAATAGATATTCAAACAAATATTTATACATGAATGTTCATAGCAACACTATTCATAACAACTGAACTGTGAAAACAACCTGAATGTCCATCCATCAACAGATGAATGGTAAACAAAATGTGGTATATAAATATTAGGTCATTAAATAGGAAATGTCCAATTTCAAATCAAAAGTGTAGTTTACTATATCTCAAACAAGCAGCAGTACAATTAATCAAAGTATGTGCCTAAACCATTGACACAGTTTTGCCATCTTCACGGTAGCTTGTTTATGACAACAGTAAAGAAGGCTGGAGAGTGAGTGGTGATGAAATCACAAAAGGCATTTTCCACAGCTTGTGGAGAATTGAATATTTTTCCTTGTAAGAAGTGGTCCAAAGCCTGGACGAAGTGGTAATCAGTTGGTGCAAGGTCTGGTGAATACGGTGGATGACACAGACCTTCCAAGCCCGGCCTCTGTAGTTTGAGCAGCATTGTTTGTGTGACACATGGTCAAGTGTCGTCTTGAAAGAGGATTGGCCTCTCTGTTGACCAATCTTGGCTGCTTAATCAGAAGCATCCTCCTCATTTCGTCCAGCTGGTTGCAGTAGACATCGCTGTAATCGATTGAGCAGGTTTTCACAAAGCTGTAGTGGATAATACCAGCGCAGGACCACCAAACAGACACCATTAGTTTTTTTGTATGAATATTTGGTTTTCAACTGTTTCGGCACTTCATCTTTAGCCAACCATTGTGCTGAATGCTTGCGATTATTAAAAAGAATCCATTTTTCATCACACACAACAATATGGTGTAGAAATGGCTCACCTTTATGTCTTGACAGCAAAAAAGGGCAAGCTTTGAGACGATTTCACTACTGATACTCGTTTAACTCATGCAGAACCCATCTATCCAGCTTCTTTACCTTGCTGATTTGTTTCCAATGGGCCAATATTCTTGGAATAGTAACGTCAAACCTTGCTGCTAATTCATGCATACGTTTAGATGGATTTGCTTCCACTACAGCTTTCAGCTCATCATTATCCACCTTAGTCTCAGGTCGCCCATGTGGCTCATTTTCAATATTAAAATCACCAGAACAGAACTCAAACCATGGATATCCTGTGCGTTCATTAGCCACATCCTTCTAAAATACTTTGTCGATATTTCAAGCTGTCTGCGCTGCACTGGTTCCACAACAGAACTCATATTCAAAAATAACTGTTGACTTGTCCATGGTTTCATAAAAATTGCTCTAAAAAAACCTTGAAAGATAATAACAAGCCAAAATGTGCATTTGAAAGACTAAGGATTTACCTTCACAATAAACATAAAACAAGAAGTGTCAAAGTGAAATGTCAGAGATATAAAATGTCAAACTTAGTACTTAAGGAAATTGGGCATTTCATACTTAATAACCTAATATAATGGAATGGTATTCAGCCATAAAAGGGAAGAAGTACTGATATACGCTACGACATGGATAAACTCTGAGAAATATTATGCTAAATGAAATAAGCCAGACACAAAAGGCCACATATTGTATAATTCCACTTATATGAACTATCCAGAATACATGAATCCATAGAGACAAAAAGCAGATTAGTGATTGCCAGGAGCTGAAGGGAGTGAAGAATGGGGTGTGACTATTTAATGGATTTCTTTTTATGGCGATGAAAACATTTTGGAATTAGAAGTGATGGTCGTACAACACTGTTAATATACTCAATATCACTGTATTATGTACTTTCAAATGGTTAATTCTACGTTATATGAATTTTACCTCAAAAAAAATTTTTTGAAGAGTCTTAAATCCTCGGAATCATTTTTTATCTCCTTATTGCCCACACTTTCCATTCCCACTATGGTTGCTCTAGTTCAGGCCTATTATGTTGTACCTGAGCCTTTACTACCCTCTAGTTTCCTTACTATCTAATCTCTCCCTCATTTAATCCATCATCCATATCAACCAGTCTAATCTTTCTATAAATATAGCTGTAATCACATGATACCCCTGCTCAAAAGCCAATACTGCCTCTACATTGTCTATCAAATTAAGAGAAATACTCTGTCTAGAATCTACTGTCCTCTCTAGAATGTCCACAGCCTTCCTTTATAGGTTTATGATATAGACTACTGAAGAAAAGCATAGAGCTTGAATCAGACTTTGGGTTCCAATCCCAGCTCTGCCACTTACTAACTATGGCATTTTGAACAAACTCTTACTTTTCTGATCTTACAAATGGAGAAAATAGCATTTATCTCATAATATTGTTTTTGAGAATTGAATAAAATAAAGTAACAGCATAGTATGTATAATAAGTGCTAAATAAAAGCATCCTAGTATAAGGCCCCAAACCAAAACTACTCTAAACTTTATAAAAATGGGCTAGTCAAAATCTCTGGAATAAAGTTTCCACTTTTATGACTTAGTTTATCTTGTTTGCTAGTTTCTTCCCAAAACCTTAGTAAAACTCCTTTCACTCAAAAATCTACACATTCAAGAAGTATCATTTTAAGCAATAACTTTATTTTATTAAACTTCTTGCCTCAGGTTTCTCAATATCCTTCATTTCCCACCCCACCCCCAATAATGTATACGTTCTCCTTCTTAAAAACCCAAGCACCTTGTACTTCTGAGGTACCTGTATTATAATTCTTCCTGTATTTGTCTTTTAAGCTCATCTACTACAGCAAAAGCTCCAAATAAGAACATTCTATGTCTCATTGATCTTTTGAATTTCCTACACCATCCAGAACTGTGCACACAGCAGATTCTCAATAAACATTTGTTAAATTGGGTAAAATTGAATGATATAAGCAAATACAAAAAAAATTTAAACCTGAAAATAAAGATTAATTTCAAAATGATTTTTTTAAAAATTCTGAAAAAGATAACGTCTAAAACTAATTATACATTGTCAAAAAAAAGAAATGAAGAATTTTGGAACAGACCCAATAATTAAAGTCCCAAGTGAGAAAACACCAAGAATAACGTATTTTAATCTTAGAGGCCAGAACTGTTTTAGGAAAAGAACATATAGAATAGCTTAAAATATGTTTTCTATGTAACAGAAAATCCTCTGTGATCTCTCTTGTTAGCATGTCTTCAACCCCATACATGTTTTCCCTTAACATACTGATGCTATAACTAATGCTATAGCCATATCATCAAGCTCCTCAGAGTTACCAAAAACCGGTGTTCTCTCAAGGCTTTGAGCCTTGCACATGATATTTTTCTGCCTAAAACACTTCTTATCCTCATCCTCCAAGACTTAGGCCAGGTATTTGCTCACTGAAGATTTCTCTTTCTCTCCTTAAAACAGAGTAGATGTATTCCTCCTTTGTGCCATTACTACTCTTCATAAATATCTTTACTATAACAGCTAACCCTAACCCTCTGTTTACCAAAATCATCTTTCTTGAGATCAAGCACCAGGTTTTTAATCACATCTCTATCCTCAGTGCCAGGCCCATATTAAATATTCCATTAATGTTTATCATGTGCATGACTGAACAAATGTATGCATAATCGGTAGGTTTACTATTCTACTCCGAATACAATTCTTTGCGAAGGGCCTGTTTATTGTCCTTTGTTTCTATTGCTAGAAAATGGTCCTTTTAATCTACTGTCATCCATGAGAATAGATGAAAAGTACTTTACAAAGTTATATAAACATAAAGTATTAATACTTTTGGGTTTCTCAATTATGTTATAATCAGCAACAATTATATTCTTTCATAAATTTCTCTCTGATCAATATTTTAGCTTTTCTAAATTCTTCCTTAGTCTGTTCAGGATACCATAACAAAAATACTATAAACTGGGTAACTTATAAACAAGAGAAATTTATTTCTCACAGTTCTGGTCACTGAAAAGTCCAAGTTCAAGGCGTCAGCAGATTCTGTCTGGTAAGGGCCCATTTCTCATAGATGGCACCTTCTTGGCTAAGTCCTCACACGGTGGAAGGGGCAAACAAGTTCCCTTGGGCTTCTTATATAAGGGCACCAATCCCATTCATGAGGACTCTGCTTTCATGGCCTAGTCACCTCCCAAAGGTCTCACCTCTTAATGTCATCATATTGGTGATTAGGTTTCAAGCTATAAATTTTGGGGGGCACAAACATTCAGACCATAGCACTTCCCCATCTCACACAGTTAGTTTACCACAATCCTCCTAACCTCAATTAGTACTTTTTGCACCAAACTGTTCTAATCCATTGCTTACCTAATTCTTTCTCTACTCTTTAGTCATAAACGATTCACTATGAAAACTTTAACAAAAGAGATACAGATTTTAATTTTAGTCCTGCTACTGGTTGTGTAATCTTGGTCAAGTTATTTAATTTCCTTGAAACTCTAGTTTCCTTGGTTGTGAAATGGTGGTGTGTAGTAATTACCTACATCATAAAATTTTTTGTAAAGAATTTTAAAAACTGTATATGTAAAGCATTTAGCACAGTACATAGTGCATAGCACATAGCAGGCACTCAATCAATGGTAGTTATTACTTTCCTACCTCCTAGTGTGTCTGGTATTAAAGTTTCAAAATTACTTAAACCTTTTTATTGCATTATATTGCTAGATTTGGCTGTAGTTGGGAAGGAAATACTCAGATTTAATCACTGAGCTGGTGCACAATTCTGAGGCTGTCAATTTCTTTTATCATTACACGAGCATGCACGTGTGTGTGTGTGCGTGTGTGTGTTTAAAGAGTTAGTATAGCTTCAGATCATCTCATTACTACCCACTGTTCTTACTTCCCTGTTCCTATAGCACTGTTTCTTAATTAGAGCAATGCATTATAAATACAAGACTTTTTAAGAACCTAGTTAAGCATTGTGAACATTCCTTCCTTGTGTCGTAGCTGTTCTCTTCCTGAGGCAAATCTCTGTACCCATAACTATTCCTTATGTAATCTGGTTTCCAAATCCTTGATATTCCAGATGCCAGTGTTTGGAAGCATCCAAGTTTCTCATTACCATTGTTTAAAAAATATCCATAGAGGATAAGCTACATCGTGTTTTATTTGGCCAACACACACACACAAGGGAGCTATTGCATCATTTCACCAGAATACCTCACAGGCTTGAATCAGTGCCATCACGGGCTGTGTTGAGACTTTAGGTACTACAACAGTTCTTACTAAGTCTTCTAACTTATGTAAACTGCTACCAGGCTAGGTTATCACTGATCTTTTCAATTCCTTCTTTTTTTTTTTTTTTTTGTTGAGACAGAGTCTCACTTTGTTGCCCAGGCTAGAGTGAGTGCCGTGGCGCAGCTTAGCTCACAGCAACCTCAGACTCCTCGGCTTAAGCGATCCTACTGCCTCAGCCTCCCGAGTAGCTGGGACTACAGGCATGCGCCACTATGCCCGGCTAATTTTTTCTATATAGATTTTTAGTTGTCCATATAATGTCTTTCTATTTTTAGTAGAGACGGGGTCTCGCTCAGGCTGGTCTCGAACTCCTGACCTTGAGCAATCCACCCGCCTCGGCCTCCCAGAGTGCTAGGATTACAGGCGTGAGCCACCGCGCCCGGCCTCAATTCCTTTTAAAAACTTAATGCAGGATTTTACATTATTGTCTGTTCCCATTCATCTGGTTTATTTCTATCTTGATTTTTAGTTTCCAAATGTATTTCAAACCCAATATATATTTATTAGCTATTGCTTCCAACATGAGGTCTTCCTTACTTTACATACATCATTTTTCCTTCATATAAATCACTGAGTAAATGTTCAAGAGGATGGGGTCAAAGAAAGTACTACTGCTTCTTCTAATTCCTTAGCGAACTATAATTCTGTTCTTATGTTCCTACTTCATCAAAACCAATTTCTCCTTCATTGATTTCTTCATTCCTATGACACACCCAAGACTGCTTAGTTGTTTACCAAGACTTTAAGACTTAGAGAGTTAGAAGGGACTTTCCAGAATCATCAAGTCTTGCCCAACTCACTCCTTTACAAATAAGGAACAGGAAATCAGGAGAGTTTAGTGATTTATCATAGGCCACATGGCAAGTAAGTGATATATCTGGGAGCAGAACTAAGGAATTCTAAATATAAATATATGGTATTCTTTCCATCACAGACTTTTATTAAAATTTTTGTATTTTCATCTGTTCATCTCATCTACATGAAATAAATTATTTTTTATTATCTTCTGATTTATCTAAAACACTGCGTAATTTTTGTTTTCAATGGAATTCTGGCTACCACACAAGCAGCACATATCTTGTTTCCTCTACTTTTTAAGGCCATTCAGGGAGCGTCTCTACTCTGACAAGTTGCCTGGCAAAATAAAAAAAAATGTTAGGGTGCTACAGGGATTGAGGAAAGGAATACCTTTGTTACAAAGTTCAAATCCTGACCTTGGTCTACAAATGCATTTTAAGATTCATTATCAAATTCCTAAGACTCAGTAGAGAGAATGGTAATTTTATCATTATATTGATGAAATATATGATGATATATATTAAATTACTCTATCAATGATATAACATATTCTTTTTACACTCTTTTTATACCATTTCTAGTTGATTTATGGTCAACATAGCTTATGACCAAACCTAGACATGAAATCCACTGCATTATTATTATTAAATAACAACCATCGCCTACCTTCCCACCAGAATGTAGGATCTGCTATAAGTAGTATTAGTTTTTCACTCTATGATTTTTGCCTGGCTTGCAATAGGCTCTCAACGAAAATATATTGATAAACGAATGAATAAATTAGTAAGTTCTTTAAAACTGCAGTCCCTAACCCCCGGGGCTGTGTCACCACCTGAGCTCTACCACCCTGCCCTGGTCTGTGGAACAATTGTATTCCATGAAACCAGTCCCTAGAGCCAAAAAGCTTAGGGACCACTACAAAAAGGAAAACTAACCCCAAAAAATGAAAATGCAAAGATCTGAAATTTTAATAGCGCCACAAAAAGTAAACGGAAGTTAAAAGACATAGTCCAGAGGGATTCACTAAGCCACCAAGGCTCACCAAAGAAACAAATGATCTTCACATTACAATTACAACATTCTTTTTCAACAAAGTGCTTACTCCTTTTCTGTTTTGCCCTTTTCCCTGGAATCTCTTTGTTTCCTTAGGCTCGTTGTGCATGAGACTTTTACAATAATTCCTCTGTCCATTTTTCTACAAACACCAAGCAAATGTTCAAGGAGATCAAATCAAGTTGACTATGATAAGATCATAAAAAGGCCACCAGCAGACACACAGATTAGGCTCTTGTAAACTAGTATTAATATTATTTCATGACCTGAACTCAAAAACAGCCCCCAAAATTCACTATTTCATTTCCTTTGTATATAGCAACTCTCAGAACTCATTTCAAAATATCAAATCTCACATTCATCAAAACAGCAATCTCTACCAATCTTGCATTGATTAAATCAAAACATCCTTTTTTTTTTCTAGTACTTTTATTAAAGTTATCTTTACACTGTTCCTCTAAAATCTAAGTAAAAAATAAAACAGTATCATGTTAATTCAAAGGTCAAGGCTGAAAGAATTTGTTCATCTAATCCTCTATTTTCCAATGTTTTTAATATGTTTATATTTTAATTCACTTCAAATACCTGTTCTAAGTGAAAGTTACTGAATTAGAACTAATTGCATCAAGCTCAAACCATGTATATCCTTTTCCCTATTTGTTATTTAAACATTCACACTAAAACACTTTAAAATTATTTTACTTACAAAATCAAAACTACTATTATTTGACATATCATTAATCATTTAGCTTCTATTACATAAACAACATAATGTGGCAGCCTATATATAAACCCACCAAGTTCTCTCCATATAATTTTCCTTTCAATGCACACAAGTGAAAAGCCTAATTCAAAAACTATAAGAAAACAATGGGTTTAATAAACTGATTAACTTACTGAAAAAATCCTTAAAGACGTTTAACCAATCCATTTTCAAAAAAATTCCGTGCTCTCTTTCGTCAGTTTGCTAACACAGCTCAGGATAATTTTCAGGGAGCTTCCTGGTCTGTTCTGTAACACTGAAACTTCCCACACCCAATCCATGTGACCTGGCCCACACCCAAGCAATAGAAAGTTTTTCTGAGGCTTCTTCCTTTCTAAAACTTTTTCCCCCCCAAACTGTAACAGAACCTATAAAACGAGTACGTCATGATGGCCAAAAATGTGACCTTATTATTCAAACCTATTTGAAAAGAAGCCTTTAAGGCATATATAGTTTTTAATAGTTAAAAATATATACACTTTCATACTTTCCTGTTTTTTCCTTTTCTTTCTTAACTTTCAAACAATGTCTCCACCAGCAAAATCATTGTGAAACAAATCCATTTATGCCATGGGACATTTAAGTTACCAAAAAGGTACAAAAATTCTGAGAAAAGGGAAAAGGCTGTCTAATGCAAATGGTGGATTTACATCATTATACAGGCTAACCACAGATCATTACCTTAAAAAAATGTTTCCAAGCATTCTGGAATACAGGTAGCAATAACTATAATATTGTAATAAAGTGAACAGAGATTTCCTAAGATTTAAATAAAGATAAAACTTTGATAAAATTGCCTTAATAATATCAGACAACAGTATGGAAGGTTTCCCAGGAGTATTAACAAATAATAAAAATTATATTTAATTGAGGTTTTAGATTTATATATAACAACATCTAAAACTGAGATATTTTTCCTCTTTGCTCTATGATATTATTTTAACTATCATTTGTTAATTACTGCCACATTTTCTGTAGTCCCAGGATATCAGTAACCTTTTAAAAAGGAACAAAAAAGTCTATCTAGGTATTCCTAGTCTGCTCCATGCATTCATAACTATTAGGCATACTTTAATAGAAACTACCTTAATTTTCCCCCAATACCTCTAATCAACATAGTTTAAATAAATGTCCAGTATTTATAAAACCAGAAGTATTTCTGGTTCTAGCTCTGGTCTCTTCAGCTGTTCAGGGAAAATCCTGATTTACCCTCCATTTAAAAACTAAAAATAGGGCCAGGCATAGTGGCTCATGCCTGCGATCCCAGCACTTTGGGAGGCTAAGGTGGGAGGATTGTTTGAGGCCAGAAGTTCAAGACCAGCCCGAGCAATGTAGCAAGACCCCTTTTCTACAAATAATAAAAAAAATTGCCAGGCATAGTGGCATATGCATGTCCAAGTAGTCCTAGCTACTTGGGAGTTTGAGACAGGAGGATAGCTTGAGCCCAGGAGTTGGCTGTTGCAGTGAGTTATGATTGTACCATGGTACTCTAGCCTGGGCAACAGAGCAAGACCCTGTCTCAAAAATAATATAAAATAAAAACTTAAAATAATGGTATTATTTGCAAAATCTTAAAATCTGAAAAAAGGTACCTCTGCAGTAAAATATCACTGTGACTACACCTGTTAAATTACCTTAGAACACTGGAAATATTTTTAGTTCAGAAACTGATATACCATTACTTTATATCTTACTTTGAATTGTACTGTATTTTAGTTTTTGCTGTTTTACAATTGTTAAAAACATTAAATATTTGTCTTCTATTGCTGATAATTAAAAATCATTCCAGTCTAGAGTAAAAATAACATTGAATAAGAAATGAAAACTATGCCAGGTGCAGTGGCACACATCTATAGTCCCAGCTACTTGGGAGGATTGCTTGAGGCCAGGAATTCAAGTCCAGCCTAGACAACACAGCAAGACCTTGTCTCTAAAAAAAAAAAATGAAAAGAAGAAATAAAAACTAATGTAAAGTAGTGAGTCAATAATATTTCATATTTGTCAATCATGCTATATAGCTCCCAAACTGTCTTTGCAAGGAGAAATTTTACTTTTTTTCTACATAAAGAAAAAGAACCATTAAGCAACAGTAGGCTTGTTTAAATACCAAAAATGAAATTCTATCTCTCCCAATTCCTTCCTGTCAGCTAAGGAGAATCAAAAAAAAAAAAGAAGAAAAAGAAGAAGAGGCCAGTTCTCACCCATGCATATTTCCTCCCTATTGGCTTAGCCAAGCCCAATATGAAGCTATCTCAGCCCCTAATGGAAGGCCAGTAAAAATGTAAAAAATTAAAACTTTATAGTTAGAGGAAAAAAGGAGGGGAGAAAAGAGAAACAAAACGGGAAAGAGATCATCAGCTCTGTAGACACAAACATACAGTAATGATCCATAGTTTACAACTCTTATCAAATAGAAGAATAAAACGATGGTTTGTTTTTTAAACTGAAGTTCAAAATATAAACCATTACATGTTAAAATTCGGCAATAAGCCATGTAAAGTAAGTTGCTTGATGCCCAGGAGGCAATTCTGCCTGTAAGTCTAAACTCCAACCAGCAGTCATGGTTCAAAGAGTGCCTGCCAGAAAGTCAGAATTAGTTCGGCTAATTAGCACCATTCTGGCTTGACCTTTGAACTTAGGCCTAGACTTACAGAAACTGCTTGCTAACACTTATTTATGACCCTTCATTGGTCTCCTGGCTTGAACACCTGCTATGAGTCAAACCTATCTTGCCCAGCTGAAATTCCAGTCTTGGCCCTTTCAAGTCAATTCTGCACACTGCCACCGGAATGCTACATAAAGAACTAAGCTCCAAAATCCATTTAAAAGAAAGTTATTCTTTTAATACAAAAACATCTTACCTAAGGTATCCTTTAGGTTTTTTACAATAGATGCTTTCCGAGCGCTGTTTTTCCTTTCCACATAGTTAGAAGGCACGAAACCTGTTTTATTCATGGAATTTCGAACTCGCCACCAGGACTTAGAATCATCCAGAAGCCATAATCTTTCATTCTTCTTAATGTCTAGCTCTTGTTCTTGTTGGGCCACATAATCAAATTTGGCTACTACCACCACTTCTTCTGCCATCTTTCAGCAGCTTCAGCACTGTAAACACATAGAAAATATTTTTATATAAGGCTGAAATAGCAGCATTCTATATGCTTTTCAAAAGAGACACACAAACCTAAAAAATCTAAGGACACTGAAGGATTGAAAAGTAAAAAATATGGGAAAATACATGAGGCAAATACTAATTTAAAGAAACAGGTGTTCCTATATTAATATCACAAAATAATTCTAAGGCAAAAACCATTATTAGTAATAAAGTTCACTACATGATGACGAAGGTTCTACTCAATATATATAAGATCTAAACTTATATGTACTTACTAACATAGCCCTAAAATAAATAGATTGGTGGAAACACAAGGAGAAATTGACAAATCCATTACCATAAACAACAATTTTTAATATATTTATCTCAGGAATCAAACAAAGAGACAAAAACATTACTAAGGTTAGAGAAGAACTGATAACACAATCAGTAATATTGATTTAATAGAAATATACAGAATATTGCTTCCAAACAGAAGAATACAAATGAACATGTACAAAAATTGACCAAATGCTAGGCCATAAAGAATGTCTCAACAACTTTTATGTAACTGGAATCCTACACCACATTCTCTGACAGCTATAACAAAACACAGCTTTTTAAGAACTGTGTATGTTTGGAAACTACTTCAAAACTCATGAGTCTAAGAATAAATTGTATAGAATTCTGAAATTACTTAGAAGTAAATGATAATTAAAAAACTATACACCTAACCTTGTGGGGTGCAGCAAAAGGAGGATATAGAGGGAGATCTCTAGTTTTAAGTAGTTACATTAGAAAATAAAAAGATGTAAAAATAAATTAATGAACTGAGCATCTAAAGCAGTTAAGTTAAAGCAGAATTTTTTTAAGTAAAAAAAATGAAATAATACAAATAGAAGAATTTAATGAAAAGATATTATCAGAGAGGGTCAATAAAATGAAAAGGTGCAGGCATACCTGGGAGACATTGCAGGTTCAATGCCAGACTACCACAATAAAGAAAATATCATAAAAAAGTGAGTCACAGATTTTTTTCCCAGTAGGTATGTAAGTTTATATTTACAGTATACTGTCGTCTTTTGTTTTTTCTTTTTTTTTTTAAAGAGATAGGATCTTACTATTTCATCCAGGCTGGTCTCAAGCTCCTGGCCTCAAATGATCCTCCCGTCTCATCTCTCCTAGTAACTGGGACTATAGGTGTGAGCCACCATGCCTGGCTAACTTTTTTAGAAAATTTTTTTAGAGACATGGTCTCATTAATGTTGCTTAGGCTGGTCTCTAACTCCTGGCCTCAAGTGATCCTCCCTCCTCAGCCTCTCGAGTAGCTGGGACTACAGGCGTGAGCCACTGTGCCCAGCTATACTCACATCTATTAAGTGTGCAATAGCATTATGGAAAAAAAAAAAAAAAAAAAAGTATTTAAAAAATACTCTATTGCTAAAGGATGCTAATAATCATTTGGGCCTTCAGAGTCATAATCTTTTCACTGGAGGAGCCTCTTGCCTCAATGTTGATGGCTGCTGACTAATCAGGGTGGGAGCTGCTAAAGGCTGGGGCAGCTGCAGCAATTTCTAAAAATAAGACACCGGTGAAATCTGCTGTATCCATAGACCCTTTCATGAAAGACTTCTCTGTAGCACACAATGCTATTTGATAGCATTTTACCACATGAGAACTCTTTTTCAAAATTGGAGGCAATCCTCTCAAACCCCACCGCTGTTTTATCAACTAAGCTTATGTAATATTCTAAATCATTTGTTGTCATTTCAACAATGTTCACAGCATCTACACTGGAGCAGATTCCATCTTAAAAAATTATTTTCTTTACTCATGCATAAGAAGCAACTCCTCATCTGTTTAAGTTTGATCATGAGATTGCAGCAATTCAGTCACATCTTCAAACTCCACTTTTAATTCCAATTCTCTCGCTATTTCCACCACATCTGCAGTGACTCCATCCACTGAAGTCTTGAACCCCTTTCAAAATCATCTATTGAGGGTTGGAATCAACTTCCTCCAAATTCCTCTTAACATTGATACTGTGACCTTTTCTTAATGGCATCTAGAATGGTGACTCCTTTCCAGAAGGGTTTCAATTTACTTCACCAGATCCATCAGAGAAATCACTATCTACGGCAGCTATAGCCTTACGAAATGTTATTTCTTAAAAAATGAGACTTAAAAGTCGAAATTATTCCTTGATCCCTGGGCTGCAGAATGGATGTTGTGTTAGCAGGCATGAAAACATTAACCTTGTACATCTCTCTCAGAGCTCTTGGGTGACTAGGTACACTGTCATTGAGCAATAATATTTTAAAAAGAATCTTTTTTTCTGAGTAGGTCTCAACAGTGGGCTTAAAATATATTGTAAGGCCGGGCGCGGTGGCTCACGCCTGTAATCCTAGCACTCTGGGAGGCCGAGGCGGGTGGATCGCTCAAGGTCAGGAGTTCGAGACCAGCCTGAGCAATGAGCGAGACCTCGTCTCTACTAAAAATAGAAAGAAATTATCTGGCCAACTAAAATATATATAGAAAAAAAAAAATTAGCCGGGCATGGTGGCGCATGCCTGTAGTCCCAGCTACTCGGGAGGCTGAGGCAGTAGGATTGCTTAAGCCCAGGCGTTTGAGGTTGCTGTGAGCTAGGCTGACGCCACGGCACTCACTCTAGCCTGGGCAACAAAGCGACACTCTGTCTCAAAAAAAAAAAAAAAAAAAAATATTGTAAACACATGTGCTGTCATTTAGGCTTTGTTGTTCCATTTATATAGCACAGGCAGAGTAGATTTAAGCATAATTCTTAAGGGTCCTAGGATTTTTGGAACGATAAATGAGCACTGGCTTCAACTTAAAGTCATCAACTGCACTAGCCCCTAGCAAGAGTGTCAGCCTGTCCTTTAAACTTTGAAGCCAGGCATTGATTTCTCCTCTCTAGCTATGAAAGTCCTAGACCACCATATCTCTTTCAATAGAAAGCTGTTTTGTCTTCATTGAAAATCTATTGTTTAGTGTAGCACCTTCATCAATTACCTTAGCTAGATCTTCCGGATAACTTGCTGCAGCTTATCTACATCAGCATTTGCCGCTTCACCTTGCACTTTTATGGAGATGGCTTCTTTCCTTAAACCTCAGGAACCAACCTTTGCCAATTTAACATTCTTCTGCAGCTTCCTTACCTCTCTCAACCTTCACAGAAATGAAGAGAATTAGGACCTTGCTCTGGATTAGGCTTTGGCTTAAGGGAATGTTGTAGCTGGTTTGATTTTCTATTCAGACCACTGTAACTTTCTCTATCTCAGCAGTAAGGCTGTTTTGCTTTCTTATCATTTGTGTGTTCACCAAAGCAGCGCTTTGAATTTCCTTCAAGAACTTTTCCTTTGCATTTGTAACTTTTTGCCTGTCTGGCGCAAGAGGCCTAGCTTTCGGCCTATCTCGACATTTGACAAGCCTTCCTTACTAAACCTATATCATTTCTAACTTTTGATTTAAAGTGAGAGACATGCAATTTTTCCTTTCACTTGAACACTTCAAGGCCATTGTAGGGTTATTAACTGGCCTAATTTCAATATTGTTGTGTCTCAGGGAACAGAGAGGCCCAAGGAGAGGGAGAGAGAAGGGAGACTGGCCGGTTTATAGTGCAGTCAGAAAACAAGCATTTACAGATCAAGTTTGCCATCCCATATGGGCACAGTTCATGGTGCCCCAAAACAATTACAATAGTTAACACCAGAGATCACTGATCAAAGATCACCATAATAGATATCATAATGAAAAAGTTTTAAATACAGCAAGAATTACCATATTGTGACAGAGAGACAGGAAATGAGCACATGCTGTTGGAAAAATGGCACCAACAGACTTGCTCAATGAAAAAGTGTAATAAACTTTCATTTGTCAAAAATCCAGTATCTGTGAAGCACAATGAAGCCAAGCACAATAAAATGAGGTATGCTTGTAGTTGTTTGTCAAGACCAATAAAATTGACATAGTTCCGGCAAGACAGATAAGTGAAAAAAAGAAAAAGTACACCCAAGTACCAGGAATGAAAAAGCAGTCACAATTATAGATGCTGCAGACATCTAAAAGTAATGGCAACATTATGAACAATTTTATCAATAAATCTGAAAACAAGTGAATGCACAAATTTATAGAAAAATTGAAATAATAAAATTGAATCGGTCATTAAAGAAATCTTTCCATAATGAAAATATCAGTACCAGAGGTATGACAGGCAAGTTCTATTAAAATTCAAGTAACAAGTAATTCCAATTTATATTAATACAAACTCTTTTAGAAGAAAGGAAAATTATAAGCCAATCTCACTCCAGAACCTCACTCCTGATCAAACCAGTCACAACCAGATCAGTTCTCTGTTTTCTTCAGAGAGATTATTTTACATAAAACAGCTATCCCTGGCTTTTCAAGCAAGTAAATTCAGCTTTTTATTCTGGACATTGAGTAAGCAGTCTTTTTTCTCAACGATGAAGCAAGTTCTTCAAAGTTCTCAGGGAAATGCATTTTAATCTAGTATTCAACATTTGCTGGCATTCAAGTGTATAAACAAGGTAGATACATTTTTCAGGCACAATGACTCAAGTATATACAGCAGCAAAACAACTAATGCTAAAAAAGAAAAAGGGCAATGTGGTCTTCAAGAAACAATGGTATGAGCAGAGATTATTAGCATTCTTACAATTTTTCTGTTTGAAATTACTTCAAAATAAAGAATTATAACCAAGTCTAAATAATTACTGGTACATAATGTAAAAAAAAATTACAAGACTGAGCAATAGATTTTTTGAGACACTGGAAGGCTAGAAGCAGAGAGACATTTTTTTCAGGGATACCTGGGCATTGACTCTGATTCCTTCCTGTGGCTCCTACTCCAATCCAATTAATCTATATGCTTAATGAAATTTAATTCTAGGTCCAAATAGAATTTTGAAACATGCAAAAATGATTTTAAAATTTATCTAGAAAAGTAAACACGTAAAACTTTCAATAAAATTTGGAAAATTGGTATTTTTTAGAACTACCCAAGTGACTCCAATGTACAGCCAGAACTGAGAACCTATATAAACCAGTCATAATCTTTTCCTCGCTAGGTTATTCCACATTAACCCAATTAAGGCCAATGAAGTGCAAGAAAAAGTATACTAGGGATTTCAGGGTAGAGCTGATTGGCTCTTGAGAAACATAGTAAGAGACTATCTCTGGATTTTGTCACGAACAGATAGATTTGAGAGGTCTGGAACCTACTGCAGCCATCTTATCATCAGAGGATGAAACTATCAAGCAAGCTAAAGGAGAGCTGCTAGGAAATAGAGCCAGAACTGCTAAAATAAGCACTGAAGCCTGCCCTCTGAACCTCCTGTTCCTTAACCTAATAAACCTCTTCATTGTATAAGACAGTTTTAGTTTTCTTTCAACTGAAAGTTCCCACTCTAGGCAAAACTCTATCAGATAGAAAAATGTGCTAAAAATGCTAAGATAATTTAAAATAATACTGGTGCATAAACAGATTAATAGAATACAGACTGAGGTTCAGGAAACACATACAGTGAACACAGGTAGCTTTAGAAGCCCTCTTCTGTAATGTACAAGCTACGAGTTCTACTTTAGACCTTTTAAAAGTAGTTTAATTTTTGTATAACACCAGTGCTTTAAAGTACACCATCTACTTGTTTACACTGAAATGAATAAAAATGAAAACAGAATCTATCAAAATTTGTGGGACATAGCTAAAGTAGTGCTGAGAGAACAATTTATAGTACTAATTCATGTAATTAGAAAGAGGAAAAGCCTCAAATCAGTCATCTAAGCTCCTACCACCCAAGAACATATTATAGGAAAAAAACAACAAAATAAACTTAAAGCAAGCAGAAGAAGGAAATGATCAAGAGTAGAAATCAATGATATTGAAAACAGAAAAACAACAGACAAAAATCAATGAAATATATAGCTGGTTCTTTAAAAAGATCAATAAAATTGAAAAACTTCGGGCAAGAAAAAGAAAAGACAAAAATTAATAATATTTAAAAACTATTAATAATTAGAAGATATCGCTATAGACTCTGCAAGATAACAAAGACAAAAAGGATGATATGGGAATACTACAAATAACTCTATACACACAAATTTGATGATTTAGAGGAAACTGAGCAATTCTTCAAAAATACAAATTACCACAATACCCAATATGAAACAGATAATTAGAGTAGCCCTATAAACTAATCAGAAAATTAAATTCATAATTTAAAAAACTCTATCCATTAAAGAAACCTCCAGATCCAAATGGTTTTACTGAAGAATTCTACCAAATATTTAAAGAATTGACACAAATTCTACATAATATCAGCAGTGTGTAAAAAGAATTAACACTCTACGACCAAGTGGGTTTTTTTCAGGGATACAAGGATGGTTCAATACTAAAAAATTAATCAGCATAATCCACCAAATTAACAAGATAATATAGAAAATTATTAGCATATTAATCGATACAGAAAAAGCATCTCACAAAATTCAGCACCCATTCATGACAAAAGCTTTCAGAAAAACGAGAATAGAAGAGAACTTCCTTAACTTCCTTAACTTGACAAACAGCATGCACAGAAAACGTACAGCTAAAATTATACTTAATGGTGACAGACTGGATGGTTTTCCCCTAAGACCAGAAACAAGGCAAGGATGTCCACTCTCACCACTCTTATTCAACATAGTTGCTGGAAGTTCTATTCAGTTCAGTAAGGCAAGAAAAAAAAAGAAAAGAAAGGAGAGGAGGGGAGGGGAGGGGAGGGGAGGGGAGGGGTGGGGCGGGGCGGGGCGGGGCATATAAATCAGAAAGGAAGAATAAAACTATCTGTGTTTGCAGATGACACAAAGGACTACATAGAAGATTCTAAGGAATCTACAAAAAGAATTCTTAATACTGTTAAAAATAAATAGAGGCCATTAGATTAAGATGGCTCTAACACCCTAGATTTCTACAAAGCAAACATAACTGAGTATTTAAAAGAAAATTAAAATGTAAGCTCCACCTAATCACCAGCAGCAGACTGGGCATTATTAGTTATATAGACTTGAACTTCCCACTGAGATAGTCCAAATAAGGCAACTGCTCAATCTTTAACCAAACAAATAATTTAACAAGTGAATTCAGCAAGGTCACAGGATACAAGATCAAGCTGCAAAAATCAATTGTATTTCTATATACGGGCAATGAACACACAGACACCAAAATTAAAAATACAATACTATGTATAATCACCCAAAAACAAAAGGAAAAAAAAAATAAAGGAGGTGCAAATCTAACAAAACAGCAAGAGGATTTATATGTTGAAAAGTACAAAATGCTGATGAAGAAATTGAACATATAAATAAAAGTATTCATGGATTGGAAAACTCAACATAGTAAAGACATCAATTTTCCCCTAAATTGATAAACAGGTTTAATGTAATTTTTAATAAAAATCACAGCAAAAAATTTTTTGTATATATACACAGTATTATTCTGTAATTTATATGTAAAGGCAAAATAACTAGAATAGCTAAAAAAAATTTTTTTTTTTCAAGGAAGGATAAAATGGGAGGAATCAGTTTTCCAAATTTCAAGACTTGGTATAGCTGCGGTAGTCAAAATTGTGTGGAACTGGCAAAGAGAAGGACACACAGATCAATAGGACAGAACAGAGAACCCAGAAATAGACTCACACAAATATGTCCAGCTGAATTTTTACAAAGGTACAAAAGTAATTCAACAGAAGAAAACTAGCCTTCTCAACAAATGTTACAGCAATTGGACAGCAGGCTGGGGGGAAAAGTACCCTGACCTAATCTCATACCTTCTCCAAACACTAACTCAATGGATCACACTGAAATGACACAGGCATGGTGGTAGCCTTAACTACTTGGGAGGCTGAGGCGGGAGGATCACTTGAGCCCAGGAGTTGAAGGACTGTGATCTATGACTGCACCACTGCACTCTAGGCCTGGCTGACAGAGCGAGACCCTGTCTCTAGAAAAATAAATTTTATATGAACAAATAAATATATGTAAAAGTAAAATTCTAAAATTTCAGGAAAAATTGAGAAAATCTTCAAGATTTAAAGCTAGGCAAAGATTTGACACCACAAATAAGTTCTACAAAAGAAAAAACTCAACAGTAGAAAAACAAATCCAATTAGACAACAAGCAAAAAGACATGGAGACATTCACTGAAGATGTACAAATGGCAAATAAGCAGGTGAACAGATATTCATCATCATTAGCTACTAAGAAAATGCAAATTAAAACTACATTGCGAGGTCACTACACATACCTATCAGAATGGCTAAAATAAAAGAGTGACGATATTAAATGCTAACAAGGATAAAGTTGAAACTGGATGACTCATACATTGCTGTTGAGAACATAAAATGGTACAGATACTCTCCAAAATCATTTGGTAGTTTCTTCTAAAACTAAACACACAACTAGCATACAACCTAGCAATTGCACACCTAGGTATTTATCCCAGAGAAATGAAGACTTGCAGTCTCATAAAAACTTTTACTGAATGTTTATAGTAACTTTATTTGTAACAGCAAAAATCTGGAAACCACCCAAATGTCCTTCAACAAGCAAATGGTTAAACTGCGGTACAGCCATACCAAAAAAGTTCAGTACTAATGATTGATACACAAAACAACCTGGATGAATCTCCAGGAAATTATGCTCAGTGAAAAAAATCCAATCTCAAAGGCTATATACTATATGATTTCATTTATAGAACATTCTTGAAATGAAAAAATTATAGAAATGATAAAATAGATTAGTGGCTGTTAGAGGTTAAAGGAGCAGTAGGACATAGGCTGTGGGTGTGGCTATAAAAGGGCAACATGAAGGATTCTTGCAGTGGTGAAAATGTCCTATACCTTGACAATATCAATATTCTAGTTGAGATAGTGTACTGATGTTATCACTGGGGGAAAATGGGTAAAGGACACACTGGATCTCTCAGTAAGTTCTAAGATTTCTTACAACTGCATGTGGATCTATAATGATCTCAAAATAAAAGGTTTAATTAAAATAGACTCATTAAAGACAAAGATAAACAAAAAATAAAATATAGAAATAATATTTTCATATTCTTTATTTTTTTTAAGACAGGGTCTCACTCTGTAGCCCAGGTTAGAGTGCAGTGGGATCCTCAGCTCAACGCAACCTTAAACTCCTGGGCACTAGCAATCCTCCTGCCTCAGCCTCCTGGGGAGCTGGAACTACAGGTCCACACCACCATGCCTGGCTATTTTTTCTATTTTTTATAGGGACTTGCTCAGTCTAGTCTCTAACTCCTGGCCTCAAACGATCCTCCTGCCTTGGTTTCCCAAAGCGCTAGGATTACAGGTGTGAGCCACTGTGCCTGGCCTATTTTCGTATTCTTGATACAGGGAATCCTTTATTACTATGATTCCAGTGTTAGAAACCATAAAATGAAAAAAATTTTAACTTCAGTACAGCAAAGGACATTAGTATCTACTGCCACAAACTCAGTTACTTAAAACAACAAAAATTTATTATCTCACAGTTCTGGAGGTCAGAAGTGTAAAATGGGTGTTATAGGTTAAAATCAGTGTCAGCAAAGCTGCATTCCTTCTGGAGGATGTAGGGGAGAATCCATTTCTTACCTTTTTCAACTTCCCTCTTTCTTTGGCTTGTGGCTACAGCACTCGGACCTTTAGTTTGGTCATCACATCTCCTTTTCTCACTTTGACCCTTCTGTCTTCCTCGTATAAGATCCCTTATAATTACATTGGGCCCATAAAGATAATTCTGGATATAATCTCCCCATCTCAAAAGTCTTAATTTAATCATATCCACACAGTCCCTTTAACTATGTGAGGAACATTCACAGGTTTTGGGGATTAGGATATGTACATTTTCGGGGAGCCATTATTGTACCTACTACTGACATCAAAAAACAAAATTAAGGCCTATGTGGTGACTCATGCCTATAATCCTAGCACTATGGGAGGATTGCTTGAGGTTAGTTTGTTTGAGACCAGCCTGACCAACAGAAGACCCCCAACTCTACAAAAAATAGAAAAATTAGTTGGGTGTGGTGGCACATGCCTGTAGTCCCAGCTACTGAAAAGACTGAGACAGGAGGATCATTTGAGCCCAGGACTTCGAGGCTGCAGTGAGCTATGATGACGCCAGTGTACTCTCCCTAGCCAGGGTGATAGAAAGACCCTGTCTCAAAAAAAAGAAAACCACAAAAACAACAACAAAAAGTTTATCCCCCCCAATTTTTGGTGGGAGAACTGGAATCCTATGATTTAAGTACTAAGAGCTAAAACCCCACACCTCCTCAAAAATTAACAAGTCGAGGGGTCTTGACCTTCTTTTTGCCATGAACCACCTCCTCCTTTTGGCAATGTGGTGAAGCCTATAATCCCTACTCCTGTTTTTAAATGTATAAAAATATATTGCAAATAAAATCAACTATATTAAAATTCAGTTACCAATATATTTTTTAAAACTTGTTCTTCTGAAAATGTGTATTACGGTTAAGAACCTCTGCAGCACTTCTTTCATTTTGTCGAATATTAATGTTCAATTTTTGCTGAGTGAATTTTTTAAAAAATCTTTTTATAGTTTGAAATAGGATCCAACTTAAGTCCATATATTGCATTTTAGCTAATATGTTTTAAGTCTTTTTACTCTATAACACTGTTTTTTGCCCACTCTTTCCATGTCATTTATTTGTTAAGGAAATTGGCTTTATGCTTTCTGATCAGTGCTAAATGAATTAAAAAACAAACAAACAAACAAAAACACTGGCTTCATCTGTCCTGCAGCATTTTCCACATCATGGATTTGGCTGATGTGTATCTTCATCGTGTTCCTCTATCTCCCCTATCTCCTATAAACTGGTAATTATTTCTACAGCCTTTTCCCTTTTCTAGGTTCTTTGGTTATTGTTGGAAGAATATCTCAAAAGTATTCTTGTGTACCTCTTGTGGCCATATATTAGGAGGCACACTATGTCTGGCAGAACCATTTTCAGTGATGTTAATGAACGGTAGGTTTATTAGTATTGAACTGATTTACCCATTATAAATGGGTAAACCTTTGGTAAATCAAACCTTTACCAAATGATTTTATCAGCCATCAATGATCACTGCCTGGGATCAATACACATTTTATTTTTCTGTGAGTATACCTTTGGGTAAGAGTCATAAAAGAAAGAAAGCTGAGTTTAAATTAAGGTTTACATAATTTTGTGAGATATTGCTAAATTCCCTTTCCATAGACTCTATTTTTTTTGTATTCCCAACAATATCAGTGATTATTTCCTCACAGCCTTGCCAAGAAGCCTTATTTTAGAGCATTTTTTATTTGTATTTCTCTTACTACACTGAAATTGAACATGTTTTCTCATACTTAAGGGACATTTACATTTGCTTTATTGTATGGACTACTTGTTCATATCTTTTGCCCATTTCCCTATGGTGTGGCTTTTCTTTTTTGATTTTTCTAAGCTCTCTATAAAGTAGAAATGTTTGCCCTTTGCCCTTTGTGATGTCACTTGCAAAATTTTTGTTCCAGTTTATCACTTATCTTTTTAAAGATACATATTTCCCCCTACTATCTGGACTCTAAATTCAAGTTAGCTCTTTTATCTGGTGCTCAGCTGAAGAAACGGTCATCAAGGAAAGTTAAATTGTAACTGGGTTTATTTTTCTTTTTGGCTTTATATGCTGGGTTTATATGTTGTCTTTATTTCCTCACAGCCTTGCCAACAAACTACATCTTAAAGCAGAATTTTAAAAGAAAATTTTGGCAATAGCTATCAAAACTTTAAATGCACATTTCTTGGAAACAGTGATCTATACCACAAGAAAAAATGATGCAAGTATCCAAAATCAAGTGCATAAGAATCTTTGATGCAGCACTGCTATTAATTATAAAAACTTAGGAACAAAATACAGACCAAGAGTGTCTAAATTTTCAGTACTGGTATGATAAAATGTCTAAGAAATATTAAGCAAAAAATGCAAGTTCCAAAACAGTATGATTATTATAATTCTACTTTGAAAAAAGTCCTATTATATGTTTATATGCATTAAAAAAGTTCTGGGAGGATATACATCAAACTATAAACAGTGGTAGGTAGCCTTAGCAAGTAGTAGACTGGTTAGACTTTCACTCCCTATCCCACAGATATGTGTGATTTGAATATTTCACAATAGGTACATATTATTAATGCTTAATTTTTCTAAAATGCACTATAAAAACAGAGAAAACGAAATGAAAGCTAGCTAATAAGAACTGGCATTCAGAAAACAAAATATGGGTGAGAAAACATGGGGGAGGTGGAGACAAAAGCAGGTATAAAACCAAATTTGCTTTACAGGAGAATTACAACTAGACCCTAAACCTAGTATATAAAGCTTAAAAAGAAAAAACAACATCCCACTTATAATTTAACTTTCCTTTGATGACCATTTCTTCAGTTAAGCACCAGATAAAAGAGCTAACTTGAATATAGAATCCAGATAGTAGGGGGAAATAAGTATCTTTAAAGTCAAGGATCACAGTGAGATAAGATGTTTATACTACAAGGAGAACAGCAATTGTGGCTGAGGAAATAAAGTGATGTGTCCTACATATACACTCTGAAGCAGACACTAAGAGCACAATGATGGGTAGAACATTTGCACTATTTTAACAACCACTTCTTTTCTGCTCTCTTCTAGTCATGCTTAGTTCAATTTATGTAAATTAAATATGACGTGACCACTGTCTTTTCACCCAGCCCAAAGCCCTGGTTGTAAAGGTACTCAATTAATACTCTGTATCTTCCTACTAAAGCTTTAGATCCTTGTTTCCAACTACACTCATGACATTTGGACTTAGATGTTCCTGGGTCCTACTCTTGCTTTAAGGAACTGGATTCCTTCCTATCCTTTTGTCTATGTCTCCATGTACCTGGCACCTGAACCCAGGAGCCTCACCAACCAGTATCCAACCAATTCCTGCCTGACATCAAATGTTAGATTTCCCATACAGAATCTGAACTGCCTATTTTGATTCCCACTGCCTGCCTGCCCTGTTTTAATTATACAAACATCATAGATCCCAGATTTGACATCAGGCCCAGGTTATAGCACTCATACCCTGCTTGCCTTTTCTTCCTGGACTTATTTCTTGATCTCAGTTTGTTTTTCAAATTCACCTCCAATCTCACTCCCAAACTGGATCTATATACAATCACTGAT
Organism: Eulemur rufifrons; assembly: GCF_041146395.1. NCBI lineage: Eukaryota > Metazoa > Chordata > Mammalia > Primates > Lemuridae > Eulemur > Eulemur rufifrons. The sequence continues at coordinate 119,266,907 of NC_090989.1, forward strand.
CATACTCCTGGACTCTTCTTATCTGGTTTGTCACAAGAATAGGACCCAAGTGGGAATTAAAGAATTCAATAATTTCAGTATGTCAATAAGGGCAACATGGCATTTACTGTTCTAGAGATCTTCATAAATTATACCATTTTAAGCTAAGAATATCTACTGGCTTAGATTAGAAGTTTGCATCCCCTCACAAAGGTTAGGAATTGCTAAAAAATATGTAACCCTATCACAAGGAATGTTTGCTGAATATCTATAATCCAGGTACTATCCTAGGATTTCCCTCACAATAATCCTTTAAAAAGTATTATCCTTGCATGATTAAAAGGCTCTGAATTTAAATGGCTTTAATCTTGGAAAATAACTGGTGGAAATTGGGAGTCAAATGTATGTACTTTTCTTTCCTCCAGAGTTCACATACTTTCAATTACCACGCTGCCTCTTAAAGAACAGAAAAGTTTGCCACTATTGATATGGGGTCAAATAACAACAACCCCCCCCCAAAAAAAAAAACAGAAAAAGAGTGTACATGGAAACTTATTAGATCAGCAATTCTCAAACTTTTTGGGCTCAAAGATCTCTTCATACTTAAAAATTGAGGACCCCAAAGAGCTTTTGTTCATATAGGTCATATCTGTCAATATTTACCATATTAGAAATTAAAACTGAGAAAATCTCAGGATACTTATTAATACAATTAAAAATATTTAATCCAACACATTTTAACATTTTTATGAAAGCAATTATATTTTCCAAAACAAAAACATTAGTAAAAAGAATGACGTTAACATAAATATTTGCAAATCTTTTTAATGTCTAACTTAATAGAAAACAGGTAGGTTTTCTTATCTGTTTCTGCATTTAATGTAGCACAATATATTATTTTGGCTGAATATATTAAGAAAACTTGGCTGGGCATGTTGGCTCATACCTGAAAACCCAGCATTTTAGGAGGCCATGGTGGGAGGATCACTTGAGCCCAGGAGTTTAAGACTAGCCTGGGCAACATAGTAAGACCCCATCTCTACAAAAAAATTAAAAATTATCCAGGCATGGTGGCACACACCTGTAGTCCTAACTACTCAGGAAGCTTAGGCAAGAGGATCACCTGAGCCCAGTTCGAGGCTGCAGTGAGCTATGATTATGCCACTGTACTCAGCCTGGGTGACAGAGCAAGATCCTATCTCAATGAAAGAAAACAAACATAAGAAAACTTGGTCTCACACAGATATGTAGTTGGAAAAAGGAAGAGTATCTTAAAGTCTTTTCATATTATCATGGGTATACTTTTTTTGGTACTACACCAAAACTTGACAAGTGGTAGAGTTTCTTAAATATTAGTTTCCAATAAGGAATCTAAAAGTATCAATGAACTTTTTATACTGTTATGTTAAAATTCATTGGTATTTTTAATTCCAGGGAAGGTGGGCATAAGCCCATCACAACCTCTAACTGATTACAACTAAATGTCTGGGAAAAAAATACAAAGAATAGCTGTCTAAGGACTCTAACAGCAAGTAGATTGGGGGAGGAGGTCTTTTTTCAAGTTGAAAAATACAGCAGCAATATATTTCCTTTTGATTTCCTCCCAGTCCCTCTATTTTATTTCCTGGCTTTGTCCCAAAAGCAAGCAGAATAGAGAATTGTACAGCAGATGCAGTCAGAAAAAAACTCTTAAGAAGCCCATTTGGCTGGCCAAAAGACAGGGAAAAAAGGCTCTGGAAAGCCAGAGATGGTGGGTTAAAGCCCCTAGAGGGTTTTTCCCCCCTTTTTATTTTTTCCCCCTCTCACCTAGTACTGTCCCAAAGTCAGCCTCAGGTGTAGATCTGCACTGCTGGCACAATGGTAGAGATGACACATACATTAAGAACCCAAGAGAAATCTGTCCTTCTGGATAAAAGGAAACCAGGTAGTGCAACGGAGAGTAAGGGTGCCCACTACTTTTTTCTCACCACTTCACTCTGGAGGTAGGTATAGTCAGGCCCAGAACTAAACAACATAGGAGACTGAAACCCTAAGAGAACCCAATCTTTCTCACCAGATGAACCAGGAAGAGGGGTCACTGGAAGCCAGAGAATATAAAAAAAAACTACCACAAGAAAGGAGCGGAGAAGGTAATTTACAACAAAGACTCTCTTTGACCAAACTTTAGTAGTGCTCCTCTGAGCCCTCTTTTAACAGCTCAAGGCCACATCCTTAGGATGACGACTCTAGATCCCTTAAGTTCCTTGCCTGAGAAAGCTCAATACCGCCAGGAGAATTTACTGTTCATTCCAGCCAAAACCTAGTGATAGGCAGATAGTCCCCTGAATCCTCTCTTAGAGGAGTTACTCCAGACAGTTTACAATTACAAATCCTTTCTCTCTCCCTTTGAGATACAAATCTTCTACCATAAAGAACTGCCTTCTCAAGGACCTGAGAGCCATCTTTTTGAAATGCAAACAATAAAGGTAATAACTCATTTTGCTTTCAGTCCCTGTGATAAGGTAAGGGCTAAACTTTGGTGGGCCTAAGTTGTTACATCACTGCCTCCTGTCATAAAGACAAGTTCATTAACAAACCCAGATGGCCTAGTAAAATAGACCAAATCCCCCCACCCCCCCGCCCCCCGTTAAAATCACTCAGTGCCTTTTCCCTAGCACACCCAACCTTTAAAAAGTCTCCTGCCTTTTGTTTTGGCAAAGATGAGGTGAGTTCACACTAGACTTTCTTCCCTACTACAACAGTCACTGAATAAAATCTATCCTTACCATTTTAACAAGTGTCCAGCTTTATCTTTGACATCTATAATTCTAGTTTTGAACCAACATAAGTTCTGGGCTCCTCCAAATTGGACAGGCATATCCAAAGAAGCATTACAAAGGCACTAAGAACCAAAGTACAATATAAACACCCCCCAAGCCCCCAGACCATCCCTGAGTGGTGCATATACCAAACAGATGCAAACAGCACAGCAAAGGTTTAGAAAATGAAACTGATATTGGAACTAGTGCCATAAAAAGCAAGTAAAAACTAGTTTGAACCTGACCAAATTTATGGCATACTAAAAACAACAAAATCAACATTCCCCAAAGGATTTTCATAGGATGCAAAGTCTCACAGCCTAATACTCAAATGTTCAGGATACAACCAAAATTATTTAACATGCCAAGAAACAGGAAAAGCTGACCAATTCTCAAAGAAGAAAACAACCAACAGATGCCAACTAAGAAACGACCCAGATATTGAAATTAATCAAAAACCTTAAAGCAGCTATCATAACCATGCTCCATGAAGTAAAGGTGAATACTCTTGAAAGAAATGGAAAGATAAATCTCATCCGAGACAGGGAAGCTGTTAAAGTTAAATAGAATCAAATAGAAATTTTAGATTTAAAAACTACGATATTTGAAATAAAAACTTCACAGGAGAGGCTGAATAACAATATCAAGATGATAGACATATTAATTTCCTATAGCTATTGTAACAAATTACCACAAACTAGGTGGCTTAAAAAAACAGAAATTTATCCTCTCACAGATCTAGAGGCTTCAATCAAGGAGTCTGGAGTCAAGGTGTTTTTGAAAGGGCTGCACTACCTCTGAAGCCTCTAGGGGAGAATCTGTACTTTGCCTCTTCCAGATTCTGAAGGCTGCCAGCATTCCTGTGGCTGTATCACTCTAACTCTGCCTCTATGGTCCCACTGCTTTCTCCTCCTCCTCTTCTTCTGCCAAATCTCCCTCTGCCTCATTCTTATAATGACACTTATTATTGGATTTAGGGGCCACTGAATAAGCCCCACCTCTCAAAATCCTTAACTGAATCACATGTTTTGCCATATAATGTATTAATAATATTCACAGGTTCTGGCAATTAGGATGTGGACCTATCTTTTTGGAGGCCATTGTTCAGCACACTACAAGAGAGGAAAGTCTGTGTGAACTTGAAGATAAATCAATAAAAATTATCCAATCCAAAGATCAGACAGAGAAAACATTTTGGAGGGGGGAAAAAAATAGCTTTAGGGACTAATGGGAAAAAATTAAAATGGCTGAAATTCATGTCTTTGGCGTCCCTAAAGGAAAGAGGTCAGTACCAAAAAAAACAAAACAAAACAAAACAAAAAAACTTGCAGAAGTAATGGTTGAAATTTTATGAAAATTGGCAAATGACGTAAGTTAAACATACATAAAAGAATCTTAAAAGTAGCCAGAGAAAAATAACACATTACTTACAGGGCAGTGGTTCTCAACCAGGGCTTATTTTGCAACAAAGGAGACAGCTGACATCTGAAGTCATTTTTGATTGTCACAACTGGGAGTAGGGGGAATGGTAGGAAGCTACTGGCATCTAGTGGGTAGAGGCCAGGGATATTACTAAATATCCTGTGACAAAGAAGAGGACAGCCCCCACAAGGAAATACCCAGCCTAACATGCTAAGGTTGAGAAACATGATATAGGGGACAATTTGAATAATTAAGGATTTCTCATCAAGAATCACGAAGGCCAGAAGATAGACTCACCACACATTAAAAATGCTAAAAGAAAACAGCTGTCAACCCAAAATTCTATATTCAGTGAAAGTATCCTTCAGGAATGAAGTGAAATAACAACATTCTCAGATGAAGAAAAACTAAGCTAATCTGCTGCCAGCAGACTAGCTCTAAAAGAAATGCTAAAGGAAATTCTTCAGACTAAAGAAAAAATTTTATCTGAAGGAAACTTGAAACTTCAGGAATGAAAGCATACCAAAAATGGTAGATACTTGAGTAAATATAATAATTATTTTCATCTCTTAAGTTCTTTAAAACATGCATGGCTCTTGAAAGAAAATATTATAACAATGTCATGGAGGGTTTCAATGTATGGAGATATAATTCCTATGACAATTATAAAATGGGAAGGACAATGGACTTATATGGTTGTAAAGCTTTACATTCTATTTGAAATGATAAAATATAAACTCTAGATAAATGGTTAAAACCATATACAGTATATTATAATCTCTAGAGCTATCACCAAATTAAGATATACTTAAAACAGATTATCAAATCAGATTAAAACAATTGTTATTAAAAACCCATTTAAAACATAATGATATAGACAGATTAAAAGTAAAAGCATCATCCAAACACTAATCAAAAGAAAAGTTTGAATGTCCCCTCTAAAACTCATGTTGAAATTTAATTGCCATTGTGATGACATTAAGAGATGGGACTATCAAGAAGAAATCAGGCCATGGGGGCTCCAGTCATGAATGGGCCACCACGAATGTCATTATCCCTGGAGCAGGTTCCTGATAAAAGCAAGCTGAGCCCCCTCTGGCCCTCTCTCACTCTCCTGCCCCTTTCTCCTTTTACCATGGGATGACATAGCACAAAAGTCCTGACCAGATGCCAGCACCTTCATATTGGACTTCCCAGCCTCCAAAACTGTGAGAAATAAATTTCTTTTCTGTATAAGTTACCCAATCTATGGGATTCTGCTATAACAACACAAAACAGGCTAAGACAATAGATTTCAGAACAAGAAAAATTACAGGGATAAAAGAAAGTCATGAGATGATAATAATAAAACGGTCAATTCATCAAGATATAACAATTCTCAATGTGTATGTACTTAACAACAGAGCTCCAAGATACATGAAGTAAAAACTGACAGAACTGAAAAAAAGTAGACAAATCCACAATTATTCTTAGAAACTTCAATACTACTCTGAATAATCAATAGAACAAGTAGACAGAAATGCAGCAAGGATGTAAGAGATCTAAAAAATACTCTCAACCAAATGAATCTAATTGACTTTTTCTTTTTTGTTTTTGAGACAGAGTCTCACTCTGTTGCCCAGGCTAGAGTGAGTGCCGTGGCGTCAGCCTAACTCACAGCAACCTCAAACTCCTGAGCTCAAGCGATCCTCCTGTCTCAGCCTCCCGAGTAGCTGGGACTACAGGCATGCGCCACCATGCCCGGCTAATTTTTTCTATATATATTTTTAGCTGTCCATATAATTTCTTTCTATTTTGGGGTCTCGCTCTTGCTCAGGCTGGTCTTGAACTCCTGAGCTCAAACGATCCGCCCACCTCGGCCTCCCAGAGTGCTAGGATTACAGGCGTGAGCCACCACGCCCGGCCTGACTTTTTCTTTTTTTAGAGACAGGGGTCTTACCATGTTGAGACCAGGCTGGTCTCAAACACCATGGCTCAAATGCACCCCATGCCCAGCTCTCTGAGTTTCATAAAACGCTATACTCAACAATAGAAAAATACATATCTTTTCAAGTGCACATGAAATATTCACAAAGACAGACCATATTCTGGACAAAAACAACCAAACCTTAATAAATTTAACACAGTGTATATTCTATTACCATGATGGAACTGAACTAGACATCAGTAACAGAAAGACAGCTGAAAAATCTCCAACTACTGCAAAACTGAAGAACACACTTATAAATAACCCATGGGTCAAAAAGAAAAGTCTCCAGGGAAATCAGAAAATATTTTGAATTGAGTGAAAATGAAAACATAACATACAAAAATTTGTTGGATGCAGCTAAAGCAATGTTTAAAAGAAAATTTATAGCATTAAAATGATAAAAATAAAATGTTAGAAAAAAAGGTTCCAAATCAGTAATGTAGGCTTCCACTTTAAGAATTGACAAAAATAAGGGCACATTAAACCCAAAGCAAGCAGAAGGAAGGGCATCATAAAGATAAGGTCAGAAATCAATGATACTGAAAACAGAACATTATAGAAAAAAATCAACGAAACCAAAAGATGTGCTTTGAAAAGATCAAGAAAATCAATAACTCTCTAGCAAGAATGATCACAGTGACAAATTACCAATATGTGAAATGAAAGATATCATTACAAATACAAAGACATTAAAAAGATAAGAGAATACTATGAAAAACTCTGTGCTCAGAAATTCAACTTACATGAAGTAGAAAAATATCTTGATGACACAAAATATCAAACCTTATTTATGATGAAATATATAACCTAAATATTCTATGTATGATAAAAACTCTCAGCAAACTAGGCAAAGAAGGGAAATTTCTTAACCTGATAAAAGGTTATGTATAAAAAACTTACAGCTAACATCAATCATAAAGATCTTACAATGTTTTTCCACTAAGGTCAAAAACAAGGTAGGAATGTCTCCTCTCTCTACTCCTATTTAACTTCATACTGGAAGTCCTAATCAATGCAGTAAAGAACGAAAAATAAATAAAAGTAAACAAATTGGAAAGGAAAAAATTTAAACTTACTTTATTCACAGATGACATGACTGTCTGGGCAGAAAATTCCAGGGGATCTACAAAAATACTTTTAAAATTAATAGATGAGTTTAGGTGGAGTACAGAAGTTTAATATACAAAAATCAATTGTATTTCTACATACTAGCAATAAACAAAAATTTAGAGATAAAAAATCTGTATTAGGCTGGGCGCAGAGGCTCATGACTGTAATCCTAGCACTCTGGGAGGCCAAGGTGGGAGGATCGCTCGAGGTCAGGAGTTCAAGACCAGCCTGAGCAAGAGTGAGACCCCGTCTCTACTAAAAATAGAAAGAATTTATCTGGACAACTAAATATACATATACATATATATAAATTAGCCAGGCATAGTGGCGCATGTCTGTAGTCCCAGCTACTCGGGAGGCTGATTGCTTGAGCCTGGGAGTTTGAGGTTGCTGTGAGCTAGGCTGACGCCACGGCACTCTAGCCTGGGTAACAGAGTGAGACTCTGTCTCAAAAAAAAAAAAAAAAAATCTGTATTAAATTACCAGTTGTAATAGCACTGAAAAATGAAATATTTAAGGATACATTTAACACAATAGGTGCAGGATTTATATGTTGAAAACTACAAAACACTAATGAAATAGACCTACATAAATAGAGATAGGTAAATTTTATTTAAGGATAAGAACACTCAATACTGTTAAGATGGCAATTCTCCCCCAAATTATCTATAGATTCAATGTAATTACAAACAAAATCGCAGCCGAATATTTGTAGAAATCAACAAGCTAACTCTAAACTCTATAACTTAAAATTTATATGGAAAGGCAAAGGAACTATAAGTAGCTATAATAATTTTGAAAAAGAACAACAATACTGGAAGACCTCACATCACCTAATCTCAAGACTGACTACATCACACTAAAGACAAGGAGATTGGCTAGATACCAAGATTGATGGAAAAGAACAGAGTCAAGAAAGAGACCCACATAAATATGACCAGATAATTTTTGACAAAGGTGTAATAACAATTCAATGGAGGAAAGCCCTTTCAACAAATGGTGCTGGAACAATTGGATACACATGCAAAAAAAAAAAAAAAAGATAAACCTTACATTTTTTAAAAAATTGAACTCAAAACAGTCACAAACTTAAATGTAAAAAGAAAAACTATAAAACTTTTAGAAGACAAAAAAGAAAACCTTTGTGACCTTGGATTAGACAGAAAGTTCTTAAATATAACACGAAAAGCATTGCCCATAAAAGAAAAAAACTGATAAATTAGACTTTACCAAAAATTTTTAAATTTCCCCTGAGAAAGACACTGATAAGAGAATGAAAAGATAAGCCACAGACTGGGAAAAAATATTTGCAAACCAAATATCTAGCAAAGGATTTATATCCAGAATTTAAAAAAAAAAAAAAAAAAAACCTCTAAGAACTTGATAATAAGAAAACAAGCAACCCAATTTAAAAATGAGCAAAACAGTCCAGGGATGGTGCCTCATGCCTGTAATTCCAGTGCTCTGGGAGGCCAAAGTAGGAAAATCACTTGAGGCCAGAAGTTCAAGGCCAGCCTGGGCAACATGGCAAGACTCCATCTCTACAAAAAATAAAAAAAAATTAGCCAGGCATGGTGGCATTCGCCTATAGTCCTTAGTTACTTGGAAGGCTGAGGCAGGAGTATCACTTGAGGCCAGGAGTTCAAGGTTACAGTGGGCTACCATCATAACAGTGCACTCCAGCCTGGAGCAAGATTCTGTTTCCAAAAATAAATAATTTAAAAAATAACAAAATAAAAATAAGCAAAATATTTGAATATATACTCCAAAGAAGATATATAGATGGCATATAAGTACGTGAAAAGATGCTCAACATCATTAGTCATTACGGAAATGCAAATTAAAACCACAAAATGATACCATTACCCAGCTACTAAATGGTTTAGAGAGGTAAGGAAGTATTAATAAAAAGAAAAAAGAAACTAACAGTACCAGGTGCCCACGAGGAAGCAGAACAACTGGAACTCAACACTGATGTGGCAGGTATGCAAAACACAGATTATCTACCTAATCCGAAAATTCAAAATCCAAAATGTTCCAAAATCCAAAACTTTTTGAGCACTGACAGAATGGCCAAAGGAAATGCTCATTGAAGCATTTCAGATTTTCAGATTAGGGATGCTCAACTGCTCAGTAAAATGCAAATATTACAAAATCCAAAAAAATCCTAAATCCAAAACACTTCTGGTCTCAAGCATTTTGGACAAGGGATACTCACCTGTGACACCCACTGTGGGTAACAGTTTGGCAGCTTTTTATAAAGTTAAACATACACTTACCATACGACCCGCAATCTAATTCCTAGACATTTACTCAAGTGAAACAAACACCTATGTTCACATAAAAACCTGTACTGGAATATTTATAACTGTTCTATGCATTATCAACAAAAACTGGAAACAACCCAAATGCCCTTTAATAGGTGGTTAATGGATAAATAGGGTTGATCATACAATGGACTCAGCAATAAAAAGGAATAAATTACTGATACACACAACACAGGTGAATCACATGTATCATGCTAACTGAAAAAGCCAGACTCAAAGGCTATTTATAATATTCAGGAAAAGGCAAAACTATAGGGAGAGAAAATAGATCAGTGGTTGTCATAGGATAATGGTGGGGGGAGGGTTTGACTACAAAGCATGAAGGATTTTTTTTTTTTCCTTGAGAGGGAGATGGTACTTCTGTATTTCAATTGTGGTAGTGACGACATAACTAAATAAGTACCAAATCTCATTCACAACCAAAAAGTGTGAATCTAACTGTATATAAGTTAAAATACAGCAAAAACCATTTAATGATTTTATACTTTGAATGGGTCTGTTTTTATCCATGCCCCACTCTATATGTTGAAGATCTTTAAAATGTTGACATCTTAAACAATTTCATCTAAATTTCATGCAGCCTCTAGAATCACGAGAGTAAAAAAGGAAATTAACATTCCAGTATTATAAAAATGGTTTTGTAGACTCCCTAAAAGGTACACCTTAGGAACCTTTACAGAATTGCTAATCTAAAAATGTGAACAATTCCAGACAAAACACCTAAAACTATGTTCTTTCCTAATCTTTTAAGGATTCATTAGGTATAAGCTATATATTACTGACACGAAGTTTGTCAAATCATTTAATCACATTGTGTATGATTTGTAAACTCTGAAAAAGGGTATTGTTTGTTATGTATATAGGTCATGATAAAAACGACCTTTTTTGGCAAGTCATTTGTTAAATTCTGAGGAAAAGGTAAAGAACCAACTAGCAATAAAAAAAATTTCTAAAGGGAAATCTCTTATGTAATTTTAGATTCTGCTATACTTTAACACATAACTTGACAATTTCCTGCTTCTGATAAGAATCAGCTAAATAACAATACCCAAGTGACTAAGTCCGGAAGTTTGGTTGGGGTACAGATCTCTCAGTAAACAATGAAGGGGGAAAAAAATCCCCAAATAGCTAACTTGGAAATGCCATAAGCAATATAAAAGACAAGGCAACTGATAAGATGATTTTATTCTATTCAATTTTTTAAATTCTAGTATCTAGTCAAGTAATTTTAATTGTTAAACACTCTTACTAATGAAACAACTAATGAAACCTATGCCTCCACTGGGAAAACAGAAAAATTATAGGCTAGTCAGAAATAAAGCCTCCTTAAAATCAAGGGTTTGGTTTTGTTTTGTTAAAGTATAGGTCAAATAAAATGCCACCTTATTCTATCCACTTTTGGAAATATCACTTTTAAAACATCCCCAACATGAGAAAGCACAAAATAATGACAAAGGCAAATGTACTGTGCATACAAATTCATTTACTTACTCGTTCAATGAATAAGTAAATGTAGTTATTACAGACTAAGAGAAGACAGAGCCAAGGAATGAGGGTAAAGAAAGGTATATCAAGCAAAAATTTTGCTCTCAAATAAACTCAACCAAAGTTCTATTTCTTCAACAAACTTAACAAACTTAAAGAAATCATGTCACCACTAAACTAAAAGCAATAAATTATCTTGCTAAATTACGAGCAATTATGATATAAACCACAACTATGAAAATGTATAACACAGTGAAGAATTTAATGTCATAATTAACATAACAAATATGTAAGCACATTACTTGATCTAACTCTTATTGTGCTCTATGGCAATTAAACAATAAAGAGGCTCATAACTGATGGTAATCATATTTTTAAATTTTTTAAAAACTGCAGAAAATAAATGCTATGGACCGAATTGTATCCCCTCAAAATTTCACACGATCAAATTCTAACTGGAAAAGCCATACTCAAAGGCTACATATAACATTCTGGAAAAGGCAAAACTGTAGAATGTGACAATATTTGGATATAGGTTCTTTACAGAGATAACTGAGATAAAATGAGGTCATTAGGGTGGGTCCTAATCCCCTATGCCTAGCCTCCTTATAAGACGACATTTTGACACAGACATGAACAAAGGGAAGACTGTGTGATGTACACAGGGAGAAGACAGCCGTAAACAAGCCCAGAAGAGGTGCCCTCAGAAGAAACCAACCCTGCTGACACCTTGATCTCAAGACTTCTATCCTCCAGAATTGAGCAAAAACTAACTTCTGTTGTTTAAGCCTACGGTCCCTAACCCCCAGGCCAGAAACTGTACTAGCCTTTTAGGAACCGGACTATTGCAGGAGGTGACCTGCAGGCGAGCAAGCGAAGCTTCATCTGTATTTACAACTGCTCCCCATAGTTCACATCACGGCATAGGCTCTGCCTTCTGTCAGATCAGCAGCAGTATTAGATTCTCATAGGAGCGTGAACCCTACCATAAGCAGTGCTTGTGATGGATCTAGGTTGCACGCTCATTATGAGAATCTATGCTTAATGATCTGAGGTGGAGCTGAGGCAGTGATGCTAGCACTGGGGAGCAGCTTCAAATACAGATTATGATTAGCAGAGAGATTTGACTGCACAATAAATGTAATGTGCTTGAATCATCCCCTAACCATCACCACCACCAGCCACCACACCGCCCCCACCCTGATATCCATGAAAAATCATCTTCCATGAAACTGGTCCCTGGTGCCAAAATGGTTGGACACTGCTGGTTTAAGCCACCAGTCTGTGATATTTTGTTAAAGACAGCCCTAGCAAATGAATACAATACACATAAAAAGTATCACCTGAATCATTTTTAAGAGTACAGTTCTGTGGCATTAAATACAGTCACACTGTGCAAACATCCAAAATAATCTTCATCTTGCAAAACTCAAACGCTGTAACCATTAAACAATAACTCCCCAAAATATGGCCAAACTACCAATCAAATATAAGAGAAGAATAAAATCATTTTCAGATACGTATTCTCAAAAAATGTAATTCCATGTACCCTTACTCAGGAAACAAGTAGAGGACATGCTCCAGCAAAATAAGGGAATAACGCAAGAAAAAGGAAGACACAGGATCTAGGAAACAGGGGAACTAATGAAGAAAGGCAAAGAGAATTTCTAGGATGCCAAGAAAATGAAATCTACTTTTGAAGCAGGTCTAGAAGAAATAGTCCAAATTGGAGTAGGATTCCAGGGAAAAAGGAAAAAATCTGATAGATTGTCAGACAGATACGACTGTGTGAAAAATTATAAAATGTGAATTTTATATAATTGTTGGAGGATATGGGAAGACTTAGCTGCAAGTTCAAAGAAAACATACTTTTTGGCTGGGTGCAGTGGCTCACGCCTATAATCCTAGCACTCTGGAAGGCAGAGGCCAGGGGATTGCTTGAGTTCAGGAGTTCGAGACCAGCCTCAGCAAGAGCGAGACCCCATCTCTACTAAACAGAAAAATTAGCCAGGCGTCACAGTTCATGCCCTATAGTCCCAGCTACTCCAGAGGCTGAGGCAGGAGGATCACCTAAGCCCAGGAGTTTGAGGTTGCTGTGAGCTACGATGACATCACTGCACTCTAACAGGGGCAACAGAGCAAGACTCTGTCTCAAAAAAAAAAAAAAAGAAAACAAAACAAATTTTTTAAACAAGAACTTCATAAATTTCAAAAATATTAAGTTACACAAGAAAGGAAATTTAGTCATAGGAGGTGGGTCAGCTGTAAATAATACCTACTTGGTTACATAGTCATTAATAAAAATAGTGAATATGAATATGTAATTTTATCAAGACAATGGGGCCAAGAAAGTTTAGTAAATACAGTTGGGGGATTGGTTCCAGGAACCCTGACCCCCCTGTAGATATCAAAATCCACAGATGCTCAAGTCCCTTACAAAAAATGGCTTAGTACTTGCATATAACCTATGCAGAACCCCCTGTATACTTTAAATCATCTCTAGATTACTTACAATATATCTAATACAATGTAAATACTATATGAATAGCTGTTATATTGTATTAGTTTTTAAATTTATATTTTTTTCAAATATTTTCCATCTGCAGTTGAATTTGCAGATGTGGAACCTGTGGATATGGAGGGCTGACTATATCCTCATTTATCTTAATAGAAAATCAGTAGATAACATGAATTTAATGAGTGAAGAGATAATATGGACATATTACTTGGATAAGTATTTATAAGAAAATACCAGAAAAAGCAGCTTTAAAAATTAAAAGCGATTACCCCTTGAGTCAAGGGGGACAATAAACATGGAGTAGAACAAAGAACTGCTATTTTTGTTATAAGCCTATAGCACCTTTTGACATTTTAAACTATGTTCATATATTACTTTGATAACTTATAAAAAAATAATGTAGAAAACCTCCTTGACTACTTAAAAATCAAAATTAAATCAATCAAAATTAAGCTACTCTTAAGCTGTACCAGCATCCATTCTTTTTCTTTTTTACAGTATCTCAACTTTCTTCTGAGAAACTATTCTCTCTAACCCCACTCCCCAATTCTGTTTCCTCATTATTCAGGTGACCTTCCATCAACTCAGGGATAGAATATGCAATTCATGCACGGTCATTCAGAATGTTAAATTCCTTTAGTCCTTGTGACTGATTCAAGAATGGACTTAAAACCCAAGTTGCTCATTCGGAAAGACTCCTGGGATGTCTGTAGGGACTACTGGAAGATAACCTCTCTTTTCCCAATGGACTTAACCTGACTGCAAGCAGACTTACGAGTAGAAGTCACCATGTAGAACCTGACAATGAAGCTGAGAGGTAGACAGAGACTAAATTCCATCTTTTGAGCCCCAAATCTAGTCATGTCTCAATCAGAACAATGAAGCTGAACATAGAACATACCACATTGTTCTCACATAAAGTGAAGCAATGCTCCACAAGGGCCTGCAAAGAGGGGATTACTGCATGCAGAGGACTAGGTCTTAAGAGATAATTCTTTTCTATACACTCTATTTAAACTATCCCTAAACCTCTCAGTACTATTTGATATTTTATACTATGTTTATGTATTACATATGAATACATCTGATAAATAAGGGTCTTTAAAGTACAGAGTCTGAATGTGTGAGTGCCTCCTTCAACTCTGTACCCTAGGCAACTTGCTTATCTTACCCTAGTCCCAACCCTGTTTAACTATCCCCATGGTATAGTTTGGATATTTGTCCTCTCCAAATCTCATGCTGAAATCCAAACCCCAGTGTTCGAAGTGGAGCCCAAATGGAGGTGTTTGGGTCATGGGGGGCAGATCTGTCATGAATGGCTTGGTGCCTTTCGCATTGTGGATGCATAATGAGTAAGGTCTCAATCTATTAGTTCCCATGAAAACTCCTTGTTAAAAAGAGCCCTCTTCTCTCTCTCTCTTGCTTTTATCTTGCAATGTGATTTGCACACATGGGCTCCCCTTCCCCTTCTGCCATGAATGGAAGCTTCCTGAGGCCCTTACCAGAAGTAGATGCTGGTGCCATGCCTCTTGTACAACTTGCAGAACGATGAGCCAAATAAACCTCTTTTCTTTATAAATTACCCAGCCACAGGTATTCCTTTACAGCAATGCAAACAGACTAAGATATCCTTTAAACAAAATGTTTATGATATATTCAATTTCCTTTTTAATCACATACTTAGGTTCCAGCCATTGCTCTGCCATTTAGCTATGACTCGGGGTATGTCATACCAACCTCCCTGCATTTCCTTATCTACAAAATAAGGGAACTGAACTAGATAATAGCAAAAACTCTGTTTTTGAATGCCAAATTATTTGAATTTTCTGAACTAGACAAACTCATTTTTGTATTCAAAGTTTTTCATTAAAACTACATTATTCTGATCCTTATTTTTCTAATCTAATTATTATCTCT
The DNA here is from genome assembly GCF_041146395.1 of Eulemur rufifrons. Classification (NCBI taxonomy): domain Eukaryota; kingdom Metazoa; phylum Chordata; class Mammalia; order Primates; family Lemuridae; genus Eulemur; species Eulemur rufifrons. The sequence goes on from NC_090989.1 coordinate 119,282,432, forward strand.
TACTGTTACTCCAAATTGTACATTTTTCCAAAAGAACACACACAAGTAGCACAGCCAACAGCAGGACTATCATTTTCCCATGCTTTACACTAAAATAAGGTTTAGACTGTCATCTCTTTTATTTTTTTTCTGTCATTCTCAGGATATGTCATCTTCTTTTAGCAACCATATCCTGGTATACATAAAATTTATGGTCACCTGAAATCCTAGACATATTTAACTTGCAATTAATCATAACATTTGAGTATTTTTCATATTAATTGCTGTACTTAATTCCAATTGCCCTCTTACCTTCCATGTGCTATGTAATTGTTACTATAAAGCAATTTCAGGACTTTACCACTTAGCTCCATTAAAGTTTATCATGCCTCCCATTATGATTTTGGCCTATGCATACCATAAGACCTACTGGAGTCACAGGGAACCAGTACATTATTACTTAAAAATCCTGGGTATTCAAGTACTTTGTAACTTCTACAGCACTACTCCACAGGCACACCTCCATATACCTTTCCCTACAGACTTTCTGCTTATGTGTCTATAACTCAGGAAACAGTGCCACCATAAATCCAGTTGGCTGGATTAATGAACCAAACTAAGTCAACCCTCACATCTCAAATCATGTTCCTTTTACCTCCTTTATAGGATTCTAATGAATCCATGTGTTTTCATTCTCACCACCACTACCTTAACAGTAATAAAGCGTTCTTAAGTGGTGTCTCAGTCCATCTTGTGTTGCAATAAAGGAATACCTGAGGCTGGGTAATTTATAAAGAAAAAAGGTTATTTGGATCACAATTCTGATGGCTGTAAAGTTCAAGATTGAGCTTCAGGCTGCTACTACTCATGAAAGAAGGGGAAGCTGATGGCCAGGTGCAGTGGCTCACGCTTGTAATCCCAGTACTTTGGGAGGCCACGGTGGAAGGATCGCTTGAGGCCAGGAGTCCAAGGCCAGCCTGAGCAACATAGATACCATGTCTCTCCAAAAAGTAAAAAAATCAGCCAGGCGTGGTGGCACGCACCTGTAGTCCCACCTACTTGGGAGGCTGAGGCAGGAGGACTGCTTGAGCCCAGTCCAGCAGTTTGAGGCTACAGTGAGCTATGATGAGGCCACTGCACTCTAGCCCTGGACACAGAAGGACACAGACCGAGACCGTGTCTCAAAACAAAAGGGTGGGGTAGGGAGGGGAGCTGGCATGTGTAGAAATCACATGGCATATGGCAAGAAAGAAAACAAGAGAGAGAAGGAGGAGGTGCCAGGCTTTTTTAAACAACCAGCTCTCATGGAAACTAAATACAGTAAGAACTCACCCCAGAGGGAGGGCATTACTCTATTCATGAGGGATCTTCCCCTATAAGTAGTCAAACACCTACCATTAAGCACCACCTCCAACACTGGCTATCAAACTTCACCATAAGATACAGAGGGGACAAACTATCAAGCAATACCAAGTGCTCTCGCTATTTCCAGTCTCACTCTTTTATAGTTAGAGGCATTTAGTTGTCATATTAGGGGGTATAAAGATTTGAAATATGAATTTCTCCTGTAAATGCATGCTAATTGAACTTGAAAGCTAAATGAAAGGTATAAATGTATTTGCTTTGAGTTACAATGAACTATCCTTGAGTTCCTCAAAATTAAGAGAGAAAAAGGTAAGAACTTTTCTAACGGTAATGAAACTTGGTTTAAAAAAAAAAAGTTATGAGAGGATTCTGGGAAGATGGCAGAGTAGGAAACAACAGGAAATCTGTCTTCCCACATAGACAACAATTGTATTAGTGTAATCTTGTCTTGTATAACTATTTTGGAACTCTGGCGCCTATTCCAAAGCTTGCAAGTTCCAGGGGAAGGCTTAGAAATAAACTGCTGTTAATTTAAGTCAATTTCAGCTTTTAGCTCAGGAGTGACTACCCATTCCTCAACTTCCATAGGTCTGCATTCTGATAGTTAATTGCTGCTTCTGATCACTGATATACAGACACAGGGGTAGGCAGCTATTGTTCCACTTCTCTCCCAATAGTTGTTAAGCCCTGCTCCTCCTGGATGAAGGGAATTTAAAGGATCAGTGCCTTTTCTTTTTCCTTCTTTCATTTTTCCTCTTGGGAAGTCAGACATCAAAGGACTAGGACAGTCAAAAGCAACTGCATAAACAGGGAAATTTAGAAAGTCACTATGCATGCCCAAAAAAAGGTTCAGGCTCAGAAAAGACCTGAGAAAACTAAATTTATACCTCAGGCTGATCCCCAGCACAGAGACAGCCAACAAAATAAACACTACAAGCAACAAAAAACTAGCAAATCCCAAGGAATGGGGAGAATCTGATTTACAGAGTTACCACAATATTAGATTCAAATGTTCAGTTTCCAACAACAAAACACTAGGGATACAAGGAAACAGGAAAGTATGACCCATGTGAAGGAAAAAAATAAACCAACAGAAATCTCCCAGAGAAAGACCAGAAGATTGACCTACTAGACAAAGACTTTAAAAGAGCTAAGCTTAAAGATGTTCAAAGAACTAAAGGAAGAAATGGAGAAAAGAAAAAAAAAAATCAAGGCATAAGCAAAGTAGGAATATCAGTAAACAGAAAACCTCAACAGAAACTAAAAAGAAACTCAGAAGCTCAAAAGTACAGTAACGGAAATGTAAAATTCATTATAGGGATTCAAAAGATTTGAGCAGGCAGAAGAAAGAATCAGCAAGTGTGAAAATGGGACAATTGAAATTATCAAGAATGACAGAAAAAAAGATTGAAGAAAAGTGAAAAGTGAAAGGCAAAGGGACATGTGGGACACTATCAAGAGACTCAACATATGCATTGTAGGAGTGCCAAAAGGAGAAAAGGGACAAAGAGATTATTTGAAGAAATAACGGCTGATAACTTCTCAAATGTGATGAAAGACAGGAATATATACAATTCACTAAGTTCAAAGGACTCCAAGTAGAATGAATTCAAAGAGATTCACACCAAGACACATTATAATCAATCAAAAGACAGAGAGACTCCTGAAAGGAGTAAGAGAGAGAAAAGCAGCTTGTCACATATAAGGGATCTTCTATAAAATTATCAGATTCTCATCAGCAACTCTGAAGGCCAGAATGCAGTGGGCTAACATATTCAAAATACTGAAGGGAAAAAAAACTTCTCAACTAAGAATCCTATACTGGCAAAACTGACTTTCAAAAGTGAGGAAGAAATTACCACTTTCCAAGACAAACAAAAGCCGACGAAATTGATTACCACTAGATTTGCCCTGCAAGAAATGCTAAAGGAGCAAACTAAAACACTTCTGCAGAGCAAAAGAAACAAAGTGAAGAGACAACCTACAGAGTGGGAGAAAATATTCACAAACCCTATATCTCATAAAGGGTTAACATCCAAAACAAGAAACTCAAACAACTCAACAGCAAGAAAACAAATAACTCGATCAAAAAATGGGCCAAAGACCTGAACAGACATTTCTCAAAAAAGACATACCAACGGCCAGCAGGTATATGAGAAAATGGTATCACTAATCATTAGGGTAATGCAAATTAAAACCACAATGAGATATCACCTCACATCTGTTAGAATGGCTTCTATCAGAAAGATGAACCATAACAAGGGTTGGCAAGGATGCAAACAAAAGGGAACTCTTGTATTTTTGTGGCAGTGGGGGTTGTAAATTAGTGCAGCTATTATAGTAAACAGTATAGTGTTTCCTCAAAAAACTAAAAAATAAAACTACCATGTCATCCAGCAATCCCACTTCTGGGTATATATCCAAAGGAAATGAAATCAGTATGCCAAAGGGATATTTGCACTCACATGTTCATTGCACCATTATTCATAATAGCCAAGATATGAAATCAATTTAAGTGTTCATAAATGGATGAATCAATAAACGTGGTATATATACATAATGGAATACTATTCAGCCTTTAGAAAAGAAAGAAATTCTGTCATTTGCAACAACATGGATGAACCTGGAGGACATTACAGTAAGTGAAATATGTCAGGCACAGAAAGACAAATACTGCATGATTTCACATATATGTGGAATGTAAAAAAAGTTGAACTCATAGAAGTAGAGAGTAGAATGATGCTTACCAGAGGCGGGGGGCAGTGAGGGGTGAGATGGGCGGTTGTTGGTCAAAGTATATCAAGTTTCAGATAGAAAGGATGAATAAATTTTGAGGTCTATTGCATAGCATAATGACTATAATCAATATCGATGTATATTTCAAAATAACTGAGAGTAAATTTCAAATGTCTCACCATAAAAATGACAGGTAAATGAGGTAATAGACACGTTAATTAGCTTGCTGTACTCATTCCTCATTGTAGACATATGTCAAAACATCACATTGTATCCTAGAAATGTATGCAGTTATGATTTGTCAACTAATAATAAATAACTGAAAGGGATTGCGGATGGAACTGTACAGGAACAGTTATTATATGTTAATGAAGTTAAGCTGCTATGAATTCAAATTAGAGTTTCATAATGTTAGAATGTTAAATGTAATCCCTATGGTAACCACAAAAAAGCTATTGAATATACACAAAAGGAAGTAAGAATGGAATTAAAACATTTCAGTATAAAACACCAACTAAGCATAAAAGATAGTAATACAGGAAATAACAAAAAGGATATAAGGTATATGGAAAACAAATAGCAAAATGACAAAAGTCTCTCCTAATCACTAAATAATCTAATATAAATGGATTAAACCTTCCAATAAAAAGAACAGATAAGAAGGATAAATTTTTTTTTTTTAAAGTTCCAAATACATGCTATTTGGAGAGACTCAACTTTAGAGCCAAAGACACAAATAGGCTGAATGTGTAAGGATAGGATAGTCCATGAAAACAGTAACCAAAAGAGAATAGAGGTGGCTGTATTAACATCAGACATCACAGACTACAAACCAAAAAAGGTTACAAGAGACAAAGAAGGATATTATCTATTAAAGAAAGGTTCAACATAACACAAAGTTATAACAATTATAGACATCTACACACCTAATGACAGGCTATCAAAATATATAAAGCAAAAACTAACAATATAAGGGGAAAATAAGACTGTTCTACAATAATCACTAGAAACTTCAATATCCCACTCTCAATAATGGATAGAACAATCAGACAAAAGACAAGTAAGGAAACAGAAGACTTAACACCATAAACCAACTGGATCTAACATGTAGAGAACACTCTCCCCAACAACAGAGTTCACATTCTTTTCAAGCTCACATAGGACATTTATTTTATTAAAGCACTCAACATCCTGACATTGAAATTGCTGTTTAAATAACTGTCTCCTTTATTTGTAATATAGCAAGCTCTTAGAGGAAATAGCCTCATTTCATTTTGTGTCCTTGGCACATCAACAGAATAGCATGCATGTGGTAATTAACATTTACAGAATTAACAGTAGGACTTTCAGCTCTCTTCATAGTGTTTCAGTCCTCAGTCTGGTATGCCCTCTCTCCCTCAGCAAACTCCTACGTATTTCTTAAGACTCAGTCAACATTTGTTTTCTCTGCACCGTCTGGACATCTCTGAGCAAAGTTAGTCACTCCTTTCTCTATAATTCTACCTAACTTTTGCCTGTCTCTGTCAGTCCTTTGTGTCGTGCTATAACACAATACCTTAGACAGGGTAATTTATACAGGAAAGAAATTTACTTCCACACAGTTCTGGAGGCTGAGAAGTCCAAGTTCAAGGCACGAGCATCTGGTGAGGGCCTTCTTGCTGCAATATAACAAGACAGCAGGCATCACTTAGGGAGGGACGAAACCACTCGTGCAATAATGGCATTAATCCATTCAGAAGGGCAATGCCTCCACAACCCAAATACCTCTTATTGAGCACCACCTCCTAAGCTATACTTCTAGTCCACTATTTCTATAGATAAATTTAGTTCATTTATGAGCAAAGCATTATCTTTTAAAACTCTATGTTACATTTAGAGAAGGCATGCAATATCCATCCTAACATTTTTTAAAAAACTAGTCTTAAAAATATATGGTGATTCAATCAATTATTAAAACTATGTGGATCCCTGCAGATATTGGTGAAGGAATGTTAATATGACAAAGTCATAACGTTTTGTAGGACATCCGTGCCCTTTGTAAACAGACTGTTTTGCTAATATAAAGAGCCACATGCTTTTCTATTCTGAAACTCGTTTATCATTACTACTATAATTTTTTTTACTATATTTTCATTTGGAGTACTTTTGAATGGTAAACATTTTCAATGCTACTCTTAAGTACTAGACTTTCAGGGACACCATTACAACTGAGATAGAAACAATATTCCAGAAGACAATAAATTATAAAATGTTTGGTTAAGGATTCTCTCTCTCACATTTATTACAGTATTATCAGTTTCCAGCATATTAAGCACACAAAGATTTGGGGAGTGAGAATGATGCCACATAACAAAGGATATAATACCTGCAGGAATAAGTACAATAGGGAAGATTCCATGTTCCTACTTTGTTATACATTGAGGTATAGACAGTATTCAATTATAGATTCATTAAAAAAAAAGGAAAGGGTGGGGCTTCAAGATGGCTGGCTAGATGCATCTGGTACTCACCTCTTCTATGGAGAGGAACCAAAATAACAAGGAGATAATCACACTTCAAATAGACATAAGAGAGAACACTAGAATTCAACAGAGAAGTGATGGGAAGCACTAAAAGCAAAAAAAAAAAAAAAAAAGGAGAGGAAAGCAAAGCAGCCTGCTCAGCCAGGACAGCTGGAGGTCTAGAGAGGCTCCCCAATGAGAGGAAGGATAAGAAACAGACACCCAGCACAAGCAGTTCACAATCCTACCATAGACTCCTATAATCCTAGCCACGGGAGAGCCCCTTGATGCTCACAGAACCTGACATTACCATATGGGGCTGCCTGGAGACCACACAAAGGCATTGCTCCAGAGACAGGGTTCAAAAACCTATTGAAGGAAATAAGAGATGAAAACCTCCCAAGTCTAGGAAGAGATTTAGACATAGAGATACAGAAGGCTCAGAGATACCTAGATAAATACAATTCAAAAAGGTCTTCTTCAAAACACATTATAGTCAAACCGTAAAAAGACAAAGAGAGATTTCTAAAATCAGCAAGAGAAAATCGTCCAGTCATTTAAAGGAACACCCATCAGACTTAACAGCAGACTTCTCAGCAGAAACCTTATACGCCAAAAGAGAATAGGACGATACGTTCAAAGAGCTGGGGGCAGAAAAAACCTGGTAGCCAAGGACACTATAGCCACTAAAGTTATTCTTCATAAATGAAGGAGAAATAGTCTTTCCTAGACAAGCAAAAGCTGAGAAAAATCACCACCACTAGACCAGCCCTACAAGAAATGCTTAAGGGAGTCCTATACCAGAAGGAAAAGAACGACATATACCATTGTAAAAAGACAGAAATATAAAAATAGAGCACTGATAGAGCAAGAATACACACAAGAGCAAACAATCAAACGTTACCACTACAGAAAACCACCAAATCACCATGATAAACAGTGAAAGAAAGAAAGCAATAAGGGCTATACAAATCAAAAATTAGCAGAAGAAAAGAAATCAAGATCAGAGTAGAACTAAATGAAATAGACTTTAATAAATTATGGGTTGGGCACACTGGTTCACACCTGTAATCTCAGCACTTTGGGAGGCTGAGGTGGGAAGATCACTTGAGGCCATAGCAAGACCCCATCTCTGCAAAAAATTTTCTAAAAACTTAGCTAGCCATGATGGTGCACCTGTAGTCCTAGCTATTCTGGAGCCTAAGATGGAAGAATTGCTTCAGCTCAGGAGTTTGAAGCTGCAGTAAGCTATGATGGTGCCAGTGCACACCAGTCAGAGTAAGAGAAAAGACCCTATCTCTTAAAAAACAAAAAAGTTACACAAGAGCAACAAAACAGGATGATTCCTTGAAAAGACAAACAAAATCAACAAACTACTTGTGAGACTAACCAAGAAAAAAAGAGAAAAGACCCCAATAGACAAAATTAGAAATGAAAAAGGAAATACTACGACTGATACCATAGAATTCAAAAGATCTGGCCGGGCGTGGTGGCTCACGCCTGTAATCCTAGCACTCTGGGAGGCCGAGGCGGGTGGATTGCTCAAGGTCAGGAGTTCGTAACCAGCCTGAGCGAGACCCCGTCTCTACTAAAAATAGAAAGACATTATATGGACAACTAAAAATCTATATAGAAAAAATTAGCCGGGCATAGTGGCGCATGCCTGTAGTCCCAGCTACTCGGGAGGCTGAGGCAGTAGGATCGCTTAAGCCGAGGAGTCTGAGGTTGCTGTGAGCTAAGCTGACGCCACGGCACTCACTCTAGCCTTGGCAACAAAGTGAGACGCTATCTCAACAAAAAAAAAAAAAAAAAAAAAAAGATCATGAGAGACTTTTTTTTTTTTTTTACAGGTGCCAGGACCTGAAATGTGCATCGGAGACTATTATGAACAACTACACGGTAACAAAAACTGGAAAACCTAGAAGAAATGGATAAATTCCTTGATACATACAACCTACCAAGATTGAATCATGAAGAAATAGAAAACCTGAACAGATCAATAAGGAGTAATGAGACTGAATCAGTAATAAAAAGTCACCCAACAAAGAAAAGTCCAGGACCAGATGACTTCACTGCCAAAGTATACCAAACATTCGAAGAAGAACTAACACCTATTCTCCTCAAACCACTCCAAAAAATTGAATAGGAGAGAATTCTCCATAATTCATTCTATGAGGCCCACATTATCTGATACCAAAACCCAACAAGGGCACAACAAAAAAAGAAAACTACAGGCCAATATCTCTGATGAATACAGACACAAAAATCCTCAACAAAATACTAGCAAACCAAATCCAACAGCACATCAGAAAAATAATACACCATAATCAAGGGGGACCTTATTCCAGGGATGCAAGGATAATTCAATACACGCAAATCAACAAACATGATACATCACATCAACAGAATGAAGGACAAAAACCATACAACCATCTCAATAGGTGTAGAAAAAGCATTTGATAAAATTCAACATCACTTCATGATAAAAATTCTCAACAAACTAGGCACAGAAGGAACATACCTCAACAGAGTAAAGGCCATAAAGGACAAACCCACAAATAACATCATATGGAATGGGGAAAATTTGAAAGCCTTTCTTCTAGGAACCGGAAAAAGACAAAGATGTCCACTTTCAGCACTCCTATTCAATACAGCACTGGAAGTCCTGGCCAGTGCAATCAATCAAGAAAAAGAAATGCAAGGCACCCAAATTGGAAAAGAGAAGTTTCAACTTTCCCTCTTTACTCATGATATGATCTTTAATATCTATAAAAACCTAAAGACTCCACCCAAAACTCTTAGATCTGATAAATTCAGTAAAGTTGCAGGATACAAAATCAAATTACATCATCAAATACGAAACGTCCAATTTTGAATCAAAAGTGCAGCTCATTATATCTCAAATAAGAAGCAATACAATTAATCAAAGTATGTGCCTGAACTATCAACAACAGTTTTGTCATCTTAACAGTAGCTTGTTTATGCCAACAGCAAAGAAGCCTGAAGAGCGAATGGCAATGAAATCACGACAGGCATTTTCCACAGCTTGTGGAAAATTGAACATTTTTCCTTACAAGAAGTGGTCCAAAGCCTGGAAGAAATGGTAGTCAGTTGGTGCAAGGTCTGGTGAATACAGTGGATGACACAGAGTTTCCAAATCCACCTTCTGTAGTTTGAGCTGCATTGTTTTTTGCGACATGTCGTCTTGGCAAGAGGATTGGCCTGTCTCTATTGACCAATCTCAGCTGCTTCATCGCAAGCATCCTCATCATTTCATCCAAATGGCTGCAACAGACATTCGCTGTAACCGACTGACCAGGTTTCATGAAACTTTAGTGGATAATACCAGCGCTGGATCACCAAACAGACACCATTAGCTTTTTCTGATCAATATTCAGTTCTGGACTGTGTTTCGGCCCTTCATCTTTATCCAACCATTGTGCCGAACACTTGCGACTCTCAAAAAGAATCCATTTTTCATCAGTGTAACAATACAATGTAGAAATGGTTCACCTTTATGTCATGACAGCAAAGAAAGGCAAGCTTCGAGATGATTTCTTCTTTACCTTTTTACCTTGCTGATTTGTTTCCAATTGACCAATACTGTTGGAATAGTAACATCAAAAAAAAAAACAAACTTAAGCTTCCACTGTAGCTTTCAGTTCATCATTATCCACCTTGGTCTTGGTCTCAGGTCACCCATATGGCTCACTTGCAAGATTACAACTGCCAGAACAGAACTTCTAAAACCATCAAGGAACTGTGCGTTCATTAGCCACATCCTCCCACACACTTCACTGGTATTTTGAGTTGCCTGCACTGCACTGGTTCCACAATGGAACTCACATTTGAAAATAACACAAATTTTTTACTTATCCATGGTTTCACAAAAACTGCTCCAAAAAAAAAAAATATTTGAAAGATAATCACAAGCCAAAATGTGCATCTGCAAGACTGAGGATGTGCTTTCACAATAAAAACATAATAAGAAATGTCAAAGTAAAATAAAATGTCAGAGATGTCAACTGTCAAACTTAGTACTTAAGGAAATCAGACACTTCATATTTAATAACCTAATATTTACTACAAACTAATTTTTGACAATGGTGCCAAGAAAATACATTGGGGAAAGGACATTCTGTTTAATAAATGGCGTTGGGAAGATTGGATATCCACATGCAGAAGAATGCAACTGGACCCTTCTCACTATATACAAAAATCAACCCAAGATGGATTAAAGGCTTATATAAACGTGGAAACTACTCAGCCATTAAAAAAGAATGAAATCATGTCATTTGCAGCAACGTGGATGGAACTAGAGGTTAACATCATGTTAAATGAAATAAGCTGGGCACATAAAGACAAATATCACATGCTCTCACTCGTATGTGGCAGCCAAAAAAGTTGATCTCATGGAGGTAGAGAGAAGAATGATAGTTACCAGAGGCTGGGAAGGGTGTGAAGAGGGTTTAGCCAATAGGTACAGACATATAATTAGACAGAAAGTTTAAGTTCTAATGTTCAATAGCAAAGTAGGGTAACTATAGCTAGCAGCAATGCACTACGTATTTCAAAGTAGCTAGAAGAGAGGACTTGGAATCTTCCCAACACATAGAAATGATAAATACTCAAGGTAATGGATACTCCAAATACCCTGACTTGATCGTTATACATTCTATGCATGTAACAAAATATCACAAATGTGTAAAATAATATGTATCAAAAATTAGAGAAAAAAACAGAGAAGAAAAGCAAAGAAAAAGTATGGTAAAGGTAAATAAGAAAACAAAAATAAATCTATATATATCATAATCAAAATAGATGTAAATGGGGCAGGCGTGGTTGCTCACACCTGTAATCCTAGCACTTTGGGAAGCTGACGGAAGAGGATCACTTCAGGTCAGGAGTTCGAGACCAGCCTGAGCAACAGTGAGACCGCCATGTCTACAGAAAATAGAAAAATTAACCTCAGCTTGGTGGCATGCACCCAGTGTCCCAGCTACTTGGGAGGCTGAGGCAGGAGGACTGCTTGAGCCCAGGGGTTTGAGGTTGCAGTGAGCTATGATGACACCACTTCCCCATGTGGCCCTGCATGACATGATATAACCTGCCTCCTTTTTCTAAGTAACAATGACTCAAAAGTTTTCCTTCATGACTGTCTCTTCAGTATCTGTGTGTCTTATTATACTTTATTTCAAGACAATAAGGGAAACAAAGAGCAGAAATTAATGAAATGGAAAATTAGGAAAAAAAATCCTAAGGTAGGGAAGAATTTTTCAAACTTAAAAATCAAAAAGCATAAAACACAAAGGAAAAAATAACATGGAAAAGACGGATAAATGAGTACATTAACTCCTTTTTTAAAATCAGCTTTGAGATATAATTCACATACAAAACTAATTTACTGAGTTTTGACAAATGTATACAATTGTGTAACCCACACCACAATCACGATCTAAAATACTTTCATCACCCGTAAAAGTTCCTTTGTGCGCCTTTACAGTCAATCCTCTTCCCCCTTAACAAGTACTGATGGACTTTCTATCACTATAGTTTGCCTTTTCTTGAATTCCATGTAAATGGAATCATATAGTTGACTATGTTAAAATTTAAAACTTTTGTTGATCAGATACCCCGTTATCAGAAACATCAACTTATTTTTGAAAAATATAATAAAGTACCCTAATAAGGGACAAAATTTTAACAAGATTAGTATCACTGCAGAATGCAAAGCACAGCTTGTTAAACATAGAGCTGAGCAAGTGGCTTGATGGGGATGGACCTTTGCATTCTGGGGAAAGCAAAATTTACACTTATTCTAGAAATGGGTTTCCCCTGCTTGCCCAGAGTACCTCTCAACACTCAATGGCTTCAAAATTCTGCTTTACCAATAAGAGATTTACCTTACCATCACAACAAACCAAAGAACAGATTTATTTAATGGTGAAGGAGATATAACATTAAGCATGTGGCCATGGCACCCACTGGTCCTATCACATATAATATCACTCAGAAACGGCCAGACTAACAAAATGATAAAGTGGCACATTAAAAACTCAAATAAGAAATCATCCTGCTGGTCTTTCAGGATACAGTACATCATATCAAGGAAAGAGGCACTGAAGAGGGCAGAAAAGACAGTCTGGCACTGGCTATGCCACCCCTCCCCCATTCCCCCCAGGCTGTGCAGCGCCAGCACACCAAAAGGAGAGAGAATCTGTGCGTCCCAGAGAGGGACAGTGAATTTGCAATTTGGGTACCAGTTCACCCACAGTAAAATAAAGCACCAAGCAGACTCCTGAGGCCCCTGAGTCCAGGCCTTAGTTCATGAACCGCATTTATGGATCCACCCTGGGCCAGAAGGAAACATGCTGCCTTGAAGGGAAAGACCTAGTCCTGGCAGGATTCTCCACCTGCGAGTAAAGGGCCCTTGGGCTCTGAATAAACAAACATCAGAGGTAATCAGGCAACAGTCAACACGGGCTTTGGCTGAGACTGGGCTGGCTTCAGGTATCCTGGCACTGATGCCCACGAGGGAGTGCCCACGTCACTCCTCCCCGAATTCCAGCAGCCCAGCACAGAGAGTGAGGGAAGAGAGTGAGAGGCTTTGCCTAGTAATCCAGAGAATTCTCTTGTATCTTACTCAAGCTCACCAAGTAAATACCACCATGAGCCTGCAAGAGTCATAGTGTTACTGGGCTTGGGGCACCCCCAAGTGCTGATATAGCTGCAGTGATCAGAGATTTGGACCACAACACTCAATTCCATTTGAGTATCTGGAAAGCCTTCTCAAGAATGACGGATTCAAACAAGCCCAGACCATGAAGATTAAAATAAACACCTAACTCTTCAATGCTCAGACATCGACAAACATCCACAAGTAAGAAGAACATCCAGGAAGACATGACCTCACCAAACTAAATAAGGTACCAGTGACCAATCCCAGAGTGATAGTAATAGGTGACCTTTCAAACAAAGAATTCAAAATAGCTGTCCTGAAGAAGCTTAATGAACTTCAGAACAACACAGAGAAGGAATTCAGAAGCCTATCAAAGAAAGATAACAAAGAGATTGAAATAATTTTTTAAAAAAATCAAGCAGAAATTCTAGAGCTTAAGTATTCAACTGACAAATTGAGAAATGCATTAAGAGTTTCTCAACAGCAGAATTAACCAAGCCAAAGAGAGAATTAGTAAGCTTGAAGACAGGCTATTTGAAAATACACAGCCAAAATATAAGAAAGAATAAGACTTAAATAGCCTCAGAAGAGCAAATCTAAGAGTTATTGGCCTTAAAGAAAAGGGAAAGAGAGACTGGGGTAGAAAGTTTATCCAAAAAAATAATAAAAGAGAACGTTCTACACCTAGAAAAAATATTAATATTCAGGTACAAGAAGGCTATTTCTAGAACACCAAGCAGACTTAATCCAAACAAGGCTACCTCAAGGTATTTAATAATCAAGCTCCCAAAGGTCACAGATAAAGAAAAGGTCCTAAGGGGAACAAGAAAAAAAAACATAACATATAAAGGAGCTCTGATACATCTAGCAGTAGACTTCTCAGTGGAAACCTTACAGGACAAGACAGAATGGCATGATATATTCAAAGTGCTGAAGGAAAAAAACTTAACCCTAGAATATTATATCCTGCAAAAATATCCTTCAAACATAAAGGAAAAATAAAGACTTTCCCGGACAAACAAAAGCTGAGCAATTTCATCAACACCAGACCTGTCCTAAAAAAATGCTAAAAGAACAAGTTCTTTAATCTGAAACAAAATTAATGAACAATTAAGAAATCTTCTGAAGGTATACAACTCATTGGTTAACAGTAAGGACACAAATACAGAATATTCTATTGCTGTACTTGCAGTGTATAAACCACTTATATTTTGAGTAGGAAAACTAAAAAACAAACCTATCAAAAATAACAACTTTTTGACAGATATTATAAAAAAATATTGATTGAAACAACAAAGTTAAAAAGTAGAGGGGATGGGATTAAAGGGTAGAATTTCTGTTAGATTTCTCTTTGCTTATTTGTTCATTTGTCAGCGTTTGTAAGCAGAGTTGTCATATGTTTCAAATAATTAGTTATAAAATGTTTTCAGCAAGCTTCATGGTAACCTCAAATCAAAAAACCTACAAAAGATATACAAACTATAAAACATTGATAAAGAAGTTGAAGGAGACAAAAAAGTAGAAAGATATTCCATGCTCATGGGAAGAATCAAAATTTTTATAATAAAATGTCCATACTACCAATCTACAATTCAATGCAATCCCCATCAAAATACCATGACATTCTTCACAGAAATAGAAAAAATAATCCTAAAATTTATATGGAACCACAAAAGACCCAGAATAGCCAAAGTCATCCTGAGCAAAAGGAACAAAATTGGAGGAATCACATTACCTGACTTCAAATTATACTAGAGTTGCAGTAACTAAAATAGCATGGTACTGGCATAAAAACAGACACACAGACCAACAGAACAGAATAAAGAACCCAAAAATAAATCCACACATCTCTAGTGAACTTATTTTCAACAAAGATGCCAAGAACATACAGTGGCGAAAGGACAGTCTCTTCAATAAATAGTGCTGGGAAAACTGGATATCCATATCCATATGAAACCAGACCCTCTCTCTCACCATACACAAAAATCAAATCAAATGGATTAAAAACTTAAATCTAAGACTAGAAACTATGAAACTACTAAAAGAAAACATTGGGGAAACACTCCAGGACATTGGTCTGGGCAAGGACTTCTTGCGTAATACTCCCAAAACACAGGCAACTAAAGCAAAATTGGACAAATGGGATCACAGAAAGCTAAAAAGCTTCTGCAAAGCAAAGGAAACAATCAAAAGGGAAGAGACAACCCACAGAATGGGAGAAAATATCTGCAAACTACTCACCTGAGAAGGGATTAATAACTAGAATATATAAGGAGCTCCAACTCGATAGGAAAAAAAAAATCACATAACCTGATTAAAAAATGAGCAAAGGATCTGAATAGACATTTCTCAAAAGACACACAAATAGTCAACAGGTATATGAAAAAATGCTCAACATCACTAGTCATCAGACAAGTGCAAATTGAAACTACAATGAGATATCATCTCACCTCAGTTAAAATAGCTTTTATAAAACACATAGGCAATGACAAATGCCAGCAGGGGATATGGAGAAAGAAGAACTGTTGGTAAGACTGCAAATTCATGCAACCACTATGGAGAAGAGTATGGAGTTTCCTCAAAAAACTAAAAATAGAACTACTATATGTTCCAGCAATTCCACTGCTAGGTATATATACAAAAGAAAGGAAATCAGTATATCAAAAAGATAACTGCACTCCCATGTTTACTGCAGCACTATTCACAATAGCAAAGATATGAAATCAACCTAAGTGTCCATCGATGGATGAATGGATAAAGAAACTGTGGTACATATACACAACGGGATATAGTATAGCCACAAAAAAAGAATGAAATCCTGCCATTTCCAACAACATGGGTGGAACTGGAGAACATTATGTTAAGTAAGCCAAGCACAGAAAGACAAATCTTGTGTGTTCTCACTCATATGTGGGGGCTAAATATTAAAAACAATTGATCTCACAGAGACAGAAGAATGATGGTTACATTCTAGAGGGAGGGAAGGATGGGAAAGGTAGCAGGGAAAGGGGGATAAAGTAGGGATGGTTAATGGGTGCAAAAATATAGTTAGAATTAGCAATATCTGATAGCACAACAAAGTGACTATAATCAACAGTAAGTTAGGGTATAGTTTAAAATAACTAAAAGAGTGGAATTGAAATGTTCCTAACAGAAAGAGAAGTTAAATGCCTGAGGCGATGGATACCCCAATTACTCTGATTTGATTATTCACATTGTATGCCTGTATCAAAACATCACCTATATCCTATACATACCAGTACTGTGTACCTACAATAATTTTTAAAAACAACCCACAAATCTGTGATCTTACAATCTGAAAAGGTCTTACAGAGCTACAATCGAAGCCTGCATTCCTTTAGGAGACTGCAGGGAAGAATCTGTTTCCTTGACTTTTCCAGATCTTAGAAGCTGCTTGTATTCCTTACCTAGCTCCTGGCCACATCAAGACTTCTGCTTTCATCATCAAATCTCTTTCTTAGACTGACATTCCTTACTCCTTATAAGGACACTTGTAATTAGACTGGTCCCACCCAGATAATCCAAGCTACCAAAAGCAACAACAAAAAAATAGGTAAGTTGGACTTAATTAAAATTAAAATCTTTTAAAAATCTTTTGTGTCTCAAAGGATACTATATTAACAGAGTGAAAGGGCAACTCACAGAAAGGGAGAAAATATTTGGAATTCATATCTGATAAGGGATTGATATTCAAAATATATAAAGAAGTCTTAGAACTCAACAACAAAAGCCAAACAATCCAATAAAAAATGGGCAAAGGACTTAAACAGACATTTCTTCAAAGAACAAACACAAATGGCCAATAAGCACATGAAAAGATGCTCCAATATCACTAGCCCTCAGGGAAATGCAAATCAAAACCACAATGAACCACTACTACTTCACACCTAGTAGGAAGGCCATCATCAACAAAAAACAGAAAATAACAAGTGTTGGTAGAGAAATCAGAACCTTGTGCTTTGCTGGTGGGAACATAAGATGGTATAGTCACTGTAGAAAACATACAGCAGTTCCTCACAAAATTAAAAACGACTACCATATGATCCAGCAATTTCACTTCTGGGTATATAGCCAAAAGAAGTAAAAGTGGAGCCTCAAACAGATATTTGTACACCCATGTTGATAACAGGATTATTCACAACAGGCAAAAGGTGTAAGTAACCGAAGTGTCCATCATCAGTTAAATGGCTAAACAAAATGTGGTATACAGATTCAATGGAATATTATCAGCCTTAAAGAAAAAACATGTTTCATGTTACAACATGGATAAACCTTGAAGACATGCTAAATGAAACAAGCCAGTCACAAAAGAACAAAATACTGTATGATTTAAGTTATATGAGGTTGCTAGAGTAGCCAAATTCATAGAGATAAAAGTTGAATGGTGGCTGTCAGGGCCAGGAAAGATGGGAAACTTGGGAATTGGTGTTTAACGGGTACAGAGTTTCAAGTGGCAAAAATGAAAAAGTTCTAGGTGATGGTAATGGTTGCACAACAATGTAAATGTACTTACCAATACTGAACTGTACACTTAAACGTAATTAAAATGGGCTGTAATCTCAGCACTCTGGGAGGCCAAGGCGGGAGGATCCTTTGAGGCCAGGAGTTCAAGACAAGCCTGGGCAACATAGCAAAAACCCTGTCTCTACAAAAAAATTTTTTTTGATTGGCTGGGCATGTTGGCATGTGCCTGTAGTCCCAGCTACTAGAAAGGCTGAGGCAGGAGAATTGCTTGAGCCCAGGAGTTCTAGGTTACAGTAAGCTATGATCACACCACTGCACTCCAGCCTAGGTGACAGAGCAAGACCCTGTCTCCAAAAAAAAAGGTTAAAATGGTAAGTTTTATGTTATATATATATCTCACCACAATAATTTAAAAAGACCATATACATGAATATTAACAGCAGCAGTATTCATAATAGCCCAAAGAGAGAAACAGTCCAAATGCCCATAAATTGAAGAATGGATAGATAAAATGTAGTATATTCATACAATTGAATATTACTCAGCAATAAAAAGGAATGAAGTACTGATATTTGCCATAACGCAAATGAACCTTCAAAGACAGCAAAGTAAGTGTAAGACAGCGGTCACAAAAGACCACATGCTGTATGATTCCCTTTATATGAAATGCCCAGAATAAGCAAATCTATAGAGACAAAAAGTAGATTAGTGGTAGACTAGGACTGAGGGGAGGGAGGATGAGGATGACAACTAATGAGTATGGGGTCTCTTTCTGGGGTGATAAAACATTCTAATATTGTGGTGAAGGTTGCACAACCCTGTTAATATACTAAAAGCCACTGAATTATATAAACAGATAAACTATGGTATGTAAAGTATATCTCAATAAAGTTTTTTTTTTTTTTAAGCAAACAAGACTAATGACCAAATGGAATCATAAAATGAAACACAGGGATGAAAAAAAGATAACTAGAGGAGAACAGAAACACTACCATTTGAATTCTTGCTCTGTCATTTACTATCTGTGTGACATTGAACAAGTTATATAACCTCTCTGTGCTTTGGTAACATCTACCTACAGGGTTGCTGTGAGGATAAATAATATGTAAAACATATTATTAGTACAATGCCTGCTACACAGTTGTCCTTCCCTGTCCTATCCTCCCACCTAATGTTAAAAATTCTGCCACTAACCGTATGGAAATATAAATTCAATGACAGTAGTATCAGAATTTTATGTTAAAGAATTTACATCTGTTCCAGGTAACAAATAATCTAAAAGTCACCAATTATATGCTACTGGCAAAGCAATTTTCAATTACTCATTGCAAGTTGATACCTGAGGCAAAGGGAAAGATAAACTTTAGACAGCTCTTCTCACCAATTATCTCTTAACTTCCTTGTCTCCTCCCTTCCTTCATTTTGAAACACTTCCTTCCTCACCTTCCTGCCTTCTTTATCTTACCCTCTATTCTAAACTACTATTCTTACTTAGACTGCTATTGATCAGGAGAAAAGCAACAATAACTTACTTGTTTCCATCTTATGTTAAGACAGAAAACAAAAATGCCAGGCACAGTGGCACCCGCCCCCCACAGTCCCAGGAGGCTGAGGTGGGAGGATTGCTTGAGGCCAGGCTGTAGAGAGCTGTGATCGTGCCTGTCCGCCCTGCACTCCAGCTTAGGCAACATAGTCAGACCTCATCTCCAAAAATGTAAAATAAAATAGAGGGAAAAAAATGACTGATTGCGAAGCTACAGGCCAGTTCCAAACTCTGCCCAGCTAACTCAAAGTTCCCTAAACAAAAAGATGAACAAACTTTAGAAAGACGAAAATGAAAAGATATGCAAGAAAGCTCCTTCCCTTGTGTTACTGGCTCTCTTGTTTACCTGGAGACAAAATCGTATGACATCTATGACTGGAATATCTCAGTACAGTCAGCCCACTGTATCCATGGGTTCCACATTCATGGATCCAACCAACCAAGGATCAAAAATATTCAGGAAAAAAAAAGTGTCTGTACTGAACATGCACAGACTTTTTCTCTTGTCATTATTCTCGGAGCCTAAACTATATTGTAAACAACTATTTACATACCATTTACAATGTTATTAGGTACTATAAGTAATCTAGATATCGAGGGACAACTGTATACCATCCACACCCAAGTTTTACTACCAAAAAAATTGTCAGGTGCTCTAAGAAGTTGGTGGTAATACAATTTGATTAAGCTATGCTTCCATTTTAAATATTCCTTTATTTCATTTTAATGTTAATTAAAAATTTACTCTCAAACTACTTTAAAGGGCAATGCCTTTCTAAAGGACATCTGTATTACAAATGCTTCCGGAATAAGATTCAGTAAAAGGATGTGGTTAAGAAGCACAAACAGATGAACTATCATTGTATTGGTATGACTTTGTACACTTTCAGATCAGAAAATTCCTACTAAAAATATGTCAAAATAAACTAATGTTAGCTCTATGAAAGCTTTTTAAGTTATCAATTCTAACCCACTGTAACATTCTAAAAAGAACGTAAGTCTTAAGAAAAGTTACTAAAACAAGCCCAGAAGCCTTTTCTTCCTCTACAAAATTCTCAACCTTGATGCCTAAATGTATGTCTTGCCGTATTTCACTTTAGAAATGTTTAGTGGACATTTAATACACAGAACAAGTATACTAAGGACTTATAATACAATGTTATTAATCACCACAGCAACCTTATGAAGTAAATAATAATATCACCATTTTATATCTGAAGAAACTAAGGCTTCAAAAGTTCGGCCGGGCACAGTGGCTCAAGCCTGTAATCCCAGCACTTTGGGAGGCTCAGGTGAGAAGAATGCCTGAGGCCAGGATTTCAAGACCAGCCTAGACAATGTAGTGAGACCTCATCTTTACAAAAAAATAGAAAAATCAGCTGGGCATCATGGTGTGCACCTGTAGTACCAGCTACTTGGGAAGCCCAGGCAGGAGGATCACTTGAGCACAGGAGTTTGAGGGTTGCAGTGAGCTATGATGACGCCACTGCACTCTGGCCCAGGTGACAAAGCAAGATTCTGTCTCAAAAAAAAAAAAAGCCAAATCCCTCCTTTTATAATTTCTATTATGTAAAATTTCAAACACACATTATAGAAGAGAGCAAACCCCCTAAATCCAACACCCTGCTACAATCATCAACTCATGGCCACTTGTTCTACCCATATTCTCTCACCTACTCATCCCCACTGCGTTATTTTGAAACAAAACCTTCTTGTTTGTAAATATTTCATTATATATCTCTAAAAAAATAAATATTTTCATCTATAAACATTTAAGTACATATCTCTAAAAGACAAGAACTCAAAGCTGGCCGGGCATGGTGGCTCATGGCTATAATCCTAGCACTCTGGGAGGTCAAAGCAGGAGGATAGCTTGAGGTCAGGAGTTCGAGACCAGCCTCAGCAAGAGTGAGACCCTGTCTCTACTAAAAATAGAAAGAAATTAGCTGGACCAAAAAAAAAAAAAATTAGCTGGGCGTGGTGGCACATGCCTGTAGTCCCAGCTACTCAGGGGGCTGAGGCAGGAGGATTGCTTGAACCCAGGAGTTTGAGGTTGCTGTGAGCTAGGCTGACAACACAGCACTCTAGCCCAGGCAACAGAGTGAGACTGTCTCAAAAAAAAGAACTCAAAGCTATACTCTTATCATTCTCATTAAGCTACATTTTCTCATACAAAGAAGAAAGCCCAAGGTACCCTCTGACCTCTAACTACTTCATGGAAGGTAACATTTCAGAACTGTCAAATATAATCACAAGAAATAGTTAGATTACAGGTAGCCAAGCTAACCTTTCCTCTTTCCTGAAACTCTTTACTGGTTTTCTTAATCCTATATTAAATTGGTTCTCCTCCCCAGCTCTCTACCTACTTCTGGTTTCCATTTCTGGCTCCTCTTTTTCCTCCCCTTTAGCCATCTGCTCTTCTCAGTATATGCCCTCTAGATAGTTCATCCATTTTTATGTTTTCATCTTATCAGCTCTGGCTAACTGACTCCCAAATCTGTAATTCCAATTATGTTCTCTAATCCAAGTTATTGTTCCTCAATATTTCTACTTGAATGTCTTGCTATCACCTCAAACTTAACATGCATCAATCCCAACTCATCATTATCTCCAAAAACCCAGCTTTTCTATCCTCTTTACCAATCTGTTCATTACAAAACACTACCTTCCCATTCACCCAGCCTTTCCTTAAGTCACATGTCAATTTGTGTTAGTTTTCCTTTGAAATACCTCTCATCCATCCATTTCTCTTCCATTGACACTGACACCACTAAAACCCAAGCCTTCACCAACTCACTGAAATTATTAATATCATAAGCGCCCTTGGTTGTAATTCACTCTCTCAATTTCAGTCTGTTCTATATAATATTCATTCATTACTACAACATATTTACTGAATGACTACTGTATCCTAAGCACCGGATGGATGCTACAGGGATGCAATAGTGAGCAAGATAGACATCTCTTTCTAGCAGAAGAAACAAAATTTTTTCAAATAATTATAAATTGTGATACTGACAGAGAGAAACACAGTGCTATCATAAAGGACAGAGAATAGGAATGCTACTTTAGTTAGAGCTTTTAGTTAGAAATGGAATTTAAGCTGACACTTTAAGGATGAAGAGGAGGCAGTCGTATAAATATTTTAAGTAGAGTGCTCCAAGCAAAGGAAACTGCAAAGCACACAGGTACTAGGAGGGAAAAAGCCTCACAATGTGGCCAGGGAACAAGGGAGAAAATAGTACAATGTAAAGTTGGAACAAGAGACATAAGCCAATTTAATTCTACACATAATAAGTCCTCACTAAAGGTTGAGAGCCAGACGTAGTAAAACACACCTGCAGTCCCAGCTACTGAGAAGGTGAGAAGGGAAGATTGCTTGAGCCCAAGAGTTAGAGACCAGCCTGGGCAACAGGGTAAGACCCTTGTCTCAAAAAACAAATACATACATAAATAAATAAATAACAGAGACTGCTAGTACTCACTAATATCTGCATAATTTGCGCAGTGCTATATACATTTCCCAGCCATCCCTGCAGTTAGGTAGAATCACAGGACTGATTTCTGACCAACGGAATATGGGTTGAAGTGAATATGCCACTTCTAGCCTTTATTCTTTTTAATACATGGATTTTAAGGCTATAAACTTTCCTCTAAGCATGGTTTTACCTGTATCCCTTAAGTTATACCATATTTTCATTGTTTAGTTCCAAATAGTTTATTTAATGTTATTGTTTCTCTAATCCTTGAGTTACTCAGGAGTATATTGTCTAATTTTCAAACAGCTGACAATTTTTTCTCTCTTTTTTGGGGGTGGGGGGTAATTCATTTCTGGCTTAATTCCAACATGTCAGAAAGCATACTCTAGAATTGATTATTTCAGTCTTTTTTAGTGTCCAGCATGGGTCCATCTGGGAAAAATTTCCATAGGCACTTGAAAAAAATCTGCATTTTCTGCAGGTATTGGGTGACATGTTCAATGCGTGTCAATTAGATTCATATGTTAATCATGTTGTTCAAATCGTTTATATTCTTTTGACTTTATCTTATTGTTCCACTAATTACTCGGGGTATAGTTAAATATCCCATAGTATGCTTATGGATTTGTGTAATTCTTTTAGTTGTCAATTTTTTGCCTACTAGGTTGGCAAAGATTAGGAAGAATAATAACGCACAGTTAAGGAACAGCATGGTAAAAGTGTAAACTGATTTTTTTTTTCTGGGTACCAGTTAGACAACAGTTAGCAACATTTTAAGCATCTATATCTTTGAACCCAGTTATTTAACATTTAGAAATTGAACTTAGAGAGAGAGAGGAGATCCAAATAAGCTCTTCATGTACACCAAATACTGCTCAGCATTTACACTGATTCATGAATTCTCACTGAAGCCTTACAATAATCCTTTTATTGGGTATTAACCCCATATTAAAAATGAGAAAAAATGAGGCTTATAGAGACCTAAGCCCAAACAAATAGTAAGTGATGGACCCTATGCTAGAACCTAAATTGTCTGACTCTAAATGTTTATATTTATACATACATAGACATGGAAAGATGTTCCTGGAAGCCAAGTTGAAAAACAAGATGTAGCTTTGATCCTATGTTTAAAGTGTTCAGGCCGGGCGCGGTGGCTCACGCCTGTAATCCTAGCACTCTGAGAGGCCGAGGCGGGTGGATCGCTCAAGCTCAGGAGTTCGAGACCAGCCTAAGCAAGAGCGAGACCACTGTCTCTACTAAAAATAGAAAAAAATTATCTGGCCAACTAAACTATATATAGAAAAAATTAGCCGGGCATGGTGGCGCATGCCTGTAGTCCCAGCTACTCGGGAGGCTGAGGCAGTAGGATCGCTTAAACCCAGGAGTTTGAGGTTGCTGTGAGTTAGGCTGACGCCACGGCACTCACTCTAGCCCAGGCAACAAGGCGAGACTCTGTCTCAAAAAAAAAAAAAAAAACTGTTCATGAGTTTGTGTATTCATAGAGACAAGTCTAGAAAATAACAATCATAAATAATAAAGATGTATCATTTAGGGGAAAGAAAGAAATGATTACATAAGAAACCTGGATGAGACTGCTCATACAATTAAAACTAAACACAGGCCGGGCGCGGTGGCTCACGCCTGTAATCCTAGCACTCTGGGAGGCCGAGGCGGGTGGATCACTTGAGGTCAGGAGTTCGAGACCAGCCTGAGCAAGAGCGAGACCCCGTCTCTACTAAAAATAGAAAGAAATTATCTGGCCAACTAAAATATATATAGAAAAAAAAAAATTAGCCGGGCATGGTGGCACATGCCTGTAGTCCCAGCTACTCGGGAGGCTGAGGCAGTAGGATCGCTTGAGCCCAGGAGTTTGAGGTTGCTGTGAGCTAGGCTGACCCCACGGCACCCACTCTAGCCCAGGCAACAAAGCAAGGCTCTGTCTCAAAAAAAAAAAAAAAAAAAAAAAACTAAACATAACTGAGCTTTCCAGAAGCCAGGACTTTTAAGTAAATTTACTTCCTATAACACTGTAATCCCTGTTTCTTCTACTATAACATGTGGACTGCATTAATTCTCCCTCTCATTTCTGATTGATATCAGGGGGAAAAATACAGACACACATACATACATATATGTGTATATACATGTACATTACTGTCTTGAACAGCTTCTTATGTAGAGCCAATTTATTCCTCCAGCTATCATTTGCCAACTATAAAGAGGGCTGATAAAAATGGCTCATTTAAAATATGATTTCAGCCTGTTCTTTTAAGCCAACTACTGCCTCTTTTCCAGCTCTTCAAAATATATGAGCCTCCTATGTTCTGCACTTAGATGGCAAGACAAAGAACGGTGCATACATATACATATTTGGTGTTGTATGATTTATTTCTTCCTCAACATTTCACTTTTCCTACTCTTTGTAAGATTTTACATTAAAGAAGTATCTCATCTCTGATGATGGAGTATATCCTACAAATTATTACTTATAACTTCCATATATGCACTAGACTAAATTAAATAGCTTCAGGAAGTTCCAGGATTGTAAACTGAAGCTTCTTTGTAGGAATAAAGGTAGAATTAGTCTAGAAACAGCTTTATTAAAGGAGCTTTATAAAAAGGACAAAATAGGCAAACTTTTTTTTTTTTGTAAAGAACCAGATAGTAAATATTTTAGGCTTTGTGGCCACAGAGTCTCTCATATATAGTCTTTTTTTCCCCCAACCCTTTAAAAATGTAAAAACCATTCTTACCTTGGGGCAATACAAATAGAGTTTCTGAGTGTTTCTCATTAAAATAGTGGATTTAATATATAAAGCTTTTTTTTTTTTAAGAAATTAACCCACAAGGGCAAAATATCCAAAAAAGCAAACAACAGTAACAAAATTTCAGATGCTAAAAGACAAGGTGGACAACTGGTAACTAACTCATTTAATGAATTCCAAAAAGGTGAAGCCTATGCCAGAAATTGAAAAACCCAATTTATACCTTGGAATCCTTGAAAGATTCAGGATCTGGCAGCACCAGGTACTATCAGAACTGGAAGAAGAGGAATTTAATAAGAAGACTTGGACGAATGCTGTCTGAGAAGTAGTTAAACTCCTGGGAGTTTCCCAAATCTACCTGGCCAGTGGTTGGCTATTTATTCCACTTTAACAGAAGTCTGTTAGTTTATTCTCTTGAAAGGGTTGCTTTTTAAATTTTTTTTATCATGTTCTTTTTACTTGTTTTTCCCCACAGCCCACAGTTGTTTTATTTTTATTTATTTATTTTTTTATTTTTTTACTTTTTCAGTACTCTGTATGCTTTAAAGAGTGCCTCAACTAGGGGTCCACCAGAGATAATTAAAGATCTATGTACACTACCAAAAGTGGGGGAATGAGCAGACCACTTCCTTTTACCAAAACAAAAAACTAGTGGCTACCCTTCAGCCCTCAGGCAAATTGAGTTTTCCCTCAAGAACCTAACCCAAGAGGAAGCACCTCCTAGACATCAGGGTTTTCTCAAAAAATGGCTCACTTGGACCACCATGCAATGATGTTCAAAGTCTATAAATCCCAATCAATTTAGCTATCGATCACCCGAGGATTTGACAGCTTAAGTAAGCTTCTGACATAAAAGAGACCAAAACAAATGGAGAAAAACCAATTTAGAAGAAACAGTCTGAAAGGTGAAAGGTTTTCTAAAAAGTCCTTTATAGCCTCAGAAATTAGAGAACCTATTGCATCCATAAAAAAGCACAGAATGCTATATAAAAGAAATTTGTTTTCTTTCTTTTCTTTTTTGAGACAGGGTCTCACTCTGTCACCCAGGCGAGCAAGCTCATTGCAACCTCAAACTCCTGGGCTCAATTGATCCTCCTGCTTCAGCCTCCTGAGTAGCTGGAACAACAGGAGCACACCACTATGCCTGGCTAATTTTTCTGTTTTTTTGTAGAGACAAGGTTTTGTCATGCTGCTCAGGCCGGTCTTGAACTCCTGAGCTCAAGCAATCCTCCCACCTCAGCCTTCCAAAGTGCTAGGATTACAGGTTTGAGCCACCATGTCTGGCCAAAGAGAAATTTTTAACAAAACAAAAAAGAGCTCTTGGGAAATCAGAATCTTGACAGCAAAAATAAAAAACACAATAGAAGGCTTAGGAAATAAAAGATACCTCCCAAATAAAATAAAGCAAACAGACTAGGAAATGAACAACGGAGAAAAAAAAGAAAATTAGAAAACTAATCTGAGAGATCCAAACAAATGACAGAAGTTTAAGGAAAAATAAAAGAAACAGGAGAAAACCACTGTTACGAACTGTCTCCCCCCTTTCCAATTCTTTTGCTGAAGCCTTAACCCCCAATATAACTGTGTTTGGAAATAAGGCCTTTAAGGAGGTAACTAAGATTAAATGAGGCCATAAAGATGGGGCCCTAATCAAAAAGACGACAGATCTCTCTCCATGGAAAACCCATGTGAAGACACAGCAAAAAGACAGCTGTCTATAAGCGAGGAAGAGAAGACTCATCAGAAACTAACCTAATGGCACCTTATTCTTGAACTCTAGGCTCCAGAACTGTGAGAAAATAGATTTCTGTTGTTTAAGAAACCCACTCTGTGGTATTTTGTTATGACAGCCCTAGCAGTCTAATATAAACCATCAATATAATAATTCAAGAAAATTTCCCATAACTAATGAACATAATTTTGCAGATTTAGAAAGTATAATGAATATTCAGGAAAACAAACTAAAAACAGATGTACAGTAAGTCACATTCTCAAGAAATTTCAGAATATAGGAACTACAAAATTCAACAAAGGCAAAAAGCATTTTTATAATAAAGAATCCGAATGTCTTCAGACTTCTCAAAAGGATAAGCTAGAAAACAATGGAATTCTGAAGGCAAATTATTTTCAACCTAGAACTGGTACCCAAGCAAATCCAGAAGAAAAACCAAAAAAAAAAAAAAAAAAAAGGTTTTCATTAATGTAAGATCTCAACCTTTCACAAGATTCTCCTGTGTTAGATATACTCCATCAAATGGAGAGGTTAAACCAAAAAAATAATAATAATAATAACAAAAACACTACACGATTTTCACAGAAAATAAAAGATTTAACACAGGAGAAAGACAAAGGCAGTCACTAGTTTCATGGTAAGAGGACAAATCCCATAAAACTATGTACCAGCTATAGAGGACTAGTTCAAGTAGGTTGAAAAACTGCTAAGGACAGCATAATTTTACGCCCAGGTATATGTAACCAAGGAGTAAGTGTCCACGTCCACTAAAAGATTTGCAAATGAATGTTCACAGCAGCTTTATTCACAATAGTTTAAAAGTGGAAACAAACCAAATATAAAAATTTACATCAATGATAAAAAATTTTTTAATTGGAATACTACCATCAATGAAAAAGTACTGTTGCACCCAACATCACGATGAATTTCACAAACACGATGTTAAGCAAAAGTAGCCATCTGCAGGAGCGTATGACTCCATCTATATATCAAGTCTAAGAACAGGCAAAAATAATTTATGGTGATAAAGGTTAAAATAGTGATTACTTTGGGGAGAGGAGGGAATACTGATTGTGAGGGGACACACAAGAGACTTCTAGAGCACTGGAAACGTTCTATACCTTGATCTGGGTGACAACTAACTATACAGATGTCTACAATTACAAAAATCCACTGGGCAACACATTTAAATTTGTGCACTTTGCAATAAAAACAATTTAAAGACACTTTCTCTAAACAAGTTTTTTAAAAAGAAATTAATGAGATTTTCAACTGGATCCCACAACAGGAATTCAATCAAAAGGAAAAAATTTTAAAGCCTTATACACAAAGATTTTTATTTCAGAGTTACTTACAACTGCACACGCGCGCACGCACACACACACACACACACACACACACATCCTCCCCTGGAAATAAATTTAATAAATGAATGCCATGCCAACCCTGGATCTATTTCTCCAGTGTAAGAGAAAAATTGTTATCTGGTGTCTGTTACTAGTAGCCACACTTAATACTAACCAACCTAAAGAAGCCATCTACTCCAGAAGGAAGAATATGTTCACAGGCTCTAAGGCAAAAAAAAAAAAAAAAAGAGGTTGGCTATTTAAGGCCTAAAGAGGAAAAGGATAACAGCAGGAGAGGCAAAAGCCAAATCATACAAGGCCTTATAGGCCTCTTTTAAGAACATGGATAAGAAATTAAAAGAAACAAAAATAAAAGTAACTGGATTTCCCAGGGCACCGATGAGATGCAGAGGAGTTGTACACTAAATATTCTGAATGTTTCTAAAAATAAAAAATATTATTCAAGGCCGGGCGCGGTGGCTCACGCCTGTAATCCTAGCACTCTGGGAGGCCGAGGCGGGTGGATCGCTCAAGGTCAGGAGTTCGAGACCAGCCTGAGCGAGACCCCGTCTCTACTAAAAATAGAAAGACATTATATGGACAACTAAAAATCTATATAGAAAAAATTAGCCGGGCATAGTGGCACATGCCTGTAGTCCCAGCTACTCGGGAGGCTGAGGCAGTAGGATCGCTTAAGCCGAGGAGTCTGAGGTTGCTGTGAGCTAAGCTGACGCCATGGCACTCACTCTAGCCTGGGCAACAAAGTGAGACTCTGTCTCAATCAAAAAAAAAAAAAAAAAATATTATTCAAGAACATGTAGCACCTAGAAGTGATCAAGCATCTCCAAGGAAAATTTTCCAATTCTTTATAAAATTAATAAAATGTTTCTACAATATAGCTGGAATACTTAAAAAGTCCATGGCATATTAAATTTTTGGTTACATCTATTATTTGAGTTGATCCACACAGCAACATGATTTGAAAATATATGCTGAAAATTCTGGAAGACCAATTGTTAAAAAAAAAAAAAAAAATCCTTTGGAGAAGCATCCTATTCCCTACAGAACTTCCACATACTCTCATTGCTTTGTTTATTCAGTTGATCACCTAAACAAAAGCAAAAATCATTCATACTATATTTATGTCCAATTCAGCAAAACTTAAGTACAATTTCAGGAACAAGGAAGAAGAGACTCAGTGTTTCAACAGTTTACTTTAGCTGATAGTTTAAACAAATAAAAACAAGCAACTATTAACAACCAAAAAATAGATGAAAAACAGACCAAAAGAGTAAGCATTCATTCCCTCCAGAAGGATTTCACCCTGATAGTTTTCCATGCTATCTCACAGCATTAAACTAAAATGTAAGAAAAATACTACAAATACGTAAGAAAAATAGCAAGGCAACCCTATGCTGCTTCTATTAACAGAAACCTTAGAGTTAAGAAGGGGGAAAAAATGGAGAATATATTAAAGCTCTCTAACTCACCAAAACAGAACAAATGATTTTTCAAGTATTTTGTTCAACAGGCAGATACACTGCTGATTCTTAACACATGAATAAGATAACAGTAGCAAGATGTGAAGTGTTACTCTTCTAACACTCAAAAAAAGAAAGAGAACATTTTGCTAGATCATTACATTTAGTTACTGTGATAAGCCCTCCAGAGATTTCCTCCAAATCACTACACTATTTTTCATCTATGTTTAAGGGCCCCAAAAATTCATTCTCTTTATCAAGAGATTGAAACAGACAAACTCAATTCCAGCAGTAAAACCTGTAAGGGATCCAGTTCACTTTCTAGTAGGTCATAGGACTCAACTGCAGAGATGACATTATTGTTACTGCTGGTAATACATTTAAAATGCATAGGAAGACTCCATATAGATCTTAATTAATTGTTAAAATAACTTATGATGCAAGTCACCAAGGTATCCCTGTCCTCAAGAAGTTTTCAATCTGTATGAGAAGGCATAAACACACAAAACAAAAAATAATGTAAAGCAAATCATGCAAAATGACCTAAGAGATGAGAAGTTATATGGTTTCATAAAGAATACACAGAATTTGAGTTAGGAGGTCAAGGTTTGAGTCTCAGCTCTGCCCCCTTAATGTGTGAATTTTAGTGCAGGTATTCTGTACGTATTTCAGTTTTCCTATCTATAAAACAGAAGGTTGGATTCCAACATTCCTGCAATGATGTTCAACGATACTATGAGTCTACATAAGATTACAATCCAGGGAATGGCAAAACAATAAGGAGTATGGGTTCAAAGAAAAGCAACACCACAAGGAACTGAAGGACCAAAAACGAAACAAAATTTTACCTTATTTGCTACTTACGTAATTTGGGGGGGGGGGGGGGGGAATTTCAAACAGACCAGGGGAGGTGGCTCAGGCCTATAATCCTAGCACTCTGGGCGGCCAAGGCAGGAGGATTGCTTGAGGTCAGGAGTTCAAGACCAGCCTCAGCAAGAGTGAGACCCGATTGCTACTAAAAACAGAAAAAATTAACCAGACATGGCGGTGTACGCCAATAGTCCCAGCTAATGGGAGGCTAAGGTAGGAGGAGTGCTTGAGCCCAGGCATTTGAGGTTGCTGTGAACTAGGCTGATGCCATGGCACTCTAGCCCAGGCAACAGAGAGAGACTCTGTCTCAAAAAAAGTTATAATAAAGAAAAGAAAGGAAGAAAAGGAAGGAAGGAAAATTGATTTAAATAGGCAGCCTATGCATAGGCTAGAGTGGACAGCTCCTATAGAGAAATAATACTGGCATCAAAAAAATAGGTTTTGAGCAAACTGTTAGAAGCCTATGAATTCTGATCTATACTCTGTAGTAACAGAGAGCTATGGCTGGTTTCTGAACAGTGAGGGGTGTTTGGAGCATTATATTAAGATTTAGGCCGCAAGCAGAACATACTAAGTAGGGAGAAAACAAAAACAGGCAGAAAACCCAGCAAAAAGGCTGGCCAGCAACTTAGAGATAAAAATCACTGGCAACAATTGGCCATGCATAGAAATAAAACCAAGGTTTGTGTCTGAGTAATAGAAAGCATGGTAATGACACCAAAACAAATTTAGCATACGGAATCAGTTTTGAAGGGAAGACTGTAAGTTCTATCTTTGAAACAGTTTAAAGTGTGGATCATCCAGACATAACTGTTACCTGAAAACTTTAAATGTCATATTTGGCCCTGTCAGTTGTCTTCTTAAAACAGCACAGCAAAGTATTTATGAAGAACTTGTTAAATGTTTAGTGATTTCAAGAGTTCCCTTCAATTTTACTTATCAACTAAATAATCATTTAATTTTCTGATGTCTGTAGAGAACATGTGGTATTTTCCCTTATTATAAAGGTGAGTAAATTATAAAATTATTAAACTATGTTTTAAAAAACATACTGCATCTGTATTAAGCCAAGTCTTCCTGACAAATGATTTATAACAATAACCACATCAAATCTACCCTGAGCTTTGGAAGGAAAGTTCTCAGAGGTCCAAAAGAAAAATAAACCCAGAGGCATTAAGTGTCACTCAACGTCTAACAAAACATTACGTGCAGGTTTCAACTTTTATTTAGATGGACCTGAAAGCACAGGGAAAATATGGATAAAAAGATAAGGCCTAGAAAAATAAGACATTTTAAAATACAATCCCCAAGTCAAAATGAAAAGAAAGTATCACTGATCAACCAATGCATGTTTTTCAAGTCACTATCAAGTTGTGAATGGGTGCCTATTTAAGAACGGAACATCATCGACAATTACCAAACAAACAAAACTTTCTTCTTGAGTTCTTTCTCCATTAACTTTGTCATCTCACTGAAGGTTGAGACTTGAGGCACAGTGATTTCCAAGTGCTGAAGAAATCGTTATGATTGGTTTGTCAAAAATCTATCAAAGTAAGATTTTAAAAATGAATACCTCTTGCAGAACTTACCGGTTCTGGCCATTTAACACTGGGCTTCTTTGCTCCCCACCCAAGATGAGGTTAGAAAATTCTCCGTAACCTCACTCTTTGCTAACTTCTAATGCTTCTTACCAAATCTAATGGGTAGAATTATTTTCAGGTGACTTCAGTCCATCAGGTCGACACTGAGAGCCTATGTTACGGTTCTCAGTCAGCCCTGAACAAAACCCAGCTTCCCGAGTTTCTAACAGCGAATTTAACTTCTATGAGAACATACAAGAAAGATTACAAAGCCAACCTATCCAGATCATTGTTTTACGGGATCCATTACAACTCAAGTCAAAAGCTCAAAGCCAAGCAACTCGCGTGCGAATCTAAAGCAGGTCCAAACGACCGAGGTAACAGCCAAGAACGAGGAAAACGGCTGGGGGCGGGGTGGGGGGAGGGGCACAGGGCGCGTCTGAAGATGTCCACACGCTGCACAGGGCACGACGCTCTTCCCTCCTCTCCGGGAGAGCCCTTCCTTCTCTGCCCCGTCCCTACCTTCCCACCCTCGGATTACGCCACAACTGGCAACAGGACTTTCTCAGGAAGACTGCCAGGGAAGTGCGCGCGCCACACACTCGCTCTCCCAGCCCAGGGGCTGCCGCCGGGGCTCTCCCCGAGACCCGACGCCCCCGGGCCGCGCGGACAGGGAGGCCGCGAGGTCGCGCTCCCCGGGGCAGCGGTCCGAAGGTCGCGTGGAGCCGCGGTGCAGACGCCCAGGCCCGGTCGAGCAGCATCCGCGCCCACTCCGGCTCAGCTCCGAGCAGGCAGACGGCGCCCCCGGGGCTAACTTTGCCGGGGAAGAGGAAGCGAAGCAAGGAGTAACGGACGGTGTGCACGGACGGGGGACGGAAACGCTGTTTGTGTGTGTCTGCCTGCCGGCAAGGCCGTCTCACCTTCCCTTTGCCGAGCCCGGCTACTGCAGCTCACCTGAAGAAGGCACCGGGACGCCGCCGCGGCCGCACCGATGGCCGTTACGGCACGAGGCCTGCGCTCCGCCGCCGCGTAGCTCTCGGGAGAGGGGCGGGGCGCGCGCGCGCGCGCGCGACGGGCGGATCTGCCCGGGCAGGAAACCCGCTGCCGGCCCAATCTGATAGGCTTAGTCGCCCCCCTCCCCAGTCCCTGAAGCGACAGCGGTCTGCGCCGCGCCGGGATTGGGCGGGGACACATGTCGATCAAGCGCTGTGCTAGGTGTGGAGTGAGCTGAGGCTGCGCGGTGGAAGGAGACAGAGGGTGAGAAGCACTGGGCCTGCCGGCGACTGTCTTGGTTTTTGCCTCCCCTGGTTCTCCAGCGGGTTACTTTGAGCCTTCCTCCTCAGTGCTGCAGGAAAGACTCTACCGCAAAACTTACTGCGTCCCGAGTTCAGCCCCAACGGCTTTGGGAGTCTCCTGCTGGTTTCTGCACTTGAGGAGGGTCTTCCCAGATGAAGGTTCTGAGGGACGGGGACCGACAAAGAAAAACAAAAAGACCTGGAAATGGGGACCTGGGAGAAAAATGTAAGACTTATGCTTAATTTGAGGCACAAACCGAAATAGTTTTTCGGTTTTCTCCTGAGTCTGAGGGCCCTCTGACTGCCGTGGTGTGTGGGCAGCTGCCAGTCTTGGCTGCGGTAGTGTCCAGAGAGTCAGGTAGTGTCCATTCTTAGGGGCCCAACCCCGGCCATCTGCTGAGGCATCAGTAAGTTGGTTCACCCCCATGCTGGGGCTGCTGCCCCCCATAACCTGCCTCATTCCTTCCTAATCATCTTTGTGGCTAAGCTTAGGTGTCACTTTTCAGGGAAGCCTGCTGGGTTAGGAGCACAGGTATTTTCTCCATCTGAGCTGTCGAAATGGTTTGTTCGTATCCCTACCTGCATTGTGAACTCCATTAAATCATGAACCATGTTCAGTTTTTCCCCAGTGCCTAGCATATGATATATGGTCAGTAAATATTGTTTAAGCCATTAATACATTTTCTCTTCCCTTCTCCTTTAACCTTAGTCCTGATTATAAGTCTCAAGAGTTCATGGTTTCCTGCATTTAAGTTCAAAATTATTCACCTGAGTGCTAATGGATGCATGTGGTTGACCTGCCATATGTAGGTAGGATCACAAGGTCGAGCACAAATTACCTATCTGTACCCTTATTAGCCTCAAGTTGGCAGGGAAAAGTAGACCATGAAACTAGGCAATAGCTACTCTATGTCTACATTACATTATTGGCATTCAGAGTAAATAATGCAAGTGAATTTTGAATTTATTCTACAGGTTTAAATAGCTTTGCATATTATATCATAGTTGCTATGGACTGAATTGTACCCCCCCTCCAAAATTCATATGCTGAAGCCATAACCCCCAATGTGACAGTTTAGATACTCCTTAACTTACAATAGTGTTATGTCTCAATAAACCCATCGTAAGTTGAAAATGATTCGTAAGTCAAAAATATATTCAATACACAACCTACAGAGCATCAGAGCTTATTCTGGCCTACCTAAAATGTGCTCAGAACACTTACATTAGCCTACAGTTGGGCAAAATCATCCAACACAAAGCCTATTTATAATAAAGTGTTGAATATCTCATGTAGTTTTTTGAATACTGAAAGTGAAAAACAATGGTTGTATTGGCCCTCGAAGTATATGTAGTTTATGTTGCACACCATCATAAATTCAAAAAATCTTAAGTTGGGGACCATGTGTATTTGGAGATAGGCCTTTAGGAGGTAATTAAGGTTACATGAGCTCATGAGGGTGGGGCCCTAATCAGATAGGATTCATGTCTGTATAAAAATAGGCACCAGAGAGCTTCCTTTCTCTACCATGTGAGGACACAGCAAGAAGACAGCCATCTATAAGCCAGAAAGAGAGCCATTACCCAAAGCTGACCATGCTGGCATCTTACATCTTGGACTTCCCAGACTTCAAAACTATGATAAAATAAATATCTGTTGTTTAAGCCTCCCAATCTGTGGCATTTGGTTATGGGAGTCCAAGCTAATACTACAATGGTTTTCTTATTTGTTGATACATTTTATAAAGTTCATGAATTGAGATATTATATTTTTAAAGAAACCATTGCCTAGAGGTTAAAACTATTTCTCCAAAATCACACAGCAAACTGTTAGCAGAACCTGACTCAATCTCAATTCCAGTTATATGTTTAACATGTGATGGGAGCAGAGGGTATAAATACAAATACAACATGTAACATACAATCCTAGCCTTCACATAGCAAATACCTCTACCTTAAGTGGGGAAAATTAACCCAGAAAAGATATGCTTAAGTAATAAGTTTAGATTTTGTTTTGTAAGGGAATCTGTATTTTGAATGGGCCAGTGATCTTCACAAGATTTTGATCCAGATCTCATGACTGCTGTTTGTCACCTAGTTAAGAAATAAAAGAAGCAATTGTAAGAAAGGGAGAGGGCTTAAATCTGCTTTTTCATAAAAGGATTTTAGTTTCCTATAAACATGATTTATCCTCTCAATTTCCTTCTTTAAGCTTCCTCATCACCTATTCTTACCAGAAACTCTAAAAAAAAAAAACCCTCCAAAAATATATGAAAAAGAGCGAAGGAAGAAAAATGAAAAAGGAAAGCATAGAGTGGGAGGGTAGACAGGCAGAAAGTCATGTATGAAATTGCACCAGAAGGAATGGAGTACATGTTCTTATGGGGTAGGAGCTGTCCCTGAAACTCCCTTTCACACACTGTCTCCCCAACTTCCTGCATGTGGCAGCTGCTTCCTCTCTTTCAGAGGAACTCAAACCAAAAACAGGAATCATCCTTGCTAATTAGTGCTGAATGAACTAGGGACTAACCAGAATCAGGTGACAAAATGTAGGTCAA
Organism: Eulemur rufifrons; assembly: GCF_041146395.1. Classification (NCBI taxonomy): domain Eukaryota; kingdom Metazoa; phylum Chordata; class Mammalia; order Primates; family Lemuridae; genus Eulemur; species Eulemur rufifrons. The sequence goes on from NC_090989.1 coordinate 119,318,826, forward strand.
AACTTATGACCTCTTTGCTAGACTTGGGAACTTAAAAAAAGGAAAATTTTTGACCTATGGGCTGGGTATGGTGGCTCATGCCTATAATCCCAGCACTTTGGGAGGCCAAGGTAAGAGGATAACTTGAAGCCAGGACTTCCAGACCAACCTGGGCAACATAGTGAGACCTTGTCTCTACAAAAGATTTTTAAAATTGGTCAGACATGGTGGCACATGCCTGTAGTCCTAGCTACTTGGGAGGCTGAAGTGGGAGGATCACTTGAGTCCAGGAGTTTGAGGTTGCAGTAAGCTATTCTTGCACCGCTGGACTCCAACCTAGGCAACAAAGTGAGACCCTGTTTCCAAAAAAAAAAAAGTGAAAAATAAAATAAAAAAAAAATACTTATGACCTATGAACTAAAGGTGGATCTTTGAATATGGGCAGCTAATCTTTCTAGGATAAAAACATATAGAGGACTCACTTTATTCATCCTAAAGGAAAGGATCTGGGAAGACAAAGGGAAAAATGACCTTCCATGTCTCAAGCCCTTTCCCAGAAACCTATTGATAGCTCATAGTTAAAAATGGTTAGAGAAAATGATCTAGTTTAGCATCACTGTCAGGCAGGAGTGTTCAGGACAAAAAAAGTCCTACCTACCAACCAGCAAGAAATAACTAATCACAGGCTCACCTGTGAGGTATAGAAAATAGTGGGCCCTAGTAAAATCAATTTCATTTCTGAGTTGAGTATTGTTATGCTTTTATGGGAAATCATTCAGCAAAAATTAATTGAGTCTACTCTGTGGTAGGTATTGCAATAGGTACTGGAGATATAAAAATCAGTCCCTACCTTAAAGGAGTTCAATCTAGAGTCAGAGAATAAGATTTAAACAGATACTTTTTATTAATATAGTAAATACAAAAATAAATACGCACAAAGGGGACATTAAGCCACAGGGGAGGGGAGTTGTGTGGCCAGGCTAGTGAGGCAATTAACTAGCCAAAGAAGAGAAGGGCTTTCAACATAGCGGGGCCTGCATAATAAAAAGGCATTAAACAACAGTAGAATATTGCTGCAGCAGAAGATGGCTAGAAATGTAAGTGATAGCCAGGTTATGGAAGTCAACGACCTTAGAGTTTATCCTGTAGGCAAGGAGAAGTCATCAAAGGGTTTTCTTTCAGCACTTTAAAGATGTCATTCTCTTGTTTTCTGGCCTCCGTTGTTTCTGCTGAGAACCCAGTTTGTTGTTATTCTCATGGTTTTCCTGTATGTCTCATGTCTTTTTCTCTTGCTGCTTTTAAGACTTTACCTTTGTTTATCAGCAGTTACACTGTGATGTTTCTAGGTGTGGTTTTCTTTGTATTTATCCTGCTTGGGGTTTACTTAGTTTCCTGATCTGTGGCCCGCTAGGTTTTTTTTTTTCCTTTTATCAAATTTGGAGGACTTTTGGTCAATGTTTCTTCAAATATTTTTTATGGCCCCACTCTCTGTCTCTCTTTTTTTTCTGGAACTACAGTTAAACTCTTGCTAGACTTCTTAGTACTGAGTACAGGTCGTTCAGGCTCTGTTCATTGTTTTTGTTCAAATCTTTTTCTTTCTGTGCTTCAATTTGAATAATTTCTATTGAGAGCCAGTGTCTAGTAATCACTGAAAAATCTACATGTTGCCATTTTCCCAAAGCACAGGTAACGTACTAATGGCTGTGGATTCGTTTGAGTAAGGTTGGGATACATAATAGGAAAACAGAAATCACAAGATATTACAATAGACAGGAATTTGTATTGGGTGAAAAAGCAAAAAGGGAACACGAAGGGAGCCCTCAGAGGTGATAACTGCAAGAATAACTGCCTAGGGTTAGTGAAAAAGGGGAATCAAGTTTGGACTATCAGGTCTCAGAAACTTAGACAAATGACCCAGCTGAGTTATAGCTCAGACCCCTGAAAGGGTGCTCTCCAGCTGGTCCTTCTACTTTTGAGAGGGATATGATGAGGCTGGTTGGGGTTGGGGAGGATGCCAAAAGGAGCTCAAGACTGAAATCAATTGTTGCTGCTGGAGCAAAAAGCTTTTGCTTATTGCTGGAATTAACAGTGACAGAAACTGCAAGTAAACAGAAAGGAGGAAATCCCTTCTGCCCTTCTGCCTTCTAGTCTCCCTCTAATGCCCCTTATTGGTGGAACCTAGTGAGACACCAGCTGGCATAGGAAAAATATAATTTGCTGGGTTTGAGCCATAGCATCACAGAATAAAATATAGAAGGGCGAATTTGGAGCTAAGAGATCATAAATAGCTTAATAGTCAGTATCATATCAACATTTGTTTGTGCCAAATTGGTAAGAATTGCCCAAATTATACACAAGTTAATGCCATCTTATATGCTTTTACAGACTTTTAGGCCCCTTTGAAAAACATCTCAGGATACCATGTTAATTTTCTGCTATACTATGATGCTGCTAGTGTCTTTTTCAGGAGTAAAAAGTACCTTTGCTACAGCTCATAGACCTTGCCACAAAATCATAAACAAGGGCAGCCTTAGAAGAGAGCTGCATAACTGAGAATAAATAGACCCTGCTCCAACATTAGGTCTCCCACCATAAGGTACAAAATGGCATGGACTAGGTAAGGCTGGCAAGAATCCAGTCTTCTCCCTACCTTCCTTTACTGTGTATTTCCTAATGTCGTCATAGCAAAGAGAAGACCAACTTTCTGTTCTAACTGTGGACAACCCACTGTCATTGAAAAATCTACTTTCCTTTGTGCTCTGCCTTGCCCCAGCTCAAGATCCCTTACCCAGCCCTATCACCTGTAGTGTTTTAATGTGATTAGATGACAAAACAGGGCTTGATGTTCAACATTTCCCCTTATAGTGTACTTTTCACAAATGAAGATTTTTGAATATTGAAAGATTTTTGTTGAACATTTGTAGAACATTGAACATGAACATTTTTCTAATTTTTGAAGTTTAAGACCACAGAAGATCCATCTGAAAGGGGTCATTTCTTGGAGTATTGTGTTCTTTAGTAATGGAAGTTAACATTCTCCCTCTACCAAAATAACCTGTAAAAACTCCAGTAAATACCAGTAAAGACACCAGGTTCATGACATATTTCACATATTTAATATTTGTATTTGAATATATTAGAATAGAATAAGTTTTTCTGCATCTGTATATATTAACTATATAACACTCTGTCAATTATACAACACAAAATACATTTATAAACATTAAAATGGCAGCATACATATTAATAACTAAACATTAACAAGATAATAATAATCACTCATTCATTTAATGGGAGAGTCTAGTATTTCCTGATAATCCTGCCTTTTTAAATTCATCCAGTATAGTTTATAGCCAGCAAGGACAAAAACACTAATCATGATGATTACCCCTCCAAAGACATCATAGACACTAGGAAATATGTGCAACACTAAAAGCTGCAAGACCATAGCTACCACAATCTCCAGATGTTGTACTGTGCTAACCAAAGCTGGATGGAATTTGTCCAAGGCATAATAAACTCCTAAGAATGCTACAGTAGAACAGACGCATATAGCAATGAGATAACTCCAGGTTTCTCCATCTAATGGGATTATGGGTTCTTGAAGAACAAACATGGTGGATACTCCCCAGACTGTCCCAGTCCAACCAAAGGTAAACAGTGCAGTCCACATGCTGATCTTCTCCTTGATGGATCTATACACTATCATAGAAAGAGCCGTGGTCAGTCCAGCCATCACAGTCATGGTGTACCCGAAGGCTTCTTTCCAGGCATTTAACAAAGAATTGTCTTCATCAACAATATTGGGGATCATGACAAGACAAACACCTAAAATGCTGCAAACAACTGTAGCCATGTCAACATAAGCCATTTTCTCATCAACAAGTAAAAAAGCCAAAATAGCACTGAAGACTGTGGTTGTGGCTCTCCACATAGTTGTCCCATTGCTGGGAGGAACTATTGAAAATGATGTATAAGCACAGGTGATAGAAATGACATTGCATACACCATAAAAAAATAGTCGTAATCTGTATCCACTGGGTCCAAAGGGGGCCTCCTGATAGTAACACACAACTAACACAGATAAGACCTGTAAAACAGAACGGATAAAAATCAGTTCTAGAGACGGAACTTTAGAACGATCAGAAATGAGCCTAGTAATAAGAGCTACACATCCATGTGCCAAAGCAGATCCAAACAACACTATCCACATTTTTCGGGACTGAAAAATATTTTTTTCTGCAAAGCTCTGGAATTGTCTAATCTCATTGGTCATTGGATCTTCTGTTGGTGGAGGTCTGGTATCCACAGTTCCAAAGAAAGTTCTTCCTTTTCTTTTCATTTCACTCAGCAGACTTTTCTTTGGATTTTCTTCTATAAAATTTCCATAGTCTTCATTGATTTCTTCATATCCATCATCCCCAGGCTGGGGATAATGAGAAGTATATTTCACCATCACTGTGTTGGGATGTATTTTCACCCGTTTTTTAACTGGATATTTTTTGGAGGGAGAAGTATCCATTTCTTCAGATAAGCAATTCTATTAAAAAAAAGACAAATGTTTATGTATTCATTTCATTGAAATTTTAATTTCTATTATAATCATATGCACCAATTCAATGATAGAAGTAGAGGCCATAACAGAACTCTAGAAAAAAATGTAAGCCAGTGGTACATGCCTGATCCCAGCTACTTGGGAGGCTGATGCAAATAGACTGCGAGTTCGAGGCCAGCCTGAGCAAAGTAGTGAGTCCTCCGTCTCCAGAGGAAAAAAAGAAAGAAACAAAGAAAAAGAAAAAATGTAATAGCAAAAGATGATCTGGCAGTATGTCTTATCAGATGTATGGAACTCACTGGAATTGTTCACCCTTTTTGCACTCCCATCTTAAGTCTGTCCCTAATTCTCATTCTGCTTTTTCTTTCTCATTCGGCTCTATTTCCCATCTTTACATCACAAACTAGTATTTTTCCATCTTTTCATTCCTACCCGTCTCTCCACCCATCCAACATGAAAAATGCAGAAAAATAAACTTAGATCAAAGCTTTCCTTCTCATTATGTCACTTTGTCTATATTATAAATCATAAATGGATAAGTCCAAAGTCTTTTGTACAATCAAATTTGTATAATACCAGAATCTACCTTATATTACAAATTATAGTAATTTTTTAGCATTTATTTTGGGCTTCCCATACATTTTGAGATATAAAGATATACTGAAATTAGAAAAAAACTTTTTTTTTTTGTCCTCATTACTCCCTGGTTCCTTGCCAAAAACTCATCAGTTCAGTATCTTAAACCATGGCCCAGAAATCAAATCCCATTTTGTTCTTTGACACCATCTGGGTAGCCAACTGTTCTATTCCTATTTACTCCCTTCTCTTCTAAAAGGCACCACCTTCAGCGGGAAGAAGTTATGAAAAAATATCACCAGTGTCTCCAAACCCTTCAGTTTCCTAGCCTGGATATCCTACTTGCAGTCCTTTCTGCATACCACTATCAGGCTAATCTGACTGTACTTTATTTCCAACTTCTACCGGGACATTTCCACTCCAAATCATGGCTTCAGCTTCATTAATCCCAAACTGAATTAATAGTCTTGATCTCCCAAATACATTTTCCTTTCCTAACTTCCTCACTTATGTTTGTGATACCACCATTTTTCCAGTTCCCCAAGCTAGAAACCAAAGAATACTCTGAATTATTCTTTCTACCATCATACTTCCAGTTGGTCATCAATCTCATTGCTTTTGTCTTTGAAATATTTCTCAGATTTTCCCTTTCTCCTCCATTTCCAATTTACCTTATGATTGCATTTTAGGTTATTGCAAATAACCTAGAATAGTGCAACAGTATCCAAACTAGGATGAATTCTCTTGAATTCCAGTCCTTCTCCTCTAAAATTTATCCATATTATCTCACTGTCATATTAATCTATCTTTAAAAGATTAAAAACAAACCAAAGCAGAAACTTCCCTCAAGCTTTTCCCACTCAAGAACCTATAGTGATTTCTTACTCTCTACCAAATTTCAACTCCTCTGCCTGCCTCTCAAGACGCTCCCTAATCTAGCCCCTATCACTACTTAGGCCTTTACACACACAGTTTGCTCAAAGCAGTCAGTCCAGCATCCTCCCTGTCCTCACTCCCCATGTGTCCCTACCATTTTCCTAAGCCTTTATTCTCAATAGTTTCCCCTTTGCTCCAACTTTCTAAACACTGCTCAAATTCTACCTTTTAAAAAAAAGCAAGTCTTCCCTCATCTCTCTAGCACTTGTTTTGTTTGGGTTTTTTTCTTACTTCCTTGTTCAAACATCTACAGTAGTTCTTCTAATTTTTATGAGTGAATCTTTTTTTTATCTAGTTGTCTCAACTCAGTAGAGTGTTATTTGTTCCCAGTCACTGTATCCAAATTTGCTATGTCAAATCTCTTTTCCTTGCTGGCCAGCAATTATCTCAATGACATCTCAATTAGATCTCCTAACTTCCTCCATGCTGTCCATTGTTAAAATTTTGTCTTAAGTCCATTCAAAAATTTCCCCTTCCCTCTGTAGGCCAGATTTGTTTTTTTTTTGTTTTTTTTTTTTTTTTTGAGACAGAGTCTCACTCTGTTGCCCAGGCTAGAGTGAGTGCCGTGGCGTCAGCCTAGCTCACAGCAACCTCAAACTTCTGAGCTCAAGCGATCCTCCTGTCTCAGCCTCCCGAGTAGCTGGGACTACAGGCATGTGCCACCATGCCCGGCTAATTTTTTCTATATATATTTTTAGCTGTTCATATAATTTCTTTCTATTTTTAGTAGAGATGGGGTCTCGCTCTTGCTCAGGCTGGTCTCGAACTCCTGAGCTCAAATGATCCGCCCACCTCGGCCTCCCAGAGTGCTAGGATTACAGGCGTGAGCCACCGCGCCCAGCCTGTAGGCCAGATTTGTAGCTCCAGGGGCAGGAATAGGGAGTGGGTATAGTATGCTATTTCACTCCTCCTCCCATTCTCTCCCTTTGGAAACTATGGAAGGGGATATGGTCTGCCTCTCAGACACCTGCATCTCCCTCATCCAGGCTCTAGCTCTCCCAGTGCATTGGCACAGGGAGGAAGGAAAAGGAAAGGGACCCATGTCTCATATATTAGCTGCTGTTGTGTGTTGACTATTTGCTGTGTAAACCTGAACAACACTTCCCGGTTAATCAAACGCTAATCTAAATGATGTTGTAAAGAGATTTTTCAGATGTGACAAAAAACCCTAATTAGTTGACTTCAAGTTAATCAAAAGAAAGACTATTCTGAGTGGGCCTAACTTAATCAGATGAGCCCTTCAAAGTGGGGTTTAGGCCTTTTTTAAGTTCAGAGATAGCAAACAGTTCATGCCCCTGGGGTTCCAGCCTGCTTGTGATCTTCATTTCCTTACTGATTGTGGACAATGAGCTTCAGCCTGGGCTCATGGGGTTCCAACCTGCTTTTAATCTTCCCTTCCTGCCTGCCTGACTGCATACTTCAGCCTTGCTTATCCAGCCCCCAAAAGAACATCAGCCAATTCCTTGTAATAAATCTCCGACTGGTTCTATGTCTCATATTGACTCCTAACTCTGATACATGTTGGAATTCTTTCTTTGCTTGTTGTCTTTGTTTCTCTGTTACCTCTGATAGGCCACTCATATCCTCTAGGTTAAAAGTATCCAAATGCAGGTTACCTCAGGTAACTTCTGGAGGGCCTCCTCAGTGCACAGATCCCTGATGTGGGAGAGCCTTGTACCCTGGGGCTTATAGTCCATAGATTTTTGCTGTCTGGTCCTCTTGCCTGGTAGGCAGCTCTCTTAGGCAGGTACCAACAGTATTCACTTAGTCCCAGGAACTAGGAAATTTTATTTTAGAGATAAGAAATTTATGAGTCAGAAATGCTGGTTTTAAGTTCTGGCTCTTCTAGCAACTAGAGTAATAATTATGTCTATTTTAAGAGAACAAGTTTTAGATGGTAATTGTTGGGATCTTTTGACTCAACTATCTTCACAGTTTGTCTTTTTAATGATTTCATACTTTGGGTGTTTTGATACCTCTCCCATGCAAGACCACTGTGCAGTTCAGTGACCATAACTTTCTACCATCTGCTCAAAGTTGTTTTAATCAATGTGCCAACTCAACTTCTTCTTCTCCTTCCTCGTAGGGACAAGCAGTCTGAACCAATCTCATGGCTCCAGTTCCTCTGACAAGGGTTCACATTGAGAAATGCCCTCCAAGGCACAGATGTCCACTTCAGATGTATAAAGCAACTCAGCTGAGTAGAGGTAATATAAAATAGGACTAGAGATTGAACCTGCCTAGCTACAAATGTATTAACCTGAAATACTGGACACAAATGGATGAGAAGAATGCATAGTTTGGTGTCTGCTTGAACAATGAACACAACTAAGTGTGGCAAGCCTGAAACCAATATTTCGGTTTAAAAAAGGCATTGTTTCCTAAGCTACATCCCAGAAAATGAGGCCCAAGACCACCTTACTCCTAAAGTTGAGAAAATTAACAGTGACATCACCATTGTCTTGGTAGGAATCCTTAGGACAATGCTCATATAGTGCCTGAGGCAAATGCCATTTGGTAATAAGTCTGGTAACTTCAACAATAACTTGGTAATAAATCTAGTAGTCACCAGATTGCCCCCTAAAGCAGTAAAAAGCCATAGATATAAAGCTGGCTAGTGCAACTTGATTATAATATAGTGGCTTAAATGTAGGCACTAATGTGATATTTGACACTTGTGAATGAGATTGGCCTTTAACTAAATATTTGTAAAGAACTGACAGGTTACCACCTTGTACCTCAGCAGCCCATCCCTGGGATACTTTGTTACCTTCAATGTGCCTAGACAGCCTTGCCCCCTGAATGAAATGGACCATTCTAAGAGTCAAGACTACACCCAACTAGTCACCTAAAAGAGAAGACTCAATCATCTTTCCAGGATATCATAAGACTTCAAGACATGTATAGGATATATGCTGTTAAATGTTGGACTTCCTCAGACCTGCTGAGAGAAACCATTCCTCCCTCCAAACTGATGAAACAGGCCCCATGTTCTGAGCCTTTGCTGTCAGCATAATGTTTATTATGCTCATGCTAAATCTTGTCTAGAATGATGATAAGGCATAGCCCTTAACACTCCTCTTTGAATAGGGATTCTTTTTTCTCCATTGTAACTCATGAGGACTGGAGGCAGTATACTTTACTAATACTTTTTTTTTTTTTTTGAGACATAGTCTCACTCTGTTGCCCAGGCTAGAGTGCCGTGGCATCAGCCTAGCTCACAGCAACCTCAAACTCCTGGGCTCAAGCAATCCTCCTGCCTCAGCCTCTCGAGTAGCTGGGACTACAGGCATGCGCCACCATGCCCAGCTAATTTTTTCTATATATATTTTTAGTTGTCCATATAATTTCTTTCTATTTTTAGTAGAGAAGGGGTCTCACTCTTGCTCAGGCTGGTCTCTGAGCTCAAACAATCCTGAGCTCAAACAATCCACCTGCCTCAGCCTCCCAGAGTGCTAGGATTATAGGCGTGAGCCACCGCGCCTGGCCTACTGATACTTTTTTTTAATAGTATGATCCTTTTTTTTTCTTTTTTAGAAATGGATTCGTGCTGTGTTGCCCAGGCTAATCTCATACTCCTGGTATCAAGCGAGGATCCTCCAACCTCAGGCCTCAGCCTCACAAGTTGCTGGTATTACAGACATGAGCCACCATGCCTGGCTCTGTTAATACTTTTTTTTTTTTTTTTTTTTTTTGGAGACAGGGTCTTGCTCTCTCACCCAGGCTAGAGTGCAGTGGCGTCATCATAGCTCACCACAGCCTCAAGCTCCTGGGCTACAGCGATCCTTCTGCCTCAGTCTCCTAGCAGCTGGGACTATAGGTATACACCACCATGCCCAGCTAATTTTTCTATTTTTTTGTAAAGATGAGGTCTTGCTCTTGCCAACTTCTAGCCTCAAGTGATCCTCCTACCTCGGCCTCCCAAAGTGCAAGGATTACAGGCATAAGGCACTGTGTCTGGCCTATTAATACTTTCTGAATTTGTATCTTTGTGTAAAGGCCCACTACTTTAGAGGAAAAAGAATCTGCTCCTAAGCTCCTATCTCTGGAACTAGAAAATTAGTTCTTAGATAAACTAATAAAGTAGGGTCTGAGAGACAAGAATAATAATAAGTGAGAAATAATAGTGTTAAAGGTAAAAGACATGCCCTTTCTTGTATGAGATATACTTAGGAAATAAGGAATTTATCATGAGGAATTAAATATTTGCCCCTCTTAAACAATGTGATAATACTCATGTTGAATATAAGTGGCAAATGATCAGAATGAACTAAGTTTATCACTAAATCACAAAAAGGAACAGTTTCATGAAGATGTAAAAGTGGAGATGCAGGAGAAGTTAATTGTATGAGACTTAAATCAAATACTCAGATATACAGGAACCCACCATGGGCAAATTCAACAGAATGAGAAAAAGAAAAGGAGATATGCAGCCTAGTAGCCTGCTATGGGAAACCAACTGAATATTATCTCTATAAAAGTATAAAAAGAAATTTTAGAAAAGCCTGACCAGAATCCAGAATCTTTCTAATGTATTACTTAGGACAGACATACCAAAATTTGCAATAAAAACATCACTCATAGTGCATCAGATTATTGCTTAACAAACAACAGTCCATCTATATCTCTCTTAAAAAATACAAAAAATAAGGCACATTAATCATTTCTCCCTTTGTAAAGATTAAAGCATTCTTGCAATGGGCTATCAGAAAAGGACCAAGGAGATGAGGAAGACTTTGATTTAGCCAGAGATCATGACAACATTTTTAGTACTCTAATAGAAACAACCAGAATTAGGATAAAAGCAAGAATGGCAAAACAAATAGAATAAAGAAACGCAAAACTAATGGCTCTAAAATCCAGTGAAAACAGAAGGAAAGATGGGAGAAGTTGATAATACCATCAACAGCCAGATATATTGATATTTACATTTGTACAGACATTGTGCTAAGCACTAAATATGGGTTAATTCAACTTTGAGAGGAAGTGAAACTTTAGGAGGTTTGGGGTGGAGGAATACTGGGGAGAGATGGTCAACTAAAAATATGGGGAAAGTTAATGGCCTTACTTCATTTCAAACAAAAAGAGCTTAAAGGGGATAGAGGAAGGTATTTGCTTTTGGAGACTAATTTGGCAAATATTATTGAACATTCCTATGTGAAGGGCATTAGGTAGGCCCTGTGGAACAGGTCAGTAGGTTCTATTGTTGAAGAGAATTTGTTTTAAGGTTTTGTCAAGAACTTAGTCACAAACTACCCAAAATTAGTCTCTTCCCTGCTCTTCTCTCACTCTTTTCTCTTCCCAGTCCCTTCCCTCTTTCCCTACCTGACCTTCTCAACTTTAGTCCTGTACCCCACAGACACAGCCCTGACACTCTAGCCCAGAGGTAGCCACCACTGTTCATATAAATGATCTCAGGAAAAATGATATTTATTTCATTTCCTTAAACAATAGAGTATTATCAACGTCAGAATCACATTCTGCTTTCACAGTAGAAGAAATTATTTTCATTTTCCTGAAATCATAAGCTCATTGACAAGAAACAGGTGATGACAAAATATCTGTACAGAAAGTAGGAGAAAACCTCAGCTACCTGACCATCCCTTCCACTGAGACTTCCTCCCTAAAACCGGGCCTCTTGCCACTCCAAATTAGACTGTAGCATTTTCACACCTCTGGGCCTATTCTGTGCGCCACTTGGTACCTACCTCTACGCCTTTTGTCATTTCACTCTCTTTAAGTGTATGACCTTATTAAGTTTTAAAAAGTAGTAGTTCCCTAGTGCATATTTGGGGGTTTGGAGGAACGACCCAAGTGTCCTAGCAGATGAATGAATAAGAAAATGTGGTATATACATGCAATGGAATATTATTCATCCATAAAAAGGAATAAAGTTCAGATACATACTACAACAGGGATGAATCTTGAAGACGTTATGCTAGGTGAAATAAGGCAGACACAAAAAGACAAACATTGTAGGATTTCACTTATATAAGGTATCTGGTGCCGGGGATCAGGATGGCAGCTGGGGGAAGGAGCCCTCTGGACTGCTTCTGTCCACGTGGCCAGTGCCAATCGAATCCTCACTGTCATTTTTGCCCAGGGCTCCTGTAGGGATATTTGGAGGCAGGGGGATCTGGGCCCCCTCCTTCGCCATCTGGGTTCTGAACTTAAGAAAATACTATTTGCTTTCCTGGATGCTTCCTGCTACCCAGAGTTCTTTACAAATTTGGGCAATGTTCCTTTCAAGGTCCTTCTTCTTTACAAAAGTCAGTCTGGGGCCACTTTTTCACCCTTTCCTTTTGACTGTTGAAAAGGACCCTGCTGGCTGTTCTTGCACATTCAAGCCCTCTATCTGATATTGCCATAAATTGCCCTGCTATGGCTATGGGTTCCCTCTGGCCCAAATTGAGTTTGCTGCCAGGAGAGACCATTCTGAACCCCGAGTCATAATTTACTGTGCTTGGGACTGAAGAGTTAGTTCAGGCAGCGCTCTCCCATGGTGCCAAGATGGCAGTGGCAGCAGGTGGTCCTCCCTCCTGCTGGGCCCACCCCCAGGCTGTGGCCCCACCTGGCACCTCACCCTGGCTGGCTAATGGGGGTTCCAGAGGGGTGGGAGGACCTCATTTATCAAAAATCATACAAACACAGATCATTTTGTATACCATGAACAATGAGTTTATCTCAAGCAGAGAGCTTGAGACTCAACATTTTAACTCTATAGTGGCAGGTCGACCATTTGAGCTCTGACTTTTAAAAGAACCAACAGCTCAGAATAAACCATGAGCTATCAACCACCACTTTTCCTCACACTCCAGACAAGTGGTATCACAATAATCTTTAGACACAGGTACAAAAGCTCACCAGACAAAAACTCACAAACAATCAAACACAAACAATATAGGGAATTCCCAACACAAACAATCTAAAATGCCAAGGCCTATCAATCAAGTGGGAATTTTCATTTAATGGCCGCTTCTATTCACACTCCAGCACGTACATTGGATTACAATAACACCATTCTCTTTACACATAGGTTCGTAGCTACAAGTGCTTCCTTATGTTGCAACAAAACTCACAAATAACAAATAGACAATACAGGGGACCCTCAACCCAAAATACCAGGGTCTAACAAATAGGAATCCAAAGGGGATAAACGCCACCCACAACGGCACCTCAGACAGTGCCTCAAGTGCCCTGCCATAGGGCTGGAAGGTTCACAAATGGGAATCTAAAGGGGATAAACACCACCCCACAGACCTGGAAGGTTCAAAATACTCCCAAAATGGGTGGCCTAATCCCCCCATTCCCTGGGAACCCTTCCCCAAATGGTAGCCTAGTCCCCCTGTTCCCTGGGAAAGACAAATGAGCTCCAAATTCAAACCAGATTCCCTACTTCCACTCCACCTCATGACTTCTACCACAAAGGGCACCTCAAAACAAATAAAACCAACAGGAAGGTCTGAAAACACCCCCAACAGGTAGAATCAGAGTCTCCGGGTGCACCCCAGGGAACTTACTCAACAAACAAATGGCCAAGGCTGTCCGAATGTTTCCAAATCCATTTCCTTCTCCTCAACTACGTTCAGGTTGTAGGGAGCCGCATGTACTTTGGGGAGACAGAAATGGGAGTTCCTTGGAGCTAAAACAGGCTCTAGCAGCTTCTGGGGCCATCCTTTGCTCTCTGACCTTGAAAAGAAGTTGCTACCCACACAGACCCACAGCTTTGACCTGGGGCTGCTCCCTGCCTCTTCCAGCAGTTGCTGGGTGCTGTTCTACTGGGTCACCAATGGGCCCACCCAGGGATACCAAATTCTGTTACCAAAAGTTTGGCACTTGTCCCCAAAGCTGCATCAGAAGAATGAGGACAAGTAGTTTGAGAAGGAAAGAGGAGTTTATTAATTTGCCAGCAAATGAGGAGCTTGTCAGACTCCCATCTCAAAGTACCAACATCCTCCATGTCTGCTCTCTTAATAACACTGCTCAATGAATAGCCATATGTCTCTAGGTAACTAGAAACACATAGTTTCCCTTGATAATCCAAACCACAGAAATGTTCAGAACTCTCCCTTATCCTCTGCCTTTCACCTCTGTGTTAGGGTTCTCCAGAGAAACAGAATCAATAGGACATGTGTGAGGAGGGATTGGGGGGTGGGGAGAGAGACTGATTTATCCTAAGGAATTGGCTCAGACAATCATGGAGGCTGGCAAGTCTAAAATTTTCAGAATGGGTAACAGGCTAGAGACCCAGAGAGGAGCCAGTGAAGAGTTCAGGTCCAAAGACTCTGTGTTGCATAATTCCCTCTTGCGTGGGGGAGAACAGTCTTTTATTCTGTTCAGGCCTTTAACTGACTGGATGATGCCCACCCACAGTATGGAGGGCAATCTGCTTTACTCAAAGTCTACCCTTTGAAATGTAAATCTCATCTGAAAATACTCTCACAGAAACTTCCAGAATAATGTTTTACCAGCCAAGCTGACACATAAAAGTAACCATCACAGCCTCATCCCCTGCATGTTTCCCACACACAAAAAGGTTTTGGCTATTCTAAACTACTGGGAATTCTTTGAACATGTCATCCTCTTTCATGTCTCTGGGTTTTTACATGCACTGTTCCCTCTTTATGGAATGCTCTTTTCCTGCTTTTTCACGTGGTTAATTCCTGCTCATTATTCAAAGCCCAGATTAAATATCACCACCTCTAGAAAACCTCCTTAGGCCTACCTCCCACCCCAATCTGAGTTAGATGCTCCCAGCATGGTGCTTTCATTATATCTTCTGTCATATAATTTATCATATTGAGTTACAACTGTGTTTTTGGCTTTCTCTTCCACTAGACCTGTGAAGGTGTCAACTACAGAGACCACATCTACCATATTTCTTAGCATGAGATGGGTGGTCAGTAAGTGTTTGTTGAATTAACAAATGACCCTTTTTTTAAATGAAGCAAATTTAGTTAAGAACAAAATATAAGTAATATAAATAAATGGATTTAAATGGCCAGTAACTCCATAAGGCTAGCAACTCAAATAGGGAGCCTTATCCATTAAAACACTTTAATGTCCTTAATACTTCAAGAATAAAATATCAGGGTGTGCAGTTTGGCTATTAAGAGAATTTGTGTATTTATTAATAGCTTCTGTACCTCTGGCACTATTTCTGCGGCTAGGTCTCCCAGATTTCCTTTAATATTAAATTCCTGGAGCTGTTCCTCAGGTATTTTGTATCTGCTTTTCTATATTAAACCATTCTCAATCAATTATGAAAGGTTTTGAAAATACAGTCTTTCAGCATCTCCAGGCTGAATTTCATTTGCTGGTTTCCTGCCTCCCAGTGCATGCGCACCCCACAATTTGGCTCAGTTAAGTCAGTCTGAGCACCAACAAACCCACAGTGGTTCCACATTGGGAACTTCCCAGTGGCTCGACATTTGGGCTTGCTAGAACAAGCTTTTGACTCAGGAGCTATTTACCACCATCAAATCTATAAATAAGAAAACAGCATTTTGTTTATTCCTGTTATGAAAGCAATATATGTTTATTGTAGAAAACTCAGAAATGTGGGAAAGCAAAGAAAATAAAAATCACTTAGAACCTTACCACCCAGAGATACCATACCGACGATTCCAAATTTTTTTTTTCAAAAATTGTATCAAACATTGTATCTTATTTTATAACTTTCCCATTTTACAATACATTGTAAACATTTTTCCGTGTCATTAAATATTCCATAATACCCTTTTTAATGGATGGTTAATATGGATCCAACAATGGGTTTTGAACACAATAGATCACTCATTTTTTTTTTTTTTTTGAGACAGAGTCTCGCTCTATTGCCCAGGCTAGAGTACCGTGGTGTCAGCCTAGCTCACAGCAACCTCAAACTCCTAGGCTCAAGCAATCCTTCTGCCTCAGCCTCCCAAGTAGCTGGGACTACAGGCATGCGCCACCATGCCCAGCTAATTTTTTCTGTATATTTTTAGCTGTCCAGATCATTTCTTTCTATTTTTAGTAGAGATGGGGTCTCGCTCTTGCTCAGGCTGGTCTCGAACTCCTGACCTCAAGCAATCCTCCCGCCTCGGCCTCCCAGAGTGCTAGGATTACAGGCGTAGATCACTCATTAATGTCAGCCTTCTGAGAGCTGAAAGGCAAATGGGATGACCAACTACCACCAATCTCTTATGCAAGGTTAGATCCATAACCATCACAGGAAAAGCCACATATGTGAAAATGAACAGATAACAATTTTGAAGTTTTCCCACTGAATGCAAATAAGGGCATTTTTTAATATTTATTTTTATTTTTATAAACTCAACCAGGTGGTATTTTTAAATTTTTTCGTAAACAAAGACATGGTTTTTGATGGCCAAGAGAAGATTGTGAAAAAGTAAGAGAAAAATTAGGAGTATTCATGTTTGCTTCTTTGTTCTCCATTCAGACATCATCTGTGGAGGAACAACTGGCTGAGACTAAAAATGAACTATAGTGTGTCTTCATTAATGTTTTATGTGTTTATTTAGGGTCAATAGACTGTTTGGTCCTAGAATGATTTGAGGTAACCATTCAGTTAAAGGAAAAATGAAACCACAGGAGATATCAATCGCAAATGCTTCCAGGTACCTGGGATGTATATACTCTTTTAGATAGTTTGGCTCTGAATATGGCTCTAGATTCTCTAATTATAATAATAGGTATGTTTATTTAGCACCTTCTCTGTGCTCGGCACATACTAAGAACTCGATTTTCTCATTTGAACGTCAAAACAACTCTATGAAGTAGGTATTATAATACCCATTTTACAGGTGAGGAAATAGGTTCTGAGAGGTTGGTTCCTTGCCAGTTAATGAGTGACACAACCAGTTAATGGTAGAGCCAAGACTCAGATCCACATATATCTTATTTCAAAGCCCAAGCTCTTCTATACCACACTGCAAAGTAGCCACCCATGGTAGGCAGAATAATACCCACTACCCACCAAGATATCTACATCCTAATTCCCCAAACTTGTGAATACATTGCTTGTTAATTTTTTAAAAAAAAATTTTAGAGACAGGGTCCTATTATGTTGCCCAGGCTGGTCTTGATCTCTTAGCCTCAAGCAAACATCCTGCCTTAGCATTCCAAAGTGCTGGGATTACAGGTATGAGCCACTACACCAAGCCTACTCTTCTTTAAACAATATTAATTTAATACAGATGTCAATAAAGCATTAATATTTTTAAATTTATAAAAGAATATTCTTTCTCACCTATTGCTGGTCCAATGAATCAAAGACTGAGAAAATAATACTGTTGATCCCTTCTAATAACCTTAGGTTACTACAAGCTGTTTTCTTAATGAGATGGGATAGTGTATAACAGTAAATTATAGAAAACAATTTGCCTACATTTTGTTCCTCGTGTAGTTATTATTTTGGAAAAATAGCCTACAATTTATCAAGAGAGCTAGAATAGATTTTTGAAAGAATCAACGAGGGTTGATTGATAGTCTGAGGTAATAACACAGGATTTCATTAAAGATGTGTAGATGACACTTCAAGCTCATACTGAAGGAACACTTATCAACTGTGGTAAATAAGGATTTAGGACCACCAACTAGGATAGACTCTGAATAATTCCTTCAAGCAATCTTTCACTAGGGACCTTTTCAATTTTATGTGATTACTTTGTTCTCTGGAAATCTGTCTCAAGACAAATTTGGTTTCTCATTAATCCCTTGCATATCCTGTCCACCTCTCAACTGCTTCTACTTAAATCTCTATTTAGGCCAAGCTAGCCTAGGGGCAAAGGGTAAGAGCCAAGGGACACATATTAAAATTCACTCAGAATTCTGATTTTTAAAGTGCTGCTTCTGAGAAGACTGAGAACCACAGAGAAGTCAGAAACAATCATACTATGACTCTATCTCCTCCCACAATGATGCTAGGCAGGACTTATCAGCAGATCTAGAGATTTCTGGGTTGTGCTTAGCACAGAGTGACTCCCTAATCTGCTAGGTTCACTCCTCCAACAGATCCAGGCACCATTTAGATGCCAGGAGCATGCCAGCGCTAAGAAGGAATTTTAGAGCATTAAATATCTACATCAAAAAAATAGAAAGATCATAAATTCGCAACCTAGTGTCACATCTCATGAAACTAGGAAAATAAGAACAAACCAAACCCAACACTAGCAGAGGAAAAGAAATAATAAAAATCAGAGCAGAACTAAATGATATTGAGACAAAAAAAAAACCAACAAAGGATCAACAAAATGAAAAGTTGGTTCTTTAAAAAGATAAACAAAGTTGATAGACCTGTAGCTAGACAAGCCAAGAAAATAATAGAGAAGATTCGAATGAAAACAATCAGAAATGAAAAAGGAGACATTACAAGTGACACCACAGAAATATAAAAGATCATCAGAGACTACCATAAACAACTGTATGCTCACAAACTAGAAAACCTAGAGGACATGGATAAATTCCTGGAAACATACAACCTCCCAAAACTGAACCAGGAATAGAAAACTTGAACAGACCAATAACAAGTAGTGAGATTGAATCAGTTATAAAAAAAATCTCTCTATAAAAAAAGCCCAGGACTAGATGGATTCACAGCTGAATTCTACCAAATGTACAAAGAACTAGTACCCATACTACTGAAACTGTTCCCAAAAAATCAAGGAGGAAGGAATTCTTCCTAAAAAATTTACGAAGCCAGTATCACCCTCATACTTAAGTCAGACAAGGACACAACAGAAAAAGAAAACTACAGACCCATATCCCTCATGAACATATTCTAAATGTAAAAATCCTAAATAAAATACTAGCATACTAAATCCAATAGCACATGGAAAAGATAATAGACCACGATAAAGTGGATTTCATTCCAGGGATACAAAGATGGTTCAACATAAGCAAATCAATAAATGTGATTCACCACATAAACTGAATTAAAAATAAAAACAATATGGTCATCTCAATAGATGCAGAAAAAGCATTTGATAAAATTTAGCATCCCTTTATGGTAAAAAGGGATGTTGCTTCTATGCCTCAGCAAACTAGGAATAGAAGGAACATACCTCAAAATAATAAAAGCCATATATGACAAACCAATAGGCAACATCATACTGAATGGGAGAAAGTTGAAAGCATTCCCCCTAAGAACTGGAAGAAGACAAAGATGCCCACTGTCACCACTTCTATTCAACATAGCACTGGAAGTCCTAGCCAGAGCAATCAGGCAAGAGAAAGAAATAAAAGCATCCAAATTGGAAAAGAAAAAGTCAAATTATCTCTCTTCACTGATGATAATCTTATACTCACAAAATCCTACAGACTCCTCCAACCAACTCTTGGATTTGATGAATGAAGTCAGTAAAGTTTCAGGATATAAAATCAATATATAAAAATCAGTATCATTTTTATACACCAATAATGATCAAGATGAGAACCAAATCAAGAAGTCAATCCTGTTTATAACAGCTATCAAAGAAAATGCCTAGGAATATATTTAACCAAGGTAGTAAAGGATCTCTACAAGGAAAACTACAAAACACTAATGAAAGAAATTGTAGATGACACTAAGGGAAAAACATCCAATGTTCATGGATCAGAAGAATCCATATCAATCAATATCATCAAAATAACCATACTGGCCAAAGCAATCTACAGATTCAATGCAATTCCTATCAAAATACCAACATAATATTCCACAGAATTAGAAAAACAATCCTAAAATTCATGTGGAACCAAAAAAGAAACTGAATAGCCAAAGCAAACCTAAGCAAAAAGAACAAAGCTGGAGGCATCACATTACCTGAATACAAGGCTATAATAACCAAAACAACATGGTATTGGTATAAAAATAGACACATAGGTCAATGGAACAGAATAAAGAACCCAGAAATAAAGCCACATAACTACAGCCAATTGATCTTCAACAAAGTCGACAACAGCCTACACTGGGGAAATTCAATAAATTATGCTTGGAACACTGGATTGCCATATGCAGAAGAATGAAACTGGATCCCTATCTCTCATATACAAAAATCAACTCAAGATGGATTAAAGACTTAAATGTAAGGCCCAAAACTACAAAAATGCTAGAAAAAATCTAAGAAAAAGTATTCTGGACATTGGTCTAGGCAAAAAAAAATCATAACCAACACCTCAAAAGCAAATGCAACCAAAAAAAATTACAGAAATGGGACTTAAACCAAAAAGCTTCTGAACAGCAAAAGAAATAATCAACAGAGAGAATGGACAACCTGCAGAATGGGAGAAAATATATGTAAACTATGCACTGGACAAAGGACTAATATCCAGAATTTATAAGGAACTAAAACAACTTAACAACAGCAACAACAACAACAAACAAATAATCCTGTTTAAAGTGGGCCAAAGCCATTAGTCTATCTTGTTTTGAAAAGCTTCTGTTCATCTCTTTTGCCCCCTTTTTAATGGGGTTGTTTGATGAAGATAGACTAATAGCCAATAAACATAGGAAAAAATGCTCAATGTTTCTAATCATCAGGGAAATGCAAATCAAAACCACAATGAGATATCACCTAACTCAAGTGAGAATGGCTTTTATCAAAAAGTCCCAAAACAACAGATGCTGGTGTGAATGTGGTGAAAAAGGAATACTAATACACTGTTGGTGGGACTGCAAACTAGTTCCACCTCTGTGGAACTAGTATGGAGTAGTATGGGACTAGTATGGAACTAGTATGGAAAGTAGTATGGAGATACCTCAAAGAACTAAAAGTAGACCTACCATTTGATCCAGCAATCCCACTACCAGGTATTTACCCAAAGGAAGAAAAAGACATTTTCTAAAAACGACACTTGTACTCAAATGTTTATAGCAGCACAATTTACAATCAAAAAGATGTGAAAACAACCCAAGTGCCCATCAATACATGAGTAGATTAATAAAATGTGGTATATGTATACCATGCAGTTTTACTCAGCCATAAAAAAAATGGTGAACTAATATCTTTTGTAACAACCTGCATGGAACTGGAAACCATCCTCTTAAGTGAAGTATCACAAGAATGGAAAAACAAATACCACATGTACTCACTATTAAATTGGAACTAAATGACCAACACTCATTTGTACATATGTTAGTAAAATTCAACAGAAATCAAGCAGGTGGGATGGGAGAGGGGGGATGTGTAAATTCACACCTGATGGGTACAATGCACACTATCTGGGTGATGGTCACACTGATAACTTTGACTTAAACTGTACAAAAGCAATCCATGTACCAAAACATATGTACCTCCCATAATATTCTGAAATTTTTTTTAAAAGTGGGCAAAGAACATGAACATTTTTAAAAATAGGACAAATGGCCAATAAGCATATGAAAAAATGTTCAATATCACTAATCATCAGAAAAATGCAAATTAAGACCACAATAAGATACCATCTTACACCAGTCAGAATGGCTACTATTAAAAAGTAAAAAAATAACAGAC
Source organism: Eulemur rufifrons (assembly GCF_041146395.1). NCBI lineage: Eukaryota > Metazoa > Chordata > Mammalia > Primates > Lemuridae > Eulemur > Eulemur rufifrons. Next base: position 119,340,339 of record NC_090989.1, read on the forward strand.
GTTGGAAAGGATGTGGAGGAAAGGGAGCACCATACACTGTTGCTAGGAATGCAAATTATTACAACCTCTGTGGAAAACAGGATGGAGATTTCTCAAAGAACTAAAAATAGAACTACCATTCAATCTAGCAATCCCACTACTAGATATCTACCCAAAGGAAAATAAATCATTAGATTGCACTTGTATGTTTATCACAGCTGCATTCACAGTAGCAAAGGTATGGAATCACCTAAATGTCCATCAATTGGATAAAGAAAATATATATAAATACACACACACACACACACACACACATACATATCATGGAATACTACTCAGTCATAAAAAAGAATGAAATCATGTCTTTTGCAGCAACATGGATGGAATTGGAGGCCATTATCTTAAGTGAAATAACTCATAAGGTCAAATACCTCATGTTCTCACTTATAAGTGGGAGCTAAATAATATGTACACATGGAGAATCGAATAATAGACATTGGAGACTCAGGGGGGGGGAGGGTGGAAGGGGAGTGAGGGATGGGAAATTACTTAATGGGTACAATGTGTATTATTCAGGTGATGGCTACGTTAAAGGCCCAGATATAACCACTGTGCAATCTATCCATGTAACAAAACTGTGCTTATACCGCTTAAAATTACACAAATATTAAAAAATAAATAAAGGGAGCATGCCAAGTCAAAATTTCCTTTGTGACCTATGAGTTGCATGAAGGCCAGAGAGTCCTTATTCATAATTATGTTCCTGGCACACAGAGCACATTTAATAAAAGTTGATTGAATAAAAATAAAGAGTCAGTCCTGAACTGCATTCTTCAACTGCTTCTTGAGCTTTGTGCCATCCTACATCAGCTATCACGGACTCTGCTATTCATTGTTCCATTTCTGTCCTGGCCCCACCTTTGAGATTGTCCTCACAGTTATTTTGTCACTCAGTAGCAGTTCTGACTCTGTGCGCTGGGAACACTGGTTCCAGATCCCAGAGGAACCCATCGCCCAGTTTGGCCTGCCCTAGACTCTATCCTGGCCCCATGCTACCCCAGGATTGTCAGAAATGCCTGGCCAGGATTCAGCTGGGAGAGGGATCAGCATTTCTGCAAAGTTGTTGGACTGAAAGAACATCTATATTTTGAGCTACATCACTGAAGAACTTTCTATATGAAAATAGGAAAGGCTTTGAGCCCCAATACTCACAACTCTTTGTCATTTGAAACAGATCCTGAAAAGAAAGAAATGAGATGGCAATGAAATTGGATTCAATGGATGGAGTAAGGGTATTAAGTTTTTTAGCATTAAGTATTTGGAATCTAGAAGACAAAAAATTTAGTTTTTATCATTATTTTATTTATTATTCTTTTCCATTTTCTAAATGTTTTGGTGGCTAGAATAACATATACTTTGAACTCACTTAAGAGCAATAAATGTTAATATATTAAAAGTAGCTTTATGAAATAAGAAAAGTATCTTTATTTCAAAATACTCCAAAATAGTCCTCTGAGGCCAGGTGAGGTGGCTCACACCTGTAATCCTGCCTTTGGAAGGCCAAGGTAGGAGGATCACATAAGGCCAGGAGTTTGAGACCAACCTAAGCAACATAGTGAGACCTTGTCCCTACAAAAAAATAGAAAAATTAGCCAGATGTGGTAGCTATGTTCCAGCTACCTGTTGTTCCAGCTACTCAGGAGGCTAAGGCAGGAGGATTGCTTAAGCCTAGGAATTCAAGGTTGCAGTGAGCTATGATGACCTGCTGCACTCTAGCCTGGGCAACAGAGTGAGACCCTGTCTCAAAAAAAAAGTAGTCATCTCAATATTTACTAAAATATTATGATCATTTATTAAATCCTATATTATTTTTAATTGCTTAATTTTACTTAGTAATTTTTATTTATACTAGTCAGAAGTGATTCTCTTCCACATTTTAGATTTTTCAGAGTAAAAAAAATAAAATTTTAGACTGGACTTTAAATTGCTTGTAAACTGGGGTTTTTCCCACACAATTTGTGAACACAACTATATGATGGTTGTTCTTAGACAATTATGCTAAATATGTTATTTAGGAGATTCTGGGGATGAATTCTGGTATTTATATTCACATAATTGGCCAGCAGGAAACTGATATCTGACTCAAAAATTAATGGGATGTGAAGTCTTTCATTCTATCTTTGACCTCCTTGTTCTTGATAAAAAATTTACTTTCAGAGTTTGAGGAATGACAAGCTTGTTGCATTCTGGAATCTGGTTTTGGTGTTCTAACCTTAACAGTCCATCATTTAGATAGGGTGCAGCTCTGTATCACTGTAGCAATAGCTAACTTTTGTTTCTAGAGCCACTGACTGCACCCCTGACCCTGCCAACCACCTTGCAAGTACATCTTCTCACTTAAAAGAACTAGGGGAGGAATGTGGATGAATCTGTCCAAATCCATCTTCATCACCATACCTTGCTGGTGACAGGTCAGTGGTGATTCCCTGCAGTGCTAACAGATGTACAAGAGTGCCAGGCCTGGATGATAGCTTATTCATTCTGTCTAGAAAAAATTCAGGGCACACCAGGCTGAATGATAAGCTCCTCAGTATGTTAGCTAAAATCAACTTAAAAGAGGGTTACCTGGCGCAAGTGAATCCTTACTGTGGACTGAAAAGGTGAAGCTTCCCAGGAGGGTGTGGGTCAAGACTGCTTTAATGAGGTTGAGTTCAGCCGAACCTGGGGGTGTGGCAGGCTGGGTTGGAGATGAAGGCTATTTAATTGGACTGGGAAATGTAATGGATACTGGATTCCAGAGTGGGCCACGCTGGGAGCAGCAAGGTGGAATGTGGTCTAACGGTCTAAGAAGTGTTGGGCTGAACGCGATGATATGGTTTGGATGTTTGGCCACTCCAAATCTCATGTTGAAATTTGATCCCCAGTGTTGAATGTGGGGCCTGGTGGGAGGTGTTTGGGTCATGAGGGCAGATCCCTCATGAATGGCTCGGTAACCTCCCCTTGAGAATGAGTTCTTTATCAGATCACTGGAGAGCTGGTTGTTTAAAAGAGCCTGGCACCACCTTCTCCCTTTTTTGCTCCTTCTCTCACCATGTGACACACCTGCTCCCCCTTCACCTTCTGCCTTGATTAGAAGCTCCCTGAAGCCCTCACCAGAAGCACAATGTTTCTTGTACAGCCTGCAGAACTGTGAGTCAAATAAACCTCTTTTCTTTATAAATTACCCAGGTTCAGGCATTCCTTTATAGTCATGCAAAACAGACTAACACACTGGGCTATGGAAGAATGAGAGAGGCCTCAGGATTTTGCTGGGCTGTGTGAGTCTGGGTTATATGAGGGGAAAATTTTATAGCTAAGGAGCTTCTAGATGAGGGGAGGTAAAGAGAGGGATCTGATGGGATTGAGGTGGAAGCTCGAAGGAGAAGTGGGAAGGAATGCATCAAACAGGAGGGCTAGCCCAAGTTTGAGCTGGAGACTCTGCTGACAGTTCTAAAGCAGAGACTTAGAGAAGGGAAAACTATAACTAGGGGCTTATCAACTATGCATTAGCTGCTAGGAGTTCACAGTGGGTTCTGGGAGAGAAAAGACTAAGAAAAAAGAAAGAATTAAATAAGAGCAGAAGGTATGGAAAAGGAGAGAGGTAGAGATGAGAGTTATCAGTCTGGTTAGAGCTGGGCTAAACATTTAGTCCTGTCATCAGCTTGAAAGCTCCTGGGCCTGTTAGTTGCTGTGTAAGCAAAGTTGAAGCCTGGCCCCTCTCTACTCAGTGGTGGTGAATGACCTTAGTAGACTGTAATGAACCGTGCATACCAGGAAAGGAAAAGGTTAACTGAGGTTGAAAAAACGCCTACGTGGCAGTTTTCAAACAAGCAGGTTGATTTGGCTTGTGTGAAGGCGATCGTGCCTGATTTGGAACAGAGCAATTTATGTTGTGACGTTTTAAAATCCATCCTGGCACACTGTGATGAATGTGTCGGCTGGCAGCTAAGAACTTGCTGGAATGCAAGTCTTTCACCATTTATAATCGACACTTACTTCCCCTTCCAGGAAAGAGCCTTTCTAATCTCTGCAGCAGTAGACTTATCAATTTGCATAAAATATGCGATTCTCGATGAACACATATTCATCATCTACCTCTTACTTTCCTAATATCTTAAAAAAAAAAAAAAGCAGACTCACTTTGCTATGAATCAGCACCTTTCATTCAGCTGTGCTGGGCAAATCTCTGAAGGGTGAGAGGGAGGCATCACTAGCAGGGGGAGGAGCAGGAATAAAAGGAGCCTTTTCTATTTCCGTGATCTTTTTTGTACATATCTAAATAGTTAAATTGCCAATTAGGTTAGATGCTAATTAAACGTAAATTACTGGGCTGTTCCAATATGGTTGTTAAAGTTGTACTTCTTGATTGTTTGTCATTTATTTACCTAACGCTCATGAGACAGCATCAAGCAGCCCAGCAGAGTTCAAAGCCTTCCAACTCCCCAGGACATGCATAGGTCCCTGAACCAAAAAGGAACAACCCAGGATCAAGAGAATCTACTCTCAAATCCCTCAAAAACTACATACACAACCTGCTCACATTTACCCTGTTCTTCCTGATGTTTATCTACAAAAAAGCCAAGCCTGAAATCCCTCTTAGGGTCAAGACTTATCAAAATGCCAAATGAATTAGTTGAAAATTTTACAAGTTTGGTTTAATCATAACTGATTTTCACACTATAGATGCCACTAAAATTACAACTCAGTCACCTCTTCCCATTTACTACATTTCACTAAAATCATGTAATACAAGGCAATTAAGAAACAGTTACCAGATGCCATCTTGTTTCAGACCAAAATATAAGTCAAATTTTGAATGAAATCTGATAACACCTGGTTGGTTAAGTAGCACATCTAGATTTATTAAAAATCACTCACTTCTATAATGTCTGTAGGAGAACACACACACACATGTGTGTGTGTCTGTATGTATATATAGTTACTGCAAAGTTGAAAAGAGATTTTACCAAGTCCTGTCATTGACGGCGACCTTGTATATGAAGAACAAAGAGTGTAATCCATCTCATCAAGAGTTAATATTACCTGCAACATGTATCAAAATTTAAAATGGCAATGCCATTTCCAGGAATAGATCCTAAGGAGATCCCTAGGAAAATACATAAAGATGTGCATGCAAGAATATTCACCATGGCTTTCTTTACATAATGAAAAATTGGAAATAACCTAACTGCTCATTAATGTAGTACTGGTTAAATAAAAACATCAATGCATATTAAGCAGCCATCTAACAGGATAATTTATATGTATATACATTGACATAAGAAAACCTTCCTGTCTTATGGCTGAGTAAAAAGAAAGGTATAAAAGAATATTCACTGTGATTGCATTTATATAAAACATTTTATGTTTATACTTGCAGATGGTGAAATTTCAATTATTCAGTATTTTGTTTTTACTTTTTAAATTTTTTTGTATAAGTATGTATTTACTTTAAAATCTGTGGGGGAAATCAAGCTATTTTCATCAGAGGAAAAAACAAATCATTACTCTGTATTTCAGTCAGACAAGAATAGCCACCCAGGAAGCCAACTATAGCTCTTGTATTTCTGTGCCTTCTGTTGGAAGGAAAACTGTGGATAAACAGATCACATTACAGAGAAAATTTGAATGGATGATGTCTAGTAAACCAAAACAGAGGTGAAATACTACACAAACTGAGGAAGATGTTTTATCATTGTGTTTGAAAGAATTAATTCAATGTGTGTGTGTGTGTATATTACTATATTTTCATGACTACCCAAAAATATAATGTAGATTCCAATTGGCAGCAAAGAATATAACATAATTACCATTGGCTTTTCTTATATAAGTTACCACCCCACAAATCTTTATGGTAATGTGGAAAAATCTGACCTGAACAGATGGACCTCATGCTGTTCTCTAAAACCTGAACATATTTCTGATCTTCTGGACTAGGAAATGAAGTTAGCACTAAAACAGAAGACACCATCATCCATATCCTAGAACTTCAATTTAGGAAGCTGCTAATAAAAGCAAGATTTCCATCTTTATAAATAGAGCACAATAATATGTTTATGTCTTAATGGAATGTGTTATTGATATAAGAAAACATAGCGGGATATTTGTGGCATTAGGGGTACTGGTTGACTAGTTCCTGAACCTCATCAGTTTTGGAGAATACTTTCACTGTGGTTCGTGGCAGGTGGCAGCATTTCGCTTGATCCTCTTATGTTCCTTAGGGAAGGTAAATCCCTGGGGGCTGACACTCAGCCTGGTTAAATCTTCATCTCATTAGCCTGAGGGCCTCCTTTCCATGAACATCTATCTTCACAGGAGCAAACAGGTTTTGTTAGGGTTGAAGATCCAATAAAGAGCCCCAATGTCAAGTAACTAGCAGCTCTGAGGTTTGAATTCCTGCTACACAACTTTTTAGTTGTTTAATTTAAAGCCAAGAGGAGGCTGGTGGGGCCAGCAAGACTGGGTCCAAGGAGGAATTGGGGCTAAGGGGGTGGTCTGTGAGGTCAGGAGTTTGGTTATATAAAAGATAACATAACCAATCTCGAGGATAATGGGAACCAGAACTTTCACCATCAGGGAAGGAGGTTACAAACAGAAAAAGGGTGACGACTAGAATGAGCTCTATGGTATCGGAGTAGAGTTGGAGATATTGGAGTAAACTCATGGGTTTTAGTATAAATAGATGGAAAAATACAGAAAGAGATATAGATGTATGTGTGTGTGTATGTAGCTGAATTTCCTAGCTCTGTCTCCTAAAATGGCTTAAAAACAGTAAAACCCTAGTAACAATGACCGTGCCTAGCACCCAGATCTTGGTTCTAAAAATGCATTCTCAAATAAAAGGAACCAGAGATCCTGGGATAAATAGCTGATGAAATGACTGAAATCGTTGGGTCAGGAAAAGTACAAGATGAGCCTGAAACATCTTCCAGTACAATGTAAGGAAGTACTCCCAGAATAATATAGAGATGTCAATAGGACACAGGAACCAGCTTGAAGGGTGTCCCAGTGGCCAAAACTGGGACAATTTCAGCCTCATAATTAATAATGATAGTAATGAATTATAATCTATTGAGTAAAATAGAAATCCACAAATCCATACTGATGAAAATAAATGAATAAAAAAAGGAGAGGCTGGGTACAGTGGCTCACACCTGTAATCCTAGCACTTTGGGAGGCCGAGGCGGGTGGATCTCTCGAGGTCAGGAGTTCGAGACCAGCCTGAGCAAGAGTGAGACTCCCATCTCTACTAAAAATAGAAAGAAATTATCTGGCCAACTAAAATATATATATATATATACACAAAAAAAAAAAAAAAAAAAAAAACTAGCCGGGCATGGTGGCACATGCCTGTAGTCCCAGCTACTCGGGAGGCTGAGGCAGTAGGATCGCTTAAGCCCAGGAGTTTGAGGTTGCTGTGAGTTAGGCTGACGCCACGGCACTCACTCTAGCCCTGGCAACAAAGCGAGACTCTGTCTCAAAAAAAAAAAAAAAAAAAAAGGAGAGAAAAGAAATGAATTAAAGAAAAAGGAGAAGAAAAAACTTCCTTACGACAGAATACCAAGTAGTAAATGGAAAATGTTGGAATTAGAAAAATTGCCACTTGGCAATCATCACAATAATAATTTTTTTCAAGCAAGAATCATTGGCAGGGCGTGGTGGCTCTTGCCTGTAATCCTAGCACTTTGGGAGGCTGAGATAGGAGCATTGCTTGAGGCCAGGAGTTTGAGACCAGCCTCACAACACAGCAAGACCCCATCTCTACAAAATAGTAAAAAATTAGTTGGGCAGGTTGGCACTCATCTGTACTCCCAGCTACTGGGGAGGCTGGGGTGGAAGGATCACTTGAGCCTTGCCATTTGAGGTTGCAGTGAGCTATGACTGGGCCATTGCACTCCAGCCTGGGTGACAGAGTAAGACCCCATCTCTTGAAAAAAAAAATCATCATAAAATAAGTGAGCGAAAGTTTGATGAAGTACAGGTTTTTAACATAGTCTCAGTGTATCTCCCCACAAAATACTTGTTAATTCAAAGGGAAAGAGAATAACTTGACAGTGGAGAAATTCCTGCCAAAAATGAGTAACCTGAATGTAATTACAAAGAAACATCAGACAAACTCAAAATGAGGGACATTCTACACATACACACACACACACACACACACACACAGAGGCCTTAACTAAAAAATGTCAAGGTCACTAAAGATAAAACAGGACTGAGGAACTGTCACAAATTAAAGATTAAAGAGAAACGACAACTAAATACAACTCATAGTCCTGGATTGGATTCTAGACCAGAAATAAAAAATATTTTTCCAAAGAGGAAATTGTTAGGACAAATGATAAATTTTTAATGAGGTCTGTGGATTAGATAGTAGAATTATATCAGTGTTAAATTAATGATTTTGGTGATAATACTGTGGTTATGCAGGAGAATGTCCTTATCTTTGAGGAAAACACTCAAGTACTTGGGGGTAACTGGATACCACCTCTGCAACTTACTTAGGTAAAAAGGGGATGAATTACAAAGCAATTGTTGTAAAATGTTTACAATTGGAGAACTTAGGTGAAGAATATAAGAGCGTTATCCTTTAGCCAGAAGTTCATTGTACTATACTTGCAACTTTTCTATATGCTTCAGATTACTTCAAAATAAATTTTAAAAAAATTCGGAATAACAGCATGTTCCTCATTGGGTTTTAAAGAGAAGCGCATGAGCTAATACATGTGATGTGTTTAAAACAGAGCGAGACACAGAAGTAAATGCTAAATAAATGTTTGCAGTGATGGTGATGGTGACACAATGGTGGTAGTGGTGATAAAGTCCTGAATTTTAAATACACAATTCATCTGAATCAGGACATATTGACTCTGGCTCACTTACTTTTTTCCTCTTTTTAGATTTAACTAAGAAACTCAAATAGTGTTTATTTGCATTTGAGATGCTAACAACAATTTAAACTTACTTATTGCAGTTTAAATGCACAGTGTTCATGCAGAATAACATTCTGTAAACTGGTATCCCCAAGCAAGAAATGATAGTAATATTTCTTAAATAATCCAAGATAAAGTTTTTAAAAAGCCATCTTCACCCTTCATTAATTTAGGCAATATGGTAATAATAAAAATACATAATACATAAATATATATACATTTAATACAGTGTAAATATATACAATACTATATAACAAAATACACAGAATTAAGACCATGAGAGCTGAAAAAGACTCTGGGGGTCATCTACTCCAATTCCTTTGAGAGTAAGTATGTCCCCTACAGCCTTCCCAACAAATAGTATAGTTTCTGATTAAACACCTTAAAATGACAGGAAACTCACTTCTTCTCAAGACAGCCAATTGGAAGTCAGTCTGATTGTTAGAAAGTTATTTTGACAATGAGTCAAAATCTTTCTCCATGTAATTTCCAGAAGCTGTTACTATGTGTCTTCTGGGGTCACAAACTGATTCTCTCTTCCACGTGACATTTCCTTAACAGAAACTACTGTTTTCTACCCTCCCCATCCCAGTTCTCCTAGCGTAAGCTGTCTCTTCTCCAAACTGAACATCCCCTCTGTTTTCAATTAGTCCATGTATAATCATGGTTTTCAGTCTTCTCACCACTTTAACCACTCTCCTCAGTTTCCGCACTTTGTCCTGTTGGGGGGATGATTTCTATGAGGGCAATCTGAGATCATTTCAGTTATTTGGCAACTGCATGCATTCAGGATTATTCCTTCATTCAGTCAGTATTTACTGAATTCCTTTGATGTGGAAGGCACCAGGCTAAGAAGTTATGAAAGATAAGACTAAGAAGATACAAAGTTTCTCTTAAGAAACTTGACATGTTAATGGGGGAGAAAAGATAAATGGTAACAAGTGCCACAAAACATACACAAGTGCTATGCACATTAAAGGAAGGAAATTATACAATTAAATATAGATTTGCTTTAATATCAGAGTACTGGAGAACAAAAGAAAAGTAATGACAATGTCAGACTAGACCTAATTTGTTTTGGGGTAGCATGAGAATTGGTAAAAAGCAGCAGATTGAGATTTAAACTACATTAAAAAAGAAATTTCCAGATTAGAAGAATTATCGCACAGATTCAGAAAACCAAAAGAATTTATGTAGTTTTTTCACTCTTGAGAGCTCTGACAATGGTATCAATAATTATTTGTCCAGAGTGATTTACATGCAACTCTTCAGAGGTGCAAAAAATAGACTAGACTACTATTCACCAGGCTTGTCCCAAGCACTTTACATGTATTGTCTCACTTAATCCCACAAAAAGTCCAAAAAGGCAAGTACTAATACTATTTCCTCTTTTTTCAAAAAAATTAAGTGAAGCTCAGCAAGGTTTGGTGACTTGCCCAAGCTTACAAAAGTGCTAAATGGTACAACCAGGCTTCAAACTCAGGCTGTCACCTTCCAGGCCATTCATTTACCACTTGAGATTATCAACTACTTACTACCTAACAAAGCAATCTCTGGCAAAGTCCTACCCACAATCCCCACAATCTTCCTGGTGACCTACCTGGAAAAGCCTCTCACTGAACAATGTATTCCTCCTTTGGGTTCCAGGACACTTTCTAAAGAGCTCTGATATAGTCCTTGGCATATGGTATCACTGTGAGTTATGCATGTAGCAGTAGCCCCTGATAAAGTGTTACTGCTCCAAGAACAGGGATTATGTCTTTACCTTTTTTCTTAGTATCCCTAGGTCCTAGCAGCTCAGTACCAGATTCAAGAAATGCGGGGAGAATGAACCAGTTCTCTGGCTTAGCTGGCATGCTTTGGAAAAATCACCCTCTTAAGTGGAGACCTCTAATTCGGGATCTACTTAATTGTGGTACAGAGATTTGGTTGTCCAAATTCTGCAACCTATCTTGTATCTCCCAACTTTAAATTAAGGGAATTCAAGAAGTAATGTAACTGGCTGTTGTCTACCACCATCCTCAGCAGCTTCACTCACCTTTGGGATCTTCACCCCCATTTGGACAATGGCTCAGCCACAGTTACATAGAAACCAGAGGCAAAATAAATGGGAAATTAGATCACCTAATATTTCTCCTTTCCTTCATTAAGTTCTTAAAATAAAAGGGTTCAGTGAAATTGCTGATACTTTGGGGCCTTAAAGGAAAGAGAGATACAAAGCAAGTGATTTTACAGAGTCAGGAAATGATTAAACAAACTTTAGGAAAGAAGGCAGGTATGTGGATTGAGTTCATATATAGTTATAACTATGAAATAGTTTTAAATGCACATAAATTATGTATGGCTGTTGAGCACATATAATTCTGCTACAGCAATGATTATAAGAGAACCTAGAGTAGAAACAATCTAACATGTGTAACATTATGTAAGTGTCAAAATTTAAAAATTATATATGTATATTAACATTGATAGGGCAAAATAAAGTTTTGGTACAGAGGAAGAAAAAAGCTTTGTGATCTCAGCTTATCTCTGACATTGCCCTACCAAGTACAGGGTATTTCCTGAGTCCAGACCAGAAGGTAGATGATGAATGAAAACTGAGAAAGGAGAGGCACTGGAGTGATTATCATTCTCCTTCCCAAATCCAAGCCAGTAGCCAGCAGATAGCGGCTGTTAATATAACACTTTGGCTGTAGGGGGAATCAGTTGCTAAGGGCTTAATGGCAGAAAAAAACATGTGTGGTGATAGGAGAGAAGACTGCCTGATTTTATAATCAAAATATGTAGGAGGAACATGAAATTAGAAGGAGGATATAGCAGTTCCCTATAACATCCAGGAATAGCGATTTATCACAGTGTTTAAGAATACCATCCATAGTACAAGTCTGTCTCAGGAAAGAAAATGAAACAGGACTCCAATCACCAATGAAATGTTTAAAAGTGTGAGAAAAAAAAGAGGGCCCAGTTAGAATATGATTAATATCACTTTTTTCTTCACCAACAGATTCCAATCTCAAACTGAAAATTACATTTCTATTCAGGTCACCAGGAAACAAAGACGCTTCCAGTACCTAGTAACTGGGAAGTGTCTAATCGTCATTATGATAGCCACAAACTGTTAGATTGCCAGATACACCAACAACTGCAGAGATCAGCTGGGAGATCTGACGGGTGGATCACAATGCTATCCAAGTTAAAAGGTATGGGCAGATTCAGCCATCCGTTTGAATTAAAATATTGTAAAAATTAACTGTATAAGCTCCAATTGCAATTATATTTGATTATTGGATACATTTATATCTATACATATTTTCTTGATTCCATTAAGTCTGTCTTTGAAAAGACTCTAAATTATGCAAAAGCATTTAAAAATTTATGATTTATTAATCTGCCAATCTCCCTGCATGTTTGTGTCCCCCCAAAACTCATACATATGTTGAAGCCAAATCCCCAACATGAGGGTATTTGGAGCTAGGGCCTTTGGGAGATGATTAGGTCATGAGGGTGGAGCCTTCACACCTTCTGTCATATGAGGACACAGCAAAAACACCATCATTTATGAACCTAGTTCACCAGATAACTAATCTGCTGGCACCTTGATCTTGGACTTCCCAGCCTCCAGAACTATGAGAAATAAACTTCTATTGTTTATAAGCCACCCATTCTGTTATAGCAACCTGAACGGACTGAGACACTCCCCAAATACTATTTTCTCATGTGACTGAATTCACTAACTCCCACTTCTAAGACAGAAGTGTCAGCCACATTAATTAAACAAAACCAGTGTGATTGCTGTGCCTCTTCAGTTTGGGCCCTCTGCTTGCAATTACCCTCTCCCTGACTAGATCCGATTGACAGGTTTACCAATACAAATGGACAAACCTATTAGATTCTGTTTATAAACAGAAATGGTGACTACCTAAACACAATATGATTCTAAATTCTAGTCTTTTTTTTTTTTTTTTTTTTTTTGAGACAGAGTCTCACTCTGTTGCCCAGGCTAGAGTGAGTGCCGTGGCGTCAGCCTAGCTCACAGCAACCTCAAACTCCTGAGCTCAAGCGATCCTCCTGTCTCAGCCTCCCGAGTAGCTGGGACTACAGGCATGCACCACCATGCCCGGCTAATTTTCTCTATATATAGTTTTAGCTGTCCATATAATTTCTTTCTATTTTTAGTAGAGATGGGGTCTCGCTCTTGCTCAGGCTGGTCTCGAACTGCTGAGCTCAAACGATCCGCCCACCTCGGCCTCCCAGAGTGCTAGGATTACAGGCGTGAGCCACCGCGCCCGGCCTAAATTCTAGTCTTTAGTAAATTTCATTCTGCTCATTTTCTCCCTGGGGACTAGTTTATAATTTTGGGGTGGGGAGATCAAAGTGCAACACCAAGGCCAAACATCACAAAGAAGATTTGTCTCCATGAAAACTTAACTCTTCTGTGCAAAAGAAGAAACTATTAAAACTTTTTAATGACAAACTAAACAACAAAGGGTCAGCATCTTTCATCCAAAATGGACTCTTTAAAACTCAAGAAAATTGAGCTAAGGCTAAAAATAGGTAATTCACAAAAGAAGAAATATAATACAAATGATCAATAAGCCTAAGGCAAGATGTATAATACAACTTCTATAAAAGTCACAGAAACAAGAATTAAAAGAACAGTGAGATATCTGTTTTGCCTTTTAGGTGAGAAAAATGCAAAAGGCTGATTATCTCTAGCATAAGTAAGCAAAGAATGTAGAACATCATGCACTATATATTGGTTGCAGAGCAAATTGTTGCAAGATTTTTGTAGGGCAGTCAATATGCATCAAAATGTAAAATATACATTCGCCCTAACTCATTAATTTCATTTAAGAATTTATCCTAAGGAAATAACACTATTACACAGAGACATGTTAAAAGAATGTTTAATACATTGTTTTCATTATCCAAACGTTGTAAATAATCTTAATGTACTTAAATAGGATACTGGTTAATTCAATATTTACAATAAAGTTCAGATGGGAAGATATTCACATCCCATGCGAAAAATAACAGAAAAAATATATAACATGATCCTGCTTATGATACATCCAATTTAAGATGAACATTTTTTCACATTTCTAAAGTTAAAGTGTATCTTACAATTGATAGCATCTTAGATTCAATGCAATGTATAATTATTGATGCATTTAATAATCTAGAAGTTTTTATTCCAAATTAATATCTGTGGTGGAGAATGGTGTACTAGGGGACTTTTATTTTCTACTCTGAGGTTGTTTTTACTTTTTCTAATCAGCTATATTTTTAAAAATATTCCATAAAAACAATAAAATCATTCCCATTGGGTTACTCTAAAATGTTTTTAAACCCCTGGAAGAAAATAATATACAGAATGATTCATCAATACCCCAATAACCATTTTGTTTGGCAGAAAGATATTTGGATGCATAACGGATGCCAAAAAATAGTGTTTTTTTTTTTTTTTAAGGCATTTGACCAACTTCATGTGTACACATTCTTATTGGTGAGTGGCTCCTTTTTCAGAGCCTCAATGACATAAATTCCTAATTTGGCTGAATAGTGCATTTGTCATATATTCTTTCAGCTACAAAAAAAATACTCTAAAGAATAGCTCCTTTTAAAAAAGATTGCATACTAATAGTTTAAAAATACTACAGGCTAATAAATATTAAAATACTAGCATTTTATGTAAAATATTTCCATTAAGGAGTTAGAAATTAAACACATCACACTAAAGGGTTCAAACTGAGTAACATGTTACTCCTCATAGAATATATGCCTCTGTATATGTGGGTTGAAAATAAATAATTATTTCTTCTGAAATAATCTCCAATAGCATTTTATGTCTAATAATGAATTAAATGTAACTAAAAAGGAAAACAGGAATATAATAAACCTAGAATTTAAAATGTAATCTTTTTTATAAAATCATGAAACATAGTAGCTTTTCTTTTTTTTTTTTTTTTTTTTGAGACAGGGTCTCAAAATGATCCTCCCATCTCGGGCCTCCCAACGTGCTAGGATTATAGGTATGAGCTACTGTACCTGGCCAAATTATCTTTTATTATAGAGGGGTATAAGACTAATGTAGATGCCAGAAATTATAAAGGAAAAAAGATATATTTGACTACATAAAATTTGAAAATTTCTATACAATATAAAATACCATAAAGTTAAAAAATAAAAAATATCAAGAAAAAATTGCAATTTATGTAACATTACCCTTAGTATACAAAGAGCTATTACAAATAAATAAAAGAATATAAGCACATCAATGGAAAAATAAGGATATAAGCTAGCAATTCACAACATGAGAAATAAATATGGCCAATATATGACAAAATGTTGTCATGCTTGTTCAATAGGAAAATACTTTTAAAAGATTAATGAAGTCTAATCTGAGAGTGTGAGGCATACTGACAGTTTAATTCAGTGTGTATAGTACTATATGCAGTACACATTTTCTTTAGCACAATATGGAAATAGTGTTCTTCCAATAAATATTTATTGAATACCCATATATGTGGCACTGTCATAGATGCTGAGAACACAATGAAGAATAAGACAGAAAGGGAGGAGAAAGGAAATAAACCACTGAACAAATTAATGTATTGAAAAATAAAAAGTACCTACCCTTTGAACCATCAACTTCTTTTTCTTAAAAAAATTATAGTCTTATTTATTGAAAGATATCAGTTAAGAAACAGAAAAATAATTATTAGGTAAGCTTATATGGCACATGATTATGATTAAGTTCCACTAATTTATATTTCTGTATCATGCTTTCTGTTAATTCCAGAGCATTATATTCATGCAGCAGTGTTAGTAAGTACTGATTTTTTTTTATGTTCATCCTCTTGATAAAGCGCTATAACATCAGGAATATTTAGTTGGAGTCATTTTCTACCATTTGAGTATGTGATACTCTAATGTTAAAAAAACAAGTCTAAACCTAAGAAATTTAGACTGATCATTTTTTATTTACAAAACATGGACACACACACACACACACACACACACGTATATATAAGTCCAGTAGTTGTATCTGGCTTTTACCTATTTTTGTGTTGAAACTTTCCATCATATACAGTTTGTCCCAAGCACAAAATCCTGAGCCATGGGATACCAGGGGTGATATAATATGATAGTAGCACAGTTTGCTTTTGCACTCTTGAACCATCAATTTTACTTCTAGGAATTTGTTGTAAGAATATAATCAATAAGTGCACAAATGTTTGTTCAAAAAAAAATGTTATTTCCATTGGAAACATCTAAATGTTCTTGACAGATGAATGGATAAAGAAAATGTGGTATATATATACAATTAAATACAATTCAGCCTTTAAAAAGAAGGAAATTCTGTAATATGCGACAACATGGATGAATCTTTTGACATGCTAAGTGACGTAAGCCAGTTATAGAAAGACAAACATTGCATGATTCCACTTATATAAGGTATCTAAAATAATCAAAGTTATAGAATCAAAGAGTGGAATGGTGGTTACCAGGGCTGGAGGACAGGGGGAAATAAGGAGTTACTAATCAACAGGCATAAAATTTCAGTTAGGCAAGATGAATAAGATCTAGAGATCTGTTGTACAACATTGCACCTATAGTCAATAATAATGTATTATATACTTAAACATTTAAGAGAGTAGATCTCATGTTAAGTGTTCTTACCACAATAAAATAGTTTTTAAAAAGACGTTACAATAGCTTTCTATGGTTTTATGCATTTCTCTACTATCTAAATTTCTAACAATGAGCATACATTTCCTGAGGAAAAAAAGCATATCGATGTTCTGAAAAATACAAATATAATCTTTAAGAACTTCACAAACCATATACCAATATATTTGAAATTGCCAGCATTATGATAAAACTTAGTCATATTTTCTTCAGATTATAAATTTCTATAAATTATCTAGATATTGTTCTGTATTAAAATTTACATTAATGCTTTTTGCTTCACCTTCCTTTAAGAACTTTTTTGTATGAATATCAATTTTATACCTTTCTAAATTAGCTTTGTTCTGTAATTTAAATGAGTGTAAATATTATGCTTAATTGCTCAGCCAAATACCGAACACTTCAATCCACAGGCTCTGTGCCTTTGGAACAGATGATTATGAAAATTAATGGTTCCACAGAGTTCAGAAACACTAGAGGTGTCAAAAAATAAAGATGGATTACAAAAAGCTCTGGAAAATGTGTGACTCGTAGTTCATGATAGTTTTGAAACAGGATGAGAGTATTTACATGTGCATTATGTTTATGTACATATACACATACCTGTATTTTACATAGCATACATGAGATTTCGTGTTTATACTGAAGGTGCATACTTTCACGTAGGTAAACCTGTTATCCATATGCTTTATCTGCACCTCCAAGGCGAGCCACATTTGCCTTCATGTTATCTTCAAGAAGCCAGCATCAACCCGTGTGCAAAGGGATTCAGTATTCACAGGGCTCCACTCTGGCTACCTGCCTTGGAGATGGCCTATTTCCGGCGAAAGTGCAGAACAGAAGGGCAGGGCAGGGCAGGCCATGGCCCAGGAATCAGTCGACGAGGGCGCACTTCAGCACCACGGACACGGGCAACCCTGATCAAAGTCCTTTCAGGAGGAATAGCCCACGGAGATCGCCCCCAGCCCACTGCGCTCACCGCGTTACTCTCTCTCGGAGCCCTCAATTGTCCCTCGGATGCGCGCTTTGCGTCTCGCTCCCCGCCAAGCCGGTGAAAGCCTCGACCGAGATGCGGGTCCGCGCCGCGCTCTCACCCGCCCCAGCACGAGTCTCCTTCCTGCCAGCCGGCGCAGCCCTTCCTCCCTCTCCTCTCCTCCCAAATGAGGCCAAATGGGCGCACGTGGTGTGGAAATTCTACAGCGCCCAGAGCACTGTAAGGAAGGAGTCGTGTTTTCCTCCCCGGGGCTGGCGGAGGCTGAGAGGACCTGCCCTGAGCCTCCGCCGCCACACTCGCGGGCAGCAGAGCCCTTCCTCCACTAATCCTTGCCCTCGTCTCTCCTTGCGCCAAGATAGCTACAAACCGTCGATTTGCCGCGAAAATCTCAACCCACATAGACTGGCGTTCAAGAGTCATGGACTAAGAGAGTAATGAGAAATATAAATTCTTGGCCATATGTCTAAAACTAAACAGCATTTTAAAAAGTTGTATTTGAAACTGATCCCATGACGCCACAAGAACTCACCCACCCTTGCCTGAGTGGCTCCTGGGCGACAGGAAAGCAATAGCCACTGGCTTGTATCATGGACGCTGGGGGAGGGCCCATACCTGCGACGGTGGCAGGCTGTGGGAAGCGGGGACCATAGCTGATGCTGACCCTAGCATCTTGGCGTCCAGGTTCTCCAGGAGAGCAGCGCAGAGAACCCGGGGCTTCGCGGCCTTTCAGGCGTCGTGCAGTGCCCCACCGAAGGTTTGCAAAGGGGTCGAGGCGCTTCGCCCCCAGCCCAGCCCCCACCCGAAAAGAGAGGCTCTGCCCCTTAGGTGTCATGGCTAAAAACAGGTGGTGGGGTTCGGGGTCCGCTCCCACTCCTTCCCTGTGGGGCGACCGGGCAGGCAGCATCAAGGTCCCAGTCCGCCGCCGCCGACCGACTCCCGGGGCCCGTTTACCTGCGTGTCGCGGCGAGGAAGGTGCGCCCGGTGCTCCAGCTGGGGCTGCGGTATGCAGCCTCGGAGCCAGCTGAGGCCGCTGAGCGCACGGCCTGGAAAACCGCGACCCGGGTTACTGAGAGGGGCGGGGAGGGAGAGGGGGCCGCCGGCGCGCACACTGCGCCTGCGCTCCCCACTCCCCGCTTCCCACCCCGCCCCACCGTGCCAACCCAGCGGGTGTGGGAGTAGAAGACCGCGGGGAGCGCCCAGGGTTCGTGCCTGGGCTGAGGGACTTCCTCTCCCTGCGCGATGGGAGGGTCTTAGTCACGGGAAACTGCCCGCCCCGGGCCCCTTTAGCCTACACGCCCAAGGAGGAGCCGGTTGGAAGCAATCGCCTGTCAGCCTGGGCAACGTAGTCCTCTGGAAGGGAGCAGGGAGGCAGTCTGGGTCCATTTCCACCCAACTGCTTGCGTTTAAAAGTCGTTAGCCGATTCTTTGATATTTAAAAATGTTCCCAGCATCCGTAAATCGTGGTCTGGAAAGATCTTCGGATATCCCTGAGTCCACCCGACATTTTACTCTTAAGGCCTCTTAGGGAAAGGTCTGGACACTGCAGAACTGGTTCCTCTACTTGGGTCTACATACCCCAATACCAGGCCGAATGAATGTCATCTCTTGGAAATAGACCTGGTCATCAAAGCAATGCATTAGATGGGTCAATGGCACAGGCAGGAAGGCCATGCCCCT
This sequence comes from Eulemur rufifrons, assembly GCF_041146395.1. Lineage (NCBI taxonomy): Eukaryota > Metazoa > Chordata > Mammalia > Primates > Lemuridae > Eulemur > Eulemur rufifrons. Next base: position 119,359,653 of record NC_090989.1, read on the forward strand.
AGGCCGGGCAAGAAAGGGTGAGGCCTGAACCAAGGTACTAGCTGTGAGAAAAGACAGGAGGTGTCTGCTGGTTTTTCTTCTGTTCCTTCAAATCCACTCTCCACTGTGCTCTTTGACTCACGGCTGACCTTTACAGACTACATCAATTGTAATCTGGCTTTCAGTTTGGCAAGTCTGAGGCACCTGCAGGAGATTAGAAGGCAGGATGTTATTAGGGGCTTTCCCCTCCACCCGCAGTAAGGCCCCCTGTTAACAGTGGCTATGTTCTTCATCTGAAAGGCATTACTCCAGTCCTCTGACCCTCTTCTACAGTTTTTTCTGGTTCCTTACCATTAGCTGCCCTTAACCCTTCGGGGCTGGGGCTGATAATGGCTTTCAGAGGTTTCCTTTAACCCTGTCCACACCTTTTTAAATAATTCCTTCATTAAACTCTCCTCAACTATCCCATCTTTTTCCTACCTTTCCAGGACACTATAATAGATTTTAGTCCATCGTGGTTGGCAGGATTCATGAGAAAAAGAAATATGGGGCTTTTAAAAGGAGAGATGTCTCCTAGAGCCATCTTGACAGTTCCCTGGGTTCCAGGCAGCTGTCTTGCTAGGTGGTCTCCCTACTCAGTCCCCTAGCCCAAGGATGCCAAATGTTAGGGACAGAAAAGCAAGAGATAATGAAATGATAGAGGCAGAAAAACAAGAAGGAGGAAACAGTTAAAGAAAAACAATGAGAAGGAAATAGTTACAGAAAAATAACCGGGGAAAACAGTTATTTCAGTCTTAAAGAATGGGGTACTTAGACCGTAGAACAGTGGGACCAATCAGAAAATAGAAAAACACCATAAACAGTGACTTTCCCCATCACACATACAGGAGAAAGGAAAGTCTGGAACATAACCTTTAAGTTATATCCATACCTGGAAAAATCCAAACCCCAAAACCCATAACATATAGTCGTAAGTAATTATAACTGACCTTTTACATCAATATATACTACTAGAATATAAAAGGAAAAACAGAAGAAGACAATGTCTTTTCCACTCGTGTAAACAGACCCATTTCCCCTTAGGAAATGTACTTTTGCTTTGCACCCTTAAACTTTCCTTACAATGAATTCTTCACACATACTTGCTGAGTGTCTATCATCTCTTTCCCTGGCGAAGGCCAAGGCTTGTGATTCCTCCAAGCTAGGAGCCCAAGAACTGGGGAAACTCTTCAAAGTCCAGCCATGGACAGGACAGTGACACAAAAACAGTTTGAGTATACTCAAGAATGGAATTCAAACTGCTTATAACCAATGTGGTCACAAAAGGGCTGGGGATCATCTGAGTGCCCAGCATAATAGAGTTTTGGATACCTCTTGATGTAGAGAGACAGTCTAGATTTTTATGGAGCAAGGGCTGGTGCCCTGCCAACTGCAGCTGGGCTGCTTTTGAATGAGTCAATATTCTTAGGACACTTAAGAGTCCTGGGCACAGAGTCTGACAAATGTGCGTAAGAAGAAACTGCTGAATGAGGCAATTGTCAAGATTGAGGGCCTCTTGCTGTTCCTGTAGAAAACCCAAAGAGGGGGAAAAAACGGGCCATAGAGTGAATAATAATCATTAAATTGCCCCTAGCACTCCATATCAGCTTGATCTGAATCCAGGACTTGACGGGTTCTCAGTCTTGTAAAAACCACCAAACTGGTTTGACTAGTTTGATTCCTCCCTCACCCCCTTCAAACACCAACAACCCAAGGCGGCAATATCTTGGCAAAACTTACCCAAAGGGATCCCCAGGCATAGCTGGTAGCTGTTTGCAAACAGAATTAATGTCCAAGCAAACAGATTATGTGTACTGAATACAAATGAGACAGAACAGAACACTTAACATGTATTTCCCGACTTTCACCCTTTCTAAGAGAAAGGATCATTTGCTGTTCAGACAGGCATTCATGTTGCTGATCTAGGTAAGGAATAGAGGAACAGAAGCAAAAGGAGCCTCAGAAGGCTAGGGTGACATACGGAGGTGCAGCTAGATTTTATGTTTCCCTAGAAGGAAGTGGGGTGGGGTGGGGGTGAGCAACAGAGGCAAAATGTTTTGCGGATGGGAGTGAGAGTTAAAAAAAAAAAAAAAGCCTAGAATGAGCTGACTTTAGGAGAGAAAGTTTCTGGGGGTTTTGAAAACATGAGACTAGGGATTTAACATAGCTGTCATTCTGAGTGATACTGAGATACAGAGAGGAAGGAAAGAGGGTTTTTAGACGTATTGTTGTGTAATAAGTGGAATTATTTTGTGCTGTAACATTGAAGGCTTTTCCTTGCAAGTGTCAAAAACTCAAACTAAAACTGATTTAAGAAAAGGAATGTATTTGGCTTAATAACTGAAAAATCCATTGATAGATAATTCCCGATATGGTTGGATTCAGGGGTGCAAACAATGTCATCAGGACCAGGATGTGGTCTCTCTTTTCCTCTCTGTTGACTTTAGAGAATCTATTCTCACATACTGATTTCTTCCCACCTCCCCACCTTTCCCCAGCATTCAACTGATATTGTTACAGCCTAACCAGGTTCATTGCCTGCTGCTCAAGAAGAAACCAATACACTGAGACAGCAGGGGTTACAGGGAAGAAAGAGTTTAATATTGCAGGTGTCTTGCAAGGAGGCAGGAGGAAAATCCCAAATCCATCTCTCCAAGAATTTGAGAGAAAGGGCCTTTAAAGATAGTTTTGTTTGCAAAGGCCTAGGGAATTGAGTCTGCTGATTGGTTGGGGATGAACTCATAGGCTCAGTAAGCAGAAATTGTCTTCTTTTGCTGAGTTAGTTCCCAGGTTGCAAGACCAGTGGAGTTGGTTCCTTGGGCCACTGGTCTGGTTGGGTCAATTGGTCCATGGGAATGCAGAGTCTGGAAGACACCTCAAAGATCAGCCTTAGGTTTCACAACAGTGATGTTATCTATTGGAACATTGAAGAAAGCTAAGAATCTTTGTGACCATCAGCTATATGATTCCTGAGTAGTAAGCAACCATAGGAAAGCAAGCTAGAGAACAATGGTTGGTTTTATATGTGTATATATATATATATATATTTTTTTTTTTTTTAAACCATGCCTATACCCTTGCAGAGGTCAGGCACCTACCACAGTTCCCACTTTGCAGCCCTTTATTAATTTTATAAAGGGCAGTTTCAATAGCACCCTTATAGCTAAGCATTCCAGGAGAAACAGAGCATTTATTTCCCAGTAGTACCAATGAAATCTTGGAATTATGTCTCATTGGCAAATTCCGAATTATATACCCAATCATATACCTTAATCTGGAGACAAAGAATGGGGGAGGTGGGGCGTGGCAGCTCATGCCTGTAATCCTAGCACTCTAGGAGGCCAAGGTAAGAGGATGATTTGGGATCAGGAGTTTGAGACCAGCCTGAGCAAAAGCTAGACCCTGTCTCTACTAAAAACAGAAAAAATTAGCCGGGTGTGGTGGTGCGCACCTGTGATCCCAAATACTTGGGAAGCTGAGGCAGGAGGATCACTGGAGCCCAGGAGTTTGAGGTTGCATTGAGCTATGATGATGCCACTGCGCTCTAGCCAGGGCTACAGGCAAGACTCTGTCTAAAAAACAAACAAACAAACAAAAAGAATAGGGAGACCTAATTCTCCAAAAGAAAATCAAGGTTCTATTACCAGAATAAACCATATAGTGATGGGTAAGTGAAAAAAGGAAATGCTCATTATAGGTACCTCTCAAAGAACTTCAGTTAAGATTTATATTGCTTTTCAATTTTTTTTTGAAAAGAAAAAAACAAAAACACCAGACTAGTGTTTCTTGTGAAAATGACATCATGTTGACATTAGCAGCAAGGCAGCTGAAATGTTCCTTTAACTCAAAAAATAGAGTGAAATGTCTTGCTGTTCCTAAACAAAGAGAAACCAGAAAACATTTTAGAAATGTATTTTGGTCTGAGTTTGCATATGCTCATATCCTTTATTCAAGTAAAAAGGACCGTTTTCTTTTTTTTTTTTTTTTTTTTTTTTTTGTTGAGACAGAGTCTCACTTTGTTACCCAGGCTAGAGTGAGTGCCGTGGCGTCAGCTTAGCTCACAGCAACCTCAGACTCCTAGGCTTAAGCGATCCTACTGCCTCAGCCTCCCGAGTAGCTGGGACTACAGGCATGCGCCACTATGCCCGGCTAATTTTTTCTATATAGATTTTTAGTTGTCCATATAATGTCTTTCCATTTTTAGTAGAGACGGGGTCTCGCTCAGGCTGGTCTCGAACTCCTGACCTTGAGCAATCCACCCGCCTCGGCCTCCCAGAGTGCTAGGATTACAGGCGTGAGCCACCGCGCCCGGCCTAAAAGGACCGTTTTCTAATCCCAACAAACAACTTAGAATCCTTAAAGCCCTGAGTAAGTTACCAGGGTTCCTGGTTACCACTGTGGACATATTTGTTTCCTCCATCAGCACCACAACTTCACTCTCACGATCAAATACAAAGCTGAGTACAGTTGACCCTTAAACAACATGGGTTTGTACTGTGTGGGTTCACTTATACATGTGTTTTTTTTTCCAATAAATATATTGGAAAAATTTTTGGAGATTTATGACAATTTGAAAAAAATTGCAGATGAACCACATAGCCTAGAAATATTGAAAAAAATAAGAAAAAGTTAAATATGTCACAAATGCATAAAATATATGTAGGTACTAGTCTCTTTTATCATTTACAACCATAAAATATACACACATCTATTATAAAAAGTTAAAATCCCCATCTCTACAACAAAAAATAAGAAAAATTAGCTGGGTATGGTGGCACATGCATGTAGTCCCAGCTACTTGAGAGGCTGAAGTGGGAGGATTGCTTGAGCCTCGTAGTTCAAGGCTGAACTAAGATCTTAGTTCAAGGCATGAACTAAGATCATGCCACTGACCTCTACCCTGGGCAAGAGAGCAAGACCCTGTCTCAAAAATAAATAAACAAATAAAAGTTATCAAAACTTATGCACGCAAACACTTACAGACCATACATGGCAACATTCGTAGTCAAGAGAAATGTAAGTAAACATAATCATGCAGTATTAAGTCATAACTGCATAAAATTAACTGTGCTACATACTGTACTACTGTAATAATATCATAGCCACCTCTGATGCTATTGTGGTGAGCTCATGTGTTGCGAATAGCCACTTAAAATGCCATCTCCGTGTAAGTTCCTCTCTCCAGTAAATTTCGTATGGCAGTAAAAAGTGATCTCTTGAAGTTCTTGAGTAATTTTCCTCCTGTTTAGTGCAATACCATAAACCTCAAATAGCACCAGGGGATCCATAAAAAGTGTCACTGGTGACTGTGGAAGTGCTCCCAAGAAGCAGAGAACAGTCACAACATTGCAAGAAAAAGTTGAATTGCTTGCTACGTACCATAGGTTGAGGTCTGCAGCTATAGTTGCCTGCCCTTTCAGACAGACAATTCATCTCGTAAACAGACAATGGAAATTTATGATATTGATAAGTACAGTACAGTACTGTAAATGTATTTCCTCTTTCTGATTTTCCTAATAACATTTTTTTCTGTAGCTTACTTTTTTGTAAGAATACGTATATAACACATACAACGTACAAAATATGTGTTGATCGACTGTTTCTGTTATTAGTAAGGCTTCTGGTCAACAGTAGACTATTAGTAGTTAAGTAGTTTGGGAGAGTCAAAAGTTACATGTGGATTCTCGCCTGTTCAAGCGTCAGTGGCCCTAACCCCCATGTTGCTCAAGGGTCCACTGTACGGGTAGCACTCTGGGCTAACCAACTAAGAATTGGTTTGTATACTCACATGGGAAGGCACACACTAACACCTCATTTCAGGAGTGTTCAGATTTTATTAGCCTCAAATACCTAGTGCACAACCACAAACCATGAAATAAGGAGGAAACTTGCTGTTACAAAGTTCAATTCAAGCACTTTCCATAGTCTTCAACTCATGTATAAAACTGAGGCACCAACAGTAAGCACAACTGTTTTCTGCCAATCCATTCTTTTTCCATTACCACTTACTATTCTATTGCTACATTTACTTGTTTCACCACTTACTAGCTCTGTACTAATGATCCCTTCTCTGAAAAGGGGATAACATTAATAATAACCTACTAGACAGGCTGTTATAAGGTCTAAATGAATTAATAGATATAAAGGGTTTAGGACAATGCCAGGCACCTGGAAAGCACTCAATTGATGTAGGCTCTTATGATTTCAGGGGCCAAAAAGTAAATCTTTCTACGGGCTAGATAAGTAAAAGGAGTGAAAAAGTCTAGGTGGAGACCATATCTGAAGACCGTACTGTCTTTAAAGAAAGCAGCTATTAATGCAGCTTCAGAAACCACAAGGAAATGTGAATACACTATTGATAGATCTTTTACTTTTTTAAAATAGAGATGGAAATCTTGGATTTTATGTGAAAACTTATGATTATTAAAAAGGCAAATGTATTCATAATTTAAAAAGCCACTCAACAAACTAGGAACAGAAGCAAACTACCCCAACAAAATAAAGTCCATATATGAAAAATCCAGGCCGGGCGCGGTGGCTCACGCCTGTAATCCTAGCACTCTGGGAGGCCGAGGTGGGCGGATCGTTTGAGCTCAGGAGTTCGAGACCAGCCTGAGCAAGAGCGAGACCCCACCTCTACTAAAAATAGAAAGAAATTATATGGACAGCTAAAAATATATATAGAAAAAATTAGCCGGGCATGGTGGCGCATGCCTGTAGTCCCAGCTACTCAGGAGGCTGAGACAGGAGGATCGCTTGAGCTCAGGAGTTTGAGGTTGCTGTGAGCTAGGCTGACGCCACGGCACTCACTCTAGCCTGGGCAACAGAGTGAGACTCTGTCTCAAAAAAAAAAAAAAAAAAAAGAAAAATCCACAGCTAACACCACACTCAGTGGTGAAAGACTGACAGCCTTGCCTTAGGAACAAGAGAACAATGCCCACTTTTGCTGTTTCTATTCAACATAGTACAGGTTGAGCATCCCTATTCTGAAAATCCACCAAAATACTCCAAAATTGGAAACTTTTTGAGTAGTGACATGACGCTCAAAGGAAATGTTCATTGGAGCATTTTGGATTTCAGATTTTTGGACTAGGGATGCTGAACTGGTAAGTATAATGCAAATATTCCAAAATCCCCCCCCCCAAAAAAATGTGAAATTTGAAATACTTCTGGTCCCAAGCATTTCAGATAGCAACTACTCAACCTGTACTATAAGCCCTATGCAGAGCAAATTAGGCAAGAAAAAGAAATTTAAAACCTCCAAATCGGAAAGGAACAGTAAAATTATCTAAGTTTACAGACAATATGATCTTATATGTATAAAACCCTAAATACTCCACATGCACACACACACACAAACTGTTAGAACTAATGAATGAACTCAGAAATGTTGCAGGATACAAAACCAACTCACACTTTTTTTTCTACACTACCCAGAGAAGGGTCTGGATACCTGTGGTAACTTAAAGAGAAACTGTCACAATGTCCGGAGCCCTTGATGTCCTGCAAATGAAGGGGGAGGATGTCCTCAAATTCCTTGCAGCGGGAACCCACTTAGGTGGCACCAACCTCGACTTCCAAATGGAACAGTCCATCTACAAAAGGAAAAGTGATGGCATCTACATCATAAATCTGAAGAGGACCTGGGAGAAGCTTCTGTTGGCAGTTCGTACCATTGTTGCCATTGAAAATCCTGCTGATGCCAGTGTCACAACCTCTAGGAACACTGGCCAGCGAGCTGTGCTGAAGTTTGCTGCTGTCGCTGGAGGCACTCCTAGTGCTGGCCGCTTCACTCACGGAACATTTACTAACCAGATCCAGGCAGCATTCCGGGAGCTGCGCCTTCTGGTGGTTACTGATCCCAGGGCTGACCACCAGCCTCTCACAGAGGTGTCTTATGTGAACCTGTCTACAATTGCTCTGTGCAACACAGATTCTCTTCTGCCTTATGTGGACATCACCATCCCATGAACAACAAGGGAGCTCACTTAGTGGGACTGATGTGGTGGATGCTGGCCTGGGAAGTTCTCCGCAGGCATGGAACCATCTCCCATAAACACCCGTGGGAGGTCATACCTGACCTCTACATCTACAGAGGTCCGGAAGAGATTGAAAAGGAAGAGGAGGCTGATGCTGAGAAAGCTGTGACCAAGAAGGAATTTCAGGGAGAATGGACCGCTTCAGCGCCTGCAGCTCCTGCTGCTCAACCTGAAGTTACAGACTGGTCTGAAGGCGTAAAGGTGCCCTTTGTGCCTCTTCAGCATTTCTCCACTGAAGACTGGAGCACTCAGCCTGCCATGGAAGACTGGTCTATAGCTCCCACTGCTCAAGCCACTGAATGGGTAGGAACAACCACTGAGTAGTCTCAAGCTGTTCTTCCACAGACCCGTAAACAAGATGGAATAGGGTTGACAGAAAATAAACATCAGGTCTAAATCAAAAACAAAACCAACACACAAAAAAAATGAGTTGCATTTCTATACACTAACAATGAAAAATCCAAAAAGTAAATGAAGAAAACAATTCCACTTATAATACCATCTGATCTCCACCTATCCCAAATCTCGAACAACCTGGATCAGTGAAATATTGGATTTGATCTATGACAATGGGATGCAGAGAAATGTAAACTGGATGCAATATACAACTGAGTGGCTTTCATGAAATTTATAATTCCTGGACTCACCAGTGGTGTTAAGCAGTTGAAAAACATGCAGAATCCTCAATTAATGAAAACATACCTACCGGTTCATTTTTTCCCCTCTTCATTTTGAAAGAATGACTGCATTATGACCTACATGGCAGAGAATGCCAAAGTTGTGTCTGTGTCTTATTATTATTTCCACCAGATGACAAAAATGCACCCAGAGCCTGGAACCTGGGAGGTGTTCCTGGATAAGTTCATGGTTGGAAAGGTGTGTTTGGGTTCCTGGTATGACCACATGAAGGGCTGGTGGGAGAAGAAAGATTGTCTTATCCTTTACGAAGGATATGAAGACATGAAAGAGGACCCAAAGTGTGGAATTCAGAAACTGTTAAAGTTTCTTCTGGTATCTTCTAGAGATACCAGAAGAAATTGTGAGTAAAATATTCTATCACAGCTCCTTTGATGTGATGAAGCAGAACTTTAGTGCAAATGATGAGATGGAATATTCTGTGTCTCCTTTCATGAGCAAGGGTATTTAAAGGAGACTAGAAGAATCAGTTCACTGTAGTCCAGTATGAGAAATTTGATTATATTAATAAAAAGAAAATGAAAGCATCTACACTGCAGTTTCAATCAGAAATCTAAGCAATACCTGCTCTTTCTCCAACTCCTTTAGCTAGCACCTAAATTATAAGATTATAATCCCTCAAACATTTAGTGAAAGAAAATTCTGTACTGGTGTTTCCTTATTTACTTTGATTAGTAGTTTGTAATAGAATAATCAAAGAATTTCAAAGTATACATAGGAAAAACCTATACTGTATTTAATTTGCTGTTTCTGAGTTATTTCACTTAAGATAATGGCCTCCAATTCCAGCCATGTTGCTGCAAAAGACATGATTTCATTCTTTTTTATAAGTGGGTAGTATTCCGTGTGTGTGTATGTACCCCACATTTTCTTTATCCATTCATTGGTTGATGAACATTTATTTTGATTCCATATCTTTGCTACTGTGAACAGTGCTACAGTAAACATGCAAGTGCAGGTATCCCTTTGATATATTGATTTATTTTTCTTTGGGTAGATACTCAGTAATAGAATTGTTGGATGGAATTGTAGTTCTATTTTTAGTTTTTTGAGATAGCTCTATACTGTTTTCCATAGTGGCTGTATTCATTTACTTTGCCACCAACAGTGAATAAGAGTTCCCTTTTCTCTGTGTCCTCACCAACATCTATTATTTTTTGTCTTTTTAGTAATAGCCATTCTGACTGGGATAGATGATATCTCATTGTGGTTTTAATTTATATTTCTCTAATGATTACTGATGTTGAATATTTGTTCATATACCTGTTGGCCATTTGAATGTCTTATTTTGAGAAATGTCTATTCATGTCCTTTACCTTCTTTTTAATGGAATTATTTCTTTTTTTTTTCCTGTTGAGTTGCTTGAGTTCCTTATATATTCTGTATATCAGTTCCCTATTAGACGAATAGTTTGCAAATCTTTTCTCCCATTTAAAAGATTGTCTCTTCATTCTGTTGATTATTTCTTTCACTGTGCAGAAGCTTTTTAATTTAATTAAGTCCCATTTGTCTTTTTTTGATTTTGCTACCTGTGCTTCTGAGGTCTTAGTCATAAATTCTTTGCCTAGGATAATGTCCAGGAGAGTTTTCTCTAGGTTTTCTTCTAGTATTTTCACGTTTCAGGTCTTATCTTCAAGTCTTTAATCCCTTGTGAGTTGATTTTTGTATAGGGTAAGATAGGGCCCAGTGTCATTCTTCTGCATGTGGTTATCCAATTTTCCCAGAACCATTTATTGAACAGGGTGTCCTTTCTACAATGTAAGTTCTAGTTGGCTTTGACAAAGATCAGTTGGCTATAAATATGTGGCTTTATTTCTGGATTCTCTATTCTGTTCCATTGGTCTATGTGTCTTTTTATACCACTATCATGCTGTTTGGGTTATTGTAGCCTTGTAATATATTTCGAAGTCAGGTAATGTGATGCCACCAGCTTTGTTCTTTTTGCTCAGGATAACTTTGGCTATTAGGGCTCTTTTTTAAATATGCATTTTAGGATTTTTTTCTAATTTTGTGAAGAATGATGTTGGTATTTTGATAGGGATTGTATTGAATCTGTAGATTATTTTGGGTAATAGGATCATTTTTAAAAATTTTATTGAGACAGGGTATCACTCTGTTACCCAGGCTGGACTGCAATGGCATGATCATAGCTCACGGCAGCATTGAACTGAGCTCAAGCAATCCTCCTGCCTCAGCCTCCTGAATAGCTACGATGACAGGTGCATGTCACCATGCCCTGCTAATTTTTTTTTTTTTTTTCTGTAGAGATGAGGCCTTGCTTTATTGCCCAGGCTGGTCTCAAACTCCTGGCCTCAAGCAATGCTCCAACCTCAGCTTCCCAACAAGTGTGAGCCACTGTGCCCAGCCCAATATGATCATTTTAACAATATTGACTCTTCTGATCCATGAACATGGGATGTTTTTCCACTTGTTTGTGTCATCTTCAATTTCTTTCATCAGTGTTCTATAGTTTTCCTTGCAGAGATATTTCACCTCCTTAGTTAAATTTATACCTAGATTTTTTTTTTTTTTTTGGTAACAATTGTAAACGGGATAGCCTTCTTAATTTCTTTCTTGGCTAGATCATTATTGGTGCATAGAAATGCTATTGACTTTTGTATGCTGATTTTGTATCCTGTAATTTTACTGAATTCGTTTATTAAATCTAAGGAGTTTTTTGGTATAGACTTTAAGTTTGTCTAGATATAAGATCATATCATCAGCAAAGAGGGACAATGGGACTTTCTCTTTTCCAATGTGGATGCCTTTTATTTCTTTCTCTTGCTGATTGCTCTGGCTAGGACTTCCAGTACTATGTTGGATAGATGTGGTGAAAGTTGGCATCCTTACTATTTCTTTTCTTTTGCTAATTTGGGGTTTGGTTTGTTCCTACTTCTCTAGTTCACCTAGCTGCATTGTTAGATTGTTAATTTGTGATCTTTTTACTTTTCTGATATAGGCATTTATTGCTATAAACTTCCCTCTTAGCACTGCTTTTGTTATATCTCACAGGTTTTGGTATGTTGTATTTTCATTTTCATTTGTTTCAAGAAATTTTTAAATTTCCATCTTCTTTGTTGACTCAATGGTCATTCAGGAGCATGTTGGTTAGTTTCCAAGTATTTGTATATTATCCAAAGTTCCTCTTGGTATTTATTTCTAGTTTTAGTCCATTGTGATCTGAGAAAATATTTGATATGATTTCAATTTTCTTTTTTGAGATAAGATCTTGCCCTGTTGTTGAGGCTAGAATGCAGTGGCAGCATCATAGCTCACTGCAACCTTAAACCCATGGGCCCAAGCAATCCTTCTGCCTCAGCCTCCTCAGTAGCTGGGACCACAAACTTGTGCCTCCGTGCCTGGCTAATTTTTTTTCTTTCTTTCTTTCTTTTTTTTTTTCTTGCAGAGGCAGGGGCTTGCTATGTTGTTTAGGCTGGTATCGAACTCCTGGCCTCAAGTGATCCTCCTACCTTGGCCTCCCAAAGTGCTGAGATCACAGGCATGAGTCACCATGTCTGGCCTGAATTCATTTTTAAAAATTTGTTGAGACTTGTTTTGCGGCCTACCATATGTCTATCCTGGAGAATATTCCATGTGCTGATGAAAAGCATATATATTCTGCAGTTGTTGGATAGAATGTTCTGTAAAAGTCTATTAGGTCAATTCGATCTAAAGTCCAGTTTAAATCCAATGTTTCTTTGTTAATTTTCTGTCTACATGATCCGTCTAATGCTGAGAGTGGGGTGTCGAAGTTGCCCCACTATTACTGTATTGCAATCTATATCTCTTGCTTTAGATCTAGTAATATTTGCTTTATGAATCTGGGTGCTCCAGTGTTGGGTGCATATGTATTTAGAATTATTATATTCTCTTGCTGGGTTGATCCCTTTATCATTATATAATGACTTTCTTTTTGTTTGGTTTTTTTTTTTTTTTTTTTTTTTTTTTTTTTTTTTTTTTACTGTTCTGAACTTAAAGTCTATTTTATCTTATCTAGCTCACTTTTGGCTTCCATTTGCATGGAATATCTTTTTCCATCCCTTTACTTGCAGTCTATATGTGTCTTTACTAATAAAGTTAGTTTCTTGTAAGCAGCACATAATTGAATCATGTTTTTAAAATTTTATTCAGCAGTTTTATATCTTTTAAGTGGAAAATTTACTCCATTTACACTCAAGGTTATTATTAATATGTGAGGCTTTGTCCCTGGCAGATTGTTAATTGTTTTCTGGTTGTTTTAGGTATCCTTTGTTTCTTTCTTTTTCTCTCATTGTTTCTCCTTGTGGTTTGGTGGATTTCTGTAGTTGTAACACTTGAGTCCTTTCTCTTCTTCCTTTATGTGATTGCTTTATCAGTTAGTTTTCTACTTTTGTGTATTTTTATGATGGTCAATATCTTCCTTTCACTTTCAGGTTTAGGACTCCCTTGAGTATTTCTTGCAGGGCCAGTCTAGTGATAATGAATTCCCTCAGCATTTGCTTGTCTGGGAAAGACTTTAGTTCTCCTCCATTTATGAAGAATAATATTACTGGATGCAATATTCTTGGCTGACAGGTTTTTTTTTTTTTTTCTTTCAGCACCTTAACTATATCATCCCATTCTCTTTTTGCCTGTAAGTTGTTTGCTGAGAAATCCACTGTTAGTCTGATACGGTTTCCTTTATAGGTGACTAGATGCTTTTCTCTTGCTGTATTTAGAATTCATTCTTTTTCTTTGATTTTAGGCAGCCTGATTATGAAGTACCATGGAAAAAAACTTTTTTCATTATACCTGCCTGGGGATCACTGAGCCTTCTGTATCTGAATGTCTAAACCCCTTGCCAGACTTGGGAAGTTTTCATCTATTATTTCATTAATAGGTTTTCTCATCTTTTATCTATCTCTTTGCCCTCAGGGATATCAATAATTCAAATATTTAGTCACTTTATGCTGTCTCAAATGTCACGAAGGCTTTGCTCATTCTTCTTTTTCCTTTGTTTTTGTATGATTGGAGTATTAAAAAAGACTTGTCTTCAAGTATTGAGATTCTTTCTTTTGCCTGATCTAGTCTATTGTTGAAGCTTTCAAATGTACCTTGTATTTACTTCAATGAATTATTCAGGTCCAGAATTTCTACTTGGTTCTTTTTCAAAATATCTATCTCTTTGGTAAATTTCTCAGTCATATCCTAAATTCTTTTTCTGATTTCTTTGTGTTGTTTTTAAGAATTTGTCTTGTATCTCACTGAGCTTGTTTAACATCAATATTTTGGGCAGGTGCAGTGGCTCAAGTCTGTAATCCTAGCACTTTGGGAGGCTGAGGTGGGAGGATTGCTTGAGGTCAGGAGTTCAAGACCAGCCTGAGCAAGAGTGAGATTCCATCTCTACAAAAAAAAAAAAAAAAAGAAAAGAAAATAGAAAAATTAGCCAGGTATGGTGGCACATGCCTGTAGTCCCTGTTACTTGAGAGGCTGAGGCAGGAAGATTCCTTGAGCCCAGGAGTTTGAGGGTGCAGTGAGCTATGATGATGGCACTGTACTCTAGCCACGTTAACAGAGCAAGACCCTGTCTCAAAAATGAAAAATAAAATAAATATTTTGAATTCTTTATCTAGGATTTCAAAAGTTTCTTCTTGGTTTAGATCTATTGCTGGAGAATTATTGTGTTCCTTTGGAGGTGTCATATTTTCTTCCTTTCTCATGTTTCCTGTGTCCTTGAGTTAATATATGCACATCTGATGTAACAATTGCTGCTTCTTATTTTTGAATTTCCTTTCATGGGGGAGGGTCTTTTCCTCAAGATGTATTTATGGTGTTGGTTGCATAGAGCACTTTGATTTTGAATCTGGGTACATTTAACAGTGTAGTCTCTATATGATTTCTTTAGCTGTAAACCATGTTCATGGTAGCTGTGATTTCCTCAGTGGCTTAGGGTGCAGTTATTAGTGAAGGCTGTGGAGAAGTTGTGCTGGAGACTACAATGCCATGTGGGCCAGTCTTCAGGCCCCAGTGGTGGCAGCGGTGGGCTGAGCATGCTTAACTTTGTGCCCCAGGGCTATCTACACTGGCACCTGTGTAGGTGGTTACCAGCAGGCCAGTTCTTGGCCTTCCAGGTGACTTGCTCAGGTGCCAGAAGTGGCAGCAGTGGATCAGGTGGCTGGGTGGGTTCTTGGGCCCCTGGGCAGCCAGCATGATGTTGGCGATGACAGTAACAAAGGCAGGATGATTCTCTGGCTCCCAAGTGTTGTGTGTTGATGTTAGGGGTGGCTGTGATGGGCTGGGCAGGCCAGTCTCTAGGCCCTCAGGTACTTCTTGCAGGTAGGTGCCAGCTGATGTGGTAGTGGCCAAGAGTTTAGGCCCAACTTCAGGCTCAAAGAGGAGTGCTCAAGTGCCCAAGGTCATAGATTGGATTGGGAGAGACCCAGGATTCTGGGCTACGTGATCTGTCTTCGCAGGAGGGCAAAGCTGGGCTGGGTGGGCTTGTCCTCAGGTCGCCCACACCAATGGTGAGAGCAGGCATCAGATATAGTGTGTAGGAGTAGGACAATGCTAGGCCGTAGACCGAGTACTCAGGGGAGGGACGGTAGCAGCCGTGCTGAAGCCCTGCCACTAGAGAGGGTGGGACTGGCCTCGGTGACCATAACCTGGGCCATTGGTTGGGGAATGCGTGTCCCTCTCGTGCCCCAATCCTGGTGGGATTCGTTCCCCATCCCTGGCAGTTGTAGCCCATGCCTAGCTTGCACCCCAGTCCTGGCTACAGGAGACCCCACCCAGCTAGTGACTAAGTCCCACTGGCAACTACACTCTGCTCTGGTCCCAGTCTCTGTCCCAGCAGCAATAGATTCCCAGTGGCACTGGCAGCTGCAGTCCAGGTCTCACTTACTTCTTAGCCCAGGCTGCATGAGTACTCCCAGCTTGTGCCCCAGGCCCAGCAATGACAGCTGAGTTTTCTTAATGCCTCAGTCCTGATGCCACTGGGCCCCAGGACAGCATGCAGTCTGCCAAAGGGTAGGTTTGAAAATGGCACCATGATATAGCCACTTAGGTCTCAGAAAGGGTGTGGGATCCCACACACGAGCTTCCTGGAGCAGTTTTATTCCGTGGTATCCTCGCAGGTCTCTTATGTTATTTTCAGGGTTTGGTTGAAGGATTCACCCATGGCCAGGATTGCATGATTCCATGGTGGGGATGTGGGCTGCTGAAAGTCTCTTACTCTTTCCCTACATTGGGAAGTCACCCCTGGCTCCCAGCTGATCCCAGCCAACTGGGCTGCCTCTCTTTCTTTTCCTCCTCTGCTTTTGTTGTTCCCTGTCACTTCTGTTGAATTCCAGCATGCTTTCTTGGATAATGTATTCAAAGTGTCAAATTTCCCATTTCTAAAGCAGAAGAGGGGTAATGTCAGGTTTCCCTGAAACATATGGGGATAAATATTAGATACTATTACCAAGAAAAGAAGGAATATGTGTTGGGTGGCCAAAAACAACATGTGTCCACCACCTCTGATATCTATCAGATCTGATTTGACTTACTGTTCATCAAGCATTTATTGAACAAAATACTAAAAAAAAATTTTAAATGCAAAACAGAAACAATTTAATCTTCCCTGTCAGGATCCTTTTTGACTCCTGATCCTTGCTCTAGGAGTTTTTTTTTTAAAGTAATATCCTAGTTCGCACTTGATACACCAAAATCCATCTACCTGGGGGTCTCTTGCTCAGATCTGACTGTGAAAATACAAACATAAGGCAGGAGGGGAAGAAGGGCATCTACTGTGAAGAGGGAGTTACCAGGCTAGGCCCAAGAGAGGTGTTGGGAGAATAGGTGGCCCACTGTGGCTTCCTGGCTTTGCCCTTCTGCCCCTTCACTTTATCACCCTTCTGCAGGCCTCTCTAAACACAAAGAACAGCCAGGGTGCCACCAAATTTCCTAAGTGCAAAGTACCTTCTCTCTCCATTAATCTGCAAAGAGTTTTTCATTTTAAAACTCAAGATGTGATTGCTCATGCTGGGTATTTAACATTATATGTAATAATAACCAATGTGATAAAAATTAGAGTGAACTCTGCTTTAGCTGTAAGGTGGTTTATGAACCACTTTACTGATCCTTAAGAGATGCAGACATGCAGACTGGCAGCCTGCCCACACAGCAGGTGGTGTCAGGCACAGGCTCCTGACTAGGGATGGAAGCCTTCAGTTCTATTGTTAGCTCCGCTGCTGCTCTGCAGCTGTGTGACCTTGAGCAAACAAATTAACCCCTCTGAACCTACCAGTTACTCACATCTAAAATATCAGAATTAAACTTGATGTTCTCTAAGCTCTTTTCATCTCCAGCATTCTAAGATTTTCTAAGAAATTGATTTTGTTTTTAAAAGTTCATAAATGAGAAGTTATCAGTAAGGAGTTTTTATTTTTCTAGAGCAAGAAAGATGGCCAGGAGACGCATTCAGGCTGAATGGGGTTAAGGAGGAGGTGCAATGTAGGCAAGGGGCTTCAGAGTGATCAGGATCATGAAGGACAAGATGCTAAGGAGGGACCTCTTAAAGAGAAAAATGATGCAGTGATACTCAATAAAAGCTGAGTAGGGAAGATTTTATTCAGGACTATCGCAATAGGTGTAGGGACCACTGCAACGGGATTTTGCAGGGGGGCAGAAAGACTGGGCTCAATTCCAAATACAGTATGGACAAGTGAGAATTAATACCAAGGAGCAAGGTGGGGGTCAGTGGATGGAAAACTACTAAGAGGAAATAGTAGGGGCAAGGGGAATTTTGGCTAAAACAATCTAACAGGATTCTTGTTAAAGATTGCCAGGGGGTTAAGGCATCACCTGGGGAATGGCAGAGAATGAGGAACCTGGTCAGATATTAAGTAAGGGTCATCAGATATGAAGTGTAGGGGGCTCTTGCTAAACTGATTTAGCGGGGTTCTTTGCTAAAATTGGATTTTACAAGGGAGTATACAAATAGGGCTAAGAGAAGGTTCAGGAGATTGCAAAGAATCTTTGGCAGGACTGACCCTCCTCTACAGTCTTTAGTGAGCCTCAGGAGGCAATGTGGACTGAAATGCAGGAATCCCCATGCTCTTTGGGCTGAGGAAACGCTGAATTTTCTAGTTTCACAGGATTCCCTTCTTCAAAGGTTCCTCCAGGGACCCAGACCTCTTCCCTCCTATGTTTCCTAGAGGAGGGCCCTAACCAGGGTGGGACATCCAAGGTTTTATCCCAGGACACCTAAATAAAGATGACAAATAGAAAGCATGAATTAATCTTCACTCTGTCTCCAAATCTCACTAAAACAATCAGGAAGAAATGTGTTTTAAGACAAATCCACAGGAAAAAAAGAGAAAAGGAGAGGACGTAACAATTAAATTCTAGAAGTTAGAAAATGCCTGAACTGGCTTAGCAGACTCTAGTAAACTGAATCCTAAGCCAGTGAGGGTGAAAGATGAGAAGCAACCTGATGTACACTGAAAAACTCAAATAGCTCCAGGAATTGGCACCTCTGGAAGTGGGGCTAAAGGGAGGGGTTGAGATAAAAGGGATCAACTGAAAGTTATTTTAAGAAGCTGTCAGGAGGCCAGGGGCAGTGGCTCACACCTGTAATCCAAGCACTTTGGGAGGCCAAAGCGGGAGCATCACTTGAACCCAGAAGTTCACAGGACAGCCTGGGCAAGAGTGAGAACCCGTCTCTACAAAAAATTAAAAATCCTTAGCTGGGCATGGTAGTGCACACCTGTAGTCCCAGCTACTTGGAAGTCTGAGGCAGGAGGATGGCTTGGTCCCAGGAGTCTGAGGTTGCAGTGAGCTATGATGATGCCACTGCACTCTAACCCAGGTGACAGAGTGAGATCCTGTCTCAAAAAAAAAAAAAAAAAACCCAAAAAAACCCACAAGTAAACAAAAACCAAAAACAAAACAAAAAGAAGCTGTCAGATCCCCAGTTGCCCTTCCCCAATCCACAAAGCAAGGAATTCTCTCTCCTTGCTTCTCTCTCCCACCCTAGTAGGAGACTGGAGGCTCTTTTTCCCAGAGTGAAGAAGAATGTTCTCTGGAGAAGAAAAATCTGGGGGTCTCTGCACTGAGGAACATCAGGCACAAAAGAGAACAGGAGAATGCACGTAGACAGCAGGATTATGTGAATGTTTATATACCGAATGTTGAAACCACCAGCCCTCTTCTCCCCTCAGCTCCCAGAAAACTGGCAGCCAGGACTGTGTTGTCCAGGAGACTAGGGGATCCTTCTTGTGAGCATTCTGACAAGCCCAAGAGAAAGACTTTATAATTCCGACACAAGGATTTTCCAACCAATTGGTTCTGCTAGATCACTGTACAGAGAAATCCACAGTTGACAAGCCTCAGTTCATGCTCCCAGCAGAGCTTCCAATCAGCTTTCTATGCCTGATTCTTAAATATGAGCAAAAGCCAAAGATCACCACACATCTGAGGGACACCTCAGACCAAATCAAACAAACAGACAAAGATAACTTTGAGGAAACAGAGACTATCCAGCAGGAAGAAAATGCTTTTTTAAATCACCAAAATCCTCAGAGAGAAGGATATTAAATCAGTGAGAGAGAAAAAATGGTGTGTTTGTAGGCAAGACATGGTGGCTCACTCCTGTAATCCCTGAATATTGGGAGGCTGAGGCAGGAGGATCACTTGGGTTTGAGACCAGCCTGGGCAGCATAGTGAGAGCACATCTCTCCAAAGAGTAAATTAGCTTGGCATGGTGGCAAACACCTATAGTCGTATCCATGTAGGAGGCTGAGGCAGGAGGATCACTTGAGCCCAGGATTTTGAGGTTATAGGGAAGACTTATTCAACTTAATGACTGATTGGATGAAGGTGATGAGAGAGAGTGTGGTTCAGGATGAGTTCTATTTTTCTGATATGAGTAACTAGATAAATGGTAATACCATTCTCCAATCAGATACAAAAAAATGAATTTGAGGAGAAGATGGCAAGTTCAATTTTTGCATGGTTAATTGAGAGAACTACTGGACAGACAGTAATAATTTTAAAGTAGGCAGTTCAATACACGGATCTGGAGCTCAGGAAAGAGGTCTGGGTTAAAGATACAAATTTAGGAATCAGTGTTGTATAGATGGAAAATCTCAGCCATGGGAGAGGATTAAAGTATCCAGAAAGAAGGTGTAGAAAGAGATGAGAGGAGTTTCAAGTGCATAATCCTCAGAAAAACAAACATTTAAGTCTGGGTGAGGAAGAGAAACCAAAGATATGGTTAAAACATAAGAGAGGTAGGAGGTGAAACTAGAGAGGGAGGAGAGCTTCCAGGAAGACATGAATGGTTCTAGAATCAAATGTCTAAAAATATGCATGGATATCTCCCAGACAGATGAAAGAAAAAAAAAAAAACTTTTCCCAATCCCATTGCCCCATTAATGACTCCTCCATTTTTGTCTTCCTCTACGTACTAAACTTGAAAGAGTTGTTTTCCATTTCTGTCTCCAATTCCTCATCTTCCACTCTCCCCTTAGAATCCTGTAATGTGACTTCTGCCTTTTCTCCCCTATGGCTCTCTCAGGGATCTTCAGGCTATCTTATCAATGGCTTTTTCTCATCTGTCTTTTGGAGGTGACGCAAGGGAGCACCGTAGGAATATATGGAAGTGAGAAAGAAAAGGGAAGGAAGCCAGCAAATGGTGCCCTATCAAGTCAGTCACAATTGTGGGTAACTCGAGCTTAATTCTGCTGGGGAGCTCTGGGAGTCAATGTAGTGCAGGGGCTCAAAGTTAACCTAAGGGGTGAGGGATCTGGGGTATTTATACACCAACTCTAGTCAGTCCTTGGTTAAGTATTGCTACATTGGAGTGAGGATGTGGAAGCATGAATTCCCCAGCTTGGCTCTGTTGGGGCAGAGTGGGATCCAGCAGCCACAAGCCCCAAGACAGTAGGAGTTAGGAGTCTGGCCCTAAAACTGTAAGACCTGAGAGTATATGGACAAGGGCACTAAATGGGTATGCCACCTCCTTCCTTCTTGGTCTTCCCAACATATTTTCTGCTGCCCACCACCCTTTCTTGACATATTCCCTTTCTTTGATTCTTGTCCTTGTACCCTAACCTGGTTCTTATTCCCATCTTTACTCTATCTCCTTGAATAGCTATTTTTCTTTCTTTTGCCTCTTAAACAGGAGCAAACTAGAAAGTGGAATTCCAGTCCTCAGATCCTGTGTTCTTTTTTTCTTTATAGATTCACTTGATTTTTTTCCATCCTCACTACCTCAACTCTTGCTTTTACACAGATTACTCCCAGTGTGTTGTATATAATTATATTCAATGACTTAGCTGTTGAGATCAAGATTTATTTAAAGGTCTTCAGGAAAAAAAAAGAGTTTGGTTATCTTTTATAACTCAACAGACTGAAAAATCTATAAATGTCTGCTGGGAGTCATTCAGGAATTACACTTCCCGCTGACAGTGTGAGAAGCAGACTCAATGTATGACTCAGCTTGCAATCAATGGAGCATTATGCTTCAAGGAAATGGGAAAGTCTCATACCGATTTAGAATTTGTCACTAAATCTAGTCTGACTCTTTGTCCAAAAAGAAGTGCAGCTCTCTACTGTCAAAACGTGAGCTCTTGGGATTTTTGCCTATTTCCTGGGCAGAGCCATAATTAACAATGTTTTTTCTCAAGAAAAGCAGCATGATGTGTGCCCTCAACTCAAGCCTGTATGTGAGAGTGTGTGTGTGTGTGTGAGTGAAAGGTGAGGGTGAGATGATTGTGGTAGTAAGTAGGGAAAGGTGGGCTGGTGGAATTGGAGTCTAAGGGAAGAAAAACGGATGGCTGGGCAGGTAGGTCCTTGGCTCTGGCTCCATCCTTCTCACTGGCTCCTGAAGGAGGCGTAGGGAAGGGAGGAAGTTTTAGACTTTTAGACTGTGCTCAGTCTTTTACAATCATTGTTTACAAATTTCCTTTGACCTAAATTGAATAAGTCTTCCCTTTTCTTTAACATCTCCCAAGTTCACCTATTCCTTCCAGCCCCACTGATCCTGCCTCAGGTTAGGCCATCATCATCTTGAGCACAGACCATAAAGCTCTTCTAAGTGGCTACAAAGGTCTCCTAAGTGATCTCACTGCTTTTAGTCTTCTTGACTCTTTCAATACATCCTCCGCACCCAGACCAAATAGATTCTTTGTTGCTTAAAACATTTCCAGGCTTCTGGGAGAGTGGAGGGGGGCACCGGTTAGAGGGATGTGGATAGTCAGAATTGGGGAAGATTGTGTCAAGCACATAGCTTGAAGAATATCAGATTCTGGATCCATCCCCAAATCCTTTTTGGTAGGTTCAAAACAAGAGTCTACCTCTTCCCCCACCACTTACCAACAAAGATAATGAGTGCATTGGAATCTTTTTCTGGGGTCAGCCCTGTGACTCAGGGTAAAGGTAGGAAAGACAGCCCCTAGTATTTTCCTTCTGTGATGAAAGCCAGCAGGGGAGGCCCCAAAGTTAAGAAGTAGAACTGAATGGGGATCATGACACAGAGAAAGAAACCTCAAGGTGCGGAAGGAGCACATGTGGGACAAGCATTTCAAAGTTAAGGCAAGGCCAACATGGCAAGATACAAGAAGAAGATTTCCTTTTCTTAGAAAATTCTTGTTAAGGAAGTTTGTTCTGGACTTGGGAGGGAAACAGTCTCATTCTTGCTTCCACATGGGACACCAGTAACATCTTCTAAGACAGTGTCTTCAGTCTGAGGTATGTGTAGCCCTAGAGGCACATGAAGACTTTCCAAGGGGTTACAGTCCAAGGTGGCTCTAAGAGAATCAATTTTCAGATCCTCAACTTTCTTATTTCTTTTTTCTAAATGATTGGTACAGGTTTGTATTCTGCATGTTCTCCTTTCCTATCTACCATTTTATAGTTATCCATCTCCCTCTTTACAAAAGAAAGGAACACACCTCACCCATCCTGAATCTCACTCTGTTGTACAAAAAAAGGGGGTGTGTGTGTGTGTGTGTGCACTCGTGTGTGCGCATGCATGTGTGCTGCATCAGGAGGGGATTTGGTATTTTGGTGTTGGTGTTGAAAAAGTGAATCATCAGATAACAAAACTTTTGTAAGTCAGGTGTATCCTATTCTTTAATTTCAACAAAACTGAAGGAGGATCTAATCAAATTGTCAGCTGATAGCTCAACAAAAATAATTTTTATAATATATCATTATATGTTTTTTGGCATATAACTCAAGAGAAATTTGAAGCTTGAGTGACATTTGTTTATAACAAAATGTCTTCCATTCTTCTATTCCCATCATCTTATCTATATAAAGATTTCTCAGGGCTTACATATATATATAAACAAACAAAAAAGAAATATGATTGATTCTGAATGCTATCTCATTTCAGCAATAAAAAATCTTCATCCATACATTCATGCACCAATTTTTAAAAAGCAGCCTTCCATCTCATTCATAAACTTATTTCCAAAAAATTTTACTTCCATTTCAATTTATTTACATAATTTCTGTTGCAAAGAAGTGTGATACTGTGATTAATAAAAGACTTTTAAGCACAAAAAAATTCTGTGGAAGTGGAATGGAAATATAAGTTCAAGGACAAAAACGACCAATGTAAAATTTTTGGTTGAAAAACAGGTTGTTGAGAGTCCTCTGCCCATTTGCATGTCCGGCTCTACGCTCCAGGGTCTTGACAGAAAGAAAAGAAAAATAGGTTGTTCATGTATGTTTTAAATGGATGCTGGTTGAGGAGGATATTGAATTGCTTTGGTATTTATATTCCAATGGGTTCATTTAAAGAGTGATATAACTGTTTATTTTTAAATGCCAGTATTTATAAAGTGCCAGAAACTATACCCTCTGTAATGACTAAACTTATGATAAAAATTTTAAACATCAATTTAAAAATATGCAAGGAGATACATAATTTATATTAATAAATTACTTTAGGTAATATGTGAGTGAAAATGTTTAAAGACCACTGAGTTAAGATTCTGGCCCATCTTTGTTTTCTTTTCTTTTTTTAAAGTTAACCAAGACCCCAAAAGACCACCATCACCTAAAAAGAGTTCCTGGTCCTGGTAACTGCTCTTTAGCATTGAACCAGGGTCATAAAGCTCTACCTGTCCATTTCACATTCTATCAGTTTACTATCTGGCCAGCCACCTCCCCTCCCCTCCCTTCTCACTCTGCCTCTCGTCTCAACTCTAAATTAAAGCCACGCAGGAGCCTTGCAACTCCCCCAGACAGCTGCAACATTTCATACCTCTGGGCCTTTGCTCAAGCTGCTCCCTCTGCCTGTGATGACCTTCACCTCTCACTACCCTCAGTTCCCCTTCTCCATCCAACAAGGAATTTCTCCCAGAAATTGTCACTTGTAACTGGTTCTTATTTTGAGGTGACCAAGCATCCCAGTTTTTCCAGGACTGAGAGGTTTCCTTGGTATGAGGAACTTTCAGTGCTAAAACCAGGACAGTTTCAGGCCAATCAGGATGGTTGGTCACCCTACTATTGTATGTTCAAGAGACTCACAATTTGGCCTGGGGAAGTGGCCCCAGTTTAGGGTATTAATTCATATCTTCTCCCTACTGACAGATCTGTGGAAGATGATACTCTTCCATATTCCAAGAGCACTTTCTTAGGATAATACAGTTCAAATGCTTTAAGCATTTAAGTTACAGTATTCCTGATTACCAGCTCACACGTCAAACAGCAGTTATTTTGTGATCTTAAAAGAAATACTCTCTCCTAATTAATTGAACTCATTATGCTTGCATATTCAATTCTTGCCAGTGTATGCCTTAGAGCATCACTTCAAAATAATTTGTCTATGAGGATTCAGGGCTCCTAGTCTCCTAAAAATAACTTTGAGAGAAACATTATAAATTTCCTGTGAATGTATGCATGTGTGTTTGGGGAAGTGGGAGATGGAAGATTGATTCTAATAAACCTTAGGAGAGTTTCCAGAATTTTCCCAGGTCAAGAGCAGAGACTATGGCTATAGAGACATGGTTACCTGATTGAGCCTCAGTAGCCAATCTGTATAATTCAATCATATAGGTGTTACTATGTTATTGAGTTATCGAAAGGATTAAAAGAAGCAGTGTAGCAACTTGGTTAGGAGCACAGATTCTGGAGCCAGGCAGCCTGGGTTTGAATTTTGTCTCTATAGCTTACTGGCTATGTGACCTTGGGCAAATCAGTCAACCTCTCTGTGCCTCGATTTTCTCATCTGTGAAATGTGGATAACGATAGAAGATACCTCATAGGCTTGTTATGAGGGTCAAATGAATTAATATAAGTGAAGTGCTTAGAAAAGAGTTTAGCACATATTGTAGTAAGTGATACATCAATGCTTGTTGAATAAGTCCTTGTGAAGTACCTGGGGCATGAATAAGTGCTGAGGAAATGGAAATTATTATTGTATTCACAGTCATTCTTTCTTAGCTGGAATCTCTAAACTCCCAGAGAATAGCTGGATTCAACTGAAACTCAACAAATTACTAAACCTTGAGAATAGATTTCCTAACTCTCCACTGAGAGTCCTTTGTTAAGATTGTCTAGCCCTCACTGAAAAAAGATTTTGAGAGGTCAGATTTTTTTTTTACATTGATAAGAAAGTTCAACAATAGACAACAGAATTATTTTAAATAAATTGTTTTATATTAGCAAAGATGTCATCCTATAGTTTTTATCTCAAGTGTTTTATGTCCATCATCGTGCTTGCCCAGGAAGGAAGGTCAGCATACGCAGCATGGTTCAGAGTCCAGGTCAGCAGGCAGCCTTCCTCAGCAGGACTCCCCTTGGTACATAGGGCTGTGAAACCAATTTTGGGTTACCATAGTAACCAAGGGAGCTTCTAGAAAAATTTCCAAATGAAACATTCATTCAGGACATCAACAAGCATGGCCTGGGATGGGGGGTTGGGGAGGAGAAGGACAAAAACGTACTGTCCCTGACTCCACCAAGTTCACAGTCTGTGGAAGAGAGAATGTAAAAAATCATTGACTTACTTATTTCCTCAATGTAAAGATGCCTTTTTTTTTTTTTACATTTTAAAAGCTTCTAAAATCAAATGCATTAATCGATAAGTTGATTTGATGTTACGGGTTCCCCTGACCCAGATATCTATTATTAAATTAATATATTAAAAGATGTCTTAAAATAACTTTCTGGAATTAAAGAAATTTGGTACACTAGTGTGCCATGTGCTGTGACAGAAGCACATACAAAGGACAGAGGGGCCAAGCAATTGGGGGAGGGGGAAGCAGCATGAGAGTGTTTAAACTGGGAAGCTCTTTGTAAGCTTCTGCCATGCTTCTGAATTATTTGGATACAGAAAAACATGCAGGACTCTACCAGCAGGATGCAAATCAAATTGCCTTCTCTCTCTCTCTCTCTCTCTCTCTCCCTCGTGAACATGGCCCAACAACTTCACCTTCTGGCACACGGATGACAAGGACAGGTAGAACAGGACATGGTGGTGGCCAGGCTTGTGCCCATTGATGGCCAGCTTGTAAGCACTCAGCCCTGGCCCTTCCAGCTACATGCCCAGGCAGCAAGGGGCAGACCTGGTTGAGGAAGCTCTGTGTGTACTGGCTCTCTCTGGGGTTCCCCCAGCTGAACTAGTAAGGAGCCCTATGGCTGGGGCTATGCATACACCATGCAGCAACAGCACTACACTCTTTCTTGTGGGTTGGAAGGATAGTACTGTCCAAAAACAAAGAATAGCAACACTTATATAGCCCTATGTATAAACTTAAACTATTCTAACAGCCTTACATAGTTACCTAATCTGTATAACTTTATAGGTAGGTACTATTATTATTCACATTTTATCAAAAAGGAAATTAAGGCACAGAGAGGTAAAATATAACCTGCTCAAAGACTTACACTCAATAAAAAGCTGATATTTTAACCTGATCCAGACTTTAGAGTCTATGTTATCAACTCTCGGCTGCCTCTTAGCCTTACCGTTAGTTAGATAAGCACACTCGGAAAGTCTAGGAACATGTGCCAAGATCCCTTTACTTTGGCTTTGGTGGTACATTCCCACCCATAGACAGTGGGGAGCGGGGAGAAGAGGTAAAGGGTAGGAAGGCTTCTGTTTAACTTCAATGTCCAGCCATTCCCACAGGTATGGGGTCAGGTGGAGCCAGGGTTTCTGACTCTCAGGCCACCCCATGTGACCAACTCCTGGTAGACAGAAGAGAAACTTCTTGCACTCTTAATGGGTCCCTTCTCACAACCCCTTTACCCATTTACCCAGAGGCCTTCAGGGACCAAGAATGTAGCAGAGAAACCTGAGGAACAGCTGCTTAAAAAAAAAAAAAAAACTCTTGCCTGATTGGAAAAAAACCCACAAAAACCCACTTCTGGAGAAAGAATGTGGACTGGGGAAGCTGTCAGTTTGCAACTCCTGATCTATTCCTTTCATGCCCACCCACGGCCAGAGCCCCGTCTCTTTTTGGTGCTCAGCCTCCAGGGAACTGGCATCTAGTCATTCTACCCCATGCTATTCCCTTGCAGAGTAGAAAAGGAGGCATCATTGATCTGGAATCACTTGGATAAGGTCTTAAAGGATGAATAGGAGTTTTCTGGGGGGAGTCTGATAGGAGGGAAAAGTGGATTCCAGATACAGAGAAATAGCAAGAGCCAAAGCTGAGAGGCAGAAAACATAAGGGACATTTTGAGGATCTGTGGGTAATTTTATGTGACTGGAGAGTAACACAAGATGAGGCTGCAGAGGGAGCAGGGCCAGGTGACAGCAGAGCTCTGGTATCAGAAGAAACAGCTTTTACCCCGGAGGTAGTGAGGGGCCCTTGGAGATTTTAAGTTGGAAAGAAAGATGCTCTGAGTTGTGTTTAGAACCTTCACTTGGACAGGCACAAGGAGCTAATCAAAGCCAATAGGGAGCTCAGGGAAGGCCAAGCTGCTTGAGCCAAAGCAGAGGCTCTGGGAATAGAGTGCAGGGGTCCCAGGGAGGTTTAGGTGGTAGAAATGACAAAAGGAGTGAGGATATTGCAGAGTAGATAATGTTAGAACTGCTTCAGAAAAATAATCCAGAAAATGGTACTGCTCTTAATTTCTTTGTTCCGATTCTATGTTATTTTTTATTTTTTTTTTTTTGAGACAGAGTCTCACTTTGTTGCCCAGGCTAGAGTGAGTGCCGTGGCGTCAGCCTAGCTCACAGCAACCTCAAACTCCTGGGCTCAAGCGATCCTCCTGCCTCAGCCTCCCGAGTAGCTGGGACTACAGGCATGTGCCACCATGCCCGGCTAATTTTTCTATATATATATATTTTTTTAGTTGTCCATATAATTTCTTTCTATTTTTAGTAGAGACGGGGGTCTCGCTCTTGCTCAGGCTGGTCTCGAACTCCTGACCTCGAGCGATCCACCCGCCTCGGCCTCCCAGAGTGCTAGGATTACAGGCGTGAGCCACCGCGCCCGGCCATGATTCTATGTTATTTTGACTGAATTGTGTCAACCTACTGCGAGCAAAACCCTGTAGAATTGTTTTAAAAGCTCATTCTGACCGGGCATGGTGATTCACACCTGTAATCCTAGCACTTTGGAAGGCCAAGGTGTGCGGATCGATTGAGGCCGGGAGTTCGAGACCACCCTGAGCAACGAGACCCCATCTCTACAAAAAATAGAAAAATTAGCCACGTGTGGTGGTGCATGCCTGTAGTCCCAGCTACTTGGGAGGCTGAAGCAGGAGGATCACTTGAGCCCAGGAGTTGGAGGCAGTGAGCTGTGATGATCCCACTGCACTCTAGCCAGGACAACAGAGTGAGACTCTGTCTCAGAATAAATAAATAAATAAAAGCTCATTCTGTTCTAGCCTAATTGTAATTGAGATGTCTAGAAGAGGAAACAGAAAACTCATTTGAGGAAACGTGGGAGGTGGATTTCATAGGTAGTTTCCTGTGGCGGTGGCAGGTGGGCACTTTAGCCTGTACTACCTCTGTGGTTCCCACTTCCCATGCTCTCTTGGTTTCTCTCTCTTGGCAAGAGCTTCCAGCTGGTGCTTCCCCTCTTCAGCATTTCAGCCTCTAGTTGACCAGATCCTTAGAGGCAGGCACCTGTAGACTATCCAGTCAGTGCCCCCAAAGGGCAGAAGAACATCTTGTCAAGGAGACCCCATATCTCCAGTTGCAGTATATTTGTCAGGAGCAGATGAGTGACAGGGAAAACTGCTCATTGGATCAAGGTCACCCTGGGGAGATGTACTGTGGATGACTCGGTGCTCAGACGCTTTGTTCAGACTGAGCCACCAGGCGATGGTTTCGGAGGCCTGAAAGTCAGCTTTGAGCAGCCTCATGATGGACAGTGCCTGGGCACTGGAGAGATGAGGTTCAGCAGGTAAGAAAAAGCTTTGACCTTTCACTGTGCAGGTAGCAAATCCAACGCCTACAGGGGCAAGGCAAGAGTAAAATGGACTAGGGGAGACTATGGCACCCTGCAGCATTCATGCCTCATCTAGAAGGGGCAACTCCTCAGTTCCAGGCAAGGTCAAGTAGGAAAACAGAGCCAAGGAAGGGATAGGGGACAACTTTTCAAGAGAAGGCAGAAATTCAGATTTTTATGAGCCATCTCCTGATATTTGGATGTTGGCAATTAATTCAAAGTTTAAAATCATTGAGCAGGCCAAACAAAGTTTGCCTGTGGGCCAGATTTGGCCTCTCAGCTACCAATTTTCAACCTCTGTTCTAAAGCTTGAACATTAAGCTCTGAATCATCAGAGCATCATTAAGCTCTCAATCATCTAGAGCTAGAGCAGAGAAAAGGGTAGAGCTACTAGGAAGCTGGTAACAGGCAAATAGGTTCATCAGACCTGGGGGTCATTAGTCCAACTCCTGATTGCATAGACGGGGAAACTGAAGCTTGGCGAGAAGGAGTGCCCAGGGCACACAGTTCCAGGCAATGGGTAGCACTTGCAGCAAGAGCAAGAGACTCAAGCTTGCCTTTTGCAAAGCAGCATTCGCTCCTCTCACCTCAGTTCCCTCGGTTGCTTATTGTTTCCATTCTCTAGTTCTTGGCTATGACTGGGACATGTGTCCTCTACTGAACTCTGGATTCTTCCTATTGGACCCCTGGGGACTTTCCTGGGCTTCATCTGGAGTGTCTGCCCCACCCTCTTGGCCCGGAGCTGGTGCTATTTCTGAGACTGCTGGCACTGACCCCACAGGCTCCTCAGATGAGCCTTTCTGAACCCCATGATGTCCTGGGTGTGACACATAGCCTGGTAGGGGCAAAAATGGGGCTTCATCTAAGTCTTTCTGAGTCCTGTGTTCCATCTGGTCAGATACACTGCTTCCCAGGATTAATATCCTCCTACAGAAAGGAAAGGCAAGTTTAAATGTCATTTTGTGCATGTGAAATGTAAAATGAGTTTGAGTGCATTTCAATTTTGTTTTCTCTTGCCCCTTTTTGCCATTTAATAGTCAGGGCCAACTTATCCATTAGGCACATCAAGCACAGTATCTAGGGTCCGTGAGACTTTTAAGGGCCCACAAAAATGTTTTAATTTTAATTTTTTTCAAAAACAGAATAAAAATAAATAAATATAATAACAAATATATAAAAATGAATCCAATGTACTTAATGCCACTGAACCATATACTTAAAAGTGATTAAAATGGTAAGTTTTATGTTATATATATTTCACCACAATAAAAATAAATAAATCCAGCCTGGATTCTATTCATCCTTATACCAATGCAGCCATAAAATATAATTTTTAATTTTTTTTATGGAGGAAGTGGCCAACAAAATTGCTCAGAGCCCATGAAAATCATAATTTGGCTCTGCTAGTCCTGAGTAGTTGATTAATTCATATCAATAATATCAATAAGTTTTATATTTACAGATCATATGGACTGCACTTCTCTCACTTGTTCATGGCTATGAGGCCTAAACAGGAAGTTTACACACTATGACTCAGATTCTTACCACCTGCCATCTGGTGACAGCTACAGAGACTGTTTGGGCAAGATGCTGAGTACAACGGTTCTGAGAGACCCGCTGGTTTTGGTCTCTGTAGGCAAGTTTCCACCTTATTTGGCACAGTGAAGCCAGACACTCAGAGGTGGTCAATTTTACTCCAAAGGGCATTTCTGATGCTTTTCTTTATTAACAAATCTCTCTCTTTGGATTACCAAAACAGCCTTCTGGTGGAGCTCCTTGACTTGGCTTTTGCTCCCATCCAACCCAGAATCATCTTTGTAAACATATATCTCCTGGAATAAGATTATTCAGTGGCTTCCAACATTTTCATTATTTCAGAAAGCTTGATGGAAATCCCATTTTCACTCATGGCAGTGCTTTCTAAAGTTATTAAAAAACTGCTTTCATTTGGGCTGAGTTTGTACCAGCTTGCTTAGTACTATTAATAAATTTTGAGCAAACAAGTGGATTATTTTCTAGATGCATAGTTTGTGTTGCAATGAGGTCTCTCACCTGTGAGCCCTTGGGAGAAAGATCATGAATGGATCCTTGGAAGTAAAAAGGTGTGGGGTTCTCTGGAAGTATCTCAGCAGAGTTTGACCACTCTGGGAGGGCAGTGTCACTCCAGCCAAAGAGAAATTACTGACTAGCTGATTATGGAAGAGAAGGTGGGGGAAGATGAAGAAACTTCACATTAAAATTCAACACAGAATGAAAGCTTGTCTTGAGCAAGGGTGAATGATTCAGCAAAAAACCTGTTTCCAGGATTTTAGTTACTGCTGTCTGCAATTCCTATGTGAAATAAAAAATCAGATTTTCATTATCTACTTGAAGTAATTCCATTCCTTACCAGATGACAAATAAGCACAAAAACATTTCCTAGAATGTTTTTTAAATACCTAAGTGAAAGCACCACTTAGGATCACAATGCGTGACACATCTGGTCATTGACAGAAATTTGGCCTTTAGCAGAGGGAAAGAAGTTTGGGTTTTTAAGTCCAATTCTGCTTGTTTGTTTATCATTGTAGTGCACAGTTATCATTTCACATTCCTACACTCAATCCTCTTTCTTCTGGTAACAGTCATACACACACACACACACAAACACACGTACACACACACCAATTTTCTTGGGAAAAAATTTTTTTCACATCTGGGATATCCCTCAAGACTCCCATAAGCTTTGGAAGGCACCAAGTCCTGTGCCCTCTGCCACTTCTCCTCGGAGTTTCAGAATGATCACATGTTCTACTCAAAACACAATTGGAACAGGATGAGAGCCAGCTTCTGTGTTAACCCATCAGCTCTGCTTGCTGGCCACATGCAAGCTGAGAGCAGCCCTCTCCAGAGGGTACAACTGCATTCTGTGAATGTAGGCTGCGCTGTACTCGCTCAGGGCCCTTGTTGGCTCTGTATTTCTTCCATTTTAAGAAGCCAGCAGGCTAGGGGCCAGAAGAAGATCTCATTAAGGATATGAAACATATGCCCATTACTCTTTTGTTGCTATCAAGAAAACCAAAAAAAATCATTGAATTCCTGGAAGTGGACAGGGCTAGTGCCAGAATCAAGAGTGCAAGAGAAACCACAAATTAAAAAAAAATTACAAAATCCAAATTTGAAGACATGATAAAGTTTCAAGCTATTGGTCAGCTGGCTACTTTTGAGTGACTCTCTCTCCCTTCTCCATAACCTAAAGTTTGAAAATGTTATTTCTGAGACACATTCTCCAAATATTAGCAGTATTTTTGTGGGACTAGTTAGTGATATATTAGAAATTAGAATAGAACTTAAAAATTTTCAGGTTAGGATTTCCAACTGAATTTTTATTTTTCTTTTGTATTCGACAAACATTTATTTTTTATTTTTTTGCTTCATATCTTAAGTCTCTCTCTTTTTTTTTTTTAAATTTCAGCTCATTATGGGGGTACAAAAGTTCAGGTTATATATATTGCCCATGTCCCCCCATCCCCCCCCCAGTCTGAGCTTCAAGCGTGTCCATTCCCTAGACAGTGCACATCGCACTTATCATGTAGGTATGCACCCATCCCCTCCCCCACCCCCATCCCCCCCCCCAGTCAGAACTTCAAGCATGTCCATTCCCCAGGCAGTGTGCATCGCACTCATCAAGTAGGTATACACCCATCCCTTCCCCCCCAGCCCCGACCTCTGTCCGATACCCAATTGGTGTTATTCCCAAATGTGCACTTAGGTGATGATCAGGGAAACCAGTTTGCTGGTGAGTACATGTGGTGCTTATTTTTCCATTCTTGGGATACTTCACTTAATAGAATGGGTTCCAACTCTCTCCAGGAGAACCAAAGAGATGCCATATTGCCATTATTTCTAATAGCTGAGTAATATTCCATGGTATACATATACCACATTTTGCTAATCCATTCATGAATTGATGGGCATTTGGGTTGTTTCCACATCTTTGCAATTGTGAATTGTGCTGCTATAAACATTCGGGTGCAGGTGTCCTTTTTGTAGAATGACTTTTGTTCTTCTGGGTAGATGCCCAATGATGGGATTGCTGGATTGAATGGTAGGTCTACTTGAATCTGTTTAAGGTATCTCCACATTGTTTTCCACAGGGGTTGCACTAGTTTACAGTCCCACCAGCAGTGTATGAGTGTTCCTGTCTCTCCGCATCCACGCCAACATGTATTGTTTTGGGACTTTTTGATAAAGGCCATTCTCATTGGAGTTAAGTGATATCTCATTGTAGTTTTGATTTGCATTTCCTGATAATTAGAGATGTTAACATTTTTTCATATGTTTGTTAGCCATTTTTATATCTTCTTTTGAAAAATTTCTATTCATGTCATTTGCCCACTTTTTGATAGGGTTGTTCGATTTTTTCTTACTGATTTTCCTGAGTTCTAAATAGATTCTCGTTATCAGTCCTTTATCTGATGTGTAGTATGCGAAAATTTTTTCCCATTCTGTAGGTTGTCTGTTTACTCTCGTGACTGTTTCTTCGGCTGTGATTTATTTTTCTTAAATGCAATGCCAAAGGCTATCTCCTTGCATCTAGACAGCTAGGCCATCCAGCTCAGGTGAGTTTCTCCTTTATGAATGTCATGGATATGGTGATATGCCACTCAAATCCCCTTCAATGCAGGATTATTGCCTCAGCTGCTGCAAGTGCTATTGGCGAATAGCCCTCAGCCATCAGCCCCCTTCAGGGACTGTCTCATCTGTAGAGATTAGCTTCTTTCAAAGTCACAGTTTTTGGGGCTGGCCATATCCAATGACTAAAATGTAAGAAATAAAGATTTGGCCCCTCAGCTCAACCTGGGAAAACTCTGAAGGGCCATTTTCACTCCAGAACTTCCTTTTAGGGAGCCAAGGCTGCTGTTGGGCCTGCATCACAATTCGATTTCTCCCTCTGTCGATTCCTGCTTCCTTCCTCTTCCTACAGCAGGAGTTATCCCAAGGGCACTTCCCAATAAACATCCTGAACACTAAACTCCACGTCAGAGTCTGCTTCCTGGAGAATATAATCTGCGATATAAACAATTTCCATTAAAAGAATTTAAATAGACTTTGTTTTTTAGAGCAGTTTTAGGTTCACAGCAAAATTAAGCAGAAGGTACAGAGATTTCCCATATATACCCCGCCTCCACATAGCCACAGACTCCCTCTCTATCAAAATTCTGCACCAGAGTGGTACATTTGTTGCAATTGATGAACCTACATTGACAGTCATTATCACTTAAAGTCCATAGTTTACATTAGGGTTCTCTCTTGGTGTTTGTTGTATGTACTATGGTTTTTGACAAATACAGAGTAGTTTCACTGCCCTAAAAATTCTCTGTGCTCTGCCTATTCATCCCTCCCCCCAGTCTCCAAATCCCAGCAACCACAGATCCTTTTACTGTCCGTATAGTTTTGCCTTTTCCAGAATGTCACATAGCTGGAATCATACAGTACGTAGCCTTTTCAGATTGACATCTTCCACATATGCATTTAAGGTTCCTACGTGTCTTTTCATGGTTTGATAGCTCATTTATTTTTAATGCTGAATAACAGTCCATTGTCTGGATGTACCACAATTTATTTAACCATCTACCCACTGAAGGATATCTTGGTTGCTTCCAAGTTTGGGCGATTATGATAAAGCTGCTATAAATGCTATATATATCTGTGTCCACGTTTTAGTGTAGACATGAGTTTTTTAACTCATTTGGGTAAGTTCCAAGGAGTGCAATTGCTGGATTGTATGGTAATCATATTTTTATTTTTTATTTTTAGAGACAGTGTCTTACTATGTTGCCCAGGCTAGAGTGCAGTGTCATGGTCATAGCTCACTGCAGCTTTGAACTTCTGGGCTGAGGCAATCCTGCTGCCTCAACCTCCTGAGTAGCTAGGACTATATATGTGTGCCACCACATTCAGCTAATTTTTTTTTTTAATTTTTTTTCTGAGACAGAGTCTCACTCTGTTGCCTAGGCTAGAGTGAGTGCTGTGGCGTCAGCCTAGCTCACAGCAACCTCAAACTCCTGGGCTCAAGCAATCCTCCTGCCTCAGCCTCCCGAGTAGCTGGGGCTATGGGCATGCACCACCATGCCGGGCTAATTTATTCCATATATATTTTTTTAGTTGTCCAGCTAATTTCTTTCTATATTTTTTTAGTAGAGATGGGGTCTCACTCTTGCTCAGGCTGGTCTCGAACTCCTGAGCTCAAACGATCTGCCCACCTCAGCCTCCCAGAGTGCTAGGATTACAGGTGTGAGCCACCACGCCCGGCCTAATTTTTTAATTTTTATTTTATGTGGAGGTGGAGTCTTGCTATGTTGCCCAGGCTGGTCTTCAACTGCTGGCCTCAAGCGATCCTCCTGCCTCAGCCTCCCGAAGTGTGGGATTACAGGCATGAGCTATCATGCCCAGCCCTATCTTTAGTTTTATAAGAAACTCCAAATTGTAGTCCACTGCATTCCTACCAGCAATGAATGAGAGTTCTTTTTGCTCCACGATCTTGACAGCATTTGGTGGTGTTAGTGTTTTGGATTTTGGCCATTCTAATAGGTATGTAGTGGTACCTCAATGTTTTTTAAATTTGTAATTCCCTAATGACATAAACTGTTGAGCATCTTTTCATATGCGTATTTACCAAATGTATATCTTCTTTGGTGAGGTGTCACTCAAGGTTTTTGGCCCATTTTGTAATTGGGTTGTTTGTTCTCTTATTGTTGAGTTTTAAATGTTATTTGTATATTTTGGATAGCAGTCCCTTATTAAATATGTCTTTGCAAATATTTTCTCCCAGTCTGTGGCTCGTCCTCATTTTCTTGACAATATCTTTCCCAGAGCAGAAGTTTTTAATTTTAATGAAGTCCAGCTGTTCAATTCTTTCTTTTATGGATCATAGCTTTGGCGTTGTATCTAAAATGTCCATCATACCCTAGGTCATCTACCATGTTATCATCTAGGAATTTTATAGTTTTGTGTTTTACATTTAAGTCTATCATCCATTTTGAGTTAATTTTTAAAGGGTATAAAGTCTATGTCTAGATTCATTATTGCCTTTGCTCCTTTGTTGAAGATAAGTTGACTGTATTTATGTGGATGTTTTTCTGGGCTTTCTATTCTGTTCCACTGACCTATTTGTCTATTCTTTCACCAGTACCACACTGTCTTGATTACTGTAGATTTATAGGAAGTTTTGAAGTTCGGTAACCTCAGTTCTCTGACTTTGTTCTACTCTTTCAATATTGTGTTGGCTATTCTGGATATTTCTCTTCCTATAAACTATAGAATCAGTTTGTCAATATCCACAAAATAAATTGCTGGGAATTTTGATTGGGATTGTGTAGATCATGTTAGGAAGAACTAACATGTTGAGTCTTCCTAAACATGAAATGGCTTTTCATTTATTTAGTTCTTCTTTATTTCCTCAGAGTTTTATAGTTTTCCTCATATAGATTTTGTACATATTTTGTTGTACTGATACCTAAGTATTTCTCTCTTTTTGGTGTTAATGTAAATGATATTGTGTTTTTAATTTCAAATTCCATTTGTTCATTGCTGGCATATAAGAAAGCAATTGACTTTCGTATATTAACCTTGTACCCTGCAACCTTGCTATAATTGCTTATTAGTTCCAGGAGGTTTGTTTTTGTTTTGTCAATTCCTTTGGATTTTCTATTAATATGTAGATAATCATGTCATCTGGGAACAGGAACAATTGGATTTTTTTCCTTGCCAATCTGTATACCTTGTATACATTTTATTTCCTTTTTTTTTTGTTAATGAATACTTGAAGAATTTCTGCCTTATGTCCCTGCCCATAGTTGCCTCCTGATTAGGTTTATTACAGTCTTCCTTTTGAGTCTTTCTAGTTTGCATTCTGATCATACTCATTATCCTTGCAATCAGAAGTAACACCTTTGTTCATCAACTCAGATGCTTGAATAGACCCTGATAGAGGGAGAATCATAGAGGAGGCAGAGTCTGGGTGACCAAAGATGGGGAACCATGACAACAAATGTAAAAGCTTAAGTCAGGAGAAAGAGCTGGCAGTGGTTTTTTTTGTTTTGTTTTGTTTTTGTTTTTTTTACAGCTTTGAATGAGATGGTTTGATGGCAGAGTTTTAAATATGACTTCCTTTTCATTTACTTTATGTTTATAGTAAACATGCTCCTCGTAACAAAAATAAAAATAGTGTAGACAAGATTAACACAGAAAGTAAGACTGTCCCTCACTCCAAAGCCCTAATCATTTACCCCAAAGTTAATCAGTAATCCTAGTTAATGATTTCCTCTGTGTTACAGGATCGGTTTCAAGGGAAAGATGGCCACGCTGGCTTGAAACACATTAAGCTGAGAATGATGATGATATACCTTGGTGGCAATGTTCCAAGAAACAGCAAGATATTTTGAATAGGCAGTTGGAAAATTAAGAACTAACGAGGTAGATCTGAACATTTTTCTGCATTGCTAGTGGTGTAGAGGAAATGTGAGAAAGAGAAATGAGAAGTAGGAAAAAAAAGCACAGCTCTTAACCCTAAGCAACACCCACATTTAGGAGGTAGCCAAGGAAAATGAGGCCCTTGAAGGAGACAAAAGCAATGGTCATTGAGGTAAGAGAAAATTGAGAATTGCTTCTATGTTTTAGTGATATATCAACTTTACTTCCCCATGATAATACAATATACATATAGCTGGCAGGCAATATTTCTACTGACAAGAAAACTTATATCAAACATAACTATATTTTGTACTGTATTTTACTGCAGAACTTTCTGCTGTTTGCCCTTGTTCATTAGTGTCCTACTCTGAATTTGTATGTTGCTAGACTTTGGGCCTTTAGTCTGTGTAGACATGTGGAAACTGCAAAGCTTTCCTCATAGCTCAGCTCTCTCTCTCTCTTTTTTTTTTTTTCCCAGTTCTGCTCTCTGGCCATTGTAAAATCCTCCCTTCTGTCTGAGGTAATTTGTTACACAGCAATAGGTAACTAGTATGCCCACCAAATCCCTAGTCCTGGTCGACTCAGAAGTGTCCCTTCTGCCTCTCCCTGTGATATGCAGACTTCTAAGATGGCCCCCAATAGTCACCAACTTCTGGTATTTACACTCTGGCATAATTCCCTCCCCTTGGGTGTGGGCTAGACCTAGTGATTTGATTTTATGGCTTAGATGATGGGATGTCACATCTATGATTAAGTTATAAAAGGTCATAACTTTGGTCTTCCTAGAACTCTCTCTATTGCCTTCTGGGCTTGAATGTTTTCATAGAGTAAGCAGCCATGAAGGATTAGCCCACATAGCAAGGAACTGAGGTCAGTTTTTGGCTAACAGCCAACAAGGAACTGAAGCTCTCAGACCAATAGCCCAGGATGAAATAAATGTTGCCAACAACCACTGAGTGAGCTTGGAAGCTGATCATTCCCCAGTTGAGCCTTCAGATGAGACCACAGACCTTGGGCCAACACTGTTATTACAGCCTTGCGAGAGGCTGTGAAACAGAAGACCCAGCTCAGCTGTGACTAGTTTCTTGACCCACAAGAACTGTAAGATGATGATAATTATGTGCTCTTTGAAACCAGTAGGTTTTTGGGGTAATTTGTTACATAGCAATAGGTAACTAATATGCCCACTAAATTCCTAGTCCTGGTTATCTCAAAAGTGTCCATATCTCAAGTGCCAGTCTTCAGGAGTGCAGGGAGGCTGGTACAGGAGGGTGATGCTGAGGCCTAGACTAGGACGGTGGCAGAAGAAATAGAGAGGAGTGGTGTATGTGAGGCAAGACCAGATGGACCTGATGATCAATTGGATAGTGGGGGATTAAGAAGAAGAGTCAACCTGGTGAGAGTGGGGCTGGTTACTAAGGAGTGGTACACAAGGGGTTTGCAGAGGTTTGGAGAGATGGCTTTGCATATCATGACACTGTCCTCAAGCCAGAAAAAAGAAGTTTAGTTCAGACCTCTCTTGTCTGTGTAAAATCAGATCTGTTGGGATGTATATAGGGGTACAGAAAAAATAAGTTTGAAGCCAGGCTTGGTGGCTCATGGCTGTAATCCCAGCACTTTGGGAGGCCAAGACTGAAGGATCTCTTGAGGCCAAGAGTTTGATGCTAGCCTGGGCAATATAGAAAGACCCATCTCTACAAAAAATTTTTAAAAATTAGCTGGGCATGCTCCTGTAGTTTGAGCTGCTCAGGAGGTTGAGGCAGAAGGATTGCTTGAGCCCAGGAATTTGAGGTTACAGTGAACTATGATTGTGCCACTCACTGTACTCCAGCCTTGGTGACAGAGTGAGACCGCAATCTCTAAAAAAAAAAAGAAAAAAAAAAGAAGTTTGAAATTGGATCATGAGTACATTAATATACAACCTACATATATAATTCTTTCAACATTTATACACATTTAAAATTTTCCATAGTAAACATTTTTAACAGTAACAAGTTAACAGCTAGGTAGATCACCATCATGTAAGTATATCTAAAGGAAAAATGGAGAGAGAGAGAGAGATAGAGAGAGAGAGAATATTAAAGACAACAGGCAGAAGAAGAGAAATCAAATACAAGCATGACAATGTAAAAAAAAAAAAAATGACAATGTAACACAAAATGTAGGAGGAGGGGCCTGGGAAATTCTCTGAGCTGAAGAAGACAGTAGCTAGAGATTTTAAGGGAAGCCTGTGCCCTTGCCACAGAAGACCCTGAGCCAGCCTGAATTCTGACCTACAAGGACAATCCTACCCTGTGGTAAGATGTTTAGGACATTTTATGGATAGGGACGGTAGCAGTATCGCCCAGAGCAGGGTCATTGTGGAAAGCCATCTGTAAACCAGACAGGCAAGAAAAGGTCCCCAGGCAAGATAGCCCCCAGAAAATGGGCCTGGCTAGGGAAAGCATCCAAGCAGGTTCCAGTAAGCTACTGAGGAGCGAGACTGTTCTCCACCTTGGCATCATTGGTTGAGGAAAGGGAAGTAGGGACAGAGTGACCAATGGTTCCTAAGAAACCTTTCAGCAGGAGGTCTGGGAGGCAGCAGGACTTTCTTCTAGGTGGGAGTGTTGAAGATTCTGCCCTATAGCAGTTAAGAAAGAGCAACCCAAGACTGTATCCAATCCTACTGACTCCCAGGATAAGAGTCACCCTACTGCCCTCTCTTGCCAGCCTATAATCCCAAAGGATGAGTGGACAATCTGCCAATAGCTGAATGGTTGATTTGAACAGCTGGGAGGGGGCAAGGGTAAGAAAAAGGTTACCTACAGACTTGGACTCATGGTAGGAACTCTACCTAATCAAATCAAATATAGACACAACTGCAGTACCACACGGAACAGCTTATAACCCTAAAGATCATTCATAGGAAGCCATCATGCATTCTCCTGGAACAAGGTCAGTGTTTTCCCCTTGACAAGCTGATAGACCTTGCAAAGGTAAATGAACACCCCTTACTAGACTCAGAGAGACATACTTGATTCCACCACTGCCCTCACCCTACTGCTCCTCTCAGGTGCAGATAGCATCTGCTGCCCTGCAACTGAGTCCTTGCCTTGGCAAAATATATTAGTAGCAGTGGTGAACTGCTAAATATTTAACAACTGACTCTTGAAGGCAGGGGCTGGGGAGAATCACTGATTTGTAGCATTGGCCAATACCCATGTTGTAAATAATCCTGATTTCAACTTGATATCACAGAATACAGAGTTGGCAAGAAATGTTCACAATTAGCTCTTGTAAGCTGGTAAGAGCCAGCTATGGCACACCAGTGTAAGGCATTATAAAATGTCTTGTTGAATTGGACCAGGTTTGAGAATTCAGTTCCCCTGATACCCTAGGTGCTAACGGCTATAATGGACATCTGTTGCTATCTGCACGGTAAACTTCAGCTCCTTTGGTTAAGAGAGACTCTCTCTCCTTACTTCCAAGGACTGTTCTTCCCACTTTCATTTTGGTTTTTCTGAGTGGGACTGACAATCGCAGGCTACTCCCTTTGCCATGGGGAAAGGTTCAAGAATCAGGCTAAGCTGATCAAGTTCTCTCTCCTGGGAATTAGAATCTTGAAGTAGAAGGAGGTTGAAGCCAAATATTATCTAAGGGTAGCTCCCTGCGAGAGGACTTCTGAGATAACCAGAGACATGCTGGCCCTTGCCCTTTGTGAGGCCTGGCTGTTCCTAAGTTCCTTCCATCTTGTGAGCTACAAAGATCTTTGCTATAAGTAAAATGTCACTGTGGACGTAAATAAAATGAAAAGAAAATAGTATTCTAAAATTCAAGCTAGATATGGTTTCTTGACCCTCTCAGCCAAAAATCAGTTTTGGTTAAAAAGGAAATCTGCAAACATCAACTATAAGCTATTGGTAAACTACAGCTTTCTCTCAGTAATTAGGAGGATTAAAAGTGATTTTAAAATGGAATATTTTTCTGTCTCTTATTCAGTGTAATTTCATGCCTTGCCCTTGCAACTCCTAAAATCATTCCACATTCCACATACACTTGCAAAAACACTGGGCTAGATAATGCACATTCCTCCAAAGGTGTTTGGGCTGATGTGCCAGCACTCGGTCCATCCCCTCTCTTCCCCTGCTCCTGCTTGTAAGTGGACAAGGGCAAGAGTCCCTCTGGCTGCCAGAGAAGGTGTCTATCTAACCAGCTGATGCAATATAACCCACTCTAAGAACTGATTGAGATCAACCTTTGGATTTCATGAGGCAGTTTCCTAGGCTCATGTTTCATTTCTTATGAAACAACCATGGATTTTGTTTAAAAAAACAGTGCGTATTATGTGAAAGTAGCATTGTAAAATTGAACTTGCAACTGTTTCACTGATTACATT
This sequence comes from Eulemur rufifrons, assembly GCF_041146395.1. Taxonomy (NCBI): domain Eukaryota; kingdom Metazoa; phylum Chordata; class Mammalia; order Primates; family Lemuridae; genus Eulemur; species Eulemur rufifrons. Next base: position 119,401,595 of record NC_090989.1, read on the forward strand.
GGCTGCTGGCCATTGCAGCCACGTCCTCCATCTGATGACTGGGTCATGTTTTTCACACATCAGTTTTATTCTGGTTGCCTGTTGACAGTTGAGTAACAGCAAACATTCTGTTCGCTCTATCTTGCTTATATCTCTCTAATTAATTGCATTTAGAAATGTGAATGGAAATCTTTTCTAGTTTCTACCTTTAAAATTATTGTGTAAATCTTGATTTAGTAAAATTTTTTCACTGCAAAAACTCAAATGTTGGCTAGGCGTGGTGGCTCATGCCTGTAATCCTAGCACTCCGGGAGGCCGAGGTGGGTGGATTGCTTGAGCACAGGAGTTCGAGACCAGCCTGAGCAAGAGTGAGACCCCGTCTCTACTAAAAAAATAGAAAGAAATCATCTGGCCAACTAAAATATATATATATAAAAAATTAGCCGGGCATGGTGGCGCATGCCTGTAGTCCCAGCTACTCGGGAGGCTGAGACAGGAGGATTGCTTAAGCTCAGGAGTTTGAGGTTGCTGTGAGCTAGGCTGACGCCACGGCACTCACTCTAGCCTGGGCGACAGGGTGCCGTGGCATCTCTGTCTCAAACAATAAAAAATAAAAATAAAACTCAAATGTTTAATACAATGCCATAATTATAGTGTATAATGACAGAGTGGTGAAAAGACATTACTATTGTGATGGCACAGAATTGTGAGAAAATTCTCCCCGTTTCTGCTTCATGTGGGTTTGGTATCTGGTTCAGCCTGGAAACTCAGTGCAGATAGTGCATTGTCCCCTTTTGGGGTATTCATTAAATCCTGGGCCAGAGGAGCAACCCTCAGTCTCCTTCTGAGCTGAGGACAGTTATTCCTCCTCTGGCTTTATGCATGTCATTCTCCACACTACATGAAGGTTCCTACAGACAGTGAGCCCATCATCACATACCAGTGAATCTGGCAACTCTCACCTATGCAGTTCTTGTCAAGGGGCAGAGCAGAGGAGCCCACCTACCCCTTTCCCACCCAGAATAGACTTCGCTGTTCCTTTGGAGCTGGGTTCTTGACTACTGAGCTGCATTGCCATTCCTCATGACCCATAGCTGCAGTCATTTGTGCTGGTCCCAGTGCACTTGTGGACCATTCTTGCCATAGGCACTTGCTCTGGTACTGCATCAAATAAGTCTCCTCTCCCTCTATCAGCAATTTGATCCAAGAGAAATAAAGGGAAGGGCTCCATCTCATCAGAGAATATCATTATTTATAATTGTCAAACACGTGATTATTACTGAGAGAAGTGACTGCCATGGCTCTAGCTAGAACATAACTCTGTCCACCCCTAAACAACAACAAAAATTTTTTTATCTCAGTATCACAGTAAATGGGACCACTCTCCATCAAATGGTTCCAGTCAGAAATTCCAGGGTAATTCATATTTAATTGATTACCTTGTCTCTTGGAGGTGACTTCACTGCCAAATAATCTCTTAAAGATAGTCCTTAAGGCCAGGCATATCCAGGATGAGAATAAAGGGGAAAAAAAAATCAAAAGGCTGGGCACAGTTAAGTGCCTGTATTCCCAGCTGCTTGGGAGTTCTGAGGCTGGAGGATCACTTGAGGCCAGGAGTTTGTGACCAGCCTGAGCAAGAGCAAGACCCCATCTCTACAAAAAATAGAAATATTAGTCAGGCATGGTGACACATGCCTATAGTCCCACCTACTCAGGAGGCTGAGGCAGGAGGATCACTTGAGCTCAGGAGTTTGAGGTTACAGTGAACTATGATGAGGCCACTGCATTCAAGCCTGAGTGACAGAGCAAGAACCTATCTCTAAATAAATAAATAGATACTCTTTGATATTTCCTCCACTATCATACTAGGCCAAGTTGTCTTTTTTTCTAGCGTGAACTACTTCAAAAGATTTCTTCCCACATTTTCCTTGGTCTATCTCTAATCCACTGTCCGTACAGCATCTAGTGATCTTTGTAAATCTATTCAGATTTCTCTCTTATTTACAACCCTTTAATCATCTCCCATTATTCTTAGAATAAAAATCAAAATAAGACTTACAAATAAGATCAGGCTCATCCTAACATCCAACACGCTGAAATAAGAACACAAATAGAGGCTCATGTACCAAATTTCTAAATGTTTAAGTTATAAAATAAGCTGAGGGATGAATATAAAAATAGGTAATATCCTCCTATTTTGATAAATATATATTCAGGATTCCCCTAGAAAGTGAGTCAGGTCTACATTTAGAATTCTCAGACATGAAGTCTCTGGTCCAGGGAGAGCTGAGCCCTGAGCCCTGGCCCTTCTCACATTTTTTCCCATCCCAGTTTCCATTCAGCATCACAGGAGCCTCACGTGCACATATGTGGTCATCCAAAACTGCACATTTCACATCCCTGATAAATTGCCCTTTGGACAACTTTTGGACCCAGGGGTGTGCACACCAGTAACTAGGTCCACATTCAAAAGGACAGGCCTAGGAGGAGACTCGCAAGGCCCTGGAAGCATGTTCAGAGACATTTGGGCAGAGAATTTCAGGGTAACCAGAATATATTCTAGAAAGAAGCATGGTACAGTCTTCAGATGGGTGTGTCCCTTTGGCCCTGTGAATTCCTCACTCCACGGGAAGCGTACAGCTGGAGAAAGTCCAGAGTGGACCCAGGACTGTTTTGTGCATTCTACGGCTCTCTGCCTTCTATTCATACTGACCTTCTTTTAGTTCCTTGAGTACTCCATGTTCCTTTCTGATAAAGGGCCTTTGTACGTGTGGTTCCCCCCTCCCTGGCAACCCATCTTCTTCAGGTCTCAGTTAAAGCATCATTTCTTTGAAGTTGCCTTTCTGAAAATCTTCACAAAAGCCAGGTGCCCCAATTATGTAGCTTCATAGAATCCTATACTTTTTCATAGAGCTTAAAACAATTAGAATAGTTATTATATACCCAGTATTCATATAATTAGTCATTTATTATATAATGTAGTTATTATATAATTAACTGTTTAATGCTTTTATCCTCTGATAGAATGTAAATGTCTTAGAGGGTATGGACGTCTGTCCTGTTCATCATTGCCTTCCTAACACCCAGCATGGTGCACTCAAGCGTGGTACACTACATGCAATAGGCACTCAAAGATATTTGTTAAGTGAATGAAAGCGTGACCTACAGGAACTTGTCCATTCTCACATTCCCCTGACTTCTGTCAGAGGGGAAATCCCTTTTAGGACTCACAATCTATCTTGGTCTCAGCCTCTGGGAGGAACATACAGATTCCTGGAGCCTGATTCTTTCTAGTAGGAGCCCTCATATACTTTGGTCTCGTGGTCTCCAGTTCTAGATATATGCTTATGGCACATATGCTCAGAGACCATTTATTTAAAAGGATCATTCAGTGCTTTAGCTCTAAGTTAAAAGAATCTTCTCAGAAGTGGAAATTAGATGCAATTATTTTAATAGCTCTTTAATTATTTAAACATCAATGTTAGTGTTTTAATGTCATCTCTTTTTATGATTTGTTGTAACAAATTAAACACAATTATGTTATAGCCTCAGAGGTAGAATACAAAATGATATCTGTAATTCTATTCAGTTTCTGGAAATAAATACATGCAAATGTATGCAACACTTAATATTGTTTAGTTTTAAAATATTTTTTATCTGATTATTTATAGTATATGTTTATGATAGAAAATTTAGAACATGTACAAAAATATAAAAAAGAAAATATTTTCCAGAATATCCATACCAATTTATTGTTTCTAGAATCCCGTACTTTTTATAAAACTTTACTATTACTTTCCAGAATATCTATGCCAATTTACTATTACAGCTGTTTAAGAGATTATCTATTTTCTATAAACTTGATTTTCCAAAATGAAAATAGCTTTGCTATACTTTTTTGAGTATAAAAATAACATATACTAAATATACAAATTCAGAAAATACAGGAAAGTTGTAAAAAGGAAAATAAAAATCACTATCCAGAGATACTTACTGTTAACACTAAAGTATATATCCAGATTTTTTCCTAGTTTATATTAACCTGATTTTGTTTAATTTAATGTGCCTTGGGTCTCTTTCTAATCCAATAGATAATATAGAAGTATTATGTCTATTTAATAGGTACTTAGTAATCTGTCCTAAGGATATACTATAAATGGCTGTCTCAGATTGTGTCCTCTGGAGAGCAGACTCTGAGATGAAGTTTAACAGGCAGGATATTTATTAAGGGTGCCCTTCTTATCAACAGCTGTGGAAGAGAGGGGAAGGAAGCAGAATTGAACAGAAGGAGAAGTTAAGGTGGGCTAAAAGCCAAATGATAGCCTCCCCTGACTTCACAGGGAGTTCTGGAACTGAAATGGCCCCTTAGAGTTATCTTAAATTGGAGACAGGCAGGCCTTTTTACCCTGGCATTGATCATTGGATATGGGTCATCCTGGGAAGGAGCATGCCTCTCTGCAGCTGAGGCCATCCCTGCCTGAAGCAGCTACTAGCATTCCCAGAAGTTGGGGTAATCCTTCATTGAAGGAGGGACCTGAGCAGCATATCACAGTGTCTACTAGAGTCTTGTTCTGTTCAGATCTACTTCTTCATATATGTTCTAGGAGCAGGAACACCAGGATTAGGTGAGCCTCCTTTTCTGTGAGAAATTTAGAAAAATAAGATTATGGAACAAAATATAGTGCCTGTCATTGCTGTTAGTTTCAGGGCTGCAACTGATACTTATTTTTCCCCTTGTCTTCTATCCATTCTAGGTTACCCTTAACCTCAGCTATTACCTCTACTGGTTTCAGTGGCTTACCTGTTGGCATGACCCAGATCCTCATTCTTAAATGGTATGAACCCCTAGTCACTATGTTCTTTTCAACCTTGGGTTGAATATACTTGTCCACTTATAGTCAAAATTGGGCAAGGGTGCACCAGGAAGTGCCCAGTTGGATCACCTGAATGCCAAACATATTTTTCCATGCTTCTGTTGTGTGACCTTCCCCTAATGCCAGAACCGTGGCTCTTCTTTTTGCCTGCTGGTCCCTGGATGCAATGAACACAAAGGGCCCAGGTTGATAGATATAACTTGTTGTTCATAAGGAGTCTTGTTGTGTTCCCTGGTAAAATTGTGTTCTCTTTGGGGACCTGTACTTCCAACCCTATGAGGCTCAGAGTTGGAAGACAATTCTCCATAGATCTCTTGCATGTCTACACATCTTAAGAACAGAGACATCAACACGTCAACAGCTTTTACTCTGAACTATCTTTTCAAGGATGTTTGTATAATGAACAGCCTTAGAAAATAGAATAGTATATCTCTTCAGAGCAAATGATAGATTTGTTTACTGTCTCGTATAATAAAGATAATGTCTCCCTCTGGGAAGAGATTGGGTAGATTGCTTGATAAAAATTGGGGTTCTCTAAACTCAAAATACCTCAGCCATGACACAAACTCACTGTGTGTGAGCTTCCATTTAGATCACTCCACATCTTCCTCACAGTACTCGAGGTCAAGGGCAACTGGTACAAACATAAAGCCCTTGCTACTTGCTGTGGTGTAAGCAATAAAGTCTTCTGACTGTGACCCAGGAGTCTCACTCATGTCTTCTGCCAGCATCCAGGAAAGTGGCAGGATAGCTTGCAAATGGGATAAAATCTCAGTCCATTTACAGTTCTTATGACATAGTATGTTATGACAGAGGGTGAGAAAATTAACATAACCCTAAGGGTTAATAGTAAATGTATACTGTTATCTATTCCATGTAAATGAGAACTGTTTCTGATTCTCTTTCCCAAGAGAGATGGAAAAAAACATAATTTTAAGATTAATGGTTACATACCATGTACCTGTGTCCACATTACTCTGCTCTAGCCAAGACACCACGTCTTGTATTTTTCTCCAGGATCAGTCTGGATTTTGTAGGGACCAGACTGGAGAATAAAATGGAGGTATGATGGGGATCACCACCCTTGAATCCTTTAGATCTTTATGAGTATGTCTTAGTCTGTGCTGCCATAACAGAATATCACAGACTGGTTAATTTAAAGTGAACAGAAATTTATTTCTCAGAGTTCTGAAGGCTGGGAAGTCCAACATCAATACACTGACACTGCTGTGTCATCTCATGGCAGATGGTAGAAGGGTAAGAGAGAGTAAAAGGGGGCCAAACTCCTCCTTTTTTGTTTCAAAATTTTAAGGGAGTGCAAATATGTTAGGTTACATGGATCATTTTTCTAATGCTTGAGTCCTAGCTATAGGTGTGCCTGTCACCCAAATAGTGTACATAGTACCCATTAAGTTGATTTATTCTCCTTCCCTATTCCCCCCTCCCCCCTGCTTGATTTCCACAAGTTTTAATTCCCTCTGTGCACGTGTGCATAGTTCCAATTTAATAGTAAGCACATGTGGTGTTTGTTTTTCCATTCTTGAGATACTTCACTTAGGAGGATAGTTTCCAGTTCCATCCAGACTGTTGCAAAAGGTATTAATTCATCTTTTTTATGGCTGAGTAGTTCTCCATGGTATACATATACCACATTTTATTAATCCACTCATAAATCAATGGGCACTTGGTTTGATTCCACATCTTTGCAATTGTGAATTATGCTGTAATAAACATTCAAGTGCCAGTGTCTTTTTGATAAAACATCCTCTTTCCTTTTGGCTAAATACCCAACAGTGAGATTGCTGATCAAATTGTAGACCTACTTTTAGTTCTTTGAGGCATCTCCAAACTGTTTTCCAGAGGTTGTACTAATTTGCAGTCCCACCAACAGTGTATAGGCATTCCTTTCTCTCTGCATCTATGCCAGCATCTATTGTTCTTGGACTTTTTAATAAAAGCCATTCTAACTGTGGTAAGGTGATATCTCATTGTGGTTTTAATTTGCATTTCCCTGATGATTAGTGATGTTGAGCATTTTTCATATGTTTATTAGCCATTTGTCTTTCTTCTTTTGAGAAACTTCTGTTCATATCTTTTGCCCACATTTTAATAGGGTTGTTTGTTTTTTTTCTTGCTGCTTTGCTTGAGTTCTTTGTAAATTCTGGTTATTAGCCCTTTATCAGATATGTAGCTTCAAATGTTTTCTCTCATTCTGTAGGTTGTCTATTTGCTCTGTTGATTGTTTCCTTAGCTGTGCAGAGGTTTTTTAGTTTAATCAAATCCCATTTATTAATTATTGTTGTTGCAAAAATGATTGCCATTAGCATCCTCTTCATAAATTCTTTGCTTAGGCTGATATCTAGAATAGTTTTTCCTACATTTTCTTCTAGAATTCTTACAGTTTTATGCCTTAGGTCTAAGTCTTTTATCCACCTTGAATTAATTTTTGTGAGTGGTGAGAGGTAGGGGTCCTGTTTCATTCTTCTGCATGTGGCCATCCAATTTTTCCAGCACCATTTATTGAACAGAGCTTCTTTTCCCTAGTGTATATTGTTGTCTGCTTTGTCAAAGATTGGTTGATTGTAGATAGATGGTCTTATATCTAGGTTCCTTCTTCTTTTCCATTAGTTTATATCTCTTTTTTTTTGGTACAATACCATTCTGTTTTGGTTACTATAGCCTTGCAGTATAGTTTGAAGTCTGGTAATGTGATACTTCCAGATTTATTCTTTTTGCTTAGGATTGCTTTGGCTATTCGGGCTCTTTTCTGATTCCAAACAAACTGTAGAATTATTTTTTCTAGATCTGTGAAGTATGAGAAGCTATCAAAGTCTATGGGACACAGCAAAAGATTCCTCAGGGGAAAATGCACAGCCTTAAATACATACATCAAAAAGATAGAAAGGCTGGACATGATTACATGTCTGTAATCCTAGCACTCTGGGAGACTGAGGTGGGAGAGTTGCTTGAGGCCAGGAGTTTGAGACCATCCTGAGCAAGAGTGAGACCCCACCTCTACAAAAAATAGAAAAAATTAGCCAGGAGTGGTGATGTACACTTGTAGCCCCAGCTACTCAGCAGGCTGAGGCAGGACCATTGCTTGAACCTAGGAGTTTGAGGTTCTATGAGTTGTGATGACACCACTGCACTCCAGACAGGGTGACAGAGTGAGACTCTGTCTCAAAAAAAAAAAAAAAAAGGACTGAAAGATCACAAATTAACAACCTAATGTCACACCTCAAGGAACTAGAAAAGGAAGAACAAACCAAACCCAAAGCCAGCAGAAGAAAAGAAATAATGAAGGTCAGAGCAGAACTAAATGAATTGGAAAACAATACAAAGGATTAATGAAACAAAAAGTTGGTTCTTTGAAAAGATAAACAAAATTGACAGACCTCTTGTTAGATTAACCAAGAACAAAGGAGAAAGGATCTAAATAAGCTCAATCAGAAATGAAAAAGGTGACATTACAATTGATACCACAGAAATACAAAACATCATCCACGAATACTACAGAAGTCTCTACCCACATAAACTAGAGAACATAGAGGAAATGGACAAGTTCCTGGAAACACACAATATCCCAAGACTCAACCAGGAAGAAATAGAACTCCTGAACAGTCCAATAATGAACAGTGAGATCAAAATAGTAATAAAAAACCCTCTAACAACAACAACAAAAGTCCTGGACCAGATGGATTCACAGCCGAATTCTATCAGACCTACAAAGAAGACCTGGTACCCATAATACAGAAATTATTCCATAACATTCAGAAGGATGGAATCCTCCCCAACTCATTCTATGAAGACAGTATCATCTTGATACTAAATCCTAGAAAGGACACAACAAAAAAAGAAAACTACAGGCTAATATCCCTTATGAATATAGATGCAAAAATCCTCAATAAAATACTTGCAAACAGAATTCAACAGCACATCAAGAAAAATAATAACCTACCAGGACCAAGGGGGGACTTCTTCCCAGGGATGGAAGGATGGTTCAACATATACAAATCAATTAATGTGATTCACCACATAAACAAAAGCAAAAACAAAAACAAGATCATATGATCATCTCAACAAATACAAAAAAAGCATTTGACAAAATCCAGAACACTTTCATGATAAAAACCTTCAACAAACTAGGCATAGAAGGAACATATCTCAGAATTATAAAAGCCATATATGATAAACCCACAGCCAATATCATACTGAATGGGGAAAAGTTGGAAGCATTCCTCGTAAGAACTGGAACAAGACAAGGATGCCCACCGTCACCACTTCTATTTGACTTAGTGATAGAAATCCTAGCCAAAGCAATCAGGCAAGAGAAGAATATTAAGGGTATCCAAATCAGGAAAGAGGAGGTCAAACTCTCACTCTTCACTAATGATTTGATCTTATATCTAGAAAACTCCACCAAGAGTCTCCTGGAATACCATTTACAATAGCTACAAAGAAAATAAAATACTTAGGAATATACTTAACCAAGGAGGTGAAAGATCTCTGCAAGGAGAACTATGAAACTCTGAGGAAAGAAATCATGGAGGACACAAACAAATGGAAAAATGTATCATACTCATGGATAGGTAGAATCAACATTGTTAAAATGTCCATGCTACCCAAAGTGATTTATAAATTCAATGCAATCCCCATCAAGTTACCAAACTCCTCCTTTTATAACAAATCCACTCCCACAATAAAAGCATTAATTCACTTACTCAGCCCTCATGGCCTAATGACCTCTAATTAGGCCACACCTCCTAACACTGTTGCATTGGTGATTAAGTTTCCAACACATCCTTTTTGGGGGACGTATTCAGACCATACCAGAATGACACTAATTTCCATTGTTTCTCCAACACAACTGTTTTTGATTTCTATCTTGGCTAGGAGAGAGGGTCAGTTTCATAAGCTTCCAATTTGGCCTTCATCATTATAATAGTTATTATTTCATAGGCTGAGAACCTGATGAGGGGTTATGCCTACTGTGAAGTATGTCTATTCTGATTATATATTTGACAACTGTGGAAATGACCAACATGTGGATCTGTAGATGAGTAGACCCACTGTGATCTAGACCTTGTATCTTAGTCCATTTGGGCTGCTATAATAAAATACCATAAACCATGTGGCTTATCAGTAATGAACATTTAATTCACATAGTTCTGGAGGCTGGGAAGTCCAAGATCAAGGTGCCAGCAGATTCAGTGTCTGGTAAGGGCCTTTTCCTCATAGACCACCTTCTTCCTATGTCCTTACATGATGGAAGGGGTAGGGCAGCTCCCTCAGGCCTCTTTTATCAGGTACTTATTCCATTCATGGGGGCTGGCTTAAAAAGTATGTATTGAAAAAAACAAACAAACAAACAAACATGAGGGCTCTACCCTCATGATCTAATCACTTCTCAAAGGCCCCATCTCTTAATACTATCACTTTGGGGATTAGGTTTTTTTGTTTTTTTTTTTTCTGAGACAGAGTCTCGCTCTGTTGCCTAGGCTAGAGTGAGTGCTGTGGTGTCAGCCTAGCTCACAGCAACCTCAAACTCCTGGGCTCAAGCAATCCTCCTGCCTCAGCCTCCTGAGTAGCTGGGACTACAGGCATGTGCCACCATGCCTGGATAATTTTTTCTATATATATTTTTAGTTGGCCAGATAATTTCTTTCTATTTTTAGTAGAGATGGGGTCTCACTCTTGCTCAGGCTGGTCTCGAACTCCTGAGCTCAAACAATCCACCCACCTCGGCCTCCCAGAGTGCTAGGATTACAGGCGTGAGCCACCATGCCCAGCTGGGGATTAAGTTTTAACATATGAATTTAGGGGCAATACAAACATTCAAACTATAGAACCTTGAATAGGACTTCATTTATTACCTGGCCCCCATGTGCACCCCCATGGCCCCCATGGTCCCCCATGGGGACCATGATGATTTTTTTGGTCTCTAAGTATCAATGTTAATTCAGACTCTGTGACCAAGACTCCTTGAAATGTTTAGGTATTACCATTTTCCCAGTGCACAGTTATCTGAGTAAATGGTCTTAAGTCCAAAAGTTCTGGAACAACATTTGGGGAGGGATTGAGAAAGTCTTTATATTTGCATTGTGGTGCTGCAGGTTACTTCTTCATGGAGACTTGATCTGTCCTTGAGTTAATGGGTTCCATGTCTAAAAATGGATACATATTTGGAATTTTGTCAATGAATCATTATTTTAAATATGGTGACTGCCTCAGTCTCCTGGTCATACATCCTTAAATTCATTTGATGATACAAAGTGAGTAGTGCCCTCATTGGCTTCCCATCTATTTTTTCCCTAAGGACACTAAATTATATTAATTATCTCCATAGTATTCTCTGTGAGTCATCTCTCCCTGACTGCCCCTCTGAACATATATTATGATAATTGTCCAATTTAACTTTTGACAGTTAAACATCATAACCTGTTCTCCATTGTTTTGGGGTCCTATTATCCCCGTTGCTATCAACAGACCTAATTCTTTAATAGTCTCTTTTACCATAAGCTCTTGCCTATAGAAAGTCACTACTGAACCTCTTAGTGATACTGATGCCCCTAACAACAGTGTATTTATAATGGCCTTGAAATGTGGTGTATCCTCCTGGCCTTCTATAAACTAATCATATGATGGGTTTTCCATCTTTACATAGTATGTGCTCTCTAGCATAATCAATTTTTTGAGTCTTTAAATTTGTTCTTTTACTGTCTATCATGGCAACTATGGCATTTTAACCTTATTTAGTATGAGCCTTCACTTTTCCATGCTTCTAGAAACCAACTTAGTAACAAATTCACACTGTTTTCTGGGGTTCTTTTTATGGTTTTAAATTCTGAGTACTGGGAGAGTGCTCCCAAATATATGTTTCCCTTATTCAACATTATTCTCCGTTCCTCTTCATTAGGCACCCTCAAAATTTAATCCCCGACATATTATCTCAGTTCATACTGGCTAGGTATTACAGATCCTTTGAGTTATAATTCCTTTCCTTCATTATCATACCCAGTACATTGAGACTTAACACTAGTTAAGGCATATTGGACAGGAGACAACCTGAGAGCAAATCCTGAGGGGTGTGGGACGCTTGTTGTTTTGATGGGGAGAGGTCTCTGCACCATATCTAAGCCAGGGGAGAGGGATATGTCTTAATAGAAAGGGGTGGGACACTTCCGGGAATGTCCTCATCTAATGTGTCAAGCCCCATTCTTTCCCAACTAGGGCTCTGACTTTGGCTTGATATACCTGTCTTGATTAGAAGGTTAATCTTCTTTGAAGCTTAGGTACTTTGACAGAATTTGTTCTTTAGCTTATTATGGCCTCCCACTGCAGATGAGAGCCATTTTGTGAGTTACTAACAGCTTCACTGTTAGCTTTCGGTTGGTGATTAACCACTGTCACCTTTTCATTATCTTTCTTCCAGTGCATCAGTCTGGCTAAGCAATAGTCTTAGTCTGTCGTAGTCAGCTTGCGCTATCATTAAAAAACACTATAAACTGAGTGGCTTAAACAACAGAAATTTATTTTTCACAGTTTTCGGGGCTAGGAAGTCCAAGATCAAGGTGCCAACTCACTTGGTTCCTGGTGAGGGCTCTCTTCCTGGCTTACAGATGGCTGCTTTCTTGCTTTATCCTCACATGGCCTTTCCTCAGTGTGTGCATGGAGAGACAGACAGAGAGAGAGAGACAGAGAGAGATCTCTTTCCTCTTCTCATAAGGCCACCCATCCTATCAGATTAGGACCCTTTCCTCATAATCTAATTTAACCCTAATTACCTCCTAAAAGCCCCATCTTTAAATATGATCACATTGGGGGTTAGGGCTTTAAACATATATGTTTTGGGGAGACATATTTCAGTCCATAGTACCACCCAATTCCATTGTCCTTATAGTTGCTATTCTCCCCATATTTCTCAAATGCCTGATATATCATACCAGTAAATATATACCCTTCCACTGGTGTACAACCCACTCACCACACATGAAAGTTTTAACAACTGGACTATAATGTTGTGATAGGGGTACTCAGGTAGACAGCTAGTGATCACGTTCCAAAACCCCATCTCAATGACTGCTTTTTCAGACCTCACTCCTGGCACCAACAGGTTAGGTTCCTGGGAAGCAGACTATGGGACAGAATTTAACAGGCAGGGTATTTATTAAGGAGTGCCCTTGGGATTAACACTTGTGGAATAAAGGGGAAGGAAGCAGGATTGGGCAGAGAGAGATTATGCAAGTCCCATAGGAAGTTTGGGATATTAGATTTGACTGATTCAGAGTTGTTTCAAGTTGAGCTAAGATGGTCAGGTTATTATACCCTCACTTTGATCAGCAATCAGATGTGGGCCACCCTGGGAAGAAACCTAACCCTGGGCAAGGTGGCTCTCTGTAGATGTAGCAATCCTGAAGGTACCAGAGACTCAGCAACAGTGGATCCAGTAGCTGCGACAAGTCCTTACTTGAAGGGGGATTTTGGCAGCACATCACAATGTCCACCACAGGAATGAAACATTTAAATCTCTTGTTTTCATAAAGGGGAGAAAATGTCCACTCCTCATAAGGAAAGAGAATGAGAAGAACCCCTCAGTCTCTCTCTTCCCAGGGAAGTAAAAATAATTTCTCTGATAGATGAGATTTCTGGGCTTTATCTGTTTCTGTCTCTGTTTCATTTGCTTTCTCTTTGTCTCTCTCTTCCCTGATTTGTCTGTAGGATTCAACAAATTCTCTTGCTCTCCATGTTGTAAGTTTATGGGGCAGGCCAGAATCCCATGGGAAGTTTTAGAGGTTGTCCAGTTCTGCCTGTGACTGGGTGATATATTCAGTTGTGGGTAGGGGTGAGAGAACCATTAGCAAGCCCATTTGCCAAACCAAACTCTTTCTCTAATTGGCTTTATCTAAGGTAATTTTTATAAATTCTATCATGAAAATTTCAAATATGACCAAAAGGAGAGAGAATAAAACAGTGAATGCACATAGATTCAGTACCTAATTAAACAAATATCAGAATTTTTATTCAAGCCAATATTTTGATTTCCTTCTGATTCTTGAATCTTATTTTTTATTTGTTTCCATATTTTAGAAGAAAATGGTATCATGTTAAAGATTAAAAACAAAATCAAGAAACTTGACATAAAAATCTGAACTTATGATAACGCTCATCAGAAGAAGAGAAAGAAAAAAGCAAAAAAAGATTTGTTAACACTGGCCAGTGCAGGAATAATCAGCAGACTTTGAGAAGCAGTTGCCTGTTATAACGAGTACTAGGTATGAGCTCTCCTGTGTCACAGTCTCCACTCCTCCCAACACGGAGGCCAAGTGTCAGTTCATCATTTACCATAAAGCCTAAACTGTTGCTTTCATTACACATGGTTCCTCACCTCCACCCTGCCCGGTCCCCACATTCACCTGTCTCGCTCCTGGAAGGCATTTGAATTTTTGGCTCTTTGTCTACAGACAGCCTTTTTAGTCTACCTAAAGACCAAATCCATTGACACGTAATCACAGTGTCTGAATGTTCATAGCAGCTTTACTATAACACAAAAACTATGTACAAACATCCATCAGCAGGTAAATGGACAAATTGTAGTGTAATCATACAATAGAATACTACAGCAGTACTGCAAAGGAATGAACAATTATTGCACACAACGTGGATAAATCTCAAAATAATTATGTTGAGTAAAGAAACAAGGCAAAAAAGTATATAATTTATTATTCCATTTATGTAAAATTCTAGAAAATGCAATTACCCTATAGTGACAGAAAACAGATCAGTGGTGGCCTGGGGAGAAGATGAATAAAAGGGGCAGGGGAAAGATAGTTTACAAAGGGCAATGAGGCAACTTTTGAAGTTGATGAAAATATTCTTTTTCTTGATTGTGGTGACGGTTTCATGGGTATACATGTATGTCACAGCTCATCAAATTATACACTTTAAATATGTGCAGTTTTATTATATGTCAATCATCTCTCAATAAAGCTGTACCAAACAAGAAGGTACCAAATATTTGCCATATATAGTAATAGGTACTCAATGTATATCTGACTAGGTGTCATTAGTAGAAGATACTTATATTTATTTTTAATTCGTTGATTGCTTACATTGATTCAGAAAGAAAAAGCTGCAATTCTGATCCTGATAAGTTATTAAATTTTCATCCCTAGAACATCATAACACTAAGATTAAAGAGAAAGCCTCAAAGCTTTTGGAAATGAGTAACAGTGGCTGCCTCTGGGGATAAACTAAGATGCTACGGGGGAAAATAGGCAAGTAACTTTTCACTGTTTGGATTAGTCACGTGCATGTAATATTTATGTTAAAAAGCTTTTTTGTTTTTAGAAATAACTAGATTGGGCTGGGCATGGTAGCTTAGGCCTGTAGTCCCAGCTACTCAGTAGGTGAGGCAGGAGGATCACTTGAGCCCAGAAGTTTGAGGTTGCAGTGAGCTATGATGATGCCACTGCACTCTAGCCCCAGGTGACAGAGCAACACCCTGTTTCAAAAAATAAAAAAGAAAGTAAGAAAGAGAAAGAACTTGATTATAACACACATTCAATGAAAGACCATACAAAGTGAATTCAGTATGTTTCCATAAAATATTTTAACCCAGAGATGATTTATAAATACTATTAATAAAGTAAATTAAACATGTACATGAGAGTAAGTTTCTGGTGTAATGAAGGGATGAAGAAACTAATCATCTATTAAGAATGAGATCACACTTCCATCCAATTTATCATTGTCACTGAATACTAGAATACACTACGTAGTACCATGAGAGTTCTGAGGGAAAGTAACTTCAAACTCAGTTATACTGACCCAGCAGAATGAAGATATTTTCAAATATCCAAAAACTGAAAGTTTACCTCCCATTCTTTCATAAGTAGCTACTGGGGATGTTCTTCAGCAAAGCAAGAAGATAAACCAAGACAGACATGGATTCTAGAAAAGAGTGGCTCCAACCTTGGAGCACAGTAGAGGGAAATCCTCAGTGGTACTTAGGCAGAAGTACAGGTTAGGCAGAAGGTCAAAGGTTCATCAGGGAGACAAAAGAGACAGCATTTTTGTAAAAGGACAGATAACATGGAAGAGCATGGTATGATAAATTAGGTAACATATGCAGGGACAAGGAAGGCAACTTGAAGCTCCAGGAAAAACAAAGCTATACAAGTTTGTGACCTAAATATGAAGCACAAACATTTGGGCAATTGATAATAGGGGAAGAGAATCCATTTGATCTTGATACCCTGCACATTTTCCTCTGAGTGGCTTTCTAGTAGTTTTCAGAGTATTCCTATAGAGAGGAAAATGTAATCCTAGCACACTCCTTAGTCTGGAAGTTGGCTGTTAACCTTGAGTTGACCTATGGACGAACACAAAAACTTAACTTTATTTAAGGGAGGTGAGCAGGAGGTGAGCAGAAGTTGTGAAGGAAGAATGGCAGTGTTAACAGCAGACAGTTGCAATACTATCTAAAGTTAAAATATTATCTAGGGTTTTATATTGTATTATTTAAAATTACAAAGAAAACCAACAAAAGAGCTAAAATTAATGTAATTATTAAATATTGGACCAGTGGATTAGCATAATCCTTATCTTTCATAGCAGGGAGTCATTAGATACAGTCTAAAGTTGACATGAGCATATTTAGAAAAACTGAAGTAATTTCAAACAAACAAACAAAAACATGTAAAGAAGTAGGCCCTGGAGATAGAAAGATTTAGAATGACAGCTTGTTGGTTTTCTTTTCTTTCTTTCTTTTTTTTTTTTTTTTGAGACAAAGTCTCGCTTTGTCGCCCGGGCTAGAGTGAGTGCTGTGGTGTCAGCCTAGCTCACAGCAACCTCAAACTCCTGGGCTCAAGCAATCCTACTGCCTCGGCCTCCCGAGTAGCTGGGACTACAGGCATGTGCCACCAAGCCTAGCTAATTTTTTCTATATATATTTTTAGTTGGCCAGATAATTTCTTTCTATTTTTAGTAGAGACAGGGTCTCACTCTTGCTCAGGCTGGTCTCGAACTCCTGAGCTCAAACAATCCACCTGCCTCTGCCTCCCAGAGGGCTAGGATTACAGGCGTGAGCCACCGCACCTGGCCAGCTTGTTGCTTTTCATCATAAATTCTTCTGTAGCTTGGCATGGTGGCTCAAACCTGTAATCCCAGCTACTCTGGAGGCTGGGGCAGGAGGGCTGCTTGAGCTCAGGAGTTGGAGGCTGCAGTGAGCTGATTGTGCCACTGCACTCACTCCAGCCTGGGTGGATGACAGAGCAAGATCTTGTCTCTAAAATAAAAATTAAAAAAAAGTTCTTTTGTACTATTTGTTATAATTTGTTTCCTTTTATTTATTGCCATGTGTGCATTTCTTTGACTGAAAATAAAATTAGAGGCTGGTTTCTCTGTCTATGTGGAAACAATGTTTTAGATATCTACTCTATCAAGGATGATTCCCCAAAGTAAGCCAAGTCACATTCAGATCTTTTGGAATAAGCAATTAGGTGGAAATTCCAAGGACATCAAGAAACTTGGATTAAGAAAATGGTTGTTCTACTGATACTGTACTCTCTATTCTAAAAAAATATGTAAGAACACTTAGCTCCTACCAACACTACTTCTAGCCCTCTGCCTGTGAGATTTCCTTTTCTTAAATATCTGAGCAGTTCTGGTCCTCTACTTTTTGGGGATGGAGTTTTGCCTGTAACTAGGTTACTGATTCTGAAAAGGGAGGTATTCTGGGTCCCTCTTATTACCAATGATGGAAAAGAATTGATTGCTCATTTTTAGAAAGAATTGTTTTTAGTATTAAAAAGGAAATGGAATAATCATGGTTTAATCTGCTAGGTAGAACACTATGGCACATTACTGCCACCAATTGGCAGCACACCTTAATTGCAAGAGTAGAAAAGAAGGGAAAAACCATTCCTGATTTTTGCAAAGGTCTAAGCAACAGCAAATGTCCTGTAACCAACTGAAAAATGCAAAGGAAGAATACTTGATTCCGGGGAAATTAAGATGAGACAGTGGTCATGATCCCCAGACACAGGGTTTGTAGAGGTGGTAAAAGTGAAGGGTGAGGAAGTTTGATCAGAAAAACCTCTCTTTGGTCTAAATATTCAGTAGGTGCATCTGGAACTCTGCAAAAGGGGAGCGGAAGGGATTCGATTAATGAATCAAATGTTACTTTAAAAAGCCTTTCTATGAAAGGAATATCACCATTATCTTCATAAAAAAAAGTTGATTGAATGTCTCTTACGTTCAGCAGAACTGTAAGGTCAATGGAATAATTGAAATATTTTGTGCACTAAAATTATACAGAGGAAAAAGACCCAAGTCCAACCAAATTTTTAAAGGCATTGTCCTATCTATATAGTCAGTGTTATAAGGCAAAGTTCTTCATGTTATTGGTTAATAAATGTTAATTATAGCTAATAAATTTTCAGAAACATTATGATTTGGTATACATGCAAGGAAAACAAGAAAGCGATTTAAAACTCCAGGTAAAACAACACTATCGAAAAAGTCTTTTAAAATAAACTATAGGAACCCCTGCTCAACGCCCACTCATTTCATAAAATGTGGAATGCATTGTTTCTATTTATAACATTAAACATCTACTTTTGAACGAGGTTGGCTAAGAAATTGAGTTGAAATAAAGTTCTAATGGGCATGTGTCTGAAGAGGTGTATCCTTTTTATATTGCAGGGGCAAAGGGAAAAACTTCATTCTCTGAAGGTCTGCTAAAAAATTAACTGACAAAAGACACATTAATAGGAGAAACGGCATACAAATTCATTAATGTAGGAAGTGGGGAACTCATAGAGTGATTACCCAATTACTCAATGTGGTACAGAAATTTATATGCCCTTTTTCACAGGAGAGGGAGGATATGGGAAATGTAGGCAATTTTTTTTTGAGGGACAGCAAATCATTAGGGAGAATGAATGGACCCTGGAGGTGGGAGGCAGACATTAATGAGAAGGTGAAATGTGGAGCTGTACAGGAACAAAGATTGTTTTAAAAAGTCTCCTAGGCAATCTCTTGGGGCTGCCCTCAGAAGAATAAAAGAAAAGTCTGTCTGGGCATTGTGACTCTCAGTCTCTTTTCTGGTGGTTGATATTTCCTGGTTATTTGATGAGATTCCTAGAAAGGGAGTCTTAAAACAACTGCATTTCTTTTGGAAAGAAACTTTCTCGGTCAGATAAGAAAATTTCAAAGGGAGTATTCCTCCTCTTGGTGCTTCTGGAAAGAGGATCAGAGAGACAGGGAGACAGAGGAGAGATCAGACTGAGACCTTGGTTCTGAGGCTTATTTTTGAGGCCTTTCAATTTTCAAACCTCTTAGCATGCTGAAGCACCATATTTTGGGGAATTGTTTTTTGTGCTCCAACAATATACCAATCATATCTATGACTTGGAGCTGGTAATGAAAATTGTGGTATTTGAAAATCTTTGTCAAGAGATTTGGAATCTTTATTAAGAATTTCATAAAAACAGAGGTTCCTGGAAAAATGTAATTCTTTAACAAAGTCAACATATTATGGGATCTCTATTACTTTATCTTACCAGATAGCTAAAGGATGAATGAATCTGTCCTTTTCTTACACTTACGATTGATCAAACAAGATCAGCAAGTGTGAAGAATGGGTGACAAAATAGAAAGAAATTGGAAAATGATCAAGGCATACTTTGAATGTCACTAAGTATTTTAGATGTTATTTTGTAAGCCATAGGAATCATAGAAAGCTTTTCTGTAGGTATACAATGTTGTATTTTAAAGAGAGGTGAATGAAGGACAAAGACTGTTTAGAAGGCTACTACAATTGTTTTGGTAAGGCAATGGGAGGGGCAAGGGAGGGCAGGGCTAAAACTAAGACAGCAGCAGAAGAAAAAGCAAGGGATTTGAATAATGTAAGATAGGACTCAGGCTTTTTTAAGAGTCAAGTCTGGCCCTACAAGAGCCTAGAAGACTACATAATTATTTGTAAACACCAGCTCAATTATTAAATGTGAGGGCAAAGTAAAGAAAATTTTAGATTCCTATAAACTCAGAAAGCTGACTACCCAGGCTCTTGAATATTAAAAAACGCTAAAAAGTTCTTAGTACAATAAAAGTAACAATGTAACAATATATATGGCATTTCTACATATGTTAAAAAGCTTAATGCAGATAACAATCCTATGAGATAGATATTGTTATTCCCATCTTACAGTTGAAGAAACTAAGACACAGGGATTTGCCTAAGGTTACATAGCTTTCCAGAGCAGTCTGGTTCCACAATGTTCTTAATCACTATACTATACTGAAATTACAATGTTATTAAGAAAAATTAGGAAATTCAAGTAAGAGAGATGAATTATTTTAAATGTTAAGTTTTGAGCTTCCTGGTAAGTAGCCAAACACACAAGGACCCTTAGTTAAGGAACAATCGGGAACAAACAGTAATTTTGGGAGACTTGTGAGAAAGAATGTAGTAGAGAAGAACAGAGAGCTAGGGGTTGAACTATGGGATGGAAGAAAGAGGAGGAGCTAGCAAAGAAATCAGAAGACCAATAAACCAGGTAGATGTAAATCCAGGAAGTGTCTTAGAAGAAAGGGGAAAAGGCTTTTCAGGAGAGGATGGGGATTAGCAACGGCCATCACTGCATCTTTTGAGAAATCTGACAGTGAAAAGAAGGTTGATACTACAGCAACTGGAGGTAGTGACAACAGAGATTTTTTTTTTTTTTAAGACAATGTAAACTGGAGAAACAGAAAGGAAAAAGCCTGTGGATAATAAGGTGTTGAAAATATAAGACCCTAGGAAAGTACTGGTGGAAAGAGGAAGTGAGAAGAGATGTCATACATAGTCCAGGCAGAAGGACTGGCTTTGGAGAGAAGGGAAAGGGGAATGGGTTAATTTGGTGAGAATTTCTGAGACCACGAACGGTGGCTACAGATATTTTAAGATGGAGAGGCCGTCAAACCAGAATTGGAGTCTCATAGCTTCGAGCCCAGGAAATTAGATGAAGTTATATCTATAAGCACGGATTGGGACTGGCACCTTTAATAACAAGGAAAGCTAGAAACAGTATTTCCAGAGATTACAATACGAAGTCAACCACAGACTAGTAAAGAAAATTTATTATAAGTGGGAATCCACTCATTAATCCATACCCGATCTGGTCGGTTATGACTTCCTCCAGTGAAAAGCCACACACCTTATAACCCTTGGGAGAAAAACCAAAAATAGGGGTAAGTACTTTATAGCCCTAAAGACTCAAAAGGAGTTGAGCTATTCTAAGGTCAGACTAAAATAGAGCTGGCTATAGTGATAGAGAATTTAGCCATACATGAGGCTAATGAGCCGTCAGAGTATTCACTTTTGTAGCCAAAGTTGTAAGCAGGTTAAAGGTAGGAGCCCCAGCCACGGAGAGGAAGGTGGAGGGCAGGGGCAAGCAAGATTCAACAGAATAGTTTGTCTTGATCTCAAGTTAGTGATCATTTCCCTTCTGGCAGCTAAAAGGCTAGGCTAGGATTCTCACGTCCATTTCAGAGCCGCTGAGAGTAGTCCTAGGCCGTGGGAGGAGAAATCTAATTCCAATGTGTCTCTATTTTCCCAGTCTAGGGATATTCTCTTCCCACTAACTAGCCAATGCTGCCGCCTGATGCAAAGCCGGCACCATGGAGAGGATTTGTTTTACAGAGGCAGGATGACGCCAATCGGCCTGTGGCGGGCAGTGTTCCGTCTAGATTCACGGCGGGGAAAGTCCCAAACAGTTCCCGAAACCTTTTCGCTCCCGCCTGGCGAAAGCGCCTTGTCAACAATAAATCGCTAATACAATGCTGCTCTGACGCCCTTGTTAAACCCGGGAGAGGCGAGAGTTGAGCTTTGCGTGACTACTCCCTCTCGTTTTCGCAGCATATCTAGCGGGCGGTGGGTGAGAGCAGCCCTAGCCAGGCTGGGCCGGAGGGACGTGCCAGCCCGGCGACCTGGGGAGGAGCCTCAATGAAGGAACTGGGGGCGTCTTCCTTCCTACGTCTCGGAGAAGCTCCAAAAATGGCGGGCGGCAACTCGGTGAGCCGGCCGCGCAGGCGCCGCGGCAGCCGTCCTTCCGCCTGTTTTGGGCGTCCCAAGAATCGTCCATAGCGCCCGCACCCAGAAGTATACGCAGCTCATGATTGGCTGAGCTGCGCGAGCGCTCCTTGTCTGGGCGGAGCCGCCACGCCGCGGCCACGTTTCCCGCCCCGCTGTTGCGCGTGCGCGCAATACCCGCAGGAAAGCGTTTGCGCGCGCCCCCGCCGCGGCCCCCAGCTCGCGCCTCTGCTCCCTCCCCTTTCCGAGCAGGCCCGTCCCGTCAGCGAGGCAGTGAGCACCGCGGCCAGCAGAGGGCGGTCCGGACCCAAGTCTGCAGCGGCGCCATTGGCGTGTGGAAAATGCCACCAGATGGCGGGTTAGGATTGCAGCTCCGTTGAAGGCGCGGTCCCAGCTCCCGAACCCCCGGCGACCACCCCGTAACAACCCCCCCACATCGGGAATAACACACCGGAGACTTTTGGGGGGAAACTAGGTCGACGGCCGGCGGCGCCCGGATGGGCAGCTGAGGTGAGTGCGGGCGGCGGCGACGGCGGCGGGGGGCGGGAAAGAGGGGGAATGCGGCGGCAGCAGCGCGGGGGCTGGAAGCGCCGATCCAAGATGGAGGCCGGGCGAGAGCGAGAGAGCGCGAGCGGGGAGCGGGCGGGCGGGCCCGGCGCGGGCTCCGCGCGGGGGAGGGAGGCCGCGCGGGCCTCTGCGGGGCGCGGCGGTCGCGGGCCGTCCGAGTGCCTGGAGAGGCGACTGTGGGCGCGGCGGGCACCCTGGCGCCCTCGTCGCTCCCCACCCCTCCCGCGGGCCCCGAAAATTTTGCCCCCGCCCGCCCCGGCACTACGGCGACAGGCGCGGAAGCCTTTGTGGCGCGCTCGGGCCCGCCGCCAAGCCCGCCCTCCGCCCCCCCCCGCCCGGGCTCTCGGGACTCGCCCGCGCCCAACGGGGCTGGGCCGAGGCAGGCTGGCGCGAATGCCGACCGCCGACCTGCGTTTCTGCGGTGTTTTAGCGGCGGCGTCGTCACATGACAGCGAGCTCGCTTTAGCAGAGGGGCCTGGGGGTCGCTCGGCGTGGCGGCTGTCTCAGGCCTCTTGTTGGTGGGGTGGGGCAGGGGGCTAGCGGCTGGGGGTGATGGGGTGTCGAAGCCGGGCTTTCCCGCTATCTGCCTTCCCCGCCCCCGACGGGGGCCTCCTTGTGAAACGTGTACAGGCCTGAGCACTGCCCCGCTAGTTTGCCAGTCCCCCGGGAGACGAGGCCAATAAAAGTTGTTTTCCCTCCTTTCTCAGGGTGGGGGCGGGGTGGGAAACTGGAGCGCCTGGAGTTGGACCTGAGCCTCGTTTGGATGGTCCGAACTGGGTGCTACTTGTGTGGTCTAGGTCCTAAGAAATTTTTAGGCTTTAGGATTGTCATGTCACCCCATCTTGCCACATTTGAAATGTTATCGATTCTCTTCACATTGCGGGGAATCGTATCCCGGACGCATCAGTCATGGGATAGTTTTGGACGCTTATAGACTTAAAACAATGCTACTTGTGATAACGAATTATTTGCTGTTAAAGTTGGTGATTAGATAATGAATATAGTTTATTCTTGAGGTTATGACCAGGACTGTATTTTGCATCTTCTTAGCAAAAATAGTGTTTGTGAAAGTATCTGAATTGGGGTAAAGTTTGTATGATTTGTAACTTACGTGGAATTTGATGTGACTCTACCTTGTGGTTTTCCGTCTGTGTTTTAAGAAAATTGCAAATTATGACGGTGAAGCACTTATGGAAATATACAGAACAGTGAAAATAAAAATGACTTGTTTATTGTATGGTATATAATACCTTGTTCTCATGTTCATAATGTATGAAGAATAAAGATTAAAAAAATTTGACCAAGGAGGGAAATATGGAAATACCATATTGCTTTTGATTTTTGAGAATGCTTATAACATAAATTGTCACCCAAATAAAGTTATAGAAAACCTACAGGTATTTTGACAAAAAAAAATTTTTTTTACATATTCAAAATGTATTCGAGTAAACCAAATTCATTTAAGTGGTCTACCAGTGGTCATTTTTACAGACTACTTTTGAGCAGACATTTTCCTGTATCCACTTTAGTTTTAGTGTTCTGATAAAGCTAGAGAATATTTACATAGATATGAAATATGGAAATATAGTATTAGGATTGCCTCCTTTGAGGAGAGTAATACAATTATTGTTGATATGAATGGCTCTTTTAAAGTGGTAAGGGAACTATGGTACAGGGAAGAAGTGGGCCCTAGCTTTGTTTGGGATGTTAGTCTTTGAGCCTTACTTCTCTCATCTCTGAAATGGGAGTAATGTGGTGGTTTAACAAGATGTGTGTGTAAAATTACCTTTTTTAATTGCTAAAACTTAGCGTTTATATTATATACAGTTTTAATCTTGTTTCCTTGATTCTGGATCTGTATATTTTCATAATCTCAGCACTATGATATAATATACTTTGGGGAAAAGAAACATGCCTCTTTCCCCTTTCATTTTCTTCATTGTTTTGTGCTTTGTCTTTTATATCCTTATTTTCTTTTGATGCATAACAAATTACTGCAAATTTAGTAGCTTAACATTTATTTTTTTCAATTTCTGTAGAAGTTTGGGTAGGTGTGGTTGGGCTGTTTAGCATCTCACTGGCTGAAATCAAGGTGTCAGCTACGGCTGCAGTTCTCATCTGTGGCTTAGGGTCCTCTTTCAAGATCACTACTTGTTGATGGAATTAATTTCCTTGTGGCAGTGTGACTGAAGTCCCCATCTTCTTGCTAGCTGTTGGCCAAGGATTGCTCTCAGTTCCTTGCCATGTGACCACACAGGCAGTTCATAACATGGCTGTTTGCTTTTATTCAGACAGAGCAGGAATTAGTCTCTCTTCCCTCTGACTTCCCTTTAAGACCCCTTTTAAAAAGCTCACCACATTAGACCATGCCCACCCAGATACTCTCCTTTTGGTGAACTCAACTGATTAAGGACCTTAATTACATATACAGATATCTCTTTTGTCATATAATTACAGGAGTGATATCCTATTATTTCTACAGGTCTCTCCTACACTCGAGGGGATTATACAAAGGTGTGGGTCATTGGAGGTTCTTAATAATTTTGCCTGCCAGGGGGAAAGAAGTATCTTTACATTAGCCTGTTTAGAATCTGGTCATACAAAGAAAACAGTAGCCCCACTTGATCATTTCTTAGTCTTTTCCTCTTTTTCCTTCCCTATACTTCCTGGTACCTCAGTTTAAGTACCTCCTTCTAAAAAAGCATTTTACTGCACTGAGAGGAAATTAAAAATAAAAAGTAGAATTAAAAGAAATTAAAAAGGGAGGCAGTGGGGAAAGGAGATTAATTCTTGCCATTTTTTTGATGCCTATTTTTACCTATTTTAGAGATGAGATTGAATCTCAGATGTTAAGGAATTTAAATGCTTAGATCACATTTCTGTTAAGTGGCAGATTCACAATTCATTGCATCAGAAATTTGTTGTGGCATGATTGGTTCAGCAGCTTGTGAGGAGAGAATTCTTATGAAGAAAGTAATTATTTGAATGTGTCAAGAGTAGGGATATTATTGGTAAAACAAAGAAAGTAGCAGAAGTTTGGTCATAGCATGTATTTTAATAGTCCAAGAAGCAAAATATTTTCAAGAGTAGGCAGTTAGGACAGTATTAGGTAAGGATATCAAGCTTAAAAGAATATAACTGGGAGTTAAAATTGTTGGGGAGATACAGCTCAATTTTTAAATACAGAGATGATATAGTAGGGGCTCGGTGAATCTTTGTCAACTGAATAAAAATGTGAATCTTTAGAATTTAGATGATTCTTGATATGGTGGTACTCTGTAGGGAAAGAGTTGGAAGCAGAGACCTTAAAAGATGTTCATTATAAGCCAAAGAATGAGAAGATTCTTGAGGAAGGAGTTAGCATTGTGTCCATAGAGAAGGAGAGGTCAATTTTCTGTCATTTTGGTAGTTAAGAGGACAGAATCCTGGTTTCCTATCTTTTAGTGCTGAGAGAAACCTAGTCCTATTGAGCAATGTGATTCTTTTAACATAAACTTTAAGTAGGTCATAGTCCATTTGGTTTTATAGAATCTTTTCTCCATATGACACACTCCTTATTGCTTCCCTAAGATTTTTTTTTCTCTTCTAAATCTCTGTTCTTGCTAGTCAGTACTTGAAGGACATCTCAAGTTCTACCTTCTCTATAAAGTACAGTCCTTTGTGCCATGGGCCTAAATGATGTGCCAGTTAGTTGTCCAGCTGTCTCTATGGAGTTTTGTTGTAAACATCTATAGCAATGGCTTTTAACTTACTAGAAGGTAGCAGTTATAAAAACTTTTTACAGTGTGGCCCAACATATGTATACACACACATACAGGAAAGAAAAGTTTCATGAACTAATATTTAATCTTTATGTAGTGTACCCTGATATTTTCTGATCTTTTTTATTAAGAGTGCTGCTTGTAACTCAACTGAGAGATGTAACTCACAGGAACACACAATTGGAAAAGCACTGAAGTATAATCTCATTGGTAGAAAGTAAAGTGCAAAGTAGAGCAGTAAGAAGAAAGCATTTCACTTCTATCAGATTGATAAACATTAAAAAGTCTGATAATATCAAGTGTTGATGAGAATGTAGAGAAATTATACTCCAGCTTTTGGTAGGAGTGTAAATTGATAGTCATTTTGGGAAAGCATGTTAGTAGGAGTATTTAGTAAGTTGAAGATACACATATTTTAAACCTAACAGTCTTTATACTCCTGATGAGAGAAATTCTTGTATTTATATACTAGGATATGTGAACAAAATGTTCCTAATAGCCTTATTTGCAGTAGCCAAAATTCGGAAGTAAACTAAATGTCAGTGGTAGAAGGGAAAGTTAATGATGGCTTTCAAAAGTTAAAATAATCTTGGTTCCTGGGATAACCTGACTTGGTCACAGTATATGAAGCATCCTTTTTGTATTTACTAATATTTTGTTAGGGATTTTGGCATATTTCTTAAAGAGGGATATTGTTTTGTATTTTTGTTGTAATGTCTTTGTCAGGTTTTGGTATTAGGTTTAGTATGACCTCATAAAAAAAGGTTGGGAAGTGTTCCCTGTGTTTAGTGAAAGAGTTTATGTAATACTCTGACTAATTAATTCTTCCTTGAATGTTAGAATTTACCAATAATACCATTTGGACCTGGAATTTTCTTTATGGGGTGTTTTTTGATAAATTCAAATTCAGTTTTTATTCTAGACATAGGCTATTCAGATTTTCTGTTTGATCTTGTGTCAGTTTTGGTAGATTGTGTTTTTAAGGAATGTTGTTCCTTTTATCTAATTTGTTGGCATAAGTTGTTTATCAGATTCCCTTGTTATCCTTCTAATTTCTGTAGAGTCTATGGTGATTTAATTTGTGGTATTGTTAGTGTGTTCTTTTTTATCTTTGACCAGTCCAGTAGTTTATCAATTTTGTTATTTTTTCAAATAATCAGCTTTGCTAATTTTCCGTATTTGTCTTTACTACCTCACTGATTTCTGTTCTTTATAATTTTCTTTCTTCCACTTACCTTGCCCTTCTTTTTCTAGCTTTTTAAAGTGAAACCTTAGGTCATAGATTTTAGGCATTTTTTGTTTTCTAATAAAAGCATTTAAAGCTATAGATTTCTCTTTAAGCACTGTTGCTGCATCCTACACATTTTGATACATTATATTTTTCATCACCATTTAGTTTGAAATCATTCCCAGTTAGCTTTGTGACTACTTCTTTTACCCATGGATTATTTAAAAGTATGTTTAATTTTCAATATGTGGGATTATTCTAGATACCTTATTATATTTAACTGAATTTCATTTTGAAATCGAAGAATATACTGTGTATGATTTTAGTCCTTTTAAATTTATTGAGCTTTGTTTTATGGGCCAGCATATAATCCATTTTGGTTACTGTATCTTTCACATGTGAAAAGAATGTATATTCTGCAATTATTGGGTGTACTATTCTAAAAATATCATTTAGATTAAGGTGTTTTAATAGCGGTTTTCAAATCATCTGTGTGTTTACTGATTTTTTTTTTTCAGGTCTTGTTCTATCAGTTGCCACGAGGAAAATTAAAATATCCAACTATGGCCGTGGAATTGTCTATTTCTCCGTTAATTATGTCAAATCTTACCTAATTCATTTTGAAGCACTGTTATTAGACACATAAAATTTGTGATTGTTATGTTTTGACAAATTGACCTTTTTATGACATGTCTGTGTATCTCTGGTAATAATCTTTGTCTTGACATCTGCGTTATCTGTTACTAACATAGCCTTCTTGAACTCTTTCCACATTATGTCATTTTCTACCCATTTACTTAAAATTCTCTTTTTCGTTACATTTAAAGTGCACCTTTTGATAGTACCATATATTTGAGTCTTTCTTAATCCTTTCTGACAATACGGAAGTGAAATCTCTTTCAGTTGTAATAAACATTGGTTGTACGCGAATGCCTATCAAGAATCATGAAGGGTTTGAGATTTTACCCTAATATTTGCAGGCTAACAAGTTAACCTGGCATAGTTTAATGGGTGCCATGAAATGACTCGATCAGAGATGAAGAGCAATGCATTACAGCAGTAGCCAGAGAATCAGCATTTGCATTAAATCTCTGAATCCCAGTTTGCACAGAACAGTGGGAAGAGGTCCAGGTGATACCTGCACAAGGAGTGGCTTGCATTACAAGAGAGGAATCCTAAGTTTAGGGAAACTCACATCTTTTATAATGGGGAATAAGTATGCCATTTGCTGTGGTAGAGACATTCTCTCTTTTAGGACTGTCCACTGTATAAACATCCTTGGAAAACATCCGAACAAAGGCATTCAGTGTCACTGTTCTCAAGACATGCAGAAAATCGAAGAGAACCATGGAGAATTGTCTCTGAAAACTGCCAAATGGATTTTCTCAATTTCTCTTATGTTATTTGCTTCTTAATTTTTTCTTCTGTTTCCTACATAGCCACAACCTAGCTTTCCAGATTTATCCATGCACTGTACTTTTCTGTGAGTTTTATGCTGTCACCAAATTGGAGTATGTACTTGTATCCTTTATTCTCCCACATCTCTGTTCGTGTATATTTATGAGTAAGAAAACACTTACTGAGCATTTATTATATACCAGTAAACAATTACAATAACTCTGTGGGGTAGTTATTTTGTTGGTCTTACCTTCTTTTACTGGTGAGGAACTGAGGCTTGGGTTAAATGTCCCCTGTTTGTAATTAGGGAGGGACACATTGTGGAGAAGCTCTCATAGTATATTTCTTGACCTAAGTAGTAATTAAGTGGAGTGCTTGCTTTAAAATTCTTTAAAGAGTTATCTAGACTGACATATTGTACTGTATAATTGATGTAACTCACAAAAACAGAAAAAGCAAACAGCTATAAAATCTGTGTAAAGTCTTTCCTGATAACTTCAGCCAACATTTATCATACTCTGTGTATATCACCTATTATTACATTTATTGTTGGCATCATAAGATTTAGTAAAGTGGTGGTGTTCATAAGGCACAGTATCCTGTGTAATGTTTTAAACCAATTGTCCCAAGCTAGTAAGTAATAGAGTTAGGATTTGAACCCAGGCTTAATTTCAGAACTCAGACTCTAAGTCTCTTAATGACCTGTTTTTCTTTCAGCCTAATTTCTGCATGTTGAAATAAATGCTTTACATTTCGAAGTTTATTTTACAGAGATTTGGTTTTCCTCCTTATTCTACCACGTAATGGTTGTGTTATCTTGGGTAGAACATTTAATTTCTGGAGGCTTCAATTGTCTTATGTCTATCATGGACATACAGTAATTCTTTCTTATTTATTTTTAAAAATTTACTTAATTTTTAATTTACAAAAGTTGTATATATTTATGGTGTATAACACCATGTTTTGGTGTATGTATACGTTACAGAATGGTTAGATCAAGCTAATTAGCACATGCATTACT
This sequence comes from Eulemur rufifrons, assembly GCF_041146395.1. Taxonomy (NCBI): domain Eukaryota; kingdom Metazoa; phylum Chordata; class Mammalia; order Primates; family Lemuridae; genus Eulemur; species Eulemur rufifrons. Next base: position 119,431,497 of record NC_090989.1, read on the forward strand.
TCACATATTTTTTTTGGTAGCTTAAAATCCACTCTCTTAAGCAATTTGAAGTATACAATACATTGTTATTAACTGTAGTCACCATGTCTTCCAATAAATCTCCTGAACTTATTCCTCCTAACTGAAATTTTGTATCCTTTGATCAGTTATCTTCCCATTTCCCATCCTTACCATCAGCCTCTGGTAACCCATGACTCTACTCTCTGTTTCTATAAGTTCAACTTTTTTAGATTCTACATATAAATGAGATCATGAGGTATTTGTCTTTCTGTGCCTAGGTTATTTCGTTTAACATAATGTCATCCAGGTTCATCCATGCTCTTGCAAATGACAGGATTCCTTCAATTAAGATTTTTTTCAACAATATTTTTGTGAGTGCTTATCCCATGTCTGGTAGTGGGTATACAAAGTTGATAAATATGTAGGTTCTGTTCTTAAAAGGTTTCTGTTATACTGAGAGAGATTTAAAACAAAAGAAATAAAAACCCCAAAGCAACAAACCAAACCAACAGGAATAATACATGAAATGTTGTGGATTGGGGGAAGTAGATTCAGGATACTTAGGAAGCATAAAGTATGAATGTAAGAGGAGATGCCCTTCTCCCTGTCAACCCCCTACCCTGAATAACAATGGATTATTTTTATGTGTCAGGAAGCGACCAACACAAGTCAGAGTTTTTCAGCAGAGTCCTTTTATTTTCCAATCGCGATAACATTATTAGTTAAATATTGCCTCTGCTGTTTTTTGGCTTTCTGACAAGATTTCCCTTCGTAATTACTGAATTGGTTTAAAGGTCCAGGTGGTAGTTTGAGACACCACTGTCTGTATTCTCAATTTTAGAGAGGCAGAAAAAAGGTGTTTTATACATAGTCAAGCATGAATATGACCTGGTTCTTTCCTTTGAGGTACTTGCCTCCCTTTTTTATCCTAAAGCTCAGAGTTAAGTGTGATTATATCAGGTCACAATTTTTCCCATCTCATTTTGGGCACTCAGAGGTAGGTATTCTCTGTTCTTGGCACAGGTAGTACAAACTAGCAAGTGTGCAGAAATTCTTAAAACATAATTCAAGATACAAAAAGAATATCTTAGGCTGTATTCTATTTTATTGTTATAGCCTAAGTTAACTTTTGGGAAGAAAATACCTTACTATGTACCATGTGTTGCTATTATAGTTAAAAAACTCACATATTCACAGATGAAGGAAGGAAGCACTGTCACATGACAAATGGCTAAGAAAGCCATTGTCCATTGTACAAGAGAGTTCCTGGCCCTGGAGTTGCACTGTTGTGTCAAATTCTGACTCTACCCCTTTCTGGCTATGTAAATTTGGGCACATTCTTGAAGCTCTCAAAACCTCAGTTTTTCCGTCTGTAAAGTGGGAATAATAAAGATACTCTATTCTAATAGCTATAGTTAAAAAAGTTAACTTTTAACCATAAGACTATATTACATTGTACATAGGTCCAAAGAACATTAATCTTAAAAGATGAATAAAATTATGATCTAGATAAATGGTGAGGTTACTTACCAGAAGCAAAGAATTTTTTTTCAGACAGTTTTGCTCACTGTGTTGCTCAGGCTAGAGTTTAGTGGCATCGTTATAGCTCAGTGCAACCTCAAAGTCCTGAGTTAAAGCAGCCCTCCAGCCTCAGCCTCCCAAGTATCTGGGGCTACAGGCGTGTAGCACCACATGCGGCTAATTTTTCTATCTTTTGTAGAGATGGCGTCTTGCTATGTTGCCTAGGCTGGTCTCAAACTCCTGGCCTCAAGCATCTGCCTCGGCCTTCGAAAGTGCTAGGATTACAGGTGTGAGCCACTGCACCTGACCAAAAGAATTTTAATTAATTGGTTCTTGCCAGCTTGAAGAGCTGGCAGTAGATTAAAACTTTATTGATGAGAATGGTCAGATGATTAGGTACTCTGGTTAATTGAGAGATAAAAGTTACAACCAGTGTTTTCTGCTTACTATTATACATATTTGAAAAATTAGGCCTTTTTTCTTTCTTTAGGAAAGTACTACATCCTAGAAAGTCATTTTAATGCTTTTTTAGTAATTGGTAAATTTTGATGGCTTTATCAGGATTATTTATGAATATAGCTTTGCATGTATAATTCTACAAACAAAGGGAGTAGGGATGAATCTTTTCCAAGAGCAAAACATGTCCTGGAAGGTTACCTTTTAGAGTAAGTTCCTAGACAAAATAAGATGATAGATGACTATTTTTTCTTCCCGTAAGAATGGGATACAAAGAACAAAATTGTGGTTAACTAAGAGTTTTTTTTTTTTAAAGGTATAGACAGTTAAGATTTTATTTTATAAATATAAAGGCAGCATGGTGTAGAAGAGAGAAAACTAGCACAGGGCTAGAGATCCAAGTTTTAATTATAGCTATACCACTAATTAGTTGTCTATTTTTTTTTTTTAAATACAGAGTGGGCTGGGTGTGGTGACTCACACCTGTAATCCTAGCACTCTGGAGGGTGAGGTGGAAGGATCACTTGAAGTCAGGAGTTTGAGACCAGTCTAAGCAAGAGACAGATCCTGTCTCTACAAAAAATAGAAAAAAATTGCCAGGCGTGGTGACGTGCGCCTACAGTCCCAGCTACTTGGGAGGCTGAGGCAAGAGGATCACTTGAGCCCAGGAGTTTGAGGTTGCAGTGAGCTATGATGATGCCACTGCACTTGGAGTGACAGAGACTGTTTCATAAAAAATAAATAAAAAAATACATAAAGATACAGGGTGTTGCTCTGTGGCTCAGATTGGAGTGTAGTGACAAGATCACAACTCACTGCATACTCCAAGTCCTAGGCTCAAGCAGTCCTTTTGTCTGAGCCTTCTGAGTAGCTGGGAGTACAAGGTGTGTGGTACCATGCCTGACTAATTTTTATTTTTTGTAGAAACAGGGTCTTTCTATGTTGTCCAGGCTGATCTTGAGCTCCTGGCCTCAAGCAATTCTCCTGCCTTGGCTTCTCAGAGTGCTTGCATTATAGGTGTGAGCCACTGGGCCCAGCCAGCTGTGTGTCTTTGAGTCATTATTTCTCTGGGCCTCAATTTCTTCATCTCTAAAATTAGTGTCTTGGACTAGATACCTGGTTTCCAAGATTCCTATAATTTTTTTAGTCCCTCTTGAAGTAATCATGAAGTCAACTCTTAATCAAGTAATGCAGTTTTTGCTTTGAAAGTCCTTAGTTTAGAAAGACCTAAGTGTGCTATTTTACCTCTACACCTTTCACCTGTTTGTTAGAATAATTCATTCTTTCCTCTTATTGATAAGTGTCACAGACCAAGTACAGTGTTGATATTTAGATAGCATTTATAGTTTTTGGTGTCAAGTGTGGGTGTTTGCTTCTTCATTTGATGAAAAAGATAGATTGGCAAGTATTTCTATATAATTTTATTCATTGAGTCATTCATCATGCATTTATTGAACATCGGCAGTGAGCCATACCTGTGGTTGTAAAGACATTAAAGCACAGTTCTTGTTTTCCTGAAGTACGGAGGGGGCACATCAATACTCAGAATTTAGGGCTGGACATGGTGGTTCGTACCTGTAATGCCAGTACTTTGGGAGGCCAAGGCAGGAGGATTGCTTGAGGCCAAGAATTCGAGGCTGCAGTTAGTTACGATTGTGCTACTGCACTATAGCCTGGGTGAGAGTGAGACCCTGTCTCTTCAAAAAAGAAGAAAAAAAAATAATTTATGTATCCTTCTTCAGAAATCCTTTCCTGATAATCTTATTGCTCCCCCCGTCCCCTGCCCCCTCATCCAAGGTTGGTCTAAGTGCTCTCTCTGCCTTTGTGCTTTAGTAAAGTACACTGTGCCAGGACTGCCATGAATGGCTGTGGAATTGGTGCCCTGCATAAAGGTACCTGGCCAGGTGAAGGTGGAGGCTGAAATCCAGATTTTATTCTGCTTGACAAACTGTCCATTTGCTTTTTTCATATTTTCCTATGTTACCTGTCCAGAGGAGTCGGCCTTTTCTAATTTTTTTTTTTTTTTTTTTTTTGAGACAGAGTCTTACTCCGTTGCTTGGGCTAGAGTGCTGTGGCATCAGCCTAGCTCACAGCAACCTCAATCTCCTGGGCTCAAGCGATCCTCCTGCCTCAGCCTCCTGAGTAGCTGGGACAACAGGCACGCACCACCATGCCCAGCTAATTTTTTCTATTTTTAGTTGTGCTGCTAAGTTATTCTATTTTTAGTAGAGACGGGGGTCTCACTCTTACTCAGCCTTGTCTTGAACTCCTGAGCTAAAGTGATCCTCCTGCCTTGGCCTCCCAGAGTGCTAGGATTACAGGCATGAGCCACCACGCCCGGCCAGCCTTTTCTAATTCTTACAAAAGAATCTGTGTGTGCCAGCAGATATTTACTCTGTGCATTAGTGTACCATTAACAACATTCTGTTGTGTTTTTTTTTTTTAACAGAGCACTTTATTTATTTATTTTATTGATACATAATAATTGTACATATTCATGGATTACATGTTACATCTTGAAACAAGCATACAGCATGCAATGATCAAATCAGGGTAACTGGGACAAGATTCACCTGAAACATTCATCATTGCTTTATGTTGGGAGCATTTGAAAACTTCTAGCTATTCTGAAATATAGTAAATTATTGTCAACTATAGTTGCCCTATTGTACCACTGAACATCAGAACTTCTTCCTTCTATTAAACAGAATTACCCCTTCACCAACATCTCTTCGTTACCCCATCCCACCACCCTGACCAATCTCTAGTAGCCACCATTCTATTCACTATGTTGTGGTTTTTTTTTTTGTAGTCATCTTTATAGTAGGTAATGAATGCCTTGAGGTGGTTTGTTGAAGTGAACAAATGCTTCCTGGCGGTGAATTCTTATGTGAATTTTGAAAGAGAAGTGAAAGCCAGGCTAGAGTGATGGTGGAGATGGGAATTCACGAAATTCACAATTCCAAGTGAGGGAACAATATTTGCAAAGAGTCAGAGCTGTGATGTAGTATAGCCCTGTTGTTCTCATAGTGTGATCCTTGCTCCAGTGGTGTCAGCATTACCTGGAAACTTGTTAGACATGCAGATTCTTAGACCTCATCCTAGGCCTGCTGACTCAGAAGTTATGGGGGTAGAGACTAGCAATCTGTGTTTTAATAGGTCCTTCAGGTGATTTTGATGCAGGCTTTACTTTGAGAACCACTGCTATAGTCCGCCTCTCTAAGTGTTACTTGAGTGTGTTTGAAGCATGGAGTGCCTGTGGAAGAGTAACTAAAATACACAAGAGGTGTAAGTGGTGACCAGAGTGCCAAAAGTAAAGAGTTTGAACTTTGTCCTTAGGCTGGTGGCTGCACATTAGAATCACTTAGGAGCTTTAATGTTTGGGATTTACCCCAGACCAACTGAACCCAAATTTCTGAGTTTTCTGATGCACAGTGAGAGTTGTGAACTATACAATTGACAGGACTTGGTTACAGATCTCAATAATGTACATGTTTATTGAAAATGTGTGAAATACTGTGTCAACTAGTTTACATGCGTGATAATTAAATGATGTAGTAATCTTATATAGGCATTATTCCCATTTCACAGGTAAGGTAGAGAGGTTAAGTACCTTTTCCCAACATTACATAGCTAGATAATGGTGGGTTTGAGTCCAGGTTTTTGTGACTCTGAGGTCTAATCTAATCTCTTAAGCAATTAAAAAAAAACCCCTAAGGTTCATAAACTTGGATGGGAAAATAATCACATCTTTATTTTCACTAACCTCTAACTGAAATTTAGCAGTTCCTTTGATTATTTTACTTACTTATTTTTCAATTTAAGAGATGGGATCTTGCTCTTTCGCCCAGGCTGGAGTGCAGTGGTATGGTCATAGCTCATTGCGGCCTCAGACTCCTCGGCTCAAGTGATCCTCCCACTTAAACCTCCCGAGTAGCTGGGACTACAGCCATGCGCCACCATACCCGACTCATTTTTTTATTTTTATTTTTGTGGAGAGAGAGTCTCACTGTGTTGCCCAAGTTGGTCTAGAAGTCCTGGCCTCAGGGAATCCTCCCGCGTTGGCCTCTAAAAGTTCTGGGATTATAGGCATGAGCCATTGTTCCTGGCCTTAGAGTTTGTTTTTTTTTTAAAGGCTGGTCAAGTGAAGCAATGGGAGCTGGCCTCAGTTTTGAATGTAGGCAACAAATCACTGTTGTATTAGCAATATCTCTTTTGTCACCAAGAGAAATTAGAAATATTTTCATATTACAGATGTTATAAATATCTCAAAATATAATTTCTCCTAATCAGTCCTTCAAAATTAGTCTAGTTGTTAAAGCCAACTTTTATTTACTGTGTTAAAGAAGCACATATTAAAATATCCCTGTTTTGCTTTTTTAAATACATTGATAATTATATTTGAATATAATTAATTTCTCTTGTAAGCATGGTACCATTCACTGAGAAGGAAACTTTAGTGGATAGCATGATGTATGGTAGATAGAAAATTAAAAATCAATTTTTTTGCTTAACCCTTATAATAGAGATCCTTATAGAAGAGACAGTCTCTCTGGCCTTCCTTACCCTTCTTTTATTTGGTTTGTTAACTAGAACCGAAACCTAAGTTCTTTGTTACGTGTCAGAGTTATTAAATTAAAATATACTTTGGGTTTAGAGTGTTTTTCTCTAAGCGCATTCTGAAAAGTTAGGGAAGAAAACAATATGCGTTATCTCAGCAGGCATTTTAGCTATCCTGGTTTTTGATACAGTGTTGTTCAGTAGAACTCTGCAATAATGGAAATGTTTTGATTGTGTTCTGTCCAGTATAGTAGCTGTTAACCACAATGATGCAAAGAAACAAAGTAATGTGAATAACTAACAGTACTTTTTATATGCTAGGTACTATTTTAAGCATTTTGCACATATTAACTCTTGTAATCCTTATAACAACCCCTTGAGATAGGTACTAATGTTAAGTCTCAGTTTATAGATGAGGAAACACTTTCCAGAGATTATATAACTAGTAATTAGCAGAGCTGCGATTCAGATTATGGCAATCTGGTTTCCTTTATGCTCCCTTTATCATAAGCTCCTTTATAATTTTTCTTATACCCACAAGCATATACAGAATGGCTTCAGAAATAGGTTATTACAAGGAATTTTAGATAAATAATTTTGTTCTAATTATTAACTAAAAGCTCTGCAGTACTTGATAGTTCATCTACCCTTTGTTATTGATTCTAATACTCAATTTTCTGTTTTATTTCCTGTAAGCAAACTGGTATTAGATGTAGGAGGTATTTTTAATAACGAACACTGACATTGTTAAACAATAATTTAGATTTTTCTCCCCTCCAAAGTTAATTTAAAGTTAGATTCTGAAATTGAGTAATATTATTTTGCTTACTGAAACAAATTGAAATAAAATTCTGAGGTCATTTTGTGAGGAGTCAGCTTTGGCCAATGGATATTTGGCTTTCCTAAGACAACATATTTGAATAATCTGTTTACACCTAGTATGTTATGTTCCTAGAGGCCCAGAAGGGGGAAAAAGTCTCTCTCAGACACAGAGTTCCATTCTTAACCATATCCAGGCCAGGCTGGTGGTAGAATGAGATTAAAGGGGGCAAGAGAACTATCATTTCTCAAGTATCTGTTATAGACATTGTGTTTGGTTCTTTAAATGCATAGTCATCATTTATTGAATACGAACTGTTTAGTAGCCCTTCAAATGCTTTGGATTCACTGTATATGTCATTTAATCCTCACACAACTGTTCAGAGAACATGATGATGGCAAAGATATTTCACAGATGAGGGCCTAACAGAACTCTTGCTCTACCTTCTCTCTACTTCAGTGGGAAATGATCATAAATAATAGGTGGATAATGACATGGGGGTGGTGCTCAGGTTATCACTGGTGCCTACTCACCTGTTTCTTAAAGTTGTCCAAGTTATACATTTGTTCATTTCATTTCAGTTATATGCTGGAAAATAAGGCCGACAGGTATTTGTCCTCATGTGAGAGACAGTCAGTAGTCATGTAAACAAAATATCTGTGACAAGTGCTATGAAGGGAATAAATGAGATATTATATTTGTAAACATATACTTTGATAAGTGCTATGAAGGGAATAAATGAGATATTGTAATGTATAATAATGCATACATACCCTAAATAGGGAGAGTCAGGAAATACATCTCTGAGGATGTGAAATTTAAGCTAAGACATGCACAGAACCCAGACAAGAATGAGCTAGGCACAGGGACTAGCAAAGACAAAAAATCTTTTCAGCAGAAATGGCTGTGTTATCTAGGAACTGAAAGAAGGCCATAGTGACTAGAGGGACCATAATATAGGAAGAGTATAGTGGCATCACATGAGGTTAAAGAGAAAGGTAGGTAGAGTCTGGATTATGTAGAGTATGGTATGTTTGGGATAGGTAGGACTCTTCAGGAGTACAGATTTTATTATATAGTTAGGACTCTTAAGGCATACAGATTTTATTATATAGTTAGGACTCTTAAGGAGTACAGATTTTATTATAAGTGAAATGTGAAGCTATTGGAGAGTTTTAAGCAAAGGAACATTTAAAAACCATCTTTCTAGCTCAATGATTGTTACTTGGGAGTGATTTTGCTTCCCAGGGGAAATTTGGCAATGTCTGCAGGAGGTTTTTGGTTATCACAACTGGGAATGATAGGCATCAGTGCATAGAGACCAGGAATTGCTGCTCAACATTCTATAATGCACAGAAGAGCTCCCTACAACAAAGAACTATTGGGCCAAAATGTCAGTAGTGCCAAGGTTCAGAACCCCTGCTCTAGCTGCTGTGTGAATATTGGATTGGGTGAGGGGGGCAGGATTGGAATGGAAGAGGGGGAATTGACAGATATAGTGCCTTTGACCGTGGTTGTAATAGAGGTAATAGTGAGAAGTGTTCAATTCTGTTTGTGTTTTGAAGATAGAGTAGTAGACAACTGAGGAAAGAGATGAGTCAAGGATGGTCTCCAGGTTTCTGACTAATAATGAAGTGAATAGTGGTGCCACCCTAAAGTAGGGAAAACCAGGAATGAAGGGCTCTGATTTTTAAATCTTATTTCATTAAATCTGAGTTGCCATTAATAGAAGATGCAACACTATTTTAGGTACAATAAGAAGGAAGCATATGTCTTATAATAGTCCTGTGCAGGCTATAATTGGTCACACCAGCCACTTGTTGCTTTGAAATCTTTTATCCTCAGAGATTTGGCAATTCTGCCTTCATTTGTATTGCCTGGCACGTGACAGGCTGTCCTTTTGCATCTCAGTAACAAAACATAATACAGCTTCATCTACTGTTGATATGGCTGTTTGTATATCCCATACATCACTTAATTGTTGCTTTGTAAGAAAACATGGAATTGGGATTATTACTAACAATAATGAATATTTGACTTGCTAATCTCAATTTTTGTATATTGCTGCATACATAGTAACTTTTCAATGCCAAATTGTAGAGTGATATTTTAAAAGACGTTTTAAAGTTAAACTCTTAAGTTTCCTGTATGATTGATTAAAAAAATGAAAAAGTTAAACTGAACATGCATGGAAACAACAATGTAAATAAGCTTGATTGATGACAGTTGGTCAAGATAGACAGAGCTTAGAAGTAAGAAATAATAATTTTGTCATAGGGCTTTAAACCTATACATACATAAATAATTTCTCCCCTAATTCTTGCTTATTAAAGAGTGGTAATATTGATGTGTGGGGTGACTGATTTGCATACATTAAGATTTTTGGTAAAAGACTCATTAAGAAATTTGGAAGCTTCCTTAGTTGATTTAAAATACTGGAAAAAATATCATTGGATTTACATAGAAATGTTGAGGAACATCTCAATTTGCAATTATAATACTTTAAGCATTTGACTGCTTCCATTTGGAACCTTTTTAGTTCCCTTTAAAAAGGCAATTTGAATTGTCAGGCAGGAGCATTCCATTTTCTAAAATAAGAAATGTTACTTTACTATAGAAGACCTGTTCATGATTTTTTACATATGTTGAGCTTTTTAATTTTTTTTTTTGAACATAGACATTGATGGTCTCTTTAAAACCTTATAGAGCTCTCTAGTCTTTTCACAACTCTTTTCTCCTAGTGCATCACCCCCTCTTGCCTTTATTTTCTTATCTAGCTTAGAACTATATTCACCTCTAGAAATATGTTCAATTGTCATTTTTGTCTCTTCATTGCATCTGTGTAACCAAAACCCAACCGCAGATCAGTTTATCTTTATGACTTTTGTGTACTTGCCTTTGAACTGCTGAGCACAGTTCAACAACCTTGCAGACTGGAACCACTAAATACTCATGCTCTCCAATCTTAACTGGACGCTGAGCCTTACCTAGTAATCCCCCTTTTGTTCCTAGTTGTTTTCTCATTCCTCATTGCTGTTATTTAAAAACTTGTACTTTCCTGTAGCTCCCATACCTCACCATTTCCCTTCTCTTTCTTTGTAGATAATCTCATCTATTCACTGAGAAACTCAAATTTAATTATTTATTTTTGGAAGATGTCAAAAAATATTGAAGTAAGACCAGATAGAGATCACCTTGATACTTGCTATACCTATCCCTTGGAGGCATAGAGCAAACTAATGTATAAATTTCAGGAGAAAATTTGAAAGATATGTCTTTGTGATCATTTTGATTGGATCTACCATGGGCTAATTTTAGTATGAAATCACTTTTTTCAATTACAGTTAAGTTTTTGGAGTAGTTTTGTATTTTAAAATTTCAGATTAAAGGAAGTTCTGTTGTATAAAAGGTACCAAATATGTTAACTTTTTAATTGTAGTCTAATATCAATATATGGAGTAAAGCGTACTACCCAAAGCATGATGAATTTTTACCTGTGTAAACACCTTTCAGATGAAGATACAAAACATTTCTAGTACCCCAGAAGGTTCTCTGTGTTATCTCTCGCCTCTTACATTCCAACTTCTATAGCTATCCGTTAATTTTGTACTTTACTATCTAGTTTCTTTTGCTCAACATGATGTTTGTGATATTCCTCCATATTGGGGCACGTATTAAATATCAGTAGTTCTCTTTTTATTGTTATGTAGTATTACACTGTATGAGCATGCTAAAATGTATTCATTCTTTTGTGTATGGACATTTGGGTTTTTTTCATTTTTTGGCTATTATAATAAAGCTGCTGTGAACATTCTTGTTGAAGTCTTTTGGTGAACGTATGCCCTCATTTCTATTGCATACATGTACCTAGAGTGGAATTGGTGGATCATAGTGTAGTTCTTAATACCACTTTTATAATGGAACAAAATTATTAACTTTACCTATCTGTAAACAATTTTATTCCTTTGGAAAAGAATATAAAAAGAGTATTAGATCTTTTTTTCTTCTTTTTTTCTTAATTAATTTTTTTGGGATGGGATCTTGCTATGTTGTTCAGGCTGGTCATGAAATTATGGGCTCAAACGATCTTCCCACTTCAACCTCTCAAGTAGCTAGGATTACAGGTGCATCATTGTTATCCTTTTGCATATAAAATTTAGTTCTAAATTGATCTATCTGTTTCTGTTAATACTTCCTTCAGTATTGTTTGTAAGTCTTCTGTTTCCTTCCTTTATCCAAATTTTGAGTGTTTCTCTCTACTGTCTGTCCTGATCTCTTGTCTATAAGCTTATTTTATTGTATTAGAGGACTTTTTTCTGATGCTTTAAGACTGCAGAAAATAATCATTGGTTTTCCTAGCAGAAACTCAGGCTTTCTTGGATATATTGGGTTGACCTTTTAGACACTTTCAGTGTCTAATGAAGGAACTACTGGATTTGGAGACAAATGACCTGGATTCTAACCCAGATTAGTTTATTTATTAGCAGCATGTCCTATTGTAAATTACTTTTACCTCACTGCCTCACTTGTATTGGGAATGAGTATGTATGTCCTTGTCATTTCAGAGGATTTTGGCTAGTTAATGTAACAGTGCTCTGTAAACTATGAAATATGAATATAAGTGGCTGTGTTTTGGGGAGGATATCTTGTACAGTTGCAGATTTCTAAGCAGCATTCATCCAGTTTGTAAAACAAAATAGAAGTTGGAGTTTTTGAGAGGCATGCAACAAGACAGAGAAGAGTGTGTCTAGGGGAGGCTGACTGCCTGATGAGTCTGTTCCTAAGTGTCACATGAACCGATGAACTGTGTACCTAACTCTGGTTCTCAGAGTTGATATGTTTAAAAATGAAATTTATTATTTATATCTAGAAGTGATTTTGGTTTTAGGTGGTTTCAAGTCTGAGGTATAAACCAAGTGTCAGATTATTGATACACATTAGGAAATTACCTTTCAAATGAAATTGACTGCCTGTGCTAACCAATCAGTGCATTCATTCTCTTTTTGTAGGAAAACCTGTATAAGACAGATGTCCTAAGATTTACTAGTAAACCTGGAATGAGCACAAAATAAGTTGGAGCGTTTTAGTCGTCAGTATTATTGAGGTCTAGTAACCTGATAAATCTATCTGCACTATAGCAGATCTGGGTCAGGACTTTCTCCAGGGACAGTGTGAAGACAAACTGCCAAATTTCATTTGTTTGAATACTGCTCACTATTCAAGTTAACTCAGTTTTAGTTTCATATAGTCATGGACAAGATATGGTTCCTACTTCCTATGCCACCTTTTTTTGATTTCATGTATTCTTCCTTCTACAGATAGTTTATCTTATGTTAGGTTCTTCCTAATTTAATTCTCAGTGTTAACGTTCATTTTAAAAGAACCTTTCCTGTGTGTTCCATATACTGCCTCACTTGTGGATTGCATTTATCCTTGCAAAGTTGAGATATATTGAGATATATATTGCTTCTAGTGCTTCTAGTGCATCCTTGGTTCTGTATGTAGGAAAAATGTGGATTTTGTAGTCAAGCCTAGATTTCAATATTGGTTCTGCCATGTATTTAGCTGTAAACTTCCATTTATCCATCATCCTAGAGGAATTGTAGTCCTGCTCTTCTCTGCCTTTCTGCTTTCCTTCACAGGTATATTGAGGTATAATTTATGTAACATAAAATTCTCTCATTTTGAGTGTGCAATTCAGTGATTTTTAGTTAATTTGGAAAACTGTGCAACCATCACCACAATCTAATTTCAGAATATTTCCATCACCCAGAAAAGAAAATCTGTGGCCATTTGCAGTCATTTTCCCATTTCCACTCCTAATCCCAATCTATTTTCTGTGTCCAGATTTGCCTTTTTTGGACATTTCATATAATTAGAATCACACAATATATGGTCTTTTTCTGTTTGTCTTTGATTTGAGGTTTAATGGTTTTGAGTATGATATAAGTTACAGCATGTTTCAGTACCTTTTTTTTTTTTTTTTTTTTTTTTGAGACAGGATCTCACTCTGTTGCCCAGGCTGAAGTGCAGTGGCATCATTATAGCTCACTGCAACATCAGATTCCTGAGTTCAAGTGATCCTCTTGCCTCAGCCTCCCGAGTAGCTGGGACTATAGGCATATGCTACCATGTCTGGCTAATTTTTTAAACAATTTTTTGTAGAGATTTGGTCTTGCTATGTTGCCCACTGGTCTCAAACTCCTGGCCTCAAGTGACTCAACCCTCGGTCTCCCAGAGTACTGGGATTTCAATACTTTCTTTTTTATTGCGAAGAGTATTCCATTTTATTGTAAAGAATATCTATTGAATACTCTTCACAATAAAAATCCATTCACCACTTGATGGACATTTGAGTTTCTAATTTTTGGCTGTTGTGAATAATGCTGCTGTGAACATTCATGTATAAGTTTTGGTGTAGACATATGTTTTCATTTCTTTTTGGTAGGTACCTAGGAGTGGAATTGCTGGGTCATACATTAAATTTATATTTAACATTCTAAGAAACTACCAAATTGTTTTCCAAAATGGTTGTACTGTTTTATATTTCTGCCTTCAATGTATGAGGGTTTCAGTTTGCCTCTTTGTATCTGAATATTTAGGATGTCTGTTTGATTAGATTTCAGTGTCACACATGCTATTAGCTGCTACCGTGGAAGAAGAGTCATAGATAGCATCACAGAATTTTACTACTCCAACTAGAAAAAAGTATTAAGATGACACGTATGTCACATGCAAAAATACAATGCTTAATGATTAAAAACCTAGATTTTTTTCGAGGTGAATGTGTTTGCTTAAAAGGTTTCCTTAAAGAAAGACAAAGGGCCGGGCGCGGTGGCTCACGCCTGTAATCCTAGCACTCTGGGAGGCCGAGGTGGGCGGATCGTTTGAGCTCAGGAGTTCGAGACCAGCCTGAGCAAGAGCGAGACCCCATCTCTACTAAAAATAGAAAGAAATTATATGCACAGCTAAAAATATACATAGAAAAAATTAGCCAGGCATGGTGGCACATGCCTGTAGTCCCAGCTACTCGGGAGGCTGACAGGAGGATCCCTTGAGCTCAGGAGTTTGAGGTTGCTGTGAGCTAGGCTGACGCCACGGCACTCACTCTAGCCTGGGCAACAGAGTGAGACTCTGTCTCAAAAAAAAAAAAAAATAAAAAAAATAAAAAAGAAAGACAAAGCACTCCATAGAACATTGTCAAATTAATTACTTTATAAGAAACTTAATTATGGAAAATTTCAGACATGCAGATGAAGACAACATAGTTTAGTGAACCCTCACATAACCCCAGCTTTAAAATTAAGTCACTTTAGCTTTATTAGGTCATTAAATATGAAATGTCCGATTTCAAATCAAAAGTATAATTTATTATATCTCAAACAAGAAGCAGTACAATTAATCAAAGTATGCACCTAAACTGTCAACACAGTTTTGCCGTCTTAACGGTAGTTTGCTTATGCCAGCAGCAAAGAAGCCTGGAGAGTGAGTGGCTATGAAATCACAAAAGGGGTTTTCCATAGCTTGTTGAGAATTGACTGTTTTTCCTTGCAAGAAGTGATCCAAAGCCTGGAAGAAATGGTAGTCAGTTGGTGCAAGGTCTGGTGAACGTGGTGGATGACAGAGAGTTTCCAAGTCCAGCCTCTGTAGTTGGAGCAGAATTGTTTGTGCTACATGTGGTTGAACATTGTCTTGCAAGAGGATTGGTCTGTCTCTGTTGACCAATCTTGGCTGCTTAATCTCAGGCATCCTCATCATTTCATCCAGTTGGTTGCAGTAGAAATCTGCTGTAATTGATTGATAAGGTTTCATGAAGCTGTAGCGGAAAATACCAGCACTGCACCAAGAAACAGACACCATTAGCTTTTTTTGATGAATATTCAGTTTTGGACTATGTTTCGGCACTTCATCTTTATCCAGCCATTGTGCTGAATGCCTGCGATTGTCAAAAAGAATCCATTTTTCATCACTTGTAAAAATATGGTGTAGAAATGGTTTACCTTTATGTCATGACAGCAAAGAAAGGCAAGCTTTTAGACGGTTTCTCTTCTGATGCTCGTTTAATTGACGCGGAACGCATCTGTCTGGCTTCTTTAGGTTGATTTGTTTACAGTGATCCAGTATGATTAGGATAGTAGCGTCAAACTTTGCTGCTAATTCTCATGTAGTTTGAGATGGAATCACTTCCACTACCGCTTTCAGCTCATCATTATCCACTTTGGCCTCAGGTCACTCACTTGGCTAATTTTCAAGATTAAAATCACCACAGCAGAACTCAAACCATCAACGAACTGTGCATTCATTAGTCACATCCTTCCCAAACACTTTGTTGATATTTCGAGCTGTCTGCGCTGAATTCGTTCCTTGACAGAACTCATATTTGAAAATAACTTGAATATTTGACTTATCCATGGTTTCACAAAAAGTGCTCTAAAAAATTTTTGAAAGATAATCACAAGCCAAAACATGCATTTGAAAGACTGAGACTGTACCTTCACAATAAAAATAAAACAAGAAGTGTCAAAGTGAAATGTCAGATATATCAACTGTCAAACTTAGTACTTAAGGAAATCAGACATTTCGTACTTAATAACCTAATTTTTTCCCCGCTATACTCATACCCACACCCCATCTTCTCCATATTGTTTTGAAGCAATTCCTGGACATCTTAAAGGTAAATATATTGCCATTAGCATGCCTAAAGCCATTAATAATTCTTTGCTAAGAATTTATTACTTTTGAAAAGTGAGATACAGAAGGAAAAATTTAAATATCTACCTTTATTTAAAAATGGAAACATTTAAAGATAGGTTCCCGCCCTGAGAAATTGGGGTCCATTTATATAAAAACATGAGTCAGTGCGTGTGTGTTCTGTTTTTTTTTTAAAGAATTGTTCTCCTTTTTAGAGATTTTAGATCCTATGCCTTCCTCCCCTTCCCCAGAAAAAAATCAACAAAATTTTGAGAATGCGGACACTGGGTTGTTTTCACTTGGTTCATTTACATGAAAATAGATATCTTTGGAACATGGGCTGAGGTTGGAAGATTTTTGCTGCTTCTAAGTTGAATTCATTTTATTACTGCTTTAGGGAAATTATTTTTATCATTTTCATTTGTAGTTCAATTGCTTTAAAAATTAAATTCTTAAATTTTACTTTCTATACATGATTCCTGATTTACATTATGGATCCCATTGGATATTCTCAGGTCCATGATTTGTTTTCTGAAAACACTACAATTTTTTTCCATATTACGTAGAGTTATTTTCTCATCAGCACTAAAATGCTTGTAACACCAAAGCCAACAACTATTTATGGTAAATCTGGAGTTTAATTTTAGTTCTATGACTGATCTATATAGGCTACTCTGCTTTTTTTGAGCCTCAGTTCACATATGAAATGGGGACATTATAGTATCTGTTCTTTGGTCACTTACCATTATCCAAAAGATAAAACAAGTAGGTTAAGGAAATGCATATGGATTTATTTTGGTGGGCATGTTGCTGTTGGGGCAGGTTAACAATGCTTTGTGGCTTTATGCTCTGTGTGTGTATAGAGCAAAGAGAAATGGTAAAACAGAAGAAAACTGTTAAGTGCCTATTATGTACAATTTATTTTGATAAGCCATTTACATAAATTCCCATTTATTCCCTATGACAATGCTGCTATGTTGTTATTCTCATTCCTAACCAAAGCTTGGAAACGGAAGTTATTTGCAGAAAGTATATATTGTTATCCTCACTTCATATGTGAGGAAACTAAGGCTTGGAAAATACTAGTAATTTTCAGAAAGTCTTACAACTAGTTAGTGCAGCTTTAATTGGAAAGTTTATGCTTCTTTCTACGGTGGGCAGTTGTATACCAGGGAGAGAATGCACAGATGTTTTTACTTTTTTGTTTCTTTTTTTAAAAGGACTGAAATGTTAGAGGTTACTTTGGTTAGCTAATTAGAATATAGTTCTAATGTAGTAACATTTGTGGGTTTGCTCAGTAATTTATTTAAGGCTTTACAGAAGAGTAAATAATCTTGTTATCTGTTATCTGCATGGGTGAATTGGGTTTATATGATACACATCCCAGAAACACATAGTAAAAGCTATGTATCGAAGTTGTGTTTTCAGAATTTGAGTCATTCAGGTACAAATGTCATCAATTTTGCTATATATATGTACTATCTTTACTATTATTTACTCAACAGTTTTTTAAATTGTCAGTTTGCCCCCTGAATTCATTTTGGAAAGATACTAAAATATTACAGTAGGTGGGAAACTAATGTCACTTTCCATGAATGCAAAGTAACTCTTTAAACAACTATTAGGATAAAAACTTTTGGGCCAGGTTTGGTAGCTCACGCAGGTAATCCTAGCCCTCTGAGAGGCTAAGGCAGGAGGATTGCTTGAGACTAGAAGTTTGAGACCAGCCCAAGCAAGAAACAGACTCCTGTCTTTACAAAAAAATAGAAAAATTAGCTAGGTGTGGTGGCTTGCACCTGTAGTCCCAGCTACTCAGGAGGCTGAGGCAGGAGGATCCCTTGAGTCCAGGAGTTTGAGGTTGCAGTGAGCTGTGATGAGGCCACTGCACTCCAGCTTTGGTGACAGAAAAAGCAAGACTCTGTCTCAAAAAGAAACAAAAAAACCAAAAATCTTTTGGTCAGTGTAGTACCTGAAACTATTCCTTAGCCACTGATAGTTTGCATTTTACTCATTTAAAAACTGAAATTTGGAAGATTTAACACTTACAGCTTTATCTTTTTCCAAGATAAAACAAACTGATAGAAACATAAAGATTGAGCGAAGAAAGGTGCTGGCATTCATACTAAGCCAGAGCAAGAGCAGGACTAGGGCCAGAGCAGAGACCATTTGTGACCAGTCCAAAAAGTGACATGAACCATTAAAAATGACTCATACCAATTTGTAGATACCTTTTTTAGCTACAGTAATTGTTTATACTGTTGAGTAGACTTTTCCCATTTATTTGCCTTTTGTAAAGAACTTTATTGTGAAATAAAGTGCATTAAACATAAATGTATTGCTTAAATAATTAATTATAAAATAAACACTGAAATTGTATCTGGATCAAGAACCGGAACATTGTCAACACTGGGGGAAACACCCCCCACTGTGTGCTTCTTTGCATTACAATCGCTCTCTTTCCCCTAAAGGACCCATTATCCTGACTTTCTTGGTTATAATTTTCTTGGTTTTAAAAAATATTTCTACCTCCTAAGTCTGTATCCCTAAATGTTAATGGTTTGGCTTTGTCTATTTTTGAGCTTTATGTAGATGAAATCACACTATTTTTTGTGTTTTGCTTCCTTGGCTCAGTATTGTTTGTGAGATTCATCAATGTTGTGTGGACCTATACTTCATTTTTTATTAAATTGTGTGATTATGCCACATTTATCCATTCTATTCTTGATGGACATTAGATTATTTTCAGTTTGGGCCATTACAAATAATACTGGTAAGAATGCATTTTTAATGTACATATACAGCCTGGATATATATCTAGGAGTGAAATCTTCTGCTCATAAGATGTATCATTAGTAATATAAGGCCAAGTTATTTTCCAAAGTGGTTTTACCAAACTTTTCTTCCACCAGCAATATATGAGAGTTCTGTTTCTTTCATATTCTCCTCAGCACTTATTATTGTCAATCTTTTAAAATTGTAGCCATTTTTGATGCATTTTTCCTGGCTACTAATGAGGTTGAACACCTTAGCCTTGGCCATTTTGATATCCTGTTCTGTAAAGTCATTCTTCTTTCATATATGGTGCCTTTTAAAATGGTATGTTTTGGTGCAGAAAAGTTCTTTACATGGTTACGTGTATAAGGTTTTTCCTTTATGCCTAGTGTTTTTTGTGTTCTGTTTAAAAAAAGCTTTTCCTGTTTGGAGGTCATGAAGTTATCATCTGTATCACCTAGAACAACAGTCCCCAACCTTTTTGGCAGCAGGGACTTGTTTCATGGAAGACAGTTTTTCCACGGGGTGGAGGATGGGTGGGGGGCCTGGGGAGAGGGGAGGTGGGGAGGCGGAGTTTAGGCCGTGATATGAGTGATGAGGAGCAGCTGTAAATATAAATGAAGAGATGAAGCTTCCCTAGTTTGCTCTTGCTCTCCGCTGTATGGTCTGGTTCCTAAGTTTCATAGAAGACGTGGAAGACAATTTTTCAGAGGGAGGGGGGAGAGGAAGTAGAGCTCTATGGCCCAGTTCCTAACAGGCCACCAATGGTATGGGTCTATGGTCCATAGCTTGGGGGTTGGGAACTGCAGCTTTACAGCTTTCTGGTTAGAAGTCTTGCATATCTTTTGTTAAATTTATTCTTAGATACTTGATTTATTTTTATGCAGTTGTAAGTACTATCTTCAACGTTTTCCTTTTTTTAAGTGTGCTTTCAGAAATTGTGATGCTTTAATCAGGAGTTGTATAAGAAAATTTTTTGTGGAAAAATTACATTCTAGCTTTAAGTTGCATTGTCCAAAGCATCTCCAATATTTAAAAAGCCAGCGAGGCCATGATGCTACACAAATTGATTGCTTTTGATGATGTCATTTCCCTTTTTGTTTTCAAAGAAGACTGGATAAAATGATTATTGTATATTGAAATAAAAACATAATAACATGACCGGTTCACTTACTTCAGTTTGGTTGAGTACGTTGTATTTTTTGGTATTTTGTGTTAATTTACATTTACGGTTTTAATTTTCATGAAAATAATTGCTTAGATAAAATGGTTTATTTAATATTTTTGAGGTTTAGATTTTTCTTCTTGGCAAACGTTACTTTGCATTAAGTAGTTTCTTTTGGTCCATGATTAGAATGCTAGGAGTTGGGGGGGGAAGGGGGGAGTGGTAATGACCTGAATCAACATTAAAGTGAAAGACTGTATGGACCTTGCAACTTCATTGCAATGGATATGAAGTATAAAGACTTGAAATCCTGGTACTGCGGAAAGGAAGCAAAATACAGTGTAGGCTTAATTCTGCATAGTGTTGTGTGTGAGAGAGACAGAAAAATGCTTATTTCTGAATTCTAGGACTAGAACCCTGGAATTAGCACATTGTAATAAGAGTAAGGGGAGAAAAGATTCAGAGAATAAAGGGAAAATGAAATAGCCTGGAGAAGGGAATGATAAAATGATATTGTAACAGCTTAGCTGCTGGAAAACCATTATAAATTCAGACTGTAATACTATATAAAAATTGATATTCAGAATAAGCATTTTTATATAAACTTAACACTGGAATTGTGTTTGGGTGAACTTTTCTATGTCTTAAAAAACAGAATATCCAGAAAGAAAGAAAAAAGAACAAATCTTCAGCATATTTCTGGGGCTATGTATAGGCTAAGAATATGTATTGGTTTATGAACAAATTCTGTAATACTTCTCTGTAGTTCCCATACCTTTTTTTTTTTTTTTTTTTTTTTTTTTTGTTGAGACAGAGTCTCACTTTGTTGCCCAGGCTAGAGTGAGTGCCGTGGCGTCAGCTTAGCTCACAGCAACCTCAAACTCCTGGGCTTAAGCGATCCTACTGCCTCAGCCTCCCGAGTAGCTGGGACTACAGGCATGTGCCACTATGCCCGGCTAATTTTTTTCTATATAGATTTTTAGGTGTCCATATAATGTCTTTCTATTTTTAGTAGAGACGGGGTCTCGCTCAGGCTGGTCTCGAACTCCTGACCTTGAGCAATCCACCCGCCTCGGCCTCCCAGAGTGCTAGGATTACAGGCGTGAGCCACCGCGCCCGGCCCCCATACCTTTTCTTGATTAGGGAAAAATTCATTTTAACTCACAGAAATAACCACAGTTCATCTGTGTAAATGATACTGTAATCTCACTTATCTATATTGTAAATTTGCTTCCATTAGGGTTAGTTATAAAGTAGGTAGAGTAAATATACACATGCTTAAAATAATTGTCAGAATTTACTATGCTTTTCAAAGCTTCCTTGACTGGTAACTACAGATTACTTTTTAAGAGGATGGGAGGGGTGAACTAGGCACCTAACAATAGTGTAAATACCAATATAGTAAAAAGCAAAACTGTTTATTTCATATTAGTGTTTGGTAGTTAATATTGATTTCTCAGCATTGGCCTTTACTTTTTTTTCAAATTGAGGTGAAATTCAGATAACTTACGTAACCATTTTTAAGTGTACAGTTTTGTACACTTTTAGGCAGTTGTGTTATTGTGCAACCACCTTCTCTCTCTAGTTTCGGAATGTTTTCAGTTGATATCAGAAGAACATCCTATATCCATTAAGTAATCACTTCCTATTTGCCATGACACCTCCCTCCCCACCTATCTCCTGGCAATCACTGATCTGCTTTTCTGTCTCTGTGGATTTGCTTATTCTTAATATTTCTTGTAAATAAAATCATTTAATACGTATTGGGCTTCCTTCACTTAGCATGATGTTTTTGAGGTTCATCCAAGCTGTAGCATGTCATTCCTTTTGATGGCCAAATAATATTCCATTGTATATACCACATTGTTTCATTGTACTTTATGGCTATTGTGAATAATGCTGCTGTTAACATTTGTGTACAAATTCCTTTATGGACATATGTTTTCATTTCTCTTGAGTATATACTTAGGAGTGGAATTGCTGGGTCATGTGTATTTTTTTTTTTTTTTAATGTTTTGAAGAACTGCCAAACTATTCTCAATAGCAGCTGTCACCCTTTTACATTTCCATTTGAGAGTTCCTATTGTTCCACATCCTTGCCAACACTTGTTATTTTCCATTCATTTTGTTTTATAACTATCTGCTATGGTTTGGATATGGTTTGCTTGTACCCCCCAAAACTCATATTGAAATTTGATCCCCAAATTTGGGGATGGGAGGTAAGTGGGAGGTAAGTGTTTGGGTTGTGGGGATGGATCTTTCATGAGTGGCTGGGTGCTGTTCCCACGATAGTGAGTGTATTCTTGCTCTCTGGAGACTGAATTAGTTCTTAAGGGAATGGATAGTTTGTCTGAAGTGGGTCTTTGGAAAACCACAATGCTGCTTAGGTTTTCCCCTCTTCACATGTGTCCACTTCCCCATTGACCTTCTCTATCATGGTGTGATACAGCACAAAATCCTCTCCACAAGAGAGGGCCATGCCCTTGAACTTCTCAGCCTGCAGAACTGTGAGCTAAATAAACCTCTTTTCTTTATAAATTAACCCAGCCCGATATTTTAAGCAGCACAAAATGGACGAATACACCATCCTAATGGGTATGAAGTAGTAGCTCATTGTTGTTTTGACTTGTACTCCCTTAATGACCACTGAAGTTGAATATTGTTTCATGTGCTTGTTTGTCTTTTGTATATCTTCTTTGGAAAAATGTCTTTTCAAGTCCATTGCCCATTTTTTAATTGTTTGTCTTTTTGTTGGTTCGTTATAAGTTCTTTACGTATTTTGGATACTGCACCCTTATCCAGATACATGATTTGCAAATATTTTCTCCCATTCTGTGAATTGTCTTTTAACTGTCTTGATAGTGTCCTTTGAAGCACAAAGCTTTTAAGTTTGATGAGGTTGTTTATTTAATTTTTCTTTAGGTGTATTTTGAGTGTCATATCTAAGAAACCATTGCCAAATCCAAGGTCATAGGTTATCCCTATGTTTTCTTCTAAGTTTTATCATTTTAGCACTTATATTTAGGTTTTTGATCCCATTTTGAGTTTATTGTTTATTTTTGAGACAGTCTCACTGTTTTGTCTGTGCTAGAGTGCAGTGGCGTCATCATGGCTCACTGCAACCTCAAACTCTTGGGCTCAAGTGATCTTGCTGCCTCAGCCTCCTGAGTAGCTGGGACTAAAGGTGCACACCACCACACCTGACTATTTCTTATTTTTTGGTAGAGATGGGGTCTCATTATGTTGCTCAGGCTGATCTCGAACTCCTGCCCTTAAGTGATCCTCTCGCCTCACCCTCCCAAAATACTAGGATTACAGGTGTGAGCCACTGGGCCTGGCCAAGTTAATTTTTAATATGGTATGAGGTAGAGGTCCAACATCATTCTTTTGTGTGTGAATATCAAGTTATTCCAACATCATTTGTTGAAGAGACTGTTCCTTCTCCCATTAGATTGTTTGTACCCGTGTAAAAATACCAGTTTACTGTAGAGGTATGAATTTATTTCTGGAATCTCAGTTCTGTTGCATTGCTCTATATTTCTGTCACTGTCCTGACTATTTTAGCTTTGTAGTAAGTTTGAAATTGGAAAGTTTGAGTCCTCCAATTTTGTTTCGGGTTTTTTTTTTTTTTTTTTTTTCCACATCAGATGGCTAATGAGCCGACGTAATAAGATTTGAGGGAGGCACATCTCACGCATGCGTGTGAAAACCCAATTATCATACTTATGAACTATGAAAGGATTGGTTTTGGTTTTTCAATATTGTTTTAACTATTTGGGGCCCCTTGCAGTTCCATATGAGTTTGAGAATTGGCTTTTCCATTTTTGCAAAAGAGGCTATTGAAATTTTGATAGAGATTATATTGAATATGTAGGTTGCTTTGAAGAGTATTACCATTTAAACAATATTAAATGATATTTTAATCTGTGACTCTGGAATGTCTTTTGATTTAATTGGGTCTTAATTTCTTTTAGCAGTGTTTTGTAGTTTTCAGGTTATAAATCTTTAACTTTCTTGGTTAAGTTTATTTTTAGGTGTTTTAATTTTTGGATCGTATTGTAAATGGAATTATTTACTTAATTTCCTTTTTGGATTTGTCATTATGTATAGAAGCACAACTGATTTTTGTATTTTGATCTTGTACCCTGCAACTTTGCTCAATTTATTAGCTTAGTGGCGTGTGTGTGTGTGTGTGTGTGTGTGTGTATTCTTTGGGATATGCTTTATATAGGAACATATCACGTGCAACTAAAGATAGTTACATGTCTTCCTTTCTCATATGGATGCCTTTTATTTCTTTTCTTACCTGGCTAGGACTTCCAGTATTATGTTGAATAGCAATATTGAAAGTGGGCATCCTTGTCTTTTTCCTGATCTTAGAGGGAAAGCTTTTAGTCATTCACCATTGAGCATGATGTTAACTGTGGGCATTTTCATAAATGCCTTTTATCATGTTAAGGAAAATTCCTTCTATTCCCTTATAGTCCTAGTTTTCTGAATGGCTATTTTTGCTTGTTTTTTTTTTTTTTTTTTTTTAGCATGAAAGGGTGTTGAACTTTGTCAAATGCTTTATTTGTGTGTATGTCTATTGAGACAATCATGTGGTATTTTTCCTTTGTTCTGTTAATGTGACGTATTACACTGGTTGATATTCTTATGGTGAACCACCCTTGCATTCTGGAATAAATCCCACTGGTCATGGTGTATAATCTTTTTAATATGCTATTATGTTTGGTTTGCTAATATTTTATGGAGATTTTAACTTATATATTCATAAGGGATATTGGTCTGTAGTTTTCTTGAGGTTTTTTTGTCTGGCTTTGGTATCACTGTAATGCTGCTGTCATAGAATGTGTTAGGAAGTATTACTACTTCTTTTAATTTTTGGAAGAACTTGAATAGGATTAGTGTTAATTCCTTTTCAAATGTTTGGTAGAATTTACCAGTGAAGTTAACTGGTTATGGACTTTTCTTTGTTGGGAGGTTTTTGATTACCAATTCATTTTCTTATTATAGGTCTATTGAGATTTTTCTTGCTGAGTTAGTTTTGGTAATTTCTGTGTTTCTGGGAATTTTTCCTTTTCATTTAGATATAATTTATGTATATCTGTTCATAGTATTCTCTTATAATTCTTTGCTTTTCTGTAAGATTTGTAGTGGTGTCCCCATTTTCATTTTTTTTTTTTTTTAGCTAAAACTTTGCTAATTTTGTTGATCTCTTGAAGAATCACATTTTGGTTTTGTTGATTCTGTTGTTTTTCTATTCCATTTTATCTCTGCTCTAGTCTTTATTATTTACTTTTTTCTGCTTGCTTTGGGTTTAGTTTGCATTTCTTTTTCTGATATCTTAAAGTGTAAAGTTAGGTTTTTGATTTGAGATCTTCTTTTGTAATGTAGTTGTTTACAGCTATAAATTTGCCTCAGACAGCTGCTTTTGCTGCATCCCATAGATTTGGAATGTTGTGTTTTCATTTTCATTAGTCTCAAATTGTTTTCTAGTTTGCTTTATGATTTATTCTTTGACTCATTGCTTAAAGGTGGGTTATATTGTGAATTTTGCAGTTTTCCTTCTGTTATTGACTTTTTGTTTCATTTCATTGTGGTCAGAGAAAATACCTTGTAGATTCCAGTTTGTTTAGGTTTATTAAGAGTTGTTTTGTTGCTTAACATATGGTCTGTCTTGGAGAATGTCTCACCTGTACTTGAGAAGAATGCATGTTCTGCTGCTGTTGGGTGGAGTGTTCTAGATATGTCTGTTACGTCTAGTTGTTTTGTTTTTTTAAAGACAGGGTCTCTCTGTTGCGCAGGCTGGAGTGCGGTGGGATGATCATAGCTCACTGCAGCCTTGAACTCTTGGGTTCAAGCTATCCTCCTGCCTTAGCCTCCCTAGTAGCTGGAACTACAGGCGCGGGTATGCCACCACACACGGCTAATTCTATTCTATTCTTTTCTTTTCTTTTGTTTCTTTTCTTTTCTTTTCTTTTTTTAAGAGATGAGGTCACACTGTATTGCCAAGGCTGGTCTTGACCTCCTGGCCTCAAGCACTCCTTCTGCCACAGCCTCCAAAGTAGCTGGGGTTATAGGCGCCAGCAATCATGCCTGGCCCTTCTACTTGGTTTGTAGTGTTGTTCAGGTTCTCTATCTTCTTACCAATATTCTGTCTAGATGTTCTAGCCATTATTGAAAGTGGGGTTTTGAAGCCTCCAAATGTTACTGTTTGTTTTTTCCTTCTCAAATGTTACTGTTGAACTTTCTTTTCTCCTTTCAGTTCTCTCAGTGTTTGCACATATATTTTTAAACTTTATTTTTCTATGTGTAATTACTTATAGTAGTTCCATCTTCTTGATGAATTAACCCTGTTATTCAGTATACACTGTTCTTCTTTGTTTTTTGTAACAATTTTTGACTTAAAATCTGTTTTGTGTACTGTTAATTTTGCTATCCTAGCTCTCTTTTGGATACTATTTGTATGATATATCTTTTTCCATCCTTTTATTTTCAAACTGTTTGTTTTTGAGTCTATAGTGAATCTCTTGTAAGCAACATATAGTTGGATTTTAAAAGAAAAGTCAATTATGCCAGTCTCAGCCTTTTAATTACTGAGTTTTTAAAGTAGTTTTCATTTAAAGTGATTACTGATAATGAGGAACTCTTGCTACTTTGTGTGTGGTCATTTAAGTCTCTGTTCTGCTATCTTTGTGGTCAGCCAGTGACTTGTCAGGTTCTTGAGTGTCTGGGTCTAATAGAGAAAAAGAAAAAAAGTGTTGTGTCTTAAATTTCTTGGGTAGATGCTGCCTTGGAAGCCACTGTAGTCCAGTGGGGTTGAAACAGTGGTCACTCTGTGCAGGTCCCTCAGTAATCCATCAAGCAGATCAAAACATACAACCCTGAATTTTTCACAAGGTCCTTATTGCTCACCTGGACATCAGCAAGATACACCAGGAAGGTGGGCTGTTGTCCCCACGTGTGCCTGACTACTAGCTGGTGGATGGGGGATAGCTGCTACAAAAATGGTGAAATTCACCAAAGTTAACCAGTGTCTTTCTTCATCCAGCCCTCTCATGAACACTGCAGGTTTGACTAGACTCTAGAGTTTTGGAGCAGTTGATTCTAATAGTTCTTGCCAGGTTTATAATTGTTTCAGTGGAAGGACTTTTTCTTGGACCTTTTTACTCAGCCATCTTCTATGATGTCACCTTGGCCTTTATTTTGATACATTGACATTTTATCAAAAAAATTTCCTAGCCTAAAATCTGGATGAACTTGGATAAATGTGAATTTTAAGTTCAATTATAAGTGAATAATAACTGAATTTGTAAGTTATATTTGTGGATTTAATTTAGTGATTTAAATTAATTTAATATTGATCAGTATTTATTAGAAATAATTTTACAAGTAGTGAATTTTACTTCAAAAAATAAATATTAAAAAAACTAAGTTTAAGTTTGACTCAGTAGTCAAAATCTAATTTAACTTGTACAGTGAAACTGTGGGGGCAAAGAAATAGCTCTTCATAACTTTATGATGTTAATTAACAGATTTGAAGTTTCAGTGACTATAAAGGGATTTGTAAAATGATTCTCTCAAGTGATAGCTACCTTTTACTGATTGATTGCGGTATTGCAAGAACACTGAAAGATTCATTAGATGATCTATTTTAATCCTCAGAGCATTCCTATAAGATAAGAATTATCTTTATCTTTTCAGTTGAGAAAACTGATGCTCAGAGAGATTAAGTATATTTATATCTAGGGGGCATACCAGCTGTTAAGTGGCAGAGGTGGAAAGCAAGTTCAGGTCTTTCTGGCTCTTTTTATTTCACTGAGCTGCTTTTGATTATAGGGTACAGTGACTTCTGGGACTTATCTGAAAAGGTAGGGTAAGTACTGCTTACTCTGTAGAGTCTATTTTCCTATGATGAGATATTGAGTACTGATGTTTGTCATTGACATAGAGGTTCATACACACACACGCACACACACGTTTGAGGATAGAATGGTGGTGTATCAGTTAAAGGCTAGATTTTAATCAAGAAGCAAAAAGATCAAGTATAAAAATCTGTTTTTACAAAAAGAGACTATTTTAATGTTTTTCCAGATAAATTGGATATTTTAAAAATAAAGGCAATATTTAAAGTTTTCTGAGGATATACTAACTCAAGGTTGGGACTGTTATTAATATGTCTACTTAAAATGTTTGAGATAGTACATATATGTCCTTTTAAGTTGTTTTTGAGAGACCATGTATTAATTTCTGCTAGTAATCCCATTATAAATGAACAGGATCATTGGTTCATGTATTCTATAGCTAGAAGGAAGGGACTTTTGAAATAATTTAATCCTATAGACTCATTTAACAGGTGAGAAAATTGAGTGAGTTTGAAAGGTTAAATGCTTCTTGTTATTCACCATACTGAGATTAGAAACCCAGTTTAGTGAACTTTTATCTTCAAATCTACCTTAGTGCTTTATTGCTCAAGATTAGGAATGGAAGATAGCATGAGCATCCAGAAATAATTTTTTTAAATACCAATTCTAGGCAAAGCTTTCTAGACAGAGAAGAAGAAATAATTTGGAAAGTGTACCAAAATCAGGAGCTAGAAGGACTATCACATTACAGTCATGTAGAAGAACATAGCATAGCAGAGCAAGGAATAATAAACTGTTTCTCTTCAACAGTAGGGCAATTTCGAATATTCTAAGATTAATTTACAGGCAAGAGGAAGAAGGGAGGGTTGTAACATGGCATAGCATTTTGAAAGTGGTCATATGTAGACATGATACGGCTGCTTGGGAGGGTCATTTTTATTTCTTAGCATTCATCAAACCTGCTTGCTTTTTTTTTTTTTTTTTTTTTTTGAGACAGAATCTTGCTCTGTTGCCCAGGCTAGAGTGCCATGGTGTTAGCCTAGCTCACAGCAACCTCAAACTCCTGGGCTTAAGAGATTCTCCTGCTTCAGTCTCCAGAGTAGCTGGGACAACAGGCATGCACCACCATACACGGCTAATTTTTTCTATTTTTAGTTTTCTGGCTAATTTCTTTCTATTTTTAGTAGAGACAGGGTCTCGTACTTGCTGAGGCTTGTCTCCAATTCCTGACCTCAAGCAATCCTCCCACCTCAGCCTCCCAGAGTGCTAGGATTACAGGTGTGAGCCACCGTGCCCAGCCAGCCTGCTTGCTATTAACTTCTTACTGGTTCCTCTGAAAATATGTTTTTTGTTTCAGAGAAACCTGGGATGTAGAAGTGGTCATTTTGTATATTTTAATTCAGTGGTTGTCAGCCTAGTGATTGGTATTATATTGCATCAGTATCATCCAGGAAGGTTTTTCAGAAAGCATATGTCCATTTATGTCTTCCCCTGGTAAACCAGAATGTGTATATGTAGCGTTGGAGTAGAGAGGAAGGTACTAACTATATTTTGGAAAAAACTGCCCAGGTGATTCTTTTGTGTTAGCTCTCTGTCCACTCCTCTAAAAAGGGATTAAAAAAAGAAAAAAAATCAAACTAAAATCCTCTCTCAAAGACAGGAAGGTAATTTGGCAAGAGGTTGGTGATCAAGAGAGCTTTGAAATAAGGATGAACTTTAAAATAAGTTTACTTAAAACTGAAACTAAGTTGATGCTTTGGGTAGGAGATATGACAGAATGATGTGTCTCAGAGGAGAACTTGTCCAGTTATCTTTAGAAAAAAATGGAAGGGGTGAATCATATAGGTAGACGGAACTGAAAATTGGGTCCTGAAATACAAGTGCTAATAGAATGAGAAATGGGCTTTTTATTTTAGATTTTTATAAATAAAAAAATCAATTTAGCAAATATATGGATGTTTATCATGTGACAGGCTCTATTCTAGATATATAGTGAGCTAAGTAGGCAGAGGTACTACTGGGAGTTTACATTTCAGTTTGGAGAGGAGAGCACAGTATAAACAATAGTTATGTGTAATTAAGTAAATTAAATGATAGGTGGTAAGTACTCTTGTAAAAGAAAAAGTAGAGCAAGGTATGGAGATTGAGAGTGCTGAGAGGCAAAACGTTGCAATTTTAAATAAAATAGTGCCATGTTCTGAGTGTTTGCGTCTTTCCAAAATTCATGTGTTGAAATCCTAATCCCCAAGGTGATGGTATTAAGAGATAGGGCCTTTGGGAAGTGATGATTAGATCATGAGAGCAGAGCCCTCATCAATGGGATTAGTTCCCTGATAAAAGAGGCCTGAGGCCTTTTACAGCTCATGCCTGTAATCCCATCACTTTGGGAGACTGAGGCAGGAAGATAGCTTGAAGCCAGATGTTCAAGACCAGCCTGGACAACATAGTAAGACCTCATCTCTACAAAAAATAAAAAAATTGGCCAGGTGCCATGGTATGCACTTGTAGTCTGAGCTATTTGGGAGGCTGAGATAGGAGGGTTGCTTGAGCCCAGGAGGCTACTGTGAGCTGTGATTGTGCCACTGCACTTGAGCCTGGGTGACAGAGCAGACTCTGTCTCAAAAGAAAAAAAAAAAAAAAAAAAAGAATTAACCATTGAGTGTAACAGTGGAAGGAGTTAATGATGATCTTGACTAGTTGTTTTGATGGCATGGTGAGGAAAAAGCTTTTTAGGAGTGGGTTTAAAATAGAATGATGATTGATATCTCAAAGATCAAGTATAGATGACACTTAAGACATTTTGCTGTAAATAGGAACAAGGAAATAGTGTGGTATCTGGAGTAGAAAATGGACTCAAGAAAACGTTTTTTAAAAGAAATTGAAAATATGTTTCTATGCTGATGTGAATGATCCAGTAGAGAACAAAAAGTTCATGTGGGAAAAGATGGAAGAATATGGAAGCAACATTTTGGACAAGGTAACTGGAGAAGAAGCAAAGTATGTGGGTATAGATGCTGGTAGGTGGGTAAATGTGGGGTTTTTAGTTTATGGGTTGTTTTCAGTTGTCTGAACGGAGTGGGAAGCTGAGTGGAGGTGGAGGAATATTTGTTGGAGGATTGAAAAGATTAAATGAGGGTGAAATGGTTGTTAGGACCGTGGGAAAGTAAATCCTCATTATTTAATTTTTTTTTGGAGATATATAAAATAGAATGTGAGAATTCCCCTCCACTTTATTATTTCCCTTCTTTCCTAAGGGTAACCATTGTTAATGGTTTTCTCAGTATTCTTCTATACCCCTTTTCCTAGCTACTTTAAAAATATACACATACATATGATTGAAAAGGAAATGTAATTGGGCTTTGTAGTGGGTTGAATAGTGGCCCCCAAAATATATGTCCAAGTCCTAACTGTTGGAACCTGTGAATGTGACATTTAAACAGAGTCTTTGCAGTCTTAATTATGTCAATATGAGATCATCTGGGATTAGAGTGACCCTTAAATCCGATGATAAGTTTCCTTAGAAGAAGAGAGAAGATGTAGAGAAGCAAGCCATTTGAAGCCCCGGATACAGGGAGAAGACAATGTGAAGATGAAAGCAGAGGTTGAACTTATGCAGGTCACGAGTCAAGGAGCACTTGGTGCCACTAGATGCTGAAAGAGAGAAAGAAGAATTCTTCTCTTAGAGTTTTTGGAGGGAGTAGGGCTCTGCTGAAACCTTGATTTTTGGACTTCTGGCCTCCAGAACCCTGAGAGAATAAATTTCTATTGCATGAATTGGTAGTAATTTGTTACGGCAGCCCCCCAAAACTAATAAAAGGCCCCAACTATACATATTCTAACTTTTTAACTTTTATTGTAAGCATCTTGTTACTGTGTATGAGTAGACTTTGTTCTTTTATAACAACTGCATAGTATAGTATTTCCATAGGATGGATCTACTATGCACAGCAGATCCATATGTGGTATAGCGTGGACATTTAGCTTATTTCTAATTTCTAATTTTTCAGAAGATATTTTTAGATCTTTTTGTTCAAGTGTATTTCTGTATATTGGATTCTTAGGTGGAGAATTGTTGATAGATTTTGCCTAAGTTGTCTTCCTAAAAGACTATTTTAATTTATACTTCTACCTTCAGGTTGAGTGTTGCCAACACTGAATATTATGAATCTTTAGTTTCTTTTATCTGATGGATGAGAAATAGTATACTACTATTTTGTTTTGCTTGTCTCTAATTGCTAGTGGAATTAAATATTTTGTCACGCTTGACCATTTATAATTTCCTAAAAATGAAACTCGTTTAAAAAAGAAAATAGCAAAGTTTAATAAACCTAGTAAGTGCACTTTTAGTAAACAAATGTACAATTTGAGTTTTTGTTGCAGTTGACAGTTATCTTTTATTAGTTTAATCAAATTTAAGAATAAATCTACCAAACATAAAATGTAAAAAAAAAAAATAAAGGCTTTGCTATCTTTGAAGACAAAGGTCAAAGCTTGTGAATGTAGTTTGACTTGTTGAACTTAAAATACAGGTAGTCTTGCATATTAGGAAATTGCTTAACTTGCAGAAAACTGGTACTTTATGATCATTAGAAAACCACTTTTGTCATAAACTGCAACTCTTACCACATAAATCTTTAGTTCTAGATATAACTTCTCAAACTACTTTTCTTTGCCTAGATTTCTGATTTGTTTTTTCATATTCCAGACTCAACTTGTGCGTACGTGTGTGTGTGTGTGTGTGTGTGTGTATGTGCATGTTTAGATTTAATGCCTGAAAGATAACCTTTTATCTTTTACTCCCAACTTTGGAAAATTGTCCTTTGTATTTTCTCCAGAAAAATTATGGCTGGCTTTTTATGAAAGTAGAGATCTAAATCATTGATTTGGACCTTTTGTAATAAAAATTCTGATCTTGTGAAAAATCAGAGAAATCATCATGATATCTTAATTATTGAAGTTAAATATATTCAGTGCATCTTAGATTGTTTCAAATGAAGATTAATCAAAGAAGACTTATTTTGCTCCTTTAATTATATATAGATTCAACAGAAAGTATGGTTAGTGAATTGCCATTTGATTCCCACTCTGAAATTATGTAATGAATTACTTAATCAAGACACTTATATATGAATTACCCCTTCTAACACTGAGGATTTGATTCATCCTTTAAATAAGTCTCTCACTGTGATGATAGACTGATGTCTGCTGATTTTCATAGGTCTGTGAAAGATGGCCCAGATTCAGTGTGGTCTCTGAAGTTATTCTTCTAATATATTCATTTAATTTAGAATACTCTCTAAGTTTTGTGAATTTTGTTCAAATCTTGAAAAATTTTTATATCTTTATTTCTCTTTTTCTCATGTCTGCCCAGAGGAGATAGGGTACAAAATGACAAATTGTTATAAACTTAAGAAAGGCAAATAGCAGTTTGGAAATGCTGCATCATAGGCAAGTCAACAGCATTTAGGAATAAACGTGAACAAATGAGTTAGCCTTTGAAATTCTTGTTTTCAAGAATGTGAAACATAGTTATGAAGGACACTGAGAAACGTTGAAGAAAGTGAAGAGCATCAGGCTTAGTCAAGTGATGATGAGAAAATGTTGTTGACTGATTCTTCAGATAGGAATAATATTTGATAGTGGTTAAACAATCACAAGGAATCCTTAAGTATTTGAATAAAGCAGTGATCTCAGCGAAGGCATTTTCTCCTTATAAAACTAGGCTAGTGAAACATGAGAGGAAGACATTCTTAATGGGAGCAAAAGATGGTTCAATCTCTCCAGTACGACAACTGGTTAGCAAATCTAAAGGCTGTGAAAACTATAAGCACCAGTACACAAATGTCAAAGTATTTTCCAAACAGGGTAGCTCAGATCTGTTCAGATGTTTAATGTGAACAAAATAGGAAACAATTTCTTGATTCTTCATTATAAAGCAGGCATGTTGAATTGCTAGATATAAAGCTCAGCAGTAAAGATTTTTGCCTAAGAATCTCCATGGGAACAGCATCTCTGATAGCATTTGTTATTCTCAAATGATCCTGCACAACAGATTTTTGAAAAGAGGAACCCCAATTTTACAGGTGACTGTACACAGTGCTTGATTTCCCATGCTTTTGTATAGGTTAAAATAACAGGAAAATAAGAAGGTGTGTTTTCTTTCTTTTTTTTTTTTTTTTTACAAGCTTATTTACTAATTTATGATATGAAATAGGATTTTCTCTTTACTAATAAAATTCCTATCTTTTCTTTGCTCTGATTGTAATCACGTTTTTATATATTCCCAAATAAAATGTTTTGCTTAGAGATTCATCTCTATACTTTATTTGGTTTTGATATACCTGGTGTCACAAGTGGAATCCAAGGCGAGCTCACCTGGAGAGATTTGATGGCCCTGGGGACTACCTCCTCCTTGAACCCCCCTCTTCTGTGTGTTGCCTTTATTTTGCCTGGTGAGTCTCTCTCTAAGATTGAACTCCCATTTCTTGTGGTCTGAATTCTCCAGTTTTACCTGGGATTCGATTTCTAAGGGGTTTTTCCCCTCTTGTTTGTGTGAGGGTGTTTCCCCCTCCTCTTTATGAGAGACCTTTTTCCTCCTGTCAAAGAAGGGTTTGATGTCCTTTCTGGTGAGTATGTACTCTTTGCTCACTAGGTTTTTATTTTGGTTTCTGTGTATTCATCATTAAAGCAAGTCACCTAGATAAATTTATTTACAAAATGGGCTCTCAAAGTTCAATGGCATGCCAAGGTAAGCCCCCATTGGGGATTCCAGCTGGGATATTTTTAAGTATTA
This sequence comes from Eulemur rufifrons, assembly GCF_041146395.1. Lineage (NCBI taxonomy): Eukaryota > Metazoa > Chordata > Mammalia > Primates > Lemuridae > Eulemur > Eulemur rufifrons. The sequence continues at coordinate 119,466,143 of NC_090989.1, forward strand.
TGGTCCATCATCACATAGACCAATTTTACTAAAGATAACTTAGGATTATAATGGCCTTCCTATGGTTCTTTTGACCTTCCTAAACTTGTTTTTTCTCAGAAACAATTAGAAGGCCACAGCCACAAAATAAAATAAAACAATCTAAATGGGACATATACCTTAATTTGTGTCTGAGGCATCTAAATGCATTCAAGAATCAAAATTCGCCTTGCTCCAAAATATTGTCTCTAAGTTACCTGACAAAGATAAAAAATAAAAGGACATAAAGGCCTTAAAAGCTCAATCTTTTTGTTTCTCAGGCACCAGTTACTGTCTCTTTTCTCTACTTTCCAAACTTCCCTTTTTTTGTGGTTTTTTTTTTTTACTTTCAAAAACTTTCCTCTTGTGATAATTCTTCCCCTCTTATTCCTCCTCCTCCTGTTTTCCAACTTCAGCCTATAAAAACATGTCCCTTTAAGGTTAGGCCCTCTAATGATCCTTGGCTATAGCCAAGGAATTTTGTAAGGTTACTGAGGTCCCTTATTGTTCTGCTGATGAATTTTACATTATATTTCAAGCTTACCAGCCTGGCTTCTTTGATCTTTACCAACTTGTTCACATGCTTGTGGGAGAAGGCCAGGCCCAACACTGAATGGCAAAAGCTTATTGGACCCAGCCCCAACAGGATTTAGGGAAACTTGTCCCCTCTTCCCCAGAATCTTCCCTACAATATGGGAATAGTCTATACGACTACTAAAAAAAACTTACATAAGGCCCCCCTTGGAGCATTTCCTAAAGCCATAGATTGGAATAAAATTCAACCTTGTACCCAGGAGCCAAATGAACCAATGCATAACCATTATACCAGACTCCAGGTTGTATTCAGAGAAAACACTGGCCTTCCCATGGATCTTGACTTTACTATAGTCGCCCTTAAGTCTATGTTAATGGTCTCTTTCAAGAACTTTCTCAGTTAAAAGTGCTTGCCTGGAGTGGTAGACTATACCAACCCCTTGTTAACTTCATAAATCAGTTGGCTCACACCCTACCCCCCCCCAAAAAAAAACCAATAAAAAGAAGGCTACTAATCCTCCAATTATGACAGATAAATGCTCCCAGAGAAAACATTTGAGAATGAGTTTCACCACTCTAATCGACAAAAGCTACCTCCTGATGTTTGTCTTTATTGTAAACAGTCTGGCCACTGAAAGAAGAACTATTATAAACTTTAGCCATCTGAACAGTCTTCTTCACTTAACTTTTTGGCTTCTCCTTCCTAATGAAGGGGCTCCGAGAACATCTAGGGGCTTTTTCCAGTCTTTTCTCTTAATCACTTTAGGAAACCACTCTTCAAATTAGCAGTGAAATCCTGACTATTCGTTGTCAATCATGACTACCCTGTTGGTGCTCAACCCCACCAATCTCAACCGGCTCTGCCTTGGAATAATAAAAAGATTCCAGTGGTGGGAGTTTGTAATAAACCATTGACAGATTTTCTGTCCTGGCTCATTATTTTTCACCTTGGGCATTTACAGGATACCCATTGCTTCTTACTGGTAGAATCTGCTTCAGCTCATTTATTGGGACAAGTCTTTTTAAAAAAAAAAAAAAATACCATGGTGACATCTCTTTCTCCTGAAAGGGAGAAATAATTTTGTGTTTTTAAACCCTGGGTAGCAGTGCTCTGTTCCTAGAGGTACTGCAATACCAGGTTGGATGTGTGGAGTGGATGGAGCAAGCTCCTATTTCATCTCCCTACTCCAAAAATCCATTTACTATATTGTCCTTGAATAGAGGACATGTCAGATATTAAACTGATAAGAACAGATACTACATATGATCTTAGTAAAAAGGCTGAGAAGTGATAATTTTAGAGTTTGATAAACCCCATGGTCCACTGGATTCTACCAGTGATGTCCTGCTCATTTTTTATGCTGTCTTACACACCAGAGACATCTCTGCTGGCTCCCAAATGCCCTATTGAAACAGATATCTGTCTCTTTATGGGCCACATCATCAATAGACATCGGTAGAATCCACCCACAATCAAAATCCAAATTGATCTAACCAAGTGCTTGCCTAATATTAAATAATATCCCTTGAGCCAGTCTGCCTTACAAGACGTTAGACCCATTGTTTAAGAATACACAACTCAAGGCTTAATAATTTCTTATACTCCAGCCCCTGGAATTCTCCCATTCTCCCAATAAAGAAACCCAGTGGTTGAGGATAAACATTTGTTCAGGATTGCTGTGCTGTAAGTAATATTGTTATTAATACATCCTGTCATCCTATATTCTCAAACCCACATACCTTGATGACTGGCATATCAACTGATAGTAAATTTTTCACTGTAATTGACCTCTATAGTGCCTTCAATATCCTTGTTGATCATGCCAATCAGTATCTAATCACCTTCGCCTGGGAAGGACAACAGTATCCTTGGACTGTATGCCTCAGGGCTATACTGAAAGTCCTTTCCATTTCTCTCAATTTCTGAAGGCTAATTTAGAAGATGTAAGCTTTCCCCAAGGCTCATCCTTAAAACAGTATGTAGATGACTGACTTCGCTGTCTCTCTCACTGAAGCTTGGGAGGAAGACAGGGTTGATTTATTGAAACTTCCAGCCACAAAAAGTCAGAAGATTTCTAAAGAAAAGTTGCTAATACTTATGACCCAAGTTAAATATTTGGGTCATTTGATTTCTGAAACAGGACTACATTTGGACCCTGAATGGATCCAGGGTATCTTGCAGTTCCTTAAACCCAAAACTAAACAGCAACTTTGAGGGTTTGTTAAACTTGTATACTGCTATAACTGGATACCAAACTTTTCTTTGATTGATCAACCCCTGCACACCCTACTTAATATTAAAGAAGAATCTAAAGATAATGGGCCAGGCTCACACCTGTAATCCTAGCACTCTGGGAGGCCAAGACAGAAGATCGCTTGAGGTCAGGAATTTGAGACCAGCCTGAGCAGGAGTAAGACCCCATCTCTACCAAAAATAGAAAAAAATTAGCTGGGTGTGGTGGTGTGTGCCTGTAGTTCCAGCTACTCAGGAGGCTGAAGCAGGAGGATGATTCAGCCCGGGAATTGGAGGTTGCAGTGTGCTAGGACACCACTGCATTCTACCTGGGGCAAGAGAGCGAGACTCTGTCTCAAAATAAATACATAAATAAATAAAGTAAATAAATAAAAATAAAGATAATACATTTAATAAATTTTGAAAAGGACTTTAAAATTCCCCTGCCTCGGGATACCCTAGCTATCAACTCCCTTTCTTTTTGTTTATGAAAAGAAAGGAAATGCCTTGGGTGTCCCAACTCAAAACCATGGAGGTCAGCATTGCCCCATCGGATATTAGAGCCAACAGATGGACCCAGTAGCTCAAAGATTACCTCCCTGGTTGAGAACTATCCCAGTTACTGCCCTACTAGCTAGATCCACTAAAGACATTGTTGTGGGATCTCCTTTAACCACTTTTGATTCACACTGTCAGAGCTCTTCTAAATCACAACACTTACTATGCCTTAGGTTCACTTATACCTCTCTGTCAGTAGTCTTACCTTTTATGAACTTCTTCTGTTAACTCTTCAGCATAGCTCTTTCTTGGTGTAACAGTCTTAATCCTGCTACTCTTACCCTTCCTTCAACGTGAGCCCCCCACCCCCTGCAATGACTGTTTGACTGTCTTGACTTCATTAGATAATGCTAAATTATAATGGTTTACAGATGGATCATATTTAAAGGATGACACTAGTAAATAGTATGCAGAATATGCAGTTACTACTTCTTTGGGGGTTATTGAAGCAACCTTACCTGAGCTTCATACTTACGCCCAACATGCTGAACATTGTACCCTTACTCAGGCTTGCCTCCTCACTAAAGGAAAATCAGCTAATACATATACAAGCAATAGGTACGCCTTTGGGGTTACTCATGATTTTCAACTGTTATAGAAGCAAAGGGGTTTCCTCACTTCCACTGGAGAAGTGGATCCTCTGTATGAGACTTATCGGATGTCATCCAGTTACCAGCTATTTTGGCTAATATCAGAATTCCTGGACATTCAAGGTTAAATTCTATGGAGGCTAGGGGAAATCACCTTGCTGATAATTTTTTAAGAAATGCTGCTATTAAAGCTTCAATCAATCAAATCTCTGTCATGGTCCCACCAAAAGAGCCTTCAAAAGGTGATTTAAGAACAATTACCAAAGTTGTACAAAATTAGGATCCAGAAGCTGAAAAATAAAATTGGAAAAATTATGGCTGCTGGTTTGATGATAAAACTATGGTTTGGACCTGATAACAAACCAGTTCTTCCAAATTCAATAAAATATCTGCTGCTAACTATAGTACATAATTTGACTCCTTGGAGAACTGCCAAATTAATTTCCTTTATAAAACTATTGGTAGGGCAACATAACAAAAGAAAACCTGCTAAAATTGCTTATTTGGCTTGTGCCACCTGTCTTAAATTTAATCCAGTAAAAGCTGTACACACTGTGTCTGGACATTTTAATTTATCGAATAGGCCATTCAGGTTTGGTAAATGGATTTTGTCTAACTACCTCCTTCCCATGGGTATACATATGTATTGGTTATGATCTGTATATTTTCCCATTGCATGGGAGTTTTTCCTTATAGACAAGCCACAGCTTCTGCTGTGTCCAAAATTCTTCTAGAGAAAATTATTCCCATTTGAGGAGCTCCCTTTGAATTTCATAGTAACCAGGGAATCCACTTTACTGGCCATGTATTAGGTCATTAAATACGAAATGTCCGAATTTCAATCAAAAGTGTAGTTTATTATATCTCAAACAAGAAGCAGTACAATTAATCAAAGTATGCACCTAAACTGTCAACACAGTTTTGCCGTCTTAACGGTAGCTTATTTATGCCAGCAACAAAGAAGCCTGCAGAGCCAGTGGAGAAGAAAGCGCAAAAGGCATTTTCCATGGCCTGTTGAGAATTGACTGTTTTTCCTTGCAAGGAGTGGTCCAAAGCATGGAAGAAGTGGTAGTCAGTTGGTGCAAGGTCTGGTGAACGTGGTGGATGACAGAGAGTTTCCAAGTCCAGCCTCTGTAGTTGGAGCAGAATTGTTTGTGCTACATGTGGTCGAGCATTGTCTTGCAAGAGGATTGGCCTGTCTCTGTTGACCAATCTTGGCTGCTTAATCTCAGGCATCCTCATCATTTTATCTCTTTGGTTGCAGTAGACATCTGCTGTAACTGATTGACCAGGTTTCATGAAGCTGTAACAGATAATACCAGCACCGCACTACCAGACAGACCATTAGCTTTTGTATTAGCTTTTTTGATGAATTAGCTTTTTTTTGATGAATATTCAGTTTTGGACTATGTTTCGACACTTCATCTTTATCTAACCATCGTGCTGAACCCTTGGGATTGTCTAAAAGAATCCATTTTTCATCACATGTAACAATACAGTGTAGAAATTGTTCACCTTTATTTCACAACAGCAAAGAAAGGCAAGCTTCTGATGCTTACTTCATGTTTGATGTTTATTTCATGTGGTACCCATCTATCCAGCTTCCTTACCTTGCTGACTTATTTCCAACGGTCCAATATTGTAAGAATAGTAACATCAAACGTTGCTGCTATTTCACATGTAGGTTAAGATGGATTTGCTGCCACTACAGCTCTCAGCTCATCGTTATCCACCTTGGTCTCAGGTCGCCCACGTGGTTGATTTTCAAGATTAAAATCATCAGAATGGAACTTCTCAAATCATCAACATACTGTGCATTCATTAGCCACATCCTTCCCAAAAACTTCGTTGATTTTTTGAGTCATTAGAGCTTCATTGGTTCCACGTCGGAACTCATATTAAAAAAACACCAATTTTTTACTTATCCATGGTTTCACAAAAATTTGTCTTGAATTTGTTTGAATGAATGAGGATGTACCTTCACAACAAGAACAAAAACAACCCGAGAAGTGTCAAAGTGCAATGTCAGAGGTATCAAGTGTCAGAGTTAGTACTTAAGGAAATCGGACATTCCATACTTAATAACCTGATAGTTCTGCATTTTATATTCAGATCTTTGTGTTGAGTAAGTTTTGTGAAAAGTGTAATGTCTTTGTCTAGATTCATTTTTTTTGTTGCCTGTGAATGTCCAGTTGTTCCAGCATTATTACTTGAAAAAACTGTGTTTTTCCCATCGTATTGCCTTGCTCCTTTGTCAAAGATCAGCTGAATATATTTTTGTGTGTGTGTTTCTGGACTCTGTGTTCTGTTCCATTGGTCTGTTTGTTCTTTTGCCAGTCCCACATGGTGTTGATTACTGTAGATTTATAAGTCTTGAAGTTGGTAGTGTTAGTTTTCTGACTTTGTTTTACTCCTTCAGTGTTGTGTTGGCTTGTGTCATTGGTCTGTCTGTATAAACCAGGATCTGTTTGTTAATATTTACAAAATAATGTACTGGAATTTTAATTGGAATTGTGTGGACTCTATAGATGCAATTGGGAAGAACATCTTGATAATGTTGAGTCTTCCTATCCACAGACACACAGTGTGACTCTATTTATTTAGTTCTTTGATTTATTTAATCAGAGTTTTGTATTTTTTCTCATACAGACAGATCTTATATATGTTTTGTTAGATTTGTACTTAAGCATTTCATATTTTACACTGCTAATGTAAATGGCATTGAGTTTTTAATTTCAAATTCCACTTGTTCATTGCTGGAATGTAGGAAAGCAATTGACTTTTGTAATTAACTTTGCTATAATGACTTTTTAGTTCAAGGAGTTTTTTTTTGGTCCATTATTTCCGATTTTCTGCTTGACAATCATGTCATCTGGGAACAGAGGCAGTTTGATTTCTCCCTTCCCACTCTGTATACCCTTTATTTCCTTTTTCTTTTCTTTTTTTTTTTTTTGGTCTTACTTAATTAGCTAGGACTATTGTTGAAAAGGAGTGGTGAGAAGGAGCATCCTTGCTTTGTTCCTGATCGTGGTGGAAAAGGTTCCAGTTTCTCACCATTAAATATGATGTACAATGTTAGCTGTAGGTTTTTTTAAAAACATAGGAGTAAAATTTTCCATCTTAATCTTTTTTAAATGTACAGTTTAGTAGTATTTAAGTATAATACATTCACACTGTTGTGTGACCAATCTTTAGAACTCTTCATTTTGCAAAAGTGAAACTCTGTACCTGTAAAACATTAACTCCCTCTCCCTGCAGCCCCTGGCAGTGACCATTCTATTTTCTGTCTCTGAATTTTACTGCTCTACTCTAGGTACCTCATTTAAATGGAACTATAGTATTTATACATTTGTGTCTGGCTTGTTTCACTTAACATAATGTCTTCAAGGTTCATCCATATTGTAGGATGTGTTAGAATTTCCTTCCTTTTTAAGGCTGAATAATATTCCATTTTATGTGTATATATGTATTCCATTTTATGTATATATACCACATTCTTACCCAACAAAGTGGTGAACACATGGGTTGCTTCCACCTTTTGGCTACTGTGAATAATGCTGCTGTGAATGTGGGTGTACAAATATCTCTTCGAGACCTTGATTTCAAGTCTTTTGGGTATATACCGAGAGGTGGATTTGGATCATTGGTGTCGTCTTTAAATTCTTTTGGCAACATTTGTAGTTTTCAATTTACACATCTTTTGCCTTCTTGGTTGAGTTTATTCCTAACTATTTTATTCTTTTTTATGGTATCGTAAATGAAATTTTTTCCTAATTTCATTTTCTAATTGTTCATATTTAGTGTATGGAAACACAGCTATTCATTGGTGATTTTGTGTCCTGCAACTTTGCTGGATTTGTTTATTAGTTCTGAAATTTTTCTTGTGTGAAATTTATTCTACATATAAGATCATGTTATCTGCAAATAGAGATAGTTTTATTTATTCCTTTCCAATTTGGATGCCTTTTATTTTATTTTCCTGCCTAATTATTTTGGATAGGACTTCCAATACTATGTCGAATAGAAATGGTGAATTTTGGGCATCCTTGTCCTATTCCAGATCTTAGCAGACCTTTCAGTCTTTCCCCATTGAGTATAATGTTAGCTGTGGGTTTTTCATTTATCACCTTTTTTTTATGTTGAGGAAATTCCCTTCTGTTTGTAGTTTGTTAAGTGTTTTTATCATAGAAGGATGTTGGATTTTGTCAGATGCTTTTTGTGCATTGAGATGATCATGTGATTTTTTTTTTCTCTCTTTTTTGTTAATCTGGTATTAACTTTTGTATGTAGGATCATCTTTGCATTTGAGGAATGAATCTCACTTGGTTATGGTGTATGATCTTTTTAACATGCTCTTGAGTTCACTTTGCTAGTGTTCAGTCTTGAAACATTTTAAAGAATAGTTATGTTTTTTATATAATGCCAATTTTAATAAATGGTAGGGGCTATATTCATTTTATAGATAGTTTGTATAGCCTGGTATTTCACTTTTTATTTATAACCTTATGCTTCTGTACTACTTTGTTTGGATTATGCCTGAGTTAAGGGAGTGTATTGTTCTGTAAGGCTACAGGGAGATCTATAATATAATTTATGGGTTTAATTTCACATATTAAAGCTGCTCATTTAAATCATACCATTAAATATTGACGGTTGTTTGATATAATTTTCAATTCTAGTATAAAAGATACATATTCTGCAACTAGGGCACAGGTAAATTGTCATTTGTAGTATTTCTGAACCATAACTCTCAGATTAAAAGTAATTTTAGTCAGAGATAATACCATAACAACTTTAAATGATTATATTTTCCTCAGTGAAATTCAATTGATGTTTCATATATATACATATGTATATACATGTAGTCAGCTCTTCATATCTGTGGTTTCTGTGTCAGTGGATTCAACCAACCATGGATTGAAAATATTTGGGGAAAAAATAGACAGTTGTGTCTTTATTGAACATGTACAGACTTTATTTCCCTTAACATTATTTCTTAAACGATACAACTATTTATATAGCATTTATATTGTATTCGGTATCATAAGAAATCTAAAAATGATTTAAAGTATACAGAAGAATGTGCATAGGTTATTTTCAGACACTACACCATTTTATATAAAGGACTTGAGCATCTGTGGATTTTGATATTGTGGAAGTGGGGAGGTTTTGGAATCAATCCCCCATAGATATTGAGGAATGACTGCATATGCACACACACACACACACCACACACACACACACACACACACACACACTTTTATAAATATACATACATACATACATAAATGATAAATATTTCCTTTATGTATTTATTTACCACTAGTTAAAATTTTTTGGTATTATAACATTCAACAGTTGGTTTTCTTCTCTCATTATATATAAGTGTAAGTCTTTCATCTTTATCTTGGACAAACTTTATATGTTGATGTGTCTGCTTAAAATTTAAAAATATTTTGTTTATAATTTTACAGGAAAACATAAATGAGGATTTATCCCTTTAGTGCCATTCTTTTTGGCTTGGCTCTCTCACCTTTCCTTCCCACTGCATCAGAACTACCTCCTTTCCCCTCCCCAAATTCATGTAAATAGATAGTATTACATACTACTATGTATTTTTCTCTCTGCTCATATAATCTTTTAGTTATTTATATTCCTACTTAGATATATAGGCTTTTTGTGATGATTTAAAAAAGGGGATTGCTATACATACTTCTTTGCAACTTTTTAACTAATTACATCTTGGAGGGAATTTCCCCATCTAAGGTGTAACTCTAATTTATTCTTTTCATGACTCCAGAATGAATACTTCATGTTGTGTTGTATAAAATTTATTTAGCCATTCCAACATTTATAGAAATATACTCCATTTCCAGTTCTTTGTTATTTTAAACAATGTTGCATCTCGTACTATAGTCCGTCCTTTGGGATGCTTTCTTTTCCCATGTGATAGATTTCCAGGAGTAAAATTGCTGGGTTAAAGGGCTTTTATATTTTTCATTTCAGTAGATGTGCCAAATTGCTTTTCCACCAGCAGTGTGTGAGAATTCTTTCTTGTACATCCCTGCCAGCAATAGAGTTACTGCTTTTTAAAAGTTGCCAGCCCAATAGGTATAACATTATGTCTCATCGTTACTTTTAATTTCCTTGGCAGTTGTGAATTTGAACATTTTTTCCTTATATGTGTAGACTTTTGGTTCTCTTTTTTGAACTAGTTTTTGCTCTCCCGTGTTCAAATAAAGTTTGTCCAAATTTTATTTGAGTTTTTTGTCTTTTTTGTATTGCAAAAGCTCATTGTGTGTTAAAAACATTACCTGTGTTGCAAATGTTTTTTTTTTTATTTTTCCCGAGTTACAAAAACTTAATTTTTAAATATGAATTTCTGTATAGTTTCTAGTTTTGAGTAGTGAAGACATTATCCAGACTCTTTTCCTACAAGGTTTTTATTTTTTACAATTCACATTCACATTCATCTTCAGTTTCTTTTTGTATGTTGGATACCATTATGGTATCTACTTTTTCTTCTAGAAGATTACCAGCACTTAAAAAAAAAGTAACAGCCATCTATTTCCCACTGACTTGAGTGATTGTCTGATTTTATTTAAAAATTTCATATTTGTGGAGATCTTTTTCTAAGTTGGGTACTATTTTGTGTATATATTCATCTGTTTCTATATTAATATTATATTGACTTATTTTCTGTGACATTCTAATATGTTTTGTTGTTTGAAGCAGTTTCCAACTTACTCTTCTTTTTCACTGTTGGCTGTTCTGCAGCATTTGTTCTTATGTAAAAGCTTTATCATTTTTTCCTTAAAAATGTAACAAAATAAAAATCCTTTAGATTCTAATTTGAATTACATGAAATTAATGAGTTAATGTAGGGGACAGTTGACACTTCTATGATAGTGCTTTACAAATAATATGGAAGTGTTTATGCCTTTTTATAAGAATGTATAGTTTTTTTATATTAGTGCCAACTTACTAAACTTATTCAAAAGTCTTATATAGGCACTGTTACTGTTGAGAATTATTTTAATCTCACTTCCATTTCTAAGATTATTGTCTCAGTTCATGCAGGCTTCTATAACAAAATACCTTAGACTAGGTAATTTATAAGCAACAGAAATTTATTTATGTTCTGGATGCTGGAAAGTCCAAGATCAAGGTGCCAGCATATCTGGTGTCTGGTGAGGGCTTGCTCTCTGTTTCGAAGATGATACTGCCTTGCTGTGTCCTCACATGATGGTTGGGGCAAGGCAGCTCTCTTCAATATTTTTTATAAGAGCACAATTCCATTCATGAGGGTGGAACCCATATGCCTAAATTACTTCTCAAAAGGCTCTACCTATTAAGTACTTTTACATAGGATATTTAGGTTCCAACTAATAAATTTTGGATGTTACCAATATTTAGACCATAGCAATTACTGTTTTCCAGTAGAAAAAGCTGTTGGTTTTTGTATGTAGTCATGTACCATATAATAATGTTTTGGTCACTGATGGACCACATATATGATGGTGGTCCCATAAGATTATAATGGAGCTGAAAAATTCCTGTGGCCTAGTGATGTAGCTGTCATGATGTCACAGTGCAATGTATTGCTCACATGTTTGTGGTGATGCTGGTGTAAAGAAACCTACTGCGCTATCAGTCCTATAAAAGTATAGCACATACAATTATGTATAGTGTATAATACTTGATAATGACAATAAATGACTATGTTACTGGTTTATGTATTTATTATACTATACCTTTTATCATAATTTCAGAGTATATTTCTTTTACCTATTAAGAAAAATGTTAACTATAGAATAAGCCTGGGCAAGTCCTTCAGGAGGTATTCCAGAAGAAGGCATTGTTATCATAGGAGATGATAGCTCCATGGATGTAATTGCCCCTGAAGAACTTGCAGTGGGACAGGATGTGGAAGTGGAAGACAGTGATATTAATGATCCTGCCCCTGTGTAGGTCCAGGCTAATGTGTGTGTTTGTGTTTTAGTTTTTAAAAAAAGTTTAAAAAATAAAAACAAACAAATAAATAAATTTAAGATAGATAAAAATGTACAGAATAAGGATATACAGAAAAAATGTTTTTCTACAGCTATACAGTGTGTTTGTGTTTTAAGCTAAGTATTACTACCAAAGAGTCAAAAAGTTAAAAAGTTTATAAAGTAAAAAAGTTACAGTAAGCTAAGGTTAATTTATCAAAGAAAAAAATTTTTTAAATTAGTGTAGCCTAAATGTGCAGTGTTTATAGTGTTACAGGAGTGTATAGTAATGTCCTAGGCCTTCACATTGACTCACTACTCACTCACTGACTTAATCAGAGTAATTTCCAGTCCTGTAAGCTCCATTAATGTTAAGTGACCTACACAAGTGTACATTTTTTAATCTTTCATACTGTACTTTTAGTGTACCTTTTCTATATTTAGATATATTTAGATTCACAAATGCTTACCATTGTGTTGCAGCTGTGTACAGTATTAAGTATAGTAATATGCTGTACAGGTTTGTAGCCTAGGAGCAATAGGCTATACCATCTAGGTTTGTGTAAGTATACTCTGTGATGTTTGCACAACGGGGAAATCACCTAATAACACGTTTCTCAGAACATAACTCATCATTAAGTGATACATGACTGTATTTCTCTAACCATCAACTAATGAATGGGTAAACAAAATGTGGTATATTTAGACAATGGAATATTACTTAGCTATAAAAAGGAATGAAGTACTGATTCATGGTACAACATGGATGAATGTTGAAAACATTTTGCTAAGTGAAAGAAGCCAAGCACAAAAGTTCATGTAGTATATGATTCCATTTATATGAAATGTTCAGAATAAGCAAATCCAGAGAGACAGAAAGTAGATTAGTGATTGTCAGGGACTAGGGGTGGGGAGGGTAAGGAGTGACTGCTTGGGTATGGGATCTCTATGTGGTATGGTGAAAATGCTCTAGAATTAGATAGTGGTAATGGTTACACAACTTTGTGAATATACTAAAAAGTACTAGATTGTATAGTTGAAAAGGGTGAATTTTATGGTATGTGCATTATATGTCAATTAAAAAAATAGTGACGGTAGTTCATTCAGTTAGGGTTGAATTTGGCATTAGGTAACAGAAAACCAGACTGCACTGGCTTTATAAAACAGAGCTTTATTTCTCCTACATGATAAACAGAGTATTGCTAGTATTGATTTACTGGCACAGGGATATCAGAGCAGATGTCTCCATGATTAATTCTTGGCCTCTCCCTCATGTTTGCATGTGGCTGTCACGGCTCCAAGGATTGGAAGAAATAGGACAGGGAAGCTACATTGACTAGACCAGGGACTCCAAAGCAGTCTTCACATCTCACTAGCTGGACCATACCATACAGTCACTCTCATCTGGATGTTGGTTTGGGACTTGATGACAGTGGGGAATGAGATTTGGTTAAGAAAGTTTCTGCCACAGTCACCTTTCCTATCGAGATCCTCCTTCCTTTTTTTTTTTAAATTAATTAATTTATTTTTTGAGATAGGATCTCACGCTGTTGCCCAGGTAAGTGCAGTATAGTGAGTGTCATCATCATAGCTTGTTGCAATCTCAAACTCCCATGCTCAAGCAATCTTCCCACCTCAGCCTCCCTAAGTGCCCGGATTATAGGCCTGAGCCACCGCACCCGGCTAGTATCGGTTTGTTAATCTCAACTATGTTTAAGTAATTTTCATAGTTGACTCGTTTTTTTTTTCTCTTAAAGTTCTCTATGTTTTCGGAGATTGTCTGTAGCATTTTGTTTTTAATGAAACAGGAAGAGGGAACCAATTATGCAAGGTTCCATTTAGTTTTTTTAAAAAATATCTATGTTACACCTGCACTCGAATGTTTATCACAGCACAATTCACAGTTGCGTCAACCTCAGTGCCCATCGGTTCATAAGTAGATAAAGAAAATGTATATATATACGCCATGGAGTACTACTTAGCCGTAGAAAGGAATGAAATAATGTCTTTCCCAGCAACTTGGATGGAACTAGAGACCATTATCCTAAGTGAAGTATCTTGCGAATGGAAAAACAAACACTACATATTCTCACTAATAAGTGGGAGCTAAACTACGGCACACATGGGCACAAAGAAATGTAGAGGACATTGGAAGCTAAGAAGCAGGGAGAGTGAGAGGGGAATGAGGGATAAAAACTTACCTATCCAGTACAATGAACACTGTCCTGGTGATGAGCAAACTGAAAGCCCTTCACACTTCAGCATTGTACAAAACAGTGGTGTCCCTTGGTATCGATGTAACACAAGCATTTGTACCCTCTTAATATTTTGAAATAAAAAAGAATAGCTTAATTGAGTTAGAATTGACATACAATAAACTGTACATATTTAAAGTGTATAATTTAAGTTTTGACCTAAGTGTACATGGTTATATACATGATTATGATTATGGAAAACATCAATCACTACAATCAAAATACTTATTTTAAAAAATCAACTTTATTTAGGAATAGTATCCTCACAGTATGTTCATTTTAAGTGTACGTTTTTAGTTTTGATAAATGTATAGAATTTTGTAACCACCACCATCATAGTCAAGATGAAAACATTTCTTAGCACTCCAGAAAGTTCCCTTGTGACACTTCCCAGTCAGTCACCCTCCACAACTCTAATCTCAGGCAACCACAGTTCTGCTTTCTGTCATTATAGGTGACAGAATTTTTTCTATAGAATTTTATATAGATGGAATGTACTATTTTTTTTTTCTGGCTTTTTGTGGTGAGCCACATATCCTTTAAGAGTCATGCGTGTTTTAGCATGTATTAATAGTTCATTCTTTTTTCATTGGTTAGTAGCATTCATTGTGTGGATATATTCCAGTCTGTTTAATCACTTGTTTTTTGACTTTTAGGTTGTTATTAATTTAGAAATATTTTGAATAAATCTCTTTTTGAACATTTGTGAACAAGTCTTTATATGGATATGTTTTCATTCCATGTCTCCTTCAGTCTACGTTGCTTAAAAGTGTCATTTCCCTATATGGCAACATTACTATATATATATATATATTTTTTTTTTTTTTGGTGACAGAATCTCACTTTGTTGCCCGGGCTAGAGTGAATGCCGTGGCATCAGCCTAGCTCACAGCAACCTTAAACTCCTAGGCTCAAGTGATCCTCCTGCCTCAGCCTCCCGAGTAGCTGGGACTACAAGTGCGAGCCATAACGCCTGGCTATACATTACTATTATTATGCCTAAGAAAAATAACAATAATTTCTCACTATAGTATAATATCTAGCTTGTATTGAAATCTACCCAATTGATGTCAAGTCTTTTATGGACATTTCCTCCCCTCGCTTGTGTGTTTGTTTGTTGGGGGTAGAGGCAGGGGTGGACCAAGTCAAGGCCTATGGTTGTTATGTCTCTGATCTCTTTTTATCTAAACTAACTTTTCTTTTTCTTTTCCCTCTAAGACATTGACTTTTTTAATAGACAAGGCTGCTAATTTTGTAAATGTCCCAACTTCTGTTTTTTCCTAATCGTTTCATAGATGTTTTTTAACTTGTTCATATATCTTCTGTACTTCCAGTAAACTGAAAATTAAGTTTAAGTGCTCGATTAATTTCTAGTTGAACATTTTTTGTAAGGATATTTTATAGGTGATATTCTATACTTTTTATTGTGTCACTTCGGAAGGAACATAGAGTCAGTTTTTTCCACCATTAGTGATGGTAAATTTTATCATTTATTTAAAGATGGTAAGATTTGACAGAGCTCTTATGTAAAAGATATATCTTCCTGTCTGAAATTTGCGAATAATCTGTGTAGTAAAACTTGTTAAATAGAATATTTCACATAGTGGTATTAGAATCCATTGATGATCCTTGCCTGTGGCAAGGATGGTAATTTTCTCATTCTGTTATTTCTTCCTCTGTTAAAAAGAACGTTTCCTCTGTAACCAGAGTTGAACTATAGGTCTGCCTAAAAATGCAGGGAAAATGCTTGATTCTTTACCTTTACTTAATGGCTTTTTTAAGAGTAAGAAGTTAGTGTTATATACATTCTAATGGGAGCAAACCAGTTTCTCTCTCTTTTTTTTTTAAGGTACCCTTATGGATTTATGGATTATTGTGTTTTCTCTCATCAATCATAGTTATTGTGATGTTCAAATTATTCCACATTTAGCTAGATAGGTTATAACCATATTTTTCATACATAGAGACAGCAAAGTTGGAGATCAAGAAGCTTTGCCATCTAACGGGCAGGCTTTGAAATAAAAAATGTTCCCTTGTTTCCTTTTAGATAGATAGTGCCTATGATAACAGATTACAATAATTGATAGAGTGGGATTGTGGCATATACATATAACATTTAATAGAACATTAGGGCCTAGTTTATTACAGTTTTATTTCAAAATGTACACCAGTCATTTCTGATGAGTGAATTCTTCTTTTTAAACTTTCAACTCCTTTTGGATTTTACCACTCGTTTTCTAATGGTGTTATAATTAGTATCCTTTTTTCTTCTCAAAATAAGAAATGAAATGTCTATTTATTCTGGGCTCAGTACATAACTCAACTTTATCACAAGGTGAAGAGATTTTAAATTACAAACCAAGTATAACTAAAAATTGTCAGTAAACTCAGTCATTCAGTATATTTTAAAGCTGATATTAGCTGTCTCTTTATCGTATAACCCTTTGCTACTTTACTAACTCTTGATGTTTCCCCCCCTCATTTCTGAAAATCCAGTTATGCAGGTTTAAATGGCCTAAATTCAACATTGCTATTTTTAGAAATTTAAAAGTAATCACGTTTATCCCATGTCTTTAAGGTAACTCTCCATCTTGTTTTGGTATTAAAGCAAGTTATCTTCATATTCCTCTTTCCAATCTAGTGGAAAATAACGATCTCTTCATTGAAATGTATCATCTAATATTAGGATAATGTTCAGAGTATAATGACATTGGGAAAGCCACTTTCACTATAAGAGTAAATAACATCTAGTCTTGATTTTGGGAGTCATCTGTTCTTCTGTCTTTCTTCTTTGTTAGTGAGTTTGAATATTCCATGTTAGTATATTCTGCATGAATCTATTAAGTTTTCTTCTATCTGAATTACTTGTTTAGGTAAGCCTTTTCACTGTGGCCGTTGTCTAATAATGCTGCCACATTTCAAATTAGGACTATTACCCACTATACTAATTCTCTCTGTACCTTCTTTTGACTAGCACATACTGCTTTTCTGTGTGTGTGTGTGTGTGTGTGTGTGTGTTGGGGTTGGGGTGGAGTGGTTAAAACATTTGCTAAATGCTTACTTTGTTCAAAGTATTTGAGTTGTTGATTTTTACATCTTGATGACAAGCTTTGTTAATTTCTGTGTTTTGTGATAACCTTTTTACAACCTTTGTTGTAAACTTTTAATGGAAATGTGTGGATGTTAAAAATAGAAAATAGCAAAGTTTTGTGATAGTCTTTTTCTTTTCTCTAAATTGCATAAATATACCTATATGCTTGTTTAGACATAAAATATGCCTGGAAATAGACAAAATTGTTCTCAGTGGGTTCAGTTGCCACTGGGGTCAGGGGTTGTGGAAGTTTTACTTTTCACTATATATCCTTATTTATTTTTTATCTTCTAAACTCTCCCAACTTAAGCTCTTACATTGTGTCAAAACATACACCTGTATGCACACACGCATCTATTGAAAATAGTGTTTCCATCTTACAGGTTTCATTTTTGTGGGCTAGTCTGAATTCTCATGACATTTCTATTATTGTAGGCAGATGCATGACTATTGGCTGGACTGCCAGCTACAGGTTAAGGGAATCCTTGCTTTGGTTAACAGTAACAAAAAATAAATAGAAAAGTGTTTCTTGATATTTGAGTGAAACTCCAGAAATACGCTTTATTGTTGGATGGGTGATGTGAGTTAGCTCATGCTTCAGCAGCTAAACTTTCTACCACCTTCTAAGTCATTGACAATGAGAATATTAATTTATTACTTTATCTTTTTTGTTCTACACTTGTATCAGTGAGTGATGGTCTGTTCATCATTATATCACATTGCTTTCTCATTAAACAACTTCTTTAAGAGCCTTCGTGTTTTTAGAGTCTTTCCTTCCCAGTTTAATTTTACATTTTTATTAATACTATCGAGTTATCTAGAGATATGTTGGATCCAGACAGTAGCTTTTTTAGCTTTTTCTTCCTTTTCCTCTGCATTTGTGAAGATAGTAGGCTGTATTGAGAACCAAACAGAGTATGAGATAGTGCCTGTCACAGGTATACAGATCATCTAGAAGAGAATAAATATGAGCTATATGTTATATACAGCGTTTTTTGTTATTTGAGTTAGGATCTTGCTCTGTTGCCTGGACTAGGGATGGAGTGGTGTAGTCATAGCTCACTGTAACCTCAAACTCCTAGACTCAAGCAATCCTCCTGCCTCAGCCTCTCCTGTGCTGGGACTACAGGAATGCAGTAACATGCCTGTCTCATTTTTTCTATTTTTTTTTTTTTTTTTTTTTTTTTTAGAGATGGGGTCTCGCTGTGTTGCCCAGGCTGGTCTCGAACTCCTGGCCTTAAGCAATCCTCCTGCCTTGGCCTCCCAAAGTGCTGGGATTACATGTGTGAGCCACTGGCCTGTAATTTATTTTTAAAGAGAAAAAAATAACTCATTAAAAAATTAAGAGCCTGTTTAATTTTGAGTTGTTTATGGCATGGCCTTTATAGATGCAAAACAAAAGCAAACAAAATTCCACCAAGCCCTGGAAAATCCAGCCGTTATTGAAATCCCTGGTGGTGTCAATTAACATTTATTCGAACATATATTGGTACACATGATTGTACTTGAAAGTACAAATTGATTAAAAAGAAATGAGACAAAAAGAAAACAGTGAGTTTTTAGTTCTTTTTCTTTAAAGTAACTATACTTTTATTCTGATAAATTAGAGTCCTGTTGGAAATGTGTGCATTCTACAGGAGTCTTACCAGTGTTGTTTAAAAATCACTTAATTATGAATCAGTATTTTCCTATGGCATTGTCACTTATTCACTTGATGACCTTGGCCTCATGCATAAGATTCTGCATTTATTAAATGCGAATACTAGAAGCTAAAGGGTTGGGGAAACCAAAAGAGTTACATACACTTATGTACTTGTTACCTCAGACGTTGCTGCTAATATTGAATGATTCTATAAAATCGAATTACTGAATAATTTGACTATAAATTACTGACATTTATATATTGAAGTCATTGAAAATTTCCTAAAAAGTCTGTGATATATTTTAGTTATTCATGTGCTACTAAGTGCCATGATTTGATTAATTGAATATTCTTTTAAGTATTAAAGATGTTATATGTAATAGTTAAATGCATATATTGGACGGTTACTTGAAGTGAATATTATAATTTGCAAATATGGTTTTTCCGACTAGTTAATAAGAGACAGATTATTTCCTGTAGTAATATATAGCTCAGAAGTTGTGAGAAGTCAATTCGTCATATTAGGGCTTTCTTTTTTTTTTTTTTAAACATAAAATTTTAAGATCATTTCCTTTTTTTTTTTTATTACCAAAGTCTTGTAATGTCAATTGTAAAAGGTATAGAAAATACAGGTAAACAACAACAAAAAATAAGTCTCACCACTCCAATAGGTTACCACTGTTAACATTTTCATGCATATCTTTCCAATGTTTTTTCTGTGTTACAGGTTCAGGCTTACACAAAAGCAATCAAGTTGATTCTAAACACATTTTGTTACCTTTTCCAATTAAAAGTTTCTTTTTGTGACAGAGATGATATTCCAACTCTTTTAGCATTGCAACACTTTGTTCAAACAGATCTTATGGAGAAATGAAGTAAGTAAAACTGGAGCTTTTCTGGTTGAAGATGGGGTGGAAATACAAAGCCTCAGTGTTTGGCTTGCTTCACTAGCTTGAACAGTCTGTCTTAGAGGTACCACTGAAGGACTCCAGGGTTTCATATAGCAAGCATAGTTGGCAAATCACTGCTTGCTAACATTTTTAATGGCTGCAGAGTGTTCCATTTTGTGACATCTGTGTTAGTCTTGGAAGGGTTCTACTTATATCTGCCTGGAAAGAGATCTGCCTTGAGTAATGTTGTTAGCTGACAGCCTCCAGCTACAGAGCCTTTGGGATTTGCTGCATGATTCAACCACATTCTCCCTGGGCAGCTCCCTCCCAGTAACCGAGTACAGCAGGGTACTAGGTGCTTGCTGTTTCTGCACATGGCCTTCTTACAGCTGTCTACGTTCTGGAGCTCCCTGCTGAGTTGGCACATCAGAACTGATCTGAGACTGTTCCTGCCTGATCCACCTTCCTTCCACATTTGGCAGGTCTACAATGCAGGCTGAAGGCCTTCTTCGCTTATTCCTGTTCCTTACATCCTTCACAGGCATTTCTCAGGATAAGTCTCTTATACTTTTAATGCCATCTTGGGTCTGCTTCCTAGAGAACCTGAACTGACACACATCCAGGTGATTTTTTAAAAAATAAATATTTTAAGAAGTTATAATACATTCTCATGATTTTGAAAAGCACAAAATGAAAAGTAAACTGTTTACCCTCTCTCCAGTCTCTTAAGAAAACCATCTTGATATGTTCATCTTTATACCTACGTCGTATTCTCACTTATATCTTTTCTTTTTTCTTTTCCCCTCCCTCCTCCCATCTCCTCCCTCCCTTTCTTTCTCCTTTCCTTCCTTCCTCCCTCCATTTGTTGCTCAGGTTGGAGTCAAACTCCCAGACTCAAGCAATCCTCCCCACCTTAGCCTCTCAAGTATCTGGGACTACAGGTGTCACTGCCGTACCTGCACCTGGCCTTCCTATCATTATTTCTTGATTTGTCAACTTTAGATGGTATCTATTATCTTAATGTTTGAAAGATAAGGGAATTAGTATATCTACTATTCCTTTTATCTTTCCTCCTCCATCTTTAAATTTTTGTTTATTACTAATGTTGTTATTTTTACCTTGTCAATGCTTATGTTTATACTTAGTTATATATCTATAATTTAGACTGTGCCTTGACTAAAAATTGATTTTAAAACTTAAAAATCAGTAATATCATTTGCTATAATTACATAAATATAATTTAGTCCAGAACCAAGTGATTTGGTTGAAACTATGTAAGAGAAATATAATCCTGTGTATCTTAGCTCTGCCAAAGAAAGTATTTCAAGTTTCTTTCCAGATGCTCAGCAGTCTCTGGTCCTTGTAGCTCATATTGTTTTCTTCAGTGAAAAAGAGCACAAGCCACACTACTTGGGGTTGGATAAGTTATTGGTCATCTT
Source organism: Eulemur rufifrons (assembly GCF_041146395.1). NCBI lineage: Eukaryota > Metazoa > Chordata > Mammalia > Primates > Lemuridae > Eulemur > Eulemur rufifrons. The sequence continues at coordinate 119,487,384 of NC_090989.1, forward strand.
CAGCAAGTTACTTCGCTTAACATTTATGATATGCAAAATTGGTGTAACAGTTCTTATATTAGTTTTTTATTGCTACTGTAACAAATTACCACCAATTTAGTAGCTTAAAACAATGTCCATTTATAATCTCATAGTTTACGTAGGTCATTAGTGCTGTGGGCTAGGCTGGGTCTCTGTTTAGAGTCTCACAAGGCTGAAATCAAGGTGTTGGGAGAGTTAGTTCCTTTCAGGAGGCTCTAGGGAGAGTCAGTTTCCTTGATTATTCAGATTGTTGTCAGAATTGATTTCTAAGTGTCTATAGGACTAAGGTCCTGTTTCCTTGCTGGCTGTTGGCTTGGGGGAGGGTCATGCTCGGCTTCTACATGCCACTTTCACTTCTTGCCTGATGGTCCCCTTCACCTCACAACCATCAGTGGAGGGTAGAGCTCCTCTCAAACTTTAAATCTCTTCTGCTGCTTCTCCTGCATTTCTTTGACTGATTTTTCTGTTTTCCTTTTTCACTTTTAAGGGTGTATGGGATTATATTGGGCCTACCGGGGTAATCTAGGATAATCTTCCTCAAATCCATAACCCTTTGCATATAATGTGACATAACACAAAAATAACAGTAGGGGGCAAAAATCATAAGGGATCAAAATCTTGCCTAGCACAGTCCTCCGTTTAGCCTCCATGATCTGTATTCATCTCATATACAAAATACATTCACCCTATCCCAAGATTCCATCCTCTTTTAGTTCAAAGTCTCATCTAAAGCTCATCAGCTCAGAAGTCCTAAATCACCTAATATGAAATAGGGATGAAGCTCTTTATCTGTGTACCTGTGAAACTAAAGAAACAAGTCAACTCCTTCCGAAACACAACGTTGGCACAGTTACAGACATTCTGGATTTAAAAGAGAGAAAGATAGGAAAAAGGACTCACAAGTTCCAAGCAATTTAAAAAACCAGCTGGAGAAACTCCACTAGATTTCAAGGCCTGGAAGTAATTCTTTGTTGTTTGCAGTTTCACCCTCTGGGTTTGCAGCTCTTCCCTCTCTCTGATGACTTTGTTGGTTTATTTATTTTTTCATTTGTTTTTCCTCAAGTGTGGTGATTCTTGGTTGCCCATCCATATTTATGAAAGAATGATTAAGTTGATCAGTTTAGGTAACTGGATGTGGTTCTCTGCTGTAGGTTTATTTCACCCATAGGTCTTTCCCGTGGCTGTGACATGTGGAAGGCTTCTTTACTCTAATGCATTCTTAGAGGCATGTATTTCTCAAAAAATTGGTTATGTCCTAGCTACTCAGGAGGCTGGGAGGCAGGAGGATTGCTTAAGCCTAGGAATTTGAGGTTATAGTGAGCTGTGATCACACCACTGCACTCCAGCCTGGGCAACAGAGTGAGATGCTGTCTCCAAAAACAAAAGATTGATTATGGGGGCAAAAATAATGTTGCTCTTTTTATGTGTAAACCACAGGTATATATGCAATATGTAAAAATATATAGTATATCTGTGGTCCTAAAATTTCATGGATGGGGTGATTGGGAAAAAAATATCTTTTAAGAAGCTCCTTTGGTTTCAGTAATGGAAGAAAAGGTTGAGAAACAGTGCTCTAAGGTGCATGATTGACTGGGAAGCAGGCTGCTAGGTACCCACAATTGCCAAAATAATCATGTCTTATCTGGTTAGTGGAACCAGGTACTGCTCTCAGTTACTGCTCTGCTTTACTTTTATATCTCAACACTCACCTTAAAAGCTCTCCACAGATGTGCATACTTTATTTCGAGCAGTAGCTTTCTAACTTTTAAAAAAACTGTCCTCCATAGTATAAAATATGTTTTATATTGCAACTCAGTACACATGTATATATGGGTTGATAAATATATAACTGAAGAAAATTCTGTGAAATAGTACATATCTTCACTTTGTGTTTTCTGTTCGGTGCATCCTAAATTATTAAACATTGCTGGTTGTAACCCACCAAAATTCTTTGAAACCCATAGTTCGAAAAACACTGAAGTTTCAGCTCCTTTTCTTTAAGCAGGAAGAGGAGGAGAGGCAGAGTTGACTAAGCCATTTGGAATGCAGTGTTTTAATTGCTGATTTACTTGTTTATATCTTTGATGATATCCCATCCCTACCCTCTGCTCTTTGCATTTTAAGCTTGAAGCCTCTCTTTGGCTCGTTTGGGAAGACCTAAACTGTCTTGGCTGTAGTTTCCTTTGCTTACTTTTTCTTAGTCTGATCTTATTTGTTTTATATTTTTTGGGCATCACCCAAATTTTCTGATCTGGTGATGGAACCCCTTTCTCCCCATATGTTTATGATTTGATTTATTTTCTGAGTTTGTTTAAAAACAAAACAAAACAGCTTTCTGTCATTACCTGAAGATCAGGAGTGGAAGAAAAGATACATTTGTGTGCTCAGTCTGCCATGTTCATTTGGAAGCCTTATCTTTTATTTAATAGTCCTAAATTGGTGTTACATTTTGTTCTCCAGTTTTTCTAAGAGCTTATTATTGCTAAATTTGCAGGCAGAGCCATGATTATTTTTAGGAGTGAGTAAAACTTGACTACCTGTATGACATTATCTACCTACCTGTAAAATCTTTCATTCTCATCACTAGTGCTAATTGGTGGTTCGCAGTTAAGAGTGAAACTGTCTGGTCAAGCTGTTAGAGGTTTCAGAATCCCAGTTCTGCCACTTACTAGCTGTGTGCCCTTTGGCAAATTACCTTATTTCTCTGTACCTGTTGCCGCTTCCAAAGTAGGGTTAGTAGTATCTACTTCATAAGGTTGTTGTGAGAATTAGATCTTAGTGCATGTAAAGAAAGTTCTTATGACAGTGACAGGCATATATTAAGCATTTAATAGTTGCTATTTGTTAACATCATCATAACCATACTTATCCATATTTTATATATTTTTATATATATATATATATATCTCCTTTTGCTTAAGAAAAAAAAAGTCTCAGATATTTTATCTGTTTATACAGTTTTTATGTAGGCTTCATAGGTGAACCAATTCCTTCCTTGCTTTGTTTTCAACCTATGTGATTTTGATTTTTAAAAAAATCTAATTGTGTTTTACTTTGCTGGAATTATTAAGCTGGGAAATTGACATAGCTAAGACTAAATTAGCTAAATTAAAGAGAGAAAGGATGTGAGATGAATAGAGAAGCCTCAGTTTGTTACAATGAAGGGTTGTAGATTGCAAACTATTTGTGAGGGATACAGAGTCAGACTCTCTGAGTTATAACATTAGTTTCGTGACTTACTGGCTATGTGACTTTGGGTAAGTTACCCAACTTTTTTGTGCCTCAGTTTCATCATTTGTAAAATGGGGAAAATAATAACTGCCTCATTGGGATGTTGTGAAGATCCCATGAATTAATGCATGTAAATTGCTTAGAAGTGCTTAAGAGATAATAGCTATTAACAGTATTAATATTGTGCTTGGATTTTTAACTCAATGTTCAATTATGTGTACAGTTTAAGTACAGGTTGAGTATCCCCTATCTCAAATGCTTGGGACCAGAAGTTTTTTAGATTTCAGATTTTGGAATATTTGCATGTACATAATGAGATATCTTGGGGATGGAACCCAAGTTTAAACACAGAATTTATGTTTCATAAACATCTTTACACATAGGCTGAAGGTAATTTTATTTTTCCCTTGAGGATGCTGAAAAACTGTTGTGCTCCTGCAGTTTGACTGCACCCCACCACATGAGGTCAGGTATGGAATTTTCCACTTGTGGCATCATCTCAGCACTGAAAAGTTTTGGATTTTGGAACATTTCAGATTGTTGGATTGGGGTGCTCAAGCTGTACAAAGAATACAGGGTTGAAATAAAGGGTGAGATTTTTATATTGAAAGAGGAAGGGTACTATGTTTTCCACCATCTAGAGATGGAATAACATTTGGGACACAGGAATTATCTGGGAGGTTAATGAATACTTCATTAATGCAATAATACTTCAAACATTGGGCCTTCTAGGGTTGTTCTAAGAGCAAAGCCATACGTACCTAGGCATCGCTGTGGTGGTTTATTGCTAGTTTTCTCACTTAATAGCCTTTAAAACAATTTCTCTTTTTCCTACTTATTATACCTTATTTCCTGAATTTCTGCTTTAGTAGTTAACAGTAGTTACCAGTTGTCTTTTTTTTTAATCCTTCTTTTCAAGTTGTAGAAAAATTAAAGTTAGAATGTGTCTGAAACAGAATCTTCTATCACATTAATCTAGAGTCTCTTTTTAAAGTATATTACCCAAAATATTTTCCTTTTCAGTGTTTTAGTGTTAGAGTATAATTATTAGTGATTTCAGAATGTTTTATCTAATTATCCTGTTTGTAGCAGTTTTTTTCTGCTGAAAAACATCTTGAGCAGTACTTTTATGTATCCTGTTTATTTACTTGAATTAGTTGATTGAATATAGTTTTAGAAATTGATTTGTCAAGACTGCTAATTTTGTTTATTATTTTTTCCCTTTTAATTGTGGCCATTAAATATCAACTTTGAAGTTGTTTTGCCAGAGACAACTTTGTTTTTGAAATTTTCTTATTGTTGAAAAATTGCATACTATTCAGATGACTTTGCTGGTAAACCCTGGCTAGTTGTGCATCTCTTAATGAGAAAGAGTCTCAGAGGAAGATACATCTCTCTCTGATGAATTGTCAAAAGAATAATTTTTCTTGAAAACAGAATGTCTTTTGTATATACTGTTTGCCTGTAGATTTTCTAATATATCTCTGAAGTGTACACACACATAGACACACCCCAAATATATGTTGAAAAACATTTTAGTATACAACATTTAGGCCAGCCTTTTCATTAGTAAGATTGCATCACCATTTGCCAGTATATTACAGCATATGTTCATTCATTACCCTTGATGGTCCATTGCTAAATATATCCCTGATTATTCTTTCCTTTACTGTATCAGTTTTGTGCATTACTAACATGGTATTCAACTATTATGTGTTATCAATTTTAGGATTCATTTAGAAATTTACAAACCATGATAGCATTTTGGATCATGAATATAAAACATGCCTTTTGTTATTAAGTAGTTACCCTGTTGAGGTACTTGAGTTTTTCATTTCATTTGGATAATGTGCTGTGTTGAGCTTTGGTTGTTAATTGATAGATGTGGGATCCTCTGTGAGAGCTTTTAAAATGCATAACACGTATTTCAGAAAGCAGCTGTTGCTATGGCAACTCTCGGGTCACTTGCAGCTCAGCTTACATGATTGGCTGTTAATGGAGTCTAATATGCTTGAGAAGAGAATTGAGCAAATGAAAGAGGGTTTTGAAGGAATCCTCTTAAACCTCTTGAAGTTTAACAGAATAGCACACAAAAATTTAACACTTATATTACTGTTACATAATTTTGCTGGGAGTAGTTTTATGAATAATGAAAGTGAGACGCAGGACAGATTTTTGGAAAAAATAATTTTCAGAACTCTCTTAAGAATGTTGCAATCTTGTATTGTCACTTTTCCATATTTTACTGTTGTTTAAAGAAACACTTTCACAGCTACCACTTACATTCTGTGCCCTACTCTCTGAAGCACCTACCTCAGAGGAGTTAATTAGATTGAGGCGTGAGATGGCTGTTAATTGTGCAGGATCAGAGAAAGTGGTAAAACCAGGAATAGTGTCTAAATTTACTCTGGTTATGTGAATTAGATTAGAGTCTCCTTTCTCCTGGATTTTTAAGGTAGCCCCATGAATACCTGACTCTCTCTTAGGGGTATTTGGATGGTTTGAAAAGGGAAATGGTGGTGTATACTTTGGATTTTGAGGCCAGTAAAGTAAGTAAAATCAAGCATAATTAAGAATTGCCATAATAAAAATTAATGGAGCCATGCACAAAGGCATAGTAATACCTGTCTTGTTAAATGACAGTTTCCATCAGTGTCCACTTACTACCTCTTTTGTAAGTATGTTGTTAGATTGAGGCCTATCTTACTATTTTTGGCAGTTAAATAATAGCAAATAAAATATAATTATAGAATTTATAATTTAGATGAAATTTACTAAATAATAAATTAACAACACTTCAGAAGCAATTTCACTTTGTAAAAACTTCAGCTGATTAGTTCAGCAAGTGTAGGAAATAAGTACTTAGGCATGTAGCTTATTTTAAGTATCTGCTGCTTCTAGTCTTTGGGTTTTAAAAAATTATTGATTACAATGGTAGTATTGAAACTAAGTTACAGCTATGCTGTCTTATTTGACTTTTCTGGTTTTGCTAGCAAAAATAGTCATAAAAAATTAATACCTACCAACATCCTAAATTACCTTTGATTTATTATTTTCTATTAAAGGAACACAGAGATATTAAAAGAAAACTTTTCGTAGTAGACCTGCATAAAAATGTGGGATGCCCCCATTGCTCTTTTGGCAAAACTAAACACTAAAATTGAGTGTTTAAATATCTTCTAAACACTAAAGTCTGTAAGTTTATAATCAGTATTACCTTTTTGAAATACTTTTTAAATCATTTTGTTTTTAAATGATAGTGTTCAAGTGACCTGGTGACCATATATATGTCTTGGTCTGCCTGTGGCAGTTCTGGTAGTACTGGATTATGCTGTTACCTAATATTATTATTAATAGTGCTCTCTTTTTATAGTTAATACCAGGAGATATAAAGAAAAGTACAGGAAGTCAATATATAAATCCATAGCTCATAGATAGCTACTATTAACATTTTATTACATTTCCTTTTCAGTCTTTTTCTGTGCATATGAATATATATAAAACATGTATAGGAGAGGTCATCCTTTATATTTAAGTCTATACATTGGCCACTTTCCTTCTATATTATATCATAAGCATTTCATGCTTAATTCTTCTCAAACATTGTTTTTAATGGTATATAAAAATATTTCACAAGTAATTGCTCTCTATTTATAAGACGTTAAGTTCTTTTTTTTTTTGCTATTATAAATAGTTCAGGATGGATGAACCCTTTAAATATAAATGTCTTCATTTGTATATTTATTTTTGCTTTAAGATAGATTTTTAGAAGAGAAATTATTAAGTCAAAGATTACTGATATTTTTTTGAGACAGAGTGTCACTCTGTTGCCCGGGCTAGAGTGCCATGGCGTCAGCCTAGCTCACAGCAACCTCAAACTACTGGGCTCAAGCAGTCCTCCTGCCTCAGCCTCCCGAGTAGCTGGGGCTAAAGGCTTGCAGCACCATGCCAGGCTAATTTTTTTATATATATTTTTAGCTGTCCATATAATTTCTATTTTTTTAGTAGAGACGGGGGTCTTGCTCTTGCTCAGGCTGGTCTCGAACTCCTAAGCTAAAACGATCTGCCCGCCTCGGCCTCCCAGAGTGCTAGGATTACAGGCGTGAGCCACCGCGCCCGGCCAGATTACTGATATTTTAAAGGTCTTGATATATATTAGTTGCTTTCTAGAAGAGCTTTTCATTTTTTTGACTTGTAAATTACTTTAAAGTTACTTGTGGGACCTCAAATGCAGAGGGTTAAATTAATCCTGACCTCAGTTCATGGCATATAATAATTATTAACTCATTCAAGGTCTTGCTTTCATTTTATTTATTTCCTTTTATCTGTATCATCCATCCTTCCTCCTCTTCTCCCATAGATGTACATTGTGATGTGCTTGATATACATGCACATTTATTTGTATGTGTTCTTGTGAAACATTATTGTTGTCTTGGGTGGATAGACTTCCAGTAAAACATGAGGATTGGCATCACTTTATTTACTTCCCCTTCCCACTCACTACTGCCTCACCTCATTTAAAAAAATTATGGTAAAATATACACATAACTCAAAATTTACTGTCTTAACCATTTTTAAGTGTATAGTTGAGTGGTTTTAAATATATCCATAGTGTTGTACAACCATCACCACTGTGCATCTCCAGAACTCTTTATCTTACAAAACTGAAGCTCCTATACCCATTAAATAATAACTTACCAATACCCCCATTCTCAACCCCTGGCAACCATCATTGTACTTTCTGTCTCTATGAATTCGACTATTCTAAGTACCTCATATAAGTGGAATTGTACTTTGGCTTTTTGTGTGTGTGTGTGTGTGTGTGTGTGTGTGTGACTGGCTTATTTCACTTGCATAATGAAAGTAAGCTTCATCCATGTGTAGCATATGTCAGAATTTCTTTCCTTTTTAATCCTGAATAATATTACATTGTTTATAAATACCATGTTGTGCTTATCCGTTCATCTGTTAGTGGACACTTGAGTTGCTTCCTTCTTTGAGCTGTTATGAGTAATGTTACTATGAACATGGATGTATAAATGTCTTTTCAAGACATTGCTTTCAGTTCTTTTGAAGTGAAATTGCTGGATCATATGGTAATTGCATTTTTAATTTTCTGAGGAACCACTATACTGTATTCCACTGTGGCTGTATCATTTTACATTTCCATCAACAGTGTTCCAATTTCTCTACATCCTTGCCAACACTTTTTGTTTTTTGCTTTTTTGATAGCAGCCATCCTAATGTATGTTCACTGCTATCTCATGGTTTTGATTTATATTTCCCTAATGACTAATGATATTGAGCATCTTTTCATGTGCTTATTGACCATTATTGTATTTTCTGTGGAGAATGTCTATTCAAGCTCTTGCTCATTTGTGAATCAGGTTGTTTGTTTTTGTTGTTGTTGAGTTTTAGGAGTTCTTTATTCTGGATATTAATGCCTTATCATATATACGCTTTGCAAATATTTTCTCCTGTTCTGCGGGTTGCCTTTTTACTCTGTTGACATTATCTCTTGATCCACAAAATTTAAAAAGTTTCATGGTCTAATTTGTCTATTTGTACTTTTGCAGCCTGTGCCTTTGTTGTCCTACCGAAGAAATCATTGCCAAATCCAGTGCCATGAAATTTTTACCCTGTGTTTTTTTCCTAAGAGTTTTATAGTTTTAGGTCATACGTTTAGTTCTTTGATCCATTTGAGTTAATTTTTGTATATGATGTTTGGTAAGGGTCCAACTTCCTTCTTTTGCATGTGGATATCCAGTTTTCCCATTATTGTGTGTTGAAAAGACTGTCCATTCCCTATTAATGGTGTTGGCAAGCTTCTTGTAGATAATTTGACCATACATATGAGGGCTTATTTGTGGGTTCTCTATTCTGTTCCATTGGCCTATATGTGTGTCTGACAGTACCTACACTATTTTGATTTCCATAGCTTTGTGGTAAGTTTTGACACGAGGAAGTGAATCCTTAAGCTTTGTTCAATATCTTGGTCTTGAAATTCAAGATTGTTTGGGTTATTCAGGATCCCTCAAGATTACATGTGAATTTTAGAGTGGGTTTTTCTATTTCTGCAAAACATGTCATTGGGATTTTGATAGGGATTTCATTCACTCTGTAGATCACTTTACGTAGTGTTGATATCTTAGCAATATTAAGTCTCAATCCATGAACATGAGATACGTCTCCATTTGTTTATGTCTTCTTTATTTTCTTTCATCATTGTTTTGTAGTTTTCAGTGTACAAGTCTTTCACCTTCTTGGTTATGTGTATTTTATTATTTTTAATGTTTTAAATGCAATCGTTTTTGTAATTTTCTTTTCAGATTGTTCATTGTTAGTGAGTTCAACCACAACTGATTTATTTATTTATTTATTTATTTTGCTGGACAAATGTCTTTTTCTCCTGTGAAATGCAGGTTCGTGATTTTTTTTTTTTATTTTATATCATCATATTGTTATGGGGGATACAGAATTGCAGGTTACATACGTTGCCCATGTACCGCCTTTCCCCCCAAGTCAGAGCTCCAGGCATGTCTGTTCCCCAGGTAGTGTGCGTTGCACCCATCATGTAGGTATATATCCCTCCCTTCCCCACCCCCCCTTCCCGAGTCAGCACCTTCAAGTGTTACCATTCCCCATATGGTGCGCAATGCACTCATTGTGTAGGCATACCCCCATCCCCTCCCCCACCCCCACCTTAGTCTGATATCCGATTGGTGTCGTTCCCAGATGTATATTTAGGTGATGTTCAGGGAAACCAATTTTCTGGTGAGTACATGTGATGCTTGTTTTTCCATTCTTGGGATACTTCACTTAATATAATGGGTTCCAACTCTCTCCAGGAGAACCATAGAGATGTTGTATCTTCATTATTCCTTATAGCTGAGTAATATTCCCTGGCATACATATACCACAGCTTACTAATCCAATCATGTATTGATGGGCATTTGGGTTGTTTCCACATCTTTGCTATTGTGAATTGTGCTGCTATAAACATTCGGGTACATGTGTCTTTGTTACAGAATGACCTTTTTTCCTTTGGGTATATGCCCAGTAATGGGATTGCTGGGTCAAATGGCAGGTCTACTTGAATCTGTTTAAGATACCTCCATAATGCTTTCCACAGGGGTTGCACTAGTTTGCAGTCCCACCAGCAGTGTATGAGTGTTCCTGTCTCTCCACACCCACGCCAACATGTGTTGTTTTGGGTTTTTTTGATAAAGGCCATTCTCATTGGGGTTAAGTGATATCTCATTGTGGTTTTGATTTGCATTTCTCTGATGATTAGGGATGTTGAGCATTTTTTTCATATATTTGTTAGCCATTCTTATATCTTCTTTTGAGAAGTTTCTATTCATGTCATTTGCCCACTTATTGATAGGGTTGCTTGATTTTTTCTTGCTGATTTTCCTGAGTTCTAAATAGATTCTTGTTATCAGTCCTTTATCTGATGTGTAGTATGCAAAAATTTTTTCCCATTCTGTAGGTGGTCTGTTTATTCTCGTGACTGTTTCTTTGGCTGTGCAGAAGCTTTTTAATTTAATCATGTCCCATTCATTTATTTTTGTTGCTGCTGTGATTGCCTTGGGGATCTTCTTCATAAATTCTTTGCCTAGGCCAATGTCTGTAAGAGTCTTTCCTACATTTTCTTCTAGAATTCTGATTGTATCACGCCTAAGGTTTAAGTCTGTTATCCACTGTGATTTGATTTTTGTGAGAGGTGAAAGCTGTGGGTCCTGTTTCAGTCTTCTATAAGTGGCTAACCAATTCTCCCAGCACCATTTATTGAATAGAGATTCTTGTCCCAAGAGTATATTCTTTCCCGCTTTGTCAAAAATTAGGTGGCTATATGAGGATGGATCTACATTTGGATTTTCTGTTGTGTTCCACTGGTCTGTGTCCCTGTATTTGTGCCAATACCAGGATGTTTTAAGAACCATGGCCTTGTAGTATAGTTTGAGGTCTGGCAAATTAATACCTCCCATTTTGTTTTTGTTGCTTAAAATTGCTTTTGCTATACGGGGTCTTCTCTGATTCCATACAAGGTGTATAATTATTTTCTCTACGTCTGTAAAGAATGATGTTGGTAATTTAATAGAGATCGCATTGAATCTGTAGGTCACTTTGAGTAGTACAGACATTTTAACAATGTTGATTCTTCCGATCCACGAGCACGGTATATTTTTCCATCTATTTGCAAGTTCTGCTATTTCTTTTCTCAGTGTTTCATTGTTTTCCTTATAGAGGTCCATTACCTCTTTAGTTAGGTATATACCTAGATATTTTATTTTCTTTGTTGCTATTTTGAAGGGTATTGAGTCTTTAATTTGGTTTTCCGATTGACTGTTATTGGCATATATAAATGCCTCTGATTTGTGTATATTAATTTTGTAGCCGAAGACTTTGCTATATTCGTTAATCAATTCCAGGAGTCTCATGGTTGAATCCTGGGGGTTTTCCAGATATAACATCATATCATCAGCAAAAAGTGAGAGTTTGATCTCGTCCTTCCCTATTTGGACTCCCTTGATTCTGCTCTCTTGCCTGATAGCTCTCGCAAGGACTTCCAATACTATGTTGAAAAGTAATAGGGACAGTGGGCAGCCCTGTCTGGTTCCAGTTCTAAGTGGGAGTGCTTTCAATTTTTCCCCATTCAGAATGATGTTGGCTGTGGGTTTGTCATATATGGCTCGTATCATTTTTAGGTAGGTTCCATCCATGCCTATTTTGTTAAGCGTTTTTATCATAACAGGGTGTTGAATTTTGTCAAATGCTTTTTCTGCATCTAATGAGAGTATCATATGGTTTTTGTTTTTGCTTCTATTTATGTGGTGAATTACATTTATAGATTTACGTATGTTGAACCACCCCTGCATCTCTGGGATGAAGCCCACTTGGTCGTGGTGGATTATTTTTTTGATAAGTACTTGGATTCGATTTGCTAGTATTTTATTGAAAATTTTTGCATCTATATTCATGAGAGAAATTGGTCTGTAGTTCTCTATTTTTGTTGCGTCCTTTCCAGGTTTTGGTATCAATATTATATTGGCTTGGTAGAACGTGTTGGGGGAGAATTCCATCCTTCTCAATATTGGAGAATAGTTTATGTAGGATGGGCACCGGTTCTTCTTTGTATGTATGGTAAAATTCAGGTGTGAACCCATCTGGACCAGGGCTTTTCTTTTTGGGAAGGTTTTTTATTGCTGTTTCGATTTCAGTTCTTGATATCGGTCTGTTCAGGTACTCTATTTCTTCCTGGTTGAGCCTGGGAAGACTATGTGTTTCTAAAAATTTGTCCATTTCCTCCGCATTCTCCAGTTTGTGTGCATAAAGATTTTTGTAGAATTCATAGATGATATCTTGTATCTCTGTAGCATCGGTTGTGATTTCTCCTTTCATGTTCCTAATGGAGGTTATTAGAGATTTTACTTTTGTGCTCTTGGTTAGTCTAGCCAGAGGTGTGTCTATTTTGTTTATCTTTTCAAAGAACCAACTTCTTGTTTTATTAATTTCCTTTATAGTTTCTTTGTTGTCCTTTTCATTTAATTCTGATTTGATCTTAGTAATTTCTCGCCTTCTGCTGGGTTTGGGGTCGTTCTGTTCTTCTTTCTTCAGTTCTTTCAGTCTATTCGTTAGGTTGTCTGTTTGCAGGTTTTCTGTCTTTTTGATATAGGCATTTATGGATATGAATTTTCCTCTCAGGACTGCTTTAGCTGCGTCCCATAGATTTTGACAAGTGGTATCTCCACTGTTATTTAATTCAAAGAAACTTTTGATTTCCATCTTGATTTCTTCCTTTATAGTATAATTATTCAGGAGAAAGTTATTTAGCTTCCATGACTTTGAGTAAGAGTGAGGGTTTCTGCTTGTGTTCATTGTTACTTTTATTCCACTGTGATCTGAGAAGATGCATGGTATAATATCTATTTTTTTGAATTTTTTAAGACATGCTTTATGTCCTTGGATATGGTCAATCTTAGAGAATGTCCCGTGAGCTGATGAGAAGAATGTATATTCTGTGTACTTTGGGTAGAATGTCCTATAGATATCAGCCATGCCCATTTGTTCTAGCATTTTATTTAGGTCTATTATGTCTTTGTTTATTTTCTGTTTAGAGGATCTGTCCTGTACTGTCAGTGGGGTGTTAAAGTCTCCAGCTATTACAGTATTGTTATCTATCATTTGGTTCAGATCTAGTAGGGTTTGCTTTATGAATCTAGGTGCACCTAGGTTGGGTGCATATATATTGAGTATAGTCATGGCTTCTTGTTGAATTGTGCCTTTAACCAGTATGTAGTAGCCATCTTTGTCTTTTATTATTTTTGTTGGTTTGAAAGCTAAGTTATTGGAAATTAAGATTGCCACACCAGCTTTCTTTTGGTTACCATTTGCGTGAAATATCGATTTCCATCCTTTTATTTTCAGTCTAAATGCATCTTTGCAGGTTAGGTGGGTTTCTTGAAGACAGCAGATACTTGGATTGTGTTTTTTTATCCATTGGGCCAGTCTATGTCTCTTGAGCGGGGAATTCAAGCCATTCACATTTATTGAGAAAACTGATAAGTGAGACAGTTTTTTGTTCAGCTTGTTGGGTAGAACTTCATTGCGATGTTTTCTCTCCTGAGCCATTGTGGTATCTGGAATTTGATCTTTAGCTCTTGAGTAGTTTTACCTTCGTGGATCTTTCTTGTGCTGATCTGTGTGTAATTCTCTTTTGAGTACTTCTTGGAGGGCTGGTCTTGTCTTGGTGAATTCCCTCAACCTTTGTTTATCTGAGAATGTCTTAATTTCTCCTTCGTATAGAAAACTTAGCTTAGCTGGGTACAAGATTCTAGGCTGGGCATTATTCTGTTTCAGAAGTGTGACAATGGGGCCCCAACCTCTTTTTGCTTGTAAGGTTTCAGCTGAGAAATCTGGCGTAATTCTGATGGGCTTTCCTTTGTAAGTTACTTGTTTCTTTCTCCTTACAGCTCGGAGAAGGGACTCTTTAGTGGATATTTTGGTCAGCCTGATGACTACGTGGCGTGGTGTTTTCCTATTTGCTATGAATCTCCCAGGGGTCCTTTGAGCTTCTTGAATCTGTATGTCTAGAGTAATGGCAAGGCCTGGAAAATTTTCCTCGATTATGTCTTCAAATAGCTTATCCAACCCTTGCTTATTATCTTCTTCACCCTTAGGAATGCCAATAATTCTCAAGTTAGGTTTCTTCACATAATCCCACATTTCTTGAAGACTAAGATCATTTCTCTTACTTTTTTGATCTATCTCTGTGACTGACTTATTTAGTTGGAAGGAGTTATCTTCAATTTCTGAGATTCTTTCCTCTGTTTGATCTACCCTCCTCTTGAGACTTTCCACAGTGTTTTGTAGCTCTCTGAGTGAATTCTTCATTTCTAGGAGTTCAGTTTGGTTTTTCTTCAATAGTTCAATTTCTTTAGTGAATTTTTCCTCCAAATCCTGTATTTTTTTTTTTGTGGTTTCCTTGTGTTGTTTATCCATTGATTCTTGTAAATTATTCAGCTTGTTTATGATCCATAATTGGAATTCTTCCTGTGACATGTTGGTGTTTTGAGTCTGGTTTGTGTCAAATGGTTGGGAGCTGGTATTTCTCTTTGGGGATGAGCTTTCTGTTTGATTCTTTGTGCTCTCCATGTTTTTCGCTGGGCCCTTCCCATCTAGATTTATCGTTGGATCTTTTCTTACAGATTTAGTCTGGTTAACAGCACTCTTTGTGCTCTATTCTTAGGCTGTGAAGCAGTCTAGGTATGTTGCTTCTTTTGGCAAGAGGGGGAGACTGTTGTGTATTGTTTAGAGATCTTTCTGTTTCCATTGGGGGACTGCTTCTGATGGGTCCAATCCTAGAGGATTGGAGTGATCCAAGACTGCTTTGGCGAGTTAGGACACTGTGTTGTGGTCTTTCAGAAGGCAGGCAGGGTCCACGCTAGTAGTAGACTGAAATTCTCTTTGTTTGTTTGTTTGTTTCCCTTTGGTTCTTCCTCTATAGGGGAGGTTTCTGTCTCTATCCGCAGGAAAGATACTAGCTATGGGGAGAGGACGGTGCCCTCGCTCGCTCAGCGCCCCAGTTGCTGTAGCTCCCACGGGCAAAAGTCTGCCTTGGCCCAATGTCCCCAGGGATCAGGTTCCACACTCTCGCTTCTGGAGAAGTATTCAGTGTTTACACATGGGCGGGGCCCCTATATAAGGTCCGTGGACCAGGGGAGGTGGCTGTCCAGGGAGCCTCTTGGTACCCTATTGCTCCACAGTGACTTCGCTGTGGGCCTCCAGATGGCGATTGCGCACCCGCAGATCGCCAGCGCTGGGGGTCGCTGCTCAGGATCCAGTATGTACCAGAGGCAGGGACCTGGCCCGTTCCGAAGCTCACCGTGGGTCCCCAGTTACAAGGTGAAAAGAGAGAAGAAAGAAAAAAAGAAAGAAAAGAAGAGGAAAGAAAGAAAAGAAAGAGGAGAAAAAGAAAGAGAAAAGAAAAAAAAAGAAGAAAAAAAAAAGAAAAAAAGAAAAGAAACACAAAAAACCAAACCAGAAACACCAACAAAAACGAACAAAAACAAACTACACAGCACCACACCACACCACACCGCAAAGCGGAAAGATACACAAATCTGAAGTATATAGTTCTGCGACTCAATTTTTTTTTTTTTTTTAACTCCTTCGCGCAGCTCTGCCCCTTCACGCCCGCCCGGCTGGGACCCAAGCGGTTTCACAGTCGATTTCAAGATGGCGTCTGCGTGCCCGCAGAGCTCCTGGAGTGGTGGGGATCCATCCTCTGCGCTCAAAAAGGCGTGGCAGCCAGAGGCCCGGAGGGCAAAGGTACCCGCCGAGGCTGTCCGGCTCGTGAGCCGCGGCAAAAAAAAAAAAACCAGAAAAAATTCACCAAGAATAAAATATATAGTTCGACGAGCGTATTCTTCTTCTTCTTCTTCTTTTTTTTTTTTTGTACGCCTTAGCACAGCTCCGCCCCTTCACGCGGAGCGCGGCCCCAGCGGAGATTCCCCCAGGGTCCAAGTTCTTCACCCTTTATTGCCAACCCTCCTGGCGTTGGTTCAGAGACCAGCGGAGGGCACCGCGCAGAGAGACCTGCTCGGCACTTTATGGCTCCCTAGCGGTTTCGCCCTCGCTTTCAAGATGGTGCCTGCAGAGCTCCGGGGCTGGAGGGGACCGGCTCCCCGGTAGGCAGAGACCGCCACTGCCCGGGGGCTGGCCAGCACGGACACGCACCGGGGGTGACCTGCTGGAGAACTGCCGAAAAAGGCAGCATGGGGTACAACGCTATTCGCTGTCCGGGCATCTTTTGTGTTTTTCCGCCCTGGTGCAGGTCCGTTCCTCCTCGCCAAGCGCTGTCTCAGCTGATAGCCCCCAGGTTCTAAGGTGTTTTCCCGAAAAAGCCTCCTGTCTGCAATGCCCCACATATCCCTCGGTGATTCTGCCCTGGCCTGAGGCAGGGCTCTAATCAATTGGGAGCGGACGTCATTGAGGAGAGCAAGCCGCTTTCCCAAGAGGCTGCACCCGCCCCAGCTGGGGGCGGGTGTAGCGGACCCTCGCTCCGCTGGCTACTGTCTGTCCCGCGTTCTGCAGAATCCTGCGATCCTAATTTTCGTTCACCTCAGACCTCACTCGCTCTGTTTGTCCCACGTTGATTTTACGTGGATTCACACCGCTGTTCCTGTGTGGGAGCGGTCCTCTAGCATTGTGGCAGGTCAGGATCGACGACTTCCTCACCGGGAGCGCAGATCCAGGCAGTCACCACCACTCCGCCATCTTTGCTGCTTCACAACTGATTTTTTTGTGTGTTGACTTTGTATCCTGTTACTTTGCTTCTGTTTATTGTAAAAGTTTTTTTTTGTGTGGAATCTTTAGAGTCTTATACATAAAAGATCATGTCATCTGTGAAGAGAGATGATTTTATTTCTTCTCTTTTAATTTGGATTCTTTTTATTTGTTTTTCTTGCCTAATTACTCTGGTTAGGACTTCTAGTACTATGTTGAATAGATGTGGCAAAAGCAAAGCATCCTTGCCTTGTTCCTGATCTTAGGGGAAAAGCTTTCAATCTTTCATCATTGAGTATTGTTTGCTGTGAGTTTTTCATAAATTCCCTTAATTTTGTTGAAAAAAATTCCCTTCTATTGCTAGTTTGCTAAGTATTTTTATTATACAAGGGTGTTGAATTTTGTCAAATGCTTTTTCTGCATTGAGATGATCGTGTGATTTTTTTTTTCCTTCATGCTATTAATGTAATGTATTACATTAATTGATTTTTGTATTTTGAACCATTCTTGGATTCCAAGAATGAATCCCACCTGGACATAGTGTATAATACCTTTTAATATGCTGCTAGATTTGGTTAGAACACTTTCTAGGGTTGTATTTTTTCCAGTGTTTTGCCGGGCAGGATAGTGACGTGATCCAGTCAACTTGGGAGTTGAATCTTGGCTCTGTCATTTAGTGACTGCGGTACCCTGGGCTTAACCACTTGATGCTTCAATTTTGTAATTTGTAAAATGAGGTTAAGAGTAATTCCTGTCTTTATTATGAGGATTAAATTAGTGAATATATGTGTAGAACAATAGCTGGCACACAATGAGTGCTATATATATGGGTTATTGTTACCAAATTTAAAAAATGTGGCTGGAATTTTGAACAGAATTGCATTTCATTGATACATTTCTGGGCAAATCACATATTAAGTTGCCCCATCCAGGAGCATGGATTGACTCTCCATTGATCAAACTTTTTACATATTTTAATAGAATTAGATTTTCTTTTTTTCTCTGTAGTACTCAAAATATTCAATCACTGGTTCTTAATCAGGGTCAGTATTGTACCCCTTTCCCTCAGAGGGCATTTGATAACATCTGGAGACGTTTTTGGTTGTCACGACTCTGGGCATGCTATTGCATCTAGTGGATAGAGGCCAGGGATGCTGTTAAACATCGACAGGGTAGACCCCACAACAAAGAATTATCTGGCTTAAAATATCAGTAATGCTGAAGCTGAGAAACTCTGTTCTAGATATGTAGTGGGTTGTTTTTGATTTATTTTTGTTTTGCCTTTGTTAATGTTCTATATTTTAATTTCTGATTGGTTATTCCTATTAAATATTGTGTATCTGGCAATTTTGCTTAACTCTAGTTCTAATAATTTATTGATTCTGATGATTTATTTTTCTAGATGACCTGGTCTCTTCCCTTCTAATTTTTATATATCTGCCTGTTTCTGGAGCTCTTTTCTTATAGCATTGGCTAGGAACTTTACTATTTTGTTAAATAGTAGCAGTGATAATGGGCATCTTTGTAGTATTCCTAACTTTATGGAAGGAGTTTATAGTTTCTTAACATCAAGTAACACCAAAACAGTGTAGGAGGATGCTAGTCTTGAGAGCTTGTTTGGAGGTTGTAGCAGGGGAGCGCAGCTACTCATATACCCTTGACCAAAGAATGGTCCTCCTCTATCAGGCAAAGTCGTCCTTTTTGACCGAGTGCATAGCTTCGGGAGGGACACACATGGAGCAGTGAGGGGAGGAAGGGGACACCCACCTAGCTAGTCAGATCAGCCGTATCAACCCTAGTGATCAATGGGGTGACAGACGTTGCAGCCAGATTGCCCTCACCTCCGAGGATGCTAGTCTTATTTCATCCTGCCATCATTGAGTGTTATCACTTAAAATGTGTTCTTGAGGCAAAAATGCTTAACTTCACTGATCAAGGAGATGCAATTTAAAGCAATAATAAAGTAATGTATTTTATTTCACTAATAATCAGAATTTTTCTAGAAGTGTGTTAGCCATTTTTTCTCTGTATCTTTGTCTTTTACCAGTTTTTCCTCCCCTCGGTATAAGTTATGACCTATGACTGTTAAATTTGTGGTATTTTTTAGCTTGTTTGTGTCAATGTGCAGAATTTTAAGTTTTATGAAGACACATCTACCTGGTTTTTTGTTGTAAGATCTTTTATTGCTTTTATGCACAAGAAGTCCCTAAATTCTAAAACGTTGTTTTGAGACTTTCCTGTGATCTTTCACCTTCTTTCTGAGATATTTTCCTGGTTAGACAAGGGTATGCTTAACATGTCCTTTTCCCTTTGTTCCGGATCAGTCACCTGACTTAAGTTGTTGTGTCATCCCTTGACATGCTAAAATTGTAGGTGATTTACAAATATTATTCACTATGTCCCTCCTCCCCACCCCCAATAGTTTTCACAGAGCTTAGGATAATCATTGAGGTATCTCAGGGGCCACTGGAGATACAGCACTGAGGTGTGGACTTGATAATTGGGCAGGACTCCAGGTTTCCTACCCTTCTTAGGTTCTACTCTTTCCCGTTGGTGGTCTGCATTTGATTTGTCTAAATAGTTGGTGTGCATAAGACTGTTATTTATAAAAAGTTTCTTCAGCGGAAAGAGAGAAAGTAAAGTTTGAAAAATATACTGATCTAGCATGAGAACTGAGAATGTAATTGACAGGTCATAAGTTAGTAAATATCAAAGCCAAGATTAGAGTCCATTTTTTCTGAATCCAGTCACTTTTCTAGATATTACATAAAATTTTCTTATGTGTTAGACATTTCTTACAGTATGATCCACTGTCGTTTATTTTTTCTAAAACTGGGTCCATTTTGTTTACGTTTTTTCCCTGTGGGGAATCCTTCCTTCCCCAACTCTTCTTCTTTACTTCCTTAATTTTTTTTATATTCTACCACCATTCTCTCATGTGCAGAATTGGAAATAAATCACTTATAGTGGCTGTCTTTTTAGTCCACTTTATCCAGTTCAACTGCTAAGAGCTACTAGTATATTTTTTTGTTTAACTTGTTTCTTTGATTGTGTACTTGCTGCTAGCATCATGGTTGAATCCCTTAATATCTTCTGACAGTACTATCATAATAGCTGTATAATTGTTTGACTTATAACTAGGGTGTAATCCCTCTGGCCTTTCCTTTACCTTGTCTCAAATTAGTATTTATAAAATATATCTTGATTGGACAAAATGAAGTCTTAAGTTCCCTGGACTAACATTGAAGGCCTTTTACAATTTGGGTACACCTTGGGAGGTATATATATGTAGGTATATGTATTAATAACTTTTTAGTAATGTGTTACTAACGTCATATTCAGATCTGTACAGATTTAAAAAAACTTATAGTACTTTCTTGTTGCATGTATAGTACTTGTTTATTGTGGCAAGTACAGAGATATAAAAGCGGAGAATAAAAATTGCCCATAATTTCACTGCTCAGAGATAATCATTAGCCATGTTTTTTAAAATGAGTTTTCTTCATATTTATTCTGCTTATGTTTTGGTAAGCTTATACATTTTTAGTTTTTTGTTGTTATTATGAACAGAATCTTTTTCTTTTCTTTCTTTTTTTTTTTTTCTTTAGAGACAGGGTTTAACTATACTGTCCAGGCTGCTCTTGAACTCTGAGCTCCAGCGATCCTCCTGCCTCAGCCTCCTTAGTAGCTGGGACTACAGGTCTGAGTCACTGTGCCCAGCTGTTTTCTAATATTTTTAATCAGTTTCCTATATACAATATAAAAAAAGCTTTCATTTTTATATGTTTATTTTAGTGGCTGCCTTATTGAAGTCTTTATTAACTTCAGCTGGACCCTTTCAATTTAACAAACAAAATGGTGACTAGAATGAATAGAGAAGAAATAGTATGAGCAAAGGCAATGGAGAGTGTGAACCATAAAGGTGTTTGGGGTGAACTGCAAGCATGTAATTTGGTATTACATAGGCGTACATTACAATGGCAGGAAGAGATTGGAGGTGAGAGTACAGGGAAGCCAGATCCTTAAAATTTTTGCTTGCTATGCTTAGGAATTTGAATTTTATCCTAGAAGCGATAGCTATTTGAAAGATTTCAAGCAGGGATCTCATGTGATTAAATTAGTATTTTAAATAAATCGATCTGGCTATAGGGTGGTGGATTGAATTGAAGCAAACAAGGAGACTATTGAAATATTTAAGGGGACAGCAAGGGCCTTTAATTAGGGCAGTATAAGTAAAATGAGAGAGGAAGGGATGGATTTAATGTACATTTTACTGGTAAAACTGTCAGGATATGATGAGGTAGAAGGGGAAATCAAAGCTGATCTCAGGAGTTCTGATTTTCCAGTTTGGGGGACTACATGATTCCATTAGATGAAATGAGTAATTTGGATGAAAAACATAATCACAAAATTTAATCAAATCAATTTCTTTTTCTGAAGGACAAGAAGGTGAAGCACTATTGAGAAAAGAATCTCAGTTTCTGGAATGTCACAACCAAAGCCACAATGTTATGTCTTAAAATGTGTACAGGAAGCAGCAGTAAAACCAGAATCTAAAATAAAGATTTTAGAGTGTTCAGGTGCTTTAAAAATTAGCGTTAACAACCTTTTTACTGCCTAACATTCCTAAAGGATGCATCACATCTGGTCAGTAAAAGCAGTTTACTGTTGCTTGAGGGGCACGGATTGGGGAGTGTTTGGGGAGCTGGAGGAGAACAGTATTCCTTAAATCCAGGTCACTCAGTGATTTTTGTTCTGGTTAAAAACTATGGTCTAGTCGAAAGGAATACTATAATGTGGAGATCTGTGGTTATACTATTACTATTAACTTTTTATTAAGGAAGATTTCGAGCATATACAAAAGTAGATGGAATTGTATAGTGTACCCCTTGTGTACTTACTACCCAGCTTCAACAGTTATCAGCTCTTGCCTAATATTGTTTCATCTGTACACCTCTCATCTTATATTCATTTGAAGCAAATCCCTGATATTTTATCATCATCTAAATATTTTAGTATATATCTATGAAAGATAATGGCTTTAAGAAACACTAATTAGCATCAACAGTAATTTGAATATCATAAAATATTTTCTAGTCATGTTTTTTTCAGAGTAGTTTCAGTGGAGAATTGGGGCTAAAATAAGATTTTTTTAAACTAGAGGAGGGCATGAAAAATAAGGAGGTGGAAACAGTGAATATAGGCTACCTTTCTACAAAGGAAAACGTGCAGTATGGTGCCTGTCAAGGAGAGGGAGTTACAGTTTTTTATATGCTTTATGTGACTGGGGATACTTGAGTGGTTTGTAGGCTTAGGGAAAGAGCTAGTAGAGAATGAAATACTGACATGAGGGCATGGAGCAAGAACAAGAATACCTTGTTTTCTTTTTTTTTTTTTTTTTAAGGAAAAAATATTTTTATTTTATTTTAAAATAAGCACAATTATTTATTATGGGATTTATGTTGGGCACTGCACTGCTTCTCAAAATTTGGAACTGTATTGGGCACCACCACCTCATTTCCTGTACTACAATGATTTACACATGGTATTTGCTTTTTAAAACTTTAATCATATTGCTTTTTAAAATATTGACACATAATTGTTCATATTTATGAGGTACATAGTGATGTAATACATAGAATGTATAGTGATTAGACCAGGGTAATTAGCATATTCATCATCTGAAACATTTATCGTTTCTTTGTGTTGGGAATATTCAATATCCTCCTATTTGAAACTTTATAATATATTATTGTTAATTATAGTCATCCTACAGTGGTACTGGGAAGGGACAGGTAGACAGTGAAAGAAGTAAGCAGTAGACTGTGTATATGAAACTGAGGAGCAGATGTATCGATAGCATGAGAGAGCTGTGAATATTTTTGGGGTGGGCGACAGGGATAAAGAAAAAAATAAAAAGAAGAGAGAGCTGTGAATATTGGAAGATTAGTTCAGATTCGTTAAGGTGTTTGGCTATGAGAACTGGTAGATGAAGTGCACAGGCCATGTGAGTAGGTCTTTCAGATTGAAAAGGTCCAGGAATCTTGAGACTTGGGTTTTAGATGGACAATACCCATCGTGGTAGGATATAAGGTAGGACAGAAATCTGACCAATATGCAAATACCTTCAGTGAATGTGAGGAGCAGTTGTAGGTGGTCAGAAAATGAATAGATGACACTGACAAGAAAGATTAGAGGGTGGTGTTCATGTGGAATAGGGGAGAGATAATGGTTTGGGAGACACTGTGGGTAACTAAGAAAATTCAGAGTTTGGGAGAATATAGCTCCTAGTTTTCAGGTGTGTTCCAGATAGCTGAGATGTTTCTGTACAGAGATGTTCAAGACCATGACCTTATCCATAAAGCTCAAAATACTCATGTATAAATATAAAACAAGGCAGTTTTGTAAATAGGTGCTATGAACAGCAAAGACAACAAATACTCATAGGATACTTATGAAGAAAAGATTTATCACTTCAATAACATTTGAAATGTTAGGAGATACAGAAATATGGGAGAAGAGAGAAGGTGGTGTGGTGTAGTTGAAATGGAGATGAGGAGTGGTATGAGCAGAGGCAGTTGGAGATGAAGACAGTGAGACTTACCATTTTACTTAGAACAGAGCATTGGAGAAAGGAGTAGTAGGAGAAGAAAGGTAGTAAGTTTAGTACCAAAAATCCTCTCACATATTCAGCCTTTCACCAAACTCTTCCAATGGAAACCTACTTCTCCCATAAGGGTACCTCTTATAGCTATTTTGGGGGTGGGGAGATAGAAGATGTAGCTCTTAGCAGTAAAGTCAAGGGAGAATTTAGTATAATTTAGGTTTGCCATCAGTCTGCTTAAGTGTTTTGGGACTTAAAAAGGAAAACCCCAGATACCTACATACAGAATCACTCATAGACTGTAGATTCTAGTTAGTAGAGGTTTTCCTATATCTGTAGAGTACCTAATGTTTAATAAGAGCACACAACAGAAATACTGTATGTTTGTAAGAATTGAGACGTGAGAAACAAGTCTAGTAAACTGGTAATTAAATATAATAGCCTGCATTAAACCTGAGCATTGTGTTATGCTGTACTAAGTTATATCAATGATCATATCCTAGAATTTTGTACTTAATACATGAGTTTTTGCACCCTTAGTAATTCCCTATATTTTTACATCTTGTTGAGGGTAGTCAGCTTGACAGTGGGAAACGCTGTAGAAATAAAGAGGAGAAACCTGATTAGAGGCATCCCTGGAGTATATTTAATCAAGATGATTGCCTTGGGCAGCTGGCAGGCACGGTGCTTCAGTGAGCTATGGTGAAAGTGTATGGTTATGATCATTCTGAGACTTTTATACATGTTTTCACCTAACTTTCTGTTCTACCCCCAATTTCACACTCTACAGGATTCTGAAAAACTTGCTATCGGGGAATACTCTAGTCTGTTCTTTAACCTTTTAAAGTTTTTTTCCCCCCAAATTAATTTTCTCCTAATGGTGGAGCGTAGTATTTAATGGTAAATATACAATGGATAATCACCACACTTTCATATTATAATATAACGGTACATTATCTTGACTTAGCCCACACTAAGTTAATGTTCTGTTTTACTGTGTCCTTCAGAACTCAAGGTTTGTGATCAACAAATGCTCACAACGTGATTGTGAGCTGCACAAATTTAAATTATCCAAAATTGCCATGGTATAACATACAAAAAAGAAACATCGAACTTTGTGTGTAAAATTGCTATGACTCAAAATAAAAAGAATAAGAATTACATAATTTCAAAGTTGGTAGGCCTAATAAATTGTAAACTGTCAGCACCTTTGCCACATGATGATATTACTTAAGTAAACAAATATCTTTCCTCCATTTGTCAGTAGTCATTTGGCTCCAGCCTCCTACCTTGGCCATTACACTTGGACGTTCCTCATGTCTTAACTCAAATGTTGCTTCCTTAGAAAGACTGAGACAATCTATCATCTCATAGCACTTCTTACAATCTAAAATTGTTAGGTTTATCTCTTTGTTTTCTGATTTTATGAACTATAAATAACAGCTTCTTAAAGACTGGAATTGCACCTAATTTATTTACTCTATTTTTAGCACTGTTAAAATGGGACCTAGCAGACAGGAGTTGCTCAATAAACATTTCTTCAAAATGATGTTGAATAAATAACTTCTAAACAATGCTTTTATGGAGTAGAGGGGTGTTGTAGGCTGATTTGTGTTCCCCCTAAAAGATATGTTGAAATCTTAACCTCTATGAGTGTGACCTTATTTGGAAGTAGGATCTTTGCAGATATAATCAACTTAGCATGAGGCCATACTCAATTAGTATGGGTCCTAGTCTAATATGATTGGTGTCCTTGTAAGAAGAGAAAACAGAGACATAGGGAAGAGAATACCATGTGAAGACAAAAGCACAGAGACATAGGAAAGATGGATGCAGAGACTGGAGTTACGCTGAAATGTGCCAAGGAACAGTTGGGATTACTAGAAGCTGGGAGAGTCCAGGGAGAATCCTCCCCTAGAGGTTTCAGAGATTGCATGGCCCTGCCAACACCTTGGTTTTGGACTTCTTGCCTCCAGAACTGTGTGAGAATTAATTTCTTTTTTTTTTTTTTTTTTTTGAGACAGAGTCTCAGTTTGTTGCCCAGGCTAGAGTGAGTGCCGTGGCGTCAGCTTAGCTCACAGCAACCTCAGACTCCTCGGCTTAAGCGATCCTACTGCCTCAGCCTCCCGAGTAGCTGGGACTACAGGCATGCGCCACTATGCCCGGCTAATTTTTTATATATATTTCTAGTTGTCCATATAATTTCTTTCTATTTTTAGTAGAGACGGGGTCTCACTCTTGCTCAGGCTGGTCTCGAACTCCTGACCTCGAGCGATCCACCCGCCTCGGCCTCCCAGAGTGCTAGGATTACAGGCGTGAGCCACCGCACCCGGCCTGAGAATTAATTTCTCTTCTTTAAAGCCATCCAATTTGCCATACTTTGTTACTGCAGACCTAGGAAACTAATACAAGGAAAGAGCCTTGGAAATGCAGAGCACAAAAGATAAAAGAAGAACTTATTCCCATTTTTGCAGCCTCTGGCATTTAACATTCTTTGGTTAGTAATTTTCTTAATGGGATTGAACATTTATGGGTGTTTCCAGGCATATAAAAATATCACTGGTTTTATCAGATGGTTTCTTTTTTTCCTAGCAAGATTTATTGAAATTCTGTTTGTTGCGCAGTACATGTCTCATAGTCTCACGGAACTCTGGGATATGCAAATAGTTTTGTTTAAGTATAATTTAATTATGATGAGTAGTTATCATAATTTTGATCTTCAAGAGCTAGAGACGATATTGGGTAGGGGTGGAGAGGGGGAACCCACATAGCACTAATGCCCAGCTTTTGTAAGTGAATTACTAAAAATAAAGAAATGTTTTAACCCCCAGGGAGAAAGTGGGAAGGTAATTTGATAAAATAACTAACCTGTTTTTTTCTTGTCCTTAGATCGTTTATTGAGGTTTTTTTTTTTTTTTAAAGTGTATCGTTTGAAAGTTAGTTTTGGTTCTCTTCCTTCTCTCTTGAAATAATGTCAATCTTAATTAAAGTTGCGAAAATAGCACAGGGGTTTACTCTGTTACCCCCCACCTAACTTCCCCAAATGCCAGTATCTTATGTAACCACAGTACCATATCAAGACCTGAAAATTAACTGATAAGATACTATTAACTAACATACAGACTATATTCAAATTTCATCAACTGTCCTGCTAATGAATGTCCTTTATCTAGTCCAGGATCCAGTGTAGCATCACACATTACATTTAGTTGTCATATCTGGTCTCTAATCTGGGATAGTTCATCAGGTTTTCTAAGTGTTTCATGACCTTGACACTTTTGAAGAATACTGGCCAGTTTGTAGTATGTCCCTCAGTTTGGATTTTTCTTATTATACTTGCGATTAAATTCAGGGTATGCATTTTTGGGAAGAATACCACAGAAGTGAAGTTGTGCCCTTCTTTGTTAATCATATTAGTGGAAGGCCCCTGTTGATATGTCTCATTATTAGTGGTGTTAACTGTAACTGTGGTGTTAAGTGTTAACTGTATCCTTCTTCACTTGGTTGAGGAGGGATCTACTGGTTTTCTCCACTGTAACATCACTATTTTCTCCTTTGTGATTAGTTAATATCTTGTGGGGAGATACGTTATACTGTGCATAAGTTTCATACTATACTTTTGCCCACCAGTTTTAGTATTCATTAATGATTCTCGCCTGAATAAAATACTGTGTTTATCAAATGGCAATTTTCCTATTTCTGTCATTTCTTCTATATTTATTTATTCTATTGTAAGGAAGAGTTTTCCATTCTCCCCCATTTATGTTTTTCATTCAATTATTTATGTTTCTGGGGACTCTTAGACATGTCTCCTATTCTGTTGGTTAGAATCCATTACAACTCAGGTTTTCCTAATTATAGCTGTGTTCAAAATATGAAAGATTTTTCAAATTTAAAGGTAAATTGTTATTTAATGATGGAACAATAGTTTTAAGAACTCACACATAGCGCTCTCTGGATTTAAAGTAACCATATACAATTAAGTACTTTAATTATTGTTCAGTAAATAATGTTTGTTTAGACTTTTCAGTCATAAAAGACCTTTTCCTAAATGAAACCACAAAATAATGAGCCACTGCAGTTTTACATCTTTTGTCTAGTTTGGACCCCATCTTTTAAAGTTCATTTAATCTTAGGATTGATTAAGAACCCATTTCTTCCAGATCATGGTCCTACAGAAATTTTTTTTTTTTTTTTACTGCTTTGTCAAACTTAATAGGTACATATTCTTCTCTCAGCAACTTACAGGTTTTTGCAACAGATTTTTGTAGTGATTATGTGGAAAGGGAGTTGATTAGATGAAACCTTTAAGCTTGCGCTATTAATTATGGGATAAATTTTAGTGTTTAATTTTTATGAAAAGTTTTATTTAATGGGTCAATATGTACATATATACACATTCACACACATACTTATTTTAAAGGAAAATCAAAAGGTAGGTCTTTAGTGATGTTTTCTTTACCAGATTTAAAAAATTTCTCACCATATGTGTTTTTATTAAATTTTGCAATTTTTTCTTAGGACTGTGGTGAGGTGACAATGATTGTTTATGTGTACCTTTGGAATAATTTCTATGTGAAAATCCTGGGGCTACATAGACTTAATTATTTTGGTAAGTTTTTTTTTTTTTTTTTTTTTTGGTAAAAGAAGATATTTTCTCATAAGTAGTATTTTTTCCCCCCAAATCCATCTTTAACTGTAGATGTTTGCTTTAGCCAGAGGACATTTTTGGAATGTTTTTATTGTTGCCCATGTATAATGAACTGGCGATATGCTTTTCTTAATATGCAGTTCTTATTCATATGAGTACATAGATCTATTGGTTAAATATTTAAAAAGCATGTAATTTTTAGCTAGGTGGAGGTTGAGTGATGCTAGTATTTGAGTTTTGGAAAAACTGCAAATTTTAAAAATGATAATGTAATTTTCTTATAAAATCCATGAAACCATAAATTCTTGTAATATTGACAGACATGTCTGTCAGCTTTTTATTTGCAAGCATTCTCTATTAACGTATTTAGTGCAGGGTGATTTGGGATAAGGCCAGTTAATTTTCTTGGGGTTCATTTTTACTTGTTAACTATTTTAAAGGCCTATGACATTTTTTTTTTTTTTTTTTTGAGACAGAGTCTCTCACTCTGTTGCCCAGGTTAGAGTGCTATGGCGTCAGCCTAGCTCACAGCAACCTTAAACTCCTGGGCTTAAACTATCCTACTTCCTCAGCCTCCCGAGTAGCTGGGACTACAGGCGTGCGCCGCCGTGCCCAGCTAATTTTTTTCTATGTATATTTTTAGTTGGCCAGGTATTTCTTTCTATTTTTAGTAGAGACGGGGGGGTCTTGCTCTTGCTCAGGCTGGTCTCGAACTCCTGACCTTGAGCAATACACCCGCCTCTGCCTCCCAGAGTGCTAGGATTACGGGCATGAGCCCCCGCGCCCAGCCGGCTGATGACATTTTTAGTGCTCTTTGTATTTAGAGCAATCCAATTGAATAACATTTGTTTCTGATCAGTTGTGTGAGTTAAAGAGCACAACTGGTATAAGATAATTTGGAGGGCTTTATATTTAAATACATTTATTTAAAATTAAGCTTACATTTTTCACTTAAAATAATGAATACCTATCTGTAATGCTTTCTTAAATTTTGATTGTTGGATTAATAAGAGGTTTGAATGAATGTCTTGACTCTGCTACAAATCCACAAATTCCTATAGTCCTTGAACTTTCTTGTTTTCTGTTTTAATCTTAATCTTGTAGTTCTTGTCAGATTCTTTTCTCTTGGCTTCACTTCTCATTTATGATTTTCTTCCTGTTTGTTAGATTTATTATTTTGCATCTGACTTCATTCCAATCTCTAATCAAGGCTCTAGTTTGGATTTATGCAATTGATGATTTTTAGATTTTTCTACCTTTTTCAGATAGTGTACCTGTCTTGGTTGGACTCCTGAAACCCAACTCATTATCTTGGCCAAGAGGTTCTTCCTCTAAAGAGGAACCAGGTCTAGAGCTTGCCATAAATCTGGCTTTCTTTTGTAATTACAATATTGTACCTTTCCAGAGAAGAGAAATTTAGTTAATTAAAGAGTAAATTATGGGCAGGCATGGTGGCTCATGCCTGTAACCCCAGCATTTTGGGAGGCTGAAGGAGGAGAATCACTTGAGGCCAGGAGTTTGAGACCAGCCGGCACAACGTAGTGAGACCTTGTCTCTGCAAAAAAATAAATTAGCTGGAAGTGGTGGCATGTGCTTGTAGTCCTACCTACTTGGGAAGCTGAGGCAGGAGAATCACTTAAGCCCAGGTGTTTGCGGATACAGTGAGTTATGGTTACATCACTGTACTCTAGCCAGGGCGACAGTGAGAAGCTGTCTCAAAAAAAAATTATATTATGCAATGAGTATGTAACTAATTAGAGATCATAATGATTAAAAGAACCCATTCATAATGGCATTAAAGGAGGTATGTAAAAACAAACTTACTGATTTGCCTTTTTATTAATGTTATTAGTGGTATAGTATATCTTTATTTTTACATTTGCTAATTATTAATCCCCTTTTTGAGTGCTAGGTACTAGATAATTCTTTGGGAATAGAACAATAAGACTGTTCTCCCTAAAGGATCATACAGTCTCCTGAAGAGCAAGAAATGTAAATAAATCACTAAAAATACGTGGCAAATTGCTCTGAATCTAAAACTACTCAAAAAATAAAGTTTGTTATTTTAAAAAAGTGGAATGATAAATGTAAGGACTGAATGAAATTTGTAACACTACTATTAAGTATTTACAAGGTAAAAATACATGCATACATACACAAAAAATATGTGGCAAAAATTACCATAACAGTGATATGTATAAAGTGATATGAAGGGTTGTAAGCGTGAGACCTAACCCTACCTAAATTTCAAGAAAGTTAGAGCTTTCCAGTTTACTTCAGGTAGAATGGGATGTGGGGATAAAGCAGTATGTATACATAACACAGAAGCAGGAGAGAGCTGATTTTGTTAGAGAAATAATAAGCACTTTGGAATTACGAAGAGGAGATTAATGGCAGAGGAGTAATAAGAGTTGAAATTGTAGGAGAGCATTAAGGTTCTTGGTGCCATTTTTTCAGTGATGGAGTATAAGAAGTTAAAGTAATGAGAGTACTGAATATAAAGAAAATATGCTGCTATAGTATTTGTAAGTGTGTGTAGGTAAGATGCTTTGTAGGCACGTTTTGGGAAAGAGGTTGAATATGGCTATCACGGATTTGAATTTTCAGAGATGAATGTGTAAAGCTTTGGGAAAGACTTGTCAAAAAAGAAAAAGCTCTCTGGACGTGTCTTGTTTTGACCTTCATTTTTCTTTAGTCCAGGGACATTCACTTGTGTTGTATGTAAATGTAAGGTTATTTGTGAGGGATTTTCCAAACTTTTACTCTCCTCTTTTTTGACAGACCTTCTTGTCTCACTTCCTAACCCCTGTGCAAACCCCTGCCCCAGCTTTGAGTCATGGCTTTAATGAATCACAGTTACTGGGAATGCATCCCTTAATTGTTTCTGTTTTTTTGTTTTTGTTATTTAAAAAGCTGCTAACTTTGGCTAGTTTGCTAACTCTGGTTCTCCTCATGTTTAATTTTGTGTATTCTCCTTAAAGAATACACACACACACACACACACACAAATATATACATACATACTTGTATTTTTATTTTTTATTTTTTTATTTTTATTTTTTTCATACTTGTATTTTTAATTCAGCAAATGTTTACCAGGTTTCAGGCATTAAGAATATAGAAGTGAATAAAAAGAACAAAAATACTTGTCCATGTGGAGCCTACATTCCTTTATCCTTTTATCAGCCTCCTCCTAGAGCTGTTCATTAATATTCATTAAGGAATTTCAGACATTCTTCCAGTCATTTCCCACAACAACTGTATGAAGTATGGCTTTTAAAAAAAATATTCCTGTTTGACAGAGGAGAATAACTGAGGCAGTCGGTTTACAGAGCTTAGAAAGTAGTATACCTGATGTAAAAGCCTAGACAATCTAGCTCCACAACCCAAACTCTTAAATCACTCTGCTGTATTTCTTTTTGATTTTAGGGTATATGTTACCAAGAGATTTTAAGAAGAATAGCCTTTTACAATACATTTTAAAAAGAGATGGAGCAGAATAACGATCCAACCTCCTGTGACCAGTGAACTTTGTTGTTGTCCTATTGAGCACCTAATTCAGTTTTGGCTTAAAATATATATCCTTCTGTCTGCTTAATATTTGAGAGTTTCTAGATTAATGTTTCAAAAGATTTACAACTCCCTCCTTGTTTAATGTTGCCTACTTATTTAGCCATCTTTTAATGTGAATTGCTATGTAACTTGGAAGATCTAATTTTATTTTGGCATTCTTTTTATTCACTGAAAGAGCTACGAAATCTGTCTCATTTATAGGCTAAATTTTACTGGGAAGAGAAATTGGAAGTTTGTTTTCTTGATTGAATGCTATTATACCTTTATATTACAGAAAATTTAAGTATACAGCAGGCCTTTCATTATAACATTGATGAGGGGGAAAAAAATCTCTTTCTGACCAGGGCCACCATCTGTGTGGAATTTGCAGGTTCTCCCATGTCTGCATGAGTTTTCTCTGGGTACTGTGGACTTCTCCCTTGTACCAAAGATGTGCACTTTAGCTTAACTGGTGTCTACATGGTCCTGATATGAATGAGTGTGGGCGTGTGTGTGTGTGTCCTGCCATGCACCCTGAGTTGCTGGGATAGGTTCTGACCACCTGTGACCCTGAACTGTAATAATTGGGTAAATAATTATTTGTTATTAATCTTTCTTAAATGTATGAGTGTGCACATTTATTTCATTGTTTAATATTAGAAGTGTTTTGGTCTTTATCTACAAGTTTACTGATATTTTTGTGACCAGAAATATATGGTAAACTTGGTTTTGTAATAACATTATTTTACTTAAAGTCTCAGTTTTCTAACAACCTGTGGATGACATTGAGGACTTACTATATATTAATGTACGTTATATTAGACAAAAATTTTGTCATTAATATCCTTAATTTGATATCATAAACGTAGGTAACAGAATTATAATTCCAGTAAAAATAGTAAATGAGTCTATTGCTTCTGTGTAGCTACAGAGTACCACTTATAGAAAGGGTTAAAAAGCAGTTTCATAAATAGTATCATTGTCATTGGTAATTGTTGATTTGCTTAAAAAATCATGATATTCCACCACTATCACCTGCATGTGTCTGTCTGTCTGTGCATATACCGCTAACAGATTAAGACAGCTCAGGTAAAATTTAGGAAGAATAAAGAAGACTAGAATTAATGACACATTGTATTATATTAGTATTTACCTTGATAATGAATTCTTGTGCTTAGAGAATATATAAGACCTTGTACTTTACAAATAAAACAGCATTTCATTGGAAATAATCTGTGCTTCAGATACTGCCCTTTTTCTTAATTCAGGTAAGCATTTATGAAATGATATTAAGCTATGAAATAATCATCCTAGCAGTTGTATTCACATAATTTTTCTCTCTCTCTTATTTGTGGCACAGTGCATGGCAAACAGATGAAAATATTTCATGGTTTAGTACATGAGGCATTGTGCCTCGGTGTGTATGCACATGAACTCTCACACACGCATGTATAAATCTATCCAATATTATAAAATTGTCTAGGGAACAACAAATGTTAGGATATTAAGACATAGATTAGTTAGCGTCTGTTAGATACTTTGATCTGCTGATACAAATAAGACTTTATTTTTTGAGCAGTTTTAGGTTCACATCAAAAATAAGCAAAAGGTACAGAAGATTTCCCTGATCCCCGTTCCTCACTGTCAACATCTCCCCCTAAAGTGGTAACTTTGTTTATAATCGAACTTATATTGACATGTCATTACCATCCCAGAATCCATAGTTTACATTAGGGTTCACTCTTGGTGTTGTACATTCTTTGGGTTTTGACAAATGTGTAATGATATGCACCCACCCTTGTAATATCATTAAGAATAGTTTCACTGCCCTTAAAATCCTTTGTACTGTGCCTATTCATCCTTCCTGCTCCCCTAACCCCTGAATAAACTGCTGTAAACATGTTTGTGTAGGTTTTAGTGTGGACATAAATTTTTAAATCATTTGAGTAAGTTCCAAGGAATGCAATTGCTGGATAGTAGGGTAAGAGTATGTTTATTTTGTAAGAATACAAAAAAGTGGCTTCCAAAGTGTTTATGCCATTTTACATTCCTGCCAGTAATGACTGCTGTTCCTCATTCCTGTTCCTCCACATGCTTACCAGCATTTGGTGAAGTTAGTGTTTTGGATTTTGGTCATTTTAATAGGTTTGTAGTGGTATCTTGTTTTAATTTGTATTTCCTTGATAACATGTGATGTGGAACATCTTTTCATACGCTTATTTGCCACCTGTATATCTTTTTGCTGATGTATCTGTTAAGGAAATTCTTTTGCCCGTTTAAAAATTGAGTTTCTTACCATTGAGTTTTAAGAGAACTTTTTATACTTTATATAAAAGTCCTATTAGGTATGTTGTTTGTGAATATTTTCTCCTAGTCTTTTTGTTCTTTTAACAGTATCTTTCACAGAGCAGAAGTTTTTAATTTTAATGAAGCCCAGTTTATCAATTTTTGTGGCTTGTGTCTTTGTTGTTTTATCTAAAAAGTCATGACCATATCCAAACTTATCTAAATTTTCTCCTCTGTTATTCCTAAGAGGTTTATATTTTTGCATTTTACATTTAGGACTTTGATCAATTTTGAGTTAATTTTCATGAAAAGTGTAAGATCTGTGTATAGATTATGTTTCTCTGTTTTTTTTTTTTTGCACATATATGTCCAGTTGTTCCAGCATCATTTGTTGAAGACTTTTTCTCCACTGTATTGCCTTTGCTCCTTTGTCAAAGATCAGTTGATTATTAAAAGAAAAATGTTTCTTAAAACGCTTCTAATACCAAATGTGTGGGTTTTTCATGCCAAGTAATTCTTCAGTTCTCTGCAGACACCAGGTGGATGTCCTACAATTTAATTCAATTGTGGCAGTAACTACTTGGAGTTAGTACAGAACTCACAGGTTAAGGCTTAGTCCCAAAAGACTGCCTTCCTCTCCCACTTTAGATGCCAATCACAAGTAGTATGTTTTCAGGTTACCCACACCTCTGTCTGACTTGGCTACAAATTTGGAGAATGCACAACCTGCTCCTTAGTTTTGATAATTTGCTATAGTGGCTCACACATCTCGGGAAACACTGTACTTACGTTTACTGGTTTATTTATTTATTTTTTTTTGAGACAGAGTCTCACTCTGTTGCCCAGGCTAGAGTGAGTGCCGTGGCATCAGCCTAGCTCACAGCAACCTCAAACTCCTGAGGTCGAGCGATCCTCCTGTCTCAGCCTCCCGAGTAGCTGGGACTACAGGCATGCACCACCATGCCCGGCTAATTTTTTCTATATATATTTTTAGCTGTCCATATAATTTCTTTCTATTTTTAGTAGAGATGGGGTCTCGCTCTTGCTCAGGCTGGTCTCGAACTCCTGAGCTCAAACGATCCGCACACCTCGGCCTCCCAGAGTGCTAGGATTACAGGCGTGAGCCACCGCGCCCGGCCTGTTTACTGGTTTATTATAAAGGATATTGTAAAGAATATAATGAACAGTGAGATGAAGAGGCACATGGGGCGAGGTGTATAAGGCTCCTGAGCCTAGGAGCTTCTGACTCCATGGAGTTGGGGGTGTGCTGCCCTCCTGGCACCTGGATGCAGCTACCACCCCAGAAGCTCTCTGAAGCTCATGGTTTATGATTTTCATGGAGGTCCCATTCACAGGCATGGTTGATTTAATTGTTGGCTATTGGTAATTGAGCTCAAACTTAAGCCCCTCTCCTCTCCCTGGAGGGTAGGGGTAGGGATGAAGGTTCTAATCTCTAATCACATGATTAGTTCCCCCACATCCTGAAGCTATCCAGGGGCTTTCCATCACCAATCATCTCATTAACAGCAAAAAGACACTCAAATCTTGCCAGAGATTCCAAGAGTCTTAGAGGCTTTTATGTCAGGAATCAGAGATTAAGGCCAAATATATATATTTTTATTATATCACATTGTTATGACTTTATTTGTGTGGGTCTGTTTCTGGGTTCTCGATGCTGTTCTGTTTATTTTTGTTTTCTTTTGCCAGTAACCATACTGTCTTGATTACTGTAGCTTTATGTGAAGTCTTGAAGTCACGTAGTGCTAGTCTTCTGACTTTGTTATTCTACTTCAATATTTTATTGCCAATTCTTGTATTTTTTTCCCCTTTCCATATAAACTTTTAAATCATTTTTTGATATCTACAAAATAATTTGCTGGGATTTTGATTGAGATTGTGTTGAATATATAAGGCAAATTGGGAGGAACTGACATCTTGATATTATTATTTTTAGACACAGGGTCTCGCTCTGTCACCCTGGCTGTTGCGCAGTGGTGTGATCATAGCTCGTTGTAACCTCTAACTCCTGGGCTCAAGTGATCCTCCTTCCTCAGCCTCCTTAGTAGCTAGAACTACAGGCGTGTACCACCACACCTGGCTAATTTTTAAAAAATTTACTATAGAGTTGGGGTCTTTCTGTGTTACCCAGGCAGGTCTCAAACTCCTAGTCTCAAGCAGTCCTCCTGTCTCAGCCTCCCAAAGTGCTGGGATTACAATTATGAGCCACTTTTCCTGGACATCTTCATAATATTGTCTTCCTATCCATGAAAGTGGAATATGTCCTTTTTGTTGTTGTTGTTCTTTCTGGATTTCTTTCATCAGTTTTATTTTCCTAATATAGATTTTTAAAACATATTTTGTTAGATTTATACCTAAGTATTTAATTTTTTGGATGCAAATATAATTGGTTATTGTGTTTTTAATTTCAAATTCCATTTATTCATTGCTAGTCTATAGGAAAGTGATTGAATTTTATATATTAATCTTGTATCTTATAACCTTGCTATAATTGTTTATTACTTCCAGGAGTTATTTTTTGTTTTTTTACTCAATTCTTAAGAATTTTCTACATAGACAATGATGTCATTTGGGAGTAGAGATGGTTTTATTTCTTCTTTCCCTGGCTGTGTACCTTTTATTTCTTTTTCTTGTCTTATTGCCCAGACTTTCAGTACAATGTTGAAAAAGAGTGATGAGAATTGCGTCCTAGCTTTGTTTCTAGTCTTAGCAGGAAAGCTTTTGAGTTTCTTACTATTAAGTGTGATGTTAACTGTAGTGTTTTGGAGATGTTCTTTATCAAGCTGAGGATGTTCCCCTCTATTCCTAGTTTATGGATAGTTTTTATTATGAATGAGTGTTGAATTTTGTCACGTGCTTTTCCTACGTGCTTTGATGGGATTATGTAGTTTTTCTTCTTCAGCTGCTGATGTACCAGCCTTACATGCCTGGGATAAATCCCACTTACGTGGTCCTGATGTGTAATTCTTTTTATATATTGTGTTTTGATTTGCTAATGCTTTGTTGCAGATTCTTGCATATATGTTCATCAGATATTGGTGTTTAGTTTTCTTGTAATATCTTTGTACAGATTTAGTATAATGGAAATACTGACCTCAGAATAAGTTAGGAAGTAGCTTCTCCTTGTCTATATTTTGGAAGAGTTTGAGAAGATTGGTGTTAATTCTTTTTTAAATGTGTTTGATACGATTCACCAGTGAAGCTGTCTGGTCCTGGGCTTCTCTTTTTGGGGAGAGTTTTGATAACTGATCCAGTATCTTTACTTGTAGAACTGTTCAAACTTTTTATTTGTTCTTGAGCCAATTTTGATGATTTGTGCATTTCTAGACATTTATCCATTTAATATAAGTGTATAATTTGTTGGCATACATTATTTACCATATTCTCTTACAATCTTATTTTTGTAAGGTCTATAATATCCACGTTTCTGATTTTATGTATTTGCCCTTTCTCTCTTTTTTTCACAGTCACTTTGTCTAAAGATATGTCAATTTTCTTAACCCTTTTGAATAATCAACTTTTGGTTTTATTGATTATATTGTTTTTCTAGTCTTTGTTTCATTTATCTGTGCTCTAATTTTGGTTTTTCCTTCTGTTTGCTGCCTTTGGGTTTAGTTTATTCTCCTTTCTTTTTGTTTTCTTAAGGTCTAGAGTTAGGTCAATGATTTGAGATTTTTTTTTTTTGATGTAGACATTTACAGCCTTATTTCTCTCTGAGCCCTGCTTTTTCTGCATCCCATAAATTTTGATATGTTGTGTTTTTGTTTCATTCATCTCAAAAAGTATTCTTTCTGATTACCCTCATTAATATTTCTTCTTTGACTCATTGGTTATTTAAGATACTGTTGTTTTATTTCACGTATTTCCAGTTTTCCTTCTGTTACTGATTTCTGTCTTCATTCCATCATGGTCAGAGAAGACACTATGATTTCAGTCTTTTAAAATTTATTGATGCTTCTTTTATTGCCTACCATATCATCTATCCTGGAGAATGTTCTGTGTGCACTTGAGAAGAATGTGTATTCTCTTGTTGGAAGGCATGTTCTATATATGTGTGTTAGGTTTTGTTGGTTTATATGTTGTTATTCACATCCTCTGTTTTCCTTTTGGTCTTGTGTGTAGATGTTCTATGTTTTGTTGAATGGGTGTAGCACAATCTCTTTAATTCTGTCATTATTTTATATATTTTGTGATTCTGCTGTTTAGTGTATATATCCTTATAATTCTTATTTTTCTAGTGAATTGGCCTCCTGTCCGTCCATATATAATGTCCCTCTGTATATCTTGTAAAACATTTTGACTTAAAATCTCTTTTGTCTGACATTAGTCCATTCGTTCCACAGTATCCACAGGGGATTGATTTCAGAACCCCCTGAAGATATCAAAATCTGCCAGTGTTTAACTCACAGGATTCAGAACCCAGTGAATATGGAGGACTTATTGTATAGCCACTCCATTTCTCTTTTTTTCTCCATTTGCATGGAATATCTTTTTGCATCTTCCTACTGTCAACCTCTGTGAATCTAAAATGTGTTTCTTGTAGACAGCATGTATTTGGATCATTAAAAAATCCATTCTTCTAATTTCTCTATCTTTCTGTCTTAATGGACGAATTTGTTTACAATGAAAGCGATTGCTAATAAGGAAGAACTTTTGCCATTTCATTGTTTTCTGTATGTCTTATATCATCTTTTTTCCTCAAAATACAGTCTTTTGTTTTCTGTTTATTTTTTAGTTATTTTTGTAGTACTTATACTGATCACAATTACTGTCCATCCTAAATTTTTTTTTTTTTTTTTTTTTTGAGACAGAGTCTCACTCTGTTGCCCAGGCTAGAGTGAGTGCCGTGGCGTCAGCCTAGCTCACAGCAACCTCAAACTCCTGGGCTCAAGCGATCCTCCTGTCTCAGCCTCCCGAGTAGCTGGGACTACAGGCATGCACCACCATGCCCGGCTAATTTTTTTTCTGTATATATTTTTAGCTGTCCATATAATTTCTTTCTATTTTTAGTAGAGATGGGGTCTCGCTCTTGCTCAGGCTGGTCTCGAACTCCTGAGCTCAAACGATCCACCCATCTCGGCCTCCCAGAGTGCTAGGATTACAGGTGTGAGCCACCACGCCCGGCCCATCCTAAATTTTTATCAATCTTGTTTGAATTGATAACAATTTAGCTTTGTCCTTTAACACAAATATACAATTATTATTTCATATAGTTGTCTTTTAAGTCATATAGGAAACAAAATTAGGAGTTATGAACCAAAAATACAATAATACTGGCCATAATGTTTACCTGCATAGTTAACCGTTACCAGTGTTCTTTATTCTTTTAATGCTTTAAGTTACTGTCTATTGTGTTTCCATTTCTGCCTTAAGGATTCCCTTTAGCATTTCTTGTAGGGCAGGTATAGTGACAGACTCCTTCAGCTCTTGATTTTCTAAGAATATCTTAATTTCACTGTTGAGGCATAGTTTTACTTAATATAGAATTCTTGGTTGACAGTTTTTCTTTCTGCACTTTAGCTGTCATCTTACTGCCTTCTTCTATGATTTTTGATGAGAAATGGGTTTTTAATCATATTGAGGGTTCCTTGTAAATGAAGAGTCATTTCTTTTTTGCTTCTTTCAGGGTTCTCTGTTGGTCTTTGATTTTTGTTAGTTTGATTATAGTGTTTCTGGTTGTGTGTCTTTCAGTTTATTCTACTTGGAGATCATTGATCTTAGTTGGTTATAGATTCCTGTCTTATGAAAATTTGGAAGTTTTACACCATTATGTCTTCAAATATTCTTTTAGCCTCTTTCTCTCTATCCTTTTCTGGATAGTCCTTGTCCTGTAATTACCATTTCTGGGCTTCCTCGGGGATAGTTTCTTTCCTTTTTCCCTGTGAATAGGCCATGCTTTCTTGTTTCTTTTTGTCTTGTGATTCTTGTTGCTGAAAACCAACCGTTTTTGAGTATTAGAAGGTTTTAGCTCCGAGAATCATTCCCTACCCCAACCCCCAAGTTTAATGTTATTGCCTGTTGAGAGCTGCAGTCATCTGTTTATTTTGTGATTTTTTTCCCCCAGACTATTTTTGCAAAGACTGTATTTGTTATGTGTGGTCACTGAAATTTTTTATCTTTGTAGTCAAACCAGTAACCTGATAGATTTACTTAAAGAACTAGAGCTAAAAGGGCAAAAAACCTCAGTTGGTGTTTGCAGATTGGCTCTTCACTGAGCTATTCCTTAAGTAACCAGGCCACTTGCAGCTCTGCCTTAGTCTTCATCATCTGCTCACAGAGAGCTCAGAGATCAGCTAGAGGTATAAGCCTATGCTTCTCGCAGGCCTTCTCTGTTGCTCTCCCTGGCACCAACAGGCTGCACCAAGTATTTGGTCTGCTGTCTCCATTGACACTGTTGAGCTGGGAGGTTGGGGATGTAGGCATGTAAGCAAAAACGCTGTAGTGCCTTCTCACCAAATTTAGCAGCTACTTTCTTAACCACTCCTCTCTTTGGTACACATTTTTATTTAGATTTAAGCTTTTTGTAAAAGCTGATTTTTGTCAGTTCTTGTCATCCTAAGGGTTGCTTCACTGGAGAGGCTTGTTTTTGCTGCTCCCTACTCTGCCCTTTTCTATAATGTTACTCCTTTCTTTCATTTTTTGAAAGATTTTTATTACTTGGTATATAATTCAGGGTTGACTTTTTTCCTTTCAGCACTTTAAAGACGTTACTCCATTGTCTTCCAGCTTACATAGTTTCCAACAAGAAGTCTGATATAGTTCTTAGCTTTGTTTTTTCTGTATGTGATGTGTCCCATTTCTTTACCTTACTTTTGAATTTTCCCTTTAACTCCGGTTTTTTAGCAATCTGTGTATTTTGGTGTATTTATTCTTCTTAGGAATTCTCTGATCTTACGTCTATTTTAATATCTTACATTATTTTTTTGAGCATTCTCCTCCATTATCTCTCCAAATATTTGTACTGCCTTGTACTTTATCTCTCTGAAATTCCAGAATTATACCTGTTATTCTGTTTGATATTGTATCATGGCCCATCTTACACTGTTTTATCTTACTTTTCCTGCTAAATTTTTTAAAACTTAGACTTTATATTTTAGAGCAGTTTTAACTTCACAGCAAATTTGAGGGGAAAGTACAGAGAGTTCCCTTATATTCCCTGTCCCTACACATGCCTAGCCTCCCTTACTATCAACATCCCACACCAGAACGCTACATTTGTTACAACTGATAAACCTACAGTGAGATGTCATTATCACCCACAGTTCCTGGTTTACATTAGTTTTCACCCTTGGTGTTGGTGTCTATGTGTTTTGACAAATGTATAATGATATGTGTTCCTAATTATACATGTATATCATTCAGAATAGTCTCATTTACCCTAAAATCTTCTGTGATCTGCCTGTTCATCCCTCTCACCCTACAACCCCTCGCAGCCACTGCTCCTTTTACTGTCTTCATAGTTTTGCCTTTTCCAAAATGTTGTATATAGTTAGAATCATATAGTATGTATCCTTTTCATATTGACTTTTTCCCTTAGTATTATAATATGCATTTGAACTTCCTCTATGTCTTCTCATGGCTTGATAGCTCTTTTTTATTAATGCCAAATAATATTCTACTGTCAGGATGGACATATTTTATTTCTCCATCTTAGTGAGGACATTGAGTTGTTTCCAACTTTTGCCTATTATGAATAAAGTTGCTATAAACATCTATGTGCACATTTTTTGTGGACATAAATTTTCAGCCTATTTGGATAAATACCAAGTAGTATAATCACTGGTAGTGTAGATTGATTGCAGATTATGTATTCTCACATCTTCATTTTATTTTAACATAAAGGTTTTACTTATTATTTAAAATAATTTTCTCTCTTTTTTTAATCGACAGGATTGCCTTTGAGGTTGTTTTAAAAGTTTTGAGTTGTACAGCACTTGATTCTTTTGCTGCATTGTGGAAGGACCTCTTCAGCAATGATTACTTCAGAGTTACCAGTGTTACAGTAAGTATTATAATTTTCTTTTTGTTAAAGAAAAATTTGTACAACATATTTCTTTATCAAAATGCTTTCTTTGATGAGGCATATCAAATATGTTCTCTGATATTTGGACAATATATTTGCAATCTAATTATTACAATGTATAATTACCATATCCATCCATGGCTTTTGCTATTGAAATGTCAGCATGTTCTCTGATAGTCAACAAAAAAGATGTGATATTAATGTCCTATATTAAGGGACAGCAAACTAAAGCCTATGGACCAAATCTGGTATGCTGCCTATTTTTGCAAATAAAATATTATTGGATCAGAGCCACATTCATTCCTTTACATAGTGGTTATGACTGCTTTGTGTTACAAGTTGTGATAGCAACTATATTGCCTGGAAAGCCTAAAACAATTAGCATAGCCATTTATAAAAACAACTTTGCTGACCCCCATCCTATATCATATTCTTTCTCTAGCCTCTCCCTGCTCTCTCCTTCATTAAGGTTCTTTATATTCCCTGAGATTGAGATTGTTGAGCCATTGTGGCTATCATAAGTAATCTAAGAGATACACCAGTTGGCATTTTTGATGGCATCTCATTAGATTTCTTGGAGTTATAGGAAAGATTTAGAATTGGGGCTTATTTTGGATCCTCTGGGATATATGGTCCCAGTACTGGCAGATGCTATTCCTTTCATAGTTTTAAATCAAGATGCGAATCAGGAATCTGCATATTTTGATCTTTTTTGATAACCATGGTTGAGATACATGAAAATGATCAGCAGTTTAAGCAGTTTTTTGTATGCTATTACTGCCCAGCTCATTTATATACTACTTTTCCAAGAGATAACCTCTAATTGGTCCCTGGCTTTCTTTTTTCCCTCCAGAGTTCTAAGACACAAAGCTGTCCAGATTCCTTTATCTGCTTGATAAAATTTAAGTCTTTTCTACCTACTTAACCTCATTCCCTTTTACTCCCTGGCTTGAACACAATATCAAATTTGGAGGTCCCATCTTGTCTTTCTTTTCTTTGTTCTTAAGCACTCCTGCCCTTACCTGGCCAACTCACCATGTATCTATCTATGTGTTAGCTCAGGTCTCATGCCTCCAGCAAATCTCTTCTGGTCCCTCAAAGTTGGGGTAGGTGTTCTTCTGTGCTCTTACAATGCCCTGTGCTTTTTTCTAGCACCATACTTAACATGATATTTTATAATCCTCTCCTAGTGTTTCTGAATCACCGTCTAAACTGTGCACCTTTGTGTGTCACTTTTGTATGGCTGGCTTTCAGCATGCTACTGGGTATGAGGCAGACCTTCCATAAATATCTCTTTGATGAAATATGAAACATAGGCTGTATTTAAATTGAGGCTGTATTTAAAGAGATTGTATTGATGTGATAGTATTTAATATTATTTTGCTTTGTGAGTGAAATTTTTTCAGAAACATGTAAATCTGTATTATGTCTATGGATACTGGATAGTGGTGGCCTCAGAGCTGGCTAAATGAGCTCTAGTTTAGATTTGTCCTTTGAAGATGGCACTCTTGGTCAAGTTGAGCTAGAATAAACCTTTATGAGAGCGTACAATTTTCTGGAAATTTTGTCAGATGTGTTTGTGTATATTATCTTGCTTTATCCCTTGCAGCATTGTTCTGTCTTCATTGTAGAGGAAAGGGAACCGGATATCTCTCTTACTATTTGTAAACTTCAGTTTCCATCATCTGTAAAGAGACAGTAATATATTAGAAATTGATCTCTAAGGTTGTCTCAGAAACAAAAAAATGTTATGACATAGATATTTTTAATATTCAGTCCAATTATGATTTTTGAAATGTAGACACAAGAAAGGCCATTCCAGTCATTGACCTCATTATTCCTTGGCTTACTTAGATGTAATTGCTGACACATTTGTTGCCTTAGTGCTGTTTATTATTAAGCATATTATCAGTTAGCACATATTTATATTCCAGAAAGTATGCCAGGTTCTGAGTAGAGATAGCATGTAGAACAGACTCAGTTCTTGTTGCCATTAAGCTTATAAAGATAGATATTAGTCAGATATTCACAAATACATAGTTCTGAACTGTCATTGGTACTGTGAAGGAAAAGTAGAGGGTATTTGAGAATTTTAACACATGCCTTTACTTAGTCTGCTTTTCTGAGGAAGGGATAGTTGAGCTGAGGTCTAAAGTGGGGGTATGGGTTTGGGGAAGGAAGAAGGGAGCAAGGTATTAGTTCTAGACTGAGGGTATGGCATGTGCAAAGATCCTGGAATAGGAGGAAGTATGGTATGTTTAAGAATGTGAAATAAAGCCTTTTTTTTTTTTTTCATATTTTTTTTCAGAGTTGGGGAATGAAGAGTGACATAAGATAAGGTTGTGAGTAGGGAGGAATAATATCATATTGGTACTTGCTAAGACATGTTAGGAATTATGTTTTTTTCCCCCTAGGAGCAGTGGGAAGCCACTATGGGGTTTTTCACATGGGGGAAATATAATAAGATACATAATTAGAAAATTACTCTGAGTGTAGTATAGTATTTAGATTGGGAGGACCAACACTAGAAACCAGGAGATATCTATTAGGAGAAGAATGTTACAGTATGTAGGCGGAGGTAATGACAGCTTGAATTAAAGTAGTTACAGTGGAGATGAAGAGTGATAGATCACATTTTTAGAGAGTTTTAGGAGCAAAGTCATTTTTATTATAAGAGTCAATCTTATTTTTCTATGCTCTTAATTTACGTCCAGTAGTCTTATAAATGTGAAAATTAGCCATTCACAGGATTTTTGAAGAGTGATTGGTCAGAGTTTGAATTTTCGTAAACTTTTGACACCCAGCATT
Organism: Eulemur rufifrons; assembly: GCF_041146395.1. NCBI lineage: Eukaryota > Metazoa > Chordata > Mammalia > Primates > Lemuridae > Eulemur > Eulemur rufifrons. The sequence continues at coordinate 119,532,369 of NC_090989.1, forward strand.
TTCACTGTGTCCGTCCTGGAGAGAAATTTGTTTGATGGATAAGATGTATGTACAAGGACAGTCATTTCGACTCTATTTATAATAGTGTAAAATTAGAGACAAATAGGTGCTCATTAATAGGAAGCAGTTAAATAAGTTCTATACATATTATGGATTGCCATTCAGGAATCACATGTATTTGTATGGAAAATTCTCACTTGTTTAACTTGTTGAAAAATGGAAATATAGATACTCACTTATATTTTAGGTCATTAAATATGAAATGTCCAATTTCAAATCAAAAGTGTAGTTTATTATATGTCAAACAAGAAACAATACAATTAATCAAAGTATGCGCCTAAACTATCAACACAGTTTTGCCATCTTAATGGTAGCTTGTTTATGCCAGCAGCAAAGAAGCCTGCAGAGCCCTTAGACATGAAAGTGCAAAAGGCATTTTCCATGGGCTGTTGAGAGTTGACTGTTTTTCCTTGCAAGAAGTGGTCTGAAGCGTGGAAGAAGTAGTAGTCAGTTGGTGCAAGGTCTGGTGAATATGGTGGATGACAGAGAGTTTCCAAGTCCAGTCTCTGTAGTTTGAGCGGCATTGTTTGTGTGACATGTGGTTGAGTGTTGTCTTACAAGAGGATTGGCCTATCTCTATTGACCAGTCTCGGCTGCTTAATGGCCTCCTCGTTTCATCCAGTTGGTTGCAGTAGACATCTGCTGTAATTGATTGACAGGTTTCATGAAGCTGTAGTGGATAATAACAGTGCTGAACCACCAAATGAACACCATTAGCTTTTTTGGATGAATATTTGGTTGTGGACTGTGTTTTGGCACTTCATCTTTATCCAACCATTGTGCCAAATGCTTGTGATTGTAAAAAAGAATCCATTTTCATCATACATTTAACAGTATGGTGTAGAAATGGTTCACTTCTATGTCGTGACAGCAAAGAAAGTCAAGCTTTGAGAAGATTTCTCTTCTGACACTTGTTTAACTGACGTGGAACCCATCTATCTGACTTCTTTACCTTGCTGATTTGTTTGCATTGGTCCAGTATTGTTGGAATAGTAATGTCGAACCTTGCTGCTACTTCACATGTAGGATTCACTTCCATTACAGCTTTCAACTCATCATTTTCCACCTTGGTCTCAGATCACTCACATGGCTCATTTTCAAAATTAAAATCACCAGAATTGAACTTCTCAAGTCATTGACTCATACCATGCATTCATTAGCCACAGACTTCCCAAACACTTTGTTGATATTTTGAGCTGCTTGCGCTGCATTGGTTCCATGACAGAACTCATATTTGGAAAATAACACGAATTTTTGACTTATCCATGGTTTCACAAAAATTGCTCTAAAAAACGTGAAAGATAATCACAAGGCAAAATGTGCATTTGAAAGACTGAGGAGGTTGTACCTTCACAAGAAACACAAAACAAAAAGTGTCAAAGTGAAATGTCAGAGGTATCAACTGTCAAACATAGTACTTAAAGAAATTGGACATTTCATACTTTATAACCTAATATATATATTTATGGAAAAGCGTAGATAGTTATGACAGGATCCATCTGTTAACAGTGGTATTTTGTAGATTGGGATTCAGAGTTATGGTAGGATGACGTGAAAATCTTATTTTATTTTATTTTTTTTGAGACAGTGTCTCACTCTGTTGCCCAGGCTGGAGTACAGTGGCATCATCATAGCTCACTGCAGCCAGCCTCAAGCCCCTGGGCTCAAGTGATTGATTTTTCTGCCTCAGCCTCCTGAGTAGCTGGGTCTACAGACATGTGCTACCATGCCCGGCTGATTTTTTGTATTTTTTTAGAGACAGGGTCTCACTCTTGCTCAGGCTGGTCTTGAACTCCTGGCCAACCGATCGTCCCACCTTGGCCTCCCAAAGTGCTAGGATTACAGGTGTTAACCACTCTGCCTGGTCTTCCTTGTATTCTTATATCTTTTCTATTGCTTGAAATTAAAAAAAAAGCCAAAATTGATATGTTTTATATTTTAATAAATAAGTATACATACATGTACTAATGAGAATACAGTAGCTGTTTATTGGCAATAGTTCTCACCTTTTAAGCTGGCTGCAGTTGGCAGAACTATTTTTTTTTTTTTATTTATTTTTTTTTTATTTTTTTGAGACAGAGTCTCACTCTGTTGCCCGGGCTAGAGTGAGTGCCGTGGCTTCAGCCTAGCTCACAGCAACCTCAAACTCCTGGGCTCAAGCGATCCTCCTGCCTCAGCCTCCCGAGTAGCTGGGACTACAGGCATGCACCACCATGCCCGGCTAATTTTTTGTATATATATATTTTAGTTGTCCATATAATTTCTTTCTATTTTTAGTAGAGACGGGGTCTCACTCTTGCTCAGGCTGGTCTCGAACTCCTGACCTCGAGCGATCCACCCGCCTCGGCCTCCCAGAGTGCTAGGATTACAGGCGTGAGCCACCGCGCCCGGCCGGCAGAACTATTTAATTGTACTTTTCTGGGTGTTTTTTGATTGGAGGGGTCAGTAAAACTATACTGCTGAAGCATAAATTAGTTTCACTAATGGGTCACTTATATGCTGGAACTGGTCTGCTATTGTAGTTGCCTGGGGATTTCTATAAGCTTCAAAAGCACTAGTAAATTTTGTCTGCACAAGATAAATACAAAATAAGATATTTGCATTCCAATATCCTTACATGAGAATAGAATTAAAGTTGGCCGGGCGCGGTGGCTCACGCCTGTAATCCTAGCACTCTGGGAGGCCGAGGTGGGCGGATCGTTTGAGCTCAGGAGTTCGAGACCAGCCTGAGCAAGAGCGAGACCCCACCTCTACTAAAAATAGAAAGAAATTATATGGACAGCTAAAAATATATATAGAAAAAATTAGCCGGGCATGGTGGCGCATGCCTGTAGTCCCAGCTACTCGGGAGGCTGAGACAGGAGGATCGCTTGAGCTCAGGAGTTTGAGGTTGCTGTGAGCTAGGCTGACGCCACGGCACTCACTCTAGCCTGGGCAACAGAGTGAGACTCTGTCTCAAAAAAAAAAAAAAAAAAAAAAAAGAATTAAAGTTTATCTTGAGATCTAACTGGACTCTGTCTCTTACTAGTTGTGTGACTATGGACAAGTTTATCAGGTTTTCAGATCTTTCTTTTCCTCATGTGTAAGATCTAGACAGTAATATGTTTCTTACAAGGTTTTTGTGCATATGTATTCTAGATAACATAAATTGACATGCAATATATGCTGAACATGGTCAATTTGGAAGTAAGGAGAAAAAACATTATGATTTACTGTTGTTTAGTAGAGACAAATAAGATTCACTAGGTCAGGGATGGACAAACTAAACCGCTAATAGCTCAGATGCCTGTTTTTTAAATAAAATATTATTGGAACATAGCCATGTCCATTCATTTACATATTGTCTATAGCTGCATTTATGCTATGGCACCAGGGTTGAGTAGTAGCTATAGAGACCTTAATACCTACAAGCCTAAAATATTACTGTATGGTCCTTTAAGAAAAAGTTTTCTGACCCCTGGGCATTTTTTTTTTTTTTACAGTATTATTTACAGTTTTAAATACCAGGATTACCTTTGAAGATTTGCAAGCTAGGGAGTGACATGATGTGAGAATGTTACTGGCAGTAGTATAGAGAGCGGCTTGAACAGAGGATTTGGTAGAAACTGGGAGATAAATTGAGAGTATTTCTGGGAGTGTGATCCTGATGGTAATCATGGAAACAATAAGATTATTGTACTGAGAAGGATGACTAAGGAGGACTTGTGTTAATAGGAGGCACAAAAGGAAGATTGTTATGATTCTATGAATTTGAGTAACAGGATAATGGTGACAATAATAAATTTGTATAATTTAAAGCATACTCATGCACTAACTCAAAAAAAAATTAATTTAATTAAAGAAATTGGACTTAATTTTAGATGTGGTATATATGGTGAATTTGAGGTGGCATTCAAAGAAGCATGTCATGCATTCAAGTTAAAAATCTTGAGTTAGAGATATGGAATGTGGTCATGTGTACTGATAGGGTATTGAAGTCATTTGTATGGAAGTTACAGATGAGATTGATGAGATCTCCATGGGAGTGTAGTGTAAAGGGAGAAGAGCAGACACTAAGAGTAGAGCTTTAAGGAATCAACACAAAGAGAGAATGGGCCTAAGAAGGGATTGAGAAATAATAGATTGTGAGTTACTTAACCATTTTCTCTGTACCCTTCCTACTATTTGCAGATCCTTAATCAAGCCAGTAATGTAGAATTTAGTGAAGACATTCTTGTTTATACAATCTTGTTTATACTATACCTTTTTAGTGCTGCGTTGAAGCCAGCCTATATTGTCCTGTGAGAGCTGAATATTAGATTTTCAGAAATTTTGGAAGCCAGTTAAACACAACATAGCTATTATAAAAAGTTAAATTATATAAGCTTAAAATTAAATAATTCATATTAAAAATAAAAAAAACATTCCAAACTCATCACTTATTTTACATATTGCTGTTATCTGTGCATTTGAGGTTGTTATTTACTTTTTTAATCTGGTCTTGTACACCTCTTGTATCTGTATGATGGAAATTTGTTTTAACAGTGTACTACTGTTTATACTGTTTGTCTCTTCCCAGCTTGGTTTGGTCGTGTGAAGTTGGCTATGGTAGGAGTATGTACACCATTAAAATCAGCAAATGCTATAAATCAGGGCTTAATTTATTGTTTTGTTGATTGTCTGCAGACTTAAGAAAGTGATAAATTATTAAAAATACAGATTCAACCTAAAGGTATATGGTATGATCTGTAGCCATTACATTATGAGTAATGCACAAAATTGAGGAAGTATTCTTCCAGTATTTGATAACCATTACCCAATTCAGCAGAGAAGTTGCTCACACCACTGACTAATGAGTGAAGTTCCAACGAATGTCTTTATCATTTCATTTGCATGCTGTTCGTTAAAGTGAACAAAAATAGGAACCATCTTTCATGTCAAAACCCATATTCACTTATCAGTTGCAACCATAGTAGATTTTGATATGAAAGTTTGGCAAAAATTATCAAATCTTTTTTTTGAGAATCAATTGGCTATATGGAATTTATGCTAGAGAGTATTGTGTGTTTTATTATTGTTTGCAAATTGTGTGCTACATATCCTCCATATCAGTAACATTTATAACTTACATGTTTATAGTTTTTTGAAGAGCCAGTTGTTAAACATTTATCAGGATACCACTGACTTTCATGATTTTATAAAATCAGTAAAACTCAGAAGGCTTTATTTTTTTATACTGAAGAATTAGTTTTTTGCAATTGTGTTTTGCGTTTATAGTTTGTATAGCAGTTGCCATTTCCACAGTCATTTCCTCTTTATTTGGGGGACTCATTTCACTCCATCTTATGTGATGTTAAGCAGGGAAGATAACATTTTTGGTTTACTTAAGAGTTTTTCTGAAAGTTGGGGTATAAAGCACTTTTAGTCAGCCATATAGCATGAGGTAAGGAAAGTAGTGAACTGCATTGTATTTATTAATTAATTTGCTCACTAAAATAATATAACATTTTCTAGGGATTCAACTAATGAAACTACTGCCCATTCCGATGCTGGCAGCGAACTTGAAGAAACAGAGGTCAAAGGAAAAAGAAAAAGGGGTCGTCCTGGCCGGCCTCCAGTATGTATTATGCTTGTCTTTTTTGTTTCTTTAATGGTGACCATGTAATGGGCTTGATATGAGCTGTTTGTTAATTCTAGTACTTGTATTGTTAATACTTTTTAAAAATTTCACTGACACAATAGAGTTTGGAAACTTTGCTTTGTATAAATTGTCTTGGCAATGATCAGAGAAAGGAAATTATAGTATCTTTTTTTTCTCCATACTTCTGCAAATAAATAGTGGCCCATGTGAAGGCGTACAGGAGGTGATTAACAATGAATGACACGTAGTTAGTAAAGATTTCCTGCTTTTCAGTTGCACTCTGATATCTTATGAGCTCCTAAGTGTGTGTTTTAGTAGTACTAGTTTGGGATTTGGGGTCAGTCTCAATATACATTCTCGTTGATATATGATTGAGAAGTTTAGAAGAGCTCTAGATAACACTTCTTTGAGGGATATCTTTATGTCTTCTAAGAACATCAGTCATTATTTAAGTTTGCATAAGCTCTCAAAGATAGTAGTAGTATTTGTGTGTCAAGGGGTTAAGGCTTATAATATTCTATGTTTATTTTTGTAACATTTTTTGCTATTAAATTTTTTTTCTATTTTATACAAGTTCTTATGGAAAATCTTATCATCATTTTATAGGAGACACAGTAGTATAATGAGCCCCCCATATGCCCATTACCCAGCTTGAGTAGTTATCAAGTCGTGGCCAATCTTGTTTAATCTCTTCACTCCTTCTCCGTTTCTTTCCTTACCATGTTATTTTAAATGTTATCCTAGATATCATTCCACCTGTAGATGTTTCAGTATGTATTGCTAAAAAGAATAAGGGCTTACTTTGTCTATATCTTTTTTTAATATCACCACAATATCATTATCATACCTTGACACAACAATATTATATTAACATCACCAAATAACCAGTTTTATAGTTTATAATCATGTCATGAATGTTATAATTTTTAAAATGCAGTTTGTTGATTAGAATCATGATGCAAATACAATCCAACTCTTGCAATTGTTTGTTTAACCAGTTATTGTGTATATGTCCTTTGTAGTGAGTTACTGAAGACTATTTTTTGATGTTGTTCAATCATTTTTTCTATTTGTCAGAATTTTTAATTAGTTATATTTCCAGGCCAACCTGGAAAAAAAAGATGAAAGGAATACTTCTTCCATTTTGCTACCTACTTGCTTTTATCCCTCACTTATATTTAAGGGAAAAAATTTATGGGGGGAAAAGTATGCATTATAATCACTTTTTATATTACCTCTTTATTTGTAGAGGTGTTGGTGGTACAGTAGTCTTTACAAAAACATTTTGGGAAAAGTGAAAGACTCCTGCACTTGGAAACTGGAGACTTTTAGTTCCCATTACTACCCGGGTGTTGGGTTGGGTTGGGTTTGGGTTTGGTTTTTTTTTTTTTTTTTGAGACTATAGATTACATTGCTATACTGCATATCACAGGTTATAGCTGCAAATTTGGAAATAAGACTAAACTTGCTTAAGTAGGAAAATGAACTGCTCACATAATTGCTTGCTTGAATTTGTTCTCCACTCATTGAAAGTCTTCACTTACAGGATTCAGATTAAGTGCTATCTCCCTAAAGAGAGCTTTTAATTTTTTCCCTAAAGAGAATTTATCACCCGTTCAGCATGCTGTATTATTCCTTAGAACTTACATAATTTTTATGTGTGTACAGCTGAATCCCTGTAATGCTGTGCTTGTTGAAAATGCTTTGTGTACCCAAATGCTTAGTTCTTTTGTGGTAGGAAATATGATTTAAATTTTAGTGAAATTACTACAACATAATCTAGTAGGTAAATAGTACATGTGCATGCTGTGTTTATAGAATTGGAAAAAAATGTTGACTGGGATAGGATAGTAACATTCTAGAGGCTTGTTTTAGTTATCCTTCAGGCCATATATTCATACTCATTAGTTCACATGGCTATCTGTACTTCCACCTAATTCAGTCAGGCTCATTTCTTTTTTGAGGAAACAACACAACACAACACAACACAACATCCTGAATTTCTACTTTGGGCTTTACATTGAGCTGGTGCTTTTTATGTCTTTTAATCCTCACATCAGTGCCATGAAATGGGTCTTAAATGCAGTTTACAGTGTAGAAAACAAAGTTAAAAAGTAGCATTTTGTCACACAGTAAGTAAATAGCAAAGCTAAGATTTGAATTCATATTCTAAACTCCCACATTGTTTCTCTTAAGCCAAAATGCCATGCTGTTAATTAATCTTGAGAGATGTAATTGTCAAAATGATCGGATTAGAGTCCTGCTCTAGGTACCTCTTCTTCAATGATTGGGCATTTTCTGTCAACTAGCTCCATCTTGAATTATGCCAAGTTTCGACTGATAATGCTTCTGTTTTAGTTATGTTAATATTATTCATTACTTCTTTTAAAAAAGCTTTACCTATTATCTTTTATTCCATTTTAAGGGGTCTTCTTTTATCTCTGGTTTTATTCATTTAGTCAAATGATAACAAATAGTATAAGGACTTTCTCTTATGGGCAGTTTTTTTTTTTTAAATTTCTAAATTCTTAGGAGGCATCTCATTTTTAGAGGTCATCTCAATATTTCCTTTTAATCTGCTATTATTTCAGAGACTTTTTCTCCATTAAACCACCCTTATTTTGCAGTTGTCCTAATTAATATTTGTTGTAACTCTGCCCAAGTAATGATCTCTAAATAAGCACTATACAGTATCATATTTATAACTTTATGATTGTATTGATAAATAATGGACATCATTATCTCTATCTACTAACATTAATCCTTTGGTGATCACATCCAATCTCATGACTAAGCTGATGTCTCCCAGAGTTACATTGCTGTCCTCGACCTACCTTCTAGATTCTAGACTCATATCCAGATGCCCATTGGACATTTTCATTTAGTTATTTAATGGACCCAAGATGTTCAAAAACCAAACTCTCCCTGCTCACCTGTTTTCCATAATGGCAACTTCATCCCTATAGTTGCTTAGGCTATAAACGTTGGAGTCATTCATGACCCTTTTCTTTCTCAGCTTGTACTGAGTCGGTAAGCAAATCTTGTTTACTCTTTTTGCAAATTGCATCAGTTATTCTTTAGTACAAAAGTAGTCTAAGGTGCCATCAAATGATCTTTTTGCTCAAACCTGTCAGACTTTCTTCTTGTCTCAGGGCAGTTTCAGAATGTTGCTGTTTTTTTCTGTCCCACATATCAACAGAGCTACTTACTACTTCTCTTCCTTCTTGTAGTTTCTGTTCATATGGCATTTTCTCATTGAGGGTTCCCCTAAAGATCATGTTGCAAATTACTCATTGTTAATTGAGTAATTTGTTAATTGTTAAAGATTGCAAATTCCCACCTCTACCTGATAGGACTTAACTGTGTCCGCGCGCGCGCGCGCGAGTGTGTGTGTTTTCCTCTTTTTCCGTGGAACTTAATGTCATCTAACATAGTACTTTGTTTTACTTATTTATTTGCCTATTGTCTGTTTTCCCCCAAGTGTAATGTAAGCTACATAAAGGCAGGGATTTTTATTTAGTGTGTTTTCTGCTGTTTACTATTGTCTGACCTGCAGCAAGCGTTCAGTAAATGTTTATTGGATAAATGAATGGTGTTTAACTTTGTTAAATCAACACTTTTCCCTCCCTTGGTGTTAAAAAAATATTTTTATTTTGGCATCATTCAGACACAAAAGTGTTTTAAGAATACAAAGAACTCCCACCCATCTTTCATGCAGATTGTCCAAATGTTAACATTTTACTACATATCATATCCTCTCTATATGTGTATATGTGTATACACATACACACGTAAATATATATTTTATATAGTATATAGGAAGATATATACCTGTTATTATTTTTGAACTGTTTTAAGAGTAAATTGCAGACATGATGCCACTTCTTATACTTTTGTGTAAATTTCCTTGCAGGCAAGGGCACTCTCCTACATAACCACAGTATAGTTATGAAACTCAAGAAAATAATATTGATATAATAATGATCTTATCTATATACCTCATTTTAGACATTGCCAATTGTGTAATAATTCCCTAGAGAAAAGAAAAAAAATTTATATTCTGATTCAGGATCCAGTCCAGGTTTTCATGTTGCTTTTATTTATTTATTTAAATCAGCACATCTGTAACCTAACCCATCTTTAGTCTCTGATATTATGTTTTATTAAGGATTTTGTTCTTTGTTCCGTTTAAATGAGAACCAGCACTTCTATATTCTCAATGTTATTTAGCTTATTTGCATAGGCTGAGTAGCAGAGGTAAATAAAAACTGCTATAGTTTTTATCTTTTAAATGTCTATTCATATACAAGGAATATGGAGAATATACAACAAAAGATTAACAATGAATATGAGAAGGATAGGTTAACAAGTGCTTTTATATATAAAAATTGAATCTTTTAAATTACTTGGTACTTTTATTTAGAATGTTGTGAATTTCATAATATTTAAATATTTTGCATCATTTTAAATGGCTAGACAGTATTCTGTATCATAATTATTTAATTGATTCCCTATTATTGAGTATTTATGTTAAAAATTCTTAACCTATTCTGAACCATGCTGATGTAAACCATTTTGTAAATAAATTTTGCCTTAGAGTCATTGCCTTTCTCATTTTATCCTAATTCCTAAAAGTAGAGTCGATTAGTCAAAATGTATGCTGTTTGTTTTGAAAGCTTTTGACATGTATTATTTGTTTGCCTTCACATAGCAAAATATATGGCTTGTCCATCTTACCTTTCCTTATAATTATTTGTTAATTTTTAAGTGGTGAGAATTTAAATACTTTCTAAAATATTTATTTGTGTTTCTTTTGTGAATTGCCTATTTATCATTTCCTATACTACTATTCTATTTTTATTTTTCTAAGAAACAAATGCCGCTTTATAAAAGAATTTTTATAGTTTAGGTCTACACATTTTTATGATCACTTTTGGAAATGTGTTTATCAGTTGGACTTGTATCTCCTTTGTTAGACTAGCTTTGTTGTTTTATTTTCTTAATTTTTCACTTAGTGTTTTTTCCTACTGACTAGTTTTTAGTTCTGACTTCCTTAATTTTGTTAAAGGCTACCACAGTTCTCCCAGGAACACAGAATTAAAACCTGAGTCCTTGTTAAATTTCCTTATCTTCAAGTACTTCCTCTCTCTCCTATATCTATTGAAATTTCAGATCTTATGATTTTTATTTTTGATCCCACAGTGTCTTCCACATCTGTCCATTGTTTTGTATTTCCCAAGTTCCTGTCTTTAGGGCTCACTTTATTGGCTCCTGTACTGTTACCTTCCTATCTTTACACGTTCACCTTTTCTATTTCATCCTTTTTAACACTGCCAGATTGGTATGTTTTTACTTGTTCAAAAAGCAAGCAGTGTCTTTTTATTGTGGGGCATGTTCTTCTAACCTAACTCACAACCTAATATTTTATTCTATTTCCCAATTCGTAACCTTCAGCCAGTCAGGCATATCTCTCTTGTCCTTCTGTATGTGTCTTTTGCCTTCCCACTTCTGCACCATTGCTTATGGTGTTTTTCCCCCCTAGAATCCTATTTTCTAAATTCTACCTATACTAATCTTACTAATGTTAATTTTACTAATTTTACATATCTATTGAGCCCCAACTTAGGGCTCATTCATTTGTAGAACTTTTCCTAGTTCTCAATATTAGAAATAATCTTTCTCTTCTTAGAACCCTTCTAGCACTTCTAGAACTTAAAGTTTCATGAAAAGCATTTTTTGTAGTTTACTATTTTATATTACAGCTAGTTGTGTGTCTGTCTTTTAATTGTATGTACCTAAAGGTTTTACGTTAAGCTATCCCAAAACATGTTAATGTGCATTATTTGTGAAAGGGTAAGGGTTATTTCATAGTCATAGCTTGTGAAAAAAGCCAGATAAGGTACAAAGGTAAAGAATGTTGATGTATCTGTGTTTCTTAAAACTAGGAAAACCATTGCACATTCGGACTGCAACTTATCTAGAGCTTTTGGAATAGAGTAAGTGTGAATAATTTTCCTACACAGTGGTGCTAACATTCACTTAAAACGGTTTACCAGAAATGTAGGTATACATTTAAATTAAGTAATATATAATTGTAGTAAAGAAGTTGTCCTAAAGATTGTTGTAAACTCTGAAGTTAGATTACATCATTTTCACAAAAGTACAGTGAAAATTGTTTAGCTTTGTGACTTTCTAAATATATGTAACATATTTTCCATGGAATTCATTACTTAATATAACAGGCTTTGTTTAAGGTATTTCAGGTTTGTTTTCCTATATGTATTCATTAGCCTTTTTTCCCCCTCATTGTGTCTCTTGAATTAGCTGCAGCAGTGAGTGTATTAGTAACTCTATGGACCATAGACATTTCACTTGCACTATTGTTTATGAGATATAAAGCACAAGTCTTCCTCCTTTACTAGAAGCTGACAAAATTGTATTACGATGTCGAAAAATATATCCTAAATATTAATACTATAAGTTCTTTGAAGGCCATTTCTGGTAGGTAGTGGCTATGATGTTGAATAGTACAGGTATAGAGAATCAGTCAGGGTCCAGTCAGAGGACAGAATTCCTGCCAGTAATTCAAAAGGAGAAAATTTAATATAAAGAATTATTAATTATTTAAAGATGTTTAATCATTAATCCTTTGGGATTTTGAAATTAAGGCAATTATGAGATACTGCTATATACCTATTAGAATGGCTGAAATCTTAAAACCTGACAGTAACCAATTTCCTTGCTAGTATGTGAAGCAGCAAGATTTCTCACTCATTGCTGGTAGAATTGCAAAATGGTACAGCCACTTTGCACGACAGTTTGGCAGTTTCATACAAACCTAAACATAGTTCTACCCAACATTCCAACAATCATAGTCCTAGATGTGTACACAACTGATTTTAAAATTATGTCCACACAAAATCCTGCTTATGAATGTTTATAGCAGCTTTATGCATAATTGCTAAATGGTGGTGACCAAGATATCCACCATTAGGTAAATGTATAACAAATGTGGTACATCTATACAATGAAATCTTACTTAACAATAAAAATACATTTATTTTTCAGTTACTAAAAGACATGCATGAATCTTAAATGGAATTGTTCAAGTAAAAAATGCTAGTCTGGAAAGGCTACATATTGTGTGATTCCAGTTTACAGGTTGAATATCCCTAACCTGAAAATCAAAAATACAGAATGTTCTGAAGTCCAAAACTTTTGAGTGCCGTCATATAGCCAAGTGGAAAATTACACAGTTGACCTCATGTGATGGGTCACAGTTAAAACACAGCCAAAACTTTGTTTTATGCACGAACTTTAAAAAAATATTGTATAACATCACCTTCAGGTTATGCATGTAAGGTGCATATGAAACAAATGAATTTCATGTTTGTTTAGGCTTGGGTCCCATTTCTAAGAAAATCTTATTAAGTATGTGCAAATATTCCGAAATTTGAAAAAAATCTAAAATCCAAAACACTTTTGGTGCCAAGAAGTTCAGATAAGGGATATTCAACCTGTGTATGAATATCTGGAAAGGACAAAACTATGATGATGACTAAAAAAATTAAAATTAGTGGTTGCCAAGGGAAGGAGGAGAGTTGAAGGAGTGAAGCACAGGGGATTTTTAAGGTGGTAAAACTCATCTTTGTGATCCATAATTGTGCATACATGACACCGTACATTTGTCAAAACCCATAGAATTTTATAGAGCAAATTTTGTGTAACATACAGGATGTATGTGTGTGTGTGTGTGTGTGTATGTATGTGTGTGTGTGTATATATGTGTGTATATATATATATATATATATATATATATATATTTGAGACAAGAGTCTCACTCTGTTGCCCTGAGTAGAGTGCCATGGCATCAGCCTAGCTCACAGCAACCTCAAACTCCTAGGTTCAAATGATCCTCCTGCCTCAGCCTCCTGAGCAGCTGGGAGTACAGGTGCACACCACAACGCCCAGCTAATTTTTCTGTTTTTAGTAGGAATGGGGTCATGCTCTTGCTCAGACTGGTCTCAAACTCCTGAGCTCAAGCACTTCTCCCGCCTCGGCCTCCCAGAGTGCTAGGATTACAGGCATGAGCACCACACCTGGCCAGGATGTATATTTTCTTCATCTTTCCACTTAAGAGCCTAGAAGCAAAGATATCCCAGTAGTTAGGAGCAAAACCTAATGTCCAGATCTTTATCTCTGATATTATTCTCTATGAAAGGAACCCAGTCTCCTTATAGTACTGGTGATTCTTGAACTGGGGCAGGGAATATACAAGGTCAGCCTGGAGCATCTTGTAGTGCCAAAGTTTCCGAGTGCTAAAAGACAAACGAAACACCCATACATAATGATGGGATTTTGTGAAATGGACACAGGAGCCAACTGAAAGTGCTCCCAATGGCCAAAGCTGGAATAGTTTGAACAACAAAATAAAATGGTATTGAATTATAGCCCAAAGTATAAAAACAATGTTGATGAGTCCATACTGATTGAATAAATAAATGGGTGAGAACAGAGAAATCTCCCATGTGGGACAATGCCAAATAATTTATGTAAATACTTACCTCTTCAAGGAGGTAGAGTCCCCACCCTTTAAGTGTTGGCTATATTTAGTGATTTTCTTCCAAAGAGTATAGTATGGAAAGAGAAAGAAAAGTAACTTTACAGTGGAGAAACTTGGAAAACATTACCTCAGCCTACTGATGAAGGTCAACATCAACAGTGATAAATTATGTTGATAGTATTTACTCTTGATATGAAGTGATATTAATAAAAATGGCACATTGCCTATCCCCTCTTCCTTCCTCAAACCCATAATCCCAGTCTAGTTAGTCATCACAAAAATATCAGACCAATCCCAGGGAGGGACCTTTTAGAAAATACCTGATCAGTATTTCTGAAAACTCCTGAGGTCGTCTGAAACCAGGAGAATCTGAGAAACTGTCACAGCCTAAGAGGACATTTGGGAGATGTGAAGACTAAATGTAATATGATATCCTGGATGGGCTCCTAGAATAGAAAGAAGTCATTAGGTAAAAAGTAAGAAAATGTGAATAAAGTGTGGACTTTTGTTAGTATATCAATATTAGTTCAGTAACTATAGCAAATATACCATACTAATGTAAGATGTTAATAATAGGGGTACTAGATGTGGAATATATGGGGATTCTCTGTACTATCTTTACAGTTTTTTGGTAAATTTAAAATTTCTAAAAAATAAAGTTTATTTAGAAAGTAAGCAATTAGCTCATTATGTATTAATTCACACAAAAATGGTTACAGGGCTGTTAACTACTAAGAGGAGTGAAGAGAGTACTGTACTATGAGGAACACAGTAGTAGCAAATGCAGGGAGCAGGTACATAACCAGGAAGAGAAGCCCCTCCACTGTATGCCTTGTAGTGTTCCTCTAGTACTCAATATTTACAAAGTCCAATGCTGCAGTGCATGGCAGAAGAGAATTGTTTGCAGAGTCCAGCTGCAGTATCAAAAAGCAGGACAAGTAAGGGTGGATTTGGAGATGAGGGACAATAAATTGGTAATTTGAACAGGGCTATAATGAGGATTAATTAAGTTACTCAAAAGAGTATGAGGATTAAGAAGAAAAGATGTTTAGGAGAGACCTCTGGGTAACACTAACAGGTAAGAAATGGAGAGAAAAGATACTGAAAGGAAAGGAAGAATATCATGTGGCCTGTTAAGAGAGTTTCAAGAAATGTCTGTTGCATTTAGTGACATTGATGTCATTGGTCAGTTTGATGAAGCAGGAACCATAGGATAAGTTTATATATGAATGAATGAAATTCATGGGAAAATACATAGAGTGACTGCAAACAATTTTGTTCAAATTATCATTGGCTCTACAGATGAGACGTAGATAGGGTGGTAGCTAGCATTACCTTTTTTAAAAAAAATTAGAGGTAGGAAAAAGTATGTTAATTGAAGAATGTAAACTCCATTAGGGCAGGAATGTTTATCTGTTTTGTTTATTGCTATATTCCCGGTACCTAGAATGGTTCCAAATATATTCAATAGATATTTGTTGCATGACTTAGAAATACTTCAGCACTTCAGTAGAGGTTGAATATATAGCATTTCCCAGGAATGTTTTATTGAGCAAGGTTTCTGAGAAAGCAGGAGAATATGGAGGAAGGTATGAAGAAAGAAATGTCAAGAGAGGGCAAAGTTAAAATGTTCAGCACTGGCATTATTATTATACAAAATACTAAGTGAATTTTTTAAACTTTATTTTCATACCTTATATATGTGAACTTACGTTTTGCTGTTTGCACTTTTTTTTAATCACTGAGAACAAATTGTAACGCTTCTTTTGGTTGGGCATTATATCTCTTATCTGCAGCACTGTTAAATACCTTTCATGGGATCAAACATAATTTAAGATCATTTTATATAAAGCAAAGTAAGCCCACATTGAATGTAATTTTTGTTTATCTTTTTATTCAGTCTACAAATAAGAAACCTCGAAAATCTCCAGGTGACAAGAGCAGAATTGAAGCTGGAGTTAGAGGAACAGGCCGTGGAAGAGCTAATGGGCACCCTCAACAGAATGGTGAAGGGGAACCTGTCACATTATTTGAGGTGGTCAAATTGGGAAAAAGTGCAATGCAGGTAAATTTTAAATGTTTTTATTTCATATATAAAGCAATAGAGTCAGTAACCTGTGTGGAATCTGTTAGTGTATATATTGGCCCTTTATATACTCTTGTTGTGTAATCAAGTTTATTTTTAAAGGTCTTTGTTTTGGTTTGCTTTGTAAAGAGCATCAAGAAAAGCATTTTGTTTAATAGTAAGATATTGTGTTAAGTAAAAAGACGTATATATAGTAGGAGCTACCCAAGAGAATTTTTATTGCCTTGATGTTTTTTTAGAATTTGATTTAATATAAGTAACCCATGTTAGTATTACAGAGTATTTGAAAGAGGAAAGAGCATTCTTTGGTAGTGAATTAGGAATAACCACAATACTCATTTCATGGTTATTTTTTGTATATATGTGATCATTTATAACTTTACTCTCCTATCTCTCCCCATTTACTCAACGAATATTAAGTATTCTGAAAGAATACAGTTTTATTGGCTTACTAATTCATTATGGGAATGAACCATAATTATTTTGTTGATCCTTTAGAATGTCTTTACATTTTTTCACTAATATAAAATTTATTCATTGTTTATATTTATATCTCTGCATCTTTTTTATTTTAAAATACTAGAGGTGGAATTATTTGGCTAAAGGGTATTTTTAAACTGTGTGATACATAAATACCATATTTTTCTCCAAAGAATTATACTAGTTTACCTTTCACCATAACTGTAGCAGGATGCCCACATTTCCATGTACCAGTGCTAGCAATTGGGTATTTTATATTTAAGAATTATTCAATAACATAGGTGAAAAATAATAATTCACTATTATTTTTATTAGCATTTCTTTGATCACCAGTGATTAACAATATATTAAATTTTTTTATTTCATATGTGCTCATTTTTTATTTCATTTTCAATTTACGTTTGCAAATTGTTTATGTAGTTTATGAAGCAATTACTTTTAGAACTAAAACAGGCAACTTTTCATTGTTATAGTTTCTATTTTTAATCTGTATTTATGTTTGAAGCCCATAAGGGCATTTAGTGTTCATTATTTTTTGTGTATGTTACCAGCTTGATGTGTTCAAGGGTCTTGGAATTTGTGTGGGGAGGGAGGGAGGTATAGTAGTAGGATGATGCTAAATGGCAAAACAAATTAGGGAGTTTCCAGTGATCCAAAGAAATGGATGACAATCTGCAAATAACATTAAGTATAATGGAAAAATAGATCTGTGAGCTTTAGCCATTAAACTTGACACTTTCTTCATTATACTTTAACAGAAGAATTGTTAAGCTACAGAAGTATTAATTTTTGAGCTCTACTTTATTGCTTCCCACCTTTAGTTAGAAACACCAACAAGCAGAAGAATGAGGAAAATGAATTTTTTTTTTTTTTTTTTAAAGACAGGGTCTTACTGTGTTGCCTGGGATAGAGTACTACAGTGGCCTCAACATAGTTCACTGCATCCTCAAACTCCTGGGCTCAACCTATCCTCCTGCCTGAGCCTCCCAAATTGTTAGGAATACAGGCGTGAGCCACTGTGCCTAACCAAAAAATGAATTTTTATATAAAATTCTGACAATTACATTTCATTATTTTGCTTTCACTTTTTCATATTAAACTTTATTTTACCAGATATTTGTCTCTGTAAAGATAATTTTAGTGTATATGGTATTAAAGCTGTATACCAGCTTTTATTTAATATGAACAAAATTTTATCATCTTCTATATTTGAAATAAAACACTGACCCAAAGTAAGTTTTTTCGCTTTCATCCACTGTTTTATTCTTCATTCTGATTACTCTTTCCTGAGCATACTGTTTTATACTGTCACTCTTCTGCTTAAAAATCTTTGGGTCCTTATTTTCTGAAAGATAATTATTAATTATCAGGACCTTGGTGCCTTCTATAATTTGGTTTTAACTCACTTTTCAACTCTTTCTTACTGTTCCTTAATTGAAGTTCACTCCAAACATTTTTGTTTTACTTTGTTGTAATTTTCTATTATCCATGTTATTTTTTTCCCTTACTGGCTATATTCAGGTTCATTTATAAACTTCCATAATTTTTGTTTTTCATTGAGCACTCTATTTTGGGCATTTTTTTTCCTATGAATTTACCTTCTGATTTATGTAGTACTTCATAAAACAGCTGGGCCATGATTTATTTAACCAGTTTTTATTTGGATTGTTTACAGTGTTATTGCATTAAAAATAGTGCTCTTTATGTGGAATTGTTTCATAACATAAATTCTTGAAAATGGTTGCTGAGCAAAGGGAATGCATGTTTAAAAAATTGATAAGGATCTTTCATCGACAGTGGCACAGAAATTTCACTGTTTATTACGTCCTCACTTCAAATATAGAATAATGATAGATAAAATATTAAAAAGAGAGTAAAGCTGGATACGGTGATGCATACCGGTAGTCCCAGCTACTTGGAAGGCTGTAACAGAAGGATTGCTTGAGCCCAGGAGTTCGAGGCTAGCCTGGGCAACATAATGAGACCCCTTCTCATTATTGCCCCTTACCACAGTAAGATGGTTAAATTTTTTTTTTTAAAGGAGAGAGGGAATACAAGCAGACATCAGTGAGTTTAGAAACAAACTAAATATTTATGTGGATTAAAACTACAAAGTAATGAACACGATTGGGTTTAGGGTAGAGAAGCAGATATTTGTATCCAGGAGTTTGACTTTTGTGTGTTTAAAGGACTAGCAGTGTTTCATAAAGAGCAGGGAAATAAAGTCAGGCCCTATTACGTGAAGCAGGGCTTTACAGAAGTCTTCCTACTTCTAAAGGAGGCTGAAGAAAGCTACTGATGACTACTGGCTTATGTTTAGGGTAATTATATATCTCAAGTTGCCCTTGAGACTCCCAGTTATGTTTATTGTTTATATAGTTATTTATAGAGACTCCTTTAATACTCAAAAGGGTACTATTAATAGTTTGGATGGTGATTTATATTAAAACCCCACTTACAGGAAATAAGGGCTGAGGGAAGAGAGAAGACAGACATAGAGTTCTTATGATTAGCACCTGAGTTGAAATATGTGCTCGCTTGGTTGGTGACTAGTTCTGTAAAAATTCCCAATGTTGAAATGCAAATTAAAACCACAGTAAGATACCTCCACACCCCTGTCAGAATGGTCATTATTATACACTGTTGATGGGAATGTAAACTAGTACAACCTCTGTGGAAAACAGTATGGAGATTCCTTGGAGTAGTAAAAGAGACCTACTGTTTGATCCAGCAGTTTCACCACTGGGTATCTACTTAAAGGTAAAGACACCATTATACAAAAAAGACACCTGCACCCAAATGTTTATCGCAGTAAAATTCACAGTTGCAAAGATGTGGAATCAATGTAAGGGTACATCAACTGATAAGTGGATAAGGAAAATGTAGCATGTGACAGACAGACAGACAGACAGACAGACACACACACACACACACACACACACACACACACGGAGTACTACTGACCCATAAAAGGGAATGAAATAATGTCTTTTGCAGCAACTTGGTGGAACTGAGACCATTATCCTAAGTGAAGTATCTCAAAAATGATAAAACAAATACACTTGTAAGTGGAAGCTAAATGAAGGGTATATATGGTCATAAAGTGGTGTAATGGACATTGAAAACTAAGAAAGCAGAAGGGTGAGGGGTGAGTGAGGGATAAAAATCTACCTATTAGGTACAGTGTACACCATTCTGGTGATTGATACACTAAAAGTCCTGATTTGAGCATGATACAATCCATCCATGTAACAAAAATTACTTGTACCCCCTAAATTTATTGAAATTAAAAAATGTATATATTCCCAATGTTAGGTAAGGAAGTTCCAAGTCCACATTATATGATCTGGTTCTGCAATGGAGTGCTCAGCATGAGTAGAAGTAATCACAGAAAAATTAGAGGGAAGGGGTAAGTCTAAAAGAAAGAAATAAGTATGCTAAAGATGCTAGAGGGATGGAAGAATAAACTGTAATACAAAATAGGGAATAAATCAAACAAGAATAGGTAGATATGAAAAAGGACCAGTCTCAAAATTGAAAATAAATTGTTTGAGTAAAAAACTCAGTAAGTTTAAGTTTTACTCAGGAAAAATGCTACATTAGATGCCATCAGAAGGAGAATTCAAGAATTGGCATTCATTAGGCATTCACTTAGAATGTAACGCAGATAAATAAAGAAGTAAGAAAATATCAAAGAGCTGTTTAGAGACTTTGATATGGATTGAAGAATTCCAAAATATGTTGGGAAGAGATCAGAGAAAAAAAAGGGACACAGTTTTTGAAGAGATAATTTTGGAGAAATTTCCAGACACATTTTCTCAGATCCAAAGTTTGTTCAAAGGAGTGAAGAAGATAAGTGAAAATAATTACATAGCTATAAATAGTATAGTATAACTGTGGAATGTTGAGGAAATCTTGAAAGATTTCATCAAAGAATGTCTGATCCTTTTCTTTCACTACAGTGTGGTTAATGTTGAAATACATAATTAAATAAATTCACCTTACTAAATTGCATTGTACTTGGAAGTATAAAAAGGTACTTTTAAATAACTTGTATTAAAGAGGAAATATGGAGTTGAAATATGAATGTTAGTGAAAGTAACGTTAGTGAGAATGTTGGAGCCAGCTAAATCACTACTAAGTAGTCTTTTAAGTGCATTAATGTTAAGTGAAAGCAGTAAAAACTAGAAAAAGAAAAACAGCAAACCCTAAGTAATTAGGAAGAAAAGAATAATAAAAGTAGAAGTGGAAATTAAATAGAAAAAAAATAGTAGAATAGGTCAACTAACTCCAAATATTTGAATTTAATAAATTTTTAAGACTTGGAGGTTTTATCTTAGGAATGTAAAAATGGTTTAACATTAGAGAATCTTTTAGTATAATGTACCAAATAATCATATTACAGGAGAAAAACCCTATACCTGAATTGATGTAGAATGTTTAGGAAAATTATGTGATAAAATACAGCCAATATTCATGATAAACAAAAACTATTAATGAATTAGGAAGAAGAGGGAACTTCCTTAGCAATAAAGAGTATCTCCCTCAAACCTGCAGCTCAGATCATGTCATTTTTAACATTGAAGTTTAGATGTATTTCTAGCACCGAGCATTGTCACTACTACTGTTCAATACTGGAACCAGTAGCCAATGCACTGAAACAAAAAAAAAAGAGGAAAAAAGAAAGAAAAATTTTAACAATTGATATGAAAGATGAGCAAGTATATAGGCAGAGGATACAATTGTCTGTGTTGAAACTTCAAGAGAAGCTATTAGACTGTTAGAACTAAAGAGAGTATTCGGCAAAGTTCCTTGGTAGAAAATTCACAGTAAAAAAAAAAAAATCATTCAGGTATGAGATATGAAAGAAGAAGAAGAATTAAAAGCAATAGTTTTCTGTCTTCAGTGATGACCGATTAGAAAAAGTAATTGGAAACAAGACCCGAGTCAAAATAGAAATAAAATCAATGAGGAACTAAAGAAAAACCTAATAAAATTTTGGGTGAAACAGAATAAAATACTATTTTATACCCATCATATTGAGTAACATAAAAAAGGCTTGACTATACCAAGAGTCTGTGAGGCTACAGAGCAGCAGCTAGTGAGAGTACAAATCTGTATAACTCCTTTGGAGAAAATTTTGGTAATATCAAGAACAGTTGAGTGATCTACTATCCAGATTTCATTCATTTGGTAAATATTTAAGGTTTGCCTACACTGTGGGAGCCACTTTTCTTTTTCCTTTTTTTTTCTTTACTAAGAGCACAGCATTGAAGAAGAGCCATTTAATTCCTAGATAGCACCTCTAGAGAATTTTTTTGTATGTTTAGAAATAGGAATGTTTATTGCTGCTTTGTAGTAGTAGAAAAAAATAGTAAAAAGCCTGTATTTCTGTAAACAGTATAATTGATAAATAAAATGTGGTGTATTTAAACACTTAAATTCTCTATAGTACCATAATGGATAAATTTTAGAAATGCATTTTAAGGGACCAATGCAAGGTGCAGAATGATGCATAACTCATGATGCTCTAAAGTGTAAACACATATATAAGATTATCTAACACCACATTTTTTTTTTTTTTTTTTTTTTGAGACAGAGTCTCACTCTGTTGCCCAGGCTAGAGTGAGTGCCGTGGCGTCAGCCTAGCTCACAGCAACCTCAAACTCCTGAGCTTAAGCGATCCTCCTGTCTCAGCCTCCCGAGTAGCTGGGACTACAGGCATGCGCCACCATGCCCGGCTAATTTTTTCTATATATATTTTTAGCTGTCCATATAATTTCTTTCTATTCTTAGTAGAGATGGGGTCTCGCTCTTGCTCAGGCTGGTCTCGAACTCCTGAGCTCAAACGATCCGCCCACCTCGGCCTCCCAGAGTGCTAGGATTACAGGCGTGAGCCACCACGCCCGGCCAAACACCACATTTTTGATATTGGTTACTTTTTGAGAAGATAGAAGAAATTGGACCACAAAAGTATATATACTATACAGGAATACAGATATTGTGGGTTTGGTTTCAGACCACCACGATAAAGCTAGTCATACAATTTTTTTGGCTTCCTAGTGCATATAAAAGTTATGTTTCCACTATACTGTATTCTGTTATTTGTGCAATAGCATTATGTCTAAAAAAAAAAAAAGTACATACCTTAGTTAAAAAATACTTTCGCTAAAAAATGCTAATGGTCATTTGGGCCTTCAGTGAGTCATCATCTTTTTACTGGTGGGATGTCTTGCCTGGATGTTGATGGTTGCTAACTGAAGGGCAGTTGCTGAAGGTTGGGGTAGCTGTGGCAGTTTCTTAAAGTAAGATAACAATGAAATTTGCTGCGTCAATTGACTCTTCCTCCCACGAAAGATTTCTCTGTAGTACGCAATGCTACTTGAATAGCATTTTACCCACAGTAGAATTTCTTTCAAAATTGGAGCCAGTCCTCTCAAACCTTGCCACTGCTTTATCAACTAAGTTTAATGTAATCTTCTAAATCCTTTGTGGTCATTTCAGCAACATTGACAGCATCTTCATCAGTAGTAGGTGTTAGGTAGGCAATAGCAGAGGATGTTTCTTAATGTAGAAATAGGAAATGCAAAGGTGAAATCTATGCCCTGACCATAGAGGGCATAGATGCCCTGGTAAAAATAGAGCTAAGGGAGAGACCATTGAAGAATGTTTTGACATTTTGTGAAATTGATCACATTTTAGAAAGAAAATGGCCATATTTGCATTTTTAGAAATACCTTTCTGGGAGCAATTTAGATGATCTGGTGGGGTAGTTAAGGCTGGAATCAGGGAGACCAGTTAGAAGGCTTTCCCCCCCTTTGATCCAATTGGGAAGTGGTGAAAGTTCAAATTTATAAAGGGTCAGTGAGGATGGAGAGTAAGTGACAGCAACAGATTCAACAAATAGTAAGGCTGTGGAATCATTCTGAAAGGTGAGAAAGAGGAAGGAATCTAAGATGATCTCTAGTTTGATTTGGTAGTATTCACTGAAAGAAAGTTTGTATTAGAGGATAGGTGTGGGAGGATGGCTATGAGAATAGTTTGGTTTGGACATTTTGACTCTTAGATTTATGACACTAAATACATGTTACATTTTGGAACATTCAAGCTCTTTAGCTTAACAGGTATTTTTTTGCTTTGGTAGTTATAAATTGGTAAGCACTTAAATGAATATCTGTAATCCATTAGCACTTCCATTTTGTACCCCTTGATGTCAACTAAAAAAGTTGGATGATAGTTCATTCATTCAACAAAAATTCATTGAAAGCTCATTCTTTCAGGCATTGGATTAGGTGCAAGGAATACCATATGAACTAAACTCGCTTGACCCTTCTATTCAAATACTTTCCAATCTTAGAATGAAGAAGAAATTGTCCATACTAATCAAATGATCTGTTAACATATAGTTACAAACTGTTGATTAATGCTGTGCAAACTCCCTTTGGTCTTATTGTAGTGATGACAGCTTGTGTGAATATAGTGTCAGCCTACAAATGAAGTATACTTAGACAGTTTGGTCTTCTGTTTGCTTTTGACAACCACCTCTGAAGGTAAAATTGATTTTGTCCATTTAAGTATGATTGGGAAAAGAGATAGGTCTCTGAGGGGATAGTCTGTTATCAATCATTCTCTCTCCCTTAGAGAGGAAGCTTTGTTCTGGTGTCAAAGAAAAGTATGGGCTTTTTATAGTCACATTGATTTCTTCTAGTCTCCAAATTATAAATGGGTTAGATGCCAAATCTCTTCATATCAAGTGTGGAGGAATTCTCCCCCAATATTTAGCTGGGCTTGAATTTTACTCTCTGACTACACCAAGGAAAGTAAAAGCAGTTATGGGCTTATTTAAATCTCACCTGTTAATTTGTGTTTGAACTGACAGTTATATAGTGACTCTTACAGGAAGTAAGTGTATGCTTTTCTGAGCCATTAATAGAATGGAAAAAATGTTTATAATAATTTTCTAATGTTCATTGTTTGTAAAGCTTAAAAGTTTCAAGAATTATTGTAATGGCTGAAGAATATCTAAGGATTTAATTATGAAAAAAAGCTACTGAGACATTAAAGGAGAGAACGAATGTACTATTGACTGAAATGAAACTTTATGACAAAGATGGGCAGAAGACTTTAAAGGACAGAAATACTGCAATGAAGATGAGGAGTAAAACCTTACAGAACTAAGCAAATAAAAGTACTTGAATAGAATTAATCAATACATGAGAGTGTAATACAGGAAATGTATTAATAGTTGTAACTGCTTACAGTGTAAAATATTGGATGCAGGATTTAGAATCATAAAATATTCTAAACATTTAGATTATTTGCCTCAGGATAAAAGTAGAAAACGGAAATAACAGTTGTTTAAACAAGATAAAAATTTGTTTTTGTCATATGTAAAAGGTCACAGATATGTGGTCTTTTATGTGGGGACAGGTGCATTGTGAAATAATTGAAATTATTAATGTTTTAATAATAATTAAAGTATATATAATCATAACTTCAGCAGCTATACATTTTGATGTTTTTCAAAAATGGATTTTCCATTTAAAAAAGGAAGAAGCTGCTAAGGCAACACAATTTCATCAGACTCTGGGTCCATATTCCAAGCCCTCTGAACATCCTCCTGGTCCTGTCCAATTTTCATTCTTCTAGCCTGACCCTGGTGAGGAATCTGAGCCTAATGCTCCTGCTAGTCGTGAAGGCCAGCCACGTCTCACTCCATGTATACCATGAACAAGTTAATGGTATGGGTTGGGGTAAGGTGAGGGGCAGTAGGAGTTCTACTGGTCTCAGGCACTGGGCTCTTTGAAATGAACTGTTCCACTCTAGATCCCTTATTTTCTGGTGAAAAGACATGCTTCAGTGGCCAGGGATACGTATCCTTTCTGGATGTGATTTCCTATACAACCCCAACTTTGGTAGAAAGGGTATTTGAAGGCCTACCAATACAACCAGATATCACTGTGTTGGGTGAATCTAATGGACATCCGCAATTTGGTAAAGGAAGACCTGAGCCTACAACACAACACCCTTGCCACAAATCATTATTGTCAGAATGTCTATGCCTTTAAACTGAGACAGAGAAGCTCTGAGTGGCTCTTTTGTGACTGTTACTGACTACATTCTAAGTACAGGGTGGTTGTACACTACAAGCAGCCCATCATCTATGTTAAGGTGTAGCAGAACAACTTTCAGAAGATTATCGATGAGGTGGGTATTGCTAGCTCTGCCTATTTTGTGAGGAAGCCTAGGGATGAATCACTCTCCCAGAACTGTGGCTGTCTCAATATGCAGTTGTGTGGAGGCTCCTTTCTGGTCATCTCTATGTGGATAAGAAATTCACCCCCGCTCCCAACCACCATGAAACATTTGGCAGTTAGCTTCACTGTTGTCATTGTAGTGGTCGTTGTTGCTGGTGTTGCAGTTCTGGTGATCACCATCAGAAGGAAGTTGGGGAAGTACATGAAGATAGAGATCAAGAATTGGGACAGTTGACTATATGGCCAAACATAGGTCTGTATTAGGGAAGGTATGAAGGTAGGGCTAAGGATCAATTCAAGGTGAAACTTGATTCTTGTCCAAGGCAAGTGCTTCCTCCATTATCATCCACAACTTCCCTTCCCATCTCTCTTTTCATCCTTCAGTTTAATAGTTCGGACCCCAGACTACCTGTCTTCCTTCATGTCCCAACTTCTCTGAAGAACTTTTTCTAATATTCCCTCTTTCTCTTGGTCCAGGGACATGAAATCCCATGCTAGAAGTAAGCAAAGGCAGATATAAGAGGTCTCCATTGAATGATGTCTTTGATGAAGTGTAAAATAAAATGTTAAGATGATACCCCAGAATCATTTCAGAGTGATGGACTACCTTTTGAAGGTTTAAATGAGTTTGGATGAGGAATAGTGCTTTCCTTTCTTACTTTTAAGTTTTTTTGATTACGTCTATCTAGTTAACAATGAAATATTAGCATTGTCATCCTGAATTATCTACTTTATATAGTGGTCATCTTGTTGAAAAGAAAATCTGGCTTTGTTTGGACTTGCACAATAGCCATATTTATTGTCTGTTATACCACCAATGCATGTGCTTCATTTCTCACTTAAAAGGGAATCTTATTTCTTCTGCCTAAACAATCTTTTTTTCTTTTGTGAAGAGGAGACTCCATCTAGAAACTGCCAGTGTTTATTTATTTTTTTTTTTAGTAATTTTTAAAAAAATTTTTTATAAATAGAGATGGGATCTCCCTCTTGCTCAGGTTGATCTTAAACTCCTGAGCTTAAGCCAGAAATTGTCAGCGTTTACTCTTCAGCTCATCTTCATTACAGCTAGTATTAATGTTTTATTATATAAAAATATTTGTACATATTTTGTCTTTGATAATTTTGTTATGACTTCCTTAATATAACAGGGCTAATGAAATATAGTAAAATGTATGAGGAAAGCATAAAGCAAAAGATAGAGTTTGAATTTGGGTTAGATTATGGAAAAAAACAAAACCAAAACCAGTACAACTTGGTTTTTGGTCCTGGTAAAAGGTTGTACATCAGAGGGAATAAATGAAATGTCACAAATACTAATTGGATAAACAAAATAATTACATCAATCAATTCATTATGAAGCCAGGTCACATGTCTTAGAATTGGTTAATTAATTTGATCTTCAGAATCATTCAGATTTTGTAGGCCACAGTTTTCCTTACAATTAATTATATTTTTATACAGCTATCATCATTAATACCTTATATAAAATAGGCTCAGTTAGATTACCTTCAAACTCCTTTATTTTTTATACTAAACATTCACATCTTATCATCTGGTGCATATCTTAAACTGACATTTGAAACTAGTTGAGAATATTTCACAGTAAGTTTAGTGACATATCACTGTCACTTAAATAATTCTGAGGTTATTTGAGAATAAAAGTAAGAAAGTTCTAAACATAAATTGCATTTCTCCCAGTGTTTTGGTTTATAGTTATATAGTATTTGAATTAAGTTGTCTTGTTTCTCAAAGATGCATGTATGTGTATATACATATACACACACAAATATAGATAGATAGATTACTAACTCCAGAAGATAAATGAGCAAGCAGAAAGAGAATTATGTTTTGCTATTTATTGAGCAATGTGTTAAGGATATGTTTAGGAGAAAAGATATTAACATAATTATTTGATAAATTTCTGATTCTTCCTTGAATTTGATTAATCTTCGCTCTTGTTCTGACCTAACAACATGTTTATTAATTATATGCTAATTTTTTTGGCACTTTATTTCCGATTTCCCTTTGTTTTCCTAGAAAGAAGAATAAGATACAGAATATAGGAAGCTACTTTTTTTTTCATTTCATAGCTGTTTGAAAATCCTCAAATGGGAGGTTTATATTTACTTAAGAGTGAGGGTTAAAAAAGTTTTTTTTTTCGTTTCCATAGATTTAGGGGGTACAAGTGGTTCTTTGTTACATGGGTAAATTGTGTAGTGCTGAAGTCAGGGCTTTTAGTGTACCTGTCACCTGACTAGTGTACATTGTACCTGATAGGAAATTTTTGATCCCTCCCCGCTCTCATCAACCTCCCCAGTCTGAGTCTCCAAAGTCCATTATGCCACTCTGACTATGTATACCCATCGTTTAGCTCCCACTTAAAAGTGAGTACATGCAGCATTTGTTTTTCTGGTTTTGAGATATTTCACTTAGGATAATGGTTGCCAATTTCATCCAAGTTGCTGCAAAAGACATTATTTCATTCTTGGTTATGGATTAGTAGTATTCCATAGTATTTGTACACCACATTTTCCTTATCCACTCATCAGTACACTTAGGTTGATTCCATATCTTTGCAACTGTAAGTTGTGCAATAAACATTCAGATGCAGGTATCTTTTTTGTAAAATGACTTCTTTACCTTTGGGTGGTTATATAGTAGCAGCATTGCTGATTCGAATGGTAGGTCTACTTTTAGTTCTTTGAGGAATCTCCATGCTATTTTCTGTAGAGGTTGTACTAGTTTACATTCCCACCAACAGTGTATAAGTGTTCCCTTTTCACTGCATCTGTGTCAACATCTATTGTTTTTGAAAGCTTTTTAGTAATAGCCATTCTGACAGGGGTAAGATGGTATCTCATTGTGGTTTTAATTTGCATTTCCCTGACGATTACTAATGTTGAACATTTGTTTATATGTTTGTTGGCTGTGTGTTTATTTTCTATTGAAAAATGTCTATTTCTGTCTTTTGCCCACTTTTTAATGTGATTATTTGTTTTTTTTCTTGCTGATTTGAGTTCCTCAAACAAATTTGTGGATTCTGATATTAGTCTTTTGTCAGATATATAGTTTGTGAATATTTTCTCCCATTCTGTAGGTTGTCTGTTTACTCTGTTGATGATTTCTTTTGCTGTAAGAAACTTTTTAGTTTAATTAAGTCCCATTCATTAATTTTTGTTTTTGTTGTATTTGCTTTTAGGGTCTTAGTCACAAATTTTTTGCCTAGGCTAATGTCCAGAAGAGCTTTCCTGAGTTTTCTTCTAGAATTTTTATGGTATCAGGTCTTACATTTAAGTCTTAATCCATCTTGAGTTAATTTTTGTGTATGGTGAGAGATAGGAATCCACTTTCATTCTTCTGCATGTGGCTCTCCAATTTTCCCAGCACCATTTATTGAATAGTGCGTTTTTTCTCCAGTGTATGTTTTTGTCTGTTCTGTTTAAGATCAGTTGGTTATGGGTATATGATTTTATTTCTGGGTTCTCTATTCTGTTCCATTGATTTATGTGTCTACTTTTATACCAGTACCATGCTGTTTTGGTTACTGTACCTTGTAGTATAATTTGAATTAGGGTAATGTGATTCCTCCAGATTTCTTCTTTTTGCTTAGGATTGCTTTGGCTATTCAGGCTCCTTTTTGATTTCATATGAAATTTAGCATTGTGTTTTCTAATGCTGTGAAAAATGACTTTGGTATTTTGATGGGAATTGCATTGAATCTGTAAATTGCTTTGGGCAGTATAGACCTTTTAACAATATTGAGTCTTCCAATCCATGAACGTGGGATGTTTTTCCATTTGTTTGTGTCATCTGTGATTTCTTTCATCAGTGTTTTGTAGTTCTCCTTGTAGAGATCTTTTACTTCTTTAGTTAAGTATATTCCTAGATATTTTAATTTTTTCACAGCTATTGTAAATGGTACTGAGTTTTTGACTTGACTCTGAGCTTGACTGTTACTGGTACATAGAAATGCTACTGAGTTGTTTATTTTAATTTTGTAACCTGAGACTTTACTGAATTTATTTATCTATTCTAGGAGTCTTTTTGTGAAGTCTCTAGGGAGTTTTACGTGTAAGATCATATTGTCGGCAAACAGGGTTAGTTTGACCTCTTCTTTCCCTATTTGGGTGCCCTTCATTTTCTTTCTCTTGCCAAATTGCTCTGGCTAGGACTTCCAGTACTATGTTGTGAAAGTGGGCACCTTGTCTTACTCCAGTTTTTTGGGAGGATGCTTTCAACTTTATCCCATTCAGTGTGGTGTTGGCTGTGGATTTGTCATAGATGGCTTTTATTATTTTGAGGTATGTTCCTTCTATGCGTAGTTTGTTGAGAGTTTTTACCATGAAGGGGTG
Source organism: Eulemur rufifrons (assembly GCF_041146395.1). Lineage (NCBI taxonomy): Eukaryota > Metazoa > Chordata > Mammalia > Primates > Lemuridae > Eulemur > Eulemur rufifrons. Next base: position 119,562,787 of record NC_090989.1, read on the forward strand.
CTGAATTTTATTGAGTGCTCCATTGAGATGATCATACAGTTTTTGTTTTTAATTCTGTATATGTGGTAAATCACATTGATTGATTTGCATATGTTTAACTATCCTGCATATCTAGGATAATTCCACTTGATCCTGGTGATTTTTTTTTTGACGTGCTGTTGTATTCAATTTGGTAGTATTTTCTTGAGAATTTTTGCAACTATTTTCATGAGAGATGTTGGTCTGTGGTTTTCTTTTTCTGTTATGTCCTTTCCTGGCTTTCGTATCGGGGTGATACTGGCTTTGTGGAATGAGTTAGGGAGGATTCCCTCCTTCTTGATGTTATGGAACAGTTTCATAACTGAATCCGTCTGGTCCTGAGTTTCTTTTTTGTTGGGAGATTTTTTTTTTTATTACTGATTCAATCTCCCTACTCGTCATTGCAGGATTTTTATTTCTTCCTGATAGAAGCTTGAGAGATTGTGTGTTTCTAAAAATTTACCTGTTTCCTCTAGATTTTCCAGTTTGTGTGCATAGAGGTATTATATTAGTCTCAGATGACCTTTTGTATTTCTGTGGCATTAGATGTAATGTCTTCTTTTTCATTTCTCATTGACCTTATTTCATTCCTCTCTCTTGGTTAATGTAGCTAGTGGTCAGTTGATTTTATTTATGTTTTCAAAGATCCAACTTGTGGTTTCATTGACCCTTTGTATTGTTTTTTTGGTTTCAATTTTATTTCTGCTCTGATCTTTGTTACTTCTTGTCTTCTGCTATCTGTGGGTTTTGTTTGTTCTTGTTGGTCTAGTTTCTTGAGACGTGACATTTGGTTGTTAAATTTGTGGGCTTTCTTTATTTTTGTTGCAGGCATTTAGTGCTGTGAACTTCCCTTTAAGCAGTGCTTTTGCTGTATTCTGGAGATTTTGGTAACTTGGGTTGCCATTGTCATTCAATTCAATAATTTTTTGATTTCTGTCTTGATTTTATCATTATCGTAAAGATTGTTTAGCAGCAGATTGTTTAATTTCCATGTATTTGTATAGTTTTGAGAGTTCCTCAGTGACTGTTCCACAGTTTCGTTTCACTGTGATCTAAGAAGATACATGGCATGATTTCAATTTTTCTTTTTCTTTTTCTTTTTTTTTTTTTTTGAGACAGAGTGTCGCTTTGTTGCCCTTGCTAGAGTGTGTGCCGTGGCGTCAGCCTAGCTCACAGCAACCTCAAACTCCTGGGCTTAAGCGATCCTACTGCCTCAGCCTCCCGAGTAGCTGGGACTACAGGCATGCACTCCCATGCCTGGCTAATTTTTTATATATATATTTTAGTTGGCCAGATGATTTCTTTCTATTTTTTTAGTAGAGACGGGGTCTCGCTCTTGCTCAGGCTGGTCTCGAACTCCTGACCTCGAGCGATCCACCCGCCTCGGCCTCCCAGAGTGCTAGGATTACAGGCGTGAGCCACTGCACCTGGCCCATGATTTCAATTTTTAAAAGTTTCCTGAGACTTGCTCTGTGGCCTGATATATTGTCTGTCTTGGAAGATGTTTCATGCGCTAATGAGAAGAATGTATATTCTGCAGTTTTAGTGTAGAATGCTCTGTAAATGTCTGTTAGTTCCATTTGTTCTAGAGTCCCATCTAAGTCCATTGTTTCTTTATTGATTTTCTATCTTGATGATCCTTCTAGTTCTGTTGGTGGAGTGTTGAAGTTCCCCACTAATGTTATGTTGCCGTGTAATTCATTTCTTAGGTATAGTAGTATTTTTTTTTATGCATCTGGGAGCTCTGGTGTTAGGTACATTTATATTTAGGCTTGTTACATCTTTTTATTGAATTGTTCTCTTTATCATTATATAGTGACCATCTTTGTCTTTTTTTTTTTACTGAAGTTAAAGTCGGCTTTATTTGATATAAGCATAGCTACACCTGCTCGCTTTTGGTTTCCATTTGTGGAATATTTTATTCTACCACTTTATTTTGAATCTGTGAGTTTCTTTATGAATTAAATGGGTTTCTTGGAGACGGCAGATATTTGGGTTTTTCAAAAAGAATCCATTCTGTCAATCTATATCTTTTAAATGGGGCATTTAGACTGTTTACATTCAATGTTTTTTTTTTTAATTTCAGCTTATTATGGGGGTACAAAAGTTCAGGTTATGTATATTGCCCATTCCCTCCCCCCCCATCCCCCTGAGTCAAAGCTTCAAGCGTGTCCATTTCCCAGACAGTGCACTACATTCAATGTTAATGTTGATATGTGATGTACTGTTCCAGTCATCATGTTGATTTTTACCTAATTGCTTTGTATCCTCCTTCGTGTTACTGTATTCTAGGAGCTGTGAGTTTTTATTTTTCAGTGTTTTTATACTGGTGAATATTGACTGTTCTTTTTGGGGTTTAGAGTACTTTTGAGTATTTCTTATAGGGCAGGTCTAGTGGTGACAGATTCCTTTAGTGTTTGCTTGTTTTGGAAAGACTTTTATTCCTCTTTCATTTATGAAACTTAGTTTTGCACAATATAGAATTCTTGGATGACAGTTACTCTGTGTAAGAAGACTAAAGATAGGACCCCAGTATCTTCTAGCTTGTAAGTTTCTGCTGAGAAGTCTGCTGTTACTCTGATGGGTTTTCCTTCGTAAGTTACTTTATGCTTTCTTCTTGTGGCTTTTAGGATTTTCTCCTTCACTTTGACTTTGGTCAGTCTGATGATTATGTGCCTTGGTGGTGTTCTGTTTGCAGTGAATCTTCCAGGAGTTTGATCACCTTGTATCTGGATGCCTAAATTTCTAGCAAGACCAGGAAGTTTTCCTCCATTATACCTTCAGATAGATTTTTCATGCTTTTTGCCTTTTTTTTTTTTTGCTTCTCCCTCAAGGGATGCCTATGATTCTTATGTTTGGGTGTTTTACATAATTCCATATTTCTCACAGACTATATTAATTTGTTTGGATTCTTTTTCTTTATTTTTGACTGGGTTAATTAGAAAGCCTTATCTTCTAGCTCTGAAATTCTTTCTTCTGCTTGATCTAGTCTATTGTTGACTTTCCACTGTATTTTGAAATTCTGTAAATGACTCTTTCATTTCCAGAACTTCTATTATGTTTTTTCTTTAATTATCTATTTAAATATCTATTTTGTGAATTTTTTATTCATGTCTTGAATTTTTTTTTCTTTGTGTTGGTTTTCAATTTTCTCATGGATCCCATTGAGCTTACTTGTGATCCATATTTTGAATTCCATATCTGACATTTCAGAAATTTCCTTTTGGTTGGCATCCATTGCTAGGGAGCTATTGTGATCCTTTGGGGGTGTTGAAATAGCCTGTTTTTTCATATTGCCAGAATTCTTTTTCTGGTTCCTTCTTATCTGGAACTGCTTCCCTCAGCTCAAAACAGATAGCTTTGTGGTTCACCTGTTCTCCTCTGTTGGGATCTTTGCTGCTCAGTGTAGAGAGGGACAGGTACACTCCCTTTCAGCTCGTGCAGGTAGGTCCTTACTGTGGTATTACTGGCAATTTGGGTCACTAGGATTCAGATCCTTGGGGGAGTGTTCAGGTGCCAGCGCTGTTTGACTAGGATTGGTAATCCCCAGCTCCCAGGTCCCTGTGTGGCATGCTTGTGTCTTGGTGGGAAGAGACTGAGACCTGGCTGGCAAACTTGCCCTTAAGTCTCCCTGAGTTTAGATGATGGCTGTGATAGTGAGGTGTGGATAATCTCTTGGTCTGGAAGAATCCTCAGTCAGGAGAAGTGTGTATGCTCTGTGAGCCTGACACAGGAAGGATGGGCCCCTCTTGATGAGATTATCAGAGGCAGGCAGCCATGGAGCGCACAAGCCTCTCACACCTCCCGCTTTTGGTAGTAATAGCGGTCTGTGTCCTTTGGTAGCACAAAAGTACCTAGATTCCCAGCTCCCACCCTGGCTCATCTGCAGCAGGGCTGGTGGAGGCAGCTTAGCCCACTGTGTGCAGGGCTACCAGACTGGCTGTGGGCTGTGGCTGAAATGTTCCTGCGGGGAAGTATAGTTTTGCCAGGGACTTGCTTCCAGGGTAGGTAGGCTCATCCCAGAAGAGCTAGGCACCTTCTCTAGAGGATTGTTAGTCCTACCCTCCCTGGACAGAGTTTTTGTCCTTGGGGCTCACTCACGTAAGCTCTTGGACTTTCTGCTCTCTTCGTGGCCTGGCAGTGGCAGAAGTAGCAAAGAAAGCTTGTACCTCTGTAGGTATGCTAGACTCCCAGAATGGCTAGGGGCTGTTGTTGAAATGCTCCTGCAGGGAAGGGGTAGTTGTGCCAGGGAATTGCTTCCAGGGTGGGTATGATCGGATAGGCAGCTCCTAGAGAGAACTGCTAACCCCACCCTCTTTCATCTTAGAGGGTAGTTTTTGCCCTTGGGGCAGACAAAAGGGCTTCCTGGGGCTTTATAGAGGGTAAGGAGTGAGCCTTAACTTCACAATGGAATCCTGAGTGTGATAGGTGCTCTGTCAGAGGCAGGGCAGCCACTCCTAAGTGCCCTGGCTTAATCATCCCCTGGTGGAACTCTTCCTGATCCCAAGTGGAAACAACCTTTCATCCACAGCTGCCTTGGCCATTATGGGTGGGGCAAGTGAGGAAAAGGAGAAGGCCCTGAATAGTGGGGAGCTTGTGTCCTGGTCCCCTTTGTCCTATGAGGCCCTCTGGCATGCTGCACTCTCCTTCCAGCTAGAAGTGGACCACCCTGAATACCCTGGGTCTGGGAGGTCCACAGTTCCTCTGGGACCCACTGGTCCCCCAAAGCTGCTGTGGTCCAAGTGGGTATTGGGGAGCATTGGCTGTCAATCAAGTGATATACAGACTTAGTGGCTGAGATTCTCTGGTCTGGACAGCTGCAAAATCGCTGCCTGTCCATATAGGGAGGGAAATGAACCACACCTAACATGTAAAACCCAAATATGGTGAGCTGAGTACTGTTACTATTGGGCATGCATCCACCTGCAAGCCTAGAACTGGCTGTCTCACAAGCCAAAAAGCTTGTGCTTGGGAGTAAAGACAGCTATGTCAGTAGCATGGGGTCTTAGAGGAGAGGTCTCCATCTTTATATCCCTTCCCAGGCTCTGGTGCTGCTTCTGCTCTGAGGTGGGGACACTCTCCTACCCTACAGACTCCTCTCTTAACCCACATCTCCATCGGAAGGAGTGCAGACAACTTCAGATCATGAGCCAGGGGCTTTTAGGTGCAGGAGAGTATGTATTCTACCTTCTTCTTTTCAAAGAAGTATTCGCACAGGACTTTCCAGTTCCCTTGGGGCGGCCCACTGTAAGAGTCAGAACTCCAGGAATACTGCTGCTCTCCTTTGTCTCCCTGTTCCTTTGTATTTGTCACAGTCCATGTGTGCTGGGGAATGTTTGTGTGAGATCCAATGATAAGGAAACTGAGGGCCTGTGACTTCCCCAGCAGGATAGAAGCACCCAGCGTGTGTGCAAGCATATGGTGCCTGCTGTCTCAGCTCATGTCTGTGGTTGGGGGAAGCCACCGGCATGGGCCTGCAGCCCAGTACTCTGCTCCCAGGAAGCTCTCAGTTCGCTAAAGGAGGCAGTGCCCAGATTCGAAGGGCTCTCTGACATATCAGGAGCTGGCGGACTGCCCTTAAGTGTGAGGAGAAGAAAAGTAAACACCCCCACCTACCATTTCCTCTGGAGTCCAAATCTCTTAGGGATCGGTCTCTGCCAAAACATTGCTCTCTCTTGTTGTGCTCCACCCTTCTTCTTGGGGTGCCTCCAATAAGGGTACGTTCTGGCACCTTTTCCTCAGTATTTCACCTGGGCTATGCTTTTTCACCTGAAACTTTTTCTTCTTTTTGGGACGATCTGGTGACTGATGTCTCTAGTCAGCCATCCCCTCCGTCCCCTATTTTTTTTTTTTACATGTTAAAAATAAGTCTCTCAAATTAATTTTGTGGGTATTTTAACCTGTCTCAAACAATTTTAGCAACCACTTATGTTGTAATAACACATGGTATTAAAAAATAAACTCCAGGCTATGCATGGTGGCTCACACCTCTAACCCCAACACTTTGGGCATCTTAGGAGGGAGGATCACTGAGGCCAGGAGTTTGAGACCAGCCTGGGCAACATTGTGAGACCCTTTCTTAACAAAAAGTTTTTTAAAAATTAGGTAGGTGTGGTGGGGCATGTCTGTAGGCCCAGTTACTTGGGAAGCGGAGGTAGGAGGATTGCTTGAACCCAGGAGTTTGAGGTTACAGTGAGCTATAATCTGGCCACAACACTTCAGCCTGGGCAACAGAGCAAGACCCCATCTCTATTAGTAGCTTATTATAATAGATAGTTTCTCATTTATGTAACCACCCAATTCCAGAGTTAGTGGTAGACACCTTTTCTTTGTAGGATGATTCAGGAATCTAGGCTCCTTCCGTTTTCTGGCTCTTCTTACCTCTAGAGCCTCCATGTTGTTTGCATTCGTTTGGTGGAATGGGAGAGAGAATGAGAAGCAGTGCCTACTTCTTAGAAGCCTTTGGGTCCTCTGTTTACATTCTATTGATGGGAACTTAACCATATACTAAGGTGAGCTAAGTAATATATTCCATGGCTGGGTGCTTGCTTCCCCACTTTAGTGCATACTATGGAAGGGAGAACACAAATTTTCCACACTGCAGTTATTTTTAGGTAATTAGAAGGTATACACTAAATATTTTGCTTTTATTTCTCCAAAATGTAGTAGATTATAAAAGCTATTAATTAGTGGTAGGATAAGAGCATTTACTGCCTTTATGTTAGAGCTAGAGTCCTAAAGGGAGTTGGGAACTCTGATTAGGAATTTTTTCAGCCTCTGTTCAGTTATATCCAGAGGTACCTACTATTTTTCATGAGTTTAGTTTTTAGCAACCACAATGCTACTGTGATTTTTGTGTACTTGCTGATGTAAAGCTTATGGTTGTAAATTATTTTGGGTGTTTTAGATATCATTAATTCCCTTTATGATTTTCCCTAAGTCATCTTCCAAAAACATCGTCTCCATGTATATCACATTTTATACAGATGATCTAGAGCAGATCAAGTAAGTAAAGCGATGACTGTTGTGTTTGTGATTATGATAGTCATGTATTTGTGTGTTTGTACATTAAGGATTATGTTTTAATGATTTTGTTTTATTAAGTAATTTTTAGGAAAATGGCCTTTATGTACATACTTATATTTATTTATGTTATTGTTTATAGATGTTTAAATATGAAATACAGTGCTATCTACTAGTTTCACTTTAAAAGAAGGAACCTAACTTATTTTACTGCTGTGGCCAAAGTACCCTGCTTATACTATCAGTAAGAATTGAAATATAGAAACTATCACATGAATAAAGCTATATCCAGGTATAAATGATATTTCTCAAGGTTTCTTTCTCAGTAAATTTGAATCGAATGTTTGTGCAGTTTCTCACTGTATACACTAGCTTTAGTCATATATAAAGCAGAATCCTTTCAAAAAACAAATTCACAACTTGTTTCTAAACTGCTAAAGCAAATTAAATTTATATTGATATAATTCCTTATAATTTGCTAGGCTTTGAGAAAGGAAGGCAAAGGAGATTTGTTTCCTGCTGGTGAAGACCTTTGATGTAGTACAGGATTTCTTAACCTGGCGTCAACACTAGAATTCTTTGAGGACGTGAACATAGATGGGTAGAGTGGTAAAAAATCTGGAATTGATTTTAAAAAGATAAACAAAGAGAGAAAGCTGATATAAGATTCTTAAAATAATTGTTAAAGCCATTGAAGATTAAATTTTTAGCTTTATGAGTTCATATAATTATTTGATTTTCTTTCTGTGGCTCTGTAACCCAGATATTGGAAATATGAATTTAATGTTAAGTAAAAAGAACAAAAATGTGAGTTTTTATTGGTGCCCCAAACTCCTTTCAGCAGTTGTAGTTCTTTGATGGTCTTGAGTTACTTGAAACAAGACAATGTTTAATCTGGCAAGCATGTTTATAAATGTCTTAGTGTTTACAGTATCATTGGGCTGGGATATGAATGTCTCCTAACTGGATGCAGAAAGAATCTGAAAAAATGTACTGAAGAAAAGTTAAAAGCCCCATGTCCCATATTCAAACTTTGCCTTCACCCATCACTGAGGTATCTGCCTTGGTATGTTCCTTGCTAGCTTTTCCTCAGATCTATAGAAGTAAAAGTTGTGGATCTAAAGATATTCAATGTGTCTTCAATAAGGATATAAAAATACATCAGCGTGATGGCTCGAATTAGGATACAGAAGAGCACTATGATCCAAGAAACAGAGCTTCATTGACAGGGGTGGAATGAGGGGTGACTTAAGAGGCCAATGTATCACAAGGAGAAGGAGTGTGGTGATAGGAAGGTAAGCCACCTGGCAAGGGTCTTAAAGGCAGATCTGTTTGTGTGTGTGTGTGTGTGTGTGTGTGTGTGTGAGACAGAGTCTCACTCTGTTGCCTGGGCTGGAGTGCCATGGCATCAGCCTAGCTCACAGCAACCTCGAACTCCTGGGCTCAAGTAGTCCTCCTACTGCCTCAGCCTCCTAAGTAGCTGGGACTACAGGCATGTACCACCATGCTCGGCTAATTTTTCTGTATATTTTTAGCTGTCCGGTTAATTTCTTTCTATTTTTTTAGTAGAGACAGGGTCTCGCTCTTGCTCAGGCTGGTCTCAAACTCCTGAGCTGAAACGATCCACCCTCCTTGGCCTCCCAGAGTGCTAGGATTACAGGCATGAGCCACTGCGCCCGGCCTCAGATCTGTTTTTTGAATGCTGCTGGAAACAGGATGGTTAGGATAGGACAGTTAGTAGCTAGGAGATAGTAGTTATCGTAAAGTACTTAAAAAGGAAGTACTGTAGTGTTCCGAGGCCACTGGGAGAACAACCAAGTTTCAGATGGGGCCAACGAGATTTTGTGAACTGTTTGAATGTGTAGGGGAATTATACAGTGAGCTGCAAGTTCACTGTTTTCAGTGGAAATAGTTGGGGAAAGAAGATAAGTGAAAGTATGAATTAGAGAAAGAAATCAAGAGCTCTGTGGCATTTTAGAGTACAGCAAAAAACAGGATAACTTTGTGTTCTTAATGGTTGTGGATGATACAGATTGTACAGTCATTTTAAAAGATTTATTACCTTCAGGGTTTAGAATAAGTTGGCATTAAAATTGTTTGTACTGTCACATAGGCTTTCTAGGTGTTTTTTGCTTTAATTGACCTATGAGTAACCCCCTAGTATTCTATAGTAAGAAAAATATTAGAATATTAGAAGACAAAGAAAAAGTTGTCATTACTTAACTGGGATGATCTTGGGCAAGTCACTAAACATCTTCTACCCCTACTTTCCTTATCAATATTTGATTACCTGTCTTTTAGGCTTCTTGTGAGAGTCAAATGAAGTTAATATATGCCAGTGTATTATTGTACAAATTATTTTAATTATACTTGAAAATATACTTTTTTTTACATGATGTAATAATTTATTAAAATAATATATATGAATAGTACACATATATACCATTAATTTTCATTATTTGCAATAGTTTTGTTCTTAAGTTCCTGCAAACACTAGATTCGTGAATACTGAATCATTGCTTCTGGGGTAATTCAAGGTTACATTCCTGCAAGTCTCTGATCATAACATTTTTGTCAATGAATTAATACATAACTCTGCTTTATGTGTGATTCTGTTTTAAAATACCTTATTTAATACGTATTATTCATTAACATTTAGCTCAAAACCAAAAGCACTGTAATACATGCTTGAACTAAGTTCACCTAAGAAATATTTTCTCCATAGGGCACATCACAGTCTCCGTGCACTTAGGAACACTGGACCACACTTCAGCACTACATTTGGAGGCCATTTTAACAGTGAGATCATCAACAAAAAGCACAAAAATGTGAAAAATGTGGCACTAAATCATGAAAAGGACACAAACAGGCCATATTTTTATGTTTTTAAAACAGAGTGACACATTCTCTGTTATGTTAAAATTGATATTTATGGCTTAATGAGGGTGGGAAATACAATTCCACAACCCTAAACACCACATGGATTTGAACTTTAGAGTCTATGCCTTAAATTCAGAAGATTTTCTTATAGGATTGATCGCTTTCTGTATTAAACAATTCAGACCTAAAAATCTGGACTGAACATCTTGCCAATTCATTCTATGGGTAATCAGTGTTTTAGTGTTTTAAGACATGGAGATTGAGTGAAAAGGTAGTGTGCTATGATTGACAAAACAAGTCAGCTCTAGATTACACACATCGAAAAAGTGACCAGTTGGAAACACAGACTACGGTATTCATCCATTGACTCTACCCCAAAAAGGAAGCATTTCTGAAGGCAATAAAAGCTCATGGGAGGCACCACATTTAAGAAAATATACTTTTATGATAAACTCAGAAAATTCATGATGAATTCAGCCCACTTTCAGTGGGGTTAATGTGGTTCTAGTTCTGTAGATACTACATTTTTTTTTGTATTTGTAGATATTGTATTGAATTCTAGAACACATCCTGTTAAAATTCTCAAAGGTTCAAAAAAAGTTACAAGGGGTAGGGTTCTGAGCAGTCACGTTTTGAGCCAGTGAATACCTCGTCAAACATATGTAATGTCTCTTACATATTAAACATGTTCTTTTTAATTATACATTAAGGAATTTACCTAAGGAATACTGCTTAGAATAAGATGGCTGTGGTTAATTGGAATAATTCATTTGAACATTGGGTTTTTTAATATCATCATATTCTATAATAAAGGCATGATGCAACTACACAAAGCAGTTCAAAGTGGTTCCACAAAGTCTGACACTAGTCTATGCAAAGAGAAAAATAAGGGCAGATAATGAATATCCCGTCTTATCTTTTTGTTTATTTTTTTTACTATTAAATTGTGGCAACCCTTTGCTCATTTCTTAAAATTTTTTTTGAGATTTCCTGGTTCATGAGATAAAAACGTCTCAGAATCGCTAATTTATATAATCCAAATTTAAAATCTGACATTATACCATTAGCAACTAGCAGAGGACATTTTCTCTTCCCATTTTCACTGTCTAAGCTCCTGCTGATGGCTCTCTGAAAACAGTTGGTTCATGTTAACTGTTATTTTAAAAGCATCTGTTCAATAGAAGACAAACTCTCTCAGCTGTCCTTAAACTGTGGTGAGTCTCTTCTAGTCAAGTTTAAAACATGAACTTCCCTCATTCCAGGTTTTAGATATGCACTTATGAAAGGTTTATTCCCCCCTCCCCCACATATCCCCATCCCCCAAAACGGATTAAATGTTTTTGTGTATCAGGAACTATGGCAAGCACTTTTTATATCCACTGTACTGCCTTTCATGGTAAAATGGATAAAACCAGCACTTAGTAAATTAATGATTTACTAATATGATTTAACAAATAATTTCTTTTGGGATGTATAATTAAAAAAACAATATTTATTACTTTTTATTGAACTCATATACTCTTGTCAGAAATTTAGAAAACAGTTTTAAAAGGAGAAAAAATTATCATCCATAATCATAATTTTTAATATTTTGGTGTGTTATTCAGCCTGGTGTTTTTGTTCTGGGCTTATATTAAGATTGTTTCTGTTTTGTAAAAGTGGAATGATTTAGTTTTTTCCATTGTTGATATTCCTCGAATATAAGAATTTTTAATGTATGATATTTCATAATTTGTGGATACCATTTTTATTTTTCCATTTCCCTTTTGATTATTTACATTTTGATTGTTTTATAATTAAACATTTAGAAAATTCTGGTGCCCGTATCATTTTCTTATATGTGATTCCTTTAACGAGGGCTACTGGGTCAAAAAATATCAATGTTTTTAACAGCTTTGTATAAATATTACCAAATAGCTCTCTGTCCTACCAGTATTGAAAATACTTATTTGTAAAACCCTGGCAATGCTCAGGCCCATCACTTAAAAGTATCATTTGTCATTTTGAAAGATAAAAATGGTATAACAATTTGTGTTTCTTTAATTAGAAGAAAATCAGGTAACATTTTTTTCTGAAATATTAATTGTCCATTTATATTTCTTTAAAAAGTCTTTTAATATTAATTTTTGTATGTGATGTAACAGCAAAATGTTAGGGATTGTTTTTGAACTGGCTGACATGGTTGAGAAGAACAATACATGTAAGTGACCATGAAAATTCTGAAAATGAAGTGTAATGAAGGACTTACTCTATGAATTCATAGACTATGTTATAAAGCTACTGAAAATAATAATGTAAATTAGTGGTCAACAACTGGCAGATTGATCACCTGAACAGAAACACCTAAATGTATTAATAATATAATTAATGTTAAAAATTATGTTCCTCTGCCACTTCTATTCATAATTGTGAGAGTTGATTACCAAAGGAAAAAAAACCAAAAGAGTTTTGTGTTGTATCATACACCAAAGTAGAGTCTAGGTGTAGTAAAGAGTTAAATACAAACAAAATAATAATGCAATTAGAAAAAAATTGATGAAAAACTATGGAATTTGAGGGTTTTGAAAGTATAAAAGTAAACTCAAAGCAAGTGATTGGTTTGTTTACTTTGTATTAGGTCATTAAATATGAAATGTCCGATTTTGACTCAAAAGTGCAGTTTATTATATCTCAAACAAGAAGAAGTACAGTTAAAGTATGTGCCTAAACCATCAACACAGTTTTGCCATCTTAATTGTAGCTTGCTTATGCCAGCAGTGAAGAAGCCTGGAGAGCCAGTAGAAATGAAATTACAAAAGGCATTTTCCACAGCTTGTTGAGAATTGATTATTTTTCCTTGCAAGAAGTGGTCCAAAGCCTGGAAGAAGTGGTTGTAAGTTGGTACAAGGTCTGGTGAATATGGTGGTTGACAGAGAGTTTCCGAGTCCAGCCTCTGTAGTGTGAGCAGAATTGTTTGTGCTACATGTGGTCAGGCATTGTCTTGCAAGAGGATTGGCCTGTCTCTGTTGACCAATCTTGGCTGTTTAATCTCAGGCATCCTCATCATTTCATCCAGTTGGTTGCGGTAGACATTTGCTGTAATCGATTGACCAGGTTTCATGAAGCTGTAACAGATAATACCAGCACTGCACCACCAAACAGACACCATTAGCTTTTTTTGATGAATATTCAGTTTTGGACTGTGTTTTGGCACTTCATCTGTATCATACCAGCCATTGTGCCAAATGCTTGCAGTTGTGAAAAAGAATTCATTTCTGGTCACACATAACAATATGGTGTAGAAACAGTTTGCCTTTATGTCGTAACAGCAAAGAAAGGCAAGCTTTGAGGTGGTTACTCTTCTGACACTCATTTAATTATGGGGAACCCATCTATCAAGCTTCTTTACCTTGCCAATTTGTTTGCAGTGGTCCAATATTGTTGGAATAGTCACATCAAATCTTGCTGCTAATTCACGTATAGGTTCAGATGGATTTGCTTCCACTACAGCTTTCAGCTCATCATTTATCTACCCTGGTCTCAGGTCACCCCTGTGGCTCATTTTCAAGACTAAAATCACCACAATGAAACTTCTGAAACCATGGATGTACTATGCACTCATTAGCCACATCCTTCGCAAATGCTTTATTGAGATTTCGAGCTGTCTGCACTGCATTGGTTCCATGTTGGAACTCATATTAGAAAATAATACGAATTTTTGACTTATCTATGGTTTCTCAAAAATTGCTCTAAAAAAATATAAAAGATAATCAGAAGCCAAAATGTACGTTTGAAAGACTGAGGATGTACCTTTACAATAAAAATAAAATGAGAAGTATCAAAGTGAAATGTCAGAGATATCAACTGTCAAACTTAGTACTTAAGGAAATTGGACATTTCATACTTAACAACTTAATATATTTAGCATTTTACCATTATACAGTAGCCATCTTTAGTGCTTCTAATGTTCAATGCCAATGCAATGTTAGTATTGCCACTTTGATTTTTCTACATTTTTATTTACCTAGTATTTCTTATTTCATGTCTTTATTTTCTTGTTTTCCTAAACTAAATTTTATTTTTTATCTAAGTAATACATGTATATTGCTTAAAAAAAATCACATGGGCTGGGCTAGTGGCTCCCACATGTAATCCTAGTACTTTGGGAGGCCAAGGTGGGAGGATCGGTTGAGGCCAGGAGTTTGAGGCTAGCCTGGGCAATGTAGTCAGATCCTGTCTCTCAAAAAAATTTTTAAAAATTAACCACTCATGTTGGCATGTATCTTTAGTCCCAGCTGTTCAGGAGGCTGAGGCAGGAGGATCGCTTGAGCCCAGGGGTTTAATAGGTTCAAGGCTACAATGAGCTATGATTTCATCACTGCATTCCAACCTGGGCAACAGAGTAAGACCTTGTCTCTTAAAAAAAAAAAAATAAATAAAATCAAATGATATTGTGACCAAAATAGCAATCCCCTCTTCTGCCCTCTTCACCCCTAGTCCTGCTTCTCAGAGGGATGTTTTCATTTCTTTTAGTCCCCCACTCCCCAGTATTTATGTAATTATTTACTACTATTTTTGACAGCATTGTGCTAATTGAATATGAGGAGCAGGAAGTACATCTAAAGCTTTAGTAAAACATATGAAAAATCAAAGATCAGTGTTATCACCCCCAATCCTTCATCCCTATCCCCTCAAATTCAGGAGCCTGTGGCCACCTCAGTAAAATATCAGGACATTAAGTGGTCTGGAATATGTTATCAAACTGTGTAATGCTTTGTGGAGTGTGAGGACAAGAAAGATATCTCTGGACTATTGTGGTGGACAGAGTCAGGTGTGGCCCCTTATGAACCCTACCTCCCAGTATTCATGCGCTTGTCTAGTCCCCTTGAATGTGTTGAAACCTGCTACTTCTAACCAACAAGAATGTAGCAAAGTTGATAGGGCAGTTCTGTGATTATATTGTGTTGTATTATGTAAGATTGCTAGTAGACTTGCTCTAGGGATTCTCCTTGTTCGTCTGACAAAGTAAGTGATCATGTTGGAGAATCCTATGTGGCAAGTAACTGTGGGCAGCTTCTTGGCCCTGAGAGTTGTCTCTAGCCATTAGCCAGCAGAAGGTCAGGAGCCTCAGTTCTGTAACCACAAGGAAATGAACTCTGCCATCAACGTAAGTGAACTTAGGAATCACTTTTTTCCTAGTTGAGCATCCAGATGAGAATGCAGCACAGTGACCACCTTGATTGCAGCCTTATGAGATTCTAAGCAGAGGATTCAACTGAGTTGTGTTTAGACTCCTGAAACCACAGAATTGTGAAATAATAGATAACCATACAACCATATTATGTCAGAGACAGGGAAATTAACATAGTCCTGAAGCAGCACTGAATGTGTACTGTTGTCTATTCTAGGAAAAAACAACTTGCTCTGAGTAGTTCTCTTTAATTGGAGAAAAAGCCAGGTGAGTAGCTGCAATCAAGTGCCAGGGGCTGCAACCCCAGTTAAAGTCGCCACCTGCTTAAGTTTGTGATAGTCCACTGTTATTCTCTAAGATCCTTCTGACTTATGCTTAGGCCAAACTGATGAGTTAAATGGAGATGTAATAGGTTTTGCCACCCCTACTTCTTTCAGTTCTCTAATTGAAACGCTGCAGTTCACCCAGGAATATGGTATTGCTTCTGATTTGTTATCTTGGGAGGAATAGGAAGTTCTGTGAACTTCCCTTTAGCCATGCTTACTTATAACGAATGACCTTTATTCCATGGATCAGAAAGCTAACGTGGGGATTATGCCATTTGCCAACTGTGTCTTTTCCCATAATACATTCTAGGACTGGGGAAATAACAACAGATTGACTTGGACCATTTGGGCCCACTGTTAGTCAGACTTGAGTTATGTAACTCCATTCTGTTACCTGACCACTGTAAGCCCCTAATATAACTAGTAAACCACAATGGCATTTTGAATCTCCAGGAATGACAGTTTCTATTAATATATGAAAAGTCTAATTTCTTTTTAACAATATACAGTACCTCTAATTAGTGGCTCCATGTCCCTTTGGGAAAGGATTAGAAGAAGATTTATCATGTATATTTGGAGTGGTTGTATAGGGACCTTCTCCCCTTCAGTCAAGGGGCTCTGTCTGGGTCTGTGAACTGACCTAGGTCTGGAGACTGGTGAGAGGCTATAGCTTTCCACCAGTCAGGTTTCTGCCAACCAGACCTAGAGTTTTTTTCTCTTATACAAATCAAACAGTACTGTAGTAGGCTGCTTACCGATTTTTACCTAGGGGCACTAGTAGTGGATTATCTACTGCCAAAGATCTCTGTAAGCCAATACATTCTGATTCTCAGTATTTTCTTGCTGTCCTTTACAGGTAATGTGCCCACCTTGTCTTGGATGGTTAATTGTGGCCACTTGGGCTGTGTTACCTTGGGATCCTGTCATCTCCATTTAAAACCTGGGAGTTCTAAAGTACCACATCCCCATGGTCATACCTAGCTTACGAGAAGGAGTAACCACAGAGTTTTATATGGTTGTAGGTGTAGTTACTCCTTTCTGTAATGAAATTTCCTTTGCCTTCTGAGCCTGCTTGTAAAGCACAGTTGAGGAGTGGAGGTGCACGTATTTAGTTCTCAGGTGAAAAGTCTAGTCCAATATTTCTCACTCCCAAAATCACTGGACTCCCTATCAATGCTAGTAGGGAAGCTCCAGCATCTCACTTGTTAAATCCAACTTTTCAGTGCACCAACCAGATAAACTATTATAGTCATTTCTAGTTAAACTAATGTATTAAATCTGGACTCTCCATTAAGTGCATCTATATCAATGAATTTGGCCTGATATAGTGGGGTTTTTTTGTTTGTTTGTTTTGAGACAGAGTCTTGCTCTGCAGCCCTGGCTAGAGTACAGTGGTGTCATTGTAGCTCACTGCAACTTCAAACTCCTGGGCTCAAGCGATCCTCCTGCCTCAGCCTCCCAAGTAGTTGGGACTGTAGGCGCGCACCACCCACACCTGGCTAATTTTTCTATTTTCTGTAAATATGGGTCTTGCTCTTGCTCAGGCTGGTCTCAAACTCCTGAGCTCAAGAGATCCTCCCACCTTGGCCTCCAGAGTGCTAGAATTACAAGTGTGAGCCACCACACCTGGCCTGATGTAGTGTCATGTTCCACTTTCTTCGGTAAAATACTGTTAAAATCTACTCCCATACATGCTCCTCAGGTTTCTTTTCGCCATGCAAGCTCTTTCTCCCTGGGTTACAGTGTGTACTTGTCCTCTTGGAGCCTGTGGAGATTTGACCTTAGCTATGGATCTAGTGGCAACAGGGACTGGTTGTGGTAGGTCTTCAGGAGAATGAGCATCCCCCTTCAAGGCATCTGCTCATCTAAAATTATCAGAGCGTTTTCAAGCTCAGGAAGGCTAGTCTTCTCATATACTGGAAAGCAAGCTACTTCCACTACTATGGGAGGCTCAGAATTATTTGGGGGATGAAAGAGAGCTGTCCAAAGTTGTTAGTTTCATCTGATATCAACCAGATGTCTCTGTTCTAAGTTTCAGGATCCTATTCTTTGCCAATCAAGGTCCTAACTTTGAGATGAGAAACTTGGTGAGAATGAACTAAACTGTCATTGCCAACCTACACAATTCGGTTTTTTTTTTTTTTTTTTTTTTTTGGCTTAATTTTCAGCAGTATCAGCCCTGCACCTAAAAGAAATTCTGCACCTAAAAGAGATTCTTTTAACACTGTCATGGAAGTTCTCTGGTTCTCAGACTGTGATTTAAGCTAAGGATTAATGGACTTGAGCTTGTCATTTTCTCTTTGTAAATGCTTGTGTATTTAAAAGGGTCTGTCTTATACTACTTTCCTTACAGTCATTATTACTGCCATAACATTGAAATACAGCAGCCACTTAAGCTTCTAAGGAATGTTACTTGAGTTGGCACTTCATCACAATTAGCCACAGGCAATAGCTTGATTAATTTTCTGAAGTTACTGTATGTCTTAGATTACTAGCATCCCATTTCCTTGGCAAGGAGCTTACCTCTGCCTTTAATCCCAAGGATATGAATAATCTCCAAATCTCCTCTTTCCTAGTTTGTCTCCTGGGACCAGTTGTTTATCAATCTGGGTTCATTAAGGAGCCAGAAATGACACAGTCATTTGAGTCAGTAGAAGTTATTATAAATGATAATAACTATGAGAGAGGAATAATTATAAGTGTGTAAAGATAATTGTAAAGGGCATCCTAGAGATTAAGTTTTTTGTTTGTTTGTTTTTTAATTGAGAAGAGTCTCGCTCTGTCACCAGGCCTAGAGTGCTGTGATATCAGCCTAGCTCACAGCAACCTTAAACTCCTGGGCTCAAGCAATCCTGCTACCTCAGCCTCCTGAGAAACTGGGACTATAGGCGTGTACCACCACGCCTGGCCAGTTTTTCTCTTCTTGGTAGAGATGAGGTCTTGCTCTTGTTCAGGCCGGTCTCAGACTTGTGGGACCTCAAGCGATCCTCCCATGTCAGCCTCCCAGAATGCTAGGATTACAGACGCGAGCCACTGCACCCAGCCGAGATTTTTCAAGGAAAAATAAACTTGGATAGGGGGAGGTCCCCTTCCCCTGACTGGAGTCTTCTCTGAAATGGTGGGGTTGCTGCCTATTGGAATGCAGGTGAAGTTCATTGCAAATTCTGACCTTGGCCAGAGCTGGTTAGCAGTTGATGGCAGCAGGAATCAATACTCTAAGGTATAATCATGTTGAATATGGTAGACAGTTGCACAGGAAGGGACAGTGCACTGCTGCCAGTATGAGATCTGGAGCATGCCAGTGTCTATGTTGGGAGTACTGCATCAGGAAGGTAATTCCCAGCCTGGGGCACAAGATCAAAGAAGGACTATACACTCTTGGTGTTAGGCTGAGGCAGACTACCACTGAATTTCCTCATATGCACTCACCACTGATGGACCATGTAGGAAGAGTAAAAAGAGTAAACCTCAACATACAAGAACCAGGAAGAGGAGCCCCCTTCCTCCTGTAATACTATTCCAGAGCACTGTACTGATAAAATTTAAGAGACTTTTTTTTTTTTTTTTTGAGGCAGAGTCCTGCTCTGTCTCCCTGGCTAGAGTGCCGTGGCATCAGCCTAGCTCACAGCAACCTCAAACTCCTGAGCTCAAGCAATCCTCTGCCTCAGCCTCCCAAGTAACTGGGACTATAGGCATGCGCCACCATGCCCAGCTAATTTTTTCTAATTTTTAGTTGTCCAGCTAATATCTTTCTATTTTTTAGTAGAGACGGATTCTCGCTGTTGCTCAGGCTGGTTTTGAACTCCTGAGCTCAAACGATCCCCCCCGCCACGGCCTCCCAGAGTGCTAGGATTACAGGAGTGAGCCACCTTGCCCAGCCTAAGATACTTCTTAATGTAAAAAAGAAATGATTATAGAGTCTAGTCCTCTTTTACAGAGCAGATCCCGAAGGTTTAATTTGGAGCTGAGAGGCAGTACATTGATAAATGATGCACAGAGACTTTCCTCATATGTTTGGTTTCTTGACTGTCTCCATAAGAGAGGTAAGGCATTGAAAGCTGATTGGATGCTCTGTGTATAAGGATAACATTTGTCTATTTTTTATGACTTGTTTTATTACTGGTCCTCGTATTTCTAAGATATTTACTTTTTCCTGGAATTCATGAATTTTACCTGGATATGCTTAGATGTGTGTCATTTTTCCGTTAAATCTGTGTACAACTGGATAAGCTCTGTTAACTTTCAGATTTAAATCTTTTATTGATCAGTTAGATTTTTCTCTTAAAAATTATCAATTTACTTGTCTTTCTTCCCTTTGTTCTTTTTTCTGCCTCTCAATAACTATTAATGTTAGATCTAACAGATATATCTACCAAATGTTTTACTCCTTGATTCATGAATTCTGTGTGTTTTTGTTTTATGTGTTGAGATTTTTTTCCCCCACCCAATTTCCAGGTTATTAAGTTTGTTCTCCTTAGTGATTATGCTTTTATTCATCCAGGGAATATTACTTTTTCTTTCTTCTTGGTTGCAGAATCTTTTATGCATATTATTTTGCTTTGATTCCTTTAGACTCTTTTTAATTCATGTAGTGAAGTCAGATTACTAGGGTCCCTCCATTGGCACAAATTCACACGTAGTGGGTTGTTGTGATCTTTCTTGTTAATTGAATAGTACTTTCCCATTCACCCTTAAGAGTAGGAAGCAACTCAGTTTATACGTTTGCCCCTGAAGTTCCTTTGGGACCAAAAATTTGCAGTAGGCTCTCCTAGAACCATACATATCCGGACTTAATAGCTTAAAAAAAGATTTGGGAATCTGTGAAGATGTCACTTAGTGAAGGAACAGAAAATCCTTGTCCACTCCCTAGGCCTTTTTAAAGAATGCAAGTTCAAGCTGTCATCTTCCCAAAACTCCTCTGATGAGAACTTCTGTAAGATATAGTAATTCTAGCCAGGTGAGGTGGCTTACTTCTGTAATCCTAGCTACTCTGGAGACTTGAGGTGGTGGGAGAATCACTTGGGGCTAGAAGTTCAAGATCCAGCCTAAGCGATACAGCAAGACCCTGTCTCTACAAAAAAAAAAAAAAAAGAAAGAAAGAAAGAAAGAAAAAAAATTAGCTGAACGTGGTGGTGTACACCTGAAGTCCCAGCTACTCAGGAGGCTGATGCAGGAAGATTTCTTGAGCCCAGAAGTTCCAGACCAGCCTATAAATAAATAAATGATAAATAAATAATAAACAATAAAGTAATTATAGAGGCAAAATAATAAAATAAATACATAAAATAATTACAAAGGTAACTGAGAAGCTGGTGAGAAATAATATAAGAACTTGACATTTGGAGGACTGATAATTACTTCTTTGCTGTGCCATTTTTATTTAAACATTACTATTACAGTACTCAAATTTAAACCTGTTTGAGTTAACAGGTTAAATTGAAAAGTATGTACACTTGTTGAAAATGGCTTTCTATTTCAAAAGCAGAATAATACAAAAGAAAAAACAAAACTAAACTTAATACCAGGTCAAAGTATAAAATATATTTGTCATGGGACATTCTACTTATTTTTCTGAAAAAATGGTATTGAAATGATGTTGAAAGCTTTGATTCCATTTCTAACTAAGGTGAGATGAAAATAGGGCCTATCACGTGATGAAGGTCCACACTATTTATCGAAGCTTAAAAACGCATTTCTCTGAGTTTAGGCAGTAATATAGTTGCATAAAAGGCCAATGATAAGATTATAAGTGGCCTGAAACTGCACTTAATACAGAAGTAGGAATAAAAGAAATAACATTGTGTCTATAAGATCAGTTTGTCTCCATAAGCCCCTAGTTACATTTTAAAAATATAAAACAATAAAAACAAAACAAAATAAAGCAGACTTTAACAGCTCCGAAAATCAAGAATGTTTTCATTTATACCTGAAAATAAAATAGCCTGGTCTCATGGAGTAATAAAGAAATTTCTTTCTGTTTATATCTGTATTCACAGAATATATGTGTATGATATTGCTAAAAGCTATGTTGAAAAAAATTACCTAAATATT
Organism: Eulemur rufifrons; assembly: GCF_041146395.1. Taxonomy (NCBI): domain Eukaryota; kingdom Metazoa; phylum Chordata; class Mammalia; order Primates; family Lemuridae; genus Eulemur; species Eulemur rufifrons. Next base: position 119,584,255 of record NC_090989.1, read on the forward strand.
TATTATATAGTGATTTTCAGTGTGGAAAAGGGAGGGTCATTCACTTGATTCCTGATCAGGGTCTTGAGTTTACAAAATACTGTAATGTATGTTATCTTTGGCATCTGCATGTCTTTCTCTAAAACAAATGAATCTATTCTTGAGCAGCAGTATAGAATACTAATTCTCTATGCCCTTGTCTGTTTAACCAAGGTCCTATCAAATGACTTTCAGAGAACATATATTTACCTAATAGAGTTTGAAGAATATGAACTCAGTGTATTGCATCCATATTCTTTAATCTCGATATCCAGAATGAATTGATTGATCTTTTCAGTTTGCCTTATAAGGAGCTTTGAGACAGATTTGAAACTCATTTTTAACTACCATTGACTGTTGTGCTCATGTTTGTATTTCCTCTTTGTGGCATTGACAACTTTTTGTTTTCTCTTTATATTTCTTTCTCAGTTTAAAATGTTATTTTTCTAACTGCCTCATATTCTTTATGGTGTAAACCAGAATATTAATCTAGTACAATATGATAAAAATCATGTTTTTCATTATGGCTAGCATAGATTCAATTCATTTGTATTACTAGTTACATTTCATTCTACACTACGGCTATACTGTAATTTAGTGATAAAAATCATGTTTTTCATTATGGCTAGCATAGACTCATTTCATTTGTATTACTAGTTACGTTTCATTTTACAGTACGGCTATACTGTAATTTAGTGAAACATTTGTTCATAGATATTTAAATTATTTATGGGTGTTTTTTTTTTTGTTTGGTCCCAGTACTGGGGTAAACGATAGTATTAAATCCATGTAAGTAAGTATTTTCTGTATGTGGGTGGAAGGCTGTGTGTAAATGTTAGCACGAGGGGCAGATTTGTCAGAGATGACTGGCTATTTACCAAAAATTAATTTTTCCGTATTCATAGTGAAGAAAGTTCAAGGAGGCTACTAGCAAACAGACTCCATTTCTCCACTCCTTTATATCTGGATATGGCTAATTAACAAGTTCTTGCCAATAAAGTAGTAACTGAAGTGATAATCACCATTGACATACAAAAATTTCCCATGAAATTTGTCTTTATGGTTTTCTTTTCCATTAACTGTTTATTTACCTTGGAAGGCACTTATGAGGGTATTAGACTCTGTCAGCCTAGGTCCCAGAATGATTTTTGTAATTTGTCTGTAATTTGTGATTCCGATGTTCTAAAGCTATGGGCTTCTGTTTGAGGATCTGTGGCTGTGTTATCAGAAATGGTCTTTCTGGTGTCTTGGAATTATACTGCATAATTTTCCTTACCTTCCAAATAAGGGCAGTCAGCATTGGAATATTATGTTTATTAAGGTGGATCATTGATTTAGAGCTCTCTTTTATAGGTATTTAAGCTATAACATAGCTATAAATTATAAATATTTAAAGCTGTATGTTTTCCTGTAAACATTGCTTTAGCTGCATTCTACAAATTTTGGTATGTTGTATTTTCATTATATTCAGTTCAAAATAGTTTCTAATTACCAAGCATTTGGGGGCATTTTAGATATATTTTTGTTCTTGATTTCTAATTTAAATCTGTTATGGCCAGGGAGCATGCTCTGTATTATTTCAGTTCTTCAGAACTTACAGAAGTTTCATTTATGGTCTATTTCGGTAAATTTTATATGTATTTAAAAAACTGTGTGTTCTGTAATGGATAGTATTATTTTTTATACATGTTGATGAGATCTTATTTATTAGTAGTACTATTCAAATTTTCCACGTATGTGTTTTTTTTTGTCTGTTTGCTACTTCTATCAGTTACTAAGAGATGTGTTAAAAATCTCAGTCATGACTACGAATTTGCATATTTCTTTTAGTTCAATTTTTGCTTTATGTATTTTGAGACTTTTGTTATTTGGTGTATAAATTTAGTGTTGTAATAGCTTCCTGAGGAATTTACTGTTTTATTGTTATAAAATCTCTCTCTTCATGTTTGGTAATATTCCTTGTCTTGATTTCTACTTTGTCTGATATGAATGTAACCAATTTCTTATGGTTAATGTTTGCATGATATATTTTTTTTTATCCTTTCATTGACGCCTATCTGTGCTCTTATAGTAAAAGTGTGTCTCTCGCAAATATCGTGTGATTGGTTCTTTTTATCCAGTTTGGACAATCATTCTGTTTTAAGAGGAGTGCTTAGTCTACTTGCTTGATTTTGCTTTTATTTTTTGTTTTAGTTTTTTAGTCTGAAAAGTTATATTTTGCCTTTATATAAAGAGTTTTTTGTTTGGGTTTTGTTTGTTTGTTGTTTTGGCCAAATAAAAAAATCTTGATGTGCCGTGTGCATTGGCTTATGCCTGTAATCCCAGCACTCTTGGAGGCCAAGGCGGGAGGATTGCTTGAGGCCAGCAGTTTGAGACCAGACTGGACAATACAGCAAGACCCTTTCATTACAAAGAAACTTTTTAAAAATTAGCCTAGTGTGGTGGCACATACCTGTAGTCCTAGCTACTTGGGAGGCTGAGGTGGAAGGATCACTTGAGCCTAGAAGTTCAAAGTTGCAGTCCAGTGAGCTATGATTGCACCATTGCACTCTAGCCTGGGTGACAGAGTGAGACCTCATTTCTAAAAAAAAAAAAAATTCTGGATGGACGGTGTTTTTTCTTCCTTTCATTACCTAAATATACAATTCCGTTATCCATGGGTTTGTACTGTTTTTGACATGAAGTGTGCTATCCATTCTATCCTTTGTTCCCCTATGTGTATCCTCTGGCTGCTTAAAATATTTTTCTGATTTGGTTAGGATGTGCCTTATATGGTTTTCTTTCTTCTTTTAAAAATCTTTACCCTAGCCATGACTCCGTGTATTATGACAGGCTGCATATCTACTCACCTATGTCCATACTTGGCAATGCTTCTAACAGTCACCAGGCTTTGTCAACCCAAGAAAAGGTCTTATCTCTCTGGAATTTAGTTCCTTAGATTTTTGTCTTCACATCTCTCTGAGTGCTTTTAAAAAGTTAACCGTTTTTACTTGTAGATTAACCAATTATATATGTATCATTTATTAAACCATCCTTTTCCCTCTAAAATTGAAATATTTCCTTTGTCATAGTTTAAGTTCCACATATATCTGGATCTATTTCTGTACTTTGTTCTTTTATATTATTTGTTTTCTGTTCTTTTTTTTTTTTTTTTTTTTAACAGGCTCTTACTCTGTCACCCTGGGTGAAGTGCAATGGTATGATCACAGCTCACCGCAACCTTGAACTACTGGGCTCGAGCAATCCTCCTGTCTCAGCCTTGCAAGTAGCTAGGACTACAGGCTCACAGCACCATGCTTGGCTTTTTAAATTTTTTGCAGAAAGAGGGTCTTGCTATGTTGCCCAGGCTGGTCTCAAACTCCTGGCCTCAGGAGATCCTCCTTAGCCACCCAAAATGCTGGGATTGAACCTCTGTGCCTGACCTATTATTTGTAATATATTTTGTTTTTCAGTTCCTTTGTAGTAAGTTTAGTATTTCTAATGCAAGTTCCTGTGCACTAGTTTGACTCAGTATTTTGGGCTCTTCATATATATAACTGGTCGGAGTATAAATTGATGATATTATTTGGGAATGAAAGAAAATTTTGGTCACCTTGTCTAGAGTATGTTCATAGTTCTGGGCCCTAGGTATAAGTGGGTAAATGGCTTCTTCCTCAGCTTTGTGCCACACTTTATTACACTAGGTTGCAGAGCATTTCTGCTTGTGCCCTGAGGCTAAAAGTTACTTTTGACTTGCTCTATTCGCCTCTAGTCCTCACCATTATCCTGAGCTCATAGCGCCTGACTCAGTTTCAGCAGAGCTGAACCTTGAACAAATATCATGACATTCTTTCTTTTTTACCCTCTTTTACCACTGTAATCTTCTTTCTAATTCTGTGTTTACTTAAAAACAAAACCTCCCAGACACTAATGTGATGAGACAGGGAAATAGTATTATGTACAAAAAATCCTCTCATTTGCTTTTGGAAGAAGGAAAAGTGGTTCTCTTCAATAAAAGATTATTAAAGAAGGTGTATGGCCAACCAGAATGGGTTAAAATGAAAGAACTGAGAATACTTAGGATTGGTGAGGATGTGGAGCACCTGGAAATCTCATACATTGCTGGTGGAAGTATTAATATAATTTACTATACTTTTTGGGGGAAATTGTTGGGCATTGTCTACTGATCCTTGACATATGTGTATGCTGTGTTAACAAGTCTGCTGTTGGGTATAGAAAACAGAAAAGAGTGTTTATATCCATCAGAAGGTGTGTACAGTTATGTTTATGATAACCCTAAATTGGAAACATCACTCATGTCCATCAACAATAAAATGAGTAATAAATTGTGGTATAGTCATACAATGAAATACTACCCATCAGTTCAAAAGGGAATTAGTAATATATATAAAAATATGGCCGAATCTTACTGATACAACTTTGCTTGAAAGAAGTCAAACGCAAGAGATAACACCATTTATATGATTTTCAAAAACATATCAAACTAATTTATGGTAACAAGCATTAGAATAATACCCTTTGTGCTAGGGAGGTAACTGACTAGAAAGGAGCATGTTTCAATTCTGAAAATGTTTTATGTCTTCATCTTGGTTATGGTTACATTGGTGTATGTATAACCAAAGATTTGTGCATTTTACTATATATAAATGTATATCAATACACATAATTTAAAAAAAATTATATTTTTATACATTTCCTTTGACCCCTACCCATGAAAATCTCAATCCTGCCCACTGGACTGCTAACTGGAATCGCATTGAATTTGCCTCATGAGTTGAGAAAACTTAGACTTTATTGATACTGTACTCTTTCTTTCTTTTTTTTTGTAATTCAGAACTTGATGCTTATTGGGGGCATTTGTTTTTATATCCTGTAAGTTTTTATAATTTTCCTTGTTAAGAATTCTCTTGAATTTATTCTTAGGTATTTTTAGTTGTGAACAGGCTACTCATCCATTTATGTTTCCTAGTTATTGCAGTATTAAAAAGTTATTTTGTACATTTATCTTTTGTCAGCCACCTTGTCAAATTTTTCTGTTATTAACCTTTTGAATCACTTTAATAGAGACTGTTAGGTTTTCTTATCTGTAGGAGTGGAGAAATGTCTTTACTAATATTTTCCTAGTTTTTGCAATAACTAAAAACTTTAAACCTATGTTAAATGGTTAGAGAGTTATCCTTACCTTGTTCTTTGAAGTTGAAATGCCTTAAGTATTTCAAGACCAAATATATTTTAGTCTTTGTCTTTATCTTCTTTAAGTAGATTCCATCTAACCCTAGTTTTCCTAGAAATGTTTTATTGAGATTGGCAGTAGAATTATATCAGATATCTTTTTCACATCTAGTAATATAATCATTTTATTTTTCTCTTTTGTTGATAAATTCAGGTATTTGATTTCATATTCTTGAATTCCTGAAAAAAATGCATTTTATTATATATGATATGTGGTCTTTTTATGCACTGCTGGTGGATTAGGTTTTTTGATACACAGAAAGTTTATTTGTATGTGTAAGTGAAGTTTGAATATTGTTATCTATACTTGTTTAATAATTATCAGACTTCATGGAATTGGAAAGGTCAGTTTTGTGTTATGCTGTATTGTGAACAAATCTCTGAAACCTAGTAACTTACCTTTTATTAGCTTTTAAAAATGGGGGAATCTCTACTTTTATTAGGGTACAGAGAAATAACTTCAGGTAAGTAATTTTCCTGTTCACACAACACACAAACCACACAAACTTTTTTGAAAATTTATTTGCTATAATACTAAATTTTTTTCAAGTTTTCATTTTTATTTTTTTTCCACAGTCCGTGGTGGATGACTGGATTGAATCATATAAACAAGACAGGGACATCGCACTTCTGGATTTAATCAACTTTTTTATCCAGTGTTCAGGATGTCGAGGTACATAATGTTGGAATAAATGATGTACATTGAGCCTGTCAGCCCAGCACTATGACTTTTTACTTCACCTACTGCTAGTCATATATAATTCATCCTAAAATTATGTGGTAATCTGTTTCTCATAGAGAAAATTATTCCTAAATTATTTAGGGATATTCCATTTTTGTTCTGGTTCAGTTTTGTTCCTATAAAGTAATATATTTCTGTTTATGAAATTTGAGGAAGAAATCTAAAATTCAGTAGCTTTATGAATTTATTTTTTAGCTCATAAGTTCTTATAATTTTTACTCATATTATTTGTATATATGCTTCATGTTAGAAAGTGTGCTAGTTGTTCACATTCATTATTTTGTATCCTTGCCAGTAATTTGGCCCTTATTTTTAAATACTTGAAGCTCAATTAATTTACTTAAGATAACATTAGTAGCAGAATCAGATGTCTTAAGTTTACAACAGTAAGACATTTAAAGTGAAATTTTATTTTTATCATTTTAATAGATATTTTTCTCCTAGAATTCATAAATCTTAGGTTAAATTATACTACATGGGGGAAATTAGTTGTTAAATGATCATTCTCTGCTTTCTAATATAGAAAGAATAGTAAATCTTTTATTGAGATCACTGATCATAAAGGTTTCTTAAAGGCTTGCTTATTTATGTCCCACATATCTCTTACCATATTGACATAGGTGGTTTATCAAATATTTACAGAGCACCTCCCTTGTACCTGATACTGTGCCAGGGTATACAAAGGTTATCAAGGCTGTTTCTGCCCCTAGAAAGTATTATGGTACATGTAATTTTTTTAAAAGAGTTGTTATTGTGAGGAACAAGGAGGGAAATATACAAATAGTTAAGTAAAGTGCCCAGAGTTACGATAAGAGTAATAAAACTGGTTACTGTTTAACAACTGTTTAGTACCAAGCTATGTGTTTTACATACATTAGCTCCATTTAATCTTTGTTAACAATCCTATCAGGCACATATGATTCTTTATTTTGTAGATCAGGAAACTGAGATGAAGGATTTAGGTAGTTTATTTCAAGTCACACAGTAAGTGCCAAACTTAAGATTCAGAATCAGGGTGTCTTAGCTGGAATCTGTATCTCTAATCACATAACACTATGGGAATAACAAGGAAGGGATGCTAATCCAGCCCAGGTTGTGTGAATGTAGAGAGATTGTAAAAAGTACATCCTAGAGAATGCAAACTCCAAGATGAGATTAAAGATGAGTTAAAGGGAGGAGAAAGACAAAAAGGTAACAGATTGTGCAAAAAGGCCTTAAGACAAGAAAGCTTTAAAGAAGGCATAGAGTTCTGTGGCTGAATCCTAGAGTATGGAGAGGGGTAGGGAACCTGCAGCCTTGGTGCCACATGTGGCCCCTAGGTTATTTGAAAGTAAGAGAATTTATCCATTTTAAAGCCTTAAAATAGGCGAGGCATGTGCTGATTATGTATTTTATATAAATTTTGTCATCTAGCCCTGTTAATGAATAGTCCTGTTGGATTGGGTTTTAATTTTACAACAACTAGTAGTTTTTAAAATTTTTCTTTTTGAAATCTATTCCCATGGTTCAGAAAACCAAAAAAATTTAAAAGTTATATAATAACGTCTTTACCACTTCTGCCTTCCCGTCCATCTACACACAGTTAACTGTTCTTAACTAGTTTGTTGTATATCCTCCATTCTGCCTGCCTATTTAATTTCCATACCTATAGTTAGGAACATATATACTCTTTCCTTCCTTCCCCAACTATCTTACACAGAAAATACTGATGTATACAGATCTTTCTCCTCCTTTTTTTTTTTTTTTTTAATACAGCATTGTTGTATTCCTTTTTGTATGTATACAATGTATATACAAGAATTTAACTAATCTTCTGTTAAAAGATCATTGCATTATTTGTAGTTTTCTATTACAGACAGTATTGTAATGAGTAATTTTGTGTATACCATATTTGCTCTTTATGAAAGAATGTCTGTAGGGAAGTGTATTTGTTATTATATTAAATATTGCCCAATTGCCAGCTATAGGAATTCTACTCCCTTTTACTCTCATCAGTAATGTATTAAAATATGTTTCTTCTTAGCCTTTTCAACAAAGTGTATTTCAAGCTTTTTGATTAGTTTTATGAATGATTTAAAAATAATAGTGGGTTTTTTTGTTAAAGTGCTATGAAATTCACATAACATAAAACCATTTTAAATTGTACAATTCAGTGGCATTTAGTACATTTATCATGTTGTGCATCTGTCTTCATTTGGGTTGCTATAACAAAGTACCATGGACTAGGTGGCTTACAAACAAAAAAAGTCTATATCTCACAGTTCTGGAGGCTGGAAGTCTGAGATCAGGGTGCCAGAAGAGGGTGAGGGCCCTCTTCTAGATTGTACTCTATAGTCTTTTAGTTGTATACTCACATGGTGAGTATACACCCCCATCCCCCAGCTCTTTTTGAGGTTTGGTCTTTGTATGTTGCCTAGGCAGGACTCTAACTCCTCCACTCAAGCGATACAAGGGACTTCAGCCACATTCCACCATGCCTGGGCTTATGGGGTTTCTTTTATAAGGGCACTGTTCTCATTTATGAGGGCTCCACCCTCAGCACTTTTACCTTCCAAAGGCCCCACCTTCTAATACCAGTGGGGTTAGGATTTCAATATACAAATTTTGGGAAGACACACATTCAGCCTATTGTAGCATCTCTCTCGTGTTTCATAACTTTAAAAAACACCGCAGAAGAATACTCTATACCCATTAAGTAATCACTTCTTATTCTTTTCTTGCCCCATGACCTGGCAACCACTAATCTGCTTTCTGTCCCTATGAATTTGCCTATTGTGGTAATTTTATATAAAAGGAACCATACAATATGTGATTTGTGTCTGACTTCTTTCACTTAGCATATGTTTTAGAAGTTCATTTAAAGTTGTAACTTGTGTCAATAGTTCATTCCTTTTATAGCTGAATAATATTCCATGGTATGTAAATATCAGTTTGTTTATTCATTCATCTGTTGATGGACATTTGAGTTGTTTTCACCTTTTGGCTATTGTGAATGTTGCTACTTTGAACATTCATAAACAAGTGTCTGTTTTAGTACCTCTTCTCAAGTCTTTGGGGTGCAAATTCTTAGGAGTAGAATTCCTGGGTGATATGGTAATTTTGTTTAAACTCTTTGAGGAACAATCAAACTTTTCCACAGTGCCTGCAGAAGAGTATGAGGTTTCCTATTTTTTCACATCCTCTGCAACACTTGTTATTTTACTTTTTAAAAATTATAGCCATCCTATTAGGTATAAAGTGGTATCATTGTGGTTTTAATTTATGTTTTCCTGATGACTAATGATATGGGACATTTGTCATGTGCATTTTTGCCATTTCTATGTTTTTCAAAGAAATATGCATTCAAGTCCTTTACTTATTTTAAAATTAGATTATGTATCTTTGTTGGTGAGTTCCAAGAGTTCTTTATATATTGTGGATGCTAAACCCTATCAAGGATATAACTTGCAACTATTTTCTCCCATTGTCTAGGTTGTCTTTCTACTTTTTTAATGATGTCCTTTGATGCACAATGGTTTACATTTTATTAGATCCAATTTATCTACTATTTCTTTTTTTGTTCATGTTTGTTTTAAATTTGAGAATCTATTGCCAAATCCAAGGTCATGAAGATTTACCCTATGTTTCCTTTTAATTGTCATATAGTTTCAGATTTTATATTTAGGTCGTTAATCCATAATTAATTCTTGTATGTGGGGTGATGTTAGTTTGTATTTCTCTAGTGAATCAGGGTTAAGAAACATTTCTGTTTCTTTTTCTGTGAATTCTCTGTTCCTATCCCTTGCCCATTTTTCTTTTACTACCTTTATAGTTCTTGAAAAGGCATATTTTGACGAAACAGGTCTTAAAACATTTTTCTAAAAAAGGCATAGATGCATACTTTCTTAATATGATTAACAATGAAAGCACACTGTCCTTTACATCAATAGAATATAATAAAACTCCTGATACAGATGTAAGTACTTACGAGACATTAGTAAACATACCTTAAAACATAGGAAAAGAAAACGCCTTCACTTATTATAAATGGAAAGTTTCCAAAATAAAACTATATTTAGTTGTCATTTTTTTTCATCGATCAGATTGGCAGAAGTTAAAAATTATGACAACACTCTGTTAGTGAGGGTGAGGGGAAGAACAAACACTGGTACATTGTTGGCTGGAAAACAAATTGGTACAAATATTATATAAGGGGATTTGGCAATATCTACAAAAACTACCTTTATGCTTGTCTGTTGACCTAACCATCCTACTTGTGGGATTTTTGCCTTGAAGATATACCTGCAGCAATAAGAAAATGAGTGTGCATAGTCAATGAAACATTTTAATTGCAAAATATTGGACACAACCCAAATGCTTATATATTGGAGAGTGATTGAATAAACACAATGGAGCTTTGTGTCACTGTAAAAAAGAATGAAGAAGATCCTTGTGAGCTGATGTAGGGAGATTTCCAGGATATATTTTTAAAGGCAAAATGCAACCTGCAAATGAGTATCTAAAGTATGCAACTTTTTTTGTAAGAAAGAGAAAATAATGAGATATACACGTTTCTGCTCATTTGATGGAAAAGAAATACAGGAAGGGATAAACCATAGAATAATGAGATTGGTCACGTACAGAATGTATATGTGTGTGTGTGTGTGTGTGCGCACTCTCACACATGAAAAGTGGGAAGTTTAAAGGGAATTGAGATGGAAGAATGACACTTAATTTCAATATGGTTTTTGAATGGTCCTGACTTTTGGAGTAATCTTAATTTTTCACATCCTCAAAATAAAGAAAGGCAACAAAGATGGAGGTAAAATTCTAAAATTGAATACAAACAGAACAAATGACCCATACTATAATTACACAGCCACTCTAAAGGTTGTAAAAGTATTAACCAAAGTAAATTTTGAACTCAGTTCTTGAGCTAAAAAACTAGTGTGGGGGAAATTTTGACAAAGAACACAGTGTGTACTTAGACTCAAAGTGTCTCCTTATAAGATATTTACTATTTACAGTGGGTAAAATAGAAACTTCACAGAGTAGAAACTTAATAGACACCACTTTAACCAAATGATGATAGCAAACATTGCAAATTATGGAACTAATTGACAGTATGTGTTTTTTGATATGCACTTAGAAGAACTTAACATCACTTCTGTAGTATTCTTGCCAAAAATGCGTAGCCTGAATCTGCTCATGAGGAAACATCAGACAAGCTCAATGGAGGTATATTCTTCAAAATAACTATCCTATACTATGTGAAAATGTCAGTGTCATGATAGAAATAACTCTGAAATGATTCCAACTTAAAGGAGACTAAAGAAACATGGCATTTAACTGTAGTGGATGATCTTAGACTTTCTTTTGACATAAAGGATGTTAATGAGATATATGCTGAAATATAAATTCATTCCATGTATTAGAACATATATATTGTATCATTGTTAATTTCATTATTCTGATCATTGTACTGTAGTTATATAATAGATTTTTTTGTTCAAGGAAAATATATACTGAAGTATTAAAGATAAAAGGAATATCATGTCTGCAGCTTACTCTTATTCAGAAAAAAATGCATGGGTATGTAAAGGACTAAAGAAGGATAAGATAGATGTAAATTGTATACATCTGAAGAATTTGGGTGAAGGGTATTCAGAAATTCTTTGTACTTGGCTTTTCTGTATGTCTAAAATTATGTCAAATTTTTAAAAATGAAAGAAAAAAAAAGTTTTAACCCCAAAGCCAGCATTATGCTCAAGGGAAACCAGTAGAGTCATTTTCATTGTCAAACAAGACAACAATACTCACCCTCACAACTTTTATTTAGCATTATATTAAAGATGGAAGCCAACACATTTAAGTAATAAAAATAAATATGATTACTATTTTAAAATAATATTCAAAATAATTTTGAATATTTAATGCTTATCTTGGGGCTTTTAGTGTACCTGACTTAAGCATTATAAAAGATATCCACGTAACAAAAACATTTGCACCTCCTTAATACTTTGAAATTAAAAAAAGAAATGGATTCTCACCTACTAATATGTATCGTAATCATTAAATTTACTTCTGCTAATGAGAGTTTTATTATAAACGTTTGTCATTTATGCCTTTCCCTTTGTTAATTAAATACCAAATGAAAGCTAAAAGGAAAAAAAAATGAATGTTTAGAAAACTCGAGAATCAGTTTGTAAAACTAATAAAAGCAATAAAATAACTCAATAATGTATTGAGATATGGGATTAATACAGAGAAATTAATATCCTAAGTATATACAAGAGTAGCCAATTAGAAGATATAATGGAATAAACAACCCTCCATTTAAATACAAAAATGGGAGGAAATGTGAGAGAAAAAATTCTTTCAGATTTATTTAGCTCACCGTAGTAGTGTACACCAGGATTAATTTCCAATGCATCAAGAGTTTAAGTGCACAACTGCGAGTATAGTGGCTCATGCCTGTGATCCCAGCACTTGGGAGGCCAAAGTGAGAGGATTGCTTGAGGCCAGGTAGTTCAAGACCAGCCTGAGCAACATAGTGAGACCTGTCTCTACAAAACAAACAAACAAACAGACAAACAAACAAAAATTATTTGGACATGGTGGTGCCTGCCTGTAGTCCCAGCTACTTGGGAGGCTGAAGTAGGAGGATCACTTGAACCAGGAGTTGGAGGTTGCAATGAGCTATGATGATGCTGGTACACTGATGACAGTGCCTGGGCCACAGAGTGAGACCCTGTCTCAAAAAAAAAAAAAAAAGTTTAAGTGGAAAACCAACAACAAATAGCAGAAACAAAGAAAAATAATAAAAGTACTAAAGGAAGAATTCCTTTACACCCTTAAAGTGGGAAAGATCTTTTCATGGACTGACTCAAAATTAACTCTGAATTAAAATTTATAAGTTAGAAAAGAAATTATTGAAAAAGTAAACTATACTTAGAAGAAAACCAAAACCTTTTGCATGATAGACACAGAGAAATTCAAAAGACAAAGGACTAATGTGGGACATTTTTAAAATATATAATATTACAAAGCCCACTATCTTTAATACATGTTGAATAAGATTTGCATTTTTTAATTAATTTGCATTTCAAGTTAATTTCCCAAATCTAGATTGATGTTTTATTGTATCAGTCCATTTTTCTCTAAAGCTGCCTAAGAACTACAGACCAAAAGGATATTTAGAAAATTGTCCGAAAGTGAGAAGAGAGCAAGGGAAGGGAGGAAAAAAACCTCAGCTCCCCTACCTCCCACCCCTCCCCCAGTTCCTGGCTAGAAGTGATATCCCCACCAGTGACAAGACAAATTGTCACATCTTATCATGAGTGAGTAGTATGGGCAGTCTGTCCTCCATTGACTCCAGTATCATTATTTTCTCATCTTGGCTCTGAGCCCTAAGGTGTAATATTGGTTTCCTACTTTAGCTGTCTTAAGTTGCATCCGCATCCCTAATTGCTTCCCTAACTATGCCCACACATCTCTGATCTCTTCATTTGAACCATCTCTGTATTGGAACCCACAGTTAGAACAGGCAGGCTATGTCAGTATTTAGCAATAGGCTCTATTCAGTATCAATGATTTGAGAAAGAAAGATGGAAAGGAAAAGTTGGTTTAAACACTATTGACGTAGAGATGCATTTTAAAGCTATGTAACTTCATAAGTGTTTATATAGGAATAAATTATGAGGAAGCCAGGAGAACTTAACACAGAATTTTAGAATATATCCATGGAATTATGCACAATAAAATGAAGATATATCATTCATGTATTCAAAGTATTGCCATTGTTAAATACACCATGTTGATACAGGTAAGTGTTTATTTTGGTGTATTCTTAAACCAGTACATAACTGACTTCAGAAATATCAGGGAGTATAGATAAATAATTTTCATTTACAGATGTGTTTGTTTTTAGTTAATAAAGATGTGGTTGTCAAACTTGAGAATTGATGGTTGGAAATAGCCTTCTTTCTTAGTTGGTTATAACAAGCAGTGCTTCCATTTTGTAATGGTTTTGCCTAACAGAGGATTTCCAGTGCCTGAGGGCTTTCCTAAGGGTGCAGCACTGCCAGAGAATTCATCATCTAGGAGCACTTAACATAAGAGTTTCCTGAACTTCCTTGTTCATGGGCCAATTAGTGTTTCAGTAATTTTTTCATGGTACCTCTAGGCCAAAAAAGAAATACCTAACAGTTCTTTTTATGAAGTAGTTGTATCCAGACTATTTATTTAGTTCCTGACAACTTAGTGTAACTGTTTAGAAAAATGATACACCTAATTGAAAATAATGTATTCCATTCTTAAATAACTACGGTTACTTGTTAATTTATTTGTGGGACTTGTTGGGCATTGTACAACTCATATTTTGGAATTGCCCTCATTTCCTGTTCCATATTAGTTTTCCAGCAGTACTTACGAAAACTCAGCTTCTTGAAGTTAGGTGTCATCAAAATGAATAAAATACTATAGGATGTTGAAATTGTGAATTGCTTCATACTATTAATTCCTGTGGTAACTGGTAAATATTGCGTTTTTCCCTTAGATTATTTAAAATACGCACAGTTCCCATGTGAGTTTATGTAAGGGCCACTGGGCACCTCAGTGCACAGTTTGGGCACCATGGCTTTATGCAGTATCTGGCTGGGGATTAGCGTATAAATACCCCAACTTCTTTACCCCTCAGTGTAGTAATTTTAAAGTGTATGGCCTGCTCTAACTCCCAGAGTTTCCCAAGGAGCATAATTAAGCACCAGTTACCTACAATAGTATTAATAATTGGCTAGTTAACACACTTTTTATTGTCCGGTTTTCTTTCCTTGTTTTATGTTCTTGCTGCATTGCCGGTATTTTATGGGATTGCCTCCTGAAAAAATTACTTGCACTGGTACTTGTTTCAGTGTCTGCATCTGGGGGATAGAAACTAACAAGTGTTTATTATGGGTTTTATGTATTATTAATACTGAGTATTCTCTTTAGAAATCTGTTTTAATGAATTCTTTCTTATCTCCTTACATGTACAGTTTAGTATTATTTTTCTTAAATCATTTTTAATTGTGATAGCTTGTATGGACAGAAGACTACATAAAATATGTATGTATAGGTTAAATAAATAAATCCTAATGTTATCAGTGCTCAGGTCAAGGAAAAGAATATTGCCAGGACTTCAGTAGAGTCTTCCCCATCTCTGTTGTAAAATAGTACAACCTCTACCAACTCCCACAGAGATAAGCACTGCCTTGATTTTATAAATGTTTCCTTGCTTTTCTTTATGGTTTTAATCATCAGTGAATCTATTCTTAAACAATAGTTTTGCCTGCTTTCCTTCTTTAGATAATTAACTGTACTTACCGTTTTGTTTTGCTTCTTCTGCTGAACCATTATGTTTATGAGACTCATTTATATTGCCTGTACCATAGTTCATTTATTTTCATTGATGTGAAGCAGACGGTTCTTTGTTGTGGTGGTATTTCCTGTGCACTTTAGGACATTCGGCAGCAACTTTGGCCTCTACCCATTAGGTGCCAGTGGCACATTTCTTTCCCCTCCTCCTCCAATTATAACAACCAAATATGTCTGCAGACATTGTCAAAATGTACCCTGGGAGGCAACACTGCCCCATGATGAGAACTGCTGTAAAATATCTATTATATGACTATACCACTTTATTTATACTTCCTACTCTTGAAGGAAATTGGATTATTTCTAGCCTTTGGATAATAGGGACAATATTACTATAAATTGTCTTTTGTATATGTTAATTTGGTGTTCCTGCACAGGATGCTCTAGTTTGAGGAGTGAAATTGCTGGATTATAAGAGATGGAATATTTTTAGATAATGACAAACTTTTCTGAAATGATTATAGTGACTTTTTTTTTTATTTTTTTTAAGACAGAGTCTCACTCTGTTGCCCAGGCTAGAGTGCTGTGGCGTCAACCTCGCTTACAGCAACCTCAAACTCCTGGGTTCAGGCGATCCTTCTGCCTCAGCCTCCCGAGTAGCTGGGTCTACAGGCGTGCACCACCACCCTTAGCTACCTTCACTAGAGATGGGGTCTCACTCTTGCTCATATTGGTCTCAAACTCCTGTGCTCAAGACATCCTCCCACCTTGGCCTCCCAGAGTGCTAGGGTTACAGGTGTGAGCCACTGTGCCTGTAGTGACTTTTTATATCAAGGAATGTTACAGAATTCTGATGGCTTCACATCTTTGCTCACACGTAGTATTGTCAATTTTTTAGTTTTGTCTTGTTGGGTAGGATTACCAGTATCATGTTGTGATCTTAATTTTTAATTCTTTGATTACTATTGAGATTGAGTACTTTTTCACGTATCAATTAGCCGTTTGGATTTTCTCTTGCATGAATTTCTTAAAGTCTTCTATGGATTGATGTAATGGATTTATAGGATTTTTGTAAAAGTGTTAATACTAGTCTCCTTTGTTGTTTATATATTAATATATTACAACTATCTTCTCCCATCTTACAACTTATTTTTTCCGTTTTCTTTGTTTTCTTTTGATACATTATTCCATGAAGGCAGTGATTTTTGTCTGCTGTAACTCTAGCACCTATAAATATTTGTTGAAATAACGAATGAACATAAGTTTTTAATTTTTAAGTGTAATCATCAAGCATCTGTTTACATGAGAGTCTTTTTCTAGTTTCTCTATTCTGGCAATTGGCCTGTTAGAGTCAAAAGTTTATTGACTAGAAACTTAATAGCTTTTGCATTTTCATATATCTTCTTCAATAAATGTCTCTCTTTTTCATATTACATGGCTGGATACTTTCTGGACAGACCTTGTGTATACATATGTCTTCTTTTGATACACCTTTTCATTACTTTAATTTGAAATGTTTTTAAATTTCTAATGGTGTTTTTTTCTTTGATTCATGGATTATTTAGAAGCATATTTCTTAATTTATTTAGAAGTGTATTTTTAAATCACCAAGCATAAGAGTTTTTGGTTAACTTTTGGCATTGATCTTGGTACTGATTTCTTCTTTAGCTTCATTTAATTTGAGGCCAAAGGAAATGGTCTGTATAATTTTCATCCCTTCTTTTAATTTGTGTAGACTTGTTTCAAGGTTGTATGGTTAGTTTTTGCTAATGTTTCATGAGCCTTTGAAACCGAAGTGTTTTATGCATTTTTTAGGTGTAGTGTGTCCATTTTTAAGGTAGTTCAGTATTTTGTTAAATATTTTATGTTCTTCTAACTTATCGTTTTCTTGTTCTGTAAGTTACTGAATGTGTTAAAATTCCACAACATGATTATAGATTTATTTTTTCTGGATTGCTCCTTGACTGCCTCGTATTTTCCTTACTCTCCTCACATCCTTCACTCCCTCTCCTCACACCCTGATACGTTACGAGGTACATAAAAAGATTAAACTCTTATAATTCAAATATTTTATGTTTATTTAATTTTCCTCTTTATCTCAGGCAATCCTTTCAAGTTTTTCTGGCCCACCCTTTTCTATTTTTGTCCTTTTGTTCTTGAATCCTTGCCTCTTTTTAACAATCTATAGGTGGGTTGTATTTTTTTATTCAGCCTGAAAAATGTTTGTATTTTAGTTTTACATTTAATCTTTTTTAATGCATCTAATGTATTAATAATTGCTATGTATTTGGGTTTTATATTGAACCAGTGCTTGTTTTTTGTTCCTCCTGCTGTATGTATCTGTTTGGTTTTTCTCTTCTCTCTTGTCTGTAAATTCTTTGAATACCAAAGAATTTCTCTTTTTGTCTCTACTTCTTTAGACATTTTTGTATTCTTTACATTCATTTAATGATTACCCTAGAAATTATAAAACTTACTCTTATCAAAATCTAAAGATAATTAACACCTTTACCCTTTTATAGAAAATACAAGGATCTAGAACACTATAATTCCATTTACTTCCTTCCTGTACTGCAATTTAAACCTATTTACTTCTCCCACAGTCATTTAAAAAAAATAAAATTAGTGTTTGTTTATTTTTACCTATATTCATGGCTTGTAGAGAATTTGGAATAATCATTTTTCACTTTTTCAAGTTAATTATTCCCAACATTTAAGACTATTTGTTTCTGATAGTCTAAGTTGCATTATGTTGTGCTCTAGGTATAGAACATATTTCTTTGGATTGACATCTTTCATCAGTTCTAAAATTTTTAAATTATTATCTCTTTAAATATTACTTCCTCCCATTTATTTCTCTTTTCCCTCAGGAACTTTATCTAAACTTTGCATACTTTCTTCTATGTACCTTTCCATAGTTTTGAATTTCTGTGCTGCTTTCTGAATAACTTTTTCTCCTATCTTCCAGTTCTCTTACTCTCTTTTCTTTTGTGCCAATCAATCTCTTAAGCCTTATTGCAGTAAATGTATTGTCTGTTTCTATAAATTATAGTTTGTTGGTTCTTTTGCAAAGAAAAAGAATTCCATGGAATTGTTTCCCTGTGAACATTCAAGCCTGTATTTGCCTTTTTTAACATGGTAAGTTTATTTCTTTTGCAGTCTGTGCCTGATGATTCTAATATTTTAAGTCTTTGTGAGTCTGTTTCTTTGGTCTTGTTTTTGCTTGTTCTTTTGCATGTTGCCTTTCTTCATGGTATGTTTTGTTGCTTTTTATTCCAAGCTCCTTATTTCCTCCCAAATTTATTTGAAGCCTAGGAATTAAATTACATTCCTCTAAGAGAGGAATTATTAATAGCTTTTGCTTGACAGATTCCCAGGGGCACTACTAATCGAGAACCATTTGCAACTGAATATATAGTTTGATTTTTTTCATGATTAGGTTTTGTGAACTTAGGATATTTGTTGAGAACACCATTTTTTTTTAATTATAACTTCTCAGTTACATTTATCTTTTGTGCAGTACCAAAAAAACAAAAACAAAAAAAAAACCCCTCTCTTTTGTATTTCCCAGAGTATAAAATAGTAGATTATCACCTAGTTTAGCCATAACCTGAGGATGTAATCCTTTGAGGCCCCACTTTATGAAAGAGTTGTTTCTCTGAGACCCTTTACCTCAGAACTCCAAATTCAAGCATGCAGGTGCAGCAAGTGTCATTAGAGAAAAATGATTGCAGTGTTCCATCTATATTTTGAATTTCTGCTTTTAGTTATTTTTATCTTAGCAATATCTTACAGCTTGATAAGATTTCAAATGCTTTCAAAATGTTTTTTATATTTTATTTAGCATTTCAGGGAATAGGGTTTATATGAATAATATTGCTTATAATGTTATTACCATAATCAGAGATTGTATATATAAATTTAAAGTGATTTATTCCTTTAGATGATAGGTGTGTATGTGTAAATGTAACTTGTACACACTGAAATTTTTCCAAATTTTTTTTTTTGTGTGTGGAAACAAATAATTTTGACACTTAGGCATAATTTTGCATGTTTATTTTTTACATTGTTGTAATTTTTACTTTCATGGATTGACTTTGATTTTCTTCGGCCTACTTGAAAGTCTCAGTTACTTATTATTGTTATGGTTTTGAAAGCTTTCAAATGTAGACACATAGGTACTATTTTAGGTAGAGTGAAATGAAAACCACACATAATCCCAATGGTTTTACAATTAAGGAAAAACTATTGGGAGAATGGGATAAAATCATTCAAGTAAGAAGAGATTGGAACATGAATTATTTTGGTGTATTTTACCATATGTTTTCCAGTGGATTCTTGAGTAGACAGATCTACCATTCAGAAGAATTCAAAAGAATTTATGTAGTTGCCTACATCAGCTTCAAGAAAATGAAGCATAACTTCCTCCCCATTAAGTGTGGGCTGTGCATAGTGACGTACTAAGAGTACAGTATGGAAAGGAGGGCAAAAGTTTTAATTTACAAAAGTGGCAAACTGATAAACACTGCCTCAGATGATCATGGTTAATAATCAGTCATTGATAGTACATACTCTTGACTCTATATGATGGGGAATGGCACTTATCTCTTTGGTCTTCCTTCTAAACATCCATAAACCCTATTTAACCATGAGAAACATCAGAGAATTTTAAATTGAAGGACATTCTATAAAATACTTGCCCACTGCCTCTTGAAACTTTTGTGGTCATCAAAAATAAATAGAGTCTGAAACAAAATCAGAAATGAAAGAGGAGACTTTTCAGCTGATGCCACAGAAATAAAAAAGATCATAAGAGACTATTGTGAACAACTATATGCAAATAAATGGGATAATCTAGAAGAAATGGGTAAATTATTAGATACACAAAATGTACTAAGACTGAGTCATGTAGAAAAAGAAAACCTAAACAGACCTATAACCAGTGAGCAAATTAAATTAGTCATCAAAAGCTTCCCAGCAAAGAAAAGCCCAGGACCAGATGGCTTCACTGGTGAATTTTACCAAACATTCAAAGAAGAATTAATGCCAGTTTTTCTATCTCTTCCAAAGGATTGATAAGGATGGAACACTTTTAAACTCATTTTATGAGGGCAGCATTACCCTGATAGCAAAACCAAGCAAAAATACCACAAGAAAAAAATGACCAAAACCCCTGATGAATATATATGCAAAAAAAATCTTGAACAAAATATTAGCAAACCAAATTTAACAGCATATTGAAGTGATTATACACTGTGGCCAAGTGGGACTTATACCTGGGGTACAAGGATGGTTCAACATATGAAAATCACTTTATAATAGAATACTATATTAATAGCATGAAGGATAAAAATTTCATAATCATCTCCATAAATGCAGAAAAAGCATTTGATAAAATTAAGCACCCTTTCATATTAAAGAAGAAAAATTCAACAAACTAGGAATAGAGGGAAATTATCTCAACATATTAATGGCCATGTATGAAAAGCCCACTGCTAATACCATACTTTGTGGTGCTTTTCCTCTAAGATCAGGAGCAAGGTAAAGATGCCCACTCTCACCACTTCTGTTCTACATAGTAAGAAAAGTCCTGGCCTGAGCTTAGGCAAGAAAAAATAAATAAAAGGCATCTAGATCAGAAAAGAAGTAGTAAAATTGTCCCTGTCTATAAATGACTATCTTGTATATACAAATCCATAAAGACGCCACAAAAAAAATGTTACAAATTCAGCAAAGTGGCTGGATAGAAAATCAACATAGAAAAATTTGTTGTATTTCTATACAGTAAAAATGAACTATTTGAAAAGGAAATTAGGCGAACAAGCCTATTTAAAATAGCATCATAAAGAATAAAATACTTAGGAATAAACTTAAGAGGTAAAAGACATACACTGAAAACTAGAAAACATTGATGAAATAAATTAAAGACACAAATAAATGCAAAGACATCTATCTCATGTTCATAGATTGGAAGACTTAATATTGTTAAAATGTCCATACTACCCAAAGTGAGCTATAGATTCAATGAAATGACTGTCGAAATTCCAATGGCATTTTTTTGCAGAAATAGAAAAAAGAATTCCAAAAACTCTAATAGCCAAAAGAGTCTTGGGATGGAAGAACAAAGCTGGAGGCACCATACCTCCTGATTTCAAAATATACTACAGAATTTAAGTAATTGAAATAGTATAGTACTGGCATGAAGACAGACATGGAGACCAAAGTAGCCTGGACGTAAATTCATACATACATGGTCAACCTAACTTTCAACAAGGGTGTCGAGAATCACAGTGGGGAAAGGATATTCTCTTTAACAAATGGCATTTGGGAAACCTGGATGTGCACATGGCAAATGAATGAAATTGGACCCTTACACCATACACAAAAATCAACTCAAAATGGATTAAGTAATTAAAAGTTAAGACCTGAAACTGTAAGACTCCTGAAAGAAAACATTGGGGGAAAGCTTCATGACATTCTTCTTGGCAATGAATTCATGGATATAACACCAAAAAATGTCAGTAAGCAGATGAATGGATAAAGAAAATGTGGTATACATATACGTACAATAGAATATTACTGAGCCTTTAGAAAGAAGAAAATCCTCCAATATGTGACAAAATGGATGAATCTGGAAGACATACTAAGTGAAGTGAAATAAACCAGTCACAAAAAGACAAATACTAAAACTATGTGATTTCTCTTATCTGAAGTGTCTCATAGAAGCAGAGAACAGAATGATGATTGCCAGGGACAGTGGGGAGGGAAAAATGGAGAGTTGCTAATTAATATGTATACAATTTCAGTAATTCAAAATGAATAAATCCTAGAGATAAACAGTCTGAGACAGTGTCACAGTGTAGAGGAATCTAAGGAGATGTGACAACTTCCACCTTCTGTGATATTTTGGATGGGATCTAGGAAGAGAAAAATGACATTAGGTAAAAGCTAAAGAAATCTGAATAAAGTACAGGCTTTAGTTATTAATGTTACCAATATTGGCTCAGTTGTGACAATTGTACTACACTAATGTTAGATATGAGTAAGGGCAACTAAGTGTGGTGTATATGGCATCTCTGTGTACTGTTTTTGTAACTGTCAGGCTAAAACTTTACTAAGATAGTATATGTTTTTAAAATACTACATGAATTCAATTGTTTATTTTTTGTTGTTGTTTAAGAGACAGGCTCTCACTCTGTTACTCAGGCTGGATTGCAGTAGCATGATCACAGCTCACTGCAGTCTTGAACTCCTTCCTGTCTCAGCCTCCCAAGTAGGTAGGACTATAGTTGCATGCCACCATGCCTGGTTCATCTTTAAAAAATTTTTTGTAGGGACTGGGGTCTTGCTGTGTTACCCAGGCTGGTCTTGAACTCTTGGCCTCAAGTGATGCCCCCACCAAACCTCCCAAAGTGCTAGGATTACAGACATGAGCCACTGTACCCAGCGAAATTCAATTGTGTAAGGAAAATTCCTTGAGGCTAAAATACTAAGCCCAACCAGTTTTTTTTTTCTTTCAACACATATAGAAAAGTTTGATAAAATAGAAAAAGAGATAGTCTAGGGTGGGCAAAAGATGAATTGAGAAAGTCTTAGCGGCACATGAAAAAAATTTTGAGAGAGACTGCAGAAAAATATTCTTAGATTATTTGAGACCTCTAGTGACATAGCTTTGAAGCACAGGTTTAAGAAACAGGATTTGGTCATTTATTTGCAGTTTGATAAGAAAATGCCAAAGAATCTTACAAAATATTTAAATCTTAAATCATGTAATTAGAGTCAATTATATAATGTTATCTATAAACAAGGTATTTGATAGATACATTTTTTTTTTTTGCTGTGTAATTTATGGATCCCTGTAACATTGTGGGTGATTGCTCTTATGCTCTCTCCCACACCTGCCATTTAGAAATGAAACCTGGCTTTCCCTTCTATCATACCATTTCACTCATGGCTCTGTTTATTAGAAAAGAGGAGAGTTCAATCTTTTCTTCTCTCATCCTCTTCCATCCCATGCTATGAAGGGTAACAATCTCTGGAGTTATTCTTTGTTGTCATAGTTCTGTTTCTCCCTTCAGTTCCCTAAGACTAAAATACGTTTGTTGATATTTTTACTCTAATGTATAATTTTTACCTTTTTGACTTCTCAGATTCCTTTAATAATGTCCTGAAAATTTGGGGCCTTTCTTCACAAAAGTACAAAGACACACATTTCCATATGGTTTTAAAAGGTTCATAGATACTTAGGAATCCATGTGTCAGATTAAGAAACCCACCTGTCTTGAATGATATTAATAATCGTAATAGAGTTGAGGTAGCAGACAGACATTTTTTAAAATAAATTTATTTTCCTTACTATTACTTCTTCTAATTCCTATGTGAACAACATTAGCACTAAAGATGAGATTGTTTTAATAGTTGCTGAAGATTTGGTGAAAATACTTTGGAGATTTTTAAAAGATACTATATTAATACTAATAGCCCTAGTACAGTGCTTGGTTTTGGCCCTAGGCCTAGCTCAGTCAAGCTCCAAAATTTGATATCCTAATGCTTAATAACTTTATCTGTTTTTGATGTAGATGGCATGCATCCTATGCAGTCTTGAAAGAGTGGTTAACTGGTACTCACATATTATATGCAAATATGTGATTTTTTTTTGAGTATCTGGTTTGATGTTTCACTTATATTTTGTACTTAGAAAGGAATAAATATATTAGTTTTTTTTACAAGGAGTATTACAAAGTACAGGCTGCCATCTAGAGACAAACTCATCACTGGAGATGTAATCACAGCAATTTTTATTTTTAAGGTAGATTTACAAGTTGCAACAATTTGTCTTTATTTATAACTTATGAGGTAATTTTTCCATTTTTTTCATGTACTACCTAGACAGATCGCATGCATCCCAAGATATTTATAATTAAGCTTGAAATGTTCATGGAAAGGCAGCCACAGTTTCTGTCCCTTTCTCTACCTTTCCCCCAGCCTCCCTGCTCAAATTTTTAAAAAGACTCTCACATGTAGTCACCACATTACTGGGTAAGTGTTAAGTCTTACATTTCTGGAATACAGATGTTTATTTAGTGAATCTTTCTTAGTTTTAGTGGCCTTAGCATTTCTTTTCCTTTTCTGACTCACATTTGTTTCTACCAATCATCTATATTTATTTCTAGTCTTTTTCCATTTTATTTTAATGTACAGCTTGCTCTTTATCAGGCTAAGTAAAGTAATAACGAAACAAAAAATGAGACTACCAAAAAATTGTCTTGTCATACATATGCTTGGATTATCTCTGGTACATCACCCCATTAGATTTTATTTATTAAGACTGTAATCCTCTCTTTAAAAGAAAAGCCTTAACACCGAAAGCTGATTCATACATGAAACAGTTACATGGAAGTCATCTACTATTTGGAAATCTCTTTGGTAACTAAGTATGTTAGACAATGTTAGTATACTTGAACCACACCCAAGGTTCGGTAATTTTGAGTGAGCCAGAATGTTGTATCATAAAAGCTATAAACTTAAAAGGGCCTTTTGTTATATTTGGATAAATTGTTTTGCTGCTAAGTAAATTTCTGTCTACCTTCAGTCTTCTACCTACTTCTGTACCTAGTTGGAAGGATGCAAAGAAGACTAGAGTTCCTCCTGTGGCTGACATCATAATACAGAGGAGAGACAGAATTGAAAAAGACTTAGGAGGATAGGCTGAGACAGTTCTCTCAACTGTGTGGTTCATATATCTGGGGGTAAGACAGTTTGCTGGTTCCTTCTTGACTACTTCTTCATTACCCTAACTTATCCCTACAGTAGGTACTAGGCAGGGGTGTTTTAGTGCTGTTGGGCCTGATCTTCTCTACCCTGGGGGTGTAGGCTATAGATCTGGGTGATGGGAAAACCATTGGAATGACTTTCCTCAGTTCTGAGGTAAAAGGTATTTGGTCTTATTCTCCAAACAGCATTAACCTGCCAACGTGCATTAAGTAGAAATCTGGCTTCCAGTGGAGCTCTAGTTAGGAACTAGAGGTTTTAGCTTGCCTCTAAAATGGGCGAGATAATCTTTCGAAAAATGAATGCCCAAAGTAGGAGAGCCTTATACTAACTGACATCCTATATACTACCGATGCAGTGCCAAATACTTTACATTTGTTATCTCATTTAATTCTCTTATCATCCTTATTTATTTGTTCAGCAAACATTTTTTGAATGCCTCCCGTATGCTAAGTAATATTCTAGGCACTAGGAATTACAGCATTGAATAAAACAACATCTCTGCTCTGCGGAGGTATTATTACTTTAAAGATTAGAAATTTGAGCCTTTTACATATCAGGTGACTTTTTCATTGACCCACATCTAGTAACAGGTAGAGATGAGAATTAAACCTTACTATGTCTGGTTCCAAAGACTTCAAACCACTCTAGGATGACTTCTTGAGGGGTCTGTTGCGTGTTGTAATCACTACAGCTACAATTTCAGTATCTTTTTATTGTTGTCCATATTGATAATTATGCAAGGATGTGTTTTCCACTCTTACATTCGTGTTGCTTTTCAATTCCATCTTTTGTGTCCCATGACAGCAGGTAAGAAAAATATAAAATTTCTGGCAAACTTGTGTAAAGCATTCTTATTGCTGCCCTCTAAGAAGTGCATATTGATAGTTACAACACGAATGCCCAATAGGAAAGGTTTAAGAACAGTATCTTTCAGGTTAGTTTTTCACATTTTTTCATTTGAGATGTATTCATTCCTTATTTTGTTTGAGTGTAATATATTTATACAGTTTAAATTTCAGAAATGCAAAGGGTAAGCAGTATCTCCCTTATATATCTAAGGCAGAGGCAGCCATTTTTACTAGATACTTGCGTATCTTTCCAGAAATGTTTTAATGCATGTTCAATCAAATACTGATATCTCTTCCTTTTTGTGTATGAATATAGCCTACAGATCTTTCTGGATCAGTCATAGATGGCTCTATTGTTTGACAGCTCCATGGATTCTACTGATTTCAATAGTCAATAAAGAGTAGTAGTTAATAGTAGCCATTCTGCCTGCAGGTAAACCATGGATCTGCTACAGGGAAACTCCTTTTGCAAGTTTGGTAAACCTCTAGGTGTGTGTTTCTCATCTGAAAATGGGAGAAATAATACTATATCCTTCATAGGATTGTAGTGAAGATTAAATGTGTTAACATCAAGTGCCTGGCAGATAACAAGCACCCAAATATTAGCTGCCACCACTATCATCATTGTTACCACCTCTTTTATTTCATCAGATCTTTACTTATGGGTATATGAGTTTTCTTTCCTTTATGCTGTTCAAAACAGTGCTTCAGGGAATGACCTAATACGATTATTGTTTTGCACATGTGTTTATGGGTGTTTGCTACAAGTACAATCTCAACATCAAAGAGTAGTATATAAATAATTTTGGTAGACATTTACCAAATTGCATACTATAGAGGTTGTACCAAATTTTCTTTCACTAGCAATTTAATGTAATTTAAATTACCAAGAACTTAATGGTAGCTTTTCTGATGTTACTTCTAATTAGGGAATTATTCATAGTTTGAAATGGCCATTTCAGAATTCTTCCTTTATCTTCAGTAGACGTAATATCCTGTCAGGAGGGCCTGATCAAACAACCTTTTATGTTTTAATATAAATTATGTATGTTGGCAGGTTATTCTTTCAGGATTCTCACAGATAAAGTAACTTGTCAATGCTTCAGAAAGAAGTTGTTCTCTTTTTTTCCATTCTTTATTTTCAGATATTTATGTTTCTGTGAATCTGGATTATTTCCTATCTTTAATTTACCTTTATTATCCATAATCTTAACATAAACTTCTTTTAGAAATATGCATCTTTAAGAACCAAAAATGCAAAAGTGAACTGAGATTAGCATTAGCTGTTTATCTGAAGTGCTGGTCTTGAGTTTACAGCAAGATTTTTTTCCTTTTGATTTTGTTCCTTTGTCAAAGAAAGCTTAACAGGAAGAGAGAAGAAATGAAGATGTTAGGCATGTTTCAAGCAATTGGAGGAATGCAAAGATTAATAAGTGGTGGTCTCTGCCACACTTTTCTTTTGTGGGAGAGCTAGAAGGAGGCTACAGAATATTTATCTCCAGGTTAGAAAATGTAAGAATGGGTCAAAGAACCATACATTGGACAAAACTTTGGAAATTACCTGTGTCTACTCAGGTAAATGAGTGAAAGGAAGTGAAATAAATCAAAGTAAGTTGTCACAGAATACAGTATGAAAATGTAGTGCTCAGGAATCAATATAATGAATAAATGCTTCAAATAGAATAGACAGAAGAAAACTGATATTACAGAGGAATGAGATGATATTGATTTATATTGAGCATAGGTCTTGTTATCATTATTTTATGGTATAGACAGAACTCTTACCTCAGACCAAACACAAGAGATGTTCTGGATCTCTAACACTGTAACATATAATTCCAATTTTAAGCCATTAAAAAAGGCTGATTTTTAACCATATTGGCTCTTGCAGCATTATAGTCAATAGAATTTATATGTGTGTAAATGAACAGAAACAAGTTCTTCTCTTGTTTGGTAATTTAAAAATCTAATTTTACTTCTTTTGCTTGTTTAATACTTACGAATGTAATTTTACTTATCAAGGGTGCTGTGAGCCAATCTCTGAAATTATATGCTTTTAATGTATGGGAATCTCTTTCAAAATGACAAAATAGTTCATGACTCAAAAATGGTTAAATACCATTGGTTTCTACAGTTAAACAGTTTTGTTTAATTTAGGTGATTTTAGGAATATTTACCAGAAAGTTAACTTTTACTGGAGATAATTTAAAATTAGCAATTAAATACAGATTTCTTATTTAATTTTTTAAAATGCTCCCAAAATAAAAGCTGTATTAACAACCTATCTTCAATACTGCTTTTGACATTAAAAATGTAAAATCTTCCCATTTTGTTTAAGAAGTTACATGTTTGGGAGGAATTCTTTAAAAATATTTTTTCTTTTCCTCCATCTCCCAACCTGAACTTTCTCATCTCTACAGTTGGATATAGGGAATACCTGTTGTTGATGCTTAATGAATTCAGGGTCCTGAAAATGAAGGACAGCACTATGTATCAAGTAACTAAATTGTGCTTGAACATGGTTCTGATTAAAAGGGCAGGTATCATATTTTCTATTTTAAAGATTAGTAAATATTAAGTTGAATTAAGTTTAATATACTAGATATACCAGTGTAGTTTTTGTTGTGACTCTGAATGAATACTACACCTTTGTGACTTTCGGTAGCTGTTCTACTGTCCGTGCTCTTTCCTGTGAGTACAATACGTATCAGAAACCTTCCTCTCTTACATTCCTAAGTGCCATATAAATTGGAGGTGGTAATCACTGGCAAGGAGCCTGTTGTAGGTTATACAGTAATTATTTTCCCACTGATTTATTGAGTCTTAATCTTGTGATTTTTAACTTGAATATTTTGCATTTTTACAGGTGAAACTGGACCTTATTTAATTATTAGTCCAGGATTCTCTGTACCGAAGGTTGATTTTTGAACTTTATTTCAGTTTATGTTGATTTTTAATGCAAATGTTTTTAAAATCACTGGTATAAGTGGTAAAATTTATGTGAACATATTTGAGACAAAAATAACTAAAAGTATGAAGAATAAGATGACAAAGGGTTAACTTTTTGACTGTTCATAATTATGTAGAAGTTACTAAGTGACTTTTCATGTTCAGAGAAAACAAATTTAACTGAAATGTGTTACTAGATTAAGGGACATTTTGTTTTAATTTATAGAAAAATGTTCTGATGATAAATTCTTTATTCTTGGAGATTTTTAAGACTATGGCAACCAGTTATATGTCCAGATAACACCAGTGTATTATCAGTCTTTAGGGCCCTCTTTATAATATAAATTCAATGTTTTATGTTTTTTTCTTCTTCCCTTACAATCCTCTGAGTATTTTCCCTGATACTTATTTAATTTACAGGCTATTCAGATTTTTTTAATGTCTAAAGAACTTTGAAATACCTAAACGAGAGGTTTCTTTATAAAAGATGATATAATGAGGAGGAAAGAGAAACTCAAAAAGTTTGTGCAACTTTTAAAATAATGGTCATTTGTAATTTAATGTTAAGCATGAGATAGAAAAAGATTAACTGTAAAATCTGTTGTTCCACAGGTACTGTGAGAATAGAGATGTTCAGAAATATGCAGAATGCAGAAATCATCAGAAAAATGACTGAAGAATTTGATGAGGTATGATATTTCAATATTTATACAGATTGCCTACTTGTACTTTTACATGGTGAATATGTTTATTGTTTCCAGTTTTGTTTTGATTTGGTGTTAGTGTAAGAAAAGATCTACTATTTTTTATTTATATGATAGTCCATGATATTAATTCCCATATTAATGATCTTCAGGGATTTGGTTATGTTGTGTGGAGGTAGCATTGAATAATGACAAATGACGGTTAAGAGTAAGAAAATTAGTAGTATGAGGTAGAAGCTGATTCTTGACATTTATTGAAGACCTTCTCAAATTTCCAAATTTATAAATGCATCTCCAGCAGTTTTCTGTTCTGTGGAATACTAGTTGCATTTAATGTTTTAAAGGAAAAGGGGTTTAGAGGTCAGGTAAGCAGGGCTGCGTACTATATGTGTCTTAGAGATTATCAAAGCACATTATCTTATTTAAGGTTCTTAGAAATCCTAATAAAGGAAAACCTGCTTAACCTTACATAACCCAGAATTTCCCCAAATTATTTTACAAGGACCCGCCCCCCACGCGCCCCCCCCCCCCCCGTGTGTGTGTGTGTGTGAGAGAGAGAGAGAGAGAGAGAGAGAAACTTCTGTCTGGGGTCTGGGACACTCTACTTGAGAGTATTCTAATTTCTATTTAGAATACATGTTTTCTTTCTTTTTTTTTTCTTTTTTTTTGCTTGTCTTCTCAAATTGATCACCTTTCCTATTTTCACAGAAATATTCTCTAGATTTTTAATAATTTAAAAAATTTTTTTAAATAAATACAATTAGCGGTTTCACACTGATTATAAATGCTAAAACATTTTCACAGTTTTATTTCTGTATTGTATTTATGGTAAACTGAATTCATGTCATGCTGTAGGCCACCACTAATTCCAGTTTTAATGTTCTGCCTTTTAATTTAAATAAGATTTATCTTTTTTGGTTAGATGTTCCTTTTTCTTGACTTCCAGTGCTAAAACATTGGATTTTTTTCTAGGTCTGCTCTTGGTGGGGGCATGGGCTTCTTATTATCAGTATTACTATTAATTTTCAGTTGAAAAAAGTAATACAAACACATGGTGAAACAAACAGTCAAACATATATAGCATGATATTTGTCTGTCTCATCAATTTTTCACATTCACTCTAGCAGCATACACCAGAACATTTTACATGTGCTTCTTTACAGAACCTTTCTGCCAGTGGCTTTCACATTATTTTAGTCTCATTCCATGGGAGGTTGGGGAGTGGCTTACAAGTGACTCATGCATATATATGTCTACAATCCCTTGTCTTCAATTCTGTAATCCAAAAAGCTCTGCAATTTCAAAGGATTTTTTCAATTGGTGGCAAAACCTAGCCTCAACTAACGTGAGGTTATTTACAGTTTTAATTTTCCCACTCAGTGTGAATATATGCATGTGTTGCTGGTGAAATATTAATGTTCTTGTTTATAGGGGGCTGCCTCAGATTCTATTGGGATATCATGGAATATAGGGTATGTGTACAGTATTAGCTTATAAAATTCAAAAACTTCTGGATTCTGAAATATTTTGTTGGGGTTATTCGTTGCTAAAAATTGCTTTTGTAGTAGTTGTTGTTACGGCAAGAGTTTATATGTGGTTTATAACTGAAGCTAGCAAAGAAATATTAAGGTGTGAGTAGCAGGTTTATCCATCAACCGCTAGACTGACTCTACCATGCCAGGTTTGTAATACAAGTGATTCAGATCACGGATTAAAAAGTATGCATCTTGGACCTTTAGGGCACCACCCTTCGATGGAAAGATTATTAAGAGTTTAATCATTTAAGATAGCAGGTCACAAACTTTCCTACACGTTAACATCACCTGGGGTTCTTTAAAATATACTGGTGCCTGGCTCTCCCCCACATTCCCCTTAATTTTTAAGGTATGAAACCTAGGTATAGGGATTTTTGAAAGTTGATGTATTCCAAAGAATGGGAACTACTGGTCAAAGGGAATAAGAAAAAGAAAGCCAAAAAGTAACTTGTTAAAACCCTTTGTATGTGAGAATAGAATGACAAGAAAACAGAAATGAATATACTTTGGAAATGCACAATAACAAGTAATCATTTTTTATTATATTAAGATTTTAATTAACTTAGGAAGATAAATTCAGGTAAATAAAGGTCACGGCATGCTGAGAAAAATTCTTATGAATATTATCACATATTCAGGGTATATTGAAGGAATAGTAAACTGTTACCAAAATTGGTTACATTCTAAGGCTATCCACTTTATCTTCAGTCACTTAAGGAAGATATTGTTCTTTTTCTACTGTGTATACACCTAAGAAATTGGCTTTAAATGCTTATATATTACTAAAGTACACCATATTTAATAAGTTTTTTTCCTTCAAAATATTGTGTAGGTCATTTAGTCCCCTGAGCGGGTGGGGGGCAGCTTCATTTTTCTAAATTGTATTTTGTGGTAATATTCTAAAAGATCTGATGACAAGAACTGTTGGATCCCAATGTCTGGTTCTCAAGGAGTAATCATTAAAATTTAGTTGAAAATGAATATATTGAATTATAGCAAAGTAAGGTAAAGATTAAATGAGTTAGATTGGAAGTGTTTAGATTTTGGATAAGGTGGTCTAAAAGTATGTTATTGCCTGAGAAATACACTTTGCCTCCTGTTCTTTATTACAAACAGATGATAACATTTATTAATAGATAACCTTTTTAAAATCCCTGCAAACCTGTCCACAGCTGGAAGTGCTTTGTAATTATTATAACAACCTAATTTAAAAATAAATTATTTCTCAGAGCAGTCTGTGGCTATTCATAATCAATAGGTAGTCAATTCTTATTAGAGCCCACTGGGAGAGAAAGTAAAATCATATTATTTCTTCCCCAGATTTTTTTGTTTTGTTTTGTTTTTTGAGACAGAGTCTTAGTCTGTCGCCCTGGGTAGAGTACAGTGGCATCATCGTAGCTCACTGGAACCTCAAACTCCTGGGCTTAGGCGATCCTCTAGCCTCAGCCTCCTGAGTAGGTGGGACTACAGATGTGCGCCACATGCCTGGCTAATTTTTCTCTTTTTCGTAGAGATGGGGTCTCGCTCTTGCTTAGGCTGGTCTCAAACTCCTGACCTCAAGCAATTATCCCTCCTCGGTCTCCCAGAGTGCTAGGATTACAGATGTGAGCCAGTGTGCCCAGCCTTCTTCCCCAGATTTTTAGAATTACATTTCCATATATATGTAAATTCTTAGGTGTGTTTCCTCAAGGTCAGATCACATAGTTTTCATATATTTAAATGTGATTTGTATATAGAGAACCCTTTGTAGCATAACACATTTAACGTATTCATTTAGTGCCTTTAATTCTTGCCTATTAATTTTAGATTGCATTGCTCACAATGATAAGTTGTGTGATTTTGCATATTGTGCTCTCTTACAATGATAACAACTTATTCTGCACCTTATTTTCTCTTCTGATTTCTAATCGTATGTGCTTTTATGAATTTATTTAAACCTGAGCTAGAACCTTTCATCTGTTTCTCCATTTGAGCGTTTATTTAATCAAAGGATTAAAAATTTTAATAAGTATAAAAATGGTTAAATAGCATACAAACTGAGAAAACGTAACAGAAGTATTATAGATATGGTAAAGGAAAGCTCAAATTATCTCTAGTCCCAGGTTAAGGTCTCTAAAATTTTTTTCAGTTGTACATCGCATCAATAAAACATTTTTAGCTTATAGTCCTAATAGTGAAAACCTTTGACAAGGCTCTTCTCTCTTTTCCCCATGCTCATTTTCAAAGAGCTTCCTAGATAGAGTTCTTGTCTTATGGGAAGTAACTGCCTGGTGATAATTTTAGACTTTCTTAGTTTGGAAGTAAGTCTGTTTCCTAAATATAAGTAAAAATAAATAAGAGAAGTATTTTTTCCCTTCCAACAGTGAGACGTGACTGGGAATATAAATCTGAAACCACGTTATCAGTGGCCTTAAAATGTAAAGCTGTTCCAGTCATGGTGATATGCAGATTCACAGGTGTGGTTTTATATCTTAAACACAGACTATAACGTGATAATTTAGAGAATGGCACTGTAGAATTTGGAATTCTTTCTAGTGATTTCAGAAATGTGATACCCTCAAAGATGTTAGTGTGCATAGTTTCAAACAATTTTTAATGTACCCATTTTTTTGAAATTATGTGTCATTTGATACATGCAAAAAGAATATATATTTTTGTCTGCTTTGTCAAAGATCAGATGACAATATGAGGTTGGTTTTATATCTGGATTCTCAATCCTGTTCCAATGGTCTATATCTCTGTTCTTGTGCCAGTACCATGTTGTTTTGGTTACTATAGCCTTGTAGTATAGCTTGAAGTCTGGTAGATTGATGCTTCCCAATTTATTCTTTTTGCTTACGATTGCTTTGGCTATATGGGGTCTTCTCTGGTTTCATATGAAGCGTAGAATTATTTTTTCTAGATCTACGAAAAATGATGTTGGTATTTTGTTTGATAAGGATTGCATTAATTCTGTAGATAATGTTAGGTAGTATAGAAATTTTAACAGTATTAATTCTGCCGATCCATGAGCATGATAGGGTTTTCCATCTGTTTATATCCTTTGCAATTTCTTTTCTCAGTGTTTCGTAGTTCTACCTATATAAGTCTCTTACTTTCTTAGTTAAATATATTCCTAAATAGTTAATATTCTTTGATGCTATTATGAAAAATGTTGCGTCTTTGATTTTATTCTCAGCTTGACTGTTATTGGTGTATATGAAAGCTATTGAATTGTGTGCATTGATTTTGTACCCTGAGACTTTGCTAAAATTCATTTACCGATTCCAGGAGTCTCATGGTTGAATCTTTGGGGTTTTCTAGATATAATATTATATGGTCAGCAAAGAGTGAAAGTTTGACCTCTTTTGCCCCCATTTGGATACCCTTGATTCCCTGCTCTTGTCTGGGGAAAAGAATCCCTATTCAATAAATGGTGCTGGGAAAATTGGATAGCCACATGCAGAAGACTGAAACTGGAGCTGTACCTCTCACCTCTCACAAAAATCAACTCATGATGGATAACAGACTTAAACCTAACATATGAAACCGTAAGAATTCTAGAAGAAAATGTTGGGAAACCCTTATAGACATTGGCCTAGGCAAAGAATTTATGAAGAAGACCCCCAAACTAATCACAGGAGCAACAAAAATAAATAAATGGGAACTGATCAGATTAAAAGGTTTCCCAAGGAAACTATCATTAGGGTGAATAGACAACCTACAGAATGGGAGAAAATACTCACATGCTACACATCCTAAAGAGCTGATAATTAGAATCTATATAGAACTTAGGAAAATAAACAAGAAAAAAATCAAACAAGCCCATTAAAAAGTAGGGAAAGGACATGAACAGAAACTTTTCAAAAGAAGACAAAATAATGGAGAAAAACATAAAAAATTGTACAACATCTCTAATCATCAGGGAAATGCAAACCAAAACCACAATGAGATATCACTTAATTCTAGTGAGAATGGCTTTTATCAAAAATCCCAAAACAACAAATTATGGCATAGATGCAGAGAGATAGGAACACTCATACACTGCTGGTGGGACTGCAAATTAGTACAACCTCTGTGGAAAGCAATATGGAGATACCTGAAAGAACTAAAAGTAGAACAGTCATTTGATCCAGCAATCCTACTACTAGGCCAAAGGAGAAAAAGTCATTCTGTAATAAAGACATCTGCACTGGAATGTTTATAGTAGCACAATTCACAATTGCAAAGATGTGGAAACATCCCAAGTACCCATCAACACATGAGTGGATTAATAAAATGTGGTATATGTATACCATGGAATACTACTCAGCCATAAAAACATCGGTGAGCTAGCACCTCTTTCTTTTCTTGAGACAGAGTCTTGCTCCGTTGCCTGGGCTAGAGTGCCATGGCATCAGCCTAGCTCACAGCAACCTCAAACTCCTAGGCTCAAGCGATCCTCCTGCCTCAGCCTCCTGAGTGGGACTACAGGTGCATGCCACCACACCCAACTAAGTTTTCTATTTTTAGTAGAGATGGGCTCTCACTCCTGCTCAGGCTGATATCAAACTCCTGAGCTCAAGCAGTCCTCCCGCCTTGGTCTCCCAAAATGCTAAGATTAAAGGCTTGAGCCACTGTGCCTGGCCATAGCACCTCTTGTATTATCCTGGATGGAGCTACAGTCCATTCTTGAAGTATCACAATAATGGAAAAACAAGGACCACATGTACTCACCATCAAATTGGTACTAACTGATCATCGCTTAACGAGCACACATGGAAGTAATATTCATTGGCTGCCGGGCAGGTGGGGGTGGAGGAATGGGTAAATTCACAGCTAATGGATATGGAGCTCAATGTCTGGGGTATGGGCATGCTTGTAGCTCTGGCTTGGGTGGTGCAAAGGCAATAAATGTAATCATAATGTTTGTGCCCGCATAATATTCTGAAATTTAAATATTAAAATAAAAGAATATATGTAACATATGTGTAAGATATGTGAATCTACCACCCCCAACATAAAATGGAAATATTACTGATATTATTGAAATTACCTATGTGCTCCTATACTTTCCCATTCCTTTGCTTTCCCTCGGAAGTAATTAATGTCCTGAAATTTGTTAAAAAAAATAATCAAAACTTTTTTTAAAGTTATGTGTTTTTTCTTACAAACCTATGTATAAGTATTTGCCACTCTTTATGAAATATTTTTCAAGACCATAAATGAAAGTAGAGGGCAGACATTTGGTGGCACCACATTTAACTAAGGATGACAGTTTTGGGCAGGACTTTTTTTTTTTTTAGACAGTATCTTGCTCTGTCATCCAGGCTGGAGTGCAGTGGCATCATCAGAGATCAGTGCAGCCTCAAAGTCCTGGGCTCAAGTGATCCTCCTGCCTCAGCCTCCTGAATAGCTGGGACTACAGGTGTGTATCACTACACCCAGCTATTTGCCCCACCCCCGTAGAGATGAGGTCTCACTTTGTTGCTCAGGCTGGTCTTGAACTCCTGACCCCAAGTGATCCTCCCACCTCAGCCTCCCAAAGTGCTGGGATTATAGGTAGGAGCCATGGGACCCAGCCCTAGGACATATTTAAAAGCAATGATGTTGACAGTCTCACTGCTGCTTTGACTTCATATATTCACATTTCTGTCTGTGGCTGAGGAAACACAAATTGTCAAAATTTATGTTTGCTTAAAGAAAATATATCTGTAGAGATATTTTAGAAATCCCTACCATTATTTAGACCTATTTTTACAGTATCATTCTTGTTGTGATTCATTCATTTGATCAAGAAATATTTGAGTGTATGTTTCATTCTAAGCATTGAAGACAGAATTCTAAGCAGTGAATACACCAAACAAAAAATCCCTGCCCTCATGAAACTTTATGTTCTAGTTGGGATAGAAGCCAGTGAATAAAATATCTAGGCAAAAAATTATAGTGTGAGTGGACATTGAAAACTTAAGAAGTGGGCAGGTTGGAGGGGGGTGAGGGATAAAAATTTACCTATCAGGTATAATTACACTGTTGTGGTGAGAGGTACACTAAAAGCCCTGATTTCAGCATTATACAATTCACTCATATAATAAAAAACATATTTACCCCCTTAATCTATTGAAATAAAAAAGTTTTATCCAAAGGGAGAAAATATTATATTATAATAGATGGCAATGAATCCTATGCAGAAAAATAAAGTAGAGGACGAGGAAGAGATTTTATTGGGACCAGTCATTTTATATTGGTAAATGGTGGTATGCATTGTAAAATAGTGTTACAGCCAATTTGGTGATTTATTAATCACAAAATAACAGTGAATCTCTAGCTTGAAAAAAAAAAATAGGGTGGTCAGAAACCCCTCTCTAAGAATGTGACCTTGAGCAAAGACTTGATAGAGGTGATGGAGCAAGGCATGCATGTGTCTGAGGGAATACAACAAGGACAGAGGCCCTGAAGTGAAAGTATCCCTAGTCTGTTTGAGAGACCACAAAGAAGATAATTTAGATATTGCATTTGATCATTGTATCCTTGGACATTTTGAAAATATAAAAGAGTCCCTCCACTTTTTTTTTTCCTTTGCATGACATTAACTTTTTGACAAGCCCAAGCTAGTTAGTTGTCTTGTAAGATATTTCACATTTTTATTTCTCTGATTTTTTTTTTTAATCATTATATTATTGAACTTGTTCCTATATCCCCTGTATTTTATAATTCATAGTTAGGTGTAAAGACTTCATTAGATTAGTTACACACGTTTTGCAAGAAAATTTTATAGGTGAAATTTTGTACTGTGTACTTCATATTGTATCACAGTAGGTAGCACGTATGAGGTTGTCTACTTATTAGTGATGCTGAAATTTATCACTTAACATGGTGCCCGTTGGATCTTTTTGTAAAAGTAATTTTCCCTTTGCAATTATTAAATATTCTGGCATTTGTGTTGGCCGGGCATGGTGGCTCACACTTGTAATCCCAGCACTTTCGGAGGCCAAGGTGGGAGAATTTCTTCAGCCCAGGAGTTCAAGATCAGCTGGTTCTACAAAATATACAAAAATTTGCCAGGTGTGGTGGCATACCTCTGTATTCCCAGCTACTTGGGAGGCTGAGGCAGGAGGATAACTTGAGCCCAGGGGTTTGAGTTTGCAGTAAACTCTGATGATGCCACTGTACTATAGCCCCGGGAACAGGGAGACCAAAAAAAAAAAAAGAGAGAGAAAAAAGTAAAAGAAAATTTGGGCATTGTGTTAATATCCTGATAATGACAACTTGCCACTTAATGGTCTTAGTGTTTATTTGATTATCTATTTCTGAAATTTTTTTTTTTTTTTTTTTTTTTTTTTTTTTTTGAGACAGAGTCTCCCTCTGTTGCCCTTGCTAGAGTGAGTGCCGTGGCATCAGCCTAGCTCACAGCAACCTCAAACTCCTGGGCTTAAGCGATCCTTCTGCCTCAGCCTCCCGAGTAGCTGGGACTACAGGCATGCGCCACCATGCCCGGCTAATTTTTTCTATATATATTTTAGTTGGCCAGATAATTTCTTTCTATTTTTAGTAGAGACGGGGTCTCGCTCTTGCTCAGGCTGGTCTCGAACTCCTGACCTCAAGCTATCCACCCGCCTCAGCCTCCCAGAGTGCTAGGATTACAAGTGTGAGCCACCGCGCCAGGCCTTATTTCTGAAATTTTGAGTTTATTTTGAATATTGAAATAAATATGGCCTGAAGTCTGAGAATAGGCTATTCTGTATCAGTTGTTTTGAATTAAAGTGTGACAGTCTCTTCTCATGGGACAGGGTATTTAGGCATCCCTAAATAAAAGAGTTGGGCCTCCTCTGGAGCTTCAGGGGAAAAGAATTCTTTTTTTTGTTTACAGTTATGAATAAATCCACCCAGTCAGCCAAACCTGAAACAGAAGGGTCCTTTTTTGTCTATTAGTCACTGAAATCAGTGGATTTTGTATCTTTAATATTTGGATATTTATCACATCCTTTCCATTTTCTCTGCTGTTACTGTCTTATTTTAAACTCTTTCTCTCTGCTTCCCCTTTCCTGTGGTTTATGGATCTGTTAGAGTGGTGAGTCTCCTTGCTCTTTTTTCTTTACCTTTACCTTCACCTTCTGACTACTCTCCACATTGCAATCAAAAATGCCTTTTAAAGCTCTTATCTGTTCATTCTTACTTTCTCAAAATTTTTCAAATGCCACCCATTGCTTCCAGAATGAATTTGGCTTCCTCAGCTGTCTTTCTATAGAGAAGGCTCCCTATGTTCTGTCCTGCCTTTCTTGCTGGTTACCACTGCAAATTCTGGTCTAGTTTACCAGATTTAAAGCAGGTCTATAGTCCCATTGTTGTGCCCTTGTTTATAGACCTTTGCTCATTTTATTGCCTAGAATGTTACCTCTTTTTCCCTTGCCCTTTGCATCTGCAGAGAGTTGACACTCCTAAGTACCATGTGCCCTTATAAAGCTCCTTTTATTGTATTAATTTACTTCTTGTGTGTCCATGTCACCTGAATTAAAGTGGAAATTCTTTGACAGATCCTTGTTTTGCTCATCTTTGTATGCCAGAGACCTGGTAAAGTGCTAGGAGCATATTCATTGTTCAATAAATGTCTGACTAGATGGATGGCTGAATAGGTGATTGGGTAGATGGATAGTTTCTGCCCTCTAAACAAGTGTTTGTGAATCCTTATTTTAAGCACTAGTGGTATATATCTTGGTAAGTCTGTTCAAATTAGATAACCAAAGCCAATGTTTCACCAAAAACAGGACAACATTGTCCATCAGCTGGTCCAAAAAGCAATTCTCCTTCATTTACTCTTAGAGAATGTTTTATCTCTTTAGATATCTATAGTTTATGACCAAACTGAGTCCCCAAATACCTGTGCAGACTGTTTCATTGCTATTTTAATTTTCTAGAGATCATTCTTGAATACTATCAGAATTCAAATGCTTAAGATTAGGCAGTCAGCCTTACCTCTGCTAGCTACATGAGCTTAAACTTGCAGTGGACCTCACTTGAGATTGTTGTTCTCACCCCTGTCAGAGGTTCTAAATCTTCTAGTTTTTGTTGCAGGCCCTTGAAGCTTGGCACTGTTTTCCTTCCTCTCCCTCATTAGCGTTCCCAAAACTTGTAAAATATATTTTCCCATTAATTCCTTGGTTTTCCATTTGGGAGCAGAACCCCAGTGTCCCTCTATTGGAAGAACAATCATAGACAACCCTTCTGTCTTCCAGAGTTCCTCTAGTAACCATGTCAAGTCCCATTGTAGAGAGTATATATATGGACTTTATAATCCCAGAACCAGGACCCTGTAGTTCTGGGATCTAGAACAAGTTCTTTGTTTTTCTTAATGTCTTGTTTCTGTCATCTTTATACATACTGGTAGTCACCACAGTGTATGTACTACACAAGGTTATATATGTGCTAAGTGCATACCACATAAATGCTACCTATATTATGTTATGTTTTACTGCACAGAGATTTCTCCCCCAGTACTATTCCTGAACATATTCAGAATTCCTTTTTTTTTTAAACTAGATGTTTTGATTAACTCTGTATTACCTTCCTTTGTGGATTTTTGCCAGATATTCTTTCCACCCTAAACTTTTTTGTTTTTTTAATTGCGACAAGGTCTCTTTCTGTCTTCCAGGCTAGAATGCAGTGACATAATCAGAATTCACTACAGCCTTAAACTCCTGGGCTCAAATGATCCTCCTGCCTCAGCCTTCTGAGTAGCTAGGACTACAGGCACACACCACTACACCTGGCTACTTTTCCTATTTTTTGGAGAGAAGGGGGAGGGTGTCTCACTATGTTGCTTAGGCTGGTCTTGAACTCCTGGCCTCAAACAATCCTCCCACCTTGGCCTCCCAAAGTGCTGGGATTGTATACAGGTGTGAGCCCCTGCACCTGGCCCCTAAACTTCTTTCTGCCTTGCCATACATGTTGCTTATTGGATATGTTTTATCTTTTCATTAGTTTATTCAGTAAATTTTTTGTGTTAAACATCATCATAAGACTGCCCTCAAAGATCTTAAATATTAGTGGTGAGCCATTGGGGTTGTTTGATTATTTATCTTTATTTTGTCATTATTTAGTTGTCTTTGCTTTCCTGAGAGAAGACACTACTACTTTACGAAGGGAGCTAGTATTTTTCTCAAAGGAATGTATATAGGGAGTCTTCATTCATCATTGCTCATAAGCCAGTTTTCAATACCCCATGGCCATTGTTAACTAGACAATTCTTTTTACATGGCATGTATAAGTGGGTATGGGAAGAAAAAATTTATAACTAGTATTAGAGTTAAGAAACTCTTTTGAAGTAGATACGGGAGATTTTCTTTTCTTTTTCCGAAATGTTTTTCTTGTTTTTAGTTGCACATAGTGCAAAAACTAAAAAGTACAAAGTGGTATACATAGTTAGTCTAGTGTAAATTGAGTTAGGTTTGTGTTTTGTTGCTGCTATCTTTATCTTTAACTTAACACAGGCTTCAGATTTCTCTAGTGGTGGGCTGCTGTTGACTTGTGCTTAGGATACAGAAGATTTTTCGCAGTGTTCATGCTCCACCCTCAGAACCTCTGCTTTCTCTCCATCCCAGTGCCACAGAGGAGATCTCTCTTCACCGTTTTGCTCTTTCCCCTAGTGGCAGAGTGGTGTTGCTTGTTGCCTGTTACTATGATGGGAGCATGTATTGTCCTAGTCCTGCCACATTTATAACAATGCCCTATGTGCCTGGAGCCACCAAGGGGCCTTCTCAACTTTCCTGTGCCTCCGTTCTGTTGCAGCCAACCTCTGCCTTATGTCTTGTGGGCCTTGAGTGGGAGTTTACTTCCACACTCTCAATGCTAGCAAACCTCTGCTTGTTATTGATAAAGCATTCAAGTCCCAGGATAGTGTTTTGTCTCCTCTCCTCAAGTAGAGGTTTTTTATTCTACTCTTCTCTCAGCTGCAGTGGGTCTTTGCTTGTACCTAGGGGGTGACTCAGCTTGCTGTTCCTCCTCCAGCCAGATTAAGGCTTCTGATTTGTAGGAGAGAAAGGTCTGGGTAAGTGAACTGGGCTTCTTGCCCTTCCCTAGCAGTTGAAAATTACCCTTTGCAGGCTTACATCACAAAGAGAGGTGTTCTCTGTTTCTCTGCTCTGTCTCTAGGCTTTGTTGTGAGCACTCTGTTGAGACCTTTGGAAAATAGTTTTGAATAAGTGCAAACTTCCATTGTTACTCCATACTGACAGGTAGCTCACACATGGTGTTTGACAGTTCATTGAAATTTTAGTTGATTTCTTCTCACCTACTTTTAAGGTGACCGCCTTTTCTTCCCAGGCTTTGCTACAGGTGGTAGAGTTTGTGTGTCTCATCTCTTCTTGGAGGGCTTATCATTCTTTAGAATTCAAGTTACTTCAGCTCAAGATGGGCTCAAGAAAAGTTAAGACTTTTATTGTTGATTTGGCTTCACAGTGTTTGTAGCCTTCTACAGCCTAAAAGTGTAAGGCACTAATGAACACTCAATTGTACCAGAATCATTTACTAAGTAATCCATCTTTCCCCACTGCTGATAATTCTACTCTAACAGTAGATGTGCATTTGTCTGTGAGTAACAGGAAAACTGACCAACATTGGCTTGAACTCACAGGAGTTTGTCTCATGCCAAATAAATGTGGGAATAGACAGTACATGGTTGGTACTAAAGTTCAATAGGGCAATAAAGAACCTAGACTTTTTCCATCCTTTTCTTCTACCATTCTTTATCCTCCTACTTGTCCTATCTTGGTTGCAAGATGGCTGTTGAACACCCAGCACAACATATGAGTTCAAGATTAGTGAAACAAGGAAGGGACAAAGGACTAAAGAGGTCATACTGGCCTAGTCTGTCCATTTTAAATGGCTTTCCAGAAGCCCCATGATAGCTCCCTGCAACCTCAGACTCCTGGGCTCAAGCGATCCTCCTTCCTCAGCCTCCCGAGTATCTGGGACTATAGGTATACACCACTGCTCCTGGCATACTGTAAGGTATTTTTACACATTATTTTCCAGGCTACTAATGTATCTCCTATCAATGATCATTCT
Source organism: Eulemur rufifrons (assembly GCF_041146395.1). NCBI lineage: Eukaryota > Metazoa > Chordata > Mammalia > Primates > Lemuridae > Eulemur > Eulemur rufifrons. The sequence continues at coordinate 119,627,411 of NC_090989.1, forward strand.
TTTCATCAACTGAATTGTTTAGTTAAGAAGTCAAACATTTTAGTTCCTTGAGGTTTTGTTGGTTGGTTGGTTGGTTGGTTGTGCTGCTTTTGAATCTTCTAAAGTGTACTTATTTATTTATTGTTTGTTTATTCAGATTTTGGTATGTACTGATTATTCTGCCTATCTTTCCTCTCATTTGCTGTTGGTGCTGTTTAGTTAGTTTTCTTTGTAGCCTCCATAGGGCCTAGGTTCAGTTGTTATGGATCACTAAATGGCTGAATTTCTCAGCTGGTATAAAGCAAGAGGAGCTCTACTCTAGTGGACTATTGTTGTACTGAAGCAGCAGGTAGGCTGCTGAGATCATTGGGAAGTGTCTTGACTCTCCACTCTATGTAACTTCTCCAGTCTACCCCCACACTCCAAGTCTCAAAGGCTAGGAAGATTCAGCCAGCCTCTTTAGTTCCTTCTTGATCTTTTGAGGGTTCATTGAACTCATAATACTCATGTAGCACCAACATTAACTTTCTTCTGCGATTTTGACTGTGAGTGCCAGTCTCTTCCCAGTCTCTGTTTTCTATTTCTTGCTCTTAGAATCTGCTATTCTATGTATCACACTACTACTTTCCTAGGACATGTTCAAAGCTTAAGGCCTCACCTATAAACAATTTTTCTACCAACAGTTTGTTCTAGAAAAAGCAGAAGCCACAAATTGAGAATATTCTGGCAAACATGTTCACAGAATTTCTCACTCTCTGCCTTGTGAATTTACATTTCTGTACTTAAATGTTTTAGGCTAGAGAGGGAAGCCACTAACCAGTTGGGTTTAACTCTCAGTTTTGTGTTTTAAACAAGATGACACAATCTGGTGATACTGAGAGCCCATATTAGTTTTTTTATTGTAGAGACAGGGTCTCATTGTGTTACCCAGGCTGGCTTTCAACTCTTAGGCTCCCAAGACAACAGGTGCAAGCCACCACACAAGGCTCAGATTTTTTTCTTAATTAAGTTAATAAATCTCTATGAAATAGAATTTACATCAAGTTCATAATAAAATTGGGAAAAATGAGGTTGGAGTTTCAGACGTGAAGGTTAGTTTTAGACTTCTCAGTGAAATGCTTATACTTCTGAAATTCTCAATTCTTAAAAATTATCTGGGCTTGGTGGCACATGCCTGTAGTCCTGGTTACTCAGGAGGCTGAGGTGGGAGGATCGCTTGAGCCCAGGAGTTCGTGGTTATAGTGAGTTATGATTGCACCCCTGCATTAAAGCCTGGGTGACAGAGGGAGACCCTATCTCTTCAAAAAAAAGAGTTACTTAGTTTTGGTAGATCAAAACCCCAAAAAAGATAAAGCAATCGATGTACCTATGAAAATCCCCTCTTTCTATCCACATGTACTTTTCAAAAAAGGGTTCCTATACAGGTAGGAAGAAAAAAATACTTTGATGACACTGCTATCATATGACATTACTTAATATGTTCTTTATCCCTTTTAGGACAGTGGTGATTATCCTCTTACCATGCCTGGACCTCAGTGGAAAAAATTTCGTTCAAACTTTTGTGAATTTATTGGAGTCCTGATTCGACAGTGTCAGTATAGCATAATTTATGATGAGTATATGATGGACACAGTTATCTCCCTTTTGACTGGTTTGTCAGACTCCCAGGTCAGAGCTTTTAGGCATACAAGTACCCTTGCTGGTAAGTAACCAACATTTTATTTCCTTTTCATTTAGTTTTGTTAAATATGTTTTATTCTAATTAAACTTTCTTTAGATTAAATATTAATGTAATCACTGTGCTCCTGAAAAATAACTTTTCCTTCCAAATTCATTTGAATAGTTTGTGTTACCTATTTAGGTAAAATGTATGCCCATTTTGATAATGGGCATTTGATAGCCATAAGAATGAAATTTGAAATTTTCTGGCCAGTATCAACAAATATCTGTCTGAATGTTTAGTTATGTTCCTCTATCCTTAGTTTATAACCAAAGAAATTTTAAAAAGCCTTTAGGCCATATTCTTTGGAAAACCGAAGTAGTAATAGTTGAAATTCCAAGTTCACACTATTTTTCTTTCACTTAATTATATTGCTTTATTGCTCATTGTTAAAGTATAAATACTTATTTGTTTATATATTTGAAACAATTCCATCTAGTAACATTCTTCCTATTCTTAGTGCTGTGATAATTTAAACATATCTAAAACATTAACATCTTTAAAATCAGTTCATCTATAGAGAATCTGAAGAACTGACAAATTAGTTTTCACTTTTGTTTTTTTCATTTTAAAATTATCTTGGCAACTTATATGCCAATTATATTCATTTTGTCCTTTTTCCTTAAGAAGATAATTTCCTTAATTTAGCAATTGTTTTGTTTTCTCTTCACTTCTTTGTACCTACCTAAAATGACTATTTTTTTTCATTTATGGCACAGAGTAAGTTCATGCTCATGTGTATTTAAACATAAATATGTTTAAATATTCCCATATTATACCCTTTTTAGTAGCAATAATTTTGCCTGTATTCTTTTTACCATGACAAAACCAGATTTAGGTTCATTAGTTACATTTCAATATGCATTTAAATTTTAATATCTTATTTATCTAATTTATTTAAAACACTGATCCTGAAACTTTAGAATATCAGAATCATATTACTGGGCCTCATCCCAGAGTTTGACAAGTTTCTAGGTGATATTGATGATAGTAGTTTGGGGATTACACACTGCAAATATCTGATACAAAATTTTGTCATTTTCTGGCTTAACCTGTTGCCCAAAGCAAATATAATGTTATCTGGAGTCATCTATGTTTTTTCCCAGTTCTCTTTTTACCCCCTTACTCAACATAGTTAATTCATGTTGGTGTCCATTATTCTTTTAGTGACAATTCTAACCAAATAAACATGAAACACAGTTTGTTCTCTTTTGAGAGTATCCTTTTTCCCATTATTAGGACCAGAGGGAGATATTTTACCTATTTCTATCTTTTTTTTTTCCAAAAGGTAAAATAAAAATAATTTTATTGTTGAAAAATGTTTATATAGAACATACATCAAACACAGTTTATACTATTTTGAGAGTATTTTCTTCCTCATTATTAGGAAGAAAAAGAGATCTTGTACCCAGTTTATCTTTTTAAAAACTGTACTATAAAAATATTGTTTATTATTTAAAAACTTATCTAATGTTATACATTTTTCTAATTCTATGACTTTTAATATCTTCTGCATTTGATCTTTGTCTTTTTTCTTTATGTTTTCTGTTTTCTTTTTATCTTACTTTCTTCTTTCTATGTACAGTAATGCCCATTTACCTGGTTGTCAGATGCATGGGAAATTTAGCAACTTGAAATAAAACTTAAGGTAGAAATTGCTTGTGAATAGCCAAAGTTGCTGTCACAAAAATTAATGAACTTGCCTTGATACAGAAGTTATTATTTGCTTTCCCAAGGCAACTTGAGAAAGAGAAGCAACAAATTAATGAGGGCTGATGGTATTGTGAAATGACAATTAATAACAAAAAAAGATGGCAGAAATATTACAGATCTGAAGTGCAGAGCAATCTTGGTGTTCTCTGTAGAGACCAGCCACCTCTCTTTAATCCAGAAACCTGTGTGCATTCTGTATAAAATATTAAGTGTATGCCACATATTCTATTTCAGAACACAAGAAGGAGTGCTATATTATAGAAATACACAGAATATTTTGACCTTAAAACATTGTTTTAGCTGGGTGCCGTGTCTCATGCCTGTAATTCAGCAATTTAGGAGGCTAAGATGGGAAGATCACTTGATGGCAGGAGTTCCAGACCAGTCTAGGCAACCTAGTGAGACCCCCATCTCTACTAAAAATAAAAATAAAAAAATTTTAAAAGTTATCCAGGTGTGGTGGTACACACCTGTAGTCCTAGCTACTCATGAGGCTAAGGCAAGAGGATCGCTTGAACCCAGGTGTTTGAAATTACAGTGAGCTATGATCATGCCACTGTACTCCAGCCTGGGCAGCAGAGTGAGATCCCCGTCTCTTTTAAAAAAAAGAAAAAAAAAAGCATTGGTTTAATTTGTGAACAGCACCATTTACTTTATTTCCATTTGTCCTTCACTGCCATGTAAATGCAACATTACTGTATTTTACTGCATTTGTGATGGTCCATTTCAGCTTTTTTTCCATTAGCTCATTTTCAGTAACTTCTTTTGTATTGTTTTCTTTATATTTATCCCTTTGGTTATCTATATCTGCTAATTTCACATCTGCTTAAATATATTTTCATTATGGCTTTCTGCTTATTTAGTTGAGTAGCTCCCACCTCCCCCAAGTGCCTTTCCATGTCTCTCTTCCCATGATTTACCTTTTTTCATGATAGCTTTTAAAAACTGTATGATGAATGCCGTTTTGTTTTCATCTAAGTTTTTTTCATATCATTGTGTAGCCTATTTGAATTTGAAATTTTTTTCCTACAATCAGATATCAAAAAAACAGAAAGTAATCAACATTTTGTTTATACAGAATTTTCAAAGGACAAAACCTATTTTTCAGTCATTCTCTCAATTTACTTCAAAATGTTACTGTAATTCCCATGTGTGTACACTAATGGTCATATCTTCCAAGGCTCAGTTGTGTAAAATGTGAGACATATCAGTCACCTACCCTTCAACAAAGCACAGGGGGCTTGCTGAGAACTTAATTCTAAAAAATGAACAATATCCATTTTTTCAAAGGTTTTTTTTTTTGTTCTCATCTTTGCCCTCTTTGTTTTTTTATGGTATGTGTGCAAGGCATAGATTAAAAGGTAATCATTTTTATTCACTTTGCAGGACAAGTCTTGGGGACTAGATAAAATGGGCAGGAACATTTAATCCTCTGCTTCAAAGACTATGTGCATGGACAGTTACAAGGCAGTTATGGCCAGATATGATTATCGGCTTTGGAATAAAATGCTCCTTGACATTGCTTATATCTTAGCTGAGAAGAGAGACAATCAGGTTAGTTATTTTGTAGGGTATAGATATGATGAGTTCCAGAGCTTCATAAGTGATCAGAGTGGTCTTATTAGTAGTACTTTAATGTTTTCCAAATGTCCCATTTTCTTGTTGTGAATTAAATGTGCCCCTATTATCAGTGTTAATGCATTGCATTTAATTGTATACTTTTAATACATTTTTATTAAAAGTTTTTATCATTCTTTAGTTCTTCAGGTCTATTTATTCCACAGTTATAGGAATTCTTGCTTTTCCATTGGAGATAAACTCACTCTTTTGGAATGCTTTTCACCATTAAATTGAAACAGCCTGTTAACAATTACATTTTATATTATATTTTCCTTATTTTTCTCTTCTCCTGATTGAAATTTTAAAACATACTGTCCTGTTTATTTGACCTATTTTAATAAAGAAGTTTTACATTGCAGTATACTTTTCATTAACTATTAGTCTTCAGAATTAAGTGCCCTTATTTCTGTCCAAAATAGCTGTCCCAGTGGACATAGTAGAACATAGTTTGTGGATTTAATTTATATAAGAAGCATTTTGTCATAATTATTTTGGTGGATTTACAGTTAAACTGGGAACACTTTTTCTAATTTGATGATATTTTCCTATTTCATGAGAAAACATTCTCTTTTTGGCAAGATCAAAAACAGAATTTTGTTTTGTTACTTCATTGTTTGGTATTATGAAGATAATTTCACTCTGAAAGAATCTGTTTTTAAGGATTATAGTTATTTGCAGACATTTACTTTTAAAAGTATAGTAATACCTTACAATTTGTTGATTTCAAATTTTTGTTAGAGAAGAGTTTTCAGAATGAGTAATGTTGGTTTAACTTTTTTATTTTTGTGTTATTTTCTCATCTACCTAATTTTCTGTGATGTTACAAATATATTAATACTAGCTACCTCTCACTTATAAGGTGAAAATGCTAATTTGAACAAAAGAGTGTTAACAATACAAAAGTTATATTAATAATGGCATGGTGATTGATTCTATTATTTCTATTTATTTATTTATCCTAAAATGAATTTGGAGAAACATTAGAAAATGTCGTCAAGATCATTATGTGAGACCAGTCTTCACTAGTAGCTAACAATAAGTCACTCTCAGACTCTTGAGGGAGTAAACATTTCTTTGTACCTTATTGTTTAACATTATTATGTTGGCATATGGTTGAGTTTATATTGACAGATGGTTCATTATTGATTAATATGTCTTACAAAGTCAGCATCTCTAGAATTTTTCTGTTGTGAAAGATACATGAAATTGCTTTGTTTTTTTAATCATAGGCTGAAAATCATTTTGCCTCAGAAAATTAACATCTTTCTTTGGCCTTCAGTTGCTGAAACCATATGACATAATGGTTGATGAAATAGGTTCTGGAGCGACTATCTTAATGCATACCCATCTCTGCATTTTACTAGTTGTGTAAACTTGGACAAGCCCTTAACTTATCTAGTCTCAACTTTTTTTATATGCAAAGTGGGAAAGATAATAACAGCTACCTCTTATTAAAAGACATTTGGAGCACTTGGGACAGTGCCTGGCATTTAGTAAGCTGCTGTGCTATTATTCAGTAATGACAAGAAAGGCTAATAGTATTTGCCAATATTTTTCTTCATTCATGTTTTTACTAAGAATTTATTGAGTACTTCATTTTAGAAATAATAGACGTGGCAAAGGGACAAGTCAGCAACAAACAAGTAAATAAAATTTTAAGAACTGTTATTAAGAAAATGAGCTGCATGCATTTTCATTTCACTTCACTTTTAGCTCTCAGGGCCAACATTATATTTATTAAAATCAGTAAGTATTTTGTAACTCTTAACCAGACAGATTATTCCTGGTTTCTCTGGTAAGGACCTGAAAATTTTAGGGCAATTTGGCATTATCAAAGAAGAGACCCCACAGTATAAATAATCTGTCTACCTTTTTGTCTTTACAATTTATTTTCCTTATAGTCATTTTTTTATTCTTCTACAGTTTTACCTTTTCATTGTTTTTGTACTTTTAACATTGTGTTATTTTACTTTATTATCTTTGTCTTTCTTTCCCCTACTCCAGGTATAAAACCTTCATTCAGTTTTCTAAGGTTTGTATATAGTAGACTTCTGGTGCCCAACAGTTGGCCTATACCACTATATCTTATAATTGTACCCATAAAATAGAGTAAAGTATAACTTTAAAATGTAATTACTTTTTTTGAATCTGTAAATATAGGTCTAGTGTAATTTTTAAAATTTTCAAACTAAAGAGCTATCATTTTATTAGATTTTTCTCTTTTACTTTCTATCACTGGGTCTGAAAATTAGCTTTGTTTTGACAGCCAGCCAGTTTTACTAAAGAAACCATGATTTTTAAAATCACTTTACAAGGATTACATATCTTATATTTATTAACTTGGTGCTTTTGAACAAGTTACTTTTTTGCCTCACTCTCTTTATCTGTATAATATTGATACTAATGGTCCCCTCTCATAGTAATATTGTGAAGCTAAACTGAAATAATTCATGTTAAACATTGAATACACATAAATCACTCAGTAATTTTCTGATATTATAAGTGTGATACAGAGAACAGCAAAGCTTATTTGGTTTGGTTGTAAAGAGGGCAGAGAATGTGAAAATTTTTTGTAGATTTTTTTCATTAATATTTTTATATTGTACATTTAAACATTTATTTTCTGTACATATAAAATTACATATACTACTTATAGAGAATTCAGAAAAAGAGAAAAGTACAAACATTAGCCATAACCGTAACATCTCATGACTGTGCCATAACTTGTTGGTATTTAAGTTTTTTTCTCATATGCATATTTGTGAAGATTTTTTGGTTTTATCTTTAAACAAGTGTTCTAACTAGTTTTGTAGCATATATTTCTCTATGCTTTTAATTTTTTAAAATCATGTCTCTTTTTCTAAAATGTAGATGTCCTTTAATTTGTGTCACTTTTCTGGCATTGTTTGGATCCTTTATCTTTTTTTTTTTTTTTTTTTTTGATTCTTTGTCATCTTTTGTTTTCTTTCTTTCTTAATTTATGCTCTCCTTTTTGTGTAGCATATTATCTGACAGCTTCCAGAGAAAAAGGATATTTGGGAAGTATGTATTTGAGACTTTACATGTCTGAAAAGTATGTTGTATCCTCGTATTTAATGGTCTGACCTAGTAGATTTTGTCGTTGAAAATCATTTCTTTCAGAATTTGGCCCTGGCTTCCAGTGTTGCTTTTGAGAAGTCCAGTGTTCTCATTCTAATCCTACTTCTTGTTTTTGGAATCTTTTAGATTTTTTTTCTTTATTCCTGGTATCCTGAAATTTCATGGTGACATACCCGGTTGTGTATTTTTTTTTCCTATTCATTCTCCTGGGCACTCTTTCTTGAATACCTATTGGTTGGATGTTAATCTCTTGAGTTAATCTTGAGTTTCTTAGTTCTCTTTTGTATTCCATTCCTTAGTCTTTTCTGTTCACTTTTCTTGTTATTTCCTCAACTTTATTGCATTTAATTTTGACTATCAAGTTTCTAAGAGTTCGTTTTGATTCTAGACTTTTTTTTTTTTTTTAACATTCATGTTTCTTAGAAGTAATATCTTCTGTTATCTCTTTGGTGATGTTAATTGTTTCTCTGTTTTCTTCTGCTCTCAGCCCTAACCTCTTTTCTTCTGATTTGATGCTTTTATCACTATTTTTCATATTGGAAACTTTCCTCCAAGATGTTTCTTGGCTCTCTAAGTCATTGTTGAGAGTCAGACACTAAAAAGCTCATTGCCAGAGGGGTATGTGCGTGTCTCTGCTACAGTGGAGCAGTGGCTTTGGTGTCCAGATTGGTGAGCATCACTGTAGGGCATTCTAGTGGTCAGCTAGACCCCATTGTAGACCCTGAAATGTTGGTATTGGTAATTATTCTCCTTGGAGAAGTTCAGCTTTCTTGCAGAAGGATCTACTCAAGCTTGACTGTTCTTTGCCATTTCAGAATTTGGTAAGATGAGAAAGCACTCAGGGGACTCCACACTTCACACACATGTCTGATAACTCTAAATCTCTGGTTTATTTTCTTCAGGAAATAAATTTCTGGACTTCCAAGATGGGTGTGTCATAGAGGAATTGATTGACTGCCTAGGTTAGAGTATAGATTTGGGGATTTAATTGCTTTTTGTACAGACTTTGAGATAATACTCTTATTTTCAGACCATATCTCATTTCATCTGCTATGGAACCTAATACTTCTAATTCTTGATTGTGTCTGGGTTATACAGAACAAAATAGCTTTTGTTGCTTATAGATACGGTTGTTAAGTTTCTTCTACTTTTTTGTTTGATTTTAATGCTTTCTGCTCATCCTCCTGCTATACATATTCATATATTGTGGTTAGGGGTTACAGGTATTTTCTTAGCTCATTGAAGATGAAAATTGTTTTATTTTTGTTATTTTTCTTGGGATTTTAAAAGACTAAGGGATTAATTAACTCTTTATCATTTGAAAACTGAAAATGTGTCATAAGCTCCCTTTTTAAAAAAATGAGCTTTTTAAAACTAAATATATAATCATTCCTCTGTTAAAAATCTAATTTGTCCCATTATCTCAAACATGTTTCTAGGGTATACAGTAATAGTTCTCAAAGGTACAGTTGGTATCTCTAAATATAAATGCAGTTTTTTGGTTTTCAGTTTTGTGTTTACAGAGATAGAAATGCAAATTGTTGGATATTGATTAAAAGGGTCAATGTCCACAGTCTTAATTTCAAACATCCCACTTGCTGACAAACCCTTCTTTTGTTCCAGCATTTTTCTTCTGTGTTTCCACTCCACTACTGTTTCTCTGCTATTGGGACTTTAAATACTTTGACACTGTATTTTTAATGTTCTTTACACCCTTCATTTCCTCACTGCCTCCACTTTCCCTTCTGGGATTTCATCATCGTTCATTATCATCACATCCTTTTTTATACCCTCAACTTCCTTATCTCTTTGTCTATCCGTTATACTCCCTAGGTAAACCTTGTATCACCACCTGCTTCATACCTGTACCAGAGCCTCTGAAAGTGGCCGGAGAAAAATGCATAACTATGATGGCTGGGCTTACATTTTTCTCTCAAGTGTACCTTTAATGCTGCCTGGCAGTCATATTACAGTATTCCACTCCAGGTTTATTCCCATATCCTTATAAAATTATTTCATACCTTTTCCTCAGACTTATATTAATAATATTTTTTATCTTCTCTTTTTCACACTCAGCTAATTATCTGGTTTTTTTTAATAGAGATAGTCAGAAGAGAATCCTTCAAGATTAAACCTATCCATGTAGCTACAGCTGTACCCATATACTGTACCTTTTCTCTCATTACAGTGCCCTCTATCTAAGATTGGTCCTTGTACTTGTGCAGTGAATTTGATCCCTGTTCATCTGCTCAAGAACTTTGCTCCTCAAGTTGCTCTCACTCTCCTGACTTCAATTTCCCTCCTTTTATTAGAGAACAGTTATCATTATACCAATATGCATGGTATAATGTTAATATCTCCCATTTTTAGAAACTCTTTGTATCAGTCTGGGTTCCCCAGAGAAGTAGAATAGAAGATATACTTACCTCACAGACACACGCGCGCACACACACACACACACACACACACAGATTTAGTTCAATGAAATAGTACAACACACTTGTAGGGGCTGGCAAATTTGAAATCTAGGGCTGTCCAGCAAGCTGAAACTCAGGCAGAAATTGTGCAGTCTTGAATTTGAGATATCAAGAACTCAGATACTCACTGTCTCCACTTAGCCTTCTCCTATTCTTTTTGAACCTACTCCAATCAGGTATTCTATCATTACCTCTTCCCTGCCTCTTTTCTTATTGAGATCAGCAATTATGTTCTTATTGTCCAAATCAATAAACAGCTCCCGGTTGTCATCTTTCTTTCTCTGGAAAGACACAGCTACTTTTTCCTTCTTGGAACACTGTCTTCACTTGTTTTCTGGAATACTACATTGTCCTGGTGGATCTTAGAAAGCTAAATTGTAAACATTGAATTATTTTGGGATTCAAAATTGAGATCTTTTTCTGTCTTTATTTACTCCTTAGTCAAAACCAATTCCATGGTTTTATTAATTTTACTAGAAAAGAATGATGGTGAGAGAGGTAATATAGTCACATGATTTAAAATTGAAAGTAAAAAATCTTATATGGTGAAATGTCACTGTTCCACTCTTGGCCCTCAGTCCTCAAATTCTCTTCCTTGGAGGCAAAAAAACCTGCCAGTTTCGTTTATATCTCTCCAAACATGTTTTATGCATATAATAGCAACTACACATTCAGTGAGAGGCAATATGGTGTAGTGGTTAAGAGTTTGGACTATGGAGCAAGGTTGCCTATACTCAAATTGTGTCTCTGCCAGTTATTGGTTATATGACTGTCAAGTCTCTTTTAACTGATCTGTGCCTCAGTTTTCTCTTAGGTAAAACAGGAATAATAATAATACTTATTTCATAGACTTGTGAGGTACAAATGAATAAGTATGTATAAAGAGTTTAGAAGATGACTGGCACATGAAAATAAATATTCCTTCTTTTGTACAAATGATAGCATATATACACTGTCAGGCATCTTATTTTTTCATCAACAAATATCTTAGTGTTTCTTTACAATACACAAATCATGCCTCACTTTTTCTCATAGCTGAATAATTATCCATTGAATGGATGTGCCATCTAAATTTATGACTCTAAATGCCAATATCTTTAATAATGACTCCCAAATGTGTATCTAGACATCCTCACTTAGATAGCTAATAAGCAAAAATCCTTCTAGTTACCCTTGCCCTTTCTATTTCTCTCATTTCCTTTATTATAATCTAGCAAATTCTTTCCACTGTACCTTCAAAATGTGCTTCATATTTAACCATTTCTCTCTGGCTATTGTTACCACCTTAATCTAAGCAGCTTCACTAAGAGTTGCTTGAGGCCAAAAACTTAAGAATCATCATTGCAAACGTTGAGCAAAATGTTTTTAGCTCTCCTTCATTGCTCCTATTTTGTCTCACTTCTTCTACCTTTACTCTTCTATAGTCTGTTCATATAGCAGTTTACAATGTAAATCAGACTATTTCTCATCACTCCACATTCTTTAGAGATCTTACCCCACTTATATTTAATTCCTGAGCCCTAACCAGAGGATGAATTAACCAGATTTTAGTAGCACTCTTGTACTCTGGCCTCTTATTTTCTCCTTGTATCATCTCCTGCCTTTGCTGACCTCTGGTGTGCTCCAGCCACACCAAACACCTTGCTCTTTTATGACTGCCCTCCTCATAACCATTTACATTATAACTCTTCCTGGAACATTGTTCTGCCATATAGTCATGTGATCATTTCTTCACTTCATGTCAAGGTCTCAGGAGAGACCTTCATGAATGAAGTTTCACCGTTCTATAGTCAGCAGTTAGGCCAGGCGTGGTGGCTCACACCTATAATCCTAGCACTCTGGGAGGCTGAGGCGGGTGGATCGTTTGAGTTCAGGGGTTTTAGACCAGCCTGAGCAAGAGTGAGACCCCGTCTCTATTACAGAAAGAAATTAGCTGTACAACTAAAAATATATATATATAAAAAATTAGCCGAGCATGGTGGCACATGCCTGTAGTCCCAGCTACTTGGTAGGCTGAGGCAGGAGGATCGCTTGAGCCCAGGAGTTTGAGGTTGCTGTGAGCAAGGCTGACGCCACGGCACGCTAGCCTGGACAACAGAGTGAGACTCTGTCTCCAAAAAAAAAAAAAAAAAAAGAGTATAGTCAGCAGTTAAAATGTGAGCACTGAATGAAGTATTCTCATTGGTAGACAAGAAGCCACTTCAAAGCCCATATCACGTTATCAAGGCTGAATGGCACCCCCTTCACTCTAACCTTTTTACCATATCTTATTTTTTTAACCACACTTTATTTTCCTTACAGCATTTATCATTAACTGACATGTTTTTTTCATTTGTATATTACCTATTTATTGTTGTCTTTCCTTACTAAAATGTAAAAAATCATGATGGCAAGTACTTTGTTTTGTTTACTTTGTATCTCTAGTACCTAGAACAATGCTCAGTATATGTTGTATTGATAGATGAATGGAAGAGCACCTAGTAAATGCTTCTTTATCTATGATGAACAACCAGTTTTTAATTATCAATCTGCCACAACCTAGTTCTTTTGTAAATGTAATAAAATTAATCTTAAGAAAAATGACAAATATGTTTATTAGCATCATTTTATTGTTAGAATCAACAGACAAGATTACTGTCAGATGCTATAAAAATTTTTAAACACTTTCAATTTTGTACTTACAGTGAACTTGTAATAAACCTTTTGTGATCGTCACCTATTTACAGAGCACACTCTGAGTAGCATTGTACTAGAACAGGTTCACCATTGTATAGTCAGCAGTTAAAATGTGAACACTAAATGAAGTATTCTTCTCATTGGTAGAAAAGAAGCCACTTCCAAGCCCATATCACTTTATTAAGGCTGAATTTCTTGATTAGTAGAATTACTAATTTATAAAATTATTCTGTTAGTAATACCAGTAAAATTTAATAAGTATTCATTCTTTGCAGAAATCAGTCTTTGTCAGTGGACTCAATAAAACATCATAATCCCCATGTTGTATCTGTCTCATTAAATTAGAAGTCTGTGTTCAATAGTTATTTGTTTATGTGTTACTTAATGAAATGAAAATTTCAGTGAAATACCAATTTTGCAGAGTTGAAAATATTTTACATTAGAGAGTAAATACTGCTATATTATTTCTAATACTTTTCTGAAGATACATTGATCATTGTTTTGTTTGTTTCAGTGTGTTTTTTATTGTTTATATATCTAGGCTGGGAGGGACGTGATTATATAATGACAGTTGGAGTTTGGGATGTGAGTTCACAAGAAGATGTATAGCTGAAAAGTAAAAGTCATTAAATTTAAAAACTGTTGTACCTCAGTTTTCACTGATGATTTCTAGCTAGGGTTGGTATTAATTTTAATGCCTTCCAACTCCTTGATCTTCAAGTCATTTTGCTTTAGAGATCTAAAAGTATATACCGAATTAAGCTCCATTGGGTATCACCTCGTATGCTCAGCACAAACACTGATAAGCTGGTCTTATCCTTGACTTGGGCAGTTTGAATGCCCCAGATTCCTCTTGTCTTTGAGCTATTCTCCTTTCTTAAACAGATTCATTTAAAAGATACTTTTAAACCTTCATGATACAGTCAAATATTCTACAACTGGCAATACATAAAACTGTCCAGTCACTAGCTTATATTTTAAAACACAAGAATATTTATCAATTTAATGTTTGAGACACTGTATCTCAGGAAAAGAAGTATTTTCATTAAATGTATTTCTAAATGGTCACTAACTTAAATACATTTATATTTAGGATTTTTGTCTTATATTTTGGTTTAAGGACAGTAGCAATCACTATTAACATAGAGCTGGCCAAAATGTAGATAGAGTTTCAGAATAACAAATTGGGGGGGAGAGGGTGTAGACAGATTACAGAAATAGCATATATATATATATGTGTGTGTGTGTATATATACACACACATACATACATATATATACACGTGTATATGTATTTAAAGGGGAAATAGTAAAATTTTAAAAGAAATTCGTGCTTGTTTTTAGTTATAGATACGTTCGCAGATAAATGAATCAGTTCTTCTAAAGCACTGAATAGTTTTCGTTTTTAATAATTGAACATTCATATTTGCAGATGAATAACCTAAAAGGAACAAAAAGGGGAAATTATAATATTAATGTTTACCAGCATAAACTCTTTTTTCTTTACCAATATTTCCTATATTCTCACTATCTCAATAATAAAAATAAGTATGAATAGACAAAAGTTTGAGGTTTGTGTCATACCTGCTTGTTAGAGGACATGAAGCAGAAATTTGAAAATATTTAATAATATTTACAAATACAAGTGAACATTAAAAAGTACATGAGATAATCACCTAACCCCAGTGAGACTGGCCTCTATCAAAAAAATCCCAAAGCAACAAATGCTGGCGAGGATGTGGAGAGACAGGAACACTCTTACACTGCTAGTGGGACTGCAAATTAGTGCAACCTCTGTGGAAAAGAATTTGGAGATACCTCAAAGAGCTAAAAATAGAAATACCATTCGATTCAGCAACAGCATTATTAGGCATCTACCCGAAAGAGCAAAAGATATTCTATAATAAAGACATCTACTCCCGAATGCTTATGGCAGCACAATTCACTATTGCAAGGATGTGGAAACAACCCAAGTGCCTGTCAATTCATGAGTGGATTATTAAAATTTGGTATATGTATACAATGGAATATTACTCAATTATAAGCAACGGTGATCTAACACCTCTTATATTTTCCTGGAAAGAGCTTGAGTCCATCCTCCGAAGTGAGGTATCACAAGAATAGAAGAATAGGCTCAACATGTACTCACCATCAAATTGGCACTAACTGATCAACACTATGGTGCTCACACAGTAGTAATATTCTCCAAGGATTAGGGGGTTGGAGGGATAAACTCACAACTAATGGATGCAGTGAGCATTGTAGAGGGAAAGGGCATGCCTCTAATCCTGTCTTGGGTGAGGCAAAGTCATGAAATGTAACCAAAATGTTTGTTCCCTCATAATATCCTGAAATTTAAAAAAAAAAGTACATTACTGTTATGACTGGGGAGGATTGGTCCATTGGAAATTCACAGAATACATTTTAGTGAATTTAATGAATTTGGTAAGATTGGTATTTGTTTTCAGGGGTTGAAAGGATGTGCAACTCACTGAGATGAGGAACAAAGGGAGAGGACCATCTGGGGGTAAAGATCATGAATTGATTATAAACATGTAACACATCTTTGCATCTAAGTAAAGGTATTAAGGATGCATTTATGTACATTTATAATTTTATCCGATGGTCAGAAGTGGGGTTTTGGCTTTGATTAGTATGCCCTCACTAAGGTGTTCTATTTGGGAGGTGGAGGGAGAGGTTTTTGAAGATGATGTTACTTAAATCTTTCCCACTGGTAGTTAAGATGAGGCTGCTTTGAAGTAGGCAATGTTTAAAAGCCAAGCAATTCTTGACTGAGGTAGAGAAAATTATATTGCAGATGAGTTTATTTCTATAAATTATCTTTTGTTAAAATTTTGCCTCTTATAAAAACAGAAATTGACTAGTTCCTTCCTTCATCCATTTGCTTTATAAATTTGTAATCTTATGGATAAAGGTTTGATTCATGGGTGATGAGTATTATAATATTCTTTTATTCCATAGCCATGAAGCTCATGACTGCTTTGGTGAATGTTGCCTTAAACCTCAGTATTCATCAGGATAATACCCAGAGACAGTATGAAGCTGAGAGAAATAAAATGATTGGGAAGAGAGCCAATGAAAGATTGGAGTTACTACTTCAGAAACGCAAAGAGGTAAATTTCCTGGCAACTGTTACTCTTATATTCTGTAACTGTATAATAAATACATTATTAGTTTTTTTGTTCTCTGTAAATATTTGTGTATATTTTTAACATTTATTTAAATTTATTTTAATTAGATTATTTGATCTCAAAAAGTTTTAAATGAAACTGGAGCGTTCACCAATGATTGTGTAATGGCTACCTGATAGCAGAAGAGAATCATAGAACATCCTTACTTTTGAAAGAAGGTGATCTGGGAATTAAGCAACTCAGAAAGGTTATCAGGCTGTGGGCTCAGAAAGCATATTAAGTATTGAAGTCAGACCAGGGGCCCAGCAAAACCTCATTTCCAGGGAAAAGCCAAAGGCTACATGTTAGCTGATGTATAAGGCATTCATGTGAATAAGATTGATCCCAGTTTTACCATTACTTTTTTCTTATATGTGTTAAAAATGTTTTTGTATTGAGTTCTTTTTAGGAAACATTTTTGTTTATCCAATAGTAAATAAAATTTTAGATATGCACTATTTTTCTTTTAACTTACAAAAAGAATATCACATTGCTGCAGAGAAATTACATATGAATAATGGATTATAACAGACAACAAAAAGCAGCATTATGATTAAGTTATTACCCATACTGTATTAGTTTGATGGAGCTGCTGTAACAAAATACACAGACTAAATGGCTTAGACAAAAGAAATTTATTATCGCACAATTTTGGTGGGTAGAAGCCCAAGATCAAGGTGTTAGCAGAGTCATGCTCCCTCTGAAGGTGTTAGGGAAGGATCTCGTCTAGGCTTCTCTTTTTAGCTTCTGGTAGTTCCTTGGCTTGTGGCAGCATAATTCCAACCTTTGCATGATATTCTCCCTGTATGTCTGTCTCCAAACCACTACTACCAGCAAGATAATAAATTTATTCATCATCTTCCAAAATTTTCTCATATCACTTTGTAATTTCTCCTTACTACCTCCCTTCCTGTCATTTCCTTCTTCTGTTGTCCTCAAGCAATCATTAATCTGCTATCTGATTTGTTTTCAAATTTAATTTTAATTTTTTTTGGCAGGTATGGGGGGCAAGACCACCTTATAGTATCAGAAATCAGATGCTGCTTACTTGTTACACTTTTTTTGATGTTGGCAACCATTAATCCTTACCTTGAGTATAATTTTGTATCAATACTTCTGTTAATTTTGAGTTGTGAGTAAATCACATGAATCAAACCTTTATCCATAAGATTACAAATTTATAAAGCAAATGGATGAAGGAAGGAACTAGTCAATTTCTGTTTTTATAAGAGGCAAAATTTTAACAAAAGATAATTTATAGAAATAAACTCATCTGCAATTTGATCAGTAATATTGCCTGCAATTTGTATCTTTGCTGTATATACTACTTATTTAGTTACTACATTGTAACACTACTGGCCAGGATCCTTTCTGTCTTTTATTATGCCCCCTATTTTGGGAATTTGGCCTATTTTCAGTTACTTTTAGATGGAGGAGTACAATATGTTAATCAGGGATAATCCTTTTTACCAAGGAAGGCAAAAGCAAGCCAAGGACCTGATTTGGACAAAAGAGTTACAGAAATTGAGATGTACTCCTGGAACAGTTGATATTTTGGAGATAGGAATTGGACCTCACTTAGCTGTACAACCCCTCCTTGTTTATCATTGTGTGATTTGTGTCTAGAGAGACACAGAGAGTGAGAGGGTCTAAAACCAATGTGATAAAACTGTAGAAATAATGCAAATATACTGGTAATTTCAGACATTTGTTGCACAAATGAGAAAAAAGGTTGATAACTACCCAGAATGAGAATAACCAGAAATTTAAAACAGTTGGAACTGCTTATTCCAAATAAAATGGTCAATATTCTATTTTACAATTTTTATTATTTTTTTCATTTCAGCTGCAAGAAAATCAGGATGAAATTGAAAATATGATGAACTCTATTTTTAAGGGTATATTTGTTCATAGATACCGGTAAGGGATTTTTAAAATCATTTAGGTTTTTAACTTAAACAATTATTGCTTTTTTGTAGCGCAAGCTAATTATAAACCTATAAAACTCTACTAAGTATTACCTTTATTATGTTTTGTTTTATTTTCTGGAAGGCAACTTTGGCTAAATAATTAAATGTCTTACTGCAACTGTGACGGAAATTGAAATGCTCCCTACCACTGTCATATACTTCCAAATTTAGAGTATATACTATTGGAAGCAGCTTATGTACTTGCATTTGTGCTGATGGAATATTAATATGATCGTTAAATTAATTTAGACTTAATAAGATGGTGTTTTCACATATGAAGAAATTAAATGCCCTACTTCTTGCCCTATGGTACTCATCTTGTTCCATGGTCAATTTAATCCATAATCTTTGTTTTTCTAAATACCTCTGAAGGTGGGAGAAAAGAAGACAGAAAAGGGCACCCTGCAGATTATGCAACTACTTTCTGTCTTCACTCTTATTTACCTTCAACTATACACATGAAAGTAGAAGCTGTGAGCAAAATATTTTTGTCATACTGCATTGTAAATGAGTTTTTAAGTGTGTCTCTGAGGCCTAAAAACCTTTGAAATTCTACATTATAAAAGAACATATATTTCACATAGAATTAATGAATGATATACATGTACTTGTTGCCATCTGTTAATTAAATATGGTATGATATATGTACAAGTAGGTAGACACATATAATAAAAGCACTGTTCTTGGACACCCAGGAGACTATAGTTAGCTAATTAATACAAAGAGATAGTTAAAACAGGGAAGTCATTAACATTATACAGTTGACCTTTGAACAACATGTGAGGGTCCACTTATATGCTGGTTTCTTTTTCAACCAAAGGTGGATTGAAAAAACAATATTTGAGAGATGCAAAACCCTTATATACGGAGGGCCAACTTTTTTGTATATGCTGGTTCTTCAGGGCTGACTATGGGACTTGAGTTTGCTGGGATTTTGATATATGCATGTAGTCCTGGAACAGTCGCACCTCGTATACCAAGGGACGACTGTATATATTAATATGTCTTTAATATTTTATTTTAACAAAACTTAAACAGTTTAACTGAAAGTATAAAAAGTTACTTGGGGCCAGGGCCTTTATGTTTAGCATGAATTCTCTGATTGGAGTTTTACGTGCCTCTTTCTTGCACGTAGTGTACTTTTAACACATTATTGACATATTTGTTTTAAAAGGAAAAAGAACTTCCATATACCTAGCATGCATTCTTTTTTTCCTATAACTTTATGGTGGTATAATTGATGTAAAATAAACTACACATTTAAGTGCATAATTTGTTGACTTTTGACATATATACACTTGTAAAACCACTACCACAAGCAAGATAATAAATTTATTCATCATCTTCCAAAGTTTTCTCTTGGCACTTTGTAATTTCTCCCTACCTTCCATCCTGTCATTTCCCTCTTCTGTTGTCCTCAAGAAGTCATTAATATGCTATCTGATTTGTTTTCATTTTCTAGAATTTTACAGAAATGGATTCATACAATTTGTACGTTAGCTTTTTTTGTTGTTGTTTTGGTGTGAATTCTTTCTCTAAGCAAAATAAGAGTCTTTCATCCTTAAATGTGTTAGCTGTTAGTTTTTCATACCTGCCCTTTATCAGATTGAGAAAGCTTTTTCTATTCCTAGTTTTCTGAGTTTTTATTAGTTAATGGATGTTGGATCTGTCAAATCTTTTTCTGCATCTGTTGAGGTTATTATGTGATTTTCTTTTTAAAGATTGTTAATGTGGAGAATTAAATTTGTTGATTTTCAAATGTTACATGAATTGATGGAGAATACAGCCCACAGGATCATGATACGTTATCCGTGCTAATCTTGCTCTCTTGCCCAGGCTGGAAGGTATTGTCACAGTTACAGCTCAGTGATGGGCTCAAGCAATCCTCCTGATTTAGTTTCCTGAGTACCTAGGATTACAGGCTCAACCCACTGTACCCCTTCCTTAGCTGCTTCTAAGAATTTATATATCTATATTCAAGGAAGATAAATATCTCTCATTTTTTATTTTAATGAATATCACTGACTGCTTTTGGTATTGGGGTAATACTGGCCTTGTGGATTGAGTTGAAGTATATTCTCTCTTTAGCTTTCTGGAAGAGTTTAATAGAATGATGTTATTCCTTCTTCAGGTATGAGTTTTACCAGTGGGGCCTAAAGTGTTCTTTGTAGAAATATTTTTATCTGCAAATTAAATTTCTTTAGTATATTTAGGGCTATTTAGGTTATCTGGGTTTTTTTTAAAAGAACCTTTGATAGTTTATGTCTTATAAGAAATTGTTACATTCATCTAGGTTGTTGAGTTATATTCAACAATTATCAGCATAAAGTTGTTCATAATACTGGTGATTTTAATATCTTTCTCTCTTTCTTTCTCCTTACCTTTTTTCCCCTCTTCCCTCTTTCCCTCTCTCTTTTCTGTCTTTGGTCAGTGTGTCTGGAGCTGATTTTACTGATTTTGTTTTTTCATAAAAAATGAGATTTTGGTTACATTGAGTTATTCTGTTGTTTTTGTTTTCTATTGTATTGATTTCTGCTCTTTCAAAACATTTCCTTTCTTCTGCTCGCTTTTAGTTTTACTTCCTTTTTAATTTCTGAAGATGGAACCTACGGTTATTGATTTGAGCCCTTTTTTTTCCTAATATAGGAATTTACTCCTATGAATTTCTCTAAGCACTGCTTTAGCTATTTCCCCTAAATCTGGGTATGTTGTATTTCATTTTCATTCAGTTCAAAATACTTTCCAATGTCCCTTTTGATTTTCTGTTTGACCCATGGATTATTTAGAAGCATGGTATTTATTTAATAGTTTGCAAATATTTGAGAATTTTCCAGATATCTTTCTGATATTGATTTCTAATTTAATTCCATTGTAGTCAGAGAACATAGTCTGTATGATTTGAATACTTTCATAAAAATTTATTGAGATTTGTTTTATGGCCCACAGTACAGTCTATTTTGATAAATTTTTCATTTGCTCAAGAAAAAGTATATTCTACTTTTGTTGGCTAATGTTTTCTGTCAGTTAGGTCACATTAGTTGATAGTGTTGTACTTACAAGTCTTCTCTATCCTTACTGATTTTCTGTCTGTTTATTCTAGCAATTATTGAAAGGGTTTTTATAAGAATAATTTTTATATTCTTATACAAGCCCATTATCAGATACACAATTTGCAAATATTTTCCCCCCGTCTGTGACTTTCTTTTTATTTTCTTAATGGTGACTTTTAAAGGGCAAACATTTTCAATTTGTAAAAGTCTAATTAATCCATTTTTCTTACGTGACCATGCTTTTGGTGTTGTGTATGTGTATACCTGCCTAAGCCAAAGGTTTCTTCTTTGTTTTATTCTAGATGTTTAATCATTTATCTCTTCTGTTAAGATACATGAACCATTTTTTAAAGTTTATTTTTGTATATCGTGTCATACAAGGGCAGAAGTCTGCTTTTGGCATATAGATATTCAGTTGTCCAAGCACCATTTAATGAAAGACTATCCTTCCTCAATTGAATTGTTGACGCATTTTCTTGAAAATGAACTGAGCATAAAGGCACGGTTTTATTTTTGTATTTTCTAATCTGTCTATTCTCATCCGCATTAAGTAAGCTTTAAAGTAAGCTTTTAAAATTAGATAATGTATAAGTCCACCTACTTTGTTCTTTTTCAAAATTGTTTTGACAATAGGTCTTTTGCATTTCTATATAAATTTTAGAGTCAGCTTGTCAATTTTTGCACGAAAGCGTCTGAAATTTTGATAGGGATTTATGAACCTGCAGACCAATTTGGAGAGAATTTTCTTCTCAGCAATATTGAATCTTTTAGTCCATGAATATAGATGGTAGCTCCACTTGATTTGGATTTTTTTTTTTTTTTTTTTTTTTTGAAACAGAGTCTTGCCTTGTTGCCGAGACTAGAGTGCAGTGGTGTCATCATCACTCACTGCAACCTAGAACTCCTGGGCTCAAGGAATCCTCCTGCTTTAGCCTCCTGAAGAGCTGGGACTACAGGCATGCAGCTGCTACACCTGGCTAAATTTTTTTTTTTTTGTAGGGACGGGGTCTCTCTGTGTTGCTCAGGATAGTTTTGAACTCTTGGCCTAAGTGATCCTTCTGCCTTCGCCTCCCAAAGTACTAGAATTACAGTTGTGAGCCACTTTACCCAGGCTTTCTTAGCATTTTTAAATGATTTTCAGTATACAAATCTTACATTTTTGTTAAATTCATTTCTAGGGGTTTTAAATTTCTTATGAATGGGATTTCTTTAAAAATTATTTTGATTTATTCTTTGCTAATATATAAAAATATAATTGACTTTTTTTTATTCCTGCAAAAAATTCGTAGTAGTTTTGGGTTGTGATAGAGTTTTGGTTTTGGTTTTGGTTTTGGTTTTGGTAGAATCTTTAGGATTTTCTACATACAGGATCATGTCTTCTGTGAGTAAAGAAGATTTTAATTCTTACTTTCTATCTGTATATATTTAGTTTCTTTCTTTCTTTTTTGAGACAAGATCTCACTCTGTTGCCCAAGCTAGAGTGCAGTGGCATCATCATAGCTCACCTCATACATCATAGCAACCTCAAACTCCTGGTCTCAAGCAATCTGCCTGCCTCAGCCTCCTAAGTAGCTGGAACTATGCCACCATGCCTGGCTAATGTTTCTGTTTTTGTTGAGATGGGGTCTTAAGTATGTTGCCCAGGCTGGTCTCAAACTCCTGGTTTCCAGTAATTCTCCTGCCTTGCACTACTAAAGTGCTAGGTTTCAGGCGTGAGTCCCCATGCGCAGCCTACTTTCTTTCTTTCTTTATTGTTTCTGTTTTTATTTACATAATCATGCAGGTTTTTTTCTTTTATTCTATGAATACAGTGTATTACATTAATTGATTTTTAAATATTAGACCAACTTTGCATTCTGGGAAAAATGCCACATGGTCATGATATATTATTTTTTTCTATATGTTACTATTATAGATTGTTTCCTAATATTTTGCTAAGGATTTTTGTATTTACTTTCATAAGGAGTAGTAATCTGAAAACTAGCCTTAGAGAGTTCACTGAGAAGTGTTCCCTCCTGTTCTGTTTTGTGAAATAACATATGAAAGATTTGTATTATTTACATATTTGATAGAATTCACTAGGGAATCTCTTTGAGCCTAGGCTTTTCTTTGTGTAAAGATTTTTAATTACTATTCAATTAATAGATCTATCCTGATTTTTTATTTCTTGTTGAGTCAGGTTTGGTAATTTTTGTTTTATAGGCAGTTATCATTTCCTGCAAATCGTAAATTTGATGGTGTAATGTGATTCATGATATTTCCTTATAATCCATTTAATTTCTGTAGGATTGGCAGTGATGTCCCCTTATTCATTCTTTTTTTTTTTTTTTTTTTTTTTGAGACAGAGTCTCACTCTGTTGCCCAGGCTAGAGTGCCATGGCGTCAACCTAGCTCACAGCAACCTCAAACTCCTGGGCTCAAGCAATCCTTCTGCCACAGCCTCCCGAGTAGCTGGGACTACAGGCATGCACCACCATGCCCAGCTAATTTTTTCTATATATATTTTTAGTTGGCCAGATAATTTCTTTCTATTTTTTTTAATAGAGATGGGGTCTCACTCTTGCTCAGGCTGGTCTCAAACTCCTGACCTCAAGCAATCCACCCACTTCGGCCTCCCAGAGTGCTAGGATTACAAACGTGAGCCACTGTGCCCGGCCCCCTTATTCATTCCTGATTTTGTGATTTAGTCCTCTCTTTTTTGTCTTGATCGGTCTATCTAAAAGCTTATCATTTTTGTTGATCTTTATAAAAAAGGAATTTTAGTTTCATTGACTTTACTTTTTTATTTTTGATTTGTTTGATTGATTTCTGTTTCAGTCTTAATTATTTCCTTCTGTCTGATTGCTTTGGTTTTAATTTTTTCATTTTTATAGGTTTTTTAAGGTGGAAACTTAGATTATTTATTTTATATCTTCCTTTCTTATCCCCCTTTTTAAGATAAAAATTTCCCACAGAGCACTGCTTTGGTGACATATCTTGACTTTTTTTTTTTTTTTTTATTTCAGCATATTATGGGGGTACAAAAGTTTAGGTTATGTATATTGCCCATGCCTCCCCCCCGCCCCCCAAAGTCAGAGCTTCAAGCGTGTCCATTCCCCAGACAGTACACGTCTCACTCATTATGTGGATATACACCCATCCCCTCCCCTGCCCCTCCCACACATCTGCCCGACACCCAATTGGTGTTATTCCCAAATGTGCACTTAGGTGATGATCAGGGAAACCACTTTGCTGGTGAGTACATGTGGTGCCTGTTTTTCCATTCTTGGGATACTTCACTTAGTAGAATGGGTTCCACCTCTCTCCAGGAGAACATGAGAGATTCTATATCACCATTATTTCTTATAGCTGAGTAATACTCCATGGTATACATATACCACATTTTACTAATCCACTCACGTACTGATGGGCAGATACCTTGACTTTCGATGTGTGTATTTTTGTTATCTTTCATTCACTGTAAAATATTTCCTAATTTTATTTGTGATTTCTTCTTTGACTCATGAGTTATTTTTGTCTTTTGTTTAATTTCCCAATATTTGGAGGTTTTCTAAAATTTTGTTATTAATTTCTAATTTAGTTCTATTTTAGTTAGTAAGCATACTTCAAGGGATTTCAGCCATTTTACATTTATGGAACTTGTTTTTACCAACCATATAGATTATGGAAAAAATATTTCACATGAATATAAAGAGAATATATTCCGCTGTTCTGTCATCCTAATTTATTAATCTTTTTATTATGAAATTCCTTATGTTGTAATATGTATGTCTAAAAGACTTTTTTTCTGAAATAATTTACCCTGTCTAGCTATCCTGTTACATTACTCTTTGAATGGTATATTTTTTATGGTCCTTTCATTTTTAACTTATTTGTATCTTCGAATATGAATTATGTCTCTTATAGAAAGCATGTATTTGGATCTTATTTTTTAATGCAATTTCTATTATTTTCTTGATAGTCGTTCTTGGGATTAAAATATGAATCATAAATTATCACAAACTACATCCCATTAACATGACTTAATTTCACAAAATGTCTTTGCTCTAGCATAGCTTCGTTTTCTTGTACTTTCATTGTGCTATTATTGTCATATATATTTTGTGTACATTTATTACTAACCCAGTGTTATCATTATCAATGATAATGTATACCATCTTTATCTCTTTTAACAAAATCAAGAGATGAAAAAATATTTGTACTTTCTTTTATATTTACCTTCTTTTTAACATTTCTGGTACTCTTCATTTTTAACTATGGATTTGAGTTATTGTATGGTGTTATTTCCTGTCGATTTGAAGGACTTCTTTTTGTGTTTCTTGTAAGGCAAGTCTGCTAGCAGCTAGTTTTTTCAGTCTTTATCTGGAAAAATTGTTATGTTAATATCATTTTTTAAAGGATAGTTTTGTTGCATATAGCATTCCTAGTACACAGTTTTATTTTTCAATGTGACACTTTCAGTGTCACTCCACCATCTGCTGGACTTTATTGCTTCTGATTAAAAACTCAGTTTTTAATCCTAGTGTTCCATTTTACATTATGAGTCATTTTCCTTTGCAGCTTTTAGTTTTTCTTTGGCTTTCAGCAGTTTGTCTAGCCATGGAATTCTTTGGGTTTATCCTGCTAATATTTTGTTAAGTTTCTTGTATCTTCTGTAGATTAATATTTTCATCTAATTTCAGAAGTTTTTAGGCCTTAATTCTTTTCCTTTTTTTTTTTTTTTTTTACCATTTCTCTCCCTCCTTTGTTTGGATTTCTTTAACACTTTTACTGGTATACTTGATGTTGTTACATAGGTTTCTGGAGCTCTCTTAGTTTTTCTTCAATGCAGTGTTTGTTACCTCTATTCTTTGCATAATTTCTATTTGCCTTTCTTCAGGTTCACTGTTTCTTCTGATAACTCACATATGCTGTTGAAACTATACATGAGTTTTTTATTTTACTATTATTGTACTTTTCAGTTGATTTATTTTTATTGTTTCTATTTCTTTATCCTGATTCTCTGTTGGTTGAATCATTGTCATTATTGAAAGAATTAAACATAGCTGCATTTATATTTAATTCTCATTTAATTGTTTAAATATGATTTCATTTAATTTTTTGATTATATTTATTAGAGTCCCTTTAAAATCTTGGTTTGCTAAATTTAACATCTGGACCCACTCAGAGATAGTTTCTGTTGAGGTTTTAATTCCTGAATAGGAATCATACTTTCTTTTTTCTTTTCATGCCTACCAGAGCTTTGATTTTTCCCCATTCATTTTCTGTAGATGCTGTTCTTTTATTGACATCTTCCCTGGGTTTGGGTAGGTATTTAGAACTTGGCTTCCCATCAAGTCAGTTCCCTCAGCATTAAAGCTGGTGGTTTTCACTGGCTTTTCCAACCCTGATAACTCTATCTTATCACACCTACTGATCTTGATTTTACAGTGTTTGAAGGAATTAGTTCCATGCCAGAACACCATAGACTTTCAGCAGTTTTAGCCAAAATTCAGCTTTTTCTGGATAAATACTTTTTGATTTTTTTTTATTGATTTCCAGAAAACTGAAATGATTGTTTTTATCTTTTTAATTCTTTTCTTTTTTTTTTTTTAGTTGTTTTTTAGCAAAAAGAATTTCCCAACCACTTCACTCTTCAGTTTTGAAAGATGTTTTTTCTTGGTATGGAATTCTAGGTTGACTTTTTTGGGGGTTTTTTTTTAGTTCTTTAAAAGAATTGATCCTCTGTTTCTGCCTTCATTATTGCCTACTATAAAGACATCTGCTGTCATTCTTTTCTTGTATCCTTTGTAGTTAATTTATCTTTTTGTTCTGGCTGCTTTTAAGATTTTTCTCTTTATCATTTGTTTTAAAGCAATTCTGTTATGATGTTTTTTGGTGTCATGTTTCTTTTATCTCTTCTGTGTCTTTCTTTAACATTCTATGCTTTCCTGTAACCTCTTGAATATATATGTATTGTGTCATAATTCCATTTTAGTGTCCTGTTTTACTAGCTTTATCATGTGCCATTTCTAGTTCTTTTTGTATTGATTGGTTTTTCTTCTCATAATGGGTCATTGTCCTGCTTCTTGGCATGCCTGACAATTTTTATTGGATGTCAGACATTGTGCTTTTTGCCTTGTTGTGTGCTGAGTAACTTTATATTCTTAAAAATATTCTTCTACTTTTTTCTGAAACATGGTTATGTTTAATTCTTTCAAGACTTTTTTTTAATATTTGTTAAGTAGACCGGAGCAGCATTTAGTCTAAGGCCAGTTTTCCCCCAGTACTGAGATAATATTATTTTTTTGTATTCTACTTGATGCTATGTGAATTATGAGTTTTTTCTACACTGACTCAATGGAGCACAAACTATTTCTAGCCCAATCAAAATAGAGCTGTTGGGCCAAAATAAGATGTTGTGGAGAAGCTTTTCTTTCAGTTTGGTATTTGTTAGTTGTATTTTATAGAAGATATATACAAAACAGAAGGTATTCATGTTGGAGGACTTTGAGAATGCAAATACAAATATAGCATTAGAAATAACATTTTGCTTGTTGAAAGTATGAGTACATTCTACCTTTGTATATTTATCAAAGATTTGTCTTTTTTTTTCCTCCTAGTGATGCTATTGCTGAGATTAGAGCCATTTGTATTGAAGAAATTGGAGTGTGGATGAAAATGTATAGTGATGCCTTCCTAAATGACAGTTACCTAAAATATGTTGGCTGGACTCTTCATGACAGGGTAAGTTACGTTGTTCTAAGTAACTCTGATGGAAAATATGCTTGTCTCAATATTAGAATACTAGCAATCAAAATGAATAGTTGATTTTTCAAGAGTTGTAATAATATGGATATTAAAGATGGTGCAACTGAATAACTATTTACTTAATGACCATGATAAAGCTTGAGACGTTGGTCCATGTGTGAAGATCCTGTCTTACTTGGTTACAGTGCTGTCTTGAAGATTAACAACCTGGTATAGCTAAGATTTTAAGAAAATACAATGTCCTAAGAAGATAGTTATATTCTTTTTCTAGTTCTGAATTGAAGGAGATTATTTCTCTTAATATATAACATCTAAATAAGCTTTCTTGCTTTGAATTTTCTATGGTCATATCACAGGGTGTTTTATCAGAGTTGGATAGATTTGTTCGATTCTAGAATATTTGATCTAAAAACATTTTAAACCTCTAACCTCTTAGAAAAGGCTCTGACCTTAAAAGGAATCCCACATCAAGTACTAAATAAGTAATCTTAGAATAACCAAGCGTACAAGTGATAAATTATTGGAATTTTTTATGTAAAATGACCTGATATTCCTTTACTTGAACTGCCAGATGTTCCTAAATATAGAAATCTGATAACAATTTATTTTAAATTGTTATATTCCATTTGAACTATTGTAAGTATCATAGCTGGCCTGGAGTAGTGGCTCACGCCTGTAATCCCAGCACTCAGGGAGGCCAAGGTGGGAGGATTGCCTGAGGCCAGGAGTTCAAAACCATCCTGGGCAACACAGCAAGACCCCGTCTTTAAAAAAAAAAAAGAAAGAAAGAAAGAAAGAAAGATAGATAGATAGATAGATAGATTGATTAGCTGGGCGTGGTGGCATACACCTATAGTCCCAGCTACCCAGGAGGCTGAGGCAAAGAGGATGGCTTGAGCCCAGAAGTTTGAGGCTGCAGTGAGCTATGATCATGCCACTATACTCCCGCCTGGGCGACAGAGTAAGACCCTGTCTCTTAGGGGGGAAAAAAGAATCATAGCTATTAGAAAACATATTTTTAATGTAATTATATTGTTAGATTTTAAAGGCAAAGACTCATTTACTATCTTATCACTACTGTCAGCATGTATAGCTTTTACTTTTTATATAGAATTATGCTAAGACTTATCGTCAAAGTTTTGAAAACCAAAAGATTACATAAATTATAATTAAAGGTCCCAAGGGAATTTTACAGGGCTGGTTTTTTTTTTTTTTTGTATAGGCCAGTTTTGCTACAAGAGGTCAGATCATCACTATAGTTGATTGCTCAACTATACAATTATCAATTTTTAGTTGACGATAAAAAGGGATTCTTCGCCACCCAACCTCATTTTAAGGAGAATCCTATTAGTATATAGTTAATTTTTGTGACTACCTATCTTCCTCTCCAATTCATGTTCTTTTCTCTACGGTGGTAACTCCCAAGCTAGATTCCATGAGGATTTGTCTAATCCTTCTGTAGAGAATTGGGACCTTTGCATCTAAACCACATCTCAGGTTGATCCAATTAGATTTTATTATAGTGTGAGAGAATATAGAATTATACAGTGCACCCTCTTGCGCGCGCACACACACACACACACACACACTCCTAAATTCAACAAGACAATTTTTTTAGTAGGCATGGATTTAAAGTCCTACATTTGTATTCCCTACCAATACCATCCCAGTTTTTCCCCTATTGCCTAATAGAATAGTCTTCTGAATTATTATATAACAGTTATCAGTTTTAACAGAACTTCATGTATGACCACAAATTCTGAGAAAAATACTGATTTGATGTGGCTTACCAAAAAACCAACAACCATAAACAAAAAAATACCACTAAATTGTAAAAATCCTCTTTCTAGATAAAGGCAGATATATAGGTTTCCCTTGTACATTGTTTATAAAATCATAAGTACTGTATTCGGTGGAATAATTTTATAAATCTCTCTTAACTTCTTAACTCTAATTACTTTATTTGGAAAAGGGTGTATTAAATAATCTCTTCTAAACTTTCTAAACTTTTTTTTTTTGGTCATTCCCACTGTAATCTTTTTGTACCTTTTTGTCTTAGAACTATAGTCATTTGACTTCTCTTATTTTAGTTTTCTATTTGGAACCACCCCCACTATCCGCTATGACCTCTGCCTTCAGACTCATTCTTTGCCTCTTTCAAATGAACTGATAAAACTGAATGAACTGAAAATGAACTGATTTTAGAATTTTAACTTATGTTTTTGATTTTAGAATTATAGAGGTTATAACCTAGTCTACCTTCATAAATAAAATAACTCTTTTTAAAAATATAAGTTATAAGTTTTGGGCAATATGAAGACAAAACTTTAACAACTAAAGTGGTTGTTCTCTAAGTTCTCTATCCAGTGGTTTTAATTCTGTTCTTCCGAGTGATACAGAATAGGCCGAATTTAAATACAGCAATGGTAGTCTCTGTTCTGAGCTAAATATCTTAATTTCTTTTGGGATTTATATTCATGACACCAGATTGCCTTTCTGTGGGCATTGTAGTTTATCAGCTCTGCTCCATACCGCTTTTGCTTTTACCTTGTTTGCACATTTCTTCTTATACTTTCTTGCATATGCTTGGTTCCCCATATCAAAATCTCTGTGGTGCTTTCACAGGATCTATTTTTAGTTACCCCACTAACTTTTTCTTCTTCTTTGTGTTGACTCATCCCATACTCTATTTTTCTTACATTCACCAAAAGTCTTTATAGCTCTGTATATAACTCTGTGCCTCTCAAGACTATTCCTTCTCTCTACTTCCTTCTTCCCACCACATGCAAACACAGCCACTTTTTGACAGCCCTCCTGAATTTGGTTCATTTTAACTCTTTCACCTTATTCTCATCTAAGTATTCATAATGTACATGTTCATGTTAACAACAATTAGCATTTGGCCAGAAGCAGTGGCTCATACCTGTAATCCTAACACTCTGGAAGGCAGGCAGGGGCGGGGGATGAGCATTGCTTGAGGTCAGAAGGTCAATACCAGCCTCAGCCAAGAGTGAGACCTCACCTCTACAAAAAATAGAAAAATCAACCAATAGTGGTGTATGCCTGGAGTCCCAGCTACTCAGGAGGCTGAGCAGGAGGATCATTTGAGCCAAGGAGTTGCAGTGAGCTATGATCATACCACTGTACTCTAACCCATGAAACAGAGTCACACTCTGTCTCAATTTAAAAATATTTTTAATATAAAAAAAAAGTTTATATAGTTATTCACTCAGAAATATTCATTGATCAGCTAATATGCCATAGGCACTGTGTTAAATAGCCTTTAGATTTGAGCAAGCTTTTTTGTAATGTGGAAACAATAAAGCACTTAGGTACTGTAAGAAAAAATAGCTTCAGAGTATAGTAGAGCCCCAGAGTAGAACAGCTACCAAAAGGGCAATTGGAGTTTTCATTGTACCTATAATATACTTTACAGTTTTCTAAAATACTTTCATGGATAACATCTTATTCAATTGTTAAGTTCCTGTAGTGTAGGCAGGGTGCATTATAGGTGAAGAACCAAGGTTTGTGAGGAGAGGTGGTTGATTGGTAAACATCACTGGATAAAGTAAAGATAAAACTCAATTCATGTCCTTGCTCTACCTGTCTTTACTGTGTCGATTTAGATGAGGTAATTTCATCTTTCTTGGCATTAGTTTCACGTCTACAGTTGGAGACAAGTTGGTCATCCTGTCTTAGTTTTGGGATTGTGACTGTACATTGGGACAACTGTCCTCAGCCTTTTGCTCATCCATTGTTCATCTCTTTTCATTATATATATTACATAATATTAATACTTTTATTTGCTTTACATATCTTGCCTCCTGGAATGCCATATCCTGTGAGCCAGTTCCATAGATCCCCAGGGCTGCCCTTTAACCTTGTTGCCCATTATTATTATTATTATTATTATCTCCCACCTCTTGCATCTGCTGGTCAGGTGATGCTACCTTATGTCTGCTATTCTGGGATCTTCACATCTCTACTACCACCAGGAACCAAATTCTCCATGTGGTTTATGCTGAGGTTTGACCTTAGTCTGGAGATAGGAGGGGAGATCTGTGTATATCATGAGGAGGGCTATTGGCATTATCCTTAAGGCACCTGCCTCATTTGAGGTTTCCGTGTAGTCTTTTAGCAAAGGGTAGGGTTGGCAGGAAACATGCTAGCCCCTATCAAGGCAATATGATTCATATCTTCAGACACACAAATTCAGAGGAACCTAGGAGTTCAAGATTCTCAGCTTTATCTATCCAGATATCCTTTAGACTTCACTTCTCTCCTATCACGACCCTGGTTTTGGCAAAGGAGACTTGCCTGAGTTGCAGAATCTCTTAAACTCTACCACTCTTAAAGTTGAATACTGAGCCTGGTCTTCAGTATAAACAGTTTTCTATCTGCAGGAGATAAGGGTCTCTTTAAATGTGAACAAAGAGGCAACACTTGCTAATGAACTGGTGATTAAATAACCTGAGCCTATCGTTTTCTCTTTAGCATCTCAGTGACACTTAGCAGTAGCCACTCAATTCCACAGTTTTTTAGTTACCATTCACCCTGCTCCCTCAAAGGTAGCAATGTTGCACAAGCTAATGCACATCTACTTTCACTCATAGGTGAAAATCCTATACACTGCTATTCTGTGTCAGGAACTATCAGTACTTCACCTATCACCATTGGGTCCTTCCTCCTAGCAATCCAGCCTTCAAATAATCCACCCCCAGAATCTCGTTGAAATCTGCCTCCTAGGACCACTCTTGGCCCCAGAAGTCTTAAGTCACATTCCCTAGATGCCAAGCCTGAGTCAGGTATTTTTGTGCTAGTGATAGATTAAGGTTTGTAATCTCAGCATTAGCATATAAGAAAGTGAGAAAATTTGATAAAACAGGAAAGAGACTAACAAAAATGTGGTTGCAGGAGAAGTCTAGTCTCAGCCTGATCTCACAAGGAGCTTTGGAGAGTAAGCTGCACCTCTGAGGTTATCCTGTCCAGATGCAAGGAGGTTGGGCTGTGTTACCCTTCTATCTTTCTACACCGGCTATGGGCCTCAGCCTGAGAGAGGGGAAGAGAGTGAATAGGAGAGGAAAAATGGAGTATAACCTCCTAGGGAATCTCTGTTCTAGATGGTTCTTGTAACCATGGTGAGTTCTTCAGAGAAAGTTGCAAATATGAACCATTAGCAGTCAACACAGGCAGAGGCTAAAGAATTACCCTGTAAAGGGAATCTGTGTGGGGCATCAATAGCATCTGCCATATGTACCTCAGATTCTTCCTACGTGCTAGAGACTTACCAGCAAACATCACACCATCTCATAGCACATCTCATGATGTGCTAGAGCTGGCTTGAATCAGCTTGCAATAGAGTGGTTATGCGGATCTCTTCATAAATGAGTTCAGTGACATATCATAGAGTAGTTTGATATTAGCCATGAAGGGGCAATTTACTTTGCAGAAATCTGCAAATGTAGCAATTCAGGGCTCAATTCCTCAGAGCTGATTGTTAAAACTTTTACCAGCATACCTCTGCATCTACTCCCTGCAATAATTTTGTAAGTGAGAAACCTGAATATCAAAGTGATTAATATACTTTCCATCTTACATGTAGCTAACAAACTGTGTAGAACTGGAAAGAAAATCTAGTTTTGTCTGATTCCAGAACTTAGATGTTTACACATTGCTTCTTTGGGGGGATAGAAACTTCAGTCTCCTTTGAATCCTTTGAGAGAGTTGGCTAGATTTCTAGATGATTCTGAATGTACTTTGAACACCAATATCCTCTACTCCAAGTTAATGACTTAAAGATACTCCACTAGTAAATAGCACCCTCAGGACTCCTCAATTTACTGTTTTCCTCTGTTTTAAACATTCTGCTATTTCTGTTTTCCTAACTGCTCTCCCTGGAACAAAAATGGTATCCAGTAAATATTTGTTGCATGAATAAATGATAACCCTTTAATATAAAATTGGGTTTTTCTGCAAGATTGTTCAGTAATTACATAAAGAGCAAATGAGCATACCTTTTTCTAATTATAATCATAGGTTAAAAATTCTAAGTGCCATGGGATAATATAGGATATACTGCATTATAAGTCAGAGTTGATAAATGTTTGAGATACATGAAGCTTATTCTAAAGTAACTAGGGGTTTTTAGTGAATTTTTATTAAATATAAGTACAACATAGACTATACATTTGCTAAATCCTATCCTATGTTGAATTACAGTATGAAGTAAGTTGAATGGTTAAGCTAAAATTTATGTTAGTCTTCATATAAACTTAAAAATTGTTTTAACCCTTGTGGCATGGAATTGACTGCTTCTGTTGTGTTTTTATTTGTATTTCTGAAGCAAGGGGAAGTCAGGCTAAAGTGTCTAAAAGCTCTACAGAGTCTATATACCAACAGAGAATTATTCCCCAAATTGGAGCTATTCACTAACCGATTCAAGGTAAGCATCAAGAATGATGAGCTTATTTTATTTTTTACTTTACAAGTGGTAGTTATAGCTAGTTTAGCAAATGACATTATCATAACAAGTGTTTAGTTCATATTCTTTAAGTAAACCCATATGAAATAGTTGAATTAGTCTCTGCTTTATGAAAGATACTGCCAACAGGAGTTCTTATTTATTGCCTTTGAAAGAAGGCTCTTCTGCTTGAAATAAAATTTTCTTTATGTACAGCTTTGTATAAATATATTAATTTTGTAAGTTATGGTTTACCTGTCACAGTGTTAGGGAATGCCAGTTAAGGAGAAAGATTTTTACATTACAGCCACTTGTACTAACACCCCTTTTGTGTAAGTAGGACTGTGATAATATGGTTTCAAGAGTAAAGCTTTTTATTTAACTTATCATTAGTGTTGCATACATGTCTCAGAATACATTACCTTAGGTACATATCCCAACTTATTTTGTGTTCATGATTTGTTTTACAACTTTTTTTTTCAGGATCGCATTGTATCAATGACACTCGATAAAGAATATGATGTTGCTGTGGAAGCTATTCGATTGGTTACTCTGATACTTCAGTAAGTATAACATCTGTTAATAATTTAATCTGTTGATATTTTAATGCCTTTTTCCTAGCATTATTAATGTCCTTCATATATATTAACCCTTATATATATATTTATCACTTTAGGTTCTACTTTTATGTTTTAAGATTAGGTTTAAGACAAAGTATTTTTTGTTTTTCCGTTTGTTTTTTTACTTTGACTATTATCTGTTTCTTTTATGCAGTCTAGAGAAAATATCAATGAATTAGCATATCTTTTTATTTAAAACAAAATCAAAATTCAAAAAGAAGCCTTCAAAAGGAAAAACCCTCCAAGGGATAGGTTTTTCAATAGGCTTTCCTGGAATGCTTATAGAAGTAAGAGAAAGAAAATAAGGCAGTTAAATTATCTCACTAATATGGTAGAGATCTAAAAATAATGTCATGGCTTTATCTGTATGGATTTCACTAAAAACTAGAAAGAATCTATGTGAGAAAATGTGGGCCCTAGCAAAGTCATTACAAATTCTCCTTTCCCTATGTTATTATGTCACATCTATTATGAACTAGATATCTAATGGGGATCTACTGTTTGTGATTTTTGGTTTTTTTTTTGTACCTCACTTTACCTTTCTGCTCTAGTACCATGCTCTTTATTTTTGTAGCTTTATAATGTATGTTCTAAATATTGAGTGCTTCTCCTATTTTCCCTTTTAAAATCTACTTAGCTACTTGTGAGTTTTTTTTCTTTCATATGAATTTTTAAAATGTACTTGTTAAGTGCCTCAAAAACTTTGGCTGGAATTTTGAATATTAGAACTGCATTGGATTTTATGGTAAATTTAGGAGAGAATGAAGTTCTTTATTATGCCATTTATGCATGAAAACGCTGGATCTTTCTTCCTTCCCTTCCCTTCTTTCCCTCCCTCCCCTCTCTTCTCTCCCTCCCTTCCCCTCTCCTTCCTTCTTTCCTTCCCTTTCTTCCTTTCCTTTTTTCTTTCTTTCCTTTCTTTCAAAAGATAGGTTTTCGTTATGTTGCCCAGGGCACAGTCATAGCACACTAAAGCCTCGAACTCCTGAGCTCAAGAGATTATCTCACCTTAGCATCCCAAGAAGCTGGGACTATAGGAGAGCTCCATCCTTCTCAGCTGCATTTCTTTATTTAAATATCATCAGGTCTTTTCATAAAGGGTTTAAATTTTTTCATAGCGGTCTTGTGTACTATTTCTTGGGTTAATTCATAAATGCTTTATAATGTTTTTGTTATATGATTAGTATTTTCTACTTGGTTATTGCTGAGTCAGAAAACCTTTAATTTTTATGTTGGTCTTATATGTGCAACCTGTTTGAAATCTGATTCTGAGTTTTAGCATGCTTTCTAATGGTTTGTTGATTCTATCGGTTTTACTGTATAGATTATTATATCATCTGTAAACAATTTCAATTCTGTCTCTTCTTTTTTAACCTTATAATTTGTATTTCATTTTGTTGTCTAAATGCATAGGCAGGACCTTTAGCACTATAACAGTGTCCCTGATAGCAAATACTTTTGTTCTTGTTCTAGAAAGGCATTAAAAGTTCTTTGTTTCTGTGATTTCTGTGATAGGTGTTTTAATATATGATACAAGTTCCTTTGTATCCTGAGTTTTCTGAGATTTTTCTTTCATCCATTAATGAGCCTGAATTAAATTAATAGATTTGTCTAATAGTAAATCACTCTTATAGTTCTAGAATAAATCATTTTTGAATGTAATATATTTTGTTTTATTTAAATACAATATTACATTTAATATTTAGGATTTTTACATTTGTGTTTATGAGTAAATTTGACATAATTTTCTTCTTCTGTTTATCCATCTTCAAAATCAAGGTTATATTGTGTCTGTAAAATAACTTCAATAGTTTCTTGCCATTTTTCTGTCCTGAAACTAATTGTCTATGACAGAGATTAATTCTTACTTGAAACTATGGGGGAATTCTCTTGTTAAAGTTTTTAGTTTCTTTTGTGGGATAGTTCTTTATCATTTCTGTTTCTTCCATGATTGTCTAAGTTTATGTTTTGCTAATTTTGGCTTTTATGTAAACTTTCTTTATCATTCTTATCACAGTTTTAAAATTATATAGTTTATGATATTTTTATTTCTAAAACTCTTTCTTTTGTTAGTTCCTCTTTTTCATTTTCTATTTTATTTGTATACTCTTTTTCTTCATAAGTTATGTCAGGGGTTGTGTTTCCAAAGAACCAGTTTCTTATGGCTTATTTGCTTTTTGTTCACTAATAATCATATTTAAAGAAATAAATATATCTTTAAGTACTACTTTGTGTCCTAAAAATTTAAATATGTAGTATTAATGATAAATATTTTGCTTACTTTTATGGTTTCCAGTTTAATTATAGATAGTTCAGTAGTATGTTCTACCCACATGTATCACATTTTATTAAGCTGTAGAAGAATTGTGGGCATTTTATTTTTCTTCTTGTTTTACCTGTGTTTTTTGAGTTTTATATAATGATTATCTTTTATAGTTAAAGGGAAAAATTACTTTCAAAGTAAGATAAAAAGCTGGGCGTGCTGGCACACGTCTGTAGTCCTAGCTACTTGGGAGGCTGAGGTGGGAGGATCGCTTGAGCCCTGGAGATCAAGGCTGCAGTGAGATATGATCTCTCCACTGTACTCCAGCCTGGGTGACAGAGGGAGACCCCATCTCTTATGAAAAAAAAAAAAAAGAGAGAGAGAGAGAAGTAGGAGCCTTGAGCTTTTTTATAAGGCACTTTACAAAGTTTATATAAAGGTAGAACTGAAAATAAACATTTGCTTTGGTTCACGTGTTACCTTCTGAATTTTTTAGTGGAAGTGAAGAAGCTCTTTCCAATGAAGACTGTGAAAATGTTTACCACTTGGTGTACTCGGCACATCGACCTGTTGCTGTGGCAGCTGGAGAGTTCCTTCACAAAAAGTGAGTTAATTATCTTTGAAAGCAGGTTCCAGCTTTTGTATTTTGTTGTTGTTTTAGAGTTACAATGTCCATTTCAAACTCTAGGGTCTGTAACAGTTTTCATAACCTATATATACATCATGAATCACACCCCTAAGAATGATATACCTTGTGACATATTCTTTTTCCCTGAAAGCTGAAATGATGATTCTCAGGAGTGTCAGTGGAGATTGAGGGGAGTGCATGAAGTTTATAAAAGCTCCCCAGATAACTGATGTTTCATTTCGCCAGTTTTTTTTTTTTTTTCTTTAAAAATTCCAAGTTCTGATCTTAGCTTTCTCAACATTTGTAATCTAAGTATGAAGCAATATCACCTTCAAAATGCCTCCCAACTTTTCATGGTTTTTTTTCCCCCATTCTCTCCATTGGGATGAGAAGTATTTTAATCAGTAATTCATGGTGATTCTGACAGTGATATATATAGTTGCAGTTTAATTTCTTTTAAAAAACCTTATGTATTTTTTGGTAAAGCATAGAGCTAATGAGAATGTATGAATGTAAACACTCTTTGGAAATACATTTTTTTTTTTTTTTTTTTTTGAGACAGAGTCTCACTCTGTTGCCCAGGCTAGAGTGAGTGCCGTGGCGTCAGCCTAGCTCACAGCAACCTCAAACTCCTGGGCTCAAGCAATCCTCCTGTCTCAGCCTCCCGAGTAGCTGGGACTACAGGCATGCACCACCATGCCCGGCTAATTTTTTCTATATATATTTTTAGCTGTCCATATAATTTCTTTCTATTTTTTTAGTAGAGATGGGGTCTCGCTCTTGCTCAGGCTGGTCTCGAACTCCTGAGCTCAAACGATCCGCCCACCTCGGCCTCCCAGCGTGCTAGGATTACAGGCGTGAGCCACCACGCCCGGCCTGGAAATACATTTTTGATCATGATTTACTGTATATGTTCTGTCATTTATTAGTAGACTAATTCATTCTTCAAATATAAACATACTCTTGGTAGTGTGTGTGTATTTTTTGCTGTGTTTAGGGTTTTTGTTCATGGATTTAACTTGTTAGCTTTGAATACTGGCTGATGAATCTAAAAGTTCATTAGGTGTACTAATTTGTGATTATATTGAAGCACAAATGTAAATAATACACTGAGCAACTCTTATGCATGGACGATTAACTTTGATAATGAGTAGTATCCAGTATCCATCCAGTATCTGCATCTTAGTGCTGCAACAAATTGTTCTCTACTCAGTTGCACCTCTCAAAGTGGGAAAAGTTGTTTTTATGTAAACAAAATCTTTCTTAAGAATGAAACCAGCTACTACTGCATGCTGGTAATGAAAATGAAGAGGAAGAAAGTTAGGCTTTTCAGGCATGACTTTTAAAATAATATATTGAATTTGCTAGTGAATAATATGTTGACATCTGTAGCTTATAGAATAATGCTGTTTCCATATTTATCTTGGGATGTTGTCTGTCACAGATTTCCAGGGTGTACTGTAGTCTTAACTTTCCTTCCTTTTTCAGGATTGTTTTGTTCTAGTTAGTCTCTATGCTAAAGAACTTTGTGTTTTTATGGCGGGGCATGCTGGCTCATGCTTGTAATCCTAGCACTTGGGGAGGCCAAGGTGGGCCAAGGATTGCTTGAGGCCAGGAGTTTGAAATCAGCCTGAGAAACATGGTGAGACCCCAGTTCTACAAAAAATAGAAAAATTAGCCAGGTGTGGTGGCATGTACCTGTAGTTCCAGCTATTTGGGAGGCTGAGGCAGGAGGATCACTTGAGCCCAGGAGTTTAAGGTTGCAGGGAGCTATGATAATGCTATTGCACTCTAGCCTAGGTGACAAAGCAAGACTCTGTCTAAAAAAAAAAACTTTGCGTTTTTAGAAACATTGTTTCTGTTGTTTCAAAGAGAAATAACAGTTTGGTTCTCTATATAATTAGAGGCCCAAAACTGGCAGCTCTTGAATTAGAATCTTAGTATACATTTCTTTTATTTGTATTATGTTTTTCTAAGTTTGAAATACTGGATAAGAAATTGTTTTGACTTTGTTTAACTGATTCATAATATTTTTATGTATTTGTGGGGTACATGTGATATTTTGATACGTGTGTACAATGTGTAACAATTGAATCAGAGTAATTAGGATATCAATCACCTCCAACATGTATTATTTCTTTGTGTTGGAAACATTCCAAATCGTCTCTTCTAGCAATTTTGAAATATACGATAAATTATTTTTAACTGTAGTCACCCTGCTGTACTGTCAAGCAGTGTAGCTTATTCTTCCTATCTAAATGTATTTTTGTACTCATTAACTAACCTCTCTTTATCCCTATGTTACCCCTACCCTTCCCAGCCTCTGGTAACCCTCATACCTTCTATGTCCATTAGGTCAACTTCTTTAACTCCCATGTGTGAATGAAAACATGCCATATTTGTCTTTCTATGCCTGCCTTATTTCACTTTATGTAATGACCTCCAGTTCCATCTGTGTTGATGCAAATGATAGAATTTCATTCTTTTTATGGCTAAATAATATTCCATTCCATAAAATTCCAAGTTCTGATGTTAGTTTTTTCAACATTTGTAATCTAAATGTGAAGCAGTATCACCTTCAAAATGCCTCCAAACTTTTCATGGGTTTTTTTTTCCCCCATTCTCTCCATTGGGACAAGGAGTATTTTAGTCAGTAATTCATAGTGATTCTGACAGTGATATATATAGTTGCAGTTTAATTTTTTTAAAAAAAAACCATGTATTTTTTGGTAAAGCATAGAGCTAATGAGAATGTAAACACTTTTAGGAAATACATTTTTGATCATGATTTACAAATATGATAGCACATTTTGTTTATCCATTTATCTGTTGATGGACAGTTGATTCCATCTCTTTGCTGTTGTGAGCAATGCTGCAGTAAACATGAAGTATAGATAGCTCTTTGATAGATTGATAGTTTTTGTTTTGGATATGTATACCCAGCTGGATATGGGATTGCTGGATTATATGGTAGATGTGTTATTATTTATAGTTTTTTGAGGAACTGCCCCACTGTTTTTCATAGTCACTGTACTAATTTACATTCCCACCAACAGCATACTAGCATTGCCCTTTCACTGCATCCCTGCTAGAATCTGTTATTTTTTGTCTTTTTGATAATGGCCATTTTAACTGGGATGAGATAATATTTTATTATGATTTTGCTTTGTATTTGCATTTCCCTTATGATTGGTGGTATTGAACACTTTCTCATACACTTTTTGGCTACTTCCTATGTCTTTTGAGAAATGTCTATTCAGATCATTTCTCTATGTTTTGATTGGGTTGTTTGAGTTTCTTATATATTCTGGTTATTAACCCCTGGTTAGAAAAATAGTTTGCAAATACTCTCTCACTTTCTGTAGGTTGTCTCTGCAGTCTGTTAGTTGTTCCCTTTGCTGTGCAGAAGCCTTTTACTTTTAGCTTGATGTAATCCCATTTGTCTATTTTTGCTTTTGTTGCCTGTGCTTTTGAGATCTTATCCCAAAAATCTCTACCCCAGACTAACGTTTAGAAGTATTTCCCCAATGTTTTCTTTTAGGAGTTTTATAGTTTCAAGCCTTACATTTAAGTCTTTAATCTTTTTTTACTTGATTTGTACTCATGGCAAGAGATGGGGGTCTAGGGTTTTTTTTTTCCTGCATATTAATGTCCAGTTTTCTTAACATCATTTATTGAAGACATTGTCCTTTTCCCAAGTTCTTGGTGACTTTGCTGAAAATGAGTTGGCTATAACTGTGTGGATTTATTTCTGTATTCTCTGTTCTGTTCCATTAGTTTATGTATACGTCAGATAATGTGATGCCTCTAGCTTTGTTCTTTTTGCTCAGGATTGCTTTGGTTATTCTGGGTAGTTTTTGGTTCTCTACAAATTTTAGGATTTTTTTTTTCTATTTCTGTGAAGAATGCCACTGGTATTTTAATAAGGATTGCAATCACTTGGGATAGTATGAACATTTTAACAGTTCTAATTTTTCCAATTCATGAGCATGAGATATATTTCCATTTTCTTAGTGTCTTCTTCAATTTCTTTCATCAGTGTTTTATAGTTTTCTTTGTAGAGATCGTTCATCTCCTTGGTTAAATTGATCACTAAGTAATTTTTTGTAGCTATTGTAAATGATAATTGCTTTCTTTTTCAGATTGTTTGTTGTTGGTATATAAAAATGCTACTGATTTTTGTGTGTTGATTTTATGTCCTGCAACTGTATTGAGTTCCTTTATCAGTTCCAAAAGTTTTTTGGTGGAGTCTTTAGGTTTTTCTAAATAAAAGTTCATGTCATCTGCAAATGAGGATAATTTGACTTCTTCCTTTCCAACTAGGATGTCCTTTATTTTTCTCTTGTCTATCACATTTATTGATTTGCATATATTGAACCATTCCTTACATTCCTGGGCTGAATCACACTTGATCATGGTGAATAATCTTTTTAACGTGTTGTTGAATTTGGTTTGCTAGTATTTTGTTGAGGATCTTTGCATCTGTGTTAATCAGGGATTGGCCTATAGTTTGTTTTGTTTTTCCTTATGCCCTTATCTGATTTTGGCATCAGGGTAGTAATGCTGGCCTCATAGAATGAACTTGGAAATATTCTCTCCTTTTCAATTTTCTGGAACAGTTTGAATAGAATTGACATTAGTTCTTTTTAAATGCT
Source organism: Eulemur rufifrons (assembly GCF_041146395.1). Taxonomy (NCBI): domain Eukaryota; kingdom Metazoa; phylum Chordata; class Mammalia; order Primates; family Lemuridae; genus Eulemur; species Eulemur rufifrons. Next base: position 119,670,281 of record NC_090989.1, read on the forward strand.
TGGTAGAATTCAACAGTGAAATCATCAGGTCCTGGGCTTTTCATTGATGGGAGACTTTTTATTACAGCTTCAATATTGTTATTGTTATTGATCTCTTCAGGTTTTTTATTTCTTCATGGTTCAGTCTTGGTAGGTTGTATATGTCACGAATTTATTCTTTTCTTTGAGGATTTCCACTTTGTTGGCATATAGTTCATAGTAGTCTCTAATGATCCTTTATATTTCTGTATTAACCAGTGTAATGTCTCCTTTTTCATCCTTTTTTTTGTTTGTTTGTTTTGTTTTATTTTACTTCTTCTCTTAGTCTAGCTAAACTTTTGTTGATTTTGGTGTTTCTTTTCCCCAAAAAGCAACTTTTTGTTTTATTCATTTTTTTTGTTTCAATTTATTTCTGTTCTAATCTTTATTATTTCTTTTCTTCTAATTTTGGGTTTGATTTGTCCTTGCTTTTCTAGTTTCTTGAGGTGCTTCATTATGTTGTTCATTTGAAGTCTTTCTACTTTTATGATGGAGGTGTTTATTGCCCTAAACTTACCTTCCAGAACTACTTTTGCTGTGTTCCATAGGTTTTGGTATGTTCTCTTTCCATTTTCATTTATTTAAAGGAATTTTTTTAATTTCTTTATTGACCCATTAATTGTTCAGGAGTGTATTTTCTAATTTCTATGCATTTTTACAGTTTCCAGTGTCTCTTCTGTTACTGACTTCTAGTTTTATTCCATTGTAGTCAGAAAAGATGCTTGATAAGAGTTTAATTTTTTTTTTTTTTTTTTTTTAGTTTGTCAAGATTTGTTTTGTGACCTGACACATACTCTGTCCTGGAGAATGTTCCATGTACTCCTGAGAAAAATGAATATTCTCTATCTGTTGAATGGAATGTTCTGTAAATGTCTGTTAGGTCCATTTGGTCTAGAGTTCAGTTCAACTTCTGTATTTCTTTGTTGATTTTCTGTCTGGATGATTTGTCCATTGCTGAAGCACAACATTGAAATCCCCTATGATTATTGTATTGCAGTCAATCTCTCCCTTTAGATCTATTAATATTTATTTTATATAATTTGTGTTCTCCAATGTTCATTGCATATGTATTTATTCTTGTTTTATCCTTTTGTTATATGGACCCCTTTATCAGTATGTAATAGCCTTTTTAATCTTCTTTTTTCATTCTTTACTTACCGTCTATTTTATTTGATAATAAACATAGCTAGTTCTGTTCTTTTATGGTTTCTGTTTGCATGGAATATCTTTTTCTATACCTTCACTTTTAGTCTGTGAGTGTTTTTATAGGTGAAGTGAGTTTCTTATACATAGCATATCACTGGGTCTTATTTTCTTTATTCATTAAGCCACTTTATGTCTTTTAATTTGAGAGTTTAATCCATTTACATTCAAGGTTATCATTGATGAGTAAGGATTTTACTATTGCCATTTTGTTACTTGTTCCTGGTCGTTTTGTAGATCCTTGCTTTACTTTTGCCTCTCTTACTGTCTTCTATTTGGTTAAATGGTTTTCTGCAGTAATATGTATTTTAAACCCATAACAACTTAACTTTGATTATAAAGTTTCATAAATAAATTCTATACTTTAATACCACTCCCCTCCCTGACATTTTGACTTTTTGATGTTTCAATTTTCATTTTTTATTTTGCCTATCTCTTAACTGTTTTTTTAATAGTTTTGTCTTTTAGTTATCATTAAGATATAAATAATTTACTTACCACGTTCAGAGTATTATTCTGAATTTGTCTGTTTTCTTTTACCAGTGAGTTTTATGCCTTCAGCAGTTTTCTTGTTATATGTTGGCATCCTTCTTTTTTCAGACTGAAGAACTCCCCTTTTGGCATTTCTTGTAAGACAAGTCTGGTGTTGATGAATTGGTTCAACTTTTGTCTGTCTGAGAAGGTCCTTATCTCTCCCTCATGTTTGAAGCTTTACTGAGTACAGTACTCTTGGTTGGTAGGGAGTATCTTTTTTCCTTTGGCACTTTGAATAGCATCCCCACCCTCTTCCTGGCCTGTAGAGTTTCTGCTGAGGAATCCACCAAAAGCTGTATTGTAGCTCTATTGAATATGATATGTTTCTTTTTTGATGCTACTTTGAGTATTATTTTTTTGTCTTTGATTTTTGCCAATTTGATTATGATGTGCCTTGGGGAATTCCTCTGGGTTAAATTTGTTTGGTGATTTCTGAGTTTCCCATACCTGGATGCTGTTATCTTTCTCCAGATTTAGGAAATTTTCAGCCCTTACTTTTTAAATATACTTTCTAGGCCTTTTTCTCTCTCATCTGTTTCAGGAATCCCAATTATGTGGAGGTTATTTCACTTGATGTCCCATAAATTTCATAGGCTTTCTTTACTCTTTTTATTCTTTTTACTCTGCTGACTGTATAATTTCATATGTTCTGTCTTTGAGCTCAACAATTCCTTCCTCTATTTGATGAAGTATGCTATTCTAATGAGTTTTCTAATTAGTTTTTCACTTTAATTATTCCTTATTTCTACGATTTCTATTGGTTTTTAAAAATTATTTCTATTTCTTTGTCAGATTTCTTATTTTGTTTCTGTATTGTTTTCCAAATTTCATTTAGCTTTCTGTTTGTATTTTTTTTGTGATTCTCTGAAATTCTATAAGAAGATTATTCTGAATTCTCTGTCAGACATTTCATAGATCTTAAATTCTTCTAGATCTATTGCTGGAATTTTGTTGGTTTATTAATATCATATTTCCCTAAGTTTTCACAATCTTTGCATCCTTAAATTGATGCCTGTGTGTTTGAGGAGACAGTCACCTTTCCACTTTTTACAGGTGTTCTTTCGGGTTATTCAACCTTTACATCTTAATATTTGAACTTAAACGCTGGCCAGTTGTTGTTTCCTGATCTGGGGAGGACTTATAGTGAACACCGGAACGTAAACACTTTTCTGGAACTAAATCACTGCCCTTCCATTGTTTCTCAGCCTGGGGAAGACTTATAGTGAGTACTAGAGTGTAAACACTGCCTTGGAAGTATATTGCTTCCCTGCCATTGTTTCCTAGTCTGGGAAGATTTAAACAGGCACTGGAACATAATCCTTACCTTTTAGTGGTTCACAGGCCATGGGAAAGCTCCATGTAATCACTTGGGCTTTGTGGAAAATCCAGGTAAGGATTCAATCCTTCCATCAGATTATGCTCCTTGTAGTGCTTTGTCACCAGCAAATGTCTTCAACATGGTATCGCCAATTCACACCAGGTAGTTCAGGCCTCCTGGCACTCTCAGTGGTTCCTGTGGGACAGAACCAGAGTGGGTTTCTTGTGAAGATTCCCAGACTAGTGGAAAAAGCGAATGTCCACCTGTAATTCTGTCCTTTCATGTTGGGAATCATAGTTCTAGGGAAATTTTCTGTGAGTGGCATTATGCTGGCTTGGGATGGGGGCGGGGATGATGTAGTGTGAAATGACTGTTTTTCCTACTAGTCATGGCTCCTCTTCATTCTGTGAGCCCAGGGGATTCTCTGCTTCTCCTCTGTATTTTGGTGTATTTAGGGTGGTATTCTTATCTTTGAATAGTTCCTAGTTGTATTTTTGTTGGGGGAGTGATGCTGGGGGATCTCCTATTCTGCAATCTTGCTGATGTCACTTTGCTAAAAATATTTTAATTGGAATATTTTATATAAAAATTTAGAAGGATAAGCCTCTATTTTTTTTAATTTCTTTGTGAAAATGAAGCCAATTATTTTGCGAATGAAAGCTGCACTCCATAAGCGGATTTAAGGCCCCTGTGTTGGAAAAAATTTACATTTTGATGACTTCTGATTTTTTAATGACCTTTTTTAGTATTCTTCCACCATTTAATGTAGTGATCTTTTAAAATCTTAACAAATAAGCAATACAGTATCCCCAGGAGTTCTATTATTAGCTTTTATAGATACATGCATGTGCACATGTGCACACACATAGTGTCATGTAGTCTAGTTGTAAACTATATACAATCTTAACCAATCATCCATAAAAATACGACCTATCTGTAATGAATATTTTAATATGTCATCTAAAAGTTCCACATTTTACTATTCAAAATTTAAGCTATATCCTCAATACCTCATATTTATATGCACTAAATGCAGTTATTTAAATTGGTATATGTCAGTTATCAAGATTCCTCATAATTTCCTTTTGCCTCTCCTACAAAAGTCTCCTACAAGACAAACCTTCTCTTAAACCAGTGTGGATAGTTGTATAGATATAGCTGCGAGATAAGTTCTGTAGTTTTCCCATATGCCTTCCTCCCCCGTAGCAAAACTCAACTTCTCTGTAGTTATTTTCTACTCGAGATTGGTTTGTTTTTATATCACATGAAATTATTCTCATGCTATTTAGTTATTCAGCCTTTCATTTGAGAGGCCTACTCACTTCCATATATAAACTAGCACATGTTATATATCCATCCCCATTTTCTCATTTTTCTTTATAACACTTAAGATAGTATGTATTTATCTGCTGTTTATCTTCATCCACTAGAGTGAGAGCTCCATGAGATCAGGGCTTTTGTTCACTGCTATATCCTTTTTACCTAGAGCAGTGCCTGGAAATAAGGTACCTTTATCAGTCTTTAAGTTTTGTTGGAATAAATCTACTTAACAAATTAAAAATTTCAAGTCATATTTTAGAAGTTTTGTCACTAAATTATATTTTTATAAATATGTTAATGCCATTTTACTGAAAACTTTTGGATTAGTGATTACTGCTTCTAGATAATAGGGTATAAATAGGAAAGAATGTAAGAGGTAATCATTAAAAGTATGAATTTTTATAATTATTGCTGGAACATTTGGTTAAATGCTATAATTACGTGACTATAAAATCAACATTTAAGAAAGTAGAACTCTATTTAAAATTACATACTCTGGGATCATCATATAGGACAACAGCAGTGCTTATTTTTCATAAATATTTGAACATTGATTATACATCAGTAAACAAGTTTACTGTTACTTTTTATATATAGTTGAACAATTTTATATATAGTTAAACATTATGGATCAAACCATTTTCTGACCGATAATGACATCAGTTACATATTTGTATTGAAATAGATGAGTATAATCTGATCTTTGATATTCTTTTTTTTTTTAAACACTGAAATGATTTCTGTAGTGAAGGAAATGACTGAAGTTCATATCTATGTAAATTTGTAATGCTCTTGTTCTGTTATTTATTTCCAGGCTATTTAGCAGACATGACCCACAAGCAGAAGAAGCATTAGCAAAGAGGAGGGGTAGGAACAGTCCAAATGGGAACCTCATTAGGATGCTGGTTCTTTTCTTTCTTGAAAGTGAGGTAAAAAAAAGTTTAACATAACTCTTTATTTTTTGGTATTATATTGCATATTAAATAAAATTGTCATGTAATTCATTGTAATTGGTTTTTTCCCAAATCAAATTAAAACAACCCTATTTCTTATAAAGTTGTCTCCATGAAGTTGCTTGATTATGAAATCAGTATTCTACCTTTTGTGGGAAGAAGTTCTAAACATATATGTAGGTGTGGATTTACCTTGGATGTAGACTAGCTATTATTAAACTTTTTAGTATTGGTATTGTAGTATTGAATACCTCCTTTTTTTTTTTAAAGAGGGTCTCGCTTTGTCACCTAGGCTGGAATGCAGTGGCACGAAAACAGCTCATTGCAACCTCAAACTACTGGGCTTAAGAGATCCTTCTGCCTCAGCTTCCTGAGTAGCTCTAGGCACACACCTCCATGCCTGGCTAATTGTTATTATTTGTAGAGACGGAGTCTCACTATGTTGTACAGGCTAGTCTTGAACTCCTAGCCTCAAGGGATCATTCCACCCTGCTCTTCCACAGCACTGGGATTACAGGCATGAGCCACTATGCTCAGCTCAGAATATGTTTTTGTATCATTGCTTTTTGTTTTTCTTGAATCTGTGCCTATAACTTTTAAATTATATTATTTAAACAGTTTGTGAAAATTGTCAAGCTGTTAAAACCATTAGTTCTATCTTGGTTGAAAATTATTTAATAGGGAGAAAATAGGAATTCAAGTGTATTTATTGATAGTTGTACAAGCCTCATAGCAATATTTCCATGTGCTCTAATCAGTTATTATTTAAGCAGATCTGTAATTAACACTCATAATATATTATCAGGATCTGTTTTCACAAGTGAACTTTGGTCTACCCACAAAATGCTCTTTGATATTTTCATATGTATTTTGTACTACTGCCATGTCATTGGGGGAATGGTAAATTAAACCTAAAGAGCCCCTAAATAAATAAACTAGTTGGTTTAGAAAGGACTGAGAATAGAGTTGCAAAAGAAATAAAGAAAATCTAGAAATCTAAGACTCTTAATTTTATTTGTGAAAAAATATTTTTGTAAGAATGTTAGGGAAAAAGAAAAATATAAAAGATACTATGAATGCTCAAGTTTAAGCATATTAGAGGAACTCTGTAGGAATAAGGAAGAGAGATGCAAATAGGACCATCTATGTGAAAATTAAAATTGGAGAAGAACTGAATCAATGGAATGAGGGAACCCCTTTAGTGTATTTATGTATCTGATAGAGAGGTTAGCAGGCAGAGAAAACTTGAGATAAAATGTTAGGAGTAAACTTGAAGCCAGTTAAAGATGAATCAGAATATACCTAGAAAATTGTATTTAAAGTCACCAGGAAAATTAGTTTGTTGTCTTCATATATAAACTTAGAGGAAAGCCTATAAGATAAATTAAACTTAGATCTAGCAGGGTAAAATCCATGTAGATGTAATATTATATATAGTTTTAATTTATATATAACTTACAGATAAATTTTAAATCCATTTTTCCATAGTGACTCTTTATCCATTAAAAAGTTACCCTTTTTGTTCATCTAATTTCTGAAGATGAATGCTTACATGTACCTCATTTTCAAACTGTTTTTTGTTGTTATTTTATATTTTTTGAGACAAGGTCTTGTTCTGTTGCCCAGGCTAGAGTGCAGTGGTGTCATCACAGCTCACTGTAACCTCAAACCCCTGGGCTCAAGCAATCCTTCTGCCTCAGTCTCCCAAGTAGCTGGGATTACAGGTGCATGCCACCATGCCTGGCTGATTCTTTTTTTTTTTAATTTTTTGTAGAGTCGAGATCTCACCATGTTGCTCAGGCTATTCTTGAACTCCTAGCCTCACATGATCCTCCCACCTCAGCCTCCCAAAGTGTTGGGATTACAGACATGAGCCACTGTGCCTGGCCTCACACTGTTTTTATGAAATTATGACACCAAAAACTATTTTTAGAAAATACCGTTTTCTTTCATTTTTAGGGTTCTGGTTTCTTTTTAATTTGGGGGATTTTTTTTTCTCAGTTACCTTTTTGTTGATATGTAATAGATGTACATATTTTGGGGGTGTATGTGGTAATTTAATACATTCATATAATTTGTGAAGATCAAATCAGTTTAATTGAGATTATTCATCATCTTAAATATTTATCTTTTCTTTATGCTGGAAATATTCTCTTCTAGCTCTTTTGAAATATGTAATAGATTATTGTAAGCTACTGACACCCTACCAGTATGTCAAACACTAGGTCTTATTTCTTCTATCAACTTCTATATTTGTACCCATTAATCAAGGCCTTCCTTCATAGTTTCACCTTTCACTACTAACAGAAGTTCCTTGGTATAAAGTGTCTGAAAGATGATTGTGACCTTTTACCCCTACTATGTTAAAATTTTTTTCTTTTTTCTTAAAACATGGATTTACCTGGAATTTATGTAAAAATTTGAGACCAGCAAGTTCTAGGCCTATCACAAATACCCTAATACAGAAGGACTATCATAAATATTATGTAAAGCCAGTTCCTGACTGACCATGTTATTCTGATTATTGTTGTTAATAATGGTGAATTTAAGGCGCCTGGCTAGATCAGTCGGTAGAGCATGAGACTCTTAATAATGGTGAATTTAAAACTTTTATCAGAAAATGGGGCAATGCATTGTCTTGCCCTCTGATTTACGCTTTGAGTTTGAAACAACTGGTTATTGGTGTTAACAGAATACATTCCACTGTGCCACCACCTTACAGTCAGAAAGATGAGTAAATTGTCAAAGGTTAGCATCTGCATTAAGAATATTTGCTACCACAAACAAATTTCTGCTAAACTGTCTGATAGGAACAGTGACAACATGCCAGAGCAACATTTTAATATGCTTTGGTTTATGTAGAAAAGTCAACCTTAAGAATGCTGATGCTAATGGAATTAAACTGCTTTAAATTCTCGAATTACACTGTCAACTCCTCTACTGAAAACCTCAGGCTAAATTAGTGAAGATGGAGGAGATATTACAAGTTCACATAAACAATGAGGGATTTGTGGAAGCTGTAAAGTAATTGGGAAAAGACTGACTACGAATTCCATTTGCTCGAAGTAACCCATAGTCACATGAGGCAAAAATACAAAATCTTTTTTTTTTTTTAACTGAGATTTTCTTTTAGAGCTCTTAAATACGCCTAAGATCCGGGCAATAGAGGCTGGTGAAGGAATAACCTATAAGTAGTAATTAAGTGGTTGTCCTTTAGTTAAGCCTATTCATCACTTTAGAACTGCTGGTCCAGGCATTTGGGATGTGGACAATGGGTCTAAGAAGCAAAGTAGTGATTGCCCCAGATAATTTATGACCACCAGGAGGGACAGGAAATTTTTCATTCAAAAGGCAAATTGTATCCTATACAATAGAGAGAAAGCCTGCCTGATTATAGAGGCCCCGTTTCCACTTTCCCATACAACCAAGGGAGCCAGGACCTTGCAACCAGATTCAAGGAAGGGATTCTGGCTAATAGTATTCTTGTGTCAAGGCTCATATATGAACTGGCAACCAAGAATCACTAAAACTTTTAATTTATACCCTCAAATAGAAGAGGAGACTTTTATGAAAGAGGAAGAGAGTCCTTAGAAGTTAAAAACTTGATTTCTAAAATTTAATTAGGGAAAATCAATAAATGGCCTGAATAGACACAACCAAGGATTAGCTATAGACTGAACCAAAGGATTTTTCCAGAAAACAGTGCAAGAGAAGAAAGAAATGAAAACTGAGAGAGAAATTGAGAGACGGGGAGTACAGATTAAGAAATTTTATTGTATTATCTAACAAGAGGTCTGTAAAGAAAACAGAAAGAGTAAAGAGGAGGAACTATCAAAGGACATGTAGTTGGAAAGATAACTACCCATGAATTCTATATGTCGAGTATTACTTTAGGATGTTTTCTAGCACAATGAAAAATGGATACAATAAAAGGAAAACAAGGACTATGAGAAACAATGGTGAGCAAATAAATCCAAAAAAAATTTACAGCTAAGCCTAAAAAATAGGACTTTGAAGTTTAAGGCAAATACCTAATTATTCTTAAAATGTAGGAGTATAATGTTCAAATTAGAGGAAAAGAAATAAATAAATGTGCTAAGGATCTTGGTAATGAAAAAATATAACTTGGATAATAAAACTATGGACAGTAAGGAAAGACAGACAGAATAATCAAGAAAATATTATAAGTAGAGCACAGAAAATAAAATGCCAGGAATATTTCTAGCATCCGTAATACCAATAAATACAAACAGATGAACATGCTTTATTAAAAGGTAGATTGTCATTTGAGATTGAAATAATGAAATGAAAAATAACTATATGCTGTTTATAAACACATTTTCATCAAAATAAGAGGAAGTTTACAAATAAGTTCTGGATAAAGGCTGGATATAACTAACAAATGCTTATAAAAAGATAGCAGGGGGAACAGTATCATAAAAAATAAACCAGAATTGAGGACCAGAAATATTAAGAGGGCCAGAAAGGGAGTATTTTTAATTAATTGAAGGACTTAATCCACCAAATACATATCATAACTGTGAATCATTTTATATATATTTATATAGAGAGAGAGAGAGTACAGAAATACATGTATATACATAGTTAAGCATAAAAGCTTATTGATTCAGCAGGTTATTTTTTTATTGTGGTAAAATACACCAAACAAAATTTATCTTGTTAAGTATATATTTCAGTGGCATTAAGTAAATTCATGTTGCTGTGCAATCATTGCTGCCATCCATCTTCAAAACTTTTTCAAATCTTCCCAAACTGAAACTATATCCATTAGATAATAACTCTTCAATTCAGCATAGGTTTTAATAGCAGCCGTTTGGAAACAATTTTTTTTCTGCCATTTTTCATTTGTGACACCAACTTGTGCACTATTTGTACCTGTCACTGTTGGAATAATGTTATGGATAGTCTAAGAATAATTTCTTAGAATATATGAATTCAGAAAGTTTGAAGATAACTTGCAGCAAACATTTTCCCATGTTCTCCCCCCTCCTTAGTTTTTTTTTTTTTTTTTTAATTCAGGATATTATGGGGATACAAACATTTTGGTTACTGCCCATGTTATTTTAAAGCAAAGATGCTAATCAGTATTATTTACTCTGGCTTTCACAGAATTCATTGGGAGACTTTGTGGTATGTGTGGTTTCCCTGAGGCGTTGCTGGAGCTAGGGTGTGAGATTTGAAATGCAGTAGAAATGAAGTACAGAATTAAGGTCAAAAGAAGCAGAGCATTAAATAGGTCATTAAAATTCACATTGAATTTAATAATAATGATAGAGTTAGGAATGTGGGAGGAAAAACCAACTCAAGTGACAAATGGGCCAGGATAACACTATATAACCAATAGCTCTAGAAAGATGACTTTCATACATTTTGGGTCACTAAATGATGAGAAAAACATTTCTCTTGCAACAAGTACAAGTTCATCTGACAAATAACAGTTATATGAAAGGGTATTTACTCTTTCTATATGCTCTCCACTCTTTTCTGCTCTGCTTCATTTTTGAAGCTTTGGTTTCAATGCAATGAATTAGTTTAACAACCCAAGAATGGGTTGCAATCTGTAGTTTCAAAAACACTTTCTCAAGGATTCTTTACAGCGATCTCCAACCGTTTTGGCACCAGGGACTTGTTTCATGGAAGACAATTTTTCCATCACTGGGGGTGGGGAGGGGAGAGCGGGCGTCTTGGAAGGCGCTGGGGAGAGCAGAGCTCAGGCAGTGATGCAAGCAATGGGGAGCAGCTATAAATACAGATGAAGCTTCTCGCTTACCTCCTGCTGCGCACCCCCCTTCCTAAGTTTCATGGAAGACAATTTTTCCATGGGTGGAGGTTGGGGAGGCAGGGCAGTGGAGCTCTGCAGCCGAGGACCAGGGGTTGGGGACTGCAGCTTTAGCAGGATGTAATGAGACTCAAAGGTGGAAGATCTTTATGCAAGGGTGGAGAAGTTAATTGTCAGTAGCAGAAACTGGAACAATGCCAACACCTTCTCTACTTACCTTCCCTGAAGAGTTTTACTGAGATGATATTCTTCAAGGTTTAATGACTGGCAAGTGGCAGAGAGTTTAGTGTGAAGTATTCGATGAGGAACTTGAGTATGTTTGTTTACTGTGGAAACATGGGTTCCAAAGAAAATTGTCAAGAGAGTAATGACCAACAGAAAATGGGGGTGGGAGGAGGAGTGCATTGAGTCAAATGGAAATGAGAGTAGACTAGAGGAGAGATATGGAGTAACTTACATTTTTCACCTTAACCAAGGTAACAGATGTGAAGCAAGTAAGGCTTTGGTACCAAAGTTTCAAATGGAATTCTGGGAGAAAGTGATTAATCTCCTTTAAAAAGTATATTTAAAAAGAGACAACCAGGATTAATGAAAAATGACCTAAATCCAGTTCATAATTTCAAGAATTCTGCTAACTAGCTACACTCTAGCTAATTGCTAACTACCTATACTCTATTGGGCTGAGAGATCCATAATCTTGCTACTGCAGATGTTTAAAAAATTAATGATTCTACATTCTGTGTCCACATTATTGACAGTGGAATATGAATATTGTTCTCTAAGTGGTTCTTAGAATCCTAGAGACCAAGCCATTTTAATTATGTTTAATTATGAAGAAAATGGTGGTTTATCTCAAAATATTATTATTAGTTTCTGTATTAAATGTCCTTTAGTCACACTTGCTTTGTTATTTTTAGTTACATGAACATGCAGCCTACTTGGTGGACAGTTTGTGGGAGAGCTCTCAAGAACTATTGAAAGATTGGGAATGTATGACAGAGTTGCTGTTAGAAGAACCTGTTCAAGGAGAGGAAGGTATAGTATTCTGATAAGTTGATTCCCATATTGTTGTGTTTCCATTGATTATCATTTCATCCATTATAGGTAACTTTTTTTTTTTTTTTGGAGACAGAGTCTCACTGTGTCGCCCTGGGTAGTGTGCAGTGGCATTATCACAGCTCACCGCAACCTCAAACTCCTAGGCTCAGGCAATCCTACTGCCTCAGCCTCCCAAGTAGTTGGGACTATAGGCAAACGCCACTATGCCCAGCTAATTTTTTCTGGTTTGTGTAGAGACAGGGTCTTGCTCTTGTTCAGGCTGATCTCAAATGCCTGACCTCAAGTGATCCTCTCACCTCAGCCTCCCAGAGTACTAGGATTGCATGTGTGAGCCACCATCCCTGACCTAGATCACTTCTTAAAAACAAATATGCAAGCATGCTGTGTGACTTTTTGCCAAGAGAACAATGTTTCCTATAACAAGTAAGGATATCTCAACAGTTTACAACATCTTTCCATATTAACATTGCTACCATGCCACACAAATTTTTAAAAATCCCTGTAAGTGTAATGGAATAGTCCAAAAAAGTGTTCATGATGCTTGTTTTGAGATACAAAATACTGATATACTTAAGGGAACAAAATGCATCCAGAATGTTTTTACTGTATTTATATGTGAACTTGGAAAAACCTGTGACACAGGATGATTTAATTAGACCACAGCCTTCCACTCTTTAGTAATATTTTCTTTAAAATTAAAATCAGAAGGTCAGAAATAGGGACATTTACCTATCTAAGAAACAGGGGGAAATAACAGCCATATAATTTCTGAAATATGCATTTTTTTGCAGGTTACATAATAGCATGCATAGCAAAATGGATGTGTAAACTTAAGAAGTTGTATTCTAAAAGTTTATGGGAATATTAGCTCCTTAGAATTAGAAATTCTTTTTCCTGTATATGTCTAGGTTTTCAAGCTGGCCCACAATAGTGCTTTAAAGAACTTCTAATTCATTTAATCCATACAGTAATACTAGAAGGCGGGTGATACCTTGATGTAATTGAGACTCATAATAGATTGAATGTGGACTTCAGAATCAAAAGAAATACAGATTCAGATTTTTAACTCTGTCCCTTGTAACTTATGTCTTCAAATTTTCTGATCCTTAGTTTCCTTTTATCTATAACACAGATTATTTTCTTTGTATACCTTATATAGTTGTTGTGAAAAATAAATAAGATAGTGTACTACTGTTTGCCTGTACTCTCTTGTGTGGATAGTGTACTACTGGTTCCTCTTCCCTCTTGTGTGGTTCATTCAACCTTTTGGAATATTGTAAGAAAGGCATCCTCTCAATTCACTCCTCAAACAGGTCACCAGGAGAGTGAGCATCACCCACTGTTCTTTCCAAGTAGTGATGCTAATTGATACTATTAATATTTATTTTGACTTTGACAAAATTCGATGAGAGAAACAACAGGTATACATTATACCTAGATACACTCCTGTAAACTGGCTCAAAATGCCTTAACTCAAAATATTTGCATCGTTATTTATCTGTAATACAAGTCTTTCTCAAACTTTTCCTAGACCTTCTTTCAAGGTGGAGTTTATTATACTGTATTTGGCTCTACCTTAACTATATTTTGGGTTCCCTTCACTTTTGTGATCACATTCTGCATTTTCTTCTATTTTACTTTACATGTTCCTACTAAGTTTATTGACTTTATACATTCTATTTCTAACTAATCTTAATATTTTCCCTGATAAAATCAATTCCTCTTCTAATCATACTGCTGCCTAATCAACACTTGAGTAAAGGGTCCCAAGATAGTATTCATCCATTTTCCTTACCTTACTCATTGCCATAAAATTAACAAATTACCAGAGTAGATTAGAGCTTCTCATTTCTGATTCCAAGCCATTTTTCTGTATGTCACCTCATGCTCTATAAGATTATTTCTAAGGAGAAGGGAGGCAGAGAATATAAATTAAGAAAAGAAGAGCCAAGATGATATGCTTTGGTATTGTTAACTTTTTACTCTCATGTAAATAAGATGTGTAAGTCAATAAACAATAATTACTAACTCTTTCTGTCATCAAGTTGTTTTAGATGGATTTATCTTGTTAAAATAACTATATACTCTTAGGTATTTCATTATGGTTTAAATTCACTTGACATTGGGTTTCTTTGACTTCTAGTCAAGAGGTTGGTTTGGTTTGGCTAGGGTTTGGTTTGTCTGGTTTTAGCTAGAAAAGTGACTTATAAGATGGGAACATTTTTTAAAGTGAATCACAGTTTTAGTTAACCATGATTGAATCTGGGTAGGGCACGGCCTGAGAAATTAGAAATAACATTTGCAGAATTGTATCTAAACTTTTTCATGCATTTATCTACATGCTTTGCCTCATTTAAACTCTGGCATGGAATGACATCCAAATTAATTTTCTATGCTAGTATTTTGCTGTATTTTAGGCTAATAAAATGCTACCAGTAACTTATATTTTAAGACTAATTAAAAATTCAGTTATTTTTTAGATAGGTAGAGTGTGATAGAATTCCAGTGGAGAAAAGTCTAGTTAGCAGTTAGAGATGTAGAACTAAAATTTGGGAAAGCCAGACACGTTGTGAAAGACTACCAACATCTGTTTAAAGCACAGTAGCCTTAAGTCTGTCTTGCAGTGTTTTCACAGGGCTGTTTTGTGTATGTATTTATTCTACAGTAAAATCAAATTGCTGGATATGTTTTTAGTATAATATTAGGGTCAGGGTTCTTGTTAACAGCTCTACCACCAAGTAGCAAGTAGACTATAACCAAATTATTTGACTTCTGAGTCTCAGCTTCTTCGACTATGAAATGAGAACCTTTGACTAGATCATCATCCTTGGTCATTTCTAGTACTAACATTCTGTGATACAGTTGATGGGTGAAATAAATGTAAAAATGGGATTTTTCAAAGCAGGAATCATTGACTCATTTATAATTTTTAAAATATTAACTACTTTATATGAAACAAATATTATGGTAAGTGGTTTTGGGTACAATATTTAAATTAAAGGTCAGCTCACAGCCTATATGGAGCTTACATTCTTGGGAATACAGACCAAAATCAATTAAATAGCCAAAATAATTCCACGAGTTAGTGTTGTTGATAGATAGTAATGAAGGATCTATCTTTAGGTTGAATCTTGATGTATAAGACCGTACTGAGGAGGCCATCTGTGATCCAAGCAGCTAAAGGATACTAGACGTGGGAAGTGTCATAAAAGTGCTACCTGGGTAGAGGAAATAACAGTTACACAGTATCTGAAGCTTGAATGATGTAATGTTCTAGGAGTTTTAATAGCTAGAGCAGAGTGAGCCAGTGGTACAAGATGAGATAGAGATCAGTTGATAAAAACATTTTAGTTTGTAAGTGAATTTCTTTAGTTCATTCTAAGTGTAATGGGGTGCCATTGAAGATTTTAAATAGGGAAGTAATGTGATCCAAGGCATATTTGAAAAAGAATGCCTTTTATAAATACGATTTGGAATAGACAGAAGACCAGGTATATAAGTGTTGCAGTGGTCTCTATGAGAAATGACAGTAAAAACATAAAAGAGGAAGATTGCTTATAAGGCGAGAAAGAGCCCATGGCTGAGTTAAAGATTGTGGATTGGGGAAAAAAGCACAAAGAACAAAAGAGAGTGTCCAAGCTAGCTATTAAAAAAAAAAAAATCAGATAATTATACCCTTTACAAGCCTGGTAAAGAGGATGTTCAAGAGAGTTACGGCTAATAATCTCATATATAGCAGAGGAGAAGGACTATGCAAAGATTTTGTGCTGATTTAGGTCATTGGTGACTTTAAACCATTTATTTTCAGTGATAGTAAAAGAGAGAAACCATAGTTCAAGGTGATAAGAATAAAATCAGTAGTGAGGAAATGAAGGTGATGTGCAAGGTGGGTTCCCAAGAGTTAGAAAATTGTGTACTTATCTGATAATTCATGCTGTGACAGCTATGCGTTTGTTTCAGTCAGTGTGGCTATTTGGTTCTCGTCTGTGGCTTAAGGCTTGCTTTGCTTTAAATTTTATTATGTGGTTTTGCTGTCATATCCCAAAAGGAATTTCAGTTAAGTTTCAACTGCTTTTGGGTTTACCTTATCTTCCCATTCAAGGCAAGTTTCTAAATTGATGGTTTCAAATGATAAATTAACAAAATTGATGGAATTGGACACTGTGTATACTTGGGTTATACTTCAGCACTGCTGTAGATTTTACTATGTACTAGGAGAATGTTTCTATTCTTTTTCTTCATGATCTCTTGTGAATCCAGAAAAATGTTTTTTTTTTTTTTTTTTTCTTGGCTTTTAGGCATGAGTCTAGAATAGGACTGACCCCAGAACCAGAACAGATTTAAAGAACTCCTGTTTCTTTTCTTAAATGTTCTCTCTCTCCTCACTTTCTGTGGGACTAGATTTTCTTCCTAAATGAAAGAAAATGCATTTAGTTATGGACAATCTTGTGGTTCCTTTACAGCCAGCCAAATGGGAGAAAATATGAATTTCTAGAATCATAAAAGTAGAAATTTATTTGTTATTGAATGGAAAACTTTGTTGTATTTTTTTTTTTTTGGTTTGTTTTGCTTCCACTTAGAATATATTTTTCGTGTTACTAGGCATTTGGATCATAAGGATATAGATAGAAAAGTTAAAGTGTTTTCATGTATTTTTTTCTGAGACAATCTAAAGTTTATGTGTTGTTTTCTAAGACAATTAAAATGTTAAAAATGATTGAATTAAGATGCACATACATATTCCTTAAGGATAATTTTAGTAAAGAATAAAGGATAAGATGTCATTATGTTTTTGTTTGCCTTTTCATTGCTTTTTCCTCAATTTATTTTAAAATTCTAAAATAATCAGTGTAAACTTTTATACTTTCATAGATTAACTATATTTTTCTTTTAATTTATTGCTAGTTCTATCTCTTTAATCCCTACATCTACCAGTCTTCAACATAAATAAGTATATGGAGGGAGTGAGGAAGATAGAACTAAACTATTGAAAGTATCCTCAAACTCTGTTTAAAAATACAAAGGAATGAATTCAACAGGAAAGTACAGAACAAAATCATAATGTTTTGTTAAATGACCTAAAACAAGATCTTAAAAGTAAAGAGCAATGTTCTCTTCCTAGCTGAAAAGATTGTAAA
Organism: Eulemur rufifrons; assembly: GCF_041146395.1. NCBI lineage: Eukaryota > Metazoa > Chordata > Mammalia > Primates > Lemuridae > Eulemur > Eulemur rufifrons. The sequence continues at coordinate 119,687,624 of NC_090989.1, forward strand.
AATGTCAATTCTTCCCAAAGTAATGTATAATTTTCTTACAATACCAGTCATAATTCCAGTAGATTTGAGAGAGTTCTGGGAGGTGGGTTGGAACATAAACTGGCAAAGTGATTTTAAAGTTTATATAGATTTTTAAGCTTATATTAAAAGGGCAGTGTAGCATAGTGCTTTAGAGTACTGACTCTGGAGTCAGATTACCTGGGTTCATATATTGGCACTACTACTAGGTGAATACTTCTGTAGCTCACTTTCCCCATCTGTAAAGTAAGGATATTAGTTCCAGTCTCTTGGAATTGTTTTTTGGATAAAACAAGTTATTATACATAAACTACTTATAATAGTGCCTTATACATAGAGAATGTTCAATAAATTATTTGCTGTTAGCATTATAGAAATTATAAAAAATTTTAGAAAAAGGACTAAATAAGGGAAACTTGTTTAAATATTCATATTAGTTGAATTAAATTATATATTAAATTATTTTAAAACAAATTACATTATAAATCTATAACAAAACAGGCATTGTCGTAAAAATAAACAAAGAAATTAGTGAAACTAAATAAATAATCCAGAAATAGATCTATGTATGTATGAGAGCCTAGAAAATGTTTTTAAAGGGACGCTTAAATTCAACAAGGAAATACGGTTTGACATTGGTGGAGGCATAACTGACTGACTGGTGGAATTAAAACAGTCTCATCTACTATGAGCAGAGATAAATGCCAAACAGGTTAAACATATAAAAGTGAGAGAGACAAAAAAAGCAAAAGGAAGGGAAGAGCAAAAGAACAAGCAAGAGCACAAGAGAGCAAGAGAGACAGTGAAAGAAATTAGAAGAAAATGAAGAAGAATATATTTTTGTAATCTCCAGGACAGAGAGATCTTTTAAGGAAATACAAGAAACCCAGAAGGCATAAAACAAAAGGAGACAGACATGACTTTGTAAAAAATTAACAATTTAAGACACTACAAAGAGTCTGACAACAAATGACAAATTGAGAGAAAATACTTGCATCATTCAGAAGACAAAGGGATACTACCCCTAACATACAAGAGTTCTCATAGACTAGAAAGCTGAATAACAATAGAAAAATGGGTAAAGAATAACCATAGAAAAATCTTAGAAAAAAAGAAAATGTGTGCCATTCCACTAATTGGTAGATAGGAAGGAGCAAAATTACAATGAAATACCATTTTTCAACCATGGACTGGAAAAAATTAAAGGGAGTTATAATATCTAGTGCTGGCAGAGATGAGAGGACTCAAACATTCTTATCACAGTTAAGGGTATAAATTGCATTATATAGTCTTATGATTTGTCAGTATCAAGATTTTGCCCTTTGGCCCATTATTTTCTCTCTTGGGAATTTACTCTGCAGATACAAATGTATCAGTTACATAATATGCATGTATGTATTAATGATGTTTATTTATAGCATTGTTCACGGTGTCAAAAATCTGGAAATAGTTTGAATGACCATAAGTAGGAGAAGACTGACTAAATTTGGTATATAAATTACTTAACATTTCTTATTTAAGATAGTTATTCATATGTATATATATTTACTTGAAAGATATTAAAAATCTATTATAAATTATATATATTAATATATGGCTTGGTTTTTATTAAAAAAGAAAAACCCTATTACATGATCTTTGAAATGGTGTAGGAAATACACTAAAATTTAGCATTGCATAACTCAGAAGGATGGCATTAGAAGAGACCAGAGTTTATCCTCTTTTTCTTTACTTTATATTCCTCTTTCCTGTTTGACTTATGATGAGTACATATTACTTCTTTAAAAAAAAAAAAAAGGAAAAGGGTAAACAACAAAGTACAAAGTTTAACTTTAGTCTTTAATCAGTAATAGAATATGTTTGCATTTTTTATAATATGCTTATTTTTAGTCCATGGTTATTGTAAAACTGTCTACTCATCCTCATGTATTTTCTTTCACCTTAGCAATGTCTGACCGTCAAGAGAGTGCTCTTATAGAGCTAATGGTTTGTACGATTCGTCAAGCTGCTGAGGCACACCCTCCAGTGGGAAGGGGTACCGGCAAGAGAGTAAGTTACATTAGTGAGAAATATACAAAAAGACTTTTAATGTAATTAACTGTCTTTAATATTTGGAAATTTTACAGGTATTTGTATCCCTAAAAGCATGGTGTTTTTATAGATGATGTATATTATGGTACTTCATCTTTACATCCTATCGACTCAGGTTCCAGAAATAGATTCTTTTCTTCATGTTCCCACAGTACCTGTACTACTTCTATGATAGTACTTACATAGTATTTTAAGAATTTTTAAACTCATATCTATTAAAAGTGCATGAAGATTTGAGAGGCAAACTGCCTAGTTTGCAAGCTCTTCTATTTAGCAGCTATATAATCTTTACATAAATGGATTTTTTTTGTATTCCATAGTTTCCTTATCTGTAATATGGGACTAATAATATAGATATTATTTGTATTAAAGAATGAGTTGCAGTAATTACAGATGGAGAGACTACTGGCTCTGTTGGTATGAAGAGTTAGGCAAATCCTTTCTGCAATAAAACAAGTTTAAATCTGGAAAATATTGTTAAAAACATCCACATCAGTGCTCTGGAAATTCACCAGAGATAAAAAACAAATTGAGAAGTATTCTTTCCTGGAAAACAGATATAGCTTCAGATGAAAGCAGCAGGATTCTGTGACCTTCTTCCCTGGGCTTACGGCATACACAAGCTTGGTTGGTGAGGTCTGTAGTTTGTAACCAGAGTGACACTGGCTCCAAAAACCAGCAGCTTTGCTGTCAGAGAGAATGGATTCAATATGAACAAGTGGTAAAAGCCCACAGCTTTGTTAACTAGAAGTGACAAACTTGGTAGAAACAAACAGGGAAACCCACAGTTTTGATAATCTAAGGTTGTGGTAAGAGTGGTGGACCAGTCAAAAATTTAACTGAAAAACCCTGAAAATGAGAAAGCCGTAAATGGATTAGATAAGCTCTCCATACATCCCTGGCTGACTGGGAAACCTTAGAGAACCCAATGGAAAGTAAAAGTCAAGCCAAATACAAGAACTAGGTGAATTTCGAATATACTCTATAACGAACAACAGATCATTCCTCAGAGGGGAGAAGCCTTATTGATTTGTGGTATTTGAGTGCAGCCTCTGCTCAGATCATTGTCTAACCTACCAATCTGTTCAAATATATTAGGGACTCCTATGAAGACAGACTGAAAAACAAAAGTAAGGATAGGCCGGGCGCGGTGGCTCACGCCTGTAATCCTAGCACTCTGGGAGGCCGAGGCGGGTGGATCGCTCGAGGTCAGGAGTTCAAGACCAGTCTGAGCAAGAGCGAGACCCCGTCTCTACTAAAAATAGAAAGACATTATATGAACAACTAAAAATCTATATAGAAAAAATTAGCCGGGCATAGTGGCGCGTGCCTGTAGTCCCAGCTACTAGGGAGGCTGAGGCAGTAGGATCGCTTAAGCCGAGGAGTCTGAGGTTGCTGTGAGCTAAGCTGACGCCACGGCACTCACCCTAGCCTGGGCAACAAAGTGAGACTCTGTCTCAACAAAAAAAAACAAACAAACAAACAAACAAAAAAAAAGTAAGGTAAAAATTCTGAGCAGAGATAGCAGAAACCACACATAGTGGGGAAATAGATTACGTAGTCTGAGTTAAAATTTCCCTTAAAAAAATTAAACTTACAAAAATGAATTAAAAATCCATAATTATATTATCCAAAAATGTCTCCTTTTCAAGAAAAATTATAGTCATGCAAAAAAACAATAAAATGTGACCATACTCAGGGAAAAAAGCAAACAATAGAAATGGTTCTCAGTAGGCCCAGTTATTAAACTTAGCAGGCAAAGACTTCAGAGGCCTTTTTATAAACATGTTCATAGAATTACAAGAAAATATGAAAATAAGTAGAGAATCTTAATAATGCAAAACAAATGGAAATTCTGGACTTGAAAAGTACAGTGTAGAAATTTAAAATTCACTAGCTGGGCTCATTAGCAAATTTGAGATGACAGAAGAAAGAAACAGTGAACATGAAGATTAATAGAAATTATTCATTCTGAAAAAGAAAAAAGATTGAAGAAAAATGAACAGAGCCTCAGCAATGTGGAACACCATCAAGTGCATCAAGATACATGTAATGGAAGCCCAGAAAGAAAGGAAAGGGAAAAAGGCAGGAAAAATATTTGAAGAAATAATCACCAGATACTTCCCAAATTTGATGAGAAAGCAATTTACAGATTCAAGTTTAGCAAAACCCAAGTAGAATAAACACCAAAGATCCACACGTAGACATAGCATAGTCATGCTGTTGAAAGACAAAGACAAAAAGTCTTGAAAGCAACAAGAGAAAACCAACTCATATAGAGGGTAACAGCAATAGGATTAGCAGTTGACCTCTTATCAGGAACAGTGGAATGATGGTATTCACTGAAAGTCAACCAGGAATTTAAAATTCAATAAGATTAGCTTTCAAAAATGAACGTGTAATAAAACCATTACCAGATACATAAAAAACAGAGATTGAGAAAATGTGTTGCTAGAAGACCTGCCATATAAGAAATAGTAAAAGTCCTTCAAGCCATAAGGAATATTACCAGATGGTAACTTTCATCCACAGGAAGGAAGGAAGAGTACTAGAAACGCTAAATATGTGGGTGGATATAAAAGACTGTGTGTGTATATATATATGGGCTTTTTTCCTTTTCTTCTCAATTTTTTTAAAAGGACATGAGATTATTTAAATAACTGTAACACTGTAGTATTGAGATTAAAGCATAGATGTAATACATGTGACAATAATAGCACAAAAGAGAAAAAGATATAGAACAGTATTGATGCAAAATTGCAATATTTTATTGTAATTTATTCAATATTAACCTGAAGTCAATTATAAGTTAAAGATGTATGTTTTAAGCCTCAGAGCAAACATTTGTACCTAAAAAGGAAAAAAAAATCAAGAATAATTATAACAGTACACTAAAGAAAAAATGTTTAACTCCAGAGAAAGTAAGTAGAGGAGGAACAGAGGAACAAAAAAAGATAAAAATAACTTATAGCAAAATGGCTGACATAAACTCAACCATATCAAAAATTATATTGAATATGAATATAAGAAAAAGCCTAATCATAAAATAGAGACTGTCAGATTAGTTTAAAAAAAGCAAAGTCCAACTGTATGCTGTCTACAAAAAGACAAATTTTAGATTTAAAGACAAAAATATTTGTTGAAAGTAAAAGGATGGGGCGGGCACAGTGGCTTTTCCCTATAATCCCAGCACTGTGAGAGGATCACTGGAGGCCAAGAGTTTGAGATCAGCCTGGGCAACACAGCAAGAGCCCATCTCTACAAAAAATTTAAAAACTAGCTGAGCATGGTAGCACATGCCTGTAATGCCCGCTGCTTGGGAGCCTGAAGCAAAAGGATCACTTGAGCCCAGGGTTCGAGGTTGCAGTGAGCTACTACCATACCACTGCATACCAGCCTGGGCAACAGAGCAACCTTGTCTCAAAAAAAAAAGTAAAAATATACTATGCAATTAGTAACCATAAGAGAGCTGGAGTGATTATTAACATTAGACGAATAGGCTAGTTATGTTATTAGGCAAGTAATGTTACTAGAAAGCAAAGGGGGGCATTTTATAAAGATAAAAGAGTCAACACATTGGGAAAATATAACAATTATATTTGTACACACACCTAACATCAGAGCCCCAAAATACGTGAAACAAGAACCAAGAGCTTTGAAAGGGACGTAAATGCTTCAACAGAGTTGACAATTTCAACCAGACAGAAAAAAATTTTTTTTTCTTCTGATTCTTTTATTTTTACTTGACGGCACTTTTTGTTTCTCTCCATCATGAATTTTCTTTGACCTGAAAGTTAATGCTAAAGGCTGGATCAGGTCAGGTTATAGATTTTTGGCAAAAGTAATTTTTTGTACTTCATATTGTATCACATCAAAAAGGCACATATGTTCAGCTTTCCTTCATTAGTGATACTAAGATTTTAGGGTTGCACACTGAAAACTAGGTGAAAAAAAAGATTTCAGGGTAACCAAATAGTTGGTGAGGCAAAGTTTTTCAATAGACTCATCACTTATCATAAATGAAGAGGAAATGATAGAATTTAAATATTACTGTTTTGTCGCCCCAGTGAAATAATGAATCTAGACAATAATCATCAATGAAAAGTTGATGGAGTACTTCACAATAGATAGATTGGTCTTACATTACCTGAACCTACTGGTTTAACACCATTGAAAGTGAGACTACCACCTTTGAGATATTACTGAGGGAAAAAAGAATTTGAGTGTAATAGATTCTAGAGCTAACTACAGGTTGAGCCTCTCTAATCCAAAAATCTAAAATCTGAAGGGTGATACTCAAAGGAGATACTCCCTGGAGCATTTCAGATTTTCAGATTAGGGATGTTCAACCAATAAGTATAATGCAAATGTTTCTAAATCCAAAAAATTTCAAAATCCAAAACATTTCTGAAAACATTTCTGATCCCAAGCATTTTGGTTAAAGCATACTGTACCAGTTTTTGAAAAAACAAAAGGATAGAAGAATGTGTTAAATGAGACTACAGGGATTCAATGAGCCGAATTCAGAATGTGGAAAAGGAATAACTATTAGAGATTAAAGAAACATAAAGGACATACTAACCAAATTTAATTGTTTAGATCCTTATTTGAACAAACTAAAAACACAATTTTTGAGAAAACTGTGGACTGCATGGGAAATGATAATAAGAAATTATTGTTTAATTTTCTTGAAGACAGTAAGTTTTACTTTTAAGTCCTCATCTGTTAGAGAATATACTTAAATATTTAAGGGTGAAATTATATACAGTTGACCCTTGAGTTAGGGGGTTAGGAGTGCCAATCCCCGGTACAGTCAGAAATCCTTGTATAACTTCTGACTCCCCCAAAACTAAACTACTAATAGCCTACTGTTGACAGGAAGCCTTAAAGCTGATAATAAAAACAATCAATTAACACATATTTTGTATATGTATTATATACCATATTCTTATGATAAAATAGGCTAGAGAAAAGAAAATGTTAAGGGAAGAGAAAATATATTTACTATTTATTAAGTGGAAGTAGATCAACATAAAGGTCTTCATCCTCATCATATCAATGTTTAGTATGTTAAGGAGGAGGAGGAAGAGGAGCCATCAGTCTTGCTGTGTCAGGGATGACAGAGGTACAAGAGCTAAAGGAGACAGAAGGGGAAGAAGGAGAGGTAGGCACACTGTGTAACTTTACAGAAATACATCATAATTTCTGTCTTTTTCATTCCTAAAAAAATGTTTCTATATGGTACCAATACTTCTTCCACCTTTGCTTTAATTTCAGTGCCTATATCATAGAAGAGTCTATGTCAAAAAAGAAGTCAAAAGTGGTCTTGAATAATTGGAACCTTCTGCCAGATTGTCTAATGTCAGTTTGTTTTCTGGCATTGCTTCTTCCATGTCTTCTTCCTCATTATCTGGCCCTGGTTTGTAAGCACTCACCTCCATCAAGTTGCCTTCTATTAATTTCTCTGGTGTGATGTCTTTTAGCTCTTTAATTTCTCCAAGATCCACATCTTGAAACCCTCCACTGCCCCCCCTCCATCTTTTTACTATATCTACAATCTCTTTGATGATTTTCTTGATTGGCTCTGTCATAAATCCAGGGAAGTCATATACAACATCTGGACGTAGTTTTCTCCAGCAGGAATTTGTTTGGGGCTTGATAGGTTTTGTGGCTTTTTCTGTTACAACAATGGCATCTTTAGTGGTCTAATTCTTCCAGACATTCATGATGTTCTCTCTACTGGGGTTCTCTTCCCTAGCATTGACAGTCATTTCCATGGAGCACCATGTGTAATGAGCCTTAAAGGTCCTTATGACCCCCTAATCTAGAGGCTGAATTAGAGATGTATTTACGGGTAAGTAGACTACTTCATGTTCGGTTTTGAAAACTCATGGGGTTCTGTGTGGCCAGGGGCATTGTCCAATATCAAAAGAACTTTCGATGGCACTCCCTTATTGGCAAGGTACTTAATGACTTCTGGGACAAAGCATCAGTGGAACCAATCCAGAAAAAGCGTTTTCATTGTCTGTTATACAACCAGGAGACTGGCAGCAGGTGTTTATCTTTTGCCTTCAAGGCTCAGGGATTAGCAGCTTTATAGATAAGGGGAGTCCTGATCATAAACCCAACATTTGCACAGAACCATAGAGTTAGTCTGTCCCTTCCTGCCTTAAATCCTGGTACTGCTTCTCTTCCTTACTAATAAATGTCCTTTGTGACATTTTTTTTTTTCCAGAATAGGGTACTTTTGTCTTGCATTAAAAACCTGTTTAGACAGATATCCTTTTTCCTAAATGATTTTCTTAATGACATGTGGGAGAGTTGTCTGTTGCCTTTTGGTCAGCAGAAGCTGCTTCTCTTGTTATCTTGACATTTTTTAAGCCAAATATCTGTCTAAAATTATCAAGCCATCTTTTACTGGCATTCAGTTGTCCAGGTTTAGATCCTTTACCCTCCTTTTGCTTTAAGTTGTCAAATAATGACTTCACCTTTTCTTGCATCATGTTGGAATCTATAGGTGTGCCATTTTTACAGCAATCCAGCACCCACATTAAAGTTGCATTTTCAATACAAGATAAAATGATATTTTGCAGAATGCAGTTTTTGTGCCCACTGGTATAGCTGCAGAGACAGCTTCACAAATTTCCTTCTCCCCTCTCCCCCACAATGGTCCTTATGCTGGATTCATGTATCTTGAAATAGGAGGCATCCATGACTGCAGATGTATGAGACAATTCAGTTTTTTCTTGTAATGTCATAACTTTGCTTCTTGGGAGCACTTCCAACATTGCTAGTAGCACTTCATATGGGTCCCATGATGTTATTCAAGGTTTATGGTCTTGTGCTAAGCATGATGAAAAATACATGAGAACCATGAGAAATCACTTTTTACCGTGATATTCAGTTTACTGTAGAGAACAAACACTCATGTAGAGACACTTAGTGTCACATGGCATTATAAGCAGATACTTGCAACATTTGAGCTCACTGCAATAACAAGAGGTCACTATGAAATTATTACAGTAGTACAGTATGTATTCTGTGCAGCTATGATTTAATACTGCATCTTTATGTTTATTTCACATTTCTCTCAACTGCAAATGGTACCATGTACATGCAGTCTGTATACATAAGTTTTGAATAAACTTTAACTTTTTATAATAGATTTGTATATATTTTAAGGTAGTAAATCAGATAGATTAGTTAATCTGCATATATTTTGTGCATTCATGACATATCTAAGTTTCTTTAATTCTTTCATTATTTCTAGGCTATGCAGTTTTTCTGTTAGTTTTTTCAAATTTTCCCAAATCTCCAACAAATTTTTCAATGCATTTATTGAGGAAAAAAATCTATGTATAAGTGGACCTGCACAGTTCAAACCTATGTTGTTCAAGGGCCAACTTTACAAGGATTTGCCTTAAAATGCTATAGAAAAAGAAAGCTTTAGGACGATTGATGAAACAAGAATGATAATGGCTACATTGTTCTAATTGAGTGATTTTGAAATTTTTCATAATAAAAATCTTTAAAAAATAAACTATCCAAAATTTGATTAATAATAGCCCCTTCAGACTAGTTTCTTGTCCTTTTCACATATCTTATTTATTGAGCACTTTCTTCTTTCTGTCAGATCAAGATACCCCAGATTCACTTTCTGCCTTTAGTGCTTGAGTGGTTAGTTACCTGCTGCTGTGTAACAAATTACTCCAAAGTTTAGAGGCTTAAAACAATAAGCCTTCATTATCTCGTACAGTTTCTGTGGGTCAGAAATTTGTGAATGGCTTAGCATAGTCAAGATGTTAGCCAGGGTTTTAGCATCTGAAGGCTTAAGTGGAAGTACAGAATCCACTTCCACAATGGCTCACTCATGTGGCTGGTAAGTCAGTGCTGACTTGTTGGTAAGAGATCTTAAGAGCTTCACCACATTGACCTAGCCATAGGACTTTTTGATTGTTCCCATGACATGGCTGCTGACCTCCCAAAAAGTGAATGATCCAAGAGAGAGTAAGCCAGATACTAAGGTGTCTTTTATAACCTAGCCTCAGAAATCACACAATATCATTTTCATAGTATCCTTCTGGTTGCACAAGTTAGCCTTATTCATTGTTGAAAGAGACTCTACAAGGGCATGAATATCAAGGAAGTAGGAATCATTGGGAGTTATCTTGAAGTCTGGATTCCACACTACCCTAGCACAGAAATCAGCCATTTCTCCGGTGAGCCATGGTTCCATTTAATGTTTTTTAAGTAGGTAAAACGTTTACATAGTTAAAAAAGTCAAAACCATGTAAAAAGGTAAATTCAGAGAAATCTTACTTATATACGACCCTCTATACTTCATTCCTACCATAACCATTTTTATTTGTTTCTGGTTTATTCTTCCAGTGTTTGATTTTGCAAATACAAGTAAAGACATACACAGATCTATGTATTTGTAGTTGCCCTTCCACCTGCCCCCCTCCAATCTTTTACAAAAGACAGTATATTTATTAGCCTGTTTGTGTTGCTATAAAAGAATACCTGAGGCTGGGTAATTTATAAAGAAGTTTATTTAGCTCACAGTTCTACAGTCTATACAAAAACATGGCACCAACGTCTGTTTCTGATGAGGGCCTCAGTAAGCTTCCACTCATGGCAGAAGGTCAAGGGGAGCTAGCGTGTGCAGATCACATAGCAAGAGAAGGGGCAAAAGAGAGAGGAGAAGGTGCCAGGCTCTTTTCAACAGCTAGTTCTCACAGAAGCTAAGAGTGAGAACTCATTCACTCCCACAAGAATGGCACCGAGCTATTTATGAAGGATCAACCCCCAAGACCCGAACACCTCCTACCAGGCCCCACCTCTAACATTGAGAATCAGATTTCAACATGAAACTTGGTGGGGCCAAACAAACCATGTCCAAAACGTGGAAGTGTACTTTATATTCTGTTCTACATCAGTGTATCCCGGAGATCACTCCATATCTTTATTTGGAGATCTTCATTTTCTTCTGGCTATGTCGTATCCGTTAGATGGATGTACTACTGATAGTCACCTATTCATAGTCTTTTAGATTGTTGCTAGTATTTTGCTGCTAGAAATAATGTGTAATGAATAATCTTAGGCATATGTCATTTCTCCCAACCTTGTACCAGGTATGTTGGTTGGATAGATTTGTAGAAGTGGGATTTCTATGTCAGGGGAAAAATAAGTGTAAAATTTTGTTAGATATTGGCAAATTCCTCCTTCATAGGTGCCATGCCACTCTTTGCTATCCCCTCACGTATTGTGAGGACTAAATGAGTTCATATATGTGGAGTGCCTGACAAAATGATCATTTAATCAAAAATAGCTATTTCCCTAAAATCAGTATCTTTAGACCTTTCATTGTCAGATGAATTTCAAGACTTCTCAATATCCTGAATACATTCCTAGACATATAGTCTACTTTTTATGTAGTTCGTTTAATTGCTTTATGCAGAACTAAACACAATAGTTGGTAGATCATTCCGAAGGGATTTTAGTTTTTATATACTTAAAAGGTTGAGCAATAATCAGGAGGCGCTATTTCTTGCACGTATTTTTAAACATTGGAGTTCACATTTATAAAGTGGCGATGTTTCTGTTGTATAAAACCATTCAGCATTATGAGGATAAATCCCTTCAAGATGATAACAAAATGCAGAATACTTAAGGTAGGCCGAGCGCGGTGGCTCACGCCTATAATCCTAGCACTCTGGGAGGCCGAGGTGGGCGGATCGTTTGAGCTCAGGAGTTCGAGACCAGCCTGAGCAAGAGTGAGACCCCATCTCTACTAAAAATAGAAAGAAATTATATGGACAGCTAAAAAATATATATAGAAAAAATTAGCCGGGCATGGTGGTGCATGCCTGTAGTCCCAGCTACTCGGAAGGCTGAGACAGGAGGATCGCTTGAGCTCAGGAGTTTGAGGTTGCTGTGAGCTAGGCTGACGCCACGGCACTCACTCTAGCCTGGGCAACAGAGTGAGACTCTGTCTCAAAAAAAAAAAATACTTAAGGTAAATGATTATCTTAAACTGGGCTTGCATTTTATTATTTTAATTTTGAAACCACCGATGGTTTAACAGTTTGGATACAGGCTAAAGTGATAAGCATGATCCCTCAAATTTGTTCCATGAACATAGGCTATACATTTCTCCTCAACAGATTTATGAGCTTAGTTACACAGAGAATCAATCTAGAGATATTTTTAGTATATGCTTCTAAAATAAGGGAAAATTTATTAGCTTCTGATTGTATCTAAAAAGCATTACTTTAAAAAGTGTGTGTGAAAAAAATAAAAAATAGGTTAAAAGTATGTGTGTGTTGAACATAGCAAAGATCACTGTTACCACATTGAGATTACACCCTAGAAAAATTATTTTGTGATTGGTCCCGATATTTTTATAATGGTAATTATTGTTTTATGCAAATGTTTATGTTTTTATTTAATCTAAACAAGTAGTAATTTGCCTAAACTTTATCTATTTGATAAAGTAATAGTGCATGTTATATAATAATTTGCATAGGCCTGGATGTATTTATTTCAGTAATTAGTTTAAGCTCTTCTTAAAATTCTCAGTTATCTGCCAGTGCTTCATCATTCTATTAATGTTACATTTAGATTTATAAATTAGCATGACACTCTTATTCTTTTCCTGTTTTCACTTATTTCTAGGTGCTAACTGCCAAAGAAAGGAAAACTCAAATTGATGATAGAAACAAATTGACTGAGCATTTTATTATCACACTTCCTATGTTACTATCAAAGGTATAGTTTTATTTACAGTTTAGTTAAAATATGTCATTGAGTTTGCATTCACTGTACTGTTAAAGTTGTTAATGCTTTTTTCTTTACTGCTGCTTCTAGTATTCTGCAGATGCAGAGAAGGTAGCAAACTTGCTACAAATCCCACAGTATTTTGATTTAGAAATCTACAGCACAGGTAGAATGGAAAAGGTAAGACACTATGAAATTAAAGTTCTGCTATTGTAATAGTTTTATTAACTGGATTATTTTATTTTCATGTACTCATAATAGGCTTATTATTTTACAGATACTAATGTAAATATTACAGTTTTTCTTTTTTTCCTCCTCAGCATCTGGATGCTTTATTAAAACAGATTAAGTTTGTTGTGGAGAAACATGTAGAATCAGATGTTCTAGAAGCCTGCAGTAAAACCTATAGCATCTTATGCAGTGAAGAGTATACCATCCAGAACAGAGTTGACATAGCTCGAAGCCAGCTGATCGATGAGTTTGTAGATCGTTTCAATCATTCTGTGGAAGACCTATTGCAAGAGGTCTGTTCTAAAGTTAATGTGTACTTTTGGCTAATAATAATTTTGACTAATAATCATTCAAGATAGCTGAGTGTGTAAATCATTTTCATTTTAAAATAAAACCTAGTAGAATTCTGTAGCCCTTTCCAAACTTAGCAGCCTTGTTACAATTGTGCCTCCTATAACAATCAACTTTGATTATACTTTATTTTTAAAGTTTTTTCATAAAAGCTAGATTTATTTTTTAAGAAAAATATACATATATATATATGTTTTTTGTTTTTTTTTGGAGACAGAGTCTCGCTCTTTTGCCCTGGCTAGAGTGCCGTGGCGTCAGCCTAGCTCACAGCAACCTCAAACTCCTGGGCTCAAGCGATCCTCCTGCCTCAGCCTCCCGAGTAGCTGGGACTACAGGCATGCACCGCCATACCCGGCTAATTTTTTCTATATATTTTTAGTTGTCCAGATAATTTCTTTCTATTTTTTAGTAGAGACAGGGTCTCGCTCTTGCTCAGGCTGGGCTTAGAACTTCTGAACTCAAACAATACACCTGCCTTGGCCTCCCAAGTGCTAGGATTGCAGGTGTGAGCCACCGCACCCGGCCAAGAAAAATATTTTAAGATCTGATTTTTCGGCCGGGCGCGGTGGCTCACGCCTGTAATCCTAGCACTCTGGGAGGCCGAGGCGGGCGGATCGCTCGAGGTCAGGAGTTCAAGACCAGCCTGAACAAGAGTGAGACCCCGTCTCTACTAAAAATAGAAAGAAATTATATGGACAACTAATATATATATATATATATATATATATACACAAAAAATTAGCCGGGCATGGTGGCGCATGCCTGTAGTCCCAGCTACTCAGGAGGCTGAGGCAGTAGGATCGCTTAAGCCCAGGAGTTTGAGGTTGCTGTGAGCTAGACTGACGCCACGGCACTCACTCTAGCCCGGGCAACAGAGTGAGACTCTGTCTCAAAAAAAAAAAAAAGATCTGATTTTTCTTAACTCATTATTCCCTATTCCTGCAACCTAATTTTCATTTTAATATTACTAAATTATTATGATGTGCTGATGAATAGAACATACAAATTAAGTGTGCTTATAAGAGATGCCTGTTCACCAATGGTGTACCCAAGATAGCAGTAAGCATCTTCAATGGGTAATTTTTCTAATTATTTCTATGATCTCTTCCTCTTGCCTTCTCTTTCTGATCTGTATGAGGCAATCTGGAACCCACACAGTTCTCTGTGCTCTGACAGCTAGGCTGATGGAATTTTCTTTTTTATCTGTGTAACTGATTTTTAAAAGACCCTTTCACTACTGTTGGAACTTTTTGTTTTTTTCAACCATTATTTATGATTTTTTCATTGTGATTTTCAGGCCACAAAAGTAATCGACAATCAGCAAAATATTAGAAATAATTATTAAAAATCTTTCAAGTATATATGTACCTTTCAGCAATTTTCATTTCAAGGAATTTATCCTGTTGTATTAATCAGAAAAGTGTACAAAGTCATATTTATCACAACATTATTTAAAACGCAAAAATTGGTTATCTCTTGGTATTGGGATTATGGGTGTTTTTGGTTTTTCTCATTTTTGTTAATTTTTATTTACCGATAGTACATTTATACTATTTATATAATTAAAAAGAATTTTTCTTTAGGCATTATTAATATTCTAATGTGAATTCGACATGAATAAAGTTGTGGTAATGAAATAATGTTTATTTTTTTTATTTATAGGGAGAAGAAGCTGATGATGATGATATTTACAACGTTCTTTCTACATTAAAGCGGTTAACTTCTTTTCACAAGTACGTCATTTTATTTAAAGTAGATGTAGTGAGCCAGGTGCAGTGGCCCACTGACAGTTCCAGCTACTGAGGAGACTGAGACAGGCGGCTCTCTTGAGCCCAGTAGTTCAAGGCCATAGTGTGCTATGATGGTACCTGTGAAAAGCAAAAGAAGAAGATAAAGTAGATTTAGTGAATAGCATATACTGGCCAACATACACAGACTGATTGTAATGTTTGACATTCATATAACAATGGGAAATTTTAGAGAAATACTGAGATGATATATTTTCTTTATTCATATTTTCTCTAGATGAAATTTTTTATTTAATTGCTTAAGGTATAAGATTTAGTGTAATGAAGATTTATCACAATGTAATGAATGTATACTATAAAAGTTTGTCAATTAGTATTATTTAACAAATTAGGACCAAGGGTGGTTGCTCACACCTATAATCCCAGCATTTTTGGAGGCCGAGGCTGGAGGATCGCTTGAGGCCAGGAGTTCGAGATCAGCCTGAGCAACCTAGCAAGATGCGTCTCTACAAAAAATAGAAAAATTAGCCGGGCTTGGTAGTATACACCTTTAGTGTCCCTGCTATTCAGGAGGCTCAGGAGGCTTGACCCTAGAAGTTTGAGGTTGCAGTAAGCTATAATGATGCCACTGCACTCGAGCCTGAGCAACAGAGCAAGACCCTGTCTCAAAAACAAAGAAAAAAATTAGACGGGCTTATTTCATAAGCTGGTATAAATTTTAATGAGTATCAGCTTTTAGAAATCTTGCTAATAAGAAATAACATGGGGAGTTGGGGAGATATTGGTCAAAGAATACAAAAGCTTAGTTAGGAATAATTTCAAGAGATGTGTTGTACAACATGGTGACTATTGTTAATAACAATGTATTGTGTTCTTGAAAATCACTTAGAGAGTATATTTTAAGTGTTCTCACCACACAAACATAAATATGTGAGGTAATGCATATGCCAATTAGTTCATTAGTCATTGCACAATGTGTACATATTTCAGAATGACATGTACACAATAAATATATACAATTTTTTTCTGTCAACATAAAGAGATGAAAAAAGAATTAAGATTTTGGGGAAAGCAGTGGAAATTATTCCTGTAAGCTTTTTTCCTGAATTGTTGTTATTTGGTTGGTTATTGTTTTCTTACTATGTTGACAGGACAGTTGGATTTGAATAGGGAAAATAAGACTCAGATCAATGAAATACATGTTCTCAAATTGTAGTTTGCATGTCCCTTGTAACTAGATATGTTTGTCTTTCCATGAAGAAAGGAAAACAGAGAACTTTGGTGTCCAAAGAAAGTTAAGATGTACCTTTTACATTAACGAATACTTCAGATTTAAGAAGCAATTTCTGAAATCTAAGCCTTTTCTTATATACGAGTAAATTTTTTGAAATTCAGTGGAGAAACCAAACTCTTATTTTAAAAATATTTTGTTGTTCAAAAATAAAAGTTGCCAGCCAGTGTCAAAAGGACAATTTCTAGTGGTAGAGCTCATGAGAATTTAAAATGTCACCATTATCACAGTCACAAGTCGTAGAAACCTTCACTTAAATGTGTGAGGTTTTATTGTTGTTGATTTCTTCAATAAATTCCAAGTATCAGCTGTTTTTTGGGTTTTTTTTTTTTTCTCTTTCGAGATTTCTCTCCCTCTTTATTTGCTTCTTTCTACTCACCTTTTTTTTTTTTTTTTTTTTTTCCCAAGTTTGAGCATTTGAACATTTCCTTTATGGATCTTTTTCAATTCTACAACAAAATGAAGTTATTTTATTCTTCCACTCACTAAAACTGAGTGGAAATTTAAATTTCCTTTCACTTTAGAATAAAGTTAATGCATTTTTGTTTATTTTAGCGCTCATGATCTCACAAAATGGGATCTGTTTGGTAATTGCTACAGATTATTGAAGACTGGAATTGAACATGGAGCTATGCCAGAACAGGTAGGAGTTTACTGATATTCCTTCTGTTATTTCAGAAAGCTAAGCTTTTCTGAAGTCACATGATTATCAAAAGCCTTTTATGGAAAGTAGTTGATAATTCTTTAATGTAGCCACCTCCTTTGAGAATCACTGCCATAGTTAGTCAATGTTACTGATAGGTGTATCGTATCTGCAGGTGTGTTGGAGCAGAAAAAAATAGAGAACTTTTGCTATAAGGTATCTTAAAATTTTAATGTTAAGGTAAACATTGTTCTTTTAATAAAAATACCATTAATTACTATAGTGGCAATTTTAAAACTTTAGATAAATTCATTATGTAATGAAAATTTCTGATGGCTATATTTCAGTGACTGTGCTATGTATTAATAATAATAAGCTTTAGGCATGGCTTAGTTTTTGTGGTAGAACTGTAGTTAAATAAGCATGGATACCTTTAGTAGATTTTAGAACTTTTTGCATTCATATATAAATTAGAGTAGAAGGGGCAGGAATTGAACAAACTTGCCTATCTGAAAGAGACTTGAGAATAACTAGTCAACTTAATTCTGTATGAGAAAGGAAAGACTTATTTTGTATACTGCAGACACTCATGTAGACCAAGATACCAACTCCATAGTTAGGTATAGGTAATGTTTAGGGGGTTATCTCATTCATTCCCATTTGGTAATATGGAATGCTTAGATGATACTTTATTACTGTAAAGCAATAAAAATTTCAACAGATATAAGAAAATGATAATTTTATATTAAAAGTTACTCATAGAAACATGCTTTATTATTGCTATGATTATTTAAAATTACAAAACATTATTCATTTTCTTAATCCCTACAAATGTTCCTGATTATGTTAGGTGTTTTTATTGTATTTACAGAAAGAGGCTAAATGTATGACCCTGTTGTTTTTCTTCAATTATTGCTGATACTTCAACTTCCATCCTCTCTTCATCTCAAACTTTTCAATAACCTAAATACAGTTTACTCATATTTTCAAGCCATGCTTCATAGTTGAAAGGGAATGGGAAAGTTAAGACATTCCTATTTTGCTTTCCTCATTTTCCTCAGAGACAAAATAAGAATAGCACATCTCTGTTTCATCTGGGGATTATAACCATTTCTAAATTTTTTAACTCACTTAAACCATATTTATTGTCTTAATGCTGACTGGTGACCATCTTATAGTTTTGTCCTCTGTTATTGTTTTTGTTTTCTGTTGCTTATTTTCACTGTATATGTGTTATTTCTCCCATTGATTTTAATTTGTTAAATAAGAAAACATTTATGTGACATTGAAGTTAAGATTATGTGTCTTTAATTTTGTTAACTTTTTAGACATTCATCAACCATGTGTATGAAATTTGAGTGCATGACTATTAGATTGTACTCTTGTTCATTTTAGCAGCTCTTCAAAATACCTCTCAAGATACTCACTATTGAAAATATAAAACTGTATTTAACCACTTCTTCACAGGATCATGCAAGATGACTTTTTCAGGTTCCAACTGTTTACTTTGAATTAGAATCCATAGACAATTCCCTTTTGGAGCAAGAAAGTCAAAGAACTACCAAAATGTTTGTTAGTGTTAACTCTCAGTTATACTTAATGTTTTGAAGATACCTTAAAACTAACTGTCTAGCTATTTTGGGGGACCATATACCTCATTTTATTGCACTTCACAGGTAATTGTGTTTTTCAGAAATTGAAGGTTTGTGGCAACCTTGCATTGAGCAACTCTGTCAGTGCCATTTTACCAATAGCAGGTTCTCACTCCGTGTCTCTGTCACATTTTGGTAATTCCTGCAGTATTTCAGATTTTTTCATTCTTATTGTATCTGTTATGGTACTCGGTAATCAGTAATCTTTGATGTTTCTATTTAAATTGTCTTGGGGAGCCATGAGTCACACCCACATAAGATGGCAAACTTAATAAATGTTCATTGTGTTTTGATGACTTTACCAACCTGCCATTCTCCCATCTCTCTCCCTCTTCTCAGGCCTCCCTATTCCCTGAGGCACAACAATATTGAAATTAGGCCAATTAATAACCCTACAGTGGCCCCTAAGTGTTCAGGTGAAAGGAAAAGTCACCCATCTCTGGCTTTAAATCAAAAGCTAGAAACGATAAGATTAGTAAGGAGAGCATGTTGAAAGCCAAGACAGCTAAAAGCTTGGACTCTTATGCCAAGCAGTTAACCAACTTGTGAATGCAAAGGAAAAGTTCTTGAAGGAGATTAAAAGTGTTATTCCGGTGAACACACAAATGATAAAAAAGTAAAACAGCCTTTTGCTGTTATGGAGAAAATTTTAATGGTCTGGATAGAAAATCAAACCAGCCACATTCCCTTAAGCCAAAGCCTAATCCAGAGCGAGGTCCTAATTGTCTTCATTTCTGTGAATACTGAGAGAGGTAAGAAAACTGCAGAAGAAAAGTTGGAAGCTAGCAGAAGTTGTTGGTTCATAAGGTGTAAGGTAAGAAGCCACTTTCATAGCATAAAAAGTACAAGCAAGTGCTGATACAGAAGCTGCAGCAAGTTATCCAGAAGATCTAGCTAAGATCACTGATGAAGATGGCTGCACTAAACAACAGATTTTCAATGTAGACAAGATGGCCTTCTATTGCAAGAAGATGCCATCTAGAACTTTCATAGAGAGCAGTCAGTACCTGGTTTCACAGGACAGCCTCTCTTATTCAGGGCTAATGCAGCTGGTTGAAGTCATTGTTCATTTACCATCCCTAAAATCAAGGTCCCTTAAGAATTATGCTAAATCTACTCTGCCTGTGCTCTATAAATGGAAGAACAAAACCTGGATGACAGCACATCTGTTTATAGCATGGTTTACAGAATATTTTTTAAGCCCACTGTTGAGACCTACTGCTTGGGAAAAAGATTACTTCTAAAATATTGCTGCTCATTGACTGTGCATGTGGTCACCCAACAGCTCTGATGAAAATGTACGGGGAGATTTATGTTGTTTTCATGCTTGCTAGCACATGGTCCATTCTGAAGCCCATGGAACAAGGAGTTATTTCTACTTTCAAGTCTTATTATTTAGGACAAACATTTGATAAGCCTATAGCTACCAATTTGTGCAAAGTAAATTGAAAACCTTCTGGAAAGGATTCACCATTTTAGATGCCATTAAGAACATTCATGATTCATGAGAAGAAGTCAAAATATCAATATTAACAGGAGTTTAGAAGAAGTTGATTCTAGTCTTCGTGGAGGACTCTGAGAGGTTTAAGACTTCAGTGGAGGAAGTAACTGCACATGTGGTGGAAATAGCAAGAAAACTAGAATTCGAAGTGGACCCTAAAGATTTAAATGAATTGCTTCAATCTCTTGATCAAACTCTAATGAATGAGGAGTCTCAATGATTATTGCACACTTAATAGACTGCAGTATAGTGTAAACATAACTTTTTTGTGTACTGGGATACCAAAATATTTATGCTCACTTTATTCCAATGTTGGTTTTTTTTGTGGTGGTCTGGAACTAAACCTGCAATATCGCCAAGGTATGCCTGTGTATATATACGTATTTATTTCTCTCTCAGTGAACTATCTTTACTCATGCCAGTGGTACTTTAACTATTATAGCTTTAGAATACATAGAAGACTAAAGTTTAAAAGAATTTATCCTAATTTTTTAGAAGATCAAATTATAGAAAATAATAAAAAATAATAATAGAAAAATGAACTCACTTATTCCCTTCATCTAATTCATCAATTGTCAATATTTTTTCACATTTGTGTACTTGCACACTTTGTATATATTACATGTATTAATATGCATATATAAAATGTTAACAATGTTTTTATAACAGTTTTTCCCAGTCTAGGACTCAATCCAGAATAACATATTACATTTAGTTGTTATATCTCTTTTGTCTCCTTAAATTTGGGATGGTCTCAGCCTTTGTGTTTCATGACATTGACATTTTGAAAAGTACACACTGGTTATTTTATAGAATGTTCTCAACTGGGTTTTGTCTGATATTCTGCATGTTTAGATTTAGATTACACACTTTTGCAGAAATGCTACATAAATGATGTTTTGTTCTCAGTGCCTCAAATCAGAAGGCACATAATGTCAGTTTGTTCATTATTGATGTTATTTACTTTGATCACTTGATTAAGATGAGGTTTGCCAAGTTTCTCCTATGTAGAGTTACCAATGTCCTTTTTAATTAATGAGTAATCTGTAAGAAGATCCTTTAAAACCATGTAAATAGTATTGCAGGAATGGAAAAACAAACACCACAAGTACTCGCTATTAAATTTGAACTAATCAAACAGCATTGGTGAGCACAGATGGAAGTAAAACTCAATGGAAATCAAGCAGGTGGGAAAGGGGTGGAGGGGATGGGTGAAATCATGCCTAATAGGTATAGTGTACACTGGGTGCTGGGCACACCTATAACTTTGCCTCGAGCAGGACAAAAGTAATCCATGTAACCAAAGCATTTATACCCCTGTAATATTCTGAAATAACAAAATAAATAAATAAAAAGGAAAATAAATTCAGTCATAGAAAAATGAAATTACATTTCTTAAAAAAATAAAATAAAACTATGTAAGTAATCCTTTTTCTTATCAGACTTTGACTTAATAGTTTTAGTATCCATTTGTGATTCTTGCCTGACTCAGTTATTACTCTCGTGGTCACCAAATAGTGACTAAAATGATGATTTTCTAACTCTGTCATTTATGTTATATTTCTCAGTTGGCACTCTAAGGAAGAATTTCGCCTTCTCCCTTCATTCATTCATTCACTTTTTATAATTTTAAATTCATTTTTTAAAATTTAGTATCATTAAAGACTCAAGGATTCCTGTTTTATTATATTCAACTGATTATATTTCAGTACTCTTATTTATTTTAGTGCTCAAATTGTTGCAGATTTGGCCAGTGAGAGCTACTTTCAAACCAGCTCCTGTGTGCTTTAGATATATTTTGAGCAGTTCCATCCTTTCTAGCACAACAGTATGTTTCAGTATCTGCTCATGATTTTCCCTCTGCTAATAAATTTTTAACCTATGATTAAAATATTACAGTTCTGTAACACAATAATCATTAGCTTATAAAGAACCCACATTTCAGAATTTATTATAGTATCTCTTTATATAAATTTTTGTAAAATAAAGGTATATAACCGATACAGAGCACTTACAGTATTGTTTTATAAATATTATTTGCTGCAGAACAAAATGGTGTGATTAAGCCAATAAAAAAAAGTGTAATCGTATATCACTAACTTTGGGCCTCTCTAGGCATCAATGAATTGAAAACTTTTATTTTGCAATTATTATGTATCAGATACTATTTTAAGTTTTTACATATATTCATTTGTTTAAGCCTTATTACAACCAAATAGAATATGTATCATTTTCATTTTATTGATGATGAAAGCAAAGCGTAGACAAATAACTTGCTGAAGGTCACATAGCTGTGGCACATGCACTCAAACTAAACTTTTAAATTCTTTTCATTAGCTCTTCCTATTTTCTGCTGATAATATGCTACTACTATTTATGGTAGCACAGGCTACCCTTCCACTCTTTACCCATGCCTTCTGGTGTTTGTCTCATTTCAGATTCTTACTTTTTGTATTTATCGTTTTTCCCAAATATCTTTTGTGTTATTTCAGTGGCAATTGTGGGGAGAGACTAGATGGTGGTACTTTATCCATCATCATGAAATGGAAATCAACACATTCTAAAGACTGAACATAATGGAGGGTGTGGGTTTAACTTTAGTCAGGTTATTGTTTTTGAATAGATTATGGCTTATTGTTTACATTGATAAAGTCATTCTTTCCTTAGAAGACTACACACTTATTTCCCTGACTGAGTTTAGAAGTTATTTCATTTACACACTTTTGATTATTCCTTAGTCATACCATATCAAAACCTTTCAGGACTCCTCTATCCATTTTCTATGCACCTAGACTCCTAAGTCAAAAAGAAAGGAATCAGGGTTGATGCCTCACTTTTCTTTACCACTAACACACTACAGACACACACACACATGCACAAACACAAGATGCTACTTACCTAGTCATTTTATTTATTTATTTTTTATTTTTACCTAGTCATTTATGAAAAATGTATTTGAGTGCCAGATGCTGCAGATTTAATGGTGTACTAGAAGCAATTCTTAATCTTACGAAGCTTTTGATCTCTTTTATAAATTGTACCTCCTGAATATGTCTTCTTGCCATACTCTTCCAGCCCTACTACCATATCCTTAGTGTAATCTCTTATGTTTTCTCTTGTGGATCACATCAGAAACTTCGTTTTGTCATAGCAGCCTCAGTTTCACCTGCTCTGCAATCTAGGCTTTGTTCTAGTAATTGTCAACAGTGTGTGGCATCATAAAATCTTACGAAGTTTGTTTTTTTTTTTTAATACCTGACTATCAAATACTATTGTGAGAATAGATTGGTATAATTCCTTTAAAAGGTTATTTGCTACTTTCTATCAAAATTTGTAAGTAGACATATCCTTCATCTGATCATTTGTACTTCTAGGAATTTAGACTACAGATACATACTTAGATACGTATACAAAGATGTAGGTACAAATGTGTTCATTGCAACATTATTTATGAATATTTAAAACTTAGAACAATCTAAATGTTCATTAGTATAAAACCAATTAAATGCAGTAGGATAGTTTTGATTCTCTGTAATTCTGTGCATCTATGAATAAAATAATTAGGTAGATATTGTTTATGCAACATTCTGTGAGAAGACATTTGATGCTATACAGAATGAAAAAGGCAAGGAGGAGATCAGTATATATAATTTAAAAGGGTGATGAGAAGATCTATATATACACTAATATGCTATATATACATATAATCTTCAATTTTGAATGATAACTGTTAACAGTGGATTTCTTCAGTGGAAAACTCGAGATCTTTAGTGGGCAAGAAACTTAATATGAAATGCATACTATTTATACTGTTGGATATTTTACCATGTACATCTAATGCTTTATAAATCTGAAAACCAGTTGTTTAGCAATGAACAATTAGAAATTGAAATTTTATAAAATGTATCATTTAAAATGGCATCAAAAGCATGAAATACTTAGGCATATCTCTGACAAACTATGTGTGAGATTTATATTCTAAAAACCACAAAGAAATTAATGAAAAAATTCAAAAATGAACTTTGTAAATGAAAATATTATATCATATTCATGAATTGAAAGACTTGGTGTTATTAAGATGTCAGTTCTCCCCAAACTGATCAATAGATTACCACAGTTCTGGCTAAAATGTCAGCAGAATGTTTTATAGACACTAACAAGTTGATTCTAAAATTTATATAAAAGGACAAAAGAACTGAAAGAGTTTTCAAAAAGAAGAACAAAGAAGACAAAATTCCTGATTTCAAGGCTATAAACAGTATTCAAGACAGTGTGGTATTGAAGAAAGGATGGATATATAGATCAAAGAAACAGTATAGCGAGTCTAGAAATAGACCCATACATACATGGTCAGTTGATTTTTAATACAGGTACAAAGGCAGTTCTTTGAAGAAAACATAATCTTTCAACAAATGATGAGAAATTAGTTAATGCATACAATGTACGTTATTTGGGTGATGGATACCCTCAAAGCCCTGACTTGACCACTACATGTGTAGGCATGTAACAAAATTGTATGTGTACCGCATAAACTTGTATAAATAAAAAACCTAAATGAGGCTGAAACAATTAGATATTCATATGCAAAAAAGTGAACCTTAATTCACACTTTATACCATATATAAAAAATTAACCCAAAATAAATCATAGGCCTAAATGTAAAACCTGCAACTGTAAAACTTCTAAAAGAGAAAACATGAGAAAAATCTTTGCAACCTTGGGCTAATCAAAGATTTCTTAGATATAACACCAAAAGCACAGTGCGTAAGAGAAGGCATTGACCTTCATCACAGTTAAAAACTAAGAGTTTTAAAAGAATTGAAAAGATAGGCCAATAAACTGGAAAATATTTACAGTTAACATATCTGATGAAGGACTTGTAACCAAAAAATATAAAGAAAGATCTCTCAAAAGTCAGTAAAGAAAAGCAACCCAATATTTTAAAATAGACAAAAGAATTGAATACATAACTTCACAAAGATGGATGGCAAATAAGCCCATGGAAAAGAAACTCAACATCATTTGTTGAGTAAATATGTAAATAATTTACATGTTATATAATAATTATATAAATTATGATAAGATATCACTACAAATCTATAGAAAGGCTAAACAAGGGAAAAAACTTGATAATACCAAATGCTTATGAGGATACAAAACAATGGAAACTCTTAGACATTGCTGGTGGGAATACGAAATAGTACAGCTATTTTAGAAAATAGTTTGGCAGTTTTTTTATAAAGTTAAATAAACACTTATGTGACTCAGTGGTCCCTCTCCTAGGTGTTTATCTGATTGAAATGAAAACTTAGGTTCACATAAAAACCTATACTTGAATGTTTATAGTGGCTATAATCATAATTGCTAAAAATTGCAAACAACTCAAATACTCATCTACTGGTGAATGTATAGAAACAAATTGCAGTACTGTCCGCAGAATAGAATACTTTTAAGCAATAAAATGAAAGGAGCTACTAATACAACAACATGGATGAATCTCAGATGCATTATACAGAGCAAAGACACCAGGTGCACATGATTACATCATATATAATTTCATTATACATTCTGTAAAAAGCAAAACTATAGGAGCAGAAAACATCTGCAGGGTACATGGGGTACTGACTGCAAAAGGGCGATTTTGCAGGGCGACTGTATGGGAGATTTTGAGGGATGGTCTTGATTGTTTTGGTGGTTACATGACTATGCATTTGTTAAAACTCACAGAGCCATACGTTAAAAACGATAAATTTTTCTCTATATATCTTATAGTTTAATTTTTTTAATTGGAAAAGGATAAAAGTAACAGTAGAGGAGTAATTGTTTCTCATTTCAAAGCCAGACCATTGTGTATTTCAAGGTTTAGAAAGCCCCAGACCAAAACATAGCCATAAGAACAAAAGAAGATATCACATGGTAGAAATTTCAGAACCAATAGCCATAGGAAAGTTTGGTACAATCTTTTTTCATGGTTTAAAATTATTTAAGTGAAAAAAATTTTGTTAAATTATTTCTGTTGACTCGTTATTTAACAGTGGAACATGAATATTTGTATTTTTTAAAATATTTGTTGGTCCTTCAAAGTCATGGCTAGGGTGAAGTACATTGCCAAAGACTACATGTGGTGTGATACCATTTTTTAAAAGCCCAAAAACTAGCAAAATATAAACAGTGTATCATCTAATGATGTGTGTCTATAATATATGTGATAAAACTGTATTTTTTGAGAGCAGGGGCATGATATTTAAAAAATTTAGTAGAATGGTTTAGCTATGGTGAAGAATGGGGAAAATGCACATAGGTAGATGCAAAGTTATTGGTATTATACTAGTTTTTAAATTGGGTGATCTTTTCATTGGTTTAATTTTATTATACTTTGTAATACAACTACTTTTAAAGTATCAAATACTGTATTTAAAAAGATAACAAAGAACAAATAGGACCACTTCTCTTTGCTGTTGGTAATATGATATTTTTAAAACATCTGATCATGTCATTCTTCTATTCAAATATCTCTCTGTGTATTTCCTAGCATTTTTAGGATAACATCCAGATTTTTTGGTCACAGTAAGTTGACCATATTATCCAAACAATTATTTTTTTATAAGTGAAATGAAATACTATTAATAATTACTCTGGTACATAAGCTTAACCCAGAATGTATGATCAGCCTCCTACAAGGCCCTCTCTGATCTAGTTTCTGCTGATCCAGCCTCAATTTATACTTAGCCTTGTGCTGTATTAACCTGTTCGCAGTTCATCAGTGAAGCACTCTTTGAAATTTCCATTCCTTTGCTTGTATGGTCCCTTTGTTGCCTTTTTTTTTTTTTTTTTTTGAGACAGAGTCTTGCTCTGTCGCCCAGGCTAGAGTACAGTAGCCTCATTACAGCTCACTGCAACTTCAAAGTCCTGAGCTCAAGCGAGCCTCCTGCCTCAGTCTCCCAAGTAGCTGGGACTACAGGCACATACCACCATGCCCAGCTAATTTTTCAATTTTTTTGTAGAGACAGTTTTGCTATGTTGCTCAGGCTGATCTTGAACTCCTGCGCTGAAGTGATTTGCCCACCTCAGCCTCCCAAGTAGCTGGGATTATAGGCATGAGCCACCATGCCCATCTAGTTTCGTTTTAATTTGTAAGTTTTTTTCCTATATTCATGTTCTTAACCTTACACCATTTCTTACAGTATTTTGCCATTATGAATTTTAATTATATATATTACGTGATAATGCTTTTTATTCTTACATAATTAGAATTATTAATTTTTTCTTTATCATAATTAGAAAGTCTTTTCACATATTTTCCCATCATTTAAATACTTGTTTTCTTCTGTTTTAATAGTCTTTTTTAGTGTTTAAATCTTTGAAATTTATTTGTGTGAATCATTCATTTCACTTCAATTATCTCTTTAAGTAAATATTTTTATCTTGAAGTTATGGGTCTGCTCTACTTCTACCCTTTTATATGGATCATGATTTTGTCTGCACAAAGTGTCATGTTAATTGTTTTAATGCCTCAGGAATAGTTTAGGTGTTGTGCATGTTGTTTGGACAACTGTTTGCCTGTGTTAATTTTAGTTTTCAGGGTCATCAACAAAAATTGTTCATTGAGTCTTTTCAGCAGATCACTGAGATGGGAAATAGCAATATCTTTTTTGATGTTATAGCCTACGGTGTGTTTGGGGAGAGAAGGCTAATCCCCATGAACCATTCATTAAGAGTAGGCCTGAGGTTGTGTGATGTGAACTCCTGGTCCATTGTTCTTTCTACTATACATCAAACCTCCTTCTGGAGATCAGTATGAAGAGATACTACAAAAAGAGAATGTACTATCCACACTGGATTTATTGTAGACATATTTTCCTTCATGCCCTTCCTTTTTTCCAATACTTGGAATTTATAAGTAAACTTGGCAGTAAAATCCCAGTGTCCTGAATTGCCAGGGATTAATGTGCATTAGCCTATTCTGTAATTCATTCTTTGGGAAGTCTTTTAATTCTTCAATAACGAAAGTTAACCTTTTACTACTTGAATTTTTTACTTGAGTTTTTCATGCTTCTAATGATTTTTTTTTCGATTTACAGTATAGTATGCTACAGTACATTGGATAAACCCCCATTCCCAAAGAGCATGAAGAATTTATAAGTCTTTTCCCTTTATCAAATTGTTACTTTATGTCACTTATGATTTCCTTCAGTTTTTGTGCATTTCTTAACATTTCCTTAAGAAAAATACAATACTATAAGCTACTCTTTGCCATATTGATTATTATTTTTTAATTATATAGTAAAATTGACTTATTTTCTTTCTTACATATAGTTTTTTTTTGTTGTTTTGTTGTTGTTTTTGTTTGTTTGTTTGTTTTTCCTGACAAAGTCTCACTCCTTTGCCCTGGCTAGAGTGCCACGGCGTCAGCCTAGCTCACAACAACCTCAAACTCCTGGGCTCAAGCAATCCTTCTGCCTCAGCCTCCCGAGTAGCTGGGACTACAGGCATGCGCCACCATGCCCCGCTAATTTTTCTACATATATTTTTAGCTGTCCATATAATTTCTTCCTATTTTTAGTAGAGACGGGGTCTTGCTCTTGCTCAGGCTGGTCTCAAACTCCTGACCTTGAGCAATCCTCCCGCCTCGGCCTCCCAGAGTGCTAGGATTACAGGTGTGAGCCACCGCGCCTGGCCTACATACAGTCTTATGAATTTTAATATGTGTATAGATTTTTGTAGTCACTGCCATAATCAGGATACAGAATAGTTTCACTGTCCCAGAAAACTTATTCATACTATCCCTTTATAGTCATATGCTCACCCCACCTGCAACTCCTGGGCACCTATGATGTATTTTTCATTACTATAGTTTTATCTTTGGGGGATTTCCAAATAAATGGAATCATACAGTATGTAACCCTTTAGAATATAATGTCCTCACATAGCATAATGTCTTCCCTAAAAATAATGTCTTTGAAATTCAAATTGTTGTGTGAATCAACAGATCAATAGTTGGTTCCATTTTACTGCTGAGTAATAGTCCACTGTATGTATATATCAGTTTGTTTCATCCATCCAGCCATTGAAGGACATGTGAATTGTTTCCAACTTTTGGCCATCATAGCTAAGGCTGTCATGAACATTGGCATACAGATTTTTGATTGAACATAAATTTTCATTTTTGTAAAGTAAATGTCCAGAAGTACAATTGCTAAGTGTTATGGTAAGTGTATGTTTAAATTTATTAGACTGCTAAACAATTTTCCAGAATGGCTGTACCATTCTGCATTCCTGCCAGCAATGTATGAGAGTTTCAGTTGTTCTGCATCCTCACTGGCACTTGAGAATGTTAGTAATTTTTACTTTAGCCATTCTAGTAGGTATGTAGTAGTATATCATTGTGCTTTTAACATATGTCTTCCTAATCATGTTGAACATTTTTACATGTGCTTATTTGGTAGCTTTATATTCTCTTTGGTGAAGCCATGTTGATTGTTTGCATCTAAAGTCTCTTTTTTTTTTTTTTTTTTTAATGCTACAAACTCGGTTCTTTTTTTTCTTTTTCCTTTTCTTTTTTTTTCTTTTCTTTTCTTTTTTTTCTTTTCTTTTCTTTTTTTTTTTTTCTTTTCTTTTTTTTTTTTAAATGCCACAAACTCAGTTCTTGGAAATTCCGTTTCTTTTTGAAGAGGATGTTAATTGTCACTTACATTAAACCAGTCTAAAAATGATAGACCAATATTGGATATCAGAAGCATTTAAGTTTAGTTCACTCTTTTATCATGCATGTGTCCACTAAAAAGTTTGATCCTTTTTACCCTGAAGTTTTTTTGCCAACAGAAAAGTAAAAGAGCCCACTGTCATTATGTGCATTTTCAAAATTTTAAATATGTCCTGTATATGTAGATAATATAAGTGCATATACATTACATATATGTAATCAGTTTTCCTTACTATTCTCTAGTCTTAATTCAGACTTTATTGTCCATGTAAATTCAGTTTTTCCAAAACTTAAATATTGTAGAAGCTTTACATTAATAATGCAACTCATCTTCAGGATATGTAGTATCTGTCATTAGCCATAAGCTGAATGATTCCTTACTGATTGTCTGCTAGTCAGAGATAAAAATCTATAGTTCCTTTAAAGAGATAGAAGTAATTATTTAGGAAAAGGGGCAATAGCAATTTATATTAAAGTAGTGCTAGTTGCTTTAATAGATTAATATAAAAATCTCAGTGGCTTAACAAAACAGAAATTTACTTCTCACCCTCATAACGTAAAGTACCATTAGGGGAAATCAGGCATCACTGTTCTCCCTAGTCATTCAGGGGCCCAAGATTTCCTGGGGCATTGGTATCCTGCTGGCAGATAGAAAATGCACTCCTGCTTCTTTAATTTGCCCAGAAATCTGCAATACACATTAATGTTTCCTCCCAGGAACAATGTTCCTGGAAACATGAGGACAGAGGGAGTAGGGTTGGAAGAAATTCTTAGTCATCAGAGCAGTGTTAATCAAGAGAAGGCAAAAGGTGCTCAAAAAAAATGGTGCTCAAAAGTTAAAGCAATCTCTTTTGGCTTTTCAGTTTTATTATTGATTGTCCTTCTTGTTTCTTCTGTACTTTAGAAAGATGAAGTAACTGAATAAAATGAATAGGTGACATCTGGACAAGTTAGGATAACGTTGCTAGTGTGGAGGACAAAATAATAAGAATGACTGGTGAAGCTTGGAAGGAAAAGTTCTGAATTTTCTTTTCACACTTGATCAGCTAGCTATATTGTTATATAATTATGCCTGTGAGAAAGCAAAATGCTTCTCAGTCAATGAGAGCAAGATTTTTATTTTAAGGTAAGGAAGTGGAGCCCTTTTAAAAGGAAACTTACAAGGAATACCAATATGTGAAACAGATTAAAATGGGAATTCTGTATTTCAAACAGGTATTGGAGTGACCAAGTGTCTCTCCTCCCTCATAATCACTAACAAGAAACTTCTATAAAACTAAGTTTGCAAATGTCTAATACAGATCAGTAGAAAAGTAGAAGAAAAGGATATGATATTTGTAATGATTTGGATAAATTGGTATAACTAAAATTAAGCAATTCTTCAACATTATTTTTTTCTATATTTTAAGTTCCCACTATTATTAATTTGTATATCACTTTTCTATTAATTGAATAAAACAAGTTGTTTCAAATTCAAGAGAATTTTTTTTACTCTTTCCACACAAACCATGTTACCACTGTATTTTATATTATAAATATGAACTTAGCGAAGGTATCTCAGGATCATTGGGTGTGCTGTCATTGAGCATCTTCTAAGTGTACTAGGGTTATTTCTTTAGCACTAATGTTTAACTTGTAGTGTGTTTGTGCATTCTGACATGAATCATTTAATTATTATGTTTAATAAAACCTTGACATTATCTCATTAGTGTTGCATCAAAAGAAGCAACACTTATTATTCTAATTCATAAGAGTTATTTCAGGTGTTGAGTAGATGTGTTGAAAATATCTTTTGCTTTAGTGATCTGAAACCTAGATTTTAAAGTTCCTGCAGCATTCCACTTATTGATTTCCCTTTTAACTTATTCTCTACATATGTTCACCTTTATGGTTTTTAGTTTATTGAGTGGGGAAGATAATAGAAACACTAGATAAATTTAGCAAATAAAATAACGGAATATCATATTATCAGATACACTTTATTGCAATAAAGGTACATCTTGTATTCAAACAAAGATATAGTAAAAGACCTATCCAAAATGGAATTCTCTTTTATGTTATGCTCCTTAATTAGTTTTATTTTCCTGAATTCTGTTGTCTCTTTGGAAAACAGGGACGAAAGACTTTGATAGACATTTCACAAAACCATAATTTAAATGCCAATAAAAAATGAAAAAGTGCCCATCCTCATTGGAATTAGAGAAATGTAAATCAAAACCACTAAGATACTACTTATGTATAGTAGAATTGCCAAATTTAAGAAATCTAATATCAAGTGTTCGTAAAAATGTGGAGTCTCTGGAACTGTCAATGACTACAAGACACAACCAGTTTGGATAACAGTTTGGTAATATCTAATAATGTTAAACATGCATATTCTATGTGATCCAGCCAATCCTATTCTTAAGAGTAGTGGTCCTGAAAGTGGGGTTCACAGCAGAGGTCCATGAAGTCAAAACTGTTTTTATCTGACAGCTCTTTACCTTTGGGGAATAAAAAAGAAGAAGAAAACTATTTTCATAGTAAGATGAAGATGTTATTTTCTTTTTTCATTCTCATTCTTTCACAAATGTGCAGTGGAATATTGGGGTCACAGCAAAGAATTTCCACATTTATCTACACAGGCTATTACAATATGCCTTCTTTTTCTAACTATTTTATGAGACTGGGTTTTCATCATATATTTCAATTGAAACAATGTATTGTAACAGAGACAATGCAGAACAGATAGGAAAATCTAGTTTTTTGTTAAGGAAAATATTAAAGAGATTTACAAAAATATAAAACAGTGTTACTCTAGTTTTTTGTTTTAGAAAATTTAGTTCTTTCTTGTGATATAAAATTATTTTTAAGTGAATTAATAAATATAAACATTTCTTAGTTTTAATTTCTAATATGGTAGTATTGATAGATACAACTCATAAAGCAACAGCTTTTTGAGGTCCTTAGTAATTTTTAAGAGTGTAAAGAGGTCCTGAGAACTAAAAACTGAAAATCTCTGCCCCAGAGAAATGCATGCCCAATGCACCAGGAAACATATATAAGAATTTTCGTAGCAGCATTATTCATAATGGCTAAAAGTCAAAGCCAGGTGAAAGTTTATCAGCGATAGAATGAGTAAATAGGGGAATATTCTAAATATTACACAGGACTAAAAATTAATGAATTAGAGGTATATGCAACATGTATAAATCTTAAACATAAATGTTACATGAAAGAAATCAGATTCAAAAGTTATACATATTGTATGATTCCATTTATATATTGTTCACAGCTAGGCATAATAAACTTTAGGAGTGCACGCTTTGTTAATTAAAATATACTGGCTACCAAATAAGCCAAAGTAACTGTTGCCCTTAGGGGAAGAGATGGTTGTATTGGGAGGAGATGCTGGCAATGTTCTGTTTCTTGACCTGGGTGGTGGTTACATGGGTATTTTTGCTTTATATTAATTCATTAAGCTTTATAATTATTTAGGCACTTTTTGGTATGAGTATGATGTTTCACATTAAAGTGCTTTAAATAAGTAGGACATTTTGTTATAAAATTTTGATAAATTTTTCAGTTTCAGCTATTTCAGTTATAAAATTTGGATAAAATAACTTTATCTCCTTTTAAAATTTTGACCAAGCAAAATATTCATAATACTACATTTTTGTTTAAAGCATAGTGCTATTTGGGTCCATATTTATCAAGATATGTTCTGTCTTTATTCTCTAGATTAATATGTTGTTTTGTCTTTTTTAACCAAATATTTTATACATTCTCATTAATTCTACAAAAATTTGGACTTGAAACTTTATCATAAAATAAAAACTATTATAAATATTCTCTTAGTACTGTGCAAACATAAATTCTCATTTCTTTGAATTTTTTTCATTAAAAAAATTTTTTCTCATTTGATACAGATAGTCGTACAGGCACTCCAGTGTTCCCATTACTCGATTCTTTGGCAGTTGGTGAAAATTACTGATGGTTCTCCTTCCAAAGTAAGTAAGAGTTTCTGTAGGCAGAGGGTTATTACTAAAATAATAACCTTGCTTAACTCTTTATTTAATAATATTATCAGTTATTATAAGTTATTGTAATCTTTAATAAAATATATGATAATTGTTATCAATTCTTGATCATAAGCTTTATCTTATGAGTAAGTATGTATTTACGTCTTTTGGAAGATAGCCAAAATCTTCAAGCACTAGAACCATAGTTGTATATGTAGAGAGTTAATAATCTTGTAAGAAATAACTACAATAGACACAAAAACTGTGATAGGTGACATGCTATAAAAAAAGAATAATATTGAAAGATAGTAGAATGTAGCTTTTGATTCTGGCAGGGTGGCACTTAGGGGCCCAAAGTCAACACAGCCCTCATCAAGTTAAAAACAAAATGTCGGATAAAATTTTATCTTAAAAATTTTTAATCCATGACCATGGAAAATAGAAATCAAAATATGGCTGGGGATTAAGTGAAAATAGGATCAAGACAGTAAAAAAGAGCACTGAAGTTTGCTTCACCTTGAGGATCTTTTCTAATCTAGACAAAGTCCAAGGCCCTTGGAAGGTAGAATATCTAACAGGTGGCCACATCTCCTTAAGTTGGAATCCTAAAGAGCTATTCTCACCCACACCAGTTCCATTCATGGGCTGGAGGATTATAAGGAAAATAGCCTGTCTTAAAATCTGTCATTGATTAAAGGGGGAAAAATCGATCTCCTATGAAAGTTTATAACCATTACCTAGCTTTCACTTAGGGTTTCACCCAGAATTCATGCGATTTCAATCATAAAGACAAACAAGTTGAGATTTTGATTTTAAGTGTTCTGTAGTAGAGTATCCAAAAGCACCTAATAAAGTCAAATCTAAATCTCCGTCTCCTCTGAAGGAACTTGCCTTAAAGAATTTTCCACAAATAAAATTTTAAGAAAAGTGAGCTCTTAGTAAAAAATCACTCAACTTCAAAACAAGAAACCATGAATAGAATCGTGAAGAAAATCAGGCAAAAAATTCTGTACACTGGAATTATCTGACACAAATATAAAATAAATGTTTCAGTTATTTCATGTAATGAAAGAGACTTGAACATATGACTAAAAAGCAAACATTGGTTAAAGAACCAGGTAAAGGTTAGAATGTTTACATATCTTCATCTTAACAAAACAGAAGCTATTTAACCAGTAAAGATGATTAATTCATTTGCATATAGAACCAATAGCTTGATATGGAGCATTATTTTCTCAGAGAAAGAATTTTTTCCTTTCTGATTAATAATTTGAGGATTTCTCTATATTTGGAAAATAGTTGGGGTTTTTTGTTTGTTTGTTTTTAATTGGAAGGATGGTAATATATGGGTTAGCCTCTTGGTTTTTCTATTTTTTTTTTTTTTCTAAAGTCTCATTGGAAAGTGATTGGTTTTTCTATTTTATTGGCGAGTTTAGTCTTGAAGAGCAAAAATTACAGTTAACCTTTTCTTAATAATAAAAGCCACTTTAAAGCTGTCTTACATTTCCATGTTTTTGAAATGTTTATTACATGGTAAAATTAAAGGAAATTGAATCTGTGTTAAAATTTGATAGCTAGAGTTTATTATACACAATTACTTTAATTCTGATTTTTAAATTCTGGTTGAATTTTTATATTTTATTTTTTTCATGGACATCATTTTGGTAATCTGAGTTACATGTATTTTGGCTGAATATTGATAATTGCATTTAGTAAATTTAGGAATACATACTTCCCTAAAAATTCGGCATAATTAAAATTCTTCCTTGTAAATCTAGTTTAAATTTTGTCCTTTTACAACTGTATTCCATAATTGGAGTGAAAATCTCTAATCTGAAACCTACTTTTTCTCTTAATCCCATTACAGCAGAATTATTTTGAAATTTATTGCCTTTCTGTTTAATTTTTGTCTGACACATTGCCCGAATAAAAGATGGCTTTATTTTTGTCATCAGTCATACTACATATTTCATTGTCAGCAATGCAGATTTTGTGACCAGCACGGACTTTTTATTCAGTTGCTTTCCTTTTGTAGTTTTGTGTTCATTTATATCTATGTGAAATTTTCCTTACTTAGGTGTCTCTTGATTTACTTCTTCTCACTTTGAAGTTGTTGGTAGTGTTTTAAAAATTTAACCCTAAGTGTATTCAGTAATCATTGTGTATCACTTGTATTGTAATTTAAAAGTGGTTCTCAGCTGGGCATGGTGGCTCATGGCTGTAATCCCAGCACTTTGGGAGGCTGAGGCAGGATGATCTGAGGCCAGGAGTTCAAGATCAGCCTGGGCAACATATCGAGATCCCGTCTCTATAAAAATATAAAAATAGATTAGCTGGACTTGGTGGCATACACCTATAGTCCCAGCTACTCAGGAGGCTGAGGCAAGAGGATCACTTGAGCCCAGAGATTTGAGGCTGCAGTGAGCTATGATCTCATCACTACACTCCAGCCTGGGTGACAAAGCAAGACTCTGTCTCTAAAAAATTTTTTTAATTAAAAAAAAAAGTGGTTCTCTAAATGACAATCTTGAAAAGCTTGACGTCTCAAGACATATGCATACTTTAAAAATTAATCTTTTATTGCCAAGATTCCTCCTTTTAAAACAATAACTTATAATAATTACTAGATTAGGAATTATCAAACTTTCTGTTCCCTTGTATGATGTAGGATATCTTTGAGAATTTAAAAGCCGCGTACATAAGCTTCGTACAAATATAATTTATGGTATTAGCATGTCATTTGATAAGATGGCAATTTCCTAACTGTAGTTCCAGTCTTATCATTAACTTGTATAACCTTGAGGCAAGTCATGTAAATAATCTTAATGTAGATAATTTATGTCAAAGCATTTTATGAATTGTAAGGTGCTTTCTGGATATTGGTAACATGTAAAAAGTAACCTATCTTTGTCTTGAGTTACTTATTTGTAAAATTGAAAGTTATATTGGGCCAATCATTTTTAGGTCTAAAATTCTGCAGTCTATGCTAATAACTGCCATACTGAAGCTGTCTTGATAGATACACAAGTCTTAATATGGTTATCTCTAGGAAATAGAATTTCTTTGGGGTCAGACATAAGGATGAGAGAGATTTACTTTATACTTTTTGACACTGAGGAATTGTTTTGTTGTTAATGTTGCTTAACAATGATTATTTTATCACATAAAATAATTTTTAAAAACTGTTAAGAACAAAAATGTCTTGATTCTCCATACTGTTCTCAGTTTTGATTTATCGCATATAACTCAGAGAGTTGTTTCGCTGGACTGAATACTAGAAAAATGCTTAATGTATCCTGTGTCTTATTTGCTGTAGCAACATATTCTGTTGCTTATAAATGTGATATTAGAAGTATAAGGGGATTTGGAAGTCATTTGATGAAACCTGTTTATTTTAGATGAGGCCCAGAAGGGGACATTGTTGTTATAATTACCTTATTGATATTTTACATTTTAAAAATCACATAAACATAAAGGCTCTAATTTAATTAAATCTTCATAATAATCCCATAAAGTGGTTATTGTCATAATCCCACTTGATATGTAAGAAATCTGAGTCTTTCAGAGATTCGGACTTGCCTAAAATCAGACTTATAGAACTAGTGTTTTGAATCTCAGTCTAGTGGTCTTTCTGTTAGTGCTCTTTAAATTCTTGTATTATTAAGCTTTTAATACTAGTTCAAGAGGATTTTATTGTAGTGGGTTTTTTGTTAGTTTTTTGAGTTTTTTAGAAACAGGGTCTGGCATTGTTGCCCAGGTTGGCTGGAATACAATTGCCCAGTCATAACTCACTATAACCTCAAACTCTTGGACTTAAGCAATCCTTCTGCCTCAGCCTCTCAAGTAGATGGGACTACAGGTGCATTCTACCAAGCCTGGCTAATTTTTTTTAATTTTTGTAGAGACAAAGTCTTGATGTGTTACCCAGGCTGTTCTCGAACTCATGGCCTCAGGCAATCCTCCTGCCTCAGCCTCCCAAAGTACTGGGATTACAGGCGTGAGCCACTGCACCTGGCCCTCATTAGTTGTTTTTTTTTTTTTTTTAAACAAATGTTCTGTGGTTGACTCCTTATTGAACAAAAACTAGCAGTATCTGTTAATCAGTTGGGTATAGGGCAGTTATATCACACAGCTAGATTTCTGTCATCATTCTGTATGTCTAAGGGTGTTTAGATGAGGAGTTACTGTGATTTTAAATGACTGTTTGTAATGCCAGTGGGTTAATTTTAAAGTATGGAGAGGACTTCTGCACATAAAACTCCATCTTCTTTTTCTGCTTTAATTTTTTTCCTAAAATTTAAATATAATACAGTAGATATTGGGATATTTGTAAATGTTATTTTTAACATTTGTAATGTTGGTCATTTAGAAACAACCTGAAAGTCTATTACATGAAGTTTTATTTTGTTGAGAAAATGTTAAGATGGAGTGGATCATTTAGCTAGTGATGGAGAAAGCCAGTTGATCACCATCTGTATGTTTTTTTCTAGTCATTAATATATTTACAGAAACTCATTTAAATCTCTGCAGGGTCATTTACATTTTAAATTAATAAATTATGCTTATTTTTGTGTAAAATATAAGGTAGAGTGGTTTTCATAAATTTGAGCTCTCTTGGGTACATGCTCATTGTAAAAGAAAAAATAGAAAAATATAAACAAAATAAAACTCTCAAATCTTACCATCTGTGGATAACCACTGTTAATATTTTTGTGTATTACATCTTCTCTTCAACTAATATAACATTTCCTTCAGTTATTAAGAAATGTTTATAGAGAATATTTTTAATGTATGCCTAATCCATTATGTAACTATACCATAGTTTATTTTACCACTTTCCTCTCTTGGATATTTAGTTTTAAACATTTTTGCTAATAAAATTAATGCTATGATGGGCATTCTGGTACAAAAGCTTGTTTTGTGTTTTTCGTCTTTTCATCTTGTATTACATTCTTAGAAATGAAATTGCTGAGTCAATGATAGTGCATACGTTTAAGGTTCTTGATACATACTGCCAAATTGCTTTTTAGGGAGTACTTTCTAAAATTTATTTTTCCTTTCTCTTGTCAAGAACACTGTCATTCAGGACATTATGAATGGTACTTAGATTTCAGGTTTAAATTCAATTTATAATTTAACTCAACAGTAAACACTTTTATAAAATGAAGTATATGAGAAGACTATATCAAGAATAGGCTTAGATATTTATTTGAAATGGAAGTGCACTGGGTTTCACCAATGGGTATTTCCTCTGTTCCCCTAGTTTCCAGAGTTGAAGCTCTTTGGCAGTCTCACAGGTCATGCTCAGTATACTTTGCTCCGGTGCCCCCTAGTGCTGGTCCTGTAGAAGCAGCCTTCAGTTTCTCTTCTCTGTAGCAGAAAACATCCTTCTTCCTTCAGCTCCTTCTGGACATACACAAAGACATTTAAAGAGCCAGGTAAATAAGAGTTAGGGCTAAAATATTGCCCCCATTGCCTTTTTTGGCCTGGGGATCTTGAATTTATCCTCAATTTTTTTTTTTTTCTCCTAGGAGGAGCTGTCCTGCTTTCTATGGTCTTAGATTTGTGCTACCCTTTGCCTTACCCTGTATGTTTCTGTTCTAGATTGCAATACGGGGAGCCTGGGGCAGACCCTTCTGGACCCTGGCCCTCTTCCTAACACTTTAAGTCAGAGAAAGTCAATGTTCTCTAGGTAGCTACAAGTCAAATTATTATTGAGGTGTTTAAAATTTGCAAAATTTGTTCCTCCATTACCATCTTAACTAAAGGTTCTCCTCTGCAAATTCTAATGTGTTGACCTCCAAACATACTGGAGAAAGGAGGAGTAAAGATGAAATTGGGAGAGATTGTGGCCAAGGGGCTTGGCCGAAATACGTTTAACCTTGCTATTCTTCCCACAAACATACATTGCTACAAATGTACTAGAAATAGGCTCACATACATAAAAATCTGCAGGCTACTTTCTGTACCTCTTTCTTTCCTCTTCCCTATCCACTCTTCAGAGTAGCAGTGAACAACAAAGAGATAGCTCACTCAGGTCCTCACCCAGAATTCCTGTAATAACAAAATATAGATAGCACCTCTCCATCTGTAGAGTTAACTGCTTTGAGAGGAGGGAGGGGGGTAAGGGTTAGAAATGATAGTTACCCTGTAGGAACAAATTTTTAATAGCATGTTACCATTTTACGTTACTTCTTTTCTTAGAGAATCTTTTCCCCTCCTCTTTTCATTTCTTGAGAATTTTATCCTCATTAACTATCTAGTTACTTCTAAGCCTTTCTTTTTAGTTGTTCCATGATTCCAGAGTTGTTCTTTAAAAGGTGTGTTCCTGTTAATATTATGTCTAATCACAAGTGCTTGATTGGCTGGTCTAGAAAAGTTAGGGGAGAAACATCCAGGTTTTATTTAATATCCATTTCTTATTCAGCTCTCTCAATGTTCTTTTTTAAAAATCTGGAATACAGAAGTAGGTGACTGCTCATACCAAAGTCTGAACTCCAAATTTTTATTCAACCCCAGCATTTAAAATCCTCTGGAAACCAGAAGTAAATATCTTCAACTTAGAAAAGAATTCTCAAGTTATGGTTTCAGCATTCCATTAAGAATGCCGTGTTGTGTTTGCAAATGTTTATTTCTTGGGCCTCCCATGTATAGGAGCTTGCTTTCTGGTAGGGAATTCCCCCTTAAAGGATAACAAGGCTTCCTCAGCTTCACAGGCCTTCACATGGATGCTATTTTTACCTACAAAGAGACAACCTTTAAAGCACCTAGTTTACCAATTCCCAAACTCCTTAAGATATTTAATATTTCATGATCCAAGTAGTGAGCCAAAACTGAAAAGATCTATTGATTCTATTCTAAATAACAATATTACAATGTAAAAATGTGTTTTAACTGAGCTTATCAGAGGCCTAAAGCAATATTAAAAATGTTTAGACAAAACATAACACTCACCACTTTTTAGTACAGAGATTGGAGATTCATTCCACCAAAATTCATGATTAAAAAGTTTACTTTCCTGTCAGGCCATTTATTTGGATAAAAACAAAATAGGTAACTTATCCTACTTAATATCTCCTGAGTGACATAGTAATGCATTTTCCTTCCTACGATAGTAGGTTTTTTATTTTGAAACTGTTTTTTTCCTAGTAGTAACAATTACTAGGCGTTTGTTAAAGAACTTCTTGTTGATGACTCAATTTATCTATATAGGAAGCTCCCAGTTTTTCTGTTTCCAGCATTTTTTGTGTTAGAGCATGTTATTTCAAGTTAAACCTGAGTTTGAATTTTGGCTCCACGTCTTAACCACCCATGGCAAAATAAGCAAGTTACTTCAGTTTGAGCTACAGTTTCCTCATGTATACAGTGAGAATGATACTTTTGGATAGGTTTGTTGAGAAGATTAAGTTGAAAGAAGTGTTTCAATTACCAATAGATGTTGTTTTATTGGCATTAAATTTCAGTCCTAGTCTTTGCTTTGCTATCCTCTCCCCCACCAAAACCAAGAGTTGATACTAAATGAACTATTGTCTGAGGCTATGGGTGTATATAAACATGCTCAATAGCTAGTGTAGGTTTGAGAAACACATGGTAGATTTTGTCCTCCATCTAAATATTTGGGTTAATTTGGGAATCAAGTCTCTCACTTTGGTCCTAACAGTCACTACTTTTCCCCTGTTCCTCTGACTCCTTCTTTAGCTTCCTTCATCCTTGTACACTGCAGGAAAGAGAAATCAGAAGATCCTTTGGAACTACAGTAGGCAGCTTAAGGGTTCCTGGATCATAAGTGGATTAGCCTTTGAGGCAATGGCAGGAGTCAGCAGGTGGGGATTCAGATCGCCAAGAACAGCAACAACACTGAAAACTAGGTATTACATTTGGGGTTTAAATATGCAATAGTTGTTTTATTGTATATTCACAAAAGTTGTACACTTTCCCCCCGTCTCTCCCGAGAAAGATACTAGTAGTGATTACTCATATAAGAAAGCAGTTTCAGAGATGTAGCATAAGGTTTACCTCACCACAATGGTAGGATCTTTTCGGTCTTGTTCTGTTTGTCACTTGTTCCAAGTGAATGAATTGAGTTCTCTCGATTTTATATGTAATGTGGATAAATGACAGTTCAGGTTAAAAATAATCTAATGAGCCTTGTTATATATTGGTTACTTTGCTAGGTACTAAGAAACATGACACAGTTTGTCTCCAAAGAGCTTTTATAGTCCAGTACAAGCTTAGCAAACTGTAGTCCACAGGCCAAATCTGACCATACATCTGTTTTTATAAATAAAGTTTTATTCGAACACAGCCATGCTCATTCCTTTATATACTGTCTCTGGCTGCTTTCATGCTACAATGGAAGAGTTAAGTAGT
The DNA here is from genome assembly GCF_041146395.1 of Eulemur rufifrons. Classification (NCBI taxonomy): domain Eukaryota; kingdom Metazoa; phylum Chordata; class Mammalia; order Primates; family Lemuridae; genus Eulemur; species Eulemur rufifrons. Next base: position 119,730,003 of record NC_090989.1, read on the forward strand.
TGGGATACAGATTATGGCTTGCAAAGCCTAAAATATTTACTATCTGATCCTTAACACAAAAAGTTTCCAACCCCTGGCCTAATAAAGTAACCCCTTGGTCTTGTTTACCAGACTTTGTGAGTTAGAAAACTCTATTTGCCTATTATGGGTAAGTAGAAGTTTAGTTTTGTAACTGTTTTTCATCATAAAAATTTTTTGAAAAATTCTTAGCAGGCTTTATTTTCATATTCTGAGATCTTTGATCTGGGCTAGCTCTTTGTTTTACTCCTTTTTATTCCAAAAATGTATGTTTGTCAGATAATACTGAACTAGTTTTATGTGTTTACTAGTTTTTCTGTGGCTTCATTTTTTGGCTTAATGATATTTTATAGCTGTGGGTAAAAAGATGACTAAATTTGGTCTTCCACTAGTCACATAAAATTGTGACACAAAATAAAAAGAAATCATCCATTTAAAATCTGTATGTATGTGTGTCTAGGAATTAACTCTTACCTTTACCTTTCCTCACTGGCTATAATATTGAGATAGTTGGCTGTTGTGGGACAGTCTACATTTAAGATCTTTTTTTTCTTCCTAAGATGTCAAATGTGAGCCTTTGTGCCTTTAGGAAAGTTTCTTTCTACTACAACTTATATGATAAATTCACCATCTTAATTGTGCCTTCCTTATTTGGGGTTCTTTGTTACGGAGATCTTGCTGATCAGAGTGTAGTTTAAAAACATCATCTTAATTCATCGGAAGAGATTTCTCCTCTTGTCTTTGTCAATAGATTGCTGATAAGTTGAAACTATTTTGCCCTTTTATATTTGGACATAAGAAGGTTTCAGTCTTCTAATTCTTGGTTTCACTACCTCTATCAGGAAGCAAAAAACCTTAGTCAGGCTAATGTAGCCACTTGCAAAATGAAAAATATAACTAGGATATCATAATTTAAATCTCAGTATGATCTTATTGCCTGACCGAACTAAATTCCTTTACACAGCTACTGTAAGAAAAAGTGCTTTTGATGCCAAGTTGCTTTCTGAAAATAAAATAAAATATTGGTTTCGTTTAGGAAAAAAAAATTTGAAAGGCAGCACCAATATAAGTGCCATATACAGTTTATATGGACTAAGAGAAAGAAGATAAAATAAGATAGTTTACTCCCCTCTTCACTCTTTACCTTCGGTTCCCACCCCTATAATCCAGGTCTTCTCCTCTAGCTAGAAAGGGAATTTATTTAAATAAAACTCCATTGTGTTTTAGTTTCTTAAAATTACAGTCTTTTGGCGGGGGGGGGGGCGGCTAGGGCAATATACATAACCTAAACCTTTGTACCCCCATAATATGCTTAAATAAAAAAAAAATTACAGTCTTTATAATCAGTGTATCTTGTTCTTGGATTATTCTGTTTCAGTGCCTATTGGGTTTACTGGCACTATGTGTGTATATATATGATATATATTTTAGATATATACATATATTTTTTAGTATTCCAAGTTTCAAATTTCTTACTTCCGTATTGCTGCCTATCTGCAAGTCCCCGCATATTAATCTTGATATAATAAAGAGTCATTATAACAAAATGGTTAAGAGCATAGTCTGGAGGCAGATTGCTTTGGATAATTTACTCTGCCACTTCTAGCTGTGTGTCTTTGGGCCTGGCACTTAACATCTCTGTTCCTGTTTCTTCATATGTAAAATGGGGGTGATAATATCAATAATCATCAAAATTGTGAGGATTAGTTGTTAATCTGTGAAATACAGATTAATGCCTGCCACATAGTAAGTGCCAGTAAATGTTAACTTTTATTATTATTGCATTCTGGCCCAGAAAAAAATGAAACACTACGTATAAGTGCTCTTATTTATTCAATGTAAGTTAAACAGATTTAATTTTTTTCACAATGAATTACAATTTTAACAGGAGAGAGGTGAAGATATCCAGAATATGAGAAATGTTAACAAAGTTTTTTCAAATTAAAAAACAACCAATGATTTATATTTTAAAGTATTTCCAAGTTAAATGTGCTATTTTGCTATTCAGAACAAGCTCTTGTTATTTGCCATGTTCAGAATCTTTTTATATTTCTTTTTTCTTATTTTTTTCTTTTTCTTTAGAATATCATCTACTGTTGTTCTTCAAGGGGCATTAAGAGTAAAGCCCACTCTAAGACTTGTTATCTTAATACTGGAGTTCTAAAAAGGCAAATCCTGAACTTCTTAAAATCATGATTTAATGCCCTGAAAATTTCTAGAGATAGTTACTATAGAATAACCCAGTAATGGCAACCTGCCTCAAGTTGAGCAAAATCATAGTCTTGGAAATCAGAATTCCAGCTATGTAAATCAAAAGAAATGTAGTAAAATGCCAACATCATGAAGTGGGATAAATAAAAAGCACTGAGTTCTGAAATGCTCAAGAACCTAAATTCTGTTCCCAACTGTTCAAAAGGATAATACTATATGAGATTAGCTAACTCTGTTAAGCATACAACATCTGTGCCTATTTACCTACATCTATAATTCTCTCAGGGGAATGTAACTAGTTACAATTAAATTAACCTTCTTGGGCACTCAAATAATATTAAGGTTGCATCCAATTCTAGGCCAAATTTTATTGCTAAAGGCGGCTTTGACTTCTGTTTCCTTGGTTGCTTCACATTTCCAGTTTCTTCTTAAAGTACTACTACTAGTTAAGTCCATCAGTAGATTGCTTTGTGATATTAAATTTACAATTCTTCAAATGTATTGGAAAGTAATCATTTTACATAATACACATTTGCTTTATGATTTACTTTCAAAGGAATCTCTTGCCTCCAACTCCAAAGATAGCTGATTCTCTAGATGACTTCCTTACATACTAATCAAGAAATCTAAGGGAATAAAAGAGCATTAATACCTCCCTGCATCATCTTTTTAAAAACAATAATTATTTATTGTTTGATGGAATGAACACAGTTACCCCTAGGATTGTAGTATCATCCCATTTTAAGTATACTGATATTTCATTCAGTAAATATTAACACATTGACTACCACACTAGGAAAAAAATTTTTTCCTTGGGGCCACAGTGTTTTATTACGAAAATAGAATAAAAACTTGTAAAACAAAATGATCCTTTCTAATCTAATGAAAAATTTGTTGGTTTTTTCCTGTGTTTTTTTCATTAAAAAAGTAAAAACTTGGAAATAAATCATGTGAAAACTTGAAAAATAGTTCAGAAGGGTAAAATGTTTTTCTTGTCAGGCTTAAGTGTAATTTAAAGGTAAACATAAATAGAAAAATGAAATTTATTGACTTCTATTCATTTAGTCCACTTTTTTAGAATTAAATGTCAATATTAATTGCAACAATAAAAACAGCAACAAATAAGATTTTCACAAACCAACCGCAGGGTTTTGCCCAGGTTTTGCTTCATGAGGCCTTGGGCTCAAAACTAGCATGAGTTAAATACAACTCACATGGCAGTTAATGTGTTAAAAACACCTGCTATATGCCAAGCACTATTCTAGATACTAGTGATGGAACAGTAAACTTTCATCCTTTGAATACTAGGAGGTTTACCAATTTGCAGCTACCTGGTCTCATTTGAATTCCCTGGAGTCAATTCAGCACAATCACAGAATGGTACAGAACCCCAGAATACCTAGTTCAACCCTCTTCTTTATAGATTTTAAGAATCTTTAATCCTGAGATGTAAAATAATTTCTCTCAGATAACATAGCTAGTTAATAGCATTGTATGTTTTTTATTCTTTCAGTCATTCAGCAAACATTCTCAAATCTTTTGTATTAAAAAGATGAACAATGACAAAAAAATCCTTCCTCAACCTCAAAAGATTTCTCCAGTAGTCATCTTATTTTTCTCTGACTCTACTTTTTTGAAAGGGTTGACTTCTTACTTTCCTTTCAACACACTACAGTCTTAACTTTAGGACTCATAACTGCATTGATAGTGCTCTCACCAAGGCCACCCACAGCTTCATAATTACTTTATCCCTGGGGCACTTTCTAATCCTTACCTGTCATATCTCTCTGTAGCACTTGTCATTATTAGTTACTCTATTCATTTTAAGTGTTTTCTTACCTCTGGATGCCATATTCTCCTGGTTTTATTCCTATTCCTCAGATCATTTCTTAGACTTCTTCATAAGCTATTCTTTGTCATTCCTCTTTTAAATTTTGGTGTTCCGCGGGATACTTGTCACCTTTTTCTACATATTCTCCTTGAGCAGTTTCATCCACTTTTCATCACCTGTTGCCATCTAAATGCTGAAGACTCGCAAATCTTTATTCTTGTTCAGATTCTTTCCCTAGGCTTTGAACTCATACATCCAACTGCCTACTAGACATCTCCAGGATATCTTTTAAGGATCTCAAAATCATTGTCTCTAAAACTGAACTACTGCTAACTGCATTTGTTCCTGTTTCTTATTTTGGTGACTTGTACCACAATACAGCTAAGAGGTGACTGACTACCTAGAAATTTAGGAGTAATCAACAGCCTCTACCTCAATTACTCCCTAAATTCTATCCATTTTACTGCTTTAATTTATCCTACATCTGTTCACATCTTTACTGCTAACATTTTATTTTTAGGCCCTCATTCTATATTATTCCTATGGCCTTTGTTAATATGTAAGAAAATACAGGATAATGATTCAGAACATGAACTTTAGAGTCATACAGCCCTAGGTTTGGATCCTTACTCTGTCACTTAGAATCTGTGGGTGCTCTGAATACCAGTTTCCTTGTCTGTAAAATAGGAGTATTCCCACTGACTTCATAGGGTGATTGTGAGATTTAAATTTTTGATCCTTAGAACACAGTACTTGGTACATAATAAACTCTCAACAAAAGATTGTATCTACTCTTAAATGGCCTATTTCACATCATTCTCTATTGTGTTTACAGTATGATTCTTTTACACAATATGTTAGCACTCCCATGGTAAACTTCTTCTTTAGTAGTTCCTTATTGCCATCAGCATAATATCCAATTGATGTAACATGGCATTTTAAATGGTCTTCCATGGAAGTGGAAATGGATCCTATTTTCCTCTTTAGCTTTTTCTTGTTACTCTTTCCCCTATTTATACCCTAGCTGTAATAAATTAACAGTTCCTCAAAAGCACCTCCAAGCTTTTGAACATCTGAGCCCTATCTGGAATACCCTTTTTTATAGCTAGATAATTTTTGTCCTTCAGAACTCAGCTTGCATGTTATATTTGGGAACCCTTCCATGACTACTTTTGACTTTTAGTTAGATTTTCCAACATAGGGTTCATGCTCTCTCCCACCATAGCACTCCTTACACTATATTGCAGTTGCCTGTTCCCACCTCTGTTTCCCTCAATGCATTGTGAATGTTTAAAGAAGTTCAAGGACTGTTGATGTTTGATTATTGGATAGATGTTCATCTGCAAAACATTAAAGGTTCTCAAGAGGGTATCATTTTTACTGTTCTGCACAAAATGAGCTCGTGTCTTCTTCCAAATACTGCACTTACATTAGCAAAAGAAAACGTGTGTAATTTTTGAAGTATTATTTGAGATATGAAGATCTCAAAAAGGAATTAAGTGCTGTCATTTGTATAAAATAAAGTTGCTTAAAGAATTTTAGTTTAATAGAATACTTTTCAAAGTAGTTTCTATGTACATCAGCCTTTGCTCAGGTAATTACTCTCCATTACTATTTTAAATGCTGATATCTCCATTTATCTTATTCATTAGTGAGAAGAATATGAGTTCTAATATCAGACAGTCCTGGTTTCAATCTCTTGCTAATAATGACTACTTCTTAAAATCTATATGTAAGCCCTAAACCAGTGCCTGACACGTTGTAGGTACTCAATAAATTTAAATTTCCTTTTATATTTTGTAAATGTTGTTCTATATGGGATATTATCTAGCCATCTAATTAAATCCTGTTTATCTATCCAATCTTAGATTAAAGCCCATCTTCCTATAAAGGGTCTTCTAACTCAACTCAATCTACTACAGTTAGAGTAAACATAATAAATGTGAACACTTAATCTCTCTAATCGGTCTGTCTGCTAGAATGTTAACTCTTTGAGGGCATGGACCCTATCTTAAATTTATCTTTCTTCCCCTAACGTTTTGTAGACTGCTGAGATATATGGGAGAAGTTCAGGACACATTTGTTGCTTAATTTATTTTTATCAATGTCAGCCTAAGTAAACCATATTTATAAAGGAAAATCTGTTCGGAGCAATCATACTAAGCATTCCATAGCTAAACAGAACTGAGTGTTTGAGATTGTCAGTTTTGCTGCCCCTTCTGTTAGGACAGATAATAAAGAAATGGCCATACTAATTGGTTCCCAACAGCGAATTTGGTTTTACAAATTTCCTTGACAATAAACCAATTTGGCTATTTTCTGTGTATTATTTCCTATGGATCAGTTGTCTAGGATATTGTAACTCATGCTTGAAAATTTGAATGTCTTACAGGAGGATTTGTTGGTATTGAGGAAAACAGTGAAATCCTTTTTGGCTGTTTGCCAACAGTGCCTATCTAATGTTAATACTCCAGTGAAAGAACAGGTAAGAAATTATCAGTTAATAGCTCTTTTTTTTTTTTTTTTTTTTTTTTTTTTTGTTGAGACAGAGTCTCACTTTGTTGCCCAGGCTAGAGTGAGTGCCGTGGCGTCAGCCTAGCTCACAGCAACCTCAAACTCCTGGGCTTAAGCGATCCTACTGCCTCAGCCTCCCAAGTAGCTGGGACTACAGGCATGCGCCACTATGCCCGGCTAATTTTTTCTGTATAGATTTTTAGTTGTCCATATAATGTCTTTCTATTTTTTAGTAGAGACGGGGGTCTCGCTCTTGCTCAGGCTGGTCTCGAACTCCTGACCTCAAGCGATCCACCCGCCTCGGCCTCCCAGGGTGCTAGGATTACAGGCGTGAGCCACTGCGCCCGGCCGATAGCTCTTAATAAAAACAACTCAAAAGCATTAGTGAATAGTAATTTCACTAATGTAATCTTTTACAAATTTTTTGTAAAAATATAATTTTTTATGGCAGTTCTTAGCATACATGTCCCTTCCCAACATTTATGGGACCTGGGACAAGAGTGTAGATGTAAATATGTCATAAAGCAAGCTGACAACTTGTTATATAAAATACATTCAGCCGGGCCCAGCAGCTCACATCTGTAATCCCAGCACTTTGGGAGGCTGAAGCAGGAGGACTGCTTGAGGCCAGGAGTTCAAGACCAGCCTGGGCAACATAGTGAGACTCGTCTCTACAAAAAATTTTTAAAAAACATTAGCCGGGTGTGATGGAACACACCTGTAGTCCAGCTAGTCAGGAGGCTGAGGCAGGAGAATCGCTTGAGCCCAGGAATTCAAGATTACAGTGAGCTTTGATCAGGCTACTACACTCCAGTCCGGGCGACAGAGCAAGACCCTGTCTCTAAATAAAGCAAAACAAAATACATTCTGTCTTTTGACAAGTATACTCTTACCAACTGAAAGGCCAGCTTGAAACTGAGAGTGCTTGACTCCTAAGAATTCTGTACCAAAAACATTGACAGTCTAGGGAGCTGAACTATGGCCTATCCTCTTACTATCTAATCTTCAGCTCCTTCACATACCAGTCAAGCTCACACATGTATGTGAATACTTCAGCCCACATATTGAAAGTCTGTCAATACCACCCACCCAAACAGCTCCCTCTTTACTACCCTGGGGCATAGAAGTATGCACACTGGAGATGCAGTATACCTAGGGAAGAGGCCTTTGCAGGGCTTAAAAAGAGGATCAGGACTGTTGTTAGGGCAAGGAATCCCTGAGCCCCTATACTTGGACAATGGTGTAGAAGTATGGTTTAGTAAGCAGGTAGGCATAGCCTATTGGTCCAACAGATTGCTTACCCCTTAGAGAGGGAGGGGCACATCCCAAAGAAGGTCACGGTGGGCCAGGGAAGTACTGTTTCCATGATGTGATTTTTTTTCTTTAATTATATTGTCCTATTAAGGAGTACTTTTGTATAAAACAGAATACACCTATTTCTTATTTTAATATTGGGCTAGAAAAAGAGTCTAGTTAAAAGCTACAGTATTACTTGTCCTTTGTTATTTCTTCTTCTTAAAAATATGTTGTCACAGGTCTCTTCTTTGTTGGGTTATCAGCATTTAAAGTGGAAACAGAGGCCGGGCGCGGTGGCTCACGCCTGTAATCCTAGCACTCTGGGAGGCCGAGGTGGGCGGATCGTTTGAGCTCAGGAGTTCGAGACCAGCCTGAGCAAGAGCGAGACCCCATCTCTACTAAAAATAGAAAGAAATTATATGGACAGCTAAAAATATATATAGAAAAAATTAGCCGGGCATGGTGGTGCATGCCTGTAGTCCCAGCTACTCGGGAGGCTGAGGCAGTAGGATCGCTTGAGCCCAGGAGTTTGAGGTTGCTGTGAGCTAGGCTGACGCCACGGCACTCACTCTAGCCGGGGCAACAGAGTGAGACTCTGTCTCAAAAAAAAAAAAAATAAAAATAAAAAAATAAAGTGGAAACAGAGATTATATTTCCTAAACTTTATGCTGTAGATCTTCAGAACCCCACCCCTACTGTCTAGAAGTACCCAGCTCTGGCCATTTAAGCCAAAAAATCTACTGTTTCTGCATCAGACCTGCTTGGTGATGTCCAAAACTATGGCCTGGTGAAAAAATATACCTGTAGATTCTCTTTATGCTCCCCCTTCTTTTCAAATGGCTCTTCCTAAATATTTTAATGTATTTCATGATTGTGCAGTCAAGGCATGAACTGCCATGATTCTTGCTGGAGTTGGACAGCCAGGTATACAACCATCCCCAAATAAATGCCTAAATTGTGTTTTCCATAGAAATCAAGTTTGGGTGGGGGGTAGGTGGATTGTTCTAAGATGTAAGCCCTCTGTTAACCCACAATAAAATCTTTCACCCAATCTATTAAATAGAGCAAATTTGGCAACATACTTGTACTACTTTATCTTTCATGAAATGTGTTGAAAGTTCAATAATATGATTAAATTTGTTGGGAGGCTTTTAGATACTGGTTTTTATATGAATGGTCTACTATGGTCATGCATCGCTTAACGACAGGGATACCTTCTGAGAAATGCAACAGTAGGTGATTTCATCATTGTGTGAACATCATAGAGTGTACTTATACAAACCTAGATGGTATAGCCTACTATACACCTCCAGCAGTGGGGAACCAGCAGCCTCAAGGGTATATGTGGCCCTTCAGATCCCCAAGTGTGGCTCCTCAACCAAACCCAAACTTCACAGAAAGGATTTGTTCTGTAAAATTTGGATTCAGTCAAAAGGCCGTTCCCCATCCCTGGGTGAGTATTTATATGTCTAAACACAGGAAAGGTATAGTAAAAATATAGTATCAAAGATAAAAAATGGTATACCTGCCCTATACATTATCATGAATGGAACTTGCAGGACTGGAAGTTGATCTGGGTAAATGAGTAAGTGATGAGTGAATGTAAAAGCCTAGGACATTACTGTATATTCCTGTAAACTTTATAAACACTGTACACTTAGGCTATAGTAAATTTATAAAAAAAAATTTTCAATAGTACATTAACCTTAGCTTACTATAACTTTTTTTTTTTTTTTTTTTTTTTTTTTTGAGACAGAGTCTCACTCTGTTGCCCAGGCTAGAGTGAGTGCCATGGCGTCAGCCTAGCTCACAGCAATCTCAAACTCCTGAGCTCAAGGGATCCTCCTGTCTCAGCCTCCCGAGTAGCTGGGACTACAGGCATGCACCACCATGCCCGGCTAATTTTTTCTATATATATTTTTAGCTGTCCATATAATTTCTTTCTATTTTTAGTAGAGATGGGGTCTCGCTCTTGCTCAGGCTGGTCTCGAACTCCTGAGCTCAAACGATCCGCCCACCTCGGCCTCCCAGAGTGCTAGGATTACAGGCGTGAGCCACCACGCCCGGCCAGCTTACTTAACTTTTAAACTTTACAAACTTTTTAAACTTGGACACTTGTTATATATAACACTTAAACATATTGTATAGCTGTACAAAAATGTTTTTTCTTTATATCCTTATTCTATAAGCTTTTTCCTGTTTTTAAATTTTTTTTTTTTACTTTTTTAAACTTTTTTGTTGAAAACTAAGACACAAACACACTTTAGACCTATGCAGGGTCAGGATCATCAGTATCACCATCTTCCATGGCCACATCCTGTCCCACTGAAAGGTCTTCAGGGGCAGTGACATACATGGAGCTGTCATCTCCTATGATAACAATGCCTTCTTCTGGAATAGCTCCTGAAGGACCTGCCTGTGGCTTTTACGGTTAACTTTTTCTTAATACATTGAAGGAGTACACTCTAAAATAATGATAAAAAGTATAGTATAGTAAATATATAAACCAGTAACATAGTCATATGTTATCAAGTATGTACTGCACATAATTGTATATGTTATATTTTTATATGACTGACAGTATAATAGACTTGTTTACAACACCATCACCACAAACACGTGAATTATACATTGCACTGTGAGGTCATCGTAGCTACTGTGTGACCAGGCCATAGGAATTTTTAAGTTCCATTATAATTTTATGGGTCCACTGTCATAGTCCATCATTGACCAAAATGTCATTATGTGGCGCATGACTGTATTAGAAATTTTTTTATATTAGATTTTTTAAAAAGAATCCCAAATAGTAGCTTACAGATATATATTACTGCATTATAATTTGTCAAATTATAGTGTGTCTTGAAACTTATGCTATTTATTTGATTAAACAGTATATAATTCATTTCTAACCTCTGTCATAATCTGTTATATCAATTTGGTATTTTAAGGGTTGAACTAAACTCATTTTTAAAAGTTCAAGTCAAAATATCCTAATCAGCTATTTTTGAGTTAATATAGCCAGGTAAAAGATTATAATTTAGGGGAAAAAAATCTTAAATATGACAAGCTTTTAATGAGAAAAAGTAGTTTTATTAAGTTTGGAAATTTAAACCACATAGTTGTAATTTAAATACTTAAAATTTATACTATGGTACTGCTATGGAACTGTTTTGATTTGGTATGTTGTCATTAACATTGATTTGTTATATCTCTATTTGTACAATATTTTGTTGATGAACAATATTTTTTTGATGAATTCCCTTTGCATTCCAGGCTTTCATGTTACTCTGTGATCTTTTGATGATTTTTAGCCACCAATTAATGACAGGTGGCAGAGAGGGCCTTCAGCCTTTGGTGTTTAATCCAGATACTGGACTCCAGTCTGAACTCCTCAGTTTCGTAATGGATCATGTTTTCATTGACCAAGATGAGGAGAACCAGAGTATGGGTATGTGTAGCTACCATCTTATCAATATTGATTTTGTTTTACTAACCCCAAAAGATAGTAGGGGAAAAAAGTCAAATTCAATCCTAAAACTTACTGAGATTTCTTTCTTTTAAAAAAGTTAATAGTAATATATTCATATAATTCAGAAACCAACAGGAATAAAAATGTACGTAGTGAAGTCTCTCTCCTTTAACTTTGTACCTCAAAGATTTTTTCCTATCATGATATAGCAAACTTCCTCAGTCATTTTCTAACAGCTACATAGTATTTCTTTGTGTAGATGTAGCATAATTTATATAATCCACCTTACACTGTTTGACATGGCTAGTTTCCAATCTTTAGCTACTATAAACTATCCTATAATGAATAATTGTATACATCTGTCATTTCCCACATGTACAAACGTATATGAAAGACGGATGTTGTTTCTAATTGAATGTCCAGGTTCATAATTTTTTTAAGGGAAAGCATCCACTTTCCTTTCTGTTCCTCAGTGGTCATCGTATATTACTTAAATGAACAAAATATAACTAAGATATTAAATGCTGAAAGACTATTATCAAACCTCACTAGTCAAAATTGTGCTTAGCCTCTAGAATAAGTTAGCAAAATTAGACTGAATTGTTAATGATTAGTTATAAATAAATGTCACTTAGAATAGGTTATTTGCAAATAGATGATTAAGCTCTCTAAAATAATGTAAAAAGCATGTCCGATCCACAGATATATTTGGTGCTATTAGAATTTTTTTTTTTTTTTTTTTTTTTTGAGACAGAGTCTCACTCTTGCCCAGGCTAGAGTGCCATGGCGTCAGCTTGGCTCACAGCAAACTCAAACTCCTGGGCTTAAGCAATCCTCCTGCCTCAGCCTCCCTAGTAACTGGGACCACAGGCATGCGCCACCATGCCCGGCTAATTTTTTTCTATATATTTTTTTTAGTTGTCCAGCTAATTTCTTTCTATTTTTAGTAGAGACAAGGTCTTGCTCTTGCTCAGGCTGGTCTCGAACTCCGGAGCTCAAACAATCCACCTGCCTCCGCCTCCCAGAGTGCTAGGATTATAGGCGTGAGCCACCGCATCCGGCCTATTAGAATATTCTTAACAGAATATTTTAGAAAGTACTAGGCTGTGAAACAGTGTGTTTTAGAGTCTATATTATATTATATTTGTCAGGAGACAAAATTTATCTGCCACTTATCTTAAGCAAAAAGATTTCCAACTTCTCAAAGCACTGATGGTTCACAACAGGACTAATTAGTAGAAAGGAAAGAAAGAGATTCAGAGTAAGTTCTTTTATGAATATGTACATGTGAAGAAGAGAAGAAAGCTCACCCCAAGGAACGGCAGGCCAGGACATGAGAGTGTCAGTAAAGAGCCTGAAACAAATGTTATCATCCAAAGCCTTGTTGGAAAATGTTTTCTAGAATAAGAAATAGGCAACCCAGTGGAGTGTAAAACTAAAAGATTTGAGGAAGAAGCACTACTTGTTTTGAAAGTGTTTGATAGGATTTTTTTAAAAAATGATATGTGCACAACATGGTTTGTAAAATATTTTATTTCTCATCTGATAATGTAACCATGGTTAGGACAAGCACTAAAATTATTTCCTTCATATATTTCCATTACTCCCCCAAGTATTTTTGTAAAAGAAAATTTTTTCCATGTCTTAAAATTTTTCAGAGATTTCTTCTCTGTGGAAGTATGTTAGCACATAAGGAATATTAAAATAAGAAAAGACAGCATGTTTAAAGTAAATAGATATCTTACTATTATGACAAAAGTATCAGAAAAACAATTTTTTTATACAGTTGTCCTTTGGTATCTATGAAGAATTGGTTCAGGGACCCCCACAGATGCTCAAGTCCCTTATGTAAAATGGCATAGTACGGTCAGCCCTCCCTATCCAAGGGTTCCACATTCGTGGATATGGCGGGGAGACTATATTGTTTGCTTATCTTACTCAATCTTTGCTATGATGGTCTCCCTAGAAGATAACTTTAGTGCCTATTAAGTGTTTGATAAATGTGTAACTAAATGCAGCACCCAAAAATAATTAATCAGTGTAAGATTTTTCTCCCATCAGTAACTGAATTGTACCTATTTATGAAGTTATAATATTAACCTAGTTTTCAATTATACAGATTTTCTGCACTGTTTTCCTGGAATACAGTGATAAAATTTATAACTAACTTATTTTCTGTGGTTAGAGGGTGATGAAGAAGATGAAGCTAATAAAATTGAAGCCTTACATAAAAGAAGGAATCTACTTGCTGCCTTCAGCAAACTTATCATTTATGACATTGTTGACATGCATGCAGCTGCAGACATTTTCAAACACTACATGAAGGTATAGTTTCGTATTCTTATTTTCTCCTTCCATCTAAATGACAAATTTGCAATTAAAATGAAATGATGATGATGATGATGATGACAGAAGCTAAAATTGACAGCTTTCATCTATGTAATGTGGATGATTTTCTGAAAAAATTTCTTTTATATGTTTTTTTATTAGTCTGTGCCATTGTATCAATTCCATTGAGTAGGAGTTCCTAGCATTTATATGAAAGAATATACTCACTTTCTGGCTGTTTTCATTTTTATAAGCTCCATTTTGTTCCTGACCCTCTGAAAAAGCAGTGCTCAGATTTCTTAATGGTATGGCCTAACAGGCACAGATAGGAGTGAACACATCTCAGTTTTCCTGTATTTGCCTTGTGCTTATGTCACAGAGAATATTCTGTATTGCCCATATTCAGAATATTGTGTGTGCCATTTGATCTACTTGTATCTTCATCCATATTTGGGAATGGCCCGATTCCAGCTATGATATAGTATAGCTAATTCATCATATTTTGCTGAAAAACTGCCATGTGGTGAGCACTGTGCTGGTAGCCAGAGGTTTAACACATTAACTGCCATGTGAGTTGTATTTAACTTACGGTAGTTTTGCGCCCAGGGCCTTGTGAAGCATATGTAACTCACATCTGTCTCTTCACCTCGGGAGCCTCGAGAACTATTTTTCAAGTTGCATATAACTCATGCACAGAAAACAATAAAAAATAACAAATTTTTCAGTAAATTAGAAAGGATCATTTTGTTTTTGAAGTTTTTATTCTACTTTTGTAATAAAACACTGTGGCCCCAAGGAAAAAAAATTTTTTTCTAGTGTGGCAGTGACTATGTTAAGACGTGATTTCAGCAGTAAGAAGCTTATAGATTATTGATAAAGTAACTGTTATTTGTTCTGTTTCAGCTCATTTTTCTCTATTTAGTCTACAAAGAAATCATGAAAGAATTTTCCAAACTATTGATACACAGATAGACTGTGATATTTGCCTGTTGAACATTTCTAAAAGAAAATACCATATGTTAGTAAACTTCTGCTTGCTCTTAGTGACCATTTCATTTCTAAGTATTCACAAGCACTGCTTTTATGATGTATTCTGTAGTCTTAGATTCAGCATCAAGCTCACTAATATATTGTTCAGAATAGTTATTCTTTATCCTGATTTTGCATCAGTCATCTAGAGCATTATTCCAAATTACATGTTCCCGATTCCCTGAATGAGAATATCTAGGGTAGATCCTAGGCATTTTTGGGGAACCGCTCTTTAATTTTTCATATGACTTTCTTTCCCTTTCTAAACTCAGAACTATGATTATCTGTCTCTATTTAGGACTATTATCTATCTGCCTCTAGCATTTTTTCTATTTTTCTCCATTCCTTAAAGAGCACAGTGTTCCGTAATCTGTGCTAGTTTCCTTAGGACATGATTCATCCAGCCTAAGAAACATTCCTTTGGAATGACTTGATGCTCTCATTATCTCCTCACTAAACCTGGATCTCAGTTCCATTTTAAGGTGTTTATGTTACTCTTTTTATATATTAGGCCATTAAATATGAAACATCCAATTTCAAATAAGCTTTGTTTATGATATCTCAAACAAGAAGCAGTACAAATATGCTCCTAAACTATCGACACAGTTTTGCCATCTTTTTTTTTTTGAAACAGAGTCTTGCTCTGTCACCCTGGGTAGAGTGCAGTGGTGTCTCTGTAGCTCACTGCAACCTCAAACTCCTGAGCTCAAGCAATCTTCTTAATCTCAGCCGCCCAAGTAGCTGGAACTACAGGCACACACCATGACATGCGGCTAATTTTTCTATTTTAGTAGAGATGAGGCCTTGCTCTTGTTCAGGCTGGTCTTGAACTTCTGAGCTCAAGCAATCCTCCTGCCTTGGCCTCCCAGAGTGCTAGGATTACAGGCATGTGCCACCACACCCAGCCAGTTTTGCCATCTTAAGGGTAGCTTGTTTATGCCAGCAGTGAAGAAGCCTGGAGGGTGAGTGGCCATGAAATCACAAAAGGTGTTTTCCACAGCTCGTTGAGAATTGAATATTTTTCCTTGCAAGAAGTGGTCCAAAGCCTAGAAGAAATGGTAGTCAGTTGGTGCAAGGTCTAGTGAATAAGGTGGATGACAGGGAGTTTCCAAGTACAGCTTCTGTAGTTTGAGCATCCTTGTTTGTGCAACATGTGGTCGAACGTTGTCTTGCAAGAGGATTGGACTATCTCTGTTGACCAGTGTTGGCTGCTTAATCTCAGGGATCCTCATCATTTCATCTAATTGGTTGCAGTAGACATCTACTGTAATTGATTGACAAGGTTTCATGAAGCTATAGTGGATAATACCAGTACTGGACTGCCCAACAGACACCATTAACTTTTTTTTTTGATGAATATTGGATTTTGGACTATGTTTCAGCACTTCATCTTTATCTAGCCATTGTGCCAAATGCTAGCAATTGTCAAAAAGAATCTATTTTTGTATCACACATAACGATACAGTGTAGAAATGGTTCGTCTTTGTGTCATGACAGCTCTTCTGATTCTCATTTAATTCATGCAAGTGTACCCATCTATCAAGCTTCTTTACCTTGCCCATTTGTTTCTAATGGTCGAATATTGTTGGAATAGACACATCAAACCTTGCTGCTAATTAACAAGTAGGTTGAGGTGGATTTGCCTCTACCACAGCTCATCAGTATCCACCTTGGTCTCAGGTTGCCCATGTGGCTCATATCTAAGATTTAAATCACCACAATGGAACTTCGCAAACCATCGATGTACTGTGCATTCATTAGCCACATCCTTCCCAAACACTGTGTTGATGTTTCGAGCTGTCTGGCACTACATTGGTTCCACAATGGAATGCATATTCGAAAATTACACAAATTTTTGACTTATCCATGGTTTCACAAAAATTGCTCTAAAAAAAGGGTGAAAAATAATCACAAGCCAAACTGTGCATTTGGAAGACTGAGGATGTACTTTCACAATAAAAATAAAACAAGATGTGTCAAAGTGAAAGGTCGGAGATATCAACTGTCAAACTTAGTATTTAAGGAAATCGGACATTCATAGTTAATAACCTAATAGTTTTTCCCTTTAACTGGAAATAGAGAAGAATAAAATGTGTTGAGTTCTGGTTTTCCCTTAACAATACTGCATTGGTTCCAAGAAGTGAGTCTTACTCAAAAGTTTTATCACCAAGAATGTACCTTCATCTTATACCAAAGACTGTATCTCCTCATAAAAAATTTTTTTTATTAAAAACATTTGATCATCCTTAGCATTTTTTGTACACCTCTGCTCATTATACCTTTTTGTGAGTATTCTAATAGCTATTTGCTACTCTGATATATAGCTATGTGACTTTCCCCCCAACTTCTGTACATGATTATTAGTTCAAATATCTAAACTTAAGAAACCTGCCTGCTCAAGAACGTTAGTGTCTTGATACATCTTTCTCTTTTGTTCTTCATTGAGATAGGCTTTTGTTGTTGTTGTTTGGAGACCAGATCTCACTATTTTGCCCAGGCTGGGCTCAAACTTGCAATCCTCCCTGCTCAGCCTCCCAAGTAGCTGGGACTACAGGCATGCACCATTCATTGAGAAAATTCTTAACTGCACTGAAAGGGTGATCCTTTTGAGCTATTTCCCCTTTTATTGTCTCATATCATGGAAGCATATGTATCTTTTTGAAGATTTTGAAAATCCAGTTGCCAAACTAATATAAATCACTTCTTCATATGGCTTTAGGCATTAGCTTGGAAATAATATCCAGATTTAATGGTTTTAAATGAAACTTCCTAATTATTTACTCACAAGGAAAATTCTTTCAATCTTATGTAAAAAAACTGAATTATAATTTTTCTGAGTCCCTGTAGAAGATGTCTGTGTTTTAATTTTTTATATTATAATAGCAAAATATAGACATGTTGGAGGGCAATGAGATAGTAAGCAAAGTGTTAAATGAAAAGTTAAGTCTGTTATACTAATCCATCCTTCCCCCCTATTTAGGAACCCAGAAGTAAGCAATTTTAACTGTTTTGGTTGTAGTTCTTCAGGAGGTTTCTACCAAAGTTCTGTTTCTTGGTTTGTCACCTTTTAGATAGTATCTGTTGAGTTATATTATGAAGAATGAGGAATTTTTCACACCTCCTCTCTTCCTGGAATTCCCAGATTTTTAGTTTTATTATTAATTACTACATAATCTTAAATCTTAAATATCAAATAGGTATTTCTTTAACTTTAGACAATATTATTTAACTACCATTATGTTTAAGATGAGGAAATTTAACACCTCTGTACACTCCTTTCTTTCATCAACCGATTGTTTTATCTCATGAAATTTCAGTAATTTTAAAGTTACGTTTACTTTCTTTTCCTCACAGTATTACAATGACTACGGTGATATTATTAAGGAAACACTGAGTAAAACCAGGCAAATTGATAAAATTCAGTGTGCCAAGACTCTCATTCTCAGTTTGCAGCAGGTAAGGAATTTGGAAGGAGAGAGGCAAAGAATGGAAATAACATTACACTTCTGAGTGCTTAGTATGTGCTACGTGTCTTATATCATTTAAACTAGGTCATTTCATCAGTGCATTCATTACTGTGGATACTTTATGGTGTGAAGAAGGTATATTTTCCTTTCTTTCAGAATAGAATCCTATAGTTTACATTTCAAATAGATGCAATCCCAATTCTACTTTTGACCAGATGAAATGTCCAATTGGAAATTTAAAAAGAAAAGTGTAAAAAGTATTTAATGAGAAAGGGCACCAGAAGCATCCATATAAGAAAATGTATTGCATATATTATATAAATAAGATTTCTGGTAAATGCCTAATCAGTTAAAATAGAAATTTCAGGGGGCCTAGTGGTATGTGCATATATATGTCTACATATAAATGTATTTGGTTTATGATAAAGGTCTCAGTGGAGAAAGGATTGGTACTGTTCAATAAATGGTGATAGGTCACTTGACTATGTATTTGGAAAAATAGCTATTTATAGCCCTACCCAACATGTACCCAAAATAACTACTAGATGCATTATATATAAATGGTAAAGATAAAAGTTTATAAGAAAATAAGGGGATATTTTTTACATCTTTTTTTCTAAAGAAGGCACAAAGTTAAAAATTGATTATCTATATAAATTTAAATAGGTTTGTACATCAATCAGCACTTTGAACAAAGTTTAAAAAACAAATGACAGATTGGGGGAAATATTTTCAATCATATGTTAAAAATCCTACAAATGAGTAAGAAAGATAAATAAATCCCATAGAAAAGTAAGCATGGGATACAAAAAAGGCACTTTTCAGAGGAAGAATCTTACAAACCAATAAACATGAAAAGATTCATATTAATGTGGAATACAAAGTTAAGATGAGGAGATACTTATTACTGCTGAACAAATTGGCATGAAGTAAAATGATAAAGAAATGGAGAAAAAGGTCCCTTTTGAAAGAAGTTGCTCTTGTTTTAGAAGACAGTTTTGCAGTATATTTCAAAATTTAAGTCAGTAATTTTGCTTCTAGGTATCTACATGAATATATGCAAGTGTACACCAAGACATATATGTAAAAGATGTTTCATTGCAGCAGTCTCTGTAATAGTAAGATAGCAGAAATAGTCTAAATGTCCATCAATAGAGGTATCATTACATAAACTGAGATACTCTGAAGTAAGACAAAATATTAAGTGAAAAATAGCAAGTTTCAGGACAAAATATGTTGTTGTGATACCATTTATGTAAAGATAAAAACTTTATATGTATATGTAATATGTCTATACCAATTTAGAAAATTTCAGCCTTTTAACACTGGTTACCTTTGGAGAGACTAACAGTATTTTGTGGGAGACAGAAAGGAGAACTTTTACTTTGCTATCCCGTGAAGTTTTTTTACCATGAAAGGTATTCACTTTAAATATAAACTTTAAATCTTAAAGTTTAAGGCTGTTGTCTATACCTATCTGTGAAAACATTTTAAAAGTTTAAGAATTCATAAACAATTGTCTATGAATAAATTTGAAATCTGTGAAAGAACTGTTCCTTCCAGTAATGGCACAATAAGTAGTTCAGGTCAATCCACTGCTGAAGAAAACTAGAAAGATGGACAACCTTTTAGAACCCAGGAGCTATTCCAGGGAATGGTGTGATTAGAGTGAATTGAGAAATTGGGAAGTGAGGAACCGAAGAAAACAAATGTCAACAATACTCTTTAGGACCTTTGCTGTAAAGAGAATCAGAGAAATGGGTTGGTAACTGGCAGAGGAAATAAGGTCAAGAAATTGGGAGTATTTTTAAGATACAGCCATCTAGTAAAGAAAGAATAGTTAATGATGCAGGAGAGAGTGATAAACAAAGGAACAAAACCATTGAGTAGGTGAAACCTCCTGTACTCTTTTCTTCTCTAGTACAAGGGGATGGGGGTGGCTTTAGGTGAAAGTCTAGACAGTTCACCCCTCATAACAGGAGAGAAGGTAGGTGTGTACAGATACAATTACGTTTCTAGGTTTGGTAGTGGAATGATGATTGTGTTTATATTATTTACTACTCCAGGGTTTTGTTTTTGTTGTTATTTTGACAGTATATAGGTAACATATATATAATTTATCAGACTCCTCTACCTAGCTTAAGAAATTTTTGGTGTATTTTGTTATTGGGTGGAAAAAATCCTAGCCCCATATATCCAAATGGTCTTCTTTTATATAATGTTCTTTCTTATCTACAATATAAGTGAAAAAACAAAGTTCTGAATCTTATTTTTTTATATATTGCCATCTTGTAAAAATAACAGCAAAAAGAATATGTAAATATTTATAAATATATAGTATATTTCTATAAATATATTTCTTTTTCTCATCTCAAAATATATTCTTTATTATTATTATTATTTAAAAGAAGCAAATTCCTAACTGCTTTTAATCATACCACTAGCATGAAAATTAACTCAAGAAACTAGTAATATTAATAGTAGATGACTTGGAGTAAGGGAACAGAATGGCTGCAGTTCAGTGCAAGGAGAGAAACATTTCACCTTATGTCTTTTATACATTTTAAATTAGCTATTCTGAAAATAAATAAAATTTTAAAATTTCTGAGCTATAGACTTTTTCATCTTTTTTCTTTCTGCCAGCTATTTAATGAACTCGTTCAAGAACAAGGTCCCAACCTAGATAGGACATCTGCCCATGTCAGTGGCATTAAAGAATTGGCACGTCGCTTTGCCCTTACATTTGGACTGGACCAAATTAAGACACGAGAAGCAGTTGCCACACTTCACAAGTGAGTGAGAAGTACTTTCTGTTATAAAGAATTTTGTTTACTGAAATTTAAATGAAATAACTGTTATTTGACCCATTTTTAAAGTGACCAATAATAGAACTCTCAAGTTGTAAGAACTTTAGAGATTATCTAGATTAAAGATTCTCAACTAGTAGGGCACTTGTAATTTGAAAAAAAAACTTACTAAAACTAGCCATTTTTTTCTTTTTTCTTTCTTTTTTTTTTTTTTTTTTTTTTGAGACAGAGTCTTGCCCTGTTGCCATGGCTAGAGTGCTGTGGTGTCAGCCTAGCTCACAACCTCAAACTCCTGGGCATAAGCCATTCTCCTGTCTCAGCCTCCCTAGTGGCTGGGATACAAGTGCGTGCCACAACACCCCACTAACTTTTTCTATTTTTTCTATTGCTCAGACAGTAGAAATTAATTCTATTGCTCAGGCCGGTCTCAAACTCCTGACCTCAAACAGTCCTCCCACCTCGGCCCCCTGGAGTGCTGGGATTACAGGCATGAGCCACCATGCCTAGCCCATTTTTTTCATCTTACGAAGCATAGAAAGCAAAGTTTAGTAACATATTTTTGTCTGGTCTATCACGAAGAAAATGTTATGGGAGATGTGTTTAAAAAGACTGATTTGGTCAATGTCATTACAGAAAACTTTTTGTAAACTCACACAGCTGCTTGATACAATGACCAGCTCCAAGAAGCAAATTTTCTGACGATCTATCTTTCCAGGATACCATATTACCTCTAAAAAATACACATAGGAATTTAGCTTTGTTGCAGATATGTCATATATTCACGTTAGTCTACCATCTAAATTTATCAGATTTTAGTACCTTCAGTGATGATTTCACTACCTTCCCAAATGTTTTTGTAATTTTAACCCACTGAGAATACAATACTATCTGGCAAAATAAGATGATATTTTCTTTTACTTCAGGGATGGCATAGAGTTTGCCTTTAAATACCAAAATCAGAAAGGACAAGAATATCCACCTCCTAATCTGGCTTTTCTTGAAGTACTAAGTGAATTTTCTTCTAAACTTCTTCGACAGGACAAAAAGACTGTGTAAGTTGAACATTATAAGAAAAGTGGTTTTATAATGATTCCATTGTAATTTTAAATGTTTACTTTTAGAAAACTTTTTAGCCATCTAGATATAATTACTATTGATAATTTAAACTCTGATAATTTAAGGAGCTAATTTAGTTTTCTTTCAAGCATTTATATAGTTCTTTTCCTGCATATTCTAGAGTACTTTTTAGTATTCCAGAATATGCAAAATTAAATTAAGCAGGTGGAAATGATTTTTTTCCTTTTTTTTTTTTTTATTTATTTAGGATATTATGGAGGTACAAATATTCTGGTTACATGTAATGTGTTTGCACCGCCCAAGCCAGGACTACAAGCGTATCCCTCCCCCATACAGTGCGTTCCGCTTCCATTAGTTGTGGATTTACTCCCCCAACCCCCCTCCGACCAGCAGACAGAAAGCTCACAAATCAATAAACTGTCTCTCAAGGAAGAGCAAATTAATTCTAAACCTAGCAGAAGAAAAGAATTAACTAAGATCAGAGCAAAACTAAATGAAATTGAGAATAAAAGAACTATACAGATGATAATAAAACTGAAAGTTGGTTTTTCAAAAGTATAAATAAAATTGATAGCCCTCTTGCTTGATAGACAAGAAATAGAAAGGAAAGGACTTTAAGAAACTAATTCAGAAATGAAAAAGGAGAGATCACTACAGACATTGGAAATACAAAACATTACCTTTGAATACTCTAAAAATCTATATGCCCAAAAACTACAGAATGTGGAGGAAATGCACAAATTCTTGGAAACACATAACCTCCCTAAGCTCAATCACAAGGAAATTGAATTCCTAAAGAGCTCAGAAATTGGAGCAACAATAAAAAATCTTCCAAAAAAAAAACCCCGGACCAGATGGATTCACACCTGAATTTTCCCAAACCTACAAAGAACTCATACCTATACTGCAGAAATTATTCCAAAACCTTGAGAAGGATGATATCTTCCCCAACTCATTTTACGAAGCCAGTATCACCTTGATACCAAAGCCAGGAAAGAACAAAACAAAAAAAGAAAACTACAGACCAATATCTCTCATGAATATAGATGCAAAAATCCTCAACAAAATCTTAGCAAATTGAATCCAACAACACATCAAAAAAATAATTCATCATGACTAGGTGGGCTTTATCCCAGAGATGCAAGGCTAGTTCAACATACACAAATTTATAAATCTAATTCACCACATAAATAAAAGCAAGAACAAAGACCGTATGATTCTCCAACTAGACACAGAAAAAGCATTTGACAAAATCCAGCACACTTTTATGATAAAAACTCTTAACAAAATAGGCATAGATGGGACATTCCTTAAAATTATTAAGGCCATATATGATAAACCCATAGCCAGTATCATACTGAATGGGGAAAAACTGAAAGCATTCCCACTTAGAACAGGAACTAGACAAGGTTGCCCACTATCTCCACTTCTATTCAACATAGTGCTGGAAGTCCTTGCCAGAGCAGTCAAACAAGAAAAGGGAATTAAGGATGTCCAAATTGGGGCAGAAGAGGTCAAATTCTCACTCTTTGCTGATGATATGCTATTAAATCTAGAAAATCCCAAGGATTCAACCAAGAGACTCCTGGAATTGATAAATGAATTCAGTAAAGTTTCAGGATATAAAATTAGTGCCCACAAATCAGTGGCATTCATATACACCAATAACAGTCAAGCCAGAAATGATTTCATATTCTGCAATTCAAAGGTGTATCAACATTGGCTTAGCCATTGTGTAACCCTTCCTTCTTTACTTTTAATTTCATTTTAGTTTTATTTTCTATTTTATTTGACATGTTTCAAAAGATTGTTGTTTTTTTTTTTCTTGTTTGCTTTTTGTGGTCACTGATAACAATTTAAAGAAATATATATGTAGTTTTCAAAAGTAAATTTTGATGGGATAAGTTTTACTTAGCACCAAACTAGAAACTTTTCAAAAGGATGATACTGTAATGATTAATAGTTTATAAGAAAATAAGATGATATTTATAAAATTGATAGGAAGGAAAGTCAGTTATAATATTCTAAATAAAAAGAAATTTGGAGAGACAATTAATGCTTATATGAATATAAGTGATAGTTCTAAGGAAAGATGTTGACTTCATGTTGGTCAGAAAATATTTATTAAGCCCCTAATATGGTTAGCTATCATTCTAAAGATTATGTTCTAATGCAGCGGGGGGTGGGGGGGGTTGGGGGGGGACATATAAACAGGCAAGCAAACAAATAAGAGTTTCAGGTGCTGAAATGGGGTAATAGAGAATGATGGATGTTGAGTATTGGTGGGAGTAGAGTGGTTTGAAAACTTTTTTTTATAAAGGCATTTATAGCTATACATTTTCCTCTGAACATTAGCTACATCCTATAAATGTTGGTAGGTTGCATTTCGATTTTCATTCATCTCAAAGTATCTTCTCATTTCACTTGTTATTTTTGCTTTAACTTATTGGTTATTTAGAAGTATTTTAATTTTCACATTATTTCTGAATTTCTAAATTTTCCTTCTCCTATTGATTTCTAATTTCATTCCATTGTGGTCAGAAAGCATGCATTGTGTGATTTTAATCTTTTTAAATTTATATTTACAACTAATTGATCAGAACCAGTTACAAAATCCTTTGTTCCTTCTCCACTCCCCATGCTTCACTTGACTAGACTTAAATAATAAATAAAAATTATAAAATATAAAAATTAAATTTATGGGGGCTTGTTTTATGGACCAACATATGGTTTATCCTAGACAGTGTTCCATGTATGGTTGAGAAGAATGTGTTAATTCTTCTATTGTTGGGTGGAGTTTTGTTCTGTAAATGTCTTATGTTCTAGTTGGCTTCTAGTTTTGTTTATAGTGTTTTTCAAGTCTTTTATTTACTTTTTAATCTTTTGCTTACTTGTCCTATCTGTTTTTGAAAGTGGGGTATTGAAGTCTCCAACTATTATTATTGAATTGTCTATTTGTCCCTTCAATTCTGTCAGTTTTTGCATCATGTATTTTGGGACTCTGTTGTTAGGTATATATACATTTTTTTAATTATTTCAAAATATTATGGGGGTATAAATGTTTTGGTGCATGGTTCCCTTGTATAATGCTTAAGTCGGGGCTCTTGGTTTGCCCATCACAAGAATAGTGTTCATTACACCCAACCAGGTAAGTTTTTATCCGTCACCAACCCCCACACTTCACCTTTGTTGGTTTCCCATGTCCTTTATATCTCTTTGTGCCCGGGTGTTCGTACACATTTTTAATTGTTCTATATTCCTAATCAGTTGACTTTTATTCTAAAATGTCATTCTTTGTCTCTATAATTTTTGTCTTAAAGTCTGTTTTGTCTGATATTATTAATAGTATAACCACTCCAGCTTTATTTTGGTTACTGCTTGTGTGGTATACCTTTTTTCCATCCTTTTACTTTCTGCTTTTGTGTCTTTGAATCTAATGTGTTTCTGTAGACAGCAAGTTGGTTCATGTTTTTGTTGTTGTTGTTGTTGTTGTTGTTTTCTTGAGACAGAGTCTCACTCTGTTGCCCAGGCTAGAGTGCTATGGCGTCAGCCTAGCTCACAGCAACCTCAAACTCCTGGGCTCAAGCAATCCTACTGCCTCAGCCTCCCGAGTAGCTGGGACTACAGGCATGTGCCACCATGCCCGGCTAATTTTTTCTATATATTTTTAGTAGTCCAGCTAATTTCTTTCTATTTTTTTAGTAGAGACAGGGTCTCGCTCTTGCTCAGGCTGGTCTCGAACTCCTAAGCTCAAACAATCCGCCAGCCTCAGCCTCCCAGAGTGCTAGGATTATAGGCGTGAGCCACCATGCCCGGCCAGTTCATGGTTTCTTTTAATCAACCTGACAATCTCTGCTAGTAAACTTTTTGTTTTCTATATGTCTTGTGGGGGGTTTTTTGTTATCGTTCTTTCTCCTTCACTGTCTTCGTTTATATTAAGTGAATATTTTCTAGTGTAACATATTAATTCCTTTAATGATATTTAATTATATTCCTTAAGTTATTTTCTTAGTGGTTTTTCTGTAGGCCTTACAATATACATCTTATCAAAATTTACTTTAGATTTATTCTTGTTTATTCTAAGAAAATATAAAAGCTTTAATTCTAACTTCATTTCCTTCCTCCCTTTTTTGTGCAATTGTTATACATAGTACATCTGTATATTACAAACCCAATAATACATTGTTGTAATTATTACTTGAGCTAATCTTGTATTTTTTAAAGAAGCTGAGAAAAGAAAGTATATATTTAGAAAGTTTGTTATATTAACCCCTATTTACCATTTCTGGTTCTCTTTATTTCTTCCTATGGGTTTGAATTACCATCTGCTGTCATTCCCATACTTTAATACAACTTCTCTCTCACCTCTTTTGTGCTTATTGTCAAAGATACTACATTGCTATGTTATGGGCTCAACAATATAGTAATATACATATTGGTTTATACAATTGCTTTCTTTTTTTTTTTTTAGAGTCTCACTCTGTTCCTTGGGCTAGAGTGCCGTAGCGTCAGCCTAGCTAGAGTGCCGTAGCGTCAGCCTAGCTCACAGCAACCTCAAACTCCTGGGCTCAAATGATCCTTCTGCCTCAGCCTCCTGAATAGCTGGGACTACAGGCATGCGCCACTATGCCCAGCTAATATTTTGTATATATTTTAGTTGTTTGGCTAATTTCTTTCTATTTTTTTTTTTTTAGTAGAGAGGGAGTCTTGCTCTTGCTCAGGCTTGGTCTCAAACTCCTGAGATCAAACAATCCACCCACCTCGGCCTCCCAGAGTGCTAGGATTACAGTGAGCCACCATGCCCAGCCTATACAATTGCTTTTTAAATCAGTTGAGAGAGAAAGGATAAGTAAATATGTAATCATACTGTCTTTTATAACTACCTACTAATTACCTTTACTAGCACTCTTGTTTTTTCATGTAAATTCAGTTACCCTCTGGTGTCATTTTTCAGCTTAAAGAACTTCCTTTAAGTATTTCTTGTAACGCAGGTCTGCTAGCAACAAATTCTCTCAGCTTTTGTTCATCTGGGAGTATATTTTGTCTTTAGTTTTGATATATAGTTTTGCTGGATGTAAGATTCTTGTTTGATAGTTTTTTGCTTTTAGCACTTTGACTATGTCATTCTACTGCCTTCTGGCCTCCATTGTGTCAGATGAGAATTAATCATGATTAATATTATTGGATTTCCTTTGTATGTAATGAGTTATTTTCTCTTACTACTTTCAAGATTTTTTTTTTTAATTTTTAAAAATTTTATTTATTTATTTATTTAGGCAGGACTGTAGCCTCAAACTCCTAGGCTCAAGCAATCCCAGGATTGTGATCCCAGGAGTGTTCTTCTCTGTTGTCTCTTTGTTAAACTTCTGGCTGTTCTGCATTGTCCCTTGTTGCTGCTAGTATTAAAGGGCTACCAGCACCCTCTTATTTGCTCTCCATCAGAATCTGTGTTGTCAATGCCCTTAGGAAAGGATTTTTCTACTCTTCATTCCAAAAAAAGTCAGCCCCCCGCCTTCCCACACCCTGCCACCACCCCTCCAGAGCTGTAGAACTTCTTTCTTACAGCCTGCCTCAGCCCCTGGACAGAACTTTTATGCCATTAAATGAAAAGGGGGAGGAATGAAATGAGACAGGATATCATCTCTCTTCTCTCAGGATAACATCCCTGCTCTTTGAGCAGGGGAGGCACGGGTAACCCCAGGTTCTTAGCTTGTCCCTCCAGGTATGGAACTCTGCAATAGAATTGAGGTGGGGCATTCAGGGCCCCAGTGGAGCTGGGCTTGAGGGAGTTTCTACCCCAGCAATGGAGGCTAGGTGGGAAAAAGGAGCCTCAGTCCTCCTGTTTGCTTCTCAGAATAGAGCTTCTGTAACAGAGGGCTGGGGGTTGATGAGAAATGAAAATGGTATGCTCCTTTCTTTCAGGGTAGCCCTAAGCTGGAAACTAGAGAGAAAGGGAGCCCCCATCTTCTCAGCCAGCTGCCTGGGGCACAATACAGAGCTGTACTGGGGGAGAGGAGACAAGGAAAGGGAACAGGGCTGCAAGGGGTTCAAATGCTGCAAACTCTTGCTGTTCTTACCAAGATTTAGTAGATTTTCTTGAATAAATTTTTCTCTATTTGCTATATGCTCTTAAGATAATTTGCGAAGACTTTAAATTATTCTGTTTTATAATTTTTAACAGTTAAAGGTTGTTTTGTTGGGGAGAGGGTATGCTAACCTCCTCACTTCACCATTCCAGAAATCCTGCTCTGGTTTGAACACATTAAAAGAAAATTCAGTAATCTTTTTGAGCCAAACTTCGGGTGTTTTTTGAACTTTGTTTGGTGTTTAAAAGCAAAGGGAGAAATATAGGAGATATGTCCCCTGCCCCCTGCCCCACCCCCCCCACACACACTACACATACCCTTAGTGATACATTCTCTTGTTTTAAAGTATTACAGGAAGATGTGAAACAAAACCTTAAATTCTCAGGTGATGAAAAAATTTAAATAAGTGATACATGAACTGCTTTCATGAAAATCACTGCTGCTTCTGTTGTGTTTCTAGTCATTCCTACCTAGAGAAGTTCCTTACCGAGCAGATGATGGAAAGGAGAGAAGATGTGTGGCTTCCACTCATATCCTATAGAAATTCATTAGTTACTGGGGGTGAAGATGATAGAATGTCTGTGAACAGTGGAAGTAGCAGCAGCAAAACCTCCTCAGTAAGGAATAAGAAAGGACGACCCCCACTTCATAAAAAACGAGTAGAAGGTAAGTCTGCTTTTACACTATGAGCCAAACAGTTTGCCTGGTTTTATAGATAAAAAAAAAAAGTGGCAAATAATCTGTTGATGCAAGATAATAGTGTTAAGCACATGATTTCGTTGTATATTTGATATACACTGAGATGTTCAGGGAAAAGGTCATAATAGACAAATTGGGACAGAAAAGGGTCAAGGATAGCCAGGTGCAGTGGCTTGCACCTTTATCTCAGCTACGGGGAAGCTGAGGCAGGAGGATCACTTGAGCCCAGGAGTTCAAGAATAGTGTAGGCAACATTGTGAGACCCGCCCCTTCCCCTCCAAAAAAAGAAAGAAAGAAAAGAGTTAAGGAAAAAGTATTTGAAGAAGCATGGAGCAGAGAAGAAATAAGCACAGAGAAAAAAAGTAAAGAGTAATGAAGGTCTATAAAATTGACCCCCCAATAATCCTCAGTACATTAAAATTTTAAACAAGATAGTCAATTTGAATACTAGAATAGCTTTCCAGTTCTACCACTTGGCTGGATAATTTATTTTTGTATGTAAGACAGTGATTGGCCAAATCTGGTTTTATAACCCCTCTTGGACTATAGAGAACGGGAAGTTGAACTGTCATGAAAATCTGATCAATAGTACGTATTCCCATGTCCAAAAAGACTAAAAATTACTCTGTTAAAACAAAGCATACCTCTTAAACTTGCTGAGAGAAGTCTCAATGTAAAAATGCTTATTTCCTCAAATAATCTTCCCCCTTCTCCATGCTTCTCATTATAAATTTTCTCCAAACCAAGAGAGGTGGGCTGTGATGAGTCCTACTCTCTTGGTCTTTTTTACAACTTTCTGTCCACCTTTCATCATCTTAACCTCTGCTGCCTAAAAAAGTGACTAAGGGTTTTGCAAAAATCTCTGGCATTAGTTGGAATTTAAATCTAATGTTCTTTTCCTTATTCAGGAGACAATATCAACTATTGATGAAGAGCACAAATTCTAAAATCAGAGTTCTAGAATTCAAACCTGGCCTTCTCATTTATCAGCTGTATGACCTTTGAGCATATTATTTAACATCTTAAAGCTTCAATCATTGATCAAGTGAAGTATAATCAGAGTACCTATCCTGTCAGTTACTTGGAATATTAAATGAGATACTCCAAATAAAACAACTTAGTGTACACACAGTACTGAGCACAGTGTTTAACACATAGGTAGCATTCAACGAATGTTAGCTGCTATTATCAGAATGTTATCATCATTATATAGTAATGCTTCTTATCTAGCATCAGTCAGTGGATGAGGCAGCACCTATATTTCAAGAGAATGAAAGAATTAGTGTTAAATGTTAAAGTTTAACAAACTCTTCACAAAGTTTAAGATTTCCTTTCAAGTTTCAGCTTTCGGACTTAAAGTCTTTATAGTCCGGAGAATGAAAACATAAAATCCTCTCTATGTACTATAGGATCTTGGACTTTTCTCTAAAGAATGACTCCAGTCATTTCCCTTTGAAAATATCTTCTAGAGCAGCTCCTATCAGAGTGTTCCATATGTAAATGATTTTCCCCTGTACTCACAGCTTTTCTTAGGTGTAATATTCTTATTAGCCAGCACTCATGAAGTCTTTATTAGGTACTAGGAATGTTTTACATGTATTTAATCATTTATTTGACTAATACTTGTAAAGTCACTGGCACATAAGTGTCATAGAAAGGTTTTATAAGTCAACTCAGAGTTCAACATTATTATCTAAATTTTACACAGAAGAAATTAAGGCCTAGAGAATTTAGAGAACCATGTATAAATCACTAATGGAACATTCAGTTATTATCTTCAAGATTAAGGGAAGCATATATGGACCAGATAACCTAATTTGGTAATTGTTAAATTGCAAAAAAGAAAACTGCTCTGTATTGATTTGAAATTTACAAAATGACAAAGATAGGTTGCATGCCCAGAACTCTTAGGCCCTGGAATGTCATCCGTGTGGGATGAAAATGAGAGTATTATAAGAAATGTTTTCATGGAGGAATCTTTTAAATCTCAAGAAGAGTGAGTTCTTGCTGAAATTATTCATTCATTCATTCAGTAAGTCTCCACCAAGCACCTTCCTAAGAACTGTGCTAAGTGCTACAGATTAGGTATTAATAAAAGACCTCAAGCTAGGCGCGGTGGCTCACGCCTGTAATCCTAGCACTCTGGGAGGCCAAGGCGGGCAGATCGTTTGAGTTCAGGAGTTCGAGACCACCCTGAGCAAGAGCAAGACCCCGTTTCTACTAAAAAACAGAAAGAAATTAGCTGGACAACTAAAAAAAATATATAGAAAAAAATTAGCGGGCATGGTGGCGCATGCCTGTAGTCCCAGCTACCCGGGAGGCTGAGGCATGAGGATCGCTTGAGCCCAGGAGTTGTGAGCTAGGCTGACGCCATGGCACTCTAGCCTGGGCAACAGAGTGAGTCTCTGTCTCAAAAAATAAAAAAATTAAAAAAAAAAAAAGAGAGAGAGCTCATAGTGTAGATGGGGAGAGAAGAGAAACAGGTAGTTTGATTTCAGCATGGGTAGTCCCAGCAGAGGTGGGGGACTTGCAGCCTTCTGATTTCAAGATTGTTCTTTTTTAAGCACCAGAGGAGGCAAGAAAAGCTTCGTCTTTCTCTGCTGCACCCCTTTTTAATAAAAGGATTTGTTCTGTAAAATTTGGATTCAGTCAAAAGGCTTCACTTCAGGACCTAGAAAGCTACAGGTTCCCCACTCCTGAATGAATCAAAAAAGATTTTCTAGAAAAAAATGACATGTATTAGAGAGCTGACAGATGAGTTTACCAGGTTCAGAACCTAAATTATACTAATCTTTTTATCATAAAATTTTAAGTATGGCAGAGAATAAAAGTTTTTAATTAAATGTGGAATGAAAAGTGATATGATTAGATGATAAAACACATTTTTGTTGATTAACTAAGAGATTCAATAGTGAGCTTCAGATCAGTGGAATGACCTTAATCACACAATGGGTTGGTATTTCATGGGACAGAAAAGCCAATCCAGAAGGTACATATGTGTCTGACAAAATATTGGAAACCTGAGAAATACACTGAGAGAGATGGAATGCTTGCTGGCAAACGAGGAAATTAACATGTACATATCTCTGAGACCTAATAGGAAGAGGAAAAACAACAGGAGTCATACTAAAGTTTGTGATTAAAATTCTTCAGAAGGAAAACCATAGCCATAATAGTTTTTTAAAAGCCTTCTCATATTAATTTAGAATTTTTATAGGTAGTAACTTTTTTTTAAGAGATAGAGTCTCTCTCTGTTGCCCAGACTAGAGGGCAGTGATGCAATCATAGCTCACTGTAACATTGAATTCCTGGGCTCAAGCAGTCCTCCTGCCTCCGCCTCTTGAGTAGCTAGGACTACAGGCATGCGTCACCAGGTCCAGCTAATTTTTTTTTTTT
Source organism: Eulemur rufifrons (assembly GCF_041146395.1). Lineage (NCBI taxonomy): Eukaryota > Metazoa > Chordata > Mammalia > Primates > Lemuridae > Eulemur > Eulemur rufifrons. The sequence goes on from NC_090989.1 coordinate 119,762,231, forward strand.
TTAAATGGAGATGGAGTCTCACTATGTTGCCCAGGCTGGTCTTGGACTCCTGGCCTCAATCAATCCTCCTGCCTTGGCCTCCTAAAGTACTGGGATTACAGGCATGAGCTACCACACCCCCCAGAAACTTTATAATTATATAATATTTTATCAGGATAGTTTAGATATAGACATAATGCTTTAATCTGCTCTTTATAAACCATCTTCAGAAGAAGGAAAAAACAGTTCCTGGCTCCTTAAAGGAACTTAAATCTAATTACAAAGATAATTTGTACACATGACAAATGACATACCTGCTCATGCAGGATACTAAGTGAGGGCTGGGTGGGGTGATCGGGCTTCCCTGAGGACTTAGAGGCATGAAAACAGTGAGCCTCTCTACCCATCTCCACATGTATAACGTGGCAGAAAGAGTTATTTCTCTGGTGACCAGTGTCCAATTGTGCAAAGAGATGTGCTGATTTCTCCGTAATGGCCAGCCAGGTTTTAAGTACTACTGTCTGGGGCCCCTGTGAGGCCTAGGAAATAGGCCCTTTATTGCTTGAGCAAAGGAAAGTTGGCGAGGTCTCTGTCTGGTCCCACTCTTCCCCTTCTAGGGTGAATGAATCCTTAGAGATGATAGGACTTTAAGCGATGATAATGTGATGATAGCTAACATTTGATCATTATGTATGTTACCTCATTTAATCCTCCCAACTCTGTTGGGTTAGGTACCGATATCCCCATTTTACATATGAGAAAACCTTGGAAGTTTAGTAACTTATACAAAGGTCACACAAGTAAGTAGTGGAACCTAGGATTCACATTCAGCAACCTAACTGCAGAGCCATGCTCTTCAGGTCTATGCTATAACTGCCGCCAGAGTTCACTCCACCCATAATGTTCTGTGACTCTAACTGGAATTTTATAGATGAGAGTCTGGATAACACATGGCTAAACAGGACCGACACCATGATTCAGACTCCTGGCCCCCTGCCAGCACCACAACTCACGTCCACTGTACTGCGGGAGAATAGTCGACCCATGGGAGAGCAGATTCAAGAACCTGAGTCTGAACATGGTTCTGAACCAGACTTTTTACACAAGTAAGTAGTAAAAGTTTGTTTTCTTGGCATAAAACCTTTAACTGTTAAAGTAAAACTATTTAAGAAAAACTTTATTTATTCATCAAAGCATATAGCTAGCCAGTTTGCGAGAAAACAAAGCCGCAAATAGGGATAATTTATATGAGAAGATCTATAAAGAGTCTAAAAACATTGTGGATACCAGTTCCTCAAAGTTCACAGACCTTTAAATGCATACTGTCTCACTAAGTGCTAATTTTAGTCAGAGTTTGCATTTTCATTGGGCAGATTTATTTCTAATTGGGGACTTGCCAAGAAGATAATGCAGGTTACTTCCTTGGCAAGAGAACCTGTGAGAGCCTCTGCTAAGTTATCAGTAGTCTGAACACCAAATATATAGACTTTGTATTACCTTTATCATCCATTTACATAATAATAGTATTTCAACTTGGTTATATGTATATTTTAAACTATTCATGGATTAAGAATTTTTAAGATCTTATTTGATAAATTCTGAGAATAGTTGCTCTCTAATACAGAATCAAGGTCTTACCTTTTCCCCACACTAGCAATTAAAATGTTTTCTAGTATACAAGGCTCTGAAAATTATAGAGAAGGCAGGGTGATGGTGTGAGTTCTGCAATAAAAATCTTAACAGTTGTCTTCCATTCAATTTTGAAATTCTCTTAGCTCCTTCATTTATGTGTCTATGTATAGTGATGGATAAAAGGGAGAATTCTCTGGGGTTGAAAAATGGAAAGAGGCAATATTAGAAGTATTCAGATCCTGGGTTTTATAAGACCTCTTTGCTTTTTAAAGTATCTGCCGTTCTTCAAACCTGAGAGGATAATCGTTGTCAGCCATTGCATAACTGGGCATTCTTGAGCTGCTGAATGTCCTAGAAGGTGGTTTGCCTTATGACCAGCATCCCTAGACAGGTGACCTCACCAGTATCCCCACACCTCTTCCTATAGAGTGGGTTTCTCCTTGTTTGAGCAACCTGCCTTGCCTCCCTCACCTTACCACTTGTCAGTCCCTCTGGCTGTGGTCTACCTTCTTTTCCCTGCTCTAGGTTTATAGGTTTAATCAAGGTGGTTAGCCCCATATGACATAAAGACAAGCTACTTAAAGAGAATTTCATGGCCGGGCGCGGTGGCTCACGCCTGTAATCCTAGCACTCTGGGAGGCCGAGGTGGGCGGATCGTTTGAGCTCAGGAGTTCGAGACCAGCCTGAGCAAGAGCGAGACCCCATCTCTACTAAAAATAGAAAGAAATTATATGGACAGCTAAAAATATATATAGAAAAAATTAGCCGGGCATGGTGGTGCATGCCTGTAGTCCCAGCTACTCAGGAGGCTGAGACAGGAGGATCGCTCAAGCTCAGGAGTTTGAGGTTGCTGTGAGCTAGGCTGATGCCACGGCACTCACTCTAGCCTGGGCAACAGAGTGAGACTCTGTCTCAAAAAAAAATAAAAATAAAAAAAAAAATAAAAAAGAATTTCATGTGACAGATTTTATAGGCTAAAAATCACTAAAGTTTACATCCTGTAAAATTCCCAAGAGGCGTGTTTATGCAAGTTCCCATGTGCCACTAAGTGGAGAGTACAAAGGGAGATTTGACTCCATAACGAACTGAGAAAAGATGTTATACTCTTCCTTATTCAACTCTGGAGAGCTTTCAGCTGCCATACCAGCATCTTTTCCGTTCTTAGGGGCTTGCTCTCCAGCTAGGTATTTCTTGAGTGGGGCAGCAGCCAAAGACACAGAGGTCTGAGAAGTACCCTTGTTTGGCAGAGATTTGGGGAACAAGGATGAAAGATAGTTTAAGCATCCACCTAGCCCCAGCCAGCTTCTCTTGGAGACTTAAGGATCTCTTTGGGCAACTTACTGCCTTTTTTATAAAGGCACTGAGTAATTCCAGATAATTCCTCCTACGTGGGGATTAAGTCAGCCAACCATGGCTTTCTTAGCATGGAGCTTATTAGCTAAATTCATCGTCTGCTACCACAAAATGAATAATAGTACCCTCTCTTAGTCCTCAGATGCAGATCTCTTGGTTAGGCCAGCCGAAGTTAGAAGACTTAAATCGGAAGGACAGAACAGGAATGAACTACATGAAAGTGAGAACTGGAGTAAGGCATGCTGTGTAAGTGTTACATTGAATATCACAAAAACATAACTATGTGATTCTGGTCATTTTGTGAAATGGCTTCGGTGTCTGATGTTTGGTCTTAGGAGTTAAAATTATAATGCTTCATATGCTATGCAGCATAGGATAGGAATGGAGGCTCTTGAGACTTTTAGCATTTAAATTCTGCTGCTATGTTGAGCAAGCTCTAAAACATCTGTGCCTCGGGTTCATTTGTAAAATTGGGACAATGATAGTACCAATCAGAATTTGGAGGGAATTCACACAGAGCTAAATAAATGTTAACAACTGTTAATATTATTGCATTTAATTATACTTCCTTCTGATGAGATGAAATCTTGAGTGAACCAATGGAGTGCTCCTTAATTATCTTGGAGTTCAGTATCATAATTTATACAGTCTGTATAGGTCATGATTAGGAGGTATACTTCTATTGGTTAGAAGAGCTAATCTAAGAAAGAGCCAGGACTTCAAATTGGTTAAATCTGAACAGCTTTCTGACTGTACATTTTCCTTACCAGTCGGGGTCTAATGGAGGAAGATGCTGAGCCCATCTTTGAAGATGTGATGATGTCATCCCGGAGCCAGTTAGAAGATATGAATGAAGAGTTTGAAGACACCATGGTTATTGATCTGGTAAGAAAATTCACTGCATTTTTATTTTGTTAAAATATGTGATGTCATTGGTATAAGATGATCCTCTTGTTCTCAGAACCCTGTGGGAGGAAGAGTGAGGTGAGGAGGTGGTAACATTGACCAGCAATGGGTGTTTGGATGAGCTTGTGTGTTCTTCAAGCTTGCCTTCAAAGCTGCCATATTTTTAATTCTGGCAATAATAGGAACTAGTTCCTTTTTTTCACCTTCTTGAAAAAGAGCTCACATCAGATCTTTCAGCATAGCATGTGTATCTGGCCTCTTGTACTTTAAATTTGAGTCTTGCTGGGAGTTAGCTACTCTCCCAGCAAAACAGGTCCCAGGCAGGATCATTACAAGAGATTTGGAAATAACAGAGACAGAGAAATAATAAAGACAGAGACAAAGTGCAGTTTAAAGTGATGGGGGAGTCAGGGGTCCTCCAGCATTCCCGTGAGCTGTGAGGCACTGAGTGACATCCCACATCAGTATTTATTGTTATAGGAAATAGTTGTCCTTGGTTAAAGAATTACGTGTACAGCTCATTTGTTGAGGTTTCAAGGTTCCCCAAAGGTTTTAGGGGACCCTTACCTAAATCTGTCTACAAGAATAGACAGTTACAAAATTTTTCTAAGATAAACATTCTGAGCCCTAAGTTAAGTATAAACCTAGCTGAGCATACAAATTAAAGATAAAAATGTACAAAGCAGGAACACCGAGTCTGTATACTAATCTAATCTGTTTCTCTAAATACAGAGCTAGGTGGTAAGGAGTGAAGCAGGAATAGCCTTGAAGTTTAAGATAGTTCCAGCTGCATGTTGTCTTCTGGGCAGGCATTTTAATCAGCTTCTCAGCCTTGGGCCCAAACCGAGCTCTGCTGTGCAATAAGCTCTAGGCAATAGCTTGCAGCTTCGAAGAAATGTTGCTTTGCAGATGTTCTCTGACAATGCCCCCCTTTGTTGGAAGCAGCTTCTGGTCTGTGAACTAACACGCCCACAGATTCCTTCAAGGCAAAGCCCTGCAAAACTCCTGAAACCTTTCACGTCTTAGCCCTATTTCCCAACAGAGTCTGACAAAATACTGTGCTCCAACATTATAGCCAGATGCAGAATATGGAATTTATTGAGTATAAAAAGACATGTCTGAGATAAGGAAATTTGAATATGGACTCAATATAGGTAATACTAAAAGATTTTTTTTTTTTTTTAAGGAATAGTAATGTATGTATGGTGGTTACGTTTTTAAAAAAGTTTTCATCAGCTGTAGGTAACATTGAAGTAATTATAAGTGAAATGACAGGGAAGAAAAAAAATAGTAAGGAGACTCAGTGGAACAAGATTGGCCAAATGTTTGACAATTTTTGAAAGTAGGTGGTAGCTACATAGAAATTCATCATATTGCTTTCTCTGTGTATTGGGCTGCCATAACAAATACCACACAGACTGGTGGCTTAAACAGAAATTTATTTTTTCACATTTCTGGAGGTTAGAACGTCTGAGATGAATGTGTCAGCAGAATTGGTTTCATTTTGAGGCTTCTCTCCTTGGCTCGTAGATGGCTTCCTACCTTCTTCCTTTTGTCTTCAGATGTTTTTCCTATATGTGTATCTCCTCTAACTTATAAGGACACCAGTCATATTTGATTAGGGCCCACCCAGATGACCTCATTTTACCCTAATTGTCTCTTTAAAAACCCTATTTCCGAATATAGTCACATTCTATAAGGTACTGGAGGTTGAGACTTCAATATATAAATTGGGAGGAGGGGCGCATAATTCAGCCCATAACATTCTGCTTTGTGTTTTGAATTTTCCATAATGAAAAGTTTTAGTAAGAAATATAAATGCGATCATGTCACTCTGATCTATAATTTCCCTGCTCCACCCCCCAGTAGCTTTCCGTATACCCTGCTTTGGGGAATTCACTAAAGTTTATCACCTAGTATTTGATCAATTTTATAATTGTTCCATGACTTGAAAGCATGTTCTGTGTTTGTAGGCCCAAAATTACTTATATGTATTTATATGTTCAGTTTATTCATTTTAGCTTGAAAGTCTAAATCTCAAAAGTACTGCTAGGTTTTTTAAAAATCTGTGTTTCATATAAAAGCCAGATTCTCTTTTCCTTTTCAAAATTGACTGTTAAGAATTCTGTATATTTATGATACTGTCAGAAATATTAGCTAATTATCACAATTCATTGTCTTAATGATCTTAAGAGGAAAAAAAGTCACTGATTTCTCTTTCCAGCCTCCATCAAGAAATCGGCGAGAGAGAGCTGAGCTGAGGCCAGACTTCTTTGACTCTGCAGCTATCATAGAAGATGATTCAGTAAATGTTCAATTATTACTGCTTTTCATTTATGGTTTCTTGGTCCTGTTTATGCATAAAATTAATTGTGTTTCTCATTATGTTTCTAGGGATTTGGAATGCCTATGTTCTGAAGTCTGAAGAAAATTTAAAAATTTGGAACTCTATTATTTAGAGCTAGAGGCCTATATACTGTGATAGCTTGTATGGGGAAAAAACACTTTTGATGTGATCTGATTTGTTTTTTAATCAAATGATTAAGGTCAATCCCTTTTTGCAGGGACAGAAGAGGAGCATGTAAATTACCCACGGGAATGTTGGTGAATGTCACCTCAGAAAGACTGGCCTTAAAATCATTTGTGTCCTAATATTGGACTTATCCCGATACAGATGTGTGTGTTTTTCTGGAGGGAGGAAGAAATTTTAAATTTTTAAAACAGCTGTCAAGATAAACACTGTTATACACCTGTTTTATGAAAACAGCATTGAGTAAAAAAAAAAAAAAAAAATATTTTTAACTTTATTTTCCTGTTGTACAATTTAAAAACCGTTTTAACATTTTGCCTTTTTATGTTTTAAAAGCTAACCATTTTTATTAAACCTATGAGTAAGCAGCTCATCCTAATTGCCGAAGAGTGTTTTGGAGCTCACTGGATTTGGTTGACCTGGTGGAACACAGAAATATGAAGTAGCAGAACATTGACAAGCTAAGAAGAAATTCTGACATAGTGCATCTCTGCCAAAAACCACACACCCTCTGTGGATATGGATTCCCAGATTTTATATACTCTTGAATAAAAAGGTTTATTTTTATTTATAAAAGTGGGCATAAAATAAGAAATGTCCATGCAGCCACTTTTCCAACAGATGCTGTACACCGTTCATTTTATATAGAATAGGGAGATTAAAATACAGTGCATTTTCTATTGGTATTTGTTCTGTGCATTTTTAGCAACTTCTACCAGCAAATAAAGTATTCTCAGTAAAACAAAAATGATTCTCAAGTTATCAGTTTGCTGTTTTTACCACTTATTTCATGCCCTGCCAAATTCAAGTTACACAAACTTCCATTTTCTTAAGATAATCATGAAGAAATCTTTGCCATTCAGGAGTAATTTTAAGTGTAACATAACCGTGTCTACTTCCCATGCACTTAATACCCTTTTGCGCTAATTTTGTGAATTAAGTTTACTGATTATAGAAGTATGTGCTGCATAGAAGTCTGTGCTTAGAGGTTGAAGTTCCTAAGCTTACCTTGAAATACAGCTACATTTCAGTGTTAAATGTGCATATTAAGAATAATTCTTTTGGGGAAAGAAATTATGAATCTTCAGGACAGTCTTATGGTTTAGAGTTACATTCTGCTTAGACTTTTATGACTTGCTGCTATTGTTGTTTTTAAAAAGCCCACTTAGTTTCTTCCTTTCTGATTTTTAAAATAAGCCTCAAAATTTCCAAACCAATCCATCCACAGCTGTTTCTGGGCTGGTTTTTAAAGTAGCTGCAACAGAATCATGAGGCTTTCTCTTTTTACCAAATCAAAAGCATTTTTTTAAAATTCGTTGCACCCAATGATTATCTTTTGTGTGGGAAAGCAAACTGGATGATTTTATTCATCCTTTTAGTAAACAGACAAAAACAGATTTTTCTCAACATTTGTATAGTTCTGAAAAAAGTTGGTCACCAATGTTTTATCTGCTAATTCAGCAATTCCTGGGCTCCAGTTAGGGGACCTGGGGCCTCACTTTCTCCCAGAAATCTGGGCTTCACTGGAAGGGGCAGGAATGACTGAACTGTCCACCCCAGCCCTGGCTGCCTGTGATCCTGGCCAGGGAGCAAGCCACAAGGTACCCTGGCACACGCACAGACCGATCCTCTGCTTGACAGTCTCACGTGGAAAGCGGATGCTGACAGAATTGCAGACTACCATGCAACAAAAAAAGGCTTAATAGCAACTCCAATGGGTTTCCAGTTCAGTTTGAAGTCAATCAAACTTTTGTATTTTCAGTGTCTCCTTGATTGGTTTTGCTAGTAATTCTGTAAATTGTACATTTGCAATATGAGGTTTTTTTTTTCCTTTTGTACAATTTGAAACTGATGCTTCACCTTTCCTTTAATAAACTATTCAAAATCAGGCTTGTGCTAGTCATCCTATTGTTCCTAATAGGTAGAGCTTTCAAGAGACTATTTCCTGTCATGCTGTTCTTGAGAGAGTTTGCTCTTTCAGATAATTTGTTAAATGATGGTAAGTTTACCATATTAGTGAGGTATTGCTGTGTCTAAGAAAGCGGAAATTTAGAACTAGCTCACTAATTTTCTTTCATTCCTTGAATTTTCCTAGAGAGAGCAAGTAAGCCAAGTCATTTGGGATTTAAAAGGGAGTCTCTCGCGGGCTGTGCTGAATGAGGCATTCAGGGAACATCCACTGACTCATAGTATGGGTCCTTTCCTGCTTGAGAACCAGATCCCAGGCTTACGTGCATGGTTGTCCCATAGCAGTGGCCCTTTGAAAACCACCTAGATTCAACATAGCTGTAGAAATGAGGGTTACTCTTGTCACTAGAGCTAGACCTCATCCTTAAGAAATCACATCCTATACACTTTTATGGGGCTGGCCCTGTTCTTTGGGCTGAGTTCCTTAAATGGCCTACCATACCTATGCAGAAAAGGCAGAGATGTGGGAGATAAATCAGCATGTAAGCTCGCCAGGCAGCCAAAAAGGGAAGATGATAAGAATGGGTCTGTGACAGCTCATCTTGAAGAATATAAGATTATGAGACTAAACCAAGGCTTTCCCCATGTGTGACTTCCCCTTGGGTCAGGCTTGCAAATCTCACAGCTATGACCTGACTGTAACTCCCTGTTTGGCCCTTTTCCCAGATAAGAGTCCATCAAGCAGGGAAGAGTGTCTTCGTGGGAAACAAAGGTTTGGTGCCCACCGAGGCTTTTCATACCAGACCAAACTCAGGTAAGGTTCTATCCCTGCCTGGAGAGTCTTGCTCTGTGGGGGTCCCTATATCAATCACATACCACTTTTTGAAGGCAACTTTCTACTCCCAAGACATATAAAGGAAATATTTTCACCATCTGGGACAGTAGGGACACGGTCAGAATTTAACTATGGAGGCTGCCACACCAGCTAGAATGCACCGGCTGGATTCTACAGAGGCCTCAGACTGAGGAACTGCCATCAAGTGGCTGTAGCTCCTGCTTAAAATGGTGGGAACCCCATGCCAACATCAGAGGCTTAAGAACATGAGGATCAGTAGTTCTCACCAAAAGAAAGTCACAGCTCTCCAGAAATCCTTTGGAATCAGAAAAACAAAAAACATTCATAGCTGTTAAACAGGTAAAGTCTTGGCTGACTCCTCAACTCCATCAAGACTGTTAACTCCACGTGGAGGTGAGTGTCCTTCACAGGCTTCTTTGCCTCTGGATGCACTGATACTTTTTCCTGGCCCAGCCAGAGAATTGGGCTAAGACCAAGACATGGTCAAAAGAGAAGGTGGAAGAACTTTTCACAACAAAAGTACTTTCTGCCAAGCACTAGAAGGCTGTATTGTAGGTGTGCTCCTCATTACTCTAGCAACTCAAAAAGATGGCCATCTGTTGGTACTACTGTGTAGAGGGTTCATGCATGAGATAGGAAAACTTTCCAAATGCATAATAGTAGCTCTTTGGGTTAAGACGCAATCCCAAGGGAACTGACCACCACCTCTCTCTCACTGCTACTCTTACCCCCAACCCTTAGGAGTTCATCTCACCTGCCTCATCAGTTCAGTGGCAGTACTTTGAATGGTTAGAGCACAGGCTTGGGATCAAATCTGTCGGGATTCAACTCAACTTCACCACTCATTAGCTGTGTGGCTCAAGGGAACTGGTTTACTTAACACAAGGCAGGGGTGGGTCCGGCAAGACCCTAGCACAGTGCCTCCTATACCACAGCTCTCACCATATTACCTGGTTTCTGCTCAGTAAACCCAAGTCTTCATTAGTTACAAAATTCAACACTTTTCTTTTTCCCTTTAAGGTGAGGGCACCACCTTAAAGGTGGGAAAGGCATGCCTGCACAACCGCCAATGAGAATACTCAACTGCCGCCACTCAAGGCATTCTGTGGTCCACTTGACAAAGCTTCCAAAGTCTTGCAACTTCCTGTTTTTTTGGCCAGCTGGGTTTCTGGCTAGGACTTCCCTCACCATCTAAGACTTCCCTGAGCTGCTGGCCCATGTGCTTTCTTGATTCCTCTATCATCTTACAGCACCCCGTTCTCAGTGTCCAGATTTCACAACCTGGTGAAACACTTCTTGGACTCTTTCCTCCAAAAAGAAGAGCTCGTGTGCACTATTATATGGACCACAGCAGAGTCACCACCAAAGCAGGATCCAAATCCTAGGTTGGCTGACCCAGAAATTGGATTAGCTAAGCAATTTTATGCTGTTGAGCCACAAGCCACCAACCTGAATGATTCTTCTTTAGGAGGTCTCAAAAATCCCAGCAGTCTGCCACCACCCTTTGCCCAGATTCCAGTGCTTTACAGTCTTTCTGATGGTTCTGTACTAGGTACCAAAGAGGAGTATGAAGAAACTCTGATCAAACTCAGTCTCTGCCACCTCTAGGAACTCACAACCTAGTTAGGAAGAAAAAATATATATGAGGCAAAAAAAAAAAAAAATGCAGAATCGGGTGCTTTAAAAAATGCCTGCTACAAGAAGAATCAGTTTGCGCTAACAAGGTGTATAAATGGAGAAATCAGGCCCCTGAACTTAAGCAGATTAGAACTACTCACAGCAAGAGTGTTCCAAAGTGGAGATGATAGGACTGTGGGCTCAGAAGACTCAGTAGGCATGCAAAGGAGGGACAGAGCGGGACCTTCTATATGGGCTAAGGACTTCAGAAGCAGAAAGCTATCCTCTAGGAATGCTGGAGCTGGAGCAGAGGAATGCAACAAAATCTGGACCTAGAGTTAGTCTGGTAGCTGAGAAACACCGATCAGTGGAGAGACTGCTATGTAAGTACTGAGAGCCCAACTAGGATGGTGATTGAAGAGCAAGGAGGAAAGTGGCTCAAAAGAAAATGGTAACCTAGAATGGGGAAAAGGCTGTTTGAAATAGGGAAAGTGAAAGATAGTTAGTATGTTAAGTTGACCTAGAAATAATGAAGCAATGTCCAAACAGTGCTTACAGACCTTTGGAGCCAAGGGCTTGGAACAAGGGAAAGTCACCAGTAGTGGGAGGGGTCCTGGGCTCTGCCACAAAGGAAAGCACACCCATGGGACATCATGGAGCAGAGCACTCAGAGCACAACTTAATGCTTTACATACTCAGTAAGATAGTCAACAAGGATGGGGGAAAAACTTTTAAGTCATATTGAAAATGACCACTCAGTTACTAATTAATAACTTAACCATGCACCTTCAGTTTAAAGACAAAAAAGAACTACCAAAAAAAGTCTTGAACTTTAGGTTTATTGTTGATACAGGTGTGATTTCAAAACTTGGATTTAATGTAGAATTGAGCAAATGAGTAAAATATATTGAAGATAATGGGAGCCAGGTTTATTGCTGTTGGAAAACAGAACTAAATACAGATGGAGGGAAGTCAAAGAAAAATCCATGGTGTTGGATTGGAATTAAAAGTTTCAGTGTGAACTCATGATTTAAAAATACAATAAACGTATTTATGTGTACATAGATCCCACAGACATATACACACTTATTTGTATGAATTTTCCTAGTTGTTGAAAATGCCTCAAAGTAACGATACCCCAATATCAATGGGGTGTCAATTTTAGCTTCTAAATGACATACCTACTAAAAGAAACCAAGGTTCCTTGGAGAAATTGCTGGTTCCAGGGCTGGGCAAGGAAAATATAAAATGAGCCTGGAACATTATTCTGTGTCAGAAATTAAGGAAATACTCAAAGAATTACTGGGACATATCAAAAGGACCTGGGAAGCCAGCTTAAAGAAGCTCCCACCAGCCAAATCAGGTAATGCTGAATGTCAAAGTGAGTAACATTAAATTTTAAAAGAATCATGAGTCCAGACTGACACTGAGAAGATAAAAACAGAAGAGAAAGCTCCTCCTTACCTAGAGTTCCAACTAACACATACAGACGTGATAGGGTTAGAAACTCTACACTTACATTTATATTTTACAATCAACAGAGAATCCCTGTGAGGTAAGAATCATCGATAAATACTAAAACTAATAGGTGAAAGTTTGTTGGCAGACAGGATTAAAGAACACCCCACAAGTTAGTTATTAATTACAAAGGGAAAATGGTAACTATGGTGGAAAAACCTTTGCAGCCACCACCTCAACCATGTGATCAGAGTCAATTACCAATAACTAGAAAAACTGACATCATGGGCGTCCTGATGTGATACAAACACACTTATGTATTACTCTTATTTGAATCTAAACATCAGGAAACAATCAGACAAACTCAAACTGAGTGACATTCTACAAAATAACTGGCAAGAAATCACTCCTTGAAAATGTCAATGTCATGAAAGAGACTACGTAAGACAATGGGCCTTGTTCCTAGGAGATACATACAGAAGTTTTGGGAACAAAGGGGTCATGATTCTACAACTTACTCTCACATGAGTCAGTAAAAATTATATATTTATGGAAGAGATGAAGTAAATGTAGAAAATATTAACTGGAGAATCTACGTGAAGGGTATATAATACAAATCTTGCAACATTTCCATAGGCTTAAAAATTTTCACATAAAAAAGTTTTTTAAAATGTGAGAACACATTTCTAGAAATAACTGAAGTCAATATAGGGTACTATACCTTACTGTGCATCTGTTCTGCTAGACACATATACCACAATTGCAAACATCTCATTTAATCCTAAACAATTCATGAGGAAATCAAGAGACAGGGCATATTATCTCTATTTTAAAAGTAAGGAAACTGAAGCCTAAGTATTTTTGCCTTAAAATATTATATTGTCAATGGATGAAAAATTAATTATTGGAGGAAAAAGGAAAATATACAGAAGTGATCAGCTCCAGGTGATAATACCATGTACTGTTTTCTTTCTAGTTTTCTTGATTTTTCATATTTCTACCATAAAAAATGACATTTATGCTACAAATGCCAATTAAGATTTTACCACCTTCTAAAAGTAAATAATTTTACAATAAGGCACAAAAGAGATTTTTCTAGAATTTAATAACCTTAGCCATTCTAAATTATGACTGATATTTAGATTCCCAGGTTTCATGACCGCAAAAGGCAGGGATGGGGTGCAAATGGGCAGACAGTAATTTAGCTGTTGGTTTACTTTCCTTTGATTTGTTTACAATGGAATATTTGCATGTTTTCTCCAAGGACGTTGTACCTTCTTGCTGACCAAGACATCCAGGTCACGGCAGATTCGAGCACGAGTAGAGGAAGGTTGGATGATGTCATCCACAAACCCTGGTGAAGCACAGAAAAGGAAGTAGATCACCTGCATCCCCAGATGATGCCACCTCTACCCCCCCACTCTCAACCTTGTACTCAGCCTGGGCACCATCCCTGGAGCCAACAGTGTGAGCAGGGCCCAACCTGCATCCCAGGAGCTTGTCTGTTCTGGCAAGCCCCCAAACTCTGGCCTGGGAGCACTTAGCAAGAAAGGGGAAATTTTACACCCTCCCCAACCTGCTTGCTCCCAACGCCTCCCATCCTGCCAAGATGAATTCAATAGGAAATAAAATTAAGAAAACATATCTATATTTTCAAAAATGGCTACAACAATTCCTCCCATCCATCCAGTACTCAAGTCCTTCTGTAATGTTTTGCTGTTTCTCCCATCAAGAGGTGGATTCTATTCCTTCACCTGACCTTATGACTTGCACTGGCCAATAAAATGTGGCAAAAGTGACATTGTGCAACTTCCATGCCCAGGCCTCAAGGGGCCTTGCAGCTTCCCTTGCCCCCTTGCTATCCTCAGGATAGCATGTAAAGAAGCTTGTACTAGCCTCCTTTAGGGTGAAGAGACCACATGGGAAAGAGTCTAAGTAACAGCCAGCACCTACCACATAAGTGAGGCCACTTTGGACTATCAAGCCTTAGTCAAGCTTTGACTTCAGCTGTATCCGTGATCCCAGGCAAAACTGGCGGAACCATCCAGCTGAGCTCAAACCACATTGCTAACCCTCAGAACCACAAACAGGAAAAAAATGTAACTGGTTTAAGCCACTGAGTTTTGGGGTGGATTTTTACACAGCACTCAATAACTGAAACATCATCTAGAAATTTAGACACTTCAGCAATGTTGTTATGGTTGCCAAAGTGGCCTGCAAAGGTACCACTGTCCCTGAGTAATGACTGCCCAGAGATACCCCCAAACTTCACCAGTCAACAGATTAGACTACAACAGCAAAAGGCAGCTATGTGAGACTTTTTAGAGAGAGAGAGAGAGAATGAGCAAGAGATCAAACAAAGCTGCCCTCCACACCACAGTCCCCTACCTCTCACTGCTGCAGGAAAGGGGTTGGCAAATTTCTCAATGTACTCTGCCTGAGCAGCTTCCACATTCTCATGCCCTTTGAAGATGATTTCCACAGCACCCTGTGATGAGAGAAGTTAATGAACTTTGCTAGAGGCCACAACCCAGACACACCCACTCATCACCTGGTGTGGCTACACAATTCTTGGTGAATCAAAGTATACTGGGGAGAAGTGCCAGCTCCAAAGGCCAGAGCATAGCGGCAGGTGTCGCCTGGGGTTGACCATCATGACTGCAGGAGCTGTACGACGGGATGCTCAGCTGTGCCCAAGGGAAGGGCAGCCCAGGTGAAAGCCAGTAGCTTCTCTTTGCAGATTCCATCCTACCCCTCTCCATTTGCACTCATCATCCTTCTTCAAGGTCAAGATGTTTTGCCTATTTTCCCATATTAAATGCAAGGTCTTTTGTGTCAAGGGGAATTAAAAGTGCTGTTTTCTTTTTTCATTATCTTGAGCCTGAATATACAGTTCAGTGGCCAGAGGAGGAAAGATTGCACCGCAAATGTAAAAGGCTTGGCCTTGAAGTCAGAACACCTGTAAGTCAGCTCTGGGGAGCCCTGGGAGTTACCTGTTTCAACCTCAATAGCTATTTCAAAGCAGAGAAGGTGTGGGGAATACGTCAAGCAACAGGAAGAACCTTGCCCAAAGTCTCCCAGGTCAGAACTACGGTTCAGCTTCTCAGGGGCTGGAAAGGAGTGGCTCTGGGGCCTCCCTGGAAGCTGAAGTAGGGTTGGGTGGGGGGAACGTCCAGTCCTTCCAAAGATTAGTTCAGTTGACTCAACCCTCTACCCCCTTTACTTACAATCTCAAAACCCACTCTGGGCCCCTCTCACTTTTCATGCCTTTCACCTGCCCCACCCACCCTGGCATGAAGACACCAGCGCGGGCCTGAAGTGAGAGTGTAGGACAGGAGGCAGAGCTGGCCCTGCAGCCCCAGGGAGACTTGCCAATGTCTAGGTCCTATTTCCCTTCATCCTGGCCCATCCTAGGGGCCTCTCTCCAACATTTCCCAGCTATGTTTTGAGCTCCTGCTAGAGGAGTACAGTCCCTGGACCCAGAAAAGGGGAAAGAAAGCTAGAGGTCCTCACCTTTGCTCCCATGACTGCAATCTCTGCTGTGGGCCAGGCATAGTTGGTGTCACCACAAAGGTGCTTGGAGCTCATGACATCATAGGCACCTCCATAGGCCTAGAACAGACCCAAATACTGAACGTTAGAGCGGGAGACCACCAGATCATTTCCCTGAAAGACCTCAAGAAGGCAGGTGAAATGGGGACAAAGAACGTGAATAGTCCTCCTGGGCTCCTAAAGGCCCAAGGTCTGTGAGGCCTTTCATAGCTACTGTTCATTGTTTTTCCTGGCTTTTTCCCACTGCTGCTTTCAGTTCCCTTGCGTTGAAAGACCACAGACATCACTGCAGGGCATGTCTGCAGGGCTGGAAACACTGTCCTCAAAGGATCATTTTAAGGATAAACAAGGGGTACTCCTCCTTCCAGCCCTGGAGAAACTCCTGGCCAGGCCTCCCACCACAGCTGTGCTGCGGGGGAGCAAGTAGGGTCATAGCCTCCAACGTGAGGGCCTCACCTTCCTGGTGATGACTGTGACTTTGGGCACAGTTGCCTCGGCAAATGCGTAGAGAAGCTTGGCGCCATGCCGGATGATGCCCCCGTACTCCTGTGCTGTGCCTAGGCATGAGGAAGAGTTACTAGACACCCGTGAGAGTCCTCTCAAGGTCTGTCTGCCACTCTCGGCTGGGAGGTCTTCCCCACCTCCAGCCACGGCCATCCCTCACACAGCCCTGCCTTCTGGACACCCAGAATATGGAAAAGTCACAAGTCCTTAGGGAATTTTACAAGAAGATCCCCAAATAAAGTGGGCACCTTACTAGGCAAAACCACCTATCCTGTCCCCCTCCTTCCTCTGTCAACCACTTACCAGGCAGAAAGCCAGGGACATCAACAAAAGTGATGAGTGGAATATTGAATGTATCACAGAATCTGACAAAACGAGCCCCTTTCACAGATGAATTAATATCCAAGCATCCTAGAAAGAGAGAGATTATCCATGCTGAGCTTCTGGGCAATTCCCAGTTCCACTCACAATGGGAATATGTCTTCAGCAACCATCCAAAGCTGGTTTCTATGGAGGCTCCACAGTTTCTTCCGGTCAGAATAATAGGGAACCCTCATGACCCAGGAAAAATAGGGAAGATGAAAAACCCACCTGGCACTGGCCAAAGAGGGCCCACGAGTAGCCTCACCCCACATGCTCTCTAGCTGGGAGCACAGCCCAGTGTAGGCAGCCAGGCTGTGCCCCAGAGACGGAAGGACAGCGACAGCAGAGGCACAGCCAGGATGTGGGGCCATCATGGGAGGCTTCATTCAGGGGCAGGTTTTAAGAGAGTCCTTGGAGCTGAGAATCACATTCTGGCTCTACCAATTATAGCCATGTGTCCTTGGGAAATTACCAATCTGGCCTAAGATTCCTCAGCTGAAAAGTAGGGATGTTACTACCTCCTAGCATGGTTATAAGGATTAAAGGATACCGGAATGTAAAGTGTACAGACTAAGAGCTCCATTACTAGTAAATCTTCCCTCCTGGGGGGGTTTCCAACTTATTCTATGAGGCCAGTATTGCCCTGATACCAAAACAAGATAAGGACAGTATCCTGAAAAGAATACAGACCAAAACCCCTCATAAACATAAATGCAGATACTTTTCAAGGCATATATCATTAAATCGAGCCCAATATATAATAACAGCAATATATAATGACCAAGTAGGGTTTTATCCCAAGAATTCAAGATTGATTTTACCATGTGAAAACCAATGAAATTATTAAAGGACAAAAACTATATGACCATCTTAATAGATGTACAAAAACCACCTGAAAAATTCAATATCCATTCATGATTAAAAACTAGCAATAAACAAGGAATGGAATGAAACTTCTGTAATCTCATAGAATATCTACAAATAAATTTATATGTCATGCACCAGAAGAATAAATATTGTTAAAATATCCATTCTCCCCCCAAACCGAACTATACTAGTGTTGCCCAAAAGAACTTTCTGTGATGATGGACAATGTTATCTGTGCTGTTTGAAATAGTAGCTGCTAGTCATTTGTAGCTACTGTCCGGAATAGCTAGGACTAGGGGGGGGCCTAGCTATTTGGGACCACCAAAGATCAATGAGCCTGGCTTTTTTTTTTTTTTTTTTTTTTTTTTTTTTTTTGAGATGGGACCTTGAACTCTTTGCCTCAAGTGATCTTCCTACCATTCAGCCTCCCAAACTGCTGGGATGACAGGCGTGACACACCACACCTGGCCCAAAATTATTGAGTACTTTAAATATGGTTAGTGTAACTGAGGAACTAAGTTTTTAATTGTATGTCATTACAATTATTTATAATATTTTAATTATTTTAGATGTAATGTTTAATAGCTAGCATACTGGACAGCACAGATCTACAATTTCAAGCAATTCCAATCCAAACTGTAGGTGGTTCTTTGGTCAGAATTGACAAGCAGAGTCTAAAATTCATATCGTAATAAAAAGGAGACAGAATAACCAGAACAGTATTTTAAAAAGAACAAAATTGGAGGACTTACACTAGCTGACTCCAAGAATTACTTATAAGCCGGAAGTAGTGGCACACATCTGTAATCCCACCTATTCAAGAGGCTAAGGCAGAGGGATCACTTGAGGGCCAGGAGTTCAAGACCAGCCTGGGCTACATAGCGAGACCCTGTCTCAGAAAAAAAAAAGGAATATAAAGCAGGGTTTCTCAAACCTTGCCACTATGGATATTTTGGGCTAGATAATTCTTTGTTATAGAAAGTTGTCCTATACATATAGGACCTGCAGCTCTAATTCCTTCGTTCACCCCCATGATGGGGAAAGCTTGGTTATAAACATGGAATCCTTAAATCTTAGAAGTAGCACTCTGTCCCCTACCTACCAAATGCCAGTAGCATGCCCCCAATCTCATCTGTGACAACCAAAACTGTTTCCAACATTGCTAAATAATAGCACTGGACATCAATATTGCCCCAGGTTGAGAACCATAATGCTACAGTAATCAAGACAATATGGCAGAAACATAAAGGTAGACAAAAACAGCAATGAAACAGGTTAGACTGTGAAGAAACAGACCTACACAACTGATTTTGACAAGGCACCAAAACAATTCAATGTGGAAAGGAAGTCTTCTGAACAAATGATAACTTAGGAACAACTACATACCTGTATGAAAAAAAATGAAAGTTAATTCCTATCTCACTCTACACATAAAAATTAATTCAAAATGGAATCACAGACCTAAACATAAAACCCAGAACTATAAAGCTCCTAGATGGTAACATAGTAGGACTATCTTTGCAACTTTATAGTAGGCAAAGATTTCATGGACAGGACACAAAAGCCTCTAATTATAAATGTAACATCAAATGTTTTAAATTCTGTACATCAAAAGACACCATTAAGAAAATAAACAGTCAAGTCACAGACTAGGAAAAAAATTTTGCAGCACAAATACCTAACAAAGGACTGTGCATTCAGAATATATAAAGAACCCTAGAAATCAACCAAAAAAAAAACTAAAAAAAAAAAAAAAAAGAAAGAAAGAAAAAAGCAAAACTTCCCTTAGAATATATTTTCTGAGTTGATAAAAATATTCCATATCTTGTTTTTGGATGGCGATTACCAGGGTGTATATTATTTTGTCAAATTGTCAAAACCCATCAAAATGTGCACTTAAGAGCTGTGCATTTTATGGTGTGTAAATTATAACAAAATGCATTTTCAACATGTGTAAATTCCTAACTTTAAACAGTTTTTCTAAACAACAAAATGATGGAGTAGGCAACTCCAAGCTCTCATCCCCCAATAGAAGTGTTGGAAAAAAAGTAGAAACTGTGAGTCCAAATTTTGTCAAAACTCTGGAAAATAGACAGAGGTTTACAATAACCAAGTAAATGCTGAACCAAAAAAAGGGAAACTTAAAAATATAGTAGGAAAGGAAAGCTTTGTGGCTTTTTAATCACACTTGTCCCATATTTTCCCTGGTTCTGGAGGAAGCAGAACAGATCTCATTCACAAATTATTGTGTAAGTCTCAAAGACTGATGCAAGGCATGAGTCTCTGTTTTGCCTAACTTGGAACTTATCCAGGCCGGATATGTAGGCATTGTCCAAAAACATGGTAAGGTGGAAGAATAACCTGCAGACATCTGAGGCAAAAGATTATCATTGAGACCACATAAGGCCTGGAAGAAAAAGCCAAGGAGAGAGTTTTTTTGGAAATTAGTGCATTCAAAAGCACCTGTGTATATAGAGGAATTTAGAAAGACATACGTATGCCTAAGACCAAATACATGACCAGAAAAGATCTAAGAAGGTGAAATTAGAAAATACCTTGAGATGAATGAAAATGAAAATACATTATTACAAAAAAAAGACTTGGGAAAACCTTAAGCTTTAACCATATAGGCTGATCCCAAAACTTACTTCAAGTCTGGTTAAGCATCAAAGGATAGCCCCAACAAAGAGCCAATTTCAAGACTAGAAGTTTCCTTGTTTGTTTCTTTCTTTTAGCTCCTGGTGGTATTCAAGAAAATTTCTGTTAAAAACACAAGCTGAGGAACAAAGACTTCAGGGACTACATATGACAAGAAATATAGCCTCTGGAAAAATAGACACTAGACAAATGGACTACAAAAACATTCAACAATCACAAAAATGACAAATCCTGGGAAAGGAGGAAAATCTCATTGTTAATATTACCACATTATGGTATTCAAATGTCCAGTTTTCAAAAACAATAAAAAAAAATCACAAGGCATATTCAAATGAACAAAGTAAATTGACAGTAACTGTCCCTAAGAAAGCACATAGAACTGACTAGATAAAAACTTTAAACCAACAGTATTAAATACATTTGAAGAGGTAAAGGAAAACATGGACAAAGAACTAAAGAAAATCAGGGAAAGAATGCAGGAACAAAATGAGAATATCAATAAAGAGAGAAATTATAAAAAGTAATCTAACAGAAATTCTGGAGCTGAAAAGTACAGTAACTGAAATGAAAAATTCACTATAGGAGATTATAGAAGGCCGAAGAAAGAACAGGGAATATGAGAATAAGACAACTGAAATTATCCTGTCTTAGGAGCAGAAAGAAAAAAAATTAAGTGAACAAATAGAACCTAAGGAACCCACAGACACTACCAAGTGAACCAGCATACACAGCATGGGAGTACCAGGAGTACACAGAGAATGTAGCAAAGAGATAATTTGATGAAATATCCAAAAACTTCCCAAAGTTGAAGCAAGACATGAAACTACAAATATTGGAAACTCAGCTAACTCCAAGAATAAATTCACAGAGACTCACACGGAGAAACACAGTCAAATTGTTAAAAGACAAGGAGAGAATCTTGAAAGTAACAAGAGAGAAGTAACATACAAGGGATCCTCATTAAGGTCACCAACTGATTTCTCACTCAGCTGAACCCTGAAAGCCAAAAGAAAGTGGGATGACATTTAAAATGCTAAAAGAACAAGCCAGGTGCTGTGGCTCATGCCTGTAATCCCAGCACTCTGGGAGGCCAATAGGTGAGGATCCCTTGAGGCCAGGAGTTTGAGGTTACAGTAAGCTATGATGATGACACCACTGCACTCTAGCCAGGGCAACAGAGTGAGACTCTGGGGAAAAAAAAAAAAAAAAAAGAATAAAACTATCAAAAAAGAATTCTGTATCTGGCAAACTGTGCTTCAAAAATGAAAGAAAAATTATGACAATCCCAGATAAACAAAAGCTGAGGCATTCATTATCATTAGGCCTGCTCTATAAAAAATGCTAAAGGGAATCCTTAAGGTTAAAAGGAAAGAACCCTAGGCAGTATTGGAAAGCTATATGAAGAAATAAAGATCTCCAGTAAAGATAACTACATGGACAAATATAAAAACCAGGATTAGGGAATTTTTTTCTTATAACTCCACTTTTAATCTCCTATAATATTTTAAAAAGTAATACAGCCCAGATGGTTTCACTAGTGAATTCTACCATACATTTAAGGAAGAAATTGTACCGATTCTCTACAGTCTCTTCCAGAGGATAGAAACTGAAGCAATACTTCCTAACTCATTCTAGAAAGCCAGCATTACCTAATACCAAAACCAGACAAAGACACTGTAAGAAAAGAAAACTACCCCTCAATATGACTCATGAACATATCTGAAAAAACTCTCAAATATTAGTGAATCAAGTCTAAGAATGTATAAAAAGAATTATACACCACAGCCAAATGGGATTTATCCCAGGTATGCAAGGCTGGTTCAACAGTTGAAAATCAATTAATGTAATCCATTGCATCAACAGGCTAAAGAAAAAATGTCACATGATCACATGAATAAATGCAAAAACATTTTCATGAAATCCATGACAAAAAAAAACTCTCAGCAAGCTAGGAATAGAAGAGAACTTCCTCAACTCTATAAAGAACATCTACAAAAAGCCTACAGCTAACATCATACTTAATGGTGAGAAACTATAAGTTTTCTCACTAAGAATCAGGAATGTTGGCAAGAATGTCCCCTCACCATTGCTTTTCAATATTGTACTAAAAGTCCTGGCTAATGAAATATGACAAGATAAGGAAACAAACGGTATGCAGATTGGAAAGGAAGAAATCAAACTTTTTTCATAGATGGCATGCTTATGTAGAAAATATGAAAGAACTGACCAAAAAAAAAAAAAAAAAACCCTGCTGGAACTAACAAGTGCCATAGCAAGGTTGAAGGATAAAAGGTTAATATACAAAAGTCACTTTCCTATATGCCATCAATGAATAAGTAGAATTTGAAATTTTTTAAAAAATATCATTTACGTTAGCACCAAAACAAATGAAACATTTAGATATAAATCTGAGAAAACACACAGAAGATGTACATAAGAAAAACTACAAAACTGTAATGAAATAAATCAAATAACTAAACAAAATTGATACAGACATGGAAAACAGTATGGAGGTACCTTAAGAAATTAAAAATAGAACTACCATATGATCCAGCAATTCTACTTCTGGGTATATATCCAAAAGAAATGAAATCAGTATCTCCAGGAGATATGTCCATCCCCACGTTCACTGCAGTATTATTCACAATAGCCAAGGTACAGAAACAACCTACATGTCTATTGATAAAGAAATGGGTAAAGAAAATGTCTCTCTCTCACACACACACAGGAATATTATTCAGCCATAAAAAAGAAGGAAATTCTGCCATTTGCAACAACATGAATAAACTCTACGCTAAGTGAAATTAGACAGCCACAGAAAGACAAATGCTGCATGATCTCACTTATATGTGGAATCTAAAACAGTCAAATTCATAACAGAGAGTAGAACAGCGGTTGCCAGAGGCTGGAGGGTGGGGGAAAGGAGAAGATATTGGTCAAAAGACACAAACTTTGTTATAAAATGAGTAAGTTCTAGGAATCTAATGTATACCATGGTGACTATAATTAATACTACGGTATTATATGGCTTGAAATTTTCTAAGAGAACAGATCTTAAGTGTTCTCACCACCACAAAAAAAAAAGGTAACTATGTGAGGGGATGGCTCTGTTAACTAACTTGATTGTGGGAATCATTTCATAATGTATACCTATGTCAAATCACCATATTGTATACATAAAAATATACAATTTTTGTCAATTATACCTTAATGTATACTTCAGTAAAGCTGGCGGGGAGACAACTAAATAAATGGAGAGAGAGTCCACGTTCATGGACAGGAAGACTCAATACAGTCCTTGGCTTATGATGATTTGACTTACAATTTTTTTTTTACTTTATGATGTATCAGGATATTAAATGCATTTTTGACTTATGATATTTTCAACTTACAATGGGTTTATGGGTATATAACTCATAAATTAAGGAACATCTGTACTGTCAAGACGTCAGTTCTTTCCAAAATGATTTATTGATTCAACATAATTCCAATCAAAATCTCAGCAAGTTATTTTGTGGATAATTAAACAAAATAATTCTAAAGTTTCTATGGAAGGGCAAAGATCCAGAATGGCCAAGACAATATTGAAGAAGAAGAAAAGGTAAGAGGGCCGATACCACCTGACTTCAGGACTTACTATGCTACCATGATGAAGACAATATGGTATTGGCAAAAGAACAGATGAATGGAACAAAATAAACAAATAGATCAACAGAACAGAATGGAGACTCCAGAAGCAGACCCACATAAACACAGTCAACTGATCTTTAACAAATGAGCAAAGGCAACATAATGGAGAAAAAACAGTCTTCAACAAACGGCGCTAAAATAACTGGAAATCAACATGCAAAAAAAACAAGAGTGACAACAAAAAAACAATGAATACAGACACAGACCTTACACCCTCCACCAAGTTTACTCAAAATGGATCAGAAAACGAAACGTAAGATACAAAACTATAAAAATTCCTAGATGACAACAGAGCAGAAAATCTAGATGACTTTGAGAATGGCAATGACTTTCTTAGATAAAATACTAAAGGCATGAACCGAGAGAGAAATAACTGATAAACTAGACATCATTAAAACTCCTGCTCTAAGAAAGACACTGTCAAGAGAATAAGAAGACACTACAGACTGAGAAAGAATATTTACAAACATATCGGATAAAGGACTCAAATATACAAAGAACTCTTAAAGCTCAATAAGAAAATAAGGCCAGGCGTGGCAGCTCACGCCTGTGATCCTAGCACTCTGGGAAGCCGAGGGAGGAGGATCATTTGAGGTCAGGAGTTTAAGACCAGCCTGAGCAACAGCGAGACCCACCTCTACAAAAAATAGAAAAATTAGCCAGGTGTGGTGGCACACGCCTGTAGTCCCAGCTACTTGGGAAGCTGAGGCAGGAAGATCACTTGAGCCCAGGAATTTGAGGTTACAATGAGCTATCCCGCCACTGCACTCTAGCCTGGGTGACAGAGTAAAACTCTCTCTCTCAAAAAAAAAAAAAATCTTCAATAAGAAAACAAACAACATAATTTAAAAATGGGCAAAAGACCTGAACAGATACCTTAGATATACAGATAGCATATAATTATATGAAAAGATGCTCAACATCATATATCATCAAGAAATTGCAAATTAAAATGAGACACCACTGCAAACCCAACAAAATGGCCAAAAACCAGAACACTGACACCACATGCTAGTGAAGACGTGGAGCAATGGGAACTCTTCATTCATTTCTGGTGGGAATGCAAAACAGTACAGCCACTGTGGAAAATGGTACGGTGTTTTCTCAAAAAGTTAAACACAGAATTACTAAATAACCCAGTCATTTTGCTCCTAGGTGTATATCCAAAAGAATTGAAAACAGAAATTTAAACAAATACTTATACAACAATGGTCATTGCAGCATTATTCATAATAAAAGGTGGAAACAACTCAAGTGTCCACTGAAAGATGAATAAACAAAATGTGGTCTATCCATGCAATATATTTAGGTCATTAGATATGAAATGTCTGATTACAGATCAAAAGTGTGGTTTATTATATCTCAAACAAGAAGCAGTACAATTAATCAAAGTATGTGCCTAAACTATCAACACAGTTTTGCCATCTTAACAAGAGCTTGTTTATGCCAGTAGCAAAGCCTGGAGAGTGAGTGGCGATGAAATGGCAAAAGATGTTTTCCACAGCTTATTGAGAACTGAATATTCTTCCTTTCAAGAAGTGACCTAAAGCCTGGAAGAAGTGGTAGTCAGTTGGTGCAAAGTCTGGTGAATACAGGGGATGACAGAGTTTCCAAGTCCAGCTTTTGTACTTTGACCAGTGACACATGGTCAAGTGTTGTCTTACAAGATTGGCCTGTCTCTATTGACCAGTCTTTGCTTCTTAATCACCAGCATCCTCATCATTTCATCCAACTGGTTGCAGTAGACATCGCTGTACTCGACTGACCAGGTTTCATGAAGTTGTAGTGGATAATACCAGCACTGGACCACCAGAGAGACACCATTAGTTTTTTTTTTTTTATTATTTATTTCAGGATATTATGGGGGTACAAACATTTTGGTTACAAGTAATGACTTTGCCTCATCCAAGCCAGGGCTAGAGGTGTGCCCTTCCCCCGTACAGTGCACACCACATCCATTAGTTGTGAGTTTATCCATCCTCAGGCCCCCCCACCTGATCGACACCCAATGAGTATTACTACCACATGGGCACATTAGTGATGATCAGTTAGTACCAATTTGATGGCGCGTACATGTGGTGCTTGTTTTTCCATTCTTGTGATACCTCACTTCAAAGGATGGGCTCAAGCTCTATCCAGTATAATATAAGAGGTGCTAGATCACCATTGTTTTTTGCAGTTGAGTAGTATTCCATAGTATACATGTACCACATTTTATTAATCCACTCGTGTATTGATGGGCACTTCGGTTGTTTCCACATCTTTGCAATTGTGAATTGTGCTGCTATAAACATTCAAGTGCAGATGTCTTTATTATAGAATGTCTTTTTTTCCTTTGGGTGGATGCCCAATAGTAGGATTGCTGGATCAAATGATATTTCTATTTTTAGCTCTTTGAGGTATCTCCAAATTATTTTCCACAGGGGTTGTACTAATTTGCAGTTCCCCAGCAGTGTAAGAGTGTTCCTATGCAGCGTGGGACAAACAGCACTAAGAAAACAAGGCATTAGCTTTTTTTGATGAATATGCCGTTTTGAACTGTGTTTCGGCACTTCATCCTCATCCAACCATTGTACCGAACACTTGTGATCGTCAAAAAGAATCCATTTTTCATCACACGTAACAATACAGCGTAGAAATGGTTCACCTTTATGTCATGACAACAAAGAAAGGCAAGCCTTGAGACGATTTCTCTTCTGATGCTCATTTAATTCATATGGTACCCATCTACAGCTTCTTTACCTTGCCCATTTGTTTCCAATGGTCCGATATTGTTGGAATAGTCACATCAAACCTTGCTGCTAATTCACGAGTAGGTTGAGGTGGATTTGCTTCCATTATAGCTTTCAGCTCATCGTTATCTACCTTGGTCTCAGGTTGCCCAATGTGGCTCATTTTCAAGATTAAAGTCACCAGAAGGGAACTTTTCAAACCATGGACACACTGTGCGTTCATGAGCCACATCCTTCCCAAATGCTTCATTGATATTTTGAGCTGTCTGTGCTGCATTGGTTCCATGACAGAACTCAGACTCAAAACTAACACAAACGTTTGACTTATCCATGGTTTCACAAAAATTGCTTTAAAAAAATGTGAAAGATAATCAAAGCCAAAACATACATTTGAAAGACTGAGGATGTACCTTCACAATAAAAATAAACCTAGAAGTGTCAAAATGAAATGTCAGAGATATCAGCTGTCAAACTTAGTACTTAGGGAAATCAGACATTTCATACTTTTTTTTTTTTGAGACAGAGTCTCACTTTGTTGCCCAGGCTAGAGTGCCGTGGCGTCAGCCTAGCTCACAGCAACCTCAAACTCCTGGGCTCAAGCAATCCTTCTGCCTCAGCCTCCCGAGTAGCTGGGAGTACATGCATGTGCCACCATGCCTGGCTAATTTTTTCTATATATATATTTTAGTTGGCCAGGTAATTTCTTTCTATTTTTAGTAGAGACAGGGTCTCGCTCTTGCTCAGGCCAGTCTCAAACTCCTGACTTCGAGCGATCCACCCGCCTCAGCCTCCCAGAGTGCTAGGATTACAGGCGTGAGCCACCGCGCCTGGCCTCATACTTAATAACCTATATAAAAGAATGAGGTTTTGTTATGTGCTACAATATGGATAAACCTTGAAAACATTATGCTAAGTGAAATATGCCTGATAAAAAGGACAAATATTACATGATTCCACTTATATGAAATATCTAAAATAGGCAAATTCATACAGAGAAGAAGTAGATTTAGAATAGCAAGGGCTGGGGCTTGGAGGGAATGGTAATTGTTTAATGGGTACATAGTCTCTGAGGTGATGAAAATGTTTTGGAAATACAGTGATGATGGTTGCATACACCATGAATGTTATCAATGCCATCGCACTGAATATTTACGAATGGTTAAAATGGGCATATTTTGTGTTACATGTATTTTATCATGACAAAAAATATTTAAAAAAAAAAAAAACTTTTTCTAAATACAAGGAAGAATTTCCATGGCAGAAATAAAAGATGAAGTTGGGTCATTAAGGGAGAACAGATTCTTTCTACATGGGAATTCAAAACAAACTTAAGAGGGAAAACGGTGAGGAGGGAAGCAGTGTCCACCGTCCCCACCCAGAGCTCAGCCCTGGAAGAGTCCCCATTACCTGGCTGTGACTCAGGGCTGGCCATATCACCAGAAAGCTGTGGGGCACAGACACAGAAAGATGCATTAACTTGTCACATTTAATCTATGTACCTAGCCCTGTCGAAGGCACAGGAGACACAACTGTGAAAAAAGACACTCATGGAGCTCAGTGTATGAAACATATATTTAACTAAAGATGACCTCTAAAAACTCAATCATCTTATACATTAATGAAAGTTATTTATAAACTCTCAAAAGGGAGGGAAAGTATGAAATGAGCATTTTCAGATATTCAAAAACAAAGTTGCTTTTGTAACATCCATTTGAGTTTCTTTTTGTTTTTCAGTCATGGAAAGCCATGTTTGAAGAAAAGCAGACGGGCCCATGTTTGAAGAAAAGGACACGACAGGCCCAGGCAGACCTGGCCTCCAACCCTCACCCCAGGTTTACAAGAGCTTCTCCATCCTACCTGAGGCCACCTTAGGTTGGTTGCCAACGATTCCAACAGTCCTCCCATTCATTCTTGCAAAACCAACAACGATGTTCTTGGCATAATTGGGCATGATCTCAAAAAATTCACGCTCGTCAACAACCTGCAGGACAAATTTACTCCTAAGCTCAAAATGATAAAGACAAAAGTACAAGATATAACTACGTTACAGAATGGCGTTGATAGTACAGCATTACCGAGCTGAACAGCTCCCACCTCTACCGCGGGTTCTCCACGGAAGGAGGACAGCAGACAGAAGCAGCACCTCCTCCCTGCTGGAACAGAGTGGTGGGGAGTCCCTCTCACATACCACGGGGGGATAAACCAAGGCTGCTTGTTTGAAAGGCTCTATTTGAATTCGGAATTATTTATGACAATTTTTTCTTTACCTTTTCACTTTGAAGTCATTTCAAACACACATAAAAATTTCAAGAACAGTACAAAAATCATTCCTATACCCTCCACCCAGATTCCTCATTTATTAACATTCTACCACATAAGGTTTAATGCTTACTCTTTTACATATATACGTGTACACTTTTTTTTCCTGAAACATTTGAGAGTAAGTTACACACATGATGCCTCTTTACCTCTCAGTTCCTCACTGTCTATTTCCTAAAAAATAGGAGGGGGGTGGTGGTGGAGCTCTGTAGCCTCATCCCTAACAGGCCACAGACCGGTATTGGCCTGAGGAGGTGGGGACGGGGGTTGGGGACCGCAGGGCTACTACACCATCTAGGTTTGTGTAAGTGCACTCTGGTGTTCACGCGACAAAATGGCCTAAGGACACATTTCTCAGAATGTGTACCCGTTGTTCAGCAATGCATGACTGTATGAGAATTCTATACGTACTTGAGTCTATTCCTGGCTTTTCCATTCTATTCCACTGGTGTGTTTATGTGCCTCTACCACACTGTTTAAACTATAGGATCCTTTAATATAAGACATGGGTCGTCCCCACTTACGGCTTTTTTTTTTCCCCCCCAGTATTTTCCTAGCTATTCTTGTACTTTTATTTTTCCATGTGAACTTTTATATAAACTTATCTAGTTTTATTTTTAAAAACTGTTTACTGAAATTGCCTTAAATTTATAAACTAACTTTGGAAGAAATGACATTTTTATCATGTTAACTCAATAAGCAGGATCAAGGGATGTCTCTCCATTTGTTCAAGTCTACTTTTGTGTTTTTTAAAAGTGTTTTAAATTTGCCCTATATAGCTTTTGTACATTTCCTGTTAAGAGTTATCGCTATTTTTCTGTCTCCAGGATTCCTGGGGAAATAAATAGGAAAAAAAAAATTATCACTATTTTATTTTCTTTGTGACTATGTAAAAGGGGCTTTTATTCTTCCCTAATTGGTTACTGCTTATGTATATGAAGACTACTGATTTCTGTACATTAATTTTATATCCTGTTTCTTAATTATTGTTTTCATGTAATAATGCATTCTCTAGTTTCTTTTTTTTTTTTTTTTTTTTGAGACAGGGTCTTGCTCTGTCACCTAGGGTGGAGTACAGTGTGCAATCATAGCTCACTGAGCCTCAAACTCCTGGGCTCAAGCCTCCCAAAGAGCCAGGATTACAGGTGTGAGAAACCATGCCCAGCCCACTCTCTAGAGTCTTCTAAGTACATGTATCATCTACAAATATAGCTTCTTTTCCAAGCCTTTTGCCTCTGAATGATCTTGTCTAACTGCATTGGCTAATATTTCCAAAACAATGCTAAATAATAGTGGAGACACCAAGCATCCTTGCCTTGTTCCTGGATCTTAGTAGAACTTAGTGTTATTAGGTAAGATGTTGGCTTTTGAAAAGGTATATAGCAAATTTTATCATATTAAGAAAGCATTCATTCCTATTTTCTTAAGTCTATCAGAATAGGCGTTGAACTATCTCACAGGCTTTCTTTAGCATCTATAGAAATAATTTGATTTTTCTCCCTTATGTCTACTAACATTACTGGATTTCCTAGAACCATTCCTAGAATAAATCCTACTCTACCATGGATATCATTTTAAGGTGGTGTTAGAGTTTGTTAGCTAATATTTTATTTGGTATTGTTGTATCAATACTGGTAAGCAATATTAAACTGAAATCTTAAGTACGATCTTTATCAGGTTCTGATATTAATGTCATAGTTGCTTTATAAAAAGAATTTGGAAGGTTCTTGTGTTTAGTTTGTTTCTTTACTTTCTGTGCTCCAGAAGAATTTATGTAGCATCAGGACTATTTGGTCTTTGAAGATCTCAGAATTCCCACATGAAACTACCCAGCCCTTTTTTGTGAAGTAACTCCTGCCATGGAATCTGGTCCATGTAAGCTTTCTGCCTCTATTGGGGTCAATTTCTGTTAAGCTGTGTTTTCCAAACAAATTGTCCAGTTCATCTCGTCTGATGTTTAAGTTTCTCCTTTTTCAATGGTTAGTCCCCCTTTTCACTTCATACTTCTGTTTGTGCTTTTGTAAAGTTAGTATTTATTAATTACAGTGACTATTTTTCTATTTCCATCATAAATTTATGCATTTATCCTAATTATTTCTTGTGATTTATTTTGAAATGTTTTGTGGGTTTTCTTCCCCCTGCCCTGGCTTTTTGAGCTGGGAATTTATTTTCCTTCTTTCATTTTTACTGTTTCAGGATATAAATTTTCCTCTGCTCATCGTTTTAAATGTATTCTATCGATTTTGATATGTAGTGTTTTCAACATCTTTTCTTCTTTTAGAAAAAGTTTAATCAACTTTTCTAAAGGGTCCATGTGTACCTGAGAATAAGATTTATTGTCCATTACCAGGGTATAAAGTCTGAAATAAACCTATAAAGATCTATTACATTATGTTATCTCCTCCATCTTATTATTTTTGTCTACTTGACCTGCTTTGTACTAACAATGGTGTGTTTAAATCTCCTATTATTAAGTGCTCTACCCATGTCTCTTTGAACCTCCTACAGTTTGTTTCATAAAGATAGTAGCCGTATTATTTGTGGCATAGATATTTCATAGCCTTTACATCATCATTGTGAACTGTGGCTTTTAGCATTTGAAAACATCCTTGTCATGGTTAATAATTGAATTTTACTTTGTTCAATATTAGGATCACAAACACTACTATGTTATTGTTTCTATTCTCCTGATATACCTTTGCCTATGCCTTATGTTTAGCCTGAGTCACTTTAAAGTGTCTCTTGTATACTGCATATATGGCTGGTCTTGATTTGTGAGCCAAACTGGTCATTTTTTTCTTTTAATAAATGAAGTTAGCCCATTCACAATTATTGGCATGACATTTATCTTTTTATTGTTTTTATAATGACTGTGTATATCATGTTATATTTGCTGTTTCTTTATGTAATATATCTAATATTACGTAGGAAGGTTTATATTTTTTTGGTCTAGCGGTTACCTTTGTAATTATACCTTTTTAATGCCTTTAGTCTGTATCCTTATTCTTTTATTAACTTGTCTGTTTATTCTTAAATAACATCTATTAACTCTCAAAAAAAAAATCAATGAACTGATTCTGCTATATTCTTTTCCTCTTCCTTCTCCTCCCATTTTTCAGTTGCATTTTTTTCTGCAACATACAACATTAATATGTTGTTCTTCACCTTCATCCTCACCTCTGTTTTAGTCTAAGAATTATAGCTAAGCATATTAAATAGTCACTTTCGATCCTTTTGTTGAAATTTCTCCAAGTCATCTCTTGGCTAAAACTCATTCTCTAGTTTGGTTCTTGGGTGTTTAAAACTGGTTTTCTGTAGTCTTAATACATGAAGGTCAACTTGGCTAAACACAAAATCCTTACTCATAAGTCTGATACCACTCTATTCTCTTGCCTTTGTCAGTTATTTGA
Organism: Eulemur rufifrons; assembly: GCF_041146395.1. NCBI lineage: Eukaryota > Metazoa > Chordata > Mammalia > Primates > Lemuridae > Eulemur > Eulemur rufifrons. Next base: position 119,794,565 of record NC_090989.1, read on the forward strand.
ACTTTTTGCCTTGAAGGTCTTGAGGATTTCTATTTTAAAATCTAACAGTTATTGGATATTTTCTCAAGTTTGATCATTCTGGGTCAGGTTTCCCAGGTGTTCAGTGTACTTTTTCATTATGTAGATCTGAATCTTATTTCCGGAATATTTTCTTGGATTACAGTTTTAAATATTAATTCTGTTCCACTGATCTTTCCTCTTCATACACTCCAATTATATGTATGTTTGTTCTTCTTTGCCTCTTTCATTGTACTTACTTTTTTCTGACACTTTTTTAACTAATGATTTTCATGAGATGTATCTGCATTATTAAAAAAGTTTTTGGAAAAGGAGGGAAGGAGAAAAATTTTAATTGACAAATAAAAATTGCAAATATTTGGCCGGGTGCGGTGGCTCACGCCTGTAATCCTAGCACTCTGGGAGGCGAGGCGGGTGGATCGCTCGAGGTCAGGACTTCGAGACCAGCCTGAGCAAGAGTGAGACCCCGTCTCTACTAAAAAAAAAAAAAATAGAAAGAAATTATATGGACAACTAAAATATATATAGAAAAAAATTAGCCGGGCATGGTGGCGCATGCCTGTAGTCCCAGCTACTCGGGAGGCTGAGGCAGTAGGATCGCTTAAGCCCAGGAGTTTGAGGTTGCTGTGAGCTAGACTGACGCCACGGCACTCACTCTAGCCCGGGCAACAGAGTGAGACTCTGTCTCAAAAAAAAAAAAAAAAAAATTGCAAATATTTATTCACATATGTATAGCTATACAATTCATATATGTATACATTGTGGATGATTAAATCAAGCTAATGAGCATGTTTGTTACCTCACATTTTTGTAGTAACAACATTTACTTTTATATCTTATTTCATTCTCTTTATTTCTCTACTTCCTTATTAAATTTTTATTAAAATACATTCTCCCTTGAACACCTTGCAATTTTGTCATCATTTCTAATGTGACTGTCTTTTTCCCCCATTTTCTTAATTCAGTGAGCTCTAACTTCATTTCCTATTTTGTCTCCACTTTGTCATTAATTTCTGAAATTTTACTTCTTTAATGTCAAATGCTTAGTAGAGGCTACTGAATTCAGACTGAAGTGTGATCATCTGCTACATGATTGACTTTTACAGTGAAGGGAGTTTGAGTTTCATCGACTGAAATGTTGCATTCTCATTGTTTGATTATTGTAGCTTTATATAGATGAGAACTATTTGTATCTCTGCATTTTGTGGGCAGGGTTGGCAGTTTGGGATGGTGGATAAAATCTCTAGTTCAAGAGCACCCTCTTCTGTCAGTATAGCAGGGAAAGGCACAGTGTGTCCTTCAGTTTTTTGTTTTCCTTCTTGCAGGTACATAAATTTACCCCTCTTGCTTCATTTTCCCTTCACAATTTCCAAAGGTGCCTCTCCCTTTCCTTTTTACTCTTTTCTTCCCCAGAAGCAATGCCTTCCCGATTGCCTTATTGTGTGTACTTTAAACCCCTTCCCTAAGTCACTGCTCTAACAGAATTCTTTTCCAGCATTTTCACTGTTAGAGTGAACTTTCTCTTTTCTTTCTTCTGTGCAATTCTCAAGACTGCCTCAACACTCCAGAGATTTGCAGTGGAAGTTCAAGAAACAGTCTTATTAGAAGAAGGGAGGAAGAGGAAGAAGAAGAGCAGGCAGAGATACAAGAGATCTCCTTCCATGGGCACACAGAGAAAAGGCTTTGTGAGGATACAGCAAGAAGGTCCATAAACCGAGGAGAGTGACCTCAGAATGAAATCAACCCTGCCAACACTTTGATCTTGAACTTCCAGCCTTCAGAACTGTGAGAAAATAAATTTCTGTTGTTTAAGTCATCCAGTCAATGGTATTTTGCTATAGCAGCCCTAGAAGACTAACACAGAAAGTACAACATTGATACCAAAACCTGATTTTAAAATACCTTTAAAAAATACATACCATAGTCACATGACATTGATGCAAAAATCCAAATAAGACATTAGCAAACAGAATATAACAAGTAGGGTTTACTTCAGGAATAGTTCAGTACTAGGAAATCTACTAAGACAGACTTATAAACAGATCTAAGGAGGAAAATCACGTGATCATCTCCAAAAATGCTGAAAGGCATTTGACAATATTCAACACTGATCCCTAATTTTAAAAACAAAATAGATAAAAAACATTAAAATAGAAACCAGCAGTAGCTTCAACATGAAAAAAGATATACATTAGAAAGCACTGATGGCAGGCTTGCTAAGCGTAGGAATAAGACAAAGGTGCCCAATATCAAGACTATTCCTCATCATTACATTTGATATTAATATATGTGGAGCTATTGCCAATGCAATTTGACAAGAGAAGGAAATGACATGGAAAATAAAGAAAAAACTATATACAAGTACACTTGAAAACTCCGAAAGAATTAACAGGAAAAATTACAAACAATAAGAGAACTTAATAGGTGGCAGGATATAAAATTGATAAAACAGAATCAAGAGCTGTCATATATACCTTTAAAAAAAAAAAAAATTACGAGAAGATGGTAGAGTAGGAAGCACCAGGAATCTGCCTCCCTGTCTAGACAACAATCACACTTGCAGAATCTGTCGGATATAACTATTTTGGAACTGTGGAGTCTGTTGAAGGCTTGCAGCTTCCAAGGGAAGGGCTGGACTGAAAACTGCAGTTAATCTCAGCTCTTAGCACAGTAGCAACTAGCCAGCCCCCACCCAGCTCCACGGCAGGCAGCCGCAAAAGTGTTCCTGAAGCATCTTGCACACAGCCTGCAGGACCCTGTTCTCCGAGTATCTGCTGATCTCAGCGGCTACTGAACACAGAGGTATAAAGAGACTGGTTACTTTTGCCGCAACCCCTCCCATTGATGCAAGACTCTCCCCACCTGAGGCTGAAGTGACTTCCAGGGAATTTAAAGGGCTGACACCTTTCTCCCCCCTCTTCATTCTTCTCTTTTCCCACTTTTGGAAACCAGACATTAACAATTAGGACACTCAAAAACAGCCACATATAGAGGGGCAATTAGAAAGTGATTGCGCGTGCCCCTGCAAGTGCTCAGAAAAGACCTAAGGAGGACCTTTGGCAGATCCTCAGCACAGAGACAGCCTGCAAGAATCAAACAAACAAAAACAGTACCAAAAACCAGCAAGCCCCGGGATTCCTAGCACTGTCAAACAGCTATTCATGTTCTACTGTGCGAGGACTGCTGAGAGAACAGTGTGTGTGAGGAAGACAGTGGCCATCTGCAGACATCCTCAGTTTGCCCAATACTGTTCCCTCTATTTAATGACCCAGGGATCTACGGCACCAAGAAAGAGGTGCAAATGGCTCCTGTCTCCCCCAGACCTCCACCCCTCCCCCCGCCCCCGATGGTATCATAGGGTGTTCTGTGTACTATTTCTCTTGAAAGACAAAACACCCTCTGAGCATAAGGCCCCAAACAAAAGTACCTAGTAAGGCTCACCCTGGGCCGGGCGAGGTGGCTCACGCCTGTAATCTTAGCACTCTGGGAGGCCGAGGCGGGTGGATCCTTTGAGCTCAGAAGTTCGAGACCACCCTGAGCAAAAGCGAGACCCCATCTCTACTAAAAATAGAAAGAAATTATAGGGACAGCTAAAATATATATATAGAAAAAAAATTAGCTGGGCATGATGGCGCATGCCTGTAGTCCCAGCTACTCGGGAGGCTGAGGCAGGAAGATTGCTTGAACCCAGGAGTTTGAGGTTGCTGTGAGCTAGACTGACGCCACGGCACTCATTCTAGCCGGGCAACAGAGTGACACTCTGTCTCAAAAAAAAAAAAAAAAAAAAAAAAAAGGATCACCCTGGCCTCACTCCAATCTCTGGGGACATAGTCCCTAATCTACACACTTCAGAGTGCCTTCTAAAGACCCCTGAACTCTGCTGGCCCAACTGGCCACTCCTCCCTTCTGCCTTCAAGTCTATCTGTGCCCTTAGGGTGTCAACAGCCACTAGCTTTTTCCAGAACACACTACTCAGAGGCCACTGGTCCTGTGCCCACCGCACGCCCCACCTGTGTTGCCTGACGTCAAGGCCAGTGGGTCCAACACTTCCTCACCAGGCCAAAGTACAATGACCATGGATGTGTCTAAGAAGGGCAGGCAAGACAGGCAGATGTGGCACTTACAGAGTGTACAATGTCCACCATGTCGTAGGCTTTGGTAGATTCCAAAGGGACAACTGTGTCGAGCTCAGGAACCAAACGGTCACTTTAGGTAGAAGAAAAGACAGATATAATCAACACAGGAAGAGCCAGTTACCTTTGTGGGAGGAGGGTAGAAAAGGGAATGGGAGAGACACATCGTGGGGACTGGGCCAGACACAAAGAAATGTCCATCTCCAATTCTGGACAACTCAAGAGTCTCTTAGAAAGAAAAATAAAATAAAATAAAATAAAATTTTTTGCCATTCTTTACCCCCAAGTTCCCCATCGAATATTACAGAGAAGAAAAAAGTAAATAAAATCATCTCTCTTTGCTCCTGTACCCAGACATGCCATCATCATCCCCACACCTGGGAGGCTCACCGAGTTCACTCCCCAGTCTGCTCCAACCTGCCCAAGAGGGCAGACCCTGGGGGTCCTGTCAGGGTCGGGGGAGCCAGAGAAGGGCAAGCTGCCCTGCAAAATGACAGAAGGCACACAGGCCGGCAACGCACCTGGGGTCATGGCACTCGCGGATGGGAGCCGGGTCCTGATTGCTGAGGGGCAGGTAGTTGAAGAACTCCCGGAGATTACATAAGGCGTCAACATCGTTTTCAAAAGCTCTGTGGGCCACACCTAAGAGAACAGGGAGGATATGATGGGCCAGGGTGACAGTCAGCTCTAAGATGCTGCCTCACTGCCCCCTTCTAGGACACGTCTGCCGCAGACTATGCTGATAGCTCTAGGATGCGCTGCTACACAGCACACACCTTCAGGCAGATGCTTCAACTCACGCGGCCTGCTCCCTCTGCTCCGTTGCACATCTCCACAAGGGTCACACCTTTCTTCATCCAGGTCTTTGCTCTAATGTCCCCTCCACATCCATCCCCACGCCCCTCACTTTCCAGCACTGGGCCATGCACCTTTCCACTTCCCTATTTACTGCCTGACATCTCTCCTGGAATATCAGTTCCAACAGAGCAAGACTGGGCCTGTCTTATCACTGAAGTCCCCCATCAAGAATAATGCCTGACACTCAATAGGTGCTCAGCAATGGTGGACAGAGAGGGAACCACCTGGCCCTAGTGAGGGATCAAGCTGTTGTTCCTAAAGACTATTCAGAAATCACAGGCCAGCCAAACAAAGCCATAAATATAATAAAGTGCAGCCAAGATCACACTCTCTCAGGTTCACCTCACCTGACTCCCATCCTCCACTGTCACTCCTACAGTCTCTTGTTCACACAGCAGCCAGAGGGAGCTCTTTAAGTCAGATCATGGCATGTGTCCACTCAACCACCCTCCTTGCTATCCACTAAGTATGCCAGTCACTCTCCTACCCCAGGGCCTTTGCATAAGCTATTCCCTCTGCCTGCAGTGCTCCTGACTTACATACCAATGCAGTTAACTCCTTCAAACTGCTCAACTGTTACCCTCTCAGTGAGGCCTACCCTTACCACCCTATTTGAAATTGCAACAATCTCAATCCTCTTTACCTTGTTCTACTTTTTCCATAGCAAATATTGCCTTCTAACATATTATATAATGTACGTTTATTGTTTATTGTCTATCTCCTCTACTAGAATATAAGCTCCAGATGGATAGGGATCTTTTTTTATTCTGTCCACAGATGGATTCCTAGCACCTAGAACAACGTTTCACACATAGATACTCAATGAGTATCTGTCGAATGAAGCAGCAGCATTTTCAACATGGCAAAATCCTTTCACTCAGGAAATATTTATAAACTGTAATAGCCACTTTGGAAAAGTCTAGTAGTTTCTCAAAAAGTTAAACATAAGAGTTATCATTTAACCCAGAAATTCCACTCCTAGGTATATACTAAAGATAAATGAAAACATGTCCATACAAAAACTTGTATATAAATGTTTATAGCAGTATATTTATGATAGTCAAAAAGTGGAAACAACCCAAATGTCTATTAACTGGTCAATAAAAAAAATGTGGTATATTCATACACTGGAATATAATTCAGCCATAAATAGGAATGAAGTATTGGAATATAATTCAGCCATAAATAGGAATGAAGTATTGAATCCTGATAATCACCACTCGTGTGGGTGAACCTTAAAAAACACGACACTTCAGCTGAAAGTCAGAAGAGGGAAAAAATTATGCTAGGTAAAAGAAATCAGTCACAAAGATCGCATATCGTATGACTCCATTCCTATGAAACATCCAGAATGGGAAAATCCACACAGAGGCAGAGAGTAGACGGGCAACTGCCTGGAGCTGGAGTATCTGTGGCGAAACAGGGAGTGACTGCTGATGGGCACAGGGCTGCTTCTTAGGGTGATGAAAATGCCCTAAAATTGATTGTGGTAATGGTTACGTAACTCAGAACATGTTAAAAACCACTGAATCATACACTATAAACAGGCATTTAAACTGTATGGTGTATGAACTGTAACTCAATACAGTTGTTATCAAAAAGAAAAAAATGTATGTATAGAGCCCATTTTGTGCCTTGCTCTGGGGACACAGGACAAGCACATCAGATACACAGGGTCTTGGGCCCAGAAAGAGCACCACATACAGCCCTTTAAAACAAAAACAAAACCCTAAAATTGTGCTACAGAAGAAAATTTGATGTCATGAGTAGACATTCATTACTTTAAGCTATCAAGTAAAAAAAAAAAAAAAAAGTTGCAGAAGAGTTTGTGTATACATCTGTGTTTGAACACATGTATGCGCATTCACATTCATCTGCATGAAAAGACTGCCAGGGTACATCAGTGGTGATTATGTGTGGATCACGGAATTCCTAGTGATTTCTACTCCTTGTATTTTTGAAATTTTCTACTGAAAACATGTAATACTACTGAAATGAAAAAAATAAATAAATAGCGTATTTCATCCAATCTAAGATGCCCTCAAGACTCAACTTTATATTACATCACAGCAAGAAAGGCAAACTGCCAATGAAGCCCTGTGACAAGGGTGTGGTGGCAGGCTGTGGGGGGAGTGGATGTCGAGAAGTGTTCTGATCGCAGACAGGTCTTGGAGACGGGCTGAATGGAGCTGACAGGTGAGGGAAACAGTTAGTCAAGGCTGATGTCAACCTGAGACAGGGGAGGAACAACTCTTGTTGGTACGGGAATAAGAGCTCTGTTTCTAAACCATATTTCATCAAATCTAAGACTTTACTGATAAGACACACCTCTATTTCATGGACACCAAGAAGAAATGCTGATAATTAAACGATGACCCAATGCCTTAACCACAGTACAACGTGGTACATAAATCAGTCACACCAACCTCTTATTGCTTCAGAATCTCTCAAAGAGGCAAGTTCTCCTGTCTTCAGTTACACTGCTTGCCATGGGATAGGCAATCCTTTCACAGCTTGGTGTTTTTTTCCAAATATGGAATTACAATCATTACCCCAACAGCAACATGTCTTTACTAATATCAAAATCATGCCCTACTTCCAATTCTATGCCTTTCTGTATAAATAAGAATTTTTTGTTTCAATGCCAAACAACAGAATAATCTATATATATTTTAAACTCAGCATGTGTGGCATGTAATCTTAAATAGGTAGGTTCTTAAAGAACTATGACCAAATTCATGATCATGTGGTTCATGATCATCACATTAAGACTGTACCTGGCCAATGGTGATTGGTAAAATGCTATCTAAGATATACCCCAGGCTTTGGAGTTAAAAAAGGTCACAAAAAGACTATTTTGTTAAAGGTTCAACTACACATATATGAACCATACCTACTTATAACCACCATTCCAACAATTAGCTTTAAAATTACTCTAAAGAATATCAAAGCAATAGCTTGTTATTTTTTCCAATAAATTTGAGATACTAAATTCACCTTCATCACTATATATGTAGGCAATATAGTGTACTGCATTGTAGTACAACAGACTCTACTACAGTCTTCCCAAATAGGTTCCGCCAATTAGGTGATATTTTTAAAACTGTCACCACCCTCTTCTCAATGTTTGATAACAGTAAGGTCATCTGGAAGATCTCTCACCTGACATGGTGGTATGGGTCTTGGCACCACCAAGCTCCTCCTGGGTAACATCCTCATTGGTGACAGACTTCACAACATCAGGGCCGGTGATAAACAGGTAGGAGGTGTCCTAAAATCAGATTTCCAGAACAGTCAATCTCAGAGCACCAGAGCTGGCCATAGCCTTAGAGCTCACTCAGCCAGAAAGACAAAGGCTGAGAAAATAGTGTCATGGTAGCAGAACCAGGCTGGGATGCTGCTCAAAGATACTTATCTAGACAGAAGACTCAAGTTTCCCCTGCCTCATTGTCCATTTTTTAAAAATCTTTGTTCCATGATTTTATCTCAGCAGATCAACTGGCAGTGTGGCTAACATCCAGGGTCATTCGCCTGTAGAACACAGGAACGGGTGACCCTGACTCAGAGCTTGCTGTGCACCAAGCACTTTTCCAAGCACTTCATAGCATTGTGCCATTAAAACCTAAGTACTGGCTGGCCATGGTGGCTCACACCTGCAATCCTAACACTTTGGGAGGCAGAGGTGGGAGGAGTGCTTGAGGCCAGGAATTTGAGACAAGCCTGGGCAACAGAGCAAGACACCGTCTCTAAAAAAAATGAAGTCTTGCTCTGTTATCCGAGCTAGAGTGCAATGGCATCATCCTAACTCACTGCAACCTCAAACTCCTAGGCTCCAGCAATTCTCCTGCCTCAGACTCTTGAGCAGCTGGGACTACAAGTGTGCACCATCACACCCAGCTACTTTTTTCTATTTTTTGGTAGAGATGGGGTCTTACGTGCTCAGGCTGGTCTCGAACTCCTGACCCTCAAGCAATCTTCTGCCTCGGCCTCCCAGAGTGCTAGGATCACAGGTATGTGCCACCGCGCCCAGCCTCTAGAGGCGTGGTGGCACATACCTGTAGTCCTAGCTACTCAGGTGGCCAAGGCAGGAGGATCCCTTGAGCCTAGAAGTTCAAGGCTGCAATGAACTATGATTGTACCATTGCAATACAGCCTGAGTGACAGAGTAAGATCCTGTCTCTAAAAATAAAATTTTTTAAAAAAAAGCCTAAGTACTATTATCACCCCCATTTATGTATGAGGAAACCAAGGCACGAAACCAAGGCACGGAGATGGCATGCAACCAGGCACTTTAACTGAAGCTACTTAAAGATACAGATAATCAATACTTTGGTGTTATGAGTGGGTGATGGGCTAATTTATAGATAACACAGGCAAACTGTACAAAATTTGAAAGAATAGGAGATAGAGTGGAAAGTAAGTCTACAGCCCAGCCCTTATTTCCAGGCCTCCAATTCCCCTCCCCAAAGGCAATATATGCACACATGAGCATTAATATATATATTTACCCTCTTATTTTCTAACACAAACATTTCTAACACAAATACTTCCTAACACATTTTCTTTCTAAAACAAACATTTTCTAACATAAACAGTGTTCTACACACTGTTCTCAAATTTGTTTAACATAATACTATAGCTTGAAGATCATTCCGTATCAGCATAGAATATGTATCATAATTTAACTGTCATCTACTGATGACCATTTAGGTTGTTTCCAGTATTTTAATATAATAAGCAATTTTGCAATAAATATAATTGTCATCTCTGTGAACTCACTATAAATGCTCTTTGCCCATTTCTAACGGATAGTTGGCTTTTTTATATGCAAAGGAAATTTTTTTTAATTTTTTTATTTCAGCATATTATGGGGGCACAAATGTTTAGGTTACATATATTGCCCTTGCCCCACCCAAGTCAGAGCTTCAAACGTGTCCATCCCCCTGATGGTGCACACCACACCCATTAGGTGTGTTTATACCCATCCCCCTTCCTCCTCTCTCCCATCTGCCCAACACCCCATGAATGTTATTACTGTATGTGCACTTAAGTGTTGATCAGTTAAAACCAATTTGATGGTCAGTACATGCAGTGCTTGTTTTCCCATTCTTGGGATATTTCACTTAGTAGAATGGGCTCCAGCTCTATCCAGGATAATACAAGAGGTGTTAGATCATCATTGTTTTTTGTGGCTGAGTAGAACTCCATGGAATACATATACCACATTTTATTAATCCACTCATGTATTGATGGCACTTGGGTTGTGTCTACATCTTTGCAATTGTGAATTGTGCTGCTATAAACATTCTAGTGCAGATGTCTTTTTTATAGAATGTCTTTTGTTCTTTTGGGTAGATGCCCAGTAACGGATTGCTGGATCAAATGATAAGTCTACTTGTATTTCTTTAAGGTATCTCCATATTGCTTTCCACAGAGGTTGTACTAGTTTGCAGTCCCACGAGCAGTGTATGAGTGTTCCTATGTCTCCACATCCACGCCAACATTTATTGTTTGGGGACTTTTTGATAAAGGCCATTCTCACTGGAGATAAGTGATATCTCATTGTGGTTTTGATTTGCATATGCTAAGGAAATTAATCCTTAGTCTATCATATGCATTGTATCAGTATTTTATCTTATGATTCTTTGGTCTGGGATCTTGCTAGAAAGGTCTTCCCCACTCTACACGAAGACTTCTAAACGAATGTGCACGGCAGCTTTATTTGTAACAGTTGAAGCACTAGACACAGAGAACTTCTGGCTTCCAGTCCAGGATATGAGAATCTGGAAGTTGATACTCCTTCCTAACAAATAAAAAGCTGAACAAATTGAAAAAAAAAATTAACAGCTTTTCTTAGATCCATCAGAGAGCCATGAGGGGGTCACAGGACAAACCACTCCAAAATTGGAGACTGACAGGCAAATGCAGAGCATTGAGGCTTGCAGAGCAGAAACCCACAAATGCCCAAATCTCCCAGGGAACCAGGGCTGACGTAGAGAAACTAACTAAAACTGAAAAACTGGAGTCTCAGTGTGGACAAGTATGAGACACAAAAACTCCAGCAGGGCCCAGTCACTGAAGCCCCAGTGCAATTGATGAGTTTTACCTCTAGGAGCTCAACCAGGTTCTCACAGTGATTATCAGAGAAAAGTCCCCTCATGCTTCCAGCATGGGGAGCGGAAAAGAGACCATTCTGAAACATACCAGAGCCCTCCTACTTTTCTTAACAAGGTCTGCCCCTCAGGAGAAACTATTTAACCAGAGCCTAATCTGTTAGGGTTTTATCAGAGACTACTGATCGGGAGGAATAAAAATACCAAACTCCAGCCAGCTCTAGCATTCCACGTGGGAAAAAGGAAATAGCCTGCCCCAGCCAAGTCTGGCCACCCTGTCCCACCAAACGGGGCATGAAGGACTGAGAAACACACGTGAAGTTCACAGTCCACAGACACAGGCTCACTAAAACACTGAGACCTACTCATAGGACTACAGAACATTTCCTTTGCCTCTTCCCCACTCTTTAGTACCACATTACTAATAACCTATTTACAATAGTTCCTTTTACCCAGTATATCATGTACAGCTATGAAGAAGAAATTTTAAGACATACTAACTAAAACAAAGTCTGAGGAGACAGAACGAACATCAGAACCAGAATCAGATATAGCAGGGAATATAGCTGGAATTATCAGACTGGGAACTTAAAATAACTATGTTTAAGATGCTCGCCCGGCACAGTGGCATATTCCTGTAGTCCCAGCTACTTGGCAGGCTGAGGCAGGAGGATCACTTGAGCCCAAGAGTTTAAGACCAGCCTGGGCAACATAGTGAGACCTCATCTCAAAAAATTAAACAACAACAACAACAAAAAAAAAAATGCTAAGGGGTCCAATGGATAAAGTAGACAGTAAATAAGAACAGATGGACAACGTAATTAGAGAGATGGAAATTCTTAAAAAGAGCCAAAAAGAAATATCAGGAATCAAGAACACTAACAGAAATGAAGAATGTCTTTGATCCACTTATTGATGCAAAAGTCTTTGCACTTTCAAAGACCGTGCATGGCTGAGGAAAGAATCTCTGAGCTTGAGGATATCTCAATAGAAACCACCCAAATTGAAAACCCAGAACATCCAAAAACTGTGGAACCACTACAAATGATGTAATATACACATAATGGGAATTCCAGAAGGAGAAGAAAGAGAGATAGGAACAGAATATTGGAAACAATAATGACTGAGAATTCCCCAAACTGTCAGACACCAAACCACAGATCCAGAAAGCTCATAGAGAACCAAGCAGGATGAATGCTAAAAAAACTACACCTAGGCACATTGTTTTCAAACCACAGAAAAATCAAAGATAATGAGAAAACCTAGAAGTAGCCAGAAGGAAAAAAACATTTTACCGACAGAAGACCTAAAATAAGAATTACATCCAACTTCTCAGAAACCATGCAAATGAAAAGAGAGTAAAGTGTTCTAAGTGTTGAGTGGGGGGGGGGGGGGGAACCCTACAAAGCTAGAATTCTGTACCCTGCAAAATTATCCTTCAAAAGTGAAGAAGGAAAAAAACACTTTCTCAGACAGACCAAAATTGGGGGAATCTGTTGCCAGTAGACCTGCCTTGCAGAAATGTTGAGAGAAATTCTTTAGAGAAAAGGCAAATGATGAAGGTCAGAAACTTGGATCTACATAAAGAAAGGAAGAGCATCAGAGAAGGAATTAATGAAGATAAAATAAAAACTTTTATTTTTTCTTATTGATATTGAGCTAACAGATACTTTGTTCAAAATAATAGCAACATATTCAATTATGTACATATGTTTATATGTAAGTGAAATGAATGACAGCAATAATACAAGGGGTAGAAGAAATTAGAATTATTTTGTTATTATAAGGTATTCACACTACCCAAGAAGCAGTAGTGTTATTTAAAATTGGACTTGAATTAGTTGTAAATGTATATTGCAAACCTCTAAGGCAACCAATAAAAAAGTTTAAAAATGAATATGATGATAAAGGAGAGAAAATGAGATTGTATAAAATGCTCAGTTAAAACCACAAAAGGCAGAAAAAGAATGGAAGACAACGATGAGAACAAAGAACAAAACAACAAATAGAAAACAGTAACAATTGTGGTAGATATTAATTAATCCACCTGTAACAATGATCACTCTGAATGTCAATGGTCTAAATGCATTGATTAAAAAGACAGATTGGCCGGGCGCGGTGGCTCACGCCTGTAATCCTAGCACTCTGGGAGGCCAAGGCGGGTGGATCGCTCAAGGTCAGGAGTTCGAGACCAGCCTGAGAGAGACCCCGTCTCTACTAAAAAAATAGAAAGACATTATATGGACAACTAAAAATCTATATAGAAAAAATTAGCCGGGCATAGTGGCGCATGCCTGTAGTCCCAGCTACTCGGGAGGCTGAGACAGTAGGATTGCTTAAGCCGAGGAGTCTGAGGTTGCTGTGAGCTAAGCTGACGCCACGGCACTCACTCTAGCCTGGGCAACAAAGTGAGACTCTGTCTCAACAAAAAAAAAAAAAAAAAAAGACAGATTGTCAGACTGGATAAAGAAACAAGACCCAACTATATGAGCTATCTACAAAAAAAATCCATTTTAAGTATAAAGACACATACAGACTAAAAGTAAATGGATGGAGAAAGATATTACATGCTAATCCTAATCAAAAGAAAGCAGGAATAGCTATATTAATTTCAGATAGAGTTTGAGACCAGCCTGGGCAACATGGCAAGACCTCATCTCTATAACCAGGCATGGTGACACACACCTGTAGTCCCAGCTACTCAGGAGGCTGAGGTGAGAGAATCACTTGAGCCCAGGAGGTTGAGGTTATAGTGAATTATGATCGTGGCACTGTACTCCAGCCTGGGTGATAAACACCCTGTCAATCAATCAAAATAAAAAATAATTTCAGACAGAGCAGACTTTAGACCAAGAAAAGTTATCAGGGATAAAGAGCAACACTGCACAATGACAAAGGCGTCAATTCTCAAGGAGATGTGTACACATTAAGGATTATATATCTAACAACAGAGCGTCAAAATAACAGGCAAATACGGATAGAACTTCAAGGAGAAATAGATGAATCCACTATTACAGCTGGACACCTCAATACCCTTCTATCAAAATTGGACAGATCTAGCAGGTAGAAGAATCAGTGGAGACACAGGTAAATTCAACACCACCAATCAACTGGATATGATGAACAACATCTACAGACCACTTCATCCAACAACAATAGAATACACATTCTTCTCAAGCTCCCATGGAACATTCACCAAGATAGACCACATTCTGAGTGATAAAACACACTTTAAGAGAATAGAGATCCCAGGCCACAATGGAATTAAACTAGAAATCAGTAACAGCAGGAAAATCCTAAAATACTTGAAAATTAAAAACCACACTTCTAAATAAATAACACATGAATCAAAGAAGAAATCTCTAGAGAAATTTTAAAAAACACTTTGAAATAAATGAAAATGAAAGCACAGCTTATCAGAATTTGTGGGATGCAGTAAAAGTAGTGCGCAGCAAGAAATTTATACCATTAAATGCATACATTAGAAAAGATGACAGATCTAAAAAATTAATCACCAAAGTTTTTACCTTAGGAAATTAGAAAAAAGAACGAAGTCCAAAGTAATCAGATAAAAGAAATACAGTAATAAAATTTAGAGCAGAAATCAATGAAATTGAAAATAGAAAATTTTAAAAACCTAAAAATAGAACTATTGTACAATCTAGCAATCCCACTATTGCATATTTATCAAAAGGAAAAGAAATCAAAGGGATACATGTATCAAAGGGCTACCTGCACCCACATGTTCATTGTAGCACTATTCACAATAGCAAAGACACAGAAGCACACTAAGTGCTCATCAATGGATAAATAAAGAAAATGTGGTATATACACACAATGGAATACTATTCAGCCATAAAAAAGAATGAAATCATGTCATTTGTAGCAACATGTACGGAACTGGAGGTCATTATGTTAAGTGAAATAAGCCAGTCACAGAAAGACAGATAGCACATGTTCTCACTCATATGTAGGAGCTAAAAAACTTTATCTCATGGACACAGAGAATAAAACGAAGATGCCAGAGACTAGGAAGGGTGGGTGGAGGGGAAGAGGGGATGAAGACCGGTTGGTTAATGGGTACAAACATACAGTTAGATAGAAGAAATAAGTTCTAGCTGGGCATGGCAGTGCGTGCCTGTAGTCCCAGCTACTCGGGAGGCGGAAGCAGTAGGATTGCTTGAGGTTTGAGGTTGCTGTGAGCTAGGATGACGCTATAGCACTCCAGCCCAGGCAACAGAGCAAGACTCTGCCTCAAAGAACAAAAAAAAAAAAGAAGAAGAAGAAATAAGTTCTAATATTTGATAGCAGACTAGGGTGACTATACTTAGTGATAATATTATATATATTTCAGAGTAACGACAAGAGAGGACTTAAAATGATACCAACACATAAAAATGATCAACACTCAAGGTGATGGATACCCCACATACCCTGACTTGATCATTACACATTCTGTGCATGTGAGAAACACACACGTACCCCATAAATATAGAAAATATTATGTATTAATAAGAGAATAAATAAAAATAAATGTTTACGCCACAGCCCCCCAAAAAACTTTTGTGCATGAAAGGATACTATCAACAGAGTGTAAAGGCAACCCATGGAATGCGAGAAAATATTTGCAAGTCATAAAACTGATAAAAGGTTGATATTCAGAATATACAAAGAACTCATACAACTCAACAACAAAAAATCCGATTCTTCTCCCACTTAGAAATTCTAGGGAAATAAAACAATTCAAAAAAGAACAAAAAACCTGAATAGACATTTCCCCAAAGAAGATATACAAATGGTCAATAACATGAAAAGGTGCTCAAAAATCACTAGTCATTAGGGAAATGCAAATCAAAGCTACAATGAGATACCACTTCATACTTATTAGGATGGCTATGGAAAAAAAAAAAAAAGGCTAGAGCAGTCAAATTCACAGACACAGAAACGGTCTGAAAGGAGGAGAAATGAGGAGTCAGTGTTTAATGACTACAAAGTTTCAGGTGAAGGGGATGAAAAAGCTCTAGAGATGGATGATAGCGACGGTTGCACAATAATGTGCCGGTATTTGATGCCATAGAACTACACACTTAAAAATGGTGAAAGTGGTATATAATGTTATGTACATTTTACCACAATCTTTTATAAAAAGTACTGTATCAGTGTTAAACTTCTTGAATTTAATAACTTTGGTTGTGCAAGAAGATATCCTAGTTCTTAAGGATCTTACACTGAAGCAAAGAGGTCAAAAGGCATGTTGTATGTAACCTACTCTCAAATGGTTAAGAATTCTTTTTATTCTTATTTGAAATTATTTCAAAATAAAGTTTTTTTAAAAAAACCGTTCAACAAAAGTTAGCATTACAAGAAGGAAAATCACAAGTCACAGAGTGGGAGAAGTGCAACATATATATTGATAAAGAACTTATATCCAGAATGTACAAAGAACTCCTAAAAATCAGTTTGGTAGAAAACAAAACTCAATTTCGTATTTTTTGTAGAAACAGGGTCTTGCTATGTTGTCCAGGCTGGTCTCAAACTCCTGGCCGCAAGTGATCCTCCCACCTCAGCCTCCCAAAGTGCTGGGATTACAGGCATGAGCCACTGCACCCAGCCAAAAACTCAATTTTTTTAAATGGGCCAAAGCATTGAACAGGCATGCCACAAAAGAAGAAAACAAATTAAAAGGCACTCAAGCTTTTTAGTCATGGACATGCAAATTGAGACCACAATGAGAGACATACCACAAGCATCAAACTGGCACAATTGAAACATGCTAATATAAGGGCTGGCAAGACTGTAGAACAAGTGAAATTCTCCCACTGCCAATAGAATTATAAATTGCTGTAACTGCTTTCATAAACAGTCAAGTATTACCTAGAAAATCTGAAGATATGTATATCCTATGACCTAAGATTGCCCCTAACATGAGAAACTGAAACATGTGTGCATCAAAATACATTAATATTAGAATAATGATTAATTAGAATTAATATCAGCTTCATTTGCAGTGACAAAAATCTTGAAAATCCACTGTCCATCAATCGGAGAATGGAGGAATATAAGATCTATTTACTATACAGCTATTAAAATGAATGAACTATATTTACAAAGAACATGAATAAATCTTAAAAAATAATGAACCAGAAGCCATGCACAAAGAAAAGCATATTACACGATTTCATTTTACATAAAGGTTAAAACAAGCAACACTAAGCCACACTGTTGAGTGAAGCATACTTAAAATTTTTTTTAACTATGAAGCAAAGCAAATAAAAACATTTCCATAAAAGTTGAGATAATAAATAAATCTATGCAGAATGTAGGCAACAGTGGTTAGGAAAGATCATTAGGACAGGGTTCTCAGAGAGCTATTTTTTTTACCTGGGTGTTTCTTTACACAGATTTGCCCTTTATAATTGCTATACTGTACATATCTTATGTACTTTCCTGAGTATATATTACATTACACAATTTTAAATGATTAAAAATTTAAAAATTAACTGGCAGGGGAAGCCTGGACAGAAGCAGAGAGACCAGTCGGAAGGACTCCACAATAATCCAGGTGGAAGATGATGTGCTTGAACCAAAGTGGTAGCAGTTTTGATAGCAAAAGTAAGCAGCAGTAAGACACAATCTGATTACATTTTGGGTTATATCCTAAAGTAAAGCCAACAGATATTCTGACTGAATTTGGGATGTGACAGCAAAAGATGAGTCAGAAGTGTTTGACCTGAGCCACCAGAAAACTGGACTTGCCATTTAAAATGGGGAAGGCTATAGGACAGCAGCTCAGGAGGGGCTTAGCAGAAATCAAAACCTGTGAAGTTTGAGATACCCACTGAAGTCCAAATGGAAATGCTGGTAGGCAGGTGAACGTACAATCCTGGAGAAACAGATTTGAGAATTGTCAGCATATAGATTAGCATTTAAAGTCACAAGCCTGGATAAGATTACCAAGGGAATCACGGAGAGAAAAATCAAAAAAGTATGGTGCCTTGATGTTTCAACGAGGAAGCAATTAGTACATTAAATGCTGCCGAGAGGTGAGATGAGGGCTGAGAATTGTCAACTGGATTTAGTGATGCAGGAATTGTTGGTATCTCTGAGAAACTGATATTATCAGTGATCCTGAATAGAATATCATCCTTTTCATCATAAACTAAATGTCCAAATATATTTATCTATTTATCAATTTTGTTAGGTCCCTTGATCTTTCTATTTATCTACAAGTTGATTAGACAGTTTTAGCTATTATAACTTCATATTTTAGCACCTGGTAGGACTAGCTCATCACACTACTTTCATGAAATGTTTATCCTTGGATGTTATTTTTTCCTCCCATATAAACTTTATAACTACTTTGTGTAGTACTTTTAAAAAGAATGTTAGTGTTTTCATTGTAGTCTTATTCAACACATGGAATATTTAAGACGTAGAATGGTTAAGGCTTGATAATTAGTTGCAAAGGACAAGAGAGGAAGTCTCACAAATATGCAGTTATTAACCAAAGTTTTGCAAGTGGAAGATGGGATTGCTTACGATAAAACACAGAATTAAAAGAGAAAGCAGTTGGAATGAACTCCAGCATCTAGAGTCTGAATGGAACAGTGTGAACGGCAATGGAAACCACGAAGGTATGGCCAAAGATGTGAAGGAAATGTCGGAGATGGCAGAATATGACAGCATGGAACCCAAGGAAATATTGCTGAAAAACTCAGAAAGATGGAAGTCAAATAGCACTTATAATGACACAAAAGTCTCTGAGAACCTTAAAAAAAAACAAATTTAGTTGATGGGGGCGGAGAGAAACAGAGCTAAATTGACATGTGTTAAGGAAGGAATGGGAAGATAGAAATAGGGCAATAGCTACAGGTGGATGCAAACTAGGGAAAAGATTTTGTTTTGAAGACAGGAGAGACCTGAGCATGGTTAAGTTCTAATGGGAGGATGTAAGGAGAAACTGAAGATAGCAAAGAGAAAGAACAACGTAAGGCCCCTGAAGAGGAGTAGAGTTGTATTCAGCAATTGGATGTGTGCAGGGGAAAGGATGGCTTTGAGAAATTGATACCACACCTCCAATCATAACAGACAGGAAAGAGGAGAAGACTGGGCTAGCACCAGCTAGGTGTGCATATATTAGTACGCAATTAGTAGGCAAAGTTCAGGGAATTCTGCTTTGTCCAAGAAGTTAAGAGAAACAGTCATCTTAATTTTTAAAATCCACAAGTGATGCTGCACATTTATGTTGCTTTCAATCTGTCACTAAGAACAGAATAGTTGGGTCAAAGTGAGAAGCGCTCTGAAAAACTTTTGAATTCCTACTGCCACCTGCCCTTGAGAAAAAGGTGTTTCCCATTTATATACTCTCTAAAACTATTCTTCGCATATTGGATGACTATCTTTACTTTTTTCCTCCAACCTTTCTATTTTGGCAATCATTGCTCATTTTTATTAATATTTTAAGAGGGAAAGACTGATTTTTTTTTAAAGCAAGCTCAGATTAAGGATAATCACCCATGTCTAAGTTCAAGTAGGCTTCATTTTAAAATCATTTTAAAATATCATTGCATTAAAGTCATGTAATAAAGATATGCACCTCTCAAAATAAAGTTAGCAGTCAGATTTATCCTTTAATGGATAAAACAATAAAATGGCAAATAGGTGAAAAACAAAGGTGGGACATCAGAAACAACATCCCAATACAATAGACTACAGAAAAGCCTTCCATGAGAAACTTTTTAACTAGAATTCAGTAAACAGTCATCTGTCTGGGTAGAGGAAAGGATCCTTTGATTACTTGAAAATCATTTGCAATTCAGATCAACAAGTAAGATTACCCACCAGTGAAATACACAGCACCTTCTGCCACTGAACCCTCAGTAGCTACAGATTTCATGCCAAAACCTTCTTCTCCACTAAGACCTTATCATTACTACACTGAAAGCCAATGAGCATGCAAGTAACGCAGATCTGGGTCAGGAATTATTTTTATTGCAGGTAAGGAACTGCATGAATCTCAAAGGACACCAGAAACAGACCCTTCTTTCTTACCTTAACCATGAACGTGAAGTCTGTTAGGGCTGGGGAGTAGACGGCCCCGCCAGCACACGGGCCCATGATCAGAGAAATCTGAGGGATAACTCCGGATGCCGTGACATTCCTCTGCCAAAAGAAAAAGGCAAAGGCATCTGGTTACAGAGGCATTCAACACATTATGTGCAGAAAGATAAAGGCAACAATAACATAGCACTTGGTTTTTATCCACAAAAACTCTACCCAGGAGGCAAGAGACCTAATCAGTAAAGTTCTTCCAGAACTGTATGTGCAGATTCTCCCCATAACTGGTGCAATGGTCGGCATATTAATTTCTGGAGCAAATACTTTGCTCTCCCATCTTTGGCAGCAGTTTCCAAAAACCTCTACCAGAGCATGAGCTCCCAAGAGATTCCCACCACCTTCAGCCCAGCTGCAAACACACCACAGACCTGCCCCCTACTGTCTGCACGAGGCTGGCAGGAAGAACAAAAACCCCAGGCAGAGTGTACAGAGCTAACACTTATCCTGGAGCCCTGACCTGTTTTGGGCCCCTTCACATCCTCCACAGAGGGTACCCACCATCACAAGGCAAGGCTAAGAGGCAGGTGTTACTTTATGTCGAGTCTTCAATGTCTGCCCCTCCCCCGAAAGGGCATGTTAACGGACAAAGGTAGAAAGACCCAGAAAGGCTCCATAAGGACAATAGTGTTGTGAAGGGCTAAGCCTCTGGCCACCACCTGGGAAAGACAGGAACCAGGGGCGGAAGGACCTGGGCAAGGTGATGAAGACCCAATCACTCTCTGCCCTACCCCCAACCCCTTTCCTTCCCCTGAGCAACATCGGCTTGGGAAAAGCAGGTCCACTTTTCAGCCTGCCTTTGTCTGTGAACCCAATCTCTATAATCCATGGGACACAGCTAAGGACAGGACAAAAAGTCACCTATACTCTGTACAAACACAAAGGTGGGTGGACGGATGTCCAGCGGGAGCATAGTGAAAAGTATGGAAAATTCAATCCCCCAAAAACCAACTATAAAACTGGACAAAACTGGCAAAAACAAATATTTAGGGTTCTGAAAATGGGGCAAATGTTAACAAATTAAGAAGTGTTTATTCATGAAAAATTGCTAAAGCTAAGAGCAGTAAGAGTCTGTGGCATTCTAAAATAAGGCTACTATTGCCCACAGCAGCTCAGGGTGTCATTCAGGGTGAAAGAAAATTAACACCAGTAATTCAAATCCACAAGAAACAATTAAGAACAATTAAAATGATTGTGTGATTAAATATAAAATACCACTTAAATATAGTTCTATCTCTTTAATACTTTAAAAGACAAGACTGTATAAAGAGATACTCATAACACTGTATTTTGGGGCTTAAAAGATATATAATAATAACAGCACAAATGAAGGGGCAAAAAAAATGGAGCTACATTGGATCAAAGTCCCTACATTTTATCAGAAGTCAGTACTAATTTGAAGCAGATTTAGATAAATTAAGATACATATTCTAACACTTAGAGCAATCACTAAGAAAATAAAAAATACAGCTAAAAAAACAGAAATTAAAATATTACACTAAAAATATTTAACATAAAAGAGTTGAGTGACGTTACAGAAGACAGAAGAAGAAGCTCTAGGAATCTGGTACCAAAACAACTATTCAGTGGATAGGAACTGTACAAAGCAGCTATTTTGGAACTCTGATGTCTAGCCAAACACTTACAAAGACCAGAGGAGAGTTTGATAAAGCAGCAGGTAAATTTCAATGAACTTCACATTTAGCATGGCTGCTACCATCCCCCAGTTCACAGCCCATGAGAGGCAGCCATGAGGATACCATGATAAGGCGCCAGGGTGGGCAATAAGGCCCTTCCCTCCAAAATCAGGGTTGTGTGTTTTGATTGCTGATCACTGTTTCTGACAGCTGAGGGGCCAGCAGAGGCTGGCCACTGTTTCAATCATAATGGGCTCAAGGAAATCTTTCTCAGATCACTTGTAGACCACAGAGACAATAGAACTAAAATTTTAGTGACCATATTCAACAAGGAACACACACTTTGCAAAAACAGCTTGGAAAAGCTCAGACGGATCTAGCAACTCAACAAGCAAAAATCAGTAATCCCAGGCTGGGCGTGGTGGCTCACACCTATAATCCTAGCAATCTGGGAGGCCGAGGCGGGTGGATCGTTTGAGCTCAGGAGTTCGAGATCAGCCTGAGCAAGAGTGAGACCCTGTTTCTACTAAAAATAGAAAGAAATTATATGGACAACTAAAAATGTATATAGAAAAAATTAGCCGGGCATGGTGGTGGATGCCTGTAGTCCCAGCTACTTGGAAGGCTGAGGCAGGAGGATCGCTTGAGCCCAGGAGTTTGAGGTTGCTGTGCGCTAGGCTGACACCACGGCACTCTAGCCTGGGCAACCGAGTGAGTCTCAAAAAATTTTTAAAAAATTTAAAAAAATTAAAAAAAAAAAATCAGTAATCCTTGAGAAGTGAGAGAACTAGATTTCTAAACTTACCAAACATAATATTCAGAATTTCCAGTCCTCAACAAAAAATTACAAATCATACAAAGAAATAAGTATGGCCCAGTCATAGGCAAAAAAATTTTACAGAAACCATCTGGGAGGAAACACAGACATCAGACTTATTAGTCAAAGATGCCACATAAACTGTGGGGAAAAAAACCAAAGGAAATCAGGAAAACAATGTCTGAACAAAATGGGAACACTATGAAGAGATGGAATACAAAGCAGAAATTCTGGAGGTAACAAGTATAACTAAAATGAAAAATTCACTACAGGGTTTCAACAGCAGATTTAAGTAGGCAGAAGAAAAGATCAAAGAACTTGAACATAAAATAATTTAAAATATCTAGGTTCAGCTGGGTACACTGGCTCACATCTGTAATCTTAGCACTTTGGGAGGCCGAGGCAGGAAGATAGCTTGAGGCCAGGAGTTCAAGACCAGACTAGGCAACATAGCAAGACCTTGTCTCAAAAAATAAGGAAAAATTAGCCAGGTATGGCAGTGCATGCCTATAGTCCCAGCTACTCAGGAGACTGAAGTGAGAAGATCACTTAAGCCCAGGAGTTCAAGGCTGCAATGAGCTATGATCAAGCCACTGCACTTCAGCCTGGGTTAACAGAGCAAAACACTGGCTCAAAAAAAGAAAAAAAAAAAAATTCTTTAATTATTCAATCTGAGGAACAGAAAAACAAAAGGAAGAAAAATGAACAGAGCCTAAACAACCTGTGGGAAACCAACAAACATACCAACATACACATTATAGGAATCCCAGAAGAAAACAGAAAAAATAATGGCAAAAACTTCCCAAATTTGATGAAATACATGAATATACATATCCAAGAACCTCAACAAACTCCAAGAATTATGAACTCAGAGATCCACACTGAGACACATTATAGTCAAACTGTCAAAATCCAAACACAAGGAGAGAAATTTAAAAGCAGCAAAACAGAAGCCATTTATCACATGCAAGGAATCCTCAGTAAGATTAACCATGGAGGCCAGAAGGCAGTGGGACATATTTAAAGTACTGAAAGAAAAAAAGAAAAAAAAAAACCTGTCCACCAAGGACTGTATATTCAGCAAAACTATCCTTCAAGAGTGAAGGGAAAGGCCGGGCACAGTGGCTCACGCCTGTAATCCTAGCACTCTGGGAGGCTGAGGCGGGAGGATCGCTCAAGGTCAGGAGTTCGAGACCAGCCTGAGCAAGAGCGAGACCCCGTCTCTACTAAAAAAGAGAAACAAATTATCTGGCCAACTAAAAATATATATAGAAAAAAAATTAGCCGGGCATGGTGGCGCATGCCAGTAGTCCCAGCTACTTGGGAGGCTGAGGCAGGAGGATTGCCTGAGCCCAGGAGTTTGAGGTTGCTGTGAGCAAGGCTGACGCCATGGCACTCACTCTAGCCCATGCAACAGAGTGAGACTCTGTTTCAAAAAAAAAAAGAGTGAAGGAAAGATTAAGATACTTCCAGGTCAACAAACAGCTGAAGGAGTTCATTTGCACTAGACATGTCATATAAGAAATGCTACAGGAGTACTTACTCAAGTCTAAAATAAAAGGACACAAGACAGTAACATGAAGCCATGAGAAAAAATAAAGAACACTAATATATTCTTTATTAAAGTGTTGTACTTTCGCTTGGTGTGTAATGTCTCTCCTTTTCCTACATGCCTTAAAAGGCAAATGCATGAGACAATTACATATCTGTTAATAAGTATATCATATATAAAAATGTAATCTATGACAATCACATTAAAAGGATAAAGGTGTACAGAAGCAGTGTGTCTGTATACTACTGAACCTATTATTCCAACTAGTTTAAGGTATTAATTATAATCCCCAAGGTAACTACAAAGAAAAAAATGTATATGATGAAAATGAAAGAAGCGAATCAAAATGGCAAACAACAAAAAAGGTCATGATGGAGAAATTGAGGCAAAAAAAAAAAAAACCCATAACACATAAAGAAAACCAATAGCTAAATGGCAGAAGTAAATCTTTAATGGTAATCACATTACGTATAAATGGATTAAATTCTCCTATTAAAAGATAGACATTGGTAGACTGGATATATTTTTAAAAATCCAGATCTATCTCTATGCTTCTTACAGGAGCCTCACTTTAGATACGACAAAGACACAAACACGTTGAAAGTAAAGGATGGAAAAAAAATATGCCACATAAAGGGTAATCAAAATAGAGCCTGAGTAACTATATAATTGCCAGACAAAATAGACATTAAATCAAAAAAGTTACAAGAGACAGAGATATGACATATTGAAAAAAGGTTCAATATACCTAGAAAATATAACAATTATAAAAATAAATGTACTAACAAAGCCCCCAAATTTTTGAGGCAACAAGAGCCCCAAAATATATGAGGCAAAAATTGACAGACTTGAAGGAGAAATAAACAGGTGACACAATAATAGTTGGAGACTTAACAGCTCACTTCCAATAATGGACAGAACGACTAGACAGAAGGTCAATAAGGAACCAGTACACTTGAACAACACTATAAACTAATATGTGTAAAAGACCTATAGAGAACACTCAATCCTACAACAGAATACACAGTCTTCTCAAGTGCACAAGAAACATTCTCCAGGAGAGAACATATGTCAGGCCACATAACAAATCTTAAATTTAAAATGACTGGAAGATTTTTAAAAGATTCCTTTCTGATCACAATGGAATGAAGCTATAATTCATTAACAAAAGGAAACCTGAAAAACTAACAAATATGTGAAAATTAATCAAAACACTTCTAAATAACCGGTAGGTGAAAGAAATTACAACAGAAGTCAGAAAATACTTTAAGATTAATGAAAACAGAAGCACAACATACCAAACTTATGAAATGCAACAAAAGCACTGACAAGAGAAAATTTATAGCTGTAAATGCACATATTAAAACAAGATCTCAATCAACAACCTAACCTTCCACCTTAAGAAACTAGAAAAAGTAAAACAAACCAAACCAAAAGCAAGCAGGAAGAAAGAAAAATTAGAGAAGAAAAGAATATAGGGAAAAAAAAAAAATCAATAAAACCAAAAGCTGCTTGTTTAAAAAGATCAGATCTGGGGGAGAAGGGCCAAGATGGCAGACTAGAAGCGGCCTGTACAATGCTGCTTTCATGGAGAGGATTAAAAGTGGCAAATAGATATTCACCTTCAGATCGATCATCTAAGAGAGAGCATTGGGAATTAAAAGAGGCATCAGGAGGCACCCAAAGTGAAGGAGAAGGAAGCAGGGCAACATGCTCAACAGGATTGGAGGTATCTGGAGAAGGCACTCACACACGGGGAAAGGACAAAGGAGAGAACCCTGGAGACATTCTATAAAAAAAGACATCTGCACTCGAATGTTTATAGCAGCACAATTCACAATTGCGAAGATGTGGAAACAACCCAAGTGCCCATCAATACATGAGTGGATTAATAAAATGTGGTATATGAATAACATACTATTCAGCCACAAAAAACAATGGTGATGTAGCACTTCTTATATTATCCTGGATAGAGCTGGAACCCATTCTACTAAGTATCCCAAGAATGGAAAAACAAGCACCACGTGTACTCACCATCAAATTGATTTTAACTGATCAACACCTAAGTGCACATATAGGTATAACATTCATGGGGTGTTGGGCAGATGGGAGGGGGGAGGAGGGGATGGGTATGTACATACATAAGTGCAATGTGCACCGTCTGGAAGAT
Source organism: Eulemur rufifrons (assembly GCF_041146395.1). Taxonomy (NCBI): domain Eukaryota; kingdom Metazoa; phylum Chordata; class Mammalia; order Primates; family Lemuridae; genus Eulemur; species Eulemur rufifrons. The sequence goes on from NC_090989.1 coordinate 119,820,977, forward strand.
GGACATGCTTGAAGCTCTGACTTTGGGAGGGTGGGGGCAAGTGCAATATACGTAACCTAAACATTTGTACTCCCATAATATGCTGAAATTTAAAAAAAAAATTTTTAACAAAGGTCAATGTAGACGTAGAAGTCAATCTCTTAAAAAAAAAAAAAAAAAAGGGTATAGTAACCAAAACAGCATGGTATTGGTTTAATAAAAAGGGAGACACACAGACCAATGGAACAGAATAGAGAACCCATGAATAAAGCCATATAGCTACAACCAACTGATTTTGAACAGAGTGACAAAAACATACACTGGGGAAAGAAGTCCCTAATTCAATAAATGGTGCTGGGAAAACTGGATAGCCACGTGCAGAAGAAAGAAACTGGATCCCTATTCTCTCACCACGTCCGAAAATTAACTCAAGATGGATTAAAGACTTAAATGTAAGATTTGAAATCATAAAAATTCTAGAACGCTAGGTGTGGTGGCTCACACCTATAATCCCGACACTTCTGGGAGACCACAGGAAGATTACTTCAGGTCAGAAGTTCAAGACCAGCCTGAGCAAGAGCAAGACCCAGTCTCTACAAAAATGTTAGCCAGATGCGGTGGCATGCACCTGTAGTCCCAACTACTTGAGAGACTGAGACAGGAGGACCACTTGAGCCCAGGAGTCTGGGCAAAAGACATGAACAGATTTTTTTTTTTTTCAAAAGACAAATGGCCAATAAACACAGGAAAAAAATGTTCAACATCACTAATCATCAGGAAAATGCAAATTAAAACCACCTTACCCTTATCAGATTATCCATTTTTAAAAAGTCAAAAGACAACAAATGTTGGAGCAGATGCAGTAAAAAGGGAATGTATATACACTATTGGTGGGAATGTAAATTATTATAGTATAACCTCTATGGAAAACAGTATAGAGAGTCCTCAAAGATCTAAAAGTAGACCTGTCATTTGATCCAGCAATTTCACTACTACTGGGTATCTACCCAAAGGAAAAGAAATCATTTTATAAAAAAGACACCTATACCTGAATGTTTATTGCAGCACAATTCACAAATGCAAAGATACAGAATCATCCTAAGTGCCCATCAAGTGATGAATGCATAAAAAAAATGTGGTATATATACACACACCATGGAGTACTGCTCAGCCATAAAAAGGAATGAAATAATGTCTTTCACAGCAACTTGGATGGAACAGAGATCATTATCCTAAGTATTAATATCTCAGGAACGGAAAAACAAACACCACATGTTCTCACTTATAAGTGGGAGCTAAACAAGAGATATACACAGTCATAAAGTGGTGTAATGAATATTGGAAATTAAGAAGGGGGTAACATGGAAGGGGAGTGAGGGACCTACCTATCACATACAATGTACACTATTTTTTCTGGTGACAGGTACAGTGAAAGCCCCGACTTCAGCATTATATTATATAATTCATACATGTAACAAAAAAACACTTAATACCCCTAAATCTACTGAAATTAAAAAAAAAAATTGACAAACCTGTATATAGACTAGCAACAAAACAAGACTCATATTACTAAAATCAGAAATGAGAGAGAAGGCATCACAACAGAAATCAAGATGACAAGAAAATAATATGAATAACTATGGCACAAATTAGATAATTGAGATGAAATGGACTAATTCCTAGAACGACACAAACTACTGAAGCTGAGTCAAAAAGCAGAAAATCTGATCAACCTGTAAGAAATAAAAAGATTGAATTAGTAACCAAAAATCTACCTACAAATAAAAGTCAAGGCCCAGACAGCTTCACTGGTAAATTTTACTAAACATTTAAAGAATTAATATTAACATTTTACAAGCTCTCCTAATAGAAGAGAAGGGAGCAGGGCAGTTCTCTGGTAGACTCAGACTATTGTAGTTCTTCTCACTTTCTCACTCGTAGTTCTCAAAAATAAATGTGGAATGTGCTAGGAATGCAACATACTGAGATAAGGAGGGACCAGCCAGAACATTTCTGGTCTCCCTCTACAAACAGGATGTCCCTCCACACTTTAGCCCAACACATTACATTGCCCCAGGTTACAAAACCCAGGGCAGGCTTTTTTCCAAAGTCCCTCAGCTGTGGTGCAAGCGGGACACACACAGTCAAGACACCATCTATCCCGAGCATCTTTCTTGTGCCGTGGGGGACTGGCTCTCAATGAATTAGACTTCTATTGTCTCTTGCTGCCTATCTGTAAGTATTAATAATAAACCCACTTCACATATTAATAACTTGTATCTGTGAGTGTTCTGTCGTACCAGAATCAAACAAGTTGGTAACCAGTGCATAGCAAACCTACCTTACAGGAGCATCCCTTCCAACTCATTTCATGAGGCAAGTGTTACTACAATACCAAAACCGAAAGAAATGTCACAAGATAACTGCAGACCAATATCTCTTACTAATACAGATGAAAAAGTACCTAACAAAATACTAGCAAACAGAACCCAGCACCTTATAGAAAGGATTACACACCAAGACCAACTGAGACTTATTACAGGAATATAAGGTTGGTTTAACATTCAAATTAATGAAATATGCATTATTATAAAGAATAAAAACCATGTGATTATTTCTCAGATTCAGAAAAAGCATTTGACAAAATTAAACACCCCTTCAGGATAAAAACGTTTAACAAACTAGGAGAAAGGCTTCCTCAATCTGAGAAAAAGCATCTACACAAAAAGTAGTTAACATCATATGCAATGGTGAAAGAATGAATGCTTTCCCCCTGAGATCAGGAACAAGACAAGAATGTCCACTCTCACCACTTCTACTCAGCATTGTACTGCAGGTTCTAGACAGAGCGCTTATCAAGAAATAAAAGGCATCTAGATTAGAAAGGAAGCAATCAGTAGAACTTCCTATTTGCCGAAGACATGAACGTGTATATAGAAAATCCAAAGGAATACACACACACGCGCGCACACACACACACACAAACCCTATCCAAGCTAATAACTTCAGCAAGGCTTCAGGATACAAGATCAATATATGAAAATCAACTGTATCTCTGTACACTTGTAAAAAATAATCCAAAAAGGAAATTAACAAGAAAATTCCATTCACAATAGCATCAAAAAAGAACGAAATATTTAGTTATAAACTTAACAAAAGAAATGTAAGACATGTATGCTGCAAATTACACAATATTGCTGAAATAAATTAAAAAAGACCTACATAAATAGAGGAACATTCCATCTACATGGCGTGGAAGACCCAATATGTTAAGATGCAAATTCTCATCAAGTTAATCTACAGATTCAATGCAGTTCCTACCAAATCTCAGTAGGCATTTCTGTAAAGTTAACAGCTGATCCAAAAGTTCATTTGAAATGCAATGGACCCAGAATAGCCAGCACAATTTTTAAAAAGAACACCAAAGTTGGAGGACTTTACTCAACTTTCAAAACTACTATAAAGCTATAGTACTCAAGACAGTGGTTCTAATGTAAGGATAAGCATGTAGGCCAATGGAAGAATTGAGAGTCCAGAAACAAACTCTACATTTATGGTCAACTGATCTTCAACCCAAATGCCAAGACACAATTCACTGAGAAAATAGTCATGTCAATAAATGGTGGCTGGTTCGGTGTGGTGGCTCACACCAGTAATCCTATCACTTTGGGAAACCAACGCAAGGATTGTGAAGCCAGGAAATCAAGACCACCTGGGTAACAGCAAGACCTCATCTCTACAAAAAAATTTTTTAAAAAATTAGCTGGGCGTGGTAACGCATGCCTGTAGTCCCAGCTACTCCGGAGGCTGAGGCAGGAGGATCACTTGAGCCCAGGAGTTTGAGGTTGCAGTAAGTTGTGATAACACTACTGCACTGTAGCTCAGGCAACAGAACAAGACCTTGTCTCAAGAACAAAAAAAACGATGGTAGTACAAAAGGATGACTTTAAATCCTTGTTATCACACCATACACAAAAATTAACACAAAATGGATCACAGAGCTAATGTAACAGAGCCAAACCTATGAAACTCAATGAAAAAAACAAAATCTCCATGATTTTGTATTAGAGTTTTTACACGGGACAATAAAAGCATGATCCACAAAAGAAAATTAATAAACAAGACCTCAAAATTTAAAACTTTTCCATTTCAAAAGCCACAATTGAGAAATAAAAACACAAGCCACAGACTGAGAGAAAATACCTGCAAATCGTATATCTAATAAAGGACTTGTATCCAGAACATATGAAGAACTCAAAAACCCAATTACAGAATGGACAACAGATCTGAATAGATATTTCAGCAAAAAAGATACACAAATGACTAATATGTACATAAAGATGCTCAACAGGATTAGTCGGCTGGCAAATGCATATTAGAACTACAGTGAGATACCACAACACAACATTAAAATGGCTATTACCAAAGAGACTGACAATCCCAAGAATAGAGAAGGTGGGAAACCTGCAACCCTCCATATGTTGCTCATGGTAATATAAAATGGTACAGTCATTTTGGAAAACAATCTGGCAGTTTCTTAAAAATTGACACATAAACTTATAAAACCCCACAATCCTACTTTTAGGTAACTATCTAACCAAGGGTTATGAAAACCTATGTCCGTACAGAGCTATACATAAATGTTCACAGTAGCATTATTCATGATAGCCAATACTATCAGGTTATTAACTATGGAATGTCTGATTTCCTTAGGTACTAAGATAGAGAGTTGATACCTCTGACATTTCACTTTGACACTTCTTGGTTGGTTTGTTTTAATTGTGAAAATACATTCTCATTCTTTCAAATGCACATTTTGGCTTGTGATTATCTTTTTACAGCAATTTTTGTGAAACCATGGCTAAGTCAAAAATTTGTGTTATTTTTTAATATGAGTTCCATTGTGGAACCAGTGCAGCGCAGACAGCTCAAAATACCAACAAAGCATTTGGGAAGGATGTAGCTAATGAACACACAGTACATCCATGGTTTAAGAAGTTCTGTTCTGGTGATTTTAATCTTGAAAATGAGCCATGTGGGCAACCTAAGACCAAGGTGGATAATGATGAACTGAAAACTATAGTGGAAGCAAATCCACCTCAATCTACTTGTGAAATAGCAGCAAGGTTTGATGTGACTATTCCAACAATATTGGAACATTGGAAACAAATCAGCAAGGTAAAGAAGCTGGATAGGAGGGTACCACGTGAATTAAACAAGTGTCAGAAAGGAAATCATCTCAAAGCTTGCCTTTCTTTGCTGTCACGACATAAAGGTGAACCATTTCTACACCGTACTGTTACTCATGATGAAAAATGGATTCTATTTGACAATCACAAGCGTTCAGCACAATGGTTGGACAAAGATGAAGTGCCGAAACACAGTTGAAAACCAAATATTCATCAAAAAAAAGCTAATGAGGCCGGAAGCAGTGGCTCATGCCTATAATCCTAGCACTCTGGGAGGCCGAGGCGGGAGGATTGCTCAAGTTCAGGAGTTTGAGACCAGCCTGAGCAAGAGCGAGACCCCCGTCTCTACTAAAAATAGAAAGAAATGATTTGGACAGCTAAAAATATATATAGAAAAAAAATTAGCCAGGCATGGTGGTGCATGCCTGTAGTCCCAGCTACTTGGGAGGCTGAGGCAGAAGGATTGCTTAAGCCCAGGAGTTTGAGGTTGCTGTGAGCTAGGCTGATGCCACGGCACTCTAGCCTAGGCAACAGAGTGAGACTGTCTCAAAAAAAAAAAAAAAAAGGTAATGGTATCTGTTTGGTGGGCCAGTGCTGGTACATCCACTACAGCTTCATGAAACCTGGTCAATCAATTACAGCAAATGTCTACTGCAACCAACCGAACGAAATGATGAGGATGCTTGCAATTAAGCAGACAAGATTGGTCAATAGAGATAGGCTAACGCTCTTGCAAGGTCACATGTCACAAAAAATAACACTGCTCAAACTACAGAGGCTGGACTTGGAAACTCTCTGTCATCCACCGTATTCACCAGACTTTGCACCAACTGACTACCACTTCTTCCAGGCTTTGGACCACTTCTTACAAGGAAAAATAGTCAATTCTCAACAAGCTGTGGAAAACGCCTTTCACAATTTCATCGCCACTTGCTCTCCTGGCTTTTTCACTGCAGGCATAAGTAAGCTACCATTAAGATGGCAAAACTGTGTCCATAGTTTAGGCACATTCTTTGATTAATTATACTGCTTGTTTGGGATATAATAAACTTTTGATTTGAAATTGGACATTCCATATTTAATGACCTAATAGAAACAACCCAAATGTCCCTCAACTGGTGAATGGATAAGTATGAAAAACATTCAATATAATATTATGCAGTGATAAAAAGGAAAGAATTGATATACAGAACAATATGAACGAACCTCAAAAACATGATGCTAAGTGAAAGGAGTCAAATGCAAAAATCTACAGAGACTAAAAGATGGTCAATATTTGCTCAGGGCTAGGTGGGGACTGACGGCAAACAGGTAGGAGGATCTTTTTAGAGTAAGCGAAAGGTTCCACAACTGGATTATGGTAATGGTTGCACAACTCTAAAAATTTATTTAAAAATCATTGAACTATATGCTTACAATGCGTAGATTTTATGGTTTATAAACTGCAATAAAGCTGTTTAAAAAAATGTCAAGGTCATGGAAGGCAAAGACTGAGGAACTGCTCCAGATCAGAAAAGACTAAAGATATGACAACAACTACAAGCAAGTCTTCATTCTGGATTGGATTCTGGCCAGAAAAGAATATATAGATAGATACATAGCAATAAAGGACTTTATTAAGTCCTGAATAAGGACTATGAATTAGACTAATATTGATGATTCATGGTTATAAAAGAGAATGTCCCTGTTCGTTAGAGCTACCCAATGAAGGACTTAGAGGTAAAGAGAACATAGTATTTCCAATTTATTCTCAGTTATTTCAGAAAAATATAACATGTAAACATGTATATATGGAAAGAATGATAGAGCAAATGGGGAAAAATGTAAACAACTGGTGAATCTGGGTAAGAGATACATGGGAAATCTTGTACTACTCTTGTAATTTTTCTATGAAGTTTGAAATTATATCTAAATAAAAAGTTACCAAAAAATAATAACACAGGCAAGAGTGAGTATAGGTGTCAATATGACAAACAGCATTAATAAGCAATTAATTAAGCAATGCAGATCTAAAAGTCACTAAAGCCTATCCCTGGAAAATAAAACAAAAGAAACAACTCTCCCTGACTGTTCTCATAAAGATGTGTTAGACTAGACGATATTCTAAAATCCAGTCAAGCTCTAAAATGCAGTGGTTTATTGCCACTTCTGTCAGGGCCATGCTTTGTTTTTAAATAGGAATGACTTCTAGGCTGGGAGCCAAAGCAGACCTTCCAGGACTAAACAGTTCAGGGCAAGCTACCCATAGAACTAACTCTCTCCCCAGTGGTTTATCCCTGGGGCTCAAGGTCAAAGATTAAAAAGGATGTTTAAGACCTGCAAAAAGTGGCTTCTCAACTAATGTAAGTACTCCTACAACTATTAGGGTGTCTTACAAAAAGTAAATGCACATTTTCCTGACTGATCACAAGGGGCAGTGGCCAGGGATGAGAACCCTGATAAGCCTGCAGACCAGGGACAGCAAGAGGAGCTGGCCTGATTAGAAACAATGTCTGCCTGTCTGTTTCCTTTGTTCTCCCTCCGCTCGCCTCTCCTCCCTGGAAACCTGCCAGATTCCACCTGGCAGTATCTCTCTCCATCCCAAACTCCCTTATGATATTTCTCAATATACTATATACTTCACATAACACATTATCTGATGGGTCTTTTCATTTCTTTCTCTCTCATAATTTCATCCTGTAAATAAGCAGAGAGATATCAGAAATGATGTGCACCAAATGTTTCTGAATGGTGGAATTCGGGGTGATTTCTTTATTGTTTGTACTACTGCATGAACTTTATATAATGATTCTGTAGTGTTTTAACCAAAAATAAAAAGCACTCCATATTTTTTATTTAAAAAATTATAATTCTAGCAAATCAGTTCATTTTAACTTTCCATATTCCTTCCCTCCCTTGCTTTTGAAAAAAAGAAAAATATTTCGAGTGCTTTTCCCTTATGAATGACCTAATTTTGTTTTCCCCTATAAGTGGTCATCTATTAGAAAAAAAGAAAACCCTGCCCTCCCATTCTCTCTTGCTTTTCATCCACCATTTACTCCACCCCCAGTGACACAGGAAAGAGCCACAGAACAGACACAATGGAGCAGAGAACAATGAGGAGAGAGAGGAGCTCTGACCAGGACACAGCTTACAGAACTAAGCTCTGTACTTTTTTTTACTCTGTTCTCTATTAACAGGTTCCTTACCAGAAAGATGTCCGCGTAGCCAGCCAAGGACTCCACTCCCTCTTGGATCCGTGCTCCCCCAGAGTCATTCAGCCCAATCACTGGAGCCCCCACCGTTATGGCCTGGTCCATAATCTGAGACAGCAGAGAAATCATTTTTGAGACAAATGCTCATTATCAAAAACAGCATTTACAAAGCGCTACAGTGTTTTCTGGAAAAGGTTCTGAGTGCACTTTTCAAAACAGGAGGCAGTAACACGGTTTCGTTCTCTATGATGATTGGGTATTTTCACAGAAGACAAAGGACTAGATATTTAAAAATCTGATAAAAGTCCCCAAACACCCTAGAGCCAAAGCACTTCCCGTTAGCAGGGGACAAAACTGCTCATGGTAACCACTTCTAGAACCACAGGCTCCAGTTTTGTTCCCAGTTACTCCTTTGAAAGAACTGATAGTACATGGAATGGCAAAGTAGTATGTTCATGAAAGCAGATGTTGACCCATCTGTTAACCTGAGGCCAGGCCCAGGCCTGCTTTTACTTCTAATGTGACAGATTTTCCTCATGGGTCAATAGTTCTGACAGATGATGAGCAACATTCCTACAGCGCTTGACAGTTTATAAGCACTTTCACTTCCATTACCTCATTTATCCATCATAACAGGGGCAAGAAAAAGAGAAAAATTAGGAAGGTTCAAAAATTAAATGATGGCCCAAAGTCTCAGGAGTAATATACAACAGGACCATGTCTTTCTAGATGTTCCATTACAAAGGGAAGTCCTGCCCAGCTACTAACAGTAAGCTCAATCTTTAATTCCAAAATTCTCTAAATACACTCTATACTTTCATTCCTCTCCAGAGCATCTAATCTCTAGCAGTGTTTTTAAAATACCATCATGCAGTCCTTGCACTGCTCTTTACCTTCCAGGACCTGGACTCTCCACCCAAACTAGGTGTTATTTACCCGGCGTCTGTGAACAGATTTCAGCGAGTCCATCAATTTGGATGGAAAAAAAATTATATCTTTATCTTTACTAACTCTAGCTGATCTTTCACATTTCTTTCAATTATAAATGTAGGCAACAGGCCAGGTGCAGTGGCTCACGCCTGTAATCCTAACACTCTGGGAAGCCGAGGCGGGTCGATCGCTCGAGGTCAGGAGTTCGAGACCAGCCTGAGCAAGAGCGAGACCCCATCTCTACTAAAAATAGAAAAAAATTATATGGCCAACTAAAAATATATATGGAAAAAATTAGCCGGGCATGGTGGTGCATGCCTGTAGTCCCAGCTACTCGGGAGGCTGAGGCAGGAGGATCGCTTAAGCCAAGGAGTTAGAGGTTGCTGTGAGCTAGGCTGACGCCATGGCACTCACTCTAGCCCGGGCAACAAAGCGAGACTCTGTCTCAAAAAAAAAAATTAATTAATTAAATAAATAAATATAGGCAACAAACCACAGTAGTATTAAGAAATACCTGTAACTTCGTCATTAATAGAAGCCACAGATATTTTTATGTCACATTGAAATTGTTGCAGATATCCTGAAACAACATTCCTGAAACATTCCTGATGTTCCTGAAACATCAAACTAAGGACTACTTTGAAATTAGTTATTAGATTTACTGATAAATCTTGTTATTAAATGCATTAATAAGAAAGCACACATTATTAATGTGGTTTTTTTAAAAACATTTTTAATCTTTTATAATGCTACATATTTTATTTTATGCATGTAAAAACATGAGGGTCCAGCCTTCGACAGCCCATGGCACAAAAAACGTTAAGTATCCCTCTGGGTCAGCACCACAGCTTGCATACCTCTGCCCCACTCCAAGTATCTAGCTCAGTGTCTTGCACCCCAAGGATAGTCAATATGCACTATGTAACTGATAAAAGTTTTGGATTTAATTTCAATATTAAACACTTACTTTGCAGATCTTTTGGGCATGTGCTCCCGACAGACTGCCTCCAAAAACTGTAAAATCCTAAAAAGAAAACACAAATCAAGAAGTAAAATATAGTGACTGGCCAGAGACAAAGACCCAGTAGGAGGAGGAAATAGAAAATTCATAAACATTTTTAAAGGACTTTCAGAAGTTTAAAAAATTAGAAAAATGTCGGATTTATAGATGATTCCATAGGATGAGGAACAGTCTGTCTTAAAGGTAGTTCATGTACTGTCAAGAGTAAAAGACCTAGTCTTTGCTCTACAAAAATGGTCTGTACCTGAGGAAAGGAAAAGTTATCATGCAGACTTAACCCTGATATCAAATTCTATGGATGTCAAACAGTCAAACATTTCTATTTTTAGGAAATATTTGCTATTTTAACAAGAGAGGTAAAAAACAACAACAAAAAAATGATTCAGAACTCTGTTTCCTCTGCTTATGGACTTTCATTATGTTCAGATGTAAAGGCTTCTTCTGGGCATGCCCTCCCTCCTAAAAGCCCCTCAAAAACACAGTAGGAATTAAAAACAAAATCAACCTATGCAGACAAGAAAGGACAAGGAAACAGCAGCAAAGGAGACTGAGCAAGTCTGAGGGGAACTGAAAGCACAGAACACCTGACTTGGAGCAAATGGAAGACTACACAGGTGCAGAGGGGAAGTGGGGGGTGTGGAGGGGGCTGAAAACAGATTAATTGAAAGTCTGTGTTAGGAACAGACCTCAGAGGGCCTCTCCTTCACCTCAAAAAGAGAAAAGAGGTTTATTGTCTAAAGAAATTTAACCAGAGGGGCTCTGGACTCACAATCAGTAGCATAAAAGAGGCAAAAGTGAGGCTGAAAACAGGTGAGATTACACTGAAAAAGACAGTGCGGGCCCCTCCCTCCTCTCCTCCTCCAACACACCAATAGCTAATAATCAGGCAAGGGACTGAGGATGCTTCTCTGGAAAAACAAACGCTCCCCGGTAAAAACAGCTACAGATACTAACATCTTGGAGATCATTACAAAAAGCTGACACATCACTCCCCACTCTCGGTATCCTTTAATGCCTATTTCAAATGCCCCATTTTTCCTAAAGCTTTCCTCAACCCTGGATGTGATTTTCCCTTGTCCTGAATCTACAGCATTTGCCTGGAACCTCTCTCACCCTACCCATACTGTAGTCACTTCTGTTCGACCCCATTCTACCTACAAAATGATTGGCTTATTCAGGCTCAGAACAGGGTCTCGGAGGTCTGAATCATCTCCACCTCCTCCTCACTCCCACCCTAACCCCCAGGCATGAGAGGTGCTCAAACGTGTCAACTCAATGAATGTTAGTATCTGCTTAATAGTTAGGCAAACAGCATGTCCAGAAAACACGATAACTTTCTTTGTTCTATCTTTTCAATGGTTCCTTCTGTACCAGTTTTTGCCTAGCTCTCATAAATTGCAAAAAAACAGTATGATTCCTCCTAGTTCAGCATTTGGTATTCCAATTTATAACAGTTTTAAAACATTTTGAAGGTAAATGAGTACTGCGTAACTACAACATATTTAAAATTAACCAAGTATGACTTTTACTATCAAACCCAGAAGACATTTTAGGTTCCTAGACAAGCTATATATCTTTAGGTCTGTAAAAGGAACTGAACATTTTGAATTGTATATTTAATATATATTTCCACCTCTAGAGAAAAAAATGTCAAATTCAAAATAGTATACAACATATTCTCAGTTTTCCATTACTGCTGTAACAAATTAACATAAATTCAGTGGCTTGAAACAACACAAATTTATTACCTTACGGTTCTGTAGTTTAGACGTCCTACAGAGGTCTCACTGGGCTAAAATCAAGGTTGGCAGGGCTGTGCTCCTTTCTGGAGGCTCCAGGGGAGAATATGTTTTCTTGCCTCTTCCAACTTCTAGAGACCTTTACGCCTTTGCTCATGGGCCCCTTCACGGGGACCCATCTCAAAGCCAGTTACCCAAGGTAAAGTCCTCACATCACATCATTCTGCCTCCTCTTCTACCTCCCTCTTCCACTTTTGAAGACGTTTGTGATTAAACTGGGCCCACCTGGATAATCCAGGCTAATCTCTCTATTGTAAGGTCAGTTGATTAGCAACCTTAATTCCTCTTTGCCACATAAAATAGCATATTCACAGGTTCCAGGGATTAGGACTTGGACATCCTTGGGGGAGGCGAGGGCACATTATTCTGCCTACAACATTCTCCTGCAGTTTCAATGTGAACAAACTCAGGGGCCTGTGGTTCTGAGAGTCAAGTCCCCTTCACTAGGCTGCACCCACTGCATTCTCTCAGGTTCGAGTACACTGTCCTGAACACAAATGCCCTCCACACACCCAACCCTGCCAGGAGGAATCTCACTTGAAATAAACTCCTGGTTTCTGGGACAACTTTGTACAAGCCTACTACTCTATGACCCTCCCCAAAACAGACTAAGGACTCTTTCTTTATAAGAAAAAGAAAAACCCACACAATATAATATTCTGGATATATGCACTGAAAAACAAAGTAAATCCCTCATTTGCCCCAAACTGCAAGCAAGTTTTCATTCCCCAAGATTGATTTCTTTCACATATTCTGCTCCTGGTTCTGTCCTCCAGGAAAGCTCAGCCTGTTGGAGGTATTAAGTACCTGACTGAAGACATAAACCAATCTTCCATTGATTCGGCCCCATCCAGTGACCACGCTGTCTCCAGGAAACTAACAGAAAGATGCAAAAGTAAAGATTAAAAAAAACCCAAATATTTCTTTTAATGAATTTTGCAACTATGCCTCAGTGAAAGACAAAAACAAGCAAAACTCCCCAATCCTTAAAATTCAATATGAACAAGGAACATGAAGATACCCCACCCTCCTTCCCTGGCTCTGCAACAGCAAGCACTGGGCTACTGCTTCATCAACAGGAGTGAAGGGTACTGCAGTCTTAGGCATCATCCTCCTTTCTAAAAGCAAAATAATCAAAAGACCCCTAGGGCCACCACTACCAAATGCTAATGAGAAGGAGGACATATAAAGAAACATGGCCACTTCTCCAAAGCCACACACCCCCACCCTAAACCTTAAAAAGGCAAACCTGTTATTTTGCAATGGAATCTCAGCAATCACTGCATGACCCATAATGGCTCAAATGCAGCCAGCTGGTTTGGTGCCAAGTTTACAAATCTTTGGTCACAAACAACAGATAAGCAGACCTGAAGAAAATTGGACCAAAAAAGTGAGTCCAAAGAACTCCACACATCCATGGAGGGCACCCAGTTGAAGGAAGAGGTGTTGGTAATTCTGACCTCAAAAACTCCAAGACTAAGCTTAAAGTGTGTCAAAAGAGGCAACTGGTCAGCCTTTAGGGGTCCCTGGTGTCTGGTTCCCAGACAGACCAGAATACAACTAAAAGATATGCTCACCCCTTACTCCAAGTTTGTCATTCTGTACTAGCAAGAACTCTAAAGTCACAACAGAGCCCTGGGAACTGGCCCTGAGTCACATGGCACAAGGCACGAGCAGCCTCCACACACTCCATTTGTAGACAAAGAGGGTGTGGGGAGGACCTGGAGGTCCCAGTAGTGCCTCTCCAAAAGGACTTCGGAGAAAAGCCTTACAGACTCATTACTCTAGTATGCGGGTCTGCAGAGCCACAGCTGGAAAGTGTTCACACCACCATTTGAATAAATACCTTATTCTTATCAGCAGCCATTCCAAAATCAGCACATCTGTGTTCCACAAACATGTCGCTCTCAACAAAGCTGCCAGGGTCCAGCAAGAGACTGATTCGCTCCCTGGCCGTTAGCTTTCCCTAAAAGGCAATAAAGATCACTCAGTGATGTCATCATAGACAAAGTTAGTAAGCAAAAAAGGGGTGTTCATGGAAGGGCCAAGAAGACAGGTTTTGCCCCTTTTCCCGGGTGCAAAAGCCTTCATTCTGACTGACCTACCCAAGGCAGACAAGTGTTATTAATAGGCTTCAGCTGGTAAGGAAATCAGAGAAGATAGGGCACTCCAGAAACATCCAGCTGTGGAAAGCAAATAAGGAAACAGGAGGAGAAGGTGGAGAGAAGTAGGAATAAAGGAGATCCTGACTCCAGAACCAGATGACTGGTTCCACAAATACCTGCTGAAGACCTAAGGAGCCAGAAAAAGAATGGAGAAGCAAGAAGTGGAACTAAAGCAGGCTTAGTGAAGAATCTGAGGCTATACTCATGAATTCACAGGCTCGCTCTAAGGAAGCCTACCTCACCAGGGTCTAACCCCTACCTCCTGCTCCCAACTACTTCCTGGTTCTTCTGCCTCCTCCTTTTCCTCCTACTGTCCTACATCAGGGCCCCTGCTTGGGGACCCCATACCAGATAGTGATGCTATGACACAGAGGCGACCCCACAGCAGGGAGTGGCTGAGTAGGAGAGTGGGACAGAGAGTGCTAAAGAGCTCACTTGAGAAGAGTAAAAAAATTCTTCTTGAAGAGATGAGGTTGGAGCCTTCAATCTATCAAGAGCCTCCCTTGGGCCAGGCACAGTGGCTCACTCCTGTAATCCTACCACTCTGTAATCCAAGGCTGGAAGGCTTGCTTGAGGTCAGAAGTTCAAGATCAGCCTGAGCAAGAGCAAGACCCAGTCTCTACCAAAAATAGAAAAAATTCGCTGGGCAAGGTGGCACACGCCTGTAGTCCCAGCTACTCAGGAGGCAGAGGCAGGAGGATAACTTGAGCCCAGGAGTTCGAGGCTGCTGTGATCTAGGATAATGCCAACTGCACTCCAGCTAGAGCGACAGAATGAGACTTTGTCAGGAAAAAAAAAAAAAAAAAAGCCTCCATTGGTTTGGCTCCCAAGCCCTCAGCCCAAGCCAAATCCCCCAAGCCCCCCACTGTTCCCCTCCCCCCAAAAAACCACCTCAGATTGGCTACTTTTTTCCCCTTAGGAAAGTAGCTAAAGCCATTGAGGTTGTTAAACAGGCAATGCTACATACTGTTGTATAAAGTACAATAAGTTTTTAGGAAAGCAATTTGGCAATGTACATACAGAATTTTTAAAATATTCATGCCCTTTGACCCACTAATTCCAGTTCTGGGAAATCTATTCTATGGAAATAGCCCAAATGCCGTTTAAAAGAGGATGAGAAAGGAGGAGTGAAATCAAGTCTGCCTTCTAAGTCAGCTTTGGTAAAAGAAAAACAGCATCTGGAGGCTGCATCTAAACAAACCCAGTGGGATCTGCCTGGGAAAGGGTGCAGGCAATATTTCAAGGAGGAATTGTGCAAGGGGCCCCAAAAGAAAGAGTGCACAGGAGTAAGGGACAGGACTTTTTAGAAGATGGTCTAGTGGTCCCCTAACCTCTGACGGAGCCACCCCAGGGTAGGGTGGGAAAGCACTCTTGGCGCCACAAACCAGCAACCAAATTTATTATATATTTCACTCCCAAGTGTCAAAAGGAACTGTCACCTTCAGCCCTTGTCAAATGGGAGTTTATGAGAGCTGAATCAACTTTATTTAGACTTAAATAAAGGGCAGTTCGAATCTCTATGCTGAAGCACCCAGCTCTCCACCCAGTCACCTCCCCTATGCTGGTGAGTTGTGCCTGACTGCCCTTCACATGTAAGGGTTTTACTTCTGCACCTTCTTTCTTGTTGGCTATTTAACTCGTCCAGCACATTGGTCCAGACTCACCCAAGAGTCAGGGACGCACTGAGCAAGCCTGGTTTCAAGTCCGGGGTCTCCTCTCCAAACCTCGGTTTCTTCTCCTGCTAAATGGCCCAGCCAGCTTATCTCCCCGAAGGTGGTGGGTGGCAGTGCCCCAGCTGCTCACTGCAGCCAAGCAGCAGAGTAGCCTGTGCATTCCCAGAAAGGCCACCTGCTTCCAACACGTGCCTTTCCTACCCAGCAGGTTGGGGCACTCTAAGATCCTTAAGAGACTGACTTGGCAATCTGCGGGCCGAAGTTCCACAGTTCTCCCCCCACCACACACACACACAGCCCCCAACCCAGGTTAATGTTTCCATGATGGAGAAAGAACGTATCACCACTCTTTAACTGGGCAAGAGGATAAATAAGCACATCTTTTTTACTAAGTGCCCATCGTTGCTTCCCTAACTATTCCAACAATAAGCTTGTGAGGGAAGAGTTACTACTATCCTATGCGTAAGATAAATTGAGCGCTAGACATTAAGTAACTTGCCCAAAAGTTTGTTAAGTGGTAAGCCGGCTGTTGGCCAGCCAGGTCCGTCTAACTCCCAGGAGAAAGCACGGTGTGATAAGGAACAAAGATGCTTTACCCGCCGCCACCGAAAGGCTACAGGTTCTCTAGGTGAACGTTCCCGGCCCGCCCCCGCCCCCAGGTACGGTGCGGATTGGCTCGGAGGCGCTCCGGGAGCCAGGCACGCTGTGATAGGTCGCGCGGACCGGGGACGGGGCTCACGCGGGACCCCCCCCCCCCCCAGGACTTACTCGCTTATGCTGCGCATCGATGCGGTGTTGGCCTCCTCCCAAGAGCGCGGTGCGGCGCTTGTTCTCGATGCGCTCGTTAATGGGCACGGGCTGGCTGCAAAGGCTGCGGACCCCGGTGCGGAGACTGCTGGCCAGAACGCTGAGCCTTGCCCTGGTGGACGCCCACCGTATTACAGCCGCCATTTTCGCTGTGCCTGTAGGCTCCCAATCGGCGAGCCTGAGTACGCATGTGCTTAAAGCATGGGCCGGGCGCCTGCGCAGTGTTGGACGCCGTAGGGCGTCTGGGGGCTGGGCCGCAGATTGGGCTGGAGAGTAAGGGGTGTGGGTTCGAGACTGCAGCCGCTCCATGGGGTCACGCAGAGGAAAAAAAAAAAGCGGCAAGACCTGCAGGAGGACAGTCTTTGTGCCTGCTTGACTGCAGAGAAAGGGACATGGTCCTTGCTTTTCTCTGGCCACTTAGACCAGGGGTGGGGAATCTGCTGCCTTAAGGCCACACATGGCCTTCTAGGTCTCTAAGTGCAGCCTTTTGACTGAATCCAAGTTTAGAGAACGAATCCTTTTATTTTTATTAATACATTTTTGTTTGTCTTTTATATTTTTATTTTTTAAATGAATGTATTTAAAATACCAAAGAATAAAGTAAGTTTCAATGCAATAAACCTTCCAGGTGGGCACAATTAGGACATTAATAAGCCGTAAGGGCTAAATTGACGGCTGCTACGCTCATGATTTAGTTCTAACTTCCCCCACCTGACTGGCACCACTACCAAAAGAGACTGGTTGTCCAGAGCTTATGGGGGTCAAGTATGCCAGTCTGTTAACAGCGTTTGACAGTGGTGTACTGTGTTTCTGTTTTAAGTGGAATTTGTGAATAGTTGCACAGCTTGACAGTATTTTTTAATTCTGTCTAATAGCCCATCATGTCAAAGAAGACTAAGAGAATGCTGAAGGAAGAAAACAGGTTTTTTAATGAGGATTGGGAATTGCAATATTATCTTGTTTCTGCTAAAGATAAGATGATTTGCTTGCTTTGTGATAAAGGCAATATCAACATTAAAGAAAGTCAATGCTCATCAGCATCATAACACTTATAGGACAACAAATATTTTAAATTAGACGGAGAGACACAAAAGGTTGTATTACAGAAATTAAAAGATGAAAAGCAAAAGCAAAGACAATTCTTTCACGCAGCAAGAAGACCTGGAAATAATGCCACTGAAGCAATTATAAAGTAGCTTATATACTTGGGAAAAAAGGGAAGCCATTCAGTGATGTAAAAATTGTGAAAGAATGTGTTGTCAAAGTTGTAGGATGCTTAGACCCCAATAATGTTTCAAACTACAAACAACTGCCTCTTTTGAGGAGAACCATAACTGGTTGGCAGCATGAATTAGCCTTCAACTTAACACAACAACTTCATGCAATGGTTCAAAAGGAAAATATATATTATACAATCACTTTGGATGAATCAACTGATACTACTAACCTGGCACAGGTTTTACACTTCATTCAGGTCATAGCAGAAGATATTCTTTGCCACAAAGAGTTACTCACCTTGGGCACTCTTCCAAGCAGAACACAGGGAATAGCTATCTTAAACAACTTTCAAGATAAATGTCATGAAATTGGACTGAATTTGGTAAATTTGCTGAGTCTATGCACAAACGGTGCACCTTCCATAACAGGAAAACATGAAGGGTTTGTTGCACAGATAAATTATTAACAGATCCAGATGCTCTCATTTCTTTTCATTGTATCTTTTTCTTTCTTTCTTTCTTTCTTTCTTTTTTTTTTTTTTTTTTTTTGAGGCAAAGTCCCACTCTGTCACCCTGGCGAGAGTGCCATGGTGTCAGCCTAGCTCACAGCAACCTCAAACTCCTGGGCTCAAGCGATCCTTCTGCCTCAGCCTCCCAAGTAGCTGGGACTACAGGCATGTGCCACCATGCCCGGCTAATTTTTTCTATATATTTTTAGTTGTCCAGCTAATTTCTTTCTATTTTTTAGTAGAGACGGGGTCTTGCTCTTGCTCAAGCTGGTCTTGAACTCCTGAGCTCAAACAATCCTCCCACCTCAGCCTCCCAGAGTGCTAGGATTACAGGCGTGAGCCACTGCGCCTGGCCTCTTTTCATTGTATCTTGCAATGTGTTAAAGCTACTATTTTAACTGACACTTTGCAACAAGTTATAAGTGTTGTTACTATATTCATACAAATGCAACACAGCATCCTCAGTTTTGTAACATGCTAACGTTGAATGATGAGGTATTCAGTGTGGATTTGCTATATCATTCTAAAGTGTGTTGTCTATTTCAGGGACAGGTGTTAGCCAAAATTTTATCTCTGCAAGAACAGGTAGTTAAATTTTATGAAGAACAGAATCAGCAATGTGAATTATTGAAAGAAGATTTCTATAAGAATGCACCATTTCTGTGTGATACCATGTCAAATCAAAATGACTTGAATATTTCTTTGCAAGGTAAAATTAAGTCTACATATATATGTGTGGCAAAAAAAATCCGAGCATTAAAAAAAAAAAAAGCTATCTTTTTTCAAAACGCTTTTTCAAAAGGAAATTTCAGATGAACATTTTCCCCAGTTAGCAAAGGTCATTGATAAGCAGGATGATACATGAAAATCATTTGAAGAATACACAGCTATTATAGACTTATTAATTGGAGAATACAATGAAAGTTTCACTGACTTTAAGAATCATGATGTCACACTCAAGTTAGCATTTCAGCCTCACCTAGTTGATATCACCAAGACACCTAAAGAACTACAGATGGAATTCATTGAGCTCTCAGTAGATGACATTTTAAAGTCATTGTTTGATGGTAAGATAGATCCAATTGAAATATGGAAAAATGCAGTAGAATACCCATGTCTTCAGAAACATACCCAAAAAATGCTTTCTTGCTTTTCAATTGCTGTGAATCTACATTTTCCTATCTAACCTAAATCAAGACACCCTTAAGGTCACAAATGACTGACACCTACGTAGAGGATCAACTGAAACTTCGGACCTCCGTGCTGCAACCAAATATTCAAATGCTTTCCAACAAAAAGCAGGCACAAGAGATTAGTTAACTTTAAAATTAGCAAATGGTTTTCATTTTTTGAAATTATTAAGTACATAGCAGATTTTTACAAAATAATGTACATTTTCATCTAATTGAAGTTTCTTGAATGCAGCCAGGCCTTATTTGATTACAGCTAAAGTGATGTGGCCTTCCAACCTAAAAATGTTCTCCTCCCCTGACCTAGACCCTTAGCTTTGTCATCCCACTTCCTCCAGAAAATGAGTAGATGACAAGAATTAACCAACATTTACTGCATATTTTTCCAGGTATTGCTTTTTGCACTGACCAAGCACTCGATTATTGTCCTGATTTCACAGATGAGGGAAATAAAGCACAGAGGGGGAGAGCAATTTGATCAAGAGCCAAGACTGAAGATGTGGTGGAGCCAGGGTTCAAATGCAGGGACATACTGTGTGCCAGATATTGAGCACAGGACCCTTAACTTCCAGTGAGTGATTCTCAAAGCATGGACCCTGTTAAAGAAAAAAGTTATTGATTACACTTTTTAAAGAAGTATAAGGCAGGCAACTTCTTGGGCCCCTCTGTTGGGACCCATTACCCTCCCCTGGGAGTGCTTAAATAAAGCCTCGTTGCTTACCCCTTTCTACTCTGCTCATCTTTGTTTCTCTGGCACCGACCATCCAAAAACCTTACATTTGGTGACAAGACCTTGATAATTTTTGTCACAGGAACAGCAAATGGTCAGAGATCCCATATGTCTCAGCCTTTTTCTGTTTGCACTCCTGTCCTTCTCTCTGTCTGACCTGCCACCCCGCACAAGTCCTCCTTGTGCAGGGTCCCACTCCATCCTCCACCTCTTCCCCCTCTAATTCTTCACCAAGTGTCTCTTTGGACACCTCTTCTGCTTTCTCTGACCCACTTGACTCCTTCAGCTCTCCCCTCTCATCCTCCACCATACTCAAGTCACTACAGATGAGAAAAAGCATGTCCGGGCAGCAGCTCAGGGACATGCTGATGAAGTCCATCTTACGGTCCCCACTATGGCAGTGGGGGGCCAAAGCTGTCACTTGCCAGGAGCAGGGATAGGAATACCAACCCAACACCCCAGCCAGAAGGGATGGCAGGAAACGGTGGGACCACATGTTGCAGTGTGTCCTTGCCGGCTGCCAGGCTGGGGCAGCATCGCACGCCCTGCAGCCGGCAGGACCCGAGAAGCCATCGACCTCATCTAAGGCGACCAGCTGCACTCCACCAGGCACCTGCTTCAAGTGTGGTAAGGAAGGCCACTGGGCCAAGTGGTTCCTGCAGCCACATCTACTCACCAAGCCTTGCCCAGCATGTGGTCAAGAGGGACACTGGAAAAGTGACTGCCCCTCAGGACAGAAGTCTGGAGAGTCAGTCCTTCCAATCCTAAACCTGCCAATGGCGGTTTTGGGTCTGGCTGCTGAAGACTGAAGAGACCCCAACTCGGTGACCCCGATCACCTTTGCCGAGCCCAGGGTAACAATCAAGGTAGCGGGTAAGGCAGTGTCCTTTCTGGTTGACACGAGGGCTACCTACTCTGTCCTGCCTTCTTTTTCGGACCCTACTTATCCTTCCCAGGTGTCAGTCATGGGTATTGACTGCAATCCCTATCAGCGCCCCCACCACCTGTCCCCTAACCTGCCTGATAGATGACCATCCCATCACCCGTTCCTTCCTTATCATGCCCTCCTGTCCTGCTCCACTATTGGGAAAGGACCTATTAATAGACCTGGGCACCACCCTCCACTTTTCCTTTGGAGCCTCTGCCCTTCTTCCTTTATCTCTCTCCCTCCAGATTCCTCAGCTCCGCCCATAGCCTCTCCCGCTTTACCAAGCCCTACATACCCTCTCCTGTCTGAACTCGTAGACCCCCAAGTTTATGTTAAGGAAATTATGTGTGTAAATTTGTCTAATTCACACGTTGTTTAGAAATTGAGTCAAAGCATGGATTTGGAGGGAAAAATAAAACCAAGATAGAAGGTAACTAGTAAGGTGGAGAAAAAGATGTAGAAAGGCTATGAGCACAGAAATGTATTTTTGTTAAGAAAGATCAGCAAGGGAATGATTTGGGTGGAAAAGGATCTTGCGTAGTGACTCTTTGTCCTGGAACAGAATGGCTGGTTATTTGGGAAAGAGGAAATTTAGGACAAAAATAGAAAGCCCAAGCATGTCGTAGATGGTCTGTGTAGGTTGTGATGGAGTTCGTGGAGGGAATTTATGAAAGAATTTTGTGTATGGTTGAGTCGGCTATAATGAAAGGAGAAAGGGTTTGGTTAAAATCACAAGTTGTTCTTGAAATCCTGGTTTGCTCTTAATGAAACTGCAAAAGTGTTTTGATTCTATCATCTACAGGAATTATCCAGAGTGGCAGTAAATCAGATGCTTCTTCATCCCTACTCTCTCCTTCCAGTCATCCCTCCACCAGCCAACTCCGGTCCATAGCCCCCACTACACCCCTCAAAAGCAGGAAGTAGCCAGAAAGACCACAGTGCCCTATTATCACTAAAATGCTGGAACGTAAGGCCGGTGGTAGGCACCCCTCCCCTCCCTAATGAAAAAAAGAAGAAGCCCATGAGACCTGCTGAAAACAGTGCCTGCAAGGCCCAGCTAAGTTAAAGAATAGCCGCACCTGGATGGTTACCCTGATAAGAGTCTTGGTTCCTCCGAATCTATACATACCACCAGCCCCTCCTAGTTCTCAATACCCACCCTAAAACTGTAACGGAAAATTCCTAACTCTTCGTGCCAAAAATCTTCCCGCCAAAGAAACCCCCATCCCCCAGCTCTAAAACATATATAAGCCCACACAAAACTTCTGGGCGGCACGACTTCTCAGGCCCCTCTCTCGGGACTCGTGAACCTCGCCTGGGCCCCTCTCTTGGGACCCGTTACCCTCGTTCGGGAGCACTCAAATAAAGCCTCATTGCTTACCCCTTTCTACTCTGCTCATCTTTCTTTCTCTGGCGCCGACCATCCAAAAACCTTACACCAACCACTCTGTGATTCTCTCCATGTGCATGGTAAATAAACTTTTCTTTTATTAATAAATAAATAAATAAATAGGCCGGGCGCGGTGGCTCACGCCTGTAATCCTAGCACTCTGGGAGGCCGAGGTGGGTGGATTGCTCAAGGTCAGGAGTTCGAGACCAGCCTGAGCGAGACCCCGTCTCTACTAAAAATAGAAAGACATTATATGGACAACTAAAAATCTATATAGAAAAAAAATTAGCCGGGCATAGTGGCGCATGCCTGTAGTCCCAGCTACTCGGGAGGCTGAGGCAGTAGGATCGCTTAAGCCGAGGAGTCTGAGGTTGCTGTGAGCTAAGCTGACGCCACGGCACTCACTCTAGCCTGGGCAACAAAGTGAGACTCTGTCTCAACAAAAAAAAATAAATAAATAAATAAATGAAGTATAAGGCAGACTTTATTCAGGACCATGTGATAGAGGTAGGGACCACTACAATAGAGTTTTGCAGTAAGGGAGAGAGATTTGGCCCAACACTGAAAATAACAAAGAAAAGTGAAAATTTATAGCCAAGGAGCAGGGTGGATGGAAAATTACAAAAGAAACATCAGGGCTAAGGAGAGAGTCTGGCAAAATTGACCTAACAGGATTCTTTTTGACAGAGGCCAGAGTGATCAGACATTATGTGGAAGATGAAGGAGGCTGAGGAACCCAAAGTGGACATGGACAGTGGTCAGATGTCAAGGATGGAGGATTCTGGCTAAACTGACTTGGCAAAGATTCTTGCTACAGCTGGACTCTATGAGGAAAAATATGGGGGCCCAAGGTCAGGCCTGGTCAAAAAGAGAGCTCAGCGGTGGCTCACGCCTGTAATCCTAGTACTCTGGGAGGCCGAGGCGGGTGGATCGTTTGAGCTCAGGAGTTTGAGACCAGCCTGAGCAAGAGCGAGACCCCGTCTCTACTAAAAAAAAATAGAAAGAAATTATATGGACAACTAAAAATATATAGAAAAAATTAGCCGGGCATGGTGGCGCATGCCTGTAGTCCCAGCTACTCGGGAGGCTGAGGCAGGAGGATCGCCTGAGCCCAGGAGTTTGAGGTTGCTGTGAGTGAGGCTGACGCCATGGCACTCTAGCCTGGGCCACAGAGTGAGACTCTGTCTCAGAAAAAAAAAAAAGAGAGCTCAGAAGAACCTGACCAAAATGTGGTCAAGGAGAGAATCCTGTCAATCCAGCAGCTTCAGCATCCTGGGAGTGAGTTGGAAATGCAAATTCTCAGGTTCTCAGACTTTACCCCAGACCTACTGAATCAGAAACTCTGTGGGTGGAGCCAGGGATCTGTTTTAGTAGATGACCTTTAGATCATTGCTAAACTTTGAGAACCCCTGCTCTAGGGGTTTGAAATTGTACTGTTGAGAGCTTGTCCATCTGTTTCCCCAGCTAACAGGCAGGGCTTCAGGGCAAAGGACAAAGTATATGTTTCTCGTTCTTAGCCACAGAAAACTGCTAAAGTTGATCATTAACCTTTCCAAGATCCAGCTCACACTTAGGGCCTTCATAAAGCGCAAACACTGACGTGGGGCCTTAATGCAATTCAATTCAGCAAATATTTTTGAGCACCTACGATGTGCCAAGAACTAAACATCAGTATTGATTGCATTTCTTAGAGTAGGAACTGTTCACCTAGATGTACAGGGAAGCTGAAGGGCCAAAGCCCGAAGCCACATGGCTAGACAAAGCTTATCTACATCTGCCTGACTCCATAGAGGGTACTCTTAGCCCCACATCTGGGTCCCTGCTTTAAGGACCTCACCAACCTAGGGAGGTGGACAAAGGGCTCCACCTTGGAAGCACAGGAGAGAATTTGAGCAAGGCTGAGTAACTCTCAGAAGGTAATTGCATGCCAGGGAGCAGAAGCAGTGTGAGCAAAGGCCTAGCATTTTCATATTCTTCCTCTCTCTCACACACACACACACACACACACACACACAGTTGTGTTCCCAGCTTTTCAAGGAATGGTGGTAAATCAGACTGTGAGGAGAAGAAGGGAATTAGATTGTGAAGAGTTTTGCCATGTCTGACACTGGTGTGGACCACCACCCATGCCAGCAGAGAGGGTTCTTGACCTCTGCACAGGAATGAATTCTAACACAGAGTCACACATGAAGCAAAAAAATTTATTAAAGACAGAGTATAGGAAGTATAGTACACTCTCAAAGATAGCAGAAAGAGTACTGCTTTGATAAAGAGCAATGCCACCCAGGGTTTAACTCTGTCCTTGTATGCTAATCATATGCTAATCTGGGGGTGGAATATTCATGGTTTTCTGGGAAAGGGGTGGAGAGTTCCTAGAACTGGGGATCCTCCCCTTCCTTGACTTTATAGGGTAACTTCTAGGAGTTGCTATGGCATTTGTAAACTGTCATAGAGCTGGTGGGTATGATTTTTACTATGTTAATGAGGGTAGTTCATTTAGGGACACTGTCACCTCAACTGTGCATACACCCCAATTAAAGAAATTCCCCTTTTTACCTTAGATAAAGATGTTATGGCTGATATAAAATAACTAAACATTCCCTATTGGTTACATTTGTCTTAGCTAAGCCGATTCACATTCTTGTGACTTTCTTATCCTGTTGGCCTTCTCCTTCTGACCCCTGCCCTAACTGCCAGCAGTGTATCTGACTCCTGTATCATGTCCAGAAATTGGGACTTGCTTTGGGTCGGGGGCAATGGGACTCCCTTGTCCTACAGTGCCTTGTTGGTTCCTCTCCTGAAGCACATCCCACACGGTATTGAGATTTTTTAGCTCTCTTCCCAGTTAGACTCTCCAGCCAGAGGGCAGGGGCTGCAGCTGGCTTGCTCACCACTGGGGCCCCTACACCTGCAAGGAGGCTCAACAGTAAGAGGCCTACAGAATGTATTTGTGAATTGAATAGAGCTAGAAAATAGGCAATTGTACGTGGGTTCAGAGGTTTTTCACCTACTTCTATAGTCCTTACAGGCTCTGCTCAGGTATCATCTCCTCCAAGCGGTCTATCCTCCCTCTGCTTGTGTTAATGTAAGTATTGGTCCCTCAGGAAAGCAAGAAAGTTTTTCTTATTTAACTTTAAATAACCAATGCTTCTCATTCGTATAATCCTAGCACTTTGGGAGGCTGAGGTGGGAGGATTACTTGAGGCCAGGAATTTGAGACCAGCCTGAGCAACATAGCCAGACCACATCTCTATTAAAAAAAAAAAAAAAAAAGAGGGAAAAGAAAAATTAGCTGGGTGTGGTAGTGCATGCCTGTAGTCCTAGTAGTCCCAGCTACTCAGGAGGCTGACGCAGGAGGATCATTTGAGCCCAGGAGTTTGAGGTTTCAGTGAGCTACGATGATGCCACTGCACTCTAGCCATGGCAATAGAACAAGACCCTGTCTCAAAAAATAAAATAAAATAACCAGTGCTTAGCAGAAAGCCCAACACAAGGGGGCTCACTGAACCCAACTGCTCCCTCCAGCTAGTCCTCTCTCCCTCCCCTTCCTCTTCCCCCTCCTCCCCTTCTTCTTCTTCTTCTCTGTCCTAATGCCCTATGGGGTCCTCCCTACATAATTATTTAGATCTGTAATGTTATTCCTCCCACTTCAGATGCAAGTCCGAGCCTGGGGTGGGTGGAGGTAGGAGTAGGGTTGAACTCTAGGCTGTTTTCTTGTCCTTAGTTGCTATTTTTTAGTTATTTCTCCATTGTGTGATAGGAGAAACTCTGCCCTGTCTTTCCTTGTTTCACTTTGTGAGATAGTAGAGCTGAAAATCTAGAGTCAGAACACCTGAGTGCAAATCTTGCTTCTTCCCAGACTTCCTGGGTAACAAAGAGTAATTCACTTCAAGGCCTTGGTCTCCTCTATAAAAGTGGAGAGGGGGTGGGCTATGAAACCCCTGCATTCTGACCTTCTCACCCATGACATAATGACAAGAAAAGAGCCCGATTATTGATGTCAGACTGGCCTAAGTTCCACCTCTGCCAGTTACCACTGTGTGATCTCGAACAACTTAGCTTCAGTTTTCTCTTCTGTAATTTGGGAATAATAGTTCTACCTTATAGAGTTGTAAGGTTTAAATGTGATAATTTACATAAACCACCTAACATAATGCCTGGCAAATGGGAAGTACTCATGAAATGTTGCCCAATAGATTACAAGTAATAGCCTGAGGTAGTCTTATTCACCAGAAATTCTCAGGAGTACTCTTCAGAGTGGAGGGAGAGGGACACATTTCAGGATGTTTGTTCACTTCCTTCCACAAGGAGTGAGGATGGACAGGGGACAGGGAGGTGCCAACATTTTCTAGCCCAGTTAGTGACTACTTTCAGCAGGAATGAGTGTGATGGAAGGAAGGAGTAAATGGTGACACATATTAAGTCTGGCTCTTCAGAGAAGCAGCCGCCAAGAGGGGACTTGGCATGGAAGAAATCAATTATGGGAACCACCTGTGAGAGAAAATGGGGCAGCAGCGGGAGAGGCTGGGAGAGGCATCAGATTGCAATGCAAGTCTGACCTCCAGTCAAGGGGAGAGGGTAGGAAGGAAAGTGGATAGGAGCTTCTTTGACTACCATGCAGTTTTAAGGAAAGTTCAAGAAGGCCATTGGGAGTCTTGGAGCCAAATTATTCCTGCCCCAGCTGGGCTGGGAGCAGCTCGTGGAAGGTGTGGCCTCAGTACAAATTCAGCCTTAAATTTTGGAACAACAGCTGGGGCTCTCCGTCAGTAACTGGGCTCAGTGCAGTTCAGGTATCTTCTCACAGTAGAGTTTCAGGTGGTTAGGAAAAAAGGATGTGAGAGAGACAAAATTTTGGAAAGCAGCTGTTATCCATGTGGAGAGAAGGGCTTTTTAAAATTTTTGCGCATTAATTATGCACTTCTCTCCTTGGTGGGTTTTTTTAACTGAAGAAAAGATGAAGTACTTTAAATTCATATTTTCCTTGCTGAACTGTGTTTCTTTGACACTCAGATTAAGCCACAAGAGCTCTGGCTTAAATTCTAGCTAAAATTGTTATTAAGACCTGAACCTGGTTTTCCTCAGACTACACATATTTTCCAAGCCATCTTGAGAAATCCTCATCTTTTCTGACACCTTGGGCTCTGTGGGAAATGAGCAGAGGTGGTTTGTCCCTTTTCCCAGAACTGCTTCTAGACTGTTCTTCCACTCTTGCTGAGCTGCTTTTCCCTTGAAGTTTTTACCCCTTGTTGGTACCACACCTCCAGTGTTACCTTGACCTCCACACCATGCCCTCCTCTCCCCTCCTGTGATCTCCATGCCAGGCTCGCTTTTCCCTTTTCTTCCCCCACCACCATTCTCAGAAGCTCCACTCAGCCCTCATACTGATATCCTCAGACTCCTCAACGTGCAGAGCCTTCAACTCTGTTCCACCCACGTCAGCCATCCCCACACTGGGCCTTGTAATCACTAAGAATTGTTCCACTGCTAGAAGCTGGAACCTGGCAGTTCTCTCTACCACCTCCTTTTCTGCTACCTTTCCCACACCCTTCATACTGAATCTGGTCCACTCCCTCAATATAACTCTCTAATTCCCTCAGTATAAGTATTTAAATTGGGCCTACTCTAGCATTCTGACCTCTTTCAACTCCTTGAATTTCCATCTAGATCACCATGCCCAGGCCTAACCCTTCCTTTGGACCACTCTGATTCTGCTCACAAACTGCCCACTGTTGCTGGCAGAAGTCACAAAAATCATGGTAGATGTTTTCGTTTCCTAGGGCTGCTGCAACAAATTACCACACAGTTGGTGGTCAAACAACAGAGATTTAGTGTCTCACAGGTCTAGAAGCCAGGAGTCTGAAACCAAGTTGTCATCAGGGCCACAGTCTCTCTAAAGGCTCTGGGGGAGAATCCTTTCTTGCCTCTTTCAGCTCCTGGTACTCTGGCACTCCTTGTTTTGTGGCAGCATGACACTGATCTCCACCCCCATCTTCATATGACCTTCTTCCCTGCATCTCAGTGATTGTGACCTCCTTCTCTTCCCCTCCCCCCCCCCCCGCCAAGATACCAGTCATTGAATTAGGGGCCTATCCTAAATCCAGGATGATCCCATCTAGAGATCCTTAACTTATAATAATTACATCTGCAAAGACCCTGTTTCCACATAAGGTAATAATCACTGGTACCAGGACTTAGGACTTGGACATATATTTGGGGGGGACACAAATCACCTACTACACTAGATCACTGCAGATCTATTCCTTGCTCTTCTCCCCAACCCCATTTCTGCACATCCAAATCCCATGTATCGGGCTCCAAACACCATTTCTCCCACGATTTCTCAATTATAAGCACCTTCCTCTTCCTCTAAACTTCTATCTACTTTTTGTTCCTCATTTATATCTTTTTATCACGTTCTACCTTTTAACAGTGCTGTCTATATAAGAGAGACTTACACTTTCTCTGGTTACCAGGTTGCAAGAAGTGCAAACTTCTGGTCACCAAACTTCACATTAGAATCTTCCTCTGGCTAGAATTATTTATGTTACTCCTGCCGACGCTGAATATGCAGCCCTGGCCCCTCTACCCTAAATGTCCCTGTCTCTCTCTTCTTCCCTAACCTGTTTTTTGCCTTCCTACCTCTCAGCTTCTTCCTTGCCCCAGTCCTCTGCTCAACAACCTGCCCCTTCTCTACTTCCACCTCTCAGTCTCCCAGGAAGGTGAGCCCTGTGAAGCACAGGTCTGCCCTGCATACATAATTCCTTCAGGCCACCACTCTCTCATTCTCCTCTCTACCCAGTTCAGTCTATTTCTTGAGACTTTGTCCTACCTTTCCTCCCAGCCCTCTAGATATCCTCTAAGAATCCCCTCCTCACCTTCTTGCTTTTCCTGATAGCATTAGTCCCCTTCCTTCTGATACTCAACATGACTTCCAACCCACAATATTACTGCATTCTTCTTTTGTGTTCCCATAATTTGTTCCTACCTCTCTAACAGTACCATTGCATTAAAATTACTTCTTCAGGTTTTGCTGATGACCTTACCCTTTCCACCCACAGTATGCTCCAATTGTGTTTAGATTTATTCCTGAGAGGTAGCCTGTGCCTGTAGTCCCAGCTGTTGGGAAAGTGAGGTGGGAGGATAGCTTAAGCCCAGGAGTTCAGTACTGTAGTGTGCTTTGATCATGGCTGAGAATAGCTATTGTATTCCAGCCTGAACAACATAGTGAGACCCCCATCTCAAAAAAAAAAAAAAAAAAAAAAAAGGTTTATACCTGGTAATGGGGTTGGGATGTATGTTTCAGAACTGTAATATACTAGGTCACCCTTGGGGATGCCCTTTACCATTTCAACCAAAATATCCTTAGTGATTCTCTCCATTTCTGGATACTAATACTGTGTTGCATTTAAGCTAACATATAGCTTTGATACAAGAAATACTCTCTTTTTCCTTCATCCTCCTTTTTCCTATCCATCTCCAGATGCTTAGAAAATTCTAAGACAAGAGTCTTAGTATTAGATAAAGAAATGCTTCTTTTAACTAGTGGCCTCTCTTCTTTTTCTTTTATCATTCCTGCTGCATTTCTAAAAGGCTATAGGAATTATGCTAATTTCACAATTATTTCTGTTGTAATGGGTGATTTTGAGCTTTTCTTTTTTTCTTTCTTTCTTTCTTTTTTTTTTTTTTTTTAAAACAGAGTCTCATTCTGTTGCCCAGGCTAGAGTGAGTGCCGTGGCGTCAGCCTAGCTCAAAGCAACCTCAAACGCCTGAGCTCAAGGGATCCTCCTGTCTCAGCCTCCGGAGTAGCTGGGACTACAGGCATGTGCCACCATGCTCGGCTAATTTTTTCTATGTATATTTTTAGCTGTCCATATAATTTCTTTCTATTTTTAGTAGAGATGGGGTCTCGCTCTTGCTCAGGCTGGTCTCGAACTCCTGAGCTCAAACGATCTGCCCACCTCGGCCTCCCAGAGTGCTAGGATTACAGGCGTGAGCCAGCGCGCCCGGCCGATTTTGAGCTTTATGTATGGTTTATGCTGCTCTAAAGCAATTAAGGTTAACATCTAGAAAATGAGAAAAAAAATAAGCTATTTATATATGACTCCTGCTGGATTATAAGCTTATTTAGGGTAAGGACTCTATCTTTTTTATTTCTATGTTTCCAGTACCCAATAGTTCCTGATACATGGAAGATATTCAATCACTGAATGAACTTTCTCGCTATCCAGTTTCTCTTAGAAGGGGGAATTATCTGACCCTCAGCTCCATCAGTAGAGGCAGCTTCTTTCCCATGAAGCATGGGAAACCTATCTAGTTTCCCAAGGGCGGTAGTGACACTCGCAATGTACTCACTGGGGAACATCAAAAGTAGTAAGGATAATTACTTTTCATTAGGGTATGATTCATCCCATCCAATTCTCCCCAAAATTTTAACTTGTGATTGATGCAAGTGTGACCCTGAGTGAATAAGAATAAGAAGGAAGGTTAGGAAGAAGCATCTTAGACTGCACTACAATCAGTCTAAGGAAGTCAGCAAGGGAGCTAAATGAAATGACAACACCATTGTACCTTCTGCTTCTACTCTTGGTTTGTTGCTTTGGAAAGAAAGAAAAAAAAGACAGAAGGAGGGAAAGGAAAAGAAAAACAGTACTATTTGAAGACTATTTATTTGAAGGCTTAGAAAACAGCTGCAAGAACAGAATTTTCCTTACAACCCCTTTTATATGTAGGAAAGGATTGAGTAAATATTGATGCATTCCTTACTTCCAGAATCAGCGCTATGATAATTATGAGCTGGTGAAGGGCTTCTAGTACAATTGAAAACATGCTTTGGTGCCATAAAAACTGAATTCCAAATGACACTAATAAACAGTGTGACTGGGCAAATCAATTAATTTCTTTGAGCTTAGGTTTTCCCACTTGTAAAATGGCAATAATAATACTGACCCTATAGAATAGTATTATTCTATAATGGAAGTATTAAATTAAGTGAGATAACATATGTAAAGTACTGGGTATGCACTATGTGCTTGATAAAGATAATCCCACTCTAGCTTGGGAGGAGAGTCCAGTGCAGAGGGGAGTAATAGTATAGATGGGAACTCCTGAATACCTGAAAAAGAAAATTAATTATTGGAAGGAAAGAATTGCCAAGGTGATTGGAGAAGAGTCAAAAGCAAGATAATCTAGAAGCAGGAAAACACAGATAAGATCATGCCACCAGAACAGTCTGGTTTCAACATTGACCTAGATACCACTATTGACAGACTTTGCTGTCATTGCCTCTGGATTTTCAAGGTTATCCCACCACTGTGAATAGTTTTTGTATTATGATGTATCTTTGTATCACTCCTCCATTCCTAGGTTTGAGTGGGAACATCAGATTGGCAGAGAATAAGTATCATGCTCACACCCTAGCATGAGAAGGATCCAGCCCATTTGACATCAAGGGTCCCATAAGTAGAAGACTCCCTATAAATAGAAGAGAGTTAAGATGAAGAGTAGATAAGAAAAGGATAAAGGACCTTTATATTATTTAGAATATTGCTAGAGATTGTAACAAACTCCAAAATGTCAGCTACTTAATATAATAGAAGCTATTGTTCACTCTAATAGTCTACTGTAGGTGTTCTTCCACATGGAGGGCAGCTTTCCTCCACGTGGTCATTCAAAGACCCGAGCTTATTCCATCTTGTGAGCCCACCATCCCGAGAGTCCTCTGTATTCAACTGGAGAATGGGAAAGGAGACAAGTGGAAAGGAAGTCCTGTTTAAAGACCCCAGCTCCACCTGGATGCAGCAGGAAGCTTGACAAGGTAGCTCCTGGCTGGCCAGCCACTTTCCAGCAACAACTCCACACAACAGAAGGGGATCACAAATTTTGGTTGACAGCTATCTATGCCACACCCTCTACTAGGCCACTGTATGTGGTAAAATGTATGGGGAATGGGACAGGGTACTGAGGATTAAAGGACCCTGGAAGGATGGAGAACTATTTTGCATAGTGGGTTTGAGGAATGGGAAAAGAAATAGTACTCTAGGAAGTTTAAGTAAGTGGAAAACATCAATCTGGGGCACAGGATTGTCTGAACCACTCAGTGCCCCTAATAACTTCTTTCCTGTGATGGTTGAATTTAGGTGGCTGTAGTCCCAGCTACTCCAGAGGCTGAGGCAGGAGGATCACTTGAGCCCAGGAGTTTGAGGTTGCAGTGAGCTATTATGACGCCACTGTACTCTAGCCCAGCAGGCAGAGCGAGACTCTGTCTCAAAAAAAAAAAAAAAGAGTTTAAAGCAGAAGGTTATTGCTGACAGGTGGGGACTTAGGGCAGGTATTAAGTGCAGGTCTGCCAAAAAGCTAATGCAAAGACAGGATTAAATGTGCAAGAAATTTATTAGGGAAATGCCTGGGAGAAAAAATGGGGAGGGAGCCAGGGGAGGCCATGAGAGCCGTCAGACTGTGAATGTAAAGTGATTCTGACGCTGAGTGAGGAAAAGAGGGAAGGATGGAAGGCAGGTTGGGTGGAAGGATCTTAGACTGCAGAGCAGAAAGTTGAGCAAGACCATCAGGGAGTCCTTGAGCAAAGTCACTCACCAGAGAAGTCCCATCTTCCAGGAATGGACCTGCTACAGTTTCCTTGTCACACTCACTCATTGGCTGGGGGCAGCCTTCAAGAAGCATGGCTTCAGACGGCAGAAGCCATGGATTTCAGAGAGCAGCAGCTGGAGCCCTTGGTCAATTAGACTTCTTGCAGTGGAAGATCCGAGAGATGCATTCTTATGGCCACCACATTCTACCCTTCACACCACACAGGTTTAGGGAGCAGCTCCTCCGTGGTTTCTGTGCGTCTGTCTTCCTGAGGGGAAACTCAGAAGAGGGGGGTTAGTGGAAGGAACTACAGCCTCTATTGCTGCAATTGATTTCAGTGTACTCATCTTTGCCTCCTGCACTATCCAATCTCAAATTCCCTCACCTTGGCAGGTCTTGGTGACTTACCTGGTAAGGTGACCAAACTTTCATTCTGGATGGGTCTGAACAAGACAGGTAACCCTAACCCTACCTTTCTCAGGCCAAGGTTGATTTACACATCCATTCATTTTACAACAGAGCAAGAGAGTACCAGGAGGCACTCAAGTGGGTCACCCGGCTTCCTCGTGTATTCCTCTTTGTCCCTGTTGTATAAAAGCATCCCTTCAGCTGAGCAGATCAGTTACTCCTCCAAGGTGGTGATTCCTTTCTTCACCTGCTGATTCCTGTACATGAGGAGTTCAAAGTGCCCTGACAGCAGCTGCAGCTTGTAGTTCAGTGGGATCCTTGATGTATCCCGTGGCAAGAGTGTGCCCTTTTTAGGGACCAGGATCTCTAATCTTGCAGAAAGAGTCTTGGGGAACCAGTTGGAAGCAGAGAAGTGGAAGACCCTATGAAGTACCTATAACAACTCACATCTTTTTTTTTTTAACCCCTCTCCCCTACAACTCACATCTTGTTAAAAATTGTCAGGCATGAAAACTTGGGTCCAACATATCAAGGTAAAGAGGTATAGCCCCAGTGGAGGGGCCTGCCTTTGGAGACTAAAGTATCTGCTTAAGAAAAAGAAAAGAAAATGAATGAAATGTTGATATTTTCACTAAAAAAAAAAAAAGAGTTGTGAGGACAGGAAGCACAAGATCCCTCAGTGGGGCAGGACATTGAGTGTGACAATAAGTGGGGTCACTCCTGCTCCTGTCTTTTGCTTCCCAGACCCATATATCCTTCCTATTGAGGACCCCTATCTGTCCAGACTGCTGCCTCTACACTGGGACTGCAGCACTGTTCGAAGGCCATGCCAGACCTGCCTTGGCTGAGCACTCTAATGTCTTTGGAGCTCTGCTACTCTAGAAATTTGATCTTGAGTCTGCCACTTAGCTGTGTATTCCCTCTCTTTGTAAGCTATCCCAAAGGCCCTATGTTTCTCTTACTTAACCAAAAACTGCTTGTTAACTTCCCTCAGTCTCTCGTTATCTCTCTGTAGTACATCAATACAACTTAGTAGTAACCACCAACTTTACTATCTTATAGAAGTTGTCCCCCTTGCCCCACCTTTTTTTCAAATGCCTGCATCATCACATCTACCATAGCATTCCCTTCCACTGGGGCATTTTCCCAGTGGAAGTGTTTCTCAACACTCATGAACTCTTTTGCAGGTGAGCTACCACCTTTTGCCAAGGAGTATGTGTGCCCCATCTGCTAACCAGGATGGCATCCTCTTTGTCTGCTGGGCAGTGGATGAGCCAGTCCAAATTCCCATCTTACCAACTGTTTTCTTGACCACTCCTGGTAACATCTGTGTTAGTCTGGGATCCTGAGAAGTAGATGGAAGACAAAATTAATTGTGCAAGAAATTTATTAGAGGAAATACCTGTGAGATAAAACAGGCAAATAGAGGAGGCTGGGAAAGCTATTAGAGTGAGTCTGACCCAGAGTGAAGGAAGGAGGGTAGGATGGAAGCATCTTACACCCCATTGCAGTTCTAAGGAAAGTTTGATAAAGCCATTTGGGATTTCTCATGCCAAAGTCGCCTGTCAGAGGAATCCAGCACCTCTCAGAATTGAGTGCCTTGGTATCTCTGCCATGCTCAGTTATTGGCTGCGAACAGCCTGTGGGAAGCAGAGCCCTGGTGCAAACACAGTGATGAATTTCAGAGGGCAGTAACTGGGTCTCTCAGTCAATAATGTTCTCTATGATTGAAGATCTGAGAGGTACATTCTTATGGCCACCACAGCAGTGATCATGGAGGAAGTGAAATAGGGACAGGACCTAGAAAATTGATAGGATTTAGATAAGTGGTAATGGACAGAAATACATCCAATGGTGATATGTAGGCAGAGCACAATATGTGTTTTAGGTAAAATAAATAGTATAATTTATCTAAAAGGCTCATTTTAGATGTGTCATAGCAAAAAATGTTGGAGAGGTAGGTAAAGATAGAATTGATGTAGGACTTGAATGCCAGAGTAAGAAATGTGCTCTATCCTGTAGGCATTGGGAAGCCATGGACATATGAAGTCTACATTTTATCTGATCTTTCAGTGGCATTGAATACTATGGATCACTCTCTCCTTTTTTATTTCTTCCTTCACAAAACATTCTCTTGGCTTCTGTGACGTAACACACACCTAATTTTCTCCTGTAGCTTTGGCCACTCATTCTCAGTCCCCTTTGTATAGTTTCTCACAACTTGAAAGTGGGCGACTTGCTCAGGGGAGAATATAAATGAAAAAGAGCAGAAGTCTAGGGTAGAATTAATTAATTAGCCCATCTAGGTAAATATTTCATGATTATGCCACTCTCAAACCTAAATTCTTTAATGACTTCTCAATGTTCATATGATAAAGACAAAAATTCTTAACATGGCCCATAACACCCTACATGGCCTGGACCTTACCTACCTTTATAACTCATCTAGTATTGTCTTCCAATCTCTCTGCACCAGCCACACTGATCTTCTGTCTTGTGTCAACTCCTCAAATGCACCATGTTCTCTCTTTCTGCCAGGTCATTGCCTTTACTGGGTGG
The DNA here is from genome assembly GCF_041146395.1 of Eulemur rufifrons. NCBI lineage: Eukaryota > Metazoa > Chordata > Mammalia > Primates > Lemuridae > Eulemur > Eulemur rufifrons. The sequence continues at coordinate 119,857,249 of NC_090989.1, forward strand.
AAGATGCATTTCTCAGTAGTTAGTGTCTACTCATTATAAGGATTACTCATCCTTCATATCTCAGCTTGACGTTTCCCTAGAGAAGCCTTCCCTCACTTTTTTAACTAAATCAAATCCTTCTGTTATAGGTCTCCTAGTACTATGCTCCTTTTATTTGGAGCAATTATCAAAGTTATAACTTTCTATTAATATTTATTTCTGTGAATATTTGATTGTCAATTTTGTCAGTCTCTGTGACTAGACTATGAGGCACATGAAGAGGAAGGACTCATAAATGAAAAATAAATATACTTTTATTTTTCTTGTATCACTAGCACTTAGGACAATGACCCAAACATACTTAGCATAGCACCTGAAATAATGAGTGGATGAATGAATGAACAGTAGTTCTTGAGGAGAGGAGGGTGGTGCTGTTTGTACAAAATGAGTCTTAGGTAGTTTAATAAGTTAGTGCTGGGTATGATGAATTATAGGTCTGGGAGACTTATACTGGGAGATCTGTTTTAGAAGTCTACCATAAGGCTGAGGTGAAGAAGGTGTATTAGGGTAAAAGCTAAGTTGCTATATAAAAGAACCCCTAGATTCAATGGACTAAATAAAATAGACATTTATTTCATCCCATGGATGTCTTAAAAGTTTAACTGCAAAAATATTCACTGTTTTTAAAGAGTGAAAAATGAATAACTTCAATGTCCAACAATAGCAGGATAGAGACATAGATTGTGGTATTGCTATTCAATGATATATTATCAACTGTTAAAAAGTCATACTGTAGAACAGTGGTTCTCAAACTTCTGTGTACATCAGAATTACCTGGAGGACTTGTTAAAAGACGGCTTCTAGGCTCACCCCCAGAGTTTCTGATTCTGAAGTTCTAAGGTGGTGTCCAATATTTTGCAATTTATCAGTTCCTAGGTGATGCTAATGTCGCCAGGGACCACAATTTCAGAACCACCATTGTACAAGAAAATTTAATGACATGGGAAAATGCATGTGGCATATTGTCAAGTGAAAAAAAAAAAAAAAACAACCAGTTCCAAAATAGAATTATATTCATGATCCCATTTTGGTAGAAATCTATATGTATTTGTGTGTGTACACATAAATAGAAGTTCATAAAGACTACAAACTATAGTCATCTCTCTGTTTATGCAGGGAATTGGTTTTAGAACTCCTGAGTATACCAAAATCCATGCAAACTCAAGTTCTGCAGTTGGCCCTGTGGAACCCATACATACGAAAAGTTGGCCCTCCCCCATATATTGTATTTCCAATCTGTATTTGGTTGAAAAAATCCTCATATGAGTGGACCCTCACAGTTCAAACCTGTGTTGTTCAAGGGTGAACTGTATTACAGGTGGATTTATAGATGGTCTTTTTTTCTTTGTGTTTGTAAATTATTTACAATAAACAAATTACAATTTGTAATAAAGTGATTTGTTGTTCTTTTTAAGAAAAAAAATTAATAAGACACCGTGGGGGAGTGGTCGAAGGGTACCTCCAAGGCTATAAGCTTGAGAGAGACCAATGGCATAATGATAGAGTAGAGCCTGTAGTCCCAACTACTTGGGAGGCTGAGGCGGGAGGATCATCTGAGCTCCAGGCTGCAGTGAGCTATGATTGCGCTACTGTACTCCAGCCTGGGTGACAGAGTGAGACCCCGTCTCTAAAAAGAAAAAAAAAAAAATTTAAAAACAGGAATGGAGTAGAGCAAAGTAAGATCCGAACATTGGGGAAAAGATGATGAGTTTGGTTTGGGACATATAAATCTTAAGGTGGCTCCAGAACATCTTGCTGAAGGTGGAAGATGTTGATATAATAGTTCTTCAAGAAGGGATAATTTAAGCCATTAATTAGAGTGGAGGAGATGCCAGAGTAGGTTTATGAAATGGGAAACAAAAGGAAAAGAAATGGGAAATAAATGCCAAATGGGGGTTGGAGGTGAATTCATAAGTCACTCATTGATTCGTTCATTCAAAAATAATGAACAAATGCACCAGGCCATCAAAAATAAGTTTTTTTTAGCTTAAAAAATGGTTTAATAAGTGAGACAGATATAGATTTCAATTTAGGAGTATTAATATCAAATTGAAATGAGAGAATAAGAAGCAAATGAAAAAGAGAAAGAGAATACTCAGAAATATTAATAGGAAAACTCAGCCAATGCAAAGTCACAGAACAATGGAGGAAAAATGCTTTAGAAAGAAAGTTGTGGCCGGGCGCGGTGGCTCACGCCTGTAATCCTAGCACTCTGGGTGGCCGAGGTGGGTGGATCGTTTGAGCTCAGGAGTTCGAGACCAGCCTGAGCAAGAGCGAGACCCCATCTCTACTAAAAATAGAAAGAAATTATATGGACAGCTAAAAATATATATAGAAAAAAAAAATTAGCCGGGCATGGTGGCGCATGCCTGTAGTCCCAGCTACTCGGGAGGCTGAGACAGGAGGATCGCTTGAGCTCAGGAGTTTGAGGTTGCTGTGAGCTGGGCTGACGCCACGGCACTCACTCTAGCCTGGGCAACAGAGTGAGACTCTGTCAAAAAAAAAATAAAAAAAATAAAAAAAATAAAAAAAAAATAGAAAGAAAGTTGTTATAAATGATAAGAAAATTTCTTCAGAATGGTCAAGGCGAATAAGGGTTAAGATTTGGTAAAGTAGGTTGATATTGCTGAATGGTACCTTTCCTGTTCCAGAATTGGTGCTAAGGGCTCACAGTTGAGGACAGTGAAACTCTAAGTACCCTCAATTGTTGCAGACACTTTCCTCAGGGCTACGAGGCAATAAAACCAGCTCTGCCACCACCAGCCACCACCCCAACTCTCTCTCTCTTTCCAGTTCATAGAAAAAGAGGCAAGAAATGAAGAGTAAGAGTCCAGCTTCATGGTTGTGCAAGACTTTTGTTCCCCTCTCAGAGAAGCTCTGCTTTTCCTCTGTTTCCAGTGCCAAGTGGGATTAGAGGGATTAGAGTGGGGAGGCTGGTTTCCTGATTTAATGTATTCTTGGGCTGAGAACTTGATCTGACCAAAGGAAAAGAAACTAGAGATAAATGCCAAATGGGGGTTGTTGGTGGGCTGTCGAGTAATCCAAACTCCCACCATAGCAAGGATGAGTATTTCCTGTTCAGGGGTTCCTGAGAAAAATAGCTGGGATTGAGCTATCTTGGCAGTAGTCCACATAAGGGAGCTGTTGCCCAGCAAGGTGGTCCTAGTAGAGTGCTGGGAGTATGAACCAAAGAAGCCCTGGAAGTGGTCAAGCCAGAGATATTCTTCCATGTCATGGCAATGTGCAGTGGAGTAGACACCCAGAAGTGGTCCTAGAAAAAAGCAAACATGTACCCTAAGATAGACCCTGCTCTTGGGTGCCTTCTACTGAGAACTTCAGTTGCCAGTTAATGTTAGCCAGAGAAGCAGTGGTAACCACGGGAGACAGAACTGCAGTCCTTCCCAGTTGGGCAGATGTGTGTCCAGGTGCACTCTGAACATTTGCAGAGCCCAGAGCAGGAGTACAAATGGTGGCCCACATACTGTATGTCTAAATATTTACATGTTATAAATCAAACTAACAAATTTTTAAGTAAAATATGTTTTATTCTCTACTTTGACAAATATATCTTTAAAAAAACATGGAAGGCCAGGTTTGAACTTAGAGTGTTTGAAATCCTTGGAGTTTCACACCAGGTTGTGGCAGCACAGGTAGAATTGGATCCCAAGCATGGCTTCTGGCCCACCTCCTTTCTCTTCCTACCTGCAGTTCTTTCTTATACTTTGAGGATCCTAAAGTGCACATCCCAACCCAAACATCTCGTCTCTACCACCAACTACTGTCCGTTGGCCACCACCAACTACTGTCCGTTGGCCACCTCTCAGGCTCTGGGGCAAATTTCCTTGGCTCTGTGGACCCTTCTAGCTGACATGTGGAGTGGGAGGGCTAGAGTTGCCCCTTCTACTCTGGGTCTAAAAGCACTACTGTACTTGTCTCTTTTCCTCTCCTATTTTCCCAACACACTAGAAGAGCTAGATCTTGAAGAGTGAGGGGGAAAGAAAGAGATGAGATTTTAAAATATTTTGAAATATTTAGTTTGTGGCAGAAACTGCTAGTTGCAATCCAAAGTCTATTCTTTCCTTCTTCTTTAATAACAGAACTTCCATTTTATTTGGTATGTCCAAGAACCCACTAAAAGAGAGCCCACTCCTCACTGCCATTATCTTAGTTTGATGCCCAAACCAAAGGTCAGCAAACCTTTTATGGAAAAGGAAAGACAGGCAATGTTTTAGGCTTTGTGGGTTACAACTACCCAAATCTGCTGTAATAGTACAAAAGAAACTCTAAACAATTCATAAATGATTGAATGTGGCTATGTTCCAAGAAAACTTTATTTATGGACACAGAAATTTGAATTTCACATAATTTTCATGTGTTGTGACATATTATTTTTATTTTAAAAATCATTTAAAATGTAAAAAACATTCTTATTTGACGGGCCATACAAAACGAGGCAGGGTGCCAGAATCGGCCTTTGGTCTGTAATTTGCCAACCCCTGGGCAAGATCATCTTTTGGTGAAATACTGTAGTAGCTTCCTAATTGGTCTCTTAGCTTCTAATCTCCCCTGCCCCAACCTGGGCCCCAATCTACTTTCTGTGATGCCCCAATACTCTCAGGATGGCCCTCATGAAGTTGATAAAGGGTCTTTGTGATCTGGCCTCTGCTTATTACTCCAACTTCATTTCTCATCATTTTCCCTCTGTATTAATATTATGTATACTTTAGTCGTACTAAACTACATAATGAAATTTCCCAAATACTTAAGCTTCTTCCTCTAGGCCTTTCTATATGATCTTGCTTCTGTCTAGAGACTCTTCCTGCTTTTCCTTTGTTTCTCCTACTTGTCAGTCAAGTCACATGTTATATATCCTTTCCTCCATATTTTCCTAGGCCTCGACATCTGGTTAGGTGTCCCTTCTTACAATCTTACAGCACCATATCAAAGTACTTGTTCCCTTGTATTATAACCGTATATTCATTTCTGTCTTAGCTGGCAGACTGAAACTCCTCGAGACTGTCTTTTTCACCTGTGTATTCATGCTGTCTGGGTTATAAACACATTTGGTGAAGATATGACTTGCCATGTTAACCCTTCAAAGAAAGAATTATTATTCTCATTTTACAAATGAGAAAACTAAGGCTCAGAGAACTTGAATATTTTTCCCCAAATCTATACAGTATGGGAATAAAGATTTGTTCAGGCTTATTCCGTGCCACCTCCCAAAGCTCAGGAATAACAAGGACAGTTTGGTTCACAAAGTCTAGCTTGCTCAACTTCAGGTTAGAAATCCTCCTTTCCAGCCTAGTTTATCTTTGAGTTGCAAAGTCCATTTTTAAACCTTTATTGTCCAGGAGTGTATACTTAAATATCTTTAGGAATCCTATTTTTTCCAAGAGATATATCTTTTTAAAAACCATTCCTGTAATCCCTTTTTATATCTCTAATCAGCTCCTTCTCTCATTTTGCATAGCAGCAATTCCAAACTTTCATCACTCACTTGATGGACTCTTCCTCACTATCTTCTCTAGTAGTGAAATGTTAAATAGTCAAATTTAGAACTGAGGCTGCTTTAATCCTAGCTGCTTGAGTCAACCTGTTTGACCAGAGGACTATCTCAAACATGTAGTACTGAGCCCTGGAGAATAAGTTGGTGACTGTGAAACTATACAACCCTCAGGTAGTACCTACCATAGGCCATGTGGAATAGGTAGGTGGGTATTGTAGATATAAATTATTCTAAGACAGATAGGGATTCTTGGATAATGCAGCAATAGCCCCCAGGGACAAATGGGCTGTGTTCCAAAAATTCAGTTTTAAATTGACTGTTTGGAATGCAGAACACATTTTCCCCTAGAAACAATGCTATGAATAATTGCAGTTATTTTCCCAGGAAAATCCATACAAGCTTGTTTAACTCATAATATAACATAAATATCTGCTAAGATATTTTAGCTCTGCATCGAGTACACCCCTAAATCCTTACTACTCTGAATTATAAATTAACCATTTACATAGCTGCCTTCCCAACTAGACTATGAACTCTTTTAGGGCTAGAAACTGTTGAATTATTCATTTTTGTATTCTGAATGCCTGGCATATAACTGGCAATAAACGTTGGTTGCATAAATGAATGGACAAATTTAATGGGCATTTGAATAGTATTGAAAGTGTCTTAGGGAATAAAAACAGTAACATTTAGTGGGTACCTTAATATGTGTCTGGCACTGTGCTAGAAGGATGATCAATAAAGCAAGCTGCTCTGTTAAGGCTAGAGTTAGGGATGAAGACAATGAAAGCAATTTTAATATTTGAGGTATAAACTAAATGGATGTCAGACTTGTTAAATAAATGTTTTTGGATGAAATGAATGGATAGATCTATTGATTCGGAAAAATGTCATAGAAAAAATATCAGCAAGAATTGCTGCTGGAGAAAAAAAGGGAAGTGGTTCTTGGGGGCTCTAGAACCGAGGAGGGGAGAGGTATGAGCACAGCTAAAAGCAGAGAATGGAAGAGGAAGTTTGGTAATGGTCAGAGAGGAATGGTCAGACAATAACAGAAGGACTGGACTGGATTGGATCCTGGTTTAATTTCATCTGGTTTATTGCTCCCATAAAAAAGTATTACTCTAGTCCATCTCTGAAGATTTTTTTTTTGAAGATTTTTTAATGAGTTTAGATTAAGCTAGTATCACTTTCCCATAGATTGAGGTTGATTAGATTGTTTGCTTTCCACAATGACAGTAGATTAAGCATCTGTTAAAATTTGGTAGCAATGAGTGTAATGGTGAAAGTAATGGTATGGAGACATTACGCAGTATGGGAAGTGCAACTTGGGAAGGTGGGAGAGGGAACATCATTTCTAGATAGAGCTTTTGGTGGAGAAAGAAAAAAGAAGGGACAGAGGAAGGAGGGCGCAAGAGAAGGGGAAACAAGGCAAACTTTAGCTATTTCATAATTTTGCAAAGGACCTAACCCCTGAGAAAGTCCCTCTGACATACTGCTAGCCTGATCTTTGTTTTCTGAAAGCATAACTACAACTACTTCTGCATTTACTTCATTAAGCCCAAAGTGCTAGGGTGCAATCAATAAATACTTGTTGATTGATAGTCTGAGTGTTTCAAATCAATCCACACTTCTGGTTTTATTAAGGATCAATTGACATTGATCAAGCTGAAGCAAGAACTCTTTAAATTTGTTAGGCATTTTATATCTCTCCCCAAGGAAAAAGCAAACATTTGTCCGTGCCTGTTATGCACACCACACACTGTACTGGTGGCTTCACTTACATTGTCACATTTCTAGTAATCATTATTTTAACAATTACTGAATTCCCACTATATGTCAGACCCTATGCAAGGCAAGGGAGAATAAAAGATGAAGAGGGAGAAAACTCTTACTGTCTAAAGTTATAGAAGTAAAATGGGGAGAAGACAGGGCTAAACCAACAACTGCGGCATAGCACTTGACAATCTTGGAGAACAGAAGAGGGAAGCTTTAATTCAAAATGAGTATACAGACAATAAGAAAAACAAGTATTTTCCATAATCCTAATATCCAGAAAAAAATAATATTTTGGTGTATATCTTTACAGTCTTTTTACCACGCATAGATATTTAATTTTTCCAAAATGGTTCTATTCATCAGGATTTTAAAAAATTAATATATTAGGAATATCTTTCCATGTCAATAATGTACTTTTATATAATTTTTAATAGCTAAATAATATTCTACTATGCAGATATACCATAATGTAGGTTGTTTTCAATTTGGAATTTAAATTGGATCTACTTTTTTTATAGTATAAACAACTGCAGTGACTATTCTCATATGATATTCTTTTCATAGTCCTAAATTACTGTGGTTCCCAGTGTGCCAAGGTGCCTCCAGAGTGCCACAGAGAACTCACAAGGAAGATGCAGGATATTTCAACCTCGAGGGAAAAATAGCAATATGTGACATATGTTGGACACTGTGGAAACTACTAGCTCCAGGTAGTTCAGTTTCAACAGATCATCATACATTCCTTTCAATGAAGTCATATCTTTGCAAAGCTGGGTTTTTGCTGGTGCTGTGATAAAAAGTAAGCACTGCACAAAAGTCAGTGTTACTGGGAAACGAGGATGGTGATGTTCAATCTGATTCGAAGGTCTGAGAAATTGTGCCATGACTAAGAGGTGCACACACCTAATAGAATTATAGTTATTTCAGAATGAAATAAAAATATTTATTCTTTAACTGTATATGAATTACCTTTTCAAATAGCTACTAAGTTAGGACATAAATACTCATGAAGTTGTTTGGACCTAACTACTTAAAAAACTGTTTCATATTTCTTTTGGCCTAAGGATGCTGTGAAAAAAATTACTGACACACTAAAGTTACCATGAACCAAGAAAGTTTGAGAACCTCTTAGAATAAATTGCTAGCAATGGAACTGCTGGTTTTGAGGCTCTGCAAATTTTACAAGCTTTTAATATTACCAATTGCCCTTTAGAAAAATAATCTAGCAATTTAAACACCTATCAACAGGCTAGTTTTCTCTTCCTTCAAATGGTGACCCTTGAACTAAATGAGTCCAGAGCATTGTGCTGGGTTCTCTATGATACAAGAGTAAGAAAGGACCTCTAGTCTTCTTAGGCTTAGAACCTTAAAAGCAAAGACTGTCTTATCCTCCCTTTCCAGTGTCTGGCACAGGGCTTTGCTAGAGCAGAGACTCAGTCAATACATGTTGATGAAATAAAAAGAACCTCATTTTCAAGGGTTTCTAAGGCAAGGCTGAAAACAATGTTAGGTTATAGTGGAAGTATACATGCTTAGATTGCCAGATAAAATGCAGAATGCTAGGTTAAATTTAAATTTTAGATAAACAATGAATATTTTGATATAACTACTTTCAAATTTTGCATAGAGATACCTATACTAAAAAAATTATTTGTTGTTTGGGATGAAAATTTAACTGGGCATCAAGAGGAGCCTAAGAAGACATGATGACTAAATGTAATGTGGTATCCTGGATGGTATCCTAGAACAGGAAGAGGACATTAGGGAAAGACCGAAGAAATCTGAATAAAGTATGGATTTTAGTTAATAATAATGTATTACTATTGATTCATTTATTGTGACATACATACCATAATAAGATGTTAATAAGAAATTAGGTGTAAGTTATACAAGAACTATCTGTGGAGTAATTCTGTAAATCTAAAACTGTTCTAAATTAAAAAGTTTATTAAACAATTTTCAATTGGCATCCTTTTTTTTTTTTTTTTTTTGAGACAGGATCTCACTCTGTCACCCAGGCTAGAGTGTAGTGGCGCAATCATAGCTCACTGCAACCTCAATCTCAAACTCCTGAGCTCAAGTGAACCTCCTACTTCAGCCTCTGGTGTAGCTAGGAGTTGTGTGCCAGCACACCCAGCTAATTTTTTTCTATTTTTTTTGTAGGATAAGGGGTTTCGCTATGTTGCTCAGGCTGGTCTCAAACTTCTAAGCCTCAGGAATACCTCCTGCTTCGGCCTCTCAAAGTGCTTGGATTACAGGTGTGAGCCACTGTGCCAGGCTCCTCCTGTATTTTCGTTAGCTTTGATAACCCTAACAATTCTTACTTCCAAACAGTAGTTAAACACAAAATGTGAAAAAATTATTTTAAGTTGATAGTTTAAGAAATTTGAATTACATGATTTTTTCCTAAATATTTGATCCAAGTACTTCATTTTCTAGACAAGGCTCAACCAAGCCAGTAATTATTAGAAAGGAATATAATTCAAGATGCTTTGCCTTTAAATAACATAATATGACACCAGTTGCAACCAATTTCAGAAGCTAAAAAAGAATTGGTTTAACTTTCTCTATTCCCCCCCCCCACCTACACACACCAATGAGCCATCAATAGAATTAATTTGGGGTGGCATATCTCAAGAGATTTTTAAAAATCCAGTTATGAGAAAATCAGCAAGGTTAATACCCTGCATGTAATCACTTGCCTAGGATGACTGGTAATTTATGCTGCCTGAATGGAAAACGGTGCTGATTATTTTACTCTCCGTGCTGCTTCTCTGGGGGAGAACAACCTGTGTGTTGTGGGAAAAGACCTTAAAGTCTGGAATAAAAATAGAACTGTATAACAGTTTTACCCGAAGGTGAGCTTAGAAAAGATCTCTATACAAAAAAGTTGGCAGATGGAGCTTTTAAAAATGAGAATGAATTTTAGAGTATCTTTCGTTTTCCACATACGAGACTACCAAATACATTTTGCACAGCTTTGCTTAATTTCTGCTTTGCTGCTAAACAAAATCAGGAAACTGGGCTCCTATTTGCTTAATACTTAAGTGTTGATAATATGCTAGGCCTTGTAAAAAAAAAAAACCTGCCTTCAAATGGTAATAGAAACTATATATATCAGATGTTGCATAGATTCTCTTTTCATTTCTACTCCAAGTGGCAAGCCCCTAAAAACTAACATGCACCCCATTTACATATGGCATATATATGCCTATGTGTATATATACATAACATGTGCCACAAGATTTACACCATACATTTCACTTTGCAAACATCTGCAGAAACATCTATGTGCAAAAAATTATGCTGAAGAGCTTTGGTGTGTCCAGAGATTTGAAATGGTTCCTCCGCTCTGTTTCTATTTGTGCTACTCGAAAAAGGTTTTGCATTTTGAGAGGGGAGGGGAATCATCTATTAAGTTAGGCTTTTGTTTATTTATATCTCAGTGTCCTTGGTCTCCTGAAAAAACAAGGCAAAATCTTGTTTTAAAAAACAGACAACACTTTAAAGAATTTGGGATCGTTCTAGAGCAAGACCATGCATTCTTCACGAGATGTGTTCACACAGAAGGGCCGAGTCTTTCAAAAAAGCTAGAAACAAACAAACAAAAAAGAGTTCGTTTTGTTTTAAAGACTGAACTCTATTCCCGTGCGAGCTCCGCGTGGCCTGATCCGCGCCGCTGGTGTCCGTCAGACCGCACGGGCCGAGGCCGTGGGAACAGCCCGGCCCTGATGGGTGGGAGAGGGGCGGTGGGTTCCAGCCCCACCGCTTACAGAGCGCCTGCCAGGGCCTTACAGACCTCCGACTGCCGACGACAGCAGGGAAACGCCGCCCGCACGCCTGCTGGGCGCGCAGCCACGTTGACTGCTGCACGCCTGCCCGGCTGGCGAGAACCAGGCGCCGAGGCAGCGCCCTTTCGGTGGTCCGGATGCGCTGTTGCAGGACGAAGGCCGCGAGGGCGGGGCTTGGGGCCGTGAGAGGCTATTTCCTCACACAGCGGTCAGTCGGGACTGGGAGAGGCCGCGTTGAAACCAGTGCGGTGCGCCACATGGCGCGACCAAGCTGGGCCTCAGCGTTGGCGGGCATATAGGCAGTGTAATGCGGGAAGCCTACAGCCTACACTAGGGAAGGATGTGCCAACTAACGAATGTTTCACCACAGCCCACACGCCTAGGAAAGGGAATTTGAGAGCACGTGGGGGAGGGGCGGCGAGAGCTATCGGCTCGCAGAGAGCATGCTCCGTTCTGAGAGCCGTAAGTGGAGAGCCAAGCATGCGCAGTGAACCCAGGGTGGGTTGGCAGCGGGGAGGGGCTGGCGAGAGCGGGCTGATGTGTTTATCCGGTTTTCTTGGTGGGCGGTCAAAGCGCACGCGTAAGGGCGAAAGGCGGCGGCGCCGGGTGGTGAAATGCGCATGCGCTGAGTGAGCCGGCAGCTCTGGGAGGCTGTGGAGGGGCTCTTAGAGGAGAAGCAGGGGAAAAGGGAAGCGAAGGGAAAGGAAAGGGCGGGGGGAGGGGTGAGATTGTGCTCTGCGCATGCGTGCGAGCGCTAGCGACGACGGCGGCGGGGGAGTCTCGGGGATGACAGGGGCTTTGCCCGTTGGGGTAACGGTCGTCGTCGCCAGCAGGGCCTGAGGCGCCGCACAGCCCGCGGGATCCGTTAAGGCCGCAGCAGCCCGGGCCCTACCGAGCCAGGGTGGCGCGTGGAGTCGGGGTGAGGGCGGAGAAGCACGGGGGAGGGGCCTGCGGCAGGGCCTTGGTGTGTGCGCTGGGCGGCGGCGGGGCCTGGCGGTGTGAGCGCTCGCCTTAGCCGCGGCCGGGCGGGAGCTGCAGGCGGCGGCCGTCGTGCTTGCCGGAGGAGTTGTCTGTGTTGTGCGGCACCGAAAAGATGGCCGGGCAGTGAGGGGGCGGTGCTTGCGTCTGGTGACCCCGGAGTGTGCGACTGAGGAGCGAGGGGCGCCGCCGCGGCCCGGCCGGGCCTGCTCCCCGCCCCCTCCTGCCCGCCGGCGGCAGCCCGCGCACTTCCTCCCCGGCCCTCCCCTCTCGGGTGAGGGACTCTCCTGCCCGCCTCGCCACCTCAGGGAACAGCGGGCTGTAGCCGCCGGGGCGGAGAGCCAGCGCGCAGTCTGGGCCCCGCGTCCGATATGGAGAGAGCGGCGGCGGCCTTAGCCAGCCGCAACAGCAACCTTCGCCGCCGCGGCGTCTTGCACTAGGTCGGGGAAGCCGACGCCCGAGCCGTTGTCCTTGCTGTCGCCGCTGTCTCCTCGCCGGGCGCTGTGATGGAGTAAGAGGCCCTGCAGCCTGTGAGAAGCGTGCCGCCCCTGGGACCGGGCTGGGGCCTGCTCCCGCGCCCGCAAGCTCTACGGGAGGAGGTGCCTCCGGATTCGGAGATGCAGCTCGAGCGAAGGCCGCCCGCCGAGCCTTGGGGCTAGACTGAGCCGAGTCCCGCCCCGAGCGCCCAACCCGCCGCGTTCTGCGCTCTGTGGACGCTCCGGACGAACTCGAACGCTGGTGTCTCTCTCTTCTCTCTTATTTCGTCTGAAAGTCTCAGGGACGGAGGAGGGGCGCCAAGGCCCCATGTGTGGGAGGATTGCTTCAGCTCCACAAACTTGCACGGATTTTGGTTACTTTGGCCAATGGTTCTGCTCTGATTTCTTCCGAATTGTTGCAAATTCGCCATTGTTCCCTGACTGCTTACAAAGTTGGATCCGGAATTTCTTTTCAACCGGGAGCCTTTGGTGTCGAAGTGTCTGCAATGAACCCCGTGAATGCTACTGCTCTCTACATTTCCGCGAGCCGCCTAGTGCTCAACTACGACCCCGGAGACCCCAAGGCGTTTACTGAGATTAACAGGCTCTTGCCTTACTTCCGACAGTCCCTCTCGTGCTGTGTTTGCGGTGAGACACTTTTTATTGTTCCCTTTTCAATGCTTGTTTTAAAAAAGCCTTCTGGGCAGTGGTAATGTGAATGAGTTGACGGCATGGTAGTTCGTATTAAGTTTTTGTTATTTTGTGCAGTAGTATCATGGCCATTAGTTTTGAAACTTGCCAAGGGACTTTTGCCCGGCATTTCAGAAAATCAGAGAATCCTTTCAAACCGCTTGCAGCGGCCTTAACGTTCAAAACGGTTTAATTCTCCTCGGTTCATCTGGTAATGGTGTGTTAAGTGGGGTAAGATGCATGTACAGTGCTGCTATTTCTTTTTACCTTTGCTGCGAGAACTGATTTAATACCCACCGTGGTCAGACGTGGTTAAACATGATTAAAACATGTACATGTGGCATGTTTGCATTTCTCCAGACTGGTGTTATGTGGGGGTGGTGGTATAATCTGATGCACCCACAGCCGGAGCACTCGGTGCAGAACTTTTCCCCCAGGTTCTCAACAAATGCTTTGACGGTTTGATGGTTAGCAGTGAGCCAGGGAAGACTGATGGTACTCTAAGTGCTTTTTAGCTGGTGGGAATTTTACTTATTACGTTTCTCATTTTGTGATTTTGATATATGTGGTTTGGTAGAGGGTAATTTTAGATGTTTTTGTTCAAAAGAATATTAACTCGTGGTAGGCGGGATACCTTTAAATTATTTTTAAGAGAGAGGAGGTGGTAAATTGTATATTGAAATGTCTTGGAAGTTATGATAATTTGGGTTAACTGTGCATGTACGTTAATTACTTTTCAAAAAACCTAGATTGAAAAGTTAATACAAAGGAAAGGGCAACTGACAAAACAGTAATATATATGCTTGACTTAATATTCTACCCCAAATTTTGAGGTTTTGTTGATCCACTTGTTTAGTCAGAACTTGAGAAATTCAGGCACTTTCAGGCTTCTACTTTATTTAAAATTAGATGAAGAAGATAAATTTTTTGACAGTTGTGGCTGAAGGGGAAAATTGTGCTCATTTGAGATTCACCTAGTATTCTGTATATCTCTGAGGCAAGGCACTTGGTGGCTGGGGGGGTAGTGCAGAAGAGGTGGAGATTGTGTTTTTTGCAAGCCAGGTTCTTAATGTCATAAACATTTAAGTAACTGAAGTGAGTTAGAGATGAAGTGCCACTGTGACTATTAACTGACATTTAACACCTATATAGAGAAGCAGTAGCCCAGGGCAAATCACTTAACTGCCTTGGGCCTCAGTTTCTTGATGGGTAAAATGAGAGCTTTGGGGTAGTTTTGAAGTTACCTTTCAGCATAAATTTTACAAATGTAAGTATTTGGAGAATTTGCTTGGTTTCATGGTACCCTCTCAGTCTACTTCCTACTTTTGTGGAGTTGTTCTTTTTATGTCTTAACAGCTTTTGATGGTTTGAAGACTTAGGAAATGGAGCTGCCATAACTTCCTTTTCCATATACTTTTTTTTTTCTTTTTTTTAGGGGGAAGGGTGCTACTATGGTGAAGTAGGGGAAAGGGAGGGCATATGGCAGGCAGCCCACTGTCTTACCCAAATGTCAATAAAGTGGTTATAATCAAGTAACACTTGCAGAATCTAGTAGATCTTCTTTTCACTACGTGGGTGGGACTTGGGTCTCTAAGGGTAAAATGGTAGTTTTGAATCATGTAGATGTTTGGGATTTTAAGTTCTTATCAATAGCTTTAGGACAGTGATGGTCTAATGGAACATTTTCTCAAATTCTAACCTGGATTTTAAAGGATGGCATTAAAGATAAAGCTACATTGAAAAAAAAAAAGTCCAACTATAGCCTTTTTAAAAAAAAAAACCAGTCTTGGCAACACAAGGGGAATTTTTCTGACATTGGGGCTTTGTAATTTTCCTTCTTGTTCAAGCCTCTCTCCCCATCATCCAATGGAAAAGATTTGTGAGTTCTACTTCTCCCTTAATTGAATAGGTGGCATGAAGTTTCTGTAGTATGGATATAGGTTCAGGTATTTCCCCCGCCCCAGTTTTTTTGGACATAAGTCAGTGGTTATCAAGAGATAGAAAAAAATGAGTTATTTGGATTTAGCTCCAGCATTTAATCATATTTGTACGAGGTACTGTCCTGGACTTTCTTCCTTAGTTCAGAAGCATAAACCCATTCAAATTAATGGGTGCATGTGCAATCTTATTTCATGAAAATAATAAATATGTAAAGATGAAGATTAATTCTATCTTAGTTCTGTAAATAAGGAGTTTGTTTCAACAGGTCCTCTAACACTTGACTCAGTCCTACCTTTTCAACCTTGTATTCAGCTGTGCTTTTACCTAATTTCTCTGCTTCAACCAGATTGATGATTTTGGTTTTTTCAGACACGCCCTATATCTTCCTCCTCTTTTCCTTACCTTTGCTTCTTTAAGTTTCTTTTGCCTAAGGGTCTAACTCAACTCCCTCCCTCCTCGGTGAAGTTTTCCTTGCTTATTGCAGCAAAAAGTTCTCTTTGTCCTCTGATCCTCTGTAACCCTTTGTTCCAGTCACAAGGTACTTATAACTCCTTTCAGTGCAGTTTTTATATCAGTCTGATTCTTCTAATATATAATAAACTTCTTACAGAAAATATTATTTTTTGCACATTTTTGTATTCCTCTTGCTTCACCTTCTCTCTCCTGTCCCAGTGATTTGTGTGTAGGTGTTTATGGCAGACTCAGAGGAAGGAGATGAAGAAGGCAAAGTAACAGCCCTACACACTTTGCAGTTAGGTTGAAGTCTTGGCTTTTATACTTAACTGTGTAGGCAAGTTGCCTTAACTTTTTTGCCAGTTTCCTTTATCTGTTTCAAGTTTATTTCTCCAAATTTGTGTTATATGTGGGTTTATTTTTAAGTGGTTTGAAAAAACTTTTTGAACCCATGAGAACACATGCAGATTGAATGTCTTGGCACATATTAGGTGCTTCATATCCTTTCTTTACACAGAAGTAGAAAGGTGGGAGGAGGAGAGGGAAGAGACTGAACTGTCAGGTCAATTACTGACAAACCTCAGTTATTTACTGGAATTACAGTTTTGTTATTCTTTGAAATGTTAATTAGCTGATTATCACTGTTTTTCAATTTTTTTATATATTTAACCTTCTGAAATTTATGGTGAATGAAATAGCAATTGCTCCAGAGAATTACTTTACTTGCTAGGCCACAGAAACAGTGACCAAGACAGAATCAATATGGGTACTATTTTTTTTTTTTGAGACAGAGTCTCACTCTGTTGCCCAGGCTAGAGTGAGTGCCGTGGCGTCAGCCTAGCTCACAGCAACCTCAAACTCCTGAGCTCAAGCGTTCCTCCTGTCTCAGCCTCCCGAGTAGCTGGGACTACAGGCATGCGCCACCATGCCCGGCTAATTTTTTCTATATATATTTTTAGCTGTCCATATAATTTCTTTCTATTTTTAGTAGAGGTGGGGTCTCGCTCTTGCTCAGGCTGGTCTCGAACTCCTGAGCTCAAACGATCCACCCACCTCGGCCTCCCAGAGTGCTAGGATTACAGGCGTGAGCCACCACGCCCGGCCGATATGGGTACTATTTTTAAGCGTCAATTCCTTGCTCCTGTTCTACATGTTTTGGATTTGCTTATCAGTGTGAGACTTGATGAATTTTGCCCTAGGGATTTAAAATTTTCATTAAACTTGTAAGTCTTCAAATGATATAACAAGTTGGATATATAGAATCAAATCCTGTGAGCACTGTTTAATACAAGGGCGTGTTAAATGGAAAAATGTTGCTCTTGGAGATATTTGGGGTCCCGTAAATTATGGTCCGATCTCAGGCACATGAATATTTTCCTGATATTATAGTTAGTGTCTAGAGACAAAGTGATTTTGGCTTTGGATTTACTGAATAGTTGTGACCCTTTTAGACACCCAATTACTCGTTTATAAAATAGAGGCTGGAGATTGTTTCCCACTGACATTGGGTGACATACGGTGACCAGCTTTTTGTTTTGCATGTTAAGGGCTTAAAAACCAAAGTCTGTTATCTCTCTTTACTACTGCTGCTCTTACACACCACTCTTAAGTAAAGTAGCTTTCTGAGGGTGAGATCCTGCTTGTTGTGTTTACCATTGTTCCCTTGTACATCCTGACAGTGTCTGGCTCAACAAACATTAATCTGTTGAATAGGTAAATACTTGTACCATTGAAAAGAGAACTTTTCAGCATCATCAAAGTAGTAATAGTAAAGATGTTCTTTCAGAATTAAAATTAAACAGATTTGGCTTTATGAAAAACTACTTTCATTTCCTTATTTTTGTCATTTTGACATTGTGGACCCATGTTGGATTTAGTGGTAGGGGTCACTCAAGGATCTCTTTCATTGATGCTCAGAATATTTGATACTTTTTTTTTTTTTAAAGTATCTCTTCCAGTTCTAGCATTATGCTTCTCTTTTAGCAGAAATACTTTGCTTTGTGACTGAGCAAACAATAATTTATGAGTAGCAGGAATTTTCTCATACATAATTTGAGCATATAACCTTGAGTGACTTTTTTAAAACTACATTTCGTTTAGATGAAGGCTAAATTAAAGGCTACTTGAATACTTGTATATAGGTGTTATATTTTATATTTGCTTTTTCTCAAGCATGAGTTTAAGATTTTATTTTCCTTTTACTTGGAATCACTATCATTAAATTTTTTACTGTAAACACATAACATAAAATTTATCATTTTAAACATTTTTTTTCTTTTTTTTTTTTTTTTTTTTTGAGACAGAGTCTCACTCTATTGCCCGAGCTAGAGTGAGTGCCGTGGCGTCAGTCTAGCTCACAGCAACCTCAAACTCCTGGGCTTAAGCGATCCTACTGTCTCAGCCTCCCGAGTAGCTGGGACTACAGGCATGCGCCACCATGCCCGGCTAATTTTTTGTATATATATATTTTAGTTGTCCATATAATTTCTTTCTATTTTTAGTAGAGACGGGGTCTCACTCTTGCTCAGGCTGGTCTCGAACTCCTGACCTCGAGCGATCCACCCGCCTCGGCCTCCCAGAGTGTTAGGATTACAGGCGTGAGCCACCGCGCCCGGCCATTTTAAACATTTTTAAGTGTGCAGTTCAGTAGTGTTAAGTATACAGAATATTCACGTGGTTGTGAAACAGATCTCCAGAACTTTTCATCTTGCAAATCTGAAACTCTATAGCCATTAAACAACAACTCCCCATTTCCCCTACACCAAGCCCCTGGCAACCATCATTCTACTTTCTGTAAATTTCACTACTCTGGGTACTTCATATAAGTGGAATCACACACTATTTGTCTTTTTGTGACTGGCCTATTTCACTTAGCATAGTGTCCTCAAGTTTTATCCATGTGACAGCATTTTGTTTATCCATTTATCCATCAATGGACATTTGGGTTGCTTCTACCTCTTAGCTACTGTGGATAGTGCTGCTATGAACATGGGTATGCAGATATCTCTTTAAGACTCTGCTTTCAATTATTTTGGATATATACACAAGAAGGGGGATTGCTGGATCATATGGTAGATCCACTTTTAATTTTTTGAGGAACTCCATACTGTTTTCCATGGTGGTTGTACCATTTTACAATTCCAGCAGCACACATGGTTTCCAATTACTGCACATTCTCACCAATGCTTGTTATTTTCTGTTTTTTTGATAGTAGCCATCATAATGGATATGAGGTGATACCTCATTTGTGGTTTTCATTTGCAGTTTTCTAATGATCAGTGATGTTGAACATCTTTTCATGTGCTTTTTGGCTATTTTTTATATTATCTTTGGAGAATTGCTATCATTTTTTTTATCTTGAAAACCTTATTCGTTGTATCTTTATTACTCACGTATGGTGTTATAGATCCTGGGATAGAAAGATGAATAAAACAAGTGGCCTGGTCCCTGGTCCCTGGTCCCAACAAATGCTGGTCAGTGTTTTGGGGAAGACAGATAAGTAAACCAATTATTACTGGATAAATGCTGGGGTAGAGGCACTTATGCTATATCAAACCTCAAGTTAAACATTTTTGTACCTGTAAAAATTTAAAAATTTACTAACTGTAAAAGTATTTTTCCTTCCATGTAATTTGTTTTTGAATAGCTGTTTGAGTCAAAGGTTAACCAAACCTGATGGTGTTAATGCAGAGTTTGGTTTACCAGTTTTTTCTGGGGACTTAAATTCACCGATTCTCTCTGATCTGGGAAGAATTCTTTAGGGAGCATTTATTTATCTAGTAGGCTGGTAAGGAATACCAGTGTTTAGCAATTTTCTTGGCAGATACACTTCCTTTATTTCAGATATTTATTTAACTGTTTGATTTCATTTCCTAAGAAGAACTTCCTTTTTACAATTTTCTCTTTTAGTAGTCTAAGAATTCCAAAGTATTTGTTCATACTTGGGTATGTTTATGCAAAATGAAATTGCCTTAGGGACAGGACTCCTTAAATGCATTGTTCTAGATACTGAGAGGGATGAAAAGAGGTTTGATCCACAGCCCTTCATATAAATTGGAAAGTTAAAAAGTTAATAATCTAGTTTAAATAATGGTTCAAGGCAGGCGTTATGGTACTGTAGAATTAGGCAGGAGAAAATCTTTCAGGCTGGTGAGATCTAGTAACTGTGGGCTTGAGCTGGGCCCAGGGGAATGGTGAAGTTAGACATTTTTAGTAGGATTTGAAAGAGAGAATGGTTGGTTTGTTTGAGTAACAGTAAATCAAGTTTATCTGGAATAAAGAGTCCTTATGGGACAGCCCTTGTCCTATGGTGGTTACTCAGGAGCCTTTTGTGTGGGCAGCTTTGATGCCAGGCTAAGGAATTTGACATTCATTCTGTAGACATGTTTTTTTTTTTCCCCCCAGAGTGTGCTCTGTAGGCCACTTGAATCAAAATCACCTAAAAGCTTGTTAAAATTCAGATTCCCAGTCACTACACCAAGACAAATTGAATTGGAATCTCTGTCGTTAGGGCCTTGTAATCATTTTAACTGCCCATCTTTATTGGGAGGGGGATTTGCAAATCACTGCTGTAAGCATTTGAGAAACACTGTTTACGTAGGAGAGTGATGTGATTGAAATTCTTTTTTAGAAAAGATTAATTTGGGGTCAAATATGGGTTTTGTTTGATTGGAATAGAATGAACCCAGTTAGGAAAGATAATAGATGTATCTGTATTAGAGGCCTGAATAGAGCTATGAGAGTAGGGGGGGAAAAAAAAAAGAACAGCACAAGATAATGTGCAGGGAAAATTTTGTTATCCTGTGATTATCATAACATTTTAATTCTTTGATATGTGTTGTGTCATACTTTGTCATAGTTGGGCTTATCTTGGTATGAATGGATGATATGAGGTATTTCCTACTCTTAAATTTATAAACATGTCTAGCACAGTGCTTTCAGACAGTATATACTTGATAAAAATGTACAGTCCACCCTCCATATTTTTGGGTTCTGCATCTGTGGATTCAACCAACCTCAGGTCAAAGGTATTCCGGAGGAAAAATTGTGTCTGTACTGAATATGTACAGACCTTCTTTTTGGTCATCACTCCCTAAGCAATATAGTTTAGCAACTATTTACATAGCATTTACATTGTATTAGGTATTATAAGTAATCTAGAGATGGTTTTAAGGTATATGGGAGGGTATGCATAGGTTATATGCAAATACTACATAATTTTATGTCAGGGACTTGAGCATTCTCTGATTTTGCTCTCAGAGGGAGGTCCTGGAACCAATCCTCCATGGATACCAAGGGACAATTGCACTGAATTGTGTTGAAGAACTGACAAAATTTGGTAGTTTCATACAAATGCATGGAGTCAAATGGTAACTCAGTTCATATCAGAAATGAAGTAGGAAGGATGTTGATTTTTTTGGGGGGGTGGGGAGATGTAAAGAGTGGATAAGGACAGCCCAGTTAAAATATTCTTCAGGGATTTTAACAATATGGTATTGCATCTTCAGAGAATTCAGGTATTCGAGCTAAGTACTCTGCAAAATAGCCATTTCATTGTTCAACATTTTTTTTTTTTCCCAAAAGAGCTTTCTTTTTTTGCTTCCATTTTGCCAAAGTCACCTTCCCTGTACATAAATAGTTATCTCCACTAATTTTAATTTTGTCATCTGAAATAATTCAGCCTTTGATAAAATTTTGCCCTTCAACTGTTGGAAGACAGTTTTTATGTCATTCCTGAGAAGATGAGTATCACTAAGTTAACTGTTCTGACAGCATCCTGGTTTTAATTTCCACTAAAAGTGTGGATTTTTGTGTTCATGTCCACAGTATTTTAGATATGGTCAGGTGGGATTATCTGCCTTGATGACTTGAACAAATTATTTGATTTTTCTGTTTCATTTGTAAGATGAGGTTGTTGGACTAGAGCTAGAAATTTGGTTGTGAATTTGGCCTTGAGACTTTTTTTTTTTTAAAGCTTGACTAAAAATTTATTGAACTGGTGATCAGAGCTTCAAAATCTGGAGTTCACATAAAAATTCAGATTTTAGGTACCTCTTGGAAAATTGTAAGGTGTTGTAACAATGGAAACACTGAATGGAAACATTCCCTCATTGCGGGAGTAGAGAGGGGTTTTCCCTTCGGGGCTGGGCTGTGAGTATGCTCTCGCCAGTTTGCCTTGGTCATACCCAGCCTTTGTCGATTTTTTTTTTTTAAAGCTTTACGTGCTTGCCCCTGTAAGCATTTGGATTTGTAATCCCCAGGAATGATTGTGCTCTGGACACTATTTAGAACCATAGAATTCGAATGATGTGATTTTGAATTATTTTGTGAAACCTTGTTAACTGGTTAAGAATCAGGATTGCTTTATTTTGTTTGGCAGTTGGAGAGCAAATGTTATTCCACAAATGTTTTCTGGTCAATTAAAACATTTTCACAAGTTGGTTAATAGTGGTGTTCAAATCTTCTTTCATTGGTTTTCTAGTGGTTTTGTCAATTATTGAGAGTGTGGCATTGAAATCTCTTAACTATAATTATGGGTTTGTCAGTTTCTTTGAAGTTTTATCAGTTTTTGCTCCATGTATTTTGAAGCTCTGTTATTAGGTACATAAAACAATTTTGAACCTGTGGAATATGGCTATAATAACTTTCATTTTTAATGTTCATGCCTGTAATCCTAGCACTCTGGGAGGCCGAGGTGGGTAGATCGCTCGAGGTTAGGAGTTCGAGACCAGCCTGAGCAAGAGCGAGACCCCCGTCTCTACTAAAAAATAGAAACAAATTATCTGGCCAACTAAAATATATATATAGAAAAAATTAGCCGGGCATGGTGGCGCATACCTGTAGTCCCAGCTACTTGGGAGGCTGAGGCAGTAGGATTGCTTGAGCCCAGGAGTTTGAGGTTGCAGTGAGCTAGGCTGATGCCATGGCACTCACTCTAGCCCAGGCAACAGAGTGAGACTCTGTCTCAAAAAAAAAAAAAAAAAAAATGTTCTTGTCTACTAATTCTGTGTCATTTCTGGGTTTGTTGCTCTGATTGGTTCTTCTCATCATGGGTTATGTTTTCCTTCTTTGCATGTCTGGTTAATTTGGATCAGATGCCAGATATTGTGAGTTTTACTTTGTAGGTAAAATTTTACGTTGTTGCTGTATATCTTTGTACTATAAATATTCTTCAACTTTGTTCTTGGAATGAGGTTAATTTAGTTGGAGACTATTTGATCCTTTTGAGGCTTCTTTTTAAGCTTTTGTTAGGCAGGACCACAGCAGCCTCTAGGGGCTAATTTTTCTACTCTACAAAGGCAAGAACCTTCTGACTACACTGTGTGTGATGCCTTGTGAATTACGAGATTTCTCACTCCGGGTGGTGGGAACAGGAATTACACTGCTGCTTCTGTGAGTTACGGGGATTGCTCTCAGTGCTCTTTTCTGGGGCTTCGCTGGTCTTATACAAATGTGCTAGTCAGTACTCAGCTGAAGACTTCAGAAGGACTTTGTGCAAATCTCTGGACCTCTTTCTCTGTACAGCTCTCTCACCTAAGAAGTCCAGCTGTCTTGGCATTTTAGTTCTGTCTTCCCGACTCAGGGAGACCACCAGGCTTTGTCTGAATTTTCCTTCCCTGTGCTCCACCCTGAAAATCATTTCTAGACAGTAAGGTGGGGCAGTTGTGGGGTTCACCTCATTTGTTCCCCCTCCCAGAGATCACTGTTCTGTGCTGCCTGTTGCTCAATATTTGAAAAGCATTATTTGGTTCTCCAGTTTTTAAATTGTTACAGGCAGGAGAGTAAATCTGATTATTCCATTTTGTCTGGAAGCAGCAGAGTAAGATCACATCCTTAACCTACCCTCATATAGAACCACAAGCCATATATGACAGTTTAAATTTTATTTAATTAAAACTAAAGCTTAAAATCGAGTTTTTCAGTTACTGCACTTAGCTACCAGTGCTCAGAAGCCACATAGGGGTAATGGCTACCTTATTGGACATTGCATATAAAACATTTCCATCATTGCATCAAGTTCTACTGGACAGTGCTATAACAACTGAAGAACTTAGATTTCTTTTTTTTTGTAGGGAGAATTTAGAGGGGAAAAAATGGAAAGGAGGAGACAGAGAGACACAGAGTAGGGAGATGGCAACAATGGAGGGAGTCTTATTTGTTCTTGAAAGCCGTGGGAGTTTTGGAAGCTGCCTTCAGTGTTTTCATCTCAAATTTTTCAAGTTTTGATTTTAAAACATTTAGCCTAGATGGGGTTATAAACAGATCATTGGCACTCACCACTTATAGACCTCTAGAACAGTTTCTGCAACTTAGTAAATCGGGCTCAAGAAAGTGTTCCTTAGTGCTCATGTAGTAAAAGGTTTCTGTTATTTAGAAAAAGAGAGGTAAAACAATTTTTCTTCCTTTAAAATGAGGTAATTTGAATAGATGCCAGATGAGTATCTGGGCAAATAGTGGTGCCATAACCAGTTAATAATTCAGCTGAATCGTTTTATCTGTTGTGAAGGTTTTAAGTTGTTTTGTTAGTCATGTATTTTGTTAACTCTTAGGCATATTGTTTCAGTTCTTTGCGCATTTGATGGACCATCCGTTAGAGACAAAGAAACACTAAGAAAATTAAGTTGATATTAAAATAAATGGTAGATAATGAGGAACATAAAAATGTAAATGATTTTAAATATTTGGTTCATGATTATTTTTACCTCTCTCTGTAAGTTGTCTGTGTTGGTCTAACATCCTGTATCTCAACAAGACTTTGGAAATATTTCTAAAAGTAATATTGAAAAGAGAAAACATAGTGCTACTCACTATGGTTTTTTATTTTTAGAGACTTAAAGCCTACATATGCTTGTAATGTGTTATTTGAAGTGTTTGCAGATACCAATCTGAAGCCACCTTTGGTTTATCACTTAGTAACAAAGCAGAAAGATGGTTAAAAAATATTTTAAGTAAAAAGAATTCCAAGTATGCACACATGCAGTTTTGTCCCCGTATAATGTATTCAATTTTAGCCTACATTTTAAACATTCATGAGTTTCCAAACAAGACACGTCATTTTAAAGTAGATACACCATCAAAATCCATTTTTTACAAAATTTAGATAAATTTGTCTTTGTATGCTTTATTAAAATGAACTTTATAATCTTTAGTCATATGTTGGTTACAAGTGCTTTTATCCATTTAAATAACTTCATCGCATTTTCTACTTAAGTGATGAAATGATTAGAAAAAATCCCCAGGAGTTCTTGTTACTGTGAAAAGTAGCTTCAAGGCGAAAAAAGGTTAAAGTATCTTTCATGGTTCCTAATCCTGTTTGTGTGTTAGAATTTGGGATACTTTTTAAATATGCACATTCCTGGGCAGTATCCCCAGATACTGAGTCAGGTCTTGAGTAGGCTATGTAAGTGATTCTGCTACTAACCCTTGGATGACAGTAGTGTTGTCTTAGCATAGTCCTTGTGTTAGGTCAAAAAAAGAGCGTGTACCAGTAAATTTAAGCAATGCTGTGTTAAGCAAGTTTCTTGACAGCTGTAGTATTCAGTTTTAAGATGCTGAAGTATTTTGGGATGACTTTCTAAGAGGGTAATAATAAATCTTCTGGTTCCATGGAACACAAGTTTGGGAAATTTAGATCTAGATTTATATTGGTTTATTGATTAATGTTTGGTTGTTCAGCTATGAATCAAGTTAATTGTGCCTAACTGACCAGCCTATATTATCTAATTGGTAATAATTTCATGAACAACCATCATTGCTTTGCTAAAATAGGAAAATGGAATATTACAAAAGTACTCTGTAACCACACTCTATAAAAGTCTTCCCTACTTAGTTATTAAGATAAATGATGTCTGGCATTCTCTTTAAATTCTTACTAGAATATGAAATGAGGCATGACTTGAGTTTATGAATGTTGTGGAACTGAGTGGTTATACATCATTCCTTTAATAATCTATGATGAACATTTGGTTTTTTAATTTATAATGATAGTTGGTGAAACTTAACCTTGTGTAAACTACTGACTTACCACCCTGGGTACCAGAAGGATTTGTCACAGTTTTCAGTTAACTGTAGAAATAGAAAGTTAAAGAAACGCTAAAGTTTAACCATTCAGATGTTTAGTAAACACCTTGGCTCCAGTAACATTCATACTGTTAAAATTGCAGCGTTTAACTGTTGTTTTGCTTCACCCTTCAAATCCCTGTAAAATTGGCATACATGTTTATCACTGCTCTCAATGTAGTAGTACTTAGTTATTTAAAGTTATATAGTGAACTTTAAAATAATTGCTTGGTCAGAATACTTCCACTCTATGTCATCATTTTTAGTGACTAATGCCCATCTGTCATATTATCCTCCTGCCTTGTTTTTAATTAAAATGCATATTTTTTCTGTCATATTATTTGTGCTAAATATTTTAAAGAAAATAGTTTCTAAGTCTGTGGAATCTGGGTGATCAGGGATATTTAAAGGGGCTAATGCTGGTCTGGGCATAGCTGCTTGGATATTTAATTAGCGAACGAATAATTTCAAAACCTTAATTTGTTATTTGGATCCGCTGATTTCTTTGAAGCCAGTACTTTTTGGTTTATGCTAAAATTAACTGGGTGGAGGTTTAAAGGAACAGATTTTAAGTGCTGCTGCTCAATCAAAAATTTAAAGAAGAGAGCCTGGTGTAGTGGCTCATGCCTATAATTGCAGTACTTTAGGAGGCAGAGACGGGAGGATCGCTTGAGGCCAGGAGTGCGAGACCAGCCTGAACAACATAGTGAGACCCTCATCTTTACAAAAAAAATTTAAAAATTAGCTGGGCATTGTGGCAAGTGCTACTTGGGAGACTGAAGCAAGAGGATCACTTGAACCCAGGAATTTGAGGTTGCAGTGAGCTATGATTGCACCACTGCACTCCAGCCTGTGAGACAGAGACAGACCCTGTCTAAAAAAAAAAAAAACAAACAAAAAAAAACACCTGGGCTAGGGAAGCCCCACCAAGAGTAAAATAGTGCTGTCTAGGAGTGTTCTCTAGTCTCAAATTCATTTCTCTTTGACCTGAGCTTATTATTGTTTATAGTAGCACTCGTAGTACTCATGAATTTTGCCTAATGAAAAGATTTTTGAGAAGTTTTGACTTTAGGGTATGTCTGTAGAAAACTATTAGGTCATTAAATATGAAATGTCCGATTCAAGTAAAATTTATTATATCTTAAATAAGAAGCAGTACAGTTAATCAAAGTATTTGCCTAAACTATTGGCACAGTTTTGCCATCTAAAAGGTAGCTTGTTTATGTCAACAGTGAAGAAGTCTGGAAAGTGAGTGGCGATGAAATCATGAAAGGCAGTTTTTACAATTTGTTAAGAATTGAGTATTTTTCCTTGTAAGAAGTGGTCCAGAGTCTGGAAGAAGTGATAGTCAGTTGGTGCAAGGTCTGGTGAATATGGTGGATGACTCAGAGTTTCTAAGTCCAGCCTCTGTAGTTTGACTAGTGTTGTTTATGTGACATGTGATGGAATGTTGTCAGAGGATTGGCTGATCTCTATTGATCAGTCTCGGTTGTTTAATCACAAGCATCCTCATCATTTCATGGTTGTAGTAGACATCTGCTGTAATTGATTGACCAGGTTTCATGAAGCTGTAGTGGATAACACCAGTGCTGGACCAATGAACAGACACCATTAGCTTTCTTTGATGAATATTCGGTTTTGGAGTGTGTTTTGGTACTTTTATCCAACCCTTGTGTTGAATGCTTGTGATTGTCAAAAAGAATCTATTTTTTATTATACGTAACAATATGGTGTAGAAGTGGTTTGTCTTTATGTTGTGACAGCAAAGAAAGGGAAGTTTGGAGACAATTTTTTTTATGCTTATTTAATTTATGTGGTACCTATCTATCCAGCTTTTTTACCTTGCCAATTTGTTTTAAATGGTCTAATTGTTGGAATAGTAACATCAAACCTTGTTGCTAATTTACACGTAGGTTGAGATGGATTTGCTTCTAGTATAGCTTTTAGCTCATTATTATTCACCTTGGTCTCAGGTTGCCCACGTGGCTCATTTTTAAGATTAAAATCACTAGAATGGAACTTTTTTAAGCCATCAAGGTACTGTTGTGTGCTCATTAGTCACATCTTTTTCAAACACTTTGTTGATATTTTGAGCTGTCTGTGTGGTACTGGTTCTGTGACGGAACTCATATTTGAAAATAACACAAATTTTGACTTACCTCTGGTTTTACAAAAGTGGTTTAAAAAAAACTTAGATAATCACAAGTCAAACTGTGTGTTTGAGAGAATGAGGATGTACCTACACAAGAAAGATAAAAGAAGTGTCAAAGATATCAACTGTCAAATTTAGTACTTAAGGAAATCAGACATTTCATACTTAATGACCTAATATAATTGGCTGGGTGTGGTGGCTCATGCCTGTAATCCTAGCCCTTTGGGAGGCCCAGGCAGGAGGGTCACTTGAGGCCAGGAGTTCAAGAGCAAGACCCTGTCTCCAAAAAAGAAAAGAAAAATTAGCTGGGCACAATGGCTATAGTCCCAGCTACTTGGCAGGCTGAGGCAAGAGGCTCACTTGAGCCCAGGAGTTCAAGGTTGCAGTGAGCTATGATGAGGCCGCTCCACCCAGCCTGGGTGGAAGAGAGAGACCCTGTCTCAAAAAATAAAAAAAGATTAAAAAAATAAAAGACCACAGTTTTAATTGTCCAAGAACAGTTAATTCATATGTGCCAATTTGTTAAGTGACACATATTATCTTTTTTATGTTATAGTCATTTTTGTTCTTGGCTGAATCCAGAGATGGTTTCCATATGTATATGTATCCAGAAGATATCCTGTTAGTTATTGTTTGAAAACATATTTTACATCTTTAATTTTGGGGTCTAATTTTGGTGCTATAATTCAGAGATGTAAAAAAGGTCTGATAATGCCTTGCCAAAAGATGGAGTGCCCGGCTCTAGCACCGTGCTTGGCATATAGCTGGGCCCAAGGAATTATTTACATAAGTAATGGAGGAAGAAGAGATGTTTTATTAAATGAAGATAGCCTAAACAATTAACTCTTCATTTGGAAAAGGTGAAGAATGCAGATAATCAGATCAATGGATTGGATTATGAAAGGATTATTGTTTAGGCCCTATCTCAGACTTTGACATCAGAGGGAGAAGTATATTCTCCTGTTCTTTGTATATGCCTTGATATTGCTGGAGACTGAATCTAGGCTGACTGGGTTATGACTCAGATTCTGGATAGTTATTCTCAACACAAAAGGAATAGTATGTATGTATATATTTGAGTTTATCAGCATCAATTTATTGTTACTTCAGTACTAGAAAATTTTATAAATAATTTTTATAGATCAGTTTTATATATGAATAATGCTATCTGAAATGACATTTGTGAAAACCAGCTGTCTGATCATGAGTTTAATATCTACATATTTTATACATACATACATACATACATTACATAATACATATCTACATATTTAATATACATAACATAAACAGTCATTTGTTAAGATTTCTGATGCTGTAAATTCTTACACTGGTATATAGGCTGAGCTTTGTTTTTGCTGGAATCTCTTCAACAGAGAAGATAGTACAGTGCTTTATAGCTGCAGTCCCCAATCCGCGGGCCGCAGAGCTCCACTGCCACACTCCCCCATGGAAAAATTGTCTTCCATGCAACTTAAAATGGGGAGTTGGGGGCGTGCACAGCAGGAGGTGAGCAGTAGGGGAGCCAGCAAAGCTTCATCTGCTCCTCTTCCCCACAGCTTGCATCAGTCACCACCTGAGCTCTGCTCCCCCTACCCACCCATGGAAAAATTGTCTTCTGTGAAACCTGTTCCTGGTACCAAAAAGGTTGAGGACTGCTGCTTTATAGAGTACATGTTCACTTGAAACATTTAAGATTAACTTTAAAAATTGAAGTCA
The DNA here is from genome assembly GCF_041146395.1 of Eulemur rufifrons. Taxonomy (NCBI): domain Eukaryota; kingdom Metazoa; phylum Chordata; class Mammalia; order Primates; family Lemuridae; genus Eulemur; species Eulemur rufifrons. The sequence continues at coordinate 119,886,832 of NC_090989.1, forward strand.
GTGTATAGAGAATCCAGGCAGGGCTCTTGTAGCTCCAGTTACTGTGCAGTAAGGGATTTCCTGACCTTCACAAACCTGTTGTTCAGAATCCATCCACTGCTTCCTTTCAGTCTTTCTGCCCCGATCACTATACATTATTGTCAGCTACTAGTTCTTCTTCCAAAAAGGTTTTATATCTTGTAGACAATTATTGATTCTGCCTAGGCTCAGTTTCAGTAATCATTCTTTTTGATAAATGGAAAGAAGCTAAAATTGTCTCAGTATATGCCATGAACTTAATAGTAGAGGTAGGGATGGTGCTGGATAAAGGAAAGGAATGCTAGGCTGGGAATCAATAGACTCAGCTTCTATTTCTCATTGCTAGCAATGAGCTACATAATCCATGAAAGTCCGTAGTGGTTAAAATGAGGCTATGGAAAAAGTGATTACCAAGGTCACTCCCAAATCTAATGTTCTTTTTATGATTGATTCATTGTACATTTATTAGGTGTGGCTTTTGTGCCAACACTGGTTTAAAGATATAGAGATAAATAAGTTTCTGGCCTTGAGTGAGACCCAGTGATCAATGACAGTGTAATATGATAAGTGCTATAGTAGGAGAATGTATAAAGTTGCTTTTTCAACAAACGGAGGGGAGAGAATTAGGGAAGATTTTCTCTTGGAGGTTATATTTGAGTTGATTCTTGTAGAATAATTTACCATGCAAGGATTGCCCAAGGACATTCTAGGAAGAGCAAACCACAGAGGAATGAGTAAGTTTTGCATGCTTTGCAATAGTCAGTGGTGGGTGAGAATGGAGTATGGAATCTTTAGAGAAAGCTTAGTGGTAGTGGTATGAGATATGGGGTGGGGGAGAGTGTAGGTGGGGACCAGATTCTTGAAGGCTTTATATGTCATTCCAAAGACTTTGGATTTTAAAGTCTGATTGGAAGGTTTTGAAAAGAAAGGCATTATCAGACTTGTGTTTTAGAAAGATCACTTGGAAGATGGATTGATTGGAGTGGATGAGGTTGAGGCATGGAGATCAGCTAGAAAGCTCTCAGTATTCAGGATGAGAAAGGATGAGAGTTGAACTAAGGCAGGAGTGGTTGTGGGAGTAAAACCTGAAGGGCGGAATTGGCAGATTTTTAGAAGCTGCATGCAGGAAGACTGACTGGATGTGGAATGGAGGTGAAGAGAAGCCTCTGGATTGTTTCAAGGTATCTGGTTTCTGAGTGAATGAATGATAGTGTCAGCATCTAAGAGAATAAGGGATGCTGAAGAAGAGCAGGCTTTTAAGGTAGGGGTTTAGGGGAGATAAATTTATATTTGCTCATGTTAACTTGAGTTATCTGTGAGTTCACAAAAGATGTGATTCCTAGTGGGCATTAGGGTCTGAAGCTCAGGAGTGAAAGGTTTGAGCTGGAGATACAGATTCAGAAGTCAGCAGTTTATAAATGGTAGTTGAAACAGTTTTATGAGCAGATCACTTTGGAAGGAGTGTGTTGAGCAGTTTTAAAGTTTGAGTGGTGTCATATCTCTGTTTCAAAAGGGGAAAAGGCTCATGATCCCCATAAGATTCTATGCAATAATTTGTACATATTTATATTATCAGATTCTCAAAGGGGTCTGTGACCCAGTAAAGATTACTGAGGAATACTGGAAGGGAGTAAGGAGAGTAGATCCTATTACAGAAACATAGGAAATACTAAAATTAAGGAAGGGACAGAAGAAGAGGATGTAGAGGAGATGGGATAGACAGTGTTGGAGAAGGGAGGAAGGCATTTTAAGGAAGAATGCCTATTGAGTTTGGGATAAGCAATTTTTGCCTTTCATTAGAAGATTGATTCTGGGGAGCTACTGCAGCAATGAATAACCAGAGGGCAAGTTGCTGTAGAGAAGGAAGGTTGAAGGTAGAAGTGAGAGAGGGTATAAAGTTATGTGGGTAACTAGGGAGGAAGGGTGGAAGCCAGAGTGTTGGAGGGAGAGAGGAGGATTTATCTTGGATGGAAGAAGAAAAGGAGAGTGGGGAGAGAAGAGTGTGTGTGTGTGTGTGTGTGTGTGTTGGGGAGGAGTTGGGTGTGTGTAGGATGAGAAGTGGGGAGAGAAGGGAGAATGTTTAAATATGTAAAGCTTCTGGTAAGTTTGAAAGCATAAAAAATTGGCGTAATATTCAAGCTTTTATTGAACTTTATTTTGCAACTTTTGTAGAAAATTTCAACATACAAAATAGAATACAATCCTCATATACCTATCTCCTCAACAGTTACTGATATCCAAATGCAAGACTTGACACATTATAGATCTAGCCATAAAGTCTTGAAAGTCATAAAATCATCAAATTTTAGCACTGAAAAGAACCTAGATATTTAGCTAGTTTATAGCGTTAAGAAACAGAGGGCCAAGTCACTTTTAAAGGCACATATTACTACTATTATTAATACATTGTTTTACACAAACTTTATCAGATTTGGACAGTTACAGAATTACTGATTGTAGTGGATGCCATGATATACTACCCAAATACCCAATTCAGGACTGAAGGACTTCATTCTGTTAGCTACTGAGTGTGCTGTTGGGGTTGTCAGACCTCCCTGGGAATTGCCGTTGGTTGAAGAGAGCCACTCACTTAAGGTCACATCCCCTTGCTGGGAGTAGCCTGTGTCCAAACACTGGTTCATTAAACACCTGGTTCCCTGGCCACAACATAGGACAACCGTGAAGAGTCATCACAGCTTCAGAGTTTGCTGTGGGATCAGCTAAGGCTTTTGTTGTGAGTACATCCAAGCCTAACTTGTCCTTCCTCTGCCCCTTCCGTCCTTCCTTCCTCTACAAGTGATAATCCTGAGAGCAACCCATGTTATAAACTTTCAGCACGTTAACCTCTGTCCTAAGATCTTGTATGCCAAGAAACCTGACTTCTAGTACTTACTAACTTTAAAATTCTTTTGATTTGTGATAGAGCAATGATTTGCTAAACTTTCAGGGATTTAACATGTCCCGCTTTTTCATGTTTATGAGAAATATCCAGGTAAATGTTGAGTGATAGAATCAAATAATAATATAATGAAAGAAAATGATTAATTTGTATAATGCCAGATATACAGAAAACATGCATCATTAGGACACATTTTGGGTTGGAACAAAAAGAATAGTCTCTCAAACATGTTGAACATCATGGCATATAATTGGCTTCATTTCCCCCTATCATTGTTAGTGTTCTGCTGCCTCATTTTTATTACCTTTTATAAATTAAAGGGGTGTCCCTCCATTTGATATCAGGCTTTTTTATTGACTTTTTTTCTTTCTCTTTGAAAATTCCAAAACTATCTTTTATTGGCTTTTTTTCATTTGAGATATTTTAAAATATGGACAAGGTGTTTTGGGATTTTTTTGGTCATACTGGACAAAATGGAAAGATGTGAAGTATATTTCTTGGACAAATATGGTTATATTGATTATATAGAAAGGGCTTACCCTTTGGTAGCACAATAGGGTGACTATAGTTAATAATTTATTGTATATTACAAAATAACCAGGAGAGTTGAGGCGATGTATGCTTGTATCAAAATGTCACATGTACCCCATAAGTATGTACTATTATGTACTCATTAAAAAAAGAAAAAAGAAAAGCCTTGCCCTTATGGTACAGGAATGATTTGCCTGGCAGAATCCAAGACTACATTCCTGGATAAAATATTTGAAGATTTTTTTGTCTGCAGCATTTTTTTTTTTTAATTTCATCTTATTGTTATGGGGGATACAGAATTGCAGGTTACATACGTTGCCCATGTACCGCCTTTCCCCCCAAGTCAGAGCTCCAGGCGTGTCTGTTCCCCAGACAGTGCGCGTTGCACCCATCATGTAGGTATATATCTCTCCCTTCCCCACCCCCCCTTCCCGAGTCAGCACCTTCAAGTGTTACCACTCCCCAAACGGTGCGCAATGCACTCATTGTGTAGGCATACCCCCATCCCCTCCCCCACCCCCCACCTTAGTGTGATATCCGATTGGTGTCGTTCCCAGATATGTATTTAGGTGATGTTCAGGGAAACCAATTTTCTGGTGAGTACATGTGATGCTTGTTTTTCCATTCTTGGGATACTTCACTTAATATAATGGGTTCCAACTCTCTCCAGGAGAACCATAGAGATGTCGTACCTTCATTATTCCTTATAGCTGAGTAATATTCCATGGTATACATATACCACAGCTTACTAATCCAATCATGTATTTTTTTTTTTTTTTTTTTTTTTGAGACAGAGTCTTGCTTTGTTGCCCTGGCTAGAGTGAGTGCCGTGGCATCAGCCTAGCTCACAGCAACCTCAAACTCCTGGGCTTAAGCGATCCTACTGCCTCAGCCTCCCGAGTAGCTGGGACTACAGGCATGCGCCACCATGCCCGGCTAATTTTTTCTATATATATTTTAGTTGTCCATATAGTTTCTTTCTATTTTTAGTAGAGACGGGGTCTCGCTCTTGCTCAGGCTGGTCTCGAACTCCTGACCTTGAGCGATCCACCCGCCTCGGCCTCCCAGAGTGCTAGGATTACAGGCGTGAGCCACCGCGCCCGGCCTCCAATCATGTATTGATGGGCATTTGGGTTGTTTCCACATCTTTGTGATTGTGAATTGTGCTGCTGTAAACATTCGGCTACATGTGTCTTTGTTACAGAATGACCTTTTTTCCTTTGGGTATATGCCCAGTAATGGGATTGCTGGGTCAAATGGCAGGTCTACTTGAATCTGTTTAAGATACCTCCATAATGCTTTCCACAGGGGTTGCACTAGTTTGCAGTCCCACCAGCAGTGTATTAGTGTTCCTGTCTCTCCACACCCACGCCAACATGTGTTGTTTTGGGTTTTTTTGATAAAGGCCATTCTCATTGGGGTTAAGTGATATCTCATTGTGGTTTTGATTTTTGTCTGCAGCATTTTGGAGTTCCTTTCCAAGATCAAGTGTGCCACTTGTCATCATCCATTCAGATGTTTTGTCATCTTTTAAGTTACCATCCTGTCTTTGATCCAAGAGCTTCACAGCAGTTTTGGTTGGCAGCAAAATTCTTTTTGCTATGAATAAAGCTTTTTTTCTTTCTGTATATGTAACTGTAGCTATAATTAGATGGTTAATAAAGTTATCTGGGCCATTTTGAAAGGAATGGCTGACAAAAAGGACATTATTTCATTCAATAGTAATTGCTGAGAAAGTTAGCTTTAGAATCAGTAACATAAGTGAACCCAGAAAACTTCCTTTTTAAAAACTTTAATTTTTTTTTTTTAAATAAAGATGGAGTTTCACCCTGTGGCCCAGGTTGGAGTGCAGTGGTGCGATCATAGCTCACTGCAGCCTCAAACTCCTGGATTCAAGTAATCTGCCTGCCTCAGCCTCCTGACTAGCTGGGACTGCAGGCTCAGGCTACCATGCTCGGCCAATTTTTTATTTTTTAGTAGAGACAGGGTAACACTATGTTGCTCAGGCTGGTCTCCAACTCCTGGACTCAAGTGATTCTCTTACCATGGCCTCCCTAAGTGCTAGGATTATAGGCATGAGCCACCAAGCCTGGTCTAGAAATGTATCTTTTATGATATCTCTTTTGTTTGATGTTGCTGTGTCAGCAAAAGCAGAAAACTGCTTCTTGTCTTTTGTAGGATGCCACATATTTTATAGCTGTTGGATTCTGTGTTGTTTTTATTTTTCTTTTATTATTTTGGTAAAATAGGTTGAGGTATTACAAAAAAAAATTGATTTTTTTCGATATCTCCAGTATTATAAGATTTATTGAGTCTTCTTGTGGATGCTTTGATCATTTAAAATTTTGGTTTCTGAGAATATTTCTTGGACAAATGGCATGATGGTTTTAATCATAACCATCATTTGCTTGTATGCATTTTTTGCCTTCTGATAATGGTATTTCATGATGTTGTTCATGTGAGTCTTGGTTAATTTTCCCTGATCATCATGAGTCATCTCATCAATAACAAAGTTTATGTAAAATTACTTTATTTGAGGTTATTGATGAGGCAGTCCTTGCTATAATAGAAGCATGAGCAGAAGGAATTCTGGAGAGAGGGCGCGGTGACAGAGTGTTTTGATTCTGAGTAATATTTTTTTTTGTGCATATGACATTTAAATTAGAATTATATGATACATTATGTCAAAGGCCAAAGTTAAGCCATTGAGCTAGTTTAATTACTTGATCAGTTTTCTCTGTAGAACAACTAAACCATTTTTCATTTTTATCAGTTTGTATTTTACTGAAATTTTCATTGGGATCATTTCTTTCTTTTCCATACAAACCTTAAAATAAGGATTTGATTTATAAAGTGTCTTTGATGTTCATGTCTAATTTGTAAATGTTTAACCTATGATAATTTTTACTATTATAGCTTTTATTTTATGATTATAATTATTGTCAAGTCCAGTGTTTACTTTTTAGTCATTAGTAAATTTTGCTAATATTATTAATAGCTGTTGTCAGTTTTATTTTTTCTTGTGCCTCTTCTCCTCATCTCCCTAAACTTAATTTTCTCCAGTAATCTGGTCAAAATATTTGTGGGCTTAAATACTTCACTATGAGGAGAATCAGAATGGAGAAACAAAAAAAATTTTTGCTTCAGAAGTGATTAAGACATAATTTACTTGGTAGTCAACATAAAATTTATAGTATGGTCACCTTTACTAATAGTATTTTAAAGTAAGTGAGTTACTGGTTGCTTTGTTCAAAACTGGGATAAGCTCTGTATTTAGAAGAGTTCGCCAAGATTAATGATGTCCTTGTTTACCTATGCAAAGGAGGAGTGCCTATTCCTTGTCTGGAGAGAGGGGCAAACTGATTAGAGACCTAGTTACAGTTTATTTATCTTGGTACTCTGAGTCTCTCTCATTTATGTTGGTATGTAAATCTTGATTCTGGCTGGCAGTGATTCTTGTCAGGGTCACAGATGAGGATGAATGCCAGCCAATGCAAGTGCTAGCTTTGGCATATTAACACCATAAAGTAATGATGTGAATGATCTATGTTAAATCTGTTTAATAAAAGGAAAGGTTTATGGCCCTAAAAAGCACATTGATTCAAAAAAGTAAAATCTATAAAATATTTTTTGATGGTTGAATTAAAGCCCCTTTCTAGGGCCTTTAAAAGTTTTTTCTCTTAAATTGAATTTTAATCTGGTTTTTAAATTATTTAAAATTGTTAATTTTGTTAGATATGATAATGGTATCACGGTTCCATAAGAAACTTGTTTTGTAGTGATTTATGCTGATATTTATAGAGGTGAATTAATGATGTGGGGGATTTGCTTTGAAATACTTAAGGAACAAAAGATGGGTAGGTGAAGCAGATGTGGCATAATCTTGATAGTTATTTCATCTGGGTGATGAGTATATGGAGGTTAATTGTTTTTGCTTTTGGCTGTTTGAAAATTTCCATAATAAAAAAGTTCTACGAATTAGAGCATTAAAAAAATCTGACATTAAATATTTTAGTAAATTAATTACCACCAGTTATGTATTCCCAGAAATTCCCAGAATGAGAATTGTGGTATTCTAAAACTGAGTCTTAGCCTCAAATTATAATTGGCTGATTTGGGGAAGAAAAAGTTAAGAGAAGGGAGAATAAATAAGAAATGAGTAACTTAAGAAAATGAGGTATAAAAGTGGATATTTAAATCTTTTTAGGGTCAATGTCACATCATTTGTTGAAACAAGGCATATAAGTATCAAATTCATTTAGTTACAAGACCATTTATGGAAAGGAAGGTAATTTCTGTGAAATACAGATAAAGATTTAAGGCAGTGCAGTGAGAATTTTTTTTGTCATGAACTGTACATTTTTGAAGTCTGAAGGTGTGTATTTTGAGCAAGTCTTTTTTTGTACTTTTGTGTATAACTATATGGAACACTATCTAAGCTAAATTAAACCTTTCTCTAAACACTCCCCAAGTTTTATAGGAGAGTTTGCCAGTGAGTGACTTATTTTTCCTTGATGCAGACTGCCCATCCATTTTATTTTCTAGGATAAAATGCGTTTTTACAAATTTTAAAATGTTACTTGATATCTAGCTATCTTCCTTCCTTCCTTCCTTCCTTCCTTCCTTCCTTCCTTCCTTCCTTCCTTCCCTCCCTCCCTCCCCCCTCCCTCCCCCCTCCCTCCTTCCCTTCCTTCCTTCCTTCCTTTTCTCTCTCTCTTTTAGGCAGGGTCTTGCTCTGTCACCCATACTGGAGTGCAGTCCTGTGATCAGAGCTCACTGCAGCCTCGAACTGCTGGACTCAAGTGATCCTCCTGCCTCAGCCTCCTGAGTAGCTGGGACTACAGGCATTCATCAACACACCCAGCTAATTTTTTAATGTTTTTGTAGAGACGAAGTCTTGCTATGTTGTCTAGGCTGGTCTGGAACTCCTGGCCTTGATATTTTTTAAATTGGAGGAAGGGAACTCCCTTCCTTAGGTATCTGGTTAATGTTGATCCCAGCTAAAAAGCTCCTGAATCTTTTTCTTGGTTCCTCAGATCACTGGAGCTGCCTTCATTGTGAAGTGTATAGAGAACCCTTGGGGAAATTTTTGAGAGTTAGGATGGTTAGCTGAGTGCATAAAGAAAGTTTGTCTAAGGGCATCTATAATGGTAGATTAAAGTTTCAGATACTTGGGTTGGGCAATAGTGGACAATCTAGTAGGTAATATAAGGCCAGAGAATGAAGTCCTTAATAATTCACTGGTAGTGGAGTCAATCAGTGTGAGCTTTTGTGTTTTCTTGCCTATTTTCAGTTCTCAACAGTAGGCATAGTTACTTTCCTAAGACCTCATTAAAAAATACAAAGATTTGTAGAGTATAAGTCCTTTAAGTTGCTTGGTAGCTTAGGGGAAGGTTTTGATTGACATGACTAGTGAAAAGATCAGTGATGGAATTAAGGCTAAAGAGAAACTTATCATTTGTGATTTGATTATATAGTGGTGTAATTTATAAATCAGGACAAATACTTGATTCTTGCTCTTACTAGTTTTCAAACTAATGAGCTGGTTCACTAGCATCCTGAAACTGATTTTTTTTTTTTTTCTTTTTAATGTCCTCAGATGTGCTTCCTTCCATTGCATTTATGCATGCTCAGCTTTTCTTTTTGGCCAGTGGGAACCTCTTCAGGTTTGCTCCTGAGTCCTGACCTTTGATAGTTTTCTTACTTTTTGGCATAACAAGGTGATCAAAACTAATCTTGTCCAATTCATGTCACAAACTTGGAATCAGCCATTTGTCCAAGAACTCCTGATTGGTTTGAGCAGGAAAATGTTTTTCAGTTCTATCTGAATTAATTGCTCCTGGGGGTTGGACCTTGTTTCCAGGACTTTTCAATGGATAGTGCTAAGAAATACATATATTTAAGATGAAAGCATGAGTTCATATTAAGTCCAAATGAATTCTTTTTAAGACTTCAGGATTATTTATTTAACCTCTTGTCTTTTACAAATTTCCTCCTCCCTCCTGCTGAAAAAAAAAAAAAAGATTCTCAAGGGCATCAACATTTATTTAATCCCACAATAATGTAAACACATTCATAATTACTATCAACACTACCACCAACAATGTTATTACTGAAAACAAGAAAAATTAGGATTCGAGGATTAAGAGTCAATTTTCTGTGTTATAAAGTTGTTTGAAATAGTTTATCTTTGAATGGTTATACCACCTATTTGATATAAAATTATGATTACTTGTTTCATTTTGCTTTTGCTTTTTAGAGATTTCCTTTAAAATTTTGTTTTTGTTATGATATAAAATATTTATATGGTTTGAAAGTAAAATCTATAAAACAGGTTAACCTTATAATAGTCTTTTCTTATTACTGTTCATTTCACTCTGCTGTCTCTCCTTCCCAGTAGGTAACCAATTTTTTTAACCTTATGGTTTATCCTTTTAAGTGTATGCACACGCACACATAAACATATATACATATGTATTTTTTCCCTTCATATTCCCTATGCCCTTCCTTAGATGAAGTCAAGGGTATTCTGCAATGGTCCCCAACCTTTTGGGCACCAGGGATCGGTTTCATGGAAGACAATTTTTCTACGGAGTAGGGGTTGGGAGTGGTGTGTCATGGGTTGGGGGGGACGTGGTGCAGAGCTCAGGCAGTGATGCCCAGCCAGTTTCCTAACACTCCACAGATGTACCAGGGCACCTAGGGGTTGGGGACTGAAACTTTAAGAGATTCTTGTATTGGCATTGGATAGAAGGTTGGATTCTATAACTAATGGTGCCTTGTCTTAAGTGTTTTTTTAATTTTAGAGTTGTGTAATGATCACTATAATTTGATTTTAGAACATTTTCATCACTTTAAAAAGTTCCTTTGTGCCCATTTATAATAGTTAATCCCTGCTCCTACTCTTAGCCCTGGGTAACTGCGGTCTGTGCTTTTCTGTCATTTCGTATAAATGGGATCATATAATGTACTCTTTTGCATCTAGCTCCTTTCACTTAGCATAATGTTTTTGAAGTTCATCTGTGTTGTGGCATGTACCAGTAGTTTGTTCCTTTTAATTACTGGACAGTATGCCATTGCATGAATATACTAAATTTTATTTATTTACTCACTAATTAATGGACATTTGGATTGTGTCCAGTTTTGGGCTATTATAAATCATGCTGCTATACATTTTTTCTCTGTGGACATATGTTTTCATTTCTCTTTGCGTAGGTTCCTAGGAGTAGAATTGCTGGGTCATACGGTAAATTTATGTTTAACTTTTTAAGAAACTACCAAACTGTTTTCCGTTGTAATTGTACCATTTTACATTTCACCAGTAGTGATAACCAGTTTCTCCACATCTTTGCCAAGTCATGGGATTGTCATTTTGAATTTAGCCATTCTATGGGTATGCAGTAGTATGACATAGATTTACTTTCTATAATAACTAATGATACTGAGCATATGTTCATGTACTTATTAGGCATTCATATTTCTTTGGTGAAATGTTTATGGAAATCTTGTGTTTACTTTTAAAATTGGATTATTGATCTTATTTATTTGTAGGATTTTTTTTTAAAAATGTGATTGTAGCCCTTTATCAGGTATGTAACTTGGAAATATGGTATTTTCTTAATGGTGTGTTTTGAAGTACAAGCTTTTAATTTTGAGGAAATCCATTTTACTGTTTTTTTCTCTTTTGTGGATTGTGCATTTGGTGTCACATCTATGAACACTTTGGCCAATCAAAAATCACAAAGATTTTCTTCTGTTTCTTTTTAGAATTTTAAAGTTTTAGCTCTTACATTTAGGTTTGTGATCATGTTGAGTTAATTTTTGTGTATAAGGTACAGGTGTAAGGCTTTTTTTTTTTTCTTTTTTGACATTGGGATATCATATTGTCTCATGATATGTCGAAAATACTCTCCTCGATTAATTGGATTATCTAGGCACCCTTGTCATACAAAGCAGTTGACCATAAATACAAGAATTTCTTCCTGAACTCTCAATTCTTTTCCATTGATATATATGTCTGTATTTTCACCGTTACCACACTGTCTTGATTAATGTGGCTTTAGAATAAAATTTGGTAGTATAAATTCTCTTTGATTTTGCAAAATTGTTCTGGCAGCTGGGTGCGTAGTCCTAGCTGTTTGGGAGGCTGAGGTGGGAGGATCGCTTGAGCCTAGGAGTTCAAGACCAGCCTGGGCAATATAGCTAGACCTTCGTCTCAAAAAACAAAACAAAACAAAACAAAAAAACCAAAACCTCTCCCACACAATCAAATACCTGCTTGATCCTGCCAGTAAGAAAAAAAGAAAAAGAAAACAAAAATGTGTTTTGGCTATCCTCTGTGATTCCATATGAATTTTAGAATCAGTCTGTCAGTGTCTTGAAAAAAAAAAAAAAGGCCACCTGGGATTCTGATAAGGATTGCATTGAATTTATAGATTGGGGGAAAATTGCCATCTTGACAATATTGAGAGTCTTCTAATCCATGAACATGAAATGTGTCTCTATTGAGTGAGATTTTCTTTAATTTCTTTCAGCCATCTTTTATAGTTGTGAGTGTAGAAGTTGTGTTTTTAATATATTCTTGATACTGTTATGAATAGAATTTTAAAAAATTGTTAATGTTTGAGTATTCATTGCTAGTATATAGAAACACAAAATGCAGTTGACTTTTATATGTATTAAGTTTGTGCTGTGACTTTGCTAAACTTGTTTATTAGTTATAGTATTTTTTTTTTTTTTTTGAGACAGAGTCTCACTCTGTTGCCCGGGCTAGAGTGAGTGCCGTGGCGTCAGCCTAGCTCACAGCAACCTCAAACTCCTGGGCTCAAGTGATCCTCCTACCTCAGCCTCCTGAGTAGCTGGGACTACAGGCATGCGCCACCATGCCTGGCTAATTTTTTCTATATATTTTTAGCTGTCTAGATCATTTCTTTCTTATTTTTTTAGTAGAGACAGGGGTCTCGCTTTTGCTCAGGCTGGTCTCGAACTCCTGACCTCGAGCGATCCTCCCGCCTCGGCCTCCCAGAGTGCTAGGATTACAGGCGTGAGCCACCACGCCCAGCCTATAGTAGTTTTTGTGTGTGGATTTCTTGGGATTTTCTATATATATGAATGTGTAAGTGTGTAATTTGTTACTTAAAACAGTTTTACTTCTTTGCAATCTTGATGCCTTTAATTTTCTTTTTTTTTTCTTTTCTTTTCTTTTTTTTGAACTTTACTGCACTAGTTAGAACACCGAGCACAAGTTTGAAAAGAAGTGGCAAAAGCAGACATCCTTTCTTTGTTCCTGATCTTTGGAGGAAAAGCATTATATTTCACCTTTAAGTATGATGTTGGCTGTAGGCTTTGTATAGATGCCCCACCATCAGGTTAAAGAAGTTTTATTTCTAGTTTGTTAAATGGGTATTGGATTATATGTTGCTGGATTCTGTTGAATGTTTTAGTATGGATTTTTTTTTTTTATCTACGTTCATGAGGGATTTGGGTCTGCATTTTCTTTTCATGTGTCTGGCTTTGGTATTAGGGTAGCTACTGGCCTTTAAAGAATGATTTGGGCAGTGTTTTCTCCTCCATTTTTGGGTGTTATTTGTTTTTAGTTATTTGTTGGAATTTAGCAGTGAAGGCATTTAGCCCTGGAGTTTTCTTTTGAGGAAGATTTTCAGTTACTATTTCAATATCTTGTTAAAGGTATATTCATGTTTTAAAATTTTTCTTAAGTCAGTTTTGGTCATTTATGTCTTTATAGAAATTTGTTCATTTCATCTAGTTGGTCAACTTTGTTGTCATAAAGTTGGTCGTAGTATTTCCTTAATCCTTTAAATTTCTGTGGGGCACTAGTGATAATTGCAACCTCTTTCATTCCTGATTTTGGTAATTTGTATCTTCTCTCTTTTTTTTCCCTTGGTAATTCTAGCTAAGGTTTGCCAAACTTTTTGATCTTTTTAACAACCAACTTTTGATTTTATTGATTTTTCTCCTTGGTTTTTCTGTTTTCTTTTATTGATTTCTACTCTATTCTTTGCTTTATCTTGCTTAGTTTGAGTTTAGTTTGTTCTTCCTGTTAAGGTGTAAGAAAGCTTAGGTTATTGACTTGAGGCCTCATTGTCGTCTTTAAAATATTATTTGGTTTTATTGTTTTTGTAAAGACAAGATCTTGCTATCTTGCTCAGGCTGGATTCGACCTCTTGGGCTCAAAAGATCCTCTTGCCTCAGCCTCCTAAGTAGCTAAGACTATAGGCATGTGCCACTTTGCCTTGCTGGAGACCTTATATTCTGATACAGACTTTGAAAACTGTAGATTTCCCCTTTAACACTGCTTTAGTTTCATCTCCTAAATTTTGATATGTATGTTTTCATTATCCTTCAAGTAAATGTTTTCTGATTTCCCTTGTGATGTTTTTGACTCATGGATCATTTAGGTATATGTTTAATTTCAAAAATTTTGGGAATTTTTCTGATTTTTTTTTCCTCTATTGATTTCTAATTTCTGTGGTTAATGTTCTTTGTAGGAGTTATGAGAAGATATAAATACCTTGGGTTCATTACTAACCAGTTGTCAGAATTGGGAACCAAGGAGTAGTTTGCTTCGTTAGGGAATGAGGCAATGGAGGAGATGAAGACTGGATCTAGTTGTTTTCCTTCCTGGTTCATATGTATTAGGTCATTTATAACTTGGGAGTTGTGTCCAGTTGGGAGACCACTTTCACTTTTATACTATATTGCTGCAATTAGGACACTTATGGTGTAAAACCATGGTCATTTTGACTTCTGTCAAAGAATTTGAGCCCAGTATTATGTCCTGTTTTTTTTCTTTAGTAAGTTTAAATATAATTGCTTCTCTGTTTTGTACTTTGATTTTTGGTAGAAGAATTTGATTTCAGCACTCCCTTTTTTCTTTTAATATAAACGAACATAGTTCTTTTCCATTGTAACTACAGTTTTGTTTTTAAAGAGGGTCTCGTTATGTTGCCCAAGCTGACCTCTAAACTCCCAGGCTCAAGTAATTCTTCTGGAACAGCCTCCTGATTAGCTGGGATTACAGACTCTGCCACTGCACCTGGCTTGTAACTGCATTTTGATCTTTTTTTCCTTAAATTTTAAGATCAGAATATATATAATTAAAACTGGTTGAAAAAAATTTTTTTTCTGTGAACATGCTTTTGTACTGATTAATGCCCTCAAGACTGTGTTTTATGAGGGCAGGAATTAAGTCTCTCTTACTTGTGTCTTTTTTCCAGTGTCCAACACAAAATAAATAATAAACAATCAGTATGATTTTGTTCAATATGTTGTACCATTACCATGCTGAGTTAGGTCGAGGTCCCAGGGGTTTTAAGCCTACTTTGTGTGTTTGGTGACTGATCTTCACCTCTTTACCTTTATAGCTTTTGGAGAAGAGGATAAGAAGGTGGACCAGAACGTACTGCTTGTGGTAGAGACACAGAATCAGGGAAGATTCTGGTTTGAGATAAAGGAATGGGGAATATGGCATGGAAATGAAGTGAGCTATTGAATATTTTTTAGTTTCTTATGAGATATATTTATTATTATCTGGTCTAATGAGTTTAATCCATCTCACTTTTGATAGATTACTTATAATGTCATCTTAACTCCAGGATATGAAACCGTAAATTTATTTTACTAAAATCTTTGCTTTCCTCCTTCTCCCCCTTAGGACATTTGCTACAAGATCCTATTGCACCCACCAACTCCACCTGCCAACACTATGTCTGCAAAACTTGTAAAGGCAAGAAAATGATGATGAAACCTTCATGTAGCTGGTGCAAAGACTATGAGCAGTTTGAGGAAAACAAGCAGTTAAGCATCCTAGTGAACTGCTATAAAAAATTATGCGAATATATAACACAGACTACTTTGGCACGGGATATAATAGAAGCAGTTGACTGTTCTTCTGATATTTTGGCTTTGCTTAATGATGGATCATTGTTTTGTGAGGAGACAGAAAAACCCTCAGATTCATCCTTTACTTTGTGTTTGACACATTCCCCTTTACCTTCAACCTCAGAACCCACGACGGATCCTCAAGCTAGTTTATCTCCAATGTCTGAAAGCACCCTCAGCATTGCTATTGGCAGTTCTGTTATCAATGGTTTGCCTACTTATAATGGGCTTTCAATAGATAGATTTGGTATAAATATTCCTTCGCCTGAACATTCAAATACGATTGATGTGTGTAACACTGTTGACCTAAAAACTGAAGATCTGTCTGACAACCTGCCACCTGTCTGTGACACGGTAGCCACTGACTTATGTTCCACAGGCATTGATATATGCAGTTTCAGTGAAGATATAAAAGCTGGTGACTCTCTATTACTGAGTGTTGAGGAAGTACTCCGCAGCTTAGAAACTGTTTCAAATACAGAGGTTTGTTGCCCTAATTTGCAGCCGAACTTGGAAGCCACTGTATCCAATGGACCTTTTCTGCAGCTTTCTTCCCAGTCTCTTAGCCATAATGTTTTTATGTCTACCAGTCCTGCACTTCATGGGTTATCATGTACAGCAGCAACTCCGAAGGTAGCAAAATTGAATAGAAAACGATCCAGATCAGAAAGCGACAGTGAGAAAGTTCAGCCACTTCCAATTTCTACCATTATCCGAGGCCCAACATTAGGGGCATCTGCTCCTGTGACAGTGAAACGGGAGAGCAAAATTTCTCTTCAGCCTATAGCAACTGTTCCCAATGGAGGCACGACGCCCAAAATCAGCAAAACCGTACTTTTATCTACTAAAAACATGAAAAAGAGTCATGAACATGGATCCAAGAAATCTCACTCGAAAACCAAGCCAGGTATTCTAAAAAAAGACAAAGCAGTAAAGGAAAAGATACCTAGTCATCATTTTATGCCAGGAAGTCCTACCAAGACTGTGTACAAAAAACCCCAGGAAAAGAAAGGGTGTAAATGTGGGCGTGCTACTCAAAATCCAAGTGTTCTTACATGCCGAGGCCAACGCTGCCCTTGCTACTCTAACCGCAAAGCCTGCTTAGATTGTATATGTCGTGGCTGCCAAAACTCCTATATGGCCAATGGGGAGAAGAAGCTGGAGGCATTTGCTGTGCCAGAAAAGGCCTTGGAGCAGACCAGGCTCACTTTGGGCATTAACGTGACTAGCATTGCTGTGCGTAATGCTAGTACCAGCACCAGTGTAATTAATGTCACAGGGTCCCCAGTAACGACGTTTTTAGCTGCCAGTACACATGATGATAAAAGTTTGGATGAAGCTATAGACATGAGATTCGACTGTTAAATCAGTGGGTCTTTTAAACCTACCCCTGGTAGGGAAATAGCTACAGTTTCACGGCAGCTATGGTTCTGTTGGTTTAACTTGCCGGAGCTCCTGCATATAGATCACTTGTATCAAGTGTTTTCATTGCTAAGTTATATGTGTTAGTGTCGGGGAAATAGTTTGCAGATAATGGAGGAGTAACCCTACAACTATATGTCCTTAGTTCTTACAGAACCTCATAGTTTGAGAACAAATGCTGATGCAACTGATTTATACAAAATGAACTTTGGCAAGGAAAATAACATTAACCTCATTGTTTATGGTCATGCTTTGTGCATAATCAAAGTTTATGATTAAATGTAAGGAAGTGGTATCCAGTCAGTCCATAAAGATTGTGCTAATTTTTTGTGGAAAAGTAGCCATTAGTTTGTTCAGGAAACTCAGTGTTGCCTTCAGATGCCATTGATGTTTCTCCTGTTGAAAAGCTGATGTGTCCAGCTCAACCTTTGTGCTGACGTAATACCATTTCTGATCATGAAAATTGGCTACTGGTGTATGTAGCAGTTCTTAAATCAGCAGTATTATGAAAGAAAATTTCCCCCTCATTAGAATGTTTAAGAAATCTGTTTTTAAAAAGTAAACTGAAATTTTGTCAGACTGCAAATATTTAGCTGTTTATGCTACAAAACTCTCCTGAGTTGAGCCCATTTTTTAGTTAAGTCTGACTCATTTCTAGGGAAAAATTTCTAAATCCTTCACTTTGAGCAATGTTCTGATTGGATAAATGAAGTGGAGAAGAGCAGTTTTATTCTGAAGGTAATTGAATTTAGATTATATAGTATGTGACAGAATTATTAAAAGATTATAAAAATATTTTATTTAGAAATTGGGATTTAAAATAATTTTAGAATAATGCCCCCAAACTTATCCAGATTTATGCATTATACTTACTGCCACTGGCCACTTCTTTGATTTTTGTTTCCTCTAGTAGTTTATTTGCCACAGACTTTATTTTGAATATGCTCCTATTTTTTTTTAGGGTGCTATTCATTATGAAAGCTTCTTTATAGAGGCCTAATAAAAATGCCTTTTTATGAAGCCTGTGCATTTTAGGTAGTTTGAAGCTAGGAGGATTTTCTTTAGAATGCTCTTTTGCATGTAAAGCACAAACTATGTTTCAGTTTAAATGCACTTCTTCCCTTTAATTTTTATGAGGGAAGAGAAGTGAGTCACAAACATTCTGTTGAAGGGAAATCTAGTCAGTTGCTTGAAAGAGCACAGCCCAAATAAAACAAGGACTGACTAGGTGTAAAGAAATAACCTTATGACTTAAAAGAAGAGCTGCTGCTCTGACAGTGCTTATTTAAAGAAATACTGCTGGAAAATTTCCAATTTCTACTACGTTCACCATCTCTAGTCAGATCTGACATATGTTGAAGTTATGTTTTGATTTGGCACACAGCATGTTCAATGATGGTTACTCGCCTAGTACAAGACATGGAGAAGAAACCTTTGGACACAGAGCAGATGACACCTCCTTCTGTTTTGTAGTGTATCCTGGTGTCATTTTCTGTGAATGTGGTCAGGTAGAGTTGTTTTTGTTGTTGTTGTTGGGCTTTTTTTTTTTTTTTTTTTTTTTCCTGGTCTCTTCTGGTGGGGCGGGGGTGGGCTAAAGCCATAGGAAGAAAAATGTGATGTATGTGTCCAGTATGTACTATTTTGTTTTTGTTTTGCAAGAAGAGTTGAACTATTTTTGATAACAAGAGTAAATGGTGGAAAATGCTTCTTAGTTGTCTTGTCTTTATTTGCTTTTGAAGTTTTGGAATTTTATTTAATTCCTTTAAATGTTAGCAGTGTCTTATGAAACATGTATTTACCTAAAGTTTGTAACAGTTTTGTGTTGAACTCAGATGCCCTGCTATATAAACTTGTAAATCTGTTCTTTATTCACAAATGATCACTGCAAAAATGACTAGAAATGAGATTGTACACATGGATGATGAGGATATATTTTGCAAATTTCCCAAACTTTCCTAATATTATGATCTTAAAATTCATAGAGTACTTTATTGCTTCCCAAGTTTGATAATCTTGTGTTTCTTGATGCATGGGAGGTTGGCAATATAGAAAAAGTGGAAATCATTAGTATGTGAGGGCCTTGATTGTTAATGTAATATTGCCAATGATGAATTCAGGTTGTTTTTAGCACAAGTTTCTCTTTTTTATGCTGGTATTCTCACTGCCACATTTTTTGAAACCTGTATTACATCTTAAATCTATCAATAAATGATAGTTTTCTAATTCTATGTTGTAGAATACTGAGGAGTCTGGGATAGCGTGCTGTGTATGGTCTGTATCATATGCATTTGGGGGAAGAGTAATTAATTTACAGTGCCTTGATTTTTATATTGTTTTTCTTTATACCCTGAGTTATTTAGGAATGCTGACCAATGGCTAACTAGGGATGATTGAGAGCTTATTACTGAAGTAACTGGATTTACATCATCAGGATTTGAAACCACCAAAACAATAGCATTTAATATGACATTCTGAATGTTCTTCTGAGTTATTGATATAAATGATTGGATGATCTTTTTTACCTTAGGTAATAGTTTTAGAGCTGACAAATTATTTTTTTGGTTAGTTTCATTAAGTCTGCATTTCCATGCAGAGGTATAGTCTGGTCCTAGGATGAAGAATTCCTTTTATTTCATTGTGTTCTTAGTTTTCTTAAAACAATTCCATGTTGACTTTGCTGAAGAAAAGTAAGTTTTATGATAGATGAAAAATAAACTGTCCTTTCGCTTATCATAGGTAACAAATGTAAAGTGCTTCAGAAAATACTGAGTTCCCAAGTATAGTTTCTAAATCTAATACTTGAATGGTGTTTTATACTTATTCCTTTAAAAAAATTAAAGTTTAGGTAACCAACAACACGCAATTATATATTCTTTTAAAGTAATGTATTATAGACAAGGCTGAAGTCCCCCTTGATCCCTGTGAACCCCTCACTTCCAAGCCCTAGTCCTCTTCCCTGTCACCAGAAGAAATCACTTCTCAGTATATCTTTCCAGACCTTTCTTTATATTTTCCCCAGGGGTTCAAAGAGTTCTCTTTGAAACCCAAGCTTGTTTACAGTGTTACTCTTTCAGACAAAAAATAAGGTACAAGTGTGATTAAAAGCAAAAGTGTATAGTGATTATCTTAATGAACATGATTCATATTTGACAACTTTATTTAGTTTTGCAAAAAGGGAAAAACAAAAACAAAAATTAAGTCATGCAGCCTTCTCCACTCAAACACACCTTAACATTTCCAAAAGCTGAGCAAATGACTTATTTGATTAATCTAGAGTTTTATAAACACTTGGGTGCACAGTGACAAAGATACAGGGAAAATATATGGAATTTTATTTTATTAGTTGATTACCTTGGCAATTAACGTTATGCTATAAAACTCATTTTTCATTGAATAGCATTAAGATCAGGATAACCCTCAACTTATCTTTTATCAAGGGGCCTGGGATATTGTAACAACTTCAAATTTCCAGTTTGGCAGTAATGATTATATTTAGCATGATCTTTACCGGAAAGCCAAATATATTCTATCCTAGTTCCTCAGAATTCACATTTCTTGCAGTTAGCTGTAAGAAAGGAGTACACTGAAACACATTCTTGTAATTCCTGAAAATGTGCTAAACTTGGGTAACCTGTTAAAATAGTTTATCTTAAGTGGAATGGTATTGATGGCTGTACTTTTATAACAAATTAGACTTTAAAGACCAAATATTGATCCAAATGAAAGAGGATTTCAGTAAGGTAAAACAAGGTAAAAAAGTAAAGCCACCTAGGGGAAAAATATATTGTAAAATTGAATTTTATTTTTACTTTTTGGTGAATCTTAGAAATAATTTGGATCATTATGGATAATAAAACCTTTAAACCATTATCTGGCTTCTAAATAAAGTATTACCTTTTTTGTATTTCTATCCAAAATAAAAAGAATAATTGCTTTCCTTCCCTGGTAAAGGCCAGATGGGATCCGTAGTAAATTTCATGTTACCACATAAATGATCTAAGTCCTAACAGTTTGTCCCCATGTGTTTACGTTACTGCATGTAGTGTTTGCTAAAAATGTAGTCACTTTTAAGCTTTTAATTCTTTTGTGAGAACTATTGTAATAGTCTGTAACAGATAAATAGAAGATCAGTTCTAATAATGAGGATAAAATACGAAAACTGGGAGGAGCATGTGACAGGCAGGATTGCTAGGATTACTCTCCTTACTCTACTGGTTGATGGTATATCTCCTAAAATTCTCCTTTCCTCCACTTTTTGCCTATCATAGCTCCCCAGGTTTGATTATTTCAATGCTTGGCCTTTATACCAGTAAGGGTGGGGTGGATAGTCTAACACTTTTAGGACTGTAGTTAAAAAAAATATGCAGCAGAAAAGTTGATGACTTTGACAGAGAAGGATATTGAAAAGTTGTTTGGGGCATTTCTTTTAATTATATCAAATTATTTTACTTATATTAGAAATTATATCAACTATCCATCCTTTTTAATGGTTTCTTTCCAAGGATATTGTAGGATTTGGCTGTACTGTGGCCTGCTGAAAAATGTAGGATCTGTAATGAACACATCAACTATAGTAAATAATAGCTTTCTTTTATGAGTGTATCACTGTTTTCTTCCATTTCTAAGATAAATATTGAGGGGGATGTAATAATCTGGAATAGTTTCTTCTCAACATGAAGTAAAGAATAATGTTTAGATTGACGCCTTTACTATTGGCTTAGTCTGATATTCAGTGAAGAAAACAATCTGTCTGGTAAGAATTTTCATACATCATTATTCCTTTAAGTCTTCAAGTAGGCCTGACAGGAAGTGAAGATGGGGCATCAACTAATTTGGAGATTAATAAATCATTCAATAGTTAATTGAACAAATGTTAGGTAAGTTGAAAGGACTTTTTTCAAGTAAGAGTCCAATTCTGTACTTGTCTTCATTTAAAAAGTTTTTTCTTGAGATTTTGTGTAAGATCCACAGTCAGGAGAAGGAAGTTGCCAGAGCTTGTCAGCAAAGTTGGAGGGCCCAGTGGTTAAAATACCTGAGGATGTAAAGTGACTAGCAGTTTGGCAGGTCATTGTGAAATTACATTAAACCAGGTAAGTTCAAGATCTCTGAACTCCAGTACACATATAATTAGAAGTCTCTGAGATGTTTTGGCAGTGCTTTTATTACTAGGGCTAAGTCAATTCTGGAGGCTCTTACTGCTTTTTCAAATTCCAGAATTTTTTGACTCAAGTTTTCTGGAAGTGAAGATTTCTTCTAGGCTCCATAGGAGCCCTTGAGGAGCCTCAGGGATGCCGGCCAACAATGAGGCAACTTCTGCTCTGTGCAGAGAACTCTGTCCCCAAGAGATCCTTGGTACATTCAGGGGTATAGAGTGCTTATTCGCTGACTTTGGAAGGTGATGGTACCTCATTATATTCACTTCTGAGGAAAAGCTCTGTAAGGTTTGAGGCAAACTGGAGGCATCTCCTAAGTTGAGTGTGTATCCAGACCTATTGCATAAAAGCATTTTAAAGTTCCTAGTGCAGATACACATTTGGAGAAATCAAAGCCTTTGAAACAGTATGCAAACTAGAACATCTCTTCACAAGAAAAAAAACATTTAAAATACACATCTTCCTTTCATGTAGACATTGGCAGCTATTCTTCATTCACTGACTGAAGCTTTCCACATTTCTCTGTAAGGCTTGAGCTTACTATTTTATTGCCTTTGTTTCCAAATTCAGAGGGAGAGGCAGGTTCATCTGTTTCATAATCTTCAAATGAGCTGAAAGAACAAAGCAAAAGTGAGTTAACTGATTTAAAAAAAAAGTTTTAGTGTTTGGGTAGAAGTCAATGTAGCAAACCAGAGACTGAAGACCAGCCTGCAAAAAGTACCCTCAGTTGGTAAATGGAGGCTAAGCTGCCTTGGAGGAGACAACACTCCAGAGCAGAAAACACGTTCTTGTCCCTGTTCCTTAAAGCTCAAGTCCATGTTAGAATTTGTTGAGAATGTGCTGCATCGAGCTTTCCATGGGGCCTTGGTGGGAATGAAAGCATTATGTATGGATGGTGCTAGTTTAAGGGGAGTTTGAGGTCCATAACGTAGAAGCTTTCCATGAACATTTTCATTAAAGTGGTTTCCATGCAGAGTGGGGAAATTTTTCAGCTCTCAAATTGCTTTATAGCTTCCCTCCATGGTTTCCAAGAAGCACAATTAGATGTGTAAATGTGTACTCACAGCTGACTAACGCCCATTCATGGATTTCCCTCCATTCTACTTTGTAGAACTCCACAGCATACCTAGGTATTAATCCTGGGAAGAAATCCCTCTGCTCATTCCCCTTTGGAGGTTGTTGGTATCCCCTGAATTCCATGTCCTTCAGGCTACCCCTGAGATTGGCTTTAGACAGAGATGACAAAATATTTTATCTCTTGAGAATGATGGCTGTCTGAAATACTAAATTGATAAATATTCTGAGGCTATATCTGAGCCCAGAAAATATACACGATCCATTATTAATAACAATGTCTATTATAGTATCTTAACATCACTGGCTTAGCCTTTTTACCCTTTGCAGTAATCTCCCACAACATTTGAGCAGAAGTTTCTATACATACAGTCCCTTCATCAAAAAGGTAGCAGGGCCAACTAGTGAGGAAAATTTGCTGAGGCAGGTATATAACCCATTAGGTGGTACCAACTATTCAAGTTTCTAAAACCTTTTTTAATAGAGGTTAGAGAAGGTTAAACTTAAAGCCTACCTGATGGAAAATTTTTTTCTTTTTTCGAGACAGAGTCTCACTCTGTTGCCCAGGCTAGAGTGCTGTGGCGTCAAGCTCACAGCAACCTCAAACTCCTGGGCTCAAGCAATCCACCTGCCTCAGCCTCCCGAGTAGCTGGGACTACAGGCATGTGCCACCATGCCCGGCTCATTTTTTCTATATATATTTTTAGCTGTCCATATAATTTCTTTCTATTTTTAGTAGAGACGGGGTCTCGCTCTTGCTCAGGCTGGTCTCGAACTCCTGAGGTCAAACAATCCGCCCGCCTCAGCCTCCCAGAGTGCTAGGATTACAGGGGTGAGCCACCCACGCCCGGCCCATTCCATTCTTAATTTGTTTTCACTTTTCTTCCCCGTCTCCTTGAGGCCTCAGTGGAGTGTGGGATATGCTGGATAATGGAGGCAATAGGAGAGTAATTTCACTCTGATGGGAGTGATGTGGTTGATGATAGAGTTTCTATTTTGGGAACAAAATTCTCAAAAAAAAAAAACAAAAAACCTTAATTATAGTAATGTATTGTTGGACACTGCTTATTTCCTGTCAGAATGGAAGACATTTTCTTCCCCATAGTGCCCAAACTTGCTGTCTGCAAGCTGTGTCAATGTCTTAAACACCTCAATGCAGGTCTGGGAATAAGGCATATTTTTAGAGTTAAGTGTGAACTGAAATTCATTCAAATATTTGAGTTCCTGTTGCTAAGCATGAGCCAAGTACTAGGAATACTATGATGAAAAAGACTGAACCAGCCCCTTCCTCACAGCACTTGTAGGCTAATGGAGACCATCTGGAATAGTGGTGAAGTGATTTAGTCACAGAGCATAGGCTCTGGGGTTAGACTCTTAAGTCAGGTTCCAATCTGGGTTTGATCACGTAATGTGACTTTCAGGCTTACTAGAGCCTGATGGTGAGTGACACCTAACCCTATATTGGAGGCAGGGTTACAATTTTTTTGTGTGTCATTTTCAAACAAAACATAAAAGGGAGCTCATTCAACCCTCTTTTGTCAGCATCCTGGAGATGCCTCTTATTCTGGTTCTCAACTGGGGTGATTTTGACCCCCCAGGGGATATTTGGCAATATCTGGAGACATACTTGATTCTCACAACTGGGTGGATCCTACTGGCATCTAGTGGGTACAGCCCAAGGATGCTGCTAAACATCCTATGATGTGCCAGACACCACCCTCACAATAGAATTATCCAGTTTAAAACATTAGTGCTGTTCCCGAGAAACCCTGGTTTAACTCTTGCCCCTTCAATGTCAGTACATCCCAGCATTCTGCACTGAGCTCGTCTAGTTTTGCACATCCCTGGCAAGCTTAGTTTTTCTCATGGCTTTACCCACTACTTACCCGTGCTGTCTAAACCAAGTCCAGCCTCAACCTCTTTTTTTTTTTTTTTTCCTTTAATGAAGCAGTCTTGTTCTGTTGCCCAGGCTGGAGTGCAGTGGCTCACTGTAGCCTTGAAATCCTGGGCTTAAGCAGCGGTGATCCTTCTGCCTCAGCCTCCCAAGTAGCTGGGAGTATAGGTGCGCACCACCACACCAGGCTGATTTTTAAAAAAATTTTTTTGTAGAGACAGGGTCTTGCTATGTTGCCCAGGCTTCTCTTTCTAAGCTGGAGAACCCCATGTATGCAGCTGGCTACTAGCTGGCGCTTCCCGGATGGCAGCATGTATAAATCTGAACTCATCTTTCCCATTGCCCTTGTTCTCCCTATTTTAGTGAACAGCATCATCACCTACCCACTAAAAGCCAGAAACCTAGGTATCCCAAGTTCCTTTTCCCTCACCTCTACAAGTTTAGCCAGTCTCTCATACCACCTACAGTACCACATCGATACAGCCCTGACCTCCCTACTGCCACTGATTTAGTTCAGGGCACTATACATTCTTGCTTGGATTACTACAATAGTGTTCTAACAATTGGTCTTCCTGCCTTCACTCTTGCCAAATCCTTTGCTACTGCCACACAGGCTGTTTATGGTGTTGGAATGGTAAGGTCTTGGGACCTAATGCCATTGTACGTGTTTTTCAATTGCCTGAAATACCCTTTGCTTTTTGGCTAGCTCATGTTCATCTTTTAATCTGAGATGTCACTTAAAAGTTTCCTGATTCCTTGCTCCTAAACTACCACCATCTCTTATTCAGAGGTCTGTAATGGCTTCGTTATTTGTCTCCCTGCTTCTGTTCTTGCAGCTCCACCAATCTAGCAGAATAGTCTTCAAAAAACCTAAGTGGGATTATATCACTCCCTTGTTTAACCATTTTCATTAGCTTCCCTAGGCCCTGTATGATTTGGCCCCCACTAAACTTTCTAACCACATCTGTCTCTGTTGCTCACTATATTCAGACTATACTGGTCTTTAAAAATTTCCCCAACATGCTATGTCCTGCCTCAGAGCCATTGCACATGTTTTTCCCTCTGCCTACGACATTTTGCTGTTTTTGTTTAACTGTTTCCTTCTCAACCTTTAGGTCTCATCACCTCAGATTCTTCCCTTAGCACGCTAAGTTGTGACTCTCTGTCCATTATTGGTTCATCCTATTTGTTTCCTTCAAAGTTATATAATTAAATGTCTGTCTTCCCCTCCTTGACTATAAAGTGTCCGTTTTGTAACTCACTAATTTCTTTAGGCCACAATATAGTGACTGGCACTGGGTACTCAAAATGAATTGCTGAATGAAAAGTGATGTCTTAATGCTCTTGTGAAACCATGTGTACAGTTGTTGGTAAAGGGAGGAGTCAGTAAAATGGTCAGAGTGCAGAAGTCATCTTGAAGTCAGATCTGTGAAATTCTTAATCTTTATCCTGCTCTTCAGGAATTCTTAAAAACATGGAGACAGTATGTTAACCGACTCCTAAATGACCACTGCTGGGTTTAGTTGTAGGTTACTGGGATTCCTCAGGGCTCAAATAAAGGTTATTTTATGATGTGTTTTTGGTTAATTTAACAAGCCATTTTTGAACGAGCAGAGGGATCAGAACTCACAGGGTTCATAAACAGTTTACTCTAGAAATCACAGGTATCAAATTGAGAACAAATTCTTTACCATGGTATCGTTGGCATGAGGGAAAATAATGGTTCTTGTAATTTTGCCAGCAATATCATTGCCTTTAGGAACTTGTTTCTCTGAGTAAGTTTTCCCTTTCAGATGAGCAGTTTCTGGGTGAAAGTGTTAAGGCTGGTTCTGTAGATCCCTGGGATGGGAGATACAGTAGCTGGAATGAGCAGTGACAATGACTGGCACATACATGGTCTGACAGGGGGCTGTATGTGGTTTCAGGGTGTTTGGGAGTGAAGGTTTGATTCCAATTTGTGGGATTCTACCTATTTACGGGAACAAAGGGATAGAATATTTCATTCAGGGATTGTCTGGGGAAATCTAAGACATATGGTAGCTATAGAACATAGAATAAAATGTTAAATAGTTCTCTAGAGTCTACAATGCTTCAGAATTTTATACTTTAAAAAACCGATCTCCTAAGTCATTTATATTAAATGGATTAACTGAAATATTTTGGAAGTTGGATATTTGGTTCATTGAAATTTCTTTAACCCATCCAATGACTAGAAAATCTTTTGCTTTAACACTTGTTAAAGTTTCCAATATGTACCACCTACTTTCCTGACTTAGAAAGTTGATCTCACTTCATTTTTTTTTTTTTTTTTTTTTTGAGACAGAGTCTCGCTCTGTTGCCCGGGCTAGAGTGAGTGCCGTGGCGTCAGCCTAGCTCACAGCAACCTCAAACTCCTGGGCTTAAGCAATCCTACTGCCTCAGCCTCCCGAGTAGCTGGGACTACAGGCATGCACCACCATGCCCGGCTAATTTTTTGTATATATATATATTTTAGTTGTCCATATAATTTCTTTCTATTTTTTAGTAGAGACGGGGTCTCGCTCTTGCTCAGGCTGGTCTCGAACTCCTGACCTCGAGCGATCCACCCGCCTCGGCCTCCCAGAGTGCTAGGATTACAGGCGTGAGCCACCGCGCCCGGCCTTCACTTCATTTTTGATGGCTGAGAAATCTTGCAGTTCCCCAGCATCGTGAGCCATCATTATGCTATTCATTGTGGATGATGGCATAAAAATGTGGGCTAAATATATCCTAATTATGAACTTGAGGGGCAGAGTTCCATACATTTTTATTACTGAGCACAGTGCCTGGCACAGAATAGTGCCTGTTGAAATAGATTAAAATTGGGCTTTGATTTGTTTTGTTTAACATGGAAAAAAATAAAACATCATTAACTTCAGGTCCATATAAAGACTCTGTTTATTAAGCATTTAAAAAAATGATTCAACTACTCTGTCTGTAAGATTATAACTCAAGTTTTAGAACATTAATTCCTATCATTCCTTCTCTCTTTCTATACCTCAATATATATTCCCCTATCTCCCCTGTGTCCTTGCTCCCCTGCTAAATTCTCCAACTCCACTGAGGATAGTCAGGGTTCAGACAACCCCCCTTTATCTCTCACTCTTTGCCCAGAGTGCCTTGTTTCCCAGTGCTGGTGGAAATAAAGGTAGAACTCTTACAAAGAGTAATTCATATAAATTTACATTAAATGTAAAGGAAAAGCTGCCTTTAAAAACATTCAGTGGAAAACAGTTTTCTAAACTAACTAAATGGCTAATAGGGGAATCAATGTGCGTTATTGCTTGAGAGAATACTCTGAAACATTAAAAGTCAGGTTTTTGAACCCAGCTGG
Source organism: Eulemur rufifrons (assembly GCF_041146395.1). Classification (NCBI taxonomy): domain Eukaryota; kingdom Metazoa; phylum Chordata; class Mammalia; order Primates; family Lemuridae; genus Eulemur; species Eulemur rufifrons. The sequence goes on from NC_090989.1 coordinate 119,915,076, forward strand.
TGACAAGTGTCAAAAAGAAATATACCAAAGTATAAATAATGGTGATCTCTGGGTCATTGAACCAAAGGCGATTTTTATCTCTATATATTTACGAATTTTTTCTGCAGCAAGCCTGTATTTCTTTACAGATCAGATAAAGACTCCCAGAATATTAATAAAAAATTATGCTTAATCTGGGTTATATTCAAATATAAAGCTGTTGGTGAAATACCAGAATATCCTGTAAGCAAGCATTTTTAAGGTAACTAAAAATCTAAGGCAATCAAGTATTAGTCAAATTGGCAGAAAAGCTTGTTTCTGATTATTGTAGGTCTCAGTTTCTAAAGATAAGAACATGGAGGATCTTTTAGCCTGCTAAATTTACAGAAGTTCTGTGGAGTTTTAAATTTACTCTTTTGCAGAAGCCATAAGAACGTTAATTATAAATAAATATGGTATCATAACCTGTTATCTTCATATAAGTGACACATTTAGTTGAATAGGTTTAAGTAACTGGTACCCTGTCTTTCCGGTTTCCTCTGTGACCATTCATTACTGGGGTGGAATTTATCCAGATGCTGTTGGATGCTGTGATCACTCTGTGTGCCAGATGGGCTAATTCACAATGTTTGCAGCCTCACACTTACGGAGACCCTTGGCCCTCCTTCACCTCACTGAGACCTGTAGTTATTACTAGGTTTCTTATTGAAGGTATTATTAATACATAAGTACCAGCTAGGTAGGTACTTATGTATCAGGAGGTATGGGCATTTGGCACAATGGCTACCTATGATTGTTGTTAGAGGGTAAAGTAGATGGAGAATTCTGAGTTGTTTTTGGAAGGTCAAGTCATCTGGGCCACTGTAGTATCCTTGTAGCGAGAACAGCTGCTGGAGTATTGCTGTCTTCTGTGCCACTCAGTAAACATCTGCTGAGGACGTCCTGTATCCCTAACAATCTGTCAGGTGCTGGGATTACAAGACTAAGAAAAGGTTCTTTGCCCTTGAGGAGCCCTCAAGCTAGTGTACGATAAACAGCTCCCATTTTTTGAGCACTTATATGCCAGACACTGTTAAGTACGTTACATACATTCTAATTCTCAGTATAGTCCTGCTATTCACACAATGGATTAGTGTCAAACCTGTGCCATGCACTGTGCCCTGGGAATGAAAGGAACAAGGTAGGTGATGGAATGCTAATGTTATAGCTGAATAAACTTTGGTTTGAGAAGTTAGGTAATAATATGACCAAGATCACAGAAGTGGTAGTAATAACCATTGTTTTTACATAGACACTATGCCTAAGGGCTTTGTATTATGTGCACCATCTTACTTAATTCTTAAAACAATTTGGTGTGGCAGGTGGTACCCTTATTTTTATAGGGGATGCTGAGACTTGGATGCCAGGGATAATACAGCTTTTAAGTCCAACTCCAAATTTGATGATCTTAACCATGATGTTGTGTTGCATCTCTTCCCATATAGGGGGCAGTAATAGCTACTATTTATCAGTAGCTATGTGCCAGGTGTTTATATATGTTATCGTAGATTCTCACAACCACCTTGGAAGGCAGTTGCTGGTATCTTCTGAAACTGAGCCTCAGGAATCAGGTAACCTGCCCAGCTGGTGAGTAGACCAGATCTGTCTGGCTCCTCAGTTTCTGCTCTTTCCATGATACCAACATTGTTCCTCCTTTTCTAAAATTTGAGTCTGGAAACGTCTGACAGACTCACCCTGACTTGTTTGTAATTCCTCTTGAGATGAAGCTCTAGGTGGTATAGCCTTGGGATTTTGGGTCTGGCCTTGCTTTTGCACCAGTTGCTTATTACTCCTGTAAATGGGCCTTTTCCTTTCCTTTGTTCACTTTCCAGTGCTCACTCTACGGGCTGTAGCTGTTGTGAGCCTCCTCTCCCCTGGGGACCTCACGCTCACATGTTTTCTGTGTAGGCCTTATCTTATCTCCCACAACATGAGAAGAAGGGTGTCCAGCAAGAGCCTCTCATATACACCGGTCGAATTTCACTACAGCTGGTCTCTGCATCTCCTTTTCTGACCCCTTCCCACTGGTACTGTCTGTATTCTCCTCCTCTCTCTTCATTCCACGGACAGTGGCACCTTCTCTCAGTGCTACCACAACTTGGAAAAAACTTTTGCTTGAGCCGATTATTTATTCTCTTTAGCTGCCATCAGTTTCTCTTCTTTTTAGAGAAGGTCTAAATGTTTAGACCCGTTATCTCTCTTTTCTCCTCCCTTTAAAGCGGGTTATGAAACAATAGTTGTATAAATTCCATTTTTATAGAGCAAATGATTTATGTATTTGATCAGAAATGTCTAGAAGGTTATACTCCAAAGTGATAAGACAGGTTGCCTCTGGGTGGTAGATTTTAGATGAAGATTTTTTGTTTACATTCTAATCACTCCTCTGGAATGAACATGTATTACCTACATAAACAGATAAAAGAGAAAAATAACTTTTTCTTATTTATTAAGGTAATACGTGCTCATCATATGAACCTTATAAATAACAGAACAGTATAAAAAACCAAATTTCTTGCAATCCTACAAGCCCAGAGTTAGTATTTTGGGGTATTATCTTTTAGCATGAGCATATACATACACACATTTCTAATAGTGAGATTATATCACAATTTTGTAACCTTGATTTCTCTATGAAATTAAAATTTTGCAAGCACATTTAAATAGCTGTATAATATTATGACACAGATACCATGAATGATTTAACTATTTTATTATTGTTCATTTGTGCTGCTTTGAATTTTTTTTAGAATTACCCGTGACCAGTGTCAATTGTTTAGAATTCGGGGGTCTCCAACCTTTTTGGTACCATGGACTGGTTTCATGGAAGATAGGTTTTCCATGGACGGGAGTTGAGGTGCGGGTAGGAGGAGCTCAGACGGTGATGTGAGCGATGGGGAGGGAGCCGCTGTAAATACAGATGAAGCTTCGCTGGCTCCCCCACTGCTCACCTCCTGCTGCCCACCCCCTGCCCCTGGCACCTTCCTAAGTCTTATGGAAGACAATTTTTCCATGGATGGGAGTGGAGGGAAATGGAGCTCTGCGACCTGGTCCCTAATAGGCCGATATTATTGCTCTGCAGCCTATGGGTTGGGGACTGCAGGTTTAGATAGAACAATTCTATACAAATTTCTAAATATTTACCATAGATACTCAGAATTAGAATTAGGGCATAAATTCAGGCTGTTGCTACATATTGTCAAATTACTTTCCAGGGACATTGGGCCAATATGCTTCTACCAGCAATGTTTGAAAATGCTGTCTTTCTGCAGTGAGCCTAGAATGAGGTGCTTCTGTAATGTGCTTCCTCTAGGAGACAGCAGTTAAGATGCTGTGTTTTAATTGCATCTGTATGTTTTCTCATCCTGTCTGTGTTCACTAATATCTATTAATGTTTAGTATATAGATAGTAGGAATGCAAACATTTATCGAATATTATTTTAAAAATTGCTGGCAATTTAATAAGCTCAAGTATTTTGGTTCTTTTTTAAAAAACAGCTTTATTTAGGTATAATTCATATATTACAGAATTTACCAATTTTAAGTGTTCAGTGTGTTTTAGTAACTTTTTACAATTGTATAACCATCACGACAGTCCAATTTTAGAACAATTTCACTTGTCTATCCACCCTTCCTCTCCCTTATGCCTGTTTACATTCAGTCCCCACTCATTCCAGGAACTAAGCAACCACTTATCTGCTTTCTGGTGCTGTAAATTTGTCTTTTCTAGAAATTTCATACATATGGAATCACATAATATATGTATGCTTCAGTGTCTAGCTTTTTTCATGTAGAATAATGTTTTTGAGAGATTTATCCATGGTGTTGCATTTATTAGTTCATTCCTTTTATTTTTGAGGCATAACTGATATACAATGAACTGCTCGTAATGAAAGTATGTAATTAGTAAATTTTGACTTTTGTATATACCTGTGAAATTATTATAACAATCAAGATAATGAAAATATCTATCATTCCCCCCCCCACCGCCACTAGGGTTTTCTCATGCCCTTTTTTGTAATCACTGTTCCCCTTCTGAGGCATCCACTGATATGCTTTCTGTCACGACAGTGTGCACCTTTTACAATTTTATATAAATGGAATCATACAGTATATATTCTTTGGCTTCTTTCACTTGGCTTGATTATATTGAGAGTCATCTGTGTTGTTGTGATTATCAGTAAGTTCATTCCTTTATTGCTGAGTAGCATTCTTCTGTATAGATATACTGTATTTTGTTTATCACCTCACCAGTTCAATGGACATCTGGATTATTTCTAGTTTTGGGCTACTAGGAATATTGCTGCTATCAACATTTATGTCAAGTCCTTGGGCAAGCATTTCTCTTGGGTAGATTTCTAGGAGTGGAATTACCAATTCACATGGTAAGTGTTTAACTTTTATTTTTTTTATTTATTTATTTTTTTGAGACAGTGTCTCACTCTGTTGACCGGGCTAGAGTGAGTGCTGTGGCGTCAGTCTAGCTCACAGCAACCTCAAACTCCTGGGCTTAAGCGATCCTACTGCCTCAGCCTCCCGAGTAGCTGGGACTACAGGCATGCGCCACCATGCCCGGCGTTTTTTTATATATATATTTTAGTTGTCCATATAATTTCTTTCTATTTTTAGTAGAGACAGGGTCTCACTCTTGCTCAGGCTGGTCTTGAACTCCTGACCTCGAGCGATCCACCGGCCTCGGCCTCCCAGAGTGCTAGGATTACAGGCGTGAGCCACCGCGCCCGGCCAAGTGTTTAACTTTTTTAAGAAATCGCCAAACTCTTCTACAGAGGCTGTATAGTTTTACATCTCCATCAGCCCAATGTATGAGGGTTCCAGTTTCTCCACATCATTGCCAACTGGTGATTTTTTTCTTTTTTTTTTGAGACAGAGTCTCACTCTGTTGCCTGGGCTAAAGTGCCGTGGCGTCAGCCTAGCTCACAGCAACCTCAAACTCCTGAGCTCAAGTGATCTACTGCCTCAGCCTCCCAAGTAGCTGGGACTACAGGCATGCGCCACCATGCCTGGCTAATTTTTTTAATATATATATATATTTTTAGTTGTCCAGCTAATTTCTTTGTATTTTTTTTTTTCTTTTAGTAGAGATGGGGTCTCGCTCTTGCTCAGGCTGGTCTCGAACTCCTGAGCTCAAACAATCCGCCTGCCTCGGCCTCCCAGAGTGCTAGGATTACAGGCGTGAGCCACCGCCCAACTGGTGATTTTAGTTGTTACAGTGGCAGTTTAGTATATCTCTTTGTGATTTTAATTTGCATTTTCCGAATGTCTAATGATATAGAACAGCAGTCCCCAACCTTTTTGGCACTAGGGACTGGTTTCATGGCAGACAATTTTTCCATGGACGGGGGCGGGGGGGTGGAGCTCAGGCAGTGATGCCAGTGATGGGAAGCAGCTGTAAATACAGATGAAGCTTTGAAGCTTTGCTCACTTGCCCGCTGCTCACTTCCTGCTGTAAAGCCTGGTTCCTAAGTTTCATGGAGGGCAGTTTTTCCACAGGTGGGTTTGCGGGGGCGTGTGGAGCTCAGGCGGTGATGCATGGCCCAGTTCCTAACAGGCTGCAGGGCCGAAACCTGGTGGAGCCCAGGGGTTGCGGACCACTGATGAGCATCTTTTTACCCACCTATTTGCTATCTGTACCTCTTATTTAGTGTTTGTTCAGATCTTTTATCCATTTAAAAATTTGGGTTTTTAGTCTTTTTATTATTGAGAGTTCTTTACATATTCTAGATATGAGTCCTTTATCAGAATGTTTTGGAAATATTTTCTCCCAGTCTATCTTTTCATTTTCTTTACGGTGTCTTTTGAAGAACAATAGTTTTTAATTTTGAAGGAAGTCCAATGTATTTATTTTAATTTCTTATAGCTCTTGCCTAACTCAAGGTCACAAAGATTTTTCCTATGTTTTATTCCAGACACTTTATAGTTTTAGCTGTTACATTTAGGTTCATGATCTGTTTTAAGTTCATTATTTTTGTATAGAGTATGGATTGAGGTTCTTTTTTTGGCACATGGATATTCAATCATTTCAGCATCGTTTTTGAAAGACTGCCCTTTCCCCTTTGGTTGAAAATTAGTTGGCCGTATATATGATTGTGTGTTTCTGGAGTGTTTCATTGATCTGTGTATACATACAAATGCTACAATGTCTTGTTTGCTTTATTGTAAGTTTTGAAATCAGGCAGCTTTTTTTTTTTTTTTGAGATAGAGCCTGGCTCTATCACCCAGGCTGGAGTGCATTGGCACGATCATAGCTCACTGTAACCTCAGACTCCTGGGCTCAAGCAATCCTCCTATCTCAGCCTGCCGAGTAGCTAGGACTATAGACATGCCCTACCAAGCCTGGCTAATTTTTAAAAAGTTTTTTGTAGAGATGACAGGGTCTTGTCATGTTGCTCATGTTGGTCTTGAACTCCTGGCCTCAAGGGATCCTCCTGCCTTGGCTTCCGAAAATGCTGGGGTTACATTTGTGAGCCATGGCACCAAGCCTCAACTTTGTGCTTTATAGAAAGTGTTTTGGTTATTCTATGTATTTTTCATTTCTATATGAATTTTAGGATCAGTTATTAATTTCTATCACAAAAGTCTGTTGGGATTTTGACAAGGATTTGGTTAAATCTGTAGATCAATTTTGGGAGAACTGACATTTTAACAATACTGAACTTTTTAATCCTTCTATTTATTTAGGTCTTTAATTTTTCTCAGCACAATTTTGTAGTTTTGATCATGCAGGTATTATAGTACTTTTGTTATATTTATTCCTATTTTATTCTTTTTGATGAGATTGTGTATATAATTCTTTTTATTTTAATTTCATTACTGGATCATGCATTGCTAGTATATGCAAATATTAATTTTATGCAAATACTAAAAAACTAATTTTTGTATATTGAGCTTGTATTCTAAGATTGTGCTAACTCAATAGTTCTGGTATCTTATGTAGATTCCTTAGTATTTTCTATTTATAGGTCACATCATCTGTGAATAGACAGTTTTATTTCTTCCTTTCCAATCTCAATGCTTTTAATGTCTTTTTCTTGCATTATTGTACTGAGTAGGACCCCCCAGTTATAATGGTTTGGTAGAAATGGTGAGGAATAGAAACATCCCTGCCTGGTTCCTGATCTTAGGAGGAAGGCATTCAGTTTTTTTTCCCCTGTAAGTATGTTGTTAACCATAGATGCTGTTTATCAGATTGAGGAAGTTCCCTTCTATCCTTACTTGGGTGAGAATTATTGTGAATGGGTGTTGGATTTTGTCAATGATCATGTGCTATTTGTCATTTATTCTATTAATATGGTGTATTAACACTGATTTTCAAATGTTAAGCCAATCTTCCATTCCTGGAATAAACCCCACTTAGTCATAGTGTATAATCTTTTTTATATTTCATTGGATTTGATATGCTAATGTTTTGTAAGAAGTTCTGTACTGATGTTAATAAGGGATATTGGTTTGCAGTTTTCATTTCTTATAATGTCTTTGTCTGGCTTTGATATCAGAGTAATATTGGCTTTCTTGAGTTTGGAAGTATTCCCTCCAACTATTATTTTCTGAAAGTATTTATGAAAGATTGGTATTTTTTTCCTTATATATTTGACAGAATTCCCCAGTGAAGTCATCTGCACCTGGACTTTTCTTGTGGGGAAGACATTTAAAACTTCTTTATTTGATACAGATCTGATTTTCGATTTCTTCTTGAGTCAGTTTTGGTAATTTTAGTTTTTCTAGGATTTTTTCCCCCATTTCATCTAAGGTGTGAAATTTATTGGGATAAAGTTGTTCATAATAGTCCCTTATAATTCTTTTAATTTCTGTAGTACCCATTGTGATGCTTCTTCATTCATTTTTTTTTTTTTTTTTTTTTTTTTTTGAGACAGAGTCTCACTCTGTTGCCCAGGCTAGAGTGAGTGCCGTGGCGTCAGCCTAGCTCACAGCAGCCTCAAACTCCTGAGCTCAAGCGATCCTCCTGTCTCAGCCTCCCGAGTAGCTGGGACTACAGGCATGCGCCACCATGCCCGGCTAATTTTTTCTATATATATTTTTAGCTGTCCATATAATTTCTTTCTATTTTTAGTAGAGATGGGGTCTCGCTCTTGCTCAGGCTGGTCTCGAACTCCTGAGCTCAAACGATCCGCCCACCTCGGCCTCCCAGAGTGCTAGGATTACAGGCGTGAGCCACCGCGCCCGGCCTTCATTCATTTTTGATTTTGTTTGTTAATTTATGTCTCTCTTTTTTTGTTAGTCTAGCTGAAGATTTATCTTTTTGTTCAATGAACTTCTCATTTAATTAATTCTTTTATATTGTTTTCCTGTTTTCTCTTCATGGATTTCTACACTGATCTTTATTATTTCCTTCATTCTACTCATTTTTGGTCTTATTTGCTCTTCTTTTTCTAGCTCAAGTTAGAAGCTTACATGATTGATATTAGACCTTCTTAAACCTAAATATCACTCTGAGCACTGCTTTAACTGCATTCCACATATTTTCATGTTCTTTTCATTCATTTAAAAATAATTTGTAATTTCCCTGTGGTTTGCGGTTTCTTCTTTGACCCATGTGTCTTTAGGAGTGTGTTATTTAATTTACAAATATTGTGGGGTTCCCAGGTTTCTTTCTATTGTTGATTTCTAATTTAATTCTATTTTGGCCAGACAACATACTTTATATTATTGTATTCTATTTCAATTTATCAAGTCTTATTTTATCAGCCGAATATATAGTCAAGAGAAGTTCCATGTGCACTTCAAAAAGAAGTATAATTTTTGGGTTTTTTTGTGTGGAGTATCCCCTAATATTGATTAAATCAAATATGTTGGCTGTGTTGTTCAAGTCTTCTGTATCCTTATTTACTGTCTGTAGTTGTTCTATCAATTCTTGAATGAAAAGTGTTGAAATCTCCAACTAATACAATTGTTGAATTGTCTATTTCTCCATTCTAGTCTAAAAATTTTTGTTTAATGTATTTTGTGGTTCTGTGATTTGGTACATATACATTTAAAATTGTCATATCTGGCAAATGTACTTTAATGTTGGTGAAGTAGGAATTTCTATGTTTGTTCCCTGGGTGAAATTTCTGTCTTTTGACTGTTTCTAGAATTAGACAATATTTATGTTCTTACCATTGATTTTGAAGAACCTTATTTATAAAATAATATTGGTCATATGATGCAACCCAGTTTGCCTTTTGATTGTGATACAGAATTTGTCACTTATTTTGGCCACTTTTTAAATGTATTCAAATCCATAAATAATTTCCCTATAAATTTATACCATTACATTTATACTTCTGAAGTCTGTTTATTCATATGCAGGCGTTAATTTAATATCTACTTTTTTCACCCCACAATGGAGAGCCAAATTTTACTGACTAGTCTTTTCCTGGCACAGTCAAGATGCTATCTTTATCATATACTACATTGCTGTGCATAAATTTTCTGTTTTGGCATGAATATTATACTCAGTTCAATTACTATGGCTTTATATCGTCCATCTCCCCTATATCTCACCATACCTTTGTTTCTTTTCAAAACTCATTGCTATTTTTATATCTCTTTATTGTTTCATGTGAGTTTTAGAACTAGCTTATCAAGTTCCACAACATATTTTGGGGCATTATATTAAATAAATAAATTCTAACATGGCAACTAGTCTTTATATTTTTCTGTGAAATTTTACAGATTTCTGCATGTATATTTCTCAAGTCACTGCTTTTTTTTTTGCTATTGTGAATGGGATTTTTTTTCTTATTACATTTTTAACTGGTTATTTCTGGGATATGGAATTAATACCCTTTATCAATTAAGGAAGTGCTTGCTTTAGTTTGCTTAACGATTTTTCCCCAAAACTGGAAAATATATTAAATTTTGTCAGATGCCTTCAAAGAATCTATTTAAATTTTATGATTTTTTTCTCCTTTAGTTTGTTAATGATAGATTTTATAAGGATTAACTATTATTGCAGTCTTGGGATAAGATCCTCTTGCTTATGATACATTGTTTTTTGTATTGGTGGATTTGACAAATAACATAATCTTCTGTGGTTCAGTTTTCATAACTGTAAAATGGGGATAACGGTTTCTACCCAATAGGTATGGCTCTGTGAGCCCAATGAATTAAAATGTTTAGAACAGTGCTTGGTACATAGTATGCTGTGTGTGTATAAATTAATGGATTTATTTTTATTTAAATAAAAGTGTTTAATTTCTTCCCACTATATACAGTTGACTTTTGAACAACATGGGTTTGAACTGCATGGGTCCATTTAAACATGGATTTTTTTCCCAACCAAACATGGGTCAAAACTCTAGTACTTAAGGGATGCAAAACCTGCATGTATGGAGGGCTGACTTTTTTTTTTTTTTTTTTTTTTTTTGTTGAGACAGAGTCTCACTTTGTTGCCCAGGCTAGAGTGAGTGCCGTGGTGTCAGCCTAGCTCACAGCAACCTCAAATTCCTGGGCTTAAGCGATCCTACTGCCTCAGCCTCCCAAGTAGCTGGGACTACAGGCATGCGCCACTATGCCCGGCTAATTTTTTCTATATAGATTTTTAGTTGTCCATATAATGTCTTTCTATTTTTTAGTAGAGACGGGGTCTCGCTCTTGCTCAGGCTGGTCTCGAACTCCTGACCTCGAGCGATCCACCCGCCTTGGCCTCCCAGAGTGCTAGGATTACAGGCGTGAGCCACTGCGCTCGGCCTGACTTTTCATATATGTAGTTCCACAGGGCTGACTGCAGTACTTGAGTATGCATGGATTTTGGTATATGCAGGTGGTCCTGGAACTAATCCCCCGTGTATATTGAGGGATGACTGTATTTTGGTTTATTTTGTCATCTTTTTCCATGCATCTTAAGTTGACAACCTAATTAATTTATTACAGTCTATAGGTTAAAATTTCATCTCATCCATATCCCATAGGTTTTAATAAATATGCTTTCATTGTTTGGTTCTAAAAAGATTGTAATTTGTATTTTCATGTCTTCTTTTGCTTAAAGGTTATTTAAACATATACTTTAAAATCTCCAAAATTTTAATTTTACTTTAAAATTTCCAGATACATGCATTTTTGCTAAATTTTTTTGTTAATTTCAGGTTGCATTTTAAATAGCAAATGTGGCCTGTATACTAGTGATTAAAAAAAAATTGTTGCAATTTTCTTCATGCCTTAATAAAATAGGCACTTTTATGGTGGTTCCATGTGTATTTATTTGTATTTGTCCATACTTTTGATTATCTCTATGAAATCAAACTCATTGTCCTTTTTTGTCATTTATCTTCCTTAGGGTTTTTTTTTTTTTTTTTTTGCCCATTTGATTTGTTGGGTTTTACGACTGTGGATTTGTCAATTCCTCCTTGTTTTTCCATCAGACTTGCTTTATATAATGCATATAGTTCATAACTTATTTTCACAGCCAACTGTTGAAATACTGATTAAGTCCCTTTTAAAAAGCTTTGAATTGTTTGTCTCTTTAACATTGCCAGATTTGATTTCCTCTTGTTACTATTCATTTTCCTGTTACCTCTGTGTAAGGTGTGAATCTGAAGAACAGTATATGGTTAGATTTTTAATCAATCCAACTGTATACTGGTTTTATGATTATACTGTATCTGGATTTATTCCACCATTTAGTGCTGTCTTTTTCTCATTATCTTCTCTTTCTCAGTATAGTGGACATCTGTTGCCATTGTTCCTTTATCAGTATAACATTCCCCTTTTTTCTCGCCATATTCTCCATTTTCTCCCTGTTTTCCTTGGGAGAACATATGGTTTGGATGGACTTGACTTATGTATAAGTTTAGTTGTAGGCCTAACCTCTTCAGGAATTGGTTTAGGGATTAGACCCAAACCAAGACAAGAGCTGAAGTGACATGAATCCCAAGGTTTTGTTAGAATTTGTGGGAAAGAGATTTTTCTCTGAACTTGAAGCTATTAGGTGATCATCTTGCTACTACTTATGAAAATCTCACCCCAAAGTAAAAAGATGAAAGAAAAACATATCCAAGAGATGACAGAGATAATGTCCTACTTTTATCATTCTATAGAGTCTCTATAGTCAGTACAATCTACAATTCCCTGGACTTTTCAGTTCTATAAACCAATAATTTCCTTTTTATTTATGCCTTTTTTTTTGACTTATGCCAATTTGAGTTGAATTAGGTCACTTGCCACCAGAAGAATGCTGATTAACACATTTGTCTTTCAGCAGACTAAGTTTTCTTTACTCATCTTGTTTTCAATTAGTAATCTATTGTCTTTTTCTAAAACTGATTTGAAAGTTTTTCATTTTTTCTTCTTTTAGTGATTGACCTTAAATTTTTAACAGACATACTTTAACTCTGTGGTCCTCAACCCCTGGGCCAGGGCCTGTTACTAGTCCACAGCCTGTTAGGAAACAGGCCGCACATCACTGCCTGAGCTCCACACCACCTCCCCCCACTTATGGTACCCCTCTCCCCAAGGTCCATGGAAAAACTGTCTTCTATGAAACTGGTCATTGGTGCCAAAAAGGTTGGGGACCGCTGCTTAACTCTAGTCATTGTAGGAGTAATATAAATTTATTAGTATCTATTATATTCTCTACTCTTATAAGGATAAGAACCACAGCATATCACCTCAACTTCTTTTTCTCTCTTATGTCAACAATACCTATGATCAATATTTAGTCCTAATGATTGTTGCTTACATCCCATGATTTCTTCTAGGATCCATTTACCTTCTTGCTGAAGAATATTGTTTAATATTTATAAACTTTTCTGCAGACTTCTGAAAGTCTGGAAATGTCTTTGTTTAACTGTCACATTTGAGTAGGAACAGAATTCTAGGTTCAAAGTTATTTTCTTTGCAGTACTTGAGTGATTTTGTTCCATTTCTTTTTGTGTGCACTTTTCTCTGATAGATTTTTAGCTCTTCTATGTTCTGAAATTTCACTTCATTGCAGGGGTCAACAAACTATAGTCTGTGGACCAAACTCATCTTGCTGCTGTTTTGGTATAGCCCATGAGCTAAGAATAGTTTTACCTTTTCAAATTTGAAAAACAAAATCAAAAGAATATTTTGTGATGTGAAAATATGAAATTAATATCCCAGTATCTATTATTAAAGTTTTATTGGAACATATCACATGCATTTGCTTACATATTACCTATGGCTGCTGAATAGTTGTGGCAAAGACCTACATAGTCTACAGTATTTACAGCGTGGCCAGAAATAATGTGATTTCTGCTCCTGTCTACCTTTTAATTGCTTTAAAAAATTCTGGGAATTATTTGGCTATTATTTCTATTGCTTTCTGAAAGGGTTTCTTACCCAGTATCCCAATCACTATCCCAAGTCAAAAATTTTTCAGCTATGTCCATTCTATTAATATTATTTAGTCCAGTGACTGCATTTTTCATTTGAAAAAAATTTCTAAGAAACTGGCTTGTCTTGCTTCAGGTGTATGATGTTTTCTCTTATCCCTCTGAAAATAGTAAATATAATCATTTTGATGTTTTGTTCTGATTGCTGTATTGTGTCTCCTTCCAAAGGTGTAAGGAAGTTGAGTATTTTATGGGTATTTCTCAACTGTTTGATATTTGTCCACTTTTCTATGTAGTTGAGAACAGACTGCTGCCTCACTGGCTACTTAGGAAGAGGTTGGAGGGGTTGTTTATGTTTTTAATGAGAATGGGGGTTAGGTGGGGTGGGAGTGGGGGATGGTATGTGCTGTTGGGGTATGGATATTTCACTGGCTGGGATTTCTCTGTTCCAACCTCCCACACTCATTGCTTTTGTCTTTCATTTAGGAGTAGGATGGGATATACAGGGGTTGGCCTACCTGGATGCATCTCCTCCTGGTTTCAGTGGAATGCAGGTATGGATCATTAAGTGCTGCTCCCATTATCAGTAACAATTATCATTACAAAGAATCTAAGCTGCTGGCTCCTTCTTCAATCTGATCCCATCTGCTTTCCTTCTTTTAGTGGTCCACTGAAGTTTTCTCTTCTTACTTTAAGAGGTGCTCTCTGTCTTATTTTTATGTGGTGTGAGACTGAAAACTACAGCATACTTTCAGTCTACCTCCTTGAAAGCAGATGCTGGTCTATATTATTGCTACTTTTTAGAAGTCTACTGAAGTTTTGTTTGTGGCGTAATATGTATTTTGTAAATTGTCCACAGACATAAACCACAAAGGTATTTTTATCTATTTTTAGGGAATAGTTTCCTGTGTCTGCAAATAATATTATAGGCTTCAATTTCTCCTTCTCTTTTGAGGTTTCCCTTCAAAAATCTGATGTTATCAGGACAGCTTTTTTTTTTTATTTCTTTTTATATCCAACCTTTGTTGTTTTCTGGTTGTTGTCATTCCATAATTGAATCTTTTTCTTTTAATAACTGACTTTATTCCTTTTACATTCACTGATCTAGAAATATTTGCCTTAGTTTTGTCATCTTTAGTTTATGCTGCATGCTCTGTGTTTTTCCTTTGTGTATACATGTTTTCTGATTCAATTAGGATATTTAGAGTCTGGCTTTAGTTTTTCAAATGTTTACTTTAAGAATATTAATTAAATGCCCAACTTGATTTATCAGCTTTTGAGGTTATCTGTTGAGATCCTGTTGATGAAACGTACACATGTATTTTCATCTTCTTTTGTATCTCCCAATTTCAGTTGTTATTACTAGAATTTACACATATATTTCTTCTTTCTCTTCACATCTCAATTTTAGTTACATTATGTTTTCCAGAATATTATATTCTGTTCTCTTTTAATGCCCTTAGCTGTTTAGCTTCTACATTTACATGGACAGAATGCTATTATTTCTTTTCTACCATGGCAGCTCCATTTCTTTGTTTTCTCTTTTTCTTCTTTTTTGAGACAGAGTCTCACTCTGTTGCCTGGGCTAGAGTGCCGTGGCGTCAGCCTAGCTCACAGCAACCTCAAACTCCCGGGCTTAAGCAATCCTTCTGCCTCAGCCTCCCAAGTAGCTGGGACTACAGGCATGCGCCACCATGCCCGGCTAATTTTTTCTATATATATGTTTAGTTGTCCAGCTAATTTCTTTCTATTTTTAGTAGAGATGAGGTCTCACTCTTGCTCAGGCTGGTCTCGAACTCCTGAGCTCAAACGATCCTCCCACCTCAGCCTCCCAGAGTGCTAGGATTACAGGCATGAGCCACTGTGCCTGGCCTTTTTATTTCTTTCAGAGACAGGGTCTTGCTCTGTCACCCAGGCTGGAGTGCAGTGGCGCAATCATAGCTCACTATGACCTTGAATTCCTGGACTCAAGTGATCCTCCTGTCTCAGCCTCCCAAGTAGGTGGGACTACAGGCGAGTACCACCACACCCAGCTAATTTTTTTGTAGAGACAGGCTCTTGCTATATTGCCCAGGCTGGTCTCAAACTTCTAGCCTCAAGTGATCTTCCTATCTCAGTCTCCCAAGAGGCTGGGATCACAGGTGTGAGCCACTGCACCTGGCCTCCAATTCTGAGCTCTTTATTTTGGTTTGTCTCTTGGTTTTATGTTTATGTCCTTTTTTAAAAAAAGAACCCCTTTACAAAGAGAAATGAAGCTATGTTACTTTCAGTTCTCACATGTTTGAAAATATATATCCATCTCTGTCTTTATGTGTCAGTGCCATCTTGGCTTAATATAAAATTCTTAGGTATAGGATTTATTTCTCTGAGAAAGTTATAAACATTGTTTCCTGGTCTTTCTTACTCAGTTTTACTGCGGAGGTATCTGAAGAAAGGCTGACTTTTTCTTCCCTTGTCTGGTGACTTACATTTGTAAAAAATGGAAAAAAACAAAACCACTCCAAACCCTAAATAAACCTTTATTCATCCTTGAATTCCAGTAAAATCACAGTGCATATCTGGGGTCAGTCACTGCTCACTATCCGTATTTCCTGGACATGGCATGATTTCTGACCTTTCATATTTAGGTTTTCTTTTATTTCAAAAAAAACTTTTGCATTATCTCTGAATATTTTTTTCTAGTCCATATATATGTTCTGTTTAATACATATAAGTCAGATCCCTTTTGTTTTCCTAACATATACCTAATTTTCTTTCTTTCTTTCTTTTTTTTAATCCTTCCTAGTGATTCTTTATTGCCTCTCAACAGAATTCCTCTTTTCCCCCTCTCATAACCCATTTTACCAGAAAGGTCTATAAACTTTTGAACCCCACTAGGGAGTTGAATCTTCATTTTCTGAGGGTTTCCAAGTATATGCATTAAAAAAAAAATTGTATAGTTTTTCTCTTACTAATCTACTTTATTGTGAGTTGATTTTTCAGCAAATCTTCAAGGGTGAAGGGGAAGTTTTCTCCGTGACCCAACAGTTGAAAGTTTATGTTTTAGAACTAGATATCTCTTTAGGTTCAAATGCAAGTTTTGTTACCAAAAGTTCGGCACTTGTTCCTGAGGCTGCATCAGAAGAATGAGGACAACTGGTTTGAGGAGAAGGAAAGATAAGTTTATTAATTTGCCAGCAAATGAGGATGTTGGCAGACCCCCATCTTAAAGTACCAACGTCCTCCCCTAATTTTCCTTTAGATACTTTTTTTGGTTCTTTCTATTAATTTTACTTGATCTTTCCAAGCCTGCTTCCTTGTCTGTATATTTTCTTAATGAAAGTTAAAAAATACACATCCACAAAATGATTTTAGGCCGGGCGCGGTGGCTCATGCCTGTAATCCTAGCACTCTGGGAGGCCGAGGTGGGCGGATCGTTTGAGCTCAGGAGTTCGAGACCAGCCTGAGCAAGAGCGAGACCCCACCTCTACTAAAAATAGAAAGAAATTATATGGACAGCTAAAAATATATATAGAAAAAATTAGCCGGGCATGGTGGCACATGCCTGTAGTCCCAGCTACTCGGGAGGCCGAGACAGGAGGATCGCTTGAGCTCAGGAGTTTGAGGTTGCTGTGAGCTAGGCTGACGCCACAGCACTCACTCTAGCCTGGGCAACAGAGTGAGACTCTGTCTCAAAAAAAAAAAAAAAAAAAAAAAAAAAGATTTTAATGCTTCCATGGAATTGCACTGTGTATGTGTAGTATAATTTTTGTTTTTGAGACAGGGTTTCGTGCTGTCAACCAGGCTAGAGTGCAGTGGTGTCATCATAGCTCACTGCAACCTTAAACTCCTGGGCTCAAGCAATCCTCTTGCCTCAGCCTCCCGAGTAGCTGGGACTACAGGTGTGTGCTACCTACCATACCCGGCTAATTTTCTGTATTTTATGTAGAGATGGGGTCTTGCTATGTTGCTCAGGCTGGTCTTGATCGAATTCCTGGCCTCAAGTGATCCTCCCACCTCGGCCTCCCAAAGTGACAGGATTACAAGCCATGTAGTATAACTTTACTAATCTTCCCATTAGATACTTTGATTGTCTCCAATTTTTCACTATTATTAACATCCACATATGTTCTTAACTATAGCAATGTGGCTTTATAAGATCAGTAAATGAACCCTAATTCCTAGCATGGAAACTCAATGCCAAGAAACTTCAAATAATGCGTATGAATCCACTTTCCTGTCTTCTTTTCTGATGCAGTTAGGCTTAAGATACTCAATGCATAATGAATGATTTTTAGGGTTTCTAGGTCATTGCCATAAAAATGACACCCCACATTTATGGCTAAGCAGATTAAAGAAATCTCTAGATTAAAGAAAGTGGGCCAGGTTTGGTGGCTTATACCTGTAATCCTAGCACTTTGGGAGGCTGAGGCAGGAAGATTGTTTGAGGCTAGAAGTTGGAGACCAGCTTGACCCAGAGAGAGACCCTGTCTCTACAAAAAAATAGTGTGCACCTGTAGTCCCAGCTACTCCAGAGGCCGAGGCAGGAGGATTGCTTGGCCCAGGAGTTTGAGGTTGTAGTGAGCTATGATGCTGCCACTTCACTGTAGCCTCGGGGACAGAGTGAGACCCAGTCTTGGGGGGGGAAAAAAAGAAAGTGGTTTGGTGATGACTTATTTAGCACTCTCAAAAAAGATATTAAAGACTTAATGGTGGAGGTACAAAATGGTGCAATCTATAATATAGAGAGGACTATCTGACATTATCTATTGGGCTGGGCTGAATATTTTCTGTTTATCCCTCCAGATCTACTCTTCCCCTGGGCTGTGCCCCAGGAGGCTGACCTAAATAGACCACATCATTGGGCTCCCTTTTCTTCTGATTTCTGATTTGAAGTCAATGTGAGACACTAGCCAGGATACTGAAGGTTATAAAGAGAATTAAGTTGGGTATTTATTCTAGCAGCTCCCTCTCAGCTGAGTTGCCACTGGTTGGCTGAGTCCCATTACTGAAGGTCACAGGTCCTGTCAGGTGACCCTCTTCATAGAGTTATTCTCTTTGGGTTCTGGTGATGGTTTCATCTCCTTGTCCCTTTAGGCCTACAGATGAAAATGGCTCCTCACTGTTGCCAGTTCTGGGTGTCTGCATCAGTTCTGTTTCTCTGAAACTCTTATGTCTTTGTAAACTCTTTTCAGATACATAGTTTGAGTATCTTGTTTGCTACATTTCTAGGAATTTGTCTTATATTTATATGTAAGATGATTCATTGCAACATTATAATTTCTACTAGTGAAATATTAGAAATAATAATGTCCATCACTACAGGACTGTAAAATAATGATTTAACTATACAGTGGAACATAATGCAGCTGTAAAAAACTATCATTCATTAGACACTTATTGTTAAGTATGGAAGAAGCAAGGTATCAAACAATGAATATATGCTATCATTTGTGAAAGAAAAAAGGAAATAACAAAAGAATGTATATGTATTTCCACACATATGGAGTAAGAGTCTTTGGAAGGGTATATAAGAACATGATAACACTGGTTGCCTCTGGGGAGAACTGGACAGTAGGAAACTTGTTACTATTTATTCTTTTTGTTTCTTTGAATATTATATCATATGAATACTGTCTATTCTAAAAATGCATTACATTAATGATAAGCCTTAGAAAAACAATGACTAAGGAAGAATTAGAGAAATTGCTGAAAAAGTCACTAGAAGATGATGGAAAAAGTCAGCAAATTATAGAGTTACTGAAATCCAAGCAGTCAAATTTTGGGATAATTTAATTTCTTAACACGGTCCCTTTATGGAATTATGCCCTGACTAGTATTAATTATATGTAGAAGTTACTTCCTGTACTGGGTTGGATGTACAAAACCATGTATGATAAATATTTATTTTAAACATGATCATTTTTATTACTTAAAGGAGCTTCAGTTCCTTTAGTCTGCTCCTCTATCTACAGGATTTATTGATACCACTAAAATAGTAGTAATGACTGCTCAGTGATCTTGGTTTCCAGTGAAAGGTACAACTCCATTAAAGCAAATGTGACATGAGAAGACTTTATCAGGAAATTAGAGAAGAGAAGACTGCTGGGGAGAATATTCATTTAACTAAAGTTGGTTTAAAAATCGTATTTTTATGCTATCCAAAAATGGAAAAAATAGAAAAGGATTTTTTTCAGGTGGTTTTAATATTCTTGACATGGGCATCCCTGTTAAAAAGGTCTATAAGACAAAGGGAGACTCACCCTTCTTGGAACTGTGCTTGTGCAGATTCCTCTGCGACAAGAGTCTCATACTCCTCAGCAGCAAACCGGTCCCAGTCAGAGGGCTCAGGCCCCTCGTTTTCAATATCCTGATTGGAAAGAGGGCAACCACAGGAAATAAAAATAATCAAAGACAAAGAATTGAGATAGGTCATCATGTATGTTGTATACTGCTGAAGAAAACCTATCTGAAAAGTGTTTCATTTCAACACGTTAAAAGAAGTGTTAAAGTAACACTCCTAAGGTGATTTTTTATACCTCAAATCACAAAATTATAACTATTTAGCAGCTAATTTTTTAGGTCTAGATTCTTTAGCCTCATATTTAGAGACCTTTCTCCAGTTCCCTCTCCCCTGGCACTTTGCACAGCAGCTGTCTGGAGTGACTTGTGGTTTGTACATGCTCACCTGAAATGTACCTTCCCCACACCCCTGGTTCTCCAGCAAATTTTACTATCTCTTTAAAAGCTAGCTTAGACACTGTGTCATCTGTGATATCTTCCATGAAACAGCCCTTCTTTCCCAAATCACTTCCTTCTCTCTATTGTAGATGTTTTGGTTGGCGTCTTTTGCTCTTGTGTCTCTGTCATCTCCATATTCCCAGTATCTCTTCAACACAGTGCCTGGAATTTATTGAGGACTTTCTAATAACATTCTTTGTAGATCAGAACAAATATCAATAATTACCATCTCTTATAAAAGTAAAAATTAGAAACAAAGGGGGAAAAAACCCATACATTTTCTTTCCCTTCTACAATATCTTAGATTATATGTTCCATGTAAAATCTTTCCAAACTGAAAATGAATTAGTATTGTCTTAGGGCCCAGGGTCAGTTATGACTAGAAAAATGTTAAGTACCTAAATATTGAATACACAGTGTGTTAATGACTACATTTAATCCATTTTAATACCCTTTCCACCCTTTTAACATTTCTGAAATTGCCATGCATCCTAGACTTAAAATTGGCAATATTTTGGGGTTTTATTGCTTAGAGGAATGTAAAATAATAGGGCATGTTAAATTCAATGAAATATAATATTGACTTTAGGCCAGCAATAACATATCTTGATATGCTCTGAGATCAGCTGCAGAGTATTTGTTTTTAGAAGGTGACTTCATACTGTTATTATTTGGGTCAAACAGTTAAGGAACATGTAGAAGAAAAGAAGACTACAACAGCTGCCTGTAGTTGTACAGTCACTATCGAAACAGTCCTTTTATATCAATATAATTTTTATTTCTTAACAGAGGAATGGTGAAAGCAAATGGTGATACTCTGTTTTTTGTTTCTGAACATGGATCACATGTCCAGGGTTTTCTGAGCGTCCATGGTTTTTGTGTATGGTGAAGGGTGCTCATCTTTATTCAGAGGCAGAATGACAATCAAAACTGATAGCCATGCACAACAATCATTAATACTTGAAAAAGTGTTATATTATATGAGAGCTATCTATCACAGAGAGCTTCTAGTTTTCATTATGATGGGGAAAGCTATTTACCATGGATTCCTGGTAAGTGAATGGTACAATTAAATCAAGGTCAATATAGTTTTTAATACAGATATATCTACTGGTATATTTTTAAAAGTCAGAAGAACAAATTTTTTTTAAAAATACTTTTTGTAACTGGTTTCTAATGCGGAAAGTACTCAGGCAGATGCAGCTTACCTAAACTTGAAGACTACCTTTGGGGAGAGATGTGCTCTAGGTTTTTTTTCCTCTGTTTTCAGTATTTGATGAAATGTTTTAAACATTACTTCTTTAAATACTGAGATTCCTACATGCATTTATTTATTTAGTTTTTTAGAGACAGCGTCTCACTCTGTTTCCCAGGCTGGTATACAAAGGAATGATTATAGCTCACTGCAGTCTCAAACTCCTGGGCCCAAGCGATCCTCCTGCCTCAGCCTCCCAAGTAGCTGGGACTACAGGTGTGTACCACTGCACCACCATACCTGGCTAATTTATCTTATTTTTTGTAGAGATGAGGTTTTGCTATGTTGCCCAGGCTGGTCTTAAACTCCTGACCTCAAGCGATTCTCCCACCTTGGCCTCCCAAAGTGCTGTGATTATAGCCATGCACCACTGCGCCCAGCCTAGAGACCATTTTAATATTAATATGAAGCACACAGCCCTGATACTGCAGTCCTCAAACAAAAGTTAAAATTATACTGGTACCTTCTGGACCGCAAAGGGGTCTCTCTGTTCATGGTCTAAGTATTTCTCCAGATTAAAGAAAGTGTCATAGAAGATGTGAGCCATTCTGCACCTCTTCAGGTCTCTTAGGGTTATTTTGCCTACATAAAAACAAATCCAGTAAATTTCATCAAGAGCTGTTGTGGAAAGAGAAAAAAACCCTTAAAGTCTAAAAGTGTATGTATATGTTTATTTTTTTTATAAAAATCCTATTTCTTTTTTTAAGTTGAGGTAAAATTCACGTAACATAAAATTCACCATTTTAGTCATTTTAAAGTGCATAGCTTTTAGTACACTCACAATGTTATACAACCATCACCACCACTATCTAGTTCAATAACATTATTATCACCCAAAAAGGAAACTCGGTACCCATCAAGCAGTCTCCTCTTTATCACCCCTCACATCCAAGCCCCTGGCAACCACTAATCTGCTTTCTGTCTCTATGGAAAAAACCCTATTTCTTTTCTTTTTTTTTTTTTTTTTTTAAGAAATTAGGTCTAGCTATGTTGCCCAGCTGGAGTGAAGTAGCTATTCACAGGTGCATTCACCATGCCATCATAGCGCACTACAATCTTGAGCTCCCGCCTCGGGCTCCCAAATTGCTGGGACTGCAGGCATACCACGCCCAGTGAAAAATCCTATTTGTTAAACAGTGGATTTGCCATCAATTGCCAGTTCTACATTAATGTCAAAGATAAACTTTAAACACTTCTGTACTTGGGAGGCCTGCACAGAAGACTTTGGAAACTAGATAATTTAGGATTACATGCCCCACTTTGTTACACAGGTGAACAGTGCAAATGTCCCTTCACTCTGTCTCACCATCGCTGGTTGGCTTCACCAGGTCAAGCATCTGGCACAATAAATCATGGAATGGCAAGGGCTCAATGCCCATGGCCTCCATCCGTTCACACTGCTCCTCGTAGAAGTACTCCAGCTCGTACATGGAGAGTACACCATCTCCATCCACATCCATGCAGCGGAACCAATACTCAATGCTAGGAGATAATGACATTCATTATCACGGGCCTGGTAAAGATCTTTTATTTACCAGATTTACTACTGCCCCTGTTTCTTTTTAAATAAGACTTACATACATGTATATGACTTAGATATAGTTTTACAAAGTTTGTTATAGAAAATGGCAGACTCCTTCTTCCTTTTATTTCACCATCTCAGAAGCAACCATGTTCAACAACTGATTATTTTTCTTTTCACCTTCACATTTTCAGATAACATGTCTATATTACTTTCTTATATTTCTGTTTTAATAACTGTATGAATTTTACACTATGAAAGATGAGGTTTTAGATCTTTACCACTTCCCACCACTACATGCCTTTCCCATCCTCTTAATATAAATTGTTCAACATTCAGAGTTTATAATTTTATTTTTCTTTTATCTCTTATTTACTTAGTTTTCCATGTACTTGTTAATAATTCAACTCTCAAATCTCTGCCAGTTGTCTAAATCCATACTCAATCCCATCAAGTATGCTACCAATTGTATCTTCTTGATGAATTTTACTGCTAGGTCTCTAGGCTTAGTTCACAGTTTCATCTAGGGATTCCTTTCTTTTATTTCTTGTATCTCACATGTTCCTCATTCTTTTTTTACTTCCTTGTTTGGTGCAGCAAATTATCTAGTAGCTTCTTGAAAAGGGAGCATGGCAGGTAAATTTTTTGAGATCTTGAATCTTTTTGAAAGTACCTTTTTTCTACCCTCTAACTTGGTTGGTATTTTGGTTAGTTATAGAATTAAAGATTGGGGTGCTTTTCCTTCAGATTTTCTATCTATCCAGTGCTGCTGAGAAATCTAAAGCCATGTTGAGATCTGATCTTTGACTGTAACTTGTTTTTTTCTCTTTGAAGCCTGCAGAGGTTTCTCTGAGTCCCTGGTAGTTTGAAATATCATGATGAAGTGCCTTGGTCTGGATCCAGCTCATCTATTTGGCTGTGCTTTCTGAGAATCTATTCAATTTGGAAACTAGTAACCTTGACTCCTTGGAAATTTTCTTAAATTATTTTATTTTTTGCCTGTCCTCTTTCTCCTCATTGATTCTCCTTTTTTAGAACTCCTGTTATTCAGATCTTTATAGTACAATATGGTAGCCACATGTGGCTTTTGAGCATTTCAGATAGGGCTAGTCTAATTTGAGATGGTTTCTAAGTGCAGATTTTGAAGATATAGTATGAAAAAAAGAATGTAAAACATCAATATTTTATATTACATGTTCCAATGATAACATTTTAGATAGGGTAAGATAGATAACTAAAACTAGTTTTACCTATTTCTTTTTACTTTTTCATTATGACTAAATTTCAAAATTACATATGTAGCTTGTATCATATTTCAATTTCTAGTTATATTGGACTTTTTGGCCTGGTTCTCCAATTTTCATATCTTGTCTCTATTTTCTACCGCTTCATCTTTTTAAAAATTGTTCTTTCTGTGAGGTTTACTTAGCTTTACCTTCTAAACATTCTGTTTTTTATTTCTGCTATCACAGTTTTGATTTCCCAGAGCTTTTTGTTTTTAGTTTCCTGAATGTTCCTTTTATAAGAAGTACTATTTTGTTCATGTTCTGTGAATGTAATTTCTTCTCATATCTCTGAGGTATTAATCACCATTTCTTTTTTGTTGTTAAAAGTTTTCTTTTCCTTGCAAAGTCTCTGTTTCATCCAGGTTACCTGTCCCCCACCCCCCGCCCATTTGTTTGGTCTCTGTCTTTTATGTGAGGCTTTACTCAGGTATCTAGTGATGCTTTGTTTTCTCCGCCTTGGGAGAATATTTAAGAATAGGTGCTAAAAAGCTGATTAGAAGTTCTATCTATGGGATAGTTGACTCTGGGCTTTACTGTAAAATGATCTGACTGGGTTCTTTCCTTGGGGATAACCCAATGTCAAATCTTTGGGTCTTTATTCTTGGGCTGGTCAGATTCCCTGGAAAAGTATCTTTTAGTTGGGGGATCAGGGCAAGCTGACTATAAGTTGAGTGAGGAATGAAGACTGGACATCCAGCATTCAGTATGCATATACTAATTTAATCTGTTTTCAATATGGCATCTATAACTTCAACAATGCTCATTCTCCCCAGCAGACAGGATCTCTA
Organism: Eulemur rufifrons; assembly: GCF_041146395.1. Lineage (NCBI taxonomy): Eukaryota > Metazoa > Chordata > Mammalia > Primates > Lemuridae > Eulemur > Eulemur rufifrons. Next base: position 119,939,975 of record NC_090989.1, read on the forward strand.
TTTTATACTTTTCAGGGAATAAAGCACCAGTTTTATGCCAGGGTAGAGGACATGATCTAGAGACTGTTTCTTTAAACAAATTTTCTATAAACTCTCATGTGTATAGTATAATCTCATTTATCATACCATATCATTTGGGGCAGGGAGAAAGAGGAGGAGGAAGAGAAGGAGAAAAGGGTGGAAAAGGGGAAGAAGGAGGAAGTGGGAATAAGAGGAGGGGGAGAAGGAGGATATATATCAAAACATTAACTATGGGTCAAGAAATTATGAATGAATTTTATATTAAGGTTTCTGATTGCATGTATTTTATAATTTTTAATACTTAAGTAAAAAAAACAAATTGGGAGGCATCAGTCTGCTAGACTTCAAACTTTACTACAAGGCTATAGTAACCAAAACAGCATGGTACTGGAACAAGAACAGAGACATAGATGTTTGGAACAGGACGGAGAACCCAGATATAAAACCATCCTTATATTGTCATCTAATTTTCGACAAAGCAGATAAAAATGTACATTGGGGAAAAGAATCTCTATTCAATAAATGGTGCTGGGGAAACTAAATATCCACATGCAGAAGATTGAAACTGGATCCCTACCTCTCACGAAAATCAACTCACAATGGACAGCAGACTTAAACCTAAGGCATGAAACCTTAAGAATTCTGGAAGAAAATGTTGGGAAGACTCTTTTTAGACATCGGCCTCACCAAAGAATTTATGAAGAAGACCCCCAAAGCAATCACAGCAGCAACAAAAATAAACAAATGGCACCTGATCAAATTAAAAAGCTTTTGCACAGCCATGGAAACTATCACTACAGTGAATACACAACCTATAGAATGGGAGAAAATTTTTGCTTTCTACACATCCGATAAAGGGCTAATAACAAGAATCTACATAGAACTTAAGAAAATCAACAAGAAAAAATCAAACAACCCCATCAATAAATGGGCCAAGAACATTAACAGAAACTTCTCAAAAGAAGACAAAATGATGGCCAGCAAACATAAAAAAGTGCTCAATATCTCTAATCATTAGGGAAATGCAAATCAAAACCACAATGAGATATCACCTAACTCCAGTGAGAATGGCCTTTATCAAAAAGTCCCAAAACAACAAATGCTGGCATGGATGTAGAGAGATAGGAACACTCTTACACTGCTGGTGGGACTGCAAATTAGTACAACCCTTGTGGAAGTTAATTTGGAGATACCTCAAAGAGCTAAAAATAGAAATACCATTTGATCCAGCAATCCCACTACTGGGCATCTACCCAAAGGAAAAAAGACATTTTATAAAGAAAACACTTGCACTTGAATGTTTATAGCAGCACAATTCACAATTGCAAAGATGTAGAAATAACCCAAGTGCCCATCAATACATGAGTCGATTAATAAAATGTGGTATATGTATTCCATGGAATACTACTCAACTAGAAAAAACAATGGTGAACTAGCACTTCTTGTATTATCCTGGATAGAGCTTGAGCCCATCCTTTGAAATGAGGTATCACAAGAATGGAAAAACATGAACCACATGTACTCACCATCAAATTGGTACTAACTGATCAACACGAAGGTGCTCACGTGGTAGTAATACTCACTGGGTGCTGGTCAAGTTGGGGGCTTGGGAGGGATAAACTCACAACTAATGGAAGTGGAGCGCACTGTATGGGGGAAGGGCACACTTGTAGCCCTGGCTTGGGTGAGGCAAATGCATTAAATGTACCCCCATAGTATCCTAAATTAAAAAAATTTAATTAATTAAAAAAACAATGTGTACATCATTAAGGAATAAACTTAAAAATTTTATCTAGCAGAAATGTGAAAAACATATGGAAAAGGCAAGTCACCTGAGATGAAATAAAAATGGCCAAACACATATAAATTCAGCCTCTCTAGTAATCAAAGAAATATAAATTGATACTTTATTCTTAATTTCTCAAATTGGAAAATATTTTTCAGAGGAAAATACCTACTGTTAGTAAGGGTTCTAGGAAATATGTTCAATACCTTGTTGATAAAGATATAAACTGATACCATTTTTCTTTTTTAAAAATACACCTACCCTTTAACCTAGCAATTACTTTTCTGGGAATTTATTCTATGGAAAAAACTGTGGATATAACAACTATTTAGCTGTAGCTATTAGAGGATATTTAGGAGAGCATTCCATAAAAAATTTGGAGTATATAGCAATTCAGATTTAAAGCAATGGAAATAATCTAAAAGTACAAACAGTATGTAAAAGTATATGGGTTAAACGTCCCTAATCTGAAAATCTGGAATCAAAAATGCCTCAAAATCCAAAACTTTCAAGCACTGACAAGACACTCAAAGGTCATTCCCAAAGGAAATGCTCACTGGAGCATTTAGGATTTGGGATGCTCAACCTAAGTATAATGCAAATATTCCAAAATCCGAAAAAAATCTGAGATCCAAAACACTTCTGGTCCCAAGCATTTTAGATAAGGGATACTCTATCTGTATATGAAAAATATTATAATGAATGCCAACTTTTAATGAAGTTTTTTTCCTGGATATTAGAATTACTAATATAATTTATTTTCTTCTGCTCATCTATGTTTTCTAATTACCTATAATGGATAATAAGTTATTACTTTTGAAATGGATAACAGTCATTTAAAAATAATATAACAAGTTGCCAGAAGAAATGGCTTATTTTTTTCTATTTCAACAAATATTTCCAAAGAATATACTCAACATTTAGATAACTCTTTGAACCAATATGAAGACAGTTGAGTTGGTTATATCTGTAAGCACCATCAAGGATGGCAGCCCTTCCCTTCTTTGGTACTAAGCACAAACAAACTATGTGCAGGGCACTGTGTTACACAAGATAGAGATAAAAAGAAGTAAGGCAATTAGATTTTTGGCTTAAATGAGAGGTATCAATGGGAGAAAAAGATGTGTAAATTCTCAATTATAAATCAAAGTATATTTGACAGTGTGAAGGAAAGGGAGTGATGATTTCAACTGAAAGAACAAAGACATGTTCTTGTATACTTAATCACTTACAATTTGCTTTTCTTTCTCTCTCCAGTTTACCATTGAACCATTGAGATCATAAAACTAAAATTCACATTATCTATTGCCACATACTATATAAATCCTTACTAGTCCTACTTATCCCTCAGGGTCTGCTTACATGTCACTTCACCTTTGTTTCTGTGGGTAACAGCACTTCTCTTGATATGCCTATGTCATGAATTCAGTGCCTATTCCCTTTCTTAGACTGAGAGCTCCAAGAGGACAGAGACTAAGTCTAACCTATTTTAGTATCCTCAGGTTGAGTCAGCTTCACAAGGTATGCATCATGACTTTTTCCAGCTTTATCCATGTGTTTAACATCTTGGCAAAGGAAACTTAGAAGTCATACCTGGTAGGGTTCCTTTTGTCTTCCTCAGAGATCAAAAACCAAACAAAATCTGCATAGCTCATTCTTCCCTCTTTCTGTACAGTTTTTCCCCTGAAGAAAATACATGGTTATAAAATTTCCTGAGCAATAACCCAGATACATTTAATAGAATGATGGACTTAGAAATAAAGTAACATCTTTCTCTGGAAATTTAGTTAAAATTTTTAAAAATTTAGAATGCTGGATGCCTCACAAAGGGCAACCCTTTTATGGTGTATCTTCTTTTCAGAGGCCTAGAGGGTGAAATCAGAGGGCATCTGGCAAATGTGAAGAAAAGAAATCTGGTTTCTAATTTGAATGCAAATAAATAATCACTGGGATCAAATACTGTTACCTGTAGTTAGATATAGGATTAATAGTCATATTAAATAATTACTATCTTGTATAATATTAACCATGAGTATGTTCTATAGGATATTATTTGGCCCAGTAGCACTGCCAAATTATGCAGGAAGTCTTGCTAAAATGAGATCATTACAGTATTACTTGCAGTTCATTTTTAAACTCAGATTTTAAACTACTTACCTTGTTACTGCTCCAGAGAATATTCTTTCAATAATTCTGTTTGATGAAGCTAAATATAAATAAGAAATTACAAAGCTAGTTAGAGACATACTCCATAATGGCAATACTTTTGGCAAATTTATTTTTATTAGCTGTAAGGTAAACCATAGTAATCTTCCATCATGAGAATAAGACTAAATTTTTCTTATGTATGATTTATACTTTCTGGAAGTAAGAATTTGAGGTGGCTTACTATCCATTAATCAATAATTTTTAAAAAGAACAGGCAAATGAATGTCCCTGATATCTGGGAGGTATTTATATGGTTGAGTGCTAAGTTAATTCTGAACATCCTGACAACTAAGATGAAAATGTATAGGATTTGTATTGATCTTGTTATTCAATAAGATGAGACATATTTTCCTATAAAATACGACAAATTTTATCCTAGCATTAAATTCAAGGGGGAACTGGTTGTGTAGCTCCTAATACAATATAATATAAAACAAAACAGTAAAACAATGGAGAATGCTTTCAAGTAGAATTAAGATACTAAAACCTACCAAAATGTACTTTTATATTTGCATTCTATGAAAGTCCAGGATATAACATGATGCAACATAAAATTTTTACACTTTCTATCAGTGAGTTTTATTTATAGAGAGAGACAATTTTATCTTAAGATAGTATGTTGCTTACAATGATAGATCCTAGAGAATCTCTGGTGGTTTCAAAATAACCAAAGGCATTAGTTAAAAAAATAAAAAATAAAAGAGGGCCAGGTGTGGTGGCTCATGCCTGTAATCCTAGCACTCTGGTAGGTCAAAGTGGGATCACTTGAGGCCAGGAGTTCAAAACCAGCCTTGGCAACATAGTGAGACCCCTGTCTCTACAAAAAGCAGAAAAAATTAGCCGAGTACAATGATGCACACCTGTAGCCCTAGTTACTCGGGCAGCTGAGGCAGGAGGATCTCTTGAGCCCAGGAATTTGAGGCTGCAGTGAGTTATGATGGCACCACTAACACTCCAGCCTGAGCTAGAGCTAAACCTTATCTCCACAAAAAAAAAAAAAAAAAAAGAAAAAAGAAAAAAAGGCCTAGGGATCTAAGACCTGTTCTTTTAACAAGTGCCCCAGGCAATAGCATGCACACTAAAATGTCAGGACTGTTAGGAATTTAGCAGCTAGCCACATCTAATTCTTCTGCTTAGAGTTAGTTAGGTACAGTCAGCATAAAGGTTGATTAGTTTGATGAAGAGAATATGTCTATTAGTATAGCCATACCTGGCCACACATGGAAGCTTATATAAAAACCTATACTTTGAAGGTTTATAGGGTTAATAATTAGTACTAGATAGGAAAAAAAGAGGGCTATATAGGAAAGGCAAGAATATTTAATTCCAAAGCTAACATCTTTTTAAAAAGGCATTTTTTTTAGCTTTAGAAAGTTTAGCCTCCTAAATTGAAGATCGTATTGTTCCATGTTATCTCCTTAGGGACAGTCTGGCGAGTGGATAATTATGTAGAGTTTAGTGTTTCCTTCATTTATGCAGGGCTAGAGGCCTGCTTTTCTGGACTTCACCCCATTAATATGGATAGCTCTTGACTTGCTATGTGAATATATACAATATTTGGGGAACTTAGTAATAATTATGGTTATATTATCCAGAGAGGGAGCTTTAAAGCCATAGGGTTGTGCATGATCTCTGAACCCTGGCTCATGTTGTACAGATGATCTGTCTACTGGTAACAGGAAGATGCACAGCTAATAAAGCCGACCTGATACCCTTACAAATATCTTCATCTTTCTGCTATTCTGGTGACAGGAAGGTTATGACTACTTGAAGAAGGGATGTAACAATATTAATATATTGATCAGATAAGTACATTTGAGTAGTTCCCCTTGATGTCTGCTTGGCATCTGAAAATTTGAGAGCGAGAACTCTGTTTCCTAAATATGCAAAGCTCCATGAAACTTCACATCATATATCGTGAGCCTTTTCTTAAGCTGTATACCACTGGTCACAGAGACACCAAATAACAGAAAAAAAAATTCAATTCATTTATGTAAGATTTACTCTACTACATCTAAAAGGCTAAAGTCTGATTTAAAAAATCGACAGTGCCTGAGAAGACATTTAAGAATAGAGCAGGGACAATCTTATGAGAGAAGAATGAATAAATGTATCTTGGTGCATGGTTAAGAATATTAAATCAGTAGGCAGTAGGTTCTAAGTTTACTACAGGAAAAAATGAAGCGAAAAGGGTAACATCATAAGTAATTTTTTGTTTTCTGTCAAAAGAAAGTACACAAAATTCACATATAGAGACAATATCTTTTGGAATTAAAGTCACAAAAGTAAGTTTTTATGAGTCCGTGAAAATAAACTTGGCAAGTTAGAAACATTATTTTCATCCTTGGCTTTTTATAGAAATACTATTAAATGGGAAAGTTTATAAAGGTATATACATATTCCTTTTGAAATAGATTTACACAGGTGTGAATCTTAGTTCATCATCAGAAAATACACATCACCATAAAGACCCACCACTTCATCAATACTAAGACTGATTGCTTACTTACCTCCAAACCCCTTCTCCCACACCAGGCCTTTAAATAAAGAAATTAAATTATCTTTGCATGTCTTAAAAATTCTTGGCCCTGTAAAGAGGACTTGATTAGATATAGAATTCAGGAAATCGGAATTTCTCATAATGAGTAGGGACAATTTACATGATTCTTCAAAATGGTTAAGTCTTAGCATCTACAGAGTCACTCACTCACCCTGGTCATTGTATCGAGATAGATCAGCCTGGCTGATGTAGAGGTCGTGATCACTATCTAGTTCCCAGAATTTACAATAAATAACATAGAAATGTTCATAGGAGAAGTAATCTGTGATTTGGTTTATATCTTCTTCTTCTTCCAAAAGGGCTAGAGTCTGAAATGGTATAAAAAGAAGGATTAATTTCAAAATTATGAAAAACCAGCTTTGTCCATTGTACAGAGTCTAGCAAATGTTTGTTTTAAATTGAATTTGCAATTTTGTTTTTGGTAACAAATCAGGAACTTTTTTAATAGGCAACTTCACCCTACCTTTAATTTGCTGAGCTCTGTAACGTGCTTAACAAATAATTAGATGCTCTGGATACAACAGCAAGGAAAGAGAAGGATCATTACTAGGAGGACTGTAACCAGTCAGAGGTCCACAGACTGGCAGGCACAGAAAAATTAGACAACGGGTTTAATTATATGGCCATAAACTAACACTGCTTTTTAACTTTTCCAAGTCATGTGAGCAATATTAAGAAGAGTAGGCATCCACATACCAGGTTCAGTTTTGTAATGAAATCAAGTTTACCATAAATGATACTTATACATACAATAGTGATGACACATGGTGGCCTGGCATAGAACTTTAGGAAATAGAAAAAACAAAATGAGACCAGATATATCAACAGTCACCATAAAGACAGATGAGTTAAATTTCCCAATTAAAAAATTTCAATTGAGTATCAAAACCTAATCCAAAAAACAGATCTAGGTATATGCTATCTACAAGAGGTATACCTAAAATAAAATTAAGATGGCAGGCTAAAAAAAAAGATGGACATATACTAGTCAAATGTTAATAAAAAAGAAAGCGTATCAGGCTGGGTGCGGTGGCTCACGCCTGTAATCATAACACTCTGGGAGGCTGAGGTGGGAGATCGCTAGAGGTCAGGAGTTCGAGACAAGCCTGAGCAAGAGCGAGACCCTGTCTCTACTAAAAAATAGAAAGAAATTAACTGGCCAACCAAAAATATATAGAAAAAATTAGCCGGGCATGGTGGCGCATGCCTGTAGTCCCAGCTACTTGGGAGGCTGAGGCAGTAGGATCACTTGAGCTCAGGAGTTTGAGGTTGCTGTGAGCTAGGCTGACGCCACGGCACTCTAGCCTTGGCAACAGAGTGAGACTGTCCAAAAAAAAAAAAAAAAACAAAGCATATCAATCTTAATAGAAGATCTTAATAGAAGATAAAACAGAATTCAAGGTGAAAACATAAGAGAGAAAGAGGACTGTTTCATAATGCAAATATATTACCTTGATAAAATTTTTTAAATGTAAAATTGGAAAGCCAAAACACTTCCTATCTAGTAGTAATTATTAACCCTATAAACCAGTGTTCGAAGTATAGAAGGTCTTTATATAAGCTTCCATGTGTGGCCAGGTATGGCTGTACTGACAGACATATTCTCTTCATCAAACTAATGAACCTTTATGCTGACTGTACCTAACTAACTCTATGTAGATTGTATTGAAAATTGAAAATAACATAAATTATTAAATTATGGTAAATCTGTTCAATGGAAGATTATGCAGCCAGTAAAAATTATTAAGTCTACATAGAAAAGGAAACCATGATGTGATAAATAAAAAATATAGGATATAGATTGTATACACTAATAACTATGTAAAATCCTAAAATCCATATTTGTATATGAATGAGACTAGAACACATACAAAAATGATTCCAGTTGTATTAGAGTGGTAAAATATAGTTTTTATTCTTTTTTCCAAACTTGCTTGTAATGTTTTGTTTTACAAAATTCCCTTTGATGTGTATGAAGTAGAATACTTTCAATAAAACAAATCTTCAGAAGCAAAGAACTATCATTTTCATCCACTGGATTGTCATCAAATGAAGATGACAGATAAATTCTATTGTTGGTGACTATATAAGTGAAAGTATGAACTGGTGCAGGCTTTTAGGAGGGTAACTTGGCGGGATCTGTCAAATTAAAAATGCATATACTATTAATATTTGATCCAGGATTTTCTCTCCAGTGGTGTATTCTAGAGAAATTCTTATATACACACAAGAGGAAAGAACAAGGATGTTCACTGCATCATTGTAACAGAGGAAATCTGAAAATGATTTGAATGTCAATAGAATATGCAATTAGTTTATCCATGTGATTGATTATGCAGTAGTTAAAAGAATGAGATAATTTATATGAATGGAAATGAAAAGAACCCCAAGACACTTGTTAAGTGAAAAAAAAAAAAAAAACCAAGTTAACAGAATAGTATGAACCCACAGAGTGAAGAGATAAATAGCAACTTCTGCTCATTTATTACTATAGATGTGTTCATATTATTTGAATGTTTTGAGTATTTGTTTAAATACTAAGAGGAAGAATAAGGAGAGGAGTAGGGGAGGGGAGAGAGGGGAAAATAAATCATGCTCTAGGAACCACATGAGTTCTGTTTCCAGTTCAGCAACTTGCTGGTTGTGTGATCTTATATAAGTCATTCACCCATATTTTATCACGGGTTAAAAGAAAGTTTTTTATCATTATAATAATGATTCAAAAAGTACAAACTATAATGTGCTTCAGGAATATGAGGGATTATTATTCTTGACGTAATATGGAATCACTGCCATCTTCACTCATCCCGTATTATTAATAAAACTAGTGAGAGCCCAGGCAAGCATTAGGTGTTCAAAAATATCAACAATGACTGATATGATGACTGTTCATTTTGGAATAAAAAAATGTTTGTATATCCATCACGGACTGCTAATTTTGATAAGGCTTTATTACTTTGTCTATCCCAGATGAAGATAGGAAAAATAAAGAGTAAATAAGGTTGTATTATTAGCCTAAGGTTCATTTAGTAGGAGTCATTTAAAATAAAACATTTTATTTCCTTCCAAGTGTGAACAATTCCACTTTCTTTAGGTTTATGGAAGCTTAAACAATCAGGCATGAAGATTACCTCGGTAAAAGGCTCCCACTAGTGGTCAATACTCACTCTCTCATTTGGTAAAATAAATAAAATAATTGAATGAAATGTATTCTTTCGTAAAAGAAATATTTAGCAGGTACTGGATAGTCATTGCTGACAGGATCAAGTCCAAAATCTTCCATTGCTTTTGTAAGGCTCTTCCCAACCTCGCCTCTGCCCACACCCTTTCAACCCCATCTCTGGTCACACTCTGGGAGCCTTTGGATACTTAAGACTGTTTGGCAGTTACTGAATATGACATTTGCATGTTTCCGGCCTTTGCTTATACTGCTTTCTCTATCTGGAATCCTCTTTCTTCTCAAATTTTATCTTGGTAAACTCCTGATATCCTCTAGGGTAAAGATCATATGCCAGTCCTTCTGTGAAGCCTCTCTGCACCATTTATCAATGTCTGTGGAATTCATCAAGTGAGGTGTGGTACACCTCTCTCTCTTGTTCCACAGTGCATGCCTCAGGGAGAGATCCTTAGCTATTCTATTCATCTTTGTCTCCCCACCCCAAACATCCCAGGGTCCAATTATAGGTATTTGATAAATGCTTAATGACTGAAAGTAGTGACAGTGCTTTGCATACAATAAGTACTCAAATATTTGTTAAATGAAGTAAAGAAATTATTTAAATTGCTCTTTATATATGAAATCCAATGAGAGGCATACTTGCAAAAAGTTGCTTTTTCTTATCTCTGTCGAAGTAATTTTTCCACTCCAAGATCTGTTGACTGTGTAGAAAATTCTCTGAATAACCTGGTTCCCAAGGGAAAACAAAACCAAATAAAAACATTAAATATCTCTATTACTTTATCAAAGCCCATCTTATGAATATGCTTGGAACCAATTTAAGTTTTGTTTTTTTTATTATGTCAAATGTAATTTCTAGTAAAAATTAACACTATATTTTAAAATCTACGTCTACATATATTTTGAATTTGGCTCTATAATTATGAGAAGAATAAAAAAATTCTCTACTCACAAGTCTTCATTTCCCAGTTGCCTACACATCACTTCCTTTGTTTACTTCTCATTTATACAGTGATGCCTGATTCATATAATACTTATGGGGCTATATGTTTTGGGTGGGCAAATGAGGCGGGAAGTAATCTGCTAGGTTGGCTTAATGATTGATTAATCAGTCAGAAGGATGGCTGTCAAGGTGGTGTAATTCAAAAGGGCATTATTCTGATTATCATAGCCTTATTCACTGGAGTCTTAAGGACTCCTGGTCTTTCAGATTCACTATGTAAACTCAAATACATCTGGGTAATTTATTTCCTGATCTTTATTTGGGTATGAACACCTTTGTTATTAGCTAGTGTTTTAATGAGTTTAATAGAAGTGCAACTCTGGGGAAGACCCTGGATAGGATGGGGAGAAGAGGAGACAGGAAGCAAATGTGTGTGCTGGGGATATGTGTGCTACAATATAGGAGAGGATTGGAGAAGGAAGAAGACAGAGGCTACTATCCTGAAGTAGGAGGCCATAGTGAGTTCTTAACAATTTTACCTGCGATTACTCCTACCCACTCAATTTCCTTCTTTCACCTATTAATATTATTTTTTTTCTCCCAAAGGAAACAGTGGTTGAGAAGAGCAATTTAAGCAGTTTTTTGGTACTTTGGCTTTTATTTTGATAGTCTAATAACACAGAAATCCTTTATCCTTGGTGGTTTTATCATGGAAAAGGTTAGATCTCTTTTTCAAACTATTTTGGTGCAAGAAGAACAAAGAAGTAAAGACCTTTGGACATCTTTCCAAAGAGAAGGCTTAATGAGGTACTAAACCACCATTGTGCTTCTGAATTCTTCAGCAAAGACAGTGATACTCAAACTGAATGGGGGAAAATTAGCATCAGGATGAAGGTTTAGATTTCTACCGCCCAGCATTTACCAGCATTCACCACTGATAGCATCATCTGCTATCAGTGCTAACCTTGTCTGACCCCCCAGAATCGAGCCCAAGCTCCACACTCCACAGGAGGCCCCCGGACAGGGGCTGGGTTAGAAGGTTAGAATTCTGCTTTCTGTGCTCCCACTGCCACCTGAGCCCCCCCTTCAGTCATCGCTGTGGTTACTTCTAAACACTGGTGTGTACCTGACCATCACCACTTCCACACACCAGGGGACCAGGTATTTCCTGACTTGTGTTCTAGTATCTGATATGGAGCTTTCTATATATCAGGTGGTCCATAATTGCTTGATAAAGTAATGAGGTTTGGAAGCTGTGTAACAAAGACTTTTGTGTAATCTTTGTGATAGAGAAACATGGGTTGGTTTCATAGCTAGTTGAACAACTCTACTCAGAGTTTTGCATAGCAGATAGATGCCAACCCAAGACAGGTCTCTAATTAGTATTTCATACAAATCACTATTTCTATGATTTACAGATAGAACGCATATAAAATGTGCAAAAAACATAAAGCAGGAAAGGTTAACTACATTCAAAATGATTGTGAAGATGCTACTAATGTAGTAATGTTTAATCTCGAGGAAAAAATAAGACTATAGACATGCTCATGATCTGAATGGCTGACTACTGGGTAGAAGAAGAAACTGACTTGTTCTGTGTTGAACCACAGGACAGAATTAGAACTGCTAGATGGAGATGCCCTTATACTGAAATGCTTCAAAATAAGGAAATTTCCTAAAATTAGCCTTATGATATAATGTGTTTGTATGAACGTAAGGTTTCTTTTCACCAGGGAGTTGACAGGATTCCTGCATTAGGTAGGAGCTGGGACTAGCTGGTGCACAATTTCTCTACTGGCCTCAATCACTCAGACTCTGAGGTCCTTGAGGACAGAGAATGTGTCTTGCTCAACACTGTGTTCTTAGCACTAGCTTGGCAGAAGTTCATATAAAAATGATGGAGGATTTTTAGCATGGAAATTATATATATGAAAATAAACATTAAGAATTTAATTTACCATAATTTCACTTGCCCTCTCTCAAGTTAAAGTCAATTTCAATATATATTATTACACCAAATTTTTCTTTTGTTGAACATTAGATTTTTGTCCTTATTTCTTGACTTTGTATATAAATGTATCTTAAATTCTCAGTTTCCTATCTAAATTTTATGTTTATATACTCGAATATTTTATATGATTTATGGAAGTACTGTGTTAAAAATTATATAGCTTTAATCTGTATCTAGTTCTGCTATTTAATTTTTCTTTTCTTCTTTTGTTTCTCTTGACAGAATTTTTAAAATTTGCAGTTTGCCTATTAGGCATTTCCTATTTTTAGCCTCTGCTAACCTACTTATCTAATACTATAAAACAATGTACCTGTAGTCCATTTTTCCATAGCCTAAATCTCCTTATTCAGTGACCCCACTTCATCAGCACATTTGTTGGTTTCCACATCACTGATTCAGCATTTTAGATAATCAAGGTAGGGCCACCATCTAGTGGTGAAAGCATATAGCTGCTGGTTCCACATTAATTACAATTGTTATTTTTCTAACTTTTGTTCTACCACTTTTAAGTGAATAAAAATTAATCACCATTTAAAAAATGTCAAACAAAATTTAAAAATAAACCATAATTAAAATAATCATTTACTACCAGTGACAGAAATGAAACTTGACAATCTTTCACCAAGGGATCTCTAGTCAACTTGATAGGTTGAATCATGAGCCAGTTTCCTTTCTTCTTTTTATCTGTGGAACTGGAAGCCTCTAATTCACAGATATAGGACACCAGGAATGGAAGTAAGCGTTTGGTGGCTCTGTCGTGTAGCTTTTGATAAGCGAATTAAATGCAGACACAGAAATTACAAAGAATTTCTCACTATAGATGACATGACTGCAGAAAAACATACTCAAATGCTGTAAACCTGGCTCTGCCACTTGGCAGGGAGGAGTGAATGGATTTCTAATCAACTCTTTAGTTAACATGGCTCTGAAAAGTATTTCTTCAAGGTCTGCTTTAGAAGTTGGACTTTAAATAAAAATGATTTCATTCTCTGTCAAGAAGAAAAGTTTTCAAGGGGGAAGAGTTAATAAGCTCTTAGTGATAAGCAGTCTTCACCACAGCTTAGTCATCTTAGGAAATATCAGTACCTTGTCCTCAACAATTAAAATCCTGGCATTTCAGCCTGAAGTGATGGGATTCAGGCCAAACATGATACTGAATATATGACTAAGACACCATCTGAGCAAGCCACAGAAGTATCTTTATTGCCAGCACCAGTGTCATAAAGAAGTATTTTAAATCTCATCACTTATTTTAAAAACTCAAGTGAGGATTTCTTTCCTCAAAAGTCAGCATATGTCAGTTTGGATAAGCAGAGCCTTTTTTATTCACTGGCAATCTCTGCACAGCATGTAAAACTGCAAACTCAAGGGCTACAATTTGCTGGTATTTCTAATTTTCATTTTCATTCAGTACCAAAGGCTTATTTCTTAACTGCTAACTCTCTGGGGAAATAAAAAAAGAATATGGACTGACTTTTAGGTGCAATCTCTTATTTGGGTAGTGATGTCCTTCTTTACAGTATACATAGCTGGTGCTCTGTCTTTCCAGTCTAAAAATAGCTGACAAAATAATTAACTCAATAGTCTTCCTATAACATAGGTTTTCAATGATAAATAGAAAATAAAAGTCCAATTTTTCTTCATCATATATATATCACACATAAGCTAATATTTGGGTCACACTTTGCGTCAGTGGTTTCTTCCAACTATAAACTGAAATAACTGAATAACTCTATCATGCAATCATTATAGTAATTGTTCTTCTACACTGCATGCCACTGAGATTATATAACAGTCAATAGGGTCATATGATAAAATGATTTTTGCTTTTTCTGAAATATTTGTCATTAATTCTGAGGCTGACCTTTGTAAGTTTCTCAGAAAAAGTGTGATATTACGTTTTTGCCAACAGCAGGGTAGAGAATGATGCCTTTCTAGTTACTTTCACACCTCCTAACAAATTAATTTCATATTAGTTGGTCTTATTTTGCGTTTGTTCTAGAAAAACTCACTGTACTATGAAATAATGCAAAGGTTTCAATGATTTGCAATGTAACTTGGCCATTATTTGACCAAGTTTTGTAACAGAAAAGGCACTGGGGAGAACAGATAAGCAGTCTGATAAAATTCTATTTCCAGATATTTGTTGTTAAACATTTTATTTGCACTTTTCATTTTTTGGTGGTAGTATAAGATTATCATGACAGCAGTTATTCACTTATCTCAATAAAGACAGATTCACATTTTATGTTCCTAATTAGGCCTCTTTAGTCTTTATGTTATGATGCTATTTTGAGGTGTCATATTATCATTATTTCATCACAAGTATTTTACACTTTAATGACTACTTCTGAGTAATAGAACTGAGGATAAAGCAGCATAATACAACTGTGAACTGAGGATAAAGCAGCATAACACAACAAAGTGTAAATTTAACAAATGTAAACAATAATATACAAATGCCATGAAAATATGACAGTAGAGATAATTAACTATATTCTGTTAATTGACCAGTGTAGTTCTTTTTGTTCAACAGCTATGTATTTATTTATTTATTTATTTATTTTAGAGACAAGACTTTGCTCTGTCACCCAGGCTGCTGGAGTGCAGTGGCACAATCACACTACTGTAACCTCGAATTCCTGGGCCCAAGCAATCCTCCCGCCTCAGCCTCCTGAGTACCTAGGACTACAGGTGTGCAAGACCACGCCCAGCTAATTTGTTTATTTGTAGAGATGGGATCTCGGTATGTTGCCCAGTGGTCTTGAACTCTTGGCCTCCCAAAGTGCTGGGATTACAGGCGTGAGCCACCGTGCCCAACCTTGTTCAGTGATTATTAACATGATAGAATTTCTTCGAAAATGTGAATTATATGTGAACAAAATGGTTTCATGGCTTTCACTCTGAAATCATAAAACTTCTTGGGGACTACTTGCTGGATGACCACAGACCATCACAGGTCCAGGTACTTCAAGAAATACCAAACTAAAAAGTATACAGAAAGAAAATTTATCTCTACTTTACTCTTTTGTTCTTTAACATCTCTACAAATAAACTAAAAAGTTCCTCTATAGAGAGCATTTTCTGAATTGGTAGAAGGTTGGATTAGATTATTTCTAAGATCTTTTCCAACTCTTTTTTTTTTTTTTTTGAGACAGAGTCTCGCTCTGTTGCCCTGGCTAGAGTGAGTGCCGTGGCGTCAGCCTAGCTCACAGCAACCTCAAACTCCTGGGCTTAAGCAATCCTCCTGCCTCAGCCTCCCGAGTAGCTGGGACTACAGGCATGTGCCACCATGCCCGGCTAATTTTTTCTATATATATTTTAGCTGTCCATATAATTTCTTTCTATTTTTAGTAGAGATGGGGTCTCGCTCTTGCTCAGGCTGGTCTCGAACTCCTGAGCTCAAACGATCCGCCCACCTCGGCCTCCCAGAGTGCTAGGATTACAGGCGTGAGCCACCGCGCCCGGCCTTTCCAACTCTTAAGATTCTAAATTATGCTGTTAATATGCCTGAGTTTACAGAACAGTCAATAATCAGAACCCAATAATTCTTTAGAATTGCAGCCACAGCTAATATAGAATTCTTAGGCATGAATAATTTCACATGTGCACTCAGTACATATTTACTGTGTGTCTAATGTGTGCCAGGCACTATTCTAGGTACTGGGGATATGCAGTGAAAAATATAGCCAAAGACCCTGCTCTCATGGAATTTACACTGAGAGAAGGAGATGGACCATAAACAAATAAAATCTAAATATCAGATGATAGGAGTTAAGAAGGAAAATAAAACAGGACAAAGGAATAGAGAGTGTATGTGGAGAAGACAAGGGGCAAAGAAGGATAATGAAGGCAGAACGTGATCAGGGAAGGCCTCACTAATAAGGGAATGTCTGAGCAGGTATCTGGATAAAGTAAGGGAGCAACAGTGTGGAAATCTGTAGGAAGAGCCATGTAGGCAAAAGAAAGAGGAAGAACAAAGCACCTGAGGCACAAGTAGATCTGGTCTGCTTATGTGTCTTAAGCAGAGTAAGCAGGGGGGAGGGAAGAGAGAAGATGAGAAAGCAGGGATTATGAGGGTATGGGAGGATTATGGTGAGTCTGGGCAAGGACTTCGGCTTTTATTCTGAGGAAGATAGGAAACTATTTGGAGGGTTTGAGCAGAGGAGTGATATGATCTGACTTATATTTTTAAAGGATAACTCAGTTTGCCTTATGGAAACCAGACTATAGGGCATTGAGGGTGCTAACAGGGAGACCAATTAGAAGTAATCCAAATGACAAATGAAGGTGATCGGCCAGATTGTAGTGGAGGTAATTTAGTACAGTGTTGCTGCTAACAGGCAAAAATAATTTATGAGATAGTCTGAGATGACAGTGACACCTTCTGGCTCAGATAAAATCTTACAAAGTTTAACACTAACAGAAGAAAGCCAATGTAAAAGCAAAGAATGAAGTCCCTACAGGAGGGACTTCTGTAGTTTGAAATTTTGTAATTTTGTAGCTCAGCAGAACCTCACACATCCCAATAAACTGTACCCAAAGAATGAGGGTGGTCTTCAAAGGAGACTGCCCTGGTTAGCCGAGGGATCTGAGTTAGAGGCAAGGGCCTTCTCCCTGGAGTGTGTCTATAAATGGCCCTGGGGCTTGTCGGTGGAATGTCCCCAAAGATAATCTGGGAGCTAGCTACACTATACACTGCAGGCCTGTGTGCTCTCACTCATAATTCATGCCCTGCCTGTGACTGACCACGTGAAGCTGTGCCTGAGAAACAGGAACTGTGAGCACCTCACAAAACAGGGGATTGTGATTACGTTACTTTAAATGCTTACATGATTTACTTTCTGATTACACACAAGCTATTTTGCGTTATCATTTCCAGTTCTAACCTTGAAGAACTAGAGACACATCTTTTTCTGGGACAGGCTGTCAAAAATTCTTTTCAGTCTTATTTGGAAATACTAAAAGATCAACTGGCTATCAACATTCATAACAAAGCAAAAGGTAGACCTCATAAGGCCAGACAGAATGAGTATATTACTTTAATTTTGTATACAAGAGACCTCCTTTGGGCATAAATAAGGGAAATATAAATAATTCAATTTTATTCACCTTCCTTCCACTTAAAAATAATTATTATAGCCCATGTTACCTTTTGTATAAATATCTGAAATCCTGGACACCAGACACTGATAAAAAGGTGACTTTCGGAGTTATATTAAGAAAAAAGTGGACTAAGCTTACCGTGGTGATGTAGCGGGAGTGGAATTCTGGAGCATCTTTCAGGAACGTAAGACCAGGGTGTGTATCCACCACATCCTGAAAAAGATCAAAACCAAAACTAAATTAACAAACATTCAACAATTATGCCTACAGAATTTTTTACCTCCTGTATAATACATTACCAGTTGAGTCAACCTTGCTATTTTATAATATTGAACAATGCACTTAAAATTTAATACTTTATTAAATTCAAGTTTTATTACAAGCATACATATGTGTGCTTTTCTGTATGTATAGTATACTTTAATAAAGTTAAAATTTTAATGTAGCTATATTTGGTGATTTGTGACTCAAATGTCTTAGAAGCATGCAGTTATAATTCTAACACATCAAAGTATGTCAGGGAAATTCATCCTACAGATCTTGGTAGAGGTTGCTAAGTGATATTTATACACAAAAGATGTGACAGACATAAGCCCATGAGAATGATTCTTTTTCTTAACTTTCCAGAAATTTTTGAAAAAAACAGCACATGTAGCCAAGTAGTTTGAAATCTGCCTATGTTAAGTTGTGTGAGCCAGCTAATGTCCATCAGTTTTTGTCATAATAATTGTGTGGACAAAACTGTTTTCAATTTAGGTTTTTATTCATTTTTAAATCTCGTATCTTGTTCTTACTGAAGACTGTTGGAATATTAAAACCCTAAAATACTGTTTTTATTTTCTAATTAGATTTTTAAAGCACTTTGAATGAGCCTAGGGAAACTATCAGAGGTAATTACTGTTTATTTAACCAGAGGAAGCAGCAATGCCAACATAGATAGAACCTATTAATACTGGCTAGCCATCAATGGATAGACATCAGTTATATTTCTTTTCTTTGTTTCTTCAGAGCAGTTAGCTATACATAACTACTAATATACAGTCTCAAACCAGTGAACCTTACTATTTAAGTTTTTATTTGGAAATAATTTTAGACTCACAAAAAATATTGTAGAGAAATTTCCTATGCCTCTCTCCCAGCTTCCCATAATGGTAACAACTCACAAACCATTGTATAATCGTAAAAACCAAGAAATGAACATTGATACAATACTAAACTACAGACCTTATTCAAATCTTGTTGAGCCTAAGAATACTGAATTATAGAAATGCCCCCTGTATTTCTGGAGACAAGATTTGATTTCAGAAGTCAAATAAGTCTTTGCCTTAAGGAAAAGATAAATGTGTTAGTTCAAGAGCTGCCTCGTCTCAGGAGGGCGTCTTGCTGGTCAGTAGAAGCTGCATCTCAAGGAGACAGCTGTAAACTGGGCCTTTGGTTCTCACCTGTTTTGAAAGACAAGGCAGGCCTCCCTTAGGACCAAAGGTTGTTGGTGCTGCTGACTGGTGGACCCCCGGAGATGAGAGCTAATCAGATAGATATGCTAAGGCCCAGATGGAACCATGTGGTTAAAGTAATTAACACAAAGCACAGCCCATGTTGACTTCTGGGATCATCTCTGTCTCCAAGAACACAATCACCAGAGCCAAGATGTCTCTGTTTGTTGCTAAAGTAATAGCCTTATCATAAAACTTAGAAGTTTGTCCCAAGAAGATTTTATAACCCATTGTTCCCCTAGTTAGAGTTAGTTAAAGGATCTGTAGTAGACTTTTAGGAGACTTTGACCCTAAAGCAAACTGCCTGTTAGTATGCAAATCCCGTTGCCCTTGGCAACGGGGAGCCTGTATGTACCCTATATAATACCTGTGTGGAGTTTCAGTCGGGGAAATATTTGATGCGGGTAAAATATTTCCATCCGGATACCCTCCTTTATCTATTTTCATAAACTTTCACTTTATAAACTATATCTTTGGCTCTGTGTATTATTATTGCCATTACTTATACTTTTATTTCTGTTTCCTACTATATTTTTCATCCTTTGCGATGACCCCTGCCTGAGAGACCTGATCGGAAGAAAAAACCTCTTTGCAGGGAGCCTAGCTAACTCCCTGCAAACTGGCGTAGTCAACTTAGAGATCTGATCAGAGCAAAGAGAAAAGGACCTCTTTGCGGGGAGCGTAGCTAACTCCCCGCAAAATCTCACCAGTTTTTCCTCAACGTCTTTTTCTGTTCCAGGATCCTACACTGCATTTAGTTTTTGTGTTTTACTGTTCTCCACCAATCTGTGGCAGTTCCTCAGTCTTTCCTTGTCTTTCAAGATTTTGATGCTTTTAATGAGTTCCGGTCAGTTATTCTATAGGATGTCTCTCAATTTGGTTTTGTCTGATGTTTTGTCATGATTAGACTAAGGCTACACATTTTTGGCAGGAATATGACAGAAGTGACGTTGTGTCCTTTTCAGTGCATACGTAATACAGGGGGTATGTGCTATCGATATGTCTTGTATCTGGTGATGTTAACTTTGATTATACTTGGTTCAAGTGGTGTCTGCTGTGTACTCCACCGTAAAGTTAACTATTTTCCCTTAATAACTAATAAATATCATGGGGGAGATTCTTGGGGACTATGCCAATATCCTATTTTTTCTCAAACTTTTGCCCACTGATTTTTAGCATCTACTGGTGGATCGTGACTGCAACATTTGTGTTATAGCGTTTATCTAATGGTGACTTTGTATTTCCCCCATTCTGTCTACATTTATTAATTGGAATTCTTCTATAAGGACGAACTGTCCCTTCCCTCCCATATATTTGTTCAGTTTATATCAGTACAGACTCATGGATATTTATTATATGGGTTATAATGGTATACTATCATTATTTATTTTGTTGCTCAGAGTGATCTAGCTTTGGCCGTTAGGACCTCCTTCAGGTTGGTTCCTGTGTCCTCTTTACATGCCCTTGTGTCCTTTTGAGGGCACTTCCATATTTTCTGGTATCAGAAGATGGTCCAGGTTTATCTTGTATTTTCCTTGCCCCAGGCCTGGTATCAACCTTTACTCCAAGAAGCCCTGGTTACTTTTATTGGAGAATGGTATTTAGAAACCAAATCTATGTGTGACATGTGCCCATTACTACTAGACCATCTTAGAAGGCTACTAATCCATGCACATACACATATCTATATTCTTTCTAAATCTGGCTGTATATACATTAAAAACTATGTCATCAAAGAGATAACTGATTCCAATCTAATACCACAAGGTTCATTCTAGCTTTTCTTCTTTTTTTTTTTTTTTTTATTTTGAGACAGAGTCTCACTCTGTTGCCCAGGCTAGAGTGAGTGCCGTGGCGTTAGCCTAGCTCACAGCAACCTCAAACTCCTGAGCTCAAGCGATCCTCCTGTCTCAGCCTCCCGAGTAGCTGGGACTACAGGCATGCACCACCATGCCCGGCTAATTTTTTCTATATATATATTTTTAGCTGTCCATATAATTTCTTTCTATTTTTAGTAGAGATGGGGTCTCGCTCTTGCTCAGGCTGGTCTCGAACTCCTGAGCTCAAACGATCCGCCCACCTCGGCCTCCCAGAGTGCTAGGATTACAGGCGTGAGCCACCGCGCCCGGCCTAGCTTTTCTTCTTTCCTTTGTAACTTCTTTTACTAACCATGAGAAATTGGGCTCTCATTATCTGCAATATATTCACCTATGTGTTCAATCCTATTATAGTAACAGAATTGCTAACACATACACAAGTGATAAATTTACTAACTAGAGTACAGTATTTGTGTATAGCTCCTTTTGTCTTTAGTCTTATAGTATACAGTTAAATAGTGTTTTCCAAAGTTACTTAGCCTAGTTCTTTCCCTTTCTTCCTCCATCCTCTTCAATGTGGTTCATTTCATTTGTTACTATTAACATTCTGTTTTGGATTTCATTCCCACACATCCTGGTTGACTTTAATTATTTCTTAGAAGGAGAGCATATGAAACACTCCTATGGTTCTAAGTATCAAATTTATTGTAGAATTGACATCTTTACAATATCAAGTCTTCCCACCCATAAACATGATATATCTCTCCATTTATAGAAATCTTATTTAATTTCTCTCAGAAATGTTTTCAGCATATAGGGCTTACACATCTTCTGTCAGATTCATCTCTAACTATTTCATATTTTTGGGTGATACGATAAATGATATTGTTTTTAAATTTCAATTTCCAATTACTTGTTGCTAGTATATAGAAAGACAATTGATTTTTGTATATTGATCACATACTCTTTAACTTTGCTAAATTCACTTCTTAAATACAGCTTTAGTAGCATCCTAAAAATGTTGATATGTTTTCATTTTCATTTAATTCACAATATTTCCTAATTTTCCTTTTGATTTCTTCTCTGACCAATGGGTTATCCATAAGAGTTATTTAGTTACCAAATATTTGGGAATTTTTCAAAGATCTGTTATGATTTCTAATTTAATTACATTGTGGCCAGGGAATAAACTTCATATGACTTGAATATTTTTAAATTTATTGAGGTTTGTTTTATGGCTCTGAATATGGTCTATCTTGGTAAATAGTCTGTGTACACGAGAAAGGAAAGTTGATGGGTTTAAGTGTAAAATAAATGGCAATTAGTTCAGGTTGGTTGAAGTGTTGTTCAAGTGTTCTACAACCTTATTGATTTTCTGTGTATTCTTTTCAGTATTAAGAGCAGTGTATGGACATCTATAATTGTGTATTTATCTTTGCAGTTCTATCAGATTTTGCTTCATGCACTTTGAAGGTCTATTATTAGGTACACAAACATTTAGAACTGTTATGTCCTCTTGATGAACTGATCCCTTTATTATTCCCTAGCAATATTATTTGCTCTAAATACTACTTTGGTACTAATATAACCACCCAGCTTTCTTTTTTTTTTTTTATTGTGGCAGAAAAAGCACATAAAATTCACCCTCCCAACAATTTCCAACAGTACAGTGCAATATTGTTAACCACATGCACACTATTGTGCAACAGATCCCCAGAACGCCTCCACTCCATCCTGCATGACCAAAACTCTATATCCACCGAACAACTTAGTCCTCCCCCAGTCTCTAACAACCACCGTATATTTTCTAAGTTTGACTACTTTATATACCTCACATAATTGAAAATATATAGTAGTCACCTTTTTGTGACTTATTTCTTTTTTTTTTTTTTTTTTTTGAGACAGAGTCTCACTCTGTTGCCCAGGCTAGAGAGAGTGCCGTGGCGTCAGCCTAGCTCACAGCAACCTCAAACTCCTGAACTCAAGCGATCCTCCTGTCTCAGCCTCCCGAGTACCTGGGATTACAGGCATGCGCCACCATGCCCGGCTAATTTTTTCTATATATATTTTTAGCTGTCCATATAATTTCTTTCTATTTTTAGTAGAGATGGGGTCTCGCTCTTGCTCAGGCTGGTCTCGAACTCCTGAGCTCAAACGATCCGCCCACCTTGGCCTCCCAGAGTGCTAGGATTACAGGCGTGAGCCACCTCGCCCGGCCTTTTTTGTGACTTATTTCCCTTTCCATGTCCTTAAGATTCATACATCTTATGGCATATAACAGGATTTCCTTTTTTTTTTTTAAGGCTGAATAATATTCCATTGTATATACATAATGTATTCTCTTTATCTGTTTACCTGTCAAATGATGCTTAGGTTGTTTTCTCACGATGCTTCATCGTTCCAACACATTGTTATATATCACTAACCAGGGAAGCTCAATTGAGCTTCAGCGTTCAGAGTTTTTATTGGTGTTTTATCATGTAGGCATAATCGATTGAATCACTGGCCATGTTAATGAATTCAATCTCTAGGCCCCCGCCCCTTGAAGGAGTTGAGGTTGTATTACCTGGCTAAAAGCCCCAACTTTAGTCACATGGTTGGCCTTTCTGGCATGGCAAGTCCCCATCCTGAAATATCTAGGGCTCACCATGGAAAACAAAGACATTCCTATCATTTAGGAAATTCCAAGGGTTTAAAAGCTCTGTCCTAGGAACTTGGGACAAAGACTTGAAAAATTCTTTGTTATAAAACACCCTTCCTTCCATCTATATGTATGTTAGGCTGCTTGAAGTTTTCCCACAGCTCACCAATGATCTTTATACTTCTTTTTTTAATTCTCAACATATTTTTTCTGGTTTCTTGCACTATTTATTATTAATTTTAATTTCTTGTACATTATATTTGTACTTATCTATGGGTACATGTGAAATTTTGTTACCTACATAGAACGTGTAATGATCAAGTCAGGGTACTTAGAGTATCCATCACCCGAATATTTATTATTTCTATGTGTTGGGTACATTTCAGGTCGTTTCTTCCAGCTGTTTTGAAAAATACAATACATTGTTGTAAACTGTTGTCACCCTACTCTGCTATCAAATGTTAGGACTTATTCTTTCTATCTAACTGTATATTTGTACTCATTAACTGATCTCTCTTGATCCCCCGCTCCCATCCATACATTCTTCCCAGTCTCTGGTATCAATCATGCCACTCTCTACCTCCCTGTGATTTCCTTTTTTAGCTCCCTCATGTGAGTGAAAACATGTGATATTTGTCTTTTTTCACATAACATAATGACCTCCAATTCCATCCATGTTGTGCAAATAACATTACATTCTTTTTTATGGCCAGATAGTATTCTATCATGTATATATACATATATCTTATGTATATGTACATATATAGATATAAGATATGTAGATATACATATAGATCTATATAAATCCATAAAGATATGGATATCTTTATCCATTCATCTGTTGATGGGAATTTAGGATGATTCCATATCTTTGATATTGTGAATAGTTCTGCAATAAACATGGGAGTCTGGGTATCCCTTTGATATACTGATTTCTTTTCCTTTGGATAAATAAATACCCAGCAGGGGGATGGCTAGATCATATAGTAGATCTATTTTAAGTTTTTAGAGAAATCTCCAAACTGTTTTCCAAAGTGGCTGTACTAATAATTTACATTCCCACCTACAATGCAGAGGAGTTCCCTTCCTCCATCTCCTCGTCAACATTTGTTATTTTTTGTCTTTTTGGTAATAGCCATTGAACTGCAGTAAGATGATATCTCACTGTGGTTTCACTGATGACAGGTGATGTTGACCATTTTTTCATATATCTGTTGGCCATCTGTATGTCTTCCTTTGAAAAAAGTTTATACACATCTCTTGCTCATTTTTATTTATTTATTTATTTTACACTGTTATTATAATACACTGTTATTAACTATAGTCACGATGTTGTACAGTACTCTGAAATTTTTCTTTTTTTCTTGCTTTTCCTTTTTTAAAAAATAGACTTGGTACAGAGAATGGATGGTACAGTGACTTTTAATATACGCTCTGCCCACACAAGCATTGTTTCCCTCATTATCAATGTACCCCACTAGAGGGGTACATTTGTTATAATTGAAAACACATTGACATATCATTATCCAAAGTCCATAGTTGACATTAGGGTTCACTCATGGTGTTGTACACTCTGTGGGTTTGATAAATGTATACCAATGCATACTCACCATTATGGCATCACAGAGTAGTTTCACTGCCTTAAAATTTCTCTGTGCTTTGCTTATTCATCCTTCCTTCCCTGATAACCCCTGTCAACCACTCATCTTTTTACTGTCTCCATAGTTTTGCCTTTTCCAGAATGTCACAGAGTTGAAATCATAAAATATGTAGCTACGTAGTTTAGAGATTAGTTTCTTTTCTTTTCTTTCTTTTTTTTTTTTTTGTTTTTTTTTCTTTTTTAAATTTTAAAATATTAGGGGGGTACAAATTTTTTGTTACATGGATAGCTTTTATAGTTCTTTAGTCAGGGTTATAAGTGTGCTCATCATCCAAATAGTGTTCATTGTACCTGTTAAGTAGGTTTTGACCCGTCTCCTACCCCCTTCTTGATTTCCAATGATTTTTACTTATTTTTGTGACCATGTGTGCCCATCAATTAGTCCAAAATTATTAGAGAGTACATGTGGTGTTTGTTTTTCCATTCTTGAGATACTTCGCTTAGGATAATGGTCTCCAGTTTCATTCAAATTGCTGCAAAAGACATTAATTCACTGTTTTGTGGCCGAGTAGTACTCCACGGTGTATATATACCACATTTTCTTTATCCATTCATGAATTGATGGGCACTTGGGTTGATTCCACATCTTTGCAATTGTGAATTGTGCTGCAATAAAAATTTGAGTGCAGGTGTCTTTTTGATAAAATGACTTCTTTTCCTTTGGGAAGATACCTAGTGGTAGGATTGCTGGATTGAATTGTAGGCCTACTTCTGTTTTTTTTTTTTTTAATTTTTTTTATTTCAGAATATTACAGGGGTACAAATGTTTACATTACATACATTGCCTTTGCACCACCTAAGTCAGAGCTACAAGAGTGCCCACGCCCCAGACAGTGCACACTGCACCCATTAGTTGTGAATATACCCATCCCCTCCTCTCACTTCCCAGCTGCCTGACACCCGATGAATGTTACTTCCATATGTGCACATAAGTGTTGATCAATTAGTACCAATTTGATGGTGCTTGTTTTTCCATTCTTATGATACTTCACTTAGAAGAATGGGTCTACTTTTAGTTCTTTGAGGAATCTCCATACTGTTTTCCATAGAGATTGTAAAAATTTGCAGTCTCACCAACAGTGTATAAGCATTCCTTTCTCTCTGCATCTATGTTTTTGGACTTTTTAATAAAAGCCATTCTAACAACGTTAGGGTAATACCTCATTGTAGTTTTAAGTTGTATTTACTTGATGATTAGTGACATTGAGCATTTTTTCATGTATTTGTTGGCCATTTGTCTATCTTCTTTTGAAATGCTTCTGTTTATGTCTTTTGTCCACTTTTTAATGAGGTTTTTTTTTTTTCTTGCTGATTTGTTTGAGTTCTTTGTAGATTGTGGATATTAGTTCTTTATTGGATATACAGCTTACGAATATTTTCTCCCATTCTGTAACTTTTCTATTTGCTCTGTTGATATTTCCTTAGCTGTACAGAAGCTTTTTAGTTTAATCAAATCCCATTTACTTATTTTTGTTGTTGCTGTAATTGCCATTGGGGTCTTAGTCAGAAATTCTCTGCCTAGGCTAGTATCTATCAGAGTTTTTCCTACATTTTCTTCTAGAATTTTTATGGTTTCATTCCTTACATTTAAGTCTGTTATCCATCTTGAATTAATTTTTGTGAGTGGTGAGAGACAGGGGTCCTGTTTCATTCTTCTGCATGTGGTTATTCAATTTTCCCATGACCATTTATTGAATAGGACTTCTTTTCCCCAGTGTATGTTGTTGTCTGCTTTGTTGAAGATCAGTGGTTGTAGGCCAGGCGCGGTGGCTCACACCTGTAATCCTACCACTCTGGGAGGCCAAGGCGGGTGGATTGCTCGAAGTCAGGAGTTCGAGATTAGCCTGAGCAAGAGTGAGACCTCGTCTCTACTAAAAATAGAAAGAAATTATCTGGCCAACTAAAATATATATAGAAAAAATTAGCCGGGCATGGTGGCACATGCCTGTAGTCCCAGCTACTCGGGAGACTGAGGCGGTAGGATCACTTAAGCCCAGGAGTTTGAGGTTGCTGTGAGCTAGGCTGACGCCACAGCACTCACTCTAGCCCGGGCAACAAAGCGAGACTCTGTCTCAAAAAAAAAAAAGAGAAGATCAGTGGTTGTAGGTAGATGGTTTTATATTTGGGCTCTCTATTCTGTTGCATTGGTCTATGTCTCTATTTTTGTACCAGCACAACGCTGTTTTGGTTATTATTGCCTTGTAATATGTTTTGAAGTCAGGTAATGTGAGGTCTGCAGCTTTGTTCTTTTTGCTCAAGATTGCTTTGGCTACCTGGGTCCTTTTTTGGTTCCATATAAATTTAAGGATTGCTTTTTCTATTTCTGTGAAAAGTTACACTGGTATTTTGATAGGTATTACACCGAATCTGTAGATCAGTTTGGGAAGTATAGTCATTTTAGCAATATTAATTCTCTTGATCCATGAGCATTGGGTGTCTTTCCATTTGTTTGTGTCCTCTTCAGTTCCTTTCACCAGTGTTTTGTAGTTTTCCTTGTAGAAATCTTTCACCTTCTCGGTTAAATTTATTCCTAAGTGTCTCATTTTTTGGTAGCTATTATACCTGGGATTGCCTTTTTTTTTCTTTTGAGACAGGATCTTGCTCTATTGCTTGGGCTAGAGTGCACTGGTGTCATTGTAGCTCACTATAACCTCTAACTCCTGGGTTCGAGCAATCCTCCTGCCTCAGCCTCCCAAGTAGCTGGGACTACAGACACATGCCATGAAGCCTGACTAATTTTTTTTATTTTTCATAGAGACAAGGTCCTGCTCTTGCTCAGGCTAGTCTCAAACTCCTGGCCTCAAGTATCCTCCCACCTCAGCCTCCCAAACTGCTAGTATTACAGGCATGAGCCACCATGCCCAGCTGAGATTGCCTTCTTGATTTCTTTTTTGGCTATTTCATTATTGGTATAGAAATGCTACTGATTTTTATATGTTGATTTTGTATCCTATAACTTTACTGAATTTGTGTATCAGTTCTAAGAGTTTGTTTGGTGGAGTTTTTTGAGGTTTTCTAAATATAAGATCATGTCATCTGCAAAAAAGGAAAATTTGACTTTATCTTTTTCAATTTGGATGTTTTTTATTTCTTTCTCTTGCCTGATTGGTCTGGCTAGGATTTCTAATATTAGCTGAATACAAGTGGTGAGAATGGGCACTTTGTCTTGTTCCTGTTCTTAGAAGAAAGGCTTTCAACCTTTTCCCATTTGGTATGATATTAGCTGTGAATTTGTCTGGGCCTTTATCGTGTTGAGGTATGTTCCTTCTATGCCTAGTTTGCTGAGAGCTTTTATTATGAAAGGGTATTGAATTTTATAAGATGCTTTTTCTGCATCTATTGAGATGACAATATGATCTTTGTCCTTCATTCTGTTGATGTCATGTATCATATTTATTGATCTGTGTACACCGAACCATCCTCACATCCCTGGTAAAAATCCCACTTGATCATGGTGTATTATATTTCAATGTTCTGTTGGATTCAGTTTTCTAGTATTTTGTTGAGGATTTTTGCATCTATATTCATCAGGGACAGTGGCCTATAATTTATTTTTTTATTGTGTGTCTGTCTGGTTTTGGTATCAGGGTAATACTGGCCTCATAGAATGAGTTAGGGAAAATTCTTCTCTCTTCAATTTTTGGGAATAGTTTGAAGAGGACTGGTATTAGTTCTTTATATGTTTGGTAGAATTTGGCAGTGAATCCATCTGATCCTGAGCTTTTCTTTGGAGACTTTTTATTACTGATTTAATCTCATTACTCACTGGGCTTGTTCAGGTTTTCTATTTCTTCCTGATTCAATCTTGGTAGGTTATATGTTTCCAGGAATTAATCCATTTCCTCTAGGTCTTCTAGTTTGTTAGTGTATAGTTGTTGATAATGGTCTCTGATGATCTTCTGTGTTTCTGTCATATCAGTTGTAATGTTTCCTTTTTCATTTCTAATTTTATTTATTTGGGTCTTTTTTTCCCTTGGTTGATCTAGCTAGTAGTTTATCAATTTTATACTTTTGAGGAACCAATTTTTTGTTTTATTCATTTTTTTAAGTCTCTATTCATCTATTTTAAGCCTACTCTGCTCTTTATTATTTCTTTCCTTCTGCTAATTTTTGGTTTGTTCTTGCTTTTCTTGTTTCTTGAGGTGCATTGTTATATTATTTATTTGAAATCCTTCTACTTTTTTGATGTAGGTATTTGTTGCTATAAAGTTCCTTCTTAGCACTGCTTTTGCTGTATCCCACAGGTTTTGGTATGTGATGTTTCCATTTTCTTTTGTTTCAGGAAATTTTTTGATTTCCACCTTAATTTTTTCATTGACCCAATGGTACTTCAGAAACATGTTGTTTAATTTCCGTGTATTTGTATAGTTTCCAAAGTTCTTGGTATTGATTTCTAGTTTTATTCCATTATGGTCTGAGAAGATATGTAATATGATTTTGATTTTTTAAAATTTGCTGAGATTTGTTTTGTGGCCTAACATACGGTCTACCCTGGAGAATGTTCTATGTGCTGATGAGAAGAATATTCTGCACTTGTTGGATAAAATGTTCTGTAAATGTCTATTAGATCCATTTACTTGATCCATTTACTTTAAAGTCCAGTTTAAATCCAATGTTTCTTTGTTTACTTTCTGTCTAGATGATCTGTCTAATGCTGAGAGTTGGGCATTGAAGTCCCCCACTATTACTCTATTGGAGTATATCTCTCTTTAGATCTAGTAATATGTCCTTTATAAATCTGGGTGCTTCAGTGCTGGGTGCATATGTATTTAAAATTGTTATATCCTCTTACTAGATTGATCCCTTTATCATTATATCATGCCTTTCATTGTCTTTTAAAAATTGTTTTTGACTTAAGGTCTGTTTAAATCTGATATAATAAATTTTGCTACTCTTGTTCACTTTTGGTTTCCATTTGTGTGGAGATAAAGATGGAAATCAAAAGATCATTTGAACTAAATCATAATGGGGACACAAGTTATCAAATTCTGTGGGATACAGCAAAAGCAGTCTTGAGAGGAAAACTCAGCCTTAAATGCCCACATCCAAAAGACAGAAAGAACACAAATAAACAATCTAATGAATTGTCTCAAGGAACTGGAAAAGGAAGAGGAAGTCCATCCTAAACACAGCACAAGAAAAGAAATAACCAAGATCAGAGCACAACTAAATGAAATTGACAATAAAAGAACTATACAGAAGATTAACGAAACAAAAAGTTGGTTCTGTGAAAAGATAAACAAAACTGACAGGTCTCTTGCTAGATTAACCAGAAGCAGAAAGGAAAGGACTTTAATAAACTCAATCTGAAATGAAAAAGGAGAAATCACAACTGATATCGCAGAAATACAAAATATCATCTTTGAATACTATAAAATAAACTCCATGCTCATAAACTTGAACATGTGGAGGAAATGGACAAATTCTTGGAAACACACAACCTCCCTAGATTCAACCAGGAAGAAATAGAACTCCTGAACAAACCAATATCAAGCACTGAAATTGAAGCAGCAATAAAAAATCTTCTAACAAAAAAAATTTCTGGACCAGACGGTCTCACACCCAAATTTTACCAAACCTTCAAAGAAGAACTGGTACCTATACTGCAGAAATTATTTCATAACATTGAGAAAGAAGGAATCCTCCCCAACGCATTCTATGAAGCCAATATCACCTTGATACCAAAGCCAGGAAAAGACACAAGAAAAAAAAGAAAACTATAGGCCAATATCCCTTACGAATATAGATGCAAAAATTCTCAATAAAATCTTAGCAAACCGAATTCAACTGCACATCAAAAAAACAATTCACCACGACCAAGTGGGCTTCATCCCAGAGATGCAAGGATGGTTCAACATACACAAATCTATAAATACAATTCACCACATAAATAGAAGCAAAAAGAAAGACGATATGATCCTCTCAATAGACACAGAAAAAGCATTCGACAAAATTCAGCACCCTTGTGTGATAAGAACTCTTAGCAAAATAGGCATAAATAGGACATACCTCAAAATTATTAAAGCCATATATGACACCCCCCAGCCAACATCATATTGAATGGGGAAAATTTGAAAGCATTGCCACTTAGAACTGGAACCAGACAAGGTTGCCCACCACCATCACTTCTATTCAACATGGTGCTGGAAGTCCTAGCCAGAGTAATCAGGCAAGAAGGAAATCAAGGGTATCCAAATGAGGGAAAGAAGAGGTCAAACTATTGCTCTTTACTGATGATATAATCTTATATCTACAAGATCCCAAGGATTCAACCAAGAGACTCCTGGAATTGATAAATAAATTCAGTAAAGTCTCAGCTACAAAAATCAATGTACACAAATCAGTAGCTTTCATATACACCAATAACAGTCAAGCTGAGAATCAAATCAAAGAAGCATTACCTTTCACAATAGCAACAAAGAAAATAAAATACCTAGTAATATATTTAACTAAGGAGGTGAAAGTCCTCTACAGGGATTACTATGAAACACTGAGGAAAGAAACTGCAGAGGATGTAAACAGATGGAAAAACATATCATGCTCATGGATGGGCAGAATCAACACTGTTAAAATGTCTACCCAAAATGATTTACAGGTTCAATGAAATCCCCATTAAAATACCAACTTTAGTTTTTTGCAGACCCAGAAAAAATAGTTCTACACTTCATATGGAACCAGAAAAGACCCCAAATAGCTAATATAACCTTACATAATAAGAACAAATCGGGAGGCATAACTTTACCAGACTTGAAGCTATACTGGCTATAGTAACCAAAACAGCATGATACTGGCACAAAAAGAGAGATAGAGATCTATGGATCAGAACAGAGAACCCAGATATGAATCCATTCTCATATTGCCATCTGATCTTAGACAATGCAGACAAAAACATACACTGGGATAAAGAATCTCTATTCAATAAATGGTGCTAGCCACATGTACTCACCAGCAAACTGGTTTCCCTGAGTGCACATTTGGGAATAACACCATTGGATATCGGACAGAGGTAGGGGTGGGGGGAGGGGATGGGTGTATACCTACATGATGAGTGTGAATGCGCACTGTCTGGGGAATGGACACGCTTGAAGTTCTGACTGGGGGGGATAGGAGTGGGGGAGAGGATGGGTGCATACCTACATGATGAGTGCAATGTGCACTGTCAAGGAAATGGACACACTTGAAGCTCAGACTTGGGGGGATGGGGAGGTATGGGCAATATATATAACCTGAACTTTTGTACCCCCATAATGAGCTGAAATAAAAAAAAAAGAAAAGAAAATAGAGAGAGAGTGGGAACAAAAGAGAGAGGGAACAAAAGAAGCAAAAACTAAAGCATCAGATGAAAGGCTTGAGGCTCACTGCCAGTGACTACCCACTTCTGGATGCTGTGCAAGGCCTTCGGGGAGTTGTTTTCTATATTGCCCAGACTTGGCGGGCTGGCCCAAGGGGAACTTAATCAGCCATTATCGGAAGTGGTATCTCATTAATTAATTTTAATAACAATGCTTTTTATTTGTAACTAGGCTTAGATTTCTTTAATAAGCACATTTAAGTAAATAGCATGAGTATTTGTATAACTATTAAATATGTTCTTTAACATCTCAATTTGGGAATTTGACATAAACTCATTTAATAAACTAACTTCTATTATTTTGACATTAAAAAAACAAAAACAAACAAACAAACAAACAAAATAAATGGTGCTAGGAGAATTAGATAGTCACATGTAGAAGACTGAAACAGTATCTGCACCTTTCACTACTCACAAAAATTAATTCACAATGGATAACAGACTTAAACCTAAGGCATGAAACTATAAGAATTCTAGAAGAAAATGTTGGAAAAACTCTTATAGACATTGGCCTAAGCAAAGAATTTATGAAGAAGACCCCAAAAGCAGTCACAGCAACAACAAAAATAAATAAATGGGACTCGATCAAATTAAAAAGCTTCTGCACAGCCAAGGACACAATCAATAGAGCAAATAACTTCCAGAATGGAAGAAAATATTTGCATGCTATATATACGATAAAGGGCTGATAACTAGAATCTACAAAGAATTCAAGCAAATCAGCAAGAAAAAAAAATCAAACAACCCCATTAAAAAGTGGGCAAAGGACATGAACAGAAACTTTCCAATGGCCAAAAACATATGAAAAAATCCTCAATGTCTCTAATCATTAGGAAAATGCAAATCAAAACCACAATGAGATATCACCTAACTCCAGTGAGAATGGCTTTTATCAAAAAAGTCTGAAAACAACAGATGCTGGTGAGGATGAGGAGAAAAAGGAACACTTATACACTGTTGTGGGACTGCAAACTAGTACAACCTCTATGGAAAGTAGTATGGAGATACCTCAAAGAACTAAAAGTAGAGTTATCGTTTGATCTAGCAATCCCACTACTAGGTATTTACCCAAGGGTAAAAAAGACATTTTAGAAAAAG
Organism: Eulemur rufifrons; assembly: GCF_041146395.1. Classification (NCBI taxonomy): domain Eukaryota; kingdom Metazoa; phylum Chordata; class Mammalia; order Primates; family Lemuridae; genus Eulemur; species Eulemur rufifrons. Next base: position 119,973,848 of record NC_090989.1, read on the forward strand.
ACACTTGCACGTGAATGTTTACAGCAGCACAATTCACAATCACAAAGATGTAGAAACAACTCAAGTGCCCATTACTACGTGAGTGGATTAATAAAATTTAGTATATGTGTAACATGGAGCACTACTCAGCCATAAAAAAATGGTGATCTAGTATCTTTTGTAATAACCTGGATGAAACTGGAGGTCATTCTTCAAAGTGAAGTATCACAAAAATGGAAAAACAAACACCAGATGTATTCAATAGTAAACTGGAAGTAATCAATCAACGCTTAGGTGCACATAGGGAAGTAAAACTCAAGGGAAATCAAGTAGGTGAGAGGGGAGAGGAGAGGATGAGTAAACTCACACCTAACGAGTACAATGCACACTAACTTGGTGAAGGGCATAATTATAACTTTGACTCAAACTCTACAAAAGCAAATTATGTAACCAAAATGTGTGTATCCCTATAATATTCTGAAAAAAAAAAAAAGAAAGAAAGAAACATTCTACAAACCTACCCCATCCATCTTTAGCCCCACTTCTTTCTTTTTTTTTTTTTTTTTTTTTTTTTTGAGACAGAGTCTCACTCTGTTGCCCAGGCTAGAGTGAGTGCCGTGGCGTCAGCCTAGCTCACAGCAACCTCAAACTCCTGGGCTCAAGCGATCCTCCTGTCTCAGCCTCCCGAGTAGCTGGGACTACAGGCATGCACCACCATGCCCGGCTAATTTTTTCTATATATATATATATTTTTTTTTTAGCTGTCCATATAATTTCTTTCTATTTTTAGTAGAGATGAGGTCTCGCTCTTGCTCAGGCTGGTCTCGAACTCCTGAGCTCAAACGATCCGCCCACCTCGGCCTCCCAGAGTGCTAGGATTACAGGCGTGAGCCACCACGCCCGGCCCCCACTTCTTTCTAATCATTTATACTTTAAGGTCTTTTGCTCGTTACCTCTATAGTTAAACATAAATTTGATTAAAACATAATTAAGATTATAATTTCTTTGTTGCCTTATTAGCTTTAGAAAGTATCAATTGATTCTTTGCTAGGACAGATGAGGATTTAGCTCATTTATACTGTCCCACTTTACTCCTATATCTCCATATTTGAGATGATGACGTTTAGTTCTTCCGTTATCTTTGTAAACTGCAAATGATGTATTTACACATCTAGTTCCTTGATTTTCCTTTACATAGTATGATGATAATAGCATCCCTATCCTATTTTCTCTTCTCCCTCTCTTTCCCCTTCACATTTTATTAGCAATATTTGATTTCTATGTTGTCATGGTTGTTTACATAATGTTCTGTAATCATAATAAAGTTTTCTATAGTTTATCCACAGGGTGATTTTAGATGTTATAAACTAAAATGTTTTATGATATTTTGGCTATATAAATACTGTTAGATGCTAGTTTAAGCAATCTACAAGGAATGCATTTCATTTCTTATGTGTCCAGTATCACGTTCCTTGGGGCATTCAAAGGAGAATGTTCTCAGCATTGAGATTAGAAACTCTTTTCTAATTTTCCATTAGCTGTTTATAATCATGCCATATTTTAGTTTGCTTTGTGTTTAGATCACAAGTTTCTTTTACATTTTTCATGGAGTTTCTAATTTTTAAAAAACTTGTTGATATATCATACCCTCCAGTGTCCTTATTCTGAAATATAACTATATTGCATGGAGTTGCTCCTTGCCTCCCTTCTCCCCCTTTATGGAGAATGCCTGGCCTGAGAAGTCCTACCAACCTTCTTCTCTCTTCTGGATTGGATGCTCTTCAGTTATTATCCTGGGACTGATCGTAATTGCTTCTTTGGATTGAATCCACTGTGTCCTGGATCTCATACATTCCTCTTTATTGCTTTCCTGGTTTACTTATTTTGCTGCAGTATATACTCAAGTAATTCCCTAAGAAATAAGGAATTAACTTATAAAGGAAATAAATTTTCTGAGACTGCGAATGTCCAGGAATACCTTTATTCTAATCCTTTTTTTTTTTTTTTTTACCCCGCTTAGCTTCCAAAATGTGGAGTGCATATTCTAATCTTGATAACTTGGCAGTATACAGAAATCTAAGTTCAAATCCATTTCCCCTGAGTTGCCAATGAGAGTCTAATACCATCTTAACTCTTGTTCCTGTTAAGGTGACCTGGTTTTCCTGTCTAGATATTTTAGTATCTTCTCTTCATCCCTATTTTTCTAAAACTTCAAAAAGACATGTTTATGAATGAGTCTTTTAAAAATTCATTGTAGTTGGCACTCTGGATCTTTTCAACCAAACGACTTGTACCCTTTAGTTTTGTAATCTTTCTTTTCTTTCTTTTTTTCCTCTCTCTCCTCTCTCTCTTTCTTTCCCTTCCTCCCTCCCTCTCTCTTTCTCTCTTTCTTCTTTTTAGAGACAGCGTCTCCCTCTGTAGCCCAGGTTGGAGTATAGTGGTGCAATCATAGCTCACTGCAATCTTGAACTCCTGGGCTCAAATGATCCTCCTGCCTCAGCCTCCTGAGTAGCTAAGACTACAGGTGTGCACCACCATGTCCAGCTAATTTTTAAATTTTTTGTAGAGATTGAGGTCTTGCTGTGTTGCCCAGGCTGGTCTCAAACTCCCGACCTCAAGTAATCCTCCTGCCTTGGCCTCCCAAAATGCTGGGATTACAGACATGAGCCACTGCACCTGGCTGATTCTGTATTGTCTTCTTGGAGGGTTTCCTTCTCTCTATTTTTCCCTTCTTTCTTCCCCAGACTCCATTTAGTTAGATGGTGAAATTCCTGGATTGGCTTTCTATGTCCCTTATCTTTCTCTCTCTGAGAGATACCCTCAAATTTACTTTCCAGGTTATATGCTGACTTTTAAAGTTTTGGTACTTACATTTTAAAATTCTAACAGCTTTCTCGTGTCAGCATTCTGTTTTCGTAACAGTTTATGCTTGTTTTTTTATTTGTCTTTTTAAACATTATTTAAGTTGACAAATAAAAATTGTATATATTTATCATGTGCAATGTGTTTTAAAATATGTATACTCTGTGGAAGGGGTAACTCAAGCTAATTTACATATGTATTATCTCACATACTTATCTTTTTTTGTGGTGAGAACACTTAAAATCTACTTTCTTAATAATTTTCAAGGCCAGGCCCGGTGGCTCACGCCTGTAATCCTAGCACCCTGGGAGGCTGAGGCAGGAGGATTACTTGAGGTCAGGAGTTCGAGACCAGTTTGAGCAAGAGTGACACCCTGTCTCTACTAAAAATTGGAAAAATTACCCGGGTGTGGTGCACATCTGTAGTCCCAGCTACTCAGGAGGCTGAGGCAGGAGGATCGCTTGAGCACAGGAGTTTGAGGTTGCTGTGAGCTAGGTTGATGCCATAGCACTCTAGCATGGGCAACAGAGTGAGACTTTATCTCAGGAAAAAAAAAAAAAAAAAAACCTCTAATTTTCAAGAACAGAATACATTGTTATTAACTATAGTCACTATGTTGTACATAGATCTCATGAACTTATTCTTCCTATCTAACTGTAATTTTGTATCCATTGACCAGCACCTGGTAACCACCTTTTTATTCGCTACTTCTATGAATTCACCTTTTTTACATTTAAGTGTGAGATCATGTAGTATTTATTTTTCTATGCCTGGTTTACTTTACTTAACATAATGTCCCTCAGGTTCATCCACGTTGTTGCAAATGACAGAATTTCTTTCCTTTTTAAAGCTGAATAGTATTTCACTGTGTATATATACCACATTTTCTTTATATATTCATCCACTGATGTATATTTAGGTTGATTACATATCTTGGCTACTGTGAATAATGCTACAATGAACATGGAACTGCAGATATCTCTTTGACATACTGATTTCATTTCCCTTGGATATATACTCACAGTGAGATTGCTGGATCATATGGTAGTTCTATTTTTAATTTTTTGAGGATCCTCCAAACTGTTTTCCATAATGGCTGTACTAATTTACAATCTCACCAACAGTGTGCAAGGATACCCTTTTCTCTACATCCTGCCAATACTTGTCATCTTTCATCATTTTCATAACAATCATTCTATCAGGTATAAGGTGATATCTCATTGTGGTTTTAATTTGCATTTCTCTGATGATTAGTGATTTGGGGCATTTTTTTATATACCTGTTGGCCATTTAGATTTACAAAAAAAATTTGAGAAAATAGTACTGAGAGTTCCCATATACTTTATACCCAGTTTCCCCTATTATTAACATCTTTCATTTACTGTATGGTACACTTGTTCTGAAGTAATAAACCAATAGTGATACATTGTTATTAAAGTCTATGCTTTATTCACATTTCCTTAGTTTTTCCTAATGTCTTTTTTCGTTCTAGGATGCCACATTCCATTTACTTGTCATGTTTCCTTAGACTCCTTTTGCCTGTGGACAGTTTCTTAGACTTTCCCTCTTTTTGATGACCTTGACAGTTTTGATAAGTACTGGTCAGGTACTGTGCAGCATGTGCCTCTATTGAAATCTATCTGATGTTTTTTTTCTTATGATTAGACTGGGCTTATGGATTTTTGGGAGACAGACTGCAGAGGTAACATGCTATTGTATCATATCCTAACAAGGGTATATATTATCAACATGATTTATGACTGTTGATGTTGATTTTGATCACCAGACTGAGGCAGTGTCTGTCAGGTTCCTCCACTGTACAGTTACTCCCCTGGTCCCCTACAAATCACTATGTACAGCCACTCTGCTGTGAAGGAGTGGAGAGTTATAATCCCCTTCCCTTGGGCATGCAGTATTTATTAAACTATTTGGAATTCTTCTACACAGATTTGCCTCTTCTCCCATTCAATTCTTTATTTATATCAGTATGTGTAATTAATTTTTTAAAATTCTCATCTCTTCTGTTTCCTGAATTTGTTTTGTTTATTTCTAGGTCAGTTTTTTTTGTGTTTTTCCTTAACCTTGACTTTTCTCTTGTTATGGTTTTCCTCATATACCTGGTTGTCCATTTATATTTAAGAAGGACAAGATAGGTGATATAATTTTCCTCTGGTGAAATATAAGTAGGTCCATTTTTCAAGAGGTATCTTTCTTGAGTGCCAAGTCTGCCTGGGAGTTGCGTGCATTTAGGTTGGGTGTGATGACTGGCAGGCACCGTTTTAGAGTAAACTGGTGGGACCTCCATGACCCACCCACAATTGCCAAAATACAAAGAAATAAGGAGAGCTTTAATTTGCAATTATCACATTAGAATCTGGAGCACGCTTTATTGTTTTTGTTAGTTTGTTTATGCTTGTAAGTAAATGTCAGGCCGCATTTACCAGGAAAGGAGTCAATTGTTCTGTACACCAACATTCAGTGAATCCCCATTTCTAATACTTCTCATCAGATCCACCAACCCTGAGTTTATAGCCATTCTGGAACTCTTGATGAGCAGAGAAGCTCACTTCACTACAGCCCACACACAGCTCCTCATTCTGGGTTGTGGTTTCCTTAGCCTGTTTCTGTTCACTTTCTATCTTCAAGAAATATGTTTAAATTTCCTATACATTGAGTTTCTCTACCACTCTATCCATTTCCATAGGTTTATTACTTTTTAATTTCTAATACTTTAACTTCAGAAGAGTTTGGGAAAGAATGAGAGGAGAATGTGTCAGTTTGTCATCTTTTACTAGAAGACTCCACAAGTCTACTTCTTAAATAAAAATAAAATTTCTCCTTAGCTTTAAGGTAAGTATAAATGTTCATTAACTCATAATTATAATTTTTTTGTTGTCTGTAGTTCTCTTAGTATAAACTTAACTTACTTTCCTATCAAAGTTTGTATTAAAGCTCTGATAAACTGAGAATTGCATCTCTCAGGGTAGGGTCCTTGCAAGGAAAAGAATTCACCATATGAACCTTTCATGAAGGGACAACATGTAGAGTTGTGGGCAGGGTTAAGGGGGCAGACAAGGGAATGGTGAGATGGTGAGGCACCCGGGGCTAGCAACAGGAGGATACTGTTACAATCCTTAGGGCCAAGGGAACAAGGGGAGTAGTGGTAGAAGTGGCAGTAGTGGTAGAAGTCTAGAATTTACAAATACTGTTTTTGATTGCCATAGATCAAGTAAATTCTTCTTAGAAGTTAACTAAAGCATGTAAGCTTCTAATTTCAGCTTTCCTCTAATAATTAATTTACTTTTTTACTTTATAGAATTGTCTTGATTTTGAAGCCCTGGGAGGCTAGCAAGCACCAGAACCATGGAGAAGAGGCTGTCCAGCAGAAGCTGTATTATAAAGAGAGCTGTATTATAAAGCAGAGAATGGGGAAGAAATGTCAACTTCCCTCTCCTCTGCCCTCCCCTATACTGGCAATGCTTCCCATTAGCTAGACTCAACAAGAAGCTAGTCAGTTAGAGAGCCCAAAACATGCAATTTGCAGGGTCAGAGCAGGGAAAAGAATGGATTGAGGGAGTGCGGACGGGGAGCAGATAAGGAACCTATTGTTTTATTACCAATATAGTTCATCAATTGCATATTTGAGATTGGATATCATTAGGTATAATTGTCTTGATTAAATGCAAAGAACTATTAATAATCCTCATTCTCATGAGTATTTTTTTGAGGGGAACAAAACTCAGCAGCAAATAATTCTAAGGATAATCAAAACCATCATGTCAATTCAGACAAGCCTAAAAGCCTTGAATGTAAAATAAAATCAGAACCAAACTTCATATTTTAAATATGGAAAATTATTACTATAATTAAAAAATCTATGCCATATGATGTTAGAAGTCAGACCAGCAGTTACCCTTGGCTGGCAATGACTGGGATGGAGTGGGAGGTACTTTGGGGGTATGGGTAATGTTGTTTCTTAATCTGCATGCTACTTACACAGATGTGCCCATATTGTGAAAATTCATTGAATAGTACATTTGTGATTTGGGTGATTTTGTGTAAGTATACTTCAGCAAAAATCTTTAAAAAAAATAATGGCAGCCATTAATACAACTTAAAAAAAAAAGCAACCCAACTATGTCAATGTATTTTTATGCCTTTCTTTAGGCACCCTTACTAACAGCCAACAAGGATTTGCTGCAACAGCTAAAGTAATGATGTATATTTAACAGAAACGAAAGGCAGATCTTAGCTTCAAAAAATTTGTGATCTGCTTAGGAAAACCAAATATTTAGACTTGAAATTAAGAATATTAGTGTATCAGGCTATGAAGAATGCTGTAGTAAAAACAGATCCAATACTGATATGTAACTGATTCTCACAGGAAGGCCTAGATAGAAACACTTCTTAAGTGGGCTCTTTCTGTTGGAGGTCTCTTTCTCTTTAACCTTAACAAGGACAACTAGACCAAATGCTTGTGGACCCTGCATTTAAACCTACACCACACACAGTGCCACAAAAAGCCATGAATATTTCTAAGCTTCTTCTCTTCTCTGCTCTGAAGTGGTAAGTAGGAAGCCCACACCTACTGGGAAGGGAAGTAGACAACACAGGGAAGGAGATTTAAGGGCAGAGACAGGGAAGCGTAAAGGAACATGACAGGAGGAGGATTTCTGCAGATAAGAAGATCTCTTTGTGTCAGAATAAAGAGAAGTCTGTGGGTGCTAAGAGCAAAGGGAACTTGCTGCCTGGCAACACCCCTAGGGAGGCAGCTAAAACCTCAGGAGAAAACACATGTGTATACATCTAGGAAGATGGGCTATGGGTACCTTCACCAAAAGTTCTGGGGCCTGACGTATGGCACGGAAAAAGCAAAGACCTCTGGATCTGAAGGGATCTTCTAGCCAAGGATGACTAATATCTAAGGAGTAACTCCCAACCCTCATGCTCTGGTACTGTGTAAAACCTCAGCTGTGGCATAGCTCCAGGATGAAGAAACCTCAGGTAGATCTGAGATAATACAGTACTGTTGTTTCATTTATCTGATTGCACCAGTGAAAGCTGCTTCATATAAGTGAGTTTTCTGGATAAGTAAATACAGAATCTGTGCTACTTATATAAATTACTGATCTCAGCTGAAATCTGGTAATGGGATTGGGGACTACTGCCCTTATCCTGAATTACTTCCAGACTGGAGTGCTTTTAGAGTTTTTTGTGTCTCTTTTTTTCCTTACTCTGTGGACTACCTTTGTAGTCTTGCAGATGTCAGTGTGCTTGATTCTAGTTATCCTCTCTCCCTTCTTCCTATTCTAATTTTCTGTTTGAAATATGTCTTGGGTTGAAAAATCAGAAAACCAAGTATTTTTGAACTGTTCTTAAATCAAGAGTCAAGAGGCACTGAGTGAGAACGCCAGGGTTCACGAGGGCAATTCTGATTACACTAAGGCCTTTTCTTACTTTCTACTAGGTTCTTACCTACATTCTGTGTCAGCAATTTTCAAGTTATTTTCTTGAATTCTAAAGTTTCAGAAGGTGCTTTAGTGATTGCTGTGAGTGGACAAGAGGGAGCCTGAGCGGCCTTCTCCCCTGCCGCAGTGAGAGTAACTCTGTTTTACATATTTTCTACTCTTGGGTTCTATTTTAAATTTCATTTAACAAAAGGATTTTACTGCTAAAACAAGTTTGGAATCCACTCTTCTAGAAATCTGACCTCTAGATTTGTGTAGCTTAATTGACTATATGTTATAGTTACAAAAATTTTTAAAAACCTTTGAAACGCCAAAAATAGGCCCTATTTTGAAAAGAAAATGGAAATTACCTGAAGTAAAGGGATGAAATCCTCCTGTTCCAGAGAGCTGCAACTGGGCTTTGCTAGAAGACAGATGAATTTAGAGGCATCATCATGATGGTTATTCAGCAATCTATAAAAGAAACAAGTGTTTAGGAAGACTGGCTCCTCTGAATAAATAATGACTGTAACATCAATAGTTGGTAATTTCAGTCTGACCTGAAGTCCATTTAGATAAAAAAAAAACCAAGTAAAGGAATTATATAATCAAAGGATGTTTTAGAATGATGAGTTGTCTATGATACAAGGTCGGATGAATGCTGAGGCCTCTTAGGACCCTCTTGCCTTCTAGTGGTCTCAGCATGAAGTAAGTAATAAGGCCCTGGACTTGATGGTACAATGGAATGGAAAGAAAGGAACAGTTGTCTAAAACATTTTGAGGAAAATTCCTCAGTGCTCCACTATTCCTATCCGGTATTCCAAGCACCCACTGGTAGATAAATATTAAGCTAGAAACTTGGGAGTCATCATGGACTCTCCCCTCCTTTCATCCCCAATGCCTATGAACTACCACATCCTTTCATTTCTACCAAATTTGCCCCCTTCTGTCTTCATTGCCAGTATCCATGCTCAGGCTCTCACTAACAGTTTCTGAAAAACGAATCCGATCATGTCACTGTCCAAGTTAAAATTCTTTTTGGAGTAGGCTAAAGCCCAAGCCCTTGACTTGACATAAAAGGTCTTCAGGATCTGATCCTATCAGCTCATGCCCCTTCCATTACCATTTCTGCATTTGTAGTATCCAAACGTTCCATGCCCTCCCACACCAGGCATTTGTACATGCTACCCTCCTTACTGCAACACCCTTCTTTCCTACTTCACTTTCCAGGGAATCTCACTTGGCCTCCCATGTCCTTCCATTGCACCCTGTGCTGCTTAGTTCTGTCATGGCTATTCCACAGCAGTATAGTCTTATTGGTGTAACTCTTTCACTAGACTCTAAGCTCCTTACAGCATAAAACTGTGTCTTATTTTCTTTGTATCTCAAGCATCCTCAAGGCCAGACACAGTTAGCATTTGATAAATGATTAAGAAAGAAAAACAAGAAAATGTTTGTGATCTAACAGACGTGTATTTGTTATATCTGTTAACAGTCAGTTGAGAAATACATACTTAACTGACTTGACTTCACTTCTGATTATTAGAGCTATGGTATGATTTTTATGTTTATTCTCCTTATCGTTCTTTAATATGCTCAATGCCCCTGAAGTTAAATAAATACATGTTTTGGAAAAAGATTAGTGCAATAGGAGCTAATAGGAGCCATCTCTCAGGATTAAAAAATGGGTGGGATAATCACAGCAGAAAGACAGTGAAGTCTTTGAAAAAGGAGCACTTTTATAAAAAAATGTATAGCACTACTAAATAAAAACAGCAGATATATGACAGATGAGAGCTACTCTGAGAGGACAAAGTCAAGGGATGCCTTTTGCTATGAAATAGAAAGTAAAGGTGAATTACAATTTTCTGCCAATGTTAATGGCTGATAAATGCTACTGGCTTTTAGGTTGTATGAAGGGATTAGAAGACATTTGTAAGATGAATCTGCTATTATATGTTGATTTTAAATAGTAACAATAACAATGCTACTACTACTTCTAATAGGTGAATAAAGAAGAATGAAGGCAAGCATAGCTATTCTAAACTGGTATCTTCCAGAGCTTTTAAGACAAAATATTGTTTTATTAATGGACAAATGACATATTGGATATGAAAAGGTAAAAGAAAATAAAGCATAATAAAGCTGAAGCAATATTATTGACTCCATTTGAGAGGAGTTCTGCTAAAAATCTGGTACTCTAGGACCTCAAACAAAAAAGCTGTAGAGCACTGTCTTTCTTCTAAAAATGTCCTGACTGTAAGAAAAACAGATGTCAGAGTATAGATTTGAAATGGGCAGTAACACAGGGAAATGAGGGGGAACAGATCCACTTGGAGGAGAGATATAGAAGGCTCTAACCCATGAGCATTCTGACATGAGGGGAATTATTTACCTTTATGTTTTTGACTTTTGTATTTGACTTTATTTTTTAAGACTATATAGAGCTTGTTATTGGAACAAGCCAGCATAGGTATATATATGCCAAAATGTTTTAATTCTGTATCCTTACCTGCCAGTTTTTGTACTTGAAAGTTTTAATATACTGTACTTGGGCCCAAGTTGCTTTATGCAAAGGGTACAATTTGTAAAAAATTATAAAACTGAACATGTCTTCTCCAAGGTCAGGGTGGTGACTCAAATCACACTTAGCTGCTTAGTCTCCCCAAAATGGCCATATTTGGGTCTCCCTTAAAACACCCTGGCTTTTTAAAAGGCATTTTAAGAGCTCAAAGGAGTTCCCACTAGAGGGCACTCAAACCATTTTAGTATCTGACCATAAAATAATGCTTTAATTTAGAGACACACTATCACAGAATTTTCTTAAATGAAAAAAGACAGTTGTTCATGCTATTTAACTTTATTAGCAAGTTTTCCTGCAGTTAACCAAAGTGAAGACTTGTGCTTCATGTCTTTTTCCCCCTTTTGCTTTTTACAGAAGTTGTCTTTTCCCTGGAGATGAAATTAAAATGATTCATCTGAATGAAGGAATAAAATTATTCTTATGGTGGCTACTGTTGCTCTATACACCAACACATACTCTGATCACCTTAGTTCTAATGTAATACCTAAAGAACTGGGTGGACTCAGCTTGCTCCTAGATTTTTAAAATAAAGAATACTTTTTTTTCTTCTTTTGAGACAGAGTCTCTCTGTTGCCCTGGCTAGAATACAGTGACCTCACCATAGCTTACTACAACCTCAGACTCATGGGCTCAAGCAATCCCTGCCTCAGTCTCCCAAGTAGCTGGGACTACAGATGTGTGCCACCATGTCTGGCTAGTTTTTCTATTTTCAGTAGAGACAGAGTCTCACTCTTGCTCAGGCTGGTCTTGAACTCCTGAGCTCAAGCAATTCTCTCATCTCGGCCTCTCAGAGTGAAGAGCATTATACTATTAGGGGCTTTTAGGTGGTATGAAGGGATCAGAAGGTCTGTAAACTGAATCTGTGGCTGTTACATGTTAATTTTAAATAACAACAATAGGTGAATGACATTTCCCAATAGTTTACTAGTAAGGGTATTTAGCCCAGAAAAGAGAAGAAAATGTATAAAGAGGGCTGATCTGTTAAAAGAGGTACAAGGGGCAAGTTATGATATTCTCCTAAAATGTATAAATACATCAAGAAATAGCTCCTAAAAAAGAAAGAGGGGAGAAAAAAAGAAAAGGAAGAAGAAAGTTGGGCTTGAATTCAAGAATATTTGTCACAACGGTATAATCCAGGAATATCTTGATAAATACTAGCCCTTTGTTTCTTTAACTGGAGCTTTCAAAAAATAATGATTAGAATCTATTAAAATTCAGTTATTTTTAGGTATAATTCAACTAGGTATAATTTTAAATTGGATTATATGAGAATGAAAATGTATTGCTCATGTGATACATGTGGTTTGCTCCCCTTAAAGGACAGTCTAGCTCCTTTTATGTCACTGCTGCCAGACTCAAATTCTGAGACCCAAATTTAACAAGTAAAATGAAGAAACTATCAAATAGCTGTTCAAAAAGTATTTTTACATATCTCCTTTACTGTTTAAAGACAAAGATAAAGGCTTGTAACAAAGAACTTGTGTGTGAGTATAAATGGTTGTCAATTAATGAATTTTCCTTGTTGGAATAAAGGGTAAAGAGAAAATGAAGAACCAAGTAACACAGGTGATCTTTATAAAGTATGCCACGAGTACCACACAGTTCTTTGCCTACCCAGAGTGACTGCTTACATACTTACTTTTTCCACATGGCAATGAATGACTGTGCTGACACAAATCCTGTCTTCTCTCCCCCTGCAGCCCTGAACATGGGGGCTTTCCAATAGAGAGGACAGCCACAGACCTGCAAATAAAAAACAACTACAGCGTAAGCCAAGAGGCAGTGAAGAGATACATGGCCAAAGAAAAGGTCTTTGTAGCTTTTACCCTTCATGCCACAGTGGATGGAAGGGCCCTTGGGAGAACAAAACTGGGTCACAGGCAAACATATCAACTAGGGTAGATTCAGAGAGAAAAAGAGGGGAAACAAAGTAAGATGATTATATGTTTCATGAAGAAAGTGGAAATCTATTTACGTTTTCTCCAAGTTCATTTATAGTGATTTCTTCCCCTACACCCCGCCCCTGCCCACAATCCTGATAGTTTAAGCAACCAGCCTCACTTCCTAACACTCTTACATTATATACTTTCTACCTTCTAGAAAGAAAAAGAAATGACAATGTCACGGTCGTATATGTACTTCATTCCTTGAGCAGAAAGATAGAGCCATGTTAATTACTTGGTGACTTGGTGTTGATACACTCTACTACCTATCTCTTTCTCTCTCCTTTGCCTATTATGTTATTAAGTACCAGGTTCAAGAAGAACCAGAAAACCGCAGACTGCTCAAGAAAACATCTCTCAAATCTATTTAAATGCTTATAATTCAGGTAAAAGATGAAAGGTAAAAATCAAAATGCTATCTTTTTTTATATATTAGAAGCTACCACAAATGACTACAAAAAGGAAAAACTGGGAATAAATATAAAATAACTTCAATAACCCTAAAAGCCATTGTTTTTTTCTCCTTAATAAAAAGACCTTCTTTTCAATTTAAAAAAATTATCCTTTTACTTGCAAGAGTTCTTACTAAATTTACCTGCTTTTTTCCTAGAGGAAAAATTCTTTCCTATAAGTAATATTATCTAAATATTAGCAAAGAAATAGTCTCCAAATCTTCCCAATTTTGTATATACACAGAAAACATTCCCAAATCTGGATCTCTTCAAGAGTCACATCTTGTTACGAGATAAAGATATTATCACTATGTGTATTAGATACAGGATCTGTTGAGCCTCCATCATTCTACAGAGAGAATCTTCTCCTTTGGAAGTAGATTAGATGTGTGTCTACATTAGGTTTAGGTGAACTCACTCCTGGTATCAGGGCTCAGTGCATGGGGGATCCTCACAGGAGCCTGAAGAGTACCTAGTCTGACATTAGCTATCTTGGGAGAACACCCAAGGCTGCTGTGTTTATGCTGGAGTTGAAGATATGGAAGGCAAGATTCAAGCCAAGAGACGTAAGGACAGGGCAGAAATAAGAGGTTGCTGCTGCCAGGGCCACTAAAGCACGTCTGCAAGCAGAGTAGAATTTAAGATTTCTTAAGTCCAGAGGTTGAATACCTCCACTGAGGTCAAGAAAGAGGGAAAGGTGTTGCGTAGCAACCACTTGATTTTGTTTACTGTATAAATTGTGATTGCCAAGGTACAAAGCTCACAATTAATATAGTTTTGGTGTATAAACTGTCAAATCCACTTTCCCCAATCCCAGTCCCTCCTTTCATGCAGAGTAGTGGTTTGCCAAAAAAATGCCCTTGGCCTTAGTGATAGGCTACTGGCAACTGCTGGGAAAGCTGAAAGAAGAGTCTATATTATGAAGTGGGGGAGACACAAACAGAAAGTACAGGGAGAGACTGGCACAGGCTTGCCCCAAAGTGCTTGAAACTCCCACCACTAGAGTCACTCATGAATTTTTCAGAATTGGAAGGGATCAGAAATCTTCTATCTCAACCTTGGGAAGTGGTCGCCATCCTCAACCGAAACACCTTCCAGGGGCTGCGTGCTTACCACCTCCTGTGGGGTAACTTCCAGTTTTTGTTTTTTTTTTTGAGACAGAGTCTTGCTCTGTTGCCCCAGCTAGAGTGCAGTGGTATCATCATAGCTCACTGCAACCTCAAACTCCTGAGCTCAAGCAATCCTCCTGCCTCAGCCTCCTGAATAGCTGGGACTACAGGTGCATGCCACTACACCCAGCTAATTCTTTCTGTTTTTAGTAGACATGAGGTCTCCCTCTTGCCCAGGCTGGTTTCAACACGCTAGCCTTTAACAAATGAATTTTTTTTTTTGCTTAAACTAGCAACTGTTGTTTGCAACTAAGAATCCTGACTTGTATGAAACTATTATCTCACTATGGACCTTATTTTTAAAATTTTTTTATTGATACATAATATTTGTCCATTTTTATGGATTTAAAATTTTTTATTGCTATGAACTTTAAATCTCTATTTTGAAACTCACTGTAGACCCTTGGTTGGGTTCTGTCCTTCAGAAGTGGATTGTGAACATAGCCACAAATTCTTTGCAGTTCCTCCATTAAGAGGGGAGCATGTTTTCCTGGCCCTGAGTCTGGGCTGGCCTGTGACTTTTTCAGATCAACACAACAATGCAGAAGTGATAGTGACTGTTACATAGGAAAGGTAATTGATAGCCCTCCCCACAAAACAATAAATGTCATGGAATTCATGGGAGAGAGTAATCATGAAAGAGCTAGGAACTAAGGGTTACTAGGTATAAAAATACACTGGTTTTGGATTTAGTGTCTAAAAAATATCCCTGTTACGTATCATTTTCTAAATCAAATTAAGCTGATCTGAGCTCCCAGCCACCACGATTGAACAATCGATGAAAATGTTAAGTTGGGTTGGCTTTTTGGAGGGCTCTGCCCCCTCCTAGGGTTGTTATCCCAAACATAGACGCTGGAGAAGTGGGAGGCTCTTACAGGGCAGTCACTGTCATCTCTGGGAACCTGCTGCTTTGAAGAGAAAGCAGCAAGGGAGCTGGAGAGCTCCCACAACCCCTGGAGTTTGATCCCATTGGCTCTGTCAGGGTATAAGTTGCCCTGATCCTAAATCCTGCACTGGGTCTCCAGTCCTTGCTTTTGTAACTGGCTCCATGAACCCCTATATGTTTTTTATAATCCTCTCAACTAACAATTTGACCCTTTGAGTTGTTTCCCAGAAATGAATCAACTTCCACTATTTAACAACTTTCATTCCCTAGGTTAAGGTCCTTTCTCCAGAAGATGCCTGCTAAAATGCATGTGTCAGCTCAGAGATTAATACTTAAAAACCTACTATGACCCGAAGGCAAAATCCTAAGAGATCAGGAACAGAACAAAAATGTTTTAAAGTGGATTGGAAAAGGTCAGCCTATTTTTCTCACTGTGGGGTACCCTGAGTAGCCAAGTGTTCAACAACATGAAGGTATCAGGCCCCTGGAGAAAATGCCGAAGGAAAAAAATGGGAAGGGCAGCAAATGGCAAGGGCTGCGTACAGTACACTTTGATGATTTAAAGGAAAATGTATGAAGCCAGTGTGAAGGTTTTTTTTTTTTTTTTTTTTTTTTTTTTTTTTAACAAAGGAAGAGAATGGATGACAAGTGGGGATATACAGGGAGATACAGAAATGGGTGTAGGAAACTTAGAGGTGGCAGCAAGAGTCAGTGTGTGGTAACCAAAGTTGCTGGAGTAAAGAAAACTTGAATAATACCTATAAAATTTGATCTAAGAATGGTCCAACAACATAAAGAATTAAAATCAAAGTTGTCTAATGATACACATAGAATGCTATGTTGTAATGTTCTTTCAACATTTAAACATATCTCATGCTGGCTATTTCATTTGCCCTCACATAATCCCCATGCAGGTATTTTTATTCCATTTTACAGATGAAGAAATTCAGGTACAGAGAGGCTACCTTACAGGTCACAGGCACGATGGGTCAAGATGATGCTACATCAGCCAGAGAAAAGAGCTGGAGGGCTTTGCATGGTTCAGAAGAGAGTTTTATTCTTTTTCCTCAACTTTCTGCTAGAGGTTAAAACTCCATGATGAATCCTCTGGTCCAGTCTCTGACAAATCCTTTTTTTACTGTTGCTCAGTTTCTGTTCCTACGCTGCTTTCATCCCTCTTAGATTCATTCTCTATTCATTTCTTCTCTATCATCACTTAAAGCTGTGGAATAAAGCATAAACTACACACTGAGAATTTAACCAGATGTGGGCATTAAGCTCTCCAGGGCTATTTGAGGTCTAAGATGAATGAGCTAAACTTCACCAACAGATGCAAATTTCAGAAACATAGAGTTTTCTCTGCACTTGAAATATAGATCCCAGTCTTTACAGCTACACTTAAGCTCCACTAAGAGTAGGTTGCAAACTAAAGCTGGCCTTCCTAATAGCTTTATAAACTACATGAATCCATAAAAACATTCATTTATTGCTCTGACAACCTCTCTCTTCCTTGCCCCTTACAGGTTGCCTCTCTTTCTCCTTTTCTCATGCCAGCCTATTGTAAGAATATGGACAGTAAGTGCTGGAGCCACAGAATTCACTGCCTAGTGCCAAAAAGACTCGCATAGTAAAGAATTATTGAAAATAAGGGTGACTTAGTGAGTGCTAACAGACTGCGACAGCCAAGTAAAAAGCTAGACTAAATGAGAACTAGCTAACTGGAAGACATGATTAAATCAATTAAAAAAATGGTTTTAAGAATAAAGACGCAAAGTCCAACAAAATGAGATGATACAGTAATCAAAACCAAAATAATACAAACCGATATACTCATAATATCTTTTGAGGTCATTGTATATGAATCTTCATTTTCATATATAATGTTAGTTTTAACTTTTTAAAGGTATAGGCAGTCTATGTTGGTACCTAAGCTGACAGTTAAGATCTAAGAGCAATGAACACAATGGCTTGGTGCCCATGAATGAAATTTAGGGCTATAATCAAGTATAATTCAGACAAGTTAATCAAACATATATATGTATAATAGCTATTGTGCCACATGATTATTAGGTATAAACAGTAAATTGTTACGAAAATGACTGTTACTATGGCTAAACAAATTGGTTTTCTATCTTTCTAAACTTCTCCATGATTTCAACTTCAACATAAATGGTTTTTCCTGATGCCACATACAGACTGATCCTCACTGCACATAAACAGCAAAGTCCTTCCTCTGGCTCCCCACCATCCCGAGGCCCCCTTCCCTACCTTGACTATACTCTTTTTCATACCTCCCTTGACCGCTGTGGAGTCAAGAGGCTTTCTGCTTTCCTCTCACTGTGGAGTGCTAGAGGGCCACTGAGCAGTGGAACAGGGCAGGGCTACCACAATGCAGGGCTGGAGGGCCAGACCCAGAGGGATGTGGAAGCAGGGCAGTGTGAAGGCACAGGGAGAACGCGCTCCTCAGTCAGGGAGAGAATATTTGGAGGAAGAGAGTTGGCCCAGTGAGACCTGTATTCAAGACAGGGTAGACTGCAGGTTTGTGACAATTAGGCACTAATCACCTAGATAGGTCCTCCAGACATGTACCTCAGCACTGTACCAGGGAACTGCTATGCTTTAATCTGGAGTTTCTCCTTGTCTGCCTACCTGAAGCAATCCATGAAACCTCCTATCTCTTTCACACAAATTGTTCCCATGTTAGAAATACCCTGTTGGCAATTATGCAGTTACCATGTTATCTCCAAATCCAGATTTCTTTCATCCTTGCTAAATTTTATCTTTTGGATTTTAGATCCATAGTTCTGGCCTATTCAGAGAATTTATTACTTTGATTCTGTCTTCTAATAAAATAACTGCCTCTCAAAGAATTGGATAAGAAAACCCCGAGTGCCCTGAAAGAACTGGTAATTTATTTGGATGGCTACTGATTAGAAGTTAGTTAATATTAGTGTACATTCAGGGAGATAACACATGTAGAAACAGCACCATGCTAGAAGTTAAAGGACTTGTCTCCTGACATGAACTAGTTCTGTGACTGCAGGTAAGTACTTGTGGTACTACAGTTTTCCCATAAGTAAAATGGAATGAAATCAGATAAGCTATTATTTCTGGAATGAAAGAGTTTGTTTTTCATTAGAAACATCTAAGGGATCAACAAGCAATTTTTAAGACAGGGGTGAAGAAAGAATAAAAGAAAGAGTTCCCTTTTATTTCCTTTAAAATCACTCTAGTTACAAACCATTTAACAGCAATGACAAATGCTCTGTGAGGTCAGAAGTAGGGTATGACTGAAGTGGACGTTTAGGGACTTCTCCAAAAAGACACAATGGAACCTGGGGCTCCAAAATGGATACTGTGGAGTTTGGCAGGAGTGGAAGCCTATCTTGAAGGGGAGAGCTCTGAGAGCCCAAAATCAGAGGTGTGCCTGTGAGCGGGCAAGTGAGTCAGGCTCATAAAGGAAACAATATTAGGTAGGTTTGGGAAGGAATTCTGGGGCCAGGTTGTGAAAGCCCTGGAATGCCAAGAAGAGAAGTTTGAGTTTTATCCTGAAGAACAGTAGTTTTCAAACTTTTAAACATTACTCCTGAAAGCAGGGGGAGCCTTTCCAGTGGAAGTGTGCCTGGGGTCTTGTGTATTCCCCTACTTGCCTCCACGCATCTCTTAGCCTACTAAAACTCTCTGCTTCTTGAAGCACAGATTGAAACCACTGCTAAATCCTGAGGTATGATCTGACTCTTCAATATACATGCATGATAAAAATAAAACCCAAATCAAACAAAACACTATTTGAGAGGGTAGGAACCCTTGAATATTGCTGAGCTGGGAATGGCATGATCAAATATAATCTGATGGTCATGCTCTTATTAACTGTTCTAGGAGGAGGCTGGAGGTGTAAAATCGAGTCACAGTAGTCCTGACATTAGGACTTAAAAACCTTAAATCAGAAGCAGTTGGATATATCAGAAAGTATCAAAGACTTGCTTCCTAGTGTCAAATCCATTTATTTCAGGGTAAAATGACAATGCTGAGATGGCCTAATGGTTCCTTGTCTGGCATTAGGGCAGAGTTATGATCAACGGGAGAGAACAACAACAAAAAAAGAGTCCTATTTAACTCAAGGAAAAATTTTCTAACAAACAAGGCTATTTAATGATGGAACAGGCTGCTTGACAAGGTAGTAAGCTTCCAGTCACTGAAAATATTCACATAGAGAATGAATTTATGAGTTGGTGATGACTTGGAAGGGATTCCTGTATTAAATGGGAGATTGGACTGGAAAACCACTAACGTTTTTTTCAAACTTAGAAGTTCCATGAAATAGGACTACAGATAAAGACTTTATCAGGGTCGGGCGCGGTGGCTCATGCCTGTAATCCTAGCACTCTGGGAGGCCGAGGCGGGAGGATCGCTCAAGGTCAGGAGTTCGAGACCAGCCTGAGCAAGAGTGAGACCCCATCTCTACTAAAAATAGAAAGAAATTATCTGGCCAACTAAAATATATATAGAAAAAATTAGCCGGGCATGGTGGCGCATGCCTGTAGTCCCAGCTACTCGGGAGGCTGAGGCAGTAGGATCGCTTAAGCTCAGGAGTTTGAGGTTGCTGTGAGCTAGGCTGATGCCACGGCACTTACTCTAGCCAGGGCAACAAAGCGACACTCTGTCTCAAAAAAAAAAAAAAAAGACTTTATCAGGATCAAACAAATTATTTAAACATGGAGAAAAAGTCTATGCATACTTAAAAACAGAAAGCAAAGAGGCAGTAAATAGGAGGAGATTGGGGATTCCAGAGAAAGGGAGATTATAAATCATTTAGTTAGTTATATTACCTTTGCAATTTTCCCCATTTCATAAATGTCTGCTTTCTGATCTTCAATATCCATGAAAGCAGTTTCAATTCTGCTTAGAGTCTGTTCATGATTAATGCAGGTATCTGGGAGTCCTTCAGGAAAGTAGAACTGTGGAA
Organism: Eulemur rufifrons; assembly: GCF_041146395.1. Lineage (NCBI taxonomy): Eukaryota > Metazoa > Chordata > Mammalia > Primates > Lemuridae > Eulemur > Eulemur rufifrons. The sequence goes on from NC_090989.1 coordinate 119,994,136, forward strand.
TGTTTACGGACAATGGTGCATTCACAACATTATTCACATGAGGAACAGGGGAGGGAGGTCTGGGACTACTTGGCAAGGTGGCTGGAGGTGGAAGTGGTGTTCCAGGTTTCTTTTCTGGTTTATTTTGAATCTGGAAAGAAAACGAGATTATGAGACACAAAAATTCTAGACAGTTTTCATTCCTTGAGAATCTTCACCAGTAACAGGAAGTTGGGTATAAGTATAAAATCACAGTTAGAGACAGTAGAGATCAAGGGCTCACTCCACTCTGGAGGGTGGTAAGCATGTTTCTAGGGAATGATTATCCATATTAAATAAATTAATACATTAATTATCTGTCAATAATCAAGTTTACATAGATTTATGTTTAAAAAATCCTGCAGTACATTTTCCCATCAATCAATTGGCAGACATTTCAAAAGAATCAAAAAGCAATGCCAGCTGATAGATTAAGGATATCAAGAAATATTCTCAGTCTGCTGGAACTGGATTAGTAAATTCTTTTCCAAGACTGTTCTTGGCCTTTCTGTGAATTTCTTCTTCAAAAGGCAGAAATGAGTTCTTTTTAAATATATAAATCTACAATGTATTTGGGGCGGGGCTCCTTTCATCATCTTCTCTAGTTTGACTTTGCTGGAGATGGAATCACTGCCAGCCCCTGATGCTGAGAAAAATCTTTGTTAAGAAATTAAAGCATTTTAGGTCTGGAATGTCCTCTACCTGGCTGATGTACTTGCCACTAGAGGCATGCCACTTTTTCCAAAATATGCATTTGTCTTATTTTTGGTATGCTTTAAATAGGCAAGGACTGTGGTCATTAATTTCATCACAACCAAACTCCCTCTACAGTTTATGAATTCATGTACAGTTTATATTATTCCTTTTTCTAAAAAGCATTTGATGTGATATAACATAAAGAGACATTAGAAAGGACAGTAAAGGGGGGACAATGAGGAGACTGAGACTGCCCATGATTTAGGAAAAGAGGAGGGGAGGTACACCATCATTCAGGTAGGAGTTTATTTTACCAATGAAGACTAAATTTAGTTCTGAGATTCCTAACAGAAAAAGCAAAAAAGATTCCACAAAGATTTTCACAATTTCTATGCTTAATTAGTGAGTAAGTTATCTATCAAGGCTCATAAGCATGGCACTGTATTAGATGCTACATAAAGTATGAAAATGGACATGAGTGTTGACTAGCTAAACTTACTTTAAATTCACTGTGAAGGCCGGGCGCGGTGGCTCACGCCTGTAATCCTAGCACTCTGGGAGGCCGAGGCGGGTGGATCGCTCGAGGTCAGGAGTTTGCGACCAGCCTGAGCAAGAGCGAGACCCCGTCTCTACTAAAAAAATAGAAAGAAATTATATGGACAACTAAAATATATATATACAAAAAATTAGCCGGGCATGGTGGCGCATGCCTGTAGTCTCAGCTACTCGGGAGGCTGAGGCAGTAGGATCGCTTAAGCCCAGGAGTTTGAGGTTGCTGTGAGCTAGGCTGACGCCATGGCACTCACGCTAGCCCGGGCAACAGAGCGAGACTCTGTCTCAAAAAAAAAAAAAAAAAAAAAAAAATTCACTGTGAACACAACGTATTATTCAAAATGTTCTTTTCCTTAAATTACCCTAATGCCATCCCTACAATTTGAATAATGATTTATATATAAGAAGTAGATCTGAATATTTCCTCCTAACATATGGCTTATAACATGGTTTTAAAATTCAGGATAAAAGTCTTAGCTATCCTTAAAATGCATGAGTTTTATAGGGGAGATAAGCTTCATTCACATAAACATGTGATGGAAATGGTTAAATTTCCTAGTTTTGTTATAATGGCCCATTTCCTATGTGTTAATATCTCACATTAACACACAGAGAGGGTTCTGCTCATATATTAATACTATTAGGGACATGAAGGGCAGCTGTCATATCAAGCCTTTGCTGCAGTAAGTATCAAGATGTCACCCATTTAAAGCAACAGTCAAGAAACAAAAGGAAGTGATGCCAATGAGACATGAAAAACTTAACAGAAAACAGTGATGGCTTACTAGTCTGTGACCTCAGGAAAGTTACTTAACCTTTTAGAATTTCAATAATAAAACAGAAATTACAGTCCTTACTTCTTGGAAGGTTGTTATGAAGATTAAAGGAAATTACAGGATGTAACATAGATAAAAGGTTCCCAATTAGTGCTGGGCACAGATTTGTCGATGTAAGAAAATAAGTGACAGACCAAAAGGTGAAGTTCTCAAAAGATCAGATTAAGCATTATTTGGCATGATCCTTCAGATTCAATAATAAATTAAATAATCATTTACATTTGTAAAGCAATTTAAAGTTTATAAATCACTTTTGATTTAATAAATTGATAATCTAGTCTAAGTAAACATTTCTTAGTGTTAAATCTGCAAATATTACATAGTGCTATGAGTCAATAATAGTTATTTTAAAGTATTCTTAAAATCCTAAAATAAGGCATAGACTTCTTCAGGGGCTTTATCTAGGTCTTTACCTACATTAGTGCCATTTCCTTTCCACTATTCTATGCTGAAAGAGATTTGTGAAACTACAAGTATGCAATCATCAAAATTATTTTATTGTTTCTCCATGTTTCCCACGGTGTAACATCCAGGGCAGTTACGGATAATTTCAGAGTAGTTATGCCCATAGGATTAGGACCACAGGGATGAAACCTGATAGTCTCATGAACACACCCTAATGGAGAAGGGTTAGAGCAGGATCTTCTAAAACTCTGTTTTTGCTTTGACAGAAATAAGTGACATTCAGAAAAAAACACTGGCTGTTAAAGTTTTTATCTGAATGGGAAAATATTTGATTGCATAATATTCTACTCTGTTTTCTTAATGTACTTCTTAACACAGCAATTCACTGATAGGCAAATATTTATTATTTCACTGGTTAATTCCATATTTAGTAAAACTGATATTAATGTTTAAAAGGAAACTAACATTTAAAAATGCATTTATATTGAACTTTCAGGTATATCAATTTACTTTCCATTGAATTCTATAGGACACATATAGTTTAAACCTTAAAGTAGTTTAATAAAATTGACCCTTTATAAGCATTACAGAATAAAACCTAGTAATATAAATTTTGCCAGGTTTACTGGTAAGTTTATCATCTGCTCACTTTCAATAAAGTGGTTTCAGAGCAAACTAGGAGCAGCATTAAAATAGAATTAGCTGGGTAAAGTATCGCAATTCTCCATTTCAGTCTTTCCCTATAAACACAGTATCGTTTAGATATTCATTCTGAATAGTATCCTTATGCTATTATGTCACTGTAGCATTTCCGATATTTGATCGTTTTTTAACCTACAAAAAAGCAATTTCATATAATTCACCCAAATAATTTGAGATTATTCTGAGTAAGAGTAACTATGAAACTATGGTTTCTTGCTGGATTTTGGATGACCTGCACTTGTATAGCCCTTGATTTATATTGTACTCAATGTTAGGCAACTTCTTTGTAGGACACCGCCACAAAGTTATAAGCAAGAAAGCAGGGATTCGGCAAAGAAGTCATCACAGGCAGGAATGACTCAGTCTTACAGCCTGCTCAGGGAAGACATTCTTTGCACTCTCTAGAAGTAATTGCCATCTTTCATTATCTACATACGTACATTATATGACACACATACACATACACACACACCTGTCTATATATAAAAATACTTCTTGGTTTAAAAAGATTACCAGGATATATTCCTTTTTATAAACATTCATTACAGATGTATGTATGTTAATACAAACATAGTCTACTGATTCAAAGTGCAAATAAGGTTTTTAACACAGAAATTCTAGTTGCTCAAGGATATTTCTATTAAAGATTCTAATATTTTTCTGGATAAATTGTAAACTGTTTGTTCAGTTGTATTTACTGTCTCTAAAACTGGGTTCCCTCTCTACAAGAGAAAAATGTGAGTACTGTACTCCAGGTCCAGAAGATCTATTTTTAAACCTGTTGGAATCCCTCTACAAATAGCTTTCTGCAAATAGCTGTATGGAGGACACAGATTAATTCCTTGATCTAATATCAAGATACAAGTGAGCTGTAAAATTATTTGTGAGTTAGTTCATTGGGTGGTTTTATTAGTAATAAAAATATTTCAAAAGAAACACCTAAGTTTCAAACCTGTGTCTGCTGAAATGACTTTAGCCGCTTCTTAAACCGTGAAGGGAGAACAAAATCACAGCCCCTTGCCAGGAAAGCTAACTCTCCTCTTAGATCCGGGTCCCTTCGTAGAGATGTTTCCTTGATCATCATCTTTGAAAAGTGAATGTTTACTTCGTAACTGTCCAGCACACTTCTGAAGATAGTCGGATTTAGTAAGTTGTCAATCTTGTCAGGTAAAAAGTTATTTTTTCCTTATCTCCCAAAGAAACGCAATTCAAGCATTGTGCTCTCCCAGCCTCCAGGGACCACAATCCATGCTTGTTCTGACAAGCAGCCGGTTCCCAGTCTGTGGCTCCCAATACCTGCTCATAATTTTTAAGTTAGAAACACAGCCTGCAATGGGCCTGTTGCTCCTTGTAGGTAGCTTTATGTCAAATTGACCTGCACATGTTGAGAATACAGAGCCTTCTGGGAAAGGAAGCACCCACTACTCTGAGTACCAAAGTTAGAAACATTATAGCTGCACCTAAAAATAGCAACTTCTCAGATAATGCTAACTTCTTAAACTCCGAGTATGTGAGGTGTCAATACACATAAAGCAGTTTCTCCTCAAACTAGAAGATAAAGAACATGCAGTGCATTTTTTAGCTTTTGCTATTTAATATTTTATGAAAAAAGAACAGGCTGAACTTCAAATTTAAAACTATTAAGAATAGTTTTTATTTTTTACTTAAAGGGAAGTAAACATCCAAAACCCTCTAGATCTCTCTAGTCAAAATATCAGCAAAAATGAACTTTCATCCTCAAATAGTAATTTATAAAGAGATTTTTCAGTCTCACATTTTAAAATCTTTTCTTTAAAGAAGACTATCTTAGTTATCAAACATTTTTTTCAATTGATTATGGATATATTTGAAAATTTATTGTCAAAAGTGTTGGCTAAGAACATGGAGAAATTGAATGCCATACAAAAGTAGCTTTAGATACATATAAATGAGTGAACTTTGGCTGAAGGGTGCAAAAGATGATCAAACAGCAATGACATAGTACTTACTAAATTTATGAGACTTTTTTCCTTCAAGTATCTTTAAAGAAATCATCACATGATTGGATTAGTAAACTGTGGTATATGTATACCATGGAATATTACTCAGCTATAAGGAATGATGAAGATACGACATCTCTATGGTTCTCCTGGAGAGAGTTGGAACCCATTATATTAAGTGAAGTATCCCAAGAATGGAAAAACATGCATCACATGTACTCACCAGAAAATTGGTTTCCCTGATCATCACCTAAATACAAATCTGGGAACGACACCAATTGGACATCAGACTGAGGTGGGGGGTGGGGGAGGGGATGGGGGTATGCCTACACAATGAGTGCATTGCGCACTGTTTGGGGAGTGGTAACACTTGAAGGTGCTGACTCGGGAAAGGGGGGGTGGGGAAAAATATGAAACTATTGTTTTTAACTTGCACTGTTCACTTAATAATTTATCATGAATAAAAAAAAAAGAAAAAGCAAATAAAACATTTAAATATAAAAAAAAAGAAATCATCAGATTTTTAAAATATTCTATTATTTTTATCATATATTAAGTATCTGTCTCATGGTTATTTATAAATGAATCATCAAGTATAGTCATCCCTTGGTATCTGTAGGGGATTGGTTCCAGGATCCTCTAACAATATCAAAATCCATGGATGGTCAAGTATCTTATATAAAATATGTAGTATTTGCATATTACCTACCAACATCCTCCCACATACTTTGAATCATCTCTTGATTACTTATAGTACCTAATACAAGCTGGGCACAGGTATGTGCCTATAGTCCCAGCTACTCAGGAGGCTGAGGTGGGAGAATTGCTTGAGTCCAGGAGTTCGATTTCAGCCTGGGCAATATAGCAAGACACTGGCTCTAAAAAAAACAAAAAACAAAAACCACACCTAATACAATGTAAATGCTATATAAATAGTTGTTATATTGTATTGTTTAGGGAATAATGACAAAAAAAAAGTCTGTACATTTTTTTTTTTTCTGAATATTTGCCAACCACAGTTGAATCCGCAGATGTGGAACCCATGGATATGAAAGGTTGACTGTATTTTTTCATGTTTAATATTTAGATTTCAAAATTTATTTTCAATCATATCATTCAATATTATTTATTTTCCACTTCTAGAAAATATAAACCAAATATAAAAAACCAAAATAAAAAATAGTTTATAACTCTCTTTTACTGAACCTTTGTCTAATTTATCAGGAATTCAATTCTTTGGTTTTCCATTGTTTCCTAAAACTTAAGTCAGCTTTTTCCCACTGATTTCAAGATATTCTGACAACTCTTTATAACGTGTACACTGGGTTTATATGTTTAAACCTGTGTGTAAAAAATTTTTTTTAAAAAGCTGTGGCTCTTCTGTTCACACAAAAATCTCACCTGATTAAAAGAAGATTACAATTGAAAACCACTGGTCTTATACTTGAACCTGGGCCTGCCCTTATTTTCCCAATTCTCTCTCTCACTGGGCTTACATGTTAACTCCTTGAGCTAGGTAGCTTTCCATATTCTTTCCTTACATTCACTCCTGCCTAGTATACTCTTTCTCCTTCATTACTTATCTCCAAATTAAAATGTCAAAAAAGTTTGTTATGAATGCAACTAGGTCTTTAGACTTATGATTTAATGTCAATTCAATTAAACCTCACATTAAGTTGTATTTCCTTCCTCTTCTTCACAACACCAACCTGTGGCTTCTGGTGGGTGAATTTTCATCCCCTTCCTGAGAATCTTCCTTTCCTCAAATTATACATATTCTAATCTTCATTCAAAGTCCAACTCAAATTTTAACTATTTCATGAAAGCTTCATGATTAAGTTCCCTTACTGTAATTCTTAACTCTATATATACGACACTTAGTGAAATGTTATAAAATCTCTCATTAATGATTTCCACTGAACTCATGCTCTGGATCAGCCAATGCTCTCCATTTCTCCTGTGAAACAGAGCAACCAATGTCCATCACACACTGATTCATGGCTAACAGCTTATTTTTGGTTATGCTCTCATATTTCTTATCTCAGTATTTGAGTTGTATGCTCACTAAGAGTCAGTTGTGTTTGCTGCCAAATTTCTTTATGCTGGTTGTACTTTTTACAGTAATTATTCAGTTCAATTACCTATCATATAAACTAATGAAATATGAGTGTAGAAGAGAAAAGTTGTTCCTAAAATTTAAAAAGAATCCTAAGTTTTAGTAAACTACTAAAAAAAATTGCTGTAAAATTAGGTATGGGTGGAATAAAAGAGAAAAATCATTACAATCTAGAAGGTTTCTACATTCAAATTGCTTCATTACTAAGTTCCCACTCCACTTTAAAGAAACTAAAACTGTAAATCAGTTAACAAATGTATTATGGGTGTGGTTTATTCAAGAAAGATGTCACAGAACTCCAATTATGAGACTCATTCTCAAAGACTGGCCCTATATCAAAAGATATCTGAATAAACTAATGTTTTAAGTTAAAATAAAATGTTTATGATACACATTTTATAGCATACACACATATAGTTTATGACTCCTTCACTATCAAACTCAATTATGTTCAGGTAAGAGCTTCTACTGTAATATTTTATAATCTGATAATTATTTTCCAATAGTGTCTAAACTCTTGAGGGCAAGGTAAATTTTACAGTCATTCAATTTAATGAATGTTTTTATGGTCCCTTATTATGTGCCAGACACTTTGCTCAGTGTGAGGATAGAGAGATTATAAAGAAGTGGCCTCTTCTTTTCCTCACGGCACCTTGTAGTACACCTTATAGTTGGTTTGGAGCAAAGGACAAGAAATAATTTCATTTTATTTACTTCTTGTAAGTCTCTGAAGTTTCAAAGTCAGAATAGTGGTTAAAAGCCTGCTCTGCTATTATACTCTTAAGCAAGAAAACATTTCTCCATGTCTTTTGATGAAGAAATAAGCTGTAAGTTTTGATTTATCAAACTGTTCTTCAAAAACTTCAGAGGAGAAAAAAGACCAGGACCCCTAAAGGGCTTAGAAAAGAACTGGTCTGTGGCAATGAGTTATTGACAGAAGAAGACTAGCATGAGATTGGTTTATTTGCTTTTTATTTATTTACTTGTGTTTGAATGGAAGTATACCTGCATGGTTCTGGAAAGGATCTGAGAATGCTAGTTTCAAGGAGATTATGACACCTGGAACATAGCACCAAAGAACATGGTTTTTAGAGTGACCTCTTCTTTACTGGGAAAAGATCAAACATAGGGGAATTTCACAATAAATAAAAACATATTCTATGATCTACTCTCTTCTCTCTCTGCTTTAATCAGAAGGCAAAGTACAATCCATGGGGCTGGGTATTGTAAGAGAGAAGCTATTTTTGGGTGACAGGTTTTCCCTGGAGGGACTAACCAGAATGAGGAAGAACAGAAACATAAACACATAATTTATAAATTCAATTTGAGAATATGGAAAATTAGGAGCTGCGGGCAGTTACAAAGGAAAGAGACAACGGTAAGGGTCTTCCCAATGTCTTTTTGGAATAAACCATGAGAACTTTCCTCCTGCCCTCTGCAGCATATAATGAAGTCAATCTTAACAAGATAGCTGATCACCAGTAGATGCTTCCTGCAAAGCTACCTCTATCTCTTCTTGGCCTGCAGATCACTCATGAACATACCCTGCCTGAAGACACAAGCAGTCCTAGACGGACCACATACTCAATTTGAGTCTTTAGGACAATAATGATAAGAGAGCTTGACGAGAGGATGCAAAAGACTGGTGCTCTTTGTTGTGGGATTGACTGGGATTTACCTGTAACCTTGAGATCCAGCTGCCTGTAGCATCTTCCCTGCTTTACCATTCCATATATCTTCCTCCAGAACAAGTATGCTTGGGCAAGGGAGATAATCTTTCTCAAAGAGAACCAGTGGGCATGGGTTGCTAGGTATAGGCTTTATAGGTTCCCTGGCAGAGTTATATATATGCAAGAGAGGCTGTACTCTGCGAGAACCCTAAAAACCAAAGAATTTTTTTTAGGATAGCCTGAAATATCTCAAGAAAGAAAAGATGCTCCCTTATCATATCCTAAAAGGACCTACAGAACTGAGGAATAAGTTTAGAATGAGCCTGTACCCTGATGGAAGGTGAGACTGGGAAGGAGACAGAGGAGAATAAACCGTGAGACCCAACACATAGAATTCATTCTTTGAAGCTTAGTTTGAAACTCAGGATGGATTTTTTTAGAACCTTCTGAATCCTCTTATAATTTCCTGCTCTTTCCCGTTTGAAAACAAAGACAATGGTGATATAAAATATTAATTTGCTTTTTCTAGAGAATCAGCTCTAGAAAAGCTGTTTTGAGAAAAAAATGGGTTGATTACACAGCATAGAGAAAATGATTTTGAACATTTGTCTGAAGAAGTAAATCTCTTATTCTCACTTGTTTATAACTGCTATACAGTTAGTATTATATATGCAATGTTTTGTGCCAAAATAAGTCTAACCCTTTTTTATACACCAACACGTAAAGTCAGTCACCAGCCTCAGATGAACATGGTTATGGAGACTGAGATGATGGCATCAGCTAAGGCCTTACAGTTGGGAAGGGCCATTGGGATAATCCAGGTAGCAAAGCTGTAAAAATCTGAGTAACACAAACATATAGCACAGCAAGGCTGGAAAAATCAGCTCAACTATGTGAGGACTTGTACTGAGGTGAATGTTAGAAGCAGGTCCAGAAAGACAGCAGAGCCTTACTCTGAAATGACACCAAATGATTTTGCTCAGAAGATGCTACAGGAAAAAAGTTACATATTAAAGAGGAGGTTCTGGTACATCAGGAGGATATTTCTGATTAACAAAAGGTTGCTGTTTTAAAAAATCTAAAAATGCTAAATCAAAAAGCCTCGGTCCACACAAAAATGTATATATGAATGTTCATAGCTGTATTATTGATAATAGCCAAAAAGTGGAAACAACCCAAATGTCTACATAATGATAAAATGAAAGGATGAGCAAATTGTGCTATTCCAAATAATGGAATATTACTGAATCATAAAAAGGAATGCAGTAATGATACATGCTACAACATGCTGAACCTCGAAAACAGTATGCTAAGTGAAAGAAGCCACAAAGTGTCACATATTATGATTCCATTTACATGAAATGTCCAGAATAGGCAAATCTATAGGGACAGAAAGCACAGTATGGTTCCCAAAGGCTAGGAGCAGGGGTAATGGGAATGACTGCTAATGATTATGGGTTTCCTTTTGGGGTGACGAAAATGATCTAGAATTACATAGTGCTGATGGTTGCACAACCTTGCTAATATAATAAAACTACTGAATTGTGTACTTTGGAAGTGTGAATTTTATAAGTGAAATATATCTCAATCTTAACAAGCTTTCTCACCTTGTGATTCTAACTGGCTGAGTAGTTAAAAAAGGTAACAACTTGACGGCCGGGTGCGGTGGCTCACGCCTGTAATCCTAGCACTCTGGGAGGCCGAGGCGGGTGGATCGTTCAAGGTCAGGAGTTCGAGACCAGCCTGAGCAAGAGCGAGACCCCGTCTCTACTAAAAATAGAAAGAAATTATATGGACAACTAAAAACATATATATATATATATATATATATATATATATAGAAAAATTAGCCAGGCATGGTGGCGCATGCCTGTAGTCCCAGCTACTCGGGAGGCTGAGGCAGGAGGATCGCTTGAGCCCAGGAGTTTGAGGTTGCTGTGAGCCAGGCTGACGCCACGGCACTCACTCTAGCCTGGGCAACAAAGTGAGACTCTGTCTCAAAAAAAAAAAAAAAAAAAGGTAACAACTTGGAATCACAAACTTTGTTTAAAAAATCACTATGGGCTTGATGTGGTAGCCCATGCCTGTAATCTCAGCACTTTGGAAGGCCAAGGTGGGGGGACTGCTTGAGGCCAGGGGTTCGTGACCAGCTGGGCAACATAGTGAGACATTGTTTCTACAAAAGATAAAATTAGCTGGGCACAGTGGCACATGCCTGTAGTCCTACCTACTTGGGAGGCTAAGGCAGGAAGATCCCTTGAGCACAAACAGCAATTTGAGGTTGCAGTGAGCTATGATCACACCACTGCACTCCAGCCTGGGTGATAGAGGAAGACCCTGTCTCAAAAAAACAAAACAAACAAAATATCACTGTAAATAGGCCTTAACAGAGGGAACTGGTTATAAGCTATTATAATTAGTTATTAAGCCTAAAATTTGATATCCTTCTTTTATGATCTAATTTGGTATTTTTCCTTTGTTGAATTAATGGCTTATTCTGTGTTATTAATGTTATTTTGTTCTTAAAAAACAAAACACTGGGGCAGAGGAAGGAGGCCAGGTAGTGGCGGTGAACTGTGGTTTCTTTGTTCCCAGCCTAATCCCCTAGTCTTAACTTCACCGGTGGCAGCAAAGTACGAAGGCATGAGTGTGACAGAGGAGACCTAACAAACATTTTTGTCTCTCGCTTCAGTTGCCTCCACATTATGGGAACACATTCCTTGACTAGTAACAAGAAGAACCCACAAATCTAATATTTTTGCTTTTCAGTGTTCTTAATACTTGGGGTAGACGTTCTTTTGGGATCTGGGGCAGGGAGAGAGAATTAACAGCCTTAAATTATTAGGCATAATAATTCTTGGATGCCTAGAATTTCTAAGTTTCTGGAGTTCTCTGTCCTTCTTTGTCTGTTTTTCTTCCCTCTCTCCTTGAGGAATTACTTCAATGAGAGATTGCTCATTACATAGAGCATAAGAATTCATTTTTGGCCTATAAATGTGTTAGAGAAAGAAATGAAGGGTTTCCATTTCATTGACATTACCATGTTAAATGAATGCATAGTGGCTTGGTACTATAAAATACTTTGCCCTAGTGTCTTCCTTGGTGGGTGGAGCCCACTGGAGGCTGGTGGTCATGAATTTAAAGCAAGACCACTCAGCATGGTTGTGTGAGCCTCTCTAGCCAAGTACAGCTGCACAAATAAAAGCTCAGAGTAGGCAGAAAACACAAGTTAATCTGAGGTAGGGTTTTCCAGGTGTGTACCATGAAATGAGGGCAAGGCAGAGAAGCTAAGGATATATCCAAGGGAGTGATTTTAAGGATGGACTGTGGCAGTGGTTCTCCAAAGATGATCATGCATCAGAATCACCAGCAAGGCTTGTTAAACCACAAATTGCTGGGCCCTCCCCCCAGAGTTTCTGATTTACTAAGTCTGGGCTGAGGCATGAGAATATGCATTTCTATCAAGTTCCCAAGTGATGCTCATGCTGTTAGTTGGGAATTATATTTTTAAAACCACTGACATAAACATAGGGCCAAAGAATGAAGGAAGAAGGGCAGAGGCCAAGCTCACTGGAGAAGAGGGGATCAAGGAACTGAGATGCTCCCGTATTGGAAACCTCATCTACTGAAAACTCACAAGAACTGTGGCAAGAGTTGTATTGAAAAGTGTGTCACAGAGCCTTGGAACGGAATGGAAATGGTACAAGCCACTGTGAGAAATAAACCTTTAACCTCAGTATCATTAACATTCTGTTAAAGCCAACAGAACAGCTAGGTCCTTAAGTAAATTAATTGGATAACAGCAAGGTATCCATATCCAAATGCTATCTCCTCCAGAGAAACTTCTTTGAATTCCACAAGCTAGGATGTATCTCTCCCTCCCCTAAGCTATTGCAGCACTTCATTTACATTTCTCTCATAGAATCCATTATTTTCTACTTTGTATCAAAGTAAGTAACTCCTGTCTCTTATTAAAACTGTGGGCTCCACAAAGGCTTGTTCTATGTCTGATTCATCTGTCTCCCACTGTAAGCTCTGCATAGAAGTGCAGTTATGAATGCTTGAACTATTTAGAAACTATTCTGTTGAGAAACAAAATAAGCATTTTAGCAACCTCCATTCTGTATAACAATGAATAATGTGTTAACTATAAATGATCTTTATCACATTATTGAAACAGGTCCAGCTGAGGTCCACACTTCGCAATATGTTGATACTAGTTTTACTCCTTAATCTTAAAATACAGCTATTCTTTCAAAACATTAAGATTTTAATTTGTACTTTCTACTAATCTAGATGTGTTTTCCCCTCAATTAGTTGAAATTTCTAAGGTTTCACTAGACTTAAATATTATCATATAGTTTTTGAAAAAAATAATCCTCCTCTGTATTTAAATTCTTCCTCCTTCACTGAAGAATCCTCCCCCCAACCTACATTCTTTTAGTTGAGGCAAGTAGTAATGGAAATTTTTTCCTGGCTTTGTTCTTAGTAAAATTAAGTATAAATAAATAATTTTAAAGGGAGGTTGGGGTTTATTATTTTAACTTGTGAATAACCATTAACATGCTATTGCCCCCTAAGGCTAAAAATAGACCAAAAATGACTGCAATAACATCTGCTGGTGGTAATACAGAATTACAACATCATTTATTACATGAACTACCAAAACGGTATAGTTTCTTAGTTTTTTAAAAAAATTATTCCTTTTTCCCCCATGTCAAAACATGTCCTCAGTAATTCATTCATTTGTAATTATCAAACCCTTTGGGCTCTCACCCACATCACCCTTTCTCTCTTCCACAAGCTGTTCTCCTATTCTTGTTCAACTCACTTTCAGGCCCATCTACACACCTCAGCTATACTAGAACCTATAGGGTTGTTTCCTGTCACATGGAGGCTTCCATGAAAAAGGCATGTTCTGAAGATTCATTTGCTAGCCAATGATACAGATAACTTGACACAGTGAGAAAGTTCATGTGCAAAGAAAGGTGAATTTAAGATACAGGATGAGAAAGAAGCTGAAAGATCAGAGATAAATCATTACTGAGGAGGAGAGAGGAGAAAGGGCCATGGTCAGAATCCATTATGAAGGACTTAGAAACCCTAGGCTTATTTACTTTTCTATGCCCACTGATACACTGCTTAAATATCATCAAACATTGGTAGTTTTTGCTATTGATATTTAATGATGTTTCCAAGATTTCCAATGCATTTAAAAAAATAACACACTGAACCTTATCAAAAGTCTGCTTTGCTGATCTACCATGAAATATTATCTAGACCAAGAGTCAGCAAACTTATTCTGTAAACAGCCAGATAGTAAATATTTCAGGCTTTAGGGTCTCTGCTGTAACTATGTACTCAGCTTTGCTGGTAGAGCACAAAAGCAGCCCTAGACCATACGTAAATGAATGGATGTGACTATGGTCCAATAAAACTATTTACAAGCATAAGCTGCAGGCTAGATTTGGCCCATGGGCCCCAAATTACTGACCTTTGATACGGACCAATATCCTCTTTATCAATCTCTCAGTATCTTCCTACCATTTTCTCTTGGCTCCTTCTACCAATTCAGGTTTATATTTCACTTATATATGAACATCAAATACTGCTCACTCTTGGGAAATTATTTTGAAATACATATTAAAATATTAATGACATATAATATTGTCAAGCCCATCTTTCTTTTAAAGGATAATCACTGTCATTTAAAAGTACTGTCTATATGCTCCCTTACATAAATCTTTTAATTAAAATGTTTTGAATGATAGGTAAATTTTCAACTGTCCAAAAAGTAAAAGAAACACCCCACCAAAACAAAAAAGGAAGAGAATTTGACATATTGACTGCCACACTAGAAAAAAATTTTCCTTGGGGCCATGGTGTTTTATTATGAAAATAGAATAAAAACTTGGAAAACAAAACGATCCTTTCTAATAAAAACTCTGTTTTTTTTTTACTGTTTTCTGTGTGTGAGTTATATGCAATTAAACTGTCAATATTAATCATAACAACAAGAACATCAACAAGTAAGAGTTTCATGAACCAATCGCAGTTACATATGCTTCACAAGGCCCTCTGGAGCTCAAAACTAGTGTGAGTTAAATATGACTCACATGGCACTTAATGTGTTAAAATTTGTTATTCTTAAAAAAAAAAATCCCTATGGGACTCTTCTGCTTAAAAGCCTTCTTTGGCTCCCCACTTCCCCAGAACAAACTCTTTATAATAGCATACAATGTCATTCATAAGTTGGCCCTAACCTACCTCTCTATTTTATTTCCTATTATTCTCTGTTCACTCTTTCTATATAATAAAAACATGAAAAACAATATTGTGTAAAAACTTGCGGGAGGAGATAAACCTCAACTTCAGGATAGTAGTTACTTCTGAAAAGGGAGAGAGAGTTACTGGGGTGGGATGCCTTAGGAATTTCAACTATATCTGAGGTTTTTTTTTTTAATGATGATGATAACGAAAATATTAGATAAAGCAAAGATCTGAAGCAAATCTGGCAAAATATTAAGATTTGACAAAGCTAAGTGGTGGGTAAAAGTTTCATTCACCATACTTTTTCATTTGCTCAAAACAGAGGTGGACATGGGCCAAATTTGGCCATCTGTTTTTGTACATCTTGGAGCCAAGAATGGTTTTACCTTGTTAAAGTGTTGTTTAAAAAAAAAAAAAAGGCAAAGAAGACTGTGTGACAGACACTTTGTGACCAACAAACCCTAAAAAATTTACTATGTGGCCCTTCACAGAAAAAGTTTGTCAATGTCTGGCTTAAAATATTTAATGAGAAGCAAAGATTTAAAAAAAAAAAAAAAGACAAGTAGGGAGGCAACTGGGTAAAGGAAGAATGGTTTGTCTTCTTGCATTAAGTGTCTTCATGAATTAAACATTTTTATATTACCCTTTTTTTTTTTCTTGAGACAAGGTATCATTCTGTCACCCAGGCTTGATTAAAGTGGTACAATCCTAGCTCACTGCAGCCTCAAACTCCTGGGCTCAAGTGATCTTCCTGCCTCAGTCTCCCTAGTAGCTGGGACTATAGGTGCATGCCACCACACAGGCTAATTTAAAATTTTTTTTTTGTAGAGACAGAGTCTTACTATTTTGCCCAGGCTGGTTTTGAACTCCTGGCCTCAAATAATTCTCCAGCCTAGGCCTCCCAAAGTGTTGAGATTATAGGTCTAAGCCACCACATTCAGTCTTATTTATCTCTTTAAATTATCTGTTAATTACTTTTTCAACTTTTAACATAAAGAAATCTCATTCAGTTTTATTCTACAATATTGGAACTTATTTAAAAGAATGGCAAGAAACAGTAATTTAATAAGATTTTCATTTCAATCCATACTTATCAAAAAAACTGGGAAGCACGTTTACAGCCCAGTGCAGCATTTTTAGGCAGCTGTACTTAGACTGAGGGACAACAGGGGAACTGCTCGTGAGCTATTAGCTGGCACAGGAGGGGTGTTGCTTGTGCATTTTCTACTTTCTACAGTCCATTTCTTTTAGAAGAATTGGCCTCCTTTTTCCCACAGAAGATAATGGGGGAAGAGGGTTAAATAAAATACAAAACACTGTATCAAAGTAAGAGTTTTGGGTTATAATAGTTGTAAGGCATTGGAATAGGTCATCAGAGAAAGTGGACTTTTTTCCTTTAATGAGCGGACAGGTTACTGTGGGAAAAATAGTGAGATAATACTTCTAAATGTCTTAGCATGCCTTACTTCACAATAACTAGTAGCTCTCATGATATTATCATTCTGAGATTGTATATAGGTATTTTCTTTCCTTTATAAAACATTGAGCACATCAGTATTGCCTGTTTATGGTTAATATGCCATGTGGAAAAAAATCCACATGGAGTTTTTTTCTTATTTTTGTAATTAATACCCACAGTTTCTCCCCCAGCATTGACCCAAGTCAACTAAAGATATTACCACTTGTGAATCAACAAATGAGCAAAGTCACAAAGTGATTTCACAGAAGTGCTCAGTTAACATCTAAGGATATTCAGACTCAAATCATCATTTAATAAACTTAAGTATGTATTGTTTTAAACTATAGTGTCACCAGTAATTAAAAATGTCCACAGCAGAACAGCAGCCTCAAAATACATGCAGGTTGAATATTCCTTATCCAAAATGCCTGAGACCAGAAGTGTTTCAGATTTCAGATTGTTTCAGATTTTGGAATATTTGCATATGCATTATGAGAGATCTTGGGGATGGGACCCAAGTCTAAACACAAAATTCATTTATGTTTCGTATACACCTTATATACATAACCTAAAGGTAATTTTATAAAATATTTTTAATAACTTTGTGTATGAAACAAAGTCTTGACTGCCTTTTGACCCGCAACCCATTCACATGAGGTCAGGTGTGGAATTTTCTACTTGTGGTGTCATGTTGGTGCTCAAAAGTTTCAAATTTTGGAGCACTTCGGATTTTGGATATTTGGATTAGGGATGCCCAACCTGTACCAGCGAAAAATTTATCTGATTACAACATATATATTTTTTTGCCACTCAAACGAAAACTTTTAAGAAGAAGCCTAAAATAATATGTAACTTGCTTAACTTGGCCACATGAGTACCACCTCTAATATCTTGTTTTTTAGAAGAAATTTACTATGTAATATTTGAGGATATTCAAAAGGCATAAAGAATATGACAAAATACTTATGGATTCACCACCCAAATTATGAAATAGAATATTCCTAATACTACTGAAGTCTCTTGCACACCCTTCCTCAGTTGCATCTCTCTTCTTTTCCCCAGAGTTAACCACTATGAAGAACATAATATTTGATGTATTTCTTCATACTTTTTGTACAAATGTACATATCTCAAAATAATTCATACCATTATTTTACAACTTGCTTTTGTTGATTTGGCTTGATGTCTGTGAATTCATACATGTTGACACACACAGTACATTCAGGTGGTAGAGACAATGCTTAACAAATATGCTATATGCTTCCCTGTGTTTCTCAGATCTTAGGTTGGGATCACTGGAACTGTGAGCAGAAATGAAGCGTGTCATGTTTGGGACCAGGAAGTTAAAAGCACCACCCCTTTCTTCCCCTTCTTCAGTGAACTCATAAGCCAAGTGTTCCAGATGGGGCAATGGGGCAGCGGTAAGAACATGGAGCCTCCAACAGTCTGGTCCTTCAGTGAGGTAGAGCAGAGCCCCTTGCGAACCCAACCTGTAATTCTGTTGTGCTAAGACACACATACATAAATGGACAGATAAATGCCTTCCTGGAAGTAGTCAAAAGCCCAGTGCTATCAGTAGGGAATAGATTCAAAACCTTTTGAAAATACTTCTATGATTCTAGATTGATATTTATTCTCATTTGCATGGAGAAGCAAATCTCATACTCTAGTCTTTATTTCCTTTGAAGGCCTACTGTACTAAAAATACTTTCAGAATAGTGCTTACATGCTCATGAACTGTTTCAGGAATATTAGTCTTATCTCCCCAACTAGATTTTATGCTCTTTAAGAATCATGTCTTCTCTTTTTTATACCCTATCCTATACTGAACCTTACACAGGTCTACACAAGCATGTTGTAATGATTACTTTCTTGCTGATGGGGTGAGGACTAATATTAGATGCCTACTTTGTGTAAGGCACCTTGTTTTGTGCTTCACATGAGTTATTTTCATCCTTATTATTTCTACCATAATGGTATAAGGATAGTAAGGCTAAATAATTTTTCTTTGGTCACAGAACTAGAAGATGGAAGGTATGGGGAAGGCAGTTAAAACCAGTTTGACTCCAAGTCTTTGCTTTTTGCCGCCTGAACTAAGACCATGCCTAGTGTAGGGGAGGAGTTTTAGTAGAACATAATATGGCTAACAAAAATAGTTTTTGTTTATAAATTTTGCAAACATTAAAACATTTTTTTGAGACTTTTCAGGACTTAAGATTGTTGGGTCTTACCTTGATCACCTCTGGAGTCTGCTGAATCAAAACCATTGAAGTAGTATCTTTGGCTTTATCACCAACAGGACTTCTACAGCCTGATAAATTGGCCTGGGAGGAAGTTGTCAAGGTTTCTTGTAGAATTTGCATCATTTCCTTTTCTTGTGATAGGCTCCCTCTGCCTGATTTGCATTCAACTAATTCCTGAGCAAAGTCTTCAATGCTTTCCAGAATTCGCAGTAAGAGGGCTCGATCCTCCTCCTCTATTTTATGTCCATTGGTTTCAATAATCCTTGTTAGACAGGAAGGTGAGACTTTTTCCATGGGTAAAGAGACTTTAGATTTAGATTCAGGATCTATGGGGTTCTGATCAGTCAACTGACTATGAATATTTAGAGAATTAGAGTTTTTACTCTTGGCAAGTGGCTCTCTTAGAGAAGTTTCCATCTTCTGTGAAAAAGATTCCAAATCCATTAATAATTTATCTATCTCTTCCTGGCTATTAGAATTCATACAATCTCTCTGGTCTCCCCTTTCAACTTTAGGACCTTTTGATTTACAGTCTTCCTTAGATAGATGAACAAATGGCTTCTCAAATATGTTACCAATTTCATTTTGCATGGAGGCAGGACATTTTTTAAGATGAGTATCTTGTTCTGAAAATTCTGTTCTATGTTCATTTATCTTTAACAACTCCAGACTGGGTCCATTGTCTGTCCTTTGTCCTTTATCTAATGCTTTCTTTTCATCTGACTCTTCTTCAATATAAAGAGTTTCCATCAAGTCACCAGAAGAAACATTTTCTAAAGGATTCAATGTTAATGACTGTGATTGAAGCTGGACAGGTTTTAGAGTTCTGGGATCATTTACCTCTAAGTTATACATGGAATTTGTGGAATTGTTTGGAATAGATTTTGCAGCGTCCATTTTCCTAGAATTTTGCTTGTCATCTTGCAGTTCAATAGTCTGAAACTGTCCAGAGGCGGGAGCTGAGAGCTGAACAACATCTTCATATTTAGGGGGCTGTTCATTGCCAAATATTGGTGAGAAAGGAGTCAGTTGTAAGCTAGGCATATTAGTGACCAGTTCTGTTACATCTATAGCCTCATTATTTCCAGATTTCATGAATTCAAATGGTAACTTTTTCAGATAGGATGCCAACCTAGTCATTACATTCATATAGACAGTTTCAGAGCTAGAAACCGCATCATTACCACTCTCTTCATTGATGCTACCTCCTGACTTTTTCTTTATGCATTGTTTTATGATGTCTGTGCATTTTTTCAAATCCTCAGAGCATTTCAGCAAGATGTCCAAGCATATCTTTATGTCTGTCCCAGAAGAAAAATTATCTATTTTATGTTTTTCCAAAATCTGAGTAACCAGATCTTCTTCAGAGAAGTTTTGAAGAAGCATGGAAGTCAGGTTTGTATCAAGCGAGTTTCTATGGGACAAAGATTTTTCCTCAACTGAGGAACTCCGTAGTAAACCAAAGGATGGGGAGTTCCCATCATTGTTATAATGGCCACAGAGCAAGTCAAAATCAACTGATCTCCTATTAAATGAGTCAGATTTAACTTTCCTTCCCTTTCTGTAAGCTGCATGGTTAGAGTTTTTGAGTTTTTCAAGGGAAAATTCTTTTATTTTCCCACTGGCAAAACTGATTGCTTCTCCTGCAATGTCCTTTAAGTTACAAGTATTCTGAAATGTAGATCCTCTCTTGACTCTGGGTATGCCTGTGAGGACCTGATGGGGATAGTCACCTTCGGCTGAGGAAAGCCCATTTTCATGGGGTAGAAACATAGAGTTCAGATCTGCATCTTTGAACGGAGACACAGGGATGTGCAAGAGGTCTGCACAAACACTATGATGTACCACAATGCAGTCAACTCCATGTGTGAAGGTGTGGCAGGTTCCAGTGCAATAATGTATAGCTTGCTCAAAACGCCGGTCTATCACCACACTGCTGTAGTGGTTCACAGTGCTAACCACAAGTCTGTAAGTTGCTGCCATAATATCAAATCCACTTAGTGGTGGAACTTGGAACTTTCTAGAACTTGTTTCAAGAAAATTCTAAATGGCACTTATCTGGAAATATATTTAATGACAACGTTCAGTGGTTTCTTGCAAATATAATGACTCTTCTCAAGAAGGGAAACCATCTAAATTTGAGGTTTGGTAACTATTAGGATACAGTAGCTACTGCACATGTGTGCTTGTATTAACAAATCTAGTAACTAAATAATTGTGCTTTTTAGTTTTATTTAGTAGTATCATGATACTACAGAATTATTTTTAATCACAGAATATCCTCTTTTAGTTCTTCAACAGTTCTACATGTAGAAATTTACTGTCATAAAATTACTGTCTTAAATCTTAGTTGGTAGTATAGAAGTATTGTGGTAACTGAGTCCTCCAAAGGTTTAAATGATCCATTTTTCTGTGAATGACAGAGAAACCTATAATAAAAAAAAAAAATTAAAAGGAAATATGATTTCTTAATACTGGAACTTTTAATTTCCTCTTTCTTTGCATCGCATATGTAGATAATCACCAAGCCTTATTCTCTGCCATGTCACTGATTGCTGATACTCAACTCAGGCCTTTGTTTCATCACGCCCTATGCTCCTTACTACCTAGGGTAGTATTATCTCAACTCTGCCTTGTTACAACTGCCTCTAAGCTGATACTTCTTTTCCCACTCTCCTTGCCACCTTACAATGAGACTAGCAAGCTTAGACTTAGACAGCTTTCTCATCCCTCACAGCTCAAGAATTCACACTACCGATCTCCAGCATGGATCATGGCAGGTCTACCTCTTTTGACTCACTTTCAAGTCCTTCAACATCTGTTCTCATCCACCTATATTTTCTACTACTCCCCTGTACCAACCTTTTGCTTCCATCAACCTAATCTTCTCACAGACTGACAACACATAGTGCCTGCTCTTGATTGTGAAGTTTCCTCTATACTTGGAAATTTTTCTCCCATGATCCTTTCTTTTCTTACTGTGAGAAAAACCACCTTTATTATTGCTCTTGATCCCATCTCCCAGACCCTGCCACATGCAGATCTTTCTCTCTCCATCAAGAGGATAGAATTTACTTAATCATTATCTTTTTTAAAAATGGCTTTTAAAACAATGTTGTTGCTTTCCAAAAAGATTCTGTTAATGTATTCATTTAATCAACAAATACTGAGTGCCTGCTATGTGCTCTTTTTACATGATAGGGATGCAGCAGTGAATAACACAAAATCCCTGTCCTTATAGAGCCGACAATCTGGTTGGAAAAAGAAAAACAACACATAAGTTAAACATATAACTTATCAGATGGTGATACGTCTTACAGAGAAAAATGAAGGAGAGCAAGAGTTTAGAAAGGCTGGGAAGGTGCTGTTTTATAAAGGGAAGACCTCACTGACATCTGAATAGAGGCCTGAAAGAAGAGAGGGAGCAGGCCAACAAGGCATTAAGGGGTAAATCATCTTAGACAGAGTAACCATAAGTGCAAAGGCCCTCCCTGAGGTGGAGCATGCTTGATTTACTAGAAGAATGACAAAGAGACTAAAGCGCTTAGAGCAAAGAAAGCATGGGGGACAGTGTGGGAGATGAGATCAGAAAGAAAAGGTGGGAGGGTTAAAAATTATGCAGGGTCTGTAGACCACTATGATGAAACTGGCTTTAACCCTGAGTAAGCTGGGAAACAACTGGTAGATATTGAGCACAGGAATATGTTCAGACTTACATTTTAAATTGGTGATTTTGGCTGCAGGGAAACAAGTTAAGGGCTCTTGCGATAAGTCAGGCAAGAAGGCTGGAGGGCTTGAACCAGGATAGTAACAGTGGAGATGTTTAGATGCTATATATATTACAAAGCTGCAGCCAACATGATTTGCTAGAGGATAGAATATGCAATACTACTGCATCAAAGGTGGTATAATAAGGCAATGATAGGAAGGAGATAATGACAGTAATGAAGGAGACTATCAGTTTCACTGCACCATCACTAGCATTGGTGTTTTAACAATACAAATCTTTCCCCATTTAATAATGAGAAACAGTACTTTCTTGTTTTCACATTTTATTTCTTTAATCATAGAAAGCAGTTTATTTTGCTTATTTATTTGTTCTTTGGTAAATTGTCTATTCTTGTTCTTTTCCCATTTAGGTATTATGGACTTAATGCAGAAACAACTAATACAATTAATTCATGAAGAATCTTATCTTGTGTTGAATTCTTTTTTTTTTTTTACTTGCCCGCCGCCCTTTGTGTTGAATTCTTATCCTGGTTAGACTATATTTCCTGGTTCTTTGGATCCAATAATTACTCTGTTTTTGTGCCAGTATACACTATTATAATCACTGTTGACTTATTAAGTTTTACTACCTGGCATTGCTTCCCATATCCCTAATTATAATTCTTTTTTTACCTTCTAAGTGTTCTTTGATGGTCTTCCAGATGAATTGAACTGTCAATTTCAACATTTGATTATAGTTGCAAAAAAATTCAATTTTCTTTTGTTGAAAGGAACACTGATATCATTATAATATTCAGATTTTCCACACAGGAAGATATAAGTCTTTTTTTTTTTTTTCTTTTTTAAGACAAGGTCTTCTTTTGTCATCCAGGCTGGAGTGCAGTGGCATGATCATAGCTCACTGCAATCTCAAACTCCTGGGGTCAAGTGATCTTCCTGCTCAACCTCCCTCGTAGGTAGGAGTACAAGTGTGGGCCACTGTGCCTGGCTAATTTTTTTAAAAAAATTTTTTGTAGAGATGGGGTCTCACTATGTTGCCCAGGCTGGTTTCAAACTCCTGGCCTCAAGCAATCTTCTCACAATGGCCTCCCAAAGTGCTGGGATTACAGGCACACAGTCTGGAAGATTTATTCTTAATTCCAATATTTTTTTTTTAATCTCTTCTTTGTGGTTTTCTTCAGGTGGGTCACATCTCAGTCTTTTTGTCCCTCAGTATTTTAACTTTGTTGCTATGTGAATGGATCTTAAACTATTGTCTCATCCTCCACTTCCTTGTCTTCACATCTCAGGTGGTGGCTTATATAACTATCAAATTAGATATCACACAAAATAGATTAAGCTAAAGCAGAAAAAGTTACATAGTAAAGGAGGTATCCAGTAATTCTTAAATTAAAATACAAAGAAGCCAACGAGGAAAAGTATTATAGAACAAATGATGAGAACATGGTAATGGAAGGAATTACCTTTTCAAAAGATGCACATCCAAAACACAGGGAAGAAATGGCACCTTTTCAGAAATCTAAGATTTTGAAAGAGCTTTTGGGTAAGGATAAAAGGAAAGGTAAACACAAAGGAGAAAGTAAGGAGGATAACTATATGAGAGATACTGGGACTATTTCCTAACACAGTTGATAAAATTGGTCCAAAGACAAAATTTATGAGTGTTAGAAAATTTATCCAGATACCTATTAAAACATGTGTCAGATTTATGTCAACTCTTAAGCTGACATAAAAACAACTGCTTTCATCTGAAATTTGAGAAAATAAAGAGGGGAAGTATTTCTCTAGGCCTGAATGTAATCAAAACAACTAGTTGATAAGGTAATGTGACAGAAAGAACAAGAATATATTTGTGTTATATTGGAATTTGAAAGAGTAAAGGAAGAGAGAACACTGGCTAAAGTGAGACATGTGCTGCCCAATAAAATTTCCTGCATTGATGGAAATATTCTTTATCTACACTATCAGTTATGGCTGCCAATAGCCACATGGGGCTATTGAACACTTTAAATGTGGCTGGTATAGCTGAAGAACCAAATTTTAATTTTTTTTTTCTTTTTTTTTTTTTGAGATGGAGTCTCGCTCTGTTGCCCAGGCTACAGTGCCGTGGCATCAGCCTAGCTCACAGCAACCTCAAACTCCTAGGCTCAAGCAATCCTCCTGCCTCAGTCTCCTGAGTAGCTGGGACTACAGGCATGCACCACCATGCCGGGCTAATTTTTCTACATATATTTTTTGCTGTCCATATAATTTTCTTTCTATTTTTAGTAGAGACGGGGTCTCGCTCTTGCTCAGGCTGGTTTCGAACTCCTGAGCTCAAACAATCCGCCCACTTCGGCCTCCCAAATTTTAATTTTATTTAATTTTGAAATCATTTTAGATTCACACAGGAGTTAAAAAAAATCGTACAGAGAGTTCCTGTAAACCCTTTCCCCAGTTTCCCCCTAATGATAGCACCCTAAGTCACCACAGTACAATGATCAAAACCAGGATACTATCAACTACAGACCTCATTTAGATTTCACTAGTTTTATAAGCACTTACTCCTTCCTCTTTCTCTCCCTCCCTCCCTTCTATAACAACTACCACTATAATCAGAATACAGAACTATCCCATCACTCCTCAAAAAATCCCTTATACTACCCTCTTGTAGTCACACCCTTGCCCCAAACCCTAACCCCTGGCAAACACTGATCTGTTCTCCATCATAATAATTTTGTCATTTAGAAAATGTTTTATGTATGAAATCATATAGTATGTATCTTTTAAGATTGTGTCATAAGTTTAGTATCTTTTAAGATTAGCTTCTTTCACTTAACGCAATGTTTCTGAGATTCATTCACATTAATGCACATGAAGATGGCTGACTAGAGACTTTGGATACCAGTTCTTCTCAGAAAGAAGAACCAAAGTCATGGGTGAATAATCATAACTTAAATAGAATATAAAGGGGAAGTGCTAGAGTCTAGTGGAGGACCCACAGGAAGAAACTAAGGCACAGAAAAAGAAGGAAGAGGCTGGCAGATATTGCCAAGGAACCCAAGGGACCTGGTATGTATTTTTAGCTCCCCTTGCCCCTGCAGCAGACCACCGGTATCTGAATCGTCAATGAGCTCCTCCACTCTTGTGAATCTAGACAGGACTAGGAATCTAGACAAGACTAGGAAACTTTCAGGAAAGGTTTCTCAAAATAAAGAGATATATGTACATAATTTTGAAAGATCAATGAGAGGGAGTTAGATGAAACGGAAGGTAAGAATACTCCCAGCAGAGGGAAGGTGCAGAGGCATAACATGGCACAGTGAGTCCAGAAGTACAAGCAGTTCCAGCTGGTTTACTGGGTGGAGGGCAGTATAGAGGCAATCAAGAAGGGAGGAAATGAGAGCAGCAGGAACTATACCACAGACTAAGTAAACTAGGGATTGTGAACTTTATTCCGAACACTATGAGAAAAAGAAAGACTTTTTGTAGGGGAGTAACATAAATGAGATTTATGTTTCAGAGAGGTCATTCTAACAGCTAAGTGGAGGCTAGATAGAGAGGAACCAGATTGAAGGCATGAAAATCAGTTGTGAAGCTACAGTAATAATCGTGCAATAAGTAGTGAGAATTAAACCAAGTAGGTGAGTAGTAGTTAAAAAGAGGAGGGTATCGATTAGACAGGGGGTGGGGGGAGAATCCACAGAACAGGAAGAAGGGAAAGTGAGAGGGAGGAATCTTCGGTTTCTGGCTTGAATACTGTGAGACTAGTGTTGCTACTTCCAAGAAAGACTTTATGTTTTAGGGGGGATGGCCATAGAAAAGATAAAGAATTTTATTTTGAATGTGTTGTTTGAAGAGGTACTGTGGAACTTCCAAATGGTGATGACTGGATGACATGTGAATATAAAAGCTGGAGGTCAACAGAAAGATCTAGGTTGGAGATACAGCTCTGAGAAGTTATTGAGGGTGACAGCATAAAGTGAGGAGAGCTCTAGGCTGAGGACTAAGTTGGATATCACTGACATTTCTCGGTTAAACAGAGGAACAGATTTCTTAGAGGGAACCGAAGAAGAGAGAGACAGAAAGGTAACAAGGAAATCAGGAGAAAGTAGTTTTACAGAGGCTGAAGGAGAAACTTTGAAATTGGAGGTCATCAGCATTAGATGCTGCTAAGAGGTTAAGGAAAAAACAAAAATTACCCACTGGATTTGGCAACATGAAGGCTGCTGGTAACCTTAACAAGTACAATTTCAGGAAGTCAGTGTCAAATAAGTGGTATAAGTAGATTAGATTTTCCATTCGTATCTTTTGTTGAAAAAGGAGGGCTACTGCTGGATGAGGTGGCTCAGTCCTGTAATCCTGGCACTCTGGGAGGCCAAGCCGGGAGGATCGCTTGAGGTCAGGAGTTCAAGACCAGCCTGAACAAGAGTTGAGACCCCGTCTCCACTAAAAATAGAAGACATTAGCCAGGTGTGGTGGCAACACCTGTAGTCGCAGCTACTTGGGAGGCTGAGGTAGGAGGATCGCTTGAGCCCAGGAGTTTGAGGTTGCTGTGAGCTAGGTTGATGCCATGGCACTCTAGCCTGGGTGACAGAGCAAGACTCTGTCTCAAAAAAAAAAAAAAAAAAGGAGGGCTATAAAATGGTAGCTAGAAGAAAATGGAGTTACAGATTTTTTTTCTGTCAAAGGATGGGAGATATATTTGAGCTGTGTGTATGCTGAAGAGAAAGATCCATAAGCTTCACGGAAGCAGGAACTAGTGGCCAAAGCCCCAGTGAAGGGATTAGTCTCAGAGGAAGGTGGACACCTTTCCCAGTGAGACAGGAGGAAAGAAATCAATGGGATAAATTTATAGATGGAAGAAGAATTTAAGGGATTCTTTCTCCCTTGAAATCTTCAATTTTTCACAGTGAAACTGAAGGCAAAATTATCTATTAAAGTTTGGGGGGTAGAAGTGCTATGGGATTCCAGAAGATAGTAAAAATCCGAAATAGATGCTAATGGAAATAAGGAGGAATCTGATTAGCAACAGGCAAAAGTAGAGAGAGATCCTGATGTAGGAGTAGGGATGGTAACGGTTGGATTGATCCAGGGCTTCTCATGAAAAAGAACATGGCAAGAGATTCAAGAGTAAGAGTGATAAGCCCTCACAGAATTATGAGGTAATATGTTTATTGCCTAAATGATGTTGAACAGAAAAGAGCAAAGGAGAGAAAAGTCTCTCAGCAATTTACTAAAGATCTCCCATTAGGATGACATCTGTTTGTGCAATAAGCTTCGACTCTAATCATTAAATTAGTCAACAAATATTTCACTGCATATTAGTGGACACTTCATTAAATCATTTGAGATGTAGAAGGTGTATTTCTTCATCAGCCTCTTTCAAAAGTTGACAGAGATAAAACTGCCTCTATTAACTTTAAGCAAAATAAATATGAAGACAAAAAAATTTCAAGGAAGAAAATCCTAATTTTTTTCACAAAAACGCAATACTTTATTTTTACTTATTTTATTGCTATAGGAAATTTAGCAATAAAGGCCAATATTTTTTTTAAAAGTTTGGTTATAAATATATTTTCATTTTAGATATAAGAATGGCTAACAAGGCCGGGCGCGGTGGCTCACGCCTGTAATCCTAGCACTCTGGGAGGCCGAGGCGGGTGGATTGCTCAAGGTCAGGAGTTCGAGACCAGCCTGAGCAAGAGTGAGACCCCGTCTCTACTAAAAATAGAAAGACATTATATGGACAACTAAAAATCTATATAGAAAAAATTAGGCCGGGCGCGGTGGCTCACGCCTGTAATCCTAGCTCTCTGGGAGGCCGAGGTGGGCGGATCGTTTGAGCTCAGGAGTTCGAGACCAGCCTGAGCAAGAGTGAGACCCCGTCTCTACTAAAAATAGAAAGAAATTATATGGACAACTAAAATATATATATATACAAAAAATTAGCCGGGCATGGTGGCACATGCCTGTAGTCCCAGCTACTCGGGAGGCTGAGGCAGTAGGATCGCTTAAGCCCAGGAGTTTGAGGTTGCTGTGAGCTAGACTGACGCCACGGCACTCACTCTAGCCCGGGCAACAGAGTGAGACTCTGTCTCAAAAAAAAAAAAAAATAAATATATAAAAAAATAAAAAAAATAAAATAAAAAAAAAAAAAACCCAAAACAACACATGTTGGCGTGGATGTGGAGAGACAGGAACACTCATACACTGCTGGTGGGACTGCAAACTAGTGCAACCCCTGTGGAAAGCATTATGGAGGTATCTTAAACAGATTCAAGTAGACCTGCCATTTGACCCAGCAATCCCATTATTGGGCATATACCCAAGGGAAAAAAGGTCATTCTTTAACAAAGACACATGTACCCGAATGTTTATAGCAGCACAATTCACAATAGCAAAGATGTGGAAACAACCCAAATGCCCATCAATACATGATTGGATTAGTAAGCTGTGGTATATGTATACCATGGAATATTACTCAGCTATAAGGAATAATGAAGATACAACATCTCTATGGTTCTCCTGGAGAAAGTTGGAACCCATTATATTAAGTGAAGTATCCCAAGAATGGAAAAACAAGCATCACATGTACTCACCAGAAAATTGGTTTCCCTGATCATCACCTAAATACACATCTGGGAACGACACCAATTGGATATCAGATTGAGGTGGGGGGGGGTGGGGGAGGGGATGGGTGTATGCCTACACAATGAGTGCATTGCGCACCGTTTGGGGAATGGTAACGCTTGAAGGTGCTGACTCGGGAAGGGGGGGTGGGGAAGGGAGGGATATATACCTACATGATGGGTGCAACGCGTACTATCTGGGGAACAGACACGCCTGGAGCTCTGACTTGGGGGGAAAGGCGGTACATGGGCAACGTATGTAACCTGCACGTCTGTATCCCCCATAACAATAAGATGAAATAAAAACAAAAAAACAATGACACCAATTTTGCAAAAATTTTCTAGGGAATAAATTGGAATAGAATACTTGTCAATAAATAAATAAATAAATAAATAAATTTTCATTTTATTGTTATTTATTTTTTATAGAGACAAGATCTTGCTATGTTGTCCAGGCTGGACCTGAACTCCTGGGCTCAAGTAACCCTCTGCCTCAGTCTCCCAAGTACCTGGGACTATAGGCGTGTACCACTCTGCCTGGCTTTATAAATATATTTTTTAAAAGCAGCAGCCTTCAAATAATAAGAACAAAGAGAAAATCCTGGTACAAGAATCACATTAATTATTAAGCTACAGTATTTTTCAATTCTAAAATACATTTTTTTAAATCTCTATGGGCCAGGCAGAATTGTGACATGGTTGTCATTTACTGACACCTTCTAGTAAGATCAAGAAAACACCACCATAAAAAGCACGCAGAATGACTTGGCAAAAAATTCCCAAAGGCCATTGCAGAACACTCTTTTAAGAAATGCTTCATCGCCAAATACTCTTGATGGCATAGAGGATGATACTGTGGGAGAAAATACGAACATAGATGGTTCTAAATTGAAAAGTTATTTTTAAGAGTATCTGAATTGAAGAAATTCTAGAAATATTTTAACCAATTTTCCCTATATTTTATTTATATATGCACAAGAGTGATATGTAATTTAAATATCTGTCAACA
The DNA here is from genome assembly GCF_041146395.1 of Eulemur rufifrons. Lineage (NCBI taxonomy): Eukaryota > Metazoa > Chordata > Mammalia > Primates > Lemuridae > Eulemur > Eulemur rufifrons. Next base: position 120,024,431 of record NC_090989.1, read on the forward strand.
TAAGTCTAATAGAGCTCTTTTGATAAGTAAAAAAATTCTAAATAAGCATATAATAAAGAGTATTTTACAATCTTATATATGATAAAAAATATGGTAAAATTTTTCTATTAGTCTAAGTGTCTGTTATAGCCTGCTTTCTACCCCTGATACAATAGACTTCTTGGGAAATTATAACTATTCTGAATGTTTATATTTATTCCATCTTCGGTCTTGTTGCATGCTGCCTGCCCCCACCCCTCAGGCCTTTTGTCTCTCCTGGTTCTTTAATCCCTGAAAAGCACCAGAGTCTGTTTTCCCAATTTCTAGCTAAGTGGTTCATATGCATCTTCAGAGTTCATTCAACAAATATTTATTAAGTATTTACTATCACTTCCACTGTAAGCAGATTACAATTACCCTAACAAGTACTTTCCAGTGGCTCCTAGAAAACTCCTCCACAGTAAACTGCTATATGGCAATCCCTGATGAAATGGACCTTTTGTGAAACAAAGGTTCAAAAGCAGAAGACAAGAAAGTTAGGAGGGAGCAGAACTGGATTTTCAAAGATGAGAGCCTTACCAGGTGAAGAGGATTGGACTAAGCCTTGTAAGCAAAAGGAAATTCTACAAAGGCACAGAGATATGAAAAGGCTTGTGTGTTTGGAGAATTATAACGAATTTGGTATTGCTGAAGTTAAAAAATTAAAAAATGAAGTATGAGTTTTATAGATCTGTTCCAAACAATAAGAACAAGAAACAAGAATGCAAATTCCATCTTTAAAAACCTAGGAGACACCTGTAACCCCAAATCACTATGTATGAAGACAGAAAAGGGAAGCGAGAATGGTAAATGACTTAGCAGAGTAGGGATACTGATGGCAAGCAAACCAATTCATCCTGCACAACCCCCAAAAGGCTGAGGTTTGGTGGTAGCAGGTACTACAGAAAATTGGGTAAGATAGAAGATTGAATACAGAGGGACTTGTTTGAAAGTCTGCAAAGGAATAGTTAGACCTCCTTACTCCTATTTGAGAAACCCAGAAAATCATCCCTCTTTCACCCTGCTGAGACAGGAAAAAACTGTTTATTTGCTGAGAGGAAAAAACTGAACCAGAAAAGTATCAACACCAGGGGCAACAGATGGAGGGTAGTAAAATATTAAAGTAAAGCAGGTCCATGTCAACAGAAACCAGGCTTATTACCTCCAGCTCTTAGTTCCCACTGTGGATTAAAGAATTCTTTTCTGGAGAAATAGAAATCTCATCTAACTACATCATCACCTCACAGTGAAGCCCATGATAAATTGATAAATGCTGCCCATGAACACATAGCTTCCTTTCAGCTTTTTAGAACCTCACTTTTATTTTAAATCAACTTTATTGATATATAATTTACATACAATAAAAATACATGTTAAGTGTATAGTCCAATGAAATTTGACAAGAACAATGTAACCATTGCCTTTAAAAAGAATATTTCCATCACCCTAAAACTATACCTATGCCCTTTCCCAGTCAATTCCCCTCGCCCACAACATCCAACAACCTCTGATCTGATTTCTCATTACTACAGATAAATTTTGCCAGTTCTAGATCTTCATATGAATAGAACCATGCAATATATATACTTTTCTGTCTGGTTTCTCTCATTTAGCACATGACTTGAGATTCATCCATGTTATTGCATGTATCAGTTATGCATTCCTTTTTACTGCTGAGTAGGTATTCCACTGTATGAATTTATCAAAATTTGCTTTATCTATCTGCCAGTTAATGAACATTTGGGTTGTTCCCAGTTTGAGTGATTACAAATTAAAGCTACTATGAACATTCAAATAAAAGTCTTTTTGTAGATATGTGTTCATTTCTTTTGGGATAATTAGCAATGGAATTACTGAGCCATGATAAGTGTACATTTAACTTCATAAGAACCTACAAAACTGTTTTCCAAAGTGGTTCTACCATTTTACACTCTTATCAGCAACACTTGAGAGCTCTAGTGGCTCTGCATCCTTTCAGATACTTGTCAGTTTCTTTTATTTTAGCCATTTAGTGAGTATGAAGTGGTATCCTACTGTGGATTTAATTTGCATTTCTCTGATGACTAATGATGTTGAGCATATTTTCATATGCTTATTAGAAATTCATATATATCTTCTTTTGTGAAGTGTCTATTCAAATGTTTTGGGATGTCTTTTATTATTGAATTCTAAGAGTTCCTTATAAATTTTAGATACAGATATCATCTCCTGGTCTGTGGCTTCTCTTTCCATTTCCTTAGCAGCAGCTTTTGAAGAATAGGAGGTTTTAATCCTACTAATTAATTTTCATCAATCCAATTAATCAATTTCTCTTTATAGTTAATACATTTGTATACCATCTTAAGATCTTTGCCTATCCTAAGGTCATGAAGATTTTTTATGGTTTTATAGTTTCAGCTTTTATGTTTAAGACTATAATCTATTTTGAATTAATTTTTACTTATGTTACAAAGTTGAATTTGAACATCATCCAGCACTATTTGTTCAAAGACTATTCTGTCCCCACTGGATCATGCTGGAGTTTTTGTTGAAAAGCAAATAACCATATATATGCGTATAATTCTAGATTCTCTATTCTTTTGTCTATATATATACACAATACCATCCTATCTTAATTACTGTAGCTTTATAGTAAGTCTTAAAATAGTAATGTATACCTTCCTCCCCCCTCCCCCCCAGAATTGTTTTGACTATTCTAGGTCTTTTGCACTTCCACATAAATGTTGGAACCAGTTTGCCAATTTTTATACAGAAAGCTTGCTGGAATTTTGATCAGAATTTCATTTAATTTAAATTGCCATTTGGTGGCAATAAAGTTTTCTTTTTCTTTTCTTTTTTTTTTTTTTTTTTGAGACAGAGTCTCATTGTGTTGCCCTGAGTAGAATGCAGTGGCTTCATGGTAGCTCACCGCAGCCTCAAACACCTGGGCTCAAGCAATCCTCCTGCCTCAGCTTCCCAGTAGCTGGGACTATGGGCGTGTACTACCACATCCAGCTAATTTTTCTATTTTTAGTGGAGACAGGGTCTCACTCTTGCTCAGGCTGGTCTCAAACTCCTGAGCTCAAGCAATCCTCCCGCCTCGGCTTCCCAGAGTGCTAGGATTACAGGTGTGTGCCACCACGCCTGGCCTGGAGATCTTAACAATATCAAATCTTCAATCCACAAGCATGGTATATCTCTCCATTTATTTCAATACTCTTTAATTTCTCAGCAATGTTTGCAGTACTTTCACTAAATTTATTCCCAAATATTTCATGTTTTCATGCTAATGTAAATAGTATTGTTATTTTAATTTCCTTTTCCACATTGTTGCTGGAATATAGAAATACAGTTGACTGACCTTGTCATTTGAGACCTTGCTAAATTATTATAGGTTTTTTTTTTTTTTTTTTTGTAAATTCCTTGGTATTTTCTATATACTCATGTCATCTGGGAATAAAGACAGTTTTACTTTTTCCTTTCCAATCTTTACTGCCTTACTGCCTTTTGCACTGACTAGGAGTTTCAATACGGAAAAGAAGTAATGAATTTAGGAACCCTTGCAGCTGATCTTAGGGAAAAAGTATTCAGTTTTTCACCATTAAATATGATGATAGCCATAGGTTTTTTTGTAGATATTCATGATCAAGTTGAGAGAGTTCCTTTCTATTTACAGTTTGTTGAGAGTTTAAAAAAATCTCATATGGGTATATAAGTTTATCAAATACTTTTTCTGCATCTATTCAGATGATCATATAATTTTTATCATTTCTTTTGTTAATGTGGTAGAATAGGGTGTGAGAGCTAAATTCACAATTAGGAAGGCAAGACTTAGTGTTTAAAATTAACAATGAATTAGCAATGTATTAATATATGCATTTAGAAGATAAACAGGAGAAATAGCTAAGAAAAATTGACAGTGGTTGTCTCTGAGGAGCAGGACTAGTTGGGAGTAGAAATTGATATTTTTAAAAAGCGTTTTGGAATTTTTTGACACTTTAAACATAATATATAATATTTAGTAATAAATTTTAAAAATTAAAAATAGGCTCTAAGGACATATGGCAATGAAGCTGGGGGCTGATTATTAACTGTGTGCTAGGATAGCTAGGGGGCAAGGGTGCAGGGGAGATGAATTCAGCTTCGGGCATGGGTTGTTTCGGTGGAACATTCTGGAGAAGATACTCCCCATGCAGTTGGATATACTTGTTAGTTAGAGACAGGAACTGAAGATAAAGATCTGGGAGGAAGCACCAGATAAAGGTTTTATATCTACAAGAGTGGATGAGACTGAGCAAGCATAGGGTGAAAAAAGGGTCGAGGACAAAACTCTGAGGAAGGCTGGCAAGGTAGAAGACAGTGAATTTTCAAAGGCAGGTGGAGAACCAGCCAAATATGTCACAGAAATCAAGAGAGAAGAGTGTTTCATTCTTTCAACATGCTGAATTCCAAAGATTTTGTCTACAACAAAATTAGACAAAATTTATCTCTAACAAAAATTAGAGCTATACTTTGCTTTTATAGGTGTCTCTCCCTAATTTCATGGAGAAACTTGGGAAGTTAATAAAATCTTAAACATTAATGTTATGACAGAAAATAGAGAACGGTCTTACACATATTTTTATGTTGCTATTTATTTGTTCCATTTCAGGAAACATCTGGAGCAGAGTGTATGAGGTAAAGAAATTCCATTGCTTATCTCAGCTAATGAAAGGGTTCAAGAAGAAATGATCAACATAAATCATAGACACAAGAGAGAATTGGTTGAATATCTATGTCACTAAGGTGGGCATTTGAAGAGTAAGACTGGAATAAATTGTAAAATTGTCTTGAAAACTTTTTATTTAACAGAGCACACAAGGTGTGATGATTCAGAAATAATGAGTCATTTAAGAGTGATAAAACTATAACTGTGCCTGGAAAACACAGGCAATCTTGGGTGGATGACTCAGTATGGAAACTGCTTCTAAGAGAACAGTTTAGAATAATACAAAACATATACCATTAGATCTAAATGTGAGATTAAAAAAAAAGAGACCTGGACTATTTTATTTTTTGTGTTCATTTCAAAAATAGTTGAGAAAATAAATTAAGAAATTTCTTACAAGGGAAGATTCCTGATGCTCAAAGAAATTGTATACATGAGTATGAAAGAATATTTAATGGTTTAGGTTTAAGCTAATGTCTGAATGAGACTAAGAGTAATGTAAGAACATTTTAGCTGCAGGCCGAATTTGAACATATGGGAATTAGGACGTGCTTAAAAACTTACTTTTAGTTTAACTGCAGTGGAGAAACAGCCAAGACGGCTGAGGGGAAAAAAGCACCAGGTGGGCAGTCAGGAGCTCCTGGTCCCAGCTTCTGCTTTTGTACTGACCAGCTCAGTAACTTGGTCAAGTCACTTCCCTCACTGGGAATTCATCTTCTCTTCAGAAAAAACAGGATGAAAGATGGCTTTGGGATCTGGAAAACAGGAGAAAAGCAAAATTTGGGTTTTTTTGGTTTGAATTAGGAAAAGGCTGTAATTTTGTTCTTTTTTTGAGACAGAGTCTCACTTTCTTGCCAGGGCTAGAGTGGCAGTGGTGCCATCATAGGTCACTGCAACTTGAAACTCCTGGGTTTGAACTTCAAGTGATCCTCCTGCCTGAACCTCCTGAGTAGTTGGGACTATAGGCACATGCCACCATGCTTGGCTAATTTTTCTATGTTTTATAGAGATGGGGTCTCACTATGTTGCTCAGGCTGGTCTCGAACTCCTGACCTCAAGTGATCCTCCTGCCTTGGCCTCCCAAAGTGCTATCATTATAGGTATGATAGGGGCACCATGCCTGGCCCTATTTTATAATTTTTTTAAAAACAATTCTTTTTTATATATTCCAAACTATTAACAATAATTGTGTGTCTGTCTGGTAGTATTTTAAGTTACTTTAATTCATATATTCTCCCTTTCTACATATTTTTCTTATTTTAGAGGAAGTCATATAAAAATCAGATCACATTTTATGGGTCAAAATCATTTGGACAATTTAGAAGAACATATGAACTTTACAACACAGTTTAATAAACATTTGAGTTCCACTATAGACTAGGTTCCCTTTCAGACAAAGAACTATGAGCTTATGGTTTTGTCTCAAGCACCTGACAGTAGTGAGTGGGCAGAAAAGGAGGATATATCACCTTTTTGGTCAAGGAAGGCATCCCAGAGAGGCAGACTGCCAAGTCCAATCCTGCAATAGAGTAGAAGTACTTGGCTGCAGGAAGGAAGGGAAAATGCCTTGTGGGCAGAGGAAGCAAAGCAGAAGGGAGCATGAGATGTGTGGGAGCTGCCAGTATTTCGAGTGTCAAGTTTGAAGACAGGTTTCCAGGAGCCAAAGTTGAAAGGGTGGGACAGAGGCAACATAGCATAAGGGAGCCCCTGAGAGGTTACAGACTGGGAGTCAGGGGGAGACAAGGTCAGATTTATACTGTAGGTATATCACTGTTTCTAGCACTGCAGAGGACAGACTTGGAAAAGCGAAAAAAAAAGCTAGGTAGCTGGCCTCTGCAGACTTCAGAAGAGAATCAGTGAGGCTATAAACAAAGGCAGCTCAGGGGCTTAAGTAACTAACCATGATCACAAAACTATGAGCAAGATCTGAACATAAGTCTTTTATCTTTAAATCCTGTGCCTTTTATATCCCTACATGAGTACAAATTCTGGTCAAAGTTGAAAACAGATCTTAAATTTATCTTTATTAAGTAAATTATGGAGCAATTTTTTAAAAAAGACTTTATTCATTAATTTATATTAAGTACCACAAATGTTCAGGGTATTACAGAAAACAAGGCTTCAGTCTTCTAAAAATTTATGAGATGGGGGGCAGAAATTTATGAGATAAAAGAAATAAGACAAAAAAGAATAGGTCAATTCATTCAACAGATATTTATTGAGCCCCTCCTGGGCCCTGATGAAGATCACATTCTAGTGACAATTCTTTTTAAAACATGATTTTTACAACCTCCTTTCCTTCTCTGACAAGTTCATTATTTATTTATTTATTTATTTTGACATAGCATCTCACTCTGTTGCCTGGGCTAGAGTGTCATGGCATCAGCCTAGCTCACAGCAACCTCAAAGTCCTGGGCTCAAGCGATCCTCCTGCCTCAGCCTCCCGAGTAGCTGAGACTATGGTTGCATGCCACCAGGCCCAGCTAGTTTTTTCTATTTTTAGTAGAGACGAGGGTCTTGCTCTTGCTCAGGCTGGTCTCAAACTCCTGACCCCAAACGATCCTCCTGCCTCAGCCTTCCAGAGTGCTAGGATTATGGGCATGAGCCACCACGCCTAGCTGACAAGTTCATTTTGATACAAGAGAGCAGAGAAGGTCTTTAAAGGCCAAGTGGGCAGTTCTAGAGGATGGCCAGGAACCTGATGTAGGAGGAGGAGGTTAGGCGGAAAAAATTTGTTTGTATGGATGGAATTAATGACTGTAGAAATAAGATACACTGGAAAAAGAAAAAGAGTGAGGAGAAAGAAATACAAAGAGGAAAACAAAGATCACAGCTAGAGGTAGGATCATTGTGAACATTTTTGGAAATATCCTTTTGGGCTTTAAATATACATATACATATACATATAAAAAGACATGGAGATTTTTGTGTATATTTTTTTTAAACAGAAGTGAGATTAAATTATCATTTGTTTTTTCTACTTAGTATAGAGAAATTCCTTTTTATGAAAATTAAAATCCTTTTCCAGTTCTCTGAGACAATTCATTAGATTGTTTATTTGTGATCTGTCTTTGGATATAGGCATTTATGGATATAAATTTTCCTCTCAGGACTGCTTTAGCTGTGTCCTACAGATTTTGATAATTTGTGTCTCCTTTACCATTTAGTTCAAACAATCTTTTGATTTCCATCTTGATTTCCTCCTTAATGCAATAATCGTTCAGCAGAAGGTTGTTTAGTTTCCATGACTTCATGTAAAGATGAGAGTTTCTGTTGATTTCTAATTTTATTCCACTGTGGGCTGAGAAGATGCATGGTATAATTTCTATTTTTAAAAATTTTTTGAGACATGCTTTGTGGCCTAGGATATGGGCACTCTTCGAGAATGTCTCATGAGCTGATGAGAAAAACTTATATTCCATGCTTATGGGTTGGCAGAATCAACATTGTTAAAATGTCTCTACTACCCAAAGTGATCTACAGATTCAATGCAATCCCTATTAAAATACCAACATCATTTTTCACAGATCTAGAAAAAATAATTTTACGCTTCGTATGGAACCAGAGAAGACCCCATATAGCAAAAGCAATCTTAAGCAAAAAGAACAAATTGGGAGGCATCAATTTACCAGACTTCAAGCCATATTACAAGGCTATAGTAACTAAAACAGCATGGTACTGGCACAAGAACAGAGACATAGACCAATGGAACAGAACTGAGAACCCAGATATAAAACCATCCTCATATAGCCAGCTAATCTTTGACAAAGCAGACAAAAATATACACTGGGGAAAAGAATCCTTATTCAATAAATGGTACTGGAAAAACTGGATAGCCACACGTAGAAGACTGAAACAGGATCCGCACCTTTCCCCTCTCAGAAAAATCAACTCACGGTGGATAACAGACTTAAACCTAAGGCATGAAACTGTAAGAATTCTAGAAGAAAATGTTGGAAAAACTCTTACAGACATTGGCCTAGGCAAAGAACTTGTGAAGAAGATCCCAAAGGCAATCACAGCAACAACAAAAATAAACAAATGGGACTTGATCAAATTAAAAAGCTCTGTACAGCCAAAGAAACTATCATGAGAGCAAACAGACAACCTACAGAATGGGAGAAAATATTCTCACGTTACACATCTGATAAAGGACTGATAACTAGAATCTATACAGAACTCAGGAAAATTAGTAAGAAAAAAATCAAACAACCCTATCGAAAAGTGGGCAAAGGACATAAACAGAAACTTTTCAAAAGAAGATAGACTAATGGCTAACATATGAAAAAAATGCTCAACATCTCTAATCATCAGGGAAATGCAAATCAAAACCACGATGAGGTATCACTTATCTCCACTGAGAATGGCCTTTATCAAAAAGTCCCAAAACAACAAATGTTGGCGTGGATGCGGAGAGATAGGAACACTCATACGCTGGTGGTGGGTCTGCAAACTAGTACAACCTCTGTGGAAAGTAATATGGAGATACCTCAAAGAGCTACAAGCAGAACTGCCATTTGATCCAGCAATCCCATTACTGGGCATCTACCCAAAAGAACCAAAGACATTCTATAAAAAAGACATCTGCACTAGAAAGTTTACAGCACAACACAATTCACAATTGCAAAGATGTGGAAACAACCCAAGTGCCCATTAATACATGAGTAGATTAATAAAATGTGGTATATGTACACCATGGAGTTCTACTCAGCCACGAAAAACAATGGTGATATAGCACCTCTTGTAGTAGCCTGGATAGAGCTGGAACCCATTCTACTAAGTATCCTAAGAATGGAAAAACAAGCACCACATGTACTCACCATCAAATTGGTATTAACTGATCAACACTTAAGTGCACATACAGTAATAACATTCATGGAGTGTCAGGCAGATGTCGGGGGGGAGGAGGGGATGGGTATATACACACCTAATGGGTGTGGTGCGCACCGTCTGGGGGATGGACACACTTGAAGCTGACTCGGGTGGGGCAAAGGCAATACATGTAACCTAAATATTTGTATCCCTGTAATATGCTGAAATTAAAAAAATTTTAAAAAATGAAAATTAAAATCTATATTATAAAACATATGTAGTATGGGTATACTAAATTGATTTATTCAACTCTCTAATAAGGTACATCAGGCTATAAGATAAGTAAGATGCATAAAGATAAGCAAGCAGCAAGTATATGATAAAATTGACTTCATCTATGGCAGCATTTTGAATATTATAAAGGTGGAAAGAGGTAAGACATATGGAAGCTCATGAGAGTTTAGTGTTCCAGACATAGATGAATAATGTCTGAATCTGGAATTCTTTGTGGATGAAGAAGAATTTCCAAAAGGGAAACAAAAAAAGACTGCAACCCAACTCACACTATAAATGAAGTAATTTCAAATCTTCACATCTGTGCAACAGATAGAATGTCAAAGAAAGCACTCAGACGACTAAAAACAGTGGGTAGACTGCCAGGGAAAAACCAAGTGCTGTTCTAATGATCATCCACAACCACAGCTTTCCAAAGAAGTGACAGAACTGCCAAATTGTGCTCTGATAGAAAGTGTACTGGGCCTTTCTCATGAGATGCTCAGGTGTACTGAGCCTTTCTCAAGAGGTGGCTTTAAGACTTCACATTTCCTCTCTGGGCCTCTACTTCCTTAAGTGTTTGGGCAGGCTCTGTGAGTTACAAACTGTGCTTGTCAGAGTTCCCTTGGAAGCTGCTACTGTGAGGCATTTCCCACTGCAACCATAACAGCTCTGCCTTTATCTGTTTTAGATATTAGATCTCCAAAAAAGGTTTTACTTGAAAAAAACAGTACAACAGCTAAAAAACATTCTTAAAATCACAAGGTTAAAAAAAATAACATTCATCCTTCAGCTTATTTGTTAACCACTAAGGGAAAAAAGTAAATTTATAACAGAGGGATCTGAAAGTCCCCACCTTAACATATTAGTCAAACTTAGCATTGCTAAGGTAGGACAATCAGATAAATATGTACCTTCATAAATGATGCAAATGAAGATCACAGTATCATCTATGGAGTTTTCTTGCCAAAAATATTTAATTTTTAATATAATCAATCCTTTGGCTCTAATGTCCAATTATAGGAAATACAGGACATAGAGAAATAATACCATGAGGAAGCAGAGAAATTCACAATATGGATCATTTTATAAGACAATTAGCCTAGTCTCTTCAATAAGTCCAGTATCACAAGAGAAAAAGTGTGTGTGTGTGTGTGTGTGTGTGGTGGGGGGCTGGGGAGGGAAGAAAGCAGAAGTAATACCAAATATAAAGGCTCTGTGGTGTGAGCATGTCTTGAATGTTTTAGCAAGAGTGAGAATGCCAGCATGACTAGGCTTTGGCTCTTACCTGAGTGAGATGGGAAAGCTATTCAGGACTTCTGAGCAGAGAAATGACGTGACCTGACTTACTTTTTAACAAGATTATTCTGGCTGTTAAGAGACCAGACTACAAGGGGACAAGTGTAGAAGAGGGAGACCAGAAAGAGGGTTATTACTATAATCCAGGCAAAAGGTGATGCTGGCTTAGACAAGGTAGTAGCAAGAAAAGGATGAGAAGTTGTCAGATTCTGGATATATTTTGAAAGTAGAGCCAATGGGACAGATGTGTGGATTTTGTAGAAAAGAGGGAGGTCAAGAATGCATCTAAGAGTTTTAAAAAATTGTGGGGTTTTTTTGTTTTGTGATTTTGCTTGAACAACTGGAAGAAGAGAACTGACATTAATTGAGACTGGGAAGACCAAAGAAAAAACAGATTTGTTGGTGGGAAAAGAAGTGCTGGCAAGGAAGATCACTAGTTCAGTTTCAGACAGGTTATTTTTCAGGTGCCTGTTAGACATTCACATAAAGGTGTCCAGAGGCTGCTGGAGAACTAAGCCTGGAGTTTAGGGGAGAGATCTGGGTTGCTACAAATTTGGGGGTCATATTTAAAGCCATGAAACTAGATGAGATCATCAAGGGAAGGGATACAGAAAGTAAAGAGGAGACATCCAAAGGCTAAGCCCTGGGGCATTTCAAACATGCAGAGCGGCACTGTCCAATGGAACTTTCTGTGATGATGAAATAGATGATGAAATATTTTTATATCTGTGCGATTCAACTGTAGCCACTACCCATACATGGTTACTGAGCACTTGAAATATGGCTAATGCAACTGAATAATTGAAATTTTAATTGATAGAGCTACATGTAGCTAGTGGCTATAGTACTAGACAGTGAAGATCTAGAATTTGGGGACATGAAGAAGAAGAATCAGTAGAGGAGACTGAAAAGAAATGGCCAGAAAGGGAGGAATTGTTGTGGGACAATTCTTGATGAGACTTTCATGTTTCTGCGTATATTTCAAGCAAGGCACTGACTATGATAGTCAGAGAGATGATATACGACAGTTTTGGACTATCTTTCCAAGAATGTTTTTATAGTGATTAGCCTTAGAAGACTCGGCATTGTCTACCTCCACAGCAAAGGGTTATTATCCAGTATAATAATGCTTCCCTTTGGAACAAAGAGCAAGCATGCTTATTGCCCATTATAAAAGATCTGGGTTCCCCAAGATGGTTTCCTTTCTGATAAAACAACCCATTGTGCATGTACAGGTGTCATCAGGCCTCTTCACATTGCCCTGGGGGAACTGGGGATCAGGGAACCAGTAAAAAAATACTGATACTCTGGCAACTGCTACTGCTACTGCTGAAAGTAATAAACTGTCTTCTGTCTCTGATCCAGAAGTCTTTTGTCCTCTACCATTATTCATGAAATTGTGGCAGGTTAACTTGTTAGCTTACAAATAGGGTAAAATCCTAGATCCTCCATAGTTCTTGACAAGTATCTTAGAAATGAAGTGAAGAAGGTGTTTCAGAGAGGAGAAAGTAATCAACTCTGTTCCTGAATGTTAAGTCAGATAAGTAATGAGAAATGGCAGACATGGTGATCACTGATAACTGATAAGAGTGGTTTTGATGGAATTGTGGGGGTAGAAATCTGACTGGCTTGAGTTCAAAAAAGAATGGGAAAAAATTAGCAACAGAATACAGATAATTCTTTCAAGAAGTTTTGGTGTGATGTTTATGTGAAATAAGGCAATAGAGGGGAATGTGGAGTTAAGAATGATTTTTAAGATGAGAGAAATAAAAGCATATTCTCACCCATAAGAGAATGATTCAGGAGAGGGGGAAACTGATGACACAAGAGAAAGAATTACAAAGGACTTAGTCTAGTTCTTTCACAATAATAGGAAAGAAAGCAATTCATATGGATACTATTGCAGGTGGTAGGTCGCTGGGGTAATAAAGCTCTTTTCTTAGTTTTCTCAGTGAAATAGGAAGCAAGGCCAACAGTTGAAAGTGAAGAGTGAGGAGGAGATATTAAACATGTAAGGAGACTGAAGACATAAAATAGCCATCTAGGAGAAGAAACTAAGACAAAATGACTGGAGAAATCTAGTATGATAGCCAGGCAATATTAAGGGTCCACGTGAAGTTATGAGCACTAAAGCAAGTTCCACAGTATGGTTTTAACAGGCATGAAATAGGCAAAGAATTGGACTTAACTGGTGCTGTGGGTTAGCCAGGCAAGGTTCCTGAAGTGAGAGAGAGGCAAAGAAATTGAGGATTTGCAAGGGAGAGATGGTAATGATTGATGATGGAATCAAAGCCTCCACCCTTATCTCCTGAAACCCTAACCTTTCCACTAAGTCTTATGGAACTCGTAGGTAGTTATTGGCAAAATCCCCATATCCTTGATCTCTGAAGCTTTCTTCGACTTCCTCTACCTTCTTAAACTGAAACTGGGCTCTCCCTTGACGATGCTGCTTTCCCTCTAACCCTTTAAGATGATGGCTTTTTCTATTCCACACTCATTAAACACAAAGCCTGGTAAATGCCCTTCTTGTTCTTCATTGCTACTTCCAGATCATTCTCCCTTTGCTCTATCCAAAAATGCTCTGTTCTGAGTCACATATCACCAGACTCTACCACCCACTACCCTTCCTTATTGTAGTCATTTATGGCTCCCCAAGGTCACTCCCTTTCATTCCTTGATGATTTTAGCTTCTGGCTGTCACTCCAACACTATTTCCAAACAAATAATCCATCTGATATCCCGTCCTCTTTAGTTTCTTGATCTTTTCTTCACAAAAGCAATAATAATGCTGATCTTGTTCTCTACTCTATCTCAGCTACTTTCTCCCCTGGTCACACCCTAAGCCTTTAGAACATGTTTTAATAATGACATATCTGGAGGAGCATCATTTACCAAAAAAAGTTTACTGATCTGTTCGCAGTAAGATAATCCCTCTGTGGGCTTCCAGTGACAGGATTAAGGGAATGGTCATACAACAGATATAAGACCACCCTCTGTAGGAATTCTTGCTATCATCATCAACAGATAACAGCAAGAAAAAGAGAATTAGTCATGTTTTCTCTTTGCACCTCTTATCTTGGGTTTATATTCCTTAGGTGAGGAGGAGGGTGTGTGTGTGTATGTTAAGGGCTGGAGTAGAGGCAGAGGCATGCTGCTATGTTGACCCTTCTTATACCAGGCTCTCAAAGGGAAGATTAATATTAGTATTATTACATTATCATTTTAAAAGTACTTATATATGCTAGGATTGTGCTGAGCATTTAATGCATCATCTACTTTAATTCTTATGACAACACTGAAGTTAGTGTTATTTGCATTTCACACATGAGTAAACTGAGGCTAAGAGAAGCTAAAGAACTTGCTCATATTATACACTTCAGAAGTAGGACTGTGATTTGAGCCCAGGTTTCTCTAACATCCAAATCCTTTTGTCCTACCTATACCATGTCCATAATGAGGCTAAAAGAGCTGAGGCATTCAGTTCCTGAGTCCCTCCCATAATCCCAGATTTCTCAACTTCTAGGGAAGGAAAAACTATCTCAAAATCTTAGTAGGAAGAAGAAAAGAAGGAAGAAAAAGAGGGAGGAAAGGAGGGAAAATCTGTAGAACACTGAAGCTGTTACAGTAACCTGGATAGAACGAACAAAAAGGTGTTTTTTAAACCCCACTTTTGTTTTTAGAAGGCTTAAAAACTTATTAAATTTATTAGAGAATGAAATTGTGACACGTAAAATAGCTATAGAAAAGAAAATCATAACAGATAAAGTTAAGGGAGTTTTGAGTTACACTATTAAAACCAATGAGTAATGTTAAATGCCACCTATCTGAACTTTAGACTATAAGTATGTTATCAAATGTTGTAAGTATAATTTAGACAACAAGCTTGTTCAACACTGAAACTGACTGGGACATAATTAAAAGCATATTCACATATGGCATCACATTCAGAAAGAGAATTATATATAAAACATGCCATAAAGCCAAGCATAAAGCTTAATCTAAAAAAAAAGTGACCTGTGAGATTAAATCAACAGGAAGGAAACAGAAAATACAGAAGGCTCTAAATGTAAAAGAACACAAATATCAGGGCAAGAAAAAACAATTTAAAGAAACAACAGAAGAGTGAAACATGGGATCTGATTTGGAAAAAACACATATAAATACAAAAACAAAGATTCTCTGAATAGAAAAAACTTAGAAATAATTTCCATTTATTCACAAAGTATTTTTAGTCTTAAGCATTTATAACACTGCTATAGTTTCTCAGGAAGGGGGATGATGGGATTCAGGTGGCAGTGTGATGGATCAGGGAAGCAGAAGCAGATGAGCCAGACTGCCACTACAATTTACTCATCCTCATATCCCCAACACGTAGCCAGTACAGAGCATAAAACAGAAATTCAAAAAATTTTCTTAATGTACGAATTGTCAGATGCTGTGAAACACCCCAAAATTCAACTGGGGTAGGGGAAGGGGGCAAAAGTCCAAAGGAAATATTTCTAGGTATGCAGGAAATATAGATTACTTCGAGCTGACCCTTCACAGTTCTCACATGTGTCCCTCGACAGAACTCATTGCTTAGCTCCTGCCCTGGACACAGTTTTGGTACCTTATTTCTTGGCTCCACTGATGCCCTCTATTTAACCAACCTTGACCATCTCTCTAGTGAGGTCTTATCACACATAAGATTATTGGTTCATTTTTGCCTGAGTTTGCTCACTGGAAGAGTGCATGAAGCGCTCCATCTGTCTACAAGACAAATTTCAGGCAAAAAGTAGTGATCCTGAGGGTTCAAGAGTAGTACCTAACTAAATATAACCACACACAGGACACAAGTCTCAATTACCACTAGTAATACTATTTTAGTGGGGTTCTGTGGCCGCAATTTCAGCAGGTAATTTTTCATTCAATATCATGATAGGGGTGAGTATATGCATGGGAGGGATGAAATTGGGGAAGATGGTACTGAGATAACATGGGAAAGCAGAGCTGAGAACAAGGTTCAAGTTCAATTCAAAAGAGAGACATGATGAGAGTCTAAACCAAAAGGCCAGAAAGGGTATGGAGGTTGACCAAAGAGTTAGGAATTTGAGAGCAGGAGGGTTGAGAATAAATAGTCATCTGCTGTAACAGAGCCAGCAAAGTTGTTAATGATTTGCTTTTTATCCTGGTCATATATGTAGTACATCAGGGTGAGCTGAAAGGTCCAAGTCTAGGGTAAAGACAGCCATCCAGCCTGCCTCACCAATCTTTGACTGTCATTCAGCCTTAATTACCCTGAAGGTATAATGAGAACCCTGAGGTACTCCGAAAGTTCTTCATTCAGCTGACATTCTACATGTGAGACTGGGGGAATCCCTGTATTCTGCAAATGAGGCCCAAAAAAGGTTTATTTGTTATTAATTACCTATTATATAGACAGACAACCCAATAGCCCAATAGTACATGCACAACCAGGTACCTTATTGGGCAACAGAACTTTTCACAGGTGTCTTGTTAGATGTTTGCAACTCCATAAAAGTAGAATATCCACCTGCCATATTTGCAGGCCATACCCAGGATATAAGGCCTATAAACCCTATCTCCAAAAAATCTTTCAATTCTGACCACTTCTCATCACCTCCACTGCTAGAATCATGATCCAAACCATCAACCTCTCTCACCTGCACAACTGTCATGGATTCCTAACTAGTCTAGCTGCCTTCACTCTCACCTCGTCATACTTCAGTTATCATCCAAACAGCACAATCACAGTAATATAAATTAGAGTGAATTACTTACCTGTTTAAAATGGTTAGCCACTGCATTTTGAACAGTGTGAACTCCTCTACCATGGCCTATAGTAGCTCCAGTCTGCTACCACCCCCCTGATCTCATCTTGTACTGTTCTTCTCTGGCCCTTTTCCAGTTCCTGAAATGGCCTCTTCCTCCCCCTTGACCACAATCTCCATCTCATTACTCTCTCCATATTATCTAGTTTACTGTCTTTACAGCATGTGCCAGTCCCTGAATGTGCTGTATTTATTGTTTACACATTTACTATTTTTATCCCTGCAATAATATGTGTACTCCACAAAGGCAAGAATCTTGTTTGTCTTGTTCACCACTGTATCCCAACACCAGAACAGTGCCTGGCATATATGAAGCACTCAATGAAGGAAGGGAAGAAAGAAAGGAAGGAGGCAATTTGCTAACACACCACCATTTCTGTTGGCCAAAACCTAGACTAAGAAAAAGCTCACTTTTTGTAACTAGTTTAAGGAAGGGCTGACTCCATCTAGGATAAAGTGGCCTTCCTGGCCATTTCTGAGACTGCTCAGTTTTTCATTTGGCATTTTATCTGGTGGAAATGTTTAGCATATGCTATGAACTTCTGGCTCTCATCCCAAATGCCCTAGAACTGAGAGGCAAAGTATAGTTAACCAGGCCTTGGTCTGGTTAAGAAAAGTGACATATCCTTACTGACGACCAGATACTATTAAGAGCTTCTGCTGTTAGCGCTATTATACAGTACACCTACACCTGGCGGTACTCCTCCCTCCTTATGAATGCCCCCTGCTACCACTCACCTGTGCAATGTATGAAGGGCTCAAGACAAACCAAAGCCTACTTCATGGGAGTGGGAGGACTAGACATTTGAACGTCAGTGGTTACCACACTGGTTGAGCTGAATGGAACTTAATGGAAATCACCAGTCTGGTTCATCATCTACCTAAATAGACTTTTATCACGATGGTGGCTGGCTACTAAAGAGAACAGACTTTGGCTGAAGGTGTCTATACCTTGACAGACATTATATAGAGATCTTATGGAAATTTTTAGTTACATACCTAAAGTTCTAGTCATCCATTCATTTTACCTCCTAAAGCCCCCACACCTGTTGGATGAGAATCATCTATAAGATTATTAGGGCAATAAAGCTGCCCAGGGCTACAGAATGGATAGTTGTTCATGGTATAAACTGAATCAACCTTTTTTTTCTATTATATCCTTACCATCTTTTTGGGTGTGTGTGTGCATATTTTATGCTCCCTCCCTTTTTTCCAAGCCTTGGGACAGCAATTAACTCCTTTTCAAACAAGTCTTCACTCTTATGTACTGAGTAAGAGATTTCATCCATTGCCTCCATCCTCACACCTTCTTCTTAGAAACCTTCCTTGTCCATAGTCTAGATGTCCAATCCCTGGGTAAATCTGTTTGGGACACTAACTCAAGGTAGGACAATCATATTTTCTCTCTTGGGGACTTGGAATTGAAGCACTGAAACACTGTCAATTAGCTGAGTGCTCTGAGTCTTAAAGGTCCTAGCAATTTGATGGTGGAGGCCTCTGTTTGGGGGCATCCATGATGAGCTAAATGGCAGGAGAGGCTAGTGTTAAGAAAATAGAGCAGACATAATACAGAGAGAGAGGGGGAGAAGTGGAGAGAGAAAGAGAGAAGCATGTTCATTTTCTATGATGGCTGGTTGTACCTAATAAAACTGGAATGTGATGTGCTGCCTGTGTATTTTTACTATACACTAACTTCACTTGTCTTTTATTTTTTCTCATTGTAAAAATTTATTTAGACTTTTTGTTATTGTTATGAATCCCAAATCCAAGCTGAAATATTCTTGCTGTCCACTTGTCTCTTTTTTTTTTTTTGAGACAGAGTCTCACTGTGTTGCCCGGGCTAGAGTGCCGTGGCGTCAGCCTAGCTCACAGCAACCTCAAACTCCTGGGCTCAAGCAATCCTCCTGCCTCAGCCTCCCGAGTAGCTGGGACTACAGGCATGTGTCACCATGCCCAGCTAATTTTTTCTATATATATTTTTAGCTGTCCATATAATTTCTTTCTATTTTTAGTAGAGACGGGGTCTCACTCTTGCTCAGGCTGGTCTCGAACTCCTGAGCTCAAACAATCCGCCCACCTCGGCCTCCCAGAGTGCTAGGATTACAGGTGTGAGCCACCGTGCCCGGCCCACTTGTCTTTAAATGGCTTTTTATTCCTTAAAATCAATTTCAATGACAGGTAAATATAAATCTTCATTATCTCTCCATTTTTCTTTGAGCTTTTGCTTTCATAATACTCTAACTCCTTCCCTCTTTTGGTGTCTCTCTTCATTTCATCTGTAGCCAAGAAACCCTCATCATATGTAATGGGTGATTACCATGTTTTCTTTTGTTTTGAGACAGGGTCTCACTTTGTTGCCTGGGCTAGAGTGCAGTGGTGTCATCACAGCTCACTGCAACCTCAAACTCCTGGGCTCAAGCGATCCTCCTACCTGAGCCTCCCAAGTAGCTGGGACTACCAGCATGTGCCACCATGCCCGGATAATTTTCTATTTTTTGTAGAGATGAGGTCTCACTATGTTGCTCAGGCTGATCTCAAACACCTGGCTTCAAGTGATCTTCCTGTCTCAGCCTCTCAAAATGCTAGGATTACAGGTGTGAGCCATGGTGTCTGGCCTTTTTTTTTTCTTGCTCCCCATAATCTTTTGGTCTTTCTAATCTTTGATTGTAATGATGGCAGCATGAGCAATACATGTGCCCATTTTTAAGACCAAAGCAACAACATGGATTGAAAAGGGGAACTTATTACCCTTCTAAAAATGAGCAGCAATGCTGCATTCTTCAGTTAAAGGCACCCATCATACGATACATCCTGCTCTCACACTTGGACAATGGTGTATGTCTTTTCCAGGCTGACAATTCTGGATCCAGGTCCAATCCGACATCAATCAGTAACATTTCAGTCATCAGGCCTACAATGCCGATCAATGTTTCCCAACCCTTTTTGACTAATAAATCTTTTAAAAAGTAATATTGCATTTTGTCAAATGCTTTTTCTGAATTTATTATTTATTATTACTGAAAAATATGGTCTTTATTTTTGCTTCTATTTATGTGGTGAATTACATTTATAGATTTGCGTGTGTGCTTCTGCACAGCCAGAGAAATGGTCACGAGAGTAAACAGACAACCTACAGAATGGGAAAAAATTTTCACATGCTACACATCCAATAAAGGACTGATAACAAGAATCTATTTAGAACTCAGGAAAATCAGTAAGAAAAAATCGAACAACCCTATCAAAAAGTGGGCAAAGGACATGAACAGAAAATTTTCAAAAGAAGACAGAAGAATGGCCAAGAAACATATGAAAAAATGCTCAACATCTCTAATTATCAGGGAAATGCAAATCAAAACCACAATGAGATATCACTTAACTCCAGTGAGAATGGCCTTTATCAAAAAGTCCCAAAACAATACATCTTGGCATGGATGCGGAGACACAGGAACACTCATACACTGCTGGTGGGACTGCAAACTAGTGCAACCCCTGTGGAAAGCAATATGGAGACACCTTAAACAGATTCAAGTAGACCTACCATTCAATCCAGCAATCCCATTATTGGGCATCTACCCAAAAGAACAAAAGTCATTCTATAAAAAAGACACCTGCACCCGAATGTTTATAGCAGCATGATTCACAATTGCAAAGATGTGGAAACAACCCAAATGCCCATCAATACATAAGTGGATTAGTAAAATGTGGTATATGTATACCATGGAGTATTACTCAGCTATAAGAAATAATGGTGATATAGAATCTCTTTTGTTCTCCTGGAGAGAGCTGGAACCCATTCTACGAAGTGAAGTACCCCAAGAATGGAAAAATAAGCACTACATGTACTCACCAGCAAAGTGGTTTCCCTGATCATCACCTAAGTGCACATTTGGGAATAACACCAATTGGGGGTCAGACAGATGTGGAGGGTGGGGGCAGGGGATGGGTGTATACCTACATAATGAGTGTGATGCGCACTGTTTGGGGAATGGACACACTTGAAGCTCTGACTCGGGGGGATGGAGGGACATGGGCAATACACATAACCTAAACTTTTGTACCCCATAATAAGCTGAAATTAAAAAAAAAAAGTAATATTGCAAACTTCTTCAGGAATTTTTAAAATCATTTAAAAATTTCTTGTATGACATAGGATTAAGCAATTTTAGGTAAAAATATTTTATCTTAGATCAGCATATTATTAAAGATTGTGGCTGGCTGCAGTGACTTATGCCTGTATTCCCAGTGCTTTGGGAGGCCGAGGTGGGAGGATTGCTTGAGCCCAGGAGTTCAAGACTGGCCTGGAAAATGTAGCAATGTAGCAAGACCCCCATCTCTAAAAAAAAAAAATAGCCATGTACACCGTGGCACATGCCTGTAGTCCCAGCTACTTAGGAGGCTGAGGCAGCAGAATTGGTTGAGCCCAGAAGTTTGAGGCTACAGTGAGCTAGGATTGCACCACGGTACTCCAGCCTGGGCGAAGGAGCAATACCCAGTCTCTATAAAAACAAAAATAACAAAAAAAGGATTATATTATGAAGTTTTTGTGATGCAATCTTTAATAATATTGATAATAAAGGACAAATTTTGTCTTCTACTCGCAGCAGATGAATTTTTTTTTTTTTTTTTTTTTTTTTTTTGAGACAGAGTCTCACTCTGTTGCCCAGGCTAGAGTGAGTGCCGTGGCGTCAGCCTAGCTCACAGCAACCTCAAACTCCTGAGCTCAAGGGATCCTCCTGTCTCAGCCTCCCAAGTAGCTGGGACTACAGGCATGCACCACCATGCCCGGCTAATTTTTCTATATATATTTTTAGCTGTCCATCATATAATTTCTTTCTATTTTTAGTAGAGATGGGGTCTCACTCTTGCTCAGGCTGGTCTCGAACTGCTGAACTTAAATGATCCGCCCACCTCGGCCTCCCAGAGTGCTAGGATTACAGGCGTGAGCCACCGCGCCCGGCCTGAATTGTTTTATAATGTAAAGAAAATCATAAATTGTCAAATAAAATTGTCAAAAAATGGATTTACTGCCAAATGTATTAAATGAGAAGATGGACTTAGCACCAAATGTATGCTGAAATGTAGACCGAAATTTAATTTTTATTATAGTATCCAAAATAAACAAACTGCTTTTATAACCTGATATTTGGAATTCTTCTATTTTGCGCTTATAAAGCTGCTTATTTTGACAATTTGGGGGGTTAGTTTTTATTTATTTTTATTTTTATTTTTTGTCAGAAACAAAGTCTGAATAGGGGGGTTAGTTTTTAAATGTCAAGGTAGTAGAAATGGTTTCATGCTGTTCTTTTGAGAGAATTTCTTTGTAATACGTTGTAGATCTTTATTATCAATAAATGAAAAGTCAAATTGGATAGAATCACCCTATGTTTTTTCTTTTTTTCACTTTCAAATGTTTAAATCTATCTTTTTTAGAATTTTAAGTACCTACACAGAGTATAATCAATTATAATCAACATCCAGCCATCTACAACACCACTCACATAGTAAGTTGAAATGAATTCTTTTTAGAGAAAACCACTTCTTGATTATTTAATACCACATGGAGTCTTTCAATTGACAATCCATTCTAGAAATGAAAGCATCTTAATTTGATTAGGCCTCTGCTATCTTTCATGAGATTCAGTAGGATATCTTTACCTTGCTATTTGTATTCAGTGAACCAATTTGAAATTATTTTCTCTAGAGGAGGCTTAAGAATAGGAAACAGAAAATGCCAATTACATGCATATGTAACTTTAAACATAAGGCATGCCTGGCTGGATTATATCTTCATAATGATTAAAAAACTTATTTTGAAATAATTTTAGGTTTCCAGAAAAGTTGGAAAGATAGGATAGAGATATACGACTCCCAGCTTTCTTTAATCATATAGTTTTTTTTTTAAATATTAGAGACATCTTGATGTTTTATAAGAATTCTGATCAGATGAATGAAAGTTATATATTCCATAAACATCTTGAAATAATTGAGCAAAATTATTTTTTATGCTCTTCATTAATTTATAAGATTTTGACATGTGCTACATACATGTTCTATCTTTAACCAACAGTCTATTATGAGTACAAATTAAACCATACTTACCACTAAGAATTAAAAACAGTGTAATGGTTAAAAACCACCAAAACAAGCAATGAACAATCAATGACTGGAGGTCATGACCACATTCAACCATCTTCTAACAATTCTATATTTGCATCACATCACTCAAACTGTTGCCTTTAAATGGAAAAAAACACTTAAATAATTATTTTATTGGCTCAGAAGCTATTACTCTTTTGTTTTTCTTTTAGAGATAGGATCTTGCTCTGTTGCCCAGGCTGGAGTACAGTGGCAGGATCATGGTTCACCGCAATCTAGAACTCCTGAGCTCAAGCAATCCTCCCACCTAAGCCTCCTGAGTAGCTAGCATTACAGAGATGGGCCACAGTGACCACTAGTTTTTCTTATTTATCTGTAGATATGGGGTGTTGCCATGTTGCCCAGGCTGGTCTTGAACTCCTGGCCTCAAGCAATCCTCCCACCTGTAGGGGTCAGGAAGATGATGAGAAACTAGCAAAAAGACTGAGAAAGAACCTCCAGGAAGGTGAGAGGAAATCCAGAGAATGCAGTGAAGCTAAGTGAAGGAAGTATTTTAAAGAAAGAGGAATAATCAACTGTGTAAAACACTGCTAAAAGGTCAAGAAAGAGGAAGAGGAACACTGAGAACTGATTCACTGGAGTTTGCAATGTGAAGGTCAGTGGTAAGCCTGGCAAGAGGGCTTCAGTGGAGGAAGAGGCCTGGTCAGTGTGCACTCAAGACAGACTGATGGAAAAGGAATCGGAGTCAGTGATTTAGATAACTGGAGATTTGCAGGGGAATTCAGTCAGGGTCAAGAAAGAGCTTTGTTCTTATATCACAAGGCATTGTATCTCCAGTATCTCCAACAGTGTCTGGGCACATAGTGGTAAATCGATAAATATTTGTTGATTGAACTAAGTGAGGTCACTAGCCATCCAATCAGTCTTAGTTCTAGAAGTTTAAAAGCCAATATAGAGAAATGTAATGAGTCTTAGTCCAGTAAGAAGAAAATGACTTTTACTTTCCTACTTTGCCTGAAAACTCTTTAGGGCCCTTACACACCTAGAGTAGATATCCCTAAATTTCAGAAGAATACCAACAGAATTTGATAAACACATGCCCTATATGAAAATATACTTTCAACTCTGGATAGGTACAATCTCTTCCAACTACCTCTTGCATCTGGGGCTCTATGACTTTTTACCCAGGGGTATAACATAGATCCCAGTCCTCTAATCATGTCATGGTTCACTATGCATTAGGATGGAAGACTTTCAGTGGTCCCTGAAGGACATCAATCTACAGAGCCTTGAACAAATAAAAGCTATATGTAGCAAACCAATAATGACCACAAATATTTATTTAGTGCTTTATACTTTTCAAAGTGATAACACATATATTCTCTCTTGTTTAATCTTAAAACAACTTTGTGAGGCAAGTATTTTTTTTTTTTAATTATTATTTTTTTTTTGAGACAGAGTCTCACTCTGTTGCCCAGGCTAGAGTGCCGTGGCATCAGTCTAGCTCACAGCAACCTCAAACTCCTGGGCTCAAGCGATCCTACTGCCTCAGCCTCCTGAGTAGCTGGGATTACAGCCATGTGCCACCATGCCCGGCTAATTTTTTCTATATATATGTTTAGATGTCCATATAATTTCTATTTTTAGTAGAGACAGGGTCTCGCTCTTGCTCAGGCTGGTCTCGAACTCCTGAGCTCAAACCATCCGCCTGCCTCGGCCTCCCAGAGTGCTAGGATTATAGGGATGAGCCACCATGCCCGGCCTGTGAGACAAGTATTTTTATCACTTTCATTTCACAAATAAGAAAACTCAGGGTCTGAGACTTGCACAAATTCACATAGCTCTTTCAATAAATGGTGCTGGGATAACTGGATATTCACATGCAAAAGAATGCAGTTGGAGCCTTACCTCACATACAAAACTTAACTCAAAATGGATCAAAGATCTAAATGTAAACACTAAAACTATAAACTCTTAGAATGAGATATAGGGGTAAACTGACATGACCTTGGATTTGGTAATGGATTCTTAGATATGATGTGACAAGCATAAGCATCAAAAGAAAAAAACAAATAAACTAGACTTCACCCAGATTAAAAACTTTTGTGTAAAGAACATTATCAAGAAAGTGAAAAGACAGCCCACAATAAGGGAGAAAATATTTGCAAATCACATGTTTGATCAATGTCTAGTATCCAGAATATATAAAGAATTCTTACAACTCAACAAAAGACAAACAACCAAATTAAAAAATGGGCAAAGCACTTGAATAGACATTTCTCTAAAGAAGATACCCAAATAGTGAACACACATATGAAAAGATGCTCAACATCATCAGTCATTAGGGAAGCGCAAATCAAAACCAAAATAAGGTACTACTTCACAACCACTAGGATGGCTATAATCAAAAAATCAGAAAATAGCAAGTGTTGGCGAGGATGTGGACAAACTAGAATTCTGATATATTGCCAGTAGAAATGTAAAATGGTGTGCAGCTTCTGTGGAAAACAGTCTGGCAGTTCCTCAAAAACTTAAACATAGAATTACCATATGATCCAGCAATTCCATTCCATAGGTATATACTCAAAAGAATTAAAAACAGGTCTTTAAGCAAAAACTTGCAAACAAATGCTCTTAGCAGCACTATTTATAAGAGCCAAATGTGTAAACAATCCAAATGTCCATTAATTGATGAATTAATAAGCAAAATTTGATATATCCATACAATGGAACATTATTCAGCCAAAGAAACGAATGAAGCACTGATACATGCTACAACCTGAGTGAACCCTGTAAAAACTATGCATGAAAAAAGCAAGACACAAAAAGTCATGTATTATATGATTCCATTTATATGAAATGTTCAGAATAGGCAAATCCATAAAGACAGAAAGGAAACTGGTGGTTGCCAGGGATCGAGGGAATGGAGAGTGACTGCTTAATGGGTACAGGGTTGCCTTTTGGGGTGATGAAAATGTTCTAGAATTAGGTAGTGGTGATGGTTGCACAACACTGTGAACATACATATTGAAAGCTACTGAATTGTATACTTCAAATTGGTTAATTTTACCTCAGTTTAAAAAAATACCATAAAGCTCACACTTGACAAATCCAGGCCTTGTGCCCGAGAACTGACTCTAAGTTCTCAGCCCACTCTGCCATCCTGTCTCCTTCATAGACCAAAGGAGCTCTGGACCACCTTGGCAATGGGCTTTTCTCTCCATCTACTGCCATCCAGGTATAGTACCTCACCATATTTATGATGGTGAATTCTCACAGCTGCTCAAACACATACAAGTTTCTAAAGAAAATATTTTCTCATAATGGGCTCCCAGTACAAACCATCTTGCACCAAAGTCTGCTATTGATGTCAGAAAGTCATCCTTTTTATTTTTCTTCTTATTTTGTCTTTTAGATTATGCAGTGAGAACAAAGTCATCCTTTATACAGAAGTTAACCATCATCTAACCTAACTAATAAACCAATGACAGCTATGAAGGCTAGTCCCTCATAAGATGATACTCCTGTTTGCAAAAGATTATGGCAATGGGGTTTATGTCTTCAACTAATAAATACCATTCTTCA
This sequence comes from Eulemur rufifrons, assembly GCF_041146395.1. Classification (NCBI taxonomy): domain Eukaryota; kingdom Metazoa; phylum Chordata; class Mammalia; order Primates; family Lemuridae; genus Eulemur; species Eulemur rufifrons. Next base: position 120,051,032 of record NC_090989.1, read on the forward strand.
CTAATAATCCTTGGCATTTTCCACCACCTATATTTTCTGTTCTGCTGGTAGACCACAACTCTTAGAAACACAAAGCACAAAACTGACCTTTAAAACCTCCTCTGACAGGTTAAGATTGCCAATGAGGCAGAAACAGATAAAAGACAGACTGGTTGTGGCCATTTGTATGACATGGCAGCCCAGGCAGTCACACTAACTCCAGGTCTTCAGGCAACAGCCTTTACATAACCTTTTGGAAACCAAAGTTCGCTTAGTGCTTTCTTCTCTCAGAGTTCAATGAGGGCTTACATTTTCAATTTATATCCATACCTTTAGTCACCATCAATGATAAAGATTTCAAAGTATGAGGAATTTTACATGCATGCAACTGGAAAACGAATCTACAATATCAAGTTAATTGGAAAAAAATACAGCTGCAAAAACTACTCCTGGGAATCTGACAGTTAGATACACATTCCCTACATAGCCAAGTATTCCATTTTCAACATACCAACAATATAGTCTTTGTTCATCAGTTTAATGAAAGGATGATGTCAGGGTCACTGGAGCCCAGATCACTGCTGACCTTTAGGAGTTCTATGGCTTTGCAGATAAGAAAGAGATTTAGGGCCCAATCACCAACATCTGAGTCAGCCCCTTCAGAAGTCTCAAGAGTCCTGGCAAAAATATCTCAGTAAAAAGTACAAAGTCTCCAAAACAAATACAAGGAAGACCCCTCTAAGATGGGAGAGAGAGGTAATCAGGCACCATTGCCCTACCTTCCTGAAAAGTCAGAAGAAATGCTTGAGTAACCAACGGACTGAGCACCTACCATGTAGTCATGTAAGACACCTGTCCCTCCTTTATCACTACCTTTTGTGGGAAAACTTCTCAAAAGATTTTGCCAATATCCACCCTTTCCATTGTCTTACTTCCTACCTACTTCAATCTGGTTTCTGCCTAATCCAATCTAAAATGGTTCTTCCTGAGGTTAAATACTCATTTTGCCAAATTCAACAGATCATTTTCAGTCTACATTTTTACGAAATAACTCCTTTTTCAAACACTCTCTTCCTTTGCCTCTTATGACACATCTTAAACTAGAATTAAATTCTAAAGCAAGCATCTAAGGCAAAAATCAAGTATAGCTTAAATTACTCTTAAAGATCCTTTAAATGGCCCATTAAGTACAGCATACCTGTACACATGCAAAATAAAACCTGGCCCTCTCTCATCTAATTAACTTTTTTTTTTTTTTTTTTTTAGTTTTAGTTTTTATTTTTCACCAACTCGAACCAGATCTCTCATCTAATTAAAAACAAGGTAGAGTGAATTTGGTTAAGTCTACATACCTTAACTTCAAAGCAAGGTGCCATTTCACTGTACCTCTCTGGCCACTTCTCATCCTCTTCCTGGGCTACCCTCCTCTACCAAACTTTGAAATGCTGGGCCTGAGCTCTCTTTTCTTAATTTTTAGACCCAAGGCTTAGTATTTTTTAATCATTCAGTGATTCTGATGTGCAACCACGATGAGAAGTCCATTCTATACTCTCTTCTTAGACCAAAGGTCACACATTCAAAAGCCTACAGAGTCAGAGAAGTAAATGAGCAAAGCAGGCCAGGCCTAAGTTTTAGGGAGTGGTGGGCTCTGTAGTGAACTAGAAAGCAGCTGGGATCAGCTGTGACTTAGCTTTAATTATTGCTGCCATATGGGAAAGCCAACTCAGTAGTTCTACATCTTCTCATTTTTTAAGAGAAGCCCCAAATCTGGATTTTCATGGGAAATCTTCAGATTTTAAAATATTGGCAACTAATTCAAAATTAAATAAAACAACTGTATGGGCAAAATAAAACACATCTGTGGGCCAGGTTCAGCTGAGGGCTACTGGTTTGCAACCTCTGGCGTGGATAATTTCATCCACACCCTTCAATTTACACTTAAAAATTTGTGCCTCCAGTTCAGCTCTTTCCTCTCGGCTCTGGATTTGAATTTCCAAATGCTTACATGACATCTCCACTTGAAAGTCTCAGCAGTCCCAATGTGAACTGTGGTTTAAACTTACCTCAAAACTATTTATACTTACAGTGTTCTCTAATTCAGGTAACAACTCCACCATTCACTTGATTGGGCAAGCTAGAACCCTGGGAGTCATCCTAGGAACTTCTCCCTCTCAACTTTTGTACCATATTAACCACCAAATCCTATTAATTATGCCTCCTAAATATTATCTCATGTATACATCTCTCCATCTCCACTATTGCGTTGGTCCCAGCTACCACATTTTCTCTCCTAGTTATCCACAGTAACCTTAATTAGGGTCAGTTGCTTCCCACATTCACTCATTTCCTTCCAAACCATTCTCTCCAATATGACCAGAGTGATCTTTTACAATCACAAGTATTTACAAATATATACATATACACACACTACCTAAATGTAGTGTGTGTATATGTATATATTTGACCCAACAATTTCACTTCTAGGAATTTATCCTACAAATATATTTAAACACATGTGAACTGGCATATTCATAGTACTGTTTATGGTAAATTATTGGAAACAATCTAAATGTCCACCAGTAGGAAAGTGGTTAAACAATCTATGGTAAATCCATACAGTGAAACATTATACAGTCATTCAAAAGAATAAGGAAACTATTTATTGAAATGGAAAGATCCCCCAAGATATTGTTAAGAGAACAGACTGTACAGTATACTACCATTTGTGTAACTAACAGGAGGAAAGAATATGCATTTATTTGAATATGCTCAAAAAATCTACAATAATATACAAAACTCCCATCAGTGGCTATCCTTTTGGAAGGCATAGAGAAAATGGTGTCTGGGGGAGAGAGTGGAACCCACCAAAGACATTCTGATTTAATGGGCGTGGAGGCCGAAGCACCGCTATTGTTTTAAGTTCCTCCGGTGATTATGGTGAGCAGGCTGGATTGAGAACCACTGTTAGTGGATAGCCTCTGCTTACTTTTCCAGCTTAATTTTGTATCATCATATCCCCTGCTCCTGCCACCCTGGCTTCTGGGTTTCCCAGAAATGGTCGTGTTCCTTTCTGCATTAGACCCTTTACACCTGTTCCTTCTTTCTGGAATATTATCCCAAGATTCACCTAGTAACTCCTGCTTATCCTTCTGAGTCTACCTCAAATGTCACTTCCCCAAGGAAACTTTCCCCAGCTTCCAAACTAGGTGAGAACCTGTGTTTCATGTACTCAGAGCAGCCTGCACTTCTCTCCTCCCAGAATTTAACACAACTGTAATGAGATAATTGTATGATTATACATGTATACATCTGCCACCCTCTTTAAAGTCAAAGTTTGCAGATTTGCTTTTAGCTCTGTATTCGAGACCTAACCTAACATCCAGCTGGCAAAGTAGGGCTTCATATATTTGTTAAATAAATGACTGCTCCTGCCCTCAAGCTTAATATAATAAATGCATAAGCAAATGAGGACAATGCTGTATCATTTGTGTTAAGGCAGCAGTCCATTTACAATAGTCGTTTTCAACTGGGGGTAAATTTGGCTCTCCTAGGGGACATCTGGCAATGTCTGAAAGCATTTTTGATTTTCACAACTGTGTGTGGCACGCTACTGGTATCTAGTAAGTAGAGGTCAGGAATACTGCTAAACATCCTATACTGTACAGGATAGCCCCCTATAACAAAGAATTACCTGGTCTAAAATGTCAATAGTACTATAGATGAGAAACCCTAACTTAGAGGATGGCCATACTCAGAAGGCAGTCAATTATACTCCCAGGGCTGGAGATTTTTTAAAAATGTTTTCTTTTTGGCAGACAGCGGGTATGTGAAGAGAAGCTTCAGAAAGGAAGTAAAGCTTCAGCTCCGTGTTGTGTTGAAAAGGGACAGAAGCCAGATCAGTAGGGACTATGTTTGTCAGAGGTAATGAGGAGTCTCAAACGAGTTTAAAAGCAAAGTTATGGTTTGAACAGGTGTCCCCTTTCAAGTAACTCATACTCCAAAATTACTCATCTCCTTTATTCCATTCTTGCTGAAACAAAACTTCCATTCTCTCAGAGTAGCTCACAGGGGTGGGTAACCTGTGGCCTTCTGGATCCTCGAGTGTGGCTTTTTGATTGAATCCAAATTTTACAGGACAAATCCTTTAAATAAAGGCCAAATTAATTCAGCCCTTTCACTTTCCAGAATGTTAAGCTGCATTTTAAAATATGCAAATACTTATGAGTACAAATAAATCTTTCACTGCTTAATGTTCAGGTTGTTAGTGGATAAAGCTATTTTTTAACTCAGCAGCCAGGTTGGCCCTAGTAAAGACTTCTCCAAAGCTTTCTATTTTTTTAAAACCTTTTTACCTGTTTCTTTGCTCTATTTCTAAGCTCCTAGACTGTAGAAAAGATCCAAGCTTTTTCCACAAGTATCTCATGCTGTAAGTTTTTGTGCCAGAGATGACAGAAGAGCCATTTGGATGCAATAAATGTGAATAAATTGTGTGTGTAAATTAGGAGTGGTTTATAGATTTTTTAAAAGGCTTTCAGAAAAAGTCGTGTATACTATTAAAGGAAACAGATAATTTTTAACGGTATCACCCAGGGAAAAAAACCTGTTTTACTACAACACAAGCCTGAGCTTACTGAACTGGACATCCATCTTCTGACCTAGTATGGCAATCCTTAGGGTCTCAGCGCTGGGTGCTCTGTTTACAAGAAACTGAGGCCTGAGACTAAAGAACAAAGAAAAATGCCTGGCACCAAAGGTGTGGGGGATGTTTTGTACACAAATGAAGATTTGAGGAGGAACACTTCCTCAGATTTTGGAAGGCATTACAAATCACTCTTTTTTTGCTTACGTGTTAAGAATTTATTTTGTGTTCTCAGACCATTTCCTAATAAGAAAATACCTAATAATTTACAAACGGCAATCTGTCTTCCCCTACATTTGCTGACCACTAAGACTGGATAAAATTTCCTTAAGCTTTACCAGAGTGGGAGGATTGGGAATAATGTGAGCACAACAGAGTTCGGATGCAACACCAACTCCAAGCTCCGCCAGCTGGTTTCCATCGAGAGGTCCCCCAGGAGAACGCCCCTCCGAGGCGGCGGCCGGCTCGGCGCGGGAGTGAGACCCAGCGAGGCATTCCGAGCGCGGCCGCGGAGCAGGGCCGGGGTCGCCCGGCCTCCGTTCACCTTTGTTTCAGGTACCCCTGCTCCCAGCCGGGCCGGGGATCCCGCCCGTAGCCCAGAGCTCGTGGTGACACATCCTTCTTTGGCCAAGTCGGGCCGAGGCCGGGCAGGGGGCGGGGAAGGAAAATGAAGCCTCAGCGCCTAACGACGTGACTCTCAGTTCTTCCAAAACGTTGGCATTTGTTTCTCTGCCAAGCTTTCCTGTTAACAAGTTCCCGAGGGCTGTACGGGCGAACTGGCCTAGGAGCCCCGAAAAGTGGGAGGGCCCAGGCCGCCCCCTGCTTTGCCTCCTCCGCGGGCGCCTCAGGGCAGGCGTTTTCCACACTTCCCGGGCCACCGTGCCCCGAGACTGAGCTGGGCGTGCAGAGGCGGCCGCACCGCCTAGAATCCCGACTTCCACAGCCCTGTCCGCTCCGCGCGGCCCCTCCGGCCAGGCCGGTCCCCGCCCCCAGGCCCCGGCCCCGCCCGCCCCGGCCTCCGCGCGCCGCCCCCCGGCCTCACCACCCTCTCAGGCCGGGCCGCTGGAGCATAGGGCTCCGGGCCTCGAGGCGTGTGTCCCCGCGCCTACCTCGGGGCCCGCGGCTCCTCCTCCGGCTGCTGCCTCGGCTCGCGCGCGGCACTCGCCTCCAGGGCTCCCCGCGGCGCGGACTCTAGGGCTACGAACGCGGCTTGTGAGGAGCGGAGGCCTGAGCGCGCCCCGCCCAGCCGCCCGCGGCCCCCTCCTCCTCCTCCTCTCCCCACCCTCCGCGGCGGGCTCAGCGCCCCGCCCCGGCCGCCCCGGCCCCGCCCTCCAGGCTCCGCCCCGCCCCGCCGGCCAATGCAGGAAGGGGGCCGCTAAGGGCGCCGCGATAGCCGCTGCAGCCACAGCTGGTGCAGTGCAGTGCCCTGCAGGCGGCCCCGCGGGGACGCGATTCGTAGTGGTCACTACCATGTGACGGATGCGAGTCTCTTGCTCGGATTTATTAGTTATTGTCATCGTTATTGTTGTTATCTTTGTTGTTTATTGTTATTGTCATTAGTTATTTTGCCCTTTTCGCCTCTGACACTCTCCCGGCACTCAGATGCTCCCAGCGGCGGGCACCAGCGTCGCATTTCGCCGAGTCCAAAAAGTTGAGTAAATTTTGAAAGAACAAAAATTTACTTTTAGCTGTAACAAAATATAGCACAAATACAGAAAAGCATATAAAACTAATGCACAGTTTAATGGATTATTCTGAGACACACCTTTTAACCACTCCCCCAATTTAACATCATGTAAAATGGTCTATCTGAAAACAAAACCTCATCAATAGCTGTGAGGCACAGGCTGGGAGGGCCCCCCAAAATTGTCCTCCTTCCAACTGCCACAAGAACTTAAAGGCTGCTGGCCCATTAACATGCCCTCTCCAAAAATACATTTGTAAAATGGAAATTTCCCCAGAATTAGGAACCCTCAATTAAGAGTTATTTGTAAAATTCTTAATTAAAAAGATAAGTCAATAAATATATAAGGGCCGGGTGCGGTGGCTCATGCCTGTAATCCTAGCCTGTAATCCTAGCACTTGGGAGGCCGAGGTTAGGCTGATCATTTGAGCTCAGGAGTTCAAGACCAGCCTGAGCAAGAGCGAGACCCCGTCTCCACTAAAAAGAAAAAAAAAAAAAGAAAAGAAAAAAAAAAAAAAAGAAAAGAAAAGAAAGAAAAGAAAAAAAAAAAGAAAAGAAAAAAAAAAAGAAAGAAATTAGCTGGACAACTAAAAATATATAGAAAACATTAGCCAGGCATGGGGGCGCATGCCTGTAGTCCCAGCTACTCGAGAGGCTGAGGCAGGAGGATTGCTCCAGTCCAGGAGTTCGAGGTTGCTGTGAGCTAGGCTGATGCCACGGCACTCTAGCCCGGGCAACAGAGTGAGACTCTGTCTCAATAAATAAATAAATAAGCATACAAATAACAATAAATAAGTCAATCAATTGGAAGATTGAATAGCATGAGGAAGAAACATCTAGGGGTGGGCAATGGGAGGTATATAAAGACTTAAAAATAGGCAAGGATTAGGGCTGTGAGGCTATGTCCTGGGCACCTGGGCTATCCTTACTGTGTCACCGGCACCTAGCACAGCACCAGGCACATACTAGGTGCCATATGTGTGTGAGTATGAACATATGTATATATGTGTGTATGTACATACACACATATATATAGCACAAGTCGAGAATAAAATATGTAAAATAACCCCAAACAGGCTTTATCTACTGAAGAATTTCACCCAAGGTCCATCCTGGTAGCTAAAATGATGTGCTCAGTGAGATGCCTTGATGCCTTGAAAAGAAAGAGACCATTATACTTTCAACTTTATACTGCTTTTCCATTTTAAAAGCCTTTTCACAGGCATATGACATCTTATTTAAGACAGAGCAATCCTGTGAAAAAGGTGGGGCAGGACAGGACTTTGCAAAGGTCACAGTGCAATGCATACTGATAAGAAGGTGAAGTACACAGTGAACCATAAAATGATTTCAGTACTGCAGACCCTGCCAACCAGGATTCCTGGTTTGTCTTAAGAGTTTTATCGCCAGAGTTTTTACATTATGACTCTTTTGGCTTTTTTGCCATACATTTATACACATTATAACTTGAATGTATAAAGGACACAACACTTGACTGGAAATTTGGATCAATACAATGAAGTTAGCCTCTCCATCATGAGCACCTTGGTGGATTGGGGCCCAAGAGTTGCTAATTCACCACAATTTATAGAGCACCCAGGCTCTGCGGTAGGTAGTAGGAATACAAAGCATATAAAATAAATAAAATACAATCTTTGCTCTTAAGGGGCATATGGTCAAGTAAAGCGGAAAGGTTTGGAAGTAAATGAGTGTTTATTATTATGGTAGGGGAACAGTCATAAGCACAATTAATTCCACTAGGGCCAAGGAGAGAGTAGGGTAAGTCTTGTCAGAGAATATCTGCATATTTTTCATTATAAAAAATCAAACATTGCAAACATAAAAAGAATAACATAATGAGCTGCTATGTGCCCACTACTCTGCTTCAACAGTTATCATCCCATGGTCAATTTGTTCCAGCTGTACCCTCACCTTCTCTTTCCCTCCCTGGATTATTTTGGAGCAAATCATATGCAGAATATTATTTCACTCATAGATATTTAACTATGCATCTCTAAATGATAAAGTCTATTTTTAAAAACAACCACAAAATCATTAAAATTGTTTAAATTAATAATTTCTTAACATTTAGATAGTGTTTAAATTTTCCTGATTTTCTCAGATGTGATTAATGTAGTTTATTTCTTCAAGTCAGGATCCAAACAAGGTCCTCATATTGTATTTGGTTAAAATCTCTTAAACCTTTTTATTTCCTTGTACTTTATATGTTGAAGAAATGGATGGGTTTTCCTATGGAGTTTCCCACATTCTGCATTTTGTTGATTGCATCCTTGTGTTGTTTTTTAACATGCACATCTACTCCTGTATTTTCCCACAAACTAATAGAAGTAGAGACTTGGTCAGATTTAGGAAAATACAACCCATAATGAAAAGAAAAATCAGCCAATCAAAAAAAAAAAAAAAAAACCCAGAACTTGCACAGATATTAGAATCAGCAACCAAGAACATTAAAGTTACTATAATTATATTCTGAATGTTAAAAAAGTTAAACAGATGTAAAAAAGGGAAAATGTAAAAAAAAAAAAACCCAACTAATATTTTTATAGATGAAGACTATAATGTCTGAGGTAAAAATAGTTTGGATTGGATTAATGGTAAATTTTGCCAAAGAAATGATTAGTGAACTTGAAGTCACATAAATAGAAATTATCCAAAATGAAGCATACAGAAAAAAAATTAAAAATCAAAAAGAGCATCAGTGAGTTGTGGAACAACTACAAGTGGTTTAATATATATGTAAATAAAATCTCCAAAGGAGGGGGTGGGGACAAAGAATATTTGAAGAAATAATAGCCAAAAGTTTCCAAAATTTATGAAAATAATATACTCTAAGATCTAAGAAGTTCAGCAGACTTCCAGTTTCCAGTCCTGCAGATGACAGAATTAAACCCAACCACATCAATAATCATAATAAATGTGGGACTCCTGGTTCCAAAATAACAGTGTAGAAACAAGCTGGCCTCACTAACCGTCCCCGCCCCCGCCACCCCCAGAAAACCAGAAACAAATATACATCACTGAGATTATCACCAGCAATATTCCAGAGATAAAATATGTGGATGAGACAGTTCCAGGGCCATAGAGAACTGAAAAAAAACTCCGAGCAGACAATAATAAAATTGGACTTCCACATTAATGGTGCCCCTCCCCCCATTCTGCCTGGCACCAAGCCCGCAGAAAATTTCCCTTCAACTCATGGTTTCTACACTGGAAAAAGTGAGATTGAAGTGGACAAGTACCTTCCCCACCATCTTGGGTGCCCTGACAGGGACCTGTCCCTGCCTTAATCCACAGGAAACATTGTGAGTACCTGAAGGGAGACATATTCCTTAGGACAGGCAGAGACAAAGGGGGAGGCAGGAGTACCATCCCCAGCACTGGAAATTCTGCTCTGTAACTCAGCCAAAGAAGATACCAAATCAGAGTGGCTGTTCAGCAGCACCGTGCTGTAGCAGGTACATTCCATAGGTTGCCTGGGCATGAACCCCCAGCCAGCCTTCTCACACTGTTGGGATACCCCCTTTGGGACCTCCCATTTACTAGGGCCAAGGAGAACCTGGGATTAAGGCACCACCTAGAGCTAAAAAGGAGGCAGTGACGTAGCAGTAAGGAATCTGTAAGCAAATATATTCAATAAAAGCCAAAACAAGCCAGACAGAGAGGATTGGAATAAATAATTAATCTTTCAATGCAAAGACATAGACATACATCCACAAGAAACATCAGCAAACAGAGAACCACGACCTCCCCAAACAAACATAGCAAGGAACCAGTGACTGACTCTAATGAGACAGCAATATGTGAGCTCTCTGATCAAGAATTCGAAACAGCAGTTTTAAGGAAACTCAGTGATCTACAAGATGACATGGAAAAGCAATTCAGAAATTTATCAGAGAAATTTGAAAGAGATTAAAATTAAAAAAATCAAACAAATTTTGAAACCAAGAAATACATTGCTGAACTGGATAATCAATTAGAGGCTCTCAACAACAGAATGGATCAAGCAGAGGAAAGAATCAGTAATCTCAAAGACAGGCTATTTGAAAATACACAGGCAGAGGAGATGAAAGAAAAAAGAATGGTAGAGAATGAAGACTGCCTACAAGATACACAACATTACCTCAAAAAACCAAATTTAAGAGTTATTGGTGTTCAACAGGGAGTTGAATAAGAGCAAGGGGGAGAAAACTTATTAAAGAAATAATAACAGAAAACTTCCCAAAACTTGAGAAAGATATAAATATCCAGATACAGGAAGGTCAGAGAATACCAAACAGATTTCACCCAAAGAAGACTCCCCAAGGCATTTAATACATAAACTCTCAAAAGTCAGGGACAAAGAGAAGCTCCTAAAAGCAGCAAGAGAAAAGAGGCAAATAACAGACAAAGGAGCTCAAATTTGTCAGGCAGCACACTTCTCAAGGGAAACCATACATGCCATGAGGGAACGAAATGACATTTTCAAAGAGCTAAAAGAAAAAAAAAAATCTGCCATCCAAGAATACTGTACCACAAACAAAGTTATCCTTTAATTATGAAAGAGAGATAAATTCTTTCCCAGACAAACAAAAGCTGAGAGAATTCACCACCACCAGACATGTCTTGCAAGAAATGCCAAAAGGAGTTCTTCAATCTGAAAGAAAAAACAGTAACATGTAAGAAGAAAACATTTGAAGGTATTATATAAAACCCACTGGTAAAATTAAATGCACAGACAAACCCAGAATACTCAAATACATAACTGTGGTGTGTAAGCCACTCAAAACTCTAGTATAAAACCCCAAAGGTAAATCTAGCAAAACTGGTAATATCTACAGCAACCTGCTAAGAGATAGGTAATATGAAAATGTGTAAATTGAGACAACTAAAAGTCAAAAGGTGGGATTGGAGTTAAAGTGTAGAATTTTTGTTGTCTTGGTTTGGATCTGTTCTTTTCTTTGTTATCTAAGATGAGCTGTCATCTCTTTAAAATAGTTTGTTATATCTATAAGATTTTTTGTAAGCTTCATAGTAGCCGCAGCACAAAAAACCAACAATAGACTCACTAAAAATAAAAAGCAACAGATTAAAATGTACTGCCAGAGAATATCACTTAACCACAAAGGAAGACAATAAGAAAGGAAGAAAGGAAAAGAGGAGTTACAAAACAACCAGAAAACAACCAACAAAATGGCGGTAGTAAGTCCTTACTTATCAATAAGAGCACTGAATGTAAATGGACTCAATTCTCCATTTAAAAGGCAAAGAGTGGCTGAATGAATAAAGACACAAGATCCAACTATATGCTATCTATAAGAACCCACTTCACTTATAAAGACAAACATAAACTGAAAGTGGAAGGGTGAAAAAAGATATTCCATGCAATTAGAAACAAAAAAAGAGCAGGAATAGCTATACTTAAGTTAGATAAAATAGGCTACTAATCAAAGACCATAAAAAGAGACAGAGAATATCACTATGTAATGATAAAGGGGTCAATTTGTTACCAAGCAATGGGCTTGCTGCCTGATGCTCATAGAAGCCAATACTATGACACTGGCTTTTTATTAACTAGGGTGCAATTCAAATGCACAATTCTTATGATGAGATCAAAGACGATTTAAGGTGTAAGTGCATATTAATAAGAGACTCGCCCTGAAAGACATCTTGAACCAGAAGCAATTTCTTTTCCCAAAAGAGAAAGTAGCACCTAGGAGCTTGAAGTACTTTGGCAGAAAAGCAGGAACCTCACAGCCAAACCTCTAGAAAAAACTAGTCTAGGTGACCACTCAGGGTCAGTCAAGTAGGTCCACACCCTGCCAAGGGGCTACAGTGCCTTTGGCAGGATTTAGTCCCATCTGGGTTGCCAAAATTGTTAGTGAACATGGGCTCACTTCCTTTTGCACATAGAAGCCAAGATTGGCTCTTAAGAAAAGAAAAAGCTTTATTGCAAGTTAACTGGCAAAGAGACTAGAAGCGACACTCAAATCTCTCTGTGGTCAGGTGCGGTGGCTCACACTTATAATCCGAGCACTCTAAGAGACCAAGGCAGGAGAATCGCTTGAGCCCAGGAGTTTGAGGTTGCTGTGAGCTAGCCGGACACCATGGCACTCTAGCCCAGGTGACAGAGCGAGACTTCATCTCAAAACAAAAAAAAACCTCTTTCTCCAAGCTGGGGGTCTAGGAGCAGGGTTTTTTTTTTTTTTTATTTCATCTTGTTATCGGGGATACAGAATTGCAGGTTACATACGTTGCTCCTGTACCGCCTTTCCCCCCAAGTCAGAGCTCCAGGAGTGTCTGTTCCCCAGGTAGTGCGCATTGCACCCATCATGTACGTATATATCCCTCCCTTCCCCAGCCCCCCCTTCCCGAGTCAGCACCTTCAAGTGTTACCACTCCCCAAACGGTGCGCAATGCACTCATTGTGTAGGCATACCCCTATCCCCTCCCCCACTCCCCACCTCAGTCTGATATCCAATTGGTGTCGTTCCCAGATTTGTATTTAGGTGATGATCAGGGAAACCAGTTTTCTGGTGAGTATATGTGATGCTTGTTTTTCCATTCTTGGGATACTTCACTTAATATAATGGGTTCCAACTTTCTCCAGGAGAACCATAGAGATGTCATATCTTCATCATTCCTTATAGCTGAGTAATATTCCATGGTATACATATACCACAGCTTACTAATCCAATCATGTATTGATGGGCATTTGGGTTGTTTCCACATCTTTGCTATTGTGAATTGTGCTGCTATAAACATTCGGGTACATGTGTCTTTGTTAAAGAATGACCTTTTTTCCTTTGGGTATATGCCCAGTAATGGGATTGCTGGGTCAAATGGCAGGTCTACTTGAATCTGTTTACGATACCTCCATAATGCTTTCCACAGGGGTTGCACTAGTTTGCAGTCCCACCAGCAGTGTATGAGTGTTCCTGTCTCTCCACACCCACGCCAACATGTGTTGTTTTGGGTTTTTTTGATAAAGGCCATTCTCACTGGGGTTAAGTGATATCTCATTGTGGTTTTGATTTGCATTTCTCTGATGATTAGGGATGTTGAGCATTTTTTCATATGTTTGTTAGCCATTCTTATATCTTCTTTTGAGAAGTTTCTATTCATGTCATTTGCCCACTTTTTGATAGGGTTGCTTGATTTTTTCTTGCTGATTTTCCTGAGTTCTAAATAGATTCTTGTTATCAGTCCTTTATCTGATGTGTAGTATGCAAAAATTTTTTCCCATTCTGTAGGTGGTCTGTTTATTCTCTGGACTGTTTCTTTGGCTGTGCAGAAGCTTTTTAATTTAATCATGTCCCATTCATTTATTTTTGTTGCTGCTGTGATTGCCTTGGGGGTCTTCTTCATAAATTCTTTGTCTAGGCCAATGTCTGTAAGAGTCTTTCCTATATTTTCTTCTAGAATTCTGATTGTATCACGCCTAAGGTTTAAGTCTGTTATCCACCGTGATTTGATTTTTGTGAGAGGTGAAAGCTGTGGGTCCTGTTTCAGTCTTCTACAAGTGGCTAACCAATTCTCCCAGCACCATTTATTGAATAGGGATTCTTGTCCCCAGAGTATATTCTTTCCCGCTTTGTCAAAAATTAGGTGACTATATGAGGATGGTTCTATATTTGGATTTTCTGTTGTGTTCCACTGGTCTGTGTCCCTGCACTTGTGCCAATACCAGGCTGTTTTTTTTTTTTTTTTTTTTGAGACAGAGTCTCACTCTGTTGCCCAGGCTAGAGTGAGTGCCGTGGCGTCAGCCTAGCTCACAGCAACCTCAAACTCCTGAACTCAAGCGATCCTCCTGTCTCAGCCTCCCGAGTAGCTGGGACTACAGGCATGCACCACCATGCCCGGCTAATTTTTTTCTATATATATTTTTAGCTGTCCATATAATTTCTTTCTATTTTTAGTAGAGATGGGGTCTCGCTCTTGCTCAGGCTGGTCTCGAACTCCTGAGCTCAAACGATCCGCCCACCTCGGCCTCCCAGAGTGCTAGGATTACAGGCGTGAGCCACCACGCCCGGCCCCAGGCTGTTTTAAGAACCACGGCCTTGTAGTATTGTTTGAGGTCTGGCAAATTAATACCTCCCATTTTGTTTTTGTTGCTTAAAATTGCTTTTGCTATACGGGGTCTTCTTTGATTCCGTACAAAGTGTATAATTATTTTCTCTACGTCTGTAAAGAATGATGTTGGTAATTTAATAGGGATTGCATTGAATCTGTAGATCACTTTGGGTAGTATAGACATTTTAACAATGTTGATTCTTCCGATCCATGAGCATGGTATATTTTTCCATCTATTTGCAATTCTGCTATTTCTTTTCTCAGTGTTTCATAGTTTTCCTTATAGAGGTCCTTTACCTCTTTAGTTAGATATATACCTAGATATTTTATTTTCTTTGTTGCTATTTTGAAGGGTATTGAGTCTTTAATTTGGTTTTCCGATTGACTGTTATTGGCATATATAAATGCCTCTGATTTGTGTATATTAATTTTGTAGCCTGAGACTTTGCTATATTCGTTAATCAATTCCAGGAGTCTCATGGTTGAATCCTGGGGGTTTTCCAGATATAACATCATATCATCAGCAAAAAGTGAGAGTTTGATCTCTTCCTTCCCTATTTGGACTCCCTTGATTCTGCTCTCTTGCCTGATAGCTCTCGCAAGGACTTCCAATACTATGTTGAAAAGTAATGGAGACAATGGGCAGCCCTGTCTGGTTCCAGTTCTAAGTGGGAGTGCTTTCAGTATTTCCCCATTCAGTATGATGTTGGCTGTGGGTTTGTCATATATGGCTTGTATCATTTTTAGGTAGGTTCCATCAATGCCTATTTTGTTAAGCGTTTTTATCATAAAAGGGTGTTGAATTTTGTCAAATGCTTTTTCTGCATCTAATGAGAGTATCATATGGTTGTTGTTTTTGCTTCTATTTATGTGGTGAATTACATTTATAGATTTACGTATGTTGAACCACCCCTGCATCTCTGGGATGAAACCCACTTGGTCGTCGTGGATTACTTTTTTGATAAGTACTTGGATTCGATTTGCTAGTATTTTATTGAAAATTTTTGCATCTATATTCATGAGGGAAA
Organism: Eulemur rufifrons; assembly: GCF_041146395.1. Lineage (NCBI taxonomy): Eukaryota > Metazoa > Chordata > Mammalia > Primates > Lemuridae > Eulemur > Eulemur rufifrons. Next base: position 120,066,432 of record NC_090989.1, read on the forward strand.
TTGGTCTGTAGTTCTCTATTTTTGTTGTGTCCTTTCCAGGTTTTGGTATCAATGTTATATTGGCTTGGTAGAACGTGTTGGGGAGAATTCCATCCTTCTCAATATTGGAGAATAGTTTATGTAGGATGGGCACCAGTTCTTCTTTGTATGTATGGTAAAATTCAGGTGTGAACCCATCTGGACCAGGGCTTTTCTTTTTGGGAAGGTTTTTTATTGCTGTTTCGATTTCAGTTCTTGATATTTGTCTGTTCAGGTACTCTATATCTTCCTGGTTGAGCCTGGGAGGACTATGTGTTTCTAAAAATTTGTCCATTTCCTCCACGTTCTCCAGTTTGTGTGCATAAAGATTTTTGTAGAATTCATAGATGATATCTTGTATCTCTGTAACGTCGATTGTGATTTCTATGGAGCAGGTTTTATAGGCAGAAAGTAACCATGGGAGAGAGGAAAATGCAATGAGGCATGATCTGATTGGGCCATGCAAAGAGGTGCTGTTGAGTCATTGGCTTGTAAGTCCATATTGCAACAAAACAGGGCATTCTTTGCTTCTTAATTTGGTCCCCATTCCTTCATCTGAGTACTTAGGTTCCACCTGTAGTTGACTTTTTCATTCCAGCCCACTCTGGGGTCATGAATTGGGCATGATTGGTTTATCTGGGCATGCTCGGGTTACGTGACCTGCAACCTCAGGGGGTCTGTTGTAGCTGAAAAACAACTCATTGCTTAGTTACATTTTGTTACTGACAAAGCTGAACTATGCTAAAGTATTGAACTGGTTCTGCAGTTACGATCAGCAAAAGGATATAACAATTATGAACATTTATGCACCCAACATCAGAGCCTTGACGTATATAGAGCAAATAATAATAGATCTAAAGGGAGAGATAGACTGCAATACCATAATAGTAGAGGACTTTAACACCCCACTCTCAGTAATAGACATATCACCCAGCCAGAAAATCAACAAAGAAACATCAAAGTTAAACTACACACTAGACCTAATATGCATAACTGACATTTACAGAACATTGAACCCAACTGCTGCAGAATACATATTTTTTTCATCAGCACATAGAACACATTCTCCAGAACAGACCATCTCTTAGGCCACAAAATAAGTCTGAACAAATCCAAAAAAGTAAAAATCATGCCAAGTATCTTTTCTGACCACAATGGAATAAAACTAGAAATCAATAGCAAGAGAAACCTCGGAAACTACACAAACACACAGAATTAACAACATGTTCCTGAACTACCAAGGGGTCAATGAAAAAATTAAGATAGAAATTAAAACATTTCTTTGAACAAATGAAAATGGAAATATAATATATTAAAACCTATGGGATACCACAAAATCAGTACTAGGAGGGAAGTTTATAGCAATAAATGCCTACATCAAAAAAAGTTGGAAAACTTCAAATAAACAACCTCATTATTCACCTCAAAAAACTAGAAAATCAAGAACAAACCAAACCCCAAATTAGAAAGAAATAATAAAAATTAGGAAAGAAATAATAAAAATCAGAGAAGAAATAAATGAAATTGAGACTAAAAAAAACAATGCAGAAGATCAACAATATGAAAAGTTGGAAAAGTAAACAAAATCAAGAAACCTTTAGCTAGACTAAGAATAAAAGAAAGAAGACCTAAATAAATAAAATCAGAAATGAAGGAGACATAACAACTGAGACCACAGAAATACTAAGAATCATTAGAGATTATTATGAATAACTATACACCAACAAATTGAAAAACCTAAAAGAAATGAATAAATTCTGGGACACAACAACCTACCAAGCTTGAACCATGAAGAAAAAGAAAACTTCAACAAACTAACAATGAATAGTGAGATCAAAGCTGTAATACAAAGTCTCCCATCAATTAAAAGCCCATGACTGGATGGATTCCCTGCTGAATCCTACCAAACATTTAAAGAATTAATACCAATTACATTCTGACTCTTCAAAAAAATCGAAGAGGAGGCAATACTTTCAAACTTATTCTACAACACTAGCATTACCTTGATACTAAAACCAGATCAAGACACAACAACAAAAGAAAACTGCAGGCCAATATCCCTGATCAACATAGAAGCAAAAATTCTCAACAAAATACTAGCAAACTGAATTCTACGTCTTATTAAAAATGTCGCTCACCATGATCAAGTAGAATTCATTCCAGGGCTACAAGGATGGTTCAACATATGAAAATCAATAAAGGTAATATAACACATTAACAGAATGGACAAAACCGTATGATTATTTTAACAGATCCCCTGAAAGCACTTGATAAAACCCAACATCCCTTATGATGAATCCCCTCATCAAACTGAGTATAGAAGGAACACACCTCAACATAATGATGGTCATAGGTGACAAATTCACAGCTATTAATAACATAGTACTGAACTAGGAAAAATTGAAGGCCTTTCCTCTACAATCTGGAATAAGACAAGGGTGCCCACTTTCACCACTTTTATTCAACATAATATCGGAAGTCCTGAATAGAGCAATTAGGCAAGAGAAAGAAATGAATGGCATCCAGACTGGAAAGGAAGAAGTCAAATTAGCCTTGTTTGCAGATGAGATGATCTTATACTTAGAAAAACCTAAAGACTCCACCAAAAAACTATTACAACTGGGAAATGAATTCAGTAAAGCTGCAGGATATAAAATCAACATACAACTTTTGGAGAGTGACTCGCAATCATCAGTTCTGCACCTTGAATTCATTAATGATTCCAAATAACTTTTAGGGGAAGGAAGAGGAGCTGCACTTCACTATTGGACATTGGCAAATAATACTTAATTTTGCATCTTTTAGTTAGCAAAGAGTTGGTAAACTGACTTCCTTTTTTGAACAGGGAGGGTTTGAATCTTTGGCCCATGATTGGAAAAATTGGGGGCATAGTTTGATACCTTTTTTAAAACTGGTCTTTAAGGAGAAAGCCTGCTCGTCTCATATTAAAGACTTTGGATTCATATGGGAATTGGTTACAAATTCAAATTTTCATGTCACCCCATGACAGCTGACACACGACTCACTTGGCCTTATGCCCAATTCCAGAAGGGACTAAATGTTGGCAGCTATGTTAAGAAAATATGGTCAGAGTGCCTGTGAAGTTGAAACTAGTCATGACGCTAAGATTGCTTAGCTTTTTTTCCCCATTCACAAGTACAGTTTATTTTCCAAGTAATTAAATGCCTAGTACAAAATATGCAGAAACATAAGCTAGATATCATTAACACATTAACTGCCATGTGAGTTGTATTTAACTCACACTAGTTTTGAGCCTGGGCCCTCCTGAAGCATATGTAACTCACACGTCTCTTTACTTTGGGAGCCGTGTGACCTATTTTTCAAGTTGCATATAACTCATACACAGAAAACAATAAAAAATAACAAATTTTTCATTAAATTAGAAAGGATCATTTTGTTTTCAAAGTTTTTATTCTATATTCATAATAAAACACTGTGGCCCCAAGGGAAAAATTTTTTTTTCTAGCGTGGCAGTCAATGTGTTAAAGAGAGATGTGTTGGTTTTGATTTCATCTAACGTAAATATTGTAATTTGCCTAACAAAACCCATCTAAACTACTATATTAAACTAATGTTTTCATGAATTAAAAATAAAGATGACTGTATATGTAAAAAAATAAAATCAACATACAGAAGTAGCATATATATACACCAAGAGTGAACAATCTGAAAAAAAAATCAATGGCCAGTCATGGTGGCTCACTCCTGCAATCCTAGCACTCTGGGAGGCTGAGGCGGGAGGATTGCTTGAGGTCAGGAGTTCGAGACCAGCCTGAGCAAGAGCAAGACCCTGTCTCTACTAAAAATAGAAAAAATTAGCTGGGTAACTAAAAATAGAAACAAAAAGTTAGCCGGGCGTGGTGGCGAGCACGCCTGTAGTCCCAGCTTCTGGGGAGGCTGAGGCAGGAGGATTGCTTGAACCCAGGAGTTTGAGGTTTCTGTGAGCTAGGCTGATGCCATAGCATTCACTCTAGCCCAGCAACAAAATGAGACTCTATCTCAAAAAAAAAAAAAAAAGAAAGAAAGAAATCAAGAGAGCAATCCCCCATTTATAATAGCTACAAAATATAAAATACCTAGGAATCAGTTTAACTAAAGAAATGAAAGATCTATGCAATGACAACTGTAAAACGCTTATGAAAGAAATTGAAGAGGACACAAAAAAGTGGAAAGATATTGTATACTCAAGGCTTTCCTATAGTTGAGGGGTCTCTGCTGGTTGGAGTCCTGATGCCCAAGGTGTAAGTCAAAACTCACTTTCCCCCCCTCCTTTGTGGCTAGAGGAGAGTACATGACTTAGGTTCAATCAGATGCACCTCATTAAGATTCTAAGAAGAGCACAATGTGAAGAAGCAGGACATCCACAACAGAATAGAGTCATTAGATATTTGTGCAAGAGATTCCCAGAAATGTTGCCTTGCAGGAGGAATGGATTTTCTCTCCTTCTTTCTCTCTTTCCCTCCCTTCCTCCTTCCCACCCCTCCTTTCTTCCTTCCTTTTTGGTAACAGCTTTATTGAGGCATAATTCATATACCATATAATTCACCTCTTTCCAATGTAAAATGTGATGGTTCTTGCTATATTCAGAGTTGTGTAGCTATAATCAAATCAATTTTAGAACATTTACATCACACCCAAAAGACGCCACACTCATTAAGTTACTCTTCGTTCCCACTCATCCTCCCTCCCAGCTGTAGGCAACCACTAATCTACTTTCTCTATTGATAAATATTCTGGACATTTCATTTAAGTGGAGTCATATAGTATGTGCCTCTTGTGTCTAGCTTCTGTTGTCTATGTAGCATAATGTTTTCAAGGTTCGTCTATTTGTACTGATCCATGTATCAGTAGTTTATTTTTTTATTGCTAAATAATATTATATTGCATGGCTATTACTACAGTTTGTTTATCCATCACCTGCTAATGGATATTTAGGTTGCTTCCAGTTTTTGGCTATTACAAATAAGGCTACTGTGAACATTCTGGTCAATTCTTTGTATGTGCATAATGCTTTTATTTCTCTTGTGTACATATCTACTGGTGGAATTGCTGGGTCATATGGTAATTCTATGTTTAAAGTGCTTTGCTTGAAGGTTAAGGAGATTTTTTTTTTTAATGAGAACCTGGATTGGGAGAAGTTGACCCTTTAATCATTTCATCATTTGAATTTTTTAATGTATGAGACAGGCTTTTATACACAGAAAGTAAAAAAACCCCAAGCACTCAGCCACTTTTTCTTAATTAATGTCAAATTTATGAGAGGTATCTCATTTGAAATCTAGTTTTTACTGGGCTTTTAAACTTAACTTTAAATCTTGTAATTTTGTTTGTAAATATAGTATTCTGTTATAAACTAAAATTACCTTATAAATACGATAGATTAAATTCCCTAACCATTTATTTATTAACTTGATGCAATTCTTAGATATTTGAAACCACAATTATAAATGCAGTGTATCTGATTCTCTAAAGCACTTCAAGCACTCAATGAGCAAGCTTACAAATCTAATAAACCAATATTCCTCAGCACTTGAACTCTATTTACAAACCTAATACCTTAAAAGTTGTAGATTTAATACCTCAGATTCTCTGAAAAATTCAAACACAATTTACAAACATAATCAATTCACCTTTTACACATCTCAAATTTAAATCTTCAATCTACCATCAATGAAGTTCTTTTAAACATTTCAAATTAAAGTCGCAAGTCGAAATTCAACATTTCAAATATCTCATCTGTCAAACAAAATACACCTAAATTTCCAAGACGATTAAAAAAGAACTTATCCTTGAACTTAACACAAAAAATGTTCAGTCTTGGGTTTGAATCACTTCTTCATTCTTATTCGGACCCTCCATGTGTTTGGTTTACAGAAAAATTAAGTGAAAGTAGGTAATCATAAATAATACTTCAGACATAGTTTAAAATTTCAAGTTAAATGTTTAGAGCATATAAATATTTAGTTTAGAACATATAAGTATGCATTCATTTGCCATACCTTTCTTTAAGTATGAATTGGTTAATCAGAGTTCCAAGACTGCATTGCATAAACCACTCTCATGGTGTGTATCCTGTACAATTTCCAGTTTGTATTATGTTAAAATGGAGCAAAACTTTAAGCCACTGCAAAGCAATGTATGTGTAAATTGATTTTAGATTTTTACATTTCCTTGCAAATTTTCATAGCTGTCTCATCCACTTTTAGTTTAAGAATTTTTTTAGCAAGTTACCATTAGCAAGTCTTTATTCCAATTTTATTAAAATTGTTTCTATTGAAAATTTATTCCAATTTTCATAGAAACAATAACTTTTCCTTTCCACATTCATATTTCATGGGCTTATGTCATATTTAATTAAATTAAGTAATTATAGTAACGAATATGACTAACATCTGCAGGTTTGAGAATATACACAACTGATTCTTGGTATGTGTCCTGCTCAACTGATGGCAGCAGATAATGCCAGTATATTAGAGAGGAATCTACTAGCTGTATATAGTCAGCTGTAAATGTTCTGAGCACCAGTTGGTATGTTTTACAGAAGGAATGGAGAATGTTGGCTAACTTAGTAATTGAGCTAAGTAGACGTTGGTTTAAAAAGCTTCCATTATTTTTCATGTTTTTAAAAATTGAATTACAAGTTACATCCAATAAAATCTCTCCTTTGAATGTATACTCCTGTGAGTTTTGACAAAGGCTTGAAGTCATGTAATGACCACTACCATGATCAAGATATAGAATATTTCTATCACCCTTCAAATTCCTTTGTAGTCAATCCCTCTACACCCACCCCACCCCCAGTTCCTAGAAATCACTTATCTCTGCATAATTCTCTGGAGATTCGTCAAAGTTCTTGTGTGTATCAATTGTTCCTTTTTATTTCTGAGTAGTATTTCATAGTATGGATGTACAACAGTCGATTTGACTATTCACCTGTTGAAGGACATCTGGGTTGTTTCCTGTTGAGGCTATTGTGAAAAATCTGCCAGGAACATTCATGTACAGGTTTTTGTGTTGAACATGAGTTTTCATTCTCTGTGTAGTGCTATCTCATTGTGGTTTAAATTTGCATTTCCCTAATGGCTAATGAAGTTGAACATCTTTTCATGTGCTTATTTACCATCTGTATATCCTTTTCAGTGAAATGCCTGTTCATGCCTTTATTCATTTTCCCATTCGATTGTTTATTTTTTCACTATTGAATTTGGAAGTTCTTTATATAGTCTACATACCAGTATTTTGTGGGATATGTGGCTTGCCAATATTTTCTACCAGTTTACAGTAAATTGTCTTTTTATTCTAATGATAGTTTTATCACAGAGCAAAAGTTTCTAATTTTGACAAGTTCCAATTTATTAATTTTTCCTTTTATAATCATGATTTTGGTGTTAAGTCTAAGAACTATTTGTCCAGTCCTAGATCCCAAAGGCTTTCTACTATTTTTTTTCTAAAATTTTTATGGTTTTACATTTTATATTACATCTATTATTCATTTTGGTTAGTTTTTGCATAAGATATGAGTTTTAGGTCACGGTCCATTTCTTTGTCTGTAGATATCCAATTTCTGTTTGTTGAAATGATTGTCCTTCCCCCACTGACCAGCTTTTGAATGTTTGCCAAAAATCATTTGGGCATCCCAGGAGCAATGAGCAGATCGTGCCCAGGTCACGGTTTCTACCACCATTCTCCAATAAAAAGAACTGGGGCTCCTTGGAGAAATGGCTGATGCTTGGACTGAGGCAGAAAATATACAAGTTGATCCTGGAGCGTCTTGTAGTATCAGAAAGTAAGGAAGTGATAACAACAACAACAACAAAATCCACAATGATGGGGGTATGTCAAGGGAGCACAGGAGCCAAAAGAACTTCTGATGGCCAAAGTTGGAATAATTTGAACAACAAAATAAAGTAGTATTGGATTATAGCCCAAAGTATAAAATAAATACCCATGAGTTCATACTGAGATAAAAAGATTGAATAATAAATACACTGGGGAGAATAGACAAATCTCCCACGCAGAAGAATTCCAAATAATCTATGCAGATACCCCTCCCTCAAGGAGGGGAACATAATCCCCCACTCTTTAGGTATGGACTGCCCATAGTGACTTATTTCCACAGAGAATAGTCTGGAAAGGATGGAAAAGTAACTTTACAGTAGAGAAACCTTATGAACACTATCTTTGCCAGGTGATCAAAGTCAACATTGAAAGTTATAAAGCACATTAGTAGTATGTACTCTTGATATCATGCAATGAAAATGACACTTTACTTCTGTGATCTTCCTCCCAATAACCCATCACTCCAGTTTTATCATTAGAAAAACACCAAATTCCCATACTGGGGCATCCTATGAAATATACGACCAGTATTCTTCAAAGCTGTCAAGGTCACGGAAAACAAGGAAAACCTAAGAACTCTCACAGCCAAAATGAGGTTAAGGAGACAGGACAATTAAAAACTAAGGAAATCTGATTACACTATGGTCATTAGTTAATCATAATGTTCTAATTGGTTTCTAAATTGTAACAAATATACGAATGTAAGATGTTAATAAGGGAAACTGGTTAGAGGGTATATGAGAACTCTCTGTACTATATGCTTCATTTTTCTGTAAATCAAAAACTCTTACAAAAAATAAAGTCTATTTTTTTAAAAAAATCAGTTGGGCACATTTGTGTGGTTCTAGTTCTGGGTTCTCTATTCTGTTTTGTTGATCTATTGGCTATCCCGCTGCCCATACAACACTGTCTTTTTCTTTTTTTGAAAGACAGGGTCTTTAAAAAAAAAAAATGTTGCCCAGGCTGGATTTGAACACTGAGCTCAAGGGATCCTCCCCTCTCAACCTCCTGAGTAGTACCACACTGTCTTGAATACTGTGTGGTATTGTCAGAGGGATAGCTATCCAGTAGGCCTTAATATTGGAGTAGTTTTTGGCCATTTTTAATTGAGTTGTTTGTTTTCTTATTATCGAGTTTTGGGAAAATGTGAATGTATTAGAGAGAAGACCACTGGCTGCAAGTGGTCAGCATGCCTTAGGACAAATTGGTAGGTTTTATAGAAGGAATGGAGATTATTAGTTACATTAATAATTTAGTTAAGTAAAAGTTGATTAAAAACATTTCTATTATTTTTATTTCTGGGTTTCTTCTGTGGGTGAAAGGACACATACCCAACTGAATTAGCATCAGTTATTTGGAGAAGATGTGGGACTACTGTATATTTACAGATTTGGGTTGTATTTTGGGGGGTAGGAGACTGAACACTGGATCCAGGTTCACCTTCCAGAATTATTCCTCCTCAATCACCCTTTGACAAACTAGATCCCTTCTTTTATAGCTGGGCTTTGTACAAAGAAAATCCTCAAGCCCATGTCTTTCAGCTGGAATTTAACTTGTTTTATAACCCAGTGAATTGCATGGTCCCTAGGCATACCCCAAGGTTATATTTTCACTCTTTCCCCCAATTTTTTTACCAAAACCTTTTTCACAACATTTTAGGATTGGGGTTGATGGGATGCTGCACCCTACCTCCACCTCCAACGAGTCTGCAACTGCCTAATGAAAGGGTTTTTAACCTTCCCCCATAGACCTCTTTGGAAGTCTGATGAAGCCTATGGATCTTTTCTTAGATTAATGTTTTCAAATCTATTTCATAAAATACACAGGACCACAAAGGAAACCAATGACTAAAATGTAATTATCAAAATATTAAGGTGAATGTGAAGTATATTTATACAGTCATGTATCACTTAATCACGGGATACCTTCTAAGAAATGTGTTGTTAGGTGATTTCTCTGATATGCAAATACCATAGAGTACTTACACACACCTAGACAGCATAGCCTACTACATGCCTAAGCTATGTGGTATAGCCTATTGCTTTTAGGCTACAAACCTATACAGTGTGCCACTGTACTGAATACTGTAGGCACAAAGGTAAGTATTTGTATATCTAAACATATCTAAATATAGAAAAGGTACAGTAAAAATATGGTATAAAAATGAGGCTCCTTTCTGCTCCTGTAGTTGGTGCTTCCCCACATGGCTCTCTATGATTTGGCAGGTATCCGTCTCAGAAATGTAATAAAAATCTTTGTTTGAGCAAGTTGGCTGGCTGGAAGCCCCTAATGCTTGTTCCCCTGACAAAGATATTAGAACAATAAATACAGAACTACATCTTAATGAAAATAACTGAGGAAGAGAACCAGAGTGCTCATAGGAGTAAAAGAAACCCTGGTGAGCACAGAAACTTATGATGGCCACATGGAGAATGGAAGGAAAATCCAGGCCTCTGCCACCCCAATCCCTAATCAGGATCAGCTGGGAACCAGGGGAACTTCTCCGTATGGTGAGGAGGTAAACAAGAGGATCCCACAAATCCCCATCAGTTCCTTGGACACCTACAGACCTCACCAGTGGGGTCCCCTGTAGTCCTTACTGGAACTAAGCCTAGGCGAGGGAGCTGCCTGGAGTCTATATAGTTGTACTGTCCCCAGAGAAGGAGCCGACACTATACCCCACCCACTATGGCCCACATAGCTCCAGTGTTACCCCATCTTGGGATTGGAAGTAAAACTGGAGCATATCTGCTCTGGGGGTGAGTAGCCATGGATCCCCTTCATCCTTGAGGCTAAGCTGCCAACATGCCACCCAGCTTGGTGGCCTGACATCTCCAAGCCAAGCTGTGAGCAGCTCTTACATATACCCTTTCCCATAGAACTAAGTGGAGGTGGAGCCACTCCACCTACCCCTCCTCTTGGCCCCTTGGCTAGAGCTGAAGTGGTACCCTGCCTCCCAGGAAATCAGTACCTTAGCTGTTCAAAGCAGTCATGCCTCCTAGTGCCTGAGTTGAAGCAGCACCCTGCATCCCAGGAAATAGTGCCTTGGTTGCCTAGAGCAGGCACCCCAGTATCTAAGCTGAAGCAGTGCCCTGCATCCTAGGAGAATGGTGCCTGGACCACCTGGAACAGTAATGCCCCCCATGCCTGAGCTTAAGCAGCACATTGCCCCCTAGGGACCTGGTACTCTTGCAGAGCTGAGCAATTGCACATCCCTGGGCTGAGCTAATGTAGTACTCTGTATCCAAAGTAAACAGAGCAGTGGCTGAGCTTAGACACTCTGTCCTACAGGCCAAACAATTCTAGTACCCTGTTTCACTAGAGCTGGACTAGCCTCCTAGAGTCTGAGCTGCTGAGACACCCTTCTCCCTGGGGAATGGAGTCATCACTATGTTGTTCCCTATCCCCCCATGGGCCCAAACAACAGCTGTGCTCCATTACTTTGGGGTATTTGCTACCACTACACTTGGCTTCACAGAGTCTTGGATGCTGCCAAGCCCCACCATTTCAGGGTCTAGAGTCGCTACCACATAGTGCCTCATCCTCTGGGACCCAAGTTGCCACTGAACTGTATTGGTTCAGGTTCTCAAATTGCAGCTCATCCCTGAGCCCAAACCTCCAGAGGACCCCTTCTTCCCTGGAGTCAGTCCAGTGTTATGCCTTGACCTCCAGGTGTAGAATCACAGTTACAACCAGGGTCCCTGGGCCCAAGCTTCCAGAGGATACCTCAGAGGCACAGATCCTGGCTCTGTGGACAACCCTCATCCAAACCTGCCACAGAGAGAAAACATGTACCTTAAGCCCCAGGTGCCACAATAGTTTCATGAGAACCTGAGCCTAAGACCCTGGTGCCACGACTGTTCTGAGCACTTGCACTTGGAACCCAGTACAGCTGCAGCTGCTTTTAGGCCATGTCAGACCTGACACCAAGAGGGATCTCCTTTACTAAATCTCCCCATTGTGGGGAAAATGAGAATAGGAGGACCCCAAAAGCCCTTGACACTGAGGACATTAACAACCTACATCATGACTGCCACAGCTACAGACTTAGACAGCCTAGGCCAGTGAGGTGCACACAGATATTATTGATGTTAAACAAAGCTGAAGAAGCTGCACAGAGACTATACCACTGCATCTAACCAGGAACAGTCACCACACCCTTCCCAACTACAGATGAAAGTCATTCTCTATGAAAGCTACTCTAGAAAGTTTGGAAGAGGCAATTGTTCCACCAGATGCATGGACATCAACATAGGGACACAAGAAACATGAAGAAGCAAGGAAATATGACACCACTAATGGAACATAATAACTCTTTAGTAAGAGAGACTGCTGAAAAGGAAATCAAAATAATGATCTTAAGAAAACTTAATGAGATACAAGAAAATATAGATAGATAATTCAACAAAATCAGAAAACAATTCATGATGTGAATGAGAAATTCAACAAAGAGATTGAAATTATAAAAAGAATGAAACAGAAATTCTGCAGCTGAAGAATTCAATGAATTAAATGAAAAAATACAATAGAGAGTTTCAACAGCAAACTTGATCAAGCAGAAGAAAGAATCTCTAAACTTGAAAAAAGGTTGTTTGACATTACCAGACAGAGAAGAAAAAAAAAAAAAGAAAATGAGAATGAAAAAGACTGAAGAATGCCTATAAGACTTATGGGGCACTTTAAGCAAACAAATGCTCATGTTATGGGAGGTCCAGAAGGAGAAGGAAAAAGGCACAGAAAACCTACTTAATGAAATAATAGCTGAAAACTTCTTTTTTTTTTTTTTTTTTTTTGTTGAGACAGAGTCTCACTTTGTTGCCCAGGCTAGAGTGAGTGCCGTGGCGTCAGCTTAGCTCACAGCAACCTCAGACTCCTCGGCTTAAGCGATCCTACTGCCTCAGCCTCCCAAGTAGCTGGGACTACAGGCATGCGCCACTATGCCCGGCTAATTTTTTCTATATAGATTTTTAGTTGTCCATATAATGTCTTTCTATTTTTTTTTTTAGTAGAGACGGGGTCTCGCTCTTGCTCAGGCTGGTCTCGAACTCCTGACCTCGAGCGATCCACCCGCCTCGGCCTCCCAGAGTGCTAGGATTACAGGCGTGAGCCACCGCGCCCGGCCATTAGCTGAAAACTTCTGAAATCTGGGGATAGATGTGGGCATCCAGATCAAGAAAGTGTAAAAATCTCCAAATAGATTCTGCCCAAAAAGATCCCCCTCCCCCATGAACAGTATAGTCAAATTGTCAAAAGGTGAAGACAGAGAATTCTAAAAACAGCAGGAGAAAAGTGTCAAGTCACATTAGAGTAATAACATTTTTCTCTGCAGTAACCTTATAGGCCAGGAGAGATTGGAATGATATATTCAAAGCACTGACAGTTAAAATGTTGCCTGCTAAGAGTATTATACCCCAGCAAAACTATCATTCAAAATGAGAGAGAAATAAAGTCTTTCCTAGACAAGCAAAAATTGAAGGAATTCATCACCACTAGACTGGCCTTACAAGAAATACACAAGGGAGTCTTATATCTGGAAGCAAAAGGATGATAATCACTATCATGAAAACATGCAAAAGGAAAAAAAAAAAAACAACCCTTATGGGTAGAGCAGATACACAAATGACAATGAGAAAAGAATCAAACTTTATCACTACAGAAGACCACTAAACTGCAATGACAAATAATAAGACAAGAAAAAAGGAACAAGGGACATAAACAAAACCCCAGAAAACAATGAAAAAAAAATGACAAGTCCTGACCTATCAATAATAACCTTGAATGTAAACAGATTAAATTTGCCACTTGAAAGATACGGACTGGATGAATGGATAAAAAAAGTGACCCAACTATATGCTACCTACAAGAAACTTACTTCACTTGTAAAGATACATATAGACTGAAAGTGGAGGGATGGAAAAAGACATTCCATGCAAATGGAAACCAAAAGTGAGAAGAGCAAATGATCATTATATAATGAAAAAGGGATCAATTCAGCAACAGGATATAATAATTATATGTGCACCCAACATCACAGTACCTAGATATATAAAGCAAATAATATTAGATCTAAAGGGAGAGATATATTCTACTACAGTAATAGTTGGGAACTTCAACACTCCACCCTTAGTATTAGACAAATTATCTAGATAGAAAATCAATAAAACATTGAATTTAAACTGCACTTTAGAGCTAATGTACCTAATAGACATTTACAGAACATTTCATCCAACAGCTACAGAAAACACATTCTTTTCATCAGCATGTCAAATATTCTCCAGTATAGACCACGTTAGGCCACAAAATAAGTCTCAGCAAATTTAAAAGAATCAAAATCATGACAAGTATCTTCTCAGACCATAATGGAATAAAACCAGAAATCAATAACAAGAGGAACTTTCCATATATTGTACAATTACATGGAAATTAAACAACATGCTCCTGAAAGACCAATAGGTCAATGAAAAAATCAAGAAAGAAATTTAAAAATTTCTTGGAACAAATGAAAATAGAAACCCAACATACCAAAATCTATGGGAAACAGAAAAAGCAGTACTAAGGGAAGTTTATAGCAATAAATGGCTATATCTAAAAAGCAGAAAAATTTCAAATAAACAACCTAATTATGTATCTCAAGAAACTAGAAAAGCAAGAACAAACCAAATCCAAAATTAGTAGAAGGAATAAAATAATAAAGATCAGAACAAAATAAATGAAATTGAGATTAAAAAAATATAAAAAATCAATGAAACAAAAAGTTGTTTGTTTGAAAAGATAAAATTGACAAACCATTGGCTATACTAACTGAGAAAAAAAGAGAGAAGACTGAAATATAAAAAATCAGAGGCCAGGCATGGTGGCTCATGCTTGTAATCCTAGCACTCTGGGAGGCTGAGGTAGGATTGCCTGAGGTCAGGAGTTTGAGACCCCCCTGAGCAAGAGCGAGACCCCTGTCTCTACTAAAAATAGAAAGAAATTAGCTGGACAACTAAAAATAGAAAAAATTAGCTGGGTATGGTGGCACACGCCTGTAGTCCCAGCTACTCCGGAGGCTGAGGCAGGAGGATTACTTGAGCCCAAGAATTTGAGGTTGCTGTGAGCTAGGCTGATGCCATGGCACTTTAGCCCGGTCAACAGAGTGAGATTGTACCTCAGAAATAAATAAATAAATGAAATTAAAATCTCAGAAACATAAAAGGAGACATTACAAGTGAGACCATAGAAATACAAAGAATCATTAGAAACTATTATGAAAAGTTGCATGGCAACAAATTAGAAAAACTAGTGGAAATGGATAAACTTCTGGACATATATAACCTACCAAGTTTGAAGCAAGAAGAAATAGAAAACCTGAACAAACCAATTATTAGTGAAGAGATTGAATTTGTAGTAAAAATTCTTCCATCAAAGAAAAGCCCAGGACCCAATGGCCTCATTGCAGAATTCAGCCACACATTTGAAGAAGAACTAATATCAATTCTACTCAAACTCTTGAGAAAATTGAAGAGGAGGAAATACTTCCCAAATCATTCTATGAGGCCAGCATTGCCCTGATACCAAACCAGAGAAGGACACAACAAAAAAGAAAACTGGACATCAAAATATAATACAAAGCTATAGTAACCAAATCAGTACAGTACTAGCATAAAAACAGACACATAGATCAATAGAATAGAATAGAGAACTCAGAAATAAATCCACATAGAGAATCCAGAAATAAATCACACTGTATCCCATAAATATGTATGATTATTATGTGTCAATTAAAAATAATAATAAAAGGGAAAAAAGAAGATAAAAATGGTACACCTGTATAGGGCACTTATTATGAGTGGAGTTTGTAGGACTGGAAGTTGCTTTGGGTGAGTCAGTGAATGAGTGATGAGTGAATGTGAAGGCCTAGGACATTACTGTACACTGCTGTAGACTTTATAAACACTGTACACTTAGCCTAAGCTAAATTTATATAAAAATTGTTCTTGCTTCAGTAATAAGGTAACCTTAGCTTAGTGTAACTTTTTTTACTTAATAAAATTTTAGATTTTTAAAAACTTTTTGACTCTTTTGTAATAACACTTAGCTTAAAACACAAACACGTTGTACAAGTGTACAAAAATATTTTCTTTATACCCTTATTCTATAAACTTTTTATATTTTTAAAAAGGTATTAATTTTTGTTTTTACTTTCTACACTTTTTTTGTTAAAAACTAAAACACAAACACACACATTAGTATAGGCCTGCAAAGGGTTGTGATCAGCAATATCACTATCTTCCACCTTCACATCTTGTCCCACTGGAAAGTCTTCAGGAACAATAACATGCTTGGAGCTGTCATTGCCTATGATAGCAATGCCTTCTTCTGGAATACCTCCTGAAGGACCAGCCTCAGGCTGTTTTACAGTTAACTTTTAAAAAAACAAGTAGAAAGAATACACTCTAAAATGACAATTAAAAGTATAGTGTAGTAAATACATAAGCTTGTAACAGTCATTTATCATCAAGTATTATATACTTATTGTATGTGCTATACTTTTATATGACTGGCAGCACAGTAGGTTTGTCTACACTAGCATCATTACAAACAAATGAGTAATGCATTGCACTATGACATTATGATGGCTACGATGTTATTAGGCAATAGGAATTTTTCAGCTGCATTATAATTGTAAGAGTGGAAAGCTCACTAGGTGCTCATACCATGGGTGGAGAAGGATTTCTCAAGCAGAGATTAGGATATATAAAAGTAAAAAGATTATTTATTTTTCCAAGAAAGAAAGAAAGAAAGAAGGAAGAGAGAAAGAGAGAGAAGAGGAGGGAGTGGGCACAGCACATGGAGGAAGGAAGGAAGTGTTGGGCAGTTGAAGAAAAGCTGTTTGGAGTTTTTAAAGGGTAAAAATGGTTTTTATTCCCTCTGCTTCAGCAGACTGATAGCAGAAGTGGCTGCGAAGCTGTTTCAGGTGGTCTTTATTTTTTCTCTTTTCTCTGTGAGGCCAGCTTATCTGAGTCCTTGAAATGTGTTTCTGGCAGAAACTGAGGCAGAGAGCTGGAGCGGGGAGTTCACACCCCTACTGTCTTCTTAGGACTCTTCAAGGCTGAGAAAACAAACCTCTTAGAGATAATGAGTTAGGCCACAGGTGTTTTAATCAAAACAAAACAAAGAGGATAGTTGTGTTGTGAGTTTTCTCTTCCTCCAAGGGACAATTGTGTACTATGAGTTTATTTTTCTTACTTTCTGTTAGGTAGTTTATTTTCCTCTGTTAGATAGGTTATTAGTAAGGCCACCTTTCAATAATCTTATGGGACCACCATTGCATATGTGATTCATCACTGACCGAAATGTCGTTATTGTGTGCATGACTGTATATGCTTTTTATTAATAGATTAAATCTCAAAATCTAGTGACATTTAATTATTATCATAATTTCAATGAAATGATGAACAAAAATGATGTTTCAAGATATTTGTAACACCACAAAATTAATTGAAAATATCTGTGAATTTTATTGGTGACAGTCATCAGTACTACTAATACTGAAGTGTTTTATTGCCTCCTTTCATAAATGAAGGAAATGCTAGATTTTTAATTATAGGTTACTGAAAATAAAGATGCAATTTTTTTTATCCATCTGAGTTCATGGCTACATGGAATCCTATTTCTGTTCTGTGAGATCTCGCACCCTTTTCATGTTTTACTTTTTGATTAGTCTCATCCACTACCACTTTCTTTTTTTTTGTATTAAACCCACAGGGGCAGGCTTTAGCAGGAGGTTGAGGTGAGTTAAGGTTATGGGCAAGTGTAGACCTTGACTCCTGGACTGATACCTGCCATTCTGCCCTCTATACCTCTTCCTCCCACACTTAATGTTCTGCCTTCCTGGGTCCAGCCTGCTGTTGCAAGTAACTCCCAGCCATGATGAGCCCTAGTCACAGAGGGCGTGGACTCTGCATTGCTTTCCCTCTGTGCTTTGTTTATTTACCTACATGACCTACCCATAGCTAGTTCTCTCCTCCTTATGATCCTGAAACTTGTCATGTTGTGAAAGTATTTTGCTTTAGACATCCTGAATATGGGCAGGACCTTTGGAATGTGTGAGAATTCAAATTGTTTTCCAGTTCCAACTTCCATAGATCCGAGAGGCAAAATAGAACCACGCATTTAAATATACTGATAATTCAGAATATTGAAGACTTTGCTATGGAAAAGGAGTGTTCAAGGATATAAGTAATATATTGTTGGTACTGTGAAGCTAAACAATGAAGGCAATTATTTTATTAAAGTAGGAACAATTATTTAGGCTCTGCAACATTCTTCTCTCTCTTCATTTCCAATGCCTGGAGACAGGCAGTACAGTGGAGCTCTAAGTGGTGAGAACAAGATGTGTTTTCTGTCTTTAGCAACCGCTGCTGTTTTCATAGTGATTTTCTTGCTGTGGGACTCCTGTTGATTTCTGCCCTGGAGGTTGAGGGCAGAGATGTTCCAGTTCTCTTGACAAGGTCCCAGGGGACTGGGAGTGGACTGGATTCTGGCCAGGGGCATTTAGTCTTGAAGAAATTAGAAACCAGTGGGGTATTGCTCTGCTTATTCAGAAGGAGTAAGCAATAAACTAGCATGTGACAGGGCAAGGGAGTTTATCTCAATCTAGACAAACTTTTATTTTTATAGGCCTATGAAGGTGATAAAAATGAAGGCCAGAAGAGGAGAAATGGTTGGTAGGAGAGAGAGAGAGACAGACAGACACTGATAAGGCAAGTGTCCACCCAGCAAAAGTTGTTTTCATGTAGAGTTAGAATTCTTCCCCTTTATTTTCTCTCACCATTCTTATTTTTTTAATTAAGAAAATTTAAAATACATAAAACATACAGAAAAGTACAATTACATAATAAACATCCATGTACCCACTACCCAGATGAGACAAACATTATAGTGAGGGGAGGGGAGAAGGTCCCATCAGGAAGCTCTGATGAGCCAATGAAGATGTCCACAGAGAAAGTGTCCCTGTTAATCATCTTCCTGGCCCAGAGAATATGAAGTCACCAAGCCAGATAATAACTGGTCTATCCCCTTCCTCTCCTTTTTGCCAAGCTCCTATCATTTTGGAGAGAAGAAAACAGCAGGCATTAAGTGGAAGAGGGAGAGCGGGGAGAGCAGAGAGCAGAAGGCCTGACCTCCCTTTCCTCCTGCAGGCTTCTCGGTGGAGCTGGCAGAGGGGAGAAGATTTACTGAGTGAAATTGTGAGTTTTGACTATTTCAAAGGATTATGCTTTTTTTTTTTTTTTTTGACACAGAGTCTCACTCTGTCACCCTGAGTACAGTGCAGTGGCATCATCGTAGCTCACTGCAATATCAAACCCCTGGAATCAAGCCATCCTCCTGCCTCAGCCTCCCGAGTAGCTGGGACTACAGGCACACGCCATGACGCCCAGCTAATTTTTCTATTTTTAGTAGCATTCTAATTGCTAAACTGAGACTGTGTTTGTGACTTAAAATGACCGTGAGACTTTCCCATTACATAAGAGTGAACAGAAAAGCCATGGACTCTCCAAGTTTTCATTCAGGAGCCGGGAAGGTGACCTTCACTGAACAAATGTTCAAAAGAACCAGTGGAAGACAAAGTCAAGTTGGGTTTTGATTGCCAGGAGTCATGCTTGTTTCACATACCACCTGGAAAGCATTTAACCAAATCCAAGATGCCATTGAGACTAAAGCAAACTACAATTTTAGGTGCCACTAAGAAAGAAAACCATTGCTACTTTGCAAAATTAATGTAAAAATCTATGATGAATACAATACCAAATTTTAAATAAAGACAGGATCAGCATTACTGATTTTTCCTTTTGCCTTAGGCTTCAATATGTCTCAGCATGGTGTTGTCACTGATGTTTATTTAAAATTTTGATATTTTGTTCATTATGGGTTTTTGGCATTTATTTTAAAATATTGTATTAAAATATTATTTATCTTGATTTTTGAGTTTTTGGATGCTCCACTAAGTTTTGTACTTGAGGAAAGCACCTTCCTCACTTCACCCTACTTCCTCTGGGAGATAGAGACACGGATAGAAAAAAAGAACAAAAGGTGAAGAAAGAAAAAAAGATATTTTTTGCTCATTTTTTTGCCCATATAACTACAGATGGGAGAAATAGTTGCAGACATTTCTCAAACAGGGATCTCTTTAAAGTACTTGCTGGAAAGTACCTGAAATGGTCTAATTGATAGCCCCAGATAACACTGAAAAGGGAGCTCTTCTCTTAGAAAAGACTCCAATTTACTGCCTGGGATGAAAAAACTCCACAATAAACAGCTAAATTGGTGCTTTGGATACTGCTGATATTAAAGTATGAAGCGAAAGTCTTGTTGTGTCGATTTCCTCATTCCTGCCATTTAAAGAAACTCCCTCTAGTACCAATGAAAGTGTAAAAGGAGATTTATGATACTAGTGTGCAATATAATACCTGGGTATATAGCTCTCTGCCATTTTCATCATCTCATTTAATTCTCATATTTCTCACTTGATCCTCAAAACTACACAGGGAGTAGACAGGAAAGGTGTTGCACCATTTTATGGACAAGGCTTCAGCCTCTTTTCTCAGGTGAGGCTGACCGAAGTCACAAGACAAACTGCTACAGAATGGGAACCAAAACTTTGATCTCTTGACTTCAACAACAATCCCTTATCCCTTTCCTGTACACAGTGCTATGTGCCTCTGAAGACGTGAGACGTCTAAGTGGCTGCATTTGAGGGATTACAGCTATAATCTGAGCTGGTTAGCAGCTGATCTCCCTGAGGCTATATACAGTCTCCTAATGCTGTTTCATATTAAACAGGTTTGGGAGTGAGTCACTTTGGCTGGCACATAGCAGCAGCATGATTGCTTTAGCTCTGCTTGAAAACTCTAGGTCCTCCCTTCACCTGGGGGTAGCAAACTCAATGCAAACCTCAGCTATAATCTTGCAGATGCTCTGGGGCTGGTTTTGTGTTTCATTTATATATTAAGTTTTCAGTAAATGATCAATGAATGAGTCAACTATTATTTGTCTTACCCCAATGTACCATGAAAGCTGTTCTCATGAGTGTCACCCCTTCAAAGACAGACTGGCACATCAATAGTGTTAGTCCCACAAATCAGTGGGATTTGGATATAAGTTCTTGGCCACATTTAAACCTGTAGGAAGAGGTGCCAGGTTCCTTGTAGTCATCCTCCATCAGGGAGGGGACTAATCTCTCTCAAGCCCTCTTGTGCCTGGGTGTTCAAGTATCCCAGGTGGTGTTGTGGGGCAGGATGGAAAGCCTTGTCATTGTGAATCAGCCAGGTGCAAGGGGTCTACTTCATACCTTGATTTTGTGCCTCATTCCGCTTGTGCCTCAGTGAACCCCTTCTACCAAGTGCCCTTCACTCTGTTTTCTCCAGTTATCTGAGTGGGCCCTTCCTGGGACCCCTCAGTCTCTGGCCTATAACGGTCAAGCCTATTGCATTCGGCTCAGATTTTTGTCTTTCATTGTTGATCACCTTCAGGGATAACCCTTCCCCTGTCTCTGGCATTTTTTTGCCCTACATTCCTATTCCTTTTTACAATCTCCTGGCAACCATTTTCCTAAGTGTTTGCTGGATGCAAATTTTTGACAATTGTCTTCTCATAAGATTTTGGAACTCAACTCTAGAGAGCCATAGCTCCGAGGGGAGAGGGAAGAGGAAAAAGGGTACCTTCCACCTAATGAACAAGTCCCATTTGTCATGGCCAAAGCTTCCTGCAAGGAATTGGCTTGAAGTTTAGTATTAATACATTTTGGCAAGAATATTGGATATAAATGACTTTTTATAGTTTGATATTAAGATGTATCTATACATTATAATAAAAGAAGAAAAGTGATATAAGATGGTTGGAGAGTTGGGTTGAAATGAAGATAATTCCCTGAAACCATTATGATGATTCTTTAAAAAGACAAGGCATCAGGACTGTGCTGAGAGGAGAAATATTTGTTGGACAATAAATTTTTAAATTGTTCCAGGATAGGATTCTCTAAGTTCCACTGCTCTAATACTGCTCAAAATCCAACTGGGAGGTAATGTACATCTTTAGGTCTACTAAATCCAAGCAGAGTTTACCTGTAGGCATCTGATGTGCTTTTATTCAGACTTATTAGTCATTAAATATTAGCCAGAACCTGGTAGAAAATTTAAGATTGTCTGGATAATGTTAATATTAGATGTATTATTTTATTAGTGTTTCCT
The DNA here is from genome assembly GCF_041146395.1 of Eulemur rufifrons. Classification (NCBI taxonomy): domain Eukaryota; kingdom Metazoa; phylum Chordata; class Mammalia; order Primates; family Lemuridae; genus Eulemur; species Eulemur rufifrons. The sequence goes on from NC_090989.1 coordinate 120,088,541, forward strand.
TTATGTAGAACACTGTTCATTGTTTTTAGTGTTTCATTAATACATGAATTTGCCTATCCTCAAGTGTTTCTATCTTTGAATAGATGATAAAACATAGTGGTAAAATAATGGCTTAATGGATAGTACATAGGGCCTATGTAGGTGAGACAGTGAAGGCAGATGGAGATAGATTAGGACCAAATAGAAGGATCCATGGACTAGTGCTCTAAATGGGGTCAAAGAGTTGTTACTTTTGTTTGTTTTCTTTAAAAGAGAGAACTGAAAAGTGGACTGGTAATGGTTTCTGGTGGGATATTAGAGTTTAAATTGGCAGAGTTGAAATAGTTCTGGGTAATGATCACATTCAGGGTGAAGCCACAAGAATGGCTGGTGCAGTGGACGGAAGGTGGGGGCCACTGGTAACCTTGGCAGGACCTGAGGGAGCGAGTTCTACTGAAGTCCAGTGAATGTGGAGTGAATGACCAAGAGCAGGACAGATGACACCAATGGCCACAAAAAGGGTAGAGGGTTTTTATAACTGAATGAAGATATAAGAGTTTGGATAGGGTAATGTGGAATCAGATAAGCAAATATGTTCTTTTCCCTAAATAGCTCTAGAATGTGTGAAGAATAATGCATCCTCACTCCCAGGGGCTTCAGAGTCCTATTTCAGTTAAGGTAGGGGGAAAAAGAAAGTAGCCCAACAGGAAAGTCTTCTATTATAAGGAAGGGAGTTTACCAACGGATGAGGACTGCAGAGGGCTGGCAGAAAGGATTGGGTTGTGGGAGAGGAAAAAGGGGGAGGATGAGCCAAGGGGAGGATTGGTAACAGAAAAAGGCAGGTCATCAGAATGACTAGCATTTAGGGGGGTGGCAAAGCACACCACAGTGGAGAGGTAGGTAAAGCAGTATTAACCGGTCTGGAGAGTGTGTCTGGGCCTCTGGCATAAGGACTTTCTAAGCCCATGCAGAGAGGTTGCCAGATGGTATCTGAGGGTAGGTGCTGCCCACCCTTATGGTCTGGGCAGCAATGAGAGGCCTCTGCCCAGGCCTCCAAATGAATGCAACATGACTGTGAGGCTATTGTGTGCTTCAGCATGAGCGAGCCTCAAGTAAGGAGGGTAGAATTGTTAGACCTGAATCAAAAGGAAGGGAATTATATGTGCTCCCAGGCCTTCTGTGAAGCGCATCTACACGCAGGTCCTGATAAATTAGCCAAACTTTTCCTTATGTTGGTGACATGCCCTCATCTCTTGGTGTCCCCTGGAAAGCACTGGGCCTCAGCCATAGAGTCCTCAAGGTTAGGAGAGAGAAGAATTCAGCACTAAAATTCCTGGCCAAACTAGGTAGACATGGTGACCATAAAATAAAGCTGCTCTTAAGGGTCTTCATCAAGACAGCAATGGGTCTTCCCGACACCTGCTCTCCATTGCCAGGGTGACCACACCTCCCCAACTCTGTGCTGAGCAGGAGGCCAGTCACTGGGATTTAGATATGAAGCTGGGAACTTAGTCCAAGAGGCAAAAAAACTATACACTCAGGTTTTGGGAAAACTGTGATATTAAATCAAGACAGGAAAAGCAGTAAGATAAATCAATGCTGAATCAGTGAGTGGATGATTTAATCTTCTTTACATAACTCAGATGTTAGTTGAGGTCACTCTGCCCCTTAGTATCTGCTAAGATTGGCTCAAACCCCATCGTGGGGGCAGAACAGTGCCCTCCCCAGGTTTATGCACAATCCCATGGTCTGACAGTTTTCCTGGTCACTCCTGCTCTGATTCTAAGCTTTGGCTGAGTTCTTCCCAATGTGGACCTAATCACAGGACTTACCTAGTTCCTTCTCTTTGGTTTCTGCATAAAGCACCACTCACAGCAGTTAGCAGCATGTTTGAGAACTTTTACTGCTGGTGGGAGCTATAGATCAACACTAGACTGTGGATGACATAGAGTTATATCAGACAACCCTGTTCTTAAACATCTCTTTTGCCATTTCTGCCAACTCCCAGACTCCAGAATCCCACTGCGCTGCCTGACTCTGTCCTTCTCTCCTCTTTCCCCCATATCCTTCCTCTTCCCTTCACTCTCTCCCACTCTAAGTCCCCTTTCCTTTTATGAGCAGAGAAGTTTAGTTGCTTCTTTGTAAACCCTTGCCAACCCCAGTCCCAGGGCTCACCCTCTTCTCCCACCTAGTTTTTCAAGGTACGTTCTTTTTTTTTTTTTTTGAGACAGGGTCTCGCTCTGTTGCCCAGGCTAGAGTGCCGTGGCGTCAGCCTAGCTCACAGCAACCTCAAACTCCTGGGCTCAAGTGATCCTCCTGCCTCAGCCTCCCTAGTAGCTGGGACTACAGGCATGTGCCACCATGCCTGGCTAATTTTTTTTCTATATATATTTTTAGCTGTCCATATAATTTCTTTCTATTTTTAGTAGAGACGGGGTCTCGCTCTTGCTCAGGCTGGTCTCGAACTCCTGACCTTGAGCGATCCTCCCGCCTCGGCCTCCCAGAGTGCTAGGATTACAGGCGTGAGCCACCACGCCGGGCCTCAAGGTATGTTCTTAAACAAGACAGTTTCTTCTCTAAGAGAAATTGTGGAGCCAGCGGGGTAGATTTTCCTTACCTATTTTTAATTCCCCCTGTCAAAAGACAGCTGGTTCCCATAATCTAGAATGGGGCTTAACCTGCAGCTGTATTTATTTTAAGTGGTTCCTGATACAATGGGCAGAGGAGGCTGAGGGAACTCAGACAGCTTAGGGCAGTTCTGGAGCAGAGTGGTGACCTTCTGAACCCAGTGCTTGGTTCTTCCCCATTCTCAACACTGTAGCCCTTTGAGTGACTTCTCTTAGGAGAACTTCCCAGACCACCTGTATGCTTATTCTTGGAAAACCCATCAGCTTGTCCTTCACGCTAGTGCTCTCATTCTCTCTCTCTCCCTCTCTTTGAACTCTTGGTTCAGGGCTCTCTTCCTCCCTTCTCTCTGGGAGGAGGACAGGCACAAAACAGCTCTTTGTTTAGGATTTGAAAATTCAGTGTCTCTTTTCACCTAATTAGAAGGAAGTAGTTTTCCATTCACTTCATTTTCTTATCGGAATTTGCTAACTGGAGCTGAGTAGCTTAGTTTGCATACAAAGTTTGTTCATTAATTAACAGCCTCCAGGCCAGGTTGTCCTTATCAGGACTTAATATCTAACTCAGCACTGGCTAAACCAGAATTGCTGGTGTGTGCTCCTATGATGGGAAAGGATCTCCAACACCTATGTAGCATCTCTCTTTTCTCTGCTGGAAGCTATTTCAAAAATTAAGACCCGCCAAGGAGTATAACCTGAAATGTTTGGGGATCCTTGACAGAGGTCGGAGATGGTCACCAATTTGCCAGTTTCTTGTAACTATGAAGTGAGACAAAGGACTTGGGACTTAAAGAGAAAATAATCAAAAGAATTTTTAAAATTACTTTTTCCAGCAAGCCCACTTTATTTTCTACTTGAGCAGGCACAAGTAATTACCAGCTGTAGCCTCGCTGGTTTCACCATTCTCTGCTATTGGGTTGTTATAGGCAGAATTTTAGTCCCAAGACATAACGCCCAGTGTTACTCCAGTAGTTATGTTAATTGGCAAAATGACTTTGCAGATGCAATTAAGGTTACTAATCAACTGACCTTGAAATAGAGAGATTCTCTGAGTGAGTCCAATGTAATTACTGAACCTATGAAAGCAGAGCTTTCTCCTAGCCGAAGGCAGAGGAGGATAGGAGAGAGATTCTGAGCTTAAGAAGGATTTGATATGTGGTTGTTGGATCTGAGAGACAGGGGCCATGTGCAAGGACCAGACAGAGGCCTCTAGGAACTAAGGGCAGCCCCCGGGCTGACAGTCAGCAAAGAAACAGAGACCTCAGTCCTACAACAGCAAGGAGCTGCATTCTGCCAACAAGCTGAGTGAGCTTGGAAGTGGATTTTTCCCCAGAGTCCCCAGAAAGAAGCACAGCCCTGCTGCCACCTGGACTTGGGCCTTGTGAGACCCTAAGCGGAGAACCCAGTTGAGTTTCACTGTATATGGACTTCTGACCTGCAGAAATTGTGAGATAGTAAATATATGTTGGTTTAACCTTCTAAGTTCGTGGTAATTTGTTGCAGTAATCGAAAATGATTATGTGGGGTTTTTGTCTTTTGTTTGAAAAGGAGTGAGAAACGGAGATGTGAACTAAAGTAAAATCTTAAGCCCCCCCTGCTGGCTGAATGGACCCCCTCTTGGCCAAGGGGACCCCAGAAATACCCTAGAGTTGAGTTGCTGGCCATGAGAAGGGAGGTCAGATGGACTTCTCTCATGGCTCCCTCCTTCTCGGAGATATCCTTTGGAACTCATTAACAGGTCTAAGGCTATATACGACAAAGTTTAAACCATACCTACAGGCCACCAATTTACTTAACAGATCCCTTGAGTTTTGGTAAATGTCCAGTGGCTTGTCTCTGCTTAACAGATATCCTTATTTTAAGTTAAAACATTCCAAGCCTGGCCAGGTGTGTTGGCTCACGCCTGTAATCCTAACACTCTGAGAGACTGAGGCGGGAGGATTGCTTGAGGTCAGGAGTTTGAGACCAGCCTGAGCAAGGGCGAGACCTTGTCTCTACTAAAAGTAGAAAAAACATTAGCCAGGCAACTAAAAATAGAAAAAATTAGCCAGGTTTTGTGGTGTGTGCCTGTAGCCCCAACCTCTCAGGATGCTGAGGCAGGAGAATCCCCTGAGCCCAGGAGTTCAAGGCTGCAGTGAGCTATGATCATGCCATTGCACTTCAGCATTCCAATCTGGGTGACAGAATGAGACCCTGTCTCAAAAAAAAAAAAAAAAAAAAAAAAGCAACCAAAAAACATTCCAAGCCTTTAGACAAAGCTTCATTTCCTTAACCAATTACAAATCAAAGAGTCTTTAAACACAGCTATAACCTGTAATGCTGTCCCCACCACCTTTGAGATGTATTACTTTTTGGGGCCAAACCAATGTACACCCTCCACGTACTGATTTAGGGTCTTACGTGTAATTCTTGTCTTTCTGAATGTATGAAACCAAACAAATCCAGCTACCTTGGGCACATTCTGTCAGGACCTCTTGAAGCCATATGATTTGGGCTGGTCACACACATTTGGCTCAGAATTAACCTCTTGAAATTATTTTACAGAGTTTGGGTCTTTTTCCATTAACAGAAACCTCCTTTCTTAGGAGGAGCTGACCAGGCAAGGGTTTTCATGGCAAGGTTTTGTGGAAAAACTTGGTCCCTGTTCAAAAGGGTGAATAGTTTTATAATCTAGATCTACACAGTCCGATGTGGTAGCTACTAGCCACATTCTAACCACATATGGCTTAAATTAAAATTAAATAAAATCGAAAATTTAGTTCCTTGGTTGTATTAGCTACATTTTTAGTGTTCAAAATCCACATGTGGCTAATGGCTGTTGAATTGGAAGGCACAGGTATAGAACATTTCCTTTATTGCAGAAAGTTTTATTGGACTACAACTAGTCCAATACAACTAGACCAATTCTGGTCTAGATGGTTCACAGGGATGACATTCAGTTGCAACTGTTCTTTTTCTCATTTGGGGCACCGAGAGGTAGCGTTTTTCTACTCACTAGTAGAATTATTATGAAGCAAAAAAATGCAAATTTCTCCCAACTACAGCAAGAACTATATGAATTTTGTGAAAAATTTCATGTCTCTACTTTCTTCACTTATCACTTGTATAAATTATCTCCTGGGGATAGAAACCTTGCCCTTAAAGTAGAACATTCTAGGAATACCAGTGACAGGGTATCTGGCCTCACTTTTTTTCCAGATAGAGGAGTAACCACACGGTGAATAACCAAGAAGTCCCCTGGCCTGGACTGCAGGATTTTCCAAGAGTCTTCTGCTACAGTCAGACAAAGGTAGCTGCTGGGGCAGGCGAATAGGTCACCCTGTGAAGGAAAACCAAAACAGAGTATGGTGGTTGGACTTGCCTCCTTATGTTGGTTTCCAATGCCTAAAGGAGACTCTAACCTAGAAGAGGAAAATGAGGCTGCTTTTCTTTCTTTCCTTTTTGAAGACAGGGTCTCACTCTGTTGCCCATTCTGAAGTGTGGTAGTGTGTGATCCTGTCTCAGCTTCCTGAGTAGCTAGGACTACAGGTGTGTGTCACCAAGCTTGGATAATTTTTAAAACTTTTTTTTTTTTTTTTTGTAGAGACAGGGTCTCCTGAAGTTCTGGGATTATAGGCGTGAACTACTGCACCCAGCCAATTTTCTCGGGAGACTGAAGCATCCAGCCTCAGGATCAGCCTTCTGCCCCAGGCTCAAACAACAGAATTCATGCCTGGAATCCTAGCACTCTGGGAGGCCACAGTGGGAGGATTGCTTGAGCTCAGGAGTTTGAGACCAGCCTGAGCAAGAGTGACTCCATCTCTACTAAAAATAGAAAAAATCAGCCAGGCGTGGTGGTGTGCACCTGTAGTCCCAGCTACTTGGGAGGCTGAGGCAGGAGGATCACTTGAGCCTAGGAGCTTGAGGTTGCAGTGAGCTATGATGACACCATTGTACTGCACTCTAGCCTGGGTGACAGGGTGAGACTCTGTTTCCAAAAGGAAAAAAAAAAAAAAAAAGGAAAGACTTCCTTGCGAAATTTACTCATGACTGGTGACTATGAACTAAAGCTTGCAGGTGATACAGTTGGGGACGGTTTGATGAAGGCCAAGAGCAAGAATATGGATTTGGGGTTAGAAGACCTGAGTTTTTGAATCCTGCATCCATATTGCTGTGTTGCCCTGAGTTAGTTAATGAACCTTCCTGAGCCTTGCTTTTGTCATCTGCAATGCAGATGAAACAATTAGAGGATAACAATCTCCAATTCTCGGGGTTGCTGTAGAATTGTGAGGATTAAAGGAGAGAATTGCACAGGTTGTCTGACACCTAGGAACCAGTAGCTGACATTGTTATACACTTGTCAGCTTGAGGTTACATCAAAAAAGACCATCCATCAATCCCCTGACCAGTCATCTGTGTAATTTTGTTTCTGTTTTTACCTCAATCACCAGTTCTATGACCACACCCTTAACTCAGTCATTTTAAGGATTGCATTACCCCTCAAAACATCCTACGTCACCATTCAAATATCCCATTTTTCCCACCTACCCAATACATTCCTCTAAACACCTGATTCCCTATAGTTCTCCCAACCCATTGAAACCTCCAGTCCAATATTTCACCGAGGAAAACAGAAGCAACCAGAAAAGAACTTCCACGAGCTGCCACCACCAGATCCACCCACCGTCTGGCATTTGTGCTCATAGACTCTGCCATTCCTTCCGCTCCGCTGGGGGAACTGTCTGTGCTTCTGTCTAAAATCAGTCTTAGCAGCTCTGCTCTGCATCCAGCCTCTTCTTTGCTCTAGAACTTTGCTCCTGCAGTTGTCCTCTCTTGCATCATTAATTTTCCTCTTTTCATGGAATCATTTCCATGGCATCAAATATTCCATAATATTTCTCATATTTGAAATATTGCTCCTAGACCCCTATCTCCTTCAACTACCTCTTTTCTCTGGTGCTCTTTATGGTGTCCTTCACTGGTATTTTCTCATCTCCCTGAATTCTAAATGCTGAAATGCCCAGAGTTTAGTTCTCAGAGCTCTGCTCTGTCTACACTCAACGCCAGGGGATTGCATACAGTTCCATGACTTTAAATACCTTCCATACTCTGCCAAAGGTATATGCCCTGCCTGGACCCCCCTCCATACTGCAGACTCACATCCAACTGCCTATTCACCACCTCTTCCTGGATATACATAAGGCATCGTAAGCTTACTGTGTCCAAAAATGAACTCTTGATTTTCAGCCCCCAAATATGCTCCTTGCATAGTTGTCCCTGGCTTAATACACAGAGCTCTATTCTCCCATTTGCTCATGCTAAAAATCTTGGTTTCACCTTGATCCCTCTGTTTCTCTCACATACCTCATCTAGTCCATCAGAAAGCAGACAGAGAGAGTCCTGAAAGGCTATTTTGTTCAGGCCAGGGAAAAGTCCTGAGGCACCAAAGAATACTACCCTCTAGTGACCAGAGTTATTACATAACCTATATGCATTTGCCCTTAATTCAACAAACGTATTTGGAGTATTTACCACATTGCAGGCAGTGTTCCAGGAGCTGGGGATATAGCAATGAACACAACCAGGTAACATTTTATGAAGCTTACTTCTATTGTGGGGAGCATAAAACTTGTTAGATGGTTAAAGAAAAATACACCAGCAAATGATAGAAAGATGCTGTTTTGGATAGGATGGTAATAGAAGCTTCTGAGATAAAATGACATTTAAACATAGATCTTTAAGCTCAAAACATAGGGAGCCATGCAGATACCTGGGAATAAATTATTCAAGCCTGAGGGATATGTGCAGAGGTCCTGAGGCAAAGTGTACCTGAGGTGTGTCCTGGGAGTAGGAGGAACCTCTGTAGAACCTCTGTAGCTAGAGTGCAATGAGTGAGGTACAGTGCAGTAATGGGAAATGAGATCAGAGAGGGAGCGGGGTGAGATCACGTAGGCCTTGCAGCCAAAGAAAAGGATTTGGGAAGTTTTTCTAAGAGGCGGAAAGCCAATGGGGGGTTTTGAGCAGAGGCACGTCATGATCTGACTTACATTTCAGAAGGATCAACCTGACTGTTGGCTGAAGAATGGACTGTAGGGGGGCAAGAACGGAAACAGGGAGATGAGTTAGGGGCTTGTTCCATTACTCCAGGCGTGAGAGGATGGTGCCTGAATGAGGTGGTTATTATGCAGGTGGTGTGAAGTACTGGATTTAGCTTTCTTTTGAAGGTAGAACTGGCAGAGTTTGATGAGCACATGTTAGGTACACAGTTTATAGGTGTTGAATGAATGGATACACAGAGAGGAACATTCTGGAGTAAGGCAGTACTTTTCTCTGACCTGTGTGGAATATCCTGCCATTGGCCCCCTTTGCTCTTGTCACGCTCACCCGCAGCCGTGTGCTGACTAGTACTTTGTTCTGCATACCCTGGGTCTGGGGAAGGGTGTCCTCAAGACTGAACATGGGGAGGCTGCCACTAGAAAATATCTATAATTCTAATTTAGTAAATTGGTGGGTTTTTTAAATTAATTCTCTTGTCCAATTTTGCTCAGTCTGACCATCACCATCTCTCTCTGTGCCGATGAAGTTGAGCTCCAAACCTGAAAATTTAATCCCCAATTCTGGAATGCTGTGGTCCCACATGGTCTTTTGATACTGTTGGGCCCATTCTGAGCAATTAATTGGACTCCTTTTTGAGCAGTTTCTCTGATTTTAGCAATACATGCTTCTTCTTACTCTTCAAATTTGGATTTTAAAATTCCTGATATGTGGAATAACTATAATCGGGTAGGACCCCAGTTTTTATTGTCAGAAGATTCACAGAGTCCCTCTTTACTTCCAAGCCCCTTTCTTCAATTCCAAGGGCAGCAATAATGTCTGCCAGAGCCAGGACTAGAGTGAGGCAAGTGAGGTGCCTAGGGTACAACATTTAAGGAAGCACTCACTCTCAGGGCCATGCAGATGTAGGGTCGGCATGTGAGAGTGAGTGCTTCCTTAAATGTTGTGCTCTGGGCACCTGCTAGCCTCACCCTAGTCCCAGCTCTATCTAATACCTACAGAGAAGCATTTTGTTTTATTAACCAGGCAGCTGTAGCATCAAGAGCAGGACCGGTTCCCCACTGTTTGGCCATGACTGTGCAACAGAAAACTGCTCTTAGAGAAGGCAAATGGCGTGGAGAAGAGCCATATTCTGGAAAGCTCTGCCAATTTAGAAATTAAAACCAGTGGGAAAATGGGGACAGACATTATGGAGTTTTGCTTGATAATCAACTCAGCGAGCCACTGGCATTCCATTTGTTGAAGGCTACCTAGATCTAGTAATACTATCTATAGCATTTCTATATTGTTTGCATTTCCTCAGATACAGTATTTTAAAAAATGTTCATTCTCTACTATCTTCTGTGCCTTCTTTATACATATTACAAAATTAACGGAACAAATAATGGCTGCAGTATAAATGCTTTGGACAATCAGGTAAGGGCTTATTTTTAAGGTTGGGTCAATAATTTCCACTTTCAAAATGAGCCCAAATTGACTGAGGGATTCTAAATTAGCTCTTTAGTTTTTACCCTAAACCACTGATAATGCCACTATTAATTTCAATTATTTGGAGGCAGCATTAATACATGTGAAACAAGAACAGTGATGACAGAAGGGAATAAATTACTTGCTGCAGGACAGAATGACATTTTGACTGGCACAGAGATTTTTTTTCTTTCACACACTTTGTGCTTTGACATTTCACTTGGCACAAACATTTCACAAATTCTTGACCTAATCTGATGTACTGTTGTTTAGCAATTGCTGACATGACATATTTTAACCTCAAGCTCACCAGATTTCAAATGTTACCTTTTCCTGTCAATCAGGGTTGGATGACCTCCAAAAAACAGTCCAAGCAAAAGTCTATGTACCTAGGAGGTTAAGTGTTGTATGTGCTCAGAACAGAGAAGGAGCAGTTTGAAGTAGGAGCTGGGGGAGGGGCAGGAGAGGTGGTGTCATTGAGGGCAATTGTGGGGTGAAAAGAGGGCAGAAGACGGATGCCTAGAGAACCCTGACATCTTCAGAGAGGCAACAGTCGCAAACATAAAATACCTAGGAATAAACCCAACAAGAAATAGGTGGAGCACATATAACAAAAAATAGAAAACTTAGGGATAGAAGAGATTTAAATAATGGAGAAATACACTGTCTTCCTTAAAAGGAAAAATGTATTGTATAGAAATGTCATTTCTTCTCAAATTACTTTGTAGGTATAACTTGACTGTCTCTAGGCCTCGCTGCCTATGGGTATGAAAGAGCTCACATTCATATCGATACCTAGATTTTGCTAGTTGATTAGCTTTTACTGACCTCTTCCTTCTCCCAAGTGTTTACTCAAGAATAAGCCAAGAATAAGCCACATATCTCTGTTCTTCTGTCCTTTTTAAGGGACATATCAGTTAGAAATGCTTTCAGTTGCAAGTAATAAAACAACTCCACCAACAGTGGTTTAAATAATAAAGACATTTAATTGTCTCTTATTAGTCCAGAGGTAGGCAGTTCCAGATGTGATACATTGGCTTGCTCAACAAAATCATCAAGGACCTAGGCTCTTTCTATATTTCCACTGTGCCAACCTGGGAAAATTGTTTTTTGTCCTTAGCCTACTTCCTTGTGGATACGAGTTGGAAGAACCACAGCTCCAAGCACAATGTCCACACATAACCATGTTCAAGGCAGGAAAAATGGTCAGGGAGAAAAGGACTTTCTTCTCACAAGGCTGTGTCTTTTTACCAGGAAAGATAATTTTTTTTTTTTATAGAACCCCTCTCACTCTCCATCAGACTTCCGCTAACATCTCATTGGCCAAAACTGGGTCATGTTGCCCACCTCTAGACCAAGCACTGGCCAAGGGGAACTGCAACTGCCATGATGGGCTTTGTCCAAACATGATTCATCCACGGGTGCTGAGAACAAGGCTGCCAGAACAACATTGCTGTTCTGGTAGCTATGAACAAGGGGATGTGGCTGTTTGGTCATAGATAGGCATCTGCCCAAAGATGCAGTACATATAGGCATTTGAGAGAGGGCCTCCACTGCTCTGCTGACTGCTCCAGGCTCTTCTTTGACGTGCAAGGCACAGACACTCTCCCTTGTAGTTGCTCCAAGTCAGAGTGTCAAAGCTGCTTAGCTGCCTGCAATAAAGAGGGACAAAGAGTGGCCTTCTCAGCAAAGTGCATGATGTTGCCCGGATCCCTTGGCAGCACTCCTTGTGACCAGTCTTGCAAAGGTGTTCACAATCTGATGCTATATTATTATGCCCACTTTGTCAATGAGGAAATTAAGAAGTAAGGTAATTTGCCTAAGATTCAGTGGGACGAACTGGGATCCAAATCCCGGTGTTTTTGATGATAAAAAGCTAAAGGCTGTATTCTTTCTGCTATACCCCACTACCAATGAAATCCTAACTGAGAAAGGTTAACTTTCCAATGGAATTTGAAATAATCAGAGGAGTAGGTCAGAGAGGGTAATTTGAGAGATGTTGTGGAGGACAGAAGGTATATAAATTAAGGGAGAAAGATGGAAATGAGAGTTATCTGTAGTGCATAGTCTAATATTGGGCACAGGGTCAACAGGCAGATAGAAGGATGGACCTCCAATCCATGTTGTCTGTGACCTGGACTGAATTCTTTGTCACACATAGCCAAGGCAGTATGTGCTGGAAAGTACACAGACCTCTTATATCCAGCAGATCTTCCTTGATCCTCTTTCATCACTTACTCACCACATGTCAAAATAAGGATGAAATGGAATCCTTAAGTAATCCAACCCCAGCCTCCATCAGATTGCAATTTTCTCTCCTCCAAAGGTACCAAGGCTCCGGTTCTTGCTCCAGGTGTTCTGATTCCTGCCAGATTGCACTCTCAGACTTCAGTGGTACAATCTTAGAGCTACATTTAAAGATCTAGATATAGCAGTGAAACTTGTTAGCAACAAACACCCAATAAGCACAATTTTATTCTGGTTGCAAGTATCCACCCAAACTCCATAGGTTAAATACTCCATGCTGTTTTTCCCGGCTTACCATAGCATAAAGATTGCACGATTGCACCCATAGCTGTCCAGAGAATGGTATTTTTTTATAGGCGCATTATATTTAAAAAGGAGTGGCCACTGTGTATCCACAAAGGTAAAAGGTAATTAAATAAAAGCGATTGTGCTCACCATGGATAATTTCTATCAGTACTACTCATACGACTGAACAATAAAATCCACAGTGGAATAGTTCCACTTAAAACTAATGTTGCTCAATTTATGGCCAGCTTTTCAAAATCTTAACATCAGTCACCTTCTTAACACAATTATAGGCATAAATAATTCAAATTGATTAAACTTGAAGATGAAAAATTCAATTTATGAAAGGTTACTAAGGTAAACACAGTAAAATTTGGCAAATTTCTAAGTATAGATCAGATAGCACATAGAAATAGGCTTCCATTGTTCAAAAAGAATTTTTTAATACAATATGATAATAAAACACCAGTTTTTCAAAGTGATCAATAGCCAGAATTGAAGATTATCACAATCACTTTTTTTGTAAGTAGAATTGACTGATATGAAAATTTATTTATTCTCTTTAATAATGAATAAGAACACGCAATTAAAAATGGCCATGTTCTTTTCCCAGTTTAGTTCATTTGCTTATTATTTTACAATTGCTCTGAGCTATTGCTTTGATGTCTGTAAAAGCTATAATTTTGCTGCAAACCTTGAAATTAATTTAGAAACAATTTGATGTCCCATTTTTCAGTAAAGAATTAAAGAAGCAGGTAAAACTAATCACAATGCATTGGTATGGACATATTTAAAGAGTGTGTGTAGGTGGAGAAAATGTATTCTTGCTTCAGATGGTTTTTAAATATTTATAATACCATATTTACATATGAGACTTACACACATATCAAGGCAGTTCCTGGTGCAAAGTAGGTGTTTAGGAAATGTTTGCTGAATAAATGATTGACACACTTCACCAAACATAGATAAGTGTGCATCACCATGTCATAGACACACTGTCTAAAAATTATGGAATTTTAAACATTAAAAAAGCTTATTCAAATGATATGTGGCATATTTCTTGGAGGGGGTGGGGCACAAAGTCCCTCAGACAAATGTCACCTCACATCTGTTTTGTTTGTTGCCCAGCATGGCAATTTTAACTACCTTTTCCAGATCCCCTTCAATTTCTGCACCTGTGAACTTAAACTCAAATATTATTAGAAAGGTTCCATCCTTCCCTTAGGGAAGCCACGTTTTTCACTTCTAATTTTAGAAAGAATCTCTGTTGGATTAGATGCACTTTTACAATTTCACCTGGCTTTTCAAAACTTCGTATAAAAACTTCTTTCTTTGTGGGTTCCAAGACCTGAAAGAACACTATATATCAAATTCTACTTTCATTATCCAGTTTATTTTACTGCTTCTAAGTGAGTCATAACATTTTGGTTTCCTACATTCATTTTAAGTATTTCCCAAATCCATATAGTTTTGTTCCATGCCTCACTCTAAATGGTTAGTGAATATCCAGTCTAATTGCATGTTTATGTTATTAGAGTTAAAAAGGACTTCCTTTACTAACCACATTGGCCTAACAGGTGTTCTTATTTGAGGACATAGAAGGCATCACTACTGTCCTCAGGGACCACCAGGAATCGCTGAGCAAAACAGGCTCCATGGTGGCCGGGGTGCAGTGAGCAGGGCCTACAGCGTCTAAGGATTCAGCCATGCAGAGCTTACACCGACTGGTTGAGGAGAATTTACTGAAGACTTTCATTTGTGTGCATGTGTTGGTGGGTGGTCACAGGAGGTATTACCTTATGGAGTATTTGGCTTCTGCCTCTCAGCTTCTCTCCATTGCTCTTTTCTCTTCTTTCCTTCTAAGGGCCTTGGAAATACTCAAGTACCAGACAACTCAAGTGCAATTCTGCTCTACCCACCTCCTGTGTACTGGATGTTGGGTTTTCTACTCAGTGCATCCATTTCCCCATTCGCCCTTCCCAACAGACCCACTTCTATGCAGGCATCCATCTCTCCGCCACCTCTTCACAACAGCCTACTGCTTCAATGGAAAATGATCCTCTCTCAATTCCAGAGTTGGGCCTGATTGGTCCCATGGGATGCTCATCCCATTTGTCAACGGTTGGGTAATGAATGGACATGTGACCCAATCTGAGCCAATGAGATGTGAGGAGAGGTTTGCTGGGACCTCTAGGGAGGAACTTCAAATTCTAGGAGGGCTGCTAGCAGCAGCTGGCTTTCTCCTGCAGCTGTTGCTGCACACAGAGCTGTAAGGCCAGACCAGCTGTAGGCATCTTGCCTTCAGCCTGAGGAGGAAGCCAAAGCACTGAGGAGGGCATTGCTGGAGGGCAGAGGAGGCGAATGCATCCTAACTAATATAACTAAGAACAACTGTATAGTCCCCAAAGGCAAGCTTTAAATATTCCTACCTTTTTATTTTTTTAGAGACAGGGCCTTGCGTTGTTGCCCAGGCTAGAGTGCAGTGGCACAATCATAGCTCACTGCAGCCTGAAACACCTGGGCTTAAGCAAACCTCCTGCCTCAGCCTCCTGAGTAGCTGGGACTAGAGGCATGGGCCACCACGCCTGGCTAATGTTTAAGTTTTTTGTAGAGATGGGGTCTTGCTATGTTGCCCAGGCTGGTCTTGAACTCCTGGCCTCAAGTGGTCCTCCTGCCTTGACTTACCAAAGTGCTGAAATTACAGGTGTGAGCCACGAGGCCCAGCTCATCTCTACGTTTTAATCCATAATTTGGGAAAGCAGTGTTTGTCCTCTCCCTACTTCTCTTCCCTCCATGAAGAGAAACTTAAAAAAAATTGTGGCGAGATACATATCTTTACCATTTTAAGTGTACAATTCAATGGCATTAAGTACATTCACACTGTTTTGCAGCCATCACCACTATCTATCCCCAGAACTTTTTCATCATTCTAAACTAAAACTCCATACCCATTAAGCGTGAAGAAGGACTTTTAATTAGACTGGATTCCAGGGTGTAGACTGGGCCCCTGCTTCCTAGAGGAAGAGGGCACAGTGTGTTTGAATGTCACACACATAACGGCCACTTTCTCTCTGGCTTTTTCTTTCACCTGCAGGACGGGAAGGATCAGCTGTGTCAGGGCCTGCCTCCACGAGGGAGACCCGGACGTCTGGATCCCTGTACTTCTGTGAGAAAGTATTGAGAGGCGGCTGGTTGTTGGTAAGACAAAAAAAGAAAAAGAAAAATCATTATTTACCTAAAAGTCAAATTTAACTGGGCATCTTATATTTTTATTTGCCAAATCTGGCATCCTTAGGTGAGGAGAATGTGGCCCATGGAACTTGGTGACTTAGAGGCCTTGAAGGACCGTTGATAGCACCCGTGGACACCTGGCTGTGAGGACCGAGCGAGAAGCCAGCTGTTGAGCCAGAGACTCTCACGGAGATGGTATGAGTGTGGGCCCAAAGGACACCCCATTTCCTCAAATGCCAGGCTGGAACATAAGCTGCACCTCACACGTACTCCACCTGAACCTAGACTGGGGATGTGGGGCGCACAGAGGGAGAATCCCGAACTGCCTGAATATTAACCCAAGAGGACCTGAGAGAAAAAACCTGAAAGAGACTAAGTTACCCTGACTTGGCAAGATTAAGCAGAAATGAGAATTTAAAAACAGTGAAATTCAGTTATTCTGTAATAAAGTCACATTTTTCACATCCGAGTCTGTAGTGAAAATTTGTACCTGCTACAGATAAAAAATGGGACTGATGAGACTGTCCGCAAAGTCCCTTCTGCATCTCCAGTTCCGTGGCCACAGCGGTGAGCCTTGAGGCCCTGGAAGGAAAAGTCAGGCATGCGGTAGGTGAGGGTGGGGCATTGGTGTGTCTGGTTCCACAGACCTGCAAATAGGCATGGGCAGGAAGGAGTGAGAGGAGAATCGTGACCATCGTGAGTATAAGGTGTCTCTGTGTGTTTTGTGTTCATTGCTTCCTAAACATTTAAAGCTGAGAACTTGCTAGAGTTAATTATTATTAACAGTTGAGAGGCAGCTGATTTACGCCGATTCAGCTGATTTGCTGATTTAAGAGCTGTTCTCTGAGGAAAACTATGAACAGGCTTTCTAGGGAACCAAGTGATGAACAAGCACTTTTTTTTTGCAGGGAAAGCCACAAAGGACTCTAGACCTAGGAAGACTGAACGCCTACAGAATTGTTGCAGACTGCACCATGTTTAGCTTCCCGCCTTAGAGAGCACTATCAGTTCTCTCTGCTTGCAGAGAGCGTACAAGGCTGGATGGGATTTTCCCCAACACTGCAGAGGAGAAAGGATGCCTAGACAACGGGGAGATGCATGCCAGACAGGAAGCCAGAAAGAAAGCCTTTATAAGAAGGGAGGGCAACTTAGTCCAATTTCAAGAGGCTTGAGACGAAAACAGCGATCCAGGAGGGGCTGGTGGAGAAGTATCTCTCCCTGGGGCCAAAGAGAGAGGCTTTGTGTGTGTGCCCAGCAGCGCCCCACACTCATCAACAGTCGGGGAGCATGGCCAAGCGGCGGGCACTGGCAGGAGTGAGCAAGGCTGTTCCCGCCCGGTGAGGAAGAAGTGAGTCACAGCAGTTGGTGACCAACTCCCTTCTGGAGAACCAAGTGGCCTGGCGCAGAGAGCAGGGTGAGTTGTCTTGCTGGAGGCAAGCGGGCATTATGCAGGCAAGCAGGATGTGGCTGACACCCACCAGGAGATATGGGTGCTGGATCAATACTCACCAGCATTTACATATGAAGGAGTGAGCACCAGCAGCAGGAGTACACTGTTCTACATCTTCGCTGACTTTGGAGGTGTTTATGAAAAACACGGGAGGCTAAGAATAGAGGTGGGCAGAGTCCATAAACGTGGCACACTCCATTTTAAAGGGTGCCACTTGTGAGGAATAATGAGGAAACGATAATCTTGAAAATGGAAGTATTGGCGACTCCTGGTGTTAACTAGCAGGCTTCGGTTTTCTAGATTGTGGTTTTGATATCAGCACTTCTGGCAGAGATTACTGAGTGCTTTGCACTAAATCTGGGAAGACCTGTTTGACAAGAAACACCTACTTACTTGAGAGATTCCACCCAAAATGTGAAGGGGTGGGAAGAAATTGGTCTAATAAAAGCATAAACCCAGGTATCAAGGAAGATAACCACTGTAATGCAAAACAAATATGAAAACAAATTTCCAGGTGAAGGCACCCAGGAAGTGGGTTACAGTGTGCATAAAGCTCTGAGATCTATACAGTAGGGTGCAAAACCTTAGAAACAAAATGTATTTAGGATTTTGACACACTGAGGTAAACATAATCCCATAGGGATGGGGTGCGATGGGGATCAATGGCTGGCCCAGGCCTGTCGTACCTGAAGAGTGTCAGGAATGCTAATGCTCAGAACAAGCTAACGCATGTGTGTGTGTGGGGCGGGGGGGGGGGGGGGGGAGAAAGACAAACAAAAGGTTTCTAAAAAGCTATGTTTGGAGCCAGGAGAACATGCAAGGTATAGGCTGGCAGTTAGAGAAATTTCGTGCAATGTTTGCAAATGAGAAAGACCAAGGGAGAACTACACCCTTTCAGTGTTGCTTCTGTCTCTTCCAACATGAGGACACATTTCAAAGATCCACATAGTCCAACAAATACACCCAGGAAAGATAGGGGAAGTGATCCAGGCTCCAGATACTTACCTGTTGGGGATGTGCTTGCTGGAAAATTGTTACTAGTTAACTTGGTGCAAAAAATGAAGAATGGTGAGTAGATAAAAGAGAACTTTATGGGAAGGGATTTGAGTATTTATTTTCAAAAGATCCCTTTTATGTGGACTATCCTCTCCTGGCACTCTAGGGAGTATCTGCGAAGCTTAATAGGCTGGCCTTGCCCACTCACCGGCAAACCCTCTCAATGCTAGGTTATGGAGAAAGGGCATAATGAGTTATACCTGCAGGTTACAGACCAAGGTCAAAAGCCCTGCCCATTTCTCATTCTCAAAGGTAGGTGCATGGAACAGAAAAGGTGGAAAACAACAGGAGGTCCTCTGGTCCCGGGGGCAGGGAGGGAGCCCCCATGTCACGCTCTGCTAAGCTGACACCTGTTCCCAGTAGGTAACTTAATCACTAATCCTTAAAATAGCAGCTTGTTCCCTAGTAAAAAAGGGTTCCTAGTAAAAAGGGCTCTTTATTGGTTTCTTTTAAAGAGCAATACCTAGGTATAGCATAAAATTTGAGAAAATATTTTGGAAAGTATAAAGAATTTAAAAAATCAACTTTGACTTCATTTCCTAGAGATAGCCTCTGTTAACATTTTCTTTCATAATGTTTATTATAAATTTATTATATATACAGAAAAAGCTTAAAAAATAAAAACTGCCTGTAATTCCACTGCTGCTGACATTTTGATGTTTTTCTTCCAGTCTTTTTTCTTTGTGTACATACACATACATATGTAGATAAATTTTAAGTAAAATACAAATTATACTGTATATGCAGTTTCATATCCTATATTTTGCACATAATATGAGCATTTTCCTCATCATTAAACACTGTTCAAGAGCATGATTGTAATTGGCCATCTGGTATTTTATTGTGCCACAGTTCATTTAACCATGACCTTTGGCTTGTTTCCAGCTCCTTGCTACTTGAAAATAATGCCATTGTAGACATCCTGTACGAAAATCTTCACTTAGGATAACTTTCCAAAGGTTGAATTACTAGGTCAAAGACCATGAGCATTTTTAAGGCATTTGATACATATTGCTGCCTTGCCCTGCCCTTCACAAGTCCCACGGGGCATATGAGTGCCCATTTCTTGCCAACTGCTGTTATGATTTGCAGTTTCTGTCCGATGCTTCAAAGCCTTCCTGCTTTGTGTAATCCCATCGCACCACTGCCATCTTGTGTTCTTCCTCTGTGGCTTTTCTAGGCTAGAGAGAGAGGAAGTTCCGGTCCTTGGACTATTTGAAATGCACTTCCTGTATTCCTTTGATGTCCTTTACTGCTCCATGGCTGATATTGCTGCTTTGAGGTGATGTGGATTTCCCTCAGTTTGACCAGCTGGGTTACTCCTACTTGTCCTCTGGACTCAGCTCAGACCTTGTGCCTCTGTAAATCTTCCACTAATGCTCCAGGCTGGTTTTGGAGTCTCTCCTCTGTGCTGCCCCCACAGCCCTTCCTGGTTCAAGCACTTACACACTGTACCGCAAGCTCAGCTGCCTCCTCTCCAGATGTGAGCTCCCTGAGGGTAATGATGTGTCTCTTTTCACTGTATCTTCAGTGCCTAACATTGCATTTGGCAGATGTGGATACTCAATAGATGCCGAATAAATGTTTAGTTTATTTAAAGAATCCTTTAAGGTTCATCTCTATTTCTATACCCCACATTCCATTCCAGCCCCTCTAAATATTTACGGGGAGTTTTTCTGATTACATAAGCATCTTGTAGTTCTTAATCCTTGTTTGATAATCTAGAGTTGACTTTGGGGCACAAAAAGGAAAGAAGGGAAGGGAAAGAAATGAGGAAAAGAGAGAAGAGAAATAAATCAGAATATAAATGATTATTTTACATTTCTATATGATTTTAGAGTTTACAGTGTTCTTTCATGAACTTTATTTTAATGTGGTAATTCTAAGCCCCCTCCTGGAAAGGTCAGACCCTCACACTGTGTGCTGTGATAGCACTCTGTACCATCTTCTCTCATTGTTGGCATATAATTGCAGATGTTCCTCTTCTTATGATGGGTTTACATCCTTATTAACCCATCATAAATTTGAAAAATCTTAAGTCAAACCATGGATCATCTGTATTAGCTCTCACTGACGTATCCCCAATGGATAGCACAGTGTACTCTAGCTGTTAAGTACATATTTCTGAACTCTGAGAAAAAGCATTATTATCTCCATCTTATAGACAATGAAATGAAGCTTAGAGAATTGACCTTTCAGTCTAGGGAGCTGGATTCCAAGTTTGGTGCTTGTTCCACTCCATGTCAGCTAATGTAGTAGACTTTTCTACCCTATGGGAAAAACATGAAAGTGGGGGGAAATGGAAGAGGAGAATAATGGAGGGAAAGAAGCGAGGGCAAAGGGAGGAGGAGTCATAGAGATGGAGAGTGGAGGGAAGTGTTTGGAAGTTGACACCTTGATGATGAAGGGAGGATAAGTAGAAAGCTCCGATTTCACACTGGATGTGTGTTTTGTCGCTCTATCAAGGTTAGTAAACCAAGATTCCGCCTGGAATTGCTGTATATTTAAAATCAGTCAAATTAAAAAATTCAAACATACTTTGCCTATTATAGATCTCCATAATCCCAGGCCAATCCTTGAGAATACACTAGGTGGCAGACAGAGAAAAGTTGTCCCCAGTGATGTCCTCCAGAACTGTGGTCCCCAAGCACTGGGCTATGGACTGGTACCTGTCTGTGGCCTGTGAGGAACTGGGCCACACAGCAGGAGGTGAGTGCTGGGCAAGTGAGTGAATTTTCATCTGTATTTATAGCTGCTCCCCGTGACTTGCATCACCACTGCTCCTCTCAGATCAGTGGTGGCATTAGATTCCCATGGAAGCGCGAACCCTACTGTAAGCTGTGCATGTGAGGGACCTGGGTTGCACCCTCCTTATGAGAATCTAAGGCCTGATGATCTGAGGTGGAGCTGAGCTGGTGATGCCAGCACTGGGGAGTGGCTGCAAATACAGATTATCATTAGCAGAGAGGTTTGACTGCACAATAAATGTAATGTATGTGAATCATCCAGAAACCATCCCCCCAAACCCGATCCATAGAAAAATTACCTTCCATGAAACTGGTCCCTGGTGTCAAAAAGGTTGGGGACCACTGCTCCAGAGGATCCATGGGCAGGATCAGGCTGCCTCCTCCTGGCTTCATACTGGAGAGTGTAGAGGGTTTAGGTGAAGCTTTTCTGTAGACAGGGAGATGCACCTTCTGGAGTAGTACAGATGAAGACCAATGAGTGCTGTGACAGATGTCACCATTTTTCCTTGTGTAGCAGTGCCCATGGTAGCATTTTTGAATTCAAGGGACTCACCCGAGCATAGAGGTTAAAAGTGCAGGCTGTAGAGCCAGAATGATTGGGTTGGAATCCTGGCTCAATCACTTCCTTGTGTGATCTTGAGCAAGTTACTTAACCTCTCTGTAATCTAGTTTCCTTATTTGTAAAGTGGTAATAATAAAGGTACCTAAATCATTGGAATGTTATGAGAATAATGAGATAATGCACGCAAAGTTCATAGAACTGAATCTGGCCCATGGTTAGCACTCAGAAGGTGTTGGCCACTCTTGTTATGATTGCCTTCAAGCTCCAGGCAGGGAAGAATGTGTCTGAAGTTTTGTCTAGCAAATAATGAGCATGGAACTATTTTCCATTGCCTAATATCCTCTAAGAATCCCTAGGCACCTGAAAGGCACCCACAAGGCCACATCTCAGGGTGTCCGGCTCTTGGCCAAAGCTGTTGGGTAAGTGAATGGACTCTTCAGGAGCTGTTGACAGCCAACCCCTCAGGGTTCTTTTTCATCTACTCCCACCTCAGCTGGGTTCCAGAAGTCACATGGCATTGTCTTCTCTCAACTTGCCATTGATATTTGCTTTAAGATGACATTAAATACAAGGCTGGAGTTGGGTACCCAGAGATACCCCAAAAGTTAAGTCCTGGAAAATTCAGTACTTTCTTTGACACACTAATTATAAATGATTCAAGTGGTTTGTTTGACCAGTATGGTATCCATTTGGTGTTATCTATCTATCTAAACTATCTAAATTTGAATGCCTTTAGGATATGTACTCTCCAATCTGTTGACACATTTATGTTACTGGCTAGAGCAGAGAAGTGCAGCTATTCTAGATGATCTAAAACAATAGCAACTTCATCTAACACTGGCATTTCTTTGTCATTGGAGCATTTTTCAGTTGCAGTGGGCCTCATGCTCCTCTGCACCCCCTCACTTACTCTAGTTCCCCATTGTATACCTGATACTACCTGAGCTCCTCACCAGGCCTTACCAGGCCTCCCATGGCCTGGCCCATAATCAAACCTCTGTTTCTCATCTCTTGTCCCTGCCTACCCCTCAATCCCTATTTCCCCATCCAGCTCCAGAGCTTTAAGCTCCAGAAATATGAGCCAGGATGGTTCTTGGCACTCTTTATGTATATGTTCACCTTCTTATCTGTGCTCATGCTGTCTCTCCTCACATCACTCGCCCACCTGACTAATCTCTCCTAGTCTTTGGGGTCTTATTCCAGATCTCACATCATTCTGGAAGCTTTCTCTGACCTTGTGCTCAGTCAGATTCTCTCCTTGATTTTCCCATAATACCCTGCACAAATATCTGCCCTAGTCCTTACACATTTTGTCATAATTTATGTACTGTGTTTTTTCCTCACTAAACTTATACTTCCTTGACAATAGAAACAATGTCTTATCTACTTTTCAATACCCATAGTAACTGGTACATACCAGGCTCCTAAGAAGTGTTTGTTGCATAAATTCCTAGATGATTATGATTAAAGATGTTAAAAAAGCAATAAAATACAAGAGAAATTTATGAAACACTTAAAAAAGAGAACCAAAATCAGAACTAAATTACTTTCTAAAAATGACATCACAGTTATTGAAATTAAAAACTTAATGGATGGGTTAAACAGCATATTAAACAGAACTGAAGAGAAAATTGATGAAGTGAATTGCAGCACAAAGAAGTTAAGATGTAGAAAACATGAAAGAGACCTTAAGACACACATATCCAGAAACAAAGGGGTGGGGGAGTTTAAAATAAAAGAAACTGTAGAAAAATAATATTTGAAGAGGTAATGGCTCAGAATTTTCTAGTGTTGATGAAAGACAGGAGTTTTCTTGATTGAGGAAACATGAGTCTTTAGGAGGATAAACAAAAAGGAAAATTCACACCTAGATAAATGAAAATGCAGATATTAAAGGAAAGTATAAAAGCAACCATACAGAATAGAATTTACAGGCAGAAGAATGATATAGTGACAGCAGACTTCTTAAGCATTACAAGGGAAACCAGAAAACAATGGGGAAATAAGAGCTTAACAATGCCGACAAGCAACCCAAGTGTCCCTCAACAGATAAATGGATAAAAAAACTGACACATACATATATATGTATACACACACACAATGGAATATTATTCAGCCATATAAAGAAATGAAACTCTGATATATGCTACAGCATAGATGAACCTTGAAAAATTATGCTAAGTGAAATAAAGGAGACACAAAAGGACAAATAATATATGACTTAACTTGTCTCAGATACTTAGAATAGGTAAATTCATAGAGATAGTCAGTAGAATAGAGGTTACCAGGAATTGGGGGAAGGGAAGTAAAGGAAGTTATATTTAATGGGTTCAGAGTTTTTGTTTGGGATAATGAAAAATTCTGGAAATGAATATGGTAACAGTTACACAATGTTGCAGATGTACTTAATTCTACTGAATTGTGCACTTAAAATGGTTAAAATGGTAAATTTTATGTTATATATGTTTTACCACTATAAAAATGCCAAAAGACACTAAATGTTAATTTAGAATTCTCTGTCCAGATAAATTATAATACAAAAATGAGGACAAATTAAAGATACAGACAAAAAATGTTGAATGAGTTACCACTAATAGATCTTTGATGAAAGAACTACAAATAGAAGGATTTAAGAAAAACCCAAAAGGAAACTATAAAAAATACAAAGGAATGGTAAGCAAGATATTGGTAAGCATGTAGTTGAATCTAAGTAGGTAGCACCTATATAGAGCAATAATAATACCAACTACCTTTGAGAGTAAAACCAAGAGGGATCTAAAATACAGGTCTACTTTAACATGTAAAATAATAGAGGTGATCATAATTAAAGAATTTTTAGGTGCTTGTATTTTTGGGAAGAGGCTACAGATACTAATTTTAGAATTTAAATATGGATGTTTAAAATTTAAAGGAAATAGTAAGAACAAAAAAATAGAAATCATAAAGTAGCAGAAGGGGAAATAGAGAATAAACAAAAGCCAATCCAATATAAGACAGGAGAGTAGAAAATTAATAAAAGAAAAAGGATATATAGAAGTACAAAGTAGATGACAAATGTAAAGCCAGCTATATCGATAATCACAATAAATGTAGAGTGTGGACCAAACTTGTTTAAGACATCATCAATTGTTATAATTTGGCTATATCTGTTTGTAAGATGCATACCCAAAATATAAGGATGGAGAAAGGATGAAAATGATTAAAAAACCATGCTAGATGAACAATTAACCAAAATAGATTCTCTGAATCTATTATTACAGGGCCACTATGTAATGATAAAAAGAATTCACTAGGAAGAAATAATTCTAAACTTGTATGTACCCAATAACATAGCCTCAAATTATATAAATCATATATTTTCAGAATTATAAGAACATGATAAAACTAAAATCACAATACATTTTAATAGTATTTTATAGATGAAATACACAGTGATTTAGTAACAAATATAGATTTGAATAGAATTAATAAACTTTAATATATATATGTAAATTAACCTCATGTGGCTCACAAATCTCAAAAGCAAAACTTTACAGGCAGACTGCACTTTCTGATCACAATACAATTCACTTAGGAATCTGTAACAATGTGACTGACAACTTTGATACATTTTGGGATTTTAAAAGCATATATCTGAGTAACTTGTGAATGGCAGAAGAAATCATGAAGATAGGAAATACTATAACTGAATTACAATGTAAATACGGTATGTCAGAAATGATTTAAGGATGGGATGGCTATAAGGCAGAAATGCCATCTTCTATGTGAGGATTTTCAAGACCCACAGTGGTTAAGATAGACTTTCTGGGCAGGGCAGCCCTGCCCCTCTGGAATGGATTTGTGGCAAGGTGGACCACAACTGCAATTTCCATGCTGGATTCATAAACACACACCAGTGATCAAGAAGTATGCTCTGCCCTGCGTTCTAACTAGAGTAAGTCCTGCAGCAGGCAGTCTGCTAAGGGGCAGGAGAACCAAGGTATAGAGGGGTCAGTTAGGATAACAACATTGGACTTCATACTAACTTGGAAGGTCACTCCAGTTCTTCCCGCTGGTTAGTAGTATCTCTACTAAGAGAAAGGGAGTCCAGACTAGCAGTTAACATGGAGCAGGATTAATTAACCAAGTATAGACCCAAGATCCTGGGGCTGGATCTGGAAGCAGGAAGTGACGTGGGTATGGCTTCATCCTTACCCTAGAAGAAATCCTCAACTGAGCTCACAATCGGGGGAAAGAATCAGATTATAATATCCACATCCCCAGAACCCTCTGTTCCTCCTCAGAGGCAGGTTAGGGTCTGAACTAGAAACTGCATCCCTCTAATATGCTTTTTGTGTAGCAGAATGGGCCACCAGTGTGACTGTGGCAGCAATTCACCCTCTCACTCCTGGTGTTTCAAGGCTGCAGTGTGGGTAAGACAGAACCCAACATTGGGGTGTTAGGAGATGGTCTCACACTTGCTTTCTTTTTTTTTTTTTTTTATTTCATCTTGTTATGGGGGATACAGAATTTCAGGTTACATACGTTGCTCCTGTACCACCTTTCCCCCCAAGCCAGAGCTCCAGGAGTGTCTGTTCCCCAGGTCGTGCGCATTGCACCCATCATGTAGGTATATATCCCTCCCTTCCCCACCCCCCCCTTCCCGAGTCAGCACCTTCAAGTGTTACCACTCCCCAAACGGTGCACAATGCACTCATTGTGTAGGCATACCCCCATCCCCTCCCCCGCCCCCCCACCTCAGTCTGACATCCAATTGGTGTCGTTCCCAGATGTGTATTTAGGTGATGATCAGGGAAACCAATTTTCTGGTGAGTACATGTGATGCTTGTTTTTCCATTCTTGGGATACTTCACTTAATATAATGGGTTCCAATTCTCTCCAGGAGAACCATAGAGATGTCGTATCTTCATCATTCCTTATAGCTGAGTAATATTCCATGGTATACATATACCACAGCTTACTAATCCAATCATGTATTGATGGGCATTTGGGTTGTTTCCACATCTTTGCTATTGTGAATTGTGCTGCTATAAACATTCAGGTACATGTGTCTTTGTTAAAGAATGACCTTTTTTCCTTTGGGTATATGCCCAGTAATGGGATTGCTGGGTCAAATGGCAGGTCTACTTGAATCTGTTTAAGATACCTCCATAATGCTTTCCACAGGGGTTGCACTAGTTTGCAGTCCCACCAGCAGTGTATGAGTGTTCCTGTCTCTCCACACCTACGCCAACATGTGTTGTTTTGGGTTTTTTTGATAAAGGCCATTCTCACTGGGGTTAAGTGATATCTCATTGTGGTTTTGATTTGCATTTCTCTGATGATTAGGGATGTTGAGCATTTTTTCATATGTTTGTTAGCCATTCTTATATCTTCTTTTGAGAAGTTTCTATTCATGTCATTTGCCCACTTTTTGATAGGGTTACTTGATTTTTTCTTGCTGATTTTCCTGAGTTCTAAATAGATTCTTGTTATCAGTCCTTTATCTGATGTGTAGTATGCAAAATTTTTTTCCCATTCTGTAGGTGGTCTGTTTATTCTCTGGACTGTTTCTTTGGCTGTCACACTTGCTTTCTTTATGGCAAACAGAGAAATCTTGTCCCCAGGCTTGCTTCCCTCTCCATAGTCCAGAGCCACCTAACGCCCCAGTGTTTACCCCAGTGTTCCTCTAAACCTGCTTATTTTCCTCATGAGCCATGATGTGTAAGAGGTTATGAAACACTGCCCTAGCCCTGACTCTTGCAGGAAGGGGGATTAAGTGTGAATGTTGACATGTCTCTGCCCGGGAAACTTTCCATTACCTAGTCCTAAACTATATTAGGACAGATGGATTCAGTCAGGTTCACTCGGCAGCACCCCCAGAGGCAAAAGAGAGTAATGGCTCCCAAAACTGTTAAAACAGTGATTCCTAAAATTTGATGTAATCAGAGTCTCCTGCAGGGCCCATTTAAAGTTTCCTGAGCTCTTTCCTCAGAGATTGTAATTCGGTAGGTTGGAGTGGGGCTCATGAATTTGCATTTCTGATGAGCTCTGGGCTGATGAAATGCTGCTGGTCTGAGGACCTCTCTTTGAAATTATTATAGAAAGAGATAGCAGTGGGAGGAAGGAGGGGTCCGTGAACTACTGGAGTCCCTAAGAGATCCATTCATATATAGGACAGCCCTTTTTTGGGGGTGGGAGGTGGTTGATTCTATAAAAATTCCCAGCTTTTACTATCCCCTGCCACCTAAAGATTGTTTTGGGCTTGTGCACTCTGTTTCTTGCTCTCCCCTACACAAAGAGGGGACCCAATCCTTAGAGTTTAGAGGGGCAGACAATGGACCGTGGGAGATGGAGAGAGAGCTGGAGAGCTGAGAGGAAAGGGAGAGGGAGGAACGACAGGAGGCTCAGGGCCTAGTAATGCAGGAGGAGTTTTCTAGGCAGCTCTGGGGAGAGGTATGAGAGCAGCTGTGAGGCATGAGGGAAGTAGTGAGAGAAGAAAGAGAATTTCTTTGAGGACTTTGGCCTTCAGGGTGCTGGAGGTGACCTGAGGCAGCCCAAAGGTGTTTGAGAAATGCAAGAACTTAAGTTATTTTGAAATTACTTTTTCATTGCTGAATGGCATGTCTTAGGGCGTGACACTGCTCTGATTCTTGGTCTTTGGCTTCACTAAGGTTACAATGCCATGATAGTTCTGATGCATCATGTGCATGTGGGGAGACAAGGGGGCCCAGGTGGGACCCACTCAGTCCCTTCCCTGTGTTAAGGTAAGGCCCTCCCTATTTCTCACTGGCCCAACTGTTGCAAAGGTTTCCTACTGATCCCCTGCCTTGAGGCCTCTTCCCTCCTTCCTTCTGCCACAGAGCCTCTGGCCTCCTGAGAACCCAGACTCCTTGGTGTTAGAATAGGCTCCAGGACTCTTTTAATTGAGGGATCATTGCAGGTTCTACTGCTTATTGATTTTAGACAATATACCTTTCAAGGCATTCAAGGCTTCATTCATTTTCCCACCTCCACACCTTTGTGCATGCTGTTTTTGACACCTGGAACACTCTCATTACCATTTCTGCCTAATAAGATCAACCTAGCTCAAATGCTTTCTCTTTTTTGAAACTTCTCTGGTCATCCCTACTCCTGATTTCTACCCTAGAACTTTATTTGTACTTGCCTGTACTACAAATTCTGCTTATATTGTAGTTGTTTGTCTCCTTCAACCTGGGCTGTCCAATATGGTAGCCACGAGCCACATGTGGCTATTTAAATTAAAATTAATTAAAAGGGAGTAAAATTAACAATCCACTTCCTCAGTCTGACCAGCCACATTTCAAGTGCTTGATAGTTCAAGCAGTTAATGGTTACTGTATTGCATAGCACTGATGCAGAACATTTCCACCATTGTAGAAAGTGCTACTGGACAGTGCTGGGACCGTATGTTATTCACCTTTTTTATGTTTATCGAATAAAAACTAGTCATATTGAATTAATTAGAATTTTACTGATTGTTTTATCTTGATCTCTGACCCAGAACAGGAGTTTATATTTTCAGCTTTTAAAAAAGCTGTTCCTTGCTCTTTTTTAAAAAAATATATTTTTTATTTGAGAATATTACGGGGTATAAACATGTTGGTTACATAAATTGCTTTAGTACCGTTTGAGTCAACATTATAAGTGTACCCATCACTCAGATAGTGTCCACTGGGTTAGGTGTGAATTTACCCATCCCCTCTTATCCCTCCCACCTGCTGGATTTCCGATGAATATTTCCATATGTGCACATAAGTATTGATCGATTAGTTCCAATTTAATGGTGAGTATCTGTGCTGTTTTTCCATTCTCATGATACTTCACTTAGAAGAATGGCCGCCAGTTCCATCCAGGTTAATACAAGAAGTGTTAGTTCACCATTTTTTTAATGGCTGAGTAGTACTCCATGGTGTATCCGTAAACCACATTTTATTAATCCTTGCTCTCTTTTTGATGGGCTATGCTCTGTTGAGGTGAAGCCCTGTCTCTTCTTTCCGTTGATTTTCATCACTCCAGAGCCTTTCTGAGAGTTGTCTGGTCCACCATCTTCCTTCCTGGGTGTGTCCCAGGTCACTTCCCACAGCCTAACCCCTGAACAGCATTCCTAATGAAGCCTGCCTTGGGGGAAAGAGCAGAGGCCTGCAAACCCCAGGGCTACATTGCTACTCAAGAGAGGCTGCCTGTCCTTCTAGACAGACCCTTATGTCTGCAGAGGGTAAAAGACACCCATGGCAATTAACAATGGCATTTTGAGGTATCCTTTCTCACTAACCTCTTGTAAAATCAATTGTCTGAGAGGCTTCTGGGAAGGAAAACCACAAGACCAGAGTGACCACAAGAGGGCAGCAGTGTATCTTAAACAGCCTTTTCCTCCAAAATCCTGGGGAAGGCTTTGTAAGGGAAGGACAGAATGAATACACATTGGAAAGGAATAGAAAAAAAAAAATCATCATATTGTGACATCTAACTGTAAGGCCTGATTACCATATATTTATGCATCCAAGACCTCCTTAAATATAGGAATCACAAGAACATTAGACAATAATAGGTAGACAAGGGATTAGATTGAAAATACTTCAAATAAGGTTGTGAATAGGTCAGTAGACTTTAAAACAGAATAAACCTCACTTCGAAGCAAGGTAGCTATGGAAACATTACCAAAATTATTCTGTTACTTCATGGCTGCAGTGGTTTTTGCAGCCTGGAAATGCTGTCAAGGGAGGGCAGAATATTATTTTCTTATAAATAATACAACACAGGATCCTATATGGAAAGTTGCAAGAAATTAGATTTCGGAGGTAGAGATGTTTCAACAAAAATACCCAACAGCTTTAATTTGGTTTCTGATAACTTGGCTCTAGGTTTGCAGTTAAGTTTGTCTCTATTTCTGTTTTCTGTTGAAGAAAGGGAGCCAGTGAGGGATTTATTTTGATGTCTCTGGATGTATTGTACATACACACATGCATGCACATTGAGCATGGCTGAAAGAAGTCGCCTGTTTACCCCAGGTGTGACCCACATGAGGGCAGGTGGCCTATATTTGGATAAGGGGCTTACTTTCTTGTGGGGAATAGGCCTGGAGCTATGCTGCTTAAGGCCACGGGGTTCTGCCATTGACTCTCAGAGGTCCTAGATGAACTGCCTTTGACCTCGACCTCGAGCTTCCCAGCAAACCCCAACGAGCACATAAAGACCATACATGTGATTGCTCCCAGAACATGCTGATCATGTAAGTGGAGGTGTGGGTAAAGAAAGTAGGTTGCTGTAAGAGGGGCAGGTGTTTGGTAAGCAGGGTAAATGTGGTATAAACCCTGAAGTTAGGATAAATGTCATGCTGGTGGGTGCTAGGGGTTCAGGGTGAAGTTTTGATGGTATTATGAAGTAATTCAGGCAGGGGTTCAAAATGCCCTCATTATGGCGTAATAAGTACTCTTTTACTCCACAGATTGGTTTGTGGTGTTTTTTTTTTTTTTTTTCCATTTTGTTTTGTTTTGAGACAGGCCTCTCACTTTATTGCCCAGGCTAGAGTGCAGTGGCCTGATCATAGCCCACTGCAGCCTCAAACTCCTGGGCTCAGGGGATCCTCTTGCCTCAGCCTCCTTAGTAGCTGGGACTACAGGTATGTGCCACCACACCTGTCTAACTGTCTAATTTTCTTTTCTTTCTTTCTTTTTTTTTTTTAGAGACAAGTTCTTGCTATGTTGCCAAGGCTGCCCACAGAGTTTTAAGGGAGGTGTGTACTCATGGGACAATAATAAATTGGGAATCAAATACCCAATACATTAATGTGATGTGCTATGGTAAGAGACTGAGTTGGCCATGAGTCTAAGGTCTCAAGACTAGCACTCTGAACCTAAATATTGGGATATCACCTTTACCAGGCTGGCTACATGGAGAAAGAAAATCAGAGAGGTGGGAGTGGGTAGCAATTTACAGAGCAGGCCATGGCTAATTTAACTGCATGTGTGGAGAAAGAAGAATGGGAAAGAGCAGAGTAGCCCTGCCTATTATGTAAACATAAAGAGTGGGGCCCATTCAATGTCCTGATGGTAGGGATGGGGTATGAATTTTGTACAAACGTGTCCTAAGGAAAGAGATCTATGTTCCTCCTTGTCTGGTGAAGTGGATCTAACACTTTAGTGAGCATTAGGATCACCTGGAGAGCTTATTGAAATACATGTTGCTGGTCTCCATCCCAGAGTTTCTGGGTCAGTAGGTCTGGAGAGGGGCCAGAGAACTTGCTAACAGATTCCTGAGAATTCAGATGCCATTGGTTCAGGAACCATACTTTGAAAACTATAGTTCTAGAACATCGTAAGTGGTTTAAGTGAAGTATCAACAACGTAGGTGTGATGTGGATTTAAAGTCTGTCTCTGAAACTGAAACCCAACAAACGGCCCATTAATTTTTAAAATTGACATATAATTCATATGCCATTTTCATATCTTCTTTGGAGAAATGTCTATTCACATCCTTTGCTCATTTTAAAAATTGGGTTATTAGCCTTTTTACTGTTGAGTTGTAAGAGTTCTTTATGTATTCTAGATACAAGTCCCTTATCAGAGATATATGATTTGCAAATATTTTTACCATTATGTGTGGGTTGTCTTCGCACGTTATTGATGGTGTCCTTTGAAGAACAAAGGTTTTAAAATTTTGATGAAGTCTAGTTTATCTATTTTTTCTCTTATCACTTATGCCTTTGGTGTCACATCTAAGAATTCATTGTCTAATCCAACATCTCACACAGATTTACTTCTTTGCTTTCCTCTAAGAGTTTTATAGTTTTAGCTCTTACATTTATGTCTATGATCAATTTGGAGTTAATTTTTGTGTATGGTGTAAGGAAAAGGTCCAACTTTATTCTTTTGCATGTGGATATCAAGTTGTCACTCATTTTACCTTTTAAAAATGGAGAAATAAAAAAAAACTAGAACAACAATGATTTTGGTGGGAACTTTTCGAATATTAGTGTGGTGTGAACAGTATTTATTTCTATAGCTTTGCTTGTACCCAATCAAATACATTCATTCATCCAATAAATACAGAGCATCTATTTTGTGCCAAGTATGTCTAAGCTGATGGTGTTACAGCAATAAATAAAGCAAGTCCTTGCCTACATGTAGCTTACATGCTAGTGAGAAAAATGGGCATAAGTAAATAAATGAATAAATAAATATATAATATACAGCAGCAGTCATAAGCATTATGAAGAAAAAGCAGAGCAAAATGGTAGAGGTGATATGGCGCTGGAGAGAGGATGCTATTTTATATTGGATGGGACAGTCAGGAAAGGCCTCTAAATTGGCTGCATTTGTTTGGTACCTGAATTAAATAAGGGGATAAGCCATGTAAATATCTGGAGGAAGAGTGTTTCAGGCAGAGGGAAGAACAGATGCCATTATCATAGGGTGGGGATTTGGTAGGGTTCTTCTGGGAAGAGTAAGCAAGGCAATGAGGCTAGAGTGTGGTCCATGAGGGGGTGATGGGTGGAAAATGATGTTCAAGAGGTACTCAGGGACCACACCCATGAGAAAACCAAGAGTTTTCTGACTTTTTGTCTGGCAAAGCATTTTGGCTTACAATATTTGCACTGGCCTTGAACAAAAGTCAATAACATTCTTTCTTCCTCTTTGAATGTAGTGCCTGCCTCAAAACTTTTAGTAGAAAAAAAGAATACAAATAAGTATATGAACATAATTGCAAGGCATAGATTTTTTTCTTTGGGAAAAAAATCCACCAAAATAATTCAAAAGGAAAAAGTAATTCAAAAGAAAGACTTTTCAGAGTCCTTCTATTTGCCTATGCGATTTCTATTAATTAAACCTCCTTCTTTTTCTTTGTTTAAGGTTTGTGGCCAGGTCTGCTGGCTGCCCACCAAAATCTGCTCTCCCCTGCAACTTAGTAATAGGAAGCAGCTGCCCAGCCAGAGACCACATTTCCCCTATTCTCTTGCAGTAGCTGGGGCCATGTGACCAGTTCTCACCAATGGAATATGAATGGAAGTGGTGTGTACTGCTTCTGAGCTCTGGTCTTTAAGGGCAGGTGGGCCTACTCTATGGTCTTCCCCTTTCTACTAGCTGGATGCAGAAGGTGATGAGGCTGTATGAGATGGTTTAGCAATGGATTAGAAGCAGCCTGGATCCCTGAATCAGCATGTGAAAAAGAGCTTCCCGATGATCCAGAAATGCTTGCCTTGGACTACTATGTGAGCAAGTTTGTACCTCTTTTGTGTTTGAATTATTACATCTGTGGATATGTATATTACAGCAATTAGCCTACTTAAATACAAGCTCAACTTAGATTGAAAGACAAAAAGTAGACTACTTGGAAAGCTAGACTGAAGGGAACTAGTATTGAGCATATGCTAGATTGGGCCTGGAGAGGTTTGGAATTGAACGGCTTCCCCTCTCGGGTCAGATGTGTTGTTATTGCATAGAGAGCTTTCCCTTTTTACTATACCCTTGGCAGTGGAGGCGAAGGGGTGGGTGTGGGTAGTAGTGGGGATGTGGCAGTGGGGAAGGGGGAAGGGGGTGAGCCCCTGGATGTGTCCTCAGGAGCATCTGCACAAGTGGGCAGAGATGGCGTATGGCCCAGGGAGGATTTGTCAGCTCACTGGGCCCTGTCTGTCATCTCTGTTCTATCAATGAACATAGGACGGCAGACTCATGCATAGACCACAAACAGGAACTTGCTGGCTCAATGGCATGCTGATTTTTTTAAACTAAAAGAATAAAGATTTTTATTGAGCACTATAAGTAGCCTTTAATAATCTTCTAATTTACCTCACCAAAATCCATCTACAATCAATCAAACTTAATAGTAGTTCATTCTTGCACAATCCATGAATTAGGGCAAAAGTGTCACCACCTTACGTTAAGACCTAAAGATATCTACTTAGCTCTCATGGGCAGGGAATGAGGAACTACACCTCATGTATGATCATCAACTTGTAGTGGAAAGGGAGGTCGTTGGTATGACGCAGGGAGAATTTGGGACTCATGGCACCCACTGTACAGGTCATGTGGTCACTAGTGAATCTGGGCCCAAACTTTGCTGAGAAAAATAGGTAAAGGCATATTAACTCTGGGAAAGTCAAATAAATCAGAAGTGGGTGAATTTAGGTGAATTTGGGTGATTTCAGTAAATGGCGCTGGCCAAATAATTTTGTTAAACCTTTGGTAATTTATTTATTTATTTATTTTTTTACCTTTGGTAATTTAAAGATGAGATATCTGCCTATAACCTCACTTGTGATTTTATTTTTCTATTCTTTTTTGTTTATTTCTCCCTATAGTATTGTAAAGACAAAAATTCAAAAAAAAAATTTCACTTTTCTTTCAGAGACTTATTAAAGATACTTATCAATAAGACACTTATTAAAATCCAAGCCAAGATAGGTTGAAAGAGCAAACTGCCACCAGAAGCAGTTATGATGGTGGGAGTGGTCATGAGAGGGGTGAGGGGGTCGGGGGAAATGAAACAGGAGTAGAATCTGGGAGAGGGTTGGTTGGTCCACCCTTTCCCCCGCCCCTGCCCTGGGTTCTTCATACTGGGCTGTCAGAGTGTGTGTGAGTACGTGTGTGTGAGAGTGCATGTGTGTGTGTGTGTGTGTGTGTGTGTGTTCCATACCATGGATATTACATAGCTGGGCTGTAATCACTTTCGCTTCTTGGCTATTGGCAACGGTGTGGAGTAGAAGGTCAGTCTCTTCATGTAGCGGAGCAGAGTGATTAGACAGCAGGACTGTTAATTAGAATGCTAAGACTGTAACAGGGCACCTTCTCACCAATCAGCTGTGTGAAGGCAGCTAAAATTGTAAAAAGCTGAAGAGAAACCATGTGGAATACTTGTTGGTGCCAGAATCACTAATGCCCTGAAGAAAAAGAGCCAAGTATCAACCCCACACAGGATTTTAACTCTAAGGAAAGACGCAGGGTGAATTCCAATTTAAGTGTTGAGCAAGTGCCAAGATTAGATTAAGCAGTGAATAAGCAGTTAAAGGTAGTAACGAGGTATATGTATTTCTTTAAATCTTGCTCTAAATGCTGTAATCAATTTTTATCTATAATAATTTGAGATGAATTGTTATGCTTTGTTAACTTAATAAAGTATTCCATTTTTATAGAAAGGCACAGAGGCATGGAAAAGCACGCTAACTTCCCTTCTCCTGCAAGGCGCCTTCTGTTCCAGGCTGTGGTCATGAGTCTGCCCAGGAGCAGCCGACTCAGATGGCAGTCACGACTGCAAGGGCGCAGGAAGCCCTATGGGCGCATTCCGAAACCCAAACCTACAAAAGAGCAAGCAAGTTTCTTAGAAGAATGAGAGACAATGAGAGGGGCCAAAAAGGTGCCAGCAGCCCATGGAGCCAGGAACTCTGCCCGCACGCCTGATAGACCGATGGGGCTCTGACGTAAGCGAGGTGACTGTCGGCAAGGATGTCAGTTGACAAGTTGGGGAGCCCTTGAGCACGCTGGCCTCTTTTTCTACTTGCCTCTTATTCACACTGTAGGGCCCATCCCTGCCGTATTCTTAATCCCTCCTGCCACATTCCTGCTCTTGCCAACCTCATGCATTCTAATCTACTAAGGATTCCCTATTAAGAGAGTATTTTTCCCCTAAGCATCGGAAAAAGGTAAAGGGATTTCCAGAAGAGATGTCTTGGACACTGTGGATTTATGCGACAGAATGGAGGTATAGCCCTTCCCAATTAAAAAGAAAGACGTTTAGAGGATGGGCAGGGAGGATGAAAGTGTAAAGTGAAGGCGTTGGTGACAGTGGTATTAGTTTGTATCACTGCCCACCACTGCCACACTGTGTGACCTTGGGCATGTTACCTAAACTCTCCAAAAATCAATTTTTGTCATTCTCATCATAGAGTTAAAAATAATTACCTCTTGGTGCTGTGAGGAGTACATTTAATAATTTATACAAATCTCTTGGTACAAAGCTTGAAACACAATAAGAATTAAATAAGTGATAGCCAGTGTTTGTAGCTATTATTGTTGTGCCTACATTACTGTTCCTGACTTTGAAATTCCTGTGCAATCTGCCTCTACCCCACCTGCTTACCTGTCTCCTCCCTTCCTTCATCCCTCCGTTCCTGCCATTTATGTTCATCGTGAACAGGTGCCAGGCTCCATCCAGGCCCTCCCCTGTTTTCTTCTCCTAATTCTCACCATGGCTTTGGGATGAAATGCCCCTTCCTATGCTTCCATCTCATCCCTCGAGGCTCGGCTTGAGTCCCATCTCCTCTGTGAAGCTCTTTATAGCAATTTCTGCTCACTTTGGGCTCTTCCTTTCTCCGAATTACTATTTGTGTCATAGACATTAGTGCTGAATTATATGGAGAAGAACTGCCTGTGATGACGGAAAGGTGCCATAGCTGTGCTGTCCAGGACAATAGCCGCTATTACATGTGGCTAGTGAGTACTTGAAATGTGGCTAGCGTGATTGAAGAAGTGAATTTTAAATTTTATTTAATTTTAATCAATGAAACTTTAAATTTGAATGAATACCTCGGTGCAACATGTCAACTACCTATTCTGACAAAAGCTCTTGTGAGAGGTAACACGCATGTGTTTCTGCTGGCCTCCTGGTGCCACGCCTACCTTCTCTTTCCACGGTGTCCTCTCTGCTCATGGAGAAATCAAGGGATGGTCTTGGGGGAAGAGGAAATAGAGGTGCAGTGCTCAGTCAGAGGGGGCTGGTCACGAGCTGGACTGTGAGTAATCTTGCAGGAATGGATATCCGTGTTGGCAGGATTTACAGGAGCCCTGCCCTGGTGAGTTCTTGCAGCTCCACATGTGAGGGAAGCCTTTTCATGGGGACTCTTGAGTCACTGTGGCTGACCAATGGACCTGACCTTTGTAGGGAGGGATCCCTGGAGTCAGTGCTGTGGCATCCCACCTGGCCTGGACTGGACCACTGCTTGACCCTTCCTTCCTGATTTGAGTCTTCTTGGAGAGTCTTCACCGTGTGACTCAGCTCTGGCTCCTGATTTCAGACTTTTCAGAGCTGCCTTGGATTCCTCCCTCTCTATCTTGAGTCTATTCTGTGTTTCCCAGTGGTTCATGAAACATTTGGAGATCACAGACTCCTCTGAGAAGCTATGAATGTTATGAACACTCTTCTTAGAAAAATATACATGGTCACATTCATATACAATTTTGCATACAATTTCAGCAGGGTCACAGATCAATTGAAGCCTAGGCCTAGGTCTGAGACCCTTGGTTAAGAACATTTGCTTTACTCTGATGTTAGAAATTCCATATGCAATTCTGTCTCAGCACCAGCTCAGTTCTAACTTATTCTGTGCTCACCCGGTAACATTTTGACAACTGGTTTGGGGCTCTAGTTACCTTAATAACAGAAACAGTCACTCTAAATAGCTATGAGGAGTATTTCAGTCACTATAAATATCTGTCCCCATTAGGCAGGTTAATAGATTGGCATTCTGGCTTATAAGTCCTTTCACCCTTGCAAAAATAGTTTTTCAAGCTTAGTTATATCTAGGTGCAATTATAAAATTTATAAAACAGCAGTACTGAGCTCGACTCTAGACTGAGAGTCCTCCCAACCCGACAGCCTCACCTTCTCTAGTTAATTAGGGGTATCCAGCCCTGGATCTGTCATGTAGTACCATTTATATCCTCCATTAAACTTTGAGTTCATACTTCTTTAACTCACCTGGGCTTTCTTCTGATCTGACCTGATCCTTCATCTCACAGACCACAAAGTAAGAGCTGGAAGATTTACTGAGACGATTTGTTGCAGAGGCTCAGGGAGGGAAGTGGCTGGTCTAAGTTCTCACAGGATGGGTGACAAGGCAGGGCTAGAACCCAGCTGACTTTTATTCCAGTTCAGTTTTCAGTTTCTCTATGCTCTATGGATGATTTGTCCTCTCGTTTTGGATAAGATGACTTAGGAAGTTGAGCCTGTATTGTATGTGTAGGGAGACCTCATTTCATGCCTTGGATATATTCTTGCAAATTTGATAATAAAGTGAATTTCAGTAAATTATATATCTTATCATGTTTCTCAAAGATTAGAAATGTATTCCTTCTGTTAAAGCTTTCAGCCTTGAGTATACACTTGGATATGATAGAAAAACCACATGCTTGGAGTGAAAAGAATTTTCTGATGAAATATTAAAATAATGTTCTGAATAAACCAACAAATATTAAAGTGTGAGACAAAAATCTTTTTGTTAGAGGAAGATACAGCCTGTCTATTTCTTTAGCTTTAATGTATATTTTTCTCTATATGCAGGTAAATATTCCTTTTGAAAAGCTCTAGCTTTTATTTCTTCTTTCTGAAGAGTTTATCTTGCATAATCACTATTAATTGTTTATTTAACAGCCTAGATTAGCTTGCTGCAATGTTTGCTTGGCATCTTGTGTAAATTCTTCATCATTAAAAGTCAGCTTTCCTATAGCATTATTAAGATTTATTATTTCTGTAAGTATGACTTTCTCTGTCATGGGGTTTCTATAAGTGGAATAGATAAATAAAGAAGCAGCTATTTTGGTTTTTTACTAGCCATAGGATATTCTCTTTTATAATTTAATAAAAATACCTAAAATGTTATATGAGATAATGTGAAGTTTGGAATTTTTGGACCAAAAAAGTCTGACATCAGTTTTCTTTCCTCAGTTACTTGCCGTGATAATCTTTCCTCTGGCCAAGACAATCATAGTAACTCTCCTAGCCTAATCCTACGGCCAGTACATTTTGTACTGTACATGATTTCAGGAGGAACGAAGAGCTGCAGAGACAGCCCTTAAACTTCATATTAATTAATCATGTCAGCTGTTCCCCTACTAAACTTTTAACTGGAGCAGCTAAGAGGGCACAAACGGATAGGTTTGAATTTCATCTCTTTTTGTTTTCCTTGCTCACTCTCTGGGAAAGGGCTAATGAGCAGTGAAATGGCCAGGCCTGAGACGCCAGAGGAGGGAGGGAGAGGACCTGCCTGTGGAGCCTGCCGGCTGTGTAATCAGCTCCTGAATTATCACAAGGTGTCCCACGGTTTTATGATGGTGTTGGAAATATCCAGGCTCCAATGTCGAAGGGAGTAAGGAGAAGAAAAGATGATCTTCCCATTGGCATGATGTCCCCTTTGTCTACTGGATTGGAGATGTACTTCCCAAGAAGGCTCTTTAGAGAAAAAATAATAGAAGACAAATGTTGGTTTGCAAAGTGTAATAAACCCGTTAGTGTTTACAGTACAGATGCTGACACTGTTTAAGCTAATAGCAAGCTGTTGCCTAAGCATCTTTTGGAGGGTAATTAAAAGGCTCCTAGATGCACTGAAGTCAATTATATTAAAATTTTATTTGTAGGGAGTGCTCAAGATTTCAGGTAAAAAAATAAGAACTGATGACCCAACCAAAGATATTTTCCTACCACGGGCAATAGGGATGCTACCAGGAGGAGATCCCAATTAAAGATCAGGGCTTGGTTACAAAGGCAGAGAACTCAAATCAGCTTTCCTCTGATCCAACCCAGTACTACCTTAATGAGGAAAAAAAAAAAGTTCACTATTGCAACGTTATTAAGTAGAATTTAGAAGAAAGAACTAATTATTCCTCTGGGAAAAAAAGACCAAAGAAATGTGTGGGCCTGTTTGAAGAAGTTTCAGTAGAAGCAAGGCTCTGAGAAGATGCTTTTTTTTTTTGAGAGCTGCATTCTTCAGATATAACGAATGGGTTATGTTTGCTGTTTATTTGTTTGCTCTTTTCCAAAAAACCTACCAGGTCCAGTTGGAGTTCCCAGAAGAATTCCAGAAGAAATATTTCAGGAGATCCAGCTACCTGAGACTGTTGATGACTGACAGGCTGTGTGACCTCAGAGAAGTCGCTGTCCTGCTCTGAGCATCAGATTCCTAGGATCTGTAAAGAGAAAGAAACACTTCCAGCTCAAAAAAGGGCTGATTCTGCTGTAATTGTACTTTGTATTGAGAAAATATCTCTTCTTTTAACCCCCAAGTAATTTGGAAAAAGCTGTCAGTACTTAAAACCCCTATGCAATTCACAGGTATTATTGCAGTTGGAATAACAGAGTCAGTGAAGTTATGTGGCGGGAGCAAGGTGACCTTGTCACTTTTCAGAGGAGGATGGAGAACTCCTGATCCCAGAGCTTAAGCCATTCAGCAAGAATTGTATGGAAAATGAAAAAGTCTGATGGAATTTGGTGTTTGGTGTTTTCCTCAGTCATGTGGGTTTTTCCGTTTCTTAACAGTCCTCTCTATCTTTTTGTTCTTTGACCAGAGTTCATCAACAGTAGCTGTAGCCGAAAGTAACAGAATGGGAGTGATGTCATTTTTAAAAAAAAATTGGCTTTAAAAAAAGACTTTATATTTTAGAGCAGTTTTATTTTCACAACAAAATTGAGAAGAAGGTACAGAGATATCCCATATGCCTCCTGCCTCCACACATGCATAGCCTTCTGCGTTATCTACATCCCACAATGGAGTGGTGCATTTGTTACAATTGATGAACCTTGACACATCATTATCACCCAAAGTCCATAGTTTACATTAGGGTTCACTCTTGGGGTTGTACATTATATATACAACAAATTCATAATGACATGTATCCACTGTAACAATATTACACAGAGTAATTTTACTGCCCTGGAAATCCTCCCTGCTCTGCTTATTCATCCTGCTTTCACCCCTGCCCTTGGCAACCACTGGTCTTTTTTACTGTATCCATACTTTTGCAGTTTCCAGAATGTCATGTAGGTGGAAACATACAATATGTAGCCTTTTCAGACTGGCTTCTTTCACTTAGCAATATGCATTTAAAGTTTCCTCCATGTCTTTTCATGATTTGATCAATCATTTGTTTTTAAGCACAGAATAATATTCCTTGCTGGATGTACCACAGTTTGTTTATCTGTTCACCTATTGAAAGCCATCTTGGTTGAAGGACGAAGTTTTCTGAAGTCACGTTTTCATGTTGTCTTTCGCAGGACTGGTGGTGTGGGGCATGTGAGGTGAGAACCTGCGTATGTGGGGAGAACTTATGTCGTCACAAATTTCCTTCCTGGGAGGATCTCTTGACACCCATTCTCCATATTCCCAGCCAGGGCTGTCTCTGACATCTGCTGTACCCAGAAGAGATACACTGGGCTGAAAAATTGGGGACTTTTGCAGCCGTGTTTCTTTGCCTGGTGGCTCTCACCCATATTTCTCGGCCCCGTCAGTGGTGAGCCACAAGGCAGCACTGTCTGCTCCAGCTCTCTGACCTTGTTCACTGGGGCTAAAGACCTCCTCATAGTCCTCACGGCTGGACCTGGGAGTTCTTGGAGGTATTTTAGGAATAATCAGCACACTGGCATTTGATACTTTTACCACCTTCTGCTCTCCAGCTCTGACTCCTAGGATGCTGACTGTTGTCACTCCTGTTTAGGTCTTGGTGTAAGTGCCTGGGCCTGGAATTGAGGAAAATTGAGTGCATCACCTCTGGTGGTGACCTATTCATTTTTTTCCCTTAACTTTATTTTACTGTGGTAAGAACACTTAACATGAGGTCTCCTTCTTATCATTTTTAAGTGTATGACACATTATTCTTGACTATAGGTATAGTATTGTTCAGCAGATCTCTAGAACTTGTTCATATTGCTTAATTGATACTTTATGCCCACTGATTAGTAATTCCCCATTTCTCCTCCCCCCAATCCCGGGCAACCACTCTTTGATTCTATGAACTGACTTATTCAGATACCTTATATAAGAGAAATCATGCAATATATTCCTTTCTGTGATTGGCTTATTTCACTTAGCATAGTGTCCTTGAGGTTCGTCCATATTGTTGCATGTGGCAGAATTTCCTTCTTTTTAAAGGCTGAATATCATTCCATGGTATATACCATTCATCTGTTTTCTGTATTCATACATCTGCTGATAAATATTTAGGTTAGTTTCATATCTTGGCTATCGTGAATAGTGCTGCAATTAGGATCTCTGGGATCCTAATTTCAATTTTTTTGGATAAATACTCAGAAGTGGGATTGCTGGATCATACGATAGTCTATTTTTATTTTCTGCTGAACCTCCATACTGTTTTTCATGATGGCTGAACGATTTTGCATTCCACCATTAGTGTGCAGGGTTTCTCCCATGAAAATAGTAAGTAGTGAACCCCTTGCAGGTAGGAGGAAATATTGGTTGTTTATTATAGGTTGGACTCAGAAGGTGTTTAACTCTTTACATTAATATTTGTGAAGAGCATTTCTCCACATCCTCACCAACAGTTGTCTTTTTTGTTTTGATAATAGTCTTCCTGACAGGTGTGA
The DNA here is from genome assembly GCF_041146395.1 of Eulemur rufifrons. Taxonomy (NCBI): domain Eukaryota; kingdom Metazoa; phylum Chordata; class Mammalia; order Primates; family Lemuridae; genus Eulemur; species Eulemur rufifrons. The sequence continues at coordinate 120,131,528 of NC_090989.1, forward strand.
GGTGGTATCTCATTGTTCTTTTGATTTGCATTTCCCTGATGACTAGTGATGTTGAACATGTTTCATATATTTGGTGACTATTTGTATGTTTTATTTGGAGAAATGTCTATTCAAGTCCTTAGGTCATTTTTTTAATTGTGTCATTAATTTTTTTGCTGTTGAGTCATGTAAGTTCCTTATATATTTTGGAGGTTAACTCCTTATTGGATATATGGTTTGCAAATATTATTTTGCCATTCTGTAGGTTCTCTTTGTTCTATTGATTGTTTCCTTTGATGGGCAGAAACTTTTTAGTTTGATGTAAACTTGTTTACGTTGTTTTTGTTGCCTGTGCTTTTGGTGTTATGTACATGATATTATTGTCAAGACCAATATTATAAGATTTTCCTCTCTTTTACTTTTTCTAGGAGTTTTATAGTTTTAGGTCTTACGTTTAAATCTTGAAACAATTTTGAGTTGATTTTTGTATACAGTGTAAGACAAAGGTCCAATTTCATTCTTGTGCATGTGGATATTCAGTTTTCCCATCACCATTTGTTAAGGAGACTATCCTTTGTTGTGTATTTTTGGTACCCTTGGTGAGGAAGGGTAGATGTATGCATGGATTTATTTCTGAGCACTCTGTTTCATTGTGCTGGTCTACAGTAGTTCCCCCTTATCTTCAGTTTTACCTTGTATAATTTCAGTTACCCACAGTCAACAGTGGTACAAAAATATTAAATGAAAAATTTCAGAAATAAATAATTCGTAAGTTTTAAATGGCATGGTATAGTATGATGAGACCCTGTGCTGTCCTGCTCTGTCCCATCCAGGATATGAATCATCTGTCTGTTCAGTGTATCTATGCTATACATGCTACCCACCTGTTAGTCAGCAGTTTTCTCAGTTATCAGACAGAAAAAACATAGTAAATATAGGGTTTGGTATTATCTGCAGTTTTAGGCGTCCACCAGAGGTCTTGGAATGTATCCCCCATGGATAAGGGTAGGCTACTATATATGTCTGTCTTTATGCCAGTATCATGATGTTTTGATTACTGTAGCTTTATAATATATTTTTATTTTTTCCATTTTTTTAAATTTCAGCATATTACAGGGGTACAAATGTTTAGGTTACATATATTGCCTTTGCCCCGCCCAAGTCAGCTTCAAGTGTGTCCATCCCCCAGACGGTGTGCACCACACCCATTAGGTGTGAATATACTCATCCCCTGCTCCCCCTTCCCACCTGCCTGACACCCAATGAATGTTACTACTTTATGTGCACGTAAGTGTTAGTCAGTTAATACTGATTTGATGGTGAGTACATGTGGTGCTTGTTTTTCTATTCTTGTGATACTTCACTTAGAATGGGCTTCAGCTCCATCCAGGATAATACAAGAGGTGCTAGATCACCATTGTTTTTTTGTGGCTGAGTAGTACTCCATGGTATACATATACCACATTTTATTAATCCACTCATGTACTGATGGGCACTTGGGTTCTTTCCACATCTTTTCAATTGGGAATTGTGCTGCTATAAACATTTGAGGGCAGATGTCTTTTTTATAGAATGTCTTTTTTTTCCCTTTGGGTAGATGTCCAGTAACGGGATTGCTGGATCTAGTGGTAGTTCTACTTTGTAGCTCTTTGAGGTATCTCCATATTACTTTCCGCAGAGGTTGTACTAGTTTGCAGTCCCACCAGCAGTGTATGAGTGTTCCTAACTTCCTGCATCTACACCAACATTTATTGTTTTGGGACTTTTTGATAAAAGCCATTCTCACTGGAGTTAAAGGATATCTCATTGTGGTTTTGATTTGCATTTCCCTGATGAATAGAGATGTTCAGCATTTTTTCATATGTTTGTTGGCCATTGGTCTGTCTTCTTTTGAAAAGTTTCTGTTCATGTCCTTTGCCCACTTTTTAATGGGTATAATATATCTTTAACCAGGAAGTGTGATATCTACACCTTTGTTCTTCCTTCTCAAGATTGATCTGGCCATTTGTGATCTTTTGTGATTCCTATGAACTTTAGAATTATTTTTTATATTTCTATAAAAAATGCCATGGAGATTTTGATAGTGATTGCGCTGAATCTGGAGATTGCTTTGGGTAGCATGAACATTTTAACCACATTAAGTCTTCTGATCCATGAATACAGAATGTCTTGCTAATTGTTTGTGTCTTTAATTTCTTTTGTCAATGCTTTGTAGTTTTCAGTAAAGAGTTTTTCACCTCCTTAGTTAAGTTTATTCCTAAGTATTTTATTCTTTTTGATACTATTGTAAATAGGATTGTTTTCCTGGCTTCCTTTTCATACAGTACATTATTAGTGTATAGAAATGCAATTGATTTTTATATGATAATCTTGTATTCTGAAAATTTACCAAATTAATTTATTAGTTCTAACAGTTTTTTTAATGTTGTCTTTAGGATTTTCTATGTGTAAGATTGAATCATCTGCAGACAGGGACAATTTTACTTCTTTCTTTCCAATTTGGATACCTTTTATTTCTTTTGCTTGCCTAATTGCTGTAGTTAGGACTTCCAATACTATGTTGAGTAGAAGTTGCAAGATGGGCATCCCTGCCTTGTTCACGATCTTAGAGGAAAAGCTTCCAGTTTTTCACCACTGAGCATCATAATAGCTGTGGGTTTTTTTTTATATATAGCCTTTATATATGTTGAGGTATTTTCTTTCTATTTCTGGTTTGTTGAGTTTTTGTCATAAAAGAGTGTTGAATTTTGTCAGTGCTTTTTTGCATCTATTGAGATTATCATGTGGTTTTTATCCTTTAATCTGTTAATAGGGTGTATCACATTAATTGATTTTTGTATAATAAACCATCCTTGCATCTCAGTGATAAATCCTTTGTAATTATGGTGTATGATCCTTTTAGTGTGCTGTTGGATTTGGTTTGCTAATATTTTGTTGAGGATTTTTGCATCTACACTCATCAGGAATATTGACCTGTAGTTTTCTTTTCTTGTGGTATCTTTGTCTACTTTTGGTATCAGGGTAATGCTGGCCTCATAGCATGAGTTTATTATTATTATTATTTTTAGAGATAGGGTCTCACTCTGTTGCTCAGGCTGGAGTGCAGTGGCATGATCATAGTTCACTGCAGCCTGGAACTCCTAGGCTCAAGCAATCCTCCCATCTCAGCATCCTGAGTAGCTGGGACTACAGATGTGTGCCACCATGCCTGTCCAATTTTTTAAAGTTTTTGTAGAGACAGGGTCTTGCTATGTTGCCCAGACTGGATAACATGAGTTTAGAAGTATTTCCTCATCTTGAATTTTTTGGAAGAGTTTGAGGATTGGTATTAATTTTTCTTTAAATGTTTGGTAGATCTCAGTAGTAAAGCAATTTGATTGTGGGCCTTTTTTCATTGGGAGGTTTTTTATTACTATTCAATCTTCATTCTAGTTACAGATCTGTTCAGACTTTCAATTTCTTCATGATTTAATCTTGGTAGGTTGTATGTTTCTAGTAATTTATCCATTTCTTTTAGGTTATCCAGTTTGTTGGCATATACTTGTTCACAGTAGTCTCTTATGATTCTTTTTATTTCTATGGCATCACTTGTAATATCTCCTCTTTCATTCTGAGTTTTTTTGAATCTTCTTTTTTTCTTACTTTGTTTAGCTAAGGGTTTGTCAATTTTGTTTATCTTTTCAAAAACGAACTCTTAATTTCATTGATTTTTTTCTATTGTTTTTCTATTTTCTATTTCATTTATTTCTGCCCTAATCTTTATTTCCTTCATTCTGCTAACTTTGGGCTTAGTTTGTTCTTTTTCTAGCTCCTTGAAGTATAAAGTTAAGTTCTATATTTGAGATCTTTCTTTTTTTAATACAGGTATTAATATTTATTGCAATAATATTTTTGGCAATATTGCAAAAAATTCTTAGTGATGCTTTTGTTAACCCATTTGTTTTGGTATGTGTGCTTTTATTTTCATTTATCTGTGGGTATTTTTAAATGTCCTTTTTAATTTCTTTTTTGATTCAATGGTTGTTCAAGAGTATAGTGTTTAATTTGCATATATTTGTGAATTTTCTGGTTTTCATTCTATTTATAGTTTCAGTCCATTGTGGTAAGTAAAGATATTTGGAATGATTTCAATCTTCTTAATTTTTTTTTTTTTGAGACAGTCTCACTCTGTCACCCAGGCTAGAGTGCTGTGGCATCAGCCTAGCTCACAGTAACCTCAAACTCCTGGACTCAAGCAATCCTCCTGCCTCAGCCTCCCAAGTAGCTGGAACTACAGTTGGGTACCACCATACTTGGCTAATTTTTTCTATTTTTAGTAGAGACAGGGTCTTGCTTAGGTTGGTCTTCAACTTCTGACCTCAAATGATCCTCCCACCTCAGCCTCTCATAATGCTAGGATTACAGGCATTAACCACCATGCCCAGCTGTCAATCTTCTTAACTTTTTAAAGACTTGTTTCATGACCTAATATGTGATCTATCCTGGAGAATGTTCTGTGTGCTCTTGAGAAGAATGTGCATTCTACTGCTGTTGGGTAAAATGTTTTTTATATGTTTTTTAGGTCTATTTGTTATATAGTGTTATTCAAGTCTTCTGTTTCTTTATTGATCTCTCTCTGAATGTTCTATTTGTTATAGAAAGTGGAATTTTGAAGTTTCCCACTATTGTATTGCTATCTATTTCTCCCTTCAGTTCTGTCAATGTTTATATATTTGTGCTCTGATGTTAAGTGCATATATATTTATAATTGTTATATCTTCCTGGGGGATTGACCCTCTTATCATTACATAATGCCTTTCCTTGTCTCGTGTGACAGTTTTTTTTTTTTTTTGAGACAGAGTCTCGCTCTGTTGCCCGGGCTAGAGTGAGTGCCGTGGCGTCAGTCTAGCTCACAGCAACCTCAAACTCCTGGGCTTAAGCGATCCTACTGCCTCAGCCTCCCGAGTGGCTGGGACTACAGGCATGCGCCACCATGCCCGGCTAATTTTTTATATATATATATTTTAGTTGTCCATATAATTTCTTTCTATTTTTAGTAGAGACGGGGTCTCACTCTTGCTCAGGCTGGTCTTGAACTCCTGACCTTGAGCGATCCACCCGCCTCGGCCTCCCAGAGTGCTAGGATTACAGGCGTGAGCCACCGCGCCCGGCCGCAGTCTATGTCTTTTGATTGGGGAATTTAATTCATTTACATTTAAATTAATTATTGACAGAGGAGGATTTGCTATTGCCATTTTGTTAATTATTTGTTAATCTTGTTCTTTTATCTTTTTCTCTCTTCTTTTTTTTGTGTTTTGTTGATTCTTTTGTATTGATATGCTTTGATTCCTCTTTTTCTTTTAACTTCTACACGTACTTTTTTGTTACCTTTGGGCTTACATAAAATATTGTATAGTAGTCTATTTTAAGTTGATAACAACTTAAGTTCAATTATTAATACATACAAAAACTCTACACTTTAACTCCTCCACATATTTTGTTATTGTCACAATTTATATCTATTCATATTATGTATCTTTAAACATATTTTTTAGTTTAGTTATTTTAAATACTTTGTCCTTTAACTTTTATACTAGAATTAAAAATGATTTACCATCACCATTACAGTAAAACAGTATTTTGTATTTGTCTATATTTACCTTTACCATTGAGTTTCATACTTTCTTATAATATGGTGCTATTGTTTAGTATCTTTTTGTTTCACCTTGAAAAATTCCCTTTAGCATTTCTTGTAAGGCAAGACTAGTGGTAATGAACACTCTACTCTCAGCTTTTGTTTGGGAAAGTTTTTATTTCTTGTTAATTTTTGAAGGATAGTTTTTCTGGGTATAGTATTAATATTATTGGTTGGCAGTTTTTTTTAATTTCAAAATATTAAGGGGGTACAAATGTTTTAGGTTACATGGATCATTTTTGTAATGTTTGAGTCCTGGCTATAGGTATGCCTGTCACCCAGATAATGTTCATAGTACCTGTTAGGTAGATTTTTGCCTCTCTTCTTTTCCCCTTCCCCCCTGGGTTAATATCCACTGAGTTTTACTTCCCTTTGTGTAGATGTGTGCTCTTCAGTTAGTTCCAATTTAATAATGAGTATATGTAGTGTTTATTTTTCATTCTTGAGATTGTTGCAAAAGGTATTATTTCATCTTTTTTATGGCTGAGTAGTACTTCATGGTATATTTATACCCCATTTCATTAATGCATTCATGAATTGATGGGCATTTGGGTTAATTACACATTTTTGCAATTGTGAATTGTGCTGCAATAAACATTGGAGTACAGGCATCTTTTTGATGAAAATCTTCTTTTCCTTTGAGTAGATACCCAATAATGGGATTGGTGGATCATGAATCATAGGTCTATTTTTAGTTCTTTGAGGAACCTCCATGCTGTTTTCCATAGAGGTTGTACTAATTTGGAGTCCCACCAACAGTGTATAAGTGTTATTTTCTTTCTGCATTCATGCCAGTTTCTATTGTTCTTGGGCTTTAAAAAAAATTTTTTTTATTGATATATAATAATTGTACATATTCATGGAGTACATATTACATCTTGATACAAGCACACAACATACAATGATCAAATCAGGGTAACTGGGACATGATTCACCTGAAACATTCATCTTTGCTTTATGTTGGGAGCATTTGAAAATTTCTAGCTATTCTGAAATACAATAAACTATTGCTAACTATAGTTGCCCCATTGTACCACTGAACATCAGAACTTCTTCCTTCTATTAAACAGAATTACCCCTTCACCAACATCTCACAGAAAGACAAATATTTCATTTTCACACTCATATATGGGACCTAAAAAAAATTGATCTCAAGGAAGTAGTGAATAGAATGGTGGCTACTAGAGATTGGTAAGGGTGGTGGGAAGGGGTAATGAAGAGATGTTCTTGGGCTTTTTAATAAAAGCCATTCTAACTGGGGTAAGGTGATATCTCATTGTGGTTTTATTTTCCATTTCCCTGATGATTAGTGACACTGAGCATTTTTTATATGTTTATTGGCCATTTGTCTTTCTTCTTTTGAGAAGCTTCTGTTCATATCTTTTGCCCAATTTTTAATAGGGTTGTTTGATCTTATTTTCTTTTCTTCTTCTTCTTCTTCTTCTTCTTTTTTTTTTTTTTTTTTTTACTGATTTGCTTAAGTTCTTTGTAAATTCTGGTTATTAGCCCTTTATTGGATGTGTAGCTTGCAAACATTTTCTCCCATTCTGTAGGTTGTCTATTTGCTTTGTTGATTATTTAGTTGTTAAGAAGTCTTTTAATTTGATCAGGCCCCATTTATTAATTTTTGTTGTTGCCATGATTGCCATTGGGGTCTTAGTCATAAATTCTTTTCCCATACCAATATCTAGAAGAGTTTTCCTACATTTTCCTCTACAATTTTTATAGTTTCCTGCCTTAAGTCTAAGTCTTTTTTTTAAATTTCAGCTCATTATGGGGGTACAAAAGTTCAGGTTATGTATATTGCCCATGCCCCCCACATCCCCTGAGTCTGAGCTTCAAGCGTGTCCATTCCCTAGACAGTGCACATCACACTCATCACGTAGGTATGCACCCATCACCTCCCCCTCCCCCATCCCCCCGAGTCAGAACTTCAAGCGTGTCCATTCCCCAGACAGTGCGCATCGCACTCATCAAGTAGGTATACACCCATCCCTTACCCCAGCACCCACCTCTGTCCGATACCCAATTGGTGTTATTCCCAAATGTGCACTTAGGTGATGATCAGGGAAACCACTTTGCTGCTGAGTACATGTGGTGCTTATTTTTCCATTCTTGGGATACTTCACTTAATAGAATGGGTTCCAACTCTCTCCAGGAGAACCAAAGAGATGCCATATCACCATTATTTCTTATAGCTGAGTAATATTCCATGGTATATATATATCACATTTTGCTAATACATTCATGAATTGATGGGCATTTGGGTTGTTTCCACATCTTTGCAATTGTGAATTGTGCTGCTATAAACATTCGGGTGCAGGTGTCTTTTTTATAGAATGACTTTTGTTCTTCTGGGTAGATGCCCAATGATGGGATTGCTGGATTGAATGGTAGGTCTACTTAAATCTGTTTAAGGTATCTCCATATTGTTTTCCACAGGGGTTGCACTAGTTTACAGTCCCATCAGCAGTGTATGAGTGTTCCTGTCTCTCCGTATCCACGCCAACATGTATTGTTTTGGGACTTTTTGATAAAGGCCATTCTCACTGGAGTTAAGTGATATCTCATTGTGGTTTTGATTTGCATTTCCCTGATGATTAGAGATGTTGAACATTTTTTCATATGTTTGTTATCCATTTTTATATCTTCCTTTGAAAAATTTCTATTCATGTCATTTGCCCACTTTTTGATAGGGTTGTTCGATTTTTTCTTACTGATTTTCCTGAGTTCTAAATAGATTCTTATTATCAGTCCTTTATCTGATGTGTACTGCTGTCTTCAGGAAACATCTAACCTGCAAGGATGCATTTAGACTGAAAATAAAAGGGGGAACTCGATATTTCAAGCAAATGGAAGCCAAAAGAAAGCTGGTGTGGCAGTTTTAATCTCCAATAACTTAGTTTTTAAATCAACAAAAATAATGAAAGACAAAGATGGTTACTATATACTGGTGAAGGGTACAATTCAACAAGAAGACATAACTATACTTAATATATATGCACCCAACTTAGGTGCACCCAGATTTATAAAGCAAACCCTACTTGATCTGAACCAAATGATAGATAACAATACTATAATAGCCGGAGACTTTGACATGCCACTGACAGTACAGGACAGATCCTCCAAACAAAAAATAAACAAAGAAATAATGGGCTTAAATAGAATGCTAGAACAAATGGGCCTGACTGACATCTACAGAACATTCTACCCAAAATCCACTGGATATACTTTCTTCTCATCAGCTCTTGGGACATTCTCCAAGATTGACTATATCCTGGGACATAAAGCATGTCTTAAAAAATTAAAAAAAATAGAAATTATACCATGCATCTTCTCAGATCACAGCAGAATAAAAGTAATAATGAACCCTAACAGAAATTCTCATTCCTACTCAAAGTCATGGAAGCTAAACAACCTTCTCCTGAACGATTATTTTATAAATGAAGAAATCAAGACAGAAATCAAAAGATTCTTTGAATTAAACAACAAAGGAGACACAACTTATCAAAATCTGTGGGACATAGCTAAAGCAGTCCTGAGAGGAAAATGTATTTCCATAAATGCCTATATCAAAAAGACAGAAAAATTTCAAATAGACAATCTAATGAATAGACTCAAGGAGCTGGAGAAGGAAGAACAGACTGACCCCAAACCCAGTAGAAGGAGAGAAATTATTAAGATCAAATCAGAACTAAATGAAAAGGACAACAAACAAACCATAAGGGAGATGAATAAAACAAAAAGTTGGTTCTTTGAAAAGATAAACAAAATAGACACACATCTGGCTAGACTAACCAAGAGCAGAAAAGAAAAACTCTAATAACCTCCATCAGGAACATGAAAGGAGAACTCATGACTGATGCCACAGAGATACATGATATCATCTACAAATTCTACAAAAATCTTTATGCACACAAATTGGAAAATGTGGAGGAAATGGACAATTTTTTTTAAGTCTAAGTCTTTTATCCATCTTAAATTAATTTTTATGAGTGGTGAGAAGTAGGGGTCCTGTTTCATTGTTCTGTATGTGGCTATCCAATTTTTCCAACACCACTAATTGAATAAGGCTTCTTTTCCCCAATGTATGTTGTCTGCTTTGTCAAAGATTAGTTGGTTGTAGGTAGATGGTTTTATGTCTGGGTTCTCTGTTCTGTTCCATTAGTCTATGTCTCTATTTTTATACCAATACCATGCTGTTTTGGTTACTGTAGCCTTGTAGTATAATTTGAAGTCTGTTAATGTGATGCCTCCAGATATGTTCTTTTTGCTTAAGATTGCTTTGGCTATTCAGGCTCTTTTTTGGTTCCAAACGAGCATAGAATTATTTTTTCTAGATCTGTGAAGTATGACTTTGGTAATTTGATGAGGATTGTATTGAATTTGTAAATCACTTTGGGCAGTATGGATATTTTAACAATGTTGATTCTACTGATCCGTGAGTATGATATGTTTTTCCATTTGTATACTCTGTGAATTCTTTCCTCAGAGTTTCATAGTTCTCCTTGTAGAGATTTTTCACCTCCCTGGCTAGGTATACTGCTAGGTATTTTATTTTCTTTGTGGCTACAGTAAATGGTATTGAGTCTTTTATTTGACTTTAAGCTTGACTGTTATGAGTATATAGAAATGCTACTGATTTATGTACATTGATTTTGTATCCTGAGACTATGCTGTATTTATTTATCAATTTCAGGAGATTCTTGGTGGAATCTTTGGGGTTTTGTAGATACAGCATCATATTGTCAGCAAAGAGTGATAGTTTGACCTCCTATTTCCCAATCTGAATACCCTTAATATTGTCTCAGGTTGGCAGTTTTTTTTTTCTTTCAGCATTTTGAGTATATCAGTCCACTCTCTTCTGGCATGCAAGGTTTCTGCTGAAAAATCTCCTGATAATTTTAGGGTGGTTCCCTTAAATGTGCCAACTTGCTTTTCTTTTACTGTTTTCAAAACTCTCTTTGTCTTTTGATAATTTGATCATAGCATATCTCAATGTGGATTTCTTTGTGTTTATTTTATTTAGTGTCTTTTCGGTTTCTTATATATGGAAGAATCCTTCACCAAATTTGATAAGTTTTCAGCCATTATTTTTTGATAAGCTTTGTGGTCCTTTCTTTCTCTCTTCTTCTTTGATTGCCATTATGCATATATTAATCTGCTTGATGGTGTTCTATAAGTCCCTTGAGTTTTCTTCACTCTTTTTTTTTTCCTTGCTTCTCTGACAGCGTGATTCAATGACCTGTTATCAAGTTCACTGATCCTTTCTTCTACTTGATCCAGTCTGCTGGTGAATCCTTCTAGACAATTTTCAGTTCAGTTATTATATTCTTTAGCTCCATGATTTTTGTGTGGTGCTTTAAAATATATTCCATGTTTTGATTGAAATGAAAGGACTATCTCTCTGTTGTTCTCTTGACTTTGGTGAGCATCTTTATGACAGTTATTTTGAATTCTCTGTCAGGTGAATCATGTAACTCTGTTTTATTGGGGTTTGTTTCTGAAGTTTTATCTTGACCCTTTGTTTGGAACATCTTTTCTTAATTCTTTCTTTTCCTTAACTTTCTGTTTTGGTGTCTGTGCATTAGAAAAAACAGGGACCTCCTTTAGTCTTCACTGACACAGCTCTGTACAGGAGAAGATCCCTACCAATCAGCCCAGCCAGAGACTCTGGAGCTTCTACAAACTTTTTCCCTCCCCAGTGAGATGAAGGTAGCTATGGTTTTTGTCTTCTTACTCTGTGCTGAGCCAGGGGTCAGAAGGGGAGCTATGGCATCTACCAGTCCAAACTGCTCTTTGTTCTCCCTCAGGTGGCTAGACTGCCACTCACACTTGTAAGAGCACCAAGGCTGGAAAGATGAAAGCCAGTTCTCTGGGGACCCCCTCTCAGAAAAGTTGGGTTGCTAGATGCACAAACCAACCCCTTCCCTACTCTGGGAGAAACTGGGAGGTAGGGGGATCTCTTCCTGATCATATGGCATCGTGCCAGGGGTAGGGATTCTGGCAAGAGGTGTCCTGAATCTCCCTATCCACTTCAGTAAGTCAGTTTTAGTGTTCTTCTGGGGTGCAGAGGCAATTCAACTAGTGTCTGGATTTCTTACAAAGCAAATTTTTCTTAAATGTTGCTGAATTGGTATGTCTTTAGGGGAAAAAAGGGTCTAGAGCTCCCCTTTCTGCCATCATGCTGATGTACTATGGCCCATTACTCTTTCTTTCTTTCATATTTTTATTTCAGCATATTATGAGGGTACAAATGTTTAGGTTACATATATTGCCTTTGCCCCACCCGAATCAGAGCTTCAAGCACATCCATCTCCTGGATGGTGTGCACTGCACCCATTAGGTGTGCATATACCCATCCTTGCCACCCCCTTCCCATCTGCACAACACCTGATGACTGCTACTACCATATGTGCACGTAAGTGTTGGTCAGTTAATACCAATTTGATGGTGAGTACATGTGGTGCTGTTTTTCCATTCTTGTGATGTTTCACTTAATAGAATGGGCTCCAGCTCTATCCAGGATAATACGAGAGGTGCTAGATCACCATTGTTTTTTGTGGCTGAGTAGAACTCCATGCTATACATATACCATATTTTATTCATCCACTCATGTATTGATGGGCATGAGTGGATCAAAAAATTCCAAAACAATAAATGTTGGCATGGATGCAGAGAGATAGGGACACTCATACACTGCTGATGGGACTGCAAACTAGTATAACCTCTGTGGAAAGTAATATGGAGATACCTCAAAGAGCTACAAGTAGAACTACTATTTGGCCCATTACTTTTGAACCAAACTTCTGTACCTCCTTTTCTCTTTTCTCAGGATAGGACTTGTTCTGGGGGGTTCTTATTTCTTCATGTGAATTGACTGCTTATGTTTGAGTTTTTGGCCTCAAGTTGAATTCCTCACCTCTGTGGATTACAGATATGGGTCAAAGCTGACCTAGATGATCCTGATATGGGATTACATGGTGCCCAAAGGCAGAGAAGGGAGAACCTTCAGTTAGCTCACTGCTCCCACAGTGTGAAATCTCCCATTATGGGACAGTGCAGGGAAGGTATTTGAACCCTATGTCTGTGGCCCTGATGCTCTGGAAAAATACAACTAAGACTCCCTTTCACAAAAGTGAATAGTGGAGAACTTGCCTTTGTTATGAGCCTCTTATCTTTCTCTGCCTTTGCAACCTTTTAATGTCTGTTACTGGAGGTGTGATATGTTTTTAAGCTCTACAGGCCTGCTGGGATTCTTCATGATGCTGTGAGTCTCTCCTCTTCCTTTCTTCCCATCAAAACTTACCTGTTCAGGCAGCCATTCTATCAAGAGTTAATCTATTCTGGAGAATGATAAACTACTTTAAGCTGAGATGTTGTATAATGGTAATGGCTTTGAGTTACCTCTTAAGCTAGCTGTTCCTGATGGAATGTGATCAGAGCTGAGTGGTGATGCCCACATTTTGAGTTAGAGAACTAAAGACTAAGAGCCTTGCCATGAATGTGAAAATGACAGCTCATCTGGAAATGAGTGGAGCCCCTGCCTGTGGAGACAATCCATACATGTAGTTCACTTACTTCACCATCCCCCGGGGATACTTACAAAGAAAACTTATAGTTGGATGACTGTTCAGACTCAGAGCATGTTGCCCCTCTGAAAAGACACTTTTGCCTGATAATATTTAAGATAATACAGTATTGTCTGTCTGCTAGAGTAAGGCAGGCTGACAGGAGATCAAGTCTAGGGCTTTATTCAGTAGGCTAAAGAGGAGTTGATAGTGGATATAATAGAGTTTAATGGTGACAGATAGAAGTCATTGTGGAAAGAGAGGTAGGCAAGGGTACAAGCAGACAGAAGAGGGATTGGAAATATTTGATCCCAGTTATTTTAGGGAGATCTGGGTGATGGATATAGAGAGGTTTAAGAAGAAATAAGACAAGCAGGTGGAGGTGTCAGAATCCCAGATTTTGGCACCAAAGATGTCAGGGTGGAAGTCTGCCCTCAGTTCTTGGTGTGCTCTTGGCCAAAGAATGACCAGAAACACGTAAGTGTCAAGTCCAGAGTATTATCCCGGTCCTCTGACTCCTTTCTTGGAAAAGTCACCAGCAAGGCCAATGTGATGATATGATGGAGTAACCTCAGGGAGGGAGCAGTTTTACAAGAGCAGCTCTTTATTGTAGAATAAAATGGGTCTGTCTCCATGAGTGGAGACAGATAGACCAACTCACTCCCTCACTGACCCACTCACTTTCCTGACTTCTCAGATTGTTTCCTTTTATTAGCCTAGTCTGGAGGAGGGATCTTGGGAGGTGTAGGATGTTAGCAAATGACCAAACAGGTGTCCTCAAAATTCCATCTGCATATATGAGCTCCCTCGAAGACAGTCCACCTGGTGGTGGGGGCGGGGAGGGTGAACTGCAATGCAGATTCAAGCTAATGACACATTAATTACCCTTAGTTTACTCTAGGTCACTTTCTAAATCTTATTATGCCTGGGCTGGAGAATTCCTAGATTGATAAAGTATTCCTTCCTTCCCCAGGTGTAGCAATTGCTCGGGATAGGATTAAGGGTAGGGCAACACCAAAATGGAATGCTCACCCTTATCCTTCTTCCCAGGTGGAGCAATTGCTCGAAACAGCACCAAAACAAGGAACTCTTATCCCGAGAAGAGCTGGAGATCCTAACAACCTACCTAACAGGAAAAGGTACTGACTAGGTTGGAACAAATGTTCTCCTTAGATGAGGTTAAGGCCATTGTTAGAAATAAGAGCAAGGGTAATGGTACTTCTCTGGATGCTCTAGATGCTCACACCTACAGCAGTCCTTGTTGAGCAGATGGAAGAAAGGATGATTGAAAGAATGAATGAATACTGCCAATATACTCATATGTCTCTGAGCTTACAAAGACTTGTTGGGTGACTCAGAGTTATTAATATAAATAGTTACAGTGGCAACAAAATGTCCTAGTGACAGTCCTATTTTAAAAATTAACTTTAAAATCTATTTTAAAATGTTATTCTAAATCCTATGTGTGTTCTTTTTTGCATTCCTTTGAGAACTCGAGTCTGTTATTTACAGTGTTTATTACTTTTAAACATATGGGACTACATATGATGTTTGTCCACTTTTTTCTCGAGCAAGTAAACAAACTGGGAACAGGACCAATATGATCATATTCACTCTGCCATTGACCTTGTCCAGGCTCTCCAAGGTCAGTAGTGGTGGTTGGATTTTTGTCAGGATTGACTTGTTTTCAGCAGGAGCTGGGTCTCCCGCCTACTAACATTTGTAATCTTTCCTTACTATCTAGCCTGCTGTAAAATTACTAGTACAGTTTCCCCAGGCAATGACTTTGTGATTTTCTACTTTTTTATTGATCAATAAACAGTTTTAAACCAAAAAACCCCACAGTGAGAATAGAAACTTATTTGGTACTTGTAACTACCTGCCTTGGAGAAGAAAGAGGGATTGGAAAGATAAGAGCCTCAGGCACTTGCTGGCTTCTTAACGGCAACACCACTAGATGAAAATAGAAAAATGCAGCCATAGGTTAACAAAACAATGTTTGCCTACAGTATGCTAAATAACTCATTTCCCGTGGAATTAACCCATTGTTTTTATGACCCATGGATATATTCATCACCCTCTGTAAACTTACAGACAGCAGGCTTCCCCTGTTGTGTTCACTGCTATTTTTTTGTGCTCAACACAGTGCCTGGCATAGAGTTAGTATCCAAGAAATATCTATAGCATAAATGATTAAATAAATAATACAGCTACCAGGCTTGAGACTAAGAGGGTAAATTTATTTATATGTTACACCCAGGCTGTTTTACAGTCATTTCCTTGCATAAATCTGATCTCTCCAATTAGACTTAAGGAGACACCCTATACCCTATGTGTTTTCTGTTCTCTGTGGCAGAAAATTTGGTTTATGACTGTGGAAATACCTCTAGTTAGTAATGACTGTGTTTCCAATGGTTACAGCTTCTTGTCATCCTGTTTGTTTTCTTTTGGCTTTCTTTTGGGTAAATTGAATTTTGAAAATAAGTTTAGGAAATAAAGCAATATTTCTAGTAAAACCAAATCAATAATCAGCTAAGGATAGCAGATAACTTGTGATTGGAATTGAAAACTGTCTGCATGGGCACATTTTGAAGACTGGGAGAGGTTTCTTCTCACATTTGTTGATATCATTTATTTTATTCAAGGAGTGATTGGAGGTAGAATGAAGTAGAAGCATCTTTTCATTTCTTTTCTTTTTCTTTTTTTAAAGCAATGGCGTGCCATTTTGCTTTCACCTTAAGAAACATTGAGAAACAGTAGAATGTTGGTTTTGTTGTTTTCCACGGAGGCATCACAGACCAGCACCTGTTGTCTGTGTGATGCTCATGACCCAGAGATGGCACATTCTGTGATGACACGGCCAGGGCTTCAGAAAACAAGGAAGGCTAGAAGAGCTGGTTATAGTTCATCAAAGTAAATTCTTTGAAAGCCAAAACACATAGGGTATAGGGTGTCTCCTCAAGTCTAATTGGAGAGATAAGACTTATGCAAGGAAATGACTGTAAAACAGCCTGGGTGTAACGTATAAATAAATTCACCCTCTTAGTTTCAAGCCTGGTAGCTGTATTATCTATCTTCCTTAAGTAAAAAACATGCTTTTATTTACCCAACATGGAATCATAGGCATTGGGACCTGGAAGGGCCTTGGGAGCTTCTGTTTCAGTCTGCCCATTTTACACACAAGGAAACTGAGATCCAGCGCAGCTCAAGACCGTCTGAAGTCACATAACAATTCGGTGGCAGAGCGCCCCTCATCTGGACCCTGGCCATGAGACCTCTGTACTGCTGTGTTGCCCCCAGCTGTCCCAGGTTGTGAATATGGGCTACAACTCTTGATTGTCCTCTGCAGAACACCCGCAGGAAATAAATGTGTTCCTGTTACTGATGGGAGCTCAAGAAGCCATTTCCCTTGGTGCCTTTGCTGGTCTGCTCCTTCCAGATGGTCTCCCCAGGTTACCTGGTGCCTTAGGTCCTGAGGGGGGCCATTTCCAGAGCCTTGACAGGAGGCCTGGGATGCCGCCGGGAGCGGGGCTCACCTCCGTGAGGTACTTGACACACTCTCCACACCAGGAGGGTTCTTCAGTGCCGATGGGCTTCGCTTGTGATGGCTCCATCCCAGGAGGCCTCAGAAGCAATGGGGCAAATGGGCTTTCACTCAGCCAGCTGATGAAAATGATGAAAACTCTGTCCTTTTCAAAATGTTCCAGAAAGCCAAAATAACTCATATTTCCCACACAACGTTAGAGCAGATTTATGCCCCTTTAAGAACACATGTGGTGTAAAAAGATGAAGGCAGAGACGGCCTAAAGTTTTACATATGGCAGCGAGGTAATCCTAGCCGAGTTGGCTTCTCTAGAGAGTGCCTGCAGGGTATAATTAGAACAGAGATAGCCATCCCAACAGATCTATACTTGAACAAATCGTGGCTAAGACAAAATTGGAACCAAGGCTAAATTTATCAATAACAGGGTTTAAAAAAAGGAAAAGAAGACAAATGAAGTTGAAAATTTTCTTTGTTTATTTTAATGTCCAGAATATTTTCTAGCTGATTTATGCCATTGCTTCAGTATATTTTTCATTTTTTATTTATTTTGCAGTTAATTAGATTTCCAGGTTTTGCAGCCAGTCACTGCAATTGATTCCTGAAAAGATGGATTTATTGCTTAGCAAGGCAGCATTCTGACAATCTTCAGAGGATGGAAAATAAAAGAAAACAGCCCATACGTAGTGCACTGTGTGTTATCACTGGGTCAGACCAGCAAGATATGTTGCAGCTGGCAGGTTTATGCCAGAACTTCAGCACAAGTAATCTTCTTGCTAAATGGGCAGCACCAGGACCCGTTGGAATATTTTGTAGGATATTGTCAGTGATCCATGCTTAGGAGGAAATATAGCCCAGAATTGGGATCCTGAAGCAGATATCAGATCTCAGGTTGGACTCAGGGGTAGAGAATTGACTAAACTTGAAACAGCTCACACCTTTGCTGAGGAAGAATGGGACCTTATTTTGCTTGCTGATGGCTCTGTTGGAATGCCATAATGGCTCAGAGGGCAGAACAAAGAAGGAACAATGCCTTCAGCTACTTTTTGCAAAGCATCCTGGAAATTTGTCAGTTGAGAAGCAGCAGAACAGCGCTCTCAGTTCTGAAAACGTCTGACATCCATCCAATCATCCATCTACCCACCCACATACTAATTTTTTATTGAGCCCCAACTATATGCTAAATACTTTGCATGGGGCTGAGCATAGTAAAATGAATACTAAAAAATATAGTTCCTACTCTTGTGAAGCTTATAGTCTATTGGGCAAATAATTACAAGTTTGTTGAGAGTTAGGAAAGAGAAGTTCAGGGGAGCTCCAGGAACATATTACAGGTAGATCTATCCTGGTGTGGGGGTTGAAGAAGGCTTCTAGCAGGAAATGTTGTCAACTGACTGTGAGATACTGAATATACAGATGGACAATGATCAGGCCATGTATAAAATAGAACTCTGACCCACAATCTGCAGTAACCATCCCAGGAAACCAAACTATTATCCACAGTAACCAGCCTAGGAAGTCAGCCTACTGTCTGTAAGTCAGACTTACAGGAAGTTAGACCATGATCTCTAGCAATCAGCCCAGGAAGCCGGGCTGTAACAATTATCTCCAAATGGCCAGGACTCAATAATTGCCAGCTTCCCTAATTTTGTCCCTACTTCCGACTTAGGATCAACAAGAAAAAGCCAAATATGCTCATCTAACCAATCACATTGGATGCCTGCTTCTAGTGATCCCACCATGTGATCCCCCATGCCACCAACAGTCTTGAATCAGGGCATACCTGAAGTCTACACTTTTTTTTGCTATAAAGCCTTCCCACTCCTCTCCCTGCCCCTGAGTCTCTGCCAAAACACAAGTGATGGTGGCTAGCTCCCTTGCTATAGCAAACTCTGAGTAAATGGCCTTTGCTTGTTCTTGGTTGGTCTTTATTTCACAGACCTGAAGAATGAGCATGTGTCAGTCAGATGGTGGTGGGGAAAAGAGTATTTCAGGAGATGGAACAGCACATGCAAACACCCTGAGACAATGTACCTTGGGAATATTAAAGTACATCATTCCAGCTGTAAAAAGTTGAATGTGACTGAAGTGTAGAGAGTGAGGTGGTGACTGGCATGAGATGTGGCTGGGGAGGGGGGTTGGGGATAGGGTGGGTTTGGGATCCTGCAGAGCCTTGTGAGCTGCATTGATGATTTTGGCCTTTATCCCAACCAGAGCCTCATTTGTGGCTGGTGCTTGGCAGTTTCTCTTGTAACTAGTACGTGTCAATTGTAATTGAACTCCAGCTCCTGTCTGTTGCTCTGTATGTGAGCTTCTGCTTCCTATCTGAGGACCTGCATGCCTTGAGACCACTTTGTCTTTTGTTAGTATTGTTTTTGTGAGGGAGACGAATAGGCCAAGACACCTTGTTGGGTGAGTCCTGTTCCTTGCCAGGACCAGCTCCCCCTGACCTTCTGGGCAGTAGTGAGGTAAGCCCTGGTTTGCCCAAGCTCCTCCCTGGGCCTGTTCCTAGCAGGGGTTATGGGGAAAGAGTAATGTAGCAGAGAATGGGAATTATTCCCATATCTCTTCTCACTGATTTCCACAGTAATAGAACATATGGTCAACCAGATTAAAGATATTTCCCAGACTCCTTTGCAGCTCAGTAATAGGCTTTTGTGTAAGGATGCAAGAGGAAGTGATATATACAACTTCTGGGACATGTACTTAAAGGAGAAGGCTTGTCCTCCCCTTCCTGCTGGCTGGAACATAGAGACAGTACTGGGGAGTCATTTTGGGTCATGTGTACCTGGAATGGTAGAAAAACCAGAAAGAGTGCCATGACTGATGGGTGCTGCTTACTTTTAGAAATAAAGCAAGAGAGAAATAAACTTTAATCTTATTCAAGTCACTTATTTCAGTCTCTGACTACAGATGACCCATATCCTGATTCAGAAATCTTTAAAATGTGGTCTGGGAGCCCCTAGGGGTGTCTGAAACTGTTTCATAGGGTCCACAAGATCAAGCCTATGTTCATAACAGCCCTAAAACTTTACTTGCCTTTTTCACTCTTATTCATTCACGAGTGTATAGCTGAGTTTTCTGGAGGCTGCATGATGAGTCATATCACAACAGATTGATTGCAGAAGCAGATACACAAATACAGCTGTCTTCTATTAAGTCAGATATTAAAGAAGTTTGCAACAGTCCAAAACAATGCCCCTCTTCACAATAAAAGCTTTTTGAAAATATAGTTATTTTTAAAATGAAATATTTGTTTGCATATTTATTATTTTAAAATAAATTAATGAAGAAATTGTTAAAAATGTTTCCATTTTAATTTCAAATATGATAAATATGGAAATATGTAACCCACATATATAAAGCACTTCGGGGTTATCAGTGATTTTTTCAGAGTACAAAGAAGTCTTGAGATCAAAATCTTTGAGAACTGCTATCCTAGCTAATATAGGCAGCTAGACTCTCCCTGTGGATCTACAACCATCAGCTCTAGGGCCTGTGCACCTGTTGGTTTTGGGATCAGCTGGGGTGGCCACTCCTTCCCCCTTCTATGTCCTGCTCTGGATCTCTTCTTATTTCCCTTGATCCTATAGGAATTAGCCTCAGTTTACTTACTTAGAATCCACTGGATATTTCTTCCGTCCTTCATCCTTCATTGATTCATCCATTCACTCAACAGCCAAGTGTCTAACATAGGCTAGGGATTGTGGTGTGGGGGTCAAGGATGGCCAGAACATGGTTTCAGCTTGGTCAGCTCACCGTCTAGCAGTGGAGACAGGCTGTGTGAATAGACAGTGGCAGCCCAGGCACTCATCAGCACAACAGGGGATTGCAGAGGGCATGGAAATGACCCAGAGGAGGGGTTGATCACTTCTTCCCAGGGAAAGGGGGGGGCAGTGATCAGGAAAGTTCTAAGGCAGAGGTGACTTTGAGCGAATCTTAAAAATAAATATAAATTTGCTTTCTGTGGAAAGAGAGGGAAGGGCATCCAAGTAGAGGAAGGAACAGGGGCAAAGGCACTGTAGTCTCATAGGGCAAGGTGTTTTTGGAAAAAGCACAAATGGTTCATCGTGGGATGAGAAACTGAAAAGGGGCCAGGACCCCTTAAGTCATGGTAAACATTTGGTTTTTATTCCTAAAGTAGTTGGGGATCATAGAATGATATAAAGCAGTGTGATGTGATCATATTTGATCTTAGATGTGTATCAGAGTTTCTTCTTTTAAAAAAATTTTTTTTAATTTCAGCATATTATGGGGGTACAAATGTTTTATATTGCCCTTGCCTCACCCAAGTCAGAGCTTTAAGCATGTCCATCCCCCCAGACGGTGAGCATCACACCCATTAGGTGTGTATTTACCCATCCCCTCCTGCCCCCTCCCATCTGCCCGACACCCGATGAATGTTATTACTGCATGTGCACTTAAGTGTTCAGAGTTTCTTCACCTGGCTGAGGGGTTGTGTTCACTGGCTTCCAGGAAACGCTGCTATGCTTGGGTATGACTAATGGGTCAGGCCTTTCTGGAGAGGACCCTTTATCAGACTCGTGGGGGTCCATTAACAGACCCTCAGTTTTGAGGGGGAGAGGATGGGGTGAGTGATTCTGACTATGGATACCAAGATTGTGTCCTTTTGATTTATTTGCCTGCATAGGGTCCCAGGCAGTTGTGTCTAAACTCTAAGGAGGGACGGGCTATTAAATAATTAGAAAGAGCTGTTTTTCTCTGTAAGCACGACTATTTATAAGTTATAATTAATTATAACTTTATATGTTTGTAACTAATATAAATCTTTTTGAGCACTTAGTATGTGCCAGGTACTTTTTATGCATGCTGTAGGTACTAATATTAGTGCACCTGATCTTCACAGCAGCCCCATCAGGTAGGTTCATATTATCTCTTATCTTAGTCTGTTTTGCATGGCTGTAATAAAATACCACAGACTTGGTAATTTATAAAGAAAAGATTTTTTTCCTTACAGTTTTGGAGGCTGGGAAGTCTAAACTCAAGGGGCTGGCATCTGGTGAGAGCCTTCTTTCTGGGTTATCCCACAGTGGGAGGCGGAAGGGCAAGAGAGCATGCACCAGGGGCAGGGGAAGAGAGAGAGAGAGTGTGTGCATGAAAAGGGACTAAACTCATCCTTTTTTCAGGAACCCACTCCCCTCGTAATTATCCTACTCTGAGATAATGGCATTAATCCATTCATCTTAAAGGTCACACCTCTTAATACTGTTGCACTGGGAATTAAGTTTCCAATGTATGAATTTTGGGGGATACCTTCAAATCATAGCATCTTCTTTTTATGAATGAGGGACTGAGGCCCAGAGAGTTTGCAGGATTAAACACTGCAGCCAGGACCCTGATGCTTTACTCTTGACTGTGACCCTACAGTGCCTTCCGGTCAGGAGCAGGGGATCTGCAGGGGGCTTGAGGTCCTGCAAGCTAAGTTATTACTGCAATAACGTTCCCATTCTAACCAAGGCAGAGTGACTGGAGAATGCATCTTTAGAAGCCTGACCTACAGCATCAGCATCCCCTGGAAACTTATTAGAAAGACAAATTCTTGGGCCCTGCCCCAGACCTACTGAATTAGAAACTCTGGAGTTGGAGTGCAGCAAACCGTTTTTAACAAGGCCTCTGGGTGATTCTGATGTGTGGTAAGGTTTGAGAACTGATTAGTAATAAAGCCCTGGGGAGTGGAGAACAGAATGAAAGGAAAGACTGGAAGTCAAGTGCCCATTTTTGAGATTGTTGCCATACCCAGAGTAAAGATTCTCAGCCCAGGCTGCACTTTAGAATTATTTGGGGAGCATTAAAAACATACCAATGCACTGGCCTCACCCCAAACCTATTAAATCAGAATCTCCAGGGGATAGAGCCCTGTCATCAGTTTTTTTAAAAAAATTTACCAGGTGATGCAAATGTGAAACCAGGGTTAAGAATCAGTGGTTTCCAAACTTGAAGATGCATCAGAGTCTCCAGGAGGGCTTGCTAAGGAAGCTGATGCGCCTACCCCAGCAAAGCTGATTCAGTGGGTCTGAGCTGGAGCCTGAGAACCTGCATTTCTAAGAAGTTCCCAGGTGATGCTGCTGCTGGTCCAGGGACCACGCTTTGGGAATCACTGCCTGATATTCTCACCAACGCCCTAGCAGGTTAAACAGAGTGGAGGCTGTAAGACCCAAACATAAGACAGGAGCTGGAGGGCTTCCTCCCTTTGCAGTTAACTGGGCAGAGCCCAGCTATGACCACGGTGTGCCAATGTGGCTATAACGTGGTTTATCTGGCTGAAGAAGTGAAAAATTCTAGTTAGCTACCTAGATACCTACATAAATTTATTACTTACATTTTTAGACCTAAAATTTGCCTTTCCCCAGGATAGTGGCTGC
The DNA here is from genome assembly GCF_041146395.1 of Eulemur rufifrons. Taxonomy (NCBI): domain Eukaryota; kingdom Metazoa; phylum Chordata; class Mammalia; order Primates; family Lemuridae; genus Eulemur; species Eulemur rufifrons. The sequence continues at coordinate 120,154,676 of NC_090989.1, forward strand.
TTGAGATTTGATTAAGAAGACCTACTTTTTGATATTTCTCAGTTTTGCCCCTTGAAGGATTTCCCTACATATGAACTTCCAGAATGCAAGTGCTCTGAGGGGAAAGCTGAGGTTTGAGTTATCATTTGAGATCCGCAGACAGAAATCAGGCTTTTAGAACGATCATAGTTATGGGGCATTCAATAAAATACTCATTGCTCAAACAACTTCTGAAAATAGTCCAAGGCAATTTAACTTTTATTTCCTCTATAGAGCTTGTCACCATTTATTAATCTTAATTTCCCTCAACATTGCATATCAGATGAGAGACCGATTTTTCTCCTCTGTTTCCATAACATTAATATTTAAATGGCAGAGCATGACACTCATAAACAGCTTTGGAGGAGAGGGGTGATATTTCTAGCAAGAAAAACCTATACTAAATGCCATACCAAGGCTTCTTCCTTAAAAATATGCCCAAAACGAAGTCAAGAAAATGTACAGGTGCACCTTGCATTACAGAATAGAAAGATAAAGAGGCTTTGCCTGTGAAATGAGTTACATAAAATGAATAACATTGTTTCAGAGACTTCTGTTATAAAACTGAAAAAACATTTGGGAAGTGGAGGCTGAAGGCTGTGCAGGTGGAGATGCTGGCGGAAGTCTTTCTACTTTTTGAACACTAATGCAGCTCACAGAAGAATCCAAAGCACGTTCTCTGCTTGGTTTGTGGCTCCAGGAGGGAATTTAATTTTTTTCTTTGGATTATCTATTTGGCATTGGTTATGTGCTAGGCTCTGGGCTGCAGGTGGCAAGAACACCAAGATGGATGAGGCACAATCCTAGCCTTCAAGCAGCTGGTAGAGAGAATTAGACAAAAGCCCAAGTTCTGTGGGATGTATGCCAAGGAAGCATGTAAACAAAGTGATGGGGCACATCATGGAGGGAGAGATTAGGAAAGCATTGAAACGAGTTTTGAAAGACAAATCTTAACAAATGGAGATCAGAGCTATGGGCAAGGGGAGCAATACTGATTCGCTCTACATTTACAAAGCATTTACTCAGCCCTTACTTTATGTCAGGCAAGACGCTGAGTTCCAGGGAGCTTTTTCTGCTCTCAAGGAGTGGGGAAAACAGGTAAGGCCAATTATAGCACAACGAAGGCTTCCTAGAAGAACCCACGTCTAAACTGAGTCTTAAAGCATGAATGGGGGGCTATCCAGACAAGGACAGAAGGAAGTGGGGAAGGAAATCCCACTATTGAGAGGGGGAACAGCATGTATAAAAGCCTGGAAAAGAGAGAGCACCCACCAGGCATTTGAGGAACTGCAAGGGTCCCAGAATGACCAGAGGACAGAGTTTTAGGGCAAGGGGTGCAGGAATGAAGCTGAGGCATCCCAGAGACCAGATCAAAAAGGGCCTAAGTGTGAGACATTTGCTCCATACAACAGATTTAGTCTTTTTCTATAGATCATGGAGAACCACTAAAGGATTTTTAACATGGGCACTGTGTAAGCAGAGTTTAATTTTAGAGAAGCTGTTCTGGCTGTAGCATGGAAGAGAGCTTAGGAGAAGACAAGAGGGGATACAGGAAATGTTTTAGGAACTTATGGCAGCAAGACAGGTGAGATATGATGGGGGTTGGTAGAGTGGATGGAAAAAAGTGATATTAATGGACCAGAATTTATAGCATTTGATAGCTGATAGGATATGTGGTAGGAGAGAGAGGGCCAAAAAGACTCTGATTTTTGGGGGTTTCAGCCACATACATGGTGGTGCCATTCATAGAGTTAGAAAATGAAGGAAGAGCAGGAATGAATTGAGAGATGAGAGTAGATGATGAATTTTGGAAATGCTGAGTTTTAGATGTTTGTATAACATTCAGATCAAGAAGTCCAAGACACCGTTGGATACATGAATTAGGATAGAGATCTAGATAGTGATGGAAGGAAGCCATGGAACTAGAAGAGATCACCCAAGATGAGTGTATAGAATAAGAAATCAGAAAAGGATGCTCTCTGCTGCTACTTATCTTTAGCATTATATTTATGGTTCTAGACAGTTAAGAAAAGGATATTAGAGGCATAAGGATTGGAGAGGAAAAAATAAAAGTCATTATTTGCAGATTATATGGTAATTTACATAGAAAACCAAAATTAATCTACTGATAAATTATTAGAAATAATAGAGGAGCTTGGTAAAGTGGCTCAGTATAAGACTAATATAAATTCAGTTACATTTCTCTATACTAGTAAAAGGTATAAAACAAAATTAAAGAGAAGACAAAGCAACGAAATTATCACAGAATATCAAGTATCTAGGAGTAATCCAATAAAAGACATGGAAGACCTCTACAGGGAAAATTATAAAACCTTATTAAGAGATATTAAAGATTTTAATTATCTGTAGCTTCAATATATTTCCAATTAAAATTCCAGGGTTTTAAAAACGATACTTGATAAAATGATTTTAAAATTTACATGAAGGAGTGGGGGAAGTCAGAGCAGAGAGGGAGGGCAATGTGGATTGGTACAGGGATCGACAAACAGACTGAAGGAATAGAATAGAGAGCCATATGTGAAATTTTGGTGTGGGATAGAGTTGAGATCAGATTAGTAAGGAAGAAAATGTGCTCAATAGTAGAGGTAAAAAAAAAAATGGTTATGCATTAACCACATGGGAAAAGGTAAAATTGGACCCTTGCCTCATACTGTATCAACTCCAAATGAATTAAAGATTTAAATCGGCCGGGCGCGGTGGCTCATGCCTGTAATCCTAGCACTCTGGGAGGCCGAGGTGGGCGGATCGTTTGAGCTCAGGAGTTCGAGACCAGCCTGAGCAAGAGCGAGACCCCATCTCTACTAAAAATAGAAAGAAATTATATGGACAGCTAAAAATATATATATAAAAAAAAAATTAGCCGGGCATGGTGGTGCATGCCTGTAGTCCCAGCTACTCGGGAGGCTGAGACAGGAGGATCCCTTGAGCTCAGGAGTTTGAGGTTGCTGTGAGCTAGGCTGATGCCACGGCACTCACGCTAGCCTGGGCAACAGAGAGAGACTCTGTCTCAAAAAAAAAAAAAAAAAAAAAAGATTTAAATCGATCTTAAAGAAAGTTGAAAAACAAGTTATAAAATTTGGTAAGATATTCATAGTATACAGAACTGTAAAGTATTAACATAAAAATATGTAAAGAACTTCTACAAATCAATAAGAAAACACACACATGCCACAATAGAAAAATCACCAGATGACCAATAATTATTTATTTACTTACTTATTAGTGTTGGGGGTTTTTCTATGTTGCCCAGGCTAGACTCCTGGACTCAAGCAAGCCTCCTTCCTCAGCTTCTGAGTAGCTGGGACTGCAGGCACATGACACGAAGCCTGGCTAACCAATAAACTTGCAAAGGGATGTTCAACATCATTAGTGATCAGGGAAGTGCAAATCAAAACCACAATGAGATATCATTTTATACCTATTTAATTGGGAAAAAATTAAAATATCCCACAAAGCCAAGTAGGAGTACAATAACTTTGGAAAAGAGTTTGACACTGTCTCCTAAAGTTGAACATACAATCAGTTTAGAAAACAGTTTAGCATTGTCTTCTAAAGTTGAAGATTCATATTGCTTATACCCAGCAATTCAATTCCTAAGTATATACCTGAGAAACTCTTGCACATGTTCAAGAGGATGCATGTACACAAATGATCACAGTAGCAAAAACCTGGAAACAACTTAAATGCCCCAAACTAGGGGACTGGGGGAGTAAAGAGTATTAAAAACATTCACATAACAGATTATTATGAAAGTTTAAAAATAAATGAACCATAGTAACTTGCAACAATATGGATAAATTTAAACAGCATTATGTTAAGGAAGAAAAGTAACTCTCCAATGGTTACTTTTCACATTATATAAATGTAATATATATACCTTATATGTGTATGTGTGTGTGTGTGTATAAGTGTTTTTAAACTTTATTTTGGTATAATGCTGTATATATATACATATATATATAAATAAATGCAATAAAACTATATACAAAGGAAAGCAATTGAATTAATCTAGGATTCAAAATGATGCTTATCTTCAGTGGCAAAAGGAGGCAGGAAGATGGGATGGGTTCCACATGGTTAGATGTAGAACCCTGTCAAAGTTCTAGTTTTATTTTTTAAATAATGCATTCATGAGCTATTAATACATTATTAAAAATAACCAGGCTGGGTGAGGTGGCTCAGACCTGTAGTCCCAGTTCTTTGGGAGGGGGGAGGATTGGTAGAGGCCAGGAGTTTGAGACTAGCCTGGACAGCATAGTGAGACCCCCATTTCTGCCAGAAAAAAAAATAGCTGGGTGTGGTAGTGTGTCAATAGTCCTAGCCACTTGGGAGGCTAAGGCAGGAGGATTGCTTGAGCAATTATTTGAGGTTACAGTGAGCAATGATTGTGCCACTGCACTCCAGCCTGGGTGACAGAGTGAGACCCTGTCTCTAAAAAATAAATAAATAAATAATAAAAGTAGTTTAGGCACTGACCAATGATGAGAGTGTCATTAATCAAGTACTATTATGAAGTCAACTCTGTGCATCTGAGGGTTAATTAGAGAAAAATAATTTTTATGAATGAATGAATGAATTGAGAATCATCAGTGACACCAATCAGAGAGAAACCTGATTTAGGCAGAGCTTTAGCACAGCTGAATTATATAATAGAATGTACTTGCTGGGGCATCTCTTTACAGAATTATAAAAGAACTCAAGGAAATTTTGGAAAAAAAGTTATTAGGGTTGATTATGCTTTGCCTAAAAATGTTCCTGGGTCATTCCTAAAAACTATATTATTTGCAGTCTCTTTATATTAAGCTTTAGGGACGCTGTTCTTTTATGCTTTCCTCTTGCATATTTGCCCTGCAATTAAAGTGAACTGCTATTGGATGATTTGTGATTGAGTTATATGATCTAAATTATGTGGATCAAAGGAGACATTTAGAACATAATCTTTCTATTTTAAATAGTTTGAAATAGTGAAAGCATTCAGAGAATTAATAAAACTTCAAATTTCTAATATGATACAGTACTTTCAGAGTATTTTATATTTTATACAAATCATTTGTTTCTCACCATTGGTATCAACTGAAATTTAATCCAACTCAGATTCTATCCTCTGAGTTTTATTAGATTCTTCTCATCCTGAATGTTGTATTGTTGTAGTTGGACTGCTTAGTTTGAACCACCCACTGTAGCCTGCCCACTTCATGTGACCAGCAGAGACTCCAATGACGGGATTTTATCTGCTCATGGGGGTACAGGATAACTGTGGTTGATTGTTGACTCAACTCTATGAGAGCAATTCAGAAATAGTTTTCTTGTTATGCAGCAACACCTGCCCTTTAGCTGCCCTAAAGACTTGTTCAAAAGAATGAGGGACTGGAAATGAAAACTCTTCTGAAGGAAGCAGCCTTAAACATCCATTATGTCATTTGCCCCCACTGCTTTCTTTCAAGCAGGAACTTTCTCTTTATGACCATAATGAACTCTGATGAGCTCCACTCTCCCATTCTGAGGCAGAAGTGTGTTCGGGAGTGGGAACCACACTGAGTGTGTGGTGGGAGCCAGAACACCTCCCTGGGTATGGGCATTCTCCTAGGTATGTGCCCCTTGGCTCTGAGCTCTTCCTTTCTCCCATTGAAAGAAAAGCCAGTCAATTTCAGTGACCAGCTGGTAGTGTCCACTTTTTCAGAACTGTGCCTGGATGTTTTGGGCTCTTAGTGGAATTACATCCTTTATTTGCCCATTTAACTTCTCCTGGTTTACAAGTTGGTAAAGTGTTTCCGAGGTAGAGCCAAAAAACAAAAGAATCCTAACAGTGTATAACATTGTGGCACATCCCCACGTTTTCTGTAATGAAATCCCTTTCAAATCTCAGATAGATTTTTTAAAAAAATGTTCGCTTATAAAGGATAACAGTTCTTTTGGATAATGACAATGGAAATTTCATTTCCAAGGCAGGTAAAATGTTCCACTAGATCATAAGCCCCTGGAGGGGAGGGATGTGCTTTGTGTGATTTTCTCTCCTTGGTGCCTGGCACCAGGCATGACACATAGTAAATTTTAGAGGCTGGAGGTGAAATTTTGTGTAGTGTGGTGATTTCATGGCCTGGATACCCAAATCATGTTCTGTCAATCTTCTCTATTTCCCCAATCTTCCTGGGGAAGATAAATTTATAATAAATAGTAACAAACTAGGATTTTAAAGTATTACTCAAGCAAGCAACTAACACCAATTTAGGACTCTGATAAAGCTGGATGGGAGACACCGCTTGGGTTTCAGGATAAAGTGGGGCCTTTCACCTCCTTAGCGCCCACTAACCTGAATCTTAGGACCACAATGTGCAGGCACGCCTGTGAAGAGACAAAGAGCAGAGAAAGGTGCTCAGCCCTGCAGGTGCTCTGGGAACGTGTCCCAGCCAGCTCTCAGAGTAGGAGAGGAAGGCTGATGAGGGGGTGGCTGACCCCCTTCAAGCATCAGGACCTACCTGGGTCTGAGGCAGAAAGGAAAGGGGCACATTGCACCTGGGTGCTGATTTTTAGAGCAAGGTAACCCTGCTTACTAGTATAAAGTGGCCCCACTGAATGCCACCATTAGTCAAAACTAGCTATTCCTCCTCTTTCAGGGGACCAGCTGAATAGGAAAGATGATGGTGTCCCCTCCCCCATGGTGAGCACTCAATACATGTTTGTTAAAAGGATGAATGAAATCAGGCAGTGTTGCTAGGGAGTTGTTACTATGAGAAATACCATTTGCATGCAAATTTTACATTATTAGCAACTAAGAGCCTCTAGCAAGGAGGCTGATGGAAGGGCCAATCTGTTGTTTTTCTGAGAGATCTGGATGCATAGGAAAGCCACTGGCGTTCTGCAGAAGCCTGACACAGAAGCTTGGCCTTAGTTATGTTAAATTTCAGACTATGGTGTCAGGTAGATAAGTTCTGGAGGCACTACAGGAATAGGAATGAATTTCATGTGAAAGTTCAGAATATTGAATTTTCTTTTCTCCAATCCAGTCCCCCATTCCCTACAGATGGACAAAAGAAAATGTAGGCATTAGCTCCAATGAGATGCCAAATTGAACCAGAACTCATTGTGATGTTTGACTTTCACAGTTTAAAAGTGAATAGAAACTAGAGACAAATTAGGAAATAATATGCAACTGATTAAAAAGTTGGGAAGTACTTAAAGTAGAAGTTATGCCGTCCAAAGGAGAGGATGGGGCAGCTAACCATTTGAGAAAATCTTTATCTCAGCTCAAGCACAGTGGAGGTAGGTCTGACAGTTGCACTGAGATAAATTTAGGACTGGAAGAACTTTCTGATGGAAGTAGGATACAAAATCAGGAAATCTACCTATACATCCCTGGCCTAGTGCCTATGAAATGATAAGAAATGTTTTCTGAGTGAATATTCCCATCAGGAAATGGTCATTCTGGAGTATTTTTTTTTTTTTTTTTTTGCATTTTGGATGTTTAGGAATAATGAAAACTGACCAGATGATTTCTCACATCCCTTTCAGGTCCTTAATTCTATAAATGGTTCAAATTGGTTGGTTATTTATGCCAAGGGACTTTTAAAGTTTATCTGGAGGGCACAGGTAATCTCACCTTTCTAGCACAAATCCATATTCACAGCCTGGTTTTCCTCCAGAAACATTTAGACTTTCATCTCTATTGGAGAATTGCTGTCATTGTTTCCTTTCTATAGCAGCATTATTTATTCTAATCACTGAGGCTGTGTTACTCCAGGTCCCTCTGATACACATCATTGCAAGTTATACATGTGCTGCAAGGAAGGGAGAATGAACCTCTAAGCTGTAGTCAGATTGGTTTCCTAAACGATGCTGCGTGTTTTAACTGAAATTTGTGTAGTATTCTAGTGGAAAAAAAAGGTAGGGGGGTAGAGGGAAGGGTTCCTTTGGTTTTCAGGCTGTTAACTGTAATTAGCCTGGTTTCTGAGATGTAATTATCTTGCAATCTCAAAGCAAACACCCTGGAGGAAATTGCACTGTTAAAGACAGCATGGCATTAAAGATAAATTATTATCCTGGTGCTTGCTATTGCTGCTTATGCTTTGTGATTTGTCAGGGTTTCCGTCAGCAAGCACTTGTTTAGGGCTGGAGTTGTGCAGCCATGTTGCCACTGTTTGTACTACAGGGATGGGAGGCTTGGTTAGCTTATTGTAATGATGGTGTGAAACTTAGAACTATGGCAGCGAAGGCAGGTGTTGCACCATCCATACTCCTTTGCCCATTCCCATCGCAAAAATTGCTCTTGGGGTCAAGGAAAAGAGAGCATTATGGATCCTCTTTAGCAGTGGACAATGATGAATGACTAGAGTCAAGTAGCATAATCCAAAGCTCAGGCGATTCAAACTATCTACAAAGAAAAATTCAAATTGCTTGGAAATGACTGAGGGGAAACAAGGAAAATCCCAACTATTTTAGGAGCAAACGCTAAGGGAGTATTCATCATCATTGGCCAGTCACAGAGGCTGGAAAGACCACAGGGTATGGAATCAGAGCCCTGTGGGTTTGAGCATATAATTGTACAGATTGGGCACTCCACAAAGGCTTCCCACTGAGGGGACAAGTGGAGGCTCACATCCACCAGTGCCCCCTGAGCAAGCCATATGCCTGTGGGGCTGCATCCACCAAGAGAAAGGGCAAATTTTTCTAATTTCTCTACTCCATGGGAATGCTTTAAAAATTTATCTGCCTGGAATATACACAGAATACAAAGATGCCATAAAAGCAACAATTTATGGTCTGTGTGACCTTGATCAAATTACTTATTCTTTCTGAGACTCAGCTTTCTCATGTATAAAAAGGACAATAAAAATAACTCCTAAGATTATTTTGAGGACTCAAAACTGAATCTGAAAAGCATTCAGAATCAGAAGAGCACACGCTCAATTGATAGCAGACATTTTGATGATAATGATGATTATGACCAAGACAATCATTATCACCCAGGTTTGAGCCCACACCAAACCCTAAGCTGGCCAACAGCATGAGGTCTTGGCTCCCTCTCTCACAGAGCTAAGGGTTTGGGTTGGAGACACAAGGCACAGACAGCAATGGGTAATTAATTGTGCCATGCTTTTGTGTGGATTCTGTAGGGCAAAATTCCACAGCCTCTGTAGCAATTTATGTTGACTGTTAATTCAGTGGCAGAACTGATTTTTTTTTTAATATTGGAAGGAAAGAGAGGGGTGGAAACCCTATAGAATTTGCAGTTGAGAATGTGATAGTACAACTAGGGAAGAGATGGCAAAAGTGAAGTGTAAGAGGATGGAAGGGGAATGTGGGAGCTATCAATAATCCAAATAAGGCTTTGACTAGCTAGAAATATTTTCTTTTCTTCCAATGAGCCAAGCTGACTTGTATTAGAAATAATTTGAATAAGTGAAATCCACAGCTTTTTATTGCAAAAACCTCATCCCACATCTCTGCTTTTCCCTTGTTAAATTTCATCCATACCTCTGATGTTTCACTAAATGAATTATGAAATGGAAGACCAATTAAGTCTACCTAGATTTATATCTCACCATCAATAATATAAAGTTAAATTTGCTCAGAGTTATTAATGGTGGGTTATTAACAAAATATGCAACCCCCCTCCCTGTTTTATGATCTCTAATATTGGAATAGAATGTGTGCCCAAAGATCATTTCCTGGGTTGCCTTAACTCTGAGAGTGACTTCACCAGCATTGATGCTTTATTTGATTTTTAAAGAATAAAGTGTAGGAGGGAAGTTCACAATTTCCTTAGCTGCAAGAATACTGTGCAGTCTGAATTTAAGGCATGTCCTTGCAGACAGGTGCTCCATAGGTTTTGCTAGTCTGATACCAATTCCATGTTAACTTCTTCACTTAGATTTCCTGGATCATACAAGTAAGTATAACAGCCTGGTGCTTATGAATCCTCATAAGACAATTTTTCCCCCTAGGCAAAACTAGCCAAGTGTCCTTATAGGGATTTTCAAACAAAGCCATGGCACTGTTTAACATAGTTTGAAAAGAAATTTTTGGTGTCCAGCCCATTCTTCTGTCCTTCTTTCCTTCATTTCTCTCTCTCTTTCTTTCCTTTCTCCCTTCTTTCCTTTTTGTTTCTTTCTCCCTCTCTCTCTTTTCTTTCTCTTTCTTCCTTCCTTTCTGTAGGTGCTTTGAAAAAGGAAATTCTTTGTAAATAAAAAGTCCTTATATATTTAACAAATATTAATTTAAAAATTTTGCTTATGCAAACATGGGAGCCATGGTGCAAATTATAATCCATTCTTCCAAGATGTTAGAGGAAACAACCATGGGGATTCCCACTTATGACAAGTTACCATTATTACTCTGAAAAGCCTCTTCTGATATGACAAAAACAAAACAAAAACCTAGAATATTGAATAAAATGAAATGAACATTTTGTTTTATTTATTATTTGTTTTTAAAAATGAATTTTATTGTATTATATTTAAGGGATACAACATGATGCTATAAGATACATGTATAGCAAAATCATTACTATACTAGAACACATGAACATGTCCATAATTTCACTAGTTTCCCATTTTAAATACATAGCAGAGTTTTCAGGAAGTAGGAAAGGAAAGATGCAGGGGTTAAAACATGATGAGAAAGCTGGAAACTAGAGTAGCACGTAGGCAGTCACTTCAGCTGACCTGGGAGGGCTTGCTAGTCTTAGTTAAGCAGGTGCCTTCAGTTTAAGGACCAAAAGGAATAAGAGTTGAGGCCTTGGGAATTCCTGCAGTAGGATACCCTCCCACACATGAAGTTCTCAAAGGGCTATCCTCTCAGTGAAATGATGTTTAAAAATATCTACCGGCCGGGCGCGGTGGCTCACGCCTGTAATCCTAGCACTCTGGGAGGCCGAGGTGGGCGGATCGTTTGAGCTCAGGAGTTCGAGACCAGCCTGAGCAAGAGCGAGACCCCATCTCTACTAAAAAAAAAAAAATAGAAAGAAATCATATGGACAGCTAAAAAAATATATATATAGAAAAAATTAGCCGGGCATGGTGGTGCATGCCTGTAGTCCCAACTACTCGGGAGGCTGAGACAGGAGGATGCCTTGAGCTCAGGAGTTTGAGGTTGCTGTGAGCTAGGCTGATGCCACGGCACTCACTCTAGCCTGGGCAACAAAGTGAGACTCTGTCTCAAAAAAAAAAAAAAAAAAAAAAAAAAAAAAAAATCTACCTACTGGCAGAAAAACAAAACAAAACAAAAAACCCTATAAGGACACTTGGTTAGTTTTGCCTAGGGGGAAAAATTGTCTCATGAGGATTCATGAGCACCATGCTGTTATACTTACTTGTATGATCCAGGAAATCTAAGGGAAGAAGTTAACATGGAATTGGTATCAGACTAGTAAAACCTATGGAGCACCTGTCTGCAAGGACATGCCTTAAATTCAGACTGCATAGTATTCCTGCAGCTAAGACCCTGCCAAACTCAAGATCACAATTCAAAATTACAACATATGCAAGGAACTAATCCACCACAAGTGAGAGTCAGCAGAAACAACTAAAGAAGTAAGTCCCTAATGCTTCAAAGAACAGAGTTATTGGATACATTCTCTGAACGAAGCCTTAAGGTGATTAGAGACACAAAAGAAGGATAGACTATGAAACTATCAGCTAATTTAGGAAAAGAATAAAATATAACTTTTAGGGGTTAAAAAATAAAATAATTGGAAATAAAAACTCAAAAGATTGGTTAAATAGCAGATTAGGCAAAGATGAAAAATGAATAAGTGAATTGGAAGATCTTGAAGAGAGATAAAAAGAATGAAAATACAAAGCAAGATTAGAAGCATGGAGAGTAGAATGAGAAGGCCTGAGATACACAACATAGGATTTTTGTGAAAACATAATAGAAATAATGGGGGGAAAGTAATATTAAAAGAGATAATGCGGCCGGGCGCGGTGGCTCACGCCTGTAATCCTAGCACTCTGGGAGGCCGAGGTGGGCGGATCGTTTGAGCTCAGGAGTTCGAGACCAGCCTGAGCAAGAGCGAGACCCCATCTCTACTAAGAATAGAAAGAAATTATATGGACAGCTAAAAATATATATAGAAAAAATTAGCCGGGCATGGTGGTGCATGCCTGTAGTCCCAGCTACTTGGGAGGCTGAGACAGGAGGATTGCTTGAGCCCAGGAGTTTGAGGTTGCTGTGAGCTAGGCTGATGCCACGGCACTCACTCTAGCCTGGGCAACAGAGTGAGACTCTGTCTCAAAAAAAAAAAAAAAAAAAATATATATATATATAAAAAAAAAAAAATAAAAGAGATAATGCCTTGAGAATTGTCCAAAATGTTAAAAGACCCAACTACTCAGATTCAGGAAATAAAATAAATTCCAAACATTTTTATTTTCAAGTAAAACAATTTTTATATTCAGACACATCTTAGTGAAACGTGAAAACTTTAAAGACAAAGAAAAAATTGTAAAAGCAATCAGAAGGCAAATAAAGATTACCAAGGAAGGAAATTATACTGATAGCAGACTTCACTACAGGGACAATAGAAACCAGAAGACAGTGGAATAACATCATTAATGTGCTAAAAAATAGTTGTCAATCTATAATTTTATATTTAGCTACATTAAAATTTTATAAAAAAGATGAATGTTTTAACAAACATTTTCAGCAAAAACCAAAGAGAATTTATTGCTACGAGACCTTTGCTGAAGGATTTCCTAAAACAAATGTGCTTAACTCTGACTGCACATTGGAATCACCAGGAGAAATTTACAAAATAATGATGCCCCCCAGAGATTTATATTTAATTGTTCTGAGATACAGACTGGGAATTGAGATTTTAAAAATATCTCTAGGCTATACAATGTGATGTCAAGTTTGACGACCACTGGTATAAAAAAGATACACTTCATGAAGAACGAAATTGAACCCAAGAAGAAATGATCAACAAATAATCATTAAGTATGTGAATAAATAAAAATATTCATTGGCTGAAGAAATAATAATAATATTGATTAAGAGAATATAAAGACACTATAGAACTAGATTACTGGACCAAAATGCCATGTAAGAAGAGAGTGAGGTGACTGGTAGTTCAACGCATTTAAGGTCCTTTTATCATGCCGGAAGAGAGTAGATATACTGATTAAATTTGATAAGTAACCATATTAAAATTTATCGGTAATAATAAAGCAGTAGGAATGTAATACGTAATTTCTAAACTGAATGAGGTGGTAATCTGGCAGGAGTGGGAAAGCTGGTATAGAATGTAGGGAGGCTTGTAACAAATTTAGTTCTATGTATCAGACACATGGTAACAAGGGCTCCACCAGGGCAGGGGCAGTAGAAACAGGAGTGGATGGTATAGTTGCAGGAGATGCTACAAATTAAGAACTAATGTGACCTGGTGACTAATTTGCTAAAGGGATATAGTCAGAGGGGGGCAGAGGGAGTATAACCTCACTCTTCCAGCACCCGAAGGTTTTCAGTCAGGGTGACAAGGAAAATGAGGGTGAGAAGTTTGGAAGTCAAGAGGCTGGACAGACTTTGTGGGAAGATGATGAGGATGTCACACATTTAGAGATAGTGTTTAGATGGTAAAGCCTGGCAGCTGAACTGGATCTCAGGTGAGCAATGACTGTGGAAGATGGAGAGGAATCAGACCATCCATCTAAGAAGAAGGCAGAGAAATCAGAAGAGAGGGTGGAGGACTGAATGTGGGTTTCCCCATTTAGGGAGCATAGGGAGGAAGTTACACCAGAGAAGGAAAGAGAGACTAACTCACTCTGGTTTATGTAAAGGGAATTGTTTGCATTGGCCATAATATTCAAAGCAAACCTTTAAGATGGAGAAGACATCAAATTTCCAAAGACTTAGTTTACAACACTGCTTGCCTTTTTCTTGATGGATATAAGTAAGACTGTTTTAAATGTCACCATTTATACTTCTCTCTCTTTTTTATAAGTTTAAAAAAGTTTTGAGCTGTTATAAAAAATGTTACAAGGTGAGAACTTCTTTATTATCTTCCTTCTCTACTTTAAATATCATATCCCTTTGTCCAGCCTCAGGATGGATTTGTGGTAGATTAAAAATGGCTGAAAATTCTTTGACACTCTGTTATCAAGAAATGAGGTCCATTTTCTTTACCCTTGCATCTGGACTGGTTGGTGATAGCCTTGACCAATTGAAAATGGACATAAGAGACTATGCTAATTCTAGGCCTGGAGTTTTAAGAAGACTGGCATTTTCTACCTTGGTCTCTTGGAGCCCTGAGTCACCATTCAAGGACTCTATCAGTTATCCTGAGTTCATTATGCTGTAAGAACCCCAAGCCATATGGAGAGAAGCTGGAGGATGAAACTCTATGTAGAAAGAGAGGCCAAGGAGCACAGAGGTGCCAGACAGGTGAGTGAAGAAACTCTCTTGGAAGAGCATCCTTCAGCCCCAGCTGCCCCAGCTGAAAATATATGAATCAGAAATAAATAGCCCAGTTGAGCTCTTTTGTATATCTCATGCACAATACCAAACAAGAACAAAATAAGAAGGTTGTTTTCTTTTCTTTTATTATTTATTTAATTTTTTTTTTGAGACAGGTTCTCTCTGTTGCCCAGACTGGTCTTGAACTCCTGGCCTCAAGTGATCCTCCTGCCTCAGCCTCCCAAAGTGCTAGGATTACAGGCATAAGCCACCACACTGGGCCAGAGGGTTGTTTTAGACCACTCAATTTGGGGGTAATTTGTTACACAGCAATAATGAATCAGAACAAGGCTGCTTCTTTCAAAGGATGATCGCTTCAGGGATTCCAGACATCATAGCTAGGACCTTCCACCACCGCTCAGCTTCCTTTGTCTTGTCTGGTATTTTTTTAATTTTCTCCTCTTCATTCTTCAATCTTTTATCCTTAGTTTTCAAATACAGCTCAAAACATTGTCCCCATGGTTTTGTTTTTGTCTCAGTCTACTGGAATGTCTTTCATTCTTCTCATTTCTGTCAATATCATAATTATGGACAGAGTAGACTTTATTCATTCCCCTATTCATTTATTGACCACTTACTCTGTGTCAGGTACTCTTCTGAGTTCTGGTGATCAATAGCCAAAATGACATGACTCCCACTGCTCTGTGGTGAGGAGGTAGCAATTTGTAAAATAGTAATGTGATTATGTAATTAAAGCTGTATTAAGTTGACGAAGGAAAGGAACATGGTTACATGAGGGCATAAAATGAAATGATCTGATTTAGAGTATTGGGGCAGACAGAAGTCCAAAATTGAGGTGTTGGCACAGTTCTTTCCTGGGGGCTCAGAGGGAGAATCTTTTCCATCCTAGCTCCTGGTGTTTGCTGACAATCCCTGGTGTTCTTTAGCTTGCAGCTCTGTAACTCCAATCTCTGCCTTTGTCACCACATGGCCGTCTTCCCTCTGTGTGTCTGTATCTTCACGTGGTGTTGTCCTCTCCAGGTGTGTCTGTCTGTGTCTCTTCTCCATTTATAAGTACAGCAGCCTTATCGGATTAAGGATCTACTATACTCTAGTATGATTCATATTAACTGAGTACATCTGCGACGGCACTATTTTCAAATAGGGTCACAAGGACATGCATTTTGGGGTGACACTATTCAACTCAGTATACCATTTATCAGCAAACCCTAATACCTCTACTTGAAAATATGTCCAGAATCTGACCACTTCCCACCACTTGCACTGCTACTGCCCAAGTAATCCAAGTCACTTGAATTGTTGCAATCACCTTTCTACTGGTCTTTCATTCACTTGCTTGACACACCTTTAAGGAGGCACAGTAACATCAGAATTAACCCGGGTACACAGCCTAACTACTGCTGGCTCTGGTGGCATGAGGAGGGAAGCCCAGCTTCCTGACAATGTCTGAGAGATACAAAGACATGAAATCAGGTTTTTCTCCCTCAGTTGGAGAGAACAAACTGGATTCCAATGACAAACATGAATTAATTAATGCCAAGTGGTTTGAGTTCAAACACTAACAAGGTTTACTGTGTAGCCAGCCTTTCCAGATACCAACCGTGGATGCAAATTGGTACATCTCGAGGAGAAACTCTATTTCTATGAGGCCTGTACCTTCCAGGGCATTTGGTTCTGGAACACAAAATGGGGTTTTCGTGTGGTTTCCCAGTGATCCTGCATGTGGGAAAGAGAAATTCTCCAGGATAGAAGGCATTTTCTTCACAAGCATGAAGGGTCTTTGACTCTTTATTCAAAGCTGTTAAAAACTTAGCTGACTATCTCATTTGATTTGTCTTTCTTGCCGCTGGTAGTTCAAGTTTTATTTACTAAAATCTTGTTATATCAGCCTAGCAGATTGAATCAGAATTAGTGAAAAATAAGTTAGACTTTTAAACTTATAATATAGACATTTTGAAAGAAATGCAGATTTTACTTGCAGAGAACACAGCAATCCACACTAAGCATTAAATGCTTTTAAGCTGACATTCGTCTAAGCCTGCTTTAATGAACAGATAACTCATTTATAATTAGCAGTGCCAATTAATTGGCGTGCAAACAATTAAAATGATTAAAGTGCTAAAGTTCTTAAGAACAGTTTTTCCTAAGTAGGTTATAGACAAACCCTTCCTGACCCTGCATCTTGTTTACATGATTAAATTGCTGAGAAAGTCTTTCGTTACAGATAGCACATGAAGAAATTTTAACTCAGCCTTGGCCAGCTATCCCTGATTTGGAATTAGTGATAGAGTATTTATTATACTCTAATTTTCCCAAATCAACACTTTTTTTCATGTAAATTATGTGTGTTTGTGGGCCTCCTATATGCTATTCCCTCCCATCCTTAGCCTAAGTAAACTTGAAGCAGCCAATATGCCACTCAGGTCACTTTTCTTTTCATATATCTCATATTCTAGAAAAATGGATAGAAGGATGTGGATTTTTATTTATTTTATTTTTTAATTGATAAGTAAAAATAACATATACTTATAGTGTACAACATGATGTTTTCAAGTATGTATACACCATAGAATGGCTAAATCAAATTATTTAACATATGCATTACCTTGTGTACTTATTTTTTTGTGATAAGAATACTTAAAATCTACTCTCTTAGCAATTTGCAAGCATACAATATATTTTTATTAACTGTAGTCACCATAATGTACAAGAGAGCTCTTGAATATATTCCTCTTGTCTAACTAAAATTTTATTTCCTTTGACTAACATCTCCCCAATTGTCCCACTGTCAGACTCTGGTAATCACCATTTTACTCTCTGTTTCTATTGGTTCAACTTTTTTGCAATCCATATGTAAGTGAGATCGTAAGGTATTTATTTGACTTTCTGTGTCTGGCTTATTTCACTCAACATAATGTCCTCCAGGTTCATCGCTATTGTTGCAAATGACAGGATTTTCTTTCATTTTTTAAAGGCTGAATGGTATTTGGCTGTGTATATATACCACATTTTCTTTATTCATTCATTGTAGGGTTTAATTTTAAATGGCTACAAATTCTTTGATAGTTCTCCCATTGAGGATGAGGTCTATATCCTCTCCCCTTGAACCAGGGTGTGCTTGTGATTTGCTTGTAACCCACAGAATGTGCCAGAAATGGCACTGTGTGATTTCTGAGGCTAAGCCAAAACAGACATTGCAGTTTCTGCTTTGTTCACTGAGACGCTTGCATTTGAGGCCTTGAGATGCCACATAAAACTGTCAAGGCTGTCAGGCCCTCCGAGGCTGCCATGCTGTGAGGAAGCCCAGGCCACCTGGAGAGGCATGTGTAGGTGGTCTGGTTGACAGCCCCAGCTGTGACCCCAGCTAGCAGCCAGCATCGATGCCAGGCATGAGTGAATGCCTGAGGATGGTTCCAGACCCCAGTCATTGAGTAACCTGTAGCCCTCATGTCTTTCCAACTGAGGCCCCAGACATGATGGAGCAGAGACAAGCCATCTCTGCTGTGCTTCTTCTAAATTTCTGACCCACAAAACCTGTGAGCATAATAAAATGGGTAGTGTTTTATGCCACTAAATTTGTTTTGGTTTTTTAGGTAGCAATGGTAACTGGAAGAGGCTTTTTCCTTTTCACTTTAAGGTGCTATACAATGTCCATCTCCTATTCTTTTTTTGTCCCTTTCACATGCTTTTTTGGTTTCTGCTTTATCCTTAAATAGCTTCCTTTATGCTGTTTGTTGGTTTTTAATTTAATTTAGTTTTTTTTTTTTTGGCTAGAGATGGGGTCTTGCCCTGCCGCCCAGGTTTGAGTGCAGTGATACGATCATAGCTCACTGTAGACTTGAACTCCTGGGCTCAAGCAATCCTCATGCCTCAGCCTCCTATGTTTGTTGGTTTTTAATATAATTCCCTTCAAGCTCAATTGGAAGTGGCTGGAATTTGAATCATCTTTGGCAAGTTATTATATTAACTGCCTGAATCTCAGCTGCCTTGCTGGTGGGAGAATCATACTTACCTTTTAGGGTTGTGGTGAGGATTAGAGATATTGTAGAAAAATACCTGGCATACAGGAGGCATCCACTAGATACATGGGTGTTAGTATTAGAAGTTTTCAGAGACAATTTATGGATCTCCAGACCTCAGTTTCCCATTCTTCCAAAGCACATTGCTTTAAATGAGAGTGTGCAGTATTCTCAGAGGGAGTTTGCGTGTGGGTGTTTGTGTGCACACATGTTGTCTGCTCTCTGCTGGATAAATGACTGCATGCCCTTATAGCCCATCCATCATTGCATGAAGCTGAAAATCAACAGCAGCAACCAAACCAAACCAAATCAAAGTAAACCAACAAAAAACAACTCCAAACACTCATAATGGTTATATTTACCTAAGGAAATTTGTAAATCATAGAGGCCAGATGTTAAGCAGAACACACTGAGTGGGCTGGTCTGTGGCACAGCCTTAAGTCTAGAGAGAAAGATCCACCCCTTCCTTGGCCTCAGGTATGTTTGCTTTCTGGAAGGGCATATGTGCCATAGCAGAGACCTTTGGCATTTTGATGGGCCAAGGACACTCTTAAAAGCTATAGACTTTCTCCACAGAAATACGAACACACTCATTCTCCCACAACGTTTGCATACCATTTTAGAGTGTTCCTAGTTGCTATAAACAACTGAACCCTGCTAAAGTAGGCTAGAAGAATTGGAGTGCTTTGCCTTGTGATCCAGGAGTAGTGAGTGAGGTTAGTTCTGAATAAAATAGGGATGCTGTCATTTTTGGCTCCTGGTGTCACCCTGTAAAGAAGGAAGCCAATGTCCATTGAGCATGTGCCGCAGATCAGGCTCTGTCCTGGGAACTTAACATCTTAACTTATGTAATCCTCAGGAGAGCCCAGGAGATAAGTGTTTTACCTCTATTCTGAGGCTGAGAGAAGTTAAGTGACTTTTCTAAGATCTCACAGCAAATAAGTAGTGGGATCTAGGTTTGCAAGATGCTAACGTACAATGTTTTTCTATTACTTTGTGTTTGGGGTGCTGACTGAGACTTCTCCAAACATATCATGACTGAAGAACTTGCTAGTCCTAGGCTTATTGCTTTAATTTCTGTATCTCCTCTCTTCTCTTCCCCATTCCTGTCTACCTGTAGCCGCTGTGGCTTCCAGAGTGTGGTATGGGGTGTGTGTTGGGGGCATGCTGTGTTGTTGGCAATGCTTAAGAAAAGCAGTAAAAGGCAGCAGTGAGAACAAGGCCCCAGAGCCTGTGTGCTTGAGCTGGGATCCACTGGGCTTCCCCCCAAGACAAGTGATAGCCAGCACTTATTTAGCACCTTAGCTTTACAAAGAGCTTTTCCTTTTGATTATAAGATAGTCAGGCAAGACATTTCTATATCCATTTTACAACTGCAGATACAGAACTTTTTTCAGGGAAATTGTCTTTCCATATCTTACAATTCTGGTTCCAGGTCTTTTTCCATTACCTTCTCGTTGTGTCCCCTGAAGAACAAGGTTAAGAAATGCCATTCTGGGAAATTGGAGCTACAAGAATGAAAACACAATGGCTTAGAGCAGTAAGTCATAAGTCATTGTGATAGGAGTATGGCTGTCCTTGCCCATGTTCCAGGAAGCAGGCATCATAAATGTAGCCAATGTAGAACAAGCAGTAATATGGGAAATTGTAACATGAGATCATATAATGGTAGTGGCTTTTGAATGATAAGGCCACTAATAAGAACTATTGAGAAAGCAACACAGGATACTAAGAATTTGAAAGATTTCCTCTAATGCTGCCCCAAAAGACCGTGAGCTGATTTTATAATGACCTGTACTGGATCTTCAGAATGAAATATCCCTCCAGTGGAGAAAGGCAATTCATCTAGCAACTAGAGCTGGAAAGTAATTCTCTGGAAGAACATCCAGCTGCCCTGGCTCATGTTCTCTGCTTGCCCAGAAAACTTGCAATTTGGCCTCATGAGTGCTGGTGACCAGCATGAGTTCTCTCACTGATGACCCTCCTGCTGGGAACTAATATGGGATATTAGTCTATCAATCACTCTCTGGGGAGTTCAGCTCCCACAATTCAATTTCTTATTGCCTGATCACCTGCTGAAACTGACACAGATCCTGAGCCTGCTCAGATGTTGAACAGATTTTGGGCTTTGGGTCTTCACTTTGGAGCAGCCACACTTGAAGGGCCCTCACCTGAAGAAGACAGAATATTTCTCATTAGGGGGCCTTAGGAGTTAATAGGGGCTGTGATCTTGTTTAGTCTAGGAACGAGCATGTCCATCTATTTCTAAAGTTTCAAAGAACAGAACTGGATGTATGTTTGAGCAAGAATCTTTGAGAAGCATTCCTAGGTGCAATCTCAGTATGAGAGTCTCAAACTTACTTAGGTTAGTACCCCTAGATAGACAGAGTAAGCCTCAGCCTTCCTATTACCTGGTTGAGTGCCTTGGAGGCTCCTTTGGGCCTAGAATATTTTGAGATTTAGAAGAAAAAAACTCACTTGGGTAGCCTGAAGGGGCAGAGCAGCATCTCAGGAGGCAACCTGGTGGTATATCTTTTGAGCTGGTCAGGTTCTAGGGCAGATGGAGAGGAGGTCAGCACAGGAGGAAGAGAAGGGGAAGTTCTTACTGGTCTGGAGGCTGAGAAGTTGGTTGGTGAGGATGCCAGTCCCATTTGGCTCCTTGGTGCTCCTTGCAGAGATCGTTCCCATGGTCCACTCACCTAGCCTTGGCAGTGCACCTTCCCTGTTATGGGAAATTCCCTGAGATAGGTTGGGTTGGGGGAGTAGATTCCTAATCAGTGGATGTAGCACTCTGAGATTCCATCATGAGGAGATCATAAAGTGAGTGGACCCAGGATTCTGGCTTACTGGAACTCAGCAACCCAGACAGATGGGGAAAGGGCAGAAGTTGAACTGCCTGGCTGCTGAGGCAGCATATTGCACCATGTCCTGCTGGCATAGCAGGGTTTGGTGAGCATAAGTATAGTGCAGGGAGGGAGTGTCTCACCTGGTGGCTGAAGTTGGGGGGAAAGTAGGTGACATTTAAGTAAGATGGTGTCTGTGTCAGGACTCCACACATCTCGTTAGGTTAAATGAGATGATATATAGTAAATCTTTATACTATATCTGATAACAATGAAAACCACTATTATCATCATCATCACCACCATCTTGCACAATATTAATACTTTATGCCTCTGTCCATGTAGGACTCAGAAAGCCTAATAGTTGGTTATAGAAATTATAGTAAATTATACTCCCTCCAGTGTTGGTCCATGGTAGAGCCTGGGCCTGCAGTGGCTTCTCAGAGTTAGAAGAGGCCATGAAGACCAAGCATCATAAACTCAAGGTCAGGGCCAGACAGCTACCATGTGGTGTTAGTCAGAGTAATGGAGAACAGTAGGGAAGGCTGGAGACTGTGGGGATGTGGAGCACATAGGCCACATAAAAGGGCAGTGGCTCCTCAACTCCAGCTAAGGGTTGCCATGTGGAGATTAGGGCCCAGGGATTCTAGTTCTTCAAATTATTTTAGAGAGCTAGAAATCCAGATTTTAAGGAGAAATTTTACAGTTTTAAAAATGTTGTTAAGCCAAAAAAATTGTGTATGTAGGCTGTATGAGGCATATTAGCTGTTAGTCCACAACACTCTTCTCCAGCGCCATCCAGCGAAACTTTCATGCGATGATCTGATTGTCCTTTCTAAGTCTTGCCCTGCTGGCAGTATTGTAAGTCCCCACAGTTGCAAACCTGGAGCAGGCTTGGTCAATAAGGCTGTAACTGCAGCCACCTGCTATTGCTTACCTGTTGTTTTATCAATAATTGGATTGGACACAGATTCTTGCCCTCCACCCAACGTCACACGGCCCCAGGTCTGAACTCACATTTGAGCACTTGGGGGAGTTAATGTTCCTTTTTTTACATCCTTGCCACAGATGCAGGGATGTTTCCTACAGAAAACAGGAGTCAATGTTAAGCAGCAAGTCCCAGGCAGTCCTAAATTATAAATGCAGGGCCAGCTACATGGATATGCGACCTGTGCAGTTGCACATACCTCGTGCTTGCTATCGTGCTTTGCTGCTGCTGTCTTGAAATTCTTAATAATTTTTAAACAAGGGGGCCTATGTTTTCATTTTTCACCAGGCCCCACAAATTGTCCTGCAAAAATAAGATCGGAGTTGGAACCAGATCATATATGTGGGATTTTTTTTGAACCTCCTATAACTTGATTAGTTTGTGCTTTTGTGTGAGTTGAGGTAATGCCCGTGGAAACCAAGGAGCAGGAAAATGCTTTCCTGGCCATTATAAAAGATGGGGATGTTCTCCACTGCTCTGTGGTGACTGGAGAAGGTGGGAAAGGGTCCATCCCTTTCCATCACCCAGGGCTTTCTTCCTTATTGCAGGTGCTGGATCAGAATTCGCTGTTAGGCAAAGGAGAGCCAGGCAGGCATGGAATTAACTGAGGGGATGGCTGGTGTGCTGGAATTAGAGGAATCTGGAGAATAGATGATATCCCAGGGGAAGGAGAGCCAGGAGACTCAAATTTTTTCATGATCATTTTCAGGTCAGCAAAACACAAGAATAGCTGAGGAATGGGTATGTGCTGGACATTATAACAATTTTACTGATTTTAGTTCTACAAAATCAAAACACAAGGCACTGAAAACCTACTAAAAGATCCTCATCAAATCTCTGCAAGAGATTCATTGGTGCTGGAGCCATGATTAATTCCATTTCTACTGCTCCTTGATTCATTATACATATAGTCCGCTGCAGAGATATCAACTGTGGGACTTTGGGTACAGTAGGAAAGTCCAATAGAGCAAGTCTTTAAAAAATGAGGGCTTTGTTTTCATGCTTTGGCTTTGGCCTTTTAGCAAAGAATTCAGGGACTGCAGCTATAAAGCTTGCTCTTAGTGAGAGGGGAAGTAGAACTCGAGAGAATTTATTGTATTAATGCCCTCCCCCAGTCACAGAGAGTTGCAGATCAAGAACTTGTTCTGCAAACTGGATAGTATGGCCAGCTAATGATGACTAGAATAGCCCATCAATCTGAGGCTCAATCAATAAAAACAAGTGTTTCCCTGGATTACTATCCCTCCTTTCCCCAAACCCTAACACCCACATCTTTGAGACTAGAAATACATTATTTGTATAGATGAATTTGGGGGAGAATTAACATCTTTACTATGGCAAATTCTCCTACCCAGGAACATAGGCTGTTTCTCAGTGGATTCAATTGTTATTTTTATGTCCTCTAGTGAAAATTTATGGTCCCTTTTATTTAGTCCTGCATATTTCTTATTAATTTTGTCTCTGAATATTTCATATTTTCAATGCTACTTTGAATGTAATCTTTTTTTCATTACATTTTCTAACTAGTTAATTAGTTTTTACTGGTATATTGGAAAGCTATTTTTATATATTTATTTTGTAATTACTACTGAACTCTCATTGGTTATTATGGTTTTATATATTTTTTTTGGTAACTAATCATGCAATATGCATTATGTGGCATAAATGCTGCAAGTACGTTCTCCAGCGTCAGTGTCAGAAATCACTAGTCAATCATTCCATCTTTTCCCATCGAGGCTGGATGCGGTAAGGTCTTCTCAATTTGCATTCTGTTGGAAGACAATTGTCTATGAGCCTACTATGTTTCTACATATATTCTGAGTGAGGCACTCATTGCCCATTGTGTTGAACTATCTTTTCAAGGTTATTTGTGTTGGGGCTCAGAAAATGATCCCCCAAAATATGGTGTTTTGACACGTTAAACTAAAGAAGCAGGCTCAAGTTTTCTCTGACCTTCCTCTCCTCTCCCCTAGTCTTGTCTCTCAATTCTTTGTCTCTTCCAAAGCACAAGATGAGGTTGTTCTCTGAAATTCCCTTATCTACCTAGAAACTGGACCTCGAAAGAGGAACACAATTGCCTTCAATCTCTTCCCTGAAATTTCATTAACTAGAGAAGATTAAAACTCATATCATAGAGGAAGAGATTGAAAATTAAACACCATACCTAGAGCCCAGGGACACTTCGTCTCAAAATATTGTCTGTTCTCACATCCTGTTCAATTCCCAAAGAAAATTACTTACTATCCATTGTCTGAGCAGTGGGCCCATTCATTACCCCTAAAAACTATTCACTCCACACTTCTCCATCTCCCTGTTCCCCTATGAAAAATAGTAAATAAGCATCTGTACCCCAATGAGTTATTAGATAATAATTCTCCTGTGATTTCTCCATATTATGCATGTTAAAATAAATTTATGTGCTTTGTTTTCTCATTAATCTGCCTTTTGTCACTTCATTTTCAGTGAACTTTCACAGGGTAAAGGGGAAAGCTTTCCCTTGGCCCTTACATTTGTATATCAAACAGCCTTGGAAGACAGAAATAGTATTTCCCTCATGAGCAAAGGGAAGGCATGCTAGTGAGGATGAAAGATTCAAGTTCCTTAAGCTCAGGGTTCTTCTGTAACATATCTCATTGTATGTGTTGGTGTCCTCTGGGCTTCTTTACATCACCTGGTAGGAATTGGGGTTCAGGGAACTGGTACAAAAATGCTGATGCTCTGGCTACTGCTGTTGATGTGAGTAATAAATGGTCCTTCATCTCTGACCCAGGAGTCTTGTGTCTTCTATCAGCATCCATGAAACTGTGTCAGGGAAACTTGTTAGCTTATAAGTAGGGTAAAATCTCAGACCCTCTAATTTCTTTACAGTTTTGGTGATGAGGATAGGATACTAACAGAAACATAGCTTTCTGGAAGAGGAAAGATGAGGGCCTCGTGGCTTACTAATGGTGCCTAGGGAGTGGTAGGTTCATGGCAGTGGTAGTAAACATGTTCACTAAATTATATGGTCAAATGGACAATAAATTGCCCTCCACTTTATTGCCCATCAATGAGGAAGTATTGCAGAGGTGGTTGCAGAATGAGTACCAGGAAATAAGTTCAAAGACAGCAGCCTAAATGCCCTGGTTATTGTTAATTCTCCCCCAGGCTGGAGGATTTTCTCATCAATCCAGTAGCCGGCTTTAAGACCACCCCACTGTAACAGCTAGTACTAAGGTTTGCTCTGAATAGGAATGCTTCCACTCCTTCCGGAGAGCAGTTGCAGAGATACATATCTGGACTGATGTAGGAAAGGAGGAACATTTGTGACTGCTATGGGCAGAAATAATTAAAACTTTGGCTGGCTATTTGGGAGTTGAGGGGTGGGTGTATTAAGGAAGGTGGATTGGGTTTACACTGCTAATGAAAGCGACTAAAGAATGAAAAACTGAATCAAAGAAATGTAGGTAAATTCTTCTGACCAGCCCTACCACCATGCAAAATCCCCCTAGCTCTTTTGATGAAATGGGGGAAGATCTTAAAAGGATGTTATCTTGGTAAAGGTGTAGCACAGGGATCAGCAAACTTTTTCTGCGAAGAACAAGATAGTAAATATTTTAGGCTTTGTGGGCCGTACTGTCTGTTGCAACTACTTAACTTTGCCACTGTAGTGCAAAAGCAGCCACAGGCATTATGTAAGTGAATGGACATAGCTTTGTTCCAATAAAAGCTTATTTACAGAAGTAGGCAGCAGGCTGGATTTGACCTATAAGCTAGAGTTTACTGATCTCTGGTGTAGCAGATGCCTTGAATTAAGGTGGTTATCCTCAAAGAAGGTTGCTGCTGTGTAAGCCAAGCCTAAGTCAGCAAGAGGGTGCAAATCTTGTGGCTCCAACCAAGAAGCAATGTGGAAAAAATGCTGCTCAGCGAAGGGATTCCCAAAAATGACATCGAAGGTATCATCCATGAGGACCTTGCTGCCTGATACAGAGTGTCAGGTGGGAAGAAAATATTAAGTTCATTTGGTTGAGCCATGAGCTGCTGCCATGATGCTCAAAATCAAATGTAAATGAGAAACGTTTAATAGCATGGAGCCATTCCATCTCTCCAACTCCCTGGTTCCCACTCCCCATCTACCCTGACTTCAGCTACTTTAAGGAGAAAGATGATTAGAGGTGGGGCTGAGGTCTCTCTGTCTTCTAGGGAGATCAAAGGCCATACACACTCATCTGCATATGCTGGGGAGTTTCAGGAAGGAGAGGGACTCAAATATTTATGACTCTGTTAGATATGAGTGCTCAAGTCACTATTTCACTCAGACCTATGGGAGGAAAAGGCACCCAAATGTAGCTACTGTGTTTATTGTACAGACTGATGACACTTGGGATGTTGTCTTGGGCATTGTCAATACTTTCTTTTTCATACTAATGGCATCTGGGGATTAAGATCAGTCCACATTAACAGATCTCTGATATATGCTAGTAGCATTCCCCAAGGTGTACCTGAACTCCCCTGCCATTTGCTACCAGGGGTGGACCAGAATTTACTGAGTGTGTCTTTACCTTTCCATGTCTTCAGCTTTTGCTACTTGGATGATGACCTGTTGGCTGATGTATGGACAGAATTGCATCCTCTCAAAATTTGTATATTGAAGCCCTAACCCCAAAATGACTGTATTTGGAGATAGGACCTTTAAAGAGGTAATTAAGGGTAAAAGAGCTGAGCCCTAATCCAATATGACTGGCGTCCTTATAAGAAGAGGGAGAAACACCAGTGGTGTGTGCACAGGAAAAAGGCTGTGTGAGGACACAGTGAAAAGGAGGCCATCTGCAAGTCAAGGACAGGGCCTTAGGAGAAACCAAACCTGCAGACACCTTGATCTTGGACTTCCAGCCCCAGAACTGAGAGGAATAAATTTCTGCTGTTTAGTCCACCCCGTCTGTGGTATTCTTCTCATGTCAGTCTGAGCAGACTAATACAACTGGCAAGTCAGAAGCCTTAGGCTCGAAGGCCCTGCTCCAGTGTTGTCACACCTCTATCAGCAGGGGTGGGTGATGGATCTTAAAACGTTCAGAGGTCTTCTCACAAAATAAAGATTCTGGGAAGGAGAATAATTAAAGAAAAATTGGTATCTCTATCATCAAAAACGAGGCCCAGCACCTTCTTACATTGACACTTTCACTGTAGGAGTGATCATAGGAGAGGGTAGGTAGATAATAGGTAAGGTAGACCTCAGACAACTGCAGTGATCTCTCCACAGTGGACCTGCCCTAGATTGCTCAGGGGAGTTTCCGAGAGGATAACTGACTAGTTATTTAGACAGACCTTGCAGGTAGTTATTTCTATGATGGGAGTCATCCAATAGAAAAGATGGTGTGAAACCTGTCCGTGATGTCAACTGAAGTGATTAATGACATTCCCTCGGTCCTGGAAGACCTTCAGGTTAGCCTTAACTCATTGGCCAGGGTACTTATGGTTGACAGAATTGCCTTAGTCTTTCTCCTTGTGGGCCAGGGTAGAGTCTGTGCCATCACTAGTACATCCTGCTATGTCTGGGTCAATATCTTGGGGCCAACTTGAAAGGTCAATACAAAAACTTAAAGAAAAGCCAGCTGGCTTTCTAAGGTAAACCTGACAACTTACGGGATTTGTTCAACTGGCTGTGGCTGGGACTCTGGGGGCACAGTTGAAGTACACTGCAAGTTGGCCTCATCCTATTGATGCTGGCCTTAATTAGATGCTGTATGAGCCAAACTGAATGGACTTGGTCTCAGCCTCAACTAGTCTGATTAACTGAAGTGGCCAACAGTGGGGTATTCATGGGAAGAGTCTCCAGAATACAAGATGCTATAGAAATGAGCAATGGACATGGTTTGGAGACAGTCCTCCATGGGTCTCTTGCATTTTTGCACATCTCATGAGCAATGCACTTACAGCCCTTTGTTTTGGACTCTATTTCCAAGGAAGCTTATATAGTGACCAATCTTGGAAGATATAGTGTTTCCTTCTGAGCTAAGGATAGGTTTGCTTATAATCTTGGAAGATAGAAAAGATAGTGTTTCCCTCTGGAGCAGAGGGCAGGCACATTTAAATGCATTGTAAAAGATTTGGGTTCCCTAAGCTCAGGGTTCTTCTTCTGTAATGCAACCTGTTATGTGTGCGGTGGTCACCTGGCCCTTTTCATGTCACTACGTGGGAATTGGGGCTTGGGGGAAGTGGTGCAAAAATACTGGTACTCTGGCTACTATTGCTGTGAGTAATAAATGATCCTTCATCTCTGAGCCAGGAGTCTCAGGTTTTCTACTAGCATCCATAAAACTGTGACAGGTTAACTTATTAACTTGCAAGAAGGGTAAACTCTCAGACACCATTCTGTTCTTGACACATTCCAAGCAGCCACTACTAATCAGTTGGAGTTGGTACATGAGATGAATCCAACTCTCGGTCCTTGGCCCAGAGAGTATGAAGAGGGCAGTCGGCATGTGATAGATAAGAAAAGGCCAGGACTAGCAGGTTCACCACTGCGAGGAGATAAGGGGGAAAAGGAAGAGCACAAGGGCATGGCCACACCAGTGGTGCCTGTGATAGAGCACTTCATCTTTAGGTATGCCACAGAAAGCTTTTAACTTAATATGAAACAGGATTTAGATCTGACTTCTTCCTGCTTTATTTAGTAACAGTAGTTTTGTTTGACCTGTCTTCAGTCTTGCTAGAGGTAAGCCAGGTTTCCATGAGGAGATTGAGAAAAGCTTGTCATCACCTTTCCATGTCTGTTTCTGTGTCTTTTTCTCTTTCCCAGGTACCCTTTTTCCCTAATGAAAACCTGTTTGCATGGGAGAACCCATTAACAGTCAGTTACACCCTAGTGTTTATTCAAATCACTGGACTGCTATTTCGCGTGGAGAATATTCTTTGACCCTTAGCTCTATTTTTGGAAAGAATGGCTCTTTCACGCAGAAGACATTCACAGCATTTCAGAGCAGGCAGAGATATTTGGGAGGGTCTCCTGGTGCCCTTACCCCGTACTATGTAGGCAGCAACTCCACCTTGTCTACCTGATGGTCGGGGATACTGATGGCTGGCTCCCTTGTGCCCCTTCCCCACTATGAACAACCCTTAGTCTCCTAAAATAAAGTTGTACTAACCCAAAACTGTAAAGAAAATAAATCTAGTTATATATCACCTTATGGAGTCTTTTGCAAATCTCCACCAGCTGGAATACCTCATATCTTAATTTTCATGCTAAGGGGCTCTTTTCAGAAATTTGTAGAATATCTGAAGGAAGAGAGAATTTTTAAGCAATTCTCATCCTAATTAAGCTGGTCCATTTTTTTAAGAAATGGGTATGATTATCTCAGAGATTAATTAAGATTGTTAAAGGTGATGGTGGACCAGAACCCAAATGTTCCTATAAATTCTTCTCCCCTGGCTTGGAATGAACATATCATGAGCAAAAGGGCAGAGGTTATTAAAGTGAATGAGGTCATTGCCTTTTACAGTTGATGGTGACTTTTCACCTTGAGGCATCAGGTAAGGGAGAGGAGGAGAAATCTTCATTGCCTTCACATTTGGATCATAGAATACATTCCCTAATGTAGTATGAAATATCATCCTAATGAATTGATCTTAAACACAATGCTTATCAGAGTCATGAACAGAGTGCCTGGAAGTCCAGGACTGCTCCTGCCATGACATCAGACATCATACAGGGAAAGTAGTTAACATCCAATGCCTCATTTCAAAGGGTTTAATGGCTCTGAAAGTCGTGAAGAATGAGTTCACACTTTACTAAGAAATGCCTCTAAAACTACTGTATTTTTATTTTCAATTAAGGAGAAAAAAAATATTGTCCACTGGGCCTTGAAAGCTCTCAGACTTTTGGGCTTGAAGCAAGGTATCCTGGGACAACCCAGGAACTGGATCTTTCCAGCTAAATGAGATCAGATCGTACAGAACCCGACTGAGAGTGTGTGAGGGACAGGCTTTTGGGGATTCAGCTCCCACTCTTGTCTCCTGCCCTGGAATAAACATTTCAGAAAGGGCTTTGTTCTCCTGCAGGACAGAAGGGCCATGCTCCAATGGGAGGGCTATCTCTCCCAGGCTTTCTTGTTGTGCTTGGATCACTTGGGTATGATGTTGCACCTCTTGCTTACTAACAGAACCAATTTTTTTCAGGTATCCAGCTTTCAGGTGCTGGGCCCCTCCTTGGTCCCAGGAGATAAATCTCTATTAGTATGAATCGATCATGTTAATTACATTCTCCTTGTCAGTGACTACTTTAGGGGAACAAGGCCCTTTTTGAAACGTTTATTCCAGGGCAGGAGACAAGAGTGGGAGCTGAATCCCCAAAAGCCTGTCCCTCACACACTCTCAGTCGGGTTCTGTACGATCTGATCTCATTTAGCTGGAAAGATCCAGTTCCTGGGTTGTCCCAGGATACCTTGCTTCAAGCCCAAAAGTCTGAGAGCTTTCAAGGCCCAGTGGACAATATTTTTTTCTCCTTAATTGAAAGTAAAAATACAGTAGTTTTAGAGGCATTTCTTAGTAAAGTGTGAACTCATTCTTCTTCACGACTTTCAGAGCCATTAAGCCCTTTGAAATGAGGCATTAGATGTTAACTACTTTCCCTGTATGATGTCTGATGTCATGGCAGGAGCAGTCCTGGACTTCCAGGCACTCTGTTCATGACTCTGATAAGCATCGTGTTTAAGATCAATTCATTAGGATGATATTTCATACTACATTAGGGAATGTATTCTATGATCCAAATGTGAAGGCAATGAAGATTTCTCCTCCTCTCCCTTACCTGATGCCGCAAGGTGAAAAGTCACCATCAACTGTAAAAGGCAATGACCTCATTCACTTTAATAACTTCTGCCCTTTTGCTCATGATATGTTCATTCCAAACCAGGGGAGAAGAATTTATAGTTGTGTTTATTAACACAACGGAATTCTGGCCAATGGGATAGAAGTGAAGTCTGTGTGTCAGGGAGTGTGATTCTTGGAATGTTTTTCTTACTCTTAAAAAGAGATACAGAAAAAGATGTTCTCTGTAGGTCTTTGGGTGGTGTTATGTGAGGATGAGACACTTGGAGCAGCTGCAGCCACATTGTCACCATGAGAATTCAAGCCTGAAGACAAAGGGCAGCATGCTAAGGATAGCAGAGCCAAAAGATAGACGGAAAGAACCTGGCTCCTGGCTGACATGATTGAGCCACTGAATGAAGCTGACTGCCCCAGTTCCAAACTTCGTGTTATGTGAGCTAAGCACCCTTATTAAGTTTTTTTGAGATGTGTCTTGTATTACACACAGCCGAAAGGATTCCATACTGACATCCAGTTACCATCCTTATCTCCCACTTTCCGTATTTCCTCACCTTGCCCTCCTTTATGAAGATTTACTTCTTAATAGATGGGCGGCACTTGCAAGCTCAAACATCCACCTGGATCTCACAATGGTTGGCCTTTTATGAGGACATGTAGAGCTGCAGTCCCCAAACCTTGGGCCGCCAACTGGTACCCATCTGTGGCCTGTTAGGAACCACGCTGTACAGCAGGAGGTAAGCAGAGGGGGAGAGAGTGAAGCTTCCTCTGTGTTTATAGCTGCTCCCCATCACTTGCATCACTGCATAAGCTCCGCCTCCTGTCAGATCAGTGACGACATTAGATTCTCATAGGAGCATGGACCCTACTGTATGTAAACTGTGAATGTGAGGGATCTAGGTTGAGCGCTCCTTATGAGAATCTAATGCCGGATGATCTGAGACAAAACTGACGCAGTGACGCTAGCACTGGGAAGCTGCTGCAAATACGGATTATCATTAGCAGAGAGGTTTGATTGCACAATAAATGTAATGTGCTTGAATCAGCTCAAACCCCACCCACCCCGCCAAACCTGTGGAAAAATTGTCTTCCTTGAAACTGGTCCCTGGTACCAAAAAGGTTGGGGACCGCTGATGTAGAGGATGGAAATTCTCCAAACTTTCTTTGAAAGCTTCTAGATTGTTCATAAGGAAATGCCTTTATAGTAGCAAACTGATAAATGTCAGTGGCATTCTTCCTTCAGAGTGAAGCAAGACATTCGTGAAATTTCAGAGGAATGCCACGGACCTGGGCTTTTTGGCAGAGCACTTCCTGGTGGCCCATTTTCACTTGTTTACCTGTCTCATCCTCTGATTAGGGTCACAGTGTCTCACACTGCAGGATTCTTCTCTTGGCTGATATGGCTTGCCTGGGAGAGGGGAGTTAGGTCACTGTAAGGATGGGAAGACCTCAAGAAATTTTATTTCTTAGAGCCTTTTGCTTTTTCTTCCTCAACCTGGAAAAACAGGAAAATAAATCCCCTACACATTTCTGAATTTTTTTCTTCCCTAGTCCTCACATTTCTTAATATATCAAACATGATAACTTTATGAGCAACCAAGTTATACATAATACATTTTATGTTCTTAAGTGTATCAAGTGATTTTAGATCTGAAAAGGATGCGAAAAACCAAGAACAGACAGTGCCCAATTTGTAAATTAACCTGGGCGTATAACTTTTTTTTTAAAAAGTGGGTTTCTTGAACTCAGAATTCTTTTTCTTATAGAAACAATGGTGGTTGAGTTCCAAAAGCACACATAATCCATAATGTGCTGTAGCCTTGTTATTTACTAACCATACTAATAAAGTTAATGCTTTATGAACATCTCTTATGTCCCAGACTCATTACTCTGGTCTTTATACATGTTATCTCAATGATTTAATTCTCATAACTCTCTATATCAAAGGCAACCAAAGCTCAGACAGGTTAGTTAACTTGCCCAAGGACACGCAACATGTATATGGTAAAACTAGGACCCTGTGGTCTCTCTGGCCCTGGAGCTGGTTGTTTTTACATTCACCCTGCCCTCCTGATGGGCTCAATCACCATCTGCATTAATGTTTTTATGAAAAAATGCATTCCAAATTCTATTTGCAATGCCAAGAGCACATCTTTCAGCCCTGGCAGCTAAAGTCCCTCTTTGCCCTTCCAATTTCCCTGTTTTTCTTCTAAATAGCCTAGGAAAAGAAAGAGAGTGATAGAGCAAGAGAGAGAGAGAGGGAGGAGGAAGGGGAGAGAATGAATCAGTGTGATGGGTTGGCCCGACATGAACCGCATACTGTCATTTTCCAGACAGCCTGTGCCCCTCTCCAGCCTTTCACACTCACTGGCTCCCCCACCCCCACTGGGTAGCTGAGCTGGAGATGCACACACTGCTCATTACATTTCTGCTGCTTTTACCACCTGTTTACAGCCCAACCACTGACACAAGCTTGATGAAAGGGCTTGGTGATTATTCAAATCCTAGATTGGACCAGAACTTAACTTTGAAAATATTCCATAAAATGTGGCTTTAAAACAATTGTAGTGAAATTTCTGATGGCCCCCCATGCCTCCCAATTGGCATCTCACCAAGTGAGGACCATCATAATTTTCTTTATGCCTCATCTCACCTATTTCACTCAGCCCTCATCTCCTGTCTCTAGATCAGCCATCTTCTTCCCACCAGGTTAATCTCTTTTTTTTTTTCTAATGCTTCTGAAAGTGTTGGGAGTCTTGTAAAATCTGTCAAGCTGTCTCAATGCCTCCAGTTGGCCTACATCTCACCCAATGTGCTGTCATGGTTTCTTATTTTTTAAAAATCTTCCAGTCAGGTTTTGTAGTTTCCCTTGAGAGCAAGTTACAGCCCACCCCTCTTCCTTAAAAGCAAGCCCTGATTTCTCCTGCTGCCCTATGACTATCTTGTTATGCATTTTTTGCTGGTATCAGGAAGACCTGAAACTATCTCATTTGCCTTTTGTTATTAATATTACAAGGAGGATGCACAATTTAGTTTATGGCAGCAGTCCCCAACCTTTTTGGCACCAGGGACTGGTTTCATGGAAGACTATTTTTCCATGGACCAGTGGGGGGTGGGTGGGGATGGTTTCAGGATGATTCAAGCATGTTATATTTATTGTGCACTTTATGTCTATTATTATTACATGATAATATATAATGAAATAATTATACAACTCACCATAAAGCAGAATCTAATGTTGCTGCTGATCTGACAGGAGGCAGAGCTCAGGTGGTGATGCGAGTGATGGGGAGTGGCTGCAAAAACAGATGAAGCTTTGCTCACTTTCCCACTGCTTACCTCCTGCTGTACGATCCAGTTCCTAACAGGCTACGGATCGGTACCGGTACCGGTACCGGGGGTTGTGGACCACAGGTTTATGGAATATTTTGGAGCTGGCTTTCTGCTCCTTTTCTTTCCATTTCCTGGATTTCCCCCCTAATTTTGCTAATCTTCAGTGCTCTTACCAAAGGGGAAAAATAAGGCAGGGAGAAGGCAAAGCATGATGCTTCAACCAAGGGAAGTTTTTGCAGCTGGTTGGCTATGAGGAAGAGTTTCCATTCTCCATGGACTTTCCCATTTTCACAGATAGTTGGGAATTGGCTTTATAAAGTGGAAGATGACATGAAAAACAAAATAGAAAAACTTTCTCAACATAATGGCACTGAAAATATATACAATCTAATGAATGCTTGGCTAAGAGATTATCCAGGATTTTTAGGAAAGAATGATTTAAAATTATCGCCAATATGAGTGAAAAGTGTTCCCTTTGGGAGCTGAGGATCCGTGGTCTTCAAAGACCTTCACTGCCATTAGTTGATTAATTAATTCATTAACACCTCGTAGAGCACAGGATATTGACTCCATATGGCACTGAGCAGGCAGTTTGATTTCTTTAGAAAATTTCTCTCATACGAAAGCACAGAAATAGTAAATAATTAAGCTCTAAGCTGCCTCGTTGTGATCTTTTATTGATCAAGGCAGAGATTTGAGAGGAAGAAGGCTTCAGGCACTCACTCTAACCTAACTCTATTTGCCCCACGATGACATGTTACTGTGAGATGCTTGTTCTTATTATAAAGCCTTTAAGGAAGAAAATAAGCCCACAACATGTTTATGGCTTGCGTTACTTCTGTCCGAGGTTAATCGCCCCAGTCTTGAACACTGAGTGTTTTCTGGGGACTCCCATGAGGCCACAGGAAGTGATATGACAAGTGTGCTGCCTACTGCCTTCTGAGTCCTGGCTTCATTAAGCTGTATCTTAATGCCTTTTTTTCCCCTAATAAAGCCATTAGGACAATGACTTATGATTGTGTAGCTCAGTGAGACCTCCAGGGAATGAAGATGGGGGTGTGAGCAGAAGGGCTTGAATGTGAATCAATGACAAAGTGGCCTGAGCCTTTCTGCTGGGTGGGATTTTTTCTATTTCCCTCTCAGGGCCCTGTGTTGCCCCCACCTTCAATCCCTGCTCACCACTCAGCCAACTATCTACCTCCCCCCTCCATCTCCAGGTGGATCCAGGTGGGAAAGAGGGCCATTAAAGTGGGATCAGCAGCTGTCCCAATGTCCAAAACCTTTTCCCTTCTCTCGTCCTGCTCCATCCAGTTCCCTTCACTGCTGTGTGTTCTTTAAGCTACTACCCTCTTTCTCTTCCCAGCAAAGCTTCTTGAAAGAATTATCTACATCTACTATCTCTATATTCCCACCTCCTGGGCACCTCCCAAGCTGGTGACAAAGCTCATCTCACTCCTCTGGAGGGTAAACATAATGGACAATCACATGATTTATCTCCTGCTGGGAGGCTTTGGAAAGTGTCCACAACTCCTTCCTTAATATCTCCTCCTTTGGCTGCTCTGGCAACTCTTTTCTTTTTTTTATTTCAGCACATCACAGGGGTACAAATGTTTAGGTTACATACATTGTCTTTGCCTCACCCTAGTCAGAGCTTCAAGCTTGTCTGTCCCCCAGATGGTGCACACCACACCCATTAGGTGTGAATATACCTGTCCCCTCCCCCCACCTGCCTGACACCCGATGAATGTTACTACTATATGTGCACATAACTGTTGGTCAATTAATAGTGATTTGATGGTGAGTACATGTGGTGCTTGTTTTTCCATTCTTGTGATACTTCACTTAGTAGAATGGGTTCCAGCTCTATCCAGGATAATACAAGAGGTGCTATATCACCATTGTTTTTGTGGCTGAGCAGAACTCCATGGTATACATATACCACATTTCATCTTCTGCTGAATGATTATTGCATTAAGGAGGAAATTAATATGGAAATCAAAAGATTCTTTGAGCTAAATGGTAAAGGAGACACAAGTTATCAAAATCTATGGACACAGCTAATGCAGCCCTGAAAGGAAAATTTATATCCATAAATGCCTCCATCCAAAAGATAGAAAGATTACAAATCAACAATCTAATGAATCATCTCAAAGAACTGGAAAAGGCTGAGAAACCAACCTCAAACCCAGCAGAAGAAAAAAAATAACAAAAATCAGAGCAGAACTAAATAAAATCGATAATAAAAAACTATATGGATGATTAATAAAAAACTATATGGATGATTAATAAAACAAAAAAGTTGGTTCTTTGAAAAAATAAACAAAATTGATACTCCTCTTGCTAGATTAATGAGAAGCAGAAAAGAAAAGACTCTAATAAGCTTCATCAGGAATGAAAAGGAAAAATTACAACTGATACCATGGAAATACAAAATAGCATCTATGAATACTATAAAAACCTCTATGTACATAAACTTGAAAATGTGGAGGATATGGAAACATTCTTAGAAACACATAGCCTCTCTAGGCTCAATCAGGAGGCAAAAGAATTCCTGAACAGACCAATATCAAGTACTGAAATTGAAGCAGCAATAAAAAATCTTCCTAAAGAGACAAGTCCCAGACCAGATGGTTTCACACCCAAATTTTACCAGACCTACAAAGAAGAACTGGTGCCTATCCTGCAGAAATTATTCCACAACATTGAGAAGGAAGGATTCCACCCCAACACATTTTATGAAGCCAATATCACCCTGATACGAAAACCAGGAAAAGACACAACAAAAAAGAAAACTACAGACCAATATCTCTTATGAACTGTATTCAAAAATTCTCAGAAAAATTCTAGCAAAGCGAATTCAGATGCTTATCAAAAAAATAACCCATCATGACCAAGTGGGCTTTACCCCAGAGATGCAGGGATGGTTCAACATATGCCATATGCAAATCTCTATAAATGTAATTCACCACATAAATAGAAGCAAAAACAAAGACCATATGATCCTCTCAATAGATGCAAAAAAAGCATTTGACAAAATTCAGCACCCTTTTATGATAAGAACATTTGACAAAATAGGTATAGATAGAACTTACCTAAAAATGATAAAAGCCATATATGACAAACCCACAGCCACCATCATACTGAATGAAGAAAAATTAAAAGCATTCCCGCTTAGAACTGGAACCAGACAAGGTTGCCCTCTATCACCACTTTTATTCATTTAACAGTGCTGCAAGTCCTAGCTAGAGTAATCAGACAAGAGAAGGAAATCAAAGGCATCCAAATGAGGGCAGAAGAGGTCAAGCTATCGCTCTTTCTGACTATATGATATCTAGAAAATCCCAAAGATTCTGTCATGAGACTACTGGAATTGATAAACAAATTCAGCAAAGTATCAGGTTACAAAATCAATGCACAGAAATCAGTAGCATTCCTATAGACTAACAACAGTCAAACTGAGAACCAAATCAATGACTCAGTACCCTTCACAATAGCAACAAAGAAAATAAAATACCTAGGAATATATTTAACTAAGGAGGTAGAAGACCTCTACACAGAGAACTACAAAACACTGAGGAAGGAAATAGCAGAGGATGTACACAGGTGGAAAACTATACTATGCTCATGGGTCGTCAGAATCAACATTGTTAAAATGTCTATACTACCTAAAGTGATCTACAGATTCAATGCAATCCCTGTTAAAATACCAACATCATTTTCCCCAGATCTAGAAAAATAATTCTACACTTCGTATGGAACCAGAGAAGACCCTGTATAGCAAAAGCAATCTTAAGCAAAAAGAACAAATTGAGAGGCATCAATTTACCAGACTTCAAGCTATACTACAAGGCTATAGTAACTAAAACAGCATGGTACTGGCAGAAGAACAGAGATATAGACCAATGGAACAGAACTTAGAACCTAGATATGAAACCATCCTCATATAGCCATCTGGCAACTCTTGATATTGTTTTTCCACTTACTCCGTAGGGGCAGTCATGAAGGTTCAATGCTCATATCCCTCTCTGAGAAATGACTTACAGTCTAACTGAGGCTCCTTCAGGATTCCCTTCATCTTTGTGCCAAGGTCTTGCTCTTCTTGAGTGGCCCTGCCCATTCAATGAGTTAGCAAGGCAGTGGTAGAAGGGCCCAGTTGCTTCTCTCCACCATGGGACTGTTCTAACAGGAGTCTTTGCTCTGGAGCACCTGCTGGGTGGCAAAGAATTTGTCAGGCCTGCATCATGGGCTGACCACCCCCCCGCCCAATCCTTTTTCTTTTTAGGTATTGCTCCCTGGTAAACCTTTTACTTTCCTAACTCTGTCTCAGTGTCAGTCTCCTGAAGGACCCAAATGACACATTCCTTGTACTCCTTTGTTGCTGTTACTTTTTGCCAGTCTTAAATGATGGTATTTCAAAGGCACTGGTCTAGGTGTTCTTTTTTCTCAACTTACCCTTTGTTCTAGGGCCATTATTCTCCTGCATGTCATTCATTCTCTCCAACACTGTTGACTTCCAAATCTCTCTCTCAGGTCTGTCTCTAGCCTTCAAGTCTATGTGCCTCTGCATTGCTGATATCCCCATTTGGATGTCTTGCAAGCACCTCAAACTTAACGTGTACAAAACAGAACCCCAAGCCTTTACTCCCTGATCAAAAAAATTGTCCTCTAGCTGTGGATTAAATCTCTATGCCAGAAACCTTGGTCCTATTCCTGACCCATCTGTTGCCCTGCCCCCCACAATCAGTCCCCAGATCCCCCAAGATCTCTCATATGACTGCTGTCTCCATGCTTGCTGGAACTGCCTTTGTTCTGTCCCGGATCACTGCAACTGCCTTCTGACTAGCCTTTTTGTCTGTAATCCCACCCCAACCAGTCCATCCTTGAACCTGTTGTCAGATATAAATATAAATTTGGTATACTTCCCGTGGTCAATCCCATTTAGTAGCTTTACCCCACTTCCCAAGATAAAGCCATACATCTGAAAGGGGTTTTGGAAAGTGGATCTCAGTGTGTATGTGGTCCCTGGACCATCAGCATCAGCATCACCTGGGAACTTGTTAGAAATGCAGATTCTCAGACCCCAGCCCAGACCAATGAGAAGCTTTGGGGGTGGGGCTCAGTGATCTGTGTTTAACAAGCTGTCCAGGTGACGCATGCTCGAATATATTTGTGGCTTAGGAAGCCACCCACATCTTTAGTTCCCTCTTGTGTCTTCTGGCACTCCCCTTTCCTCCTGCTCTGACCACACCGAGTAATTTGCCTGCTCAATGTGGAACTCCCTCTGCTAGCCCTGATTTGTCTTCCAGAATCAGTGCATGAGTCACCTCCTCCAGGAAGCCTCCCTGACACTTTCTAGCTGAGTTAGGTGTCCCTCCTCTGTGCTGTCATAGTCTTCTGTGCTTCACTCGATCGTAGCCCTTATCTCACTGTGTTATAATTGCCTTTTTACCAGGCTGCATCTCCTGCTAGACTGTGAGCTTGTTCAGAAGAGAGATTGTCTTTAATCTCTCACTCTATGGGGCCTGGCTCACTGCCAGGCCCAGAGAAGGGGTGCAATAATGACATCCTGGTGGAATAGTATTAAGTCCCTGCCTTTGCTGGAGTTGCTGGGCTACGATGGCACTGTCATCTGCCTGCAGCAGGTTTATTCTGCCTCCTCCCACAGCTTCATGTGCCTCTGGACATCTACCCTAAAGTAGTGGGGCTAGAGTTTGATCTCACCCTGCCCGTGTTATTTTAGCCCTGGGGAGCTAGACACTGGCATGTGCTAATTGGATGACAGCACTGAGTCTGACTGGCCTTGTAAATGTGTGCACAGGCAGTGAGCAGAACACAGTTCAAACAGAATCATCTTGGAAATGCTTTGATTCTCCCAGCTAAGCAGTCTGACCCTGCACTCCTGGGAACCTGGCATCAGTCTGCCATGCTGTTATTGGTGAGATCCTGCCTTGGAAATCAGCTCTGCAGGGGAGGCAGCAGTGCTGCTGCTGCTGCTATATCTTCCCAGACTGTTTAACCCTGAAAGGCCTTAATTTGTCCATCTTCACAGTGGGCATCATCCAGATTAGTCACATGTTATGCCAAGTGCTCCAGGCACAAGCCTTTCCAAATGAGTCTGACTTGAAAGCATAGAACATTAGACATGCTGCTTAAATCACAGCAGCAAAACCACATGGGGAATGCTTAGGGGGAGCACTGGTCTTTTTAGGCAATCTGAAAGCCCAAGGAAGGATTGTCCAGGTTGCAGATGCTGATAAAAAAACAGGGTGGAGAAAGGTTACATGCTGGTTTGAGAAGAGCAATGCTTCTCCGTTTCCCTCCCTCCTGTCCTGGCAGCCCCTGTCACTTGCAGTAGTCCAGGATGCAAGAGGAGGTCCAGGAGACAGGTCAGGTAATATTTGAGCCTGATGGAGCAGCTTTGTGTCCTCCATGTGCTCATGTCAATCCCTTGTGAGCTGGATTCCCACATTGTACTTGTCAAAGGGACAGCTTTCTCCCATCAGTCACCTGTAAGACCAAGTTCATCACTTTAAGGGAGTGGTCCTTAATCTATTTTGGAAGATCAGGAATGCTTTTGAGAATCCGAGAAAATCATGGTACGTCTCCCCAGAAAGAGGAATAGTTCCCAGGAGGTACATATTTTTTTTTATCTCATTTCAGGTGGTTTGTGGAATCCTGAGGTTTACCTATTAGGAGCCTACAGACCACTGATAAGAAATCCCTGCTATAGTTGCCCCTGGTCTTTTCTTCACCAAAGACCCCCATCCTCCGTTGGCCTTCCTCCTTAAGCACCAGGCAGAATTTCTTTCTTCTCAGTGCGTCCACAGCATATGGCCCTTGCTGCAAAGCAAAGCACAACAGGTGACACAGCCTCAGTTTCCAGAATCAGGCTGGCCTGCATTGCTGCCTGGGGTTCCTAGCCTGGCTTCCCCACTTATCTGCTGTGTGACCTGTGGACCACTCCGAGCACCACTTTCCTTGCCGATTAAGTGAGCGTGATCACAGGATTTGCCTCAGAGTGCGATTGTAGGAATTCAATGAGACTCTGCATGGCAGGGCCATCCATAGGGGCTGGCACTGAGGGGAAGTACGGGGCCAGGCTTTTTATCCTCTGTGTGCTTGGTGCCTGGCACAGGGTCTGTGCACAGTAGGTATTCAATCAATGTTGGTGATAGAGGAAGAGCAATGATGAGACCAAGATGCAGATACGTTTATACCTATGGGAGTGCTACATGCCACCAGGTAGACAGCAATAAATGAGAGTAGCCTTGGCTTTAGTGTCCCCATCCTGTTTAGGTTCATGTGTTTTCCCAAAGTTGGAGAGCTGATCACACAGCCTAGGACCTGGTGGGTATGTATTCAATGAGATAATGTGAAAAGTGTAGTAGGTGTAGAAGCCCTGGCTTTGGAGCCAGAAATGGGTTCACAACTAGCTTCTGACACTCATCAGACTTTGGGCAAACTTTATCTCTCAGGGCCTCAGTTTCCTTGATGAAATGTGGGGATATTGAAACCTATCTCATAAGACTCTTGAGGAGATCAGATTAAGTATAAAAAACACTTAGCACATAGATGATGCTGAAGAAGTGGAAGCTATAGTCCATTATTGTAAACGTGGAAGGCTGAACAAATATGAGTCCTGAAGATCAGTGTGTCATTGTTCCGTTTCGAATAGGAACAGTCCTAGCCCTAGACACAGAGGCCTGGGGACATGCCCAATATAAGGCTCTAAGTTGAAAGTGCTTGAATTCAAATCCTAGCGGTACCACTAACTGGGTGACCTTGGGCAAGTCACTTAATCTCTCTAAGTCCCAATTTCTTCATCTGTGAAATGGAGACAAAATGCTACCCACCACATAGAGTTGCTTCATTGTGAAGGTCAAGTGGGAGAATGTATATAATGCATTCAGTGCAGTGTCTGGCACATAGCAAGTGCTCAACAAATGTCAGCTTTATTACTATTATTGTGTGAGGGAGGGTGAATAGCTGCAGTGCTCACCAGGTAGCAGGAGCCTTAGCTTCTTGAGGAATTATTTTGTTTTGATTTTGTTTTATAGCTAAGTCTGGACAATGTAATGGCAGCCTGCAGGTGTCCTGGTCTGGGCTAGGCCAGGTGAAAGGTGAAGGCCCCATAAGCCCCAGGGGCCATGGAGACCCTGTGCAGCCCAGGACAGCATGCTGCTTGGAGCTTTCTCCATGGGAGATGTTCTCTGTACATTTCCTGGACCACTGGTTCCTCTCCACCGTGGTCCCTGGTGCTCCTGCCCGTGAGGTTTCCAGGAATAGACCCACACTCTCTTAGGTAAGGAAAGTTCACCTCAGGCTACTTGAGGGCAGAGGCTGTGTGGATCCCGGGCTCTGTGCAGCCCAGCTCCTCCAGGAGAGCCCTCCAGGCAGGGGGACGCTGCTGGGCTTTGTTCATATGCATCATCACTTGGAGCTGCACCTTTCCTCCAGGCTGTGCGGGAATGTGCATCTCCATGGAAACACTAGAGGTGAAATCACTCAAGTGTTGGCAAGTGGAGTTTCTCTCTGGAGCCTGGAAAAATGGAGAGCAGTAGAGCAGGCTCACGGTGTCACAGAAAGGAAAGATGCCCTTAAAACAACCCGAATGCTCTCAATTCCATTCGGGGAATTTCCCTTTAAATAAAAGCTGAACAATAAATGAAAGAAAAATGTTTGCAGTCTCTAGTTTGGCTACCCCAGAGAGTCTACTTGGAATGGACATGCCAATCCTTTCTGGCTTTCCTAATCTGCTACATCTTGTAGGCTGGATAACACATTCTGTCTAGAAAGAAATGGGTGACATCTCAGAGTTAATATTTTAAATTGATGAAGCTGGAGCCCAGAAGTGCAGACCTTTGTGCTTGTTGGCCCTTTCTGGTCCTCTGGGTGATTTTTGGGCCCAAAACACATGTTTTTAAATGAATATCTGACAGGCTCCTGGTGGCTGAGGTCAGCAAGGATGTGTTTACTCACCTGAGGAATTCTGAGATGAGCTGTGTCATACGTGTTCACAGGCCACCCTGCCCACAGACTTTTGAGGGCCCATGACAGCCCGTGGGGATGATTTTGGTAATGAGGGACCATAGAGATATGGCTGCCCAGGCTGGGCCAGGGGAGGGGAGGCAGGGTATAGGGAGACTGTGAATGTGCTGGGGGACGGTTGGGCACTAGGACAGCTTGCGGGAGACTTTAGCTAGTTGGGG
This sequence comes from Eulemur rufifrons, assembly GCF_041146395.1. Lineage (NCBI taxonomy): Eukaryota > Metazoa > Chordata > Mammalia > Primates > Lemuridae > Eulemur > Eulemur rufifrons. Next base: position 120,198,321 of record NC_090989.1, read on the forward strand.
GATCTGAGCATGCCCCCGGCTTGGAGAGGGCCATCCGTGTGGACCACCTGATAATTCTAGCACAGCCTCAGAATTACATGATTCTTTCTTATCTTATTTTTCTCCCCATGGGAAAAAGAGCATTGATAATACTTCCTCTCCCTCATCGAGAGCAGTTTTCAACACACTGTGTAAAGGCTTGGCTTCATTTGTTCATTCACTCAACAAGTGTTCATTGAGTGCCGGTCATGTGTTGGAAACTATGCCGGGGCCTGAGTTTGCAGACTTCTTGGAAATACTAATCATCATGGACCAGGAAGTTAGAATGAATATATCATAGATAAAGATACTTTTTAAGCAAAATCTAGTGATTTCAGCAAATTACTATTTTAACAGTTCTGACTTTTCTGTTTTTATCAGGGACTTTGATTACTGTGTCAAAGGATGTTAAGACAGACAGGCAGATGTATAGTTACACCAATTGGTCCTGAAACTAAGGACAGTGTTTTACTTTGCTGCATGAAAACAGACAGGTCAATTGAAATGCCGTCTAATCTATCCCATTCTGTGCTATTAAGGTTTTCCTTTAACCTCTCAGTGTCTTAGTTTCTCCATATTAAACTTCAGTCAGAACAATTAGAATTTTCTACATGTCAGAGGTTCTAACAAGGGAAGAGCTGAGGTTTGGAGATGCTGGCATGTGGGGTCAGTGACAGCTCTCAGGGCTCAGCTTCCACGCAGACAAATTGTGCATGATGGCTTCTGGAGTCGATGCAGGCGGCCCTGAAGGGAAGGGCTTTGGAGGCAAGCGGGGACCAAGGCATCATACACGTTTGGGTTTGCTACAGCAGCAAGCAGTGCCTTAACTAAGACACTGTTAGCCCTGAGTTTTTCCTGCCAGGGGCAGGTCTGCCTGCCAGGATCAGGAGTCCACTTTTGGTCCAATCAGTTGTGGCAAAGGGGTACATAGAGCAAACCACAGTTATCTCTGCTCAAGAAATGGCATAAGACTTCTCTCAGTAGGGGCTTTGGTGGGGAAATTTTCTTGGAAGGGGATTATAAGTGTGGCAGTTACCTTGACTTATTGTCTCATGCTACTAGGAAAAACAAATCCAAAAAAAAAAAAAAAAAAAAAAACCAAACAAAAAAAAACAAACCCAAATCTGCCTTCCAGCAACTCCCTTCTTATTCTCAGTTCTCTTTGTGGCAGTGGTTTACCCCATCCTCTGCTGTCATGTTTCCAGGGGTTCTCTCCAAGCTACTCCCCGGTTCTGACCTTATTCCTTTTATGGCATGGTTCCCGAAGCATGGGCTTTGTAGTCACACAGACATCCGCTCAAATTCAACTATCTGCACATACCGGTCTTGCGATCGTGAACACAGTATCTCTCCGAATCTCAAACTCTTCATCTGTAAAATGGAGATGGAGGCACTTCACAGCGTTGCTGTGAGTATTTAAGAGGCTCCTGTGCCTGAAGCACCCAACATCGTGCCTTGTAGAGTAGGCTCCCACTCAGCAGCTGCTGTGATTTCTGTTGTGTTTGATGTTGTGATTTCAGACCCTTCAACCGACTGGGTAGTGGCTGTGAATTATACTGAGGTTGGTGCAAATCCAGTGGCACTAGAGCAGAGTTCTGCAGCTGGTGTCGACTGGTATCAGTGCCGGGGGGCTGCTGCTTCTTGTGATGTGGGCACTGAATCGTGCTCCTTCCTGCCGGGTAGCAGGCCTGTCGCATCGCTGGTCATGAAGCTTCTTGTTGACTGGACCTCACATCATCAGGGCAGTAGCGTTGTATTTAATACCAACTCACCCAGGTCGACTTAAGACATCACTCTTTGTCCCAGGCCGTGGCATCTCAGGGCACCTCCCATGGCACCTCAGGGCACCTCCCGTGGCACGGCCGGCTGAAATGTGGTTTTGGGAGCCTGACACATTTTAAAGGACCTTTGAAAGGATTCTATGGAACAATAATTTTTAACCTCCACTGGGTCATGGATCTTTCAGAGAATTCGATGAAAGTTCTGGATTCTCTTTCTAGAAAAATACCTACATTTACAGAGTGTTTTGAACACTATTTGGGAGGTCTCCAAGGAGTATGCACCCTTGGCTGGCAAGGTTGGATTGGGAACATGCCTGCCATTGTGGGGAGCCGTGAACTCTTTCTGGAGAGGGAGCTCCAGGCCGCCTTCCCTCCTGGGGCCTCAGGAAAGTGAGAACCATCCAAGCACTTTTCTCATCAAGTTAAAATCAACTGTGTGGAAACCTCAGAGGGGCCTTCTCTATGCCTTCCCAGTCATCTCAGTCTGAGCAATCCTGCAGGTTCTGAACACTAATCAGTACCATCATGAGTCTGCTGACGTTACATGGAATTTAATTGGTTCTTTGGAGGAAAGTGAGTCACCATGCAGGAGAGTAAGCTTCAGGGCACAGAGGGGAAGGAAAATGAAACTGCTTATAGAAAAGTTCAAGTGTGTTCATACGCTTCTCCTGGACTGCGGTCCGAGACGAGCCTACTTTTGTTGATGGGGCTTAAAGAGGTTTTCAGAACCACTGAGACAAAGGACGCTGCCTCCTCCGCCCTGGCCTTTGTTTCTCTCCCTCCTTTTCTGTATGTGGAGCCATATCCAGTGGAGGGGGAAGGGGACAGGCCATCCGCTTGACTGTCAGAGCTGATCACTGCTGACCTTATCAAAACACAGAATCAATACACTCTTCTCCCAGCAGCCCAGAAAAATCATAAGGAGTTTGAACTGAAGCAATTTGAAGTGCAAAATCGTCTGAATTAGGAGAGAAGCCAGTAAACTGTTGTGTCTCTGAATCCTCCCATGCCCTTCCACAGTGTCAGCTAAGACTAGAAATCTCACTAGGATTCTGGTGTAGGACGGGCACCTGAGGAGGGGCGAAATCCAAGCAGATTTGTTGATCGGTCCCACCGTCCTGCTGGCTGGCATTCCGGGTTCAGTGGTCTCAGCCTTCCTCGGGACCCTTCAGCAGGTCCTCCCCCGGCCTGGCCCTGGAGCAGACAGCTCTCGGCTCCAGCCGTGCCACTGATGTAGTGCCAAGTGGCCTGCTCATTGTTCCCCCCCTTCCTCCTCTTGCTCATTTCTTTGCTTGTCTTTATCTTTTCTCCAGACTTGCTTTCTTCTTTTCTCTTTCTCTTTCTTTTTTTCAGGAGGGATGAGGCTGGGAAGAAGGAATGGAGGAGAAAACCACTGTGGGTAGAAGGCAAGTGGAAGGAGATGGGGTCACCTGGTGCCCAGTGGAAGGGCCAGCCTTCATGCAGAAGATGAGGTAACCCTGGTTGTGGACTTTGGATCAAGGTGGGGGAGGCCAGCCCCTCGAGAGCATCAGAGGCTGTTCTCTGGTGGCAGTGAGCTCCCCTTGGCCTTGTCTTCCATCCCCTCTCTAGACTTCTCAGCCCTTCTAAGGACAAAGAAGTGTCTTGAGTGCTGTGCCCCACCCTTCCCCAGGCATTCCCACCATCTCAGAGCTCATAGCAGTTGGAGCCATGTGGCCCAGGTGCCCAGGGCTGGCCGAGCCATCAGGCATCGCCATCACACTTAGCTATAATTGCCCATCCAGTCTTTCTCGTGCACTCGGCAGTGAGCTCCTTCGGGGGAAGGACTGATCTGATCACCCCTGTGTCCTCAGAGCCTATTCCAGGAGCCCACACAGAGCAGGCTCTGAGACTGCAGTTCCTGAGGGACCCCGTGCTCACTAGGAAGGCAGGCCCAGCTTGACCAGCTGGCTTCTTCATTGACCCCAACAAAGAGCACCTTGGCCTCATACCTTTGTTGTTGGGCAAGAATGTAGGCAGCAGAGCCGGTCACTTCCTCAGCCTCACTACACACTTACGCACGGGCATGCCTTTGCGTGGCTGGTGTCCTCTGCCTGGAATGCATCCTACCCAGGCAGAATTCATTGCTCTCTTTTCTGAGTTCCCAAAGGACTTTGTGCTCACCTTTTTTTATAGCGCTGATCACATTGTGTTTTATTGGTCATTTGCATGGCTGTCTCCTCTTATGCCGGCAGTTCCTCTGTTCCATAGATACTTGCCGAGCACCAGCCTTGGCCAGGTGTTGGGAAGCATGAGAACAGCACAGGCAGGGTGCTGGCCCTTATGGAGCCATGTGGGGGGAACAATGGCCTACACCAGGCACAAAGTAGGCTCACATCAAATGTTCATTGAATAGAATTAAGGATCTGGTATTGAAAAGGACAGGCAGGGAAGCGGGCCAAGAACAGGAGTTTAAGGAGTTGATATTTTATTGTTATCATAAAGAGAATCTAGAACTGGGAGGGAAGAAATGTGAGCAGAAACAGGAAAATCTTCTTGGCCCAGGTGGGCTGGGGGAGGGAGCCCAGCAGCTCAGGCTGCCACAAAGACAGCATTAATGAGGAGCCTGCCATCCCCAGGGCTCATCCAAGGGTGAGGCTGCAAGTGTTCTGCCAGCTGTTTATTCTTGCCATCACTGTGGACAGACACGGGTCTTGGATCCGGGGCTGCCGATGCTGGGGAGGGAGGACAGTTATCAGGAGAGTGTGCAAGGGGCCACCGTGGCAGGTGGGTCCTGGCACCAACTTTATTGATTGAGGGGAATGTAATTTACCTGATTTTTAAAAATCACATGAGTAAATGGAGAGAAACCATCCCTAAGCAAGCAATAAAGCAGCAAGGAAGAAGCAGCACAGGTTGGCATTTTCCTCTGTATGGATGGAGAAGTGAGGTGGGGAGCAGATGGGAGTGGTAGCATGAGCCTCTAGGGTCAAGAGCATGCAGAGCCCATGCCTGTGGTGCCGGAGTGAGGCTTGCCAGCTCCCTGCACAGGTCAACGTGCTCCAGTGGCAGGAGAGGCTGCCAGTGTGCCAGCTGTCAGCATTTCCTGACGGAGGAGCCGGGAGCCAGCCCCTTTGGAGTAGAGGAGCACCGATGCGCGACCTCTCTTCCCAGCGTCTCCCTTCCCACACAACTGGGCTCCTAGGCCCAGGCATCCGGGAAATTTTCCATGCCCCAGAACCTCATCAACCTGCGGGCAGGGAGCAGAAATGAACGTGGCAGCACCAGCCACAGATGGCCACAGTTTCTAAATAAGCATTTCATTAGTTTGGAACCCAGGGAAAACATGGTTCAAGTTATAGGGAAAAATAAATGAGTAAGGAGAGCCTGATTTTAAATCCTGCTAGTTGCATTCAGCACAACTATAAAAATAAGCAGAGTTCTCTTTTTAAAGGGGCCACTGTTAATTAGCCGTGGCGCCCATTCTGGCTCTTCATCTAGTTAAAACGTGGTTATGCCATGCTGGGGAAGGGCGTGCAGTCCGGGTCCCACATATCCTTTTTATGCCCACTCCTGTCATGCTGAAATTGGCTCCCTCATTCCGTAACTGTGCTTTATGTAGGAGCTGAACGGGAATAGCATTGCTTGTGTTTATACTTGCTGCCCTCCCCTGGAAGGCCAATTCTTCCTCGTTCCTCCTTCCAGAGGTCGGTGCTCAATCCCAATTGGAGTGGACACCCGATTCCATTTCCTCAAGCTGTGAGTTCTGTTTCTCGTTTGCTTACCCCGGTAAGTAATGCCCGGGAGTGCTTTCCATGTCCTCTGTGTAACCCCCGTCGGTTCACGCTGCGCTCCCAAGATGAGGCTTCCAGTCTCCCCTCATCTCCCCTCACAGGCTTGTCCTGCCCAAGGAGGGGTTTAGACTGCGATTCACAAAGCCTCCTGAATGCCGCTATGGTTAGGCATTTTAGCAGGCGACAGGGAATGTATGGGGCACTTGAAACCTGGTTTGAGTCCCAGCTGCAATGATAACCTCACTAAGCCCCAGTTTCTTCATCTGCAGGATGGGGCCGAGAGGCTCTGCTGCTGGGAGGGATGGCTACAGGCTCCTGGGCATCTTCTGACCGCTTCTTTAGGTGTTCATCAACCTGGGCTTACATTGCGTGAGGCCAGGTGACCTTAAAAGAAGGTTAACAAAGGCTAAAGAGCCTCTTATTTTTAGGCTGAGTTTGGGTACAAAAGTTCCTTCGTTTTGAGTAGGTCTGGTTGGTTTGGGTATTCTGAGATGCCCTTGTATCCTTATTAGTATAATAGCTAGTGATTTTTGAGTACCTATCATGTGTAAGCTCTAATCTCGTGGTTTGTACTCTTTGTATCATTTTATCTTTATCACTACACTATGAGATAGGTATTATTATTCCAATCTTATGGATAAGGAAACTGAGATGCAAGGAGTCTCAAGTAACAGATCCAAGATCTCAGAACATCTGATAAGTGTGACATTTGGGTTTCAACTGGCCCATTGACTTCTTTATACCATTCATTGCTGACGCTCTAGAAATCTAAGAACCCAACTTGAGCAATTCTCTAGAGCAGTGCTGTCTATCAGAAAGTTTTCTGCAATGATGAAAATGTCCTATTCTGCTCTGGCCAATATGATAGCCATTAGCCACTTGAAATGTGGGTAATGTGACAGAATCGAGTTTGAAACTTTATTTGATTTTAATTACTCTAAATTTAGATAGCTCATGTGGCTACTGGGCCCCATATTGGACAGCACAGCCCTGGAGCCTGATTTCGCTGATGCAAGCCCTGAAGGAGATTCCAGAAACTCCTATTCAGTGGCCCTCCCCCCGCCCCCATATATGGGCACACACTTAGTGGCCACTTTCATAGGGTTCTGTAGTAAACTGCACATGGGATGTCACCTTCTATTCATAGTGGTATGGTGAGGGCTCTGGGGCTTCATCTGGACGAAAGTCCAGATAGCCCTTGACCTTGCAGTTTCTTCTCCGGGCTCCCCTTTAACTTTTGGTTTCCAATCTTCAATTTCTGGGTCTCCAGTTTCTCGTTCAGCTGTATCTGCTCTTTCTCCTCCTGTGCAGACCTCGCTCTGCTTCATCCAGTAGGAAGTTTAGACTTTCACAGTCTAAACTTACTTTCTTGTGTGAATATATCACAGTTTATTTAACAAATGCCTCAGTAGGACATTTAGGTTATTCCCAATGTTTTGCTATTACAGATAACACTAATCAGCCTCTTTACAGCTGATTCAGATAATTCTTTATATATATCTATAATCAGTCCATGAGAGCAGATTCCTAGAACTGCAATTGAGAGGTCAAAGGACATGTATGTTCTAGCTAGGTGTTGTCAAAATTGCTTCCAGGAAGGTTTACCAGGTTTTATTCCCATCCACAGAGTCTGAGAGTGCCTGACTGTGTTGGGATCACAGGATCTGAGCACTCACTCACCCCTCATATTCACCATTGTAATTTTTTAAAATTAGAATTAGAATTAGGATATGTTTCACTTACATTCACTAACAAGTTACCCCAAAACTTATCAACTTAAAACAACCACTTTATTTTGTTCACAATTTTGTGGAGCAGTCATTTGGGAAGGGCTTGGCTGGGCAGTTCTTCCGTGGTGTTTATGACATGATTACTGCCAGAAGTTGGCTGGAGCTGGAATCATCTGAAATCTTGATGAGGCCAGACGGCCAAGCTGGCTCACTCATAGGGCTGCATTGGTGCTCCCTGTTGCCTAGGAGCTGAGCTGGGGCTGTCAACTGGAGTGCCCACATGTGATCTCTCCAGCATGGGGATCTCATGGTAGTTGGACTTTTGACATGGTGGCTGGCTTGCCCCAAAGTGAGATCCAAGTGGAAGCTGCATGGCCTTTTCTGACCTAGCCTTAGAAGTCATACAGTGTCACTTCTGCCATACTCTACTGGTCAAAGCAGTCATAAGCTTGCCCAGATTCAAGGGAAGGGAATATAGACTCCACCTTAAAATAAGAGAAATGTCAAAGATTTAAGGCTATTTAAAATCTGCCATAGAAGATATTTTACATGTAAGCATTGGCTGGACAGTATTAGTGATACATTCACCATCCATGGCACTCAGGTGTTTGAAGGACCTTTCCTGGATATGCAAGGTGGCTGTCCTGGGCCTTGTGTTGGGTTAATGTGCATGTGAATGTGGGCAAACGTGAGTAGGCTGGGATTTATGTGCACAACAGTCAGGAGTTCAGGGTCTGCGGTTGGATGCCATCACTGATCTGGGATTGGCTGGCTGCTGACTCCCAGGCATCTCTGACATCACGAAGGGGATTGAGAGAGCCCAGTCAGGTTGGAGGACTCAGTGTTTAATACTCTTTCTGGGGACTAACATGAGGGCCCAGCAGCAAGCCTGGCATTTGTGACCAGCCAAGAAATGGTTAATCTGCTGCACCTACCATGTCTGCTCCATAGAAGTGCCATCCCCAGGAATAGGGTGGAGGAACAAAAAGAGATTCACCTGGTTCTGACCACCGAATTTTAGTGAATAGACCTTTGTTTTAGGACCTTCAATGTCAATGCCTGATTTGATCAACTTTAGGCAAGGTGGTAAGAGAAGGAGAAATCCCAGAGAGCCCTGACAGTTTCATGTTTTCATTGGTAACCCGTTCTAGCTTGGGGCATCCGTGCTGCCATCTCACCTTAGCTATCATCCTTGACTCAGTTGTTTTGATTTTTAATGTGTCCTAATCTAGCTTTGTTCCCAACTAGACAGATGGCCCAGCTGCCTCTCAGGGTTTATGGGGTCAAGGATCCTGTCCCTGAGATTTATAACTCATCATAATTCCTCGGGTCCACACCCAGATTTTCTGCATGCTTCCCTTCAGAGTCACTCGGATATTGGTTAGGAAAGGAGCCCACATCCTATCCATTTTCCCTTACATAGGCAGGGCAGCGTGGGCCAGCATCTTCTGGGGACCTTTTCACAATACATATGGCCAAGCCCCACCCTGCACCTGGGGTTTCTAGAGAGTGGGAAAGGGACTTTGGCATGTCTATTTGGAAGCAATTTTTTGACAATTATGCTGCCACCATCCCCAAAGAGTCTTAGTTTACAAGGTGTTTTACTTTACATCTGTCACCTCAGTTGATCCTTGCAAAAGGTAAGGCAGGTGTTATTACCTGTTTCACAGAAAAGGAAACTAAAGCACAGAAAGCTTAAATGACTAGCTTGTAAATCTCCTAGTTACATTTGGACCAAGAATTTCTGACTCCTTTAGAAATCATTCAGCAGTTTCCTTTCTGTGAAGACCTCATGGGCACTCCCCTCGCTGTGGCATGCCTGGGGCTGTTGGTGGGGTGAGTGGCAGATGTTCTGTTGGACTGTGGTGTAGCTCAGTGGGCCAGAGAGTCTGGGATAGGGAAGCTCTGGAGCTTAGACTGAGCCTCCTGCTGTGTGTGCAGGGACACCTTCCTATCTGATTAGCTTGCAGGTTTCAGCTGAATTTGGGTTGTGAAGGTGACACCTCCTCTGGTGGGAGTGCTGAGGCCATTAGGATGCACAGCACATCTCTAAATGCAACAGCTAGTCTCCACTCCTCTAGAATGTAGGTTGGTGGTGAAAAACACCAGAACAAACCTTTATCTTACATTTCAAAGTGCTGCTAGAGGAGGAAGGCTGGACTGCTGTTGGAAGTGAATCTGAGCAAGAACCAGCTCCTAAAGACCAGGCTGCATCTTTCTGAAAGAAAGTACAAGGGGATATCTGGAGTAAAAGACTTTATCCCTGGCCAGCAGGCATAGTGGATGCCAACCAGATACCTCCCCAATCCTGTAACTCTTTGGTGATAAAGACATGACAATCCTTTCACCCTGGAGGAGATAAGTGAAGGTGAGAACCAGAACATTTAAGAGTGAAAAGAGACCTAGAGACCCCCTGGTCAGCTCCCATAATTTCCAGCACAAAAGCCAGGCTTAGAGTGGAGAAGATACTTGTCTAGAGTCACTTAGTGCAGAAGTGGCAGCCACAGAACTAGAACCCAGGGCTCTTCCTGCTCATCATACCACTTTGCCGCTTCCTGGAGGTCCAAATGCTTGGAAGGGGGACAGATGCTTCTGCTTAATCCATTCGTACCATCTCTGGTAGGAGACCCAGGGTGCAAAGCAGAGTCAGGCATTTTCTGACTTCTAACATGGCAAGTTTTCAGTTTTGAACCTCTTTTTAATGCCATCCTATCTTTCTTCCTTTGGTGGAAGGATGAGCTATGCATTAAAATAGGATGTCTACAACTGGCTGGTGAGCTTTGAGTGCTTGTAGAGGCTCCCAAACCTTTTTCCCTGCCACATAGTTCAAATGACCTCTGTTTATAAGGTCCTCATGTTCTCAGAATGTAAAGCCATAAGCTATTATTATCCATGCATTTATGACTTCCAATTTTGTTTTCCTGATGAGTTTGAATCACCAAGCAGGTCTTTTGATACGGATAGAGGACAGGTAAGTTTGAAGGCTTGGGATGGATTGTGGCAGATGTGAGCAGTTAACGTTGCCTGGAGAAGGCATAGTAAGTTGGGAATTTATGGGCCATCAGGGGTGACAATAAAAAGGCACCAAGAGCCTGAAGGGGAAGGAGGGAGAACGAACTAAAAAAGAATGGGCAGGGCAGGGAGTAGCAGCACCAAAGTCCTCCACTGCCTGGTTTGAAATTTTTCTGGGATTCATCCCTGTTGTTACCCTTGGCTAAATCCATGGGATTTCCCACCAGACATTATGGCTTTCTGATCAATGTTCAGAGAATCCGATTCTCCTTTGGTCTAAGAGTGTAACTACCATGTCTGTGTACTAAGAACCTAATAATATGAAGCAGAGCTACTCTCTGGAAGGACCCTCTGAGGATATCTAGTCAAGTCCCTTCACTGGACAGGTGAGGCCCTGAGAGTCTGTGTGATATGCTCCAGCCAGCAAGTGGGACATTGAGCCTGGGACCCCATTGCCCTGATTTCCATTTTTCTGTTTTGTAACAGACACTGAAAAGGTGCCACAAATTTCTGCTTGTGGTTTGTGATTGGGACTTGGAGCCCTAGCTTTGGTTTTCAGATTCCTGGATTGATAGGTATTGGGGCAAGACAGAGTCGTCTTATATCTTACTTGGGTCAAATGATCAGGTGTGCTCAAAAAGTGTCTTCACTCTGAATGAATATTTCCCTGACAGGTGCATTACCCAGTGAACCAAAGGAGTCAGTGACAAAAGGGAAGGAAGAAGGGAAAAGTGGCTGTATTTGCAAATTTGATGAGGATAAGGAAAATTTTTACAGTTCCCCTTCCCTGAGGGAGTTCTCAATGAGTGGGATGTCCTGCTCAGAGAGAGGGCCCAACCTGTCCGCTCATCCTCATGCTTGATCACCTGACACCTTTGACAGAGGCCAACAATAATAATTTACATTTACTGAGAACACTTTGCCAAGAAACTCAAAATCATATTATAAATGTCATGTGCTGTGACAGCCACTATTATCCTGTGAGAGATATTGCAACAAATCATCCAATAATTAATTTATAAATACCAGAAAACCAGAGGGTACTGGATGAAAACCAATGTGACTGTGCAGGGAACCAATCGCATCAGACCAATTTAATTTCCTCCAATGTCAGAATGACAGGTCTGGAAGATAAGGCAAAAGCAATAGACGTAAAATATCCTGACTTCAGTAAGCCCTTTAGCTCTGTTCCATATGATGTCCTCATAAACATGCTATGAAAATATGGTGTCGGCTCTGCTATTGTTATTTAGTCTTTGATTTATCATAGTTTCCTTTCCCCAAAGAATTTGAGTGGAGTGCTCTGCAGAAAAATATCTGCCGCGCGGGAGAGTACTGGAAGGGCCTCACTCAGGACCCAGGCCTGGAATTAGTCTTGTTCAGTAATATGATTACAGAGATAACTCATGGTGACACAGCACTTTAACATTTACAAAATGCTGATGTCTTATACCCAAGTTTTTAGATTCTAAACTCAGATCATTTCCTGCTCTCCTATAACTGCTTTGAAAGGAGCTATTCACTCAACTATTCCAGAGGAACTATGGTTTTTCCAGGCCTATGAAGGAAGTTTCAAGAGGTAATATTTATAGTGGAGGATGGGGGAAGCTGGTTTTCTGAGGAGAGCCCCCAGCCCCCTGGTCTCCAGCTCTTTTCCATAACAACTCGCTCTGTGGAGTCAAGCAGTAGTGGTGGGCCTGCCGGTGAGCCCAAACGCAGATGTGAAGCTGGGGGTTTGGTTTAGGTGCGGGCAGAGTTGTTATGCTGAGGTTGAGAAGGCTCGCCATTCTCAGGCATTGGGGTGAAGATGGGGGATTTCACAACTCCCAGAGAGGCCTGGTTGCTAAGAGGTCCTGAGGGACCTTCAAAGAGCTGCTGCTCCTGCTGTCCCCGCTGCCCCTGCTGCTGGATACGTGTGGTCCCTGGAAATGCTGCCTGAGCCTGCTAAGCAGTGGTGCAGGGCTGAAGGGGACTGCCTCTCTATTCTGTATCAGGGGACACGTGGGGCAGAGCTGCTTCCTTCTCTCTCTGCAGTGGGGAGGGGGGTGTTGGTTGGTAATTGTTTGACAGTTAATTCACTGCCAGTCCACTAGAAGGCAAAAAGCCACTATCTTTCTGCTGCCTACTGGTTTGAGAGACCCTAAACAGCCCCAACTGTCTGAGTGCCCAGGGAACGTATAATCATGAGTGAAAGAAAACTCATCACCCACTTAAGGGAATTTAGTAAACAACTAGAACAGGTGGCTTTTACTGAGGTAGAACAAAATGATGAGGCAGAAGAGAGCTTTAGAATAGAAGTAAGAGCTCTCAAGGAAAACTAGAGAACAACATTGATTTTCTTCAACAACAAAAAGCAATTTCTTACTTTAAAAAATTTGATAAGTAAACTGTAAAAGAGACTGGTCACTCCTGGGAATCAAATTAGTGTTCTGGGTGATCATATGGGAGAAATAGCTCACAAAGTAAAATCACAAAGTACAAAGATGAGGAGATTATGAGCAAAATGTGAATAAGTATAACCAAGAAATCCAATATGAAAAAACAAGGGGCTCTAGGAGGGTAGAGGGAGAGATAATAGTTAAAGAAATAATAGAAGAAACATCTTCTGACTGAAGAAAGACATGCTCTAGGGTACAGAAGGAATCAACGAGGGTTCTGGGATCATTGCAAACAGATACATCCCAGGCATAGGTGGCATTGCTGAGCTCCAAAGAAAAAGAAAATTTTGTAGGCTGTTGATGGAAAAAGTGGGTCATGTACAAAGGAAAGGTCTTTAGATTTATTTGCAGAACTGGAAACCAGAAGACAGTGGAACAACATTTACCAACATTGAAAGAAAAGGATTGTGATCTAAGAATTCTATGCCCAGTCAACATAATGATCATCTCTCAGGGCATTTTTGGATATACAAGGCACCAGTGAACATTGTACCCAAATTCTACCTGTGGGGTCAAAAATTGGAAGGGACTTCAAAAATTATTGTATCCACTCACCCTCTATATTAATTATTTCCTCTGTGAGTGTGTGTGTGTGTGTGTGTGTGTGTGTGTGTTCCTGGTGGGACGAGGGTAGGGAACCATAAGAGTAGAGTTATGGAAGCCCATTAAAACCATTAGATGGCTTATAAATGCTTATTTGTATTTAGAAATGTTTACTGAAGAATCGAGTTGGCCATAATAAGCATAATCTCGGGTCAGTATGGGAGAGCCCCAGGGAAACAAATTTGGTTGCAGAGGAATTTCCCAATGGGAGAAATAAGACATAGTGCTAGATGGCTAGAGGTTTCTCCCTGAAAAGTTCCCATCTAGGATTGTCAGGCTTAGCAAATTAAAATACAGGATACCCAGTTAAATTTAAATTTCAGGTAAACAATGAACATCTGTGTGTGTGTGTGTGTGTGTGTGTGTGTGTGTGTTTATTTAGCATAAGTATGTCTGAGCTACAGTTTTCGGGGAGATTGGGATGTCAGCTATAGATATATGCTTAAGACTGGAGTCTCAATGGGAAGAAAACAAGGAAATCTTGACGTGAACGATCAGGTTAATGCCAATGTGGGAACCAGAGAAGGGGTAGTTTCTGAGTGCCAGCTTCTCTCTCTTTAGGTTTGAAACAGATTTGAACTGGTCTTTGCCTGTGTGGCATTTAAAATCTAATTATAAAGAGAGAGAGAAAGTGAGAGAGAGAGAATAAGAGCTAATTTTCATTGAGCATTTACCATGTGTCAACCACTATGTTAAATGCTTTAGCATACTTATTATTGAAAATAATGATCCCCATTTTACAGATGGGGGAGACTAAAGTGCAGACAGTTTAAATAACCTGCTTAAGGTCACACAGCCAGCAAGTGGCAGACCCAGGACTTGAACTCAGGTCTGCCTGACCCTGGAAGCTGCACCATTGCCCTTGATGCCATCCTACTCCACAGTAAAGTGCAGCAAGCCAAAAACAAAAACAAAGCACAGTGCTTGCTGACCCTGTATGCAGGCATCGGAGGTGGTCAGGGTGGAAGAGGTCAGTGTGGGCCAGATTGACCAGGGAAGTCTTCTTGGAAAAGGAGACTCAGAAACTGGATTCTCACCAGTGGGTTTGAATTTGCGTTGGTGAAAGGAATGAGCAGAGAGAACATGGGGCTGGTGGAAAGAGGGGCCTGGTGGGGCTGGCGGTGAGGGTAGGGGTGGGTTGGGTTGTGAGGTGGTGCCCCAACAAATCAGAGGAGACAGGAGGAGTTGAGTTGGCCTGTCAGGGGAGAGTGTGCCTAGGGTGTCACACAGAGTGACCAGGAAAGGTGAACCATAGGCCGAAGAGGGGGCAGGGGCCATGTCATGGGTGAGGAATGGGTGAATTGCTATGGGTTGGGGGAGGTATGAATGACATACAGGCTAGTTTCAGCTTTTGGTCTTTATCTTAAGGTTCTTATCTTACAACCAAGAAAGAGTTTTAAGGTGAGGAGTAGTGGGGGTGGGGGTGGGGGGGGGGTAGGGGTGGAGGGGGTGGGTTGGAGCAATGTTTAGGAGATAAGTAGACAGGACTTGGAGATGGATCCTGACGTGAGGAGAGGCTGATGCCTGCAGGGTCCCTGGGCAGTGCCCTTGAGTGGAGGGAACCCAGTAAGCTGGCTGGGGTGGGGACAATAGGAGGAATTCTTGTTGGCTGCAGTGTTGGGGCAGCAACTGACCCCAGGAGAGGAGGGAACTTATGGTGCCTGTTTCTGTGCAGGGCACAGACAGGCAGCCCCGGTTAGAAGAAGGGCGTCACACCAGCCTTGAGAGTGTGCCTACAGCTGTGACAGGCAGTGACAGGGCTGCTCTCTGTGCCCCGCCAGCAGCCTGTGAGCTGATCTCCCAGACGGACATCTCCACCCCCAGGGTGGTACAGAGCCCACACAGAGACCTAACACGGTAAAGGTGCAAGTTTGGATGCCTCTCAGGTAGCGTCCTCCCCCAACATTGGTTTTACATCAAACCCACACGTCCTTCTAGATCACCCACCACCACAGGCCAGGTGCTGTCCCCGACACTGACTGTGGGCAAGCCAAGCCGTCGCCATGCGAGGCGACTGAAATAAAATGTGTAATTGTGCTCCAAGACACCTTAATTGTTTATTAATTACTCCATAAATCACAGTGACACCTGTGTTTGTGCTCCTGTTAATTCACTCTCACGAGGTGGGGCTGGAAGTACATCATGCTTCCTTGAGAAGCACACAGGCCAACAAACAACTGGGCCCTTACCTGTGGGACAAGAGGTACCTGAATTGGGAGGGGGACGCCAGGACTGTTGGTGCTTCCCCTTCACCACCTGTCAGCCTCAGCTGTATCTCCCTCCTCCTCTGGCCAGGACGGCAGCCGGAGCCTTGACAGGGGAGGGTGGGTGAGGTGCTCTACTTCCTCCATTTGATTTCATCTTCCCAGAAACCCGGGAAGAGAGGGGTTACTGTGTTCATTTTATAGGGACACACCAAGGCTCAGAGATTTTATGCAAATCCCAAGGTCACACAGTCAATTAAGTGGCCTTGCTGGAGTTTGGATGTAGCCCCTGGTGGGAGAGTCAGAGAACATCCTGGGGAAGAGGAGGGAGCTTTCCTGCTAATCCCAGTACCTCACATGTGGCTTTTAGACTTATTCAAAGAAAGGCAAGTTGTTTTCTAAATGATAATACCCCTCATGTTTCTTGAGGATCATATTTAAAACGGAAACAGAGTTTATCCAGAGTCGTTCAGTGGGAGTGCTCTGGCCACCGCTGGAGTCCTCCTCTAACTGACCTCCATTCCAGACAGTCACCCCTTCCTGTCCCTGGGAGCCTCTTTCTACCCAGATCTGTTGGCAGCCATCAGCCACCAAGCGCCTGGCCCTGGAGAGCGCACAACTGCTCCAGATGGCTGACGGAGGTTTATTGCCACAATCACTCCTAATGTGGCCATTCCAAAGCCCCTGCCTGCGAGCTCAGCCCCTGTGGTGCAGCAGTCCCTGGCTCCTGGGCCTGACGGCGCACTTCTGTGGACGCTATGAACTAGCTCTGGAGAGGTCAAATAATGTCATAAAACCCAGTTCGGGAGTAATCCTTTTTCCCTGGGTTGGAAAGATCAGGATTTTGCAGAGAGGAGTGAGTGTTCCAGGCTGTAGTTGGAGGAGGCTCTCTGCTCTGGGTCCTGAGCATGTGGAGGAAGGGGGTGTGCCAGGGGTGGGGAAGGTCAGGAGGGGGGTGAGAGTCCCCTCATCCTCTCCCAGTTAGCCCTGATTGTTCTTAGGTCTCAGCATCAAGAGACCATCCCGAACAGCCCATTCTGTTATTCTCTTTTTCAACCTGTTATTTTCCTTCCAAGCACTTTTCTCTATTTGTGATGATGAACTTAACTCAAGGGTCTATTTGTTTGATGTCTCTCTCGGACACCATGCAGGGGTGATGTTTGTTTTGTTTAGCACTATAGCAGGTGTCAGCACAGTGCCTGACACATAAGTATCCAATAAATGTTTGTGAAATAAACAAATGAATGTCAAGTAGATAAAACAATTTTTTTAAGTAGAATACTTTTCCCAATGTTTAAAGTCAAAAAATTTCAATCAGCATTTGGTTGAATTTGTGGATCTAGAACCTGAAGTTACAGAGGTCCTACTGTAAATGAATGTTCATAGCAACCCTATGAGTAATAGGAAAAAACTGGAAACAAAGTAAATGTCCTTCAACAGGTGAACGATTAAGCAAACTGGGGTACGTTCACATGATGAAATACAATTCAGCAATAAAAAGACACAACTTGGTGTACATAAAAACTTGTATAGATATCAAGGGAATAAAATAAAAGCTAAACTCAAAAAGTTGCATGCTATATATGTATTCTATTCATATAGCATTCATGACATAACAAAATAAGAGAGATGGAGAACATATTAGTGGTTGCCAGTGGTTAGAGATTGGGGTTTGGGGCTGGGGTATACATGTGGCCATAGAGGGGTGGCAAGACAGAGCCTCGAAATGATGGCACAGTTCTTTTTCTCCATTGTGGCTGTGATTACTTGAAATTGCATATATGATAGAACTGTATAGAATTATACACACACATAAAAGTGTGCTTGTGAAAATGGTGAAATCTGAATAAACTTTGTGAATTGTAAAAAAAAAAACCAAAAAAAGAATGAATATTACTATTGAGCTATGGTCACTCAAGAACAGTTTTCCCAGGCTCTACTGATAGGACATCTCATGCTGTGCTTGCTAGTGGTGATGTAAGATTGGAAGGAAGGAGGAAGGAAACTAAGATGATTTCAGAGTAGTTACAGTCTGGGCCTGGAAGCCTGAGGCTAAGATGCCCAGCTCTGTGCCTGGCCCACGGTGGGCACTGACCACATGACACAGTAAGTGAATGAATGAGAAAAGGTGAGAAAGAATTTCTTTACTTTCTGTGGATGGCAAAGTAAGCAAGTCTGCGAGAGACAGAACTGCCCATGCCTTTCAGAAAGAGGAGCAGGGGTGTTTGAACACTACCCATCACGTTCATGAGGCAATTCCACTGCAGCAGGAAGAGGGGCATTCACTGCTCAGCCCTCTTGGTCCTCCCCGTGCTCTAGCTAAGAGGCCCTGCTAATGGCTTAGCACCTTCCAGCAGTGAGGCAGCAAGGCGCCAGGCCATCGCTCTGGGCTCTGGGTGTCGGGGCCTGGAGGACATCACTGGTCAGTACTAGGGTGTGGACAGGGAAGCCGTGAGTCTTGGAGGAGCCACCAGCAGACCCACCCTCCACCAAGAAAAGGGGGTTATGGGGAGTTCTGGGAGGCAGGAAAGCCTCCTTTCACCCTTCGTATCCCCTGGCCCATTCTTCCCCTGGGGCCAGCTGCCCCGAGTGTGCAGGGCCTCCTTCTGAGAGGAGCCTGCTGGGAGTCCAGGGAGCACGAGACACCGCCCAGCAGGGTATGTGGCTGTGTTTGCTGGACTAGGTTGGTTGTGTCAGTTACCGTGGCTGTTGTGGGGTCAGGAGAGGCCTCATGAAGAGGCAGGGGGACTGATCTGGACCCTGAGAGTTGGCTGGACTAGCAGAGGGGTGGGGGAGCTCGGAAGGGGAGGGCAGACTGTGAGGACAGGATGGATGAGGGGGACCCAGGGGCTTGTGGGGAGGGAGGAAGAGAAGAGTTATCAAGAGGAGGCCTGCCTGTGCCCCAGGAAGCGCTGTGGGGCTGGGCTGTGAATCCAGGTGCCTGCAACTATGCAGTCCTCCCCACAGGCTGGAAATGGCAGGACCACAAGGGCCAAGGAGGGGGTGAGGGTGTCCAGCCAGGAGAACAACTGTATATACCTGTAGAGAGAAGAAGTAGGAGATGGGAACTAAGGCCATGGATTCCGAAGCCAGGAAAACCTCTATAGTGGAGTATCAGACACTTGGTTTATGAAAACTTAGGAAAGATCTTGTGATCTTTAAAACTCAACATAGATTCACTAAGTTTTGTCAAATTGACCCCATACTTTGGTCAGAGCTTCTAGTGCAATCTTCTGGGAAGATAGAGCAGGGGAAACGACATACCTATGTGAGGCTGGCTTGGGCAAGTCTAAGACCTCGCAGTCTCATATTTTCTCTGAGTTGAAGATGACATAAACCCGTCACTGGGGAAGTTGTGATGGTTGAAGGGGGTGGGGCAACGTTAAAGGTCCCGGCAGAGTGAATATCTAATATATCACCTATGTGGGTTCACTACTGAGAGTGAAGGAAAACGTGTCAGCTGAGTGCTCTGGGAAGCAGACACTGAGAAGGAGTTAGGAGGGCAAAAGGTTTATTGCGGAAGAACACCTGCAAAAAAAAAAAAAAAGGAGGCAGAAGTAGGACTGGACGAGGGGCTCTGTGAAGCCGCCGTGCAGACCTGCCAGGTCTTTTCAGTCCAGCGGGGGGCTCTGGGGCAAATACTGGCCATTAGAAGAGTCCTGGGCCCTTGTTCTACCTCTCACAGTCGTTGGCCAGGATGACTTTGGCTCCGAAGCTGAAGTGGCCGTGAAGGACACAGCGGCTGCAGACTGTCAGGCAGCCGAGTCCTTGCAGGGGGCAGCGAGTCCTTCCTTGAGTGTCTGAGGGGCACATCTCTGTGTCTGGCACAGGACACTGTTAAGAATTACGCTGGGACAGCAGGAGTTAAACAGGATTGTCTCTCAAAAAACAGGACATCTAGTCACCGTATTTCCAGAGGACTTTTATAGAATTCAGTCTTGGATTCGATCTATTTCTCTCCGCATCCTATTCTGTTAATTTCTTTCTTTAACCAATCACTTGTCTTGAATAATAGGTAATATTCACTGACCACTTATTTATATGCCAAGCATAAGCTGAGCACTTTATATGAATTCATTCAATTCTCCTAACAGTATCATGAGGCAGATACTATTGTTATAGTTGTTATAGGCTTTATGTTTATATACTTATAATTATATACTTATATATTGCATATACTTAGAAATAATAGACTATATAACATATATAATATAATTCTATAATATATTTAATATAATTATAATTATATATAATTATATTATATATTATATATAATATAATATATTCTATAATAGAATAATTTTACGCTTATATAATTATACTGAGATAATGTCACTCATTTTACAGGTGAGGAAACGGATGCACAGGGACGTTGTGTGGCTTGTTCAAGGTCACACATCATGTAAGTGGCAGACCTAAGTTTTAAACCAAGAGATTTGCTTCTAGGGCCTGAACGTGTAGAAGTTTGAGCTGGCAGGGACTCTGGAGGTCATCTCACCGAGATCCAGAGAAGTTCTGTAACTTCCCCACAGGCGTGTAGAAGGTTAGGACTAACGCCTAGCTCCTTGACTCCTGAGTCCAGGGTTTCTTTACTTCTACATGCCTCAGACATGATTGTTGAATTTGTGGAAAATCAGAATCTTGGGCCTCACCCAAGTCATAACCTGCATTTAGTCAGAGAAGCACCACTTTAGGTCAGTGGTTCTGTCTCAACCCTGTTGCACATTTGGGCTCTGCGCTGAGATTCTGATTCAATTAGGCTGCGGTGGGACCCAGGCATTTTTTACAAATAAACAGCTTCCCAGGTGATTATAATATGTAGACAGGGTTGATGTAAATGAATCGTCCTTAAACTTGAATGTGCATTAGAATCACCTGCAGAGGCCAGGCTTGGTGGCTTCCGCCTGTAATCCCAACCACTGGGGAGGCTGAGCTGGGAGGAGCACTTGACACCAGGAGTTTGAGACCAGACTGGGCAACATAGCAAGATCCCATTTCAAAAAATAAAAAAAGAATCATCTGGAGGGCTTGTGGAAACACAGATAGGTGGGCCTCACCTTCAGAGTTTTCAATCCAGCAGCTCTGGGTGGGGCCTGAGAATTTGCATTTCTAACAAGTTCCCAGGTGATGCTGCTGCTGCTGGTCCCTGGCCCGTATTTGGAGTGGACAGAGGCCACAAGAGGCCCCGGAAAAAATCCCAGGGAAAATCAACATTTATGAGGTCAGTAGAGAAAGAAAGAGGAGAGGCTTCAGACATGGGAAAGAGGGCTCTCCCTGGTGTCTTTTCCACCAGACTATGAATGCCTCAAGGACTTACCTCACCTGTTTCGGCCTCCTTCTTTGGCACAGTCTTAGTGCTCCAGATTCTCAAAGCCACCACTTGGACATTTTATATCTGATCATGTTATGTCCCCCCCTTCAAGGGGGGTTGCCTGCAGCTCTCAGGACAAAGCCTCAGCTCCTTGGTGCAGCACCCAGGGCCCAGCGCCAGGGCTGCTGGCCTCCTGCGCTCCCATCCTTCACTGGACCTTCTGCTCCAGGCATCACAAGCTACTTGCCAATCCCCGCTTAATTCTGCTCTCTCATACTTCCCTGCCTCTGCAATATGTCCTGAGCTCTCTTCCTCTTCCTCATCTCACTGTTCCTACTCAGTAAGATGAGATTAGAATTCCTTCAGGGAAGGAGTCTCTTTTTGTTTATTTTTTTAATCTCTTTCCACCCACCCTTTGCCACCTCCAACTTCTGGCTCAGTTCAAACATTACCTCCATCCCCCAAACCTGCCATGAATCCTCAGGCTAGGGTGGGCCCTCCTACCATGTTCCTACTATCTGTCATAATACTCATCGCACCACTTCACAGTTGTTGATTTAATTATCTGCCTCCCTCACCATACGTGGGTGTCCTTTGAGCAGAGAACTGGGTCTTATATGATTTTTGCACCCCCGGCTCCTAGTACAATGCCTGGCGCAGAGCAAGTGCTGACACTTGTTCGTTGAATGAAAAGATACAGGAACCCGTGAGGAATGGATGTGAGTGCAGGCACTTTTGAGAATTGGTGCCCCCTTCCTTCAGCCCACAGTGTCCATCAGCTGCCTTCTTTCTGTAGCTGGTCTGCTCCTTCCCTAGAAAGGAAGACAAAGGACTCCCTCTGGTCACTGTCCCATGGGAGAGCATCAGCTGGCCACTTCCACAATACTTGCAATAGGTTGTTGGTGTCTTCCTCTCCCCAGCCAGCAGCGTGACCACCTCTCTCCAGAAAAAAATCACAAGGGACACACACTCTGTTCAGATTGGCAATTCCTACTTTCCCAATGGGGAGCCCACAAGGCGAGGGGCAGAGGGCGGAAGGGGCTCTTTCCAGCTCCTGTGTGCACTCCAAGCTCCAAGGGGCCAACCCAAACAGACTGTGAGAGGGAAGCACAGCTTTTCAGCCCACCAAGTGGCCCGAGAGTCAATAATTCCCTGGGTCCTCCAGGTCGCTTAAGCCAGCTACTAACTGGGCGGCCTCCTAATGTGCAACTTCAAACTGAGGAAACTGCTGCCTAGAGAGAGGAGCAGGGCCAGGGGGTCGAGAAGAGGCCCAAGGATGTCACAATATTGCCACACTGCCACATGCACTCTGATCTTCACAACTGACATGAGCTGCCCTTTCCTGTTTAACAAGCGTTTCTGCACCTTCTCATTCCTTGTGAGAAGCTCACAGGGAAGGAGGGTGGCTAGTAGTCAAATCCCCTCATCCACAGAGGTCAGAGCATGAGTCCCACAGTGTGTGAAGGTGTAGTTGGATTTAAACCCAGCCTGGTCTACAACGAGCCTCACCTCCCTCAATATGCTGTCTCTAAAAAGATGTTCAAACATGTATAAACTCATGCAAGTGCAAATTATTCCTTCTGTGGAGGTGCAAAATAGCCAAGTGGTGACGGGAACTTGGCAGGGACGGAGTGGGATGAGTCAGGGACAGCTTTTTGAGGTAGGAGAGCTGTTCTGTGGGGCTGAGAGAGGGGGAGGCATGGCAGGCAGCGAGTGAGGGGGAGAGAATCGTAGTGGAGCACTGCAGGGAGGAGGGGCTGGTACACCATGTGGCCCGCTTGCAGTGCTGGGCTGTGGATGGAAGCAATGGCTGGGCCAAGTGATGGCCTTCTCCGATGAGCGTAGTCTCCCAGGCCAGAGCTCTGTGTGTGTGTGTGTGTGTGTGTGTGTGTGCATGCACTGTGGGTATGTGTGCTGTTCGTGTGCATGTATGTGTACATGGGACACACGTATGTGGTATATGTGTGTTTATATGGGACATGGGTATGTGTGAAGGATATGTTGGGGGAGCGTGTGATGCGTGTGTTTGTGTGTGTTCGGGTAAAGTTCTGATCATATCAGAAAATTGCCAATTGTAGGTTTCTAACATTCTTTCTTGATAGGCACTGTTCAGTCCTCTTCCTCCATATACACACTGCCCAGTGTTAACCTGCGATTCCTTTTAGCCTGAGAGATGTAGGATTATAGAATGTATTAACTGAGTAAAGTAGACACGCACATTTTAGCACACACTTCACTCAGGGCCGGGTGTGGCTACATTCAAGGACTCAGACAATATTGTTGGGATGCTGCCTTTTCTGTCTCAGCTCTGCCATCCTTGCTTGTGTCACATGCAGGCTCTGTCCACATGGCGGTCCCTGGCACATATACCCAGGTTTATACCTTTCTAGCTTCAAGTACAGTGGAAGGAAAACTTCTTTTTACCTGTAGTCTCAACAAAAACCCCAAACTGAATTTCACTGGCTAGGTGAAATTGATCTCCGAATCAATCACTGTGGCCTATAGGATAGAAAGCTTTGGCTGCCCAGGTCATGTGCTCATCTCTAAGCAGGGGGTGTTCCCACTCTGGGCATCAAGCACCCCAGAGAGAGGACCAGTAAATTCCCAAAGGACCATCCATTGCTGGTGCTGAGGGGTGAGTGGATGCCGAACAGGCAGACAAGGCACCTGCTCTTCCTGTCAACAGAGGGCTTCCCAGTTGTGGGAACTGGGTCTTCAATCTTGGCCCAGCCTGTGGTTGGCTTTCTCACCTGCCATTTTCTATACAAACTTGGGAAAGAAAGTTATTTAAGACTCCTACTAGGGGATTTGAAGGTGGGGGAAAGAATGGAGAAAGGTGAGCTGGCTCAGAGAGGGGACAGATCTGTGTGTGATCACTTCCTGTGGGTGTCAGGTCCCGGGCAGGAGGCTATTCTGACATTATCTGTTTAGTCTTCATAACCTCCTGCTCGAGGTGGATACTGGCGCATACAGATGAGGGGATGGTGTTCAGAGAAGTGAATTCAGAGGAGTGAGTACAGAGGAGTGACCTGCTTAGATCCTGCAACTGGGAAGTGGCAAGGCTGGGTACCAAAATGGCACACTGTTTGGGCCACTGCTTCCTGTAAGGTGATCATGCCCCAGCTGAGGACCAGCCTCGGAGCTGGATGGAACCCTAGTATTTTGGCAATACTGTGAGCACTGGATTCGGACCTCCTTCCTAGACCCAGCTCTTATCCTCACTGGTTGAGTCCCAGGCTCCCAATATGCAAAAGGATATGAGAATAATGACATCTGTCCTGCTGAGATCCCAGAGTTGTCCTTTCAATCAAATGAGATCAAAGATGAGTGGGCTTTGGAAGTGTTCAGGAACTGAATGCATGTAAAATATGGTGGTAACCAGGGTTGGCTGTTAAGACAGTGACTTATTTGGCCCTTGCCCACCCTACTGTCACTCTGGCTCCTCCCCAGAGCCCTTGGGTCTGGGACTCCCGGGACCTCCCCATGATCCAGCAGCCAGAGGAACAATGCTTGATCCTGGTCACAAGGACAGGAAGTGGGGTCTCTAGCTGCCTCCTATCTCCTGTACCTTCCTATGGGCCATGGTGGCCCCTCCTGTCCCTCTGGTGATCTCTCTTCTCTCTCGTTGATTCTCAGTGTTCTCCATGAAGCTGTCTGCCCTGGAGAGGGTGAGGGGGCAGGGAAAGGTAATGTCTCCTGCTGCTTTTGTTGGTGACTCTTGGTGTCCCTCACATCCTCAGCCTCATTGAGGCTTCCAGCCTGTTTTGGGTCACAGCTGAGGTGGGAAGGAGGGAAGAAGAATGAGTGAAAGTCTTTGAGAATTCCTCTGGGAAGGGAAAATGTTGAATTTCGTTTAACCTGGTGTTTCTGAATTGTGACAAGTAATATAGCCTGAGGGCTAGGAGCATTGGCTTGGAAGCCAGACTGCCTGGAATAGACCTGTGCTCCTCCATAGCGACCTTGGACAATTTACTAAGAATACTTGTGTTTCAGTTTCTCATCTGCAAAATGGGGATATTAATGGTACCTACCCCATAGAGCTATAAGAAACAATGGTGATATAGGACCTCTTGTATTTTCCTGGATAGGGCTGGAACCCATTCTACCAAGTGAAGTGTCCCAAGAATGGAAAAACAAGCACCACATGTACTCACCATCAAATTGGTTTCACTGATCAACACCTAAGAGAATGTTTAGGAATAACATTAATCGGGTGTCAGGCAGATGTGGGAGGTGGGAGGGGATGGGTGTATACATACATAATGAGTGCGATGTGCACCGTCTGGGGGATGGACATGTTTGAAGCTCTGATTTGTGGGGGAGCGGGGGCAAGGCAATATACGTAACCTAAACTTTTGTACCCCCATAATATGCTGAAATAAAAAAAATAATGTTTGGCTTGTAATTAGCAATTATTACTTTTTAACTTGGATTTTTTTTTTTTTTGATAATGCCTATTTTCATTCTCTGGAATGAGTACTATGCAAATACTACTTTTGGAAACACTGCTGTAGAGGAATCCTGAACAGAGAAGGAAGTATACAGTGTCTTCACCATGTGTTCTGATTTCAAATATTTTGCCTTGTGATTAGATTGCATGATTTGGGTTTTGGCTCAGACACTATGATTGTCATCCATTTAGGACATAAACAGCTCTTAAGTAATCTTCCCTCCAGGCAATTCTTGTCAAGCTATTCCCCCTCTCAAGAACCTGCCAGGATTATCCGTTTCCATTTTTGTTGAGCCGGAAGCTCTTCAAGCCTGCATTCAGTTGCAGGCCTGTGTCAAGGTTCTTTCGCACCCCTCACCTGCACAGACTGTCCTAGCCCAGTCTGGGGCCCATGTCTCACCCTTATCTCTTTCAATCCCATTCCCACTAATGGTGTCCTCTCACCTACTCTTGCCAAAGCAGGTTCTCACTTTCAAGACTCACACGGGAGCTCCTCTGCAGAGCACCACCCAGGTGTTCTGGGAAGGACAGAGGGGGCTTGGCCTCAGCCTTGTGCAGGCTGCTTGAACTGTGTTCACATGCATCCATGTGATCTAGGCATTTTCTTGGGATGTTCTTTTCTTATCTAGCAATAAGCCTCTTGCAATCCCTACTCTCCACAACAGCAAGAGCCAGGCCTTCTATTTTTTTCTGTAGCTAGTGCAGGTCTTTGCACACAGTAGGTGCTGCATGGGGAAGGTGTGAGGGCAGCTGTAAAGTTGAGGATGGAGGCCCAGGATCAGATGAATTTTCTGAGGCTGGACCTTATCAGGCTTATAGTCATAAAGCCTTTTCGGCAATGAGAAAACACTAATTTCTGTAGGACAAGTAGTGAAGGTATTTCAAAAGCATCTCTTCTCTCTTCTTGCTCTGGAGGGGCAGAAATTAAAGCCCAGAGAAAATGGCCCTGACCTTACACAGTGGAGACTCAGGGACTGGATTGACCCCACACCCGGTGCCCCGCCCCCCCCCCCCCCCCCCCCCGCCTCCCACCCAGCATGCCTGGCTGCAACTCGTCTTCTGCTCAGACCCTCAGCAGGGACCACAGGTGACTTCATGGGGCACCTTGCCATGCCCTCACCTTTCCTCATTCTCTTTAGGAGTTGCTACCAGAGGATTCGGGTGACAGAGGGCAGTGGTTTCTTGTGAGGGCTGCCTTCAAATCTCAGCTCCTTCAACCAGCTGTGTGTCCTTGGCTAGTTCCTCCATCTCTTTAAGCCTCAATTCTGCACTTGGAAAAGCATGACAATGATAATGGTACCCACATCATAAAGACGTTGTGTGAATTCAGTTGGATAATCTGTACAAAGGAGTTCCTGGCAGTAAGGGTTTACCAGCGTGGGCTATTATTATTTTATATATGACTTGACTCAAGATCATGGTTCTGGAAAGCTCTTCTTAGAAGTCCCTCCTCTGTGAATCCTTCTAGACATCTTCTCTCTGTACAGAATTTCTCACATCCTCCTCAGGCCTACACAGCACATGATACTCACCTGCATAGACGTTTATCATAGTGCTCTCTGTCACCTGTTCATGGGCCTGTTTCCTCTACAATCATGACAGGGACTAGAGAATGGGAACCTGATCTTTCACATGCAGTGCAAGTTTGCAGAAATAAATATATTGAAAGTGACTTCTGCCCTGCTCCTCTATTTTTAAATTTTAATTTAATTCATTCATTTTTAATATAGGCAATCCCTTTCCATGGTTCAACACTCACAGTAAATATGCAGTAGAAATTCTCCCTTCTTTGCCTTTCTCTTCCTCAGAGGCAAACAATGTTACAATTTTTAAATTGTGTATCCTTCCAGAACAATTATATATGTGTGTGTGCAAAGATGAGTCCTTTTTTGTCTCTCCATTTTTGATGAGTCGTCTGTGTTGCTGATGTTGTTGTATGGCCGAGGTCCGGGAGCCAGATTGCCTGGGTGCAAACCCTGGCTCTGCCGCTTGCTACCTGCGTGATTTTGGACAGAAACCTCAACTTCTCTCTGCCTTTGTTTCCTCATCTGTAAAGTAGGTGCGTAGCAGTGGGTGTCCCACACAATTATTGTGAGGAATCATGCAGAAAGCATTGGGAACTGTGCTTGCATAGAGTGGGGGCTCAGAGATGTCAGCTGTTATTATGGGCTGCCATTCTGTGCTTACCACATGTGAGGGCTATGCTGCCTGCTTTACACACATTATCTCCTTGACCAGCCAAGAGCCGTGTGAGACAAGGACTGGTATCTCCATTACACAGACCCAGACTCAGGCCTGGTATCTGGTATTTGGGCAGCAAATGCCATAGGTAAGATTTGAGGCTGCACCTCGGGGCCTTCTACTGTCTCTTTTGACTTCACGCTGTCATCCCTTTCCTAGGCCATGTTCTGTGCACAGTAGGTACTCAGTAAAAGCCGACTCACTAGAGTGTTTCCTTTCCAATTGCTTTGGCTTGTGTTTTGAGGACATCTGTTTCTGAGCAGGATCATTTGAGGCTTTCGATATGTCCTGGTTTGACCCTCAATTCAGCCCAGGGCTTTATGCGTAGAGCCTGCAGCTCCTGCCTGGCACCGGAGGAATCTGTCTTCTAATTATCTTTTCTTTTTCCTCATGTTTATATCAGCAGAAATGAAGGAGAGAAAAACCAGCCTTTAACTAGGATTTTATTGCCCATTGACTTCAGCCATCTCCGTCTATCTCTCGCTAGCTCTGCCCATTAGTTGTCAGGGCAACGTGGTGTAACTCCCTGCTGGCTGCAGTTGGCTGAGTTTAATTCTCCCCTGCCGCCCTCGCTGGCTGGGCATGGCCGCCTTGTGTTCTTGCTCCGGAGCACTGTCGGGCATGGCCCTGGAAAAGTAAATCAGGAGAATGAGATGTGTTTGGGGAAAGAGACGGATAACTGCCTCGTCTCTTATTCTCAGAGAGTAATTGCAGCTTTAAATGTGGTTCGTGGGCCATTGCTGGAATTCATGAAGTTGAACACGACGCAGAACTGTGCACGTGGGAGTGACTGAAATTGAAGTTGCTCAACCTTCGCTGGGCTGAAGCTTCACTCTGTCCTGTTTTGAATCCCTGCACCTCCTCTGGACCTGATCATCTGGTCCCACCCCTCTCTGTTCCCCTCTCCCTGTGACCGACTTCGTTGCAGCAAGGAGCACACCCTTCTGCGTTTACCCCTTCTCACCTTGGCCTGTTTGTCTTCCGCCTCCACATTCTCATTATTCCCTTCCAAATTGCCCATCTTGCCTCTTACTGCTGTCTTTTCTAACCCCCAAAACACCTTGCTTCCTTCCCTTTCCAGAATTTTAAATATTTCCCAATATTTTTCTCTCCATTAGCAACTTTTCTGACTTCAAATGTGCACAGGTCTCCTTTACATTCACCTGGCTCTGTTGCCACTAGAGCTACCTACTGCATTCTGTAAGTATTAATATTTACTGACGCCTCCTACAAGTTCAGCCCTGGGGAGACCAGGATGAAGTAGACACAGTTCTTGTCCTCGAAGAGCTCACAATTGAGCAGTGGGACAAAATTTAACCAGTGATTATGACACACAGTGTGTTTGCTGGGGTCACAGTGAGCGCAGACCTGTGGGAGCACAGGTGCACAAACACTGCAAAACTGGGGCTTGCGTTTTAGAGCCAGTTTACCACCTCACCCCGGGAAATCACAGGAAATATTGTACTTGGTACTGGAAAGATAGGTAACAGATTTCCAGGTAAAGAAAGGTGGGAGAGGAGAGTGGCTGGGACATTTTTAGTTGCAGATGAAAGAAAATTGATTCAAACTAACTCAAGGAATAATAAAAGGACTGTTAGCTCATGTCATAAGGAAGAGGACATGGTTTTAGGCATGGCTGGAATAAGGGGTTCTCATAATATTATTGAGAATCTCTTTATTATTATTTTTAATAAAAATGATCATTTTAAACAGATTTTTTTGGAAAGTATCTCTGGTTCTATCTCTCTCTCTCTTTCTCTCTCCACCTCCACCTCCTTCTCTGCTTTAGCTTTTCTTCTAATCTCATGAGGAGAGAGACTCTATACTCTCTTCCAGTATTAAATACATCTTCCAGTCAGCTCTGTATATATAGTCATGTGCCTACACCTGAACACTTATTCTGTCCAGAAGGCTAGAAGTACAGTGTACGCTCATAAAAAAAAGTTCTGTTCCCAGAAGGGGAAAACTTTACTGAGCAGAGAAAGAACAAGTTTTGCCCATAGGATTCCAGAAAGCAGGAAAACAGTGAGGTGTGAAAGGGCCTAGTTTAAGGAATGTTGAGGTACTTGTTGTGTTTAGCATGCAAAGGTTTCCTATGCACTGCCAAACTTCCAGACGGATGGCCACACCTGTGGCTCCATTCCGTCTTGCGCTAGGCCTCTGCATTTTCGTCTCCTCACCACTCCACTGGGACTGATTTCCTGAAAGGGTACTACCGGACTCCTTGGTCCTGTTGTGGTCTGAATGTTTGTGTTCCACCCTCCCATTCGTATGTTAAAGCCCAAACCTTCAATGTGACAGTACTAGGAGATAGGGTCTTTGGAAGGTACCTGATGGGATTAGTGCCCTTATCAGAAGAGGAACAGACACCAGAGCTTCCTCGCTTCACCGTGTGAGGACACAGTGAGAAGGCAGCCGTCTGAAGCCAGGAAGAGAGTCCTCACCAAGAATCCGACCGTGCTGGCACTCTGATCTTGGACTTTCCAGCCTCCAGAACTGTGAGAAATAAATGTCTATTGTTTAAGCCACCCTGTCTATGGTATTTTGTTTTAGCAGCCTGAGATGACTAAGGTCGCAAGGCTGGTAGCTTTTTCTACCCTCATTTTCTCAATCTGTGTTATTTGATACTGACCCGCATATTGATCAAACTTTCCTCCTTGAAACTCTTGCCTGTCTCCTTGGCTTTTGCAGGAACACCATCTGTATATGTCTCCTACCTCCTGGCAGTTTCTTCTTTGAGCGCAATTGTTCTTGGACACCTTTGTCCCTGGTCATCTTCTCTCTCCCTATTGTTCTTCTCTCAGAGCATCCCTTATTTCTATAGCTTAAACCACACTAGTACTTATCTAAAATCCTGGACCTCACCTCTGAGTCTCTAGTGGCATAACTCCAGCAGTCTATTGTGCTCCCTATTGGAGGCTATTAATACATATCTACTCAGACTCAACCTGACCCAGATCGAAGCTGTTATCTTTGTTCTCCTATCACAATTTTACTGCCTGACTCTTGGGATAATACTGTACTTCTAGTTTTCCAGCCTTGAAATTTTGAAGGCATTTTTGAGGGGTCCTCTTCTCCCTCCTGGTCGCCAGTCACCATCACGATCTTTGTGAGCATTTCCTTTCAGCATTCTCCTGCCAGCCCTCCACTCTAGGCCACGCTATTTTTCCAGGCTTGCATCTGAGAAATCTTCACTTGATCCAATGACAAAGATTTCTAATTTAATTCCATCACATTCAGACAACGTGCTTCTTATGACTTTAATATTTTTAAATATATTGAGGCTTGTCTTATGACCAATAATAGGTCTATCTTGGTAATTTTGTTGTGTGTACACTCAAAAAGTGTGTACTCTGCTGTTGGTTGGAGAGTTCTATAAATGTCATTTAGGTCAAGTTTGTTGATAATGTTCAAGTCTTCTCTATCCTCACAGATTTTCTGTCTACTTCCCTTATCAATTATTAAAATCTTCAATACTCATTGTGGATTTATCTATTTTTTTGAAGTTTTATCATTTTTTGCTTCCTATATTTTGAAGCTATATTATCAGGTACATAAATGTTTAGGCTTGTTATTTTTTTCATGATGAGTTGACTTCTTTGTCATCATAAAATGACTATGTTTACCTCTGTTTATGTTTTTTGCTCTAAAATATGCTCGATGATAATTGTCACTCCAGTTTTCTTTTGATTAGTATTATGTTTCTTTATATTTAAAGTGGGTTTCTCACAGGCAGTTATCGTTGGGTCTTAATATTTTTATCTGATCTGATAATCTTTTCTTTTTGTTTGGGATTTCAGTCCATTTATAGTTAATATATTTAAAATGTGATTATTGATATATCTAGGTTTTCTACATCTAATCTGCCATCTGGCATTATTATTATTGTTGTTATTATTATTTTTTAATCTCAGACATTGATATTTCATCTCTAGGAGTTTGATTTGGGTCTTTTAAAATATATTCCATGATTAATCTTTTCTTTAGCTTTTTAAACATATGGAATACAATTATAACAATTATAACAACTGTTTTAATGTCCCTCTAAGCAAATTCTGTTTCGGCTATGGGTTGTTTCAATTGATTATTTTCTCTCATTATTATTAGTCATATTTTCCTATTTCTTTTCATGCTTATATATTTCTTTATTGAATTTTAGACATTGTAAATTTTACCTTGTTGGATGTTGGATATTTTTATATTTCTGTAAATATTCTTAGCATTACCTGAGATGCAGTTAAATTACTTGGAAACAGTTTGATCATTCTTGCTTTAACATTTGTCAAACAAGACCAGGGCGACTTTTAATCTAGGACTAATTTTTCCCCACTACTAGGAAAAGCCTTTCTGAGTACTCTACTAATTATTCCATGAATTAGGAAGTTTTCCAGTCTGGCTGGTAGGAACAGGCACTATTCCTGGCCCTGTGTGACCACTAAATACTGGCCCCTCTAATCTTCTTGGAAGGCTCCTTCCCCGGCTTCATGCAGTTTTTCACATGCATTTGCTGATTGGTACTCTGATGACACACACAGCGGCCTTCTGTACATCTTTAGGGTTCTATTTTGTTGCTGTTCTCTCCTCTCTGGTATTGTGAATACTCTGGTATTATCACTGACTTGGTCTCCCTGGTTTTCAGCTCTGTGTCCTCAGCCCAAAGAGTCTGCTGGGCTATGTCTGTGTTATTCCTCTTTGCTCTGTGGTCCAGACACTCTCTCTGTAAGTTTGAGTATGCACGGGGCGCCTCTTGTTCGTCTGGTGTCTCACTGGGATCACTGATTTTGCTGTCTGATATCCAATGTCTTGAAAACTGATGCTTATCATATCTTGTCCAGTTTTTAGTTGTTTCACGCTAGAGCTATACCTGGTCTCTACTACTACATTTTGGCTGGAAATGTTAAGTTCTTTATTAAATTTTCATTTAGTTAGCTATATTTTTATAGCACCAGTCCTTGTTTTATTAGTACCTGCTCTTATTTCATAATATCCTGGTTATTTTTCATAAATGCTATTTAAAAATATTTTTGAGGACTTTAAATATATGAGATACTGTATTATATTTATTTCATTAGGCCTAAGGTCTTAAATTTCTTGAGTTTTTTTCCCTTGCACTTCATGGTGTTGTTATTTCCTCATATATGTAATAACTTCAGGTTGTAAGTTAGTCTCTGTGGGTAATTTCTCTTTCATATATCCAGGGTTGTAACAGCTTCTAGGTAGAAAAGTTGTGGTGTTTTCTCAACCCTGACATTTTTGGAAGGATTGATCTTGCCCAGAGCATGCAAGGGCCTCTTATGGTGGATCTCTACCCACATGGGTCATATTTTTGTGGTTCATGAGTGTGATTTTGTGAGACATGATTTCCTCCCCTTGTCATATGAGTTTAGTTTCTGACTCCATATGGGAGTCATGCCCATGATGGTTAATCTCCGATCTTGTACCCTTATGGTAAGGTGAGGTGGCTTTCACCCTCCTATATCCTGAG
Organism: Eulemur rufifrons; assembly: GCF_041146395.1. Taxonomy (NCBI): domain Eukaryota; kingdom Metazoa; phylum Chordata; class Mammalia; order Primates; family Lemuridae; genus Eulemur; species Eulemur rufifrons. Next base: position 120,231,346 of record NC_090989.1, read on the forward strand.
GGTTGCTATCTTGGTCTCTGCCTTGGGAATCCCCTCAGGAGTTGGTTTGTGGATATATACCTTCCTAGGTTTTTACCATAGCATTATGTTCTTAAATATATATATATATTTTTTCTACCATTTCCATGCATTTAGGTAAGGAAGAGAGGTTTTCAGTGCTTGCTCAATATTCCATAATAAACACAAGCCCTCCTTGGTGTCTGTGTTACAAAGATTGACCATTCTCTTCCAGTCCTGGGGTCAGCTGTGGTATTGAAGGGTCTTAGTTGGCTCTTACTTGCCAAACCAATATTTTTTCTTACAAAAATTTCGTCCATCTAACCCCCCAATAGCTCCTTATTTATTCCTCTTCCCATCTAACTCGTCTGTGTGGCTTTCAGTGTCCACCGTTATCTGCCCTGCTTCACGTATTCAACTTGTGCAACCTGTAGGCAATTTGAAAAAATCACAACAAGATCTTCACCCCTCCCCAGATAGCAAAATGTCTTCTTCAAGCCTTGATTACTGCATTTCAGATATACTAACTCTAGCTAGCTATTCTTTGGTTTGATATGTTAAAAGTGAAAAACTATAAATTAAACAACAGTTATATTAAGTATAATTGGCACAAAATATCATGTGGGAATAACACAACATCAATTTATGAACTTTCATCATGTTATCCAGAAACCATATTGGCCTCTATGTGGCCTTTAACCATGTTTTCCAACATGAATTAAATTCTTCTCTCTCTGCCTGCCTCCACTTTCCTAACCTTAATACCCACATTCAAATGGGTCTTCAAGAACTCTCCTCATGTATTTTTGTCTTATTTCTTGGGCTCTTTTTTTTTTTTTTAGCCAGAAATGAGGCACACTGGTTTACTGTCCTTTAAATACTCCATCTAGCTGATTTGTCAGGGGAATGCTCCCTTCTCACACAGAGGGAAATGGAGCAAACCTTGTCCTTTAGACCTTTCCTAAACTTGGTAACCCACCTTAAAAAAAGGAAAAGTCAAATCTGGCAGCTCCCTAGTCCTGCTCTTTTGTTACAAAACCCCCCATTCAATGAGAGTCAGACAGAATCTGTCCGAGTTTGGGGCTGTCTCCTGATGTTGGGGCTACTCAGGCGATGACAGTTTCATTTCTTCTTCCTCTTTTCTGAAATTCATGATCAAAAGAGAATAGTGGTTTTTAGCAGATCCATTTTCTAGTGGGTTCTAGAAGGATGGGTGGGTGGGTTCTAGAAGGATGTCTGTATAGAAACGGTGCCAATTCTTCCAGATCATGTATTTAAAAACATATAGAAGAGATAGAACATCTTAAAAGCAAATTTATAGTAGGTTCCAGACAGTAACTCCTTCCAGCTAGCTGAGCATTATAGAATAGACTTCTGGTTTAGTTTAAAACTTGTTATTTATATTTTCTTGCCCAAGGACTGTCTGCTCAGCTCCCGAGTAATGCTGAATATCTCCTTGGTGTTTAAAATCTTTCCTTCAGTGTTCTTTTCATTCATTGGAAAATGGATTCTTTTCCCTCCAGATTTTGAAGGTAAATGCCTGGGTGGGACAGTGATGTGGGGCCATCAGTTGAGAGGCTGCATGAATTCCAGAGAAGAGCACAAGTTGGATTCAATCATATATTGATTTTCAGCTCAGTAAATTGTGGCTGCTTTGTAGCAAGAGTAACAAGTATGCTGTGCTTTTCAGAAAGAGATGTGATCAGCTTTTAAACAATAAAGAGGAGCACTGCTGGGCAGCGTGATTCGATTTAAATCTGCATGAAAGCCAGTGGTGAGCTTAAAATAAACAAAGCAACATTAAAAGCCACTGCCACACCCAGCACCCCATGTCAACCATAAAATAATATGGGAATTTAAGCCTTCCAAGGTGAATTTTAAAGAAATTGAATTCCTTTGAGGATAACAGACTAGATTTAGCTGAAATATCTTAGTGGCTACACATTTAGTCATCCCTTTTCTGAGCGTGAAGGAAGAATTCAGTACCAAAAAGGCCCTTTGATGAGCGGCCACAGACTTGGTGGGCTGGAGGACTCCTTTTCTCCTAGAAGATACATTTGGGCACCTGCGCTGAGTCTTTGGGTCCAAGGGCACACAAGGTGTTCTGACGGGGGCTCCCCCTCTCCCGACTCTGTGCCTTGCCTCACCTGTCTCTCTTAGATATTCTTCTTCAGTCCTCTCTTTTGGGGTGTCCAATGCTGTGTGTCTTAGCTAAAACCTGTCCCTTTCTGAGTGGAGGAGCTGAGCTCACACCCCTGAGATCTCTGTGTGGCGATTTCTATTGCTGGTGATGCTCCTGAGAGAATCTGACTCCTGCTTCCAGCCCCAGGCTTATAGGGTCAGTTGTGTAGTTAGTGTTCTATTCATTGATGATGGAGAGCTCTAGACCGCCCATTATTTGTGGGCCTAAGACTGCCCGGGGAATCATCATGCCCTAGTGCTCTTCTGGCCACTGGTTGGTCCAGCAAGGCATAAGGACAGAGAGCCACATGTTCATACTCCTAAAACAGGCCCAACGTTTGGAGTAGTTCCTCTCCTTTCCAAGCCCAGGAAGTTGCTATTTGTGTGTGTCTGGGTAAGATTTTGAGACTCTAATTTATGTCTTCTAAAAAATTTTTTGCCTTTTCCTCTATCTCTTCTCCATATTCACACAGGCTTTGTGTTCATTGCCTCAAGGAAGGTGTAGGTCAGGGTTAAAGGCAGACTTTATCAGCAAAACAATTCCCTTCTAGGTTTTTTTTTTAGGAAGCCTAATTTTTTTTTTTTTTTTACATTGGTATCACTCTCCTTTTATTTTGTTTATTTTTTTCATATTCTCTACTTTATTGTGATTGTCAAATGAAATTCAACTTTATATTATCAAATACGCTGTTTTCTCCCAATGTAGCCAGATGTACAATCAATAAGAAAGCCTAATTCTTAAAGGGAGAGGGTGAATAAAAAGTGTCTTGTGAAAACACAAAGGAAGAAGATCCTCCCACCCCCAACCTCAGCCCAGAACTTACTGTGTTAGGCTGCGGCGGGGCGGGGGGCGGGGGGTGGGGGTGGGGGTGGGGGGGGCAGTTGGGGGAGGTTGATGGAGCCCAGAATAACAAGGAGCTGGGCCCAGCTTCCCCACCACGCCACCACCAGGCAGTGCGGTCTCTCTCAGGGAATCCATCTGTGTGGCGCAGATGGGATCCCTGGCTGCTTTTAAGGAAGAGGCTCATATACTGAGCATGGAACACAGAGAGCTGCAAGTCACAAAGGGGCCACATGCAAAGGGATAACAGACACCTCGCTGGTAACTAGTGTATACAGTCGAGAATCCCTCTCTTCAATATCTTTGCACAGGGTAAAACCTTAGAAATGTGTCACAACCTATGGGAGTAGGAAATATTAATAGTTCCAGGGATTGAGGTTTCCTCAGTGTTGGAGAGCCCTCACCCTGTCTCATGTTCCTCCTAGGCACATGAGAAGGCCACACTTCCAAGCGCCTTGCATTTAAGGCTGGACATTGGCTCGTTCTGACCAATGACTGTGAGTGGAAGTGACATAGATCACTTCTATGCTAAAGCAGGGGAAAGGTACTATGTGGCCCTGCAGAATCTTACTGCTCTCACCTTGTTGAAATGACAGAGTCCCATGACATAGCCTTTCACACCCTGGGGGTCCGGAGTGACTGGGGAAAGCATAGCTCTCCAGCCGACTTGCACTGAACATATAACATGAATGAGAAATAACCCAGTGTTGGGTTCTCTCATTGAGATTTCAGGATTAATTTCTTCCTTGCAGCAAGCCCCAACCCAATCTGACTAAGCTGTTGGAAAAGTTAGAAATGAAGTTAAATTATAGAAAATAGAGTACAAGTTCTTATGTCCTCCAATTTATGGACTGAGATTCATGCCTGCCATGAGGGCATTTTTTGTCCATGCATCCTCTTTGGTCACACTGCGTTTTTTTTTTTTTTTGTTGAGACAGCGTCTCACTTTGTTGCCAAGGCTAGAGTGAGTGCCGTGGCGTCAGCTTAGCTCACAGCAACCTCAGACTCCTCGGCTTAAGCAATCCTACTGCCTCAGCCTCCCGAGTAGCTGGGACTACAGGCATGCGCCACTATGCCCGGCTAATTTTTTCTATATAGATTTTTAGTTGTCCATATAATGTCTTTCTATTTTTTTAGTAGAGACGGGGTCTCGCTCAGGCTGGTCTCGAACTCCTGACCTTGAGCAATCCACCCGCCTCGGCCTCCCAGAGTGCTAGGATTACAGGCGTGAGCCACCGCGCCCGGCCCACACTGCGGTTTTAATCTTTTTGAAGTCTGGGGCTATAATAAAGTGACCAATCACAAATCCCTCCATCCCAGCATGGAGCAATATAAGAAAGAGTGGCTCCTTCAGTTGCTAAGACTCCCTAGTGCCAGGTCGTGTGGTGAACCTGGGAACACAGGGAGGAACCAGAAGCTGCCCTTGACCTCAAGTCTAAGGGCCACAGAGAGCAGATAGATACTGTCACAATGGTAGTACAGCACACAAGATAAGGTCCAAAAGTGCTGGGAAGAACTGAGGAGGGAATTGCAGAAAGTGTGTCATGGAAGTGAAATTGGAAATGAAATAAAAAGAGCTAATGTTTGTTGAGAGCACTCACAATGTGCAAAATGCTCTGCCTACAGTATCTCATGTAATCATCCCAATGATTCTGTGGGGCAAATGCTAGTGATTCCATCATATAGTTCAAGCTTGTTTCCTGATCAGCATTCAGGAACCTGGGGGTGGAGTGGGAATGAGGTCCCGTGAGAGTTGTTCTGATCATTTAGCCCTGGGAGGCGTGAGAAATTCCACTTGTAGCTGCCCAGCAACCTCCAAAACCTCTACATTCCCATAAAAGTCTCAGCTCTGCATCTGTTGCCAGTTTCCACTTGTTAACTCATAGCCAGTGATGAGCTCTGAGATGGGGCATGAAAATAGATGTTGAATCTCTAAAAAGGGGAGGACCAGACATCTGACCTCAGGGGCATCTAACTAGGGACAAACAGATAAGGATGTATGGATAGGAGATGATGGACAAATGGCTATTCCAACTATCTATTTATTCACTAAGCATTTATTTAGGGCCCTAGTAGGTGCTGAGCCCTGTGGTAGGGCCCAGAACTAGTGCCAGGAATTGGCTGGATCCTGCAGCTCTTGCTGGTAAGGTCATGTAACAGTATGGATTCTCCAGAGAAACAGAAGCAAGGATACACACACACACACACACACACACACGAAAAGAGATTTAGTATGAGGAGTTGATTCATGCAATTATGGAAGCTGAGAAGTCCTATAATCTACCATCTGTAAGCTGGAGACCCAGGAAAGCTGGTGGAGTAATTCAGTCTAAGTCTGAAGGCCTGAGAACCAGGGAAGCTAATGATGTAAATCCCAGTCCAAGTTCAGGAAAATGTGAGAGATGTTCCAGCTCAAACAGTAAGGGGAGAAAGGGGTAAATTCCTTGCTCCTCTGCTTTGTTCTGTTCAGCCCTCAATGGATTGGATGGTGCACACCCATACTGGGGAAGGCAATCTACTGAGTCCACAGATTCAAATGCTAATCTCATCTGGGAACATTCTCACAGACATAGCCAGAAATAGTGTTTAATCAGATATCTGGGCATCCCTTGATCCGATCAAGTTGACACATAAAATTAACTATCGAGGAGACCAGGGGCACATTGCAGGAGGGGCTCTGGAACTTGATGGGTTGCTTCTGATGAAATCTTAGTCTCATGTCAGGGATCTGTACTGGGGCCAAGCCAGGGGAGGGGAGGCAGATGAAGTAGGGAGCTCTGCAGTGGGATGGCCCTCTGGTACCCATCTTCACTCCAGGGCTGACGGTGCTGTTTACCTGTGACTCATCTCATGGAATACCCAGAGGTCGAGGTCATTCTCCCTCCATACCCCGGGGAAGGCTGGTGCATGCTACTCCAGCCTCTGGCTTTCACTGCCCTCACTGGCTTGGCCTGGGGTCTGCACTGCCAGAAGCTAGACTTCTGATCTGGGTGCAGATGTCCCTATGGGATCAAGCACCTCTGGGCTGATATTTCTGAGCATGTTGGATTTTGCTTCACTGCTGGCTTCACAGGACGCATGTTAGGGCCTGCAGTGGGTTTTCTGAAGGCCCAGAGCTCGCCATAGAGGATAGCTGTGTTTTGAGAATTCTGGAATTGCAAATCCATATCCTTGTTGTACTATTGACTTCCTAGAGGACCCTAGAGGGGATGTGCAGACCCAGCAAAGTGAAGGGAATCCTGGCTTTAGGAGATGCTCTGTCCAGAAGGCAGACTTCTCTCAATTTGTTATAGATTCAATTAAAATCCTGAGAAAGATTTTTAAAGAGCCATGAGATTCAGCATTGACTCTCAGGACTGCTGTCTGAACGTATAAAGCCAGTGTGAACTTGGGAGTTTAGAACGGCACTGAGGGTCCTGACTCCACACAGCCTTGGGTTCCTGTTTGGATTTGGTCACCAATAAGAGCTATTAGAAAGTCCTGACCTGTGAGAAAGCCTATGGGAGGAGCTCATCACCTGTGTCAGCAGCCTGGAGGGTGCTTTGTAGTATCAGGTTCTGACTGATCTGATGAGGTGGGGCCTGGGTGTGCAGAGAGAACCCGGTAGGAGCTAAACCCACGAGAGACAGAGGAGGGGAGTGTGGCCCCTGGTGGGGATGCTAAGGGAGCCCACCAGGCTGAGCTCAGGGGCCTGGGAGGAGGCTCCTTTGTCCAGAATTAGGAGAGAGTCTCTGGGCTAATATCTGGAAGTTAGAGAAGGGACTCTGAATGACACAGACAACGAGGAAGGTCACAAATAATAGACAGCCAGGGCACCTGGGAGCCAGGCAGGAACGTGCAGGGAGCTGAGGGTTGGGGAATGGGAGGGCTTGTCCTGGGCAACATTCTGAGACAGGGGCCAAAGCCCCACCATCTTTTCTGCACTCACTGCTATGTGACATACAGATCTCTGATGCTACTACAGCATGTACGGTGGCGGGTGGGGCAGACAGGGATGAACCATGGCAGATACTGGACTCTAGGGTTTGGTTGCAGGATCCTGCCAGCCTGGGGACAGAGTCTTAGTGAGATAGGCTTCTCTGGGCCAGTAGAAACCCCTTCTTCCTTGTTCCCTGCATCCCTCAACCCCCATGAGACAGCCATGTCTGACTGCTGTGCCAGGGTGCGGAAGGCAAGAAAGGATTGCATGTGGGGCAGGGAGGAGGTTCCTGCAAGCAAGACATTGACTCCTTTTTGACTTAAAAATTTATCTGGGCAGTTCTTGGCTACTTCTTAGAGGGTGATATGCATTCTCAGTTGCCCCTCATTAATTTCATTTTAATGGGAGCTGTGAAGGGCGCAGTCCTGCTGGGCTTGGAGGCAGCTGTTTTTTTTTTAGGTTTTATGGCCTGGCCTTGTGAGAGGGTCTGGGAAAGGTAGTGGGAGGATGTTGAGACAGGGCCAGATTTTCTTGCTTTCATAGGTCCCCATTAGATACTATGTAAAAGAAGAACATTGGTTGCAGTTCCTGGGCTTGGGTTCTGGCTGGTCCATTGCCTGGCTGAGTGATGTTTCGGGACACTAATGAATCCCTCTGAGCTTTAGGGTACCATCCATTTAAAATGGAATGGGGAGGTAGAAGTTTCTTTTTTTTTAGCCCTCAGAATAACATTGCAACTCCTTGCCACGTCCTACCTGCTCCGTCATGACCTGGCCTCTGTCCACTTCTAGACTTCATGCCCCAACAGGGCATCTCCTTCATTACCTTCCAGCCACTGGCTTTTCCGTTCTTCAAACAGCCCAACTTAATTCTGGCCCCAGGGCCTTTACACTTCCTGTCCGTGCCTCTTAGAACACTCCACCTCCTGATCCGTGCATGGCTGGTTCCTTCTCATCAGGAGGCACTGCTGGATGCCCCTCCCTCAGAGAGGCTTCCCTGACCTCCTTTCTAAAAAAGCTGCCCTTTCCGCCACCTAACAATTTTTTGTTTACCTCATCATTCTATTTTTTTTAATTGAACTTACTAACATCTGAAGCCATCTTATTTATTTTTTGTGTTTAGTTTATTTTCCATTTGCCTCCCCTTTCTCCATGTGGGATGATTTGGGGGGCCCTGCTTGTTTTGTTCGTTGCTGCATCTCCAGTAGTGCCTGGCACATAGTAGATGCTTAGTAAATATTTGTTAACTAAATACATGGAGATGGTCCTGAACAACTACCCTGCTTGCTTCACAGGACAGCTGAGAGAATCTAATAAAGTGGTACGTGCCTTGAATGTTCTGTGGTGCCAGCCCAAGTGTGGGGAGTGGTAACTCCCTGCCTGTGTTCTCTGAACGTGGGTCGGAACCCTGGGGCCACGAGGCCAAGGCAAGGTGAGGTGACACAGGGGTGCAGCCAGGGTGCTGGCAAAGTCCAGGAGTGGGGAAGGCCATGGTGTTTGTCCTAAAGTGTCGATGTTGGCATATGCAAAAATCACCAGTGTTGCCCACATTGCAGACCCATCTAGGAATTAGCCAGAAATCCTAGCTTTGAGACGTCTGCTTTGACCATTGGAAAAGCTCCCTCCCTCCTGTAGCTTAAAGTCCCAGCATTCCCAGGTTTCTTGAGGGTAGCTGGGTTACAGGAAAGGCCATTGCTTGGGTCTCAGTGGACCCTAGCTCTATGGCCTTGGGAAAGAGGTTAACCAATCTGGCCTCAGTTACTCTTCTCCAAAATGTGGATTTAAGAGACATGTTAAGCTACTAGTGTTATTGCTACAACAATGCCATGTGACCCTAGACGGCTTCTCTTCATGCAAACATGCATTTAGCAAACTTATTAAGTTCTGTGTCCTCATGTGTAACATAATAAAGTGGGACAAACAGGCTCTAAGCTTCCTTCCAAATTGACTTCCTATGAATCTGAGTTGAACGAAGCTTGAGACGTTATCTGTACAGTTTCCATCCACAAATTGCCACGGGTGCAGCACAGACTGCTGGAAGCCATAAATCTGGGTGGCTGAACCTGCTGGGAAATAAAAACCATATCAAAACTCATATTTACATACAATCATATCTATTTGCATAGAGCTATGGCATTCATTTTCTTGCAGTGCGAGGAGGCTTGTTGGAGAAGAGGAGTGCAGCTTGAAGCCTCTCGCCTCCCACCCCGTCCTCTTGCTGGGCTTGGTGTCCATTACCCAGTGTGTCTGTGCCCAGCTTGACCTTCCTCTGACCCCCGCATTCATGCCATCCAGCAGGTCAGGGACAAAGTAAGGAGGGTGTGACCGTGAGCGCTGGTGGGGCAGGGTGAGGTGAGGCCCCCCCCCCCCCCGGGCTTTTCAGAGGTGAAGCCCATCAGGACTGGGCTAATAAGACTCCGCAGAAAGGCAGCCCCAAGGGAGAGGCACTATCTGCCAGAGAGAGAGTGAAGATCCTCCTCTGATACTAAATATTTCCTTCCCTTGGTTATTTGTCACAGAGAGATCTCAGCAGGTCATTATCATGTTACCACTTAGCCATCAATTAACCAAAGTCTACCCCTTTGCGCCATTTCTCATAAATCAATCTCTCCATTCTCCTCATTATTTGGTTGTTTTCTTTTAACGGCCTTTCCTGCGCTGGAATTTATGGAGCCTCATGAGCTCTTGTGCATCCAGGGAAAGCCTTTTGTGAAATTTTAAAGGGCCGGTGAAAGAAAACTGCACAAGCAAGAAATACTGTGTTAAGTTAAACCTTCCTGAATTAGGGTTATATTCTTTTCCTTCCCAGCCCCATCCCACAAACATAAGGGGCAAAGAGCTCTGGGGTGGGAGTGGAAGAGTCATTGCATTGGGCATGGTTTGCATTTTCTGACTTGAATTTCATTGTGTTGTTTCCTCTTCATATTTATTAGCACTTAAGGTTCATTTGCATTCTGTCTCTGTCCACAGTGATCAGAGCAACACCTCCCAAATTAGCATCATTTCCCAGTTTCATTAACATGCTGTTTACTCTCCCCTTTTCAGACCATTAATAAAGATGATCCCCGTTCACCCTGCCTCCCCCCAACCCAATATATTTCCATTTGTCATTACCCTTTGTTTGCAGACTTTGAGTGAGTTTTAAATTTATGTAGCAGCACTCCTTACTAAGCCAATTTGAATTAATTTTGAGTGTAACACTTTATACCATTATATCAAATGCGTTTCTTATAGCTGCATGCATTCCATCAATAGTATTCCCACCACCTTTCTATTTGGTATTCAGGTTGAAAGCTCTCGATTCTGCCTGGCATTTTCGTTCTTTAAAAGTCACTGTATCCTCTGTACCAACCAGGGACTTTCTCCTAATTTTTCGGTTATTTTGAAATGATTGATGTTATGAAAGAAAGGATTTGGAGAGCTATTTATGGCAATCAATAGCTTTCATCTTCCTTTCCCACATCTGCTATTGTGGTGAGTAAGTAATTTTGGTGAAATCCCCTCACATTCCAGGGTGCATGAGACCTGGACCTCCTATTTCGAAGGCTACAGAGTTCCCATATATTCCGGCCCCTTGTTTGAAACTGAGTGTCTATTTTTTCACCTGTACACCAGTTTTGAAGGTACTTTAAATGCCTGGAATATTGTGGGTCCTCAAGAAATTTTTTTTGAGTTAATGAATTAACACAATAAACCTGTCAGTTATTCATGCTTTCCCCCTAACCCGAACAAATTCCTCATTCAGTGAGGTCATGAAGAGTTAAAAAAAATCAAGGCTGCTAGTGGATGATGGCTATACTATTGTCATTCATTCCACATATATTTATTGAGACTCTGACAAGACACTGTTCTAGGCTCCGAGGATATAGCAATGAACAGACAGAATCTTTTTCCTCTTACACAGTTTTGAGGAAGACACAACGAACAAACATACAGATATATAATGTATCATGAGATTGTGACAAAGGTTATATAAGAAAAATAAAGAGATAAATAAAGATACTGAGAGAGATTTTATAGTATTTGCAGGCTATGTTCTTGTGTGTGCATGTGACTGACCTATTTTTTTTAGGTCTAAATCTTTTATCTGAGAAGGAGTGTGATTTCCAGAAGCTCAGTAGGTAGAAATAATGAAGTAGAAATAACACAGCATCTGGAATTTCATTACAACAGGTGGTCAGTCGGGCCCTATTTGGGACCCGTCTTCTGTGCATGTGTGTGCGCAGGAAGACATACCCATGCTGGGCCAGAATATGGACTCTCAGAGCTCCTGGGACCCTCCCAGTTCAGGTGTCTTTGACAAGCTCAAGGGGTATTAGCCTTTTGAACTTTATGAAGATGAGAAAAGCATTGATGGAGAATGCTGAGTTCATCCTGTGGACTGCACTGGGTGCGGATTACCAAATGGCCCACTCGGTGTGAAGGTGCACGCACCAGACCACATACCGTGTACAGACCCAGCGAAGGAAATCTCAGCAGGAGCCTGCGGTGGGTCTGCAGAGGCTGCAAGTTGTTCTGAGGACAGAATCTTCAGCCCAACAAGGCAGTGGACGTAGGTTTACTATCTATCACCTGAGAGGACCTCGGCTTCGTTCTGAGTCTGGGCCCACAGAGCGCCTCTACTGGCTATGCTCTGGGCTACTATTAATAGAGATCATTATCCTTAAGTGAGGTTCCTATGTAGTAAATTTCATGATGGCTTTTTATTGTTTTTAGGTTCACTTTTATTTTCCCTTTGTAATTTCATTTTATCTTCCTAATACCTTTTTGTGGAAAAATGATTGTTCCAGAATGCCCAAGCAGCCCTTCCATATTGAAAGGCTAAGGTGGTGCTGCTGCCCCCACAGGACAGAGTTTGAACACTTAGCCCAGCTCGCAAAGCCTCCGGCCTGGGGCCTTCCCAGCTGCCAGCCTCATGGGCTGCCCATTCCTGCCCCTCCCACCCTTGGGTTCTGACGGGACAAAATTGCCTGAGCTTGTCCCTTACCCTAGATTATGCCTGCTCCTCTGTCCTTCTCTTGATGTTCCTTCTGACCGGAATGCCCTCCCTTCCCCCAGGCGCCAGGCTCCAGCACCCGGACATCTCTCTACCAACACTCTTACACATTACCGGTGGGTTTGACAGGGACAATGTCTTACTCATTTTTGCATCTACACCACCTAGCACAACCCCAGGCACAGAGCAGACATTCAGGAAATGTCTCTTACACTAAACTGAATGGAAGATGGGAGAAGTGAGGGGTTGTCACCCCACTTTGCTGCTGAGGATTCTGAGGCTGGGGAGGGTGAGGGGCATGACAGAGGCTGCTCAGAGGGAGGTGGGCTGGGGCTGATACTAGAGTACCAGGCAGTGTGCACCTCATCCACCTGATCCGGCCAGATTTCCCAGGTGATTTCAAAGCACTATGAACTCACAGAGCTCAGCCATCCATCAGCTCATAGGCATCATTTACGTTCAAAAATTTTTCTGATTTGCAACTAATGGCTTTTGGTGTTTTTTTACAGTTATCAGATGGCCTATTTTTGTTGGTGGAATTTATTCTTTTTGTGAAAGTTCTTATTTATTTTCAAGTTAAATAAAATCTGACTTTTATCCCCAAAGGAACTTAGATTTCAAACCCCTGATTTGAGCAGGATTTTGGTTTGAGTTTGGCTTTGACTCATCTCTTTGATTAAAAGCTTAACTTCTTCTAAATAACATGTCTTAATAGTTACTCTTTCCCTTTCTAGACCTTCTAAATTTAGATAAATGAGACCAATTATCACTTCCAGAATGTTCAGTTTCTACTCTGGTCCTAGAATTTGGTCTCTAAGAGATGTTGATTTCCTTCCTGTGGGATAATTTAAATTCTGCATTTTCCTAGTTGGCAGCCTTACTGGAGGGAGGAGGGCTGTGGGTGGGGCAGGCTGGCTGTTGCTAACCAGGAGACACAAGAAAGGGCATTCAGCCTCCTGGGAGCCTGGTTGTGACCCACAGAGACCTCACTAGTCATGGGCAGAGGGATGTCGTGCAGCAAGGCAGCTGGTGCATGAACAAGACCACGAGAGCGTCATGTCTGTGGACACCCAGGTAAGGGAGAGGAACCCCTGAAAATGCGCTGTGGTGACATGAAAGCTGCAAAGGGAGGATATTTTTTTTTCAATTCCTTTTCTTCTTTGTTGCTTTCAGAGATGATCTTGAATCCATTTTGGGGAGATATGGAACGTTCACACATCACTCCAATGTACATTTATTAGGCACCTGTTGTGGGCCAGGCACTGGGCCACACTGTGCATTTGGGATGAACAAGAAGACACGACCTTGCAGTCCAGAGGAGAGGAGGATTTCCTGCCAGCAGTCAGGGACAGGGGAATCGTTCCTAGCAGAGCCTCAGAGCTTGGGAGAGCAGCCTGGGAACTGCTTATGGTATTGTGGTTATGATTAGAGGTGGGGAGAAGAAACCAGAGGGCTTCTTTCCTCAGATGCCTGCCTGCTGCTTTCCACTGTTTTCCAGCCCTGTCAACCCTCACTACTCACTTGCCCTCCCACCCAGACCTTCTCCCCAAAATGTGAGCCTATAACTCTGGATCCCTAGGGCTTCAGCAGACAGAATCCATTTGGGCAGGACACAGTCAGTGTACAATCGGAGACTGCTCAGATGTGGGACAGAACCATCCATGCTCTATCCCTGGACATGAGGCTCACTAGCACTAGGGTAAACAGGTTTGGAAGGGGAGTGGCCATTTACCCAGTTAGAAATAGAATCATTAGAGCAGCCTAGAAGTCTACAAACAATGTAGGATGATTACAATGTAAGCATGGACTAGCTCTACTCAGAGGAGATCTTAGCTGGGATCCTTGGGGTGATCCCAGCTTTACAGTGTTTCTGAATACCGTTGATTCGTATGTGAAATGTTTTTCTGTGTCGATTCGTATGCGAAATGTTTTTCTGTGTGCGAGCATATGTGCACTTTTTTTCTGAGAAGGGGATCTGTAGTTTTCATCACATTCCTGACAGGGCACAGAGTCTGGGGTCCAGAGGATTTGATTTACCCGCTTGTCTCCTCTCTCTCTTTTTTTTTTTTTTTTGAGACAGAGTGTCGCTTTGTTGCCCAGGCTAGAGTGAGTGCCGTGGCGTCAGCCTAGCTCACAGCAACCTCAAACGCCTGGGCTTAAGCAATCCTACTGCCTCAGCCTCCCGAGTAGCTGGGTCTACAGGCATGCGCCACCATGCCCGGCTAATTTTTTTTTCTATATATATTTTAGTTGGCCAGATAATTTCTTTCTATTTTTAGTAGAGACGAGGTCTCGCTCATTGCTCAGGCTGGTCTCGAACTCCTGACCTTGAGCGATCCACCCGCCTCGGCCTCCCAGAGTGCTAGGATTACAGGCGTGAGCCACGCTTGTCTCTTCTCTTTACCAGCTGGGGTGGGGAAGTCACTTGGTCTTCACCTATAACAGGGTACAATAACAGCACCTTCCTCACATGGCTGTCATGAAGTTAAAATGAGAAAACATGGGTAAACTACGTGGTTTGCAAACCGTACATTACTATGTGAATGTCTGGAACTGCTATGTGGTCCCTGTCCCTCCTCCCTTAACCTGGCTAACTTTTAATTGTTCTTCAAGCCGCAGCTCCAGAAGCACTTCCAGAAAGCCTCTCTGTCTTCCGGGCTTACTCCCTCTGGGTATAGTGCCCCTTCTCTGCACTCCTACCATCCTTCCCTTAGCTGACCTCTAAAAACATAAATTCCACTCTGTTGCAATCATTTTTTTTCTTCACCTGGCCTTTCTGCCCAGATTGCATGATCCTGTCACAGTGTAGTTTTAATATAATTTTATTTAATCGATAAAATGTTGGTTAATTTACTTTTAAATTGTGCCTTAGTGAGCTAACTCCTGATCATTTTTATCTATTCATCAAAGGCAGACTTAGTTCCTTTTACTATGTGCAAATGAAAGTGATAAAATGGAATCCTTTAAGAGCATCTTACTACTGTCTATTAGGTTGGCCTTCCAGCAAATTAGTCTGAATTAATGAGGGTTCCTCTCCCTCTATTGAGGGAAGCAGGGAACAAGGCAATTGCATGCTGTGGTGTCAGGCAGGCACTGTGACCTTTGCAGTGACTGCCTTCCTCACTCACAGAACTGCACGTGCCTCTCGCCCACTGCCTGTGGCACACGCTGACCGAGATGGATGGTTTGGGGGTGTATAACTCCAGAAGGCCCCCAACTGGCCTTGCCTAGGCAGCACATTACTGTGCCAACACCTGGCTCCTTTCATAGGTACTTGTAATCTCCTAATTGTCCTGTGCCCCTTTCTTTGTCACCTGCTGGCAATGACAGATATATTTTCTGAGGGTCCTCTTCCTGGCCTCTTCTGAGTTTCCCTCTAGTTTGTCTCCTGCTCCCATTGCAGGAAATGCCCCCATTTTCCACTCTCCCTGATTTCATTTGTATTACTGCAGGATAAAAAGGAATTATGTGCTTCCCACCAGCTCCAACTCAGCCAATACTAGACATCGCATAGACTGATGTAATGTGAACCAAGGAGGAAATCGTGAAAAGGATGAGGCTAATTTTCTTATTCACACCTGGAAAGCAAATCTGATAATCTGATGGTGCTTGTGCAGATCTGTAATGAAATAACATTGTTTAAGAAGTTTCCAGAGAAATTCAGCACTAATTGATTTTTGAACTGTGGAAAAAGATAAGACAGAGAGATGAGATATTAGCTTCCCTCTGGCCTGACTCTTCTGCAAGCTTTCTACTTCCTTAGTTCCCTTTGCCATGGAAAATCAATAGCAGCTTCCTGAATTGGTATTGCAGACAGTAAGGCCCACATAAAGGCCTACATTTGGATGTGAAGTGTTTTTCTTTCTACTCCATTTTTCCTTTGTTTGGGCCCTGCTGAGAGTTCTTGGTGGAAGCCATGGATTTCTCCAGTAGAGCTGGAAGATTCATTTTGTGACTCAAGAAAAAGGAAACAAGTAGGTTAGGTGGACCTGGGTAGCAGGTTCCCCAAAAGTGACAGTTCTGTCGTGGGAACGCAGGGGCACAGCTCTCGCTTTATCTTCAGAGGCTTCCCAGACCCCCTCCCCCATGTGTATTCTATATATATATATATATATATTTTTTTTTTATTTATTTATTTTTTTATAGGGACCACTGATATTTTCTCATTTTTATATAAACTATAAATAAAAGCATTTTAAACAAAACAAAATTTTGTTTTAAAAAAGTTGGCCTGAAACACATAATCCAATTAAAACCTGAGTAAGTCCCTCACCCTTCTTCACCCAGGCTGCCATGTCCCTATCCCCTCTCTTTAGAATTTCTGAAGATGCAGCTCCTGAATGTTGGGCTCCTGGACTGGCCAGAGAGGTTCTTCTCACCTTGCAGCTGATGCATTCCTTCAGTAGTCTATAAATTTAAAGGAATTATGGGGATCATAGGGTTCCAGATCTCAGGAGAAATATTTTGTTTTAAAGGACCTTACTCCAAGTCTGGCTTGCAAATGCATTAAGGCAGATTGACTCAACATGCGGTACCCTCCATAAATGCAATCGGTAGTCTTTGCCGGTCTTCTGATGCATGCTGGTGATGCAACAAGACCTACTTTGCCCTCCAAGAGCTCACAGCTAGTGAGGTGGAAGTACTATGATGAGGAGGCTCAGAATGCTATGAAATCCTTGAGGGAAGATGCCTCATTCAATCTCAAGGGCCCTGGGAAGACTTCCTGAGCAAGTGGCTGCTGAGGCTGAGCCTGGAAAGAGGGACAGCTATGTCCACTCTTTAACTCTTCCCCCCAGGGAGCCTCATACATCCCCTGGAGGGCCCACGCGGGCCTTTGATATCAAATGATCCTTTTTATCATATCAGAAATATTCTTTGCAGGATTTTTCTGCCCATCTTGTCAACCTATATTTAACTTTACACTGTCCCTATTCTCCTTACAAAATCTTATCCTGGCTCTTAGGGGTCTACTGAGCTAACTCTCAGTGTGGTGTTGATGATAATAACAGTTCCAAGGTTCCCACTCAAGCTGTTATTTCCATTTTTACCTTTCCTGAAGAGATTAATCCAAAGAGGCAGGGGAACTTCAGACCCAGAGAACTCAGAAGCAGGTGGATGGGGGAGGCCCTGTGAGTGCGGACAATTCCTTGACTCTTGAAATCATATTTAAGGAAACACCAACTCTGGCTTCTGGAAGATTAACTTTTCTGGGTGGTTTGGATGTTAGGTACCTCTTTGGTCACCTGCGTAGGGTGTGAGGGTGGGGATAGGGGCACCATCTGGCCCACGAAGGCCAGTGGGGAGGCCTCGTTCTGCCAAGGTGGCATTGACAGAGCCATAAGCACTAGATTCAAGGTCTGCCACTGACCATGTTGGCCAAGGTCTTGTCCTGTCTGTCTCTAGCTCTGTAAATTGCAAGGGTTGAAAACCAGCTCTGAGAGTTTCTGTAGCTCAAACATTCTGGGAATGTCTGTACAGGATGTTTACTCCCTCTTTTGTTTTAGGGCAACTTATGGAAACCCACTAGCACCCTCCCTGAAAGTGCATCCTATTAAGGCTGTAACCATGCCTTTTTACTTAGTTTGTAAAATAATATTAATAATTATGATGTTAATAGCACCATCATGTTATTAACATAGTGATTTTGTGGGATTTTTCCAGGTTACAGAGTTTTTACAACCATGATCACTTTGGGTTTCCAAGTTATCTCTATGAGGTGGCATATATTGAGCACTTACTGTATGCACTTTGGATGCATCACCTCATTTAATCCTCTGAACAGTCCTATAAGGCAAATATTATTATCTGAACATTTCGGATGAGGAATCTGAGGCTCAGAGAGGTACAGTGTCTTGACTGAGGTCACACAGCTAGCATAAGTCTTTAGAGGAGAGTTTCATTCCTCGTCAGTAGTGTGCCTACTTGTATCTTCATTGAGTCCCTGATATATTCCAGTGACTTTTGAGCTGGTTATGTGCTATTGCTATTCAGTGACAGCAGCGACAGAAAGGTGGAGGGGCTGCTGTGCTTTTAGTTTTGAAGAGCCCATAGTGCAGTGTCACTGCAAAATTTTTTTGTGGTTTGACCACAGGGCAGCATGACCTACCAGAGTTGGATGAGGCTGGGGGATGTGGGATGCTGTTCATTGGAGCAGGTAGCTAAGTGTCTGTACTGGGGAGACAGCATGAAAAGAAAAAAGTGAAAACAGTTATGTAATTTGGTGGAGAACAGTACAAGGAGTGGTACTTTTACGGCAATTGAAGAGAGGTCTGCATAGCTGAGAGAATGGCTTTAGAGGCAACTAAAGCTCCAAGGAGTCATAAGGAAAAGGGAAGGAGAAAAGATTGTTGCTTCTTAACCACCATAAAAGGAAATTCATGGGGGACTGAATGCCAGTGTTCAAACACTTGGAAGGCCGTGGCAGGCTCTTGAAGAATTCCACCGAAGATGGCACACTGAAGACTCTGGTTAAATTGGAGCATTGCAGAAAATGGGTGTTTGGTTAGTTTCTAGGAAGGATTTCTTGGATGCAAGGTGTTCTAACCCTATAACAGATGTAGTCAGGCTCCTTGCAGTCAACAGGATATTAGTCAAGCCATTTGGGCACCCGGCACCCTTGTTCACCCTTTCTAAGCTTGAGGAGTTTCTTACCTTCTGAGTCTCTTCAAGAAGAAGGCCAGAAATGGGCTTTCCAAGCTTCCCTTGTAAAGAGTGCAAGACTAAGGTCCTTCCAACCAGAGGAACCAGGGTCAGGCTTCATTTAGGAGGCCAGTGATGCTAGGAAGCAGGTGTCCAGGGGGATCCATTCTGGTCAGGAAAGGGACAGAGACATTCAGCATCCCGAGGCAGCAATGGCAGAGTTGCCAGTGGAAACACATGGTGTGCAGTGCTGTTGACAGAACCTGTGGGTTTAGTGTCAGTGGGGGTGCTGATGGGGATCCCATGGAAGCAACCTGGAGAGTGGTGGGATTCATCCATTGTTCCTGGCTATGGGGCCTCCCAGAGATGCTCCCAGGGAGCTAGCAGTACTTTTTAATAAATTCCTTTTCTGCTTAAATCAGCTATGGAGTGGTCTTTTGTCTGCAGCTAAAAGTCTTGACTCGTACAACAGGTAACTGAGTCTCGGGGGACTTTTAGAAATAGGAAAAGCACTCAGCTGTCAGTTCAGCATGATAAGAGTATGTATCAGTCAGGGTTCTTGGTTGCAAACAACAGAAACCAACTCTTTGTATTTTAAGCAGAAATGGAATCTATCAGAGGTTCAGAAATTCAATGGGATGCTAGAGAACCAGCTTGAAACATAGGCAGGAGCCAAGAGCTCGTGTCAAGAGTTCTCTTACAACTGGGCCAGGAAGTGGCCTTTGCTGTGCCAGGATAGCACTTGATCTGCCTCTGGACAGCAGGAATTAGATTCCCCTGTGGCTGTCGGTAATAAACCTGATTGTCCCAGAGTCTTCATACCACTCACTCTAGCTTCTGGGTGGAGAGTTCATCTGCCTATACTTCCAGGGATTAAAGACAGGCAGAATCCCCCCATCTTCAGGCTTCTGAGGTGAGAGGCTGGTCACTGTACCCCACCAGCATTACATATAGAGCAGCGTTGCCTCAAAGAAAAGGGGCAATCAGATACAACAATGATAGATGTCCATTTTGGGGCTGCTGGGAAAGGCTGTCATGTGCAGGCTTGTCGACCCTAGCATAGTTACATATGAGTGTGTCCTCAGGCCTGGAACATTTTCTTATACAGAGATAAAGAGCCCTTGCAGGCTGTGCTGGGCTGTTTGTCCTGTTTGGGAGTATCTTTCCCTGCTCTGGGTTTGATATAAACTTTTTTGTTTTGCTTGAGTGTGTGCATAACATGGCACCTGGCAATCGCACTGCTCCACCTGTTCAGTATGGGGTCCTTTGCTTGTAGCACAAGAGGGGTGCATGAAGACCACCTCCCCACATCAGCTGGCCATGGGGGACCAATGATCATTACTGAAGCTGATCTTGCTCAGTCTCTTCTCTATATGAGTGAAGCATTGTTCCATCCAGTGCCTGTGTGAGCCGTGTCTTTCTTGGTGACCTTGACACCTATAAACTATGCAGTGGGTTGACATCCTGGGACTGATGCTTCTGGTGGTATGCAACAGATGTTACATGTTTGACAAGGGCACATATCCTTCACTCCTGGTGCTTTGAGGTATTAAGCTGCAGAAGATAAATAGAGGATAAACTCCTAATAGGTAAAGAGTCCTCCATGCTGCAAAAATTGATGAAGGGACCGAAAAAATCCACTTTTTTCCATCCTAATTTCATTGTTTATTTACATAGTCTGTCCCTTCTCTTACATTTGGTTATTTTTTCCTAATTCTAAAGCAACTGTTGGAACAATGGAATCAAGAACCGGGTGCATCCATCCATTCATCCACCCAGTAAGCATTTACAAAGTACCTTCTCTGGGCATGCCTGAGACAGGTGCTGGAGATATAAGAATTAATGAGGCAGTCTCTATCTTTAAGGAGCTCAGTCAGCAGGGGAGCTGCTATGCACACAGACAATTCCAATACAAGGTGTATTAGTTTTCTATTGCTGTGTAACAAATCACCACAAACTTAGAGGCTTAAAACATCGATTTATTAGCTCACAGTTTTGGAGATCAGAAGTCCAGCATAGCATATCTGTTCAGGGTATCACAAGGCTGAAATCAAGGTGTTGACTGGACTGACTTCTTGTTTGCAGGCTGTGGAATAATCCACTTCCAAGCTGATCCTTGTTGGCAGAATTCAATTCCTTGAGGTGATAGGTCTAATGTCCCCATTTTATTGCTAGCTGGCAGGCAGAGATTGCTCTCAGCTCCTAGAGGGTGCTCTTAGGTCCTTGCCCCAGGAACTCCCCATCTCTGCAATGGAGAACCTCCCTCAGTTCGAATGTCTCTGACTTTTTTTTTTTTTTTTTTTTTTTGGTGACCAAATGGAGAAAACTCTACTTTGAAAGGGCTCTTGTGATTAGGTCAGGATGACCTGGTCAATCTTCCTATTTTAAGGTCAACCAAACAGCTTATACAATATAGGATAATCTAATTACTGGAGTAAAATCAATCGTATTCACTGTCCCAGAGATTATGCAGGGTGTGTACACTGGGAGTGGGTGTGTGGGACATACAGAATCCTGCCTACCATACAAGGTGACCTGTGCTAAGTATGGAGGTGCCCACAAGGAATCGTGGGAGTACAAGGCAGGGACACCAATCCTAGCTTTGGTGGTGGGGGAAATCAGGGAAGTCTTTCTGGAGGGAGATCATCTGGAGGGGTGTATTTGGAAGGGTGTCAAAGGTTATTTGATTGAGAAGATTGAGAAGGACTTAGCCCCACAATGTGAGGATTGGCCATAGGACGATTCCAGCTAGAAGGAATGACTTCTATGTGGCCAGAGGTGTGACACAGCACTGTGTATTTGGAAATAACAAGTTTGGGGTTACTAGAGAGTAAATATTTTCCAAGGGAGGGAGTAGTGAGACAGGGACCTGGAGGGGTCCAGACGAGTTCAGACTAAGAATCTGGGAGGATCAGATATTTGAGTCTCAGCCCAAAATGTCTGATTTGGGGTCGGGCCCCCATATATGCATTTCAGACAAGTTCCCAGATGCTGCTGCTGCTGGCCTGGGACCACACTTTAAGAACTGCTTCTCTGGAGGATGAATGGGGAGGGAAGAATTCTACGGGCCCTGTAGGAGGCCATGGTCCTAGTCTTACAGGAGATAATGAAGCTCTGGCCAGGTTCAGAGCCAAAGGATCGAGGGTGGGAATAGTGTGGAGTAGATAGGATTTAAGAAAAGATTTAGGAGGTAGTCCTGGGGTGAGGGTATGAGAGGCAGCAGTGAGGGCTGAACCCCTGCTCCTGATGGAGTCAGAAGGAATCTCAGCCATTGCCCAGGCCTCTCACTCCTCTGATGGGTAATGTGGGGCCCAGAGAGAGGGAACCCCTCCTTCCAGATCACATAAGGGTTGGTGTTGGCATGAGACTCAGATTCCCTGGCCTCCATCACACAGCATTTGTGAGTTCATGTGGAAGGAAGAAAACCAAACCAAACCATGGCAGCCTCCAGTGCTCCCCGAAACTCCTTGTCTGTCTCACTGTCCAGGCTCTCAGCTTCCCTGCCTGCTGCTCGGCCCAGCTTGCTTTTGGGGTAAAGGTCACTGTGGCCCCTGTACAGGAGGAACAGACTGTTCCACCCCAGACACAGACCTGTACAGGGGTCCTGAAAGAGAGGTCAAACTTATCAAAGGTGTTTTAAGTCCCCTGATTTGCTTTCAGCCCTGGGCTCTTGGTTGCAGGAGAATTTTCATGGCTGAGAGAACCTACCAGTGACAAATTTGCTGAAGCATGGAGACAAGATTGGGAAATTACAGCACAGCACGCTCTTTGGATTTCCAAGGGGACAGATACTGAACGTGGACTTCCTTTTCACACACACAAGCGTTGCTGTGCACACGCATAAGATGGAGATCAATCTTAACCCCCAAAGGTCCCTTTGTCTCACTGAAGCGCTTATTAAATGAATCTGTGTTTCCACTGGCAGTTCAGAGTCATCTAGAAAGGGAACACAATGCCATGTCAGTCAGTATTTGTTACTGTCAGAGCCTTCCTCGCAGTCTGCATGCGTTTATTGTCTTTTTGGGGCCCGTTTTATCCATTTTCTGTGGGCAAAGTCATTAATCTTCCTCCTGGCTCGGTGCTGTGGATCACTGACAGCTGGGGTCCTGGCTTCCTGGGCTGTTGGGTGGGGGCACTCTGGGTCTCCCAGTTTCGGAGCTTTGATTAGAAAGAGTGAAGAGCAAGCCAAGCCTTTAAGAGGACCCAGGAGGAGGGGTGTAGGCATCTGTGGTCCCAGAAGGCACCAGGGATCAGAAGAAAAGGTCACCCTGTTTTTGAATCATCTACAGTGCACCCTGACACCAAAATACACTTAGTCCTATGCAGAGTCACTTGATAAAGGGGCTAATGAAGTGGAAAGATGTCAGCAGAGCTATGCGGGCCAGGCTCTCGGGGATGTACCATGATTCAACCTTCTGTTACCATGGAAACCAGGGAGGCTTGGCTTCTTTCTTTCTCTCCTTCCTTTTGGAGGGTCTCTTCTTGGTAACCTTGACCCTTTCACATTGGCAGCCAAAGATAAGAAATTCCATTTTCCCTTATCTGGTCATGGTTGGCTGGTAGACGAGATGGGTGTGCGATGGGGGAGGGGTACTGGCCAGGGGCTCTGCAGTGCCTTAATTCAAATGCATAAAGTGGAGGGTGGGAGGCGATAGAAAAGGAACACAGTTAATTAAGGTTGATATTGCAGAGAAGGTTGTTTTCTGAATAATAAATTCTGTGGGCTTCAAAAACAAGTGCAATTAAAGGAGTGCAAAAAGGAGAGACAGTTGAAGGGCAGAGGAAGACCAGTTTGATCAGAGGGTGCTTTTTGTGTGTGGGGGGTGAGGGAGGATAGAGCATGCATCTAAGAGGCCCTCACTCTGCTGGGATCTTGGTACACAGAAAAATACTGTGTTTGATGATAGCTTGTGACATTGCTGCCCATACAAATGCCCTTTGCCTTGAGCAGTGGAATCATTTATGTCCTTAGCTAATGGAGAAGGGCTTTGAAGTTGACCCAGAAGGGAGAGTTGGCCTGAGGTTGCTATCATGGAGAGGGAGTTTTCTTCAATTTAGGCTCAGAAATGTTGCTCCTGGGAAGATGTTTCCCCAGTCTTGTTGCATGTCACTTTTCAGTTCAAGTGCCTGCTATAGCCTTATGTTCCCTGTGTCTTCTGGAATACATTATTGATTGAGAAAAACGTATTGATCCCTGACCAAAGCTTGGTGCTCCTTGGAATGGGTAGCCAATCCTGGATCAGACAGGGGGGTGGGTGACATGTGGTACTAATATAGCCCCCCAACTCACCCCTCAATAGTAATTATGGGTTAGGATAAGTTCTTAGGCAAAGAAATATAGTGTTAGGCTCCCTCAAACATCTTTTCTATATAGAAACCTTTACTTAACCTTCAACTTACAACCTCAAGGAAGGAATGGGTATCTTTAAAAATTATTATTATAAAGGTAAAAATCTTAGCGTGTCCTGTATTAAAAGAGTTTTATTTTATGACTGGGAATCAGGAAGCATCTTCACAGGTGTGTGCAGGAGCTGGGAGATCTCGAATTTGGCTAGGCTACCAAGGAGGAAGCTCTCCCTGGTTGGAGAATGTGGTTGAGATTCTCAATATTCTCCTAATCCACCCATTCTTATCACGTTCTAATTGGTGATCCCAGCTGGGCTGGGGAGAGCTGATTGGGAAAAAGGCTGGAGGGAACCTCTTTTACCCAGCTAGCTGATCAATAGCTTGCAGAGGGGCATTGAAGATAGAAGGGATTTTGCCTAGTTTCACATAGATTGTGGGCAGAGATTTCCTGTGTATGATTTATCAGTAAAGGACTGGTCAAATAAATTATGCTACATCCATAATGGAATACAATGCAGCTATACAAAAGCATGAGGAAATGCTGGAATGATATGGGAAACTTTTCAGCTTCTATTATTGAGTAATAAAAGCAAGAGCAGAGCAGTGTGTGTATTATATTTTGAGTTCTATTATAAAAAGGAGAAAATCAAGAATATATCTTTATACACAATTGCATTTCCATAAAAATTATGGCAGTACACACAATAAATACATAAAATAAATTAAAAAATTAAAAAAATGACTTGTGGAGGAATAGAGTGATAATTAGATGAAAAGCAGACTCCATATATTAATTTTTCAATTTAAATTTTGAGCCACGTAAATTTATTACCTATTTTAACATTAAATGAATTATAAAAATACACAGTTAAAATTATAAAATGGAAAATAAAAATATAGAAAAAGCAGAAAATATCAGTAAAATTTCTTTAAAAATTACTTTGCCTAAACTCTTGCTTTGGGAATTCTTATTCTATTTCCTTTCTTGCTCCTTCCTATCTTTCATTTCCTTTCTGCCTTGTTAGAGAAGGGCTTTAAAAATTACTTTGAGGAGAATAAGTGCATATAATGCAAAACAGATTTGCAAAGTCTCTCTGAGGGAGGCTCGAGATTCAGGTAGGAAGCTGTGAAACCCCAGTGGAGCCCAAGACCTAGGAAAGCCATTTGGAAAGTGCAGACCAGGAACCAGGTAGCAGATCCTCCAATGATGCTTCTAGTTCAACCCCGGAAACAGTTTCATTCACCAAAGGGCTTGGCTACAGCCCAATTTGGCTTTGAGCCTGCAATCAAAATCATCTTTTAAGGAATCCAGGAGGAATGCAAACTAGTGCCTTGACAGAAAGGACTGTTTGCCTGCCAATGTCAACCTTAGCAGTAGATTTAAAAGTTATCTTGTAACTTGGCTCCAGCCCTCCTCAGCTGTGGTCCCAGTTTATTACAGATTGAACAAGGACCCAGAGGGAGACTTGGGTACATCTCGAAGCCTGGGAATTACTTGTCAATCTGAACTTCTGTGAGGGGCCTGCCAGCCTCCATCCCTCAGCAGATCCTGAGGGGGCCCAGTCTCAGCTCTGGCCCCTCTTGCTGCAGTTGGGAAACTCTCCTACCCATGCAAGAAACTGCTGGGAAGCATGCACATCTGAGCTAGTGGGGCAAGCTCACTGACTTTCCTCTCTCAGCAGACACTGAGGGGACCCGGTCTCAGCCTCAGGCCCTCTCACTGCTATAGGGGAACTTCCTCACTCATACAAGAAACTACTGGGAAGTGTGCATATCTGGGATACTGGAGCAGGCTCACTAGCCTATGTCCCATTGTGAATGCTGAGGGGGCTCATTCTTGGCTCCAGGCCTTCTCATGGTAATCAAAAAACTATCAGATCTGTTCAGGAAACTGCTGTGAAATGTGAGCTCATTTGGACCTGGGGGATAGGCCCCTGGACTTGGGTCCCTGGTCAGCTTTCCCACCAAGATACACTCTTTGGGTCTTGTCCAGGTCCATCCCAAGCCAGAGTGCTGCACCAACCTTAGAGGCATTATGAGACTCATAGAGAACATTGGCTTAAAGTGTCCTCTAATGCTGAAATGGTTCTGAAAACAGTCACTCTTAGATTTCTGGACAGGCCTACAGAAGAAGGACAAGGCACAAATAAAGCCAGACTGCAAATATTGGAATAAATACCTAACTCTTCAAAGTATAGATGTTGACATATGTCCATAAGCATCAAGAGCAATCAGCGAATTATGACCTCATTTAAGGAACTAAGGAAGGTGCCAGTGATGGACCCTAAAGAGATGGAGATGTGTGCTCTGTTAGAGAAGACTTTCAAAATAGCTATATTAAGGAAGCTCAGTAAACTTTAAGAAAACACAGAACCAATTCAGAAATTTATCAGAGAAATTTAACAGAGATATTGAAATAATAAAAAAACCCAGAAATTCTTGGAGCTGAAAATACAATGAATGAAATAAAAATTGCAATAGAGAGTATCAACAACAATTTATGGAGCAGAAGAAAGAGTCAGTGAGCTCAAAAACAGGCTATTTAAAAATACAGAGTCAGAGGAGAAAAAATAAAATTAGAATAAAAAAGAACAGAAAAAGAGCTTATGGGATGTATGGAATATCTTCTTTCTTTCTTTCTTTCTTTTTTTTTTTCTTCTTATTAGCACAGCTGCCACAAGAGGCAAGATATCTTCAAAAGAGCAAACGTTTGAATGATTGGAATTCAAGACAGAGCAGAGAAAAACAAAGGGGTAGAAGGCTTATTCAACGAAATGATAATAGAAAAGTTTCCAAACCTGGAGAAAGGTATAAATATCCAAGTGGAGGAAGACTAAAGGTCACCAATAAGATTCAACCTAGATAAGACTACATCAAGGCATATTATAATCAAACTCTGAAAGGTCAAAGACAGAGAGGTTCTGAAAGCAACAAGAGAAAAGAAGCAAATAATATATAAGAGAATGCCAAATTATATGGAAACAAACTTCAGAGCAGAAACCTTACAGGTAAGGAGAAAGTGGGATGATATATTTAGAATCCAGAAGGAAAAAAATTGCCAAACAAGAATACTGTATCCAGAAAAACCATGCTTCAGACTAGAAGAAGAGATGAACACTTTCCCAGACAAATAAAAGCTTGTAATTAGTCACCATCAGATCTATCTTACAAAAAAATGCTAAAGGAGGCGCTCCAAACTGTAAGAAGAGGAGGCTAACATATAACAAGAAAATGTCTGAAGGTGTAAAACTCACTGGTAAAAATAAGTATACAGAAAAATTCAGAATACTTAATACTGTAATTATGGTGTGTAAATCACTTATATCTTTAGTATGAAGACTAAAATACAAAACGATTAAAAATAATAACTGCAATAATTTGTCATAGCCACTAGATATGATTTCACCCATCCCTTTCTCCCCCTCCCACCTGCATGATTTCCATTGAGTTTTACTCCCATCTGTGCACATGAGTGCAGATCAGTTAGTTCCAATTTAATAGTGAGTACATGTTGTGTTTGTTTTTCCATTCTTTAGATATTTCACTTAGGAGAATGGTCTCCAGTTCCATCAAGATTGTTGCAAGAGGTATTAATTCATTTTTTTATGGCAGAGTAGTACTCCATGGTATACATATACCGCATTTTATTAATCCATTCCTGAATCAATGGGTACTTGGGTTGATTCCACATCTTTGCAATTGTGAATTGTGCTGCAATAAACATTCTAGTACAAGTGTCTTTTTCATAAAGTGACTTTTTTTCTTTTGAGTAAATACCCAGTAGTGGTATTGTTGGATCAAATGGTAGGTCTCCTTTTAGTTTTTTAAGGAATCTCCATACTATTTTTCATAGAGATTGCACTAGTTTGTAGTCCCATCAACAGTGTATAAGTGTTCCTATCTGTCTGCATCCACACCAGAATTTGTTGTTTTGGTACTTTCTGATAAAAGCCTTTATCATTGGGGTTAGGTGATATCTCACTGTGGTTTTGATTTGCATTTCTCCGATGATTAGTGATGTTAAACATTTTTTCATATATTTATAGGCCACTGGTCTAAACAATACAAATGTTCATCTACTAGCTAAACAAAATGTGGTTCATCCATATAATGGAATACTATTCTGCAATAAAAAGGAATGTTATATTGATACCTATTGCAACACAGACAAACCTCCAAAGCATTAAGTAAAATAAGCCAATTCCAAAGCCTTCATATTGTATGATTTTATATATAGAAAATGTCCAGTTAAGGCAAATTATATAGGTAGAATACTTATCAGTGGTTATCTGGATCAGGGAGTGGGTATGGGGTTGGACTGCAAATGAGCTTGAAGGGTTTTTTTTTTTGTGATTAAAATGTTCTACAATTGGATTGTGGTGATGGTTTTATAACTCTATAAAGTTCCTAAATATTATTGAAATGTACACTTACGGTGTGTGAATTGTATGATATGCAAATTATACCTCAGTAAAGCTGTTTCTTAAAAATATGATTCCTGTCATAGAGAAAATAAGGCTAGGGAAAATGAGATGGTGATACACAAAATGTGTTCTGTGAAACCCTCTATCCTAGATAGACCAAATGTGTCATAGTTTCAACTAGTCAAAGCATGATCAAAAATCTGTAAAATCAAAGCCATTCAGAAGCACAATTTTCTTGTTATTGAGACTTGAGATAAATTTCTTTTGCTTTGAATTAATTTTACTTTTTTATTCATAAATATTCATTATCTATCTGTTATGTGCCAAGTACTATGTTAAGATCTGGTTACATAGGAGTGAACAAAACAGTCATGGTTCCTACACTCCTGGACCTTTGGGTCAAGTGGTTCTTCCCAGGTGTGGTTCCTGAGCATTTTGAAAACATAATTGAGATATTATTGTATATTTAATTTTCTATTCTGATTTTTTACCCAATATAATAGCATGAGAATTTAATCATATCATTAAAAGCTCTTCATAAACCTTATTTTTATTTGCCGTACTCTTTCTCACAATATGCCTCTATGTTGAACATTTAACTTATTTCCAATTTATTGCCATTTATATATGGTATTCCAAAGAATTTCTATGCAAATGAATCTTAATTTCATTTCTTTTTTTCCAACTAAAATCTCAGATATTATTGGATCAAAGTTATAAATATTAATGTCCTGATACTTATTGTCAAGTTGTTTTCTGGAAAGGTGGTATCCGTTTGCAATCCCACTAGTAGGGTCAGGGGCTAGTTATCATCCAAGACATTGAGCTTGGTTGGAGAATGAGCCAAAGCCCACTAGGGTGGGTCACGCCCTCCGCTGTGGGGAGTGGGCCCTGGTCCTAGGCATTTAGTGGTCTCCCAGAAGAAATCTTGGAGTGCAGATTCCTCAACACAAGCAGAAGTAAGTCCTGGCTGAAGTCTGGCCTCTCTCAGGCTACAGGGAATTGGCTAGACCAACAGTATCTAGGCCTCAGAGTGAAGCTCAGAGTGGGGGAAGGTGAGCTTGACCCAGGTAGGGAGAGAAGGGTGTCACAGACAGAGCTGCTCACATTAGGCATGAGCAAGATGAAAAGAATGCCTGAGAAACTAGGCAAACTTACCACAGGAAAATCAATCAGTCAGAAAGTCACATGTGGATATGGAACAGTCAGGTGAAGAACCCAATCTGGAAGAAACATAAATTGGGTGATAAAAGCGGCTTCCTCGTGAATGTTTTCCTTTAGAGAATAAATTAGTAGGAATATAAATGTAATAAAACAAGAGCTCAAAGATGAGATGATAAAACAACAGAATGAGTTGTAAAAAAAGATTGCAGACCTAAGGAAATGAATTGAAATAAAGTAGCATAAAATAGCAATGAACAGAATAGCTAAAAACTAAATTAATGGCATGAAAGCTAGAGATAATCAAACTGAATGCAAAAGAAAAAAGATTAAATAATTAGAAAGAAGAGGAGGAGAGACAAATATGATTCAAAATAAGATAATTGGTGTCCCTGCAGTAATGGATCCAACAAAGGGACAGAGAAAGAATTCAGAGAAGATTCAAATATGCAGCTAGGAACGGTATACCGCATACCATGAAAAACAAATTCAGGACGGCAGACATCAAAGATTTTTCTAGGTTAAATTATTAAACTTAAAGAATTAAAAAAAAAAAAAAACATCCCTCAGGCATCTAGGCACAAAGTAGTCCCTGACAGTGGGAAAAATTAGGGCATCCTCAGATATACTATGGTAATTTTCCATGTTTGAAGATAACGGAGCAATGTTTATAAAGTTCTGAGATTTAGAGAGACCTAAGAAAACTGTATGCAGCCAAGCAGCTGTGCATGAATGACAGTAACAGATACGCAGTCTCATATATGAAGTAACAGCAGGAGTAAAGAACCCAGGACACTTGCTTGCGTAAAACCAAAACTGCTGGTGATGGGATCAGTTTGGGAAGGCGGTAAAAAAAGAGTGGTGGTGAGTGATGAATTCATTTAAATAAAGAACTATTTTTCCAGGCAAATTATTGTGGCAGAATAGAAAGCTACTATTATGAACTCTGGTAATCCAAGCCAACCTGATTAAAAGGTGAGGGAGGGAAGGTGGAAGAGTGACAGTATTATTATCTCTATGTTGCTTATAACAGCAAGTTAGTCAATACTATTTTTTTTTTTTTTTTTTTTTTTTTTGAGACAGATTCTCACTTTGTTGCCCAGGCTAGAGTGAGTGCCGTGGCGTCAGCCTAGCTCACAGCAACCTCAAACTCCTGAGCTCAAGGGATCCTCCTGTCTCAGCCTCCCGAGTAGCTGGGATTACAGGCATGTGCCACCATGCCCGGCTAATTTTTTCTATATATATTTTTAGCTGTCCATATAATTTCTTTCTATTTTTAGTAGAGATGGGGTCTCGCTGTTGCTCAGGCTGGTCTCGAACTCCTGAGCTCAAACGATCCGCCCACCTCGGCCTCCCAGAGTGCTAGGATTACAGGCGTGAGCCACCGCGCCCGGCCAGTCAATACTATTTAAGACTCTACTTAAAAATACAACTGCTACCTCTTAATGGTTTCCATAATATTTTTATTTTTTTAAACTTCGAGTAATTTTTAAGATGTGATATCTCTTGGGGGTGAAGAAACATTTATTAGATATACTATAAATCTTTCATATTCCCTTTGGTTTCTTTTTCTTTTATTAAATTCAAGAAAAAATTAAATTTAAAAATAGCATGTATAGAATTATTAAATATCTCATTTTTACAAATCTCTCTTTGTCTCATCTTTTTTTCTCTCCTTTTCTAACATCTGTATTAATATTAAAGAGCATCTGTAAGGTTGATCATACAGTGTTAACACTGATCATTTTTGATTGGGGAGAATTCTGGTGATTCGTTGATTTCTTCTCTGGAGTTTTCTGTCTGTCTTGCATTTTAAAAGTAATGAATATGACTCGTTATATAACATTGTTCCAAAATGTTATACATGCTCTTTACAGAAAATTTGAAACATGCAGATAAAAAAGCGAAAAAGCCCTGTCCTCCAGATATATCTACTATTTGTGGCTCCCAATGAACAATGCTTCTGGGTATTCGCACCCTTCTGTGTAGTCCCTCCCACAATGACTCTGGGTGTGGCCATGTACGATGATTAAGTTTATGCACCAACTTGGCTAGGCTATGATGCAAAGTTGTTTGTTCAAACACTAGTCTAGATGTTGCTGTGAAGGTATTTTCTGGATGCGATGAATATTTACTTCAGTAGACTTTGAGTAAAGGAGGTTATCATAAAGATTACGCTCATCCAGTTGAAGGCCTTAAGAGCGAAGACTGAGGTTTTCCAAGGAAGAAACAATTATCTCAAGATTGCAACATAGAAACCCTGCCTGAGTTTCCAGCTTGCTTTCCTAAGGAATTGGGACTCAAGACTGCAGCATCTATGAGTGAGATCATGTGGCATTCATCTTTCTGTGCCTGGCTTATTTCACTTAACATGATGTCTTCGAGGTTCATCCATTTGTCACAAATGACAGGATTTCATTCCTTTTTATGGCCTAATAGTATGCTATGTGTATATATATCACATTTTATTTATCCATTCATCCATTGTTGGACACTTTTTAAAAAGTTGGTATTATAGAAGTAGAGACTGGTAACAACCAGCAGTGGTTACCAGAGACTGGGGAGGGCAGAGAAGAGGGGAGGATGGGGAGAGGATGCTCAACTGGTCCAAAGTTACAATTAAATAGGAAGACTAAGTTCTGGTATTCTTTTGCACAGTAGGGTGATGATGGTTAACAGTAAGACATAATATATTACAAAATAGCCAGAAAAAAAGGCTTTTGAATGTTCTTACCACAAAGAAATTCTAAATACATTAGGTAATAGTCTTGCTAAATATCCTGACTTGATCATTATACAACATGTATATGTATCAAAACATAGAATTGTACCCCATAAATATGTACAATTACAATATGTCAATTAAAAAAAAGGCTGCAATATCAACTCTTACCTGAATTTCCAGCCCGTTGGGCCTATCCTATGGATTTCAGACTTGTCAACCCCAATTGTATAAGCCAATTCCTGTAAAGAGTTCTGGCTGCACTGTTGGAGAGACCATCCAGAGAGAGAGGGAAGGAGGAAGAGAGAGAGAGAAAGAGGAAAAGAAGGAAGAGGAGGAGGAGAAGGAAGAGGAAAGGAAGAAGTAGGGAGAGAGATGTTCAGGTAGCTTCCAACTGTTCCAGCCATCCTAGCTGAGGGGTCAGACAGGTGAGCAAAGCCCTCTTGGGTTTGTAGCCCTAGTCATGCCACCAGGTGTTGCAGCTGCTTAGGTGACCCCTGGGGAGATCTGAAGAACTATCCAGATGGCAGAATTATGAATGAATTAAAGGTTATTGTTTTAAGCCACTAATTTTTGGTGTTGTCTATTACTTAGCAATAGATAAGTTACCCAACTACTGTTACCATTTTGGCATATATACTTCTAGTTTTTTAATATAAATTAATATTTTAATGAAAGTGGATACATGCTGGATTTATAATTTTACAACATGCAGTTTCAGTGATATTATGAGCAGTTTCCCATGTTACTAAAAGTTTTCTTAAATCTCATTTTTAGTGGATATATCATTTTTGACCATTTCCTGTCATTGTACATTCCGATGGTTTCTAATATTTTGCTATTGTAAACAACACTATGATAAATGTTCTTGTATATATTTTCAGAACCACCCAGCTAAGCAGCTTCTGAATTTCAGATTCATGGAAACTGTGTAAGATACTAAATATTTATTATTTTAAGCCACTAAGCTATGGAATAATTTATTATGTAGTAATAAGTAGCTGATACTGGCCCCCTTTTGGAAATTCTTTTTTTCTTTTTTTACCTTTAAAGTAGGAAAACCTGCCATAGGTTTGGTTCCTTGTAACGTGACAGAATTGACCAACTCTACCTTCCCCTTCTCACTCCACCAGTATTTATGAGAGGAAAAATTTGAACAACTTACACCACATATACACTTCTTTGGCCTCTTCCTTCACAATAGGGTCTTCACTGACCTTCTATGTCCTGACAACTCATCAATATATACTGGAGCTCCAGCCCCAGTTATTTCCCTGCGTTGATATCAGGTTCATATTTCCAAATACTCATCTTTTACCATCTCCTTTTGGATGTTCCTCAGGGTATTGAAAATGAAGTTTGTCATCTCTTGCTACAATCTTGTCCTCCTTTCTTATTTACCTTGATTGAGAGAGGGGACTAGGCTGAGTGGGAAGTGAGGATGTGACACCGTATTAGTTGTCTATTTACCTTGAAGCTTAGTGGCTTAAAACAACAAACATTTGTAATCTCACACAGCGTCTGAGAGTCAGGAGACTGGGAGTGGATTACTTGCCTTCTAGCTCATAGTCATGTCTGAGGTTAAAGTTAAGATGTTGCCTGGGACTGCAGTATTCTGAAGACTTGCTGAGGCTTGGTTAAAGGGTCTGCTTCCAAGATGGCTCACTTGCATAGGTGTTGGCTTGAGGCCTCAAGTTTATGCTGGCTGTTGGAAAGAAGCCTCCCTTTCTCACCACATGGACCTCACCATAGAGCTGCTTGCAGGTCCTTACAATATGGCAGCTAGCTTTCCCCAGAGCAAGCGATCCAAGAGAGAAGGCAAAGCAGAAGCCACAGAGTCTTTGATAACCTAGCCTTGAAAGTCACATGCCATCACTTTTCCCATATTCTATTGGTCATGTATATCAACTTTGAAACAATATGAGAGGGGATTACATGTCACTATGAGTACTGGGGTGGAGTAGAGCCAGTGAGAGCCCTCTTGGAGATTGGCTATCACAACACCATTCTTGTGCCAATGGTTTTGGAATTAGGACAATGGCTGAAGTCATTTCAGGTCAGTTGTTCCAGGATAAAGTATTTGGAGCTAGATCACTTAATTGAGATGGGATAAAATGAGAAAAGGAAGCCAAGATGAGACTCGGAGTGGTACGAAGGGGCAATGTAAGTAAATTTGTATATTTAACCTGAGTGTATGTGAGTATTCCATATCCAAAGGCACAGACAGAAAAAGACCTTAAGAAGGGTCTGTAATCTTTACTGTCACTATTGCAGGGACCAGCCTTTCTCTCATCTACCTCTGTACTTCAGCCCAACTCAGCTAACTAATTGCAGTTCATACCTACATTCTGCCTCATCTGGACTTTTTCCATGTTGCTACCTGTAATTGAAGCACTAGCTTAGTTCAAGGTAGCTCAGACATAGACCATGAGACAAGGATCTTTAGTGCAAGTAGTTCATTTAGGAGGTGGTCCCATGAGATACTGGTGGGAGATTAGGGCAGTGCACTGGTTAAGAATATGGAAATAAAGGCAGTCAGGCAAGCAGGTTATTCCTACTGCTGACTGTGTTAATCCCTCCGGGGAACTCTGGGAAATAGTGTAGAATTGGCCTCCAAGTTACCCACCCGTGGGACAAGGTTCCTGGAATATTTATCCACTAATGTCCATCTGTCATTGGTCTAGGATTGTTTGTAGGAAGTGATAACTCTTGGCACTTCTGGCCTGCCATTCCAGCAGGCAGAGCTACCGTGGCAGCTGGAGGAAGCCCTTGGGCTCAGAGTTGCATGTGCTGGCAGTTGGAAATTGGAAGTTGGGCCTTCAGGGACATGGTAAGTGGCAAGGAGATATGGGAGGGGCACCAATAGCATTTTCTAGGAATGCCCTTAGAATTCAAGTCTGGCACGCCTTGCATGAGAAGAGTTCTCCATAGCGCCTTCTTTTCCTCTCCCGTGGTTTAGGTGTCCCTCTGCTCTGCTCCCATCCCACACGCCCTTCACTGTATTGTAATTGTCTGCATCTCTCCCACTAAACCCTGAGCTCGCTGAAGATACAGACTGCGTCTCCTAGCTCACTCTCCCTGCAGTGCCTAAAAAAAGACTTGGACCAGAATCTGGCACATACTGGGTGCTCAACAAATTTTAAATGAATGAATGAATAAGTGAATAAATAAATGGATGAGGACTTCTTCTCATCATTTGGAGCAGCGTTGGTAATTCTCTACATGTTCCTGTGTCTAAAAGCTTTCACATAAATTATTACCATTTCTACTCTTGCAGGCTTTTTTTTATGGAAATCATTTCCTATGGAGGGGTCTTCCAGGTACAAGAAAAGCTCTAATGTGTTTATGGTATACATGCTGGCACTCCGGGCCCTGGTGATTCACTGCTGCATATCCCCCTGGGCTCCTGGAGCAAAGCTGGGCAGGGAAGTGAGTAGCTGCCACACAGCAGTGTTCAGCCCCCAAACCCCTCACGTGAGGCGAGGCTGAGGGAGGAGGAAGGGCAAGTTTTCTGCACAGAGACCTGCCCCAGAGATCCCGGCTAGGCTAGTCCCCTTTTAGGCAGTCATGATTTGCTCACTGTTACAACCACTCAGCCACTTAGCACTCCGGGAGGGACGCATTGTTTCTGAGTGGAGAGTGGTAGTGAGGATTTGGCTGTTATTACGGATAATAATTATGTTTGCGGTCTGTGCTGCCTGGGCTTATTTGGGAGCTTTGTCACCACTGCTATAATTTTAAATATTTTAATTAATGATACTCTGTTGTGCTTGTGCCTCGAGGCTCCTTAGGCAAAATGAGCAATTAAAAAAAAAACACAAAAAGCAAATGAATGAAAATAAAAGAAAGGGCATCTAAAAAATCATTCTGTTTCTGTGATGTTTCAGGCTTGAAAAATGTATCCAACTTCCTGCTGCAGGCAAGAGAAAATTCTCACTGCTTCCGCCTGTTATCTTTTTCTCCAATAGTCATCCATCTCCCGTAGCTGCTGAGTGACATGGAATATACATAAAGTGTCATCAAGGGGCAGGAGAGGAGAAAAAGGCCAAAACAGAGGCCCGAAGTTCCAGCAAACTTGGAGGCTCTTGCTTTTAAAAGTATTTCATCATCACCAGTCATTATTGCCATCAATTATTTTTATGCTTTCCCAGTGTTGTGGATATCATTGAAGAGATACCAAAGAACCTTTGAGGTCTTTCACCGTAGTGACTGGAAATGGTTGTGGCAGAGTAATCCAAAGCCCCGGAATGTTCTCTGTGACTGACGGCAAATGCACAAGAGAGAGCCCAGTAGGGTGGAGGAAACTTCTGAAATGTTAATGTTTTGTTTTTCTGATGTAGAAGATATGAAGGAGTAAGAGGCGAAATTTCCCTCTGCATCTCATCGCAAGGATTTTCTGGGCCAGGTCGAGATTCCAAACTCAGGAACACATGGACCTGCACAACTTTAACCTCCAGAGTGTTTTAAAAAGATTTGAATTAGTAGCCAATATTTAGAAATGGAAAATCAAACATAAAACATTGATTTCTAACCTCTTTTGAAAGTTCAGGAAATCTGCCAGCCTGGGTCCACATGGTAACAGTAGTCTGCAGCCAGTGGTGGCCGCTCTGTGTTGTGCTGGAACTGGCTTCTGCTGGCTTGTAAGAGGGATTTGTGTACATGTTTTCTCAATTCTGTGTTCAGCAACTTCACATTGGTAGCTTGAGAGCATTGGAATCAGCCACAGTGGGAGTACTTATACTATGAAAACTGGCAAATGTTATAAGTCAGTTTTTTTCTGTTGGACATCCAGTTGTTAGACGTTCACCAGCACACACTGTGGCCGCCCTTCGATGGGTGTGCTGGTGTGCATTCTTCATGCTACAGCTCCCATCAGCACCCTACAATGAGGCCAAGTTGCCCGACTAGTCCCCTGGGTTTCTCTTTTGGATTTAGCATCTTCTTTGTGTTTCAGGGACCTCCATGAAGAAAGCCTTCTTCTTCTCCAGGCCTTTGTTTGGAAGGGTTGGCTCATAAAGGAAAAGTCTCTGAAGTGGAGAAAGGGAGGGTGGACTCTGTTCCTGGAGAGGGAGCTGGCTCAATCTCTGGGGATGAAAGAGTTCTATGAGCCAGGGAAGGGAAGAGTTCCTTGTGTAAGGTGGGAGACATGAATTCTTTGTACAGCAGATGCACAGCCTCTACTCATGCACAATGTCCCAGTTGTATGCCGTGAGAGTGGACCTGGGGCACTGCAGCCTCAAGAAATGGTCCCCTCTTATCACAGTTAGGCAAGGACACCAGGACATCCCATTCTTCTGAATGACCACTTGTGCTCTGGGGCTGGGAACGTGGGAGGGACACCCATTGGCGGGGCCAACTTCAAGGGCATGCAACTTGCGCAGTGGTGCAGGGTCCCCAGTTGGGTTTAATGCTCTGTTGTCATCATCTTGAAATTCTTAATACTTTGTGAACAAGAGACCTTGCATTTTTATTTTGTACTGGGCTCTGACAAATTAGGTAGCTGATCTGTTCCACTGGGAACTGACAACCAGAGACCTGCCTCAATTGTTCTGGGCTGCATGAACTTTCACAGGGCTTCCTGAGCTACCCCAAGAAGTGGGGGGAGAGAGTCTCTCAAAATTTCCACCACCCCCTGTAGATGGGGCTGACTCAGATTTACATGATCAGAAATACTAGGAAATGTGGCATTTCTTGGATGGATGCAGGGCTGTCTAAACTATTGAACTAGGTTGATTTTTTTTTTCCTTTTTTAGCTCTTGGATGCTGGGGGCTTAACTGAGGGCAGAACGCCAAAGTTTGGGGATTAGGAGTGAATGAGACAAGGCCTCTGGCCAAAGGGAGCTCAGAGCCTAGAGGGAGACATGCAGGGGTAAACCCATAGCTCTTACCCCACGTAGCATATTAGGACTGAAATCTGTAACAAGGGCCACGGGAAGCAGAAGCAGGAACAGTTGGTTCTGCATAAGTAGGATCAGGGGAAAGTGTGGCAGGGCCCTGAAGGCAAGTAAGAGCTCTCTGGGCGGAGAGGGGAGGGAAGTGCAAGTCAGATGCTTGACTAGAATCCTCCTGCTGAGGGGTCTGCTGCCTTTTGATGGTGCTGTAGCTTTTAGCAAAGTGAGGTTGTAAATACTTAAATAACTGTCTTGTGTTGTAGTCATTATGGAGCTACAAAACCATTCTGGGGCCTGGTTCAAGTGATCACTCGATAATCAGGTCTTTCTTGATTATGTGGTGGGATAACATCTGGAACAAGTAGCGTACATGTTTTTTTATAGTACGCTGCTTACCTGGGGACCCTTGCCCTAGCTGGGCAGCTGGACCCGGGAGCATCCTTGCCTCAGGAAAGACAAATGACAGCAGAGGCCTTGGCCAGGCTCTGGCTGTAAAAAGCTGAGACTGTGAAGGGCCTCGGGGACCAGTGAAGTCAGAGGGAGTCACAGACAAGATTTCTGTACCCTAGGATTGGATAGTGTTCCCCCGGACTACAAGAACGGAGAGGCAGTAGGAGTGAAGAGATGCAGAGGGTCCCAAGAACATAGGTTGCTGTGGCAACCCTTCTTCAATATGCCCTGGGTGGAGGCCGGACAGTTAGTAAAGGCAGTGATCCTCAGACATGTTAAACCTAACAACTACTTTATGCAGCAAATATTTGGTGAGGTTCCCTGTACTATCCTGAAATAAAATAAAATTCATGGGTAATATAACTCCCATGTTTGTGACAACCAATTAACATGTCTACAAATTTCTAAAATATCTCATGGGGAATGGGACCAGTCCTGATTGAGAATCACTGGTTTAGGGGTTTTCTTTCTTGGATAGCAACCACGGAGGAGCAAGACCCCAGAGTAGGAGCAGCTGTGGGGTGGGGCACAAAGGGCCTGGGGCAGCCTGGGATAGCATGTCCATTCCTGAGAGTCCTTGGGAACTACAGAATGCAGATATGCGTGTGTGTGTGTGTGTGTGTGTGTGTGTGTGTAGGGGGACAGGCCACTCCATCCTGGGTATCGTTGTAAAGTGGATGCAGCAGGAGGTGGAAGAGAGAGGCTAGATCCAAAGGAGCCTTGTGCTGGGGGTGAAGAAAGGCCCGGCAGTGACCTGCCTCACCTGACCACCCAAATCAGATAGCAGATGCCAGCATAGACATGCAGCTGCACCCCAACCCCACCTTGCCCAAAGCTCACTGAGAGAAAGAGTCATAACTGTTTCACACCTGGAGTACATGGACCAACATTCTCACTTGCTACAGTTATGTCCAGAAGAATTCCTCACTTGACTGGGTTCAGCCTTCCTCCCACTTCCCCTAACATGGAGGTGTAACTGTAGCTTATGACTGTTGCCTAAACACGAATCTCTGTTGCTTAAAGATTCTGGTGCAGTCCAAAGATAGTCTGTGGGTTTTGTGAATCAGATAAAAGAGAAGAGAACCCAAGTGTCGATTCCTGGAAGGTAAAAAATAACCATCCCTTTGGGGGACAATAATCACATAACCTTATTTTCCATCTTTGATAGGGACGAGGGTGGTGGTGTTGGTGGTGAGTATATTTGCTCTAGTGACAAGAGAATGGGATGTATCTATCTATCTATGACTTAGAGAAAACCCTGATTATTGAATCTCGGTTTAGTTGTTCATGCCAGGTCACTGACTTACCCTCTCTTGAACTCAGTTTCTCCATCTGTAGAATGCGTGTGAGAATCAGATGTGATAATGTATAGAGACCCCCTTATCATCTGTAACATCATTGTTGCTAATTATTGTCACAAAAATCATATCAGGAGAAGCTAATTTTTGCCATCCAGTGACCTGATGGGGGTAAACAGATTTCCTTTGGGCTCAATGGCTTCTGCCTCAGATAATTACTGCCTAAGAGTTCTCTGATTGTTACTTGAAGCTGAAAAGATTTTCTTAAAAGCAATTTAATCATGCTGTGAGTAAACAGAGATATATTTTGTTATACAGATGAATGAAATGTAAACTACTAATTGAATATAGATTATATTTGTAGGAGTTTAATTTTGATTATTAATTCCTTCACATTTGTTCTCAGTTTTCTGTTGGAGATGTGTTTGTTCAAGGCTTGTTTGAGATTCATCCACCCATCCAGCCAATCAGTAAAAATATACTTATTGAAGTGTTTAGTTTGTGCAAGTGCCTGGGAGGGGGCCTGTGGGGATTCAACCATGAATTAGGTGTAGACTCTCTTGTGGAGGTGAGTATCAGCCTCCTGGACTTTTGACTATTTGTTTTTTCTATTTTTTGATGCTACTTCTTGCTCCTTCACTGAAGGTTAAATACTTTATTTATATCAATTGTTTTATTGGTATTTTATGACTGATTTTTTTTTTGGAGGAATGGAAGGAAGGATTATTTATTTACCTGTTGTTTGGGCTGAAGAGGACCAGATTATGGTAGAGTGATATCAAGAAGACCACATCTGCAGAAGCAAATTAAATGGTCATGTCAAGGCATATCCTATTCTCCATTTTATAGAATTTAACAAAGTAAAATTAAGAATGTAAAAATAAATTCCCAAATATTAGAAGAATATATACTCTCAGGATGGGCAAGACTTTCTAAAATAAGTCAAGAAATGTATAATCTAGATGAAAAACATCGACATATTTGATGAGATAAATATTTAAACTTTTGTATGTCAAATGATACTACGAACACCATCTAAAGACAAAGAAGGCCGGGCGTGGTGGCTCACACCTGTAATCCTAGCACTCTGGGAGGCCGAGGTGGGCAGATCGTTTGAGCTCAGGAGTTCGAGACCAGCCTGAGCAACAGCGAGACCCCATCTCTACTAAAAAAAAAAAAAAATAGAAAGAAATGATATGGACAGCTAAAAATATATATATAGAAAAAATTAGCCGGGCATGGTGGTGCATGGCTGTAGTCCCAGCTACTCGGGAGGCTGAGACAGGAGGATCGCTTGAGCTCAGGAGTTTGAGGTTGCTGTGAGCTAGGCTGACGCCACGGCACTCACTCTAGCCTGGGCAACAGAGTGAGACTCTGTCTCAAAAAAAAAAAAAAATAAAAAAAAATAAAGACAAAGAAAAGACTGGGAGAAAATACTCACAACCCATACGATAGACAAAAGGTTACTATCTCAAGAGCTCTATAAAGTGGTAAGAAAAAGGCATATAGCCATTAGAAAGAAATGCAAAGGCAAGTCACATCTGAGGAAACGAAAATGGCAAATAAACATACAAAAGATATATAGCAGTCCTCCCTTACCTGCAGTGGTTACATTTTAAGACCTGTACTGGATGCCTGAAACCATGGATTATACCCAACCCTATATATACTATGTTTTTTCCTATACACACATGCCTATGATAAAGTTTAATTTTTAATTAGGCGCAGTAAGAGATTAACAACAATAACTAATAAAAAAATTGAACAATTACAATAGTCCTCCAGCATCACTACTTGTGTGCTTTGGGGCCATTATTAAGTAAACTAAGGGTTACTCGAATACAAGCTCTGTGATACTTCAATGGCTGATCTGATAACTGAGAAGACTACTAAGCGACTAACAGGTGGGCAGTGTATATAGTATGGATATTCTGGGCAAAGGTACAATTCATGTCCTGGGCAGGACAGAGCCAGACAGTGTGAGATTTTATCACACTATTATGAAGGACATGCAATTTAAAACTTATAAATTGTTTATTTCTGGAATTTTCCATTCAATATTTTTGAACCATGGTTGATCATGGATAATTGAAACTGTGGAACATGAAACCATGGATAAAGGGGACTACTGTACAAACTTTTTGGAAATCAGGAAAATGCAAATTGAAAAAATGAAACGTGAGCTTTACTCAATGAATCGGCAAAACATAAAAGGATTGAGGATTGCCAAGGCTTGAGCTGATGGTGTGGGGGAAATGGGCTCTTCCATCTCCTGTTCGTAGGCATGTGAGTAGCTACCATGTTTTGGGTAAGTTACTTAAACATATTTTTAAAAATAAAAATGCACATATCCTTTGATCCAATAATCCCATTATTTGAGAGAAAGGTACTAATACATAAGGAGAAATATACAAAGGTAGTTATTGTAGCAGTGATTATAAAAAATAAGGACTGGGAGTTGGAGAATGTGAATGTTCATCAGGGATGATCGGACAACTTAAGGTACATTTATAGTATAGAATATTATAATGCCACTAAAAAGCATGACTTGGGTCTGTATTTATTGACTTGAGTAGATCTCTATTATAGGGAAAGATTAAGTATATATTTCTGAGGTCCAGAAAAGGTTATGGAAGCAAATACCTCAAGCTCCTGATGTTGGTTACTTTAAGGCAGTGAGTTTGAGAGTAGGAGGAGGCTAATGATTGGCTTTTTTATGCACCCCTGTTTTGTTTGAATTGTTACAAGTAATACCTTCATGATTAATGATTCCACTGAGAAATAAGTGAAGTTAAAAAAGCAAAAAGAGAAATAAGGAAAGAAAAAAGTAAGTCAATAGAAAGGCAGAAATTTAGTGCATTAACATTTTAGACTTCAGACTTCACAGGAGGAAAAAAAATGATTTCCCAACTATAGGAAAAAGTGTTCATAAGTTAAAGGCAGTTCGAGCAGAAATGGTACTGTAGAGTTTTGGCTCCTTAACCTGATGTTGTTGTTTTTATAAATTACAGAAATGGAGTATTTTGGGGTTAACATTCTGTGTTGTAGTAGTGAGGCTCTTTCTCTAGTCTCTTTTACATGGAAGAATTTGTGCCCCCCTTTATGTTTAATGTCCTAACAGTTTTGTTTGTTGAAGGCTTATTTGAGATCTTGGTTGTTTAAAAAGAAAATAAGAAAAGATAAATAAGATTGAGAATGAGAGAAAAAAATATTATTTGTGTCCCTCAGTAGTTTGAAGGTTGCTGTAGTTCATCTTCAAATACAGGGAGTCATGAAAGATTAATTTAACCGCATTTCTCTTAGGTCAAAAGGGTTGAGATGATCACTCTCTCATCCAGGCTCTCTTTCTTCACCCAGGTCCTCTTATTTATTTCTCTACTCCTGAGCCAAAATTTGAGCTGCTGTGAGAGATTCTTAGTCAGTTCCCAATATTTGAAACCACTTTCAACAAT
The DNA here is from genome assembly GCF_041146395.1 of Eulemur rufifrons. Lineage (NCBI taxonomy): Eukaryota > Metazoa > Chordata > Mammalia > Primates > Lemuridae > Eulemur > Eulemur rufifrons. The sequence goes on from NC_090989.1 coordinate 120,274,662, forward strand.
ACTATCCATCTCCTCCCACGGCAAGTGGCATTATCTCCACATCCTTGGAGATGAGCTGCTGCCTCCTTCTTTTATCACTCTGAGCCTCACACGTTTGGTTACAAATGCCCTGATAATGTTCTTGCTGGTTTCTCACAAGTGAAATAACAGATAACCGTTCTCCCAGTGATGATGATGCAGTCATCCTGCACCCAGATAACCAGGAAAAGAGGTATCCACTCCTATTGGGTGCTGTGATTAAGATCTCACTGGCAAAGATACAAGTGAGATTGCCTTTATAAAATAATATCCATGCTCATATCATTTTACTCAGCTCAGATAGCAGCTAACATCATTTCTTGGGGCCCTCCCCTGTACCAATCTGCATTGGCTTTCAAACATGTACACCGTCACCTGCCCTACTGGTGAGATAAGAATAAAAGTATTAGATGGCATATTAAATTGTGCAGCGTTTTTCATATTACTCATACAAATGAGATAACAGCTGCAGGATAGTCTGTTTCATTCCTGGCAAAACTCCCAATCACTGTGCTGCTGAAACAAGGCTGGCCTTATATCTTAGCAGTGTGCGCTCCTGTCTGTGGGTATCACTCAGCAGGGCTAGGAGGACACCTCCCCTAAGTCCACCTTCTCAGTCCACCTGATGTGAATTAATAAGGGACAGATCCTCTCATTTCCAACCAGATTTGGGCTTAAAGTGCCGTAATCTAAAGGTGATCTACAGAGTGTTTTCCCAATTTCAATGATCAAATCCCACTTTTTTATGATTTTTGTTATATCCAGGTATCACCACCAATATAATTACTTAATACTTTTTAAAAATTGATTTCACTTTTAACTACCTATCTTAGCCCTATTTTAAATCATAGTGATAAATCTCAAGTTTTCTTTGCTGCTTTTATTTTATTATATTTAACTGACATTCCAATAAACATGTAACCATTAATAGTGTTTTCTGTGCACCATCTAAAATAATTTTGAGTGGTATTCACAGATGTCTCCATTTGAGAAACACCACTTGAGTAGTTCTCACTAAAGTGTACACCAATAATACAGCTCATTTCTGGTGGCTGCTTTTGATGGGCGATCCCATGCCTGAAAAAGTAGGGAAGGAAATCTACGGGTATAAAAGGATTCAGGGAGAAGACATTAGAGGAAAGTAAGGAGTAGTCCTGTCCAAGGCACCTTCCATTCTCCCCAGACTTCGACAAGTAGCGTGGGGCCAAGGACATTTTGCTTATCTGTCTCCTTTCTCAGTGGGACCTGGCACTGAAGGCTGACTTGCTCTCTGCGAGGCCCTGAGCCACAACACACACTCAGGTACCTGCAGCTGCTCTAGGCCCTTCCCACCCCACCCCATAGCTACTGCTAGCCTGGGGTCTGACCAGTATCCTGAAGAGAAGGCAAGGATGGCACAAGATGGCAGTGCCAAGTGTTGGAGAGTTCAACTTTCTGTCAAGACTACCTTGTTTGTCCAAGAAAAATGACTTGAGTATAAAAGAGTTTTAAATACACAAACAAACATACAAAAACAAAAAACCAAACAGAACAAAAACCGGATCAGATGAATGGGACTGAGAGTTTAGGGCTGTAAAGCTCTAATTTAGAGGTAGCAGAGGCCCCTGACAGATTTCAGAGAAACTTCCGCTCCAAGCTTCTGTTAGGTGCCAATAATCCCAGGCTTCCAAGAGCTCTAACTACAATAGTAGTAGTCCCTTCCATGTCAGTCTCTGGGTCTATGCTTCCTGGTCATCACTTTGAACAAGGACTACTAGACTTGATGGTAATGACCCAGCCTATGCAGGCCAGTCCCTTAGGGTTCTACCATCTTATGACCAGGCCAATCACCTCAGGCCAGCTGTCCCAAACATGGCTCTAGACCCCATAGAATGGCTACCTTAGACATGTCGCCTCTTCTCTCTGAGAGCTGCATGGATACAGAGCTGTATAGGACATGCAGTTGGTTGATAGGCAGAAGGGCAGGAAAGAGTTAATCTCTGAACCAACCATGATTTAGCTGTGGGCCTGCCAAGCATGCAGACTGAGCCTGTGGGAACACCACCAGGGAGCGGTTAATCAGACATCAATTTCCAGGTGTGTGGATGACCTGACTGGTGACCAAAGATTGAACTAAGTGTCTGGGAATAGTTCATGTGCACAAGCCTGAGGCCCACAAGAGACAACAATCAATCCCTGCTTCATCCTTTAATCCACACTCGTTGCTAGCAACAATATGGCAAAAATCAGTGGGGGCTTTTTTTTGTACTGTGGTTAGATAAAGCAGGAAGGCATCTGTGGTATTCTGTAAATAGTATTTTGCCCAGTCAGTCAGTGCTGATTAGTGCATGTTTGCCCCTCATTTCCCCAAATTAACTTTTGCCATCATTCTGCAGACCCATGAAACTAGGTTCCCCCCAGACTGCTGATTGCTGCCTTTGCCTGGAACTCACTGACTGCACCTGTGCCCACAGGCCACCTCCCTGCACAGCCACACTGCTGGGCCTCTCAGTGCTTGTTTCTTTTTGGGTTCCTTCTCCACATTTTTTAATAGAAAAGGGAAAAAGAATTATTCCAAGAGTCTATATTTTAGTAAAATAGAGTGTTTTTCTTTCTGATTTCTTAAATTGTCCCTCTTTCCTTGCCTCACTAAAGAAAGGAAAAAGGAAGAGAGGAAGAAAGAGAGGAAGGATGAAGGAAAAAGTTTCTGCTCTTCACCAAGATTGAATTTTTTCCCAATTAAAAAGAGTTTGAACATTTATGTGTAATGTATCTCATTATAAAGTTAATGGGACCACATTACAGAAAAGTTGGAAAACAAAGGAAAAGAAAAAGTACCCATAATCTAACAACATAACAGAATTGCCTTTTAGCATGTTGGTATGTTTCCCCCTAGTCTTTCTGCTACTCACCCACTTTTAAAATCTAGTTGTAATCCCACTGTATATACAACATTTTCTCCTACCTCTTTTTTCACTTAATAGGCAGCCAAAAGCATTTTTCATGGTACTGTGTGGCCTTTATAACCATAGTTTTAATGGCTGCATGATGTTCCCCCCAGTGAAAATACAATAATTTACATAACCATTCCTTGATTGTTTTGATATTTAGATTGTTTGCAATTTTAAACTTTTTCCTATATTATTGAAATGGTATTGTTCAAGCATATGTTCCAACCTACCTGGTTTTGCTTTATTTTATTAGGTTCTATTTCTAGAAGTCAGATGGGAAGACAAAGCCTGTGGACATTTTTAGGTGCCCGATTCATAATTTGAAGTTGGATTTTAAAAGCATTTGTACTTACTGTGCCCTCACCAGCCAGGCTGGAGACTCCGTTCCACCACACTCCCACTGCACTTCCCCCTGCTGTTCTGCCTCCTCTCACAACGGTGTGCTTCTCACATCCCTCCTTGCGGAGAAAGAGCCTCCTCTCACAGATTTCCTACCTCTTGTGCCTGACACAAAGCCCAAGAAATGTTCTCTACTCCGTTTACGTTGCTATTAGTCTCCATGCTGTAGCCAATGTCTTTAAAAGAGAGGGTCTTAGGTGGGCATGGTGACACACACATGTAATCTCAGCAACTTGGGAGGATCCCTTGAGCCCAGGAGTTAGAGTCTAGCCTGAGCAACACAGCAAGACTTCACCTCTAAAAAAAAAAAAAAAAAGTTAAATAAAAAATGTATATTAAAAAATAAAAGTCTTCAGTCCTTCGCCCTAGATAAAGTTTGGTACATTCTGAGGGTAGGAGGGTGCTGATGAAAGGAAGGGTTGTGGGCCAACTAGGGTCCTATGAAGGGGATTTAGAAAGTAGGTGCCCACAACTGATGGCGTCTTTCAAGTTCAGCAATGCAATTTGGATACACTGTATCCAAGAGTAATTTATTGAGTACTTACATGTATTAATATTAGCCACTGTGATAGGTATAATGGGATACACAGAGGTAAACTCCACTATCAAAGGGCTCACAGCCTGCTGGGGAAATGACAGGCCTGCAGATAACTGTTATAAAGACAGAAGGAGGGACATGAAGGAATCAAGACTGCCAGAAAAAGCCAGCTGGCTACGACCCTCACAGAAGGATCTCTGCACGTCAGGCTCCATGTTTTCAAGCTTAATTTGGTGTGGTCAAGGAGCTGTAGGAGGACAGAGTAGGGAGTCAATTGTGTTAGCTTTACTGAAATAAGATTAATTCTGGGTGCAGGAGAAGATAAGAGCCTATGTGGAGGAATTTGAATGAAATGTTTGCCTACTCCCTGACTGCTCCTGATAAGGTGCGTGTGTGCTGAGGAGGGAGGATGCATCGAGCACAAACTGTGAGCTTTCGCTTTGCAGCGCCTCTGTGGTTGCAAAGACTGAAGAATCATGGTGGGCATATCCCAAAAAGACTTCTGACCTAAGAGCGGGTGTACAGTGAATGGCTGAGAATGAGTGTCAGATTAAGTAACAGATAACAGGAGTGGACTGTTAGGGGGAACTAGGCATCATTTATATCCAGGTGTGTATGTTCCTTTAGATCTTGCTACATAAGGTAGCTCTTCTTTTACTTGTCTCTTATAGAGTAATTAACTAAAATTGTACAGTATTATAGAATAGGAAGTGAATTTAATCACTTTAGAAGACTCTCAGTTATATGACAAAGTTTGATCACCCTCATTTAATTTCAAATACATAGAAATGTTGGATAAAAAAATAAAACAACAAAATTTTGGTGAAATTGCATTGCTGAACTTGAAAGAAAGAAAAGATAATCTCCGGCGTAGGGGAAAAAAGGGAGATGAAAGCTATTGCGAGAGGTGGGTAAGGGAGATGATGCCAAGGGGACTCATGGGCATTTGGGTTCCACATGAGATTCAGGCCTGTGCCTCTCGTGTCCACGTGAGAATTGGTTATGTGGCCCCTAGGCCACTGGTGCTGGAGGGAGGAGGAAGCCCATGGAAAGCCTGGGAACTGAAAAAGCTGCCCTGCTCATAAAAAGCAGACTGAGAGACAGCACCCATTGGCAAGGGAAGCAATGTGGAAGCTTGCCATTTGTGCAGAGCCTTTGATAGAAAGACAGGAAAAATCATTTAGAAAACCAAATCCCCAGGCCCGAAGCATGTAGAGGCATGTGATCCAAATTTATACTACCTGTCTGGCATGTGACGTCCAAGCTGAGAATTTATCATAACCCGGTCAAGGACCATTGAAACCCTACAGGTTCTAGTACGAGCAAATATACAACTTCTCAGCAGGGATCCTTTTACAATCCAGGGCACATAGAATTCCATAGACCTAATGCCCCTGATGCAGAGGGGCTTACAATGAAAAACAGACAAATCTCATGAATCAAACCACCACTCGTGAGGTCAGGAGACACCATGAACAAGAATTCCTATCCACTACAGGCAGGAGTGTCAAATGGTAAAACTACACCAGAAAGCAATTTAGCAATACCTAGTACATGTCCATATGGGCAAACATCTCAGCCCAGCAAGTTCATGTATAGGTATACGTCACAGAAAATTCTCTTACATAGATATAAGAAAACACACCCAAGCATGCTCACTGCCCCATTGTTTGTAAAAACAAATTATAATGATAATCAAAAAACCCAAATTGTCAGTCAGAATGCAAATGGGTAAGTAAAATGTGATTTATTCATGTTAGAATACTATCAAGTCCTTAAAATGAATGAACATATCCAAATGTATAAATCTTGAAAACATGATGTTGAGTGAGAAAGCCAAGTTTCTCAAGCATAAGTACAGCATACCATTTATGTAAGTTTTAAAAATGCAAATCAATATTACATATTATTTATGCACATGTGCAAAGGTAGTAAATGTATAAAACATAGAAAAAATGTATCAATCTAAGCAAAGTGGTTTTCTTTAGTATGGGAAGGAAGGCAAAGGGCTTGATTCAAGCCTAGGTCTGACTCCTAAACCAGTGCAATACTAAAAGTATACCATATGGATTCCCTACAAACCAATACATTTTTTTTTTTTTACTATGAATAAAGAAATTCTCTCCAAATACTGTTTTTCCCCCATAGATTTTTAAAAAAGAAATAATGCATTATAGATTCAGTTGAAGCTCTGTTTATACATCAAGCCTATCCCACCCCCCCATTCTCTCTGTGTGATGTGCCACCTCTTCAAATGCAAACCATGGTCAAATCATACATTTAATCGCTCTCAACATACCAGGAAGGAAAGGGTGGAGGCAAAAGACTATAGCCATAATAAGAAAATTCTTTTTGGGAAAAAAATAGGGATTAGGGGAAATAATGCTGTTGATAGTAGTGAGTTCCATGTACCAAGCCCTCCTGGTGTGCATCAGGACACCATCATGTCCTAGTGAATGGCTGGCCTTGCTCTGCCTTGAGAGCATCTCCTTATCTACTGTTTTCAACCACACGTGAGATGGGCAATGGCAGAAAGTAAAGCTTAGAGGGTGTTGGAAGAGGACTGGTCCATTAGGCTCACTCCATATTCCTGGTTTCTTGTAGGTCCTAATCTTAATAGCATCTGTGTTTCCCACCTGACTATGTTTACTTACCCTAACTTTATTTATGTATTGTTATTGATGCATAATATTTGTACATATTTATGGGGTAAATGTGATTATCTTGTTACATGCATTGAATGTGTAATGATCAAATCAGGGTATTTAGGGTATCAATTACCTTGAGTATTTATAATTTCTATGTGTTGGGAACATTTTGGGTCTTCTCTTCTAGCTGTTTTGAAATATACAGTACATCGTTGTTAACTATAATAATCCTACTTTGCTGTTGAACATTAGAACTTATTCCTTCTGTCTAACTGTGTTGTACCCATTCACCGACCTCTCTTCACCCCTCTCTCCCTGCTCTCCCACCACCCACGTGCCCTTCCCAGCCTCTGTATCTATCATTCTACTCTCCACCTCCATGGGATCAACTCTTTTAGTTCTCATATGTGAGTGAGAACATGCGGCATTTGGCTTTCTGTGCTTACGCTAACTTTAGCTTTGGGAAGATAACATATGACTCTTAGCCATCTTAGATTTCTGGCCACTGTCTCTCAGCAAGGCTCTGTCTCCTTCCCTTCCTGCTTTTAGTTTGGCCAGCTTGTACTGAATTAGCAACTCCCTCTAACATCATGATATTTTTTCTTCTAAGCTGAGTACCAAGATATAGCATGTGATAGTTTAACCAGCTCTTTCGCTATCCCATAAAAAAGCTTACTGACTTGAATGTGGGGAAGGGAAATCCTTATTGTACCTCAGCCCATCTAAATTCAGTCACTTACAACGTCCCACTCCTCATATGGATTTATAGATTGACTAAGACCTATTTGGTTGTAAGAGAAAGAAAACAATTCAAACTATCTCTGAAAATAAAAAGCTCAGGGAAGGTATTGGCCCATGTGTCCAGCAGGCAGAAGGGGTGTAGGTAGCCTCAGATGAGTCAGGATCCAGAAACTCAAATAGCATCACCAGGAATCTGAATATTTTCCTCTATCTCTTGGCCCATTTTTCCCTCAATGTTGGCTTCATTCTCAAACAGACTCTCCAGGTGGTGGAAAGATAGTAACCTATGGTTCTAAGCGTATGTTGTCTGATAGCTGGTCTTCTAGCAAAAATAGAATGTTTCTTTCTGGGAATCCCATTAGAAGAGCTGGGAAAGGCTCAGATTGCCCAGCCTGGCAACGTGCCCATCTCTGAATGAACCACTGGGCCTGGGGCTGACGTTCTCTGATTGACCATTTTAGGGCCCATGGCCCAAATCTGAAATTTAGGGTAATATTAACACCACTTGAACCACAGGGAGTACAGTGAGCAGAGGGGTGGTTTCCTAAAGCTATACTAGGCAGATAAAAACAAAGGTCTTCCAACAGAGGTGTTCTGAATCATCTGCATAGTCTCTTTGTAAGGGAAAGAGTATTTGCTGTGGGTAGTTTGTCTTTCTTTTTTTTTTTTTTCAATGCATTTTTAGTGCAAAGACATTTGTATTTATTTAAAATCAAGTTGTCACTAAGTGGTTACCTGAAGTGAGAGTGTTTAACTTTTAATGCTGTGGCTCTCAGACTGGTATCCATAGATTTTGGCTGTACACATATACTTTTGCTTATTTTAATGGGGATTCATTCATATATTATTTATAATTGGAACACTTCCTACCTTCTCAATGTTACATGGTATAGTGCATGGTTGCCAATGTTTCCAAATAAGAAGATTCCTCCTTGACACTCCCACATTTATGGATCTCCCATAAAATAGTAATTGTAGTTATAGTATCTTAAGAAAACACATATGACAACAATTATGGCAGTTAGTATTTCACTGAGCACAATTCATCAGTAACACTTGAAAAATGATTGTATACACAAGAGCTAGACCTAGAATTTAATCAGGTTACAGAAAATGCTTGGCCATGTGTGGATTTTTTTTTTTTTTTAACTCCTCATGAGAGAGAGGAGTAAAAGAAATGCTACCTTCTCATTTCCACAAGTGTCCATTTCTTCCAAGTTTTTCTAACCCACTTATGAGAATTGGGCCCATAGGGTAGGAACTGCTGCAGTAGTGAGTGATTATGAATGTGGTTCAGTCCCAGCTCTACCACTTGTGAGGGGTTTGACCTTGGGTGACTTATTTAACCTCTTTCAATCTTCAGTTTTCTGAAATGGGAACCGGAAATAACACCACTTGTTCCCCTATGGTTGATGTGAGGATTAGAGATAATGTAAATAAAGCAGTTGGCAGAGTCCTTGACACATGATCATCACTCAATATGTGGTAGCCATTATTGTTACCACTTTATGTTATAATTATCTATTTACTGTAAGTCTCCTTGAAGGTAAGGCATTGTATTTTATGCAGCTTTATATTCCCAGTGCCTAGCAAGGTCCTGGCATAGGCAGGATATGTCTATCAAAAGAATAAATATATTATTGGAAAATTAAAAGCAATGATATATCTAATGTGTCTAGCTCACTAACCATATCATGGTTGGCACTTCTGAAGTGTACATGTATTCATCTCTCCACCATCCAGGCTTGGTCATGGTCTAGCCCAGTAGTCCTCAAACTTTAATGTGCTTGAGAATCACCTGCAGGGCTTGTTAAAAGACAGATGATGACCTCATGCCAAGATTCCGATTCAGTAGGTCTGAGGTGAGGCCTGAAAATAAAGCTGATGCTGTTGGTCTGGGCCCATGTATTGAGAACCACCACCCTGGACCAATAGCTGTCAACCTTGGCTGCATATCAGAAGCACTAGGAAAGCTCTGAAAAATTATAATGCCTGGGCCCCTCACCTTGAGAGTGTGATTCATTGGTCTGGGATGGGGCTTGGGCAGCAGTATTGTGTATAATTTAAAGCTCCCCTCCACCGAGGCTCTCTCATCTGCAGCCAGAAGTGCAATCACTGGCTTTACCACTGGACTTAGGCAACCCAACTCAGGGCACCGTTATTATCTGCCTATTGTCCATGGGCAGCACTGTGGGGACTGTATCAAGCAGGAAATAACCAACTTCAGTTAGTCTGGTTTTGTCTGTCTAAATCGATTGTGTGGATATCACACACCACTCAAATCAGTTAGTACACCAGGATTCTTCACAGGTGTAGTATTATTTCTCCCAGGCCAGTGAGTGCTTGTAAGTCTCCAGGACAGTCCTTTTTTGTTTTGTTCACTCAGTGTGTGTGTGTGTGTGTGTGTGTGTACACCCCACATGTAGTGAACTTGTTTTCAGTTGTTTCTTATAATTCAATGTATAATCAAGGGATTAACTCAATGAAGTCATGGAGTGGGGAGGGGAGAGCTGCTTTTCCTCTTTAGAAATGAACCACCTCTTCTCAGTTATCCAACCCTCCCAAGACCCCAGACCTACAGTCATGGGCTCATTAAAAGCGAGTTGCAATTACAAGCATGTTTGTCGGCTTCCCTCCCTCTTGGTGCCTGTGTCTGGTGTTGGTTTTTTCCCGTGAACTTTAATACATGTTTAATGTGAATCTTAATGATTTGATTACAATGGCATAATTACATAATTGGAATGTATTGTGCATGCTGGCGGGAAGGAGTCTGGAAGGTGCTTGGTGAGTGACGTTACACAAACGGAATAATAATGATGGTGCGATTGAAAATGAGACTAACGAGAAAATGATTAGAAAAACTTGGAAGAAATGGACACTTGTGGAAATGAGAAAGGTTTGCTTTAATAATTGGAATTCATTTCCTCTCCAAAGCCGAGGCTTCTGGGAATCAATGCTTATTAGAAAGAGATGGGTTCAGATGGTGGGGTTTTTTGGAGGCTACTTTGGAGATGTGTGATGGCCTCAAGCCCTACCTCTCTGGGCATAAGGCAAGTCAGACTCATCAACAAGCTCTGATACACTGGCTCTTATGATCATTAAGGCAGAAGCAAGCGCAGTTCTCTTTCTCACCACTTTCCTTGTCTTGGAATGTTTTATGGAGTGCATTTGCATATCATTGGAACATTAAGAACCCCATTAATGTGGAGTGGAGCCACCTTCCCCTCCCCAGTGCAATTCTACCATCTCGCACTGGTAACATATTCCTACTGAAAAGGAATGGCACCTAGCCAATCATTTTGTGCTCCCAGTTAATGACCACCATTACTATGTCATTTGGGCTAGAGAAACTTGTCTACCTGCCTAGAGCCCTTCCCACAGTAATTGGCCTGTGTGGTGTCATCCTGACTTGATGTTTACTGTGAGTTGCTATAATCACAATTATTATTTCCCCAACTTACTTGTACTATTAACATAAAACATTATCAGCTCATTGATTCAACAAACACCAATATTTATTAAACACCAATATAGATGCTAGTTGCTATGCATGATGCAGAAAATAGCAGATACAGTATTTGTGGTATAGCAGTTGAAGTACAAAAAAGGCATTCATGAAGAGTTAAATTATTGCAAATCATTGCATGGTAAGTCAGAGAAATGATTCCAAATATCTTCACTATAAACATGCATTATTTTATCCATCCACTTAAAAATACTTGCTGAGTGCCTACTATGTGAATGAATGGCTCAGGATGAGGGGCAGAATTCAGAGTTGAATTGACTAAGATCTTGCCTTCAGAGGGATTTTTGGAAGGCAGTTTGGCAATATCTGTTCAAGTAAGAAATGGACACATTCTGTGATCCATCATTTTCACTTTTTGGTTTGTACCCCAGATGGCCCTTCATTTATATGCACAGAAAGTGCATATACAAATATGGTAATGCAGTATTGCTTATAATATAATTCTACAAACAACCTAAATGTCCGCCAGTAGGGGAGTATCTATTAATATATAAACTGAGGGTAAAACCATACCATGAAAAATTATATAGGGATTGAGAAGAAGAAGGTAGATCTATCAATAGATCTTTAGGATATCCTTTTGAATAAAACAAGTAGCAAGTAATTATGTATGGAATCATATCTTTTATGTAAAATAACAAGCAAATAAAAATAACATGAAACAATCTTATCCATTTTCTAGGGGCTGTAGGTATGTACGTAAAATAACAAAAAGCAAACAAGGACCAGAAGTTCAGAAGCCTATCACCTAAGTGATAACAGTGGATACTTCTGGGTAGGTTTGGGAGGAGCTAGGATTGAGGGTGCTCATGAAAAAAAACCTTAGCTTAACTGTGATATTTTTTTAAGGAAATATATTTTGTTTATTTTCCTGAGTAGTAAATTCCACAGAAATAGGTACACAAAAGCCTGTGGAAATCCCCAGTGCCCAGAACACAGGAGTTGAATTAATATTTATTGAACTGAACTAAAGTAAACATAGAGAAAAGAGGGAGCAGTTGAGGCTAGAAGCATCGGGGCAGGTGTCGACAAAGGAGGTATATTTGAGCTGGTCCTACAAAAGAAGAGGCATTGGAGATGTGGAGGAAGGGAGGATATACAGGTTCCACATGGTGGAGAAAGTCCTACGCAAATAATCACGTCATCTTCCTTCCAGATCTGTGTACCATTTATGTCTTTATCTTGCCTTATTGTGCTGTCCAAGACATCCAGTACAATGTTATTATAACAGAAGTGATGAGAGCAGATATTCTTGTTCTCAATCTTAGGGGAAAGCTCTGTGTGTGTGTGTGTGTGTGTGTGTGTGTGTGTGTCTATGTGTGTGTGTGTGAGGGGTCTGTTTCTTTTCATTTACTCATGAGTTGGTGTGACTTTTCTCCAAATATTCCTCCAAATTTTTTCATTGAGATAATCATATGAGTTTCTTCTTGTATTCTGTTAAGTGTGGTGACTAATAGATAAATATTTATTTACAGTCATGTGCTGAATCATGACGTTTTGGTCAATGTCGGACTACATATATGACAGTGGTCCCATAAGATTATAATGCGGCAGAAAAATTCCTGTCACCTAGTGATGTCTTGATGATCCTGACCCTGTGTAGGCCTAGGTTAATGTGTGTATTTGTGCCTTAGTTTTTAACAAAAAAGTTTAAAAATTAATATAAAATTGTTTTTGAAAAATAGAGAAAATCTGCCGGGTGTGGTGGCTCACGCCTGTAATCCTAGCACTCTGGGAGGCCGAGGCAGGTGGATCGCTCGAGGTCAGGAGTTCAAGACCAGCCTGAGCAAGAGCGAGACCTTGTCTCTACTAAAAATAGAAAGAAATTATCTGGCAAACTAAAATATATATAGAAAAATTTAGCCAGGCATGGTGGTGCATGCCTGTGGTCCCAGTTACTTGGGAGGCTGAGGCAGTAGGATCGCTTAAGCCCAGGAGTTTGAGGTTGCTGTGAGCTAGGCTGACCCCACGGCACTCACTCTAGCCCGGACAACAGAGCGAGACTCTGTCTCAAAAAAAAAAAGAAAAATAGAGAAAATCTTGTAGAGTAAGTATATGAAGAAAAAATATTTCTGCATAGCTGTACACTGTGTTTGTGTTTTAAACTGTTATTATAAAAGAGTCAAAAAGTTAAAAAAGCATTAAAAAGTAGAAAAGTTACAGTATGCTAAGATTAACTTATTATTGAAGAAAGAAGTTTTTTTACAGGTTTAGTGTAGCCTAAGTGTAGAGTGTTTATAAAGTCTATGGGAGCGTACAGTGATGTTCTAGGCCTTCACTGATATCATTTACTGATAACTCTCTCACCGACTCACCCAGAGCAACTTCTAGTCCTGCAAGCTCCATCCATGGTATGTGCCCTATATAATTGTGCTATTTTTACCTTTTATGCAATATTTTTACTGTACCTTTTCTACGTTTAGATATGTTTATATATAGACAAATGCTTATTATTGTGTAACAATTGCCTACAGTATTCAGTACGGTAACATGCTGTAAGGTTTGTAGCCTAGGAGCAATAGGCTATACCATACAGCCTTAGTGTGTAGTAGGCTGTAACATCTAGGTTTGTGCAAGCACATTCTATCATGTTTGTACAAAGACAAAATCACCTAACAGTGCATTTCTTGGAATGTATCCCGATCCTTAAGTGATGCATGACTGTATTTCAATCTTTTCTGCATTTTCCATTTTTATCTCTCACTCTTTGTCAATCTGAATATTTTCAACTGATCTATCTAAGATTACTAATTCTTCTTTTGCCAGGGTGGAAGATTTAAACCAATCCTCAGAAACAGCTTAATCCCTGCTCAACTGAAAGGAGCTTCCTTTTTGGAGGGATCCAAAAGTTTAACCTCCTCTCCCACTGCAGGATGATCCTCCCCGAGCTCGGATTATCTTCTTACCTCTCAGGTGCTCCTGTCTGCCCAGTTTGCATTGTGGAGGAGTCAGCAAAGACTTGAGTGGAAAAGTGGTATCTAATGTTGGGCTCACCCTCTGCATCTTTTTTCTCTCTGAGTTTCCAGAATTACATCCAGGCTATCTTGGTAGTCCTGACCCTCAATTTTTATCTCTCCAGACTCAAGACATTGCCTGAAGGTCTGTTTAGTTTCTCAGCTACTTAGCAGCTGCTTTCTGCTTGACTTTCAGGGTCACTTACAAGTATCCTGAGGGGAAAAATGGGATAGAATATTAGCTCTTAGCTCAATGAATTTTCCTTTTTTCCAGGATCTTGGGCCTTTATGTTCTGAGGCCTGATGCATTTGTGGTGCCTTAAAACAGAGGATCATTTTGCATTTTTCTAAAGTTGCTCTTGGCAGGAGAGTTGGTGTGCTACAGCAGAAGCAGATACATCTTTAATTATCAATCTGAAGTGGCTTTAAGATAAAGTCTGAATTCTGAGTGAGGCCCAGTTCAGGGACAGTCTCCCTATAATACAAGGCCCAGCTGTGGTCTGTTGTAGCCACACTTGTAGTGTCAGCCAGTCATATTCCCTTCAAAGTAAGTGTTTCCAGGTCTTTCTCAGGGACCAGCCCTTGGCTCACACCATCGAGGGAACTGCTTCTCTGAGGAGAGAATAGGATTTAGGCATTTTGTATCTGAAGTTTGTCTTAGAGTCCCAGGGAGGGTATGACTTCTCTTTTTGTCCAGCTTTCAAGGCAAAACTTGGGTACATCTTAGCAAAAAGTGTATACAATGTACTGTGGGAATTGTCCTTTGTTTCAAGGTTTACCTCTGCAAGAGTAACAGTCAAGAACTTAAGACTGTATTCTTTCTCTTCTATTCTTTATTTTTTTATTTTTTAACTCATCACTATACCAATGAGGATATTTTCTTCTATTCTTTTTTTTAAAGTGGCTAAATGGATTTTATTTTTTTTTAATTTTTTATTGATACATAATAATTGTACATATTCATGGATTACATGTTACATCTTCATACAAGCACACAACATACAATGATCAAATCAGGGTAACTGGGACAAGATTTGCCTGAAACATTCATCATTGCTTTATGTTGGGAGCATTTGAAAACTTCTAGCTGTTCTGAAATACAATAAACTATTGTCAACTATAAATGCCCTATTGTACCACTAAACATCAGAACTTCTTCCTTCTATTAAACAGAATTACCCCTTCACCAACATCTCTTAATTACCCATCCCACCACCCTTACTAATCTCTAGTAGCCACCATTCTATTCACTACTTCCTTGACATCAATTTTTTTTTAGATCCCATATATGCGTGTGAAAATGAAATATTTGTCTTTCTGTGCCTGGTTTACTTCACTTAAAATAATGTCCTCCAGATCTATCCATGTTTCTGCAAATGACAAAAGTTTCTTCTTTTTCATGGCTAAATAATATTCCTTTGTGTACATGCCCCACATCATTTTTATCCATTCATCCCTTGATAAACCCTTAAGCTGATTCCATAATTTGGACATTGTGAATAATGCTGCAATAAACACTGAAGTGCAAATATCTACTGGTTACATTTTATGACTTTGCTTCACCCAAGTGAGGTTTAGAGGCATGCCCTTCCCCTCTACAATGCTCACCATGTCTGTGACCCTTAGTTGTGAGTTTGTCCCCCCCAACCCCCTAATCCCTGGAGAATATTACTACCATAGTGTTAATCAGTTAGTACCAATTTGACGGCAAGTATATGTGTAGATTATTCTTCCGATCTTGTGATACCTCACTGTGGATAATGGGCTCAAGCTCAATCCAGGAAAATATAGGTGGTGCTAGATCACTGTCGTTTCTTATAATTGAGTAATATTCCATTGTAAACATATACCAGATTTTAGTAATCCACTCATGAATTGACAGGCACTTGGGTTGTTTCCACATCTTTGCAATTGTGAATTGTGCTGCCATAAACATTCGGGTACAGATGTCTTTATTATAGAATGCCTTTTGAGTGGCAGATTTTAGCTGACAGATTTCTTGAATTATTGGCACTTAATTTAATCCTTGGATTCATGGATCCTTTCTGCTAATTCTGACACACTTTTGGACCCTTGAAGGATCACAGGTGTGTGAAAAGGTGGGTGAGTGTGAACACAGCCAGAGAAAGCCAGGTACAGGTCACAAACCTGCTGCCCAAGAAGGTGAGGATTGGTCTACCAATGATGGAGGGGTGAGGTCCCTCCTAGTGTGTGGTAGTGAAAGCTAAGCTTGGGAGATGAGGGGGTTCACTGAAACACTCTTTACAAGGTAGGGAAATCCAGAGAGACACCACAGTCTCACTTCATAGCTTGAGACCTCAGTTTTGAGAATGGTTTCTTCAGAGTTGGGAGAACAACCCTGGGACGGGTGTGTCTGAGGTTGGAGCTACTGCAGGCTTAAGTCATTTTCCATCCTTAGCTCCTGAACTTTCTTTTCGTATTATAAACTGTCCTGGGATAACCTGCAGCCTACGCTCTCAGAAAAGCTTACCATTCCTAACAGACATGCAAAATCCATGGGAATCTGAGCATTTGACCTATTGAGATTGGATGTAAGGGAATGATTAAAAGGCTCTAGCACTGAATGTCACAAGATACTGAAAACTCACAAAAAAGGAGGGCCTCCCCCAGAAAACCACTTTCTTCTGGGGTTAGAGGTGGTGGTGATGGGCCTTGATAGTTTCCCTGG
This sequence comes from Eulemur rufifrons, assembly GCF_041146395.1. NCBI lineage: Eukaryota > Metazoa > Chordata > Mammalia > Primates > Lemuridae > Eulemur > Eulemur rufifrons. The sequence continues at coordinate 120,291,105 of NC_090989.1, forward strand.
GTGTACTTGAAGACGTCTGAATTGAGAGAGGACTGACAAACGTTGTCCCAAGGACAGGGTGTTTCTATTTCCTGTGTAAGCCTTATTTGTAATATTTATTTTTGAGGTCAACTACAGACATCCATTGTGTCTCCTGTGTCAACCAGATGGACACTATAATATTAATAAAATCTCCTAAGATTCTAGAATTCAGACATGCTTTTTCTTTCTTAAAATTTATTCCAAGACCCCGAAGACTATGACTGGTGCTGGCATTTATAAAAACTTGGGAAGGATAGACACCAGAGTTTATTTAATGGTGCCTATGGGCCAGGTGTGGATTAGGTACTCTGTGTGAGTTGCCTTGTTAAACAAGCCCAGGTTTTGACATGTATACTTTCTGTCTGTTCCATCTTGCCTCATGATTGCCTTAAACATTTCCTTAAAAGAGCTCTGTGTTCTGCTCTTTTCAAATCTGTGTGTCTCAGATACATGTGTCTGCAAAATTGTAATCTGGCTTCTGCTGTCTTGCTGTCCCCCACTGAAACAGGCATGGACTGGGTCCCCTGTAAGTACTAAATGAATGCTTGGTGAATGAGTGGATCTCCATGGCAATGAAGATGACAGTGACTGAGGACTCCATCCTTCTGCCTCCAGCTCTCTGGCCCTTCTGATCCCAATTAGGTTGTGTCTGTGAAGATAAGCATACTGAGAAGGATCTTGGCCAAATTTTTCCCATGCACACTCTTCCTGCGTTGCTGTTCAGAGCTACCATGGAAAAATTATCCTATTCATGCGAAAAGCACAGAAACTTAAACCAGGAAGACAGTTAAATAACAACAATATTGGACCTTTTCATGTAACACTTCCGTGGCTTCTGTTGCCTAAATCAGAGGGACCAGTCATCAGATTGGGAGACAAAATGGGAGTTTTTAATAATGCAACTGCTATTTTATCTGATTCATTAGGTCTGGGGGGGGGGGGAACCCAAAGAATCTGTGTTTTCAAAATGATAGCTAGGAGATTCTGGGTGATGCTGATGGCCAACCTGATTTGGGTTACAGGGTAAAGTAAACCTCGTCTGCATGCAGGCAAGGACATCTATAAATCTTTCTTTTTGCCCTCGTCTGTGGACTCATCTGCTGTTGTCTCCTGCTGCACATTCCTGCTTCTGTGTATCCCTTTGCCCCCACCAACACACTCACAGACAGACAGACACACACACACACACAAACACACACACAGTTCTGTCGCTTCTCGTGTGCCTTTGCACCCACTGTCCTGTTATCCACTGCCCCTCCCCCAACCCAACTGTGAAAGTTAGTTTTATGCATCAACTTGGCTAGGCTATAGTACCTAGTTATTTGATCAAGCACTAATTTAAGCATTGCTGTGAAGGCATTTTTTAGATGTGGTTAACATCTACAATCTGTTGACTTTTAGTAAAGTCCTCTGTAATCTGGATGAGCCTCATCCAGTTGGTTGAAAGGCCTTAGGAGCAAGTGAGGTTTCCTCGAGGAAGAAGAAATTGTGCCTGTGGACTACAGGGTCAGCTCCTGCCCCGGTGTTTCTAGCCTGTCAGCCTATCTAATGGATTTCAGACCTTGCTGGCCCCACAATTTCAAAGCCAATTCCTTGAAATTTATACATATATCTTTGGTTCTGTTTATCTGGAAGAGCCCTCTTTGCTTGGGTGGCAATTTAGGCATCACACCCTCTGGACCTACCCTCATCCTCCCTGGCCCCATTGGAGCTGAGGAAATGCCCCACAGCCTCCCTGCCCATCATGTGGGCTATCATCACACCTGCCCCCTTGCAACTCCCAGCTCTGTGTTCTACTTATTTTTATGCTCTTGGCTCCTAGCACAGTGTCTGGCAGAGGAAGTTACTTGAAATGTTAGTGTGGACTGAAGAAGCATTGCTTATGGCAGCGATGAGCTCTGTGTCTGCAGAGGGCGGCTCTTCTGATCAGACTTGCCAGTCCTGAGTTCCAGGCAGCCTTTGCAGCATCCACTGCTGCTTAAAGTCAGAGGGCTTTGTCACTGGCCTCCTAGGTCCTAACCTAGATCAGAAAAGACATCCCAGGTCAGAGAGTCATCCTTCACATTACTTTTCAATTTATCCTGACTATATGAGAATACTAGAGAACGGTTTTGAGAGTAAAAATTACTAATTGTTAAATATAATCCAATAAAAAACAAAATTCCAGCCCATGTCTATGCACCCCAGTCCTACTCCCAGAGGCTGGGAGTTTAAACTTTGTATGACCATAATATACATACAAAAACTGCCTGTAAGCACCCACGCCCATCAAGAAAATATAACCATAAATAAAAAGAATTCACAATAATCTCAGCTAAGAAGGTTAAATCAAAGCAGCCAGCACTCTGAAACAGATAAGAAAAAACCAAAAGACTATAGAAAGACAAAGTAATAGGATGAGTTGAATATCGGACCAGGGTCTAATATTAATAGCAACTACATTCTTAGTAAGATCTCTTTCAGGGAACACTGAAAAAATTAAGAGCTATTTTTCTTCTTTGCTTTAGTTATGGCTTTGTGGGATTTTTCTTTTTGATCTTCTTTGTCTTTAAATCTAGCTCATATATTTCTTATACATTTCATAACAAAAAAAAATGGTCAAACTGTCTTCATCTGCAGATGACATGATTGCCATGTGGAAAATCATTAGGAATCTACAAAATAACTACTAGAATTAATAAGTAAATTTAGCAAGGTCATAGGATATAAGGTCAATATATCAAAACAAACAATTATATTTCTGTATGCAGGCGTATCTCATTTTATTACACTTTGCTTTATTGTGCTTCTCACATACTGTGTTTTCTGTATAAACTGAAAGTTTGTAGCAACTCTGCACTGAGCAAGTCTATCAGCGCCATTTTTGTAACAGCGTTTGCTCACTTCGTGTCTTGGTGTCACACTTTGGTAATTCTGGCGGTATTTCAATTTTTTTTCATTATGGTATCTGTTTTGATGATCTGTGATCAGTGATCTTTGATGTTACTATTGTAATTGTTTTGGGATACCACAAACCATACTCATATAAAATGGTTAAATTAATTGATAAATGTTGCATATGTTCTGAAAAAAAAAAAGATATAACTACATCAAGAAATACAACATCACCAGCACCACAGCAAGCCCCCTCATTTTCCCTTCCAGTCAGTGACTCAATCACCTCCCCCAAGCATAACCACTATTCTGACTTTAGCTGTAAGCCATATGCTGTTGGATAGTCTAAAGTTCATTACAAACATCCCAAAAAACATAGAGGCTACTTTAAAAAGTCATTTGTTTGTAATTCTCCCGGTAAATACAACTCTCACTGATATGCTTATAACTATATATTTTGATTTATTAAATTTAGACAATAATTATTGGCTCTTCCAATAAATGAGGATTTATTTTACATGCCCTTTTCTCCTCCCTGCCCTTTCTTCTCCTATACATGGAGTGTGCATGTGTGTATGTGTAGATACACATATATAATTATTTATAGAATAAATGGAATATAAATCTATTAATAGAATACAATTTATTTTATTAATCATATTTAAATGACAATATTAATAACTAATAGTTAAATAATAGCTAGCATTGTTTAGCATATGCTAAGCTCTATTCCAATGGCATTAACTCATTTAATTCTTACACAACTCTGTAAGTAGGTAGCCTTATCTCCATTATGCAGATGAGAAAAAATGAGACACAGACACATCAACTAAGATCAGGATTTACACCCAGGCAATCTGACTCCAGAGTTCACGGTCTTAGCCATTCTGCTATAATTTTAAATAATGTACCTTTATTTCTTATTGTGTCTTATTTCTTCAGTATCTTTGAAAGTAATTTCAACTATAATCCTTTCTAGAACAACTTTGGATAAGGTAAATCACTTGCTGGAAAATCCATTTGCTTTACCTCTTCAAAATTCTAAACTAAACATTAGTTAAAAACGACAGTGATGTATGGGCCTAATGCTTCCATTTATGAAAATTACTCTAAAACTTTTATATAATCCTGCACTTGCTCTTATTTTACGCTGTTTCTATCTTATAATTTATTATAAAAATCAGGTTATATCTCCTTTTGCTCTATACTATTTATAGTAGTATTTGGCTGAAAACAATACAATTCTAGTCTGACCTCAGTAATTCCTATTTTGTGCCCTCAAGGGGGAAAGGCTCCAGTGAAAATGTACCAGCCTACAGACCAATATGGCCTCCAGCCCAGTCACTAGTTAACCCCCAAAGACCATAAGTGGGATCCATACCACGAGGTGACTTGGCATCTAAAGATGCAGAAGAAACAATGAACACCACAAATGTCTCTGTGCTCAACTCTACTCACTGCTTGGAAGCCAGCCCCTACTGAGCTCCGTGACCAGTAAGTGGAACTCCCATGCAGGCCATGCCTGTGCTCCCCTCACCATTCAAGGTGGGACAACAGCCCAATGTGCTCTTTGCCTCAGTCTCCCAGCCAGGCCTTGTCCTAGCTGCCACGGCCTGTGACTGGCTTTTGCAGGTTTGCCATTCTCACCTTGTTGGCATGTTGTGGCATCATCCCAATTGTGCCCCAGGTGTATCAGGCAGATGCTACAAAGGTGGCCCAGAGTGCGGACCAAGCACACACATGTGGTTTGACTTTGGCTCTGAGACTTGACGGTGTGTGGCGTGGAGCAGGTTCCCTGATTTTGAGTCTTAGTTTTCACATCTGTAAAAAATAGAGCTAATGTTCACGTGCCAAGATGTTAGGTTTGAATCAGATTAGTGCTATGGCACATCGTGGACTCCCAGCAAGCACTGGAGAGAAGCATGGAAGGTGGGATCCCACTCAGCCTGCCAAGGGGTATCAGAAAGATCTTCCTAGAGGAGGTTATAGCTAAACAGCATCTTTAAAATAACAAAGATAAGCCTGGCTAACACTGTGTGTGTGTGTGTGTGTGTGTGTGTGTGTGTCTGCATGTGTGGTTGGAAAGGGTATGGTGCAGCCTCTGAAGAGGAAGGACTTGGATGAAAAAATTTAATGATGTCAACACAAGAGAGCTATGCAGGTGCACCGGCTGGGGCAGAGTGTGAGGCAAAGAGCAATGAGAGATGGAACTGGAAAAGCACCCAGGGCTCTGAAGGACGTGTGTAAGTAGGGAGGCTGGGAACACTCACAAAGTTTTTACTTCTGATAAACATGAATTTACTGTTCATTTAGAATCACCAAATATCAGAGTTAAAGGGAACTTAACAATGAGCTTATTGTACAAATAGAAAAACTGAAGCCCACAAAGGTCTCCTTGTCAAAGGTGACACTGTTAATTAGTGACAGATCATGAACCGCAGTTTTTCATCTCCTCGCGGAGTGGTCTTGCGGTGTCCATAGTCCCCTCCCTTCCTCGCTCAGACACTGTGCACGTTCCCATCTCTGCGGTATCTACACAGTTTGCTGACAGCCCATATTCTGCATTCTTACTTTCTTTTTGTTTCTCCTCTTCTCAGTTTTATCAAAGTAATACGTGGTCTTGGTTTTAAAAACCAAACAGTGCCACCATGCTCATAACAACACACAGCAGTGGAAGCCTCCCAAGGGCAGTCTTCTGAGGGCACAAATTGGCTGTTAGCCTGGTGGTGTGCCTTTCTTCCATGAAGAGGGTGCTTGGGAAGTTGGTGGGTGGCACCTCAGATCTGAGTGGCAGCACGACATTAGGGTGCAGTCTCTGGGGCCAGATTTCCTGAGTTCAAATCCTGGCCAGCCACTTTCTAGCTATGTGATGCTGGGCAAGTTGCCATTGACTCGTGCCCCCTGTATTTGGCGTTCTCTGTGCTGTGCAAGGTGCTGCAGGATGGGGTCGGGGTGGTGGGGGGACAAAGAGGGCTCCAGGGCAACCTCTACCTTCAAGGAGCTCTCTGGCCACAGGGGGAGGAGCTAAGAGGCAAACACAGAGAAGGTCCTTGACCAGTGAAGAGAATGGTTTTACTTCCCGCTGGAGTCAGATGCCATGTTCTAGCTGTGACACCTTAGAAAAGTTAATCTAACCCTCTGAGCCTCACTTTTCCTGCTGAGAAACAAGGTAATAACAGGTACCTCTTTTACTGAATCATTGTGAGGATTAAATAAGACAAATGGATGAAAGTAGGAGGAGTTAAAGGAATCCACGATGGCCCTATGAAACAAGAAAGGGATCTATCATTAGATTTGAAAAATTCTTGGAAGATAGAAAGCAGATGGGATTAGATTGCAGAAACATAAGGACTACCCCCCCCCCAAAAAAAACCCATAGCCCTAAACATAGACAATAGGAAACTATCCAGAAGTGATAGAAATTCCAGAAATATTTTAAGCTCAGACTCAACAAATCTGAGAGAGCAGAAGGGGATTTTGGGCAATCATCAGGTTAATTACTAAAGTTCTGTATTCTGAGCAGCTGAGCCCACCAGGCCCCTGTCCCTCCCCACACCTAGGGAGCAGAGAGCAGGGATGATGTTTAGATCCAGGATAAAACCTCCGGACGGGAAGAAACATCCCAGAGAGGCAGAACAGAGCCGGAAGTAACTCCAGACAGCTAAGAAAGACAGAGAAAAAAAAAAAAAAAAAAAAAAGGAGGATGGCTGATTCATGCATTTGCCCCCAGAATAAACTCTGAGCACAGCTGTCTGAAGCAGGAGTCCTGACCCGGGAAACTCAGATGGACAGTTGGGCCAGAGAAGGAGAGAAATGACTCCAGATGACTTACACTCCTGTGAGAAGGAGAGAGCCCCCCTTCGCAGAAGGCAAGCTACTTGCTTGCACATCCTGCCCTCCACCTCCCTCCTCCCTACTCCTACCCTAAGTCACAAGGCAGCTGGAAACAGTACTTACATATACAGGCAAACAGGAACTTCAAATTGAAATGCAAACAATAGTTAAGAATGTCTAAACATTTAAGGAAAACAAACATTAAAAAGAAGAACCAAATCAACAAGGAAAATGGCTAATGTCCATGGAAAGGAAAAAAATAACTTTAAGATAAGTGTAATTAAAATTCAGACATGAGGGGCTGGCACACACTATCAATTAAGAGCAAATGGTATAAAAAAGAATCAGTTAGGATTCCATGATCACCAAATGTTTTTGAACATTTAATAGATGTGCTGAATAGTAGAATGCACACTGATTAAGAATGCATTTGTGAACTGGAGAGTAAAAAAAGGAGAGAGAGCATAAAAGAGAGGAAATAAAATACAAGAAAATGCAGAAAACTCACAAGTTTTTGGATTGAAAAGGGTCACAAAGAGACACTAAATGAATGAGCAGAAACTCGCAACTGGATACATACTGGTGAAATTGCAGAACGTAACATTAAAAGCTTCCAGAAAGAAAAAAATAGGTTACTTATAAAGGAATCAGGTGAGAATTAGATTTCTTTTCCTGGAAGCTCAAAGTCAGTGGAATCATATCTTCTAGTTTCTAAGGGGAAATCCTTTGGAAATCCCAATTCTATACTGTGCAGATGCCTGCGGTACCCTATGACATCCCTTGGGCCTCCTCTGTGGACATTTCCATAGAGCTCACTCACCTCCTGGGAACAACCTCCCTCCTCAAGCTGAAGTTGTGAGTCTTTCTTCTTCCTGCCCCCAGATCTTCTCTGATGACCACCCTGAAGTTCAGCCTGGAGAGGGAGGAGTTAATGCCCCTGAGGGCAGCCCTCTGACTCTTGACCAATTGGTGATGGGAGCTGGTAGAACTACCCTAGCCTCATGTCCTTCAGGGGTACAACTCTAGAAGGGCATTCTACATGCTTCTCAGGGGGTCCTGGCAGAGTGGAGCTGTGAACCTGCAGGAGCTTCCTCAATAACACACTCTTAGATTGCCTTTCCTCCCTTCCCTATCTGAGTAGCCCCCATCCTCATTCCTGCTTCCTGGAACAGCCTTGCAAATAAGCTACCTACACCCACACCCTTGTCTCAGGGTCGGCTTTTGGAGGAACCCAAACATAGACATAGGCTACTTGGCTACATTCAAGTGTAAGAGCAGCATGAAAGCACATTCAGACAAGCAAGGACTCCAAGTCTTTTCGCAAGTATTCGGGTGGATCACCTTCTCTCCTCGACATCTGCAGAGTGAATAAGCCCTGCCCTCATATACATTGATACCATTTTGGAGAAGAGAAAGGGGAGGGGAAGAAATGTTAAAAATGAAACATGTACTCCCCAAACACTGAGTCATCCAAAAGAGACTATGAAAGGTGGAACAGATGGTGGAAAAACCTGTAAATTGGCAAGTTTTAAGTTGGTTTCTTCTCCACCTCTCTCACAACAACTGCTACTACCCCACAGTGAGGAGAACCTGTGAGAGATTAGAGAATGCTTCTCCAGGGGCATGTGATCAGCCTTTGTTTCCAGCGGTTCTTCCTTGAGCAGGACTGTTCCAGGCATTGCAGGACATTTAGCATTCCTGGCCCCCAGCACTAAATGCCGGCGGCAACTTCCAGGCATTGTGACAACCAGAAACCCAACTATACCCACAAAGACAAGACCTTCAGGGACTATCATTAAAGGAAATAAAAAAGTTAGATGTTTTTAACATCTGAGTATAGTGTACATAGATTTGTGAGCCATTTATACCAGTTTGGGTCATCTTCCCAGATAGGCTGTTGCTAGCACCCTCCACCCACCAATATTATGGCATAACTGAATGCTGGAAGCACATTATGGAATGCAGAGGTGATGGTGGCCACAGGCATGGGATTAGAGCTGTTAGCAAAGGAAGAGGGATGCTATGGTCTGAATGTGTCCTCCAAAACTCATGTGTTGGAAACTTAGTCCCCAAGGCAACAGCGCTGGGTGGTGGGGCCTAATGGGAGGTGTTTAGGTCATGAGGGCATGAATGGATTGATGCTGCTCCAAAAAGGGATTGTGAAGTGGGTTCTCTCCCTTATACTCCTCTGCCATGTGAGGACACAGTGTTCATCTTCTGCTTACCCTTCTATCTTCCATATTCTGCCTTCTGCCGTGTGAGAGTGGAGTAAGAAGGCCCTCATCAGATGCCAGCACCTTGATCTTGAACTTCCCAGCCTTTGGAACTGTGAGAAATAAATTTCTATTCTTTATAACTTACTTGGTGTCAGGTATTTTGTTCTATCAGCACAAAATGGACAAAGATGGGCTGGGGGGGGGCAGTCAGGATTGTGAGCCGGTTCTTACCTCTGGGGAGTGAGGCACACCTCGGTCCCCAGCACAACATGCTCCCCTGGCCTGCTTGGCTAAGTGGTGAGTGAAGCTGACCCGAGGTCCATGTGGAGGACTCCCCCTTTGTGTTCCTAGAGAGGGTCTGGGGAGGGCAGGGCTGCCTGAAAGAGTGGACTCCAGGACCCCCTTCAGCCTGGCTTCCTGGGCCCCCTCAATCTGTCTGCATCCTGGTATCTGACTGTTCCCCTGGAGCTAGATGTTTTCCTCCCGTTGCTCACAAAAAATCATTCTCTCTATAAGCCTCCTGCTCATGCTTTCTCCTACTTCATCCCTTCTGTGTCCTGAAACGGACACAGGCCCCAGCACCTGCTCTGACCTCTCCAGCCCACATGGACAGCCTCTTTCCTTCTTGAAGACTTACACCCATGACTTACCATGTAAGGGAGCTGACCCCAGAAAGGCTAGAGAGAGAAGATACGTCAGAGGTAGACTCCTTGAAGATCCAAATCCAGAGAGAGAAAAGAGGACAAATATATTCCCTTCTACATCGGTAAGAAGGAAGTCAGGAGTTTGTTTTTCATGTCTTGTGTCCGGTGGCCCGCCCCAGGAAGTGTCATCTCATATCAGCTCTGAAAATCATCCTAAAGGCCATTCTCCCATCTTCCCACGTGGGTCTTCCCTCCTACCAGCATGCCGTGTGAACTCCTCCAGCAGGTACCGTTGGTTTCCCCAGGGCCTTCTGAATCCCGCAGAGAAGGCGTTGTGGGTGGGAGGGAGGGCAGGTTCGGTACAATTCCTGACAGACAGATCCAGAAAGGTCCCAGCTGTGGATTTCCTGGTGCTCATTTCCAAGGTTGCCTCTGTGGCCTGGACCTCATGAGCTGTCTGCATGGATGTGGCAGAGGCACCAGCAAAGGCCCATCTTCCCTGGATGCATTAACATTGGCTTCCTTCTGCAGCATTTGGGTGGCCTCCCTGAGGAAGCTGCCCTGGTGAGAATGTGCATCAGTCTCCACTTTTGGGCTGTTTTCCCAGCAGTTCTTCAGTGCCGTTCCGGTGCCACAGAGCAAGGTCCTGTTACAGCAATCGAAGCTGATTCTGGGTGAGCCTGACTGGCTTCCTGGGCCAGAGGGGAAACTGAGGCTCACTGGTAGTGTAGAGACAAGAGGTGTTCAGGAGGCTCAATTCTAAGTCCAGCTCTGCTCCTCATTGACAGTGTGATTTGGGACAAGTTATTAAAGATCACTGAACTCAGTTTCTCGATCAGTGAGATGATTTTAAGTAACCCACATAGGTTACTGTGGGGCTAAAACAAGATTATCGTTAATAGGGCTGCCAGATAAAGTACAGGATGCCCAGTTAAAGTTGAATTTCATATTAAAAAGACAAAAGTGTTAGTGAGGATGTGGAGAAAAGGGAAACCTTGTATGCTGTTGGTGGGAATGTAAATTGGTACAGCCACTATGGAAAACATTATGGAGATTTTTTAAAAAATCAAAAATAGAACTACCATATGATCCAGCAATCCCCCTGCTGGGTATTTATCCAATGGAACTGAAATCAGTATGTTGAAGAGATATCTTTACTCTCATGTTCATTGCAGCATTATTAACAATAGCCAAGATATGGAATCAAACCCAGTTTTCATCAATAGATGGATGAATAAAAAAACTGTGGCATACAAAGGAATTCATAAAAAAATAAAAATACCATGATGTGTGTGTATTCATGTGTACACGCACACCCACATATATATATATATATATACACACATGTACACACGCACACACACAAACACACACACAAAGGAATACTATTCAATCTTAAAAATGAAGAAACTCTTGTCATTTGCATAGGTGAGCCTGAAGGACATTATGGTAAGTGAAATAAGCCAGGCACAGAAAGACAAATATTACATGATCTCACTTATGTGTGGAATCTAAAAAAGTTGAACTCAAAGAAACAGAGAATAGAAGTGTGGTTGCCGGGGACTGTTGTGGGGAGTGGGGCTGGGAAAACATTGATCAAAGGTTACAAAGTTTCAGTTAGACAGGATGAAAAAGTTTGGGAGATCTATTGTACAGTACCATGACTATAGTTAATAATGCATACTTAAAAATTGCTAAGAGAGATCTTAAACATTCTCACTATAAAAAACTATTTGTATGTGAGGTGATATGTTAATTAGCTTGATTTAACCATTTCTGAATGCATACATACATCAAAACATCACATTGTACACCAAAAATATACACAATTTTTATTTTTCAACTATAATTTAAAAAGTTGAATTTCAGATAAACAACAAATAATCTTTTAGTATAAGTGTGTCCCAAATATTGCATGAGACATACTTACACTAAAAAAAGTTGTTTATTTGAAATTTAAATTTAATTGGGCCAACTGTGTTTTTGTTTGCTAAATCAGGCAATCCTGATCATTAATGTAACAGGAATAATAATGCCTGCCTCTTGGTGGAAGTACAGAGTGTGCCATAGCACTAATCTAATTTAAACCTCATACTCCTGCAAGTAAACATTAGTTCCGTTTTTACAGATGTGGAAACTAAGGCTCAACAGGATTAAGGAACCTGCCCCACACTGCACACCACCAAGTCTCAGAACCAGAGTCAAACCAGGTGTGTGTGCTCGGTCCCTACACTCGGCCATCTTTGTAACATCCATGGTCAAGCCTGCAGCACAAATGGAATGATGCTCCAACACTCCAATGAGGAGCTGTGAGAATGGCAAACCTGCAAAAGCCAGTGCATAGGCCGTGGCAGCTAGGACAAGGCCTGGCTGGGAGACTGAGGCAAAGAGCACATTGGGCTGTTGTCCCACCTCGAATGGTGAGGGGAGCACAGGTGTGGCCTGCATGGGAGTTCCACTTACTGGTCACGGAGTCACAGAGCTCATGTGGGGACTGGTTTCCAAGCAGCAGGTGGAGTCAGACATGTAGACATCTGGGATGTTCATGGCTTCTTCTTTTGGGTCTTAAGGTGTCAAGTCAGCTCAGGGTATGGATCTCACACATGGTCTCTGGATATTAACTAACAGTATTGTAATTGCTGTTTATATGTTCATCTCTCTGATTAGAACCCAGTGATACACTCCTTGAGAGTATAGGCTATGATTTGTTTGTCCTGTGTCCCCAGCATATAGCAGAGGGCTTTGTATGTACCAGATGATCAATCAGTATTTGCTAAACAAATGAAAGGATTAATGTGGGTGAGGCACGGTGTGTGACATTTGTCCTTAGGGGAGCAGAGAGGAAAAGAAGCCATGGGGCCAAGGGTACTAATTCAAAAGCAATAGCTGGGACAACTGAGTACTGCACCCTGTTCTGAGAGAGGACTGGTAATCAGAGCCTCAAGCTATGTTCCTTTCCATGTGCCCTTAGGTGTGCTGGGTCTGTGCACACAGTGGTGACTGCTCATGGTAGAAGAGACTGAGGCACAAGTGTACAGCCAGACCAGAGGGAGCCACATCTGAGAGCAAGCTCTGCAGCTCTGCTTTACCTGGGGATATGTATGATGGGGCTGGGATGGGGTGAGGGAGAGCATGCCAGCCATGACAGTCTTTCCTCACACAGGGACCAGGGGAAGGGGAGGAGGAGGGTTCTTGTTATGAAAGAGGCAGGTATCAGTGTTTCCAGCTAGTTTATTACCTTGTCTTCCAAAATTATAATAAACATTTATTCATGCATTCATTGAACAGATATTTTTGCTCTTACCTTGTGCAATTATAAGTATTATAAATTATTGTGACATACTATATTCCTACCAGTGTTGGCAACTGAGGTGTTTTAAGAGGCTATTCTAACTAATTGAAATTTTAGCCCTTTGATGGGTTTGAAACATGGTCACAAATTCTCTGACCCTCCTCCCATTCTATGTGGTTCTTTGTTCCCTCCTTTTTAGTCTCTTCCACTCATCTACACCAAGATGCCAGGCCTGTCAGTGAAACTGTTTTGGACCCTCCAAACCAGTTCATCCACCAGCTGATACCACTAAGTGACCTGACAATGCCCTGTGCAGCAGAAGGGCCACCAGGACGCCCTGCCCAAGTCCCTACCCTTCAAAATAATTAGATATAATAAAATGGTACTTGTTTCAGGCCACTAAGATTTGGGTAATTTGTTATGGGACAACTGTGAAAATATTTATATTTTAGATGTTTGCCTAGAAACTGTTCTACAACACTTTTGGCCTTTCCTTGGCTATGGTGGTCATGGAAGTGCATGACTTGGATTCCCTTGAACTTGCTACAGGGAACAGAATTCACTGACAGCCTCCAGCTGCTGCCCTCAGGAATGCAGAGGCAGCAGTCTGGATGGATGTGATGCCCTCCTCCAGGATGCAGTTTTTGTATTCAAACAGAGACCTCTATTTAGTGCTGTGTCTTCAACAGGAAAGATATACATGTCCAGGAAACGAAGCATGAAATCAAGAGTGGTCCTACTTACCATCACTCTAAACAATTCACTGGGGATTTTGTGCTTCCAGTGCCTCCAACTAAGGGGATTGCAGGACTGGAGGCCTTTGTCCTCAGAGGAAGTATACTCTTTTTCAGGGGACAAAGTAAGGATCCCATTAAACTACAAGTTATGCTATAGCCAGGGCATTTTGAACTCTTTGCACCCAGGGACCAGCAGGCAGGAAGAGGAGTTTATTGGCAGAGGTAATTGACTCTGATCAGCAAGGAGGCTGCTTTTACACAACTGGGGCAGGGAGGAATGCTTGTGGAACCCAGATGACCCCCTTAGGTGCTTCCTGGTACTCCTCTGTACCATTGTAACTGTGAATGGAGATGTGAAGCAACTCTAGCCTGACAAGGGTATGGGATACCAGTGATTCAGACCTCTTCGAAATGCAGATTTCTGTCATACCACCACTTAAGCCACCCAGTCTTGCCAAAGCAATAGTTGAGGATGAGGGGACATTAGAATGCATATGCAGAAGGAAGAGGATGAGTACCAGTTATGGCTCTGAGATCAACTGCAGCGTTGGGGCCTATAGTTCATCCCACTAACCTCCCTCTTCTGAGTTTTCTCTTATAAAGAGAAAGAAACCCAAGGAGACCATGGAATAGCTGCTTCTTGAACATGAATGGAGAAATGAATCTGTATGGTTAAAGGATTAATTGTTGTGCCATGGGACACACCATTCAGACTTTCTTTAGGTGAACCTACTACAGGGGGCGCAGTGGATGGCCTCCAGCTGCCGCTGCCCTGAATGCTGAGTCCGTGATCCACCCCCACCCCGCACTGCTCTGTAGCCAGTGAAGGGGCACAGCAGGCTCCCTCCCGTCCAGCACAGAATTGTGGAACAAGAATTGTGCAATAGCGCCAGCCCATGCTGTGCCACACGAGTTCCTCTGAAGAACACCTTTGCTTATAGACTCCTCATAGTGTTTCTCTCTGATCTTTCCTTTCCCCTCCAATTACATGTATGTGGGAGCATCTTCACCAATTCCCACATTTCTTTAATGGACTTTTCTGTATTTTCCTGTCTTCTTTATTTTTTATGTACTTAAATTTGGATTTTACATTGACTTATATTCCAGTTTCCTAAGCCTATGGGTTTTTTCCACCTCTTTCAACTTTAGTCATATTTTCTACTGCTCTATCTTTTAGTTCACTAATACTCTCGTCTCCTGTGTTTGATCTTTTGTGAGCCCATCTAAGGTGTGCTGAATTTTGAGATATTGCATTTCTAATTCTAGCATTAATTTACATTTAATTCTTCTTATAGACTACAATATTTTGATGAATGTATGTTGACATTATCTTTCTCCAAAGAAGATTTGCCTTCCCTTCTGATAGGAGATAAAATGGTGGCTGGTCACCTTAATAAAAATCAGGTACTGTGTTTAGTTGAAACTGAGTTGCAAGTATTTTCTACCAAAAGTGAACTTAAATAAGTGTACTAATCAAATTGCTCATTTAAAGTATTTAATTATTGAAGAAAATACCAATTAAGATACAAAGAAATATACTAAATAATTTAAGTATACATTGATGCCTTTTTATCCAATCCTAGACACATTCTTTGTCTGCATAACTTTGAGTTTTCTATCATATTAAATAGTAATTGATTTATGTTCACTTAGAATGTTCATTTATTCATTAATTTAAACAAATATATATTGAACTCTAGTTCCATGTACTCCTCAAAGCACTCAAAGTTTAGAGAAGGAAATGACATATACATAATTACAATTCAGGCTAAAATTCAGTTAGTACTACGAGGCAAGGCTTTCAACTTATTTCCTTTCGCCCCCCATTGATTGGCACATGACCTGGACATATATATGGTAGACTACGGAATAGGGGTAATTCCATAGTAGCTGGCTCTCATTCTACCATTGCTCTTGCACTAAAGAGAATATACTGGATCACAAATGTTGCAGAAACCATTTGGGGATGTTGCTTATCTCACAATGGTTATCTCCCCTCTGAGAATGGCCTAAGAAAATAAAAAGGGGTCTCTAGAAGCCATGTCTCTGCTATGTAGCTCTAGATGTTCCCTTCTCTGCTCTCTGGATGAAGCCAGTCTATAGCAAGAGAGAAGGAAGCCAAAGAAGTTGGCATGCACAGAGAAGCAGAGAGTCCTGGCAGTGTTTGTATCCCCAGTTCCCACAGTTAACCAAGATAGCCTAGTGTAGTGGTTTAAAAACGGGTCTGCAAATTATTTGACACTCATCTCACTTAGAGGTAGCATAAATTTCCCTTCTTCTTGAATCACAGGGGGCTTAAGACTCGCTTATAACCAAAACAGTAGAGCTGACAGGACATTATGAATCTTCTTATAGGTCATAAAAGGTGATACAACTTCAATGTTGTTAGCTGGAAAAATTGCACTAGAGCCGGGAGCTGCCATGTAAGAAGCTCCATTGCTATGAGACTGCCATGCTGTGAGGAAGCTCAGGCCATATGGAGAGGCCACATGTAGATGCTCTGGTTGACAGCCCCAGCTGAGGTCCCAGATGACAGTTAACATCAGCCACCCAGGCTTGTGAGTGAATAAATTTTAAGTAATTCCAGACCCAAGACTCAAGTCACCCCCAGCCATTGAATCTTCCCAGCTGAGGCCCCAGATATCATGGATCATAACCATTCCCATTATACCTTATGCAAATTCCCAGCCCATATACTTCATGAGCATGATAAAATGCTTGCTTTAAACTACTAAGTTTGGGGATAATATGTTACACAGGAATAGTAACTAGAACATTTAATAACGTTCCTCTTTTTGGTGTTAGCTAGTGTGAGTGAGACTTTTGTCTTTTCCAACCAATAAGACCTGATTAATATAGCAATGGAGTGAAAACGATGGTATCGTGGGAGTAATTTAAGTCTCTTTTAATTTATTTTAAGAAAACATGTATACTAATAGTAATATTAGTAACAAAATACTTTCTACTCACCTGAAAACCTACAGGCATTCAGCAACACAGGTAGAAGAGACAAAGAGGGAAAGTTCTGAGAGAGTGGAGGATGGGGAAGAGTGATCACATCCTGCAGGTCTGGTGCAGAGGGCTGCACATGTGTTGTCCAAGCAATTAAAAAACCAAATTTTGCCACACACCTGCTTAGCTTTGTGTTCAGGTGTGTTCTTCTGTCCTGCCCCGCTGGCTCCAGCTCTGTGAGAGGCCCTCTTTCCAGGAGGCATGAGAATTTTGCCTGTTTGCCCTGGCACAGGGAAGACCCTTGCTTCCTATTATTTTCTCTGTCATTACTTTTTTAGGTAACCTGCTCCATGCATATAGCTCTTGTTGCCTAGATGGTTTCGAAGTTGATCGTTCAGCTCTCATACTTCCTTGTCCAGAAAAGAAGACATGATAGAGAAAAAGATCATGCTGTATCTCTTTTCTCCATTGTGCAAGCCTGTCTTCAACTGTTGGTGGTCTCCTCCAAACAGAATAGATTTCTTATGGGAACATGTGGTTAGTCACCCAGTAGGCACCTTGAGTGCTTCCATTAACTGAAAACTCTTTGCACAGACTACTCAGGATAACTAATTTAATTATCCTTAGAGAACTGTAAGTTTCCCCAAACCCAGAGCCCATCGTAATGTTGCTTTTCTGATCATGATAAAAACATTTTCAGTCCCTGCAGTCAGCCTTTGGACCTGAAAGCATGGCGGCTGGTGCCTTCATGGTGGTCCTGCGCTGCCCTGCAGGCAGTAAAGGGGGCAGGGTGGCTTTCCTTCTTGAAACCCCCAACCCACAGTGCCTGCTTTCACTGTGGTTTCTTTCCCCATCTTTTTCACATTGCCATCTTCAATTCCCACTTCTACTGTTGCTATGGTCCATTTTGTGTCCATTTCTCCTCCATTTTATCCATTTGTCCTTTTATTTTTCACTTCTAAACATTTTCTGGGGCCCCGCGTCTAGCTCCAAACTCCTCAGCGAGGCGACCCCCGCAGGTAGCAGGGGTATATTCTGGCCAAAGACTTAGACAAATGTAAGAAAATAACCTGTGACTGTGTGAAAAATAAACACACACACACACACACACACACACATTTGCTGTTTAGAATCAAAACTGATTGGCAACATAATTATCTTTAAGGCAGTTGGATTTTCAGTTCAGGGAATGACCTCAGTGGCCCTGGATAAATTTCACTGGTCAAGAGGGTAAAGAACTGTGGAGGAGGTGCAGAGCAATGAACCTTCTCTTACCTGCAGGTTTCTCCAGGCTTGTAGACTCTCTCAGGCTCTGACTATGCAAACAAATCACATCTTGGCACAGGCTCCAGCTCCACACAGATGAGAGTGGCAAGGATGGCATTCGGGACATACCAGAGAGCTGTGCCCCAAATTCTAAGGGCTCAGGGCCCCAGCGTGTGAGCACTGGGTGGGACTTGGCTTACACACCTGGGAACCCAAGAGGTGGGGCAGGTGGTTTGGTAGGTCTTGATGGCAGCTGAGGGCAACACGACCAGTGAGAGAAGGCAGAAGGGCTCTGGTGGTGGGGCGCACTTGATAATGAAGAGCACTTGTGGCAAGGCCTCAGCCCCCAAAGCAGACCAAGCATGAGGAGCAGACAGAACAGATCAGGACATGGAAGGTGAGAGAGGAGTCTGGGTCTGGCGGCAGGAATCTGCCGAGGGCTGCTTAGCGGCTTTTCCACTGGTAGCTAAGAGGGTGGCTCTCTGGAATCCTGGCTGCCCACAGAACAGTCCCATCTTTCCCATTGGAGGTCTTATTTGTGCCAGGGTATTCTTCTACCCCTAGCATAGGGCAAAGAGACAACCAGAGTAAGGGGATAGCCATGGCTCAAGTTTGTGCATCACGGTTTGCAAAGTTCCTTTGTATTTGCTCATCAAACTCCTCTCTAAGGAGGGAGGTACAGGCAATTAGCCCCAACTCACAGGGGAGGAAGAAGAGGCCAGGCAAGTAAGCAGGTGTGTCTCGGCTTACACTATTGTGGTAATAAATGTGTAAGGCCTTAAAATCTTTGATTCGGCTTTGCTTAAAATTAGGTTTCTGCCTGTGGGCAGAATTTTTTAGTAGGAACCTTGAGAGGATGAGAAGCCCTTGATATAAGAGTTTTTGAAAATGCAAATCAATGGATGAACCACAGCTCTTCATTTAGAAAGAAAGAAACTTTGTTGAATATTTATATACCATTACCTAAAATTTTTTGTTAATTTATATTTATTCTGTATTTTATCATAAAGTTGAGTTTTTAAATATGCTTATCTACTAAGAGGCAAAGACTAGCTTTCCTATCATATTAAGAAACTATTGCTCAATAGTTTCAAGGCCTGCTGACTTGTAACTGGTAACCTTGACAAAAACACATTCATTTAGAATGTCAGAGCACTTACTGTAAAACATTACATTTCTTTCTTTAAAGTTGTAATTTATGATTGCCACAGGAAGTTGGCTTTCTCATCAACCTTGTGATAATTAACCTGTGATCATGACCTTATTGATCAAATTATAATGAACTCAACCAGTACAAAAGATTCTCTTAGAATCAAGAATGCTTCTAAGGGCTTTTCTCTTTGAAAACATTATCTTACAAGTTAAAAATAAGAATGTCTGCTAGGTTAATTTTTTAACACACATAGAATCTTGATTTTCCATAACCTCATGATACTTCTCAACCTCTGGGCCTGCAGGTGTCTAGTTTTCTCCTCCTCTTCTGGCCCATTCTTCCATGGCTTCAAGCTCACGCAGGGTACCAGTTCCTTCAGGAAGTCTTCCCTGCTCTCCACTCCAGGAGACCAAGAGCCCCACATCTGCATTCCCCCCAGCATCCTGAGCTTGTCCCCATCACTTCTTTTATGACATCAGATTGAGACAGGCTGTTTACTTGAATATTTCCCACCTCACTGTGAGACCCCAGAGGATGGTGATGGTGTCCTTGCTGTCTTTGTATGCTGTGCACAATGTCCGATGGCCAAAATATTCATTGAACGGCAGTGGGAGCAGAACTGGGACTTCCTGGTACAGTGTTCTTCCCAGCTCTGCCCCATTACAGCCCCTGCTGCAGAATGTGTGTGTGTGTGTGTGTGTGTGTGTGTGTGTGTGTAATTGAGACACAGAGAAAGGGAAGAAGGAAGGGAGGGAGAGAGGGAACAGAGGTGAGTTGTTCGTGACTTCACTCTGAATGCTGTGATGAGACAGGTGAACTGAACTGGGCACCGAGGGACCTTCAGGGCCCGGTGTAAGGGATTCTTCTGATCTTAGAGTTTCACAGTTGGTACGTTGGTTGCTTTACCCTCTGATAGGTCTCAACACCACCACTGCCCACCACTTTTTGAGTACCTACTGTGCTTCAGGACACACAGTAGGCAATTTACACATATGTTAACACTAAAGCTCTAATTAGAAGACTGGAATAACTGGTAGAGCCTTAATAAATGAAATTCACCAGCAGATTCAAATTTCATTCAAGCCATTCATTTCCACCTCCTCTGCCATCCAACCTTCTCTCAGTGACTAATATGCCCTCTTCTTCCTGCCCTAATTTGTCTTTTTTGTGGAGCTACTAATGAGTTGGGAGGGGCCATAGGAGGCTGTTAAGGAACACTGGGAGGAGGAAGAGAAGGATCTGGAGGAGGGGGAGGGGCAGGCAGCCAAGGGTGTGGGTACTCGACAAACCGGGTCATTTATCTTGCATGTCCCTGAATGGGTGTCCCAATTACTTAAGGTATTTTAGGTTCAAAGATCTGTCAAGACACTTTTTTCTAAAGGACTTGCTGTATGTCCTACATCTGTCTTGTTTCTCAGCAGGAGATAATGATGTATGGTGCATAAATCTTTGCAGAGTGCCAATTAATGCCGGGTCTGCTTCTTTGAAGTGATGTGAGGACTGATTCCTCAGGCTGAGTTCTGCGTGGAAGCCCGGGGAGGGTCTGCTTCTTTGGCTCTGTGAACTCCAATCAGCTGAGAGAGATGGGGCTGGAGAAATGCTGCTTTTTCCGGGTGACTGGTCTGCAGGGCAAACATGCCCTGTCAACGGCAGGGGAAGCTGTGCTTGGTTTTAGTTATAGTCATGGGTAACAACCCTATTAATCAAGAGCCTAATCAGCTGGCTCTGGGATATGATGGTGAGGGTGGCCATATAATTTACTGTCCAATCTAGGATACTTTTGAGACTGAAAAGAGAGGGCTATTAATAATTTTGTCGGCAGAACAGGTGTAAATTGGGACTGTCCCAGGCAAACCAGGACATATGGTTACCCTAAGGTGATACGTCAACTTTATCAATTAATTCTTGGAAGCCCAAGGAATAGGCTTCTCTGCATATCATGTTCTTCAGAGAAAAGTGAGTCTTATCTGATCATCACTCTCCTACTTGTCTCTTCTCTGTGTGTTGAACAAATACACAGTGTTTTGTAGGCTGACACTTTTAAAGAACAAAGGTTTGGATGCTGGATAGACCTGGGTTTGCATCCCAGCTCTTACTAGCTGACCTCATTGAGTAATCAACCATCCTGGTTTTTCTGGAACTGTCCCAGGTTTAGCAATGAAAGTCTTCAGACCTAGGAAGCCCTTAGCTGCAGGCAAACTGGGAAATTGGTCATCCTGTTTGGTAACCTTGCTGAGCATGGAGTGTGGGCATGGAGTGTGGTCATGGCAGCTCTCAGAAGTCAAGGGTAGGATCCAGACACAGTGTGGGCCACTGGAATAGAACAGTGATGGTGGACTGGCACAGTAGTGTCAGAGTGGTGGGGATCCAGAGGCATGTGGAGAGGGGCCTCCAGGAGGCAGCTGTGGAAAAGAAAATGGGCCCAAGAGTTTTACTGGCCAAATGTAGTGTAGATGATGCAGTGAGCAAATGTAGGCAGAATCAAAGCGAGGAGGGCCCAGCAATGGCCAAGAAAAAATGTTGGAGTCGAAGCTGGAGTGGGGTGGAGGGCAGTGAGATGCACACACAGCAGTGCAGGGTGAGTTATGTGAGGCGTCACCCAAGAGACACAAGACAGGGGCTGAGTTTCTGTCATTTGGCAAGCGGGGTCCAATAAACAGGTGGGTCACGGACTCGAACAGCAGAGGAGTTCAGGACATAAGTAATGTGCCTTGTAGAGTTCCTGGCACAGGCGGCTGCTCCATAGAAGTGAATTTGTTCTCCTTCCCATCTTGTCCTCCCAATACAACGTTCTTCCCATCTTTGCTTTATAGATACGCTGTTTTTCACCAAATAACACATTTGGATAAATGATAAAGAAAAAAAGAATGCAAGTGTCAAAATAACAGCAACAGCAGCAGCAACAGCAAAAACACCCACTACAGTACCAGATAGACAAAGCTGGTAAAAATCATGCTCACTTCTCCTTTGTCTATCTCACTCTTTTGCTCTTTCTCTCTCTCCCTTCTATCACCTGTCTGTCACCTATCATCTATTCACCTTTTCTTACAGATATTACTGTACTGCCTAGGGCAAATAAATTCACTTCCCTGAGAATCTATAAAATGTAGGGGTTCATCTACTTAATCCTTAGCATTTTATTTGACTCTTAGAATTTCTAATTCCCAAATTGCATACTTTCTGAAGGAATTTTCTTTACATCTTCTCTGTGAATTTCCAAAGCACCATCAATGGGCCATGAGGTAAGGGTGAAGGTAAAACTATGGGCCAAGAGGGCACCAGCAGGTCTGCTGTAGCCCAGGGGAGGGATTGTAGGATCGCTGCAGCCCAGGAGAGCACCAGGAGGACTGCTGCACTTCAGGGAGCACCCAGAAAATTGATCTTGCTTAGGTGAACACCAGTAGGAGTGACACATCCCACAGGAGCATCAGGAAGACTGCTGTAGTCCAGGGGAGGACTCAAAGAGCTGCTATTGTCCAGGGAAGCACTAGGAGGACCACTGCAGCCCAGGGACATGTGTGTAGGATGGTCTCAGCCCAGAGGAGCACCAGCAGGGATGCCACAGCCCAGAGAAGGAGTGCAGGGCTGCTCTGGCACAGGCAAACTGAAGCCATAGTGAACATTCTGATCATGGGAAGCCCAGTGTCCTGTCCTTGTTTTCTCTGGAGGCAGGAGAGTCCTCTCCCCTCCTTTTCTTATTATCTCATGCCTACGTTCATCCCAGTGCTGATTCCCAAGGGTGGTGTTGATTATAGGGTGAAGAGAGATGGACAGTGAGGACACGATAAGCTGGACAGTTGGTGTGATGACAAGGGGTCCTTCCCAGGTGGCCCCACAGTGCAAAGGCCTTTCTATGGGATAGGGGAGTATATTTCAGGGGTCAGGAGCTTCTGTCAGAAAGGGATAGATTTTTGCCCAGACTCTTATTAGATTATATTCTTTTGTTGCATCCCTTTTTGACATTAAAGGGAGGAATAAAAAGAGAGAGAAAGAACAGCTAGGGAACTTTGGTGAAGCACAAGTCCTGAAATCTTTTTTTTAGCGGGGCAGTTGGGAGGAATCTTGGTTTTTGTATCCGCAAAATGAATCACTAGTTCTTAACTTCTTTCTTTTTTGTTATAACCCCCTCTGAAAATGCATTGAAAACTATGGACATACATCCCAGAATAGTACACACTAGTGTGTGTCTGTGTGTGTGTGTGTGTGCATGTTAGGTTTTTTTTTTTCATATTATTTTAAGAGATTTATGAACTCTTGTAAATCCAACCACAGATCTTATTTTTAAAACTGCAGCATTAGGAGATACAAAAATTCCTTCTAAGTTCCAGCTTCTCTGATTTTCCTATAGAGAAAGGTTGGACAGGATAGAAGATGGGAGGGCTAGGAGTTGGTGGGGGGTGGGGTTAGGTTTGCTTGATGATGGAAGCCAGTGTCTGCAGCCAGAACCCTGAGTGTCTGGCCCTGGCAGCAGCCCCACCTCCAAATGAGCTACTGGAATGTAAGAACGCAGATTGATGAAAGCAATAAACCATTTTCAGATTCTCTGTTCATGGGGACGGCAGGTGTGCAGAACAGGCAGTGTTCTCTGCCAGTTTGGGAGGAAGAACACCTTGGAGACTGGGCATGCACCAGTGCTGGCTGCAGCTAAGCCAGTGGTGGGGAGACTGCTTGCCTCTGCTTGCAGTGCCTGCTGCCTACATCTAGGGGCTGGTGTGGTCCCTTCATGGTGTGCTCCTAGCAGGAGACATCCTAGGACTCCATCTGACCTTACTTGGGTGAAGCTCCTGGGGTGGGAGTAGGAAGATACCTGGAGCACTTACATGGTGCTCGTCATCAGAGCTGTGTTTGTATAGGGTGTGGAGGGCTTGGTGGTTGAGCACGAGTGGCAGCTGACGAGGTGGACCAAAGAAGGATGGGTCAAGTTAGAATGGAGCCTCTGTTTCTCAATTTTCCAGATGGGTACATGGGTACATGGCTGTACCCATGAATGAGTTTGCAGGAGCTGAAACTCTGGCTCCTTTCTCCTTTTCCTCTTCCCAGAAATGTAGAAAGGGCTATGGTTCTACTGCCTTCCTATGGATTGATGACCTCTCCTAGTTCTGCCGGCTGACGCAGAGGCACCTGTCTCTCTGAGGAGCCAGAACCGGGAGTGACAAAGGGGTGAAGTGTGAGAGAAGTGCAGGTAAACCTGATGCTGGGCCAGAGAACAGGGGGTGGCGGGGAGGAAAGCAGGGGTCAAAGTCAGGGTGGAGGGTCAATGTCAGGCCATCAAGATCAGACCCAGACATAGGGACCTGAAGACAGGGACTGAGCCAGCCTCTGTGATCGAAGGCCCTGACACTGTTGGCATGGCAAGACCAGGGCTTGGGCAAGCCACTTAATTTCTCTGAGCCTCAGTTTCCTTGAATCCAAGAGGCTACTAATAACCTCTACCTGGCAAAGTATTAATAGCTGTAAGAATGAAAAACGAATGTAAATCATTTAACACATTCGTGGCACAAAGAACAGCTTTAATTAACAGTAGCTCATTATCACCGTGTGCTAGCTACTAAGCAAGGTCCTTGGATAGGCTGGGGGAGTGATGGTTATGAAAATCAGTAAGATATCTCTCAGTTCTCAATTTGCTCACAGCTTCACAATTACCATCTAAGGTAGACTGTGATGAGTGCTGTTATAAATGAAACCACTGTTGCTGAATTTCTCCTGTGACCCCATAATTGCTCACTTGTGGTAAACCTCTCGAGTGACCGAAACCCTCACAGACAAAGATATTACAGAATCATGCTTCCAATTAATGTCTCCTAACTTGGATTACAAATGTGGGCTAGAATTTCTCTGGGTCACTGCTGACTGTTTCTCAGGTAACTGGAACTAAAGAGTATGCACAATGACATTCTTTAAGGATGTTTTTTAAAATATAGAGGTATGTGTGTAAGAGGAACCTTTTATACCATGGGCCGTTGAACCACAATGGGGAAAAATTGAGGACCACAAACTAAGGCCAGTTATAATTTCTTTCTCTTTTTTCCCAGAGAATACAAAGCTCCTACTCATTCACTTTCATAATTAGAACAGGTCTCTAAGTAAGTTCAACAAATGAGAAAACAACACCCCTTTGTTTATATGTAATCAGTTATTAATGGAAATAGATGGTGGAAGGGTGGAGAGAAACCAACCCAGGAAGGACCAGACATGGAAAAGTAAAACTGACAGGGACACACGAGGACTGGGAGATAGAGAGCACAGGAGTGTGTGTGTGTGTGTGTGTGTGAGTGTGTGTACGCGTGAAAGAGAGACATGAGAGTGGGGGCAGGGAGAGCAAGGGCAGGGGCATTCTAAACCATACCCTTTAAAGCCAGGTCATTGAAATTTTTCTGTAAAGGGCAAGATAGTAAATATTTTAGGCTTTTTGAACCACATGGTTTCTATTGCAGCTACTTGACTCTGCTGTTGTAGGGCAAAAGCAGCCCTAGATAACACATAAATGAATGAGCACACTTTATTTCAATAAAACTTTATTTACAAAAATGCTTGGCCCCCTAGATTTATTCCACAGGCCATAGTTTGTGAATGCCACTCTAAATCATGCCTCTTTAAATAGTCAATGACTAGTGATGTCTCTCCTGGTTTCTCAAGGCTGGGATTCCCTCAGATACCTCTAAATAGCCCAGTAAGTTCTATGAGGATCACGGACTCTGGGAGGTCCCTAGCCTTAGGTCCTTTCACTCTAGACCACACAAGCTGGCACCATTTCTACCAGAAAGGAGGAGCTTCATCTTGGGTGGTGGGAGGGTGAGGTGGGAGGTGAATGCACTCAGGCCACCCAGACCCAGCCAGCCAGCAAAGCGCAGGGCCGAAGCCCACGCCCAGGGCTTATGCCGCCTCCCCGGTAAACATGTCATCTGGGCTGGGGCTTTCGCTCTAGCCCCTGGTCCTGTCATTTGTCCCAGCACATAATGATTCTGACTTCTGGCATTTCAAGAGTCTGCTGTTAAAAAATGTGGCACTCTGATCCCATCCATTGTTGAAATTCTGGAAAGAGAAATAAATAATTTGAGGCACATGGTGGATTCATCAAGGAAAGCCCTGGGAGAGAAGAGGGAAAAGACAGCAGAAGTGGAGAAAGGAAGAATGCTCTCCAGGGGTTATTTATCTCTTTGCTCTTCTTCCTGAGAGAGCTGGGGAGGGGGCGGGGGTAGGGGTGGTGGACAGCCTGCTTGGGGAGGCTCTGAGACAGACCAGATGTGGGCTGACCTCATGGTCATTTCTAACTCCAGCTGTCTAGGATGTTTAACATTCCCAACGTTTAGATTTATATAATGCTGTTCCCCTGCAGAGTTCAAGGCATTCAGTGTGATATACTGGAAAAATGCTGAGTTAATTGTTGGGAGATCTGGGACATCATTCCGGTTCTGCTGGCTGTTTGAGGTTGGGCTAGACCAGTGTCTCCAATGTGCTCCGAGTGTCCTGTAAGAGGACTATTGTGTTGAATGAGTTTGGGGAAAGCAGTGTTAAACCAAATGAAACAGGTTTCCTCACTGCAGTACCCCCCATGCCCGTTAATGTGCAAATGTGCTTTGTGAATGACCAGCAGTCATAAGCACAATGTGTATGTGTGATATCACCTACCATCTAGTCTTCCATGCGCTTTTACTCTTCCCAGATTTCAGAAGCACAGCAATGCCCTATTTTGTCTCTCCTTGGGCCATATTTAATGTCTTCTTTTCCTTCTTTCAACCCTTGTCTAAGAGTGTTACTCAACAGGTCCTCTGCTCTTTTCTGAATGCCTGCTCTGCACTCACCTGCTCTCAACGCTTAAACCTTGACTTCCATACAGTTTAGTTTACATCTCTGGCCTTGACTTCTTGCCGGGATCTACATTTCCAGGTGACATTTCCTTTCAGTTATGATGCACCTAAACCCAATTCACCATCTGCCCGTCTTCCTCCACATCCTTCCTTAGGACCCACTCCCAGGTTCTGACTGCTTCACATCACATATCTGTCCCTCTCCACACGAGCTCTTTATTTCTAGAGTTTCTAGCATGTGACTGCTACACTCATCCTTGTTGAAATCTCCTTCATAATATTAATATTTCTTCAGAATATACGTCTTCCTTTTGCCCGTGGAACCAAGTGCAAAACTGCATGCTCGAGTTCTCCTGGTCCAAGACTCATACCACCTGAATTTCCACATGGCCCCTCTGGTCCATACTGAGATAAGACCCCCAGTTTATCCAAGCCTTACTCATTTAAAGCTTATCATAAATCCCTTTCCCCTGAGGGGTTCATCTGACTGTTTCTCTTCTCTGGCCTTCCCCAGCACGTTAGCACCACCAAACAGCTGGGATTGTCCATTGTCGCCATGGTGCTCTTGGCCATAGCTACCTAACTAGAGTATGAATTTATGTTCTTCAGATCTTTCATGTCCCTTATGAGATCTAGCAAGGATGGGAACATCTTGGACATCCTGTACATATGTTGAGGTTGAATGTCATTGTTTAGGTGACTAATTGTACCTAAACAGCAGCAAGTGCTATAAAACAAACAGCAGACATCACTGGCATATCATTCTGGACATAAGAAATAGCTGGGCAGAGTTACTGGCCTGTCCCCCTAAGAAGGGTACTTATTAGTCAGGTTCTTCAGAGAAACAGAACCAATACTGTGTATATATGCACATACACACACGCACACACACACAAACAGACATGTACACACAATAGCATATATATGTAGTATTGTATATAGATTATATATGTACATATTATATATGTATTATAGTATTGTATATAAATACATAAATATATACATATGTATGAGATTATTTGTTTATTTATTTTAAGGAATTGACTCAAGCGATTGTGGGGGCTGGCAAGCTTGAAATCTGTAGGGCAGCCCTGCAAGCTGGAAACTGAGGCAAGGATTGATGTTGCAGTCTTGAGCACAAATTCTGCAGGGCAGCATGCTGAAAAGTTGAGTAGGGTTTCTATGTTCCAATCTTGAGGAATTTGCTTCTTCTTTGGGAAACTCAGTCTTTTGTAGTTATAGCCTTCAACTGATTGGACATGCCCCACCCACATTATGGAGGGTAATCTGCTTTATTAAAAACCTACTGATCTAAATATTAATCACATCTGAAAAAATAACCTTCGCAGCAACACCTAGACTGGTGTGTGATCTAACAACTGGGCGCCATAACCTAGCAAAGCTGATGTATAAAATTAATCATCACAGGTACTTTGAGAGTCCTCCTGCTACTTGAAGGCATTTTGTGTGGCTTCCTTACGGCTTGGACTAAACTTCAGAACACCTGACCAGAGGGGGAAGAAGGGTTCTAGGCCTTCTACTTGTCACTCTGCAGGGCAGGGCATGGGCCTGGGCTGTTCCCCTGATAAATGGTGTGCTCTGATTTCATAAAAGATGCTAACTAATTTTTTTTTAGCTCTAACATTTGACACCTGAGCATCAAGCAGTCCCTGCATCTATAAAATGAGAGTAGTAATAACTAACACATATCAAAAATCGACTGCATGCCAACAGGCACTGTTCAATAGGCTTTATGTGAAATAACTAATTTAATCTTCTCAACAATTCTATTATTTAATAGATAGCAGCTGTTCCTATTCTCATTTTATACGTGAGGGAAATGAGGCACAGAGAGGTTAAGTAACTTTGTCCAAAGTCACACAGCTAGGCCATGCCAGAGCCGGGCTTTACATCCATGCAGTATGGATTCAGAATCTGAGCTCTTAACCACCTCACAATGCTGTCTCTCCACACTGCCTCACAGAGCTGTGGTGGAGAAGAAATGGGATAATGGGATTGCAAACACTCTGTGGACACTGAAAGCCTATATGGCTCTAAGGTGGCATTACTATTAATGAATGGTTTGTCCCTTGAGTGCTTCTGTAAGCAACCCCTCTGGGATGGAGTCTTACATCTCAATTCCACCTGGAAGACCCTACAGATTGTCAAATACATAGCAAACCCAGTCGATGTGCAATGAGCACTGAGGCGGTGGAATGAATCAAGGACGTGCAAACAAACCACTGCTTGATGAGATCTCACTTTCGAGTCCATTCTCCTGATGAGTGTGGACACAAGAAGTCAACCTTTGCCCTTCTTTTTTCGTGAAAAGAATCAGAAGAACAAAAGTTCATGTTTACCTGTTCATGTTCCTTTATCAATTTCTTGAAAAATAAAACACTACCTGTGTTTTCTTTTTTCTATGTACAAGCACTTGAGGTAGCTAAAGCAGCAGATCTCCCTGGCGACAGGAGGCCCAAGTGCTGTCTGAGCTGCTGCGCATGAAAACGTACGCCTGTACACTTGGTCTCAGCAGCGAGAGAGGAGGCGAGAGATCTGCGGTCCTTGGGAAGGCCTCCCACAGTGGCCTTTGCAACTCCAAGATTGCCAAGCAGAGCCCATTGCTGGGCTGGCAGACCCTCAGCTTCAGATCTTAGTCTGGCCAAATGAGTACTTTTGGAGTAAGGGACTGAGGAGGCCCAGGGGAGGTCGAGGGGACTTTGAGGAGCTCTGTTTAATGATTCTCTCTGCTTGGGTTTCTCCATTTGCTCTTCACTAACATTGATGTCCTCCAAGGTGATACCCTTCCAGGCCAGCAGCCCAGCCTCAAGGGTATTCTCTCTGGGTAGAGGGGAATTGCTAGAGATCTATCTTCCTGAAGACATGGTGTGTTGCTGTGATATTCCAGCTCAGCTTGATTCACTATCCCTGCAGATATGGCTGGGTGGGAAATGGAGCAAACTTTCAGCTCTGCTGTCCAGGTATACTCTATGCTGTTCATGGTCAGGGAAGGCCTATATGCCAAGATGTGTAGGGCCAACCTTCTAGAATGCAGAGTTTGTAGTGCAGCCTTGGTTCCCTCACTGCTCACTCCTTTCTCCCGGTCGGCAGCTGTACTAGAAGCCTACCTCCAGCCTGACCAACATCTTCTGTCATTTTCCTCATCCCTCATTTCCCTGGGCGCCCTCAACTGCTCACTCAGCGGTACACACAGCTAGTCATCTGCTCCACATCCACGCTCTGCTTTTTTTTTACTGACGATTCCCAATTAGTGAGGGGCAGCAATATGTCCAATTAGACATAGCGTTTGAAGTTAGAGGTGGCCGGGGGACCCAGCTCTGGTTAATGAGATGTGAGCAGAGTTTGCTGGCTGGGAGTTTCAGGAAAGCTCTTCTACTCCTGCTCACTAGGGGCAAACAATTCACCTTTCTCTTTTGCCCTCCCCCTTCTTTCTGCCTGGAACACAGAGTTTGAGCTGCTTCCTGTGACCCTGAGGATGAAAGTCACAGGCTGATGCAGCCCGAGTCCCTGAAAGCATCCCCAAGCAGTCACCGCAGCACGGGACTGCTTGCCGCTGCATCCCTTGGTGGGTTCTATTGCCTGCAGCCAAATGGAATCCAATGGATACCACTTCTTTCTTAAAACTCTCATCTTTCTTGTTCATAATGATTAATTCTTTACTTGTCTGTCCTTGGCTGGCTCCTTTTCTGCCCTCTTCACTCTCTTCCCACTAGCACTAACCAGACCAGAGGCCCCCGCAGGTGATTCCACAGTCACTTCTCAAGGATAGTGTGTCTTGCCCTAGTCTGGGAGGCGATTGTGGTGGTCCATGTATGTAGGGGATGACTACGTTCTGTGAAGAGAAATTGCACCTCATTCAGGTAAATGCCGGGGATCTCTGTACAGTCTGTCTTGCTACCTGGTCTCACTTTACCTGGTAGTAGAGAAGCAAACAAGAGGCTTCTTTAATTAGCGAAATTTTGAATTTTGAAGATACCTGTTCTGTGTCTCAAATGATTTGCATACAGTGCAACCATACATCTCTGGTTGTCCTAGGACAGGAATGGCAAGTTTGTGGTTCTTTTGCCACCATTCTCTATTATAGCCATTCCCCAGTGGAGATCATGACTTGATCACATTATTCTTTTGTATATTTGTTTATTTGGAGGCCAAAGCATTTCAGAATCTGCTGGAAACAGTATTCAAGGGAGACATTCTCTCTGAGTAGGCACGCAAAATGGGACTTTGATGCAGGTTTCTGGGCTTCTGCTAAAGGGTCTCAGAATTTCTTCAGGTCTGGAATGCAAGGATGCTAAACTTTTGGGGCAGCCACAGTACTTCTCTTGGGACAAGACCAAGGCAGAAGTTGCTCAGGCAGACCAAAGGAAATGAGGGGAAATTCCAACTGCCCCCTTTAATCTTTCTATCTAATCCTCCTCAAATTGAAGTGCCTGTGTCTACTGTCCTAAGCCGATGTAGGGAGATGAGTGGGATGGAAGCCGACAGGAAGCTCATCAGAGACAGCACATTCTGAAGATCGGCAAAAGGGAAGTGTGACAGCCAACTTCTTGGAAGGGGATGGCAGAAATGTAATTAAATTTTCTGATCTTGTTAGCCAATTTCTTCACTCATTGCCCCTGAACCAGAGAACGGGGAGGGAAAAAGGACACTGTTGCATCAGTGGCGGCGGGGAGGGAAATGAGCTTTTCACGGATTATTGGGTTAGTTCCACTTCTCCCACTTTTTAATTTATTTGTCTGCATGTTCTCCAGAGCTGAAAAGGCTCTGAGTTCTTTTCCATTTTCTTTTAATTAGATCTGATTTTGGAGTCTAAAAACTTGGGAGGGGCTCAGGTTACAATAGCAGGATGACAACAGTTGGAAGGTACTCTTCTCCTGTTAAATCTTTTTGAACTCTCTCAGAATTTAAGATTCCTAGGGAGGACTTACTTTTATATTTTCATTTCTCTCTCTTTTTTCTTTAACAGTTACTATACTCTTTGCACTTTTTATCACCTTATTCCATTTTGCTATCTTTTGGTCAAAAATCATGAACATTCCTCCCAAATTTCAAGAGAAGAGCATGCATTTATTTCTGCAGTCCTGTCCTTCATATTCCTCTCTTGCATCATAATGGAATGAAAACCAGGAAAGTTGGTTGTCGTCTCTCTGGGTATTTGGGAGGAGTAGCACCAACTCTACATTCTCCCTTCTTTGAAGCAGAAGGAAAAACAATAACGACAGCAACAAAAAAACTAGCCAAGAAAAAAGAGCCAAATGGAGTTGTGGTAGATAATTTGGTTTATCACTTAAAATCAACATCCTGGGGGTGAAGGCATCTATGGTCTGAGGTGAGAAAGCCAAATATAGAATCCTTGGTAGCTTGTGAAGAAACATGAACCCATTCCTTTGCTGCAGCCTGGAAGTGCTGTTGGCAGCAGAGCCTCTATCAGGAGTAGTGGTGACAGGATAGTATTTGTGCCTGCGGTGCACAGAGGTCTTCAGGGGCCCTGCTGTACTGGGGGGTGTTCATTTCACAATTCATCCAGTGCAGGAGCATTTTCCAAAGTTCTGCTTGGTGGCTCAGGATTTATGATGCTACAGAGCATGTTTGGGATGGTCTGACTTAAAATATAGGCTGCACAATATATGCAAAGAGCACTTTGGGAAGACCCGTGGACACTTCAAATAAATGGGTAGCCATTCCAACCAGAGAAGCTGTAATTGAGGTTCCAAAGAGGCCTCTATAACTGTTGACTGGGAGAGACAAGATATATGTATTCAGCGATTGTGGACCAAGAAAAATGATTCAAATATGAGCCTAAATTGAAAGCCAAAAGGCAGAAACCAAATAGGTTTTGCTTTAGAGTCAAGCTGCTTCGTATGTGGGCAACTCAAAGGAACCTGCTGCAGGATTAAGAGAGCAGGGATTGTTTTCTCAGGTAGTTCATGGTTCCTGAGAAGCCCCAGACAGCCCAGCTAGTATTCTCTGGAGGCTGTCATGAAAATTCCAACATGTCACATGTGAAGACAGCATCCAATTTAACTCTGAATCCACCATCCCAGCTTGGGCCCGGCATGCATTGAAGGATGAGATGTCAGTTTTCCCAGGGCATCTGTGTGGGATCACAGGAGGCCTCTGGAACACATGGCATTTGCCCTGGGTCTTGCAGGATGAAGAAAGTTGAAACTTGAGGATGCTGAGGGATGAGGAAAATTGAAACTCGAGGAAGTTGAAGAAGGAAGGACATTTTCGGCAGAAAGAACTCTGGAAGTAATGGCATGGAAGGAGAAAAATGTGGCAGGTACATGAGGAATAGAAAGCAATGTACATGTTGGGCTGCAGTAGGGGAGGGCTGGAAAGGCAGGTGAGAGCTGAATCAGAGAGCCCCCAGTGTGTGACTTGTAGGAATGTGGGCAGGGAGAGCTGGTGAACAGGGAAGGATGGGAATGGTGCTTAAGGAAGAAACTCAGTTTCTCTATAAAATGATGGTGCTGAAAAAAATTGCTTTTCCAGAGAGTTTTCTCTGAGCTTCACCTCAGCTGCTACAGGAAGAAAACAAATGGCTTACAAATTCTGGTCAGCCCTGTTCTAAACAACTCTCTGTCTTTCTCCTTTTCCTCAGAATGCTGAGAGAGGGAGAAAGGGGGAAGGAGGGAGGGATGGAGGAGGAGGAGAGAGAGAGAGATTGCAAAACAGGGGTTCTAGAATAGATTAATAAAGGTCAAAAATCTTAAAAAATTCTATGGAAAACAAAAATTCTCAATTATTATTATCACGTTTGTTGATAAAAGTGATGCTGCTTAAGTGCTCTTGCTGAAAGAAAGCAAAAAGAATTCTGGTGTTTTGCAGTAAACTTTTGGAGAGTTGTCAGATTTAGAAAACAGTTGGAAAAAAGATCTTCTGAAACAGCTCTGCAAAGCATTGGATGCCGTTTGGTACGATGAGCGTAACAAGATATATTAAAGCACGTGCTGCGTGTAGAGCCCTCACTGCGTGCTGCTGCGCTATAGCCGCCGTGGCAGGGTCCCCGGTTGTCCCAGCCCCAGCCTGCTCCCCATCTTCCCTCTTCCCTGAGAGAGAGAAAATCACAGAAAAACCAAGAGGAAACTCAGAGACAGCCTTTGGCTATTTTACAGATAGGAAAATATTCCTAGGAATCAAAATATGCTAGGAAAACTGGGGCAGTGAGACCTATATATGCGGGTCTGTAACCAACATGTGAGGCAGAAATATGTCCAGGTGTTAATAAAGGTGAATAGACACCCCCTCAAAGTAATTTTCCCATGACCCCACCCCCCTACAACCTCCATGGTTGCAAACAGGCTTTTGGGCTTGGAAACAGTGGATCTGAGACCAAGGCGTGGGGAGAGCTGGGGAAAACGCTGGGAGGGGAGATGCCACACAGCCTCTCAAATCTGTCCAGCTTCATGTGGCCACCCTTGGGCCTGGGCTACTGAGGTCGGTGAACTTGAAGGAGGGCATCACCCTCCTTCTTTCTCAGAAGGAGCATCTCTCAAGGTGCTGAGCTCCTCCAGGCAGGTGACCTCGCTGGCCTTGCCCCACATTGCTCTGCCTGGCCTCCGACCTTGGCCGCCCCTTATGGACAAAGATCGGGCAGGAAACAGCCAGAATTTCCTGCAAGATCAGACCTGGCAATGGAGAGATGGCTGAACAGAGCCCTAAGGCCTCCTGCCTATGGCTAGACTCTTCACAACACCAGCCCAAGAATAGTCGAGGGAAGCTCATTGATATCAACGTGTGGCATTGCCTGTTGTAGATATCAATCATTTATTTTGGACATCAAGCCGAATGAAAGGACAAGTAAAGCCAACAATGATTTTTGAGGCAAACATAAGACATGTAGTTTCTGATTTCAGACTGGTATATTACAAAAGCAGGGCTCAAACACCCCAGAGCTAATAAAGACATACCAGGCTTTCATTAAAACAGATATTAGAATGAAAGTACAGCTTCAACACATTTTTACACTGTGAAATATAGCATGAGCAGTTCTTTCATTAAAGATGAGGAAATCAAATTTTAAAAACAATGTCTAGTTAGAAGTTTCTCCAGTGATCATCAATTCAGCATTCATTTCCAATATTAATAACTCAGCTAAGCAGCTGGAAGGAGGCTTTTCTCTGATGAGTTAATAAAATTGAGTTTTCATTTGATTGATTACATCATAGCAGGCATGACCACATAAGAAGTTGTCCTGGAAATATGATTATCTGAAGCAACAGTTAAAGAACAAGGAATTACTGAGGATAAACAAGTTCTATTTTAGAATTGTTTATGACAGACAATTCTAAGAAAACCAATATCAAAATAGATACAGGAGAAGTAGGATGTTTGCAATGTCTAACAAAAAATTAAAGGTTTTTTGTGCATATCAGATATTCATTTTGGGGGAGAAATATTCTGACCTTAAAAATTCCAATAAAATATTTTCATCTAGCAGAGAAAATAATTATAGTAAAGGAACACAAGCAGCAAAGTTGAAGGTAAGATACGTCCACTTCTTTGCTCTCCATTTAAACCTATAGGTACAGGACTGAGGTGCTGAAAATGACTCTAGGGTTCAGTCTCACAAATCCTGGAGGGGACTGGTGGCCAGCCGAGGATGCCCCCTGGACCATGCCTGCTTCTGCACCAAGGCAGTCAGTGAAAGCAACAGACTCCTGGAATGTCCTTGTTGGGAGGAAACAGTATTACTCTTCCAACCTCCCCCACTTCCCCATACTGTACTGTAGACAGAACTACCTATTAATACATCATTTTACAAGGCTCCCAAATTAAAAATGCAGGGCAGGGCTCCTTATTGAAAAATTTTTTAAAAATTTCAAGGAGGCAACATATTAAACCAAGAATGGGGCCCTTCTAAGTGCCCGGCCCTCTGAGATCTTGTACAGGTTGCATGCCCTTGAAGCCGGCCCTGACTATAAATGGGGAATCAGGGACCACAGTGGGTCAGGGTTGTCCTCCAATAGAGCCCTTTACTCTTCTTACTGGTTTCTACCAGCAATAAAAGGTTGGGCATGGGGGAAAGGAGAGGGAAATCACATGTAGAAATCACACCATGCCCTTCTTTGTTAGTAATAGTAGTCATGTCCTTCCTTCTGGGCTATTCCTTAATCAGTTAAACATACAGGCATCTCCTCTGTGACCCCAGGATCTTTATTTATTCAGGTAATCTCAAGTACTGAATGGATATAGTGCCAGGCACTGGGCCAAGGACTGAAGACACAGAGATGAGCAAGACAAGGTGTTTGTCTTTGAGAAACTCAATCTAGTGATGAGAGGACTTGACTTTTATTATCTGAGAAATGGCAGAGTCACATTTCATGTGAGTTGTCATTTTCCAATAGAGAGAATAAAGTATAAGCCCTGTGGCTTGGCATCAGTTTATCATTTCTCAGTGAGGACGATCACCTGAGAAGGCCAAATCCTTTAGTAAATGAACCTGTCTTTATTTATCAGTGGTTTGGGATGGGCAGGGAAAGGGAATTCATCTTAACAGGTCAGGACTATGGGATCCTCAGTGGGAGGTGGAATCTGAAGAATGGGCTAGACTTCGTAGAACTTCCTAGAACCCACCTGGGTAAATACCTGGACTCCTATTAATAGCAGTGAGCAGGCTGCCATTTGAATAGAGAGCGGCTTCCTTGATGGGGCCTCCACCTCAGTAGCTGTCTTACAAGATGGGCAGCAGCGTGAGGCAGGGTGGTTTTATGTCACAGGCCTGTACAGGGAAATGGCCCAATACACTTGATTTTTATCATAATCTATGTCTTATTATGTCTTATTGGGGAAGCTCCAGAAGGGAAAATAAGTCCTATTAATACCTTTAATTACTGATTCAGTTCCTTTTACTTCAAGAAAGCTTTCCTGAGGAGGGGAGGCTTCTCCAAGTCTCTGAGGGATAAGCCTCATGGTTGCTGTCTTCAGAACAGTGTTTTTCTGCTTTGTATTTAATTGTGACAGACTTTTTCCTTTTCCCTTCTGTGAATCCTAACTAGAACACAACAGATTTCTTTTGGGTATGGTTGAAAACATTCTGATTTTCATTTTTTCCTGTAAATATTTTGAAGGTGGGTAAAGACAATCTTTAAATGCTGCTCTTGGAAAATGCTTTTTCTCAAACTGTGTTTTACAACATATTAAAACTAAATAAGCATTCTAGAGACACAGATGTTAGTTTGCTATCTGAATAATGTCAAGTTAAAATGGTCAAGTTATGGGTTGGGAAATAGCATATGTGGTTGCTTTGCTGCTTGGTCTGGATTCAGTGGAGGCCCCAGCTGCAGGCAAAGCATCTGTTTATCCACAGCTCATTTCAACGTGACACGTAGGTTTGTTCTTCCCTGATCCTTACATGGAATTTTGGGTAAATTCCATAATTTTTTTTAGGTCACTCTCAGATGACACATTGTCCTCTAATGAGTACTAGACTCAAAAAAGTTCTCATTTCGATATGAAAGTGTCCTGTCCAGTGCCATAATCATACAACTCCACATCCTTAACAAGGTCAAAGCGTTTTCCCTCTCCTAGCACTCCCAGGTTGCTTTGGGCTGGGAAGCCTGGCGCAGGGGAGCAGGTGCCAGCTACTTCTCTCCTTAGATTGCTGGGTTGTTATTATTATTATTTGGATTGGATTATTGATCTCAATTCTTTACCCCTCCCACTATGTGCTCTTTCAGTGCATTAGAATGGACAGAATGTACTTTGCCATGCCATTGATTTTTGAATTTGAACAATAGAATGATAGTACACTTGACACTTGAAAAGTGTGGGTGTCAGGGGCACCAACTCCCACCCCTGTGCAGTAGAAAATCTTATAACTTTTGACTCCCCTCAAAATTGGCTACTAATAGCCTACTGTTGACCAGAAGCCTTACTGATGACACAAATAGTCAATTAACATATAAACAGACTATTGTCTATATATATTTTATGCATTCATAACATACCTAACTTTTTCTTAATTTTTTTATATTTCTGGGCTATGAGGTGCATCAAATTGTTGCAAATCTTCAAAAAAAATTTCCCAATATATCTACTGAAAAAAATCTGCCTATAAGTAGACCTGCACAGTCCCAGTGCTGTCCATCAGAAATGTAAGTTGAGCCACATATGTAATCTTAAATTTTCTTATAGCCACATTATTAAAAGAGGAAACAGGTAAAATTAATTTTTATAATATATTTTTTTCTAACCCAGCACAGCCAAAATATTATCATTTCAATAAGAAATTATTCTAAAAATTATTGAGGTAATTTTCATTCTATTTTCCCCCCTCTTTGTGGTAAGCCTTCAAAATCTGGTGCATACTTTACACTTACGACATGTCTCCATGTGGACTGCCACACTGCAAATGCTTAGCAGCCACGTGTGGCTAGTGGCTGCCTTAACCAACGGTGCAGCTCTGGACTAATTGGATCAGGTTCTCTGGGAATGGGACCCAGACAGCAGCAATTTTTAGGACTCCTGAGGACGTTGAGTATGTAGCAAAATTGAGAACCGCTGTCCTAAACTCTGGCCACTTCTTTGTAAATTGCCCTTTATTGAATTCTCTTTAAATCACCAAATTTGAGAATGCCATCTCTTTCATGCCATGCTCCCAGTACTGGGGGGGAATATGGAGATGGCTTAGGTAGAATGTCTGCCCTCTGGGAGCGCCCAGTGTTGAGCAGAAAACAGACAGATCAGCAGTCGTGACAGTGTGAGGAGCAGGGCTGGTTGACCTAAAGGCAGGGCAAGGGTACCTGTAGAGTACCAGCAGATGGGGCCATCAACAAAGCCAGAAAAGTGGAAAAAAAATGCAAATTTTATTAGAATTCCCCACACTTCATAGTTTTGAATTATATATATGGTGTGTATGTGTTTAGAGGAGGCTGGAGGGGTAGGTAGCGCCCAGGTCCTCGATGGCTGTCAGAGTTCTGAAGGACGGCAGCTTGTGGGAGCTTGGCAGGGGGTGGGGGGGAACCTCATCTCCATTTTCTGGTTAACACCAGTCATGGGTCAATTTGGATTCATGGATTTCTTTCAGTCTCACTTGGCCTCTGTGATCCAGTTGTCTCCAACACCGATTCCTCACACCCCTAGCAACCTTGCTCTATACTTTCTAGGCCTACCAATTTCTTAAACATCAGTCTGAGTCCTCCTAATCTTTTAGGTTGATTATTTTCAACCTGGCTTTCTGGGCCACCTCTGGGCATAGATCTTGGGTGATGAGCACTAGATATATCTAAGCTAAAGTGGCTCATTAGGATGACCAACTCAACGTGGTTTGCCTGGGAATTTCTTGGTTTTAGCATCAAAAGTCCCACATTCTGGGCACCTCATAGGTCCTGGGTGAACTGTGACAGCTTGTCACCCTGTGTGGAATGTATCTCCTGGCTATTCTGTCCTGCTTCCCCTGCTGCAGCCAGAGGGCCATGAGGTCTTGTTCCTCCACCATGGTGCTTAGCCACAGTGGGTGATGCTGTGATAGTCTTTTCTCCTCTGCAGCCCACACAATAAGGTGTGCATCCCATGAGAAGTCTGCAGTACTTCTCTCTTCTAGTTTCAAAAGAGTGACTTGGGGCCAGGGAAACACTACAGAATGTTCTCAGCCTGGGCTGTATTTGAATCTTCCAGAAACTTTAAAAAGTTGTTAAAAACTAGTGAGTGCAAGTTTGACAGAAACAGGATATTAACATAATTTTTAAGTATTATCCACAAGATACTTAGGGTTATAAAGAGAAAAATAGAAACACTACAGTGGAAGAGCCTAGCAGACACTGCCTTAACCAAGTGACCAAAGTTATTAATAGCATCTTGGAATGGGACTACTATGATCTGTTCTACCCACAGAACACTTCTGACACAAAATGTGTGTGGGTTTTTTCCCAACACCAACCAATTTTCGGACACCAGCTGGGTGTCCTACAGTAATTCCATTCTGACACTAACTACCTGGAGTTAGAGCAGATCCCACAAGTTAAGGGCCCAATCTCACGACAGCCCCCACTTGAGATGCCAGTCAGGAGTCCTGAACCACTGGGACTTCTGACCAACTGGCTATAAATTCAGGGGGTTCCTACAACTCCTCTTTAGGTTGCATAATTTGCTGTAATTGTTTACAGAATTCAGGAAAGCACTTTGCTTGCACGTACTGATTTATCATAAAGGGTATTATAAAGGATAGAGATGAACAGCCAGATGAAGAGATAAATAGGGCAGGTCTGGAAAGGTCCCAGGCGCAGGAGTTTCTGTCCCATGGAGTTGGGGTGCACCACACTTCCTGCATTTGGATGTTCACCAACCTGGAAGCTTCTCAAGTCTCCTACAAGAGCTTTTATAGAGATTAATCTTCCACCCAACTCCCCTTTCTGAAGGTCAGGAGTGGCCTGAATGTTCCAACCCTTTATCACTTACTTGTTCATTCTGGTGACTAGTGAGCTAGGGGCCCCAACCTAAGTCACCTCATTAGCATAAATTCAGGTGCGATCAAAGGGACCTTATTACGAATAACGAAAGACACTCCTATTACACAGGCAATTCTAAGGGTTTTAAGGGCTCTGTGCCAGGAACCTGGGACAAAGACCAAATTTGTCTTTCATTATACCACAGGGACAAATTGACAGCATATGTATCCTGATATGACACAGTAAATAAGACACCATCACTTCTGTGGTATTTCCACCCAAAATGTATAACTCAGATCTCATACTAAGGAAACATCAGACAAACCTGAATTTGAGGGACATTCTACAAAACAACTTGCCTGTGATCCTCAAAAATGGCAATGTTATGATGGACAAAGACAAAAAGAGCTTGAAGATTAAAGTGTCTTCCACTTTATCTATGTGAGGAGGTGAAATGGATGACCCACAGTCCCCTTTGAAGGGCCAGGAGGGTATCCTGGAACCCAGGGAGCAGGGAAGCTACATGTGAAAAGTGCCTCTGTGGTCTGTGCAGGCTGGGCCAGCTGCAAGTCTTCACCACTTGGTAGGTCTGTCCCGACTGGCAACGGAGGCCCCTCGCTGTCCCGCCAATGAGGCCATCCCACTCTAGGCTCTGCTGGTTTCTCTGCCTGGGACCCATACCCTGGGAAACCTCCTCCACTCTCAGAGCTCCAGGTAGAGTTGTATGCACCTGTGCCCCCAGGTGTGGGACTGTAACTGCCACCCCAGAGCCTTCACACTGGCTGTTCCCTCTGTCTGGAATGTTCTCCAGGTGTCTGCATGGCTCACCCAAGCTTGCCTTCCATCTTCACTTCTCAGTGATGTCTTCCCTGGCCACCCCATGTAAAATTGAGTCCCCTTTGTTACACTCCCTATTCTCCTCTGCTGTATTTTCCCCTGTAACACTTATCACTATCTAACATACTACAGTTCTTATTTTATTTATTGTCTGTCTGTCCTCATTAGAATATGGATTACCACATTCTCCTCCCACAGTGATTGGTTTAGGGATGGTCATGTGACCTCATCAGAGCCAACAAGAAGAAATGAGATTTTGCTGAATGTTGAGAGAGAAGCACATCTCCTTTTCAGTTGATCTCGAGACTGTGTGGATGTAAACCTGGCTGTGCTGAGTGCCCCAGTGCTGCTTGGGAATGAAGCCCAGACAGCAGCAGGCAGAGCCAAAAGACGGAGAGAACCAAGCCCTGACGGCACCATTTGAGCCCCTGGATCAGGTGGGACTAATGCCAGACCTATACAAATGTAGTGTGTGAACTGATACTTTCTCTATCTGCTTCGGTCAGTTTGGGCTGGTGTTTCTTTCAGAGGTAACTGAAAAAGTCCTACCTGATACACAGAGCAACCACAAATCTGGCTCTGATTTGTCTTTCCATGTCTCTGCTTATAGGAAAGGAATGTTGACCCAAAATGTCTGGACAGCTGGTTGCATGTTCTACATAAATGTATTGATTGGCCTTTGTTTGGTAAGAGCCGAGGCCTTTGTGAGTTGGTTGGTGACAGCCAGACCCAATAGTACCTTTGTAGTGCTTGCAAGATCAAGGTCCTTGTTCCAGAACAAGACGCAGACTCTGGGATGTGGAGAATTCATTAAAGCCCACAGAGAGGGATGTGATGGTGGCCTGGAGCAGCCTGCTCTGTGACATCTCAGGAGGGCACTATTTATCCCTGGGACATACCAGTCGTCTGTAGAATGATGCCAGGCTGCCTGCATTGGGCCCACCAGGGCAGATATGTGGCAGATTGAGTGCAAAAGCAACCCAGCTCTTCACCCCTCCCGACAGCCATGCCTCTTGCAATGGAACTTCGCAGTTCCCCCCGTGAGACTGAATCTGTTCCCTTTTCCTCCACGAGTCTGTGCTGGCCTCATGGCCTGCTTTGGCCAATAGAATGAAGTGGGTGGAAGTGGCAATGAGAACAGGAAAGCTGTTCAGCTGACCTGTGGATTCATGAGAAATAATAAATTCTTACTACTTTAAGCCACTAAGTTTCAGAGTGGTTTGTTATGAATAACTAACTAAAAACTGACTCCCAGATCCTATTCTCTGAGATTCTAATTCCATTAGCCTGTGGTGGGACTTTTGAATCTGTATTTTTAAAATGTTTTAATGTTGTTGCCCACACAGGTTCTGGAACCAATTATCAACACACCTCCCACCTGGGAGTTTGATGGTGTATTATACACACAGACTCTGACATTTTTAGCCAGCACTCACCTTGGGCACTGTTTTCAAACAATTGGCAAGCCCCAGTAGTGGCAGACTTCTCAGGTGGGGAAGTCCTGAGATGTGGGAGCCCAGGGAGTCCCTGCGGCTGGAAATAAAAAAGTATCAAGGTTTCTAGACACTCAATTTGAACTCTATTAAATTAAACACAGGCCCTTTGAGACAGGTGTTTGTTCCGGATTCAGCTGTGTTCTGCTCAGAGAATGGCCTGTGGGGACAGATCTGTCACAGGCACGCAGGTGTCTGGTTTAAGACGGAGGACTCCCTCCAGCCTGTTTGTGAGCCAGCCAATTTTGTTATTGAAGGTCAACCTGTCCTGAGCCCTCCTCGGCTCTGAGGAGAAGGCCACTTGGCTTGGCCTGTGAGTGAGCTCATGAGTGACAGTGTCTGCCTTCCTGAATACAAGCAGTGCTTGCTCCATCTTAGCCCCTTGCATTTGGCCCCGTGGGGGGCCATGGGATAATGTCAGTGTTCCCCACATCACGTGCAGCGACAAGCAAGCAACAAAGAAAAAATTAGTTCACACAGACTCACTGCCTGTCTTTCCAAGGGTGGCCTGTTTCATCTAGAGACAGTCTACCACGAAAATTTTTATCTATTTAATGTCGAGAAACCACAGAAGGCAATTCATTAAAAGTGCCAGAAAAAAAGATTATCACAGTTATTTTAGCATTGATCTAGAAGCAGCAGGCAATGCAATTATAAGAAAAAGAGAAATAAGTATCAATATTAGAAAGGAGAAAACAAAATTATCATTATACCATGTTGATACCATTGTATACAAACCAAGAGAATTGATAGAAAAATGATTAGAAACAATAAAAGAATAGTATGGTGGCTCATTATAAAACAATATATAAAAATCAATAGCTTTTTATCTTTAACATTGTATTATGAAATGTATCATAATACAAGTGTGTGTGTATATATAATTAAATATATATACAATTAAA
Organism: Eulemur rufifrons; assembly: GCF_041146395.1. Lineage (NCBI taxonomy): Eukaryota > Metazoa > Chordata > Mammalia > Primates > Lemuridae > Eulemur > Eulemur rufifrons. Next base: position 120,334,549 of record NC_090989.1, read on the forward strand.
ATGAAGAGACTAAATAATATTCCCTGATCACATTTTCTTCCCTGCAGAAATATTTATTGTTAATCATTGCCTTGCTTGATTTAGTTTACAGTGTTGCCATATTGCATGTATCCTTCAATAATACACTGTGAGTTTTGCTATTTTTGATTTTATTCTTTTACTCATCATTATATCTCTGAATCATTGATGTTGATCACATAGCTATAGTTCATTCATTTTCTTTGCTGTATAGAATCTTGTGAAGGTACGTCATCCCATCTCTGAAATTCCAAAAATAAAAAATAGGACCTGAATCTTGTAAGATATTTATTGATCCAATTTAGTGTGAAAATTCATGTTTTTACTGTAGAAAATTTAACATGTTTGAATATGTATTTTGTATATGTACATATATATACATATGTATTTTTATTTTGAAAATGTATATGCATGTATATGTATATATGTGTATACATATCTATATATGTGCCTATACAGGCATACCTTGCTTTATTGTACTTCACTTTATTGTGTTTCACAGATACTGCATTGTTTACAAATTGAAGTTTTGTGGCAACCCTGCATCGAGCAGGTCTATTGGTACTATTTTTCCAATACCCTGTGCTCATTTCATGTCTCTGTGTGCCATTTTGGTAATTCTTGCAATATTTTGAACTTTTTTTATTATTATGTCCATTATGGGGATCTATGATCAGTGCTTTTTGATGTTACTGTTGTAATTGTTTTGGGACCCCACAAGCCGTGCCCATATAAGATGGTGAACTTAAGCTATAAATGTGTGTGTTCTGGCTGCTCTACCAACTGGCCATTCTCCCCATTTTCTCCCTCTCTTCAGGCATCTTTATTCTCGGAGACACAATAATATTGAAATTAGGCCAATTCTCCTACAATGGCCTCTAAGTACTCAAGTGAAAGGAAGAGTCTTGCACATCTTTCACTTTAAATAAAATGCTAGAAATAATTAAGCTTAGTGACAAAGGCATGTCAAATGCTGAAATAGGCTGAAAGCTAAGTCTCTTGTGCCAAACAGTTAGCTAGCATGTGAATGCAAAGGAAAAGTTCTTGAAGGAAATTAAAAGTGCTACTCCAGTCAACACAAGGATAATAAGAAACAAAACAGCCTTATTGATGATATGGAGAAGGTTTTAGTGGTCTGGATAGAAGATCAAACCAACTGCACCATTCCCTTAAGCCAAAGCCTAATCCAGAACAAGGCCCTGACTCTCTTCACTTCTATGAAGGCTAAGAAAGATGAGGAAGCTACAGAAGAAAAATTTGAAGATAGCAGAGGTTGGTTCATGAGGTTTAAGGAAAGAAGCCATCTCCATAACATAAAAGTATAAAGTGAAGCAGCAAATGCTGATGTAGAAGCTGCAGTAAGTTATCCAGAATATCTGGCTAAGATTATTGATGAAGGTGGCTACACTAAAGATTTTTTTGATGTAGATGAGACAGGCTTCAATTGGAAGAAGATGCTATCTAGGGATTTCATAGCTAGAGAGGAGAAGTCAATGCCTGGCTTCAAACCATGCAGCTAGTGACTTTAAGTTGAAGCCAATGCATATTTATAATTCCCAAAATTCTAGGTCCCTTAAGAATTATGCTAAATCTACTCTGCCTGTGATCTATAAATGGAACAACAAAGCCCAAAAGACAACACATCTGTTTACAGAATGGTTTAGTGAATACTCTAAGCTCACTGTTGAGACCTACTGCTGAGAAGTAAAGATCCATTTCAAAATATTACTGCTTATTGACAATGTCCCTGGTCACCCAAGAGCTCTGATGGAGATATACAAGGAGATTTATGTTTCTTTCATGCCTGCTAACACAACATCCGTTCTGCAACCCATGGATCAAGGAGTAATTTTGACTTTCAAGCCTTACTATTCAACAAATACATTTTATAAGGCTATAGCTTTCATAGATAGTGATTCTTCTGATGGATCTGGGCAAAGTAAATTGAAAGCCTTCTGGAAAGGATTCACCATTCTATTTGCCATTGAGAACATTTGTGATACATAGGAGGTCAAAACATCGATATTACCAGGAGTTTGGAAGAAGCCAATTCCAACTCTTACGGATGACCTTGAGGGGCTCAATACTTCAGTGGAGGAAGTAATCGAAAGTGCTTTAGAAATAGCAAGAGAATTGTACAAGAGAGCTAGAATTAGAAGTGGAGCCTGAAGATGTGGCTAAAGAGCTGTAATAAAATGATAAAACTTGAATGGATGAAAAGTTTCTTCTTATGGATGAGCAAAGAAAGTGGATTCTTGAGATAGAATCTACTCCTGGTGAAGATGCTCAGAAGAACATTGTTGAAATGACAACAAAGAATTTAGAATATTATGTAAACTTAGTTGAAAAAGCAGTGGCATGGTTTGAGAGGAATGACTCCAATTTGAAAGAAGTTCTACTGTGGGTAAAATGCTATCAAACTGCTTTGCATGCTACAGAGAAATCTTTCATGAAAGGAAGAGTCAATTGATGCCACAAATTTTATTGGTGTCTTATTTTAGGAAATTGCCACAGCCACCCCAGCCTTTAGCAGCCATCATCCTGATCAGTCAGCAGCCATCAACATTAAGGCAAAACCCTCCATCAGCAAAAAGATTATGACTTGCTGAAGGCCCAGATCATGGTTAGCATTTTTTAGCAATAAAGTATCTGTAATAAAGGTATGTACATTGTTTTTTTAGATATAATGCTGTTGGACACATAATAGACTACAGTATAGTGTAAAAATAACTTTTATAAGCACTGGGAAACCAAAAACTTTGTGTGATTCACTTTATTGCAAGATATGCTTTGTTGTGTTGGTCTGGAACTGTACCTACAGTATCTTTGAAGTATGCCTGCATGCATATATGTACATGCACAAACATATGTGTATATATATGTGTATACACATTCTATCGTCTTTTTAAAATTAAAAAAGCTCACTGTGAGTATTTTGGATAAAGAATTATTGACTTGTATCATACATTATTCATCCATTCCATGTTGGTGGACATTTGAGTTGTATACAAGATTTCAGGAATGTTTTGCACATATTTTTTAATGCACATGTGCAAGAGTTTTTTCCAGAATATACATTTAGGAGTAGAGATGGTGGGTCTTGAAGTATGCACATGTTCAGTTTTACAGGAAAAGCCACTTACCAAAGACATCTAAACCAATTTTTATCTCTACTGACAGTATCTGAGAATTCCCTTTGCTCCACATCCTCCCTGAACTTAGTACTGTTAGATTTTAACTTTTTTTTTCAGTCTGTTGAATGCATATTTGTATATCCCCATGGTTTACAATTTTAGCTCTCTGGTTACTAATGAGGTTGGATGTCTTTTCATGTGTTTGTTAGCTACTCAGAATTTGTTCTTTGTAAAATTCCTTAGACATCTTTTGCTTGTTTTTCCATTGGGTTGTTTGTCTTTTCCTTATTTATTTGTAAGAGTACTTATACAAATCACTTTTTGGTTATATATATCGTGAATATCTTCTTACACCCGTGGCTTATATTTTTCTCTTTCTCAGTGCTATTTTTTGATGAACAGAATTTATTTATTTTATTTCCCTTTGAATTTTGTTTTTCTTTGGTGTTTTAATGAACCTGTTCTTACCCTAATGTGATGACATTGCCTTATATTTTTTCTATTAAACTTTTATAGTTGGGATTTTAATTTACCTGGAAGTAAGTTTTGTATATAGTGGGAACTAGGTGTTAAATTCATTTACTTTTTAATAAGGATAGCCCCTTGCTCCAGATCTATTTATTCAAAAACTGTTCCTTCCCTACTGATTTGCAGCATCATTTCTGTTATAAAGCACACACTCATGACTGGGTCTATTTCTGGGTTTCTGTACTGCTTCATTCATCTATTTACCTCTCCCTGAATCAATTCCATACTGTTACAATAATTACCATTTTATAATAAATATTGATATTTAGTTCTTCTTTAAGTGTGTCTTAAACATTTTTGGTTATTTGTACTTAGGGTCATTTGTCAATTTGCACACACATACACACACAAATATAAGGGGGAGAACTGACATCTCTACAATATTGAGTCTTCCAAACTATGAGTCGAGTATCTCTCTTCACTTATTTAAGTCTTATTTACTGTCATCCAATAAAGTTTTATAATTTTCTCCACAGAAGTCCCAACGTGTTTTGTCAGGTACTTAATTTTTTTTAATGCCATTGCAAATGGTTGGTATCATTTAAAAATTTCTATTTCTAACTGTTTATTGCCAGTGTAGAGAAATGCAATTGATTTTGTAAATTGTTTTCTAAACAACACAATTAAAAGGCTTGATTTAATATAGATGTATTTAGAGACATTTACCAATTAATTAAAGAAAGTATATTTTCCACAAGTACACTTGGAGCATCTATAAATATTGACTATGCTTTAGGTTGTAAACAACTCTGAAGTAGCAAAGAATCTGTATCATGCACACAACATTATGTGACCATAATTTAAGTACAATTACAATATGAAAAAGAAAAATGGGATAAAAAACTAATTTCTTTGGAAAAGGTAAGGCGCTTCTAAATTGATCAGAGAAAATACCATACGGAGAGACAACAGTAATACTTGGAATTGAATAATAATGAAAATACTATACATAAAAACTTGAGGAGAAATGATATAAGTATTCTTTTAAGTATTCTTAACAACCTATATTAGAAAAGGCTGAAGTTTAATAAGCTAAGTGTCAAAGTTAAGAACTTAGAAAAAGAACGACAGAAAAAATACAAAAGAAGAGCAGTAATGAGATAATAAAAATAAGAGTAGAAGCTAAAGAAACAGAAAACAAATACATAATAAAGAAAATCAACACAGCTAGAAGTTAGTTTTTTAAAATGGATACATAAATGATACAGCACACACACACAAAACAAATTTAGGAATGAGAAAGGGAACAATTTAAAGATATAGGCTTCATGTAAAAAGATAGTAAGAGAATGATATAGATGACATACTATAATATTAAAAACTTTCTAAAACATCTTGAAATATAATTAAAAAAATTGGTATCATGAAAACAGAAAATAATCTCTTCACAAAAACCAAAACAAATAGATCCAGGCAGTTTTATAGGTAAATTCTTAAAAATTTTAAAGTAAAAGATAAGATTGGAGGCATGGGCAATGTATATAGCCTGATCTTTTGTACCCCCTTAATGAGCTGAAAAACAAAAACAAACAAAAAAAAAGACTAATCTTATACAAAGTCATCCAGATAATTGAAAACGATGCAACACTTCCCGATTCAATTTATAATGCTAAAATAAGCATGGCTCCAAAATTTGACAGAGACAATAAAAGGATAGTAAAGTACAGTCCAATTGACCCCCTAAGCCTAGGTGCAAAAACAAAACAAACCAAAAAAGTTGGCTGACAATTCAGGCAATATACATAAAAATATAATAGGTCATGTGAAAATTGTTATGTTTCAGGGATTCATGGTTGGTTTAATGTTGGAAATTCCATTAATGAATTATGTACCACGTTAATAATTTAAGGGGGGAATCAAAGATGATAATCTTAAAAGACACAGAAAAAAATCAGCTGAAAGAATTCAAAATCCATTTATCATAAAAATTCTAAATGGATTGGAAATAGCAGAATGATTTCCCCAGAAACTGCAACTGCATCTTTAATTTACAAAAGTCTAATATTAATTGGCACTTTCCCCTTCCAAGTTAATGCAAAGACCTTTGTACACTTTAATTTTCATTTATTCTCTCTGACTTGTATGTGTCTTTAAATTTAAATATACTTAAAACCCCTTGAGACTTTATTATTCTGGTTTTACAACTCAATATTAGTATAGATTTATCCCCATTTTTATGGATCTTCCTTCTGCCCTATATTTTTAACTTTCCACTAGAGGCAGTTTTTCTTCTGCCTCCAGGGAATCCTTAATTTTTTTTTTTTTTTTCAATGAGAGTCTTCTGGTGATGAATTCTGTCAGATTTTTTTCTTTAAATCTTTTTTTTTTACTTTTGTTTTTGAAGTATATTTTCACTGAAATTCTAGGTTGACAGTGTTTTCTTTCCTTACAACACTTTAAAGAGATCATTTAGCTGAATTTTGGCTCCTGTCATTTCTGTTGAAAAATTAACTTTCAGTTTTATTGTTGTTCCTTAGAAAGTTTATCTAACATTCTTCTCCAGCAGCTTTTACGATTTTGTTGTTGTCTTTGCTTTGCAGTAGTTTTATGATGTGTCCTGTGTTTCCTTTTCTTTTGGTTCCTTCTGTTTGTGGTTCATAGGGCTTACTGGTCTGTTGATTGATGTCTTTTGTATGTTTTGGAAAGTTCTCAGCCATTATCTCTTCAAATATTACTGTTTCTCCATGGTCTGTCTTGCTTGCCTCCTTCTAAGAATCCATTTAAGCACAAGTTAGATTTCACAGAATCCTCAGTATCTTTCACCCTGAGATAGTTAATTTTATGTGTCAACTTGAATGTGTTAAGGGATGCCCAGATAACTGGTAAAACATTTTTTTTGGTGAGTCTGTGAGGGTATTTCTGAAAGAGACTAGAATTTGAATCAGTAGACTTTATAAAGAAGATCAACCCTCACCAAAGTGGGTGGGAATCATCCAATTTGTTGAGGGCCTGGATGGGACAAAAAACCAGAAAAAGCGCAAATTCTTTCTCTCTCTGCCTGAGCAGAGACATCTATCTTCTCCTGCCTTTGGACATCAGAATTCTTTGTTCTTGGGCCTTCAGACTTCAAGGCTTACACCAGTACATCCTCCCCTGCCCTCATCTTGGTTCTTAGGCCTTTGGACTCAGGCTTAATTACACCACTGGCGTCCCTGGTTCTGTGTATTGCAGATGGCAGATTGTGGGACTTCTCAGCCTCCGTAACCATGTGAGACAATTTCCACAATAAATATCCTCATATATAAAATCTCAACATATCCTCTTTGTTCTGTTTCTATGAAAACCCTAACACAAATCTTATCTTCTTTTTTATTTTCTTCTTTTTGTCTCCCTGTCTTTCAGAAGATAGAACAGGTAATTCAGATTGATTCTCCTCTAAAAGATTAGGAGAATTTTTATGTTCTTTACATCTCTTTATGACCATGTGTACACATCATTTATCTCTTGCTTATTAGTGAGAACATGTGGTGTTTGTTTTTCCATTTCTGAGATACTTCAGTTAGGATAATGGTCTCCAATTCCATCCAAGTTGCTGTGAAAGACATTATTTCATTCCTTTTTACAGCTCAGTAGTATTCCATGGTATATATGTACCACCTTTACCAATTTTTTTTTAACTGCTTAGAAGAACTAGAAACCTAACAAAATAGTAGGGAATTAACAAGCCAATATTTGGGGGATAACAGTTTCAGGAATGCTCTATTCTGAATATTTTCTTATAACTTAACTTTCATGTCACCCATTTGCTTTTTAGAAGTTTCCAATCTGCATTCAAGTCCATCCAATGAGTAATTTATTTTTGTTATTTTGTTCTATTTTTTAGTGTTAGAATTTCCATTTGTTTCTTTTCTTTCTTTCTTTTTTCCTTTTGCTGGAAGAGATATTGTCTTTATTTTATTAGAAATGAACAAATTTGCCATTTGCTTTGGAGGGAGACATTGCCTCTGTCTTCCAAAGCTCTTTGCTATACCAGTGTTCTTGAAAAGATAGTCTGAAACAAAGGTCAGTGCAGAAACATAAGAGACCAATGGAGAACTAGTCATCTAACAAACACCTGATAACAAATTCTTTAAAATGTTCACTATGTTTGATTGGGTTCCATAATTCCTCTCTTCTATACCTGCATTGGCATTTTTCTTTTATTTGAAAATGTCAAAGGGATACAAATGTTTTTGTTACAAGAATACATTGCATAATACTGAAGTCAGAGCTTTTAGTGTGCCCATCACCACTAAAAGGATAATGTTCATTGTACCTAATAGGTAAGTATTTATCCCACACTCCCCTCCTACCTTCCTCCTTCTTAGTTTCCAATGTCCTTTACATCTCTTTACGACCATGTGTACCCATTGTTTATCTTCCACTTATTAGTGAGAACACGTGGTGTTTGTTTTTTCCATTTCTGAGATACTTCAGTTAGGATAATGGTCTCCAGTTCCATCCAAGTTGCTGTGAAAGACATTATTTCATTCCTTTTTATGGCTCAGTAGTACTCCATGGTATATATGTCCTAGATTTTCTTTATCCATTCATGAATTGATGGGCACTTAGGTTGATTACATATATTTGCAATTGTGAATAGTGCTGCAGTAAACATTTGAGTGCAAGTGTATTTCTGATAAAATGACTTCTTTTCCTTTGGGTAGATATCCAGTAGTGGGATTGCTGGATTGAATGGAGGTCTACTTGTATTTCTCTGAGGAATCTCCATTCTGTTTTGCATAGAGGTTGTACTAATTTTCAGTACCACCAACAGTGTATAAACATTCTTTTTTCTCTGAATCCACTCTGGCATCTATTATTTTTTGACTTTTTAACAGTGGTCATTCTGACAAGGGAAGGTGATATCTCATTGTGGTGGTTTTAATTTGCATTTTCCTGATGATTAAATGATGCTGAACATTTTTTTCATATGTTTACTAGCCATTTGTCTACTTTCTTTCTTTTTTTTTTTTTTTTTTGAGACAGAGTCTCACTCTGTTGCCTGGGCTAGAGTGCTGTGGCATCAGTCTAGCTAACAGCAACCTCAAACTCCTGGGCTCGAGCAATCCTCCTGCCTCAGCCTCCCGAGTAGCTGGGACTACAGGCATGCACCACCATGCCTGGCTGATTTTTTTCTCTATATATATTTTTAGCTGTCCATATAATTTCTTTCTATTTTTAGTAGAGACTCAGGCTGGTCTCGAACTCCTGAGCTCAAACAATCCGCCTACCTCGGCATCCCAGAGTGCTAGGATTACAGGCGTGAGCCACCGTGCCCGGCCTGTCTATCTTCTTTTGAAAAAAATTTGTTCATTTCTTTTGCCCACTTTTCAATGGGGTTGTTTGTTTTTTTCTTGCTCATTTGTTTGAGTTCTTTGTAGATTCTGGATATTAATTCTTTGTCAGATGTGTACTTTGTGAATATTTTCTCCCATTCTACAGGTTGTCTATTTACTCTGTTGATTGTTTCCTTTACTGTGCAGAAGGCTTTTAATTTAATTAAGTCCCATTTATTTATATTTGTTGTTGTTGTATTTGCCTTTTGGGTCTTAGTCATAAATTCTTTGCCTAGGTCTATGTCTAGAAGAATTTTTTCTATTTTTTCTTCTGAAATTTTTATGGTTTCATGCCTTACATTTACGTCTTTAATACATCTTGAATTAATTTTTGGTGAGAGATAGGGGTCTTGTTTCATTCTTCTGCATGTGGCCATCCAATTTTCCAGCACCATTTTTTGAATAGGGCCTCCTTTCACCAGTGTGTGTTTTTGTCTGCTTTGTCAAAGATCAGTTGGTTGTAGCTATGTGGTTTTATTTCTGGGTTCTCTATTCTAGTCCATTGGTCTATGTTTCTACTTTTATACAAGTACCATGCTGTTTTGATTACTGTAGACTTATAGCATAATTTGAAGCCAGATAATGTTATGCCTCGAGATTTTTTCTTTTTTGCTTAAGATTGTTTTGGCTATTCAAGTCTTTTTTAGTTCCGAATGAAGCTTAGGATTATTTTTTTCTAGATATGTGAAATATGATGTTGATATTTCTGTGGGAATTAAATGGAATTGGTAAATCACTTTGGGCAGTGTGGATATTTTAACAATGTTGATTCTACCAATCCATGAGCATGGGATTCTTTTCCATCTGTTTGTGTCATCTATAATTTCTTTCATCAGTGTTTTGTAGTTGTAGAGATCTTTCACCTCCTTGGTTAGGCATATTCCTTGGTGTTTTATTTTCTTTGCAGTTATTGTAAATGGTATTGAGTTTTTGATTTGACTCTCTGCTGGACTGTTATTAGTATACAGAAATGATATTCATTTGTGTACATTGATTTGGTAACCTGAGAATTTGCTGAATTCATTTATCAATTCTAGGAGTTTTTGGTGGAGTCTTCAGGGTTTTCTAGATACAAGATCATATCACTGGCAAACGGATAATTTAACCTCCTCTTTCCTGATTTGGATGCCCTTTATTTATGTCTCTTGCCTCATTGCTCTGGCTAGGACTTCCAGTACTGTATTGAGTAAAAGTGGTGACAGTGGACACCCTTGTCTTGTTCCAGTTCTTAGGAGAAGGCTTTCAATCTTATCCCAGTAAGTATGATGCTGACTGTGGGTTTCTCATATTTGAATTTTATAATTTTAAGGTATGTTCCTTCTATGCCTAGTTTCTTGAGGGTTTTTATCATGAAAGGGTACTATTAGTTTCTTTTTTAAAAAAAAGTTTCTAGTCCTCTTCTGAAATTCTGAGCCTTGCCTTTTATTTCCTTGAGTACAGGTATAGTTATTTCAAAGTCTGCATCTGATAACCCCAACATTTGTATCCTTTGTTAGTCTATTAGGGAAAAATCAGTGCCAAAGACTGGGAACACTTTTCTAGACCTCTGTTCTCTCCCAAATATTGGCTTGTTAATTCTCCACTATTTTGTTAGCTTTCTAATTCTTCTAAACAGTTAAAAAATATTTGGTACAATTCTTCTAGTATCTTAGAGGGAAATTGATCTGAATTACCTACTCTATATTCTGAAAGTGAAAATCAGAATTTTTTTTTCTTATTTTTTTTTATCATGTACATTTATTACTTTTATACATTTTAAAAGTTTATATTTAAAAAACAAAGTAGATCTATATGTTCTGACAGGGAAAGCTTTCTAAGGCAGGAAGTGCAAAATAAGCCACATAATAATATGTATATAATATTAATACCAATCAATATTAACATTTACTGACTGCTTATTATGTACCAGAAACTATTCTAAGGGCTTTGAATGTATTGACTAATTTACTTCTCATAAGATCCCTAAGGGGTAGTTACTGTTATTAGCCCCATTTTATAGATAGGGAAACTGAGGACAGAGAGGTTAATGAATTTTCTCAAGGCCACACATCTAATATGTAATAGACACAGGATTTAAATTCAGGCTATCCAACTCCAGAGCCCATGCAGTAAACTACTGTATTCCTTATGCATAATAGATAGCATACCACCCAAAAAATTATCCAAAGAACACACCTAACCATTACCAATGGCTTCTTATGGGCTTTGAGGATGCAGGTGACTTTACTTTTTATTCTATATCTGTGATGTCCAGTATGGTAGCCACTAGCCACATATGGGTATTTAAATTTAAGAGAATTAAAATTAAATAAAAATGAAAACCAGCTTCCCAGTCTTAGTAGTTCCATTTCAAGTGCATTCAATAGCCACAGGTGGCTAATGGCTACTTTACTGAACAGTGAAGATATAGAACATTTCTATCATCACTGAAAGCTTTATTGGACAGTGTGCTCTGTAGAGTTCAATAGTGTTTGAATTTTATAATAAGTATATATTCATGATTTACTTTTGTAATTAAATAGAAAGGATCAATAACAGAAAAAGAAACTATTTATTCAAAGCTAAATTCATTTTTCCCTGTTACTTGATCATACCTTTCTTCTACTCTCTGGAGAAGAGCGTTGCTCAGAGAGTCTACTTTCCTTCACTATTGCCTCTCTGGGTATTTAAAAGCAACATAATGCATAAATCAGTGAAAAGCTCATCAGGATAAAACTATTATGGGTCTTTTGAAAATGTGGTGATATCTACATAGGACTATATTCCTCTTAACTATTTGGAAGTATCTAAAAATATGTATTATTTTCAAGACATGTTGACCAAATCCTGTGCATTTAAAAAAGGCTTTCTTGAAAGCATGTTGGCAAAATATTCATAATTTATTTTACTAAAGATCAAGCTCATTAATTGTGCATTTCTATAAATTTTAAAATTGTAAAACCGAGGAAAATGTGTTAAAAAATACTATTTCCATTTGTGAAATATACAAAGAAGCGGAAGATCTTTGAAATAGAAAGAATGCCTTCATTCATCCTAAAGAGTCAGAAGAGCTTCAGTCTCATCTTCTGAGTTTTCTAACAAAGTAACAACCAGATATGCTTAGTTTGGATATGACTAAACATCTAATAACTGAAATTCTATATTATGGAACATAGAGTAGATTGATCTGAGCATGGCTACAGGTAGCAGAACTAGAAGCAGTTGGGGAGAACCAACTGAAATATTTCAACAAGTTGGATTATAGTAATGAAATTAACTGACCTATCACTTGATGAGCTTCCTTCCCTGGCACCAAAGGAGTTCAGGCAGAGTTTAAAAGGCCCAGGGTTCTGGGCAGAGGATTTGTTTGTTGGATGAACTACATTAACCATTAGGTTCTCAAATATTATTGCTCTTCTTGCATTATATACCCATGATGCTGTTACCAGAGGTACCTATCATTCAGCTTAGTCTAAGTGATTGTACAATAGCAAACAACCCTCAATCATTGCCTTACAATAACAAGGGTTTACTTCTCCCTCTGCATGGGGGTCGGCACCACTGTAGGTCAGTTATAGCTCTTTTCCACATTGTCTTCTTTCCAGGCTCTGAGAAGAGCAATCAGTTCCTATCTGGGACATTTTTGGCCTATGGCTGAACCACCCAATGGCTTTAAATTTTCTGCTCTAAAGTGGCTCATGTCACTTCCACTCACATCTCAATGAGCAAGGTTATCACATGACTAAGTCTGCTGCCAAGAGGGTGGGAACTATAATACTTTTATAAGGATCAGCAGTGTTTACCTGAGAGCAATAATAGAATCTACCACACCAGTTAACAGAAAAGTGAAGTCAAATGTGAGCTGAAAATAGGTTGTGATGAAGGCATAGGTCAAATGGAACTGAATGCCAGGATTCATCCCTCCTTGTCTTCTTGCCTTCCTTCTTCCCTCTCTCTTTCTTCCTTTCTTGCATGCTTCCTTTCCCTTCTTTACTTCCCCAAAACACATCCAATTCAAGGTACTGAGTTAGGCCTTGAGGATACCAGAGGTAGATTACATGAACTCTATTTTGGACCAACTCAGAGTCTAGTGGCACAAAAATAAGTAAACATATATTTATAAGTAACCACGTCAAGTGCTATGAAAGGATAAATACATATTTAATTGTTCTCTGACTGCATAAAGGAAGACTAACTAACCCAGAATTTTGGGGAGGGTTAAGTGGTTTACGGAAGGCCTCCCAGAGAAGACCTTAATCTCAAACTGAGAATTAGCAAGGCAGAAATATCACATTCCAGAAGGAGGAAACAGTATATGTAAACACCCAGATGTTGGGGAGGGCAGGGCCTTATGTGGAGGCCACAGGCTCAGTGTGGATGTAACTTGGAACAGAGAAAGGAGGACAAAGAAGGGCAAAGACAGGTGAGGCTCTAAGTGATGACACTGGGAGCAGAGGCACCAGCCATTCCACGAATGTTCATATAGTGCTGATTTGGGGCCAGCCTACCATCTACTGAGTAACTGCTATGAGCACTGTGCAGAATAAGGTCTGGTAGGAAAGCAAATGATATAGAGGAATGGGGTGAAAATTGTAATTTTTATTAACATATTGAGAGACTTCTTTGAAAGATGGGGGACCTAGCCAGCCACAGGTTATAGGATAATTTGGTGAGACCATTTTTTTGCAGTATCTCTGAATGTTGCTTTCTTTTGTTTTCTCCTCTTGGAAGGAGCAGAATCTACAGAGAAGGTAGGTATAAACCTGGTTGCCAATGAGAAGGAAGACCAGGATCTCAATATTCGATAAGTAAATGTCACTTAATCACCATGCTTTCACAATGCTACCTTCACCTTCAACTGTGCCTGGTGTTACATCAGTCCAGAGAATCTGCTTTTAATATTTCCAGAGAACAAACCTGTAAACCTCTAGTCTACCAGCAGGCTGTGTGCAGTGGAAAAGAGGTTGGGGGCAGAGGTGGGGGTGTTTACCTTTTAATTTCATCTTAAACTAGACTTCCACCCAGTCCTGTATTAACTCTACCTTCAGCCCCATTTCCAGGAGTACTTGGTGCCAGTAGTTATGGAGACCTTTGTAGGTTCTTGGACAAAAGTTGGGTTGCTTCTTGACTTTTCCTACTGCTGACTTAGGATTTAGCTGTATTTTGGCTATTAAGTCACTTATCACTCATACATCTTCCCAACTGTGACATGTTGATATTGTTGTAGGTGTTATCTCTTCCCCTGTTCTTCTTGTCCTTATAAGGGTATTTTCTCCTTTTTTGGATCACTTAGTGTCTCTTACATGATGTTTCAGGGTAGATAAAAACTACGTGCTGTGTTCAATCTGCCATCTTTCAAACAGATTTACACACCTGGGGAAGAGTTTGTTGAGTTACTATTAAGTACAAAGAATTTGAAGCAAGCAAACAAACAAAAATGGCAATTTAAATGCTAGTGTAACAAAAATGTATAGGAAAGGAAAAGTACTCATAGTATACTACATGACTCAGTCAAGAATGGCATTTAGATATTTATAATAATGGAATCCCTGAATACTGATCCATGACCCAAATTTGATAGAACTGTATTAGTAGGATGCAGAGACTGACAAAGTTTGGCAAACATTTTTGTAAAGAGTCAGATAACAAACATTTTAGGCTTTGTGGGCAATATGATCTCTGTCACAACTATTCAGCTCTGCTGTTAGAGCACTAAAGCAGCCATAGATAATACATAAACAAATGAGCATGACTGTAATTCAATAAATCTTATTTACAAAAACAGGTGGCCCTTGTTTGCTGACCTGCAGACAATATGTGTACGCAGAGAAGGAGGTGAGGTGAGAGAGAACTAAGATTTCATATTTCATAGGGGGCAGTCAAGAGTTAATGGCTGAGATGGAAAAAAAAAGCCCAAAGTAATAATCTAAGTCTATTTTTTCAAGATATAGGGATGAATACCAAATGAAAATTGGATGATGGTGGTGGGAAACTGCTATTTATTGCATGAATGCAAGCTTTGTAGAACTATTTCTTTGACCCATGTGCTTGTGTGTTGGATAAAATAACTAAATTAAAAATTGAAAATATTAAAATTTGTGGAGGCAGCAAGCTGTGGTCCACATTTGTTTAGGTGATCAAGAAAGATGAGGTCACTTAGTGTCCTGGGAAGAGGGGGCTTAGACACTGAAGCTCAGGTGGAGTTTTCACTGTCTCCAGCTTCCCTCCCCACCCCCCCAAGTGGAGACTCCGAGATACATGTACAGGATGCATGTTTGTTCGGCAAGGGTCGGGCTCTGGCGGTTGAAAATATTGACACCTGTTAACTTCTTAGTGCTAGGCTTTGCCAGCAGTTTCCTGGTCTGTGACCTGTTGGTGGTGCCCTCGTGGCTGGCACAAACCCAGCTATGGTCTTCACTTGTGGGTGGGGTGGGAATCTGCAGGTCAAGGCCCTCGGGAATGTCTGGGCTGGCATGAGCTCCTGTTAGGAGGCCAGGTGCAGGGCAGGTTGGGGAGGTCGCTGTGGAGCAGGCCGCATGGGGCAACTGCTAAGCATGGCCAGATGGGAAGGTCTGTGAACAGGGCGAGGTGCTAGAGCCACACTCACGCCTGAGGTGGGCTCAGGCAGGAGTAGTAGAAATGCTGAGGAGATTTGTGGGTCTGAGGTCCTCCCCAGGCCCTGAATCATAGCAGAGGACTCATAGCAAATTAATGAAGCTAATTTCTGACTGGAACTATCATTTGTGAATCATAGTGTCTGTGCTTATTAAAGAAATTATCTGTGTCTTCCCAGGCATTATGGATGCATTGTAAATTAGGGCTTTCCATAAATAATCATCAATAACTTGTTTCTGCTTGTGTTTTCAGGGAGCTGGGGGCAGGGAGGGGTGACCAGTGGGGAGGGGAGGCTGGTGGCCAGAGCTGCTGCAGCGGGTGGCTGGGGCAGGAGGGACTCGGAGAGGGGAGTCAGCCTGAGGAGGAGGTGGTCTGACCTGATGCTGGCCCTGCCCTGGGGGAATCCATTAGGTCTTCTAGGTCTGCTGCCCACCACCAAGGGGGCCAAGACCTCCTTCAAGATGAGGCCTGAGACCCCATGACCACCTCTTCTTTAGCCCCTTTTCCACAGATCCAGTGGTCCATGGATCAGGGTGGTGGATATGTGATTTTCTCCCACGGCTCTTTTCAGAATCAGCTGTCCCCAGCCACAGAAGGCCCTGGAGAGCCCCTTGGCATCCTCTTCTTCCTGAGCCCACTGGCAGCTAGGATCTGTGAGGTAAGGATGCCCAGGGGCCAACCTGCTCGCTCCAGGGCCTTACAATGGCTGCAAAAATATCAGAGGATGAGCTAAAAAAGGAAAATGAGGAAGGAATGAAAAGCAAGTTGAAGCAGGGAGGAAAAAAGGATGAAGCAGAGCCTTCCAGATTGATTCTGGTTACCAGTGAGGAAAGCCCTTTCAAACAGGAGCGGTTACTAAAGATGTGTGGTGGCGTGGACATCCAGGCAGGCAAGATCCCTAGGGAGAAGTCAGGAGCTGGAACCTGCAGGGTGACATTCTCTCACTTTGTTTCCCGTATCTCTCTGCAGCCTCCTCCTTCTCCTGTTACGCTAGTGGACATGCCAACAGATGAGAGATTATCCTAAAGAAGGGGGGTCAGGTGCTGGGTTGACACCCCAAAAGTATGTCTTTCACAAGACAAGAGACTGAAATGGAGAAATATTAGAAAGAAAGAAATTGTCCAAACTATTTATGACAAAGTTAAAATATGAGAATAGATGACAGGAAGGATGCTTAAGGGAAATAAGGAGGATAAATCCCCACGGAATTTCCGACTCTGAGATGGATGCAGTGTTAACAGTATATAGAAAATATAGCAACCCCCACCCCATTTGTCCTGTCAGTGGATTACAGTGAGTCCAGAGTACCTGTTCCCATAGAAATGATATAAGTGGAGGATATGTTCCCAGGGCAGCCTGCAAAAGCCTAGTGATCCCACCATGCCCCAAGTAGCTGGTACTTGGGAGCTATAGCAAAGTATCCCCAAAGACCTAGAGATGGTGGCACAAGCCTGTCCTTGGAGAGATGCCCAGGAGATGCCTGATGCCTGGATAGAAAACAGAGGAGGCAAAGAATATCCCTGTCCTGGTGGCTTGATTGAACATATTAAACCTGTAGAAAATGACCCAGTATTTAGGAGGTGACTGGCCAACAATGCAATTCCAGATGAGGGGGTTCACAGAGGCCCACCTGGCAGAGCCCATTCCAGCACTGAGGGGTGCAATGGGGGCTGGTGCTCTGCCTCCCTGACACAGGCATTCCACCATCCCACCTGCCTAGCAGTTACTCACGTGCATGTGGCGTGTGTGTGTGTGTGTGTGTGTGTGTGTATAGTGGTTGGCATCACATCTTTAAAGCCTTCTTCCTTGGACTTTCCACTTAGCAAGCAAACTTCTAGTAATGTGGCCTCCCACAGAAGGCCCTGCCCTGATCACCAGAACACCTGTTCCCAAGCATCGAATGGTTTAACAAATGGGCCTCTGCCAACTCCAGGAGTCTCTGGAGGCATGGTTGGGACCCTGAGTAAGAACCACCTGTCATCAATGGGGTTTCCAAGCCCTCAAACCAGCTTCTTTCATGGAAGCAACCCTCTTCAAACTTCTTCATACTAGGATACCCATAGTACCAATATCAGGGGTGTTCTGGGAATGGAGAACCAGCCACAGAACGTGGGGAGCAGGAAAGGGAAGAGTGAGATGGTTTGTTCTTCCATTCAGGGTGCAGGGCTGGTCTTGGTGGTGGTGTGGGCGGCGGAGCACTTTGTCCTGGGATCACATCCATTCACACGTGTATTACTGCGCTTACTGAGCACTGACCCCGTGCCAGACACCAGTCTGTTCTCATGGAGCCCTAGCTAGTTTGTGTCTGTGGATGAGTTTGTGTGTCTTGGGCTATACAGAAAATAGATAAGCAAATACATAAGTCTGACAATTCCAGCGGTGATGACTGCTATGAAGTAAATCAAGAGGCTGTTGTTACCGAATGGTGGGAGATGCTGGGTGGTCAGAGGTGGCCTCTCTGGACATTTAAACACAGACTGAGTGATAAGGAGCTGGCTAGGGAGGAACCAGGGTCAGAGTTCAGGCAGTGGAAAGGCAGAGAAAGCCGCTACAGCCCAGAAACAGGAGGCAGAACAGTAGAACAGCAGAGTGGGATTTGGTGAGCCTGGGGAAAAAGGGTCGGGGGGCAGATTCTCCTGGGTCTTCTAGTCCAGGTAAGGAGTATGCACTTTGTTCTCAGTGCAATGGGAGGCGATTCCACAACCTGATCTGCATTTTGAAATCTGGTCTAGCTGCTAAGTGGATAATAGAACATGTGGGTGGGGGAGGGAAGTAGGAAGCTGAGGTAGGTCATGGTGATGATCCTGGGAGTGACTGAACTATTTTCCTTTTTGCTTTTCCCGTCTTTTCCAAATAAAACTCCTGTGCTATAAGCACTGTGCATCTCAGGTAAAGTTTCAAAGGGAAGAAAGCAATATCATTGAATAAATTCTCCTTAGGGCTGGGTCATTAAACCACTCTGAGGTATTTGCCTTTTTAAAAGTTTGTTAACCACAATGTATTTCATATTGGTAGAATTTCAGATAGGAAGGGGAAGCATTCTGGCCAGCTGGCCAGGGTGACATTTATAGCAACGCTTCTCAAACTTTCCTGTGTTAAAATGCAGATTCCTAGTTAGTAGGTCTGTGAAAGGGCCTGAGATTTTGCTTTTCTAACAAATTCCTAGGTGATGCCAATGCTACTGATTCATGGACCACACTTTGAATTATAAGATTTTAGAAGACTCTTTCATGTGTTAAAGAAAGCTCTGAGTACTAAAAATAGCTTCTTGGATATTTATTCATTCATTTTGAAGGGGATCAGAATGTGTCACCCCAAAATATGCCACTTCAGCGTAAGGATTATTTTGAGCTGAAGAACTCTCTGACCTCCCCTTATCTGCTTAAAAGCAGAGCATAAATTTCTCTTTGTGAAGGTGCATAAATTTGTCCCCCTCTCCTCTACTAGCATGAGGAGAGCCACCCTTATCATCGGAGACAGAGGACTGGCACCTAGATGAGTTTGCATAAACAAACTTTATTGATAACGCTTATCTACCATTAGTTTCCTCCATATATTTACCTTCCCACAATTTACTGCCCTTAGAAGGCCAAGCCACCTTTCCTTTGTCTAGTCGCATCTTCATAATTTTTCACTCTTTGTTAAAATGGAATATAAACCCCGAAGTCTAACCACTTTTTTGGGTTTTTCACTTCTTTTCTGTGAAGCCCCCACGTACATAAAATATTAACACTCAATAAAATTCGTATGCTTTTCTTCTGTTCTTCTGTCTTTTATTGGTTTAATTCGCAGGTTCCATTCACAGAACATAAGAGAGTAGAGAAAAAGATTTTCCTTCCCTACAGTTTATTCATTCCAATGTATTTTGGTTAGTAGGGACCATGATATTTGAAGAGATAAAAGAGCTTCCTAAGGACGTTGCCAAAACATGTTTTTATTGAGTCTTTGGAAAGCCGGACACATCTGGAATCGGATACTCTGAATCCTCAGCCAGTGGTGTGCTGGTGAATGCTTAAAAACTGTCTCTCTGAGAAAAACAGTCCTGATTTGAGCATTTGTTGATTTCTGTGACGTAAATCTCTTATCAGGCTGACTTTCAGCTCCCAACATGACATTACTTAATGTAGGTGCAGACAATAAGAGATATAATAGATATCCCCAAGAACATAGATAATAGTAAAATATAGTCAGATAATTAGGAACTGATGAGTTTTTAGTATTTGTTTCTTTGCCTTTAATATAATTTATTTCATCATAAGTTTTGTAATTTAAGTTTTAAATAATGACTGTGTTTAACAACTGGCTCACAAAATTCCGGAAAATTAAGCAAAGCTCTTCGTCAGTCCCTTCTTGACTTCAGGTTCCAAATAAAACCCCTGTCCTGTAAACATTGTGTACCTCAGGTAGATGTTTCCAAGGTAAGGAAACAATCTCCATGAACAAATTCTTCACCACTGCCTCAGGCCCTTCCTATGCTCAGCCCTTTCCCCCCTTTTTTTTTTTTTACTATCAGATAAGTTTCTAATCTCAGAATTCTGATCCTTTTCCAAATTCTTGTAGGGGATGCTGGTGAGTGATAGCAGAGATGTCAGGGATGATAGAGAAAATAAGGAAGATAACGACAGAGGTAAATGGAGTGGGGAAAAGGGACTACCTGAGATGCCCGAGATGCTTAAAGCTTTGTGCCCCTTGCCAGCTTAACTACATTGTTTTGTTAAATCCCCACAGCCCTGTGAAATAGATGAGCAACCTGAGGCCCAGAGAAGAGATAGAATTTGCCTAAGGTCACACAGCTAAAAAGTTCTAGAACTTAGATACAAATCCAGGTGTCTCTGACACTAGACTAATCCACTTAACGAAAATTTTATAGATGCACAAAATTAATAGTTCAGCTGGGTATAGAATTCCAGGTTGGAAATCATTCCCCTCTGAGGATTCTGAAGACATTGCCCTATTGTATTCTAGCTTTGAGAAATTGATTGCCACTTAAATGCCTGACATTTTTTTCCTCTATGGAAGCTATTAGAATCTCCTCTTTTACCTCTATGACTACTTATGTTTATTTTTTAAATTTTACTTCCTCGGTGATGTCCTTAGCTTATATTCAAAACACTGCTGAAGTTTTCATTTTTGCCATCATATTTATGATTTCCAAAAGCTAATTTTTTGTTCTGTGGATGTTTTTTATTAGGGCCTTCTTTTCTCATTTCCCAGATGCAGTCTCTTCTCCTTGTTTTGAGAGTCTCAGTTAATTCATTTCCCTTCTTTCATTCTTTCTGTTTACTTCAGCTTATTTCTTTTGGACAATGTAAGCCTTCTCAAATGTTTGATGATCTTTGGTTGTTGGTTGGTATTTAAGAATGGGGCACTGGTCAGAAGCTGTATTTCCTTGGGCTGTATGTGTTGATGGTGAACTTCACTGTAGGGAGAACGGGCTTGGCCCTTCCACTGCAGATTCATCTAACAGGATCTGTATGTCTACTGGGCTGGCTATTTTGTCTAGTGAGGAAAATGCAAACCTTTTGCCCAGGAAACATAAGCCAGGTCGCCTCCATTCTAGGAGCCAAGTATGAGAAAGAAGCTCCTAATTCAGTGTGTCAACTCTCACTTAATTCCCGTTTTCACTGTGGCAGCCCTGTCCTCAAGTCTTCTAGACCTCAGCAGAGAGTGAACTTCTAGATTTCTGCTACAGTGGAGGTGGGAATGTGGGAGGGTCAAAATGCTTATAAGGGTATTGAGCCTTTCCTACTGTTTTCTATTCCACCTCCACCTTCAGAAGTAGCTGATGTCTCCAATTCCTGAGCCTATCTGTGATTCTGCAGTCAAATCAGCTGCTCGTCAGCTTTCTTTACCTCTGGCGTACACTCCAGCCTTCTCAATCACCTCTCTTGTATCTCTTCCCCAGCTCTCCAGCTCTCAGAGACAGAGTAAGTCCTGAAGAAGTGCATCTCCCAGTACCAGTCTTCCTGAACATCATTCTCATCTCCTTTGGGCTCCTGGAGGCTTGGCCAGTCTGGGAGCTCTCTGGTTATCAATTCTATAATGCACCTTTTTGCTTAAGTTAGTTTAGAGTTGGGCTTCTATCACTTATAACATGAAGAGCACAAACTAATATACAGGGTCAGTGAGGCTGATCACTTGATTAAACAGACAATATAATACCACTTTGATCTTTCCTTATAGAGTAAATATCACAAGACTGCATTAGAGGCTGTCCTCAGAACTGGGCATAAAAGGCTCTGGGTTGACCTCTGGTTGGAGGCCATCGGCTCGTCCCTGAAAAGTCCAGATTAAATCTCTCTGGGCTCAGTTCACAGCCTGCATCCTTCTTTTTTCCACTTATCTGTCATTTAGCTGATTCTACCTTACTATCACATTGCCATGTTGTTTGACTCTTAATATGAGAATATCTTACATCCCCAATTAATTCCTCCTTAGAGGTCCAGCACAGGGCTGCAAATGTATATAGCCAGTTCAGGATCAAGGAATGAATAAGGTCATTCGTTTTATCTGTGGCTTTCTACCCTGGATATGAATGGGTTATCTTAACTTCTTGCTCTTAGTAATCCTTCTAGCATCTAAAACACTTTTATAACAAAAAAATAATGACACTACTCACTGAGTGTTACTCTATGCCAGATCCTTGACCTTTTACCTAATCTTTTCAATAATATTCTGAGGTAGGCAATATTTTTCCCATTTCATAGGTAAGGAAACAGAAGCTCGGAGAGGTTACAACATATTAAGGTTGTACCCTTATTGGGTGGAACTTGGGCTGGTCAGATCTCATGTTTTGCAACTCTGTTCTATATTATCTCTGTGTTTTAATTTACATTCTGCCTGCTGCAGTTTAACCCTTAGATTTTTGATTGGTTTCATGATAGAGCAAAGCTGTATGGGACTATGTATATTTCAACCAGACAGGCACTTACTAAATTTGAAATCTATCAATTGGCTCTTCTCCAAAATAAGAAAGAATTACAAACTACATGATGACAAGGCTGCTACAGCCAAGTACCTTGCAGAGAGAACACAGCAAGAGCTATTGGAGTCATTTCAGATGGTATAAGGAGCAGCTTATGAAATGGAGAAATTAGGATAGATCTTGGGTATACTTCTGAAGAATGAGATCCATTAGAACGGTCTCTCCTGGGGAGTTCTGTGATGGAAAGTGCATTGCTGGAGTTATTTAAAAATGAACTATTGAAATTCTTCAGGGACCAATCCTGTGCTGATAGGGGGAGGACAAGATACCTTAATAGGTCATTTTAGTCTCTGATTTCTGTAAAGACTATTGTTCTTATGGTACATTGAGATTTTTGATGAATTTCAATTTCTACCTAAGTACCCAAGAAGTTTCCTAGATTGAGCTGAAAGTGATCGCTGTGTCAGGCTCTGGGATAACTGGGGGAAGCATCCCCTTGTGAATGTGTTCCTCTGTTGGGGTCTGTTGGTCAGCCTTGAAGAGCCAGAGTCCCAGCCAGAGCACCTTCTGGGTGTGCAGTGCCATGGAAGCAGGTCCCCAGCTGCATTTGAATGCTGTCACTTGAGTACGCAAGGCTGTAGTCCCCAGCCAAGGCCTCAAGGCAGCTGGGAACAGTGACATATGCTAAATAGTCTGGTTCCCAAAGAGCTGGAGCAGGCCCGCTGAGAGGCCCATAAAAATCTCTGCCTGCAATTCCCTGCCGCCATATGCTCCAAGAGGTGTTTGTTCAGAGTTTGTTTGGTTTCAGGCTGGTGAGTACAGAGGGAGCTTGGCTAATGGCATTGTTTGCTGAGTTAATTGTTCTGTTTGATCCAAGGCTCTTGTAGGATACAGAGGGAAATGAGGTGTTTGGTCAGGGTTTTCCTTGAGTAAAGTTTACCTCACAACTTGGAAAGGGGGACAAAGGAAAAAAAGAGTTGGAGAAAAGGGAGGAAAGGAAGTCAGTGAAAGCCCTGTGGGCTCTGTACAGGGCTGAGGTCTCAAATGGTGTGAACAATTAGCCAAGGCGCCGTGGAGGGTCTGGAACCAAGTTAAGACAGAGGTCTTCTCTGGCGAAAAAATGAAAAATAAAGCATCACACACCTCTATTTATTGATAATTTTTACATTATTTATTTCCAAGGAAGATTTTTACGGGTTATAACAAAGGGTACTCATGAAATAAGACTATTGCAACAAAAGATCAGAGGATGCAGAGGCTGATCATAACCAAACCCTAGTCTAACTTGGCTACAAAAACCAAGTATTAAATTAGCCCTGGATACTTGGAAATTAAGCTAAGTAGGAAGTGGAAATACCCAGGAGATTTGATTTTCACTGTCTAATGAAGAGATGTGTGCCACATCAGGAGGAGAGAGAGATTATTTCCTGATCCTAAAGTCTGAGGGGATATAATGAGGGAATAATTTCCCCATCATCTCTTCTCCATGGGGTTGTTATAAAATAAATAATATTATTCTAGAAAAAGTATTTTCTAAAATGTACACCATAGCTACATGTATGGTGCTCTTGTTCCTGTTGGTAACAATTCCTTCCATAGCAATTTTGTTTCTGGACTGGCCTCCCCAGGTGAATGGGGCACGGTAGGGCATACCTGGAGCATTTGTACCACCCACAAATCTAGTTTTATTTGTTTTCACACTGGCTGGGGTTGGGGAGCAGCAGATTTTTGTATAGATGCTAAGGTCAAAGAATATGTTTGTAGAAGAACAACATACAGAGGGAATTCCAAGATGGGAGGAGGAAGAAAACCTGAGATCGGCAGCCCCTAACTCTGCTTAATAATGACTGCTCTGACCCAGTGCCGTGGCTTCATTGATAACCTATCAAACTCTCATCACTTTTCTTTGCTTCTTGTCCTTTGTCTAGAATAAATGGGAGCCAATCAGTCATTTACAGATTTAGCCAATAACACATGTGCCTTGATGCTCCTGCCAGGCTGACCAAACTCCAGACCAGTTCTTGAGATAGATGTACTGATTCTGAATCCTCAGAAGATGGGGTCTGGTGTTTGTGTGTTATAAGCCCTACCAGTGACTCTGATGTATGGCCAGGTAGAGGACCACTACCCCAGGCTGCACTATATGTGGGCAATTTTAGAGTTGATAGACAGAGATGCTGAACAGGAAGTTAAGAGACTGGAATTAAATAGAGATGTATTACAGTCATAGCTCTGTGTTTCATGTACCTCTGCATCCATATTCTTTCTCAGGACTATCAGAGAACCCAAAGCCAGTGTAACCTGCTATTTTACTACTTAAAACTGTGAGCTTCCAAACATTTCTGGAGCCACCTGTTTGCATGAATCATATTCACAAAGTATGGTGAAGAAGATACGAGAGGAAGACGTTCTAAACTTGACTGTATGTGCCCTTCAGTATCCACTCGCCCAACGTCCTTCCGAGGAGCCACTGTCAAGTCTACTCTCTATCCGTATGTAGTTGGAGGAGTTGAGTCAACACTCAGCTCCAGGAGTGAACTTCTGCCTCTTCCTGGACACTCCCTGGGCGCAGCTATTAGTCCAGGGATGAGCACGTGATTCAACCAGAGCCAGTAAGGGGACTGTGGGGCAGAGGTATGCTTCTTGCTGGCTATTTCTGGCAGAAACGATGAAGTAAGCCTGTAGCTGTAGGGCCATCGCATGAACCCCTGGGATGAAGGTTCTGAAGCCACTAGGAGAGGCAGAAGTGAGTGATGGAAAGAAACCAGGGCACCACAACATTGTTGGAGTCCCTGAATCAAGCTCCGCTGAAGTTAGACCTTCCCCTGGATCTTCCATTTGGAGAATATGAATGTTCCAGGCCCTAATTTCCTCATGTGTGAAATAGCAATGCTCATAGTTACTTCATTAGCTTACTGTGAGGGTTGAATGAGAAAATCTAGCACACAGCACATGGTGCAGAGTGGATGTGCAATAAATGGTGGTCTCCTCTCTCTCACCTCCTACCTTGCCAGCTGATGGGGCTTTTAACACTTCATAATTTCATGGGTATAGACAGGCTAAGTGCCATTCAATTCCACTTAATTAAGCAGGTGTTCTCTGTGCTCAATGCTCCCTCACCTCCTTCGCCCTCCCCCGGTACTCGGTTCACATCTCTATTAGTGCTCCCGTCACACAACGCCCATGTTTTCTAGCTAGTTGTCTGTCTCCCTGTGGGACTGTGAGTACTGAGAGGACAGGGTGGTTGAGCACCTACTGTGTGGCAGAGACTATGGTGAGCATACATACAAGCCAATGCATTTTACTCTCACAATGACTCAGGGATGCTTTGGTTTGAGAACTGCTTGAGCTTTCAAGCCTGAGCTGACTCTCTTTCTTGGTGTAAAAGGTCCGATGCTTTTTGCACAAGGGTCAGAAATGCTATTAACCTGCCTTTGCCAAAGGGAGTTTGCTGGCTCATGTAACTAAAAAGTTTAAGGTAGTGTTGGTTTTAAGCCTGGATTGATCCTGGTTCCCCTCCAAATCAGGAATGTGCATCTCTGCCCTTTTTCACTCTGCTTTTCCTCTTGGATGGGCTCCTCACATAAGGCGGCACCACCAGCAGCTCTGGGCTCTCTCCCTGCTCCATAATCCCAGCAGGAAAAGAGCTTTCTCCTAATTCCAGCAAGAGTCTGGGATAGGTCATGTGCCCATCTCTCCACCAGCCACTGTAGCAAGGGCTGTGAAACACTCTGGACGTTCCTGGGTCGAGTGCCAGCTTCAGACTGAAGGGCAGCATCACCCCAAACCACACGGGTGGAGGTGGGAGAGGGTGCTGTCACCACAGGAAGGGGAAGGATGCTAGAGATACACAAAGGAGAGATGCTCTCTTCCCTAGGCTGGCCTCCCTCTCCTCTGCCAGCCTGGTGTCTTCCCTTGGTCTCACTGCATCTGGGTGGGCTGTTTAGATGGGGGCTTACCCTAAGCACCTGGGCCTGTCATTTAGTTCTTCCTGGGGGTGCTGTATCTTCTCAACCTCTCAGGGGCTCTTTGAGGTGGGGATTTGCATAACAACACCTTGCAGAACACACAAGTGCTGCACAAAATTCCTCAGCCTCTTCTCCTTCCTGGAGCACTTCTCTCATTTGTTCATTAAGAAGTTAGTGGTGGCAAATGGAGCTCCATGAGCAGGACAAAGCTTCTGATGGGGCAATATAATACCCACTAAGTGGAAGCCGTGGCCTGACCTTATTCAGAGTAGGCCAAGTCTCCACTTGTGTTTCAGGGTGGAAGGGACAGCACTGTGGCTCTCTCTTGGCTGTCCTTGCAGTTTCAAATACTATTAGTGGCCCATGATTGTTCATAAAACCTCTGCTGTTATTTGTATGGTGCTCTGGCCCTCGTCAAAGCCCACTTGCCCTGATGCCCACTGCTTAATGTCCCTCAGCTCCTGCCTGGGCAGACTCGGGCCTGAGAGAGCTGCAGGTGTCAGCGAGAATGCAGTCCCTCCAGCGCTCTCTTGTGTGTGTCCTCATCTCCAGTCACAGAGCCTCGTGCGAGACCTGTGATCACAGGCAAGTGTTAAGCCACACACTGTCTGTTTTCGGCTGTTCTCTACCCTACCTGGGCCTTTATGGAAAATGTGCTCCTTAGCGTGCAGGCGTTTGGTGAGACGAGCAGCTGCCAGCGTTTGAGCTCAGTGATGACAAGAACCATTAATGCCAGGCGCAGGGGCCTTGCTCCCAGCGCACTCCAAGTCCCTGGCAGGATGGAGGGCAGGCTGCCGGAGAGTGAGGTCAGGGCTTGCACTAGCCACACAGTCGGCTCACGGGACGGCTGGGAAACCAAGGGCCCCACGTCACACTCTCAGTGCAGGGTCAAAGCTGCCCCCTCCGTTAGCTCAGGCTAACAGTCGCTGACACTGGCATGACCCTTTCTCCCTGACACTTTACTTTCACTACATTGCTTTTTTGTCTTTAAGTTTTTTTCCAGTTTTTTACCACTGCAATGCCTTGTAGCATTTCACACCACTGACCACCTTGTTCCCCTTAATCTTCTTTTCCTTTGTTTCTTGGCTTTTATTTTGTTCCTTTTCTCCCCGGTGGCAGGGCTGGAATCTGTCTTTGGACCTAATCTCTTCATCCTCACCACTGCTTTTAAGATCCCTTGGAGCAGTGTCTTGAATTCCCAGACTAAACTCTTGGTCCCAACAACATGTGGCCCATTTCAAATGCAGATGTCGAAAACCAGACCGTGACCTCTAACCCTGGACCTGCCCCTGAGCCCAGTGCTCGCTTCCCAGACTCGAGAGCTGGGCATCACGGCAGCCCTTCTCGCTCCTCTTCCTTGCCGGCTCACTGCCACACTGTGTCCTGGATCTGACCTGGGTGGTTCTGCTGGCAGTCACTCCTCTTCCTCACTCTCAGTACGGCTGCCCTGCTTCAGGCTGCACTTTTCCAGGTCTAGGCTGCTGGCTGTTACGAGCCTTCTACCTGGATGCTGGGTCTTCATTCTCCTCCCTCACAGCCCCTCCAGGTCCAATACGCAGCTATGAGCATGTCTCACCTCAACATCATGGTGCGGCAGAATAAAGTCTGAGGTTCCCTAGGCGAGCGTGGCAGATGCCGACGAGCCAACGGAACGAGCTTCGTCTCAATCTGTTCTTTATGCCCCCTATGCCCTAGCTCAGGGGTCCTCAGAGTGTAGTCCCCAACCAGCAGCATCAGCATCACCTGGGAACTTGGTTGGTAGGTAAATTCTTGGGCCCCACCCGAGACCTACTGAGTCAGAAGCTTTGGGGGTGAGTCCCAGGGATCTGTGTCTTAACAAGCCCTCCAGATGATTCTGATGCAGCGAAAATTTGAGACCTGCTGCTCTAGGCTGGACGGCTTCAAATCTGGCCACACATTAGCATCACCTGTTAAAACTCACTAGCGCCCAGGTTCCAGCCAAGACCAATTGATTTAAAATCTCTCAGGATGGTGCGTGGGTACCAGGATGTTTAAAAGCTCCCAGGTGATTCTGTTCTACTGTAAAGATTTAGAAGCTCTACTGAGACCCAACCCACAAGCTGGACATTACCTGACACATCCTGTGGGCAGGAACTCTCCTGGCCTTCACTCCTCACCCGCCCTTCGCTCTGCCTTCCATCCCGCAGTCCAAATCTTACTCCTCTTTCAAGGCTCAGTCTAAGCATCACCTCCTCCATTAATTTCCCTGGCTGGAAAGTGCCTGCCTGCTTTGTGCTTTCAGAAAACAAATGTGTAAATGCTCCGTAAACTCTGAAATATTAATTACTGTGATCAAATTATACTAATCTTTGGAATCCTACACTAGTCATAGCTGGAATGCTGAGTATGTGCTTGGCACTGTATTTAACTGCTTTAAATGGATAAACCTACTTAATCTTCTTGAAACACTACAGAAGAGGAAACTAAACTGAGGCACAGAAAGGTTAATTAACTTGCCCTAGGTCACACAGCTAGTAAGTGGCAAAGCTAGGATTTGAACCCTGGTTATCTTGGCCCTAGAATTTATGTCTTAACCTTTAAGCTCTAACATGTCAATATATACTATTACATGTAGTAATATTAATAATGGCTATGTGAGTATCTCAAATATGTATACAATGGCACTTCCTGGTTTATACAGCTCTTTTTCTTTGAGGACAGAATCTCATTATTCCACGACAGCCTGTGTGGTAGGAATTATTACTGCCAATTCATGTTCTGGAGAGGAGGACAAGGCTTAGAGAGTTCTGTCACTTGCCCAAGGCACACAACAGTAGAGGTTGGGACTCGGGTTTGAGCCCAGGTGGTTGGTTCCAAATCCAGCTATGTTTGGCCTGACAGCCTCTCCTAAGTCTCTGTGTGCCCTCACCCTGGGCCTTTCCTACCTGGGCTTGTGCCTCTCCTATTTGCAGCGGTGCTAAGCCCAGCTGTGCTGAGCAGTGAAGGAGGGTCATGTGGAGAGCAGGGCCTCAGTTGATGGTTGAATAAGGCTGCAGCCGGCGTGGACCCATACAGCAGATGGCAGAGGGTGGGTCTCCATTCAGAGCCAGTTCTAGCTGGGTCATATGCAGGGTCAGGGAGGTGCCAAAAGAGGACTGCCAAGAAGTTCAGGTGGCAGAGGGATCCCTGAGAGTGGGCAGGGATGCTGATGGGGAGAAGTGGAGAGCCCAGGCAAGGGCCACCACCTGCCATGGGGTTTAGGGCCCATAGCAGGGTGAATCAGGCCAGGTATGACTGTGAGGGCCCTCTCATTCCTGCGAGGGCACATTGTGTCCAGCAGACGGCTCCCACCTTCACATGCAGACTTTGGTGACAGCACTACCTAGTTGGAAAATATTGTGTACAGTCCAATTTCTTGGACACATGTATCACAATATGGTGGTGTGTCCCTGTACTTCCCTCCTGGGGCTGTGGTGAGGATTAAATATTAATAAATTAGCATCCCTAAAATGTTAACACTAATGCCTACCTCATAAGAACTCAGAAATATTCACTGTTGTTAGAAACATGGCGGAGGAAAGAAGAATAGAGGGAAGGAGGAAGGGAGCAAAGAAAGGAGGAAGGAAGGAAAAAAGGAGTCTTCTGGGGGGGGTTGAGGTAGGTGGTCAAAGAAGGCTACACAAAGGAGTTGACACTGGAATGGGGTTTTGCAGGTCAAATAGGAGTTTGCTGCTGGCTAAGGAGATGGGGAATGGAATGGTGTTCTGGGTACAAACGTGTAAATGTCCTGTAAATTCTCAAACATTAGTTACTGTGATCACTGGGTACGACTACATATGATATCCCTTTCCACTTTATTGTGATGATTCCCTGTGTTAGACCACAAGCCCCTCAAATGACATCCTGTCTTTTTCATCCCTGGAAGTTTTCCCAGTTCCTTGCATATAGTAAGTACTCAATAAATATTTATTGAAGGAATAAATCACTTTCTTTGAAAGGTAACATCATCAACTGTGGGGTGTGCTGCATGTAAAATAGATTCTGTAAATTGCGTTTCATCATAAACACCGCGTGGGGGCTCAGCTTTTTCCTGGAAGGAAGTGAGACTGCCTCATCCACAGTGATGCTACTTCTTTACTGTTCTCTGCGACCCGTTAAATGCCTCTCTCTGCTATTCCAAGCATCACAAACGTGACTATGACAAATGCCACCAAGGAAGAGGTAGCCCTCCACTCTGGGGCATGACTCATGAGCAGTATTTTTCCCTGGTGATGATGATGGTGTGTTTTTAGCTTTAAGGTCAGAAGACATAGGTTTGCGTCCAGGCTTTACCCGTAACCAGGTGCATTACTTAGTCTGTCTAGGCGCCCATTTCTCCATCTATAAGTTGAGGGAGTTATCTCTCCTGGGTTCCAGAGAGCTGTGATGCTACACCCCTGTATTCTGTCTACCTGGTGTCTGTGTGTCTGGGTCAGCTTCTTTTATCTCAAGTTACTGCTTTCTTCGAAGTGAAGCTCCTGATAATGATGCAGCTAAGGGTAGAGGTTTGGCATTCCAACCCTGGGATTGGCTGTGTGGCCTCAGGGAGTTTACTTAACCTCTCTGTGCTTCAGTCCCTTCATCTGTAAATTGGGGATAATAGTAGTACTTGTTTCATAGAGTTTCTGTGGTGCTTAAATGAGCTATTACAGTGCTTAGAACAGTGCCTGGCATGTGTAATGCAACACAAACCTTTTCTGTTTCTCTTTTACTGATCACTCGAGGAAAGAGCCAGTGCTGGGAGGAGAGAAAGCGACCTTGAAGAGCGCCACCTCACCCACATGGAGGCTGCAGAGAGCTTCACTGGTATCCCAGCTTGCCTGATGTTCCTTGGAGCTCCTGGGGCCTGGATTCCCTCGTGGCCAGGACAGGGCTTGCCTGAGGCAGGCACTGAAATGGAGAAAGAATTCCCACATTCTTGAGGGGAGGGAGACCTTTGGGAGAGTGAAAAGTAGATTTTGTTGTGGGGACACAAAGTGTCACTAAATAGAGACATATGGTGGCATAATACTTCAAAAATTAACTGGTGATATTCCCTGGCCCTACCTCATGTCCCTCTT
This sequence comes from Eulemur rufifrons, assembly GCF_041146395.1. NCBI lineage: Eukaryota > Metazoa > Chordata > Mammalia > Primates > Lemuridae > Eulemur > Eulemur rufifrons. Next base: position 120,366,094 of record NC_090989.1, read on the forward strand.
CCCATGGCCTTTTACCAGTCAACCTCGGCTATTCCGAATGTATTTCCTAATGGGAGGGGTTTCATAATCTAGAGAAAGCAAGGCCCACTTTTGTTTTTTGGGTTGCAAAGGCGTAGTCCTTGGGGGCCCAGAAAGAACTCTATGAGGTGATTTCTAGCAAGCTTCCTCTCTCTACCCACTACCAGCAAGGGCAGGCTAAGGTTTCCCACCCTGGGCAGGGGTTGGGGGCTGGGGAGAAAGTGAAGAGCGTGCAGGTGTGGGGGCTCCTGTGGAGCTATGAAGGGACACTGCTGGGCTCTCCCTTCTGGAAAGAACCTGCCGTTCAGCTGGGAGGGGTGCAGCTGACTGAGAGCCTGTAGAATCGGGGCCTTCAGGATTCACCTCGGTGTCTGAGCCAAGCCTACACTCTTCCCAGGCAGCTCCAGCAATAATGATCGGGCACAGCTGGGGTACTAGGGCCTGGCCATTGAGCCCAATGCAGGACCCCTCCAATGGGTGGTCTTTTCTCCAGAGCTCCCTCTTTGGTTGGTGGAGACTTTGTTAACTCTTCGTAGCAGACTGAAGCATTCCTGCCCAATCCTGCTTCCTCTCCCTTCATCTTCATAGATGTCCCCCTTCCTCTCCTCTCCCCTCAACAAACCTCTTATACTTGAAACTCCATTTCAGTGTCTGCTTCCCAGGTGACCAAAGGGCACAGCCCCTGAGAAAGGTGTGGCCCAAAGAGGGAGCAGTAACTCCCCAGCTAGGTTTGGTGATCCAAGGCAGAGGGCACTTGTACCCATGTGTGGGCAGAACCTGGTGGAGGCAACTAGACCCCACAGAAGAAATGGCTCCTGGTATACACTGGCACTTGGGGACTTAGCTTCCTGAGTGTCTCTCGGCTTCGTGTGGTCAGATATGGAGAGGGGCATTGGCAGTAGCCAAGAGAGAGCTTGGGGTCAGGAATGGAGTGGTGACTTGACGTGACCTGAATGGACACATGACAGGATGGGCAGGAGGACACCTTAGCAGATGCCAGCGAGGACACAGGAAGATTTCTCCCACTCGTGCACTATGTAAGGACACCACACAGCCTGCTGGGGTGAGGTTGGGAAGGACCCTGCATTAACTAAGACTGTTTATATCCCTCAGGGGCCTGGGGGCTCAAATGAGTAATGGTATTCTCTTTCAGGAAAATAAAAGAGATTGAAAGACTAAATTTCTTGCCCACCTGTGCTTGTGGCCTAAGATTTGTACTTAGTCCAGACAACACCATCTGAAGGCAGGAGGCTGAGCCTGAAGAGCCAGGAGGATTCTCAAGGCCAAGGGCACAGCTCTCCCCTCTCTTTCCCATTCAGGACACATGACCTCCCTCTCACGGCCACCCAAAGGTCCAAGCAGCTCCTAATCCCCACAGCTGGCTCTGGAAAGGCTTTGCCCCTCTGAGCCGTGGGGCTGGCGTGGAATTGGCCGCGGCTGGGAGGCTGGTTTACACCACGGCAGATTGCAAGCAGGCACGCCAAACCCAGGCTGCAGGAGACTCAAGGACGCAGCAGCAGGACTTGAAGTGATGTGACTTTATTCAGGAGTCGGAGGCAGCGGCAGGCAGCCAGGAGCAGAGATGGGAGGGCAGGATGTGGGCTGGATGGGAAGCAGCTTCAGCAGGTCTTGTAGGTTGGCCAAAGGAGAGTGGAGAGGAACAAGCAGCGGGCAGGAAGGATGCGAGGCCCTGGCCAGCTCCAGGCTTTCACTGGCTCTGCTGTGCCTCCTGCCATGGGCGGAAAACATCTGGATGCAGCAAGGAGGGGGTGGGGCATGTGTTTATCTCCTAACCCCTGAACCAGAGCAATGGCTTGGAGCCCTCCACTTCTCTGTGAAAGGAGTTGGGGTCGAAATGTGATAAGTGAATGCCTGGACAATCTGCCTTCTGAGTTATTCTTCTCTTCACCATACGGATAGTCTTCCCTTTCTCTAAGTTCATTTGTCATACCTCTGTTTGAATAATTCCAATTCTTTCTTTTGCTTCAGAGATGAAAGTCCAAGCTTCCTCAGCCTGGCATTGAAAGGCCTCCAGGGTCTGGCCCCTGCCTCCCTCTCCAACATGGCTGTTCTTCAACTCCTGTTGACACGATGTATTGATCTGTGAGTCAGTCCTCCAATGGGCCTTACGTGTTCCTGACCCTATGTTCTTGGGCGAGGCCTTCTTTAACTGCTTCCCTCCTGCATCTCCACCAAACCAATTGTCTCCAGTCTTCAAGATCAGCTGGGATTTCATTTCCTCCTTGAAGCTCTTTGCTTCCATCTGCCTTTCCATTCTCCTTCTCTCCCCATCTCCCCCTACCTCCTGCCCCAAATGTATAAGAGCAGCTGCTTCTCTTCACTCACCCCAAAGGAACATGAGAGTAATTATCCTCACCCCCGTCTCCTCTATACCTCACTAGATAGCCTTGTGTTTTTGCCCCAAATTAATAACAATGTGATAACCAAACACCAAACATCAATCTTCGATCACCATCAAAAGAAATTCAAATATTGAATATTTAATATTTTTAAAAATAGAAATTTTTAAGTGTTGATCAGTTAATACCAATTTGATGGTGAGTACATGTGGTGCCACACCTAATGGGTGCAGTGCGCACCGCCTGGGGGATGGACACGCTTGAAGCTCTGACTCGGGTGGGGCAAAGGCAATATATGTAACCTAAACATTTGTGCCCCTGTCATATGCTGAAATAAAAAAATTAAATAAAAATAATTATAATAAGAGTAGAAATTCTAACCACAGAGATAAAGTCATCTTCACCAAGAATTAGCGTGCATTTGGCCATATTTCCTGGCTCCATTTTCAAACACTCACTCCCAAGTGGGGAGAGGAGATTTTCTTTGCATTTATGCTGCACTGCACTGGCCATTTGTAACATCTGCAAAGACATCTGGATAATTTAATTTTCATAAGCATTGATATGTTTGTGGCTCTTTAAACACATTCAAGATGAGTGAGGAAGGAAAATGACCACAAGTTCCTGTAAAAACAATTTGTATGAGTGGCAAGGGAGGGTTTTCAATGTTGTTTTTTTGGACCCACTGGCCGAGGGTGGGCAGGAATGCCAGGCTGAGCGGTGGGCAGGGTGCAGAGCCTGGGGGCTGGGAGGTGCTAGAGAGGAAAGCTGAGGCCTGGTTCTGGGGAGGAGGCATTGGTTTCACATCCTACTGTGTCCATTGTGCTGGATCTAAGAAGGCTTGGCCCATGTGTTACAGGAACCAAGCTAAGAGGGCAAGGGGCTGCAGGGGACCTCTGCTCCTGACAGCATGTGGGATTTTCAGTCACGCACAAGCCCTTTACCTTCTGAGGAAGCTGCTTGGTGGGGAGTGGAAAGTGTGTGGGATTAGGAGCTGGACAAATCTGGGTTCAAATCTAATTCTGTTCCTGCACTGATATGGTTTGGGGAAGGTCACGTCCTCTGCTGGAGCACCAGTCCAGTTTCCTTGACTCTAAAATGAGAATAACATGTTTTCTGTTATGCTAGTATAATACCAGATACTTAGTGGAAACTCAGTAAAAGCTGTAGCCTTTGGCAGCAGCACTGGGCCGCGAGAGGGGTTTCTTTGGACGTGCCATGCCTAGGCCGGCTCAGCACATGGCACATAGGCCGGTCACTGAGGGTAAGGCTGACTTGATGAGAGGAGCTAGGACACCACGAGAGTCCATCTAGGCAGGGGGATGTTGGGCCTCTGGCTCTGACAAAACTTTATTATTTGGAAACCTGAACCTTCCTGCCATTCTGCCAGGAGGCATGCTGGGTTCCTAGACAGAGCTGTCTAGTTCCTTGCCTATTAGTGTGTTGTTTGTCAGCGTGGGGCCGACGTAGCAGAATCCAGCGACAGCTTTCACCTCCCGACTGCCAGGAAAGGCAGCCACTTCACCTGCATGTGCTCTGCAGCCATCTCTGAGGCAACCAGCTCACGTCTGCCGTAAGAGACATTGGAATCTTTACCAAGAATCCACAGGCTGAGGCATTTCCCAGCGTCGGTCAGTAAAAGCTAGTTATATTTAATTTGGGTGAGAAGAAAAAATTACTATATAGTATATATAGTCCAGCACTCAAAGTCTCTAAGTGGTTGCCTTTTTATGGTATAACTGTAATTCAGAAAAGTTGAATTTGAAAAATCCATATTTTAAATTTAGCATGTTGATTCCCTTTTTAATTATAAAATTATAATAGTTCCTATGGGGGAAATTACCCTGAGGCATAATAAAAACACATTAAAAATGTAGTCATCCTGGAGAAATTAATCTATTCAAGTTAAAAATTTCAGTCTCCAATAAAATATCAATAAAATGATTCAGTGTTGCTGAAATCAGTATTGCTGAATATGGCTTCTGGTGTTTCAGATTGTTCAATGTGTGGCTTATGATAAGAGTGCTAATAACTGCCTTTTCTAGTCCTGAGCACAGCCCGACTCACTCACCTTGGTCTCTCCCAGGTCTGGAAAGCAGCCTATGGACTCACCCTGGTATTCCAGCCAGCCCTCAGGATCCTCCTCCCCTGTTCTCAAACCATTCTGACCTAAACTAAATCTTTTATTCAGTTATGAACTCTGGGCTCCATGAACAATCCTTGCCCCATTTTTCTCAGGCCTTTGTTCCTACAAATTTGGAGTTTGGTCCTCATCTCTGCAGTGAGACTGGGCTCATTGAGTTCTTTTTCCCCTGTGCAGTCACCAGAAGGAGCTCCCAGAATGTGCACTGCCCTTTGGAACTCAATGCTTACCCCAAACCCTGTGGACCTCCTACACTGGGTACAGGGGAGAAACCTGAAGAGAATGGGGGATTCCACTGAAGTTGGAAAAAGCTTCCTCCACACCTCTGTACACTGTGATCACCTGAGATGACAGGACCTCAGGTCAATAGGCTGAGTGTGGGGAAGAGGCAGGATTGAAGCCAGGGCCAAAGTAGGAAGGGACAGAACAGGGAAGACATAAAGGCATAAAATAACTTCTTTCTGAATCGTTACCCCAAGAAATGAGCCTGATCCATGGCTGAGAGGGGTTGCTGGAAGAAGGAATAAGTTGCTTGGAGTACAGATGGATGGAGAGGGACGGGAGAAAGAGAAAGGAAAAAGAAACTAAAGAAGGATACTTATTTCTATTGTTCTGAAACAATGTTTGGAACCTAAGCCATAGAATAAACAATAAGAAAAACAATGAAAACAAAAACAACACAACAACAAATTCTCCTTCAATCCTATTTTCTCCTCTTGCTTATTTTCTGCTCTCATTCAAGTTTCTAGAAAGAGGAACCTGTGGTGCATATTTTTCCATTCTTGGGATACTTCACTTAATAGAATGGGTTCCAACTCTCTCCAGGAGAACAAAAGAGATTCTATATCACCATTATTTCTTATAGCTGAGTAATACTCCATGGTGTATATATATATATATATATATATACCACATTTTACTAATCCACTCATGTATTTATGGGCATTTGGGTTGTTTCCACATCTTTGCAATTGTGAATTGTTCTTCTATTAAGTGAAGTATCCCAAGAATGGAAAAATAAGCACCACATATACTCACCAGCAAATTGGTTTCCCTGATCATCACCTAAGTGCACATTTGGGAATAACACCAATTGGGTGTCGGACAGAGGTGGGGGGTGGGGGGAGGGGATGGGTGTATACCTACATGATGAGTGCGATGCGCACTGTCTGGGGAATGGACATGCTTGAAGCTCTGACTTGGGGGGGATGGGGGGGCATGGGCAATATACATAACCTGAACTTTTGTACCCCCATAATAAGCTGAAATAAAAAAAAGAAGAAATAAGGAATTAAAAATAAAATTTCAATCAATTAGAAAATAAATAAAATGAATGTATGACATTAAAAAGAAAGAAAGAAAGAGGAACCTGAACTTTCTGTATCCACTTTCTTATTTCCCATCTACTCGTGGACCAATTTCATCTTGTCATTTTGTCCCTGTCCTGATATGAAACCATTTTTTCAGTTACCTCCAGGATGTCAAACCCAGTGGACTCTTTCATTCTTCATCTTACTTGACCCCTGCGTTGTTATGGATACATTGACCACTTTTTTGTTCCTGGCTTTTGTGACATCGACCTCTCTTCATCTTCTTCCCTTCATGGTGGCACCTTTTCATTCTCCCTTTTAAGCAACTATGTCACTGTCTGGCTATTGAAAATTTGTGGTCCACGACTACATTTTTGAATTTCTTCTCTGCATTTTTTCCTAGTTATCTCTTCTATGCCTATGACTTCTACTACTATGTATAGGCATAGAAGCCGTAGGCATATCTCCAAACTCAATCTCTTTCCTGAGCTCATTATAAATTTCCCTCGGATATATTCAACCCTTCAAAACCTACATTTCCTCTTGTACTGACTTTCTTCTTATTAGAACATGGGAGGTGAGTCCTCTGCATCAGGTAGAGAGGAGAGAGAGCAGCAGTAACAGTGAGCATGGTTGTTTCCAAAGCAAGAGATACCTAGAATGACAGAAAGTAGGTTTCATGCAGATTTCAGAGAAAAGATAAGCTACTGAAACAAGTTTAAGGGTCCTAGTGTCTCTCTTAATATCCATTATCAGTAATTAAGATAGTGATATTTTGGTGCAAGGATAGATAAACAGACCAGTGGGACAGAATAGGGAGACCTAATTTCTACCAAAAGTATCACTGCAGTTCAGTGGGGGGAAAGGATAGTCTTTTCAGAGAACAGTGCTGCATTAGATATCCCTGTGGAAAACAATGGCCTTTGAAACCTGCCTTACACAGCACACCAATTAATTCAAGTTAGATAATAGAGCTAAACACGAAAAGTAAGACAGTAGAGCTCCTAGAAAAAATATATGAGAACACCTTCATGATCTTACATTTCTTAAATAAGACATGAGAAGCACCAGCCATAAAAGAAAAAATTTGTAAATTGGACTTCATTAAAATTAACAATGTCTGTTCATCAAAAGGCACCATTAAGAGAGTGAAAAAGCAATCCACGTACTTGGAGAAAATATTTGCAATACAAATATCTGACCAAGGACTCATACTGAGAATGTTTATAGAACTCTTATAAATAATATGGAAAGAGCAAACAGTTCACTTGAAAATGGTTAATAGACTTGCCTAGGCCCTTCACAAAAGAAATTTTTCAAATGGCCAATAAACATGTGAAAAGTTCCTATCTTAGTCCATTTGAGCTGCAATAACAAGCTTACCACAACTAGGTGGCTTATAAATGATAGAAAATTATTTGTCACAGCTCTGAAGGCCGAGAAGTCTGAGCTCAAAGCCCTGGTAGATTTGGTGTCTGGTGAGGGCCTGCTTCCTCAGAGGTGGCCATTTTTTCACTGTGTCCTCAAACGGTGGAAGGGGTGAGGGATTTCTTTTGAGCTTCTTATGTAAAGGGCACTAATCCTATTAATGAGGCTTCTGCCCCTGTGACCTAATCCCCTCCCAAAGGCCCCACCTCTAATACCATCACCTTGGGGGTTAGGATTTCAGCATAGGAATTTGGGGAAGATCCAGACCATAGCAATTCCTCAACATCATTGCACATCAGGGAAATTCAGACTAACACTATAACTGGATACTGCCACGCAACTCTCTGAAAGGATAAAATTAAAAAGACTAACAGCTCAAGTGCAGACAAGGATGTGGAGCAATTAGGGCTCTCAAGTATTGCTGCTGGGAGTGTAAATGGGTACTACCACTTTAAAACACTGTTTGGAAGTATCTATGGAAGCTAAACATACATTTATTCTATAACCAGTAATTATACTCCTGGATGTATACACAAGAAAAATGACTCTTAAGCCCATTGAAAGATAGGTATGAGAATATTTATGGCAGCATTATTTATAGTAGCACTGGAAACAATCCAAATGTCTATTGATAGTAGAATAGATAGATATATTGTGCTATATTCACTCAATGGGATACTATACAGAATTATAAAAGAATAAATTATTGCTGTTTGACATAACATGGATAAATCTGACAGACATAATGATGAGATAAAGAAACCAGACACAAGGATTATACATTGTATGATTCCTTTATATAATGTCCAAAAACAGGCAAAAGTAATCTATGGTGATAGAGATCAGAACAGTGGTTACCTTTGGGGAATTCTGATGGGAGGGGACAGGAGGAAGCCTGCTGAAGTACTGGAAATATTCTATAGGGTGATCTGGGTGGTAGTTAAAGAGGTGTATACATCAGTTCAAATTCACTGAGTTGACACTTTAAAATCTATGTATTTTTCTTGGTCTGTAAGTTATACTTCAACTAAAAAATAAAATAAAAATAAAAATTTAGTTCAATGGAATAAATGTTGATGATAAAAAGGACCTAAGAAATGTCAAAAGCTCCTGATATTTTGCCTTGAGTATTTATTTTTAATTGGAGCAGGATGGGGTGTACTTATATACGAATGAGGATGAGAGTTGTCTTAAATGCGCATTAAGACAATATCACATTGGACGAATCAGGACTTCTGGGTCACTATGCCTGATACCAGTGCCTGGTATCAGTGGATGGCCGGGGTCAAGCGACAAGGGAAAGCTGGCAGATACTAGGGACCTGAGGAGGGACAGTAACCAGCAAGGACGAGGGAGTGGCTAGGGCTGAGCAGTGGGTACACCTGGAAATGATGAGGACAAGCAGGGACCAAAGAGGAGATTCGATCCCTGAGATAGCCTTGGGCTCCTGCTTCTGCGTCTCCTAGGCCTTCCACGGGCAGAGGGTCAGAGTGGCAGAGAACAGTTCTGGAGGGCCCGTTTGTCCTTGGCAATGGGAGCAACCTGCATGGTCTGGGAAGGTGAGCCTGGACCATGAGTCAACAGATGCTTTTGTGACATCTAAGTCTTCCAAGGCATGTACCAAAAGCAAAAAGACAAGTTTCGGATGCAAATAAAATGTACATCACCATCATCAGCAAAAGATAAGTAAATATGATTCTTCAAATGCTGTTAGCTCTAAAATACAATCCTAAAAATCCCATATGATGCCAAGCCCCCAGAATCTCATATGGAAATAAACTTTTATTTTAAAAATAAACTATGAATTCATGCTGAGTAATGCAAAGAGGACTGATTATACTATAAAACAAATTACTAAAGAATTAAGAGTAGGAAGGACATGGGACTGGGCTTCAGGAAAGTGTCTTATTGTCCAAGGGCCTCACTTCTGACTTCTAAAATTCTAATATTAATCATCATTTGAAGATTCTGTGAAGATAAGTGTTCTACAAGTTAGATAAGCAAAAGCATGCAACAGGGTTTAAAGCAACATTTTTGGGTAGGAGCATGGGGTTGATTCTCAAACATGGGTAGAATTTCTTAAAAATGATTTTACTTCTACACAAAGAAATAAAATTATTCTCAAATGCTCCCTTGGTAACCTATAAAAATCCTCCTTGCTGTTCTGGTTTGGGGTCAAAACCACAAAGGGGAAATGTTTTAAATTTATCTCTGCTCTGAAGCTCACATCATGATGTCATAAAAGTTCCCTGAACAATCCCCTAATTCTTCATGTTCTTCCATAGAATCAGCCCTGGGAGGCAGAATAAACCTTTCCTACAAATGGGAAGATTATCAGGGGAGCTGGGAGGTCGCTCTGCGTCTGCTGCCTGGACATCGTTGGGATGTAAGTGAGAAGCCACTAGCTTCAGATATGTTCACTTCCATTTAATTACATATTACATGTTTGGCTGAGAAAAAGTTCCAGTCCATTTAAGAATTAGCAGCAACTGTATAATAAATTCCAGGATTTAAGGAACAGAAAGTGAGAAGTGGAGTAAAAAGATTGATGTGCCTTACTTAGCTATTTTGCCACTGCGGCTTCAAAAGGGAGAGGCTCAAGCGTGAGAGGTGGATCTGATTAGGAAAAATACACTGAAAAGAGACCATCGTGAGGGATACACACTAAGTGTTCTTTACTTCCTCCTGCCAGCAGAAATGGAGTAAATGGATCATGTAAGAAGTAAATGTAAAACCCTTTCCGCGAAGAAGGCAGCTCTAATGTGAGGCCAGGGCTCCGGCTGATTCTGTCTCTGGCTCAGTCAAGCCCCGAGTGTTGGCTCCAGTCTTGCTGAGGTTGTTGCCTCGTCCTGAACAGACAACAGAATCCGCTTTTAGGCAAAAATTCAGAGGGCGAGGTGAGGTTTTAAGCACCTTTTAAAATACCCAAAAGAAGGTGTGGGAGCTACCTACTCATCTGAAGCTGTCAATTCCTACAAACAACCCCTGCTGAAGACTTATGGTGGCTAATTTTATGTGTCCAGTTAATTGTGCCACAGGGTGCCCAGAGTAAACACTGTTTTGGGGTGTGTCTGTGAGGGCGTTTCCAGATGAGATAAGCATTTTGATTGGTGGACTCAGCAAGGCGGATTGTCCTCCCCACCGTGAGTGGGCATCATCCAATCCATTGAGGGCCTGAACGGGACTGAAAAGTGGAGAAAGGGAGGATTCACTCCCTTCCTGCCTGCTCATGAGAGCTGGGACATGAGTCTTCTCCTGCCCTTGGACTGGGATTTACACCATCGGCTCCTCTCATCTCAGGCCCTTGGACTTGGGCTAGAATTGCACCACTGACTTTCCTGGGTCCAGTTTGCTGGTGGCAGCTGGTGGGACTTCCCAGCCTGCATAATGCTCTCTCTCTCTCTGTCTCTCTGTCTGTCATATCTGTCTCTCTCTGTTTCTCTCTTCTATCTATCTATCACCTATCATCTATTTGTTCTATTTCTCTGGAGAACCCTGAAAAATGCTCCACTGTACCTGGAATCTAACTTCTATAGGTGGGATGGATATTTGGATTCTGAATAGTTTTCTTTCTCCTCCTGAAAGAAAGAACGTTGAGGAGTTTTTTCCTCAAGATTTCTGATTTTTTTCTTGGGCTTAAGCCAAGAATGCCATTGCACTTAGCAGGAGGGCCCCATCTCCAGAAACCGTTTTGAACTGAAGTGAAGAATTTGATAATTACATGTCTGCTTATTTCTTTTAGTTAATAATTCAAAGCAACTGAGATATTTTTAAATCTTAATCCCATGGTCTAGTTATCACATAGCCATCCTAATTTTGTGCCCACCACAAATGTGACAAATATGCCCACTCTTGCTTCCTAGGAGCCATTTGATAAAGGATTAATACCAAACACAGCCGGGGGTCCTTGCAGCAGGACCTGCAGAGGCCATCCTCCATGGCGAAATGGACCCATCGTAGGGAGGATTTCACAGAGCTGCTATTGTCCAGCCTTCATTTCTTCACATGTACTACGGTAGGTTTTTTTCAGAGCTCTTGAAGAAAACAAAGCGCATTGAATTTATTTTATTTACCTGATAAGAAAATATGATGCCCCATCAACACAGAATTGTTTGTTGAACTTTGCTCAATTCTGTTGTTCTCGGTGAGTCACTAGTGAGCACTACCTTGGTGATTTGCACTGGGGATCATCATCAGATTCGCCAGGCCTTGCTCTATCCCTGAGAGAGTGGCAGCCATTTGGTTCCTTCACCTTCTGAGTATTCTTTGCTGGATGTTGCTTACTGAGCATCAGCTTCATTCTAGACCATTTACACACTTTATCTCTAATCTTCCCATCAACGCTGGAAGAAAAATACTAAGTCCCGCTCTACCTCTACCCCTATCCTTGCACCTAACTTTCCATACTAGGAAGTTGAGGCTGACAGTAGTTAAATGACTTTCCCCAAACTGCACAGTGGACCAGTGGCTGTACTATGGTTTGAACTTAGGACAATCAAGTTCCAAATGGATGCCACAGCACCTTCCGTTTTCTGTGTTTACCCAGTCTTGAGGACAGCATCATGGTCTCATCTGCTTGTCTCTTCAGGGCCCGGGGTGTGATTCACTGGCTCCTGGTTGTCTGAACTCATATAACAGAGGTAGCTGCTATCAGAGCATTTCTGTCTCTGTGTGTGACTTTGAGATCCTCTCCACTGTTGAGCCCTGGGACTGAAGGAAACCAGGGCTGCTGACTACAGCTGCTGCTGTGGGAGGCGGTATCCTCAGGGCCAGCGTCCACAGCGCCTGGGGCTCAGACTGCGGCCGAAGCAGAGGGAGGACTGTGTTCCCACAGGGGCCTGTGGTACCCTACCCAGTGCGTGCTGCGGCTCCAGGGGCCTGCCCATCCTCCAGACACCTGGCTCTCTCTGGAAGAGTCTCCTTTCTTCTTCCATGGAGGATGCTCATGTCAAGAGCAACCATAGCTTATTTGTAGTCTCATGAGGGCTTCTCCTCTAACTGAGTCAGTGACTGAAATTATTCACAGCTCTCCTCTAAGTGGATGAAATCCAGTTTCAAGTTTCTTCGCTGTTTCCAGAGCCACAGCATATTTTACTGCTGGGAGGACAGATGCCTGCTCAAGTGTCTGATGAAGACACTTAAACTTTATTGTTATTTGACATTCATTAGGCAAGCATCTTCCGTAGGCAAAACACAAGACATTTTTTTAGACAGGAGCCATAAAAGGACTAATGATGGGTCATAGGCCAGATGGTATGCAAACAAGATGAACTGAGCCCTCGAGCTGTGCCAACTCAGTCCTGCACTGCCTCTGAGAACTGTGAGGGTGTGGAGAAGAAAGAAACGGAGATGATTCCAGGGCACAAGCGAGGATGCCCTTCCACAAACACGGAGCCACATGCATTGAGAGGACAGCGACCATATCACCTGATGCCCTTTCCCAGCCAAGGTTCTGAAGAAAGGCCTATTGAATTAATTATCAGGTTCTCTCCAGGAGGAGAGGACTAATGTTTATTGGATACCAATTATATATCAGCGAACTCTTTGCATTCTCACTATAAGCTGGAGAAGAATGTTGCTTGTTTCAGCCTTAGAAGGCAGAAAGATAAGGTTGAGAGAAATTAACTTTACTGAGGATACACGACTCACCAATGGTGCTGCCAGGATTTGAATCCAGGTCAGTTTGAGTCTCAAATCTGTGAATATTTCCCTACACCCTAGAATCCTGAATCCAAGGACTCATTTTACCTCCAAAAAGAAAGCAGGATATAGAAAGAACACAGAGGAAACAAAAATCAAGAACTCAAGATACAGGGTGGGAAAATAGAATCCAATGTTCTCCCCACCCTTTGCTATGGGAGTCTCGAGACTCTTTTCCTGTTTTCTGTCTGACTCTTGGGATATTGACGGAGGACAAATGAGAATGTGAGAAGGTAGAGAAAGAGGGAAGAGGTGCCTGTGAGCATCGGCTCAGCATCCAGGTGAGCAGCTTCTGCTTAGATGAAGGCAAGAAGGAATGAGGTTGATTTGCCATGGGATCTTTTTAAAATTAAATGTATGGATGGAGGACTTTGCAGTGAGGATTCCTTCCTGAATAAATGTCTCTGCTTCCTGTAATCACATCTCCTTGAAAAGTTTCCCTTTCTACCCCAAATGAGGTCATGCGATTTTGCAATAGCAAGAGGAAAATGCCTATCTATCAGGCTAACGTAACTTGGGGGCAATTTACCTTGCTTCTCTACCAGATGTCTCCAGGCATGCTGATGCAGAGATGCTAATATTTTCTGCACAGACCCAGGTATTTTCTAACCATCTCTGCTTAGTTGCCACTGCCTACTTATTCCTTGTACCTGAACTCCCCACACTGAACCCCTTACCACCTTCTGTCCCTTCATCCTGAGCTTACTATATGCCCTTATATGAAAGGAAACTCTCTCCTGTTCAGAGTTTTATTTCAAACTGCTGGGATCATGCTACTTCTTTTATGGGGAAGAAGTAGAGGAAAACACCCTCACTGGTACCCTTTCAGAGAGAAGGCTGCTGTATTCTTTCTAGGATTCGTTAAACTCCATCTGGTGGTTATGTCTTAAGGACATACTACTGGAGAGTGTTACCTTAATGGTGGTGAGGGTTTTCTATGTTTTGGGGGTTACAAACCTCACATTATAACATGTGGGAATTACCTGTTGCTCTCTGTCCATAAAGCCATGCTGTCAAATTAAGGAAATAAGCAAAGCAGATGTGAGTGAACCCACAACCTCAGCATGGTTTCATTTTAATGCTAACTGTCCTATTTGGAGCAAGAGTAATTAGAAAATCAGCAGCAAGTTAGGGGAAAAAAATTGCTGAGCTCTATAATTACTTGGAGTAGAGAGAGAATCCGGATCCATTTACTGAAGGTCTCATTAAATTCTCCATTAGGAGAGTCAAGCTGTATCCATCAGAGCCAAGAAGAAGAGAGAGGGGGCAGCTGTGAAGGAAGCCAGAGACGACCCTGTGGTCACCTTCACTTTGCCACAGGAAGCTCTGGAATGCTTGTGCTTTGCCTCGGTCCTGCTAACAGTCACATACGTGTCATGCCTGCATCCATGTCATGCTGGGCCAGGGACAGAGGGAGAGTTTCCATGTAGGTGTTCTCATCTATTCTTTCTTCTTCTGTCCACTCCTCCCTCTTCCTTTCCTCATTGGCTCTCTCTCCAAGGTCCCTACTAATGGACTGTGCCTCAGTATACTCTTCTCCCTCCTCCTTGGCTGTGTCTGGGTTTGCATATGTTTTCTGGATTTGGACTTCTATATCTGTCATTTAGTTCATGCAGACACAATGCCCTTTCTATATATAATACAACCTGTTGTAGGCTGAATTGTGTCCCCCTCCAAAAGATATGGTGGTGTTCTAACTCCCTTTATTTCAGAGCATGATCTTATTTGGAAATAGGATCATTGCAGATGTGATGTTAAGATGAGGTCATGCTCAATTAGAGTGGGTCCTAATCCAATATGGCTGCTGTCCTTATAAGAAGAGACAAAGAGACACAGACACATGAGGGACGGAGGACTGTAATGTGATGATGGAAGCAGAGATCGAAATGCTGCAGCTGGAAGCCAAGGAGTGCCAAGGATTGCCAGCAAGCCCCCCAGAAGGAAGAGGCAAGGAAGGATTCTCCCCTAAATGTTTCAAAGGGGGCATGGCCCTGCCAACACCCTGATTTCTGACTTCTAGCCTCCAGAACTGTGAGACAATACATTATGTTGTTTTGAGCCACCCAGTTTGTGGTAATCTGTTCCAGCACTGTAGGACACTAACACATATCCTTTCATAACAAATACCCAGTGGAGGACTCGGTGTGGGAAGACTCAGGGTCAGACTCTGTGGGGGATACAAAGACAATCCAGGAAAGATTTCTGCCCTTTCAGTGGTACTCAGCTTTGTGGCGAGATTGACAGTCATAATTAATACTCATCCATAGAAGATGTAAAAGTACATTGTAACAGAGGGATAAACAGGCAAAGTGAGGGTCTCAAAAAGCTTCGGGGAGAAATGAGGATTTGGGCTGGGCTTTGAGGATACATGAGATTTATCAAAAAAAAAATGTGGACAGAAAGGTACCATTAGGAAGTGGAAATAGCTTCTGCAGAGGTGTGGAGTCTGGGAACAATAGAGCAGTCATGGGAAATGGCAAGTGGGCTGCCTAGAAGGTGAATGGGGTAAGTGGCGAGGACCCTGGACATACATTTAAGCAAGAAAAGTAAACAAAGCAAGGGCAGTAAGGACTTGGGGCCCAGTATCTGTCTGCTTGCAGGGTAAGGGATCTGGGGAACCATTAATGTCTGTAAGTACCTTCCAGAGGGAAGCCCAGAGCATCCTGGGTGTGGTCCAGGTCTTTGAGGATGAGTAAAATAAAATGTATCAGAATGAGAGCTCGGGATCTGGGCTACTGTATCTCTGTTGTCCCATCACTTGCCTGATACCCAGGAAGGAAGGTCTTCTTCATAATCTGTAAGTCTCCAGAGGGGGCAACTGGGAAGGAAGCCAGAGACAGGTCCTGTGGTCACCTTCACTTTGCCACAGGTTCTTTTCTAAGCTGTGATTTCACATGAAGGTTGGTTTAGGGCAGAAGTCATGGTGTTACACCATCTGCACTCTACCCAGGCACCATCCAGTCCCTACAGAGAGAGGCCTGGACTTTGCCCTGCTGCTGGTCCTCTCCCACCCTTCTAGGCCTCTCCTGTTCCTGCTTTCTGGCTGGCAACTCAGTTGTGGTCTTAACTGTTCCATGCCTTCCTGTCACTTTGGATTCTTTGTTTAACAATCTTGTCTCCCATTGCTCTGTAGCTGCCTTGCTCAGATCTTTCGTCCAAAGCACTATCACCATTCATCCTAAGCCCCAGGCTCTATGTTTCTTTTTAAGGGTCTCACTCTTGCTCAGGCTGGTTTCAAACTCCTGAGCTCAAGCAACCCTCCCAGCTCAGCCTCCCAGAGTGCTAGGATTACAGTTGTGAGCCACCATGCCTGGCTGAATTTTGAGCACATACTATGACATACTATGCTAAGAACTGGGGACACAATGGTGAATATAACAGCTGTTCCAGCCTGTGTATAGGTTTTAATCCAGTGTGGAGACACAGAGTTAATTATTATCTGCATATGTAACCTGCAATTCTGTATCCCCCATAACAATAAGATGAAATAAAAAGAAAATTGTGGTAAGTACTGGGAAGGGAAAGAGTAGGCAACTGTGAGAAGGAATGATAAGGAGGGTTGACTTACACTGGAGCCTGGGAGAAGGAGGTGAAGCATGGGGAGAAACCCATTTTACAAAGAGACGGAGGAAAATATTATAGAAAGAGAGTGGCAGCATGTGCAAAGGCCTTAAGAGAGGGAATATTTGTTAAGTTCCAGGAACTGAAAGAGATCAGTGTGGCTGAAGCTTAGTGAGTAGGTTGAAGAGTTATGAGAAGTAGACGGATTCAGGTAAGGCAGAACCTTGGGTTATAAAACTTAAAAAATTAGGGAGAAAAAGTTATTTTCTCCCTGAAAAAAATTAGGGAGAAAAAGTTGTTATAAAAAACTGTCCTCTAAGAACAATGAGAAACACTTTAAAGGTTTTATACAAGGAAGTAATATTTGGTTTAACTGTGTATGGAGAATTGCCTCATAGGATCAGAGGGGAACCAGCCAGGAGGTTGTGGCTATAGCCTGGGCCAGAGGCAGGGGTGGCTGCAGGGGTAAACAACAGTGAATGAGCTAGAGGTGGGCTCTGGAGGTAGAGCCATCAGGGCTTGTGTGTGCAGGGTAGGGTGCTGAGGATGCAGGATGAGTGAAGGATTATAGCTTGAGCAATAACTTAGATGGGGACTACTAGAGAATGAATGAGTTTGAGAATGGAAGTTTAGAGTTCAGTTTGGGGCATGGGAATTTTGAGATTCCTGAGTGATTTCTGAGTGTAGGTGCCAAGCACAAAGTTGAATTTATAAGTCTGGAACTCTGAGGAAGTATCTGGGTTGATTTTAGAATATGTATAAAGTCAGAGGAACATATGAGAGTGACAAGAGAGTAGGATAAGGAGAGAAGGAAGAGTCAGCCCTGAGGGACTCCAGCATTTAGCTTGGGTAGAAGCAGAGGAGTTGGCAAAGGAGCCGGAGACGCGGCAGTCAGAGAGGTAGGAGGTTAACTAGAAGAGTGGTCTGCTGTGGAATTAGAGGGAAGTTGTTGTTTCAGTAAGGAGGGAGCATCAAGAATGTCAAATGCTGCTGAAAAGCCAAGCAAGATGAAGACTTCAAGTGTCCATCGGATCTAGCACTATGGTGACATGTGTTGGCCTTCAGGACAGCTGTTTCTTCTGCTTCTACTTCATCCTCATGCTTTTTATATTTATTAATGCTCATTGAGGGTTTACTATATACTCAACATGTATGCATGCATGAGCTCATTTAGTCCTCACAACAACCTTGTCATGTTGGTATTGCTATTATCAACATTATTGTCACAATAGTACAGAGAAGGGAACAGGCTCATAGAGGTTAAACGTCTTGCTCTGGGTCTTATATCTCCATTTCACAAGTCCTCCCTGTACTCGTCTATTATGGGACCAGCGAAGTCTAGAACTGGAAGGGGACTTAGAAACGTTAGAGTCTTCTCTCATGTTTTAATGAAGAAACTGACCCCAGAGATGGGAAGAATGCATGTTTATTGACTGCCTCTTGTCCTTGTACTAGGAGCCATACATGTTTCTCACGTAGTCATCCAAGAACCTTAAGAGGTTTTTCCAGTCAGAAAACTAAGGCTCCGAAAAGTGAGGCCTGTGTCCAAGTTGTACAGCTAATAAGCAGTGGACTCAGGATTTGAATGCAGGACTTGCTGACTCTAAAGCTTCTCTTAACTATCTATGCCACACCACTTCCCAAGGTCATGGTAGAACAGAGACTAGAATGAAGCTTCCTGTTCCTGGCCTCTCCAACGTAGACAAGACTGTCAAATTTTCAACCCATTACCTTTTAACATAGGCAGACCAGGGTCTCATCTACATCATTTCTCCAAAATGTGCAACCCCTGCCCACTTTGGGAAGATTGCACACGTGAGCATTTATTTAATTTTGTCTAATTTGGACCTGAACTTCCTGCTCCACTTTAGCTGACTGAGCTCTCAGACATCCCTGCCCACTGTTTTGGGTCTCAGCTGTAAGTTGCAATCACTCCTCCCAGCCTGCCTGCCTCTCGCCTCCCTCATTTTCTGGCTTAGACTATTCCTCATTATAACTCATGTTTGCTTAAGATCATCCTTAAGTTCTTTTTATCTCTACTCTGAGCTCCTTAAAAAAATCTTCCTAGAACTTTGATTGGTTGTGGTTTGATGCTTTTTTCAAAGGCAGCGTTACTAAGTCTTTTCTAGGCTTTTTTGGCTCCATTCAATTAGAGCTAAGGATTCAGCCAGCTGTCTCATTTCTGATTTGGGGTCATTCAATGTGTACATTTAGACTCTTAACTCATACAATTCTTTATTCATGGCTTATTAAGTCTACTTGCTTTCAAAATATAGCCTTAATTTTTTTAAGCAGGAAAATACTTCTTTAATATTTTTATGGGTGAACATTTTTTGAGACTCACAATGGCTAGTTCTAGGCAGCCTAGGTGCCTATGATGTCTTGACTGCCTTCGAGGTCACCTGGGCCTCCTGGGGAGATAATGGTGGGGTGGGGACCCTGTGTTTGGACAGACTTTGTGACCTCTCTCTTTTTTGTTTCCTTCTGCCTTTTTTTCTACTCTTCTCCTTTTGGGGTCACCCTCTTTTCTGGTTCTCCCTAAGGTTCAACCACTACTCTAGCCCCTCCTCCTCCTCATTGACCCTTTCCAGTGTCACCCAAATGAGATGACACTGTGAGAGTGGGTAAGATCAGTCTTTGGGAGACTGGTCCCTGGTAGGAGAATGGGGGAGGGGTAAGGACTGGAATTCTGGGCTAGGATGAGTTTCTTCCTATACCCCTCACCCCATATCTAAGGTACAGTAGATGCTGCCAGTGTGAGGATTCATTTCTTTCTGAAACCTCTCCCTGACCTTCTTGGGCTTATAAAAGAAATTCATATTCTGCACATTAACTTAAATTTGGTTCTACTTCTTGCCAACTAATACCCTGGCCTTATTATGCTAATAGTGTCCACCCCTTCCCTGTCTGGATTATGTCACAAAGAATCCTGTATTAACTTGACAAGAAAGAGCTTAGGGCCCAAATTTGCTTCTCCCTAATTCCTGGATGGGGGTGTGGGGAATATATAATAAAGTTTTATTTTATCATGCCATATAAATCAAATGCAGTCCGTGTACATGCAATGGAATCAATTCAAGTAACATCCTGCGTTGGTGCCAGGCCTGTGCTAGATAATGAGAGCTTAGAGAGAAAAGCGATCCAGTCCCTGTGTTCAAGAAGCTCTGAATTTACTGAAAAACAAGGCAAAAATAAAAACAAAAACTGTAGGAGGTCCCAGCACAGTCCATGCTGAGGCTCAGATGTGCCAGCCCATGGAATTGGGGAACTTACTGCAGTCAATCCCTGTCCTTTAATTGGCCTGGAACCCGGACCACAGGCTTGCTTAGGCCCCAGTAGATGCCATGTGGGGACAACAAGTCCCCTGAGTGAGGAGAGTGACCAGAACAGACACTGGGCCCAGCAGCAGAGCCTAAGTGTAGAGGGGCCAGATTGTTCAGGTATATGTGAGGCTTTATTTGATTAGACTTATCTCATCCTACCTACCTCATGGGTGGTGCTGTGGGGAGGGGAGGACTGTGAAGAAATGCTGAAAACTGTGTTCTCATCACAGAGTTAAATCATGTTGTAAGCGATGTGAAGGATGTGCAAACACAAATATACACAATGGGCTTGGCAACCAGTGATTATCAGCAAGGTGAGGGAAGTGAAACAGAGCCATGAAAAAGAAGAGGTGATTCAGTATCTGATACATGTCAGGTACAGGTTGTTCCCAAAGAAAACTACAGGGGTTTCCAGTTTGCATATGAAGCTAACATTAAAGAAAAGCCACCATAGAAGTGAATAGCATGCATTTGCACACACGTTTAACTGGGTATGTATATTTATACCTCCTAAATTCAGCACCACAGTTGACCAGCTTGAGTTCATGGAAAAAAGAAAATTGACATCAGAAATTTGCATTTAGGTTTTATATAGCATAAGAGAAAAAAGAGAAATATAATATTTATCCATCAGCATAGAACCATTCAGGGGATTTTAAAATGGGCAAATGACCACATATTTTTTAGATTGATTGGTTATCTATTGTGTGAAGATATTAAATTGATAGGAAAAGTCTCTATAGAGAGAGGGATAAAAGAAAGAAAAACTAGGAGCCCAAGCAGTTATCCCCCTTGCCATGGTACTAGACCAAACCAGTACATGGAACCCAAGGAGAACAAGAGTTTTCTCTAAGTGGAAAAGTATGAGCCCAGGCAATCACAGGCCAGTATGGGGTTTTGCAGGTGGTAGCTGTTGCAGCAGAACTGCTTGTGCCTCAGAGGTCACGAAGGGAAGTGAATGGTGGGCAGCTCACTGTCGTAGGCGTGCTTGGCCAGAACATCAGTGGGCTAAGGATGGACTACAGAGCAGGATGTAGCAGCCTGAACTACGTATGAGACACCTACTCCCCCATCCACCGGGCCTTCCAAAAAGGTATAGGAAAGTGGAAGGGATGTGGTGGCCTGTCATTCAGTTAGTAGAGGCATTGGTTTGGCAGCCCATGGACCATGGTGTTAAAGTGACCTAAGCCAGGATCTGAAGTGGTGAACCTACCGGACACTCAGGTTACATAACTATGTGAGAAACATAATGGCACCATAAAAATAGTTTAACAATAATTAACAGCTTACATCATGAGGGAGGTTCAAGACAGCTGATGAGTAAATATCCGGTGAGTAGATCCTAAAATAATGTTTGAGAGGAGGGAGAAGGCCCTGTGGGGTGGTCTGGTCTGGCAAAGTTTGATGGAGAGGATAGATGAGGTGGGCCTTGCAGCTTGGGAGACTCTGGAAAGGAGAGACAGTGAGGAGGACAATATTGTGATGAAAAGAGAGGGGACTACCAACCTTGACATGTACAGAGCTTGGCAGTTATCACTTGCATCCTTATGGGACAAGAAAAAGCTAGATAAACTGAAAATCAACAACTTTTCTTAAGCTTATTAGAGATCTGTGGTCACGGGGCAAGCCAACACCCCAAAATCTGAAAAGATAGGACGTTCAGAGAGATACAGCAACCAATATTTACTTATCAGAGAAGAAGCTATTGGAGCCATAAACTAGTAGGAACATTAAATGAATGAGTTGTTGGAAGTTGAGTGTGTATGAGAGTGAGAGGGAGAGATCTCTCTGGGCCACAGTCTTAGGGGGACCCCATAATTTTATAAGCTTTCCCTCTAGTAACCCAACCATATTATCATAGTGAAGGTCCTAGAAAGATCCCCCTGTGGTTCTGGCAGGTGAAAGGGAAGAGGGAAGAGTAATCACTGTGAAACATGCCCATAGCAAAGGCTCACTGTCCAGGAGAAGGGATTTTGCTGGAGCACAATACTGAATCTTTATGCCAGCTGGGGAAAAGGAACTCCCCTCCAGCCTTCCCATCTTACCCAAGGGATAAAAAATACCCGTAAATTCAATGGAGGCAGAGCCTCAAGGAAATAGATTTGCAATAATGCAGTCAGTGAAAGGGGAGAGGGGAAAGCTATATTACTGGAAGAGAATAAGAAAACCTTATTAAGTCCACAGCACCAACCCACAGGCCCTCTAAAAGACTAAGACTTAGTGGAAAAATTATAGAATTCTCCTCTCACCCTCAACGCCTTGACACCACACCAACAGGGCCCCAATATAACAGTGGGTTACAACAGAAATGGCAGCGAGACACAGACTCTTTCTGAGGAGCAGTATGTGTTCAGGGGAGACAGGAACAAGAACAGCAGTGGAATTTGAAGCCTCCGATACCTGTAACTGCAACAAATATTAAAAATAGTAAAACTCCTAGCCAGATTAACATAAATCTTCACACTAAAGGCCTATATACCTTAGTTCCTATTTCCCAATAAATCATGTCCAACTTTCAACAAAAAATTACCAGACATGCCAAAACAGTTTGAAAAGACCAAGCAGGGTCTGAGCTGAAGATGGCTGACCACGGATGCCAGCTGCCAGATTGTCTCAGAAAGAAGAAAAAGTTTTAGATGAAAAAGAAAAAAACAAACAAATAAAAATCATAGTTCAGGTGTAATTCTGAGGGAAAAGTGCCAGAACCTACAAGAGATTCTACGGGAAGAAGTTGTGGAGCAGAACAAGAAGGAGCAAGATATTGGCAGAGGTCAGCCCCCGAGAGGCGTGGAGTCCAGTGAAAAGGGTAGGTGAAGTGGTTTTGTTTCTCCCCCCTCACATCACTGGCAGTCAGTAGGCTCCTGAGCTGCTGGAGGGCCTTTCTACCCTCAAGAGCCCCAAAATGCTGCTGCCAGTGAAATAGAAAATTTAAACAGGCCTACATCTATTAAAGAAATTGACTCAATAATTAATAACTTTCCAAAGAAGAAAGCACCAAGCACAGATGATTTCACTGGTGAACACTACCAAACATTTAAGGGAGAAATGGTGCCAATTCTTCACAATCTCTTCTAGGAAATGGAAGCAGAGGGAACATTTTCTAACGCATTTTATGAGACAACAATTACCCTGATGCCAAAATGAGATTAAGAGAGATTATAAGAAGAAAATGCCACAAATCAATATTTCTCATGGATAGAGATACAAAAGTACTTAACAAAATATTATCAAATTGAATCCAACAATGCATAAAAGGAATTATATACCATGGTGAAGTGGGATTTATTCCAGGTGTGCAAGGCTGATTCAACATTCAGAAATCAATCACTGAAATCAACCACATCAACAGGTTAAAGAAGAAAAAACATATGATCATATCAATTTATTCAGAAAAAGCACCTGGAAAAATTTTGTGCCCATTCATAATAAAAACTTTCAGCAATTTAGGAATAGAAAGGAACTTCCTCAATTTGATAAAGAACATTTTTAAAAATCCTGCAACTAACATCATTCTTAATAGGAAGAAACTGGACTCTTTTCACCTACATGGCCTCTCTCACCAATCCTATTCAATATCACACTGGAAGTCCTACCTATGAAATAAGATAAGAAAAATAAATAAACGGTATTCAGGTTGGGAAGAAAGACCTTAAAATTTGCAGATGACATGATTGTCTATATAGAACATCCAAAAGAATCAATCAAGACAACTCTTAGAACTAATAAATGATTATAGCAAGGTAACAAGATACAAGGTAAATATATAAAAGCCAATTTCTTTCCTAGTATACTCCCAATGAACAACTGAAATTTGAAACAGAAAAACTACCATTTATAATAGTGCTACCCCAAAAGAAACACAAAGTTGTAAATATAACATAATATTTACACAATCTATGTGAAAATAAAACCCTATACAACTCTGGCAAAAGATATCAAAGATGATCCAAATAAATGGAGAGATAGTCCATGTTGATGGATTGGAAGACTCAATATTGTTAAGATGTCCATTCTTCCCAAATTGACCTATAGATTCAATACAATTTTAATCGATATCCCAGCAAGTTATTTTGTAGATATCAGGAAAATGATTCTAAAGTTTATATGGCAAAAGACTTAGAATAGCCAACACAAAATTGAAGAAGAACAAAGTTGGAGAATTCGCACTATGTAATTTCAAGACCGAATAAAAATCTACAGTATGACAGCATGGTATTGGTGAATGAATAGACACATAGATCAATGGGACAGAATAGAGAAACCAGAAATAGACTTACACAAAAATAATCAAACTGATCTTTGACCAAGGAGCAAAGGTAATCCAATGGAGAATGGATCGTTTTTTCAACAAATGATGCCTAAACAATGAACATAGACACAGATGTCACAACTTTCAAAAAATTTAATTCAAAATGGATTGAGACCTAAATTAAAAATACAAAAGCAATAAAACTTCAAAAGAAAACATAGGAGAAAATCTAGGGGTCCTTAGATCGGGCAATAAGTTTTTAGGTACAACCAAAAGCACAATACATGAAAGAGAACATTAGCAAGTTGGACTTTATTAAAATTAAAAACTTCTGCTTTGCAAAAGACACTATAAAGAGAATGAAAAGATAGGAAAATACTTACAAAAAGACATATCTGATAAAAGATGTGTATCCAAAATGTGCAGAGTTCTTACAATTTAGCAATAAAAAAACAAGCTAATTTAAAAATGAGAAGACCTGAACAGAAAACTTTCTAAAGTGGCAAATAAACAATTGAAAAATGCTTAATATCATTTGTTGTTAGAAAATTGTAAATTAAAACAACAATGAAATATCCCTGCATGCTTCTTAGAATGGCTAAAATCGAAGATCTGGAAATATAAATTGTTGGTGAGGATGTGGAGCAAGAGAAACTCTCATTCATTGCTAGTGGGAATGTAAAATGATACAGCCACTTTGCAAGACAATTGGCAGTTTTGTACAAAGTAAACATAGTCTTGCCATATAGTCCAGCAATTGTATTCCTAGGTATTTACCCAACTGATATGAAAACTAGGTACACCAAAGCCTACACAGAAATATTTATTGTAGCCTTATGCATAATTGTCAAAAACTAGAAGCAATCAAGATGATTTTCAGTAAGTAAAAGAATCAACAAACTGTGCTTTGTCCACGTGGGAATGTCATTCAGCTATAAAAAAGAAGAAACTATCAAGCCACAAAAATACATGGATGAATCCTAAATGCATATTATTAAGTAAAAGAAGGCAGTCTGAAAACATACTGTATGATTCCTATTATAAGATATTTTGGAAAAGGCAAAACTATACAGTCAATAAGCAGACTCTACAATTGTCAGGGGTGGGAAGGCAGGAAGATTGAATAGATGAAGTACATGGAATTATTTTAGGATGATAAAACTATTCTGTGTGATAATGTAATGGTAGGTGTATGACATATGTATTTGCCAAAACCCTTTAATTTCACAGCACAAAGAGTAAACCTTAATGTATGCAAATTTAAAAATCATTTAGGAGGTCAGGAGGATTCTAAGATGAAATGCAGATTGGGGCAAAAGAATCCAAATATATTACAAATGTGTGAAACAACTAAATTGAAGGGGTGGGGGAAAATGTGCTGATCTACATAACTTTGGAAATGAGTGAAGACTGTAAAGACAAAGGGAACTGCACACGAACACTGTACTGTAGCTGGTAAAGTTATTTCCCATGGGGGGGAGGTTAACAATTCTGAAACCACTATACCACTCAAATGAAAGAATTAAATAAATGGATGATGGATGGTGGGAATCAGGTTTCTCAATGATGGAGTGGGAAGTTACAGACAAGCAAGAGAAAGAGGTTAGAATAATCCACGTAGTACTGGGTTAGAGTAGAAGACATTGGTCTATGAACTCATGTTTGGCTTAATATAGATACAGATGGATACATATAGAAATATTTATATGGGTTAGTACACACACATACATTTCCTTGTTTTGCCAGCTGAGAAGGCCTAGATCTCATGACACTGCAGTAGCAACAAGCGTACTCAGAGCCCAATCTTAGTTTCTAATATCATTCTCTAATAAAAGGAACCCATTCTCTAATAAAAGGAACCAGGGATCCTGGAGAAATGGTTTATTGTAAGACTGGGACAGGGAATATATGAGATGAACCCAGAACATCTTATAGTGCCAGAAAGTAAGAAAGTACTCAAAACCACACAATGATGTGGGTATGCCAAAGGGACATAGGAGTCAGCTGAAAGAATGGCCAATGGCCAAAGTAGGAACAAATTGAGTAAAAAAATAAATTAAGCAATATTGTATTATAACCCAAAATAGAAAATAAATGCCCATGAGTCCATTCAGATATAAATAAATGATCAAATAAATAAATAAGTGATGGAAAGTAGGTAAATCTCCCATGTAGAATTCCAAGTAATTTATGTAGATACTCCACCCTTAAGGAGATAAAAAATATAACTTCCCACTCCTTAAGTGTGGGTTGTGCATAGACTTCCTTTCAAAGAGTACAGTATGGAAACGAGAAAAACAGAGTCACTTTGCAGTGGAGAAACCTGACAAACAGCACCTGAGTCAGGTGATCAAGGTCAACATCAATAGTGACAAGTCATGCTGACAGCTAGTTTTCTTGATCTGATATGGCAAGAATGGCACTTTACCTCTGTAAAGATCCTCGTAGAAAAACCATAACTCTCATCCAACCATGAGGAAAATATCAGACAAATCTAAATTGAAATATTTCTACACAATACCTGACCAGAACTTTTCAAGACTTGATGTCAAAGCCATCAAAAACAAGGAAAGTCTGAGAAACTGTTACACTCTAGAAGAGCCCAAGGAGACATGGTGACTAAAGGTGATGTTGTATTCTGGAACAGGAAAATGACATTAGGTAAAAACTTAAAATACCTGAATAAGGTATGGGGTTTAGTTAATAATAATGTATTGATATTGGTTCAAGTGTACCATACTAATGTAAGATATTAATAGTGGAAACTGGGCATGGGGAACTCTCTGTACTATATACATAACTTCTCTGTAAACCTAAAACTATTATAAAATAAAAAGTTTACTAAAAAAGAACTTTTCTAGAAAAATGGTGGGGGTGGTAGCAGTGAGGTGTGGCTAAGGAAGAGAAAAGGTTAAGGGAAGGTGCTCAGCCCTGGAGAAGAGAGCCAGGGGTTGAAGCACATATGTGAAAGTGTCCCCAAAGAAGGGTAGAGATCTGGCTGTCAGAAATGGTCCAATACCAAGGAATATTTGTAAAACAGAGTATGAATCCAAAGGCACCGCCCTGGAAACCAGCCAGGTGGAGTTCGGTAAGACTTTTATGCGCTTTTCAATGAGTGTTTACTTAGTGCCAGACACTTTATAAACATTTCCTCATTGAATTCCCCCAACAACTCTGTGAAGCAATTATCCTTTTCTTCTTTGTGCAGATGAGGAACTGAGATCCAGAGAGAACATGTGTCTTGGTGGCTACAGCAAAGACTATGTCTGGAATTTGAGCCCAGCTCTGTCTAGATCCATGTTCCTCATACTACTTAATCATTTTCATTTACTGAGCACATAAATCATTATTCAGGCCCCATGACAAATGCTGTAAATGCATCATCACATAAAATTCCCTATTTGGGTAGTAGATTCAATCCTTATCCTCATTTTACTGATGAGGAAAGAGTCTCAGAAAGCTTAATCGGAAGTTCCTCAAAGTACCCCAGATAGGAAATGGTGGTGCAGATATTCAAACACAGGTCCTTTGATTTCTAAAACCCTGGCCTGTCTCACTTTCCATGGTAATAACTGTAGGTGGTTTTCACTGCATAGAGTCTGACCTGTCAGGCATCTCTCTGAACTACTTTCCCTAAGTCTGGAATTAGCAGGAGTGACCAATGACCACTGAAGCCCTGCTCACTATTCTCATCTCTCATTGCCTAGAGATCTGCGCTTCACACTGGAAGACCAGCCTGCTGAAGACATGGCTACAGCGAACACTGAGGCACTCTCCTGCTTCAGTTCAGCAAAGGAGCAGCAATTTCCTGAACCGCCAGCTGCAGACCTCTAGAATGGATCCTGTGATTAAAGTCCTCTAGCAACATCTCAACATGATCAAATTACACATTTCACTGTGGTTTCAGAAGCTCAGAGTGTGGCCTGCAGTGCAAATGACATGTATGACACACAGGGTGAAAGCTACTAGTAATGGTCTCTGATAAGCAGGTGAGCTGCTAGCTGTAGAAACTCCAGGCCATTTAGGTCTGCCAAGCGTGTTTGGGTTGCTCAGTTCACAGCCTGCATTGCTTGACAATGCAGGATGTAGGGAGCAGATTCAATAGCAGGAGGAACATATCAAGAGAGCTGAGGACTCAAAACCATTCAGAATGATGTCCAGGGTCTTCTGAGGCCATGTACCACAGCGGGCTTCAGAAGACAGCTAGGGCTTGCATCCTAGATAGAGGGCCCAGGAGAGGATGCCCCTGGAAACCTCACCATCCTCAGCGTGGCCAAGACATCAAGAGTCCATGAACTCTGGCAATGATCTGCCAGGATGCTTTCTACTGACTTTGTTCAAAGAGTCAGTGGGTCATCTCCAAGATTGTGATAAGCAAAGGTTTACCAAACTGTGACC
The DNA here is from genome assembly GCF_041146395.1 of Eulemur rufifrons. Classification (NCBI taxonomy): domain Eukaryota; kingdom Metazoa; phylum Chordata; class Mammalia; order Primates; family Lemuridae; genus Eulemur; species Eulemur rufifrons. The sequence continues at coordinate 120,394,584 of NC_090989.1, forward strand.
CTGCAGTTTGGTAATGGCAATATAATTCTAGTTTGCAACAGATGCATTTTATCCTGGAGACATTATCACTCCTATTGGGAAACGCTATTGCATAGGAGTATAGGGGCTTAAATTGTAAGCTGTGGCAATGGCTGCATTTAATATGTGGATTTGCTTGTATTTTTACAGTTTTGTGGGGTGGAATTGGTGAAGTGGTATTCTTATGTAGCCTGTTAAGCCCCTGGATTTTTGAGAAAATGGAACACATGATAGACTGGGTAGGGAGGTGGGAGAGGCAGTACCCTTACTTCCAGGGAAGATGGAGCAGGCCGCAGCTGCTGAGGAAGGAATCCAGACGTGGTTCTGCCTGGAGTGCCACCCCTCTGGCTGGGGTGAGCTGAAAGGAAAGCAAGTGGTGGAAAAGAAAATTTTGCAAATTGATTCCTTTAGAATTTGGAATTTTCTGCATCAACAAGGGATGTACTTGGAAGAAAGAAAAGGAATACAACATTAAATTTTATGGGCTAGTTTGGGACATTTTGTTTTGTAGGCATTGTATTCTTTGGACTATGTAGTTATCATCTGCTGCATATTGTTTAACACTGTCTGGCGAGCTTGGTTGGACAACATAGCTGGGCATTATTTAAGATGGGAAATAGGATAGCAGTGACTTCTTGGCCTGTTGCCTGATGGTGTAGTTGAGGTTCCAGATACATCTTGGCATGACTGGAAAATTGGAGGGCCTCTTCTGCCAGAAAACTGTGTTTAATGGAGACTGACGAGCCTCCTGTGTGAACTCAGCCCAATGGGAAAAGGAGCCAGGCACAGTTCATGCGTCCAGAACAAAAGCCTTAGTTGTTGGCAGAGATTCCTCATGTTTCCTTTTAGCCCAGTTCCCCTTGCACTCATCCAATCATTTAAAACACTTTTACTGAGGCATTAATATGTGGCAGTCACTGTGTTATGTGTATAATTGCAACAGTGAACAAGACAGACACAATGAGCATTCGTATTCTACGGACATTAGGAAAACTGACAGTAAAATGTAAAAGCGGGTGCTTTGAACAGTCTGGCAGACATGGGAGCACAAGCAGTCCACTTTCTCTAAAACCAGATGTCGAATGGAGAATGACCTCCCCATCATCCATCCAGAGCTGACCACTTTGGCACTTTGGCACCATGAAGAGTCTGGGGTATTGGTGCTACTTGTTGGTGAGGCAGGAGGGGGAGATTAAATCCAACAAAGCAAACATCTGTGGGCCAAGAGGAGCAGACACAGAGACCTTAGCACCTTCTAGGGCAATGACAAAGACCATGATGCTCAGCAGAGAAACCGGTGAAAACATAGGCCCAGCAGACTGGTGATGGGGAAGACGCAGGGTCTGCGATGCCCCATGGAGTAGTCAGTGGTAAAGAACCAGCATGGATAGTGGAGGAACAACAGTGCTAGGAGGAGAATACTTCTTTGAGAGCATATTTTTGAGATTCCCTGGAATCACCCAGAGATACTACAGAGATTTTGCAGGACACAAATATGTTCGTTTATGTTTTTTTCCTGCTAAAATGACCTCACAGGCTTACAGGCCGTTGAGTCCTGGGACAACTGAATTACAACAGTCATAATGAGAGCATCAGCAGCAAAACTGCCCTCTGTCTCTACTACCACAACCCCGTAATTACTGCCACTGCTGAATGCTTACCAGGAGCCAGGAACTGGGCTATGAGCTTTAAATGTGTTGCTGCTAATCCTTAGAAAGATTACCAGGAAATTCCACTTTGGGCCAAGATGGAGTAACAGGAAGCCAGATTTATCCTCCTTTCTGAAATAACCAAAAATTAGACAAAACATATGAAATGATGGTTTTTAATACATGGACATTAGGCAACAGAGGACAGTAATACCCAAAGGATGAGAAATAAACAAGACTATGGTTGTCCCAGCTTACAGGCCACTGTGCAGGGAAGAGGAACCGGGGCAGAGCCCAGCAGACAACCCGAGTAGGGAAGGCTGAGAGGCTGGGGAGACCAGGACAATTAGGGTTTGTGGGACAGAGTACCAACAAGGAGAGAGCTGCACAGAGAAAGATATACAGAGATCTGCAGAGGCTCCCTCTCAACTGCTTAGCTGAGTGCTGATCAGTACACGAGCGTGAGAACAAAAACTAAGGCTGGGAAAATAATCACTCAAAAATGTTTAGAGGCAATAGTGCCCAGTGCTCACACATGGCTGGGAATATGTCTGTTTTCAACAGCCAGACTAGAAAATATGATGCAAACGGTGTTGGGTAGAGATTTCAGAAGAAACTTTGAGAGTAGTAAGAATAATTAGCTCTAGACAGATATCATTCTACTTAAATTTTTAAAATGACACCTGAAAGGGTCAATTTTCTAAGTAACTTAACTGCATCCTCAAACAAATCTCAAGAATATTTATAGGAATACAGAAATAACCAGTGCCAACAAAGTAAAATTACAATGTCTGGCATTCAATCAAAAATTATCAGACTTGCAAAGAAGCAGGAAAATACAAACCATAATGAGGAAAAAAATTTGTCAACTGAAACAAATTCAGAACTAACACAGGCAAGGGCATTAAAAGAGTTACTATAAATGTATTCCATATGTTCAAAAAGTTAAGTAGACACATAGAGAATATTAATAAGGTCAAAACTGAACTAAAGATAAAAGCTACAGTATGTGAGATGAAGTGTACATTAAATAGAATTAAAGGATGATTGGACATTGCAGAACAAAAGATCTAGAAGTGATCTAAAATGAAACAGAGACTACTGAAAAACAACAATACTGGGACACACTACAACATGATGAATCCCAAAATAATTATGTTGAGTAAAAGAAACCACACAGGCAGGCACACACACACACACACACACACACACACCTGTGTACATACTGTATGATTCAAATTCTGGAAGATGCAAAATAATCTAGTGTAATAGAAAGTGGATAGTAGTTGCCTGCAGATGAGGAGGGGAGGAAGGAGTGCTAGGAGATTACAAAGAGGAAGAGGAAACTTTTGGAAGCAATGTATGTGTTCATTTTCTTCATTTTGGTGATAGCTTCATGGGTATATACATATGTCAAAACTTAAGTTGTACACTAAATATTTGAAGTTATTTATTGTGTGTTAATTATACCTTAATAAACCGTATTTTTTTTAAAAAAAAGCATTACAAGGTATTATCTTGCATATTTTAAAGATGAGAAAACGGATATCTTGGTGAGTTAAGTGACTTGCCTAAGACCCAATGGTTTATGAGATAGTGACCCAGGATTATTAGTTCTGTATGTCTTTTGGTGGCATCAGAAGGCAACATCAAAGCTAACGTTCCTTGATTGTGCTTCTTGAAAAGATTGTATTTTTAAAAAATATCTATAACACACAGTGAGCATTGGCTGATGAGCCCTCTCTAATATATACAATACTTACCACCATCTGACATATTATAAATTTATTAATTTAATTGTCAAATGTCAGGCTTTCCAATCCCTTCCTGGCCAATAGAAAGTGAGCTCACAAGAGCAGGGATTTTGTTTAGTACTCTATTTGCATTGAATCTCTCTTATATACCACCTCTGTACCTCTTTCTCTCTTGTTCTAGCTGACATTTTGGTGACCAAATGTGCATAAATTCCAGTGTGTTTTACAGAGACGTGACCTGTCAGTGCCCTGCCTCAGGCCTGCATCTGGTGCCTCTTGCCTCATGCTCCAGAGTTCTATTATTGGTGCTGCTGCAAGACTCCACTCAAGAAACGAATGTTACTTAAAAGTGCAGGTTTCCCTCATGGGGTGAATTTTTCCAATGGGAGATGGGACCTTGTGCATAAATTCTACCTCCTTCCACCTCCTGATGGATGGGCCTTACGTTATACCTTAGGGATGGTGCTGTGGGATCAAGTAGTCAGACTCACTCAGGGGTGGCAAATGTGATGCTCTTGTATTAGCTCCCCCTCCTTCCCAGCTTCACCCTCTTTCACCCTCCCACCTACCACCTAATGCCAAACCTTCTAATAAAGGCCGCTTGCATCAGGCTCTGTTTTCTGCCTTAAAAGTTGGTATCTGCAGTGGTCCAATGAGGCAGAGCCCTGGGTGGCATTTTGGAGCTGTGCTGCTCATGCATTGGAGGGAATAAGAATCTCTATGCCAGTGATAAGCAGACTAGAGATAACTTCCGAGAGGCGGTGGCATTATAATGAGTAAAGTTTTCACCTAGATTCACTCCTGATGAGGTGTAGATAGAAAGTGAGGTGTTATGATATATGGTGGCTATAGCTCTTGCACAATGCAGGGGCAATGATAATTGCAGAAGTCATAGAGTGGGATAGGTTTTTAAAACTTCATTAGACCTTTAAAAATGGCAATCTCAGAACACCCAACTGACAAACTATGCTTTGAGAGCCAGAAATTTCTATGGAAGTTTTTAAAGGAAATGTTCTCCTCTGCAGCCACAGGGCAGACAGTGCTGAAGATCAGGCCCAGCATCTAATCGTCAGGGCATCAGAGCTGCAAAGGAGAGAGAGCATGTGACTGGACAAGTCTCCTATGTCATGGTCATGTCTTAAATCGGAAAACGGTGAAGTCCTGAGACTTGGGTTGGGGTAATTTGGGTAGATGGACCAGAGGATCTTGAATTTCCAGATACCTTTGAACTTTCCAGAATGACTAAGGATCCCCATCCCTTTGTCCAACCCTCATTCTGCTTAGAGATAGTGTAATGCACTCACCTGGGGTAGGCACCTCATAAGGTTCTGCTTGTTTTGTTTGTTTGTTTGTTTGTTTTTATATCATGGGCTCTGGCAAGTTTTATTAAAGAAAAGATTTGCACAATTGACTTTTCACCAGTCTATTCTGGCATGCTTCTAATGATATCAGAGTCACCTGGATTAATGACAGCCAGTGTGCATACTCCGTATTATTTTCTGCATACTGTGCCCAATTCAATATTATTGCCACTGTAGTGATGGACACCAGTTTTGGCTAACATGGCATAGTACTCTATTTCAGATTTCCTCAAAGCTGGGCAGTTGTTGGCGAGAATGAACAATTTTGCTTTGCCTTGTCTGATCATCTTCATAGTCTACTTGTACCCCAGCACATACTTTCCACTTCTCATAATGAGTTGGAGCCTAGAGTTGATCGACTCCAATGACTTTTCATCTTCTTTGTGGCCACCATCTTCCTGTCTTAGATGCCGGACAGTCCCCAACCAAGACCAGCTGCCAAGATGGCTGGGGAGTGAGAGAGGAAGGAATTCCCGTTTTTTTTTTTTTTTTGTCAGCCAAATGTTGTCAACCAATCTGCTTGTTCTTCACAAGAATTTATCTCACCCCCCTTCGTTCATTCAGGACAGTAACAAAGGCCAAATGTCAACATGGCCTGAGTAGAGAAGTACAGCCACGCTATGGAAGACAGTAGCTTATATTATGAAGAAATTGTAGGACCTACTTAGTATGCACCAGCAGGGACCAGAACACATGTATGCATGGATCTTATGGGTATTTAACCACAGAAGAATATAAGATTAGACAGGAGAGAATTTATTATTGAAGTCTTTGCTCATGGGTTAGGATTCAATGGTGTGACAAGGACATGCATTTGAAGTTGGTCCTAATAGTTTGCTGGGATGGCCCTTTGAAGTTTGTATATGACAGTGGACTATAGTTCACTGTGATTTTCAAAATGTGGTTTTCAGATCAGCAGAATCAGCCTCACTTGGGGACATGCAAATCCTTTGCTGAATCATAACCTCTGGAGTAGACCCCAGCAATCTGTGTTTTAATAAGCCCTCCACGTGATTTGGATGCTTACTAAAGTTTGAGAACCACTGGCCTATAGTAATAAGGCTAGAGGCCAGAATTTCTTGGGCACAGTATTTAGGGAAGGAGCCAGAAGGCTCAGAGAGATGGGACTGTTAGAATGGATTTATTATGTAAGACACAAGAACCACTTTGGTTATGTTCCCTTGGAAGGCCCTGAGTGTATCCCTAATGAAGGAAGTATACTTCCTTCATTAAGGCAATAAGGAAGGCACAGGTGATGGGGACATTGGACTCTTTTAACAAACTTGGTGCCAGCTGCCCTCTGTAGGATGAGGTTACCTATGGGAGATGTTGCCATGCACCTGGGCTCCATAATGTCAATGGGATGATAGGATTATAGGATGTTAGAGGTGGCATTTAGGGTCAGAGGTAAGCTGCTGTCATTACTATAATAGGCCATAAGGCTGAAGTGGCAATTGAGGGGCATTGGTCTACAGGGGGTTGTGGAAATGATAAAGATATCATGGCAATGTTTTGGGGATGTTTGATGATTAGGGACAGCTGATTAGAGTGTTGTTCCACTTGTAAAATGACAAAAAGGGCTCATCTCAGCTGCCCCATGGAAAGCCACAGTCTTCACCCAGTTTCAAGTCACAGATTCACAGTCTCAGAGTCCACTCTTTGCATAGAAGGCCACGTCCACTCAGTAACGACCTGTGGTGCAGTAGCATGTGTGTATGGCAAGTGTCCCACAAACTGTTCCCTACAGTGACCTGTGGTCATTTGCCAGGTTAAGTGTGTGCTGAGGAAAGGGAAATACCTGGATTTGGGGGACTGTTAGCTCTGGGTCTGAGCTGACACTGATGCCGGGGGACCAACGTACCACTGTGGTCTTTGGACCTAGAAAATGTTCCCCACAGCAGCCCCAACCCTAATTGGTCTCTGCTTCCTTACAGTTAGATCTTCCCCTCATTTCCTGGCCCATATTCCCCAAGAACATCACAAAAAAGTGATGCACAATTTCTGCTACTTTACTGCTTCTTAATGCCTGGTCAGAAGAGGGTCTAAAGTGATTATTGAGTCACCTGCATTATCTTAGTTAGGTGAGACTGTTGAGTAATGTTGGAAATTGAAGTCTCCCTTTGACAGAGTTGGCCTGACCAGTGCAATGTTATCCCATTCTCAATGTTAAACTTAAGTATGATCTCTGATGCTCTTTTTCCAAATATAGGACATTGTAATTTCCCATTCTGTGTTCTTCTTTCCCTCTGGCAGGTCCCAGAGGTTAGGACAAGGAGAGCCACCCGAGCAACAGGCTGCCTAATGGTCTGGCCCCATGCCCATAGCCTGGGCATCAGGAGAGAAAGTTCTGGATTTTGCTAGTCCCTGGCTTCTTCCATGTAGCAATGAGGACTGGCTGGCAGAAAGCCAAAGTGATGTAGCTATGCCCATGATTATTACCTACACTGAACTCAGCAGGACCAGCAGGTGCAATGGCAGGTATGTATTAACAGTATCCCAGCAGCTCCCAATCGCGAACACTTGGATTTGTAAACGTACACAAAACCCAAACCTCTCCCCACCAAGTTCTCCCTCTTGGCCTGCTCAGCTTTCGTGTCATCATAACACGGTGGTAGTTGTTTGTCCTCAGCGCTTCTTCCGCATGACGACTCTGGCTGGTCTCCTTTGAGATGTGTGCAGACTGTAATGGACTTTTGTGATCTGGAAAGTCCCTTCCTGTGGCAGCTCTGTCACCCAAGTTGATGTTAAACCAACTTGTGTTGTTTTCCACTGTCCTGTACCTCTCATTTCATGGCAGAGCCTGTTTTTCTTGGTTTATGTATGCTTTTAGCTGAAGTATTAATATTTTTGGACATACTTTTATATTTCCTTTTATTCCTCATCAGTGAAAATATTATGAAGAAAAAGTCCTATATGCAGACAGACCCTGCTGTACATTTCCTCATCTGCATCCTCCAAGTCACAAATGAAATTTTAGGAGATCTCCTATATACAGAGGAAACTGAGGATGTACAAGGCACATAAAAGAACAGTGTAGCTACCTCCCTGTGCAAATCCTCTTTGACCAATTTTCCTGGTTATGTGCAGAAACACAAGCATTGGTTGAGCCTCTTGGGAATTCAGACCATCAGGGCAAAAAGTATGATTCTAGTCTTTAGGGATCGCATGGTCCAGTTAAGGAGGGACTGAGGGATGTATAAACATAATAGAACCATGTATAAGGCACCTGATGGGGGACAAGTGAAGACCTCACGGAAGACGTCCTTGAGGCAGTGATGCTTAAGCAGGTTTTGAAGACAGATAAAGTGGAAAAGCAAATTGCTAGCAGAAAGAATGGAATATGAAAGCCATAGGCAACAGCATGATGTCTGCTGGAAAATATAAGTAGATGATTTTGCTGGAGTTTAAAATGTCAGCAGGAAGATTGAAAGGAAATAAAGATGGAGAAACAGGCAGGACTGGGCCACAGACTGTGTTGCATTCCTAGAAGCACAGACTTCATTTTCTAGGCCAGTGGTTTTCAAAGTGTGGTCCCTGGTCCAGCAGCTCAGCATCGCCTGAGAACTTGTTACAAATGTAGATTCTCAGCCCCCACCCCAGCAACTGAATGAGGAATTTTGGGGATGTGGCTGAAAATCTTAATTTTAATAAGCTCTCTAGGCAATTCTGATGCACATGGAAGTTAGAACTTCTGCTTTAGGAGATGAGGAGCCATCGCAGGTTCTGAGCGTTGGGAAGTTGGTGCTTTAAGATTTCTCTTACGGCAATGTGAAAGCAGGATTAGCAGGGGCAACCCTGTGACAGAGTCACCAACTGGGAGACTGCTCCAACAATCCAGATGAGAAATGACAGAAATGAAGGAACCAGAGAGCAAAGAAGGGAGGTTAAGGGGAAAAGGGCAGACTTTGAGACTGGAAGGTGAGGGAATGTATCTGGGCCGGGGAACTTTTGCTGCTGTGACTGAGGTTGTATTAAAATAGCTCAATATGGTCAGGCCAGCTAACTGAGGGGTGTGGGGGGGGAGTGGCATTCTCCACTGTAACTTAGCATCCATGGAGATGCTCATTAGCTACATCTTTCCACCTTCATGGTGAAGAAGCAAGAGCTCTTTCTGGGCCATCAGAGCTACTGACATGAAGATGGCTGATTATTCTACATCTCAAAACCAGTCTTGCTAATGAAAACAATGTGAAAAGTGGAGTGTGTGTGTGTGTGTGTGTGTGTGTGTATACAAACATGCTTGTATGTGTGCATTCTGGGCAATACTATGGCATGGCATTTCTCTTTTGACTTCCAATTGTTTTGTATCTGCCTGGTACCCGCATTTGTATGCAACAGGTGGTGGGATGAGGTGAGTTACATAGCTGTGAGTACTTCACTGTCTCAGCCTCTGTGTATTTGGACTCCAGAAAATGACACAGACAGGAAGGCATAAGAACTTTGAGGGTAGGTTTTGGTTACTTCCAGACCTAAATGTCTCTTATAAAAATGTTCTAATCCAGGTGTGGTGGCTCACGGCTGCAATTCCAGCACTTTGGGAGGCTAAGGCAGGAGGATCGCTTGGGACCAGGAGTTTGAGGAAAATGTTCTAAAATCCAGGCTGTAAGACACAGAATGTGATTGTGCCTCTCTATTGTCCCAGAGAGGGCACCTAAGAGTCATGTTATAATAACAGAGTGTTTTATTCTTCAAATGTCCTGTTGTGGGTTGAATTGTGTCCCCCTAAAAGATATACTCAAGTCCTAGACCCAGTGCCTGTGAATATGACCTTGTTTGGAAATAGAGTCTTTATAAAATGAACTCGTGCTTGATTAGGATCATTCCTAATCCAATGACTGCTGTCTTTACAAGAAGAGGAACTTTGAATGCAGACACAGACACAGGGAGAGCATCATGTGACTACAGAATCAGAGACTGTAGTGATGCCTTTACAAGCCAAGGAACACCAATGATTTTAACAACCAGCAGCTAGGAAGAAGTAAGGAAGAAACCTTCAGAGAGAGGCTTGCCAATACCTTGATTTTGGACTTCTGCCTCCAGAACTGGAAGACAATACATTTCTGTTATTTTAAGCCACCAAGTTTGTGGTAATTTCTTACTGCTGCCCAAGGAACTAATATACGCCCCAAGCCTTTAACAGATTTAAGACCTATAATTCCAACCTGAAAATAGAAATGGAACAACAACAACAACAACAACAACTGGAGATGATTTCAAACTTACACAAGAAAACTTTGAAATCAGGGCAGTTAGGGAAATGGAAGAGGAGTCTCCTGTGTGTAAAATATGAAGAAAATGGATAATGTTCTTTTTGTCAAACTGCCCGAAAGTGCAATAGACTTCCTTCTTCTAAGATGGAAGGGAAAATTCTCTGTAACTTTCAGGGAAAATAAGGGCAGCCAGATAACCCTACTGTTCTGTGACAGCCCATCACCAAATGAGAGATGGAGAATAATAGAAAAGACAGCGATGATATAAAACGGGTCCCAGCCACGGAGCATTGCTGGATTAACTCCAGCAGCATTTGTGTACGTTGTCATGTCAATAAAATTACTGAAATTGAAACCTGAAATTGAACAGAGTGTGAAAGAAAGAAGATATTACTCAAGGGACCTAGGCAGTAAATATTCACATTAAGGGGATGTGATATCATGGAAAGTTTCTGAGGATTGCAATGCGATTGAAGTCCAAACAAAGGGGGTATAATTTCATTGTTTCCCTATGTGGCCCCCCCCTTTTTTTGGCAGAATGGAGCACTTGGTTATAATGAAATTGGGCTCCTGACAAGAGAAATCAAAGTTCAGAGATGCATCAGTAAGTTAGAGTGCATATTCATTTATTCACAAGTCTTATGGGGCTGCTTTCTCTCAGTTAAGAGCTGTGAGCTTACTTTATTCACCAGCAAGAAATTAGATGTGAAGAATAGGCTCTGGGTTTCCCACTCTTGGATAAGGGAGAAACTGAGCCTGAACACGAATGAGGTCGGCTTGGCAGTGTAGCTAGAAACCCACCTCTTGCGTTACATCTCCTTGCTTAGCTGTGGAATAATCCCTTTTTACCCGCTCCACAATCCACGGGCCCCTCACGACATACCCCATGCAACCTCTCTCTTCTGCCATCTTGGGCAAAGGTTGAAGTGCACCATTCCCGTGACTGAGACTGAGAACTGCTGCAGGCCAGTTTGTTACGCTTTTTTAGTCAAGAAAGCCCATCTGCCAGCTGTTTCCATCCCTAGCAGTCTGAGTGCTTCACTGGAAGTCTGACATCCCTACATGCCATGTGGTAGGGCATTGGAAATTCTGATGATGATCTGTCCATAGAGGAAACTCCTGACTCAAAATACAGGCAGGTTTTCCCTGACACCCAAACCACTACCAGTGTTTCTTCTTGGGGATTATTTTCCATTGAAAGAATTTGCATCCTGTTTTAAGTTCTCATATTCTTGTAAAAATAAATCAAAAGGAAATAAAACACAACATCTAATCCATCATTAGATGTATCTATAAAAGGCAAAGTGTTGTCAAATTGGTGAGGAAGACCTGTTTTATCTTTCCTGGGGATGTGATTAATATGCTGAGCTCAAGATAATTTGACTGAGTTCTTACAAAGCAGTAGGAGGTAGTTCCAATTATGATTCTTATTTTATAAATGGAAACTGAGCCTTAGAGATGTTAAAAAAATTGGCCAAGTTTTGCAGAGTTAGAATTGAAACCCAGGTGTATATATCTTCCAAACCAAGTGGTTGAAAGCACCAGTATGCCACATTGCTACTCATGAACTGCAATTTTCAGGGAAGCACAGGACGTCAGGGATGTGTGACTGTCTTAGTCTGTTTAGGCTGCTATAACAAAATGCCATGCACTGATTAGCTTATAAACAACAGAAATTTATTTCTATGGTTCTGGAAGCTGGGAAGCCCAAGATCAAGGTGCCAGCAGATTTGGAGTCTGGTGAGGGTTCATTTCCTAGCTCATAGATGGCTCCTTCTTGCTGTACCCTTACATGGTGGAAGGAGCAAGGCAGCTTTCTGGGGCCTCTTTAATAAGGACACTGATACCATTCATGAGGATTTCACCCACATAACCTAACTACCACCTTGTAGGGCCCATTTCTTAATACCATCATCTTTAGGGTTAGGATTTCAACATATGAATATTGGGGGAGGCACAAACATTCAGATCATAAGAGTGGCTCTAGCAGTCATCCAAACAACTCTTTAGCCAATGCATAAGTCTCCTCGACAGGATTGCTAAAAAGTGGTTGTCTAAATTCTCTCTGCTTACCTTTAGTGTCAGAGAGCTCACCACCTCTTTGGATAGCCCATACTGTGTTTTGGGCCATATCTAAGCATTTAGAAACATTGTTTTAGTTGAGATTTGAGGTTACGCCATGTGTAACCTCTACCCATTCATTCTAGTTCTTTCCTCTGTGTCTACACAAAATGAATCCAATGCTATGGCAGCCTGTGGAGCATTTAAGGATAGGCTTTGCTTCTCTCTAAATCTTTACTTTTTATTCAGTGTTCAAACAAAACCTCATCCATGATGGTCAGCAAAAATTTTGCTTTTCTTAGAACATGATATAGTTTGTTAAGTCCGTTTGTAAGTGTGGGAGACAGAATTTGAACACAAAATTCCAGGTGCAATTTGGCCAGAAAATAGCAAGGTGAGACTCTTGTATCCTGTCTTTTTACCACCCTTGGGGGCCTGGGAAGCAGCCTGGTATTGACTAAGTTTCACGTGAGATTAACTTGGACTCTGCTCTGAGTTAGACTCTGGGATGACCCAGGCATGCCTTTGCACTATCCATGAATACAGCAATTTTTTGAGCACAGGCCATGGTAAAAATGCTCAGCCCTTTGTGTACTCCATCGACCAACCTTTGCTGAGACAAAAACATAGTCCTTGGTGCAAACTGAACTCATTAAAACCCAACATCCCAATTGGTGTTATAAATGTTGCTGTCTAGATACCTCCCCCATGGCTATTTGCCAGAGACCATCATAGAAATCTATAGATAAAACAATCTTATCAGTTCCAATACATTGGTTAGGGCAAACATTCTAGGTATAGTATATGCATTTTGGACACAGCCTGTAGTTTTCTATAAATCATCCAGTTTAGGAGCAAGAACTACTGAGAAGCCTGGAAACTTGCAAGAAATATGTTATCTTGAATTCAGCGTCTCCTTCTTGTCCTTCCAAATGGCAACTAACTCTTTCTTCTGCATCAGCAGGGCAGTATGTCTTCAGAGTCATTGTCTCCTTGCTCTGTGCTTATTCTAGGTGGACATTGTCTACCCAGTTTTCTCTAAAGTATTTGTGTGAGTTTTGGAAGAGCATACCATGTTCCTTTTTTGGCTAAGATACAGTTTCAGCCTACCTTCAAATAACAGGAGGAAGCAATACTTGAACATCTATTTGCCAGGTCCTCTCTATCTCTCTCTCTATCTCTCTCTTTTCATTCATGATCTTGTTTAATCCTCCAACAGCCCTATAAAGTGGATAAAGTTATTCCCACTGCATAGAGAAAGCTCAGAAACTGAGGCTTAGACAGAGAGGTAGGATGACTTGCCCAAAGCTAGGAACTGACAGAGTCAGTCTTCAAACCCTTGTAAACTCACTGTAGGTGTGCCCCATTCCCCCCGCCCCAGATTGCTTTACTGTTCCCAATTGCAGTCCTCTAAGGCAGTTTGAAAGGATGCCAGTTATCTTCTCCTCAGAGGCAGGGTTTCCACTACAGAATGATCCTATTGTGTTATAGGATTCGTCAGAAGGTTAATCAAGGAGGCCTAGCACAAAAGTTACTCATCCCGCTGCAATCATTTTATCTAAATGAGATAGGCTACTTTGGCTTGACTTTTCTCATTAGATCAAATCAAATCAATGATTTTTTAAGAATCCAAAAGTATTTTCGCTTAGAAAACAGGAGAAAGTAAAGTGAAAGTTTTCATTGAGCTACAGGAAGAAATTTTTGTTAATCAATTCATATTAATACAAATCTTATGGATGGATTCGAGATTTAAAGTTGGAGGCAGAACGGGTGAGGGGATGGCTACTGAGTCTGCACTGAAAACTAGCAATATCCAAAGGGTTTGTGGTGGAAGGTGTTTTGAAATGTCACAGAATGCAGAGATTCTCTAAATATTAGGGTTAGGATTTCCTTAAAATTTATGGTCTTTGTCAGGGTTTCCCAACCTTCCAGGGCCAGGCAGGTACTGTCAATGTGTGATAGACCTGGGTATAAGGATTTTCCCCATTTTTTTTATTGTGGTAAAATACACATAGCATAAAATTTATCATCTTAACCATTTTTAAGTGTACAGTTCAGTGGTTAAATACATTCATATGTTGTGTAATCATCACTACCATCCATCTCCATAATTCTTATCTTCTTATAAAACTGAAACTCTATACCCATTAAACAATAATTCCCCATTCTCCTCTCCCCTCAGCCACTGGAAACCACCACTCTACTTTCTGTCTCCGTGATTTTGACTCCTCTAAATACCTCATATAAAGGGAATCCTATGTTATTTGTCTTTTTGTTACTGGCTTATTTTACTCAGCATAATGTCCTCAAGGTTCTCCCATGTTGTAGCATGTTGCAGAATTTTCTTCGTTTATAAGTCTGAGTAATATTCCATTGTATATACACATGGCACATCACCTTTTGCTTATCCATTCATCTGTCAGTGGATACTTGGGTTGCTTCCAAGTTTTAGATATTGTGAATATTGCTGTTATGAGGATAGTATATAAATACCTCTTCAAGACCTTGTTTTCAATTATTTTTGGTATATATCCAGAAGTCAACTTGCTGGAAAATGATAATTCTATTTTTAATTTTTTGAGAATGGGTGTAGGTTTATACAGAATCACGGTACACACTTTGACCAAAGGCATTGAAAAAAATTAAACATTTGATTGGACAAACAACAAGACTTCAGGCCAGAGTTGGTTCCTGGAGTTCTAATTAATGACCCCTAGGCCATCAATGACACACTCTTTTGCTACTTAGTGGACAAGTCTTTACATGGCACAGAGTTCAGCTCCTGTTGGCACTGGCTGCAGAGTCCTCCAATTCTGGGGGGCTGAAAGGACTGTTCTCTATGTGGAAACATACTAAAGAGGAAGTAAACGTATTTAGGAAAGGAGAAAAGATCCAGTTACAATACAATCCCTGTGGGAAAATGATAAGAATGAAGAAATACCCTCACTTTAAAAGCTACCTAGAAGTCTCTAGTCTTGCAGCTTTTTGGGATGACACCACTAATGACAGTGGTCCAAGTATTTCTCTTATGCCCAGTGGAAATCCAGCATCTTCTTTTATTTTCTCTTCTTTTCTTTCTTTAAAAATTTTTTATTATAGGAAAATTCCAAACATACAGAAAGAGAGAGAACATCTATTAATAGTTCTCCATCACCCAGCTCCAACAATTGTGAGCTCACAGCCAATCTTGTTTCCGCTACATTCCCACTCACTGACCTTGCCCGCTTCCAGTATTTCAAAGCAAATTCCAGCCATCATGTCAATTTATCTATAAATATTTTACTATGTAACTCTAAAAGTTAGGGACCCTTTTTTTCTAGCAAAAAGCTAACCACAATACCATTCGATAATAGAACAACAAAAATCCATTAATATCATCAAATATCCAATCAATGTTTACATTTCCTTGATTATCTCATTTTTTTATTGTTTTTTACAGTTTGGTTCAATCCAGGTACATACAAGGTCCACATATTGCAATTGTTGGTATTTGTCCTAAGTCTCTTTTAATTTGAAGGTTCCCCTTCCATTTCTCATTCTCTCTCTCTCTCTTTATTTCTTTATAATTTAGTTGTTAAACAAGACACTGGATTGTTTGTCCTACAGGGTTTTCCACTGTTTGGATTTTGGAATTGGATCTCATGGTGTCATTTATTCTTTTTATTCTTTTATTTATTTATTTATTTATTGGCTACTAAACATCCTACAATGCCTCACGGTGTCATTTACTGAGTTCCTCTCTTCCTTTAAATTGCTAGTTAGAGCTAAGGGCTTGATTAGATTCAGGTTTAATTTTTTTTTTCTTTTGGCAAGTCTACTTCATTGGTGGAGCTGTGTATTTTCATTAGGAGACCTGTGCTGTCCAGTTATCTCTTTGTGATATTAGTGGCATTGATGATTGTTGCCTAGATCCACCAATTCATTTATTGTTACCAAATACTGATTTTTCTAATTCTATAATTTCTTCTTCACCTCATATTATCTGTATGATAATATAAAGAAAAACTTTCCCTCATCATTAATTTGGTTACTCTGTGGTATAGTTCTTGTAAGAAAGGAAAAATAATTGCTTTTTACTTTCCTTGTATTTACCAGTTTTATGAGTAATAAATTGGTTTCCTAATTTTCCTTCAGTTACTACTGAATTTCTTCTTTAGTATTGTTTTTTCTTTAGTTATCATTATAGGCTTATGGATTCAAATGTATTTGATATAGTATCAAATCATTGAATTTTGTCCCTATCAATAGCCAAATTATTCCATTTTTGAATAGCGGGAACCTTTTTAATTTAGATCCTGAGTCCTTTGAGAAAACCCTGGTAGTCTTTCATTATCTCCTTGATTTTTAGTATAAAATATTTCAGGCTCACCTTGTTAATTTCCTGTTTCAGAATTGGAATAAGCCTTTTCTTCAAGGAGAATCCTTTTGGGGAAAATATTTAGAGACCATAGTGTGGACACTGGGGTGCTCATTGCTACTGGGTTGGTCCTTGTTTCTAGACTTTTCAGCAGATAGAGCCAGGAAATATTTACATTTTCAAAAGATAAAATTTATCATGAGTTCATGCTGATACTTCCAATTCAAATTCAGAATTGTAGGGTTTTTATTTAACCTCATTGATTTTATGTCTGTAACTCCTTCTCCTATGCTGAAAATTCCAGTTATCAGAAATGTCAACATAAGTATTAATTTATTTTATCCTACAATACACATTAAGTGATCTCAGAATAGTCAAACCAACATGTAAATAATATGATAATTGGATACACACAGTTTATAATATTTCTGTAGCCTTTTTGCCTTTAGGGTTTATCCTACTTAGGATGTAAAATCAACTGGTATATTTTAAAATATCTTGGAATAGTTCCTCTGTGTGTGGTTATGCCACTAACTTAGGTTCATTTGATTTATTTTGCTTTAGATTTTTAGAAAATTCTTTTTTTTAAAATTTAATTTTGGCTTATACCAGTATATTAGCCAGCTCAGGCTGCTATAACAAGGTACCGTAGATTGGGTGACTTACAAACAACAGAAATTTATTTCTCATAGTTCTGGAGGTTAGAAGTCTGAGATTACAGGGGCAGCATGGTCAAGGCAGATGAGTGCCCTCTTCTGAGTTGCAGACTGCTGTCTCCTAATTGTATCCTCACATGGTGGAAAGGCAAGAGAGCTCTGTGGTGTCTCTTTTATAAGAGCACTAACTCCATTCATGGGGGCTCCACCCTCATGACCTGACTACCTCCCAAAGGCCCTATCCATCACATTGGGGTTAAGATGAATTTTGGGAGGACACAAACATTCAGCCCATAACAACGAGTATCTCTTCTTCAAATTATAGTTTATCTGGAAGCTGGTGTTTCTCTTACCTAGCTTTCAGTTTAATATTTTGCTTTCCTAAATTCTGGATTTCAGCTCTGTTTCTTGCCTACTTTGACTATCATTCGTTTTCTACACATTTTTGCTTCAAGCTGAAGACCTCCCCAATTCCTTAAATCCACCCCAAGTTAGCATTAACACACTTTACAGTCACAGGAGAATTCTACTTAAGGATTGTCTATGGGTAATGGGTAGAGTTTATAGGCAATCACTTAAAATTGAATATCAGCCATCATATTCTAAAATTAGCCACAATCCCCAGTGGGCCTGGCCTGCTGCCATCTTTCTTCCTCCTGTGTCTTCTATTCCATTTTATGGCTCCCAAGGTACAAACCACAAATTCCATAATTCATTTATTTTTTTCCCCAGAAGAAATAGCTTTATTGGGATTGGCATCTGGAGAAAGAAAGTAGTTCCTGATATATCATCATGACTTGAGGAATGCAGATAGGGCAGACACAGCACTGTTAGACAAATGGACTCCATTTCCCAGCAGACTCTGCAGTAAGTCTAGCAATACAAGGCTCTGCTGGGAAAATAGTTTCCCCACCCCCAAGGCCCTCTACTAAGATACCATTTTAAAAATGGAGCAGTGTTTTTAATATTCCTTCTGTACCTCAACTACCAATATTACAAATAAAGGGAAATGTCACATTTTATTAAACTTAAATTTATCTTTCACATTTAGTTCAAAGTGTCTCCCATTTTCCAAAACTGCTGGTAGCTACAGGGTCAATGGAGAAGTGAGAGTGCAACTGTATGGGCCCATGGTGGCCTTTTCCCATTTTTCTTCATCAGTTAGGCCAAGTAAGGAAGGTCTTAGGCTTAAGCAGTAGGGTTATCTCTCCCCATCCCCCAGTAGCACAATAGCACAATAAGGCATCAAAGGTGGAATGCAGAGCCAGGCTGGTGAGACCTGTGGGCAGGAAAGCACAGCTCCATAATTGGTGCAGAATAAGAGGGATGTTTGCTGCCTTGAGTGAGGTGGGTGTCTGTGAGTTTTCTTCATCTTTATCTTCATCTTCTCCTCCAGTCCTGGCCCTGTATTCCAGTACCTAGGAATTCACAGAAGGCTTATCTGTGGTCACTATGGAGGAGAGTGGAAAGTAGTGGGTGTCTAGGGGTGTCTAGGGTGGGAGATTTAGTAGCGTGGATATAGTGGCTATAGCCCAGAGCAAGAAGACACTGGAGGGAAAACATAATGTCCATGAAGATCCCTGGAGAGCGTGTGTGTGTGTGTGTGTGTGTGTGCGTGTGTGTGTATGGTAAGACACAATCAATAGGATTGTAGCCTTTGGGGAATGCAGAGTTGGGGGAACATAGAGGACCCCCAAGTGGGCATGACCTTAGCCCTTCTGCACTGGGATGGCAGTGGCTCAGGACTTCTTGTGATGTCTGTGCCTGGACTCAATCATTCTTACCTTTCTACCACTTTCTTAAACAGAGCAGTTCATCTCCCCTCTGCAACTCAGACTAAGCTCTGGACCCAGATTCCCATATCCAAACACCCACTGAAGTGTCCTAAAAGCAGAGGGCCATCTGCTTAGGGTCTCCATACTTTCACAGTTCAAAACACTGACAAAGCTTAGAAATCACATCTTTCTTGGTTACCTGATCACAGTCTAGTCAGTCTCTCCCCACTCTGCCTTCCAGAACCAGATCCTAGGGCTTGCAGGATTTTTTTCCTTCTCTTTTCTTCAAGATATAGAAGTGTCGGAAAAAGTAGAAACTGATGCATATCCAGAAAGTGTGACAATATCCCATATGACAACAGGTGAACTCCATGAGCTTTTCCTCTTTCATTTCCTCTCTCAGTTCTTTTTCTAAAACAGATGAGCTTTCCATGTCTGCCTGAAATAGTGTGTCGCATAATAGCTGTCTCAGTCCTGCTGTAGTCTTTTCTCCTGCTCTCAAAGTCTTGCCTCTTCCTGCAAACCAGCAAGAACAAACAGATCTCAGATTCCTAAATGACTGACAGTTTATCTCAGTTTGTAATCAGAAGGATTCCACCACCACCAATAAAAACACCCCCAATATTAAATACAATGAAAAAGGTGTAACTATATAGACTGAATAAACTGTACTGTAATTGATAATTAATAAACAAATTATATTTGTTCTCCCCTATAGAGAGTGTCAATATTTTCCGAAATGTCACATGCCTAAGCTCAGTGGGAGGAAGGCCTTCCCTGGAGCAGGGTGTGGGAAAGCAGAGGCTCTGACCTGGACCCACACTGTCCAGCCATTGACTGCTCCTGCTACTCTTCTCATCATCCCTCAGCAGTTTGCATTCTCAAGCCAGTGGACACTCACCTATACTTTGGAACCATTGTTCTCTAGGGGACAAAGGGGTCACAAGTCAGATCCACAGATGTCAGCTGAGGAAGCCAATGTGGCCCGTGTCTTCTTGCAGCAGGCTGGGCTCCCAGGGCACTAGGTACTGTGGGAAGAGTTCCTGCCAAGTGCTTCATTTGAGTTTTCTTTGACCTCAAGGCAGAGTAGTTTTGTCCATTTGTTTTGCCCTTACTCCATCTAACTCAATGGAGAACAGAGATTTTTTGAGATTTAGATCTCTATCATTTCAGCATGTTTTCTCCCCTGCTCCTACCTACCCCAGCTCCAGAAAGGTAGCCCAGTTGTAGCAGGGTAGAGGCCGCACTGGTGGGAGGAGGGAGGGTGAGTACACGGAGCAGCTATCATGTGAAGTCCACCTGCCTTGGAGATCCCACAGGCTGACCACTGATGGTCTAGTCCTATATTTCACATCTGCTTTCCAGAATGTTGTTCCCCCACCATAACCTTCATAACCATCATATTGACTTATTATCTTGGAAACTGTTGAGAGATGCTTCTTATGGAGACTGTGCTCGGGGAGTGATTGTGACCCTTGTTTATCCTCCCACCTGACTGCTCAAAACATTAGGTGTCATGGCCTCTAGAGTGATAACCGTGGGCATCTATTTTATCTTGAGTTTTTGGTGCCTTTTCCTTTTTCTGCTGGTGGGCATGAATATCTGGGACACCCCGAGGCCTGGACTCGCTGTGCTCCGGATCTGAGTCCTGGTCAGAGTTTGGCTCTGGGCTCCTGGCATTCTCAGCAGGACCTAAGTTTTTACCTCTACAGGTTTTGTGTAAATCTAGTGAGTGTGTTTTGGGGACACAAAATCATAGTAAATATCTAAAATCTTAAAATACATTTGTAGGATCTATATAACAGAATATTTCAAATGAGCACTGACCAGGAGAATCTGTGGCATATGATGACCCTGGTGGGCCAATGACACAAACTCAGCAACAGGGTGCTTTGCCACTGTGGTCACACCCTCAGGTTTCTGGGAATCTGAAGTAGGTTGTCATTTCTGGACTTTGTGCCATTACTCATGGGCCATATGGTCCCATCTGTACCCACGTTCCCTACTTGTAAAAGAAAGGCATTGGAATAGAAAGCCCTTAAGGTCCTCTCCAACTTTAACAACTGTATAGTGTTATGATCTCTACTTTTGATTTAACTTTCCTCCCTCCCAAATATCCTTGAACAATGCCAAGAATGAGGAAACTGAACCCTAGCTGACCACTGCAACTTACCAGAGTATAAAGTGTTCCCCTCTCTTTTCTCCTGAGCCAAATGCAGGAGATTTGCAAAAGCCCTATGGAGAGAAACTGTACCCCAGAATTGCTCATTCTATTTATTATGTGCATTAAATATTAGCATTGCACTGCATTGATAGAAGCAATGTTTGCAGGTTAAGCATGAATGCTGATCATTAATGGAAAAACAAATTAAAATCCCCACACCCTCCACCTAAAGAATCTTGGCACACTTATGGATAAGATTAATGTTATAAAATAAGGTTTTAGAGGAGATATAGGAGACTGTGTCCTTGATATAACAGAGCTCACTATATTTTATTGTGAAATTCCCAGGGAATTGATTTGCAGATGAAAGCGCAGAAGCCCGCAACGGTGGACAACAGAGCTGTCTGGCGAGCAAGTCTGGGGGCTGACGAGAGGAGGGGGATAAAAGAGTCCTCTAGACATTAGTCGCCCAGGAACTTCTAAGAGCTGTTTCCTCAGATGAGATGTTCTTGCACAACTTCACTTGGTGGCATTGCTCTGAGAGCGTATCCTAAGCAGCCGTTCTCCTCTGCTCTGGGAATACATGGTTTCAGGGTGGGGGATGGTGCCAAGTGAGGACCAGAGAGGAATCTGTATTCCTGTCACTATAAAAAACTCTCAAGGTTTGGCCTTGATTAAATGCAGGCTTTGGCATGCCTTCCAGGCTGCTTCCTCGAACAAGGACAGGTAGAGTCCACACACTCTTTCTTTCAACCCATGTTTGCTGAACACTTACTCAGTACTGGCTCTGCCCTTGCTGGTGTCACAACGTCCCTGGGCCACAGGCACACCAAGAAGGAATTATAACACAGTATGGTCAGGGCTGTGATGAGTTAAACACAGGACACTGCCGTGGGAGCACAGAATGGGGGCCCTGACCTTGCCTGGCCACTAGGGGACATCTGGGCAGCAGCTCTTAGGGCAAACACAGGCTCAGTCTCTAAAGACCATGTCTGCTTTAGAGGCAGAAAACAAGAGGAAGTGAGCAAGGGAGGTCATTTACAATTCTGTCACTCCTAAATTTGTCTGAATCTTTTTGGAAGGCATTTGTATTTCCTGCCAGCACCACCTCTTGGGGGTGATGAATTCCAATAAGTTTCAATCCGTTTATTACTCACTGTGAGAGAAATTGCTTCCTTTTATGTCTGGAACTAAACCTGGATCACATTTCACAGGATATCCCCTGGTCACAGAGTTTTGGAATTTGGTGAGTGAGTCTGTGCCCCGTGCATCCTCAAGGCTCCTGGTTTTGTGGATCCGACCGCCTTCTCCTCTTGGCTTTCAGACTGAAGACTCTACCCTTGCGGCATGTCTGACACCTCCATTGTCTGTCTCAGGATCTCTAGTTGTTGTACCTTTCTAGGTTGTGGTGGCCAGAACATCTCTCAACCATTCTGCTTTACAATAAAAGCTGCTTTATATAAGGGAAGAAAAATATTTTTGCTTTCTGTTTCTGATAACACTGCATGAGAGCACAGGACAACTGACTGAGAAATCCTCCGGGGCGGGGTACCTGCATCGGAAGCATCTTTGTATCCTCAGGGCCTCCCCGAGAGCCTATTATGACATCAGCACATGAGGGCGGATGTCTGTAGAGGAACTGGGTGAATGAATATCCTGAGTACTGGAAGGTCCTTGTCTTCAATCATTACCGAGAACCCAGAACACTTTATATTATGCTCAGAGTTCTGATTTTTTATTTTAAAATTTGATTTCTAACTTTCCTAACCTCTCACCAGATTTGTAGGTGCTTCCTCAGAGTCATCGGTCTTTACTGCCTGGTGGAGTTATTTATGATGCTTTGTTCACAAAATTATTGTTTTTATAACTATACAGTGGAAAATGTTCATAGTAGATCATTTGAAAAACATGGAAAGGATAAAGTGGAAATGCAAAATCATTCACAATTTAACCCCACGTCAATACATTTCTTCTCAGGTTTCTTCTATGATACATTAATAATTTTCATTTTACAAAATTGGAATCTTTCTGAATATTATAAATTGATTTTTTCCATGTAAAACCGTATCATGAACATTTTTACATGCTGGGGAATATTCTTTGAAAACATCATTTTAAATGGTTGCTTGGTAGTCTGTTGAATGGATATAAATTTGACTGGTTATTATACTTTGGATAGGTCGATTGTTTCTAATAATTTGCTATCACAAATATTTCTATATTTCCTAATATTGTCACAACCTACTAGGTCTAAGTCTGATGATTCCCCATCCACTATACATGACTAGAATGTTTTATCTAACTCGGTGGATTCCACAGTGAGGTCTAGTCACCCAGTATGCAAGCTAATCTGGAATGTGGGAGGAAACATTATAACCCTGATTTTTATTTGTTTTCATCTTATACTTTTACAATTTCTACTTTTTAATGCCCATTTAAAAATCAATATAATATACTGATAGAACAGTATATGCGTGTAATCTTCTAGTAGGTCCCCCTATTTAGAAGACACATGTTCAGATTCTTTTCTCCCTATGGGGGATTGCAATAAAAATTATTTGGAGACCCCTCGTCTAAGTCACCCAGAAAATTTGTAAAGTTTTGTTTCTCTTGGAGTGTTCTTGAAGCTCTGGGATGTTAGGGCAAGCTGGATTATGAGAGCCTCCAGGGTCTACTCAGCTTCCAGTAGCTTTTCTCTGTCACTGCCAACAATGACATCTCTTCTGAGGCTGTGAGAAATGAAGGTTGGTTGATCTTCTCTTTTTCTCTGAATAGCCATCAGATAATGCCTACTTCCTGTGACTTCCTTGTGCCATCTCTTGCCTCCAGATGAAACTGAAGAAGTTAGATTTTACTGCTTGGAGCCTGCCTCTGCCAGTTTTCCCCAATCCCTGCTTCCCTTCCACCTAACTTTGAGGCACTTGTTTTTTCCCCTACTCTCTGAAAACTCTTTCATGATTCCCTCACTCTTATACAATAATATCTTTTTTAAATCTCCCCACCTCACCAACATAACAAAATAAAATAAAACAAAAAAGTACACTATCTCTTTAAATTGTTGCTATTTCCTCGCACTTTTATAACTTATGTTTTTGTTTTTAACAGCATTATTGGGGTGTAAGTGATGCACAATAAATTTCACATTTTTAACATGGACACTTTGATGTATGTGTATTACTGTGAAACCATCACCACAATCAGAATAATGAACATATCCATCACCCCCTAAAGTTTTCCCAAAGGGTTGTAATCTATTCCTCTACCCGCCCTCACATACTCCCATTGTTCCCAGGCAATCACTTATGTACTTTGTGTCATTATACATTGGTTTGCACTTTCTAAAATTTATATAAATAGAATCAACCATATAGTATGTATATATATATACACACACATATATATACATATATATTTGGACTGGCTTCTTTAACTGATAACTATTTTGAAATGTATCAGTAGTTCATTCCTTCTTATTGTTGAGTAGTGTTGTATGGACGTATACACAAATTGTTTATTCATTTACCTGTTGATGGGTATTTAGGTTGTTTCCAGTTTCAGGCTTTTACAAATAAAATTGTTACATATATTTATTTATAAGTCTTTGTGTGGTCATATGCTTTCATTTCTCTTGGGTAAACACCTAGGAGAGGAATGACTGTATATATAGTAGGTGTATCTTTAACTTTGGAAATCCCAAACTGTTTTCCTAAGTGGTTGTATCATATTACATTCCCACCTGCAGTGTATGAGAGTTCCATTGCCTCCACATCCTCATCAACACTTGGTATAGTCAATGTTTCTAATTTTAGCCATTCTAATAGCTATGTAGAAGCTACATTATAATTTAGATATACATTTCTCTAAAGACAAATGATGTTGAGCATCTTTTCAGGAGCTTACTTGCCATCCATATTATCTTCTTCATTAAAGTTTCTTTTCAAATCTTTTTCCCAAGTAAAAAAAAATGGGTTGTTTTCTTATTATTGGTTTTTGAGGGTTCTTTATATATTCCAGAGACAAGTCCTTTATCAGATATATGCTTTGCAAAGATTTTTCTTGCAGTCTATAACTTCTTTTGATTCTCTTAACAGTATCCTTTGAAGAATAACAGTTTTAATTTTGATGAAATATTATACAACGTATCCTTATTTTCTTTTATGGATTGGGCTTTTGGTGTCATATCCAAGAAATCATTGCCTAACCCAAGGTCACAGAGATTTTTTCCTGTGCTTTATTCTAGAAGTTTTACAGTTTCAGATTTTGAATTTATATCTATGACCCATTTTGAGGTAATTTTTGTATATGGTGTATTTTTTAAATATAGATATCCAATTGGTTTAACACTAGTGAATTGCTCTTCCACCTTTGCTGAAATCAGTTATCCATACATGTGTGGGTCAATTTTTGAACTCTCTGTTGTGCTCTATTGATATAGTTGTCTACTTTGAGGTAGATACCACACTGTCTTGATTGCTGTAGCTTCACAGTAAGTCTTTAAATTGGGTTGTTTTAGTTCGCCATTTTGTTCTTTTTCAATGTTGCTTTGGTTACTATTAGTAACCATTTTGTTCTTTTTCAATGTTGCTTTGGTTACTATTAGTCCTTTGTATTAATATTTCCATATGGCTTTTTATAATCAGCTTGTTAATTTCTTCAAAAATGCCTGCTGGGATTTGACTGGGATTGCAGTGAATCTATAGATCAATTTGGGGCATTTAACATCTTAACAATATTGAGTTTTTTGATCCATGAACACAGTATAGCACTTGATTCAATCTTTTGATACATATGGGACTATTCAGGCTATCAATTTCTTCCTGAGTGAACTTTGGTAGTTTTCGTCATTCAAGGATTTTGTCTACTTTATTTAAGTTGTCAAATTAATTGTCATAAAGGTGTTCATAATACACCCTATAATCCTTTTAATAGAAAAGTGTAGAATCTGTAGTGATTTTACTTCTTTCATATTTATTATCACTAATTTGCATCTTCTTTTTTTTGTTTGTTTTTTACTGATTAGTCTGGCTAGAGGTTTATAGGTCTGCTCAAAGAACTACCTTTTAGTTTTCTTGATTTTTTTGTATGTTGTGTTTGTTTTCTTTTTCATTTGATATTCACTCTGATAATTATTATTTCCTTTGTTTTGCTTACATTTGGTTTAATTTCTTTGTGTTTTTCTAGCTTCTTAGAGTCAAAGCTGAGGTCATTGAGTTGAGACTTTTTTTTGTTATATAGGCCTTTGGTGCTGTAAATTTCTCCCTAATCACAGCTTTAGCAGTGTCTCACAAATTTGATATGTTATTTTCATTTACTTGTACTTCGAAGTACTTCCCAACTGTACTTTTTCAAAATTTCAGAATATTATAGGGGTACAAATGTTTAGGTTACATAATTTGCTTTTGTACAGTTTGAGTCAAAGTTATAAGTATGCCCTTCACCCAGTTAGTGTACATTGTACCTATTGGATGTGAATTTACCCATTCTCTGCCCCCACTACCTGCTTGATTTCCATTAAGTTTTACTTTCATATGTGCATGTAAGTGTTGATCTATTTAGTTCCAATTTAGTAGTGAGTACATGTGGTGTTTGTTTTTCCATTCTTGTGATACTTCACTTAGAAGAATGGTCTCCAGGTACCTCCAGGTTGCTACAAAAGATATCAGTTCACCATTTTTTTATGGCTGAATAGTACTCCAAGGTATACATATATCAAATTTTATTAATCCACTCACATATTGATGGGCACTTGGATTGTTTCCACATCTTTACAATCGTGAATTGTGCTGCTATGAACATTTGAGTGCAAGTGTATTTTTTATAAAATGCCTTTTTTTCCTTTGGGTACATACCCAGTAGTGGGATTGCTGGATCACACGGTAGGTCTACTTCTAGTTCTTTGAGGTATCTCCATATTACTTTCCATAGAGATTGTACTAGTTTGCAGTCCAACCAACAGTGTATAAGTGGTTCTTTCTCTCTGCATCCATTTCAGCATCTGTTGTTTGGGGACTTTTTGACAAAAACCATTCTCACTGGAGTTAGGTGGTATCTTTTTGTAGTTTTGGTTTGTATTTCCCTGATGATTAGAGATGGTGAGCATTTTTTCATATGTTTGATGGCCATTAGTCTATCTTCTTTTGTAAAGCTTCTGTTCATGTCTTTTGCCCACTTTTTAATGGGGTTGTTTGATGTTTTCTTGCAGATTCACTTGAGTTCTTTGTAGAATCTGGTTATTAGCCCTTTATCAGATTTGCAGCATGCAAATATTTTCTCCTATTCTATAAGTTGTCTATTCACTCTATTGATTGTTTCCTTGGCTGTGCAGTAGCTTTCTCTGAATACTATAAGGATCTCTATGCACAAAAAATTGAAAACATTGAGGAAATGGACAAATTCTTGGAAACACACAGCCTCCCTAGTCTCAATCAGGAAGAAATAGAACTCCTGAACAGACCAATATCTAGTAACAAAATTGAAGCAGCAATAAAAAGTCTTCCAACAACAACAAAAAAGTCCTGGATCAGATGATTTCACAGCCAAATTTTATCAGATATACAAAGAAGAACTGGCACCTATACTGCAGAAATTTCATAACATCAAGAAGCAAGGAATCCTCCCCAACTCATTCTATGAAGTGAATATTACCTTGATACCAAAGCAAGGAAAGGACATACACACAAAAAGAAAACTACAGACTTATATCCCTTATGAATATAGATGCAAAAATTCTTAACAAAATCCTAGCAAACTGAATTCAGCTCCACATCCAAAACAAACAAAAAAATTATCCACCATGACCAGGTGGGCTTCATTCCACCTGAGATGCAAGGATGGCTCAACATATGCAAATCTATAAATGTGATTCATCACATAAATGGAAGCAAAAGCAACAACCACATGATCCTCTCAATAGATGCAGAAAAAGCATTTGACAAAATTCAGCACCCTTTTATGATAAGAACACTTAACAAAACAGGCATAGATGGAACATACCTAAATATTATAAAAGCCATATATGACAAACCCACAGTCAACATTATGCTGAATGGGGGAAAATAAAGAGCATTACTGCTTTGAGATAGAACCAGACAAGGTTGCCCACTGTCACCATTTCTGTTCAACGTAGTGCTGGAAATCCTAGCCAGAGCAATCAGGCAAGAGAAGGAAATCAAGGGTATTCAAATGGAGAAAGAGCGTCAAACTATTACTCTTTGCTGATGACATGATCTCATATCTAGAAAACCCCAAAGATTCTGCCAAGAGACTCCTGGAATTGATAAATTAATTCAGCAAAGTCTCAGGCTACAAAATCAATGTACACAAATCAGTAGCATTTCCATATGCCAACAGCAGTCAAACTGAGGATCAAATCAAAGACTCAGTACCTTTCATAAGAGCAACAAAGAAAATAAAATACCTAGAATATACTTAACCAAGGAGGTTAAGTTCTCTACAGGGAGAACTATGAAACACTGAGGAAGGAAGTTGCTGAGGATGTAAACACATGGAAAAATATATCATGCTCATGGATTGGCAGAATCAACATTGTTAAAATGTCTATACTACCTAAAGTGACTTAAAGATTCAGTGCAATCCCCATTAAAATACCAATGTCATTTTTCACAGATCTAGACAAAATAGCTCTATGCTTTGTATGGAACCAGAAAAAAGCCCAAATAGCCAAGGTAACCTTAGGCAAAAACAACAAATTGGGAGCCCCCACTTTACCAGACTTCAAGCTATACTACAGGGCTATAGTAACCAAACAGAATGGTACTGCCACAAGAATAGAGACACAGACCAATGGATCAGAACAGAGAACCCAGATATAAAACCATCCTCATATGGCCATGTGATCTTTGACAAAGCAGGCAAAAACAAACACTGGGGAAAAGATTTCCTTACTCAATAAATGGTGCTGGGAAAACTGGATAGCCACATGTATAAGAGTGAAACAGGATCCACACCTTTTACCTCTCACAAAAATCAACTCCGGAGATGGCGGAGTGGTGGTGATGGCCTGGATCTGCGCTCCCGGGGAGGAAGGCATCGATCCGGACCTGCCACAACGCTAGAGAATCGCTCCCACAAAGGAACAGCGGTGTGAATCCACGGAGAATCAGCGTGGGACAAACAGAGCGAGTGAGGTCTGAGGTGAACGAAAATTAGGAACGCGGGACAGACACTAGCCAGTGGAGCAAGGGTCGGATACACCTGCCCCCAGCCGGGGTGGGTGCAGCCTCTCGGGAAAGCGGCTTGCCCTCCGCTCCCAATTGAATAGAGCCCTGACCCAGGCCAGCGCAGAATCACTGAGGGATACGTGGCGCATTGCAGACAGGAGGCTTTTTTACGAAATTACCTTAGAACCTGGGGGATCTCAGCTGAGACAGCGCTTGGCGAGGAGGGACAGATCTGCACCAGGGCGGAAAAACACAAAAGACTCCCGGACAGCAAATAGCGTTGTACCCCGTGCTGCCTTTTTCAGCAGTTCTCCAGCCGGTCACCCCCGGTGCGTGTCCTTGCTGGCCAGCCCCCGGGCAGTGGCGGTCTCTGCCTGCCGGGGAGCCAGTCCCCTACAGCCCCGGAGCTCGGCAGGCGCCATCTTGAAAGCGAAGGCGAAACTGCTAGGGAGCCAAAAAGTGCCCAGCGGCTCTTTCTGCTCATGCAGCCTTTTTCGGGGGTTCTCCAGCCTGTGACCCCGGTGCGCGTCCTTGCTCGCCAGCCCCCGGGCAGTGGCGGTTTCTGCCTGCCGGGAAGCCGGTCTCCTCCAGCCCCGGAGCTCTGCAGGTGCCATCTTGAAAGCAAGGGCGAAACCGCTCGGGAGCCATAAAGTGCCGAGCGGCTCTCTCTGCCCGGCGCCCTCCGCTGGTCTCTGAACCAACGCCAGGAGTGCGGGATATGCCGGGGCTGCGCTCGGGGTGAAGGGGCAGAGCTGCGCTAAGGCATAAAAAAAAAAAAAAAAAAGAACAAGAAGAATAGGCTCGCCAAACTGTATATTTTATTCTTGGTAAATTTTTTCTGGGTTTTGTTTGTTTGTGTTTGTTTTTATTTATTTATTTTTTTTCTTTTTCTTTTTCTTTTCTTTTCCGGCGGCTCACGAGCCAGACAGCCTTGGCGGGCACTTTTGCCCTCCGGGCCTCTGGCTGCCGTGCCTTTTTGAGCGCGGAGGTTGGATCCCCACCATCCTCGGAGCTGTGCGGGCACACAGACGCCATCTTGAAATCCACTGCGAAACCGCCCGGGACCCAGCTGGGCGGGCGTGAAGGGGCGGAGCTGCGCTAAGGCGTAAAAACTAAAACATTTAATGGCCGCTCCGGACCCAGCCGAGCGGAAGTGAAGGGGCGGAGCTGTGCTAAGGCGTAAAACAAACAAACAAACAAAAAACATTGAGTCGCTGAATTATATACTTCAGATTTGTGTATCTTTCTGCCTTGCAGTGTGGTGAGGTGCTATGTAGTTTGTTTTTGTTCATTTTGTTGGTGTTTTTGGTGTTTTTTGGTTTGGCTTTTTGCGTTTCTTTTCTTTTTTTTTCTTTCTTTTTCGTCTTTTTTTTCTTTTCTCTTTCGTTTTCTCCTCTTTCTTTTCTTTCTTTCCTTTTCTTTTTTCTTTTTTTTTTCTTTCTTCTCTCTTTTCGCCTTCTAACTGGGGACCCACGGTGAGCTTCAGAACGGGCCAGGTCCCTGGCTCTGGTACATACCAGATCCTGAGCAGTCACCGCCAGTGCCGGCGATCTGCGGGCGCGCAATCGCCATTCTAGGGCCCACAGCCAAGTCACTGTGGAGCAATAGGGTACCAAGAGGCTCCCTGGACGGCCCTCTCCCCTGGTCCACGGACCTTATATAGGGTCCTCGCCCATGTGTAAACACTGAATACTTCTCCAGAAGCGAGAGTGTGGAACCTGATCCCTGGGGACATTGGGCCAAGGCAGACTTCTGCCTGTGGGAGCTACAGCAACTGGGGCACTGAGCAAGTGAGGTCACTGTCCTCTCCCCATAGCTAGTATCTTGCCTGCAGATAGAGACAGAAACCTCCCCTATAGAGGAAGAACCAAAGGGAAACAAACAAACAAAGAGAATTTCGGTCTACTATTAGTGTGGACCCTGCCTGCCTTCTGAAAGACCACAACACAGTGTCCTAACTCGCCAAAGCGGTCTTGGATCACTCCAATCCTCTAGGATTGGACCCATCGGAAGCAGTCCCCCAACAGAAACAGAAAAATCTCTAAACAATACACAACAATCTCCCCCTCTTGCCAAAAGAAGCAACATACCTAGACTGTTTCACAGCCTAAGAATAGAGCACAAAGAGTGCTGTTAACCAGACTAAATCTATAAGTAAAGATCCAATGATAAATCTAGATGGGAAGGGCCCAGCGAAAAAACACGGAGAGCACAAAGAATCAAATGGAAAGCTCATCCCCAAAGAGAAATACCAGCTCCCAACCATTTGACACAAACCAGACTCAAAACACCAACATGTCACAGGAAGAATTCCAATTATGGATTATAAACAAGCTGAATAATATACAAGAATCAATGGATAAACAACACAAGGAAAACACAAAAAAAATACAGGATTTGGAGGAAAAATTCACTAAAGAAATTGAAATATTGAAGAAAAACCAAACTGAACTCCTAGAAGTGAAGAATTCACTCAGAGAGCTACAAAACACTGTGGAAAGTCTCAAGAGCAGGGTAGATCAAACAGAGGAAAGAATCTCAGAAATTGAAGATAACTCCTTCCAACTAAATAAGTCAGTCACAGAGATAGATCAAAAAAGTAAGAGAAATGATCTGAGTCTTCAAGAAATGTGGGATTATGTGAAGAAACCTAACTTGAGAGTTATTGGCATTCCTGAGGGTGAAGAAGATAATAAGCAAGGGTTGGACAAGCTATTTGAAGACATAATCGAGGAAAATTTTCCAGGCCTTGCCAATACTCTAGACATACAGATTCAAGAAGCTCAAAGGACCCCTGGGAGATTCATAGCAAATAGGAAAACACCACGCCACGTAGTCATCAGACTGACCAAAATATCCACTAAAGAGTCCCTTCTCCGAGCTGTAAGGAGGAAGAAACAAGTAACTTACAAAAGAAAACCCATCAGAATTACGCCAGATTTCTCAGCTGAAATCTTACAAGCAAGAAGAGGTTGGGGCCCCATTTTCACGCTTCTGAAACAGAATAATGCCCAGCCTAGAATCTTGTACCCAGCTAAGCTAAGTTTTCTATACGAAGGAGAAATCAAGACATTCTCAGATAAACAAAGGTTGAGGGAATTCACCAAGACAAGACCAGCCCTCCAAGAAGTATTCAAAAGAGAATTACACACGGATCAGCACAAGAAAGATCCACGAATGTAAAACTACTCAAGAGCTAAAGATCAAATTCCAGATACCACAATGGCCCAGGAGAGAAAACATCACAATGAAGTTCTACCCAACAAGCTGAACAAAAAACTGTCTCACTTATCAGTTTTCTCAATAAATGTGAATGGCTTGAACTCCCCGCTCAAGAGACATAGACTGGCCCAATGGATAAAAAAACACAATCCAAGTACCTCCTGTCTTCAAGAAACTCACCTAACCTGCAAAGATGCATTTAGACTGAAAATAAAAGGATGGAAATCGATATTTCAAGCAAATGGTAACCAAAAGAAAGCTGGTGTGGCAATCTTAATTTCCAATAACTTAGCTTTCAAACCAACAAAAATAATAAAAGACAAAGATGGCTACTACATACTGATTAAAGGCACAATTCATCAAGAAGCCATGACTATACTCAATATATATGCACCCAACCTAGGTGCACCTAGATTCATAAAGCAAACCCTACTAGATCTCAACCAAATGACAGATAACAATACTGTAATAGCTGGAGACTTTAACACCCCACTGACAGTACAGGACAGATCCTCTAAACAGAAAATAAACAAAGACATAATGGACCTAAATAGAATGCTAGAACAAATGGGCATGGCTGATATCTATAGGACATTCTACCCAAAGTCCACAGAATATACATTCTTCTCATCAGCTCACGGGACATTCTCTAAGATTGACCATGTCCTAGGACATAAATCATGTCTTAAAAAATTCAAAAAAATAGAAATTATACCATGCATCTTCTCAGATCACAGCGGAATAAAAGTAACAATGATCACAAACAGAAACCCTCACTCTTACTCAAAGTCATGGAAGCTAAATAACTTTCTCCTGAATAATTATTCTATGAAAGAAGAAATCAAGATGGAAATAAAAAATTTCTTTGAATTAAATGACAATGGAGATACAACTTATCAAAATCTATGGGATGCAGCTAAAGCAGTCCTGAGAGGAAAATTCATATCCATAAATGCCTATATCAAAAAGACCGAAAACATGCAAATAGACAACCTAATGAATAGACCCAAAGAGCTGGAGAAAGAAGAACAGAACGATCCCAAACCCAGCAGAAGGCGAGAAATTACTAAGATCAAATCAGAATTAAATGAAAAGGACAACAAAGAAACTATAAGGGAAATTAATAAAACAAAAAGTTGATTCTTTGAAAAGATAAACAAAATAGACACACCCCTGGCTAGACTAACCAAGAACACAAAACTAAAATCTCTAATAACCTTCATTAGGAACACGAAAGGAGAAATCACAACCGATGCTACAGAGATACAAGATATCATCTATGAATTCTACAAAAATCTTTATGCACACAAACTGGAGAACGTGGAGGAAATGGACAAATTTTTAGAAACACATAGTCTTCCCAGGCTCAACCAGGAAGAAATAGAGTACCTGAACAGACCAATATCAAGAACTGAAATCGAAACAGCAATAAAAAACCTTCCCAAAAAGAAAAGCCCTGGTCCAGATAGGTTCACACCTGAATTTTACCATACATACAAAGAAGAACTGGTGCCCATCCTACATAAACTATTTTCCAATATTGAGAAGGATGGAATTCTCCCCAACACGTTCTACCAAGCCAATATAACATTGATACCAAAACCTGGAAAGGACGCAACAAAAATAGAGAACTACAGACCAATTTCCCTCATGAATATAGATGCAAAAATTTTCAATAAAATACTAGCAAATTGAATCCAAGTACTTATCAAAAAAATAATCCACCACGACCAAGTGGGCTTCATCCCAGAGATGCAGGGGTGGTTCAACATACGTAAATCTATAAATGTAATTCACCACATAAATAGAAGCAAAAACAAAAACCATATGATACTCTCATTAGATGCAGAAAAAGCATTTGACAAAATTCAACACCCTTTTATGATGAAAACGCTTAACAAAATAGGCATTGATGGAACCTACCTAAAAATGATACAAGCCATATATGACAAACCCACAGCCAACATCATACTGAATGGGGAAAAACTGAAAGCACTCCCACTTAGAACTGGAACCAGACAGGGCTGCCCATTGTCTCCATTACTTTTCAACATAGTATTGGAAGTCCTTACGAGAGCTATCAGGCAAGAGAGCAGAATCAAGGGAGTCCAAATAGGGAAGGAAGAGATCAAACTCTCACTTTTTGCTGATGATATGATGTTATATCTGGAAAACCCCCAGGATTCAACCATGAGACTCTTGGAATTGATCAATGAATTCAGTAAAGTCTCAGGATACAAAATTAATATACACAAATCAGAGGCATTTATATATGCCAATAACAGTCAAACGGAAAACCAAATTAAGGACTCTATATCCTTCAAAATAGCAACAAAGAAAATAAAATATCTAGGTATATACCTAACTAAAGAGGTAAAGGACCTCTATAAGGAAAACTATGAAACACTGAGAAAAGAAATAGCAGAACTTGCAAATAGATGGAAAAATATACCATGCTCGTGGATCGGAAGAATCAACATTGTTAAAATGTCTATACTACCCAAAGTGATCTACAGATTCAATGCAATCCCTATTAAATTACCAACATCATTCTTTACAGACATAGAGAAAATAATTATACACTTTGTATGGAATCAAAGAAGACCCCGTATAGCAAAAGCAATTTTAAGCAACAAAAACAAAATGGGAGGTATTAATTTGCCAGACCTCAAACAATACTACAAGGCCGTGGTTCTTAAAACAGCCTGGTATTGGCACAAGTGCAGGGACACAGACCAGTGGAACACAACAGAAAATCCAAATATAGAACCATCCTCATATAGTCACCTAATTTTTGACAAAGCGGGAAAGAATATACTCTGGGGACAAGAATCCCTATTCAACAAATGGTGCTGGGAGAATTGGTTAGCCACTTGTAGAAGACTGAAACAGGACCCACAGCTTTCACCTCTCACAAAAATCAAATCACGGTGGATAACAGACTTAAACCTTAGGCGTGATACAATCAGAATTCTAGAATAAAATGTAGGAAAGACTCTTACAGACATTGGCCTAGGCAAAGAATTTATGAAGAAGACCCCTAAGGCAATCACAGCAGCAACAAAAATAAATGAATGGGACATGATTAAATTAAAAAGCTTCTGCACAGCCAAAGAAACAGTCACGAGAATAAACAGACCACCTACAGAATGGGAAAAAATTTTTGCATACTACACATCAGATAAAGGACTGATAACAAGAATCTATTTAGAACTCAGGAAAATCAGCAAGAAAAAATCAAGCAACCCTATCAAAAAGTGGGCAAATGACATGAATAGAAACTTCTCGAAAGAAGATATAAGAATGGCTAACAAACATATGAAAAAATGCTCAACATCCCTAATCATCAGAGAAATGCAAATCAAAACCACCATGAGATATCACTTAACTCCAATGAGAATGGCCTTTATCAAAAAAACCCAAAACAACACATGTTGGCGTGGGTGTGGAGAGACAGGAACACTCATACACTGCTGGTGGGACTGCAAACTAGTGCAACCCCTGTGGAAAGCATTATGGAGGTATCTTAAACAGATTCAAGTAGACCTGCCATTTGACCCAGCAATCCCATTACTGGGCATATACCCAAAGGAAAAAAGGTCATTCTGTAACAAAGACACATGTACCCGAATGTTTATAGCAGCACAATTCACAATCGCAAAGATGTGGAAACAACCCAAATGCCCATCAATACATGATTGGATTAGTAAGCTGTGGTATATGTATACCATGGAATATTACTCAGCTATAAGGAATGATGAAGATACGACATCTCTATGGTTCTCCTGGAGAGAGTTGGAACCCATTATATTAAGTGAAGTATCCCAAGAATGGAAAAACAAGCATCACATGTACTCACCAGAAAATTGGTTTCCCTGATCATCACCTAAATACAAATCTGGGAACGACACCAATTGGATATCAGACTGAGGTGGGGGGTGGGGGAGGGGATGGGGGTATGCCTACACAATGAGTGCATTGGGCACCGTTTGGGGAATGGTAACACTTGAAGGTGCTGACTCGGGAAGGGGGGGTGGGGAAGGGAGGGATATATACCTCATGATGGGTGCAATGTGCACGACCTGGGGAACAGACACGCCTGGAGCTCCGACTTGGGGGGAAAGGCGGTACAGGAGCAACGTATGTAACCTGCAATTCTGTATCCCCCATAACAAGATGAAATTTAAAAAAAAAAATATTTACCTAAGCTGAAGTTACCAAAAAAAAAAAAAAAAATAATGTTCATGTACAAAAAATGGAATAGGAAACAATGGAAAGAGTTGTGAATGTGCAATGCTGACAGAATGAAATAAATTATTTATTACACTATGTAAAAAAAAAAAAAAAAAGTCACCTTCTCAGGAAAACATCCCTTGACCATCCTATTTGAAAACATAATCCTTAAGATAAATGTTTGAGGTGATAAATATCCCATATCCCTGATATGACCATTACACATTATATACAGGTATCAAAATATTACACATATAGCCCCTAAATATGTACAACCATTATGTATCAATTTAAAATTTTTTCAAAAAATAAAAATATAAGACTTATCCAGAAAAAAAAAAAAAATCAACTCCGGTGGATAACAGACTTAAACCTAAGGCATGAAGCTATAAGAATTCTAGAAGAAAACGTTGGAAGTACTCTTCTAGACATTGGCCTAGGCAAAGAATTTATGAAGAAGACCCCAAAGGCAATCACAGCAACAACAAAAATAAATAAATGGGACCCCATTGCACTTTTGATTTCTTCTTTGTCCCATGGGTTATTTGGAAGTATGTTGTTTACTTTTCAAATATTTGGTAATTTTTCAGATATCTTTCTGTTACTGATTTATAATTTAATTCAATTTTGGCCAGAAGATGTACTTTTTATGAATTCAATCCTTTTAAATTTATTGAGACTTATTTTATGTCCCACAATATAGTGTATCTTGGTAAATGCTTCATTTACACTTGATTTCCTGTTCTATAAATTGTTGAGAGAGGGGTACTAAAATCTCCAGCAATAAATTGCAGATTTGTTCTGTTTCTCCTTGTAGTTCTGTCAGTTTTTGCTTCTTGTTTTTGAAGTTCTGTTGTTTGGAACATAAAATTTAGGATTGTTATGCCCTCTCATGGAATTGATCTCTTTTTTACTATGAAATAAACTTCTTTATCCCTTGTTGGGTGCTGAATATTTTTGTATTCCTATAAATATTCTTGAGATTTGTTCTGGGATGCAGTTAAATTACTTCAAAACAGTTTGATCCTTTAGGTTCTTGCTTTTCATATTTGTTAGGTGAGACCAAAGATGTGCTCAGCCTAAGGATAATTAATCCCCATTAGGGAGGTGAGGCAAGCCCTTTGTGAGTCTTTACCTCATGCCCTGGGAATCACAATGTTTTTCAGTCTTGCTTGTGGAAACAGGCACTATTCCTGGCACTGTGAAAACACCAGACACTGCTATCTCTAATCCTTTCTAGTGGCTTTTTTCTAAACTTGGGTGGTTTTCTTGCATGCATGTACCAACTAGTACTCTGTTGAAGACACAAGAGGGATTCTTGCTGATCTCCAGGGTCTCTCTGTTCTGCTCTTTTCTCTCTGTCCCATGAACTCTAGCTGCCTTGTCACCCCAGGCTTTTAGCTCTGTACCTGAAACTCAGGAAGTTCATTGGGTCCTGACTGATATTGCCCTTCTTTCTCCATGTTCTGTAAACATTCTCAAGGCAGAAAGCTGGGGCAATCATGAAACTCCCCTCATTTGCTCCCCATCTCTCAGGGATTTTTGTCCTGTTATCTGTTGACTTGCCTGATAGCAAATGTCTTGAAAACTGCTCTTTCATGTATTCTTTTATGCTTTTTATTTGTTTGTTTATTTCAGACAGGAGGGCAAAATTCAGTCCCTGTTATTTTATCTTAGCCAGAAGTGGAAGAACTATAAATAGTTTTTGATTCAACTTAAGTTTGCCAGCCTGCTTCCAGATAAATCAGTTTTCTAGAAGGAAAATTTAAAAATTATAGTAAGATGATTCTCAATGAGGTTTTATTTTTTTCATCAACTTTTTTTGAGGAATAAATGCACATATTTTAAGCAACCATTTTAATGAGTTTTGACAGACGTATATACTTGTTTAACCCAGATATAGAACATTTCTATCATCCCATGAAGTGCTTTTCAATGAGGTTTTTAATGTGCAATTATAAGAAGTCAGTTGAACTCTACTCATTGCCCTTTGAGCTAGGGAAGGAGCCCCCTGACTGGGCTGCTTCTCCTTCTTACATTGGCTCTAGATCCTATTCAACTCTGTTTTCTCCTTTTCCCAGGTAGACAGACCTGTATGTGACTTCTTGCAGTCTCTCCTTATATAGGTCCAAATGAATCACTGGACTTCAGTAACCAGGTAATTTTTGCAAGCAGGCAGGGTTCAACAGGATGAGTCATTGTTTGGGGAACTCAGTGCTTCCCTTTGACAGTCATGGTGTGCCTCAGGCTGCACTTTCTGAGATTCTAGAGGTTATTTGTTATACAGCATTATTGCCACAATAACTAATTGATATATGGGGCTTGAGAATTATTGCCAGACTACTTTCAAAAAATGTTGTGCTTACATTTATACTGCACAAACCTTGCCAAACTGAATATTACCTTTATTTTTAACTTCTTAAAGTTTAATAGGCTAAATTATATCTTTGTTATTGTTTTGTTTCTTAGAACCATTCCTAAACTTCCCAGGCACCTGTGAGCCATGCTGGCATGATGCATTAATGGGTCTCATTTCTCTTCTGGTGGGTGCAGCAGAGGGATTGGCAGCTGCATGTACAAGAAGCCAAAAACTGAAGTTGACAGCAAATCATAAAGCCCTTGGGATTGTGTCCAATTTAAATAGATTACCTTATTTCTAAACATTCATTTGTTTATTTTTTGACTCATTTGCTTATATTTGCAATCTTGTAGTTTTAGTTCCTGTTTTCTAGTGTTTACCAGGTGCCAGGCACTGTGCTAGACACTGTGGGCACAGCATCCTGTAATAACCAATGCCACTTCTGTGCCATCACACCCCTCTTCTTGTTGTTGTTCAGATCCATCCGTGTCATTGGCTGCCAGCTCAGAATTCACATCTTTGCCCTGGTCACTGTGTTACTCTCTGCAACTCTCCTAGCCTGATAGGAACCTGCGGGCTCCTACTCAAATAATGCCTCACCTCACATTGAAATACAGCAGCAACTGCAAGTCCCGATGTGAGTGAGTGAGGCTGGGACAAGGAGGGCAACTAACCTTTTCTCATCTTTGGACTCAGATCCTACACCACACATTTGTTTTAATTGGCAAGGTTGAATATTTTTACACACTTTTATTTATTACTAGTTAAAGCTTTCCTTATATGAATTTTTTTGTTCAGATCCTTTGCTTACTTATCTATTGAAGTCTTGATTTTTTAAAAAATCAATTTATATGAATTCTTTATGTGGCAGAGATATTAAGCCATTTCTGCAGTGTTTGCTGCAAATTCTTTCTCTGCCCAATATTTGCTTGTTTCCTTGGCTTTCGCTATACAAAATATATGTTTTCTGAGTGCAAGGTTTACACCCATAAATAAAAAGGGCCATATTGAAATGTGTGTACCTTTCTCTTATCTTTACATAGCCTATAATATGTTTTCTCAGGCAGTGTAATTTTCACTCTGGAATGCTCGGATTAGCAGCCAATGTTGAATTCAAGGGGAGGGAGAAATTGGATTCCTCTGTGACGGGAATGGCTAATGGCATTCTCTCCCTGATGAGGCTCTATGGTCCATTCTTCATTTATGCATTCTAAAATATTTATTCAGCATCTACTCTGTGCCAGGCACCACTGCCTGGGACATTCTGGAACTTTATTTAATGGTCACTGAGATTTAATTGAGGTTTGATGAGATGGATTGACCATACACTATATCAATAAAGTTGAGCATTACCTTAACCACATTCTTAGAGTTATTAACTTTAGGGTCTATAGAGACAATCTTGAGTGAGCAAGACAGATAGAGCCCCTGCCCTCCAGGGGTTCACAGAAGATTGCAGAAGGCAGACAAGTAAAAGACAATTACAATGAAGTGTGGCAGGGGCTGTGCTGAGGGACATGGGATGGGGGTGGGGGACTTGCAATAGCACTGAGCCAGATTTGAGGGACCAGGGACAGCTTCTCAGAGATAGTGATGTCCCAGTGAAGACCTGGAGAATGCCTAAGAATGGCTGAGAGAAGAAGGTTTGAGGTCAGAGTATTCTTGTGAAGGAACAGCTCAAAGAAGTCCTGAGAGTGTGAGAGAAGACGTGTGTCTTTGAGAATCCAAGGTATCCAAGGTATCCTAGAGGTAGTGCTTTAAAAATGGATCAAATATTAACATTATTAGTATTTGAATTATTTGACCCTCTTTGTTTTTATTCCCCTTTTTGTAAAATATACCACCATTATCATTTACCAATGAAAAGAGAGTTGGCTTAAAAATCTAGACAATCTGTTAGTACTCCTTTTTCTGCTATGAAAGAGCCATGTGACTTTGCTGAGTTTAAAGTTCCACTCTGGGCCTCGGTTTCCTGTTCTATGAAAGCATGGGACTAGGCAGGATGGTGTCCTAGCATGACATACTGTGGCTGCATCTACTGCATAGTTGTCGAGTGGCTTTTGATCCTGTCTTCTGCCCATTCATCATGTGTGTATCTAATGCTCAAGGGACACACCTAAACCTGAGAACACTCTCAAGTAGCCAACGTCCAAGAAGAGGTTTATCCCAAACCCAGTGAACCAAATCCTCCAGCTGGAATCTAAACAGTCCCTACCCCCAACTCCATCAAGCCTTACCCTGTGGGCTATTGATTTTCACAGACAGGAGTCAAGCCAATGAGTTAGAACTCCTGGAGGGCAGATAGGGACTGTTTGGGGATTTTTCAGGCAGTGCCTAGTACATTATGGGTCCTCAGTTAATATTCATCGAAGTTTCATTGAGGTTTGATGAGATGGATGAACCATACAATATGTCAATAAAGTTAAGTATTACCCTAACCACATTCTTAAAGTTATTAAAAATGTCAAGAGCAGGGTGATTTATTTCCTCATTCTATGGAAATATTGCAAAGACAGTATGTATAAAAACGTGTAGGGCTTAAATGATAATGATTTATCTTTCTGGCTCCATCTTGAGCTTAGTGTCAGTGACTATTTCTGGTGCCATCTACCTCTTTAGGTCTTTAACCTTTTGACACCATTTTTGGCCCTAAAAGCAATGGGAAATTGCTGTCCAGGCTGGAGATTCAAGAGCTGATACAAATTCATCCCCCAGCTGCCACCTGTCTGTGGACCATCCCAAGCAGCTACATAAGTGTAACCTTTTACATTTGACATCATTGCCCCTGAGTAATAGGTACTTAGGTGGGGGATGATAAAGCTCTGGCCCTGAGCTGAGACCTGAAAAATGTGGCTCCCACTCTGACATAGTGTGTCTCCCGGAAGAGTTATAAGCAATAGCAACTGTGGGGGCTGAGGAAGGAGTGGGACATAGAATTATTTGCTCAGAGAATTTGTGTTCACATTGAATCCCTTGCATCTGACTTGCTGCAAAGCTTGCTGTGGTGTATGACTCCTGGCAGGGTGGCCTTGGGATTCTCTAGCTGGGGCCTCAGCCATAGCTTCCCAGGACATGGGGAGATACTGAACCGCCATGTGTGACCTTGCATGTCTAAGACGCACATGCCACTGGGGCAGGGTCTGGCACAAACAGCTTTGCACAGCTACAGCTGAGCACCATGTGCTGAGAATAGCTTGTTAAAAAATAATTTTGATGCTTTGTAATAACTGCATGATTACAAACACCAAGAAAAATGACAACAGTTAAAACAAAAACAAGCCTTGCAAGCTCACGTGCAGCTTCAGCAAAGCCTGCACTCCTAAACCTCCTCCCCAGCTGCTCCTGGGCTCCCCTTTTTCCAGGATCTCCCCTCCAGACCTGCTGCAGTCAGGGGCTTTGTGTGGGGGTCCTCCAGCCTCCTTCCCGTGACCGCCCCAGCCCTCGGTACCGTTCTTGGCCTCTGGGGGGCACCAGAGCTTGCACATAGCAAGGTGGCTGCTTCTTGAGACAAAAGAGGAGGATTTTGGCTGCCAATTTGTCTTAACATTGTGTAAGGTCTGTCTCGAGGCAGAGCAGGCCGTATACAGACCCGAATCAGGGTGTGCATTGTTCTCCTTGTTGTTCTGTTACTGGCTGGAGGCTAATGGTGGTCCACGCCCTGAGGTGATGGGGAGCCAGATTCTGGTGCCTTTTGCGAGTGGCTGGAAGAACAGGTTCCCGGGAGGAGTAAGACCTGATAGGACAGCAGGCTTCCCTTACTCCCTGCTGCTCGGGAGCTGCATTCACCGGTGAAACAAAAGGTGCCAGAAAAACAAAGCAAGTGAAGGCGGTAGGAGAAATGGCAAAAGGAAAGGGACGGGAAGGAAGAAGGAAAGAAAGAAAGAGAAAAAGAGAACGCAAGCTAGGAGCAAAATCAAGAATGAGACAGAGAAAAGCTAATACATGGTGATTGTTCTAACCAGTGTTACGGGTTTTGGAGCAAAACAATTTGTAGGAAGCAAACTTCCCCAAATGTGAGTACTTAATAAAGGAGAAAACAGAAGGATTGATAATGGAAATTAGGCTAATGAATAAACAAGCTGCTTAAAAAAATGGGCTCCTCTCGCAGTCCGTTATTTTTAACTTAGTGGCAATTTGCATACTAGTTAATTTGCATATATTAAATACTGCTCCCCTTCTCCTTCCCACCTCCTCCACTTCAGAATAACATTTCATTACGGTGCTGCTGGGCCCGAGGAC
This sequence comes from Eulemur rufifrons, assembly GCF_041146395.1. Lineage (NCBI taxonomy): Eukaryota > Metazoa > Chordata > Mammalia > Primates > Lemuridae > Eulemur > Eulemur rufifrons. The sequence continues at coordinate 120,437,822 of NC_090989.1, forward strand.
TCGGAGGCTCTGGAGAGTTTATTAATTTATCCAACACATGCTGTGTACATTTTTATCACTTGCTGCACAGTGGACCCGGAATCTTTGAAGTCATTAACAACACAAGGGGTGTTCTGCTAGAGGTATTCAAAAGAGAGTGAGAAAAGCCAGCCTGCAAAAACTGTACCAAAAAACAGGGAAAGATCATGTTTGGTTTGTGTTCTTTCTAGGAAGACAAAAGTGAGCAATGCATGACGCTCTCATCTGTATCAGAAAGCCTCTCTTTTGTTTGTTTGTGTTCATTATTTATTTATTTAAATTTCGAAAAGAAATACAACTGATTCCCAGTGGGGTGCAGATGTCCAAAAAGCACTAGTCACGCATGCCATTGCCCTGCTTCTGCCACACTGGAAGGCAGGCAGGAGAGCATGGCTCTTTGGGCAACCTCCATCACTGCTGATGAGAACAGTGAACCAGCCGGTGAGGCCATGGGCCCTGGCTCCTCTGTGCTACCAAAGCTATGACCGCTGTCATGGCTAGGGCCACTGGGCCCATACCTGGACTGCACCTGTTCCTTAGTGCCATCTCTCAGGTGGCCCTTCTGCCACTGTCCCTCTCCCTTGTAGCTTCTACCATGGCAGGAACTTCTAGCTTAAGCTCCTAGTTGCTTAGTTAAATGCTCTGTAGTGAGTTGTGCCATCTCCCATGGGAGTAGAGGGAAGGCCACCATGCCTACAAGGAGGCTTTTAAAAAGTGACAAGGTTTGGCCACCTGCATGAATCCTGCTGTCATTTTACAATGCCATCCTATCCGTTTGGCTATTAACCCCTCTTTCTACTGTCCTAGATGCTTAAGTTGAAGAGAAACCTGCATATTTGCCTAGAGTTTGTAGAGTTTCCCCCAGATGCCAATGCAAATTAACTAACTAATTCATTCAATCATTCATTCATCAAATATGTATTGAATGCCTAGCATGTGCCAGACATTCTAGGCATTGGGGATATGGAGCTTACATTCTAGTGGGTGGAGACAGACAATAAATACAGAAATGATAATGGGATACTATTCTAGAGTTGTAAATGTTAAGAGGAAGGACAAACAGGATGACAGGATAGCCAGTGATATGAGGGAGGGAATGTTACTGTAGCTAAGGTCATCAGGATGATGTCTCTGAGGATTTGACATTTGAGCTATGACAGATGAGAACTGGGGGAGGGGGGCAGAATTCAGGGTCCTATGGCCACCTTTGTGCTTGGTTTGGTCCTAGTTGGGCTCTTGGTCCAGTGACTTTGCACTTGGCTGAAATAATGTACATGTCCCAATATGTTTGCCACCACTTGGTCCCAGGGTGTTGTCTGGCTCATTGAAACAGCAGCTCTTGGGACCCTTACACAGTTCAGGACCAGCGAGATTCAGGCTTTGTCTCCAGGAGCAAACTCCTCTGTGCAATGGTTAAACACGTCAGACACCCTGGGTTTGAATCTTACTAGGTCTGTGACTTTTGGTAAGTTGCATAAGCTCCCTGCACTTTAGTTTTCCCATTCTGTACAGTGGGTATAAATGTAAAGGACCTAGCATGTAATCAAAGCTGAATAGATGTGCCCAGAGTTTTTATTTCCCAGAACATACAGACTTTCTTCCTTCCATCCCTGACCACCCCCCAACCCTGGGATAAGGATCTAGTCCATGAATGGAGGGTGTGGAGACTTTTTATGTGTGGTACTAAGCATATAAAGAGAAGAAAATCATCTAAGAGCAGTCTGTAAGTCCCTTATGGCTTGAGTCAAGGAGTCAGATAGCCTTGGATTTGAAACCCACCTCCACTAGCTTATCAATAACATTGCCCTTGAGCAAGTTACTTAATCTGATTATGACTCAGTTTGCTCATTTGTAATATGGGGATAATAACGATGTCTACCTTCTAGTGCCATTATAAGGATTAATGATGCAGTGTCTGTAAAGCATTGAACACATAAATGTTATTTAATATTATTTCACCAACCTGGCCTGTGGCAATAGGTGGTTTGATCCTCTTGATTAACAAATTCTTCACATATTGTACTGGCTTTTTTTTTTTTTTTCCAAATTACTCTCAAACTCGTTGCTGCACTGCCATTTCAGTGTAATTTTCTTCATCAACAATGCCTTTACCCCAATCTAAGCTAAGATTCAATAAAATCTTCTCTCCCCAGGACAACTGCAATGGCCCTGACTTGTCTTCCCGCTTCTGCTCCTGCCCTCCTCCAAGTTCCTCATCATGTGGCAGGCAGGTGATCTCTGCAGAGTATACACCAGCCATCCAATGGCTTCCATTCACCCTTATAATAAAATTCAAACTTTTCACCTTAGCCTACAGGCTTTAATTCAGTTGTCCCTTGCTCATGTCTTCAACTTTAGCTCCCTTTACTCTCCTCTGTGCCTACTATACTCCAGCTATCCTGACCTTTGTATTCTCAAACATGCCAAGCTTGTTCCTTCCTTAAGGTCTTCAGGCATGTTATTTCTTCTGCTTGAAATGCCCTTCCTTCTTTGCTTTGCTTGGCTGGTATAATAGCAAGGGACGTCATTTGACTATGAATAACGAAAAATTCCAACAATGGTACTTCTATACATACAGGGCTTATTTGTCATTCAACTACAAGTCTAAAAAAGGTGGCATTGGTCATTGGCTCAAAAACATCAAAGATAAGGCCCCTGAGATGCTCTATCTTGGCTTTTCCCTCATGGTTGCAAGATAGCTGCCATAGCACCAGCCATTCCATCCATATTTCAGACAGAAAGAAGTTGCTGAAGAGAAGCAAGAAACAGCAGTCATATTAGGGAAGCAACAACTTCCCTTAAATCACAGCTTATTTCTCATTGGCCAGAATAGTGTCAGACTGGCTATCCCTTACTCCCAAGAAGGCTGGTACATGTGTGTTTTAGCTAAGTACATTGTGCTGTGGCCCCAAATAAATTGTGATTGGGTACATTTAGCTGCGTTTATGGTGGCCCCGAACAAAATAAGGAAGAAGTGAAAAGGCATTAGGTAGGTAAATAGTGGTGCCCATCATAGCTGACTTCTAATATTTTATATATTAGAAAATGGGTGCATTTCTGCTACTTAAATATTTCTGAACATTTTATCTAAATAGTACTCCTTCCCCTCATTATTCTCTGTCATGAGCCCTTTCTCTTTCTTTTGTAGCAATTTTTATGGTGTAATTGTTTAATTCTTTGTTTATCTGTTTGTCACACATGCTACTATAGGCACCATAAGGGCTGAGACCACGTTTACTTGGCTTGCCACTGAATCCCTAGAACTCAACTCAATGTTTGGCATGCAGTGGTTTCTCAAATTATTCATTGAATAAATGAGTGAATCAGTTAATGTATGAGTATAGGATAGCTCTAGAATGTTAGGAAAGTTCTCTGTTTCTTTCCTAGGCTTCTCCAAGCAAGGAGAGTCCCTCAAATGGAATTGCTAAATAGAAATGAGCATAGTGAACTAATGTTTATAGTGACCTTGTCAAATTAATAGATGACGATGTCCAGAAAATGAATTGCTGGATTCTTATGCTCACATATTATAATATCATCAGTGCCCAGCTCTGATCAGCTGAGAAGTTTCAGTAGCTGTGCGTGAGTTGGATGTGACAAATTGTAGAGATGTTCTGAGTAACGTGGAGATGTACAGTCTAAGATCAACACCGTGTTTTGAGAGTGTTATGTTGTTCACATTTGGGTTGGGAACATACTATACAATGATCTAGTTTTCCCTTGTCCTTAAAAAACAAAATTAAACAAAGCTACAATGCACCATTTACTCTGTATTATTTATATTATCTAATTATATCCTCAAAACTGTCAAAGGAGGAAATTAAGGATCCTTTGGAAAGTTAGTGGTTAGGGAGTGGTGATGAGGTGTGGGTTGAACATTAGTCGCCAAGCTCCAGAGCCTATACTCTTAGCTGATATTATGTTATAGTGCTCACTAGTTTAATTTAATGCAGGATTTCTTTAGGGCAAATTGGTTACACCAAATGGAAAGTCATATTGTATTATACCTATGATTCTTCTATAAAAGTCAGCTGTTAGGCAAAAGTGCAGAAAATGACTCTTTAGTGCACCAGTAAAGAGACAAGTGCTTCAGTTGGGGAGTAGCTGTTGAGACAAAATGAAAAACAGGGAGTGGGACTAGTTCTTCAGGAACCAGGAACAGCTGACCTCCATCCTCTTCCAGCCCTTGTATCTGTAATTCTAGCATTATTGCTCTGAATTTAATTTCAGGATCAGCTCCCTGCATTGCTCTAGTCTATCTTTTCTAAAGGCATATTAATATTGCTAATCAAAGCCCTGTGGAGTGACAGTTTTCCCTGAGTGTTGCTGTAAAGCAGACCACTAGCAATTATGAAATCCTACGACTAATTTAAGAATGGTGTAGGATGACAGCCTAGTAGATTCAGACTTGTGAAGTTAGAAAAGGCCTGAAGCGGGGATGGAATTCAGACCATGTGTGCTGAATTCAAATTCTGGCTCTGCAACTTGCCAGTCGTGTGACTTTGAGCAGTTTGTTTAACTCTCTGAATCTGTTACCTCCCGTTTAAAAGGGATTAATAGACCTAACCAGGGGAGTATTGTGAGGATTTCATGTGATAATATGTGTCAAAACCCCAATGCAGTGATGGGCACAGAACAGGGGGTTCAACTGATGCTATCATAACCTCCTTCCCTTCCCCTCCCAGATGCCATCTGGTTCACTTAGTTGCCCTCCGATACATCTTTACAAAGAAGGCTCTTATTTCTAAATAGGTAAGGGAGGAGATTTGAGGAGCACTCTTGGTTGCCCAACCCAGTGTCATTAGCATCCCTCATTTTCTAGCCTTCAGTAAAGCACTGTGCTCAGTGGGAACTTCACAGCTTAATGGACATGAGGGGCTAGGGAGGGTCCATGAGAGGGCCACAGAGAAGCTGAAAGGCTGGTTAAGACCCTTGAGATACTGAAACCACTCAACTGGAACCTTCAGGCCTGGTGTGAAGGATTTAAAAACAATACAAGACCCATATGTTCAGTGCAGGCACCAGTCAGGGGCAGGAAGGCACAAGGACATGTAGACAGACCACAAATTTAGACTTGAAAGCAGCAGAGAGCCGGCTCAACTCCATGGTCACTGTGGTGACGGCCCATCCACAGGGTACTGCCTGGCATCTGAGCGCTCTGTCCCATCTCGAAGCACTCACATCCCCAAAGCTGGGCCCACATCACAGCCTCTCTTGACTGTGGGCCTATTTCACACTTGCTTCTGTTTCCTCCTGCCACATAGACTTATCTGGAAAACCGCAATTTTAGCAACCTTCTCCTAAAGTTTGAACAAAAATTGCTTTCTTCAACTTTTACCTACTGGCTCCAGTCCTGCCCCTAGGGTTCACACAGTAAGAATATTCTCTTTTTCTTGTGACAGTCCTTCAGACATTTAAAGAGACAGCGGCCATCTGCTAAACATCTGTGGTGCCTTCATCTGTAATTTAATGAACAGTTTCCAGCTCCTTTCCCATTTTCTTCTCCTGCCTGTGGCCCTTCTACACCTGGTCAGTGACCCCCCTAAACTAAAGATCTCAGAGCCTCTGAGAGAAGCAGACAGGAGCTAGTTACCACTGGAAAAATGCAATCTTAGTTCTGATTAGCTTCCTTGGCCGATGCCCCCTTACTACAGAGTATAACTGAGCTGGGACCAATACTCAATTCCGAGGTCTTTTTCTCCTGAATTGCTATCCAGATATGTCTCCTCACCCTCTATTTGTGCACTTGATTCTTTGAATAAGACCCCAAGGTTTTTGAAACATTCATTGAAATTGCTGGTCAGGGTGAGCCACTGCTGTTGGCGTGCTGATCCTGCCATCCCACTCTTCAGCTTCTCTCAGCCTTATTCCATGTAGATGGGGTATAGTCAGGCTCAGGGGAACAAACATTTAATGATACTCAATAAAAATTTTGGACTGGATGAGGCAGAGGTCAAAATTCTTCATTATATTAGTTCAGGGCATCCTACAGGATCACATCACCCATTAGTCATCATCTCCAAATTTGTTCAACCAGTTATAAATCCACTGAATGGTATCATCGTGAGGTCCATATCTCTGTAATTTGTTCACAAAAATATTATAAGAAACTCCATCAAAGACATTGCTAAAATCGATAGATACTGTATCTACTGCATTTCTTTAATTCTCTGTTGTGGTCAACCCACCAACAAGCATGTTTAATGTGGCTTATTCTTAGTGAGTCCAAGTTGTTCCCTGGGAACATATTCCCCCCAATAGGGGTTCACATTCCTTCTGTTACATAGTCTGTCCAAGGAGTTTTCTAGGGACCATCTTACTCTTTTAAAAATCAGAACCTGTCCTCCTTCTAAAAGATATTAAATAGATTAGGATGGGACAAGGAGATTGAGATTAAACTTTGCAGAAATAATCTAGATTGGGCATTAAGAGTAATTCCCCAACCAAATATTATGTTAAACTTCTAAAAATGGCTATGAAGTTACTTGCACAAATTATTAATAAGGTGGTTACATATTTGATAATTTGTAGACCTAGAGGTAAAGGTATGGATGAGGTCACATGGCAATGGGATTGCTGTGGAGAAATAGTCATAGCCTGGGTTTTACTAGCAGCCTTGCTGTTACACAGCAACTTTACTGACATGTCTTTTCTCTCAAAGGGGGATGGGAATACTTTCCATCCCCATCTCATGGAGTCATTGGGAGGACTCAGATGAAGTGCAGCATCACACAAGAGTAAGAGGTTATTATTATGGCTTCTGGGGGACTTTCTGTCTCCAAGTGAGAGCCGTGGCTGTCAGATCCATGACTGCAGATGTAAATACTGTGGGATGTTGGAAGCACACGCTGGGGTTGACCGTATTCTCTAATATGGTGTTAACTTTCATGAGACAAGCAGCTGCCAAAACTCACTGCCTCTGATTTGGTTTCTTGGAACTGATGAGCATATTGTTTTGTTAAAAACTATCTGAGGTCCAAAAAGTCTTCTGAGTGGTACTACCTGAAATACAACAGCTGGCTCAGGGGCTGACCTGTGGTAAGCTCAAATGGGACTAGGGCGCTATTCCCTTCTTATGCACAAATGTAGTAGCAAACGTGAAAAGGGGGCTCAGTGATTACTCACTGCTTCCAGTGCTCCGTAAGCAATTTGCATATTTCAGCATGGAAAATAGAACCTGGGTTCTTTTTAGACCAATCTGCCTTTTGCTCATAAATTAAGTAGAGTGCACAGAGCTAAGAAGAGAGTGAAGGTAAGATTTAGCATCACCTCGATAGCAGGAATCTGCCCAGTGCCTGTCATTCTTCTACCTATATTCCTGTCCACCCATATATCCATCTACCTGCCTATCCATCTGTCCACCCCTCTATCTGCCCATCCATCTATTAACACAAAAATTCAATGAATGTTTAAGCTGCAGTAGGCACTTAATGAGACCTGCCTTCAAAGAGTTTCTGGTTTAGTATGTGAGATAAATCATATATAATCCATAGTAAAAAAGTTATTCCGAGATCAGAGAAAGATTGCCTCTAGTTAGATGGAACTGGGGAAGCATTTGGGCTGAACCGAGAAAGTTGGATAAGATTTAGATATATGGAGATGGGAGATAAGGTTTTTCTAGGTAGGGGGAATAACCAATAATAAAGGCATGAAGGAGGTGAAGTGTGGAGACCACTTGGGTAATACTATTCATTATTGAGCTTTGCAGGAGAATAATGAGAGATGAGCTAGAAAAGTAGCCTGGGAGACATGATGGAGGGCCTAGAATTTCAGGCTGAAGACTTGGTACTTCATTGGGGAGGAAATGGGGAGCCATTGAGGATTTTTTGGTATTGGGTAGTGCACTCAGAACTGTTTCAGAAAGAGTGCCCCTTTACCAGTGTTAAAAGTTAGAAGCAATATGTCAGAGTCTTGCCTCCAAGTCCGACCTTCTGGCTTTCAGACTGCAGTCACTGCTGCCAATGGCAGGGAAGAAGATGGCTCCATTTAACCCTGAAGAAGGAAGGTAGACATAGTGGGATCTGTGGGTTCCATTCAGATTCCCCTTTCAAGACTAAGACAATCATCTGCTCGTGCCAGGAGTGTGGGCTACCGAAGGCCACAGTCACAGCCCTCTCTGGGAATTGCTTCCAGCTGATGAGAGCTGCCTCCCTCACAGTTACACTCTCCCCTTCAATGACTGATTGATACACAGGGCACAAAGCCTGGCCCCCTTGCTTAATTTGGGGGACAACTCTGAAGGACTCTGCAGCTCAAGAGTTCCCTGCAGGGTTATCTGAGGCCACTGCGTTCCCCAGTGCATGCCCTGACAGACCTCCTGCACACCCTCTCCATCTCAGAGTCTGTTTCTAGGATCCCAAGCAGAGGCAAAGGGTCCTCCTCTTCCCTAGCTTCCCCCGCAGCTGAGCTATTTAGTGGATGGCTCGTGTCATCTCTCTTGTGTCATCTTTCTGGGTAAGGGGCTGGAGGTAGGCAGTGTTGTTCCTATTCTTGAAAGAGATTGCATTTGTGAGCACAGGGCTTTCTCTTTAGATTTCGAGGGTCTATGAACCTTCCCAGGTTATTTTCCCTAAAACGTCTTCCATGGGATATTTATGGAGGTGCTCCTGGAAAAAAGTGGTGGCCAAACAAGTACCCAGTATCTGAAAGGTTAAACTTGTAGACAATGCCTGGATGTGTTTGATTACAAGGCCTTTTTCTCAAAAACAAACAAACAAACAAACAAACAAACGTGAGGAGTTAAGGAACTGTTGCTCTATGTGTTTGAGAAGTTATTTGGGGCTGAAATATTCATTAGTGAAAGGCAAGGCTAATGTCCACCTGGACGACGGTTTCAAAGCAGGGGTTGAAAACGGATGCAGCTCAGCATCCATCCAGCATACACAATGAGACAGGTGGGTGGGGACCTAAGAGCTGGAAATAAGGCACAGGCTCCATCCTAAGGGGGCTGCTGCTACGGGGCCCCAGACAAGCTGTTGCTGCCATGAGGGAGTGCCAGCCCCTGTGGCCAGACCTCAGATTTGCAAGAAATCTGTATTTTTTAAATTTAAATCTCTTGAGTTTTAATTTAATTTTTGGAAAATACTGTGCCCGTGAAGCAAAATGTTATCTGTGAGCTGGATGTGGCCTGCAGGCTGCGGTTTTCTGCCTCTGTTTTAAACCACTGTACATGTTGGAGAGAGTGCCTAAGGCAAAAACAGTGAGCACATTTGTGTGCTCGTCTTTAGAGGGGGCTCTGCCTGGTAATGGGCTGCAGGGAGGCCGGGTGGGCTAGACGAATGTGGGGGAGGGCCGCGGAGCTTAGGCATGAGTGGTCTGAAGAGCAGACAGCTTAAAGCAGGTTTCCAAATGTGCATTGGCCACTTGCCTTCATGGGAACTGGGGAAATCAGCAGGTTTTAAAAAAATCTTATTTGCAAATTTACTTATTCCTTAAATTCCTTCTTAAAACATTACTTTATGTTATTTAATCTTCATGAAATCCTTCAAGGATTCCCAGTTGTACACAAGATAACAGTTGGCAGTTAAATCCCTTCATATTAAGGCTGCACATTCAATTCATTCATTCATTCAGGTGTGAATTCCTTTATTTGACACATACACAAATAATTATACAAATAATTATTGAATGCTGTTTTGTGCAGAGCACTATATGAGGTGCTTCTGGAAATATAAAAGTGAATAAGATACTGTCTGCTTTTCAGGGACTCAGACGGCTGCAGGGTAGGATGGGGTGAAGGTAAACAGCTCATATTTATCGACCACCTACTAAGTGCCTGGTACTGTTCTTAGTATTTTTGTTTAACCTTCTCATTTAATTCTCATAACAGCCCACCCAAGAATTGACTATTATTTCTGACTTCAGTTTAGGGAAAGTATAGAGATACATTTTTTTTGGTATTTTCCCCAAGATCAGAGTTACACGAGCTAGAGAGGACAAAAGCCCAGTGGACACCTCCCTGACCACTACTCCACGCAGCCACCGGGGACCCTGTGGAGGGGGTTCTGAGTGCCTCTCTGCTCTGGTGGAGAGCCTGGCGGAGGCAGCTGGATGCTAGATGCTGAGGAGCTGCCTGAGCCTGGCTAGTGGAGCGAGGTGCGTGTGAGGAAAGGAGGTCAGCGGAACGCTCAGCAGTGGGAGGCCAGCGTGGGCTCTGAGACCACAGGGAGCAAAGGGAAGTGCTGCAGGACAGCTGGACAGCTCCTGGGGGTGTGGGGCCAGCTGCCGTCGGTGGTGGTCAGAGTAGAGGACCCTTAGACCTCATCAGACCCTGTGGAAAAAGAAACAGAAGGATGAAAAATGGTTTATGCTTCTTATAGATGCAAAAAAGCTCATCTTCTTAAGAGAGGAAACAAACACATATCACAATGAAATGCCACTTTCCCACATCAGATTAACAAAGATTCAAAAGCTTAATACTACTTAGTGTTGGCCAGGACGCTCCTTTTGCACAATTTTGATGGGAGAGTCAATTGGAAAAGCATTTTTGAATGCAGTTTGGCAATATGTGTATCTCCATATTTTAAATGCACATACTTTTTGATCCAGAAAAATCTTATGATACATATACATACAGCATAAATGCACACACACACACACACACTCATACACACATGTATGTAAGTGTGTGGCATTTTTAGAAACAAAAAATTGGAAATGATCTTCATCAGTATAGAAGTTTGGGTGAATAGATTATGATAATGCAAATTAGGAAATACTGTTATTCTTATTACTCTTAAAGTAAAACTCCAAGTCCTTCCCATGGCCTACAAGGCCTGACATGGTCTGGTCATTGCCTCCCGTTCAACCTCACTTCCCACCGCTCTTTCTGTCCCCTGCTGCAGCCACAGAGGGCACTGGCTGTTCCTTACACAAACCAAGGCAGTTCTACCCTCAGGGTCTTTGCTCTTGCTGTTTCTCCTTCTTGGAAGGTTCTCTCCCCAGATACTAGAATGACTCACTCCTCACTTCATTTATGCCTCTGTTCAAATATCAGCCTGTGACAGGCAGCTTCTAAAACGACGCTCAGTGATCTCTCCTCCTGGTATTCACACCTTGTGCAATTCCCTCCCCTTCAGCATGAGCTAGTCCTAGTGACTTACAACTAATGGATGGAATGTTTTAAAAATGAGGGGATGTCACTTCTGAGATTTGGTTATAAAGCATTGACTTCACCGTGTGCTCTCCCTCCCAGCTCTTCCCGCCGGCTCTCTGAGGAGACCGGCTGCCATGTCGTGAGCTGCCCCATCTAGAGGCCCACATGGCAAGGAGCTGAGGGAGACCTCCAGCCACTGACCAGTGAGGACCTGAGGCCCTCAGAGAACAGCCTGCAAGAAACTAATTCCTGCTGACATTCATGTGAACTTGGAAGTGAATGTTTCCCCAGTGGAGCCTTCAGGTGACTGCAGACCTGGCTGACAACTTGTCAGAGACCCTGAAGCAGAAGACACAGCTGAGCCTCTCTTGGATTCCTGTCCTACAGAGTCTGAGATTATAAATAGTGTTGTTTTAAACAGTAGGTTTTGGGGGTAATTTGTTACACACCAATAGGTCACTGATACAGAACCCCTAAGAGAAGCCTTCCATGACTATGTGATCTCACACAGCATTCTCTGTTGCACGATGTCCCCTTAACCTGCTCTGTCTTCTTTCATAGCAGTACCTCTTGGACTTCATTTGATACATTCGTTTGTTTGTGTATTTCTTTCTCTCTACTAGAAGGTAAAGTCTCATGAGGGTAAAACTGTTTTGTGCCTAGAATAGTGCCTGACATAAAGTGGGTGCTCATGTTCAATAAGTATTTGTGAATGAATGAATGATGCAACCCATAAACAGAATGAGCTAATCATGCATACCCAGACATGGGAAAGGCTTCCAAAATATAACATTGTGTGGGGAGGGGAAAGCAAGTTGCAAGGCAATCTATATATAGCATGATCCCCCGTTCATAACTGATAGCTTGAATGTGCACTGAAAAACACCTGAAAGGATAGATACCAAACTGTTAATAGTGATTTTCTCTGGAAGATGAGAATATGGGTCTACACTGTCTTAAACCTTTCTATAGTTTTTGAATATTTTACAAAGATTAGTCTAGAATCATAAAAACTCAATGAAGACATTTTGTAGAATTTTAAGGCCAACCAGTCACTTGCTCTTCAGTGTATGCCTTTTCTCATGTCTTTTCTCCGGGTAAGCTGCAGGGGAGGCTGCCTGCTGCTGCCCTGGACCCAGCCGCGTTAGTCTTTCCTTCCGGTGGCCAGAACTGCTCTCCCTGCACCTCGCCCAGCCAGACTACAGTCTCCAGGCAGTGCACAGGAAGAGCTCCCACATGACAGACTGTCAGAAACCTAGCATGTTTTCTGTGAACATTTCTTGGCAATAATTACAGAATAGGAAATAGAGAGTTTAAAAGAAATAAAAAAAAAACAGTACAGCAAAAATAACTGTTTTTGCAGTTCAGCCTTGAGGGGATAAAGGCTGCTGAGGAGCTGGTGGATGGAGCAAACTGCGCTGATCCTCTGCTTTGCTGGAGGGTGAGGCTCTCATGGGGACAGTAAGGCCGGGCTTGGGGAAGGCTGCAGTGGGATCCCCCGGATTTCTCCTTGTTTGCACTGAGTGTGTCTGTGCGGGCAGATACCCAGAGCTGTCCCATCTAAAGCGTCAGCATTCCCTGTGGACTCAGAGTCGGTGTGGGGGAGGAGGGCAGCAGCCTTGTTCTCATTCTCCACATGACCTGGTTTGGGCAGAGCTTTTCATCTCCTTGCCATGCTATCAACCCTCCATTCCACCTCTCCCTTTATCTCACGTCCTCTTAAGGTTGTTGTGTGTATTGACTGGGAGAAAAGGGAAGCCTTTGAGGGGGGAGCTGATCATAATCCTGAAAGACACAATCCCAAATGCCATAATCCCAAATATTGAAGTCCCAAAAGTCCACAATCCCAAAAAGAAGATCCTGGAAAAAAAATTAAAAGATTATTTAAAAGATATTCGTTTATATTTTTAAAAGAGAATTTATATGAGAAACATATAAAACATGACAGAACACTTCATAGGCCACTTTACACAATAAATAGGCAACAATTACATGCATAGTTTTGCAAGCATAAACACTCAGGTTTACTACCAACAGTCACATGGGTGTAACAGCTCTGAGCAGATGAACGGCATTCACAAAGAAATAAGTCAAGAAGGGAAATGTATAAATTCATATCATTATGGCTGGTAATTGTGTGCACCCAGCTTTATAATTGCAGTCATCTGAAATACTGTTAGGAACAACCTCAGTCTTTTTGATGATCAATCAAAAACTGCATCTCAGCTCTTTGGGTCACTACTGAATATGCAGTCACCCAAAGAGCTGAAATCTCAGAAAATTTTATCTTTCACAAAGGCAGATGTACAAAAAGGACATCTCTAGTGCAACCTCTGTGGAAAGCAATATGGAGATACCTTAAACAGATACAAGTAGACCTACCATTTGATCCAGCAATCCCATTATTGGGCATCTACCCAAAAGAACAAAAGACATTCTGTAACAAAGATATCTGCACCCGAATGTTTATAGCAGCACAATTCACAATTGCGAAGATGTGGAAACAACCCAAGTGCCCATCAATACATGAGTGGATTAATAAAATGTGGTATATGTATACCATGGAGTACTACTCAGCTATAGGAAACAATGGTGTAAGGAAATAAGTACCTCTTATATTTTCTTGGAAAGAGTTGGAACCCATTCTACTAAGCTAAGTATCCCAAGAATGGAAAAATAAGCACCACATATACTCACCATCAAATTGGTTTCACTGATCATCATCTAAGAGCACATTTAGGGAAAACATTGATCGGGTGTCGGCAGATGTGGGTGGGGGCGGGGATGGGTGTATACATACATAATGAGTGCGATGTTCACTGTCTAGGGGATGGACACATTTGAAGCTCTGACTGGGGGAGGGGAGGGGGGCAAGGGCAATATACGTAACCTAAACTTTTGTACACCCACAATATGCTGAAATAAGAATAAAAAAAAAAGGACATCTCTTCATTTATGGAGGAAGTTTCAACATTTTTACATATACGCACACGCTTACACACAAAGTCAATGTCGTGATAATGCACTTTCGTGGAGTCAAAGCTGTAAAAAATACATAAAATGAATTAGAACTCTCTAAAAGTCTCTACATAATTTATACTTCCAGTATTGGAAGTGATGTGAAGATAAAAAATATATAATAGCATAAGGAATTGTAAAAAATAATGCTGACAATTCAAAATGGTGGGAAAAAAACCTAAAAAAAGGCAAAGAAAAGGAAAAAAAGCAAAAAATAACTAAAAAGAAAATTCAGCATATGAAAAAGCATATTACAGGGATAGATTATGGGCAATTGCGTGGAGATGGTCCATGAGAGCTGACTGACTTTCACAATCATTAACTATATTTTGAAGTCTTACATCATAATGAATAGCTCCTTTTTTTTCTTTTAGGACATGGTCTCCTCTGAAAATACATTCACATTCATTTTCTATGTGGCACTGCTCTTTTGAAATTTTTATATACCCTAACATGAACATTCTCTATTAAATTTTTCCATCTTCTGTTCAGGGATTTTGATCTTTTGGGATTTCAATATTTGAGATTATGGCATTTGGGATTGTGTCTTTCAGAATTATGATCCAAAACTCTCTCAGAGCAGGGACCCAAGTTTTTGTGTCCTCTGTGGTCTCCTCAGGGCCTGGTACGGTGACAGCACAGGAAGGGGCTCAAGCAGTGTGGTTGACCAAATGAACGGCCACATTCAACATTTGCATGAGTCCTTCCTGAAGTGTGCTCAGGCACGGTCCGGCACTACAGAGCAGAGCCGGATTGTGGACAGCTTCTCTCTACATTCTGTACTTCCATGAGTGACCTAAAATCACGTTTTTTTAGGCAGCTAAATTAAGCCGTTATAAAACTTATTCCTTCAACCCTTTCTTCTTAAAACAGATATCAGCTATTATTTCTTTAAATGTCACTTTAATTATGAAATGTTTCAAACATACAATAGTTCAAATATTTTGACCATAGCAAATGCTCATGGACCTCCCTCTCAAATTTGATGACTATTCTATTGTGCCATGGTTACTTCAATTTTTTGAGAAATAAAATATATAGATAAAATAGAAGCTGCCTTTATTTTTCATTCTTTGCTCTTCATCCCAAGAAATAAATGTTCTGAAGTTGGTGTGTATTCTTCCTATCCATGTTTTATAATTTTATTATATATGTATGTATTCATAAAAATAAAATCTCATATATAGTGTATCAAATTTTATTGTCTAATATTCTATAACTCAGAAATGTGTCTTCAATAGTGATTCATAAGAAACTAATTTAATTTTAATTACTGGATTCTATGAGTGTGTCATAATTTGTATACTCTCCAGTAATTATGTACAGGAGTTCCCTTTTTCCCATTTACATACTATCCCTTAGTTTTATAAGATTTCTTATTTATTGAACTGGTAAATAAGAAATGATTTCTCATTTTAATTTCCATTTTCCTTTTACTTACTGAGTTTGTATATCTTTTCATGCAGTTTTTTTTTTTTGCCATTTGAATTTTCTCTTTTATCAATTGCCAATTCTTACATTGTGCTAGATTGTTTCCAGAAATTGCCACAATAATTCCCTTGCCTTAATCTACACCCTTTTGTAGTTCCCATCTACTGATTCTGGGCTGAGACATGTGACTTGCTTTGGCTAATGAGATAAGAAAATGTGAGACTTGAAGAGACCCAAGAGACATGAAAAGTGCCTGTGCATTGGTGCTTGCTGTTTCTTTCTTCTCCACAACCGCCACCAGGTGAAAAAGCCTGGGCTAGCCAGCTGCACGGTGAGAGACACATGGCCCAGGGACCTCCATCCGTCCAGCCCACTGCAAACATGAGATTGAGCCTAGCTAATTCCTGGAAGGAGAAAAGGGCCATTTCCTCTGAGCCCAGCCCAAGTTGCCAAGCCACAGAACCCTGAGCAAATGGATAGCTGTTATTTTAAGTGAGTAAGCACTGGGTGGTTTGTTCTATAGATATATCTCATTAACGCACACATTTTGCCTATTTTCCCTCTTTTAGTTGCTTGCCCTTTTCTTAACATGACATTTATCATACAACTCTATGAATCAATTTATGAGGCAGATATTATTATCATCTTGGCCATTTTAGAGATGAGGAAACTAGGATTAAATAGGTTTAGTTACTTGTCGAATATCATGCATCTAGGAAGAAGGGAAGGTGAAATTTGAATCCATGACTCTCTGACTACAGAGCCAAGCTCTTAAGCCATTTCACTTCCCTGCTTTTCTCATACATTGAATTCATAGTCACTCAGTCCACAGAAACTCCTTAGGCCCAGGCACTATGCCACATCTCTTCTCATTCTGGTTTTTTTTTTTTTTTTTTTTTGTTACTCTGGTTTAGGACTTTCTGTTTTCAGTGGTGTCTTGGAACCAGCTTACAACAGCTCTGAGAGCCTGTGCTAGCGTCTCTTCCCAGTTCTGAGCTCAGGACATCACATGGTAACTTGACTTCAGCTGTGGTAGGAGTCTTTATACCACAGAATCTGGCAAATGCTACAAATTGGGGCTTTTTTCCTTCCAGAGAGCTTGTGTACCAGCACACTAAGTACTGGATTGTGTTTATTTTTATTTCTTGTATCTTGTTAGATCCATCCCTTTCAGTTGCTTGTTAGCATAGTGTTGGAACATGATTTCGTAATCCAACATATTTGCTAGCCCTCTCCACTTTATACTATTCCACAAATGGAATAAGAATATCTTCTATGTCTTCATTGGGCCACGAACTGAGCTTGGAGGGCTGGGAATAGAGAACTCTTTCCAGGTTCACATGCTCCAGTAATCAATACTTCCATTACTTTACTAATAGCCAACAGTCATTGAACATTCACTATGTGCCAAATAGTATTCTAAGCACTTTGCATGTATTAAATTATTGTAATCCCCTCAACAACCTACAAGGTATGGATTTGAGGCACAAGGAAGTTGAATTATGTTCCTTAGGGATCTACATAACTAGCTGATGGCTGAACTGCGATTCAAACCCAGTTTGCTATCCCCCTTTTACCTTAATTGTAATCCAACTTTTGAGATTCTGTCTGATCTACAAGGATACCATGGGGGAGTTTGGATGTGGTGAGCAGTGGGTTTCAGCAGTAGAGAGCCATTGAAAGTTTTGGAATGGGAGAGTGATATTTTCCACACAGTACTTAAAATGTTTTGTTAGATTAGAGTATGACAGATTTGCCTAAGTAAAAGAGACGCCGGGGCAGGAAAAACACTTGTGGCATTATAAACATCATTTAGAGCTTGATCATGTGTGTGGAAATGAAACTACTCTTCCACATGGAACTTTCACTCCCACTGAGTCAGGCTCCCCACTGGCTTGGTCAGCTGGCCAAGGCTCAGTTTTTGCTATTTCCCTGGCCCAGAGTACATTTCTCTATCTGCTTTATTTCTTTATATGTAAAAATAGTTAAAAAATATCTACAGATATATTATTATTATTGAGCTCTCCCACAATATCATTCCTCCTAAATATTCATCATCTGATTTATATACTTTTGACTTAGTCACTTTCCACATATTTATTATTTCTCACCATAGGGTCTTAAGTTCCTCAAGGGCAGGAGCTGCATCTTATACTTTGGCCTGCTCTGCAGCGCTGAGATCATCAGAGTTACTCCATAAATGCTTGTGGAATATAAAAATGCATAAATAACTTTCCTTTTTTAACATGGGCAAGCTTACTGACAGTAGGTTCCTGGAGTAATATAATTAGGAAGCTCCAAAATAAAAATTGTGTTAAGGAACTACTTAAATGCTGTAAAAGAAAGTAGAGAAGACAGCCAATTAGCATCTACGAGCACCCATGATTTCTACATAATAGAAGAAGTCATTTATTGGATTTAGTTGACTTAGTTAGGTTCCTGGCTACAGGCTATCCCCTGAATCCTGAATTTGCTTCATCCAAATGAGGAAGGTAGGGGCTCCCCTTTATAGGCAAGTTATAAGGTATCCAGACTGAGAGACCCCCAACTCCACTGGCAGATTTGAAGGTGGGGCTACACAATCAAGGAGCCTGAATGAGGGGAATAGAACAAACAACTACTGAGCATCTAGTGTGTGCAAACACTATGCTGAACACATTTTTTAAAGTCTTCGTCACAAACCTTCTAGGTATGTTTTGTTACCTCCTTTGAAAGATGAGAAAGCTGAGCTCTCAAAGAGTATATAACTTGTCCAAGTGTACAAGAAGTGGAGCAGTGATTCAAATGCACCTCTGTCTGGCTCTAAAAACAATGCTTTACTGTTTACACACAGGGCTACACTGGTAATGTAAATGTGTGAATTGGGCTGGGGGTAAGAAAATTGAGAGAAGTTCGCAAGTCCTGCTTAAAGACATCCAGAATCAAACTTAAAAACTGTGTCATTCTCCCTCTCTTTCCAGCCAAAGAAAAGCTTTTATAGGCTGGACTTCACTATCATCATTTGCAACTCTTATTTTAATAAGGCACTGTACCCAGTCAGGGGTGGGAGATATGGATCTGTTTGGCATTTTCTATGATAGGCTGCTGTTAACTAGCAAGGCCAGCCTAGTACTACAACTAACCATGCAGAGGTTGTGAGAGCAAAGATATCGTCCAGGGACCCAACGTAGGTGACACTCCTAAAGACAGCCAGAGCTGGGCTGTCAGCTAACAGACTTCAGCAAGGAGTTGGATGGAGTGACAGCCAGGCTGGCATGCTGCAAGAGGGCTGGGGGCTATGGCAAATGGAGTATCAGGAGAGTCTAGAACACATAGGTCAGCTGGTTCCAGAGGAAGACAAAGGTGGTGTCAGAGAGGCTGGGCACGTGACGGAGAAGGCAGGGAAGGAGGAGGTCAGAAGCAGAGCAGTCAGGAGCAGGGATCTCAACAATAGCTCCAAGGCCGGGTATTTAAGGCTGGGCTGCTCTCTCTGCGATGCCAGAGGAGTAGATGACAAGCTCCACCCTGGGGAGCTAGGTGGGATTTAGAGTAAGCAGAAAGACGTACATGGAGTTATGGGAGTTGTTTCCTAGAACTTGCCCAAGGCAAGAGTGGTCCCTATCTTTGCAATTTAGAGGGCCATGTGTATCACGATCTCAGATAAACACACAGACACTAAAAGTTATATAAGAACACACAGGTGCCCCTAACACTCGAGGCCCAGCTGTTATTACTGGCACATTATGACCTGCGACCCTGAACATTCACTGTCATGGCTAACACTGTTCAGGCCCCAGGGAAATGCTTCTCCACATCTCTGGCTCCATAACGCAAGTCAACTCACTCAAGTATGTGGGTTTGCTGTTGTCATTATTAAAAAAAGACAAGGGAAACTTGAACAGTGGAAGTACATAGGTAAGAGAAAAGACAAATTAGCATGTCAAATCTCTCTTCTCAGGGAGCATGAATGCAATAGATTCTGGCATAATAAAATATGATTGATTTTTTAGTAGTGTCACACATTCTTTATTTTTTTTGCTTCTCTTTATGTTCCAATTTGTGGTTCTGGAGGCACTTAGAATTAATATGGTATTCACAAAAGTCACTCATGGTGGATGAGTAATATTTTACAATATTAAACAATTGATATTACTCTGAAATTTATACATAGAGAGATCTAGATATAATGTGTGTGAAGTGTGACATTGATTCTTAACATGGTCCACTATATGGGCATCCAATGCTCAAATTTCAAATAATCATATTTTTATAAAAATTTATTAAGCTTTAATTAGATTTGCAAAAAGTCAAATTAAAAATTAAGGTTAATTTAAATAATTATTTTAAAATATGATATTCATTAATTATAATATATGTTTTATCTTTTAAATTCAATAGATAACTGAATATTTTGGAAGAAAATAGATTTATAATTCTTTGAGAAATAAGTTTAATTTTATAAATTTTTATACTCAATTTACATTTTAAATGAAAATTTATTCAAATTTTATACACTTTGAATACAATTTACATTTTATATTTTGCAAATTGAACTCATTTCATTCTCACAACAACCTTGTGAGGTGAGTATCATTATTATCCTCATTTGTATCAATTGAACACAAATTACATGAAACTCTTGATTATAGGAACATACTTAGTGATTTTACTTAACTGAAGGTGAGAAAAATACATTTCATAGAAAAGATATATGATAATTTATGAATTATGTACGCTTTTGTTACTTAACCAAATATTATCCAACTATCAATAGGCCACCTACACATAAGCAATGATGATTAGATTCTTGATATTTTAATTTTGGTTATATGAAACCATAACTTTGCACATATTTTTAAATTTTGTCATCATGATGGCATAAATGTCAAGGTAAAAGATAATTTATTTGCCATTTTGTTATTTTGATTTATAACTTTTAATACTTAGACATATGGTTTGTGGGTTTAGTAGGTTGAATTGTGGCCTCCAAGATGATATATCCAAGTTCTAATCCATGGTATCTGGGAATGTGACCTTATTTGGAAAAAGGGTCTTTGCAGATGCACTAAATGAAGCATCACAAGATAAGATTATCCTGGATTAACTGTGTGGACCATAAGTCCAATGACAAGTACCCTTGTAAAATGAGAAGAAGACTCAGAGATTCAGGGGAGGAGAAAGGAGTGCTTGGAGCCACCACGGGCTGAAAGTGATGAGGAAGGATTCTCCCTGACAGCCTCAGAGGAAGGGATGACATCAAGGGCAGACATTTTGATTTCAGATTTCTATCCTCCAGAATGGTGAGAGAATGAATTCTTTTTGCTTTAAGCCACCAAGTTTGGGAAACTAATACAGAAGTACTCCACCTGTACCCTTGTCCCAGGCCTACTAATATTAGGAGTGTGCCTGGATACTGTGTAGGCTAGTCTTGGGGAGGCAGTACAGGAGCTTGGTTTTAAACCTGCCCCCTGTTCTAGGCCCTGTGCCTTCCCTGAGAGAAGCTAAGTTCCTTGGAGGCAGGCACCCATCTTTGACTTTTTTATATCCCCAACTATTGGCCAGGTACTCAGTATGAGCTAATTAAAGAATGAATAAATGAATGATTGAATAGTGGACATTAAGAATGCAGGTCCAGGCTTGCCTGGGTTAGAATTCAATTACTGGAGGTGGTTCTTCTGAACACTAAAGTGTGGAAAACTCTGCTTTACACTAATGTTGGAGAGAAAGGAGTACAGGACATAGAGAATGAGACCTCATTCCAGTAATCAGCCTGCCATTTACTGCTTTGGGCTGGTAAATATTTAACAAGTGGCTCTGTGTATAAAAATAACACAAAATAAAACAAACTCTTCTTCCTTTTAAAATTTTCTGATTTCTATAGTGTAAATATTCCCAATATAGCTGATTTAAAGGTACCAATAAGAAGCCACTGAATCCAGAGTTGGGAAGAGGATCACAGTGCACTGTTTGCTCTCATGAGCCCCTTTCAGCTGGCTCCAGCACACTGTTACCTGTGACTGAAAATTGTCTGAGCTGGAGTGACATCAGCAATATGGAAGAATAGGGGTTTTCTACTCTCATGTCCCCACAGTGCACTGATTTTTACAACCACCCACAGATGAGAGTAGCTTTGTGGGAGTCTGGGTGTCCAGAGAAGAAGTTCCAGCACACCACTGGAACAAAAAATCCAAGAATAGACACATTCAAGAGGTTAGGAAGAACAGTGTCACTTTACCCATGTCACCCCTCCTCCAAGGTAGTACAACTCAGTGCCAAAAGAGACTCCTTTGACCCATAACTCCTCCCATGGAGAAAAGTGAGAGTGTGATGAGTGAGCAGCTGGCTTGCCCCACTGTGTAGAATGCTGCACAAGAGACCCAACTCTTTCTCACTCCACACAGAATGCTGGGGGGATCACCAAAGCTGTGTGGCTGGGAGAGGCTATAAGCAGGGAAAAAGGGTAGGGACTCACAGCCACAGGGCTTGAAATTCAACAAAGGGCCATATATCCTACAAACCACTTCACAGTCTCAATCAGGAGGCCCACCCATGAGCCACTTGGGATACCTCATGAACCCCCTCAACTGTCCCATGGATGCCCCCAATGCTCTACTCACCTCACCCCTCTTCCAGCCCCCCATGGTTAGCTCCCCCTGTATTCTCCCTGTATAGTGTGAGAGCCTTTGCAGATGGCTTGTGAACATGTGCAGTCAACTGGCCCAACTCTGCAGGATTGGGAGAAGGCGCAAAAACTTGATCATTTTAGGGCTCTGCCCTAGGGAAAACAAATGAAAGATTCTTAGTGCTTAGCCTAACTTTGCAGGATGAAGAGCAGACATACAATCTTAAGAATTCCTACCCAAGAAGGAACAAGAAGGGTGGAGTGGGCCCATCCATAGAAAACATCTAACAGAATTTCATAATCCCTGGCCCTGTTGACTAATAAAGATATTTCTTTCTTGAAGCCATTCAATAAAGACTGTAGGATGTAACTGCCTCTTTAAATGTGAAGATGGCAACAGAAGACTTCAAGGAACAGGAAAAAACTGAGGAACACAGTTTCCTAGTAATTGACCTCAAAGAAATGAAGATCTATGAATGGCCTTAAGAAGGATTCAAAATAGTTTTAAGGAAGTTCACAAACATACAAAAAAAATCATGAGAATACTATGAACAAATATATACCAACAAATTAGATAATCTATATGACATGGATAAATATTTAGAAACATACAACCTACCAAGACTGAGTTATGAAGAAATAGAAAATCTGAACAGACCAAAAATGAGTAAGAACATTGAATCAGTTATCAAATATCTGTCAGCCGAAATAAAAGCTCAAGAACAGATGTCTTCACTGGTGAATTCTACCAAACATTTAAAGAAGAATTAATACAAACCCTTTTCAAACTGCACCAAAAAATTGAAAAGGAGGCAATACATCCAAATTCATTTTACAGAGCCAGTATTACCTCCATACAAAAGCCATATGAGGACACTACAAGAAAAGATGATTACAGGCCAATATCCCTGATGAACATAGGTACAACAGTCTCAACAAAATACTAGTAAACTGAATTCAACATCACATTAAAAGGATCATTCACCATGATCAAGTGGGATTTATTCCTGTTATGCAAGGATGGTTTAATATATACAAATCAATAAATGTGATATATCTCTTTAAGAAAATGAATAAAATTATATGATCATCAAAATAAATAAACAAAAAGAATTTGAGAAAATTTAACATTTTTTTTTTATAAAAACTTAACCTGAAAGCTCTTCCTCTAAGATCAAGAACAGTACAAAGATGCCCAATAGTGCCACTTCTAGTCAACAGTACTGAACATACTACTAGCAAGAGCAATTAGGCAAGAAAAAGAAATGAAGGCATCCAAATTGGAAAGGAAAAACTAAAATTGTCTCTATTTGTATATACAATGATTTTATATTTAGAAAACCCTAAAGACTCTACCAAAAACCTGTTAGAACTAATGAACAAATTCAGTAAAGTTATAGGATACAAAATTAACATACAAAAATCAGTAGCATTTCTATTATATATACTAACAATGAACTACTGAAAAAATTAAGGTAATAATGCCATTTATAATAGCATCAAAAAGAATAAATATTTAGAAATAAATTTTATTAAGGTGATAAAAGGGCTGTACACTGAAAGCTATACGTTGATAAAAGAAATTGAAGAAGATAAATAAATGGAAAGATATTCTATGTTCATGAATCAGAAGAAAAAATATTGTTAAAATGTCCGTATTACTGAAAGCAATCTGCTGATTCAATGCAATCCCTATGAAAATTCCAAAGGTATTTTCACAGAAATAAAAAAGACACTTCTAAAATTTGTATGAAATCACAAAAGACCCTGAATTACCAAAGCAATCTTGAAGAAAAACAAACCTATGGGCATCATACTTCCTGATTTCAAATTATATTACAAAGCTATAGGTAGTAATCAAAACAGTAGGGTCCTACACAAAGACAGACATATAGACCAATGCAACAGAATAGAGAGCTCAGAAATAAATCCACACATATACATTCAACTAATTTTCAACAAAGTCTTCAAGAATACACAATGGGGAAAGGATAGTCTCTTCAATAAATGGTATTGGGAAAACTGTATATCTACATGCAAAAGAATGAAATTGGACCTTTATCTTATACTACACACAAAAATGAACTTAAAATGGATTAAAGACTTAAACATAATACTCAAAACCATAAAACTCCTAGAAGAATACATAGGGAAAATTTCCTTGACATTGGTCTTGGAAATGAATTTTTTAGTATGGCATCAAAGGCACAGGCAACAAAAGCAAAAATAAACAAATGAGACGACATCTATGTAAAGATACAAGAATAAACAAACTCAGTTTCTCCTACCAAACTCTCTACTCTCACACAGTCATACACCACTTCTGACAGCAGGTGTGTGTGTGTGTGTGCTTGTGTGTAGCGTATTTCCCCATACACTAAGCAATCAGCCAATTCTCCAGATTCTGCAGTGGACACTAACTAGGTACCTTCTAATTCAATTCAGTTCAATTCTGACACTATCTACTTGGAGATATTGTCAGATTCCAGTTTTGGGGCTCAATCCCACAAGATTGTCCTTCACTTCAGATGCCAGTCACAAGTCCAGGCCTCCCGAACTTCTAACCAACAGGCTATAAATCATGATCTCCTCCTTAGGTTTGATTAATTTGCTAAGCCAGCTCACAGAACTCAGGGAAACACTTACATTTACTCCTTTATAATTATAAAGGATATTACAACAGATACTGTTGAACACCAAGATGGAAGAGATGCATAGGGTGAGATATGGGAGAAGGCGTGCAGAGCTTCCATGCCCTTTATGGGCACACCACCCTCCAGGCACCTCCATGCACTCAGCTACCCAGAAGCACCCTGAATTAAGTCCTTCTGGGTTTTTATGGAAGCTTCATTATGTAGGCATGATTTATTAATCATTGGACATTGGTGATCAACTCAACCATTACTCTCTCTGTCCTCTGAGAAGATTGGGGGGGTGAGGGTAGGGCTGAAAGCCCCAACCCTCTAATCGTGTTTTAATCTTTCTGGTGACCAGCTCCCATTCTGAGGCTACCCAGGAGCCCCCAGCCATCAGTCAACTCATTAGCATACTGAAGATACTCTTAACACTCCTGAGATTCCAAGGATTTTAGGAGCTGTATGTCAGGAGACCAGAACAAAGACCAAATACATATTTCACAATAACACAATCAAATAAAAAATTTCTGCAAAGTACAGGAAACAATCAACAAAATAAAAAGGCAAACTATAGAATGGGAGAAAACGTTTGTAAACTATACATTAAATAAGGGTTAACATAAAAAATATATAATGAACTTATGCAACTCAATAGCCCAAAAAACAAACAAACAAAAACCCCCACAACTCAAAAAACAAATAACCTGATTTAAAAAATGAGCAAAGGACCTGAACAGCCATTTTTGAAAGAAGACATAAAAATGGCCAACAGGTATGTGAAAAGGTATTCAACATCAATAATCATTGGGGAAATGCAAATCAAAACCACAATGAGATATCACCTCACATCTGTTAGGACAGCTATTATCAAATAATAACAAATGTTGGCGAGAGTGTGGAGAATAGGAAACCCTTATACACTGTTGGTGGGAATATAGATTGGTACAGCCATTATGAAATTGTATGTGAACTCTGGGAGGGTAGAAATTGTGTTGTCTTGAGTATAATATAGTATACCTAGCAAATGACCTGGCATATAGTAGACAAAGATAATTATTGAATGAATGATTCAAGTCTGTTCAAGGTTTGACTGAAAGGAAAATCTCAAATGAGGCAGGACACTGTCTCTGGGAAGTAGATTAATTTGACTTATTTTTTTACAAATTTTTTGCCCCCTTGATGCAGGAGGTATCCCAATGAAGGGAAGAAAGCCCCCTGAACTTGCCAAGTGGGTTCTTGGCTTCTCAGAGGAATGAATTCAAGAGTGAGCTGCCTACCTATAGGAATGTTTATGGAGAGAAACAGACAAAAGATCCTACTCCACAGACTAGGGGTCCTTTCCCGAGTAGGAGGGGAACCCCTTATGGGGCAATGGTAATGTTTTTAAATGTTCAAAAGCCCTGTTAGGAAACAGCCATATGTACATGACCAGCATTGTCTTGATGTCAGGCCGTAAAGAAAGGTTAATCATAAACTGCCCTGACAGAAAAGTAAGCACAGGCAGTTTGTAAGGCATCCAACTTAGTAATTCATCCATCCTCGGGTGGTCCTGGGCTGGCAACTTGCAGGCAGCTTCCTTGTTCAGGGTGGTCAGGGTCTGGTATCAGTCAAAATGCCTGTACTCAGGCTCTCTTGACTTTCCTTTTCTGCCTTATCCCTACATTGCCCTCAATTGCTTTATATTTAAAGGCTGAATTCAGGCTATCTCTGCTCTCACGGCTGCAAGGTGATCTGATTTTCGTTTGAAGGAGGTGTAAGGCATGGGATCCAAAATGCTCAGGCTGCAGTGGGTTCCATATTGTGCATGAAATGTCTGACCTTGGTCACAGTCTCAGCCTGACTCCCAGGGCATCTGTGTCAGTGTCTGCCCAGGTCTCTACTGGAGAGCTGGCACCCATCTGCCCTGGAATTGAAAACCTCTGTATTTGACTTGCAATGTGGCTCATGCCCTAACAGGAGCCAAAACAAATGAAAGATGGCATCAAGAGTTGGCTGTGGTCCTGGATCTAAGTTGGGGCACTCAGAGGCTTGCCAAGGGATTAGGATGGGGTGAGCATGATATAATTATGATTAGATGATTGGATGGTGATTGTAATATATAAGATAGACACACCATCCACAGAGCTCTGTGCCGTTACATTATGGAAACTGGTGCCAGGGATGAGGGCCCCCTCCCTTCCTACCTAATCAGCAATTATGATCTGCCCTGCCTTCTCTGAGGGGCCCTGGACATTAGCCACCTGCTGCAGGACACCACTTCAGAGCTGGGCTGGGAGCCACTGGCCTTCTTGCACCAATCTTGAGCCGGCAAAAGCAAGCTGCAGTGCGTGCATCATTAGACAGAAATTGGGGACTCAGGCAGGCTGAAGAATTTCAGCTGAAATGGAATCCATACATAAACAGCTTAAAACAAGAATGTTTCAGACACTTGCTTGTCTTAGCCAATTTACAACCATCTTCACAGAGAGACTTGGAATTTGTGATCAAGACAGAAGCAAGGGCCTGAGCCCTACCCCAGCCCTGCTGTGCTAGACTGAGACTTTGGGCAAGTCCCTTCCTGGCCTGATCTTACATTTACTATGGGGATGGACCAGCTATTTAATATCTCAGCTCATTTTAATATTCTATTATATTTTACTCAACACTGTGGCCCAGAGCCTAGCAGAGTACCTGGCACATACGAGGCCCTTAATAAGAATATAGATTAAGTATTTTTTGCATATCAGGTACTGTGCTAAGGACTTCACAAACATTATCAGCCCAGTGAATACTCACAAACATAGGAAAATGGGGACTCAATGAGATTAAATAAGCTGCCCAAGATCACCCACCAGTAAGGGATAGAACAGAAACTTACAATCAGTTTTTTTTAGGCTCCCAAGTTTATGTTTTTTGACCACCACACTGTGCTGTGTCTCAATAAATAACCCAAATGAATGCATGAGTGTTATTTATTAGGCTAGACTAGAGTTTTGGTGAGCTGATAGATTTAGACAGAAAATTGCCTTGATTGATTTCTTTGGATTGTCAATGGACAGGTCAACACATGTGTCATTGATAAGAGGAGCATCCATAGATACCAAGCACACAGCAAGGTAGAAACCTATTAAACATCCCAACAGCAACAGTTAGTAAAATTTTCCCTCCTAAACCTTCTGGGAAACACAATACCTTCAAGCTACTCTTTCATCATACCAGCAATTGAAAGTGCCCTCTTCTCTAAATCTGGAAGTTTGACTCATAAAAAATAAAAAAAATAAAAAAAGGAAACATTGATTTTTCAGAAGCAGGACTCCAGTGTGGCCTGAAGGGCAGGGATTTGGCCTATTCAGTTTCCTTTATTCTGAGCCTGGCCTGAATCCCCTTCTAAGCTCTCTGATGGAGAGGAGATAAGCAGGAGTGGAGTCAGCTCATGTGTAAGTGTTAAGTGCAGCAAGAGGCAAGATCCACCTTCAGTGCAGGCCTCAGCAAAGGGTAGAAGAAAAGAAGGTAGGTTTGGCCCCAGAACACAGAAGCTAGTATGGCCCTCTGAGCAGCAGAGCCAGGGTACCTCCCGGTGTGCTGCTATGGAGACAGTAAAGGCCTGCAGGAGAGTCTGTCAGTCCCTGAGTAGCATCAGGAGTCTGGATTTTTCCCATTTTGAGACTTGAGCCCAAGTATGTACAAACCTGAGTGTGATGGATGTGTGTTGCATTTTCTTCTTAGCACCACGCTCCCTTCGTCTAGCAATGGGACCTTGATTTGATTGAGGGGAATTCATTCTTTCCTCTATGCAGCCCAAGGGTTTCTGACAAAGAAGGCAAGCCCAGGGTGGAACACATGACCCAGGCCAAACCAGTGGGGGGTATTTTATCCCCACCCACCTTGTATAGTTTAGGGATGGACACTCACCCCAAGTCATGCCTGTTGGGGTCAATGAGCCCCAACCCATGACTTTGGTTTGCCCTCTAAGGGAAGTAGGCTCTCCAAGACAAGCTAACTGCCATGCTATAACAAGATTGAAACTACAGGGTGACTCCACACAGAGCTTGAACTTGGAGCCAACCCAGAGGTGGCAGAGTTGTAAGGTAAACTCAGGGAACATTGTTTATGTTCTGAATTGTGCCATATCCACGGGAGTTTCAGTTATGTGGGCGAATAAATTCTCTTTTGCCTAAGCCAGTGAGGACGGAGTTTTATGTTGCTTTCAAATTGAAGAGCTGACTGATTCACTGACCTTTAGCTGCTATTCTATTTCCCTTTCCCATGGACCAAACTCCTCTAATGTGTGGGTTGAGAAAACATAAAAACTGAGCTATGAAACTGAGGGTGAACCGGGACAGGCCCTCACTCTAAGGAGAAAGTCCTATCTCACCAGTTTTGCTCAAATCACTGTCACTTTTGGTTCTCTTGATAATATCTCTGATAAAGGTAAACACTCCCTTTGATGTCCTGTTCTCTTGATAATATCTCTGATAAAGGTAAACACTCCCTTTGATGTCCTGCATTCCTTTATTTAGTGACATATGCATGGCATTTTATATTAAGGTGTTTAATAGCTATTCTTTTTGGGGGGGGTAATATGGATAGATAGTTAGGGTTGGGATTATTCCCCTTCCCCAGGTCGTTTTTAGGATGTATGTGTGCAGCCTAGTGCTCTCCATACCCTGTGGGAGGACAGTGAGTCATCGGGAGCCATGCCCCACTCTGAGCAATATCTCTGGTGGGAGCATCCTGATTTTAAATCCATGTATTTGGAATCTCTGAGATAACTGGATGAGAATACCCCTCCCCAAGTCTAATATCAAAGCCTCACCTTTTCTATTATCAATGGTGGGATGTGAATAGTTATGTTGGCAAAGGAGGAATTGGTGGTGATAGAGGGAATTGTGAAAACTGCTGCAATGTGGAAAGCATTAGGAATATAGGTTCTTTATGAATGTTCACTCCCAGATGCTGGGCTTGTGTTGGTGCCTGGTTTGCCTCCACTGTGCACATGTGTACCATGAAGTCAGCCAATCCTATAGTTCTTGAAGTCATACTGATCTCTGGGATCATAATGTTACCCAGGAACCATGATTGCTAGGTGGTTGAGTGGGGCAAACTACATCCTTGCTGCTCCAAGGAGTCTGAAGACCAGAAGCAGCACCAGCATCATCCCGGAGCAAATTAGAAATGCAGGATCTCAGGTCTCACACCTGACCTACTATATCAGAATCCCCAGGTGATTTGTATGCACAATAAAGTAGGAGAAGTACCTGTCTATACCTACCGACTCCAGTACTTCACTCAGATCAACACTTAATGAGCACCCACTGTGTTCTGGCACTCTGCTGGGTATCAAATATAAAGATGAATAGTGCATCATCTGTCTAAAGGGCTCCTCACAGCTTACTTACTTCTTACTTCTTTCTCCAATCTCTCCCCAACCCTTTGCATTTTGGCTTTTGCTCTATCTCTGCACTGAAATGCTTCCTTTGAAGACCACTAATGACCTGCTTTTTGTCAAATTCAGTTTTCTCCTCTCAGCGGCATTTAACACCCTAACATCTCCTGCTTAAATGCTGTCTTTTCCTGGTTGTGCTGACATTGTGCAATCCTGGCCCTTCCTTTTCTGCCCTCCCTTCCCACTTTACATTTATTGGCCTGTCTTCCTCTTTCCCAGAGCTCTCTCCCTCTCCACCCGTTTTCTCACCGGGTTACCCTCTCACCAGTTTATCTCATCCAGGGCCTTGACATGAACTACTTTTATTATGAAGTCGTTGGCCCTCCAGGAACACAAGAACTGCTGATATGAAGAGGACCTTGGGCTTCTCTTTCCTATAGACTCTTTTTTGGAAAGCTGGCAATTGCTTCCAGTAGGGAATTCAATTTGGAGCGTGTCCCTGAAATGAGGGGAGTAGGTATTTGAGAGTATTGCTGCTGTAACAAATTATCCTTCGATGCTATAGCATTACCACAAGCTTAGTGGCTTAAAAAAAATTTATTATCTTACAGTTCTGTAGGTCAGAAATCTGATATGGGTCTCATGGGGCTAAAATCAAGGCATCTGGAAGGCTGTGTTCTTTTCTGGAGGCTCTAGGAGAGAATCCGCTCCCTTGACTTTTCCAGCTTTTGGAGGCTGCCCAAATTCTTTGGCTCCTGGCCTCTTCTTCCATCTTCAAAGCCAGCAGCAGGGGCTACGTACTTCTCATGCTGCCGTCACTCTGGTTCTCTGCAGCTTGGGAAGGTTCTCTGCTTTTAAGGACTTGTATGATTGTACTGTACTCACCTGGATAATCCAGGCTCCTCTTCCATCTCAAGGATCTTAACTTTAATCACATTGCAAAATCTCTTTTGTCATGTAGGTAAACATATTCATGGGTGCAGGGATTAGGATGTGGACATCTTTGAAGTCTATTATTTAGCCACCATAACTTGACTGAGAGAGTAGAGGTTAGAGGAAGGGGGTTGGAAGGGTGGCACATCCCCCGTGTGCCCAGCATAGATCCAAGATAAAATGAGTTAACAAGACACCTCAGTGCCAAAATCTGAAAGGTGGGAGTGAGAAGGAGGGGTTGGATGGGGCAGAGATGGCGTGGGGAATGCAGAGGGGTGCAGAACTCAGGCTCAGCCACTGTGCACTGACGGTCCTAAGTTTATCCCCAGTCATGTGTCGAACAGCACCACCCACTCAAGTTCAACACTAAACTGGTTGTCTCCTGCATGTCATTCATTCTCTGTGTTTTCCCGCTATTTAGCTTGTGATTCAAGGTGAGAACTTCAGTCATCCTGCTTTCCTTTTCAGTCATCCTCACACCAACAGGTTATGGACCTCTGTCAAACCTTCTTTGCCTGTGTTTCTCAAACACAGCTATTGTCCCAATGCAGGCCTCCCACGTCCCTCTGACCCAGGAGCTAACTTTTAAACTGGGCTTCCTGCCCCCATGACTATCTGAGTTCAGTCCATTTCCCATGCTGGCCTCAGGTGATCTTCCACAGATCACCTTAATCCAACTTAAAGATTTCCCTCTGCCTTCAGGCTCAAGTCCATACTTGGCATGATTTTCAAAGCCAATTTGGCAACAGTCTCCATATCTTGCCTTATTTTTGCCAAATTTCATGCTGTACTCTACACTTCACCCTCTCTGAATCCTTACTTTTCTTCAAGCATGCCCATTCACTCTTTCCAACTTTAGCAATGTTGCTCCCTTCACCTGCCCTCCTGATCCCACGAGACTCAGCTCAGCTGCTCCCTCCCTTCACCCTTTCTAGGTAATCTTGGTCACGCCTCCCTCCCCAGACTTCTGTAGCCTACTGCACACATTGCTATTGCAGCATCTAGCATATTGCCTTGTACTTGTGTGTGCATCCATCTTCCCCTCTACATGTGCCAGGCAATGTTGGGAGAGCCCTTCTCTGTCACTGTGGAATTTTATTTATATATCTTATTATTAACAAAGCTTTGTTGGCACACAGGACTAAGTTCATTCCCCCACCAGGCCACACCATTCTTCAGAATGGTGACCCATCTATGTCACTCATGTAGTGCCATTGTTTTGCATAGTGCCTAACATACCCTAGGTGCTCATGTTGAATAAATGAATGTTCTTTCTTTATTCAAATCTGAGAGCTAAGAAGTGAAGCCCCTACCTGCTCACCCAGGGGAAAAAGAGACTTGCCTCACACTCTCCACCCTGAATATCTATCTCTTTGGTCATGGTTCTTTCCTTTGGTTATGCCAAGGATGGTGTGGATTTTAGTCTGAAGGAAGGCCAAAGGCAGTCATCCTTGGGGTTTCTTTCTAACTTAGAGATGATGTAGAGTTATGCTTCTAGGAAAAGCTGATGTTGGTTTCTGGTTATCATTGCTCAGAAATAATCTGAGATGAATCCACCGTGTCCTCTGCAGCTTTCTATTTGGATGCATTTAACTTTTATTGCCATTAGCTTGTTCAATTGATCAATATTCTGCTATTTGCCAAGCTCTATGCAAAGCCAAGTGGAGAAGAGAGGGGAATCGGAGAGGCTCCTGTCCTCATAGAGAAAGTAGTCAAGGTTAGCACTGTACTAGCTAGCAAGCAGCACTCTGGGGATTCAGGGGAGCTTGGGTTGAAGCCATGGTGCTGGCTTGGGGGCATATCCCAGACAGAACTCAGACCTGCCAGTTACCCCACTGGCAAAGATATGATGTGTTTTCTGGATGTGTTAACCAAGGGCCTGACTGGCGAAGAAACCACACCAGCAAACCAGAAGGCAACAGGGACTCACAAACCTATCAGCACAGCAGGCCAGGCAATGTGCACAATCTACTATCAGGTTCGACAGTCCTTTCATTTAGAAACTCCCATCTTTTGTTCCACTAGAGGGTCACAGATTGGTATTTCAGAGAATCATAGCATCTGAATGTTAGTCAAGACCTGAGAAAAGCTCTGGCCCCAAATTTCATTCTATTCTTGAAACCCAACCTTACAATTTTAGTTGAAAAGACCATGATTTCCCCATAGAAATGCAGTCACACCTTTGTCATGAGTCAGGTGACTAAATATGAATGTCTGTTTCTAGAGTTTCTATTTTGTGCCATCTCCCTAGCTTCTAGCTATCTGAACTTCACAGGCTAGTGATTTTTATTGTTTTTAATGAGTGTAAGGCTTGGGGTGCTACTTCTAAGTAATTTTTTGTTGAGGTATAACAACAAAAGTTTTTGTTATGAATGTATAACAGGAAAAAGCCTAAGAATATTGCTGATCAATTTTTACAAAGTGGACACACATATATCCACTATTATGATAATGGTGTACATTATCAGCACTCTAGAAGCTTCTCTTGTGCCCTCTTCCAGTCATTTATTCAATATATGCATCCATTTCTATCATATTAATAGAAGTAAAATTGCTGAGTTATAGAGCATGTATATATTTGGCTTTAGTAGATATTGAAAAACATTTTTGCAAAGTGGTTTTATCAATTTACTTTTTCAACAGTTGTTTGTGAGAGTTCCAGTTACTTGCATCCTTGACAACAGTTGGTATTGTCACTCCTTGCCATTTTAGCCATTCTAAGGGGTGCATAACAGAACCTCATTATGGCTTTAATTTTCATTTTTCTGTCAACTTCTAATGCCAAACGACTTTCCATATGCTTTTTTTGCCACTTGAGTATTGGCCATCTTGTCCAAGTTTGTTGCTTTCTTTTTGCTGCATTGTTTATCTTTTTTAAAAAAATTAATTAATAAGGATATATATAAGTATATATATATATAGGAATTCTTGGTCAGATATATGTATTAGAAATATCCTCTCCTATACTTACCAATCTTTTGCTTTGTTTAGCACCTTTTGTACCTCGTTTCAGAAGTATTTGCCTACCTCAAGATCATAAATATATTCTTTTATGTTATCTTCTCTGGAAGATTTATTGTTTTAGCTTTCAGATTTAGGTCCATGATTCATCTGGATTGATTTTTGAAAATGGTGTGAATTGGGGTCAAGATTCTTTTTTTCCCCCTAAAGATGTTCAATTGACTCAGCAATACTAATTGAAAAGACCATGATTTCCTCACAGAAACCACAGTCACACTTTTGTCATAAATCAGGTGACTAAATACAAAAAAACCTGTTTCTAGACTCTCTATTTTTTGTCATTGATCCATTTGTATATACTGGCACCATTCTACTCAGTCATAAATATATTAGCTTTATAAAAATATTGCTATTTAATAGTGAAAGTATTCTAACTTATTTTGTCTTATGTATTTCAGGCCCTTAGCATTTTTATATAAATTTTAAATCCAGCTTGTTAATTTCCACAAAAATGCATTTTAGTTCTACTTATATATTAAACTCATCCAAAACATATTATTTTTAAGTCAATGTTCACTTTGTTTTACTCATGCTTTTATTCTCTTGAATTCTCTTTACTCCTTTGCATTTTACCTGCTTATATATGAGGTCATTTTACTTCTGCTGGAGAACTTCCTTTAGTATTTATTTCTTTTAGTGTAGGCTTCCTCCTGATGACAAATTTCTACAGCTTTTGCCTGTCTTAAATATCTTTATTTTGTTTTATTTTTGAAAGTTATATTTGCTGGATGTAGAATTCTATGTTAGAATTCATTTTCTTTCATCACTTTTAAGATGTCACTTCATAATCTTTTCCCCCCATAATTTCCATTAAAAGTAACCTGCTAGTCTTATTGGGTCATTTTTTTTTTCTGATTCCACTTCTGGATTTTCTTTTGACCTGGGATTATACTAGTGTCTTGGTCCATTTGTGCTGCTATAACAAAATTCCTGAGACTGGGTGATTTATAAATAACAGAAATTTATTTTTTCAAAGTTCTAGAGGCTGGGAAGCCCAAGATCAAGGTGCTGGTAGGTAGATATGGTGTCTGGTAAAGGCTACTCTCTGCTTCCAAGATGACACCTTCTTGCTGCCTCCTCACATGGCAGAAGGGAGCAAAAAGGGAAAAACATTGTGTCTTTGAATGGTGGAAGTGATGGAAGAGCCAGGCAGCTCTCTGAAGCCTCTTTTGTAAGGGCATTAATCCCATTCATGAGCCGTTATGACTTAATTAGTTCCCCAAAGTCCTGATCTCTTAATACTATCACATGGGGGATTAACTTTCAACATGAATTTTGGAGGGACACATCATTCAAACCATAGCAAGTAGTTTTCCTATTTTTTGCATGTGTGCTTTTATTTATATTTAACCTTTTTGGGGTTTATAGAGATTCTTAAATCTGTTGATTAATGTCTTGGCCTTTTTCTCTTCAAATATTGCTTCTGCCTTCTGCTTTCTCTTCTTTTTCTTTTGGGATCTCAGTTACACATGTTAGGCCTTTCCAATTTGTTTTGTATACCTCACTTACTCTTTTCTGTATTTACCATTCTTTTTTTTCTATGTTTTAGTTTGTACATTTTCACTGTACTGTAATTTCCAGTTCATTAATCTTTTCTTCTGCTGTGTCTAATCTGCTGTTAAATCCATACTTTTAATTCTTAATTTCATTCATTGTATTTATCAGTCTTAAATTTATATTTGATTCTTTTTTATAAACTCTGGTAAAATTCTTCACTTGATATATATTTGTTTGAACATATCAATATTATTTTAAATATTAAATCTAATTAATAGTAAATTATTAATTTAATTAATTAATTTAAAATATGAATATAATAGCTCCAAAGTGTTCACCTGTAGGTTTACTTCTTTTTTTTTCCCTTGGGTTTTGATAATTTCATCCTGACTCCTTTCATACCTGGTTATATTTTATGGAATGCTGGACAATGTATATGAGAAATTGTAGATATTCTGTACAATGTTATCTTCCTCCACAAAAGATTAAAATTTCTTCTGTGCAGTAGTTAAGGGAAGATAACCTTTATGTAATAGTGGATAAAATGTTTGAAAGTTTCATTTCCTGCTTTGGAGGGTTCATTTAATCTCAATTGCCTTTAAACCTAAGGGAGAACATTTGAGAGGTCTCAAGTGAAAACATGCATTGTTTATCAGGGCTTCTTCCCTAAACTTTGACATAAACTAGCATCAATACACAAAATGGCGTTTATCACTACCTCTCGGCCTCCACATTGAGTCCGCTGAAGATGGTTAAGCAATCCTCATGCATATTAAATACAGCTGATAAGGAACCTATTAATATTTACACACAAAGGGATTCCATCCCCACCTTCACTACCGTAGAGTTCACCTCCATTCTCACTTCTGTGGAACCACCCCATCTCTCCCCACTCCCCCTCACCCCAGGTACAGGCCACTCTCATCCTATCCTACCTCCATTCTATGCCTATCCCTGTCCTATATCCTATGCATAGCTGAGGAATACCATTTAATCTAA
This sequence comes from Eulemur rufifrons, assembly GCF_041146395.1. Lineage (NCBI taxonomy): Eukaryota > Metazoa > Chordata > Mammalia > Primates > Lemuridae > Eulemur > Eulemur rufifrons. Next base: position 120,474,436 of record NC_090989.1, read on the forward strand.
TTTCTCCCTGTGAGCATTATTATCTTCAAGGAATCACGCAGAGTTCTGCCTCCCAGATACACAGTGATTGAGACCAGGCCTTGCAGACCTGCCATCTGATAAGTTTCTACGCCATGGAGGAATGCATTGGGGAACACAGCAATAACTGTTTTTATCCACTCTCCTCCCAGAACTATTAGGACCAATCCCATAATTCTCACTATTCCATACATCTCTGATTAGCAGCAGTCACTGGCAAAATTCAAACCTCTCCTGGACAACTATAATCTCCTGTACTCTCATCTGTAAACTATTTTGTACATCTCTTAATCAGACTCCAAATCTCTCCTGCTCTGTGCCTTCTGGAACAAACTCTGTGCAATTATATTCTCCCATGCCATCAGCTTTTCTCAGACATCCCTTGTATTTAGGGAACTAGGCTGTCCAATTAGACATTGTGGAGCCGAGGAAAGCATTCCTGCTGTGCCCTGTCTCAATTCCTGCCCCACAGAATTTGTGAGAATATGTCAGCAAATAAAATGGTTTTGTTTTATACTACTCAGTTGTAGGTGGTTCGTTATACAGCAATAGGGAAATAGAGCCCATCCAGTCCCTGGAATATACAGAAAAGTTTTATTCAGAGGACTCCCACATTTATGAATTAAGCCTAAACTTCTCTCTCAAGCCTCAGATTTAAATACTCACTTGCCTCCTTGACACCTGTATTTGAATGTCTAATAGGGCACTTTAAAGTAATATTAAATACTCTTAAATTTCTGACTCCTAAACCTGCCCCTATCCCACTCCTAGTCTTATTTTAGTGAATGGCACAAATATCTACTTTGCCTTTTATCCCCACATGCAGTCTACCTGTAAGGCCTATAGACTCTGCCTACCTGTCTTCATCTCCAGTCACTTCCTGAGGTACCTCTTACCTTGTACCTACATTTCTGTAAGAACCTCCACCTGGTCACCATGCTTCTGAGCTCAACCTTTCTAGTCTCTCCTCCTCACTGCTCAATGAAAGATTGTTCTAAAATGTAAGTCTGGCAGGCTAACTGCCCAGTTCAAAATACTTTAGTGGTTCTTCAGTATTTAATAGGATAAAACTCAAAGTCCTTATAGTCACATGTAGGGAATTTAATAATCTGGACCTTGGTCCCCAGTCTCCCTCTCTCTTTCCTACATTGCTCTAGCTACACAGAATTACCAGGCTCCCTGAACACACTGACCCCTTTCATACCACTGTGTCGTTATTCATGCTGTTCCTTTGGAATGACATTTTCTTCTCCCACTCCTCTTGCCATATACCTGGAAAATTCAACATCCTTCTAGACCCTACTTAGGTGACACTTTTTTGGTGTGGTCATGCAGTCTCTTACCTCTACTACTATTCACATTTTTCCTTGTGAGTTGTATACTCATGTCATAATACATTTAGAAAGTAGAGAGGGAAAAAAATAAATCAGGTATAATACTTTCTCAATAATACATTTTTAAAATTTGTTTTGTTTTCTTCTTGTTTTCCCCTGACTATTAATTCACACATATACACTCAGTTGTAATTAGGGCCTACATGTAGTTTTGTACTCTGCTTCTTTCATTTAACACAATATCAGCAAAGCATTATCAAGAGAGTGAAAACCTGAAAATAATACAAAGGCCCAACAATAGAGAATGATTAAGTAAGTTATGTACCATCTCTGTTAAGAAGCCCTAAAAATTATGATAATAATCATATTCATGGACCAAAGGAAGTAATATTGCTAAGATGTTAATTATCCCCAAATTGACCTATAGATTCAACAAAACCCCAATCAAAATGCCAGCAGGTCTTTTTGTTGAAATCAACAAGCTGATTTTAAAATGCATGTGGAACATTTATACCCCCATAATATGCTGGAATAAAAAAAAATAAAATGCATGTGGAAAGGCAAAGAACTTAGAATAACCAAAACATTTTGAAAGAGAACACCGTTGGAGGACTTACATCACTTGGTTTTAAACTTGTTATAAAGCAATAGTAATCAAGAAAATGTGGTACTGATACAAGGATAGACATATAGATCAATGAAATAGAAGAGAGAGTCAAGAAAGAACCTCACACATATATAGTCAATTAGCTGTAAACAAAGGTGCCAGAGTAATTCAATGGAGAAGTAAGTTTTAATAAATGGTCCTGGAACATCCATATGCAAACAATGAATCTTGACCTTCAGCTCATTCAATATATAGACATTAATTCAAGATGCACTGGAGACCTAAATGTAAGAGATTAAACTATAACACTTTTAGAAGAAAACAGAAGAAAATATTTATAACTGTGGTTACATAGTGGTACAAAAACATGAATCACAAAATTGAATTAGACTTCATCAACAGTAAAAACTGTTTTTCTTTGAAATGTGATGTTAAAAAAACAAATAGGCAAGCTCTAGACTGGAAGAAAATATTTGTCAAATTGGTATTTAATATTCAAATAAGTACTTATATCCAGAATATATAAAGAACTCTCACCATTCAATAATGAGAAGACAATTCGATGTTCTAACTGGCCCTACTCTGTTGATAATAGGATTTCAAATTATTTTAAAGACACAGAACCAAGAAGTTGCAAGTCATGTAGCCAAAGTATGCACAGAAGACTTTGACCTCAAGTAACACCTGAAAGTTAATTCTTACCCCTCCACCCCGCCGACTCCTATACAGAACAAAAGGATCAGGACATGACCTCCAAGTGTCATAACACTTTCAAACGTGAGGGGTCCTGCCCAGGAATGTCTGATGTTAAGACCCAGTACCATACCTTACCATAAATGGTCTTGCTTAGTGTCCTTCCAACTGAAACCTGACCTGCAAGCGCTTCTGCATACTGGCCTACTCTCCCTTACCCACAATACTTGCTCCAGACCCCAGATTAGGGAGACAGATCTGAGCTTGGCCTCCTGTTTCCTTGCTGGTCAACTTGCAATAAAACTTTTTCTTTTCTCAAAAACCAGTGGCTTCTATGTATGTCAAGTAGCGAGTCCATTGCTCAGTAACAAAAGCATGCTGAATATCATCAGTCATTGCAAATTAAAACCACAATGAGATACCACTACCCTTTTATTAGAATGACTAAAATGAAAAAGACTGACTCTACCAAGTATTAGTGAGGACATGGAAAACTAGAGCTCATTATTGTGGTAGGGTTGAGCAACTGAAACTCTCATTTATTGCTAGAGGGGTTGCAAGACAGTGCAGCCATTTTGGAAAACAGTTTGGCAAGTTTTTATCAAATTAAACAAACACCCACAAATTGATCCAGTAATCCCACTTCAAAATATTTATCCAAAAGAAATGAAAACATATATCTACATAAAGATTTTTATGTGAATATTTATAACAGCTTTCTTCATAGTAGCCCAAAATTGGAAACAACCCAAGTGTCTATCACCAGGAAATGGATAAAGCATGGTGCATCCATGCAATGAAATTCTACTTAATGATAAAAAGGAACAAAAACATGGATGAACCTCAAAAGCATTATGCAGAGTTAAAGAGCCAGATATTAAAAAAAAATCACATAATGTTTGATTTGACTTATATAAAACTCTAGAAAAAGCAAAACTACAGTGACAGAAAGGATATCAGAAGTTGCCAGGAACTGGAGTTAGGGGAAGTGACTAACTAAAAAGTGGTATGAGGGACCGTCGGGGTGGTACAAATGTTCTATACTGTGATTGTAATGGTGTTTACGTGACTGTATACGTTTGTTAAAATTGATTATATTGTGCATTCAAAAGTGAATTTCATGGATCATAAAGTAGCCCTTAATAAAGCTGATAAAAACTTTCAAGTACGCCAGAATCCATAGTTACAAATGTGAGCTAGTAACATGGAAATTGTAGATTTTTGTGCTAGCCCCGTTTTCTCTTTTGTGATGTGTCTGTGCACAGTAGTTTTGCCTTTTTATGTGCAACTATTGGTTTGCATGCCTACTTCTGCTGGACCATGAGTTTTGTTTTTTGTTTTGTTTGGTTTTTAGAGATGGGGTCTCGCTCTTGCTCAGGCTGGTCTCAAACTCCTGAGCTCAAACGATCCACCCGCCTCAGCCTCTCAGAGTGCTAGGATTACAGGCGTGAGCCATCGCTCCTGGCCCTGGACGATGAGTTTTTGTTTATTCAACTTTGTACTTCCCAAGGACCTGGCCAGGGCCTAACAGAGAGTATATATTCTATCCATTCAATCAAAAACTGTTTATTGCAACAATTTTTTAAATTTTTAATGATTATGGATACATAATAATTGTATATATTTATGGGGTATATGGTATTTTGATATAGGCATACAATGTGTAATGATCAAATCAGGGTAATTGGGGTATCCATCAACTCAAGCATTTATCATTTCTTTGTGTTGGAAATATTCCAATTCCACTCTTTTAGTTATTTTAAAATATACAATAACTTATTGTTGACTATAGTTACCCTGAAACAAATGTTTAATGATCATTAGCTCGATAATCACTAAAGAATCTAACATAGGTTGCTGCTTACTTCTTTGAGTCTGGTGGGAGCCTGTTCCTTGCAGGTCCTGCTCCTGTCTTCATGAGAACATGTAAGAATAAGGAATTGGCCAGGCATAGTGCCTCACACCTATAATCCCAGCATTTTTGGAGGCTGAGGTGGGAGGATTGCTCAAGGCCAGGAGTTTGAGACCAGCTTGAGCAACATAGTGGGACCCTGTCTACAAAAAAATTAAAAAATATTAGCTGGACATGGTGGCAAACACCTGTAGTCCCCACTACTTGGGAAGCTGAGGCAAGAGAATAGCTTGAGCCCAGGAGTTTGAGGCTTCAATGAACCATGATTATGCCACTGCACTCCAGCCCAGGTGACAGAGTGAGACCTGGTCTCTAAAACAACAACAAAAAGAATAAGGAATTTTATTTTACCTCATAAAAAATTTATGTAATGCCTGTTCTAAAGGATTTATAAATATTAATTTAATATTCATGACAACCCTAGAGGGTAGGTAATATTATCATTATTCCCATTTTACAGAAGAGTCAATCAGTTGAGGCACAGAGATGTTAGGAACTTGCTTCAGTTTGCACATTGAGTCAGCAGCAGAGCCAGGATTTGAAGCAAGGCAGTCCAGCATCAGGGTCCAGGCTCTTACTCTGCTTGGGCATAAGATGAGCCTCTGTTGTGAAAAGTGTCCTAGAGGAGCTCTTCTGCAGACACACATCTGTGCCTCTTCCCAGAAGTGCCTGCTATGGTCAGCCTTGTGCCCCACCCCGCTGCTGTCTGCTTTCATGGCATTTATTGCCCTCATCCTCCTAGCTCTCTGGCCTCTGGACCTCCCCTGTGTGGCCTAGTTCTCTGAGAGCTTGCCTCTTCCATGGGAGAACTGGGGTGTGGGTCTCAGGTTGTTCTCTGGTTTGGCCTCAGTACCTACTTTGGGACCTGGCTAAATGGGTAGCCTTAGTTGGCATAGCCAACCTTCTGCAGACTGGGTTGGCTGTCTCCCTGGGTCTGTTCTAGGAGTCTTGGGTCAGATGGTTATTGCTGTCCACTGAAGGTCCAGGACTTCATTACCTACTGCTAATCAGTCCTGCTTGGGAGAGGGTGATAGCAGCTGCCACCAGGATGGACTGAAGCTGGAACTGTCTTCATAGTGACCAGAGCAGCAGAACAGCATCCTCCTCCTCCTCCTCCTTACCTCCCAGAACCCAGGAGAATGCAAACCACAAAGCTTGCAGACCCCTGACTAGGGAGAGAGTTGGCTGGGTTTGCTTCAGCATCTTGTGGATTGGGGGAGGCAGCTAAGAGCATGCTGAGAAGAGTCTGTCTGAGGAAGGATAATACAATGTTCATATTCTCTTCTTAGCCAAAGCTTTCACATTCATTAAAAATGAAACTCAACACTCTTTCTCTCACTGCAAGCATTAGCCCCCTCCCCCCACCCAACTGAAAGTGTTTGTATATTTGGGATTGAGTGGGTGTTGGTAGGAGGCTGGGAACATGGGTTTGACGATCTCAGTGTAATAATGGAACAGGCGGATTCAATGACGCCCAATTCAAATTAGTCACAAGGAAATGCATGATCATCAGCATGCCAGCACTAGGGAATCCCTCCTATTTACTGAAATAAAGTGTCACAAACAACAGCTAAAAGAAGATTGTGTGTTTTGAGTTGTGGGAGTGCTAATTTCTAAATTTTTTTTTCTAGAAAAGGATTTTAGAAACGTAAACCAAAAATATTTCGACTTGAAAAATACTTCGTAATTATATGTCATAAAATAATTAGGTCATGGCAAATTAGCACAAATGTTTACAGCAAAATTGCCATGTAAAACATTATCAGTAATATTATGCTAATTGCTTCAGAAGCAAAAGCTGATTATGTTTCAGCAGGATTAAAATTTGCCACGTCTGCATTTCTCTCTGGCGTCACCAGTTTTCCGTGAGAGCACCAAGCCTGTGATTACTGTAGAAGCTAAACTGCCCATCTTTGAGACACTGAATCTGTAAAGGGACCTTTCGGAATTCCAAGGTAAGGTGAGCTCATCAGTATGGGGGAGAATTCCCAAAAGCGCTCTTACACTCCAGTGGGAATTCACCAATGTGCTGTACCCAGAACGATCCCCTTTTGGGTGGGGCAGGTGCATGACGTGCTTTGAGGAGCGGAGGGAACATGGGAATAGGCTGGAAAGGATCTCAGAGGAGATCCCTCAGGTTAGTCCACACTTCTCAAACTTTAATGTGCACATGAATTTGTTAAAATGCAGCTTCTCTTTCAACACATCTGCGGTGGGGCCAGCATTTCCAATAAGCTCCCCAATGAGGCCCGTGCTGCTGGTCCAGGGACCACATTTTGAGTATAAAGGCCCTAGAGGAAGTCTTGTCCAGAGTTGCAAATTCAAACGTATTTGGGGCCAGGTAGGCAAGGAAGAGTGACAGGGATGGGAATAAGACAGTTTGGGAGGGCAGAACCTGAGAGGAACTGGAGGGCAAGCGAGTCCAGTGAAGGCATTCCAGGGCAATGGAAGAGGAGAGGAGAGAGGAAAGAAGGGAAGGAGGCTAGGCAGGCACTGCCCTGCCACTGGGGTCTTTGAGCCTGAGGCTCTGATTCTCACCCAAGCCGATCCTGAGTAAACATAGGCCTGGAGAGCAGAAGCGATTTGTCTCAGGCGCACAGCTGGCTAGTGGGCAGCCAGCACCCAGCTCCTCCTGCCTCCCACCAGGGAGGCGGTCTGTACTGAACCTCACTGGACTGGGAGACAAAACCACCGTTACTGCGGGAGCACACCCACCCGTCCTCGGCTGCTTCATACCCCCCATGAAGGCCAGGCCTTCCTGCCCCTGGTGCAATAGCAATCCTTGGGTTCTTCCAGGAAGTGCCTGCTGCCTCCTCGTGCCCAGACGATGGGCAGAAGCAGCCTTATCTTGCCGCCTTGGCCTCCTTGAAGGACCTTGGGCCAGTCACTTTCCTCTGCACCTCTGTTTTTCACCTGTGACATGAAACAACATTGAAGACCAGGAGTAGCAAGGCTGGGGAGAAGTGCCTTCGTAACAAACGGAGAGGCTGTACCTGGTCACAGCCTCAGCACCAGAGGAGTCCCCTCTCCTCCGTCTGTGTGGGGCTCACAGAGGCTGACTTTCTGGAGTGCCCAACACTGCAGAGAAGCCTCAAGGGGCAGGGATCTGGGTTAGACTTCATGTCAGGGTTTCCGTGGTCTTGCTCTAACCACAGCATTTTGGATCCTACATACTGTCCTGTGTCCCCCTTGGCTGAGGTCACCAAGTCTCATCCTGAGGATCCAGAGGGCTTCATTGCTTAGTTTAAGAGGCCTGTCAATACTTGAGGTGGGCTGTCATTCAATGAGTGCCCACTCTGCCTCACACACTGGGCTCAGGTGTTCACGGGAGTGATCTCGGTTATCCCCATTTTATAAGTGAGGCAGCTGAGGCCTAGAAAGGTTAAGCGACTTGTTCAAAGTCCCACAGACAGAGCCAGGGCTGAAATCCAGTGTCTCTAACTCTAAAGCATGCCCATGTCACCATCAAGTCTGCTGCCCCTTAATCCTCACCCACAGCCTGCGAGTGCCATGCCACTCTGTGTCTGCCTCCTTGCAGGCAGTGTGTAGCGCAGGGCTGGATGCTAAATACTTCTTAATGTCGCATGAACCTTTGATGTTGGGCTCCTTCCTTCTCCAAGAATGACTCCTGACATCTTGCAAAAGGCAGGTCTTTGTGAGAAAAGATGTTTAGCTTCCCAAGATCAGTCCCCTCAACACATGCTGCTGCCTCGAGTTTCCAGAAGGGCCGAGGGCTGGTGCAGCTGGGCTCCTGCTCACCACCTCCTCTCGCTTTTGCATTTTGAGCATAAGATCCGCAAAATACACTCCAACTGCTTCACATTATTTCCTTCTGCTCAGAATCATAACCCTCTCGATTATGTTATTCTTTTTTATTATTTATTGTGTGCCCTGGGGAGTTTTCATTTTAACCAAGACACTGGTTCAACTGCAAAATGGCAAAGAATGATTTGTAAGGAGATCAGTGTGGGGAGCTTATTAAAACATGTATTTAGGGGATGGTTTGGAAATAAGAAAGGGAAATCTCTCAGGAGAGGAAAGTTGAGAAGAAATCATGGACTATGAGGGAGGGAAAGGAAGGTAAGGTAAGACAGATGGGGAAGGATATTTAGGAAATGAAGTTAATAGCAAAATAAGAGGTAGATGGAGGAAAGAAATATGAAGTTGTGGATAGGAAAACAAACAAAAATCTTAGAAATGAATTATGATAAATTTGACTTCATTTAAAACAGAATGAAAATTGTCCCCCTCCATCCTGCAAACTCCCAATGGGTTTGAGCCTCAGCTGGGTTATTCAGGTGTTTTCTCTGAAGAACTGTTGAAATTCACACAGTCCTGGGAGGGTCTTCATCCTCACTCTAGAAGTGCAGGGGTCAACCGAGTACCTCAGCGACCCTAAGACACCTGCAGCCCCTTCCAGAGTGAGTGGCTTGGGCACCCACCTGCCCTGAGCCCAGCTGGGCAGCTCCAGGGGAAGAGCTGTGTAGAGTGGGCTTTGCTGTGACCACTGCTGTCCCTCCTCTAGGGCCCTTCTGTGTCAGTGGTGCCTCCTGGAGTTGCGCCACATGGTAGCCCTGTACCTGTTCCCAGGGACCCCCGAAGCCCACAGGGCAGGTCCCTTCTCTCTGGGACCCGGGCATCCGTTCATGTGCTCTTGCTGCCAGGCTTCCAATGCCTGGCGCAGGGCATCTCACTGGGTAGATGTGATTCACGGGGCCGACGCAGCCAGGCCCAGAGCGCCTCTGCGGGGCCTTTCCCACTGGTGTGCTCAGGAGGAGAGGAGTTAAGGGGAGTGTTTCCACTCAGGGAGCAGAAGAGCTTGTTTCCCAAGGCTCCAGGCGGTTCCGATCTCATCAGCAAATCCATATGCAGAGGCCCCATGCCAGGCTGCCAGGGACTGATGGCTGACGCTGCCCAGCCTCTCAGATGCAGTTAGACAGCAGTCAAGCCCGAGACAACAGACGGCAATTTCTTTTCCTCAGATTTCTGTTTCTGAAATGAGGAAGGCAGAATTCCTGAATTCTTGGGCTTCCATGGAGAAATGAATTCAGCAATGAAAAGTCCTGGGAATTTGAGATGCATGATTTTATTATGCCATTTTAAGAGAGAATGCCACCAAGCACTATCTTCTTGTTCTCTCTGGCATTGATGCTTTTAGCACTGCTTTCAGAGCCTCAGATAACCACTTATCTGACACGTGTGCACACACACACACACACACACACATCCCCCAACACACTAGGGCCCTCTGTGGTCGTCCCCACTCACTTGACCCTCAGTCCAGGTCAGCCTGATCACCTAAACTGTTGGGCAAGGTGGCCTTCTCTCTGCCCTCCCGGTGGCTGAGTGCCTGCCTAATTCTCAGAGTCTACACCTTTACTTCCAGCACCGGCCCAGGGGCAAAGTGAGTGTGCCCATTATCTCCCCTGCGGTAGGCAACATACTGGTCCCCCAAAGGCATCCACAACCTAACCTCCAGAATCTGTGCCTGTGCTATCTTACATGGTGACAGGGACTTTGCAGCTGTGGTTAAGGATCTTGAGATAGGGACATTACCCTGGATTATGTGTCTGGGTCTTTATAAGAAGGAGGCAGGAGGACTGGAGTGAGAGCCAGTATGACAACAGAAGCAGAGGTCAGAATGATGTGGGGCCATGAGTCAAGGAATGACGGCACCTCTGGAAGCTGGAAAAGGCAGAAGAAAAGCAGCTCTGCTGACACCTTGATTTCAGTCCAGTGAGACACACTACAGACTTCTAACCTCCAGAACTGTATAATAAATTTGTGTTGTTTTCAGTCACTAAGTTTGTGGGCAGCAATAGGGAACTAGGATAACTAGTGCCAACTAGTACAACTTGGAGTGTAGCCAGCATGACAGGCACAGGAAAAACTCTTTTCTGTCCTCAAAAGAGCAGGATGTGGTGTCCATGCCTGTTCACAGCACCTGGACAGCAGGGCAGGTGGGACAGGTGTGCTCAATCCCATGCCATGGGGTTCTGAGGGCTATAGACTGGATGTCAGGTTGTAGACCTTTGGCAGAAAGCCACAGGTAAAGTTTTAAATTTAAAACCTGTCAGACTCAGGGTTCAGGGCTAACCAATTACTAACATCCCTGAACCCAGGGGGTGAGGAGGCTACCTGTATAGGCTGTTGGAGGCAACTTGGCCCAGGTAGGCGAGCTGGGGCCTGGCAAACAGAATAGAACTCTTTCAGATCTTCACTTTTCTACTGCTATTGTTCCCATACCTGGCCGATGACCAGAATCGTGTGGGGTCCTGTCCTGGGGTATTTGAGGAGCTCAATCATAGGGACTGTCTGCAGTAACTTTCATTGCTCAAAGTATGGTATCTTGTGCCCTTCGTGTCCCAGCTGTGTGGACACATCTCTATGGCTCGGTCCCTGTCTCAGATTTTCATTCTTTCTGCCAGACACCCACTCCCACCTCAGCCCAGAGCACCCCACTGGTGGCATTTTGACTCATCCAGGTGTTGGTCAGCTGGTCACTGACCGTGGGGTGGAAACCAGTCTGCCAGGTCTCCATCCTAGGGCTGCCCAGCCTGGCTCCACTTCTTTGTCAGACAGCTCACCTGGTGAGGTCACAGCACAACCTCCCAGGGAGCTCAGAGGCCTTGGCAGCTCTTGCTTCTACCCATATATCACTTTTATAACCATGTGGGCTCGGAACCTCAGCCCTTTTAGTTCTTTCTGTTACCCTTCCCCACCCTTTCAAACTGGACCCTAGAACTGGAATAGCAGAACCATTTTACCTCCAATAGGCGGAGACTGCTGGAATGTTTGCAGCATTCTCAGCTTTCACTGTACTGGTAGGGACTCTCATATTATTTCCACTTAAAAAAATACCTATATATGTATCTGTCTATCACCTGTATGTGATCTACCTGTCTGTTTTAGGTCTTGTTCCTTTGAGCCTGGGAAGCGTGGCATAGGAGCAAAGGGTGACTGAATTGAAATCCCTGCTTTAACAGTTCTTGAATGTTTGATTGTGAGCAAGTTTCTTAGCATCTCTTGATCTCAGTTTCCCCATTTGTGGAATGGGGATAAAAATAGTACCTAGCACATTATGTTCTTGCCGAGATAAAATAAGCTAATTTGTGTAAAATTCTTAGAGCAGCAGCTGGCACGTTGTAAGTACTCAATAAATGTTAGGTGTTAATATTAGTGGTGCTAGCCTTTGAGAGAGATTTATTTGAGAAAAGGAAATTTTAAAAATTCCCCAAGTTTGATTGACTCTATATTCTGAAACTCCCCCGTTGCCAGCTTGACTCTGGGCAGGCCTGCAAATAAGGAGTGAAAGAGTGATTTCAAAGTCAGCCCACCTCTCCGACCCTGCATCCTTTTTGCAGTTGAGCAAACAAGTAGGAATAAGCTCAAAAGGCAGCAAGTGGAGGGCGGGAGAGGCCTAGCTTGCTCAAGCTGAGATAACTGAGAGTCAGCAGAGGGTGGCCCACGAATGTAATCCTCACACCATCTGCTTGCTGATTTTCCCCTCTGTTCCCCTCTTTGAGGAGCAAGACGTTCCGAGCAGGCAGAATCGAGGGCCCTGCAGACAGGTGGCCCTGGCTCTTCATGCCAGAGTTTTCAATTATGATGCCAGTCAATGGGAGAGAGTGGAGGGCGAAAATGAAAATGGAATATTTGGTTAGCGCTCTGACAAGCCATGAATCAAAACCAAGTGAAATTGCTCTGGGGTCTCCCGGCCTGTCAGCCTCCACCATCCATTCTGCTTGCCCCGTGGCAGTGTAATTCTGCACGCAGACACCGCTGTTCACGGGAAAGCAGACCCTAGCGCCGCATGGCTGGGCCCTTCTGCTGCCTGCCGTGCCAGGGGCATCCCTCAGGCCGCTGTGGACAGCCTGGCTCTGTGGCGGGGCAGAGGAGGAGGGCAGGGCAGGAGGAGGGGCTGTTGGCTGGTTGGTGCTGACACGTGTCCAACCCCCGTCACAGCGCTGAAGTGCCTGCTCCTTCCTCAGGGCCCTCCATGGGCATTCATCAATCCCCAGATCAATTCCCCACTGAGTGGCCATTCATCCTTACTTGAAGAGCCCGGCAGAGGCTCACAGCTGTCTGCACCTGCTGGGGTCAAGGCCAAGGGCTACCTCTGGTCAGAGGCCAAAAGGGAAGAGCTGTAAAGGAGAGAGTATCTTCACTGTCCTCTTCTACCTCCCTGTTCCCCTCACAGCCCTGGCTGATGGAACACCCATCAGGGCAGGAGCAGAGAGCGCTGGACAGGGAGCCCATAAATTGTAGATTTTGACTGAACACATGAGTGAAGGCATGCTTGTAAAGAGGCCAGGCTGATTCAATACAGCAAAGCCTTACCCATCCCAGGTTCTGCTATCCAGGCTGTGGAGAACTGGCTTCTTTTTTCCTCCTTGTCACTCATTTTCTCATTTCATAAACATCTGTTGAGCACAGTGAGGATTATGACATGATTCCAGCTCTCAGGACCCCCCATGGTCTAGGGTGGCTCAGACAGTGAGTTGAGCAAAAGAAGGCAATGAGGAGGTCAGCCTTGAGTTCTAGGAGGTACTATGGAGAAAGCTTGTGTCAAGAGAACCCCTGTGTGGTTAGTGCCCATCATGGAGATGCCAGTCAGGGCTGCTGCTTACAGTTGTGCAGGTTGTTCACTGCTCAAGGGCAAAGGTATGGGAGGACTAAGATCCAGCTCACTTTCCACTCACTAAACCACACACCCTGGCGTGGTTGTGTTTATCCAGAAGAATGGGGGCCTTTGGATTCATACAAGAGCATCAGTAGGACAGAGGCATCCCTGCAGTCAGACAGCAGAGAGGTCAGCATTGAAGCTCTGCAGCAGAAAAAGGTCAGGAGCTGCCAAGTGCCTCTGTAGCAGCAGAACAAGGCAGGGTCAGATCAGTGATGCCAGAACAGAGTCATAGCAGCTGATGTTGAGTTGGAAAGTCAGAGTAAAACCAGAGTCCAAGGAGCCAATCAAGCTCTAAACTGTCAGTAGTGAGTAGAAGGTGGGAAAAAGCCAAACTCTGTTTCGGATCCTGGTCTGTGGTGGGTTGATCGGGAAGGTCATCAAGTCTGATGCCATTCACAAATGTCGGCTTGAAGGCCACTGTTTCTGTCCCAGTGGCGTCTGCATCAGATGAGGGTGGCAGAGCACTGATGCAAGCCTTGGGGGCTCAGACCATGCTGGTGGTGCCTGGGAGCAGAACCAGGATCAGTGGGCAGAAGTTTCTGGTAGATACATTTTAGCTCAAGATAGGCAACCTTGCTATAAAAGAGGTTGCTTTGTGTAGTGGTGAGACCTCTGTCACTGGAGGTATTCAAGCCCCCATCAAGGAGCCTGCAGAAGTGATTCCTTGCTGGCTGGAAGTCTCTAAGGTCTCCTTCCCACTCCACATCATCTATACATCTCTGAGACCCAAGCCAGATAGCTTTCCTCCTTGTTAGAGAGGATTGATTGCAGAGGAAGTTGAAATTAATGACTAGCATGGGCTTTTAGGTTTTATTTGTATTTACATATCCCCCTCCTCCTAATCCTCTCCCATGTCCCCAATACCAAATCCATTCTGTGAGTATTTGAGAGAAAATTGCTCAGCCAGAGGCTGGAAAGAGCCATGTGGCTATTAGGCAGACAGTTCCTGCCCATGTCCACCTTGAGCATTTCAGTGCAGCAGGAAGGGTGACCACCTTGGCAGTAGGGATATGAGACACAGGGAGCTGGTGACACTGAGCATGGTAGAGGAGGGGAAGGGTCTCATGTAGGGCTTCTGCTGCCATTTCTGTCAGGCTTTGGAGAGAGGGTGAAGTCTTATACAGGCCCTGCAAGCTGTGTCAGAAAAGGGTATTGTAGTGGGATGTTTCTGAAGGTACAGCGTCCATTTCCCCTTCTGAAGCTATACCTTGATTTTCCTTTGGGGATCCATTTCTCTCCCCACTGCCAGGCCACGTGGTTTGGGGAGAGTGAGAAGTCCAATAGGAGATGAGTCTATTTAACTTTGTGTATCTTTTATTTTTCAGACTTATTTTTACACTTTAGCTCCATTTTCCCTCCCTCCTCACCTTTGGGCAACGCTGACCTGAGTTTTCTCCTTTCACACTTGGTAACGCTTCCCAGCCTGGGATACTGGGCTGTGGGCGATGCTCTGGTGGCTGGAAATTGTTGCCTTTTCCTTATCAAACTTGAGTCCAGCTTGATACAAGCTGTGTGGCCCCAGGGATTTGTCTTCAGGGATCTTTTTTTCATAAGGTACCAAGGCATCTCTTGGGAGAAGTGAGAGAGCATGGAGGCACCCAATTTTTGTGTCAGCATAAAGATCCAGGGCTGTGAGGAGAGGTAATCTCAATAGGGTCCCCCAGTCTCTCAAACTCAGCTACTTCCCTAGAATGGCGGCAGGGCTCTGACAGTTGGGGCTTCAGTGACGGGGTGGGGGGGGTGGTCAGCGACATTGGGCAAGGAGGGGCTACCCAGAGGCTTCACTGTGGACGCTGATTGGATTTTGCTGAGGGCATCCCCAACACTAGATTCCTCTGTTCTGGCATCAACAGACACCGGCAGGGGCATATCCATGAGCAGGAGCACACGCAGTGGAGAAGACAGAAAAGGAGGGGAGGAAGGAGGGGG
This sequence comes from Eulemur rufifrons, assembly GCF_041146395.1. Taxonomy (NCBI): domain Eukaryota; kingdom Metazoa; phylum Chordata; class Mammalia; order Primates; family Lemuridae; genus Eulemur; species Eulemur rufifrons. The sequence continues at coordinate 120,489,615 of NC_090989.1, forward strand.
ACGAGGGCATGTCTAGAATGGATGTCTGGACTGGACCACCTTGAATCATCCCCAGGGCTTCCTAGAGAGATTTGGGGAAAGTGTGGTAGACATGGGAGGGGCTGGGATTTGGGCAAAGTGGTGGGGGCACTCCAGAGGGGCAGAACGGTGAGGCTTGCTTCCCACTTGGGGGTGGCCTGAGAAATACGCATTCCAACAGGCTGACACTTCCTCAGGGAGCTTGATCCCAAAGGCTGCTTGCTGTTTGTCAAGATTCATGCTCCAGAAGAGAAACCCTGTCCCCTGAGCAGTGCCATGGTCCTCCCGGGGACACCTTCTCCAAGTAGTTCCAGCCCTGTCTTGGTGCCTTGTCTCCTGATCATGTCTCTAGCTCTGTCATCCTAGGTCTGAAGCTCTATCCCAGTGTGGGAGCCTCTTCCTGGGGGCCAAGACAGCCCTCTCAGCTCATCTCTTACTCTAAGTATGGAATGCTGTGAACGGCTCATAAGGTGGTATTTGAAAGGGTGGGTGGAATGGAGAAGCAGTCTATTTAGCTGCAGTTAAATGGGATCTCTAATTTGAAACCAATCCATGTCTGGCATTGAGCTCACCCCCATTTTCCTGATACACAGTGGGGACCAAACTGCCTCACCCTTCATGCTTGCTCTTCTAGAAGCTTCCTTCTTGCTGCTCGTCTGGCTTATTCCTGCTGCTCCTTTAGGACCCATCTCAGGAATCACCTCCTCTTAGATCTTTCTTGGCTCTTGTGGTGAACACTGCCTGTCCCCTTCAACCAAGGACTTGTGGCCCCAGCCACGGGGTTTGTGGTCAGCAGGCAGCACTCTGCTGTCAGCCCCTTCAGAAATCGCCTCCACTGCAAAAAGTTGCCTTGCTCAGCTCATGCCCCTTCTTGATGTGGCTCAGTTCAAGGACTGGCTGACGCAACAGTAGAAAGGCCTGACACTTTACTGGGCCATTTCAGCTTCAGAGGTCTCCATGTTGTTGGCCAAGGCTTTCACTGGGTCTGTGTCATGGGTCAAATTCTCCCACTGCCCAAACCTGCTTCTGTCCCCTCCCTTCCACAAAGGTCAATCCCTAGGTCACTCCTTAATAAGCCCTGCCTGCCGACTCCATGCCAGAGTCTGCTTTCCGAGGAGCCAGCCTGGGCAGCCATCTGGCTGGGTTAGGTACCCTTGACAAGCCCTGTGTTCTGTCTTACTCTGTACCCGGCGTCCCTCCCCATACTGTGAGCAGGTTCACTCCAGGTGCTCTGCTGTATCTGTTTCCAAATGCCTGCTGTCCAGCACAGTGCCCGAGCACAGCAGGTACTAAACAGGCGATGGCCTAGGTGTGGATGAATACACCAGACCCAGGGGGTTGTCACCAGCCAGTGGGAGGAGTCAAGGGGTTTTTAAAGGCCCCTAAGCTTCTTTTCTCAGCTCTCTTTTCCTTTATGAGATAGTAGTGATTTTGTTGGCAAAAGAGTTGGGTCAGGGTGCTGTCAGGCAGCAGGGATCTGAGAAGGGTCAGCCTAGGAGCCTGGGCTGGGGAAGCTGGAGCTGCTTTTGAAGGGAGTGGCCTTGGCTTTCTACAGAGTCCTGTCCCAGCTCGCCACAGCACGAGAGCAGAAGGGCCTTGGTGTAGGAGCCCCACAGGGGAGGAGGGGTGGATGCATCTAATTGTGCCACATCCCAGACAGCTCAAGCTCTGTGGGTAGTGACAGGAAGGAGTGGGCCTGGCTCTCACAGGGGAACCCCCTCGCCCAGTTTCTTGGGGCTGGATCATAGACTATCTTGTCCCAGGGAGGCTTCCAGTGGCACCACCTGGTTCAGCCACCTTCCTGCCTCCAGTTCAGGGACTCCTCTCAGTACCTTCCCTTCCCTAGGAAGCTCATAAAACCTTTCAAGTGCTCTACCCAAGAGGCAGGGGCATGGACACTGTGGCTTCTCAAGCTCCTTTTCATGTTAGGATATAAATGCTTATGGATGCACTTTTAAGTTAGGAGCATTTGGATTTTTTTTTTTTTTTTTTTTTTTTGCTTTACTACCTTCAAACAGTCCATAGATAAGCAGTGAATGATGCATCAGTGGTAATGGTTTTCATGGTTGGGCCCTTCCTGGCCACTTGGAACACTGAGGCTGGATAGTACCCTTCCGGAACAACATACTAATCAAATGTGAAGTGACAAATCTCAGCAATACTGCCATCCATTATATAATCGTTTATATTTTTCTTTGTAGCTACAATTCATGATTATTTTCCTGGATATTTCTGGACACATTTATCAAAGAGACGTAAAGCAAGGTGCCTTACGTATACAAATTGAACCCAAGAGCTAAAATATAACAATAATAAAATAGAAATAACCATTATAATAATATCACCCCCATTCTGTTATAAATGCTTTGCCCACATTGTCTGTTCAATTCTCACAATGACCCTACAAAGTGTTTAACATGAATATTTCGCCAGGTGAAGGAACTGATGTTTGGGAAGTTACATGGCTTGCCCACAACTGGTAAGGGGCAGAGATTAAGTAAACCGGGGCTCTCGGACTATAAGCTTGTGTTCTTTACCCTGCTCTGACCACTGTGGCTTAGTGCCCACAGCAAACAGCTGAACACCAGCCCTGTCCATGAAGCTGCACTGGAGTGAGGTGCTGTGGGAGGTGTCAGCAGGAGGGACATCACCTCTGAACACCACCAAAGAGCATCCTAGAGCAGGCAGTGGCTAAAGTTCAGGAGACTGGCAACACTATTCTTTTCAAATTTTTATTTTTATTTTTTTTAGCAGCGGAATTCTTTATTTCCCTCAAATGACAAAAGAACCTCAGCTTATAAAACAGATAAGGTTTGATTGGAATGAACTGATTTTATAAATTCAAATGTATAATATTTACTCATTGTAAATCAGATAGTAAGAAAAATGAGGCTAAGATTAACAGTCTTTGAAATCTGTTTCTTTTTAATGGATAATATTTACAGTGTCAGATCAATCTCAACATTCTATTTATGTCTGCATTTTGTTAGGCCTCATGATATTGAAAAAAATTCTGATTCACACAGCTAATTAGTTGTACGTGTTAATTCCTGAAGCTTGCTTGTTGACCTCAGTATACTCTTATATTAAACTGATCCAAAGGTTTGAAAGAGAATTGACAAGACATTTTCATTCCAAAGTTGAGTTATTCTCAGTCTCACTCTCTAAGAGTGACCTGTGTTGCTTAGTTAGTAAATGTACAAGCTGAAGGGAATTGATCAATGGGTTCTTTAGGTAGTTTAAAATCACAACTGTCTGGCAGAAAATACTTTTCAAATTTATGCTGTAACATTATGAGATGTTTCAGCAATATCATTTAAAAACTCTCATATAGCCTAATACCTATCTGTGTTATATAGTCACTCGAAATTTCAAAGCAGTCAAATTAATTTTCATTCATTCATCTATTCATTCATTCAAAAAATTTCACTGAGCACTCACTATATGTCAGTCGCTGATCTAGGTGCTTTGGAGGTAGCAAACAGCAGAACAAAGCTTACATTTGGGGGATGAGAGGGAGGGGAAAGTTACATGTGGAAATAGGCAGTAAGCCCACAAATAAATATGTTTGTTGGGCAGTGATACGTGATCTTAATATGATGAAAAGATGGTGGAGGAAACAGAGTAAAAAGTGCAATCAAAACATAAGTGGTGAGAATGTTAAACTCATAGAGAGGGTAAAGAGAAGTCCATTTTTTATGTTTGCTTTTCCCCAACCAATGGAGTAGATGTTCCAGCTTCCCTGACTAGTAAAAGAACAAGCAAACAAGAAACTCTGGCTCTTGACAGGATGTAATGACTTTGTGCCACTTCTGTTTGTGTGTACATTTTAAAAACAACAAGTATAAGTACATTAATGAGGTAATGGGGGAACTTTGTTTAGAAATCTATATATTCATAATATAACAAGGAAACTTTATTTTGAGATCTGCATGAGCTAACCTGGTAGCACAGGTTACTCATATTTGTACTCATATTTACATATTGCTTTACTTTTTATACATTTACAAAAATGGTTACAATATAATAAAACACAAAATTTGCATAAAGTATTTGTGGAGTCCTTAGGACATTGACTGCCACCCTACAAAAAAAATTTTTCCTTGGGATCACAGTGTTTTATTACGAGAATAGAATAAAAACTTTGAAAACAAAATGATCCTTTCTAATTTAATGAAAAAAAAAATTTTTATTGTTTCCTGTGTGTGAGTTGTAAGCAACTTGAAAAATAGTTTCTGTGGCTCCCAAGGTGAAGAGACCAGACACGAGTTACATATGCTTCGTGAGGCCCTGGGCTCAAAACTAATGTGAGTTAAGTACAACTCACATGGTAGTTAATGTGTTAAATCATCTGCTGTGGACTCCAAGTTCCTGGGTGGCACCACAAGTATGATGAGGAAGAGATGAGTATTAAGGTCAGACTGGTCTTTGGCTTCAACAAATCTGGTCTGAAATTTGGCTCTGCCCTTGTAATTTTTGTGATCTTGGGATTATGTCTAGGCCTCAGGATCTTCTCCTGTAAGGCAGAGAGACTCCACTTCCCACTTTCGCTGGATGCCTGAAATGCCACAGCACTCAAAACATGTTGAAATCCTTCCCCAAACAGCCCAGCCAGGATCAGCCTTGGGGTTGCCAGTCAGCAAGGAGCAGGACTCCGCCCATAGGGATTGGGTTGAGTCAGAGCACCAGTCTCTAGGCACAGAGGCCAGGGACCAAGAGTCACTTGGGGGTGTTGGGCACACAAAGCAAACCAGGGGCATGATGACCAGACAGGAGTCCCCTATGGTTACTGACACTTAGCAATTGGTTAGAAGCCAAAAAGATCCAGGTGTGTGGAGAAAAGGACTTTAGGGGAAGGGAATTGAGCTGTGCTCTACGTGGGCAAAGGTAGGATGGTATCTTTTAGACTTCGATGGCCAATATTCTCTGAAAAATGGTCTCCAGGTAGAACCCCATCTCCAGTTTATCTTGGCTGTTTGGGCTTGGGAGCAGGACAAGGTTGTCATAGATGCTGGCAGTGATGGCTGGAACTGGTGCTTACTGGTTCAGAGATCTGAGTGTATGCATCGTTTCCTAAGTCTGGGTTCAGTGATGGTACATTGATAACTTAAAATTTATCATAGTGGGAGTATTTATACTATGGAAATTTGCAAATGCTATACAAATTAGGACTTTTTCTCCAGAAAAACCTGGTTTGGATGGTTTTGGAACTATCCTTTGCTGACTTCACCTTTTGGATGAAGATTACATGTGCAGTTTTCAATTTCCAAACTACTGAAACGTAGATTTTATCCTTAGGCTACCCTTAACCCCACGGCTGACTTCCTTGTTGCAGTTACCTCCGTGGAGCTGTAGAGAATCCACAGGCTCAGAAGGAGAGGAGGAAAGGCACTGTGGAAAGCCGGAAGATGCTCAAGGGAGCACTGTTCTGTCTGCTGGGTGGTCTCCCTGATCATCTTCTCTTCACCTAGCCAAGCAGCCTGAAATCCCAGCAACGTAAATAAAGGCAGAAGGCAACTGACCATTTATGTTAGTGAGGATTTGTTTCCCCAGTGTGCGGGGGAAGAAATTAGATAAGTGATTTTAGAGCATGCCCCATGAGGGTGGAAGGTGCTGGAGTTGAGGGCAGGCCTAGATGTGATTCTACTGTCAGGGAGTAACCTTAGGGTTCCAGGAATTGGGAGAAGGGATTTGGAGGTACCAGAGGTGCAAAGACAAAGCTACACATTCATAAATTTATTCTAGGACTGGCACAGCTCCCAGAGAAGCGAGAGAATTCTTTCTTTGTCTTTCTTCTTCTTTAGCTCGTGGCCCTGGCTCATGGAGCCCATAGATTAGTTTAGCATTATTAGGACTCAAGCTTAGAAAATTTTGGAGAAATATATTCTAAGTTACAAATTGGCATTTAGAGAACATAGAGTTGGCCAGGCGTGGTGGCTCACGCCTGTAATCCTAGCACTCTGGGAGGCCGAGGCGGGTGGATCGCTCAAGGTCAGGAGTTCGAGACCAGCCTGAGCAAGAGTGAGACCCCATCTCTACTAAAAATAAAAAGAAATTAGCTGGCCAACTAAAAATATCTATACAAAAAATTAGCCGGGCATGGTGGTACATGCCTGTAGTCCCAGCTACTCGGGAGGCTGAGGCAGTAGGATCGCTTAAGCCCAGGAGTTTGAGGTTGCTGTGAGCTAGGCTGACGCCACTGCACTCACTCTAGCCCAGGCAACAAAGCGAGACTCTGTCTCACACACACACACACAAATAAATAAAAATAAAAATAAAAAATAGAGAACACAGAGTTAACAACTCTCTCTAGCTGACTTTATTTAATCAGTCAAGATATTTTTGAAGTTTCACGTAGAACAAGATGGGTTTACTCACCGATTCACATGACAATTTCAGAAACGGCTTATTTTAATTTCTGATTCCTCCTCTGTGGGTAGAAGCTTTTAATCTGCACTCCAAGCATCCCTGTCAAATGGTTAATGATGTGAAAACAAGTACCTAAATGCACTAGGGTCACTTGGCATTTAAATAAACACTTTCATAGAGAGGGAATCATCTTCACATGGCTTGAGTCTGGGCCATGTAGATTCTGACAGAGATTTTGCAGACAGAACATAGATATAGTTGTAGAGGGGTCTTCAGAGATTTCCTGCTGTGGCTGGTAATATTTTGCCTGCATGTTCTGGTTATCTACTGCTGAGTAAAAAACTACCAAAAAGCCTAGTGGCTTAGAACAGTAACCATTTTTTTTTTTTAATTTATTTATTTATTTATTTTTTTTATTATTAAATATTTATTTCTTTTTTTTTCTTTTTTTTTTTTCAATTTAATTTTACAGAATCAAAGAGTCTAACAGTGTATCTTGTTAGATACAATATGTCCTCATAATGTATACATTGTTTCTTGTACAATGATATGAAATAATATGGGAAATATTCATGATAAATTATTAAGTGAACAGTGCAAGTTAAAAACAATAGTTTCATATTTTTTCCCCACCCCCCCTTTCCCGAGTCAGCACCTTCAAGTGTTACCACTCCCCAAACGGTGCGCAATGCACTCATTGTGTTCTATCTCGTTCGGTGGGTCTGATAGGCAGGGCTTGGCTGTGTGATTCCTCTGCTCTTTGTGGCGTGGAATGAGGTCACTTGGTAGTTATCAGCTGCTGGATGGTTATTCTGGGGGGGGGGGGTCCAAGACCACTGAGATGTCTGATATCATGGTGGGATGGAGGAAAGCTGGTCTGGGCTGGAATTATCTAAAGGAGCACCCATCTGTGATGTCAGAATTATCGAACTTCTTACATGGCAGATGGCTTCCTTCAGAGTGAATGTCACATGAGAACCAGGTAGAAGCTTCATGGCCTTTTCTGACTTTGCCTCAGAACTCAAGCAGCATCACTTCCATTTCACTGAGTTGATAACAAGTGGATCATCAGGAAAGGACACATTCAGGGGCAATTAGACTCCATCTCTTGATGGGGTGCAGCATGTTCCCACTGCAGAAGAGCATGTGGGATGGGAGATACTGCTGTGGCCCTGTTGGCAAAAACAACGTGCCACCCAGTGTATCCCCGAACTGGGTGTCTTTGCCTGTAGGCTGCCATAGTATACCACACAGTAGACAGGAGTCTTGACTGACAGCATTTTCTGTTGACTTCACTAAATGATTCTGAGCTTTAGTTCAGGGTCTGGATTAATTTCAACCCAATTTTCATCCTCACCAGTACTCTAAATCATGAAATCCAAATCCTGGTTTTTCAGTACCCCCAGTATGTTGTCAATTATCTTGAGAGTTGTCATAAAAATCCTAAAATATTAACATCAATTAAGTGATAAATATTTACCATTTATGCCTTTGAGAATTTCAACATTGTTACAGCTGTAATTCGACAAGCTATGACAGGGTATCAGTCCCAACTCTTAAAGAAAAAAAAAATCTGAGAATCACAGATGTGAACCCTAAATACCGTGAATGGATAGAATTCAGAGGAATGATTTTTTTCAAGGCTTTGGATGAGCATGTGGGCAGGTTTCTCTAAATGCAACTAGTTACATCTCTTAAGTTAATTTTTTTTTTTGCTAAAATTGATTCTTTTTTTTCATTTTGCTAAATGGATTTTGTGCAGATTGTTGCCATTTTATTGTTTCTCTCCCACAAGCAGAGATTAGGCTGTTCACATGCGTGTTGATGAGTGTGAATGCCACCATTGCTGGTTGACACTGCACTGCTGTGTGCTCTGCTCCTGGGGGCGATTAATAAATCGTATTTGATGATTTGATGACATAACCTTTAGATCTGAAATTGCAGTTGTACTGGACTGCCAGGAAAAGCTCTTTTTGTAATACATTGCCTGGATTTATCAGAAAACATATAGAAGTCTTTCTGGTGTATTTAAATGATTTCTTGAGCAAATGTTCTAGGAATCAATTGAATTGTTCCTATTGTCTTGGCTAAGCTTTTTTTCTTTCAAAATTGACATGAAGGTATTTGATATCTCAAAGAAGAATAGATTGAAAATTTAAATATCTGGTGCATTTAAGTGATCATTTGCCTTTTTTTGTAAACTTAAATTCTTTGTAAATTTCCTTTAAAAGTCTTCCAAATACAGTACTTCTCTAAAAATACTTGCAGATTTTTATAATTAAATGGCTGTGTGGCCCAGAAGCATAAATTTGGTAGTATTCTGATATTTCTTTGTTCTTATTTTCCTCACATCTAACTATCTTTTAGAAATGCTACTTGTTCAGAGCCAGGGTATATTTATATAGAAATCATCCTTAGGATGCTACTTGGGTGTCATTTTCCAGATTGGTCTGTCATATGGGGTAGATGGGCTAGTAGAATATTCCAGGCCAATAGAGGTGTGAAATTTCAGTTTGCACTTGTCTACCAGTAGCACACTGTTAACTGAGACTCCTGAGGGGATGAGACATTCAGATCAAATAGGAAGGGGCAGAGGGTCCTCATGTGCAAGGAAATACAGTGCTTCTTAAATGACCCTGAACCCAGAGCATCCAAGGGAAAACCTCTTTCAGCTTGCCCTGCCAGATAAAACTGTGCTTCTCCTGAACACCAAGAGCAACACACTGGTATGAAGTTTGTTTCCTAACTCATAGATTCTGTACCTCTTTTAACTGAGTATGTCCCCTCTTTCTTCGGTGGGGGGAGGGCGTTGGAAAGCTTAGATGCATAATTTTTGGCCCACCTCAGTACTGTGCAGGACTTGCTGCATGAGTTGGATTTTAACCATATCCCTTATCTGAAATTTCCCTTTGCTCTGATTTTATTCTTTATTTTTTTCCTGCTGTGTGTGTGTGTGTGTGCGCGTGTGTGCGCATAAGCACCCTCAAAAACACTGTGGGATGAGTCCAGTTGTAAAGAAAAGAGAAATCCTATGATCTTGTGAATGCTCATGACTTTAATGCTGTTAAATAAGAAAGAAAATGTAAAGGGTGAATTAGGTGGGAGATGTGGGAAAAGTAGAGTGAGCTAAGGGACTGAGGGTTTGATCCCCAGAGGGGTGCAGAGTTGTAGAAATATGTCATTCTGGGCCTAGTGGGGAATTCTAGGCCTGGTTCCCACCTGGTCAGCATCATGGGCACCCTGGGAAGGGAGGTTTACTATCCTTGGTGTTCACTGGGAAACTTGGTGGGAATAAAGAATGCTATTCTCACTTTTTCTTATTTCTTTTTCTGTGCTTTTTTAAAAATTATAAATAGGTAATTAGTTACTACTGAATAAATATTAGAAAATACAGATAAGAAAAGGTAAAATATACTATGATCCCACTACCTACTGTTAGCACTTTGGGTAGAATCTTCTATATTCTTCTTTTGTTCTATTAATTATATTTCCCTTGAATTCTATATTACCTCCTGCTTTGTTTTGCTCATATTTTCCCAGAATATTTGTCCATCCCTTTATTTAAAATTTATTTCACTATTTTTATGATTATTGCAATATATACCCCCAGAAATAAAGATCTAAACAGTACAGAAGAATATGAAATGAAAGGAAAAAACCCTTCTTTCTCATCTCCAATCCTAGTTAACATATTTCAAGAAAAGCACTTTTAAGTTTTTGTTTTTAGTTTACTCTATAACTCTAAATAATATGCTTTTGCCTCTATTTCTTGATTTGTCAATACTAAGTGGTTTATCAACTTTAAGTGTGTCTATTGATTCCCCATTACAAAAAATAATAAATTTCACTCACCTTTAATCCCCTTCCTATCTCTATATTTTTAATGTGTCCTAAATTTAGTTCTTCTGCCTGCTACCCTTGAAACTCTAAATAATATACCTCTATTTTAATTTCTTGATTCATCTGTTTAGAGAGCATTTTGACTCCTGACTATGTAAGGAGGAAATTAATACCCCTCCTTTCCTCCATCTCTTCTCCCCTTCAGATCTCAACTCCTGTTGTATGCACCACCATTTTTATGATGTTAAGGTTTATGGCATAGGCATTATTAAGTCTTCCACACTTTGTTTAGATTTATTCCAAAATTCAAATATCTGTAAATGCTATTTATCTTACTGGCTAAGTATATCATTTACTTAGGAGTCATTTGGTGGTACCGTAACCGTAGAGGAAAGGAACCAATTGTCTCCAGAGCTGTGCCTCTCAAAAGAGAATGTTGCAAATGTCAAGATCAAAGGGATCCTCAAAATTGTGTGTCTATACAATAGTTTTCTTCCTATTTAACTTAGTCATTTCAAATATAGCTTTTTCTTTATTCTGGAGTTTCTAGTTGCCATTCTCTTTTCTGATTGGTAGAAACATTTACCTTTAAAACAAAAGAAAAAGCACATCTCTAAGATTATGCAGCACCTTAAACACATTTGTTCGGTGGTAAATTTTAGGCAGACACTTTCTAGGACTGTTGCACAGTGACCATTCTATGTTTTGTTTTCATTGAACTCCAGGAATATTTTATTTCTTTATTTTGTTCTTTTTCTTCTTTTAAAACTAGTATACAATAAAATGATCTCTTTTTCTTTTTTCTTTTTGGTATACGGTTCTATGAGTTTTAACACATGTATGGATTTATGAAACCACCACAACAATCAGGATGTGAAACCATGTCATCACCCCCCAAACTGCCTCATGCTTCCCCTTTGCGGTCACGTCATCCCCCAACCCTTACACTAACAACGACTGATCTTGTTTTTAAGTTGCTGTAGGTTTCCCTCTTCCAGATGTCAGGCAAATGGAAGAACACAGTATATAACCATATGAGAACAAGTTCTTTCACTAAGCATAATGCTTTTGAGATTTATCCATGTTAAGTTTATCAAGTTTGTCCCTTCCCTTTTAACTGTTGAGTAGTGTTCCATTGTGCGCATATACCACCGTTTGCTCATCCATTCACTTTTTGAAAGACATTGGGTTAGTTCCAGCCTTTAGTGATTACAAATACAGTTGCTATAAGTTTTTGTGTACAAGTTTTTATGTGAAAATTGTTTTCAGTCTCTAGATGAAATACCTGGGATCGGGGGGACTGATACATCATATGATAAGTTTAACTTTATAAGAAACTGCCAAAGTATTTCCTAAAGGGCTTATATTATTTTGTATTCTCATCAGCAATACATGAGAGAGTTACTTCACATTCTTGACAGGACTTGGTAGTGTTAATTTTATTCTTATTTTAGTTTTAGCCATTCTAATAAATATATAGTGGTATCTCATTGTGGTTTTAAGCATTTCTCTAATGGCTAATGATGTTGAACATCTTTGTGTGTGCTTATTTATCATCCACGTATCTTTTTGGTGAAATAATGTTCAAGTGTTTTTTCTATGTTTTTATTCAGTTGTTTTCTTATTGATGAGATTTGAGAGTTCTGTATGTATTCTGGACTTGCAAATATTTTTTCTCAGTCTGTAGTTTGTCTTTTTATTTTCTCAACAGTATTTTTCACAGAGAACATTTTTTAAATTTTTATTAAGTCTAATTTATCTTTTTAAAAAATGGATTATGGTTTTGATGTCATATCTAAGAACACTATGCCTAACTCCAATCCATGAATATGGATATTCCATTTGTTTATTTTTTGATTTTTTCCATCAGTGTTTTATTGTTTGCAGCATACAAATCCCAGACATGTTTTGTTAGGTTTATACCTAAGTATTTTTTGGAAGCTTTTGTAAGTGGTATTGTTTTCTTAGTTTGAGTTTCCAGGTGCTCATTGTTGATATAGAGAAATACGATTGATGTTATGGTCTGAGATGTGAGAAATGACCACCTAAAGACTGAATTGAGCCAAATCAGGAGTCTTTATTAGCTGGCCAGCGACTACCCTCTGCACGGCCCAAAGGCGGCACAGAGTGCAGCAGGGAGCCTTTGAAACAGAAAGTTTTTATATTGTAAGTTTGTGGATGGAAAATTATTAAGATTGAGCAAGCATGTGTACAAAAAGCCTTGAGTAAGCTTTACATCATTTTCTTATCTTTGGTGTAACAGGATTTGGGCAGTTTGGGCTGTGGACCATATTTGTTCACGCAAAACATGGGTGTTGTAATCGCTTCACGCAAAACATGGGTGTTGTAATTGTTTTACGTAGAACATGGGTGCTGTAGTAACTTAGGAATTTCTGTGTTGGGGCTACTATCTTGAGTAAGCAGGAGCAAGCAGATTTGCAGAAGCAGAATGGCGGATTGATTTTTCGGTGTGAAACTCAGACTCTAACAATTGAGTTTAGCATGTTGACATTGTATCCTGCATCTTTGTTAAACTAGGGACTTTTAAAAAAAATAGATTCTATGACATTTTCTGTGTAGACAATGAAATCATCTATATTTATAAATAGGTATGGTTTTATTAATGCCCTTTTTCAACGTGTATGTATTTTTTTTTCTTGACTCATTGTACTGGTTAGATCTTTTTGTACAATGCTGAGGAGTGGTGAGAGTGGATATCCTTGCTTCTTTATCAATTTAGAGAGAAAATATTCAGTCTTAATATTAAGTCTGATGTTAACGGTATGTTTTTCATAGCTGCATTTTACTAGTTTGAAGTTGTTATTTTTTATTTCTAGTTTGCTGAGAATTTCAGCAGGAATGGATACAGGATTTTGTTAAATACTTTTTTTCATTTATTGACATAAGGGATATTGGTCTGTAGTTTCTATTTTTTCTTTTTTGAAATGTCTTTATCTAGTTTTTATATCAGAGTGTTCATTACTTTGATCAGTTCAGACATTTCTTTATATCTATGTGTTGCTTCTTCTCTACTCTTTCTATTTTCTTCTTCTGGAACTCTCGTAAGATGTATAGTAGAACCTTCCCTCTATTCTCCATGTTCCTAATTCTCTTCCATATTTTCCATGTGTTTCAGTTTGTTAGGGCTGCCATAATAAAATACTACAGACTATGTAGCTTAAACAACAGAAATTTCTTTTCTCACAGTTCTGGAGACCAGAAGTCCAAGATCAAGGTGTTAGCAGGTTTGGTTTCCTCTGCAGTCTCTCTCTGTGGTTTTCAGATGGCTATCTTCTTGCTGTGCCCTCACATGTTTCCCTCTTGGTCTATGTGTTGTCTGTGTTCTAATCTCCTCTTCTTATAAGGACATCAGTCATATTGGATTAGTACCCACCCATATGACCTAATTTTACCTTAATTATCTCTTTAAAGACCCTAGCTCCAAACACAGACATATTCTGAGGTACTAGGGATTAAGACTTCAACATATGAATTGAGGGAGTGGGTATAATTCAGCCCATAACACTATCTCTTTCATTTTTAGTGCTGCAGCATATTTGGTTCTTTTTAAAAGCATCTTTCCTTAGATATAATTCACATGCCATAAAATTAACCCATTTAAGGTATACAGTTCAATGAATTTTAGTATATTCACAGAGTAGTGCAACCATTACATAATCTAAACAAAATAAATAAATAAATGCTCTACTCATTAGCAGTTGTTCCTTATTTTGCTCCCTCCCTTAATCCTAGGCAACCACTAATCTACTTTCTATCTCTACAGATTTGCCTATTCTGAAATTTTCATACAATGGGATCATACAATATGTGGTCTATCTGTCTGATTTCAGTTAGCATAATGTTTTTAAGGTTCATTCATATTATTAGATATATCAGCACTTTGTTCCTTTTTATTGCTGAGTAATATTTCATTGTATGTATATATCACTTATTGTTTATTCATTTATCAGTTGATGAACTCATGGGTTGTTTCATCTTATGGTTAATATAAATAATGCTATTGTATATTGTTTTTGTGTGGGCATATGTTTTCATTTTCCTTGGGTAAATACCTAGGAGTGAAATTGTTGGGTTATATGGTACATCTATGTTTAATAATTTGAGAAACTGCCAAACTATTTTCCAAAGTGCTACAGCATCATTTTGCATTTCCACTTACAGTGCTTAATGATTTCCATTTGTCCAAATCCTCCACAACATTTGTTATTTTCTGACTTCTTGATTCTAGCCATCCTAGTGGGTGTGAAGTGGTATTTCATTGTGGTTTTGATTTTGACTAGTGATATGAAGCATCTTTTCATGTGCTTATTGATGATGTATTTTTTCCTTTATTCTATTAATATGGTATGATATTTTACATTAATTAATTTTATAGGTTTCCTTTATTCTGTTAATATGATATTTTACATTAATTGATTTTTATGTGCAATTATCTTTGCATTTCTGGGATAATTCCCACTTGCTCATGATGTGTAATCTTTTGTACACATTATTGGATTGTATACATTATTGGATTCAGTTTGCTAACAATTTGCTGAGGATTTTTGCATCTATATTTATAAGGGATATTGTTCTATTATTTTATTTATATATGATTTCTTTGTCTGATTTTGGTATCAGAGTAGTACTGGCCTCATAGAATGTGTTGAGAAGTGTACCCAATTCTATTTTTTGGAAGAATTTGTGAAGGATTGGTACTAACTGCTCTTTAAGTGTTTGGTTAAATTTGTCTTTGAAGCTGTCTGGAACTGAGCTTTCTTTGTGACTAGTTTTTAAATTATTAATACAATCTCTTCATTGTTATAAGTCTCTTTAGATTATTTCTTATTTAGTAAATTTTAATAGTTTATGTGTTTCTAGTAAGGTGTTCATTTCATCTAAGTTATCTAACTTACTGGCATATAGTTGTTCATAGTATTACCCTATAATATTTTGTAATTCTGTATGGTGGGTTATCATTTTCTCTCTTTCATTCTTGATTTCAGTAATTGATTTGTTTTCTTTGTTCCTTGCTCAGTCTAGTTAAAGGTTTGTCAATACTGTTTTTTTTTTTTAAGTTTTTTTTTTTTTTTGAAACAAACTGTCACTCTGTTGCCTGGGCTAGAGTGCTGTGGCATCAGCCTAGTTCACAGCAACCTCAAACTCCTGGGCTCAAGCAATCCTTCTGCCTCAGCCTCCCAAGTAACTGGGACTACAGGCATGTACCAGCATGCCTGGTTAATTTTTTCTATAAATTTTTAGTTGTCCAGCTATTTTCTTTCTATTTTTAGTAGAGACAGGGTCTCACTCTTGCTCAGGCTGGTCTTCAACTCCTGACCTCAAGTGATCATCCTGCCTCGGCCTCTCAGAGTGCTGGGATTACAGGTATGAGCCACCGTGCCCAGCCGGTTTGTCAATATTGTTGACAGTTTCGAAGAACCAACTTATGGTTTCATTGTTTTTCCTATTGCTTTCTATTCTCTATCTCATTAATTTCTGTTCTAATCTTAACTTTTTTTGTGTGTTTTGTTTGCTCCTCTTTTTCTAGTTTCCTATGGTAGAGGGTTAGGTTATTAATTTTATATCTTCTTTTTTAATATAGGCATTTACAGTTATAAATTTTACTCTGTACATTGCTTTCAGGGCATCTTCTAAGTTTTGATATGTTGTGTTTTTACTTTCATTCATCTCAAGATATTTTCTAATTTCCCTTGAATTTCTTCTTTCATCCATTGATAATTTAAGAGTACGTTGTTGAATTTACACATATATGTGAATTTAAAACAAATTTTCTTCTGTATTGTTTTTTAATTTTATTCCATATAGATGGAGAACTTAGTTTGTATGATTTCAGTTCTTTTAAGTTTATTAAAACTTGTTTTATGGACTAACACATGGTCTATCCTCGAGAGTGTTCCATATATACTTGAGAAGAATGTCTATTCTGCTGTTACTGGGTGGAACGTTCTATTAATGTCTGTTAGATCTAATTGATTTATAGTATTGTTCAAGTCTTCTATTTCCTGGATGATCTTCTTCCTACTTGTTCAATCCATTATTGAAAGCTTATTATTGAAGTCTCCAACTATCATCCTTGAATTGTTTATTTGTATTTTCAATTCTGTCAGCTTTTGCTTCATATATTTTGAGGCTCTGTTGATAGATAATAATTGATTGTCTTTAGAGTGTTTTATATTTCCTGATTATTTTTTTACATTTTTAATAATGTTAATCATACTCAGTACATCATTTCTATCTTACAGCTTTATTATCTGATGTTCTTGAACATTTAATCCTACTGTTCATTGTGTCTGCTGATCTTATGAAGCAAAAATGTTTTTTTACTATATTTTATAAGCTTTCATTGTGAGCTCATGTTTAAAGGATTTTATCAATAGGAAACTTACACAGCCTTGATTAAAGATATCTCTTTCTAAATTGATTTTTCTTTTGTGTTTGTGAGATGCTCCAAAGATATCACCAGGCTGGAATAATTTTGTATGTATATTTGTGATACGAGTAGGTCCTGCAGAAAACTTACATTTGATCCTACAATTGTGTAAGAATGGGCCCCTGAGACTTTTTCCTCACTGAGAGGCCACACCAGGATAAGAAAACTTCCTTTTGTTTTCCCTAAGCTTTTGTTTTGATATTTTCTAGTCTAGCCTTTTACAGAATGTGAAGTCTTTCTAGGATCCTAGCTTTTACATAGAAATCTCAGTTCTATTCTTTATCATAAGCGAGATCAAGACCTCAGTTCATTTCCCTATGAGGTCATTAAAACCAATATTCCTTAGTTACTGAAACCAAAAAACACCCCTCATGCTGCTATAGGATCAGCTCAGGTCCGTTGGTTTTTAGTTTTCTCTTTGTATTTGACATCTGGGGAATTTCTTTTCTTGAGACCATGTCTATGCATGTAATAGGATGTTTGCAGTATTTTAGCTGGCTTTTAATCTCTTAAATTGGATGCTTAGTTCATTTATTTTCATTTCATCTTCTTTTATATCTGTATTTAAGATTATGCCTTTTCCTGTAACTACTGCATTGGTGACATTCCTAAATCTCTGATATATAGTATTTTTGGTATTAATACATCAGTCACAAAGGGAGTTATTTTTAAATGTCCCATAATTTTAGTGTTTTTATTAATTTCTATTATTCTGTCCTTTTTTACTTTATATATTTTGAAGCTCTATTATCATGAATTTAAATAGTTTTATATCCTCTATGAAGTAAAACTTTTATCAAAATACAATGTCTGTCCAGATGGCTTCACCACTGAATTGTACCACATATTTATTTATTTTTTTATTTTTTTATTTTTTTTGAGACAGAGTCTCACTCTGTTGCCCAGGCTAGAGTGAGTGCCGTGGCGCCAGCCTAGCTCACAGCAACCTCAAACTCCTGAGCTCAAGCGATCCTCCTGTCTCAGCCTCCCGAGTAGCTGGGACTACAGGCATGCACGACCATGCCCGGCTAATTTTTTCTATATATATTTTTAGCTGTCCATATAATTTCTTTCTATTTTTAGTAGAGATGGGGTCTCACTCTTGCTCAGGCTGGTCTCGAACTCCTGAGCTCAAATGATCCGCCCACCTCGGCCTCCCAGAGTGCTAGGATTACAGGCGTGAGCCACCGCGCCCGGCCTGTACCACATATTTAAATAATTACTACCAATTGTTTATAAATTCTTCCAAAAACAATAGAAGAGGAGGGAATACTCCCTACTCATTTTATGAGACCAATATTACCCAAACTGACAAAGACATCACAAGTAAAGAAAATTATAGACCAATATCTCTCATGAATATGGATGCAAAAATCCTCAACAAAATACTAACAAACGGAATCCAGCAATAGTCATGTGCCACATAAGGACGTTTCGGTCAAAACAAACTGCACATATGACAGAGCTCTCAGAAGATCATAATGGACTTGAAAAATACCTATCACATAGTATTTATTATACTGTACTTCTTATTATTTTAGAGTGTATTCCTACTTATAAAAAAGTTAACTGTAAAACAGCCTCAGGCAGGTCCTTCAGGAGGTATTCCAGAAGAAGGCATTGTCATCACAGGAGATGACAGCTACATGTTTGTTATTGCCCCCACAGACCTTCCAGTGGGACAAGATGTGGAGGTGGAAGACAGTGATATTGATGATCCTGACCCCGCGTAGGCCTAGGCTAATGTCTGTGTTTGTGTCTTAGCTTTCAACAAAAAAGTTTAAAAAGTAAAAACAAAAATTAAAAATTAAAAATGCTTACAGAATAAGGATATAAAGAAAGAAAATATTTTTTGTGCAGCTGTACAATGTTTGTGTTTTAAGCTAAAAGTGTTATTACAAGAGTCAAAAAGTTAAAAAAATTTAAAAGTTCAGAAAATAAAAATGTTACATTTAGCTAATTTATTTTTGAAATTAAATTGAAATTATTATTGAAGAAATAATTTTTAAAGTAAATTTAGTGTTGCCTAAGTGTGCCTAAGTCTAGAGTAGTGTTCCGTGATGTCCTAGGCCTTCACATTCACTCACCTCTCTCTCACTGACTCACTCAGAGCAACTTCCAGTCCTGCAAGCTCCATTCATGATAAGTCCCCTATACAGTTGTACCATCTTTTATCTTTTACTCTGTGTTTTTTACTGTGCCTTTTCTGTGTTTAGATATGTTTAGATATATGAATACTTACCACTGTGTTGCAATTGTCTCCAGTATTCAGTATAGTAACATGCTATACAGGTTTGAGGCCTAGGACCAATAGACTATACCATAGAGCCTAGGCACGTAGTAGGCTATACCATCTAGGTTTGTATAAGTATACTCTGTGATGTTCACACAGCAAGGAAATCACCTAATGGTGCATTTGTCAGAATGCATCCCTGTTGTTAAGCAATGCATAACTGTATATAAAAAGAATCATACTCTATGACCAAGAGGACTTCTCCCAGGAATGCAGGGCTGATTCAACATCTGAAAATAAATTAATATGATACATTTTATTAATACAATAAAAAACAAAAATCACATGATCATTTCATTAGATGTAGAAAAAGCATTTGACAGATTCCAACACCCTTTTATGACCACAAAAAAAGAAAAACCCTCAACAAACTAGAAATAGAAGGAAACTTCCTCAGCCCGATAAAGCCTGATATCCACAAAAAACTCACCTCTAAAACCATATTTAATGGTGAGAGACCAAATGCTTTTCCCCGAAGACCAGGAACAAGACAAGAATGTCCACTGTCACCACTTCTATTTAACATTGTATGGGACATTCTAGACAGGGTAATTAGGCAGGAAAAAGAAATAAAAGGGATCCATATTAGATCCCTAATCACAACTACAAAAAATCTTATGAAATCCTCTTAAAAAACTATTAGAACTTATAAACAAGTTCTTTCTTCCTGAAGTACATGCCTCTCTCTAGTATGTGTCTGTTGATAGTAAACTATTTACATTAGTGTTTTTCTCAAAATGCCTTCATTTCACCTTTGTACTTGTAAGATACTTCTGGGTATAATGATCCTTAGTTAACACTTATTTTCTCCTAGCACTTTGAAAATATTATTTTAGTCTTCTGGCTTTTCTTTTTACTCAAGAAATCAGCAGTCATTCTCTTGCAGGTGATCGATCTTTTCTCTCTGGCTGCCTTTACTATCTTCTCCTTGCCTTTGTTCTGAAGGTATACTGAATTTTTCTAAGTATCTGTTAGTTCATGTTGTTGGGAGCTGTTGGACTTCCTGTATCTGAGAATTGATGTCTTTTGTCAACTTGGAGAAAATCTCAACTACTAACTGAATAATGCTTTCTCCTTTATTATCTTTGTGAGTTCTATCATATAATTCAATCATATGTTACAATTGGAACTTTTCACTTACTAGCCTATATTCTTTAACCTTTTATATCCTCCTTATTTTTGTGCAATATATTGAGAAATAACCTTTGGGTATTAGCTATTTTGCAATTATCTTTTCAGCAGTATATAACTTTCAATTTAATAACTATGTAGTCCTAATTTCAATTTTATTTTTAATTTCTAGAAGTTCTATTTGGTATTATTTCAAACCTGACATCTTGATAGTCTTTTGTTCCTTCCTCATGCTTTTAATATATTCTTTTTTTCCATAAAATATTTAAAAATATATTTCTATTTTGTCTAATTATTTCATTATCTGCTGTTTTTGCATTTTTTCCCTGCATTTCTTGCTTTCTTTCTTTTTTTTTTTGGCTCATGGAAGCATTCTTCCTCTTGTGGGTTATATATTTTGATTGCAAATACACAAATGTTCTTTAGCCATGCATTTAAAAGATTTCTTTTTTTTCCCTCAAAAACACATAAACAACTTAATTCACAATGAAAAATAAAGCTGAGTCTCAAAATACAATTCCATTGCCTCTTTATGATCTCCATTATTTTTTTTATTTCATCTTATGATGGAGGATACAGAATTTCAGGTTACATACATTTCCCATGTACCGCCTGTCCCTCCAAGTCAAAGCTCCAGGCGTGTCCATTCCCCAGAGAGTGCGCGTTGCACCCATCATGTAGGTATATATCCATCCCCTCCCCACCTCCCCCTCCCTGAGTCAGCACCTTCAAGCGTGACCATTCCCCAAACGGTGTGCAATGCACTCATTATGTAGGCATACACCCATTTCCCTCCCCCCACCCCCCACCTCAGTCTCATATCCAATTGGTATTGTTCCCAGATGTGTATTTAGGTGATGATCAGGGAAAAATTAAAATATTAGCCTACAGTTTATATATTTGATACCAGGAGTTTTTCCCTAGTTATCCAGGCTTAAATATTGCTAGAAAAAGAAGTTCTTTATCTTTAATTTCTTATGTAATTTTGTTTTAGTAATGTCTTTTGTTAAATAGCAATTATTTGTATTTTTTCACTTAACATATTGGAGATGTCTTAATAGGCCAGGTTAGCCTTGACACATTTAATGTAAATCTGATATACTTTGTTATACTTCTGATATTTTATACTTTTGTCATTTTTATACTTCCTTATATTTGTTTGGTTAAATTTTACAATATTGCTTCATACTTCCTTGGTCTTTTTGGTAATATACTTTGGAAGCTCATATTTATTTTTATTCTATTAGTATTTAATTTAATAATGCATGTTTCTCTAAATATATTTACTCTCTTTCTGTATAAGACAATTGATGTATCATATTTATCTATACTACTTCTCTGACCACCACTATACCTCATATTTTTGTGGAACCTGGCCTTTTAGATTAATTATTTTTATTTTAATTTTATATATTATGTATTTTCTCTTTTAAGAATTAGCTTTTATCATAAAAGAGTGTTGAATTTTGTCAAATGCTTTTTCTGCATCTATTGAGAGGATCATATGATCTTTATTTTTGCTTCTATTTATGTGGTGAATTACATTTATAGATTTGTGTATGTTAAACCATCCCTGCATCTCTGGGATGAAGCCCACTTGGTCATGAGGGATTATTTTTTTGATAAGCACTTGGATTCGATTTGCTAGTATTTTATTGAGAATTTTTGCATCTATATTCATAACGGATATTGGTCTCTAGTTTTCTTTTTTTGTTGCATCCTTTCCTGGTTTGGGTATCAGGATTATGTTGGCTTGGTAAAAAGTGTTGGGGAGAATCCCATCCTTCTCGATATTGGAGAATAGTTTATGTAGGATGGGCACCAGTTCTTCTTTGTAGGTGTGGTAAAATTCAGGTGTGAACCCATCTGGTCCAGGGCTTTTCTTTTTGGGAAGGTTTTTTATTGCTGTTTCGATTTCAGATCTAGATATCGGTCTATTCAGGAATTCTATTTCTTCCTGGTTGAGCCTGGGAAGGCTGTGTGTTTCTAAAAATTCATCCATTTCCTCCATGTTTTCTAATTTGTGTGCATAAAGATTTTTGTAGAATTCATAGATGATATCGTGTGTCTCTGGGGCATCAGTTGTGATTTCTCCTTTCATGTTCCTGATGGAGGTTATAAGAGTTTTTTCTTTTCTGCTCTTGGTTAGTCTAGCCAGAGGCGTGTCAATTTTGTTTATTTTTTCAAAGAACCAACTTTTTGTTTTAGACAGGGCCTATCTAAACATGATACAAGCCATATATGACAAACCCACAGCCAACATCATACTGAATGGGGAAAAACTGAAAGCATTACCACTGTGAACTGGAACCAGACAAAGCTGCCCACTGTCCCCATTACTTTTCAACATAGTAGTGGAAGTCATTGCGAGAGCTATCAGGCAAGAGAGCAGAATCAAGGGAGTCCAAATAGGGACAGAAGAGATCAAACTCTCACTCTTTGCTGATGGTATGATGTTATATCTAGAAAACCCCAAGGTTTCAACCAAGAGACTCCTGGAATTGATCAATGAATTCAGTAAAGTCTTAGGATACAAAATCAATACACACAAATCAGAGGCATTCATATATGCCAATAACAGTCAAACGGAGAACCAAATTAAGGACTCTATACCCTTCAAAATAGCAACAAAGAAAATAAAATACCTAGGAATATATTTAACTAAGGAGGTAAAGGACCTCTATAGGGAGAACTATGAAACACTGAGGAAGGAAATTGCAGAGCATGTAAATAGGTGGAAAATCATACCATGCTCATGGATCGGTAGAATCAACATTGTTAAAATGTCTATACTGCCCAAAGTTATCTACAGATTCAATGCAATCCCTATTAAATTACCAACATCATTTTTCACAGATATAGAAAAAATCATTTTATGCTTTGTATGGAACCAGAGAAGACCCCGTTTAGCAAAAGCAATCTTAAGCAACAAAAACAAAATGGGAGGTATTAATTTGCCAGACTTCAAACTATACTACAAGCCTGAGATTATAAAAACTTCTTGGTATTGGCACAAGTGCAGGGACATAGACCAGTGGAACAGAACAGAAAATCCAAATATAAAACCATCCTCATATAGCCATCTAATCTTTGAAAAAGCAGACAAAAACACACTCTGGGGAAAAGATTCCTTATTTAATAAATGGTGCTGGGAAAACTGGATATCCACATGTAGAAGACTAAAACAGGACACACAGCTTTCACCTCTCATAAAAATCAAATCACGGTGGATAACAGACTTAAACCTTAGGCCGGAAACTATTAGAATTCTAGAAGAAAATGTAGGAAAGACTCTTACAGACATTGGCCTAGGCAAAGAATTTATGAAGAAGACCAGTAAGGCAATCAAAGCAACAACAAAAATAAATAAATGGGACCTGATCAAATTAAAAAGCTTCTGCACAGCCAAAGAAACAGTCATGAGAGTAAACAGACCACCTACAGAATGGGAAAAAATTTTCGCATACTACACATCAGATAAAGGACTGATAACAAGAATCTATTTAGAACTCAGGAAAATCAGCAAGAAAAAATCGAACAACCCTATCAAAAAGTGGGCAAAGGACATGAATAGAAATTTCTCAAAAGAAGATATAAAAATGGCTAACAAAAATATGAAAAAATGTTCAATATCTCTAATCATCAGGGAAATGCAAATCAAAACCACAATGAGATATCACTTAATTCCAGTGAGAATGGCCTTTACCAAAAAGTCCCAAAACAATACATGTTGGCGTGGATGCGGAGAGACAGGTACACTCATACACTGCTGGTGGGACTGTAAACTAGTGCAACCCCTGTGGAAAGCAATGTGAAGATACCTTAAACAGATTCAAGTAGACCTACTATTTGATCCAGCAATCCCATTATTGGGCATCTACCCAGAAGAACAAAAGTCATTCTATAAAAAAGACACCTGCACCCAAATATTTATAGCAGCACAATTCACAATTGCAAAGATGTGGAAACAACCCAAATGCCCATCAATTCATGAATGGATTAGCAAAATGTGGTATATGTATACCATGTAATAATACTCAGCTATTAGAAATAATGGTGATATGGCATCTCCTTGGTTCTCCTGGAGAGAGTTGGAACCCATTCTATTAAGTGAAGTATCCCAAGAATGGAAAAATAAGCACCACATGTACTCACCAGCAAACTGGTTTCCCTGAGTGCACATTTGGGAATAACACCAATTGGGTATCGGACAGAGGTGGGGGCTGGGGGGAAGGGATGGGTGTATACCTACTTGATGAGCGTGATGCGCACTGACTGGGGAATGGACAAGCTTGAAGTTCTGACTGGGGGGAATGGGGGAGGGAGGAGGGGATGGGTGCACACCTACATGATGAGTGCGATGAGCACTGTCTAGGGAATGGACACACTTTAAGCTCAGACTCCGGGGGATGGGGAGGAATGGGCAATATATATAACCTGAACATTTGTACCCCCATAATGAGCTGAAAAATAAATAAATAAAGAAAGAAAGAATTACCTTTTAAATTCACGATAAATTTTATAATTACCTTATTTCATTTAGACATTTATTCTAAGTTTTTCTGGATTTATCCACTTATTTAATATTTTTTTTTATGGTGGATGCTGTGGACCACTGCCCAGATCATCTCTTTCAAGTCTGAGGCGTTCCTACCTTCTGCTGCTAGGGGATTTGCCTACTGACAGCTCATGGCTTTGCTTTCACCCAGGGGTAGCCTGCAATATAAGGGATACAAAGTCCTGGTCCCCTTGCAACAATTAAGGGCATCTCCAAAAATCATCCTGGCTTCAGAGCTCCCCATAGTATTGGCTAGGCCCTATGTTGCAACTGTATCTCAGTTTAGCTTTTTCCTCTCTTCATTTCTTTTTTTCCCAATTTCCTTACTGGTGTTGTTCCCAAGAGCACTTTCCAATAAACCACTTGTATGCAAATGTTCATCTCAGACTTATAACACCAGGGCTATTCCTAAGGCATTTGGGGTCCTGAGAAAATTTTGTCTATGTAACCATTTGATTAAAATTTATATCACAAAATTCATGGGCCCACGTGAGGTATAGTGAGTTGTTAATGAAGATTTAGACTAATGGGTAAAGAAGAGGTATTTATGCCTTTGTTGTCTAATCAGTGCATATGAAGACTCTATGCAGTGTCTAGGCACCCTTTGTTCCTGCTCAGGTCCAGGAACTACCTCTTCCTGTTCTTTATTTGTGCTCTATTTATTGTCAAATGTACTGTGTCTGACTAATTTCCCATGTCTTACCAAGAGAAAAAGTTATGATTATGTTTTTATACACAAAGCCATGCTTCTTTTGAACCTGTTTACATTGAAACAGCATAGATCTTCTTGACTCTGAAGTTCCATAATATCTTTGCTTAATGCTGGTTACATTGTTACTCATGACAACTGCATCAACCAAAGCTACCAGACAATACAGATTTCTAAGGAAGCTCAAATCCTTTGTTTTTGTTGCCCACAAATGAAAGTCTTCCTCGGAGTGTGAAGAAAAATGTGAATAATAATTCATTTTCTTGTCATGTTAAATTCATATCTTGAAATTTTATATTAAAAATGTAGAATGACACATCTTCCTACTATGTCTTCTTGTGAACTCTTTGAGCTATTAATATAATCATTGCATTCTTGAATGTAATCTCTTGATGTTTATAGCACCCGCACTGCAAGCAGGAAGTACAGTTGAGGGGCCTGCACACAGAGCAAAAAGAGTGGTCTCTTTCCTCCAAAGAATGTCTGTCCCTCATCCAGCACAGCTTAAGCACTGATCCAGGAGAGCACAATGTCACCACATCTACTGGAGGCAAAATAAGACATTGGTTGGAAGGGCCCTTTGGTATTTTAGAAAAATAGTCTCAAAAGCCCTCAGAAGAGCTTGGCCTGGTCACCTCCAGAGGACTGCCTACAATAGTATAGAACCGATGGTGGGGGTGACTTGACCCCCCGGTAGTGGGCACAAAGGGTAAAGGACCACTGACTCCATTTCACTCTCTGGTGCTGTGCATCTGAGGCAGCGTGCGGTCTGAACATGCATGGGTGAGCGCCACTCCACAGTGCCTCACATATAGCCCAAGCCCAAGGGTCAGTGGTAGTCAAGAGGCCTGAATTCATTGTGTATCCAACATGAGTGCCACTCAAAATCAGTGTGTCAGCACCATCCTAGTGGTTCAAGTTCATGCCATCCCATGAAAGAAACACTGCTCTGGCTAGTGGGAGTGGTCTGTTCACAAGGGCTTTTTCCTGGAACCAGGTCCTGGTTGCAGGGCTCCAGGACAACTCATGCCAGGTGGACTTTGCACACACATTTCAGGAAGACCTTTTCTGGGTAAGCTCCGAGGCTCAGGGGACACAACGGGTCAGGTTCCCTTCTGCTCCATGGCTCACCCCCAGTGCAGACACTATTTCTATGAGCTTGGAAGATCCAGAGATGAGAAATTCTGCTGAAGAATTTAGCTCAACTTCACACTTTCCAGGGAGGCTTTTCCTTAATTTGCATCGGAACAGAAATTAGTGCCTGATTCATCGTCTGGTCCTATTTTTGATTAAAATCACCAAATTTTCTCAAAGATCTTTTCTATTTTCTTATAATGATTTCTTTTTCTTGTTGTTTTTCTCTTTCTCTTGACCATTCCAAAGGGAATTTGGAAAGAAGGGAAATAAAGTCATGAGCTTAAATGGTAATTAATTACTGTTAGCTCTTACTTAAGAACCCTTTCTATTCATATCTCCTCCCATTTTTGAGGGGTTCTGTGGGGTCTGAAATTTTGCCCTAGGTAGCAGACTAGTCTTCAGACTTCGGCAGAGATAGATGTTAATTCCCTGTGCTGTCGCCAGACAAACATTCAGAACTCTGCTCGTTCAGAACTCCAAGGTTGGTCTGGATTCTTTCTCCCCACATTGCTGAGGGTCTGTCTTTGAATATAATTCTTTTGAATACACTTTTTTCCCCCATACAATTTAGGGACATCTTTGACAACTCTCCAACTCCTGATACTTTCAGAGCTCAGGCAACCCATATGGGGTTAAATTGCTCATTAAATGGCAGGTATTCTGGTTATAGGAAAGACGCTCAGGGATCAGGCCTTTGATTCACAGGAGAGCCCCGTGTAGTTCACCTGCAGGCCTCCTTCTGCCTTGGGAGACTGGATCTTTCCTGGGGAAGGGTCTGCCTTTACTTTCTGGGCCTGCCTCCAGAGACAGACTCAGTCCAATCAGCCTCCTTCTCTTTGAGCTCTGCCTGGAACACAGGGCCACCAGCCCCCTGCAGAGCAGTGCAGCAGATGGCCTGGTTATGACTTTGATCCATTGTCACTGTCCTGGCTCCCGGCTGTGATTGAGTCTCACATTTTGACATCCTTTCCACTTGCTCTTTTAAGTTCTTAACATTTAAAAAATTGCCCTCTCTTTTTATCATTAGTACAGTATATTAGCATCTTGATTAAAAATTGAATGGAATTGTCCTGGCGGTGAGGCAAGAGTGAATTCGCTGGAGATGCAGACATGACATCACGGGCAACCAGCAGTCACCTGCGGCTGCAGTCACATGATTCCAGACTGTGCAGCGCTGCCGGAGGAGTCCTTCTCTAATGTGTATGCACTGACCCAGGAGGAGCCACTCCAAGATTGTCCCTCTTTGTGGACAAACTTATTTTAGTAGGGTACCTCCTTCCAGGCTACTAAGTCTATGTCTCTGATAAACGCTCCCTGTGTAAAGAAAGAGTTTAGAAAAGGCCCAGGTTGTTAAGTTGAGAGCCTTGCTAGTGATACCCAAGTGTAAGCAATTTGGGCATCTTTCCCCTTTGGTCTTTTGTTTCTTCCTCAGAGGTAAAGAACTCAAAAAATATCCACATACTCGTTCCACCTGTCTTCTTCTCACCCACTTCTTACTGTGCTTTGTACATGTAGTAATCTTGAACAGTCCCCAGCATCTTGGGAATTCCTAAGAAGTGCTTTTACTCTGTTTTTAAGTGTTATAACAACTCTCCTTAATGGTTCTAATCACAAACACAAATGTTTGTTTAGAGAATTATAAAATATAAACAAAAAAAAAGAAGAAAAATCACCTTAATCTCACTATTCAAAGATACAGCAATTACTGTTAATGCTTTAATACATTTCCTTCTAGTTGCTTTTCCATGTTTATTTTTTACCTGTGTCATATCACTATGCAAACTGTTTTGTATCCTGTGGTTTTCACTAAAAAATATACCCTGTATATTTTACCATATTATTAATTATTCCTCCATAACTCCTTCTCTAATGGCTATATCATATCCCATTTCATAGAAGTGCTATAAATACAAATTGTTTTTCTAATTTCTTGCTGTTGAATATTATTGTTGTCTTCATCTTCTCCCACTCTCTCCTTCTCTTCCTCCTCCTACTTCTTTTTCTTTGGTTTTAATATTATGAACAGCACTGGGATAGAGTAAGTCCCATTTTTGCAAAAATCCTTGATTATACCTTTAGTATAAAGTTACAGAACTAGAAATCCTGTACCCTAGTCCATGAAAATTCTGTTTTTTAAACTGCCAAATTGTCCTTCAGAAAGGCTAGATTAATTTATACCTTTGCCTGCAGTGTGAAAGAGTTCATTGTGCCAAAGTTGAATTATTACCTTTTATGCTTGTATATATATATCATATATAGATGCACAATGTATATAATATGTATTATATATATAATTTGCTAGAAAACTATCCAGAAATATATGGTTTTAATTTGTATTTCTTTTTATAACAAAATGATTATTTCTAATCTTTTGTGTCATGCATATTAATATCCTTTGTTTTTACTATTCTTAAATTTATTATTTACTTATTGATTGATATGAAAGGGCTTATATATATTTATGATATTGCTCCTTTGTTCATTTCTATGATTTTCCTTATCAATTTTTTTTAAATTAAAAAAAAATCTAATTTTGATAGCATTAAGTTCATTCCTAATTTAACAAAAAAACTTTGGATCCTACTATATGTCAGGCACTGTTCTAGCAATAGGAAGACCGCAGTTAGAGAAGACGCAGCGACTGCCTCGCTGGTGGGCTTTAATGTCTAGTGGAGGGTGTTGGAGTCTCACAATCAACAAAGTAGGCATTTAAAGTGTCAGATGACAATGAGCAAGCACTAAGAAGCTAGGCAAAGCAGCACAGGGAAGCAGAGACAGCCATGCTGCCTGAGTTGGGGCGGCCAGGCCTGAGCAAAGGCTGTGTGAAGGGGAGGGAGCTGTAGGGCCCTCTGAGAAGGGTTTCCGGCCATGGGAACAGCGAGTGCTAAAGCCCTCAGGTGGAAGAATGCTGTGAGGAGAAGCCCAGAGAGCCCAGCAGAGTGAAGTAGGGGGAGGGAAGTAGTGAGAGAATGGAGGGCAAGCCAGGCAGGTGTGCTGGAGGTTGCTCTCACTTGTTCAGGACAGTCACTTAGCTAATTTTCAGGAATTTTGCAAGTCAGTTGTTAAACAGAGCCATTATCAAAAATTAAATCATAAAATTAAGTTAAAATGAAGTACACTGTATTTAAAATGGAGATAACAAATACTCAATTTTCTCTACTTTTTAATTGTTTTATTATATTTAGCTAATATCTCTGTTCTTGAGGTTAATTGCATCTATTTTGTCTGTATGGTGGGAACACCATATAACCATGTGCTACAGTGTATCTCTTTGTAACTCTGAGCTCAGTGACAAAGTGTTGGTGGCTTGAAGTCAGCCATGGCCAGAATATTTGCACTGTGGAAATCAGCAAATTCTACAAATCCAGGGATTCCTTTATTCTTTTGTTGATTGTCTAGACTTAAAGTGATGAAAAAAAGTTAATAACGTAGATTAAACTTAAAAGTATGTTGTGTCTGTAGCAGTTACATTGTGAAGAGCACAAAAAAATTGAGGAAATAATCTTCCAGTATTGAAAAATTATTATCCAATTCAGGAAAATGTTGTTCACATCACTGATGAACAAGTAAAATTCTAAATAGCATATGCTTTCATCATTTCACTTTCTTCTTATGCATTAACATAAAGAAATATATCAAGCAACGTTCATACATACTCATCAATTGCAGCCATAGGTTTGCTAAGGATACACGAGTCTGGCAAAAAAATGAAAGCATTCTATAAGAATCAATTGGTCATATGGAATTTACAACGAAGAATACCGTATAGCTCATTGCCATTTGCAAATTGTGTGTGACACATCCTTTATATTAGTAAAATTTATAATAAAATTATGTATGTGCATATAGGCATACTTTTTTTTTTTTTTTGAACAGCTGGTTGTTGAACATTTACCAGCACAGCACTAAAGCCAAGTCCAGAACATACAGGGCCTTTGTGGACCAAATAAGGATTTCAGAAATTTATTCTAAATGTGATTGGAAGCTATTCATGGGTTCTGAGCAAAGGAAGGAAATAGGCAGTTATTAGGTTTATAAAAATCATTCTGGCTGCTATGTAGAATATTGACTAAAAGATCAGAGATCTGATCTCTACCAGAGGGGAGACCCATGAGAAGGCTCTCACAGTGACCTAGGCAAGAACAGCAGGGCTTGGGTTAGGGTGGCGGCAAAGGAGGTGGTGAGAATGGACTGTATTCAAGATATATTTTGAAAGTATGTTCACAGGCTTTCCTAATGGATTAGATATGGGGTTTGGGAGAAAGGGGTCAAAAATGTCTCTGTAGGGTTTCTAATGAGAGAAACTATAAGGATAGCGCTACTCACTCCTGAGATTGGGGAACTAGGAGAGTTTTGGGTACATGACATTTGTGATGCTTCATAGGCATCCATGAAGAGACCAAACAGGCAAATGGGCGTGGGAATCTGGAGTTCCAGGGGAGATAGGTGTTAGAAATGAACATTTAGTGTTCATGGCACAGAGAAGGTATTTAAAGCCATGAGAAGTAATGAGATCATCAAGGTATGAGAGTAACAGAAAGGAGAGATTTCAAGATGGAGCCCTGGAAGACTGCAATTCCTAGAGATCTCAGTCATGAAGGGGACAGAGAAAGGAACTGAGGTGCATGGTAGTATTCATTCTCTTATGTATGTTCTCTTTGGTGTGTGCCTTTCCCAGCTATTTCTGCACCAATAGTAAATCGTTTTAATTTCTATAGCCTTATGATATATTTTCATATCAGGTAGAGCAAACTGCTGCCATTAGTTTCCATAATTTTCCTTAGCTAATCTTTTGTGTTTATTTTTCTAGATATACTTTTAGACACTGGCATTTGCATTAAAACAATTTGATGGTGAAATTTAAAATCATTTATGACTTAATTGATGCCTCTATGATATTAAGTTTTACTTTCTAAGAAAATGTTATTTCTCTCCATTTATTCAAATATACTTTTATGTGCCTTTGTGAAGTTTTAAGGTCTTCTGTATAAAGGCCCTAAACAATTTTTGATAAGTTTATTCCTACCCGTCTATTTTTCTATTAAAAATTAACTACTTTCTCCACATTGTTTTTTTCTAGCCAGTTATTGCCCGTATATGAGAGTTATTCATTTTTGTATACTCAGTTTTTATCCAGCCAACTTACTGAATGCTCTGATTCATTATGAAAGATCTTTAGTTTATTGGAACTTATCAGAATGATAATCATAGTAATCATTCAAATAATATTAGTTAGATGTTATTTTCAAATATTTGCATCTTTTATTTTTAGAGTGAGATAATTAACTGGGCTGAGTGCAGATACTGAATTTAATGGGGAAAGATACTCATTTCTGTGTTAACTATGCTATTAGCTAGTTTCATTGAGATTTGTGGTTCTCAAACTTTGACGTTCATAAGAATTAGTTATATTTTTGTTAAAAGTGCAGAATCTGGGAATTCATTTCTTGAGTATAGAGATCTAGGATGAGGCTTGTGATTCTAGATTTTTGGCAAGCAATTTAATCCATTCCATAATATTAATATTTAGGCCACTCTGCCTAAGAAATACACTCATCTTCACATTAATATAATATTCTACTATGCTCAGTTGAATTTTATAAAATGCTTTTTTATCCTCCATCAAATGTGAATGTTATCCTTTAATGAAATAATATGATAGATTCTAATCTTGAAATAAGTTCAATTAGATTACTAAATAGTCCTCCTATTTGTACTTAAAATTATTTTCACATCTATATTAAAAAAGGGAGCTTGGTTTGTAGTTTATTTTGAAGGTTACTTTTCTAAGGATTTTTTTTTTTTATTTCAGCTTATTATGGGGGTACAAAAGTTCAGGTTACATGCATTGCCCATGTACCGCCCATCCAAGCAGGTTTATTCTAGCTTTTCACAATGAATCAGAAATCCTTCATATATGCACATATAATTTTATAAATACTATATATAATTTATGTGAATATGTATATATATTAAATAATTTCATGTAACATGGAAGTTCTCTGTGTTTTAGAAGTTTGAAATCTCTTTGCCTATAAAACTCTCTGGGCCTGATGCTGTTATTGAAAATATTTAATTCTTTGAAAATATTTCTAGTCCCCCCATACTCCCCACCACCTGCCACCTTATTTACTTATTTAGGTTTTTTTCAATCTTGGGTCAGTTTTGATGAGTTATATATTTTTTTAAATAATTTTTTTATTCCAGCTTTTGAAAACTTGAGAATGGAGCTTTATATAGGATTTTAAAGAAATCTCTCAATTTGGTTATGCATCTTTCTCATTCTTAATTTTATATATATTCTGTTTAGCTATTTTATTGATACTGGGTGTATAATATGGTTTCAGATTTATTTTTATCAGTTCTACAAATTTTGTTTTATAATTTATTAACTTCTGCTTAACTTTAGTAGTTCTTTGTTTTTTTCTCTTATATTTATTATGCTTCTTAATTCTTTAGTTAAAAGTGGGAGGCTCAGTTGTTTTCATTCTTTGCACTTAATGTGAAAGCATTTGAGATTTGTTAGATTTTCCCTGAGATTAATTTTGGACTCATCCAATATGTATTAACCTGGAGTCTTAGTATTATTGTTGTTTCAAAGTCATATACAAATGAAAATTTTATTTCTTCTTTGATTTAAGAATTATTTAGGAGAGTGGATTTTAAAATAGTTCAAAGTTGTTGGGATATTTCAATATAAAGTAAGGAACTGAATTTTAGTGTGTTCACTGTGGCTTGTACAATTTTTATCTAGTTCTTTTTTAGTGGACTTACATATGATGAGTATTTTTTAAGTGTGTCATGAGCATGGAAAAGAATTGTGTAATGTTTGCTCTCGGGAGTACAGTGTTGAAACTATATAGAGATGCACACACAAATACATATGTGTATGTACATATTAAAATCCCCTTGTAATGTATTATTCATAGAATCAATAACCTTGCTTTGCTGCATAGTTGATATGTCTAATATTTACACTAAAGGTATGTTCAAATTTCCCACCAGTATTGTGCTTTTGTAAATTTATTCTTCTACAAGTTATACTTCTAATAGTTCTAATAATTCCTCATTTAGCTGTTGGTCTTAAGTTTTTCAAATTATTCTTCAATCTATTTTTAAGGATAAAGTGTTATCTTTTGAATTTTTACTTTAAAATTATAGATTTAATTCCCTCTTTTTCCACGTCCACTAATCAACCAAGCACTAATTGATCTGTGGTAAATATAATTTGGGGTTTTAAAGTAATAAAATTTAATTTTTATTGGATATGTTACCAGTATTTTTTTCAATAATGGTTTTTGACATTGATATTCAATTTTATATACATTCACAATAATTATTTAGACTTTTCTCTATTGTAACTCATTTCAGTACTAACTACCAGTCCATTCATATCCTGATTTTAGAATTCTTGAATTCTTAATTTGCTTCCTCCCTTTGTTGGAAAAGTACAGCTTCCAGTAAATCTTTCAGGATTGGTACTTGCATAGCTAGGATATCTTTCTTTTGCCTTTACATTTGAAAACAAATTGGCTATGTATAACATTATTGGATTAGAGACAACTTTCCATCAAAACTCTAGTTATTACTAACTTTTTTTTTATTTTCATGGCCCCAAATCATGTCACTTCCAAAGAGGATATCTGAGACTGAAATGATTTTCTTCATTAGTAGGTGACCTACGGTTTTTTTGTTTTTTTGTTTTTTTTCTGCAGGTGATTTTACATGGAGGTTAGAAGCATAGAGCTTGGAGTAAGATTACCTGTGTTCAAATCCTGTTTCAGTCACTTAATAGTGGTGTGACTGAGGACAATCACTTAGCTTCTGTGCTCCTCTTTTCTGTGTGTGTGTGTGTTATATTGCCCAGAAGTTACCCACTGGAGACCAGGAGGCCACATGAAGACACCTGCTGAGAGGGCTCTAAAGGGACTGGTTTTATGATGCCAAAGACCAGTGTGGACTGTTTAGCTGATGCCTCCTCTCCCCTGTTTGTTTCTCCCTTTAATGGTTTTATTTGGCTTATTTTTATTTTGCTAATTTAAAAGAAAAGAAAATAATCTCATCCATCCCAACTATTACATCCCTCATCGTCTCTTGCCTCAATTAATGCAGATGCTACTGACTTGTCTCCCTGGCTCCGGTGTGATCACCCCCAACTCTACAGTCTCAAGAGTAATTTTTTTAAACTGTAGAGCACATGCCTACTCCAAACCCTCCAGTGACTTCCCTTTACCTGACACAACTTTCCACCTCCGCAGTATGCTCCACATATCTGTTGTACCCTTTCCTAGATTTTCTTGCCACTCACCCACACTTCAGCAACACTATCTTGCTCTTCTCCCAAATTCTGATTCATCATTTAAAACCACGTCTGGCATCACCTTTCCAGGAAGGCGTCAGCCCCCTCTCCCTGTCTGCATCAGGTAGCTCTCCTCTTCTGAATGCCCACCTGTGCCCTGCTCTCACCTTTGTCACTGCACTAACCACATTCTGCTGTAATTCCCATCCATGCGTTCATCTCTCACTCTAGACTGTTAGCTCCTTAAGGATGAATTAGTGTTTTATTCAACTTAATCTTCCCTTCACCTAACACAGCACCTGGCACATAGTCAGCACACAGTAAACATTTGCTGGGTGGGGAAGGAAAGGGAGGTGTGTGTGAGACTGGAATTGTATTAGCTCACACCTTACCGTTCCTCACCCTCTTTACTGCCAAGCCTGCTTTTTGGCTTCTTAACTGTGAGTTAGCCAGACCAGGTGAATAAGTTGGGGGTCCAGGAGGGTATGTGATTTGCTCAGTTTCACAGAACTGATTAAGTAGAGGGAGGGGGATTAAACTCTGGGCTTCTAATCTGGAGTCCAAGGATGGTTAATTCAAAGCTTGGCCCCACTTCTGACCTGGCTGTTAAAAGCTGGGTTTTGACGTCCTGGTGCTCAAATGCAGACAGTGCCATCTGTTGCCCACCTCCCCCCACCCCCATTCAGTAAGAGCTCTGCCAACCAGGTTCTGCAGGGAGAAAGAGACTTGTGCACACTCCTGAGGAGGTAGGTTGAGGTGACGGGGCCCCCACTGTAATGAGCAGTGGGCTGGGCTGAGCACTGGGAAGGTTAAAGGTGACCTCCCAGATGGTTCTACCGAAAATTCCAATTCATCCACTTAATTCAGGTGGCTCGACAGGCCGAGTCAGACTAGAGCAATTATAGCTTATGGATGTCCCTTAGGGGGACTTTAACAATGCAACTCAGGGAAGATTACTCCAGGAGCTCTTCATTATGCCACCTCTGAGCCTCGGGGAGCGATGGTCTTTGTGTCTCGGGCTCAAGAAATAGTTTGCTCCCTCTATCTCTGAGCCAGAAACAATTTTTGGCTCTTGTTTAATAATAACGGTAATAATAATAATGAATTATAACCGATTAACTTTAACCAGAAGCTGTAATTAGCTCCAATCCTGTATTGAATTCTGATTCTGTTCACCAACTACTTTTAAGCTGATAAAGATTGTCAAATGATAGCTTTTCGGGGGATTAGAGGGAAGGCTGGTGAATTAATGACTTAACATAGGATAGTAACTCACGTTTGAATGGTACTTTGCTGTGATACATATTAACTTGTTTTCATCCTTACAGCAACCCATAAAGTAGACTGGAAGCTATTGCTAGAGTCAGATTAGAACATTTAGGCCAAAAGAGATGGTGGTAACATCCAGAGGTTTTTGGACATTAGCTTAGGTTTGAATCTCACCTCTTCCCCATGACAGCAGTGATAGGTAACTATGTAAGACCATTATTTCATCCTCTACAAAATGGGGATGACAGTAGAATTATTATCTAGCTTGAATGAGACACAGCCTAACATGTGACAAGCACTCAGTAAGTGATGCTGTTACTACCAGTGACTCCTCCCGGGTTGCAGAATAGTAAGTGGTGGAAGTAGAATTTGAATTTGGGTCTTTTGATTCCAAGTTTATTAGCGAATATATATAATCAGAATTTTTTAATCATAGCTTCTTCCCACCCTCCCCCATCTCTCATTTTTTTCTCAATCTTCACTCATTCATCAACTATTTATTGACAGTTTCTATACTGGCCAGGTTTGGAGGTATAGAGAGACAAAGTAAACACAGATCTGTTCTCAAAACAAGATTGACATCTAGTGAGAGACAGAGAAAGAGACACCAAAATGCACAGGATCTGTGATTGAGGCCTGCCTGGGATACAGTAGATACATTGGATATATTGAGACTGAGTCAATGAATGGTAGCTATTGGTAGTTACCAATAGTTGAGACAGTAAAGCCAGAACTGGGTTTTGAAGGCCACGTTGGTGTTTAACAGCTGGAAGGGATGAGGGGTTAGGATGGTAGATGGAGGTGAGGGAGGATTTCCTGGCAGTGGGGGTGATGTGGTAGAGGGTGTGGCTAGCATATAGTATTGGGGTGTCTGGGGGCACAGACAGAGGCATGGAAAGTATGAGGCCAGAGGAGCAAGTGGAGACCAGATCAGGAGGATCTGTTATGTCCTGCTGGAAGGATTTGTCCTGCTACAAGGTTTGCATTTTGAAGAACCATTGAATGGATTTTAATAGAGCAATGCCATAGTCGATTAAAGTTTTAGCAGGTTTCAGAAGGGAACAATGTGAAAAATTAATCACAGAGTGGAAAGATGAGGCTAGGGAAAACAGCAAGGGGCCAGATTCCAAGCCGGGTGTGCTGGACCTTGGAGCTTGGACTGTCCAGTCAGCCCCTGCGCTGGAGTGCACCCTCATAAGGAGGCAGGAGGATGAAGGGGAAGGAGGCTGGGAGAGCAAGAGGCTGAATCAGGGCTGGGAGTGCAAGAGATCATAAATGGGAGAGTTCTCATTAATCATAAAACCCAGGATGGGGCTGCAGAGTAGCCTGCAGGAGCAGAGTGTGGTGAAAGATGTTATAATCAAGGAGGAGAAGGGACTTTGAGGCTGGAAGTTTCACGGCCAGGGACATTGAAATCACCAGGGTGAGGTGAACTTGAAGTGGAAGTTCAAAATGGATGGCAGATGTCAATATTTTAATATTTTAGTGACCTTCAGGTCAGTAGGCAGCACAAGGGTAGGTAAGAAGTCTCCAGTACCACCTCTGGATCCAAGTAAGGTTGGGATGTGGGAGAATGATCCACCCTCCTTGAGAAAACTTCCAGGAAGCTGTATTATTGGAAGATGCTGAAGGTGAAGGCAGATACCCAGATTTTAGTTGGAACAGAAAATGAAAAGAATGACTGTGAAGAGGTTAAGGCTATGGGAAAATTTGTTTATAATAAACAGGGGGTTTCAGAGAACATCCCCAAGAAGAGCTAAAGGGAAGCCAGCAGTTAAAGCAGGAAAAAGGAAGACGTGCCCCTCTTTCTTTCTCTCTCTCTCCTTCCTTCTTTCCTTTCCTCCTCTCTTTCTTTCTCCGTCCTTCCTTCCTTCGTTCTTTTGTTCTTTCTTTCTTTCTTGCCAAAGCCTTTCACTTACTTTAATGGTGTTGATTTGACCGACTTCACTTTCCTGTTTGAAACTCTTTCCTGTTGTTGTCTTCCTATGCAACTTTATCCTAATTCATTTTCTGCCTCCCAGGCTGAGACTCATTTATCATATTTTTATTCAGTAGATTTTTATTGAAAAAGTGCTTTGTGCTTCTTGGCTCCTTCTCCATTCTTCTCTTGTTAAAAATGAGGGCTCTTCAACTCTTTTCACGCTTCCCTCCACTGACTCTTTCTTGGGCACTGTGAATATTCTCATGGCTTCAATTCCCACCTGTATATGTGATTCTACATCCAGCTCAGATTTCTCTTGATTGCATTTCGTGCTTCCTCAAGACTATCTCCACCTGATGTCAGATGCCACAGCATGCTCTAGAGTGCCAGACTCCCCGATGCTGCCCATCGGGGCTGCTTCTCCTCAGATGTTCTTTCTCTTCATGAACAGGCTCCTGCCCAGTCACTCTGAAGCATAAGAAAGATAAATTCCAAGAAACCAGGGATTTTATCTTATTTCCTGGTCTACCCACAGTATGTAGGACAGCAGTGCCTGGCACATGACAGGTGCTCAATAGACACTTGTTGAATGAATGAATGAATGAATGAATAAACAAGTGCTTGGTGCCCCATCTCCATTACTGCTCACATCCAATCAAACAGTTTTTCTTGGTTCGGCCCTGAAACCCATGTCCCTTCTTAAGCCCTTCTGCCCTTCCATAATGCAGACTGTATAATCTCCCTACTGCAGCGTCTGCCTTCCTGGAACCCCTGCCAGGTGGCTCTGCTGCAGTCTACACTCCATACTCCCACCAGGGGGATTTTTAAAAATTACAGTTGGTTCTCAAAACCTGTGGGATTGCAGAGCACCTGGAAGTACCGAACACTATGAAATATTGTTCTCCTTAATATCATGCAACGTCGGATGCCTTTTGTAGGACTTTATTGGCACTTCCCACAGAGTGCTGTGAAGAATAGAAGACCCTGAAGGTGATCTGAAAAAGAAGTTTCCATGATCAGAGGTGCCTAGAAAAATGAAACACCCCATCCCTATCTTGAGGAATCCTACTGCACAGGGGGGTATTAAAGGAGCCGATAATTTCTAAAGTAAAAATTAAAAAGTTCAATTTTAGTTAATCTATTATTTCCTCCTCCCCCATTTTTTAAAAACAGAAACTCTTTTGCTAGGTAATTTCCATGAACACCTAATAGAATTAACATTCTGTGAAAAATCATTTAGTAAATGAAGAATTATACTATTTTCAAGTAAGACTTGCCTCTATCAAAAATGCATAAGATATTTTTAGAAATCATATTTTGGCAGGATAAAATTAATAAACATAACCTCAATTATCAAATTAATGGGAAGATGAAGCTGGCAGACTGCACAAAGTTGTTGACATGGATGACAACTGGCCACTTTAGCTTCAGCTAATGATTGGTGGCACAGGGGTACAGAACACTCCAAAGTTTAAGGAAATGTCATGGAAGAAGAATTTAAACTTTTTAAAAAATTGTGCACATTAACTTAATCTTTGGGAAAAGGAGAAATTGAACATTATTATTTGATGTCAGTGGTGGACTTCTTGATCCAACTGAAAACTGCTACAAATCATCATCAGGCGTGTAGTGAGAGAGCAAGCGCACTAACATACAGACAAGAACACGCCCCTGAGGTGCTGAGAGCACACACTGTGACCCTGCCCTTTGGTTACTCCCTATTTCCAGGCGAGTCAAGTGTGCTGGAGTCTCTCACCATGAATCTGTGACTGGCCCTTCATGGGTCCTGCCTGACAGCTTTGCTGACTCAGCCATCTCATCATAGCTCGCTGTCCCCAGGATGCTGCTGTTTGCCCAGTACTGGAAGCCAGAGTGGCAAATGGAACTCTCCTGTTAGATGCTAATGTGTTGATGGTTTCAGGGTCTCAAGTGGGATCTCGTCACATTCCACAAAGTCAGCAGTTTGTGTGTTTGATTTATATTGAAATTAATGCATTTTTTTCCAGGCTGTGGAGGAGATATTTTGGGAAGGGCCATTCTAAATTTCTAAAATTGTATAACTTATGCCAGTGGTTCTAAGATTGGTGGCTCCAAATCCATGGGTCTAAGTGATGTAAGGTCGAGGGTCCATGAATTATTTCCAACTTTCAAAAGGCCAAACGATCAGTCATATATTAATGGATTAAGAAGCCAATTGTGGGTCTTCCATCATGATTGTCACTAAGTTCACAGTTTTGATTTGATATCCCCAATGCTGCAAATGAACAGCAATAATAGATAAACTATAAAAAGAAAAAAAGGACACCAAAAGGGCTCAAACATAAGATAAACAACTCTGTGTACCTCAAATGAAACAGAAAGGCAGTGAAATGAGCAAAGCTGAGGTTATGTGTCTACTCATCTCTGTGTTTGTCAGAAATGCAGAGACCAAGTTCAGCCTCGAGTAAGTAATCTATTGGGTGGTGGATGTAAGGGGCCCCATGCAAGGTGAGAGGCCAGAAAAAGCCTAACTGCTTGATACTAGGGTCTGGGGAAGCACATTCTAGTTCATGAAAAGTCCTGAAGGAAAAACTGCCAACGATCTATTGGCTGGAGTGATGGCCAGCCATCCTGGGAACCATGGGGTGACACAGACTCAGCCTTGTGGCTGGAAGTGAATCAAGCCATTCATTACCCTTGTGACTGACATCTTTTTGGGGCAGGGGCTCTGTGGTGCCAGTCAAGAAGAGAATTCCTAGATTTGGGGCCCTCCAATGGGAGTATTGCATGGAGGCAGCCATACAGCTGTGGACAGGGTGAGGAAGTGTAGAGAAAAGAGAGAGACTGAAAAAAATAGGTAGTGAGCCAAAAATCTAAAATTCAAAACTTCTTGAAGAAATCTAAAGCCAAGAAAGATTGCCAACAATATCTATCAGAACAAAAATTTACTCAAGGTGAAATGTATTTAAAAGTCTGAAAAAGCGATTTGAAAAAGAGGTTTAAAATCAGAGATAATTAGAGAGTTTCAATTAAAAATAAGAAATCATGAAACAAAGTCAGTAAAAAGTAATATGAACAGATGCATACAATAAAAATCCAATCAACAAATAGTTACAGTCAAGGAAATAAAAACCCAATGGGTGAGATCAGTTCTAAACTGGATATATTTGAAGAGCAATGGTGTGAATTAGAAAATGATACTGAGGAATGTATCCAGAATCCAGAACAGAGGAAAAGAAATATATAAAAATTTAAAAATGTAAATTAGAAAATATGGAGGATAGTTTAAGATAAATATCTCAAGAAAATAGAAGCCATAGCAGAAAAACAATTGTTAAAGAGAAAATAGCCAAGACTTCTTCAGAATCAAATAAAGACATGAGTCTTAAGAACTAAACTCTCTTTGGAGTACTTAAAAATAATTAAAGTTGAATGCACTCTGAGATGTCTTTCCTGAAACTGTGGATCATTAAGGGTAGAAAACAACCTTAGAGTTACTAGAGAGAAAAGGTAGAGCTATTACACATATAAAGTTGTGATATAAGTACACAAATAAAAT
The DNA here is from genome assembly GCF_041146395.1 of Eulemur rufifrons. Taxonomy (NCBI): domain Eukaryota; kingdom Metazoa; phylum Chordata; class Mammalia; order Primates; family Lemuridae; genus Eulemur; species Eulemur rufifrons. The sequence continues at coordinate 120,531,148 of NC_090989.1, forward strand.
TGTGGTGGATGTGTGAAAAAAAAAAGGCTCAGGGGACTGTGAAAAGATAGTACAAGGGATTCAAAATTAGTCTAGGGGTTCAAAGCTTAGATTGGCAGAAGATTTCTCTTCTGCAACAATAGATGCTGGAATAAAATAGAGTAATGCATTTAAAGTGTTGAAGTGCCTAACTGTTATTATATACCTAGGTACACATAAGAGCAGAGGCAAAATAAAGACATTTTATGGTATAAAAGGAGATTAAAAAAAAAACAATTTACCAACCACATTTCTCCAATAATGAAAACCAAGCAAATATATGAAAAAAAATCTTGAGAGGGACTCTATACAAGGAAGGAAAGTAAACCAAGATGAAGGCATGTGACAGGAAGAATAATGGGGAGCACAGAAACTAACAAGCCATGTAGGTAAACATTATCAACTAATTATGATTGAAAACAATATGGAGGAGTTAAATCAAGTAAACTCTAAAAAACTTTATCTAAAAGGAGGGTAGCTAGAAATATTGAATAATTTTATGTTTTTTAAAAATGGAATTAATTACAAATTATGATATTAAATATTTTGTATAATTCCATTTTATTTTTGTGGCTTCATAGCTTTCTTTTTTATTTTTAGTGGTTGCTTTAGGATTTATAGTATACATCTGCAACATATTAGAGTCTACCTTCCAATAATATTGTATCATTTCTTTTGTAGTATGAGAACCTTACAACAGTATTTCTTCAATTCCCGTCTCCTGGTCTTTCTGTTATTATAGTTATGTATTTTGTTTATGTATATGTTATAAACCCTATAATACATTGTCACTTATTTTGCTTTAAACAGTCAATTATCTTTTTAAAAGAATTTTTAAAATAAGAAAAAAAAGTCTTTTATATGTACCCATTGTGTTATTAATAGTTTCCTGTGACTGCCATACAAATTATCATAAACCTGGTGGTTTAAAACAAAAGAAATGTGTTCCCCCACAGTTCTGGAGGCCAGAAGTCTAAAATCAAGGAGTCGGCAGGACCAGTAGGCTCTCTCTGAAGCCCTGGGAGAATTCACCATGCCTCTTTCCTTGGCTTGTAGATGCAGCACTCCAATCTCTGCCTCTGTCTTTATATTCCCTTCTCTGTGTGTCCGTTTCTGTTCCTCTTCTGTCTAATTTCCCTCTTCTTCACCCTTATGAGGACATGTCATTGGATTTAGGGCCCACCTGGATAATCCAGGATGATCTCATCTTGAGTTGTTTAATTACATTGCAAAGACTCTTTTTCAAATAAGGTAACATTCACAGGTTCTGGGAATTGGAACATGGACATATCTTTTTGAGAACCACCATTCAACCCACTACCTTTACATAGTTACCATTTTGGTGCTCTTTATTCCTTCATGTGGATCCAGATTTCCATCTGGTATCATTTTTTTTCACCTGAAGGACTTCCTTTAACATTTCTTATAGTGCAAGTCTACCAGTGATGAATTCTTTTAGCTTCTGAATGTCTGAAAAAGTCTTTATCTTGCCTTCATTTTTGCAAGGTACTTTCTGTAAGTATGTAATTCTAGGTTGACAGGGTTTTGCTTTTGATACGTTTAGGGTGTTGCTCTACTGTCACTTGGATTATATTGTTTCAAACTAGAAGTCTGCTGTTCTTACTGTCTTTATTCTCTGTGTATCCTATCTGTTTTTAAGATTGTTCTCTTTATCACTGGTTTTAAACAATTTGATTATAATTTGCCTTGGTGTTTTCTTCATTTCTTGTGCTTGGGCTTTGTTGAACACTTAGGACCTGTGAATCTAGACAATTTTGAAAAACAAGAAGATGGAAATATTTGCCTAACCAGGTGTCAAGGTTTATTGACAACACAGTGTGGTTTTAGTTCAGGAATAGATAAATAACCAGTGGAACAAAATTAATTTTTAATAAATCTTCCATGTGCTCTTTAGAAGGTGTATTCTTTATTATCAGGATGTAGTGCTCAATATATTATATATATGCCCAAAAGAGTTATCTTATTGACTGGATTGCTTAGATCTTTTGTATCCTTTTCTATCTTTTGTCCACTTGGCCTACCTGGTACTAAAAGTGCTGTATTAAAGTCTCCTGTTAAGAATGTGTTTCTACCTATTTCACCTGGATTCTCCTGTCATTTCTGTTTTATATAGAGAGTTGCTGTGTCATTTTATGCATGTATATTCAGAACTGTTATACCTTCATTGTGGATGTGGCTTTTTAATTTATAAATTTCTCTTTTTGTTTTGCATAATGCTTTTTGGATTGAATTCTAGTTGGCTGATATCATAATCATAATTCCTGATTTCTTATTGCTTCCATTTGTTTGAAAAATATTTGTCCATCCCTTTACTTTTTAACTTTTATGAAACACTGTGTGTCTCTTTTATACAATTGGATTTTGCTTAATGAGCCAATTTGAAAAATCTTTTTCTCTTAATAGATAAGTTAAATACATTCACATTTATTGATAGGACTATTATGTTTGGTCTCAATTCAGTCATATTATATTAGGATTGCTATGTATACTATGTTGTATTTTGTCACATTTATCATTTTTTCTTGCTTATTTGCTATATTATTTTGGCCTTTGCAAATTTCTTTTGGGTACTTAGGAAGGTTTATATTTTTATTCCATAATAACCTTTATATTAATACTTCATGTGGCTCTTAATTCCCTTTTTCTTATATAACCTTTTACTATCTGGTATATCAGTTTTAAATGGAAGCTTTTCACTCCCACCTATTAAGTATACAATGGTTAATGAATAAAAATAACTAGTCCAGAAATAAACTTATTCAATAAATGGTAAATTGCATAACCATTTAAAAATTAAATTCTTTGTTCACTTCATGCCCTAAATATGAAAAGTAAAATCCTGCCCTATCTATTTATTTATTTATTTTTGTAGGGCAAGTATGAAATGAAGTTTATTGAGGGAGGACAAGACACATTTACAGAGCCAGAGCAAGATATGTTCACCACAGAATGGCGTATGGACTCCTTTGTCATAACAAAAGGGCCTCCTGCCCCTTTTAGAAGGAAATATATAAAATAACTTTATGATTTTGAGCAGAGAAGGATTATTTTCAACAAGACACATAAAGTAAAAGCAAATATTAATAAATATATTAACTCTTATCATACTAAAATTGTAACAAAAATATATTGTAACAAAAAACACAAAATCATAGTGAAAACAACACATTACAAGAAGGTAAAAGCAATGCATATCACTGGTGAAGAATCCATATCAGAAGTATATAGAGAATATCAACTTAATAAGAAAAAATAGGAAATTGTTTAAACTTTTGGTTTATAATTTGGTAAACAAATTATAGAAAAGATATTCAGATAGTTAAGAAACAGAAAGATATTCAGCCTCACTAAGTATCAGGAATACACAAATTAAATCCCTAATGAGATACCATTTCACTTGCTTCATAATGACAATATTTAATCTGACAAAACCAATACTATAAAGATGTGAAGAAATATTAGCTATCAAAATTTGTTGGTGAGAACAATTTGGCAACAGCTAGTAAATATGTATATTCAGTACTTCCTTTCTTGTATCAGAAAACATATATATAAAAAAGAATATTACTAGCAGCATTTTTGTAATAGAGAAAAACAGGAACAATATTAATCAATGGAGAGATGGAGAAATAATTTGTGATGTTATTTTATAATGAAATACTTTATAATAGATTAACAGATTAATGATATAAGTATATATGTATCAACATAAATCCTCAAAATAAAATTTTGAGTGACAAAAGCAACTGGAAATATAATATACATAGTACAAAACCATTCATATATATGTAAAAAGGCCTCAAATAATATGTCTATTTATACTTTCAGTATACAAATATGGAGTGTTAAAGCACAGATAGGAATAGTAAACCCCAAGTTTATGCTGATGATTCATTCTGGAAAGGTGAGAAAGGAAAAGAATTGTGGAGGAGTCCATTGTGTCTAAGACTATTCATAATGCTTTATTTCATTTAAAAGTAATCTGAAGCAAATATTTCAAAATACTAAGATTTGATGAAGTTTGTTGGTGGATATATGGGTGTTCATCAGATTATTAAATATTATCAATGTTTTTCCTTCTGTTTAAAATATTCTAGAACCTTAACAAAGATAAATACCCTGTGGTAGAGCATCTGGACCGAAAACCAAAAAAAACATTAGCTGGAGGAAAAGGCCCCATGGAGTAAGAGATTCCATTTCTTGTGCTTGTGCTGGATTATATCAACTCAGGGTATAATTCTTGGCATAAATCATGCTGCTGTGGATACTGGTAGCCTGGGTTCATATCCTGTCTTGTAAGTTACCTACGTCTTTTTTGGTCAGCTTCTGCCATGGGGTTTGCTGAGATAATTAAATTAGCTGATACTCTTAAGAGCTCAGCACTGTGCCTCAGCGATGATCCGTGCTTTATGGACAATAGCTGACACCAAAATAATGAGAGCAACTGGTCTGTAATGTCAAAGTTCATAATCCTGTGCTTGGCCCTGGGCTCACACAGTCAGCACAGAGGTCACCTCTTTGATTTCTCATCTGTATGAATCCCATCTGTGGGGCTCCCATGGCTTCTGGCTTCTTGTTGGGTTTGACTCACGGGGAGCCCTGGCAGGAAATCAGTGGGATCAAGACACTAATTTCCCCACCTCCCTCCCTGTGTGGTTCCTTGGGCTGGCTGTGGCCTCTAATTGAAAGTCACTATCCCTGTAAGGTGACTTGTTCTGTACAATGCTGTCTCCCTCAGCTTTTTGCTAACCTTCCCCTCTCCCAGTTTACGTGGTAGTAGCAACTCTGCTGGTGCCAGCCCCCAGTTTTGCACTATCTCTTGTGGGTCTCCTACACCCTGCCAAGACCCTTATAACTCGTCCTGAAAGCATCCCCGCTTTGCATGTGCCATCTGACTCCTGCTGTCACCCTAATCGTACAGCTGGGTATGTGTCCATCATATTTCCACCATACTGTGGGGGCTTCAGTGTTGGTGGGATGGCAGAGAAGTTCTCTAACTCCCAAGGGAGAAACTTAATCCTGGAGAACTCTGAGAACAATTTGGAAGTATCTAGTAAATGCATATATCCAGTAATTCCTTTCTTGCATCAGAAAACAAATATACATAAGACAGAGGTGATTTCCAAACCAGAGACTTAATCCAAGTAATGGGTCAGATCCTTTCTCCAGCCCTCTTCCTGCTGAAGGCCCATATGGGGACCCCTAGAAAGTTTTGCCCTGATGCTAACATCTCTCCCCCACTATATCTGTTCTCTCTCTAGGGTCAATTATGCCTTCATTTCCACTGATTTTAAAAGAAAGCGCCCATTAATATTTTGTGCAGTGCTTTCTAAATGGACTCATTGGCAGTGCTCTGGGACTGTGGGGGTTTATAGGGATCCCCAGGCAGAGTCTTAGGAAAATCAAACAGTCTGCTTTCCTTTAGCTAGTTTATTCAAGGAGATTTCCGTAAACAGTTTCCCTAAAGCAGTTTCCACCCGGCCTCCCTATCCTTGCTGTCCTGGGAGGCTCCAGCAGTGCCATCCAGGGAGCTCAACCCAGAGAAGAGAATTCACACATGAGATCTAAGGCCCTTTAAAGATCTTGCATCTAACGCAGGAGGATTTCCTCCAACAAGCAGGAGACACAAGCACTGCAATCCCAGAGAGCGACATCAGAGAAGGGGCTCTCCCCTGTGAGGAGGGTGTTCGGCGTGGAGCGAGGGGGAGCAGGCCTGGAGGCACTGAGGCTCTGTGTGTGTCACCCAGGCCCTGGCTGCAGTCTGGTGGGAGAGCCTGGTCAGCACTTGCCCCAGAGGGAGAGAACCTGGCATAGATCATGCAGTGGGGATGCGGGGGGCAAACTGGGCAGGAACTCCTACATGACAAAGACACAGGCTGTGTTTCTGCATAAGACATTCTCCTGTTCCTATTCTCTGATTTAAATCTACAGCTGCACAGAGCTCTGTATCGTGATAACCCAAAGTTAGGACAGAGGCCTGGCGTCCTCTCTCCCACCACTCTTCTTCCTGCTCTTCTTCTCTCCAGAGCAGGGTCTCCTTGTTTCCAACTTGCTCACTCCAGACTTGTCTTGGTCAGAGTCTTGCTCTAATCTCAGGGCCTTATACTTTAGCTGCTCAGGGTCCCCTTGTACATCAACATGATGCAGCATACTGGGGGGAGAGTGGAAGCTCTGGGCTTTGTCTTGGGGCACTTGACAAAGCACCTGAATAAAGACACCTCAAGGCCAGCTGTATGCCACAGGGCCACTCTAACCCTTTCCCTAAATCCTTCACCTTCTTCGACAGCAACTATTGCCAACGCGTCTGGATGGGATGGACCAGCAGCCATCCTCACGGAGCAGTTAGAGACCTATTCCGGCACCTGCGTCTAACTGTGCCATCACTGCCCCTCACACACCCACTTCACACCATCCACACCTGCAGTGACTCCTGTTTCCACTTAGAATAAAGCCCAGGCTCTTCAGCGAGACTCAGGAAACCCTTCAGCACTCGGGACTATTCACCTCTGCGGCTTCAACCCTCACACAGAGCTCTCAACCTCTTGTATCCAATCAAACTAAACTTGGTCCTGAGGATGCAAACACCTTGGGACCTGTAACCATGCCGTTACCTATGCCTGGACTTCTCTCTTCCCTGCAACTCCCATCCATCCGTCCAACTTCCACTCCCCCTTCAGGTCACACTGGTGCAGAGCGGGGAGGCCGTCTTGCTCAGCACACTCACTCCAGAGATGAGAAGCTGAGGCCCAAATCCCAGGTCAGTTCTCCTGATCTTATGACTCATCTGCAGGAAAACTCTTATCCTTGGCTCCATCTTCTCTTCCTGACCTGTCACATGAGCTGCCCTTGCTGGCGTCCTCTCAGGGCCAAGGGCACTTGGTGGGAAAGGTTGTCCATGTACTTTAGGGATTTTTTTTCTTTTCAAAAAACTTTTCTTATATCAATATTTGATGAGGGTAATTTCAAAGACTTGTTTAGTATGATCTGCACATAGGAGCCCTTCCGAGTATTTATCACGCTCCGGGTATAATTACATTCAAATCCTGAGACACTGTTGCTAGGTTACTGTTGCGCGAGGTTCCTCTGACTTCCATGCTCGAGGTGCTCCCCCACCCCTTGTGGTATTAGGGGCAGGGGACTGATGGTTTGGGGCTTACAATTCCCCTAATGAAGGCAACACTCTGGAGTCTCTCATGCTGGGGGCGGGGAGCGAGAGAGCACTCACTCTCACAGGGGCATTTTGCACACCTCCCCAGGTGGGGCTGGAGCTGCGAATCTCATCATGTGGCTCCTGCAAGTGAGATTAGAGAGGTAGGGAGGGGATGAAAGGAGGGGAGTTGCTGCAAGACTCCCCAGGAGAAATCATCTCTGAGCCTTCTCTTCCGCCCTGCATTTTCCCGGAGAACTGAGCAGGCATTCTACATCCTCCAAGGGCCCAGGAGGAGTTCTGTGCTGACGGCAGGAGGCTGCCCTTGGCCAAGGACACAGGCAGCATCTGAGGGGAAGGCACCTGCCTTCCGGGCTGAACAGCACTGGGCCCCTAATCTAAGGAGAAAAATCAGGATGAAGAACCCAAGGCCACTCCTGTCCTCACGAGGCTCCCCCATATCAAAGTTGCTTCTATTAACTTGGGTGTCTGAGGCTCTCTGGTGGATCATTTCTATACTTTGAACTGGGTGAGGGGTGGCTGGTCTTGAACCTGAGCTGTTTGCCTAGTGCCTCCCGGAGGCAGAAGCAGTGGCAGGAGACTGTTCGTTCAAAGCTTCACATCACAAGAGGACCCAATGTAGACTTTTGATTTTATTATCACATGAAGCTAAATGTGCAATCTTTGCTTTGCTTTTCCTTCCTTCCTTCTTTTCCTTTCTTTCTTTCACCACTGTCAAACAAATCAACTTGTTAAATGCACACCTTTAAAATATACCACACATTTAAAATTCTGTTTTAGCATTAAATTTTTTTTTCAGTCAACCAAGACTTTTAAGCATAGGAAGGTCTACCCTAAAAGCCTGCCCCATCTACCTCTAAAAGCCTGCTTTAATTTCTCCCTGCACGCGCCTGGCACCTTGCAGTAGATTGCTCCTCCACGGATGCTGCCTTTGTGGCTGCACATTGATTAATGGCTGGTCAGGGCCGGACTCACACATTTGTGTTTAATGCACTACTGAGTCAGCACCACTGGCCTTGGGGAAGAAAAAAGGGAAATAAAACCCAGGCAGATGGGTTTGCGATGGAGTTTAGCATTGGATTTGCATTTTCTGACTCTGCTGCCCAATCTATTTCCCATTGGCCTTTAGAAATGCTCTAGATTGGATTGTGTTTCCTATTGTAAATTTTAAATAAGGCGGATGATACAGTAGGCATTACTATCCACAATCCCCTGGGTATAGCTGCAAATATGCTTTTAAACCTCAGAGCAATTTCCCCAATCATCATGGAACAATAATTGCTATTAAAAAGAATATATACCCATGTACACACACAATGTTTGTAGCTCATCAGTGGGGAATATTGATTGTTGTCAATTTTTAATGCAAAAAATAATTAAAGACCTGCATCTGTTCAAAATATTTACAAACAGCTTTACTATTAATGTTTATCTTCAAAACCACAAGCAAGATATGGAGATAATTCTTTGAGACATCAGCTGGGTAAAACACATTTTGTTTCAATGTTAGAAGTTTCTCAGCCTTCGTATCAGGAGACGCTGTGAAAGGTGGATTTTGCCAATCGAGGCAGTTAGTTAAGCTGGTGAAGGCTGATTCTGTACAAAATGGCCAAGGATCCCTGCATTCTTCTAAATGACATTGGAGAGTGAGAAAGTGAGGCAGCCTTGGTTAATTGTGGAAGTCTTTGTTCTAAAGAATCACACATCTGATCCTTTTCAAGTGCTCCTGCTTGCCCATTAGCTTGTTGCCAACCAGAAGAGCCACTTTGTGTTTTTCTGGCTGCCAGCCTGGACTTGGTGCCTGCTCAGGAGAGAGAGGGTAAGGCAAATACAATAATAACCACCCGGACCTGTGAGGAAGATGGAACCACACCACATAGTTTAATGGAGAGAGTTTGCTGTGGGAAAACAGTTACAGCAGGTTTGAAAGAACTGAACACAAGGGACTGTGGGGCAACCCAGAGACTAACAAGAGAAACCATTGACCTCCCAAGGCTGGGCAGGCAGCAGGAAGAGACAGAGTAACTGGAGTGCAGGCACAGGGGCTGGCTGGTGGGGACTGGAGCCAGGGTGGGCACAGCCCTCGCCAGTGACGTCCCTCTTCACGGCAGAGAGAGGGGAAGATCCTCCTCTCTTCCTGCCTTCCAGACTCTCATCCGTGCCTCCCACTTACTGGCCTTAACCAGAAGTCAGTGGACGTGTGTCCCTGGGAAACGCAGTTTGCAGTGTCAGGCCTCTGAGCTACAGAGCAGAAGAGAGGGAGGCGAGGGGTGGATCTGAGAGTAAATTGGCAGGGGACAGGCAGCACACCGTGCCAGGTCAGGAAAGGGGAGCAAAATAATGAGCAGTGTCAGAGGAGGGAGTGGATACTGTCCATGGGGGAAGGTAAGGAAGGCTTCCTAGAAGAGGCAGCACCTGAAATGGACTGTGAAGCGTTGACGGAGAGGGTCCCTTCAACAAGGCTGGGGTGGGAGATGGAAAGGCACTGTTAACACTCGTCTATAATTGAAGGCAACATCCAATATGGCAGAAGAGATTGCATTGAGATGGTAGGAAATAGAGCCAGGCCCTGTGGGGTGTATGTTTAAGAGGCTAGACCTAAAGGCAAAACAGGGAAAAGGGCTGTCACAGGTTGGGTTGCTCAGGAAACAGACCCTCAGGCAGAGACTGGCATGCAGGATGTTTATGAGGGAGTGTTTTCAGGACTATTCCTTGTTAGGAACAGGGAAGTCATCCAGAGTGGGCAGAGGGAGGAGTTGGACTGTGATGAGTCACAACGAGGCCCTCAGCCAACCCCGTCGGGAGCTCTGGAGATGGGGTGGCCCTTCTGAATTGTCCTGAGTTGGGACAAGGGAGCTGGGCCTTTATACTTTTTCATCAACTGGTCACTGGGTACAGGCTGCCCCAGGAGGAGGCATGACCTTGAGTCAGGCAAGTATCTTCAGTCAAAGGCAATTCCCAGTGAGGGCTGGCAGCTCCAACAGCACTTCCATCACCTGAGGAATGAAGTCCTGCAGTGTTAGTTTGGGCAACACACCACAGTGTCCATTATAAAATGATGTCACCAAGGTACTTACTATACACCAGGCGGTACACTGCACTTCACATATATTTACTTTCAGACAACACTCTGCATGACCAGTGTCAGTAGCCTCATTTTACAGAGGAGGAAGCTGAGGCTCAGAGAAAGTAAGTGATTTGCCTGATGTCCCCAGTCAGCAAGTAATGGAGTTGGATTGAACCCGTATCGGCCCGCCCTTATGCCCACAGGAGCAATCTGAGCTCTCCCAGGGGAAGCCTCTAGATCTATAAAGAAGAAACTGAAGACATGACCAAGAGTGAGGAGTCAGTGGTGACATGGAGGATGGTTTCTAGAAGGTTGAAAAAAATCACAAATTAACTACTGAGCTGAATGTGGCAGAAGAAGAATGAACGGATCTATTACCAAGCAACAGAGAGGGCCTAGGGGAGGTGAGATTGTGCAGATGTTTTCTGGCACATACTGGACTTTTCTGTTCCTTTGGGTGCTCACTATACTGAACCCTCTGACTTATGTTGAAGATACCCCATCCTATGAGCCCAGGTAGGAGGAACTGAAAACAGCAGGTGGTCACTTTTCCAGTGGCCCTGCTGCCTGGTGGGCCCGTGACACAGGCTCCACTGCTCACACATCCACCCACTTTGATGCCACAGGTTATAGGGACATGTGGGACATGGGGGCGGGAAGGATGTTGGCAGTATCTAGAGTTTGGGGATGGTGGTGGGACTTCAGTGGTCTGCTTGGCGGTGCAATTTAAGTGCATTTTGAACATTGCTCTTAGCTGGGTAGTCCTAAGTCTAGATCTTTAGCCTTTCTGCTGATTCTATGAGCTAACCAATATCCTTTAAAAAAATTATCTAGAAACAATTTCACACTTATAAAATATTGCAAAAAATAGTACAAAGAATTCCCATAAGCCCTTCATCCAGATTCCAAAATGCCAAAATGCTTGCTTTATCATTCTATCTCCCTCTCTCTCATATCTGTCTACTTATCTATTTTACTATAGTAATAAGTGTTTCAGATAAGATTCATCAACGTATGCTAAATTAATGGCTGAAAGGCTGAAAGAATGAGGAGGAATATTTACATGGTCTCAAAACATATCCCTTTAATTACATAGCAAAGGAAGAACTTTACAGTGAAGAAACCTGGTAGATACCACCTTAACCCAGTGGTCAGACTTAACATACTGAGCAATGGAAGAAACTAACACCGGGTGACGCTTGATAGGATGCACTGAGCTGGACACACCATCTCTTCTTGGCATTCCTGCAAAAATGCACAACTTGGGGCCGGGCGCGGTGGCTCACGCCTGTAATCCTAGCACTCTGGGAGGCCGAGGTGGGCGGATCGTTCGAGCTCAGGAGTTCGTGACCAGCCTGAGCAAGAGCGAGACCCCACCTCTACTAAAAATAGAAAGAAATTATATAGACAGCTAAAAATATATATAGAAAAAATTAGCCGGGCATGGTGGTGCATGCCTGTAGTCCCAGCTACTCGGGAGGCTGAGACAGGAGGATTGCTTGAGCTCAGGAGTTTGAGGTTGCTGTGAGCTAGGCTGACGCCACGGCACTCACTCTAGCCTGGGCAACAGAGTGAGACTCTGTCTCAAAAAAAAAAAAAAAAAAAAAAATGCACAACTTGGACTTACTCATGAGGAAATGGAAGAAGTCAAGCCAAGCTTCATTCTACAAAATACATGATCTGTTTTCCCTAACACCATTTTAATAATTTTTATTAAGTTTTTAAGTAGTCTATCCAAGTATTTTGTAATCTGGATAGCACCAAACCAATGTATGAGCATTCTTGAAGTTTTGGCTATGATGAGGTCTATGCTGGTGAGGAAATGTCCACATGGGGCACTATTCTAGGGACTGGACTGTCACATTGCAAGGGACCCCAGGAACATAGGTGGACTGAGAGAAAGCAGAGGAGGATGAGGAATGTTGTAGAAAGGATCACTGAATATGCTGTTCAAGTCCATGACTGATATATTTGTGGCTCAGTTTTCCATCCTTATTTGTGCTCCATGGCTGCAAAATTATGGAATATTTATTCCTGCTTCTTGTGGAGCAGTGGATGATGTATGGCAAAGAGGAAGGCAGAGAGCTAACACTTTCTGTGTGCCCCACGCTGAGCACTCTGCCTATTATGAGCCAGTATGTCGCAGTGGTTAAGTGCTCAGGCTCTGGCATCAGTTTCTTCATCTGTAAAATGGAGATAGTGATAATGCATGGTTCATAGGCATGATGTGGGGATTAAAGGGGACATTGAGTCTAGCACCGTGCCTGGCCTACCATGCACACTGAATAAATGTTGGCTATGAGTGTGACAAGAAAAGCATTGCATTAGGTGATGTGCTTGAGTTCACCCTGACCCTGAGAAATTAAACAGGGGTGGAGCTGATGCTTAACACTTTGCATACCACCATTCTCCTCTGGTATGAAGCACAGAGAAATGAAGACCAGCAGAGGGAGTTTGGACTGGAGATCAAATGCCCATTTCACAGACGAGGAAGCCAAGGTCTGGGGGAGAGGTCTGGTCTCCCTCAAGGTCAGCACCAGGTACAGCTCTAATATTCCCCCTCCCTTTGCCAGGTTCCTCTGTCACCTCTGCTTGTGCTAACCTTGGTGCTTGGGGAGGTGGACAGAGAGCTCATAACTCAGTAATTGCCTTGTGGATTTTATGGGGCCATATAACGGTGTGCTGTGCAAACTTTCATGAGTATTTATTTTACAATGTCTACTGAAACCATTAACACTTTCATTAGCCAGATTCAAGGTCTGTGAGTGGCTTGGCTTCCCTACTAAGATAGATTTTGTTGGTAGACTTTAAACAAAAGTTTACGAAAACATTGTCTGTTTATCCCAAGGCGAGGAAACATTCTTAGTGTCTTGCAGGCCCAGATGGAATTAGTAATCCATGATCAACTATTCATCCTTTTCAATTCTTTGCTGGCTGGAAGGAGACAAATGGGGATTCCTAGACAAATCCATCCACAATATTTATTACCTCTCCTTGAAAACTGGATTCTGCCAGCAAAGCTGATCTCCAAGTGACCTCATGGTTTCTGAGATTGCAGTTTCATTTTAGATTCCATAATTTCTGGCAGGTACGAGCTTCAGCATGCGGTAACCCAAAAAGATAAAAATATAATTTCTAGTTCCTTCAAAAAGTGTAGTTGTACATTTTGATGACTATACCTGATAAAATTAGGATACTCTTTTTAATACACTTCAAATTTGTGGTAAAGGATCAGAGGCATTTATCACATTTTTTTAAAGTAGTGATGTGAAGTCAAATTGTTAAGAGAATTATTGTGCTTAAGTGAAGTGATGATTAGCAAGAAGCGATTAGGTAGAGAAGCCAGTGCCCGGGAGTTTGTCTCCAGTTGGGTAAGATAAAGATACGGATGGCTTATTTTCTCAGTGCTGAGGCATGTCATGGGGCTTGCCTGATTGAAATTAATACACTTTTTGCATAGCTACTGATGTCCCAATGATGTGCAAAGAAATGTCCTAAGCTCTATGAAGAGAGATGCAAAAACAAATTGAATACTACTTGTCTGGGATACAAGTTATTTTGTTGTTTCTTTGCTCTTTGTGGACCTTGCTTGCACTAGGTGGAGTTTATCCTCCTCATCAGTTCATGGCCCATTTATCTTCATTGGTGCATGCCAAGCCCTTCTCTCCTTTTATTTATTTTTTCTCTTTTATCCCCCATATCATTCCCCTCCTCCCCACAGGCAACTGCATTATTGCATTCGATGTCTACCTTTTTGCTTGTCTATGTATTTACAAAATGTTTACTGTTTGGCTATATGTATTTTTAATGTATGTAAATGGTATTGTGTTATAATAATCTCATTCCATTTCTTACTCTTCTCACTAAACAATATGTTGTTAAGATTCACTCATGTTGCTATGTTTAAATCTAATCTGTTCTTCTAATTGCTGCATAATGCTCCATTCAGATTTTATTTGTGTGAAAGGGTAGGCTATTTGGAGAAAGAGGTCTATCTGGCTTCAGGAAAATACGTGTGCTGATTCTGGGGAGAACAGACTGGAGTCAGTGGGAGAGAGGGCAGCTAGGAAGCAGTTTTAATAATCTAAATGAGAGGTAACCTAGGCATAGGAGCAGGAATGGAAAATAGGGGAAGTGTGTTAGACCCTTACAGGTAGACTTGACATGTTCTAACTACATATTGGACAGAAGGAGTGAGGAGGAGCAAGGAGCCAAAGGTAATATCAGGGTTTTGAACCTGAGTAATGGGGTGGTTTCAAGTGCCATGAATGAAGGAGGAAGCACACTAGAAGTTGTGGATCTGGTGGGGGAGAAGAGGGGAAAGAGGATGGCCATCAAACCCCGACAGTCATTGTGCATTTGTTCATCCAACCAACATTCCCTGAGCACCTATTACATGCTTAACATTAAACTAGCCTGCTAGGAGAACAGGGCAGGGGTGGATGTATAGCAATTTCTGCACTCTTGGAGTGGAGAAGAAAGACATCAAATGATCATGAAAGTGAAAACATCATCACAAGTGGTAATAAGTGCCCTGAGAAGATGAACAGCTCAAGCTTCAGGTAGAAAGCCAAGAGAGTGTTCTCTGGGGACATCACGTGTCTGTGAAAACCTGGATGAGTAGGAGTCACCTGGGTAAAGAGTGAGGGGAGGCACTCACCCGGCGGAACTGCAGGAACACAGGCCTGGAAGCGGGTCAGAACTCGGCACACCTGTGGTGCTGAAAGGCCAGTGTGGCTGGGGCCTGGCATGGACTTGATCCTGCAGGGTCTTGTGCGCCATGTTATCAAGGCTCTTGGACCTCTTTCTAAGAGAAATGGGAAGTACTAAAGAATGTTGCTCAAGTGCCTACCATGCTCAGCTGAGCAGTTCCAAACTTTGCCGTGTGGAGAAGGGATTTTAGGGCAATGTGGAGGAGGGTGTATTTGGGCAGAGGTACAGCATATGGGAAGCCCTGGTGATGGGAAATTGCTTGGCATGTTGGAGAAGCCCGAGGAAGTGAGTGTCGCTGCAGTGTGGAGAATGAGAGAAAGGATGAGCAAACTGGAAACAGAACTCAGACTATGTCGGGGCTGGTAGGCCAACCTGCAGAGTTTGGACCCTATTCTAAAGGGAAGCTGATGGGTGGCTCTGGGCAGGGAGTCCCCCCATTTGCTGTGGAGGGTCAAAATCTTGTTAGGCTGCTGCATGGAGCACTGATTGGAGAGTATGTAGGGAAGCATTCAAGAACGGTTGCAGTTTTCCAGATGAGGGATAAGGGTGGCTCGGATTAGGGGGTGGAAGAGATGGGATAAAGGAAATTGATTTGAGGTTTTGATGTTGAGTTGACGGGGCTGGGTGATGGAGCGGATGGCGGGTGCAGTGGGCTCTGTGTCAAGGGTGGCAGGCTGAGCTTGAGCTGCCTGTCGGATATGCAAATGCAGGTGTCCAGGATCACTTGGATATGACATTCTGACGTGCAAGAGATGGTTTAGAGGCAGCGAGATCAATTTCAGAATTGCTTGTGCTGTGGGGAAAGTGGAGACCATGAGAATAGGTGAATCATCAAGGAAAATTTTGTAGAGACATAAATTGGAAAATGCCTATTTGGAAGATAAATTTTTATTGGAGATTTAAAATTTTGTTATTCATTTTGAGGAATTAAAAATGTAGTTGCAAGCAAAGAAAAATATAACAATCTCATACTCATATTCCCATCATCATGAATGTGTTTTGGCCATATCTACTGTGTTAAAAAAAAAAAAAAAGAAAAAAAATATTACCCCCACACCAACCGGCCCCTGCCAACTCCTGGCAAAAGCGGTCTCTCTCCTGAGTTCAGGGTGGCAGGGTACTTTTCTGAGATGCTGATTCATGTTTGCTCTCCGTGTTTTTCCTTCCCTGATTCAGGCCGCTCACAGACTCTGTGCTCATGTGCCTCAGGAGACAGGGCTCTGGATGTTTATGAGGTCAAGGCTGTCTGAAGAAGATAGATATGGCAGAGATAAGGAGGATTTCTCAGTGATTGAGGAGAGAGCTCCCTGGCCAAGGTCTGTGACCTGGAGTGGAGCAGCAGGGTCCTTATCCCTGCTCCTGGCAGTACTCTGGGCAGGCAGAGCCTCCGGATGGGTAGGGCAAGGTGCCTGGGCTGCCAGCATTGCCAAAGCTTCCCCTCTACAAGCTTGGGGAGGGAAGAGCAGGGCCAAACAGGGCCACAGGGCCTGAGGCGATGGGATTCCCAGTGGTAATGCAGAGTGGACCAATGTCCCCTTACCAGAGGGGACTCCCGATGCCTGAGCCCTGTGTCCTGCCGTAGGACCTTAGCAGCATTCTTTGAAGGGCAAAGGGGAAAGAAACCCCTTAGAATGAGGAGAATTTCTTGCAAACCAGCAGGGTGGGAGGTCAGAGTTGAAATCAAGTTGATTAATAGAAAATTAAAATATATATATTTCTTGAACACGTGAGTCTATGGACAGAAATTTATACCCAATGTAACTCGACTTACTGAGAGGAGACTATGATGAAGACTGAGTTGGGAGAGTTAAATGTGGAGGATAAGAAGCAGAGCCTCCTAGAGAGGAGGCAGCTCAATAGGGGGGAGTGGTCAGCTGTGTTCCATGGGGCAGAAAGGCCTGAGAAGAGGAAACCTGGAAGGTGGAGGGGGGTGGACCCCATAGGGAAGGATACACAGCCTTCAAGAGGACAGGATGCATACAGCAAGGGGCTGAGAGGAGAATAGGAAATGCCACTGGTGTGGACTCCACTCAAGAAGCCTGTCAGTGAAGAGAAGATTTTTTTTTTTGTTTTTCAAAATGTGTGTTTTGTTTAGGGCTAGGAGAGATGAGGACATTTCTGTCCTAAGATACACGGAGAAGTCGGAGAGTCTGAAGGAGAAAGATAGAGCAAGCGTATAACTGGTGGAGGAGGGGCCTGCCCTGTAGGGACATGGCATGTCCTGCCTGGCCTGCAGGAGGGAGGCTGCATGGGTACATATTGGGGGACCCTTGAAGTAGAGCAGAGGATACCACATGGTGGATGACCTTCATCTTCTTAGCAAAGTATGTAGAGAAGACTGCCCATAAAGGACTTGGGAATAACAGAAATGTTTTAGGGCCAATACAGAAAAGAATGCAATAAGCAACCATCAAGGTTAAATAATAAAGTTACCATTATGAGTGCAACCTATATGGTAGGTACTGTTCTATGCTTAATACTTAATAATTTATATAATTAGTATAATTCTTGGACATTATTATCTCTATTGGTAAGAAAGTTGAGGTTTAGAGAAGTTAAATAACATAACCTCATTAAATAATATAACCTTTTATGGTCATACAGTGAGGAAATTGTAGAGCCAGGGTTTTGACTAAATCTACTGAACACCAAAGTCAGTCTTAATCCTTTGCTGGACTATAGAAACACAGCAGTTGTCTTAGTCTGTTTTGTGTTTCTATAACAGAATACCACAGACTGGGTAATTTTTAAAGAGCAGAGATTTATTTCTTACAGTTCTGAGTCTGGGAAGTCCAAGATCAGGGGGATGACATCTGGTGAGGTCCTTTTGATACATCACCCCATGCCAGAAGCCAGAAGAACAGGAGTGCGCCAAGCTGGCTTTTAAAACAAACCCATTCATGTGATAAGAAACTCACTCCCTCAGTAACATTCATCCATTCATGAGGGCAGAGGTCTCATGACCTAATCACCTCTTAAAGGTCCCACCTTTCAACACTGTTGCACTGGGGATTAAGTTTCCAATACATGAACTTTGGGGGGCACATTCAAACCATAGCAGCAGTGCAAGCCCTAAGGTTGAAGTCAACGAGCTATGTTACAAGATGTTGTCCAGCAGCCCAGGGTCAGAAGAATTGCTGGATGCTAGCTGAACTGCTTTTGGAATTCCCATACACTATGACCTCAAGACATCTGGATGAGGATATGAGTATGATGGATGTTGGACTTCTGATTGGGTTATTCAGGGAGAGACCTGATAGTCTGGCAGAATAAAGAATGTAAAAGAGTGAAAGAAGTGGGGACCAAGGCCAAGTTGGTTTTCATAGTTCATCTGTGTATAGGTGGAATCTGAAGCCATGGGGCTGATGAGCTCACCAAGAGAGAAAGGTTAGAGTGTGGGACAAAGGGACCTGGGGCCAAGTCTGGACAAAATGCAATATTAAGTAGTCAATTTAAAAAGGAGAAACTTGCAAAGGATACAGAGAAAAGGTTGCTGAGAAATCTAGGAGTGAGAGAGAGATATGTCACTAGAGCAAAGGGAAAAGAGTAACTTACAGGCACAGTGCCCTTTGAATTTGGGCCATGGAGGCCTCTGATGACTCACACTAGAATTGTTCCAGTAGAAAGATGGAATCTGAAGTCAGCTTGGAGCAGGTTGCAGAGTGAGAAGAGTGAGGAATTTCAAAAAGGAAGTATGAAGCAACTTTTTCAGAAAGTTTGGTTTAAAGGACAATAACTATAGCAATATTTATAGCAGCACAATTCACAATCGCAAAGATGTGGAAACAACCCAAATGCCCATCAATTCATGAATGGATTAGTAAATTGTGGTATATGTATACCATGGAGTATTACTCAGCTATAAGAAATAACGATGATACGACATCTCTTTAATTCTCCTGGAGAGAGTTGGAACCCATTATATTAAGTGAAGTATCCCAAGAATGGAAAAACAAGCATCACATGTATTCACCAGAAAATTGGTTTCTCTGATATCACCTAAATGCACATTTGGGATGGATACCAATGGGATATCAGACTGAGGTGGGGGTGGGGGAGGGGAAGGGTGTATGCCTACATGATGAGTGCAATGCACACTGTCTGGGGAATGGGCACGCTTGGAGCTCTGACTCGGGGAGATAGGTGGTACATGGGCAACGTATGTAAACTGAACTTTTGTACCCCCATAGTAAGCTGAAATAAAAAAAAATAAAGGACAATGGCTGGAGGGGTATTCAAGGATGATAAAAGGCAATTTTTAATCAAAAAAGACTTATGGGTATTAAAATCTCCTTGGGAGAAATCCATTTGACAAGGAACTAGAGAAAGGCAGGAGAAGATGAATCTTAAGCCACATGGACAAACCAGCCTTGGTTGATGGGAGGGAGAAAAGACCAGGAAATAGGAGGGAGTTGGGTGGGCTTGTGTTGTGGTGGGAGGGCACGAGAGTTCCGTGTGATGGACTCAGTGTTCCCTGGGAAATAGGAGGCAGGGTTGTAAGCCAAGAGTGAGGAAAGAGGTATGAGAATCAGAGGTTTGAGGAAGGCAGAATAGGCTGGAAGCCTGTTGCAGAGTTGAAGAGGGGAAAGGGGCATGTTTGCTGGGCAGTGTTGAGAGTCCATCTGAGAATAGTTATAATGAGTCCATGGTGAATTGATCTGCTCTGTTGTGACACTTTCTCAATAAAACTGAGCAGCTTATGCCCTACCTTAGAACAAGAAGAGAGCTCATTCTATCCAGAGTTGGGTTTCTGTCAGATGGGTGTGATAAAAAGACAGAATGGCAGAGGAGTTCAGAGTCCTGAAAAAAAGTGTTATGGAGTGATGGACCAAGAGATCTGAGTTTGATAAGGATGAGGATGCAGAAAGAAGCTAGCTGATGGATTGGCAGGGAGTCAAGGGGATTAAATTGACTGCAGGTTCCAGTGAGATTCAAAAGCCATTTGGGAAACAGTTGACCAAGCTAGAAAGAGCGAGACTTATGTATAAAATGAATCATGATGATAAGATTTAGGTGGCTTTGGTAGCAAATTATGGATGTGGAATACAGAAGTTTGCTGGGGCTGAGGAAGTCAGAATATTGGATGGTCATCCACGAGGACCCTGAAGTCATGTGATTCAGAGGCCAAGGTTGTCTATGAGTGAGGATGGTGGGAGGAGGCCAGCACTGAGGAGGGGAAGAAGACAGTATGTCCAGTAGCCCTGCGTAGGGCCTGGTTGCCCAGTTGGAAAGAATTGAGGGTGTGCTTATGCCGGAAATGCCACAACTTGAAATTTCTTTTTTGAATTAAGACGTTGTCCCCTTTAAGTTGAAAAGGATCTGAGAAGGAATAATACATTGAGCCTTGTGAATCTTTACTCTTCGGTATAAATTGGTTTCTTAGTCATTTACAGAGAATACATTTTGGCCAGGAGAACTAAAAAGGCATATGGAGTGAGAGGAAATGGCTAAGCCTAGAAAATGTCATCACAGTCATCCTAGGAACCAAGACAGGGCAATTGGCTCAGTGAACCAGGAAAGCTGTACTTAGGCAGGTGGAGTTTCACTGGCTCTCAACAGCACTTGTGAGCAAGCAGGGAGCACCAGGAGACTGGGATGAAAGCTTTCCGATGTCCTTGGAAAAGAGATCTGGGCAAAGATCAGGAACCTGGACAACTCAAAGGAACCACAATCTGCACCACTGAAGACCATTTCTAGGCTGCTGCATGCTGATCCCATTGCTGTAGACATTCTAATTGGGAGGGAGGATCTAATAGGGTTATCTGGGATAGGTCCCCCTCTCATTATGGGAAACAGACCCCATTTATACATTTTGGGAAGCAGATCATGTCATACTTACATGTCCATTTATCCATCCGTCCATCTCTCCGTCCATCCAAAACCAAATATTTATTGGTCAATTTATTTATGCAGGTCTTTTGATGAGGAATATACAAAGATGAATGTGACATGATTCTGTCCTTCAAAAAGATCATGTGGGCAAGGAAGAAAGAGACAAGTTAGGCAAATAATTAAAATGTTCTTTGATATATCCTTAATAGTGGATTGTACAAAATAGCTGTGGAACATAGTAGAAGTAACTAACTTTGTATACAATTCTTGTTCTAAATTAGGATATGGAGAAACTAAAACATTCATCACAAATTTCCTAAAGTAATTGGTGGCTATTTGAGTGGGGTACCTTTCCAAATTTTCCAAAGATAAAGACAGTTTCACAAGGTCTTAGCATCTGGACAATTGTCCTGATGTTTGCACAAGGGGGACGTGTTTTATTGTGGTTTTGAGAAGAATATTCCAAATTAGTAGCAGAAGTTTTTGTGATCTAGAGAACCTACACAACAAAGAGAATCCAAGCAAAATAATATAACAGTGATTTCCTCTTGCTTGAGAACTTGCCAATGTGTCCTTGAGGCTGGTAGGAAGGAGATCCAAGAGATGTCTTTGTACTCTCTATCTTTGGGACAAAGAGTCTAAGATCTCAACAGGGCCTGGAGCTCTGAAAAATTCCTCACCTGCCCCATCTCTCTTTCCTTTATCTAAGACCATATTTTTTAGCTTGATATCATAGCACAGGGGTTTGGTCCACACCTGTAATAACTAAAGTAATTCATGTGTCTCCCTCAAACAATAGTTTCAAAATTATTTCTATAACAATACAACTCTTTCTTATTCACATTTGAATATGTTACTTTTATCCAGTGGCAGAGAAAGGAGAGAATTTTCTTTTTGGGGAGGAAATTTTATGTGGCCTGCCACAATTTTATTTCTAACACATCTTTCTTACCATGCAGAACCATTGCTGCTGAGCTGGAAATTGTCAAGAATTACACAGAAAAGGTTTAGTTTGGGATTGTGTGGGTACCGTGATGCCACTTCTCCAGGTGTAAATAGTTGATATCTCAGTAATAGTGCTCATGATGCTACTGAGCACAGAATGATGACCCAGTCAGTCATTCTTCTATACAAAGAAATCTTTTTAAAGAATAATGCATTAGTTGACTCTACCCCACAGGAGGTTAATAAGTTCACAGTTTCAATGGAGTCTAGAGGAAAATAGAATGGTGAGGCACAGATGGGTGCCCTTGAATGTGGGACACTGTCATTAATTGCTGCTTGACTTAAGATTTTCTTCTTATCCTCCAGGTATCCTTTTAACATTCTTCCTAGCTCCTGCCTCTTCATGCACCCCTGGCCCATGTTCCTTCTGGATTGGATTTTGCTTGGGATCTCTGCTCCTTTGTCTTTCTTCAAGTCCCTTTAAGAAACAATTGACTTTTTGTTTCCTTTCCCTTTGTGGTCAGAGCACAAAGAAAATGAAAAGCTCCTGTGGCTCACAGTCTGGTTCCTTTCCAATCAGGCTGTGGTTACCTGATGACTGAGTCACTGACACAGGAAGTTTCTGCTCTCTGCCCCAGCCCCGCTCCCTCCACCCTCCTGCCCTGTCTCTTCTGATGAATAGACCCCTTAGATGCACTAAAGATTCTGCTTCAGAGCCTGCAGTGTGCAGTATTGTGCAGCTTTCTTCTGACAACCCTTTTCTTAAAGAAGCCAAACTCTCTTGGCCTTTCCAAAATTTAGAGTATAGATTAAATATGCCAGAGCATGTGTTAAGCAGAGCTACATAGTAGTTTTCCTACATCCAAGTAACTAATTTTCTGGGACCTGCCAACATTTCCATTTTAGGCTTGTAAGATTAGAAAGAATAATTTAAAAATATGTCAAAATTTTACATTTTCCACACAGGCCCCAGTGTACAGATTGTCTAGGAGTGGATTTTTGTGGTTGCTGGGCCATTTGTCTTTTCTCCCCATGAGTCGTCACCTTTGTCCTTTCACTGGAGGGGAAATAGTGTACAGGGCAAACTCACAGCAGTCTGCGTTATTTCAGTGAAGTACCAAAGTTGGAGCAAATGGAAGATGGGAGGAATATAAAACCATGGACTAAAACGAAGTGTTACTTAAGGTCGTATTGCATGAAAGAAGCTTTGATGGCTGGTAAAGAAAGAAGCCTTGGGTAGTGTCTCTTCAGTGCTGTCTGTAGAGGACGACGTGCCCCTCTAGACAGGGTGATACCCCCCTGTCCGTGCTCAGTCTTCCCTTAGACTCTGTTTCATTAGTGCGTCCCCCAACACACACACTCACGCCCCGTCACACACACAGATGCACACAAACACACACTCATTCACAAAGATGCACCCTCACTCATACAGTCTTTCTCACACACGCTTGTGCATACATGCATAGACACCTTCTCAGAAGTGTGACCCGACCGAAGGCAGGGTATTTTTCATCAGCAGGATGGAGTAGAGAGGACACTTGACTAGGAGTGAGACTATTGAGTTAGTTGTGTGATCTTGGGTGGCCCTTTCCCCGACTGAAGTCCCAGTTTCCCCACCTGGACAACCAGGGCTGTGAACCACATGGTCCTAAGTTTGCTTCCAGTACCAGTGGAGCAGGAAGAGACTCTCTTCTCCTCAGGATGCTTTCCCATCACTCCCACACAGGGCTTCTTGGAACCCAAAGAAAATGCTCAACAGATTAATGAAGGAATGGAGAGATGAATCTGTTCTTGGTTAATGATTTTGTAACCTGCTGAGCTGGTTGGGCACCTTCAGACCTAGAACTCAGGGTGGCTTTTTATCAGCTTTTTCCAGGCTTCCAAATAATTCCCCTGGACACGGTGCCCGCTCCTACTCTCACTCCCTGGTTGGCTGGCAGGAAGTTGTGCCAAAGGCCAGGCACACGCACAGGGCTGTCTGGACAAGGGTGAGGGTGCCTCTCTGGCTGCAAACATCAGAAAAGTGAGTCACCTTGGGGCGCTGACCTTAAAGGGAGAGACATCAGAGATTGCTTCTCAGCCTTCCAAAGGCCCAAGATACACACAGTTGCTCCAGGCAATGCACGTTCACACCTATTAATTACTTCATTCGGTTCTTATAAGAGCTCTGAAAAGAAGAGAGTTCAAATATTCTTATTGCAATTTTTGATGAAAGGTTAAGTGACTTGCCTTGGGGTCATAACTAATGAGGAGCACAGGTGAGGCTGACATGGATGATTGACAGACCAGAGTCTTTCCTGGAGCTTTTTAAATCATTTCTTAGTACTATGGATGCCTGGGATGCATCCCTAGCAGTGAAGGGGCTCGTGGTCTCAGGGTGGGGGATGGGAATCTAGCTTATTAGGTGGATCCGCAGGGGATTGTGTGTCATCCAGAGGATGGGACAGGCTTGGTGTGGTGAGGAAGCTGTGAGATGTGGGAAGAACTTTGGGTCTACAATACTGAGGCCTGGCTTGGAATTCTGTGTAACACTGGACTCAGCCTCTAACACTTTCAGTATCAACCTCTTCACTTGATCATGAGGAAAATGAAGCCCCACCTTCTACACACACATGCCCAAGTGCCCAAGTATTAGCTTAGGAAGGTAGTGTTTGGGAAAACCTGCATTGCGCACATGAGCGGTTGTATTAGTTAACTTTCATTGTGTTAACAAAGAGCTCTAATGGCATGTCAGCATCAAACACTTATTTCTTGCATTCCATGCAGGCTGCAGGTTAGCAAAGCTTTGCTGGGCTCTATTGGGCTGGAATGAACTGGGCTGTAGGAGTAGCTACTCTCCAGGACATGCTGTTCTCATGGTAGGGGCAGGAGCAAAAAAGGAAGAGCCAAATTCTACAAGTATACTTAAAACTTCTGCTTAGACATAACCTAGATCACCTCTACACTCTCATTTTATTAGCCAGAGAAAGTCTCTTAGCCAAACCTGAAATCAGTGGAGTGGAGAAGTATATACTTCACCTACAGGGAAACATGGGCTGGGTGGAGAGGGAGCGAATAATAGTCAACACACAATACAGTTTATCGAAGAGGTGTTATGATAGTGCCCACAGTTACATAGCTCATGAGCCACGTCTCTAGAGGTTGAATCCAACTCTCCATTATCTGGTCAGATGCTTGTCTTCTAGTCTGAGTGGCTTCAATCCCACCCTGACACTTTTGTGCTTGTCTCTGTCTCAGTGTCTCTTGCAGACCCTTCCTCTCCTCCATCTTCTGCCCTGGCAATGTGTATGTCTCAAAGGAAAGGCTCTCACCTTTAGAGACCATGCAATATAAATGCAAACAAGGAGAGGCAGCCATAAATTTCAGCAGCCTTCTTGAGTGCTTGGCATGCCTATCACTCAGCTTGGCATGGACAAACGCACTCATGCTTCTCTTTGGCAAGAAGGACACCTGCAAGGTGAGAAGAAAGGGGACCAGCATTCAGGACCTCCATGATGAACTGAGTGTAGTTCAGGGAGGAAAGAAACTTGCAAAGGTTTCGGTGAGAGGAAGAAGAATATTGTCAGAGTGAGTTCTCCTGCGGTCTCCCAATATGGGATCCACAGCACCTGTAGTTACTGAAGGAGGCCTGAGCTGGCCCATGTTCAGAGTGTGGTGAGGAATCATGTGTTGGACGGCTCAGTATTCTGTAATCAGCATCATCCTTGTGTGACAGTGCGATCTCTTCAGTGAACCCCATCATCATTGGGCATGCTGTCACCAAACTTTTATCCCATACCTAACACCACCATTCCATGAGCATATATTGAGTGCCTTTTGGGGGCCGCACCCATCTCTAAGGATATGGAGATGAACAGGCCCCAGGCTTGGACCCGAAGAGCTCACAGTCTGCAGCACAAGGTAGATGCATGATCCAAACCTTGTATCCCAGCAGAGGCCCAGTCAGAGCACAAGCACAGGGTCCAGAGGTGGCTCAGACAAGAAGTTTACCTCTCCAACTGCCTTGTCTCTATTTCCATAATGAGAACAACAACTAGCATATCCACAGTACTTTAGTCTGTTTGTTTCTTTTTCCCTGTGTAAGTAACCTTCACCCTAACATACTGGGCAGTGGAGCAGCAAGAGAGAGAAACAGCACTGGAATTCTCCCTGAGAACAGAACAGGCATCCTGCCTTAGTTTAGCACATAATCCATATTTCCTCCACCATCGACACTGGCCTTGGCCAGGTGAATAGCTTCGGGCAACAGGATGTGAGCAGACATTTCAGTGTGCCAGTTCTAAGCAGAGGATTTCAGAGGGATTGCCAGTCTGGTTTTTCCTGCCATAAGAGCATCCCATTGTGGTTGGGGGGGGGGTGCTTCTTCAGCCTGGCTCTTGGAGTGGAAAGGCATGGGACAGACATGGAACATGACCAGGACACTGACTTACCACATGGGAAAGCTATGAATAGTTGTTATGGCAAGCCACTGAGATTTAAGGCAGTATTTCACAACTTTATTGTAGCAAAAGGTGACTGCCCCGAGTAGCACTTGCCGATGTTCACCTGAGGCTTTTGCATGACCTGTGGAGACCAGGGTGAGGGCAGAAGGAGCTGGGAAATGCACAATCTAATGGCCGGCATGAGGAAGCACATGTCAGTTATAGATTTTCCATAAATGGCCTTTATCAGATTGAAGGAGTCCACTTGTTTTTGGAGTTTGCTGAGAGATTTTATCATGAACAGGGAAAGGAATAAATAAACTGTGGTACATTCACACAATGGAATACTACTCAGTAACAAAAAAGAATAAGCTACTAGTATATACACAAACACGGACAATCTCAATGGCATATTGAGGAAAAGAAGACAGGCACAAAGAGTACTTACGGTATGATCTCATTTTTAAGTGGGTTAAGAACAGGTGAAAATAATCTGTAGTAATAGAAACTGAATAGTGGTTGCCTCTGAGTAAGATGAAGAGAAAGGGGCATGAGGGGACTTCCTGGAGGAATGGAAATGCCCCCTATTTTGTTACAGGTATTAGCAACATGGATGTATGTATGTGTCAAATTTTATTGATAAATTATGATTTGTGTGCATGTTTGAAATTCTGTTATGATGTGCATAGGTTTGGTTTCCTTTGTAGTTAATTTTACTTGTGATTCATACAACTTTTCATATCTGATGCTTGGTGTTTGTTGCCACATTGGAAAGCTCTTCATTGTCATGCCCTCAAATACTTGCTTCTGTCCAGTTTTCTTCCTCTTTTCCTTTAACACTACAATTACATACATGTTAGTGTAGAGGAGGCCATGGGGAACTCCCTCAGGCTAAACTGTCTTGGTGTCCTTTTCAGTGCAATT
This sequence comes from Eulemur rufifrons, assembly GCF_041146395.1. Classification (NCBI taxonomy): domain Eukaryota; kingdom Metazoa; phylum Chordata; class Mammalia; order Primates; family Lemuridae; genus Eulemur; species Eulemur rufifrons. The sequence goes on from NC_090989.1 coordinate 120,558,257, forward strand.
CTTCCTATGCCTTTAAGGATCCCACACCTTTAGGCCTCCATCCCAGGGCCGAAGGGTCTTGTTTCCAAATGAATAAAAAGCGACCTGTCAAAATTTGTTTCAGAGTAAAGACTCAAAATACTACCATTCATTTTCCTCCCTGTCCCATGAAGAATCTGCATTGTAGTAAAAAGTCCTCAGGCCTCAAAGGCATCATACCTCAGAGAGGTGCAGGTGCATTGGTAGACTTTTAGATACCCTGACCCACAAAGGGAGCCATTGGGTAGGGAAGTCATAGTTCTTCATCCCTTGGGTAGCCACCTTGTCTTCATCCTTTGAAATCTCTTTGAGTTTCAGTTAATACAAATAGTATTTGTACATAATTTTTGTAGGTTTTTTTTTTGTTTTTTTTTTTGTTTTTTTTTGAGACAGAGTCTCACTCTGTTGCCCGGGCTAGAGTGAGTGCCGTGGCATCAGTCTAGCTCACAGCAACCTCAAACTCCTGGGCTTAAGCGATCCTACTGCCTCAGCCTCCCGAGTAGCTGGGACTACAGGCATGCGCCACCATGCCTGGCTAATTTTTTGTGTATATATATTTTAGTTGTCCATATAATTTCTTTCTATTTTTAGTAGAGACAGGGTCTCACTCTTGCTCAGGCTGGTCTCGAACTCCTGACCTAGAGCGATCCACCCGCCTCGGCCTCCCAGAGTGCTAGGATTACAGGCGTGAGCCACCACGCCCGGCCAATTTTTGTAGTTTTAAAAGTGGTTTCCTATCTAGTTTAAATAATTCAGTTTAGGCATCATAAAAAGCAATATTCCTATTTGACAGACATGGAAGGTGGGGCTCAGCATGTGCCCTGGTGTGATAGACAGCCTGGGGACATGCCACATTGACTGATCAGGAGACCTGTGGGCAGTGGAGCTTCCCCAGCCTGCTCACAGTTACCCAGGCACTTGGTGGAAGGCTGGGTTCCCTCGCAGGGCTAACACAAAATCCATGGCTTTCTATGACACCACAGTTTCTAGAGTCACAGGGTTGGTAAATGACTGTAAGGCTGAGAGTAAGGTTATTCTAACTGAAATATTCCTTCCTTCTTCCCCCTCTCCATTTTACTGAGATTTATATTTATTGAGAAGTAATAGTATAACAACAAAGAAAAGAAGGAAAGAAAGGCAAGGGGTAAAAAAGAAAAGGAAGTAAATTTATGTATAATCTAATCCCTCTAACTCAACTGTTTTAATTTTCCTGTCTCCTTCTAGTCCTTATCCACATGCCTTCATAGTTTACATTCCTTTGATCGTACCCCAGATACCACCCTAGATTTCTCCTCCTGACATCACATCATGGGCATTTTCCCATGTTGTTGCGTGGTCCTCAATGTTAGCATGCTCCATGGCTGTAGATTGTTCTGTTAGGAAATTACAAGCTTCCTCTGCTCTCTCTCATGCCTCTCAACCTCCCTACAGCTGGAAATCAGACTTCAAGAAGAAGGCTCCATGTCCCTCTGTGTGTTTAGAAGGGAGTGCATTGCTGAGACGTCTCTTTTCCTAAAACCTCAAATGTGAGCATCAAATAGAAACAAACATGCATGCTGTTAAAGCAATGATTTTTACTAGAGTTGCTCATCAACAGGTGAGTCTATGCAAATCCCTTTTTAAAACTGCTATATTGAAGTCCAGGAGGAAATGGAAGGTAATGACTCCTTAATGCCTTCATTTGCCCAGACATTCAGCAGGAATGGCAATTTCACTTAAGGGAAAATTTCAGCAGGAATCAATTTTTCTAAATCAAATTCAAGGGTCACTGATTGTTAAGGCAACCATGGGTACGCTAATGATGTTATTTATAGTTCAGTTAATACGTATGCATAATAAGAGAAAATTATTTACAGAGATGATGAATTTAATATTGGGAGTAAAGCAGATTTACAGCCTGGAAAATGTAATTGCTTTTTGATATCAATTAAAAGACTGTTTCAAAAATCAATAAGAAATTTAAATAATAGTGTGAGCCTGAATGAATGATAAGTAACTTGGAAGCAATTTTAAAATCTTACAGTGAACAATTCCCTTGAGCCCCATGAAGGGCTTTATGAGCCTTTGAGGAATAAGGTAAGATTTTTAAAAACTTTCATTGATTCAAAATGAAAGCAAAACTTGCACACACCACTGAACTGCCACGTATGTCACTACATAAAGCCGTGTTGGACATGCAGCTCTGGGAGTGATCAATCAGAGGGAATGGGAGAGCTCTGGAGTAGGTGTCTTATAGGCGGGAGCCAGGTAGATACCTGCAGAGGGGAACAAGGCCTGACTTGGGGGTCGAAGGAAGGGTGGGCAGCCTCTCAGTTCCAGAGCTGAGCACTGGAAGAGGAAGAGACCAAGAGATATCAAAGGATCAAAGGCATGAAGTTTAGTCACTCCACAGACATCTGTTGTGCATCTATTGAGTGGAGCCTCCTAGATGGGCTCTGCAGAGACAGGGATGTATAAGACAGGTCCTTGTCCTTGAGGTGGCCACGGACTGGAGGAGAAGACAGATGTTCAGACAGCAACAGGATGATGAAATGTGTGCTCCCATTTATGGAACACTTATTACAGGACAGGCAATGCACCAAGCACTGGGCATGCACTGTCTTATTCAGTTTTCAAAAGAAGCCTATTATCACTTTCTAGATTAAAAAAAATAAACAAGGAAAGAAGAGGTTAAATAACCTGCCCAAAGTCACCTAGCTAGTAAGTGTAAGAGCTGGAAATCAAACCCAGACATTTTGCTTTTGTTAAAGGAGATCACACTGTTTCCAGTGCTCTACTGTGTGGTATCAAAGCAATGGCCACAAGACCAAGGAGAGCTCCACAAAGATGAATGCCCAGTGCTGTAGGGTTGACCAGGAAAGAGAGATTTATTTTGCCTGGAAGAGATAGGGGAAGGCTCAGCTAGCTATATTTCCCAGAGGCAATGACATTCGACCAACTCTTCAAGGATGAGTGGGTGTGGGCTTGGCAAAGGATGTAGGGAAGGATATTTGACGAAGACAGAATTGTACCATATGCAAGGAGGCAAACATGGTTGGTGGGATGGTCCTACTTGCAGGAAAAACTTCCTCTGGGTCCTCTGAAACAATAGATGCTATCCCTGCTGGTCGGTGGGATGGTCCTACTTGCAGGAAAAACTTCCTCTGGGTCCTCTGAAACAATAGATGCTATCCCTGCTGTTGATGAGTCCCCATGCCATTGGCCTGTGACAAAGTCCATTGGCAAGAGATTCCTGACACCACACATCTGGGGGGTGTCTGATTCCCACCAAAGCACTTGCTCAGGGATTTGAAGACTTGGGTAGGAGTTCTGCTGCTACTTCCTGGCCATATAACAGTGGAAAGTTACTTGCTGAATCTGTTTCCCTGTTTGCAAAATGAGGATAATACCTATTTCTAAGCTTTTTGATGAGCTTCAATATATAACACTGATCTAAGGTATCTGGGATGGGGACTGGCACAGAATAAGACTAAATATGTCCATATGTATATTCATCTTTATCTTTTAATACTCATCCCCAAAGAATCCTGCTTGCCATGACAAAGCCAGGTTGCATGTTATCAACTGAGATAGAGAATCATAAGATCATACAGGCTTGGAATCAGGGGACCTTCCAAGAGTTGATCTAGTTCAGGCTTTTGGATGGTGTCTGACTCTCAGGTGAGCATGCTTTCCAGCACACCACATTCTAGTGTGTATTATCACACCCAGTTACAGTGAAAACATTTAAATAATAAGTAGAAAATAGACATATGTCCAGATTAAGTACTGGAGCATGGAATTTGTCTGCCAATGCTAGAATCCTGGGTCCATTGCCAGCTATCTGTGAAAGCTTGTACAACTCAGTAAACTTCACTGTGCCTTCATTTCTTCAACTTTAAAATGGAATAATAATTATCCCTACTTCATCAGATTCTTGGGAGGATTAGTTGAATGTATGTACACCTCCTGGGATAATACTTGCTCCATAGTAAGCATGCAAAAATGTCCACTGATATTAATGTCAAGGAACTACTAAGTTGCAATAAGTGGCTTCCTTCTTCTAATAGGTTCTCAACATAACCAGTATGGCATGTCAGTATAGCTAAAAAGCATGTGGACAATGGCCTGGAATTTTCAGCTAGAGGGTTCAATCTATAATATATTCTGTTTTCCTCATGGGCTTGCAGAACAGGGCTCCCATTGATCCTAAACACATTTAGATGAATTCTATGGCTTCACAAATTAATCTTATATGAGTGTTGGCTTGTCTCCCATTGTGATGTTGCCAAGAAGAAATCAGCATCATCTTGTGATAAGGGAGGTACAGAAGGATCAATTCTAAAATGGCTGTAAAGAAAACCCAAGAAGCAAGTGATGCTGGAGAGAGCCTCACTCATCTGAGAGTTGATGCAGTAAGAGGTTAAGCAATGGATTCTGGAGGCACCTTGGGCAAGTCACCTTGCTTTGTTCTGCCTCAGATACTTCATTCATGAAATGGGGATAATTTTAATACCTAATTCACAAGTTTGTTGTAAAGGTTAAATACATGTACATATAAAGTGTTTATAAGTTGGTAAATGCTGAATACTCATCAGATATTATTGATAATACATGGATCAAATGCAGTAAGTCTAAAAAGAGCTCCACAGGGATAGGGTTGGGAAAGGAGAGGATGGGAATTCTCACTAATTCATCTTTGATTTCTCCCACCACTCTAATAACATCACTTCTGTAAATAAGGTTTCTTGCAGAAAGAACTTACTGGGGGCCAGCTGTGGGCTTAGCAGTGTGTAAGATTCTGTAGGGAACCCACAAGGAGAAGCAAGAAGTATCAGGCATCATTTCCTCCTCCAAGGAGCTCTCCATGTGAAACGAGGACACTTCTAAGCAGTGTGTGCTTATCTAGTGTAGGAACTTGGTATTGCACTAGATCAGGCAAGGAGAGAGCAGGGGCTGGATATATATTCTGCTTTAAGCAAGAATCCAGGATGGGGTGAAGGCACTCCAGGTAAGAGGACATCGGAAACAAAGTCAGAGAGGTGATAAGTTGGTGGGCTATGAGGTGACCAGGCTGGCTAGAAACAACTCATCTTAGGTGGCTGCTGTAGATAATGTTGTCATCTGAGCAATGAGGTAGGGCCATTTTGTTGTTGAAGTACTGAAATCTGTCTCACATGCTGTCATCACCCTGGGACAATCCCTCTGTCCCTGAGAAGCCCCTCAAACCCAGAGCTAAAGACAGATGTTCAGTACTACAGTCGGCCTAGAGGGCCAGCCTGCTCCAGGACTGTGGCCACTGTCCATTTGGATTGGTCAGTGGAAGATCTTCCCAACTGTTAGTGCCAGGCTGGGGAGATTTTGCTTTATTCTAGAGACCACAGAGATCCACTGACAGTCTAATGTACATAAGAATTCCCTTTGTCATGCAGAGACAGAGGCGGGTAATGACCCTTGCTGCAGAGGCATTTGCCTGCCAGCCTCATTGACAGGCATGTACTCTTACCCACAGGTTTTTCTGCAGGCTCTCTGGGACCGATGAGCCATGCCCTGCCATGGATGCCCACACTGAGGCCTCCAGACCAACACAGGACACCAGAGCTGCTCAGCTGCCCTTTCCTGATCCCAATTTTGTAACTGTAATAGATAAGCAGTCACCTCTCCCATTCTTTAGGAAGGATATTGGTGGTGGTTTTGGATCTGTCTCTGCCTTTTGCTTTCCCTGTGCAGATAATTGGTTTATCCTATTAAATCTCAACCAAATTCTCTTTTCTCTCCAATTCTCTTTTCTCTCCCCAAACCCATGCCTGCCCTTCACCATGACTGGTCCCCTCCAAACCTCTTGATATCAGTCAGCCAAGCCTCTGTGGCTGAATCCCCTATTGGCATCTGTCATTTTGATCTTGTCTCCTAAGCTCCCTCCTGGGGCAGAGAGGGGAGGGGCTCACAGAGAAAGAGCAGCAGGTGCTGGTTAGTCCTAAGGTGACACACCTGTGGATAAGATGGATGGCCCCAAGGAAGTGTTAATGCACTAGGGAATAGTTTAGCCAGTTGGGAAAGCTTCCTTGAGAACAAATTGGAAATTGACTTCTGATGCATTTAAATCGAGGGAGGGAAGTGCTCCTTATTTTCTTTAAATGATTGGTAGGTCTGGTTAATTTTATCAAGGAGGCTGGTTATATTGGAAATTTTGATTGATTCAGAAACATAATTATTTAAATTCAGAAATATACAAAGTTAGAGTGGTTAAAACAATCATTTTCCTATCTTGGGTTTAAACAGATTATAGGATTCTTTGTTCCGTTCTTTGTAGGTGGTTATTGAGCAAAATCTGGATCTCCCAGCTGCTTGATTTGATTCTTTTTCAGACTCAAGGCACAAAAATGGTGCTTTCTTTTCTCTCCAGCACTTCAGGGCCAAGGAGTTTGAAGAAATTCAAGGTAGAGCTTTCCAGCAAATCCTCTGGAGAGGATGATCAGACCTCCTACACAAACAAAAGACCCAGGAAGAAGATAAGGACAAGCCTTGAGGCGTCTTTTTACTCATGAAGTCTGAAGTCTTCTAACTCTGTCATTTTCTTCCGCTTGCCTCTGACACCTCAGCAGCCCAGTGCCCATCACCTGAATTCTCTTTGAGCCTCAACAAGCATGTCCAGCTGCTCTCCCATGCTGGCTCTCATATTGTCCTACATGTTAATTGTGTAACCTTGACCAACTTACAACTTCTTGAGCTTTTAGAAGCTCTATCCCACCATGGGACCCAAAGGAGTGATCCACAGGTTCTCAATGACAATTTTGTTCACTGAAGTTTACACTGGTAGGAAGTGATTTTTGTTTAAAGAAACTCAATCCAAGGAGATTAGCTTTATATGTTCAACCACTATGGCCAAAGAGATAGATGACTGTCTGCTTTGCTGCAATTATATTGTTGCGGTCTTTGTATAAATGGATGACTGAGGGTGAGATTCCACCCATCTACCATCTTGGAAAACTGATTCATATAATCTGGACAGATGCCAATGAGACAAAACTGGGAGTTCAAAGGAAGAGTCTACTTAGGGCAGAGAAAAGGAGACAGTAGCATCCCAGTTAAGCGCTCAAGCCCTGAGGCCAGACTTCCTGCATTTGAATCCTGAATCTGCCATCAATTTTCTTAGTGAAATTGGCAATGTTTTAAAACATTCCTTTGTTTCATAGTAAGCAATCAAAAAATGGTGCTGAGGAGAGAGAACCCAAAAGATAGAGATGATTGCTGGAAGGTTCCCTTGCAGAGAGTATCTGGGATCCAATCTGTTAGTATCCAGAAATGAGTTTTTCTGTTACTCTGTGAAACCACTTGAGATCTCTGTTTAACAATCCTCTCAATGTGTTTATGTGCTTGGGGATTACAGCACACGTGGGTTTTAGCAGAAGCTTTCTTTTTAGGGGTCTGGGGGTGCAGGAAAGGGCTGTAGACTAGGAAGTGGGAGATAGACACATCCAGTTGAGAGCTGTCTCTAGAGCCCTAGCCACCCTCTTCCAGCAGCTGCAGCTCTCTGAGATATGTCTGCCTCTCTCCCTTCCCCTGTTACATCATCACCATGATTAAAATAACAAATTTTGTATCACCTCAAAAAGTTACCTTCTGCTTCTTTGTAATCTAACCTTCCCTCCACCCTCATTCCTAGGCAACCACTGATCATTTGTATGTCAATACAGATCACTTTGCATTTTCTAGAATTTTATATACATGGAATCACACATTAGGTACTCTTTTATCTGGCTTCTTCCACTGAACATAATTATTTTGACATGCATTTATACTGTTTGTGTTCATCAACAGTTTATTAGTTTTTATTGCTGAATAGTATTCCACTGTGTGGATATATCACATTTGTTTAGCCACTCATTTGTGGATAGACATTTGGGTTGTTTCCAGTGTTTTGGTTATTTCAGGTAAAGCTGCTATGAACATGTATATATATGTCTTTGTGTGTTTTATCTTGGGTAAATATCTAGGGGTAGAATGGCTGGGACATATGGTAGGTGCACACATTTAACTTTTAAGAAACTACCAAACTGTTTTATTCTCACTAGCAGAATATGAGCGTTCCAGTTCCTCCACATCCTCCCCAACACCAGTATGGTCAGCTTTTAAATTTTAGACCTCTAATTGGCAGCTAGTGGTATTTCATTGTGATTTTAACTCACAATTTTTGCTGATGACTAATAATGTTGAGCATCTTTTCATGTGCTTATTGGCCATTTGGATATCTTGTTTTATAAGTGACTATTCACATTTTTTTTTTGCCCACTTTGTCTTCTTATTGAGTCACAAGAATTTTTTTTTTATCTAATCTGGATTTAAATTCTTTGTTTAATGTATGTGTTGTGAATATTTTCTCTCAGTATACTGTTTGCCTTTTGTTTTTTTAATGATTTCATTCAATGAGCAGAAGATTTTGATGAGTCTGGTTTATCACTTTTTTTTTCTTTTATGGTTTATGACTTTTGTGGTTCTAAGTGATTATTGTATACCCTGAGGTCACAAAGACATTCTTCTATGTTTTCTTCTAGAAATTTTATATTTTGGGGTTTTACATTTAGGTCTATAATACATTTTGAGTTAATTATTGTGTATGGTGTGAGGGAAAGATCAATGTTCACTACTTTTTACCACATAGCTATCTGGACATCATTTTTGAAACGACTTTCCTTTTCCTATTGAATTGCTTTAGCATCTTTGTCAAAAATCAACTGATGGAATATGTGTAATATATTTCTGGGCTCTCTCTTCTATTCCTTTGTTCTGTATGTCTATATTTTCACCAATATCAAACTGTCCTGATTACTGAAGCTTGATTACTAAAATCAAGTAAAGTCAATCCTCCAATGTTGTTCTTATTAAAAATGCTCTGGCTATTCCAGGTATTTTGCATTTTCATATAAATTTTAAAATTTATATGAATTAATATAGAATTTTGAATTTTTATTTTTTTTTATTTATTTTTTTTTTTTGAGACAGAGTCTCACTCTGTTGCCCAGGCTAGAGTGAGTGCCGTGGCGTCAGCCTAGCTCACAGCAACCTCAAACTCCTGAGCTCAAGCGATCCTCCTGTCTCAGCCTCCCGAGTAGCTGGGACTACAGGCATGCGCCACCATGCCCGGCTAATTTTTTTTCTATATATATTTTTAGCTGTCCATATAATTTCTTTCTATTTTTAGTAGAGATGGGGTCTCACTCTTGCTCAGGCTGGTCTCGAACTCCTGAGCTCAAACGATCCGCCCACCTCGGCCTCCCAGAGTGCTAGGATTACAGGCGTGAGCCACCGCGCCCGGCCGAATTTTGAATTTTTATATAAATTTATACTTGCCAATTTCTACAAAGATGCCTACGGGAATTTTTATTGAGATTGCATCAAATATAAGCAGACTCACCATATAATAATATTAAATTTTCTAATCTAGAAGAATAAAATTTTTTCTATTTATTTAGGTCTCTCTTACTTTCTCTTAACAAAGCTTTATAATTTCAGTGCAGAGGTTTTGGAACTCTTTGTTATACTCATTGCTACATATTCTATATCTTTTGGTGCCAATCTAAATGGATTTTTTAAAATTTCACTTTCTACTTGGTTGTTGTTATAAGAAACAACTGATTTTTGCATATTAATATTGTAACCTATGACCTTGCTAAATTCATTCATTGATTCTAGTAATTATTTTTGTAACATCCGTGTGATTTTCTACATGAACAATCACATCATCTACAAATAGGGGAGGTTTTACATCATTCTTTTTTTTTTTTTTTTTTTTTTGAGACAGAGTCTCACTCTGTTGCTCAGGCTAGAGTGAGTGCCGTGGCGTCACCCTAGCTCACAGCAACCTCAAACTCCTGAGCTCAAGCGATCCTCCTGTCTCAGCCTCCCGAGTAGCTGGGACTACAGGCATGAGCCACCATGCCCGGCTAATTTTTTCTATATATATTTTTAGCTGTCCATATAATTTCTTTCTATTTTTAGTAGAGATGGGGTCTCGCTCTTGCTCAGGCTGGACATCATTCTTTATTTCTAGTCTGTATTCCTTTTTTTCTTGCCTTAATACCATAGCTAGGATCTCCAGAAAAATGCCAAATAGACGTGGTAAAAGAGAGCATTCTTGGCATGTGCCTGATATTGGGGGTAAAGCATTCAATCTCTTACCATTAAGTATGATGTTAGCTGTTTTTTCTTTTGTTTTGCTTTGTTTTTAGATATAGATGCCCAGTTGAAAAAGTTCTCTTCTATTCCTGACATTATGAATGAGTGTTTAATTTTGTGAGATACTTTGTCTGCATCTATCAAAATAATTATTTAGGTTTTTTTTCTTTGTTAGCATGGTAAATTGGGTTGATTGATTTTCACATATTAAACTAACCTTGCATCCTTGGGATAAACGCTACTTGGTTGTGATGCATTGTCCTTTTTATGTATTGTTGGATTCAACTTGTTACTGTTTTGTTAAGGATTTTTGCATCCATATGCATGAGGGATATTGGCTGCAATTTTCTTATCTCTGCTATGTCTTTGCTAGGTTTTGGTATTGAAACACCAGAACATGAGTTAAGCATGGATTCTTCTTTCTCTATTTTTTAACAAATTTGTGTGATGTTGGTGCTATGTTTTTATTATTTGATAGGATTAACCAGGAAAACTATCTGTTTTAGTTTCTTATTGCTGCTCTAACAAATTACCATGCACTTAGTGGCTTAAACTAAGTTTATCTCTCACAATTCTGAAAGCCAGAGCCCTGAAATGGGTCTCACTGGGTTAACATCAAGGCACCAGGAGGACTGCATTTCCTTCTGGAGAAGGATTCTAAGGGAGAATCTGTTTTCTTGCCTTTTCCAGCTTCTAGAGGCTGCTTGCATTCTTTGGCTCACAGCTCCTTCCATTTTCAAAGTCAGCTGTGACCAGCTGGGTCTTTCTCTCAGATGGCAGCACTCTGACACCAACCCCTGTGCTTCCCTCCTTCATACTAAGGACCCTTGTGATTACATTGGGTCCATCTGGCTAATCCAAAATGATCTCTCTATTTTAAGACCAACTGATTAACAATGTTATTTACTTCCACTATGTTAACTCCTTTTTGCCATAATATATTCACAAATTCTAGGGATTGGGATGTGGACATCTTTGGAAAGCCATTATTCTGCCTCCACCATCATCTCAGCCTGGAGTTTGCTTTGGGGAATGAAATTAATTTTTTAAAATAAATTTCCTTAATAGATAAAGCATTGTTCAGTTTTTCTGTTTCTTCTTAAAATCAATTTTGGTAAGTTTTTTTAAAAAATCCTTCATTTCACCTAACTTGTCAAATTCGTTGGCCTAGGGTTATTCATAGTATTCTCTTGTTACTCTTTAATGTGCATAGGATTGGTAGTGATAAACACCTTTTGTTACTAATATTAGTGATATGTATTCTTTCTCCTTTTTGCATGATCTGTTTAACTAGAATTTATCCATCTGTTGAACTTTTCAAAGAACCAGCTTTTTATTAAGTTAATTTTTTCTACTTTGTGCCTTCATTTTACTTCATTAATTTCTGCTCTTAGCTTTATTATTCTCACCCTTCTACTTACTTTGGGTTTATTCTTTCCTTTCCATTTGCTTAAGTTGAAACTTTTAGGTAACTGATTTTAGGTCTTTTTTTCCAAGTGCAGCTTTATCTGATAAATTTTGTTATGTTGTAATTCTGTTGTTTTTCTAAAAGGCCATAGTATCCATTTGATACTGTGAATCTCCTGCCTCCTTAAGATAATTCTTTAAAGCTAGAATCTGAGAGTGGGGGTACCCAAAAGTGGTTTTGGAGCGGTACCATTCCCTTGAACGTTCAAAACACTAACCCTGAACCTGGGACCTTAGTTCAGTGGCTGTTCTTTCCTTGCCCCCAGTATCTTCTTTTAAAGAAAGAACTTTATGATTGTTTCAAGTATGCTTCAATTATTGACTTTCTAAGCCCAAATTGGTTGCAAATCCACATCTTGAATAATCTGTCACTGCTCTTCTAGCTACTGAGAATAAGAATAAGTTTTACTAATGTTTTCTGAATGCCTCTGTCTCCAGCTCAGATGACTCTTTATTTTTTTCTGGCATCATTTGGACTCCTTCTTTGTGCCAAAAGGAACAACATACATGGGTATGTATGTAAGTCTTGGAAGAGAATGATGCAAAGTAGGGCTTTGCTTCTTAGGGAACAGAACTTTCTGAGTGGATAAGACACAAGGTAGGGGAAAGCATGGGTAGCCAGAAGTAAGCATCACAGCTCTGCCACAGGAAGGAGACATGAGAGCACAGCCTTTCTTTCTTCTGAGTCTGTCCTACCAAGAGCACGTGCTGTGTGGTCCTCAGCGCAGAGTGTGGATGTGGAAGTCCCTTACAGCTAAAATGTGCTGGGTGACTATTGTCTGGCATGGCCGGCCCTCTGCTTTAACCTCCCGATCTCTTGGCCCCATTTCTCTAGCAGATCTTGATTTTTTCTACCTGCAGGGCCAGCTTCCTGGGTGTGTGGCATGTGCAGTCTCAGTAGGCCCTGAACTCAGAAGGGGCTGTGCTTGGTTTAATGCTCTGAAGTTGCTGTCTTGAAATCCCTAACCACTTTTTAGCAAGGGACCCCACATTTTCATTTTGCACAGGGCTCCACAAATTCTGTAGCTGACCCCACGTATCTGGAAAGCCCCTTGAAGACAAGGGGGTGACTTGGCAAGTAAAAGAGGAATAGCAAGGCTCCAGGGCAAAGCTCACAAGTGGATAAAGATGCAACCAGGTGCAACTGAGGATGATGTATCATGTTCCAAGTCTTATATTAAAACAACTTCCAGCAGCACCTCTCCCGCCCCCACCTCCTTGTTTGGAGAATTTTTGGAAGGCTAAATCATATTTTTCCCAGATATTCCTCACCATACACCTGCCCCAGCAACTTGCCCAGTGCTCATTCACATCCAGCAGCCCAAGAATCAACAGCATCCATATGGTGCATCCTCTATAAATGAAAGCTCTTTTAATTAGTGACGGGACACCTCAAATAATTTCAGCAGATGCTTCCATTTCATGAAAACAGGCACATGTCTTAGCAATTGGGCAATATTGTTCTAATTATATCGTAGCCTGCAGCCCAAGTTAGACAGGCTTTCTGAGGGAGGGTACGTGGGTTGGGGAAATCTATTTTATTCACTCTCCCACAAACACACTATGATATCTCTTTTCAATATTTAATGTTCATTAACCACTTTGTGTTTTGTTTTTGTTATTTATTATTTTGATTTCCAAGTGCTTTATACAGTCAGGAAAGGAGAAATGGAAAGGACATAATTATTTGGCATCAGAATGGGTGAGGAGAGGAGACTCCAGGGTTTTCCTTCTTTTTATAATTTCCTTAAAATTTCTATTCTTCAAGGAGGCTGCAGAGAAGACTGGGTGACACAGAGATTCCATTCACTCTGCCTAATATCCTGAGATTCTGTGACAGAGATGACAGAGCCATTTGCTATAATTAAAGCTCCCCCAGGAGGGCTGAAAGATGAGTGTGGTCTCTGAACAGACCGAGTTTATATCCGAAGGCATCAGCATGGTTCTGTGCATTTCTCGGAGTACCATGTGTGCAAGAGGGACCCGATAGGCTCGCCATGTTTGGGAGTGCAGGTTATCTGGGTCCACGAGATACTGGTTGTGGTTGTTTACTAAATATTTCCAGCTTATCCTCCACCTTCTAAGCACATCATCAGGCCATGCACTGTCCTTCTTTGAGGTTATATGGGGCTGTGTGATTTACTTTGGCCAATGAAATATGAGCAGGCGTAAGCTGTGTATCCTCCAGGTGGAAGATTCGAAGAGCCAGGCTTCCTTCCCATGCTGTGGTGATCATGGAAGCAGACGTCAAGAAGAAGCCTCTATTACCCTGGCTCCTTGAGTGTCGATTAGAGATTATCAGCAGAACTCTTGTTCTACTACAGCATTTTTGTTGTTTTACATCACTTTTATTTTAAAATTTTTGCTAGTGCAGCACAACGTAGCCTATTCTGACTAATCCATCAGTACCTAGAGGTAGCCCAGCTTCACTCTCTGGTAAGTTCCTATGGGGCCACTCTGAGCTGGAGCACAGAGAGATTCCTGGAGGAGGAATCTGAGGATCGGCAATATGAAAAGCAAACCAGAGAGGATCCATAGATACACACCTCTCTTAGGAGTCCTTCTCTCCCATTCCAGAAACAGAAATAGCTAGCCATGAGGCTCCTAGGATATTTTAGGCAAAAAAGAACAGCTAGACTGTGGAGCAGGGAGGCACAGACAGGATGACTCATGCTAAGTTGAGGAGCAGGCTGAATGAAGCTGTGGTTGATGCTGCCTGGAGAGAACCAGTCTCCAGGCAGACCTGACAGCCTGGTATTTCCTGATGACTGAAGGCAGGTCTCGTCCTTTGCAGTTTGGTGCAGCACTCAGGCCAGGCTGTGCTGACGTGCCCCAAAGACAGCTTGAGGATGCACCCAGATGTCCCTATCTGGCAGAGGGCTCCCATGCGTGGCCTAGCTTGTTTGGCTCCCTCTTGGTTGTGTAGGTCTATGATCTCTCACTGAATAGTCTCCCAATCTTGTAGACTCACTTGCTTCCTCGATCATCCTCTGATGACCCCCAGGCCAAAGGGAATCTCAAGGTGATACTTTCCTATTTCTGTCTCACCTTACCTGAGGTTGCTCTGGGAACCACCATTAATAAAGCCTCAGCTAATAGAGAATATGGCCCTCAAACAACCAATTGAACAAGAGTGTTTTGAGCATTGCTGCATCTGTAAGATTGGGAGCCTCGTGAGGATTTATAACATTCCTTAAGTGCTTCAATATTTTTTTAACCAAGGCAGGATATAAGCAAAAATGAAAGCAAATAGGGGCGAAAGCCAGCTGCTTATTGCAAACCTCTTCCACTGCACACTTCAATCTGCTTTATTACGAAGATAGTAAAAGTAATGGGGTTAAATTTGGATAAAAGCAAGGAGACATGGTAACTTTTAAGTGACACATAATGTTTTTAAAATGGTCTCTCAGAGTAAATACTCTAGACTGAATCTCAGCCCAGCCCAGCAGGCTTCTCATGCTGCCTGTTGACCGTGGATGCTGAGAGGATGGGTCTTCTGCAATGCCAGCACCTGGCACTGCCCACCAGCATCCAGTCTGTTTCTCCTCCACACCGACTTAGGTGTACTGACAGAGTGTTGTAAAATGGCGCCCAGAAGCCCCCTTCCGTCCTGTTCAGAGACAGGGGACTGGATGACGTGACATCTTAAGGGGCCTTCCAGCCTCAATGAATAATGCATAATTAGGATAAAAAAGCAGGGAACTATAGGAATTTGAACTTCCATGTATTTCCTATCTGAGGTGGCACTAAAAGAAGATAAGTTGGCTTAACACCCAAGTGATTAAAAATATTGAGAATATGTGTGCTGTATGGACATACATACATACTATTAATAATGGGGTTTCAGGACATCATCACCACTGCATTAATTTTGCACTGGTTCTCTGCCACTGGGAGCTCACTGGTGGGAGAGACAGAGAAGTATATTTCAAACCTGTAATCAGGGCTGTGTTAGAGACACGTACAGCTGCTGTGAGAGAGCTGCTGGTGAGGGGGTCTGACTGCTCAGACGAGTGGGCCCCAATATGGGTCTTGAAGAAATGGGACTTAGGTGATGAAGGTGTGAGAGAGCAGCACCCCAGGTACTGCAAGGGCTTTGCCCAGGAAGAAAGGACGTGGCAGGAGGGGAAGGTGGAGAGGGCCAGGGGGTCAGGTGGAGAAAAATGCGTCTGCCAGTGAGGGAAAGTAGATTCAATCCTGAAGCAGTGGAAGCTGGGGAAGGATTTTAAACAGGGAAAGGCACGGTCAGATCAGTGCTCTTTCTCTCCAGCTTTGGGTGAGGAATGGCTGGAGGATGGTGACACTGGAGGAAATAATCCTTTAGGAAGCTCTTTTACGAGACCAGGTGAGAGAGGAGCAGGCCTGAGGCAGGAAAGCAGGAGCTGAATCTGGGGATCCAGGAGGAAGGATGAGACATCTTTTCACCTTGCTCTTTCTCAGGGAGGAAGCACACCTGAGTGGCAAGCCTGCTGGTGTCTAACCTGGACATGCTTCCCCATAACAAACACATCGGTGGGTTTGTTGGGAGTCACCCCAGCAACAACTAGGTTGGTGGGACTTCAAATGCCCCGGTCCACTTACTGTGCTGTGGCTCACCCTTGGCTGAGGAGTGTCTCCCGGCTGCCAGGCCCTGGGACTCTCCCCCCTGTCCTGCCATAGGGGCTCTCAGCAATGGCTGCTGTGCTGCTCCGGTGAACTGGACTTCTGCTCTGAGTCACAGCTGTCACTATGGGATCTGTCAGCTACTCAGAGTGTCTTAGTACATTTATGTTGCTATAAAGGAATATCTGAGGCTGGGAAATTTATAAAGAAAAAAGGTTTCCTTGGCTCATGGTTCTGCAGGCTATACAAGTAGCATGTGCCAGTATCTGCTTCTAGGGAGGGCTTCAGGCTGCTTCCCTCTTGGTGGAAGGAGAAGGGGAGCCAGTGAGTGCAGAGATCATCACATGGTGAGAGGAAGCAAGAGAAAGGGGGAAGGTGCCTAGCTATTTCTAACAAGCCATCGGGGGAACTTTCAAGGGAGCTAATAAAGAGAACTCACTCAGTCCCCTCCTCACAGAGAGAGCATTAATCTATTCATGAGGAATCTGCCTCCATGACTCAAACACCTCCCACTAAGCCCCACCTCCAACATTGGGGATCAAGATTTCAACATGAGATTTGAAGGGGTCCAATAAACCAAACCATAGTAGCAAAGGGTGGTGCTGAATGAAAAAGTCCCAGGTTAGGAAACTGGGTTCCCATCCTGGCATGCCACAGCTCTCCCTTTCCCTGTGCCTCGGTTTTCACTTCTGTGAAATGGTGAGCTCAGTCTAATGATTGCTCAAGGTTATTTTAGTACGGCGATTCTCAAATCAGAATATTCTTGGGCTTGTTAAAACACAGATAGCTGGGTTCCACCCCCAGAGGTTCTGACTCAGTAGGTCTGTGCTGGGGCCTGAGAATTGCATTTCTAGCAAGTTCCCAGGTGATGTTCATCCTGCTGGTCTGTGAACAAACATTGAGAACCATGTTTTCCACCTTGCATTCTTTGATAGAGCAATTTTTATTCATGCTCTCTGGGTGGGGTGGCTTAGCCCTTTAAGACAGAGAAAGCAGAGGAACTGTCCATTTCAGCCGGTGAGTGCAGGATCCAGGTTGACTCTCCTTGCATGGGTGATAAGCTCCAGGGCCTGTGAATCCTCTGACGGGAGTACACACAGCTGGGAGAGGCTGGGAAATCGGGGTGAAGTCAGGGCACATGCGAGCTCTGACATCTCCTGAACCAACCTGCAGAGCTATGTGGTCACTTTGCTTTTGCATACTCCTCTATTCTCTATTTCATGTCCTCTCTCCTGATATGTGGAAAAATCAATGTCCATAAGGTATTAGAAAAGCCATCGGATTGCCCTTACCTGCCACCAGGTGACACCTGATATTGATTTAGCTTATGAAAGTGATTCACAGGTTTGCTGGAGCCTGGAAAAGATCAGATGTTATGAGCCTCATGATCCCATCTTCCTTCTCTGCTCTCAGCCAACGCCAGAGGAGGTAATTGGGAAATAATAGACCAAAGAAGCTCTTTTGGTGCACTCACAAGGAGAACAGAATACAGGAGAATCATTTCATTGGGAGAGAAGGGATTTTAGTATCATTCATTTTTATTTAAGGCAATTTTCTCTTTAAGTGCAACATTCTCCAGACGTGACCATTATAGAACGACAATTTTAACACAACCAGTAAATCAAAGAAAAAATTACTGTGGAGGGAAGCTTTTTATAGGTGTTCCAACGATTATGTAGCACGCAGGTAGCTCAGAGCCAGGAATAGCTGGCATCTGCCAGGGGGACTGCACTGGGGTTGCCCACCCCCTTGGAGAAAACTGTCTCTCTCTTTTAAGTAAAGGAATACTAGTAATAAGACAAATATTTACTAGCTTGTGACTTCAGGCAATTTCCACCACTCTGAGCCTTGATTTATAGTAATAAATAATAAACCTATTTGATAGCATGGTGCAAACTGAGATAATGAAAAGTGGCTAATGCCTGGCCTGTAGCTGAACAAGTGTTAGGTGTTGCTGTCATTATTGTTTGGACCTTAGAAGGGATAGCAGAAGAAATAGAAGCTACAGCAGATGGTAGAGTTTCCATTTACTAAATGCTGTGGTATCACCATGGTATGTGGTCTCCATATTGCTTCATCTTCCTGAACATGCGGGGAGGCTGCACGTCCCAGTTTCCTTTGCAGTTAATTTACAACCACATGACAAAATTCTGGCCACTGGGATGTGGATGGCAGTGATGTTATGAGCTGGCTCCAGACAGGTACTTACATTTTACAAAATCCTCCCAATCTTGGCCTCTTGGCTGCACAGACCCTGGAGATCATGTATTCCATGTGTCTTAGCTACTAGATGGAAGAGGGCTACAAGACCTGCAATACTATTTATGTGACTGATAAACAAACCTTTTCAGACTAAGACTTGGAGACATGGGAATTTATTTGTTACTGCTGCATTATCTATACCACCCTGGAAAAACCAAAAGTCTACTATGTGTTAAGTAGTAAATTAGTCCCACGAATAGTAAGTAATATGACCTCACTAAATCTTCCCAAAACGCTGCTCATTTGCTGGTCTCCCTCACCTGCCGGCACCTTGCCCCAACTCCACTCTGCAGACATGATTTGTGTTGGTGTATACCATACTATATAGAGCTACTTTAGTGCATAAAGCAGGATTTCTAAAGCTGGCTACTGTTTTGCTTAGAATTTCTTTTTCTTTTTAGAAGAGGACAGACGTGTCTTCGTTTAACTATTACGGATATCATGTTTCTAATCATGCAAGTTTCATAACGGAATCTCAGTTGACAGTTCTTAATTGTTGTATTTTATTTCTAGATTGTCTATTTTATCATTCTGTGCACCTCTTCTTTACTCCTATAAATTATTTTGCCATGTTTAATATCCTGAGTGAAATTAATAACCCTACATTAGCATTCTTTTGTTTACATTTTGACTAAATATTGTTCTTGGTCAGTCCTTTACTAATTCCCTGTATAAAATAGTATTCTCAGTTTACTCTATAATCCTCATGTCTTGTTTTGACATTTCATATATTTATTTGTGTGTTGTTTAGTATCTCTATCCCCTCACGATTAGAATATGTGCTCCCATCAAGCAGAAGCACCATGGTTTTTATTTGTCTGTCTACGGGTGTATCACCTGGTGTCTGTAGCTGTGCCACATATGTAGTGGGCCCTTAATACACATAGGCTTCTTGTTATTGGTCAATCATTTTCCATCCCTTCACTTTCTATCTATGCCTTAAATATCACTCTTGGTAACCTTGCCCTATTAAAATGTTATTTTAATTAATTTATATTAATTGTGATTACTGATTTGAACTAATTTATACCTTCTTTTGTTTAACTGAGGTAATTATAGATTCCTAAACAGTTTCAAAAAATAATACAAAGAGATCTATGCATAATTTCCCTTAATGGTAATACTTTGCAAAACTATAGTATGTCAGTTCCAAGATATTGACTTTAAAACAATCCACTGACCTTACTCAGATTTCACCGGTTTTACATGTGCTCATGTGTATGTGTATGAATTAAGTTCTATACAATTTCATCACCTTTGTAGGTTTGCAATTCGCTATCACAGTTGTGACACTAAACAATTCCAATACCATGAGAATCCTTTCTGCAGCCCTTTGCTGATCATGCACATCTCCACACCTTACCCTGCCACCCTACAACCCCTAATCTGGCCTCCACTTTTAAAATTTCATAATTTCAAAAATGTTATATACATGAAATCAAATAGCGTATATGATTTGGGGATTGGCTTTTTTAAAAGTAGTGTTTACATAACATAAAATTATTTTAAAGTGCACAGTTTGGTGGCATTTAGTACATTTAAATGTGCAGCCATCACCCCTACAAGATCCAACATATTTTTATCACTACAAAAGGAAACCTGTACCTGTCAAGCAGGTGCTCCTCATTGCCGCCTCCCAACAGGCCCTGGCAATCATCAGTCTACTTTCTGTCTCTATGGATTTACCTATTTGGGATATTTCATATAAATGGAATCATACAATATGTGACCTTTTATGTCTGGATTTTTTTACTTAGCATAAAGTTTTCAAAGCTTATCCATTTTGTAGCATAAAGCAGTACTTCATTCCTTTTTATGGTTGAATAATATTTCCATTGTGTGGGCATAATTCATTTTTGTTTATTCATTTATCAGTTGACAGACATTTGAGTTGCTTCCAGCTTTAAGCTATTGTGAACAGAATTGCTACAAACATTTGTGCACAAGCTTCTGTTTGAACATCTGTTTTCAATTATTTTGGGTATATATCTAGGAATGGAATTGCTGGGTTATATGATAATTTTGACACTTTTTGAGGAGGAACACTTGTTATTTTTCATTTTTTTTTTATTATAGCCATTTTAATGGGTAGGAAGTGGTTTTGATGTGCATTTCCCTAATGACTAATGATGTTTAGTATCTTTTCATGTGATTTTTGGCCATTTGTGTATCTTCTTTGGAGAAGCATCTATTGAAGTTGTTTGCCCATTTTTTACTTGGGTTGTCTTTTTATCGTTAAATTGTAAGAATTGTTGATATATTCTAGATACTAATATATCCATCAGATATATGGTTTGAATGTATTTTCTCCCACTTCTGTAGGTTGTCTTTTTATTTTCTTGATAGTGTCCTTTGAAGCACAAGTTTTTAATTTTGGTGACCTTCAGTTTATCTATTTTTTCTTTTGTCACTTGTGATTTTGGTGTCATATCTAAGAATCCATTGCCAAATCCAAAGTCATGAAAATTTACCCCTATGTTTTCTTCTAAGTGTTTTATATTTTTAGCTCTTACATTTAAGTCTTTCACCCATTTTAAGTTAATTTGGTGTATGGTAAAGGTAGATGTGTAACTTCATTATTTTATGGATCTCCAGTTGTTCCAGAACCATTTGTTGAAGGGACTATTCTTTCCCTATTGAATGGTCTTGGAAACCTTGTCAAAAAGTGAATTGACCGTAGCTGCATGGGTTTATTTCTGCACTCCCAATTCTATTCCATTAATCTACATATTGAGAAAAGAAAATAACTCTTATCTGAGGAATGTAAGTCCTTTTAATTATCAGGCCCAGAGAAACATTACAATGAGACAGCCATCACATCCTGTTCCTCTCCACTGAGCTATGTGTTCATCTCTTGAAACTGTTTCTTATCACCACAACTATAAATGAACCTAATAATGTCACACCGGACACTAGAACCCATACCCTACAGCTTAACAATGTATAGCCTATCACTAATCAGTGTTATTTCTGTAAACCAATGAGAATTCCTGACAAACAACCTTGTATCAGCCAACTCGGTGTCCTCCTTTTCTGCCCTTAAAAATCCACTCTTAATTGTTGCTATCCAGGGCAACTTGAATCTATGCTCCCAGGTTGCAATCCTCAAGCTTGGTCAAAACAAATTCTCTACTCATATTAATGTTGTCTCAGTGTCTTCCTTTTAGTCTGACAATATCTATCTTTACGCTAATGCCACACTGTTTTGATTACTTGTAGCTTTGTAATAAATTTTGAAATTAGGAAATGCAAGTCATCAAGCTTTGTTTTTATTTTTCAAGATTGTTTTGGCTATTCACCGTACCATGCAATTTCATATTAATATTAGGATCAGCATTTTCATTTCTGCAAAAAAGGCCATTGGGATTTCGATATGAATTGCATTGACTCTGTAGATTGCTTTGGGGAGTATTGCCATCTTAGCAATATCAAGTCTTCCAATCCATGAACACAGATGTCTTTTCATTTATTAAGTCTTATTTAATTTCTTTCAACAATGTTTTGTAGTTTTCAGTATTCAAGTCTTGTATATTCTTGGTTAAATTCATTCCTAAGTATTTTATTCTTTTTGATGCCATTGCAAATGTAATTGCTTTCTTAATTTCCTTTTCAGATTGCTTGTTGCTAGTATATAGAAATACAATTGATTTTTGTGTGTTGATCTGTATCCCACAACTTTGCAGAATTTGTTTATAGCCTTTTTTGGTGGATTCTTTAAGATTCTGTATATATAAGATCACGTTATCTCTGAATAGGGATAATTGTACTTCTTCCTTTCCAATTTGGAAGGATTTTACTTCTTTTCGTTACCTAATTGCCTTGGCTGGAACTTCCAGTACAATGTTGTAAAGAATTAGTGAAAGCAGGCATCATTGTCTTGTTCCTCATCTTAGGGGGAAGCTTTTAATTTTTCACTATTGAGAATTATATTAGCTGTAGGTTTTCCATAAGTGCTCTTTAGCATGTTGAGGACATTCCCTTCTATCCCTAGTTTGTTGACTTTTTATTATGAGAGTTTGTTGGATTTTTCCAAATGCTTTTTTCTGCATCAATTGAGATTATCATGTGCTTTATTTCCTTCATTCAATTAATATGGTATATTACATTGATGGATTCACTTGTGTTTTTAAGCGTATCTCTTAGTATAGTTCCATAGTGGCACTCAGCTGTTACAGTATACATATGTGACTTACAAGAGTCAACCGTGTGTATTAATTTCCTGTTGCTGCTATAACAAATCATTACGAGTTTAGTAGCATAAAAAACATAAATTTATTCTATTATAGTTCTGGAGGTCAGATGTCTAAAACCAAGATATCGGCAGGGTTGCATTTCTTCTGGAGCCTTCAGGGAAGAATTTGTTTCCTTTTCTAGCTTCTAATGGCGTCATACATTCCTTAGCTTGTAGTCCCTTCCTCCATCTCCAAAGCAAGAAAAGTAGCGTCTTCTCTTCTCACTGACCTCTGCTTCATCCTTATATCTTCTCTTTCTCTTATATCCTCTTCCCTACCTCTTATAAAGACCATAGTGATTACATTGGGTCCACAGGGGGATATCTAGGGTAATCTCCCCATTTAAAGATCCTTAATCACATATGCACAGCCTCTTTTATCCTGTGAAATAACATATTCACAGGATCTGGGAATTAGGACCTGGGCGTCTTTAGGGGGCCACTATTCACCCTACCGCAACTGGTATCAGCATTGTGCCTTCTCCTCTTTTAAATGTCATTGTCTTGGATATCATGTGGTATTGCAACTTTTGCTTTAGTCATCAAATATGGTGTACAAAACACATGAGGAAAAGGGTAGTCTACTGCATCTACCCACATACCTACCGTTTCCATTATTCCATCTTCCTTCCTGAAACTCTGAGATTCCTTCTTTTTCCATTTTCTTTCTGTTTGAAGTATTTTCTTTAGCCAATCTTTAAGGGTATGTCTGCTAATAATTAGTTTTCCTGTGCCTGAGAATGATTTTTATTTTCCCTTCATTCCTGAAGGATAGTTTCACTGTATGTAGAATTTTTTGTTTAAAATTCTTTTCTTTCAGTACTTTAAAAATATTCTATCACTGCTTTCTGGCCTCCATGGTTTCAGATGAGAAATCCATCATCATTCCAATGGGTTTCCCCTCCAGGTAATTCATTATCTGGTTATTGTCAAGATTTTTTTTTCTTTATCTTTAGTTTTCAGAAGTTTAATTATAATGTGTCTTGGTATGGATTTCTTTGGGTTTATTTTTGGAGAAGTTCTTGTAGATCCTTGGATCTAGCAATTTGTGTCTTTTACCAGATTTGGGAAGTTTTCAGCCATTATTTCTTCAAATACTCTTTCAGCCCCACTCTCTTTCTCCTCTATATGTGGGATGGCAGGAACCTATTGAGGTTTAGAAAGCAGGTCTTGACTTACTTTTTTTTCCATAGGCTGTGGCTCCAAAGGCAGTTTAATTTTCAAACCCTTTGTGGTATGATTTTGGTTTGCTTAGTTAATCTGGTGTCACTGGAGTTCCCACTGATTCTTGCTGGTGCTGCCTTAGGGTGGCAGAAAGATCTTCCTCAGTTGGGGCACTAGGTATCCCTCAATGAGGAAAGGGTGTGGTGGGATCCCTGGCCAGGGCCCCCCCTTTAACTCTCCATACATACCCCAGGGTTGTCTTGGATGGGGCATGGGATTCTAGAGCCCGGGGGGTGCAAAGGAGCTTCTGGAACCAGGTGCTTGCTATAACTAGGTCCCTTGCCCTCCTTGCCTAGTGTCTATGGGCAGGAGGGTAGAGTCTCGGGCACATGGGGACAAAGAGGTTTCCCAGATTAGGTCACGGGCTGTAACTGCATCTCTCCTGCTGGCTTCACCTGCCTGCTTCTACATCTCTTGGTGGGGAAGGTATTCCTCAAACCTGGGGGGAAAGAGTGCCTCCCCTGGCCACTCCTCATCAGCTCTCCTTGCCAGCCAGGGGTGCTGGGCTTGCCTCATGTTGTTAGAAGGACTCCTGGTCATCTTTCTCTTACCACTTTTCAGAATTCTTCTTTGGTTGCCTCCCGCTCCATTTCCAGGGTTTATAGTTGTGCTTGTCCGGGGGGATAAGGAGGCAAAACCAGGTCTATGACATCTTGTCCAATTGGAGTGACATTTTTATTTGATCATTTCCTCATCTTCCTTGACTTTGGTCTTTCTTGCTGGAATTCCTATTAAATGGATTTTGGACTCTGTTTTCTTACTTCACTTTTAAAAATGTTTATTCATATTTTCTGTCTCTGTCTTTTTGCTACAGAAAATTTTCATATCTTTTCATTCACTACTTTAGTTTTCATTTCTTATTTTATTTTTTTCTGCCCTGCTACTTGCTACTTCAATTTTCATATTTCAAATTTTTAATCACTTCCTCCCTCTGATTGCTCCTCCCCCCCCCCAAATGGCTCTAAGAATCCAGGTAAGAAGTACAGTTTTTAAATTGGTTTTTTTTTCCTTACTTAGATTCCTTGATTTCTTTAATTTACCATTGTTGTTTTTGTTCATTTTGTCCTTCCTTTTTCATGCTGTTTTTGTTCCTTAAAAGCTCACTTTTCCGCTTCGTGAATGAAGGACAACACTGTTTGGTATGGATGATGCACGAGGAATCCTCTGCCATGTGTGAGACATTGTGGGAAGGCCTGATGTTGCGCTTGGCAGACAATAAGCTCCTGATTCCCACCACTGTCTGAATACGCTGGACTTGACCCTTGTCACGAGCACTTTATTTTACGCCTGAGTCACACTGAACCCAGGTATGTTGGTGTTAGCCTGCTGCAGAGGTTGAGAGAAGTCCCAGTCTCTCCTCTCCACTTTCCCCAACGTCCACACTGTGGGCCTCAGGGCTTCAGCTAGCTATGGGTGCTTCAGCCCACTCCTCTGGACCTCAGGAAGGTATGGTGCCAACACCCCAGTGAATGCTAGTGGGGTGCTCGCCCTGAGGATTGTGCAAGTTGATCCACTGGGTGTGCAAAGAAAATCTTAGAAATTTTATTACATGAATTTTATCTAAAATATGAAAGACATTATGGCTTACTATTAATATTAATGATTTTAATGTATGGATTGTCATTCCTGAGGTAAGAGGTAAGAGTTTCATAATCCATTTGTTTGCCTGTTTGATTGTCTTGGGATTAACTGCAGTTATATATATCTTCTTGGTTAAGAAGATATATGGATAATATTAATACATCCCATAAAATATCTAATCTTTGCCAAATGGTTAAGTGATTAAAAATTTTGGCCTAGAAAATATGAATCAAAGATAACTTAAAATGCCAACACTAGTAAACAAGTAGAGAATAGCAAAGCTGATGTTTCTAACCCTTATTCACCACATTATGTGATGCAAACATTGATGATTTCATAAGATCTGATGAGAATGTGGCCCCTAAATCAAAAACTGTCATGAAGACTATTTGGAAGATAAAATTTCACTTATGATCATTAATGATTAATCTCACCCAAATATAAATTGTGCTATTTACAGAAATATTTGCTCATGAGTATAGTATATTTGTATAATTTATAAATAAATAAATTTACATAAATTGGAAATGTCTGCTTTTTAAAAAAACCAATTAGAGTATATGACTCAAAACAGTTTGGAAACCACTGCGTAGACAGTCCTCTAACTAACGATCCTGATTATCACTCCACAGACAAACTCAAGCTGAGAGACCTTCGGGGGCTCTCCTGGGAAGAACGTCACTTGCTGCTGCTGGAGCCTTCTCTCTTGTGAGTTTTGGGTTGCAATGACCCAGTCACATCTGTATTCTATTGTCCATAAATTTTTTTATCATTTGTATTCCATTGATGACACTCTTCCATATTTTTAAGTGCTGCCACAGATTTATTCTTTTTTGCCAAATGTTACTGACATGTCTGTGGGATCCCGTGGGGACAGGGGGCAACACATAGGCATAGGCCACCATCCCAAATCTAAAGCCAAAATATTCCCATTGAACTTGGAGAACCAGAAATTCCCTATTGACTGGTCTCTTCTGTAAATAATATTTTTATTTTCTTTTTGTTTTCTGTTGGTATTTCCTAAAACAAAAATAAAAACAAATAAAGAAGAGCCTGACTCAGGAACCAGGGAACAGAGCATTCGATTTAGGAAGCTTAGATTTAGGAAGGCAGTAGAGAACTCCTAGGGCCCAGATGTGGCTTTGGCATGTCATCCAAGGGTAAGGTGAGACTGGTGAAGAGAAGGACAAGTTGTTATTATCATTGGATGGTGTTATTTAAAGGAAAAACAGGAAGGACTATTTCCTTCCACCTAGAAAAATCTCTCCCACCAGCAAGTGGCTCACACCAGAATTAGAGCCAAGCATCCTCCACCCACTCCTACCCCAACCATAATAAGAGTCACCTTCTGGCGCCCTTGCCTGCTACGATTCTTGGAGGCTCCCGTGTTTGCTTTTAATGAGGGAGGCTGTTTCTTTACAACACGGCCCTCCTTTTGCTTAGCTTTATGATGCACACACTCCCTCCTAAACATGTCATGTAGCACATTCAAAATGAAAATGAATTTAAATTAATTGGGTTTGAGATTCCTTTTTAGAGAATTTCATGAGGCCCTTTGAAATAACAGAAGTGTCACCAACACAGGTTGGAATGCAGATGTTGGGTACAAAGAGTATGCTAAAGGAAGATACAGTTGTCAAAAAGGTATTTTTCCCTCTTCAGTGACAGGTGGCTCTGACAGCTCTGGTTTGTCACCAGGCAGACACATGAGGAAGAGGGGATCAGAAACGAAAGATGCTGGTGGAAATAATTCCTTCTGTGGCTGTGAAGTGATCATGACATTGCTGTATCATAATGCAATGTTGAAGACAGGATCAAAATGAAATCTTTCAACTTGAAGAAGAAATTTCTACCTGATAACACCCTCCCTCCAGCCCTTTCTATATTTGCTGGTGTCCCCTGCAAATGAATGGTGTATTGCAAGACTGAGGAGATGATCTGCCCACATCAGTGGATTTCTGGAGACAAGAGGCTGCTTTACACAGGGTGTGGTTTTCAGGCTTGTGTCTCTGCGAAAATGGCCCCAGGGAGGCTAGAGCACCTGGGAGGGGTGTAGTAGGGTCCAGGGTCCAGCACCAGCGGGGTACCCACCTTTCAACTCAGGAGGCTCCTTGATATTATGGTCCATTTGTAAGGTCCTTCCTCATCTTCTGAGGGTTGCAGATTATAGGAAGGGTGTACAGTTTCTTAGGAAAGAAGATATTCAATAAATACTCTTTTCTGGCTAGTGTGGTTACTGTTCCAAATGAACAGAGACTGGAGGCTCTAGCTGAGAAAATAGCTAGCCACAGAGCCCTGAAAAAGGCTACCTAGACACCAGGATGCTTCTTCCATCAACCAGCCATAATGATGGAGAAGCAACTTCTTTCTGGGTCCAAGTGGCAGTGGCTCTGGCCAAAAGCCTGAAAGGGACTTTGGGGCATCAAGCTTAGAATATGGGTGGGTGCAGGAGCCAAAGGGCTGCAGTGGAGAAAGACGGGTTCCTGAATAGGTCCCAAATGTCTGCTCCCTATGTGATCAACCATGGCTCTGTTTTCCAAGGTTTTTCTGAACCTTTGGGAAACAACTGTATTTAAATCAATAGCCCATATCCAATCCTTTTGGCAACAAGTTTCCTAAGGCTGACCATCTAGAGTGGGCAGACGGTCTTCCTTTAATGCCTTCAAGTTTAAGGTCTCCCCTCTTAGTCTACTGCTGTGGAGTTTGGAGAAAAGGTTTATATTTATTTTAGCACCCTATATTTTTGGAAAACTTGACAAGTCTCCAGGCTCACTTCCCATTGGTAACTATGGGCTACCAGTTCTAGGCTTAG
Source organism: Eulemur rufifrons (assembly GCF_041146395.1). Classification (NCBI taxonomy): domain Eukaryota; kingdom Metazoa; phylum Chordata; class Mammalia; order Primates; family Lemuridae; genus Eulemur; species Eulemur rufifrons. The sequence goes on from NC_090989.1 coordinate 120,586,609, forward strand.
GTAGCAAGCCATCATTTTATCTGTCAATTGAAAAAAACTATAGGTGTCTTTTCAAAACCCTATATAAAATAAATGACATTCTTTTTTCAGCTCATTACGAGGGTACAAAAGTTCAGGTTATATATATTGCCCATGCCTCCTCGTCCCCCCGAGTCTGAGCTTCAAGTGTACCCATTCCCTAGACAGTGCGCATCACACTCATCATGTAGGTATGCACCCATCCCAATGACATTTTTAAAAAAGACATAAACCTTCAAGGACAAGACACTGTGAAAGGAGCAGCAGTAACAGAATTCTGAAAGCTGGATTGCAGATGTGCAAGTAACATTTGACTTGGCATACAGAAAGATGACTCTAAAGGCTACGGTGGGGAGAGCTGACAAGCAAAGCAGTTGCCAACTCCAAACTCTCAAAATGCTCTGGAATCACTGGTCCTGGAACCCCAAGAGTGGGAATGAAATGGGCCTAAAATTAGGATGAATGTGGTTCTCTAGATCTCTCCTCTGCTCCAAAAAGATAGGCAACTTCCCCCTCACCATCCTGCCAGAAGACTGGAGATGGGAGAAGAGAGTGTCTCTGCCTGGGAGGATCAGGCTCATGCACGGGCAAGGTTACCATAAGGGAAGGAGGGTGATTATGTGCAAGCTTATAGACTGAATGTTCAGACTGCCAGCTCCTTTACACTTTCAGCTTCTAGAAACCCAGAAGCTAGACCTGACTTTCCAGGAAGGAGATCAGAAAAACCTCTGGGGAATCTGACTAGTCAAGACGGTCAGATCTACAGATAATGAAATTGAAGATTCTTAAAGAAACAGGTCAGCCAGCACTCCAGCACTCCCCATGTGGTATCCACAGTGAGGAAGCCCAGCCATTTTCACAGAGCTGCCAATCAGACTTTAGTTTCCTAATCTTAAACATGAGCAGACAACCAAGGATCGCCAGAAAGTTGAAGAAACCCTTTAACTGAAAACAGAGAGAAAAAAACAAGTGGGGAAAAAGGCAAGTTGGAGGAAATAAAGGTAATGCAAGAATAAGAAAACTTGAAAGAAATGTTACTATAATCTGATAGCTAGTAAAAGATATTGTCTTCAGGAAACAACAGAAGAGGAGCCTATAAAAATTGGAATTTAGAGCTAAGTACATGGTGCATGACTGTAGTCTCAGCTACTCAGGAGGCTGAGGCAGGAGGATTGCTTGAGTCCAGGAATTTGAGGAGAAATAGTGAGACCCATCTCTTTTAAAAAAATTAACATTCAGAGAGCAAAATTTAATATGGAAAATTAAAAATATGATAACAAAAGTGGAAAACTCAGTAGAATAATTGGAAGGTAAAGTTGGAATACTACCAAGAAAGTAGAACAAAAAGGAAAGAGATGTAAAGTCAAAAAGAAATCATAAAACATTTTAGGAATATCTCAGCCATCCAAAAGTTAATAGGAATTCCCAAAAGAAAGAACAGAGAAAATGGAAGGAAGGCAATCATCAATGAAAAAATTAAGGAAATGTCCCTCAATTGAAGGGAATCTTTCCAGATTCCAATGACCAACTGAGTGCCCAGCAAAAGATAAAGCCACATCATCATCACCAAAATTATCATCATCATCATCATCATCATCACCATCTATAAAAGTGAGTGGATATCTGTAATGGTTTTAAGCTGTTGAAAAATAGGCAGAGCAGAAGTGTAATCCTTGAGAAAAGGAAATTCACATGAGATGGTCCCAAGTTCACCTGGCTTTCTATCTTGAAACACTTTCCCTATCATGGAGCAGGTAGAGCAGTATCTCACGGAGCTGAGGCAGATGGAGGAGTTTGAAGCTGCCGAATGTTTTGGAGGCACGTGTGCATAGAGCAAGGACTTGTGATGTTTAGTAGAGAACACATGCTGCAGGTGGAAAGTTGAAAGAGGTACCAGAGGTCTCAGAGTGGTGGGAAACATTGGAATTTAGATCTAGTCAGGGTGAAGTCCTTGTTGGATCCCTGAAATATTCAAATGAGACCTCCCCCAAAAGTCTACATTTTTGCCATAACAATCGCATACATTATAAGAAAGAAAAAAATGGACATTAATGTTACATAAAAATCCTTAACCAAATATTAGCAAACTGAACCCAGCACCATATAAAAACAGCAAAACATTTGACCAAGTAAAATTTATCCTAAGAATGCAGAATTGAAGTCAGCACCTCATAGAGAGATCTGCACTTCCAAGTTCATCCCAGCATTACTTGCAATAGCCAAGATATGGAAGCAACCTAAGTGTCCATTGACAGATAAATAGATTTTAAAAAAGGGTATATACATAAGAAGGAATATTATTCATCCTTAAAAAGGAGGAAGACCTGCCATTTGAGACAACATGGATGAACCTAGAGAACACTACACTAAGTGAAATAAGCCAGATATAGAAGGAAAAATACTACATGATACCACTTATATGATGAATATAAATCAGTTGAACTCATAGAAAGCAGAGAGTAAAATGGTGGCTTGCCAGGGCCTGGGGAAAGGGGAAAAGGGAAGGTATTAGTTAAAAGGTACAACGTTTTAGTTAAACGTGATGAATAAGTCCTAGAGATCTGCACATATAGCATCATGCCTATATTAAACAATGCTATATCATATAATTAAAAATTTGCTGAGAGGGCAGATCTAATGTTAAGTGTTCTCATCACAATATAATGGTAATAATAAATAAAGAGGGTAAAATTTCAAGGGGATAGATATGTTTATAACATATCATGGTGATGATTTCATAGGTATACAATTATTTCCAAACTCATTAAGTTTGTATACATTAAATATGTATAGAATTTTGTATGTCATTTATGCCTCAATACAGTGGATTTTAAAAAGGGAATAAGAATAAAGGGAAAACTAAGTTATTGGAAATTAAGACTGCCACACCAGCTTTCTTTTGGCTACCGTTTGCTTGAAATATCGATTTCCATCCTTTTATTTTCAGTCTAAATGCATCTTTGCAGGTTAGGTGAGTTTCCTAAAGACAGCAGACACTTGGTTTGTGTTTTTTTATCCATTGAGTCAGTCTATGTCTCTTGAGTGGGGAATTCAAGCCATTCACATTTATTGAGAGAACTGATAAGTGGGACAGATTTCTGTTCAGCTTGTTAGGTAGAACTTCATTGCTATGTTTTCTCTCTTGAGCCATCGTGGTAGCTGGAATTTGATCTTTAGCTCTTGAGTAGTTTTACATTCGTGGGTCTTTCTTGTGCTGATCCATGTGCAACTCTCTTTTTAGTACTTCTTGGAGGGCTGGTCTTGTCTTGGTGAATTCCCTCAGTCCTTGTTTATCTGAGAATGTCTTAATTTCTCCTTCATATAGAAAACTTAGTTTAGCTGGGTACAAGATTCTAGGCTGGGCATTATTCTGTTTCAGAAGAGTGAGAATGGGGCCCCAACCTCTTCTTGCTTGTAAGGTTTCAGATGAGAAATCTGGCGTAATTCTAATGGGCTTTCCTTTGTATGTTACTTGTTTCTTTCTCCTTACAGCTCGAAGAAGGGACTCTTTAGTGGATATTTTGGTCAGTCTGATGACTACGTGGCATGGTGTTTTCCTATTTGCTATGAATCTCCCAGGGGTTCTTTGAGCTTCTTGAACCTGTATATGTAGAGTTTTAGCAAGGCCTGGAAAATTTTCCTCAATTATGTCTTCAAATAGCTTATCCAACCCTTGCTTATTATCTTCTTCACCCTCAGGAATGCCAATAACTCTCACATTAGGCTTCTTCACATTTCTTGTAGACTCTGATCATTTCTCTTATTTCTTTGTTCTATCTCTGTGACTGACTTATTTAATTGGAAAGAGTTATCTTCAATTTCTGAGATTCTTTCCTCTGTTTGATCTACCTTGCTCTTGAGACTTTCCACTGTGTTTTGTAGCTCTCTGAATAAATTCTTCATTTCTAGGAGTTCAGTTTGGTTTTTCTTCAATATTTCAATTTCTTTAGTGAATTTTTCTTCCAAATCCTGTATTTTTTTTTTTTTTGTGGTTTCTTTGTGTTGGTTATCCACTGTTTCTTGTATATTATTCAGCTTGTTTATAATCCATAATTGAAATTCTTCCTGTAACATGTTGGTATTTTGAGTCTGGTTTGTGTCAATTGGTTGAAAGCTGGTATTTCTCTTTGGGGGTGAGATTTCTGTTTGATTCTTTGTGCTCTCCATGTTTTTTCACTGAGCCCTTCCCATCTGGATCTATCGTTAGATCTTTTCTTACAGTTTTAGTCTGGTTAGCAGCACACTTTGTACTCTGTTCTTAGGCTGTGAAGCAATCTAGGTATGTTGCTTCCTTTGTCAAGACGGGGAGACTGTTGTGTATTGTTTAGAGTTTTTTCCAGCTCAGTTGGGGGGCTGCTTCTGGTGGGTCCAGCCCTAAAGGATTGGAATGACCTAAGACCACTTTGGCGAGTTAAGTCACTGTGTTGTGGACTTTCAGTAAGCAGGCAGGATCCACACTAGTTGCAGGCAGAAATTCTCTCTGTGATCATTTCAATATACATAGAAAAACTATTTGACAAAATTCAATAATTATTAAGGATAAAAAAATACTCTCAGAAACCAAGAATAGGAGGAAATTGCCTCAATCTGATGAAAAGTATTTACCAAAAAGAAAAAAAAAAATTCTACAGCTAACATCACACTTAATGATGAAATATTGAACACTTTTCCCCTAAGACTGGTATCAATCAAGTCAAGGATACTCTCTCTCACCCCTTCTATTCAACATTGTATTGGAGGTTCTAGCCATTGTGATAAGGCAAGATATAGAAGTGATGCCACAAAGATTGTGAACAAAGAAGGAAATCTGTAATTATTCACAATGTTGTTGTTTACATAGCAAATCTTAAGGAATCCACTTACCAAAAAAAACCTATACCATCTAATTTATAAACTTGACAAGATACAGAATGAAAAGTCAATACACAAAATGCAAATGAATACATAATAGCAACAAACAATTGGAAAATGAAATCACAACATAGTACATTCAGCATAATCTAAACTTTAAGATATGATAGCTAGATAGGTAATATATAATAAATAGATATATAGATGATAGGTAATAGATTAGATAGACAAATGAACTACAGGATGGGGGGGGAGACCACAGAAATGTGTATGAACTTTCCCGCCATGAACAGAACAATATCTGTTTTATTCTAGGTTTTGTCATTATAATAAATGACATTTCTGTCTACCCAGTTGCTCAAGCCAGAAACCTGGAAGCCATTCCTAACCCTACCTTTCCCTCAAGCATCTCATCCAAACAGTCACCAAGTTCTGTTAATTCTTCCTTCAAAGACAGCTTTAATCTGTCCACTTCTCTCCCTCTGAGTTGCAATCACCCTAGTCCAAGCTTAACCGTTTCTCACTGGGACTGCCTCCTAAACCCTTCTTCCAAATCCAACACAATTCCAGCAGAGCAATCAGAGTGATAATTTTAAAAAGCAAACTGAACAATGCCTCCTCCTTCTTAACACCCCCAAAGGCTCCCAATTGCCTCGGAAGCTTCTGGAGACTTATGTGAGGCAGAGAGGAAGGGGGGATCCCCAGCTTCCCCCCACCCCACCCCTCTACCAGTATCCTGTGAGTCTTCCCACCAGCTGAAATATTCCAGAGGCTGCTGACAAGGGCTTGTGGAAAACAAAACCTGCAGCCATTTGCCTCCCCTGCCCCTGCTCCCCCACGGGACAAAATATCAGGGCAGGCAAGGAATGAATCTGAAGGTCGGCAGGCCCAGGAGCTACTTTAGCTTCAGAGGTAAGGGAGGCCTCTCTTAGGAGGAGACATTACACTGAGCCCGGAAGGATGGGAAAGAGCAGTGGTAGGAAGAATGAGGATCAAGGCTCTGGGCCGAGAGAACCGCAGGCAGACAGACACTCACAGGCAGGACAGGACCTGCACCCTGACTGAGGGACTGAAAGAGGGGCAGTGTGGCTGGGGTGTGCTGAGTGAAGCCGGAGAGAAGGGTGGGGACCCAGGAGCGGTGGTATGGAGTCTGGTCTGGAGAGTAGGTGGCATCCTCTGATGGACACCCATCTGGGGAAGAGTCCTTCTGGCTGCTGTGTGGAGCGTGGATGGGCTCTGGGTCAGATGAGGAGAGAGAGAGACCCAAGGGAGGCTGTTGCAGCCATCCAGGCCAGGAGGTACAGTGGAGATGAGAACGGGGAAGAGTGCAGGTATGTATCCTCTCCTCCTTGGCCTAATGAGGGCTCCCAGGCATCCTCCCAGTCTCAGGACAGCTTCTGTCTTGGGCCTTGGGCCTTGATAAGTGAGGATCTTTCCTCCATCCTGAAAGCTGCCGGGCTGGAGCTGGGGCAGCTGTGGCCCTAAAATCTGTTGATTTATTGCTCCATGCTCAGACCATCCTGATCACCTGGGCCTCTTCCTCCAGAAATTGGGGCAAAATTAACCAAGGGCCAGAGGCCACTCATATTGGTTGTGTATAAAGTCAGTGAACTGAGAGAATTAGACAGGGTACCCAAAGAGGGCTGGGCCTCTCCCAATGTGGCCCTTAAATCACTCATTTCCTTAAATTATTCCATAAACTGTCTGTTTTCCAAACCATTTCTTCTCTCTGAGGAACTGGTTAGGGGTAATGGGCTCCCTCCCCGTCCCACTCCATGTGTGTGACTTGCATACCAAGGGCAAGATGACCGACAGCAATCCTTCTACCTCTTGAGTCTGTGAGTGGAGCACAGTCTTAGCAACCCAGCCTCTAGCAGGAAGCCTTTCATCCACTCAGCCCTCACAGACCCCAAAATATCATGAACAATCTACTCACCAGGCCCACTGACCCATTTCTTGGGCGCATCCTACATCTGCTCTGTTTCCAGCTCCAGGCTCCTTCTCTGGGTCTGCAGAGCAGTCACTGGATTCTGAGGGAAGTGACTTCCACAGTCAAGAAGATTCTGCAAGCCCATCACAGAGGACTTGGGACAGAGCTGGCTTTTACAGCTGAGGAATCAAGCCAGTTTGGAGCTCACAGATGGATTAAGTCTGAGAGCCATGTCAACTCATGCTTTTTGCACCCATCTCTGTTCTAAGGACTACCGAGAATAGAAATTGATCTCAAGATAGGTTCTCACTTTACACTTAGGAGAACAAGCCCTTTATTCATTCTCTTCAGTCTAGAAAGACATCCTGCTCTCCTGCCCTAGTGAAATCCCACCTCTCAGTGGCTCTAACAGCAGTAAGGAGTCAAAGGAACACCAAGGATTACTAAGGTCCTGGCTGTCTTGAACTGGTGTGTGGAAAGGCAAGTTTTTGTCAGCCAAAAATTAGAATGCTTCCTTAATCTTACATAATTCCCTCATGTGATTCTCCTTACAGCATTCCCAAGAAATGGCTGGCCATGCACCCTCAGCTTCCCCACATGCAATACCAGGTTTGTAGCCAGCCAGGGTTACTCTTTCTGTGGTTGAGAAGCTCTGTCAAAAAGTACTGCCCTTTCTGAGAAGCCTCCATAAGGGGTGGGGGGTGGGGGAAGTTCTGTCTTATATTGAGCAAAAACCTGCCTCCCAGTATTGTGATTGTTCTGTATTCCCAGTTGACTCAGAACGAATCATTCCTTGCCTGGCATGAAGTCCTGAAAGGAAGGCTGCCCTCATGTTCCTTCTGAATATTTTCTAGGCTCAGCCACCTGTTTCCTCCAATTTCCCCCGCTAAGACTTGGTTTTGCATTCCCTCATCATCCTGGGGGCTTCCTATAGACACACTCTCTACAATGGGGTCCCATCCCAGAAGCAAAACCAGTGCTCTGGGTGGGAGATGGGTTCTCACCTGAATTTAGTGAGGTTACTAACACTTCTCTAGGGTACTCTGCTTCCGTGTCTTAACCCTCTCTGTACCTCACTTTCTTGATCCATCAAAGGGGTATAAAAATAGTGCTTACCTCTTAGAATTGCTTGTGGGTGATCCACACAAAGTAACTTAACATACTTAACACATTGACTAAATATGGTTAATCAGCATAGCCTGGGTCCCCACTGGAGCCTGAGCTAGACTTGCAGGCAGGTTATTTGGAGCAGATAAATCAGAAGATGGGGATAGGGGCTGGGAGGCTCACATACTGGTCCTGAGAAGAGTGAAGCAGGAAGGAGGGAAAGCTAACGATGAGATGGTCTTGAGCTGGTCACCACTGCTGGCAACAGGGTCCTGTTGGGATCCTCCAAAAAGCAGTTTATCTTGGAACTGTCCACCTGAGGAATGAAGAGGGGAGCATTTATCATTGCCCCTTGGCCAAGGATGACCTTCTTGTGTGTTAATCTGTTCATAATTTTTGATTGTACATGGAAGTGCCAGCAGATTCCCAAAGTATCCCACACTGAGGGATCCAAGGAGCCCTCAAAAGCAAGGGAGATGGGATGCAGCAGAAACAAGGTGACCTCAGTTTATACTTGCATAAATGTGGCTGTCCCAATGAAAGGTGGGCTACGAAGATGTGAGGTAGGGTACAAGAGGTTTTATTTTTCTTCCTGTTATTATCATTATTGTCATCAAACTTGTGCAAGCCCAAGGTCACATTCACTATTTGCCAGCCCCGTGCTGGCCCTGGTCATTCTGTTGGCACAGTACCATGTCTCCCCAGTAGCCTTAGAGCTGCACAAAGTGACCTGTCATTTGCATTTGTACCAACTTTGTACAATTTGCACACTCAGGAGACCATTCTGATCTCTCTCTCCTATGGACTTTCTTCACGAATCTAAGGTATCCGTGCTTACTGACTGAATCTGAATTTCCTACTCTGCAAAATGGGTGGCTTGGGTGAGAGGAGGGTGTTATAATAGAACTTCTCTTCAGGCTGAACCAAAGGGCTTTCCAGTGGCACCTGCATGGAGGAACTGAGTAGTCTGCCCCACAAGAAGATGGGACTCCCTCCATTTGCTGGTGGTCCCCAGAGGACAAAGAAATGGTCTTTGATAATCTTTTTGGAGCACAGAGAGAATGAACAAGAAGCATCAGCTCTGTAGCTGCAGAGGTGGACCCTGGGGGAGAGAGTAGCACTCTCAGGAAGGGTGTTGGGCACACTGACCATGGTTGCCATACCCCAGACGCACTCACACCATCCTCAATGCCAGGTGGGGAGTATGGGAATGAGTGAGAAGACACACTGTGCTTTCAGCTTCCTACTTCAAGTCCCCCCGGCTAAAGCCTGGCCCTAAATGAAAAAGAGGAAATCTAGAGTTGTAAAATCTAGACTGGAGGTGACCAGAAAGCTCAGGATTGCCCAAGATATGCTTGAAAGATGAGAAAAGGAGATTTGGCAATGCACAACTGAAGGCAGAGATTGGGGGAAAACCTCTTTGTGTGTATGCACTGCATAGTTCAGACAGTTTGGTCAACTGTTTACATTTGTGGAATTGAGGGCCAGAGGGTCACCGTGGGGGGGCCAATTCACAGCATACCTCCATCTCCATCTCAGACTTACGCTCCCACAAAGCAATCCATGAAGTAGGAATGTTTGGGGTAGCCTCCCTGCCCAAATCAGAACATTATCATCCTCATTCCTTCTCTGGAAATGTGCTGAATAAGAATCAGACCGAGCCGCTGTCTCCAACTTTTCTGTAATTTCACCCTGGAAGGTGACTGGCTGGGGCAGGGTAATTATCCCTGGCCTTCCCATCTGTGCTGGAGATGAAGTCTGGAACTCAGCCATGGGTGCTCCGATCTGTGCTCCAGGCAAAAGAGCTCCTGACAAGCAAACTGACACTTGCATTGCTCTCATGCCAGCCAGAGGCACAACTTTAATTAAATGGGGTTACTTAAAACTGCAGCAGAAGAGCTGGGGCTCAGACAGCCTCTCCTTCCATGACGTCACCCTGCTTGTGGGCGTCCTTCCTCCTTTCCTCAGGACTCATCTTCCCTTGGCAGCTGCCTTTATCTGACTTCAGACCACTTAGATTTCTTTAACTTCTGTCTTCAAAGCCCTTTGCAAAAATAAACTCCAAGGCCAGAGCTGGTGGTGGGTGTAGAGAGAAAAGAGCTTCCTTTCTGTGGGTCACCTCTTTGGGAAGAGTGAATTCTTTCTGGACCATCTCCTTCCTAGCCCCTACCTCTATCTGGATGTGCATGTTTAATAAGAGTAGAACATGTGGACACCCAATTGAGCATTGTACACTGTCTAAGAGATATCCAACCTGATCATGTTCTATAGGCGTGGATACAATCTATGAGGAAAATAAATCATGTCTCTCAGTAGCCACATTGCGGTGGTGGCCACAGGGAATTGGAGAGTCCTTCAAGGGAAGAGTTGAGGGACAAGCTTGGTTCCTCAGAATCTTGGGGACTTCAGCTCCAGGCTGCTTTTTCAGAACAATACAGGGAGCAGAAAGGTATAAGAGACTGGAAGGAAGACATGGTCACATTTCCATATAGATTTGGCCAAGTTCCAGTTGGCTGACCTCCTGGGCATCATGGCCAGGTGCTCCTTCTGCATGGCTATTTGCTCCCTGCTAGAAGCAAGGCTGGGGATTTACTTACTTCAGTATTTAGTTGTTTTAAAAGGTGAGTCTTTCTTTGCTTGGAGGTGAGGATATTCTTTCCCTTTAAGTGGGATATTATAATTCTTCTCTGGCTTCCTGAAGTTGATCTTTTGGAGGCTGCCATATTTAAAGGAAGGAGAAAGAAAAACCAAATAAATAATCTCATTGTACTTGATAGCTAGGTGTCAGAGATGGATAGGAGAAGATAAGGGCCTATTCCTGGTGACTTATTCTTGGTATGAAATTTATCAGGGCAGGGAGGAAAGCCTCAGAAAGAATGTTTAATCAGAGGAAGCAGTGAATGATGAGCAGAGTCATTATGTCCATCTTCTGCAGTGTGATCTTAAGGAATGGGGAAAACTGTGTCTTTGTCTGCCCCTCTTAGCAGTTTTTAATTTTTAAATGCATTAAAATTCTTTTTGAATAAGTGAAGAGTTCTGAAGGTTTTTTTTTTTCTTCTTCTTCTTCTTCTTTTTTTTTTTTTTAATAACTCTGACTTGACTAAAAGTTGGATTGAGCACGTCATTTTTTTTCTGGAAATTTTCCCCAGCCTTTGAAGTACTCCCAGCTATATTCTCCCTTCAGAGAGAAAATGGTTGTTTTGAAAGTTGCCTTTTAAGCAGCAACGCTGTTTTTTCTCTGCTGAGAGCTGCTCTTGTGCACTTCAAAAGCCGAGCATGTCAGCCTTCTCCACCCTGTTTCTCCCCTTTGAAGTAAGTGTGGGAGCAGCTCTGTCTTAATCACACTCTCTCAAATTTCCATGGCACTTTATAGTGTTCAAAGCTCTTTCACAGCCATTATCTTATTTGATCCTCACGACAACCTCTGAGGTAGGCAGGGCAGGTATCTTTATCCCCATTCTACAGATTAGAAACCTCAGCCTCAGAGAGGTGGAGACTTGCACCCAGGTGACAGGACCCCCAAACTATGACACTGGAGCAGTACTAAGACTTTGATGGCTACTTCAGGGCTCTTTCTATCAAATTGCACCTCCTTCCTCCATTGGCATTTGGGAGACCAGGGACTGAGAAGTTGGGGAAATTGGCATACTTGAAGTTGGCTCTGTCCGGTGTATGAGATGTGTGTGCCCTTTGGGCACTCTGCATGCAAATCTGGAAACTGAGCTAGAAACAGACCCACAACAAGACTTGCTCTGCTACAATGGAGCAAAATAAAGTCCAAAATAAAGCTGAGCATTGGCAGAGCTTCTCCCCTGCTCCATAAATTCCAGCATTTACAGAGCTTGTTCATGCTTCATAAATTCTGGCAGCTGCTGATTTCTTCTCCCCCATCTCTGGACTCAGCCCAGGCTGGGCCCTGGGGACAGGGACATCAGGTGCTCTGTCTCATAGACCTCTGGTTCTGAGGCTGCTGGTCCAGCTAGTCCAGGTGATATTGTCTTTTAGTGATTAAACTTCAGCCTATTTTGAACCCACTCTAGTACATTATCTTTGTCCACAGTGCAATTCCTATGTCTAGGGAAAAATTCAGCTCAGAATTCAAGCTTCTACAATAGGCTGTCCTCTTTGCTACCTGTACATTCAATAACTAAAACTTATGCAAATTTCTTTCAATTGAGACAGTTCATGCTTAAGACACTTTATTTATTCATTTCATCAACTGGTTCATCCAACAAGCATCTTATACATGGTAGCTGCCCTGAGACCTTGACGAGAAACGAGTGAGTCCAGAGTGAAAAGAGACAAAGATGCTTCAAGCTAGGGGTGTGGGAGTGCCAGGATGGCAATCAGCCCAGGTGCTGAGGGCAGCTCCATCCAGAACTGGGACAGAGAAATATTCCTGGGAAAGGAAAGGCGTGATTTGATAAATTGTGAGTTGGTGTAGGCCAGGCTCAGATGGTGTGGGGAAAGTCAAGAGGAGGGAGCAATGAGAGAGAGGACATTCTTGGAGGAAGGAGCAGCATGGAGAAATGCCAGAAGGTGGGGAGAGGGTCCACTGGGTAACCAAAAGTATCTCAGTGTGACTGGACCACAGAGTGTGGGGAAGAAGAAGAGAGGGGTAATAAATGAGGCCAGCATGTGAGGGCTTGATCATAAAGGAATAAATTAAAAATCTTGGACTTTTCCCTGAAGGCAACGTGCAGCCTTTAATAAGGGTTTTTAAGCATCAGGATGCCATGCTCAGATTCACATTTTAGAAATGTGAATTTCTAAATGTGATGCACATTTTAGAAATCCAGTATAAATAGACAGAGACCCAGCCTTCCCACAGGCCTGCTCAAGACATGCATGATTTGAGAGGGACAGTTGGAACAACATGTTAATTCCCCATTTTCCTGGATCCCCTAAACTCTGTCCTCTTATTTAGAAAGGTCATCAGAAACCAAAATGCTTGGTCTGGGCTGTTTTATTTCCCCAAGGTATGCCATTGCAGAGCTAGGAGTTGATGATATTTCATTTATATAAGAATCATTCATCTGGAAAAATGCTTTGTGTTTTTGTCAAATTAAAATTAAAGACACTGTCCACCAAGTACCCAATATCCTTTACTGAGGAGCCTTTCAGAATGAGACTTCCTTTTATTCAGCACCAAGAAAAATGTTCACCATGGCTTTTACGTACAGTAAAACGGGAGTTACGTGACTACCTTTCTGGGCTATTGGGAAGGTCGACTGTGACCATACATGTGAAGATCCTGGGATCTTCTTGGGCACTAGATACACATTTACTTACTTCTAATGCACTTATAATGCATATAACCTTTAATTATAGGAAGTAGTGGGCTTAAAACCAGGTAGATCTGAGCTCAAATCCTGGCTGAACTGCTTTCTAGGGCTAGGTCCACAGGCAAGGTATTTAATGTCTATGAACCTCTGCTTTCTTATCACCGAACCTTGGAAACTAATATTTTCCCCACCAAGTTACTCAAAGAAGTGAATGAAATAATACATGGAAAATGCTTGCCATATAGTAGGCACCACATAAATATTGATGCCTGCTTCCTTCTGCAAACAAACTTGTAAGTTTCATTTCATCAGAGTGTGAGGACTATATAAATCATCTCATTTCTCTTTCCTTCTTCACTCTCAGGAAACTCAGAGCTCAACTACAGGCTTAAGCCAACATCTATTCTTGTGCGCCTTTTTTCAGATTTCTTTTTTTTTAATTTAAATTTTTGTTTTATTTCAGCATATTACAGGGGTACAAATGTTTAGGTTACATGTATTGCCTTTGCCCAACCCGAGTCAGAGCTTCAAGTGTATCCATCCCCCAGAGAGTGCACACTGCACCCATTAGGTGTGTGTATACCCATCCCTTTCTCCCCCATCCCACCTGCCTGATACCTGATGAATGTTATTACTATATGTGCACACTAGTCTTGATCAATTAATACCAATTTGATGGTGAGTACATATGGTGCTTGGTTTTCCATTCTTGTGATACTTCACTTAGCAGAATGGGCTCCAGCTCTATTCGGGATAATACAACAGGTGCTAGATCACCATCGTTTTTGTAGCTGAGTAGTACTCCATGGTATACATATACCACATTTTATTAATCCACTCATATATTGATGGGCATGTGGGTTGTTTCCATATTTTTTCAGATTTCTATTTGCTTTCATTTTGCATCATTCTACTCCGTGAGTATTTATGTTTTATAACCACCTCAAATGTTCTCTTGAAGCTGGCAGATTATAAGTCTATAATAGTTTTACTAAGTAAATTTATTTCGTTACTAACACCCTGCTGGTGAGGTCTAGCTCTAGGATTTGAGGCTGCTAAGGAGAATTGACCTTTGCCCTGGTCTTTGACCATAAACTTAAAATTCAGCTTTGGCCATAAATGCAACAGTGGGGCTGAGAGAAATAGTGGCTGGTCCCCTATACAAATAGACATCCTCCTTGTAATAGATTCTATTGTTGGGTAGCAGTTCTCTGGAGCACTGTGTTGAGTAGATACCAAAAGCAACAGTGCACACTACCTCAGCAAAAAGAGAATATATGATTGTTAAAATGCAAATGTTCTGGGATAATGCTGGTTTTAGCTTGACTGGGGTTCATACAATGTCACCAGGACCTGGATTGTCTCTGTCTCGGCTCTGCTCTCTTTCATGTGTTGAGTTTAGGCTTAGATTCAAGTTTCAGCAAGATACTGGCAGTAGATCCAGTCTACAAGTATACAGGATTAGCTCTGAGATTCTTTCTGGCCTTTAGGAAGGTCTCCATGCATTTCATTCGCTCTGATTGGATTTTGTTATATTGCCTTTGTTTCTTCCTCATTGTGACCAGTGTGGTGTGAGGTTCTGGTTAGCTTAAACTCAAGGCTCACCTCCAGAGCTAGGAGTGTGTTATTTTACTTCATTTGCATGACTGAAAATGAGAAAAGGGTGGTTTCAAAAAAATTAATGGTATTGTTTCTTCTGGAAGAAGGTGAAACGATGCTATGGGGCAAAATAAATAAGCAAAACAATGCTGGGGCCATCCCAGGATCAGTTATTTCCTACTGTATCTATCCCTCAACAACAGCAGACGGTGGCTCCAACCTCCAGCTTCTGTTGGCCCTTCCGACACCATCTGTGCCTGAGCCACTGCCTCGAGTTCTTCACCCTCGTTGTTTCTAGACACATAATTAGAGTTAGATTACACATGTTCCAGAGGACAGTTGCAAAGTCTGTCCCAGAGGGAAACAGTTTATACTCTAAAATGATGGCCAGATTTTGCTGGTTTACATAAGCAGAGACCTGGAAAATAGTCTGGGAATGATTTATAAGGCGACAGACCAAGGAGTATTGTCTGCAACAGTGAATGCAGCTGAATTAATCTATAGGATTGCCTGTTAGTTGATTTAAACCTGAGCTTAGTGATGTTGAGATATTCAAACTTTCTTGGCATAATCTAGAGAAAAGAATCAAAATGCTTAGGGAAATAAAAATGTTGAGGTAGATTTATCTTGGTCAACTTTCACACTTACTCAGCTGCACCCTGAAAGGGTCCAGGTTACACTTCCTTAATTATGGTATTGAGAAGAGCATCAGCCAGGAGTCACCAGGACCCTTGAATGGCTCTGCTGTGGCCATCTATAGGCTGGGTGGTGCTTCCACTGAGAAGGTTTCCTGGTGTCAATGGCATTGATGAAATTATGAATTAGCAGAAGTCACATGACAATACCAAAGTGCCAGAGACAAGGAGGGCATAATTACCATGATAAGCAGCAAAGATAAAGTGATCTTCAAAATGTTTTAACCTTGCACAAATCTTTGGCAGTGCCTGGGTAATCACAATGTCCCTAGCAATGAAATCAATAGATAACCTGTTAAAATACTACTTAATTTATGTAACAGGAAAAACTAGAATCCAGTGGTCAGAAACTTGGATACAGGTGTCAAAATGAAGAATCCTGGTCTCCCACCCAGTTTTAAGGTCAAAGCCAGTTTATAGGCCCAGAGCTCTTGATTGCAGGGAAGACTGGGTTCTCTTGAGATAGATCCCTGCAACAGAACCTGTATGTATTTCTTTGCAACTTCTCCAAAGGAATCTGAAGCTATTTACTAGGATGATTCTACATAGGAAAATGAGAATAGCCAGAACTTGCAGAAATTATTAGACACTGACTCTGATTTAATGTTAATCCTTAAGAATTCAAAATGCCACAGTAGTCCACTGGCAGAGTGAAGGCTTATGAAGGTTTGGTGATAAATTAGGTCCAGAGCTGTCTCATAGTAATCCCAGTGGGTCTATAGGTCCTCATTGTGTTTATTTTCAAAGTTCTTTAATTTATAATTAGAATAGACTTACTCAGAAACTAGTAGACATACCACATTGGCCCCCTGATCTAAGAATTAAGAACTTTCATGATAAGAGAGGCCAAGCAGAAGCCTCTGGAACTTGTTCTCCCTAGTAGGATAGTAAGCTAAAAGCAAAACCATATACCAAGGGAAACTACAGAAATTAAAGACTTGAAAGATGCTGAGGTGGTGATTCTGCCCATATCCCACTTAATTGGGTCTGCTTGGTTTGCGCAGAAGGTGAATGGCTGTTAGAGAATGACTATGGAATATTATAAACGTAATCAGTTGCTAACTTCAATAATAGCTGCTGTCCCCAAAGTGGAATCTCTTAGAACAAATCAACACAACCCCTGGAACCTGTTGCATAACTATTTGTATAGAAAATGCTTTTAGCACTGTATTGGTTTACAAGAACCACAAGAAGTTGTTCTTTTTCACCTGGAAGGGGCCACAGTACACTTTCATTGTTGTCCTCAGGCTATGACAACTCTCCTTTCCTTTGCAGAGATATTAATCGCCTTGATACCACAGAATATTATACTGCTCTCTGCAGGTCCTGAAAATACAAAATACCTTAGAAGTGTTAGTGTTAAAAAGATACATTAGTGCCAGAGGATAGGAGATAAATACCATGAAAATTCAGGCACTTACAACCTCAGTTATGTGTCTAGGGCTCCTACAATCTAGATCGTATGGGACATGCCTGTCAATGTGAAAGGCAAGTTTCTGCACTTGCACCATCTACCACTAAGAAAATGAAACAACAGTTCAGGGGCTTCTTTGGATTTGGGAAGTAACATATGTCACATTTTAGTATAAGGTTCAGATCTATTAAATAAGCAAACTGAAAATTTTGAGTGGATCCTAGAGAAAGAGGAAGCTCTGTGGGAAGTCCAGGCTTCAGAGCAAGCTGCTCGGCCACTTGGACTCTATGACCTAGTAGGTCCAACATCACACGAAGTTTCAGAAGGTTCATGTGTCCTCTGGCAAGAATCACAGTGGAGAGCTTTGGGAGTTTGGAGAAAAAGCTCCTCTCTGATGCAGATATCTATTCTCCTTTTGAGAAATAGCTTCTTGTTTGTTATTTGGCCCTGCTAGTGCCAGAACGTCTGACCATGGACTCCAAGTAGCATGTGATCTGAGCTGTTTATCATGGATCTAGTATTAATGGACGCTTCAAGTCATAAGATTAGGCATGCATAGAAGCAACACATTATCAAAAGTGAAAATATAAATGCTACAAATGATCAAGCTCAAGCAGGTCTTACAGGCCCAAGAAAGCTGTAGTCAAAAGTGATTCAGACTCCTACAGCACACAGTCCAGCTGCTTTGCCTCCTCTCTGTCCATTCACATCCACAGCATCATGTAAAATTACCTACAAACAATTAGCCTTCCCCCCCCACAAAAAAAATTGGGGTCTAGTGTATGTATAGTTTTGCATGATATTCTGGCACCCACAGAAGTCAACTGCTACCATTTTACTGCCTGGATAGTTTATATTACTGTTCTGTTAGATATTCTGAGTCTTACCTCCACAGTGGCCCTTCTTATTTGGAAGTAGGCAGTCCACACACTTTCATTTTTTCTTTTCACCATCCTCAGCAGGTTGACTTACATTGCACAGTGGCAAGATGGCTGCTGCACTTCCAGACATCACTCATGGTCAATGCAAGAAAAAATGATAAAGGAAATGCCAGCTGCCTTCCCATTAATCAACAAAACAGCCTTCCAGAAAACTTCTGCTTAAGTCTCATTGGTCATAGCTGTGTAGTCTGACCATCTCTGCTGTGGCAGAGTATGGAAAAGTACATAACTCTTCATCTTCTGTAGTGGAGAGTGGCAAGAGATAAGGGAGTTGGAGACAGCAGTTGGGTCCACCAGCCAGCAGTGACTTCCATGAGCGTGACTCTTGGTTAACTGCTCTTAGCAGGATAGAAACTGCAGTTAATACCAATTTGATGGTGAGTACATGTGGTGCTTGTTTTTCCATTCTTGTCTCGGATGGGGCAAAGGCAATATATGTAACATAAACATTTGTATTCCTGTAATATGCTGAAATTAAAAAAATAAAATTAAAAAACAAAAGAATAGAAACTTCATGGCACTCCTCCTGGGAATTCCACATCACTTTCACACAGTAGATGCTGGCCATCTTTTTCTGCTCCAATAGACAAGTACAAATTTGAATCATCTAAAAACTGTCAGGAAAGGTCTAGGACAGATATTTTTTATGTCATTGGTAATTCTGTGAGAAATAAGGGCATTCCTTGCAGTCTAATTCTTGCATGAAAGTCTTTGAAAGAGAGTTAAATAGGCTTGGGTCAATAATGAGGTTGTACAACTTGGGCCAGGTTTGATTTCTGTCTGGGGTATAAACAGTTGATGAAAGATCAATATGTGCTTCCAGGTCTTAGGTTATCTTTACTCACATTCCCAATTAGGGAAAATAGACCTGCAGAAAAATTTAGATTGAATGCCTAGGCTCACAGTTTATCTAAAACAAAGTTGGCATCAACTTTCAATGAGCTGATGCATCTAAACTTTGGGGGAGACAGAGATTACCTTCTTTAGGTCATAAGATAGGCTTGCGGGCCATACCTTCCCAATTATATGGGTAGTGTTTTGCAAGAACCAGATCCCATAACCCAGGACAGGTTTAAGGAAATCCTAGAAACAGAATTGATCTCAAAAGTCTTTTTTTTTTTTTTTTTTGGCTTCAAGCTGTTAATTAGGTGTTATGTCACCATTCAGAGAATTCTGTATTCCACTGGGCATGGAGTGCATGTCATATTGCCACAGATACAGAAACTGCATTGCACCCAGATGTCCTACATGAGCACTCTTTTGGAGGCCTTGCCATCAGCCACCTTTTCTGTGTACATGTGTAGTAATATTTTAGTAAAATGTTTTTGCAATTGAAATATAGCACACATATATAACAGAGCATAAATCATAAATGTCCAGTTTCGTGAATTTTAATTATCTGAATATATGCACATAATCTACACCTGGATCAGAAAACATCACATAGCTAGCGCCCCAGAAGCCATGCTCTTTGTTCTCCCCACTTCCTGTGAATACTCCCCCTCCAAGGGTGACCACTATCTTGACTTTTAACAACATAGACATGATTCACTTGCTTTTGGGATTTATATAAGTGAAATCACAAAGCATATAGTTCTTTGTGCCTGGCTTCTTTCACTTGGTATTACAATGCTGGGACTCAACCATGTCCATGCACACGGTTATGGTTCATTCATTCTCATTGATGTATAATGTTCCATTGTATGCATATACCACTATTACCTTATGTATTCTGTTAATGGTCATTTGAGTAGTTTCAAGTTTTAGGCTATCATGCACAATGTTGCTTTGAATAGTCTTATATGTGCTTTTGGATGAAATTATGGACAAATTTCTGTTGGATGAAACTGATGTGTCTTGGGGTATGTTGTACAGCTTCAGCAGATGCAATTCACTTCTTTCCCAGAATTGAGACACTGGCTCAGAGCCAGGCCTTTTTCTGAAAGCAGTAAGGTTTCTGGCTTTTGCAGAAGGAAAAAGAGAGCTACTGATAAAAAGTATACTGAGTCCATGTCATTTTCTCACAAGCTCCTCTTAAGATTCCATGTTGTTGATTTTCCTAGATTTTTGTTATTTTTAGACATTTCCTGGAAATGCTCATTTAATCAGCCTCTTGAGTACTCATATTTGGGACAGTCACATGCCTACCAATGTGCCAGGCACTGCTAGGTGCTTAACCTATTTTACTCAGTTAAACTTCATGCAAACCTCTGAGGAAGGTTGGCTTCTTTTATAGATGTTAAAACTCATGATCAGAAAAGGGAGTTGTGGAGCAAGCACTGAGACCCAAGCCAATCTGCTGATCTCTTTCTTCCTTCAGTTTGCTTCCCAACTTATTCTGATACCTGGCTCAACAAATTTGGAATTTGCTAAAAACAGAAATATGCATTGTGTAACTCTTCTCCCAACCTCCTATTCTCTGTCACCAGAGACAGTGTGAGAAGGCCTGGTGACACTGTTGGTAGAAAGTTAAAGCTTTGAAACTGTTTGAAAATCTACAAAGTGACATCAGGGAAGAATAAGAGGAGGTGCTACAAAGAGCAGGATGTGGATGGGGTTTTGCTGAAGAGTTGAGACCACACTTGTGTAGTTCCCTGTCCTGGGCCCGGATCAGGGCCTTGTCCTGAGCACACAGAGGATGGATTTTTCAGCTCATCCACCTATTTTTTCAATAAATACTTCGAATGACTTTCATGCCAAGCACTGTGCTAGGCTCTCGGGATACAGAGATGTGAGCTTGGTGGCTTCCCTCAAGGAGCTCACAGTGCAGTGGAGAAGGCAGGGGGTCAAGCAAAGAATTGCACAAAATGGCTAAGGTGCTGTAACAGAAACGTGGAACAGACAAGACACAAAGAAGTGGCCAGTTCTCCTGGGGAGAGGGGCTGAGAATGTGATTAAGAGGGATCCAAAGAGGATAGGTTTAAAAATAAGTAGTGGGTGGCGTGGGAGCCAGGCGTGAAGGCAAGGACGAGGCTAGAGTGTAGACAGTGAGCAGGCACGAAGGCCGCAGGAGCCATAGCAGGGCTTCGGCAGATTCCTGGAGAGAGCTCTGACCTGTTCCCAGTCAGCATTACCTCTGGGAGGTAATGGAGCCCTGGTGAGAGGCTGGGCTAGTGGGGATAGCAGGCTCTGCCCTGTGGTAAGATGGGCATGTGGCCATGATGTGGTAGAGCTGCTAGTCCTCCCAAAGGAGCTTGGGAAACCTGCAAGACTGTTGGCCATGGACAGCTGCCTGGGGCCCTGGGATGACTTTCCCAACACTTGCTCAGGTTGGGATATGGAACCTTATGAGCATTTGTCCTACAAAGTATAGCACTCCCTGGAGACCAGTTCTTCCTGTGTTGTGTCCAAGGGGATGCACATTGTCAGTGAAGTGAGCTTTCATACTTCCAGGGAGGAAATTTCATACTATCAGTAAACTCAAAAGGGGTTTAGTCCTCCCAGGAGAGGCTGCTGCTGGTAAAGCACTAAAAGGACTTCCTGAGTGAAGTCCCTCTCTTGCAAAGTGTGCTAAGGGAATGCTATAGCTTGAATGTGTCCCCAACAGTCATGGGTTGGAAACCACTTGATCCCCAGTGTGGTGATGTTGGGAGGTGGGGCCTATTGGGAGGTTCCTGGGTCAGGGGCACTGCCCTCATGAATGGATTATTGCTATTATTGTAGAATTGGGGTCCTTATTAAAGGACAAGTTTGTCTCAATCTCTCTCTCTCACTCTCCCTCTTGCTCTTTCACCTTCTGCCGTAGGATGATGCAGCAAAAAGGTTTTTGCAAGATTCTGGCAACTTGATCTTGGACTTCTCAGCCTTCATGACTGTGAGATGATAAATTTCCATTCATTATAAATTAACCAGTCTATGGTATTCTATTATAGCAGCACAGAACAGACTAGGACGGGGGTTCATCCAGGGGTGTGTTAATTCCACCCAATGGAAATAGAGAATGGTATCTTTCTTGACTAAGATCTTCCAATATGGATGGAAAACAGAGAGCCCAAATCTCTACCCTGCATCTAGGGGAATGGTCTGTCTCCCATCCCCAGGCTCCTGCAATGCCTGAGAAATCTACTCTGTAAGTGAAGGCAGAAGAATTTGGGGCACAGATAAAAAGTCTTAGAGGAATTCCTTCCGGGCAGGATCAAGACTAGTGGCCGAGGGGTCCCTGTGTCCTGGGTTTCAAAGATGCAAACTTCCCTTCTAGAGAAAAGATGTGATTATTGCCAGGCAGCCTTGTTCTTCACTCTCCCCCATCACAG
Organism: Eulemur rufifrons; assembly: GCF_041146395.1. NCBI lineage: Eukaryota > Metazoa > Chordata > Mammalia > Primates > Lemuridae > Eulemur > Eulemur rufifrons. The sequence continues at coordinate 120,608,702 of NC_090989.1, forward strand.
GTTGAGTGGGAAGTGTGTACTCAGGAGGAAGGAGGCTATGCGGCCTTGGGCTAGGGGAAGTGGTGGAGGCTCTCTTACATGGACACCCATGTCTTCCTCTTCTGCTCGTAGCAGACCCTGACTCTTTCCAGGACTGGACACATGATCCCAGCTGAACAAACTGCATATCCTATCTTGGGAATTGTAACATTACGGGGAAACGAAAAGGAAAGTTTGGCATGTGTCATCTGAGAAGGTCTCCTAGTTTCTGCTGCTGCTGAGATGCATATAGCAGCCCTGTCCCTGAGACTCCAAGTTTCAAGGATAGCTTTTCACTCCTTGATTCTGTGAGCTACCTCATGATCCTCCCTCCTTCACACAGTCTCCCCCCTCCTTAGGGTTTTGTTTTGTTCCCCACCCCCACCACTTAAGTCAGTCAGAATTGGTTTCTGTTGTTGCAGCAGAATCCTGGCTGATATAGAAATTGGTTCCAGAAATTAGTTGTAGGCAGCAGGCCCTCAGGGTATGTGGAATTGGTCATGGCCCAAATGGAATGTGTAAGTATGCAGAGAAGGAACAGCTAATCCAGTTACCTGCTGTGCTCACCTGAGGTGACATGAGCTCAGTGATGGTGCAGTGCTGGGGACCAACCTCCACTGCCACAAAAGCGCTGTGACATGGGGATGACGGGTCCTCCTGAGAGCATCTGTCAACATAAGCAAGTGGCCTGAGCTAAGCTCAAACATCAAAAATCTCTCCTTAAAGTAAATAATTTCTCATTGCTTGTGGCTTTTGGGTTGATTATTGTTAGAAAATTTCAGGGATTGAATCCACTGGCTCATGAACGGTAACACTAGTTAACTTATAACCTCATCAACCAGGGATGTGGGTGGTGGGGCATGTGATTCTGGGATGGGGGCATCTGTGAGCACTGTAGGCCTCTTAAAACCCTCTGAAACCCTCCCTGCCCTCTCTTGCCTGCAGAGGTGGTGCTGACTCTGCCTCCTTCTCATTGCTGTTCCCTGAATAGGCAAGATTTAGACGCAACATGGCCTACAGTGTGACATGAATAATCAGGGTACAGAAGTGAAAGTTATGCCTAGAAATAATTGCAGGTCTATCATCTTGGGAAACTTGGGGGGCATAGATTTTGAAAGTGCTTAACTAATGAGGGTGGAATATAATCTTAAATGAAGCATAACGTGTTGTTACAGGTGCACCATCAGAAACTGTACCTGCTGTGTACCTGCCTGGACAGCCAGCTGGATTCCAACAGTTTGGTTCTTTCATCATTGAAAATTTCTACTCAGGGCTGATCCAAGCTGAGTGAAACCAAAAGGCCAGAAAGTTCTGCAAAAATGTGGAGCGAGGAATTCTAAGACTTGCCTTCTCACTGTCCCTGTTGTATCCCTGACAGAGCCCGAAAGAGTCTTGTATCTTCCTTGCCTTGGAGAATAGGTGGTAAGAGAAATGCCAAAATCTTTTAAAAATGCTCTTCTGATAGTCCCTTCTGGGCCAAGAATATTGTAGATGAGACTCAGTCAAAATGGGCCACTCGTGTCTTTGGGGATGGAAGATTCCTAGGGTGACGTGTCCCAGGGCACAGCTAGAAGCAAAGCAGTTTGGGCACACATAATAGGCAGTTTTGTAAGTGTGGTAGTCAGGACTCAGTGAATGGTCTTTCCTGCAGTGATCACCAGCCATGATTAATCAGTCATGCCCACCGCTCCCCTAGCTCAGCGTCTATATCACTCAGGCTAGGTTATGCTGCGGTAACAAACAATTCTGACAATTCTGGTAATCTTAGTGACTTAAAATAACAAGGATTCAAATCTCATCCACTTAACACTACCTCTGACTGAGGGTCAGTTGCGGGAGGGGCTGGTGGGGGGGGCCTATGGTCATCACAGTCATTTACAGCCCAGGCTGAAGAGGCAGCCAACATCTCAAATGATGCCAGTCATAGTCCAGAGGTAAAAGGAGACCTGGGGGGACTCATACCAGCAATTGGATACTCAGCATCTAGGGAAGGACAGGTGTGATTTCTCATCAGTTAGAACTAGTTATGTGGTCCCACTCCACCAACAAGAGGCCAGGAAATGTGGTCCTACTGTGCTTAAATGTGGACAACTGAAAATCTTTGGGAAACAAAACTAATTCCTGACTACCCCATCTTCTTGAATATCACACAGCACCTACAACTCCATGAGGAAGTTCTCTGTGGCTTTTTAAATAACAATGGACTATTTAGCACTTGACTTTCAGGTAGTTCCAACAGCATAGGTCAGTACCACCAAGAAGTGAATGCTGTGAGGTATTTCCCCACTCAGAGATGGCCCGAAACACCACTGGGGAAGGGAAATCCTCCTAGCAGGCCAATTTTGCCTGGAAGGACAAATGGGCAGAGGGAAGCATCCGCATAATTTCTGAGCAGTGACTGCTGGATTGGGTGTGTGGTCAGAAGGAGCAAGACCAGAAGGTTGTGACATAGGGATGAGTGACTAGTTGAAGACTCCATTTGGAGATATATATATATATATATTTACATATATATATATTTATATATACACACACACATATATAAAGGGCCATCTGGAAAGTATCCAGCCATTGTTAACATAATAAATCATAATACATGGCTCTTGTATATATGTGTGTGTGTGTGTGTGTGTGTGTATAAAGACAGAGAGAGAGATGGAGAGAAATAATAGTACAGTAAAATTCTCTCTTTGAGGAGTACCATTCCATGGGTTTTGACAAATGTGTGGCAATTTATTTACCACTATGATCATGATACAGAAGAATTGCATCACCCCAAATTTCCCCATGCTGCTCCTGTGTTCTGCCAGATGCTTTGTTGTCCAAAGGCAGGACGCTTCCACTAGAGAACATAATGTTTCTGTGGCTGACCTGGCCCTGTGGTAGGGATCCTTTCTGTGCTCATGCTGCAGTCAGTCTGAATGGACATTACACTGACACAGCCTGCCAACCAAGGCACCAAAGACCTAAGAAACTATGAAGGCAGCTCATCTATAATTCTCTTCTTTTAGAGGCTGGTGGGAAGGGCTTGGCAATGGAAAAAACATATGGGAGTTGGCTCTGTGTGTCTGTGGTGGGAATGGAGAAAGGAAAAAGGAACTATGTTCCCAGAGACAGCTTAGCCCTGTCCACCTGGGGCAGGAAGGGCAGTCTGCAGGCTGCTGGGCTTGGGCCCTGTTCTGCTCACTGTGCTGCGTGGAGGACCTGGCCTCCTCTCCAGGCTGTGAGTCTGCGGGTCTCTAACCACCAGTGCCTCAAGGGCACTGCCTACCCTGAGCTATGCCCAGAGCTGGAGTTACTGGAGCACGCAGACTTTCCCCACACTGCCCAAAGGAGGCACCATCACCTCAGCACCCTCACAGCCCGTTGTGCCATTGTGTGGTATGCAGGGGTGGGAGACAAAGAAACAGCAAAATGAGTGGGGTCCCAAGATGAAAGATTAGCCTCCCGTTTGTCAGCCTCAGGCCACCATTGGGCCTGGCTCAAATAACGAATGAAGAGCCTCATTCCAGTGGCATCTGAAAATACAGAAATGATAGAGGAGAGATGAGTGATGAGTGGAATGAAGGCTGCTGTGGGCAGCTGTGTGTGCACATGGAAGTATGTGTGCGTGTATGCGTGCTCATGCGCACATGCATGCACGTGTGTAGGGGACTAAGGATTGTTGGAGGAAGGAGACGAAGGATTAATGATTTGGTAACAGTGGTTTATAGATACCTGCCTTCCACCATCAGGGTGGGCACACCCATGCTCTGGGTACCAGCCACAAAAAAAAAAAATAAAATAAAAATTGTCTTGTCCTCTGGACACACCTCCTTAGCAAAAGCTTTCATGGATAAAGAGGATTCCCACTCATATGCTTCTTCATTTCTTTATTCATTTGTTAGTTCATCCCTGCCTCTGCTGGACCCTCCTCAGTAGTAGGCCTTCACTCTACTTAGATGACCGTGGATAGGCCGTGTCTCCCAGAGTCAATATCTTTGGGTTGTCACAGCAGGGCCCAGCCCCCAGGGAAGGAACTGATGGGAATAAGACCCTACAGCCAGGCCAGGGCTCACAGCCCATGGCAGGGAAGGGGTCTTCTCATCTCTTGGCTGGTTGGGTTGGGATGAGCCAGAGCCAGGCAGCTAGGGAAAGCAGCCTCAGGACCAGTGCTGGAGGGTTAGGCCTTCAGCTTCCTGCCTAGGGATGGAGGCCATTAGAGACCCTAAGGAAAGATCAGAGATTTCTAAACCTGTGGCTCAACCCCTGATGGGCAAGTTCTGGTTGCTCGCTCTTGGCAGTGAAGTCAGTGTCCCCTGAGCCTGCTAAGGACAGTGGCATGGCTTAGCAGGCTTTTGACAGAAAGATTTCCTTGGGGGTGGTCAGGCCATGCACATACCCTGAAGCTGCTCCAGCACCAGGGAGGAGAGTATGGCACAGTGCACTGGAGCCTGGGACAGGCTGCTGGAAGGTCATGACATTGTGGCATGCACTGTCAGCCTGCTCCTGAGTGGCATCCACCCAGGGCGAGAAGCCGAAACGGCTGGTCCAGGTCAATTGGAGATTGATTTACTTGACATGTCCATGTTTTATGTCCATTGGATTTCCACAGATGGCTGATCTTCAGTTGATAGACACAAGAAGAGTGATGAGACGGGCTGCCTGCTCGGATCTTGGCTCCTGCAGCCCTCCATTGTAGCTGGATTATTTAACCCTTGCAGATAGCCACAGCCCTGCCAGTCTCAGGGACCATGTTCAGCTCCAGGCAGGGGCTCTGTAAGGACCCCAGGGTCTGTAATCTTTTGGCTCAGATTCTACAGATTTGGATGTGGTTCCATCTCAAGTGTGCTGGATTACAGAACACAGAACTAAGGTGCTCACCTTTTCTGGGATCAGTCTCATCCTTTATCTTCATTTGACCCTGTGGAAATTTACTTTATCCTCTATGGTACAAGCCCTTCTCTGGGCTCCAGCTCCTCCTGACCTGCGGCAGGCCCTGGTTGACCTCAAGCCTCTCAGAGATTTGTCCTGCTCCTGAGCTGTGTCTTGGGCCCTGACTTCTCTCAGATTTTGTCTTGTTCTCAGTCTTTATTCCCTTCTTCCTTCTGATCTCCACCTGCAGGTTACATCCCATCCCTGGACCCAGCCACCAATACCCCTCAATGCTGTGCACACCTGCCAAGATCCCTTGCTGCTTCAGACTTGAACTCCACGCCCAACCTCATGGTAAATGTCTGTTCAGACTACATCTGGGGGGGCTGTGACCACTGGACATGTGCTTATCTTCCCTGCCCTCATGGCCTAGGCTGCCAGTGGCTAGTGGGTGGGTTCAGTGCTACCTCCTTGCTTCTTCCTACTGTCCTACCTGCCAGGAGCATTGATAAGATTTCCTCCCACCAACTGCTGCCTGCACTGACCCCATGATCTACTGGGTGTGGACTGTTCCCTGTGTCTGTGTCCTGTGAAGTGTAAGGATGTCCCACTGGAAAGCCACCTGGATGCTGACTTTATACAGGCCAGCTGGGGATAGGATGCCACTTGCCTCTCTGGAGATCCCCAAAGGGATCATATTTTATGCTAAGAGACTTAAGCACATGTTTCTGGGTTGTTAGGGCTGTTTTGATGGTGCCCACCAGAAGGGTGCAGACCAGCCAGTAGGAAGGGCTAGAGCAAAGAGCTCTAGAGCATTGATCCCATTTTGTAATTAATTACCTGATGCCATGTTACAAACATTTATAGAGCACCTACCATATTAAAAACAAACAAGATGACCCTGAAGGGGTGTGGTGGTGTCCTGGGTATCAGGTAAAGTCTGTTTCAGCCTCATGGCTTGATTGTATCTGTAAGAGCTACGACCAGGAACTCTGTTTGGGCTAGAATGTGAAACAGGAAGTTGGACCACCTAAAGCAGCCCAGAGGAGGTGGCAGTGGCTCCTAGTGAGATCCCCAAAGGGAAGCAGAGCCTTGGGGGTGAGAATGAATGCACTAGTTACACTATTTCTCCCCAGGAGGTTGGTAGTAGTGGAGTGGTATAAGCCTGGGCTTTGAGTGCAGAGAGATATGGTTTGTAGTCTTGCCTCCATCACTTACTAGGTCTATGATCTTGTGGAATTTACTTAATCTCTCTATTCCTTAGTTTTCTCACTTGAGTAAAAATTTCAATACTTGATTATTACAGCAATTAATTGAGATAATGTATGCAAAAACACTTAGCACAGTGCCTGGAGCATAGTAAATTCTCAATAAATGGTATCTATTAAATTTAATCTATTTCCAAGCTTGGATGATTGGGCTTTGTTTTTCATTCAGGAAGTAGGTGATTTCCTTTTCCCACCCAGCTTGGTCAGCCTTCAGTTGCCTGATGCTTGGACCTGAGCTCCTTCCTAGAGCCTTAGGACTGGTCAGTTTCTGGGTCCTGGCCAACCCACTGTTTGGCTCTTTCCTTCATCCATTGGGCCCCAGCTCTGGAAGATGCCATAAACCAAGCGATGCACACAGTGTGCAAAACCCCTCTTTTTGTGCTCTCTATTCTCTGAAGATGTCTTGGTAATGCATTTAATCCACCACAGCAGTCGTGTGGACTAAAGGGCTTTGTAAACTTTCTGTCAAGGAAAACAGTAATACAAAGTGTGTGTGTGTGTGTGTGTGTGTGTGTCAAGGTGGGTGGGGAGATAGGAGAAAATATAGTTCTGGGCAGACAGTGGGAAGATTACATTGACACCACCTCCTCCCCATTCTCAGCCCAGAGTTCAGCTTTGCACTTACAGCTTTATTCTCTTTATATATCCGAGGTGGGCCATATGCAATCTATCCCACTCAATAGTAATTGTATGTGCACATGAACCACCATTTTCACACCCTCTCTTTTCTTATCCAAATTAAGCATTTAATTGACTAATAAGAGTGTTTGTAAGATAATAAAAGTGAGGGAGATCAGTGCAAGGCCAGGGAGGGCTGGAGGAGGGACTCAGAACCTAGTAACGGGGGGTTGGTGACCCTCTTCCTGCCATCAGTGATCAGTATGTGTCAACCACCAAGATTCAAGCTAGAGTTCCACCTGCCAGCATCCGTTATGCTCAACACACAAGCTCAGCACAGAATTCCTCCAGGCTGAATAATTAGGGGTCAGCTGGGGATCACTCTCCTCTTCTTCCTTTTTTCTTTTCTCCTCACATCTTTCTCCTTCCCCTTGTAGAAATAAACTGAAGAGAAGGTTTTCATGTTATGTCCTGTTGTTTTGTCATGCTTCACATTCATTCATTAGACAATTTTCACTAGATGCAGACTTTGTTTCTAAGATATTGGTTATATCAAGGTGAATGATTGAGCTTAGGGTTATGTAAATTTTGACCCTATTGGCATAGGGAAGAATACAGTGTGTGCTGAATAAATGCCTTCAGTTGATTTAATGAATGTCCCTCTGCTTTGAACTAGAGAGAAATGATAACTATTTCCCTGAAGATAATGAAAAAGAAGGCCTACCTGATAAGTGGGTTTACTATGATGAGGGGTGGGTACTTAGCATGTGCCAGAACCTGTGCAGGAGAGTTCCACACTGCTCCTCTCCCATCTCCTTCCCGTCTCTTCCCTGCCCTTCCCCTTCACCCAGAGATTCAGTCATTCCACATGCTGGTTTGCCAAGAACCAGCTCTGTGTGATGCAGGAAGCCAGTCACTGGGGACACAAGACCCACAGTAGACAAACACAAGACATTATCTCCTCAGAGACTCACCACCTGGGCAGAGGGTGGACATGTGAAAGACAGGCCACCTGACCCCGCCAGGGGCAGAATGGTGTGGGGTGTTTCCTGCTTTCTGGGTTTTCTCCGCCCTTCACAGCAGGGTCTGTGAACCACTGTGATCTTGTCCTTTTCTAACACAGTTTTTTCATTACAGCATGTTAGATAGCACACAGAGGACATTAGTCTTCAGTTCTCATTCCACAAAGCATCTCACTAACCTCTGTGGTATAATAATAAATGGTCTTTGTCCCCATTTCTTGGCACAGAGCTCCTAAAACCCTTGGACTCTCTGGAGTAATGTTTTTTGGATGCTAATGGGAGAGAGTATAGAAGCTGTGTCTTCTCCCATACCTAGCCCTCCGCAACTCTTCCATTTGACTACTGCAGAATTGTATCCTTTATAATAAACTGTAATAGTAAGTAAAGTGCCTTCCTGAATTCTGTCAGCTATCCTAGAAAATTATCAAACCTACATAGGGGGTTTGGGAAATCTCTAGAATTTATAGCCTTAAGTACCTAGGACTTGTGACTGGCATCTGAAGTCGAGGTAGTCTTGTGGGACTGAGCCTTTAACATGTGGGGTCTGTGCTAACTCTGGGGAGTTAGTGTCAGAATTGAATTGAATTGTAGGATGCTCATCTGGTATCCAGAGCATTGGAGAATTGGTTGGTGTAAGAACCCCACCCCCCACATTTGGTGTTAGAAGTGCTGTGAATAAAAACAGTTCAACCTTGTACTTTTCTTTTGTAGCAAAAATGAAAACAGGAAAAGGCTCTGCCTGGTAGGTTTTGTGCTTGGTTAAGAAGGAGGTAGATAATTCTGAAATTGGGAGGGAGCTGTCACTCAGGACAAGGGTGGCCCTCCTATAGGATATCACTGGTGAGAGGACTCTCTTGTGCCCTTTGCAGCCCTCAGGCCAGACTCTATGGCTCTAGAATACTTCCTCCACTGCTGGTCTCATGGACACTTCTCCACTCAGAGCCTGGGCTGTCCTTCAAGATCCCCTGCTTATCCCCTGAGTGCTTTCTCTCTTTCCTTTGCCCTTCAGAAGTCGCCTAAGGACCCTGGTAATACTTACTTTCCAAGCAGAACTGGGATAGGAAATCTGGTGCTCTTTCTTTCCCACAGATCCACAGCTGTTCCTGCTCAGTGGGTGGAGAGCCAGCCCTGCCACTTACGGAGAGGAGAGAATTTAGGTGCCACTGATTTCTGCCAGCAGGAGGACAGGATGTCTACATCCCATTGAAGGACATGCCCAGATCCTTCCTGGCCACGTGGTGAGCAAAAATCTGTCACTGAAGTCTGCTGCCTTGGCAGTCTATAGGCTGCAAGTTCATGGAGAAACCAAGAGCCAGGAAATTGGAGTTAGAAAGCAGTGTGACTGCAGGCAGACTTGAAGAGTCTGGCACTGTGACGAACTCAGAGGCAGAATGGTCCAGCAACTAGACAAAGTCTCAGTACACCCGCTCAGCACACAAGAGGGCCCAGCAAGACCCCAGAGAGTCATGACGAATATTGTGGGATCTCCAGGGCTCCTCCTTCACAACACATAGAAGACTTTCCACTTGATATGCTTTCTTGGAAGAGTCCCTTTCCTTCAAGCTGCCACTGCATGTTGGGGATGCTTGATTCCACATTCCCTCAGCTTTGCTGAAGGATGTTAGCTTGTCACTCTGGTAACTGGCCAGCCGATGATGTTAGTTCACAGACTCCTAGAGCTGTGGAGATAAATAGGACCTATGAGAGAGTTCTTTCTTATATTGACAGAAATTTTGCCTCCCTAGAATTTCTGAATTCTGAAGTTCCGGAGAATCAGGATTCTCCTTTATGAAACAGTCTTCCAAGTATTTGAAGGTATTTGAGAGACACAACATCTTATTTTATCCTGGCAAATTACCCCTTATTTCTCCAGCAACTATTTCTAAACCTCTCTCAATCCTTGTATTTTCATTATATGTTTATAACTTGTTATTCAAAGTGTGGTCCGTGGACCTACAGCATTATCATCACCTGGAAGCTTGCTAGAACTGTAGAGTCTCAGGCCCATCCTAGGCCTTCTGAATTAAAATTCAGACTTTAACAGGATCCCTTATACACACATTAAAGCTTGAGAAATACTGTTTTATAGCTTCTTCATAGCAATTACACACACACACACACACACACATACACACACACTTATATGTAACCTCAATGCCAAACAATAGAATGATTAATTAAATTATTACATATCAAGGCTATGAGACATTATGCATAAGAACTATATAGATGCCCAGGAAAGTGCTAATAATAAACTAAAAGTTAGTTAATAACTAACATTTAAAGAGAGCACAGACTACATTCTAGATTCTGTTTAAAGTACAATAATGATTCCCTTCTTGAATCACCACAATAACCCCACAAATAGCATTGTTATTCCTACTTTAAAAGTGATGAAAGAGGCCCAGAGAGGTAACCCACTTATGATCATGCAGCTAGAGCCCAGGCAGTTTGATTCCAGAGCCTATGTGCCTAACCACCGCTAAAGTCAAATGATAAAACCACAGTCACAGAATCGTGTATGTCCTATGACTGCAACTATGAGGATATATATCAAGCATTCTTTTATGCTGTCATATTATGTTATTGTAATAAAATAATAAAAAACACCATACACCAAACTCAGTACAGTTTTATCCAGCCCCAGCAGTATTTCTATCACCTCTCTTACATTTTCTTTCAATTTAAACAATGTTTACAATATAAAAATAATATACACTCATGGTAAAAAAAATTTCATATACATGAAAGGACATAAAATGGAAAGTAAAGAACTCTCTCCCTCCCCAATACTCCTCCACTTTGAGATAACCACTGTTAGTAGTTTCTTTCATATCTTTCCAAAAATGTGTTCTGCATTTAAAATAATGAGCATGTGCACACACACACACACACACACACACACACGGAGGGCCATACATAATATTATACACACACATTCTACTCTTAGCTTACATCTGTTAAAGCAGACTTGTGATTGGTTCCTGTTTTATTTATGATAAATTGGAACACCCAGATTTTTCTCACATGAAGTGTTATTAAGTTTTCATCTCTCCATCTTGTACAGTTTTTTTTCTCATCTAAATGTAGGATATTTTATGTCTTCTTATTGAGTTTCATGTCACTGGTTGTGTTCTAGAATTCCAGTAAAAAAAAAAAATAAATCTCTCTTTTTTTTTTTACTTCTGATTCTAAAGCATAGAGGCTTTCTCCTTCACAAGTCTAATAAACATGCTCTGATTTTCCAGGCCTGGAGGGAATAAAACTGCAGGGAACAGGAGAGGGGTGGCTTATGAGGATCTCTATAACAGTGAAGCAAAAGAACATACCAAAATGTTAGCAATGGCTATTTCTGGATGGCAGAGGTCTTATTTTCACTTTTTGCTTTTTACTCTTTTCCAAAAGTTCAACAATGACTGTGGGTTATTTTCATCATTTAAAAAAGAAATAAAAGCTGGAGTTTTGTAGATTGGATATAGTTTCCACTTCTTCACTACCTTCCTGAAAGAGATTATACATCCATTCCCTGTGCTGCAAGACTGTAGCCTGTCCAGTGGAGTAAGCAGTGCACACGTGCTAGATTCACTAGTGTTAGGTTGGGCCAGGTGACTTGCCCTGGCCAGTACAATGTGAGCTGATGAGAGATGAGCAAAGTCTCAAATTTGCTGCTGTGGTTTGGCTTGGTCAGTTGTGCTTTTGCAGCCCACCATTCACCATGGCAAGAGCATGCCCTAGGTGGCTGCTAGTCCCAGAATTGGGACCTTGGCACAGATGTGAAGTTGGCCTTTAGCCTGAGGAAGAGAGCCCCATTCCCCCATCAACCCACAGATTGCTGAGTGAGAAAAAGCAATGTGATTTGGAAAGGTTTTTGGTTTGTTCTTATATAGTATCGTTACAGTAATAACTAGATAGAAGGGAAAGTGAGCTGCTCCCAAGCCGACTGGTGTGTCCTGACAGTGGTTACCCGCCTCCTGCACCTGTTGCAGAGCCCTCTCCCTGCTCTGTGCCACTCCAGCTGCGCCTACTCATTTCTGCCCTTAAGGTGGAGTAGCAAGAGCTCTGACTTTCAGCCTAATTGTGAGGTGTTGCAGACTGAATTGTGCCCCCCCTGAAATTCATAGGATGACGTGCTAGATTCCTGTACTTCAGAACGTGACCTTACTTGGAAATAGGGTTGTTGGGGATATAATTTAGTTAAGATAAGGTCATAGTGGAGTATGGTGGGCCCCTACTCCAATATGACGGGCATCATTCGAAAAAGGGGAAATTGGGACAAAGAGACACACTCTGGGAGAACACCACGTGAACATGAAGGCAGAGATCAGGGTGCTTCTACAAGCCAGGAAAAACCAGATTGCCAGCAAATCTCTAGAAGCTAGGGGAGAGATGTATAAGGGATTCTTTCTCAGCCTCAGAAGAAAGAAACCCTGCGGACAATTTTCCCTCAGACTTCCAGCTTCCAGAACTGGAGACTGGAATAAATTCTGTTGTTTAAGCCACCCAGTTTGTGGTACTTTTTTACAGTGGCCCCAGGAAACTAAGGCACAAGGCCACCAACATTCCAGCCTCTCTGTTCCTTTCAGTGCCCCTGGAAGTACAACTCCCTCCCTCCTGAAGCTGGGTCCTGCTTCTCTTGAGGTTGAGTGAACAGTGAGCTGTTCCCTTTCCTCTCCTTCTCCTCCTTCAGAATGAGTCCTTTCCCCATATAGGATGCCAGGCCCACCCCACCCCATGACTGCCATTCAAGGAACTCAATCCTGGGGTCTGAGATCTATTCCCACAAAGCCCTCCATTGTGCTTCCGGTGACTGACTTTCCGCGCTATGAATCCTAAGTACCTCTTTGTACCTAAGTCCCTAAGTCCCATGTAGATACACTGATGATCACGCCAATAAAGACAGAGCTATGCACTGTGCTGCCTTCCATGTTGCCATAAGCCCCTCACCTTACCCATTGCAGATGACTGTCCAATCAGGAACTGGGCTGCCTTCCAGCCCACAGTGCTGTGTCTTACCGTGTGGGTAGTCAGGAAAGACTAACCACGTGCAGATGCCCCAATAGCACAAAAATAAAGATACCTAGGGGGTACCTTTAATCTGCCAGGCTAATAAATTTACCAAAATGTGAAATAAATGCAGCTCAAATTAGAATATTAGAAAGTTAAAGCTGAAAAGAACCTAGAGATGATAAAGCTCAAACCTTCATTTTATTAGTAGGAAACCTGAAGCTCAAGAGAGGAAAATTACTTGGCCAAAGTGAGTTCTTGGCAAAGTCAAGACCAGAATACAGGTTTTCCACTTCAGTTTTCATAAGACCACATTATCAAGATTTGTCTTGGAATCTATAATGGCTCTAATTAATCACTGCCTTATTTTCTAATTGTTCCCTGATCATTGGTTTAGTAATCTATTTCACTTTATCATTTTATTATAGAAATAAACATGCATATCATTATACATTTTCATATTGCATAATGGAAAGTGATACCCTAGTTGTCCCATTTCACCCCAAACACCAAAGTTCCTCTCCCCTGAGTTAACCACTTACTTCTGATGGGTACCACTAAATAACATGCTCAGCCTCTTTTATGTTCAAACTTCAGACACCATTAATTTTAGTCTTAAAAATTATTACCGTTATTAATGCTGTAATCTAACTTCTGTTTTTGATTCTCAACTTTAGACATTATCTACTCCCCACAATGTGTGGAGAGGAAATGAACATTAATCTCTCCCTGCACCTTAAACATGGTCAAGTTTGTAGTATCGATTTTTATTCTGTAACTATAGTTTAGTTTTCTTAGCACAAACTCATAAGTTAATACCAAAAATAAGTAAATAACACTTTAAATATTATGAACATGTAAATATTATTAATTGTAGATCCCCAGTACTTTTTTTTTTTTTACTTTCAAAGATATGTATTCCCCTTTGTCACTAAGGAAGACTGCTCAGAAAATAAAGTCCAACTGCTTTTACTTTTCTCAAACCCCTCTTGGCTCATCCCTTCTTCACATCCATTACCATTCCTCATTTCTAATTTGTTTTTAATGACAGAACTATGTTTTGGAGGGCAGCTTTTCATTTTTCACAAATGCCCTGAGATTCTTTTCATATTTGACTAATAGATCTTTAAGTGTCCTATTCATAACATTGATTAAATGAAATCTCCTTTTTTCTTCTTTCTTTATGGAAGTCCCCATGCTACTATTTTTATGTGAATGCCTGTGTTCTACAATTGCTGTGCAGCAGTTACCTACTTTTGAGAGTCCATATTTTCTTTTTTCTTCTATTTCCCTGTTGGGTATCTGGAAATACAATCTTGAGCATTTCTGTTTCAGAAAATATATGTGAATGGAATTTAAGCTTTCTGAATTGCTTTTTTTTTTTTTTGAGACAGAGTCTCACTCTGTTGCCCAGGCTAAAGTGAGTGCCGTGGCGTCAGCCTAGCTCACAGCAACCTCAAACTCCTGAGCTCAAGCGATCCTCCTGTCTCAGCCTCCCGAGTAGCTGGGACTACAGGCATGTGCCACCATGCCCGGCTAATTTTTTCTATATATATTTTTAGCTGTCCATATAATTTCTTTCTATTTTTTAGTAGAGGTGGGGTCTCGCTCTTGCTCAGGCTGGTCTCGAACTCCTGAGCTCAAACGATCCGCCCACCTCGGCCTCCCAGAGTGCTAGGATTACAGGCGTGAGCCACCGCGCCCGGCCCTGAATTGCTTTTTCTTCACCCTCACACTTGACTATTCATTTAGATTAGCATAAATTCTTGGTTCAAATCATTGTCCTTCCAAATTTTTTTTTTTTCATCTTATTGTTATGGGGGATACAGAATTGCAGGTTACATACGTTGCCCATGTACCGCCTTTCCCCCCAAGTCAGAGCTCCAGGCGTGTCTGATCCCCAACATTTCTCCTTTGTCTTCTACAATCCATTGTTGCATATGAGAAGTCTAGGTCCATTTATTTTTTTATTTTGAGGTAATCTTTTTTTCTCTTTCTAGAAAGTTGTAGGATTTTCTTTTATTCTTTGGAGTTCAGAAATTTCTCTAAGATTTCTCTCAGTGTAAGCTTTTGTGCATTAATCCCTGTTGGCATTTGGTATGGCTTTTCAAAAGAGTCCCTTCTTCCTTTAGTTTCAGAGCATTTTCTTCCAATATTTCCTTGATAATTTGCCACTATCCATTTTCTTTTTTCAGTTTTCCTCTTTTAAATCTCCTCTATATGGATATTGGATCTGCCGCATCTGTATTGTAGCTCCCTAACTTTCAATTATATTTTTAATTTTGTGTTGTTTTGAGACATTAACATAACTTTATTTGCCAGAACACAAACTTTGTCTTCAGCTGTGCTCTTGTTATTCAGAATTCAATTTAATTTCTTTAGTTTTGCAATCATATTTGATTACTAAGAACACATTTTGTTTTCCGATTACACTTTTTAAAATTATCCAGTTCTTCTAGGGATACAATTTTTTCTTGAATTGTTGTTGTGTACACTAGTAAGAATTTATTTTAGGCACACAGTATTCTGAACTTTGCTCTATTTTGCCCATCACTATATCTTGGCAAGTACTATAAGTCAGTGTTGGTAGGGTTACTTCAATTCTTTTTAATAGCTACATTCTATTTCACTCTTTATTTTACATATGTGTAGTTTTTAAACAAGTTCCCTAATGATGGGTATCTGCTCTTTAAAAGAGAATTTGTATTATACAAACAACTGTAATGAATCTCCTTGTATAAATATCTTTGTACATGTAAATTAGTATTTCAATAGAATATATTCGTAGATGTAAACAGTGCAGGTCGAAGTATATATGTACTGCTCATTCTGATATGTATTGTCATGTCCCCATCCATTGAGTTTGTATGTATTTACATTCCCACAAAGAGTAAAGATAACTCTGCTTTTTCCCCTCCCTACCAAAGTAAGGTGTCAGACTTGAGCCACCTGAGCAGTGAAAATGATATCTCAGTGTAGTCTAATTTGCATTTTTCTTGTTATGAGTGATAGCAATTGAATTTTTATATGCTCAAGTCTTTTGCAATTCCATTTCTGTTAACTAGCCACTTAAACCTGGACCATATTTCTACTAAGCTCTCGATATTTGTAAAGCTTTATTGGAATTTTTGTGTGTTAATGAAATTAGTCCTTTGCTATCATGTGTGTTAAAAGCATTTATTTTGACATTATTTATGAAGTTTTTGCCCTCCTAAATTTTCAATAAACTTTTCAAATCCAGAATAGTTTTAGATTTAAAGAAAACATGTGAAGGCAGTACAGAGTTCCTATACAGCCCACCCCTGTTTCTCTGATTATTAACATCTTACAGTAGTACGGTTCAATGGTAACAATCCATGAACCAATATTGATACATTATTATTTACTAAAATCCATACTTTATTTAGATTCTCTTTAGTTTTTACCTAATGTCTTTTTCTGTTCCAGGGTCATATCACATTACATGTAGTCATCATGACTACTTAGACTCCTCTAGGCTATGACAGTTTCTTAGGTTTTCCTTGCTTCTGATGACCTTGAAAGTTTGAGAAATAATAGTCAGGTATTTGGTAAACTGACCTTCAATTGGGGTATGTCTGATGTTTTTTCATGATTAGGCTGGGAAAAAGATCACAGAGGAAAAGCACCATTTTCATCACATCATGTAGAGTGAACACACTGTAAATATGACTTATCACTGTTGGTGTTAAACTTGACTACTGGCTGAGGTTTCTCCATTGTAAAGTTACTCTCTTTATTCCCCTTTCCATACTTTACTCTTTCAAGTAAAATCACTGTGTGCAGCCTATCCCTAAGGAGTGGGGACTTAAGCTCCACTTTCATGAAGCAGAGTATCTTCACGAATTATTGGGAATTCTTCTGCATAGCTGGTTTGTCTATTCTCCCCCCATTTATGTATTTGTTTATTCAGTGGTGTATTTATGCCAACGTAGGCTCATGAATCTTTTTTTTTTTTTTGGCTTATAATTTGCTACCACTCTATCTTGTTGCTCAAATTGTTATAGCTTTGCCCATTGGTAATGCTGGCAGTTGGCTTCTGTGTCCTTTTGTCATACTCCCATTATTATGGGTTTGTTTGTTTTTTAAGCACTTCTTTACTTTTACCAAAAGATGCTCCAGGCTCATTTTGTGTATATCTTGCCCCAGTACTAGAATCAATCATTTCTCCAAAGAAAGAATGGTATTAAAAGCCAAGTTCTAAGTTCTAGGTGGGCTCATTGCTATTGGAGCATCATTGCTTCTAAGCCTTTTCAGCTGACAGAGCAAGGGGAATACATGTGTGTATACTAACCCACGAATATACACATTATCTACAGCTATTTCTCTATGTAATCATTTGCATCTACATTAAACTAAGCATGAGCATGAGTTCACATTTATGTCTTCGACTACAACCCAGCACCACATGGACCATTCTAGCCTCCTCCCTTGCTGATCTGTAAAATACCACTTTAGCAGTGAGAAACCTGGCTCCCACCATCTGTCATCCATTTACTCAATTGCTCAACTCCAGTATATAGTGTTTCCAGAATTGTTGACCTGTACCCCCATGGGAAACAACTTTACCAGCTAGAGCACAGTGCTTAAGGTCAAGTCCTTTTGTTTTTAGTCTTACAGATTCTATTCATTTCCAAAGTTACTTAGATCAACACCTTTTGATCCATCGCCTTCAATGAGGTTGTTCCATGCATTTGAAATATAGTTAGTTATATTGTCACATTCTAATTTCCAGCCTGGCATCCCAAACCTCCTAAGTGATTTTAAAAATTTGCATATATTAAGGTTTACTCTTTGTACTGTAAAATTCTGTGGATTTTGAAAAATATATAGTATCATGTAGTCACCATTACAATATCATATAAAATAGTCTTACCACCCTAAAAGTGTCCTGTGCTTCACCAATTCAACTCTCTCTTCCCAACCCCTAGCAGCCACTGATCTATTTACCATTTCTATAATTTTGCCCTTTGCAGAATGTCATACAAATGGAACAATACAGTATATAGCCTTTTCAGACTGGCTCCTTTTACTTAGCAATATGCATTTAAGATTCATCCATGTCTTTGTGTGGTTCATTTCCTTTTATCATTGAATGGTATTCTGTTGTATGGATGTACCACAGTTTGTTTATCTATTCACTTATCAAAGACATTTTGGCTGCTTCTAGTATTGGGTAATTATGAATAAAACTGCTAGAAATATTCATGTGCAGGTTTTTGTGTGAAAATTAGTAAGTTTTCAAATCACGTAGGTAAATACCCGGGAGTGTAATTGTTGGGTCATATAATAAGAGTAGTTTGGATTTATAAGATACTGCCAAACTGTTTTCCAAAGTGGTTGAATCATTTTACGTACCTACCAGCAATAAATGAGAGTTACTATTCCTCCACATCCTTATCAGCAATTAGTATTGTCAGTTCTTTTGGGATTTATTCATTCTAATAGGTATGTTGTGGTATTTCCTTGTTTTAATTTGCATTTCTCTAATAATAAATGATAATGAGCATCATCTTTTCAACTGTTTATTTGCCGTCTGTATATCTTTTTTGATAAGGTGTCTATTTAAATCTTTGGCCCATTTTTAAATTGGGTTGAATGTTTTCTTATTGTTAAGTTTTAAGAGTTCTTTGTATATCTTGGATACTTGCCCTTATCAGATAGGTGTTTGTAAATATTTGCTCCCAGTCTGTGACTTGTCTGTTCATTCTCTTAACAGTATCTTTAGCAGAGCAGAAGTTCTTCATTTAAAAAAGGTTAATATATCAATTTTTTCTTTATGGATCATGCTTTTGACGTTGTATCAAAAAACTCATTGTAGGCCAGGCACAATGGCTCACGTCTGTAATCCCAGTGCTTAGGGAGGCCAAGGCAGGAAGATCACTTGAGGCCAGGAGTTCAAAACCACTCTGGGCAACACAGTGAGACCCCATCTCTACCAAAAAAAATTTATTTTAATTAGCCTGGCATGGTAGTGCAGTCCTAGTTACTCAGGAGGCTGAGGCAGGAGGATTGCTTGAGCCTAGATGTTTGAGACTGCAAGGAGCTATGATCATGTCACTGCACTCCAGCCTGGGCAACAGAGCAAGATCCTGTCTTTAAATAAATAAATAAATAAATATCAAAGAAAAACTTATCACAAAGCCAAGGTCATGTAGAATTTAATTTGTATTTTCTTTTTTGAGTTTTATACTTTTGTATCTTACATTTATGTCTATGATTCATTTTGAGTTAATTTTTATGAACAGTGTAAGATCTGTGTCTATTTTTTTTTCTTTTTTTCATAGGGAAGTCGAATTTTTCCAACTCCCAATTGTTGTGAACATTATCTTTTTTTAAATTAAATTACCTTTGTACTTTTGTCAAAGAACAGTTGACTATGTCTGTATCCTAATTTTTTGTGTGTGTTTTCAGAATTATCAATTCTCTGTTTAAAACTTCTTGTTTTGGCCGGGCGCGGTGGCTCACGCCTGTAATCCTAGCACTCTGGGAGGCCGAGGTGGGCGGATCGTTTGAGCTCAGGAGTTCGAGACCAGCCTGAGCAAGAGCGAGACCCCACCTCTACTAAAAATAGAAAGAAATTATATGGACAGCTAAAAAATATATATATATGTAGAAAAAATTAGCCGGGCATGGTGGTACATGCCTGTAGTCCCAGCTACTCGGGAGGCTGAGACAGTAGGATCGCTTGAGCTCAGGAGTTTGAGGTTGCTGTGAGCTAGGCTGACGCCACGGCACTCACTCTAGCCTGGGCAACAGAGTGAGACTCTGTCTCAAAAAAAAAAAAAAACAAAAACAAAAAACAAAAAAAAAACTTCTTGTTTTGTGTTGTGTATATAAAGGCCTTAAATTCTCAAGATTACTTTTAAAATTCTGTCATGTCTTTGCTTGGTACTTTTATGTCTGTGCTTAGTATTTTATATGTATAAATTTTTATCCATATTTAACTTACCTAAATGAAAAATGGGAAGAAAAGACTCAACAGAATTTTCTTCTGAGGGCTTCTTAGTTGTCTGAACACCATGTAGAATAATCTATACTTTTTACACTGATATGAAATGCCATCTTTCTCATATACAAAATTTTGAATGAATATTGGCTCTATTTATCCATTTCTTCTTCTGTTCCACTGATAGGTTTTCCAGTCATGTGTCAATAACACTCAATTAAATTGCTATAAATGTATGGTATAATCTAATATTTGTAAGACTTATAACCCCTCATTATTTTTATTTTTCACAGTTTTCTTAGATATTCTTACATGGTTATCTTTTCTTTTCAGACAAGATTGAGCACATTCAGGGTGGTATGGCTGTAGACTATTTTTCTATATCAACATATGTGTTTTAAAAATATGTAAAAAATGAAAAACATCTATTTCAACTTATCTATTTCAAAAAATAATCTATTCATTTTATAGAGATCAAATTAAATTTATCTATTAAATTAAGAATAATTGGCTTCCTTATAATATCAATGTTTTCCTATCCAAAAATACAGTAGACTTACCATTGTCAAAAATATACTTTGTTTCTCTCAACAGTACTCTAAAGTTACTTTCATAACAGTGTTAGTCAATAATCCCATTAAATGTGAATGGTCTGACCACTCTAAAATCACAAAGTTGAATTGGAAGACTGGCCAGAAAATAAGGCCCAAGTACTTGCTACCTATAAGAAATGCATTTTAAATATGAAGACAAAAATGGGTTAAAAATAAAAGAATGGAAAATGATACAGCACGCTAACATTAATAAAAGCAAATAATATTATCAGAGATAAACAAGGTCACTTCATGATGATGAAGGTATAGATACATCAAGATAACATAACAACCCTAAATATTTATTCCCCAAATAACAACTCTAAAATACACAAGCAAAAACCAATAGAACTGCAAATATATAAATATATAAATATTTGCAATTATCACTGGAAATTTCACCATTCCTCTCTTAATGGCTGATTGAACAAATATGAAATTAATAAAGATATGGAAGACTTGCACACAACACTATCAACCAACTTGACTTGTTTAACATTTATAGAACACTCACCCAACAAAAGTATAATGTGTCTTTTCTCAAGTGCACATGGAATATTTATCAAAACAGATCATATTATGAGTTATAAAATAAATATCAATAAATTTAAAATGGCTCAAATCATAGAAAGTTTGTTTGTTGTTCAAAATGGAATTATACTATAAATCAATATAAAAACAATAACTACACAATTCCTGGATATTTCACAGACTTTTAAATAATTCATAAGTCAAAGAAAATAATCAAAATGGAAATCAAAATATTTGAAACAAAAAAATGAAAAGTAATCAAAATTATAGAAAAGGAAAGAGAAGAAAAGATTAGAAAAGAATAAAATCACATATCAATTATCTCAGCTTAGACTTTCAGAAACTAGAAAAAGAAGAGAAAATTAAACCCAAGTAAGTAGAAGAAAGGAAACAGTAAAGATCAGAGAGGAAATCAATGAAATAAAAAATAGAAAAACAGAGAAAAATCAATGAAAACAAAAGTTCTTTTGAAAAGATTAAAAAATTGCTAGACCTTTAACCATACATATTATGAAAAACAAAGAGAGAAGACACTAATTATCAATATCAGAAATGAGGTATGATATCAAGGTAGATTCTATACCAATTAAAATGTTACTTAGAAAATATTGTAGAGAATTTTATGCCAATAAATTTTTTTAAAATTAGATAAAATGTTAAAATTTCTTGAAATTCACAGATTCTACCAAAGCTTCCTCAAAAACAAGATACCCCGAGTAACTTTTAATATCATTAAAGAAATTGAATTTTTAAAACCTTTCCCACAAAGAATTCCAGGCCTACTTCACATCAATGGTGAATTTCCCCTAAGCATTTAAGGAAGAAAAATACCAACTCTACACAAACTCTTCCTGAAAATTTAAGAGGAAGGAATACTCCCTAACTCATTCTACAAGGCCAACCTTATACTACAGTAATGCCAAAACCAAAGACATTATAAGACAAGAGCATACTAATGTTTTTCTGAACATAGATGCAAAAATTCTTAACAAAATTTAACAACCTGACTCTACAGTATTTAAAATGATAATGCATCACATCCCAGTTGGATTTATGCCAGGAATGTAATGCTGGTTTAACATTAGAAAGTCTATTGATACAATTTATCATATTACAACTCCCCAAAAAAGAAAATAAATGATCATTTCAATAGATGCAGAAAAAGCATTTGACAAAATTCAACATCTATTCATAATAAAAATGCTCATGGAACTAGAAATAGAATTGAATTCACTCAATCTGATAAAGGGAGTCTAGAAAAATCCCACAGATAATATCACACTTAATGATGAAAGACCTAAAGCTTTCCCTCTAAGATCAGAAACAAGACAAGAACATCCACCTCACCACTTCTAGTCAACATTTTATTGGAGGTTCTAGCCATGGCTATAGGGCCAAAAAAGAAAAAAGGAAAAGAAAAAAATAAATAAATAAAGGAAAGAGAAAGAAAAAAGAGAAAGATGGCTATATAAGGATGGTTTTATATTTGGATTTTCTGTTCTGTTCCACTGGTCTGTGTCCCTGCACTTGTGCCAATACCAAGAAGTTTTTATAATCACAGCCTTGTAGTATAGTTTGAAGTCTGGCAAATTAATACCTCCCATTTTGTTTTTGTTGCTTAAAATGGCTTTTGCTAAACAGGGTCTTCTCTGGTTCCATACAAAGCATAAAATGATTTTTTCTATATCTGTGAAAAATGATGTTGGTAATTTAATAGGGATTGCATTGAATCTGTAGATAACTTTGGGCAGTATAGACATTTTAACAATGTTGATTCTACCGATCCACGAGCATGGTATGGTTTTCCACCTATTTACATGCTCTGCAATTTCCTTCCTCAGTGTTTCATAGTTCTCCCCATAGAGGTCCTTTACTTCCTTAGTTAAATATATTCCTAGGTATTTTATTTTCTTTGTTGCTATTTTGAAGAGTATTGAGTCCTTAATTTGGTTCTCCGTTTGACTCCGTTTGGCATATATGAATGCCTCTGATTTGTGTGTATTGATTTTGTGTCCTGAGACTTTACCGAATTCATTGATCAATTCCAGGAGTCTCTTGGTTGAATCCTTGGGGTTTTCTAGATATAACGTCATATCATCAGCAAAGAGTGAGAGTTTTTGATCTCTTCTGTGCGTATTTGGACTCCCTTGGTTCTGCTCTCTTGCCTGATAGCTCTTGCAAGGACTTCCAATACTATGTTGAAAAGTAATGGGGACAGTGGGCAGCCTTGTCTGGTTCCAGTTCACAGTGGGAGTGCTTTCAGTTTTTCCCCATTCAGTATGATGTTGGCTGTGGGTTTGTCATATATGCCTTGTATCATTTTTAGATAGGCCCCGTCTATGCCTATTTTGTTAAGTGTTCTTATCATAAAAGGGTGTCGAATTTTGTCAAATGCTTTTTCTGCATCTATTGAGAGGATCATATGATCTTTATTTTTGCTTCTATTTATGTGGTGAATTACATTTATACATTTGCGTATGTTAAACCATCCCTGCATCTCTGGGATGAAGCCCACTTGGTCATGATGGATTATTTTTTGATAAGCACTTGGATTTGATTTGCCAAGATTTTATTGAGAATTTTTGCATCTATATTCATAAGGGATATTGGTCTGTAGTTTTCTTTTTTTGTTGCATCCTTTCCTGGTTTTGGTATCAAGATTATGTTGGCTTGGTAAAAAGTGTTGGGGCGAATCCCATCCTTCTCGATGTTGGAGAATAGACAAAAACATACTCTGGGGAAAAGATTCCTTATTTAATAAATGGTGCTGGGAAAACTGGATAGCCACATGTAGAAGACTAAAACAGGACACACAGCTTTCACCTCTCACAAAAATCAAATCATGGTGGATAACAGACTTAAACCTTAGGTCAGAAACTATTAGAATTCTAGAAGAAAATGTAGGAAAGACTCTTACAGACATTGGCCTACGCAAAGAATTTATGAAGAAGACCCCTAAAGCAATCACAGCAGCAACAAAAATAAATAAATGGGACCTGATCAAATTAAAAAGCTTCTGCACAGCCAAAGAAACAGTCACTAGAGTAAACAGACAACCTACAGAATGGGAAAAAATTTTCGCATACTACACATCTGATAAAAGACTGATAACAAGAATCTGTTTAGAACTCAGGAAAATCAGTAAGAAAAAATCGAACAACCCTATCAAAAAGTGGGCAAAGGACATGAATAGAAATTTTTCAAAAGAAGATATAAAAATGGCTAACAAGCATATGAAAAAATGTTCAACATCTCTAATCATCAGGGAAATGGAAATCAAAACCACAATGAGATATCACTTAACTCCAGTGAGAATGGCCTTTATCAAAAAGTCCCAAAACAATACATGTTGGCATGGATGCGGAGAGACAGGAACACTCATACACTGCTGGTGGGACTGTAAACTAGTGCAACCCCTGTGGAAAGCAATGTGGAGATACCTTAAACAGATTCAAGTAGACCTACCATTTGATCCAGCAATCCCATTATTGGGCATCTACCCAGAAGAACAAAAGTCATTCTATAAAAAAGACACCTGCACCCAAATATTTATAGCAGCAAAATTCACAATTGCAAAGATGTGGAAACAACCCAAATGCCCATCAATTCATGAATGGATTAGCAAAATGTGGTATATGTATACCATGGAATAATACTCAGCTATTAGAAATAATGGTGATATGGCATCTCCTTGGTTCTCCTGGAGAGAGTTGGAACCCATTCTATTAAGTGAAGTATCCCAAGAATGGAAAAATAAGCACCACATGTACTCACCAGCAAACTGGTTTCCCTGAGTGCACATTTGGGAATAACACCAATTGGGTATCGGACAGAGGTGGGGGCTGGGGGGAAGGGATGGGTGTATACCTATTTGATGAGTGTGATGCGCACTGCCTGGGGAATGGACATGCTTGAAGTTCTGACTGGGGGGGATGGGAGTGGGGGGAGGGGATGGGTGCATACCTACATGATGAGTGCGATGTGCATTGTCTAGGGAATGGACACACTTGAAGCTCAGACTCGGGGGAATGGGGGGGCATGGGCAATATATATAACCTGAACTTTTGTACCCCCATAATGAGCTGAAATAAAAAAAAAATCTAAAAAAAAAAAAAAAAGAGCAAGAGAGAAAGGAAGAAAAAGAGAAAAAAGAGAAAGGAAAGAAAAGGCATCTAGATTGGAAAAAAAGAATAAAATGGTCTTAATTTGTACATGAGTTAGTGTATATGCATACAATCCCAAAGGATGTACAGAATTGCTACTAGAATTAATAAGTGAATTTAGCAAGGTCAATATAAAAATAAATTGTATTTCTATATACTGGAGATGAATACTTAGAAATACAAATTTTAAAGTTCCACTTACAATAGCCTCATAAACACAAAATGTAAAAAAAAAAATAAATAAATTTCAACCAGTACCTTGTACCATATACAAAAACAACTCAAAATATATCCTAAGATTTGTAAGCTGAAACTATAAAACATTAATGAAAGCTATCAAGTAAGCCCTAAATAAATGGAGTGATATATCTACAAATCTATCAATCCAATGAAACCTCATTGAAAATACCAGCAGGCCTTTGTAGAAATCAGAAGCTGATTCTAAAATCTATTTGGAAAAGTAAAGAACTTAGCATTGCTGAAACAGTTTTTAATACTATACTCCCTCATTTCAAGATTTACTATAAAGCTATAATAATTAAGACAGTGTAATATTTGTGAAAGGTTAAATATACTGATATATAAAACAGAACAGAGGGAGCAGAGATAGATCCAAACATTTATTTAGTTGATTTTCATGAAAGTGTCAATGTAAGTCAATGGGTAAAGGTTAGTCTTTTCAGCAAATATTGATGGCACAGTTGGATATCTATATGCAAAAAAAATAAATAAACTTCAACCAATATGTTGTACCATATACAAAAACAGCTCAAAATGGATAATAAGCCTAAATATAAAACCTAAAACTATAAAACTTATCAAAGAAAAAATAAAATATTTTTTACTCTCAGCTAGACAAATTATTAGAGAGAACACAAAAGCACAAAGTCTAAAATAAAAAATTTAAAAAATAAAATTTAATCAATATTTAAAACTTAGACTCTTTGAATGTTAAGAAAACAAAAAGAGAGGGCATTGACTGGAAGAAAATGTCTACAAGAAAAAAAGTCTGATAAAAGACATCTATCCAGAATATATAAAGAGCTCTCTTTGCTGTGCAAAAGCTTTTTAGTTTGATGTAGTCCCACTTATTTATTTTTGCTTTTGTTGCCTATGCTTCTGGCAAGATATCCAAAAAATTCTTGCCAAAGGCAGTACCCGGTAACTGTTTCCCTATGTTTACAACTAGGAGTTTTACAGTTTGGGGGATTATGTTTAGGTATTTAATCCATTTTCAGTAGATTTTTATGTATGGTGTGAGATAAGGGTTCAGTTTCATTCTTTTGAATGTGGATATCCAGTTTTCCCAACATCATTTATTGAAGAGATTATCATTTCCCCATTGTGTCCTCTTGGTGGCCTTGCTGAAAATTAGTTAACTGTATAGATGGTTCCTGACTTACAATGTTTCAACTTACATTTTTTCAACTTTACCATAGTACCCCTATGACCATTCTGTTTTTCACTTTCAGTACAGTATTCAATAAATTATATGAGTTAGTCAACACTTCATTAAAAAATAGGCTTTATGTTAGATGATTTTGCCCAAGTGTAGGCTAATGTAAGTGTTCTGAGCACATTTAAGGCAGGCTAGGCTAAGCGGTGATGTTCAATAGGTTACTTGTATTAAATGTATTTTCAACATTGATATTTTCAACTTAAAATGGGTTTCCTGGGACACAAATCTATTATAAGTCAAGGAGCATTTGTATATGTGTGAGTTTATTTCTGGGCTCTCTATTCTATTCCATTGGTGTATATGTCTCTTTTGATGCCAATATCATACTGTTTTGATTATTTTTGCTTTGTAATATAATTTGAAATCAGGAAGTATGATGCCTCCAGTTTTGTTTTTCTTTCTCAAGATTCTTTTTGCTACTCAGGATCTTTTGTGTTTCCATACAAAATTGTTTTTTTTTTCTATTTCTTTGAAAATGCCATTGGCATTTTGGTAGAGATTATGTTGAATCTGCATATTGCTTTAAGTAGTGGGAGCATTTTGATAATATTTATTCTTCCAATCCATGAACATGTGATATCTTTCTATTTATTTGCATCTTCCTCAATTTCTTTCATTAATGTTTTGTAGTTTTCAGTGTAGAGGTCTTTCACTTTCTTGGTTAAACTTATTCCTAAGTATCCTATTCTTTTTGATACTATTGTAGTGAGATTATTTTTTGATTTATTTTTCAGATACATCATTATTAGTGTAAAGAAATGCAACTGACTTTTATATGTTGATTTTGTATCCTGAAACTTAGTACTGAGTTTATTTATTAGTTCTAGTAGGTTTTTCAGTGGAATCTTTAGGATTTTCTACATATAGGATCATGTCCTCTGCAAACAGGGATAATTTTATTTCTTCCTTTTTGATTTGAATGCCTCTTGTTTCTTTTTCTTGTCTGATCGCTCTTGCTAGTACTTCCAGTAGTGTGTTATATAAAAGTGGTCAGAATGGGCATGCTTGTCTTATACCAGATATTAGAGCAAAAGCCTTCAGTTCTGCCCAAATAAGAAGTTAATATACAAAATATATAAGGAATTCACAGAACTCAGTAGCAAAAAAATAAAATAATCTTGTCAAAAACTGGGCAAAAGATATGAGTAGACATTTCTCCAAAGAAAAAATAAAGATGGCTAACAGTTATATGAAAAGGTTCTAGATGTCACTAATCATCAGGGAAATCCAAATCAAATCCACAATGAGATATCAACTCATACCTGTTACAAAGGCAAAGGGTATGATCAAAAAGACAAGAGATAGCAAGTGGTGGAGAGAAGGGCATGCTTGCACACTGTTGGTGGGAATGTAGATTGGTGTAGTCATTATGGAAACCAATATGGAGGTTCCTAAATAAATTAAAAATAGAACTGCCATATGACCTAGCAACTTGTACTCTGAATATATATCTAAAGGAAATGAAATCACCACCTTGTGAAGACATGCGCACTTCCATGTTCATTGCAGCATTATTCACAGTAGCCAAGATAGGAAAATAACACAAATGTCCATCAACAGATGAATGAATAAAGAAATTTTGGTATATGTGTGTGTGTGTGTGTATATATATATATATATATACACCAAATGTATATATGTATGTGTGTGTGTGTGTGTGTGTATATATATATATATATATATATAATGGGATATTATTCAGCCTTAAAAAAGGATATCCTGCCATTTGCTGCAACAACTTTGATGAACCTAGAGGACAATAAGCTAAGTGAAATAAGCCAGACACAGAAAGAAAAATACTGCATGATTTCACTAATATGTGGAATCTAAAAATACAAAAACAAAACAGAACAAAAAACTTGGGTACATAGAAACAGAGAGTAGAAGGGCGGTAACCAGGGGCACAGGGGCAGGAAAAATGGGACGATGGAGGTCAAAGAGTACAAAGTTTCACTTACGTAGGATAAATAAGCCTAGTGATCTAACCTAAAGTATGAGTACTGTAGTTAATAATATTGTATTGTATTGTGGAAATTTGATAAGAGAGTAGGTTCTAGGTACTTCTAGCTATGTGAGATGATGGATGTTTTAATTTGCTTGGCTGTAGTAATTATTTCACTATGTGTATGTATATAAAAACATGTTATATGCCTGCAACATACACATTTTTTAAAAAAGTTCAAGAATTTTTAGAATATTGTTGATTTAGACCTGAGCTGTATCCTTATGGTAACCACAAGAATATGGAATTTCAAAAACTGAAAAAAGAACTCTCAAAACGCAATAATTAAAAAAACCCAACCCAATAAAAGATTAGAAAAAAGACTTCAACAGATGTTTCACCAAAGAAGACACACAAAATGGCAAATAAGCATATGAAAAGATGCTCAACATCATAACTCATTATGAAAATGCAAATTAGAAGCACAACTGGATATCACTGCACATGCCCAGCCATTAGAATGACTAAATTTTTTTTAAAAACCAGAAAAATAAAAAATACAATCAAGTGCAAGAATGTGAAATAACTGAAAATGTTCATACATTGCTGCTAGGAAAGAAAAATGGTACAACCACTTAAGAAAAGAGTTTGTCAGTTTTTATAGAGTTAAACATGAACTTACTATATTGCCCAAGAATCTACCTCAAACTAATTACTCAAAAGAAATGAAAACATATGTTCACCCACAAAGACCTGCCCAGGAATGTTGACAGCACATTTATTCATAATAGACAAAAACTGGAAGCCATCCAAATGTCCATCAACTGGTGAGTGGATAAAGAAATTGTTTCACATACATACAATGGGATACTACCCAGGAATAAAATGAAATAAATGACTGATACATGCAATTACATGGATTAATCTCAAAAGCATTGTGCTAAGAAAGTAGCCAGACACAAATAGCTATGTTCCTTATGATTCCATTTATATGACACTTTTTTTTTTTTTTTTTTTTTTTTTTTTTTTTTTTTTTGAGACAGAGTCTCACTCTGTTGCCCAGGCTACAGTGAGTGCCGTGGCGTCAGCCTAGCTCACAGCAACCTCAAACTCCTGAGCTCAAGGGATCCTCCTGTCTCAGCCTCCCGAGTAGCTGGGACTACAGGCATGCGCCACCATGCCCAGCTAATTTTTTCTATATATATTTTTAGCTGTCCATATAATTTCTTTCTATTTTTAGTAGAGATGGGGTCTCGCTCTTGCTCAGGCTGGTCTCGAACTCCTGAGCTCAAACGATCCGCCCACCTCGGCCTCCCAGAGTGCTAGGATTACAGGCGTGAGCCACCGCGCCCGGCCGATATGACACTTTTGAAAAGGCAAAACTGTAGAGACCAAAGTCTGCTCAGTGCTTGCCAGGGCTGAGAGTAGGGGGAAGATATTGATGACAAAGGAGCACATGATTCTATTAAATATAATGATTCTTGTAGTGGTTATATGACTACACAGTATTGTTTGTCAAAACTTACTAGACTGTACACCTCCAAAGAGAGAACTTTATGTAAATTATACTTGTTGAGAGATAATTCTCTGTGGATTTTTTGCATTCCTGCATGTTTCATGGGCCAGGTAATAATTGCCCTTTGTTCTGGACTATCTTTTCAAGAATGATTGCACAGTGAATAGGCTTGGTGGGCAGAAATAGTGTCACCCTCTGGAGCAAAGTGCAGGCATGATCACTGTCCAGTATAATAAAGATAATGTCTCCTTTTGGAGCAAGGGAAGAACTGGCTGTTGAATAAGTTCAGGGCTCTGCTTCTCAATGGGACACACTATGTGCAGGTGTCCTCTGGCCCTCATCATGTCACACGGTGGGAACCGGGACTCAGGGAACTGGTTCCCAGATGATAACACTCTGTTTACTGCTATTGCTGTGAGTAACAAATTGTCTTTTGTCTCTGACCAGGAGTCTTGTGTCTTCTCCCAGCATCCATGAATCTCTCTTTATCCTTTCACCAGTGGTAGGGTGATTGCTAGCTTTCAAGAGGAGTAAAATCTCTGAACCTTTGCAGTTTTGACACTTTTGACAGTGAGGATGGATACTGACTGAGATGTGACTTTATGGAATAGGAAGTATGAAGACCTTGTGAACTGATTAATGGGATTGAAGGATAGCAAACATCTTGACCAAAGAGTATGTTCCACAGGGAATAAATTGTCCTTCACTTTTTGCCAGTGAGAAAGGACAGGTGAGGTGGTTTCATGTCAAATACTAGGAAATAGGATCAATGACAGCTGCCTAAAAAGGGCCTTGAATGTTACAACTTTCCTCTGGTGTAAAGATTTTTTTACCAGTCTAGTGGTCAGCTTCAAGTTCACCCCATTGTAACAAGTAATATAAAGATTACTCCTGGGAGTAGAAGGCTAAAATGGCTATTCCTATCAAGTAATAGTTACAAAACACACACCTACGTTTAGTATGAAAAGGAGGGAAATTTGTGATCGCTATGTGCAGAAACAAGGAAGATGAATAGACTTGTGGCTGATTGACTTGAGAGACAAAGGGGGTGGGATGCAAAATGCACGTTAAGGAAGAATGGGAACAGCTGGGTCATCTTATGGCTCAGCTCTCCTGCAGTCTATCATGCCCACTACAGATCCATTTAGAGATGACAGGAACAGGTTCAGAGATTTTTTTGGAAGCGGTAGTTGCTGCTATAAGGGAACTTTCCCTAAAACAAACGCCTTTGGGAAACCATAAATGAGGCATAAATGAGGCATTGGAAAGGATTCAGGGTCTTGCTGCCCTGGATTGGATTTACAATAATGATCAGAGTGATCCACTGCAGAATGAGAAACTGGCCCAGAGAAATTTAGATAAATGTTTGCTGTCAGCTCTGCCACCCTGGAAAATTCCTCTAGCCCTTATGTGGAAATCGAATGAGAATTTAGGAGATGTTATCTTAGTAATGGGAAATGATGCTTCAGATTAATGTGGACTCCTCAAAGAAGGTTACCACTGTGTGAGCCAAGGCCCAAGCCAGTCGTGGGCGCAAACCTCATGGCCCCAGTTGGAAATCAATGTGGCTCTGGTTGCCAAGTCAGGGAGTTCCCATGGATGAAATAGAGGTCGTCAGCCATGAGGACCTCACCGTTCAATGTAGTGTTGGGTTGGCTGAAAACAATACAAGCTCATTTGGTAGAGCTGAGAGCAGCTGCTGCACTGTTCAAAATGGAAAGTGACTATGCCCTGCTTCCCGGTGTGGAGCCACTCTCTCCAGTCCCCTTGATTCCTCTACCCACCTCTACCCTGACCTTAGCCACTTTAACAAGAAAGATGATTATGGATGATGCAGAGGTTTTCCCCTATCCCCAAGGAGCACTGAAGGCTGCATGCACATGTCTGAGTATGCTAGGGAACATCAGGGAGGGGAGGAACTCAAACTTTTATGGCTGTGTTGAACACACACAAGTGCTCAAGTCACCACCCTACATACTACCTAGATTCAGCTGATGGGGTTTGGACAGGGTTCAGAGTGGGGCAAGGAAGTTGACATGACCTGTGTGTGGAACTCTTTGCTTCAACAAAATGTACTTTTCTTGTGGCTTCCACACTGAATGTATAATTGATACTGATGTTTAATATGCATGTGCTATGAATGCACTTAAAGTCCAAAGGAGATTCTCCTGGTCAGAAGAGCTGCATCAAGAGAAGTTCTTGATGAACACTTAGTACTCCTCCAGGGGTCCCTGAAGTCTCCTGTGACTTGCCACCAATGAATGAGTCCGATTTTAGTGTAGGTGTCTCTACTCCCTGATGTCCAAGCCTTCACTATGTAGAAGATGATGGTCTATTGGTTGGTAAGTCAGAAGCCTGAGTCTCAATGGTTCTGATTATAGTGTAATCATACAACTACTAGCAGGGTTGGCTGACAAACTCTGACAAAATTCAAACCCCGCTCTCCAAGTAAAGTTTCTTGGGACTATGTGAGTGATTTCACAATGCTCAGGCACACCTCTTTTCAAAAGCATCTATTAGCTTTCACTTGTTGAAAGTGAACACCTGATTCATGAAGTCCTTGCTAGTCTCTGGACTGACATTCTCATTTTGTGGTGGGTCAGCTCAGACTCAGTGACTAACAAGTTCGAAAGTGCTCAAGAAATCTCACTTGTAAAATAAAAATAGCATATTTAAGCACTTGGCCAGGTTGGCCCCAACAGTATGTGGAATTTAGATTAAAAAAAAATTGGCAGCTATCTCTTTGGGAGAAACTTTATCTCTCATCTTACCACTTTGGAAAATACTTGAAAGTACCTCTTAAAGCAGTACATACAGATATCCTGTGATGTAGCAATTTCACTTCTAGGTATGTACTAATAGAAATGCATACATGTATATATCAAAAGACACGTACACCAAAAGATATGTGTGAGAATATTCATGGTACAGTTATTTATAACAATCAAAACCTGGAAATAGGCCAAATGTACAATAATAGAGTAAATAAACAAATTGTGATATATTCATACAAAGAAATATTATGCGGCTGTCAAAATAAATGAATTACTATTATAAGAACATAAATGAATTTCACAAATATGATTTAAGCAGAACAAAGCAAGCACTGAATAACACATGCTATATTATTCCATTTATATAAAGTTCCAAAGAATGCAAAATAGTCTGGGGGCACAGTGACTGGATGGGAGCGTGATGCCAGCGCCTTTCTGATTTTCTGATCTGGGAGGTGGTTACATGCGTGAGTTTGCTTCATGAAAATTCACCAAGCTATTGAATCATAGTTTAGACAATTTTGCTGTATATATTATGCTTGAATTAAAATAGCTATTAAATAATCAAGGCCATTGATAGTAAAATGTTGAAAAAGCTACCATAAATATACAAACAAGAAAACTACACAGTAATCATAGTTATTAATAAAGAAGCAAGAATCTTATGTAAAATTGCAACATATCAGATCCACTAGTAAATTAAAAACAAAACATGCTATGATGAAGTAGAGTTTATTTCAGGAATTTGAATCTGATTTAATGTGGTTTCGTTGCTATAAATGCTAAAATGCATTGGAAAAAATACAACTTCCATTATAAATGACAATTCCTAGTAAAACAGAAACTCCCTTATTTCAATATCTATATAACAGCAGAAACCACTGTCACACTTCACTGTGAAACAATAAAGGTATTTCTACTTAAATAAGAAAAAAGATAGATACGCTTGCAAATGCTATTACTGAATGTTTTTCTAGAAGTTCTAGATGATGCAATAAGGCAGATAAACTAAATTTAAAATATTGGTGACTTGGAATTAATGTTCTCTTTTATTGTAGACTATATTATCACATTCCTGAATAGAAAACAAAATAATAAATCCATTAAAGAACTATTTGATAATAATAATGCTCAATATGTTGAACAATTATAAAAATATATTAAAAACAAGTAGAAAATATAATGAAAAAGAAGATTTCCCTGGCTAAACCAAAATATAAATTATATGACTTTTTAGCAAGAAATATACAGCATCTGTAAGAAAAGTATAAAACATTGCTGAGGACTTTAAGAGACGACTGGATGAAATCGAAATGTTTTTGTAAATTAGAAGCCATGTAGTAAAGATGTCCATTATCTCTCATATTAATGTAATATGTAGAGCTATATCAATAAATGCACTGATATTTTGGAATTTTACAAAATTACCTCATCATTTAACTGGAAAAATATATAGATGAAATAGTTATGAAAATTATAAAAGTAAAGATAAAGACATATGACCCATGTTATACAACATTAAAACATGAAATAAAGCTGTGCTAATTAAGATAGTGCTGTCCTGGAATGAGAGTGGGGAGACGAATACAGCATTTCAGATGTCTACAGATATATATGTATATATTTTATTCCACACATATATGAATCTGGTTTAAAGGCAGCAAATGAAGTGGGGAATGGGGGTAGATATCCCCACCCTTCCCAACCATAGGTAACCATTCTGTTGGGTTCAATGCGTATATTTTGGTTATGTACGTTCTTATAAAATGGATACTGTCATATTATATAACCATTCTTCTCTTGCTTTTCCCACTCAACCCTATGATCTTAATTAACATCCATGCAGGTGGCTCTGTGAAAATCCGATAGTCCATTATCTGGAACACAGCATTCCATGGAGTGTATCCACCACGTTTTGGCTAACGACTTCCCCAGCTGTGAGCACCCAGATTGCCTTAATTTCTTACCATTAGACAACTTCTGGTAGAATCTTGTGACATCAGTTATCTGGAACAGATTTAAATTCACGTAGAATGGCTGCCTTCCCCTTGACTCTTGTTATTGTCTAGGACTTGCATACCATTTTCAGCGTGAGACCTTTTCCTTTGGCAGAGATGTGTCCCCCGTGTCTGGAGGTCAAACCATAGTTGGTGGGGATGGCCTTGCTGTGCAGTCTGTGCCTACAGATGGTGGCATCTCCCTTGTCTTTGTGGCTGGACTCTGCATCCATCTGCGATCAGCATCCTCACAGCCACCTTCACACAATGGCAAGCAAGGTGGGTTTTAGAAAACAATGTATGTTTCAGGATTGGTTCAATCAGGATTGGAATCCCAGCTCTGCCACACACTCTCTGTACAGCCTTAAACAACCCATCCAGCTTTCCTAAACTTCAGTTTTTACATTTGTGAAATGGTAAAAATAATGTCTAGTGCATGAGGGCATGGTGAGGCTTAAATGAGATAGCATATGGAAAGTCTACTTGCTGTTCTTTAAATATACCAGGTCAAGCAGCTTCTTCCTGAAACTCTTCCATCATGGTTCACTCCCTTACCACCTTCAAATATTTGCTCAGATCCCACCTTCTCAATGAGTTCTGTCCTGAACAAACTCCAAACCACTTTTTTCCCACTCTCCAACTTTTCTCCTTTCCATGGCACTTTTCATCTTCAAAAATATTAGATAACTTATGTATTTTGTTTATTGTTAGTTTTCTGCTCCCCTTGTTAGAGCCTATTGAGGGCCTAGATCTGTGCTTTGTTTACTGATGGATCCTAAGTACCTGGAAATAGTGTCTGTTTCAAGGTGGCATGGAGTCCCTACCAAGTAAACATTTTTTGAATGAATGGCTCTACTCAGCTGAGCCCAAATCAGAATAGTCCCAGGAGTCTACTTAAGATGTTTCTGTGTTGCCAGAATGGCTGCTGGAGAAGGTCAGAGTCTTTGGAGAAAGCAAACACTGGTCTCAGGTCTGGGTGATGCTGGGGTCACTCAGCAGGAGTCCTTGTTCCCAGCCTTATCGAGGAGGCAGCAGTCCAGCCTGAGTCACCTCTGTGTGAAGTAGACACATAATACAGGTCCACTGGCTGGATTTAAAGATGGCATTTATTAACTTTGAACATACATACAATCATGCTTTAGGTATCAAGAGCTCCATATCAAATGGGAAATACTCTGGTTGTTTGTCCACCAGCCTGACATCTTGGAACAGAGTTCAACTTTAAACTTCAGCCCGGAAGCTGATCTTTCTGGTAACTGAAAATGGAAATGGAGTGTCCACTGGAAAACGCTGCTCAGGGGTCCATATGAGCAAAGGAAGAGCACAAACCCCATTTTTCAGACTAGTGAAATGACGTTGCACCCTGCTCTGGTGTTGAAGAAAGCCTGGTATAGCTGGGGCTCGCTGGCGACTTAGAGGCCAGCCCCACTCAGAATCCCACTGGTAACGAGAGGCTCCGGCTGGTGAGACTGGGTGCTGGTGTCAGTGGAGCAGTCACCACATAGCCAGATTATTCAAAACCAGCATGAAGCGTGTATGTGGAGGGACAGAGGCTGGAGCCCCACAGACTCACCTCCACATTTCTCTTCTCTCTTGTGCCATTGTCTCCTCTCTTCCTTCCTCTGCCTTGGATTCTCTGCTCCAGATCAGTGGTCCTCACACTTTTATGAGCATCAGAATCACCTGCAAGCTTCACAGATGGTGGGGCCCCTTCCCAAGAGTTTCTGACCCCAGGTGTCTGGGCTGGGGCCTGAGAATTCACATTCTAGCAAGTTTCCAGGTGCTGCAGGTGCTGGCCTGGGGCCCACACTCTGAGCACTGCGCGATTCCTTGCCCATCCTCCCTACCACGCAGCCTCTCACTGCATTTCTCTACCTACCTGTGTTTGTCTGTCTCCTCTCTCTCATTGTCTTTGTCATTGTCTCCTCCATGTCTTCTCTAATCTCTCTTTCAGCTGCTCTGAGGTCCCTGATTTCTCTTTGTGTAACTTGGACTCAGGAGCAGACTAGAGAAGGAAGCCCCTGGCCCCATTGCCCAGCATCCTGCATCCCAGGCTGAAATTCTCCTCCTCCAGTGCTCTTTGGAAGCCCTTTGTGCTAAGTCCCCCTGCCAGTAACTGGGATGCCCTTACAGACATGGTGGGAACAAAAGCCCCAGGGCCTTCCACATGACAGGGCTGTGCCTCTGCTCCTCTCTCCCACGGAGAATGCCTGGGAATCTTCAAAGATCACAGGGGCGGGGGGGAGAGATGATAGAAAGTGAATCCATTAAGGGCGTAAAAGCTGACAGTTTCAAAAATAATGATCTGGGTTTCCTCTTATTTAAAACTACCCAGCTGCCCTGCTGCTTTCATTGCCGCTGCAACTGACACTCAGCTATGTTTGGAATTAAAAATACATAAGCGTTTTCTGAAAAAGCTGCTAATTTGAAGGTCATTAGCAGCCAAAAACACATTTCTTTTATTTATAAAAAAGGCATGTAATAAAGCTATTAATATTTACCGTCCTCCCAGCTCGCGTGTGCTCACTCCCTCCGGCTGAGCTGCCTGCCTCGCCTGGGCCCCCGCCATGTGCCCTCCTGCCAGCCTTCACTTTCTTACACCTGCCCTCTCCCTGACACCTGCCTGGTGGCCTGCAGCACCCAGAGGAGCCCGTGACTCGCAGTGGACTGGGATGGATGGAAATGGCCATTAGAGTTGGTAAAATAGCCCTGTCTTCCAGAGAAAGGGCACTTGCGGCAGTTAAGCACTGATGGGTTCAGAGGCACTTGCCTCGGTAATGAGGACATTTGGGATAATTTCCCCTGTGGGCTGCAGCTTGTGTCCTCGACCCCCTTGGTGTATGTCACTGCAGCCAGGCAGGTCTGCCTCTCCCGTCCCTGGGGCCTGACTTGCGTCACCACTTCCTGGCTGTGCGGCTGTGATGGGCCCCAGTCAGTGCTGACACGGGGCCATCTGTCCTTGCACGCCAGCGGGGGGCCTTCCACACCTTGCTCGCCCCACAGGCCCAGGTGGATTTGACTTGGCAAGGCTGTCAACTGCCGCACCCCAGGACCTTTCTTCACGTGCACACTACACTACCCTGCTCTTCCGCATCTCTGTTCCCTGGTGGCCCCCTCGGCTGGCCCCTCTGCCCTCAACTCCCTCTCCTCAACTGTTTGTTTTATGAGGGAAATTACTGGAAGCCCAGCCTGTCAGCAGCTTTCCTGCACATCCTACTTACAAGAGAAGAGGGGGGTGGGGAGGAAGGCAATGAGGCTGGGGGCTGTGGTTGCCATAGAAATCTAGAAATTGGGCTGACAGCTGAAAAGCATTTCCCAGAGCAAAGGGGAGGGAGCCAGAGGGGCGTGAGGGGTGATGAGGGGCGATATCAGATATACTAAGGGGACAGGCGGTGTGGAGATAGGGCCTGTCCCGGGGGCACGGATTCTGCCACAGGGAGCAGGAGAGAGAGAAGAATGCAACCAGGGAGTTGCTGGGGTTGGGGAAGCAGCTACTCGAGGTCTACAGAAACGCGCGAGTGCACATGGGACCCACCCAGACCCTTCCACCCACACCCCAGAAGTGGAATCGCCAACCTTCTGGTCTGGGCGAGGTGGAACCCCGCATGGTGAGGCGACCTTGGGATCCCGTCCGAAAACGTGATGTGCGGCAAGAGGAAAGGCAGCGGTGTGCTCTGGCTTCACTTAGCTTCTTTTCTCTGAGATTTATTCCTTCATTATGAAAAAGTCATTTTGGGCTTACTTAACCAATTTCATCTCACCGCTCTTATTTCTTCTAATTACATGTGTGCGGCAGCCGATTAGGCTTGCTTCTTTCTCATCACGGGCTGGAGGAAGGACGCCTTCCCTGTGGTGTGCGGAGTGCGATCAATCCTGCCCCAGCGCACGGGAAAACCCCGGGGGCTGAGGCCGTGGAGGTGAGCCGATGCCCTGAGAGCCGGGCGAGGGCCGCGCTGCATCTGGGTCACCCAGGCACTTCCACCAAGGCCGGCAGCGGAGGTCCCGGTGACGGAGGGGCGCTGGCAGCTGGGGGCCACGCTCCTCAAGCCAGCCTAGCCCTGGGGCAGCCCTGGTGCTCCCTGTGTGTGGCGGACAGCTCGGGGCTGTCTGGAAATGGACATCTTGTCTCCTTCCAGATCCCTAACCCAGAAGGCCCCAATCTTCACCCACCAGCATCTCACCGTCCCATAGGACTCCTGCCTCTACAGCAGCACTTCTCACATCATTGTAAACTTACCAGTTTGCTCCACTTTTAGACGTGAGCTCCCTTAGAGCAAAGATGAGCCTGGCACTCATAGGGATTCAATAAAGGTTTGTGAGTGATTCGAAGAACGAATGAAAGAATATACAAATAAACACTGTTTTTCTCTTGGAGACTCTGTGGAGTCTTTTGCTGCCACCACCTTGTCCTGAGTCACCTGCTTATATGTTTCTACCTTTCCCTTTGACTCCCCATGCGTCCCCAGAGAAGGTCTTGCCATTTGTCAGGAAGTCAGAGTCCATGATGGCTGACTGTTCCTTTTCCTGATGTGCTGGTTCAAGGCCACTGACTTTTTTCCCCCCTTTTTGTCCATATGACTTGTAGGAAGCCACTGACGTTTCAACACTGACCAGGAGCCATCTGCTTTTCACCGTGCACAGTTATATTCTGGGGAGCTTGCTTCGTTTCTACCTGTCTGTGGAAATAAGCTCTGTCACAGTACAGTAAGATTCTCCTGAAACCAGCTCTCAGGAATGATTGTAAGACAGCACTGGTGCGGACTGCCTGACAAGACTGAGTCGACAGTTGCGGGCTCGGGATTTAGCTGGAGAAGCCTTTACAAATATTTTGGATTCCTGAGCTTTGCTGCAACCTCTCTGACTCTAGCTATTGCCCTTCTAGTCCACTTTAGGCAGGTCATGTCCAGGTTGGCCTGACTCCAGAACAGGAGCTCTTAACCACTAAGTCAGACCAGGACTCAGTAAACTGTGGCCCATGTACCATGTGCAAACTGCTACCTGTTTTTGTCAATAAAGTTTTATTGGAACACAGCCACATCCTTTCATTTAAATATTGTCTATGACTGTTTTCACACTACAGCAGCAGAGTTGAATAGTTGTGACAGAGACCAGATGGTCCACAAAGCCTATCAGGCCCTTTAGAGAAAAATTTTCCCATCCCCTGGGTTAAATCTGTTGCACTAGAGCCTGGAAAAGATGCTCAGTTTTCTTTCTTTCTGACTAGCCACAGGACTCAGAACCACAAACAGTTAACTAAATCTCAGCACCATATGACAGTTTGCAAATAATACCAAAGGAATGATGTTCACTCAAATGAAATCAGCTGTACGGTAATGCCCCCTGGGCCAGACAAGTTAATGCTTGGCAAACTGCCCTCTCTGTGAAACATCTCAGCAGGAGCTGAGCCCCATGGTGGGAAAAAACAATAAAAAAATTGTTAATTGTTAAATTGGATGTCAGAGAGAATATCTTTCAAAGTTGCAGTGGGCATTTTGTATTTGGAAAATATTAGACTGTGAGTAAGGCTAGAGGTCACCGATAGGCAGAGGAGCCCTTCCCTAACTGGGCCAGGGGCACACAAGGCTTGGTGCCATCTGCTCTATCCTGTAGGGAGACTCACTGTGAGGTATCCTGCTCAGCTGCTGCATTTTCATGTAGCAAGAGCACTAGTGAAACCATGTGAGCAGGATGTACACAGGGTCCAAAAGAGCTGTGGTAGACATGGCCCAACCTTGAGCCTGGGGTGAAGTAATTTCAGGAAGAATCAATATAATTGATGAGTATGGTTGGTCTTTTGGTTTCTTCAGTTGGAGATGATTGATGGTAAAGGTGCATGGATTCAATTATTAGCTCATTTATTCAACAGATTTACTGTGTGATGACTGTGCCCCAGGCCTGCAGATTCTACCATGAATAAGACTTGCTCCCTGGGCTGGCAGAGTTGCCAGGAACACAATTGCATGAACAGACCATTACAGTACGGAGGGCTGCACACCATGACAGTGGGAAGCACAGAGAGTGGAGGGGCCACAGAGAGGAAGCAGCTAACCCAAGTGGGAGGACTCTGGGATGCCTTCAGGCAGAGATAAGGCTCAAGGATGGCCAGGAAATAGCCAGGCAAGAGAGGGGGAAGGGCAGGGGTAGAGCAGTGGCTGTCAGGGACCATGAGAGCCCCGGCAGGTGCCAGAGGGGTGGTGCTGGGAAATGGAAACAAAAGTGAGAAGGACTCATAGGTTTCTAAACTTCCATTTTTCAGTTTCCTCCACAATATTTTGCCATATCCACATATATTAATTGTATGTCATTTGGTTACCACCATTTTCCTAAAACTGAGAGCCAGTTTTACTTGAATAAACTTATTTTAAATGGAAACTTCATAATTTCTGTGAAATAATGTATACACTTTTATGCTATAGTTTTCTCTAGTGTACATCAAAATAAATGTATAGCTATTACAATTTTGGATACATGTGTCCTAAAACCCTCTCACCCACTGAAGGTACACTCAGCACACTTTTGGAAATCCAGCAGTTGATCCCTGAGGATGACATTTCAGTCACAAGAAAATCCCTGAACAGTTATTTAGCTGAAGAAAACTCTTCATGTGGACTGATAGGCCCAGAAATTGGGCTTTGATCAAAGGAAGAGACTTGGTTTAGTACCAGGAAGGAAAGGCCACTGGCCTGTGTGAGGAAGCAAGCAATGTGTGTGTGCAACATATTGAAGTCAAGGTCCAGAATCCAACCTCTGTTCCAGTATGAAGAGCAGCCTGGGAATCCACTTGCTCCCAGTAGCCAGGCGAGGCTCGATTGCAATCTCTGCAAACATGCAAGGCGAAGGGCAGAAATGATTAAGATGACAGATACACGCAGCTGTGAAGTTCACAAAACCCCCAGATCCACAGAGGTTAAGGACTGACCTTTATCAGAAGGCAAGAAAGAAGACTTTTTACCACAAACCTCAGGCAGTGATTCATTTTCTATTTTTAAATCACGTTCCCAAATCCCTAGAAGAAAAATAAACTAATACCAGCCACCATTTATTGAGCACTCCCCAAGAGCCAGGAACTAGCCTGTGTGATTTGTTTGTGGTCCCTCATTTCACCTGTGCAATAACTTTTGGGGGTGGATGATATTACCCCCATTTTATAGACACAAAGACTCAGAGCGTACATAGGTCACCTGTGCTGTGTGACAGGCAAGGGTGGCCAGTAGGAATTCCCAGAAGATGTCTACCTCAGGTAGCAATATGGCTTGGTGACTCAGAGAACACACTTTAGGCAAATAACCTGGGTTCAAATCCTAGCTCTTCAGTGTGATCTAGAACAAGCTACTTGAATTTTTCTAAACCTTATTAGTTAATTCATTTTCAAAATGGGTATAATAATACCAGTTGTATAAGTAATTGGTTTGTCTGGCTCCTAGTAGCACTCAAAAAAAAAAAAAAAAAAAGAAAAAAAAAAAAGAAAACACCCTGTAATTGCTAGTATCATTTATATTATTGAATTTGTGATTATTATATTTGAGAACTTCTCAAGTGGCCATAATTTCAAACCCCACCCCAGGAGCACCTCCACTAATTAGCTGAGAGAAAGACTCCCTTTAAATTCTAAATGTAGAACAATTCCAGCTGTCACCCTGCTACTCAGACCTGGCACAGGCATCCTAATCAGCCTCTCCTTCTCTGAAGATCTCTTGGCTATGGTCAGAGATTCCCGAGCTGTCTGTGATCAAACAGAGGAAGCCCAGTTGATATGCCAAACTCTGCTGCCCTTCAGAGCTGGGCACTTGCGTGCTCAGCCTCCTGGGTCCAGACCTGGCCTAGTGCATGCTGAGGGAGGGGGGCAAGTACTTCAGCACAGGGGGTGTGGTGGTCTCCAAGAGTCAGCACAGGACCACAGTGATCCAGCAAAATGTGGGCTAACTGCTCAGAATTGGAAATGATCTGTTCTATCCATGCAACTTAGACATGGGACACTTTCTGAGAGTCCTTCATTACCTGGAGAGGTGGGCATGGGCCTCCCTTCCACAACTGGAAATTTGGACTTTATCGCATGGGTGGAGGGGAGCCATTGAGGGATTCTGAGCAGGAGAGCCTGCTGCTCTCACTGCCTCCTCCCCTGTTTCATCAGAAATGGGCATGCTTGCCTTATCGCTCCGGCATTGCCACCGAAAGGCCCCTGAGTCCAATCACGGCTCTTCAAAACGAGAGATTGGATTGTGAGGAAACTGGAAAGTTAGCTCGAGTTCTGCTAGGAACTCCTGTCCTTCCTCCGTTCATTCATCCTCCAAGCTGGATTAGAATTGCTGTGCTGTGAGACACACCATGCTGCCACCTGAACTCCCTGCCTTCTTAGGGTCTGGCTACTTCAATTATCCTCTTCCTTTTTTTCTCTCTCTCTGTGGATTCTTTTTCATTATCTTTTAAACATGCTCAAGTCTTTCCCACTAAAAAATAACAAAACAACACCAACCAAAAGGAGCCTCCTCCAGCTGCATCCTTATTTTTCTTCTCCCCTTCAAAGTCAGTCTTCTTGAAAGATTGTGATGTCCTCTTTCCTCAATCCAGCCAGCATCTTCTGCCAACACCTCTCTGCTGACACTGCCCTTACCACGGTCACTCATGCCTTCCTGTGGATAAACTCATGGGCAGTTTTCAATCCTTACCTGATATTAACCCTCCTTGGCAGCACTGGGCTTTGGGACTGCTGTTCCCTCCCTGGAATACCTCCCATTGATCCCATGCACATCATACTCTCCTGATTTTCCCTCTCCCCTGTGATGGCTCTATCCAGACTCCTCTGTGAGCCTCCCTTTGCCTGACATCTGTGAAATACGGCTGTTTCCCTGGGTTCTAAGGGGGTTCACTTCTCTGTCCACTCTCACATTCTCATGCCGTAAACTCTTCTATTCCTGTGGCTTTAAATTACCATCTAGAAAAAGGATGGCTCCCAAATCTATGTCATCAGCCCAAATCTTCTTGCTGGGTTACGGAGCCTTCTATACAATGGCCCACAGGAACTCAAATTCATATTGCCCCCCTATTCTTCCTCCTTTTGTGTTCCCCACCTCAGTGAATGGTATCAAAGTCCACTCAGTTGCTCACACCAGGAACTTGGGGTGTCCTCCTCGACATCTCCCTCCCTCAGTCCTGACAGCCAATCTGCCTCCCCGTCTGCTGCTGTTCCCCACCCCTACTGCTACTTCTGCCCCTTCACCCAACATCACCTTTTGCCTAAATTATCACACCGGCCTCCTGATTAGCCTCCCTGAATTGAGTCTAGTTCTTGCCATTCCATTTTTCCATTTTGTGGCCAGAGTGATTTGTGTAACACATGACTCCCTTCCTTCCACCTGCTCTTTCCACACTTGCACTCAGAATCATACCCGGATCCCTCATCATGCTCTAGCCCCGACTCGCTACTGTTCCAGCCACTCACGGGGTACACGCTGTCCTCCAGCCTTGATGGGCAGTGAGGGAGTCCACAAACACACCAGCTACTCTCTTGCTTCTGACACTTGGCCCCTGCTTCTCCTTCTCCCTGCAGTTCGAGTTCCACTACTCACACCCCCACCCAACTTGATAACTCGCTTCACTCCTCAGGCCCCCGTTCAGCAGACTTCCTTGGGGATGCCTTCTTTAACCACCTGGGACCGTGACAGTGATCTCTGTGCTCCCATAGCCCTGTTTATTTCCCTGTTTAAGTCAATTGCAAAGTTGAGTTCTGCTGTAAAAATTGTAGTTAGAATTTACTTGTCCTCATATTCTCTGTCACAAATCCATTTGCAGAGCTGCAGCAGTTGTTCATGTACATGCAAATATGAATTTAAATAAGACCAGAGGAAGAAATCAAAGCTTTGCTGGGGCGAAGAGAACCTCTCTCTTTTAGGAGAACAGAATAGCATGGGCTCAGGATCTCGGTAGCTTTGAAGTAGCTAATTTGCCCATGTTTGCTTTGCTTTCTTATTTCATCTCTC
The DNA here is from genome assembly GCF_041146395.1 of Eulemur rufifrons. Lineage (NCBI taxonomy): Eukaryota > Metazoa > Chordata > Mammalia > Primates > Lemuridae > Eulemur > Eulemur rufifrons. Next base: position 120,653,405 of record NC_090989.1, read on the forward strand.
TTTTTTTTTTTTCTATCTAGTGGGAAGGAAGCAATAGGAATTCCTGGAGTAATGGTAGCTTTAGAAAGGACAAAGAACTCTTGGAAGAAAGTCTTAGCATAGAGGGAGCTGTAAAAAACACCAATGAAGATTCTCTGGCCAGAGAAGTCCTGCCCGTCCTCCCTGCCCAGCCAGATGTCACCCGGCAGGACACAGCCCTGATTCTGCTCTCACAGGGATGGGCCATCCACTGCCTGTGCTCTTCACTGCCCTTCAGATTTTCCTCTATTGTACCAGGGACAGTATCAGATTGATTTCTAAATCTCAGGGCCTTTGCACAGTGACTGACACTCCGCAGGAGGCTGCTCTACCCCAGGCTGGAGCTCTGGGGATTGTGACATTGTGTTAAAGATTCAAACAGGGTTGAAAAGAAGTATTTTAAACTTCACAAAACTAAAATTAGAATAGGCTACGATTGATAGCAGTTAAAAGTAATTGAGAAAGATTCCAACTAAATATCTAGGGATTAATTTATTTTAAAGCATGCTGTTTAAGGTCATGGACTTCTGCAGGTGAGAAAATGACATGTTAAACTTTCCCAATTCAAACTTATTTCAAACACCAAAATGTTTATTTAGTGCCTTCCATGTGTCTGGCAGTGTGTTGAGTGCTGGGTTCATAGGTGTGACAGGCAGGCCCTGTGTCCACCCTCACTTTGGGAATTACTGGCTCTGGCTGGGATGCTATGTGCCAAGTCATGCCTTCCAGAGGCATGGACTCCATCAGGTGCCTGTGATAGCAAGGCCAGCTCAGGGTGGGTGCAGGAGTGGAGGGCTCTCCTTTCTCCCAGATGTGTGATGGAGGCCCATCTACCACTGCCCAGGGCCTGTCCACCCCACCCACCCTTAAACGAGGTCTGCAGATCACATCTCCCCACACCAGGGCCTGTACTCTCTGAGAGGGCCTGAGAGTTTGTTCTGAGACTTCATGTACCTGTTCTCCTCTGGAAATTGCTGGTCTCAAAAGACTCCGTGAACACAGTTGCTGTTTGACCTCAACCAACTTGAATGACCTTCCAATGTGATCCAGATGCCCCCCTACCCCTTTGACAGCTTTCTGTGACCTCAGGGACTCCCCTCTACCACTGTCCCCACCCTTAGTCCCACTGCTATCTTGAACAATGCAAAACCTCTGGCGACTTTTGAAAATGACCCTGATAGGAACTGCGAAGCTCAGTGAATGCAGAGCTCACCCAGACATGAATTAGGGCCTCTTTTCACACTGGATGTCCTTTGAGGACACAGGACAGTGCCTGTTTGCTGCTGATACCTGTCACACCATGCCTTCTTCCCCTCACTTCCCTTGTAGGGACTTAAACATGCCCTCTGCCAGCTGGTGCCAGAACCACGAGTATTTCTAAAATGATAATGAAGTTCCTAGGCCACAAAGGCCTTATTAGAGTGAAATTGAACTGTTAGAATCTTACATAAGATTCTCTCTCCTGCTCTATGTCTCACTCTTCCTGCCCCCCAGTATTCCTGGAGTCCTGTTCCTCAATCCTCACTGTTTCTCTCTTCTCTCCACAAGTGCATGGTCAAGGGAAACTTCGAGTCCTCATTTAATTTCAATTATCCCAGATGACCTCAGCGAGAGCCCAGTGACGGGCTCTACACCTAATGTTGGGAGAGGTGGAAGGTGGGAAGAAGCATATAATTTCACGAAACTATTTGACATCTGTGAGCTTCAGGGACACCCAGATAATGCCGTAAACATGTGCTCTGTAGATTTATCTACTCTCCACCTCTCTACTGGTCATTTCTTTCTAGTGCTGGAAGGGGCAGGGAGAGGGCACAGGAAGGTGGTCATAATCTCTAAGGCTTCCCCACAAATCACCTCCATTCCCACAACTCCTGACCCAGGAGCATTAAGTAAACATCTCCCAAATGCCCGCCCCCCCGTATCTCCACCCACCCGAGGCCTGGCAAGTGTGACTCCATGAGCCGCGCCCTGGGCTGAATAGCACGGCTGCAGACTCCATCTCTTCAGCCTGGCTCTCAGGGCCACGGACACTGACCGCTGTGCAAGGTATGTTTTTAAGAAAGGGTCCAAATTGATTTAACCCCCTGCAAGATGGTGAGGCAGCAAGTGTAACCAAAATCTAGAGGACTGGGGTCTCACCGCCAGTGAGCATTCTCCCCAGGGAGCCTCTCTGAGGATGAGAGTAAAGCTCCTGGGAGCCCAAAGTGCCACTAGGCACAGACACCCCTGTGCAGGAGATCACAAGACCCCCACCAGCCTCTCCCACCACTTCATGGCCAAGAGTGTGAGGGTTCATGCCCCTCTTTCTGGGCATCTCAAGAACCTCAGTGACTGTCATTCTCTGAACCAGGGAGTGATAGTCTTTTTTTTATATCTATCGTCACTAATTCTCAGGAAGGTAGGTTAATGCCCAGCAGTGTTCTCAAAGTGTGGTTCCTGGACTGGCAGCATCAGCACCATCCGGCAACTCGTGAGACGTACAAGTTCTCGGGTTCCACTGCGCACCTGCTTAATCAGAAACCCAAAGGTGGGGCTTTGATCTGTCCTAACAATCCCTCCTAGTGACGCCAGTGCATGCTCACGCTTGCGGGGAGGCAGAGGTGAGGAGCAGGGAGTCAGATTGCCTGAGTCACAATCCTGACTTTACCATGTGTGTCTCTCAGTTTCCTCATCCCAAAACTGGGAACAATAGATTACCTGCTACCACTTCACAGGATAACGGTGAGGAAGCGAGTTCATGCCTGCAAAGCACTTAGGAAAGTGCCTGACATAGAGAACCTGCTCAGGAATGTTGCTCTTCATCCAGGGTAGGCATTACTTTCCTATTAAACAGATGAGGAAACTGAGGCCCAGAGAGGTTTGTGACTGGCCCAGTTCTACAGAGGCAATGTGTGAGGCCTCGCTCACTAGCGACACACCTCATTCCCCTTCAGGTTCACATGCTCTTGTGGTCCGTCCGGGGTGTGGGGGTGGGGCAGCTCGTGAGGGCATCGTGGCTGGGGTGCTGTGCACTCGGGCAGGCCTGCCCCACGGAGGACTGTGCCTTGAGGCTGCCTGCCCTCGCTCTCTGACCCCTCACGCTTTCCTCTCGTGCACTTTGGGTTCTCTCTATCTCTCTCCTTCCGGGACCTTATGGCAAAACCAAACCAAAGGGCTCGACAGAACCTTCACCTGCTTTGTCCACAGACAGAAGGTGGGTCATCATTGGTGCAAGTACAGTAAGGATTTCGGGTTAAAGATTCTGCCTCAGGAATTTGGTGACAAATTAAAACTCATTCCTGTGGAAAATTGAGAGTAGATTAGCCGAATTGCCTAGGCTTGTAAGATACTTCACGGATTGAGGTCTTTGGGGTAATTAGTAAATTGTGCATGGAATTGGTAAGCAATTAATAAAGAAAAGTTTTCTCTTCTACCCGCCTGGCTGGATTGAAGCCCTTTGCAGACACGTGCGAACCTGCTAAAAGGAGTCCTGTCCATCCACTCATGTCCTCAAGGGGTTAAGCACACGAGCTTTAACATGTGCTCCCCTGAATTGGAGCTGCACCCCTAGGCCTAGGAGCTTCTTTGAAGGAGCTTTCTGCTACAGTGAATCTTGGCCAGTGACTTCAGAAGGCAAGACCCTCCCGAAATCAAAGTTACCAAGGACTAGAGGAAAAGGCCGATATTACCTTAAATATGTATTAAATGAGCTTCTTGGGAATCACAGCTCCTTTTATTGCCTGGCATCCTTCCACCCCCAACTGCACATTTGTAGATACAGCCCAAGCAAGCCATCTAAATTTTACAAAATTGGCCTGGATGTGAACTTCTCAAATGCAGTGTGTAAACTAAAGCCAGGGCTAATCATGTATTCTGGGTGGTTGTTTATGTTTATTTGCCAGTGACTCCTTATGCCTCACATTTGAATCTTCAGAGTCTCATATTTATTCAGTTTTTCCTTTGGGTCGCGTCAGTGCCAGTGAGTCTAATATATTTTGCTTCTTGGGAGCCATGGGGTCAGGGATGTGCTCCCTCCCTCCCCCATTAGGGGAAAGAAAGGACAGTTGTTAAGGATTCTCCCAAAACTGGGGGACAACCCGCTGGAGTCCAGGGACACACACTCTGATGCCATTCTATGTAAACCCAGACATGCTTCTGCTCATTTTAATTAGACAGATAAAATTAGCAAGGAGATTAAGGTAAAAGGAGAAATCAAAAATATTTAAATGTTAGGTGGAATTTACAAAAGTGAATTGAACAATGAGGTACAATAAGGAATGTAAAGAGAAACACAGACACATTTGAAACATTCCTTGGATGCCACATGGCCTAAGCCAGTCCGCAGGTACGGCAAGAATTCTCCCTTGCCACCTCTTGAATTGCAGATTCCAGGGATGTGGAAGAACATTCTCCAGAAACATTTTCCTTCTCCTTTTCTTCAGATGTTATCAAGAATATCTGATCAGTCAGTATCATTCCAGAATGGCCCACACTGCATCCAATTCAAACCACTCACCTGTTTCCTATCTGAATTTGCAAACTCTCCAGAGTTGTTTTTGTTTTCCCCCTTTTGTTTTATTTTTCTCCCTTTCCTCTCTTCCCATTGAGCCAACAGGCCAACTGGGCCAACCAGAAAGCCAAACCAACACCACTTTCCTTCCCCTTTGGATTTCCCAGGGACAAAGACTTCCCAGTCCTTTCTTGTTTGCATCTGTTACGAACAAGCACAGTCATTTTATAACGCAGACATACATATGTGTGCTGTTGCACACGGAAACAGGTTTTTCTTTTTTTTCCCCAATTTGTGGTTTCTTTTTCCTTTTTGCAGAAAATGCAAACAAAAGAAAAACAAGGTTTTCAATTGAAGGTACATCTCTTCTTCAATATGAAGACATTAATTGAATTGGTTGGATCCCCATGCAGTGGTCAGCAAAGTCCTTTGGCAACTGACAGAACAACATCTGGAGACTCAGGAGCTGGGTTTGTTTGAAGAAACTTCCCTACAGGAGTCATGAGCAAAGGGAAACGGGTGTGGGAGAAGAGAGGGGCTCTTGGGGGAGGAGTACAAAAGGAGAAAAGAAAAGAATGTCATTGGTGAGGAAGAAAATGGAACACTACCTCTGTTTCTTCCCTCCACCTCCTTCCCTTTCTTCCTGTGGATGGATGACTCCAGCCCACTGAGGGTGGGAGCTGAGTTTACTCGTGCTCCCCTGATGCATATTGTCTTGTCTTCACTTCTGTTGAACATCACCTTTTTATATTTTTATTATGATATATTTGGTCTCCCACGACATCTTAGACATGCTTCTGTCACTGAGAAACGGAGGTTGCCTATTAGCAACAGGTCCGGTTGATTCTTCACTGATGAAAATGCATTCCTCAGCCGAGAAGCCAATCTCTCCAGCACATTCCACAGTGGTCAACCTCTGATTCCTCCTTGACCCTGGTCCTTTTTCTTCTTCTCGTCCCCCAAGAAAACGAGAGTTCTCATGCCATTGCCGTTGGTGACTGACTCATCTGGACTCTCATAGAATGAATACTGTTCAGGATCTTCTTCTGATGGCCTGCCAAGGTGATCCCTATTCTCAGGAGGTCTCTAGGGAGGAAGAAGACACAAAAGAAGTCCTTTAGTGTTAGGGCAGCTTTCCACAGATCAAAACTCACCACCAAAGCCATGCTCCTGATAATAGTTGGGTAGACAAATGAAAGTGCTTAAAGTCCAACTAGCTTAAGTTTGCCTAAGTTTCTGGCAAACTCCCAGTTAGATATTTTCTTGCTCAATCTCACTATCTTTATGCAATGGCCCTCTTCTCTGATGTTCCCTCCAGCTTAGACAGTCCTGGCAGTGTCGTGCCTTGTTCGGGGGATGTGTCCTCACTTACAGGCTCTGGAGCAGCCTCTTCCATATGTCCACGACCCTCCAGTGGACTGGAATTTTCCCCTGCAAGGAAAATTTCCAAGTGCATACTCCATGGGGCTTCAGTTATTCTGTGGAGCTTTCTGCCTAAATTAGTGATCACCCACTGAGATTGAAAAGATGTGGGGCTTGCCTGGTCTTCTGATGTTTTCCCCTGAGTTTCAATTTTCTGCCTCTGTTTGAATTTTAATGTCATGCATTTTTAAGAAGGGTGATCTCAAAATAACTTTAATATATCTGTCCAAGCAGGAATCCAAGGAATATGTCTGGGATAGGATTTTGAATTATATTAATCTTTGAGTTGTGAGCAAGTTAATGGCTTATATCTGACCTTAGGAGACCTATGCATCTTCTCTCCCATGTACCATATACTATCTCACTTAAACCTATATGAAAGAATTTCATAAAAATTGACAAACGATTGCAAAGTCAATGATGATACTAATTTAGCAGCAACCATTTCTTGTGTGCATCCTGGTAGGTGATGGGCCAAGTGCTTTGCATGTGCTATTCCATTTACCTCCCACCACAAACCAATGAGATGGGCACTATTACTATCTGCACATTTATAGCAAGGCAAGTATGGCTCAGAGACGTTAAATAATATGCTCAAGATCACATAACAGATAAGCAGTATGGAGCTGGGGTTCAAATACAAGACTGCCTGGCTCTTAGCACCCCTGCAGGGCTGCTTTGAAGAACTCTTCTAAGGTCCTGACTACATTTCCCCCAAAGCCTCTCTAGCACAGCTGATCACTTTGTACCCTCCACACCAGACCTGGTGGGCCCTGGGCTGGCTCTCTGTCCATAGAACCTTGGCTCTCCTGCCTCCCCACTTAAGCCTGGTAGTCAGTTTCCCAGGGGCTACAGCTGGGTGAGATTGTCAAAGTGCCCAAGGCTTTTTAGCAAATACTTATGGGATGCATGTTTGAATTTTGAATTCATAAATTGTCCCACAATCTATTTTATTAAGTTGCTCATTTTCTTTTTTTCATCTTTTATCTCTCAAGAAACAAACTGAATTGCTCCAATAGTGTGTAGGCATGTTTTACTTTGAACTAAATCCCTTAATTTTCAGTTTGACTTTCCTTTTAGTCTCCCGCTTATCTTTCTCATGTGACTATTCCCAGACCAAGGGAATTCCTTCAGAGTGGGGTGATCATGTGACAGGGGTCCCCATATGCAGGCAGATTACAGTGGGAAAACAGGAATAGCCTGTCTTCACGAACACCCACTTCTATGCCTGAACACAGTCTCTCCGATTATCTAGGGGCATCCATTTTAGCTGTGAAAGATGGGGAAGCTGGTTTTCCACTGGTGAGCACGTTTTATTTATTTATTTATTTATTTAATGTATTTATTTTATTTAGACTATCTGTTTGAAAGTCATTCCTAATGGCTGTCTTTTTTAGGCACCACTAGGAAATGAATCCAGGTTTAAAAAATGTATTCTGATTTTAGGCAGATTTAAGGCTAGATGCACAATGAAACCATCTCCCTGAAGAAAGTGGAGGGCCTGTCATTTCTGAAAAGAATAAACCTCTGAGAAGTTGAGCTAGACTCCAGGAAGATTGACTGCAAAGGGGTCAGTGTGTCAGGAAGCTGTCCCTCTGAGGCTCAACTGCTAGGGGTGGATACCACCCCTCTTTCCTGGAGCTCAGCAACTGGCCTGTCCCGGAGGGAATCCCAGCACCTAGAACTGTGCCTGATATATAGTAGGTGATCAATAAGTGTTTGTCAACTGCCTGATGGACTGAGGGATCCTCTACCATTGGAAATGTGTTACAGGCCAGTACACAGTGTAGCCTAGGCAGCCCACGTGGTACCCTCTAGGGTGTGTGTGTGTGTGTGTGTGTGTGTGTGTGTTGGCAGAGGGTAGAGTTAATTTCTAGGTAGGATTATCTGAGTTTCTGTGAGTGCGGAAGGCAAAATTTGACCCTTGCCAACTTTAATCCAGTGGTTCCTGACCTTTGCGTCACATTAGAATCACCTGGGGAGCTTTTAAAAATCCTGCTGCCCAGTTCTCACCACAATTACTCAGAAGGTGTGGGAGTGAGAACCAGGCATCGAGATTTTTTAAAGATCCCCTGGTGATTCCAGTGCTCAGCAAAGTATGGGAATCACTGAGGTCCTGGGTGGATGGGTAGAAGGACATTGAACTGGCAGCAAGAAGAGCAGGCTTGTTCCCCAGCTTTGCCACTGGTGAGCACCAATATCACCAATTTCAGAATCTGCTGAATGGAAGGGGTGGAACTAGATAAATATTTCCCAAACTACAGTTCCACAAAATCCTGCCCCTCGAAAATATGGTTCCATGGTATTTAATAATTTTAACTAGGTTTCTCTATTTCAGGATTTCGCATGGCCTTTATAATGCTAATATGAGCAGTGAATCTCCAAGAGGGTGATAAAATGCACAGTATTTCCCAAATTTATTTGACCATGGGACCTTTTTTCCAAGGAGAACCTATTAACATTTCCCACAACTGGTGCTACTCAGAACATTCTTGGAGAAATGATGGACTGCATGGATATTTAAGACCCCTTCTGGCTCTCATCTTATTTGAATAATTCTATTTTGTGTATTCCTCCAAACTCCTCTGGGAGCAGCAGACTGGTAAATAATTTGAGGGGGATGGAAATGTATGCTTATTGACAAGTGCTATCTAAGTACGAGGACAAGCTCCCTACACGTCGGAGATTGTTGCTGAATCAGTGCAGTGCTTTTCCTGCTATGTTATTTAAAGTGCTGGCTGGCTGTGTTCTTTCCATCTGGATGCTCTCTTTGATGGGTTGAGTTTAAAAACTTAAATGAGGGAGAGGCTCTCGGTGATTAGGCAAATGACATATGTCTACGACTTTGAAGAACTCTCATGTGGGGCCCAGAATGGATCTCTGCCGCCCCACCCCACCCTCACGTCCCCCTTTGTCTTTCCAAGGCACCCTCCCCTGACCAGGCTTGCTTCTACACAGAGGAGGGGCTCTGAGGGTGAGGCCAGAAATAGGACTCATGGCATCTGCAGTGGCAGGAAAGGAGCCCTGACCCCTACCTGCGGGCTGGATGGAGGGGATTCTCATCACTTACTCTGATGTCATCTGGGTGACGAGCTGGAGGGAGGTGAAGCCAGCGGTGAGGAAGCTGTCCCTGTACTGAACCATTTTGATGGCACTGAGCCAGTCGTCCACGGTGGTAAAGGCCGTGAAGTCGGGGATGGAGCGGTCGAGCAGAGGCTGGGAAGGCCTGGAGGGACAGAGGGGGACAAGTGACCTCAGAGCTGCAGAGGCACATGGACAGAGCCCATCTTTGGCTTCACGGAGACTTCGCTGATGGCAGCATCCCTCACGGTTTGAGGATCACAGTGGAGCCCCGGGCTAACCCTTCCTTCTTTACAAAATCCAAAATTGGTGTGACTTCTAAAGTCAGACGGCCAATCCCCCACTTCTGGGCATTGTCACAGGTCAGTCAACCCAGACAGGCAGACTGATACAGGATTTGGTCTGCGGGGAAGGGGAGGCTCCCAACTCCTTTGTAAACTGAAATCTGAGAGCCTCACCAGCCAAAGATATAGTCCTTTAAAAAGTAGATACAGTTCACCACAACCTCCCCCAATCTACTGGTAACATTTTGTTTTCCTGATTTCATCCTCAGCTACTTGAAAAAATGGAGCAGTGGTGGCACTGACTTGCTCTGGCACATTCTCAAAGCAGACTCCCAGGTACTCAAAACAGAAATCAGGGTGCACCTTGACATTTCTCTCATCCTCAGTACCCATGTGCAATCCTTCACCAAGTCATAAACATTTTGCCTCCTACATCTCTCAGACTCACCTACTTTTTTCCACAACCATTACCTTTATTTAAGATACCATCTTCTCTATCACAATTGTTGCAATATTCTCCTACCTGTTTTTCTTCATGCATGCTTGTTCCCTCAACATAAAGTTCATACTGTAGCCAGATGCTCTTTTTAAAAATGCAGATGTGACCATGATCATAGAGTGCCAAGCTATCCCCCTGACCACGAGACCACCCCCATCTAGGGATCACCCTGTTTCACCAGACTCACACGGCGGTGATGGTTGCCACAGTCTTGAGACTTGCCGGGTTCCGGATCATCTTGTCCAGGGTGTTGACAATCTCTGCAAAGCGGGGCCGGCTGTTTCGGTCCTTCTGCCAACAATCCAGCATGAGCTGGTGTAGAGCAGCTGGGCAGTCCATGGGTGGAGGCAGCCGGTAGTCCTGCTCAATGGCATTGATGACCTGCAGTGACACACAAGGAAAAGGTGTGACTGGGTGATGGATGAGCCACCAGCCAGTTATTTGCAAATTAGCCACCAAGGATGGAGCCTCCCTGGCTTAGGCTGGCTCAGGTGCCCTTGTTCTGTGCTCACACACCTCCCATCATAATGGACTTTCTGTGCACTTGGCTGATCCCCCTAGACTGGGGCTCCTAGGAAGCAGGGACTGCATCTTATTGCTCCTTTGTGCCCCTAGCACCTGGTGCAGGGCCCGACACACACTGGGACTCTGTAAATGTTTGTTGAAGACTGAGCTGGTGAACCGCTTGAGTATCTCCTCTCTTTAGAAGACATAGGGCCTAATTCTGCCTTACTGGAAGCTGGTGGCACCAGGGGTGACGAAACAGTGACACACGGGAAACCCAGTGAAGCCACTATTTATAAAAGACATCCCCAAGCTTGTGGTGGCCTCATTCCTTCATTCCTAAGGGAAGTGAAAGAAGGAAAGGGATCAGCACTGACGGAGCACCCACTCCATGCCAGACACCCTCTAGGTGTCTTCCAAGCATTATTTGCTTTAATCCTCATCAGGCAGCAACATGACTGGGGTTGAAGATCATCTGGTTAAACAAACTGGTTCCGTATGAAGACAGCAGTCAAAAATAACAAGGTGGTCCAAAATGAATCTGTCCAATCAAGTTTTGGTAATTTTTTAAAATTCTGGGGGACAATTTCATAAGGATTTTAGGAGCTTTAAGAAACTTTGGTTTTCATATTTTCATGTTTTCAACCTGTACTTCTTAATTTCTAATTCATTTTGTTATTCTTATTTCAGCATATTGTGGGGGTACAAAAGTTTAGGTTACGTATATTGCCCTTGCCCCCCCGCCCCTCCCCCCCAGTCAGAGCTTCTAACGTGTCCATCCCCTAGACAGTGCGCATCGCACTCATTATGTATGTATACACCCATCCCCTCCCCCACCCTCATCTGCCCGACACCCGATCAATGTTATTCCTAAATGTGCCCTTAGGTGATGATCAGTGAAACCAATTTGATGGTGAGTACATGTGGTGCTTATTTTTCCATTCTTGGGATACTTCACTTAGTAGAATGGGTTCCAACTCTTTCCAGGAAAATACAAGAGGCGCTATATCACCATTATTTCTTATAGCTGAGTAGTACTCCATGGTATACATATACCACGTTTTATTAATCCATTTTAATCAATTACATTTGCTTTGACCTTCTTGCATTGGAAAAAATAATTATAAATGACCCAAGTGCTAAACATATGAACTTACTATGGTGCACCCATAATACAATGGAAGGCCTAAAATATAACAGCAGGCCTTAAAGTGATACTGCAAAAATGTATCTATTGAAATGGATATACATTATAATGTTAGGCAAAAGAGCAGGCTGCATAGCTGCTGGTGTGCTATAATATTGCTTTCATAAAAAACAAAAATCAAAACAAAATAAAACCCAACAATTATACACACGTATAGAAAGACCCTGGAAGGATGTACAGCATGGAGTTAATGGTGATTGCCTCTGGGGAGGTAGAAACTTGAATGTTCTTTATGCATTTCTTTTTGCTTGCTTGTATTTTTTATTTCCTATAATAATGACACATTGATTTTATATTAAAATAAACAGTTAAACAACAAAGGAAATAATTTGGAGATTAGGGATTTTCTGGTGTTTTTGCTTCTACTTTCAAAAATCAGATTCATTTCAACTGATCAATTTTTTTTCTTCATACATTGGTCAAAAAGTGAATGCTTTGAATGAGTTTACATTCTTACAATTACTGTGTACAATTACTGTGGATGCGAGATGGGGCATGAGATCATGGAATAACCTGAAGTCATTAGAGACAGTCAAGGTGCACCGTCCCTTCCCTTCAGTATGATGAAGAACACAAACCATCACAGTAATACCACTGTATTAAAAAATCCAGTGACCAGGAACATTCACTTTTGAACAATGTGTAGCACTGACAAGTTTTCCTCCAAACTGTTGTCAGTCAAACTCCCTGCTCTCCTCTGAGGAGGGCATTTTAACCCCTTTTTCCCCATGAGAAAAGGGAGGCAAAAGCAGTGAATGAACTTGCCCAAGGGCACACAGCTAGCAGATGATAGGCTGGGAATAAGTCACAGGGGTGCTTGATTTTAAGTTTTGAACACCTGGAAAGCCACATAATACCAGGCCTCCGTGGGGCTGCCCTGATCATCTCAGCCTGGAGAACAGCACCTGGAGCTGTTTGGGGTCTTCATGGCATGAAACAGGGACACGGAGTGGAGCTAAGTGATCCATGAGAGTGAGCAGCCAGGCATCATTCCCATTATCCTGGCCCGTAAACCTGTGCCCTTTTCAAGCTCCTTCCAGGCAACCAAAGTGAGGGTCCTAGTCACAGAGTCTCCACTCATTGTGGGGACAAGTGGGATTACCCCACTGAATGGTCCCATGAGTTGCCTGAGGCCAAGCTAGGTGGGACCAGCAAGAGGGGCTAGTGTCCAAATTCAACTTCTTTTGGGGCTAGGGGACCCCAAAATCTTCTAGTGCAAGGCAACTAGTGTTATTCATGTAGCTCTAGACTGATGTCACCTCTGCCCAAATTGTTTGATGCTAGAGCCCCAAAAAACTAATTTTCCTGTGCACAAGACAACTCTCCTACTTGCTCTAGAATAGGAAAGAGACTTAATAAATTCCACATCCCCATGTCTCACCGTTCAGGATAGAGTATAGCTATGGGAACCCCTTCCCACGTCTATGTTTACAAAATGGAATTTTACTCCATTTACTGCTTCTTCTACATAACTTTGTTTGCTAATCCTCAAGCTGAAACTCTGGGAGCATTGATGCTTCTTGCACATAGGAAAAAAAGACAGCTGTTACCCTCCATGCCAAAGAAAAAAATACTGAGGTCATTAATTGGCAGATGGGCAGCATTTACCTATTCAAATCTCTGCCTTTGGAGATTTGTATTCTCTTCTTACGGATCTGAGTGTTTTCTAAATTTCCTGAGTGCACATAACTTATAGTCAAATTAAAACATCATTATATAAAAAAATTTTTTTTGGTTCTCTCATGGGACTTTGAGATCATTCTCTGTCATACCTGCCTCGCTAGTAGGTGTGGAGAACAGGGAGGAGGCGTGGAGAAACACCTTCAATATGGCCATCTGATGGCTCTAAACACCAGTGACCAGGTTTGAACTATATGGAAAGGTATGGCCTATGGTTGGGGGCATAGGGTGTCCTACTGAGCAGAGTTGAAAACTGGAGTGAATTCAGGGCCTCTTCCCTTGGTCCATAACAGGATGAGATAAACGAATGTTGAGAAGATTGAAGATTAGAAGGAGATAAGATGACATTTCCAGAGAGAAGTAAGAGTGAAGGTGTGTGGGTGAGAGAACCAGTATAGGCAACTCTTTCCTGGAGCTCACTGCCGTCTCACTTTGAATGGTCTACAGCAGCTCTTTTGGCCATCCCAAAGGCCAGTATAAGTAAACATCCTGGGGCCTAACTAAAGGGCCAGGGATGAGGCAGGGTGAGGGGTGGCCTTTGTTCACCTGTATCCAGAGACGGTAGGTGTGGGGGTTGGGTGGGGACCAGGCACAGGTGGTCTAACCCCAGGTGCTCTTAGGCAACAGACGAAGTGACTGGGGCTCCTCTGGGAAATGAGCAAGGCCCCTCCTTTTGCCCTCACTTCCTCAGTGGGGGCTCCTGGCTGGCCCGAGACACGGATTTCCCATTAGTGAGTTGGGCTGTGGGTGGTGCCTCCTTGACCTTCCACTGAGGAGAGCAAAGTGAAGGAGCTCAGAGCAGCGGAGGAACCAGGGCAGAGCGGGTTAAGTTGAGCTCTGATGTTTCAATATAACTGCAGCTCCTCTCCACAGACACTGCCACTCTCATTATCTCTGTCAATCACATCCAAGCAGCAGAACTTCCAAGTTGCTCTCTCTGGCTGACAAACTCTCTATTCATGTTCAAAGACCTTCCTGGGCTCTGGAAGCCTAATTACCAGCACTCCGACTTGCCTCTGCAATTCTCTTCCTTAAAGCCTTTCAATTGTCATCTGTAACATCCTTTACCGCCACCACCTCAGTGGTTTCTCATGAGCGAAGCTGCAGCGCAGCAGCTGGGAGCCCCTCCTGGCTCTTTCCCAGGCCAGGTTGTAAGAAGCTTTCTGAATGGGCATGAAGTCACCTCCCACCTCCCATAGGGAGCAGAATTGCACTAGGGGCTTTATTTTGGAGAAATACAATAAAATCAGAACAAACTGCTGCTTTACAGATGTTCTTATTCCCTCTGAGATGCATCTCAAACGTCAACTATCTGAGAAGCCTTCCTTCCCCTTCCTCACTCAGATGTTCCCAAAGCCCCATGTATACGCCACTGGACTGTAAACCCCTCAAGAGTAGAACTAGCAAGCACAATGCTGAGTCACAATTAGCATACCATGACTGTGTGTTGCAAGAATAATTTGGGGATTCTGGAAATCTAATATCAGAAATTCTATAATATTTGTTTTCAGCATAGGTAAATGCATTGACAGAAAATACCGTGAATGTTAAAGCTTGCCTGCCAAACGGTCTCATAATCCATTCTCTGTGAGCTGAATTATTCTTAATCGGATTAAGGTCTTGGGTAAGAAAAGATGGGCCTGCTTTTTTTGGCTATCATTTCTTACTCATGTATCAGACAGTATGGATGGAGCCAGGGTGCCACTGATTTCATGAAAGCAACCTCTCTGCCAACTCCAACACCTACTGCTTTGAGGCCACAGGAGCAGAGGCAAGGCGTGGCTGTCCAGATAATAGACACTAACTATGGTTGTCACTGGGACCTGGTTAAGGATGCAGCCATTTCACCCACTCCAGGCTGGACCCACTCTGCCCATGGCAGCGGGGAATACTGTCACAGAAGTACTCCAGCTTCTCTTGCACAACCTCTGGGAAATTGCCACCGTTCTCAATCTTATGAGCAACTACCATGGTCATAAACCTCTGGCTGGATAGGGGGCTTATGGATTCGCAAGCTTATGAGTGCCTCAGGGTCCACCCAACCACAGAGTTGTTTACAGTGTGGCTGTTTGCCCAGTGGACCAAGATCTGAACTGGGGACAGCCCTTCCTCTTGGAGCCTATGAGTTGGGAAAAATAAGAACTACCCCCCAAAGTGATGGGAAGAACAAGTGGAGAACACACATATGTAGGCTTTGCAAGCTGAAATCCTCTCAGCTCCAAGGGGAGGGTATGTATTCAAATCACAAAAAGAGGAGTGGTCCCTGGGGAATGGCCCAGGGTCAAGGGCAGTGTTAACATCCAGGCAGGGCTTTCCACTGGAGCCTTATCAAAGGAATCATCCTAAAAAGACTTCCTCATCCTTTAGTAATTATGGAGCAGAGATTCCCATTTGGAACACTGCCAAAAGGCCTCTACTTAAAGCGTCTCAGGTAAACTTTCTCTTTCCTTTCCCAGCCACGTTCCATGAGGGCAGCCTGGAGGCGATTGACCCCCGGCAGACAGGGCCCCACTCCTGTGGCCCATCTGTAGCTGACCAGCTTTGGGAAGGCTTCTCAGCTCCTCCTCTACTAGTAGGTGACACGGGCTCCCAGAGGAGTGAATTCTCAGGGAAGAAGGGCTTTTTATGATTACCCTCCTTACAGCTGAGGACTGTGAGTCCCGCACAGAAACTGCAACTGCCTTGATGAAGCACAGCTGTCAGAAGCAGAGCAGGCTGGGAACTGAGCCCCTGGCCCTCATACCAGGGCTCCTTCCCTTCTGTCATGCATGAGGAAGAAGAACACAGATCCCAGGCTCTGTGTAGGGTAGAAGGGTAGAGTTTCCTGCTTAATTTGGGGCCTGACCTATTCATGATCCGTGACCATTCAGAACCAGCCTGTTGTCTCTTGGGTTGGAGTCTGTGGCTTGGGCACCTCCACAGGCTTTGTGGTCATTGGAACTGTCATATCTCCAGGCTGGGCTCTTTCATTAGTTCAAATATCCACGCCAAGAGTGTCCCTCTATCCCCTACCCTGGATACCTCAAGTTCAGGTTATGAGGCCCTGAGCTGAAAACAGGAGGGCTTGGTATGCTACTGCCTGTGTGACTTGTTGGAAGGGGGTTTGTGGCAACCAGGTGCTATGGACACTCACATCTTGGTTGGACATATCCCAATAGGGTCTCTCTCCAAATGACATGACTTCCCACATGACAATCCCGTAGCTCCAAACGTCGCTGGCCGAAGTGAATTTGCGGTAGGCAATGGCCTCTGGAGCTGTCCATCTCACGGGGATCTTTCCACCCTGGAAGGAGGAGAAACATGGTCAGCCCAACCATCAGCTTTCTGGTTGAAGGCAGGAAAAAAAAACTTGGTGTGCACAGCCCCACTCCCATATCTTTCCATATCTCGTGTCTTAGGAGGCCCATGCCAGTCCCTGCCCCATGGAACCATATGTTGCTGTGCCTACTTAGATGAGCTCAAGGAAGTGAGCATGGCCCAAGCTCGTCTCACGCCATACTGGGCACACCACATGTGCCCTGATTCACCACATATGATGCTAATGTTGTGGGGAGGTGAGAGGAGAGTGTGCAACTGTGGAAATCACACTAGAACTACATGAGATTGGCTATATGTGATACAAGTTATGGTTGTCTTTGTTCCATGGCAAGGCAAAAGCTACAACATTTGGGTCCAGGGGAAACACAATGACACAAAAAAGAAAGAAGAGTGATGAGGCATACCTCCTGGAGGAGCCTCCCACTACAAGATCATTTCCATTGTGAAACTCTGCAGCCTGCAGACAGCCCCGGGCTGCAGTGGGGTTTCATGGGCCCAGTGCTGTGTCCTCTCTACCTGATGGCTGTTCCTCCTGTCCTTCAGTGGAGGTGAAGATACTGGAAGATGGAGATCGCTTTTCTAAGGGGCCACCCTTAAGTTCTCCTTCTTGCCCTCCAACCCCATACGGGAAGTTTCTGACTTGGCTCTCCACTTGGCTCTGCTTGTCTGCCAGACCTTGACCAGCACCATTTACCCAAGGGATTTATATCCATCCATTCGTTCATTCACCCTGTCAACAAATAAGCAATAACCACAGCCTTGTGCCAGGTCCTATTTGAGGGGCTGGTGTCCCAGAGATGAGCCACCTAGTGTTCCTTTCCTCAAGCTGCACAGGATGGGGTCAGGCAGAGCAGACAAGAAAACAGAAACTTAAAATGAATTATTAAAAAAAAATTCAAGAGAGAGGAAGGTGAAGATAAGGGTGGGTACAGAGTGCTCTGAGAACCAAAGGAGACTCCTTATCATAGCGAGGGGTCAGGAAGGATGTCCAGGAGCAGTCTGGGAGGCAGTTTCCTGCAGTGTTTGAGAACTTCTGGAGCCTTTGGCTGGGTGTGGGTACCAGCACTGCCCCTTTCTACCTGTGTCATGGGGGGCAAGGAACCTACCTCTCCATGCCTCAGTTTCTCATCAGCACCTACACAGTCAGGTGTTAACTATTATTTTCACTATGCTCAGCCCTAGAGAACAAGTAGAAGTTAACCAGGCAAAGTAACAGGAGGAGGGAAGTGCCGGCAGAAAGCAGCATGTGCAAAGGCCGGGGGTAAGAGAGGGGAGGGACCTGCAAGCCGTCCACGAGAGCTAAAGCACAGAATTCCTAAGGGGAGCAAAGGGAGGCGAGCACGGAGCAGGAGGCAGGCATGGTCTCTCCTGTCCAGCATCAATGGGGCCTATGGGTATTAAAGTGGAACACTCACTGAGGCTGCCCTCCACAGCTCACCATTCTCCAGAGCAAATATGATCCTCATTTTCAATTCTTCATGCCAAATACCAGTATTTTGCCCCCATAGTGCTTTCTCCATGCCTGGACTCTGTCTACCCCACACGACATGAAACCTGTGGCTGCTGGCGGCAGTGGTGGCACAGGGCAAGGCGGCTGCCCCCTACTCCTCTCCACGTTTGCCTCATGCCTCCGCCAAAGGAGACTATTTTTATACTGACCATTCTTGCAGTCTGCTCACATCACCAAAGATACATGGTGGACGTTAGCAAAAATACCTTAAACATGTATAAATGGTTAATCTGAGCCAGAGAGAGAGAGAGGAAAAAAAGGAGCAAACTGCAAAGTATATTTTTATCTGGTTTCCTATCCGGGGACTGAGAGGAATAAAGCCAACCTGGCCTGGACCTCCCCAGGCCCATCTCCAGCTTTCTGCAAAGAAGACAGTCCTGATTTTCCCTGAGGATGATGGCAGGCTTTTGTGGTGGGAGACGTCTTCTGCTCAAATGCCAGCAATGTGACAAATGCCTGGAGGGCAGGCTTGGGCTGGCTGCAACAGGACACTCTGTTCTCACCATCCTCCAGAGCATAAAGGAGTTGACTAGTTTTTATCTACATGGTACCCATGGCTGGGAAGAGAGGTGGAAAATCCACCCAGTGAACCGGGAGCTATTGCACACCTGCAGGCCAGTGTCTGATAGCTCAGAGACCCACGTTGTGTGTCGACATTAGGGAGGAGGTTGTTGCCACACTCTGAGGTGGCCTGGGCTCCCCAAGAGGAGAGGGGTTTTTGCTTCCTCAAAATACATGGGTTAAGTGAGGTGAGAGAGAGCAGAAGTTTAATTAGTATGATTCTGCATGTGTGCGTGTGTGTGTGTGTGTGTGTGTGAGAGAGAGAGAGAGAGTATGAGATTCTGTGTGAGTGAGAAGTTGTCAATACGTGTGAGAGAGAACGAGAGACAGAGAAAACGTGTCAGGCAGCGTGGGTCTGTGTGTAAAGGAGAGAGAGGGCTTGCTGATCCTGTGTGTGTGTTGGTGTCAGAGAGTGGGGAGGGAGATGAAAGTGTGGCTCTTCTGAATTTCAAAGCGGCATTTGGTTTGGGAGTCTGGAAGTGTCCTCCTCTGCCAAGTCTGGAGCAGACCCCAGGGGCTGTCAGTGACAGCTGTGGAGCTGCTCCCTCTTGCCTGGAAAGCCGCAGTGCCAGAGTCACGGCAAGGAGCCCCCAGCCCTCCTGCCACCTTGCACGGTTGGGCCTCACTGAACACGGAGCTTGGCCTGTCACTGCCACCCCCTCCATCCCAGCAGGCTGCCAGGTCTCCAAGAAGAGCACCCCCACCCCACCCCGGACAGGCAGCTGACAGCTTGTCACGACCGGCTCCCCCACTCAGTGGAAGAGCTGGGGGACACTGATCTCACCTCAGAGGCAGAACAAAAGGAAATGCAAAGTCAGGGAAACACGAAGATGGGTGATTTCTTTCTTGGGAATTTTAAACTTCCCTTCTATCTTTTCAAACATCACATTGTCAGTGTTGCCTTCTGATGCTCAGAGGTAATTATGGGATGATTACTTAACATGTCTTCAATTATGTGAAAGGAAATCTATTAATTTAGAGGATGGTGACCAGCCCTGTGGAGGGGAACAGAAGGAAAGGAAGTGGGATGCTGCCATGGCAGGCAGAGTTTCTGCTGGCCAGGAAGGTCCCACTGCTGGACAAGGAAGGCCACAGCCAATGCATCCACGTGACTGTGAAGTGCTCTAAGTGTCCCTGGCTCCCCAGTGCAGGCATGTGCAAGGGGCACAGAAAAGTGCTTGTTCTGCTGGGTGGTAGGGAACATGCAGGAAGAATTCTCAGGGTGGTGAAGAACGGATGGGGCTCACTGGGAAGGAACCTGCATCCATGTGGGCACAGAAGGGCTGACACTGGGCCTGAGGAGAACACTGTCCCTGGCATGGGTTTTTGCAGTGCACCAGATGACTTGCCTCCCCCAGGGATGCTGAGGGCAAGGTCTGCATTCTGCAGGGACAGCATTTGTTCAGAGCTGCCATGGGGGTCACTGTTGGCGCATGGGGGAGAAGAAAGAGGAGACGAAGAAGAGGAGAGGAGGAAGAGGCACCTCACCATCACCAGGGCTATGAGTTCCCTGTAAGACTTCACACATGCACCTTCCACGTGGACCTTCCACACAGAGTTTTGCATGGAATGGTTGTGCTGCCAAGAACTTCTTCAAATGTTTGAAAACCACTGTTTCAGATAATTATATCTTAACTCAGACTTAAGACAAACTTGAGAGAGAGAGACAGAGTGTGTGTGTCTGTGTGTGTAAGCCGATGAACTAAGAGAAGATCTCAGGCAGTGGATAAATCCTAACTCAGCCATCTTCAGGTCAAGTCTGACTCATACTCACACCTGCCAGCAGATCTCAGCATGGAGACTTCAGTCCCTAGGCCTCAGCTGGCCTGCAACAAGCATCTCTGTACTACTCATTGTGTACTCACTGCCCTGCTGGGGACATGGCAATGATGAGACTCAGCCCCGCCCTAGAGGGGCGGTGGACCTCCCTGATGCCACCCAGCCAGCTCACTCTCTTGCCACAGTGAGATTAGGTAGGCATAGCACAGAGCTTTGGTTCTAGAGCCTGCCCTAATGTGACGGTTTCCAGGCTGAGGTCTGATTATTTATCCTGGAGGAGCCCAGAGGATAGTGCTTCTGTGCACCTGGGCACTGCTACAGTACTTTTCTCCACCATCCTGTGTGAGACTAAGCCTCGGTGGGATTATGCCAGGAATCTAGACACTTATGAATATCGTGTATGTGATCATGTACTTGTTCACCAAATACTGGACTCGTGGTACATGGTAGAATCCGCTTGACGCTTGGAAGTGATATGTTTTTGACTGAAAGTATCATGTAATCGCTCTGGATTTCATAATGCCCACTACTCCAAAAGGTATATGATATATAAAATATATTGGGGTTGTGAAAATCCAATATGATAGTTACACAACCCACACAGTATATTACTGTTACCTTTAAATAAGAACTTATTGAGTGTTGTGTGCTGAATTGTGTCCTCCAAAACAGTATGTTGAAGTCCTAACCTGTGATACCTGTGAATGTACAATCAAGTTTAAGATGAAATCATACTAGATTAGGATGGGCCCTAAAATTGCTGCTGGTGTCCTTCCTTATGAGAAGTCCATGCAAAGATATGAGGCACACAGGGAGAACACCGTATGGAAATGGAGGCTAAGACTGGAGTACCGCATCTACAAGCCAAGTACATCAACGACTGATGGCAACTAGGAGGGAGGCATAGAACAGATCCTCCTCTAGAAACTTTGGAGGGAAGATGACCCTGCCAACACCTTTATCTCCAGAACTGTTAGCAAATACACTTTTGTCATTTAAAGCCACCCAGTTTGTGGTACTTAGTTACAGCAGCCACAGGAAACTAACACATTGAGAATACACAATTTTACCAGGTACTAGTTTAAATATACTATTAAGTTCCTGGCAGCAAAGCCATGAAGGGCTACTCTTAGGGGGCAGTGGGATTTTGGAGTGAAGATTGTGCTTCCTCCAATACCTCCAATATTTTATATTATAGCCCCTCCATTAACCGCAGGGCCCCTCTAATATTTCTTCAGTGCTGTTGATCAGACCTCAGCCACAGTCCACACCTTGGAGGACTGTCCTGTGCCGGCATGCCTGAGGGAGAATTCCATCCTCATTCTACTAGCGGTGTCCCCAGACTCAGGCGGCCACTCCAGGCCTAGGTAGCCACACTGTAAGTGCACAACACTGGCTGAAGGCAAGGCCAATAACCCTCCTCTCTGCATACCCAGAAGGCCTAGCCCAGTGATTCCCAAGGTTGGCTGTCCATTGGAATCACATGGGGGAGAATTTTTTTTAATGCCATGGGCATTCTAATGTATTTAGAATTTCTGGGAGTAGTGCCTAAGTGCTGGTGTGTTCTAACATGCTTCAGGTGATTCTAATGTGCAAACACGAGTAAAAGCTGTGGTTCTCAAATTTGAGTGTGCATCAGAATCTTCTGGAGGCCTTATAAAACTGGTCTCAACTCACACTTTTAACTTTACTAGCTCTGGGATGGGGTCTGAGAATTTGCCTTTCTAACAGATTCCCAGTATGGTTTTCACACTTTGAAAAGCACTGACATAGATCAAGCCAGCATAAGTCATGGATTGCATTAGGTTCCATCTTGAATACCAACTCTGATCATTGTTAGTGGATGAATTGAGAAGGATTCTGAGGCATCATCTGGGCTCAGCAAAGGGCTGTGACTGATTACTACACATTAGAATAACCTGAAGCATGTTAAAACCACCAATGTTTGGGCACCACTCTCAGAGATTCTAAATAAATTAGAATATCCATGGCAATTAAAAAAACCAAACTTCCCCAGTGTCTCCAATGGGCAGCCAGCACTGAGAACCTCTGGGCTAGGCCTCCTGGTGTGCAGAGAAGAGGAGTATTGGCCTTGGTGAACAATGTCTGCCCTGGGTGAGGGACACCCACTTGTACCCATGGCAAGTATTGGCCAATACTGCACTAGACCTCAAAAGATCCTAAAATGATGAAAAAGCAGCAAATTGACTTCACTAATGTTTCTGTCAAGTATGTCTGTGGCCCAGAGGAAATGGGGAACTGAGAAGAAGTTTGCATTTTCTGTCAAGAGTCACCGTGGAGTTGGCAGGCTGGACACACCCCTTGGAGCAGTGACCATCCTGACTGTGTGGTTGACCAGCCTGGGCGAGGCATCTGCCTGTGCGAGGGGCTCTGTGCAGCCCTCTGTGGACAAGTTCAGACACAGATGGCCCTGCCCTCAGGGGCATCCATGTGACACACCCCCTCCTGTTCCACGGTCACTTCCCACTGCCCTGGTCTAAAGTGGGCTCTAAGTGTCTAAGCATTAAATTAGAAAGGTATTTTAGAATGAAGGTCTTAAACGAAAGCACTCTGAAAGTACACTGACCCATTTTCCTCAACCTAATCAGTAAAGTCATTTTTTTCTCCAGATGAGACCTATATCAGTCAAAAAGGAAAAGAAGTTTCTGCCTAAAAGGTTATCCTTCTCTGAGTGTTACTAGCTTCTAACAACCAGTGGAAATGGCTTCTGGCTGCTGAATTGCAACTGAGTCTATATAATAAAGAGGCTGTTCCCAGTTCCCCAGGATGCCAGGAATTTGCATGAAAACAGTCTCTCATCTTCTAAAAGAGTTCATCCTGCCCTGCTGCTTATTTCTTTCCAGAAGCCACAATCTTGATGGTGACACTGTAATTTATTACCATGCTAAGGATTATGATGCAACATACAGAGAATGCGGAATGTTAGGTGGGAAGCAGGCTGCAGGAACAGGTGAGCTTTTGGAGAGGATGGTCCCGTTTGTCATGCAAATGGCACATAGAACAGAAAAAAAAGGGCTGGGAGAAAAGACAACTCGAAAAGACACACAGCGTTAGCTGCAGACAAAATTGTTTCTAAATAGAATGTTTTTCAAAGCTTTTCTTGAAGCATTAGCTGCTCCTCCAAAATGAATGACACAATGTATTTCGTACTAGTAATAAAATATGTGATTTGAATAACTACAAATGGAAAAATTTACAGTCGGGTGGGGTCCCCGCTGCCTCTCCCCTGAGCTCTGTGAGCCCTGAAACCCTTCTGTGAGATGCTGCGAAAGGTAATTGCAGCCTAAACATCATT
The DNA here is from genome assembly GCF_041146395.1 of Eulemur rufifrons. Taxonomy (NCBI): domain Eukaryota; kingdom Metazoa; phylum Chordata; class Mammalia; order Primates; family Lemuridae; genus Eulemur; species Eulemur rufifrons. Next base: position 120,677,073 of record NC_090989.1, read on the forward strand.
TCCCAGCAGCTAGAGAAAGGCCTATTTGGACATAAATTAACTAAAAATATGCGGATGATAGTGTGTATTTCATGTGTGAAGAACAGAAAGGCCACTTGGTGACATTTCCCAACTGGGAAAAAAATCCTGTTCTTCAACCAAACAGACATCGTTTCTCTACACTGTACCGTCAGGGCAAACAGCTGTCTTTACTGCCCACACCCAAACAGCCCGTGGGGGCTAGGATATGGGCATTATTATTATTTTTAATCACGCAGAACTTCTTGAGTTTACAATTAAAAAGAACGGTGGAGAGACAAGGGCTAAATAATTCACTAGCTGCCTTCATTCATCCAACAGGCAGGCAGGTGGTCCCGTCTCTGGGCCAGGCCAGGGTCAGCAGAGGGGGAGGGAACATCACTTCTGCCCTGAGTGGGGCACTGTCCAGGGAATCCCACAGAGGTAATTAGCTCAATAAAGGCACAGGCTTACTCTCTCCTTGCGCAGTCCCCGAAGCCTGGACCTTGCTATCAGGTCTCCTGAAGAGTCTGCCCCTGGAGAGAGCCATGGGATTAACTGGCCCAATGGTCTTTAGATTCTCGGTGCACTTTGCCTCCCAGCTGATAGACCGCCCATGGAGAGAGCTGGCATGCCATCAGGAAGGTAGTAAGCAGGGATGCACCTGCCCTTCAAGGGGGGTAGCGGGGAGTGAGCCTCCAGGCCCTTTTGGTGACAGGTTGGCTTGGAGGACCATGGAATAGGGGACAGGTAGGGCTGAGGAGGCTCAAGGGTCACCCTGCTGTCCACCTTTCACTTCCTAGGCCATGTTCATTATGTCAACAATTGCTTCTCTGAAGATGGCAGGGATTGTGCTTTTTCCTAGAGCCCCTCTACCACTGTGCTTCACTGCTGCCCACCCTAGCCCTGGTCCACCCTAAGACATCATAGTTTTCCTTTCCTTTTCCAGCCAGTGACCCCGGGCCTGTCCTGTGTCTCCATGGCTCCTATCTGTCAGTAGGCCATGGCAGCCCTCCCACCTTTGCCCCATATGTCTCCCCTGTGACCCTCGGTCACCTGCATTCTTCTCCCATTCCGTTCCCGCCCTGTGCACAGAGGACCCATGGGCTTCCTGCTGCGCTGTGGCAGGGCTGCACCTGCTACGGAAATGCAGCTGGCAGGGGCTCCTGACATAGCAGGGCGAGAGGTGAGGGCTGCTGAGTGGGGGGATGCTCTGTCTCCAGAGAAGCCTGGAACTCTCAGATGGAGACCTCTGTCCAGCTCTGTGGGAAGCCTATGGTGTATTCTGTTGTCCTCGCTGAGTTTACCACGGCCTTCAGTTTTTTTTTTCCCTCTTATTCACAAGACAGAAGCATCTGACAGACTGTCCATGGCAGCTCATTTTAATAGGTACACTCAGTATACTTCTTATTGCAATGTTTGATGCCTTACCATGTACGCTAGCCACGCTTCTAAACTCTCTTCCTGCCCCTGCCCTCCAACAGCTATTTAAAAATAATTAGTCACATTAAATAGCTTAAGCTCTTCTGGCCTCCTGAACTTCACTCCCTTCTTGGCACTGCTTCTCCCTCGAACAATCCCAGCAGTTATAACCAAGTCACTTAACCACTCTGCCTTACCGTCTCCACCTGCCAATAGGGATAATAATGCTTAATTATCTCAGAGGGGTGTTTGAGGAGCTGTTAGCTAATGCTGGCAGAGTGTGCGAGTGTGCCGAGGGAGGCTACTCCACCTGTCTCCCAGCACGAGCCCTGTTCTCTGGGCGTCTGTGCTCTGGTGGCAGTGAGAGATGGCCAGGGAGGGGGAGAGCCAGCTACGAACACCATTGAGGGGGGCCAGCTCTTTCCTGTCTTCCACATTGGTTATGTGAACCAGGTTTTCTGAGCCTCCCTTACAGACACCAGGAGCTGGGCAAGAGAGGAGGGTGGCCATGGGTCTATACCTCATAAAAGGTGGAGGGGGCTTTTGAAACTGGGCCCTCCCATGCCAGATCCTGTGCTGCCTTTTCCTAGAATTGTATAACAGGCAAGAAGAAGGAAAGGTAAATGGAGAAGTGTGTTCCCATGTATGGAGGGCAGGTGGCATCTTTTGTCTACCGAAGGCAAAAAAAGTATCGGCTTGTGTTTTACTTTTCCAGAGCACAGGTCGCGTAACTTTCCGCCAAGGGTCCCACACCACCTATGCTGCCACCCCTGCTGCCCGACTCACGTGAGTTCTGGGACACAAAAGAGTGTGTCAGTCTACTGCATTTTTGATGTTTGAGAAGCATCTGTTGAGAGATAAGAATATTATGGTGCACCTCAAGGTCAAATGGGGAAAAATGTTTATGCTTTTGTTTATAAATAAATCATCAACACTCACAGCATACAGACTGGGAATAGGTTAAGAAGACTGAGGGCACCCTGTGTGAGGAAAGGGATGCAGAAATGAGCAAATCTCACAGACTATGGCAAGAGAATAATTTGGTAAAAGGCTTTGAGAAATGAACTTTGACCAAAATTTAAAATATTCAAATTCTTAACATCACTATAAGGGCAGGATGAACATCATGTGGCTCCAGATGTGACACCCTGAGAAGGACATGCCACCATTTATGTGCTACATAGTGCGTGACCCAGATCTAAGAATGAGAAGATATCAGACAAACCCAACACAAGGATGGATCTATCAAAAAATATGAATGGTATTATTTAAAAATGTTAATATCATAAAAATGATTATGAAAATGGTCCTACTTAAAAGAGACTAAATTGACATGACAATTAAATGTAATATTGCATCCAAGACTGGATCCCGTACTAAAAAAGTGCTATAAAAGACATTTTGGGGATCAATTAACAAAATTAGAATGTAGACAGTGGATTAGATAAAACTATATTCTATTAAATTACTAAAATTGATAATTGTATTATAGGTATGCAAGAGAATATCCCTATTCTTAGGAAATACAGAAACATACACAGAAGTGTCTGAGAATAAAGAGCCATGATGTATGTAACATGCCTTCTCAGAGTTCAGAAAAAATATTTCATAGAGAGGGCGAGAAAGAGAGAAAACAAATAATAAAGAAATGGGAGCAAAATGATAACAAAAGGTGAGGAATCTGGGCAAAGGTTATTTGGGTATTGTTTGCATTATTCTTATTCTCAGAACTTTTCTTTACATTTTAAATTATTTTTTAAAAATTTAAATTTACAAATTCTTTGATTCAGCAATTTCTCTTGAAATTTATTTTACAGAAATATCTGTACAAGTACGTGGAGATGTCTACATAAGAATATTCACTGAAGTGCTGTTTGAAATGATACATCAGAAGCTATCTAGACAACCACCCAGAAAGAACTTGTTAATAGTTCCTACAGTTCAGCCACACAAAGGATGCCTGAGAAAGAGCCTGAGAAACAAACCTACAGGTGCAGCAGCAAAAGGTTTCCAAAGGGACAAAGTAAGGTACAAGAGAGGAAAAGGTTATATTCAGGATATATGATTAAGTAATAAAGTCAGCCCATGATCAGTTTGTTCAGTATAAGACTGTTTTTGAGACTATATAAAATACACAAATAAATACACACTCACACAAAGTTGGGAAGGAAACACACCAAACTATTGATGATAGTAACTTCTGGGAACTGGGAAAGAGGAGTCAGTTTCACTTTTTACTTTAAACACATTTTTTGGATGTTTTGAAGCATTCGTTTATAAATAAAACCATAATAACATTTTTAAGTGGTATTCTAGAGACTTCTTTGGGTCTCTTTCTGATGGGCTGAACTAGTTGGGCCAATAAGCCCTCTTTCTCCTGACTATTCTGGATTGAGTCCTCCTTCTGGTGTGGGAAAGGCAGTAGGGCATTTTGCAGGCCAAAAATCAGATCAATGGGTGAATGAGGCTGGTTATAACAGTCAGTAAGAGAGTCAAGGAAAGGGTCAAGTTCAGGGTTGGAAGAGCAGAAATGGAAAGCTCTCTTACTCCCACTATGAAAAGCCCAGTTCCCTTTGGGGCAGCCATATTGCTCCCTGGGTGCACTGATCATTCTCCTACTTGGTATCTCAGATCTCCGGGGGCACATTTGTTACTCATTAATTAATGTTCTAATTCATTCCACAAACATTTACTGAGCAGCACGTGAAAGCTCAGGGACACTGTGAGAAAAAGAGAGAGCCAGGCCAGCCACTGGGAGAGAAGAACTCAGTGGCTGGGTAAGAACATGAGGAGTATGGCAGAGGCTTTGAAGAGCTCCTGAGCAGGGTGCAGGAGGAAACTGCAGTGAAATTGGGCACAGCTTGCAAGAGTAGCGTGAAGGGCGCAGTGCAGGCTGGCCCACAGCCTGAGCTGCCCACAGTGGCTCCCAATCCCTGTTCGTAAAGCCCCTGATTCTATTGGCCTGCGTAGGCCTACACTACAGAAACCTCACTTGGGGGTGTGCTGGGGCTCCCCAGCTCTAAACTTTAGCCAATGCTGCTTGCATCTTCCCTGTCCTTTTCCCACTAACTGATCTATTTTCTGATCTACCTTAGGATTTACTTTCCATTTTCCCATTCCTCAGAAAACCAACCCCTAGAGTTACTCTCATATTCCCAGACCTAACCTTCACCCATCCTGGTGGGTCTAGACCGTGGTCTTTGCTCCCCGCCTGCCCTGACTGGGCTTATGGGATCCCTGGGATGGTTTACCACATGGCCATCCCAGCTGGGTTCTCCATGGTGGGAAGAAGAGACACCTCAGTTTCTGTCTGTTCTTTGAATCCTGGACTTTACCTTTCTCTGTGGCTCCTGGGGGCCATTATCATCACCTCTACTCACCAGACTTGGGATCTTCTTAATCTCGCCACAGTCTGAAAGCTCAGCCTAGCACTGTGGGGCTTCAGCTCCAGAGTCTTCTGGAATTGTGAGAGCCATAGCAGCACCTGCTGCTGAAAGCCACACACTCCTCTTTCCAGAGGGTTAAGAATTCATTTTATGTGAGGCTAGTGAACTGTGAGTCTCCAAAACAATGCCCATTTCCTCCAGAGTCATGGTCTCCCAAGGCCTGGGAACTTACTCATATTCACTGTATTGCAGGGGTCAAAAAAGCTCAGAAAATAATTCTTAACCACAAGTCAAGAGAAGCCCAGGGAAGGTCCAAAGCTCTGTAGCCTCTGCACATGGTAAGCAAAAGCCTTCCCTTCTGGTTCTGTTGACCCTAGAAGTTCGGCACCTATAGGAACATTTAGCACCTCCCAAGGTCTAGAAGACTTTTACCTTTCTGGGCCCCTCAGGGCTGTGTTTTACTGCCTGTGGCAAAGGATGGGTGAAATGAGGACAGGTGGGGAGCAGGGCATACTAGTTATGGAGCAGAGTAGACGTGAAGACAGAGAAACAGGGCCAGCATATCTATGGGGCAGGTAGGAACTTGTCTGCTTCCCCCCAACCTGCTCTTGCCTCCCACCAAGAAAACCCCAGACTGCTTACATCAAAGGTGCAAGCAGAGTGGAAAGTGATGGAATAACCCAGGTCTGAAAGGCCATGGCCTGTGTCAGGGATTGGCAACCTGGGAATACATGAGAATCTTAATGTTCTTGGCCAAAGGTCACTCTGAAACTTCCCAGGCAAAAATCAAAGAGAATGTGATGTTCAGAATGTCATTAGGTCGCGTTTCCAAGCAGAATAAAGGAAGATTTTATTGGGTTGTGGAACTACCATCCAAAATAGCCTCTTGTCAATGACAAGTGCTGGCTGGTATATGGTGGCTGGAGTTGGAAAACATAATTTTGCAGCCATGCTAATAGAGACTGGTTTAGACAAGACTCACCAGTGGATGCTGAAATGGGTGTTGGGGTGGCTTTGATAAGGAGCAGGGTATTTGTATGGCCTAACAGTATCTTCCCATAGGTGGCTAATTAGTCACAAGAGGAAAAAATAGGTAATATATACTGTATGTAACTATACTTTGGAGAACTTGGATAAAACCTTGACCAGGTGATCAAAAGTACTTTGGGCAGATGGGCATCAAGTGTCCCAAGATATGATAGCCTAGGAGAGACACAACATCATTTATGTAGGATTATGGCCAAGAATATAGAACCTGAATCAGAAAATAGCCAAAGGAGGAATGTCTTATTAATGAAATAAGATGACTTGTATTCTTTAAAAAAAGGTCAATGTCATAAAAGACGAAAGCAGTGAAAATACAGCCATGTGTCACTTAAGGATGGAGATTTATCTGAGAAATGCGTTATTAGGTAATTTCATCATTGTGCATACATCATAGAGTGTACTGACACAATCCCAGATGGCATAGTTTACTACACACCTAGGCTGTGTGATATTGTCCTAGGCTACAAACCTGTGCAGCACGTTACTGTATTGAATACTATAGGTAGTTGTAACATCATGGTAAGTATCTGTGTATCTAAACATAGAAAAGGTACAGTAAAAATATGGTATTGTAATATGAGAACACTGTTGTATATATAGTCTGTCATTGACCAAAGTGGCATGCACATGACTGTATTCTCGATTAAACGAGATTAAAGAGACATGACAACTAAATGCAACACTTGATCCTAGACTGCAGGTTCTGGAGGGCATTCACTTTGGCAGAGATTGGTTTTGACAAAGTTAAAAATCTGATCCATGGTGTAGATTTATTCATCAAATTTATTTTGAAATTTTATCCAAATGAAAAGTTTTTTAAAATCCCCTTGTTAGTTGATCAGATATCTAAAGGAGTTTTCAGACCAAACAATGGCATTTCCTTTTGGCATTTCCCATTTCATTGCATTCTTATAAAATGCAACACAATGTCCCTGGAATATTCTTTAAAGACCAGTATTGGGCATGGTATGTAGAGTCTCTTCTAAGCTGGGAAAAGTTTGATTGGAGACAGAAATGTTGACCATGTAAAATGATCCATTATGATCATGTTTGATGGCCTGTACTTTTCAAATACTGAACTTAGAGTGGCAAAACCCTTGCCCCCAGCCCCTCAGCCCTGATCCACCCCTGTAACACTCTGGGAGGTGGAGAGAAAGGCACTGGCCACATCCCACACATGGACAGCCTCATATAAGGGGTGAACCCACAATTTTTCCTTTCCTTTGATTCAGGTATATGTTCTAACATAATTATTTTAATTTTGATCTCAAATGGTCTCACATGCTTAGGCCTGCTGATGGTTCAACTATTTCTTATGCCTAAATGAAGTACATGCTTTCTGAAGGTGATTGAACAGACTCTAATTTCCCAATATAGGTACTTTTGCTATAATACACACATTTCGAAAAGCTTCATATTCTGCAAAACAGCAAAATAAAATAACAGAGCCTATGGAGAGAAAATACAATTGGAAGAGACCATTCAAAATCTCACAAAAACACAACAATCTTAATAACAATAGCAACACAGGTAAATTATTAATACAACCTGCATTTGTACTTGGTGTATCAGTTCATTGATTCTTTGCAGGCTTTAAACCCTGGAATTTGTGCTTCCTCCTTGGAGATGTAGGTCCTGGAGGACATTCACATCTCTTAGAGATCAGTTTCATCCAAATTAAAAATCCAATTCAGTGTGTAGGCTCTTTGTCATAAAATTAAAATTTAACACAAAGGAAAACCTGTTCGGGTTCCTCACCTTCACTGTCTGCTTCACCAGGAAACAGAGTGGAAAATACAGTGGTTCTGGAAACTAAACCAGCCACTATTTGCACTAAAGAATGGCCCTTCTGTCAGTGTTCAACTTTTTTCTTAAGGTCTTCTCATTGTGCTAAGGCTTTCTCTTTATTTGTAAGAAAGCTTGTCCCATCCCCTATTTGCTTCAAGGCATAAATATCCTGGAAAACAATCGTGTGAGAACCACTGGACTTCCACACTACACTGACATGGATCTCCCACTTACCAATAACACACCGAGTGAGTCTGCACTGCAGAGACGCGCTGTAGCAGACAGGCTGTGTCTCCGTTCCCACTGTATGGAGCACCTCAGAGGAGGTGAGGGCAAATGGACATTTATCAAGTATCCACTGGGTGCCAATTGCTCTGCTGGGCACTTTACATATTTAATATCATCCAGTTTTCACAATCACACTGAAATGTAGGTTCTTATCACCGTTTTACATATTGGAAAACTGAGGCTCATGAAGTAAATGCCTCGCCTGGGTTATAACAGTAATATGTTAGTAGCAGAGCCGGGGTTTAAATGTTAGTCTCATTGTCACCCAAGCTTGTGCTCTTTCTTTCCATCACTTTGGCTAGACTTTCCTATTCGGATCCTCACCACTTGCCTTAGAATCTGAAAGGAAACAGTCCTGTTCATTACTAATTACATTTAGCATGTCATGTATCACTGAAATGGATTTCTTCCCTAAATCAGGTAAAAGTATTTTACTAAGGTCCAGAATCGTTTACTAATGATTTAATGGTTTATTAAAATGATTTCAATACAACATTTCTCTCTTGATCTTTACAGTAGTCATGTGATATAGGCCAAGCATAATACATTATTCCCATCTGACAGATAATGGAACAAAGCCTCTGAGAGGTAAAGTAACTTGCCCCAAGTTAACAACTGGCAGAGCCAACACACAAACTGTGTTTTCTGGCTCAAAATTCAGCCTTGTTCTGCTAACTGCTGAGAGAATCACCCTTTAGAATTATCTACTGTTAAGCCCCGTGCATTGAATTGTCTGTCATTAGAGCTATTGGGACTTGTTATGTTATGTGATTTGAAATGTGGTGAAAACATTGAAAAATAGTACAAGGAAAAATGAGTTTAGTGTGCTTATCACTGAAGATAATGATTACTGGCAGGGTAATGGGTACTAAAAGCCACAACAAATAAATAACAACAAAAAACTTGAATAATGGGGTTTAAATGATGGTGCCTTTTTTTTTTATGAAAGTAATTTTCTAATACAGAGAACTATTATAGAATAATAATATTGTAAATCATCATTATTTTAGGATAATAGAACTATAACACGTATAACAGGAAGAGGTAATTTAGGAAGAACATAAGCTATCTTAAAGTGATATTAGAGGACTTTCCCCCGCTCCCCACCCCTTTCCTGGACAAATCTTTGCCCTTTTAATTTCTCACAGATTTTCCAACTACAAAGCCATTTCATGCCATTTTATTAGGGATGTCAATTTAGAAGCACATGAACGTACATTGCTCAGCTCCTGAGTTTTCTGCCATCTTCTATAATCCCTGGAGTGGGCCAAATTCCTTTTCAAAGGAGAAGTCTTCAAAAATGATGGGGCCTAAAGTTGGGGGCCCATGGCCACTCCTGGCTAAGCCATGGGCCAGAGCCCTGGAGTTTGTGCCCTAAACAGATAGTAAGTAAGAAAATCTACAGGGAAAGGCAGGTATCCTCATCTCCTCTGGCTTGGAGTAGCGAGATGCCAGTGTGCTGGGGTCATCGCCAGGCACAGCTGGGCTGTGACTTTGCATTTTAATAGAAAACCCCACAGACAGTTAATGAATAGGAGACCAGCCTTGCCCTTGTCACCTGGGTCCTCCCCACTCCTCTCTGCATACTGGTCTGCTCCTTGGTCACAGGGAATAAAGGAATGAAGATTTTACAGGTCTCTTTGAAGAATAGTCATTGCTGACCAAGGAAAAAGAAGTCTGCCTCCAACAAAGGAAAAATCTGGCCACAAGGAGAGGCGAGCAGCCTGCACTCACAAGCGGCATCCATGGCTTTGAGCTTTTCTTTATGGCCTTTTTTCTCTTTATCAAACCCCCAGATGGCATATACTCTCTAAGTGAGCAATATTAGTAGAAGTCTACATGGATCTTTTCACTTAGAATCTTCTTTTCCTGTTTCTTACTCTCTCACCTTCTCACAGGGAAAGGGTTTACTTGAATACTTTTGTGGGGGGATTAAAATTAAATCCTCACCTCTGAAAGCCTTCCTGCATATTCCGCCTGCAGCTAGGGTGCTTGCAGTGAGCATCAGCACAGCGGCCTTTGATCTGCCATCCCCCTGGTCTTTCCCTCCCTCGCTCTTGCTCCCTCTTGCTTTTACTCCAACTCACTCTTTCCTTTACCTCCGCTTCTGTAAACTGTACTGGATGAGAGTTTCTTTACTGTCTTTAGATTTTTAAATTCAGCTTTCCCAGAGGAAGTGTAATATGCTCAGCCTTGATAGTACTGGTTTTGAGTTACCAGGGTCTTTAGAAAATCATTCTTTCCTGTGTGCTCTTGGAGGGCTGAATTGTAAGGCCTAGTTTCCCTTTCCTGGATAAATACTTTGCCTTATAGATATTTGTTAGACCCAGAGGCCTTTCTTTGTGAGGGGGCTCTGCTCTGTGAAAGGCCTATAGCCCAAGCCCTTCAGTTTCCTAGAGGGCCCATTAGTCTGGGTGTACAGGAAAAGATCCCCACCTTTTGTATCAGTTTCTCTAACAATACACAGGACTCCTGTAGAACTAAACCGAGATTTGCAAACTCCTACAATGTCAAAGCTGGTCAAGGTTTTCAAAACCTGAGCAGTCCCTTTTATTTAACATCTTGTGGTCACCGCTCGTTGAAAGCAATGCTTCTGCTAAGATGCATTGGCACCCCAGTGAACTCAACCACCAAGAGTTATAACTTTTTTTTTTTATCTTTTAAAAAAATCATATGCTGCAAGGGATGCTCAGCAGCTCCCCTGACACTTGGGAAAATTCCACATGTGCATCCAAGACCCTCCATTTTGTGTTCTATGTCCTCATCCAATGCAGTCTGACTGCCCACTTGATGCCCACTTGTCCAGTGATGGGGGAGAAGTTAGTTTCTTAGGACTTATATTAGTTTGATAGAGCTGCTGCTATGGTTGGAATGTGTCCCTCAAAGTTTATGTGTTGGACACTTAAACTCTTATGTAAGTTTTGGGAGGTAGAGCCTAAGAAGAGGTGATGAGGTCATGAGGGCCCTGACCTCAAGAGTGGATCTATGTCATTGTTTCAGGAGTGAGTTATTTATTGTGAGAGTGGCTTTGCTATAAAAGCAAGTTTGGCCCCTCTTGCTCTCTCAATCTCACCTTCCCTTGCTCTTCTGCTTTCCATCATGAAATGATGAAGAACAAAGGGCCTCACCAATGCCAGTGTCATGTACTTGGACTTCCCAACCTCCAGAACTGTGAGCCAAATACATTCCTGTTCATTATAAACTAACAAGTCTGCGGCATTCTGTTATAGCAACACAAAATGAACTAAGACATCTGCCCTAATACAATTCCACAAACTGGGTGGCTTAAAACAAGATAAATTTTTTGTCACAGTTTTGGAGGCTAGAAGTCTGAAATCAAGGTGTTGGCAGGGCCAGGCTCCCTGTAGGGGAGAATCTTTCCTTGCCTCTTCTAGTTTCTGGTATTTTGGGGCAACCCTAGACATTCCTTGGCTTGTGGATGCATCACTGCAATCTCAGCCTCTGTCATCACACAGCTGTCTTCTCTTCGTGTATCTCTGTCTGAATACCCCCCTCCTTAATGACACCAGTTACTGGATTTAGAGCCAACCCTCATCCAGTATGACCTCATCTAAATTTGATTGCTTCTGCAAAGAACCTATTTCCAAATAAGGCCTCATTTACAAGTGCTGGGGATAAGGACTCCCATGTACCCTTTTGGGAGGGACACAGTTTAACTGACAACAGGGTCCTCCCAGGGCTAACACACCCTTAACACTCTTCCCACCACCAGCCAAACAGACTTGTTTGCCATACAGTGTGCACAAGTACTTTCTAGCCTCTTCTGTTCTACTCAGACTTACCTCTACTGCCATTTCTCTTAGTATGCTCTTTGGCTTTTTCCATAGGAAAGCGGCTTCTTCCTCATCTGTGCTTGAGCACAAGCTCTCCCAACACCCTCCTCTCCTCCATACTCTGTCCCTGCTGAGCACACAGAATCTGTGTCCAGGTCCAGGATGGTTCCCATGAAGGAGAAAATGGCTACACTCTTCCCCTAATTAACTCCTATCCAGCCTTGGGTTTCAGCCCAGATGTTCCTCCCTCAGGGTCTTGTGATACATGCTTCTCCACCATATCACCCAACAACTGTAATTATATAATTAATTGCATAATTAGTGGTTTAATGTCTATCTTTTTTTGCCAGAAACAAACTTGAAGAGCCCAGGAACTATCTGTTTTGTTAACTGCAGTGCTTTGCACATACTAGCTGCTTTAAAAATATGTCTTGGCCAGAAGAATAGCCAGTAGAGGCATTACCTAGACCTGCACCCAGGTGGCTAGCACCTCACACATGATGACATGCATATGAGAAGGAGGACTTTGCCTGCTGGGCCCAGAGTAGAGAGATGTACTTTCTGAGAAACCCGACCCCTCCTTGTTCTAGTCCCTGGGGTATAGGCTGGCTCAGGCTCTGAAATCCCATACTGATCCCACCCATGCTAATAATACACAGGCCTTACTAAGAATAATTATGCTGAGTGTTTTTCAAAAGGGAATTTCAGTGAGGGTCTGATATCCCTAACTGAGCATCTGGTGACAAAGTGACCCAGGGAGAGATATCAGAGGAAGGAGGAGGCAGAATTCTGCCTGAAGGAGAATTATGTGAGTGGCAGAGTATGGGGTAGAGTGGCATTTGAACATTCTTCTCTCAGCTTAATTAATGTGGGGGAAGAATTTCCAGGGGACCAGGATTCAGGTTTTTTTTCTGGCTTCAATTAAAGGATCTCCTTGCTTGTCGTTATTCCTTTCCACTCTCCCACCTACCTGAGTGATGGCCTGCTACCCAAGCTCAGTGACTGAAACAAGAGTGAGAAACTACCTTGAAAACCACCCCATGAGAGAGGCCATGGATCAGAAAAGGAAGAAAAGTATGAATTAAATGGAAAAAGCACCAGGCACTATGGGGAGAAGTAAAGCTGGACCTGGGGTTGCTGGACAGAAAGCCAGCAAATCTTGTTTGTTCTGAAGGAGGAAGGTCACAGCCTGAGCCAAAATCTGTTAGGCAGAGGGATCAACCCTACTTAGTAGCAACTTCTTAAAGCAGTGTGGCAAAGTGCAGACAGAGGGGGCTTTTCCCTGAAAAGCTTACAGGAGGATTAGCTTTGACATAATTTTCTCCTTTCTTTGTACCTTTTAGGTGTTAAGTACATTATTTAAAAAAAATTGTAAACAGGAGCATTCCTTCTTCATGAGTCAGCAACCAGTTGTATCGAGGGACATGTATTTTTCTTTCTCCTCTTCCTCCTCTCAGAGTGATTTGGTCCCAATATCTTATGGGAAGCTGAGGGAGGAAGGTCTATATTTTGTACCTGCTTCAAAGCTGGAACTGGACTTGGGCCCTACCCACCCTGGGACTGAAAACATCTACCTGCCTGGTCTAGGTGTTAGCAAAAGTCCCACAACCTGCCAGGCACATGCTAAGGTACTGCAACTTTCTCAGGTACTGGCCAACATCCCACAACTGGCTCAGGCATTGGCCAAGATCTTACAACATGTGAGACACCTGCCAAGGTCCAATGGCCCACCTAGGCTCCGGCTAAAGTCATGCTTCTTGTCTCTGTGGAAAGGGACTTGCCCAGCCCCCTGCCCAAGCTTTCAACAGTGACCTGGGGACCAACCCACTAATCTGAATGAATACCCTGCAGCACCAGCTTAGAGCATGACAACTACAAGGGATCAAGATGACACAGGAGAACAGCTGCATAGGCTCTCATTACATCCAACCCTCCCCTGCTGGGTCAATCCTCTGGAGTAAGACACAAAAACACTATCCAAGCATTTTTTCCTCCTTCTCACCAAGTAGGAAAGTTCCCAACAAAGGAAAACAGGTGCACCACAGACCTATCTGCACTGAGATGAGAGAAGAGGTTTCAAATGAGAAGAAACTAGCAAAAGAATTCTGGTGACATGAAAAAACGAGCCAGTTCAACACCCCCAAAGGATCACAATAGATCCACCCCAACCAAAAGGAAATTGTTGAAATGTCTGAAATGGAATTCAGAATATGGATGGCAAACAAGATGAATGGAATTGAAGAAAAAGCTGAAAACCAAAATGAAGAAATAAAAAATTTGAGGACAGAATGAAAAATATGAAAAACTCACTAAAGATATAGACAGCATAAGAAAGGATATAACAGAAATTATAGAAATGAGAGTCATTTAGGAAATTACAAAATATAGTAGAAAGCTTCAACAATGGACTAGACCAAGCAGAAGAAAGAATATCAGAGCTTGAAGACAAGACTTTCAAACTAACCTAGTCAGTAGAAGACACAGGAAAAAGAATAAAGAAGAATGAATAATCAGTCAGAGAAATATGGGACTATGTGAAATGAGCCAATATACAAATTATAGATATCCCAGAGGGAGAAGAAGAAAAAAAAAAAAAAGCATGGAAAACCTGTTCAAGGGAATTATTGAGGAGAACTTCCCTGGTATTGGCAGAGATTCAGATATCTAGATACAAGATGATCATTGAAGACCAAGAAGATTCATGGCAAATAGTATATCTCCAATACACATAATCACCAACCTGGCCAAAGTCAAAATGAAAGAGAAAATTCTACAAACTGCAAGACAAAAGTAAAAACTAACCTATAAAAGAAAACCCATTGGGCTAACAGCAGATTTCTCCAAAGAGATCTTACAAGCCAGAAGGTATTAGAGCCTCATTTTTAGTCTTCTTAAACAGAACAACTGTCAGCCAAGAATTTTTGTATCTTGAAAAACTAAGTTTCATAAATAATGGAGAAATGAAGACTTTTCCAGACAAGCAAACACTAAGGGAATTTGTAACTACTAGACACGCCCTACAGGAAATATTCAAAAATGCATTATACATGGAACAGCACAATAGATATTAACCAGTGTAAAAACACCCAAAAGTTAAAACTCACAGCTCTTATAAAACAAAAACACAAGAGGGAAAACAAAACAATAAGGTATCATCCAACATGATGAACAAAATAGCATCCCACATATCAATATTAACAGTCATGAATGGTCTGAATTCCCCATTTGAAAGACACAGACTGACTGACTGAATGAAAAAACACAACACAAGTATCTGCTGTCTCCAGGAAACACATCTAACCTACAAGGACACACACAGACTAAATGTTAAGGGATGGAAAAAATATTCCACTAAAATGGAAATCAAAAGTGAGAAGATGTAGCCATTCTCATATCAAATAGACTTTAAATCAACAATGGCAAAAAAAAAAAAAAAAGAGGGAGAATCATTATATAATGGTAAAGGGTGCAATTCAACAAGAAGACATAACAATCCTAAACATATGCACATAACACAAGAGCGCTCAGATTCATAATGCAAATTCTTTAATATCTAAGCAAAGAAATAAACAGTAGCATCTTAATTGCTGGGGACTTTAATACCCCACTGACAGAACTTGGATGGACAGATTGTTGAAGCAGAAAGTTAACAAAGAAACACTGGACTTAAATGAGACTGTAGAACAAATGGACCTAACAGACATTTACAGAACATTCTACCCCAAAAACTACTAAATATACATTCTTCTCACAAGCACATGGCATATTTTCCAAGATTTATCATATCTTAGGGCACAAAACAAGTCTTGGAAAATTAAAGCAATTAAAATCATGCCATGTATCTTCTCAAACCACAGTGGAATAAAACTAGAAATCAATTCCAAGAGAAACACTCAATTCTACACAAAGTCATGGAAATTAAACAACCTGCTGCTGAATGATTCTTGGGTCAATGATGAAATTAAGATGGAAATAAAAAGATTACTTGAACTGAATGACAAAGGGACACAAGCTTTCAAAATCTATGGTATACAGAAAAAGTAGTCCTAAGGGGAAAATTCATAGCCTTAAATTCCTTTATCAAAAAACACAGAAAGATCACAAATTAACAACCTAATGTATAACTCAAGGAACTAGGAAAATAGGAACAAACCAAACCCAAAGCCAGCAGAATAAAAGAAATAACAAAGTTCAGAGCAGAACTAAATGAAATGGAAACCAAACTAAACAATATAAAGAATCAATGAAAGAAAAAGTTGGTTCTTTGAAAAGATAAACAGCATTGATAGACCACTGGCCAGAATAACCAGAAACAGAAGAGAAAACACTCAAATAAACTCAATCAGATATGAAAAAGGAGATATTACAACTGATACCACAGAATTACAAAATATCATCTGTGAATACTATTATAAAACCTCTATACAAACAAACTAGAAAACATAGAGGAAATGGATAAATTCCTGGAAACACACAACCCCCCAAGCTTGAATCAGGAAGAAATAGAAATTCTGAATAGACCAATAATGAGCAGTGAGATTGAAGTAGTAATAAAAAAAAATCCCAAGAGCAATAGCAACAAAAGCCCTAGATCAGATGGATTCCCAACAGAATGCTGCCAGAGCTACAAAGAAGACCTAGTACCTCTCCTAAAGAAATTATTCCATAACATTGAGAAATAGAGAATCCTCCCTAACTCATTCTATGAAGCCATGATCACCTTGATACCAAAGCCAGGAAAGGACACAACAAAAAAAGAAAACTACAGGCCAATATGCAAAAATCCTCAACAAAATACTACCAAACTGAATTCAACATCAAAAAGATAATTTACCATGATCAAGTGGGTTTCATCCCAGGGATGCAAGTATGGTTCAACATAGGCAAATCAATAAACATGATACATCACATAAACAGAAGCAAAACCAAAAACCATATGATCATATCAATAGATGCAGAAAAAGAATTCAATAAAATCTAGAACCCTTTCATGACAAATCAAGGTACACAAATCAGTAGCATTTCTTTATATTAAGAACAGTCAAGCTAAGAGTTAAATCAAGGACTCAATACCATTTGCAATACCTACCAAGAAAATACATTACCTAGGAATATACTTAGCCAAGAAGGTGAAAAATCTCTGCAAGGAGAACTATAAAATACTCATGAAAGAAATTGCAGATGACACAAACAAATGCAAAAACATCACTTGCTCATGGATTGATAGAATCAACATGATTGAAATGTCCATACTGCCCAAAGTGATTTAGAGATTCAATTCAATTCCTATCAAAATACCAACATCTTATTTCACAGACCTAGAAAAAATAATCCTAATATTCATTTGGAACAAAAAGGACCCCAAATAGCCAAGGAAATCCTAAGCAAAAGAACAAATCTGGAGGCATCATATTACCTGAATTCAAATTATAATACAAGGCTATAGTAACCAAAACAGCATGGTACTGGTGTAAAAGTAGAAACATAGACCAATGGAACAGAATAGGCAGTTCAGAAATAAAACCATCTACCTATAACCAACTGATCTTCAACAAAGCAGACAACAACATACACTGGGGAAAGGAAGCCCTATTCAATGAATGGTGCTGGGAAAATTGGATAGTCACATGCAGAAGAATGAAACAGGACCCCTGTCTCTTGCCATATATAAAAATTAATTCAAGATGGAAAAAGACTTAAATTAAGCCATGAAACCATAAAAATCCTGGAAGAAAACATAGGAAAAACTCTTCTGGACATAGACCTAGATGAAGAATTTATGACTAAGACCCCCAAATCAAATATGGTAACAATAAAAATAAATAAATAGGACTTAACTAAATTAAAAGCCACTGCACAGCAAAGGAAATAATCAACAGTGAATAGACAACCTATAGAATGGTAGAAAATATTCACCAATTGTACATTTGACAAAGAACTAATATCCAGAATCTACAAAAAACTCAACAAATCAGTAAGAAAAAACCAAACAACCCCATCAAAAAATGAGCAAAAGACATGAACAGAAGTTCTTCAAAAGAAGATAGAGAAATGGCCAACAAACATAAGAAAAATGCTCAACATCACTAATCATCAGGGAAATGCAAATTAGTACTACAATGAGACACCACCACTACCACCTTACGACTACCAGAATGGCCACTATTAAAAATTCAAAACAAAAATAGATGCTGGTGTGGATGCAGAGAGAAAGCAATTCTTATATACTATTAGTGGGACTGCAAATTAGTACAACCTCTATGGAAAACAGTAGAGAGATTCCTCAAAAAAATAAATGTAGACCTACCATTCAATCCAGCAATCCCACTGCTGGGTATCTACCTGAAGGAAAAGAAGTCATTTTATCAAAAAGACACCTGCACTCAAATGCTTATTGCAGCACAATTCACAATTGCAAAGATGTGGAACCAACCTAAGTGCCCATCAATTCATGAGTGAATAAAGAAAATGTGGTGTGTGTATATCATGGAGTACTATTCAGCCATAAAAAGGAATGAAATAATGTCGTTTGCAGCAACTTGGATGGAACTGGAGACCATTATCCTACATGAAGTATCTCAGTAATAGAACACCAACCACCATATGTTTTCACTAATAAATGGGAGCTAAACGATGGTAACACACAGCACAAAGAGATATAAAATGCATTGGAAACCAAGAAGGAGGTAAGGTGGGGGGGTGAGGTATGGAATAAAAACTTACCTATGGGGTACAATGAACACTATTCCAGTGACAGACACACCCAAAACCCTGACTTAAGTATTATGTAAGCTATCCATGTAACAAAAAACATTTGTATCTCCTTAATATTTTTGAATTAAAAAAAAGATAAAAATCTAAAACAGAATGCTGTTGCAGTCAAACTCACTTCTTGGTGGTAATGCAAGGAAAAAGCCCAGCCTACATGGAATGTTGACATTTGTACTTGTATGTTTCTGGGTAGCCTGAGTGCTTTTGTGTATTTCTGTGGGTGTGTGTCCCTCTAAATTTCATCATGTGTCTCTGACTACACTTTGGGTATCTATGTGTGCATATCTACACTATACACGTATCTCCGTGTGTGTGTGTGTGTGTGTGTGTGTGTGTGTGGTACTGATGGGAGCCACTTACCACAGGCTTTAGGGAAAGCTCACAGAGCCTTTCTGCCCTCCCCACAGAGCTCCCCTAACCCTAACCATTCCTCCACCCACGATGGCTGAGCATGGCATTGCTGGCCCCTGGTGAATAGCAATGTCTGGGCAACCTGGACAGGGTGATTGCCCACTCCCAGCACTGCCCTTGGTGCCTTGCTGCTTCCAGGGACATTTGTGTCAGGTCTGCACTCCTCTTGGGTGTGTCAAAGCTAAGGTGGCCTCAGGCTCTTTGCGGTACCCATGTCTCCTATGCAGATCAGGCTCAGGGACTGACAGGAGGAAGGCGGATGGCCCTTGAGGCTAAAGCTTTGACATCCTCTTGACCTTTTCTCTTATAGATCTCCTCTTTGAAAGACTTCCAAGCAAGTTCTCTGAAGAGAAATGAGTGCTCCATCCCAGACACGGGTGGCCCCCTCCAGGCGTCCTAAGCTACCTTCTTTTCTTAAAGACCTATTTACTTAGGGAAGTTGGGGCTAAACAAATGCAATACAAGAAAACCCCCCTTTTCTGAGTTCAAAATTCTGAATTTGAACAGATAGACCCAGGACAACAAAAATGACTGAGGTGTTAATTTGCGGTTTTTTGATGCTATGGTATAGAAGACTCTCAGGACTGGGGATGATCTTTATTGGGGATTTATTTTTATTGGTCTGTCCTCAATGCCTTAATACCCATTCTCAGGATTATCTCCAGGACTGCTTTGACCAGGTTTTGCTTTTTTCCTCCCAAAGAGTTGATGGATGGGGAGGGGTTCAGGCTCTGTGAAATGGGTTATGGCAAATGTGGCAGCATCAGGACGAGGGTCAGGACCTGGAGGCAAATGCTGGCTTGGGGCTCTGTGATGGGGACACCTACTGGCCTGTGCCCTGGCTGCCTCCTCGGACAGAGGTGACGGCTGGGTGGGCACAGGCACTGCCGCCCCATGAAAAGATGCTGGAGCCCAAGTATGGCCTGGGACCTTCATACTTCCCTGGGCTTGGGGAGGGAGAAGTTCTAAGATGATTGAAAATATACTTTCTTTTCTAGCTTGATGTGGGGTGGGGGAATCGGTGTCAAATATACTCTGATTTTTGAAAAATAAGTGACTGACATTTCTTGCAATGCAAGTTTGGGAAGAAAAATTTATGCTCCTTAAGATAATTTCAGTGCAGTCGTTCTCCATGTGTGCTCCAGGACTAGCAGGATCGGCATCATCTGAGAACTCACTTGAAACGCAAATTCTTGATCCCCACCTCAGACCTGTAAATCAGAAAGTCCTGGGGTGGAGCCCAGACATCTGTGCGTGTACAAGTCCCCCAGGCGATTCTGGTGTGCAGGGAAGCATGAGAACCACGGGTTTCAATAGACACAGTAATCTTAATAGTTGCCTTTCTCCCCTACTCACTCCTCACGAGTTTTCTTCAAAAATCTTCCATGTGATCACATGTACTCACTATTAAATCAGGACTAACCCATGAGCACACACATGCACAGAGGGAAGTAAAGCTCAGTGGAAATCAAGCAGGGGGCAGAGGGGAGGAGGGGATGGGTGGAAATTCACCTAACGGGTACAACAAACACTATCTGGGTGATGGGCACACTTATAACCCTGACGCAGCATAACAAAATTGATACATGTAACAAAAAACATTTGTACCCCCATAATATTTTGAAATAATACAAAAATAATAAAAAATAAATAAAAATGTTCCATGTGATCCTGTCATGAGGACCCTCAACTTTCCTTTGTGAATATCAGCTCTTCTGGGCTTCTGGTGGCTCTCTGCGTTACTGTTTTCTGTTATGGAGTGACCAGGAATAGGGAAAGTTACAGGATCTTTTTTACCAGTTAGCTTTGAAAACATACACCTGAATGTCTCTTGCTGCAGAGTAGGAATTCCAACACACTGGAAGCGCTTGTGGCAGCATCCACAACTCTCAGATAAGCTGTGACCAGGGGAAACGGCAGCAGGGGAGAGAACGCCTGTCAGCTGACATGAGAAAAGAGAAAGCAAGGAGGGAGAGGAGGAACTGGTGGGCTTGGAAGGAGAGGAATCTCAGAAGTGTCAGAAACACAGGGTATGAGAGAAGCCAGGGCTTGAGACAAGAGGAAAGAGCAGCAGGAGGAGTCAGAAGGGGAAAGAGGTGAGGGGCATCAGAGGCGCCTTGAAGACTTAATGCAATTCCCAATAGAACGCGGAGGGCTGTAGGGAGCAGGGCTGTGTGAGGGCTCAGCAAGGCTGGAGACTTCTTAGAGAGACAACCTAGGGGCTCTGAAGGATGGCGAAGTTGACACTACTTTAGCAGAAGGAACCTGGCTGAATACTAAGAAGGGAAGATTATGCTCACAAAAGGACTGGATGGGCCTCTTCCTCCTGATCAGAAGAGAAAGAAAGCCATGCTGGAATAGAGCTTTTGATTAAACCAGCATAAAGCCACTATCCAGAGATTTATGGGATCCTGCTGGGGCTCTGCCCACCAATGTCAGTTGATAAGAGGTGAAGATTGGGTTTATGAAAGTGTATATGAGCCCCAAATGCAAAGAGTTAATCAAAGATGTGGCACCTTTTCTGGTCTGTCTGTGCCCTTTTATCTCTTGGTAACATTAGACTAGAAGGGACCTGTGAGGTCAAACATTGAGAAATGGTCTATAATACAAGCATGGGAATGTTTATTGGAATACATAACAGTATTCAGAAACATATCCACCAAAAGGAAAGTTGTATAAATCATACAAGTGTTCAGAGCCCAGCCTTGCTCACTTATCTGTACCTCGTAAAGGGCAGGAATATTAGTAGCAGTTCAGAACTCTTCCCTGGTTTAGTGGGTTCATTCTAATCATAAGAAAGCACAAAGGAACAAATTCTATCTGTTCATTATTTCAGGAGCCTATTGGGAAGGAAATGCTCCTGGGTCTAGAAATAGCAATTTAAAACAGAGAAGGAACACCTGGGGGAAAGTATGGCAGAGAATTAAGTCAGAGTGAGAGATGAAGGTTGAGGACCTAGTAGGAAAAACCAGAAAACTTTAATACCTATTAATGAAGTCCTCACTTATAAAGTAAAACCAGATGTATTAGAAGATGGTGGTGTTAAGATCTCGAAAGAACTGCATGAAATAGGGGAATTAAGATGGAGTGGAGAGGTCTTAAGGACTGTCTAATAGAACTGATGATTAAGGGCAATAAGCTGAAGGTTCTACTTTTGGTGCCAAGGAGTACGCTTCTAACAAATGGACTCTTTAGCAAACAGCAAAATAGAGAAGATAAAAGAAAAGAAAAGAAAAGAAAAGAAAAGAAAAGAAAAACTACCTGAAGGTTCTGAAAACTGAACAGCACGAAGTTTTACCTTTTGCAGCTTTTCACTAAGGGCAGCTGCAGACACTGCAGTTTGCTCAGTGGCTAAAACTCCAATAGAAAAACCCACCATCTTTCTGGCAAAAAATGTGAGTATGTGAATATGTATGCATGCATGTCTTGGAACTGTACAGGTGATTTTAAATTGCACTTGCTGTTTATAGCAGCACAAGTCACAATTGCAAAGATGTGGATACAACCCAAGTGCCCATCAATACATGAGTGGATTAATAAAACATGGTATAGGTATACCATGGAGTTCTACTCAGCCACAAAAAACAATGGTGATCTAGCACCTTTTGTATTATCCTGGATAGAGTTGGAGCTCATTCTACTAAGTGGAGTATCACAAGAATGGAAAAACAAGCACCAAATTTACTCACCATGAAATTGGTATTAACTAATCAACACTTACGTGCACATATAGTAGTAACATTCATCGGGTGTTGGGCAGGTGGGAGGGGGGAGGAAGGGATGGGTGTATTCACACCTAATGGGTGTGGTGTGCACCATCTGGGGGATGGACACACTTGAAGCTCTGACTACGGTGAGGCAAAGGCAATATATGTAACCTAAACATTTGTACCCCCGTAATATGCTGAAATAAAAAAATAAAAAAGATAATGAGCTCCAGTTCCATCCAAGTTGCTATAAATGACAAGATTTCATTCTATTTTATGAATGAATAATATTCCATTGTATATATATGCCACATTTTCTTTATTCATTCATTGATGTGTACTTAGGTTGATTCCATATTTTGGCTATTGTGAATAGTGCTGTAATAAACATGGGAGTGCAGCTATCTCTTCAAAAAAAAATAAACTGCACTTGAAAGAAAAGGTATTTGAAACAGACAAGGAATTATTTTTTTCTATTAAAAAAGTATAGTGAAGGATAACTTGCTTTACTCATAGAGTAAGACTTTTACTAAAATTATTATAATCAGAATACAGATAGTAAAACTTTTGCTAACATTATTATAAACAGAACAATATAGTTGAGCACAAGAATAAATAGGTCAATGGAGCAGAATTGAGAATTGCAACATAGCTCATATAAGGAACTTAATATGTCAAGGATGGCATGTGATTCCATAAAAATGAATAATATAGAAATGGTGAGGATTGGAGATCAAAGATGGCGGAGTGGTGGTGACGGCCTGAATCTGCGCTCCTGGGAAGGAAGGCATCGATCCGGACCTGCCACAACGCTAGAAGACCGCTCCCACACAGGAACAGCGGTGTGAATCCACGGAGAATCAGCGTGGGACAAACAGAGCGAGTGAGATCTGAGGATTGGACCCATCGGAAGCAGTCCCCCAACGGAAACAGAAAAATCTCTGAACAATACACAACAGTCTCCCCCTCTTGCCAAAAGAAGCAACATACCTAGACTGTTTCACAGCCTGAGAATAGAGCACAAAGAGTCCTGTTAACCAGACTAAACCTATAAGTAAAGATCCAACGACAAATCTAGATGGGAAGGGCCCAGCGAAAAAACACGGAGAGCAAAAAGAATCAAATGGAAAGCTCATCCCCAAAGAGAAATACCAGCTCCCAACCATTTGACACAAACCAGACTCAAAGCACCAACATGTCACAGGAAGAATTCCAATTATGGATTATAAACAAGCTGAATAATATACAAGAATCGATGGATAAACAACACAAGGAAAACACAAAAAAAATACAGGATTTGGAGGAAAAATTCACTAAAGAAATTGAAATATTGAAGAAAAACCAAACTGAACTCCTAGAAGTGAAGAATTCACTCAGAGAGCTACAAAACACTGTGGAAAGTCTCAAGAGCAGGGTAGATCAAACAGAGGAAAGAATCTCAGAAATTGAAGATAACTCCTTCCAACTAAATAAGTCAGTCACAGAGATAGATCGAAAAAGTAAGAGAAATGATCTGAGTCTTCAAGAAATGTGGGATTATGTGAAGAAACCTAACTTGAGAGTTATTGGCATTCCTCAGGGTGAAGAAGATAACAAGCAAGGGTTGGACAAGCTATTTGAAGACATAATCGAGGAAAATTTTCCAGGCCTTGCCAATACTCTAGACATACAGATTCAAGAAGCTCAAAGGACCCCTGGGAGATTCATAGCAAATAGGAAAACACCACGCCACGTAGTCATCAGGCTGACCAAAATATCCACTAAAGAGTCACTTCTCCGAGCTGTAAGGAGAAAGAAACAAGTAACTTACAAAGGAAAACCCATCAGAATTACACCAGATTTCTCAGCTGAAACCTTACAAGCAAGAAGAGGTTGGGGCCCCATTTTCACGCTTCTGAAACAGAATAATGCCCAGCCTAGAATCTTGTACCCAGCTAAGCTAAGTTTTCTATACGAAGGAGAAATCAAGACATTCTCAGATAAACAAAGGTTGAGGGAATTCACCAAGACAAGACCAGCCCTCCAAGAAGTACTCAAAAGAGAATTATACACGGATCAGCACAAGAAAGATCCACGAATGTAAAACTACTCAAGAGCTAAAGATGAAATTCCAGATACCACAATGGCCCAGGAGAGAAAACATCACAATGAAGTTCTACCCAACAAGCTGAACAAAAAACTGTCTCACCTATCAGTTTTCTCAATAAATGTGAATGGCTTGAACTCCCCACTCAAGAGACATAGACTGGCCCAATGGATAAAAAAATACAATCCAAGTATCTGCTGTCTTCAAGAAACTCACCTAACCTGCAAAGGTGCATTTAGACTGAAAATAAAAGGATGGAAATCGATATTTCAAGCAAATGGTAACCAAAAGAAAGCTGGTGTGGCAATCTTAATTTCCAATAACTTAGCTTTCAAACCAACAAAAATAATAAAAGACAAAGATGGCTACTACATACTGATTAAAGGCACAATTCATCAAGAAGCCATGACTATACTCAATATATATGCACCCAACCTAGGTGCACCTAGATTCATAAAGCAAACCCTACTAGATCTCAACCAAATGATAGATAACAATACTGTAATAGCTGGAGACTTTAACACCCCACTGACAGTACAGGACAGATCCTCTAAACAGAAAATAAACAAAGACATAATGGACCTCAATAGAATGCTAGAACAAATGGGCATGGCTGACATCTATAGGACATTCTACCCAAAGTCCACAGAATATACATTCTTCTCATCAGCTCACGGGACATTCTCTAAGATTGACCATGTCCTAGGACATAAATCATGTCTTCAAAAATTCAAAAAAATAGAAATTATACCATGCATCTTCTCAGATCACAGCGGAATAAAAGTAACAATGATCACAAACAGAAACCCTCACTCTTACTCAAAGTCATGGAAGCTAAATAACCTTCTCCTGAATAATTATTCTATAAAAGAAGAAATCAAGATGGAAATCAAAAATTTCTTTGAATTAAATGACAATGGAGATACAACTTATCAAAATCTATGGGATGCAGCTAAAGCAGTCCTGAGAGGAAAATTCATATCCATAAATGCCTATATCAAAAAGACAGAAAACATGCAAATAGACAACCTAACAAATAGACTCAAAGAACTGGAGAAAGAAGAACAGAACGATCCCAAACCCAGCAGAAGGCGAGAAATTACTAAGATCAAATCAGAACTAAATGAAAAGGACAACAAAGAAACTATAAGGGAAATTAATAAAACAAAAAGTTGGTTCTTTGAAAAGATAAACAAAATAGACACACCTCTGGCTAGACTAACCAAGAGCACAAAAGTAAAATCTCTAATAACCTCCATTAGGAACATGAAAGGAGAAATCACAACCGATGCTACAGAGATACAAGATATCATCTATGAATTCTACAAAAATCTTTATGCACACAAACTGGAGAACGTGGAGGAAATGGACAAATTTTTAGAAACACATAGTCTTCCCAGGCTCAACCAGGAAGAAATAGAGTACCTGAACAGACCAATATCAAGAACTGAAATCGAAACAGCAATAAAAAACCTTCCCAAAAAGAAAAGCCCTGGTCCAGATGGGTTCACACCTGAATTTTACCATACATACAAAGAAGAACTGGTGCCCATCCTACATAAACTATTCTCCAATATTGAGAAGGATGGAGTTCTCCCTAACACGTTCTACCAAGCCAATATAACATTAATACCAAAACCTGGAAAGGACACAACAAAAATAGAGAACTACAGACCAATTTCCCTCATGAATATAGATGCAAAAATTTTCAATAAAATACTAGCAAATCGAATCCAAGTACTTATCAAAAAAGTAATCCACCACGACCAAGTGGGCTTCATCCCCGAGATGCAGGGGTGGTTCAACATACGTAAATCTATAAATGTAATTCACCACATAAATAGAAGCAAAAACAAAAACCATATGATACTCTCATTAGATGCAGAAAAAGCATTTGACAAAATTCAACACCCTTTTATGATAAAAACGCTTAACAAAATAGGCATTGATGGAACCTACCTAAAAATGATACAAGCCATATATGACAAACCCACAGCCAACATCATACTGAATGGGGAAATACTGAAAGCACTCCCACTTAGAACTGGAACCAGACAGGGCTGCCCATTGTCTCCATTACTTTTCAACATAGTATTGGAAGTCCTTGCGAGAGCTATCAGGCAAGAGAGCAGAATCAAGGGAGTCCAAATAGGGAAGGAAGAGATCAAACTCTCACTTTTTGCTGATGATATGATGTTATATCTGGAAAACCCCCAAGATTCAACCAAGAGACTCCTGGAATTGATTAACGAATACAGCAAAGTCTCAGGCTACAAAATTAATATACACAAATCAGAGGCATTTATATATGCCAATAACAGTCAATCGGAAAACCAAATTAAAGACTCAATACCCTTCAAAATAGCAACAAAGAAAATAAAATATCTAGGTATATATCTAACTAAAGAGGTAAAGGACCTCTATAAGGAAAACTATGAAACACTGAGAAAAGAAATAGCAGAACTTGCAAATAGATGGAAAAATATACCATGCTCGTGGATCGGAAGAATCAACATTGTTAAAATGTCTATACTACCCAAAGTGATCTACAGATTCAATGCAATCCCTATTAAATTACCAACATCATTCTTTACAGACATAGAGAAAATAATTATACACTTTGTATGGAATCAAAGAAGACCCCGTATAGCAAAAGCAATTTTAAGCAACAAAAACAAAATGGGAGGTATTAATTTGCCAGACCTCAAACTATACTACAAGGCCGTGGTTCTTAAAACAGCCTGGTATTGGCACAAGTGCAGGGACACAGACCAGTGGAACACAACAGAAAATCCAAATATAGAACCATCCTCATATAGTCACCTAATTTTCGACAAAGCGGGAAAGAATATACTCTGGGGACAAGAATCCCTATTCAACAAATGGTGCTGGGAGAATTGGTTAGCCACTTGTAGAAGACTGAAACAGGACCCACAGCTTTCACCTCTCACAAAAATCAAATCACGGTGGATAACAGACTTAAACCTTAGGCGTGATACAATCAGAATTCTAGAAGAAAATGTAGGAAAGACTCTTACAGACATTGGCCTAGGCAAAGAATTTATGAAGAAGACCCCCAAGGCAATCACAGCAGCAACAAAAATAAATGAATGGGACATGATTAAATTAAAAAGCTTCTGCACAGCCAAAGAAACAGTCCAGAGAATAAACAGACCACCTACAGAATGGGAAAAAATTTTTGCATACTACACATCAGATAAAGGACTGATAACAAGAATCTATTTAGAATTCAGGAAAATCAGCAAGAAAAAATCAAGCAACCCTATCAAAAAGTGGGCAAAGGACATGAATAGAAATTTTTCAAAAGAAGATATAAAAATGGCTAACAAACATATGAAAAAGTGTTCAACATCTCTAATCATCAGGGAAATGCAAATCAAAACCACAATGAGATATCACTTAACCCCAGTGAGAATGGCCTTTATCAAAAAAACCCAAAACAACACATGTTGGCGTGGGTGTGGAGAGACAGGAACACTAATACACTGCTGGTGGGACTGCAAACTAGTGCAACCTCTGTGGAAAGCATTATGGAGGTATCTTAAACAGATTCAAGTAGACCTGCCATTTGACCCAGCAATCCCATTACTGGGCATATACCCAAAGGAAAAAAGGTCATTCTGTAACAAAGACACGTGTACCCAAATGTTTATAGCAGCACAATTCACAATAGCAAAGATGTGGAAACAACCCAAATGCCCATCAATACATGATTGGATTAGTAAACTGTGGTATATGTATACCATGGAATACTACTCAGCTATAAGGAATGATGAAGATACAACATCTCTATGGTTCTCCTGGAGAGAGTTGGAACCCATTATATTAAGTGAAGTATCCCAAGAATGGAAAAACAAGCATCACATGTACTCACCAGAAAATTGGTTTCCCTGATCATCACCTAAATACAAATCTGGAAACGACACCAATTGGACATCAGACTGAGGTGGGGGGTGGGGGAGGGGATGGGGGTATGCCTACACAATGAGTGCATTGCGCACCGTTTGGGGAGTGGTAACACTTGAAGGTGCTGACTCGGGAAAGGGGGGGTGGGGAAAAAAATATGAAACTATTGTTTTTAACTTGCAAAAAAAAAAAAAAAAAATGAATAATATATTTAATAAATGGTGTTGACATAATTGTCTATTCACCTGAACAAAACAGCATAAAAATATACTTCCTAATATATATTCAAAAATATATATATTCAAAAATATATATCCATTCTTTTGTTGTTAGATAACAACAAAAGAATGGATAAACAGTGAAATATTACTCAGTAATAAACAGGAACAAATTCCTCCTCCACACAAATGAATGATTCTCTCAAATATAATGCTAAGCGAAAGCAACCAGACACAAAAGAGCATATTATCTATGATTCCACTTAAATGAAGTTCTAAAACAAATCTATGATAGAAAAAAATTATAACAGTGGTAGCCCATAACTGTGGGTGAGGGTGAGGATTTAATGGGGATGGACAAGGTGAAGCATCAGTTCCCAAGCTTTCTGGCACCAGGGATGGATTTCATGGAAGACAATTTTTCCATGCCCTGTGGGGACGGAGAAGGTTTTGGGATGATTCAAGTGCTTTACATTTATTGTAGAGTCAAACCTCTCTGCTAATGATCATCTGTATTTGCAGCTGCTCCCCAGTGCTAGCATCACTGCTTCAGCTCCACCTCAGATCATCAGGTATTAGATTCTCAAAAGGAGCGTGCAAGCTAGATCCCTTGAATGCACAGTTTACAATAAGGCTTGTGCTCCTATAAGAATCTAATGCTTCCATCGATGTGACAGGAGACAGAGCTCAGGAGATGATGAGAGCGATGGGGAGTGGCTATAAACACAGATGAAGCTTCTTTGCTTTCTCACTCACCATTTACCTCCTGCTGTGTGGCCCGGTTCCTAACAGGCCACAGACTGGTACTGATCCGTGACCTGGGTTTTGGGGACTGCAAGGGTAGAGGGCTTCCCGGAGAGATGGCCATGTTCTGTATCTTGATGAGAGTTTGAGCTACACAGTTGAATGCATTTGCTAAAATTCTGTAAATGCACACATAAGACTTGTGCATTTCACTGTATTTTACCTTGAACAAAAAAGAACTATAAACAAATATTTAACTCCAGCTAAAGATGTGTGCTAAAGCTTTTAGGGGAGATCTGATGTCTGCAACTTACTTTGTGTAATTAAAGAGAAATAAGAAAAAAGATCTATTTTGGTTTTGTATAGAAAGGCTCAATATTATAAGATAATTTTTTTAAATAATCTCTATATGCAATGCAATGTCAATTTAATTACAAAGGTAGGTGTCAAAACCTGTCAAAAATAATTCTAAATGTATCTGAAAAAATAAACATGTTTAAAAAAAATAGATAGAGTGATGGATAAACAGACGGATAGATGGATAGTTACATGAAAAAGCAAATGTAGCAAGATATTAATTATAGAATCTAGGTGGTGGGTATATGGCTGTTCTCTGCCAAATTCTATCAAGTTCTCTGTGTGCTTGAAATTTTTTCAAAATAAAATGTTGGAAAAAATAAATAAACTTCAGGGTACTAAATTTTCAAATACAGAACAAACCCCCTCCCCAGTGAGATAGTACGGGAAACTTTAAAAAATAATTTATAACCTTGGAGTGAAGAGAACTTTTAAAACAAACCAGGAAATCCAAGAAGATGTAGAAGAATACATAAATATTACATGAATATGAACCACTTTTGAAGCCAGAGGATATCATAAACAACATAAAAGAACAATAGATGGGGAAAAAGATGAATTGTATCATGTACGGCAGGCAAAGGGATAACAGCCCTAATATAAAGTGACTTCATATAAGTCTCCAAGAAACCAACAACCAACCCAATAAAAACAGGTAAGAACACATATAGACAATTAATAGAAGAGGAAATATGAATTCCCACAACAGTGTGAAAAGACATTAATATCACTAGCAGTCAGTTGAAAATTCAAATTAAAATAAAATGAGGTATCATTTTTCATTGTTGGATTAGCAAATTTTTAAAGATTGATCACCTCTAGTGCTGAGGATGCTGGAGACAGGCGCCATATATTCCTGGTGGAGTGTGAATGTTTACAAACTTTTGGAAAAGCAATCTGGCAGTAAGAATGCCTAAGAGACACACAGGAATGCAGAGGCAGAGGCATAATATGATCCCAATTTTATAGATTAAAACTTTTCAACTTTTTGAACTAAGAGGAAAACATGAAAGGAGACACACCTTACTGTTGAAATTGATGTTCAGGGCAAGTGTAGGTAAACTATGGCCTGAGCCACAAACCTGGCTGGTCACTTTTTTATAGCCCATGAGCTAAGAATGATGTTTATAACTTTTTAAAGAGTTTCATTGTAAAATGGTCACATAATTATCTACATAATATCCTTTATTTTGCTTCTTGGCCAGCAGAGCTTAAAATATTGACAAGATGGCCCTTTAAGAAAAAGTGTACCAACCCCTGTTTCAGGGGAATTGTAGTTTATTAGTTATTCTTTTCCTTGTACTTCTATGCATTATTTTGATTTTTATAATAAGCATGTATTACTTTTGCAAGTTTAAAGAAGACAGATAGCTAGGTAGGTAAGTAGGTAGATCCATCACTTTGGATGCTGTTGGAAATGGATGTAAGGAGACCAAAAGAAGCCGGGGACACTAGTTGGGAGGACACTAGTTGGGAAGGCACTGTAACAATCCAGGGGCCAGTGAATGGCGCTTTGGAACAGGGTGGCAGCACTGGAGACAGAAGAGAGGGATAGATTTTATGGGAACTTACAGGGGTTGCTGAGATGTCATACATAGATGGATGGGGAGAAAGCAGGGATGATTCCGGGGTTTCAGTCTTTAGTTAAGTAGTGCCAGCTCCTGAGATGGAAAGACTAAGGAGGGGATATTGGAGAGTAAATCTAGAGAGCGCTATTTTGGACTTGTTAAAGTTCTAAATGGAATTGTGTGAACTAGGCAGTTGGATATAGATGATTAGAGCTACTCAGGATGTGGAGGGGGAGGCTGAGCAGGAGATACTAATTTAAGAGTACTCACTCATCATGTCTATGGTACTCAAAGCTACCCACCAGCTGGATCACTGTGAAGTGCCCATCACTCTGCTGCAATGAGACATAAAGGGCACTGAGATCAAGACCTGCGCCCTGCTGCAGATGCCACTGTCCACCTTTTTGGACTCCTCCAAATCGTCTGTTCCAAAAGTTCTTCTTCCCTCTGGCCAAGGAACACTATGGCTTCAGAGTAGATGCCGAGGCTTCCTCAGAGCCTCTTCCCAAATGCTTGCTTGTCTGGACAACTGGCCGCTATTGCCTCTCCTGGATGGATGGTCCTCCTGGCATCTGGGTCCTCCAGTGGAGAGATCAGTTCAGGTCCCAGTCCCGCCCAGTATGCCCTGCGCTGGTCCCCGGCCTCATGCAGCTGCCTTTCACTCCTGCCATGCTTCTACCTGAGAATACCAACAAGGACTCACCAAGGAGCTGGTGTAGGTGGGGTCTGAGGTGTCATCCTGGAGGTAGCGGGAGAGGCCAAAGTCAGACACCTTGCACACCAGGTTACTGTTGACCAGAATGTTCCTAGCAGCCAGGTCCCGGTGCACGTAGTTCATCTCGGCCAGGTACTTCATGCCGGCGGCAATGCCCCTGAGCATCCCCACCAGCTGGATCACTGTGAACTGCCCGTCATTCTGCTGCAATGAGACACAAAGGGCGCTGGGATCAAGACGGGCTTCAGTGGTTAAACAGAGGCAGAGATGCTGTGGCCCTCTCCTTGTCAGCCTCGTCAAAACCAGGCCAAGCCGCTCACTGCTGCCCTCCTCCCTCCCCACTGCCATCCCCATCCCTTTCCTTGAACACTCTGTTCTCTTCTTGCCAAGCCCTGCTAATTTCATCTCCAAATTACATCTCAAACCCATCCACTTTTCTCCATCTCCACTGCCGCCATTCCAACCAAGTCACCGTCATCTATCACCTATAACAGCCTTCCCGCACCTGTCCCCACTCCATCCATTCTCTCCAGCCAGAGCCATCTTTTTAAGACATAAATCAGGCCATGTCACTCCCTGGTTTAAAACTCTCTAATAGCCTCCCATTGCATTAAGGAAAATCTCCCAACTCCTTAGCATGGCCCATGAGACCCCATGGGATTAGCTGCTGCCTTGCCCTAGGCCACAGTACCCCGCACTCCTGTGCTAGAGCCACAGTGACTGGCAACTTTTCCAGTCTTCCCAAAGACAAGTTCTTTCTGCTCTAAGGCCTTTATATGTACTATTCCCTGTGGTTTTTCCCCATAATCGACACCTACTTGCCACATTCAGTTTTCCCCTTAACTGTCACTTCCTTAGAGAGGACATCCCTATAACTACTCCCCTCCCTCAAATATGATTAGCACTTTCGGACTACTATCATTTAGTGTATGCTCTTATTTTTCTTCTTAGCACAGAAATTTTAATTGTGTGTGTATGTACACGCATGTGTGTATCTGTCTGTCTCTGCTGCTTGACTCTAAGCTCTTTGAGGACAAGGACCCTGTCTCTTGTGGTCACCACAGTATTATCAGTGCTGAAAACTTCAAGGTAGATAGAGAAATCTCAATAAACATAAGTTGAATGAATGACTAATACATCTCTTCCTGTTTCCAAAATCAAATGTTTAAGTCACCTTCCCTGGGTCATCTCTGGGCTGTTAGCCTTCACATTGGGATAGCCACACTTACCGCATGGGGATCAGGGGGTAGGAGAAACTCACGCCCAGTGTCTGGCACATGGAACCCCCGTAGTGAATGGGAGCTGCTGCTGCCCTACCTTGTAACAACCTGCAGTGCGGCCCTTTGTCCAATCATAGGTGGCTCACTGTTTCTTGGGTGGATGCCCTCCCCTGGTTAGATGACAGACTCTTCAGCCAATGAGCTTGTGCCTTCCTCCTGCCTCCCCCAAGTTCCTGAGTCTTGACTTTGCACAAACCAGTGAAATTGGTGGACTCTGGGTCATGCTGCCAAGGACACAATTTCCCACCTAGTCCAGCCCTGTTACACTTCAAAAGGCCAAGAATTGTGTGCTGTAAGTAGAAAGCAGCCCAGTCATTGGACTGCTCTGATTGCAGGAGAGGTGGGAGGAGGCAGGACACCTGGGGTCTAGTTTGTGTTAACTGCTAAACACAGGCCCTGGGCAAGGCAGCCACACCCTGTTCCCTGAGAGTCCTCATGTGAAATGCAGAAAGCACAGATAGGGCGAGGAGTGCCCATTCATTGAGCATCTACTGTATGCGAGATGTTACACGATATACTAATGTAATTTATCTCACTAAACGTGTGAGATATGTCATTTATGCATATGCTCCTGCAAAAGCATTTTCTATGCAAAAATAAGGAAAAATAAAAGAACCGTTGTAAAAATACCCTGTTTATTAGTGAAAACACCAATAATCAAAAAATCTAACAATGATAGCATGAATTGTTTAAGACTGTTTCTCATGCAAGATCACAAGCCCAGATCCATGTTCCAGGGGTTATGCCCCCAGATCAGCTGAAGGAGTGGAACAACCTGACTCTCCCCTCTCCTGGAGAATCCTTCCAGAGAGAGGGCCCCCAAGCACATGGGGTTTGACATGCTCCAAGTTCCAGGATGTTTCTAACTCAAAACTGTAACCACCTCCCATTCTGCCCAGGAGATTGGATGGATGATTCCTCCATAACATTTTCTTCTAAGCAGCTCCAGAAGAAAGTGCAGAGCTGCTTTTTGGAAACTCTGACTGGTTTTCGTCACATGTTGCCCATCTGTGAGAGCTGGATGTTCACTGAGAGATGCAAATCCTTCTTCTCACTAATGCACTTTAATCAACACCTTCTCAAGAAGTTAGCCAGGCTGTTGCCAGCACCACGTGCTTTCTCCAAATAGGTCTCTGGGGATTTGCCTCCTCAGAAAGTTGTCATGCAACTTCTGTATATTACAAAATATGTATCTCAGCCGCAAGTCACACAGGTTGTGTTTTTTCAATTAGGTTTGTTATTTCTTCTCTGTAAGTGTAGACAACAATGTGGGTGTCTACACTTATAGAATGTTTCCCTAAAAGAGCTAGCATTTGAGGAGTGCATTGGTGGTAGTTGAAAACAACTTTGAGAAGAGCAATGTTGAAAGTGCACGCAGCAATGTGTCTACGTTTCTGCTTTAAGTCACTTAAGTCCTCCTGGAGCTGCTTTATTATCTGATTTGTTTTAAAGTTTAGATCAGTCGTCTTTAAAGTTTCTTGGGTCAACAAAGACCAAGAAGTGGTGAAAGGTCCAGGCTCTGGAGCCAGACAGAGCCGGTTTGGATCCAGGCTCAGCTGCTCACTGGCTGTGTGAGCTTGGGCAAGTGATTTAACCTCCGGAGCAGTGATTTCCACATCTGTAAAATGAGAGCACAGTGTCCATTCTTCATACAGTTCTGGTGAGGTTAAATGAGATAATACATGTGAAAGGGCTGAGCTCAGTGTCCTGTGGATACTAAGATGGCAGCAACAAACCCTGCTACTATTAGCAAGGCCTTAGTAATGTCTCACAAATTAGTGCCCCTCTGTACCTCAGATGCACTAGGAGAGAGACTGAGGACACCTCGGGCCAGAACACTGGGTTCCTCATGGCTTCCTGGTGTGTGGGAGAGACATCCTGAGACCACTGCCCTTGGGGAGCCCAGTTCACGGTGCATTCTGAGCTTGGCAGGTAACAGGTAGGCACCTGTAATTATAGTAGATGATTGAGACCTAATGATGCAGGCCTATAGATTTCACCAATTAATCAGGAAACCATGATTTCTAATACCTGACTTTTGAATGACAAGTCATATTTCATAGAATATGTTTTGATCCTTAAAACTGGTCCTGTGAAGTAGGCAAGGCAGGCAATATTGTATTTTTTTCATAGACAAGATCCATAAAGGAGGTCCAGAATGCTTATGTGATCAGCCTTAAATCATTCTGTGTGGTTTTGAGTTATAACAGTAATCCACATCTGGGATGGCAAATTGCTTCTCCACTGCTGGCCCATCTCTGATCAACTGGTACTGGCTACCTCAAATACTGCATGGAGGAGAAGGCTGTGTATCAGCTTTTCAGGGAGAAGAGCCATGATTGATTAGATGCTACACTTATCTGTGTCTTCTAACTCATGTCCAGTCCTTTTCCACTGGAATATGCTGACTCTGCAGTGGGCAATGCATTTTCTTTAGGATCTGCAGAGAAACCACATATCAAGACAGGCAGGGTTGTGTCTACTGAATTCACAATCTTGATGAAACCTAAAGATGTAAACCAAGTAGGACTTTTCTGATATATTCAAATGTTTGATGCTCAGTTGATTGGTATAATGCCTCAAGAAGAACTTCCAGAGATATGAACAGCAGCATACAAAGATAAACAAAACAGAAAAAGCAAACAAACAACTTACGTCTTAGTGACTTTGGGAAAGAACCCGGCTCCATGATGAGCACATGGTAAAAACATAGTGCAGAGAAGAAATACTGGCCTGGGCAAAGTGATTTAAACTTTCTTCCCTTCATGAAGTGCTTTCTGCTGAAATTGCTTTTCTGCAAATGCACTGAAGCCACTGGCTGGCCCTTATATTAGACAGGAAGGATTTAGGTATTTCAACTTTCATTGACAAATCCACTTCAGGAAATGAAACCCTTATTTGATTTGTTTGAAGAAAATGAATCATAGATTTTTTTTTTAACTGAAAGGAACCTTTCAGGCTCATCCAGCTCAATGCCTTTAGTTTATAGATTGGGAAATTGAGTTAACAGATTTGCTCAAGGCCACGGGGTGACTCACAGTAGAAGCGAACGCAGAAGCCAACACAGAACCGCGATCTCAGGACTTCCGATGTGGGTTCTCTTCCTGTCATCTGGGCTGCTGTCTTCTAGCTTTGGCCCATGCATGGGCTTCCCTGAGGAGAACTGCCCCTGTTGGACATTACTCAGTGGCTTCCAAGGGTCTTCTAGTTACGGCCATCTGCTAACAAACCAGCACAACCCCAAGGCCGCGCTTTAGGCAAGAAGGCTTTACAGAGCACGTCGGCCATCCTTAGCTAAGGCGTGGGACATTCATCAGGGCTTCAGAAATTGTTCCTACGATTAGGGAGAGCCACCAGATGAATACCTTGGATGTGAGGGCCAAGAAGGAAATATTTAATCATGAATTTGTATGCTGTATAATCCATGGCTCAGTCATTTTTTAAAAATGCTAATAATGAACCATCTACTGAATGTGTGGTTAAAGCATAATGGAGTTCCCAATCCCTCCAGAGTGTAAGGGTTTCTAAGCCCTGCACGCGTGGACTGTGAGAAGCTGTGTCCAATGTACTGACTGAATCCCCAGTGCCCAGAGCCTCTCAGACCCCGACCCAGGGCCAGAGCTGCAGTCACTCTCCAAAAGGAGGAGTTGGAGGGGACAAAACAGCTGCAAAAATTGAGGACTAACCCTTTTCCTTTCTTTTCTGAGTAGCAATCCTAAAATTATCCTACTTCCCAGAAGATGGACCCTGTAGAACTGAACTGATGACCTATTTTTCGATTTTATCAAGCAGCAGATACATCAATTAATGTTGCTATGCTCCAGGGTTCGGTAGTAAGGCTGAAATTAGATTTATAGATTACCTGCTTCCACGCCGTGTGAGGAGTCAGAAACGCTTCACTTCCCCTCTCCCCGCCTGGCGCTGCCTGCCCGGCTGCTCCTCTCTTGCCCTGCCCTCCCCGGTTCCTGTGCTCCTCTCCTGCCCCGAGGTTTTCTCCCACTGCAAGCCTAGCCTCATCCTCGTGAGAAATGCTGGTGTCCAACATGCCTCCGTGACCTGGGCCCCAAATGGAAATAGGCCCTGGGAGGAGAAGGGTGTGGAGTTCTGATTTTCTGCAGGTTTCTAAGAATAAATCTCCCTGTTCCCCTGCATGTTACAGGGAGGACATCTGATCACAGTCCCCAAATCATGTAGTGACTTTCAGTGAAGTCCAATCAGGTGACTGGTGGGAAATAACTGACTCCTGAAAGAGTCTTGAGGCTGGTTCCAGAAAATACTTTTTCTTCTAACATTGCTTTCTCTTCATGTTTATTTGGCTGTCTTCAAGAGATCTCTGATCACAAATGAATGACCCCAGGAAAGCACAGAACCTTGCCTTGCACTGACACGAGGGGTGTGGCTACAAGGACAGTTAATGAGAGAGCATGTACACAGAATGACTAGACCTCTCCTGCCGCTCCCTAATGTTTCTGTTCACATTTTTCATTCAACTACCACACATAAGGTGCTTACTGTGCTAGGTACTGGGGTTTCAAAATACAAGACATCACTCTCAAGGAGGCTGCCCCAGGCAAAGTACATAGGCCTCATCATCTATATCAGCTGTCTCTGGAAAAACAAAAGTCACCACTGCCTAATGACCCAGACTAGGCGAAAAGTGTATGCTTGCCCTGCAAAGACCTTAAGTACTGTGCTTCTAGACAAATCCTCCAGCTACCCCTCCACTGCTGCCCCCAAGCCCTGCTTCTGAGTGCTGGAGCTACCACACAGTTGCCAACAGATTACCAGACAGGTCCACTCTTACTCTGGCCTTCAAACACACTCTCCTGTCAGCCTACCTGCCCGCTCCCCAACCTGTCTGGCATATGCCCCATTCTCTAATATCAGATAAATTCTCCTCTTTTTTGAAGACTCCCTGGCTTCCCCAGGAAGATACAAGTTCTTCTTCACTTATGAGGTCTCTGTAATCCACTCACAGAAACAAAAAGTATAAGATAGTCAAGTGATTGCTGGAAGTTTTGGGCACTCAGGTCTTCAGGGACAGGGGACTACATCTGTGGCAGGTTCTGTTGCATAAGATGGACATAACAAGTTCCCCATCCCTTATGTGTGAGAAGACATCAAGTTGATGTCCCTCCATCAAAATGCGGGGCCTATTTTCTCCTCTTGAGTCTGGGTGGGCTTGTGGCTATGTTGGAAGTGACACTATGTGACTTCTGAGGCCAGGTGACAAAGGTGATATAGCTTCCCCTTTATCCTCTTGGGATGCCTGTTTTTGGGAGCCAGCTTGCTCTGAGGATGCCCAAGCAGGCCCCGTGGAAAGGAGTCAGCTGACACTCAGCATCAACTGCCTAGTATTTGAGCAAAGGAGCTTTTGAAGATTCCAAGCCTCAGCCCTTGGGCCACTCCAGCTGACTCCACATGGAACTGAGGTATCCCTAGCAAATGCTTCCCAAATTGCAGATCCATGAGCAAAATAAATTGTTGTTGTTTTATAAGCCACTAAAGTCTTGGGGGTGATTTGTCACATAGCCTTAGAGCAAGATTTCTTTCATCTCTACAGGCCTGGCATCCAGCACAGCACCTGGCCAGAGTGGTGACCCATCAACATTTCAGTGACTGACTATAGGAATGGCCCTTGGATGTGCAGCCACAGCTATTGTCTGGTTGCTTCGGTGATGATTTTGTGTGTAGCCTGCTTCTGGATGCCACCCTGACGTCTTTGCTTAGAAGGCTCTGCCCTTCTTTGATGCTGCCCACTGGACCCTATGCTCTTAGGCTTCCCAGCCACCCCCAGCTGAGCCTCTTGGTCAGTGGCAGGTTTTGCTTCCTAGCCCATGTTGTCCGCTCCCACTCCCCAGACATCAGCATCCTGGCCATCCTCAACTCACTCCTTTTCTGAGTGGCTCTGTGATCTCCTACAGAAACAACAGTGGCTCCATTGTGGGCCTGCTCCATTTGGGGGCATGTTCTGACAATGGTCTTTTATAGATCTCCCAGCCAAAGGCCCTCAGCTACTCCCCACCTCTGCTGCAGGTTGGTTAAGAGTCTTCATCAAGCCCAGAAAAGAACCGAGAATACTTATTACAGTTTTCCCCACCCTCCACCCCCGCCAAGAAGTGCCTCCTCAGAGGGCAGGTGGCTGGGCGTCAGAAAAGGGGAGCCTGTTTTATCCGTAAATGAAGAGAGCTGACTGGGAGGTGGCTGTGCTGGTGTCTGCGGGAATCACAGGGCTACGTAACAGCCAGAAGTCTCTTCAATCTCTGTGATTCATGCAGATGCCAATGGCCACTCTTTGCCTCTCTCTATTCATTTTATCCATCCTGCAAGCATTTATCAAGTCTCTATTCTATGCTGTCCTCCTCCAGAGGAGCCCACAAGCTCTGCTTTGTTCTCTTCTTTTAGCAACAAATCTCTGCTAAGATCTCCGACACCCATTCACATTGGATCAGGTGATTCCTGAATGGTGGGTTGTCCTCACGGGACCCTTCTCCCCAGCCACCGTCCACCTGTGTCCTACGTTGCATCATCCATGCCTGTGAGCTGCCCTTACCCTGAGGAAAGAGTCCAGAGCCCCGTTCTCCATGAACTCGGTGACGATCATGACAGGCCGGCTCTTGGTGACCACGCCCTCCAGGCGGATGATGTTGGGGTGGTCGAACTGGCCCATGATGCTTGCCTCACTCAGGAAGTCCCGCCGCTGCTTCTCCGAGTAGCCTGCCTTCAGGGTCTTGATAGCCACAGAGATCTCCCTCTTGCCTGGCAGTTTCAAACGCCCCTTGTACACCTCTCCAAACTCTCCTGCAACGGCAAAGAATGCCATTATTATGCTCTTCCTTCCCAGTCTGTGGAACCGTGAGGGATGGCATCTTATCAGGAACAATGGAGCTCAAAGTGGAATTGTGATTAAAGTGGCAGAAATTGAAATGGTGTTCTCTCATTGTAACTACAATGTCTTGGCTCTAACGGGTTCAGGACGAACACAAATGGAATACTAAAATGTGTTCCTTACCTTGGTTCTTAGAAATAGTTTGGGTAACTTAAGAGGAATTTCAGCATATATATGAGTTTGTTTTTCTCCACATTTAATTTTTCATTTGTGTCCCGGCTGAGATAATTGAAATGAAATGGTCAGTTTCATTTTGGCAGTATCGTAATTCATTTTTACCAGAGCCTGGTGCAAGAGCATTCAGGGGACAGTGATATGTGCAGATACTTTGGCCCTCTGAGTGAGATGTGTGCTGTTTATGTTCCTGCATGGCTGGGAAAGCATTGTGTGTATTGAGTGCCCTGGAAAACAGATACTGTGGAGTCCGGAAGGAAAGAGGTTTGCCTGTGAAAGATAAAAGGGGAGGGAAGCAGGATTAGGCAGGAGAAGCCCCAGCTCGCCAGGCAGACCCAGCCAATGCAGAACCGACGAAGTCTCAGCCAAGCCAGTGGTTAGCTCCAGAGCAAAGAGCTCCCCTTCCAGAAACAGCCAGGCCCTAACACCCCCACCATGCTCAGTCTCTGGCTGGGTCTCTGCAGAAAGCCGAGGCAGACCCTGAAAGTGCTACAGCTGGAGGCTGTCAGCTAACCGCACTCCTGGCAGCAGAACTGCAAGTTAGCTCTCCAAGCAGGCGCGAGCTGCACACCTCCATTGGTGCTACAGCATTTAAACATTTTCACAGTAAAGTCACCAAGAGTAAACACAATTCTGGTGACACTATTTCATAGCTGCTTAAAAAAATCTGTTGAATCCTGTTTAATCTGCTTTCAAAAGTTATTTTGTGATTTGACTTGGCTTTGTAACTTCCAGTTCTTTCATGTGAATCAGTTAAGTATCTACTTGTAAGTGCAGCAGTGAACGTGTGTCAAAGGCCTGACAGGAAAAACATGATTTTCTGCTGGGAAAACTTTCTTTTTCACTTTCAGCTTCTGGAAGAAAATGATGGAGCAAACTGTGAGCAATCAGATAAATTACTGGCCACATTAGAAAGACAAATTAACATTGCTTCTGTGATTTAGTTGTGAGTTTCATTTGTTTTCTGCTGCAAAAAAAAATTGGAAGGAAGCTGCATGAAAGGACTTTCACGTAAAACCACTTCAGAGTCAACAGAACTCGATAGAACCTGCGGGTGGACTAAAGGGTGGCTTAAGAACCAGAGGAAGATTTCAACATGCACTTTATACTCACATAGACATCATTTGTAACATTGCTTTGCTCTTTTTTTTTTTTTTTTGCCCAGGCTGGACTTGAACTCTTGGGCTCAACTGATCCTCCCACCTTAGCCTCCCAAGTAGCTGGGATTAAGGTGTGTGCCACTGCTCCCGGATGTAACCTTGGGTGTGACATTGATTCACATGCTGCTTTGGTAAACTGCTTGGGTTCAGACCGAGACTCATTCACGTTGGTAGCTTTCACATCCACTGTAGTGCCTGGTACTTGGCAGGCATGCCAATAAAAGTTGGGTATCATGTTATTATTTGTTTGCTTTTGCCTTGCTCACTCTTGGGTTATAAACTGCTGGAGGTTCTACCCCTCCTTCATCTAAAAAAAGTAGAAGTATCAGTATTTAAATTTATAAGTGAAAAATGTTTATTGCAGCATCATCTTCTATAGACAAATACCACATGGCTATAACCAGGGGAATGGCTAAAAAACACGAATGTCTTCTGAAATGCTATGAGCTATTGAAAACAAATAGATGGGTGATATGTATTCACTTCAAAAAATGCCCACATTATATTCTTAAGTGAAGAAGAGAAGGAAAGCAAGTTATAGCATGTGATATACTGTATGTGCCCATGTAGGGGGGGTGTGCGTGTGTGCGTGTATGCAAAAGAAAAATAATGGAAAAACACATATCAAATTCATGTTAAGTTCAAA
This sequence comes from Eulemur rufifrons, assembly GCF_041146395.1. Classification (NCBI taxonomy): domain Eukaryota; kingdom Metazoa; phylum Chordata; class Mammalia; order Primates; family Lemuridae; genus Eulemur; species Eulemur rufifrons. The sequence continues at coordinate 120,719,448 of NC_090989.1, forward strand.
TTATATTTAAAAATGTTTACACTAAGAGGGTGGGATGGGAGAAGGAAGAAGAGTTAGTAAACTTAAGTTACTTTATCTTGTTTGAGTTGTTATAATAAGCATTACTTTGGTAGTTAAAATGAGTATAAAGAAAGGTATTAGGCAATAGGGACCTCTCACATATATATATACACATATATATATGAGTATTTGTATGTATGTATGTATGTGTGTATATATACGTTGCATGTATATATGTGGTATATATATATGGAATCCATCCCTCTGACACCTTGACCTAATAGATGTTCAATAACTATGAGCTGAATGAATACAAACTGCGTATTTGATAAGCACACTGATTGAAGAATATTGATTAGTATTTCTTCCTTGTTTCCAGAATAATGAGTCCTATTTTCCTTTAGGGAAAAGCCATAGTTGATAGTTGAGGGGAAGTGTATGCTAATATTTCCTCTTGGAGGAGACAGTACACAAATATTTATTTATTGACCACCTACTGTATGCTAGGCACTGTACTACGCATTTTGTACACTTTATCTCATTCAATCCTCACAATACTCCTGTAAGTTGGGTATTATTATGCCCATTTTACTAATATGGAAACTGAGGCACAAGGAAAACATGCTCTAACACATCACTGTGAGAGCCAGAGTTGTTGTCCATGCCCCCATGTCTTTCCCTGACATACTGCCTCTAGATAGTGGTGCCTCGGTTAGCATTGCCGCAGAGAACACAGCCATGTGAATATAGTATAGTTCAGAGACCATCATGCCCTAACTGTGCAGGTCCAAACAGTTGATATATAGTGACTGTCGCAGCAACTCAGTATCCAGGTAAAAACAAAAGAAGTGGTACTGTTTTATAGGGGGATATTATTCATCTAAGGCTCCTACCTGGGAGTTGGGTAGGATCAGAATATTTAGGACTCAGAATACTTTTCAATTTCTACACATGAGTGTGCAAAGTTTGGAAAGTACTTCAAACGAATCTGATGTCCCCCACAACATACAAATACCCCACCTGAGAACTTCTATTCTACACCAGTGTTTCTCAAAGTTGGCTATCCCCTGCAATCACCTACGGAGCCCTACAGAGTACAGACGCCTGGGTACCACTTCCAGAGACTCTGATTAATTGGTCTCGGTGCAGCCTGGGCATTGGCATATTTAAAAGCTACACATAGGATTAGCTATATAATTCGCACGGCCTGATGTGAAATGAAAATGCAGCACTCCTCATCCAAAATTATTGAGACTTTCAAGACTGTGACATTAGAGCATTAAATTAAGCACAGGCCCTTCTGCATGTGGGGCCCTTTGCAACTGCACTGGTCATGGGCCTGGGAGGCCAGGCCTGGCTGCCCAGGTGACCCTGATGTGCAGCGAAGGCTGAGAACCACCGGCCGAAACCATCCAAGCATATTTCAAACAATTAGTGAATCATCAAAAGCCCGAGACTACCTAAAATTTATCTCTACACCTTTGAATACTTCTGAAAGCAGAGCTTGCATACAGGCTGCCTCACACTGCACAGGGCCTGGCACATGGTGTGGACCTCATAGATGTGAGTGGAAAGAAAGCAGAAAAGAAGGAAGGAAGGAGCCAGTGAAGGTGTGGCTACATAGAACGGTGTGGATCAAATTACTTTCCTAATCAACAAATGTTATTTCATTGTTTAATCCTTGTGGCTGATTGGTCTTCAAGTGCAGGGCTCTTAATATATTTAGCTGTAAACTGTATCCTCTGCAGAGGCCTCATCATATAGTTTTTAAAAATTATAAAATAAAAACGTGTTCTCCTTGGGCATGATGGATTTTGTGGTTGGTTACTTTGGTGGTCATGGTGTCCTGCTCTCAGAAATATGCTCTGCCAAGACTTCAAGATGGGAATTCTGTAAAAAGAGCTCCTTTCCTGTCTGGCAAAGAAATGACTTCATATTCTCCAAGCCAGGAGGTTTTCAAAGCGCCAGTTGCAAAGGATGTCACTTAATACCTAATCCTTGTTGAGAGATTGTGTTCACCCTAGTAATTAAGTGGCCCTTGAGCACAGTTGGGAGGGAAACTGGTAGTGAGCAGAGGAAGAAGCGTCACGTCTACTCCCAAACCACACCTGAGTCATCCGACGTGGGCAGGCCCTTTACTTCTCCAGGACTGAGCTTTCTCATCGCTATACAATACAAAGAAGTGATAAACTATGCTGCCTTCCTAGCAGGTGTTGAGAGAAGTCTAGGAGAAAGTACTTTGTAAACTACAAACTGTTCGAAACACATGAGGGTGGTGATTTAAAAAAAGACAAAACAGAGTGAGAAGGGCAATGTAAAGGGGAGGGGGGCCCTACTGGAAGAGAAAAGGGAGTAATAGTAGGTTTTGGGGACCTTATGAGACTTAAGGATGACTGACGCAAGACATACCAGAGCTTGTTGCCAGGGGTCATGGTCCCCCTGCCAGGTGCCTGGGCATGGAGGGTGTCCCCAGATAAGCCTGGGACTCTAAGGTCTGGGATCTCTGGCCCTTTGGCATGCCACGGCCTCGTAGGGAGGTGGGAGTCGGTAGGTTTACTGCCATTATTACTAACAGAAAATCAAGACCTTGTGTCGCTTGCAATCTAAGAAACTGCTGTTACCTGTGCTCTTGACTTCAGGGACATATATATCTTCAAGGAACTATTTTTGCTTTTTGATAATTTTCCTGTAATTAAGGCCAGAACTTGATGTCTGTGGTACTTTGATTTGCCATAATCTGAACTCTAAAGAGCTTCCTTTTATATGAGCTCCAAATCATGGCCATAATTTTTTTTCATTTTTTAGTGAAAATTTATAATACCTAAAAAATGCTTTTGACAAATCTAGAGTTAACATTATATTTAAAATAGGTGCTTATTGAAAATGATTCTGTTGGGTAGTGGCTGTGTTGATTCTCTTCATGCAGATTTCTTACCAACAGTAAAGGCAGCCAGCCTCATTTTGGTCTGGGTGGACTGTGGTTGGCACACATCTTTGCAGCTGACCCTGGGTCCACTCCTATAGCCAAACTTCTACTTGGTTAAGACCCAGATACAGCTTCAGGCCAGTCTGGTGGCCAGTGGCCCTCAGCAGTGGTTCTCAAAGTGTGGTTCTTGCCCAGGGGCATCAGTATCGCCTAGAAAATGCATATTCTCAAGCCCCACCTAGACCTACAGCGTCAGAAGCTCAGTAAGTGGGCCGTGTGCCCTGGGTGCTAACATGCCTCCATCTGAGACTGATGCTGCCTCACAAGTTTGAGAACCACAGCCCTCAAGGCTGTCAGCTGAGGGTAATTTAACCAGTTCCTGTAAGCGTCCTCCCAGAAAAGTGCTGAAATTATTCCCTACAAGTTTCAGCTTCTTGCCAATTCCTCGACAAAATGTGGAAGAGAGAAAAAGTGGTTCAGCAGCATTAAATGTCTCAACTATTATATATAAAATCAAAAGAAAAGAATTTTCAATTTTTGAAAATGAAACATCCACCTGCCAGCAGGTATTTCAAGCAATAGCTGTTGGTCATGTGCAGCTTGAATCTACACACAATTGTACTTTTTTTTTTTAGCAGCATTTTGAAGTCACAAACTGCCTTGGGGGGGAAAAAAGGAAGGCAGAGCTACTAGTTATTAATTCAAGCTTACCCCAGAAATGAAATTTTTAAAGCATAAATTTAAATTCAGTTTTAAAGTATGATTTCCAGCAAGTTTTGACACACTAGTCTATGTGGGATAAGTAGGTTATGTCTAAAGCAGGGATAGCAGAACCATGGTTTTCATCCCACCACCTCCTGACCCTGCATGGAGGACAGACATTACTAACTGATCACAACCATCTTCATCCTTTCAGCATAGTTCCTCAGATACCCATAACCAGGCTACTGGAGGTGGCACATGAGATGGAACCTGCTTGACAGCCATGGTATCCACAATACCTAATAAATGCCCAGATGGTAAGGGCAAAATTGTTTTCTCTTTTCTTGTAGCTTTTTGTGGTTCTTAGATAACTGCCTACCTATATATCACATACGTGCATATATGTGTACATATACACACATATATTTTGTGTATGCAATGAGCTTATTTTCATAACATAAGCAATCACATATAGTTAAAAATGCTAAATGTCTCAGTCCTTATGTTTTCCTTCTTAAGGCAGATAACTGGTCACACTTAGCAGAGGAGAACCAGAAGATGGAACCAGGGTATTTTATGAAGAACATGTTCTCTCCAAGGAGTGTGGGACGGTCTTTGCAGCATCACCATATGCAGATAATGAATTCTAGGGACAGTATCATAATTCCCAGAAAAGAGGCCTGGGCATTGCAAACTGCTAGATGGAGTTTGCCATCAGAAGCAATGCCTTGTATATTGAGCTGCTCTTTTCCACAGCAACCGAGGTGGCAGCTGGCGTGGGGGTTACACTCACCAGATCTAGATCAGCAATAACTGGGTTAAAATACTAGCTGTATCAAGAACTCAACTGGCAGCACAACCTTCGGCAAACCATCCTCTTAATGTTGATTTCCTCACCAGCTACAAGCAAATACATACACTCTAACTCAAAGGGCTGCTAGGAGGGTTAAATGAGGCAATGCTTGTGATGTATGTAGGGTAGTGTCAGGCAAACGGTGAGTGTTCAAGATATGCTAGCTACTTTAATTATAATTCCTGGGGACATTTCTATGATTTCCTCTCCTAGAAACTCTTCCTGCTGTGACTCTTACCCAGTATGGAGCCCGTTCTCACTCTGAATGACCCCAGGAGGGTCAGATTCGCAGATGACCTTTCTGCCAAATCATCCCGAAGGAAACCCATCCTCTTCTTCAAAGAGAGATGTGCTGGCTCTTTGCTGGCCTCACATGAGTAACCCCATCCCCATCCATACATGTCACATATTCCCTCACTGCACTGTTCTCACTCAGACTGCTCACTGTAAGCTTCCTTGTCTCTCACAACCAGCCATTGCATATTTATCAATTAAAATACAATTGGCACATCCTCTCCTAGATAACAACTTCTGGTGACACTGCTACCTACGTAATCATGCACTTGACAGTCATGCTCACACTGTGGCATACAGTTATACAGGTTGCACACTGCACAACCCAGAAGTGCCATTCATGCTATAGAGCCCGATCATACATGGTAGCCCTGGTTTATGCTCTGAGCAAGTCTACTGATCAAACTGATCAGAATTAACCAATGCATTGGAGTTGATCTATGAGATGACTCATATTAGTCAGATTCATGGTAACAATGAGCTGATATTTTTCAAAGATACCAGGGTGGCCTGCTGCCCTCTCTGAAGAGACTTCAATTACCCCCATTATCTGCTGGGAGAAGAGGAAGGCTTGGCTTTCCTTACTCTGGTGGGCTGCTTTCAGAGCACCAAACCATTCGCGATCTCACTCCACCTCTCCAGTCTCTCTGCATTCTCCCAAACTTTACCTGGTTCTACAAATTTTTATCCCCTGCCATGTTTTCCCCCCAAAGACCTACTTTTATTCACCATATACAACAAATATTTAATCAAGCACCTAGGTGCTATGCACTAGGCCAGGTACCAGAATAAAAAAAAAACATATATTCCCCTGCTCCCATGGAACTTTGAGCCTTGTGAGGAAAGATGGACATTAAGCACACAAGGACATAATAAATAATAATTAATTATTGTCTTCTTGGGTGTTGTCACACCTAGCTCACAATTACTGTTTATTAATCCTTTGTTCAGCATCAACAACTTTAGGAGAAACTGTGGCAATTGATGCAATTCTTCAACCTCACAGTTCCTAGATTTTATGCCATTGGCCTTAACTCACATGTGCACCCACCACTCTCCACACCCTGGGTGCCAGGCAGCCTTACTCTCTCTTCAAGCTGTTGAACCTGGTGCCCTCATTTCTGGCCACAACCACTATGCCACCTCTCCCCATCAACTCTGGGCACCAAGCCCACCGTCACTCTATTCACCACATTTGTTTGGATACCCCCAGTCTGGATAAGTTTAGTTACTTTTATGCAGCCTTCCTTCCCACCACTGATTCCAGCATCAACCAACTCAAAACCTCTCCACACGTCTAGCAAAGCCCCATAACTCGTCTCCATGCCCCCAAGGTCTTACCCACCCTTTCCCGTCATCCTCTTCCACTCCAATCCAAACACAGCATTTATCAGATTCAGATCCCCAGAACCACATTCCTATCACCCACCCTGGTAAGAACCTACTTTCTATGGGATAAAATTGGCACAGCAACCTCTGGGTACCTAGGCCCCAGCCTGATTCTGCAGACTCTGTGCTCAAACCTTGCGCATAGGAAACCCCTCCCCAGCAGCCTTCTCTGCCTTGGCTCTCAGGACGTGCCATACAGTATCAGCCCACCCACGGTCTCCACCTCCTCAGGTCCCTCTCCCCTGAGTCCTCCTCTGCCATCTCCAGGGCTACATGTTCTCTGGGCCCTTCTGCTTAGCTGTAAATCACTACCCTCCTCTCACTGAGTGTCACAGTGTGTCTGTGTACTAGACAATAACCCCTGCATAGCAGGAATTGTTAGGCATCGAGTGTATTTTCCCAGCATTGACCACAGTCACAGGCACAGAAGCAATGTTTAATGAAGAAGGACCTTCTTGAACTCTTAACTTAATCCCTCCTGCAACAAACATAGTCTTCTCCTCTGGCTCTATATTCAGCAGGCATAGGCTGGTTGTTCTGCAACCTCTTTGAAATAAACCTGCACAGTCTGGAGGGCAGCGGGTGTCGGTGAGTGTTTACCAGCTCTCCAGAAAAGAAAGAAAGAGAAAGAGAGAGAGAGGGAGGGAAGGAGGGAATGAATGACTCATGTGTAGCATTTGCCAGTTCCCATGGTATAAATACTCCTGCCATGGCTGATGTCAAGCCACCAATATGATGTCACTGAACACGAGACTGGAAAGAGATGCACACAATCAATCGGTTTTTGCAAACTAGCGCAGGCTGTTCAGTGCATCACTGCTGGGAGGGCATGTTCATTTTCATCCTTAAATCATTTCATCTCCTCTCATCACTGTCTCATTCTCTAAATATATTTCATAAAAACTTACTTTTTCTACTGGTTTTTATCCTTGAAGGCTCAAGCCAAAGTCATTCTTTGTGGCCTTCCTGATACCCCAGCCTCTCCCAGAACAAGGAGCTGAACACGCCTCTGTGCAGGCCCAGCACTTTGTGCGTGCCTGTGCTGTGGACAGCGTCAGGTAATTAGCTGTTTCCGGCCTGCTTGTTTCCCACTAAGTCTGTCAGCGCTCTGAGGGGCAGAACTGTTACTGCATCTCTAGAATTCCACATCCAGCATGTAAGAAGGACGCAGTAAAAGCTTGTTGAGGGAAGGAGAGAAGCTAGGAGGAAGTGAGAAAAAAATAAAGGAGGAATAAATGATTTCTGGTTCTTCTTTTCATGTTTTGTTACCATTTTGCAACCCAATTTTGCCCCCTGTTCAAAATTTCCCAGGTGGCTAAAAGAAGCAATTGCCGATTACACTGTATAAATCTTAGAAAATTCCTTACTTTTTTAAAAAAAATTAACCTTCACACCAGCTCTTTTAGCACAAAGTGGAGTAAACTTTGGTGAGGCAGGGTGTGGAGGAAGTGAGGGTGATGAGAGAGGAGGAGAAAACTGGAGAAAGATTGGCTCCCCCCAGGAGTGTCTTGTGATAAAATTGCATCGAGTTATTCACAGTAAGTTGACATCCATACGGATTAGCTCTGAGATGTTCTGAATCATGAAGAGCTGGGTCTCTGGTAGAGGGTGGCCAGCAGTAAGTGGGCAGAGGTCTTCGGACCATGTGGCTGGACATCACAGAAACCGCTAAATGCATCAGTCTCCCCCCAGTACCATGGGAGCCACAGAGGGGACTGCACCTTCTCTGAGCAGAATGCACAAGCCTGGAGCACTGGCAAATGCTACACAAGTGGAGGTGAAGGACAGAGCAGGACTATCAATTGTCCCTTTGCAGGCATCTGACAGCTGGTGAGCTCACCTGAAATTGTAACTACCTAGTAGGGTCATAAAGGGAAAACGCTCTTTACTCCTCCCCTGACGAAGGCAGGAGGGGGCTGACATGTGCTGTCTGGGATGAAATGCAGTCCACAACACATCACTCTGAGCACGTGACATAAATAACAACATTAAAATCACTAGCACCATTACTGCAAGTCATAACAACAATTAGTAATGCGGGCAAACAGAGTGCAGGACTGAAAGCCCGCCTCCCCAACGCTCCTTCAAGTTTACTGGAGCAATTTGAGTCTCTAGGAGTAATCCAATTTATCTGGTATCCAGCCTTCCAAGGAGTGATCCTTAAATATGTCAGCGTCTAAGGAGGAAGAGAAAATTATCTTGCACAGAAGTGAAAAGTCGTGGTTCAGTAACATATTTAATGAAAGTCAATGGGACATGCACATGGACTCGTGTGGATCAGATTCTGGTCACCCAGCTGGAACTTCCGAGGGGTTGGCAGGAGGGGGTGGCGTGACCTGACAGGGAGGGTTCCAGCACCCACCACGTTGATGCGGAAAGAGGTGTGAGGACAAAGCTCTTCAAGAGAGAACCCAGAGCATGAAAATGCAGCCTAATGGGGCAGGCTTTCAAATGTGACTTCCAATTTCACAAATGGCTTTTTGACCCCGAGTGCATTAAGAGAGGCAGTGAACGGAAGGATGGTGGCATTCCCTCTAAGGATAATATATGAAGTAGCTGTCTGTAAGACTTTGACTAAACATATTTTATTGAGTTTAAATATTATTGAAAGAGACAACCCCATGTATCTCCAAATATTGATATGAATAATGCACCTATAGACTTAGTAACCTGAAAGAAGACTACAACACATTAGTGAAAAGAGCTTAGACAATGGCTAAGAAGAACTGCAGAAGAAGAAAAGATAAAGAATTTTGTAGAAGAAAATAGAAGTAGGGAGAGGGACACAAATCAAACACATCTTTTAGGAAGATTCCTAAGAGACAGTAAAGAGATTTCTTTTAAAATAGTGATATTTTGAGATGTTTTATTTCATTTGCATTAATAAGGCTCAGTCCATTCCCAAATTGACTCAACTACCAACCCATTAAAGAAAGATGAAAATTCTGGATCGATCTTTAGGCAAAATTTCCTGACACCAGTTCAGGCAGTGAGTTCTACATTGTTCTGGGTTTCTGTTCCAATGCAGGAAGATGGATGAGAACACAAACGTTCCTTATGAGTGAAATTCGCCTTGTGTTACCATCTATACCATAGATCTTTTGTAGAAAATATGGCTATGGGTTGACTTTCTTCTGGAAGCAGTGGTCTCTCTTCTATTTATCGTGGTCTGTCTCCAAATACATGTGCATAGGAAAAGAAGAACTCAAAGTATGGCAAGAAATCTTGGCCCTAAGCCATTGAGATATCATTCTTAGTAAGTAGGATACTAGATTCAGCTTCTAAAAGTTTATCTTTCTTTCAAAGTCTTCTACACCAAGTACCCTCCGTCTCTCTCCTTACCTTCCTTAGATGGTCCATTTCCAGAACTATTTTTGAATATTTTAAAACTATGGCTGACTTCTCTGCAATACCAGACAAACTTGGCCACCAGGATCAAGGTCCCCAGAAGATCCCAAGTGATGTTCCCTCTGTGCTCTACACACACACTGGAGATGCGTCAGACTCATCTTCTAGGAGAAAGGAGGCAGAAGCTCTCTTTCTAATGGGATGGCTTTTCATGCTGCAAGAGAACACTTAGAGTGGTGGGAAGAAAATGTCTGGACACTAAGCAAACAGAAATGAGGGAGGGGAGAGCCATACCTGCTCCAATGACTTCTTCTATTTTCACAAAAGATACATCAATCTCCTTGGCAAACTCCCGGACAGCTTCATTGGGGTCCTCATAAGTGAAGGGGTCAATGTAGATCTTCATCCCTGGGGAGCCTTTTTGGAGAAGATAAGCAGGGTTAACATCCCAAAGAGGACATAGTGGTCATTAAGCACCGCTGATGTTCCCAGCACTACGGGTATTCCTGGGAGGACCTCTCCCACACAGCAGGCCGCCACCTCCCTCTGCCTCTCCTCCTCCCATCCTCCTTCCCTCTGGGCCATTCTAGCCTGGTTCTCTGTCCTCTACTTCTCCTCCATATTTTCTTCTCTTTTTGAGCTCTTGATGAAATGTGGAACAGATTACTTATAAGTGACAGATCGGGACGGGTTCCCGCACCAGGAACTCACAGAAGGCAAAGAAGCTGATTGATGCCAACCAAATACATTAGCAGAAAAGTGGTGGTAAAATGGTAGGGTAGATATCAATATTTATCAACCTGACAACTTTCCTGAGAGGAGGCCACCGTTAAGGTTATAACTGACGGCTGTGGTGCAGCCGCAAGAGGGATGAGGACAGATTTTTTAAAAAGAGAGAGAGAAATTGCTGTTAGAAAAACATCAAGATGGAAGGGCTGAGACAGTATACCAGAAGAGAAAATGTGAAAAGAAAAGCTTAGAAAATACTAATAGAGAAAAGAGCAAAGTTTACATAGAAAAAATGAGGTGGAATGAAAGAAAAATGGTAATTGAAGCTTCATACCTTCAGACACACTGAAGTATGAAAAACGAATAAAATGGTGAAAGAGAAATACATAAAGGAATATAGACCTTGTCACTGACATATACAGTGGCAAGATAAATAGGTATGCATGGGGACAAAGTACAGAATTGTCATTGCAGAAAAAATAACATTCAAAAAATGGTGGAGAAGAGACCAAAAAAGTAAATGGAACCCAAGAAACAAATGGATTCATTTATAGTGTAATTTTTCAACATGTTCGATGTGTCATTAGACAAAGTACAGAACTTGTTTTCATGGTGGTGGGTGGTGGAAAGGCAGGGACTTGGGGGTGTGTTCTCGGGCCACTGACCACCGTGGGTCATTAAGCAGGCTTAATCTCCCTGAGATTAGCAAGTAAATAATGTCTAGGTGACCACCTGCTTCAGAGTTGTCCTACCCTGGGGAGGTGGGTCAAGGGAGCTGTGTTATTCCATACTGATTCCCACTGCTCCCCCACCGATTGGTCAGGGGCTGCTCAGCCTGCTGTACGGGTAGGTGGGGAGGCTGCAAGCACTGAGGCAAAAGACCCAGATGCCACAGGTAGAAGCCAGCCAGTGTGCAACTGGCAACAGCAGATGCACTCAAAATGCAAAAGGGACAGCAAGCCCGTGTCAACAAGCTGTGACTTCTCCCAAATTATGTGCAGTGATGAGAGAGGAGGTAAGAAGCCCAGGAGCTGTGACCCACAGGTGAGTCCAGAACTCCAAGGCCTTTTGCTAGCCCCACATAATATGGTAAGTCTGTACACCTCTCTGAGCAGTTTTCTCCTCTGCCAACAGAGAGGATGATACCTCCCTCTCAGGGTGGTTGTGAGATTAAAGAACTTATTGCTAGTGACATAGCCAGCACAGTGTCTGATGTACGGTGAGGACTGAAAGACTCATTATTATTATCAGTAAATTGTTCTAGGAAGTGTTTGGGGAGGTAGGAAGGGGAAGCCGGTGGGGTGGGCCAGTGGGGGATGTAAGCCGTTTAGGGTTATATTAGTTACTTTAGAAATAACTACCTTGTTATTTTAGATCAAGGGCTTTTAAACAATGTATGCTAAGCTGTCTTACAGGAACTTTTCCATGGAAACTAATTAAGCAATCTAGAAAGCGCTGTAATGAATGGTTCGCAAGTAAAGATATATATAAGGATGAATGGGAAAGGATTCCAAGTTAATGAGCTTTACAGATATTGGCCACACTCAGTTCGAGGAAGGAGCTATTCCCAGAAGGGAAAGGGCTCATCTCTTGATGGTGCCAGGATTCTTTTGGGCCAGTAATGTGCAACTACGTGCACTGAAATGGGAGAGTTTGCACTGTGATGACGGATGCAGTTTACTCACAAAGAGAGGTCTGCTGCTTTGCTGGCTTGTAGAACTAAGAAGGACACGTGTGTATCTGTGTGTGTGTGTGTGTGTGTGCGCGCGCATGCACACATATGTGTGATGCCGCAGCTGCTGCTCTGGGGCTATGGGCTTTGGTACCACTGAGGCCTTTCACCAGAAGCCAAGGAGGCTGCCTGGGGCCCAGAAATGATGCAACATCAGTTTAGGACATCTTAATTGCAGCAACTATGCAACAGTAGGAACGGTACTCATGTTCCCTGAAATTGAGGAAAGCATTGCCACACTGGGGAAGGGAAACTGAAAAAGTGAATCATAGGTCTAACGAATGGCTCAAACTCAATGCTTTTCCTCTAAGCAAAATCTGATTGTATGGACCGAGGAGATGGCCCTGGCTTCTGGCTGGGGCTGGAGTCTATATGCTAAGTCAGGAGCGTGATTTGGCCAAGTACATGCAGGTAACGGCTCCCCCTGCATCCACCTCATCTCAGAATGGCACTCTCCCCAGACCTCTCCTCCGCAGTACGGCTAGCCTTTCTCAAGTCCTAGAAAATGATGAGAAAAAAAATGCCTTTAGCTAGGCAGAACAGGTCATTTGTCTTTTGGCTCATTTTGTGTTTCTGCATAAATCCTGCATCAGCCTGTTCCTGCTCCCACTTGCCAGTGAGCAGTTTTTAATTATCAGGAAAATGGTATTTAGTGCAATGAATCACCAGACAGTGAACAAGGAATTCAAGTCAGCCAGAGTCAGGCATAGCCAAACATTTGGAGACAGGGCTCAGAAAACGTTCTCAGATTTGTGAGTGTTGGGGAAACATTATTAGTGGCAGTAATAATATCAGATGTAATATATCCCTAGAATAAAAGGCATTTCACAATAATCTGTACACTACTTCACATTATTGCTACTGCTAATGTAAATATCATTAACATGTTTATAATATCTTACAATTTCAGATTATTTTTATCATAGGTTACATACCTATGGCACAAAAGTGGCATGTATGGATCTAAACTTCTGATTGCTAGTTCCTTGAGAGAGAAGAACATCTTTAATTTTAAGATATTCAGGTGTACCAATTTCTGTTAAAGATCTAATTTTGAGACATATTTGTTCTTTGACTTTGAAATCCACTTACACTGTGGCTGGGATTGCCTAGAGTCTTAAAGAGCCACAGTCCCAGAATTGCCAAATCTTAAACATGAACCAAGCCTATAAATATATTAGGTTTGGAAAGAAATGACTTAGCCACTGTCCAGAGCCTTCTTGCATGGCATGGAGCAGTTCTTGAAGCAGAAGAAACTCCTGGCCATTGCCAGAGACCTACATTGATATATGAGAGTGCTCTCAAAAGTGAAGACAAGCTCTAGGACAAGCTCTGGGGATGCCAGTGACATGTGGGGGTGTATCTGGAAAGTCAGCAAGATGCATTTATAAGTGCCAGGATCTCAGGGAGGATCAGAAGGGGGCTGGGAAAGGGCCCATTCTAAACAGTAGGTGATATTTGGGGATTAAAAGCTGAAGGTTTTTATTTTTGCGTCTGTTTATGTGGTGAATTACATTTATAGATTTACGTATGTTGAACCACCCCTGCGTCTCTGGAATGAAGCCCACTTGGTCGTGATGGATTATTTTTTTGATAAGCACTTGGATTCGATTGCAAAGATGTGGAAACAACCCAAATGCCCATCAATTCATGATTGGATTAGTAAACTGTGGTATATGTATACCATGGAGTATTACTCAGCTTTAAGAAATAACGGAGATACAACATCTCTATGGTTCTCCTGGAGAGAGTTGGAACCCATTATATTAAGTGAAGTATCCCAAGAATGGAAAAACAAGCATCACATGTACTCACCAGAAAATTGGTTTCCTTGATCATCACCTAAATTCACATCTGGGAATGATACCAATTGGATATCAGACTGAGGTGGGGGGCGGGGGGAGGGGATGGGTGTATGCCTACATGATGAGTGTGTTGCACACCGTCTGGGGAATGGTCACGCTTGAAGGTGCTGACTCGGGGAGGGGGGGGTGCGAGGAGGGGATGGGTATATACCTACATGATGAGTGCAATGCACACTGTCTGGGGAATGGACACGCCTGGAGCTTTGACTTGGGGGGACAGGCGGTACATGGGCAATGTATGTAACCTGAACTTTTGTATCCCCCATAATAAGCTGAAATTAAAAAAAAAAAAAAAAAGAAGAATGCAAAAATACAAAAAAAAAAGGGGGGGGCAATAAAAGGAATTTATTGTACCTGTCCAGAAAAAAAAAAAAAAAAGCTGAAGGGAGAGGAGGCAATGCTCCTATCCAGGCCTCCCGGGCATCCAGAAAGTATAAAATCAGTAAAGTGGGTCAGTGGAGACCACGACTGCCCACACAGTTCCAGGGGTGCCAGGAAAAGCCCAGTGCCTGCCTCCCAGCTGGTAGAGGATTCCTAGAATCTGACAGCATGGTTTCAAAAATGTAGTATGTTAGGTTGTATTCAGTCATTAATATCTCTGTGTCCCTGCAGGTTTGGACAGAGCCATGGGAAAGTGGGGAGAGTAGGCCCCCTAGTTCCTCATTCTGGGTCCAAGGCAGACTTCGTCATCTTTGTGACTCACCAGATTTGGTCCAGATATCTAAGTACAAGACAATTTTATGAATTTAGGGATCTGCACATAAAGTCCAGTCATCCCTGGAAGGGACTTCATCCAATCCTCTGCCTCAGAACATTGATCACCCCTCCTTTTTCTCAACACTGACTAGCCCCCAACCAGCACTGTGTTAGGGGCTGTGGGAGCTATAGGAAAAACAAAGCTCATGAGGTTCTTCAGAACAGTGCTGGATAGTCCTGAGTCAGAACCCCACACCTGGAAATGGGTAGCCAGTGCTACAGAGACCAGGGAAGGCAGAAGGCTATGGATGCCAGTCTTCAAGATCAGAATCCTAAAAGCACCAAGACTTGAGTTGGCCTCGGAAGGACAAGTGGACATAGTACTGCATTGGAAAGAGAGACGCTTGGAGTGAGGCACAGCTCAGGGAGAGGCCTGGTGCTGCATGACTGGGAGAGCGAGACCAGCTTGCATGTGGAGGGAAGGGGAATCAGAGGCGGAGTAGCATTGGCGCACTAGCCTGGGAGAGCCTTGATTATCAAAGAAAGGCATTAGGACTGATGCCACGGGACACACAGAGGTGACAACTGTTCCATCAGCAGGGGAAGGATGTACTGAGAGCAGGGCATTGGGCGCTCATTTTGCTGGCAGGCTGCAGCATTTGCATGTGTTGTTGTAGGGAAGGGGACGGAGGCTCGAAAAATGACTATGAGGTTGTTGCAGTAATTAAGGTGCAAGATAACAGAATTTTCAACCTGCGATGGGAACAGCAGAAGAGGTATGAGAAATTTCAAAGGAAGAATTCATAGAAGTTGGTGAGCAACTAGACTTGAGGAATTAGGGAGGGACAAGACAAATCCAAATCAATGCGAAGACTTCTAGAATCATGTGGTACTGTTAGCCGGGTAATGGACTTTAGGAAAGAAGCCCTATTGTCAGGGTGAGTTGACACATGTGGTTTTAGACTTTGAATGTAGAAATGAAATAAGCAAGTGCCTAGAAGTTGGTCGGAAAACTCAGACTGGAAACAGAGCTAGAAGTGAGTACTTATACTTGTGGGTTTGGGAGGCACATGGTGGTAGGAGGGCTGAAGACTAGGCTGCTTCTTGCAGTCAACCCACCAGTAAAGGCTGATGAGCTTGAGAAACGTTTTGTTCCACCTACTTCTGAGGGCCAAGACCAGGACAATGAGTGGTTATCTTTTTCTATAGAAAGTAGAGATCATGGGTACCCAGTCTGGGCTTGAGGAGGAAGCTAAGAGGGGAGAGGACCCTCAGGGCAGGCAGCAAGTCTACATGGAAAAGTGGTGGGTCAGAGGAGGACCTTCCTGCCACCTTCTGTTTGGAAGTTTCACCATGTTTTCAGGACTTTCCCCTAAAATCACAGTTATTGCTGAATATCTATCTCTTAAAGAACAAAGTGGACCACAGCTGCTTCCTCTTGAGGAAGGTACTTGGGGGAAAAGGTTTGACATCTCCCTGCTTTGCGGGTATCAATGACCAGGACAGTAGGTCCTTCCCAGCAATGCCCCCCCGTTGGGGGCCATTGAAGTGCTGCCAGGAAGCCAAGGGTAATGGCTAATGATCTCAGGACCAAAAGAGTTAACATGGTTTCTTGAGGCTCTGGCTTAAAGCCAGCATCAGACACACGGTGAATCTAGCTCATTAACTTTATTTGACATTTAATAAGCACCCACTGTAAACTCAGCCACCTTTTGTACCAAGGAGCCTTTCCTCCTCTCCCCCTAAGTCCTCATTTACTCTGCTCGGTTTCTACTGCTGCTGTTACCCTCCAGAAGAGGGAGCCAACATTGCCGTGTTCTGCCTCCCGGCCCCAGGGACACAGTTGATCTGCACCTGGTGCCCAGGGTGATTTCCTGTGGGCTGGATGCTGTGTCCTCTGCAGTTCTGACACACAGGCACCACCCAGAATCAAGAAGCTGGGTGTGGAATCTTGGAGCCAGACATGTTTCTGGGTGTAATTTCGCCAATCTCCCACCTAAAGCAGGAATCCTCACTACAACATCCTTTACTGATAGCTATCTAGCCCTGCTTGGCTAGGGATAGAGAGCTAACCTCCCCACAAGCAGGCTGGCTCTTTGTTGGGCAGCTCCAGTCGAGGGGGCAGCTGCACAGCGACATCTCCTTTCCTTTTGTCATAATGCTTAACAATGACTCCCAGGTTCCTGCCTGGGTGTCTCCCAGCCCCAAACACTGGCCTTTCTAAGTCTCTCTGGCAACAGAGCAGGACTTGCCACTCCTCCACAGGCAGACTGCTCTCCTCTAGACAGCTACTTTGCAGACAATGTCCTTCTTGAAATGGGGTCCCCAGAACTGAGAGCATCACTTTAGATATATTCTTCCTGCACAGAGGATGCCATGTCTGTGTGTCACCTCTTCTGATTTGAACTTTAATCGGTCCACAGAGTAAGGCAGACCCAAGTTTAAAAACATTTCTTTTTCTTTTTTTTTTTTTTTTGCAAATTCCTAATTCTACAACTCTGAACAAGTTACTTGTCCTCTCTAGGCTTTCTTTCCTCATATGTGAAATGTACCCCATGGGGCTGTTAGGAGGATTAAATTAGTTAATATATACAAAGTGTTTAATACAGTAAATGTTCAAAATTGGTGGTTATTATTAGTAGTATTCTGCATCAATAGGAGTGCTTAACTTTTTTTTTTTTTATCAGCTATTGGTCACTGATATTAAGCATGTGGTCAACTAAAAACTTAATTTTTTTCCACACAAATAAATAGCAGATCAGGTCTCCTCCTATTTGTACTGCTTTATTTTTGTTTTAACCTAAACACCAGATTCCAGATTTATCCTGCTAACATTTTGTCTTGCAGATTTCAAATTAGCATTCAAAGCTGTTGGATGGTTCTGAATTTTGACTTAGCTTCTATAGTGTTAGTTATGCTCCCCAACTGTTACCTACAAACTCGATAAGCTTCCCTATGCTTGCACCTGACTCATGAATTTAAAACACAATCCAACAACCAGGAGATTGAATAGAACAAAGACTGGAATAACACTAGGGACTTCCTTCCTGGCTGACAGCGTCACTAACCTACTTTCTTTTGGTATGAAGACAAGCTCTGTATCCACTTAACAAATGCTTTCCTTTAGGAGAGCATAAAATATTTCCATCGGAATAAAAATTCACTACATCTGCAATTCCTCTTGAATTTACTAAATGTATAATCCTAGTAAATGAGATGAGGTTCCTATAATTTTTTCTTAATGAACCAGTGTTGGTTCCCAGTGATCACTGAATTCAAGTTTAAATGCCCAGAACCCATTGGCTTCATAGTTTCTCCAAGTGTTAGGCAGAGATCAAGCTCACACTCCTGTTCTGTAATCTCTGTGCTCTGCCTTATAGTCCTATGTGAAAATTAGGGTGTTTGCCAATCTGAAGTCTTTGGGTACATACCACATATGTTTGGGCTTTTCTCAAAGCTTAATGATAGTATAATGCTGTGATTTTATTTGCAGTTGCCTACACAGGGAGGTGATTCTGTCAGGGCTGCTTTCTGAAAGCCCTTGACTCCTTACGCTTTAACGAGTTCTCATCTTCCTCTCTCCTCACCCCACACATTCCACTCAGCTCAGAAACCAGGGGGGTGTCAACCACTATAAAATGTGTAGTGACCTAACCCATGTAAAACCTGACCATTAGCATTTCCCAAATGCAGAATCAACTGGAACTTTTCTAAAGATAGATTCTCAAGCCTACCTTTGCCCACTTAGGTCATCTAGGTGGCCACCTGGCCCACGTGGATTGTCTTATCCAGACAATTTTTAATCAGCCAGCACCTTCTGAGAACTGGCCCAGAAAATCCACAAGAACCCACTGTCTCTCTGGCTCACCCTGGACTTGGGAAGCCTACCCTTGAACACACATGAAGGGCTCCCAGGCCCTTTATCCAAGCATCCACCAGCACACCTGGGACACCTTCTCTTCCCAGCCTGCCTTCCAGCTAGTCTCTTTCCACCGAAATCTACACTCTCTTTACATTCCACCATGCTCCAGGCTCTTAGGAGGGACATAAACCAGTGCCCTGGAGACCACATTATGTTCTCAAATTTACCAGATCTGCCACATCTCAACTTCCTGGAGAGGTATTCTGTTTGCAGACATTTCTGTTATGTCTCCTTCAGCCTTTGCATCAGTATGAGGGGTGTTGTCTGGAAGGCAAGAACTGTCTACATCCCTGAAGCACCCTGTGCCCTGCCTGCAGGGAAGAGAGGTGGAGGCTCTCTCAGGTATTGGTGGATAAGCCAGGGAGCTGCTGCAGCCTGTCACTCCCAGGGCAGGAAGCCCTCAGCAGTCTAGGTTGCTGTCCACATCTCACAAAGGTACACATACGTGGATGGTCCTGGTATAGTTATGTGCACACATTCAGATCAGACATTATCAACCTTTCTGCCTCCTGCAGAGGGACCCAGAGGGGATATCCACACACCACCAACTAGGACATCTGGGATTAGTCCTGGAGTGATCCTCACAATCAGGCTGTGGAAAGAGCATAGACTTGGCAGCCAGACTTAGAGGGTGTGCAGCCCACCTCTGCTACCTATGCCAGTGTGACCTGGGTGAATCACTTAACCTTCCCAAACTAGTGCCTGTCTCCTACTGTGGTAAAGGTTGCACAAGTTTAAGTGAGCTTCCAGAGTAAGGTTCCCAATGCAAAGCACTGAGTAGCCTTCCCTAACCCATCACTCCTGCCCCTATCCCCTCTTTGGCCAGGCCCTCCCTCTATCATATCAGAGCCTGCAGTTTCCTCTTCTGTTATGCGTGCTGAGCCTCCCCCAGCTCAACAGTCCTTTGACCATGATTCTCCAACAGTAATAGCTTTAATCAGGGAGATGGATGTTCACAGGAGAAAATACACAAATGCAATTCAAGGCATGAGACTGGAAGTTGAGAGGACCTAGGTGCAAAGAGGAGCCCCATGTCAGGGATTGGATAAAAAGAGAATAGTTATGAATAGAAGGAAAGGACATTTATAAAAGGTGAACTGAATTAAAAGGACAGACATCTAAGGCAGCCAAGGGAGTGAACTCAGGCCCACAAAGAACTCTGCGTCCAAGTCCCGGGAAAGCAACTGCGTAGTTGTCAACACCGTGCCTTCAGCCGTCCTCTCTGGTCGCAGCAAGGCCACTATCACTGCAGACTGCAGATTGGTTTTTCTATGGACTCTGGAAACCAGGAAAGCCTCCCGCTGTTGGCCTGAGAGGTGGAAGTTCCCCAAAAGGTGGCTGTGGACATTTTGGAAGCATACCTTTGTGCACATGGACACTACGCAGTGGCCTGGCAGAGCCATGGCTCAAGAGCAGAATAGCTAAATTGAAGCAACCAAAAGGGCATCGAGTTATACCCAACTCGATGCTTGGGGACCCTCTGTACTGTACCCAAGGCATGGAGCCAAGGCTTAGCTTGCATGCCTCTAGAAAAGGGGCTCCCACCTAAGGCACCCTAAGGTATCTTTGGGTATCTTTAGACTTCAAAATGGGATTCCTCCTGTTGGACCCAATTTTGTATCCCTGTGGTCCTGACTGCTTTCAGGCTGATATAACCATCTCCAAATGTTTCATCCACAGGGTTCACAGATCCCAGATCTGATGTGGACCTTATGGTAGCTCATCATAACAAGGAGTCAGCCCAGAGCAAGGGCCAGGGGGCAATGTCAGAATCCTGAGGCAGAGGCGGGGAAGCAGGGAGAGGAAGAAAGCCCTAGAGGTAATTCTGATGCATCCCAGGGGATGCATCATCACTTGACAATCACGGGTGCACCAAAGAATCTGTTTTTCAGCTAGGGAAGCCAAGGCCCTGCCTGGAAGTGCTAATGTACAGGTTAACATAAGAAAAAGCATCCGTAGATTATGCCACGAGGCAGAGTCAGGCCATAGGAAAGGAGAGAGAACACAGTAGGTTGATCCCTCTGAAACCAGTGACAATGGAGGCCCAGGGTGGCCTGGAAGGGGAAAGAAAGAGGGGTAGACAGGGCTGTGAGTTTAGCAGGAGCTGTGTGTGTGACCTTAGGTAGAGCCCTCGTTTGGGCTGGGGATGGTGGGGGCTGCCTGGACCATGGTGGAGAGCAGCCATGCCCTGAGCCAGTGCCCAGTCCACAGCTCCTCCCAGCAATGACACCCTGTGCAGCAGCCCAGCGCCAGGGGCTTGGTCCCCTACCAACATGTGGCAGGGTCTTGACTTTGGATTGAAAGCCATGTCTACAGAATGCCCTTTGTGCTGCCCAAGTCAGTACCGGCCACGCTGGAACACAAGCTGCTCCATAGTACAGTTGCTGCTGTGAACGTCCTAGCATCACTTTCCCAGCTCAGGGAAGCTGGGATAAGGAGCAGTCTGGTCCATGGGAACTTTCGCCTTGGAGTCCATGTTCGCTCCCAGAAGATCCCCTCAGGGAGGGCATACGTAGTGTGTGGGTGTGCCTGTGAGGCCTGTTTTCCCTACTCACTGCTGAGTGAACAGGAAGAAAAGGGCTTACATTGCAACAGGGGGATTGAGGTGGGCTGTGGCTTACAGAGGAAGCCTGTGGCCCAGCATAGCACAAAGTGCAGGGACAGATTTCTGAGGGCATCTGTGGATTCAAAGGGAGTTATTTAGAAACAGTCTGCCATAAAGGTATGCTGTAAGGGTCTGAGTGTGCCGCTTTCTGGAGGCAGGAAGGTGGCCCAACTGACCTAACAGGACCTTTTTCAGATCTTGCAATGTTGTAATTATAAAGACGAAAGATTCTGACATAGAACTTTTTGCTGCACATTGATAAAGAGAAATTTTAGTTATTAAAATGTTTTATATACATAGGTTTTTAAAAAGAGAGGGGTAGGATAATGAGTAAGAAAAACTTTTAAAGATACTGCTTAAAGGAAAACACTTGGGAGATATCCCAGCACTTTGGCCTCTTGGGCTCTGCTATCTTTTTAATTCCCTACATTCATGTTCTATGGCTTATCTGTGAATTTGGTTAACACATTCCCCAGCCGCTCAATTGGATAAGATAAGGCAGAAGATGTTAATAGAGAAGGCTCCATCTTTTCCCACTGAGTCTGATTTCAGAATTCATTGACTTGCTAAACTCAATCTTTTCCATGCATTCCGTGTCCTATGCAGGCTTATCAGTGCAGAAGATAATCTGCCCACCAGGCATCCAATGAGTGCCCACAATAGGCCAGGCAGCCTGTGGTCCCCAGGGACCTGCAGAGAGAGGCCGCTTCAGGCACTGGAGGCTGGTAGGGCACTTGCCATTGGGACCGGCCGGTCTGGCTACAAAGAGAGCTCTAAGCACTGGCCCACTTGACTCAGTGGCCCACCGGGGCTCAGGCAGTGGTGCCTGCTTTCTACTCACCTCGGCCCGTGCTGTAATGCTGGAGCTTATCACTGTACACGGCCTCTTTGCTATAAGCCCGTTTCCTGCGGATACAGAGAAGAGAGGGGCTTTCTTAGCCAGGGTGCACGCACATCCACCCTCTGCTCTATCAACCTCCACCCAGGCCTCATGTCCAGATGGAGGCTCATCAGGGCATTTCCCGGGACAGGGCACGGGGCAGCCCTCACTCTAAGATTTTGCTCCTGCCGTGGCCAGCATTCTGGAGGACCATCCCTCGCTCCTTTGGACAAATGGATCTGCTTCCAAGTCAAGGTCTTATAGCAGCCCGGCAGGGCAGTGGGCCCCCAGTCAGAGGGCAGCGGTGAGGAGGATGCAGAACTGCTTGGGAGGGAGGCAACTAACAGGGCTTTGTGCAGCAGAATCTGGGCTAACCACCAAAGCAGCAGCGTTAAAAATTCGCGAGGCCTTCAGGGCCAGCCTTTCTGCAAAACTGGGAGTTCCTCTTTTCCTTCCCGCCTCCTCTCCTGCTCCCCTGCCTTTTGCCGGCCGCTGAGGGCCTGAGCTCTCTAACTGGAGAATGGGCTGTGCTCAGGCTGTGATGCTCCAGTGGGTCAAACGCAATTTTGCAACTGTCACTCTGAAAAGCTGTTGTGTGTGAGGGGGGCTAAAAGTCTTGGCTAAAATGAGGTTGGAGGATGAATGCTGTTTACTTATATCTTTGCCTAGCGCGCATACACATTTTATCCCAGGCACAGAGAAAAATAAATAATCTGAAGAATTTCAGGCTGCCTGTGATTGAGGCGGAGTGATGATCGTGTCCGTGAATGGCCAGGCGTGTCTGGTCCACATGGGCCGGGAAGGGGCACATGGAGAGGGGCTTTCTGGGCCAGAAGACAGCAGGCAGGAGTGGAGGGCGTACCTGCTACAGACGATGGAGATGGCCACCAACGACACGACGAACACGACTCCCGCCGCTGCTGAGCCAGCAATCAGGGGCAGCTGCTCCCTCAGCTCTGACTTGTAATCATCTAGGTGACAAAACGGCATTAGAATGCTACCCACCTGCCGTGTGCCTACATCTGGTACTCAGTGCATGATACCAAAGACATGATACATGTATATACATATGTATGTGTATGTGTGTGTGCACATATATATATATATGTACAGTTTCTATGCATCAGAGCCGTGTACCTGACCACAACAAAGAGCAATATTTAACTCGCAAATAAACAAAAACAACCCAAAACAGAGGACAATGACAACAATAAAAATGAAACAGCAATGACAGAGAGAGAATCTGGGAACTAAGGGCTGATGACATTTGTCTTGGAGCAGAGATGACTCCAAGCTACATCCCCTCACTTGGAAGGTCCCTCAAAGGACTGTCAGCCATGCCAAGGATGATCCAATGGAGAGGAATTATCCAAATGAAAGCCACTGAAATATCTTCCAATGTATGAAGTTATTGAAATGCAGCGTAGCCAACAGATTCATGGAGCAGATATTCAAAGAGCATCCACAGTCAGCCAGCACCGCACTGCACCAGGTGCTGAGGAAGATGAAGAAATGCCTGAGAAATGGCCCAGCCCTCTAACCTCCCACTCAGGAAGAAAAGAATCAAGGCTTCTGCCAATTGTTAAAACCATGCTGTACTGCACATGTCAAACATGACTGTTTCTGGGCCCTTCCTCAGATCTACTGGATTGGAACCTCTGTGTGAAGAGCAGGGCATCTGCATGTTTAACAAACACTCTGGGTGACATTTATGTTCCTTCATGTTTGAGAACCATCCTTCAACCACATGGGTGGGGAAAGAGACTTCTAAGGACAAGGATGTTGGTTCTGGAAGCCTCCCACTCTATAGAAATCCATTTTTAAAGACTGGAGGTAGAGTCTCGGTTGCCCTCAGCTAAGAGCTTTTTGTAACACGTGTGTTTAAGAAAATAAATTTGGCACACTTATAATTTTGACTCAGACAGTACAAAACCAAGCTGTGTAACCAAAACATTTGTGCCCCCATCATATTCTGATATATAAATAAATCAATAAATAAATTTGGCAAAAAAAAATTTTTTTCAGGGCACCACAGTGAAGTGTCCTCAACAATGTACAAACTTCATAAAGCAATATGAAACATGAATGTATTAAAAAAAATTGGGCAGCTAAGTCATAGGTTAGCACACTGTAGCTAAGAGCAGTCCAGGACATTAGTGGGTCTGTCCCATGTGGAGGTCACCAGCTCAAAGTATGGCCATCGACCTTGGACAGGATTTTACAGGGTCCCCACAGCCCCGGTGACCCTGGCATTGATCAACCTTCAGACTACCTTTGCTCTGCTGACAGGCCTGCAGCCCCAGTGAACGTAATCACCACTGAGGGGTGAGCTTCAGTCATTAAGATAAATACTCCCAAATTTGGCCACTTACCAGAACTCTCTTACATCTAGCCCCTCTTGGGTTTGCAAAATTTAACTGCCAAATGTAAAAGGAATAGCCTTCTTGGGAGAAATTTGTTACTTCTTGATTTGTCTAGCAGAATTGCCAAGAGACCAGTGCTCAGAGCATTTTGAGTTTTGGGCTTTTAATCCTGTGTACCTCCTGATGCCAAAGTGCCTATAAATCTAGATGGTAAGTGAGGTGCAGAGAGGGGGACAGAGTCCTTAAGGAAAAAGAAGATAGTCTGTATCCTCTTCACACTAGCAGCATTATTAATCTGAATGAATTGGCTCACCTTTATACCCTATCTCACCATTCTCAAAATACAAGGGAAAACTCACCTAAAATAAACTCAAAACAGGTTGCAAACTCCAATCCTACAGGGGCTAGAAAGTTCACCCTAAAGCACCCAGGTTTGGATCTTTGGGAGACGGTGGGCACCACAGGAGGGCAGCTCCCTCCCAGATCTAAAGCAGGGTCCTCACTCCAGAGTGCCCACACAACCACGTTGGCTTCTCTTATAATTTTTCACAAGAAAATGAACATTCTGATTTGTACAAGAAACCATCTGATTTTTAAATGTTTCTAATTAACTTTAAAATTGTTTGAAAATACAATGTGAGTCAATATAAAACCTCAAGCCCTATCGAACACCCAGTCTAAAAGCGTTGGCCTAAAATAAAATGCTATGTTAAGGGCAGACTGTTTTCTTTATAATTTAACTAATTAAAGAAAAATTAAAAGCTTTCAATTTGGGAAATTAGGAATAGACTGACATTTGGAAAACTATCAGGAAACAGTTCAAAAGTGAATAATAAATACAGACAGACAGGTAGGTAGATACATAAACTCTGGCAAATGTCCAGCCGAGGGAGAGAGTGGTGGACGCGGTCAGAAGGATGCACCCACACACAATGCGAAAGCTACAGGGAAGTCAGATTTTGAGAACCATTGAAGGGAATAGTCTCGGAGGACTGGTGGAGATAGTTACAATAGAGAACTAATAAAGCCCAGAAGTAGAAGTATTTTTGGTGACAGGCTTTCTGGCCTTGAGGACAGCTTGGCTATTCTCTCTGGAGACACCTGAGCAGGACCTCCTGGTGGTCCCATGTGAAGTCACTTCAAATATTCTGAGATCTTGGGTGCATGAGATCACCACATCCCAAAATTTGTCTCTTTGTTTCCCTCCTAGAGACTTAGGCTGGTGCAACTGGGCTGTGAGCTCAGCTTCCAGACCTCGAGCACAAAGGAGTGGAGTGTGAGCAAGGGTGAAACCGCACAGACGACTGGACCTAGAAACAGAGGCAGGAGGGGGCACCAACCCCGTGAGACAAGTGTGAGTCTCATTGCGGTGCAAATGTAGGACCGCACGTGGTGAGAGACCCTGCAAAAGCAAATCCAATCATATGTTGGGAGAGAAACAGGCCAGACTTCAGGGAGATGCCCTGCCTGGTGAATCGAGCAAGTTTCCATGGCTCTACCGGGAGACAAACCCTTCTGAGGGAATTCCATTGGAATTCAGCTGGAGGTTGGCATTTTGGATGTGAGTGCAGTATCTTCAGGGCTGCTCCCTGTCCCTCCCGCCCCAAGGCCTGCCCTGTGCTGCTGTCCCTGCCCCCTCTTACCATCTGTCAGAGTTTGGAAGCACATCTTGCCGCTGAACTTGCCGTAGCCTGCCACGGTGCGGGCGCGCACCTGCACCACATACACCATGCCGGGCCGCAGCCCGTCAATCCGCGCGGTGTTGGTCTGGCTCCTGGCCATGGAGGAGTTGAACTCATTGTGTTCCTAAAGAAAGAGCAACGGAAAAGGGTCACCAGCTCGCTCCTGAGGGCTGCACCTCCAGCCGCTCCACCGTGCAGTGCTCAGGCCCCATCAGTGCTTGGCTTCGCAGTTTGCTAGAAGTTGTCACCAGCCCTAGGCCATCCCTCTGGGGTGGACAAGGGGACAAGAAGCCAGGACCACAGGGATACAGAGTCAGCTCTGGACTATGAGGAAGCTGCTCTCTGAAGGAAGAAGTCTGAGGAAATGGATGAGCACTCAGGGCCTCGCAAGGGGGCTCATAATCACTGTCTAGCCCTTCACCCCCGGGGTTCAGAGGTGGAAGAACACAGCACATCCACCTTTGTGAAATCTTATCAAGTCTCTGACCTCAGCAGAAGCAAACTGGGCAACGTCCATCACTCCCTGCCTGCCTCTCTTTGACTTGCCTCTGCTGAGCTGTCCGTCGGGTTTTCCCTCCCCACTCATGATCTCCCTGGTCACTTCTCACAATGGATGCTCTAGATCATTCCTTAAGTTCCCTCCAGTGCTTAGGCAAAGGCTCTGTGTCCACTCTGCTGAAGAGGTTGAGGCCATTCTGGACTACCTCTCACACCTGCTTCTGCCTTCACCCTGGCCTATGTCTGGGTGCCCATCCCCCAGCTCCTCCCCACCAGCCCCAGGGAGGGCATGCCCCTCCTCCCTGGAGAGCAGGCCCTGTGTCCTCATGCCCCACCTAGTGGGGTCAGCCCCACTCCAGTCTGTCATTCTCTGCAGCACCTTGAGTGCTGACCTCTATAGCCCCTGCCATCTGCATATACGAGTCCTCTGGTGTAAGCATGTTCGTGTGTGTCTTTCACCCTGACTTCTGCCTATCATGAGCTCCCTTAAAGGGTGGCTTCCTCTTTGTGCTGTTGAACTTACTAAACATGTGATCTGCGCCTGGACCTTTGCAGCCTCCCACCTTTGCTGATGCTCCTGTTCACCTCACCTCCACCCAGTGCCACAATTCTTTTCTTAAAAGGTCCCTAAAGCTATCATCATATAAAGACAAAACTCCTAAATCTAAGTTCACAGGCCCTTCCAATGAAGTCAGTTTCAATCTCTTACATCCTCCTAAATCCAGGGATGACACCCTGGCCACCAGGCCTTTGCTGAGGCTGTTTTCCCAGTCTATAATGCCTCTCCAGGGCTCCTTTGCTCCCTCCAGGCTGCTTTAGCCTCTGTCCCCAAAGGCCCCCTCTCTAGGAAGGCCTCCCTCACTGCTGTGGCCCACAGACTGTCTTCACTACTATCCTTCCAGCTGATACCTCAGTCTTAGCATATTCATATACACCAGCCTACTCTGTAATCATTTTCCTGAGAGCATGTCGTGTTTTTTTTTTTTTTTGCAAAGGTTCTTGGCTATCTCCAACCATACAGGAACAAAAGCTTAGAGCCTAGGCCTGCCTTTGTCTGCATCAAGAATCCTAGAACAAAACAGGGACCTCAGTGAAAATTAAGAGGTTGGGTCACTAAGAGGGAGCCCCCAAGTTCCCTGTGCATATCTGGGGTACTGTGATGAGTTTTAGGCACAACGGTTCTAGAGGCAAGGTGGCAAATGAGGGGAAAGCCGCATGAAAAGAGGTTTGCAAACCACTTCCTTAGTCAAAAGACAGAAGAAACAGGGAGTTGAGTTAGGAGAAATGACTGTGGGACAATGATAAGAAATTCTCTTAAAGTATGTGAAAGTCCACTTTGCAAAGGCAAAGATGACATTACGTGTATTCATTCACTCATTCATTCATTGGGCCAGGCAGTTACTATTATGACACACTACCATGTCTGGTTGCTACACATGGGCTGTGGGTACAAAGGCATGGTCCTTCTCCTCTGGAACATCTTGTGGGGTGGACTAGAAATTGTAAGATGAATACAGTGTTGTCTGAGTGACTTGGCAGAGGGCAGCTCAGGGGATTGTGGGGCCACAGCCCAGACGTGGAAGGAAATCCAAAGGGGCTCAGGGAAAGGATGACAGGAGCTGAGCATGAAAGATGAAAGAAATTAGCCACACGGATGAGTGCAGAGAGTGAGAACAGAATTAAACATGCAAAATCAAGGCCCAGAGGGGTTTGGAGCCTGAAAGTAATGGGCATATCAGGAGTGTGGGTGGCACAGGGGTGGGAATGAACGATTTGGAAGCAGCTATAAGGGACCACAGGTTTGAGACCAGCTTGCCCTGATGGAGGGGATGTCCATTGGCCCCTGGGAGAGACCACCTGGTGAGGAACTGCCCACATACCACTTGATCTCCAACAGAAGGGGATCCTCCCCACTCGCAGTAAGGGATTCAGCAGGAAGCAGCCTGTCCACCAGAGAAGGGATGTCACCTAGAACTTTGGTCATTACTATTTCTACACACTGAAGATTTGAGATCTGAAACTGTGAAAATCACCTTGTCATCTTGCAAATAGGATAAAGTCCCATTGCTACACAAATCCAGGCGGCTGGCTGAATTCTCTGGTTTTACTGGAATCTGATGGAATCATGCTATGCTTGAAATATGTGAAGCAATGACTGGGTAGCTTTTACTGAAAAAAAAAAAGTGCTTTGATATATTGGTATTTAGATTGTGAGGACTAAACATTACTCCATAATCACTTTATAGTCCGCACATTCTTGAAGAAGTTCAGTGATTAAAATGAGTATCAGTTCTTGTTCCTCACAAAATCATAAATCAATTCCAGACAAGTGTGTGAGAGCCATAAGTAAGGTTGCTTATGACTGATTTTGTAAGTGTGTGGGAGATAGAGAATGGAGGATGCAGCTGTTGAGGGCAGAGACCATGTCTCCCTTCTTTCTCCATTCCCACCTGACATGCAGCACAGCACTGGCACTGCCTGGGCGCTCAGCGACTCAGTGCTAAATGAATGAATCAACAGCGTGCTTCAGTCCAGTTATTTGAACCAATCGATTGAGCAGAAGATATTGCCAAGATCTGAAAGAGTTTCTATGAGAAAATGATCCTAAAATTTGAAAGGTAGAAATTCCCAAGGCCTAAACCAGCTCATGCTAGCCTAGACAGTTATTATGAAGAGCGAGTAACCATCTAAACACTTAATCATTAAGACAGCTGAGAGCAGATGTAGATGTTCCTCCCATGGTTTGCCCACAAGTGCTGACACCAGGAGTGAAAAGTGCTACACGACAGTAAACAAGAGAGAATGATGAATGGAAACGTATTAAAATGGAGAAGGAGATGGACATAGGAGAGGCTCTGGAAGTGTCATCAGCTCGATGGCATCTGAGCTCTCTATTAATGAGCTGGTGGAGGGAGCAAAAGCCTCATTGATTCTATTCACGGAATGCAATTGAAAGTTGTCCCAAGCACAAACCAAGGATAATGTGGAGCAGGAGACCCAAGGAGGCCTTCAGGGGTTGCAAAATTGCCCCCCAGGGCCAGCAACCTGTTATTATAAATGAAGTTCCATTGGAACCCAGCCACCCCCATCTATTTACATATTGCCTATGCTTGCTTTCCTGCTACAAAGGCAGAGCTGAGTATAGTAGTTGGGATGAGACTATATGGACCACAAGCCTAAATTATTTACTATCTGGTCCTTTACAGAAAAAGCTTACTGACTCCCGGTTTAGATGAAGGGGCTGGGATATCCCTGGGGGAGAGGAGGTGGCACAGGATGGAGGAATGGTGAGGTTTGTTTCTTAGGTCTGAATCCATGTTATCTACTGGGCTGAATTCTATTTGTGTTTACATCTTCTAAAGACCAGGGTTCCATGGCCAAGTGAAGCAGGTAGGCAGATCATTTTGTTTTCAAATATCTGGATTTAATATGAAGATACAATCTTTTATTTCAGAGGCCACACTAATTATGAGATTCTTCGCATCAGTGGTGATTGCATCCACTCTTGTATCGAGCTCAGAAGTTTCCAACACTGAAATAAAATACAAACGTCTATAATTTGGGTTCTATGACTTCCTAGCTGTGACCTTGTGGTCATGGGTAAGTCCTTTAACCTTTCTATGACTTAGTTCTATCATCTATGAATTGGTTATATCTGTTTTCAAGTATGTTTCTTTTGTTCTTCTAAGGATCAGAGCTATCTATCTGTGTATATCTGGCACATGATATGTACTTCACATATGGTGAGTTATTATCATCACTTCAAAATGCCCTCATGGGCTAATATCTTTTTCTTTAATCATATGAGAAATGGTCAAGGCAGTGTATAGGATTTTATTATAGTTAAGCCCATTACAAGTGAAGGAGAGTTCTACAGTAATATACCAAATGGTAACCAATGCTTTGGCGAAGAACTTTCTGTGTTCCCGTGGAAAGCATTCTATCCTCTGGAGTGGGGACAATAACATGCTTCACTGAGGTGTGGAAGCTGTCTCAGGCAGTGGGCTGCTGTGCATATGTGTCTGCTAATTATTAGTATAAATTACTAGTAGCAGGGAGGTAGCCTGAGATGGGAGAATAAGCTTCCTTCATAGCCTAGGTTGAGGTTAATTACAGTTTTTCAAGGGAGGAGTCTCAGGTGTAACGCAAAGAGTGGGGGAGCCTGGGCTAGTTTGGGAGGAAGGCGCCAAGGTCACAGGCCTGAGCCCCAGGGCTTCAGTCCTGGGCCCATCATTAAGCCCTTGAGCCCTGCCCCAGCTGCCCACAGAAGTCACAGAAGTGACTGTCCGGGCACAGCAGACGAGGAGGAGCAAGTGGTCTCCATACATTCTGTCCCTTCCCAGCACCACCCCTGCTGCAGGGTGAAGGGCCCAGGCTCACTTCCCAACTGTGTGATCTGGGCAAGTGTTTTTCTTTTCCTGTTTTTTTTTTTTTTGAAACTTCTTTGTTTTCCTTTTTTAAAAACTTCTTTACCCACAGCATTGATACCAACATTTACCACCATGTAGTGTGAGGGGGAAAGGAGATAATGTTTAGAAAGCCCCTGGCACATAGTAGGTGCCACTAGAGATGATAAGTTACTGCTATTTTTCTGAGATGAGTTGTTATGTCAACAGCGCTACAAGTCTGTGTGTGCAGGCAGGGGCTGAGTGACGCTTGCTGGTGGCCTAGCTGATGACGCTGACATCACACCATATCCTGGCCACACGTGGTACTCTGTGGAACCGTTGGTCAACTTCAGTGACAAAACGAAACCATGTGGTCAATTGGCCCAAACATATTGGTCCAAAACATGTTGAAAAGTCAACATTTACTTTATTAACAGACAAAAGATATCTAGCAAGTAAGGGCCCCAAATCCAAAGCGGATTGGCTATAACAGGTGCTATTAAATCCAGATGGTTTACATTACTCCCAATTCACTGAATTATCTAAATCAACCATTTACAAAATCGCATATTCTCTAAGTAGAATAGAGCGCTGCTTAACCTCCACCTTGCTTTGCAAGTTCGGCTGTAATGGCTGAAGGGCACGCCTCCTCACAGACTAGACGGGCGATCCATCTGGACCTCCGCTTTCAGGGAGGAAAATTGCTACCATTTGCAAACGCGAAAGCTGTGACCTAGAGTGGTTAAGTAATGTGACCACAGCTGCATGGCTGGTCACCCATAGAGGGCACTGGCAGCTAGGGCTTCTGCTGCCCAGAGCAGTCGGGCCCCTCTTTGAACGTGGTCTCCCTGTTGCAGGGCTGCAGGTCTCTGTCCTTGATCCCCTTCTTATTTTCATTGACCTACGGGGTAACGTCACCCAGGCTCAAGGCTTTCATACCATCTACATACTGCCAATCCCAGATGGACATCTTCACCTTGGTCCCTTTTCCTGAACTCTGGACATGCACATCTTGCTTCCTACCCCACGTCTCTGCTTGGCCATATTACAGGCATTTTAGACCCAGGCTGAACTTCTGTTCCTTTCCTCACCCAAAATATGCTCTAACCACAGTGATCCCTTTTTCAGTCAGTGGTGGATACATCCTTCTAGTCAGGTTCAGGCCAAAACCTTCCCACGTCTGAAACCCAACTTTTTAAGAAATCCTCTTGGCTCTGCCTGTAGTTAATATATCCAGAAATCAACTACATTTCAGCAGTCTTCTGCTTCCACCCTGGTTCAAGCCACCGTCATCCTTATTGATGATTATAGAACTAGCAGGCCTATTTCCAATGGAGTAGCCTGAATAATCCTTTCAAAATGTAAGTCAGATCTTGTCCCTGCTCTGTTCCTAAACCTGCTATGGCCCTATCGCACTCAGCGGAAATGCTCCAGTCCTTCAGGTCCAGCATGATGACCTCCCCGGCAACCTCTCTGGTTTACTACTTTCCTATTTTGCAACACTCCAGTCATGTTGGTTCCCTTCCTGCTCCTGGAGTCACCCGTCATGACCCTGCCTCAGGGCCTTTGCACAGGCTGTTGCTCCTTCTTCCCCAGATAGCTGCTTTGCAAGAACCATAGCTTCTTCAGGTCTTTACTTAGACCTTACCTTCTCCAAGAGGCCTAAGTTTACTCTTCTATTTAACTCCGAAAACTGCTTCTCTCACAACCCTTTCTCTCCTGATCCCATTTACTCTGCTGTTTTTTCTTTTTTCCTTTACACTGCTCATTTGCTAACATACTATATGATTTTCTTGTTTATTACCTTTATTGTTCATTATCTGTCTTCCTCTGTTGGAAAGTAATTCCCTTAAGGGCAGAAAATTTGTCTGTTTCATTACTAATATATCCTAGAATACCACCAAATAGTAGACACTCAATAAAAACTTGCTGAACAACAACAAAAAACGAATCTGGTGTTTTTACAAATAATGTGGTGAGTTACTATAGAAACTATTTTATTTTCCTGGGATTTTTGCAAATACTGCAATCACCATCGTACGAGGGAGGCTCTGCTTTCCTTGCAGATGATCAGGGACCAACTCCACAATACATCATTTCCCTTTTCTTGGCAGCACATGCCCTGCTGTAGGCCCCCAGCAGCAACTACTAAAGAGTAGTCAAGGAAAATAATACATAAATTTCTATTAATTTCTATCTCCTCCTTTAAAATTTCCATTTGCATGTTTTTAACCTCTACAAATATATTAGTACAATGATATGTGAACATAATTTATAAATTAAAAAAACTTATACTGGAGGTACATAGTCAAAAACTTTGCAAACAACAGATCTACAAAACCATGAAATCCTCTGAAAGTTCAGGGACACCTGGCAGTTTTGTAGCATCTGCATTAGGTTAGGAAGCACATGACTGGACAAGTGGGACTGGTCCTGCTCACACCAGCCAGAACTATCCAGACAGCAGGGTGGTGCATTGGAAGGTTCTCTCCTGAGTTAGTACAGAAAGTGCCTGGGCTTTGGAGGCTGTTTCCAGGATAGACCTGGGGACTCTCCCAGGGAGCCTCTGGCCTTCATCACCAGAGTCCTCCCTCCAGCAGGACTTCCCCCAGCCTGTACCCTTGTGCCCACAGCTAGCAACCACCCATGGAACAGTGGTTGGCCCTGGATCTTGCAAGCTTCAGGCAGAGCTGGCTCACCTTCTCATAGTACCGGATCTCATAGTCCAGGATGATGCCATTGGGTTGCTCCGGCTGTGGCCATGACAAGGTGATGCTCCTCATGGTGGCACTCACCTGGTGCATGATGGGAACAGTGGAAGGGGCTGTGGAGAGAGGAATAGACAGTGCAGCTGAGCAGACACTTGATTATAGGAGATGTGCCACCTTTCAGAGACAAGTAGGGAGATAAATGTCATTGGGTTTGAACTCTGTCCTTTCTTTCTCATCAGCTGAACTGGACCTGTAGAACTTCTTGGGTTTTGCAAAATGAATGAAGTTTGGATAACAGAGGAGATAGAAGTTGATAATTTAGTAGAGGAGAGCATGTGTGGGCAGGGGCTGGAATGGATTTGGTATTTTCATGGGCAGGGAGGAGAAAGGCTTGACCAAAATAAGAGATGGTTGGAGGAATCAGGGAAAAAGACAGAAGGAAAAGAGGAAAAATGGAATGTTTCTGAGCAGAAAGTGTTGAAGGAAACTCAGTCTTGCAGTAGTCAGCTCAGCTATTGTAGAGAAGAGAACCCGGGGGCAAGAGATGATAGTGCGGGAGAACTGGTCAGTACAGAATTACTGTGCAATGGAAAGAAGGAACATTCCAGCAAACATCTCTTCCTGGCACTGCATGTAGGATTTCACCACACTTCAAAAGGAAAAAGGAGACATCTCTCAAGAATACATGAACACAGACCAACAACAGAGGTACTGTCAAAGTTTTCCAAATGAGGACATTTGCAGTAAGGAGTTCACAAACATAAATGAAGAAATGCTTGATACACAACCTAAACATTTGGAAACAGGATGATAATTCCAAAATCTGTAACGTTGATTCAGAAATCGCTGTTTAGAAATAATGTTATTTATTTCCCAATTCGACATTTCTTACACAGTGTAAGTAAAGTGCAAACAGTCTGGAAATAACAAACGAGGGCTGTCTTTCCAGGGGCAGAGGTGGGTAATGGATGAGGCTTCTGTCTGCGCTCTGCTCAGGGGCTGTTCCGTTTAGTCCTGGCACTTCTGCAGTGATGAAGGTCATTTCCTCACTTGAACTCCACTTTACAAGGCTTTCTCTGGGGACTCTGGCTGAGTGACATTTACTATCCTCAATTTAAGCTAACAGATTCCACCCCAAGACCTGGAATTACAGAGCACTGCTACCAGGTCACAAGGGCAGGGGGCTGCCGCCTTCTGCACCACGCCGTGGGCTCTCTGTGAGCACCTACTAGGTGAGGCCCTGGGAAGAAGAAGCAGAGCACTTGTCCCAACGATGCTCCTAGTCCAGGGAAGCCATAAAGAGTGAGGAGTGTGAGAAGTGCTGTGATGAGCACCTAGAACCAGAGTGTCCCCGGGGACTCTGAAGGTCAATTTGCAGTTCCATTAGAGACCTAGTGGTGGCCGTGAAAATGCGCCTCTCAGAGCTCCTACTCCTTGGAGAGTACTTGACTGCTGGCCTTGTTGCTGCACTCTGAAATCCATCCCCACATTCACACAGAGGCCCCTCTCCCTGCAGGCTGCTCCCAGCCAACGACCGAGAGCAGCAGGAATGCCACCCGTCCCTGCAAGATACGGGACTCTTCTGACGGGCAACTTTTGCTCAAAGACTCCCCATTAGCCTTACCAACGTCTCTTTATAACAGCACAGCAGTCTAAGACCCTTCAGTTCCCGTCCTCCTTCCTTCCCTCTCTCCTTCTCGAGGATCAGATGGCTCTCCCAGCCACCCCAGGCTCCCATCCCATTTTCTCAGTAGACCTCTTGCACGTCTAATCCCACCTTGGTGTCTGCTCCGTGGAGGATCTGAATCAATGCAGTTCTGAATCCCTCTACAATTTCCCTGTCAAGTATTTGCTGCCAAGCTCATGCTGTGCCCTAGGCAGGGAGACTCCCTGCCTCCAGGAACTGCTGCTCCATACTGGGATAGCTCTCACCAATTTCCATATCTTTCTATCCTTATCTGAAATTCATTTTCTTCCCACTCGTCTCAGTTCTGCCAACTGAAGTAAGATAGGATGCTCCCTCTTCCACAGAATGGTCTGTCAAATATCTAAAGAAACTAGTTTGATCTTCCTTGAATTATTCCTACTGAAAACAATGGCCAGATACTACAAATATTTTTGTCCCATGACCAGGACATGCCACCCAAGGTGGCTCTTTTCCAAATGGAGACCATGTTATCTAAATTCTCTTTAAGCATGAAGCCCAGAGAAAGAACAAATTTTCTCTTCATTGTCTGAGCAGCAAAGATTAGAGTAAAGCTAATATCTACCATGATCTGTGTACTATACATCTGTTCATATGACCACTAGCCTTTGGATCAAAAACATGTCCCTGCTGTTCGATTCTGAAATCACAGTCAAATATAACCTTGAGGTTTCCCCATGATATGCTCCTCATTTTTTGTCTGCAGAGTTGGATTTTGGTTTTGATTATGGGGATGTACACATATCTCTTTACCTTTGACGTATTAAAATTGGCCTATTAATCTAATGAGTTGAAATAATTTTGATCTTGCTTCAGCCACCAAATCTATTTTCTCTTCCTCCTAACTTAGTATTATGTATGACCCAGGCCAATTAATTAAACAAATATTTATCGAGCATCTACCACGTGCTAGTCACTGTTTTAGGTTCTAGAGAAACCATAGTGACAAAATTAAAATTTCTTGCCCTCATAGAGCTTACTTGCTAGTGGAGGGATTCAGAGGCTAAATAAATCACAAGTTATGTTATAAAATATTAAGTATAGTGAAAAAAATGGATGGAACAGGGGAATGGAAACAGAATGGCACAGGTGGGAGGTATGTGGTCGGTGAGGGCTGCCCTGGGAAGCAGAGACAGAGCACAGGGCTGAGGGAGGGCGGGAGGGACCTGTGCGGGTACCTGCAGCAGAGCATCTCAGGGTAGAGGATCTGATCTGGGAGTGTCAGCCAGCCAGTGGGACCAGAGCAGAGAGGTGGCCATAGTGCACAGGACCCTGGAAGGACATTAAAAGGACTTGGGCTTCTACTCTGAGTGAGCTGAGGCGCCACAAGAGGGTTCTTGACAAGGCAGAGACATATTCTGACTTTCATGTCAACAGTATCACCCTCTGCTGGGTTGCAAATAGAATGCAGGGGTTCATGCAGAAGCAGAAAAACCTATCACATCCCTGTTGCAATAATCCAGCTGCCAGAAGTTGGTTGCTTGGACCAGGTTTGAGCAGTGGAGGTGGTCAGATTCTCTATATATTTGGAATATCTCCATAGATGTGGATGTGGAAGAAACAGAAGAGTCCAAATGCCTTTAAGGATTTTGGCCTCAGTGACTGGAAGAGTGGAGCTGCCATCAACTGAGATCAGGGAAGACATTGCAGAAAGCAGCTTGGAAGGAAAGACCAGATGTTCCACTGTGGACCTGTTAGGCTTGAGATGGCCAAGGTGTCCCAGATTAGATGCTGAGTGTTACATGGATAAATTATATAAGGTCCAAACTGGAGATATACATTTGGAGCCACGTATTTCCAAGATTTTCAAAGCAGGGGAACTGGCAGAGATCACCAAGAGAATGAGTAGAACAGAAAAAATACTTTAAGATTCAGGAAATGAGGAGAAAACGGCAAAGAGTTCTGAGAAAGGAAGTCCAATGAGGTAGAAGAAGAACCAAGAGAGTGTGATTGCCTAGAAACCAAGTGTAAGTAAGTGTTCCCAGGAGGAAAGAATATGTTAAATGCTTCTGCTAAGTCAGGTAAAATGAAACTAAGAACCGAGCCCCAGATTTAGCAACAGGCTCGATGGTTAATGAAGTGTGTGGCACATGACCGTCTTTCCCAAGACCTTACATGCATGGGACAGAGCCAAGAGGGAGGACGAGGGCAGTTTCGGGAAGGCGAGGCAGTGTTCCAGAATCCCAGTGGGTCCACCAAGACAGGGGTGAACAGACGGCTCTTGGTAACTCTCTTTCCTCCCACGGCACACTGTGCCACCAGGCTGCCCTTGCAGGCCTCTGTGGAGGCACAATTTACATGTTAACCATGTCAGTGCCATGCAGGTTCTCAGAATCCCTCTGTCCTGAGAGCTGAAGCATCACGTGTTAAAAAGTGGAAAGATCAATGCTAACAGCCTGAGGATTTTGCTGGCCTTGGTTCTTCTCCTAGCCTTGAATCCCTGGAAAGTCATCGTTAAAAACTCAACATATTTACCAGACATCATGCCAGGCCTGCTCTAATCACTGGGGACAGAAGGACAAAGAAGAAAGTCACAGCCCTGCCCTTAAGGTCCTTGGAGTCCAGTTGGGGTCAAATAGTAAAGAGGCAATCACAGGGCAGGGTGAGCCAGAGGCAATCGATAGCCAAAATCCATAGAGAGGAAGGGCCCTGTTACCCAGACGCAAGGACTGCCCCAGCAGCCAGGCAGCAGCACACAGGTCCGGGAGGA
Organism: Eulemur rufifrons; assembly: GCF_041146395.1. Classification (NCBI taxonomy): domain Eukaryota; kingdom Metazoa; phylum Chordata; class Mammalia; order Primates; family Lemuridae; genus Eulemur; species Eulemur rufifrons. The sequence goes on from NC_090989.1 coordinate 120,757,446, forward strand.
GCTGCCAGAGGGCAATGGCTACCCCTGCCTGCACTTCTCGGATTTGTGGCCATGGCATGATGGTCACAGGTCCTGTGGAAGACCGTGTGTCCTCACGCAGCTCACTCTAAATGTCTTACACTGCATTGCAATGGGATTTAGCACATGGAAGAAAGCAAGAAAGCATTTGTCCTTCTCCCTGAAAATCAGAGGCAGCTCACATTAGGGGCTTTGCCACCGGCAATCTCCTACAGTGATACATTTGGTTTCCCCCTCACTGCCAAGGCCAAATGCCACCCTACCTCTGTTATCTTAGGTGCTATAAACCTTCCGACAAAACAGAAAATAATAAAAATAAGCTCTGGTATTCACTCAAACACAAACTTCTTCTAACAAAACTAAGGCAGATTAAAGAGAGATGGGAAGATTAATTCAAAGACGCAGCCCCCGTGACCCCCAAACACAATGGTTTCGACGGTGAGTCCTGGCCAGGCGTCTTTTCTCCATAATCACCAGATGAAAGGATAGTGTCATTGAACGCTTGAAAGCATCTCTTTTGCAAACCCACACAAAGCTTTTGACTAAATTAAACATTCTCCTGAGAGAAGGAAATGAAAATAAAGAGTTCACAAGATTATTCGAACTTAGCAAAGGAACAAATATGGAGCCTTCTTTAGTTTTCTAAGAAGAAAGAATTAATTTAGGAGCTATTTGGAAAGAAGGTGCTAACGACAAGGCTCAACAAAGATGTGTTTGGCCTGAAGAGGTAGATCCAGTAAACCAAACAGAATCAAAATTGCCCTGCATCCTCCTTAGTAAAATAAAGAGGCAGAGCCAACAGAAAGCTGGGGTCCAAAGAAGAGAGCAGGAGCAAAGAAGAGTGTGCTGCCAGGCACCAAGGAAAAATCAACTAGGGTTCAAACAGAATCGGAGCCAGGAGTGACTGTGAAGAGAGTTTACAGCCAATCATCAGAAGCCTTTTAAATGTGTCATAAGCAGAAAGAGACTTACAACTTCATTGGTCCAGGGGCTCAGGGATGGGGAAAAAAAATATAACAAAGGCAGGCTGAGTGAGTCCTTTTTCTCTGTTTTTGCCAGTGAAGACTTTGGGGAGAACTTACTCCCAAATTGCTTTTGAAGCAGACAGAGCCAAGGTAGTACATCACATACAGCAGAAGAAGAGCACAGAATGTTCTTGCCCAAACTGACAAACGAGATGTGGATAAATTGCAGGGACAGGGTGGCCCCAGCTGCAAGTTGTGAAAGAACTCACAGATGACATGGGACAAGTGTCAGTCCCAGCTGGTCACTGGCCACTGGTCACTGCCAGGGGCATCGAAGATAGGGCCTGGCAGACACCAGACAGCCTTCTGTTTGGAAGAAGGGCTCTGATGGCACCCTTGGGGCCTACAACCCCACGAGGCTCAGGCTGGGTCTGAGATGGTGGCATAAATCTATCTCAGAAGTTAATAACCCAAAATCTGGACCCTGGAGTTCTGATGTGCACAAGCCTCACTGTCATCACAGGTTCACAAAATCATACATTTTATGTTTATGACATTCTTTGGCCCTTTCCTTTAGTTACTGACTCAGTCATGTTCAAAGATTTCTTCTTACTCATTTCATTTTCCTTATTCAATAGATATAGTCATCTTCCTTTATCTCAGATTCCAAAAATAAGTCGATGCTTTTTTCTAGGACAATTACTAAGTTCTAATGTATTACATTGCTTATTTGAAATTACTTCATAATCTCTTAATGGACAGAGATTCCAAAATAATTCTCTCAACAGTTTTAACCATGATCCATTTTGGGATCTAATAAATGATATAACAGTTTACTATGTTAAAATATTTTACTTAAAATATTTGTAAGTAGTTTTAAAGAAAAATAATAGCAAAATGCACATACATTCAAAATTAAGTTGACCTACTGGAATAAAATGTTTGAAGAGGTTATAGAATTATGAAACTTGGACTTTAGAGTTCAGCAAATCATATTTAAAAGGGAAAACAATGCTGCATCTGCAGGTAGAAATCATGCCAGGGACAGCCTTGTTGGAGGCCATCTCTCACTGGCTAGGAAGGTACAAGTCACAGCTGAATTTCCTCTACCTTAGCTCAAGCAACAGCTCTGGCAAGTCTCCTGGAAGACAAATGTTCTCTCCTATTAGAGGGACTTTCATGTCTAAAATTCCCAAAGAGATCCACAGAAAGAGGAGAGTGCATCTGCCTCCTTTGCAATAACCCATGGTGGGCAGGGTGGAGTAGCCTATCCTGGCCCTTCCATATGGTGGGGAGGGGGTCCTCACAGTGACCCACAGAGTGCTGGTGCTGCCCCAGCCTGAGCCACATGCATCCGAGGCTCAGTAACCACTTTCACCATCGTGAGCACTGCTTTTCTAGGACAAATGTGCATTAGATGAGGGACATTTGGGTTGTTTCCATATTTTGGCTATTAAGAATAATGCTTCTATGAACATTCATACACAAGTTTCTGTGTGGACATATGTTTGCATTTCTCTTGGGGATATACCTAGGATTGGAATTGCTGAATCATATGCTGTAATGCTAACCTCTTCTATTCTTTTTAGAATAGCATTTCCCAGACAAATCATCCTTGGACTAACCACCTGCAGTCTATATACCATATATCATAGCCATGAGGAAAACAGGAAAAGTAAGAACAGTAAGGTGCCTAGAGCCCTAGCCCAGAGCAGTAGGAGTCAGCAGAAATAAAGAAGGGCTATGGTCAGGGCCCTACAGGTGGTTCAGAGAGAGGTGAGTTCCTACCCTGGCTCTGCCATCTGCTTACTATGTGATCTTTTGGGTTAAGGTTAAACTAAGGCCTTAACTTCTTTGGACCTCAAATTCTTCAACTGTAAACAGGAATAGTAATCCTTATGGCATGAATTTTCCAAATGTTCTGAAGATGTGCTCTGTGTGGTCTATTGCTCCTTCCAACCACATCCCACCTGCCAAGCCAGAGACTTGGCAATCACCCCAAATTCTCCTTCTGGGTCCACTGCTGTTCACATATGCAAATCAGTCACTGGGCATCATTCCTCAAGGTAAGTGTGAAAATCAGGATCTAGCAACAGCTTTGGGTATTTATTTGATAAATATCTTTGAGGGGATAAATAAACACGTCGATCAAGTCAGGGTGGAGGCAACGGATATGAACAGGGTTGGAGAAAGGGAAGGCTAGCCAGCAGCTGGGCTCCCCAGTGGTGGGAGTGATAGATGCTCCAGAAGAGGGTTGGTTTCCCTGTGGCATCTTGAGATGACCTGAAATAATCTAGAAGTAAATGATGTAGTGCCCTTTCCCTACAGGTAAGGAGACCTGGTGACTCTGGGGAGGGGACAAGCACAGCCTCTCCATCTGATGGAGTGGCTAAGGCCCAGGAGTCATTGATGCTCCCAAGCCACTGCCTTCCGACAGGTCTTGTCACCTGTATCTCATTACACCTCGGTTCTTACTGTCCCAACTCTCCTGCCTACCTCTGTCCTCTTCACTTTAAACTACCTGTAGTCAGATTAATCTTGCTACAGCTCAATTTTACTCACATTACTCTGATGCTCAAAAACCTTCAATAGCTCCCCATCAGAAAAAGTCCTAGCTCTCTCTTTCACATTTAGCAGTGTGGCAGCCACTGGCCACTCCAGGCTGCCCCCCGCTGCTCCCTCTCAGGACCCTGCTATTCTCATCCAACTGCTCTACTCACCATGTCCAAGAAGAGCTCAGCGTTTCCTTGTGGCCATGTCTCTTCATGACTCTGCTGCCCTTGGAAGGCACAGAGGGAGCCACACACTGCCCTGGCCCAGCCTTGCCAGGCCGTGCCCACCAGGGTGCCCCTTCCTGCCTCCCACCTCAACTCCCTTTGGGTGTAATTCGCACCTTGGGACACAGTGCATTGTGATTTAACTTTCCAGGTGTTCACCTCTGCTCTCCATCACTGGAATCAACACTCTAGACCAGGAATCCAGCTTTTAGCCTCTTCCCTCTGTACATAATAGATGTTCAACAAAAGTTTGCTCTTACTGGAATGATCGTGGGCTCTTCTCTAAAAACATCAGCAGTAAAGGGGTAAATGGGTCAGAAAATCGCTTAGTTCTACCCAACACGGATATTGCCTTCGAGGTTGCATGGGGTGGGAGAGGGGCAGCAGGGGTGTGACTCTGCAGCGGGCAGCTCAGGAAGAATACAGAGTAGGCCTGGATACGGTGGTCCTGAGGGAGCGGAGGTGGGAGTGCCTCTGCACAGGGTAGATGAAGAAACTGGGGAGGCTGAGTCCATCCCCACCTCGCTGGGGTGTTTCAGCTGCAATGTTACCCTAACATTAGTGGCTTTCTAATGTTTCTTTTTTTTTAGGCTGTGGGATCTTTTCTCCAAACAAAAGCTCCCTGGAGCATAAAGTATGAAACAGAACTATTCAGAGCTGCTCTGGGTGAATCAGAAGTGGAGCTTCAGAGCTCGGAAGCTAGTCTATTTCCTATCTCCCCAACCTAGACTGCAAAAGGTTTATAGAGAGATCCAGAAACTGTCGAGCAGTCTCCAGAAGTCCCTTTGAGGCCTCAGATTGAACTACCTGAGTTCCTAGAGTATGGGTGATGGGATCAGGAAAGAGGCTGGGGAGTGCGAGACCATCTTTCTTTCTCATATGAAACACATCCACAGAAAAAAACTCAAAATCTGTATTTAAATGCCAGCTAAAGACTTCAGGCCCACTAGTACTGATGTCAAAGAAGGACAATTTGCACACAGATGGACTGTGTTTCCTCGGACATTTCTATTCCAGGAGGTAACTTTGCTGAGAAGGTCCTGATTAGATAATAGGTTCTCCCTTTATTGGTGAAAACTCATTTCACTGCACAAATATGCTTGAATTTTACACTAGGAAGTGTGACTCATTAAATATTTTTGGTGCAGTAACACTTCTGGTCAAAATAGATTAAGCAAATAAGCAATTAGTTTGGAAACTGGATATAAATACAAAAACAGAATTAATTATTTTCCTCGTGTTTTTCTGCACTGTGGACATTGGCTGCTTATTTGCTTTTGCTATGGGCTTTGCCTTGAGATGACCCTGACATTCCTTCCTATCTTTCTCCTTACCCTGGAGTCACCTGGGGACAGAGGACTTCCTTGCTGTGCAGCCTCTGTTCCATGATGCTGCAGAACATTGGCTGAGTCTCCTTGGGAAGTTCAAGGGGATGTGAGGGGTGAGACAGTGAAGGCTTCTGGCCTGGCTCTCAGCCTCACAGCCCCAAGCAGGGAACCATGCATGGCTCTTCCTCCACTGGTCCACTAAGGGTTTGGTTCCAAGCCAAAGGGGTGGCAACAGGTGGGGCTTAGGGGTTGAGGGATGCTCTGGAAATATGGGTTTATAGCACAGGTCCTCATTTCTGATATTACCTTTGACGTCTGTGTGAGGGGGTTCTTTATTGGGATCATCTACCCGATCCTGCTGGTTCTCAAAATGTGCTCTCAGATCAGCTTCAACTGGGAACTGGTAAGAAATGCAGATCTGGAGCCCCCCTACCCTAGACTCCCTGAATCAGAAGCTCTGGAGGGTGGGGGCAGCAATCTGTGTTTTAACACACCCTTCACATGAGTTGGATCCATGCTTAAGTCTGAAAACTGCTTATGTAGAAATCTAGAAGTCATAATGTTGAACTTTGAGAGGATATCCGAGGCCATTCAGTTTTCTGTCGAGTCTTAACAATTTATAGATGAGAGCACTGAGGGCGAGAGAGAGAAACTGACTTCCCTGAGGCCCCAGCAGGTTAGTGCAGACCCGGAAACAGCGGGGCCTCCTTCCCTGAGAACAGTGTGGGCCTCTGCCCTCCCCTCCCATCCACTCACACACTCAGCATTTCCATGAGGCTGGGGGGTGGTCAGGGTAGCATCACTCACACATGGGTGCCTCCTTCCGGGACCCCCTGTGCCCTCAGGGAGGTCAGGTGCCCCCACCCAAAGTGGAAGTGTGCAGAGCCCTGTGCCTGGAAGAGGAGGCAGGCCTGCAGTGCGGTCCTGGAGGGCACCTCTGCCTCCTGGGTCACCCCAGCCTGGCGTTTTCCACAGCTCCTCTCCCTGCTGGGGGAACCAGAAGGTGCCTCAGGAAAGGGCCATTTACGGTGGAAACAGCGGCAAAACTGAGCTGTGTGACCCTGTGGTCATGGGAGGCTATGGAGGTGTGTTGGCAGGGGGGAGTACTTGTCAGGAGGTGGCTGTCCTGGGTAGGTGTCCTGGGCTCTGTCACTGCTGCTGAGGACAGAGCCATCAGGACTCACGTCAGCTGGGGCACACTGCTCAGCTCTGCCTCCCGCCGGCCTGTCAGCCTTTCCCGTGTGGAACAAGGACAGAGTGTTGGCAGCTTTGGTCTGTTTAATGCCTGATCATGGAAGTTCACTCCAAACACTAGCTGTGGACAGGCCACAGGGGAGGCCGCACAGCAGGTTGTGTGCCCTGCATAGCCCCTGGCTCTCCCCCGCCCCCTACCAGCACCCTAAGCCACCAATGCTGGGCAGGGGCGCTGCACCTGCAGTAACTGGGACCATTCTGCCCTAGGCCTGGGGGCCTAAGTCTTCCGGCCTGAAGACCGAGAGCCCCTCCTCCTGAGAGCAGCCCATCTGGCTGTGCAGGCAGGCTTCCATCCTGCAACGCCCAGCCTTAAGCCCCTTTCTGCACACCACCAACCCCACAATGTTCTGGGCCTTTCTTGCCTTGACTGTGACTTCCCCCGGCCACCACTGAGCACACCTGCCCTGGGCCCTCCAAAGTGGCTGCTCACTAGTCAGGAAACTCCCCAGTGCCCACCCCCTCCTCTCAGAGCATTCCCTCTATGCCTGCATCGAACAAAAGCAGCTCTCCCCTGGGGAAACTTCTGCCCTGCTGCTCTCTCAGGGGGTGGCAGTTTATGATTTTGCACCCAGCACCCCTCAGGTCAGGCATCAGGGTGTGTTTTTCTTGCTCCCCATCTCCTCTTCCACCCCCTTACTCACCATCTCTCCTGCACCCTCTGCACAAATGCCATTTGGCTGGACTACTGCTCTTCAAGAAGTCTTGGGACCACCATGTGCCCCTGCCACCTTCACTCCCCGCATTCATTGAAGACTTGGCTTCTATCTCTGTGTTCCTGTCTACCTGAGCCTTACCATCCTGTGGATAACTACAATGTCCACGTCAATAATGGACTCTCAGTTCCTCAACCTCCACACTCTTTCACGTCTGCACATTCCATGGCGCACTTGGACTCTGCCTCACCTGAAATTGCTCCATTTTCAAAATCTGCTTCCTTATGGCAACCTCAGATGAACCCGCTGCAGCTCTTGTTGGCCTCATCTGGACCTCTCAGCCTTCACCTCCACCTAATGCGTCAGCCCTCTCCTTTATTCATACCCCTCATTATCCAGCCTAGGTTCCATCTTTGCAATAACATAACCCACAATATTCCTCATGCCCTTGGGCTTGGGTTGCCTTTATCTTTTCACAGCATACAGCTGTCAAAACTCAACCAGAGATAGATCCATGATCCACTTCCTGCAGGATCTGCTGTCCAGAAGCAACACACTGCTGAGAAAGCCACACAAGAATATAGAGGGGTGGTTTTCTAAACATGAGATCGCAACCTCAAATGAACTCTCAATACTTTCCAGAAAGCCTGAATTTCTCTGGTTAATTGCATCTCCCACTATCTGCAATAGCACTGCCAAACCTTTTCCATCCTCTTCAAACCTTCACCTCCAATACTTTTCCCCCTTCACTCTGCAACAACCTTATTTCCCAGCTCACAGAGAAAATAGAAGCCTGAATATCCAGCTGCATAAATAACAACTCAACTTGGGTACTCAGAATCTCCAAAAATTATCATGCACAGAATCAAACCTGCCTTCCCTGATGCTGTCCCTGAACACTTCTGCGAGCCCCTGGAATGTTCGCTATGTACTTAAAACCCCTTCTCTTGTTCTCCTGCTTTGGTTTCTTTGTTCTCCGTGTCATCTTCCTGGGATACCCCTCAAGCAAAGCTGCTCATTAAGCTGGGTAGCCAGGATCCTCCCTGAGGATCCACAGCCCTGTGAGAACACAGTTTCCGGTGCTTCTTTGGGCAGTGCCAGGCTCAGTGCCACCCCGAGAGCCCTGGTCATCTGTGGCACCTATGCGCCAGTCTCAGGCTCCCTGTCCGTGCCTCCCCCCCACAGCATTCCTTCCTTGCCCTCCCAGGCCTCTGTCCCGGGCACTCACTCCCACTAGGAGGACCTCTCCGTCCTGTCTCCACCCAGCCCCCTGCCCTTAGTCTTTCTGCAGAAATACAGCCTGTGCACATGAAAACCTAATGCACATCCAAGAACTTATCGTGTCATCCTTTTAACTAATATAATTCAGAGAAGGAAAACATGCATCACCATGGGAGTTTCTGCAGGGCAGACACACTCAGAAGGGGCATGACTAGGCCCTTGTTCCCCTGAGCGCCTCTGGATTGAGCAAGCATTTGCTCTGCCCTCAAAAGTAGCAAAAAGGAAAGAAAAGAAACACACACACGTTTTAAAATCCTAGGGCTCAATTCTATAGCTAATGTTTTCCTGCAGTTTGGCTCTCAGAAGGAAACTGATCCCAAGGCCTGGAGGATTGTCAAAGAGTCTTCCTTGCACAGGAAAATATTTGTGGTCCAATGTTGCCTTTATTTACCCAGAACATTCAATGTGCCTTTTCCCCCATCTTTCACATCCGCTCAGAAAAGATGTTAATTTTCTGAAATTAAACACTTAGCTTGATTACTGTTTTGTTAATTGCTGCATTCAGAAACCCCTGGTGCTCCAGCCTGTTTAACACGGTTGGTACTGTGAAAATGATAGGCATGGAGGCGGCGTGCAGGTGGACAGACAGCAGCACTGGGATGCCATCCCGACGCCCCACTGTGCTCGTTCCAGCAGCCGGGGCTCTGCCAGTGGGGACTGGGTAGGACAGGCCAGGTCATAGCAGAGTGGCTCCCACAGGGCCATGGTTTGGGGGAACAGTGCACACAGGAAGCCCCAGGTCTCACCAACATCTGGGAGAATGTAGGGGCTTAACTCTAGTCACAGCTCCCCACCCAGCCCGATCAAGGACAGACCACACAGACAGCTTGAACTGCACTATTTGCTGATGCCTGAGCCTAGTTTAATAAAACGGAGACATTCGTTCATACATTTATTTAGTGATTTATTCACTTAATCAATGAGCATTTATTGAATGCTTTCTGTGTTTCTGGCACCCAGCTAGACACCTAGCTAGATGCAATAGCCAATAGACAGGTACAGGGCACGCTGTCCTGGAAATTATAGTCGGCTCATGAAGCTAACTTGCCACAGGAGTGTGGAGTGGACAGATCACCAGGACTCCTCGCCCTGCCCACCTTCTTTGCTAAGGACACAAGGTGAACAGCAACTATCCAATAATCCAACTAGTGCTCCTTCTGTAATGGGGGTATTCACACTCTCATGTAAACTTTGAGCAGGGTAAGGAACTTCCTACAGTCTCATTGCCAGCATCCCCACTGTCACTGCGCAAGTTGCATACTTAGAGTGCCTGGCCCAACATGGACTAACTGAGCTAATAAGGTCCCTGGGTCCAGTGGCCCTCTAGTCATCCTAGCAGGGCGAGGGCATCCTCAGCTGTTCTCCAGCTGTTAGCAGCATCACTAACCACTGCTCAGAACCTGGAATGGAAAATTCCCATGCCCAGCCACTGCATGGCCCAGCAGGTGACATCCATCCATGAGAAGTTCAAATTGGCCAGTTAGTGAATACACCGTCACTGTATACAACAACCACCACAAACTGGAATGCTCCCTAGCAATAGCACATAGTTACACCCTCACTTTTAAGATGGGAGACTTGGCACCATAGGAGAGGGTGGTACCAAGAGCCCAGCGGGGGGCCTACACCCCCTCCAGTCACTTCCCAGCACAGTCACTTGCTCACCTTGTGACTTTTCTGAGCCTCTGATTTCAGTCTCAATGAGTACTGTGGAATAGAATGTGAGGCCAACAAGAGCACCGATTTTTGTCTGTTTTGTTTGCTGCTTTGCTTCTGGTGTCTGGAGCACTGCATGGCACACAGAAGGTCTTGATAAATATTTCTTGAGTAAGTGAATGGAAGGGAGCCCCTAACAAGCAGGTACTGTCAAGTTGGTAGTTGGTAAACAGTCGCAAAGAATGTGTTAAATGAATGAAGACCTTCCAGATGTCAAAGTGTTGACAAACAAAGCAATCCCTTTGAGTGTGGGTGAGTCTGGCTGCGCTCCTCTAAATGGATCAGGGCTCATAGCGCCATCCTAAGCATCATTCCCTAAGTTTTCCTTCCAGAAGCCACAGAGCAGGAAGATACCTGGTTATCTGGCTGATTCTGTGAGGGATCTTAAGATGTCACTTGTGGACCACCAGGACACAGTCTGATCACCACACCCCAGCCACACACTCACATGCTAATGCTCACCTATGAGGACTGGAGGCATCTGGCAAATATTTATCAAGGCTCTCAGTGCCTGGCCGTGTGTGGTCCCTTCCTCATGAAGCTGGTGGTGGGTGAGAAGGTTTGATTCTTTACACAGCTCCACATCTAGTGGAGAACCCCAAGGCTGTGGAGGGTGGGAGCCATGACATCGGTCACAGGCAGTGCCACCTGCAGACCTTCTTAGCCCAGCAGATAACACATCTGCTTTTGCAAATGGCCAATGTCTTTCTGAGGCAACGTGGAAGTTCCTCCTCCATGCCAGAGCTTAAGAAACAATAAAAACAACCTTTCCAGAATTAACAATGAGAAGAAAGCCCTGAAATGAATTCTGAAATTGAATTAAGAACGGTGAAAATTTTATTTACTTAAGTTTTTTTAACTTTTCTTTATTAACTTCAATGAAAGTTTTCTTTAAAGCCACTCCAGTCTTTTTAAAGTTTTCATTCAATCTTTACTCTGCTCCGGAGCAAATTTTGCCTGCTAATTTCCAATGAGAACATCCCTTAAAAATGAACTGGTTTCGGCATATGGATCTTAACACTCTACATTTTTACAGGCAGCAGTGTAATATTGTTTTAATATTTAATTTTGAGATTTACATAATATCTTTCCTCCAAAGAGCTCAATATATTGCAATATCATAAAATTCCTTTTCATATTCAAAGATTATTCTTTATGCATGCAAATACTATATTTAACCAAGGAATAATGCAAATTAGGTGATGTAGTCAGTGGAATTGATGGGCTAGGTAATTCTTTTGTAGGAAAAGTAGTGTATCTGAGTGACTTTAATTGTCTAAGAACTTCCAAAAAGCCTTAGAAACGGACAAAGTATAGGGGCTTGTGACTATTAACAGAAGTAGTGCAGTATTTTTTTTAAAGAAAATTAAATAACAGGTTGTGCCCATGTTGTGGGCATGATGGAATAGTATTCCACATGCAACAGGCACAGCAGGCCATACATGAACTGTGTGCAATATAAATGTCAGATATAAATCGTGCCGATGGGCTCATGCGAGTGAGGGGGAAAGTGTTGCTTTCCAAACATATGAGGAGGAAAGACAGGCAGGCTCCTCTGAGCAGCAGGATAATCCAGTGCCAGGTACTCCCGCCTTCATCATGAGCTCATTGGGATGCAGACGTTGCCAGCTTCTTTTCTGGAGCCTACTCCTCCCAGTGCAGAATGGACAAACAGATGTCTGTTACATATCTGATATGGATAACATCAGTCCCAAACAAAGAGACTGAGAAACCTTGGAAGGAAACAGCCTAGGGAGAAAAAGCCCAGCAAATTGCTCTCTGGCTCAGGACATATTCTCAGAAATGATGCTAATCTTCTACTCCATAGCACAGTTTACAGAGTGATTTTCTATCCACTGTCTCATTTGCTTGTCATTGCAGTACAAGGAAGCACATCCTATTCTGTGGGAAAGATATGAGGAATTTTGGCAGTTAAATTAATTTACATGAGTCATGTGAGGGGCAGAGAAGGAACCCTAACCCCAGGAACCCTGTACTACACCTCTGCCACTATGAGCCCAGGAGGGGAGCCCAAGATGACTGCCCCACTGTGGAATGAGATGGGGAACAGCACACTCACCAGTAAGGCTTGAGCAAATCAGATTAACCCTCTGAGTTAGAGGTTCACACCACAGCCAACAGGCCAAATCCAGAATTGGATTTGTTTGGCTCTTGAGCTTTAAAATTTTCTAATCAGTTGTCAACATTTTAAATCTGGCTTTTCAGCTTATAAAATCAGGCAGTGCTGGGCATGGCAACCCTTGCTGGAGCTGAGTAGTGGCTGTCTCTGTGCTCTTCAGTTCCCTGCAGTCCTCACCACTCTCTATTGCCTTATACCTCCCCTGCTTTGTTCGTTTCCATTACCTGCCTGGCCTTAGGGGCCTTTGAGTTCATTCTCTTTGGCTTAGATGGTCTCAGATTCATGTGCCAGTCTGATTCATCTTTTTTCTCCCCCAAAATTTCCTCTGAGGTCTTCTTCCCCAATTCTGACACTCTGAGTCTAGTTGGCAGGAGAGACAAGTAAAGTTTGTCATTCACTTAATTCTCTCTGACAGCCAGATGATCCATCAGCCATCAGCCTGAATCTGGGGCCAGATGCCAGAGAGTGACTGCAGGAGTTAGTGGTGATAACAACCTCTCGGCAGATCACTTGGCCACTGAAACAGAGAGAGTTCCACCTGATCAGGTCTATTTTAAACTCATGGCAGCTGTATTCAGTGCAAGGATGCATCCCTGAAGACCTCATGTAAACCTGAGCTTGCATAATTCATGACCAAAGATGATGGACATTTTTTTGACAGTTAAAGTGGCCCAGCTATGTAGCAGCATCTTAGAGAGAGCTTATAACTCACATAGCCCACCATAATGCAATTTTTGATCAGTGTGAGGATCAAATGACCACAAGCCTGAGTTTGAAACTCAGAAACATCATTTGCTGGCTGTGACATGCTGAGCAAATTCCAAAAGCACTCTGACCCCAGTTTTTTTGCCTGACCCACCTCATCTCTGTAAAGAACTTGGTAGAGGTTGGCATATTGGAGGTGCTCAAAAATGGCAGTTCTCTGCTACTGCCTCTGGACTGGATGAAAATCCAATCCTGAGACTCTCCAAGTGATACGAGATCCTTGAATAGTCATGACTATATACATGACTTGGGGGTGTGACAGAACATAAGGGCTCTCAGAATACCAGGACTCAACAGATCCTTGGTATTCTTCCAGACAAGCTTGCCTCTGAGTAAAGAACTATGTCTACTGTGCTCAGTGACCTAAAAGATGATTACAAAATCTCCAAGGTTACAACTTGGATTAAAGCTCCTGGAGTCCAGAAAAGCCTATTGTTGGAGACTATGAAACAGGGAGCCCAGAAGAAATGCCCACTTTTAGGACAGGACACCATAAGGCAGAAGCAGACAGGTGACATTCTGCTGACTTTCTTCTAATCCTGGAATCTCTAAACCCCTTTAAGCCTGATTCCTTATCTGAAAAATGAGAACAATGATGCCCAAGTCATTGGTGTAATTATGAGGATTAAATAAGTCCACATATTCCAGAATTCTCTGTGAACTCAAAAGAATCATAAACATGAAATATTACCTACAATAATTATTACTTACTTATTTTCCAATCAGGACCCACCTGATTCAAAAATGGTCCTCACTTATTTCACAGTTTGGGTAGTTTCAGGTACAGAGTAGGCACTTGATAACTGGTCTTGGTCAAAGTCGTTACCTGCCGTCTACCTACTCCTGACTGAACAATAGGACAGTGGTGGCCACAGGCACTGACAGGGGTCACATCATGCTGTGAGGCCAGGGGAGGCAGGCTGCCCTGGATCTCACCCAGAGTGGACTAGCTCAGGGGTGTGCTGGGAAGGGGTTAGACATGTCATGACCTATTTGGTGACACATGGGGCCACCCACCTCATCCCTTAATGGATTTGAGTCATTAGAGTTTTTATGATGCCTACTATTTAGTCTCCCTTCCATATTTTGTAAAATGCATAGTTTCTGTTCATGTTTCTAAACCATTCTTGCAGAGGTTCAGATTTGAATGTTTCTTTTAATGGCCCTCGTCTTTTAAAAAATACTATCTGTTGGTTGAAAGTAATTTGGATTGACATATGAATTCACCAAACCAAAGTGATAGCACTGCACTCCTCAGAGCCACACAGCCCCCGGGTTAGGGGCTACTGGTCAACTTGATATTTGTTTTATAATAACCATGTGCTACCAAGAAGCAGCTGCATCTTTCTCTCAGTGATTGTAAACTTTCTGACACCAAAATTCCAGGAGTACCAGAGAAGAATTGTAGATTGGAAGGTGATAATGGAGGTTGGGACTCCAAAATCAGGGAAGATTAAGATTAAAGGGCCCATCAGATGGGGGGGACAAAAAGCACAAGAAACGTGTTGGTGGAGGAGCAAATGGGTGAGGACAAAAAGAAATAGTTTGAATATTGGGAATGCAGGGGCCCTTTCAGGAGCCCTGGTCCCTCAGCTCCACTGCAACCTGGGAATAGGCAGACGGCAAGACAAGCAGATGGGCAGGTTCGGGAATAGCAGGGTAAGGGAAGGGAGGGGCAGAAATAAAAGCAAACCGATATAAGTGGCAGGTTTGTTCTCACATGCTTAGAGAGAGGGAAAAGACAGCCAAGCCCAGTGTAACATGACAGCCTGGCAGAATTGTTATTCTCAGAAGCTGGGACACTAAAATATTTCCGCCAGTTTTCTGCCTTAAACTCTCTGAGGGAAATACAGCTAACAAAGGCTGCCTGTGTTACATGCTTAACATAATGCAGAAATCACCATTCCCTTTTCTTTGGGTAAGACAGAATGTCACAACCTTTGTCTCCATGACACCAGAACTGTGGCCACCAGCTGGAGGCATCTACACTTCCACTCTTATTTTCTCACTACACACGTATGCATGTAAACACGTGACCATGCACATACACATAAACACACTCCATGAACATACACACACACACAGCAACAAGGCAGCCATCTGGACAGGCATGCTCTCCTACAACACCTTTTTTTCCTTCTTTCTTCTGACAGCTTAAACCCAAGAATCATCTGCCATCAAAGATGCCTGGTATTAAAAGAGGCAGAATGAGTCTGAGGTTGGGGAAACGAGGAGTGGCAAAGGCTGGAGTAGGAAAGAGGAGGACAAGAAGGGGAGACACACAGAGGAAGAGAGTGCAGAGAGAGACACTTGTTTCATGCTATTCTGCTCGAAAGCTGTCCTTTTTGAATTTGCTCATTGAGAAAAATCTATAATTCCAATTAAGGTCATGGTCCACTGCCCACAGCCCCCATTGTCTGTCGATGTGATGCTCGCTTCCTCTCTGCAGCCTTGCGCTATCACCCCAGGGGAGAGAGTGCCCATTTCTCTGTAACTCCCTTGGCATTTACTGCATGTGTGCAGAATTTTACCGTGCAGCTTTGTACTCTGTATTTGTGTCCTGTAAAGTCTTTAGTTAATGAATTCCATGGGAGGGACAACAGTGGCCAAGCATCACTGTATCCCTCACAGTGTCTAATCCACAGTGTGACACACCATAGATGCTAAATAACTGTCTCTTAATAATGAATGAGTAAATAAGTGAGTGAATGTGTATATGATTGGACTGGTTAAATGGTTATAAAAAGAAATGGATTATTGCAAGAGGTGTGAAAAGGAATAAAGAGAAAAGATCAGAGGAGTAAGACATACAGAAATAAAGAGAAGAGCAGAAAATGTGTTCTGAGCTGTGCATGCCACAGGGGTGAACTGGCTATCAGGAGTGATCTATTGCCACATATCTGAGGTCTCTGTAACAGGTACCATTCCTCTGAGCAAGCTGGAAAGGAGAATGCACTCTTGAATTACACGGGTTTATTGAAAAATAATCTATGAAGGCGATATTGACTTGATCATATGATTTCTGGAAAGTTTCTTTCATTGGGTTTCCATTAAAGCATCATTGGTGTTCCTGTTCTCAAGGTCTATCAGTGCCTCCACTCACCTAACCATCCATCTGCCATCCATCTACCCACCTATCCATTTGTCCACCCACACACCTGTCTGTCTGTCCATCCATCTCTCTATTCATCTTTCTAACAGTATTTGTTAAGCCAGATGCAGAGCACTGGGTCCTACTCTGGCTTTGGTGGATGTCTTTGCTTTTATACTGGGCACAAGAAAATAACCCAGTCTCAAGCGCATTCTCAGAGGTGAAACACTACACTTGCCTTCTCCGGGACCACAAATGTCCACCACCTGCAGGCTACACTCCTGGGAGGAGGCCCGAGGGCAGACTGGCAGGATGGGTGTGGCCACAGCTGTATTCCTGCACAGAGAAAGAGAGCCAGCCACACAGAACAACAGAAGGAGCACAGAAGCCTCTAGACTTACCAGCTTGGTTCGTGGTGATGTTGACAGAGACATGCTGTGGGGGGAAGGGACTCTTGCTGGAGACTCCATTGATGGCCTGGATGTCAAATGTGTAGGGGGTGTGGGCCCACAGGCTGCTGATGGAGACACGGCACTCGGTCAGGCCCAGCTGCCTGGGCACGAACTCCACATTGTCGTCACAGCGGGAGCAGCTCCGGCGGTCTGCCCGGCACTTTTTGCAGATGATGTTGTAGGTCACATCATCCCGGCCACCTGTCTCCCTTGGCGGATGCCACTCCAGAATGATGGACGTCTCATTGACGATGGAGATGACATTTCGGGGACCTGATGGGACGCCTGCAGGGAGACAAGGAAGGGCCCAGTGAGGCTAGGCAGAAGCTTCCTTGTCCAGTATCTCTCTGGTCTGCCTCCTTGTCACATGCACTTGCCCTCTCCCCTTCCTCAACCCCAAATCTCCATGCTCCAATCCATTTTGGCAGAAAAAAAAACTGTGGACAAAGATGGCAAACTGTCCCAAACTCCCCTTTCATTCACATGTGATTGAACTCCACTGGGGATTCCTTCTTTCAATCACATGTGCCGAGAGAAAGGGTTCAGGGACCTGAGTTCAAGTCTTTTTGTTCTCAGGACCAAGCCACACTCTCTAGCCAGGTTTAGCATTAATAAGCTGTGTGTGTATTGGACACTTACGGGATTCCTTGTCTTTTCTTAATTGGTGTAGAGCTCAAGAGCATAGGGATATGGGGGCCCCTCCAATAGCCCCAACAAATCCTGGAATCCTGCGCAAGGTCTCACACAATTTGGGATCTATGTGGCTTGTTCATGGTAGCAGGCATGTTTCTCTGTGGGACAGGCTGCCAGAGCACCTGAAGAGATAAATATTTATTACAGTGCACCAGCTTTGGTGCACAAAGACCAGAAGCAGAGTTGGGTGGGAGAGATTCACGCAGCCACTACTTTTTAACCCCATGATATAAGAAAAACATAGGAGTGTGTTCCAGACATTCTGCTAGCTGCTTTACATGCATTACTTCATTTAATCCCCCTTCAAGAACTCTACTGAGAAGGTATAATAATTATCTGAGTTTTATAGAAAGAGAAACTGAAGCTTAGCGAGGAGGCTGGCTATAGGTCACAGAGGTCTATAAGAACTGAAGCCAGCATAGAAATCCATGCCTGCCTGATTCTGAAGCTCATGTTCTTAACTATAGCCCTTCTCTGAACAGATTCTCTCTCCTACAAACCAGCCAGGCTCACTGGGACTCACAGAGGGCAACCTCTTCGCTCTGCACAGCTCTGTTTATGGCTGGTATTCACAATTTGGCAAAAGTTGAAATGCTTTGTTGCAAAACTCTGAAAAGACTGGTTCTTTGTAGGAGAGCAAAATGTTGCTGAATTAATGGCTGCAGTGCGGAGCATTTTAAGATTAAGTTGGAGAACCTGCACCCAAGAACAGAACAGATCATAGCCTCGGGTTCCCAAGGCTGAGCCTTGCATATCCTCGATGTCTGACTGACAGAAATGAATCCTGCCTGGAAGCCCCCTTCTGAACGGCAGATCTGCGAGAGCAGCCACTCCGGACAGTAATGCATTCAGAATTCACACACGTGACCGTCGCCAGCTGAACGAAGACACGTGTAAAGTGGCTCATGCTGGAGACAGGAATCAAATGCCAACACACAAAATGAGGGAATAACAACAAGGTCGGGGGGCACAAGGGAAGGAGTCTGTGTTGAATCAGTCAGCGGCAAGCAGCTAGAGCAGAAAGAAAATATTAAATT
Source organism: Eulemur rufifrons (assembly GCF_041146395.1). Lineage (NCBI taxonomy): Eukaryota > Metazoa > Chordata > Mammalia > Primates > Lemuridae > Eulemur > Eulemur rufifrons. The sequence continues at coordinate 120,775,616 of NC_090989.1, forward strand.
GGGTTCTATGAAAACATGAAAGAAAATCAGTACTGTCCTATATAAAGCCTGTTAGGCCTGAGCTAAAGCACAGGGCTCACGCACGCTCGTGACAGCGCAGAATTCATGAAGCATTTTTACTGAAGTCTTGCAAACAGCATTTAAGAATTCCCTGCCCATCTGCCCAGAGACAAATGTCCATCTCTTTTTGAATTCACACACGGCTAGTACAGGGAGGGCACTCTACACTGTCCCAATGGGCTCTTCCTGGCCGGGGCCAGCCTTGCCCACACTGCACAATGCACTAACACCAGTACTGGCCAGTGCCTGTCTTCCAACCGATGAGACTCAGGCCACAAGCTCCCGGTGGCCAAGGCCACTTCTCTTTGTCTCACCTTCACCTCAGACAGCCTAGCCTCACCCACAGGACATGGTTTCTCATCTCAAAATAAATACGTTCACTGAGGGCTTGCTTTACGCTGGGCATGGGGTAAATCTTTCTAAACATTGTCTAGCATCCTTGGGGCATCCTGAGGCTATTACTCAGAAAGCAGCCTCGAGGGGAGGGTCAGAGGCAGGGACTGACCAAGAGAAGGACCAACCGTCCCTCCCTCCTTTGGGGACCTCCCCTCTTCAAGTACCTCTTCCCTCCCTTGAGCTTTAATGTCACCTTCTCCCCGGACACCAGCTTCTCAACTTAAGCTCATTTTCAAGCCCAAACCCCATCACCTGGCACCTCACTGCATTGCACACTCTTTCTTCTGTACTCTCCAGCCAAGATTTTCCAAAGAAGAGTCTACACTTAACTATCTCGCCCCTCTCCCTACTCAGCCAACTGCAGCCCAGTTACTTCCCTACCCCTCTGCCATGACTGCTTTTCCTTTGCCCTCCTACTTGACAAATCCAGGGAACACAATTCAGTCCTTACTTTCCTTGATACCCTGTATAGTCACCAGCCATGTTCTGGGAGTCACTTTTCCATATCCCCCAACACAGAGACCATCACCACAATCTGTCAGCTCTATCTCCTTTTCCTCAGATCTTTCCCTTCCTCTATATCTCCATGGCCTCAGAACTCTGGGCTTCATCAATTTTTCCACCCTATTGAAAAAGCCTACCAATTAATTCTCCAACATCACTTTTGCCTGTCTCTGATCCATTCTCTTCTGCCAGAGTGTGAGTCCTAAAATGCATGTGGGATCATAGTGTCCCTCTGCAGAAACCCTTCTGCTCTCTGGCTATCCAGCATGTTTGCCCTCCTTTCCAAGTCACACAAGTTCTGTGGGGGAGGGGACTGCTGCTCTTGAGCTCCTCTCCCGCCCTTGGCCCTCGCCCCTCATACCGTGGCTGGTAGGAGCATTCTTGTAGCTTCCTGTGCACACTAAACTCTCATGCCTCTGAGCCTCTACACAGTGTTCATTCCTCTGTCTGGAATTGCTTTCCCTCTGTATCTACTTGATAATCTCCTGCTCACCCTTGGAGATCCAGCATTCATTCCACAAGGAGCTTCCTGACATCTAGCAATCCTACGCTCCCCCTCTGGGCTCACAGAGCCCATGACTAGACACCTACGCCAGATTCCATCATTACATTGTGATGGTCCCATTCTCTGTGTCGCCTTCACCATGCTGTGGCTTCCTGGTAGGCAGGGGCAGGTGTCTGGTTTGTCTCTGATTCACAGGCCCTTCTTACGTGGTTTCCCATCTCTGCTCAGTGTGCATAGCCAACAGCCCCACGTATACCCCCTCTCCAGCGAGAAACAGGATGGTCTGCTGTAGGTGGATGGAGGGGGCCTCAGAGAAGACTGGAAGCAGCAGCAAGAGCAGTGAGGACCCACCTGTTACTCTGAGGGCAGAGGCTTTGGTGAGATAAAGGGGGAAAGTGAAGAGCTGGATGGAGAGTCCTGCCCCGTCATGATCTCGAGGCATCCACGGCAGTGGGGCAGGCCCACTCTGCTCCGTGCCTGGCCATTTGCTCCCAGCTGCTCAGGAAGAAAAGCAGTCACTTTCTGGGAAAGCTTTTGTCCATGTCTAGAAACAGCTTTTATATAAAGCAACCACTGCTCCCTTCTCAGTCACTTGTGCTTCTCAGAGCAGATGTACCTGTGAGGCACAAACAGGGACTCGTCGGGGGTCATGGTTGTAGGTTCCAGGAACAATGAATCTGAATTTTTTCTTCCAAGGAGAAGGAACAGACATTAAGGGGGCCTTTCCTTGCAGCATGGACTCCAAGAGCTAGGAGAGCCAGAGCATGTCCTGCTGTGCATCCTTCCCGGGCATGCGCAGGCATGGGGTGTGTCCTGTTTCTTACAGAGTGAGCACCAGTGCACACTTGGGGAGGTGACCTGAGTCTGGGCCACAACCAATGACTGGGACCCCATTCACTATTCATTCATTCACTCATTTACTCCTTCCACAAATACTGCCCACATTCTTTTAGGCACTTGGGAGGTAGAAAAACAAAGACGGGCAAACTTCTGCTTTTATGGAGCTTATATTCTGGTGAAAGAATACTGACAGGGTAAAAGCAAACACAGAAATAAATGAGATGAATTCAGGTAAGAATGAGTGCTGTGGAATAAAACAGCTCTGGGGCTCAGATGGCAGCCTGGCAATGCTGAGCTCTGTCCCGTATTCCCACGAGGCTTGCTCGAGGCCTGGCAAGCCAGGGCCCCGTGCTGGGTGGTTAAATGATGATGCCCCAGGTATCTGTGCTCTGACATCCTGACGAGGTGGGAATGTTCCTGTAGGTAGACTGCTTGGCCTCCTTCATGCCTAAATGAAGAGTGTGACCAAGTCTCCCTAGGGAAATGTGCGAGGCCAGTTCTCCACCCATCCAGGCATTGCCTCCTGGGCTTAGGGCCCTACGATTACAGGGAATATTCATCCAGGATCTGGGCCCCCTGGGAAGGAGGCCAACTGAGACAACCAAACAAAAACACTACAAGGGGGAGCAGAGAGGGAAGCCAGAAAGAAGAAATCTGCCATCTCCATCAGCAAAATCCCTCGGTGAAAGCAGTGGCAGGGCTCAGCACCATGATCTCCTGTCTGAGCTCCCTGCTCTTCCTCGTTTTTCTTAATTATATACAGACAGGCTTTCTGAAGCCTCTCTGATCTGTTGCCAAGGTTACTACTGATGAATGCAGTCTGTTAAAAGGGCTAGGGCAATTGAGTCCTTTTAAAAGATGGGAAAAGTGTTGAGCTGTGATTTTCAGTTTGGGTGGGGAGGGGGTGTGGTGGGTCTTGAGTTATGAGGATGGATCTCCAATATCTTCCAGAATGTGCCCGAAAGGTTGGTGAGCCTGCGTGGAGCATGGCTGTCATCAGGACCTCAAAGAGTTAAATAGGATCCTTCTAGACCCATAGGGCCAGCCCAAGTGTTGCTGTATTAGGATAGAATCTCCTGCTTCTTAATGTGATTTGGACCAACCAGATGATTTTTTTAAAGCGTGGGAGATAGGGTGGATGGGAGAGAGAGGGTGAGTTTATCTGTAGACATTAAGCTGAAAATAAGAGCACTCCTGAGTAATCAAGGGGAAAATCTGCTGAAGACAGGTAAGCCCCAAATGCCAATTCCTTTATCAGGAATCTTAATAAGGCCAACCTCCTGGTCTCAAGGATTTATAAGTAAATTCCAGGCTGGTACAAGGTGCCAAGCAGGTAGGGACCAGCTAACTGCATTGCTGCAGCCAGGATTGTGTCCTTAGACCCCACCCCATGGGGAGCTGGTGAAGGTGACGGCCATAGTATAGTGACACTCCCGTGGAAAACCCCACATGCAGGCTGGGATTGTGCTCATCAGCATCAGGCCAGAAAGGGGTCCTCCCTACACTGTGCATGACCCCTTGGAGAATCTGATGAAAGCAACGGAGCTCTTCCCCAGAAAAGTGAAGTTGTGTTTGAAGACACATGATTTTTCAGACTCTGAGCAGGTCCCTAAGTACTGTGAAACCAACTGATGACCCCTTCACAAATTAAAAAGTTAAAAAGTATTCCCTAGTTGGCCGATCTTGAGAAAGTGAACTTCTTTTTTTTTTTTTTTTTTTTTTGAGACAGAGTGTCGCTTTGTTGCCCTGGCTAGAGTGAGTGCCGTGGCATCAGCCTAGCTCACAGCAACCTCAAACTCCTGGGCTTAAGCGATCCTACTGCCTCAGCCTCCCGAGTAGCTGGGACTACAGGCATGCGCCACTATGCCCGGCTAATTTTTTCTATATATATATTTTAGTTGGCCAGATAATTTCTTTCTATTTTTTTTAGTAGAGACGGGGTCTCGCTCTTGCTCAGGCTGGTCTCGAACTCCTGACCTTGAGCGATCCACCCGCCTCGGCCTCCCAGAGTGCTAGGATTACAGGCGTGAGCCACCGCGCCCGGCCGAGAAAGTGAACTTCTAAGCCTCAATTTCCTCATCTGAAAAATGGTAGTCCTGAGAATTTGGTGAGATAATATGGCTGTAGAATTTGGCTGAGGCTGGTACACAGAGGAAGTAGGTAATGTCACTGGCTATTTTCAGTGGCCACAGCAAAATGTATATGCAATGTCATTATTGGATGGATCATCTGGACTCTTCACCTGCTCACCTAAATAAGACTGGCCTAATTCAAGCACACTTCCTTGAGCAGAGACCCCACATTCAGAATTGTGCTGAGTGCTGTGAAAGCTATGAATATTTGGAAGCTATGTTAGGGAATCCAGATGTAAGACCCTACATTTGTAGAGTACAGGGAATGTGGACACATATAGTTAAGGATCAAAGTGATACAGACACAAAGGGTTACAGATATTTGGGAAAAGGCAAGATCAATGCAGACGGATGTATTTAGAGGTGATGTCTGGGGGTCCTGTCAACAAAGGAGCTATACTTGGGGAAACACACCTTACAAGCTGCCTGCCCCACTCTGTACATTTCAGGCCACCTAGCCCTAGTAAGCACAGGAAAGCGTAGATCCCTAGCCTTGAGCATGGGGTTGCATCACCAGAATGGGTCTGGCTCTTACTAGGTCCTGGGCTTGTGACATGTGTGTACCTGCACCTCTGTTTCCTGGCCACCCAAGAGGTAGTCTGACTGAAACAGTCTCTGGTCTTCATTGTCCTCCTCTGACCTCTGGGCAAGGAAACCTCTCCTCTACCCCCACAGCAAACTGTACCCTGCACTCATTCTCTCTTTAGGAGAAAAGGTTGAGATAGGGCCTGGGAATGAGCCAGGAAGGACATTTGATACTCAAGACTCCTGAGTATTATCAGTCAAGAAAATGCAACAAATGTAATATTCTCATGGCTAAAAGACAAGATTGTAGTTTGGAAAAATGACTTCAATATCAAATTCAATATAGAATATGTACTTCAGTATGGACTTCAGCATCCTTCAATATGGAATGAAGGTGAAAAGGTGGTAGAGAGGGAGGACAGAAATGACATCAGGGCTAGAGATGGCAGAAGAGAGTGTGTTGTGAGTGGCCAGGAAGGTGGCATGGTCCAGGATTGCTTCTCTAAAATCAGGACATCTCTTTTCCCACTGGTCACTGTGACACAGCTACTTAAAGGAACCATGTCATCTGAAAGCCCAGAAGGCTTCCTGCAGAAGATAAAAGTGTCTTTGAGATTTTATGGGGAAACAGGAATCAAGAAGCAAAGGCAGACATAGAAATGGGGGCTGTAGAAGTCTGAAGAGCTCTCCTATTGGGCAAAATATGCAGGAAATCAAGTCAGGTGGTCATTATGCCTTTGCCCTAAACACAATATACAGGGCTGAAAGCAGCATGGGTTGAAGGGTAACATAAACCAAAAGAGGAAAAGTTTTCAGCCATAAGAAATGTAGTAGAGTTATCAAATAAATATGAATTCAGCTTCATGTTCACTTGTGGTTTCTTCTTTGGTAACTGGTTATTTGAAAACAATGCCAAAACAAAAGAGAACAAAATCAAACCTTTATTCTTTGTAGCTGCCATTTGTAGCTATGACACTCCCCAGTCTAAGTTCAGCTCTTTCTCTCCCTCTCCCTGAAGCAAGTATGACATTTATTCCTCTTCCACCGTTCCCTTACGAGATGCAAAATTCCTAGAAGATCAGACAAGAATGACCAGTGTTTTAGAGCAGTGGTCCCCAACCCTTTTGGCACCAGGGACTGGTTTCATGGAAGACAATTTTTCCATGGACTGCGGACAGGGGTGATGGGGTGTCATGGAGCAGGAGTGTGGAGCTCAGGCAGTGCTACACAGCCTGTTTTCTAACAGGCCACAGACTAGTATGGGGCCACTGTGGGAGGTGGCGACTGCCGTTCTAGAAGACAGGGCTGTGATGGCATCATGCTGGTTCAGGACCTTGGAGAGGTGCATGAGCCTGCTTGTGTCCCCATCCCTTTCACTAAGGTTCTTCGGCTGGTGATGGGAGAATTTCCAAAGATTCTATGTCAGACACCATAATAACACCACAATGACAGGGATCGGTGGCAGCCGGGTTTGTCAGGTGTCAACATAGCAGGAGAGAGGCTATTGAGGCCATATTGGAAAATCAGGAATAAGTTACCAGGGATCTGTGGAAAGTGTTGGCACCAAAATGGGCAGACTGGTGAGTCATTTAATGAATGCCAAAGACATTCACCTCTCAATGGCAGAAGTTTGGAGGGGCTTGGGACCTTTAGGAAAAACCAAAGGATTGTCTGCAATCTGTTGATGATGTGTACCAGACATATGGGGCATTTTTTGCTCAATATGGAGAAAGTAGTGTCTGGAATCTGAGGTGTCCCTTCAAGAGAGGGAGTTGTGCTGGGGGCTGAGGCAGAAGGAGCTAGAAGGCTGACTGATGTCAGTCCCAGTGCAAGCTCAGGCATCCTTTGAGGCTCCTGTCCTCAAAATATAGGATGTACCCCTGGGGCAAGGAGGAAAAAGCATTAAAACTTGGGAAAATCATGTTGGTTTACTTCTCCTAACAGCCATGTGAGCACAACTTTCTAAGAGACAATTTTATGTTGCCTTTGGAATTAGTTTAAGATGAACTCCAGTAGCAACTTGCTAGGGATGGGTTGTCACAGGTCTTCAGATTCAGATGGAACAGGTTGAATCCTGGATTTTGGCATAACCTCTCTAAGCCTGAGCATGCTCACTGGTAAAATCAGGATGATGATAATTGCAAAGGAGTGCTGTAAAGGACTACCAATTAAGCAGTGTAAGTAAAGGGTTATCATAACAGTGCTTGTCACTTAGTATGCCTTCTCTACTGGCAGATGAACATTTTTTATTCATTACCATACAGTAATGATGCATTCAAATACAATGGCACAGGCACTGCCCTCATGGAGCTTATTTTCTAGTGGAGAAGTCAGACAACACCTCAATAGGTAGATAAATATGCAATATCAGCAGTGATGAGGCTCTGATGATAAATAGGGACAATGTGCTGGGGTGGTGAAGGGAGATCTCTTGGAGGACAGGCCATCTGGACAGAGATCTGACAGTAGTGAGACAGGAACCATGCTAATAGCTAAAAGGAATGCTCCCCAGGCCAAAGGACTAACAAGTACAAAGGCCCTGAGGTGGGAACATGCGTGGTTCATTAGAGAAAGATCAAGGAAGCAGCATGGCTGACAGGATAGCGATCAAGATGGAGAGAGGTTGTGCCAGAGATTATAAAGATAGTGGAGGAGGCAGGCTACATAAGTGCTGGTTGCAGCCTGCCAGGAATTTTATTCTCAGTGAGATTTTACTCTAAGGCAGCCACCAAGCAGAGGAATGACATGTTCAGACCTTTTAAGTACCACTCTGGCTGCCTTGTGGAGGACAGACTGGAAGGGGATAAAGGCATAAGAAGGCAGACCAATTAAAGGCCACATAGTTATCTAGGCAGGAGGCAGTGGTGGCTTGGACCAGGGTGGCAGCAGTGGAGGATATAAGAAGAGGCAGATTCTGAATATTTTTGAACATCTCTGAATAGAACGGTCTTTACAGACATTACATCATTAGTTTCTCTCCACAACTCTCTGAGGCATTATTATCTCTCATTTTAACAGTAAAACACTGAGGTTCAGAGAGACAAAACGGCTGTCTGTGGTCACACAGTCACTAGCCATGGAGGGTCAGCCACACAGGTGTGCACGCCAGGTACCAACAACCAGAAGGACTCCTTGTCCTAGTGCTTCCTGTGGACACGGCACTGATTTGGCAGAACTTGCTCATGCCACTACACGAATGACCAACATTGGGTCCTTTCCCTGGAAGAGGTTTCTGCAGAGAGCATCTGAAAAAGCAGAGAGGTGGCGTTGGTCTCCATTTCAGTAGAGATCAATATGGAATTCTGAATTTTCTTTTACTAATAAACCATATATGCAAAGAATGTCTTAGGCATTTTTGTGCATTACTTAATGAACTCCTTTCTTCCCAACATGCTATGAGGTAGGAACTATTATTCTCAGTTTACATATGAGGAGACTGTAGCTCAGAAAGATGAAGTAACTGGCCCAACTCACGTGGCTGGTGAGTGGTGGGCCTGAGACTGAAGTGCTGGCCTGGCAGGTTCCAAAGCTCAGCCTTAACACTCTTCCACCTAGTGCAGAGGTACCTAAGGGTTTACAGCACAGATGGGGAGCAAATGATTTTGCTGGGGGCATGTGGAAGCTCTCATGGAGGCAGGAAGCTCCTGTTCCTGATCCATCTGAGCAGCTTTCCTGAAGAAACAGACCACCGTGGTTCCAGGACTGTGCTGAGCAAGTGTGCACGTGCTGCTCATTAGGGTCTTGGACACACTGGGTCTGTACTCAGGCAATTCTCCTAACCATAACAGTTAGTAATAAGAAGAAATGATTAGTCACAACAACGAGGGATCCTGCTGAGAAGGATTTTGGGAGCATCAAAGAGCCTAGTGTTACACATTTCACCCAACACCAATGTTTGTAGAAAGTAATTCTTGTTTCTCCTGCTTCAGTGGAGCTAATTGTCTAAGAGAAAGGGAACAGATTCTACTTTCTGGGAAAAAAGGCAGCCCCTCTACTTGCCTGAGCTGAAATCTGAGAGTCTGGGTTTCCCTGGGACTACAGAAGCCATTAGAGGAAGCTGAGGTCCCTGCAGACTGGAGAGGCAGCATATCTCAGGAGGAATGTGCTTAACAACCAGTCTCAGGTCATTGTCTGTGTGGGGGAGGGATAGAAGGCTGAATCTTCTAGTCGTGGCCCAAGGTGAGGCCAAAGAAAGGGAAGCTTTGATATGCCCCTACCCTAGAGAATCCCTGGGGACACTCCAAGGCAAAAAGAATTATAGGTCATGTCATCTTAAAGACTTGGCCTTCAAGATCCCCTTCCTACTCCTGAAACGAGGCCTCAGAAGGCTTCTGGAATGATGAAAGAGGCACTGGACTCACAAAGAGAGAACTGGGGCTAAGTCCCAGCTTTGCCACAGTGTGACCTTAAGTAGTCACTCATACTCTGTGAGCCTAATCATTCACTGATTCTTGGCTGATCAATCCATTCACGTTTACTGAGACCCTCCTGTGCATTATGCTATGTGTGAAAGGTTATGAAAAGTTCACGGATGTCTACCCCGAGATGCCGAAAGTCTGCAAGGGAGGTGGGTACCTGTACAACAGCCACAATTGACTGACAAGGCTGGTGGAGATCCACCCCTTGAGCCTGGAGATGGTCAGGCATTGCGCTATGGGGACTTGGAGGAGACACCACCCTCTACACACTCATGGAGGATTCGAATGGCAGAACACACATTGAAGCATTCTGTGTAGCTTAGTGTGCTCTACATGCGTAAAGGACTGCCTGGTATAGTTACCCATGAACTCTTGTCCATCTCTTCACCCTCTGGAAGGGAAACAGGGATGAAGTGAACACCTGTGCAATGAGTAAAAGACATTACGCAGAACCCTTGACCTGAAGGCCCTCTAGAGCAGGAAATACATCTTCCTGCCTGGGGCTCCCAAGGGCCCAAGCAGACCTCCTCTACAAGATCTCTCAGGCCTACAGGTGGGGTCCCTGGCCAAGGCCCTGCTCATGGCACCCGTGACCCATCTGTCTCAGGGGAAAGGTTACTATGGGTCTTACTGCTGATCAATCAGTACATTAGGCCATGCTCTGCGAGGGAACGCTCCAGGGCACTTCCTGTCACTGGAGGCAACAGTCTAAGCCCATTAGAGTCCTCTGAAGTCAAAAGACTTTGAGACACACCTCAGTCTTCGGCACAACAGAAGGATAGACCTTCCTGGGCAGAGTCCCTTGTTCTGGATGCCATTTCTAATGGATGCACTCAGGCTCTGAATCATCCCAAACCATTCATTTGAGTTAGCGTATCCTGATGCAGCCTAGAGCTCAGAAAGTCTCTCCATGCAGATGTAGGTGTGGAGACTGAGATATGGCAGGAGTTTGCTATGCATTTTGAGATCTGGTTGGAAGCCACTGGGCCAAGGTCCATCAGGCATGAGGGTCACACAAGATGGAAACCTTGCAGGTGAAGCATCTCAGCTTCCCCGGAGCCACTCTCAGGAGTGCAGAACCTGCAGAACACAGCACACAACCTACTATGAACTCCCAGGTACTAGGCACTGATGGAAGAAGGGTATGGGTCTTCCAAGGTATCTTTTAAAGGAAAACAGCCATCTGGACTGGATTGGATGAGTCCCTGCTGCATACAGGGAGCGGGGGTTGGTGGTGGGTGGGATGAGGCCTCCAGGCTGCTGCATGATCAGGATGCCCATCTCCCCCCAAGCCCTGAGGGAGGATGGTGCCCATAGAGGAGTCCGGTGTCTCCACTGTTCATCAGAGCTGACCAAGAGCTCCCTCCCTGGATAACTGAATTTTTTTTAGTTATCGTAATTCCCCATCTTTTCTATAGATCAGAATGGCATCAAGATAACAGCTGGAAAGGGACCATGGGTTAAACACTCATGGATTATGTATTCCATTTTCCTTGGGAATACACAGAAGAATCTTCTAGGCACTGACTCATGCAGTACAAAAACAGACATTTGCTGCCTCTCTCCAGGTGCATAGAAAAGGCTCTGGTTCCACAGACAACAATTCAAGGTCAAGGGGACAAAAAAGAGAAATTAAAAAAGGTAGGTATACTTTCCAGGGCATTCTACGTCACCCAAAATCAGGGCCTGATTCTGACACTTCTAGACACTAATTCTTAGAATGCAAAGAAACCCTGGAGGTCAGCGTGTCGCTGGTAGTGAGTGCCTGTCTAGTCCCTACCTGCCGACAGCCTGGTACAATCCCCTAGTGGGGAAAGCTCACGCTCCCACCATCAGAGAATCATCTCTCAGTAATTATGACCTGTTTGAAAATACAATGAAAAATGTATCTGTTCACAACAGCCACAAACCCCATAAAATACCTGGTATTAAATCTCACAAGGCCTGTGTAATACCTGTATGAAGATGACTATAAAACTTTACTGAAAGGCATAAAAGAAGACTTGAATACCATGTGCTTGGATGAAATAAAGAATATCATAAATAAGAGTCACCCTCAAAGTAATCCGTGTATTCAGTGCAACCCCAATCCCAACTACATAGGACTGTTTAATGAAATATTCAAACTGGTTCTCAGGTTCATCTTGAAGAAAAAAAAAAGATTAAGAATGGACTAAACATCTTGAGAATGAATAACGTAGAGACATGTGGTTCACCAATCATTGAGAGATACCATAAAGCTACCACCTTTAGAGCAGTTTTGTCAGAACAGACAAAGCAATCAACAGGAAAAAATAAAGACAGTCTGTGTAGGCATTTAATTTAGTACATAATAAAAGAAACATCTCACTAAAATGTGGACAATTCAAGTGGAGTTGATGGGTGTTATTTTTAACAAGATAAATAAGAATACTGATATCATACCCTATATAAAAATAAATTCCAGATGGAGGAAGGAGTTAAACATAAACACTATATAGAGAATTAAAAGAAAATATAAGAAAGTGTTTTTGTACCTTAGAGTGGGAAGAACATACATAAAACCTGTCAAAAAGTTATGACAAAAATTCCCAAAACCAGAAAGAAAAAGATGGTTAGATTTGAGTTCAAAAATTAAAAACCTCCATATGGCCAAAAAAGTACCCCAAAACAGAGTTAAAAATAAGTGAAGGACTAGAGAACAGTATGTCACTTTTAATTAATGGGCATCTAGAAATCAATTTTTAAAAATAGAAAAAGGGCAAGGGCTATAAACAGACAATTCCCAGAAGACAAAATAAATTGGTCAATAAACATATGAAAAATATACACTCACTTAGAATCAGGGAACTAATCAAAATGACTATGAGGTCAGTCCACTTGGCAAAAATTACAAGTCTTGATAACATCCAGTCAGGCCAGTGTGTGGAGAAGCAAGACACGCACGGCTGGTAGGGATGGGGACAAGGCAAGTCCTTGGGGACAGACTTCAGTAATATCGACTGGTTCTCAGTGTGTGCACCCAGTAACCCAGCAATTCTACTTCTAGGTGAATTTCCTCCACCACTAGAGGGATATGCATTTTCATGGTAGTGTTACTATTTATATTAATAAAACACTGGATGGGCCCGAATGCCACCCACGGGGGACTGTATGACTCAGTAGAGACGGCTGGGGCCTCCCCTGTCCAATTGTCCTCTTCTTCCCAGTCTCACAAAAGACATTTGTCCCAGATCTTGTGTAGAGAGTACATGGAAAGTTCTAACCAGTGAAGTGTGATCCTTCTCCATCTCACCTGGGGTGCCACCACTGATTTGGTGCCAGGCCACCTCACCACCTCAGAGGCCACAGTCCTCCTTCCTGAGGGAGGTACTGAAGGTACCAGATTGAAGGTAAAGAGCTGGAGCCTGAACCTGGCCAGGCCTGGGGAAAACACAGCTCTGCTACTCACTAAGGTATGAAGCTGGGCGCATCATTGAGCCCTGCTGGGCCTCAGCTCCCTCATCTGCACACTGGGGATAACTGTGGTACCTGTCTTATGTTCTATGAAGGTAACTGAGGAAAGCTCAGCACGGAGCCTAAACTGTAGCAACACCTGAATAAATGCCGGCTGTGAGTGTTAGCGGTATGTGCATATGTGCCCCATCCAATCAGCTGTGGCCATGTGGTGGAGCCCCACGCCAGGCAGCATGGTGATGGTGTCCAGCCTCTGCCCCGAGGCCACGGTGCTTCACAGCCTGTCCTGTGCAAAGGGGTGTAGGCATGTCATAGCTAACCTCGCAGAGCTGCATGCAGGCCCTGTCCCTGGGCGTGGGCACAAGACTGTCCTTCACTCACAGGGACAGCCAATTCTCCCCTGGTGCTCAGTTCCCCTTTACTGGCTGGCAGACAGCAATCACTTTGCAAGAACTGAGTGGCTCTCCATCACCACTCTCTGAGTACCAGCAGGAATTGGTAGTGACTGTGGCTTCTCACTGACCTCCTCCCCCCAGGATCCCTCTGGCTATCCATGTTCTGTGCACATCTGGCCCAGCCGAGCCAACAACATGCTTCATCTCATTGCCCAGCCGCCATGCAGGCTCAGGCCAGACCTCACCGTTAAGCATCTTCATTGCTATTTCCAAGGTGAACAGAGCTCAGAGGTGACCCAGAGGTGCTGCTCAAAATGTCACCTTGAGCATCTCCTGCAAGTCTAACCCCACAGCCACGGAGAGGGCAGCACACCAGGACTACCACTGCCCCGACCTGCTCCTCTTCAGAGTGGGGGGAGGACAGAGAGACCTTTGCATCCAATCAGACTTCGGTTCTCTATCCTACAGCCCCTGTGAGACAAGCCAGCCTTCCTGATGTGGCTTGAGAGTCAGAGTGCTCCTTCCCCAGTATGGTGGAGGTGGTCTCTGGCACAGGCTGGAGGGAATCCTGGCCCTTCTGCAGGTTGACTTCAGACTGCAGCCTGCCTTTTCTCTTCAAAGTCATTAATGATTATTTACATGTTGGAAAGTCCAGCCTTTAAGCCCACAGACAATCCCACATCACAACAACTCTCAGGTGTCTGGCTTGGATTTGGCATCTTCCAGCCAATTGTGTGGAAAGCTTCTCAGAAGACCAGACACACGGATTCAAAACAAATCATTACAAAGTGCTGGCTTCCAGGTCCTACGGCACACACAATCCAGAAAGCCCACACTGACTGTCAGACCCATTCCTGTCCACTTTGTCCAACTTCCCACATGATTCGGAAACCCTTTTAGCAGGCAGTGCCAGCACCTCTTTGCATACTTCCAGTTACAGAGAGAGCACTAATTACTCAGGCAGCCCCTACTCTTTTTGGACATCATTCAGAATCTACCTTTACACTAAGTTGAAAGTGGCTTCCCTCTAAATCTAAAGTCAAAGACACTGGGGTCCCTGGTCTTTGTAACTCACAAGTGAAGCCATCAGTGACAATTGTGGGTCCCTGGCTCTAGCTTGCATGCAGCATCCCTGTGTATCACCAAACCACAGCATCCAGAAGGTCACAGTCCTGGTTAGGGAAAGGTTGGCTGGTATCAGGTTTCCGATATGGCAGCTAGAGTATCAGGGAATGAAAGAGGTTGTGGAGTCCCCTAGGGAACAGCAGGGTGTGTACTGGTCCTAGGAAATGGTAGAGGCTGCAAGGTCAGATGTGGGGACAGACTTTGATGAAAGGTGGGTGTGGAGGCAGGGGCCCCATCCTGTGTAATGGGTTTCAGGGTAGATTTTGAACCTGGCTTCTGGACAAGGTCAACGGTCAGCAGTGGGGAATGCTGTGGGTCAATACAGGTTCCAGGTCTGACTGGCAGTGATGATCTTGAAAAGCGATCGCCAAGAGGACACTGGTGGGAGGTCTAGAAGTGAGCTACATCCCAGACCCAACTATGAAACCTGGGCTGGGTCTCTCCTGAATTGGGTCAGAGTCTGGTGCTGAGTTATCATGGATGGGAGAGGGGACTAGGGAAACCAAAAGGCTACCTGGGGACCACGTGCAGGGAGCTGGGGACCAAGATAGTATGCACAGGTTACACACAGATTTATAATCACATTGTGATTGGGGCAGAGACAGGGAAGTCATGGGGTCGGAATTTAGCCAGCCTAAGATGGCTCTCCAGGAACATTTGATCCATTTTCCTCTATATTTTCATTGTTTTCTTATCTTGGACTGCATAATTTAGTGACCCAAGACACACCTCTTAAATGCTATTCATAACAACCAAAATGAAGACAATTCATTGAGCACTTAGCATATGTCTAACATTGAGTTAGGTATTTTTACATACATTTCACAATGGACACAATAATAAACGATATCCTCATCGTTCAGAAAGGAAACAGAGAGTCAGAGAAGTTAGGTAAGCTGCCCAAGGCCACACTGCAAGGGAAGGTTGGAGCCAAGAGTCAACCCTGGTCTACCTGATCCCAACAGCAGGGTCTTACCTCTTGGCTGTGTTGGGCACCTACTGCATAAGGTTACAGAGCCAGTTAAAAACAAATCAGATTTGTGTCAAAGAGCTTCCATTCCAGTGGTCAGGCAAGAGCCCAATACCCAAATAGCTCTAACCAGCACAGAATGCTCAGAGTGTGCACAGTGAGGCATCCCCCTTCCTGGGGAGGAGGTGAGAGGTTCGCAGAGGACACAAAGCCACATGTTCCTGACTGTCTTTGCCTTTGAGGTGGAGAACTGGATCAGGGAAGATTTAAGAACCTGAGCTGTGGCTGCCATGAAGTTCCAATGTCCATCCCAGACCAGTTCTGCCTGGGACCAGAGACTGTAAATTTGACATCAGCACCATTGCCTGAGACCACTAAAGAGCATTTATGGCAAGAGAGGATCCTAAAGTCAGGGGGTGGACAGTTTTATTCTGATTTTTAAAATAGAGAAGAGAACAGATTAAATGAATACATTTTCCTAAATCCCCTCCTACTTCTGGAACTTCACAAATAAATCAGTGCTTTGTGAGCCTCAAGGAAAGAGTGACAAACACCAGCACGCGTTCTCTAAGTGTAAGTCAGGCCAGCTGACATTGTTCCTTTTTCTAAAAGTTTATTAACCTGCAGAGAAAAAGAGTAGAGAGAGGAAAACTAGATTTCAACAAGGGCAACTTTAAAAAGTACACAAATACTTGTGTGCCAAAGGAAGAAATGTTAACTAAATGATAATGCCAGTGCTTGGATGTTAGCTGCTTTGAAACTAACATCAAAGCAGAGTAGACAACTCTGAAAATAGTAATAAAATAAAATAGCTTACTTTTATTGAATGCTTCCTGCATGCCAAATATTGTTCTAAATGGCCTATTCCATTTAATTTTCATCATAATGTGGTGAGACAGACACCAATATTATTCCCATTGTATGGATGAGGAAATGGAGACACAGAGAAGCTGTGTCACTTGCCCACATAGCCAGCAAGTGGCAGAGCAGGACTTGAACTTGGGCATAGGTTCCAGAGCCTGCACTCTTAATGATGATGCTAATACTGCTCATTTGAAAGATAATAAAGATCAGCATTCAAAGTGATCTATACATGAGAGAGCATTGTGCCTAAATCCATGAGGCAAAATTTCTGAAGTCGTGTGTAAGTACACAATAGGGAGTCCCAAAGGGGCAGTATTTCTTGAGGGGACAAACCAAAGCACTGGATGTTCAGTGGCCGACAAGCCTGGTGGGAGCCCACAGTTGGAGGAGTTGTAACCAACGTGAACAATCAACAGTATTCCAATCACAAGGAAAATCCATCACTTTTCTAGTGAACCCTGCTCCAAGTTCCATTCTGGCTGCCACATTTTGAGAGTTTTATTGATAAATGTAAGAGATTTAGAAAACACCAGCCAGGACAGGGGTTGGGAGTGAGGATATCATGTGCTTTGGGGGATAGATAAAATAACAGATTTTAGCCTAAAGGAGATGATTAAGAAGGATGAGAAAGTTGCCTGTAAACATTAGAACCGCTGGCCTGCTGAACACGGGCCTTCAATGGCCGACCAATGGCAAGGAGTGGGGAAAGTGCCCAGCGTGAAGTCCAGAAGTCCTCCCAGAGTGCTTGATGGTAGCTGCTGGCAATGGATGGAACTGCCCTGCACAATGCATGACCTGTCTGTCATCACAAATGCCCAGTAAAATAAAAGTGGAATGACCACCTCTCAGGGTGGTTGGAGAGAGAAGGCTAACGTTGGGAGGATTTGGGGTGGCAATGCTCCGAATGGTAACAATCTGTGACTCCAAATGCTCTTAGGATGAAATACTGAAACAGACACATCAGTGTGTGCCTGGCTATTAGCTTAAAAGTTAGAGCTATACGATTCCTCTAAAGGGTTATACCCACTTGGGTCAAACAACTGTGAAAAAAAAATTGTAGATTACAGAGCTGCGAAAGCACGTTTCCACGAGCAACGCTGACCCTTCCTGAAACAGCAGTGACAGTTATAAACAGCTTCCAGCTTGCAGTCACACTCCCTCCATTCTGTACCCAGGTGTATAAGCCATCCACTGGCCAGCACAGGCCGTGAGCCCAAACCCAGGCTTGCCCTGTGACTCTCGTAGATCTATGACTCTTGTCTGAATTTCACCTCAAGGAAAACACAGACTACCTCCCCCTTGAAAACATACATGATGCATTTTTAATGTGCAACATGGATCACATACCAGGGTAAAATCAAGTAGTCCCTTTACCTACAGAATGGGACACACAGTGTGTCTTTTACTAGTGAGTGCCCTGGTCAGCAATGGGGAAAGCTAACGTGGGCAACACAGACTTTCATATGTTGCAAGCCCTGGATTAACAGGGGTAAACACTCATGAAAAGATCAACTTTGAAAAGTATTTAAAATCATCCCTGAAATGTAGACATGCAGACAAGCAAGCAGCGCCTAATGTACGACACTGGATTCCTGTCCCAGGTGGAGTGCTTATTGCTCTGGGGGGCACCCTGCCCTACTGGCCCGAGGGGCCCCTTCCTGCAGCAGCAGCCTCGGGTTTCCTCTTGGCCTGATTTCTGCTGGGGCGCTGGAGGCAGCAGCTCAGTGATGAGGCCCATCACCATTTATATGGCGTACCCACCGACCCTCCCTCCGAACTCAGGCTAATGGTGCCCACTTTCCTTCTGCCTCAGTTTCTCCCTCAGCCCTCCCTGAGCCCACTCCAGCCGGTTTTGCCCCCTGGTTCCCATTTGCTTCTCTCCCCCATCTCTGCTCTCAGCCCCAGTCAAGGCTGTACACTGGCTGTCTCCACACTGCTCTGCCCACCCGAGAGTGAAAATGAAATGGAAACCCAGCCAGAGCAGGTGGGGGTTATTCTGAGAACCAGTGGGACCCTCCCAGTGAGCTGCTCACACACAGATGCACTCGCACATTCACATTGTCACCACGCCCCACCCTCCTCTTTCTCACGCATACCCCCAGCCCCTCCCCAGCCTTCCAGCCTGGCACACAGGGCGCTGATGGGGAGGGCAGCCCCTGTGGTTCCAGTCCGTGCGCGTCCTCCCAGTGGCCTTTCTCCCCAGAACTCATAAAGCTGAAGACAGGGACACATTCTAAAGCAATGTTCTCAAACTTCAGCAGCCTTCAGAATCGCCTGCAGGGCTTGTTAAAACTGATCGCTGGGCTCCACCCCCAGAGTTTCTCATTCAGTAGGTCTAAAGAGGGGCTGAGAATTTGTATTTCTAGCAACTTCCCAGGTGACATTGAGGCTGCTTGTCCAGGTCTAAATGAAACCATCAGGGGGGATCTTCTTGAGCATGACCCAGCAGGGGCTGTGCCCAAGGCCAGTGGGAGAAGGCTTGTGAGTTGATGTCTTTACAGACTGTCCACAACACCCAGAGCTGGCTGCAGAGGATACCTGCAGAGGACTTCCTCCTGTTCCTGTCATCCCAAGGCCATCACCCTCAAGCCCTGGCATCCTCCATCACCCAGCAGGCCTGGAAAGACCAGGGTCTGGGCTCCAGGAATATCACATTCCTGAGCAGTCCGCCCAAAGGGCACGATCTCTGTGCCATAGGGACCACCCCTGCTGCCCTGCGACGGTTGGGATGGAAGAAGGGAACAACTGCCAGCCAGTTAAAAGAGGAAATATGAACTTAAAGGAGAGAAACCCAAGTACACAGGGACGGGAGAGGGAAGAGCAGGTTCTTACCCTTCTCTACAAGAGCCAGTCACCACCATCACCACTACCATCCACATCATTATTCCAAGAGCTCCCAAATTTCAGCTCTCACTGAGGTCATGGCATTGGAGTCAGACAGTCATATCCAGTTTTGCTGATGAGAGAGCTCATGTTCCAAAAGAGTAAATAACTTCCCCAGGCCACACCATCAGGAGCCAAACTCAAAGTCCCTGCTCCGGCCACTCCGCTTGCCTGCCTCTGTATTGGCCAGGAGGGAGGTCAGGGTTGGCCTCCAGGGGAACCCCAAAGGGCCAGCTGGCATGGCACCTCCTCCTCTGAGGGGCTGGCAGGCGGGCTCAGGGGACACAGTGACCTCTGGAGCCCCTTCTTCATTCTGTTCTTATGATCAAAACCGCAGAGGGAAATGTATTACATTTCAAAAAGAAATAAAAGAAACAAGACAAGCACCAGTTTGCCTCTGTGATCCATCACAATTTCTCCCATGTGGGTGACAGAAAAGGGGTTTTTGTGGTCAGAAATGTAACAAGGTAATTATTTTCACACCAGTCCTTCTGCATAGTTTTTCACAGACAGCAATTTTATAAGGCATAATTATCTATTTTCACCTGCTTCATAAATTTCTCCTTTCCATTTCGTCCCCCGGTAAACTAGAAATTATTTAAAACGGAAGCCCAGCCATGCATCGAGGTGCTGGGTTTCGTATTGCACGTCCTCGTGTGCTCCTGGCTGCTCCCTCTGGCCAGCTGACCCCGACACGCTCCCCTTGCCATCTGGCCCTTCTGTGGAAGAAGGATGTCTTACCGGGAGGCGTCCACGAGCCCCTGCTTCCTGGGAATGGGAAGCCAGCCTTGTGGGCCATCGCTCCTGCCCTGCACCCTGACTCCTCTCATCCGGAGGAGCAGCTCAGCAGTCCTCCGATGCCCGGCCAGTGCCTGCCTCCCTCCTTCTCCCGTGGCAGCCCTGATCACATGGCAGTCCCCTTCTCATTCTTCCCACCAGGGTCTTTTGCCAAGGTGGCTGTGTGGTTTAGGGCCACAAAGTGGATTCTGCTGTGATGTTCAGGGATGGCATCATGCCTGGGCTCCCCCTGACAACGTCACTTTTATTTTCAGATATCCAACATCCCTTATGCTGGAAGCTTCAATATCTGCTGCAATCTTCACACTTTCCAAAGATGGAACCAAAGCAAGTTCTAACATCGATTGAGAGTTTACTATGAACCAGGCACTGTGCCAAAGGCTCTATGATACTATTTGGCTTAATCCTCATAACAACTCAGAAAGGCATACATTCTTAAGAGGTGGTGAGAATAAAATGACAGAATGTAAGGAATTTAAGAAATTAAACCAAGGTCACAGAGAAGGTAAGAGATAGTCGAGATTCAAACTTTTATCTCCAAAGTGCCATAGTCCATCTTCTAACTTCTACATGCAATTGGTGATTCTATAAGCTTTCCCAGGACCCACTGAAGATTGGGACAGTTAGGGAACGCCAGAACTCCCCAGGAAATGGAGGGCCTCTGGGCAGTGCCCCGGGGAGGCAGCAGCAGCAGAAGACGGTGACTTTTTTCAGCTGAAGCCCAACGAGCCCAAAGCCCAGAGTCA
This sequence comes from Eulemur rufifrons, assembly GCF_041146395.1. Taxonomy (NCBI): domain Eukaryota; kingdom Metazoa; phylum Chordata; class Mammalia; order Primates; family Lemuridae; genus Eulemur; species Eulemur rufifrons. The sequence goes on from NC_090989.1 coordinate 120,796,212, forward strand.
GCTCCTCAGCCCACAACCTTTGCAACACCTCCCTGCTGGGGGCTGCACCTACTCTTGTCCCTTCCCTTTGTCTCCTACTTCAGCCCCCCTCCCCTTTGATACCTCCTCATTGAAGGTGACCCCCACCTGTCCAGATGACTTATCTTCATTTGGCCAGTTTCATCAGCGGAGGGAGTGGGAGTCACCTGTCACCTGCCTCTAGCTATCTCCCAATCTCACACCTCGTCCAATTCATGGCTTAGGTTGGGGGGATAAGACCTCCTCATACTCAGTTGTAGCTCCTCATGCTTGTGTATGAGCAACTATTGAGCCATTGCTGAGCAAGGGTGCAGTCAGCCAGGTACTCGTGCAGCCGATCTAGAACTATAGGCTTTGGCAGAGGGGTGGGGAGGAGGGAGAAGAAGGAAGAAGGGAGGTAGGTGGCTGCAGTCTGCAGTAATGTGACTGCAGACTGAGAACATCGGGCTCTCAATGCCAGCCTTCTCTGACTTCACCTAGAGCAAGCACCAGCTCCTTTGACACTGCCTTGGGGCGAGCTCATATCCCTGCCAAGTCCACCAACAAGACTCAGGGACAAAGCTGGACATACAGAGTTCAAGGGGGACCCCGGCTCTCCCAGTAGATTAAAAAGCAAATGAAGAAGTGCCTACAAGTACAGGGACACAGACCAGTGGAACACAACAGAAAATCCAAATATAGAACCATCCTCATATAGTCACCTAATTTTTGACAAAGCAGGAAAGAATATACTCTGGGGACAAGAATCCCTATTCAATAAATGGTGCTGGGAGAATTGGTTAGCCACCTGTAGAAGACTGAAACAGGACCCACAGCTTTCACCTCTCACAAAAATCAAATCACGGTGGATAACAGACTTAAACCTTAGGCGTGATACAATCAGAATTCTAGAAGAAAATGTAGGAAAGACTCTTACAGACATTGGCCTAGGCAAAGAATTTATGAAGAAGACCCCCAAGGCAATCACAGCAGCAACAAAAATTAATGAATGGGACATGATTAAATTAAAAAGCTTCTACACAGCCAAAGAAACAGTCCAGAGAATAAACAGACCACCTACAGAATGGGAAAAAATTTTTGCATACTACACATCAGATAAAGGACTGATAACAAGAATCTATTTAGAACTCAGGAAAATCAGCAAGAAAAAATCAAGTAACCCTATCAAAAAGTGGGCAAATGACATGAATAGAAACTTCTCGAAAGAAGATATAAGAATGGCTAACAAACATATGAAAAAATGCTCAACATCCCTAATCATCAGAGAAATGCAAATCAAAACCACAATGAGATATCACTTAACCCCAGTGAGAATGGCCTTTATCAAAAAAACCCAAAACAACACATGTTGGCGTGGGTGTGGAGAGACAGGAACACTCATACACTGCTGGTGGGACTGCAAACTAGTGCAACCCCTGTGGAAAGCATTATGGAGGTATCTTAAACAGATTCAAGCAGACCTGCCTTTTGACCCAGCAATCCCATTACTGGGCACATACCCAAAGGAAAAAAGGTCATTCTTTAACAAAGACACATGTACCCGAATGTTTATAGCAGCACAATTCACAATAGCAAAGATGTGGAAGCAACCCAAATGCCCATCAATACATGATTGGATTAGTAAGCTGTGGTATATGTATACCATGGAATATTACTCAGCTATAAGGAATGATGAAGATACGACATCTCTATGGTTCTCCTGGAGAGAATTGGAACCCATTATATTAAGTGAAGTATCCCAAGATTGGAAAAACAAGCATCACATGTACTCACCAGAAAATTGGTTCCCCTGATCATCACCTAAATACACATCTGGGAACAACACCAATTGGATGTCAGACTGAGGTGGGGGGTGGGGGAGGGGATGGGGGTATGCCTACACAATGAGTGCATTGTGCACCGTTTGGGGAGTGGTAACACTTGAAGGTGCTGACTCGGGAAGGGGGGGCTGGGGAAGGGAGGGATATATACCTACATGATGGGTGCAATGCGCACGACCTGGGGAACAGACACGTCTGGAGCTCTGGCTTAGGGGGAAGGGCGGAGCAGGAGCAACGTATGTAACCTGAAATTCTGTATCCCCCATAACAAGATGAAATAAAAAAAAAAAAAAAAAAAAAGAAGTGCCTAAACAGGGCTATGAAAGGTGTCATGCATTCTAAATGTTTACATGGAATAAATTAACACTTTAGCACTACAAAAATACAATGAATATATATGTGCTGACCCAAAGAGATTAATACAATTCATTAAAAATATTAATTCTTAGTGCACTATCAGTTTTCACTGACATTTCAATATTGTCAGGGAATGAGGGTGACTGTTGATACAATCTCATTTAAAGACAAGTGCAACAAGCTAAATCTGAGATCCTTCCAGGCTTCCAGGCCTCAGCTCCTGAACTCTCCTGATGCTGCCTCCCTCTCCCATACCCACAGAACCTGAACACTGGAGATGCCTGTGCCCTGTACATTTTAGGAAGACAGAGTTCTCCTTCTCTGCGTGGCACCCACAGTACCCAGGCAGGTTGTAATTGCTTCCCGATGGGATGGGCAGAGGACTGCACTTGCACTGTGAACAAGCACCTGTGTCCTCCCCCTCCAACCAGTCCCCCAGGTTAGGCCGGCCCATAAGTGCTGGCCTGCTCGACCTGCTGGACCAGCAGGAGCCCCCAAGGCCACAGTGCAGAGCTGTGCCTTTCCTCAACAGCTCTAGATATGCTCCTTGTATTTGAAAAATTATTTACTATGGTGATGTGTGATGCCTTTTTAAGAGAACAGATGGCACCTCCAATTACAATGCCTTAAAAGGAAACCCTAATGAGATTATAAAAGCCAACAAATTGACTTTTTCATACAGTACTTTCCTGGCACACAATAAATCAAATATATAATGAGGTTCAATAAAATAATAGGTTTATTTACACTTGTTTTGCCTAGCATTGTGTTGCATCCCAGCCTTTCCCTCGGGGTCCCCTCACCAAGCACCTTCCCTGTCGGCCAACGCAGGGAGCTGGACAACACACCCACGAGCCACTCTTGGGTCTGGCCACCACAGCCACGTGTGGCTTTAATTTAGCTATTTCAGGTCTGACCCTAGCACTCTGCATGTCTAGGGGTGTAAGAGCACAGGGCATGGAAAGAGTGCAGTGGCTGTGGTGACACACAAAGGCAAGTCTAGCAATCACTCCCAATCTGGGTAAGGTGGGGAGATTGTTGTGGGACCATGGGGTAAGGAAGGTGCTCCTAACCCCAGAGCTAGCTGGACCAGAGACAGGAGAGAAAAGCCTGTGAAGTCCAATTGTAATGATATGGGTAGGTAGAGCAGAGGGAGGGTCTACCATGTACAGACTGGAGGCCTTAGGATATTGCTATTTTTTCCAGAAACTGGCCCTGCTCTGTTTCAAGTACATTAGATCAGATGACTGGAAGATAAGCCTTGAGAGATAGCTGGGAAGGGAGCTACAGCAAGGAGGACACTCCACACCAGCATTCTGAGCATTTGGTCATTGGTGACCTTCTCCAGGGACTGGATGAACTCACAGGGTATGCACGCTGAGGTGGGAAGCTGGGGGCCCAGGCTCCTGTTGGCATGAGTTGATCTGCAGATGGGTGCACAGGCAGAACTGGATGTTTTCAGGATGGAAGCTGTGAAACCCTGGCATGTGCTATGGCAGCCATGGGGACTGGTCCGTGGTCTGGACATGCCAGCAGCAGTGATTCAGCATCCTTAAGTGACTTCTAAAGAAGTACATTAAACATGCTTTTTGGGCTCATGGAAGACCCCTGGGGAGCCTCAGAAATCAGTGGAAGAGACACCACAACCAAAAGATACGAACTTCAGTCAGCAGAAATGGAATCATTTCTGTTAATATCAACCCACCAGAGAGGGAGGTCTGGGGAAAATCAGTTTACAAGAGGATGAACTTTTCCTCAGTTCTAATCTATAAGCATTGATCGAGCTCAGGACCTTGATCTAGAAGACACTTTCATTCTTCCTCTTTATCCAGCAAAGGTTATATACACTAGAAGGCTAGAATTAAGAAATTCTTCCACTCAGAGTCCAGCCATTTTTTTCTGTCCATCAAACCACAAGTATTCTGCGGTCTTCTGTTCTGGGAGTGGGTGGGAGGGATTTGGCACAGAGAGGTGTAAGGGAAGATCTCTGCTCAAAGAAATCTAGGCAGCAGCATCCAATGCAGAAGAAAGTTCTAGCATAATTAGAGGCTAACCTGGAGCATTGACCTCCAAATACAATGGGAATACTGAAAAGAGAGATCATCCCTACTGCAGGACTGCAATGCTTAGGGGAGTCGGAGCAAGTTCTGTGAAGTGCTCTGTAGGGACAGAACTGATTCTTTCTTCCCACTATTAAGGGATTAAGGGGTAAATACCAGAAGGAAATTATCCCTTCCTCCATCTTTACCCAGGGAGTGGAGTTGCCTCTCCCTATCTTGGGGAGAATGACTGCCCTTCCCTCAACAGCAGATAATGGCAGAGTGGATGTAGCTGACACATTAGCCCTAGTCTCTAGAATTTCTGCCTTTGACATTCACTCTGTGATCAGGCCTCTGCTCTTGTTATTTGGCAGGGGCACAGGTGCTACACCATGCTGGACACTGGAAGGGAAACAAGGACATGAGTATATGGTCCTGGCACACAAGGACCTTCATTTGGCAACTGAGATGAGACAAGAACAGAATAACTGGACAGGTAATAAAATAATGAGAACTATAAGGGGGGTCCGGTTACAGAGATACAGGAAACCCAGTGAAGAGAGAGGATATTCTCGGCTGTAGGGACCAGAAGTTGCTTCTTGGAGGAGGTGACTGGAAGAGTTACTAGGAGTTGTTGCAATATCTTAGTGGATCTTGATTTTGCACCCAAGAAAACTCCCCAGGCTGGCATATGACAGGCAGAAGTTTCCCTGCTGGGTGGGAAGAGGGCCCTCTCATATGGTAGGTAAGGAGATGAAAGAATATAACCTTGACTCTGCTACTGAGCAGAGAGAAGGGCCCTGTACCTCCAGCACAGAAGCTATACATTTCAGCACCATGGCCAGCATTTCTGCCTTGCACTGCAATGGAAGAGCGAGGTCTACTCTTCCTTGGCCCAGGCCCGCCACTCTCAGGAAACCAAACTCCCCAGCCCAAAACCCTTAATAGACACTTACTAGTGCATGCCACTTCTGGGGGGTCAAAATCCGCTCGGTAATAGCCGGTCCGGCAGGTGCAGATGGGAGATGCCTCTGAAGGGGAGCGGCTGTTAGAGGGGCAGTGGGAGCAGCCTTCAGCTTCCTGGCTGGCCTTGAACATCCCTGCAGGGCAGGCTGGAACACAAAGAGACCATATGAGAATTAACTCAAGAGTGGCATCCAGAAACCCTTCCCTAGAACTGGGAAACAAAAGATTTTTCCTCCCTAAAGAAGACATTAAGATGCCCCCTTGCACTAAATGAGCATATCTGATTGAAGACACACCTATTTAGCACTTCCAAGTCTTCAAAAAATTCTTGGTGAAATATACCTTTCTGGTACCAATGGCCTCTCTCACTTGAACAATATGAATAATAATTCTTCCCCTTCAGGTGTGTCAAGAGGTTTAATTGAGAAAATGAATCTAATGTGTAGCTCGGTTCCTGGGATGTAAGTGCTCTATAAATGGCTATTTCCTCCCCTTCTACCTATTTAACAATCAGGGCCTATACCCTGCACCACTCACTGAAGGAATCCTGTCTGATGGCCTCAGATGGCAAGGGGTCTTGGTTGACAGTGGACTGGCCTTATGGTTCTTAAACACCATGTTACATGAGGAACACCATGAGATAACATTCACTTGTTATGAATGATGGTAAAAGACTGAAATTCATGAGTGATTCTTTAAAAATACATTAAAGTGATTTCAAGGTTATTACATCATTCTCCCTTAATTGCATTTTGATATGCTTTGGGGGTCGGGCAAGAAAAGTATGACTTTTCAGACACTGCACCAGTGTGTCATGCACTTGGTGTCATGTACATGGCAGTGTGGAAAGTTAAAAATACCTGGTACAGCCTGATACCCACTGAAGGTGCCTCCATATGTGGAATGCCTCCTCCTACTTCCCTGTGGGATCAGCCTACAATGAGTCATGCCCTGAAAATATGGCTGAAGGCTGTCCCTTAGGCTCTGATCATGTCTCATCTACAGACCTTCTAGTCCAGACACCTGGTCTCCTTGCTGATCCCTCAAAAGATTGATCCCACCTGCTTTACTTTCCTGAGTCACTTTCTCACCATCTCAGCCACTGAATCTTCCTGTTTCCATGGAACTTGCTCTGGCTCATCTTCCTTTGAGACTCTATAAAACTTACTGCCTGGTCAACTTGTTTGGCTTTCTTACGCCTCACTAATTCATTCAGCAAACATTTACGGTGCACCTCCTGAGAACCTAACTCAGGAAATTAGAGAACAGGGTTTACCTTCAAGGAGCTCTTGATCCAGTGTAGTCCTACAATTATAACACCATGTGATCATTGCATAATGGAAATACCATCCTAATGGTTTCTACTTACACAAAGCTCATCTTCCCAAATATATTGTTCCCTCCTGGAACGTGCAGAGTATTCTTTAATAATAGCAGTGGCCACCATCTGTTAACTTGTCTTGTTAAGTGCGTTACACACATTACTCTATGGGGTAGCTATTATTATCTCCATTTTGCTAATGAGGAAATTGGGACACGGAGAGGTTAAAAAAGTTACCCACGATCACACAGTGGGAGAAATGATAGTGATGACATATATATAAAGCTATTTTGAAAAATATGCACTGCTTTTCTGCCAAGGCAAGAGGGAAGAACTATTTCCCATGCTGTGAAGGTTTTCCCACTCCATTGCTCACTTGGGGTGACTCTGGGTGAGCTCCGAGGTGGGAGGCAATCTCTGGAATGCAGTGTTCCGGGACGGTACAACCCAAGTGTGTTCCATGGAACCCAAGTTCCCTGGATTGTTAACACCTATTACCAGATATCAGATATTTTGAAATGTGAGTTTAAAAAAGTGAATCTCATGCTTTATTGTAGGATTTCTCAGAACTTCCAGAATGGGATACAGAATGCCACACTTTTTCACCAAGAAGCCCTACTTTGCAGAACATTCCCTGGAACACACTGGGGTAAATGTTGTTTCCCAGTTTGGGGGAAACTACAATTTCTGTTGTGATCCATGTAGGAACGGGCCACTTCCTGACCCATCTCAGCACGTTCAAAAGAAACTTCTCTGTAGAAAGAAAAGAAACTCATTTGAATCTTTACTAAAGACCCAGCCAACAAAACATCCAAGGGGAAAACACTGAATGGCATATCCAAAGTACCCTAGAATTCGGCTTACTAATTTATCTGTCCAAGCCCACTCAGTAAAGTCTTTCCTTCTATTTTTCTCCCTCTTTCCTTTTCTTCTTTCCATACCTCTCCTCATGTCCTGTAAGAAGCACTTGGCCCTTTCCATGGTGAGTCCCCAGTGTTCCTGGCCCTGTTTGGCTCTGAGCTGCTGAACAGACACAGGCCAGGCCTGTGCTGCCTACACACTGCAGGGGCTCTGTTCCTGGAAAGGGGGGAGGGGAAGTGGTGACGACTCACAACTCAAGCATCATATTTTGTCCCTGCCACACTGCAATTTTCTTAATGTATCAATCTGAGTAGAACAAGGTGTTTTCCCTTTCTTTCCAGCACTTAAAAGCCTCCTCACTTTGCATTTAATAAGTTAACAGCATAAACAGTCATTCTGATATCCACAAGTGGCAGAAGGATTTGGAAAGTGCCTTCCTCTGAGGCTTGTGATGGAGGAAGGCAGCTCTGGGTGACTAAGTCTCTGAACTCCAAGGCAGTCACAAGGGGAGGAAATAGAGGCCAAGAGGTCTAAAACTGGACTTTGGGGAGAGAAGCTCAGAGAAGCGTTGGGGAGAGAGGTCCTGGGAGAGGATGTGACTCCATCCTCCCCAGAGAAATGAGCACTGGGCAGTCATCAGACAGTCCTGGGTCCAATTCCTGGCTCTGCTGGTTCCTAGCTGGGGGACCACTGACAAGTTATGTAATCCCTCAGAGCCTCAATTTGCTCATCTGTATAAAAGATCTATAAAAAAGAACCTTATACTTCCCACAATAACTCCCACAGGTCATTAGAATTGAATAATATCAAATTTGAAATGTAGCTATTAATATGTGCTAATAATGTTAATTTCTCTCCACTCCAACTTACTTCTTTTTAAAAAACAAGATTTCTCTGCAGGGATTTTCAGAATTCAGAGTCAGAATATAAATTTGGAGTCCCAAAGTGGGTAAATAAATCCTGGAACCAAATGAAAGAATGGGTTTCTGCATAGATTATTTATTTCTGTTTTTTAAAATGAGTTAATCATTATATGCATAAGATACATTTTACATATAATTGCAAAATGGGTGAATATCTTAATATCTTAATAAGATCTGTGTCTAGGCATTCTTAATTTATAAAAAAAGCATTATTCCTAAGTTCGTTTGTTAAATTTTCAGATTTTTACTTGTAACCACATTCGTGCTGCATTTTCTCATAAAATTAATGCTTTAAATGGTTAAAGTGCCAGACTAATCCACAAAGCCTTTATAACTTGTCTTGTATCAGACACAACTAATAAGAAATAGAAGTTAACAATATTATTATTTTAATAAAAATTTAACATAGAAAAATAAATAAGAAAACTGAGCTTTCCCTTGAGAAAAAGCAGGTTTAATTAGGGATGATAAATGGAGCTTCTGGGTAGATTCTGACAAAAAATATGTAGGCTAAGAGAAGCAAATGCAAATGGCCTTTGGGGCCGGGTCAGTGGCTTAAGTGCCTAAAGCAGCTGGGAGTAACAGTACAAAATGTTGCAGACTCTGGCAGCCTGGAGACTGGACACCTGCCTAAAGCCTCTGTGGTTTCAAAAAATAACAATTCAACACTGCCATAGCCTAACCAAACACATCTTGCACTCCCAAGCAATTTTGAGGTGGCTAACGTAATTCCTTGCTTTAATATCTTTTCAAAACTCAGGGGTTCCCTCTCTCGATACAGAATTATGGTCAGCACTATTACTACAGTTATGAGTCCCTCATTCAACAAATGTTTATCGAGGGTCTGCCCCTAGCCAGGCACTGCGCTAGAGGAATAGAGCAGAGCACAGATGGGGTCGCAGGCTTTAGGAAGTGCCCTTGCTGGTGGAGGATGCAGATGTTGGAACACTGTGTCTGATACAGCTATGCTTGTGTGTACACAGGGGACCAGTCAGCCAGGATGTGCATCTTTCAGGGATCCATCTTTACAAGATGAGGGTGCTGTGAAACATTTTCTTGTGCTGGCTAGGGAGTGAGATTCAGAAGGAGAGGGAAAGACAAAGCAAGAAGAGGATGGGTGGAAGATCAGAAGAGGTAGGAAGGGGAATTAGATCAGAAAGTGCCAGCCTGGGACGCCAGTAGTGGAGTTTCATTACTGTTCCAAGAGGTGGGTGGGAAGAGAAGAGCCACCTGAACCTTGCTGTGTATTCGCATAAGACCTTTGTCAGTGCGGCACCTGTAACTTCTGACACAGATGCAACCTACAATTGCTTTGCTTCCTTAAAATAAGGGGGTTTGCTTTCTCCATTCAAGTGATCACAGTTCAGACAGAAGACCTAGAAGCTCACAGAGCCAAGGCTTTAGGACGGCGCATGCGCACACACATGCACACACACAAACCTCTCTCCCACCCCTGACTTCAGCAAAGGGAAGAGACAAGACCTGAGTCTCCCATCTATCAGCATGTGTGTATTTTCCATTCAACAGACAAAACACACGTTTCCCTCCCCCTTCTAGTGCGAACCAACTGTTACATGTCACCTCTAGCTAGTATCCAGAAGGTCACCTTGAAACACCCACCCAACTTAGAGCCTCAACCAACGATGTAACAAATTACCTGCTGCTTAGAATATTCTCAAGAACACCCCTCCCCTCCCGTCCCTGCACGCAGACTTCCAATGACACTGAATCCATCACCGACAGTACTATTACTTTATAAAGAAACAGATTAAGTGTCTCATAAACAGTGCAGTGATTGAGATAATGGAAAGCGCTTCTCGTCCCCATCTGCAGCATCAGGTTATGAAGCATTTCCAAGCAGCCAGGAAGAGGAAATTAATAGAAGCAAGAGGGAATAACCACTTTTATGCAATTTCCTCAGGAGATAGTGGACCATCTAATCTTTATTGGAGCCCTTTAACCTGTCACTCAGCACTCACCAGAGCCTCTTTAGCTCTCACAATTTTTCTTGATATCAAAGGAAGATAAAATGAAAACCTCAAAACATTATTTTAGAATTTTCAAATCTGGAGGGTACACATTGTCTCTGCCCCTCCTCCCTCAAATGAGGCCTCAAAAAACAACATTTTTATGCAGCAGAAATGTGGAAGAGCTTAACTATTCCCAGTGCATGGTCCAGGGGGTCAGAGCTACACCGCAGGAAGGAAATCTCTCCTTGCATTTTAAATGGGATTCTTCCCTCCACCGCCACCTTCTGTCCTTGCTCTTTCTTTTTAATAATCTGATTACTTCTTCTGATCTAATTTTTTTTTTCACCAAATGAGTTTGCAAAGGTTCATGCCAATGAATATTCATCCCCTGCTTAAGAACCGGGTGCCTTTTTCTCAAGGCAGGTGCAGCTCAGCAGCTGGCTTGGGGAAGTGTGCCTGCCTCACGGGGCAACAGTGAGAGGGGCAAGACACGCTTCTGCCCAGGAGGAAGAAGGTTCTCAGCCCAGAGCACATTGCTCCTTAAACCTCCCCTTTATCTCCGTGCTTTGCTCCTACTCTATAAGAGATGCAGAAAAGCCTCTCTCAGGAGCTGTGAAGGATTTTGTGATAGGTGTGGTGATATTGTTGGTGGGCAAGAAATTCCTGCAGGCTGTGCTCAGAGCTCTGCACAGCTCTTCCCATAGATCTCATGGCCCCACACTGGGCCTGGTATTTAGAATCACTCCTGTAGTTGAATGTCTCCATCACCATCACATTACTGGTGGCTGACACCATGGATTCCTGACTCTGAAAGTCCAGGCATGAGGCTTCCTGGAAGGGACCAATGTCACTGTGCTGGGATTCCCCTGTCTACTCCCAAAAGTGGTGCTTGCTTTTCCAGAACAGATTTTCCTGAACAACCCCAGCACATTCCATTATCCCACTGGGCCCCAGGGCCTTGTGGGAGCTCCCACTTTTCTTTATATTCATGGCTATGCATTGAGAAAGAAGTAGTTCCCAGGCATCCATCCATCCATCCATCCAGCTACCATATTAGTTTGGAAGCTCTTTAAAGGTTGACACTAGGTCTCGTCACCTTGTAGTTCCCTTTCTGCAGTGCTCAGCACAAGCCTTCCCCATAGGCATATATATATATATATATATATATATATATATTTTTTTTTTTTTTTGAGACAGAGTGTCGCTTTGTTGCCCTGGCTAGAGTGAGTGCCATGGCGTCAGCCTAGCTCACAGCAATCTCAAACTCCTGGGCTTAAGCAATCCTACTGCCTCAGCCTCCTGAGTAGCTGGGACTACAGGCATGCACCACCGTGCCTGGCTAATATTTTTTTTCTATATATATTTTAGTTGGCCAGATAATTTCTTTCTATTTTTAGTAGAGACAGGGTCTCGCTCTTGCTCAGGCTGGTCTCAAACTCCTGACCTCGAGCGATCCACCAGCCTCAGCCTCCCAGAGTGCTAGGATTCCAGGCGTGAGCCACCTCGCCTGGCCCATAGGCATATATTAATACCTTCTATGGCTTGTCGGACTGAATGTTCACCGAAGGTCTGCTGTGATAAGACCCAAAAGATAAAAGCTGTGGCATTAATAATAACAACAGCAAATCTGATCTTAATATTAGAGGGTGTGAGGTAAAGGACACTCCCATACAAAGTGTGGATTCTTTTAGTTTTCCAGGAGGGTTATTTGATGATGTGTATTAAGAGCTTCAAAACAGTCCAACATTTTATTCAACAATTCCACTTCCAAAAACTTATTCTAAAGGGAAAAACAAGCAGGTGTGGAAAAAGATTTATGTTCATGGATATTAATCATAATGTTATTTATAATAGGGAAGAAAGAAAGAACATAAAGAAAGAAGAAAGGAAGGGAGGGAGGGAAGAAGGAATAAAGAAAGGAAAAAAGAAAAGAAGGAACTTGAAAGTCCAATAATAGGATATTGACTAAACAAATTATGGAACATGCATATAATGGAATATTATATAGCCATTGAAATTATGTCTTGGAAAAATATTTTTAAAGCAGGTTCTAAATCTATATACAGAGTATGAACTTTATTACATGCACACACATACACATGTATATACCATACTTACTAAAATGAAAAATGTAATCTGGGAATGGTGGCATTATTGATGATGATTATTTTTCTGTACTTTACCAATGTTTTGCATTGCACTTACATGACTTTAGTCATTCAAGGAAATCTCATTCACTACATTTTTTTTTTTTAAAGTATGGATGACAAACTCTGATCCCAAGGAGCTGAGCTGAGCAGGGCAGGGCAGAGTGGACTATTACTGATAAAAGTTCCACAGCAGAGCTGGAGGTGCCCTGTGCCAGAGGTCTTTGGAGGAAGGGGAGAGTGGCTGCAGGTTGCCTAAAGGAGTTGGCACATGCACAGGGCCTTGAAGGATGGGTAAAAGTTGATGCAGAAATGGGAGGATGAGGCAAAGGGAAAAGAGTGCACCAAGACTCAAAGACAGCAGGATCCCAGCTTGCCTGGGGTACTTCTGAGTAGTTGTAGAAGTTGCCAAGAATGCAAAGCATTTATGGGGGCCGCGGAGGGAGGAGGGCTGGGGCACTTTCACTTCTATATCAACCTGGGCACTTCGAGCCAAATGGGTTTCCAGTTCTTGCCTCACTGGGCCCGTTGCCAGCTGTAATGGCCTGTGCAGAGGGGACACTTAGCTGTGTCATACACTTGTATCACTCACGGTGACACTTGCTGAAATTGATGAATGCTGCAGCCATCATGACACAGACAAGACTGTAACTTACAGTGCTATTAAGCTGCTCAGACAGCAGCAGCAGCAGTAAGCTTAGAATGCATCAGCATGGAAGTTGTTAAAGAGGTGGAGTCAGGATGGGGCTGCTTTGCCCTGGTGAAGTGGGAAGATCACTGGTCAGGATTGAAAGGTGACAAACAGAAGAGTAATGTCTCAGGGGGAGGGGCAGGCACTACGTCCTCATCACTGATGGCGGCCTATCCCCAGAAGGTAGAGCTGAGGCCCTCCTCTTTCTATGGTATTTATCCTAAGGCAATATTCACAAACAGCTCAAAGATTTAAAGATTTATGAGGGAATTCATGACAGGGTTGTTTATAGCAAGAAAAAAATTAGTGACAACCTAAAGCCCTGGAATAGGGTGTCGGTTAAATAAATTATGGTACATCCATAAATGGAAAACCATGACCCCATCAAGGAAGATGGTGAAGACCTGGGCTTAGTGACATGTAAAAATATTGACTATATATTGGTAAGTGAAAAAACACATCCACAAATATGAGAACAAACAGTGTTCCCAAATACGTCACTCTCTTTTATAGTGGTGAGATTATGGATGGTGTTCTTATCTTTCCTGATCTACGTTTTCCAATTTTTACACAGTAAACTTATATTGCTCTTTAGAATAGAGAAATGTGTTTCCAAATAGTGCAATGTCAGAGGGCAGCTGGGCAGGAGCGGAGTGGGGCCGAGGCAGGGAGTGAGGCTCCACTGGCTGCAGGACGAAGCAGAGAGGGCAGTGGAGTGTGAGGCATGGCCTGAGGGCCGGCACAGAAAGTCCCCACCCGACACAGCCTTCCTGTGCACCAGTGAATCTCTGTGTCCCCAGCTCTGCCTCCTCACCCCGTCAGTGTCCCTAAACATACGTTTTGAAGGGATGAGCCCTTTCCTTTCACATACATTGTGTCTCATTCATTCAACACATGTCCAGGGAGCACCTTCCATGCACCCCGAGTTAGATTATCAGGGTCACCTTCTTTACATTCGGTAAGGAGAGGGCTGTTGCTGAGGGGTGAGGGCAGATGTGCAGGAATCAGAAGTGCAGGGGGGCTTGGAGGAGCCCCCAGCTCAGAGGCAGCGAAGGGCAAGATGAGTATGGAATTCTCAAGGGGCAGGACCACAGTCTCCTCGAGGAGAGCTCAAGTCACACCAGGTGGGACAGGGAGACAGTGTCAGTTCTCAGAGGCCAGAGCAGAGTAGGGAAGGTGGTGATGAGCCCATGCTGGGGGCAGGAAGGGGATCTGTGCTTTAGAAGAGAGCAGCCAGGACAGACTCTTCAGAGGGGAGTATCCCCTACTTCCTGCTGAACCACCAGGCAGATGCTTCAGGGGCCCTGGGACCTAACAGAGCAGGTGAGGGTCAGATCAGTTCTCTCACCCTGAGGGGCTCCAGGTCACCTATCCCGGCTGGGCCCCCTGGGCCACCAGGGAGTGCTAGACCTCGGCCCCCACTGCAACAGCAGGGACAGGGAACCCCCAGCTGTCTCCTCCCCAGGCCTAGTCCCCACCCGTGGGAGAGCTGCCTGCCAGAGTTCTAAAGCACCATCAGTCTGGCAGCTCTGGGCAGCGGATGAGCGGGACATATGCTGGCAGTCGGGCTGCTTCCCACGTTTCCAAACTGAAGTGTTTTCCCTTTGAGAAAAACCTTTTTTATTTAACTACTTCCCCTGACACAGACCTTGATGGATTCTCTTAAAAAATAATTTATAACCAAGTTCTTAAGATAAATGAAGGTGACTTCTCACTGTGTTTCTATCTAAAGGCTGGACAATGACGAGAAGCCACCCGGGGCTTCTCCCTCCTTCCGGGGCCCTGAAGGCCCAGGCTGGCCAGCTGGGCACACCTGGATCAGCCACCAGGTCAGGTGTGTCATCACACCCAGAAAAGGCACTGCTTTCACCTGCTCTCTCTGCTTTGCACAGAGCCAGAATGGAGAAAAACCAAACACACAAAAGCAACCCTATTTGGATGCATCACACAAATCTCATTTCCTCTCCAAAACTCTGACAAGGCAAATAGAACTCTTCTCTTAGGCAAGGTTGTTATTGTTCTTCTCTTTCCAGGCTTCCTCACCCCAAAGCCTTGGCGAGTCCACAGATCACAGGCAGAGAAGGCAGGAGGAGACCTCAGATACGCACATGCACAGGGCAGACGATACCAGCACAGGCACTACCACCGCCCCCATAGGCCTGCTGTGGCAGACATCGCTAGTCAATAACGGCACTCCCTCCCACTCAACCCGGAGCAGGGCTCAGAATCTGTAACAGCTCCAGGCAGCCACTACCCCTCCACTGAAGTTGGCACATCCCAGACCTAGGATGGGGGAAATGAGCCCCAGAGAAGGCAGTGAGTTGGCCAGAGGTGCAGGAGAACCAGAACGGGTCAGAGCGCCCGTGTCCTCTCCACCTGCCACTTGGCCCAGGGTGAGCCTGCTACAGCTCTGTGGGGCTCACCTCACTCCCGCCCCCGCCTACCTGACTCTTTCTCCTCATCTCTGAGGTCGGCCCCACCGCACAGCCTCCTCTCCAGCTGGGATGCCAGGGCATCTAATTATTCTCTCTGTGTGCATCTGGGGAAGCACTGCATTATGTTTAAGTAAGTGTAGCTAAGAGGTGCCGCATCGCAAGAGAAGGTCAAGTGCTGCATATGTATAATATAAGATTAAGATTTTCCCCTTCTGTGGTGTACTTGATAAAATAATTTTGCTGTGACCTTTACAGAAACCCAGGAGTAGAAATGGGCTCAGTGGAATTTCCAGCTTCTCCCCAGGTCACAAAGTCATAAACACATAAATCTATAATGACATTACACAGCATTCAAGTGGGACAAGTGAGCAAAAGAAATGATTTTTACTTTTTGGTAATGACAGAGCAAAAGCTTTGAAGCTGAAATTCTCAAGCTGAATTAGCAGACGTGCCTTGACAGATACAGGACGGGAACACTTCTCCCCCACACTGTCCTGGCCTTGCCTGTCTGCCCAGACAGCGTGGCCCTGCAAACGTGGGCCAGGGACCTCCCTCAGCAGAATGTCAGAGAGAAATGGCCTGTCCAGGGTCTCGCGGGAACCATAGTCAGTTCTAACTGGCTCTGCCACAGCTTTTCCAAGGAGGCTTGTTCCTCCAGGTCTCAGCTCCTAAACTGCAGTGAAAGTGGATGTAGCACTTTCAGGTCCAGAGTCAACTCTGAAAAAGTGAAATAACCAGGAGTAATAATCAATATTAAAATAATAAGTTTATATTTATCCCCAAAGATTTTCCAACTCAGAGTAAACATGACAAGGCAAAACATTTACATGAGGTTTATCCAAAAGGCTGAAGGCAGAGATTTGGTAGAATCCATTTCGTCTGACCCATGACTTTTGCTCAGGACTTCACCAACTCCGAAGTGGCCTCTGCACAGAGAAACAGGGCTTGCAGGTTCTGGAATAGGGAGGACACCCTCCTTTTGAGCAGCTGAACTGGGCCAGCCCTGGGCGTTGGACCCCTGGAGGCCATGTAAGTGGCCCAGTGGATGCTGCAAATCAGAGCAGCTGAAAGGGCTCCTGCTGGGGGGCCGGGCAGCAGATGGCTGGATGACTGAGTTCTCTGCAGTGACCATTTATTCCCAGGTGCTGAGAGGTAATTTCCAGAGTGCTCTGTGTCCTCCCTATTTTCAGTTTCCTGGATGAACATTAGCATCACCAGCTGCCTTCAGGTTTGTCAGTTAAACATGATTAAGGAAGAAGCTTGCAGCAAAGATCAGAGGTGTTAAGGACACGCTTAGCGCTTAGAGCTCAATGTGCACTTAGGGAAGCAGGGAAAGCCGTTCCACTGAGGGCAGCGCATCAGGGAGGAGCTGGGAAGGAGCAGCAGGTGAGGATCCCAGGGAAGGCCCAGAGGGAGGAATGGGGGAAGGGTGAGCAGGCCCTACTGGGCAGCTTGAGAAAGGACTTCCCCACAGAAAGGAGCAG
This sequence comes from Eulemur rufifrons, assembly GCF_041146395.1. NCBI lineage: Eukaryota > Metazoa > Chordata > Mammalia > Primates > Lemuridae > Eulemur > Eulemur rufifrons. The sequence continues at coordinate 120,813,244 of NC_090989.1, forward strand.
GACACAAGTCCAGGGCTGAAGGAATGAGCGAAGCCCAATGGACAGGCGGACACGACATTGCCCTCTCTGCTGCCAAGGAAGGGGCCTGCTCTCACTTGCCCACCTTCACCCCTCGGGCCTTTGGGGTCAGGCCAGAAAAGGTGTCTTATTGAATGAGAGACTGGTATGTGTGACCGTCTGGTCCAGCCCCTGCCACCCTCAGTACCTGCTGTGTTTTACTCTATACTTCCAAGGCAAGATCTGTGTGCCAAGCTGCCCACCACCTGTTGAAAGTGGTTATAAAGTTGTGTGGACATTAATACCAATTGTTTTATTAATAGTTACAATAGAAAACATTTAAATAAGCATTTGTCCTGGGCCAGGTACTTTGTCAGAATGATCCCATTTCATCTTCACAATAGCCCCAAGAGACATGTGCTACACTTATTTCCACCTTTCACATTAAGAAACTGAGGCTCACATAAGTTCATTATCTTGTTCAAGGTCCTGCAGCTAGTGGTACAGCCAGAATTAAACACAGGCTGCCTGACTTTGGAGACTTAATAGCTCATTGGTTGGAGTATTTTAAAATCAAGTACTTGGGATCAACAAAAATTAGCATATATCGTGTTAAATATAAACTACGCCAACATGACTTCATGAGGAAAGCAATACTAACTTAGTTACAGACTTGACTACTTCAAGCAAAGGAAAGCAAGTTCTATAACCCTTTTGAGCTTAAGTTTCCTCATCTGTAAAAACGAGTAACAATAGTTCCTTTTCTCTTAGAGTTGCTTTGATGATTGAATGAGATAACAGATAGAAAATGTTTGTTGTACTGCATGACACAAAATAACTGCTCTATTAAAAGTAGCTATTAACATTTTCTATAATAAAATGAGAATGTGTTCACTGTTAGCCATGTGTCATCACCTTGCTAATGTTTTCTATTTTCCAAAGTCAACATTTGTCTACCATTTGGGACATTCCCATTAAGGTTTGATAACACACAGGCATTGGCTTGAATCACTAAGATCTAGGGATATAAGCAGAAGTGGTACCCTATGTGACTTCTGAGAGAAGGCTAGCTCTTCTGCCCCTCCTCATTCTTGCTGGCTGGAAGTGGACATGATGGCTGGAACTTAAGCAGCCATCTTGAATTGTGAGGTGGAAATCATGTGCTAAGGGATGCCAGAGCAACAAGATGGAATGCACTGGGTCTCTGACCTTACACCACAGAGCACCAAACCAGCCTGGATTTATTTTACACGAGAGAAAAAAAACTCTATATTTTCAAAACCACAATTATCTTCCATTTTTCTGTTTCTCACAGATAAAGGTAATCTTAACATACCATTTCTTTTCAATGAAACTATAAGAAAGTGTAGCATTCCCATTTCATTGACAATGAAACTGAGGTTCAAAGAGGTAAAATAACTTGCCCAATATTCCCCAGCTAGTCCGTGACAGAAGTATACTTCAAAACCAGGTCTGTCTGGTTTCAAAGCTGATGGTCTTTCCAATTATTTCCTATGGTACGGTATCTATGGAGGTGGGGGGCATTCTGTATTTATGGGCATGTTACACTCAGGCTTGAAAGCTCACACGTTCAAGTGCACATGAGTTCAGATGAGAGGCTTAGGAAAGGGACAAGATGTATTTCTTGTCTGCTCACTGAGGACATCTTGCCCTACTTTTCCTGCCTCTAAAGGAAGAGAGAGAAAAAAAAAACCACAACTATGGTCTATGTCATATGCTGGCTCTGAGTCCCTCTGAGTCCCTGCCTGCCTGAATTCCTGACCAGATGTAAAAATGTGATGCATGGATGCAGTTGCTGGGTATTCTGCAGAGGCCTGCTCTGAAAGGCAAATTCATCTTTCCAGTGGCCTCCGGTATGCAGAGGGACATGAAGAGAGCATAAATGCTGGTGAAATTGACTGCACTTTCCATAATGCACTTGAGCAGCTCTGCAGCAGGGCGGGCAGTGAGTGTTCACTGACACTAACTGCTCCTGCCTCGAGTGGGTGCCAGCTTCCTAGACTGTAAGTTGTCTGCTGTTTGCATAACAAATGGGCACCTATAATTAGTATTGTTTGCTGATACCCCAGCCCAAATATGCTAGAGGAGCCTACCACATTTATACCCACTTCCCAGATAACTCAGGATGGGATGTTAGGGACAGAAGTAGCCGGCTTACGTCCATCAGCATAAGGAGCACAGAACAGTGAATGCCAAAGAAACCACATGCATTAAAACCTGGATTTCATCCTCATCAGGCTAATAATCATTATAACCCTATGAAACGTCATTACTGAATTCCCCCTTTACCATTTCCATGTGCAGTGCTCATTTGTTAATAACCAAGATAAAGGTCCATAAAACAATATTGCTCCCATGTAACACGGCTTTCTCCTCGTTCTCAGTAAGAATCCAGGCTTTCATCAGAGGAATGTACGAGCCTCACCAAGATGTGTCAATTATTTTGAGATGACAGGTATTCGATTCCCAAATTCATCAGTGGGGGCTAAAAATGTATTGGTTCATCAAGCAAAGCACATTTCTGGAAGCACTCTCACCATTTGGGAATCAAATAATAATTGCAATACCAACGCCTTGACTTTCTAATGGAATTTTTCAAGGAGCTAAAGGGTTTTGACACATTCTCCCAACAACCCACTCTCAGATTTATCTTCTTCATAGGCTTCTGAAATAGTAAAGGTATTGGTTTTATTTTTGCATTTTGTAGAAGAAGAAACTCAGATTCTTAACTCAGGAGCTGAGTGACTTACATAAACAAAGCAGGCTGGAGGCAAAGGAAAAATGTGCGGCAGCTCTTTCACTCTGGAGCTCCAACCACTTGACTACACGGCTCCAGAAACATCACTCCTTGAATCTAAGGCCTGAGCTGGCCACTATGGGACTAGCAGAATACACTAGAGTCCCCGTTCTCAAGGAACACAAAGTCTAGTGAAACAACCAAATGCTAACAATAATTATAAAGCAGCATGTGAGTGTGAAAAGAGAAGTATGTGCAGGCATGGAGAGTGAATAGGCAGTCTCCTCTCTGTATTAATTGGGAGACAGGGAAGCCTCCTGAAGGAGATGACAGCTGATGTAGGTTTTGAAGCATGAGTAGGAGTTTACTAGCTAGATAAAATGATGGCAGGCATTCCAGGCAGAAGAAATAACATGTGCAAAGGCATGGTGGTGGAAACAGTCAAGGATGTCTGGCAGCTTGCTAGTGTCGTTGCTGCGTGCCCATCACTAACCTAATGAAGCAGAAGACTTTGTCTGTGTGGGAGGAGATATCGGGTGTTCCAAATAAGCTGAGAAGTCTTCAAGGGGACAGAATATTGAACTGAGTCTTGAAATAAAGAGATCATGGATATGTTTTAGGAACATCCACCGCATCCCCACTACTGAGTCTCTCTTGATGAGAGCCTGCCATTTCCTCACTCTCCCACATAATCCTTCCTGTCCTTCTCCACTTGACTCTCAGAGGTCATCAAAGAACATCTTGGGCCTGGCTAATCCTGGATGGCTGAGTATGGGTAGCTCAGCCCCAGAAGGGGCTGCCTAGACTTCCTAACCCTGTGATGGGCGCTCTCCTCTGTCCTCAACATACCTGTCTGCATTCTCTGGTACCTCTTTAGTTGACAGCAGAACAACAGAAATGCAAAAGAGCCCTTCCATGGAAGGGAGTTAGTAGGAAGCTTCTTCCTTCTTTCCAGAGCTCTGGCCTTTCCTCCAGGCACATGCTGATGCCTTTCTTCTGGGGAGGCCTCCTCCCTACTCTCAATCGGGGCCTGCACTTCAGTCCTTCCTAGGGCCCACTGTGGATTTATGATTTAATTTGTGTGTATGGCACTAAGAAATGATTTCAGGGCTGGTCATTTAAGAAATGATTAAAGACCATCATTTCAAGCCCATAGCACTCCCTGGGGGAAGGGAAGCGGTTTGAGACAGAAGGAGGTGTTAATGATATGCGGAGATGGACGTGTGGCAGGGGACGCCAGTCACCTGGGGCAGGGAGGGCGAGGCCCAGACGCCTCATTGCTGTGAGCGATGTGTGTGTGCTGGGGAGCACTGGGCGGTGCTGGGAGCCCCCAGGTCCTCAGGACAAGAGGAGCCACCCACATCAGACATTTGTGATGCTGTCTTTGTCCAGACAGGCAGAGGCAGGCACAATAAAACACCAGGCCCAGTCTCCATTCCTCAGCATCTTTACAATCTCAGAGCAGTAAACCTGGGCCCGAAGGTAGGTGATTCCAATGTGGGGAAGGAAACAACAACTCATAAAGGCTTCGGCTCTCCAGAAGCTCTCCATGTGTTGACACAGACAGGAAACCCACACGCAGGTGTTCTAAATCACCCCTGACATCTCTTCCAGGGAACAGCCAAATGCCTCGCTATAGCAATTTATGAGGTGTGCCTATGAAGTTCTGAGACCAGGTAATGAGCTTGGGAAGACACACTCAGCTTTCCTCCAGGAATTCCTCAAAGTCAGGGCTGTTCTTAGTACCTTGTTGTGTTACTCAGGTAGCTCTAACTCAGCCATCAAAGAACACGGCTGAGCCCTAGACCAGGCCTGCCCTGGCCTCGCAGATGTGGGATCACCACGGTGAGGGCTGGTGGCCTCCGAATGTTGCAGAAGGCAGAATATGGGGCAGCACGATTCACCCTCAACGCTGACTCTGAATACCTGGGTTCCAGAACCAGTTCCTAAACCCCTGTGCCCTGTGAGGTCACGAGTAAGTTGTAGCCTCTCTGAGACACAGTGGACTCATCTGTGAAATGGGGATAAAGAGAGTGAGAACAGCTCCCTTACCCTTGCTGTTTACTGGTGAACATATGCAAGGCTTGGTTTTAAGGTTTTAATTACAGCTCCCTGGGCTGCTCACTGGGGCCTCTCGAATACCCATCACGGCAAATGATACTTTGATTTTTTTTTAAGCTCCCTGTATCCTGAAGAGTAAAAATAGTTGCAAGTGTACGTTCTCATTTATGTTCTACGACACCTAGCAGTAGAAGGCCAGGAAGTGGCTGGGTGGAACCACAGAGAGGCCCCTGGCAATGAGGGAGCTGAACCTCAGGCCAGCTGTGGCTCATCCTGTCTGGACCATGCTTCCCTCCTGGGTGGGGTGTATGGTTTGGCTGGATTCATTGATCCGTCTTCCCTTTAACACAGGCTCGCTCTCTGTCATTCATCCGTCATTCAGCCAATAAGCACCTTCACAAGCAAGGGTCCTGCATTACACAAAGGCCAGCAGCAGGCAGTCCTCGACACAGGGAGCTCACGGCCTGACCTCGAAGACCTCTTCCAGCTCCGTGAGGCCAGTCTAACCGTGAGCGCTGTACAAGCGGGCACACCAGGGCACCCGGGACTTAAAGGCTGTGCTCACCCAGCATGTCGAAGGCAAGGTGGAGACTCAGCTCATCTGGATTCAGGCCTCCTGGAGAGATTTTCCCATTAGTCTGCAGGGCTTCTCCATCAATAATGATACCAACCATAATGAAGATAAATATTTTGCAATAAACTGTCGTTTTTTTTCACATGAGAAAAAGCTATTCAAATTAAACACGCTTTGGTCTTTCTTCCCTTTACTTTTACTTCATTTTCTTGGCATATCTCTGGGATTAAAAAAAAAAAAAAAATCTATTCCTGAAAAGACAGGCAGAGGGAGAACCTTATCCAGCAAAGATTCTCCCACTGCCTCGATAGCTATTTCACTGATCTGCTACCACAAACACGCCCACTGAACTGTCACCATCACTTGCTTGTGGGAAGTGAGGGGCCCAGGATACGGCTGGAGCCTCATGGAGCCCAGGGGCTCAGGAACTGCTCTAGGCTTCCTGGGCAGCTAGAGAAGGGAGCGAGAGGGACAGAACATGCAATGGACTCGTTTGGCCTTTACTGTTATTCGTTTCAATGTGTAGGCTTTAACTAACTTGACATGCGTAGTGCTCGTTGCTGCCTACTGCACACATAATTAAAAGCTCCAGTTAGAAACATGGGAGAACAGCAGGTGGGAGCCGCACCCCTCCCACCTGCTCCTCCTCAGCTGGGAGACGGTGCTCCTGGTGATGGAGATTAATCACCCCCTAACCCACCCCACTTATTCTCACTCTCAGCCCCATTTCCTGCCGTTTGTGCTAGGACCAGAACCTTGTCCTGATGGCTTCATCCTCTCAGCTGTATTTTCAACCTATGTCTACCCATGTCTTCTGTGGACAGCCCCCAGCAAATGCACCAAAGCCTGCTGTTTCCCTCATCCTCCCTCCCCTCCCAGGTCCAGTGGCCTCCACATCCTGTCACCTCCACATTCTGAGCTGCTGTCAAAGCTCCCTCTTTCTGCCCTGCCTTGGTCAGGCCTTTGTCCTGTCACTGGCTTCCTGACCTCCCTGACTGCCTCTTGCTCCTCTGTACACCTGCCAGAGAGACCTCATAACACGGATCTGATAGTACCCTTTCCTGTCTAAAACCCCCGAGGGCTCTCCTCCCTTGATGATGGAGCCCAGGGCCCTGACGTGCCTTTTCCAAGCCCCTCGGGATGAGATCATCAGGCCCTGCTCACCTCTGCAGCCTCCCCCTGCCCCTGCCTCCCCAGTGCCACCTAGAGTCCTGAGCAGCTGTAACACTGGCCCCTGTGAACAGGCATGTGGCTTTCCAGCTTCCTCTGCCCACCTATCCTGGGCTGCCTGAGGACCTCCCACCCTCCTCCGGGAAGCACTGCCTGCTCTGTGCCAGCTCTAGACTTCTACGCATCTGAGCCGCAGAACGCCCCACGCTGGGTGTGACTGTTTACCTGCTTGCCTCCCCCGCCAGGCTGCTCCTGCTCTCTGTACCCTACGTATCTTACTCAGCCTGCCAGTGCCTAAATAGCACTCAGGGACTTGTACTGAAGGAGCAAAAATTGAGGGTAGGCAAGCCAGACTTTTAAGAGCACTAGCATTTTTGTTTTCCCCCACTATGTGACTATTATAATCTTCCAAGATTTTGCTCACACAGATCCATCCCACTATCTGGAGTGGTCTTTTCTCCCATCTCTACACCTTAACTGTGTCCCATTCCCTGTGGCTTAGCTCACATTCCACCCTATCCGTGAAAGAAGCCCTCCTTTCCCAGTTGGCATGAATATCCTTCCAGCATGCCCCTTACCCCCAGCCTGTGTAGAATGGAGAGTCTGGGAGCTCAGGATAGATCCTCCCCCAGCTGCTGGGTGACCACAGGCAAGTCACTAACCTCTCTAACTAAGCCTCAGTCTCCCCAGCTATAAATCTGGACTGTGACAACCCATGCAAAGGAATTGGTATGGTAAGGACCCAAGAGTTAGCCTGTCATCGTCACAATCACCATTTGTTCTCTCCACAAAACTGTATGCTTCTGAGAGCACGGGCTGCCTCCAGGTCATTTTGCACATGTCTGTATCCAAGGTCCTGCCCAACCCAAGTGGCCATTTCAGGCATTTGTTGAATGGAGTTAATGCTAAGACTGTCCCTATATGTGCAATGGCTCTCTGGCTCTCATGTCAGCCAGCGGGGCCTCTGCAGTACTCACACCGAACCCATGGCTTCCTCTGGCTCTTCTCCCAGCCCTGACCCAGTTTTCGGGGTTCTTTGGGGCAATTCAGGATTTCCTGTAAGCCTCTGAGTCCTGCCTCCCCTGCCAATCACCCATGCTGGGGAGAGCCTGCGTTTCGTGCCTCCCAGCTTGGGCCTTCTGCTCGGATCTCCCCGCTCCTGCTGCTGTTCCATCTGCCTGACAGGGAGGCTCACAGACTCCCTCTTCTTTCCCTCCCTCCCCCCAGGAACTGTGCAGCTCCTCCTCCCTGCCCACAGCAAAATGGCAGAGAGCCTTTCTCTGCCCTCCTGCTGTCCTGCTGGTGGCCCTGCCTCTGCCTTCATGACCCTTGCCCTTTAGGTCTTAAAGGGGTCATCTCAGCCTCCACCACCTTCTATGCTCCCCTCAGGCTCACAGGGGCTGGAAGCAGGAGAGCTACATTTCCTGGAATTCCGGACTACGGGGTCTGGTCAGAGTCCCCCATGACGAGTCCTCCTACCAGACATGGGAGGGAAGAAGCGGCAGAAGTTTGGCTGCAGTCCCTGGGCAGTAGGGGTGAGCAGTTCATGGGTTTTATCAGACTTAAAGGTTTGTAGGGACCTCCAGGTGTTTTCTATGCATCACCTGCCTCGGTGCCAGAGGTGGCCGTGACCACCGCTGGCAAGGTCTCTGGCTACCGACTCCCTGAAAGTTAGTGGCCAACCTCAGAGGGCTCAGTGGCCTACGCTGACTTTTGTCCCTCCCTTTCGAGAGTTTGGTAAACACCCGATTTCCTATATCTAATCTGATTTCATTTGAAATAACCTGGACTATTTTTATATAAACTCCCTCCACCCCCACATACGCACTTAATACACAGCTTTTTTCTAAAATAGATTAAAACCGTTCTCCTCAAAGACGTAAGCCACACATTCGGAGAACTTGTGAGGAGCATATTCAAAGGTACCAGGACTGTGAAATCCCTCAAAGACCCCACGTGCTCTGATGAGGACAGAGGAGAGGGTGAGGTGGGACCCTAGGCTCGCCTCCTGCCTTTCCTCCTCCCTCCCCTCCTGATTCCCCTCACGCCTCTGGATGGAGACGGGACCGGATTGAAGATGGAAGAAGAGGCTGGGTGTCAACAGTGAATACCCGGTGGTTATGTGCCGGGCACTGTGTCAGAAGCTGTGCAGAAATCACCATCACTTGATTCTCAAAACAACACAGTAAGCACGCACAATAATAATAACAACGGTGAATAAGCACCATGGGCAGGGACTTGCTCTGGGTGAGGCCTCAGGCTAGGGGCTTGGCCACATGGTCCGGGTCAATTCTTCCGTCAGACTATGAGGAAGACTTTGCCGTCACACCGTTTAACAGACAACAGAAACCAAGGTACAGCAGGGTTAGGTAGCTCGCCCAAACCTGATCGAGGTTCAGGGAAGGTGTGGTTTGAAGCTTCTGCCCGTGACCTCCAGCCATCCTCACTGGCACTCAAATCCTAAAGATGCCACATTGTCCCCCGCTACCACCCCGCTCTCCAAACGCGCTCACACCTGCTGGGACTCCTCGCTCCCCAGGACCACACTGTCCTCAGACCGGCCACACCGGGACCTCTGAAGGTTCTGCAGTTGCCCCACCCCGAGTGTCTCCAGGGGTAATTTGATTAAAGTGATTCACCCTTTATTGTCAAGAAGCCTTCACTTTCCCCAGGAACAATTTCCTTTCAAAAGAATGGGATTAACCTTGCATTTAGTCACAAGAGTTCTGGTTTTGGGCAGGATGGTTCTGCTCATTTCTCCTCCTGCCCGCTCTCCTGCTCTCCTGGTCCCGCCTTCCCCTTCTGAAATCTTGCTCAGAGGCACTCTACTCGTCTGTAAAGCCTGCCTCAGCCTAAGATTTTGCCCTGCTCAGAGCACCACATCTGTACCTGGTTTTGCAGTAACCCCTCCCTTTCCTGGAAGCCTCCTTTCTTCCCATTCCTTCCTTTCCCAACCTTGCAAGAAACTCCTCAGCTAGAGAGAGGAGTGCAAGCCAGGGAGGCAGAGCTGCCACAGGGACAATATCAAGGCGTAGTGTGGAACAGTGGCCCATCCCTCATGATCTCCTGCAGCCCCCTAAAACCACCCCAAAGAAACAAAACCTCTGTGGAAACAGTGCACTTGCTATACAGATGCAGCATCGTGCCTCCTCTCCCAGCCAGAGGCACCCCTAAGTTCCAGGGCCCCTCTGGACATAAGTGGATGGGCTTGGAGTGTCTGCTCTGACACTCAAGGTCGTCCCCATACCTTGGAGAAGGAAGATAGCTGTGGTGACAGGAGACAGGACAAGAGACAGGGGAGGGGAGGGAGGCGGAGCTGCATTGAAGAGTGAGCCTCATCGCTGGTGTCACTGCAGGGCCTCTGAGAAAGGGTACACAGGACGGTAATTAGCGTACACACAGCCACACATGCACAAATTGCAGAACCATTATTTTGTAATTTCCATAACGAGGCCTGTGGAATAACAATCAAGCTAAGGGAAAGGGAAGGAGAACAACCCTGAGGGATCTCAGGACTGCAGGCCTGCCCTGCCAAAGCCCTACCATCCCCGTGATGGCTGGGATGGGCTGGGGAGGCGGACTGCGGACAGAGACCTCCTCTCCCATGGAGGGGCGGTCTCCGTCAGCAGAGCATTTCTGAGCATGTGTACTAATGGGGTCAGGGAATCTGTGGCACCCGCAGCAGCAGGCAGAAGTCTCCCCATGCACCAGTTTTATAGAAGCATGGGCCCCTTTGGGATGGAGGCATGAGCCTGGGAGAAGGTCACCACCTTTCTGCAGGTTCAGAGCTCTACGATCAACTCATTCTAGCATTCCAGGCCATCACTGCCTGAGCCCAAGAGAGGCATCAATTCTCTAAGAAGGGGCCATGGTGGGTAGCTGTTCAGTGGGGGTTTTGTTTGTTTGTTTGTTCGTTTGTTTTTACTGATGTCCATGACTACCCACACACTCCTAACCCTAGAACTATTTGGGGCTGAGCACTGGACGACGGAGCACTATGGTGTTTGCTCTCAAGAACTCTTATCCCAGTGACCTCCCCTGGAAGTCACTGTGGTTGCAGGAAGCAGAGAAAAGGAAAGGGGACAGACCCAGATAAGGGAGTGAACCTACCAAGATCCAAGAGAAGCCTCTGTCCAGAGAGCCAGGTACATAGTAGGTACTCAAAAGGTGTAGGTTGAATCTGAAGCCCTACTAGAAGAAGGTAAACTTTCTTTTGAAATTCAAAATTCATCTGTCACTGCATTCTTTCAGGCTCAGCCTTCTTGCTGCTGTGAGCCCCTAATAAAGATGCATGACCAGGTTTCTCTGGGCATAGCAACATGCAAGCTCCCCACCTCTCCCTCTGTCTCCCTCTTAACAGGTGTGTTGGCAATGCCTTTCTCTGTCCATTTGTCCATCAGCACATTCACCTTACAGAACACTCTTTCAAAAGACCCCACCCTGAGGGATGTACCCAGAGATGTGCTGGCTTGGCAGTACCCAGAGCAGAGAGTACAAGAGGGTGGATAGGGCTGCTGTCCCAGGCTTCTACCTGTCTGCACATTACAGACTCAGGATCTAGGTGTGCAGCTGGTGTTTCCTGCCACCTGGGGAAATAGAGCATGGCTCCTCTCCCTCCAGGGCACAGGCAGCCTTAGGCCCCTTGAGTTCTTAGAACACCTCCTGGGAAGGACCCTTCTCTCCTCTGTCCCAGAGCTTATCAGCTTCTTCTCTTACTCCTTTCCATACTCCTTTCCAGTGGGGCACAGTGGATAAGCTGTCTGAAGGCCTCCAGCCTTCTCATGCTGGGCCTTTAAGAGTCTGGTTTCATGCCCTGTCAGACCCACTCTCGGCGGGAACCTGGAGGATGCAGGAGCCGAAGGTTCCAATCCAGGTTCTGCTGCTGGTTGCTTTTCAAACTTTGGATACCTTGCTTTAGCCTCTGGGCCTCAGTTCCACCATCTGCAAAATGGAGTGACAGTAACAGCACCTACTTCAAATGGGTTCATGGGCATTAGACAAATTGATGCTATGACATGCTTTCTATAGAGCCTACCACACAACAAAGCCTCCAAAATTGGTGTTGGTTTATACTCAGACGTAAATGATGAGACCAATGACAAAGATCAACATTCTTGGTCGTAGAGGGAGGAAAGTGTGTCCTGACTCTCATAAGTCAAAAGGCCTTCACTGTGCTGGAGCTTCTCACTTCCAGTCACTGGGTGTGGCCCCAGGATGGGCCTCCATGGGCTTGCTCTGGTCCCTCCTATAGCACTAGGATGTGCCTGCGTGTGACCATCTAGGGTTCTCTATGTTTCCCCTTATCCCATGTCCCACATGCTATTCCTTCAGCTCCTGCTTCCCCAGCTTTCTCTGTCCAGTAAGCTCCTTCTGCCACGTGTTCCCTTCCCTAGGTTTGGGACCATCTGCCAGCAGCTCTCCAGCCACCCACTGCCCAGGGATGTACACCAGAAAGCAGGGCATGCCCGTTAGAGGACGTGGGTTCCAGAACAATGGAGAAGATGGGGGGATGGCCGACATCAGAGCTGGGAGAGGGGCAAGGATGGGATGCAAGTCACAGGCCCAGTGGCTAAGGGTGCAGGGAGCAGGAGAGCTCCCAGCTGTGTGAGTGAGGGAGAGAGGACAAGCTTGGGAGCAGAATATTGTGAGCTGAAGCTGAAGGGGTGACTTACAGAGCTGCCCAGGGGAACACCCCTGCCGGGGGGAACAGCAGGTCCTCAGCACTCAGCTGGGGTGGCCCCAGCAAGGCTGGACTGGAGGCTGAGCCTTATCCCAAGAGGTCCTGAGCCCATTCTCCCCTACTCTTCCTAGAAGAGGTGGTTCTTTTGTCAAAGCACATTCTGGAGTCTACGTCCTTCCTTCTTTCTTCTTTATTTCTTAAATAGCTTTAAGGAAGTATAATTAACATATCATACAATTCATTGTAAGTGTATAGTTCAACAATTTTTAATAAATGTATAGAGTTGTGCAACCATCACCACAATCCAATTTTAGAACACTTCCATCACCCCAAAAAGGTCCCTCAAGCCCATGTGTAGTCTGTACCTGCTCCCTAGCCCAAACCCCAGGCAATTATTGATCGACTTTCTGATTCTATAGATTTGTCTTTTCTGGATATTTCAAGGACTCATCCAATATTCTTTTTTACAGCTGGCTTCCTTAACCTATCATAACATTTTGAGGTTCATCCGTATTGCAGCATGTGTCAGTATTTCATTCCTTTTTACTAGTGAATAGTATTCCATTGTGTAGATATACTGCATTTTGTTTAACCACTCATCTGCTAAAGAACATTTGGATTATTTCCACTTTTTGGCTACTATGAATAATGCTGCTGTGAATATCTGCATGCAAGTCATTTCATGGACATATGTTTTCATTCTGTTGAGTAGAAACCTACGAGTGGAATTGCTGGGTCAACAGGGTAAATTTATGTTTAACTTTAAAAACTGCCAACTGTTTTCCATAGCAGCTGTCCAATTTAAATCCCCACCAGTATTGTACAAGACTTCTATTTTTTAAATTTAAAATTATATCCATTCTAGTGGATGTGAAGTAGTATATCATTGTGTTTTTAATTTGCATTTCCCTACTGAGCAGTAATGTTGAGCATCTTTTCATGTGCAGATTAATCATTTGTATATCTTCTTTGCTGAAGTCCCTATTCAAATCCTTTGCTGGTTTTAAAATTGAGTTATTTGACTTCTTACTATTGCATTTTAAGAGTTCTTTATATATTTTGAATATAAGTCTGTTATCAGATATGTAATGTACAAATATTTTCTCCCAATCTGTGCCATGGCTTCAAAGTTTCTTAATGGTGTCTTTTGAAGAACAAAAATTTAATTCTGATGGAATCTGATTTATCAATTTTCTCTTACGGATTGTGTTTTTGGACTCAAATCTAAGAACTCTTTGCCCTAAGGCCAAACATTTTCCTAGAATTTTTATAGTTTTTGTTTTTCCATTTAGGTCTATGATCCGTTTTGAGTTAATATTTGGGTGTGGTGTGAGGTAATCTTGTTTTCCCTGCATATGGATACTAAGTGTTCCAGCACTCTCCCTTCTTTCCAAATGGATGCCAGGAGCCCACCTCTTGGGATGGTTTCCATCCACTAAGGGGACTGACTATCCATTCATCCATTCCCAGCTACCTCAAATGGGAGAGAGGGCTAACACCACCTACAGGAGCCAAGGAGAAAGGTCTGGGGCTCCCCGCCAGGCAAGCCCCTTGCAGGTAAAGAGTATATCTCCTCCCTCTTGGTGTGCCTGGCCACTGTCCACACTCAGCAAGGGTTGCTTAATTGCAATGATGGAGAAGGACTATGAGTCCAAGGGGGTTGAAGCAGGACAGCAGCCTCCTGCCAGCTGCCTCTCCCTTCCTACCACCTAGGGGCTGAGAGGAGCTGCAGGTGATACCATGTAGGCCAACACACCCACCATCAGCCAGGACCCTGTTCCCAAGGGAGCACAAAGCCCATCGGCTCCCAGTTCTTGGCAGCTAGGGTGGGAGGCAGGAGAAAGAGACATTCCATCATCTCAAGATACCTCATCAGGTCCATGGGAGTGTCAGATCAATGGGCTTACTCCCTGGGGTCCCGGGTCACATGCCAGCAGAGATAGGGAAGTGGGGACTCTGAGATTGCAGGGCGAAATGCAGACAACAGCTCAGCAGCAGGCCTGCTCATCAGAAACTCACAGACACTAGCTATCGATCCCCAGGCAATCAAACTTGGTGGCAGACAAAAGAAAAATGCCACTGGACTCTGGCACTCCAGATGTCTGAATTCCCAGCTGGGCAGTGCTGCCAGGGCAGCTGGCAAGGTTGCTCAGCCTCCAGGAAGGGCAGCAGCAGCAGGTAGGGGAGATGGCTGATGCTGTCTAGTAGTCCTGACAGGAAGCCCAGTGCCGGGGGGAGCGGCTCAGGCATCAGATCGCCATGCTCAAGGGCCCATAGTTTGAAACCACTTCTTGTATCCAGCACCTAGTCTTTCCTAGCTTCAGAGGCCACCAGATACTCCCAGAAATCTTTCCTACTCTGGTGGGCACTTGATACTCGCCCCAAACTCCAGATAGTCATTAAGGAAACCACACAAAGAATGGCAGGTGTATGACAGCCCTGACTCCTTTTGAGCAGCTTGCTGGATTAGGTGTGGTGGGCTCTCACCCTGGCCTGCAGGTCCCGCTCCTCACTCTCCATGCCCCACCCTGCTACTGCCTTGCTTGTCCCCTTTGATGCTACTCACATGGCATTTACATGCAGAGGTCACATGCAGAGCAGAGAAGAGTGAGTTCCCCAAAATATAAGAACTGGGAAGAGCCTTGGAAATGACCTGGTGCTATCTGTACATGTTCAGATGGGAAAACTGAGGCCCAGACGGGAGATGAGTGGCCCAAGGCCATGGCACAAGAGCCTGGTCCAAGCCTAGCTCAATGCCACTGCCTCTGGACCAGTGATTAGCACTTTTCCAGGTAGGAAACACAATAGCAGGTTTTCATAATAAAATAATTCAAGATCTAATTAAAACTATTATGTTTAGCAGCAGATGGATAACATATTCCTGAAAGCAGGGCCCATATTATATTTATTCAATAAAACCCCAGAGTAGTAAAGAAATATTCAAAGAGTAAAATGAACCCTAGAACAAAATGATATAATAGTTTCACATTTAAATCTGGGACTATAAAGTCTGGAAAGAGAAAAACTGAAAGCCAATAGAAAGTTCTAAACCTGAATTTGTTCAATTTTCCATTCATTCAACAAATCTATTGATTGAAATGCATCAGGTATGTTTAAATCTGGGAGCTCATGTTGATTCTTACAAGAAATACCCCCACTGACCAATTGGAGGGTGGAGAGACCAATTCAGTATTTTGAAAACTGGTCAAGAGAAAGAATCTAGCAATTATCTGCCTTTCCTGTACAAACCGTACCTTGATGAGGACAAGTTTCTTCTTATAAAAATATTCCAGTTAATGTGGAGAAGGAATGATAGAATTGGAGTATTAACATTTTGCAAACCCTAATGAAATACTGGATCTGGGCAATGAGAATCAATGCCCCTAACATCAGAGAGAGACAAATAGACGTGATGTGCTCCATGGAAGGACGTGAGGTTGAAGTAGTCTTTCCAAACAAACAGGCCTGAATCTTATCAAGGCTCTTACCTCCTATTTACAGGAAATGCAGGGGACAGAGGAAGATGCTAAACACCACCACTGGAACGCAATGAACAAAGCCAGACTAGAGAACATCCCACTGGACAAACAACCTGGTTTCTTTAACAAAGAGATTCCAAGAAGAAAACCCCAATGTTTTGACCTTAGGGTAATTTCAAGAGACGGAGGGCAAACTATACATTAAAAGAGACTAAAAAGAGATTATAAACCAATTTCAATTTCAGGACCTTCTTAGGAGCCTGATTCAAATAAATTGTGAAAAAAAGAAAAAAAGAGAGAGAGAGATTCAGGGAATTTTGCACACTCTCTGCATATTTGATGATATTCAGGGATTATTATAAGTTTACTTAGATGTGATAATGGTATTGTGGTTATTTACTCTAAAGAACCCTTATCTTTTAGAGATACACTCTGCAATATTTACTGATGAAATGATGTAATTGTCTTGGACTTGCTTCAACCAAGGGGGTTGGATAAAAACAGACTGGCCTTGGGTTGACAATTGTTGAAGCTGAATGATGGTTAGAAGTGGGTTCCTTATTCTACTCTTTCTACTTTTGTGTGTGTTTGAAATTTTCCATTATAAGTGTGTTAAAAATACGCTCCTACTAGGTGACAGGGCAGAGGATACAACAGCAAACCAGACAGGGGAGAACGGAACAAAACAAAACAAATCACTCTTGTGGAGGTTTCATTTCGGTGAGAGGAAAGAAGGAAGATGAGCGAAACAATAAACAAACAAATACACAAGAAAATTTCATATGTCAGTATATTTTATCGAGAATAAAAAAGGGTAAAATGAGGCGACAAGGATGGGGAGGGAGGGCGCTTAGGCTGCAAGGTTAGAGCTGGACACACAAGGGATCCGGGGCAATAGCTTCTGAGGCAGAGACTGTGGCAAGTGCCAGGCCCTCAGGCAGGAGGGACTGCGGGAGGGTGGATGGGCAGGGGCTCCTCTGGCTGCAGCTCAGAGCCTGGGCAGAGGCGAGGAGCCATAGGGGGAGAGCAGAGTGGGGTCAGATCTCAGATGGATGGCAAGAAATTTGGTTTCATGATAAGTGAAAGGAGAAGTCGCTGGAGGGTGTGAAAGAGGGCAGCGGTTGATCTGAGTCAGAAGCCATCCCTGGGACTGCTGTGAGGAGTGGACTGCAGGGAGCAAGAACAGAAGTGGGAGCTGGCGCCCATGCTGGAGACAAAGCCACCACCGAATGCGCGGGGGGGCTGGAAGCAGGCCGGGGACGTTGAGCGGAGGAATCAAGAATGGCCTTTTCTTGATTCAACAACTGGATCTGTCGTGGTGCCATTGATTGAGACGGTGAACAGTGGGGAGCAGTGGATGTGAAGGAGAAAATCCAGAGCTCCATGTGGGATGCTTTGAGTTTGAAATGCTACCATTAGCCACCCAGGTGGAGATGTCAAGTCAGCAGGTAAGTATATGACTCTAGAGTGCCGGTCTGGGCTGGAGATGTAAATTTTGGAGTCATTTGCATAGAGATGGTATTTAGAGCAAGGAGCTTTTTCACTCCTTACCAAAATAAAGCACTGAGGGGAGGTCCCGCAGAACCTCAAAGGGAATGGTATGGCCACAGAAAGAGTGTCAAACTGCCGTAAATTTTCAACCCCCAGGGTACACATTCTGGTCTAACACTTTATCTCATCATATGACCTCAGCTTCCCTTCATGGACTCTCAGAAGAAGTCACATACATCTTTCCCCCAACTCCGCACATTTAAGTCCTGTTCTCTTTAAGGATGCTTTAATAAAGTTGTTTTGTTCTTATGAAGCCTTCCTAGACTAGGCTTCTCAGATTAGCTGGAAATGACCTTTCTCTCCTCTGAGCTCCACGTCTACACCTGCCTTTCTCTGAGATCTGACTGCTCTCAGCCTAATTCTATGATTATTTGGGCCCAGTCACCCCCAGCAAGACTGTGATGTTTCCAGGAGCAGAGACCCTGTCAGCCCCACCTTTGCACCCCAGCACAAAGGAAATGAATGTTTGAAAGCCAGATCTCCTTAGTGGTTCTACCAGCAAAGCATACTACGCTGTTATAAAAAGGATTTAAAGGCGTTGTGCCATGCAGAGTCAAATCAGATCAGCAAAGGAAGTCTACCTGGCGGGGGTCACCTTAGCCTTTGAGAAGGACAGTATTCAAGGGTACTTTGCTCATCCCCAAAAGACTTCCCAGATGGGGAGGAGGGGCCTAGATTAGACAGACCACCCATCTGACTCCCCCAGGACAGAATGATGTTGTAGTATAATGAACACTTGCCATGTGCATCATTTTTGACTATGTGCAGAATCAGAGCTTAGGATCTGATACCCCTTTTCACCTACCTGTCTCAGGTACAGAACTCCCTTTCCCATGCCCCACACCCACTTCCAGTCTTGTAATCCATTATGCAACTCTCAACTCATACTTTAGGAATCAAAATAATGCAAACATTTGTCTAAAAATGCAAAACAAGAGAGTTAAATAGAATGCGGAAAGGATATATTATAAAATTTTTAATAAATAAACTATTAATTAATTAATTATTGTGTGTTAGTTTTTGCTTCATTACTATTTGTACCTAACCCCTCCCAAACTCCTCACAATAATAAGTAAATGACTTGAGCTGATGAAAGGGGAAAGGTCACCTTGCCCCGTGGCCTCGCCAGTCCTTTCCTTAACTCTTTGGGCCTGGGACTCTTCCCCCAATATCATGGCTCAGTCTTACGGTGGCCTGGCCAGTTCTGCAAGTATTGCCGGTGGATAAGCCCAGAGACACCCTGGCCTTCCACCTCTGACACGATCAGGTCCCACTGGTCTGGAGCAGATCAGGTGGGCTCCAGGGTTCTGTAGTAGGGTGGTCTTTCATTGCTGCCCAACAGAGGAACGCAGGCAGCCTGGAGTGAAGATTGGAAAATCTTACGGGTTGAGCAGAGTCCCTTGGCATAACCTAGGCCAACTTGATGGGCTTTTTCCTGCAGCATTTGAGTGGGACACCTACTTTAGCAGACATAACTCTGCGTGTCAGGTTGGGTAATGTGGCTTCTGACCCACACAACATCCACACAGAGGGAAGTCCAGCCGATTGTGGTGGTTTAGTTTGCATTGTTTAAAACTGGCAGCATTCACTTTTTACAATACCTCTTCCACAATTAAACACATTCAGGAAATGCTGCACAGCACCTATGTTCCCAGAAAGGCTCTGAAAAGTCCTGTAGTAAAGGAATCTGTTTGTGTTTGATTTACTGATTCTCAGTCATTGGACCATGCAATCATTCTTTCCTCTCATTTTTATGCTACGCATTCGGGGAAACACTACTTTACATCGTCACAATGAAACCATTCTGACTTTTTTGCAAACATCACAGGTCAGTGGGACTCAAGCAATCATGAACATCTTATCTCAGGCATAAACACATTGAGGCCCACATAGGCCACAGGGACATGCCCACGGTCACACACATCAGCAGTGGCAGAGCTGGAACCAGACCTCATATTTCCACACCTCTGAATGTCTAAGGGCCTATTCAGCTTCCCTAGGAAGGTAAGACCCTGGGATGCTATTTGGAGAAAAATATATACTTTATTGTTTATGTCTACGTTACCACCGCCCTCATCAAATTCCATTAAGCAAATATTCGTGATATCTAAAACAGGTAAAAATCCCTTGCATTCAACAGACTCTCACGGTGAAGGTGGGAGGCTCAGCAACAATCACCCAAAAGCTCCCACTGGGTGCAAGCAGCTGCCTGGGCCTCCCTTTCTTCTTCCCACTTACCATTCTCCTTTCCTTCCCTCTCCCTCCCCTCCTCTCTTCCTCTCACCCTTGTTGGAGATGTTTCAAGCAGGTGGGAGTTCACTCCTCAAGTAATGGCAAATTGGAAGACCTCCCTGTAATGGGGTGAGCTGCCAGGGATCAGCCCTACAGGAGAAAAGTGACCCATGTCATAATATTCCAGATAACGTGGTACTCAGGCACTCTCAGGTGACACCTGAATTCTAAATGTCAGCTTAGTAGCTGTGAAGCAGTAAATGATTGTGTTTCGCTCAGAGAGGACTCCCTCCATAATAAAATTTTTCCAACCTCAGAAGTAAACCTTGTGGAGAAGCTGAACATAAGTTCCCTAGTTTTATCACAGGACAGAATTTGGACAGCAAGTCTGCTGCACACTGGGGGGCAACCTGGTACATTGGACATAGAAGGCACAAGGGGAAACATTTGCTGATATGATTTATTTGATAAAATCCAATTTTCATGAACTTGAGAGTGACGAGCATAGTTTAAAAACAAATTATTTCTCCCAAACCTATTACCCAAATTTCTGAACACGGACCCCTTCCCACAGCACCCCCAAGTCAGCTGAAGGAATGAAAGCTCTGTGTGGCAGAGGATACCACAGCTGGGCGCCAGGTGCACTGCAGGGGTCGCCAGTGCTGGAGGGGCAGGTTGAGCTTCTGACGTGGGAATGGGTGAGCAGCAGTTGTAGGTAAAGTGTTTTTGGAGACTCTGGACTTTCCCGTGAAGTGGGCTGAGTAGGTTGGATGTGAGAACTCTCAGGGATGGAGACTGATGCATGTGCCCAGGATGTTTATGTGGGCAGAGCCCAGAGATGCTGTTGGGACTGTTTATACAGCAGCATGAAAACAGTACCCACGAGACCCGGAATGGTGGTAAAGTAAAGTAGCAACGGAGCCCCTATGGTGGCCTGGCCTCCTCCCCGGGTGTGGATGGCCCCACTGGCTTCAGGGGAGGGAGTGGGGAGGAGAGGAGGGCAGAGCCCAGCACCTGCCAGGCAGGCCGCCATTCCCATTCCAATTCCCAGCACGCCCCAGGAGCAGACGGGTCAGGGTCAGACATTAGTGCTGTGACAAGGGCACTTCATTCGCCTTCTGCCACATTCATCAAAGGGAGATTAGGAGCAGAGGAACGAAGGGAACAGTGAGGCAGGCAGAATGCACCAGCCCAAGCCCAGAAGCCATGGCTCCAGTGCACAGCACAGCCTGGCTTTTCCCAGCCTCATTCTTCTCTCCCGACCCTCATCTGTCCGCCGTCCGGCTGACTTGCGGCTCCTCAGCCCATAAGTGTCTCCCCATCGGGCTGGTCTCGCCTCAGAGAACCCGCACCAGCCTTGCAGGGGACGCCTTCTGGGCAAAATCCCAATGTTTCAGTATCTGATTGCTGTCTACAGCTGATCAAATGTGATTTTCCAGTTGAGAGAGAAAAATAAACTCACTAAAAGAAGGGAGCTAAAACGAAGCTCACCTAAAAGACAAAGGCTTTGCACAATGGCCTGAGCAGGTTGGAAGCTCAACCCTGCAGCCTGGGTTTTCTGGGGCTTTCAGTAAATGCAGCAAAGACCATGCTTTCCTGTGTCCACATGGACGTATGCATACATATGTATACAGTATAAATACTGTACAGGCACAGGCATACATGTGATATAAGTACACACAGGTCAAGAAATCCGATTTTGAGATTGGAAATAATGGCCACTACATGCAGAGCACCTGCAAGGAGTGAGAGTGATCAAAGCCCTGGGGGGGAGGGGACAGGACCCCTCTGAAGAGCTGGACACAGGAGCCAGCACCCAGACCGCCTGGTCCTGTGGAAAGGAAGGAAGGCAGAAGGAGAGGGCAGAGTGAGCGCCACAGATGGGAAGGGTGCAGCAGAGCCTGTGGTCCTCGCGCCGGGCCTGCCAGATGGCTTAAGGAGTGTGTGCTCTGGAGCGGAGGGTTTAGGGACTTGATAACGCAACTCGTTGGTGGGGCATACCAGAACCTCCTCAAAGGAGGAGAAAATAACAGAGAGAAGAAAGAGGGAAAAGGAAAAGAAGCAAGGAGAGACAAGTGGTACTGTTTAGAGAGCAGGATATGGAAGAGCTGGTTGGCCTCAATGCTCCCTCCTATGGCGTCTCCTCTCCATCCCTTCCATCTGGCCTATAACCTCTAGCTCTCTCTCCTTATACCCCTAGCCTGTGATCTGTCCTCATCTAGGGACTCCTGCTGGGAAGGATACTCCAGACATAGCCTGGGCTACACGCGGTGCCTGGAGTACATCTCTGCGACTGTGAGGCCTTTGCGCCTGCCCTGGCTCCTTCCCCAGCCCCTGCCTCTCCTGCTTCTGGGCTCAGAGGACGCAGGATGGAAGCATGTGGCTATGACCTGCTTAAGGTCTGTATCCAGCAACCACTTTAGTGGGGCTTCACTGAGGAGGCCCAGAGTGACTCTCAATCCTATCACTCTGCACCAAGGGACATCCTCCTCTCAGCTTGCCTCAGCTGGCACTAAGCAGAACCAGGGAGGTGCAGGTGGCCCTGAGTAATGGGCACTTTGGCTCGCATCCTGAATAGCCTCCCCTGCTCCCAGAGCCCAGCCTCCTTCCACTAGCCACTGCTTCCTCCCCACCTGTCTCCTCTGCAAGGGTTCCAAGAAACCCCAAGCATCTTTGTGTGGCAAATGCATTTGGAAGCATGAAATCTATTGGAAATCTAATGAGACTGGAGTAAAATAGAGAGACTAATTTAACTTCTTTCCCCCGTTTGGGATTTGCTGCTGCTGTCTCACATTTGCTTGGTGGTGGGCCTGCCTTCCCTTAGAAGTGCCCGGGGCACAGTCAGCACACCTGAGTCTCCATGCCAGTGCTGGCCTTCTGCGGAAATCTGTTGCTGCAAGGGTAAAGCAGAGAGCATTACATCAGCTCTGCCTGTGACAGGCCCTTCCAGCGGCTCTCGAGAGCCTCTGCTGAGGGGGGTGCATTCAGGGAGAGCCTGGCAGGGCTGCTCTGCCTAAAGGGGAGAAGGGACGGGTTAAGTGCATGGAGAGACGCTGCAGCTGGGAGGCAGGGGAGGGCAATAGGGTGAGCAGCTCAGCTTGAGGGGCCAGCCCAGCCCCGCAGGAGGAGGGAGCCTCAGCTCCTCCATGCACACACGGGGTAGGCACCAGCCCTACGGCTGCCTAGAAGGCAGAGAGCTCTGGATCTACTGAGAGAAGGCCAGGGCCCCACACTGTTGTACAGGTTTATTGGTGCCATGATCACCCGGCACCTGGCGGCCTGGACTCAGAAATGAACAGTCTTTCTTTTCCTGTGAGCAAGTGGTCTGATAGGTGGGCTATCGGCGCTAAGGTGGAGGAAGTCAGGGAAGAGTTTCAGGCCAGGCCAGGCCAGAGGGTGGTGTGAGGGAAACCCCTGGCTAAAAAGGACCTAGGGAAATACTGTTGTGTGTCTTCTGGCCACAGGACAGAAAGGCACACAGAGACCATAAGAAAGAGTCTTCCTAAAGGCAAGGAGGAAGATGGGCCCACATGCTCAGCCCTGTTGGGTAAGGCCCTCACTACAGAAATGACAGCAGCCACCTCCCATGCGCACCTGCCAAGTGCTGGGCTGTGCTGGGCTTTGGCACCCAAGAGCCCGCTCATCCCTCCAACAGCCCCGGGGACAAATGAGGACAAGACAGGCCCGCTCAGGACAGGCAGTTATCAGGACTACCTTTTAGAAAGCAACTTGGCCATCTGTGTGAGAAGCCCTGGAAAGTGCCCAGGCTTCACCCAGTAGAGTGGCTAAATGTGACGGAAGCAGACTGCCACTTGCTAGCTGAGTGGGCATCATGGACAAGGACCAGACACCTGATCTCCCTGTACCTCGGTGTTCTCATCTGAAGCACTGGGGGTCGGGGCACCAATTCCATAAGGCCACTGTCAGAGGCAACCAGGCAAGCATAGGCAAAGCTCTCAGCAGGGAGGCTGGCCCACGGGAGTGCTTGATAGACACGAGCCAGCATTATGCTCGAGTGTCTGGCTAAGTACGTAACCCAAAAAGCAAACTGAGATCTAGGTACAATATGTTCTTTGAAGTGTTATGCATAATCATTTTTTGAAAAACAGATACAAACCAAATGTCCAACATTACAAAAATTGTTTTGCAAATGATATTATACCCAAAGGTAGACAGCCAAATGGGCAGCCATTAAAAATAAGGGTATCAGTTTTTTATGTCAAAATGCTTGGAATAGATTAGTGGGTACAAAATGATAATAAACTGGACAAAGAAGCTACAAGTTAAGGTAAATAGACCAAAATATTAACAGAATTATGGGTATATTTTTCCTTCTCCTTTATTATGTTTAAATTTTCAAATTTTTGACAGTAGGCATCTGTTAATTCCATACTAAAAAATTTAATACATTTGAACACAAACGAAAGCATAGGGAGGTACAAGGGAAAGAGAAGCATGAGGACAAAGGCAGGCCTTTGGAGGAAGCACCTCTAAGATCAGGAAACACACAGAAAAGAAAGGATAAAACCCATGCAGAGAAAAAAAATTGAGTCTATAATAAATTTGAGTTTATAAGGAATGAATATGCAATGTTTGTGGAAATTGTGTTGTGTCTGGAAAAAATAACGATAAATATGTATATGATGTAAATCTTTTATAATAAATCTGTAAAATCCTGTGAGCTAATACCCATGCCAGCTAGTGTTGCGAGCAGTCTGCAGCGCCCCACGGATGAGCGGGGTTACTGATGCAACAGCAGAGGGTTAGCTGGGGTGCTCCGAAGCAGCGCCTCCGTCGCCCACATGTAAGGCCATCTGAGGCCTTCAAGGGCAGAGTGAAGCGAGGTGCCCAGCATGTCGTACCTCTTTCTAGCATCCACTCAGAGTTCTCTCAACTTCCCTCTCCACACCTGGCTCCCCAGGTCTCTGAGGGACTTGAATCCCATCTCTACCTCCACTCTCGGTTCTTCTCTAGTTCCACGTCAAGTCCCACTCCTCTGGAATAGACCCAGAATTAGGGCTCAAAGGGGGAAAGAAATGATTATTTAATAGCAACAAATTTCGTGCTATGCCCTGTGCAGGGAGCTGGGGGGTGGCAGTGAATGAGATGGGTGTGGTTTCCTAGAGACCAAATTAATGTCAAGGTATCCTGTGCCGGGTCAGACCCAGAGTAGGTGCTTCATACCTTGAATGAACAGGTGGGATCACTTAAAAATTACTTTATCCAAGTTATTTGTCGGGGTTGTCCAGAGAAACAAAACATACACACACACACATACACACGTTTTGTGTATATACACACACGTACGCACACACATACAGACAGTCAGAGAGTTGCCTCACAGAACTGTGGAGACTGACAAGTCCAAAATCTGCAGGATAGCTGGCAGTCTGGAGACCTGGGGAAGAGTTGCAGTTCAAGTCCAAAGGCAGTCTGTTGGCAGAATTGCTCTTCCTTGGGGGAGGTAAGTCTTTTTGTTGTTTGTTTTTAATTAAAGGTTTCAACTACTTGGATGAGGCCCACCCACATTATGGAGGGTAATGTGCTTGACTCAAAGTCTACTGATTTAAATGTCAATTTTTTGTCATCATTTACATGACTTTGCTATTTCACTATCTTCATATAGTATCTCTTCACTTGCCACTATTTTTATCAACATGACTGCTATTTGAGGACACACTTGCCCAGGAAAACAAATCTTGCATATACAGAGAGCATCAAACAACTATTGATGTGCTAAGACCCTCCCTGAAGCCCTCATCTCAAAATCTCCGTCTTGCTCTGTGTCACCGATCCTACACTGTTATATCATGATATCATGATCCTTACCAGGCTAATTTAGCCCCCACATTGAGAGACTCTCCTTAAACTGGTTCCCAAAGCCTCATAAAGGTCCCATTTTTTAATGGTGACTCTATGTTTAATTCATCAAACTGCCAGATTGTTTTCCTCTCCTTGTTTTTTAAATTGATTCATATTAATATTTTACATGTTCATGGGATACATGTCATATGATGTTTTGTTGCATGTATAGAGTGTGTAATGAGCAAGTCAGGGTATTTGGAGTATTCGTCACTTCAAGTACTAATCATCTCTATGTGTTGGGAACGTTTTTAAATAACAACCTTATTTAAAATATACCTTCATAGAAACATTTAGAATAAGGTGTGACCGAATATCTAGATACCATGGCCTACCCAACTTGACACATAACATTAATACCAACTTTATACTTTTATTAGGTTCCTTTGTGAGGAAGAAAGCTGATCCTTGAAGACACCATGACTTGGCCACAGAGTTGTCAGAGCCTAAACTCAAATTCAAACCTGATGACTAAGCAACTTCTCTTTTCACTCTTCATCTTTTAAATAAAGCAAACGTTGCTTTCCCTTTCTTTTTTCTAACCAACCTTTTCTTCCCACTCAGAAGCCTGGTTTCTGGAGCTTGATATTCAAACTCAGAGACCATCTCACAGGAGCCATCCATCCTTCTGATCAATTTTCCAGAATCCCCAAAACATTCAATCATCACACACCAGAGATGCATGCACTGTTCCATCAGGTACATTCAGTGGGTCCGGCTTACCCTCTGACCTGCCATAAACCCAGTTTGATGTCTGTTGTGACCAGGGCTGATGCTGACCAGCTCTTTCTGCAAGGATCTGGAATTTTTTCCCCAAATGCTCAAATAAGACCAATTCCTGCCTTCCAGGGACAGATTAACATTACCCTGGCAAATAAACATGTTAAACTTTTATGTTGGCCCATATGAAATTGACAATATTTGACTTATAGAAATGGCATTTTCATATACTTCAAGGAAAAATTAGCTCATCTTTTCCTGGTCATACCTCACCTTCCTCAGTGTCCTGTTCTCTGTGAGGAGAGAATCTCCGCTCCCTGAGTGCATAGGAATGAAAAATGCTGTTATTAAAAACATTCTAAAGTGATTTGAGAAGTGACAGCATCTCTTAGAGCAATGAGGTAATGCATCCAGCCTGGCTTCTCTGCCATTTAACTTTCTGACAGGAGGCACGAAACGTGAAAAAATTGATTGTCTTGTACAAAGTCAAGTAAATAAACAGCAATGCTTAATGCAATCATTTTCCATATTGCCTCATCAAAACCCACACAGTCAAAGCCATTTACGAATTCCTTGGGTCCCTACCGTTGTCATCTTTTCAGCATGTTGCTCTCAAAGATGCCTCCAGGTGGGGAGAAATAGGAGAGCAGGTGCTAATCAATCTTGAAGCTACGATCAGAAACGATTTAGAAAGATGACAGCTTGCTTTAGCCATTCCTAAATTTCAGAGAGGAAACCCCCAAGGGACTAAGTCATTAATAGAGTAATAGGAAAGAGGTTGGGGGAATTTATTATTAGGAAATAACCTCTTGGTGCCTTTGTCTTGCTTTTCAAAGAAAAAATAAGTACACTTTGGAAGGTAGTTAGGACCCAGGCCCAGAGTAAGCATGGGCTAGAATGAAATGACCCTGCCAATCTAGCCTGTTGGATTTCTTATTTCCTTTCCTTCTGGTCATTTTCAAAATTAAGAAAATAGGGCCCCCAGAGAATCAGGGATAGAAGGACTCTTAGACATGACAGGTGGTTGGACATGGGAATTGTTCTACCACCTCCTGCCTGTGGATCAGAGGCTCTGAGGCAGACACTTATGAGATGAGGTGAGGTCCAAAGCCACAAGAAGAAGAAACCAGGCCCTGGTAAACAGAGGCCACTTACCTTCCCACATGGAGAGGATGGCATGAGGAAGACAATGGCCACAACGCTGGTCAGTGGTTTGTGGTATGATTATAAAAATATGAAATTGGTAATATGTTTGTAATAAATGTAAGTTCATTTTAATTTAAAGAATTATCCTTTATCATGATGTCCTTACCATTTGGGGAGTGGGGATTAAGTTTACTTTTCTGTTACAGAATAACAGTGGCTGTAAATGGTCACAGGAGAGCCACATCTAACTCAAAGGTTAGGCTCTAAAGTCAGCAAATAAAGCAAAATCACACCCAGGCTAATGATAGAAAGCCCCATCTATCAGCCATGCCCATTAGTCATGCACACATGATGGCTTGTGTGTGTCCCTATATCATTTCCTTTAATTTGTTCTTAGTCAATGATCTATACCAGTTTGGATGCAAGCAACAGAAAACCAACTGCACATGAGCTTAAACTTCAAAGGGAATGCATTGGCTGTGAAGGTTAAAAAGGTAAGAGGAGGCAGGCTTCACTCCCAGGGTGAGGTCCTTGGGGTGCTTATCCTGGGGTGCCACTGGAAGCTCACAGGAGAATAACATCATAGACTTAGAGCCAACTTTTGCCTCATCTCGAGTTTCCAACTAGGAAGAGCACTCAGAACACAGACTTCAAAGGCCCAGAAGTTAGTCCATGAGCTATGAATTACTCATGAATAGGACACCTGGTTTTGTCACCTCTGTACTCACAAAGCTGATGCTCAGAACAACTTGATGGATGAATAAACAATGCTCACTCTTCTCTTATCACATCATAAGGGGTTTCAAAACATGGTCCCCAAATTACCTGATGTTCCTCCTATCGATAAGTGGGGTGAGAATAATAATGACATGATTGATGCTGTTTTTAGCCAATGCACTTGTTACACAATAGATCTTCAGAACACATTAATTGGCTTAAAGATGTAATCTGAGTCAAAGATTCATGCAGGGAGATGCTTTTCAAGATAGCCAAAAATCTCAATGGAAAGGCTCCTCTCTAACTCAGCTGCTGAAAGCTGGGTGCAGCCCAGTGGTAGGGCAGGAAGAACCAGAAAGCAGTGCTTGTAGAATAGGCTGGTTCATTAGATCCCAAAAGAGCCAGTGGACCATCATGGCCAGAGGCACCTTCTGCAGGATAATAGCAGATGGCCCACTTTAGAGTCTGTAAGGAAGCATCCACAGAGGCTAGACCTCCCAGCTCTATAGGTCACCATTCCTGCCAGAAATGTGAGCTTAGCAACAAAACCCATAGAGGAAGCAAGCAGGAATGAACTGACTGTTGGCTGGGCATTGGAGCCGTTCATCATATCCTGAGACAGATACTCATGGGAGGATGCACAAAGCTGGAAGAAGCAGAAGCCACAGTGGCCTATAACAAAGCCCACTCAGCCCTGGTGTAGAGGTGATGGGCCCAGGAACACAGTGTCCACTGCATGACAAACGTGACTGGATCCCAGCACATATGTGCATGGAGACGCAGGTGTGGTGACAAGTTGGCTACTTGCCCCCTTATGCTCCATGACACTTGCTTCAAACTTAAGGTCATGGGATCTTGGTGAGAGGAGAGAATTTCCTAATACTTGAAGGAGATTTAAAAAATAGATGAATGGAGGCTTCCCTTCCCTCCTCTCTCCCTCCCTAGCACCCTGTCCCTTGCCCTCCACTGACTCTTACAGAGAGCACCTTCAGTGTCCCCACTTTCAGCCATCACCCTACTCTGTCCAGCTCTTCATTGCCCATCTTGCCAATGTGGTAGATATCTGCTGTCTCCATTGTCTATTCAGCCCATATGTAACCCTCAAATATCCATCTTTCATCTACAGCAGGGTTTTTCAAGCTTGGCACTATTGACATTTGGGGCCAAATAGCTATTTACTGTAGGAAACTATCCTGTGCATTGCAGGATGCTTCACAGCAGCCATATCTCTACCCACTACTCGCCAGTATACTCTCCAGTTTTAACAACAAAAATGTCTGTAGACATTGCCAAATGTCTCAAGAAGGAGAGATGTCTCAAGATGTCCCTGTTTTAGAACCACCGATCTAGAGTAAATAGAAATTGCCACACGGGTGTAAATAAATGTTTGTTAAGGGGAGGAACAAATGAACAGAGAAATGGATGAATGAGTGAACGAACAGAGTGGATGAATGAGTGAATCAATGCACTGGAGAGGAAGCACACTGCCCTCAGGGAGCTCTGGGTGCATAAAACTGAGAGTTGCAGGCAGGGAAGCAGTTAATGGGTCAGCCAGTCTTTCGGGGGCCCTGAATCCTCAATGGGCTTTTGCTGGCTGTGCAGTTCCATGCCTCTCCAATTAACAGGAAGACTTGCAGGTGCCAACGGACCTTTAATAGGGTCATGGGAATGGGTCCTCCAATAAGCCAGGCTGGAGATTATGACACCAGGAAGTTCAGGCACCTGTCTGCCAAGGCGCTGATTCATTCTCTTTGTCAAAGTTGCAATTTGGAATGACAGTTTCTCACCTTCTGTTTCCCCAGCTGCCATCTGCAAAGGTTATTTGCTCTAATTTCCCCAGCATTTCTCATCTCTCGACCTCTCTCTAAGCTGTCACTCCTCTCTCCCTCCATCAGGGCCATTTTCGGAGTTCACTGTACTGTTGTGTGCTGTCCCTCACCATGGTAGGAGCAGTGACTCTGTGGGGCTAGTGGTCAGCAGACCTTCATCTAGGAGGGGAGAAGAAAACAGAAGCCTCAGGGTCCTGGCCTCACACCATCCTTCCTCAGTTTCCTGGGCCTCTCTGCTTCTCTCTCCAGCTCAGCCGCACTCATCACCCCAAGCTTGAGGCCACAGAATGTGAGAAAGGGCTGTAGCTGTGGGCAAGGAAATGGTTCAGTAAGACGAAAAATAGTCTAAGCCCTTGTCCTTAAAAATAAGAATAGGTACTGCTTATCGAGTATTTAGGCATTGCCGCTAAGCATTTTATGAGTATTATCTCATGTAATCTGTCAGCAGCCCAGTAAAGTTATAGTCTCCATTTTACAGGAGAATAAAAGACACTTAGAAGTTCTCAAACTTCAGGGCACATCGGAATCATCTGGAGGGCTTGTCAAGACTCAGATTGCTGGGCCCACCCCTAGAGTTTCTGATTCACAAGGGCTTGGTCTGGGGCTGAGGAATTTGTATTTTCCAACTGGAGGATTAATGTCTTAGACTAGAAATCAAGTAACTTGCCCAAACACATAGATACCACAAGGCAAATATAATTGGAAACTAGGTCTCTTGAACCATAGAGTCTGAGGTCATAACCTGATATTATTTCAGGCAATCTTGTGGGCCAGGAGACCCCATTTTTATAGATGAAGGATAATCTAACATGCATTATCCCATTCAGTAAATATTTACCAAACATTTACTGCCTTTCCTGCCATATATTAGTTGATGGGGATACAAACAAAAATAAGAAGCTATCCTTAAGGAGCTTGCATATCCAGCTAGGGAGAGAGGCTCACACACCAATAATTACAATAAAATGTAGGAAGAGCTATGGTTTATAAAGAAAAAAAGCATTTATAGTTCTCAAACTTTTTTGGTTTAATGGCCCCTTTCACTCTTGGCAATTATCAAGGACCCACATAATAGACTAATTACATGTTAACACAAAGAACATATTTTTATGAAAAATAACTATATTTTCAATAAATAGTGAGAAGACTGACACTGTTTTACAGTCTTACAAATCTCTTTGTATCTGGCTCAATAGAAGACAGCTGGATCCTCACTTTTGTTTCTGCATTCAACCTGATGCAATGTTGTTTTGGTTGAATTATGTGAAGAAAATCCATCTCACACAGATATGTAGTTGGAAAAATGAAAGACACTATAATGGCTTTTGCAGATAATTTTGGGATATTCTTCTTTGATACCACACCAAAACATGATAAGTTGCAATGCAGAATCTTAAACCTAATCAATAAAAATTTTGCATTAATCTTGCATTAAAATACATTTGTCTGTTTTGGACTTTCAATGAAACTTTTATCTATGCCTGATCATGTATTGGTCATTTGGCAAATATCCATGTACTGAATTATATAGATATACTGAATGTTGACATATTACATCATATAGGAACAAAAAACCATATTGATTAATATAACTTCATAAATAATAGCAAGCTGTCAATTTCCCAAAACTCTTATTTTCACTTGAAAGCTTAAATTCAACCATTCTCAACAAATACTTTCAGTTGTCTTCCTTGGAATGGTAGGCTCACTTCTTTTATCTTCAAGAAAATATCCAAGTCTAAATAAATACAGTTCGTGTGTGTTCATTGTCCATTGTTTCTCTTCATGTTCCATGAAGAGAAGTGGCGAGTTCAACTTGCAACTCAACCACATGAGCACTTTTCCTTGCAACAACCTCGATACCGCCATATGCAGCAGAAGTACTTTATTTGAACTTACTACCATTTCAGCACACAGAATGTCAAAAGAACCCACGGGTCAAGATTTAATAAAAGTATTAACTTTTACAGGTTCATCAAGGACAGTCTTACATGAAATTGACTTTTTCTTTTTTGGAGTGGCTAGTGGCAAGGGACATAATGACTAGCAGTACACTTTGGTATCACTGCAATATAGTTTCACACACAGAACCAAGTTTTGCCCACCAGTGCTCGTGCACCATCCACACAAATATCAACACATTGAAACAAGCATCTGTAAGTGTTATTATGAAAATAGTTCACACCTTGGAAACCCCCGAAAGGCCCCTAAGGGTCCATGGAACACACTTGGACAACTGCTATGCCACAGCAGTGTTAAATTCTTTGGCATGTCTCAGGCATCTCCTGAACAACTACCTATCTCGTTCAAACTCAACCTTGATTCTGAGATGCCTCAAAAGATTAAAAACATCACACAAAAAAACCTGTAGAAAGTGAAAATGTAGGAGAAAAAAACATTTAGGAAAAAAACAATTTCTATACTGTAATGCATCAGCTAAGAATATAGTCGAATTAAGTAGGCAGCTTATTTTAGCTTAAAAGATATTACTTTAAAAACAACCAAATGTGTTAAGATATTACAGATATAATTAATATGCTTTCTAATAACAGCATTATTTATTAAACACTTATTCAGGGACGGGCACTGTGCTGAGACCTTTGCCTACATTATCTTGTTTGATCTTTCCAACAACCCTCCGAAACATGTATAATTTTACTTCCACTTAAGGCCAGGAAACTAAGACTCAGAGAAGTGAGGGAATGTGGCCCATATTAAACAGCCGCAAGTAAGCAAGCAGAACTGGGATTACGAACTGTGTTCCATCTCACCATGCAGCTGGTGTTCTTAACCTCTCTGCTTTGCTGCACGCTGGACACTGCTGACCACATAGTTTGAGCTGAAGTCTCTCTGCTTGCTGAGGGATAGATGCTGGCCTTTACCCACAGGGATTAGTCCCGCAGGGAAGATGCAGGCAGAGCCACTCTCCTCTAAGAAAGCATGGCTCCTCTACACTTAAAGACGGTGGGAGATGGTCTTGCTTTCCAGTGACTTCCATTCCCTTTTCCTGTAACAGTGACAGTGGCAGCAACCAGAGCCCCGACAAACCAGGGTCCTTCCACCATGCTTGAGCCACGTACAAAAACACCTGCCCCTCAACAGCCTGGGGAGCTGCAAAAATGCAGGCAGATCTCCCTTTTGTTTAAGTCAGTCATTTGAAAGTGAGCCAAGTTTGGCTTTAATTAGAATCCATTTCTGGGATTTCTAATGCCCAACCTGACATTCAGACCTGGGAATAGTAGAGTCTTTGGGAGGCTCCCTGGGCTAGCCTGGTAGGGGGATCACTGGGAAGCCAACATGTCCTCAGTGCCCCCACCTCACTGTCCTCATGTCCCAGGCTTCAGGGAACAGGCTGATCAGTCTCCCTCCTGCTTCTTTCTCCCAACCACTAACTCGGGAAATGATGTGTCAAGGCGTCATCCATGCTAGAGGCAGCTGCATTTCTATGGCTGCAATAGGCTTCTGCCAAAGGAATGTATCTGGGCAGTATCTGTATCAGGATGGACATACAGGTGCAGGGAGTCCTCAGGGTGTCACAAACCAGACACAGGGACAGGTGCCCACCTGGACAGAAAGGTCAGGGAGGCCCTCTCCTTGATGGCCAAATCAGAAAGGGTGGTGTGGAAAGGCACAGGGAGGAAGAGTGGAGAGCTGGAGCCAGCAGAGCCTTCACTGAAGCCAGGGAGGCTCTGGCCCCAGGGAAACTTGTCTCACGGAGGGCTTCTCACCCTGAGGTGGCCATGTGGGTGCAATGGAGAGCCCCATTCTAGCCTCAGTTAAGCCTGAGCCTGGTTTACTAACAGTTAAAAATTAGACAGAAAAGTACCAAACTGTATTTAGGGGCTCGGATATCCGACCTTCTTTTTGATATGAGTATACAATATAAATAAGAAATTAAAATCCTAGGAGTGGACTTCTTTAAATTTAACTCAAAATCTAGCATTTGCTGTTTGGTGTAGGGAGCTGTTTCAATGCCTAAGAAGAGGTCTTAGGGAGTGAGTCACAAAGCTTCTCTCGATCAGTTGGAGAATGCACTTGCTATTTGGCCAGATGGGATAACAAGGCAGCACCTTGCCTACTGGGGCCACTGCTTTGGTGCAAGTGAATTTCTCAAGAGGAAACAATCAGCCTGGTGAAGGCTGCTTTGCCAACTCAGCAAACACAGCTCAGGGAACAAGACCCAGACCACCAGACTGCAGGAGGGGCAGCCCTCCTCAGCATGGTCACCAGATTTAACAAATAAAAATGCATCATGCTCAGTCGAATTTGAATTTTAGACAAATAATGAATAATTTTTTTAGTATACTAGCATACATATGTCCCAAATATTGCATAGGACATACTTACATTAAAAAAATTATGCTTTGTGAAAAATCCATTTGAGACTGCTATGCTTTGAATGTGTCCCCCAGAAAGCATGTGTTGGAAACTTAATCCCTAATGCAACAGTGTTGGGAGGTGGGTCCTAATGAGAGGTGATTAGGCCATGAGGCTCCACCCTCATGAACGGATTAATGCCATGATTAAGGGAAGAGCTTTCTTATAAAAGGACAAATTCAACCTCCTCTTGTGTTCTCATTCTTTTTCTCTTTTTCTCTTGCCTTTCTTTGCCCTTCTACTTTCTGCCATGGGATGACACCACAAAAAGGCCCTCACCAGATGTGGCCCCTTGGTCTTGGACTTCCCAGCCTCCAGGACTGTGAGCCACCAGATTTCTGTCCACTATAAATTACCCAGTCTGTGGTATTCTGTTATAGCAGCACGAAATGACTAAGACAAGGACACACTTATAATAAAAATGTATTCATTGTTTATCTGAAATTCAAATCTAACTCAGCATCCTATCTTTTATCTGACAATCCTATCCTCAGGGTCTCAAATCTTAGGCTTCAAATCTCCACCTCCTTGCCCAGAGTACTTGGCAGTCTGAACCTTTCTTTTCCTTTTCGTAGGCGTGAGACTGCTCAGTCAGGACTGCCAGGGGAGGTGAGACCATGGGGTTGTTTATGCAAGACTGGTTGGAACACTTGCACTGGGGGAACCCCTCTTGAACAAGTAGCTCTGCAGGGAGCCCAGGGACCCAAGCACCACAGCTCACATGTCCACAGGTGCAGACGGCTCCCTGGGCATGGCATTGTGCTTCCCAGCATCCCAGCAGTCCTGGGCCAGACAAGTAAACTCCGGGGGCTGCCACATTGTGGTGTGGGGGAACTGGCGGAAGAGCATAAGGAACTGTTCTCTCTGTGGCAGGACAAGCGGGGAGAAAACAGGAATTGCAGCCTGAGAGTTTTGAGTACTTCAGCCAACACACCCACCACTATACCCGGAAGAGTGGCTGCATCCCTGGAGGCCCTCCTTGGTTACAGCAGCCTGGGGAAGTGGCCCCAGGTGGTGGAATACATCTCTTACCAGCAGGGAATTTTCACCACAAAAGAAAATCCCCTCTGAGGGGATTCATTAAGTAAAGTCCTGGCTGAGCCTTTCCTAAGGAGCTCGGGCCTTCTGCAGCTGGATGCTCACTAATCCCCATAAAATTCCGATGTGGCAGGAAGGGGAAGGAATTATAGATGTAAAATTGTTATCAGGCGGATTCAGGCGGATTTCTCCTCGTCCACTTCCTCTATCTCCTCCTCCTCCTTGTCACGCTATTAAGAATGATGCCTTGCGCATATAGAGTGCTGCACAGTTTAGAAAGAGCTTTCCCCTGCGTTATCTTTAAGGCCGGGCAGAAGAGTGACCTGCCAGGGCTGTGACATGATGCCCCGAGCCCGTGCAGCTCCTGGCTTCAGGACCCCTCTCAGCCATGGTTACTGGGCTGCCCCTTCGCCTTCCCTTTAACACACGCACTGATTGGTGCACAGGCACGTGGACACGCACACAGATGTGGCTGTGCCTCATCCACAAACACAAAGTCAGTCCTGCATGCTGGCAGGTCAGGATGTGGGCCAGTTCACCAAATGCCCCCAGCTCCAGGGCTCAGTGTTTGTGTGGCCCTTCCCTCCCAACACCGCAGGCACACAATAGGACGAGCCAGGCTGCTGTTGGGACATCACACTGCATATTGGGAGCTATTCCCAAGACACCCATGCCTGGTGGAATTCTGGCTGGCTGAAAAACACAAGTGAAAAGAATAGCTTGGGTTTACTGCACACCTACTATATGCTGCCAGGCCCTTTATGCCACACTATGGCATATGCCTCACAATTCTCCTGAAAGAAGAGCAGTGTTACCCCAGTTAGGGATGCTAGAACCAAAGTTCAGAGATGCTCAGCATCTCCTTAGGGTCACATAACAAGAAAGTGGGACTCAAACCCAGAAGTCTGACTCCAAATTCTTATTTTTATTATCTATAAGGATTTTCCAGGTCAGAATTCAGATAGAGGTTGGCAGTAGATGGCGTGGTTCTTCTGCTCCATGTGGCATGGACCAGGGTCCCTGGGATGTTCAGCTGGCAGCTGGGTGAGCTGGCAGCTGCCTGGCATCTTGGTAGGGCTGGCTGCAGGCTGGGCCCATCTCTCTCATGCTGTAGTTTCCGGGATTTTCTCTCACAGTGGAGTTGAACTTACATGGCTGCTCAGGGCACAAAGGGACCAAGGAGGAAGCAGCGTATGCTCTTAAAGGCAAGGTCCAGAAGTGGCAAACTGTTACTTTTGTAGTACTCACACTAGTCACACTAGTCACAGGCCAGTCCAGATTCAAGGGGAGGGGAAATAGGCTCCATCCCTCCTTTGGATGAGTGTCAAAGAATTTGCTGTCATCCCTAATCCAACACAAGTGACAGTAAACCCACAAATGTTACGTGAGCCAAGACCTGGTGAGGCTACCCCACTGGAGCTCCAAGGGCTGACCTGCCCCTCACACTTAATTCTGGTGGGTGATGGGAGGAGCAGGCTTGCAGGACGGGGACACACCAGAGCTCTGTGATAGGAGCAGACGTTCCTGTGGCTCTCAGGTTGGGGAACCTGGTGAATGTAAAAAATGACCATGCCAAAAAAGGGTAGGGCCTGATATGGGCCACACCAGAAACTTGTTCTAACACTAACTGCAGAATTCCTATAACTTTTCTTCATAAATCATTCAACCAGTCAATATCTGAGGAGGCAGAGAAAATGCAGTTTAATGAAACTCACCATTCAAGGAACATAGATTAATTAGTACCCACTCCATGGAGAAACCATGGAACCTCCAGGAAATATGAAATCCACTTTTCAATCTTGTACCTCTTGTCTCAGTAATGAGACTGTTACCCAAAGTGGATCTTGGGTACAATGTAAACTTTTAGCCGGTTCATTCCTCTTCTACCAGTGCTTACAGCACACCTATTATACAGAAAGCACCACTGGTGGGAGATGGGGGAATGGATAAGAAATTAACACTGTCCCTGACCACAGGCAAGTCACTTAAACTCTCTGGACCTCAGTTTCCCTTTCTGCAAAATGGACTTGGTCTCCATGATTTCTAAGTCCTTTCCTACATTTTTATGTTGGGAACTAATGCCAATGCCCTTTAAAAGCCAAATTCATGCAAAACCAGTCATTTTCTCCCTCATATACCTAACGAGGGCTTTTCTGTGAAAAGCATTTGTCCTCAGGGGACAACTCTCTGAAGATTTGAACCTCCTCCAGTTTTCAAGGCCAAGAACACAGAGAATTCTATCAAATCCTCCCCAGAGGCCAGAGTCTGATCCCAATATTCCTCCTGTATCATGGAGATTTGAAACAAAGAGCAGACTTTTCATTTTCAGTATGCATCTGGGGTAAGGAGATTGAGTTTCAAAGTGACTCGCTGCACTGAAAACCCTCTATTTGCTGCAGTTACTCCAGCTCCTCAGCACGCGCTAACTCTCTCATTACTGAGTCTGGTGTGAGGGCGGTGACATCCCAGGTCAGGATGTTCCCCACGTCTTCAGAATGCTTGATTACAGAACAACAATCCATCCATCTTCTCTGCAGTCTAGTCGCCACCCCATCGCTCCGGTCCAGCCCACTTGGCCTGGCACTCGGCTGCCTGAATCCATCAGTCAGGGGAGAAGAGAGCTGTCCTAGTGGCCACATCATGACTGCTCACCAAGCCCCTTGCTCACTCCTGGAAACCTCTGCAGTCCTGGATCCCAGATACCCTTCCACAGATCCCAACTGAGGCTGTGGGTCTCCTGACCTGGCTGTCTGTTGTCAGCAGAAATTGCTATTCTAGAAGTTTCCTAAATAGGCTCAGGACTCAACTGATCAGAGAGGTTAAGGACTTTATCCTATGTTCAGACATCGATTCTGGGGAAGGCGAGGGCCGGGACACCACTCATCGGTCACATTTTCGCGGTGGCTGAGTTAGGAGGACCCTCCCCAGGTCTGAAGGGTGGGCCTGATGTAGAAGACAGCAGCATCTGAGCTGTGCAAGTCTGCAGGCAGCCATCTCTGTCAGCCTCAGGAACAGAGTACCCACATGGCAAAGCCGGGGCAGAGTTGGAAAGCAGCGAGGGGCCAGCTGACCACAGGCCATCTAGCCCTGCCCTCTCCATCCTTACCAGCTTGGACAGGTGTGTGCCACATCTCCCACTCCCTTCATTAAGTCTCTCTCTGTCCAATTATGTCCTTCATTAAGTCTTTCTCTGTCTAAGGCACCCATAGCAGCTTGGTCAGATTGGCCCCTGCCCTTCTTGGCATATTTCCGTTAGCTGTAATATGGGTGTGAGGCTCTAGTCTCCCAGAGACAGTGCTCCAGCAGCCTTGCCGTGCTGATGACCTGTACCCCTGGCCTCCTCTGCCTTCCCTATTCAAGCTGGGCTCCTGGGGTGTCAGGAGTGGCTTCTCACCTCTCTGCTCTCAGTGTTTAGCCCAGATCCTGGCAGCCACTGGAGAGTACTCAGTGGATGGTATGTGGAATCAGTGCATGGATGAGGAGCTCAGTAGATGGAAGGAAGGATGGATGGAAAGATAGATAGATAAATGTCAGCTCCTAAGGGGGTTTCCATACACTATACCCCTTTTTTCCTCAAACCTGTGGACCTGGCCAAATCAGATACTTTAGCAAGTCCCATGAGCCAGCCTCCCTAAGGACCAAATTTCTCTTCTTGGTGGTACAGCAGTGCTGGCATATTACAGACAGGCCTCCACACAGGCCAGTCATCTGACCCTGCCACGGGCTCATATGCTTTGCAGTGGTCTGACTCATGCATCATGCAAGGCTGTCTATGGTGGCAGCAGACATTGAAATAGTATCTCAGGACTGATGGACAGCAGGTCACCAGCCTGCCCAGCCTTTCCGAGCAACAGGAGCCAGACCTGTGTGAATGGGTGTGAGAGGGGCTGTACTGGGGAGGAGTAGGGTCCTGGTGGGATGCCATACCCAAACACAGAACATTCTGGATTTCAGCCTTCTTCTCTAATTACCTGAGCATGTGTTCCCTAGGATGTACTTTAAGAATAAAAGACTCTCTGATTAAAGGTAATTCACTTTTCCCAACTCCATTTACCATTGCATGTAATTATTGTAAATACTGGCTTGGAATAAGAGAATGTTCTTTTTTTGCCCTGTGCAAGTCTACCTTCTCCTTCTGTGGAAGTAAGCAGCAAAATCCCATCTCTGTGGGTAAAAACCATCCTTCTCAGTGGCAAAGGGCTCCAGGTGAGACCCTGTGAACAAGAGAAACCAGACCCTAAGGAGAGTGATGGCAGGTTTCTGTGTAGCCTCCCCAAGGAGAGATCTATGTGGGAGAGTGCGGGGAGCCAGAGGGGGTTGTGTGGTACAGTCCACGCCCACTCCCCGTGGGCAGCAAAACCTCAGGCTCAGGCCATGGGGCTCCAAACCCCCATAGCGCTAGAGGCATGAGATCAGAATACAGCCACAGAGGAAACAAGTCAAGAGCTGGCCCTGGAAATGGCTGTGAACTGGCAGCAGGCAGGGTGCACCTACAGGAAGATCACTCCAAGCTGAACAGTATATGAGCACCTGGCTTCCTTCCCAGCCTTCAATATTCAAAAGTTCTCTGTGTCCTTCACCTCCAAGTGGTGGCCTCTTTGTCAGCGGTCCTCCTTCCTTCTGGCTGTACATTCTACTCAGGTTCTACAGGCAGGGCCATCCTGTAGGGTCCCCTCCCAGAGAGGCTTCAAAAGGCTCCCAGGTGATGAAATGTTGCACTTACAAGTCAGCTATAGGGCTAGGCCTGCACCAGCTTACATATTCACAAGTCTTCATCTGTGAACCTTAGAAAGTACCTGCTCCCAGGAGCCTCAACAGCTTCCTTGGCAGGGCCCCTCAGACACAGCCATGTGGCAGGACTTGTCCAGAATCCCTGTGGCTGTGACCAAGTCTTGGGACCAACCCCTGTGTAGGCACTGGAGTGCAAGAAGATTTGGCTATCAATTCACCACAATCCACCTGTCCAGTTTCCTGCATGGGTTTTCAGCCTCCAATCCTCCCCCAGGCAGACAGCACCTGCCGCTCACAGCGGTCAGAAACTGTTTACAGATGCACAGTCAAGAGCCTGCAGCCTCATGCATGATTCCCAGGTCCAGCCTTCTGTGCTGCACAGGACTCTCCCCGTGAGACCCTCCCAGGCAGACCTGGCTGTACTTCGAAGTCTGCCTGCCCCTTGCCCTCCCCAAATGGGAGGTGCATATTTTATGTCCAGTGGACCATGAAGGTCTGAAGGAGGCAGGCTGATTTATCAGAGATATAACCATACAGTTGAAATTGTGTCAATATATCTTTGCATAGTGGATTCTGAAGGATGCCCCCTATTTCTCTGGTAAATCATATACATTTAAAGTCCCCAAATGCCTAAATATATATTTATTCAGTAAATCAGCTCAGCCTTGAAGTGGCTCATTTCTTTCCTGCAAAAATACAGGATACAGTTGCTAACCTTGTTTTTCTTTCCTTCCCTGAGTTAAAAAAAAAAAAAAAAAAAAAGAGAGAAGCAGAGAAATGAAATTCTGAATAATGAATGTTTAAATATTGACGAAGGTTTGACACTAATGGTGTGAGGGAGAGTGTGCAGCACAATAGCTCCTCTGCAGCAGGGTCTACAAAGGGAGGCATTTTGCTAGAACCTCTGGGGGCCCTTCCAGCAACAAAATTCTCTGAATCTGTGAAACATTATTGAGCATTCAGGGGCCAGGGCAGAGGTACATTGGACTTGGACGAGCCTTCTCCATGCAACAGGAAATAGCTGATTTATTTGCCTTCATTTCCTGATTCCCTCTTTCAACCTATTTGCAAACAATTTATTCAGAAACTGCCATTTCTAATTTTTTAAGGCTACAACCCTGAATATCCTTAAGGATAGCTCTTGTTATCGCCCATCTTCCCAGGAGGATATAAAAATCCTTTATGGAGAGGATCTACCTCTGTGAAATCCCTAGTGCTACACCTGGTGCACAGTGGGTTCTCAATCAGTAGTGGTTCCTTTTCTAGGGCCTCCAAACACTTGTGCACATTGTGTTTTCACAGCCACGTGCCCTGGAAAGCTGACACATTTCCCCACTTTAGAGTCAGGAAGACAGAGAACTGGTGAATCAACATACCAGAGAGAGCAGCTGCCTATGTTTCCTCAGGGTTAGGTTGACCAGCTGGTTCTGGGGACTCTAGTGTCTATAATGAGGGAAGACGTGGGCCCCCAAGGGAGCTGATCTTCCAAATGAGGTGTATGCTACCCTGTCTTCAAGACACCCTTGGCCTGAGCTCTCTCCAACTATCGCTCTGCCTTTAAGCCAAATCCACTGTAAATGATTCCAGAATCTACCTTGATTGTCACATTGGCAGGCAAGGAATTTCCCTACAATACCTTATCCCAGCACAAACTGAATCCTGCCTTGAGGTCCATTGGCTCTTACTCCTTCCTGGCAGTCACCTCAGGGCCCTCTTTCCTGCTTGTTGTGCTAGTCAGAGCCTTCAAGCAGATGGACCAATGTTATCTGCATTCAAATCTCTGACTCAAACACATGTTTCTCTTTTCTACCTTCTGGAACTCCATTAAAATGACAATAAAGAATAGAAAAGGCGTAAACTCCCCATGGACAAAGAGCATCAGGAAGGACACTCAGCACACAAGAGATCCATATGCTTTTTTGGAGTGAGGACTGGACACTGACTTTGAGGAATGGCCACAATGTCCGTGTCTCTAGAGGGGCCGAGTGAGCTGCTCTGTCACTCAAAGGCACAGTTCTGGGAGCGGGGAGGATGGGCACAGAGCCAGGAGATGCCTGTGCCCAAACAAAC
Source organism: Eulemur rufifrons (assembly GCF_041146395.1). Lineage (NCBI taxonomy): Eukaryota > Metazoa > Chordata > Mammalia > Primates > Lemuridae > Eulemur > Eulemur rufifrons. The sequence continues at coordinate 120,855,236 of NC_090989.1, forward strand.
AAATGAATAAACAAAATTCAGTGATTGGAGAAAGCATCTACTAAGAAATTGGAGGGCATAAGAGAAAAGACGTCTGGATAGTGAACCCAGTGAGTTGGTCACCTTGCCATTTGACCAGCCAATAGTGGCATCCACCCATCCATTAATAAGCCCCACCCACTCACGTAGCACCTCTGGTCGTCTTTCACATCTCACACCAAAGTATGAATAGATGGCCTGGATGCTCAGGTATGTTTCTGTAAGCCAGCAATCTCAGAAAACAAAACTTGCAAACAGAAAAGAGGATCCAGAAGGGAAAAAAAGCAAAGCAGATAATTGAAGAAAATATCTAAAACTAAAATAAATATCCTCAGAGAAATGGGTGATATTACATCCATGAAAGAAGAACAGGATACTATGAAATGTCTTAGAAAATAAAAATAAAATCCAACATAAAAACAGACTAGTAAAGTGGCTGTATGATGAAGTGGAGAAATAGCCTACAAAGAAGAATAAGAAAATCGAGAGATAGAAAATAGGAATTTTTTTTAAAAATTAGAGAATCCATCTGGGAGTTTTCATATCTGACTAACAAAGAGTTTAGGGAAGATAACTGATTAAATGGATAGAAAGAAGTTATCCAAAATGCACTAAAAATTTTTATCAGGACAAAGGATATCAGACTCTAGACCAAAATACTCATGTGGTACTCAGGCAATAAGTATTCAGGGAGGAGGAGGAGGAGAAGGTGACTTGGGAAGGAGAAGGAAGAAGAAGAAAGAAGGAGAAGAAGAAGAAGGAGAAGGAGGAGGAGGAAGAGGAGGAGGAGAAGGAGAAGAAAATAAAAGCATGAAATTTCAGGCTTTCAGAGATAAGAAAGAAGAACTTAAAAGCTTCCATTGAAGGAAATCAAACCAAACTCAACACAAAATAAAGAAAATCAAAATGTTCATGGACATCCCAACAGCAGCACTGACAAGTAAAAGAAGCCAAATCAATGTCTCCCAATTTTCGAGGACAAATGATTTTTAACTTAGAATTCATACCCAGCCAATCAACCAAGTACAACCTGTTCTTTCAGGCAGATGAGGATACAAAACATTTACCTCCCAAGCACATTTTGGATGCACTCAAGCTAAGAGAGGAAGTAAACCAATAAAGATGAAGACATAAGACTCAGAAAATAGAGGAAGCAACATATGAAAGTGGCACAGAAAAGAACTAAGACACTAACTGTCCAGCAAGACTGAGGAGCAAGATTCAATCAGCAGAACAGAGGACTTCAGGAAGGAGTTGGGAGATCTTCAGAACCACCTGAGCATTTGGAAAATAATATTGGTTATTTTTAATTTGCAAAGTAGCATTTGCAAAGTACGGGGGTAATATTCTGAAATAAAAAAAATATTAAACTGTAAAACATAAGTTAAAAAAATACCACCCTGCAAATTAAAAAATAAATAAAAAATAAACAGATTTGATTGAATTTGTAGGAAAAAAAACATGGCTAGCACATAGAAAATTAAATAAATGAAACAATTAGGAAATTATTTATCCAAAATTTTATAAAACATATAAGAGAAAGAAAATATTCATGACTGTTGCTGGCATACATGAATGCCACTGATTTGTGTGCATTAATTTTGTATCCTGAGACTTTACTGAATTCATTTATCAATTCCAGGAGTCTCTTGGTTGAATCCTTGGGATTTTCTAGATATAATATATCATCAGCAAAGAGTGAGAATTTGACCTCTTCTGCATGGTACTGGCACAAGAACAGTGATATAGACCTTTGGAACAGGACTGAGAACCCAGATATAAAATCATACTCATATTGTCATCTAATCTTTGACAAAGCAGACAAAAACATACACTGGGGAAAATAATCTCTATTTAATAAATGGTTCTGGGAAAACTGGATAACCACATGCCCAAGATTGAAACAGGATCCCCACCTCTCACCTCTCACAAAAATCAACCCATCATGAGTAACAGACTTAAACCTAAGATGTGAAACCTTAAGAATTCTACAAGAAAATGTTGGGAAAACTATCATAGACACTGGCCTAGGCAAAGAATTTATGAAGAAAGACCCCCAAAGAGATCACAGCAGCTACAAAAATAAATAAATGGGACCTGATCAAATTAAAAAGCTTCTGCACAGCCAAGGAAACTATCCTTAGAGTGAATAGACAACCTATAGAATGGGAGAAAATATTTGCATTCTACACATCTGATCAAGGGCTGATAACAAGAATCTGTATAGAACTTAATAAAATCAACAAGAAAAAATATCAAACAACCCCATCAATAATTGGGCAAAGGACATGAACAGAAACTTTTCAAAAGAAGACAGAATAATGGCCAGCAAGCACATAAAAAAGTGCTCAACATCTCTAATTATTAGGGAAATGCAAATCAAAACCACAATGAGATATCACCTAACTCCAGTGAGAATGGCCTTTATCAAAAAGTCCCAAACAACAAATGCTGGTGTGGATGTTGAGAGATAGGAACACTCTTACACCACTGGTGGGACTACAAATTAGTACAACCCCTGTGGAAAGTAATTTGGAGATACCTCAAAGAGCTAAAAATAGAAATACCATTTGATCCAGCAATCCCACTACTAGGCATCTACCCAAAGGAAAAAGAAAACATTCTATAATAAAGACATCTGCACTTGAATGTTTACGGCAGCACAATTCACTATTGCAAAGCTGTGGAAACAATCAAAGTGCCCATCAATGTATGAGTGGATTAATAAAATGTGGTATATATATACTATGGAATACTACTCAACTACAAAAAACAATGTTGATCTAGCACCTCTTGTATTATCCTGGACAGAACTTGAGTCCATCCTTCAAAGTGAAGTATCACAAGGATGGAAAAACAAGCACCTCATGTATGTGCCATCAAATTGGTACTAACTGATCAACACTAAGGTGCTCACATCGAAGCAATATCCACTGGGTGCCGGTCGAGTGGGGGCGGTGGAGGTGGGTAAACTGACAAGTAATGGGTGCGGAGTACACTGTATGGGGGAAGGCCACGTTTGTAGCCCTGGCTTGGGCGAGGCAAACATTATATGTAACCAAAATGTTTGTACCCCCACAATATTCTGAAATAAAAGAAAAGAAAAAGACATAATTACATATCCTGTGGCAAAATATTTTTTCAATTTAAATTAGAATTTTAAAAGTGACCAAAAAAAAAAAAAAAAAGAAAATATTCATGTAACTCAACTTGGCTCAGCATTGAAAAATAGTTACATAGATATAATAATCTAAACACGGTTATGGATTTAATCAAAATGTTGTAAATATATATTTACAAAGTAAGTATTAATAAATACACATTCTATATTACACATATGTAGATATTCAAAAATCATATGTAGAAAACTAAAACATAGATATGTAATAGATACAGCCATAGACAGATATTAGAAAAATAAGAGAAGAGGAAAAATGTGAAAAATGCAAGAGACTCAAATTCTCAGCAACCACACAGGGAAGTCAAAAGAGGAGGTCTAAACTGATGCCAATAGATAACATTATAAGCATATAATTCAAAAAATGGATGTATGTATGAGAAACAGATAAAAAGTGTTAGGAAAAATTTGGGGTGGGGGAGGTGGGCAGGAGACTGATATTTTTCATTTTGGTACTCACTGAATTTTTTAATACATTACTTTGATAAAAATAAAAATTAACTTAAAAAATGAAAAGCTGCCATTCCCACCAGTGGGCCCACTACACCATGAAAGAAGAAGGTGCTAGACGACCACCACACCCTCGTCCCCCGAGGAGGATGGAGGGAGGCCAGATGGAAAGGGAGCCCCCAGACACTGCTCTGCTCTGGCTGGGAACTGACACACTTTTAAATTCTGGCGACGTCCGCCCATGCTTCTAAACCACGTAGTTGAAAGGTTTCAAAGAAGGTGGCTTTAGCAGATTAGTTGGAACTTTCCCTCTCTGGGATTAAAACAGAAGAAGTAAAAGTCGTATTTTCACAACTAGAGCCACACTAGGGCCCTGTTTTCATTCCACCGCACAGTTTGTGACATGAAAATAAACAATACGGGAAAGGAGGTGTTTCTATATTTTTCCCGAGTCTCTTGAGATGAAGTTGGGCAAAGGGTATGCAGCCAAACTGTTTTCACACCATGCCTCGACTGAGTCTCACACTTCTTTGCATTTAGAGGGGATTTTCATCACTTCCTGGTTTCAGAACTGACTAGGTGTAGGCTGTAAGCCGATAGCTCAGCGCAGCCGTCATTGCCATGTGTGGCCTGAACCAAGTGTCGTGTGGTCTGCAAGACATGACCGTGTGCACTTAAGGTTGCAGGGCGGCCTTTTTCAGTACAGTCCAAAATAAACCACTTCATTGGGCACCCCAAATTACAGTTCTGAACCACTGGATAGTCACCTGAAACACCAAAATGCATATTAAAAACAATTCCCCTAAGAAATAGAAATTATTTTTAAAGAGTTTGAGTATAAAAGTGTGCAGGGTGAGAAAATTCACAACGAAGAACGGTGTAAGATAGTGGCTATACAGCAACGCCTGACACAGTCTCTCTCAGATTCCCACTCAAATACCAGCAAAAACTAGAAGTAAAAACTCAAAAGCCACCACATATACTACAATTTGACACAGTATTGAAACCTTCAGGGATTTCTACCAATTATAAATCCAAGGGAGTAGAACTGACAAACATAAACCGAGGCACGCAAATGCTTTTTTGCCTGCAACAGAGCCAACCTGAAATAAGAGAGGAAAATATTCTGTTCCTGCCTCTGAGTTCTGAACACAAAACAACTAGTCAGACCACCCTCTACTGCGCGGTTCTCAACGGGGTGGGGGGTGATTCTCCCATCGCTAGGAAACATTTAACAATTTCTGGAGACATTTTTGGCTGCCACGACTTGAGGGGAGGGGTGCTACTGGCATCTAGTGGGCAGAGGGCAGGGACGCTGCTAAACCCTACAACGCACAGGAGAGCTCCCCACAACGAAGAATTATTCAGACCAAAATGTCAATAATGCTGAGGAAGAGAAAAACTGCTGTACCGTATGGGAGATGTATTTTAAGGCAATAAGAGTGTCTATTTCCCCATCTCACTGAACATACTAATCTCTCTCTCTCTTGCTCACTCTCTCCTTAACACGCACACACACACATGCAGAAACAACTTAATATCTCTTAATACGTTAGGTTTAAAGCCCCTAATACTGTTATCTAAAAGGACTTTAAAAAATTGTCAAGTATTCAGACAGGAGAAAAAGCAAAACAAGAAACCAGATAAGCAATGAAGGACCAGCCTCACATCACCTCTGTAACACAAAGGCAAGAACAGAAGACATTGGACTATATCTATTGAGTTTTGCAGAAAACGGTTGTGGTCCAAACATTTTATACTCATCCAACATACTGTTTAAATGTGGAACAATTAAGACATTTCAAGATATGCATGAACTCTAAAGTTATAACGTGCATCATTTTAGGAAAAAAAATACTTGAAAAAACACTCCACCCTATTGAGTGATGAATCACAATGAAGAATTCAAGAACGGGAAGCTGGAGGTGACTGATAAAACCCATTTAAATGGAAAGTTTTCTATATTATTATTGTAAATAATGAGAATGAGAGAAAATAAATAACACAAGTAACAAGAATCCCAGGGAGGCTGAGGAGGGAGGATTACTTGAGGCCAGGAATTCCAGGCTAGGCTTGGTGGCATGCACTTATAGTCCCAGCTATTCAGGAGGCTGAGGCAGGGGCATTGCTTGAGCCCAGGAGTTGGAGGCTGCAGTGAGCTATGATCACACCACGCACTCCAGCCTGTGTGACAGAGAGAGACCAAGTCAAGAAAGAAAGAGAGAAAGAAAGAAACAACCACAGACACAGTGTCTCCTTCAGTTTAAACACACCTTTGTACAGCACTGTACTAATGAATTGAAAAATTTCAACAAATTGAACAGTTTCTCTGGAAAATGTAAATTGTCAAAATGTGACACAGGAAAAAATAAAAACCTTAAGAGATCAATTATGAGGGTAAAAAAAAAAAAAACTACCAAAGGTTACATAAGAGAAAGATTCAAAGACTAAATATTTTTACACGTCAGTTTTTTCAAACTTTTAAGAAACAGAACAGATAATTCCATGCTATATTAACTGCCTTGTGTATTAAGAAATATAAAACTCCATCTAGTTTATTTTATGAAGTTAATAAAAATCTTATACCAAAATGTGCCAATATAACTAAAAAAAGGGAGAGAGAAATTTATATATGAATACAGATGTGAGCATTTAAACAAAAGTGCTGTAGCACAAGTAAAACATTCAGCAGTACCAACTAAGATTGCCTAAAATTGAAAACATAGTTTCATATATTTTATTAATATTAAAACCTCACATCAGTTGGACAAGGAAAACAATATGCTTATTTCAGAACATATGTATTCTTTACTATTTTTTCAAGTGAATATATATTATTTTTCTTCTTAGTTTTCTACTTTAAACCTACATAATTCTTAATGATGAAAGAACTAAAGGCAGTTCCATTAAAATTAGGGAGAAATGAACTTATTCCCTTTCACTAATGCTTTACACTTTTCTGACAGGTCAAACCAAGACAATGAGAAATGAAAAAGAAATTAGAGATGTATCTATTAGAAAGGAAGATGTAAATAATCATTGCTTCGGACAGTATGATTAAAGACACAGAAATTGCAAAAGAAACAACTGGAAAATATCTTATAATTAGAAAAGAAAGTTCAGAAAAGTAGACCATTACAAAGAAGAGAAAAAATCAGCTTTCTCTAATAGCAGAAATAACCAGTTTTAAAAATCCACTCACAACAGCAATAAAAAAATATCAAAAGCAATCAAAGACATCAGGAAAGCTCTAAATTGTGGCACAGAAATAAAGAAAATTAAAAACATAACAAAATACACAAAATAATATTTGACAAAATGAGAGACATTTTACTAGATAGGAGTCTGAATACAATCAATTTCCAAATTAATGTATAATTTTAAAACCCAACCAGTGAAATTACCAGCAGCTCTTTGGTGGTAGGAAAAAGGCCTGGTTAAAAAGAAGAGAGGAAAACTTGACAAAATAATTCCAGATCTTCTGGTAAAATGAATGGGCGAGGGAATTAAGAAAGTCTGTAAAAGGAAGAATAAAGAGAGGCAAGTTGTCTAACCAGATTGTACCTTATTTTACAACTGCTACTATTAGAAAGCACAGCACTGGTGTAATCATAGATAAAACAAAGCACTGTAACTGAAGAGTCTTGAAATAGACCCAAAGTACATTTAAGAACTTAATAAATTATGAAGGAAGCAGTACCAGTAAATGGGGTAGAATTGCACTAGGACAATTGACTATTGGGGGAAAAAAATTAAATCAGAAACTCATCCTATTACTATTTACTAAAATACATGCCAGGTGGATTGGAACGTTAATGCAAACTGAAAGCATTTAAAAAAGGATTATATCCATCTATTACCTTGAGATTTAATTATTCTAATGTTTTAACAAAGCAATTAAAAAATTAGCAGAAAATATAGTTGTAAATTTAACTGAAGGACATCCTAAGCATAAAAACCCTGAGGAGAGGAGGGGTAGATCACAAAAGGAAAGCTGGAAACATTCAGTACATAAAAATTTAAAACTTCTGCTATTAAAAACCATAAGAAGTTTAATGGCAAATTGGGGTACTAAGACATGCTACAACCTTGAAATCATTATACTAAGTGAAAGAAACCAGTTATAAAAGGCGTGATATACATTGCATGATTCCATTTATGTGAAATGTCCAGAATAGGCAAATCCATAGAGACAGAAAGTAGACTAGTGCATGCCTAGGGCTGGGGGGAGGGGCACTGAGGTGAAATGGGAAATGGCTACAAACAGGCAAGGGTTTCTTTCCAGGATGATGAAACTATTCTAAAATTGATTGTGGTGATGGTTGCACAACTCTAGAAATATACTAAAACCCACTAAATTATACATTTTAATTGGGTGAACTGTATGGTATGTGAATTATATCTCAACAAAGCTGTTGTAAAAAATGTAATGGCAGATAACCAACTGGAAGAAATACTGTAACATATTTGATTGGGTAAATATTAATAACCTTGATATATAAGGAGCACTCAAAAATCATAAGTAAAACACTGACACCTCACTGGAAAACTGGGCAAAATCAATGAACAGACAATAAATTAGCAAACAGCATTGTTCTACTAAGTTAGCAGAGGTTTAAGAAACAGCAGTGCTCAATACAGAAGAAGGTGCTGGGACAAGGACGTTCTTGGCTACTGTGGCAGAGCCTTCATCTGGAGACCCTGCTGGGAAGCAACGTGGCAACAGACATCCGGGCCTGTTACCAAACACACACGCCCTTAGGAATCTGTCCTAAAGCGATACGAGCAAAAGTGCCTCAGGATTTATGTATGAGGTTGTTCATGGCATCATTATTTGTGGATATTGTTAATATCCACAAATTAGAAAGAACTTAAATGCTCAAAAAGAGGGAAATGGTTAGATAAATTATGGATCAACCACAAAACTGAATATTACACAGCGATTAAAAATGATGTTTTCAAATAAATTTAATGACAAGGAAAATTATCACAATGTAATGTTCAATGGATGAGGGATATAAAATTGCTTACAATATGATCTCATACATATGAAATACTAAAATTATATCAAAGAAATAGATCAAAGGGCTGGTAGAAATTATCTAGATGGTGGCATTCTGGGTGATTTTCATTCTTTCTTTATATTTCCCATATCTTCTGTGTTTTCTACAATAGGCACATTTTATTTCTGCTAAAAGAAAACAGAATTATATTTTTCTGAAATAGTCATCTACAGGCAAGTCTTTGGCCAGAGGAGATGAATAACGGCAGTGCTACTCCTTTAAAGGCTCCCATCTGCTCTGCACACACACTCCCCTCTTTTTCCCCCCAGTCCTGGGGTGGAGGCCATTTTAGAGACCCTGCCCACCCTCCCGGGGCAGCCCTGCCCTGCTCGACCTGGCTAAGGGCCCCCATCCATGTGCTCCAGCTCACCTAGGCTCTCTTATTCCTGGGGGGCTGAGTCTCTCAAAGAATAATAAAGCTGACAACATTGATGAAGCTGAAGGTTGAAGTTCTTTTTGTCCAAAGTGGTAATTATTCCAATAAGGAACACCTTAAAGGCTAATGAACCTTTAGAAGGCAGTGGCAAGAACGCCTCCTGGTGGGATTTTAGGCCTCTGGAAGAGGAGCGTGGAATCTTGCTCAGCCCACAAGCCCACTGCTATGGGAGCAGCCACCTCCTATGCTGCAGCCAAAGGCTCCAGTGTGGGGCCTGCAGGTATTATGCCGCTCAGCATGTAGAGCTTCACTTGGTGGCTGTGGTAGCTGAGCCCCGGTAGGGAAGGTCACTCTGAACACACAGTGCTCGTAGGCAGACGTCCCTGATGCTGCTTCTGCCCCCGGCCCCTCTGCCTCAGGCCTTTCCAAGGCATAGCCTCAGCTTGGCAACTTCTATCCCTCAGTCCCCAACAGCCTCCAATACTCATTCCTGTCCAGCACTAAGGAGTAAATAAGACCATCACACAAAGCCCACGTGCAGTCCCTGTCACACAGTGGTCACTCAAAAAATGTTAATAAATTGATCTGTAGAGGAGATGAGCCCTGCATTGGTTCAGCAGCTACGATGCTAGGCTACTTGTACCCCAAGAAGAATGAGATGACGTGAGGCTCACAGATGGGTTGGTCACAGGAAAAGGCAGGTCAGGAATGACGCCTGCACAGGTTTCAAGAATCTGTTAAATATGTTCAAAGAAGCAGCATTGCTGTGAAGCTGGGGGGAGCTGGGGAGATCGCATGGAGGAGGCCAGTGGGTCCTTTAAGGAGTGGGATTGCAGTGGACCACAAAGGGGAGGAAGGTGACATCTGAGCTGGTCCTTGAAGAAACTGGGGCAGAGGGCAGAGCTGGGGCAGAAGGCCACCACAGAAAGCAGGCAGGAGGAGCATCAGGTGGGCTCTGTAGACTAAGTCCCCCAAGAAGCCCCCCAGGAGGCCAACCCTTGTTCAGCACCCCCATCATAGTAGCCAAAGGGTCTGCTAGCCACTCAGCACATCATCTCAAAGTACCCATCTTCCCCATGTCCTGCCTAATTTAGACCTAAGTTAGGCAGGACATAGGGAAGATGGGGTGATTGCTGGGCTTGCTGGGAAGTCCAAGCACTCTTCATTATGGGGGCTTCACATAAACCTTCTGAAGGAGAAGGCATTTCTCCTAATTGGCATCAAGACCTGCTGACCTATGGAGGCCCAGTTTAAGCACCACCTCCTACCTCACTGCTTCTGCCTCCTCTGTCCTCCGTGGGACTCTCACCACCTTACAGCCCAGGCGCGGTGCATGCACCTGCCTCCACAGCCATTTCACTCGCTGCAAGGGAAGATCGCAGTGGGAGACCTGAATGCATCTGGATGTACGAGGGCCTCTCCTGGGCCCATCATCCATCCATCCATTCGTTCATTCAACAAACACAGACTGAGTGATCACAGTAGGCCAGACTCTGGATGGACACTTAGAAATACCACAATGAAAAGACACAGTCCTTGACTCCCATGTATTTAGCCTCCAGTTGAGACAGACAAAGGAAAAGGAAAAGCCTAGTGCTGCCGGCTCTTGGGTGACAGAAGCCTGCAGAGACCCCTGCGTACTGAACACAGGATGGCCAGTTCTGCAGGGAGGTGGGCGCTGGAGGCTGCACAAGAAAGGAGTGGACGGCAGTTCTACTAACCATGGGGGTTCCCCTCGGTCTTCGGTGGCCCTGCTCCCCAGCTGCAGGAAGCAGGTGCCCAGGACACCGGCACCCAGAGCCTCACAGCCTCAGCCACACACAGCCCGAGTTTGGGCCCCCTGCCTAGTCCACCTCATAGACACCTGAGTTTAGATTCATCAGAGGGCTCTGGCTGCCAGGGAAATCATGATTTATTTTCTTTCTCACTCACACACACACACCATTTGCAATCCTTTGTTCTCAGTTTCCTACACATTTAATTACGTTAGGCTAAATCTGATTTTCCCTCTTGGAAAATCTCCCTTTTGTTTTCTTTTAATTTCCCTTTCTTTCACATTACATTTGACAAAGTTGGGAGAGACAGCCAAGGTGGATGCAAAGGTGGAGCTGGGAGAGGTGCACGGTGGGCGCCCGGCAACGCAGGCCCTGTGCTAGGCACAGCAGCTGCAAGCTGGGAGAGGGGCCCTGTGCTTACATTTCATTCAATAACAAATACTTACTCTGGGAGGGTGAGGCCTACATTTGAACAGTACTTTCCAGGCTGCCTGAGGAGGAAGTCTGCCAGTCCTGCCCCTTCCTCCCCCTCCAGTTTCACGGATGCTTGGAGAGGAGGAAGGGAGCTGTCTGGGGTGAGCTGAGGCCAAGGCTGGCAGGAGGCTGTGTGCAAATCCCTAGAGTAGGAAGCATTCCTGGCCAGAGGCCTGAGAAATGAGCCTGAGAGGCAGCCTTAAGGAAAGACATCAAATGGATGGGAGGGAGGAAATGCTTATCAGTGAAATTCCTATTTCAATCTTGAAAGAAGAGGGAAAATGCTATTGATTTCCCCAGGCACATGGGAGGAGCTGGAGCCTGGGCCCAAGGGGCACATGGGCAGTGTACCTGCCCAGGGGCCAGGGCCTGGGCAGGGCAGGGCAGGACGCTGGGCCTGATGCTGCTGTCACTGAAGCCCTGGGTGGCCACGGAGAGGCCGTCAGCCCTGCTCAGCCTCAGCCCCTCCCTGTCTCCCTTCCCACACCCACTGCACTGCAACCCGCTCTCTGTAGCACTGGCCAGGGTGCTCGAGGCTATTAGTATTGTTATTCCAGGTAGGTCAGTTCCGTGTTCTCCTCCTCCAATCTCGCCAAGGGCTCCCTTCACACTTAGAGGGTGAATAAACTTCAGCCCAAGCTTGTTTCGCCACAGAAGTTGTTTTATTGGCAAACGGTAAATAAGGAGAACGTCTGAAACCATCGAACCCACTGGCTCAGATCCTTGGGTGAAACCACATACACCTCGTTTCATGTGCTATCATTTGCATATCCGTGTTCTACTGGAAAACAGGGTCTGTCACTGGAAGTACTTCTAGGAGACCAAAACCTCCCTTCTTCAATACACTTTCAAGTCATGTCATCATAGTAGATGTGGCACCCGATCACTTCAGAATGAAGTTCCTCCAGTTTCCAAAATCATCCCTACCTTTGTGATTGTGCCAAACAGGAAAGCTAGTTGTTGCCACTTGTCAGAAAAGAAAGTAGAGAGCAACGTACAAGCTGCATACCACTCAGCTCCTGCCTACTTCTCAGACCTTACCTCAACCACAGTCCCCTGGCACTGTGTGCCACCAGCCTGTGCTCCTGTGTGCTCCTTGGCCCCACCAAGATCTTCCCACCTCAGGGCCTTTGTACCTGCTGGGTCCTCTGGCTGGAGCACCCTATGCACAGCTGGCTCCTTGGCTCAGCTGTCCCCTCTCCAGAGAGGCCTTACTGGACTATCCATCTAAAGCAGCCCAGCCCCAGGCACTCCCTCTCCCATCTTTGTTAAAAAGCTCCCCAGGCTGTTCTCAAGTTCAATCAGGTGAAAATATCAGCACTTTAAGGCTATGTGCCACCTTTTCATGGTCGGCAGATCTCTGCCTGCCCCTGGAGGCATGCCAAAGCCACTAGGTCGGTGGTGCGCAACCAGGCCGTCTGAGGCTCCCGGGGACCAGGATGCCAGTGATGTTCGGGATGGTGAAGCAGGCACCAGACAGCACCAAGAATAGCACAGAAACTGGAGTTGGAAGCTGCAGTTCTGCCCGCAGAAGGATGTAGTCAGACTCCGTGAGCAAAACATAAGAGGGTGGTTGTTGGAATGGCCACACACAGGGGAGTCAGGTCCAGAGGTGGGAGTTCCTAACACCCCCCACACACGCCTGTAGCCCAGGGTCCTTTTGCTTCTAAAGACAGGAGTTTAATCTGCGATTGGTTGTGACCAGCAGTTCTCTCCCTCTTGAGTTCTATTATATAAGAAGAAAAGAAAATAAAACTAGAAAGCAAAAACTGGAAGAAATAGCTATAACAACCCATAAAGGAGCGGGTGATTTATGCCCACATGAAAGCCGGCTCCAGGTGGGCTGTCGCTGTGGAATGCCAGGGCCTTGCTGTATGCCACACTCCACAAAGGCCTGCCGGGCACCTGCTTCATGAATGACACATGCTCCTGCCAGGAAGGCAGGCTTCAAAATGTGATGCCTTTGGAAGGGTGCCCTGGACAGACGTGTCTCCTCCACTAGCCCGGAACCTCCATGAGGACACGTTTTCTCAGTTTTTAACAGAGTGCTGCCACCAGCACATACCCCATAGCCAATTTCATGAATTAAGAATAGGCATTTCTCAGTCCACCCAGATGCATGGTCTTCCTGCTAGAAGCAGCCTTCCCCTAAGAAACACCTGGCTACCTCAAAACTCAGCATCACTCTTGCATCCGTTAGTTTTCCTGGCTGTAAGCAACAGAAATTGACTTTGAATAAAAGAAACAGAAAAGGAAGGCTGCTTTTGGAAAGCTATGGAGAAGTTCTCAGAATCAAGGTAGGCCAGGCCACAGAGCCTGGGCCACACCACAGGGACAGTGTGGACCTGGCTAGACATTCCCAATGGCCCCTCTGCCACTGCCAACCCTCCAAACACTTGATGAAGGTGTATCTGCTGGGACGTAATGCTGAAGCAAAGTCCCTAACTCTGCCTGAATCTGTGAGTCCCTCCCTCGAGAGTCAAAGCCTTAGTCAGGAGCACACAGGTGGCTGAGCTGAGATCAGGTGCCCACACCCTAGATCCCTGGAAGTGGGTAGGAAGGCCACCTGGGCCCTTCAGATTTCCTGACACCCACAGGGCAGACCTCCCCCGCCCACCTGCCCACCTCCACCTGTCCCTCCCTGAGAGCCCCATCCCTTCTGCTGTCTGCCTCAAGGAGTATTTAGAAGATTCTGGGTAATATCCCCACCACTGTCAATAGACATAGGGCCACTACAACATAGAATCACATCTTCAACTTCCAGAGTGACTTTATTCCATCAGACTTTTTAAAAGTAGCTGAGTTTAAGCAGGAATAAGCTCTCTCTTGCTTGGTGTGCAATTGAGTCAGTTTTACATTCTAGTGTTTACAATGCTAAATCCACAGCCAGCAGGAAATACTGCTGCAGTTGTCACTTTAGCCACTGGTTACCAAGGAAGGCTGGGGACACTCTCTCAGGGGAGATATTTGGAAATAAGAGAAGCACCCTTACAGAGCTAAGCTGTTCTGAGCTGTAGGCTGGGTTGGGGGGGGTGGTTGTGACCTTGGCTAGAGGCAGGGGGCAGACAAAATGACCTCTCTTTTTGTCTAGCCCTCCCCTTCCCTGCTCACACCCTAGTGTGTCTGTCTAAATCATCCGCTCGCTCTCCCAGATGTGTCCTCTGACACATGGACTCCTCAGTATGCCGTGCAGATACCGCAGGTCAGGCTGCTACCTCCCAGGGTCTGCAATCTGTTCATTTCCCGTCCCCCGGCAGGCAGTCACTGATTCCTCCGCTGTCCTGATGAGAGGTGGGACCGCAGAGTGGGCACTGCAGGACAGACCACACGATGACAGTGCCAAGGGGCAAAGCTCCGCTCCTCGCTCAGTCTCTCCATACCTGTTAGTAAGGTCCCGAACAGTGGGGCTGCTGCCATTTTTCACGTTTTGGGGTATCAACAAGGTAGGTAAGTGAAGGCACTCCTGTGCGCTCGGCTTTCCTTTCTGACAAATGGAAATGACTCCCATCCTGTTTCACCCAATCACAAATGGTGTAAAGGTAGGGATGATCTGGGAGGTTGAAAGGCTCTCATTCCAAAGTGATCAGGTGCCACATCTATTATGAAGTCATGAAATGTACTTGAGAAAAGAGGTTTTGGTCATCTTGAATCACTTCCAGCCAACATTCCCTGTTTTCCAGTAAAACACAGGTATGCAGTAATAGCACATGAAATGATTGGTGTGCGTGGCTTTCACCCGAGGATCTGGTCAGTGGGCTCAGTGGGTTTTGACTTTCTCCTGCCTCACCACTTGCCAATAAAACAGCCTTTGCAGAGAAACGAGCTGAGAAGCTTGAGCTGACATCTACTCCCCCTCTAAGGGAGCGGGCCTGGGGGACCTTCATGAGACTGACCTGCCACAGCTGCAGGAGACATGGTAGTGGGGACAGAGAGCCAGGCACCTGTTGGCATGTATCCCATGTTAATTGGGGAAACAGGAGAAGAAATACACCAATTAAATGCAACAAACTGAACCACCACCTGGCCTTGGCCAAGACAGAAAGGTAGAAGAAAATGACGTTTTTCTGAAGTTATCTCCTCCTACATATCTATAGCTAAATATACAAAGAAAAGGGGATTTTTCTTGTTTTAATAAGCTACACACATTTACGAACATCCCAGGGCAAGGTAATCAGTGGAGGATGTTCTAAGTGTGCACCTATAAGCCAGCCTTGGGTAAAAGCCACTTCATTGACTGCCATTTAGTACTGCGTCCATGGAGCCAGCCTTTGAGGACTGTGACATTGCTTACTGGGCACACACTAGCCCACTGAGACGTGGCAGCCAAATCCAAACAACCGCACCAACGCAAACTGCAGTGATGACGCCTCAGGAGCAAATAAACTTGAGAAAAGAGATTTTGGTCACCTTGACACATTTCCAAGCAACAGTCCCTGTTTTCCAATAAAACATGAGAGGTGTGAGCACTGCAGACTGGGCACTGCGGGGTAGACCACACAATGATGGTGCCAAGCCCGTGTGGGCTAGGTGGAGGGCTGCTCTGTCCCGGAGCAGTGGTGGTCTCATTGCTCAGACATTGCTCAGTGGTACTGAATTTGTACATTGTATTTTCCGGAGATCATTGATTCCTTCTGGACAAGGCACCTGCAGATAAATTGCTGCCACCAGACAGAATGGCCCTTCATTAAGTATATAGAAAACCCTACTAGGCTCACCCTTGCAGGGAATAACTAAGAGGAAAGAATATGAAAATCAAGTTTAATTAGTATTGCTGTATCCACTTAAAAATATTTTGAATGCATTGTCAGGATGCAGGTTTTCTATACCTTGTTCTCTTGAAACCCATCAAAACAGGGGATAGGAAGAAAGAGAAAGAAAGATCAATTCTTCATTAAAATAAAGAAATGGCTGCCACTATAAACCACAGAGTAGAAAATGCATGAAATTTCAAAGATCATCGAAAGCTGATCCCAAATCTCCGCAGATTTTGGGGAAGATTTGGGTTTGAGTAGCATCCTAAAAGGCCCTGCAATAACACGAGAGCCACATAGGCCAGGGAAGCATGGGGACCTGCTCAGAAGGTATTCTTCTTTCTGTCTCTGTCTCCCCCAACCCCCATCTCCACTGCCTCCTGGCTGAGAGAAACTTCCAGAAGAGAGTGTGAAGGAGACAGAGAAGCAGCTTCAGTGCATCACAACCCACGGCACCCTCAGCACAAGGCACACACCTGTGCATCGCCCAGACACATGCTTTATCAGTACTCTGGAGTAGAGACCCCAGAAATACATCCAAAAAACCATTCTAAGACATACGGAAGAAAGATTTCTCCAATTACAGTCTTGAAACTACACTTTAAAAAGTCAAAATACATCCCAAGATCTAATCAAGACACATCCTGATGAAATTAGTAAACCTCAAAGATAAAGAAGGAATCCCTTGGGCATCCTGGTAGAAAAAAGCAAATCACCAGGTGAAAATGAGGTTTGCCCTCAACTGACCACAGCACTGTCAACGCCAGAAGACACTGAAGCAATGTCCATGAATTCCGAGCAAAGGAATTTGTGTGACCTATGTATTTGAAACCCAGGCAGGTTTCCCCCCAACCCCATGTACACAAATAAGCCAGAAGATTCAAGCACTGTCAAAGTTTCAGGGAACAGAGCACCCGTGAGCTATGTGTGGGGATGGGGGAGAGGGAACCACCTGAGAACGGGATCTGGTCACCCACAGAGTAAAGTCAACAAAAACACTTTCTATCCCAGTGTGGTTCTCAACATCATGGGGAGGTGGGGGTTATTAGAAATACAGACCCTTGGGCCCCACCTCAGACCTACTGCACCAGAATCCTCATTTTAACAAAGTCCCCAAGAAATTCATATGCACTTTAAACTTTAAGAACCACTGTTCCAGAACAAAGAAACCATGGTGGAAGGGCAGGCAACAGCAGCTGCGTGGCAAGGTAAAAGCAACTGGGCACTATGGCAGGGAACAGAATGTAGCAGCTACGACAAACCTTGTCAATGTAAAAGCAGTAACATAAGAAATCAAGAGTTTGGGGGTGGGGGGAGCAGGAAATTGGTAGATACTATGAAATTTAAAAAATGTGAATAAATCTCATCTTACACCCCTAAAAAAAATTTACAGAAATCGAAATAACTTGAGATGAAGAAAAATATTTCTGAACCTTACCAATTTTTGCAGTTTCATTTTAATATTTTAATCTATTAAATTCAAACCAAGCCTATTGCTTTTGATTTAAATATGTGTACAGTTTCTATTTTTGCAAACATGTTTCAACTTACCTAATTAGCTATCTTTCTATCAGAGAGAGCTGGGCACCAAATGTTAATGATTTCTTCTGCATGGGAGACTTTGAAGTCATTTTTTCTTTTTCTTTTTTTATTTGTACTTTTGTATATTACTTGATTTAGAAAAACAAATAATAGCATGTATCATTTTCACATAAAAAGTTCTTAAAAAGCATAATCGGAAACATCTTTATTTTAAATAACAGAACAGATTTAAATAATGTTCTAAGTTGTACTTAGATTTCATAAATCTTAAGGAAAAGATAATGTAAATGAGGTTAAAAGAAGCCAAATGGGGTGCTAAGCTGGCTAAAAACTTAACTGTTCACCATCACTAAACACTGCTTTCACATTATAATGCTAGGAAGACTCAGCAATGCCTTCCGTTAAGAAGTTTCTCAGGCAGTTGCAAACCCTCTCTGTCTTTCCAGGTTCTGGGCCCCAGGAGCAGCGTAAACTCACATCCCTCCTTGTCTGACCTGGAGAACAGAGACCCGGGAGCAGATGTGAGGGCAGTGGTTTGCAGCCCTGCCTGCGTTGAGAGTCATCTGGGAGGTTTGAGGCCCTCTAACTCCCTGGCCTCTCTGCAGAGTCGAATTCAGTTCTCTCTGAGTCACCTGAGAGCTGTTAAGGACTACAGGGCCCAGGACCTTGATGAAGGATAGGGCCTGGGCTTTCATATTTTCACCAACTTTCCCTGGGGTGATTCTGATAACCATCAAAATTTGAGATGCTGCTACTCCTACAGCTTCGGCCGTAGGAAAAGCTCAGTGTTTTCTGTATCCGCGTGGGCTCACCGAGGCCTGCCTTTGACTGTCTGTCCTCTGCTGCTCTCTGCACCTCAAAAAGCTAGATATAGGAAAGCCCTCAAATTATATCACCTTAGCTGCACAATAAACACTCGGGACCTTTCATTAATGAGTTTCCGAGCCATACCCCAGACCACTTGTTCTCCAATACTGATGGTACTGATGAGATAGGCCAGGGAGTCAGGGGGCCTCAACACCTCCCAGGTGACTGTCACCGCAGGCAGGGCTGCAAACCACTGCCCTCAGATCTGCCCCTGGATCTGTGTTCTCCAAGTCAGGCAGTCTCCTGTGACTGCACAACAGAGTACAACCGGCTAGACAAGTCCGTGCCCTGTGGCCACACCCATCCAGTGAAGGGTTTGCGAGCACTCAGTGCACCTATCTTTCTGATACCCAGATATGAGAGTTGTGTTCCCCCATCTCACAACACACTGAACCGCTGAAGAAAATAGTAACACTGAAGTTGTCTTTTAGGCCAGTCTCATCTTTTCATATACGAAGCAGCTGAGGACCAAGGTGCCAGGTGGTGGCCACGCCCTCCGTAGAACCAGGTCTTCTCCCGGCTGGCCCATGCCATTCCCACTGATTATGAAATGCCACCCACGCACTCATAACAAGGCACTTGGTGAGACAGATTATTTAACAGTGCCTCACAGCAGTAGCTTTCACCTCTCCCGCTTTGCTGAGAGAAGACTCCACAAGGGATTGCTGGCCATGGCGAGATTGCCCTGAGGTCTAGAATCCCTGGGATTTTTTAAGTCCACTTTCAAAGAGCTAGCTGGCTGAACATGCCAGTGCAGTCTTTGAAATTTATTCAGTCATATGATGGAGGCTGGGCTTTTCAAGGCTGTAGGGTGAAGTGGTTAAGACACAGAAGGGAGCCAGCCTGCTGGGGCTTAAACCCTGGTGGTATGACGCCGAGTAAACCATTTACTCTTTCTCTGTGCTCCAGTGTCCTCAGCTGTGAAACAGGGATAGCAATTATACCTGCATCACAGGGATGTGTGAGAATTAAATGAGTTCATACTGCAAGTGTGCATAGGACAACAGGCAGTATCTGGCACATAGTAGGCACCGTATGTTTGCTATGATTATTCTCACATTGTATCTACATGCCTGAATACAACTAGCTGTCTCTCCTCTTTCAGCTCCACACGCCAAGCCAATGCTTTACCCTGTGTGACCCCTACTGCTAGTTCACCCTCTAGTTGTTCCTCGGGAATAGGAACTCAGACACCAATAGTAGCTTTCCTGTTTTTTCCCTTCCTCTTCCCACAATCCTGCTCTGCCCTGATTTCAGCATAGCATCTGAGGTTCCCATGATTTTTTCATGGATGTGAAGACTGGCTGGGGCCTCAGCCCTCCCATTAGTAATAATTCTGTTAAATAACTGTATTCCATCAGCCTTGAGAAATGGGATGTCATCACCTGGTGCTGCCCTTGGTCCTGACCTGGTCAACATTGCAATCCATAAAGTAGAGGAAAAATATTTAACAAGATGTATATCAAATTAGGAAGTGACAGAAAGCTGGAAGAAATGACTAAAATGCTGGTGAGTAAGCTAAAACTCAGATTGATCACGGGGGATTGGAATTCTGGATTGAAGCCAAGAGAAGGTGCTCTTTATCCAGGACACATAAATTATAAAACGGGGAGCTTTGCGGCATACTACATGAAAGAGACTGAGGTGTGCGGGGGACCCGGCACTTCCTGCACTGATCCAGTGTGGGGTTGCATCTGGGAGGACCCACCCACTGTCCTCTGAATTGAGGAAGTCCCTTCCAAAGTATTCTGTACTATTGTGGAACCATAGGACGATAAGAACATCAGTGACCAGACTTTGCAGATCATTCATTCATTCATAGATCACCATCATTTATTTCAGGCCTTATCTTTGCAAGCAATTGGTCTAAGAGCTACTAAAAGAAGGGCTACACTTGTTCTGGTTCTTGAGAAGGTCTAACAGTAGGAGCTGGAAACCACCAGGAGGTACATTTGATGAAGCATAACCTTTTTAACAATCAGAAAGAAGTGGGCTTCCTGTCACAAGCTGTGTACAGAGGCTCTCAAGGTTGGTAAGGGAGCATCTAAAGAATTGCTACTGTGTTAGGCAGCTGGACCCCTTAGGTCCTCTCCCAAGGTGCCATTCCATGGTCCTATGAATCACATGATTAAGTTTAAGCAGCTCAACTTCAGAGAGGCTGAGTAGGAGGTAAACTGAGTCAGAAATCCTTCTTTCACACCCCAGCCAGCCAGCCTTCCCTTTGCCTCTAGGCTGCTCCTGACTCGTTCCTGTCTTGACTGGAACAAAAGTGACTCGTGATCCATGGAGTCTCACCCACCATACACATGGCATAATCCAAGAAGAAAAGTGCAAGTTAAATCTACAAGGGGCCGGGCGCGGTGGCTCACGCCTGTAATCCTAGCACTCTGGGAGGCCGAGGCGGGTGGATCGCTGGAGGTCAGGAGTTCGAGACCAGCCTGAGCAAGAGCGAGACCCCGTCTCTACTAAAAATAGAAAGAAATTATATGGACAACTAAAATATATATATAAAAAATTAGCCGGGCATGGTGGCGCGTGCCTGTAGTCCCAGCTACTCGGGAGGCTGAGGCAGTAGGATCACTTAAGCCCAGGAGTTTGAGGTTGCTGTGAGCTAGGCTGACGCCATGGCACTCACTCTAGCCCGGGCAACAGAGTGAGACTCTGTCTCAAAAAAAAAAAAAAAAAAAAAAAAAAAAATCTACAAGGGTCACCATGTTTCAGCTGTCAGGGTGACAAACATCAAAATGTTTGATACCAGATAGTGGTTGGCCCTCATACCTTGTGTGTTGGAGCATTACCTAGCACAATCTTTGGAAAGAAAATTTGGCATCATATATCAAAATTTAAAAGGCACACACTTTCCCACTCTATAACCCCATTTCTGGGAATGTATCATATAGATATACTTGAATTCCTACAGAACACTTTATTGCGTAAGGATGTTCATTGCAGCATTCTCTTTGTTTTTCTTTCTTTTTTTTTTTTTTCAGAGACAGGATCTCACTATGTTGCCCAGGCTGGACTCAAACTCCTGGGCTCAAGCAATCCTCCCATCTCAGCCTCCCAAGTAGCTGGGACTACAAGTTTGAGCCACCACACCTGGCATCATTCTGTTTTATTAGGCTTCAGCAACATATTCCTATCTTTTATTGTCATTTTTATAGCAGTAAAATACACATAACATTTATCATTTTAACTATTTGTAAGTATGTAATTCAGTTGCGTTAAATCTACTTATAATGTTGCATAACCATTACCACTATATATATCCAAAATATTTTCATTGTCCCCAACATGAAATTCTGTACCCATCAAACAATAAATTTCCATTTCCCTTTCCCTTTCACTTCTGGTAATCTCCATTCTACTTTCTGTCTCTATGAATTTGCCTATTCTAGGTACCCTATGTAAGTGGAATCAACATTTGTCCTGTGTCTGGCTTCTTTCACTTAGTACTGTGTATTGTTTTAAGGTCCATTCCTATTGAAGACTATATAAGTATTTCATTCCTTTTCATGGCTGGATAATATTCCATTGACTGTATATACCATGTTTTGCTTATCTATTCATCTCTTGATGGACACTTGGGTCGTTTCCTGTGGTGAACAATGCTGTTATTAACATCGGTGTACGAATATCTGTTCAAGTCTCTGCTTTCAATTCTTTGGTGTAGCATTCTTTTTGATGGTAAGAAGGTTGGAAACAACCACAGTAACTATTAATAGAGGATCAGAAGTAAGTTATTGTGCATCCATACATTAGAATACTATGCTACCCTTTCGAATGAGGCAGGTTTATCACTTCTGGCATGAAATGATCTATCAGATATATTATCTGGGAAAGAGGAGGAGAAGGAGAAGGAGAGAAGGAAGCAGCAGCAGTGTGGGGGGAAACTGAGAGGCTGCCTGAAGCGCACACTCTCTCTGGAAGGCTCCACAAGAGCCAGTGAGAATGCTGCTTTGGGAGGCCACCTGGCCCAGGGTCAGCAGGGAGGGAAGACTTTGCTATTTGCCCTTTATACTCTTGGAAATATTTTAATGAACTAAATGTTTTACCTTCTTGCAATTAATCAATATATTTTTAATTGGCATACGATCTCTTAAGTCCTGGGTCCAGCAGCAGGTGGAGGTGCGTGAGGGCCGGGAGACTGCAGAGCAAGCCTGGGAGAAGAGGCAGAGGACAGGCTGATGTTTATCACTGCCCGCCCTCTACATCACCACCACTGCCTCTAGCTTCAGACACCCAGCTCACTGCCAACCGCTTCCTGGGTGCCTTGTAGCCTCTCGATCCCAATCCTCCTGTTTCTTCTTTTCTTCTTCTCCTTCCCAGAGAAGTAATTTGGAGAGCTGCAAGATGAAAGGTGCAGGCTCCCCCCGCCTGGCTGCTCAGGCCTCAGCCTGTCGGAGAGAGAGGCCGTGAAGTGAGGCTTCAAAGTTGCAGGAACACCCTGCCCCGAGGAGGGTCAGTGCTCCATCAGGAGAGGCTGCCGTCACCCTCCTCCAGGGCGGATACATTGAAAAGGTGTCTGCTCTGAGCCAGCTGAACAGACCTCACAGGATGATAATCAAATCATATTTGAAAATGAGATGAAGAGGGGAGTCAGAACAAAAGCCTGTGAAAAGAAAAATAAGGTGGAAGTTGCAGAAATTGGTGTTCTGTATTCTAAGGCCTTCCTGGCTCCTAGCAGAGTTTGAGATTAGTGTTGATAATAGCTTCACCATAGGACCACAAAAAATCAATGGAACTGGGACCGAGGCAGGATCCATTTATCTTCTTGGGGTGAAATAGAAGGTGTGATTTTAAAAAGACAAATTATAACGAATGCACGTAATTGATGTGCATACACAGAACCATGCGAGGAGGGCCAACTGCACACAATTGCACAATATCAGGCATTATGCTCATCAAGGGTTTCTTGTAACAATGCCAACCCCAGGGCACAGTTCAAGTACTCTGGAGAGTAGTACTAGGAATTGAGTTCTAGAATATGCTGCATTATTTTTGCATGGTTAATTATTTGTTTGAAAGGGTGATGAAGACTACTGAAAGAAAAAGCCAATTTGCAGGGCCTGCTTTATAATGAAATTACTTGCTTAGGACAGGGCTCCAGAGGTCACTTAATCTATCCCTCTGCCTCTCATTTAAATGGAGTGTTTATCCCTTGAATTAATTGTTTTCCCCTAAAGGCCTTTATTTATATGTTTCCCTCATAGAGCTGTATATATAAAACATATATAATATATAGATACCCTTTTCCATGGGCAAGAATCATGCCTCATCACCTCTATGATGTCAATACCTGACACACAGAAGGCTGTCAAAAGATGTTTTATTTATCAATTGATTAATTCATTAATTAGGAGAGATCTCCTTTTTCAACAGAAGGCTATTTTTTAAGTTCAGAGCTGGGTCGTTTACATCCAAGCATTCTTATCCAGCTGGCAGTTCTAAACCAGTCTAGCTGAGGATTCAAGTTAGTCCTTGGAAAAGTACATCGCCAGGGAAGGGGCGGGCATGGAGGCAGAGGGGGCGAGAGAGCTACTGACAGTGTCTGGAGAGTACTGGCCTGGGGCCCAGGGGCCCAGGACAAGGGCCATCCTCACAGACAGTGTGCTGTGTGTCTACAGCCTGTGTACTTAACATCTCTGGAGATGGAAGTATGGAGCAATACCTGAAACACCAGGAAGATGAGAAAGAGCGAGCCTTGGTCCTCCTGGCTTAATCAAGGCCACTTCCTGAAAGCTTTTCTAGCCTTCTAGAAAGCCAGTCAACGTTAGCATGGGGCCACAAGGCCACCTAAAACAAGGTGCTTTACAGGCTGTCTGGCGACGCTGCCCCACATCATGTCTACAGGCTTCCTCTGCCCCTGGGCTGGGCCAAGGGCTGCCAGGGGACCCTTTCATCCTTCTCTTCCTTTCTTCACAAGGCCTGGGCTGTGCCCTGCGCTGCCCTCCTCCGAAGATGAGCCCTCCTCCCTTACTGAGATGCAGGAGAGAGGAAGAGTGAGCACCCCCTCACCCCAGCCCCGCCACCTTAAGATATCTCTACCACAGTCCACAGTCCTCCGTCCAACAAGTCCCCGGCACTTTCCTTGCCCGGGAACCTTGCTAGTCACAATAAGCACTCAGGAGCTCTCAGACCACTCCTTCTCTCCTCATATCTGATTTCATCCTTTGCAGATCAGATTCAGACTGGCTTTTTCAAATATTCCTTCTCTGTCTTGCAAATTGCTCTTTCTAGTCACAATCTCCTTCCCTTAGGATACAAAGCCTATTAAATCTTCCCCATTCCAACAACAGTACCCAAAACATAAAAGCTTCTGGCATGCTGGTTTTCCCCAAGCTCTCTTTCTTCTCCCCTTTTTCTTTTTAAATGTATACATAACTGCTTCCAATTCCTTGACCCACTCAGCCTTCCAACTCCATCATGGTTCTGAAACCAAAAGTCTCCAGTCATCAAATCTGGCCCCGCCCCTGGGCCCCAGGCCCCAGGCCAGTACTCTCCAGACACCGTCAGTAGCTCTCTCGCCCCCTCTGCCTCCATGCCCGCCCCTTCCCTGGCGATGTACTTTTCCATGGACTAACTTGAATCCTCAACTAGACTGGTTTAGAACTGCCAAAAGCCCGGCCATCAAATCTACCTGACTTGCCACCCTTCACGGCCACTCGGCTGACACCGACATCAGGGACCCGTGTCCCCAGCACAGCCTGTGTGCCCCGTGCTCCTGCGCTGCTCTCTTCCTACCTCTCTGACTGCAACTTCTTTGTCTCCCTTCCTGGCGTATCTTCCTCCTGCTGCTGCTGCCATGTCCCTCAAGGTCCAGTGTTCTGTCCTTGCTCCTTTTTTTCTCTAGCTCTACATTCTTTACTTTGGCAATTGTATCCCAGTTTGACTTAAAAAAAATATATCTATTAAAAACTATGAACCAGACACTGTGTTAGGCACTGTTGGTGTCCTGGTAAATTACAGTTCTTTCAAAAATCTCACACAAAGCAGAGGAGACAGACAGGTAAACAAATGATTCAACACGATGAATGGCTCAAAATGGAGATAGCAGCCCCAAAGCACAAAGATGACAAAGAAATGTGGAAACCTCATAGCATATTCTATTTAAATTAATACTGACAAACAGCCCAGTGTCAGAGTGGGGCAGCGGGTACCTGCCTCAGAGAGGGATTGAGAAAGCTACCCATGCTTATCCTGACTCTACTACCTGAATGCTCAAACAAAAAGGTAATAAGGCCCTCCCCCTGGCTCTGCCTCAGAGATCCAGGGCTACTACCAGTGAGGAATTGGACTGCATTGTAAGTCAGGAAAGTTTCCATCTCACCACTTACACTCTCCTCCCCACCCGGGAAACAACTAGGCAGATCACAGCTCTCCAAGGACTCGAAGGGGGACAATGCATTCTGAGAGCTGTTGGTCTTGGGGGAAAAACACTTTGTAAGAGGGGTGAAGACAGTAACACCCCAGAAGTGGTGTGTGCAGGGAACTGTATTTTTCACATATTGCATCAGACTGCAAGAACCAAAGAACTAGATGATTTAGGTCAAAGGAAGATGCCACCTGAGCAGAGCAGAGATACACCAAGGAAAAACCTTCTAGATATGAAAAACTGGACTGCAACCTGCATACATGGGTCCCCACAGCTGGTGCAAAATGAGAAGGGAATTAAATCACACCAAAAGTGGACAGAAATGGAGTCCTAGGACAAGTCACTCACCATGTCAGTGAAACCTCACTAAGCCTCAGCAAAGCCCATCTTGCTTTAGAGTAAAAGGGAAAACGCTAGCTATGACACAAACGTGAACATCATTCAGTAGCATCAGAGGAAGAGCACCCCTCTAAAAACGAGCTACTGCAGAACTGAGAAGAAAAATTTAGAAAACTGCTTACTTTTCAGGAGTATAGAAGCAAGCATGGCCTCTAAGTCAGAGGAGCAGAAAGTCACAAGAGGGGAAAATCAGCAGGATGAGATGCAAAGGAAGGTGCATTCAAAATGGAAGAATAGCAGGGAAGCTAAAAATGTAATCACAGAAACAAAGCCACTTTGCAGGCAGGAAAGAGTAGTATTGAAACTTCAGAATATCACATTGGTAATATAGAAAACAAATGTGAAAGAAATTTAAAAAACTGAGCAGAAGGTGAAAGATCTGGAAAATAGAAAATGAAGAACCACACGTAGATAATGAAGATTCCTAAAATAGAATGCACCACAAATGAGGCAGAAGATAAATGAAAGATGTAATGTAATAAAATGTTCCTGAGCTGAAGATAAAGGTTCCTGTGTACAGACAGATGGGCTCACCAGGCAAAATCAGCAAAAGGAGACCCTAGATGCATGATGGAAAATAATATAGATATTGTCACAGAGAGAAAGTGGCTATTCGCAGTTGGGTAATGTGTCTTCATACATCCAGGTGACACTGAACAGATCTGAGAACTGAGGAAACGTGGGCAATGACGGAGGGGACATTTGCAATCAGCGGGAAAGGCTGAGACGCAAGCTAGCCACAGGAAAACAAGTTAAATCCCTGCTTTATACCAAATCCCCAAATTAATCTCTGCTGAATTAAATATTTAAATGAAAAATTGAGTCATGAAAGAATATGATAAAACACAGATGACTATTTACACAACTTTAGAGTGAGGAAGAACTTTTAAAGAAGGAACTAAAGGGAAAAGCACACAAGGAAAAAGACTGATAGACTAGACGACATAAAAATTGCAAGTGCTGCTGCAAAACAATAATAGTTCTAAATCAAATTATGAAACTAGAAAAATGAAATACGTGTGACAAAGGTTGATAACATTACCATCAATGGAAAAATAGGTAAAGAATATAAATAGGTATTCCCAAAAGAACTACAAATACATTTTTAGTTAAACTGCTAATCGAATTTTAAAATCAAAATCAAAATAACTTAAGATTTAGATTTTTTCCACTATCAGAATAATATAGAATCGAAAGACTTATAATTATTATTGTAAATATTAGGGGAAAACTCACTGTCATGGGCACCAGGTCTGAAGGGCACATCAGCATAGCATTTCTGAATGGCCATGTGGAACTTTTATCAAAAGCCTTAAAAATGGGGAAAACTTTATTTTTTTATTATTTATTTTATTTATTTCAGCTTATTATGGGGGTACAAAAGTTCAGGTTACATACATTGCCCATGAGGGGATGGGTGTATACCTACATGATGAGTGCAATGCTCTCTGTCTGGGGAATGGACACGCCTGGAGCTCTGACTTGGGGGGATAGGCGGTACATGGGAAAACTTTAATACAAAAATTTTACTTATTGAAATTTATCTTGAGAATATCATCCAGTAAGCTATCAAAACTATGTGAACAAGAGGCATTATTTAGATAGAGGTAATATTTAGGTATTATTTATAATAGCAGGACACAAAACTGAAATTACCTTGATGTCTAAGTTTAGTGAAATAAGTCACTGAATTTAATTTAAGGCAAGTGTTAACATGATTACACGGGCTCCCATTGACATGGAGGGGAGAAATAATATATTGTTTTAAAAAAAGTCATATAAGTATGTAGCACCATTTTTGATCAAAGAAGTACACATACACATACATACGCAGATACACTCTACACCAAAATATTAGCAGTACTTATGTCTATGTCATGGGAATACAGGAGATTTTTTTTCTCTATGTTTATTTGTATGTCTACTTTCTCTATATATGAATTATGTATGAATTTTGAAAAAACTAGTTTTAAAATGCCAAACAGTGCAATTGCTGGGTCATATGATCAGTACATGCTTAGTTTCATAAGAAACTGTGATACTCTCTTCCAGAGGGGCTGTATCATTTCACATTCCAACCAGTGATGAAAGCAATCCAGTTTCTCCACATCCTCACCAGCATTTGTTGTTACTGTTGTTTTTCATTTAAGCCATTCTGATTGGTGTACAGTGATATCTCATTGTGGTCTTCATTTGCATTTACCTAATGCTTATGATGTTGAACATCTTTTCATGTGCTTATTGGTCATCTGTAGAAAAATCAAAACCTATGTTCATTTAAAATCCTATACATGATTGTTTGTAGCAGCCTTATTTGTAATTGCCAAAAACGGTATGACTCCATTTATACAGCATCTTGAAATGACAAAATTATCGAGATGAAGAACAGATTGGTTGCCAGGGATTAGGGCTTAGGGAAGAGGAGGAGGAAAGGTGCTGGCTATGGCTGTAATCGAGTGTCACCAGGGATGCTTGCACTATGGTTACAAAAGATGTTTCCCCATTGGGGAAAACTGGATGAAGGGCAAACAGGTCTCCCTGTATGATTTCTTACAAGTTCACCAGAATCCATAAGTATCTCAAAATTAAAAATTACAAAACCACAATGGACATGAAAAAAATACAATGCAATGCAACAAGGGAAGTTCTATGACATAGCTATGCAGAGATCACAGAGAAAGCTTGCAGGTGGAAGACATACAGTGGGCATTTTGCCTCACAAGGGAGTCCAGAGGCCTTCCTGGAGGAGGCTATGACTGAGGAGTTGGGAGGTACTGCTAGGAGCAAGAACATGCCCAGGCTTAGGCTGACAGGATGCCACGCCAGTGGGTGATGATGGTACCTCTGGAGGCTCATGTGTCTGCTGGGCACAGGTGAAAAGAGTACAGACATGGAGAGGGGATGCCCTGGGAGGGGTGAAAGTTTTCCCACTATGTCACGTTATTTCATGTTTTTATCATATCATTCACTTACTTATTCATTCATTTATTTGTTTAACAAATATCCTCCATGTGCTAGATGCTGCATCATGCCCCAGGGATAAAACAATACATAAAAGACCACCTTTCCCACCCCGATCCCAGCGAAGATCTTGGGGGGGAGACAGAGAAGTAAGCAGACAATACAAAAATACATCATTGTGTGACAAGTGCCACGACAGTACATACATTATGTACACATGGAAGGGGTACCTAACCCTGGAGGCCTTCATGGAAGAAGTTGCATCTGGGCTAAAATCTGAAGGATCAGTGAAAGAAATCTGCATGAGCAGAAAGTGGGGAAGGATGGCCTTCTCAGCAAAAGGAATCAACGGCTATACAATGGGCCAGAGATGAGAATGTGTGTCACAGTTGGGGAACCCAAGATGTTAAATGTAGCTGGAACACAGAGCTGGAAACCTGGTAAGATGTTAAGTGAGGCTGGAAAACTCATCAAATGTAGGATCCCATAAGGCCCTGAATGCCATGCTAAGGAGTGTGGATTGACCTTTATGGGTGATGGGGGAGCCACGGAAGTCTTTTCCATGGGGGAGGCTCATGGTGAGAACTGGGCTGCAGAAAGACTGACTTCGCTGAAAGCAGTGCGGGAAATGAACTTGGCAGGGGCAGGGAAGCTCCTCCCCACCCCCGTCTGTGCCGCAGGCCGGCCCTGGGCGTCCTTCAGAGCTGTCACACAGCTTCCTGGGCTCCCTGTGCTGTGGTCAGTGCAGGTCCCCTTAGGAAGCACTGAGCTCTGATGGTTTATGGAGTTCTGAGCTCCTGGGCCAAGCTCACTCCAGGCCCCGATCAATTGCTCCCTGTCACAAGCAGATCTTGTTCTAGTTCTTTACTTTCTGGATCATAAAGTTGTCCTCTGTGTGACTTAGGAGGCTCTCTGGTGCTGGACATTTATAACCCAGAGATACCTGAGCAGTCAGCAGCCCCCATTAGTGTGCTGCTTGACAATTTAGCTGTCCCCTCCAAGGCCAGGAGGAGATCTATCTGCTTCCCCAGGTTTTGCTCGCCTGGCATCAGGATGGGGCTGGATATCTTCCCAGGCCGTGCTTTGGCAACAGGGTAGCCGATTGCTTGTGCTGCTTCGGCTTGGAAAGGCACAGAGCAGGCACTGCAGACCGGCAACCTCACCGGAGGGAGGAAGGGGGACAGAACCCCCTTCTAGCCAGGACTGTCCAGAACAAGAACAATCTGGGGAGAGGCTTTCAGAACAGGAGACACAGGGCAGTTAACCAATGAAAACAGGCCAGGGGCTGGTAGAGCTGGGAGCAGGGAGCCTACCAGTCAGCCCCAGACTCTGGTGAGAAGCTAGGGTGCAAATGGTCAGACGGGGCTGGAAGCACACCCCTCATCACGAGTATCCAGTGGCCACAACAATGGGCCAGTGTGGTTTAGGTCAGGAGGGAGGAATTCAAGTGTCCAGGGAAGAGAGTATGGGAATAAGAGAGCCTGTGTGATCCTGTTGCCTCTCCTGCCTCACCGTGGGTGGAGAATGAACGGGACAGAGCTTGCTCTCAAAGAGCTCACAGCGTGGAGGGGCTAAGACAAGACAAGGTTGCCCCTCCCCACCCCATCTGACTCCATGTACTGTTTCCTTTAGGCAGCACCTGCCAGGGCTGTGGGTCCAAGAGGTTTTGAGGCCAAAGCACCAGGGAAGATCCCTCCACCGGGCAGGGACGATTTTGTGCTTATGCTCAAATGCTTAGGACAGTGCCTGGCACATAGTATTAAATAGATGCTCGGTCTGTGTTTATGGGATGTTTGTCTTGCTTTAACTCCTTTTTTTCAGGAAACATGAACACAAAAAGCTTGCTTTTGCCACATTAACCAGAAGCTTGGGCAATGTCATCCTGGGACCAGAGGGAAGTTTGAAGCATATACCTTTTGCGCACAGAGAGCTATACATGACTGGTTCTCTCAGAGACAAAGCCAGGTTCCCACAAGCTTACAGCTTGAAATGAGAGATTCCTGCAGAGCTGGGCCCTGAACACAGATTTCAGGCCATCATCTCTCCCCAGAGCAGCCTGCCACTCCCCAGATCACCCCCTCGGGTGCTGGGCCTGTGTCTCAGCTATAAATCACAGCTTCCACGCCCCAGCGGTGCCTTTGAGGTCCCAACATCAAGCTTGTTTAGAGTGTGACCTTTAAAAAAAATTAAAAAGGAAACTCATTTTTTTCTCATAGGTGACCTGAGATTAAGGTTTCTAAAATGCAGCTGGAAAAAGTGGAGGCTGAGCAAGTCTCAGGGAGGGAAGGAGAACTGAAATACACAGCTCTGAAGGTCGGCCCACCTCTACACTTACCCATCCGTGGGAAGTCGTAAAAACGTTTCGCCACACACCACAGCCTGGAGAAGGAAAGAAATTCTCAGCATGGGGAGCAGAAGGCTGTGTGGGCAAGTGACAGGGGCTTGGCCTTGCTTGAGGGGTCAGTGAGGCTCCCTGAGGACATGACATTTGAGCTGATATCTGACTTAGGGACTGAGGAGTGAAGAAAGGGATGAAGAAAGGGAGGGGCAAGCGAGGCAGAGGGATCGATACTGGAAAGGCCTTAAGTGGGAAGTGAATGTGGGGCAGGCAAGGAACAAAAAGCAGGCCTGCAGTAGGGGTACCCAGCAAGGGGGAGGGTGGTTTGCACGGGGTTAGGGGTGAGGCAGGCAGATCACGCAGGTCTGTGAGGCCAGTGCCTGAAGAAAGAGTGAGTTAGGGTTCTGAGAAGTCCCTCTAGAGCCCCTCATCTGGAGGGTTGGAAAGGAGCACACCGAGGGGGAATTTAAAATAATATTTTTCTTTTCAGGGCTGATACCTTTATAGAAATACAAACTGCAGGGCTTCACTCTGAAGCAGGGAAACAATTCGAATACCAAGGCTTTACCCTCACCAGCACCCCAAACTCAAGGAAGATCAGCCCTGGTTGGAAGCATTTAACAAAGTCCAAGAGAGAGAGAGCAGACAGTGCTGCCATCAGTGACTGCACGGTGAAGCTTCCAGCCCTCCTCCAGCAGGGACAGAAAGGTGCATGGGAGGAATACCCAGGCTCTGTGTAAAGACAAAGGGGCCTCACACAAAGCGCGTGGAGTCCGGGAGAAGTCACCCACTCCCACTCCGCATCAGTGCCAACAAGGTCTGCACAGAGCTGCCCTTCAGTGTGAGCAAAGGAAAAGAAATGGCAGGGCACGTATGCAAACTCATTGCCAATCACATCAAAGTAAGAAGGGCAGCAGCGTAGCATGAAAAAGAAAAAGAACTCGGTCTGGAAGAAAAGCTAGCCCAAGAAATAGAAGAAAATTATCCATAAAAGTTTATTTTCAAAAGAATTCAGTAACAATACAAAACCTCAAAAACCAAATGATAAAACAATAGAATAAAATTTAAAAGGGAAATTGTAGATTCAAAAAACAAATTATGGATCAAAATAACAACATAATTGGCCCTCCGTTTCCACGGGTTACACATCTGCAGAGTCAACCAACCACAGATAAAAAATATTTGAAAAAAAAACCACAATAAAAAATAACAATACATCAATAAAAAACAATACAGGTTAAGAACTATTTACATTGTGTTAGGTATTATAAGTAATCTAGAGATGATTTAAAGTATATGGGAGGATGTGTATCGATTATATGCAAATACTACATCATTTTATATCAGGGAGTTGCGCATTCTTGGATTTTGATACCCATGGGTGTCCCAGAACCAACCCCCACAGATACCAAGCGGCAATTATATTATAAAACTAATAAATAAAGTAGAAATGCTATAAAACTGACGGAGTTTAAAACTGAGCTATTAACATGGAGAAAATACATGAAAAATAAGTTGGTAGCAAAGAAAATGCTCAAAAAAATATATATAGTACATGGAGGACAACCGGTATCCCTAAAGTAGAGGCCCCAGCCAAAACCCAAAACAAACAAAACGGTATTCAGACAGCTAATAGTAAAAAAATTTCCTTAAAATGAAGGAAAAATCAGAGAGTCAAAGGCATAGCCTGGTGAAACTGCTGAACTTCAGAGACCCAGAAAGAATTATTCAGTCAGCAAACAGAACAAGTAAATCACCTCAAAATGAATGCACAGGCTAGCCTCAGACTTTTCTATAGCTATGTGGACAGGCAGATGTTCTTGCGAATGTAGAACCCCAGGTAAGGGAGAGTCCTTCCAGGGGGAAAAGTTATTTGATAGTGAAATTCAATCAACCAAGATATAAATTAATGGATTCAGTATGGGAAACTGTGATAACACAACTGAGAATCATCACATTCTTCTAAATTCTGAAATAAAACTAAAACACTCTGAAGTTATTATAAAACTTAAAATGAAAAAATTATTTTTAAAAATTAGCAAAAATTGGGAGGTGAGGAAAGGTGAAGAAACAGAAGTATGGCAACCTCTTCATCTTTCATAGCAATGGATTAGTTACAACTATTTAAAATTGAAACATGAAGTTTAAAATAATTATTCAAAACTCATTGCTTTTGTATCAATCTTTCTTAAGCCTAAGAGAATCTTGTGGGAAATAATATGTATTTTGTGGTGAAGAAGCATTTATCACATGTAGCAGTTCCTTCCATTTATATTACTTTATTTTTCTTCAGTTACATTTAACAAAATTAAATTAATGTTTTAAGGATTACCATTATCACATTTTTCTAATGTTAGTTTTGAATTTCTGTCTTTCTCACTATAGTGAAGACAGGTAGCTTCTATACCTAAAGTGACATTGACCCAAATTATTTAACAATGGTAATTTTTGGATTATTTTGAGTCATTTTTATTTTCTTCATTTTATAAATACACATATACACACCTGTCTTTTCCGAAATGTTAATAGATAGGTGTAACTTTAATAAATACAGGGTCTTTTCTAAAAATAAAAATGTCACACATAAAAAGAATATCAATAGCATTGCACATAAGTTAAAGTCACAATGATGATTTCCACGTTAGTTAATTCCTATTTGCTAGCCTCTAATGCTAGGACATTTTCAGAATCTCCCTCTCCACAATTTTGATAAGGCATTTGTAATTTGCCCCCTCTGATGCAGGAATGCACACACTAATTCACTTTCTCCCCTGTCTTGTCCTCCAATCAAATACTCGGAGCTTTTCTGATGTACGTCACCTGTTACTTGATCCTGCCTCACTGTTTTTACTGTGGTGCCAGACACACACAGTAATCAGAAGTTTGAAACATTTGCAGGAATCTTTAACTTACTCAGAAAAGCTCTGTCGGTGTCTAATTCTTCAGCCCCATTCCTGGCCTAGAACTCTAATCTCTCCGGTCAGGCATATCTCAATCCCCTTCCCAGAGCAGACACAGACACCAGAAACCACTCCCAAGTCTTCCTCCAAGACTGAACTGTGAAACGTCTTCGGTTCTGCCTTCCGCCCACTCTCTTTTCTCCTAACACCCACAAGTTTCTCTATTTCTAAATTATGCCCAACAGCAGTGACTCAAACCCTTAGTATCGTGGAACAGAAATTCCCCTAGTATACAGAAATAAATCCAAGGATACCAGAATTTCATAAAAAGAGAATCTGTGGTTGGGGAGGGATTACTGTACATACAAATCACTGTGAGTAATGCAAGTAAAAGCCACATTGACAGGGATACCTGAATACTTGCACCGAGTATCTGTCGTGGCCATGACAGCTGCGATACATGGGTGGGGGAGGAGTGTGCATCTTCCAGTATTGATGGTCCTGTTTTCAGGCTAATGGTGCATTCATTTAGTGTGGATGCTCTTATTAGGGCAGTTAGCACTTCAAGACACAATTCATAGAACCTGACAGTGATTAGTTCTGCTCATATTTACTCATTTGATTAGGCTAGCTACTCTTCTTTGAAAAACAATATAGTTAGACTGTCCTACGACTGTGATTGCACACATGAAGTTGAAGACAAAGGAATGCCAATGCAAGGACTAGTGAATAATTTGTCCAGCAAATCCCATTTGCCTCTCTTCAGCTCCCTCCTACTTTTGTGTCCAGCTCTGAGCCCGGGACTTTATATCATTATCTTTCTACTTAACAGCTCCCCTGGGCTGGCAGGAATTCCACAGCAGAGTCATGTACAGTGGCTCAGAAGGACAGAGCTACTGGTTTAGACTGAAGAGCTAGGACGTGCGCCTCCCTCCCATCCCAGTGTAAGGCCATCTTTCTTGATGGATACCAGCTGAGACTCGAACAAGGCCAAACTCCATGATTTCTATTTGACCTTGGGCAAGCTAGTCACGCCTCTGGGACTCACGGTCCTCCTCAGCAAAATGGAGCTGATAAAACAATGTATCCCATAGGGTGGTTGATTTAGTCTTCTCATGCCACCCTAACAAAATACCATAGTCTGGGTGGCTTAAACAACAGAATTTATTTTCTCACAGTTCTGGAGGCTGGAAGTCCAAGATCAAGGCATTAGCAGGACTGGTTTCTGGTGAGGACTCTTTCCTTGGCTTGCAGACAGCACCTTCTCACCTGGTCTTTTTTCTATGTGTGTCCACAGAGGGAAGGAGCTCTCTGGTTCCTCTTTCTATAAAGACACTAATCCTATCAGATTAGGGCCCCATCCTTGTGGTCTCATTTAACCTTAATTAACTCATTAAAGGCCCTATCTCCAAATACCATCACATTGGGGTTAGGGCCTCAACACAGGAATTTTGCAGGTACACAATTCAGTCCATTACAGTTGTGAGGATTAGGTAAGTCAATGCATGTTATGCACTTAGGACAGTGCCTGCACATATTATGTCCTTAATAAATGTTACCAATTATTGTTTTATTATTATTGCTGTTATCGTTATTATTGTCACGACAAGCTAACATTTGAAGAATAGTAAGTGCCCAGTATTTTATGCTTAAGTTTCCTCTGGGTAAGTATCTTGATGGGCTGTGTAAGATAAGAAAGGGAATGGCCATCATCCTACGATCAGGTTAGTCCAGCTGTTCCCACACTTGGATCTGCCGGCGGTGAGAAGGCCATATTGAACACAAGAGGATAAATGCAATGTAGTGAGACTTTCACAAAGACTGAATTTTGACAAACATTTTCATAAAGATTAAATTCTTAAATGTTTAAATTTTGAGATTATATCTTTTTTCTATTTTTCTATGTTAAACTGACCTTGCTTTAAAGAATGATATACCAGTGATGGTAAGTAGCTCTCTTGCTTTTGTTTAGGGGGGGGTGTGTGTGTGTGTGTATGCGTGTGTTTTAATATCCTTAAATGGAAAGCTTATAATAGTAATCTGATATTTTAGAGAACGTTTTCAGTCCAAAAGTCTGGAGCCCACGGCTGGACTAAGGTCCAACATGAGCTGAAGAATAAGTGTGCTCTGTCCCAGGCTTCCATTTTCCATTTGTGTAAGTGGGATCGTGACATCATTTGGGTGTTTCCAAGTGCTTTGGCTGATGCTGAACCTTGGTCCCTCAAGCTAACAGCTGGCACTGGCTGCGTGTTGGCTGGGATGCTCAATGCCATGCACACAGACAAGACATATATCAATGTATATGCTTATTTGTGCAGAATGGCAATTGAGGAAGCCCTGTTTAGGCTGCACTGCGGTTGACAGGAACAACTTAAAAGGAACCGTCTAAGAGACAAAGCACCCCTAGTTGGCCTACCCTTGATAAATTCACTAAACACTGTCACTACTTTTTCCAAATGAAAAAGATGGCTTCATGGAATAATCATGAGGGATTCTTCCAGCACTCACATTCTTTAATCATCTGGAAAAGAGTCACTCTCTGTGATCGTGGAATAAAGCTGAAGAGTTGGCATCTGAGTTATCACACCCTGACCTGATGGTTAAGCCTGAATTTATAATCTAAGCCTACAGGCAAAATGCAGACTTCCTTATTTGTGTCTCATTCCCGAGTTGTTGGGAGTGAAATTCGTGTCTGACTGCCATTATCTGGGGCAAACATGTTTTCTGCTTGGCTGGAATTGTGCACGACTCCTGACCAAGGGTTTCCCAGCAGGCCCCGAAGTCATTTACTGTCATGAATAAGCCAATGATTCAGGCTTAAACTGTGCTGATCTCAGAATTATGGACTCCTGTCATTCAAAG
This sequence comes from Eulemur rufifrons, assembly GCF_041146395.1. Lineage (NCBI taxonomy): Eukaryota > Metazoa > Chordata > Mammalia > Primates > Lemuridae > Eulemur > Eulemur rufifrons. Next base: position 120,892,565 of record NC_090989.1, read on the forward strand.
TCAATGGATAACAGTGACCACCACTCCCCAATCCCAAATCGACCTGGGTAGAGGAAGGTGTTCTTGGATAAAAGGAGCCTCGGTAAAAGTAAGAACAAAAACAATAACAAGAGTAACTTAAGTAATCAATACTTAGTGAGAGCCTGCTCTGTTCCAGCTAATGTGCTGAGCATTGAACTCATTTCATTTATTCCTCACTGCAGCCCTATGAAATAGGTTCTATTTTATCCCATTTTATAGAATAGGAATCTGAGACAAAGGTAGCATGAAATTCTGATAGATGCAGAAAAGCCCTCCTTCTTGTTTTCGAAGAGCTTTGGAATCTCATGAAATAAGGTATAAAGGCCCAGCTCACCTCCATCCCAACCAAAAGCTGTCTTTAATTGCTTGTGCACGCCAATGAACCCCACCACAGGGTAGACCAAGGGTCCCAGGGGACAAGTCACATCTTGTAGGGTAGTCTACTGAAAGTGGCCCAGAGTAGGAACCCAGGAGTCAGGAACTGGGAAGCCAAGTTCAGTCATGCAATAAAAAATCCTCAACCAAAAACACAGACACCAGGGTCCTGGCCCTACCAGCCCAGCCTCTCCTGCCCATCCTCAGCTCTCCACTGTGGCCATCCAAGCTCCCTAACTCCAGCCACAGGGTGGAGTGGGGCCTAACTATGTTGCCTCACTTCTCCCTTTGCCACAGGCTCCATTCTCATGCCCTCCTCCTTGGCCTCTAGCAGCATCCCTTTCCCCAGCTCACTTGGCCTCCTGAGGCTTTCTCCTCCTAACTCACCCTCCCCACACACACTGGAAGTACATACCTGGATCTCCAGTTAGACCTCTAAGATGGCAAGAGTGGCTCAGTGCAAGCCCTTGGGCTGGGAGCTCTGAACTCCCTGGGACTCTGGGTGAGGGCCCTTCCCCCTCTGGGGCCTGGAAGTAGCTGACCCCCTACCCAAGGCTTTCCAGAGAGGCTTCTTGGAGAGTTTAATATTCTGCTTTGTTGCCTGTGTGCCACCAGATGTTGCCACAGCCACGTCCCAGCCGTCATTCCTCCTTTGGTCCCTGCCTCCTTCCACTCCCTTCCTGAAGCCCCATCCCACCAGGCTTCAAGCTATAGAGAGGGGCTCTTGCAACGCAGCTGTCAGGGCCATTGTTCACATGGTGGCATGGCTTGGTGGGTAGGGGAAGAGAGCCCAGCTGCAGGGCAGCTCACAACTGCGGGGCCACCGAGACCCTCGCCTGGAGGACAGTCATCTCAGCCTGTGCTCAGGCCTTCGCTTTCCACTGGCAAGGAGGGGAGGATCAGACACAGAAAGTGAAGCCCAGGGTGAGGGATCCCTTCTAGTTCCCACTTCTTCAGACCCCGACCCCTTTGGGGGTGTTTACCATGAAAATATTATAAGTGAGAAATTCCATATGGTCACCCAAGAGTCACCCTGCTCCCCAGCAGGACACAGCATTTGATCTTCTCCAGGCAAGTCCAGAACTGGAGTCACATTGATCTAACCCTCAGGGGTACCCTGGGGGCCCACCAGGAAGGTGGAGGAGAGGGTCACTCCCACTTTGCAAATGAATTGCTGAGACCATCACACAGAAGCCATCATCACACAGCGTGGTGGCAATATTGCAGAGAGAATCCTAGTTTCCTGACTTCCATACACCACCTGTCCATGAGGTTTTGGGTCACTGCCTGAGCACAGGGTCCTAGGAGAGGGAGACATCCTCTGTAGACCCTTCAGAAAGCCAACACTCGCCACAAGGGTCTTCACCTAAGGAGGTGCCAGGCCCTGGTGTGGAGGATCCATGCCCCAAGGACCCAGCTAGTCCTCTGTTTTGCACAGGCGGCACGGGGGGTGGGGACGAAGCTTGCCAGCTACGCTTCTGACTCCCTGCAGGGTCCCTCCAGCTCTGCCCTGCTCCCCTACACCTCCATTTCCCTTCTAGCTCTGAAACAGTGTTCCTGCCTCCCTGCACGGCCCCTCTCCTAAGGAGATGCTCTGGCCAGAGGACGAGTCTAAGCCCAGATGGTGAGGGAGAATTAGCAGTGAGCCCCACTGAGCCGTGAAGGGAACTGAAGAGGTGAATATTTTACACCTGCAATTAGTCACACATGCAGAACTGTGCTCACAACTAGTTGCACCTGCAAGTGGTTAATTGCTAAATAGCAAATGCAATTAGGCACTTACACATTATCTCCAGGATGAAAGTTGCCAACACAGTAGTCTCCAGTATATGCATAATCATGCACACGCAGACATACACACGCATGCATAGACAAGGGTGCAAACACACGTGCACACATGTGTACACATACACACATTTCCTGATGGAGTGAACATAGAACAAAGCAATTTGACCCTCAAGGTTGGAGACTGAAGGACACTAGTGGGGGCCTCTTTATTAGAATGTCAAGGTGGTGCATTAGAAGAATCTGGGTTTCCTCAGCCTTATATTGATATACAGGACATAGTCTATGACTCAGGCGCCAGATAAGAACAGCACAGGATTGCAGATTGTCCTTTGATAAAGACCGAGCAATAGTGGGCCAGGCTGCAGAGAAAGCCAAGGCTTTCAGGCCTCGCTAACTGCTGTTGATCCCTTATGTAAACCATTATTTAACTGCACAGGACAGAGGCTAGCCATAATTGTTATATTCACAGTTTTTTTTTTTAATCTCAAAATATCACTTTGGAAAGTAACACACAAAATCAGAGAGTGACCTTTAAAAATTCTGTTTAATGTCTCTTTTGTAGCCCTTTCTTCCTTCCTCCAGTATCTTCGAGCTGTGATACTGAGTTGTCATATTTTTCAAAAATATTTCCTTTTTAGCAGCCGAGTGAGGAGGAATACATCTGTGTATTTAATTGAAGTTGGTTCAGACGTGGTAGACTGAAGAACCTCTTCAGTGGTAATGAGACGTGATGAGGCGCGAAACTGGCAGGCTGAGGGACAGAGCTGGTGATCAGAACCGCAGTGAGGCACAGAACACCTTTCTTACAGATGCCGGTATGTGCCTGCCTTTCCACGCGGGGCCACACCGCCTCACTGGCAAGACTTTCATCCCACGTTAAGAGAATCAGTTCCCCTTTCTCTTCCCCCCATTCCTTCCCTCTCTCTTACCTTCTTTGCTTTCCTGTATCCTTTCTTTCTTCTTTCCCTCCCTCCTTCATCCATTCATCAAAAAGGAATCGAACGATCAGAAGTCACTGGAAATAACCCTGCCTTGTAAGCACTCATAATACAACTGCAAAGAACCTTCATCTGTTTGCTGTTTCCAGGTCTATGATTCAGAGAAAAAATTGCATGAGCATTAAAGAGAAGTGTAATGTAGTCATTAAAGATTAAGGACTTGGACTCAGCCCAAATTTAAACCTCAGCTCCACCACTTGGCAGCTGTATGACGTTGGACAAGTATTAATAACTTAACCCCTGTGAGACTAAATGTGCTCATTTGAAAATGGGCATAATATAACCTACCACTCAAAGTTGTACTGTAGGTTAAACTGCACTCTTAGCAAATTATCTGGTTTATTGTAAGGGCTCAATAATAACTAAATAACAGTTGTTATTATCCTTACCTTTCAATGGCACGTTGTTAAAGAAGAACCCATTAATACTGGCTGTCTTCGTGGAGAGTCTAGTTACAGCTGTAAAATATTGGATAGATTATGAACTCCAATAAGATTATGGGCTTCTCCAGAGAACCTTTTTATCTGCATATGCTTAGCACCTAGAGCAATAGCTGGGCACAGGACACATGCTCACTAAACATTTGATGAGTGGGTAGGTGGATGCAGATGCATGAATAAAAATGTGGAAAAGAAGAAAAGGACATTCTAAAGAGAGGGCAACAACACTCATTTAATGAGAACACTGTGGTAGTCAATGCAATTTGCCATTTTTCTAGCTGTGTTCTAGGCACATTGTAGAACTGTACCTCCTGGCAATTTTGAGGTAGGGTGAGGCCATGAGTTTAGTTCTGGCCAATGCGTTGTAAAGAGAAGTGATATGTGTCACTTCTCAGCCAGTGCATTTAATTGCCAAAGCAAGACTCTCCAGAGCTCCCTTTCCTTCTGCCAAATGACTGCCAATGACATGGAGCAGACCCCTGCCTACCTATATGAACATGAAAGACGAGGGGGAAATAAATTGGTTTTATTTTAAGGCACTAAGATTTCGGGAATGTTTGTTACTGCAGTGCAACCCATGTATCTAGCCATGCTGACTGGTACAGGTATAATGGTTATGAAGATCTAATGACAAAATCTAGCATGGCTGGAGTGCTAGTGAGAGGAACACCATGAGGGAAATGAGGTAATAAAGGTTATCTAGGACCACTTTTGACTACCAAAAATAAAGCAGCCAGTCAACATGTGTTTTAGGAGACCCCAATGTGTTAGCAGTGGCTTGGCACAACAAGAAAGACCCTGCAAGGTCCAAAATCCTGCCTGTCTTGTGCCCATCTTCCTGGTCAAGCCTTGAAGGAGGGGAACTCTTTGAGTTTATGGATAAGGTGCTTTGAATTCCCAGGAATCCATCTTTTTGGCTTCTCCTCTTTCAGAGAGGTTCTCAATACCTTTTTACTCTGAGTCTCTCTCCAAGATGACACAGTGTTATGGCTTTTGAGCAGCAGGCAGGGAATCCTCAAACCATGTAACACTCAAGTGCCAAGCCTAGCTGGTGCCAGATCTTACATGAAGACACACAAGGATTGAGTGTTTATCCCCAGCAGAGGATGGCAAGGGCCACCTATTCTATGACCCAGTACTGCCAGGGAGGACTAAATGGAACAATCTGGAATGCCTCCCTTCTCATGTAGATGGAGAAATCTACGGGATTACCAGGGCCCACTGCTAGCAAGTCTCTGTAGAGATTATCTTGTTCATACCCTTTCTTCTCGATAGCAATGAACCTAGATCAATCAAATCAGAAGAGAACAGTCTGCTGTGGGTTTCCAAAATGGCTGCAAATTCTTGACACCCCTCCCACTGAGAGGCAGAGTCTATGTCCTTTCCTCTTGAATCTGGTTGGGCTTGAGACTTCTTCGACCAATGGGGTATGACAGAAGTGATGATATGTGATTTCCAAGTCATAAAAGCCATGAAGCTTCTGCATCCTTCACTAGAACATTCTCTTTTGGAACTCTGAACTACCACATCAGAAGACCATTTTGCCCTGAGACCACCATGCTGTGAGGAAATTCAAGCCAATGGAGAGGGCAAATGTAAGGGCTCCAGTCAACAGTCTCAGCGGAACTCTGCCTTCTGTCATTCCAGCCCAGGTACCAAACATTGGAGGAGCCTCTAGATGATTCCAGCTCCCAGACATTCACCTCTTGTAGCTCAGGCCTCATATTTAATGGAGCAGAGGTATCCACTCCTGTTGTGCCCTGTCCAAACTCCTGACACAGAGAATTTGTAAGAATAATTAAAATGGTTGCTATTTTACACAACCACTGAGGTGGTTTGTTGTGCAGGAGTAGGTAACAAACACAGTCCTCCCAGGTCTCCAGCAGTCAATGTGGAGATAGCTCAAATGGCTTGCATTCAGGCATCAAAGTAAAAATGAATAAACATATGATTTAGGAGAGAGAGTCTGGGTTTAAATACCACCTATAATCACCCATTAACTGGATAGTCTTGGGTTGGTCATTCAACCACTCTTGTTTCTATTTTTTTCCTTCTGAAAAGCAGAGAAAATAATCATCACAGTACAGATGCTCCTCGACCTATGATGGGGTGATTGCCGATAAACAAAGCCACCTTAAGTTGAAAATATATTTAATACATCTAACCTACTGAACATCATAGCTTAGCTTATATGGTTTCTACTGAGATGTGTATTGCTTTGGCACCACCATAAAGTTGAAAAATCCTAAATTGAACCATCATAAGTTGGAGACTGTCTGTAATCATTTCCCCATAAGATTGTTAAAAAAGTAAATGGGAAAGTGAAGTTCGCTAAGGCCCTGTACAAATGCTTGTTGTTGCTGTCAACAGAGTGAAAGAAGCTCTTTCTAAAGTGTTTTCTTGAAGTAAAGACCACAATCTTAAGCTATTTATGGAGAATGGAGTGAGTTTTACACACACACACACACACACACACACACACCCTTGGCTGCCTTTCTAAAGACAATGGATTCCTTTGGAATAAAAGTCTAAAGTTACAGAAAAACCTGAAACACATCAATCTGGCTGGTTTTTTTTTTTTCCCCTTCGAACATGCTCTTTTACCAAAGTTTAAAAATTACACAATAGCTTCCAAAGATCTAATCACTAGATTTCGTCTTCCTAAGATTCCAGGTTAAAAATAGCTTAAATACACTTCTTCTGTCAGTCAAATCACAAGGTAGAAGATACTGTGCCATTCTAAATATAAGCTGAGAAGAATTCTTTCCCCAAAGAAAAATCCTCCAATATCTTGATTTTGTTTCCTTGGGGGCCTTTATGAGCCACATCGTGAGGCCAGAAACCCCGCGTGTTTTGGTTTTCAGGCCCCGGCCCCACTCTCCATGAGGACAGCACCCCCACAGGAGGAAACCCAAGAAAGCTGGTTCTGCTTTACTCCTATGAAGCCAGATGGCAGTAGTGTCTCCAGCGCTTACTATGTTGGGTAGCTTCCATACCACGTTCATCCAATACATCTGTAATGAGTCCCTCATTGTGCCTCCTCTGTGCCTGGTGCCCGAGCCACAGAAGGGACCCGGAGGCCATCCTGCCACAGCTAGCCATCTCACGGAGGACCAGGCAGAAAGAACAGACTCTGCCTGTTCGGTGTGACAGACACCACTGGAGTTGGATGCTCACAGAGCACTGGGGACACAGAAGCAAGAACCACTGACATGCTGTTGGGTACAGCAGACAGGGAAGGCTTATTTAGGTGAAGCCATTTGAGCAGACCTGGAGTCATGCAACTAAAGAGAAACAGAAGGGAAATCCAGGAAGAGGAAAGAGTGTGTTGGCGACATCAAAGCATGAAAGACCAGACTCCATTCCGGGAACTCCTTAGTGCTATGTGGCCAGACACTTAAAGTGGAGCGACAGGAGGGCGTTCTTGTGGGGGGCAGGTTGCTCAATGGTCTGGTGCTAAGGCAGGGGGTTCAGACTTGACTATGGGAGTAACAAACAGGTTGAAAGAGGAAACTCCCATCCGTGGACAGAATCAGCTTTATTTTTGGGGAAAGTGCCTAGGGCAGCTGTGGAAGATGCACTGAGGGCCAGGACAGGAGCCAAGGAGACCAGACAGGGCCCCACTGCAGTGGCTTAGGGTAGGGGCAATGGAGAGAGAGGAAGGTTCAGCTCTTCTGCAGTAAAAGGGATAGGACTTGGGAACCCAGTGGCTTGGGGAGGTGGGAGCTTCTGAGGGAGGCAGGAAAATCTTGGGTCTCTGGTTGTTGAGACCCCACAAGCAGTCATCTGCCTCCTCAGACTAATGCAGCCAAAGGCCAATGGTGAGTGTGGTGGAGCTGTCAGGCTCCTCCATGGCTGAATCCACTGTCTGAGGACCCTCCAAACAGGCCTGGACACTGTGGAAAGAAAAATGGAGGCTGAGGAAGGCACTGGGCAAGGGACTTCTTTCACTCTCTCCTTCACCAGTAGAGCCAGGCTGGGCCAGTGGAGAGGCTCTGGTTCTAGCCCTAGCAAAAGGCTCAAGGGCCTCCAATGCCCACTGGGGTCAGGCCTCTACTCTCATGCCTCTGGGGAGCAACCCATGGGGCTTCAGGGGCATCTTAGAAGATAAAAATCCATCCTTCCAGTGCTGGGGGTGGAAGGGAGGAGAAGCAGCTGAGAAGGCAGAAAGAGGATGCTCAGGGACAGTCACAGAAGAAACTTGATGAGGAAACAAAACCAGGGCACCTTGCCAGGAGCAAATTGAGGTCTGGGTGGACCCTGTGGAAGCCCAAACATGGTCAGGATGACAGGGAAAAGCTGGGGTGAGGGATGCAAAGTGGAAGGGACAAAAGAGATGTCTTGGTCACTGGTCCTTGCTACTCTTCTTGAAATAAAGGCATGAAAGTGAAGGAATGGGTATTTGGGGAAAGTCTGCCATGGCACGGGCCCTAGGGGGAGCATTAAAGGAGTGCAAGGTGCGGGAGTCCATTCTTGGTGAAAACAGATTTTCCTGCCTCTCCTGGCCCTCCTAGAGCACACCTTTGCTGAAGGGAACAGGCCAGGCCAGGAGCTGGAGCCCTTCCAAGGCATTCTCCTTCCCATCCTGGCCACTCGCTGTGACAGCCAAGTGCCACAAGTGCCCCCTTTAGTATTCGCTGTGGCTAGGTAGAGGCTTCAGGCACCTCTACTCCCCTACCTGTTAAGCTGTAAAGGTGGAAATGCAAATGAAGAAGATGCAAATCATTTCCCCCTGTGTGAAAACATCTGAAAGGAAGTTTCAGATTTATTTTCCAGCTTTATTGAGGTATAATTGACAAATGAAACTTGTCACATTTTTAATTTTGATAAACTGGGTCTCAAGTGGAAGTGAATGCTCTTCAGGACCTACATCTCCAAGGAGAAGGCAGCTGGGTGCAAATGCTGGAAGAGATTCATGTGGGCTGCTGTTTTTAGTAGGATTGTTGTTTTCCTTAGGGATTTAGATACAAAGATCTGCAGGCATTGAATGACAAGCCCTAACCTTTTTATCCCCCCTAGAAACACTGTTACTTTAGAGTACAATTTTGCATAAAAGATTGTCTGTGGAAGTATATGTGGCTTGCAAAAGAAACATCTAGGCCATGACGGGTGTTATAAGTGCACAGAGGAGGAGATGTGGTGACTTCTGGAGAAAGTGAGCCCTAAGCTGAGATCCAAAAAAAGTAAAAAGGGAGCGAGAATGTTTCAAGCCAAGCAAGATAAATTGTTCCGCAACAAAATTAGATTTATCTTTGACAATATTAGAAATTTAGCAAGCAGACCACAGACTCCATGTCACTCCAGGATGGTCTGATCACCTTTCGACTCGGCCCTGCCTGGCACTGCCCTTATTGACCCAGGTGAGGAGCTGTTCTCCTGTAGGCCAGGGGGCTGCAAGGCTGCAGTGCCCAGAGGAGCTGCTGCGTCCATCCCTTGGCCCCTCTTCCCTGCCCTTGTCCAAGAGCCCGAATCATATGAGATCTGTGGCCTCTACTCTCCTAGCTCCTTCTATAGATCTTGGAACTCATGTAAGGGAAGTGTGGTCCCAGTTCATGGCCGCAGGCCCAACCCATACAGATGACCATGGGCATCAGGACCTTCGGCCATATGTCATCTTACTCCCCTGTCTTTATTTCCCCTTCATCCAATATCCTCATCCAGTCACTCGATTCTGTATGTTTATTTATACATATCCAGCCTCACCCCCAGAAGATTTAATGTAGCCTGCATGTGTGCACATGCATACACCTTTTTAGGCAAGATGCCGCCTTTCAGCCCCCTCACTCTGCTCTCTTAAATCTATTAACATTATCCCATTTCTCCAAATAGTTTTTTAAAAAACCCACTGCCCTTTAGTAACTTTAACTTATTCCTGTAATGACTTCTTATTCATAAAATGAGGTTTAAATAACAGGACCTGCCTCCTGAGTTTATTGGGAAGATTAAATGAGATCATGTGGGTGAAGCCCTCAGCACAGGGCTGGGCACGCAGAACAGGTGTTGGGTCAACATGTGCTGCATGAGGGAACAGGTGAGACAGTCCTGGAAAACCGTCTCTGATGCCAGAGTAGCAGGAGCTGTGGCTTCACTAGCAAATTCCTACCACTGCTCTCCCCAAGCCTGCCCCTCGCTTCTGTATAGCCTACAGTATTTCTGCTTTGTCTTTCACTCTCTGCACATGATCTTTAGCCTTATCCTCAAATCCAAGCCAGCTGTGCAAGGCCTCCCCCTGCTCAAGGTTCTCGGCCACCAAACCCAGGGAGGGCAGCCCTGACCCCAGCTCATTAGATGTGGCATCTCAGGTCCCGGAGCTCTCTGAGTCTCCGGAAGAGAGTTTCCAACATTGACTCCCTAACTCAATAGAACAAAGTCAACAGCTTTGGAAACAGCTTCCTTTCTACATTTAAAAATAAGATCATGAAAAGTCCCCCAGAAAAATCGATGCTGGCTTTTTAAAACTCCAAATCAATACGATGTGTGAAAGTTCTCATTAAGAGAGAGATGGGGGAGGTCAGAGAAACAAGGAGATTCAAAAGAGAAGACATGGAGAGAGGTGAGGAGAAAGAGAGACAGACAGAGGGACAATGGGCAGTTCCAGGTAGAGGAGAGGAGCACGGGGAAGAAGGAAGAATGGCAGGGAGGAGCAAGGCACAGAAACTGCTCAACCAGGAAGGGAAAGTGGAGAGCCAGCCCTGCTCTGCAGGAAACAGGGAAATGCTGCCGCAGTCCTGGAGCGAATAGTAGAATAGTCGTGGGACTGCTGACCCCTTCCGGGAGCTCCCAGTCTGTCTCAGGGACTTGGGGGGCAGAGAGGCAAAGAGGACAAGGGGAAAAAACAGGAAATGTGCTGTGATGTAGGTGCCAGCAAAAAAGTAAATTAGGATGCCCAGCTGGTCCTAAAGTAGGAAATCAAAAACTCTTTATAGAAGAGGTAGAGTTTAGGCAGGCCTTGAAGGGTTAATGAGATTTAAAATGTGAACTGCTGAGGTTGAAGGGGTGAGGTGGGGATAGTGGGGGCAGGGTGGGCACAACATGCTGTGCATGAAATTTGGAAAACAGTAACAGCCAATACATACTGGAAGCTCTCTGAGGGCCAGTGGCATTCTGAGCATTTTATAAGCATTAATTCATTCAATCCTCACACACTCTAGGAAGTAGATTTCTATTATGCCCATTTTACAGCTGAGGAAACCAAGGCACAGTGAGGTCAGGTAACTTGCCCAAGATCATACAGCTAGTAGGTGGTGGCACTAGGGTTCAAACCCAGGCAGTCTGGCCCCAGAGCCTACGCTCTCAACCAAGCTGGGTTTGGGGCCCATGGGGTGTGTGCGTGTGTGTGTGTGTCTGTATGTGCACCCTTGAATGCTTGCCTGAGAACAAGCTCTTAACCCCACGTACAATACGGAGCTACAAGAGTTTTTAAGCATAGGAGTAACTGGCTCAGTCTGGGATTTGGGAAGATGAACATGGAAACGGGATGAACTAGGGTTTGCTTAGAGGCTAAAGGCTAAAGGCAGAGAGACAGGACATAACCTCCAGCCCAGATGAAGCCTCAAGTCACTCCATAGCACTCTCCGAAGACTCTCTCTCCAGTAGAATCACCAACTTCCTGCTAGCCTTTGGGTCACCCCTCCTGCAGACACGCTCCTCCTGCTTTCCCAGGTCAGACGACACCTCTCAGCATCTCCCTAAAGGAATCAGGCACACCCTCCAGGGCAGGCCTTGGAGCCTGGAGCTGCAGAGTTTTTCTTCAGGATTCGGTATTCTGGAAACGTTTTTCCCCAGGCTCCTTAACAACCCCTACCCCATCCCACCCCTGCCAACCCTGGGCATTTTAATTCTGCTCAGATTATTTCTTTTTTTTTTAAGGCCAGAATACAGACAAGGAGCACTTCTGCTCAGCTCCCCTCCCACCACCGGACCTACAGTGGGCTCGCCCTCGATGAAGAAGCCAGGGGCATCTTTTCCAGGCTGAGCCAGGAACTTGCTTTGGACCTTGTTGGTCTACCCTGTCCTTCACCATCAGGTTCCCACCATCCCATCTCCTAGGAAAGGCAAGTGAGCCAGTGAACACGGCCAGAGAAAATGGTCCCTTTACTGTGTGCCTGCCCTGAGAATGGGCTGCAGACCTGAGGCCACAGCGGGTGCCATGGCTGGGACTTCTGCAAGAGGACACATTCCTCGTACTCAAGAAGGGAGAGTAACTGTGCCAGCACCCCAGCCCAATTAGGCATCAGATTGATCTATCACCGGAATCAGACTCCAATGTCTTATTGATGGAGCACCTACCCGGGCTTTGGAGAAAGCAAGAAGAGGAGCCAGACCAGATGCCCACGGAGCACAGAGACAGGGACGCAGCTGAGACCCAACCTGGAGTGTGCAGGTGCACAAGGGACCTACACACTCCCAGACTCAGGGACCAAGCAGGACTGTCACAGGCAAGGCAGGAGGGCTGCTGGGCCTTCTCCCATCCAAGAAAGGCCTCACACGCACACTCAGTGAAACACACTCACAGGACTGAAATGAGACGTCCGTCTACAACTTGGAAGTATGCCCCATTATCCAACCATCCCTCCTCTAGGGCACGTACATGAGCACATTTTGTAAATCTTGCAAGTCTCTTCTTTTAGCATAACACACAGCATTGCAATTTTTGCATTAAAAGTATTTGTTGACTATAAATATTTAAATTGCACTATAATTTTTGTAACCCTGTTTTGACATTACCTCTTAAAAAATATATACATATTCTTAGAGAAAGACCCCAATACCCAGGCACTCTCTGTACAGCTAAGAAGCCCTGCACAGCAATGCTGGCTCATCACAAAGATGCTCCGAAGGAGGTGGGAAGGGGAAGTGAGGACAGGCAGCCTCTCCTGGGGCAGGACTTCCCCCAGAGGAGCCCCGGGGAGGCAGGTGTGGCCACAAGCACTGGTCCACACAGGGAGAGACAATTCTCAGACACTGCTAGTTTCTGTTTCTGACCTGTAATTAAGACCTCCTTTTAAGCTGGTAACTCTTTTCCAAAAAAAGACAAAGGAAGACATTTCAGCCAACTCTGCTTGGGCTTCTTGTCTGTGAATTATTACAAGTGTTAATGAGATTCTTCATTAAAGTATAATTTAAGAAATACTACAAGTTGGATTCCCTTCACCCTAGTAGGTCTGGTGACTCAAAACCAGCCACTCCTGCCACTGCACTGAAACAAACTGATCAAAAGGGAAAATGAGTCGCTTTGGTCCATCCAGTGGTGGAAAGGAGACCAAAATAGGAGACAACGTGGGTTTGCTTTTCTAGAAACAAATATAGTATGTGACCCAATTCAAACAGGCCAGGAGCCTCAGCTGTTCAGAGATAATCCAAGAGCAGGGCCGTTTGCCAGGATCTGCAGGACCTGTAGGGTATCACTTCGGGGTGGGAGGTAGGATGGCATCCAGCGGGGCTGGATCCCTTGCATCAAGGAAGGAGAAGGACAAACTACTACTGCAAAAGTTTTGCACCAGCGCTCACCAGCCGGGGCCTGACAGACACAGCAGCAGCCTCCTACTTTGCTATCAGTGCCCCCGACACTCCAAACCAATATTCCCTTTAAGAAGAGTGTGCTTGCTGCGCAAATGCAACCTTGAAGTGCCCAGCCAGCCCTCTCTTCGCCCATCCAAGCAGACTGTGGCCCCTCAGGCCCTCCTATATGAAATTCCTGAGCAGACCCCACGAAGACATACTGTCATACAGACACCCCACCTGCCAGTGCAGAGTCAGGGCAGTGATGCCACCAAGGAGGAAAGTAAGCTGGTACTCAGGGCAGGATCAGGATGAAGAGGAGGGGCCCCACTTGCAGGGAACAGGAATCCACTCATCCCCCTCCCCGCAATGTATTTAATCTGCCCTCTTTTCTTCCAGTCTTTTCATATCTTTGCACTGTTTGCTCCTCGGATTCCCTGGGCCTCACACTTGATGAGTTAAGCCTCATTGCTGGGACTGAAGCACTATTAGCCAGTTGAAAGCTTCCATTCCAGCCAGCATTGCCTCCTAAACAGCTTTCCCCTCGCTCCCCCTCTGCCCTGCACACCAGCTCATCTCTGAGTCACTTCTAACACCCAGGATGGAGGGCTGATTAGCATTTAAGATCATTTTCCCAGGGCATTAGAGCACTTTCTTTATTTCAAGAGGTATAAGGGTGAGAAAGGGATAAAGCTTAAATTTCAAGCAACAAATACTTTAAGACAGAGAAGGAAAATGGTTTAATTGCTTAAGTTCTTATTAGCCCCAGACAATATGGTAGGCGGGTGGGTGAGAGAAGGGCTCCGAAGTGTTGACTATGACAAACCTGTTTTGCCTGACCAACATGTGAGACAGAGAGTCCAGGCTCACATCTGATAGCCACTGCTTGCCTTGGAGCCCCACCAACCATCCCTGTGCCTTCTGCCTGTGCGGTCATGTGGGATCCTAGTCTCTTCCTTCTTCAAATACTGGTCACTCAGGACACAACAGTTAATAAGCAGACTGCTCCCTACACACACATACACACACACACACTCACACACACACACACACAAATATCCCTGCCCTCAGGCAGCCCACGTACTAGTGAGGAGAAACAAATAACACACATCATAAATCAGTAAACGGTATACTATGCTAAGTGCCATGGAGAAAAAGTAGTGTAGGGAAATGGGAGGCTGTTGAGCATGGTTCACACTGGGAGTGGTGTCAGGGTAGGAGTCTCTGAGCAGATAATATTTAAGTAAAGTCTCGGAGGAGGTGAAGGAGATGCCCACACAGCTCTCTGATGCTAAGACAATTGGACATCATAGGCAAAATGATAATAAAATGAAGCTCAACCTGAAACTCACACCTTGAACAAAAGTTAACTCAAAATGGATCATAGACCTAAATGTAAAACATGAAACTATAAAACTCTTACAAAATAGCAGAGAAGAAAACCTTTGTGCCAAGGTTAGACAAAGAATTATTGGACCTGACCTGGATTAAAGGAAAAATTAATTGATTGAATACACTGGGAAAAATGGATTAATTGGACTTCATAAAAACTAAAAATGTTTGCTTCTTGAAAGACATTGTTGAGAGAATAAACAGATAAGTTATAGACTGGAAGGAAATATTTGCAAATCACAATTCAACAAAAGGACCTGTATCCAAAAATATCTAAGGAACTCTCAAAACTCAGAAGAAAACAAGCAACTTAATTAAAACTTGGGCAAAAATCTTGAACAGATACTTCACAAAGAGGATAACAGATGGCAAATAAGCACATAAAAGACATTCAATATCATTATTCACTAGATAAATGCAAATTAATACTACTGTGAGATACCATGACGTACCTAGCGGAATGGCTAACATAAAAAATACTGACAACACTAAGTGCTAACGAGGATGCGGAAGAACTGAAACTCTCACACTGATGCTCATGGTAATGTAAGGTGGCACAGCCACTCGGAACACCAGTCTGCAGTTAAACATACAATTTCCACATCACACATTAAGCTCTCTCCTGGGTATTTGCCCTAGAGAAATGAAAATTTATGTGCACACAAAAACCTACACATGAATGTTTATAGTAACTCCATTTATAATCACCAAAACTTGGAAATAATCCAAATGCTCTCCAATGAGTGAATGGATAAACAAATTATGGTATATCCATACAATGAAATACTACTCAGAAATAAAAGGAACAAACTACTGGTACATGTAAAAACTTAGGTCAATCTCACAGGCATTATGCTGAGTGAAAGAGACCAGTCTCAAAACGTTGACATACTGTATCATTCCATTTAAAAGACATACAACAGTGATGAAAAACAAATCACTGGTTGTGAGGGGGCTGGTGAGAGGATGGGGGCCTAAAAAGGGACAGCAGAAGGGAGTGCGTCTGTATCCTGATAGGGACAGGATTGCACAAATTTATGCATGTGTTAAAATTCATAAAACTGTCCACCAGAAGAAGTCAAATTTTCTGTATGATAATATTTTTAAAGAGAATTTAAAGGCATAAAAATTAAAAAATTAACTTAAAAAAGGAATTAAATCTTGCAAGGACAAACTGGACCAACCCATATCCATTTATGACTAGACGGGTAGCTTCCAGCGGATTTTCCCAACAGATTTCAGGTGGGTCATTCTCATGTGTAGCCATCACCTTAAACAGCCTCCAATGGAAGAGAATGAACTAAACATAATCCTTTTGTCCTAGTCTGTTTTCTGTTGCTATAACTGAATACCTGAGACTAGGTAATTTATAAAGAAAAAGAAATTTATTTCTTACAGTTTTGGAGGCTGGGAAGTCCAAAATTGAGGGGCTGCATTCGGTGAGGGCCTTCCTGCTGGTGGGGATGCTGCAGAGTCCAGAGGTGGCACACGGCCTTGCATGGTGACGAGGCTCACAAGAGACAGCCAACCTGGCTTTCATCGCAGACCCACTTTCATGATAACTAGCCCACTCCCTTGGTAACCCATTAATCCATTAATCCACAACTGGATTAATCCATTCATACGTACAGAGTCCTCATGACCCAATTGCCTCTCAAAGGTCCCACCTCTCAACACTGCTGCATTGGAGACCAAGTTTCCAACACATGAACTTTTGGGGAACACATTCGAATCATAGCACCTTTCTTTCCAGGTTCTACTTCCTTTCCCTTTCTTCTTCCATGCCTAGTTAGTACCAATGCAATATTATGATGAGTCTTCCACTGCTCTCATTTTCATTTGTTTACACTCTCACAAAATCAGAAAATTACCTAATTTTTTCAATGCACATGGCACTTACTTCAAAATATTTATATATCTGGGCCTTCAGTCTGTTCATTTTATGCCTGGAGAAAATGCATCTCTAGAGAGGCCTTGTCACCAGGTGCCCCTCCCTTCTCCTGAAGGCTCTCCAAAGTTGGTCCTCCCAGGGACCCTCGGGCCTTCAGAGTGAGCCTGGCTGAATGAAACACAAGGTAGCTCTGTTCTAAGCCACGGCAGAGCTGCCATAAAGGTTCCCCCAGCCCTCAATGCTGTGGTGCCTGGAACCTCTGTGAACATGATGTGGATTTGCAGAGCTCAGGCTCAGGGCCTGTCCCAACACTGACTGCCATACCCTTGGCCATGTACCAGACAGCCAGCACTTAGCACCATGCATCAGGGCTGCTCTGGGAGAACAGCATGATGGGTTCAGATGGGAAAAGAAATCACCCAGTGAACCAAGAATAGGATAGGGTGGGCAAAAAAGGTCCCGCAAAAGGCTTGACTTGTCGGGAGTTATTTCCCAAGCTGGGACCTCCTGGTGACTCAGCTGCTCCTGCACCAGCAAGCTCCCCTGCCTGGGAAGAGAAGCCGTTGATTGCCCACTCTCCATCAGCCAGAATAAAGATTATCAATGAAAGGATACACTTAAGTGTCCCCAAAATAAAGAGTATTATTTACTAGGCTATTGAGGGAATGAAAAAGACAAGAAGAGCCAGGGTAGGTGGAGGCCGGCAGTGGGAGTTCCCAAGAAACTCTTTGTCATTTCTTGTTTCCTCCCCTTTTATGATGGGAGGTTAAGACAAAGCCCCTCTTTGCCATTCTGCAGAAGAAGCTTTGTTGCTTATTTTGTCAAAATATCGCTCCCCAGGCCCCTCAGGGACCCCCTCCTTGTCCCTTTCCTTGCCGGCTCTTAAGAGCCAGCTGATTTGCACTGGGGCTGGCCTCCCTACGTGTCCCTCGTCCAGGCTCACTCGCATTCTCTTGCTCTAATTAGCAACTGCTTTTTTTTTTTTTATTTTTGTATGTGTGTTCAAAGACAGAGGAGGAGGAGAGTGAAAGGGAGAAAGCAAAGGTCTGTGTGAAAGGAGAGAGCAGATGGCCTCTCCCTCGCCCCTCTGTGTACTGAGGCGCCGTGTTGGCAAACATCACACAACGTCTGTCTGCAGAGCCCTTTGTGGCCCAGAAGGAAGGGCCAGCAAGCAGCTACAGGCAGGAAAGGCGGCTGTGGGGGAAAGGGCTGAAGAGGCCTGGCCACTGGGGAAGCCAGGTATGGAGCGGATGGGAGAGTCAAGGCCATCCACCCCTGGGATGTCTGGGAGCAGGCACCTCTGTCTCCTCCTCCTGGATCAGGAAAAAGTGGGTGTACGAATGTCGAAGCCAGTGTGTGTCTTGTGCACTGATGCTATAAACTCTGGGAGCAGCAAGCCGTAGTCCCCAGGGCTGCAGAAAGTCCTCAGCATAGGGGTGGTGGTGGGAGGGCTGCTGCACGCTTAGACACTGTTAACGCATGTTTAGGCTCCACAGGTGGGCGAGAAGGGGCAGTCACACAGCCTTGATGCGGGTCAGAGAAAAAAGGAGAGGAAAGACCAATCCACAAAGATAAAACACTCTCCCGAATAAGAGGGAGTTCTTAGGTAAGTGGGCAGGGCAGGTGAGCAAAGTTATCCACAGAGGAGAGGGGCGCCGTCAACCCACAAAGCTGACTCAGTCACCCTGAGTGGATATATTGAATTCAGCAGTGAACAGCTTTGGCTACCGGTTCTTAACTAGCAGCTGGAATGAAAGATTTAAGAGATAGTGAAAGAAAAGGGAGCTGGAAAGAATTCTCTTAAGCCAAGAGTAATCAAGAATGGGTTTGAAGAAGGTGAAAGAAGCAAGGAATGCTCCAGAAAAATAAAGAAATGAGAATGGAGAAGCAGGGAATTCTATAAAAACACTTTAAAAGAAAAAATCTATTGTCATTTTTAATTAATGATCTTATCAAAATGTATGATTATATATTAATAATATTGATGACAGAATCACTCTTGTAATATATGCAATTGATTTCAATAATAAACATTGATTTCTTGTATTTTACTATATGAAAGAGTTCAATTTTTAAGTTGCAATTCACATCTAGACAGTTTCCTAGAGAAAAATAAAAACAATGAATGGAAATAGCTATCCATTCATTAAAATTCTACCAATGAAATGTATTTCTCTTTTCTCTTTTTTTGCACCAAGTCCAGAGAGAAGACAAACAAGAGAATAGAATAAATGGAGGAAAGGAAAAGAAAACAGGGGAGACAAATTTGGCCAACGGCACAGAGGGAAAAGACAAACAGAGGCAGTGAGAAAAGCAAAGCCCCAAGTCACCAGGGCCTCCACATTCAGATCAATGCGGCATGTGTGTGACAGACTCAGAAACCAAATGGAAGCCCTGAAATCACCTAATTCCCAGAACAGGCACATTTTTGCCAAGTTCATGATTTGGCAGAGTTCTTGCATATTCCACACAATTTCAATGAGAAGCTCTATCCATCTTGTGCAAAGAGCAGATTGTCATTTTCCACTTGAAATATACACGTTGCACTGACCTTATGTCCTCTGTCAAACTGAGACATTACCACCAACTTTTAGTGAAAGAGTTTCATAGCGTATGGGCTTCCGACCATTCTGTTGTTTTTGTTCTGTATGTTTGTGCACAACGTGTCACTGTATTGGACAACAGACAGACAAGGCCTCTGCCATCCCTGGTTACTGCCTCCATCTGGTTCTGCCATCATCACCTCCAAAAGTGCTTGTCTTAGGCCTGACTGCTGCCTGGTTTCTCTGAGCTCCCTCTACTCAACGCTGCTGGGGTATTTTCGTACAAGCCTCCTAATGCAAAACCTTTCTTCTTCCTCAGCATGCACCCTCCTTCCCCAAATTTTGTTTTCAGTGTATTTTGTTTCGTTTCCATTTAACAGATGGCACAGAGTAGGCAGAGGAGCACCAGGAGTGGCCACTGCCCGTGAGAAGCCTGAGATGACAGGAGTGGGAATGTGAGCTGGGCGTGATGCTGTAGGTGGCAGGTGCAGTGACGGTGCCTTCAGTTCACTCTTGCCGGTGAATGTGGTCACTCCATGAACCTCCAGGCTCACCCCTCACCAATGGGATATGAACATTACTCATAAAGTCCCCCAATGAAGATCTAACTCTGATGACTTTTCTTTGGGCACTTCAGGGACACGGAAGCCAGCTCTCATTCCAAATCACACATCTCCCCCTACATGAATTTTGGCTCTTCTGCAGCTTGGGAGGGGTAGAGAATAGTGGTTACCAGCCTTAGGGTCCTAATCTTGTAGGACCTTGGGAAGGTTACTTAGCTGTGCTTCAGTATCTTCAACTAGAAAATGAGGATGACAGTCACATATACCTCATAGGGCTACTGTGAGGTTTTAAGAAATAATGCAGAAAAAAATTTGGTGAGCATGTGGCACACAGTAAGTGCTCTATAAATGACAGCTACACTGTATTAGCATTTCAACAGGAAAGGGAAGGCAATACAGAAACTTTTGTCCTGTACCCAAGTTATAACCATCACCAGAATCCGACAAAAGTAGGACTCTTCTGAAAAGTGTATAAGCTGCTTTCTTAGCCCAGGTAAATAGCAAGTCAGTATTCTTTTCAAACATCAGCCATTTGCACATTATCTTTATTGCTTTTTGCCCTCTCTACATGGAAGGTTTTTAATTCATAATTTTATTATTTTTCTTTAAATTGATCACTTTTAAATCTGAATATATGTACTATAAAATAAAAGTACTAAGTGAGGAAGGAAGGAGGGAAGGAGGAACGAAGGAACGGAAGGAAGGAAAACAAGAACAAAGGCAGGAGGGAAAGAGCAAGAGAAGGGATAAGAGAGGAGGGGAGGGAAAGGGAGGGAAAAGGGAAACTGAGGCAAGTAAGAGCAGTAGGGAGTCCATGGCCCAAAGAGAGAGAGCAGCCACAGAGCTGGAGGACAAAAACTAAAAAGACATATCCGCAGCAGCAGCAAGCAGCAGCCCAGGCTGAGACAACACCCCGTGGCAGAGGCAGGGCCTGGGCTTCAGCAGAGCAGGAAGGTGGGAAGGTGTGTGCTCCAGCCGGGCAGACACCTGGTCAGGGAAGTGGATGAGACTGACTCCGGGCTGCTGGAGAAGGGGTGGCAGGTGTGGTGAGAGTGGGCTGGTGCTGAAGAAATGAAGAGGAGGCTGGAGGAGGAGAGGGATGCTGGCTGGTGGTTTAGGAAAGAGCTTACTCTGAGGCCAGAGGCCCAGAGGGAAGCTGGGAAAGTTAAGGGACACGATGTGGGACTGGGCCAAAGGGTGCGAGCTGAGAGATGCATGGGGCAGGGCATTAGCCCCACAACAGGCCAAGGGCAGGAGGGGAAGGGTGGGAAAAGCGAGGTGCGTTTCCCACCAAACCAAGCACCTGTGAACGGGGTGGTCTTCCAGCGTCAAGCGCCTACACTTGTCCCATCTGCAGACATTGCACCTACTACAGTCTGGGAAAAACCAACATAGGTGGGAGGCACATGTCAAAATGTCCTGATGCTAGAGCTGAGCAAAGAGCAAAGAGGGTGTGACTCAGGGCAGGAGGGAATGGGCCCCAGGAGGGTGAAGGCAGACCAGGCCAGGAGGGAGCAGATGCCAACTGTCTGCGGCACACAAGCGCACCTGACTTAACGCTGCGTTCTATCAGGAAGCATCAGTCTCAGCTCCTGAAGAGAGCAATTTATGGAATTTTGCAAAGTTCAACACCTTTCCTAGCAAGACAAATGCAAATTGAAACTACAGAGGGATGCCATTTTCCACCTATCAGATCGGCAAAGATAAAAATGACTGATATTTTATTATCTTGGTATAGG
This sequence comes from Eulemur rufifrons, assembly GCF_041146395.1. Classification (NCBI taxonomy): domain Eukaryota; kingdom Metazoa; phylum Chordata; class Mammalia; order Primates; family Lemuridae; genus Eulemur; species Eulemur rufifrons. The sequence goes on from NC_090989.1 coordinate 120,913,816, forward strand.
GAACAAGAACTGTCATACACTGCTAGTGGGAGCAAAAATTGGTAGAAAATACCTTTTTGGGAGCACAATTTGGGAAGATCTATCAAAATTAAAAATTTATATACTCTGATTCAGCAATTTTACTTCTGAGAATTTGCTACACTCTTAGCTCTTAGAAAAGTGCTTGCCACATAGAAAGTCCTCAATAAATATTCATTGAATAAATTAATTAATTAATTTGTCTCACAGATATACTCACTCATAAGTGCGAAGATGAATGCACACGGTTGTGTTGCAACATTGTTCAGAAAAAGAAAAAGACAGGAAACAACCTAAATGTATATAAATGAAAGACCAATTAAATAAAGTATATCATGCAACGAAATATTGAAAAGAATGAGGCAGATCTCCATGTAATACAAACACACTACTGGTAACTTTCAGAGGTGAGGAGGTGTGAGGGAAACATGGAAAGCCCTCTGTATACACCCCTGTGCAGGAGGGAAAGGTGTACACGTGCATGGATTCTCTCTGCAAGAGAACATTAGAAGCTGTAAGAGTGAGAGAACCTAGTGAGGACCAGAGTGGAGGAAAATGTATTTTTCACACACATTACCCGTTCAAAACATTTTTAATGAGAACAAAAAAGGAAAACTGGAGGAGTGGAGATTTGCATAAAAGTTCTACTCCAAGGAAGAATGGCTCAGAGATGAACCAGGCTGCCTTGGGAAGCAGGAGTGGTCCAACCCTGGAAGTGTCTACAAACAGGCTGGGGATCACCCTGGGAAAGCAAATTAAGTGTCATGGGGTGTATTGGACTCGCTGTCCTTAGGGGCTTTATCTGGCTGGGTGGAGCCATCTCCATTGGGTTTTCAAGGGCAACAGAGCCACCTGGCCCCAGAAACCTCTGGACACTGCAAGCACTTTCTAAGAGCTAAGAACGTAGCAAATTCTTAGAAGTGAAATTGCTGAATCTGAGTATATAAGAATAAAGAGCCCAGTACCAGTAGGTGCCCTATAAGTGCCTGAAGAAAGGAATAGGGTGGGACTACCCAACCCACATGACCTCGGAGTAAAATCCAACTTGAGTGAGGAATGGGAAGGCCAGAACTGCAAGAAGACGACCAGAGCAGGCCCCCAAGGGCATATCCTAAGACCAAGTGACTCCAGCCCTGACCAGGAATGCATGGTGCTGCAGGGACCCCCAGTGGGCTACTCCAGACAGAGGCCAAGGACAAGCCAGAAACAAAAAGCCCGTTTCCCCGTCCAGTCCTTCTAATGAAGTAGGCCCTACATTCAACGAAAAGCCTTGTTAAGCCCTCGCTGGCCTGAATTTCTGTCCTGGGATTCTAAGAGGCTTCCAGAGGCTCTCTAGGTGCCTCTTTCTTCTCACCAACCTCTCTGGGGTCTGCTATGGCTGAGCTGACTTCCTCCTGACCTCCCTGGCCATGCACACATGGGAGGATGAGTCCAACACGTCTGCGGCTTCACAGATGCATCCTGCAGCAGGCGAGGTGGGCACACAGGAAGGTGAGATGTTCTCTGCCGTAAGGATGGCTTCTGGGACCCAAAGCGGATCCAGCCACAAACTTCTGTACTAAACCACATCTCCCCAGGATTTGCCTGCTCTGCATCATTAACAGGCCCTTGAAACAAAAGTGGGGGCTCAACTGCCTTACCGGGTAACTGGTACTCAAGCTCTTTGCTCAGTCTGCAAGGATAGTGTAGACAGGACACCTAAAAGCGGAGCCCTCTCTCCTAGGGAAAGGCAGGTCTCCCTCTCTCTCAATGTCTCTGTCAAAGCTCTATTGGCAAAATGAGACTTCCTCCTGGGTGGTTTGCAAGCATTTGAGGTGCATTCCTTCTCCATTTGCAACACCCCTGGAGTGACTCTCCCCAGCCTTCTTCACCCTACTGCACAGAGGGAGACCTGAGACTCAGGTCTTAGAACACTGTCAACACAGCTTGTCAATGGCCAAAAGCAGCGAAAACAGACCTCAGACTACCAGAGTTCCCTAGGGCCCAGAACCAAAAGACCCTGATACAGGCAGGCTTGGATTCAGTATAATTTTTCATCTCCATGCTTCAAACTAAAACATGGAGATTTTTGCCTCCATGCAAGGAATTTTGTGCAGATGTCTGTACTCAACTTCTGCAGAAAGAGACTGTCCAGCTCTAGAGAGAGAGGTGACAGAAAGCAGAGGATAAGTCTGACTATAGCTCTGACTCAGCTGGGATTCAGCCCTCGTGGGCCCACACAGGAGTCCTTGATGTGGATTAGAGAGCCACAGCCAGGCCTCCAGCCCACAGCTCCACCTCCTTCCCTCTGCCCTTTTGTGTAAGCATAAAAAGCCTCAGACCTGTTCTTCCCCAGGGAACTCGGGCTCGCCCTCCGAGATGCTGTGCATTATCTGGACAGCTCACAAGCAGCTTAATATGTCAGAGCTCTCTGGAGAGACGGCACTGCTCCTAGAGAGGTTAAAAGGAGGATGGTGACAGTCGACATGGAGTCCTGTGTTGATATACAGGACAGAAATGTGTGACCACAGAGCAAAGCTCTGCCGAGCCACCAGCACTCAGAAAAAGAGAAAACAAGGAACAATAGAAACACAAGAGAGAACCCTTGTGAGAGACAACTGAGACAAGTCTGATATTCCTGAAAATACATGTTATGCTTTTAAGGATGGTTATTTTCAACAAGACCCGGTTTCAGAAGCAAAGGCAGACAGTGGCCTTGCCAGACCCGAGTTCTGATCCCAGTGCTGACATTAGGGAGCCGTAGCTCTCTAGACGGTGCCCAAGAATGCTCCCTGGCCACCCTCTTGCTATGGACAAATGAGGTGCTCAGCGTAGGCAGTGTCAGCACCCGCACACCACTCACTCGGGCAGTCTCAGACCCCAGCGGTCTTCATGGGCAGGTGATGGTGAAAAAACTGGCGGTATCGGGGCTTCCACTGGACTGCTGGTGCAGTGATGTTTCCACCACCCGCGTCACATCAGCAATATCCATACAGTGCCTCTGCTGTCATCTCTGATACTAAATATTTATTAAGTTAGTGACCACGCTCCAGGCAAAAAGTGGACTTCCACCTACGACAGCAGTCACGCATGTCAGCAGGCTAGCTCTCTAACGCCAGCCTGGGAGAGTCATGATTATTTGGTCAACACCAGTGGAATTTGGGTGCTTCTACCCATGTGTTTCAAAGGCAGAGGGGGCGACGCAGAGCACATGGGGGTTTGGAGCCCAGAGCTCCCCCTTGCCATCCTCTGCCGCCTCTGGAGCCCACATGCTGGAGTCCCTGCTGCAGGGGGGCATCCTTCCAGCTCTGTTTGCTGTTGCTCATGCCGGTGTCACAGCCCATTACATACAGCCAATTACATCTGAGTCCCCTCTGGAGGACACTGGGCAGGACCACCACGGGGAGCAGAGGAGGCCTGAGAGGTTTCTAAATGAAGTGGCCTGTTGGGAAATCCTATTACGAAGCTCATCTTACAGGGCAGTGGTGTTAATGACCCTGGCCTCCCCTGGCCCTGAGCAGAGCTGGTCTCCCTGGGGCTTGAGGGGAGGCTGTCTGGGCTGTGGCTCTCCTCTCACTCACCAGCGAACTGCTGATGGTCCAGAGGGAGCTGAGAGGGCTCCTCAGTGCCCCTGAGTGTGGCTACCAGCACAGTGGCCTAATCGGGGGCTCAGAGGTGGGATCGGCAGCTCTAAGGGAGATGGAAGTGGGACCTGGAAACCTTTTTTATCCAAGAGGAGCTAAATTAGACACATTTTTCTCCATTTTTGAATCCCGCAAATTTTTCGTTTCAACTCCCCGAGGCTTATAAAGTGGTTCATCTCAGCTGCTCAAGTTGACAAAGGTGCAGAAACTGTTGAAAGATTCGAAATGTCCCTTGGGTTCCCAGGCATGAAAGAATTCACATGTAGGTGGAAAATTACCAAGGAAAAAAGTTTCCCCTTGGAGAGTGGGGAGGAGTAAAGAAGCAGCCAGGAAGAAGAGGAGACCTTCCGGGAAGGGCAGGCCAGTGTCTGGCACGAGGAGAGCCTTGGAAGGCTGCCCAGGGCAGTGCCAGTGCCATCACCAGTCCCGGCTCCCAGAGAGACACCAAACAGGGCAACGGATACATGGAGAACTGCTCTGTTCTTCTGTAGAGCTGGGAAGGCCCTACCAATGTCCAGAGTTGGAATGGTCGCGGCTGACCTAAGAGCCCCCTGGAAAAGCACCCTCAGTCCCAGCTCTGATTTGCAGGCCTGAGCAGGGAGTGAAAGTCCTGCATGTTCCTGTGGCCAGCGGTGGCACCCTTGGCATTCTGAGGACAGTACCAAGTGACCCGGCTGGTGCCGGCCAGGTACAGGGAAGGTTTCCCTTCTGTAACACTTTGGACACTCAGTCCTCAGCTTTCTGCCCTCTCCCCTGTTTAGAACCCTCTCAGGCCTCCTATCAGCTGAGGTGCCATGTTGATAGTTCAGGTTGCTCAGCGCTGCCCTGCACGACCTTGCCCCAGCCCCCAGCCTCTACTCAAGGCTCTGGACATCTCCCTCCTGTTGGTCTGCAGGCCCTGTGCTCGGCCCACCCAGCCGCCAGCCTGCTTGTGCAGTCCCCTCCCCCAGACTCCTTCTTCATCCTCTCAGGCACTCAGGTCCACATATCTACAAATCCCACAAGCCCAAGAAAACCTTCAGTGACCTACCTTGTGGCCCCTTTCTTCTGGCTCCAGGGACAAAAATGCTCCTTGTCTGCAGCTTATACCTGAGGCTCTTGGTTTTCTAAAAATCCACATGCCTGGGCCTCACACCAGACCTACCCATCACAGTCTCAGAAGGAGGCACCTGGGGATGTCACTTTATAAAATCTTTCTAAGGAGGATCTCATGCCTGCCCCAGAGTCAAAAATTGCTGGTTCAGAAGACCATGGCTCTCTCAGGCTTGGAGAGTCTTCTCTCCCTACTTGTACCTCCAGTTCACAAAGACCACCTGCCTCAAGGCAAGCCACGTGAGCCACACCTCTCAAACATTTGTTAACTGGCCAGGTGACCTGTTGAGGGATAGTAGATCACTCCTATGTGCTGTTTTCACTGCTTGATGGTCACGGAGCTGGGCCTGGACAGGTGCAGGGAGGTAATGAGTGAGTGTTCAGGACTCCTGCTACTGTGTTCCTGGACGGGGGGAACCACATGCCACCTTCATTCTAAATCTTATGCCCTTAATAAGTGATTCAGAGCTTAAGGACAATGACACCTAACAATACATAGCATTACACAACTTAGAAAATATTCTCATATCTATTATCCCACTTGATTTTCACACACCCTGAGAAGTAGTAGGCAGAAAGGATAGGATTGTCAATGGAAAGTGTCTTACCTAAAACTACCCAGCAAGTTCACTGCAGAGCCAAGACTAAAACCAGCTCCTGTCTCTAGGTTAGGTCTCTTTCACCTGGGCATACCCCCTGCACCGCCCTGTGAGTGACAGCCCCAGACAATGAGGGCCTGGGCATCATGGCTTGGGGTGTGCCCTCTGCAGTAGTGTGCTGAGGGCATGCTGGAGAAGGGCAGGGGCAAGAGAGGCCAGCAGGGAGGATTATGCTTTATGCATAGCATTGCCATTTTCTAAGTCCCCACCATGGCTGAAGAGATATGCTAACGAGGCAGATCCTTCTGGAAACTCCAAGGATTGTGTCCTGGGAAGAAAAGCCAAGCCCTCAGGGAGCACTCAGGGGCAGAACAGATCCGAGTCCCATAAGCTCAGTGCTCTCGCTAGGATCTTCCCAGAGGCCATCACAGCAGCTAGGACCCCTCCATGGACATCACATAGGTTACTGCAGCCCCTGAGCGTCCTACAGACAGGTAAGCAGCCCATCCCTGCCAGCCTCCTCCCAAGGACTATTGGTCCTAGCCCCACCATCCTCGCTGCAGTTCAAGCCCAGCTGATGCAGTATTTTAGGCTCTACAGCAGAGAGAAAGTTTGCCAAGTGCCAACTCGGCCTCCCTGGCACATGGGACCTACACAGAGAATTGGCTTAGCTATCAGCCTCAGGAGGGAAGGGGTTGGGGGATGGGGCTATGATTTCTCATGAATCCACTATTCTATGACCACAAAACTTGAAGTTGGGGTAGATGGGCCATTTTCCTAGTAATTAATAATTTCATAGAGATAAATGCATGATAGGGTCAGAGTCCACAAGCCTGTGTGATTCTGCCTGATGGGCCCAGCCTGTGTGTGCAGAAAGGAAGAGTCAGGAAAAGCCTTAGGCTGTGAAGCCCTCTAGAAAATGAGTGAGCCGCTTGCTGCACATCCTACTGCTCAAGTTCTCCCCACAGCTCCCGCTGCTCACCCTCCCATCCCTCTCTTCTCACCACCCTTCCTCCTTACAGCAGGAACAGCTCTAGGCCAGGACCACTTTTCACCGGCTGGGCTGCTAATTGGTCTCCAGGTGCCTCTGCACAACCAAGCAACTGGTCACCAGGACTCTGACAGGAGAGGGATTAGCAGAAGCAAAGTGAAAGTCTAGAGAATATGGTCCCCTGCCCATCACAAGAGCCTGTCCTTTTGGAAAAACAACATGTAATTAGAAACAGAAAGGATATTCTTTCCACCACCCTAAAAAGCCCTAGTTTCACATACCCAGAAAATAAAATGTATCAAATCGACACAACTGTGTGCATCACAGAACCGTCCAGGCTTCACCCATCCAGGCTTGGGGGACATCGTTTCTCAGGGCTGTTGGTGAGAGTAGTTGTTGTGGGTTCACTGCTTCTCACCCACAATTCCTTGGGGTCCACCATTCTCCCTGCTCCTGGCCTCGTGAGGATTGGCTGTACTAAATAGGCCACCCCAAAATGAGTGTGAAGGGCCATCATGCCTACCTGGCTGCATAGCATGGGCACCCAAAATGGGTGGAAAGTCTTCCCTTGAAAACACACCATGGGGGACAGTCACAAGTTCCTCCACAAGCATTGCCAACCCTACCCTCCTACCGAGGGGTGCAGAGACCTCCAAAGTTCACCGTCTATGCCTGAGGGCTCCCTCACCTCCCCAGGGCAGCCCTCTGTGAGATCTGGGCAGGGAGGCCTGGCTAAGCCAGCAGACCCAAGGGCAAAGAATTCAGGATGTAGCTCAAAGTTCCTGAGACAGGAGGGAAAGGGCCTTCTCTGCCCTTCCAGGGCACTGAGCTCAGCCAGACTACATCAGAAGTGCCACCAAACTGTGAATGCCTGTGCCTCTGAAATGGCAAAGGGATGGTGCCGTGGGCTCCCCATCTCCTCCACTCTGCCCTGAGTTTGCAATAAGCAGGTTTGTAAAGTCAAGGCAGGTTCACGATAACTCAAGATAGAAAGGTCCACCAAACTCAGGAGGGGGTTGGGGCTGGGAAGGGAGAATGGAAAGAAACAGCTTGGATTTACATATTTGTCCCCACAGGCCCTCCCGGGATAGCCACAGGAGGTGACTGACTAGCAACATGGACAGCAGAACCTCTCCAAAGAGAAAAGTTCCAATTAGCCCCAAGAAATGAGAGCCTGTTCCCAGAGTCCCAATTAAATCAGAACCAATCAATGCTTGCTCCGGTTCCTGCCGTTCTGCTCAGGATATAATGAGAAAATGAGAGGGCCACAGCCAGCAAGTGTGGTGTGGCAGCCCTTTGAAGCCCAGAGAAATCACACTACCCTTGTGCTGCTGCAAGCATGCCTGGCAGCTGCCGCACCTGCACCTTTAAGAACTCAGCCTGGTGCCTTGGTCCCCCACTCAGACTCCGACAAACACCAGAGAGGGCGCCCCCCCACCCCCACCCAAAGGGACAAAGAAGAGCACTGTGGGACCAGGCTGGGATGATTTTAAAACTATGTTGATTCGTCACTGGATCTGGCACTCTCTCCCCTCTGTTTCCACACCATCCATCATGGGTACCATAACCAAGAAATCCATCCAATAAAGACACAAAGGCACAGCTCTCTGCTCTCAGCAGCCCTCAGAAAGGTTGTGTTAGTGCTCCAGCCCAGGAAATTAGCTGAGCCCAAAGGATTGCAGAGCCCATGGGCATTAGCAATCCTGCCCCTGGCACTTCACCTGCAGGTGTCTGGGGAGCAAGGTAGGTGGGGAAGTAAATAGGCATGGGCTGGGCTGGTGCACAGGCAGGGTGGAGTGATACCAGTAAAGACAGCTGGCAGGAGGCTCATGATGGAGAAGGAGGCAATACAGCCCTCAAACTCCAGAGGAATTAGGGAAACCCTAGTGATATGTTAGGGTCAAGGCAGTCATTTCTAAGGTCCACATGGGAAGCCTTCCTCTTAAACAAATCAGAACTTTTGAAGGTCAACAAGCAAAATGTAATGCAGGAAAGCAGTCTTCCCCTCCCCAAGCCTGGATTTCTCCCATGCTCAGCTTCCATGCACTTAGGCAAGACATAAGCTGTGGGGCTTCCAGACCCTTCTATTCACTCCCAGGGCAGACTAAGCCTCCAGCCAGTTCAGCACACTTTACTGCCACGTGTTGGACATGAGCTTTCTAGGGCTGAGGAGAGAGAATGAGAGGACACAGAATCCTGACACCTCCAAACTCTGTGTTGTTCAAAAGCAAAAGTTAATACAATACACAATACAGTCCCACTCCCATTCCAATAGCTTCATCTCCTTCCAGGGCCTGGCATTGAGCCCCTGGAGAAAGAAAGCCAAGCCAGAGGGCTTTGAGTTAATGAGCTACATGGGTTCAGTACCAAGTTGAGTGCTGTGGGAGCTGGACTGAAATGAAGTAAAATATTTTCCAAATTCAGTCACTTCTCAATTACCCTTGAGTGAATTGTCCATGGCAACCCAAATTCTCCATGCCCCTGAGCTTGTGTTTGTATGTGTGTATGAGAGAGAGAGAGAGACCCAAAACTAAATATAACCAACCGATTATGTTATTTTCCACTGTTTGGAATTCTCCCCATCTCTTCTTCCCAGCATAAATACCAACAATCTGGTTGGAACCCATAAGAAAAACATCAGGCCTAGCACTGGGGATGGAGGTTCTCCAGAGCTGTATAGTAAGCCATTAGGCTCTTTCTGTTCCTGTATGACCCAGAGCTAGAGGCAGGGAAACCTTGTGGACCAGCCTGTCCCAGGTGGGCAGGAAGCAGAGGCCTCAAGAGGCCCCGGGGCTTACCTTTGCAGGCCACACTGTTCTCTGGCTCATAGCCAGGCTTGCAGGTGCAGCGTCCAATGGGCACCATCCACTCCCCATCCCCGTTGCAGTAGAGTTTGATAGGCACATCCACTTCCTCTGCGTTGGGGATGCACGTGCCCCGAGCAATCACCAGAGATGTGCTCTCTGCCCCTGTCATGGTCTCTGGAAATACTGCAAAGTTTTGCACAATGCTGGGACATTTTTTGAAGAAGACACGGACAGAAAGGAGAGACATGCAGGCTCCATAATCCTGGAAAGCGAGGTAAAAGCCATTCCGAGTAAGAGGCCCAAAGCTCCTGACTTCTGTGTTGACCTTCATCAGCCTTCCCCCAAAATCCACCTGGGAGAAGCTCTCGTCTGCAGCAATGGTGTCTACTTTGAGGTAGGGGGCCTCAGACCAGAAGGCCGACTTCTTGGTGGCAATGACAGAGTCAGTCTCATAATAATACAAGTTGAAGGTCTCCTTGCAGGAGCCTGGGACATTGGGGAGGCTGCTGCAGTCTCTCACAGTGAAGCGCATCTCCGTGTAGATGCGGTGGGCCCCCCGCCGGTTGATGAAGGTGGTGAGCAGCCAATTGTTCTGATTGGGCTCGAAGACGTTGCACACCTGGTAGGTGCGGATGGTGTTCAGGTTTTCATCATAGCCACTGACTTCTTCCCACTGCACCAAGCAGGCCACAGGCACACACATGCAAAAACAAAATAGAGAGTGAGGAGACAAAAAGAGGCATAGCAGAGGAAAACCTTGAGCTAAATGGGGGCTTAAGAGCACACTGGTTCAGCTGCTTGACTCAATAAATGAACATAACCAACCTCAACTTGATTTTAAGGATCTTCTTATAAGCAAACTTCATATTTCTCTGCAGCCCATCCCAAAATGTAACAGACTTCATCCAAGAAAGCCTTCTTTCATGTTGTGACTATGGCTTATTACTTCCATGGAGACAACCTTCAGCTTTCAGCATGTGTGAGGGATTTTCTTCCTCCCTTTCACAGCCTCTACTCTTAACAGCCACTCTGTGCATTAGGGCTCCAACTGCATGACACCCCTACCTTGGAAATCCCCATCTCTGAACCCAATTTGTTTATTGTGGTAAAACTCCTCTATATTTCTGAAATGCACATGAATTTAAAGCTTTTCAGAATTTCTCAACAAACTTAGATTCTCCCTGCTCCACTCTCCCTTCTGCAACGCCAAAGACTAACTTTCCCAGACCACAACTCTGCTTCTCACTTCCCAGCTGGTGCTCATGCTGCACTTTCTCCCTAGGATGCCTTTTTGTTCTTCTTAGCCCAGGTTTCTCCAGCTCTGGAAAACCTCCCTCATGCTCCCCAGGCTGGATCGGATAGCCCTTCTTGGCAAATGGTCTGTGCTGCCACGTCACCACGTCCCTCACTCCACAGGTAAGAACATGTTCACACTGACATGGGGGCACCTCCCCCAGGAGCTGGTGAGCCTGTGGGGGCCACGATGCATTGATGCAGTGCTGCACCTGCAGTCCTAACACAGCGCCTGGGCAGTGCCCACGGGGCACGTGGACCTCCCTGCTCCCAGGCCCTACCCCGTGGCCTCCAGGGAGAGAGAGCTCAACTCCTTCACTCAGGTTGTATAAATTCGCACTGCCAAACCTCACCTGGACGTTGCTTAATTTCTTATTGATTCGCTAGATGTAAAGGAACCACTTTTTCTTCCTTCTTGAAAGCTGTGTTATGTTCTATTTAAATGTGCTTATTAAAGTTGTGTTCTGCTTGCCTAGTTTTTTGTAACCAGAAAGCAAATATATAAGGGAGAAGAAGTCGCTGACACAATTTCAGATCAAATTTTCAGATCTTCCTCCCTTTCCATGGCTGTTTTAAAACATTTTCCCAGTTGACCCTCCATGATTTTTTAGGGAAGGAAGATTATCTTTTACTGTTCTGCAAAATGTTTAACTCAGCATGTCTCATAATTCTTTGTTCCAGTGGGTGTCAGCACAAATGTGGGGCCCCTTTGTCAATGCACAGGTAAGGCATGTGGCCCAGTTTAGGGTGGGGGCCCAGTCATAGCCAGAGTTCTCTGACTCACCCAAGACTAACACAGCTCTGCTGTGGGAGCAGGATGGGAAGACCTTCCTGCAGGGCTCACCTTAGCACTGAGATCATCACTACCAGCAGGCCTTTAAATAAACAGTAAGAATGTCCACTCTCATGGAGCTGGGGTATTGAGAACATTTATCTTAGAAAATGACACTGATTGGTATTATAAGATCCAACAGAAGTAATTTTTTCCAACATTAATCTTTCCGGGCCTCAGTTTTCTCATCTGTAAAATCAGGAATCATACTCGGTGACCTCGAGTTGTAAAATTCTACGGATCTAATTGATTCTATGACAGCTCCTAAGGGAGCGATCCCAGCACATTGGAGGGAATTTAGCTGTATATTTGAAGGGAAGGAATTGAAAGAAATTGAGAAAGAAGAAAATGACCCTCTGTTACTTGGGGAAAGGCCATCATATAGTCTCACATTAATTTCCTTCCCTCTTTCATTCTTTGCCTGTCGGCAGGTGCCATAGGGGTTAGAGGAATAAGTGATCAGAGTGTGCTACAGGGAGTATGCAAGGTTTCCAGAGCAAGTGGCAATTAGGATTGGGGGCCTCAAAGAAAGAGAAGATTTTGGTTGATCGAGATAAGGGTGGAATGGCATTCCCAACAGGGAGGGACAAACATTGTTATTTGTTTATGATATTTGGAATCCGTTTCATTGCTTTACGGTTACACCTCGTTCATTCACCAATGGAAAAATATTTACTGAATGCTAGCTTTATGCCAGGCATTCCATTAGCCACTGGGGATATAATAATATGAAGCTTATAATCTAGTGAGAGAAACAGAAATTAGAAAATGGTCATTAAAATAGCTAAATAATTATAATTGTGTTAACTGCTGTGAGGGAACATTTAGGGGGCCAAAAGAGGGGGTGCATCTGATATATAGAAGATTGTTAGGGAAGACCCACCAAGATGAGAGGGATGGATGGATAGAAGTTAGCCAGAAGTGTGTGTCTGCTGGGCCAGAGCCGGGGCAAAGCATCTGGGCCCAGGCAAGGCAAGTGCAAAGGCCCTGTGGTGGGGAAAAGTGGCCTGGTGCCACTGAGGAATGAAGGCTGTGTGACAGAAGAGTCATAAACATCTGGAGGTGGCAGGAATAAGACTGAGGGACAGGTGAATCCAGCTGAGAATTTTGAATTTCATCCTGAGTGTAACTAGAAATTGATGGGTTTTAGGGAGGAAAAACACAGGTGATCAGAGGTGAGTTTTTAAAAGATCACTGATTCTCTGTAGAGACTGGTGTGGAGGGCAGCCTGAGTGTATGGGCAGGACAATGGTGGGGGGGGGTCATTGTAGTGGTCCAGGCAGGACGTGATGGTAAATTGAAACAGACCAGTGGAAGCTGAAAAGACATTTTGGGGGAGAATCTCATGGCCCTCATTGAGCTGATATAGGGCAAACAAACCAGACCCAAGGGGCCATGTGTCCCCTGAAAACTCTTTCAGGCATCAGACCTGCCTCCTCAATCCCAGGCTTTGAGCCTCCTAGATCTTTTGTTTTGTTTTGTTTTTTGAGACAGGGTCTCGCTCTGTTGCCTGGTCTACAGTGCAGTGGCGTCATCATAGCTCACTGTATCCCCAAATTGCTGGGGTCAAGTGATCCTCCTGCCTCAGCCTCCCAAATAGCTGGGAACCCCAGGAGTGTGCTAACACACCCCTCTAATTTTTCTTATTTTTTGTTGAGACAGAGTCTAGCCACGTTGCCCAGTCTGGTCTTGAACTCCTGGGCTCAAGCAATCCTCCCACCTCGGCCCCTCAAAGTGTAGGACTACAGGTGTGAGCCACTACACCCAGCCCCAGATCTTTAGGAATTCTGGCTCCCCGCCCCTTCCCTCTCTCCTTCCTTGAGGAAGGGGGAGTTTTGCCAGTCTTGGATATACTACTCCACAGATGCCCAACTTCCTATTCAGGGCTCCAGTCCCTGTAATGTGCTCTCACTTCCTGCCCCAAAGCCAATTTCCTAAAGGTCTCCATTCAGTAGCCACTTCTCAGCCTCCTCTTCTAGGCATTTGACACATTGTCTCCTGTGTTTCTTCCTGTAATTACCTCCTCCCAGCAAAACACCATGGTTTGCTGATCGGATTTGCAAAAAATTAAAAAGATAAGATGTCAAATCTTGGTTAGAAAGTGGGAAAAAGGGCACCGCTCAAGCCTATTGTTGTAAGTGTAAACTGCTAAAATATTTTATAGTTAATTCAGTAGCTTCTCTCAATATTTAAAGTGTTGGCCAAAACTGAAATCAATGAGGAGAAGGTGAATTATTTTTGAAATTGTAGTGATAACCGGGTACTCATTTGGGAAAAAAACATAACTTTCATCCATACCTTATATCTTACTCCAGGATAAATTTTTGGTGAATCAACAATTTAAACATTAAAAGTAAAACCATAAAAATACTAACAGGAACCTTGGAGAAAATTTATGTATGGTAATTGTGACATGATACTGAGAAGCCATAAATTAACATATTGATAAATTCAGCTCTATACAGTTAAAGAAATGGCATGATAGAAACAGCCATAAGCAAAGTTAACAGGGGGGAAATAAAGAAAAACTGATGGAAAAAAACTAACTTATCACAGATAAGGTGTTCCTATCCTCTAATATATAAAGAGAACTTATACATCAATAACAGAAGTGAAAAATGGGCAAAGGATATCAGTAAACTATTCACTAAAAAAGAAACAGATATAGTTCTTAAATATATGAAAAGATGCTTAATCTCACTCATAACAACAATGGTAATTAGTCACATTATGATACTTTTAGGGGGCAGAGGTCAAGGAACAAAAGTTTGATAGCACACTGTGTTGGAAAGGGCATAGGCGATAAGAATTCTGAAACACAGTTGGATAAAAGGCAAATTGGTATAACTTCTATGGAAATTTTGGCTTTATTTATCAAAATTACAACTGCACACACCCTTTGACCCAGAAATTCCACTTCAAGGATAATCCCTCAGATATACTTTCATGTATGTAAAATTAGGTATGTGCAAAATTATTAACTGCAGCCACCGCCACCTCCAAAGCTTTATTCATTCCCAGAAAACTAGAGGTGGATCATTGGTCTTTGGAAAATGCAGTAACCTTCTCAGAATTCACTTTGAGTAGGACCTGTGGGAGTTCTGCATAGTCCTGGTGGAAAGAACCAGTAATTGAGATTGAAATTCTCACTAACCAGTGGGATAGAGGACTCAGAGTCTGAAATAAGTTGATTAAAAGAAAATAAGGTCCAGGACAGTTCTCATACATTTTTATTAATATTTGTGGAGCAAGCTTCATAAGTGCTGCATGACAATCTGACTGTAGTCCTCCCTTCTTGGACTGGACTCAACTAGACTCTATAATATGGCACCTAAGAAACTGTTAATGTCTCTGAACTGGTGAATGAATAAACAAAATATGATGTGCCCTACAACGGAATACTATCCAGAAATAAAAAAGAATGAAGTTCTGGTATGTACTGCAACATGATGAACCTCTAAAACATTATGCTAAGTTAAGGAAGCTGTGTGTCTCAAAAGATCACATATTGCATGATTCTATACAAGAAATTTTCAGAAGAGGCAAATCTACACACAGAAAGATATATTAGTATTTGCCTGGGGCCAGAGATGGGAAAAGGAAGTGACTGCAAATTGGCATGAAGAATTTTTAGGGGGGAGGGGTGATGAAAATGTTCTAATATGAGACTATAGTGCTGGTTACAAACTCTGTCAATTTACCAAAAATCACTGAACTGATTAAATTTTAATACACTTAAAATTAGTGAATTTATAACAGGTAAATAATACCTTACTATAGCTTTTAAAAAAACCCGTTTGTTATATGGGCCAGCCTACACCTCAACACCCCACCAATGCTGGCTTGGTCTCCATTATCCACAAACAGTATGCTCATGACAACTTCACGGCCCTGCTCACTCTACCCCTTGTACCAAGGATACCCATCTCACTCCTTTATCTCTGTATCCCAAGTGCCAATTATTTGCTCAATTATTTGTTGTGAATGATGCCTAAGTTGGGGCAAAGATGGCATCCAGAGGTACAAGTGGCCAAGGAAGCATCCCTGTGACTGAGGCTGAAGGCCGGGGAGTGTCAGGAGGGTGGTCCAAAGACAGGATCAGAATCTTGGGCTCAGGACTGCATTCCAGGACCACTCAATTTTCCAACCTGGTGGTCAATCAGGTAGTCAAAAAAGGCTCTCCATGTCCAATACACCCAGTTCATCAACACAATTTGCCGTTTCTTCCAGAACAATCCATATGCCTCCTATCTGGCCTATCTCCTTCCCATAGCCGATGCACTGGGGCTGGCATTACGTCATGCCTGGACTAATGCCCTGGCCCACTGTTTGGTCAGAAAGTAGGGACAAGAGATGAGCCAAGTGATATCCTAGTTTGGTTTGGGCCCTATCCTCTCACATCTGGACACAGAGCCATGCCCATTTCTGTCCCTTGGTGTTGTTGCTAATGTTCTGGCTGCCCCTAATGCCCCTCTTCTACACTGCCCTCGTGCCAAGACAGAAGACACAGAGCCAGGAAACTGCAGACGTGGCTGGAAGCCACTCTAGATCCTGTTGACCAATGTGTGAACTGAGGCCCAGGGACATTCCCCAGCCGGCCCCAAGTCAGGCGGCTGAGGGATGGCAGGGCTGAGTTCTCTTTGCTGTTCCCTCCCTGGGGCTCTTATTTCCTCCATAATGCCTTCCCCGGCTTATATTCCTCTACCATTTTTCTGATTGCTTAAAGCATGATTGAATTTTCCACACAATTTAGCATTTGATCATATACTGTTTTGAACTATTCTTTAATTGCTTTGTGTGTGTGTGACTTTGGTTTCTGCTATCAGGCTGTGAGCGCCTTGAGGACAGGGAATTATGTTTTGACTAATTTATTAGTTCATTTCAACATGCAAAGTAATTCCAAGCCTTTAGCTTCACAGCACTGGTATTACGCAACAACATTTTATTCAGTAATGTCTGGGCCCCATGAAATCCACACATTTCTCAGGGCTCCATCCTCACTCCATTTTTGTCACACTTTTTATCCGGGTGATCTCACCCACATACAAGGCTTCAACCACCATGGGGTACATCACCAACTGGACCTGTCCCCAATGCCCCAGGCTTGTGTATCCTGCTGCCTGCTGGACATCTCCTGAAGAACGCCTGCCATTCACCATCTTGCTTTCTGCAGCCCTGATGCAGTCTCATCTCTGTCCAAGGATGGCACCTCAACCACCCAGTTTCCCATGCCAGATGTATAAGAAGCATCTGGACACTGCCCTCTCCATTTTTCTTGGTTTTGCTCCCTATCATAGGAAATTAACCACCAAATCCTGTGTCTCCTATCTCCTTCATAGCTTTTGTATTCTGCCCCCCCCTCCCCTTTCCTCAATGAATTCTCTCTACCCTCCCAGTGATTCTCCCAGTCATTATCCTTAACTCTCCTGCCCCAGTGAGTTTTCAAAATACAAATCCGGCTCCCCAGTGGACCTGCCCCTAGAGCGCTGGGACTGTGTTTGGTACCTCTCCATATTGCCAGTGCCCAGTCCTCAAAAAATGCTGGAAGATTAAGGCAGCAAGGAAGGCCCTGGTCTGTTCTGTAATTTCTCTGCCTCCTCAGCCCCTGGTACTTTGCTAAGGACTTACTGCAGGTGCCACCAGGCTAATCTGTCTTTGGGAAAAGAAGGAATGAATTAGCATTGCACAACCAACAAAATATTAACAGCCTTTGAAAGGGCATTATTTCAATGAGTGTGATGTGCACTGTCCAGGGAATGGACACAATTGAAGCTCAGACTTGGGGGGATGGGGGGGCATGGGCAATGTATATAGCCTGATCTTTCGTACCCCCATAATGAGCTGAAAAATAAACAAAAAATAAAAAAAAAACAATTTTAAAAAGAAAGGGCATTATTATTGACACAAATGGACCACCTGTCCTTGAGATAAGCATAATAAAGAAAACAATGACACCCATTAGAAAGTACTTGTTCAGGCTTTCAGACCATGACTTTGATGTATGAGAAAGACACTTTCAGGCCCTCCAAGATCTACCTTTGTTAGACTTGCTTATTGGAAGTCAGAGCTTGCAGATCTATTGCTCCAGAGGTCCTGTTGACATTTGAACAGCACATATTGACTATTTGCAGTCTGGCTGATTGTGTGTGTGTGTGTGTGTGTGTGTGTGCATGTGTAAAGCATGATAACAAAACTCATTTATCTACTTGAACTGTGCCCCCTTCAAAGCCATTGTCATGGGCTTTACCCACCTGTCCATCTGCCTTCTAGAACAACCGTCAGAAACTCTGACACATTCTTTAACCTTCAAGAGTAGGTTTGAATCTCAGAAACAGGCAAAAGTCATTTGGAGCCAAATCTGATGACTGAGGTGAATGAGTAAACTAAGAAATAGCATTATTGGTCAAAATGAAAAGCCACTGCAAAATGAAGTTAAGAGATTCAAACTGATTCCACTTTGAGCCTCTGAAGAAAGTTCCAAGCATGGAGTTCTGGCAAGATCTTGATAGTGGGCCCCTCCCTGGCCTGCTGCAAATCCCCCTGCTGGACTCTCCCCGCAATACCCAGTGACTACCATGATGCTGCATCATAACAACCTCTAGGAATAAACCATTTCTACAGGGCCTGGCTGGGAATGGGAACTTCTTCTGGACGTTCTTTTTTAAAACGGGGATAGAAATAATTGAAATGGACTTTTTTGGTCTCTGTTAGCCTAACAAGATCCCAGCTCTTCTGATTTGTTTCAAACCCAGCTCATTTAATGCATTTATTTACTAAAGAATTGAACATCCACTACATCCTCAAGCAGTGTTCTAGCAGGTGTTGCTACAGCAGTGAATTAGAGACATAGTCCCTGCTCCACAGACTTTACATTCTAATAGAGTGAACCAGAGGATGAACAAGCAAACAAATGAATAATATAAAGTCAGGCAGCAGTAAGAACTACAAAGGAGCAGGTAAGGAAATATAGTGACAGCTGGCAGTGGGATCATCAGAGAAGATCTCCCTTTGAGCAGAGAGATCTGAAAGACATACAGGAGCTAGTTGGAGGGTGCATGAGGGAGGAGCATTCCAGGCACAGGAATGACAAGAACAAACTCTCCAGGGCAAGAATGTGCCTGGTAATTCGCTGAGAAAGCCAGGAGGCCAAGCGTGGCTGCAGAAGAGCAAACAGCAAAAGGAAAAGGAAAGGAGATTAAATTGGAGAGGTTGTGCCAGGGGCAGGTGGACCCCATGTCTGCCAGTAACAGCTCTGTGACCACAGATACTATCTGAGCTTCAGTTTCCTCATTTGCAAAATACTGTTTGCCTTGCAGGCTACTGTGAGAACTGAAAGATCATAGAAGTAACTCATCTAGTGCTAAGCCTGCACAGAACTACCATTCACTGAGTACCAATTATCATTACTGTTATGATCATCATCATTATTATTATTTTAACCCCGGGGTCCACCTCGGGCTGAGTCATCAGGGTATGTGAATCATCTAGATCAGGGGCGGGGAACCTGCGGCCTTGGGGCCACATGCGTGGCCTTCTGGATCCTTGAGTGTAGCCTTTTGACTTTACAGAACAAATCCTTGATTTGTTCTGTAAAATTTAGATTTGGTCGAGGGGCCGCACTCGGGGATCTGGAGGGCCACATGTATCCTTGAGGCCGTAGGTTCCAGAATCTAGTTAAGTAATCCTACCCTGTGTTCAGCAGAATGCAGCGACTAATGGGCTGAGCGCCCTCTCCTCACAGACACAGAGGGACACCCGCAGCCCCCTTCCCTTTCCCTCTGGGAATCTCCTGGGCTTCCTCTGAGCTGCTTCACCATAGGCTCTCCCCTCAAGCAGGCAATCCCTGGACCACTGTCAGAAACCAGCTCAGACCACAAAGAGACAAATTTGGATGCAGCTTACAGGCTTTGGTCCCATTCAGCAGTCTGTATTTGGGCACAAACTGCTGTTGGGGGAAGCTGCTATTTTGTAAACAGTTACTGCCACCATGCCCTGTGGGACCATAAGGGAACTTCTCTGGTATTGCCCATTCAGGGGGGATGGCTGCCTCTCTGAACAAGAAGCCCACTGGAGGCCGGGCAGCACACAACCTCACAGAGCCCACAGAAGGCCACAGATTCTTCAGGGAAGCAGATGCTCAGGGCTGGGCTAGAGCCACCACTGCCAAGCCTTCCCCACCGATCAGCCTGGGCTCCAAGAACAAAGCTCCTGTGCAGACAGTAGACTAAGCCTGAAAGAGCTCGGATATTAGACAAGCTAGAGGGCTAATTAAAATGTAAAATGCAGTCCGTGGGGCATAAATTCCTACAAGCCCAGAGGGATCTACCATTTAGTACACCAACCAACCAAGGCAGCGATTTACTCAATGGTTCCCTTGAGGACTGCGAGCACCAGCTCACCTCCCAATACGCCTAATTTACCTCCCAGATGTGTGGACTGGGGCAACAGGAAGGGGCCCTCTTCATTACCGTGGCCAGGTGTGGTGTGCCAAGGAGAAGGCTGGCTGACTCAGGGTCAGCCCTGCTTCGGAAAGCCCACACCCAAAAGGGCTTCCGTATCACACAGAGGCACAAGGCAATGAATTCCCTAAACTGTGGATTCACAGCAAAGACTCCCTTACCTGGGATGAATTAGAGCACGGGGGTGGGGGTGGGGGTGGGGGTGAGGGACCTAACTGGAACAGGACAAACATACACGCACTGTTTCCTAAGGCAGTCTCTCAGAGAAAGGCTCCCTGAGATACTTTTGAAAACTTGGATGGTGGAGAAATGTAGCAAATACTGTACCGAGGTGGAGGTGGAGGAAGCAGTCCCATATGGAGTATACTCTGATCGCTAGGAAGGAGGTTTCATGCTTATCAAAAAAAGAACTGGGGTCAAGAAGCATTTCTCTAACCCTGCCCAACTCAGAACACAGACCACTGGGATCCTAAGCTTAGTTAGCATAAGGGTTAAGTTCACAGGCTCTGGAGTCAGCCAGACTCACCTGCGTGACCACAGGCAAGTCTTTAAATCTCTCTGAGCCTTGGTTTCAGATACTACTAGTATCTGTCTCAGGAAGCAGCTATGAAAGTTAAAGGTGACTTAAACCTGTAAGATGTTTAAACCCAAGTAAGAGCCCCTTGTGAGCCAGTTATCATGGATGTCTGCCCTCTCGGAGCACGGGTCAGTTATTTCTCCCTGAAAGTCTTGGCTTTCCCTCCATAGTGTCTATGATCCAAGACTCTCCCCTGTCTGTCTGGTTGCCTGCACCTGAGCACCTATCTTTGCTGTACGTGCGCATGGGCGTGTGCGCAAGTGCGCACAGACGGGGTTGCTGGCCACGGTCCTGCCTACGTGGGTGTGCCTACTCCTTGAGGCCGGGTGAAGCCTCAAAGACCTGTGCTAGGGAATCACACCACTCGGGGTGAGGCTGGCAGGGCCTGAGGTCCATACAGCACAGCAGATCCCTTTGCATCATGGCACATTTCACACCCAGGTTTCTGCCGGCACACCAGGGAAAACGCTGTGGGCTTGTGCCTCGGGAGGGGCTCACTGTCCACACCCCCAGGCCGCTGTAACCTCCACCAGGCAGTAGCATCTCGTACCAGGCCCTGCCTGGAGTGGGGTCCTCAGCCATTATGACAGCTGCTGCTGCTGTTGACACTGCAACAGTGACAAATTCATCCTCCTGACAAGATCCCTTTAAATAATTCACAGGGAGCTAGGGATTAAGACACTGTTTCTCTCTGTCTCTGTTGAGATTTAAAACACCTCCAGCTGGGGTATTTAAAGAGCATATAATGGGCTGCCCCTCAGGGTCTCCCCTCCCCCACTCCCCCTCTTTCCCATTTCCCAAACTCACCCCCCACTCCACCAGCCAGCCCTATAACAAGGAGGTCCAGAAAACAAGAAAGGGGAAAAAAAGGAGGGAACCAGTGCTTGGCTGGTCACTATGGCAACGGTGGCAGGGTATTCAGCTGCCATTATCCCAGTGCCTCACACATGTGATTATCTTAAGCTGTCGACTGAATGTGGTTCTCACTGCTGCCCAACAGGGCCTTGTCGAACAAGGCAGGGGTGGGAGCTGCGAGGCCCCAGCTGCTTAATACTGCTATGCCCAGACCTGGTCTCCACTGATGGAGGAGCAGAGTCACCCCTGGGAGAGACTGATGCCATTTCCCTTCAGTGTGGAGGGATTTCTGTTCGAGTGCAGAGCGGAGGCCAGCCTGAAGCTGGCCCACCATGGTGGGTTACGGGATGGAGAAATGGACTTCTCATCCCCTCAACTCAGAGAGTTTTCACTGAGCATGGGCCATGCTGGCTGTGGCCAGCTAGAGCTCTCCTGGAGACGGGGGAGCCAGCCACGGGAGAAGGAAGGGGCTGGGCCTCTGGCAGGAGCTCTTGCCTTCATTCTCACTCTCCAGTCTTGGTGCAAGAAAGCCCATCTGGGCTGGAAAGAGGAGTTATCCTTCTGTCCCCCTCTCCTCACTGCTCTCCTGTTGGGTGGGAATGTGGCCACCAAGTGTGACCCACGTCAGGGGACTGTTTTTTCCTGGGACTGTGGTTGCTCAAGCTTGGTCCCAAGGAGCCTATGGAGGACTTTGCCTCCATTGAGACAAATTATCTCATTCCTTTGCCTCCTCGACTTAGCTTCCCAGGTCCATGGACAGTCTTTGGATGACAAGATCCCTGGTCAGCCCCACTGGACACACTCTAGTTTTTCTAGTGCCACTTTTAAAATTCAGCTCCCAGATTAAGCCCATCATAGCAGATACACTCAGGCCAGCACCATGCACAGTAGGGCCACCACCACCTGCACCTTGCACTGGGACTGTCCCTAACACCTAAGGTCAGCTTGGCCTTTCCTGAACCTGTATCCTGTGGTCAGCCCCATGAAGATGGGGCCAGCCACACACAGGTCCTTGCTACCTCCAGGGCTGCACACCTGGGTCACCCCTGGCTCTTTGCTGCACAATGAATTGTTTATACCTAAATGCAAACTCAGACCATTACCATTCGGCACCATGGTTTAAAGGCAGAGCTCTAGATTGACGAGAGAAGTTGAAATCCTGACTCCCACATCTTTCATGTTGGCTGTCCTTTGTGACACGGGGAAATGTATTGGACATGCCTGCCTCCACCAGAAAGACTGATGGGTGAGACAGCATGCATGGCGATGAGACCCCCAGCCCCATTCCTTCAGCAGAGGAGCACCTCAAATGAAGGAGGGGCTCATTCAGTCCAGCCAAGCTGACACTGTAGACATTGGATGGGACAAAGCAGCTCCCTGGGCCCCTCACAGCTCTCCCTTCCCAGAGTCCTCACTTCCTGAATGCTTGCCAGAACCTAGGGGGTGGGAGCTGACCCCCAGGCTCCTCCACCACTGTCTGGAGCCAGCCATCCACATCGACACCTGTATCCTCCTAAGGATCTCTGGCCAGGGTTTGCCTGCTCTATGAGCAGGGACTCCCCGTCCAGCTTCCTCCTGGACTTGCTACTCTTTGCAGCAAACCCCACAAGTCACAAACCACCTGCTCCACTTCACCCTAGAGAGCTCGCTTTAAAAATAAAAAGATTCACTGGGTGCTTACCACATGCACTACTCATTGGCCTGTGGCTTCCAAATCTACCATTCCCCTTTGCAGAATATTGGGAAACATTTGCCTCTCCACATTGCCCCTCGCCCCGCCCCCTTTCTCTGCTTCCTCAACAATCTATGACTTTGAGATCCCTTCCTCACACTGCTTTGGGACAGAGGTCAAGAGCGAGCTTTGAGGTTGGCAGGCCTGGGGGCCTCTCGGGGTCCTGGTGAGAAGTCAGTGAGGTGATATAAGTAAAGCTTGATAACCGGTACACAGTTGGTACTTAATTAATGGTGACTGTTAGTAATAAGAGTTATCATTAATAACACTGCTATCAATAACAGGGTGTACCCTGTGATGTTACTCATGCAGGAACCACAGCCTAAGAAAACGCTGCAATGTTGACCTTGTATCTCCAGGGCCCTTCTTCCAGCAGTCCCCACCCTCGTCCCATGCAAGTCGAGCCACTCAAACAAGTCACTGCTACCACTTGTACCAGTTAGGGCAAGTGGCATTATGCTGAGCTTTACAGCTAACAAAAAAGGAAAATACAATTTAATCCTCCCAACCACTCTGTAAATAAGATCTCATATTACCCATGTTATAAAGGCAGCATATGGACTCAGAGAGGTTATTAGCAGAAGATGGAAATAAACCCAGAACATCAAATCCCAAATCTTAGGCTCACACCTTTACACCGCTGGCAGTATAGTGGGATAGGGGGCCAAATTATTCTAATAAACACTGTTGGCGGTAACTGGAGGTAAGGCCGTGTTCCCACAGAGGCTACCTTCACCCTTCCTGGAGCCAGGCTCAGAGCCCTCCTCTCCTCCTGATGGCCCTGGCCCTCCCTCCTTCATCTGTCTTCCTCCTGTTCATCGTATCTAGGCCTCTTACCTCTGCCTTATACTCTGGTTTCTCTTCAGATCATATAAATGTTTCGCCTTTTAATTCTGCCTCGCCTCCCTTCTAAGGCTTTGTCTTCCCCAATAATATATTCTCTTCTCCACCAAAACAGCCAGTGTGAGGGCTGTGTGTTCAGGCTGTCAGGGTGACAAGCCCCTGTTGACCTCCCAGCTCCACCCTGGTGCCAGGGTGAGGAGCCCAGTTTCCTTCCACTGCCCTGAGAGCCACTTGGCCTTCCACTTGGTAAGAGCTGCCATCAAGCTGTTGGTCCTTAGGCTCACATACCAGCTGCAGAAAGGCATCCAAGATTGGGACTAGGGACATGGTACAGGGACTGCCTTCCCAGGGAAAGTCTGAGAGAAGAGGAAAAACACCTGTCTGTCTGGGCCAACGAGGGTCAAGCCTGACTCCAAGAGAAGGAAGGTGGGCCTGGGTGACCTCTGGAATTCCCTCCCGGAGTCTGTGGACAGAAATGTCTCCTGCTCTGCTGATGAATGAGTCTGCAAGCCATTTCCAAGAGCAAAAAAATATATCTGCCAGACAGTGAGGTTCTGGTGAACCACTACAACTTCCAAAGATTTTTAATACAGCAAGCTAGAGAAGCATGTCTCTCTGTCAATCACTGTCTCCCCTCCACCCATACCATACACACACACCCCCGCACATCCCCACACACAGAGTCATACCCATTGTACTTCTGCAATGAATGTAATGTAGGAATTAATATTCTACTCCAGGATCCAGGTCATCTGTGCCGTCTATTCACTCCCTTGCTAAACGCATACACATGCCCACAAGAACAGTGTCCTGTGGAAGCCCTGTGAGAAAGCAACAAGGAGTGAGGAGAGCTCTGGCCCAAGCTTCTCCCCGGGACCCCATCTGGTGCAGGTCCACCCCCCCCCCCCCCAGGGCCACCACATCTCTTCCCAGCGCAGCATCTGAATCTCCTGGAGAAGGGCCCTCCTCGTGGCTCTCATCGGAGCCTTTGTCTATCACTGTCTCTGTCAGGCAGGTGAATTTAAACTTCCATTCCTAAAAGACATGTATTATATAAAAAAATGTTTTAAGTGCCTCAGGGTGTTTTGTTCCTCATTGCTTCATAAAAGTGACGTTAATAGCCAGGGAAGAGCTCTGCTGAGTGCAATTATGGAGGATGTTTCAGGTATGAAAGCTGTTTTGAGCCTGCTAATGTTTCCTAATTACAGGCCTTTTGGTACAGAGAGAAAAAGATAAAGAGTGGGTGGGAGGCCTGGGTGGGGAGCTCTGACTTGTCTCAGTGGTTTACCTGAGGAGGGACGGGAAGGGCGGGCGGAGGGAGGGAGCAGGGAGGCCAGAGGCCACCAGCAGGGAGGCCGGCCTCTCAGTTGAGAAAGCAGTACTAATTCCTGGGTAACAGCTCAGAGAGAGGATACCACCCATGTCTCTTACTGTGAGAAAAAAAACTTTTATAGACTGAGCCTAAAATCAGAGAGCCCACAGCAACTCAGCTGGGGAGCTCCTTCTGGAACCCACCCCCTGAAGACGCCACAGTGGGCAGCATTTCATCGGAAAGACAGTGGAGCACAGTGGTTGGCAGGAAAGCCAGCCTGCTGGAGGTTAAAGGTCAGCATTGGCAGTTTTTAGCCATGTGACCTTAGGTAATTTACAAACTGCTCTGTGCCTCAGTTTCCTCATCTGTAAAATGGGGCTGTTGTGAGGATTATGTGTGCCTGGCTATAAATCTTTTAAGGGTCTGTCTTAGAATATTAGATTTTTTTTTTACTACCTAGCATTTATTCATTTCTCTGATACCTACATCCTAATTCCCTCTGAGGAATTACTCTCTGCTGCCTTTGTTCCTGGGCTTCTAGTAGGCTCTGAACAAACAGGGATGGACAGGACCTCGGTGTCTGCCCTGCCGATAAGCACTCTGCTTTTCCTGGCTACAGGGGTTGGATCAGGGTGGGATTCAAGCCAAGCCAGTCAGGCCCAGTCAGAATAATTCCAGGGCTTCTGCTCGAGGGAGCAGGAGGACGTGTTTGTTCTTCCCCAGGGCACATGGGTGAAAGAGGCTGTAGGGGCTGGGGTTGTGCAGAAAGCCATCTTATGACCAAGAGGAACTGCAGCATGGAACCGACACCAGGGAGTAGAGAGAGGAGAAAGGGGATGAGAAGAGAGGGACAGAGAAGAGAGCTAAAAAGAGGGTAGGAAAGGAGAGATGGTTAGTCTGGACCACCCCAAACATGAAGTCACACTAGCCCCTGGACCATCCAGCTACATGAGCCAAGATACTTCCTCCAAGATTAGGTTGAGCTGTTCTGTCGCAGGCCACCAAAACGCCCTGGCTGATACAAAAGCATAGGATGAGAATAAGGGTGAGAACAGCTTCGAGCAATCAGAAACCAGGTCAAAGCTCCCAAGCCCCCGTGCAGCTGCAGCGGTGCCCGTGAGAGAAAGTATGACCAACTCCCCGCCCCCGCCCCTGGCATGTCCTTAAATTCAAATACAGAGAAATTCCATTCATAAACTCACTTTGCCCAGAGCTAAATTTCCCTCAAATTTGCCTAAATTAGTTCAGGCTTCTCTGTCTTAATTGGCATGATTGAATCATCAAAGAAAGAAAGGAGAAAATTCAGCCCTCCAGAGGGTTAGTGATATGCCTACATTTCCTAAGTGTTTACCAAGGACAACTTTTTACTGACATTGTCTCATGTATGACACCGTTACCACCCTTACCCCATCAGCAGAGGAGGACACTGGGGCCGAAGAGTCTCGATGATAGGCTCAAGACCACTCGGCCAGCCCAGCCCAGTGTGAGTGGTTTATCTGATGCCAAGGCCTGAGGCTGTAACTGCTCCTCCATAAAGTTCTCCTCCGTCAGACCAGACACATTTTAATTGATTTTGCTTGGCCCTGGAAGGAACCAGGTGTTATCAGAGTGGATTTCTCTCCTGAGTGTGCTTTCCTCGGTCCCATGGGGTCGGTGGCTGGTGAGGACACAGCCAGGGGCTGCCGAGCAGCACGGGCCCCACGTGGACACTGAATAGCAGCAATGTGCCTGCACTTGTGGGCCTGCACCTCGTGTCGGAGTTAATTTACCAGACAGGGACATTCAAATACATGTTGTTCCCTTCACAGTGATCTGCTCTAGGCGCTCTCTGCTTAGTCCAATAATCCTCTCATTATTGAAAATATCACCAGAACTCTAGGAGCTATCTACAAAGGCACCAGGTGAACGCAGCTAATTTAACTTCACACACACACACATATACATACACACATACACACATGCACACACATACGCACACACACAGAGAACACGTGTGAGCCCAGCTTACTCATCCTAAAGGCTCATCAGGCTTGGCTTCAGATTTTCCATTTTTCCGCTATGACATCACCTTCCCTCGGTGCAGATTTGCCAGTGTTATAGTAGCCAACAGAGTATGTCACAGGCCCTAAAGGTGGCTCCAAAGGGCGGCACAGATGGAGTTAGAATCCAGAAGCCCATGGAACACCCTTTGAAGGTAAGAACTCAGGTAGATGTTTACACATAGGCCACATGTCTCACAAACACAGGAACCATCACAGCCCAAGTGCAAATAGCCAGTGAGCCCTGGCCAAGCTCTTCAAAAGTAAAAAAATCTTTGGGCTCAGATTTCCAACAAGGCAGCCAAATAAGCCTGGCTAACAGAAGGACTTAGGCTTTAGGCTTGCCTCTGGAATCCGCCACAGCAGGGCGCTGCAAGCAACAGGGACCTTCTTCCGGGTGTCCTGGTCTTCCTTACCACGCTTAGCTCAGGAGAGGTGGCTCCAGGTGCACTAATTATGCTCTTTAAAAAGATATTGCCAACCAATGGGGTGCTGAGTGGCCTACAACAAATTTTTTACAGTGTATTGGGCTATGATAAACCTACATTGAGCATATCCTCAGTTCAGGGTTAGGATTGAAGATGCAGAGAAGTATCAAGAATGGTCTAGTCCTTACTTATTTATTCAGTAGACAAAACACTTACTTGAGCTTGTCCCCTGCCAAGCTGATGCTCTGCACCAGGGACACAGAGATGGGGCTGACCCATTCTCTGGTCAGTGCAAGAGACCAACACACCAGCAGATGCTGAGCTTACAGAAAGACAGTATGTCAGAAGTTGGCACCAGGCCCTTTGGGCTTAAAAAAAAAGGGCATCCATCAGCCACGGAGGGTGGGGTGGTCCCCGATGGGATAGAACAGAGCTGACACCTGAGGATGGGGAGCATGAGGGAGAAGGAAAAGAATGTGCCAGGCAGCATCTGGAACCTGGAGAGGACAGTGCGACCATAAAGATTACCATGTACAGAATGCTGCCCGGGCCAGGTGTGGCTGGGTGTCCACCCATGGGCCCTCTCTGAACTCCTGCACTGCCCAGAAGTCCTGAAATGTGAAGGTCAGGGAGCCTTTCAGCGCAGAGCTAGAAGCCAGCCTGAGGAAGGGGTCTCCAGGGACCACAGTGAGGATCCCTGGAACAGCCCTTTAGTGGGAGCTCAGCCTTTCCCTGGCATTTGTGACTTTATACATGTATTTGTTACCTTTCCCTTTGCTCACCAGGTAGCCCCCGATTCAGATTAAACCTAAAGGCTTTAAATTAAAGGCAGGGTGCTACAATTAGATTACAAACCAGTATTTTGAATTTGGGCATACTTTCTGGGTTTGACAAGTAACATTATGGTCAGCTTCCCAGCAACATAACTGAAAATGATTTGTGGACTTTGTGTAAGTGAGTGGTCCAACCCCTTCCCACATCTGGCTGTCCTCAAGTACAGCAGTGAAGGCACCCAGTTAGCCCCATAAAAGGAAGATCCCTTGGCCTCTTTCTGGGAAGCTCACCACACAGGCCATGCCCTGTGGACGGGGTCCGTTGCAATGACAGCTGGGGTGTCTGGCAGCATTGTGCTGCCTCCTCTGGATGGGGCAAACCCCATTCCCTCCAGGCTTCCAAGACAACAACCCCCCTCTCTATCTTAAACACGCGTGTGTGTTATCCTGACTGAAGGGAGACAACCTGAAGCCTTCTTTCTGGGCTGAGAGGTCCCACCCACTATCCTCCCCATGAGGTCCCAGCAAGAGGTACCATCCACCCAGCCTCCTGGCTTGACACACCTGAGCTCCTCAGCATCATGAAGTTCACCTCCTCTGCTCCAGTGGCTCACACCCTGTCCCCGCTCTGGACCTCCTCTTCACCCAGAAGGACTCTGCTTGCCTTAAACCCAAGCCCTGACTGACTCCAAGGCCTCCAGTCCCCTCCAGTCCCAGCCACACCACCACACCTGCTCCTCAGCCTCACTGAGACCTGCCTCTGTGGCCCCTGAACTGGTCACAATGGCTCAGTCCCTCCTGGCTTCACTCTCCCTCCTGCTGGAGGGATGCCATGCTACAAGATGCCAATGCTCCTGCCAACGTCTTCAGCTCCTTACCCCTGCAGTCCTCCATTCTTTCTCATACTGCTGTAACTCTGGATGACTCCTAGCCATAGCTCCCCAGGGAGAGTCAAGAGCAGGAGGCCTGTAGGCCACCACCAGTGCATGGCCTTCAATGGCCTTCATCCACAACTCGCCCTTACTCTGGCCACATTCCTCCTAGACAGGCTAGCCTCTCTCCAGCTCTCAGCAGTGTTAGTTCAAACCTTCTCCATCTTCCCAAACCTGTGCCCCAAGAGTCCCCACCCCTCAATCTCCAAACCTCAACTCCAACCTCAGAGAGAAGACAGGAAGTTGAGAGAATTTTCTTTTTCTTTTTCTTTTTTTTTTTTTTTTTTTGAGACAGAGTATCACTCTGTCCCCTGGGCTAAAGTGCCATGGCATCAGCCTAGCTCACAGCAACCTCAGACTCCTGGGCTCAAGCGATCCTCCCACCTCAGCCTCCCGAGTAGCTGGGACTACAGGTGTGCACCACGACACCGGCTAATTTTTACTATTTTTAGTAGAGGTGGGGTCTCACTCCTGCTCAGGCTGGTCTCAAACTCCTGAGCTCAAGCAATCCTCCCGCCTTGGCCTCCCAGGGTGCTAAGATTGCAGGTGTGAGCCACCACACTCGGCCTCAGAATTTTCCATTTTATGTCTTCTGTCACCAAACCCAAGCAATCTCATTTCTCTATAGGCATCTTTATCTCTGTCCTGCCATCTCAATAGGAAAAGAACATTCCTTCCTGTAAAAGGCAAATGTACCCACAACCTACCTGTTCCTCCGTGTCCCATGCTCTGTCTCCCTCCCCTTCTCAAACTGTTGTCTCTATCTCCTCACCTCCTGCTGATGCGCCAACTCTCTGCTTCCTGGCTTCCTACCCTGGGCTCTGAAATTATCCATATAGGTCACCCTAGGGTCACTGAAGCTAAACCCAGTGTAAATGTTCAGCACCCAGCAGCCTTTGCCACTTTTGTACCCTCTTCCCCCAACAGACCCTGCCTTGGCTCCTACAACTAGACCCTCACTTGGCTTTCTCCTGTCCCAGAGCCACTCCTTCCCAGTCTCCACTCGCCACTTCAGTGCAGCTTATCCACCCAAAGCTTCTGCCTCTTTCCCCTCCAGACACGCTCCCTGGGAGACCGCAGCCACACCTGGGGCTCCCATCCCTCTGATGCAGGGCCACCTTCTGATTCCACTGCCCGTAAGCCAAACACTGATGATGCACCTCCCTGTGGGTACCCCAGAGACACTTTAAGCTCAGCAGGTCCCAGATTGACTCAGCCTCTTCCCAGCCAAGCACGCTCCTCTTCCTGTGTCCTTCCTCTCCAAGGAGGGCACCATCATCCACCCACCTGCCCAATCAGAAACTCTCAGCAGCTGTACATGGAGTTGGGTGGCAAACTATGTGCAAGAGTCCAGTGGTGAGTGAGCACAGAGTCCTGGCCACTGCGGAGGTTATAATATGACTGGGGCGGGGAAGGCATGAATCAAATACTAACACATGGAGATGTACAATTTGGAACTGTAAGTGGTGTTCTTGGGAAAGCTCCCTGGCACTGAGAAGACCCATGATGGGGGCTCCAGCATGGCTGGGAATGCAGAGGTGTCCCTGAGGGTGGGCCAAGTGAACAGAGGTCTGAAGATGATGAAGGAGAAGTGGAGAATCACTCCCAGTTTCTGGCCTTTACAATCTGCTAAGGTGGAGGACAGTCCCTGTGAGTAGGGGAAGGGAAGGGGGTGGATTCTGCTAGGGCCACGCTGAGACTAGCATGCCCATGGGCACCCAGTGAAAGATGTGGCAGTTAGGTATGTGAGCCTGGGCAAGGGATGCAAACTTGGGGGTCACCGTGTGTTCATAGAATGTCCAGGACGAGTGCAGACGGAGAAGACATGCGGGCCTGGCACGGAAGCACAGTCCTGCAGTCCTCCCTCCTGGCCCAGGCCAAGGGCCAGCCTAACCCTCCCCCTGGCCACTATAGCCCAGACAGGCACAGAAGCTCCTCAGGGCACCAGGAGAAGAACTGTCTGGTTGCATGTCCCCTCCAGAAGAGTGGGGGAAAGGCGGCTGAGCATGCGTGTAGCATGCGGGAGAGCAGCCAGCTGTTGTCTCTAAAGGGCATTACTTGACTTTGAGTATCTCCCTCAAGGAGAATCTTCCTTGGGAAAGAAGAGCAGAAGTTTAAAGAAGGCAGGTGTTGTATACAAAAATCAAGGGGAAATTAACCATAAATCAAGTCGATGCCTTATGGAAATACACAGCCGTCAAACAATAACATAATTTGTAAAAGATGGCAGGTTCTTAATATCCAGGCGACCTGGAAGAGCTGCCGCCTCATCAGCTTTACATGAAGTCCCAGGCAGGAGTGGGAAGCTTCTCTCATTGCCCACTGTGTTCCTGGCAGGACTTGGACTGGTTCTGAGTAGGCAGGCTCTGCCCCATCCCTGTGCCCTGCTTTGTGGAATGCCACTTCATCCTGTCCCTGTGGCAGAACAAAGGCGTGTTAGGACTGCTCTGATGGGCTATGCTGGAGATGACTTCCAGGGTGCAGAGGCTACTGGGATGGGATGAAGAGAGGAGGTCTGGGGCAGGTGAGGGGGTCAGGGCCACCCTGCCCCAGCCTAATGTCACCCCTGCATAGGATGAAAAGCCCACGCCCTCCTCCTCCTGTCTTCTTCCTTTGTAACTGAGCCCTGAAGTTAGCGAATTGCCCAAGCCAGAAACATGAAGCTGCATCCACCTCCTCTCTCTCCCTCTCCCTCCTGCCATAGTCCAGCCATTGCCAGTTCTTCCTCCCTAACTTCTCCCAAACTGGTCTCTGAGTATCTCATTTTAACCTCAAACTTCTGACACATCTAAGACAGCTGAAAGAACCCATTAATGCTTTTCTCTCAACTGTTCTCCACAATCCCGTCAGCAAGTGTGACCATTTCTTCTCCTGCCCACGATCTCTGCATTATCTACAGGATAAAATCTGTGTTCCCTGCTTTGCATGGCAGTCATAACCTGTCACCACCGTGCCTCCTTCCAACTCACCCCCGGCCCTATCTCAGCAGTATCAACCCTCTGCCGTGTTCCAGACACACAAACTCTTCCCTCTTACGTCTTTTCATGATGTCATCCCCATGAACCAGCCACTCCTCCTCCTTGGAACATCTTTCCAGACTCTCCCTTCATCACTTGCCAAACTCCTACTCACTCTCCAAAACCCAGCACCTTCTCTATTAAGGCTTCTTGCCTCCCTCTGTGGTTTCTCACTCCCAGCTCTGTGCCCATACCTGCCTGTTAATCTTTCCAGGGCCACAAAGGGGAGATGTGCCCCAGCCTATTCATAAACATGTTGGTCCCCACAGGAGGTCATGAGCTCCTCAAGGCTTTCCCATCTTTATAGCTACAGGTCTGGCCAGGTGCATGAACACCGAACAAATGAGTCAAGAATGTCTTTCTAAGGCAAGCTCCAGGTGACAGAGGGCCTCAGCCCTCCTGAACTCCAGCTCCTCCCTCCCGCCCTTGCCCTTGCTGCAGCCCTTGCTGCAGATCTCCATTCTGCCCCAGTGCCACTAACCTGAGTGCCCCTGTCCCACACAGCTGTGGCCCTAGTTGCCTGGCAGCCAGCTCTCTGAGAGGACTGTGTCAAGAGGTGGCCTACATCACCACACGAGGCAGTAGCTCAGGTCTGAGACCCCTGGTGCTGCCTCTCCGTGGATAAGCAGTGGACACAGCCATTCACACCTATATTCCACTCCTCACATGCACCACTCTGGGACGGCTCCTTTCCCCCTGGGCATCCTATGGGCCCAGGAGCTCACAGCAGGATTGCAGGGCGGATGCTTTGACACTCACCCCTGAGGCAGGATTGGCTGTCCAGCCCAGCTCTGCGGTAGCTGTCCTGGTGTCCATTAATGTTTCTGTAGATCAAAATGAAAACAATCGATGAGTCAGAGGATTGCTAGACAGTGGCCCTTATGTTCACAAAGTTATTTACGATAGTAAGTGTCAGCGCTTAAAAGGTCTTTGGGCATCTTTAAGCCCAGGCCCCCTACGAAGCCCAAGGCTCAGAAAAGCAAAAGGCTGCTGAGATCATGCCGCTCATGGCAGAGCTGGACACGGACCTCAGGTCTGCTGAGGCTACATCCAGTGCTCTTTCCCTAGTGACCCTGAGCCTCCTGCATGGGCCAAAGTCATCTGCCCACCCACCCCTTTACCCTTAAGGTCCAGCTTCCTCCCAGATTACTCAACCCAGAGGCTCTTCCAAGGCCATGTTGACCATGTAGCCAAATTTAATTCCTTCTTCAGGCCTTCTTGGGCCACCTCTTTTGCCCCCCCTGCTCCCCACTGCGCTGCTTCTACGACCTCTGTCTGCCTTCCTTCCTCCCCACATGCTCTCCTCTGCCTCCCCGTCAGGGTTCTGTGTAGGCACCTTTGGGTAACTTCCCATCAACTCGTCCACCATCCTACAGGTCCCTTTGCCCCTGGGCCCAGACACACACTCACCTCTTTCCCCAAGACTTTGCCAAATGTCTCAAGCAGCTTTGGCAAAGGCTTCATCCAAACCACAACCCACATCTCACACCCCAGCTGCCTTCTGTGCCGGCAGTGATGTGGTGAGGGTGGTGCAGCAGCCAGCTCCCTGGGCACCAATCTCCCCCTGGCCTCAGCAAGGGACAGACAGGTGCCCCACCTCTGCCGTGAGCTCCTGGGAGCCAGCAGGGTAAACTGCACATGTTTAAAGTATACAGCCTGGTAAGTTTTGATGTGTATTTATACCCATGAAACCATCACCACAATCAAGATAATAAATATACCCATCACTCCCGAAAGTCTCCTTAGTCCCTTTGTAATACTTCCCTCCCTCCTGCTCCCAACCCACTCTGTCCCTGTCCCAGGCAATGACTGATCTGCTTCCTGTCACTATAGACTAAATGGAATTTTATCAAATTTTATACAAATGGAATCATATAGTATATACTTTTTAAAAAAATCTGACTTCTTTCACTCAGCATAGTTGTTTTAAGACTCATCCATGTTGTGTACACCAATAGTTCATTCTTTTTTGTTGCTGAGTAGTACTCCATTGTATGACATACCACCATTTGTTTGCCCATTCACCTGTTGCTTTCAGTTTTGAGCTATTACATGGGAGTATGAGAGTGCCATTTCCTCCATATTTTCACTGACATTTGGCATGATCAGCTGTTTTCAATTTTAGCCATTTTATTACGTGTGCAGCAGTACACCATTATGGTTCTAATTCTCACTTCCTTATTGATGAATGATGTTGAACATTTTGTCACATGTTTATTTGCCATCCATATATCTTCTTTGGTGAAGTGTCTATTCAAATATTTTTCCCATTTTTAAAATTGGGTTGTTTTATTTTCTTATTGATTTTGAGAGTTCTTTATGTATTCTAAATACAAGCCCTTTGCAAATATTGTCTCCTACTCTGTGGATGATAGTTTCATTTCCTTAACAGAGTCTTTCAAAAAGCAGAAGTTTTAATTTGATAAAATCTATCTTCTCAATTATTCCTTTTGTGGTTTAGTGTTATATCTGAGAAATCTTTGCCTAACCCAAGGTCACAAATATTTTTCTCCTACTTAGGTTTATAATTTATTTTGAGTTAATTTTTATATAAGGTGAAAGGTATGGATCAATGAACTTTTTTTCAAGTGGATATCCAACTGCTCCAGAGGGACACCTTTTAAAATTTACACAGTGGTGCCATATAGGCTGATGGAGGGGTCTTACTGCCCAGAATTCCCCAGAGTATGTATCAAAGGAACAGACACAGCACATCCCAGCTGCATAGGTGCTCAGCAAACAGGGGTGGGTAAAATACAAATGATGTGTTGTTTTGGGTTTTTTTCTCCTCTGTGTCCCCCGCCGTCCGTTCCTACCATGTGAACAGCTGTTCCACATTCACTGCTGCCGGGAGGAGATGTGAATGCAGAATGCAGTTACAAAATCTCGGGCCCATTGTGAACCAGAAGGACTTCTGGCATAAACCAGAGGTTTGGGAAGGACTGCCTATGGGCGGGGACTGAGAGAACGAAAACAGAAGTGATTAGTGAGGAGCTGTGCTGAGAAAAGTGGCTCCCTATTCTCTCATTGCCCAGTGCTCAATCCCAGAGAGCTGCGCCCCCAGGGAGAAATGGCAGGCATCTGTCCAGAACACAGGGCCTTGGACATACAGCATCCCAGGGCAGTGAGGCTGGTGTGGCAGTTAAGGGAGCACAGGGAGCCTGAGGGCCTGATGGGTCTAAGGAAGGGGGCTCAGACCACCCAGGGGTGACTTGAATAGGCTATAAGCCAGGGTCAGGTGGGGTCCGGGGCATCTCAGTGGGTACCTGTGTGGACAGGAGCCAACAGAGCCAGGGTGCTCCTCCCTCAGCAACTGAACACTATGTAGCCTGCCTGTAACCCAGACAGCACTTATGCCAACCCCGTGGAATGGGGGCTCAAACTGGAAACTGCCAGGAGTTAAAGTAAATAAAGCAAGCTGCATTTTCTCACTCAATTTGAGTTTAGGTTTGGACTAAGAGTCATACTCTGTGCATACCTGAAGGAACACAAGCGCTGAAGCAGGCTTCGGGAGTTTGTTTTCTCCCCCAATTCTTCTGACAGCTGGGGAGGCCGGTCCCCGCATGGAGCAACCCTCCCTCCACCCTCATCTCCACTTCACAGCACTAATTATGATCATAATGACACACCACATTTACATAATACACTTCTCAGAAGACACTCCATGAGGCTCTGTAGAAACTCATCTCCATGATTATTAAAATGCCTCTGCCAGGTGGGCCTGAAGCAGGAGCAACTGAACCCATGTGGCAGAGTTGGGAACCAGCGCACAGAAAGGTGCAGCGCTTTCTGCAAAGTCACACAGCTCTCCACCCTGACCCCATAGCCTCAAATCTCACTGCATGGTCCACCAGGCAGACCTGTGCTTCCAGGGGCTCTGCTAAACCTCTGGGTAGAGCAGGAATGGGGGGGTCCCTGCTCATAAAGACAAAGCCACAAAAACTCCCAGAATAATGCATCCCCCAACCCAACAACAGGATCATGTTGAAGGAGCAGTGAGCAGACAGAGGACGCTGAGTGAGAGAAACAGAGTCCAGCATCAAAAACAAGAATCAACCTTTACTCCTAAATCTTCTAAGGACTTCTTTGTTCTGTTAACCCCATAAATATAGTCTAAGACTCCATAATGGTCATAGTCATCTGCTTCAGGCTGTAATTAATCTGCTTCTAAATAATGCTTTCCATCCACCGTGTTGGACAGAATTTGCAGAAAGAGGAATCCATTTCTTTATATCCTGCCCACCTTGGAGACAGAAGACCACAACACCGTAATCCATCCACTCGATATGATTAAGGGCAGTTTCTTTCCTGGCACTGAGCACTCCTGATGATGGTACTACACTCTGGTGGGGGCTGAGTAAAAGTGATTTGAGGAGGTTTACATCTCCCTGGAGAGGAAGAGAGCGCTCATTTGCATTTATAAAGCATATTGAGAGTTCTGGAAGAAAGTTATGGTGGAAGCACAATTAAATATTTACCATCACGTCTGCTCTCACACCGTGGCACAGGGACCAAACCAGCTGGAAGTGCATGTGCTGCTGTCAGATCCAAAGACGCCTACAGGGGACATGACTCTGGGACCCACGCCCACCACCTGGCCTCTGCCCTCCGGGAGCACTGACTCACTGCCCGGGGTGGGGGTGGGGGCGACGGAAGGGCACACACAGTGTGGGGTGGCCAGCCCGGGTCCAGGTCCCACTTCCACCACTTAGTGGACACGTGACCTTGTTCACATCATACAACCTCCCCCAGCCCTCTGCCTCTCCTCCCCCTCTCTCTTTCCCCCTGCCCCTCTCTCTCCCGCCGCCTTCTCATCCACAGAATGGGGCGATTGCTGGCTAGCACACAGAATTATTGGGGAGGGGGAGGCTGAGTGAGCTAAAGCACTGAAAAACACGTGGTATTATTATTATTATTATAACTTAGTCACTCCAAGTTTCAGTCTCCTTAGCTATGAAAAGAATCTGATGACATGGTATCTTCTATACGATAACTATAAGGTATCTATAAGAATATAATGGTGTTAGCTATCTAACTATATCTAATCTACTTTCTTCCTTGCACTGTTGTGAAGACCAAGGAGTAATACATGCTGGGGCTAGATCCCCACACAAATTGGAGTGTGCCCTAGAGGAAATGTTGGCTTAGGTAAGGGAAGGACAAAGTCATACCTGGCATCCTATTCTGGCCGAGCCCATGAGAAGGCGACTGGAAAACTAAAGGGAATAGGCACAATTCTTCTGCATTTGGGAGATAAGTAAGCCTGTCCCCAGAGGGAGAAGCAGGCCAGAGGGAGACACTTGTGGTCTCCTGGGTGGGGGTGGGCAGTGATGGGGAAGGCAGAATGGAATATCTCCCCCGTCTCCTGGGACAGAGATGGGAGAGTGACCCCAGGGGCAATAAGAGGAGGGCAAAGACAAGCTGAAAGGAGCAGGCGGGAGCCAACCCCGAACAGGCTGGAGATCTGGGAAGATAGTGAGGCCGACAGGGGAGGCAGAGGGGCTTCTGGCTAGGGTTGGCTTGGCTGTCAAGAACCCGAGAAGGATGTGTCCATAAGAACCTGGCAGAGAGATCTCATTTTCCCAGAGAACATTTCCCTGTAGAGGTGTCAGTATGGAAACCCTCAGCGGGGTCACTGCCTGCGGTGTGGGTGGTGGGGCCAGGTCTGAGCACCTATGAGGAAGAAGAGGCAGCCGCTGCCTGGCTCTGTAGGCAGTTTCTGTTTCTGTCTGGATTGGCACCTTAGCAAGGACTGACATTTGGGAAAAATTAGATACCCATCATGGTGAAAGAGAGATAAATAAACCCGCTTCTTACAGCTCTGCCATTCTCTTTGAAGAGACATTCATCAGATATTCAGCTGAAGTATTTACAGTGTCCTTCTATAGTGGTAACAAAATACAACAACATATACAGACAGATGGAGTAGTGGCTTCCAGGCTTTCTCTACGCAGTGTCTCATGTGTATTCGATAAGGTAAGTCCACAGACCTCCCAGGAGGGACAGGACAGTGCCCCCATGCAGTCATTTCCCTGTGTGGCCCTCTGAGGCCCACAGAACTTCTTAAGCCTGGAAGCCACATCATGGATAGTTCAAGAAGAAAGCTCCTGTCATGCAAATGCAAGGAGCTGAAAGTTGGCCCACTGCAGTGAGGGCACAAGGCAGCCCCAATTCCCTCCCTCAGTCTTCACAAAGGATCCTTGGAAGAGGGCTGCAAGGTGGTAGAAAGGGGTCCAGGTGTCCATTTAACACAGGATTTCTGAGTAGCTCCCATGGAGGTGGGTGGGGACTGTGCAGGCGCCAGCGATAGAGCAGAGAATAGACAGACAGCCCAGGCCTCAGGGAGCGTGCAGTCACATGGGAAACAGAAATTAATCCAATAACCACACAAATAAATCTGCAATTATAGCCTCAGTGAGCGGCAGGAAGTTGGAATCCTAGGGACAGTGTGAATACTGAATGAAATGGCAGGTGCATGGGGGCTGGGAGGCAGCTGGCACTTTCTCCCTCCTTTCCCCAGCCCTTGGCTGTTGGCAGCACAGGGACCAACATCCTTCACACACACGCACACACATACACTCTTGCCCTAAGATCGAGTCCATGCTGGCAAGAATAGGATATATTAAATAATAAAACAATACCCCCTAGTCCCACATCCAGACTGCTCTGGGTGCCGAGAGTTTGCACGGCTAGGCCCTCTGCCTTTCCCATGGGTCCCTGCTCTGCCCTGCAGACCTGGTCTTCACATGCCCTGCCCACTGGACAGGCCAGCCCTGCTGGCACAGAACTCCTGGATGATGCCCACATGGCTCCTCAGGTTGTCTGCTGCCCCCTTGATCCCCAGCCCCGTGGCAGGGGCCCAGCACCAAAGGCATCTAAGCCCCAACTCCACACCATGCCCAGATCTCCTGCTGCCAGTGCAGGCTGGCCTGCCTGTCATCTCATCCCTTGCCCTATGAACTGGCCTCAAGCTGCCTGCCTGGACTGGGGGAAGGAGAGGCTTTGCGGACTCTCAATCTGGGGATGGGGTTGGTTGACCATGAACTGTGAAGGGCACCAGCTAAGCCCAAGGGTCTGTGTTCTAGCATGAGCAGTGCCTAGCCCAGCACACCTAGGCAAGGTTGAAGTAAGTGTTCCATCTCCTATGTGTCTACCATCA
This sequence comes from Eulemur rufifrons, assembly GCF_041146395.1. Classification (NCBI taxonomy): domain Eukaryota; kingdom Metazoa; phylum Chordata; class Mammalia; order Primates; family Lemuridae; genus Eulemur; species Eulemur rufifrons. Next base: position 120,953,197 of record NC_090989.1, read on the forward strand.
TCTAAATCTTCCCCCTACATCAATTCTTTCCTTCTTCTTCACACTGACCCCCTTCAAAATTCTCCTACCATTCTTCCCTGGAGCCCAGGTGTGAAACCTCAGAGGCGTTTTTCCTTGATTTCTTTCTCTCCCTTTGTCTCTCATCAGATTATTCACCACATTCCAATGACTCTTTCTTTGCAGCATCCTGATCTGCTGGATATTCCTTTCCACTCTCAGCCACATGTCTGAGTCCAGGGCTTTGTTCCTCCACACTGGGACTCCTGCAACCACCTCCTAACTGGCATCTCATCCAGAAGGCCCCATCTGAACTGTTTTCCATGCAGCTGCCAACCTCATCCTCTGACACCGATGTAAGTTGTTCAGCTTTTTGGAAGTAACATGGCCACATTAAAGAAAACCTTATGAAATCTCAGATCCTCTGGCCACCCAGTAATTTCACTCCCAAGAATTCATCCAAGGGATATAATTCCCTATACATGAAGATGTTCATTACTTTATTACCTAGAATATGAGAAAAACTGGACCAGCCCACCTATAGGGGAAGGAGGAAGTACGGCAGAGCACGTTCACACTCCTGGAGGGCTGTGAAGACAGTGTAGCAGCGTGCACAATGTGAGCAGTAAAACATAAAGCAGGAAACAGAACACGTGCACTGCACAGATGCAACTTGGGACAGGGATTCCACTGAGTGGAACAGGAATCCATCCATGTATGAAGGCAGGAAGGGAAGATGCAACCGCTGCTGGGTCAGGGATGCTGTTTGCAGACGATCTTCCTCATTATTATGCTGCTTTACAAGGCCAAATTCAGAAATAAAAATTTAACCAATCTTAAAAAAACACCTCTTTCATCATGTCTCACCCCTCTACTTTATGATTCTCAAAGTCTCTCCACTAACTCCAAGGTACGCTACAAACATCTGGCCTTCAAGAAAGAGCCTTCTGATCCAAACCCACGTCTTCCAAACTGATCTTCAATTCGCCAAAGGAAATCCTTTCTTCCAGCTCCCTGTTTTTGCTCACATTGTTTCTTTTGCCTTGAATGTCTTCCTCTACCTCTCTCTCTACCTGAAATCTTAGATTTCAAGACTCGCCCTTGGAGGTCATCCTTTCTCTAAATAACTTGTGCTGTTTGAATGGTTTTAGTTATTGCTTTGGGTTTTGTCTCCTCAAGTATATTCTAAGCACCTTGAGAGGGCAGAGCTGTGACTTGTGTCCCACAGAGCTAGTCAGATGCGCTCATAAAATATGAATGGTCACTAAACCCTGAGATCTGGGTTCAAAGTCCCAGCTCCACAATTGACAGCAGATCAAGTCACATCTGAGTGTCAGAGCCCTCACTTGTAACACAGGTAGACGCTTTCCTTCCTGCATCCTGCCCTGAGCCAATGGGGCCAAGCCCAGAAAGACGCTCTGTGTTTTCTTAGGAACACTCATTTAGGAACACTCAATTTGACTAACATTTATTTACTGTCCTTGCCAAGTGTAAAACGCTAGGCAAATGGAAGCTATTATTATATAAATCTCCATTGACTGATGTGTAGTAACGGCCGGCCGTGAGGAAGAGAAACAAGTCTGAAGAAACTGAATGAGCCAACCCAACCCATCTGCTGAATGACTGACTGATTGAATGAGTCTAAGCAGGCATTTAAATTATAAAACAAGCTGTGAAATTTGCTCTTTTAAAGGACATACAGATCAGCACAGTCCTCCCCACCACGCCCTTCTCCTTCTGTTTCTTTTATGTTTCAAGGTGCAATTAATTATGGTTTTTAAGTAGGAAGAAGCCACAGCTTAGATGGGTCAGAGCATAGCAATGTGCCTCAAGGAGTTGGGATGGGCTCTAGAGCTGGTCTGGGTTCCCAGGAGGCATAGCCCATGAGCAAATGAGAAGGCCCAGAGACATGGTTCTGACTTCCCTTCCTCCAAGGGCTCCTCCAAGGTCAGCTCCCAGGAAGCAGACAAGAGCGCCGGGACATGACAACGTCTGTTCAGTGTACGGAGCTGCGAAAAAGCTGGAATAAGCCCCAGAAAGGTTGTGGTCTATGCTCAGCCAGCTTTGGACTTGGTATCTGGCTTGTGAGGGTCCTTTACCTCTCTGGCTCGGGGTGTCTCTTCTGCTCCTAGTTCTGAGGGTGATATCTGAGAAACACGACAAGAAACTAAAGAGGACTTCTGGAGCCAGGACAGATTAAGTATGAAATGTCTGATTTCCTTAAGTACTAAGTTTGACAATTGATATCTCTGACATTTTACTTTTACACTTCTAGTTTTATTTTTATTGTGAAGGTATATCCTCAGTCTTTCAAACTCATGGTTTGGCTTGTGATTATCTTTCAGATTCTTTTTAGAGCAATTTTTGTGAAATCATAGAAAAAATTTGTGTTATTTTCTAATATGAGTTCCATCATGGAACCAGTGCAGCCCAGACAGCTCGAAATATCAACGAAGTGTTTAGGAAGGATGTGGCTAACGAACGCACAGTACATTGATGGTTTGAGAAGCTCTGTTCTGGTGATTTTAATCTTGAAAATGAGCCATGTGGGTGACCTGAGACCAAGGTGGATAATGATGAGCTGAAAGCTATAGTGGAAGCAAATTCATCTCAACTGATGCGTGAATTAGCAGCAAGGTTTGACGTACTATTCCAGTAATATTGGACTATTTGAAACAAATTGGCAAGGTAAAGAAGCTGGATAGATGGGCTTTGCATGAATTAAACGAGCATCAGAAAAGAAACCACCTCAAAGCTTGCCTTTCTTTGCTGTCATGACATAAAGGCGAACCATTTCTATACCGTATTGTGATGTATGATGAAAAATGGATTCTTTTTGACAATCTCAAGCATTTGGCACAATGGTTGGATAAAGATGAAGTGCCAAAACACATTCTAAAACAGAATATTCATCAAAAAAAGCTAATGGTGTCTGTTTGGTGGTCCAGCGCTGGTATTATCCACTACAGCTTCATGAGACCTGGTCAGTCGAGTACAGTGGATGTCTACTGCAACCAGTTGGATGAAATGATAGGATGCTTGCAATCAAGCAGATGAAATTGGTCAATAGAGACAGGCCAAGCCTCTTGCAAGACAACAATCGACCACATGTTGCATAAACAACACTGCTCAGACTACAGAAGCTGGACTTGGAAACTCTGTCATCCACCGTATTCACCAGACCTTGCATCAGATGACTACCACTTCTTCCAGGCTTTGGATCACTTCATGCAAGGAAAAACGTTCATTCTCAGCAAGCTGTGGAAAACGCCTTTCGTGATTTCATTGCCATTTGCTCTCCAGGCTTTGCTGCTGGCATAAACAAGCTACCGTTAAAGATGGCAAAACTGTGTCGATAGTTTAGGCACGTACTTTGATTAATTGTACTCCTTCTCATTTGAGATATAATAAACTACACTTTTGATTTGAAATCGGACATTTCATATTTAATGACCTAATAATTATAGCCGCAATAACCAACCCTGTTTCCAAATAAAGTCAGTTGTGAGGTATTAGGGGTTGGAACTTCAACATATCTTTTTGCGAGGGACACAATTCAGCTCATAACAGGAGGGTTAGGGTGCTGGGAAATAAGGCTGTTGAATTTCCTCCAACAAATACTAGGGCCCTGTGCAGGCAGCTTGGGGGATACAGGCATGAAGAAGGCCAGATGCCTCCCCCCAAGACATCCATTCTATCAGGCAAGGGGCCGTCTCCATTTGCTCCTTCAGACCCACTCTCCGCCCTTCTCTGCCCTGCCTTGTCCCGGGAGGCAGCCCTTGGGAGAAGCCCGCAGGACGTGGGGAGGGAGAGACTGGGGTGTACACTCTGGCTCCTGCCTGCTGAGTGGCAGGGGGTGGTGGCCTTCTGCAGCCGCAGCGTTTGCCTGGTTCTGAAAACATGGCTCCCTCCCCTTGTCTTTTAGGCCTCGGGTGGTAAAGGCTCCCTGTAAAGTCCCCAAGTGTTTTGTTTTCTTTGTCTCCTGTCTTTAACTCCGTGCAAACCTTTGTAAACAGTCCCTTCATTAATCTCCTCTCAATCACCTCTTTCGACTGTGCCATCTGTTTCTGCCAGACCCTGATGATACTCAGGGCTTAAATTAGTAGCCCATGGCAGGCAGCGCCCACATCTCCAATATTCCTCCCCACTCCTGAGCCCTACGGCACTCCACACAAGGAGGCAGCCACATGCCAGCGTGGCCACGTCCTGACCACACTGGACTTGGATGGGGTAGAGAGTGCGGGTCTCAGCTCTACCACTGTCTGGTTGTACGACCTTGAGCCAATTACTCAGAAATCTAAGGCTTGTGTTCAGCCATCCACTAAATGAGGATAATAATGTCCATTTCACAAGGCATTTGAGAGGAGTCAGTAAAATATTATTTACCAAGCACTTACTGCAGCCTCTGACAAGTGGTAGTTGGTCTACAAAGAGCAGTCATTGTTATGTTTCCACGTCTGGTCCTGCGGTGGGGAGTAGAGCCTCTCGCAGGCCCAAGTTCCTGAGCTGCACCCAGTGGGACCGGGACACCTACTGAGTCTCCAACCCTAATGCTCACTCTGAAGAGTGGGTTTGGCTCCTTTGAGTCCTGGCTTCAAACCCACCTTTCAGCCTCAGTTGATTGAGAGACTGTACTGGGCCCTTCTGTCACACTCTAATTTCTTCTCAGCCACCCCCTGCTTGACCCTAGACATGGGCACTTGGTGCAGCCTCCACCTCCCTACGTACACCGTGCATGGGGGATCCGGGACGGGAAACCTCAGCAAGAGCCTCTCTAGCTGGCTGCTCCTAAAGACTAAAGGACCCTGTGTGGACCCATCTGGGTCTGAAGCAACAGGGAAGGCTGCCAAGAAGGAGCCCAGATAGCCATGTGGTCCATTCCCACCCCTGACACACACTAAGGCACAGTGCTGGGCTTTTTGGGGGATTCGGTGTTTCTCTCTGTGCCCTGGTGCACAAGCAGAATACAGGAGGCTGACATCGAAGGGGCTCCAGCCACTGGCTATGCTCTGAACAGAACCGCATCCTACGCACAGCACTCCCAGTATGGCCCTCCTCTGCCCTGGCCCCCCAGCTCACCGGGCCTTTGATGCCCACCCCCAGTGATGGAAAGGGGTTGTTTGTGGTCTCCCTCAGCCAGATCTGGGGGTCACCCAGTCTCTGGACTGGAGGCAGAGACTTTGTAAACTAGTTGGAGATGAATGTCCGTATTAGGGCTCTGGACTGGGAGTGGTGGTGCATGGGTAGGGGAGGGCAATGAACCTACGCCTCCCACAGGACCCACGGCCTGTCCTGCCCACAGTGCAGCAGGGCTCCGCAGCCTCTGCTAAGGAGAGCATGAGTCCCCTTGGTTAGGTGCTTCACGGCTGACAAATACGGCTAAAGAATCACTGGTTTGGGAACAACGGGGCTGGGAAATGGGTTCCTCTCCTATCTACTGTCTCATGTGCCACCAGAAAGTGTACCCTCTTGGGAAGCAAACAAGAACTTAAGGCAAGAGTCTTTCCTTGCATCTGCAGCCCTTGGGAAAGGGATGAGAAAACAGCTCAACTATCCCTTTGAGTTTCCCCAAGGGGCCAAAGTCAAGGATGGTGCTTCAGAGCAAGGGCAGTGGTGACCACAGTATCTGTGCTGTTACCCTCCAGATAACATGCTGTTCATCCTCCTGATATACCAGGCCTGACAGCTTCACTCTTTACAGTCAAGTGATTTCAATCGCATTCTTGTCTGATGGTAGGTGGAAGCTGGGTGCTGGGCCTGCCCTCAGGAGACTGTTATCATGGAAGGCTGGCACCCAGGGCTCCGCGCACCCCCCCATCATACTGCCCATGCCCCCGCAGCCTCTGTGCACTCATCGTGCTCCCACCACTGAGGGTGGCCTGGGTCTGCCTTGCTACGGCCGTCGCAGCCTCAGCACAGCTCCCTGACCGTCTCCATACGGCTCACTGACGGAGAAGGGGAACCGCGGGTGCAAGGACTGATAGCTGCTCTCCAGCAAGAGCAGCCCTGAGCAAGCGAGACCAAACGCAGGAACAGGAACATGGGAGACCAAAAGCCTTCCATGTGGGGTGCAAAACATCCCAAACAGGCACCGTCCTTTTGCCTTTCATTCCTTCTATCTCAGCTTCCTTCCTCATTCTGATATTTGTATTCCCTCATTCTTTAAGATGGCCTGCCACCCTTTCATATCCACATATGTGAAAACATGCCACAGCCAGAGAACCAAGAAGAAGGCTGGCTCTCACCACCCTGGCTGGAGCCCCCAGACCTCTCTAGCATCCAACACTGTAGACAGAAGCCAAACATGCCAGACTGTGTCAGTGGGCACAGGCAGGGCAGGCCTCGGAGGCTGCCCTGGGGCCAGGCATGGGTGCTGGGCAGCCCTACCCACTCCCAGGCCATCAGGCCTCAAGGGGCATTCAGCCAGACTGGCAGCCCCTTCCCAGAGCTCACCTTCTTCTGACCCAGGTTCCTCCCCAACACAGGCCGTACCTTTCTGCCAACAAACAGCAAAGAAAGAGGGGGCAGGGAAAGGAAAGAGAACCACACAGGATGCAGGGGTCCAGAGACATCCTTTAAATCGGCTTCCCCGCGCACTGATGGAACATCCTGGCCAGGAGCCCACTGATGTTCAGTGCTTCACCTATTTGCATTTTTGTGGCGAGAGTCAAAGACCTATTAAAATTTAGGAGCCTGGCATTTCCCAGTCTTCCAGCACCATGAATTCTAAGGGAGATTAAATCTGTTTGCCCCAGCCACTGTGACAGACCAATGAGTTCGCGCCGAAGGCACACGGGTAAGAACCGTGCATAATAAACCTTCTGCCTCCTGCTCCTGGTGGCGCGATGAGAGAGGCCTCTCACTTCATGGGGGATGCAGGCACCCAGGGGCATCAATCACCCTGGAGAAGAGCTGGGAGGAGAGCCTGCACGCCCATGCAAAATGACTCTCTGCAGCACTAATGAAGGCCGGCGATGGATGGTGGCCTGGGCTCGTTAATCAGAAGGAGCACGCTGCCGTCTGCCTCTGCCTGCCAGGCCCTCCTGGGCCCTCAGTCCTGATTGATCTGTGGCACGGTGACTCTCAGATGGCACAGGCACTGTGCTGTGCCCCTAGGATCCCTGCATGCACTGGCAGCAGCACCAAAGAGCCAGGGCCCCCAGTAGGATGGTGTGGTGGGGGGCTTGGGGATGCGCCAGGTAAGGGGCAACCAGTCAGAGAAGGGAATGGGGGCTGGCCTGGCAGGCTCCCAAGCTTCCCTGGACACGTCCCAGACCAGATTGGTGCTGCTGGGCTCCCAGGGGCTGCTTCAGCATGCCGCTGCCCCAGGTGGCTGACACTGGCTGCTGCATCCTCTCCCAAGTGTTTGCCATTCCCAGTGCTGCCGTGAGGCAGCTGCAGCCCTGTGGGTGCTGCTGTCCTCGCACACAGCCTTCATGGTCTACTCATTGCCCCTTCTCCACTCCAGAGAGCCAGGCTGGCTTACTGCAGCCCCCAGACTCCTACCTAGGTGCCCCAGACAGAAGCTGTCCTCATCACCCTCTGGCCATGCCCCACCAAATCCCTCCATCCCTCTAAGGCCCCACCATTATCCCACTTACCCACTCTGGGAAGCCTGCCTGACCACCCAGCCTCAGCCTTCCTCTTCCTCAGAAGATGGAGCCCACCTCGCATGGACACCCTCCTCAAGCTCTCCACGGCCTGTGTTCCATGTTGCCTTCTCTGCAGTTGCCTGCTCCAGTTCCTTGCAGGCTCTGAGAGAACAGTGCCAGCATCTTCACTCTTGCCCATGGGCCCCTTGCACCTCCCAGGGCACCTTGCATGCAGAGATGCCCCATTCACTGCATCCACTCATGGCTGATGGGCCACCTCTGAGGCCCCAGAGTTCAAGGGCTAGATGCAAAGGATGCACAGTGGAGGCATAGTCACTTGTCCTCCAGGAGATCCCCCTAATGACTCAAGCCCCTGAGTCTGTCCCATCCCTGAACGTGGCACGGTCTCACCATTCAGTGTAGGCCCAAATCACTCTGCTTTTTATCATCTCTCTCTGTTGCATGGGGTGATGGAATCAATCGACCACTAAGAGCAGAGGAGGAGCCTAAGGGGAGTACAGCTCACTCTTGGCTGTGAGATCATGGCTCTGGCTTCCCCTAGCCGTGTAGTTGTCGGGGGGTCGATGGGGGGCTGCCCAAGGCCTCTCTAGCACCGCCCTCTGACTCTGCGGATGCTTCCATCCCCTGGACTGGACCTTTGCCATTCTACCCCTCCTCATCAGGGAAAGCATGTCCATCCCTGCCTGTCACTCAGGCTCCTAAGGCCTCTCTGTTATCACCAGGATGTCTAGAGAGAGACCTGGGAAGACTTCTATTTGTGTTCCCAATCAATAGCATTGACTGGCTCCTGGCATCTGGCATTTCCTGAGATCCCAAATAGTCTTGATGCCATAAATGTCTTCCCCAGGAGCCTCACAAAACCCTTGCAGTGAAGGCCTTTGTGCAGAAATGCCTCCAGAGGGATTTGAAGCTCCAGGCAAAACTCCCTTGCTGGCCTTAGAGGTGGCCTGCTGGTTTTCTACAGCTGGAGGCGAGCAGGCCCCAGAAGAGTCCTCCTGCCCTCCTGCTCTGGCTGTGAGCACCCATCTGCCTGCGGTAGCAGGAAGCAAGGGCAGGGGGAAGTCCTGGGCCTAAAACCGCCCAGGGCAGGAGCTGCCACACTGCCCAAGCTACCTGCAGTTTTAGGGACTGAGTAAATTCCACATCACAACCCAGATGTCCCAGGCCTTAGGACAGCTGCTTAGCCACAGAGTAGATATTTTATGGAATCTTTCCCACCTAAGAAGCTAAAGTGAGACTGGAGGAGGGAGGCCCTCTATACATTGTTTTGTCGGAGGGAACAGACTAGGAGACAGCCGACCGTGCTGTGCGGGCCTGGACCTCCCAGCCTCCCTGGGCGGGCAATGGAAGGGGACGGCTGATCTCTCCAGGCCCTTCTGGACTGAAGTCTGAGGCTCGTGTCTGAGTGGAGATTCAAGTGCAGATCCTGATCTAACAACAGCCAGTCAGGAGCAACCTGAAGTCTCTTCCTCTTCAATCCTGGAAGCTCAAGAGCCATTGGTCCACTTGGCCTTGAATTCTGCCTGCAGCGTGGCGGCAAAAGCTTCCTTGAGAGACTCGGGCCTCAAGGTCTCCATCCATTTCCTGAAGCCAAAAGGACAGGCTTCAGGAAAAATGACACCAGCAGTTCTCTTCCTTCTGGACTAGAAAAGACCAAGTTCAGTGGCTTCAGGATCTGGAATTTTGTTCAAGTCTTCCAGCTCAGACATGATGGACTTGTCCAGATTTCTGTGGCCCTTCACAACACTTCCTGCTATCCAAATGTGGGGGTGATTGGGCCCAAATCTGGGCCCGCCTCTCATTTCAGAACCTCTCAAGGTTTAAAAAGCTCTAAAGGCCTGGTACACTCCTCCACCCTCACTTGTGCCTCTGATACGGCACCCTTACCAGTCGGTCTTGCAGTCTCTGCTTGCATACCTCCCAAGACGAGGTGCTTATTACCTTACCAGGCAGACATTTTCCTGTTAGTTGGTTCCAACTTTCAGAAGGCTGGTTCCCTGGGATTCCCTTTCTTTGGCCCCTGCTGTATCCCAAAAGGACCCCCACAGAATCAACTGCTCTCCTTTTTCTGTGGCAGCCTTTTGGATGACAAGGGACCACAACCTCCTGAGTGTTCTCTTTCTCAGTCTCCATGCTCCTGGTCCCATTAGCTCTTCTTTCAGCCTCTACCACCTGTCTGCACTGTCCTCTGATGAGCCAGCACCCGCTGCTGAGCTCTAGGGGCTATGCATGGTCTGATCACCCCTGGGGGCACATCCTGTTTCTGCTGATGGATCCCAGGACCACAGCAACTGGCCAGGGAGCCCCAATGCATGGGCAGGTTCTCTTCATCTCCTCGTCAGCTTCCTTATGAATCCCACTAAGCACCCTACAGACCCTCCAGGAGAAACGCAGCTCTTCAGACTCCATCCGCAGGACCTGAAGGGCTCCGACAAGCAGCTCCCCTTCCATGCTGTGGGTGCCCTTCCTCCTCCCCCCACTCCTCTCTCCTTCTCCCTCCTCACACCTCCTCCCTCTGTCTCCTCCCTCCTTGTTTCCCACTCCCCCCTCTCTCCTCCCTCTTTGTGCCCTTGTTGTTGCTTAATAGGGTGCTTCTGGGATGAATAGTGTTTTCAGCTCTGGCCAGGAATACATCCGGCCTTTCCCAGCCCTGCCCCTGTCCTCACCACGCTGGAGCTCTGTGGAGAGTCGGGCCAGACAATGGGCCAGTGGACTCACTGGAGAGCTCACAAAAGGCTCATTGCCCCCCACGCAGCGCAGAGTGACAGGCACAGGGAAAAAATCCCCTTCCCTGCAGGCTGCCGCGTGGGATACTACAGGGGCATGGGGCCTCTGGGCAGCATGGCTGGATCCCTGGGCCCTGGGCCCAAGACAGCCAATGGCAAGGGCCAGCCCCTCTATCAGTCAGAGTTCACAGAGCTGCAGAGTCGCGGAGACTTGGCAAGGCCCCCACCCTCACATTCAGTGGAAACGTTAGCACCTCCATGCTGACACACTGAGGCCTCCAGATGCATATGCAGAAGGTCCCATCCACGTGTCTGGGGTCTGAGAGAAGAAGTTTGCACAAGGGAAGATGGGATATGAAGCTCACTGCACTGTGGGGTCTCTACGGGCAGGAACTGTGTCCAGGCAAGGGTTGGACACAAAGCGCAAGCCCATACACGTCTGCTGGGAGAATGGGCGGATGGGCAGCCAGTGAGTCAGCAAGGGAAGATGGGAACGAAACCCTAGCCTGGTCACCAGCTCTGCCTGTAGCACTCAAAGGAGGAAGATTATCTGGAAAATTTTTGGTCCCCAACCTTGCACCAGGAGACCCTGGATTTAAGGGCAGCAACAGGTTAGAGGCCTGGAGAGGGATAGCCACGTTCCAGCAGGCTGGAAAGGGGCCCTAGCAGACGTGTGAGGCAAACACAGGCATAGAAAATCATTCCTCACTTCCCAAGTACAATCAATGATGTCTACTATGTACATGTCCCAAGACTTCTATGAATTTTTAAATTGAGTAATACAACCAAGTTCTACTCTTTCTTGCAAGATGTCTATTCTTTTTACCTTCTCTTGATTTCTATCACCAGTACTGGCTTTCCTGGGAGGGAGTCACCTTTCCTTCACTTCATGAGATTTCTCTAGTGTATGTAACGTAATGATAATCAGTGGCAGACGACAAAGCAACTGCATCCCTCCTGGCCGGTGCCTTGGTGCCTGTGAGTCAAATTCACATCTCAGCAACCTTTACTATACAGCACTCAAATCTCAGTGCTAAATCTGGGAATGGCCAGAGACAACATTGGCCAAAGCCATATTTTCTTTGTTTTACCAAGTACTTTGAGCCTGCCTGCCCTTCCTTTAGAAAAATGATGCAAAGTTTTAGGTACCATTGAAAGAAAACACACACCACCCCCCTTAGAGGGCCACTACCTAGCGAGCCATGCTGCAGGTAAGAGAGCACTGGAGTTGGAGTCAAAAGACACAGGGTCTAACCCAGCCTGCGTGGGTAACAGCAGTGTGGTGCTGGGTAACACACACAACTTCGAGCCTCAGATTCATCGTCAGTAGTACGGGTGCAATATACCTGTTTCCCAAGTTAATTTGAAGATCAAATGAAGTGCTTTTTGTGAAGTGTTTAGCACTGCACCTGGCCCATAATAATCACTTTTCAGTGCTGCTTATTATTACTTCTAAACAATTGGATAAAAAATTAAGACATATGTTTTTATAAATAGCCCTTGTCTAGACCTTAGAGTTTACAAAATATTTTCGCAGGCATTATCACTTTTCAGGAGACCGTTAAGAGACAGGCATTGGCCCTACTGCTCGAGATCTCATTCCCCAAACTGAAGGGAACACCATCAATTGAATGGGGCTCAGCTTGCACTCCCTAGACCACTGGGGTGATGGTATCTTGGCTGGGAAGCAGCCCAGGTCTAGAGAAAGTCCTCCAGCCCAGCCCAGGAGCACAACCTCTTCAGTTTACCAGTGGCCCACTAGCTGCTAGGATATGTGCTATGGTGGTCTACACTGGTGGTCTGCAAACTTTGTTTTAGTCTTTGTGGGCCGTGAGGTCTCTGTTGCGGCTACTCGACTCCACTATTGCTGTTGCAGCAGGCAGCAGGCCACAGCCTGGATCTGGCACACAGGCTATGCTCTGCCCACCTCTAGACAGAGAAGGGCTCTGGCCCGGACAAAGGTGCTGACAGATTTGCTCAGTGATACTTAAAATTTGTCTTGTAATTTTTCATCAACTAATTAATTATTTTATTGTACAATTTAAAAATACCCTTACGCTAATCGACATACTTACAATCATCCACAGAAGCCTGTGTAACCTCCAGAACACCAGAAAGACACCCACAGGGACTCTGGGGATACTCGGTGAACAAAATAAAATTAAATATGATTCATATTCACAAGCCATCCAAGCGAAGTGTACCTACAGAAGATGACTGGCTTCATTCTGGCCTAGGATGCTTTCCTCTTGGGCTAAATGGTTTCAACCAAACTCAAAAGGGAATTTGCGTCCTTCCTAAAGAGTATGAATGGAAACAGGAAAAACACGGGGAACACAGCCTCATTTGTCGCTAATGAATTTGCAGAGGAACGTGTATAATTAGTGTGTATGTCAGCTGGGGGTCTGCAGACTTGGCACATCAATGGGAATGCATCACCATGGGGGTGCTCGGAAGGGGCAGGGGCCCTGGGCTCCGGGAAGAGCCCCCTCTGATCTGATGGGAGCTGCCAATCAGAGGCGTGATAAGAGAGATCAGTGGCGAGAACGTGCAGTGCAGCAAAGCCAGGTGGCAGGGGAGTGGAGCTAGCAGATGGCACGGGGGGCTTCAGAAGAGAAGCCCACAGCAAGATGCCCAATCAAAATAGGCCAAGGACTGCCCAGGAGCCATGGGGAAGCAACGAGGCTCTGCCTGGCTTCCACAGCCGAGAGGGCAGTGGGGGAAATGGCCACAGCAAGGTGCTTGGTCACCACCAAGGGGAAAGGTGAGCAGAGGGCAGTCCAGGTTCCCCCAGATCTCAGCACAGGGGAGAGCTCGGTCAGTGTGGGCATTGTTCAGAGCCCCCAGCACAATAGGCAGCTCCGAGCAGCACTGTGACCAAGTTTGCCACAGCCGACTCCAAAACTCCTCCTGCAGTGAAGGGAAAGCTGGTGGGTCCACAAAGGTCAGACAACAGCCAAAGACATGGCAGGATCCCAGCGCGAGTCTTTGCCATGCCTGACGTGTGCGCTGTCAGTGGCTGAGAGTGTGGGCCGTTATGGGGGGACAGTGGGGCTCTGGGTGGAGAAGGATGGGACTCCTAGCACACCTCCAGTGTGTCCAAGTCCTAACCCCGTGCTTGTGACTGTGACCTTATTTGGAAATAAGGTCTTTGCAGATACAATTAAGGATCCAAGATGAGATCATCCTGGATTTAGGGTGGGCCCTGACTCCAATGACTGGTGACCTTATAATAGAAAGCAGAGAGAGATCTGGCACTCTGGATACCTGGAGGGGAAGGCCATGTGAAGACGAGGCAGAGACTGGAGTGGCACATCTACAAGCCAAGGAGCACCAACGACTGCCAGCAACCACCAGGAGCTAGCGGGGAGGCATTGGATACATCCTCCCTCAGAGCCTCCAGAAAGAACCAACCTTGGCAACACCTTGATTTTGTGCTTCTGGCCTCCAGAACAGTGAGAGAATAAATTTCTGTTGTATTAAGCCACTCAGTGTGTGGTAATTTTTTTACAGTAGCCCTAGGGTGATAATACAGCCAGGAATGGCATGTTCCCCGCGTGACGTGATGACAGGAACGTGATCTGTCTCATCCACCACCATGTCCCCAGCCCCAGGCACCTTGTAAATACTCTCCACCTGCTCTGTGCTTGGAAGGGCAGGGCTCCCTGATTTGTCTGACAGGTGGTTCCTGGGCCTGGGGGCGGGACAAGGGGCGAGTGGTCTGCTGTCCAGGAGCTGGCCCTGAAAGCCGTGGGGTTCTCTGGCTTGGCTCTTGAGGTCCTGAGTTCAGGGTCTCTGGGGCCATGAAGTGAGGAAGTACAGTCAGTGACAGCAGAGGTTCTAGGGCCAGCTGGAAGCAGTGGCCGGGTTCTTGGAAAGTCATGTCCCTGGGACTTGTGCATGTCCTGAGAAATCCCTTCATCACCTCAGTCTCCAAAAGAATCCTGTAGCTAACGGGTACAGACTACCAGGGCCTGAGGAGGAGGGAGGAACGAGAGAGCCTGGGGTGGCCAGGGAAGGTTTCCGCAAGAGGTGGACTACAGGCACATCCTGAGCTATGCAGAGGATTTGGGTGGGAGGAGAAATGAGAGAACAGAGGGTTTGGAACAATGTTTCCCAAAGGGTAATCTGTGGAACTGGAGAAAGAGAATGCATGTTTCAAAGGGAAACAAGTTGTGTGGTCAAACTAGTTAGGGCAGTTAGGTAAACCAGTGTCCTTAGTGCAAGACTCTTCAGAGAGAGGGAAGGATGAGCTGAGAGGTGGGGCTCTGGGAACAAAGACAATCCTCAGCAGCTGCCACTGGGCACATGCTCGTTGCCACGGAGAGGGACAGGAAATGACAGCGGAGAGTGTGGCCAAGGCATGGCCACGTTGGTGATGGCTGGCAGGATCCCAGAGCCAAGTCGTGGACCATTCTCAGACTTCCTCCCATGTCGCTTAGGAGCTGGGTATGAAGTCTGGGGGAGAGGAGGTCCCTGTGAAACCACTCCATCACCTGCTGCCTCTGCCTTTCCCCCTTTCCTTGGGTTTCCATGCCTGTGCACCCACCTAAGCACCTCTCCCGGTAGCCAGTCCCTACAGATGTGCTGTGTTTCCCAGAGCAGAAGGCTTCCCCTCCGCCCCTGGTTGGCAGCACTGGGCAGTCAAGAATGCCTGGACTGACCAGAGCAGTGCCTGACGTCATGGAGGGTGATGGGGAGGGGTGTGTGACAGGTGAGGCGGGCAGTGGCTGCAGTGGGCAGAATCCACAACAGTTTGGTAAGCCGGTGGCTTGTGCAAACTCACCGAGGTAAAGCGTCAGCTTCAGAGAGAGGCTGCTGGGGCCCCTCAGCCAGCGTGGCCTGGTGGTGGCCAACACTGTGGAATCACGCCCCATTACTTTTGTTTTGCAGATTCAGCTCCCATAGAGATCATTTGTCTCTTAAAATGCAGTCCTGCCACTGGGCAGTCTGCCACCTCGGGCAAAGCCCTCTTCCGAAAGCCCCGGTTAAGGCAGAGAAGTGAAAGAGCTAGGCACGGCCGACCCAAACAAGAACATTTTGTCAAAAACAGATCTCTTTCACCAGCTGAGCTTGAGCAAATTGTATAAACACTATGTTTAGACACTCAAAAGCAATTTTTAAAGTTTGTGTTTCCTAAATTACAGTCAGATGTGTTCCCTAACTATCTGTGATCAGCCATAGAATTCACTTCTTCACTCTCTACTTGAGATCCACAAGAGACAGCTTTCAGTTCGCAAGCCAAGATCTCTCTGTCAGAGCCCCTCAGTGAGGAGGTATTTCTCCCAACCATGAACTTTTCCCCATGCATAGTCAAACCATCCCTGGCTCAGTGAGTACAAAGCCCCAACAACCGCGGGCTGTTGCTTCTGGGAAACACCCACACCCCCTGCTCACCTGCCACTCCCCCACCCCCCACCCCCCAGCCCGGACCACAGACTCCAATGGCCCAGGCTGCACCCGCTCCCAGGACCCCTCCTCCACCCGGCAGCTGTCTGCTTTCACACACTGCCTCAGAGAGATGAAAGCGCCTATGTCCCTTAAACAGAAGAGAATATTTTGAACAGAGAATTAACAGCAAATTAAACTGGTTTCATTGTACTCATTCATGCACAAAATGAGTGTGGGAGTTAAACCGAGAAAAACCAAACAGGCAATGTGTTGCGATAATCAGAGGGCAGAATCCAGCCCCAGAAGGAAAGGCTCACTCAGAGCAGGAAAGCCACGAGGTACCAGCTCCTAACCGGTCAGGAGCGCTACCTCTTCCCCCACCCAGAGAGGCATCCTTTCCAGGGCTGGGGGTCCGAAGGGGCTGGGAGAGCTCTCCAGCATCTCCAGCCTGGCAGTGGCTGGCCCCATTATAGGTGGCTGCACCCTCCTGAAAATGCCCCAGTGCCCCCCTCTCCGGAGAGCTGTGCTGGCTCCCAGGCAGCTGCTCGCTGCCTCTGCACGCTCAGTCAAAACTGTTACAGCCACGACCAGTGAAGACCCATAATCTTCCAGGCTTTCTCCTTCATGGGCACATTTGGCTGTGGTGGGGCCATGGCGGAACTGCTCAGCACAGCAGTAACAAGGGCACCCATCAGACTCCTGTGGATTCATCAGGACACAGGATTAGCAAAAACAGAGTAACAGCCAGCTTTAGGACACCGAGCAATTTTTAACAACCTCACAAAATCTCTTTCCTTCCAACTCAGCCTGGCTAATCTATTATCTAATTCTTATCTCTGGTGGATGCCCAGGCTCCTCGCTTTGCAGAGGCCCCAACACCTTCTTCCCCCGCAGAAAACCCGGTACAGGTGCACCCAACCTGGGCTGGGTGGGAAGGAGGCGCCTATGAATGGGCAGTGAGAGGACCGTGGACCTCCAGCCCTGAGGGCCTTCTGAGAAGGTGGTCCTCAGAAAGGGCAGTGTGATCCCATGCAAATCCATTCTTAAAGACAAGTGATGCTGCTGCATGTGCCAGTGTTCACTGTGCGTGTCAACATACTCCAGGCCTGTGAGCAAGCAAGGTTGTCTCTCCTGGGCACACTGCTGAAGAGGCCAGCGAGGCTGGACCGGCAGCGTCAGATCCTCCCTGCTGACGCTTTGCTTTTCCAGCACCAGGAGGAGCTACCTCAGCAGCCGCAGACCAGACCCTGGAGCTGCAGGGGTACCTGGAGCGAGCCCTGAGCAGGCTCTCAGAGCCCACCCTATTAACCACCTTCCACAAAGCTCTCTGTGGTCCCCAGCTTGGCAAGGAGCAACTCAGAGCTCCAAGTGGCCTGCCCACACTTGTATTTCTACTTCTTTTTAAAACATTAAAGAATGTTGGAATCATTTCATAAAGGTAGATTTTGAATCTTTCTTTACTGGTTCATTCTTGAACTTACAATAATAGTAAAATAAAAAACAATTAATAAAGGATTACAACAGTGAAAAAAAAAAAACATTAAAGAAGATGAGAAAGATTAAAAAAAAAAAAAAAAACTTCAGCAATACTAAGTATACAAATGGACCCCGGTGCCCTCTGCTTGGCCGAGTCAGGGTTGTGCATCCTGAGAAAGGTCTGAGGGGGCAGCCCACGCAAGGGTGGCTGGGGGGCCCTCACTCTGCACCCATCTTCAGCATGGCACAGTGCAGTTTACAGATGCCCAGTGAGGAGGATTTACAGGCTATGTTCTCTGGTTTAGAACAAGCTAACCCTTCCAAAAATGGAATAAGAGGCTTTCAAAGATTCCTGCAAAAGAGGCACAAGTTGAACCATTCTGATACCACAAGGCGTAAATAAAGCCCAAGGGCCCAAGGCTGCTGACACGCACCCTGCTCCCAGTGATAGCTCTTCATCAGCCACACGAAGAGCCAAAGCCAGGATAGTCTAATCGGATATGACAAGAAATTGGCAAAAAAAATCAAATAATCAAGAAGACTACTTGAAATATAGACATGCATCCACTATCATTAATGATGAACCTCTCCCTGAGTGTATATTTTGCCTTGCTGTACCAGCTAATGAGATTAAGAAACCATTTTAATCATAGCAGGATATTTTAAAATATTGTTTATTTCATCTTTATCTGATTTTTTAACAATTTTATTTTATTGCACATATTAAAATGCACAGGATACATCAGCACAGTGGCACTTGCACACATTCACTATGTACATAAATATACAAGAATTGGGGCTTGTGCTCGGTCTGCAGTCCTGCAGTTTTGAAGACTACTCCCAGTCTCAGTAGGTGACACCTCCCTCCTGCCAGTGACTCAAGCCAAAAACCTGTGCACCCTCGCGGAGTCCTGGCTTCCCTGTCTCACCCAGTCTATCACCTCTTCTCTGGGCTTCCTCTCTGACTCCCTCCCAGTGAGTCCATCCCCACTGCCATCACCCCCTAACTGCTGTCTCACTGCCCTTCTTGCTCCTCCCAAATCCTCTCTCCATCTTTCAGATGGGTCAGGCTTCCTGAAAAGTAAATATGATCATATCTGTGTCTCACCTAAAAGCTTTTAATAGCTTCCCATGGATCTCAGGGAAAAGTCCGAGCTTCCCTTCCCTCCTCCTCTACAGTGTCACCATCATCAGTGTCACCAATAATATCTATTGCTCCTTTCCCACTGACCAGACACTGGTGCTAAATGGGTCCCATCCACTCACTCTTTTAATCTCCACAATCCCTTTAAGAGGTAGTTACAGGTACTGTACCCACTTTACAGATGAGGATAAAAAGGTTAAGGGAGCCACCCACATTTCCACAGCTCTGCTCTGCTTCCTGCCCCAGCCCTCTTTTACCACCATACTCCCTTGGCACCCACAAAGCCCCTAGAACTGTTCTCAGTTCCCACCCATCTTCTCTCATGCCCAAGCTTTACCCCATGACTCTCTTTGCCTTCAACACCATCTTTCCCTTCTCCTGGGTGACTCTTCTCTCCCTACTGGCTATAGCTCAGAGACTGCACTTTCGTGAGATGACTTCCCCATCTGGGCCACCAGTGGCCACCAAGCCATCAGGTGAGAAGCCTGTGGGGAAACGGAATGGAGCCCAAACCTGTCCAAGCCTCCAGGTCTAACTCTCAGTATACAGGACATCCAAGAGACCAAGGAACATGGCACCTGACGCCATGGAGACACCATCAGCAAAATTCAGACTCTGGGAAACACTACAGGATGTGTAACCTGGCTTATTCAACAAATAAATTACATGAAAAAATAATAAAGGTAGGGGAGTCTATGGATTAACACATTAACTGGCATGTGAGTTGTATTTAACTCATGCTAGTTTTGAGTCCGGGGCCTCGTGAAGCATATGTAACTCACATGCCTCTTTACCTTGGGAGCCGTGTGAACTATTTTTCAAGTTGCATATAACTCAAGCACAGGAAACAATAAAAAACAACAAATTTTTCATTACATTAGAAAAGATCATTTTGTTTTCAAAGTTTAGTTTTTATTCTAGTTTTGTAATAAGACACTGTGGCCCCAAGGAAAAATTTTTTTCTAGTGTGGTAGTCAATGTGTTAAAAACAAAACAAAAAAAAGACTTGGGAGAGAAATCAACCAACTGTCATGTGTAGATATTATATTATTTGGATCCTGATTTAAATAAACCAACTGTAAAAACTTTTATGAGACACCCAGGAAAATCTGAACACTGGATATTTGATAATACTAGGAAATTAATGTTATTTTAGATGTAATAATGGTATGTGGTAATGTTAAAGAAAGAAAATATGGACACATTCATGTAAAAATCTTTAAATTATGATCAAAATTATGATAAATAAGATCAAAAGATAAAAGCTTTAAAAAAAAATAGCTGCCTTCCCCAAGCCCCAGTGTAAACTAGGTATTTGTATGAATTCTCAAAGAATCCCTAAATTTTCTCCTTTGACTAATTACTACACTTTGAACTAACAATTTCATTAATGTCATTCTTCCCCATGAAACCCTAAGCTATGTGAGGGCAGAGATGTGTCCACGGTCAGTTGAGGCCTCCCAACACCTGTACCCACACACACACTTGCTCCCTTGTTCCCACATGCCCTTACCCATCTCTCTGCCAGGTCTACCTCCTCGTTGAGCGCTATTAACCATTAGCCCAAGCAGGAGGGCAGGAGAAAGAGGCTCCATGACATCCCTGGTGCCCAAAGTCCATGCTACTTTACATGTAGGCTTGAAATCTCTTGATTTCTCACATTTCTACAGAAGGAGAAGCTGAGGCTCAAGCCCCAGAACATAATGCAACCAGAGCCTGATTCCAGCCAAGGTCCTGTCTAGCCCCAAAGTGTATGCTCCTAGGATGTTCTATCATCTTAGACACCAATGACCTCCATGACGCACTCAGCCTATGTGCTGCCACTCCTGGCCTGAAACATCAGTCTCCACCACCTCGTAAACTCACCAGGTGAAGTCGTATCTCTGCCATAGCCCTGCTGTGCCCCCACCTGAAAAACCTTTTTTCTCAGGAAGCTCCAAGTCTAACAGTGTGTTTGGGTGGTTGAAAATAGGGAAGAAATCAACTTTAGGATGTGATAAACACTACCCTTAGAAAGATATTCACTCTGCCTTACGAGAAGGGGAGAAGGGAAGAGGGAACTTGAGCTCGAGCTTAGCACATGAGTAGGAGTGTGCTAGTCAAAGAAGCATGGAAGGGCGTTCTGGGCAGAGGAAACAGCAGGGGCAAAGGCACCAAACTTGCAAGATCTGAGTGTTTTAGGAGTCAACAAGCTGCCCAGTGTAGGATCTCAGGTACACTGATGAGAGTGAAGGAACATCACAGACCAGCCTCAGTTAGGACCAATCTCACTCCCTGCCTAGAACACCCAGCAAAACACATTCCACAATCCCTGGGCCCCGTGGCTGAGGATGATGATAAAGATAATGGTGATGATGAGCTTCATGCATCAGGGGTCCAAGGCATCTTTGCTCGTCCTAACCACTCCTGGGAAGTGCCCTGTCAGCCCCCCAGATGGCATGAAGAGCCCATGGTCCCTCCTCCCTTCCTCCACCCTACACTGGGAAAATAAGAAAATTGGAAATGATGAAGAGGGGTATCTTCCTCACCTGTTGGGAGACAAGAACTGACACATGACATCCTCCAGACCATACTGCCCCACAGTGCTGTCCACCTTGCTCCCTGCCACGTGGTGGTGGAGGACAGAGATGCCCCCTGGGGACTGCCCAGGATCAGCCTTCTGGGCTGGCCCTGAGGGCCAGGGTGCTACAAGCACACCCAGCATGGCACACACTTCACTCCAGCAAGGAAGGGAAGCGTCAAGGTGCCCCCAAGGGTCTGGAAGCAGAGTTCCCCTGAAGGCTGGATCCGTGTCCTGAGAAGCCCTGGGACTTCTCTGCAGGGAAATGAAATGACACATGCCGGAGGGCAGACATTTGCGCTCCTGAGCAGCAGTTGTTTCCTCCATAAGCAAACAGACATGGTTCTCCTCCCACAGATGGGTGCCTAGAAAACACAAAATCGCTTCCAAACTACAGATTATGCTGAAGCCCCACATCACCTGCTAGCATGCAGACTCTACCGTCACTTGCCTGGAGTCTCCAGGGAGTCAGGAACGTCAGGGCTGGCCTGCCACCAAGTACAGAGAGAAGCTGAACCAGTCTCATGAACTGGGGCTTGGATTGGAGATCAGGGGGCAGCAGGAGGAGGGGCCAGTGGAGACGGGGCTGGACATTCTGCACCTTCGGCCTCTCTGCCCAGTCCTGCCATCAGCACTTGGTGCCATCATAACCAAGTGATTTTCTCACCTGAAAATGGGGCTGTTCATGAAGCCCATTTACAGGGGTGCTACTTGGAGCTGTGTGATGATAAACGTAAAAGTGGAACTTACAGGAGGCTGGGTACGAAGCTGATTAGCTGGGATCACACAGCACTTGGCCACATGCAGTCACTCTGACTCACCCAGGACAGACACTGCCAGTAGAGCACACTCACCTACCAGGTCACAGTCCTTCCCACCACAGCCCACCCCACGGCCCCCAATCTATTCCAGCTGGTCTGAAAGATGACATCCATTTGCCTTCTCAGGATTAATCAAGGAGCCGCCATCAAGAATACCTAAGGGATGTTTAGTGGTGGAGCACAGCGGGTGTCATGCCTGGGGCTACGCTCCACAGGCAGCTTGGCCTCCCAGTGGGAAGGGAAGTTGCACATGGCAGGGATTTCAAATCCTCCCTTCATCAGGGCACCGAGAGCCCCAGCTGTGGAGCAGAAAGATGTTTCTTCCCATGGAGGGAGCGCAGACACAGCCCACTGGGGCTGATGGCCAAAACCAACCCCAGTCTTTCTTTCATAGTCAATCCAAGCACTTCCCAGCCAAGATGAAGGAGGGCCTGTGATGAGGAATAAAGGCCCCAAAGGGAGAAGTGACCATTCATCCATCATCCTTTCAATGCGTCAATCACAGTGTAAGGGGATGACAGGGCTGGCTCCTTCAGAGCGGGTGGTCGGGGAGGCTGCCCAGAGGAAATGCCACCCTGAGTTCTGCACGTGTTGTGGCCCTGAAAAAATCCAGGGGGAAACATCCTGGCAGAGGAAAGGATGCTGCCTGAAGATCGGACACACCTGTGGCTTGAGGCGCTCCCTAAGGGATCTGTGTGAGCTGGCTGCCCTCTGCTTTGCCGCCTGCACCACCAGGCTCTGCAGGCTGCGGCTGCTCTGGCCCCTTCCATGGCCCTCCTGCAGTCACTCCCCCTACTCGCCCAGGACAGGTATTGCCAGGAGACCAGTTCTGAGTCCCAGGAGGTTAGGACACAGCTGGGACTGGGGTATCCCTTCCTCACAGATGCTGCAGCTCCTCAAGGCTCCCCAGGCCAAAGAGAGGCTGGAACCTTCCAGAACCCTAAGTATGATGAGCTGACCCAGAAGAAAACTACCCTTCAGGAATAAACACGGTGAGGGGCTGGGTATGCTGGGAGTTCACCAACTTAAATCTGACCGTGAGCAAGAATCAAGGAGTACCTCTGCCCTCACCTTTCCAGGAAAACCCTCTGAGGCATAGTCATCTTACCCAAGGGCCCGAGTTTCCCCCGACCCCCTGCGTGGCCCAGGTCCCCACCCTCACACAGCCTGCTGGTGCGGAGGCAGAGCATGTGTGAGGAGCATGGCTGCACCTGGAGGGAGCTCCTCCATCCATTAGGAGGCAGAGCCACTGGGCTGGCCCCTCACCACCGGGAAGTCCCGGACAGCAGAGGGCTCTCCTTAGGCCTATGGATGATGGCAGCTGGCCGCTCAGCACGCAGATCGTGGCCTCTGTCAACCCAAACCTGTGGTGCTCTCCAGCAAGTCTGCCCAAGTGGGGATTCCCCCCGGGCCTGACCCCCATGGAGCTAGCCCAGATGAGCAAAGGCTTCAGGGCAGAGGGCAGGCGGTGGCGGAGGCTAACCCCACTGAGATCTACAGCAAAGCCAGCAAGCTCAGGGCGGCCAGAGATGACAGAGCAGGCCTTCGGCAGAGGAGAAAACATCAGGTCATTCAGCAAGCAGAAAGGTCAGCAGGGAAACATCAGCAGGGGTGGAAATAACGGCTGCTGTAATAACAGCAGTGGTAGCCACAACCACCAGATCAACCATTCCTGGGTGCTTACCATGCGCCAGGCACGGACTCACACTTCTGTTAATTTTCAGTGACCCCACGAAGTAGGTTCTGTGATCACCCCCCTTGTACTGACGAGGTGGCCCACATCCAGTGCAGCAGATTACGGGAAGGAGGGGCCGAGCCTGAAGACCACTGCTCAGCTGCCGGCAGACGCAAGTCAAACAGGGGCCCGACAAGTCGGAGGTGACTTCTGCAGGGAGGGTGCAGAGCAGCTCATGGGCCTGTGAGCAGCTAGAGGTCTGGGCCGTCTGGGGGGCATCTCAGAGCCCATGGCCTGCCCTTGACATGCCACAACACCTGACCTGGTGCACCTACAAACTGCTTCCATGTCCTCCTCTCCCTGGTGATCTCAGGAAGGCTACAGGCGGGTTAGGCAGAAGGAAGGCAGAGAAGGAGTCAAAGAGAATATTCCAGTTCCTTGCTCCTTCCCAGTTGCTACCTCATCATCAAGCCATTTTGCCAGTCCCACAGCCACCTGGCAAAGGCTGCCAAAGCTGGGACATTTTCCTATAACTGAAAGAGAAAGGTAGATGATAACCTTACAAAGGGACGATTTGGATTTGAATGGTAGAAACTCCTCCGCCCCTGCCCATGCTTTTCAAAATGTGGAATATAAACCTGCCACGCTTCTCTATTCTCAGCCCTCCTTCTCCAGCAGTTTAAACTTGAATCGAAACTTAAGCTGCCCTGTTTAACATTCGGGTGGCTTTTCCTCTCAGAGCTTATAGACGGTGAATTCACTACTGCTTACATGAGTATTAGAAAGATATTTGAGCATGTTTAATGGGAAAAGTGCATGTTTTCAGATTCTGTATCTGCACACAAAAGGTCCTAGCACCATATTTTCCTTTTCAGCTTCATCCAAGCCTAGAAAATTTCCACTTCAAAGCTGTGGCTTTCTTATTTTCTTTGTGGAAAAAAACGCATTGGTAACAGTTAGAGATGATTCTCTTCAAGCTCATCCTCTCTCTGCATGAGGTCGGAAGGACAGCCACTCACTCTCCAGCATGCCCCATCTGCACTGGGCACCAAGACCACCCCTGTGTCCATCTGGCCCCTGATTCTCTGTGACTGGGCAAGATGCTGAATTCACAGAGCATCCAGCGAGCCAGCAAATGGAGACTGAGAAGACGAGATGGAGGCGTGCTGATCTCTGTGGGTGTCGACGCCTGGGGCCACGCTGGGCTGGGACGAGCAAGGCAGCCCCCGGTGCAGCAGGGAGGAAGCAGGGGAAAGCAGAAGGCACTGGGCCCTCCCAATGCAGACTTTCGTTTTGCATTAATTTCTTTTAAATAACACATTTTAAACTGCAAACCTCCAGAAGAAGGGGAAATAATTATTAAAGCTGAGGATCTGGCTGCACAAGAGGGAGTGAAAAGCCTGTTTCGGTGCAGAAGCCCAAGGCTGGAGGCTGTCTCTCCTTTCAGAGGCTGGAGATTTGCTGAACTCAAACAAGAAAAGAGGCCCCAGCCTAACAGCCATCGTTCTTCACTCCCAGGGAAGAAGAGAAAACGAGAAACTAGAGAGAAAAATACAGGTTAGGGGAATAAAGCCATTAGAAGGAGACGTTTTCCAGGAACAAAGTGCTTGGCTCTTCAATGTGCGCCTGCAGATCAGAGCTGACCACGAGGAGGATGCAGGGAAAGCCTGCCTTCTGCAGCTGGTGTATTCATGGACACCGAACTGAGGCGTGAGTGCTAAAAAGCACACAGCAGAGAGCTTGGGGACAGAGGCCGGCTGGTCTGCCACATCAGAGCCCTTGCCTGAAACCGAACTCTCTATTGCTCTTCCAGAAAATTCTTTCATTTGCCAGAACCCAAGGAAAGAACCAAACCAATAATCTGGGCTTTATGAACAACAGTTAAGGAGAAGGACAATACAGAGAACACAGATGTCCAGAGGAGACATCAACACACCAGGTGCTGCCTTTCCTGGAGGCTGGGGGATGGCTTAGATGGCCTCTGAGGGTTTCTAGGCTAAAAGCCTTCAATATTTGCATTGTTACTTCAGGATGTGCAATTCCTACGATTAGCAGGGGCCTCAGATGAGGAAACCGAGCCCTAGAGGGTAGTGGTGGTCTCAATCCACTGAGGCCTCACTGCCAGTCTGAGTCCTCTTTCCACGAGCCACACCAGGCTGAACACTGAAGTGGTGACAAGGGGAGATTCTGGGCAGGTGTCTCTGCATCCCAAGGCACCCAGGATGAAGTCCCCAACTCAGTTCCACGAATGTCCAGTGAGCCCCATGTGCACCGGGCTGCAGGAATCCTGAGCAGAAAGCAGCACAGCCCCGATTCTCCAAGGCCCCCACTCTGGTGGGAAGAAGCCAGCACAGGCTCACCTTGGTGAGTGGGGAGAAAGAACAGGCCACACGCTGGAATAAGGGAGGCCTGGAGGGAGGGCGGGAAATAGAAGAGGCAAATTACAGAGAGCCCGCAGCACCTTAGTGAAGAAAGACCCTGCTGCCCTTGGCATTCATTCCTGCTCTCGTTTGCTCAGTGGGGTCCACAGTTGAGACCACAGACACCTGCTCTGTGAGGCACGTTGCAGGCAGGAGCCCACCCCCATGCAGCCGGTGGTCTGGACAGACAGACAGACAGCCTGCAAGGAGTTGCCGGAATGTGCTAGATGACACGGTACGACAGTGTGTGAGTGGAATAGATCATGGGGGCCCTGGCTTGACACAGGGGATAGGAGTATTTCCTAGAAGTAGCTTCAAGGCTGAGACTAGAGGGCTGAGTAGAAGGAGCCCAGTGAAGGAGAAGGAGCTGGTGTGAGGAGGACTTGCCAGGCAAGGGCAGTCCCAGAATCCTTGAGGGGGCCCGGGATCTGGCGCTTCTGGGCAAGTGCAAGGCTCTTGTGGTGGGCATTTGTTGGGCGCAGGAGGAGAGTGTGTGCTTGCACTGGAGAAAGGGGTGAGAGACCAGGCAGGCCGTACCCCGAAGGCCACATTAAGGTTGGTTCTTTGTTTGGATTTACTGTTTGTTTGCTTGTTTTTCTACTTTATTCTCAGCGCAAAGGGAAACCACTGAGGTGTCCGAGGCAGAGTGGCACATGAACGGATTTGTTCACTCCCCGTTTCAGTTAGCATAGTTTAGGTTTACACTCTTTAGGAGTATCCCAGATGCAAACAAAAAAGGCTTTATAGGCCCACACTTGCTAATTATATAACTAATTAGGTCTGTAATCAAGACGATCTCTACACCCCCTGGGCCCATCAGCACCCAGAACTGCACTCCAGGGAAGTGGACCATCCTGGGGGCATCTCTTCCTGTGTTCTTGTAACTTAATTGGCTCTCAGATGGATGACTTGAGTTTTTTCATTATATTAAGCTAGAAAAAGATGCAGGGGACTGATATCGTGTGTGTGAGCATGTGCCTCTGTGCAGGCAGCACAAATCCTCTGTTTGCGAGGGGCTTGACCCAGTCTGAGCAATGGTGTTGAACTAGCCGGGGCTCGGCAAAGCAATCCATTTATTATAATTCTGCTGAGAAGCAGCCCAGTAAATCAAAGAGACAACCTGACTGCAAACAAATTACACACCAAGAGATAGGATGGAGGGAGGGAGGGGAAAGCAGAGCGGTGGCCAGTTGGGAAAAGTGAGAACAGAAAAGGAGCTGGGGAAAGCAAGAGAATAGAAACCTACAGAGATGTCTGGAGTCAGGAAGAAACAAAAATGGAGCCTAATTTGTCCATCAGGAAGAAAAAGAAAAAGAAAAGCCTCCTACCAAGAGAGACCCCATTTGCTGGAAAACCCCTAACTTACAAACCCTTGACTTAAAAAACCAACTGCCCATTGTTCTCCAGAGGGGTCACCTAGGGAGTGATTGATGGGCAGTCACTTTCTCCTGTGCAAATGTTCAGAGTTCTCTTTCTCATGCAAATAGGATTGGAGACCTCATCGTCATACAGAGTTAACCTGTTACTGGTACCCCTGGTGCAAGTACACAGCCGGCCTAAGAACCTTCCTGGAACAGCTGCCCTTTTGGAGGCGAGGCCCCTCTTGCTGGGCCAAGGTCAGGAAAGATGGGTTTCTGGGGCCTCAGCATGGAACTAAGCTGACACAAGAACTGTGACAACTGGTGGGTAGCTGTGGTTGGGATTTCCACATCCACACCCCTGACAGGGACATTGGGCACTAACATAGGCTTCAAGGCCATGCTGAGGAAGTAGCCCAACTACCACTTAAAACATCCTTTCTCTGGAAAAGTACACTCCCAGATGCAAATAGCTCCCTTATAAATTCAACTCTGAAAAAGAACCTGCTTGGAAATCAGGAAGTATTTCCATGGAAGTTTCAAAAAGAACAGGGAGAGGGTTGGTAGAGGATCTGCTTAGACAGAGTTACATCACAGTTCTCCAAAGCTCTCTTATAAGGACAAAAGCCTGAATATAGAGAGTGGTATGAGCTTCAGTAGGAGGCTGAGGTCTGCAGTCATGCCCAGGGAATCTATGCAGACTCCCTTCTATTTGAGACAGCATCCTACTTTGTGACAGAATTATGGGGAAGAAGACTGGTTCCTACGTAGAAACTGCAAGGAGGACTCTGACATCAGACCCTACCAGAGTGCTTCATACCCAGCTCCGCAACGCTCAGGCCTATAGATCCATCTTGCTTATATGAATGCCAAAGTCCTAAGCAAATCACTGGCAGGGAATCTGCCAACACACTGTCCCAATGAAGGACAAAGTGAGATTTATGACAAGGCAAGGATGGTTCAATATTAGAGAATTCGTAACATACTTAACCATAATGATAGATCCTAAGTATTATCTAAGCATATCAATGAACATTGAAAAGGCCATTAATAATATTTAATATCCATTCTTGATTTTTTAAAAACTCATAATAAAAAAGAATATATGGATACATTCAGCCTTGGTGAAATATATATCTTGCTTGACCCAGAAACACTTAATGGAAAACACCAGAATTTTTCCCATAAAAGTTAGGAAAAAGACAAAGTGTTTTACCACCACTACTTAGTATTGTTGTAGGGAGGTAGCCAAAACAATTAGCCAAGGAAATAAGATGTATAAATTGGAAAGGAGGAAGCAAATATCGGTCACACTAGTAAGTGATATGATTGTACACGTGACAAAACCAAGAGAATTAACTGGCAATCTGCTTTAAATGGTAAAAGGGCAGGTTATTAAAGTAATATATAGAAAGCAATGGTTTTTATCATTATAAACAAAATATAATAGAAGAGAAAAATTCCACTTATAATAGCAACAAAAAGGACAAAAGACATGAAGATATACTTAATAAGAAAAAAGAGAAGATCACATGTTCTTGGTTAAGAATTCCAAACATCATAAAGATGTCAATTCTTCCTAAATTAATCTATAAATATAACTCAATAAAAATGTTATTTATTTATATGCTCATTATGAAATAATCAAGCTAATTCTAAAGTTCAAAAAGAAAAACAAACAGGTGCGCCTGCCCCAAAGAATAAGAGGGCTGAACAAGGACATAATCTATGAATAAGCAACTCCATTCCCAGGAATAGACCCAAGAGAGCCAAGAAAAATTCTTAGAAATGCACAAACAGGAGACATATAAAGATGTTAGTGGAAGTACTATTTATAATGGTGGAAAATTGTATCCAACTTAAATGCCCATCAATAGGAAGATTAATAAATTGTGGTATTTTCGTACAACAAAATACCACACAGCTGTGGCAATAATGGACTAGAGCAACATGTCTCAATATGGACAAATCCCTCAAGCATAATACTGAACGGGGAGAAAAGGGTGCATAAAGTATGATATACAACACATAACACGTAAAGTGTATCGTTTATATAAAATTTAGAAACATCTAGACTACTGTTTGGTTCAGGCCTACATACACAGGCGTTAAATGTGAATAAAATGCATGAAAACACAAAGCACCAACTTCAGAGGCCGGTGTGGAGGGTGGGGACTGAGGAGCGGCCGATGGTGTTCCCTGGCGTTGTGGGGGATATCGGGGTAGATTGGTGGTTATAACATTTCTCTTTCCTTTTCTAAAATGTTGCGTTATTGTTTATACTTTTTGTAGGTCTGAAACATTTTTAAATCATTTTAGTGTAAAATAAATAAGCAGGAATAGCCAGGAATCAAATATTAAAACATACTATCAGGCCACAGCAAGTAAAAAAAAGTATGGTAAGTGGCATAAAAGGAGGCTGATTAACCGAATAAAATATAAAGTTCAGAAACGCCCCATTCTTCCTTTTTCCAGAGGGCTGTTACTTGTCCTCACACAGTAACTTCCGTATGATGGTCTCTCAGTTTTCACCCGGCGTCTCTCCCCATAATGTGGGGGGTGACCAATGGACCTCAGAATCTGGAGTCACAGCCCAAAGTGGCCCACCACAGGGGTAAGATTTCTTGGAAGACTCTAGATTTCCTGTTGAAAAGAATGCAGGATGTGCAATTCTACTAAAACATATGCTCTTGTTCATAAGCAGCCCTGTCCTGGCCACCATCTCCCCAGGCCCAGCCTCCCTGGCTCCCCTCATGGGTGTCCCTTCAGTTTCCTCTCTTGCCTCCCTTCTCAACAGCTAGAGGGACCTTTTAAAGGTATAAATCACATTTTTTCACCTTCTTGCTTGAAACTCTTCAACAGCACCCCACTGCACTCAGCAGAAAATCTAAAGTTCTCACTGGCACCTATGAAAGGCTCCTAAGGGGTCTGCCTCAGCCCACTCTGAGCCCTCAGTCCCTGCCAACTGACCCCTCCACTACTGGAATCTGCCAAACTCCTCCCCCTCAAAACCTTTGCACAGCCCCTCTCCCCTTCTGGAACATTCTCTGAAGCTCTAAGAGAGCAGATATTTTGTCCACCTGGATCATTGCCATGTCTCCATTCCTAGCACAGCTCCTGGCACATGGTGTCACTCAAATATTTAATGAATAAGCAAATCACAGGTGGTTAAGATGGGCACTCCAGGAAGACATGCTTGATCATTTTCATAAAAAGGTATCTTTCCCCAGAAAGGCCTAGGGATACAGTCCACATCCTATCACCCTGGAGTAAAGCACAATGTACCAATATTAAACCCAAGCAAATCTCAGTTCCCCACACACCTGGCAGGTCTCCTCCGTGAGCTCCAAGCCACAAGGGAGAGGGATTCCTTAGAGCATGAGGACCTACAGTAAAACCTATTTTATGGCCCTGTCAAGGAAGGCCTCCAATACTCTGGCTGGCTGTCCCTGTGGTGAAAGGGCAGGGGCCTTCCTCCATCACCTACAGAAAGGATTTCCTCTGCCGAGCTTGCTGCCCTGCCCCTGGGGGCTGTCCTCTAGGTCAGGGAGAAGCGCCTCACCAGAGGTAAAACACCCTAACCCTGTACTCCCTGGGAGGAGGAGCTCATGCTCTTCCCTGCCACAAACCCATTTCTAAATCCCTAACTTGGAAAAGTTCTCACTCTACTCCTTGCCAAGAGGAGTGGGCAAAGTCAATCAACACAAATCCAGGCTGGAAAGCCCCAGAAAATCAAAAGATAATTCTTCCAGGTGGAAAATATTACCTGTCCTCTCTTAAATGGCATTTTGATAGCTGTTTGATGATTACTCTAATATTGATATAGTTCTCTCCTTACAAGGAACTCTAATATTGATATAGTAGTTTTAACTCATTAATCTTCAACTTTTTATTAACTTATAAAATGGATCATCCTACGGAGTTAAACCAACAAAAGCTTGAGTTGCCTTTATCATCAATCTCAAAACAACTCCTTTCCATTTTTCAAATTTATAATGAGTCGTTTGGTATCCTTTGAGCTAGCATCAAAAGACATAAATGAAAATAAATCCTGCCTGTTCTTTCCTACGCAAATGTCATTCTCTTTCTGGCTGCCCTTCACTCCCAACCCAACATGGTAGACGGTTGTCATAACGTCCCCCAACAAACGTTGCCTCCCTGTGTCTGTGTATGCATCTTGGTGGTGCAACTTTGCCACTTCTTCCCTCAATACATGATGTATATTTCTCTACCCTCCTGAAGCCAGGCTGTCCTTGTGACTTGCTTTGACCAATAGCATGAGTGAAAGTGACCTGTGAATTCGGGAGGTTAAGAGGACTGACAGTTTCCACTCTTGTCCTCTTGGACCCTGAGTTCACTATGCTATGAAGAAGCCCAGTGGAGCCTACTAAAAGATGACAGGCCACGTGAAGAACCAAAGCCCCAGCCAACAGCCAGCACCAATTGCCAGACATAAAGTGAGGCCAGTTTAGAGCTCCGGACCCTCCAGCTAAATGCAGTTACTTGAGTGTGCCCAGGTGAAACCAGAAGAGGAACAACCCGGCCAATCCACAGATTTATAAGAAATAATAAAGTGTTATCATTTTAGGCCGTTAAATTTTGGGATGGTTTGTTTTGCAGCAGTGGATAACCATTGCCCCATATCTATTGCTCCAGGCCTCTATACCTTTAATTTTTTTTCTATTTCCCAATTTCCTCCCAAGTGAATTCACTGTTTGGAAAGGAGCATCATTATGATTTTTAATCTCTTTGTAACAGTCTATGGTCTTTGACAGAAGTCAAGATGCCTCCTCGGACTCCACTAATCCCCAACTGTGTGACTTTGGGTACGAAACAAACTCACACTGTGCCTGAATTTCCTCTTCTATGAAAAAGGGATAATGAAGGTGCCAACCCAGGGCTGCTGGGAGCTTAAGGTAAACACGCAAGAGGTTTGTACACTTCCCCGTACACAGTGAGTGCTCAAGAAGTATTAGCTGCCATGTGACTGTAAAACATTTATCTGGGAAGTATCTTTATTAAGTTCTCCATGAAGTTGTTATTTCCAGGAAGGAAAGGCCCTAACATTTTATGGATCATTTTCTCTGTGCCATAGATCCTTGGTGTGTGTGTGGCGGGGGGTGGGGGGGGGTATTTGTTTGTTGTTTGTCTTTACAACATCCCACGTGAGCATGGCAGAAATTCAGAATGCCTAAGTTTGATTCTCATCTCTGCCACTGGCAAGCTGTGTGACCTTGGGTAAATGACTTAACATCTCTGTGCCTCAGTTTTCTCAAAAAGTATACTTAACTTCCAGATTTGTTGTGAGAAGTAAATCAGTTATTTCCTGCCAAGCACATAGAGGGTGGCTGGCCATAGTAATGGTTCAATAAATATTAGTAACAGGTTATAAACAATCCCCCTGGGTCAGATGATGGTGCTGGGGCTCAGAAAACATGAGTAATATGAACAGGACCACACAAATAATAAGCAGAGGGGCTGTCTGATGCCAGGCCTTCTGCTCTTGCCCCCGTTGAGCTTGTGAAAATGCCCCCCTGACCCGAATCCTCCTGCTCCCAAGAAGCACGAGGGGCAGAGCCTGCCTCTTCACGCCTCATCTTTCATTCCCCTGTGACTGACTTCACCTACTGCGAGTCACCACCTCCCCCAGGAGACTTTTCCTTTGTAATTTGCAATCTCTTTAACCAGCACTCAGTTCCCCAAGACACCATCCAACATCCAACATTGCCCATTCTGGGCTCTTTCTGGGCCCGCGCTCGGCTGGCCTGGCCACGCCTGCTCTCTCACGCTGGCCGTCTGCAGACTCACAACCCGGCCCTCGAGACTCCGTTCCAGCTCCATTCAGGCCACCGTCTCTCAAGGCTAAGCTGAAGCAGTAGTGAGAGGACACACGCTTCTTTGAAGGGGTTCCTTGGTCCAAGAAGGCTGGGAAATACTGCTCGCTCCCTCCAGAAGCTGAAGCTCTGCCACCTCAGCAACAACTAAGTCCACAGGGCTTTGTTGTCCCCAGGGTTTCTCAGCCATGGAGCCTTTCGTTCCCACAGTATCGATTACGTTCCGCAAAGTTCCCTGGAGGCTATATAAGGAAACGGGGTTAGGGAGTCCCGGAGTTTCAGAACCGGAGAAAACCACCCGTTGCCTCTTCGTCAGCTGTCCTCAGACCTGGGGTGCATTGCCCTTCAAATACATGGAGAGGGGCACATTCCGTTTTCTGAAAGGAGTCACAGACGCTGGTAGCACGGTAATCACTGGGGAAGGAAATCAGGTGCAGACTGGGGAGAGAGGCCATCCATCACTTTTCATTCCACACCGTTGTCTGCTGTTTGAGTTTGCTCACATTATACACATACTTTTTTGCTGTTGCTGCTGTTTAATGTCAATAGTTCACTGATGCTCAGTTCATCATTCTTCAGGCTTTCATCTTTCTGTGTTTCATTTTGGATTGTTCCCATTGTAATATCTTCAGGTTCACAAATCTTTTCTTCTGCAATGCCTCACCTTCCATCAGTCCCATACAGTATATTTCTTTTTGTTTTGTTTTGTTTTGTTTTGGTTTTTTTTTTTTTTTTTAGAGACAAGGTCTAGCTCTGTCGCCCAGATTGGAGTGCAGTGGCACAATCACAACTCACTGCAACCTTGAACTTCTGGGCTCAAGTAATCCGCCTGCCTCAAACTCCTGCGTAGCTGGGAAAACAGGCGTGTGCCACCACACCCAACTAATATTTTTTATAAACATGAGGTTTCCCTATGTTGCCCAGGCTAGTCTAGAACTCCTAGTCTCAGGTGATCCTCCTGCCTTGTCCTCCCAAATTGCTGATATTACAGGCATGAGCCACCATGCCTGGCCCCATCTAGTACATTTATCATCTCTGACATTCATCTCTAGAAGTTCTATTTGGACCTTTTTTATGTCTGGTATGTCTCTCCTGACCATGCTCATGCTTTCCTCTACCTTCTTGAAAAGCAGAGGAAACTCTGCACCATTAGAATCCAAAACTTCTTAATTCAATTACCCAGGGAATTGCAAACAAAGCCACCCTTTAAAACCTGCAGTCAGGAGTCAGTGCCTCCCCTCTATTCCCTCTCAGGTGCTGATGTCAATTGCGGCATGCCTACATTTACATATGTGTTCAACAGATGCTTGCTGATTGACCGACTGTGGGTCCAAAGCCCAAGTCTAAACAGGCAAATTGCTCAATTTCAGTTCATCAGCTGGGTGCCTCTGTTGTGCTCATACGTATCAACACAGCTCAACCCACACAATGGAGAAAACCAAGAAGCTTTCTTGCCAATATTACATTGTGCCCCATGCCTTGGCCTTTTAAAATGCAAAGATTCAAATTAGCCAAAAGGAATATGGTCTGGGTCATTCAGATCTTTTGAAAGGAAAGATATTATTAAATCATATCTTGTTGCTTGTTTATGATGATTTTTGATATTTTGTTTAACAGAACCATGTCTGATGCTCACTCAGTCTTTGAACCCTAACTAATTATAAGCCACCATACTCTCTAGCAAGAACAGACCACCTTCTGATCAAATGAACTTCTCAGTCCCCAGGAACAGCATCTGAATAGCTTTGGCTTCAAGCAGATATTTTCAGAGTTAAAATAAAGCTTATGTTCATTTATTTGTAATAAGCATATGCATGCAAAAAGGCTTCTTTGAGGCATAATGAAGTAATAGAATTGTGATCACTTATAGACACAGAATTCTTCCAACTGTGCACTACCCAACAAGAAACACTCAAATCCTTGGCCTCTCCACACCACCACTGCTCTCTGAACATGCTGCATGGTGGTACCCCAGCCTTTGCCCAGGCTTGACACATGGGACTCAGCCAGTGGTGACTCATGCTGGAACGCTGCTCAGACACTTCAACATCACCAGCTTGGCAGTCTAGCTACAGCCACAAGACCTGAGGGATGGAGGCCAGAATGCACAGGGCAGAGCACCCAGCTCTAGAATGGATGGACGTGGTTCAAATCTCATCCCCTCCCCACCTATCAGTAGTGTGGCCCAGCACCAGTCATTTAAATTCATGGTGGCTACATTTCTTCACCACTTATTAGGGGAAATGGTTCATGACTCATAGAGTTGCCATGAGATGGCATCTAATGCAACCTCTCAAATTCAGTATTTGAATCCTCCTCAACATTTCTGCCAAGAGATTGTGCAACCTCTTTGAGATGGAGTGCTTACTACCCACCATGGCAGGACATTTCATTTTTGGACAGCCTGGGTTCAGACCAGGGACTTGGTGTACACCACACTAGGGAGCCTTCTTCCTCTGGTGACTCATGTCTACGTCTGAGATCTTTTGTCTACAGCCTTCCTTCATTTCTTCAAACTGTTCTTCTGGGACATGTTTCCAGTTTCTGCTCCTCAAAACTGACTATGACTTCTTTCTCCTTCTTCAAACTGAAATTCCAACATGTTGGGATGAGCAAAGCAGGGAACCTTTCCTATTCCCTTCCAGTTCTAAGAAACCCTAATTGCAGGAGGAAGAAATGTTCTTACAGCACATCCTTCCTCAGGTCTACAAGTCCATCTTTCCCACTAGACCCTCCACCCCCACCAAGTAGATTCTTCATGGCGAATGTGTGTTATAGCCATCTGGACTCTGATGCCTCAAATTGGGATTTCTTTTATAGCTTTAATTATTTCCTCTGTTCTCTTTTCTTTTTCACATACAATGAATCATTCTGTTCCTGAGAGAGAAAAAATAAAAAAGATCTTTGAAAGTTATGGCTGTAATTTCAATAGAAGAAGATTGGGCTTTGAGGAATATGAGCATTTGTTGTATTTTCTGAGTCCATTTTTCATCCCCACTGGTTAATGAAG
The DNA here is from genome assembly GCF_041146395.1 of Eulemur rufifrons. Taxonomy (NCBI): domain Eukaryota; kingdom Metazoa; phylum Chordata; class Mammalia; order Primates; family Lemuridae; genus Eulemur; species Eulemur rufifrons. Next base: position 120,989,222 of record NC_090989.1, read on the forward strand.
ATGTTATTTCTCTCTTGCATTTCGGTTGTTAATTTCTGACAAATGTTTTTTTTTTTTTTTCAGTCATGACTAGTTATATGCCTCTCAGTTCACCCCTCTTTTGTATACTTTATGAAATATTCAGTTCTTCCTGATAGAAGGAGGTTTGATTCACCCTGGCTGTGATTAATTGTGTCAGTATTTTGGGACCTAATTTATGTTTATACGATTCCTCCAGCGTTTCCATTTTCTTTTCTAATTATCAATTTTTTCTCCATCTTTTTTCCTGAAATTAGTACTGAATTAGCTTGCCTCTGATTACAGTCTTGGATGCATCCCAAAGAATATTGTTGGACAGCTCCCCATCATCATTTCATTCCATGAATTTTTTGTTTGGTTTTTGCAATAAAGCTTTATTAACCCTCCGTGAACCCTTATTTCCATTTGCTCAATCACCTTTGATTGGAAATTGTGCCAAGCCACGGTCAGATGTCACGGCAGTCACTCACACGTTTTCTTCTACTGCCTGCCAAGTCAAGCTCTTTTTAAAAAGTCAGAATTCTGGGGATTAAAATTAAGATCCATGCCTCTGTTGAGGGGCTGATTTGTCTAAGAGGTTCTTCCTCCCTCTAAATTATTCATTTATTTGCCATTCTGGTGTGGATGTCTGTTGAAGTGGGACCGGGCAGCTCTGCTGAAGGACACACAAGGGCTGTCCGGAAAGTAGCCAGCCATGTAACCATTCTCATCATATTAACAATGGCTGGATACCTTCCGGACAGCCCTCATATACCAATCAGCGTCCCTTTGTCAGGACTCTTCCCCTTGCAGGTCTTGCCTGTTTTATAGAGAGATCCCTTCAGAATAGCACCCCTTTCTGACGGAGCTCTGTCTCTGCTAGTAGGTCTCTTCGGCAGCCCCATCAGTGGGAGACAGCAGGCAGGGGCCCAGGTGAAGCTGTCCTAGAGTGGGAGTTCTTCTCATCCAGCATCAGTAAGGCATCGTTATTCCAAATCAGGCTGGAGTCTGCATTTTGCTTCTTGGTGGATTCTCCTTTCTGACAATTCCATGCCCTATCTGCCTGTACATATCCACATGCCCCATCCCACCAAACACACATCTGCATACAACATATTGCTACATACATGCTACACACCCAACACACCCATCCACACATGAAACCCACATCCATCTACCTCTTCCCATGGAGCCTTTGGAGCCCCTGCCTCCCTGGAGATGCTATTTCCTGCGGCAGGGACATTGGTGCAAAGGCTCTGGACCACTGCTAATAAAAGTTTCCCCACAGCTAACAAAGGTTTGGCTACCCGGAATCCCCCATGAAAGCAGAGTGCTCAAATTTTTACAACCAAGGCCCCACCCCTGTCTTCAATCTGCCAAGGTGAGTGTGGAAATGGCACTGGTACAGTGAGGAACAATTTTATTCACCTTAACTGCATCACAACTCCTAGGACCCTTGGCCATGTAAGTCTCACACTACTCCTTCCTCTCACAGATAAAGCTATAGTGTCCCCTCCCTCTTGAAAGGAGGACCCAGAAACACAGTTCCAGGCTGCCTAACCTTCGTGTGAAGACAGACCTGGGATTCTCATCAGCACTGAGTGCACCTGGAAGGACAGCAGGCTTCAGCTTCGCAGCGCAGCTTTACGGCTCAGATGGGCATTGCCTGGGTGCTCAGAGGTAGGCCCAGAAGATGAATCTTGGCTGAACAGTGACCTGTGCCCAGCCATCTGGCCTGTGGCCCCTGGTGATGGGCCCTTGATGACATCCCTCAGAAGTGGCTGGTGCCATCTCTTGCCTGTATGGAAGCCACAGCAGGCTCCAGGAAGGGATCCTGGTTTGGGTGGACAACAGGCAGCCACCATCAGCAGGCCTCCCCTGAGGAACATTTCAGGCCAGTGATAAGAGGGATGGACAAAGGAAGAAAGAGCAGAACTAGTCTTGACTTCCCATGGGCAGTGCCCCCAAGTACCCTCTACAGAGTGGCCAAACCAGCCCTGAAGGGATCCTCTCGAAAGCCCCCTTGTTGGCCAGGAGCCTGTTCATAATCCTAAAATGTCATGAGGTGTCTTGAAGGAAGGCTCGTCCACAGAACTCCCAGAGCAAAGCCACGTGGCTCCGCCAGCACCACACCCTCACACTTCCCAGTGGGCTCCTCATCAGCTGGAGGGCAGCAACCCCTCAGCCTGTGGTTCTGCGTTTACCATGTGGCCAGCTGCACAGGGGCCAGTTCAGACCGGAGCAGAGTATTTCTCTCACTCGGGTTCTTCCAGCCTCTAAGCAACAGACACAGTTGCTGAGAAAGACCAGCAAAGCGTGGCATCAGGGAAGGCTCACAGAACTCCAGCACTTGGTGTAGATCTAAAGGGACTAGAGTCTAGGATTCTCAAAGAAAGCGTTTGTTATTTGTTCTTTAAGTCTGAGACATTCTCTGGGGTATGTTGATTTTTTTCTGTCCTCATGTCTCTAACTTTCTTTATCTTCTTAGAAATTTCTTTAAGGATGGACCCTATCAATAACATATTTGGATTTTATTTTTCCCATTTTGATGACATCAGGTTAGGGTTATTGTTATTATTATTGTTGTTGTTGTTGTTGTCAATTTAAGAGACAGGGTCTCACTCTGTCACCCAGGCTGGAGTACAGTGATGCAGTCATAGGTCACTGCAGCCTCAAGCTCCTGGGCTCAAGCAATCCTCCCATCTCACCTTAGTGAGTAGCTGGGACTACAGGTGCATCACCACACCTGGCAGGTTTTGATGTAAACATTTCTGCAACAGCTCTGTAGACATGTCTAACATCTACCAAAACTTTGCCCAAACTAGATTCCCTTTCTCTAATGCCAGGACCAATCTCCCCAATTGAATTTCCATTCTTTTCATTTCTTGATGGAATCTCTGCTTGGTAAGTGGGTTTGGCTTAGAATGTGGATCAGATGTTGGTCTTCCAGGCTGAACAGTGACCAATGATTTCAGGTCCTTAGACAATCCTAAGACCTGGGCTCTACTTTGGGCAGCCTCTAGCCAGCTCTGGGTGCCTTGGATATGTTACTCATGGGAGCCTCAGTCACAACTTCTGCAAAATGGGAGTAGGGTTTCCTGGGTGCAGGGAGGGGAGACAGGCACCACTGGTGACTTACAAAGTGATTTTAGAGTGGACCAGACACTAGATCGTACTGAATGACCGGGAGAAATACATGCCCCTTTCAACTAACCTCCTTTCCACCCTCCTGATTATATTAAGAAAGTCTGGTGCGGGTATGGTGTTTCTTTAACATCTCTCAAACACTTGATACACAAAAACAAGAAAACAAGCTTTAGATTTTAGCTAAAGCTTAATATGGTTTTTCTCATTTGTCTAATCTTGGCAGTCATCCTCTATTATATGCATCCAGTTTTCCATATACTACGGTGATTTAAACTTTGTTTTACAAATGAATACACTTAAATTTCTAAAAAGTGAGTCAATAACAGTACAGTAAACCCCTATGGCAAAAATTCACGAAGGTGGCTGGGGTGTGAATGGCAGAAGCTCAGAACACACTGGGCTATGTGGCACCAAAGGTCCCTCCCAGTTCCAAGCATTCGGACTCCTGACTGAGAAAATCATCTGTCTCTACAATCACAGTTGTCACAAAGAGGCCAGATCTGCCCTTCCCATCAGCTCCCTTGGAAGCCAAGGCAGTCACAACAGAGAGACCTCTGTCCCCAGGAGCTCAGTCCCCAGCCCTGTGGACGGGCCCTGCTGCCAGCAAGGAGCCTGCCTCTCTCCATCAGGACGACGATGCCAGCCCCTCCGGCCAGTTCTCTCTAGCGACAATCAGCAGAGGACACATTTTTAATTCACAGGGTTTCCAACCTGTGAATTCTTCATTAACTTTAATATGAGCTGCCAACTATCCTTGCCCCACATCTGGTTAATTCTCCATTAAGGGCAAAGCAAATTTAAGTTTGAAAGAAGGAACATGAATTATTCACAATAGTTAATTTCACTTGAGCCATTTTCTTAAGAAATTGCTTGAAGAAGAGCCTAAAACTTGTTCTTAATTCATGATATACAAATACCCCTCAGAAAGCTCAGCAGAGACAGGGGCCAGAAGGTTCTCCTGGGGAAGTTTCAGCCTCGGCATCCAAGGCCATCCTCAGCTCGAGTGGAAGAACTGCCACACTCAGCCCCCGTCGCCGGGAAGGCTGGCAGTAATCTCCACACAGAGGGATCCCGGGCTGGGAGGCAGAGCGGGAGGAGCCATCCTTCCTCAGCCACCACTCCTGGGACTGCGTGGGCTTCACCCCGACTTCACCTGGAAACCAGCCAGACAGCACTGGCAGCCCTGGGGCGCAGCGGGGGAGGACTCCTATTGCTGAAGGTCTCGAGCAGCGGGCCTTGCCTGACCCGCTGCCTCAGTGGGTGACACTGACAGGCCTGGCACAGCCCCCCAGGGTCCCCAGGTGATGGGGCTGCACTGGGGGCACAATGCAGGTAACACACAGCCCCCTGCTTCCTACAATGCAGCCACCATCTTCTCTCCCCCGCCCCCAGGAAAGCACATGCAAGTGAGTGAGGGGTAAGCCATTATAGGGAACAACCTTGGACCCCTGCCATTTGTAAAAAGAAGTAAATTATTCACAATTTTAGGTTCTTTGTTATTGGTGACAATTTTCTTGTGGTCTATCTCCCGACTGATGGGACCCTGTTTCTGGAGTTAGTGCCTTTGGGAAGGTTGGTGTTATGGGCATGTTCAGCAAACCACCAAGGTGGGACTGGCTGAATGTAGAGGCCTGAGAGTCAGAGGATGATAAGGAGAGAGAGGTGCTCAAGAAGGAAGAACATAGCTTCGAGGCTCACCTTACTGTTGGGTCAGTGGGGCTGCCTACGGGGTTGATCCTGCCCCACAGGGCAAGGCCCAGCTCCTATGATGCGGTGCCACTCCATTGCTGTCCTTGCTGGGCTGCATTCCCACCTGAAGCTAAGGTTCTCCAGGTGTCCTATTCATGACATGACCTTCTTGGCCCACAAAGGAGTGGCCCCAAATGGTAGACAGTACCAGGTTCCAGGGCCCGCAAGATCTGGACCAGTGTGCCCAGCAAGGGTCCACACCTATGGCCAGGACCATGACCCCCAAGTCTGCCATCTAGCTCCAGACCCTGCTCAGTGTGGCTCCACTTGTGCTCCAGCCTGTGGCTGGGCATGCGTTCAGTGGCTCACAGGTATCGAGCCCCACAGGGTGCAGGCCCCAGGGTCATGCAGTGAGGATTCAGAGCTCAGTGGAACACAGGTACATGAGCAAAAATTCATTCCATGGTGATAAGAGCAGCAAGGCATGTGGAAAGCATGAGAGCCCCTGGGGGAGGTGGGAGCAGTCAGGGAAGGTGTGCTACAACCCTCTGTGCTTGCCAGCCCGGTATTTATGGCCCCTTCCTTTGGTAGGAGCACTCTAATTCTGATCTGGTAAAATATTCCCTCCCACTTTAAGTCCACATATGATTCACAGAGGCTCATAACCTTCCTTCTGCCCCCAAACACTTGCCCCACCCTAGCCTATCGCCCCCAGCCACCATCATTGGCCACATGACCCAAATCAGCTTACTGAGCCTCTCCCTACGGCCTTTTGCTGGCACTGCTGTGGAGACATGCAAGGCCTTTTAACTCTGAACACCAGGGTGGATGTCTCTGCCACCACCTTGGGGGGCTGCCCGAGAATGAAACTTACAGAGAAGAGGGATGGGAAGAAGAAGGGACATCTTGGAGACGTGCAGGCAGCACTGGGGAGACCAGCAGCAGCCTGGGCCTGCTCTGGGAACAGCACTAGCCACTCAGCATGGGCAGGTTCAACCCAGAGGTGGGTGAGGGAGGGGCGGAGAAGGATGAGGCTGGAGAAGTGGGCAGGAGACAGCCCCAGGGGACTTGGGAGCCGAGCCATGAGTCTTACCCCACAGGGGCCGAGGAGCCCTAGGCCACACACTGGAGGACAGGACTGTGCCCCACCATCTTCCCATTCCCAGCACCCTGCCTGGCCCAGAGCTCAATGCGCATCTCCTTTGTGCAGGCGGAATTACAAATTGCAGCCTGCAATGCAGGACGATGACAAGACCAGGTACGCAGCTTAGGAACCTCCCTCTGGAGGCTGAGTGGCACGTGGCCCCGGGAGGCCAGGCTGGGCACTGGGAGGCTACTGAGGGGGTGGAGGAGATGACAAAGTCTCAAAGGGGGCCCTGTGGCCACTTCCCTGACCTGTTCCATTTAGGATGTCTTTAAAATTTTTAAAGACTTGGAAGAAAAATAAATACTCAAAAAGTGGAATAAAAATAGGTAAACATAATAATCATCTCACTTAGGTACAGCAATTTATGGTGTTTCAAGCCCACTCACAAACATTAGCTCATCACCACCTTGAGAGGTAATTATTATCTGCATTTTATAGATATGGAAACTGAAGCTCAGAGGTGCTGAGTAACTTGTCTATGACCGAGGCACCATTAACGTGGAGGCTTGGGACAGAACCAGTCTATACTGCCACACTGTCTGGGCCTCCCTGGGGACTTCTAAAGGCCACCAGCCCCTCCTCACTCCCCAAGCCCTCCCTGTACCGCCCACATGCACCTGTCCGCATTGCCGGTAGGGCCTCCATCTGCCCAAACTCTCCCTCCCAGCTGGCCTTCTGCTCCCCTCTGCCCGCCAACACAAAGCCCTGGTGAGATACCAGGCGGGCAGGTCAGCTGTTCCTGGCTGATTTAAATGGAGAGAGATTAGGGACAACACTTGGCTTCTCCCCAGAAGCCAGCAGAGCCACATGCCCCGGAGTCTGAGCTGAGCTGCTCGGCCCCCTTGCCCTGCATAACTGGGCAGGGACCTCCACCCCTGGCGATTCTGTCTGGATGCCAGCAAGCACCACGAGAGGCCAGCACCGTGGGAGATGAGTTCCCAAGTGTGCCAGGAGCCGAGAGCTCTGGGCAGCACCCCAGGAGTGATGCGAAAAGCTTGCCCACTGGCTACCCAAGTCAGACAATCAAGAGAAAGGGTGGAAAAGTGACTGTCTCCCTCAGACAGCAGCAGGGCCCCGAGCCTGAGGGAGGAGGCAGGCAGCAGCACAAGCTCAGCCTGCTACCGAGGCAGAGGGGGAGCCTGGCAGTGACTTCACAGTGGGAGCCCCAGGCTCTATAAATAGGCCTTCGGGGAACCACAATCATGAGCACAGCCCGCATGCTAGGACTGCTCCTCCTGAAAACTCTCATGCGAGAAGAAAGGGAAATGTGCCTCCATGTTAGGAGTGATTCCCAGTGAGGAGTGGAGAATCACCGTGTCCCCCTGAGGCCATCAACACAGGAGTCTGGACAGGTCGCCCAGGAGCCAAATGACCCTGATTCCAGTGCTGCTCACAGACGTTGGTGGGGGCTGGGGGTCGTTGGAGCAGTGTATAATGCTTGAAAAATCTGTTGCTAATATTAAAACAGTGAAGATTCTACATAAAAATCCACATTCTGGGGTTACTTTCAAGACTATCCAAAGATCTGGCCATGGTGGCTCCTGCAGTCGCCCTGTGGCCCCAGGCCCACCCCACCTCCCCTGTCAGCACAGCCAGCCCACGTCTGTGAGTTTACGCTGCAGCCCAGAACCACCCCGAGGCAGCAGCTGAACTTCTGCTCCTGTCAAAGTTCTTGTGGAGAGGAGGATTCCCCATGCTCCTCTCTCAGTCTCTTCCGGCCGACCTGAGTGTTAACGACTGCCCCATGACCCCATAACAGGAATTACTCTGTCAGAACGAGAAGGTTGAGTGAAAGGGAGATCACATCCTTGCTCATGTTTATTTCTGTTCTTCAGCCCACACTGGAGACTCTTCCACTGCCCTTAAGCCCTCACTGACCGTCCTTCTCAGCACGGTCACAGGACACACGGTCGGACCCACTTGCCGGTCCAGAATGCATGACGGGGGCCCTCCAGTGAATGGCACCGCTGTGCAAGTCCAGCTTCTCCAGGAGGGTAGCAAGCAGGGTTTGGGGTTAAATCAAATTCAGGGGAAGACCATGTCCTAGCTGCATGATGGGCAGCTCAGAGCAGAACCTTGTGAATTGACAGCAGCATGTAACAAGGCCCCACGGCCACATTTCCCCAATAAACAGACACACTACTACTGCCGAGATGCAGACGAGATAAAAGGCAATTGCTATTGTTGGTTATTAAAATTCAGTATGAATCCCCCAAACCATCTGGGTCACACAAATGTGTCAAATACACCCTAGAAGAGTTTTCTCTCACTTGGGGTAAGGGTGGGGTGAATGCAGTTCTAAGGCCAGCCTAAATTACAAATCCTCAGTTGGACTCTGAGCAACAAGATGTTCCGGCCACAAGAGCACGAGGGAACCAGAACAGAGGAGAAACGAGATAAAAGGCAATTGCTATTGTTGGTTATTAAAATTCAGTATGAATCCCCCAAACCATCTGGGTCACACAAATGTGTCAAATACACCCTAGAAGAGTTTTCTCTCACTTGGGGTAAGGGTGGGGTGAATGCAGTTCTAAGGCCAGCCTAAATTACAAATCCTCAGTTGGACTCTGAGCAACAAGATGTTCCGGCCACAAGAGCACGAGGGAACCAGAACAGAGGAGAAATCCCTGCCTGCCCCCACTCAGGCTGGAGCGCGCTCTCACACAGTGCTCTGTGACAAGGACGTGATGTCAGCGGGGCGAGTGCTGAGGATTCACCCTCCGTCTCTTCCCTGCCTCCCTCCTCTTTCTCTCCTGTGCACGATCTCTCAACCTCAGTCTCAGCATGGACAGTTAAACTGGCATAATTCTAATTTAATGGCTCTGGTTTAAGGGTCTGTGCTGAGACAGAAAACTTCAGGTGATGTGTCAAATGCCTAGAAATGTCACTTTGTGAATTGTGGCTAAAACATGAGCCATGTCAGGTCCATGAGATATTTCCAGTCCAACCATGTACCTGGCCATGGTATCTCAAATTGATCAACCATCCTTCCACTTAACAAACTTCCGCAGGCTTCTCTTGGGATGCCAGGCTCTGTGCTAGACAAGGGGTACCAAGGAAAACAGGGTGTGTCCCCTGCCCAGTCGGGGGGTGGGGGGAGGCACACAGGAATGCTCTCTTGCAGTGCTCTGTGATAAGTGCGTGATGTCAGGGGGGTGAGTACCAAGGTATTCACCCTTCCTTTCAATTTATGGAAAGACATTGAGGGAGTTTAAGCAGGTAGTGACATGATCACTCATGTAATCGAATAAATTAGATGTCAAGAAAGCACTGTTCTGTCCACGGTATTGTTAGTTGGATTATCATACAAGTGGCAGCCCCCATTCTAGCTTTGCTTTATTTATTAGGAATCTGTGATGTGTAATGTGATAAGTTGGCCATAAAAATGTCTAATCACTACATGTGAAATAGCCATGTCTTTCAGCTTTGCATGAAAATGGCAAATTCTGCTTAATGTTCCTGGACTCTTTTACAGTCTGATTAATTGTACTAGACCCAAATTATAAGGAGGAGAAGAAGCAATGGGAAGAGAACTAAGACACTGTTAGCAGAAAGTCTCTCCCTCAAATGGGAATTGTCTTTCAGATGTGCCTCTGAGAGTCCAGGCTAACCACATCAAGCCTGCTCTCTGAGGCACCCAGGAGAGCCCTGCGTGGGTGGGAGCCTCGGCTCCCTCCTGGAGAGGCAAGGCTGTTACCTGAATCCAGCCAGCCCCTGTCGATTGGTTTCGAGAGGTCATCCCTTCTTCTCGGGCATCCGGAGAGGCTCAGAACAAACAGAATATGCCAGAGGGTCCAGAAATAGAAATAAGACCAGAAAGTCAAGGATTTTACAGTAAAAGGGGTCCCCCTCCACACGGGGAACCATAACAGACGCAGGTAACAGAGAAGGGCAATTTGGCCATCCCGCTGTGACCACATCAAACAGCATTCAACGCTTGCTGACAAATCACTACCCATACTCGTTCAATCTAGTGCCTCCAGATGAGGGAGGATTAAAGGCGACCCTGGTTTGGGGGCTAGAACAACTGGGCAGATCATGCCACTTATGGTGGTGTAAAGACTGAGGGAGGAACAATTCCTTTTTGGACATGCTGTGGCCGAGGAGAATCTTAGCCATCCCCATGGAGAGATGCAGGGACAACGTACGTGAGGGGTGAGACTGGGCTGGAAATAAGTTTGGGATTCAGCAGTGTCTTAATAGTATTCAAAGTCCCAAGACTGGCTGAGATCCCCTAGAGAGCCCCGGAATACGAAGTGCAATGCACTCAGAAAATAAAGGCAATAGTAATGATCATAAATAACAAATAATGGATGTGGTCATTACTACTATAAAGGTGAGGTGGCAGACCAGCAGCCCCACATCTGCTTGACTTGTCCCTGGAAACAGAATCCACTTTGTACCAAGGAGTCTGGGGACCCCAGAGCTTTCACCTCCCCCACCTCCAGTGCCACTGTGGGGCCCTGCCTGCCCGGCTCCTCACTCCCGCACCTCGGGCACTCCCCGGCCTAGAGAATCAGCCAGAGTGACCGGTTTACCGCTCAGATTATGAAAGGTACCCACCTGCCTAGACACAGGGGCACGCGTGCAATAAAGGCACGAAAGCAGCAGTGTTATAAATAAGTGATGGCCTGCTCGTTAGGCCCCGAGCTGCAATCATTACCGGGCTCCACTCAGGTTCCCTGAGCTGCAGCTGGTTTAAAAGGTCATTATCCGATATTGTTTTAGTGACAAGGTATTTCTACGGCCTCCCTCTAGCCCACGCTTTTCTAATCTGTGCTACATTATTAAGCCGAGGCCTTTCTCACCGTGCGGTAAGCCATGGTGAAGGGCTCCCAGGCTGCCCACCCCAGGGGCCTGCGGGGGGCTGAGCTATTAGCGAGGCAGGCAGCCTGCCTGGTGCAATGGACCACATTGGGGTTGGGAAGAAAAGAGGAAGCTCTGGGACCCTGCTCCACCACTCTTGTGCCATATAAGCAGGGCAAGTTGCTTACCTTCTGTGAGTCTCGATTTCCACGCACAGCCTGAAAACAGGGGACGTGGGTAAGAGGGAGCTGATGCTATTATAAGTACTCACATGGTACTGGCAACTTGGAGATTCATATTACATTGAGTCCACAAAAGATGTGAGGTCCCATTTTATTGATGGGACTCCCAAGCCCTACCCAGACTGTGGCTGGAGTTTTCTGAGGCTCAGTGCCCTGGAAGGTCACAGTTGATATCAGGGTACGCTGCCAACCTGAGGCAGCATTGGATGATGCCAGTATGAGTGATGCCAGTCGCTGTCCAAGGTCCAGGATTCGGAGTTTGTTGTGCCTTGCTAGGTCCCTGGCCAAAGTGGTCGGTGCCCTTGTGGCCTTACTGGGAGGGCAGCCCCTTCTGAATACTCCTCAGTTGGTCCCAAGGGAACTCCCGTTTGTGAACTAGGGCTACTTCCTGCTTTGCTCTGCCGCTTGGGGCCAGAGGATGGTGTCCTCTCCTCTTGCCCAAGCTCTGATGAAATGCACTTAGAGTGGGCAGGCTGGAGCTATGCTTACCCAACATCCCCACGCTGACCTTAGCAGCTCTGCCCTGGGTATCTTCCTTGCTCAGACCAGACGCCCACAGCCTCTTGTCGTCAGGTTTGCACGTGGACCAAAGTCATTATGCCTCTTTCTGGACTGCTGGCTCTCCTCAAGGAAGCCCGAGCTCATTTTCTCTCCCGACTCTCCCATATGAACCCAGCTCATTCTCTCAACATTTACTGCAACTGGCCCATCCATGCCAGCCACCCAAGAGCAAACCCGAGCCGTCACCACTCTCTTAAACGAGCCTGCCTGATTCGCCTGCTTGCCTGCTCTTCCTATGTGCTCTGCAAAGTGCACAGACCCAATGCCCACAGCCCTGCACCAGCTCAAGCATAGCCTTGTACTTGTGCCCATGAGTTAAATAGGATTCCTACCCAGAGCCTGCTGTGTTTGTCCCCACACCTGTTTGCCAGCTGTATTTGTTATAAATGCTTAATTTAATTAAATATTAATAAACCAATAAAGTAGGAATGTAAAAAAAAAAAGAGCTGTGGCTTCTATGACAATAAATTGAATGCTTTAGAAAGACACAACAAATGCAAGTTGCTAAAAAAACTGCTATCACTTTTTGGATAGGGTAAGACAAAACTAAAAGATCAGAAACAAAACATCATTAAAAATCTAAAAGATTTTGCACTCAAATTGCTTTAGCATCTTACAGTTCTCACTCCATTAAAAGGAGCTCGAGGTGGAAATTGTAGAGGGTGCATTTTAGATGACAAGAGTAGAAAGGCCTCCAAGCACTCAGCTGACCTGGACATCACATCCCCTTGACCGCACTGAGTGGTTCAGTGCTGGGCATAGGCTTAGCCCTCCCAGCGTCCATCTGAGGGCTCTTCCTGGGAGTGTAGGATCAAAGACTTTTGCTATCATTTCCCACTGAATTCACCCTGGAAGGCTTCAGTCCCAGGAGCTGCAAACAGCCATTGTGGTGAGGTCACGTAGACAATCTGCTGAGAATGGTATCAACTGAGAGACCAACCAAGAGAGGAGGAGAGAGAAACCAGATCCACTGCCCCATTGGACCCTCCTGGTCCATTGTCAATAAAGTGCCTGTTTGCTTAAGCCAATCTGGGTTGGGCATTCTGTCCCCTGCCTGGCTTCTCCTGTAAGAACTCACTTCCAGATTTGCTTTCTAGACTCTTTCTCCTCACTGTCCTTCTCCTCTATCATCATGATCATCAACAAAGCTAACACTATTTAGCACATCTAATCCTTTCAAAAACCCTGTGAAGTACTACTATGAGGAAACTGAGGCACAGAGATGTTAAATGGCTTGCCCGAGGCCATGCAACTTGTAAGAGGCAGAGGCAGGATTTGAACCCCACTACTCATCCCTCAGGTAAGAGCTCATTAAACCCTGCAGGCCTATGTCCCCAAATGCACCAAGTGTCTGCTCAGTGGCACATGATGTCTGTGGACACAGCACTACAGCAAGGCCCACTCCATGGATTCATTATTTTCCCATCAGGAGGTCCCCTTTTGTGCCTTGTACAAATGCCTATTATCGCACAAACTGCCAGTCTATTTTCTCCAATATTTGGTACACAACTTGAAGCCAGGAATCTGTCTTACTCCTATTTGTATCCCCAGAACCTGACACGTAGTAGGTGTTCAATAAATGTCTGCTGACCTGAACTGAGCAAGTCAGGCTCACACTCAGTAATTCACTTCTCAGCACCTCCAAGACCCTTCCCTCTTCAAAGACCAGCTGCTCCGTGGACTCCCTGATGCGCCTGGAGAGCAAGAAGCCCCCGCCCCCGACAGAAGCACCGTACTTCATCTCTCCCATCTCACCTCCTGCACCTCCTCACCACCTTTCCCTTCTTGGGAAAACATAAGAGCCTCTGTATTCCTCATAACCTTCACTGAACATTACAGCAGCAGCACTTAGGGGGCAGTTTATTTTCTCCAAACTACTCTATTGGTAATGAGGGTAAATTATCACCCAGTGGGCAGTAGCGCCTCTGCCTATGGCCTTAGGGTCCAAACAGCTGAGCTTCCTGCACAGATGATTAACTGATAAAAAATGGTCAGAGTCTCCTCTCAGTTACGTGTTTTAAGTTAAAATATAACACTTTGTTAAAGCAGCCACGCCAGAGATCGTAAGTAGCATTAATCATGTCCACATTTTAAAATCTGATACATAATTTAAGAACAAAAGGCAAAGAAAGATAAGCATTTAAGCACAATTTGATGTCTTTTCATTAAACCTTAAGTCATCCATCAGCGATTCATCTAACCCTACTCTACTGGCTGCAGTGGAATCCCTTCTTCAAATGTCCGTGAACTTTGTGTTTAGAGTCAAGGTCTTGCTATCTTTGGAGTACACCCTCTGCTGGTGAGAATTCTCTCCCAGTTCCCCGATCCTAGACTGTTGGTCCAGAGACCATGGGGAGGAGACTCCAACACACAATGCCCACAGCATTTCCCTCGGAAGCCCTGGGGGACCACCTGCTCTCCACTCAACCCCATCTCGTCACTCTCAGCACGGGGTGAAAAGGGACATGGTACGACACTCCCCAAGCGAGCATTCCCCAAGATTTGGCCTTCGGTCCTCTACTTCCTCTATCCTTCCTCTAAAAGGAATGCGTTTGTTCCTTCACGTGAGTGAGTTACTATCTTTTACTTCTATAAAGTTTAGGCCAAAATCTTGAAGTCAATCCCAAGCTCGAGGTGAACTGCCAAGGACGGGAAGTAGGGTCCATGCCCACCAACAAGCCAACCTTGAACAGCAATCCTGGACTCACCGGTGTCCTCTCCCTGAGACCCCTCCCCATCCACCGCCCACCACCAGGTGGAAGCTGGAGTCTTCATACCTCCAACAGCCAGTCCCCTTCAGAAGCCGGACGCCTCCTCCTTCCCAAGGCCACAGGCACCTCTCACTACCTTTCACCTACCTGCCCTCCACCCCGGCCCTCGGGCCACTCACTGGAGCTTCTGCAGCAGCTTCCGACCCAGTCCCGCTCGCTCCACTCCATCCAGCCAGCGCGTGCTGACCGCAGAGCCCCCACAGGTGGCACCACCCCCTTTATTGACCACGGGTCAAATGCAGTTTCTATCAAAGGAGCAGAGGGGGTTAGGTACAATGGAGGCAGCAAAAGAGAGGGAGAGTAAAATCCCCCCACCTAAGTAAATAAATAACTTTGAAAGTCATCTGCACATGACGTTTTTGGAGGACGAATAAAGACCTCTGTTCACCAGAATGAACTGTAACTGAATTAAAGATATTCCTAAGGTTCATGAAGGAAGGGCCCCAGAGGAGGATTAGTTCACACCTAGAGAATAAAAAGAAGCTTCTCAGAGGCAATTAGTCTGTGGCACCCCCAGCATCGCCACCCCCTCGCGTGTGCACACACACACACACACACACACACACTGCCCATGCTCAGGGGAAGGGACCAGCCCCCAACTATCTAGGCATACGCTGGGGCTGCTGTTCCGCGTAGCTGGGATTCCTGCTTGCCAAAGGCCTTCTGAGGCTGGTTTTCTGCCTCTGTGGGGTTGTCTAAGAGAGGATGTGCTGGCAAGAGGGTGTCTGCTCCTCTTGGCAGTTCTGCTCCCAAGGTAAGGAATGAATGGGGCCAGGGCCATATGTGAATCTCTGGGAGCCTGGGGTGTGTGCTTCTGCCCTGGAGAAATGGATCTGTCCTCCACATGCTGATGAAAACAGATTTCCAATTCTAAACCACCAACCGTGATAAAGTGCTGGGTAAATGCTGCCCTATAAGGACCTAGCTGAACACCCTGCCAGCTGCCTTGGCATTGGAAACCTGGAAAACATAAGGCTGGGCTTTGGAGTAGGCAGATCAGGCCCTACCTCTATTCCCAGTTCTCCCTCTACCCCCACTCAAGCAGTGCCCAAAGCCTCAAGACACCTTCCCAGATGACCCTAGGACCCTAGGAACCTCACAGAGCTTGGCCATCAGGCATGGGCAGCAGGTATTGGGCGTGAGAGAAGTGGGAAGCACCTGTGGGCAACTCTCCTGAGTCCTGGGCCCTCATAAGCCCAGCCCTAAGAAGCAAAGAGCCCTACCTGGTCCAGCCTACAGTGATCAATACTCCTTGAGTGACTCTTTCTTTGTTACATGCAATTGAATTCAAAATTTAAAATTCTGAAAAAGTTAAACTTCTAAGTCATTCTCAGCATGCCTTCTGTATACATCTAGAAAGAGAAGGTAATAAGTGAGGGAGACAGAGGCAGACTCTAGCTGCTCACCCAGCCTGTCCCAGCCTCTTGCCCACTGTCCAAGGCTGGTCGTCCCTGACACCCAGGCATGAAGACGGGCACAAGCAGCCTCTGCTCACCCTCCACACTGGCATGCAGCTGTCCTTGGTGCTGTGTTAGCTCAAGTGACCTCATTCCTTCCCCATTAACCACCTGCTCAGGAATCCCTTATTTTTAACAGGTCCCAGTGAGAAGTCTCCTCCTACCCTTCTCCAGATAACTTGGTTTCTTACCTTCCCCTTCCTGTATGCATACATTATGTTGAACCATAAGAATTTCCCAACATCCAGCCATTTTGACCTTTAAAAGTGGCAATTTCTAATGGTTGGACCTAATACAAGCAAATAGGAATAAAGAGTCTAATTACTCCCTTTTTTATCCAAAAGGTAGCATATTAAAGACTCTGTTTTGCTTCCTGCTTGTTTGATTTAATACATCTTGGCAATCTTTCCAAGTCAGGTCACTGAGAGCTTCCTTTTTTTAAAAAACAGCTGCAGAGTAGTCTTCCATTGTGTGAATGTTCCATTTTATTTAACCAGTTCTATAACGATAGACATTTGGGCTGTTTCCAATCTTTTGCCATTACAAACAATGCGGCAGAGAATTATCTTGAACATCGTTTTGCACACATGTAAGAATATCTGTAAGATAAATTCCTAGAAGTGGAACATCAGGGTCAATGGGCATACATATTTCTAAACTTGACAGATATTGCCAAAAGGCCCTCGTTACGAATTGTGCTAATTTACACTCCCACTCGTAATGCATGAGAGTCCCCAGATCAGTGATTCTCAACACTTTCCTTCAGATCAGTGTTTTTCAACATGCAGGTTGTGACTCATTACTGGGTCATAAAATCAATTTTGTGGGCTGCAATTAGTATTTCTTAATGAAATGGGATAAGATAGTTTATAATAGAATCAGATGAGAATAAAATAGAAAATACCACATTGAATTGCATGTAGAAAGGGTAAGCATTGTTTGGGGAACTTCTGTTTCAGATATATAGATAGCCAGAAAAATCACACACACACACACACACACACACACGCATGCACACACACACACACACACACAATGTGTGAGACAGGATCAATATATGTATGTTTTACTCTAGGTCATGGTCAAAAATTTTTGAAAGCCAGTCTTGTATCTTGAACTTTTCCAAGAATCTGAAGAAAACCGTAGAAATTTTTCACAGAAAATTCGCTGACACATGTAACGTCTCCACTCTCTGACCTCTCAGAGGCCCACCTGGGACCCCAGGTCCGAGTGTGCCCTGGGCTGCAGCTGTGCGACGCTCGGGGACAGGCCTGCAGGTCACCTTCACATCCCCTGTGGCCGACCTGGGCCGGCAGGAAGTGGGTATTCCAAAAACATCTCTGTGCTGAAGAAACAAACCAGCCATGTTTCCCCCTGACATGTCGCCTCCTTCTTCACAGCCCTGATGAGATTGCCCCCACCTGCTGCGATACTTTGGTTCTTACAGGCAGCAAGTAGAAAAAGGTTTCAGACAGGCAAAAGCAGGATAAGGTTTTAGAGAGATAAAATAATTCATTTCCCTCCTTCAAGTTCACTGGTTTCTGTTTTACTCTGAGCCTGTGGCTTAGTAAAGAAATAGAACCAGTAAGAGAAAGAGAGAAAAGGGGAGGGAGGGAGAGAGGGCAGAGCAGAATGAGAGGGAATTGTCTGGGCCTGAGACAAGGTTTAGAAAAGGCCAAGGACAGGGGAGAGGAGCAGGGGCATCAGGAGTCTGTGCTCACAGGGATCCCATCAGAGGAAAGGTGAGCTGCGGCTGGAGGAAAGAAAACAGGCCGGGCCCCTTTCTGAAGTCAAGAACCCTTCCCAACAGCCGTGAAGGAGCCCCCTGGCCTTTGGGAACCTTTCCCTGACACTAGGACTGCCAAGCACATTTCAGAACCCACAGAACAGAGGATCAAAAGAAAGGAGGTGAAGGAACTTCACACAAAAGCAACAAACTGCAGTGGCAGCTCAGAACAGAGGTGGGTGGAGGCACATAAACATACAAAGGCCCAGTGCTGGGAGGCCAGCCGGGGTTACGTGATGTTCTTAGAGAACACGGGACAGGATGCGCTGCTTTCCCGAAAGCACTTTCCAATGAGACAGCTGTCATCCTGACACCAGCAGGGATGTTGTAGATTTCCCACAACTCTGTCCCTGGGTGCCACTTCCCCACCGCCAGCCTCCCTGATGAAAACTGTGCAGCTGTGAAGAGGATGGAACCAAGTTTCCCACTTTTATCGTCCACTTTAACTCCCCAAGAGCCGGGGCCAGGAAGCAGGCTGGGGCATAGGAAGCTGGGCACAGAGGACACCAGCACGGCACGCCTGGCTTTACTGGGTTCTGCTTGAAATATCCAACTGGGTAAGAAGATGCAGCCTTAGTAAGAAAGAAGGAGCTGTGCTTTGCAGGCGATGCCACACCTGTTGTCCTGTTTCTAGGCTCTGTGCTGAAAGAGCAAATGAAAAGTGTTGAGTTTCTTTGTAAAAGCTTGCTCCAAGAGCCCTGGAGTAACAGCTACTATTCCCCAGAACCAAATACAGTAAAGCAATGTTAAGTCTTTAAAAACCCAGCTCCAATATTGATTCTCCTTTTACCTAATTTCTCCCTTCTTTTGTTCCTGGTGGCACTTGCTGCCACTTAAGAGCATTGGGTTTAAAAGACAAGCTCACGTGAGGCTATTGATTTTTCTCCTAAGAACTCGCCTGCTCATAAAGTGAGTTTGTACCAGATCGGCAGGAGCCCGGGTCATGGCCTCGAGGTTCCAGCTTCTCCTTGGAGGGGGACTTGCTGGACAGAGGCCAGGGGGGCTCTTCCACACATTTTTTCCTGTCGAAATAGAAGTCTTTCTTAGAAGTGTAAAATATAAAATTCTAAAAGTTCGAGTTGATGACTAATTATAAAAAGGTATCAGGGTAGATGACAATAAGATAAGTAAAAGCCAAGCATTATGCTTAAAAAATATTCAGTCTACAACAGAAGAACGGTGTAAATTAATTCTATTTGTTAATGTAAACCTGATTTCTACAAAGAAGTTGCAATGGCTATGTACATAAGTCATTGCAATATAATGCAAAACAGTCAACCAAGGCCAGCACACAGACTTGGAGGAGCAATGAGCAATGAGAAGATACCTAACTGTGCCCGGGGAGGAGGATGGCCAGGGACAGCTTCAAAGAAACATCTTTATTGCTTCCAGTAATTTACGAGGTAGTTGGGTGGCAGAACAGAGAGGCTGTGTGCACAGCGTAGGCACAGGCATGGTGGGAGATGAGGGAAGACAGGTAGGAAAGCCCAGGTGGCACGAGGCCAGGAATGGCAGGTCAGGGGAGCCTAGGATCCGCCCTAGCTTGCTGTCCAGGGACCCCTGGAGCACAGCCACACACACAGAGTGCTTTTCAGAAAAGCCACACCACCGAGGACAGCCCAAGTTTCCACTGGACCAAGGGGAAGGGAATCGGCACCCACAAATGCCCATGTGGCTTTGAGTCAAGGTGACTGTGTCAGGTGTGATGCATGAGAAGCCCCATGTGTGACATGCAGCCCTTCCCATCCCAGGCCCTAGGAGGACAGCCCAGAACCCTATGTGTGCCCCTGCCAGCTGCAGGAGGAGCAGGAGGGTCACCAGCTGTGCCATGGGGTTGGAGCACTCAGCAAGAGGGATGTCCTGTTCCCAGGGCCCAAAGCCAGCCTTCAGTTCTTGATCCCCAAACCCCAACAGCCGCGGCAGCACGTCCAGCTGGCCACCCAGTGACCAGGCTGGCACTTCCACCCCCAGGGCCGGATTGGCTGCTGCATGTTAGAAGTACTTTAATTAGTGCTTTATTTTAATTGATGATATATTTTAATTGGTATTTCAATTTAATTAAAGTCTTATTCTAATTGAGTGTCTTTCTTTTTCTTTTTTTTTTTCTTTTAGCTTACAAGGTTTGAACAAAAGAAAGAATAATAGCTTGTCCAGAAAAATAAACATATGACCACACAGCCTGTGTCTCTGGGGCAGACGGGGGAGGGAGGGGGAAGAACTGTGGTTAAGACACGTAAATGTCTGTTTTAGGGATCCAAGGAGATAGACTAAGGCTGTCTATGCAGCACATACCTCTGACCTCTTTGGACCCAACTCCAACTGCTCCTCCTCCCTCCCCACCCCAGCCCCCATGGGCTCCAAACCTGCACCAACTGCTGCTGCCTCCAGAGAGCTCCCCAGTAAGCCAGGGGCTTCTCTCAGCCCTCGGCTCAGGGCTAGATGCCAGGAGGCTTTGCCCATGGGCCTCACCATCCTGTGCGCCAGATCCCAAGCTCCTGGCAGGCAGGGATGGCCAAGGCCAAGCCCTGTGACTTCTCTCTTTCCATAGCATCCCTCCTTCACCCCCAGTGCTCGGGAGGATCTGAGAATCTGAGATGGCTGAGTGCAGGGGCCCAGGGAGGTCCAGATGGATGTTCTCAGGAGTCCCTGTGGAGCAGAGACCCCCCCCCCAGGCCTGGCTGCGAGGCTGCTAAGTCCACATGTTTCAGGGCTCCTCTTCACCCTCCAAAATGAGCACCCTAACTTGACTTTGGGCAGAAGCCTGGCAACAACATAGCACATGGACTACTCTTCTAACCCAAAAGTGTTAAACACATCTTTCCCATCTCCGAGGGGTCTGGCTTCTCCTCCTATTTCCCTATCCTCCTATCCCTTCTCTCTTTCACACACTGCCCCCCAACCCCCAGCTTAGCTTCCTTTCCTGGAAGCTGGCAAGCCTCTCTTTGTTCTGGAATCCGTTTGCCTCCTCTGCAAATTCTCTGATTCTGTTTGCTGAAGGTCAAGGGCGAATGGTCTACATCTGGAAGCTCACTGCCTCCCTACCCATCCCCATCCTTCCTCAACCCCACAATGTGGAGTTCATCCCACTGTGCCAGGAACAGGTTGCCAAGGTTGCCTCCCAGCCGCTGCTCTCTCCATCCCTTTCCCTAGTTGTCTTGGCCACATCTGATGCACTCAGCGGCTTCCTTCTGAAATGCCCTGGTGCTTGACAATTATAGAATGACATTATCATCTTCCTACTCGAACATCTCTTCATTTTTCCTGATCCCAGAGTTGCCTCTGCCCACTGGGACCCTAGCATGGCTCTGTGCATGAGTGCTTCCCCTCGCCCCATTCCCCACTGCACTCACTCCCTTGGCCCTCAGATTCCAACATCAGTAGACCTAGCCCTGCCCTCTCACAATCACTGGCATTCCAGGGCACCGATTTCCACTCACTGCATGTTCTGTATCCAGGCAATTACCAAGTGTTTTTTGGAGAAACACAAATAGTAAAACAAAGTATGCAGCAAATACATGCAAACGAAACAGTGAGCCTGGAAGTACTACTTTCAGCTATTAAATCTGGGGGTGAGCCACGGTGTACTAGAGGGTGCAATGACTTGTGGGAGGCTCTAGTATCACTCACAGGACACTGTCAAGAAATCTTTTTAGAAAGCATGAAGTGGAGTTGCTTCTTATGCCAGGGTTAGGGTTGAAAGTGCATAGACTCAAAACTGCCCTTGGAAATCCCTGAGGAGGGTACTATGCTGGAGACCAACGTGTCATCTTTCCACACCTCCAGCAGCCTAAGAACAGATGGCCTCTTTCTTTGGCTGGAAACCAGATGAAGCAGTTGGTCCACACTTACGTGCCAGAGAACATGAAAACCACGCATCTTTAACACCAGAGTCCTTAACACTGGGAGTGGCAGAGAGGATCCCAGCATGAACGGCGTGGGGGAGGAAGGATGGTTGAGGGGTCAGCAGATCCCTGTTCCCCCTTCCCTTTGTGTGTGTGTATGTGTCCCTCCTTTGTCTTTATTCTTTTATAGTTGAATTCCAGTCACCTAAATGTACATATGATACAACTCTGCACTTTCAACAGCTATAAAAGTGTTCAAAAAATAACACACTCTTCAGAGTTTATCAAAAGGAAGAAAAGCAATATGAAAAACAGCTAAATAAATAATTTACTTATTTCCAGTTTCAAAAAATAGGGGAATAGTTAAATATTACACAGCCACTTGATGGACTATTACAAAGACATCAAAAAATGAAAATTATAGAGATTATGTAAAGCAAGGAAAATATTAACAATAAAATGATGAAGAGAAAAAAGCAAGACACCAACTTATGATTGCAGCTCTGTAAATCTGTAGGCACAGAATTATAGAAATTCATTCAATTTATGGAAGAGAAGTCACAAAAAAATGAATTTAGTGATTTTTGTAAACAAAATCATTAATTTAAAAATGGAAAACTTAAAAATAAATGCTTTTTAATTGGATTAATGATTGCTCTTAGGTAGGAGAAATTCAAAGTCCTTATGGTGCAGCCGGCAGGCTCCATGGGGACAGAAGTCAGGGGCTTGAGGCTCAGAGGGAAGATGCTATGAAGCCCTGTGATTTGCCACTGTAGCTCCAGCAGAAGGTCAGTGGGGCCTCAGCCAGGGAGTCGAGGACTCCAGGTCCCACAGAGCACCCTGGGACGAATGCTCTGGAGATCCCAAGTCTGAGGCCACTGGACCCAGATCAGGGACAAGACCTGCTACACACCTTGACTAGAATGGCCTTGAACAAGCTAGAAACCTCCTACCCCTCTCAAGTCAAGGTCCAGCAGGATGGTGGGGGGAGAGGGCTGCTGTCCATGGTGAGTTACCCTTAAGCCTCTGGGTTAACACCACCCCGAGGCCATGTTTGAAAAGACCTCTGCTGGTTGGAGACCATCACGAGTGAGATGTGAGGAGGAGCCATTAGAAAGACGGAGAGGGGAGAAGATACTATGCCACATGTCCCTGGTCAGAATCTAAAGCAGTTAACTGAGAGACACTCATGAGAAGAAGGGCATGAAAAACCAGAGAGAAGTCCTCAGAAACAGATGGAAAAGAAATCTCCCTTAATTCCTCCTCTCCTTGGTCCATCTCTGTAGTTCAGGTGGGTCACTATGTACAGGAGGCCATGGTGTAAGCAGTTTTCCCCATAGGCGGTGGCGCTGCAGAATCAGCCGCCCTAGAGACTCACTCTCTCAGAGGGAAGGGGCCTGGGATCTTCAGTGAGTGCCTCCAAGGGATTCTGCCAACGCAGGCTGGGTTTTGGCAACCCGCTGGGGGCTGTCCTGGTTGTAAAGTCTGGCCAGCTGGTCTTGGCTTTGGCTCTGTCACTGACTCTGTGGTGACTTCCCCTCCCTGCACTGCCTCAGTGTCCTCGGCAGTTGGACGAGTGGATTCCACCAGCTCCGAGGGATCCTGTCTCATGCCACAGTCTATCATTCATGCTGTTATTTCTAGCAGCCCTTCCAGAGCAGAGATGCTTTCCTGTGTCCCTTTCTGGAAGTGATTTTTGGGTCAGGTTATACAAGCTCCAGGCTCCTTAATTTATGTCGGGGTTGCTCTGTGGGCTGCTGATGGAAGCAGATTTTAAATCATCCCTTGCCACGTTGAGTGCAAACACACCATCATTTCCGTGCCTAACAATGCCAGTCATCAATGAGACCCCATATTTAGCAGATGTTCTGCAGTAATTACCTGGACATCAGATACGTTCTTCCTGTTTACTCGGCTGTGGCAGCCCCACACACCCTCTCACATGCCACCGCGAGTGCTCGCAGAGACACACACACAAGGCATGGGCATTGATTCTTCCCAGGCAGGAAACCGAATGAGCACTTAGGATGGTAACAGGACAGGCTTCCGGGGCCCCAAGCAAGGAGTGCATGTCACCCCTATCTACAGGAACATCCTCATGGTGACAGCAATGATGATGATGATGACGATGGGACCATAAAGTTTGCCATCGAGAGCAAGAGAAAGACTTGTCAGCCTGAAGCCGTTATTAAGTTAGATGGGAGGTGTCACAAGCTAAGGTCCCCGGATGGCTTCCAGGCAGCAGGGGAGTTGATTCATGCTAACAATGTTCACAAAGAGTGATGTATAAACCAGGATGCCAATATGTTGCTTTCAAGTGAAATTAGTTCCTACCCAGGTAACCAGCAAACTTACATCGTTTCACCAGCACATTCCCTCTGTCTATGGACCAGCTGCATGGACAGCCACATTATCAAACGAGTGCAAGGGAAATCAGTGATAGAATTCAAACATGTAGTGGCTCCAGGCTCCAGTGGGCTCTGCTTTCACTGCCATCGTGGGGATGTGCTAGGCATCACTCCTGGACAGGTGTTCGGGGTGGGCACTGCCTCCCAGCATGGTGCTGGGATGGACACTATAGTCTTGGTTTCTGTTCCCATGACCTCCCCTGCCACCTGATCAGTCATAGTGCCCATCAGGCCCAACTTCTCTTCCCCTGCTCAGAGGCATGTGCCAAATTGGAATCTGCACAGAGGAAGCTACTGGAGTAGACATCAACCCTAGGGTTGACAGAATGTCTGCATTAGGAGTAGAAACAAGACCTATGAGTATGAGGCAGCTAGCAGGAAGAGCCTAGGCTGCAGGGAAGACACAGGAAAATACTGTGGAAACAAGAACTAACAGGGAGGGAAAAGACACCAAGACACTGAGAGAAGGAGGAGTGCAGATGCCAATGGGAAGCAGACAGGGGCTGCGCTCGAGGCAGCTGTGAGGTGCATGCCGGTGCTGGACCAGCCCCCATCCCACTGTGAGCCCACCAGCTCCCTGCCCTCCAGGGCTGGCTCACTCTGCTTTCTCTGCTTTCCTGGCATCAGGTCCTTCCCACAGCACCTCATCCCAGTCATCTAAGAGCAACCCAATTCCCACAACCAAAAGCACCTGCTGAGACACTGCCTCTGGAAGGATACACTCCTCCTTCAGATGCATTTTCTGCAATGGAAATTCATACAGGTCAGTGAGATGTACAAACAGCACACCTTCCTTCTTTTTTTTTTCACAGCCTTTCTTCTCGTCTAACACAGAGCTGTCCAGTAGAAATATAATGCAAACCACATAAGTAATTTTAAATTTTTCAGTCACTACATTATTAAAAGTAAAAAAGGTAAAATTAATTTTAATGATTTATTTCACTTATCCCAATATGTCCAAAGTAGCATTACCACTTAAAAATGTAATCTATATAAAAATTACGAGATATTTTATTCTTTTTTTCATGCTAAGTCTTTAGAAGCTGGGGTGTATTTCACATCTGCAGCACCTCTCGGTTAGGAGGAGCCACGTTTCAGTGGCTCAGTGGCCACGTGTGGCTGGTGGCCACCTACCATGTTGGACAAAACAGGTCTACAGTTTGATCGCTTGCTCTTCAGCCTCCAGCTCAATTGATGGCAGACAAAAATAAACTGTAAAGTTAAAAAAAATTCCATTTCTTCCAGTCTAAAAGACTTTCTTTTCAGACATACTCAGACTCATTTGCCCTCCCTCCCCGACCTGGGATGGGGTCGGGTGCAGGGAAGCTGAGCTCTCCTCACGGTAGGGGACATGATGTGACTTCTGCTCCTGTCCCCACCCACACTGAGCACCAGGCCAGCCCACTGAGGGGAGGCTGACCTGCCTGGTTCATCAGGCTCACAGGGCTGTGGATGCCCAGGGTGCCCATACACCACCACCCACTCCTGATGCAGCCCCTGGTCCCGTCTGCAGGTGCTCTCCTCACATCCATGCCCCCAAACCTGCCTAGATGTCTCAAAGCCTGTGACACCCATCACCTTCCCCCACCTCGAGGTGGGGTGCTGAGACACTGGCATTCGGTTCCACACTTGCCTTCCTCTCCTGCTCTCTGCCTTCCTCCAGGAACCAGAAGGGCTTCGTATTTGTATTCCTGCATGGGGCCTGGAGCCTCGTGAATGAAGACTGCTGTCTATAGTCATGCCACCTGACAGGGGATCCTGACTCCACCCAGTATGAGCTATATGGCCTTGAATAAGTTACCTGCCTCCTCTTTTCCTCCATTTCATCATCCACAAAATGGGTATAATCCTAATACTGCCATCTTGTAGGGCTGTATTGTGGATTAAATGATGAAGACACACAAAACACTCAAAAGAGTGCCTGGCACCAGATTGGGGCTCAAGAACATGAGGTGTGGCAGTGGAGCAGAAACTTTTCTAGACCCCGGCTTCCTTTTTCCCTGTCCCACGGTGTATTCCCTCCGTCCTTTCCCATGGCACCAGGGTAGAAGGGCTAAGGAAAAGAAACCAGCCTACAGATATGGGAAAATGCTTCCCAGGAACTTCCAAGATATCATCCCCATTACAGTTAGTACAGGCAATCAGGTTACGGCTCAGCCTGTCACCAGGAGCCATCTTGCTGCTGTGAGGTGACTTTTGGTATCTGCTCAGATGAGTGGTGGGTATCAGAGGGTGCATATTCCTGCATTTCTTTGCCCTTACAGTTATCCCAGTGCTCTGTCTACAAGTAAGTTTCTTCCAGTCTGACTATGCAACCCAGTGGGTACCTGTGAACTTCTCCCAACGTGTCTGAAATCCAACCCCTCAAGGACCCGAGGCACCCCGTCCAAGGCAGCTCCATCACCCAGTCCAGAGCTCCTGGCCTCTGGGGAGCCTCCCTGGATTTTGCTGCAGGCTTTCCCTCCATCTGGAAGTCTCTGTCTTAAATCTTACATTTTATATGTATAACCCATTCTATTTTAGAAGATTTAAGGTAGCGTACAAGGATTATGTAAAATACTATAAGATGTATAAGTAAGCAGGCAAAAATATATATATCGCTAAATTTTTTTAAAAGTTACCAAACACTATGTATAACGTGGTCAAATTCCTGAATATTGTGAATGTGCATGTGTACGTGTGTACACACAGATGTGTATTGTGCACTGACCCATGCATAGGAGAGATAGGTAAGCGGCACACAAAATTTAACAGATTGTCACAAAAAGTGGGTAGGGGATTATAATTGACTTCATTTTTTTTCTTATACTTTTCTACATTTTCTATACTTTTTATAGAGAATCTATATTTGTTTTATAATAAGAAAAAAGCAATAAAAATATCTCTTAAAGAAAAATAGGTGAAAAAAGAAAGCCAAAACCAAGAGTAAAGACATAAATTGGAGCCCATGGTGAGGATAAAACAACTCAATTTCCATGGCCAAGCCACACATTTGGCTAGCAGTCAGTGTGAGGAAAATCTGATCAGTTACACGGGTCACAGGGTGCGCAGGACAAACAAAATCACTGCTCAGAGAAGCCTGGCTGTTTCTGATATGGAAGCCTGCAGCAAACGCCTCCCATGGGTTCCCACAGAGAGGACGCCCCGTGATGCAACTGAATGCTGCCAATGACACCCTCACAGTAAACACCACTGAGTTTCACGGGCTGTTCAGCTAAAGCCCTGCAGTGCAGGCTGATGGCATCTCACCAAAGAGCAGTGCAGTAAAAGCAATTCCTCGAGGAGTGAAACCCACAAGGCCAGGTTCACGGTGCATCTGACTTAATCCATAGGGAGACTTTAGAGGATCAAGATGAGGACCCAGATCACCTCCCCCTCCCATACAGCTCCTCCCGGGCTCAACTCAGCTCTGCTCAGTTCCCGAAGTCATCAGGCAGAATCCTGCAGCCACCAACTCGTCTAGACATTTGTTCATTCCACACATATTCATGGAGCAACTACTGCATATCAGGCACTGTGCATTCCTATTGCACAATTACTTCCAATAATCCCAAATCCATCATACACCCAGAGCCCCAAGTGAGCCCATCATCTCAGGGCTTGAAGCAAGGCCGACACAATTTTTCTGCACGGGAGCCTCAAGTTAGGGAGCCTCAAGTTAATCTCCAGGGCAGGAGAGGAACACGTGCACCTCCTCACACAGCAACAGGGTTCACAGTCGGTATGGTTGGTTGGAGCAAAGGATTCTGGGGCTGAGCATGGGCTCATGGGAAGGACTCCATGACGGATGGGCTCTGGGTCCTGGTGGAGGAGGAAGCACCATCCGAGAAATGAGGCTGCCCTGTATGGAACCCACATCTCCTGCTTTCCACCCCTGTGAGCTCTGAGCAAGAGGGACCAAAGCCTTCTCTTCCTCCCCTATGAGAAGGGGCCAAGAATACTGCTGAGACACAGTGCTTCAGCAGGTGGGTTTGTCGTATGTCTAGTTGTAGATACCAACTTTCCATCTCGAACTCAGACCAGAGACCTCTCTTCCAAGCCCCGGATCTACACATCTAGTCTCCTTCTCAACATTCACTTGGAAGTCTCATAGGCATCTCAAAGTTAATACATTCAAGTCCCCCAAAAGGGGTAATCTTCGAATCTTCCCCACTCCAACAAGTGGCACCATCATCTGCTGACTGTAAAAGACAGAAATCTAGATGCCACCTTTGGCAACTACCTCTCTCCTACTTCTCACAGCCAATCCATCACTAAAATATGTAGAATTTGTCCTCAAAATGTGTGTGCCACTTTTCTCCACTTCCAGCTCCACTGTGAAAGGCCCACATGCCCCCATTCCCTGGGAAGTCTCCTCTGGCTTTCTCTGGGCTGACCCGGGGAGGGCTGGGCACCATGGTCACCCAGGAACGCCAGCACCCAGCGCTTCCTCAAGTTCACCCCTCTTGAGTGTTTCCCTCCTCTGCCTTCCATGGACAACATTCCCCCAGGCAAGCTTTCGCCTTTCTCTTTTTCTCCCCTTTTCTTCCTACTTCTTCTCTCACTTCTGCTTCCATCTTTTATTCTGCTTCTTTCTCTTCCACTTCTCCCTGGTCTTGTCCATGTTTTTTCCCTTTCTCTCTCTCCCCTCACCCTCAGCTCCACTCTCTTCCTCTTCTTCAGATGTGACAGTCATCAAAAGTCAGAGTTGGCAGTGACCTCACCTGCCCTCTGACTGTATGGATGAGGACTGCAAGCTCAGGGTGGCAAAGCGACTCACCCGCGTGCTCACAGCAGTGGGCAGCAGGGGCAGCCTGGGGCTCAGATACCTTCACCTGGTGCAGCACTCTCCTCCACTCTTACCTCACTGCCTCACACTTTTCCTTGTCCCTTGTCCCTTATCCCATGACTGTGGTCCTGTGCTAAAGACAAGGCTGGCCATTCTTTGTACACCACCAATCATTAATCAGAGTCCCTAAGTGTATCTCTTTCTCTCTCTCTCTCTCTCTCTCTCTCCAACCCTCACCTCTCACACACATTCACATTCACTGTGCTCACGGACACCTGCACTCAAAGTCTCAGAGGAGAGTGGCTTCACCCTCTCCAGATGTTCCTTCCGCACCGTCCCCAGCCTCCAGTTCTGCTGATGAGGCTGATGCATTCTGTTGGACGCACCTTACAAAAATCCTCTTCAAAACCCCATTACTCCACCACAAAGGATTTACTAAAACACCAGGAAGAAGGTGCCCAAAGGAGATATGGGGGTGTAGGGATTAAGTGGCTGACCCTCTGCCCTTCTCTCCTGCAGTCCCATATGGTCTTGGCACAAGAGGGCTGCAGAAATCAAATAACATCTTCGGAACCCATCCAGATTTAACAGAGCCATCTGTGAAAAGCTACTCGCCAGGGTGGGAGTGGCAGGGTGTGCTGTGGCTACAGATTTAGGGTCGCGGCACACTGCCAGAGGGGTGGTGCAGCCAAAAGGAGGGGACCATTGAGGCAGACAGTGGTGAGAGGTGGGGGTGGGTGGATGGCACCAGATGGCCGTGCACTCTCCTGTTGTGACCACTTAAAGCAGGTAGTAATGCAGCAATACACCCCTGAGGTGAGTTAAGCGCACAGCCAACTGCCAGGAGCGGGGCGGGACATATAATCTGAACTTGGACAGATCTTTGTAGCCCTGGGGTTCTACCGAAAATCCACCCTTGGATGGAGTTCCAAATCAGACACTGAGCAAAGAAGGATGCATTACGATCCCAGGTTTGTCCTAAGGTCTGTGAAGCATGTCAGGCCTCCAGAGCCTGGTAAAAAACAATAGCACAGCTCTGAGCACGGACGAAGCCACAATAAGGTAAGAAGATTACAAGATTTTTTCCAGACTGTCAAGATTTTGCACCATTTTTGATTTTCAGCCAACACAACTCATTAAATGTGTAAGAAAAGGGATTTAATATTAATATTTATACCATCTTTTATAAAACTTAGCATGTGAACAAATCTCAAATCTGAAAAAAACTCTCCTTTATCAGGCAGTGGAAAATGGCCACAGTGTCCATGGGTCAGGGCACCCAGGACAAGTGAGCATGGCTTTGCACCCACAATGAATGGGTGGCCCAAGGAACAAGACTGAGGAGGCCAAGACAGCCCACATGCACCTCCCGTGCAGACTAATATACACCGAGTCCAAGGTGTATGAGGGAAGGAAGTTGCAGGTGGCGAAGGCAGGGAGGTGATGGGGAGACTGAGGGATAGCAGGGCAGGCGGCCAGAGAGGAATGCCCAGGGAGGCGAGGGGCAGCAGGAGAAGCAGCAGAGGGGGCTGCTAAGAGCAGGGGGAAATGGGCTCTGAGTGAAGGGCACCGAGGACCAGGGAGGGAAGGGTGGGAGGGTTTGACAGTGAGGAGACCCCAAAGGAGGCCCTCAAAATGAGTCTCTCCAGAGACCTAGCCACCCCTGGAAACCTGTGCATGAGATGCTCACACTGAGTGGAGGAGCCAGGAGTGCCCTGCTGGGCTCTTCCTCCCTCCCAGCAGGCAAGGTCTGCTAGCCCTGAGGACCCCAGCCCCTCTTCCTCTCTTGGCTGGACCCAGCCACACACTGGTGGGACACAGACCAGCACGTTTCCTCCCGAACACACTCAGACCTTCAGCCTGGGAGGAAGCAGGGCAGTAGGAGACAGGGCAGTGGTCCAGCAGAGAAGAGGGGGGAAAGGCGGTTGCTGGTCTCCAGGCCCGTGGCCAAGGCCCATCCTTCCATTGTGATGCAATTTCCCTTCCAGCTGCATCTGCAGCACTGTCCCTGCGGGGAAGCAGACAAACGCCCTCCTGGCTCCACACCAACGGGCTAGAGGATCTGCTCTAGCTGACCAGGCTGCATGGGGAGATGGCTGCACCTTCCTCACGCCCTCAGAGTAGCCACAAGGGCTCCCAGGGAATGGGGTGGATTATGATGGAGAGTCAAGAATCACAGCCATGGGGGGATGGGCAGTGTCGGCTGCTCTTCCTGGCTCAGGCACACATTCCCCAGGCCTTCCAGTCAGGCAGCTCGAGCTGTCCTCACCAGCATTCCTAAGTCAGCCCACGGGCCCACCCCAGGCCTGGGGCACAGGCCTCTTCCTGCCCCACACTCTGCGCACCCTCCTCCACCAGAGCAGTCAGTGAGAGCATGCTCCCAGCCCTGCAGGCCTCGCAGCCTCATTTCTCGTCTTTCTCAGAGAGGGTCTGGGCCAGAGGCCAGGTGAGGAGACAGGCAGGGAGAATGGAGGGGAGCGCTTCTCTCTCCCAGGAGCCCTGCTGCTTTGATGTGGAACAGTGATGACAATGGCAGTAACTGGTGGGGAAGGAGCTTTAAAGCTGCTGTTTTAAATGACAGCCATTGTTCCTTGGCAATTTTATGATCAAGGAAAAGAAAGAGGCCTTTTAAGAAACAATGTAGCACATTTAAGAAGCCCCAGAGAATTGGGGAAGGTGGAAGAATGAAGCGGCTCCAAGAGGAGGCAGCTCCACTGTCTGCAGTTGTCCCTCCTCAGAGCCCCACAGCACAGCCCCTCAGAAGCAGCTGAGGGACTCCTGGAAGAGGCTCGCAGAAGGCCAAGGCCACCTGCTGCTGGTCACCCCCAAAGCTGGACCCAGCAGACCTACCAAGGGGCAAATGGCAGTCCTCTTCCCAAGGTGGTCCTTTTCCCCACAATAGGGGGCTTCTTAAAGCAGACTTGGAGGAAGCATATCCCCTCCTCCCCCCCGCCGATATCCTCGCCCCCCCCCCCCAAAAAAGGTGACAATGTAGAGAAAAGCGATGAACCCAAACAGACAGTAAGCATGAAATGATGGGTACTGAACCACACGGCTTCCTGGTGTGGTCCAGGCTAGGGGGCATCTCAGGAGGCAGCTGTGTGAGGCCTGGCACCGCTGTCCGGCTGGCATGAATGGCTTCTGAATGGCTTCTGACCTGCCAAGATCCCCTCGCTCTGCCCTCAGGCTGCTCCTGCATGCTCCCATGCCACTCTTCTCCTCCGTCTCCAGGCTGTACCTGTCGGTCCACCTCCATGTCCACTGCAAATGCTCCTAAGCCAAACCTCTTCTCCCCTGGCCAGCTGCCCTCCAAATGTCCCATTCCTGACTCTGGCCCCTTCACCCTCCAGGGAACTCATCTTCCTCTCTACTTGGTGAGGTTCTACGCCTCTGGAAAGGCCAAAAGGACCCTTCCCCTGGCTTTGTTCTCAGCAGTCTTTCCTTAGTGCTTCTCACAGTGTGGTCTCCAGACTGGCATTATCAGCATCATGTGGGAACTTGTTCAAAATGCATTTTCAAGCCCCACCCAAAAGCTACTCAATCAGAAACTCAAGGTAGAGGAGCAACAATCTGTTTCAACAAACTCCCAGGGAAGCTGATGCTGAAGTCTGAGAACTACTCGTTGAGGGCAGTGGATCTCAGCCACCAGCGTGCATGCTAAAGCTGCCAGCCTGGGCGCCACACTTTGAGAGCCACTGCTTCCAACCTCTGGAGTGCATCTGTCCCTCATGTTCACTGGGAGTCACGCCCCCTGCCTTGTGCACAAGTGTGGTCTCCACAGGGCAGGGCTGAGTCTTGTCTCCTTTTTGGCATCTCCACACTACCCTGCAGACACTCAACACATACCTCCTCTATTGGACGAACACTGGAGGCCCATCACCTCTGGGTATGCTTCACCACTGAAGGGACAACCTCAAGCCACCAAAGACCTTTTGCTTTCTCAGTAAAGAGCACACAAGATTTAGCGGGTTGTGCTTCATGGAGCCCCTTACTAGTAGGAGACACCTCCCCCACCCCCAGTGGCTGGTGCCTTGAGGTCGGGGCTGGAGAGTGGCAGCCAACTGCAGCAGGGAGGAAGGTGACAGCCTGAGAAGGCTCCCTCAAAGTCGCCAGCACTGTTATCATACCAGAACCATAATGGCAAGAAAAAGTTATTTCTATTTTAAATTGTCAATATTAATCTAATGCTTGCGATGAATGGAGTGGTGATGATAAATGAGGTGTTTAATAAAGATGAAAGCTCCAGCAGCCTCGGAGAAAACCTCCTTTGACTTAAGTTATCGTCTTGATTAAAATTTCCATTTTATTATCCTAATCAGCAATCTTTGTTCAATGTGCTACAATTTCTATTTTCTCCACTTAGAGAGATAATTAACAACACTATAAACATATTAAAAGTAAAATGTTTGTTAAAATTGCTCCATTACCCATATTTAACTTCTTTTTAGCAATGTTTCAAGGTGTGCCCTTGCCTCCAGGAAGACTTCCCGGAACCAACCTCTCCTGGGAGCCTCATCCTGTCCCCAGGGCACCCACAGAGCAGATAACCCCTAGTCCTGGTCACACGCTCCTGTTTTCTACAGCCCTGTCAATTTAATCCAGTTTCATTTCATTGCATTCAATCTGACATCCCATTATGTAGAACATAAGAGACTCATTACTCTCCATTGTGAATGTGGGCCCGGCGGAGGTGGGATGGGAAACTGAGGCACGGGAAAATACAAAAATGACCCAAATAAGGCAATTTTGCATCTCTCTAAAATGCAGAAGTTTTACTTAATTAAAGGTACTTAATGAACAAACAGCTATTAAGCACCAAGTATGTGCAAGGCTCAGTGGGAAGAAACCATAGCACCATACAATCCAAAACCTGACTCCAGGCAGGGTGGCACTCTGTCTTGAGCCACAGTGGGAACAGTGCTCAAGTCTGATTGTTTTAAACACAACACTGATACTTATCCAGACATGGAATCTGACTCTCCATATGGGATTTCTGTCCCATGAAATATGGAGCACTGGAGCCAGGTGGAAATGGCCCCCTCAGGTCACCCTGTGACACCCATGAGGGAGCACCTGGCCGAGGCCTTCCGGTCCCCATCTCCTGCCTTCTTCCTGACCTCCTCATCTCGGGACAGACCAAATGACTCAGTCACCTTGTCGCACTCTTTAACCAAGGCTGATTGGGCACCAGGAGTTGTCATCCCTGCAGCCACCAGGAGTCCAGAATGGCCATGTGTGGCCCCCACTCCTGGAAAGAAGATGGTTTAAAAGCACTTTGACACAGGCTCTCATCTAATCCCCGCCAAAGTCTGGTGAAATAGGCAGAGACTCCACATTTCACCCTGCGGATGAAGGAACTGAAGCCTGGTGAGGTTAGGTACCTCGTGCCAAGCACAAGGCTAATAGGCTGGTGGCCATCCCAGTCCCAGCTGTCTTCCTGCGGGTCTCTGCTCTAGTACACGTCTCTGGCCACAGGGCGAGTGGCTACACCCGAAACAGGAGCCGGAGCCCAGCCTTCCCTGCTGCTGTTGGAGGCTCCTACGCACAGCCTCCCTTTGTGGGATGTTTTTTTCCATGATGTGTGTGTTTTAACCTGGGTCACAGCCGAGTAGCCTGGAGCCCTCCACAGGGAAAGCCGCGTTCCGTTAATCAGTGGGACCCGGCAAACGCCCTCTGACCCCTCGGAAAGGAACCCATTCCAGAGTTGACGACACTTAGGGAAATGGAGGAAACAGCAATCCACACAGGCCCAGGGGTGAGGGCTATTAATCTCCCACCACCGGAGGAAATGAAATCATTATGTCTGTAGCTACAGAATCCAAAAGAACAAATTTCCTGCCAGGATAATAAATGGATTCTTTTGTTTTTGCCTTGACTCCCATCACATGACCCTCCCGGCCCATTCCTCATCCAGGTGACTTTGCAGGGTAAATACCCAGAGGTTTCAGTTTCAACCTGGAAAACTGGCCAGGGTAGCATCCCACCAGCGCCCCCGGCCTTCCTGCCCTGTCCCCTCGCCTTTCCTTCCCAAACACCGCCTGCAAAGGTGAGCAGGGCTTCCGTTCCTTTGCATCCTCCCAGCAAAGACTTCGTAAAAAGGACCATTCTCCCGCCCTCAGGCAGGAGCAGGGTTTGAAGAAACTCCAGGGACAAAAGGGGGGAAAGCCATTTTACCACTGAACAGGCATCACACAAAATGTACTTTGGAAACAATAATGAATAGTAAATATGGGCTATAAAGTTCCCAGGGCCAGCAGAGGAGCACCCGGATGATGCTCCCGTTGATGTACGTGGAGGGAACGATGAGAGGCTTGGGAGGTATCACAAAGGCAGCTTTATGGGAAACCTGGGCTCCTCTGGGCTGCACTAACACTCCCCCAAATGGGGCCTCGGAGCTCTGCCCTGGCAGATCGCAATGTGCAAGCAATGAACCACTTCATAATGGGCTTCTGTTCGGCCACAACACTGAGCACTCAACTTCTAAAATGGGTCTGTATTTGCAAAGAAAAATTGCTGCTGGCTTAACACACAGCAGGAGTCCTGGTGCCTGGTGAACAGGCCCAGGCAAGACCTGCCCACTGCTCTTTGTTCTCCTGTCCCTGGGCCTCTGAGAAGGTGCGGTGCCCAAAGGATGCCACAGCATCCTGATCAGAGAAGGAAATGCAAGTCCCAGGCTTGGGCTGGCAGCCCCACTTCCGCACATCGGAAGACCCTGAAAAGAAATGACTGTGGGACTACTTATCCCTGACCTGGGCACAAAAACCTCCACCCCAAGAGTGTGTGAGTATGTCAGCAAAGGAGCAGAAGAGGCAGAAAGGGAACTGGGTGGGTAGCGCCAGTTACCTAACAGAGGTCAAGGTGCTTCCTCTGTGTAAAAAAGAATGAGACCTTGCTAGGCACTCCTGGACTGCGCTGAAAAACTGTGACATGTAAGTGTTTTGAGGCAAAACAGTGGATAAACTGATCAGGTTCTTGTCAGAAAAAATAAAACTGTACCTCCTAGAGAGGCCGTGTGAGCACAAATGTGACTGCTAGTGCCTAGAGTCTGCTGGGCTATCTTGCCAGACAAGAATTCTGTGGGACAGAGAAAGCTGTCAGGTGGCTTGTCTCTCTCCACTCGACTCCCTGCTCCTGACCAGCCAAGAGGCAGGGACAACAGATCCCCACCCAAATGTCACTCCTCTGGCCCCTGTACCTGCACTTCTTCACTCAACGCCTATCAAAGCTCCTGCCCACAGCTTTGCAAATTATTGCTTATATGTCTGTCTTCTCCACTAGATGTGTTTCTCCAGAGCACAATCTTATTCACCTCTGCATCTGTAGCAAGACGGATGGGTGGCTGGACGGTTGGCTGGATGGAGGTAGTAAGTCAGATCACCCAAGGCATATTATCTTCAGCAGGCCCACATATTATAGGTAACAATGAAATAAATAGTTACAAGCACCACTCCATGCCAGGTATTGTTCTAGCTGATTTCTACATCTTATTTAATTCACACAACTATTCTAAGAAGGGAGTTTTATTTTTTGGCATTTTATGGATAAGAAACTAAGGACCAACAAGGTAAAGCACTCTCCTGGAGACTCCAAGCCAGGTCTGTAGAACAATCCATGCCCGATATTCAAACGCATCACACTGTCTGTCAGCCATCTTTCATCATGAGTGCAACAAACAGTTTTGGGGCACCTGCTGGGCGCCAGGCATAATGCCATGCATTGAAGATTCAAGGACAAATTTGAAGTGGATTCAGATGGAGCTCTTCAGTAAGTAGGGGAGGAAACCCAAGCTCTCCAGGAAAAAGCCGATCACGTCAAAACATATGCAACCTGGTAGAGACTCTTGGCTACCGCAGAGAAAGGAGGCGGGCAAATCTTCTTTTTTAAAAAAAGCTGCAATAAAGCTGGGCAAAAATGACAAAACCAACCATCTCAGCATCCTGGAAATTGACCAAAGACATTAAAAAATCTGAGAAGTGTTTATGTACCAAAGATTGAATTTTGTGTAAGACTATCAGAAATCTGTGGCATTCTTGCCTAGGGTTACATCCTCCCCCCAGCTCTGTTTACATTAAGGTTCTGCCAAGGGAGAAAACAACATGAGGACCATCAAAGCTGTAGGGTCAAAGAGGACTTACCTGATTTGGAGTGGCTGGTGATGCCCACATCCAGCAGCACTATCAGTAGAAGTGATGCTCTCAGCAGGTGAGAGCTTGGCAGGGTTGGGGCACGCATACTCCTGGCTGAGGAGGCTGTGGACATACCCAACAAAAGCCAGAGAGGACCCAAAATATCCACACACTCCTGGCCAGGCCCAAGGCTATGCTTGCTAATACAATAAGTGAAAGTTCCCACTGAAAAGTCAAAGCTGGAGCAGACTTTAAAATGCCCTGAATTTTGAATGTGTTTCCCTACCCATAGACAGATCCATCAGCAGAGAATGGAAGACTTATGGCCCAAAGTATTGAACACAACCTCTGTCTACTGGCCGACTGCTAACCTACACAGACCTCTAAGAAGTAGGTCTCAAAAATAAAAACAAAAACTGAAGCAAAAAAACTGAACCAACACATCAGTAGTCACACACTATAGGGGAGGTAACATTTCACAGATTAGCCTAAACAAGTTACTAAACAAACAAACAAACCAGTTACAACAACATCCTTTGTTGGGAGGAAAAATAAGAACCCAGAGTTGCTAAATGTATTATCTGAAATGTTCTATTTTCAACAAAAAATTATGACACATCCAAAGAAAAAGAAACAGGGAAGTGTGACCCATACTCAAGAAATAAAGCAATCAATAGAAATTGTCTCTGAGTTCCCAGATGTTAGATTCAGCAGTCAAAGACTTCAAAGTAGCTATTATAAATGTGTTTGGAAACTAAAGGAAACTTTGTTTAAATAATTAGAGACAGTACAACAAGGAGAAGATGAATTAAGATCTTCTATACAGAGGTAGAAATTATAAAAAAGAAGCAAATGGACATTCTGGAGTTGAAGAGTACAATAACTAAAATAAAAAAACTCATGAGAGGCCCGTTGTGGTGGTTCACACCTGTAATCCTACCACTTTGAGGGGCCAAAGAGGGAGCATCACTTGAGACCAGGAGTTTGAAACCATTCTAAGCAGCATAGTGAGACACGATCTCTACAAAAAAATAGAAAAATTAGCTGGGCACGGTAGTGTACACCTGTGGTCTCAGCTATTTGGGAGGCTGAGGCAGGAGGAATGCTTGAGCCCAGGAGTTTGGGACTACACAGAGATATGATGATGCCACTGCACTCTAGCTTGGGCAATAGAGTGAAACCTTGTCTCAAAAAAAAAAAAAAAAATCAGTAACCTTGAAGATAAATCAACGGAGATTATCACATCTAAAGAACAGAAAGGAAGAAGATTAAGTAAAAAACAATAAAACCTCAGAAACTCATTAGGTAACATCAAGCACACCAATATACACATGATAAAATTTTCAGAAAAAAAGGAGAGACAAAAAGGTTCAAAAATTTTTTTGAAAAATAATGGCTTAGAACTTCAAATTTAATGAGAAACATTAATTTACACACATCCAAGAATCCCAATGAACCCCAAGTAGAATAAATACAAAGAAATCCACATCTAGATACATCATAGTCAAACTGTTAACATTCTGAATGCTGCAAAAGAAAAATGATGCATCACATACAGAGGAACATCAATGTTATTAGTACCTGACTTCTTTTCTGAAACAATGGAGGCCCAAAGGTAACGGAATGATATTCAAAGCAATAAAAGAAACAAATTGTCAACTAAGAATTCTACATCCAGCAAAACTATCCTATTAAAATGAGTGCGGCCGGGGGCGGTGGCTCACGCCTGTAATCCTAGCACTCTGGGAGGCCGAGGCGGGTGGATTGCTCAAGGTCAGGAGTTCGAGACCAGCCTGAGCGAGACCCCGTCTCTACTAAAAAACAGAAAGACATTATATGGACAACTAAAAATCTATATAAAAAAATTAGCCGGGCATAGTGGCGCATGCCTGTAGTCCCAGCTACTTGGGAGGCTGAGGCAGTAGGATCGCTTAAGCCGAGGAGTCTGAGGTTGCTGTGAGCTAAGCTGACGACACGGCACTCACTCTAGCCTGGGCAACAAAGTGAGACTCTGTCTCAACAAAAAAAAAAAAAAAAAAAAAAGTGCAAAATAAAGACATTCCCAGATAATCAAAGACCAAGCAAATTTGTCACTAGTAAACTTGCCCAAAATATTAGTACAAAAAATACTGATTAATGTCATTCAGGATTTAAAAAATGACACTAGGAGGTAACAAGAAAACACAGGAAGAAATGAAAAGCATTAGAAATAGTAAATATATGAGTTAATATAAAAGACTCTATGACTTTTCTTAACTTTCTTAGAAGGCATAAGATTATATAAAGTAATAATTACAACACTGTATTGTTGAGTTTGTAACATACATAAATGTAATAAACACACCATTAATAGCACAAAAGAGGGATCAAGACACCCTCCAGGGGGAGGAGCTACTTCAACCAGCCCATTAAGGATTTAAGGATGGATAGGATATTAAGAGATGGAGACAGTGGGAAGGGTACTCCAGGCAGAGAAAATTGAACAACCAAAGGTGTGGAGACAAGAAAGACATGTTTCAGGAAGAGCAAGTTGTCTTATTTAAGAGGCTTAGGGACAAGATTGGAAAAGTTAGTTGTAAGTAACTAAGGAAGTCCATGGAAAGCCAAGCTAATGAAATAGAACTGTTTTTTTGTCCAATCAAAGGAAAACTAAAGGATTTTCTGTTTTGTTTTTTGTTTTTTAATTAAAGAAATTAATCTTTCTAATCAGTGAGTCAGAAAGAGTCTTCTGGCTGTAGGCACTGGAATGACGCATGCCCAGGAGGGAGTAGGTAGCGAATGGAAAGGGCTTTGGATGGTGTCAGTACAGAAGAGTGAGGGGAGTGAGGCTCGTGTATGGGAGGTCTCCTAGGATCCCACTTGTCTTAATCCCTTTGATCAGCTACAACAAAATACCATAAACTGGGTAGCTTGTAAACAACAGAAGTTTATGTCTCGCAGTTCTAGAGGCTGAGAAGTCCAAGATCAAGGCACCAGCAGATTTGGAGTCTGGTGAGGCCTTGCTTTCTGGTTCATGGATGGCTTTTAGCTATGTTCTCACATGGTGAAAGAGGCAAGTTAGCTGTCTGAGCCCTCTTTTATATGGGCATAATCCCATTCATGGAGGTTCAACCCTCATAACATAATTACCTCCCAAATGCCCCACCTTCTAATACCACCACCGTCAGCATTAGGATTTCAGCATATGAATTTGGGGGGATCGCAAACAGACCAAAGCACCACTGCAACGATGTGTGGTGATGTCTATGGTGTCCTCTTGCTTTTATTCTCTCCCCAGCTCTCCAAGTCTCTGCAGATGAGCTCGGCCAGGAATAAACCAAAGAGGAAAGGCAAGCAACCCATATGAATAAAATGAATAAGAGAATTTAAATTGATCCAGACTATGCCAGATACTCTGGCAAGCACCCCAACTTCTCCCATTTAAGCCTGAAAGGGGGAGTTCATTAAACCCATTTTACAGAGGAGGACACTGAGCACACACTGGCCTAAGGTCACACGGAGAGTAAGCCAGAGCTGAATTCAAATGTTTGTGAGCCTGATTCAGTATTCATGCTCTTCCCAAAGTTTCAGTGATCTCTTTTGAGCCAGAGGATGACCACTCCAAAAAGTCAGCTTTTAAATCAAACAAATTAGCAAAAATAAGTAGAGGGGAACTTTTTAAGCTACAGTGACCCCTTCCTCCTTTCAGGAATTTCTCATCCTACTGCCCCTGATCCTGTCAAGGTTCCCTAGAAAGCAAAATACCTGAGCTCAGCATTGCTCAGAGGTGAGCAACATTGGTACCTCCCACCTGCCCCCCACACAGTAACAAGATATAAGTCTTTCGGGGGGGAAAACAGTGACACCAGCAGCATGAGTAGCAGGTAGAACAAGGCTCTTTGTACAGGACACACCACTCCTCTAAGGCTTCCTGGCTGGGTCTGAACGTGCCTGGGGCAGGCAGGAGCATCTCATCAGGGTTCCCATGTCCCAGCCACCTGCCACCCAGCTTGTCCTAGAAACCATGAGAACTCCCCAGGAGGGGTGGGAGCTGCCCGTCCCACAGCAGCACCACTGAGTCCTTCCTTCTCAGCACACACAGCCTCTCCCGGCAGGGTGCAGGGAGATGCGGCTGGACAAGGGGGTCTGAGAGGGTGGGAGAGCAGGGAAAGGGCCCATGACCCGGAGGGAGCCCCACGATTCAGCAGCACATCGCAGTACAAAGCCTACCCTTCCTAATAACACCTGCTGCGCTGCCATCATTGAGGGATTGTCACTGCAGCAATGAGCCCATCCAGAGGGGAGCTGAAGGACAATTTGCAGCCAGGGCTCCTAAATCCCACCCTGTGCTGGAAGCTTCCCAGGGGACTCCTAAAGGGAGAAGCTGTCACATCTGTCACTGAAGGAGAAGTCAAGGGCCAGTCAGGGACCTCGTGTTTACAACGTGTACCAGTTCTGTGCACTGTAAAACGGCACCCAGACTGCAACGTTCTCTCCAACTTCATAAAATACGTTTTATTGGTATTACAGTTCTGACTCAAACAACTTCATAAAATTTTCCTTCTTATGAAGTGGGTGCTCTTACACACTCACTCCTTTGAAAAACAAATGTTCAATTTCCAAGGTCTATTTAATTAGGTATGGGCCCTGAGAAATTATTTTTAAAGGAATAGGACATACATAGGTTATTTGTGGGGCTTTAACCTGGAATTTCTAATGTATCTGAGAACCAGATTGACTTTGTTTGGCTGACACAGAGATATAAAAAGAAAAAAATAAATTTTTGTCAACATTCAAAAATTGGGGATTTTTATCCAGTGAACATCCAGAAGATAAGGCAATGCCCATATATCTAGATGGGCAGGGGTTCGCCTGTTCACAGGCCCCCAGCAGGCATCTGGGTCTAGAGCACCTGCTTTCAATCAACCACAAACACTAACACCACAGTCTACTACAGGAAAAGCCCTGTGCCAGGCACCACGGGGGAACAAGTAAGACCTGGTCCCTGTGCCCCAGGGGCACGTGCTGCCTGGGGAGACAAAGAGGTGCACAGAAGTTCCTATTCAAGGAGGAGTGTGATTCTGATATTGATGGAGGCACCAAGTGGAGGGTAGTTTGGGAGAAGGAAATTCTTACCAGGAGTCAGAGGAATGATGTGGTCTTATAAAGAAATGCTAGCTCTCTGCTCCTGCCCCAGGCCCTCATAGTTGGGTGCCTTAGGGTCCCTAAACGGGTCTCAGTCCTAGCTCATCCTGAGCTAATCCTCAAGAAGGCACATCAAACCTTTCACATGTTTATTAAACACACAGTACCCCTGGGGCATGCAGCAGAATCACCTAGAAGCTTTTCCCATTCCCCACACAAACAGGTGCCACCATCTATGGAGTTGGGCTCCCTCTTTGGGACCTGGAACACACACACACCAGGTAGCACTAAGATCCATCCCCCATTGCTCACCACTGTCCTGCCATGAACAAGACCCTGTCCCAGGCCACCAACTCCCACTCATCCTACTCAGGGGCAGCCTGGCAGGAGGTCAGGACCAGTCTGGCACTCTCATTTTGTGCCTGAGGCATGGCACCACAGGGCCTTCTGAGTGTCCAAGGGCAGAGGCATTTTCAAGACATGCCTGCCTCTCTCCCTTCTAACCTAAAACAGCTTAGCTCCATCGTGTGCCCTTCCCCAGAATTCACTCTCTTCCACTCCCACCTCACAGCAGAGGCTAGTAACACAGCCAGAACCAGCAACAACAAAGGAACGAACCCTAGAAGTCCAGGTGAAGCTCAGATTAGTCAGTCATTCAAACAACTACATGGAAATAGACACCAGCCACTAGCAAGCATGGTGAGGGCAGGGATGTGTCTGCTGAGCGCTGATGCTATGAGCACACAGGACTCTGCACAATCAGGAGGCAGAGAGATGAGAAAGACCAGTATGGTTCTCAGCCTGCACAGTCACTTTCACACTCTGACTGTGTGGATTTGCCTGCTAACCTCCCTGCATCTGTAAAATAGCAATAGTATTTTGGAGTTGTATACTGAGAATCAAACGAGGTAACATATGCAAAGCACTTCATGCAATGCTTGGCACATAGAAGGCACTACATAAATATTAGTTCTCTTCCATCTGAATACTAATTGAGGAATTAATGGATGAATATATTGTAGAAAAGAAATAATTTATTTTTACATGTTCCAGACTGTTTCTAATTATCTTGTTCTTATTGTATTTATTAGAATCTGCCTAGGAGTAGATTGTTTGCCTTTATTTTCTAGCTACAAAGTTGCATACGGAAAAGCCATCTGCTTTTTATGCACTTCTCTTGCAATTAGGGTACACTGCCAGCAGGTGGTGGTGCTGCTTTGGGCTCATCATCAAACTAGAAGACGTGATTTGTCTTAGATCCAGCTATAACCATGAATTTTCCAGATATTAATTTTCAAAGAGCAAGAAAGGCTACATGTGATTGATTATAGGAGGCTGTTAAGTGATGGATTTTTTAGAGGAAGGTGCTAAGCAATTACTCTCCTATGACTTTCAAGCATGGCACGAGAGGATGTGGTTTTAAATTTGGGCATAATAGATGACAGATACTAGGAAGAACTGAGTAGCCAAAGGATGATAAAATTTTAGTATAAACTGCTGGGAGAATATGTGGAGAAGA
Organism: Eulemur rufifrons; assembly: GCF_041146395.1. Taxonomy (NCBI): domain Eukaryota; kingdom Metazoa; phylum Chordata; class Mammalia; order Primates; family Lemuridae; genus Eulemur; species Eulemur rufifrons. Next base: position 121,032,612 of record NC_090989.1, read on the forward strand.
GATCCAGGAGATGTCCCCAGAAGCCAAAAGACGCCCAGGAAAGCTGCGAGAGGAGGAAAGGCAAGGATGGGAAATCAGGAAGCCAGGGTTTCCTGACAGCTCTGCTTCTAGTATACTGTGAGACTGTGGCCAGATCAGCAAATATTTCTGGTCCTCAGTTTCCTCATCTGTAAAACAGGATGAGAGATTACATTATCTCTTACGGCTCCCATGACCTCGGCCAACATGAATCTTCTGGCTTTTTCTGTTCCATCTCTCTGATCCTAGCTTCTGTCCTCGGTGTGATGACAACTCCCTCCACTGAAGGCAAAGCCCAGGCCAGAATCCGGGGAGGCCTTTGCATTCCCATGAGACAAGAAGCCCGGCCATGGGGCATGAGGGTGCCGGTGGCCAGGAGCACAGTCCAAGACCAACAATTCCCTAATGCCTCCCAAGTAATCCTGGAGCTGAATCCCACCCAAGCAACACCCCACACTCCCAGCCTCACTCCTTGCTTGTTCTTAGGGCTCATTCAGGTACCATTTCTTCTTTCTCTACGGCCATCGACTGTCCAGAGCCTGTTCTGGGATCTAGGGTGGGAGGTATGACTGCTTATCTGACCTAAGGTGCACCTTAAGAAGAGAAATTGCATGAATGGGGTCATTTATGTTCCCCACCTTCTTTTTAAATTTCTCTTGAATGGAATTGTTAAAAATTCTACCAAATAGCCCCTCAAACACCTAGGTCCCTCATATTGTCTAATTCTTAATCTTTGGGGGCCAGAATGGAGCTTTCTTTGGGACTTTGTTCCTTTGCGAACCATGTTTTTATAGATACAAGCAAGCAAGCAAGACCTAACAAAGCCCCTGGCTAAGAACACCACTCCCCTCCCCACTAGGGTCCAGCTGCAAGCCTGCAGTCTCGGCAAGGTGTGGCTGCCCTTCTTCTGCCATCTCTCGGGACAGACAGGGGCACCTGGGCCCACTGGGAATCATCTGGTGGTCATCCTTGAGTTTAAATAAACAATATCAGCATCCACGTGAACCAAGCGGGAGGACGATCAGGGATTCTTGAGGAATATATTAGGTTTTTAAAACATCCATTTTTAAATTAACCTCAATTTTTAAACTATTAATTTCCTTTTTTGTAACCGGAAAGATAAGCTAAAGTTCAAAGACAAAATCATGGAATAGAGAATATACCTTTTAGTTATGGGGTGCTTGAAACAATAGATTATTTTAATCTTTTTAAAAAATGTTTTACCAATAGGTTCCAACATGCTCCTGACACACAGGTTGCTGGTATTATCCGAAGCTGGGCTAGGGTCAGCCTTTAACTGCAGGGGACATCTTGGCATCCAGCCATATGAACAGCTAGCTATCATCCTTTTTCAATATCAACTCTACGTGTCAAAGTTGAGAGGAACATGCTAAGAGATGGATATTTGCTGATGCATAATTTTAAAATGTCATCCAAGTCAACTAGTTAAAATCATTTATCTAAACTTATCAGAATATTAAAATGACAAACCAAGCTTTTAATAACAATAGTCTCTTCTATAGATGGAGAAACAATGTCTTCTTTCTTTAGATACAGTTATTCTAGATTAATCACTTGGGAATCAGAAAAGCAGGAGAGCTCCTATTTCTTTTCCGGTCAATGAATTAGCAGGAAGGAGAAAGTAAATGTCAAAGTAGTTGCATAATGAAAGATCCTGAGTTTCTTATCTTGATTAAATTTAAGCTGATTTATACTTGCTGTTAATTTTTTAAAGCCCATATTTCATATTTGTAACTAAAATACTAACAGTGCATGCACGTGTTTTGTTAAATGTGCTCTATTCAATGTAAATATTCATGATATATAAATATATGGTTTTAACCAAGTAGTATAGTTGAATGCCTGTTACTTCTGTTATACTTTATTTATCTAATATAGTGTTTAAAACTTCATTAAATTATATACCATGTACCAGTTAGATTGAAGATGGTTTGCCTCTTAATTTACAAATATCTGCTTCAATTTGTGTTAATGAATGAAATTCCTAAAGAATTACTATATTTTCAGGTGCAAAATTAAAACTAGAAAGTTAAGTAATTCTTTACATTCATCTTTTAGAGCAAAAAAAAAAAACGCATCTGATTCATGGAAAAGAAATTTAAATCCATTATTAACATTTACTTTTTAATTGATAAAACGGAGTACAATATATGTTTAAATCATGCTGTGCCCCCGCCAGGTGCCCGCAAGGCCGACTGCACCCCACCAGGACTGCTGTGCCCCGCCAGGTGGACAGCTCTCCACGAGGGGCCCATCCATCTCCTGTCTCTCTCCAGACACCCTTGGTATTAACTTCCACCTTCAAATAAAGTGTCCACAGAAGGTACAAACTGCTGACTGTGACACAGCCTTTCACTAAAACCTTGTTTATGAAGAAGCTTGCTGACTCGTGGTAGAGTGCCAGTCATTTCTGTGTTTGGACCAAAACAGTTCCCATGCTGGGGCTCCCAATATGTGACCAAGGAGCCCACGGGGCAGAGAGACAGGAGCCCCAAAGCACAGAGCAAAGGAATGGCAATGTGGGGTCAGGATGAATGGAGCCCTGGGGAGCACAGGAAGCCCTGACACCCCTTCCTGCTCTCCTCCCCACCCATCTCCTTCCCCAGGCAAGCCCTTCCCTTCACGGGGACACCCTTGAGGCTCAAGGGTCTTTCTTCCCACCCCCAGGCTCAGAGTATGTCCCAGCTTGCTGGATGAATCAGGTGCTGGAACAGGAAGAACAGTCTTTGGAGCCAGCCTGTTCTGGGCTGCAGTCTTGGCTCCTGCCATTTCTACCTGCCCTTGGACAAGTCACTTCGCCTCTCTGGGCTTCCAGGTCCCTATCTATAAACTGCGGAGCAGGGCTGCAGTCAAGATTCAAGACAATGCAAGGAAAGGCACCATCATAGTGCCCGGCTGCAATGTCAGCATCAGTAAATGTCACGTTCACGGGTGTATTCACGTGTTCCTCTGCAGGGCTGAGGGCGTCAATCGTGTGGGCTAGACTCCAGAATCCCCCACCATTAGATGCTGTCCAGCATTTAATGGCGGACAGGGAAGGGGTGGCAGGGAAGGGGTCTCTGGTGTTCTGAGCCCAGTGCCGCTGGGATGGAGCTTATTTCTCTAGGGGTCCCCATCACCCCCAAAGCCACATGCCAGCATCTCTCCTCAGGCAACAGCTCGGCTAAGGCACTACCATCAGGAGTGACACACCTGCTCAGATATTAACACAGCTTCTCCCGCAGTCACCTGGCCTCTCATAAAATCGAGAACCTGATTCCCAGACACCTTGTGGAAGCCAGGAAAGAGAGGCTGCCAACCCATCACGCCACAGGTCCAGCCAACCGTGAGCCTGTGCCTCAAATTACCCCCTGTTCACTTGACTGGGGAAGTAGCATTTGTTTTTATTTTCCAGGACAGACAGTCAATCACTCGTATGTGACAGAAATAAAGATAAATACTACCCATTGAACTTTAAATCAAAATGCTAATCCCAGGCTGACTTCTCTGTCAAGGTCTGACACTGAAATAATTCAGCAGGCTTTGATTATGCCTGAAATTAATGCTCTGGTGGAGATTATGTCTATTAATCATGGATTTTGATGGTGTGGCTGCTCATGTTCCTCCACTGGGTGACATCCAACACTGTTCTGATAGCCAGGAGACCTTCGCCTGGGTGTCCACAACTTACAAGCCAACCTCCAACTCAGAGTGTTTGACATAGTGAAAGGCTCATAGGATCATCTAAGAAGCAGCTAGAAGGCAGCGTGTTCTGAACATAAAAGATAGCAAAGCACTGTCTGTCTTTACTAAGGACCAAGCAAGAGGAACTTGAGCTGGCCAATATAAGTCCAGCAAAAAAAGACCCAGGAGTGGACCCCAGGGATAACACTCCAGCTGTGGTTTCACACCACAGACGGCCCAAACAACCAGCCAGCACATTCTAAAAGACCAACCAGGAGTCAGCAGTTTGCTGTGTGTGTGGCAGGGGACGGGAGTTCTGGGCTCTGACGGTCTACTAGAGGGGATGGTTAGGAATCCAGATCAGAACACCAAACATACATTTCATCGCCACAGAGCTGGACTCCCTAAAGCTCCCCTCCCATCTACCCTCTCATGCAACAAAGATTCATTTATCACCTACTATTGCCAGGCTCTATCTTAGGCATTTGGGGTACACCTGAAGGAAACAGATCAAGATCCTTGTCGTGGGGTTTGCATTCTAGAAAGCTGAGCAATCCCTCTGATCCAGGCCTTCTCATGACCTGCCTAGAATGACATGGCAGCCCTCAGGTTGGTCTTCCTCCCTGCCTCTGCCCACCCCACCCGTGCCCAAGGTTGAAAGCCCACACTTCTTATCACGCTCTGGGGGCCTCCATAACCACTTCTGCTTATCCCTACTGGCTCAACTTGTCCCACTCTCTTTACAGCACACGATGCTTTAGAGATTTGGGCAGACAGCAGAGCCTCAGCACACAGCACTGTCCAGCCCTCTGTCCCTTTCTTGACCATTCACTATGCGTATTTAGTGCTGCGTCCGTGCGTCCACGGTTTATATGAATCTAACTTCCAGGAAGTACTGATATTGGTTAAGTCCTATCAGAGGCCAGTAATGCTGTTTATTTTTTAAAGTCCTTTATAAATGAATTCTTTTCTGTATGGAGAAGAAGAGGTTTTGATATTTGCAGGTAGGAGTCTGAGTTTCTGCAGTGCACGCCATGGGCAACCTGACTCCAGGGCATGCCCTTCATCCCTCCTCTTTACCTCTTCAGACTTTGAGACTCAGCTTCACAGGAAGCACACTGCAGGCCTGCCTGGGGACCCCAGCTGGACCCCACGGCACACACTGTCTCTCTCAGCCCTGGCACCCCTCACCCCAAGTCTCCACATATAGTAAGTCTGCAGTGCAAGGCTCCCCAGACCCAGGACACCAGGACCGCCTGCTTACCTGCTCTCAGCCCATCTCTCCCACAAGACCGAACTCCATTTAGCCTGAAACAGTGCTTTATACATTTTGTAGTTGCAGCACAGTGTCTGGAACATATTAGGTGCTCAATGAAAGTTTACTATCCTGAACCAATCATTCCATAAAACCTAACCACCCTTTAGTACATTGTTTCCACGGAAAAATTGTGTTCCAAGTTCTGCCTGGCCTGTCGGGGACACAGCTGACCCACTCACAGTCCCGGTGACAAGAATATCAGTTCATCCACCACATTTTCTCCTGTGTAGACTTTCCCAGCAACCAGAGGGCCTGGGGGTCACAGGGTCCGTACGGAGCCACTGGCAGACCAACGTGGAGAGTCTAGGTGGGTCTGTCCCCATGGCCTCACTCAAGAGGGGCTGAGAAGCCCTTAGGACCACAGGACATCTTCTGCCTGGTGCTGGCTCGTGGCCTCCAGAACATCACCCCTGAGGCTGAGCACACAGGTCACCCAGGGCGTGCACTGCAGAACCCAGACTCCTACCTGCAAATATTCAAACCTCTTCTTCCCCACACAGAAAAGAATTCATTCATAAAGGACTTTTTACAAAGCCAACATTACTGGCCATTGCTAGGACATAACCAATACCACTACTTCCTAGAAGCTAGACTCAAATAAACCATGAATGCATGGACACAGCATCAAATATGCTGAATTGCGGGGGCAGAAAGTTGTCCCTTTCCAATTCTTTGCTCCTCTGATCATGTCAAGAAGAAAGTTTTAGTTGGGGAGCACTACGTCATTAGCACTTTTGTAACACCTGCTGATTTCACTTTGAAGGTAGTACTGAGAGCAGGTTTTGGACTCAGAGTCAAAAGTTAGAGCTAGATAACATCAATTTCATTATTTTGTAGTCACTTTTCAATTTGTGATAAGTGAGATTGGTTTTCCACTGACAGTGATAGAATGAAGTTTCCTTTTAAAAATACCTTTATTTTTTTAAGTGAATTGACTTTCGGAAAAATATTCGGTATATATTAGTACAATGGGTATGTGGGTAAGGGGGAAATCTCAGCAGTGAGACTCAGGTGACTAAAGCCAGAAGAAAGAAGAGGGTCCCAGATTAGCAGGTCTCAGGGTGGTACAATGACTCAGACACTTCACTTGAAGGTTTGGGAGTTTAGTGGTCTCAGGACTTGTCCCAGGTTTCTTTTCAATTCTGCTTTGTCAATGCTTTGCTCCTGGCCTGGCTTTAGCTGCATTCTGTGAAGCCCTTGTGACTCTGAGGCCCTTGCTTGCCTGGGATGAAGGCCCTCCACAGCCCACCCAGCCCTGTCCTGCATGTTGATGTAGGGTTGCCAGAGTTGGCAAACCAACAAACAGCAGGACACCCAGTTAAATTTGAATTCCTAATAAACAATGAAGAATTTTGTAGTATAAGCATGTCCTAAATACCTCATGCAATATCTCAATGTGTGTCTCATGCAATATCTTGGACATACGTACACTAAAAAGTATTTGTTTACATGGAATTCAGATTTAAGTGGGCATCCTGTATTTCAACCGGCAACCCCACCCTGCCACGACTCACCAGTACTGCTCTCACAGTACGTTGGCACTTTTGGACAATCCCTTTAAGTACAAGTTGATACTTTTCTTTTTCAGAGTAACAGCCCCCAATTCTCTCAAGCATATCATAGAAATATTCAAACAGGTTAAGTTCTCCCTCAATGGGGTAGCACAAAGGAAGAACATAGAATCCACTCTTTGGGAAATTGGAACATCTCAGAAGTATGTATTGCTTTTGCCATGGTGGAGAGGTGGGGAAGGCAAAAAAAAAAATGTTAAAACATGGAGGAAAAAAAGCGCTGGGCCAAGCCACAGGGGCCTGAAGGAGGAAAAAGCAGAAGTTTTTCCATTTGGGTAAAGGCAATGTTTAGGGAAGTGGCTGGATCAAGAGTCAACCCAGGCCAGGAGCGGTGGCTCACGCCTGCAATCCTAGCACTCTGGGAGGCCGAGGCGGGTGGATCGTTTGAGCTCAGGAGTTCGAGACCAGCTTGAGCAAAAGTGAGACCCCGTCTCTACTAAAAAAATAGAAAGAAATTATCTGGACAACTAAAAATATATAGAAAAAATTAGCCAGGCATGGTGGCGCATGCCTGTAGTCCCAGCTACTCGGGAGGCTGAGGCAGGAGGATCGCTTGAGCCCAGGAGTTTGAGGTTGCTGTGAGCTAGGCTGATGCCACGGCACGCTAGCCTGGGCAACAGAGTGAGATTCTATCTCAAGAAAAAAAAAAAAAAGAGTCAACCCAACCTCAGGGAAACAGGCTTTGAGGAGGTGGCAGCAGCCTACGGGAGCCACCATGCAGAGGTTTGAAGGGAAGGAGGAGGCACCAGCAGGACGGCACAGGCAGAAGCAAGCTCCATGACTTGTTTTGAATTGGGCAGGGGGGAAAGGTCGTGAGAAAGTTGGTGAACTTGGGGAAGAAAAGTAGAAGAAAGTAAGGACGGGAACAGGTGGGAGGCCACAGTCCAGAGCATCTGCTGGATCCCAGGTGTGCCCAGCTGTGGGACCAGGCAGCTGCTCTAGAACTGTGGAATCAGAGTCCAGCTCAGCAGGCCAGGCTCCCTGAGAGAGAATCTGGAACTCTGAGGGCCCACTCCCAGCCTCCCAGGCACCCTCCCCAGCTCCAGGGCAGAGTAGAGGCCACACCTGCAAGTGTTTGGGAGCTCTGGGAAGAGATTCGCCTGGGCAGGACACTGGATCTCAATTACACCAATGAGGTGCCCTCTTATGATCCACCTCCACACCAAAGAGTCCTCTGAGATTTCCTTATTAGAAGGATTTAGGGGCAGTACTCTGGTTAGATGAGAGACGACAGAAGGTACATATTCATAGTAGTTTCCGTGACAGTAGGAAGTCATTGTTCATTTCAGGAATGGAGGGAGAGCCCATGGATGGGTCAGCCCTTGCTGACTTTTCCACTTGGCACAGTCTCAGCCTCACTTGTCCAGGGCTTCTACCCTTTCTTCACCTAGTCTGTGGCTTCTTTCCTTTGGCCTTTGTCCTAGGTGGGGAAAGGGACAGCCCCAGGAGCAGCTCCGAGACTCCCAGACCCTCCAGGGCAGGAGGCACTTCAGAACCCTGTGGTCCACCAGACACGAGCTCAGAGGGCAGGGTTGTGTCTGGAGCCTGAGGCCAGGCAAGGGTCAGGCTTGGAAGGGGCCTCTGAACATGTCCTTGCCCACCAACCTGCCAAGGATTCCCAGAAACTTCTTTCACATGTTTCCTTTTTGAGGAAAAAAAAAAACATAACACCCCCTTCCCAGAAAAGCCCATGCTTTGTCTAGTGACTTCAACCATGCTGCCTTTACCTGAGCCCTTCCCTCACCTGCACCCTCCTTGGCCCAGATCCCCGTCTGCTCCAGGCAGGTCACAATTCCCCAAAGCCCCCTGCAAAACTCCCCCTCTGCCCTCAGGACAATGTGCATTATGTTGATAAAAATTAAAGTTTTAATTTAAAATATTTTTAAAAGATAAAAAGGACCAGAAGAAATGTCTTTTTCTTTTGCAATAAAGGCAATAGTAGGAAAATTATTGAAATGTGAAATTCTATGGATTAGATACACTACTATAATAGCATTATATGCATGTCAATTCCCTGATTTTGATCATTGTACTATGGTTAGGTAAGAGAATTTCCTTGTTTTTAGGAAACAGACACTGACGTATTTAAGGGTAAACAAGCATCGTATCTGCAACTTCCTTGCAAACGGTTCAGAAGAGAACGATTACACGTGGGTACAGCAGGGGGGGATGACAGGGCAGTGTGGCACAGTGCTGACACGAGGAATCCGGGTGAAGTGCCGGGTTAGTTTCCTGGGGCTGCCAGCAAAGCACCGCAAACTGGGTGACTTTAACAACAGAAATGTGATGTATTGTCTCACAGTTCTGGAGGCAGAAGTCTGAAATCTCGATGTTGGCAGGGTTGGTTCCTTCTGTGGGTTGTGAGGGAGAACCCGTTCCCTGCCTCTCTCCCAGCTCCCAGTGGTTTGCTGGCGATCTTCGGTGTTCTCTGGCTCGTGGACACATCACTCCAGTCTCTGTCGCCACGTTCTCATGGCATTCTCCCTGTGTGCACGTCTGTGTTCAATTTCCCCTTCTTAAGGACACCTGTCACATTAGCTGAGGGGCCCACGCTACTCCAGTATGACCTCATCTTAATTTAACTAATCACATCTGCAAGGACCCTATTTCCAAATAAGGTCACATTCTCAGGTTCTAGGGGTTAGAACTTCAACTTTTCTTTTTGGGGGGACACAATTCAATTCATAACAAGAGTATATGGGAGTTCTTTGTACTATATTTAAAACTGTATGTTTTAAGGTCTGATATTATTCCAAAATTAAAGTTTTTCAAAAAAGATAAACAGAAAGAAACTAAGAAGGATTGAAAGGAGGGTGTGCAGGGGAGGAAAGTGTTACTGACAAGCAGCCCTCTCAGAGACACATGGTCCTAAAAGCCCGTCTGCAAGGCAGCTTTTGAGAGGCACCTGGGGGAAGTGACCTCGCCAAGGTCCCCATGCCCTCAGGACAAAGAGAGAACCCTTCCCAACCACCCCCACTCCCAAGGCCTCCTCTTGGAGGGGAAACTCATGATTTGGGTTGAGAGCATGATTTTTTTTTCCCTCCAAAACAAGCTCGTAGCAGGGCATACTTGCCCAGCATCTCAATAGATGCTAGTGGTAGTTAATTAAAAGAATGTTGTTAAACAAAGACAGCTAAATAATTGTGTGTTTCACAGAGTTTTATTCTTTAACTAGTATCTCTTAAAAATAGCACACTCCATATGAGAGCTCTCCTTTTATTCAAATCATGTCTGAGAAACAGTGCATCTCTACAGCAGTACTTCATCGACGGAGGAGGAAGGGGCCCAGGAGTCGGTGTTCCTCAAACAGGGTATGAGCCGCGTGATCAGAGGGCCCCGAGCTGAGGGCTCAGCCACTCAGACCTCCTCCTTTGTTACCTCCAGGGACAGAACCCTGCAGAGGTAGGAAATCCTGGGGTGGCATCTGCCTAAGTAGAAACTTCCCATATTGGAGAAGCATCCCCAAACCAATCCAGGTGTCCCTGCCCTGATTTGGTGGCTGCACGTGCCCAGGACTGCACTGACCAGTCCCCAGGAAGCATTGTTAGACTGTTCCATGACCCGTAGCCTCCTTCTGGCTGGGGAGGACCTGCAATCCCCAAGCGCCCCTCACGAGGTCATCCTCCAGCCTTGCTTTGCCAGGCGCTCCCAGACAACGGCAGAGAATGGAAACAGCACTAGACAGGGTGCCAGGTATGGTCTCCACTTCTAGCTGTGCCCCTCACTCACCGCATGACCCTGGGGAAGTAACTCAACCTCCCTCGGGATTTCAGATGCCTGATCTGCAAAATAACTAGATTGAGGCCAATGCTAGCAATGAACACATTTTCAAGTGGAGTGGCCCAGCTAGGGACTAGGCTCCAAGAAGGCTCTAACTAACCAGAAACAGAGCAAAAGGACAACCTCTCAGACTGAAATGACCCACATTTCTGTTAATCCCACTTGCGAGGCTGAGAGAACCATGCCAGACTTCTCACTATGACACTATATTCAGAGTCTCATTCCTCATGGGTCTATTAAGATCTCATGATCTTTTTTGTTCCCACTCACACACTGTTGATCTTACCTTCACCCTTTGTTGCAGTCATTTTCACTGGGCCTTCACCAAAAGCCCCAAAGGCCAACAGAGATGTGAATTTTACACATTTATTCCAACTTAAATATAATTTCTTTTCTTGGAAACTATCCAATGTGCCAGCATTCCTCAATGGGGCGCCACATAGGGGAAAGAAGAATCCACATCACAGGATCTCAGAGGAGGATGCCCCCCATAGACCAGGGGCTCAGGAAGGCTTCCTCTGTCCAGGAAGGTTTGAAATAGGCCAGAGGGCACAGGAGGATTCAGACAGGAAGGATAAAAAACAAGGGCAGAAGAGAAATGCATAAGCAAATAAATGCTGGTGGGACAGGGCTGTCCATCTGACGGGCAGCCCAGCAAGGAGCCAGGTGGGTACAAGTGGAGGCCTGTGCACCCACTTGCACAGCCTGGGTGGCTGTTTCCTGCCAGCCAGCACCCACTTACCCTGCTTTTCACAACTGGGTCCTCTTGGTTTGCAATTTCACCCCTCCCCATGCTCAGTCTCTGCAGTTAGAGAGCCCCCTCCATGCCAGCTCCCCAGGGAAGGAGCAATCTAGGCCAACCAGTAAGTTCTCACCCCTAGGCCTGGTGACTTGTTCAGGGATGAACCTGTGACCTAGGCTCGGATCAGTCAGAATGCCCCTTAGGACTTGTGCGGTAACTACCAAGAGGTAAACTCCCTGTTTCTGTTGTAGTCAGAACAATGAACCTGTTGACCATGATGGGAGGGCATGAAGCTAATCAGAGGAAATGGGGTCAAAGACAGAGAAACTGAGTCCTAATAGTATCCTCAATGCATGCCTGAAACCAGCATCGTGCTGTGCTTGCAATCACATGAGCCAATAAGGGTGAGTGTGTGAGTGTGCATGTACTGATTTTACTCATTGTCACTCATAACCAAAATAATTGCTATAGGTGCTCAGGTTACAGAGAAGAGAAGGTACTGGACTAAGGTATTAGATAACCCTGGCCTCAGATCCCGGCACTACCACATAATAGCTGTGTGAATTTGAGTTAGCCACGTAGATTCCACAAACCTCAGCCTCCTTATCTGCAAAATGGGCATAATAATTCACGAGATGACATGTGAAAGAAAGTGCAGTCTCCCTGAATATCGGCAGACTCTGGCATTTGTACTTGATGTGGTGGAGACACTGCAGCATTCTGAGCAGAGGAATATTCGCCTGGGTGCTGTACAGGCCGGATAGGGCCAACGCTCCCCATTGCTCAGGGAGCCTATTGCGTGTGTCCTGCTCTCCAGGTTGAAAAGAGGTAACACACCCCGTGGGTGCAGCGTCAGATGTTCAGAGCAGAGAGCTGAAGCACCTTTCGCACGGGGCACTGTGTTCACTAGGGGGTGCTGCCCAAGAAGTCACCTACACCTTCCTGGCCTTCCCGCCCTGCAACATAGAAAAGTGACCCCTACCCTCTTCCTCCGGGAATAGGACAAGAATTAACTATGAGCTCTACAAACTATTTTGTACTCCCTGTGGAAAAGCTGCTATATAGCTACAAGGGGGTGATTAATTTTATCTCTCTAAATGTCTCAGTATCATTTGCCAAAATGATGATTTATTATTTAGACAACCTTTATATTTCCAAGCGGCTTTAAAATCATTTACAGCGGAGAATGAAATAAAACTGATTAGGGCCCTGGAAAACAGGAATGGTGAAGAAATGCACAAGGAACTGGGGGTTATTTATCCACAACCAGAGAAGGCAGATGAAGGACACGGCAGGAACCATCGATTATATGCAAAGCAGTACTGCTTAGGAGAGGCCCATATCTTCCTCCACACGATGAGGGGAAAAAGAAATGGGAAGAGACAGCAATGATTCTGGACTGGTATGGGCTAGACATCAAGCAGATAACAGGAAGAACTTCCTAAATGTATATTTGTTCTTAGTTCACCATCTAAAAATGGTTTTCCGTCCTCTTTTATGAAATGATACTAGTTGTCATAAAACAAAATGTAGAAAGACAATGCAGATGTGGTCAATGAAAGGCATCTTCAAGGAATGGCAGAAGATGAAAAAGATGGTGGAAAATTGGTAGGGGCAAATGTAATCTTTCTTTTAGGAAAAAGACACTGAATGTTCCAGCCATGAGTCAAACCACGGTAGAAGGTGGAGACAGGAGTATAGGAATATGCAGAGGACGCACAGAGATCTCCTCGAGGCATCATGGGTTGAAAAAGAACAAGCCTCATCAAACCGACTCCCCTTCCTTCTTGAAAATTTCCCTAGGCCACTAGATCATGGTATATCTAGATTTCAGTACAGCACTTGCTAAAATGGTGGACCAGATGGAGAACCATGGGCCAGGACAAGTACAAATTGATGGATTCACAGCTGGCAGAAAATCCGTATCCAAAGAGGGGCCAGCAGAAGCAGCATCCCCTGTGAGATATCACAGGCTCTGTCCTCTTTGGCATTTGTACCAAGGCTTGGATGAAACCCTGCAAGGGACAGTCGTCCAATCTCAATTGCTGAGATGCTTGGCTAAAGCCAACAAGATGAAATGACTAGTTCTGCATGCTTAGGTTCAAAACCATCCCATCAGAGCTACAATAGATCTAGCCTGATTGGCATTTATGTCTCCAAACGGCAGACCAACTGCCAAACTTCTGAAGCTGAAAGACAGATGATCCCGACATCTCCCGCCTGCCTTCTTCAGAGCAGGACTCACCAACAGGTGGGCCTGCACTGGCCACCTCCTTCCAGCTAGGGAGGTCTCCAGTCACACGCCAGGACTGTGAACACTGACCCTGAACCTGTCTGGGTTGTGCCTTATATGACAAATTCAAGCGATTGCTTGTGTTCCTGTTATCTATTGAGCGTAACAAATCACCCCCAAAATTTAGTGGCTTAAACACTAATGTTTTACTCTTACAATTTTGAGTAATGTTTTATCTCTTACAATTTTGCAGGTTGGCTGGGCTCACTTGGGTAGTTCTCACTTAGGGTCACTCAGGAGGCTGCAATCAGATGTTGGCAGGAATTGCAGTCATCTGAAGCCTCTACTAACCTTGATGCCAAAATGGCCCCTCACACGGCCGGCAGTTGGTGCTGGCTGTCAGCTGGGAGCTCAGCTGGGGCTGTCAACTGGAGCATCTACATGTGGCCTCTCCACACATCTTACAACGTGGGTTCCCAGAGTGAGCATTTGAACCACTAGAGTCCCCAGAGATCCAGGTGGAAGTTGTGAGGCTGCTTATGACCTAACTCTGGATGTCCCAGAACATCACTTTTGCCACATTTTATTGGTCAAGCAAGTCTCCAAGACCAGTCCCAATTCAAGGGGAAGGTAATTAGACTCTATGTTGGCATGGTCCCATCGCCAAAGAGCTTGCGGGATGGGAGATATTATTGTAGCATCTTTGAAGAATATCATTGGCCACAGCTTTTAACAACATGGAACACTGTGATGAGGATTCCAATTAGCAAAAGCACTGTCATCCGTCAGTGGTGTGCTGCTGTGTGCCACACCCTAGGAACCCAGGCCTAGCCCTGCAAGCCCAGTGTGCACCAACAGGCGCTGTGCCCAGCACATTCAACATCTAGTTTCTGCCTCCCAGTCTCCTTCCCGGAGCCCACATGCCTCCCAGTACTTGACCCCCTGACTGGCCCTGTCCCAGCCCCACCCTGACATGCCACATCGACATCAATAGGAATTAACAGCCTCACCATGCTGGGAACACAAGGAGCCACCCACCACTTAGTCAATTGCAAGAGCCAGGATTACAAAAAAAAAGTATCATCCTTTTTGTAAATATTCAAAGAAAACTCTTAGGGAGATCGTATTTGTTTTTGATTATTCTGTGAGTTTGCAAGCTGAAGCATTCATGGTTCATAAAGCCCATGTATTTGTTCCAAATGTCAGTGTGTTTCCCTTTCGCAGCAGCAGATGCCGGGCAGGGGAGGGTTGATGGAAGGCCTTCGGCATCTGTGCTAATAGATCATGTGTTACACCTCCTCCCACCTTGGCTCCCCATTTCCCTGCTTTCTTGTCGCTTGGCTGTTGCAGGCATCTGTTGGTGACATCATAGCCTGTTGCCATGAAAACTGATGCTATCACAGACTTCTGACTTCAGGCAATAACATTTCTTTGTATCCGACAATTTCCTGAGAGGACACGAGCTTGGATCTTCACACGTATGAAGTTCAGTGGAAAACTTACCAGCTTCCTGAATATTCATTGAGATCCACATGACTGATTGCCTCCTGGGAACAGCAGAAAGAATCCCACCCGGGACCTAGAAAGGGCTCTGCTGTTACCTTGACCAAGCTGGGCCTTAGTTTCCCTATCTGTAAAATGGAAATGATAGCACTTGGCCTTTGGGGTTATTGTGGGAGTGCACGAGGGTTTTCTGTCACAGAGCCTGAGACGAGGCAGGTGCTCAGCAGGCCTCCCTTCCCCAAGACCCCTGGAGCCAAGACTGAAAGAGTCTGTGTGGCTGTCTCAGCATGAACCCTGGCAGACCTGAGGGTGTGGGGGTGAGAGCTGGGAATTCTGAGCTACTGAAAGGACCATGATGCCATGGACTCTGCTCCCCCCATGTCCCTCTCTTTCTCCCACTTTCCCTGTCTCCACCTTCCGCTTCTCCTGGGATCTGTCAGCTGGTGCTGCCCAGAAAGGGCTTCTCTCTGAACCAACTTCCTCCAATAAGGAGGCAGGTGAGTCATTTACTCCAGTTCACACCTTCTCCGGAGTGATTTAATGGCTTTTAAGCAAAAGCAATTACCCAAGAGGCCTCAGGCCCAGGGAAAAGCCAGTGGAGTCTTTAAACTCAGCATCTGGGCACTCAGAAGGTGCAGGGAACCTGTGAGCTGGGTGATCCCTATGGCAGTGGGTGCCTCTGCTTCCCACTGTGCCAGACCTGAGGCAGGGGTGCAGGTCTTGTCCAATCGCTGCATGGGCCGTCTGGGTTCATTTATGCCAAGCCCGAACTATAATCTGCTACCCCAACTCCCACGAACCATCCCAGCACTTCAGAGAAGAACAAAAATCCTTCTCAGGATTTGAGAAGGTGATTGGAAAAAAAAATTTTTAACAGCAAACGTATGCTAATTTTAAAACAAAAGAGTCTCTGATGTAATTTAAATCTGCCGTCTTTGCAAAATGAGGCACAATGGAAACACAAAGCATGTTGGTGCAGGATGGTGCACAGAGCAAGGCTCTCTAGGGAAGGCTAGGAGTGGTCTTGCTCACAAATGGTACAGAATTATATTCTACAACTTTCAACAACACATTAAATAAGAATCACTGGCATCCCTGAAAAGTGTTTGGGCAATCTCCTAACCTTAGGAGGTAAATCCTTTTGCAGTGGAACGCAAAAAGAATGAATATGCGTTGGTTAGAGTCCCCAGCCACCCTGCAACACCACATCAGCCTGTACCAGCTCAGCTCACCTGTGGCCAAAGTCTGAGCGGAGTGTGGTTGGCCACGGGAGCTGAGAGAGGACGGGCCGGGGAAGCCTATGCTGGGAGTATGTGTGGAGTTTAACCACGTCGGGAAAGCCACTACCATGCTGAGTCACCACTTAAGCACAGCAACACAGGACAGCCTTGGAGCCTCCAGTGTGGCAACACAGCAGGTGGGGACCCAGGAACCCCTAGAGCCGGGACCTAGGCAGGAGGACAGTCAGAGGGAAGTGGGGTGTCTCTGCCAGCTGAGGCACTCCATTACAGCCAGACACAGCCCCAATGCTGGAAGGGGAGCAGGACCCACCCCAGCCAGGCAGCAGAGCAGGCAGGGGAGGGGGCTTCTGCAGCAAGCCTGGGCTGGAGACGGAGGCAATGGAGGCAACGGAAGCGCCCCAGCCAGGGAAAGGTGAGAAGCTCTGGCTGTGGGAACACAAGGGGAAGCTGCGAGGGCAGAGTCTGAGCAGTCTCGGGGACGTGGGGAGGGTGCAGGCTGGAGACTCATCTTCCCCAAGCAGAGCCCCACACTACTGCCTTGAGGAGAAGGGGGAGAAGAGGCACAGGGAGCAGGGAGTGTCCACTGGACACCCACACCAAGCCACGTCTGTGCCAGGCTTCCAATGTGTGCTATCTCAATTACTCATGCCCAGCGCCCCTGTAAGGGGGTATGATTCACTTCCACTTTACAGAGGAGGAGACACTGCTCAAGGCCCACACCTACAGAGTGGCCAAGTGGAGATGGAACCCAGTCTTGGAGACCACCGAACAAGTACCTTTCTACCTCCTTCATGGGAAAAGGGAATTTGCCATCAGGGAACCGCCCCCACCACACACACACACACCCCGCCTGCTGGCCTTGTGAAAGGCATCAATGCACAAACAGGAGGCTTCCAGCCCCTTGAAGCACAGGGAGCAGGAGAACATGCACCAAACAGAAAACTCCAATTGATTAGGGAAATGATAAAAGAGAAGTTTGTTTATGCCTACCCAACTTCCATCCCTATGCAAGGTTAGAAGTTCACCTCTGCGTACAGCAAAAATCCCATCTGTCAAGGCATTATCTTGTTGGATAACCCACTCCTGCTCAGACGGCCCCCTCTGCTCATAAACTAGCCACTAAGCTTCCCCCTGTAGTCTGAACATCAAATCTGCTCCCACCTCCCACTCCACTTTCTGTTTCCAGACAGGCTGCCCTCAGCCTCTGATCACCTCCCCTGCTCACCCTGAAGCACAGCCCTGTCCAGGAGAGGCCCGACACCCGGACGGCCCTCAGAAGATAATACAGCTGTCCCAGAGCATGGACAGACCATGGTGAGGTCGCACATCAAAAGCCTAGGAACTCCTGCCCTCTACCCTAGCCATCTGCCAGTCAGCCTTTTAAACAGGGTGCCAGGGGCTTTCAACCTCATAATCCAAGAGCTGGCTGTAGTTTTCACTTCCTGTCAAGTGAAGAGTCAAAGGAAGGTGGGGCAGAGAAAGTGAATTCTACAGCCACGGTCCTGCAATCACATGGGAGTGTGACATGGTCACCCAAGGGCTGTATACTGGTTCCTGGATATGCCTTCCCTGTTCACGTCCTTCCTCTCCACACATCTCCTAGGATTGTCAGGGCAATGAAGGACTCCCCAAGCCTCAGGTGGTCCAGGAAAAGAGTGGGGGGAGGCACCAGGGAAGACACCTGCTTGAGGAGCACAGGCACAGGACCTCGAGAGCTGCCTGTGAACCTGCTGGACGTGGGGGACAGCTGCCCCTGCCCGCCAGTGCACCTTCCCGCTCTGAGCTGGGGTGTGGGGTGTCGAACCCGATCTCCCTCTATGAGGATGACAACTCAGCCAGGCCTGGGCCAGGGGCTGACACTATCCACTGGAATCGACACATCTACCATTGTAAGAAGAGCAACTTGTGCTTCCAGAGCACATCCCAGTTTACAAAACATCTCCCATGCATGGGTTCCGATTTCTACTCAACAACCTCTTACTGAGGAGCCCACAGGGGAAGAGGTTGGACACCATCCCCCCACCGGACAGGTGATGAAACTGAGCATCGGGGAGATTAGGCGACCTTCCAAGGTCACGCAGCTGGCAAATGCGAGCCAGCTCTCTGATTCCCACCGCCAGTCTCCTGCACGGCTTCACACCTTCAGCTCCAAGGCCACGGAGGAGCCGGACATCATGGGGCTCCACGCACACTCCTCTAGCCTCCAGCGCTGCCCTGGCCCTGCTGCACCACCGGGGGCCTGGGGAGCCAGGTGCTGGGAGCACCAGGGCGCCTGGCCCTTAGGGGCTGAAGGAGCCGTGCTGACGAGAATGGCAGGTGCTGCTCACATGGTTCTGAGAAGAGCAAACATCAGGGCTGCAGTGTCCGTTGGCCCTAGGGGCCACAGAGAGGGGACTGGGCAGGCTGAGGCCTTCAAACCTCATTTTAAAACTTTAGTTTTTATTTACAAAACAGACAGCCAGCTTGCAGGCAACAGTTTACAGCTTTGATTTTTTTTTTAGATACTGCATTCAAATATTTACTTTGATTCCTGAGCGTTTGGTGCCGCCTTATATTTAGCTCCAGGTGGGTACCTCACTCACCTCACCGCAGCCCCTGTGCTTTCCCTTCCCAGGGAGAGGAAACCCCGGTGAGGGGCTGAGGGGCCCAGGGGGCCCTACTGCCCAAGTGCTGGGACTCCTGGGACATCTGCCAGGAGGTGTCGAGTCACATTACTGGACATTATCCAGCACACCAACTTCGCAGAGACTCTCGGAGCACTGGCCCGCCAAGCCTATGGCAGTAAGCAAGACAGAACTACACACCAGCAATCGCAGACCAGACAAGGCATTGGCAGGCAGGCGAAAGATTTAGGGACCAGTTTTCCTAGAGAAGGTGGCCTGGGGATCTGTTCTAAAGAAAAGAGAGACACAGAATGACAATAATAATGGCTACCATGGGCTTTAAGCACGTTACCTGCTTTATCTCTCATCACAATCTTACAAGGTAAGTACCACCATCCCCACACACCAGGTGAATAAACTGAGCATTAACTGAGAGATGAAGTAGTTTGTCCCAAGGCAGAGGCGGAATTCAAATCCAGATCTGTGTGACTCCAACACTCTACTAAACTGCTTCCCAGGAAAAATTCCAGTTCTATCTGCGCAGGAGGCAATTCAGGAACATCTCAGAGGCAAGAGAAGGAAGGGGTACAGAGGACATGGTGTGCGGCTTCCTCACTTACCTCAGCAGTTCCTTAATCTTTCTGTGTCTCAGTTTGCACACCCCCTCCTAAAAATATGCACTGATAAATAAATATGGCACAATAATAGCAATTGATGAATCTGAGTGGTGGGCGATGAGAGTTCATTGCACTGTGCTATTGGCTTTTCTGCACTTTTGGAAATATTCACAATAAGTTGGGGAAAAAGCAAAATGTCCCCAGGTCAAAACTGATGTATGACCCCATCAAAAAAAGTCCCTGGCATCAAAATAGTTGAATAAAAATAGCTACATCAAACAGCTGCACCAATCCTCTCACAGTGTTGTGAGAATATAAATTGGTTAAGCCTTTTTGGAGGGCAACTTGCGACATCCATCAAACTTTAAACAAAGCATACCATTTTCTCATTATTTTAAAATAATAGCAATCACACAGGAAAGTTGCATGAATAAAACAGAGAACTCCCATATATACCTTTTGCCCTGATTCACCAATTTTTAACATTTTGCTATACTTGCTTTTTCATTCTCTCTCTCCCTCCCCACATGTATTTAATAGTATAATTGATATAATATATCATAGTATTACAGGATATACATTTTGATAATATATATTTATTATATTATGTACACATATTTATTAATTTTCCTCCGTGAAACTTCTGAGTACACTGCATACATCATGGCCTTTTACTCCTTAGTTCCTCAGTATTTATTTCCTAAGAACAAGAATATTCTCTTATTTGACCACAATGCAGTTACCAAATTTGGAAATTTTAACATTTTTTTACAACACTTTAATCTAAGGAGACCCTCTCCCTGAATTTTGGAAGTCCATACTCCAATTTTGTCAATTGCTTAAATAATGTCCTTTAGAGAATTTTTTTTTTCTAGTACAGGATCTAGTAAAGAATCATGAGCTATAATTACTTATCATGTCTCTTCAGTCTTCTTTAATCTGAAAGAGCTCCTTTTAAAAAAAATGCTGAAAAATAAGTTTGTTAAATTATTTAAAGAGGCTGCATCCCTGACACAGAAGTTTAGAGCCCGGGACTCTTGATGCAGACAGATCTGAATTCAGTGGTTTCGGGGTGAGGCCTGGGAGTCTGCATCTCTAACAAGCTCCCCTGGGAAGCCCAAGCCCTGGCTCACAGACCACACAGTGAGTGGTGAGACCAAAGAAGACAGTCTGTGGAAAGCTGGTCCAGATTACTGCAAGATGCACCTTGCTTTCCTCTGGGTGATGTTTTGTGGGCAATGGCAACCAGACCCAGGGACTCAGGATGCAGCAAGGATGCTGAGCCCTCCCGCACAGGAATACCTCCTGGGCCTTCTGGAGCCAGGAAGTCCAAGACAAAGAGATACAAGTCCCTGAAGCAAGCTTTTCTACAGGTTCCCCATCACAGAAAATTTTGACCTAGGGCAGGTATATCTTATCTTATCTCCATAACTAGCTCTTCAGGGTTCCTGTGTTACTGTTGTTCTTGTTTGACACAGGCCCTGGTTTTATTGCCATGGTGGCATAAGCATCGGCCCCTCCCTGAGTGATCCCGGGCTGTGTAATAGGGATCCAGTCCCTCCATCCATCATTTAACAACTGGCTGCTCTGTGCCAGGCCTGGGCTGGGCTCTGGGGGCTCTCAAGGCGTCTCAGGCAGTGGGAATGCCTGCCCTTCCCAGAGCCAGAAGTGATGCAGCCTCAGCCACATCTCTGCTTGTGAGCACAAGAGGTGCTTGTGAGAAGTGACGGGGGCCCAGCTGAGCACACCAGTCCTTGATGACACCACTGCAGGCCTCCACATCCTTGTCAGGTGTCACCTCCCCCATGATTACTGCGATCACTGAGCATCATCATGTAAATAACAGCAAACATGGCTGAAGCACCTACACCATCCCCAGTGTAAAAAAGCCTGTGGAATCCCGAGCCTGTCATCTAAAGCTCAGAAACGAGCCAAAGGTGTTCTCCGGGGCTTGAATGCAACACAACCAGAGAGGCTGGAAACCTCTTGGGAGTCGGAGCGGCTGGGAGAAAGGTGTTGAGCAGCCTGGGGCACTCAGCACCCTGTCAAATAGGCTTGAGCTTGCTTCCTGTGCACAATTTCAGACCTCCCTTCACAGGGCATCCTGTGCAGAGGAGTAAAATCTTTCTCCATGAAAAGAAAGTCCCAAACAAACAAAAAATATATTTATAATAAGAACATTCTAGAGAGGCAAGACCCTTGGACATTTCTAGCTGATCTCTGCTGCCACCACCAGGGAGGTACAGCGGCCTCTGCGATGCTGGGTAGGGGCAAAGGCACCCCCTTCCTTCATACCCAGGGATATAATGGAGATGAGGTGGGAACTGCAGGTGACACGCGGGCAATAAACACAGAGTAACCCCGTCCCGGGTTATCTGAATATGGCTTCCTGCTGAGGGTCACACACTCCCATGACAATACCCACTCTCCAAGGCCCTGGCCCCTGTCTGGGGATCCACTTCTTCCCTGATAACTGACAACCATCTTTGTCAAGAAGATCATGGCTCATCCCTACAACACGTCCAAGAATAAGACCCAGCAGGGTCTAGTTATGGTCTTCTTGACACAACAAGGCAAACCAAACTGTCTGGCAGTAGTGGGAGTAGGGTCACTCTGTTGCCTACGAACAACCACATTGAAAATGGACCCAGCCGGGCGTGGTGGCTCACGCCTGTAATCCTAGCACTCTGGGAGGCCGAGGCGGGTGGATTGCTCAAGGTCAGGAGTTCGAGACCAGCCTGAGCGAGACCCCGTCTCTACTAAAAATAGAAAGACATTATATGGACACCTAAAAAAATCTATATAGAAAAAATTAGCCGGGCATAGTGGCGCATGCCTGTAGTCCCAGCTACTCGGGAGGCTGAGGCAGTAGGATCGCTTGAGCCCAGGAGTTTGAGGTTGCTGTGAGCTAAGCTGACGCCACGGCACTCACTCTAGCCTGGGCAACAAAGTGAGACTCTGTCTCAACAAAAAAAAAAAAAAAAAAAAAAAAGAAAATGGACCCAGAACAGACAACCCAACAAAAAAAATTGGACAAAATATCTGAATATCCATTTCATCAAAGAATATATATGAATGGCTAAGAAACACAAGAAAAGCACATCATTAATCATTAGGAAAATCAAATAAAAACCAATGATGAGATGCCATTGTACATCCACCAGAATGGCTAAAATTTAAAAGACTCACAATGCAAACTGTTGTTGAAAATGTGGAGCAACCAGGAGTCTCCTACATTGCTGGTGGAAATGCAAGATGGCACAGCCACTTTGGAAAACAGACTGGTAGTCTCTTGTCAAGTTCAGCTTACACTTAGCATGCTATCCAGCATTTCCACTTTTAGGTATTTATACAAGCAAAATCAACTCTTATTTTTCATTTTGTGTCCACGTGTGCCTCATAAAGACACGTAACTCAGATGTTCACAGTAGCTTTATTCATAAAAGTCAAAAACTAGAAGCTATAAGTAAATATCTATCAAATCTTGAATGGATGCACCGATTATGACAGAGCTATGCAATGGAATACTACTCAGCAATAACAAGGAAGGAAGTATTGACACGTGCAACAACACGGGTGAATCTCAAATACATGCTAAGTGAAAGAAGCCAAACAAAAAGGACTACATACTATAGGATTCCATTTATATGAGCTTCTAGAAAACTAAAACAATAGAATCAGAAATCAGATCAGTGGTTGCCAGAGGCCAGGGGTGAAGGCAGGGGAATGACAGCAAAGGGACGTGGGGGTGATGAGAAAATTCCATGTCATGTTTGTGCGGTGGCTACATGACCACCTCCATTTGTAAGTCTCGTGGAATGGTACATTTAAAACTTTATCCTATGTAAATTATACCTCCAGAAGGATTATTTTTTCTACAAATGGACCCAGACTCAAGAAACTATTTTCATATCCTTTGAGGTCAGGGCTGGCATTCAGCAAGTACCTGCTTGGTATAGCCAACCTTGTCAAAATACTGACATGTCTCCACACTGACTGGCACATCACCCCTGCCTGTGGCCTCTGAGCTAGCCCTGTGCCCCAGCCCTTCTCTGAGCCCCCTCCCTGGGGCCCGGCAACGACATGGTCAGCAGGGGCCCTCTGGATAGGCAGGGGTGGACATCGTTCCTGACTGTTGGGGGCCACACTGGGTAAAAGTGATACGGGGGGAAACAGAGCTGAGCTGAGCTCTAACTCAGCTGAGGGCCAACTAAATCGCTGCCAGGCCTATTTTGTTGAGATCATGCATTCTCAACAGGGGCGAAAGCTGATTCTTGGGGAGAAGGCAGAGTAAAAAATCTTAGATTTTATAATGGTCTGTGGCCCACCAAAGGTCCTCAGGACATGAACAGATGTGCAGGATATCTGTGGTAGTAACGTTTCACAGGGTATGGAGCAGTCAGGAAAAAATGTCTAAAAAAGGCTCCTCAGAGGGGCAACAATGAGAATAAGGTTGAGAAACGCTGGTTTAAAGGCAAGAACTCCATGATGGTGAGAACCAGGCCACCACAGCCCAAGCCCTCAGGCCTGTTCCCACCTGGGAGGTTTGCATACTCGGTGGGTCACTGTCATCGGCATGGTTTGGTGGGAAGTGGGAGACCAGGTGGGAATGTGGGAAAGAGGGAGCAGCCACACATGCCCTTGTGGCCTTCTTTACAGGACACCCCCTCATGGGAAAGCCAGTCACTCACTCTCCCTCCTATGAAACCCTTTAAACCTACTCAGCTCAGCACTCCTGAGGATCCTGGGGTGCCAGCACCTTGCTAAGCCTAGACTCTCTATATATAAACTCTGTGTGTGTGTGTGTGTGTGTGTGTTACACACACACACAAACCAAGTCTGCACACTCAGGTCTACCAAGGAGACAAGCAGAAATCAGGGACTTCCACCCTTTCCTCCCAAACATCCATTTTTCTTTTTCTGTTTCTATCTGGAGGCCACGATGGCAAAACCGCACACGGCACATGTGTAGTTTCCAGCTGGGGTTAAGTAATGAAGACAACTTCCCAATGAGAAGAAAGTAAGCACTGTGGCTGAGTCCCCTGCGTTGTCAGGCTCAGCCGAACCACAGCCTCCCTGGGAACGCTTGCTTTGTGTGCTGATGCATTATGACAATACTATAATTGTTCTTTCAGTCTTTCCCAGATATTTAATAACAATGTGAAGTGGGAGTCGCAAAGGTCAGTCCCACTGTAGAATGAGTATCAGTCTTATTGTCCTTTTCTGAATAGCATCTTCCATTTGCCAGGCTGTTCCGTGCCAGCGAGCCCTGGTGGTGGAGGCCTGGTGCTGTTACAGAAACAGCACCACCTACTCAGGGCAGAGGATTCTAATTTGTTAAATGGTCCAGTGCCACTGTCTGTCTACATCATCTGCATAAATACACACACAGGCACACACACAGACACACACACGCTCCTCCTGTGCTACCCATGCATTCAAGCCCATGAATGGAAAGAATATTAACTGCCAAGACCAGGGAAACTAGGTGCTACACATATTTGGCACATTCATTTGGGCAATTACTCTCGTGCTCTGGTTAGGTGAGAAGTGGAATTTTCTAGGACCTCACATGAATGGAGTCACGTAGCTATGTTAAAAACTTATTTAAATTTATTCTGAAAGCTCACAACAATTGGCAAATGGGAATCACTCTCAGCAGGATGCAGCCTCTGAGAGTGGAGCAAGGACTAGGCAGCGGCAGTGCCCTGAGCTCTCCTCTCTCCTTGGCGTGCTCTGGCTGCCCACCTGACCGTGGTAGTCATTTCACCTCCGTGAGCCTCCGCTGCTAGATCCATAAAATGGACCTAATGCACTGCCTGTCTGAGGACCAGACTCTCTTCCAATACCAAGATCTGTGATTCTCATTCTGAAGACATGTATCAGAAGGCAGCTTTCAGGAACCAATGGATTATCTGGGTATTTCAGTGCAAGAGTTGCTTAGAAGTCTGCATGCTCAGATAAGGCCAGGAGTAATGGCATTATAATTCAGAACCCATGTGATGCTGTTAGTAAATGTGCTTCATGTCTGGGCAGGGCTCCATTTGGTAACTCGGGCACCATAAAAGAGGGCAATGTAGCCCTGGCAGTCTGTGTCAGAGAGCAGCTTTGTACCTAATCCTCAGGGCATGATAGTTGCTAAGGAACCATTGAGATGCAAATGAATTGGCAAATACTTGGCAGCAAGATATCAGAAAAGGGTGGGGAGGGGATGCTCTGAACAAGTTAGTCAGGTGAGTGAAAGGAAAATTACTTTCTCCTGATTGGGAAAAGAAAACCAAGGGTTTTCATGCAGAGCAGCAGCATTGTGCTACTGTGTAAAAAGAAAAAAAAAAAAAAAAAACACTGTTCTTTTTCTGCTTGGCTGGGAGTAGAGGAAAGTTGGAGCCAAGAGCAGGGAACTTGGAAGGGCAAATGGATCCTTCCTGATGAACTCTAAACATATTTTAAATGTCTCTTTCTTAAGTGAGAAAGAGACATCTAAGGTATGAAGAGAGTAGTCTGCAAAGAACTTTGAAGATCTGCTATCTCATACAAGGAGAGGTTTCCCTCAAACCTAGATGGAAAAAGTACGCAGAAAACTGTGAATAAATATTCTACTGATGCAACACGGAAATTTCAGGGGAGACTAAGACATGATTGATAATGTGAAAAAGAGAGGAAATAAGCCACCTCATTATACCCATGAGTTTGCATTTCTTTCATTCTTGCTCTCTAATAGGTATCTAATTTAGATGCAATAGTTAAGTTCAGATGCTCTGGTATCTAAATTGGAACCCTGAGGGTTACAGTAAGAAGGTATAGCTTTTCGCCCATTGTTTTTTCATCTTGCCCGCAAATGGGAACCCTCTTCCGTCAGAATCTAGTTGAGACACCCTAGTCTAAAAATCACTTTGCCTTTAGCCAAACGACACTGCTGTCTGCCTATTCATCACTTTGAGTGTGATCAGGATGCTCAGGAATATACTTCCTACTGTCTCCAGACCTCACATCCAGGGTTTTTAACTGTCCCATCACCTTCAGTTTCCATTTTCCCCAGCTTTTCATCTCCAGGATCATCATAACCACAGCCACCTCCTCTGCCCTCCAGAGTTCAGGTTCTTTCCTGTACTACACATACCATTTCTCTCATGATGGTCCATAAACCAGCCACCCTAGGGAGACGGAATGGGTGTGGCAAACTCTCGCCTGCCCAGCACCCATTCCTGCTTCTCTTGGACAAGCACCCTGACACTTCTGTGACCAGCCCTCACCCATATCGGGCCAGGCAGCTAGGTGGGCCTGAGCTGCCCTTGCCCCCAACTGTGGGGATCCGTAGTCACATGACCCTAGGCTGGCCTGAGTGCATTACATCATCCTGGTGACAGTCTGATTCACAGAGAGCCGCAGAACCTAAGGGAAGCCAAGGAAACAAAACTTTCTGGGCTTCTCCTGGACTACAGGGAGTGAGAATTTATCATTCTCCTGAAGTTTGAAGAGGATGAGAGTCTGAGACTGCCAGCAGCCACACGACCATCTCGTGGGAGAGCTTGCCTGAGGACGAAGTCAGCACCCTCCGGCAGGCTCAATGGCTCTGCTGATTATTCTCCATTTGTCCCTGTAGATCTGTTCTCCACCTTCCCCCCCCCCCTTTTCTGTTCCCCAGGAGACTGACCTCTATGAACTGCACTCAACCAGACTTTCATGCCCTCTGTCTTCTTGTTGAGTTCATCCAACAGGAGGTGCTGGCAGGAGATGAGTAAGTGGAGGATAGAGTTCAGGGAATACAACCCCTCCTTCCCCTCCCCATGTATGATTTGGGCAGCCTCTGCGCTCTATGTCCAGCTGCTATCGGGGAGCCCCTCTCTCGTGCTCTGGCTCATGCCACATCCTGAGACCCCTGAGGACCACTGGAGCTTTCCACCGTTGTCCCTCCCTGGGTGTATCCCACTCGTTATTGGTTCCTTAATCCTGTTCATACCTCTGTAAAGAGTCTCTTCATTAAACGCTCCTCAATTAACCCTTTGAGAGTGCTGTCTATTTTCTGCCAGGACCTTGGCTGATACAGACACAGAGCTAAGGACTGAAAAAAGGGAGACTGAGTCCTGAGACAGCATTGGTGCCCCAGAGATAATCATAACTTAAGTCTCAAACTGTCTAGCAATGACAAGTGTCAGTAACTACCCCCTACTTTTTGCTTTCCTCTAGCTTGAGTTGAATATCTGTCACTATAAGATATTGCTAATAAAATAGGCAAAGCCCCTCCCCTGAGGGAGAGCCCTGGATGTCCACGTGCATGACACACGGAGACAGAACAGCTATCGGTCTCAGTTTCTCATTCCTACCCACTCCCATCTCTCTGGCAACATTCCACCCATGCTCCAAGGAGTCAGTCTCTCTCTCTCTCTCTCTCTCTCTCGTGCACACACACACGCACTCCTTCCCCAAACTCTTCCCATTGGAAGCATGACCCTCTCATGTGGTTTCTCCTAGCAGCTGATGTGTACCCACATCTATCAGAGTCCATCATATGTCCTATTACAGCTTGCTGTCTGCGTGGCTCTGTCCCCCCACCAGTCTATTAATCAGTGAGCTCCCTAAAGGGAAGGCTGTGTCCTCTTTATCTTCCTGTTTTCAGTTTAGAGCACAATATTTCTCATGCAGATGCTCAATAAATGTGTTCTGAGTGAGTACTCATGAAACTGGTGGCTCCTAGGCAATGCTGACAGTTGTCTCTCCGCTCCCACTCCCCATTTGTCTCTTGTTGAATGGGGGGCTCTGCAGCCTACGAGTGGCTCAGCCCTCACTTGGACACCCCATGGATGGGGCTGCATCCATCTTGGTTCAGCCAGACTGGAAAAAAATTTCTATTCAAGCCAAAATCTATCTCCCACGCAGAGTAAACCTAAGTCTGCTTGCTAAGAGTACTCTTCAAGTATTCACAGATGCAGAGGGGCCCTCCCCTCATTTCAAGTTGCCCAAGTTTGCACCCATCACTGTCAATCATGTCACTGTTCACTCCCTTTATAGCTCTTCCCCAAAATTATATTATACAGCTTTTGTCTTCTTAATGACTGTCTGTCCCCTTAGTAGGGTATATGCTCTCAAGGGCAGGAGCATACCTGTTTTGTGCACACTGCCAGGTGCATAGTAGGAGATTAAGAGATATTTGTGGAATGTTGAATGAATAAGATACCATATCTCCTCTCTCTCCCCAGCCTTCCCTTAAGTCCCTTTCTAGTTTTCTATAAACTATTTTTCTTCTACTATTTCTCCTAGAATATTTTGGTTATCAGCTGCATAACAGACCAACCCAAAACTTAGTGGTTTTTCACAATGACAACATTTATTTCGTTCATGAATCTGCAATTTGGACAGGGCTCAGTAAGGAAAGCTTGTCTCACCCCAGTCAGAGTGAGCAGGGGGGGCTCGTAGGATGGGGCTGCAACCACCTGAAGACTCACTCCCTCATGCCTGGCATTTGATGCTGGCTGTAGGGCAGAATTTGAGCTGGGGCTGTGGCTAGAGCATCTACACGGCCTCTCCATGTTACCTGGGTTTCCTTACAACATGGTAGCTGGGTCACAAGGGCAAGCATCACTGGAGAGAGAGAGCTAGGTGGGAGCTTGTCATCTTCTATGGCCTCACCTTCAAAGTCATGCAGAATTGCTTCTATCATATTCCATTCATTACAGTGAGTCATGAGGCCACCCCCTATTCAAGGGGAGAGGGATTAGCTCCATATTTGGATTGAAAAAGTATCAAAAAACTTGCAGACATGTTTTAAATGACTACATAGGATGTGATCTCAGGTTTTTAATTGTTCCTCATTTCTTTTCTTTGCTATTATTCACTACGTTAGCACACAGTTATCGGCACCTCCTATGTGCCATGTGCTAGGGATGCCACAGCAATCAGGACAGAGCTCACCTTTCAGGGGCTCACGGAGCCATGAGCTACCTACAGAACAGTGTGCACTGTGCTCCCACAGAGGGAGGCAGACACGGCCGTGGGAGGGGGTGCCCAGAAGGCCACCTAACCCTGTCTGGGGCAGGGGAGGAAGGATTCCAAGAGGAAGTGTACATTGTGGTGAATTCTGAAGAATAATTTAGAGTTAGCCAAGAAAAGTACGGTGAGAAATGCAATGCAAGCAGAGCAAGCAGGTACAGACCCAGAAGCACACAAGGTAGAAGGGTCAGGTTGGCCTCTGCAAGGATGAAGGAAAAGGGATGTCCAGAACATGTGCAGCTGTGCAGACGTGTGCCTGCAGGCATGTGTGCATATACCTGGGCCTGCATGGAGCTGAGGAAGGAGGTGCCACTGGACAGGAAGGCAGGAGGAAAGGAGGAGCAAGATGATGAAGGGAATTGCAGAGGTCCCAAAGGCCTAGGGAGCTAGCAAGGGATTCACACATGTGATGGTCAGACAAAACCAAATACCAAGCTATGGTCTGACAACCAAGATATATTCTGACCAGTGCCCACCACAGGCCCCTGGGCACCTGCGCAAAACACGGTGGATTTTCTGATGATACTGACACCGTTACTTGTCCCAAAGCTTACGGGCTATGTCCCACTACCCCAAATCATTTGGATGCATTGTCGAAGGAGCTGGCAGCACCCCCAGATGGGCTTCCAGTCCAGGAGCAGACAGCCCAGGCCCTCAGGAGCAGACAGCCCAGGAGGAGCCAGCACAGACACATCAAGAGCAAGAGCTCATGTGAAACCACCTGGAATGAGGCCCCTTCCCTATCCCCCATCCCAGCTCACCTCCCAGCTCCAGCCTCAGTGTCAATGAGAAAGCCAAGAGCAAAGGTCCTATGTTGATGTGCTAGAAAAATAGCAAGAGGAAAACAACAGAACAATTAACTGCAGGGCCCAGCTGCCTTTCACAGATAAGGCATTCTCTCCGCTGCCACTGTCAATGAAGCCACCTGCAATTATTCCCCATCCTCCTGCTCCGTCCTTTCCATAGTTACAGCCCCCAGGGGGACTGGCCACTGTCCAGTGAGACTAGGATGCTGAGGGGTTTCTCTCCTCCCATCCCCCCCCCCCGCCCCGTGTTCTTCCACACTCAAAGCTTATGCTGAATCCCAGCGTCCTCCTCTGATGTCATGAAGTCTGCACCTGGCCAGATGGACGAGAGCAGCCAGAGCTCAAGCAACAATGAGGCCCCAGGCCCGAGGCAGGCAGGGCAGGGTCCACAGGGAAGAAGCCAGAGAGGTGCCCAGGATGAAGACCAGCAGCTGGGCCTTCCTCTGGAAGGCAGGAGTGTAGAGGGAGCTCCAGGAGACCTGCACTGTGCCCTCCTCCCCCTACACCCACCGAGAGCCAGGCACAGATGCCAAACTGCAACCATCTAAGCAACACAACTCACCAAAGACGAGAGCCAGATGGACATGCAGCAAAAAGAAAACCAATAATGGTCACGATGGTGTTCTGACTGTCGGGGGCACATGGAGGAGGCAATGCGCAAACAGGAAAATGCAAACCGGGAAGGGAAAAGGTTTTCCTCCAGCTGCGGACACAGGTGGGACAGTGCCAGGGAACGAGAAGAGAGCCTGGCCATAGGGCCCAAGCGTGGACACCAGAGCAGGACTGCCTGGTACCTCTGGCAGCACCTGGCAGTACAAGGATTAACCAGCTCATGGTTAATAAATGCTCCCTGATTTAGTCCACAAATAAGCAGTGCTGAGTGGAAAAGGTGGAGAACTAACTGGTAGGCAGAGGCCTGGGGAGTTTGACAAACTTTGGTTTGAATCTTAGCTTTTGAGCCAATTAACCTTTCACAGCCACAGCTTCCTCATCGGCAAAATGGGAGAAAGAATGTTTAGATACTAAGGGTATGGGGACCAATACACATAAAGGGTCCAGCATATGGCAAATGCTAAATGAGTGGGTGGGAGCATAGTCTAGTGCTGGCTCTAGTGTTGCCAGGCTGCAGGATTCCTAAAAAGTCTCTTCCCTTCCCTAAAACTTGTCTCCAGTTCTGCTTCCGACCTGTCAAGACTGCAGACAAGCCTGACCCCTCACCAGCTCTCTCAAGTTTAACGGAGTCAGTCCCAGGAACCTTGGAAACTAGTGCCAAGCTACAGCCTTGGGGCCCTGCGCCCCTCACCTGCCCCCTCCTCTCCTGCCCGCCTGCCTCGGCCAGTTTCTCTGCTCATTATCACCTTTACCAGGGGATGGAGAAGCAGAGCAAGGAGGTTAAATTCAAATCAGTCATTTTGTCACTTGCTGCCAGGAGGTGGGAGGGGAGAGATGAGAGAGGTAGGACCTCAGGTGCAATCTGTGGGCAGAAATCAGTCCTTGTAATTCTCAGAAAAATGTCCTCTATGTTCCCAGGTGGGCCCAGCTCTCCTACAGAGAACTCTGGGGGAATCTTCTGCAGTGGCCTCCCTAAGAGCTGCTAAGTGTATTGTCTATGGGTGCTGAGACCTCACCTGACCTGGAGGAACACCTGTACTGGGGCGAGGGGGAAACAGGGCCTCCTCCTTTATCACCTTTTTTCCCCTCTCACAAGTAGATAATCCTGGAGCCTGAGTCACCGGCAGGGTTATTACAGTGTAGGAAAGGGCCCCCAGATCTGCCGCTCTGGGTTTCTCCCACAGAGCTAACACTGCGCGCTTGCTGGAGTGTGAGTGAGTAGGTGAATGAGATGCTTTTCCTGTCTGGAACCCTGGCAGCACAATGAGACATACCCATTTGCTAGGCTGTGGCAATGAAACGTTCTCCTTCACCAAGTTAGCAGCAAACTTACAAGCCAATTGCTCTGAGAGGCACCCAGCAGATAATTCTACCTGGTGCCAGTGGGAGGTCCTTAGGACAGGGTCTCCCTCATCAGGGAACCAGGCTGAGACCCTTCCTGATGCTGGCCACGCTCACCCTCGCTGATCTCTGATGCTTGAGAATCAGGTCATAAGCTGCCTCCTGCACAACCCCACCAGCCTGTGAGGACCCATGCCCCACCCACAATTCGCCAGGGTCACCATGCTCCAGACTGGACTTTACCCCTGCTTGCTTCCACCTCTGCTTCTACTCCAGGGTGTGGCCCCCCTCCAGTCCCTGCTACTCTCTCCACCGTAATGCCCTTCCTCCAGTCTGGTTCAACTAGGAGAGGCCTGAGGCACAGCGAGGAAGAGAGCTAACCTGCATCCGGTTGCTGCCTGTACCTTGAATTGGATGACAAGTGGTTTTCCACTAGCAAAGAAGAACCAATCCACTGCTTTCCAGACCTCCCTGAAAAGTGTGTTCCCATCTTTCTAACCCCCAGAGGTATGGTCAACAGAAGCCAGTAAGGTGCTCTAAGACATCAGGCATCAGGGATCTCTGATGGAGCAAGTGGCCTTGACCTGGCCACTCAAAGCCCCCCTCTAAGCCCAGTCAAACTCTCTGACCCAAGGGCCCTGCCTATAGCGGCTACTTGAAATGGAATCTGCAGAAGAAGCTGAGGAATTTCTCGTGCAAAATTTTGCTTTTAAATATGAAATCTCTCCCAAGGTGTTATTTTATTATTATAGTAATTTCCTCTGAAGGGCAGACATCCAATGCTCTGTTTCTCCACCATCTTTGGAGACATGGGAATCTAATGGAGATATTCAAGTTGCTTAAGTGGCTAGTGCAGAAGAGGGAGACATAAAGGGAGCTCTTCCAAGGAATGCAGACCCCAGGTATCCAAGTGCAGGGATGTAGTCTAGACAGTCAAGTGGGGACAGGTAAGGCATCGGGTACCCAGGCCCATCTCCTTTGGTGACACTAGTCTGCTGATCATTTCTCCTTTGGTAGGGCTGTCCAGGGCAGGAAGAGGAGCAAAGATGCCAGTTCTGCTGGATTCCTTATCAGAAACTGTGTGCAGTACAGGTCTCCAGCCCCGTGTCTGTGTGCGGAGGGTGGGAGGTAGGAGGAAGGGGCAGGTAGGGAGCTACAGGAAAACCAAAGCCTGAACTAAAGTGTTGAGATTATCCAAACATTTCTCTCATGACCAGAAACCTGAAGTCCCCAGTAGTCAATGGAGTACCCAACGGCCAGTGGCAGAGTCGGCATCAGAGCTCTTCCCACCCCAGGGTTCCAGCTGATATGAATCTTCCTTCATGCAAATGTGGAGCACTGTGGCGTGGTTAAGAACACAGACTACAGAATCTGACTGCCTGGATTCAAATCCAGGCTTGGCCACTCACTAGCTATGTACCTCAGTCTTCTCATCTGAAAAATGGGAGAGGGGTTGATAATAATAATACCTACCTGATAGGCTGTTGTAAGGACGAAGTAAACTATTTTATGTAAAGCACCTAGAACAGCACACCTGTTAAGTGTCAGATACCATCAGCAGTTTTCAAATATACTGGTGCCAGGCTGTCTACATCTGAACCATCAGGGCCCCTGGTTAAAATTGCAGATGCCCAGGCCATTCTGACTCAGTCAGTGCATAATGGGGCAGGACCCATCAGGATTTCTGACTGCAGTCTGGTCTAGAACCATTCCCCTGGGCAGTGCTTCCAGGAAGCACTTACTTCAGGATCTTCTGGGGGATCCATTAAAAATGCAGACGTTCAGGATCCATTCAGTTTTGCTGAACTTTTAGGGTTAGGACCTAAAATTGCCCAGGTGACATATAGGCTACCTGAAGTCTGATATTCACTGTCTGAGATGATAGTCTCCTCTTTGGACTTTCAAACTTGCCTCTACCTTTTGCTCATGCTGGAAATACACTGTGCTCCTAAATCTTAGTGATACTAAGAACGCTTAGGGATTACCTAAAAATGGTTTTTTAAAGTTGGTAATATAAATGTATCCTTGATTTTAATAGCATCTTTCTTTTTAATCTAATACAGAGTATGCCCTCATATCAGATGTTATGTGTTCCAACTCCTAAGGTTGGAACAGGTGGGCATCATAACCCACTAGAATGGAGGAAAACACTGTGGCTAGGTGGACTGGGTGATTTCCCAAGCGACAGAGCTGGGAGACAAAAAGCCAGGTGGAGTACTCTGGCTTCAAGATTCTGCTCTCTATCTCCACCCCAGGTTGATTCCAGCACGAACCTCATGGCCAGACCCATTCCTGACCCGACAACTCCTTCCATTGTCCCAAGTTCATTCAATCAACGAGAGAACAGGCAGTTTCCAGTAAATGGGTCCACAGGCTAGATCCAGAGGAAGGGGTTATTCTTCTGTCCCTTCTCCTCCAGCCCAATTTGCTTTATCAAAGATTTCTTCTTGATGGGTAAAATTAAATTAGGGCCATACTGTGCCTCTGATTCATGGGATTTTCTTAAGGTATATCTTGGTAATAATGACTCATCCTTGTTGAGGGGACAGGGCAGGGGCTCTGAGATTGAGTCTGGGTCTGCACATGTCAACAAAATGCAGGAGGGGCTGGGGCAGGATCCCATGTGGCCTGGCTGTCCCTCCCCATGCTTGAGGGCATCACCAGCTGCTGGTAGCTCTGCTCCACCAACCCAGAAGGTTTGAGCTGGGGCTGAGTCCCGACCTCTGCAGTTGTTGACATTGCCAAGACTTTTCCCAAGCAATTGCCTCGAGCTTGCATTGCCCTATGTCACCAGCATTTCACTTGTGGCTTGAGGAGGTCCCTCCACAAACACTGAGTAATAAGCAATCTTTCCACAACACACAGAAAATAAAATCAGCTAATAGATGAATTTACTTTCCTTTCTTGGGCATTTTAAAAAAATCTTTGGCACCTGCTACTGCTTTGTAGGCTCAAGCATGCTCATGGACACCTAAAACAGATACACACATGGCAAACAAATATTAACAGAAAAAATGCAGAAGCAGATAATCACTGCCCAACCTGGTGGCCTGTTGTAGACACATAGGCTAGGTTGTAGTTTACCACCACGAACCTGCAATGGAAGCTTAACTGAATCCAAAATGTGTACAATGAAATTCAGTGCCCTCGCATTTCAAGGTGGGCCACGCCACAAAGGGGCACAGTAACTCAGCAGTGTACTCATGCATCAGCAATGCCTACTGAGAACCCACCACTTGTCAAGCCCTGAGAAATCTACCACCCAAATACGTGTGGACATTCAAGGGTGCCAAGCCCAGGACTTCACTCTAAGTTACACCAAAGAACTGGTCTTCTGGGAGTGTTCTAGTCAGCCAGTGTCGCACACACTGAGGCCACCTGCAGGTGCATGGCCATTCCCTGGCAACAGTGGGTGGAACTGGGAGAATGCTGCCAGAATTAGCAATTCCAGGTTGCTGCCTTCCAGAAGGGCCAACATGCGTAGTCCAGGTATACCCCACTCTGAGGATGGGTGTCTGCTGCAAACCCAACATGTTCCTGCCACTGTGGAAGCAACCTCAGGACAAGCCCAGGTTTCCAGGTCCTATCCCAAAAGGCACAAGCCAAGGGGCAGCTCAGAGAATGCAAGTGGTTACCTTCACCCCACAGACACCAACAGTCCATTCTTAACAAGCTCTCAGAGCCAGTATGAAACGGTACTGGCTTGAACAAGCAGTTGTTTGCTGGGGGCTGAGGAAAGAGGCCTGGCTTTGTGTCCAGAGGGCCAGGGGATGTCAGCGTCCCTGCTCCACGGCCTGCCTTGCTTCCTTTTGAAAACAGACTTTAAAAGCCCCAGACAGCCTTTCCCTGTAGTGATATTTCTCTCCTCACAGAGCAGAACCAGCTGGAAGTGGGGAAGGGTGGGTGAGAAGGAGGGAAGGGAAGCTCTCTTTCAGTCCTGGTTTCCCATACCCTAAGCCAAGTGGCTTTCTACCTGATGATACGTCAGTTAGAGCCCCTTCCCCTCCTCTGCCCTCTGGCCAACAACGGGACCCTGCCCTCCCTCCTTCCACTCAGGAAGAGGGCTCCTAGGTTCTGCCCTCCTTCTTTCTACTTGGAAAGTGGGCTCCTAGGCCCTGTGTCCCTCTGGCCCCATCTCCCCACTTGGCCCGTGACTGCTGCTGTCCCTTAGTCCCTGCTCTGGCGTGTGCTGAGGACTTGCGTGGTCCCAGAGCTGCTTGCCCTGGATTGGCAAAGCCCAGCTGAAATTCCCCCAGAGACTTGGGGAGCGGCGGGGAGCAGACAGACACACAAGTGGCTGAAACAAGCAATGAGAGGCGCCCCCTGGCCACCGCCGACTTTGGAGGGATCTGCTGTCTGTTGCAAGCAGCTCATTGATCCACTTTTCTGATAATTATTCCTCACTCATCACAAACCAAATGACGCTGGCCCCGGCCCAGCCAAGCAGGCGGGAAGGCGCCCCGTGTGTGGAGAGTAGAAAATGAACCTTCCTGTGTTCATTCTAGGAGAGGAAGGAGTGAATGGTGTGTACTATCCCTGCGCACTGAGCAGGGACGAAGGGGCTGCTTTAATATTCTGCTGAATGTGGTGTTTCTTTTAACCCTTGCTGGAGAGATTGTGAGCCCACAGAGTCAGACTCCTTCTTGCCAGGCCACTGGCAAAGTTTCCCCACCTGGACCGGAAGAAGCCACAGCTCCAAGGAAGGTGGCTCGAGAAAGCCTGGTGCCAGGGCCCTGTATATCAGGCTGGGTG
This sequence comes from Eulemur rufifrons, assembly GCF_041146395.1. Taxonomy (NCBI): domain Eukaryota; kingdom Metazoa; phylum Chordata; class Mammalia; order Primates; family Lemuridae; genus Eulemur; species Eulemur rufifrons. The sequence continues at coordinate 121,069,420 of NC_090989.1, forward strand.
CCGGCACAATGGTCCCCCACAGCCAGTGCTGGCCAAGCAGACAGGGAGCTCTGTTTAGCCGAGAAGGGGGTCTAGGAGGAAGCCCAGGATGTCCTGATGCCTCATGTTCTCCCACACATATACTCTCCAAACTAGTTCGCCTCTTTGCATGGGGACCCAAGGCCCACTGAGGGGAACTCAATGCCAAGACCAGCCTTCGCAAAATGAGCACCCAAGTGCTCTCCGAGACCCAGCCACTGACTCTCTGGAGGTGCAAAGAGCAGCCGGCCGACCCTGCCTCAGACCGGCACGACCTTCCCGACGCTATGAAGTCCGGTTTCCAATCGCCCTTTGCAAATGCTCTCACCTGGGCTTTTCTTGCCGGGTTTTGGGGTGTATATGCCCTTGAATTTCCTATTTCAACTGCTCCCGCACGTGTCTCTCCATAAGTCAAACCCAAGCATCCCTACGCCGGGGTGTTGACCGCGCTCGGCTCCAGTCCCCTGCCCATTCCAAAAAACAACCCCCTCCCTAGAAAGATCAGCAACCCAAGAGGGCAGTGGGAGGCCAAGGGCAGACAAAACGCCACCTTCGGAAAAGCAAGGGAGAGCTTCCTAGGCATTAATCGCCGCACCCCCGCGCCGCCACTGGAACAAACGAGGGATGTGGTGGTCTTCTCGAAAACGCAAGGGAATCTTAGCCGCGCCTGAGGGCCTGGAATGTCCCCCAGCTTCGCTTAGAGAAGGGCAGCGCTTTCCCGAGCGGTGGGGGGCTCCAAACCATGGTGTTTGGGGGGAGTTTCTACTGGGCAACCGGGCAGTTTCGGGAGGAACGGGTAGCAACCGAGCGAGCTCGCAGATGGGAACGCGGGGCGGGCGCCAGGACCTGCGTCCCTTTGGCCAGCTCGGAGTCCCCCCGCGGAGTTCCACCCTGAGCCGGACGCCGGGAAGCAGGGCTGCTAGCCGGACTGCGGCAGAGCATCACCCCCAGAGTTGCTTCCCTCGCGACAACTCCAGCTCCGCTCTCCAGCGGGGCTGTGTTCCGGGAGGCGGCCGCGGCCGCCGCTCGGCTGCGAAGGATGGGGGCGGGGGAAGAGGGCGGGAGGCGGGGAGCCTGGCCGGGATTTCCCACAGGGATTCGCGGGCGCAACTGAGCGCCCGGGCTCCCTGCTGCGCCAGGCACTGTGTCCGCCGAGCGCGCTTTCCCGGCCACTAGCCGGAAGGCACAGCGGAGGCTGAGCTAGCAGACAGTGTCGTGCCCGCCGGCTCCGGGCTACCCAGTCTCCTCTCTGGGGCGGGGGGAGGCTGGGCGAGTTTAAGGAGGACCACTCACCCCAGTCCAGCCCTGTTCCAAGCTCAAGAGGCTAAAAGGATGTCCACCTCGCACCGACAGACCCTGAAAAGGTGCAGTCCCGCAGGCTCCCGGACCACCAGACTGTTCCCCGAACTCAGCCCCTCTCCTTCGGCGGCCACTTGCTGAGTACCAGGGCAGGGTTTCTCCAGCCCCCGCGCGCAGCACTTGCTCGCGGAGCCCAGAGAGGAGACTCGGTGGACTGCCAGCTGGGGAAAGGGAGGTGGCGCGCGGCTGCTCTGAAGCGCATCGGTGCCAGGGATAGGAAAGGAGCTGACCGGCGCCCGTACTCCAGGAGCCGATGGCCCGAGGCGCCCTTTCCTCCTAGACGCCCAGCTCTGCCCAGAGCTAAGCAGCGTGCACCGCAATGCAGCGGGCTCCGCGCTCTCGGAGCAGAGGCTGCGGGTGACCGAGACTGCCAAAGAGTGCCGGGGTGCGGGAGCCGGGGTACTCCGCGAGCCAGCTTCGGTCGCTAAGAGCCAGCCGGGGCCGCGCCGGTGGGTGCCGCCCTAGCCCTGCGCCCGGCCGTGGCAGAGGCTCCTAGACCGCCTTGCCCTCAGGTCCCGGGATGCGCGCAACGCGAAGCAGCCAAAAGAAACCCCGCGAGCCGCGAAGCACAGCGGCCCCGAGGCTGCAGCCACCAGCCGCCAACTTGCTCCATGGAGGGTACATTACCTTCCATCGCGGCCACTGCGGATGCCAGTAGGAGCAGCAGCAGGCAATCCAGGGCCATCGCCGGCCGGCGGCCCCCAGGCCGAGCCCAAGCCGAGGCGGCCGCGCGGGGAGGGCGCCGCGTCCCGGGGCGCCGCTGCGCTCCCCGCCGGTGGCTTTTCCGTATCCTTTCGCGCTCTCGCCGGGACCCGGCTCCCCGGAGCGCTGCGTGGGCGTGGGCGGGAGTGTGCGCGCGTGGGGCGGTGCGGGCGCGCGTGGGTGTGGGTGTGCATGTGTGTGTGTGTGTTTATGGGAGAGGTGGGTGTGTGCCTGCGTGTGTGTGAGAGACAGAGAGAGGGCGAGGGAGAGCGAGCCTGGGAGAGCGCGCGAGCGTGTGCGTCCTGGTGTCACATAGCGAGCTACAGCGGAGCCTACGAGAGGACGGAGCCGGCCAGACTGACGGGGAGGGAGCGGGATCCCCCACCATCAGCTCTCTCCCCACCCCTAACACCTCCTGTCCAATCAAGGAATCAAACCTGCAAAATTCCCCCGTCCAATCAGGCGCGAGCACCTCCTTACACTGGCATTGTTAGTTTAAGAAAAACTTTTGCTTGCAAGGCTGTGCGGGAGGGCTCGGAAGGGGCTAGGAGGGGTGTGGGCTCCCCCTCGTGGTGCTCTCGGAGAACCGCACCGACCCGCCCTCACTCCCCGCATCCCAGACTTCCCGGCCCTGCGAAGGAGCCTGTTGAGACCTCTTGCCCTTGCAGCCCTCCCAGGACTGGATGAGCTTTAAACAATCAAATTGGTCTCCTTTCATCTTCGCAGCAACAAGAGTACCCTGACCACTCAGTGCCACTCCCTTGCCACATCCTCTGCCCCGCACCACAGTACTTTGCCTTCTGTGAATAGCAGGGAACAGTATTTACTAATCCACCTTGTTGTTTGTGGATCTCCCCTTATTAAAATGGGGTCTGCATTCTTGGGATTCGTGTCTATTTTGCTCACTACAGAATCCCCAGTGCCCAGAACAGTGCCTGGCATGTGATAGCATGTATCTCTTGAATGAATGATGCTGTTCAGAGAATCTGTGGGCTGCTGCTCCAGTGCCCGCAGGGTGCGGCCAGGCTTCCTGTCCAACTCCTCGCTGTTCTTTTCCGGCAGAAGCCTCTAACTGCCTTTATTGCTCACTTCCAGTGCACTCTGTGAACATCCAGGGGGGCCCTGACCCCAGAGGATGGCATCAGGTGGGAGAGACCGGCAGTCACACTGTCAGCTGTAAAACAGCAGAGAAGGCAATGGGGATGGCCCAGGGTCATGCAAGGTGAGGTGCACAGAGGAGGGTACTGTTGCTGTAGGCTGGGCCTTGAGTGTGTGTTGGAAGGACTTGCTTAGGTAGCAACGGGGGGACAGGGCGTTAGAGTTAGGAGCAGGTCTCCCAAGCTCAGATCTGACAGTGTCACCTTCTCTTCCTGTTTCTGAAAGAAACAGAAGGGCCAGAGAGTTCTAGATCAGGAGCCCACTTTGAGGCTGTTATACGTTATGCTGGAGAAGTGTCCTTCCCTCCTCACCACTTCCCACCATATACCTGATGATGGTCTGGCCCTGCAAGGTCAGGGAGGACCACTAGGTCACCCTCCTCTTCCGCCGCCCTCCCCACTGTGGGGGCAGCAAGCCTTTCCCCAGAGTTGTTAATGAGTTGACAGTGGGCAGAGGTGATAGCTCTCTTTTTGATGACTCTCCTTGGGCTTTTCTATTAATAAATCAGTTCCCCGCCCTGCGTGATTAGTCTCTTTGCTGGGAATGCTTCCCCTGCACCTCAGCCAGACTCAAGTCCCCTCTTTCTGACAATTCTTTCCTTCCCTGCTCTGATTCAGGCCGCCTCCCTCTTTGCCTGCCCTCCCTCCCACTCCCCTAGCACCTGCAGGGAAGATGCCATGGACCTCCACTGCCTCATCATCTACCTTCACGCCATGCCAGCTGCCCTCTGCCCCACCACAGCACCAACTGTGTCCTGTGTCTCTGAAGCAACCTGATGTCCCCTGGGTAACAACCTGCTCCTCGTTATCTATTGTCCCCCTGGACCCTCAGCACCCTCTAACATTGGTGACCAGTAGTTCTTCTGGGGCTGTGGTCCCCCTTTCCATGGTCCTGTTTCCCCTCCTAGCTGTCTTACCACTTCTTACTGTTCCCTCTGTTACCTCTTCTACTGTCAAAAGAGGCATCCCCCAAGCCTGCCCTTCCTGGGTGCAAGGGCAACTCCTTGGCAGCTTCACCTGCTCTCCTGCCTCCCACCAGCCCCTCATGCATGGGTCCATGAGTGAGTTTCAGCTCTTTCCTCCCTTTCATGACATCATTGTCTCTCAGGAGGCAGGCCTGGTGAAGCCACCCTCTGCCATATCCTCCTCCTGATACCTGTGTCCCAATCCCAAGCATCCATCCGAGTTCCAACCCACACTACCAGTCCCTGGACAACTGGAGAGTCACTGAATGGCGGCCCAGCTTCTGCCTGCTTCTGTCTCTAATCTCTCTGAACTCTGCTGCCAAACTTATCTTTCTCAAGCCCAGCTTGATCTTATCTATTCCCGCACACAAACCTAGTTGCTCCTCACTGTCTGCTGCAGAAAGACTAGCCACTCTGGCATGGCGTTCAGACTTATCTGCAAGCTCCCTGGAACTGCCAACTCAGCCCAGACACTGCCAGACTTTTCTGGGCCTGGGGTGCTCAGCCAGCTTGACCTCCTCGCTGTCCCCACGTCTACACCAGGGGTAGTCACACACTCGCCCACTTACTCAACAAACATTTACTGAGTGCCTGTGATGCACCTGGCAGGCCCTGGGTGAGGCTGTGGGAACACAGTAGACACAGCCCTACTCTGAGGGAGCTTACTGTGTGCTGGAGGGACAATTAAAAAATAGGCAAGGGCATGTCAGGTGATGAGTAGGACTCTGGAGAATAACAGAGCAGGGGAGCAGCGAAAGGTGATAGTGGGTGGTTAAACACAATGGCAATAACTCCTGTTTATTGAGGACCTTCCGCATGCAGCACTGGACTGGATATTTACTTGCAAAGTGAGTTGAATTTCCTGCCCTCTATTTCTACCCAAATCCCACCTCTCCCAGGAAGCCTTCTCTCTTGTCCCTTTCACCAACATCCTCCTGTTACATCTCTGTGTGGGTATAGCCAGAGGCCCTTCCAGACCTGACTGAAGATCTGACCATCATCCAACTGCAAAACACCACACCTGGGAGGGCCCTCTGGGCCCACCAAGCACAGGGATTCCAAGGACAATTCTGCTAATCTTTCAGCCTGTGCCAGGATAATTAAAGGAGACTCGGCAGCTAGGTCCTCTAAAAATACTGATCCCTAGGCCTCATTTGTTAAGATTTTAAATCAGTGGGGATGAGATAGCCCCACAAGTGTGATTTTATAGCACCCTCCTCCCCAGTTGGTTCTGCTGCTCAATGAGGCTTGGAAGCCACTGTTCTTGGTCCGGGGGTTGAAAACTGCACCAAGGCCTTCTCAGGAGGTACCCAGGTGAAGTGCAGGGGTGGCCAAGGGGTGAGGCTTCAGACCTCACTTCTGTTCCCGCAGCTTTTGTTTGTTTGTTTATTTTACTTGGTGTCTCCATCTGGTTTTATCTGAAGGAAGTGTTCTGCATCAGGAAGAGGGGAGAGGGGAAAACTAGGAAGGATTCAAGGAGCGGGTTGGATTGGGGTGGGCTAGGAAACATCAACTCTGAAGGATGTGAAGAAAACAGCACTGATGACTTTTAAAACATGCCAATGGCTTAGGTAAAATAACGTCAGTTTAGGGCTGCTTGTTAATTTCCCTAATAACTCAAAGGATTGACTTCTCTTGAGCAAGTTAAATATTAATTTAGCTGTGCAGCAGATTGATCTTTCTTTTGCAATGGGTTATAATTTGTAAGTATCCCTGAAAGCGCCATTGGTTTGGGACTCCAAGCCTGGGTGCCTTTTTCCCTACAGCATCTCCTCGACTATTTTTTCCTCTCTAATGTCAAATGCTCACTTGTTTTCTGATTAATCACTTGGCTGTTTGATATCACTAAATCACTCCTTCAAAGCAACAGATGCTTGCGGCTAAGCCCAGCAGCTGAGGGCTCTCAGGCACCCAAGGGTGACTGAACCCTTTTGCTAAGACTCAGAGGCCCATCTGACAGTTTTGGGGCAGCCAACCAGTTCACTCCAAACAGTTTCACATCTAAATGGTTGGAAAGCAAAGCAATTGCACAACTTCCCTTGATAATTCCACCCATTATAAAGCTACTCTATTAGAAAGTTTCTGCTCACCTCTAACCTATATCCCTTTTGTTGTACTTTAACCCTGTTTTCTTCATTCTACTTGTTAGTAGAGAGAGTAGACAAATAGTGATTATCCTGAAGATGATCATAAACATGTCTTGTACATGAGAAGATATTGTTGCCCCTATCCCATCTTTTCCTTAATAAGTATTACTTTATTGCAATATGAAAGATTTAATTACATACCCCATGACCTAGGGTACCTTTAATTAGCTTCTTGGGCCGCAAGACACATTTTCAATTCTTTTTTGAATTGAAGGGTTAGGGTAAGGATTAGGGTAAGGGTTAGGGTAGGGTTAGGGGTAGGGGTTAGGGGTAGGGGTTAGGGGTAGGGTTGGGGTTAGGGTTGGAGTTAGGGTTGGGGGTTGGGGTTAGGGCTAGGGTTAGGGTTAGGGGCAGGTGGATCCTTTAAGATTCATTTAAAACACTTTAATATGGATAATAGATGAGTAACAAAAAGCTTCCTCTTCATCTTTTGTTCATTCTTTCAACATTTATTGAGCAGCAATTCTGTGCCAGTTGCCTGCAAAATGCTGGGGACTCAGTGATTCCTGGGACCCAGCCCTCTTATTAAGCGTCTCATGGTCTCCCGAGGAAAACAGGTAAAAAAAACTGAAATGCATTGTGGGACTTTTCTTCCAAAATGGCCTCTGGCTAGAGGCTTCCAACAAGCCTCTCCTTGCTTCTCAGGAAAATACCCCAGCAAATACAGACAAATATGAAGTCTTATATAACAAGATGAACAAACACTGGCAGACAACCTAATTGCCAGGATGTGGAAGAAACTGACAATACTTATGAGGCAAATGAAGCTGGACTGAGAAAAACCTATCGAGCACATATATGACACATGCCAAGTTCTCTTCTCTAAAGAGAAACTACTTTAAAGAAATAGATAGGAAGGCATGTTGTACTTCCCTCTCTGCCAATACCTGACTTGGACACTCAGGATCTTGAAAAACCGGGGAATGGAATAAATAGTCACCATCACCATTCTTGCTTCAGCTTCTAACAAAACAAAGAACAGTTCCTTGGTCTTCCTCCTCCCTTCCCCAATGTCGTCTTAAACCCAGGAAGAGCTCAAAAATGAGAGAGAGAACTGGGAAGATGGATGGGATCCCCAAAACACAATGCATTGTGCAGGTATAGAACAGTGTAGAGCCTGGAACAGTCACAGTAGTAACTGTGGAGACAGTGCAGCCTGCTGACTAGTTTTTCCTGTGACACAGCAGGTCAGAGCAAAAGAGAAATGGGATGGTGGTTATAGAAAGATGCCAGGTCGGTAGAGAAGACATACACCAGGTGAAGCCTGTTGGCAACTGGCAACTGAACCTTGCTGTAGGTTTAAAAAAGTGACTCAATCTTCAAACAAGTAGACAGACTGAGGGAGGATCCAATGCCAATCCACTCATCCTGCCTACCAAAGTACACTGGAAACTAATGAGTCTCTCCCTGCTGAAGAGGAGAAAAGAGAAGTCAGGACACCCCGGAGACCTATTAGAACACCGCAAGCAGCAGGAGCAGCACCTTAAGGACCCAGATGAAGAGCATCCCTTTGAAAATGGTGCTCTGCAGATTCTAGAGACATTTTCAGGAAATTTCTCAGCATGCATGAGAACAAATTCCACAATAAAGGAACAAATGTATGAGAAAACAGGTTAACAAAAAAGAACAATGAGAGAAGAAGGGAAAAGAAAAAGATAGACAAGAGTTTTAAGGAAACAAAAATGCAGTGTAAGAATTCAACTCCACATTGGTATGTCAGTAAAGAGCTGATTTGTTGCTGCTGAACATTGAGTGAAAGATAAACAGGATAAGTTTTCCAAGAATGCATACAAAATGCACAGAAAGGAAAAACAGTAAGAGAATACAAACCATACAGAAGACAGAAAATAGAGAACCAACATATATAAAACTGTGCTAGTCACTTGTAAGGTACTGGGGACCTTATAGGGTCCTCAAAAGAGTTCCTAAAAAAAAAAAAAGAGCAATATAAATGCCCTGAATGTAATGACAAAGCTCTGAAAGAATAAAACTTTTCTTAGTTGAATAAAGACCTAATAGTCACATCTAGGTAATGTTTTTGAATCATATGGATATTTTAAAGAAATCTTACATTTATCTAAGGACATACACAAACAGGCATGTATATTGACATTCAGGTAACACTGTAGGTTACCTACAGTAAACTAAATATCCTTAGCTTCAGAACGCCAAATGGCAGAAGAAAATGGAACAAGAGCTATAGAGTTTGTTTGTGTTTTTGTTGTTTTGTTGTTGTTGTTGTTATTGTTTTATTTTTTTTTTTTTAGCAATAGTGTTTTAAGAGGGAAAATTTGTGACACAAAAAATGTCTTGCAAGTTGAATGCAACAAACATTTTCAATTACGTTTTCAGGTCTCAGAAAGTTTGCAACAGTTTAGAAAAAGGTTACTTAAAAATATATTCCAATTGATAAAGATATGAAGCTTGATGTCAAGCAATAAAATCAATTAAAATAGAAGCCTAAAATATTTGCAAACTGCTTTTAAACATTTTTTATTCATCTTACATAACTGTAACTTTGTACACTTTGATCTATATCTTCCATTTTCCATTTTCTACCCCCGACCCTGGTAACTACTGATCTAATCTCTGTGTCTAGGTATTTGACTTTATTTTAATAGATTCCATGTATAAGTGAGATCATGAAGTATTTTTCTTTCTATGTCTGGCTTATTTTACTTAGCATAATATCCTCCAGTTTCATCCATGCTGTCACATATGGCAGGGTCTTTTTTCAGGCTGAATAATATTTCACTGTGTGTGTGTATGTGTGTGTATCACAACTTTTTTATCCATTCACCCCATTGATGGACACTTAGGTTGTTTCTGTATGTTCGTTGTTGTGAATAATGCTGCAATGAACATGGGAATCCAGGTATCTCTACAAGGGGCTGATTTCATTTCTTTTAAGTATAAACCCAGAAAAGGGATTTCTGGTCTGTATGGTAGTTTTATTTTTAAGTTTTTGAGGAACCTCCATTCTGTTTCCCATAATGGCTGCAGCAATTGACATTCCTGCCCACAGTGTACCAGGTTCCTTTTTTCCATACTTTCACTAACACTAATCTCTTGTCTTTTTGGTAATAGCTATTTTAACAGGTGTGAAGTGATAGCTCATTGTGGTTTTGATTTGTGTTTCCCTGATGATTAGTTGTGCACCTTTTCATATGCCTGCTGGTAATTTTTATGTCTTCTTTGGAGAAATGTCTGTTCAGGTTCTTCGCCCATTTATTAGTCAGATTATTTGTTTTTTTTGGTGTGGGTTGTTTTTTGGTTTTTTTGTTTTGCTATTGAGGTGTGTGAGCTCCTTTCATATTTTGGGTATTAACCCCTTATCAGACATACAGTTCATGAATATTTTTTCCCAATTTATAGGCTTCCTTTCCATTTTGTTGATTGTTTCCTTTGATCCCATTTTTTAGTCAGATTATTTGTTTTTTGGTTGCTTTTTTTTTTTCTTTTTTGCTATTGAGATGTGTGAGCTCCTTTCATATTTTGGATATTAACCCCTTATCAGACATACAGTTCATGAATATTTTTTCCCAATCTATAGGCTTCCTTTCCATTTTGTTGATTGTTTCCTTTGATGTGGTCCCACTTGTTTATATTTGCTGTTGTTGCCTGAGCTTTTGATGTGATATCCACAAAATCATTACCTAGGCCAATATCAAGGAGATTTTCCCCTATGTTTTCTTCTAGTAGTTCTACAGTTTCAGGCCTTATGTTTGAGCCTTTAATCCATTTTGAGTTTATGTTTGTGTATGGTGTAAGATAAAGGTTCAAATTAATTTATTTGCATGTGGATATCCAATTTTCCCAGCACAATTTGTTGAAGAGACTATCCTTTTTTCAATTGTGTCTTCCTGGTGCCTTTGTCAAAATTAGATGAGTGTACATGCTTAGGTTTATTTCTAGGCTTTCTGTTCTGTTCTATTGGTCTATGTGTCTGTTTTATGCCAGCACTGTACTGTTTTGTATACTATAGCTTTGTAATGTAATTGGAAATCAGGAAATGTGATGCCTCTAACTTTTTCTTTCTCAATTTCAGATCTTTTGTGGTTCTACTATATTTTAGAATTGCTTTTCCTATTTCTGAGATGAATCCCATTGGAATCTTGATAGAGATTGTACTGCATTTGTATTTTACTTTGAGTGGTACAGACATTTTAACAATATTAATTCTTTCAATCCATGAACATGAGCATATATTTGTATCTTTTTCAGTTTCTCTCATGAATATTTTATACTTTCAGTGTACAGACCTTTCATCTCCTCAGTTTAATTTTTTCCTAAGTATTTTATTCTTTTTGATGCTATTGTAAATGGGATTTCTAAATTTCTCTTCCAGATGGGTTGTTATTGGTTAAAGACATGCAACTGATTTTTATATTTTTTGTATCCTTTTAACTTTCAATTTAAATAAAGTATAAAAAGTAGCCTCAATAAAGAATATACATATCATTAAAATTCTAATTACTAAAACTATTAGTCCAAATTACATTAACTAAGACCAAAGAGAAGAGGAATATGGGAGAGAAGGAAGAGGAGCAAAGCTATCTGAAATTCCATGTTTATTCAGGAGGAATTCATAAGCTATTTTTTCATTTTTGAATCTTACAAATACTAAAGTTGGTTTAAAATAGGTAAGCTTGGTTTCAAATGGTTTTAAAAAGTTAAATACTTCTACAAGTATACTTTAAAGAAGCATATATAGCTTTGAAAATACTGCAGAAGGTAAAAATAAAATATAACCTCTATGTTTTTAAAAAAAGAAAGAAAATTTGCAAAGAAGTTAAATAGAAGAAAAGTTATTATTTAAGCTGTAAAATTTTATAAGAATTTACATAAATCACTTCCAATAACAAATATGAATGAATTGAATCTTGATTAAAAGATGAGACCTTTTTGGCTAAAAAATAATGTTATTACATATCATACCTCAAACAAAGAGAAAATAATTAAATAGTAAAAGAATAACTTTCATTTGTGGTAATACTATAGACTAACCCACAAAACTCTTGCTAGAAACATCTAGAAACAATAATGTGTAAATAACTTCTTGTGAATATATGGCAGAGCCCATAAGAAATATCCCAAGAGCATAGAAATAAAAAAATACAAAAAGCCAGAATGATAAATATAGGAGCTTACACTGCAGTAGGTGTAGGGATTGATCCCTGATCTGGGAAATAAGGCAGCTTCAGTTTTAGTATGTGCAGATTAGAAACAAGGCTTTGAATGAATATAAGGCAAAAATTTAGAACTAAGATTACTGCATATATCTGAGGCCTTAAATTGCAACACCTTTATTGAAAGAATGGACTAAGCAAAAAGTTTACTTGTTATCTCAGAGGAAAAGAAGGAAGCTTGCCTCTCTTGGCCTGGGCTCATGATGTGAGGGAAAATAATCTCACCTCAGAATTCTTATCTTAGGCCTTCACTTACATGGATTTGGAGTTCAAATTTATACTACTTGAGTGATTGCAGATCTCCCAAGCCTAGAATTCAACTGAAAACAAAAAATAGTTCTAAGTAGATAATAGCTTTGGAAAATTAGGTGGAAGAAAATGCAAGAAGCACATGCCCTTCACACAATTCCCAGAGATAAAGCTCTACCAAACATAAACTCACAATGCAAAATCACAGAACACAAGACTAAATCTACCATGAGCAAAATTCAGTAGATAAAATGAACAGGATTATACCCCTATTACAGAACTATCAAAGAAATACTTTTAAATATTAGTATTTAAAATAATAAAGGAAGACACTATTTTTAAAAAACTATAGATTTGAGAGAGGTCCACATAGAATAGGAAAAGTTTTAAATAGACATTCAAATTAAAAACTAAATGTATAGGTTTAAGTGACTAAATATACTTAAAGAGAGGTTTACTGAACTTTCAGTTAAACTTGAAAAATTAACCAAAATGCAACACAGAAAAGCAAAGAGATATAAAATATTAAAGGAGGCTGAGAAATGTGGGTAATGCAAAGAGAAGGCTATCATAATTTTTTAAATACTTAAGAGAAAATAACAAAAGGAATAGGGTAAGAAATAGTAAAAGAGACAATGGCAGATAAATTTCTAGAACTGGTAGAGAAATGAATTATTCAGGTTCAGGAAGCACAGATTTAGGAAGTCCTGAGCAAAATAAACAACAAATATCCTTGACTAGACAAACTATTATGAAACTTCAGGACATCAAAGACAGAGAAAAATATCTTAAAAGCTATCAGGGAGAAATGACAAGGTACAATACTTGCAAGAAATAAAAATTAGGCTTCTCAGCAGTAAAATATAAGTGCAGAAAGAAAATAAAATTATATATAAAATTTTAAGTTCTAAAATTATATATAACCTATAATATTATATCCAGCTAAATTTTTATTCAAGACTGAGAGTGGAAAAAAAAAAAGACATTTTCAAGCAAGACTGAGAGAATTTACCACCAAGACATTTCCTCTAAGAGATCTACTAAAGGAACTATTTCAGGAATAAGGGAAATAAAATCAGAAGAGCAAAGAAAGGGGAAAGAAGCAAGTATGAGTAAAGGAATGATAAAAATGTGGGTAAATCACTGAGGTTTAGGAAAGCAAGATAACACTAAAATGCCAAATAAGAACAGCATTGAAGATAGGAGTTAAAAATTTAAAAGTTTTCTAAAACCCTGGTACCATTCTGAAAGCAGGCAGAAATATTGAATAATTTTAGATGTTATCAAGTCAATTATGTTTTAAAATGTCAAAGGTGACCACTTGCAGATAAGCAATGGAAAAAAAAGATGAATGATGAAAATCAATACAATAGAAAGTAGAAAAGGAGAAAAAAGAAAAGTATAGTATATATAAAGCACAAAATAAGATAATGAAAATAAATTCCAACATATTAGCAACCAGAATAAACATAAATGAAATAAATTCATCATTTAAAAGACAAATATCAGATTGGTTAAGAAAAAATCTAGTTATATACTGTTGGAAGAAATACACCTAAAAACAAGTGACTCACATGTATTCAAAGTAAATGGATAAGAAAAAATACAGCAGGCAAATATTATTTTTTAAGAGCTGGTATAGCTAAATTAATACCAAACAAAATAAATATTAAGGAAAAAGAATTGTTAGTAATAAAGATCTCTACATAATAATAAAAGGAATAATTCTTTGAGGAAGGCACATGAATTCTGATTTTTATGTACATACAGCATAGCCTCAATTATATAGAAAAAGAAAGGCAGAATTTCAAGGAGAAATTGATAAATCTCTCATCAGAGAGAGAAATTTTAACATACTTTATTTTGTTATTTGTAGATCAGACAGATGAAAAATGGTAAGTAAATGGAAGATTGGAAGAACATAACTACCCAGTTTAATTTAGTAGATGTAATAGAGCCCTATCCAATCACTAGCAATTACAAAGTATTCTCAAGTACATGTAGAACATTATTGCAAAAACTGACTAGTTATCAGACCAGAAAGCAAGGCTCAACAAAGGCCACTTAATTTGTCGTACAGAGCACATTCTCTGACTTCAATTAGAAATCAATAACAAAAGAAACTTTGAAACATACTTTAAATCATAATGGGAACTGAAAAATATTTAAAATCGGATGATAATTATAACACTACCTTTCAAAACTTTGGCATGCATTTAAAGTGGTATCCAAAGAAAAAAATTTATTAGTATCTTACTTGCAATATTAGAAAAAATATTAAAATAGAAGAAAGTTGGCAAATTAAACAACTAACTCAATGCCAAAAAAAAAAAAAAGCAATAAAACTGAAACTGACTCCAGGGAAGGAACAAAATACAAGGATAAATACATAAAATTGTAGGAATGGAAAATCAAGAAATGATCAACAAGGCCTTGACATCTTAAAGCTCACTCTCTGAAAAAAAGAAACTAATAACATATAACAAAGCCTCTAAAAAGATTGAGCTAGTTTGAAAGAGGCAGGGTGGGATGTGTAATGGGACAAAACAAAAACAGACGGTGTTAGGGTTGGAAATGGGGTACATGCATAGAGTAGAGCTTTAAAACATTGGAAAAAAGCACTTGAATGAAATAGGAATATTTCTCAAAAAGAAAATACAGCATACCAAACTTGATGCATAATAAAAATTAAGTATTTGTGTAGATTAATTATCATGAAAGAATTTGAATCAATAATTAAAAAGTACCCACCAAAGAATGAAACAAAATTATCTAAATGGTTTTGACAATGAGCTCTACTCCAAATATTCAAGGATATATTGCCCCAATCATATTAGGAAACTGATATAACCTTGTTGGGCTTGTCCCAGGATTGAAAAAATGGTCTAATTTTAGAGAAATCTTTTCATCTCTTTAACTTATTAAAGGATAAAATATATATCAGACTGAGACAGAACATCTCAATAGACACAGACAGAACATTTGATAAAAAGAACATTTTCATGATTTAAAAATATTTAATAAAAGAGAAATAGGAAGGAACTTTCTTATTTTGAGACACAGTATCTACCAAAACCCCAGAGAAAAATATTGCATTTCATGGTGAAACATCAGAAGTATTCTCTTTAAAGTTGGAAAGGAGAAAGGATGCTTATTCTCCTTGTTTCTGTTCACTGTTTTACTGCAAGTCCAAATAGCACTGTAAGACATAAAAAAGAAGTGAAAGTTATAAGGAAAGGAAAGGAAGGAAGAAAACCATGTTAAGTCACACACAGTAAGATTATCCACATAGAAAACCCAAGAGACTATACAGACAAGCCGCTAGACAAAACATAAGACATGAGCAAGTTTGCTGGTGACAAGTCAAAACATAAAAATCTATTACTTTCCTAAACATCAACAACAAATAAGAATAAGTCATTTTAATAATACAGCATTTTTAATACCAATAGAAACTCTAGAGTATCTTAGAACAAATCGAAAGAAAGCTTTAAAAGGCCTGTATGGAAAAAAATTATGAAACATTATTAAAGAATAAGTAAATAACTGTAGAGATATACTATGTGTATAGGTGAGAAATCTCATGGCATTTCTCCTCAATTTAACTATAAATTCTATACAAGTACTAAAAAAAAAAACCCACAATATTTTGTAAGAACTTGACAATTTGACCCTAAAATTCAAAGGCAAAAGGAAAGAATAATCAAGACAATTCTGAAAAACAACAGAATGTTGGGCCTTACCTTACCAGCTATCAAAACTTCTGTAATTAAAACAATGTGAGGCCGGGAGTGGTGGCTCACGCCTGTAATCCTAGCACTCTGGGAGGCCGAGGTGGGCGGATCGTTTGAGCTCAGGAGTTCGAGACCAGCCTGAGCAAGAGCGAGACCCCATCTCTACTAAAAATAGAAAGAAATTATATGGACAGCTAAAAATATATATAGAAAAAATTAGCCGGGCATGGTGGTGCATGCCTGTAGTCCCAGCTACTCGGGAGGCTGAGACAGGAGGATTGCTTGAGCTCAGGAGTTTGAGGTTGCTGTGAGCTAGGCTGATGCCACGGCACTCACTCTAGCCTGGGCAACAGAGTGAGACTCTGTCTCAAAAAAAAAAAAAAAACAATGTGGAATTGATGTAGGGATTTAGGACCAATGTGTATATGGAAAATCTATGTCAAGGGAGGAAGCAATACAAAGTGGTGAGAAAGGGCAAACTAATAAATGTTGCTAAGATAATTTGAAAAATAACATTAGATTCTTTTCTCACACCAGATGTCAACTCCAAACAAATACTAAAAGCAGAACTTTAAAATATTTTTGAGGAAAATACAGGAGAATATCTTAATGAAATAGGGTGTGTGAAGGAGGATTTCGTACACAGAACACAAAAAGTACACTCTACAAAGGTAAATATGGATACAATGGACTACATAAAATAAAAAATTTTTGTGTAAAATGACATTATAAACATAGTTAAGTCACATACTGAGAGAAAATGTCTATAACCTACTAAATCAAAAAAGTATTAGTATCTAGAATATATAAAGAATTTCCGCTAAGGAGGTGAGAGACCTATATAGGGAGAACTAAGAAATACTGAGAAAAGAAGTTGTAGAAGATGTACACAACTGGAAAACCCTACCATGCTCATGGATTGGCACATCGTTAAAATGTACATACTACCTAAAGTGACCTGCAGAATTAATGCAATCCCTATCAAAATACCATCATCATGCTTTACAGATCTAGAAAAAATAATTCTACACTTCATATGGAACCAGAGAAGACCTCGTATAGCCAAAGCAATCTTAAGCAAAAAGAACAAATTGGGAAGCATCAGTCTACCAGACTTCAAGCTTTACTACAAGGTTATAGTAACCAAAACAGCATGGTACTAGCACAAGAACAGAGATATAGACCTTTGGAATGGGACTGAGAACCCAGATATAAAACCATCCTCATATTGTCATCTAATCTTTGACAAAGCAGACAAAAATATACATTGGGGAAAGAATCTCTATTCAATAAATAGTGCTGGGAAAACTGGGTAACCACATGCACAAGATTGAAACTGGATCTGCACCTCTGACCTCTAATAAAAATCAACTCACGATGGATAACAGACTTAAACCTAAGGCATGAAACTATAAGAATTCTAGAAGGAAATGTTGGTAAAACTCTTATGGACATAGGCCTAGGCAAAGAATTTATGAAGAAGACCCCTAAAGCTATCGCAGCAGCAACAAAGATAAATAAGTGGGACCTGATCAAATTAAAAAGCTTCTGCACAGCCAAGGAAACTATCATTAGAGTGAATAGACAACCTACAGAATGAGAGTGGGACAACATTGATGCTCATGGTCATTCAGGTACTCAGTTCTCTGTAAGAACTACAAAGTGGAAGTTGGGTCACCACTATGTTTGAATTTTGTCTAGTGGAAAAAGAGAAGAAAGCATGGAGGTATTGCCCACTGCCAGGAGGCTCTTATCCTAAAGTAGCAGAATAGAAAGCAGCTTAAATTCCACTGGTGAGAACTCAGTCACATAGCTGCATTCAGCTAAAAGGGAGGCTTGGAAATGTGGTCTAGCTGAACACCCATGTGTGAAGATGAAGAAGATGGATTTTGGTGGACAACTAGCAGTCTCTACTATACCCTAGGACTCAGCAATTTCATGGCTTAGCTATACCTTAGCAATGCTCTTGCACGTGTATGTGAGAGACACACACAAGAAAGCACATAGGCACACAATTCATAATAGGAAAAAATAGGAAACAATCCAAGTGTCCATTATTATAGAATAGAAAAACATAAAATAAACCATGGTATACTCATATACTGGAGCAAAAATGAATGAACTACTGCTCCATAATTGGAAGTATCACACAAGATGCTCCTAAAGTAATATTCATTTGAGTGGCAGGTATTTAGGTGTTTGTTTTATAATTATATTCAAATTATACTTGTATACATATATATGTACATTGTATTAATTATTTTGTATATATTTGCCATAGCAAAGTTACCTCCCCAAAATGAAGTAAATATAATTTTTCATCCAAAAGGCTTGTAAAAATAATGTTCATTAATATTAAATGTAGGCAAAGATATGGACAGTAAAAGTATGAATTGTAGCTTTACTCTATAGGGCATTTGGGCAGTATCTTAAAAAACTTAAATGAGGCATTTCTATGAACTTCAATTTCACTGGTCAGCACCAACCTGGAGAAACAACCATCAGACACTTAAGGAGGCAATGTGCAAAGGTGATCAGTGCAGCAAATCTTAACACAGCAACAATTGAGAATAACCCACATATCATTAATTAAGTCAATGACCAACTAAACTATGATCCAGCCATACTACCAAATATTATGAAATGGTAAAAAAAAAAAAAAAAAAGTGATGTAGAACTATCTGTGCTTAACATGAGTAGATCTTCAACACAGTGTTCTGTGAAAAGGCAACTTGCAGAACAAATAGGAGAAAATAGTATATTTCCTATAGGGTTGTATGTGTGTGTATTTTTTGTTTTGCACTATTTCCAAAAAATAATTTGCTGTTTTAAAAAAGCCTATATATGAAGAACTACTTTTTTGAAAACATATTGAGCTTAAAAATGTTTTAAAACCAAAAAACTGACTTGACCATCTACATAAAACTAAATGAAGAGATGATACAACTCATTCATTCATTCAAAAATATTTATTGAGTGCATGAAATGTGCCAGAATCTCAGTTACAATGAATGATGAATTATAAACTAAATCTCTTCTTTACAAAATTTAATCATTTCAAAGATTTAGTTTCATCAAAAGTGAAACTTAGAAATCACAATACTATTTCCCCGTATTTTTATCAAGCAAATTCTCTGGGTTTTTATTTTGGCAAGTGAGTCAATTAGACAAGTCCAGTAATTGCTGAAGGTCTGGTTTACCCATCTGAAAAATGAGGCGAGTATGTATTCTGCTCAAAAGTCAGGTAGCAGGCATTTGAGAGTAAAAAATCTGATCATTTTCTTTATGGAGCGCTATGTGTGGCTGATCAAGGGGAAGAAATAAAGGCAATTTATCTTACTTTTCACAAAGAGTCTAAGGTATGAAATGCTAATCACTAAAACAAGAAATACAGTCCAGATCAAAATACTGTTAGATGATCACACAACTAATTGGAGAGTGAGAACCAAAGGGGACTTATTAACGGTAAAATCCACAAGTGTTTTTCAAAGAGGTCAGTGTAAAACGTGTGCCTTTTTCAGCACCTTCACTGAGGACTCAATAGTGCAATAGAAAGCATGCTGGTTAAATTTGTGTTTGTCACTTCTTGCCTTTTGAAATCTTCCTTTTGAAAAATTAGAATTAAGAATGGTTGACTTTCCTAATATTTAATAGATGAGCCACAAATGGACACCGTTGGCTCTGATCTCACCACATCTAAATGAGGCGGTCCTGGAGGGAATAGCATGAACCTCAGTCTAAGAGCCTGTCCATTTGCCCCAATTCCTGCTAGCATCTTAGATAGTTTCATAGGCATTAACAACAGAGGCCTGAGCGTTTCTCTAGTGCCTCAGGCAAGTGTCACGACTCCACTACCTCTTGACAGCATCAGAAACTGCCCCACTTCCATGACCTCCGACTCTGGAAACTCCCCTTGGACCAGTACCTCCGGGCCTCCAGCACCCCTGTCCATCACGACACCTCGGCCTTAGCCCCCACCCAGCTGCCCCACACCACCAAGAACACCAGGTGCTCCTGGCTGCACGTGCTTCCAGTCTAGCCTAGACCCTATGGTCAGGCCCTGCCAACAAAGCCAAGTGTGCTGGCGGAGTCTCTAGAATTGAGCTCCCCACCATGATAGTCGTCAGCCACACCAGGATGCCGGGCACTTGATGTGTAGCCTGTCCAAATGAAATGTGCCATTACTATAAAATACAGGCCAGATTTCAAGAACTTAATATGGAAAAAATGTAAAGTATTTTACTGGTAATTTTTATGTCAATGTGTGGAAACGGTGGTTTTTAAAAATGTGTCACCTGCTTTTTTCTACTTTTTTAATGTGATTACTAGAAAATAAGTGGCTTGGGTTATATCGCTATTGAACAGAATGTCCCCAGAACCAGCTGCTGACTGGGACTACTGGAAACAGAATCTGGCTCTCTGGGGCCAGGGATTGGCAAGAGTTAGGTGGGTGTCAAGGCCCCACCGAGGTGGGTTGTGGCGAAGGGCATCCCAGAGGGGCTAGGCTACCCTGCAGGGAAGGCGAGTCAGCGGCCTAGTCCTGCAACACCGCAGAGATCTCTGCCCACAGGCTAATGGCTGGGGGTGGGGGGAGTGGGTTGCTGAGGAAGCAACTGGCCACATTGGTACTACCTGGCATTTTTGCCATTCCAGCTGTTAGCGTTCAGTGCACAGACCTGACTAAGGGAAGAGGAGGGATCCAGGCAGGCAGAAAGCCCACACCCACGCTGGATGAGTGAGAATGAGGAGCCAGAAAAGGAGAGGTACCATTCCACACCAGAGGAATGATGGAGAGAGAGATAACTACACAAGTTGTCCAAAATAATCCCAGATGGACAAATAGGAACTTGAATATAAAGTCAAGAAATCTGAAGTTTCCCTTTTGGAGATCTGGATAAATCTATTTCCCATTCCATACCCCAGAAGTAGCCCCTGAGACAGTGACTAGAATGCAAGTTTATCTGGGGGTGTGCTGGGTGCTCCAGGCTCACTGGGGTCCCCTTTACTGGCAGGTGCACCCATCCTCCAGCTGTGAGTGTTGGCTACTAGCCCCTCACAACAGACCTCTTCTCCAGAGGATTGCCTTTGGCCAAATGGGCACTGCCTCTGCTTGGAGGATATGCCAGCCCCCTCTACCTTCAGGGTAAACCTCAGGAAATGTCTAACTGAAGTGGCGGTTCAAAGGGCCAGCCTCCCCTTGACTCAGAGGGGACCATCGCTGGTACAGTTTGTACACCAGAAGCTCCGCAAGGGATTGGGCTGAAGCCAGTCTCCAGCTGAGACCACATCCTTGTTCAGCTCCTTCCCCTGCCCCATCCTGAAGCCCCCTCTCCTTTTCCCTGAAGCTTTCCCCTACAAAATCACTTGAGCAAGACCCTTGTCTCAGGCTCTGCTTCTAGGGACCTCACTAAGGCAGGAGGTGAAGGAAACACAGGTAGGCGAGTGGGAAAGTGAGACAAGGACAGAGCCAGTAAAGGTGTGTTTTCAAGCTGGTCATTACCATGGGTGACTGGAAATTAATCCTGTGGGGAAACTCTGGAGGCCAGTGTATAATGCACACCTCAGAGTTAGCCCATCTAGGGGATGAGGAAGTTGGGGTATTTATACACCTGTTCTCTCCAGACACTGGCTGGAAGCTGCTAGGGTGGGGAGCATCAACTCCACACACGTCCAGCCTGCCCCTGATGGGCAGGGCAGCCCTCTGAGGCTTCAGAGAAAAGCCTTGGGCTCCAAAGCTGGCAGGTGGAAGTCAGGTGACCAGGACTGAAGTGCTAGAGGAGGGCACATGGGCAGGGTATAAGGGTCTTCAATCCTAGCCCCAAACCTGTTTCTCCCTAACGAGTTCTATGCATGGACCTCTGGAACATCACTATTAAGCACCGTACTGACCCAAACAGGCTTGGCCCCTCTCTGTTCACACACACACACACACTCACACACACACACACACTCACACTCACACAGCATTTCTGTGAGAGGCGGCTTCATGGGGGACTCAGCAGTGATGGAGATAATTACTTTGCAGGGATATATGTATCTTCAAAGATAACATTGCGCGTTCATGTTCTTAAAAGTCCTTCAGCTGCCCTCCCTGGGGAACCCTTGCCGGCTGCTTCAGCTCTGGGCTCCCCATGTGAATAAGAGTTCATCAAGGTATTCAGCGGAACAAAAGGGTCTTTCATTAGAAAGTACTCTCCTTAGAAAGTATGTGTGGATTAACAAAGTAATTTTACTCTCTGTTACATTAGTATCATCCTATGCGTTTATCTCCCCTTGAGTTAAGAATTAAGTTTTAAATTTAAGTTTGCGTGCTAAATTGAAGAGTGAATTTTTTATTGTGTTGTCTCTTGGCTGTGTGACTTAGCACAATAGCAGCAGCAGGAATGCAGATATCAGCATCACCCAGAGAGACCCTGGGGAGGGGAATAAGAGGAAGGTGCAGGCGTCACACCAGCCACGCTAGAGGAGAGGGACTGATCCCAGGGCATGCGCATGGGAACCGTTTCCTTCCCTCTGGCCCCCAGGGCACATGCTTACCACCCCCAGGAAAGCCTCTGCATCAGTGAGGCAAGGTTGTTATTGCTGTTATTCAATTATTTATTCAGCATATGTTTACTGAGTGCCCATTGCATGCTGGGCACTGGTGAAACAGACGAGCAAGATGGATGGACAAGGACCCTATTCTCATGGATGTTAAACCCCAGTGGAAGAGACAGACCCTCTCCCCACAAAACAAGCAAATACAATAACTAAGATCACTTGAGACGATACCAAATAAGCCCACGTAGAAACTGAGAGGCTGAGTGACAGAAAGGATGACTGTTCACGGGATGAGGGATGCACCTTCATGCCATTTGGGAGGACATTTCTGAGGTCACATTTAATCAGGGGATGTAAACAGAAATGTCAAAGAAAGACGGGTTGTATGGGGGACTGAAGCCAGTTAGTGAGGAGCAAATAGCTGAAAATGTAGGACATGAAGTTGGAGAAATGGCAGGGCTCGTTTACATGGCACTCTCTTTATTTTGAGTTGTGATTTTAAGTATGATGATCTTGGAGAAAGTTTCCTCTGAGGGATGACCTGGGGCAGGGCTAACATGGCAGGGTGCACCACCCCTATCCACTAGCAATAGCGGTATCTGGAACTCAATGCCCAAAATAGATTTCACCTCTATGGGGGCCACTGTGCTTGTGCTAAGGGAATAGCTTGAGTGGCCTCCACAGGTACCTGCCAGCCATGTCACAATACTCCATATATATATTCCATGTACGTATTCCATGTATATATTCCATCTGTATATTCCAGCTGTCTATTCCATTTATATAAACATAAATATATAAATTTATAAATATATATTTCATATATATTCCATCCATATAAATATAAATATATTCCATATATAAATATAAATATATATACCATATATATTCCATATATATTCCATATATAAATATATAAATATATATCCATATATAAATATAAATATATAAATTTATAAATATATATCCCATATATATCCTATATATATTCCATATATATCCCATATATAAATATATAAATTTATAAATATATATTTCATATATATATTCCATATATAAATACATAAACTTATATAATATATATTCCATATATGTGGATAGCTGCCTCCACCCACCAGAAGTCAAATTCCCTTCTCCTTGCCCCAAAAGTTTGCAAGTGGCATAAACTGAGTCATAGTCAAGCTGAGCTCCTGGGAACCACCTTCAGGTGCTGAGATAGCCAAGCTGCCTGCTCCCTCTTGGGAATGGTCAAACTCCACAAGGAAAAGCTTGCTCCCTCCTGCAAGCCTGAGGGCCGGCCCAGAATGTCTTCGGAGGAGCCCCCTACCCTGTGGTGCCGCAGAGGCTCTGCCTCTGTGTGCAGCAGACAGAGCCAACTGGGAGGATCTGATGGGAGAGCACCCTGTATCCAAAGGCCAGAGGGGCTCCGAGTTTTTTCTACATGGAGCGTTTCTAGACCAAGAGGCAGGTAATGGGGAGTGGAAGGGGAAGAGAAAACGGAGGAGAAAAGAGAAGGGAAGTGGAGAAGAGAAAACAGAAAAGCAAAAAGCCTTGTCTAGCATTGTCCCCAAAAAACTGGCACCCACACAAGGCATCCACAAGCCAAGTGTCTCCTTTGCAGCCATTCCGGTCTCCTATTAGGGCAGGCTAACAATCTTCTAAATGCTGCCTCAAACAGAGAGGGAGACCAGCCAAGTCTAAGAGGACCTAGCCCCACATCAGCAGTACGGGTGTCTGGCATTGAAGGGCCAGGTTTCTCCCATCCACCTCCTCTCCTAGCACTAAAAGAGGATAATGCCCACAATACCTCCAGGGCAGAGGGCAATGGGGCAGCCAGGACTGACGCTTCAGACAGGCCTGCCTGGGATGCTGCTGTCCAGCATGCCTTTGTCTGCTTGGACTCCACCCACCCTGGATGGCTAGATCCGGTTTCTAGCATGATGCATGCAACTTAATCTCACCAGCATGTTTGCAACTAACCCCTCATACCTGGCAATTTTTCCCCCTAAGTCAGGAATCTGGAATGCATATAGTTTTAAGAATATATTTTAAGAATTTTCTGGACATTTCTCAAGGGTCAGTGAACAGCAACTAGAAAAGTCTGATCTAGTTAGTGCCTTCTGAGGGTGGAGGTGGGCTTGGATTTCTTTATGCCATTTCCTCTGGTCCGTCCACCTCCATTCAGCCAGGAGAAATGACAGAAGAGGCTTCCTTAGCGGGATTCAGGAATGAAAGCAAGAGTCTGGGTTGCCCTGTCCTGAGAACCTTACCCCAGTGAGGGTCTTAGCACCGGGAGTTGAAGTGAGAATGTTCACTACCCTCATAAGCATTGTTCAAATGTATTCTTAAAGTTACCTTCCTACCAACAGGGATTGAAATTTTTTGTCAGTTTTGAAGATGGTTGCTAAGGGAATCAGGAAAAAAAGTATTTGGTGTGTAAATCTTATCATTGTTTTCCAAATTAGCATCAACACAAGCTGTAACTTTGAGAGACTTTGAAGCTAATTAGCACATTTACTACTGTTTAAGGCAAAATAGACACAAGAGGAGAACCCAGGAGTGGGCCTGATGATAATGTAACTGACCTATTTCTATTTTGCCTTTGCCACTTGACAAGAAGGTGGGAGCTGAGGGGGAGAATGGCGAAGACCCTGTGGGTAGGGAGATCAAATTGTATCACCCTTCGTCCACTGTAACACAGTCCACGGACAACTGTGGCCGGGAAGTGAAAAAAGTAAAAGCATTTTGAATGGTATTTGATGACAAACTAGCTCAATGTTTCAAAATCACAAGGGGAAACGAGTTGAATTATGAAGTCAGAGATTTGAGATAAGAAGTACCACTAAATCCTGAGGATATAATCAAGTCTGGGGGAAGGGAGCAGGGAAACAGAAGTAGAAATAACTGTAGCTGTACCAACTGTTCTGAAGTGTTTGCATTTCTTTAATTTTTACTCTAAATAATGCAGGATCATTTATTCAGTCTTTTTGCTAATGCCAGGTTATGTTTAACAACTTTAAGACATAGATTCTTTTTTTTTTTTAGAAAAAGCACAACTTTGTGAAAAGGGTATGGTAGGATGCAGTGATTCTCAAACTCTCATGGACTGGCGACATCAGAACCACCTGGACGTCCTATTAAAAGCACAGATTTGGGAACTCAACTACTGAACACCCTGAGTTAGCGGGTCTGGACAGGAAACAGTAGTAGAAATTGTTACCAGTGTTTCTAGGAGATTCCAATGGGCATGCAGCTCTGAGAACTGTGATTTGGATCTCTGTTCTCCATCCCCTGGAGAAACGTGGCTATTTGGACTGCAAAGACAAAGACCTGCCACACACTTGCCGGCAGCTGACCTTCATGGAGAAAGCATGCCCGGTGGAAGAAAAGTAGCCTTGCTGCGCCAGCTCTGCACACCAGAGGAAGCTCGGAGGCATGACAAATGAGCTGGCCTCATATGCCCCGTGTCTCAGAAATGAGCCCATTTACACTCCACGTCCTCCAGCTGAGGACATGACGTGAGGGGGAAGAGAAATAACTCTAGGCCCTTGTCCTACACCTGTATGTCTTCTTTGCCCCTTTTTGGGTAAACATAAATGGGCCAGATTATAGATCAGAAAAGTGATAGAATGACAACCAGGACTAAGGCTGCAATCTTCCAAAAGGCTGATTCCCCTCACCCCACACACACCAACCTCCTGGGGCCTCTTAGGGTTAAGCTTTGGGGTTACTCCAATGGGAGAATGCTCACTAACATCAAGGATTTTTCAGAGTATATTACGAACCATCCATCCAGTCAGGAACTATGTATCAAGCCTCAATTATGTGCCAGACACCTGAGCAGCAATTCTCAATGGACACAAGAGTCCCTTGGGGAACTGTTAAAAAAATTACAAATGTCCAAGCCCCTCCCCAGAAATTTTGAGTAAATTGGTTTTATGTGGGGTCTAGGCTGCTGTCAACTTCCCAGGTGACCCTACTGTGCAGCCACGGTTGAGATCCACTGTGCAAGAGTTACACCCGTGGCCCCCAAACACAAGTGAGCATCAGAATTTCCAGGAGGGCCTGTTAGAGCAGAGTTCCTGCCACCACCACACTCTCTGATTCAGCAGGTCTGAGGCAGGGCCCAAGAATTTGTTTTTCTGCAAGTTCCCAGGTGATGCTGACTCTGCTGGTCCAGCACCGTGTTCAAATCACTGAGTTACTCAGTACCTGCATTTCACGAACCATGTAGTCAACTGAGAATATGTTCTCCCGCCTATTTTCCAGCTAGTATCAGAGCCCATCCTCTGTGTAGACTGTGCTCTGCTCCAGAAGGCGAGCTGGTCTGCACCCCAGCCCTCCCACTTGGCTGCATCTTGCTACCTGGAACTCTCTGGCCCTGGCTATGGCAGAGGTTGACTGTGGACTCGTGCTCATTGGCATGACTTGGACTTTTCAACCACTGTATGGAAAAATGGGCTCCTAGGTGCCCAGGTCCAAGGCTATTGACATAGACATGCTTTGTATGGTGTGGCCAATGTCTCAATGCAGGTGGTTACCTTCTTCTTAGTCAAGGGAAGTGAACTTAATTGGAGGCTAAATTACTTTCCCCCTTCAACTAAAAGAGTGTTTCAATCAGAGGTTGACTGTTTCAACCTTGCTCACTGCAGAGCCACCCAAAGCTATTCTACTTTGAGTCTCAAGGCCCAAGCCCCCTGGCCTGACCTGAGGGCCTTCTCTGATAAGAAAGGTACAGGGAACTGTGCTCCTTCCTGTAACCTCTGGGGGGAAATCTGCTTCTAAACTCATTCAGGTTGTTGGCAGAATCCGGTTTCTTGAGGCCGTAGGACTGAGGTCCCCACTTCCCTGCTGGCTGTCAGCTGGGGCTCCTCTTGCTTCCTAGAAACTTGCCTGGGATCCCTCTGTCTTAGAGCCAGCAACAGCACATCAAACCCTTCACATGCTTCCAAGCTCTTTGGGCTCCCTCTTCTGCTTTTAAGGAGCTCATGTGATTACCTGGGGCCTACCTAGACCAGCCAGGATAATCTCCCTACAGCCTGGGATGAGCAACCTGAATCCCATCTTCAAAGTCCTAGATTAGTGTTTGACTGAATGGCCAGGGGGCAGAACTTTGAGAGACATCTTTGGACTTCTGCCTATCACAACACGTTGCCTATTTAGCAGTGCTTTTCAATGAGCAGGCGCTTGCAGAAGATACTCCTTTTTAGTGTCAGCCACGTAAGCAGCCGGTACCTGCACATGCCAGGGCTTCCGAGCCTGGACTAGCCCAGAGCTGGGAAGAGATATCAGTGCTGACTGAGGAAAGAGAAAGGTTCTCAGGGCTTTCTGAAACCGTGAAGAGGAAGAGAAGGAAAAACGCCTCTAGTCACAGTTAAAGCCTTTCATGGCCTTAATTAGAGCTCCAGTAACTTTAACGCAGGGCTTGGGAAATTGAGATCTGTAGGCAAAGTCTGCAGCAGGACAAATGAGGTCCTTGTTCCTGAAAAATTCAGGTTTGGCTGGTTTAAGATAATCCCCAAGAATGGGGTCACATGTTACAGATAATCTCCAAGCTCACTGCCTTCAATCCACTCCCACGCCTCAGCCATTGGAGGAATCTGTCCAATATGCAAATCTGATCGATCGTGTCCCTACCTGTTTCTGAGCCTTTCGTGGCTCCTCATTTGATGCCCAAGATTCCATTTTCCTTGAGTGTACAAAAGGCCCTGTGATCTGAACCCCACTAGTCCCTTCTGCCTCATCTGCCTCATCTCTTCTAGCCTCATGCTGTGTCCTCACTAGGCGTCTGAAGCTCCCTGAACACACTGTGACATTCCACATCCCCAGCTCTTTGCTCTCCCTGCCTCTCTGCCTAGAATACTTTCCCCTACTTTCTACCTGACTGATGGTTAATCATCCATCACTCAACTCAGGTGTCTTCTCCTTCAGGAAGCCTCTTCTCTCTGCGTGCTGGGTCAGATTAGCCACCCTGAATGTTGAAGATCCAGTTCCTCTCCCATCTCCTCCCCTATGTGAAGAGCTCCCTGAAGAGTGCATGGTGCCTGGCACAACATGGGCACTCAAAAGTGTTTGCTTTCAAACCACAAAGCCCTTGGCAAGAACTTAGACTACAGAGCCAGATCTGTGCATCTGAAGTTGCATTGGGATAATCAATGTGGGAGTGAGGAAAGGGCAAGGATAGGGCCCTGTCTGGAGGACTTGCTACTTCACCTACAGGGCCGCTTGCAAAACAAAAATGTAGGGCCCTTCTGAAATAGTTACTAAGAATTTCAAAATGGCAAAACATGGGATGTTTCTGAGTGCAGAGCCCTGTGTGACTTTCCAGGTTGCATGCCCATGCAGTTGAGCCTGGCAGTCTGGAATCTTGATATGGGTTAAAGGGTGGGGCCTGGAAGGCCAGAAGGGTTACCTTCCATTTCCCAAAAACCCTCTAGCCTCATTGTAAATGCCTGTAGTGTTAGCCAATTGAAACAGTCTTCTAGTTGAAAGGGGAAAGTAATTTAGCTTCCAATTAAGGCCTCTGCCCTTGGCTAGGAGGAAGGTAACCACCTGCATTAAAACACTGACCACACTGTACAAGGCATGTCTATGTCAGTAGCCTTGGACCTGGGCACCTAGGAGCCCATTTTTCCATACAGTGGTTGAAAAAGCCAAGTCACGCCAATGTGCATGAGTCCGCATCCAGCCCCTGTCCGTAGCTGGGCCCAGAGGGTTCCAGGTAGCAAGATGCAGCCAAGTGGGAGGGCTGGGGTGCAGACCAGCTCACCTTCTGGGGCAGAGCACAGTCTACATGGAGGGTGCGGGGGTGGGTATCTACATGGCACTACAGCCTCTGGGCAGATGTAATCAGTCCCAGGCCACAACCAGTGACAGGGAGTCCCACTGAGGAGCTACAAAGAACAGAGACCTCTCAAGCCAGTTTTTAAAAGAAGGGTTGTTCAGGGTGGTGTGGAGCTTGTGCTGGGTGCTGTGGAGTGAAATGGGAGTGCCGGATCATAGCCAAACTGGGATGTAACGGCTGCCAGGAGCAAGGAAACTGTGAGGACAAGCTTCTCCCTTGGTGCCCCTGTTTTCCCTGGCACCTGCCCTGGCTCCCCTCTCCTCTGGCCAGCACCGCCGAGAAGTGCACGCACGTGCCTAGTGGTTGTCCTGGCCTCTCTCCGTGCCGTGACTCTGCTCCTGCAGACCCAGTTCTTTCTGTCAGCTCTCTACTGGGGGACAGTGGGTGGGCCGGGTGGTTAGGAACCTTTCTACTGTAAGACAGGGTAGTCCCTACAAGGTAGCCCTAGAGAAAACAGATCCAGGCAGGCAGGCAGGAGGCACCAGACAGGCCTGGCCTTGAGCAGCTGTGCCAGGTGCTGGGCTGGGGCTCATGCTGGACAGGGCGTGGCACGTAGAGTGGCAAGGGCCAAGCACGGTCCCAAGAATCTGAGGAAGGTCCCCAAATCAGAAAGCTAGCACCAGAACTGGGCACAGGAAAAGGGAGAAGACCTGACTCATAGCCACGGAGGCTCTGCTGAATCCTGAGGGCTGCACAGATCTCCAGCTCTGACCCTCTACCATCAGAGCTGCCAGGAGAGGGGAGCCATGGGAGCAGGCAAATCCTGACAGCAACAACAACAAAAAGCAGGGCCCTGATCCCAGACATTTTCACAGCATGAGCATGTTCCATCTCAACCTCAGCTGTCCAGAACATTTCGCTAACCAGAGCACCCCCTTTCTTCCTGCACAGTTGGCTGAGCTGATTCTGCTGTAGGTACATATTGATAAATAAATTTGAAAGTCACAGCAAGTCAGTCTCAGCCCATACCTTCCTCTCTGACCCCTAAAAATAAGAACCCGAGGCCTTCCTTCAGTGAACTATCCCTGTGTTTGAGAACTGATTCTGTGCTGTAGGCGCTGCAGGATCAAATCCACATACCCTCTTATGACTTACTTTCCTGACCTCTACCTGGAGGGCTTGGGAAACGCAGGCTGGGCTCCACCCCCAGAATTGCATTTTCAACAAGTTCTCGGGTGATGCTGATGCTGCAGGTCCAGGACCACTTGCAGAGCTGCTGTCCTAGCCTCCCCGGCTGCTGTGGCCTGCCCGGCCTCCAGCCTCTCTCTGCCCCGCTCCCCCTCCCCCACAGACACCCTCCCCACTGAGCACTGAATGCTTCCAGTTTCCATGTCACACCATGCCACAGCCCACCCCCAGATCTGCAGACATACTGTCCTCTCCACTTGGAACACAATCCTCCCTCACTTCCTCTGGCTCACTCCTACCCTGTTTCAAGATCCAGCATAGACACACTTCCTCCAGGAGGGCCTGAGGCCTCCTCCTTTCCCCCTTATTCACACAGCTGTGCTGGGACCCCTGCCCCGAGCTTCAGGAGCAGCTGTACTTTCCCCTCCTGTGGCTCTTAGCCGGCTGCAGCACCGTAGCTGGTCTGTCCCCTCCTCTAGGAGGGCAGCAGTTGGGTCCATTCTATTCCCCATTTCATCCCCAAAGCTTGGCCACGATCAGTTGGTGGTCAGTAAACATCTGGTGAAAGAACGAACAACATGAATTTGATCATTTGTCTAACTGGAATATTAGCCTGCATTCAAATTAAGCAGAATTTTAATATTAATACTGTATGCATCCACTACCACAGCCATTCTCAAAGCATGATTCTTGGACCAGCAACGTCAACATCACCCGCGAGCCTCTCAGAAATGCAAATTTCCAGGCCCCACCCCAGACCTGCTCTATGAAAAACTCTGAGGGCAGAGCCCAGCCATCTGGTTTTAATAAAGCCTCCAGGTGGTTCGGATGCTCCTTCAAGTTTGAGAAACACTGCACTACCACATAATGAGTCCTCAAAGGAGGGAAAATGCTAAAGGGTTCTGCAGGTAATAGGACTCTCTGGTATCGGCGCAGGAACGCTGTGAGGAAACTGCTAGGAGTGCGCCGACAGAGGTCTTGGGGATGGTTTACACTCCTAGGAGCTGTAACCTCGAAGTAGTCAAGCCGAGTTGATTCTCCAAATTATGGATATTTATAAAACAAAGCTCCAAGGATGACAGTGTCACCGCAGACAAAGAGAGTTTGGAGGGGAGACGATTACTCTGTCAGGTGAATAATTGGAAGACTAAATTGAAAAGCACCAAGGAAACCAAGGGAGCTGAAAATAAATTTGGTGACTAGAGTAAGAGGCACTGTGATGGGGCAGGTGTTCAGCTCACGGGCGGGCCGGCGGGCAGCCCCCTTCCAAATCCCGTGCGCTCCCTTTGTGATCAATACAACATCGTTCTAGGCGTGAGGGGCAAAGGTGGCAGGACGGACAACCAAGTGAATGCAGGTGTCTCGGGTCTTGAGAGGAGCGTCCAGGGCAGGAGGGGACCTTACAAGAGGGGTCAGGATGATGAAGAAAAAAACCCTGGAGGAAAATATAAGTTACTGCTGCACAGTTAGACAAGGAAGACCTGTCTGTTGTCACGTACTGGGTATAAAGCCAGGATAAAAGGACCCGGTGGCTGGAGCCCAGTGAGAGCAGAATACGGATGGCCTCTTTGCTTTGGAAAGAGCAAACCCATCCTGAATTCAGGGCCTTGTCCTTGAAATCCCTCTGGAAAGTGCTCACTTTCCTTTAAAGACTAGGAATGTGGAAACTCATGCAGCTACTTGGCATTGAAGCAAACTGGAAATAAGAGGCGAAACTTGCTTATTAAACCATGACAAGCTACAGGCTGTAGTTCTACCATATGCTTCTAAATTGCCCGTGTCTGTACAGCTTACTCTCAGAAATTCTTCACATGCCAGCAGAATATATTCTACCCAGTAAATGAAGCCAGCCCTGGGCTCTCCTTATGACCCGGAGAGTATAAGGGGGACATCAATCTGCATCCTTGCTGCTCCTCCTGTGCCCTGCGAGGTGGTGCCCCAGGGGCTGAGCAGCGAGGGGTGGAGAGGCTCCACAAAGAGCACATTTGCCACATTTGCCCAGAAGCGTGTTCACCGGATCACTAAGAACTAGACGAGCACTTATCCTAAATTAGGCCAAAGATCACGGCGAGGAACACCAAGGTCAACCTCTCAGATATCTAGTGGAGTGGAGGCACGTGATCTGGAGGAAATTTATGGTTCTGAAAAGAATATGTGTTATTGGAGGAATATTCCTGCAATATACAGCTAACTGGGTGAGCTTAGGTAAATTATTTAGGACCTCTGATTCTCAGTGATAGCTGAAAACAGGGATAAAAAAAAGTCTGCTAGGCAGGTTGCTTGGGAAATTCAACAAGGTGACAAAATATTTGTCCCTCATAGATACCTAATAAATGTGAAAGGTACTGATCTTCTCGTACCACCTAGATTATATAGTCCTGGTCCATCTGAATCCTATTTCATAAGAGGAAGACAGGTATAGAACTCCATAAAATAGCCCTGAACTGTAGACAAGCCATGATTTTTAATGAGCCTTGTAGATTACTTTCAAAAATTAATGATGAAACTGCTCCTGCCCTCTGACTTAATTTGGCAAACTGTCTTTGCCTTCTTACTCACAGTTAGAAACGTCGCCAGCACGAGTTTGAGAAGCTGTGTGGTGAGCTTTCTGGGTCCCTCAGAAGCAACTCCCCATCTCCACTTATTCACTAAGTCTTGAAATTTTAGCTGGAGGTATTTTGGGGTTTCGTTTGGTTGGTTGGTTGGTTGGTTTTTGTTTTTTTTATTGTTGTTTTTGTTTCTGTGGGATTTTTTAGTGGAAGAAGTCCCCTGTATTAGTTTGCAAGAAATGCCCCAACAAAGTGCCACAAACTGGGTGGCTTAACCACAGAAACTTATTGTCTCGCAGTTCTGAAGGCAAGACATCTGAAATCAAGGTGTCAGTACAGTCAGTTCCTTCTGAGGGCTCTGAGGATAGGATCTGTCCCAGGCCTCTCTCCTTGGCTTGCAGATGGCTGTCTGCCCTCCATGTAGATCTCTGATCTTCCCTCGCGTAGCTCTCCTGGTCTTCCTCTATGTAGAACTGTGTCCACATTTCTGCTTAGATATAAAGATACCAGTCATAATGGATAAAGACCTCCCTAGTGAACTTGTTAACTTGACTACCTTTGTAAAGACCCCGTCTCTAAGGATGGTCACATTAGGAAGTACTGGGTATTGGAATTTTAACATATGAATTTGGGGGGGGGATACAATTCAACCCGTAACGTCCCCTAACCCCACTCATGTGCACTTTTGCCAACCGAGGGATGAGAGTACAATGTAACCTGGTGCACCTGCTCAGAAAATGGCACGTTTCCACAGTGGAGGAGAAATTCCCACTCTTCATACAGTATTCACCCTCAGCACAGCCCATCCCAGGGCAGCTCACTAGGAAGGCTTGCACTTTGCCTCTCTCAGGTTGGCTACCTTTAGGCTGACGGAGATTTTTAGAGTCTGTACCTGTAGGCTAGGCCTGTCTTCATGGCCATATTGATCATCATGTAGGCAAGGACCTTCACCACGGTGGCATTGATGTGTCTACCGGTCTTGCACATCAGACACTATATATAGCCAAGGGATCGATGTCAAGGTTTCTAGCCTCTCCTTCTGCCCAACAAGCTACAAAATGTGTTGACTCTGTTAAATCTCAGGATAAGAACTACTGGAAGGTTTTGTTCCTGCAGAAGAAGAAGCAGGTGGAGAGCTAAAGGAATTGCAGTGATGTGGGTGAAATGTGGAGAGAAAGCCCCCCAGGGTTCTGCTTCCTTTCAGGTTCAGTGGCTGGTCTGGGAGCTTCGGACAAACCTCCCCCGCAGCCTCTCCACTTGGGAGACAGAAGAGGAGAAGTGGGGGCTCTCCTCCCTGGAGAAGACAGAAAAAGGCGGGGGCGCATCTTTACAAATTCTGCTCTGAATCTCCTAGACAAATTTGAAGTATTAACATCAGGGCCAGGTGGACAGAGTGCCAAAAAGGCTGCCATATGGCTGTCCCTGTGTGTTCTCACCCCGTGTTGCCCAGAGTGGAGGAAGAACCTTTGCTGACGGCCATCTCAGTCACAGCAGTAAGTTTCCCCCTTGTCTTTTTGGATAAAATGAGTTTTCTTGGCTCACCTTTGAGGTGAAACCAGAGGACACCTCCTCAGAGTCGTCCTCCCTGAAGGCTCTATCCAGGATGCACAATGCCAAGACGGTGTTCAGGGCCCCAGGCTGTGCCTCTTGCCTGGAGGGAGTCCGAGTCCTGATCTTCCCCTCTGGGCTGCAGCCGGCCTCTTTCCACACCAGATTCTGTCCCAGCCTCCTTCATTTTCCATATTCACGTTCATGAAAATTAAAAGCCCTGAAGATTTAATTAAGGGACCATGTTGGGAGAACAAATGGGCAGAGCTTGGTAGCTGGCCAAGAGAAGCTGGCCCGCGCAGGAGGTAGGGGCATCTGAGCAGTCACAGGAGAGAACAGCGGATGCACAGAAGGATCACCCAGGGACAAAGGAAACTGGTTCCGGTTCTTCCTCAGACACAAAGCTGAGTGCTTTAGCTTTAGACCATATCATCTAACAGCAAAAAAGACCCCTCAGTCTTTTTATACAAATGCCTATTGACTGATGGAGATAGCGATTCTAGAGGA
Source organism: Eulemur rufifrons (assembly GCF_041146395.1). Taxonomy (NCBI): domain Eukaryota; kingdom Metazoa; phylum Chordata; class Mammalia; order Primates; family Lemuridae; genus Eulemur; species Eulemur rufifrons. Next base: position 121,104,056 of record NC_090989.1, read on the forward strand.
TTAAAACCCTAAATGCCTGAGATGAGACGGTCCTGGTTTAGTTGGGGTGATACAGAGAAAGTGCTCTGCGGGTATTGAGGCACTAAGCAAGTGTGAGCCCTTGCTACCCTTCAGGGGTGCCCTCCAAGCCCAGAGGGGCCCCAGGACAGCACCATCTTATTGAGGTCTGCAAGTGGTGAGGAAGCTATTTTCATTGAGCTCTGAGCTCCTCTCAAGTCAAGAGTACATGAACTTTTCTAGCTCTGGTTTGGCCCAACTATTATAGCTGTGTGACCTGAAATAATTTGCTTAACCTTTCTGGTCCCAACCTCATGGCATTGTTGTAAGGACTGAACAGGCAAGTGATGATGCCTGGAGGGTACGTAGTAATTGCCCAATAAATGCTAGTCCTTTCTATTATCCTATTTACTCCCATAACACGAAATTGGAACCATGCTCTCTGTGCATATACCACATAGACATTTAACAGGGATGGTAGTGCTGGCTTTTCCCTGGACCGGTCTCTTGATCTCATCTTCCTCATCTGAAGAGTGGTGATAAGGATCCCTGCCTGCTGCTCTGGTACCAAAATGAAATCATGAATGAGAAAGTGCTTTGGTATCTGTGATGACACAAATTAATATTTTTACCTTTGATTCAAGTGCATACTACTTAGAATCAGACTCACCTAATCACAGTTTCTAATTCTGTTTTTAGGCAATTACTGAACCTCTCTGTGCTGTAGTTTTTCATCTGCAAAGGAGGGATAAGAAAGGCAAACAGGTTCTTGTGAAAATGTAAAAGTATGTGCAAAACACTTAGGAGAGCACCTGGCACATCATAAACACAATAAATCATATTTGTTACTCTCTTCCTTCTTTTATCGTCACAGCTACTGTCATCATTGCTGTCAATAGCAGTATATGCAATAATTGTGGTCCTATTTCCTCTTTTAGGGTTGCTAGTCCCAGAAGTCTTTCATGCTTACACAGTACTGCCACAGATCCCTGTCCCTTACAGAAAAACATGGCTCTTCTTCATCCCGTAGTAGCCACTACTTTAACTGGTTCTGTCCACACCACAGCTCCACAAGCCAGGATTTGCTGATTTTGAAGTTTAAAATCCAGGTGCTATAGGTCAAAGTCAGGGCCTGCCTGTTTCCTACTCACTTGGATGAATTTCCCATTGTTGAGGTGCTAGATTAGTCTTCTGTAGGCCACCCAAGATGAGGGCGAGGTTTCTCTTGCCAGAAAACTCTAGCGGGTGATGATGCCAGAGACAAAGGCATGTCCTCTCTCAGGGCCAGTTCATGCAAAAACACCAAGATGCTGGCAAGTAAAGTCCCTGATTCCTAAGAAGTTACGGGTGCAGCCTCAGAGGGCTGATCTTATAATGAAGAACGCTTTTGTCAGAGACTGTATTAGTTTTCTATTGTTGCTATAAAAAAATGACCACAAACTTAGTGGCTTAAAACAACACAGATTTATTCTCTAACAGTTCTAGAAGTTGGAAGTCTACAGTCAAGGTGTAAGCAGGGCTGCCTTCCCCCTGGAGGCTGTGGGGGAGAATCTGTGCCCTGGCCTTTTCCAGCTTCTGCAGGCTGCCTACATGCCTCGGCCAGTGGCCCCTTCCTCCACCTTCAAGCCCAGCAGGTGGCATCGTCTCTGTCTGACATTCCTGCCTCCCTTTTACAGGGACCTTTGCAACTGCACTGGGCTCACCTGGATAATCCGGAATACTCTCCCTATCTCAACATCATTAACGTAATCACATCTGCAAAGCCCCTTTTACCATGAAGGTTACACACTCATAGGTTCCAGGGATTAGGACACAGACATCTTTGGGGAGGCCGTTGTTCAGCCTGCCACGGAGACGAATTGTGAGCACCCACAGATCTCACACCAAATGGCCAAGGGCAGCTCTCAGAGGATGTGAGCACTTAGGCAGGTTCCTGGGATGTGAACTTAGAGTGGCTCCCTTAGATCAGGGTCAATCTGAGGAACTCTGAAAGCATCCCTAGACTAGGAGGTGCTCAACAAATACCTGCACAACGTTAAATGACTGAGTGGCCTTGGCTTCACTACTTGGGCCTGACTTAGGTTTCTCATATATGAATTGGAGAACTCCCACCTGGGAATGCAGTGAAAGCACCTCATAAACCACAGAGCGCTCCTCAGAGTCTAGCTGCTACCACTCCTGAAAATAATCACAGTGATGCATCCTGCCCTGCCCCCAGCAGAACCGATCATCTTTATGCCTGTTACATGCTTCTGTTGCTTGCAACTAGGTATCTGAAGCCTGGCTTGTAAACTCCTCAATCGGAAGCTCCAAATGTAAACTCCACGACTTTAACAACCCTGATTGTTTAGCTCTGTGAGGCCAGGGACTTGGTCTGTTTTGCTCAGCTCATACAGTAGACGAGCAGTAAATATTTACTGAGTGAATGAATAACTGACCTTGCAGTCACCTCTAGACTCTGAACATGTCAGTGGCAGGGACCATGACTTGACTCCTCGGTAGCCAGCACAATGCCTGGCACAAAGACAGGCCTGGGAGAGTTGTGTTAGTTTCCTGTGGCTGTCATAAGAAACTATTAATACCACAAACCGAATGGCTTATAATAACAGAAATTTACCCCCTCACAGTTCTGGAGGCTGGAAGTCCGAGATCGAGGTGTCAGCAGGGCTGCACTCCCTCCGAAGGCCCCACGGAGACTCCTTCCTTGCATTTCCAGCTTCTGGTGGCTGCAGGTGTTCTTCGGCTTGTAGCAACATATAATAACTCCAGTCCCTGCCTCCATCTTCTCATGGCTCCTCCTCTTGTCCCTTTGTCTTTTCCTTCTCTCAAAATCCTTAACTTGATTACATCTTCGAAAACCTTTTTCCAGTTAAGGTCCCAATCACAGATACCAGAAGTTAGGACTTAGACATATGGGGCCACCAACCCATCCACTGTGCAAGGCGTTGTTGAATAAATGAATTAATGAACAAGGTACTTCCCTGCTCCTTAGTAACTAGAATCCAATCCTGTTTTGGCCTGTGGGCTGGAGGGACCCCAGGGCTTCTGAGGAAGGCCTCTCAGCCCTGATGCTGAAGCTGAGCTCCAGAGGAGCAGGCAAACCCTCGAGTGTCAGGCCAGCGTACATCCCAGGGATGCCCGAGTGTGGGTCACACACCAGGGGAAATGGAGCTGCCATTGACTGGAGAAGCCCACAGTTTGGGTTGCAAAGAGCAAGAAAGGAAAAATGCTGAGGGAGTGTCCTCGGCTGGCTCGGGCAGCTGTGCTCACATCAACCAGGGAAGCCACGGTGGCCTGCAAGTGTAGAAAGCCCCCGCAGGGCCATATCTAAGGAACTAGGATATAGCTGTGCTGGAACAAGCCAGCCAGGCCAGAGCTGAGACGGGCCCAGCACAGTAAGTGAGGGCAGGTGAGTGCAGTCAGCACCCGCCGCAGAGCTCCTACTCAGGCTGCCGCCGGGAAGCCCACGGCCAGACTCTGCAGCCTGGAAACAAACCGGGGTGACTGGCCCAATCTCACCTTACAGATGAGGAAACTGAGGCTCAGAGAGGGATTGTAGTCCAACTGGTTGATGGTACAGCTGCAGCTACAGTCCTGGCTCTTGGCCACAAGTCTAGTACCTTCCTCTAAATAAGAAGCATCACTGTCACCTGTTTGGGGAGCCACAGTCCTGTGGACATGCTGCCCAGAGAGTCATCCAGGACCTATGAATGACAGAGAATGCAGCAGATGTGATTAGAGTTCAGTGCAGGACTCAAACGCTGCTTACAAAGAAGCTAACCTGAAACATGAATAATAAGTGGGTGGTGAAAAATTTATTCAATGAAATTCTTCTGATGGAACATGTTGTCCTCTTTTGGGAGAATTTGTTGATAATGTCTATAGGAGCCAAGCCTTCAGGGGTCGGCGTACCTGCCGGGAAGACTCTAAAAGGGAGGGGAGAGGGAGGAGAAGGAGGAGGGGGGAGGGCAGAGGGGCTGAGCTGGGAACAGACAGATGGAGTGGGGCTGGGACACACTGAAGCTGGTGCCGCGCGCCCACGGGGGACAGTCAGAGAGGCAGCTGCAGGGCCCTGGAGGTCATGGCCTTGCCCTGATGTAGACTCCGCCCTGACTCCCTGGTGACCCTGTCAGTGGAGGCTGTGCTGCTCAGAGATGCAGGTGGGGGTCGGCGGGAGGTTCAGGAGAGCTCGGAGGAGAGGCTTGCTCTGTGTGGCTGCAGAGACGACACAGCAGCATCAGGGCGGAGAAGGCCCTGAACAGCACGTGCACAGACATCTGCAGACAGGCAGGAGGCAGAGGCTTTGCACTCCCACTCGCCATGAAACTGACTTGGGTCCATCTCACCCAGGTCTCTGGGGCACTAAGGGGCTGTAGCTGACACTTGAGCTACATCTTTTCACAATAGCAGCCTATAAAATGGTCCAAAATTGTCACAACTGATTGAGGGCAACTTGATCACACACAAGTTGTGATATATATATATATATATATAGATATTAGTCATTCCATCTCTATACACAGAATTAAAACAATTCCCCCAGCCAACCCCATTTCAGCTTAGCCCGCAGCTTGCTCACAGTGGCACACACGAAGTCAGACAGGTGCACGCACACACGTGCGGGCTCACCCACGGGCCCAGCACCCACGCCCCCTGCTCTCCTGGCCCCTCACCCTGGCCCAGGGCTGAAGCTCCCACACCACCCTCTCCTTGGCTCATGCCAGGGCCTGTCCTGTGCCCTACCACCCTCCTCAGTCCCTTTGCTCACTTCTGCATCCCAAACACTCCCATTCCTCCGACAGAGCCTACCATTCTGTCCGGTTGTCCTCAGGCTTGTAAAATGGCCCTTCTACCCCTCACGTCACCAACCTATTCTCTCCTTCCCTTCACTCTCAAGGGGGCCTTTCTCCTGTCCCCAGCAGCCACTCGCCTGTCCTCTCTGCAGATTGCCTGTGGCTCCCCTCCAGGGACACTTCCCTCAAGAGGGGGATGCTCAGGTTCACCTCCAGTGCCTCTCTCCTCTGCCCGGCCCTGCTGACGCAGGTGACCACAGAAGTTTCCCCTCCTTGTTTCAGGGATTCTCTGCCACCCTGATGCCCCTCCTTCCTCCTGGCCACACCTTCCCCTCCATGGAGGGGCACGCGGACATGCTCAGAACTCACCCTCTGCTCCTCTCCGGCACTGCCTCCTGCAGACCTGATAACTCCTGTGGCTTTAGCACCACTGCCCTTGGCAGGGGCCCCAAGGCTTGTGTTTCATCCAGACTCATCTGTTAGGCTGCGATTCTGTACCTCGCACCTCCTCATGTCATCAGCCCCTCACTCCCAGTGTGTCTCCCCACTGTCTACCACACACGCGCGCAGGCACACACAACTTAGTCATCGCTCATCTCCTCCCTAATTCTGCACATTCTTCCTCTCTTTGAACACTTTGGAACAATTCTTGATTTCTCTTTTTCTACCCCCTTCCCCAATATTCTGCTAATTATCCAATCCTGTGCATATTTAGTAAGTATTATTGAAGTACAATAAAACAACCTGTCCTAAGCGTCCACAGTTCTGAGTTCTAGCCCAAAGTCTAACACCGTTTGGCTATGTAACGCTTTAGAGACCTCAGTTTGCTTATAATGGGGATTTGGAATAGATGGGCTTCAAGGACTCTGGCAAACACTGCTGGTTACCTGCGCATTATCCATTCTCCTTTTATTCCTTAACAAAACCTAATCTGTCCTGAGCAATAATATGCTCAGCCACAAATCCAGTTGCTCCCTGGGTAGCCAGGGACCTAAAGGTGACATTTGCTGCACCCTGTAGGTCCTCCCGGTCCAAGAATCATCTCCAGCTATGGCTGCACAGCTAGTCCTCCATGCAAAAGATGCAAAAGGAAAGCATCTGCTTGCTTGATGTCTCCATAGGAACAGGGTGACCTGTGCTTAGAGGCTCAAAACCTGGGAGCTGGACAGACATTGGGGTCCACTGGGTCCCAATTCCTGTCTGTCTCAAAGGCCCAGACATGTTCAGGGTCTGATTCCTATGAGATTCTCTCTGCTGTTGAGTACACTCTGGGCTAATATAGAAATTACTCCTCCCAGCCCTGGTCTCTCTTCTGGAGCTGGAAGAACAAGGTGTGGGACAAGCCTTCAGATGTGACAGCTGCCCCCATCCCTGGAGGCTCCTCTTCCTTGGGTACAGCTGGACCATCAGCCTATCAGGACAGGACTGGTTTCCAGACCCCATACTGTACTGGTCCCTGAAATCCCTGCACACAGTAGGACTTAACTCCCCTCACAAGACCGTCCTTAAGGACACTCTTCTTAACTGTTTAGGGGCCTCTCCTTCACTTTGCCAAGGGTTCAGTGCCAGGATGAGAATTCCCCAGCTATCCATGGAAGGTCTCCTGGGAATGCTGTCTACACCGAGACCATAGGGAATCTTCTCCAATCTTGACCTGAACTCGGAAAGCTAGAATGTGGAAGCTAGGAGTTCTGTTGTGAAACTCCATAAGACCAAGAATACTAACATTTTCCTGGGGGATGCCAAGTTGAGAGCCCTCTGCTCAGGCTGAGCAAGTTCCCAGCACAAAGGGCTCAACGAATTTCAGGAGTTCCTCTGTCCGTCCTGCCTCCAGCCCTGCTGGCTCAGGCTTCCCTGCAAAGTCTAAAGCTTCTGTTGTCCCCTGGACGGGACTCAGGTCGTGCCAGGGGCCACACATATGAGCCTTTCTCCAAACCAGGGGCAAACCGCCCTGGCACCATCTCTTGGATGAAAAGCGTGAGTGCTATTTTGTGTTATTTCATCAGTGACAGTTACCTAAACACTGCTTTGGGGAAATGCAAAGCACAAATCAGTTCTCACAGCTCTTTCTGGTGTCAAACACTCAGGGGACCTGGTGAGCAATCAGCGCACGATTACTCAACAGCAGGTATCCCAGCTGTGCAGATATACACCAAAGCTGTGGCTCCTCTCGGGATCTTCTCCCCCAAAAGGAGCTAGGCTGAAGGAGGGATGGGAAAGGAAACTGAGATCGGGCCCCAGCCACAGAAGAGGCACCTTGAGCAGGGCTGGGGAAAGCCCTTCGCCATGTAGAGAGGCCCCAGCCCCGAGCAGCTGGCGCAGGTGAGCCAACAGGGAAAGGGAGATCTCTCCCACTCAGAGACCAGATTGGCAGCCATGGAGCAGCCATTCAGCCCCCCTGGGGCCAAACTGTCCTGTGTGTACAATATGGTGGTGAGCCCGCTGGAGATGTCCTCTGGGAGCTGAGAGATGCTCATCACCTGAGGGCAGGGGGCACCGTTCCCAGACTCTCCACTAGAGGTCAGCTCTGGGAGAACACAGGCTCTGCCACCCCTCCTGGCTGGGAGCTCCACCACCTCCAGAGGCTCAGGGCACTGGAAGGAGCTACTACTGCACAGGTGGAGGATGAGATGTTCCCAAACAACCACCCCCATCCACCGCCCACCCTTGGTACCTGCTGAGTCCTGCATAAATCAGCTCTGAGAGCAACATGGCTCAGCACCCTTCCTCCGAGGTCAGAATGAGCTGACCTCACACCCAGCTGCTCAGGGACCCACATGTCTTGGCCAAGTCACCTGTGATGAAATGGGAGCCCAGATCTCAGTGGAGATAGGGGAAGTCATGTGAGAGTTGCTCATGCATCCCCCATCCCCCCCGCATCATCGCTCCCAGCCCACTGGTGGTCCCTTCTCCTAGACCCGCTGGGCAGGAGGGGTCATTTTGAGGAGCTGAATGCTTGCCTGTCCCTACCTAAGAGTCACAGTAAGAGAGAAGAGTGGGGGAAGGGTTCGGAGCCCTTTTTAGGAAGACAAATAAAAATATGGTACATGCCTGGGTGCTGGCCCAACTGAGCACTTATAAGAAAGCCCAATTTGTAGAGCATAGAAAATCGGGTCTGCCCTGGTCAGAGGAGGGTAAACAAACTCCTGCCCCTTGAGTATCCCGTAACCACCCACCCTCCCCACCTTAGCTCTGAGCAGTCACTGAGGCACCTGTTAGAGTGGCTGAGAGTCTCAAGTATACAGTTTGAAAAGCACCGGGCTGTGCACCCTGAGGCTTGGGCTTCACCATATGCCCAGGTGGCCCCAGGTCAGTGCATACTGAACAACGACCTCCTGTCTGATGAAGGGGAAGGGGGTGTGAAGCAGGAGGAGACCCTCCTCATACTGGGGCAGCCATTCCATTGACAAGATGAGCTGTGTCACCCACTAAAACCCTGGAAGAAAACACTGGCCTTCTGAGTAGATCCCTGATGGGCTAAAATGGGCAGCCTGGGGTCTCTAAGCATGAGCCCCACAGCTCCCATGGCTGCACGCCCCGCCAGACAGCCTCGGAGCATTGGAGGACAAGGAAGGGAGTCTTTGAGGCTAAGCACAACCTTGTGTGGCTGGCTCAGCCCCATCACCGTGCATGCATGCATGTGTGTGAGTGTGTGTGTGTGTGTGTGTGTGGGTGGCGCAGCCCAGCCAAGGCAAGAGGGAGTGTGTTCCACCCCGGCAGGGGCCTTTCACCTGGCAGGTCCTTTGGCTCAGGGGTGCCATTTTATTACATTTTCAGCAAAAACTGAAAGAGGCATTTTACATTGCCCTCATGGGCTCCTGATAAAGAGGAGTCAGATCTTAAAACACAAGAGCAACATACATGTATAGAACCCCCATGTGCACACACAAACCTCACAGGTGCTCACAAGATGCACGTACACACCAGTGTGTGGCTTACACACGTTTGTGGCCCACACTTCAGCACACCGAGGCAGTGTTGCACTTTGCAGTGTTGCAAAGTGGTCAGGAGTGGGGATGCTGAGCCCGGAGTGCTCTGTTCTGTCTAACTCTGTGTCCTTGGGTAAGTTACCCTACCTCCCTGAGCCTTTGTTGTCTCATTGTAAAGATGCATATGTCAGAACTACCTACCTCCAAGGCACATTCTGAGGATAAACTGGGAAATTTACCTGCAAAGTCCCAGTTGGAGAGCTGCGCCTGCCCATGGGCATGTAACTGTGTGTGCTGCCCAAGACGACAGTGCTGAGCCAGGGTGGCGGGGGGCAGCTCTGGAAACCAGGAGGTGCCGGCTCACGCTCTAGGGGGTGGGCGCTGGCCCTGGCAGCTTTTGCTGTCTTTAGGCCAGTTTTCCAGCTCCAGAGACCTATGGGGAATGACGGCCCTTAGCCCACTGAGTGTCACAAGACCTGCAGCATGTGGACTGTCAGAGGGAAGGTGTTCGGGCACATTCAGGCCATATGCTGCTTGCCTGGAAGACGCAGGAGCCAATGCCAAGTCCCTGTAGAGGCAGGCACTGACCGCAGGGAGACAATGGGAGGGAAGGAGAGCTGGGATAAATATAGAGGAGAAACTCTAAATAGAGCAGTGACAGATGCAAAGAGAACGAGCAGAGATGGTCTGAATATAGAGCACAGCTTAGGACAACCACACAGAGACAGACAGTCAGAGACCCACTGGCAGACAGACGGACAGAGAGCACCAGCCTCCAGGATCACAGGCTTGAGTCACTGCACATGCACAGACACCCACAGCGGAGGACAGAGAAAAACAATGAAAACACAGACGCCCGTCCGCCTATGACCTTGGCGCCCACTTCGTGCCTGGACTCCCCAGAGGCCCTTGCCTCTTGGCAGCTGTGTTTCTGACAGCCTGCTGGCCACCAGACCCACATCGTGCCCGGGCAGCAGTGGGGCCTGGAGGGGCAGGCGGGGAGTGGGGCAGAGCAGGTCACCAGCAAGCCGAGGCAGGAGGAGGAGATACGGCTCCTTCAAACGGCTCAGTCTCCAGCTCGGCCATAGGCAATTACGGAGGAGCCTTCACTTGTCAGCCTTGAATTTTAATGGTATTAATGAGACCTCATGCAGTTTTCTTCCTGGATAAGATGCTTTTCTTCTATGATTCCTGGGCCCTGTGAGTCTACACCTCTCCCTTGTCCTGGCTGTGCCCGCTCTGTGGGGGGACACGCTGACATTCTTTCTACTTTTGATGATTGTAATTAATTCTTTCCTAGGGAATAAATGAATGTGCTGTCTATGGATTAATCATCTGCCATCCCATTGGTAATTTGCCTACAAGAAGAGTTGGCTACTGTCCATCACTACGGGATGTGAGTGGGGGGTGGGGGAAGCAGGGGAAACCAGGCTAGAAGCTCCCCAGGCCGACCGACCCTTCTCCAGGCTCCCCTCCTGCTGACGGGAAGGTCAGCCATGCCTCATGTATGCAGCTCAGTGTTCCACACTTTCTTAGGGCACAGGGCTGGTTGTGGTGTTGGTCATATCAGATATGGCCTCCACCGCCCTAGCAACTTGTGTCCAAATGTCCATATGAAAGGTGTTCTTGGGATGGGTTAACTCACCTGAAAATATCCACTCTTGGGTTCCCTCTGGTTCCTTCTTACCCCTTTGAGCATTTTTCTTGTTCCCTTTTATTGATTACACCTTTTTCCACCTGCTCTTTAAATGTTGGGGTTCCCCAGGTGCTACTCTTGGTCTTCTTCTCTGCTCACTATACAGCACTAATTTAGGAAGCCCACTCACCCTCCTCACCCACTGGCCAGGCATGCCAGCCCCTGCATCAGGCCCAGGGCAGCGCATAGGAAAGACCACCCTGCCTTCCAGGAGAGCAGCCAGAAACATCATGGTGATAAAACCACAGAGCTCTGTGTTTGCAGAATGTAAGAAGTGCTGACAGAGCCCAGAACTTCTTTCCTTTTCTGGAAAATGAGGCTTTTCATGGAGTCTCATAGGGTTGTGGGATGATTTAATAATGGAAAGTACTGAGAACAGTGCCTGGGGAGATGGTAGGTGCTCAATAAGGTAAGGCACATGCTGCTGCTGAGACCCACTTCGGTCTCTAGCCCGGACCTCTCTCTGATGTCACAGGTGAGCATACCTAACCCTTCCCCCAGCTATGTCCATGTGGCATCCAACTGGCACTTTGAATCCCGAAGGTCCCAATGGAATTTAGCTCCCACCCTACGTGTGCACCTCACAGGGACTGCAGCACCACCCACCCATTGTTCCAGTTGCCTGTGCTGGCACCTGGGAGCCATGTCTTACCCACACCTGACCAGTCATGGTGTCCTCAGAACTCTAGCAGGGTCAGGCTGGAGTATGAAAACCCCTGACCTAAAAGCATGTAGATTCCTCAAAAAGTTCAACATCAAATTAGCCTATAACCCAGCAATTCCAGCCCATAGGCATATGCCAAAAATAATTGAATATAGGTATCCAAAGAAATCTTTGTGCTCAAATACTCATAGCAGCACTATTCACAATAGCAAAAGGTGGAAAAGCCCATATGTTCATAAATAGATGAATGGATAAATGAAAAGTGGCATATACATACAATGGAATATTATTCACCCATAAAAAGGAATGAAGTACTGATAATGCTACAACGTGGATGGACCTTGAAATAATTATGCTAAGTGAAAGAAACCAGACCCAAAAGGTCACATATTGTATGATGCTATTTATATAAACTGTCCGGAATAGGCAAATCCACACAGACAGAGTCATATTGGTGGTTGCCGGGGGCTGGGGAGAAGGCGAATGGGGAACAGCTACTTAGAGGGCACAGGATTTTATTCTGGAGTGACGGAGATGCTTTGGGACTAGATAGAGGTGGCAGTTGCACAGCACTGTGAACGTACCGAATGCCACTGAATTGTTCCCTTTTAAACAGTTAATTTTATGTTTGGAATTTTACCTCAATTTTTAAAAAACTCATATAAGGTTTTCTCTGGGGAGTGAGTTGGTCTTGGACATAGCCTCCTTTCTGGAGATGCCCAGCACTTCTACGCAAGAGAGGCCACGTGGGGAAGATAGGGCCAGAGGGTCAATACATGGCTGTATGGGAATATAATAGGAAGCACCTTTCTTCCCCAGACCCCTGCTGAGATGAGCTGGCTGTCCCCAACATGCCTCCTTGGGGAGGCTGCAGGTGTAGGGTTGGGTTCCTGGGAAAGAAGGCCTTCCCTGCGTGGTGCAGACACAGCAGCCTGGAGGCGCAGAGCAGCCATGCTACTGCCTGACCCTCAAAGCAGGAGGCAGTTCCACCCAATCCTATCAGCTACTGAGGCAATTCTGCTGTTCTGGGCTCAGTTCAGGGCAATCCTGCTGTTCTGGGCTCAGTTGCCTTTACCTAGACTGCTGGGAGCAGCCCTACTCTGGAAGATCCCAGGGTTGGGAGCAGAAGGATGGGCTCTGTGGGGCTGTTCCTCAGAGCAGAAGGTGCCTGCAGGGGCTGGGGCATTTACTAGTAGGGGAAGAGGGCTCTGGAGAAAGTAGAGGGCCAGAGACCACAGCCAGAGGCCCCCTCCCATCACACCAGACAGCCTCTTTCAACATCCAGCCTGATCTTGGATAAAAATGCTCCTGCCTAAGGAAGCCCCCAAAGAGCTCACGCTGGGAGGGTTGGCCAGGAGATGCTAATGGCAATTCAGTCCCCAGAGCACTGCAAGCAGTAGGACCCAGGGAGGGCAGCCCAGGCAAAGCAGGTGAAATGGTGAAGTGTTATTCAGCTAAGCGGAGCCCTTTCTTACAAGTGCCCCCTCCCTCCAACACAGTACTACAGGGGCTGGCAGCAAGGGCTTGATTAACCACTGGAAGACCAGCCGCTACCCCAGGGCTCCTTGACCGATCAGTGTCTTGGAGGCACCCACTCCACCAGCACAGCCCAGGGCTGGAAGCTCTGGTCCGTCTGTCCTACTCACTCTTCCTTCTGTCTGCCCTCTCCTAGTCTCTGGGTTCCAGATGGTGATTGATTCTCCATTTGTCTCTCATTTCATTTTATCATCCTACTTTATCTTCCTTGCAGCCTTTTTCTTTCTTTGGACAATTCCTGTGGCTCCCCTGACTAGGCCAGGGTGGGAGGGGAATGGTACAAAGGGTGGGAGAGGCTGCGTGTCTCTATAGTTCTCCCGGTTGTAAACACTGACTCCGTGTCTTGAGATTTTGGGGTGGCGATAAATTCACTTGGATGTTTATATTACCTTTTCCCCAAACCTGTGAAGTCTTATTGATTCTCCTCTTTAACATTCCTCCATCCATTCTCCTCTCCATCCCTGCACACCTGGTTCAGGCACTTTGGGGTCTCTCCTGAGTAATCACAGCAGGCAGCACTCTTCTGGCCCACCTCCCTGCCCCAGCTGGCTCCTCCCAAGTGCACCCCAGCAAAAGCCTGAGCACCTCCCTCTCTCGCTCAGTGGTCATCAAAGTGCAGCTCCTGCGCCAGCAGCATCAATATCCCCTGGGAACTGGTCGGAAATGCGAATTCTCAGACCATCTCCCAGACCTACAGATTCAGAAACTCTGGCAGAGGGTCCAACAGTTTGTGTTTCAATAAGCTCTCCAAGAGATTCTGTTGCCTGCTAAAGTTGAAAACCACTGACCTACTTAAAAGCCTTCAGTGGCTCCCACAGCCAGGCCCAGATTCCTTAGCACAACGTGCCGGGCCTCTGGGACCTGCTCCCTGCCCACCTTCTGAGTCCCGAGCCCTCCTCCCGGCCCCTCCCAGCTCACCTTGTTTCCGCCATTCCCACCAGCTGACGGGTCCATGCACAGGGCCTGTTCAGGCCTCTGTGCCATGTTCCCTCACGCTAGGATGCCCTGACCCCACCCACAGAGCTCACTGGCCACTCCTCCTCTGGGTGCCTCTGTCTCCCTGAATAGCCCGAATCCCTGTAGTAATTAGCCGTCAGCCTGTCACCCTCTCTCCCTAGCTCTTTGAGGGTAGGGTCACATATTTGTGCTTAAGAATCCTACTACCCTGTGCATATGTGACACCAGGACTTAAGTGCTATCCCCTGGGTAGCCACAAGGTCCCTGAACACACACCAGCATACAGGCATTCATTTTACTGTTGGGTTTACTGTTATTGCAGTTGGGTTACTGGGCCCTTGGAGGTCTCAGCAAGCTCACTGCAGCTCCCCTGGCCCCATGCTCTTGATGGCATGGCTTCTGGGTGGCGGGCCGAGTGTGCAGAAAGAACTATGCAGTTGGAGTCTGATGAGCTGTGTTGAATCCTGGTTCTGTCACTTTCTAGCATTGGGACCTCAGAAAAAGCTCCAAGACTCAGTTTTCTCATCAGCAAAATGGGCTCTTAAAAACATCTCCCAAAACTGTTGTACTAATTTAGATAAGTGTACATCCTAATTTGAGTCCCTCTGACAGCAGAGCCTGACACAAGGATTTAGGTGCAGGTAATTTACTTAGGAAGTGATCTCAGGGAATAGGAGGGAAGATCGGGGGATAGCAAGACAGGAGAGAGGAAATGCCAGTGTAACTATTGCTGTAGGTAAGAGGAGGGGCTCCTTCCTGCAGGAATGTCTGAAAAGCATAGAGAATGCCCCTTCCTCCTACCCCCACCCCACCTTCCCCGAAATGTCATCCAAAGGACAGAAAGTGGGGTCATTTGTCACAGCTCCCATCTCCCATTGATTAAAGGCTGACATGGCCATTAATTCCCCCCACCCATTTCCACATCATACCTCCAAGCTGCTGTCACTTGCAGGTGCATGGGTTCCTGAAGCTTCAGCGAAGACCTGGAGGCAGAGAAGCTAAGAAGTGCAAAGCGCACTTGAAGTGGGACGCTCAGCTTGAGTCTGAGCGCACGTAGAATTTTCCACCACAGCTGCAACTGAAATCAGGCAGGCTGAGGGGATGTAAAATGGGTCCCCAAATGCATCTGCTACAGACTGTGAACATACACTCCCACAGAACGTTGTGATTGCCTCTAATGTCGCCCTTGTTTCTCTGGCTTGAGACCACCTGTTCAGTTGTCAGTGTCTGCCACTTGACAAGGATTCCCCGAGGGCAGGGACAATGTCTGTCTCACTCACTGTATCCCCAATACTGAGGAGAGCTCTACACAGTGGACATTCTCAAAACTATCTGTTGAATGACTGGATGTATGAAAGTATCTTTCACATAATGGATACTCAAGACTATCAAACACAGCACTATTCAGGTTTTCTGATTTGAAAAAGAGAATGCACTATTTGCTAATCAAATTACAGAAAATCATTCAAGGGGAGTGGGTTGGAATTCCTTTTCTCTTCAAGATGTAGTAACAGAGACCAGGTTTACCCTCTGAGCTGAATCAACTAAAAGCCCAGACAAAATATATGAAACAATGGCTCTAAAGACATGGGGCTTTGGGCTTCAAAGAAGGGTTATCCCTGAGAGACAGGAAACCACTAAGGTCAGCCCCAAGATTGCCCCAATTTAATGCTTGCAGAAAGTCTCCATGCAGCAGTGGGAAGTGTGGGAGGGTGGGGAAAGAGAAGAGGGGAAGGGAGGAATTACCAAGGGACGGGGGAACTGGGGGGTGATGGCTATGTTCACTATCTTGATTGTAAAGATGATTTCATGGATGTATGCATACATCAAAACTTAAATTATATAAAGTATGCATTTTATTGTATGCACTTACACCTCACCAAAACTGTTTAAAACACAAAAATATGAGGGATTGATATTTCTGTCCGGGAAATGAAAGGTAATCTACATTAGAAAAACACACACAAAACTCATCAACGAGTGTATTAAGTAGGCAATACCTGTCTGGTCAGATCCTTATCTTTCCTCTTTTTGACACAGAATCCTTGTCTAAAATTTGGATCCGAATTTTGTCAGCAGGACCCACAGGATCTGAAACACATTTATAATTTCCACATGAGTTGCTCACCCATCCAGACCAGAGCTAGCTGACAAAGGATGGGCCCGTGCAGCACATTAGGCCATACACCTCACTATTTCTTTCTTTCTTTTTTTTTTTTTTTTTGCCTCTGGGAGCTTCAGTCTTATTCCCCAGATTCCACTGCCTCTATCAAAGAAGCCCTAGGAGACTCCTTTTAGTAGCTTCCTTGCCACACGGGCATCAATGTCACCACCTTTCCAAGATCTATCCTTTGAGCCCTGCGCCTGCCCAGTACCCTGTCCATGGGCCACTCAGGCTTGGAGGTGGCAGCCACCCATTCCTCCCCTGATCATGCCTTCCTTTCCTTCCCAGTGCTGTGCTCCGGGGAAGGAGAAGTTGGGTGGTGGTGGAGTGGGGTTCTGCAGAGTTGCTCAAGCCCCTAGTGGAATGATTCTTCCCAATTTGCCACCCATTTCCCTAGAAGAATAGCTTAAGTTGTTAAAGACACAATTCTTTCAGCTGGATCTTATGACTACTCTCTTCTGAGAACATAAAGGTGTCCCCAGGAAGCTATAGTGGGATGTGTTCAAGTATAGCCTAATGATTCCTTCTCTTCAAAACCTGAAGGCTAGATCTGAACACTGTGGGAAACCCCTTCAGCATTTATGTGATTTTTCTTTTCCGTTGGGCCCTGCTGTCCCTTTTGACATCTGGACATCAGTCTGGACAATAAACACACCCTCAATCTATGATCAGATTATATAAAACTGAATCTCAATTGTGGACAGGGCTCTAGTTATTTCCCATTGGGATTCTGAGCCCAGTAAAATTGCATGTAGCTGGATGGTTGTTGGGGGAAGACTATCACACTTCACAGAGACCCACAGGTACAAATTAATAGTTCAGTGTTGTCTGCATAGAACTCAACAAAGATGACCATGATTTCCAGGCTCTGCCTCCTACCTCCACTCTCCTTTTGGTGAGGGGTCCTATAGGAGGCAAGGTTATAAATTGAAGGGGCTTATCTCAGAAAGACTTGGGTGCTGGAAAAGATGACTAGGATCCTGTGCTAGGGTTGTGATTTTACTGAAACAGTGTCAGGAGGAAGGGAGAGTTACGGAAGACATTGCTCCAAGGGGAAAGCACCATAGCCAGGCTCCTACTAAAGTAAATATGTTCAGTTTTCAAGCTGTCAGGAATGGATAGATGGAGATGATTGGTCTGATGTCATAGCTGGAATCCTACTGCAAACCATTGCATCCTGTAACATTCCAGGTGGGACGTGAACCCCTAGTCAAGACTCAGGTCCACTCCAGTGGCTCAATGAAGTAGGCCCAGTATATTCGTATGTGGAGGAGTGAATCCTAAGTCAAATAGTTCCAGGAGCTCCAACTTGCCCTCAGCTCCAACTTCGTGACCCAGCCTGAATCTCTACCTGGATTCCCACCGAAAGGTGCCTGCCTCCAGCCATGAGCCCTTCCAGTCAGCCTTTTCTGCTCTGCTACCAGAGACAGTTTTCTAGAACAATTGTGACCATGTATTTCTGAAGCAGGTTCACTGCACACTGATTACCACTTCAGGCTTCTGCATCTTGGGCTGCAATGTATACTGTTTGAACAAATCCAGTGAGAGAGAACACTCATACAAGTTGAGCCAAGCAGCTTCATTCCTCACAGGTAGGTGGCAAGGGACAGTGGAAGCCTAGGATTCAGAGCAAGCTGGTCCCCCCAGTCTCAGGAGGGCTGCCCAAGGTGGATGGAATCCTATCTGTGCATGCCCCATGGTGTTCATGTTGCATTGCAGCCAAAGGACCCCAAAAAGTAGCTGCCCTGGACTTTATGCCCTGAGGACCGTGATTCACATGGCTAAAGCATCGCAGGACACCTTGTTCCAGGAGGGACAGGGACAGAGCCTGGGAAGTTCCAGCCAGTTCCTCCTTATCTCAGTGTCTGCGTCTATTTTGTGCTGCTATAACAGAATACCACAGACTGGGTGATTTATAATGGACAGAAATGTCTTGGCTCACAGTTCTGGAGGCTGGGAAGCCCAAGATCAAGGAACCAGCATCTTTCAAGGGCCTTCTTGCTGTGTCATCCCATGATGGAGGGCAGAAAGGCAAGAGTGGGAGTCCACTCCCCAAAGCCCTTTTGTAAATGCATAAAACCCCCTCATGAGGGTGAAGCCTTCATGGCCTAACCACCTCTTAAAGGCCCTACTTCCCAATACCATTACTTGGCAATTAAATTTCAATGTGAGTTTTGGAGGGGAGAAATATTTAAACCATAGCACTCAGGCATGTTACATTCCCAGCACATTCTATAGTTATTCTTGAGAACTGCTGGTAAGAAAGAGGGGAGAACTGGGCTGGTCTGAGGCTACCCAGAGAACCATCCTGCAGTGTTCCTCTGCTTGATGGCCCATCTGGCACCCTGCCTCCTAGCAGAGGAGACACAAGCCTGGCCCACTCACCTCTTGCTCTCACCCCCCAGTTCCCCACCCACTCAGCCCCTTGTGCCTGCCCCTCCAGACTTGCTGTCATCCACCAGGCTCGCCAGACTCTCTTGTCCTCATCCTCTGTGTTTGTTGGGAAGGAATCAGGGGGTGGGGAGTGGTTGGGGGGAAGGTGGGGAAACAGGAGAAAGGAAGAATGGCAAATGGAACAAGACCCAAGAGTTGATAAGAGCTGATGAGAGGGAGTAGAGGAGAGAGGAGTGGTAGCTGATCAGAGAGAGGGGGCCACATCCTCCCATGAGTGGAGTCCTCATACATGAGAAATGAGAGAATGGAATTTGAAGGACATCGTGCCCTAGGCCCCCTATTGTCTAAATTGAGGAAGAAATGAAATCAAGTTAAAACTGCACCGCAGTGGGGAGTATCCCCTTGGAACACACATGCATGCACGCACACAGCCCACTCCCTTGGACCTCTCCACAGGCCACTCGCTCACTGTTCCCCACTCCCCTTTGGAGTATCTGGCTTGTCCTCATCCAGCCAAGTGTGAGCTTCCCTTGGGAAGAAACACAGATTTCCTGAGGACCCCCTCAGAGGGGCTGAGACAAGGTTGTGCCCCTGAGGGTCTAGAGAGTGCGTGGCAGAAGGGAGCAAACAATCCCAGACATAGACACAAACATCCGTAATTATTTTGTAATTATTTAGATGAGTTTAATGGAAACACGAAGCCATGATATAATTGGCAAAAAAAGAGGTAAATATTTTTTTAAAAAAATCATTTGGTGGTGAAGTTTTTCTAAGCGTGGAGCAAAGGCAGAAACCACAAAGGAAATGATTGTTAAATTTCACTATGTTAAAAATGGACCCAGCACAGGACTTTGGCAAAGGTCCTTCAAAAAACAAGGTGAAAGGAACAAACGTGATGGGAAGATGATATCAAATATTAAAGTATGTGCACATCCCTCCTCTGCCGAACTTCCTCTCCTCCGAAGTGTATGCATTTGAACCTCTTCCCTGAGGTCGGCCCTTACTGCTTTTGGAAAGTTAGTTTGAAAGGACCAGAAAGCAAAGGAGAAATCTTTGGCTTTGAGACCTAAAGCAGTGTTTGTCGACTTTAATGTGTCGAATAACGTGGGGATGTTGAGGCTGCTGGCAAACAGACTGCACTCTGAGTAGTAAGGAGCTAAGGTCTGGATGTAGGGCAGGAAAGGAGAGAAAGAACACATGATCCTCCTCCACCTCTCAATATACGATGGCTAAGGGGGAGAGGGAAGAGCAAAACAGAAGCCAGTCTCTTCAAGAAGGCACTGGGCTGTGCACCCAGAACACACAGCGGTGGGAGGACTAGAGACTCCCAGAGAGTAACTTGGGAATCTGAGCACCAGATGCTCCATGTTCTACTTCCATCGTCCGCCCCAAGGGACATGAATCTGCAGGCAAGTGGAGGACAGAGGATGAAGTTCCCATGAGGTAGCTGGAAGGTGGCTCTTCTTCTCCTTTCTGGAAGGAAAAGGAAGGTAGAAAAAGAGCAGATACACCAGTTTCCTCATCTGTCATAGCAAGAGATGATGCGCATTATTTAACACTTGAAACACATCATTAAAAAATACTTCACCCAGGTACTGAATTACTTAGTGTATTTTTTGTACAATTTTTGTACCTCTTCCTAAGTGTCTGCTCCCACCCCTATAACCACAACCTGGATTTTGTGTATATCATTCTCATGATTCAGTTTCACGATGTATGTTTGTGTCCCTTAGCAAAATATAATATTGTTTTGCATGTTTGTATGTATAGTGTCATATTGTACGTATGTATCCCACAAATTGCTGTCTTTGCTCAACATTAAGTCTCTGAGAGTCCTCCCTGTTAATGTGTGTAACTAGCTCATTAACTTTATCATTTTATAGTAGGTAAAGTACAGAATCACTTCTTCTGTTGATGAACATGAAGATGTTTGCTATTATAAATATGCTGCTATGAACATTTTTAATCTCCTGGTAAATGTATATGAGATTCTTGATTGCTTAGGGGTAGAATTTGATGAGTTATAGGGTACACATGTCTTCAGATTTAGTATCACTTGTTAAGTGACTGAACCAACTTGTATTCACAGCAATGGAGTGTAAGTGTTCCAATGACTCCACCTCCTCAATAATTCTTAATATTCTTTTTAATTTTTGCCAATCTGATGGCATGAAATTTTAACTGATTATAATTTTATTGTGCATTTTTTATGTGGTAGACTTCTAGTTTGGTGACCTTCAATGAATTACACCTGCCAACATTCTTGCCCTCATGTAAACCCCTCTACTTGAGCCTGGGCTGTCCCTGTGATTTGCTTTAACCAGTAGAATGTAGCAGAAATGACACAAGAGCAGAGCTGAGCCCAAGCCTTAAGAAAGTCTGCCATCTTATGCTTTTGCACTCTGGGAGTCTCCAAGTCCTCAAGTACGATGTCCACGTACATCTTAAAACCATGGTGAGAGGCCACTTGGAGAGGTGACATAGAGAAGGAGTGGCCCTGAGACCGCATGGAGGACAACTGAGAAAACCTAGCCAAAACCCCTGAGAAGAGAGGCCCCATCATAAAAACCCCACCGAGCCACTCCAGCTTGCCCCCAGTTGCTAATCACCCAAGTTAAGTGCCGGATGTGGGAGTGAAGGAGCCGTATTGCACCTCCAGATCCGGTAGACAACGTGTGGCACAGAGATAAGCTGTCCCCACTAAGCCCTTTCCAAATTTCTAACCCAGAGAGTAGTGAAAAATAGTGAAATAATGGTTTTTTTTTAAGCCACTAAGTTTTGGATAGTTTATTAGGCAACAGGAGATAATTGAATCATTTGACTACCAGTAAGATTGAGCATCTTTTCACATATTCATTGTCCATTTACTTTTTTGTTTTGTAGATTACTTATTTATATATTTTGTCTATTTTTATTTGATTATCTTTTTGGTTTATAGAAGCTATTTTTATGGTCTGGATGTGAATCCTTTATCAGTTGGTCTGTTACAAATAATAATATCTTCTCTGGTTTTTTAGTTCACTTTTGTGTGATCTTTTGATAATCACAAGTGAAGTTTTTAATTGTGATAGAGTTGAATTCACCAATCTTTCCCATTAGATTTTGTGCTTATTATATAATATTTTGCAGAAGGAATCCTTCCCAACTCTAAGGCCATAAAAATTTCTCTATATGTTCTTCAAAATATTTAATGCTGTGCTTTTCCATTTTTGATTTAAATCCACCTGGAATAGTTTTTTATTATATTGTCAAGTAGGAATTCAATTTTATTTTGTTTCTATGAAAATAACAATTGACCCCATATTATTAATTTAATAGTCTTTCCTTCTTCCATTGATCAACAATGTCACTTCTTTCATAAAACAAGTTTCCCATATATGTGTGGCTCTATATTCCATTGCTCTATTTGTTCAGCCCCACACCAACAATACATGATCTCTATTATTATAGCTTTTTAAGAATTTTTGTTACCTGCTAGGATGAGTTGCCTCCACTTATTCTTTCTCAAAATCAGCTTGACTATTCTTGGCCCATTCTTATCCCATCATCTGGGATGAATGTTCTTTTGTGTAAATTTTACAATCAGGTTGACAAACTCCAAAGTAAACCCTATAAAGATTTTGATTTATAGGATACTTTGGGGAGAATTTATATTTATGATATTGGGTTTTCCTATCCATGAATGTGATATATTACTCCATTTATTTAGGAACCTTTCAATGTCTTTCAATAAAGTTTAATAATTTCTTCAGAAAGGTCACAAACATTCATTCTTAAATTTATTCTTTTATACGTCACATTTTTGTTGCTGTTGCTACTGCAAATGGTATTTTTTAAAATGTATTTTCTGACTATTCATTGCTGGTAAATAGAAATTCATTTAATTTTTGTACATTGACCTTATGTCTAACAACCATCCATTATATTATTAATAATTCTAATGTTTCCATGCAGATAATCACAGTACTTTCAAATAGTAATTTTCTTTTCTTCCTTTATAACTATTTATCTACCTGTTCTTTTTCTGGTCTTATTTAATGTGTGAGCCAGGACCTCTAGTAAAATGTTGAATAAAAATGTGAATGCAGCATCCTTTTCCATTCCTAATTTTAAATGTTCCTGCTAATGTTTCACCAAACTGCATGATGCTTCCAATAGGTGTTTTGAGCATACATACATGTTCTGTATGATTTCTGTAGGTTTTTTTAAATATGTGGATGATGATCATATACTTTCTCCCCCTTTAATCTGTTACTATAGTGAATTTCATGAATAATTTTATAACATTGTCAGTCATGCATTCCTAGGATAAAACTAACTTGATCGTGTTTTGTTTTTTTCCTACTTGAGATTGGATTCAGATTTCTAGTATTTCATTTAAATTTTTAATCTATTTTCTTGAGTGCTACTGGCTTATAGTTTTCCTTTCTGGCACTGTCCTTATCTTATTTAGTATCAAGGTAATACCAGTCTCCTAAAATGGATTGGGAGATTAGCCCTTTTTTCCCTACCCTTTTCTCTGGAGCAGTTGATATTACAGAAAAGCTTGGTAGACTTGCCTGTTAAATCACCTGAGCTTGGTTTTGCTTTTTTGTTTTAGATAATTTTAGTTGATAGATTTTAAATTACTAATTCAGCTGCAGTTGATCTTCATTATTTGCAGATTCTGTATTTGCAAATTTGCCTACTCACTAAAAATGTGTTTGTAATCTCAAATCAATACCTGAAGTGCTTTCATGGTCATTTGTGGACATGTGCAGAGTGGTGAAAAATTTGAGTCACCCGACGTGCACATTCCCGACTGAGGTTGAACAAGCCATGCTCTGCCTTCTTGTTTCAGCTCTGATACTGTAAACAAATATCTTTTTTGCAGTTTATTTAACATATTTTTCATATTTGGTGGCTTTTCCTTGATGAATTTTCTATTTAAAATGGCCTCCAAGTACAGTGTTAAAGTGTCTAGTGTTCCTAAGTATAAGAAGGCTGTGTGGCCACACACGGTGGCTCCTGCCTGTAATCCTAGCACTGGGAGGCCGAGGTGGGTGGATCATTTGAGCTCAAGAGTTCGAGACCAGCCTGAGCAAGAGTGAGACCCCATCTCTATTAAAAAAATAGAAAGAAATTAGCTGGACAACTAAAAATATACATAGAAAAAATTAGCCAGGCATGGTGGCGCATGCCTGTAGTCCCAGCTACTCAGGAGACTGAGGCAGGAAGATCGCTTGAGCTTAGGAGTTTGAGGTTGCTGTGAGCTAGGCTGACGCCACGGCACTCTAGCCCGGGCAACAGAGTGAGACTCTGTCTCAAAAAAAAAAAAAAAAAAACCAAAAAAAACAAGGCTGTGATATGCTTTAGGGAGAAAATACATGTGTTAGATGAGGTTCCTTCAGGCATGAGTTACAGAGTTTTTGCCTGTAAGTTCAATGTCAATGAACCAACAATCTAGAAAAAAGAAATTCGTTGTTCTGTATATGAGGCTGCTCCAGAAAGTACTGAAGTGCAATTAGATATAAGTGAGCATCTATAGTGCATGATGAAGTTATGGAAAAGATGGAAAGCCACTAAATTTGTAGACTCATGAGATGACAATGGATATTTTTCTTTTTTTTTTCTTTTTTGTTAATTTATTCTAAAAGTCAAGGATTTCAGACAATGAATATTTTTAAAAAGCATAGTTACAGCATTGTTGTGAGGCTGAAAGCCAAAGAAAATGCAGTCGTGTTACCTATGTCACACTCCTGTATGACCTCATCTTAATTAATTATATCTGCAGTGACTCTACTTCCAAATAATGTCATTCCATTGCTGCCTTCCTTTTTATGCTGTTCTTGAGAAGACTGATGAAAGCTCAATTTTGTTACATATTTAAGTAATTTGATAGTTTTGCCTGGAAGCCCTGAGAATTTTCTTTGTCTTTAAAGTCTAATAGTTTTACTAGTACATGTTGCAGATTTAAAATTTGATCATTCTGGAAGAAATATCCAAGGCAATTCTCCACGGATGGCTCATGTTCTATACATATTGCAAGTGAGACACTGACTGTCATTTGTTCAGGTTATCTTTTCAAGGGAGTTTTAATAGCAGTCAGCCTCAGAAGATGGAGATAGTGTCATCTCCACAACAAAGAGAAGACAGGCTTACTGTCTTGTATAACGGAGCAAAGGGAAAGGATGCTTCCTACTTATTATATTAATAAAATATTTGGGTTCCCTAAGCTCAGGGTTGTCTCCTGTAACACTGTACTGTTGTCATATGGCCCTCTTTATATCACCCTGTGAATACTGGGGCTCAGGGAGCAAGTATAAAAATAACAATACCTTTTTGGGCACTGGGTACTGCTATTGCTGTGAGTGATACATTTTCTTTTCTCTCTGACCCTTGAGTACCTTGTTTTCTACTGGTATCCATACAACTGCAGCAAGCTAATTTATTAGCTTGTAAGTAGGATAAAATAGAAGACCCTTCACAGTTCTCAAGAACATGATGAACCCTTTTAATATCATTATTTAATTTTCTTTTATTTCTGGAAAGTTTTCTTGGATACAGATTTAAATATTTGTTTTCTTCCTCTATTTATTTTTAATTTCTTCCAGTGACTCCAATTATATGTAGACTAAACCTTCTTTGCTGATCTTCCATTTCAATCACTTTCTCCCAGAACCATTTTACTTCTTTCATTATTTCATTTTCATTATTTTGTATTCTACCTTTCTCTATTTCTTTTTAATTTTTCATTTGAATATATTTCTTCTTGAACAATTAGAAGTTATTCTTTATCTCTGAAATCGATATCTCTGAAATTTCTTCAATTTCTTTCCTGAGTCTAGTCAATTTTCATTGCATTTCTTCTCATGTTTTATTCATTTCTGTTTTTAATTTTTGAATTTCTAATTCTAGCTTTTAAAAGTCTCCAAATGCAATTTTAAGTGTATTTAATTTAGAATGGAACATTGTATTGTCAACTTTTTATACTTTGTGAGTATTTGTTAGGGAGAGAATTTTTATCTGCTAGCAGTCTTTTATAGCATCTGTTCGATTTACTTTTTAGCTTTCTCTCTTGCTAAGCCTTGTGTGGACAGGGTTCATAGTTTAAGAGTACCCTCTTCTGTCAGTTTACTGAAGTGCAGTTTC
The DNA here is from genome assembly GCF_041146395.1 of Eulemur rufifrons. Classification (NCBI taxonomy): domain Eukaryota; kingdom Metazoa; phylum Chordata; class Mammalia; order Primates; family Lemuridae; genus Eulemur; species Eulemur rufifrons. The sequence goes on from NC_090989.1 coordinate 121,129,317, forward strand.
TTTTTAGATGATGAGGGGAACAAAAAGGGCTGGAATATCTTGTTCCTTTTTCATCTGTGCAGGGTCGGTATTTTTCCTCTGTTTCTTACTTTCCCCTCACTGCCACATCTACAGGGGACATTATTCATCCCTATTTATCTAATTACTTGATTATCTCTGGAGAGCTCTCCTTCTCTGAGGCTGTCATTTCCCATCTTGATCATTTTCAAGCCCCTTTCCCTTTGGATGATGCTAAGAACAACCCTGTTATGGGTTTGTATGCAGTATTTTGACACTTATTGTCAGGCTTTCTTTTTCTGGAAACGATTTTGTATGTGCTTTGTCTATGCTATGTTCTTCCTTTTTCCCTTTCCATAGATTTTCTTAAGTCTCCCCTTCTCTACCCTCCTACCTACAGATTTTCAGCAGTGACAGGAGCTCCATTGGAATGTGGTGCTTATTTCTCAACTCGTAGTGAATTTAAAGTTTGGAGTAGCCTCTGTCTCCTAGTTAAATGAAGGTGTGGGCCATGGGAGGTTTTATTTGCTTTCCCTCTTGATTACTGATTTTGGAGATGAGTTATAGAGCTAAACAGATTCAGGCCACTGCCATTATTTTTCAGACTTGGAAGCCCACCCCCATTCTAGGTATTTTAAAAGTCTATTTTGATTTCTCTTTTGACCTATGAGTTATTTGGAAGGGTGGTTTTTAAATTTCAAAATGTATAGGGTTTTAAAATTATTTTTATTTATTTGTTTCTCATTTTATTGCATTGGGATCTGGTATGTGGTGTTACTGATTCTTTGAAATGTATAGAGACCTAGTTAATGGCCTACTTTTTGGTTAGTTTTTATACATGATTCTTGTGTACTTAAGAATAATGTATATGCTCCAATTTTCCACTATAGGATTTTATACATATGTTCACTGTCAAGTTTTTTAATTATATTGTTCAAATACTTAAAAATTTGTATTTGATTGAACTATGAATTACTGAGGGAGGTATGTCACAAATTTCCCAGCGTGACGTGTATTTGTCAACTTTTCCTTGTTAATCGATGAAATTCTGCTTTATATATTTTCAGCCTATGTTATTCATGTTTATAGTGATTATTTCTTACTAGTAAATTGAATGCTGTATCATCGTATCTTGACCCTTTTCATCTTCTTAAAATATCTTATATGAGTATAGCTATACCAACTTTGTTTTGGTTATTTTACCTGGCAAATATCTTTTTCCATCCTTTTATTTTGAGCCTTTTCATGTCATTTTACTTTAATATGGCTCTTGAAAGCAGAATATACGTGGATTCCCCCACTCTAGTTTAATTGAGGTATAATGAGCAAGCAATGGACAAGTAATGGAACAAGTAAAGAATAACAAGTATGATAATTCTTTTAACTAGAGTTTAGCACTTTTATATTGTGATTATGGACATATTTATATAAAATAATTTTTTCCATATTATTTACATTATAAAGCACATTTCCCATGTACTTTATATTTACTCTACTTTTACTACTTTTGTTTTTTTTTAAGTTTATAGATTTTTTTTAAGGAACTGATATCTTTTGTTGTGAAAAAACATTTATCTAGAGTTTAGTAGGTCTGTTAGTTGCACTGTAATGTTTTCTTCTATCAAATTCAAGTAAAATTAAGTGTATTCTTAAATACTTATGTTTACATATAGGTATACACACTATTTATATCTATTTTTCCTAAAATGAACATATTTGACTTTTGTAATCTAAAAATTGTTTGGAGATAGTTTAATATGTAGAGGATAAATAAATAAGTAATATTTATACGGAAATTCTGTTGTTGTTACATTACAACCAGGCATACTTACCAACAGCCATAATGGAAGTGGCTTAAATGTATGGAACAACTTCCTCAACCCATCTCCCCCAAATATTTTCCCTTGTGATGAGCAAATAGCTGCAAAAAAAAAAAAAAAAAAAAAAAAAAAAAAATGGATGCTGGCAGGAGTGTCTGAGCTGAGCCCCTACGGTAGGGTTACAGATTTAGCAAATAAAAATAGTGCATGGGATAATATACTTATACTGAAAAATTGCACATTGTTTACCTGAGATCCAAGTATAACTGGGTGTCCTAAATTTTGTCTGGCAACCCTACCCAGGGTCAGTCTTACACATTCATTTCCCTGGAGAGTGGAGGGAAACAAGGTAGCTCTTCTGTATAAGACCCCGATTTGTCTCTGTTGAATGAAGCTGAGCAGTATTAGAAATGTGTGCTCTCCCTTTTGACACCCAGACTCATCATCTCTCTACTTGCCAACACTTTCTCAGGGCCCCTTTTAGCATTTAATCTAGGGAATAAGGACACTGTTGCCATGTACTTTTTGGGCTAACGGAGTCAACATCCTAGAACTCCCATGTGACTACCTTGCCAACAACCCCAACACAGCCTGCCCCACCCCCTCACCCAGACCTTCTGCCAAGTTCAGACCTCAGAAGCTGAAAAAGACCAGGAAAACCTCACACTGAAGGATCATGGCCAGACATCTCCCCGAGCTAAAGGAAAGGCTGCTAAGCATGTGCACATAGGACTTCCCTTGCTGAGAAATAACCAATTTCTTGATTCCAGTGTGTATGGATTCCAAGGGATATTCCCTTACTCAAAATCATGGCCAAAGTCCTCCTGGATCTTTTGATCATCACCTCCCCAATCCTTACCAATGAGTTTTGCTGATCACAATTAGTCAGAGGTCTCCATTGTCTCTTCTTCTATCCCAAACTAATTACAATAAGCCTCTAATTTACCATTTTGTACAAAACTCTAAGTTCCCTGTACATTCTTGCATTGTGTCTGTGACCATTTTCTCTCAGCACAGCTCTGACTGGGAAGAGCATGGGCTGTGACCCTGACCAGCTTGGCTTTGGGGCCTAGATCACTCCTTTACTAGCCGTGTGACCTTGGCCAATTCACTGAGTTTCTGTGACTTCTATCCCTCTTTTATAAAATGGAACTAATCAGAGAGCCTTCTTTGAACTGGATCTTATTCTATGAAAAACCATTCAGACAAATAGGGGGAAAAAATTGCAAATTTCATATTTGAACCCAACCCTTACCCTTTTAGAAGCCATATAGATTAAAAGACAAAAATTGCAACGTCATTTGTGGTGGAACTAGGGACTAATAAGCCAAGTTACAACACAGACACAAAATGGTATACTCTGGGGGGGCAGCTGAAAAGCTGGGCAAGTTCTTTAATCCTCACAACTGTAAGAGGCAGACTTTATTTTACTGAGAGGAGCAACATGGGAAAACAGTATGTATAACATGCTACCTTTTGTATAAGAAAGGAGGAATGTAAAAATATATTTTATTTGCTTATTTTATGTAAACAATATACAAAATCTTAATAAAAGTGGTTACACCTGGTGTAAGGATGTGGGCTGGTGGCAGCAAAACATAGTGGTTTAGGGTAGGGCTGGGAATGAGACTTTTCACTATATGCCATTTTATAATGTTTTCATTTGGGGATCAGATGAATACTTAACTTACTAAAAAATAAAAAGTTGAACATTTTTAAAAATTAAAAATAAAGTCTACCACTTAAAATTGTGAGATAAAGGCTATGTATGTAGTATGTGTTTATTGTATGTATGTATGTCTGTGTATGTCTGTGTCTAGTGCCCAGAAATCTACCTGGCATATATATAATAAGCATTCATTAAATGTAGCACTCTTCTCTTCTTTTATTGTTATTTTTTCTAATTATAAATCATATATTTTGATTAGAGAAAAATTTTTAAATTAAAGAAAAGCCTCAGGAAAAAATAGTCACCCATTATGCCAACATTCAAAGATAAATCTGTTAACATTTTGCATATTGCTTATCAATCTTTATATTTTTATGTAGGACAATAAATACAATTTTTTAATCCTGTGTTTACCTTAAAGCAAAGCCATCCCTTGCAACTTCTGTTTTCAATATCTGCAGTATACTCCATCATATAAATGGCCTTTGTCACCTGTCCCCTGTCTGTGTCTCCACTGCCCTGTCAACTCCTTCAGGAGAAGGGCTGTGTCTCATTTATCTTCGTGTTCCCTGTGGCTGGCATGTACGGGGATCTTGATAAATGATTGTTGAATAAATGAACAAATTAATTACCTGAAAATTATTTGGGTGGCAGCTTATTTTTGGGTGTTTGGGTGATTTCCAGTTGGTTTTAGTCCTCTAAATACTGCTAGCACAGTCATCCATATACATCAATCACAAATCACTGAGCACATCTTTACTTGTTTCCTTAGGTGAAATTCCTAGAAGTGGAATTGCTGGCTCAATGGGTAGGAAAAAATTTAAGGTTGTTGAAATCACACTGCTAATTTGCCTTCCAAAAAGTTGTCCCAGCGTGCACTCTCAGCAGCTGCTTAGGGGAGACCAGGCAGGGACGTTCACTGAAATCAGGAACACTTCCTCCTTAAATCTTTGCTCATTACATGGGAAGAGAAAAAACATCCAACTGCTTTCATTTAAATTTCTTTAATTGTTCTAGTGAGGTTGAACAGGTTTTCTAATTTTATTAGACATGATTGTTTTTTTTTACCAGTTGTGTGCTCATAGACTTCATCCATCTATCTACTTGGGCCTTCATGTTTTTCTTCTGTATCTTATCTTTCCAAATTTTGAATATCTCTGTTTGTCTCTCACTTCATCATTTATCTAATTATCTCTAAGGAATTTTTTTTTTTTTTTTTTTTTGAGACAGAGTCTCACTCTGTTGCCCGGGCTAAAGAGGCGTAGCGTCAGCCTAGCTCACCGTAACCTCAAACTCCTGGGCTCAAGCAATCCTTCTACCTCAGCCTCCCAAGTACCTGGGACTATAAGCATGCGCCACCATGCCCTGCTAATTCTTTCTATATATTTTTTAGTTGTCCAGCTAATTTTTTTTCTATTTTTAGTAGAGACGGGGTTTCGCTGTTGCTCAGGCTGGTCTCGAACTCCTGAGTTCAAAGGATCCACCCACCTCGGCCTCCCAGAGTGCTAGGATTACAGGCGTGAGCCACCTCACCGGGCCTATCAAAGGAATTTTTTTAGAGGTGTAGGGAAGATTTATAATGTAGAAAATTTCCAACAGACACAAAAGTAGAAAAAATAGTACAATGAACATTCATATTCCCATCACCCAACTTCAATAATTCTAAACATTTGGACAATCTTGTTTTATCTGTTTCTTCACCCAAAACACACATACAAGTACTTTTTGTTTGTTTTTGTTTTGTTGGAGTATTTTAGGCAAATCCTAGATATCAGAGCATTTTACCCAGGAATATCCAAAGACATTTTTACACTGCTGTATGCATATTTCCATTTAAGAAGTTCGTGAGTTGACTTCACAACAAGGAATTTATTTATAACATTTGGGAATCCTGCCCTCTGTCATGCCTCCACATTTAATCAACTCTTTTCTTTGTACAAAATGTGGCCTTTTTCCTTCTTCAGCCTACTTGCATGCACTCCATGCTTACTGGTGAAATATTGCAGCCATGCATTTAGGACAAATGAATTGCCAAGGCCTTGTCAAAGTCACCCAGATCCATAGGAGAGGAGAATCATCAATTTGTATTTGCTGAGTACATAAACAACTAGTCTCCTAGGCTTGTGTTTTTGCTAACTGATCACCCACCTTAATCAAACTCATAATTCAATAGCATTAGCACTGTTAAATCTTAATTCATCTTCATTAAATTGCTCACATTGAGAGAGGAAAATGGGTTTATTCTCCTCCTCTCCCTATTAAATGGGGACTTCTTAGCCATCCTGGAAACAGAGAACCCCCTTCCCCCCACCTTTGCAAACTGGGCTTCATGGTTTAAGCAGAACTCCAAGATGGTGGCAGTATCTTTATTTCCTCTGTTGGAATCACTTATCCAATTTCCAGTCTCAGTAGAAATCAGACTCTGAGCAGGAGGCCTCAAATATGAGGATGATGGGTGGGCAGGGTAAAGGAGGAGAGACAGACGAGGTGGGGAGGGAGGGAGAGATCATGAGGAAGACATGTCTGCAAGACAGCAAAAGTAGATGTTAAAAAATAAGTGCTTGCAGAGACATAACTGCAGCCAGGCTGGAAAAGGAGAAGGCCATGCTAGCCCCATGCTCCGGCTGGCCGCTCCCTGTGCTAATCCCAGTGAGAGCAACAGGAGCCGCAGGAATCTGAGCTGCCTGCCTGACTTCAGCATCTGGCGCTGGAGGCTGAGGCTGTGGGGCAGGGGAAGTTATGTCGTGTGGGCGAAGAAATACCAGCTTGTCAAGGCCCAGGACCAGCCACAGCCAAGATCCCGAGCCTTCTCCAGAAAAATCTACAGGTCTTTTATTGACTGATAACTTGCATTCAGGTCAAGCTTTCTCCCTGTGCCAGCCCCTTAGCATCCCCTGGTACAGTGTGGTGCAGGGAATGGGAGGGTGAGGCGGGGAGAGAGAGAGGGAGAGAGAAAGGGTGAGGCGGGGAGAGAGAGAGGGAGAGAGAAAGAGAGAGAGAGAGAGAGAGAGAGAGAGAGGGGCAGCTCAGCCATCCCATAATATCAGGGCACATTCTTGCTGTGTGTGTGTGTGTGCGTGTGTCCAGCTTGGGAGCTGGAAGTTACAAAGCACCTCGTTCAAAATGAAGCCTGCTGTCAAGTGGTAAACAAGGAGGATTCTGGGGGATTAAAATGTCAAGCCCGACCCAAAGCCGGGCCTTTGCTAATGTGCACGGTGGCCGGGCGGCGTCCGGGAAGGTTTTGAAAGGCTCGAGGCCGGCACGAGGTGTGTGAAACCAGAGCTCTGCCTTTCCGTGGAAAAAGCCAGAGGAGAGCAAGAAGGAGACAGATTCTCTCGCCATGGAACGTGTTTAAAGAAGAATCTTTTGAATTAAAATAGACACACTCCCAAAATAATCTTGTTTTGAAACATCAGAAATCTTAGGAAGAGGAAAAAGGCTATCAATATACTTACCCTTTGAATCTGTTATGGCCCTTGCTATTTATAATGTATTTTTCCTCCATGTGGCTTAAAATAATCAACAGACATTATCACATTAACTCTTGCAATCCCCCGTCCTCTACAGACTCTTGTCCTTCAGGGTCACAGAGGACACAGGCCCAGCTTTAGTGGCTGTGGCCTCTGCTGCCTTTGCTCCTCTGAGCTTCCTGGCCTGCCCACGCCTGGGAGAGCCTCGTGGCCACCACAGTTTGGGGTCTTTCCTCATCCAAACAAATGCCAGGTAGCAGCAAGCCTGCTGGCGGGAGACCCTGGAGCACTAAGCCTAACAAGACCCTAGCAACTCTGAGGCCCTGCCTCTGCCACGGTGTCCTGTCCTACTAGTGTCACCACCAGGCCCATGGCAAGTAACTGCTAACAGCAATAAACTTCTGGTGCTTACAAATCACTTATGTTTTACAAAGTAAATTAAAACAAAGTAAAGTTATCACAAGAGAAGGTGCAAAATGGCAGCCCATGCAATATGTAGGTATTAACTTTTAAAACTAAGGAGAGTGCACGTAAAACTCCATATTGTCAGCTTCTCTTGGAAAAGCAAAAACCTGGCAGCCTGGGACTGGTGCTTCTACATGTCAGTTCTTCAGTAGGGAGGGCTCTTCAGGAGACACTGCGAGTTCCCGAGTGGCTGCACCACTTCCTCAGGGAAGGTACTGCCAGCCCCTCATAGGCATTGGAATGTGGCTTCTTCCAGCCAGGGGTAGAAGAAAATTTCCTGGGTTCTGGAATCTACACAATTTGAGGGGCACATTTTAAAGGAAAAAAATTACAAAATTACATATACAAAAGTAGGTGCAGAATGAATATTTAGAATGAGAAAAGAAATTATAGACAATTAATAATTGATAATAAATATCAATGGTGATAATTACACATTAAAAAATAATGACAAATAAACATACATCCCAAAATCCAGAAAAATAATATAATTTATTTAAAAATAATACTTTACTGCCTGACATGCCTCTATAATGCTTTTTTTACCCCACAGTTTTTGGCTGCATACTCTTTAAGTCTTTACATGAAAATGATTTTGTAATATTTTCTCTAGAGAGAATAGGTGGGAATTCTCTCGTTCCTGTAGATCAGCTGGTTGAAATTTGTTTTAAGTTTTTGATAATTTAGAAAAGTTTCTTTTAGCTTCACCCCTCATTATTGGTAATGTCGTACATTTTTAGGATTGTTGTCAAATGTAGGAAAACCTTAAATTTTTTTTCATATACGAGTTATTGCAGTTGTGTTAGTGGTTTAAAAAACTTCTATAAGCCTAGGAATTCTAATTAATTTTATTTTACATTATTCCCATCAAAAATGAAAAAAGGATATATCATACAATTATGATTGTACTTTCTGCCCTATTGAGTATGTTCCTGTATAAGTGAACATCTGGTGTGACTAGGCATTGACAGGAACTGGATCCGTCACCTGTGATTTTTTGTGCCCCATAATCAGAAGATTATCCATAGAATACCACAGGTTCTGCACATTTCAAGTCTTGCTTCTCCTACTTTACCCACCTACTTCTAGAGCTGCATGCCAATGGGCACATTATGTCATGATGCTGAGAGAGTTTGTAGAGTGGGCAGTAAGACTTATTTTTGGAAGCCATTCCTATACCAGCATGGTCAGCAGTGACTTATCCTTGAAAGTGATGCAAACTCCAGAAATATATCCCACTAAACCTAAACTAAACACATTCCAACTCAAACCTCCTTAGCAGGTATCAGCAAAGCCCTTGGCCACTCCAATGCTTCCTGACACAGGAGACATTTGACAGAGCAGAAGCAAGAACAGACAGTGACAGTGACATTATGATTGCAGTTAAAACCCCTTACCTTTGCAAATTCTACAAAAACATAGAACCAGGTGAGTGCATTCTTAAGGTTCCACCCATGTTCTTGGAAGTGTCCTGGTGAGTGAGGGGCCTGAAGTTGAAGCTTCACTCACTTCCTGGGGAATCAACCTCTCACTCCCCTACCTTCTTGCGTGGAAAACCAAGAGGTGCAAAAACCTGCAGGGATGCTGGGCTTCCACACCACTCACGTGCCTTAGGATCTGAGCCCTAGCCCTGTGTGAGCAGCCTTTACTGCAGCACCACTAGTAGTTGTGGTTGTAAATCACTGTAGTGACTTACTTCCCCAGAATAATCTTTGGGAGTTTTGTCAAAATCTGTGCCTTGTGGAGGAAATACATCTTACATATGGCCATTGCCCACCAGATATGCACCAGCCACAGAAAAATGGCAGAGAACTACTGTGCTGGTGGGAAGACCTTATGTTATAGGTAGAGAAAGGTGGGAGCTGCCCCAAGATTGTCGGGCCAGGATCAGACTCCTCCTAACCATCCTTAGTCCAAAGCTCTCTCCAGTAGTTCAGAGCAGAGTCTCAGCTTTAAAGTGATTCTACCATCCCTTCTCACATCTGATAAAATACCACATGCACAGCTTTCACATGGATCTTACCTGGTATTGGTTAACTATTGCTCCAATAATGTGCAACTCACCAGCCTGAAACCTTTTGGCTTGAAACAACTTTCATTTATTCTCAAGCATCTATGGATAGACTAGAGAGGCTCTGCTTTGCACTGTAGAATTGTGGGCCTAGTTTTGTTACACACATTTCTCACCCTCCTTTGGACTGGAGGACTAGCCGAGGCATGTCCTTTTCAAGGTGATGGCAGGGGTACAGAGAGTGAATAGGAACATGTGAGGTCTCTTAAGACTTAAGGCTTGGAACTAGCACACTGTGACTTTTATCAACATGCCACTAGCCAAAGCAAATCTAATGGCCAGTTTCAAAGTCAGGGGTGGAAAATATATTCCACTCATAAGGAGGCTATGGTTAGGGTGTGGATGTGGGGAGGGGTGAAAATCGGGGCCAATAATCTAATCTCCCATACCTCTGGAGGAGCACAGATGACAAATGGGTGAAGCCAGCAGCCCACTGTAGGGATGAGGGCCCTGGGGACTGCCAAAGACAACACAATGTTTGGCAGGGACAAATGTGGACAGCCGGGTGGACTTATTGCTAAACCACTGTGCCCAAAGAGCATTGACTAATGGATCGTCATCCATCTGGGGGAGGTCTGCAGTGGCATGCTATCAGTTTCTGCCCTGCTCCACGGTTTTCATCCATGTCTTGGATGTAGGTGTTGGAATCATCTTTTATTGGATTTACAGATGACACACAGCTGAGCAGCTCGGCTAGTGCCCTCTGATGACAATGTCAAAATTCAAATTGGTATCAACAGGCTGGATTTAAGGGCCCAAAACAACAAGGGTGAATAAATAAAGAGGGGAACTAATATTTATTTTGTGCCTACTACATGCCAGGCACACATTATATTTAATCCTTGCAACACCACTTTGAAGCAGATAATATTATTTTCTTTTTTTCAATTAAAAAACAATATCCTAGAAAAAGAATAACAAACTACACCCTAATCAAGCAGAACAAATAAAAATTAAAATGGAAATTAATAAAACAGAGAATATAAAAACAAAATCAACAAAACCAAAGTTGATTCTTTAAAAAGATCAACCAAATTGACAAATCTATAGCTAGACTGATCAAAAAAAAGAAAGAGAGAGAGAGAAGACTCACATTATTAAAACAGGAATGAAAGAGAAGACATAATTACCAATCTTACAGAAGTAAAAAGAATTATAAGGGCATACTATAAACAATTGTATGTCAACAAATTAGATAACTTATATGAACTGTACAGAAGATCAATAAAACCAAAGTCTGGTTTTTCAAAAAGATAAACAAAATTGATAGCCCTCTTGCTCAATTGACAAGAACTAGAAAGGAAAGGACTTTAATAAACTCAATCAGAAATGAAAAAGGAGAGGTCACTACAGACATCATGGAAACACAAAACATTATCTTTGAATATTATAAAAATTTATATGCCCCAAAACTACAAAATGTGGAGGAAATGGACAAATTCTTGGAAACACACAACCTCCCTAAGCTCAATTAGGAGGAAATGGAATTCCTGAACAAACCAATATCAAGTGCAGAAATTGGAGCAGCAATAAAAAATCTTCCAAAAAAAAAAGAAAAGTCCTTGACCAGATGAGTCACACCTGAATTTTACAAAACATACAAAGAAGAACTCATACTTATACTGCAGAAATTATTCCACACCATTGAGAAGGATGGTATCCTCCCCAACCCATTCTATGAAGCCAATATCACCTTGATACCAAAGCCAGGAAAGGATGTAACAAAAAAATAAAACTACAGACCAATATCCTATATGAATATAGATGCAAAAATCTTCAACAAAATCTTAGCAAACCAAATCCAACAGCACATCAAAAAAAAAAAAAAAAAATTCATCATGACCAGGTGGGCTTCATCCCAGAGATGCAAGGCTGGTTCAACATACACAAATCTATAAATGTAATTCACCACATAAATAAAAGCAAGAAAAAGACCATATGATTTTCTCAATAGACGCAGAAAAAGCATATGATAAAATCCAGCACACTTTTATGATAAAAATTGTTAACAAAATAGGCATAGATGGGACATTCCTTAAAATTATTAAGGCCAAATATGATAAACCTACAGCCAATATCATATTAAATGGGGAAAAATTGAAAGCATTCCCACTTAGAACTGGAACCAGACAAGGTTGCCAACTATCTCCACTTCTATTCAACATAGTGCTGGAAGTCCTTGCCAGAGCAATCAGATAAGAGAGGGGAATTAAGGATGTCTGAATGGGGGCAGAAGAGGTCAAACTCTCACTCTTTGCTGATGATATGCCAGTATATCTAGAAAATCCCAAGGACTCAAGCAAGAGACTCCTGGAATTGATAAAAGAATTCAGTAAAGTCTCAGGATACAAAATTAATGCACACAAATCAGTGGCATTCATATACACTAATAACAGTCAAGCCGAAAATCAAATCAAAGATACAACACCTTTCACAATAGCGTCAAAGAAAATTAAATATTTAGGAATATATTTAACGAAGAAGGTGAGAAATGTTTATAGGGAGAACTACGAAACACTGAGAAAAGAAATTGTAGAAGATGTGCACAGATGGAAATCCCTATCACGCTCATGGATTGGTAGAATCAATATGGTTAAAGTGTCCATTCTACCTAAAGTGATCCACAGAATTAATGCAATCCCTATCAAAATTTCACCATCATTCTTTACAGATTTAGAAAAAATAATTCTACGCTTCATATGGAACCAGAGAAGACCTCGTATATCCAAAGCAATCTTAAGCAAAAAGAACAAATTGGGAGGCATCAGTCTGCCAGACTTCAATCTTTACTACAAGGCTATAGTAAACAAAACGCATGGCACTGGTACAAGAAGAGAGATATAGACCTTTCGAATGGAACGGAGATCCCAGATATAAAGCCATCTCATATTGTCATCTAATCTTTGACAAAGCAGACAAAAGTAACATTGGGGAAAAGAATCTATATTCAATAAGTAGTGCTGGGAAAACTGGATATCCACATGCAGAAGATTGACTGGATCTCCACCTCTCACTTCTCACAAAAATCAACTCACATTGGATAACAGACTTAAACCTAAGGCATGAAACCTTAAGAATTCTGGAAGAAAATGTTGGGAAGACTCTTTTAGACATTGGCCTAGGTAAAGAATTTATGAAGAAGACCCCCACAGCAATCACAGCAGCAACAAAAACAAATCAGACATGGTTTAAACAAATTAAAAAGCTTCTGCAAAATCAAGGAAACTATCATTATAGTGAAGAGACAACCTACAGAATGGGAGAAAATATTTGCTTTCTATACATTCAATAAAGGGCTGATAGCAAAAATCTATATAGAACTTAAGGAAACCATCAAGAAAAAATCAAACAACCTCATCAATAAATGGGCAAAGGACAGGAACAGAAACTTTTCAAAAGAAGATAAACCAATGGCCAGCAAACATATAAAAAAGTGCTCAACATCTCTAATCATTAGGGAAATGCAAATCAAAACTACAACGAGATATCACCTAACTCCAGTGAAAATGGCTTCTATCAAAAAGTTCCAAAATAACAAATGCTGGCATGGATGTGGAGAGATTGGAACACTCTTACACTGCTGGTGGGAATGCAAATTAGTACAACAATCTCTATGGAAAGTAATTTGGAGATACCTCAAAGAGCTAAAAATAGAAATACCATTTGATCCAGTAATCCCACTACTAGGCATCTATCCAAAGGAAAAAAAGACATTCTATAATAAAGACATCTGCACTTGAATGTTTATAGCAACACAATTTACAATTGCAAAGAGGTGGAAACAACCCAAATGCTCATCGATACATGAGTGTATTAATAAAATGTGGTATACGTATACCATGGAATACTACTCAATTATAAAAAACCAAGGTGATCTAGTACCTCTTATATTATCCTGGATAGAGATTGAGCCCATCCTTTGAAGTGAGGTATCACAAGGATGGAAAAACATGCATCACATGTACTCGCCATCAAACTGGTACTAAATGATAAACACTAAGGTGCTCACATGGTAGTAATATTCACTGGTGCCAGTCGGGTAGTGGGGGGGATGGGAGGTGGATGGGGTAGGATGGTAAACCCACAGCTAATGGAAGGGGCACACTATATTGAGGAAGGACACGTTTGTAGCCCTGGCTTGGGTGAGGCAAATGAATTTCATGTAACCAAAATGTTTGTACCCCCATAATATCCTGAATTAATAAAAAAAATGAAATGGACAAATTCCTAGATAGACACACATTACCAAGATTGACTTGAGAAGATACAGAAACTGTGAATGGGCCTGTAACATGTAAAGAGGTCAAATTAGTAACTTTAAAACTTTCCATAAAGAACAGCCCAAGCCCAGAGATTCACTGGCGAATTCTATGAAACAGTCACAGAAGAATTAATACAAAATCTTTCACAAACTCTTACAAAAATTAGAAAAGGAAGAGACACTTTCCAACTCATTCTATGAAGCCAGTATTACCCAAATATTAAAAACAGACAATGACATCACAAGGAAAAAAATTTACAGAGCAATGTCCCTATTAACATAGAAGCAAAAACCTCAACAAAATACTATCAAACCAAATTCAGCAATATTTTAAAAGAATGATATACTATGTACAAGTGGAATTTGTCCTGCAAATGCAAGGTTAGTTTAACATCCAAAAATCAATTAATGTAATATACCATATTAATAAAATAAAAGACAGATACTGTAAGATTATTTCAACAAATACAGAAAAGGCATTTGACAAAAATCAATACCCTTTCATGATTTCAAAAAAACACTCAACAAACTAGGGGCAAAAGGGAACGAACTTCCTCAATCTGATAAAAGGAAGCTATAAAAACCCATAGGTATAATAGCATCATACTAAATGTTGAAAGACTAAAAACTATCCCCTGAAGATTAGGGACAAGATAAGGACATCTGTCCTCACCGCTTCCATTTAACATGTACCAGAGGTTCTAGTCAGGGCAATTAGAACAAAAAGTCATCAAGATTGGAAAGGAGGAGCCCAGTGAAGCACACCTGTAGTCCCAGCTACTTGTGAGGCTGAGGCAGGAGGATTGCTTGAGCCCAGGAGTTTGAGGCTGCAGTGAGCTATGATGATGCCACTGTACTCTAGCCTGGGCAATGGAGTGGTATCCTCTCTCTTAAAAAAAAAAAAAAAAAAAGATTGGAAAGGGGGAAGTAAAACTCTATTTGCAGGTGATGTGACTTAGGATGTATATAGAAATACTAAGAAATCCACTAAAACACCTCTAGAACTAATAAAAGAATTCAACAATGTGGCAGTACACAAGATCAATACACAGAAATCAACTGTATTTTTATACTGGCAATGGACACTACAAAATGGGAATTAAGAAAATAATTCCATTTACAATTGCATCAAAAAGAATAAATACTTAGGTATACATTAAGCAGAAGAAATGCAAGATTTTTATGTTAAAAACTACAAAGTGTCGTTGAAAAAAAATTACAGAAAATCTAAATAAATGGAAACACATACCATGTTAATTGTTTGGAAGACGTAATGTTATCAAGTTGGCAATAATCCCCAAATTAACCTATGGATTCAATGCAATCCATATCAAAATTCCAACTGCCTTTTTTTGCAGAAATTAAAGAGCTGATCCTATTAATAAATTTATGTGGAACTTTTAGAGACCCAGAAGAGCCAAAACAATCTTGAAAAAGAGGAGCAAAATTAGAATATACATTTCCTCATTTTAAAAGTTACTTATCAATATTGTGAGGTACTGGCTTAAGGGCAGACATATGCATCAATGAAATAGAATTGAGAGTATGGAAATAAACCCTTACATTTATGGTCAAGCAATTTTTTACAAAGGTGCCAAGTCTATCCATGGGAAGGGAATAGTCTCTTTAACAAATGGTGCTGGGAAAACTGGATTCCCATATGCAAAACAAAGAAGTTGGCTGCCCTACTTCATGCCATATACAAAAGTTAACTCAAAGTGGCTCGATAATCCAAGAATAAGAACTTAAACCATAAAACTCTTAGAAGAAAACATACTCATAAATTTTCATTACCTAAGGTTTGGCAATGGATTATTAGATATGATAACAAAAGCCCAAGCAATAAAATAAAAAGTAGATAAATTAGACTTCATCAAAATCAAAAACTTTTGTGCTTCAAAGGATATCATTAAGAAAGTGAAAAGAAAACACACAGAATAGAAGAAAATATGAGAGGTATCTGCAATAAATAATTCTCATAACTCAATAATAAGAAGATAAATAATCCAATTTAAACAGGCAAAAGATTTAAATATGTATTTTTCCAGAGAAGATGTACAATGGTGAATAGGCAATGCTCAACATCTTTGATTATTAGAGAAATGAAAATCAAAACCACAATGAGATACCACTTCACATACACTAAGAAGGAATAAAAAAAAGACAGACAATTTGTGTTTGTGAAGAATTGAAGAAATTGGAGCACTCATTAAATACATTACTGCTGGGAATGTAAAATGGTGTAGCTGTTTTAGAATACAGTTTAGTTGTTCCTCAAAAAAGTAGTGTAGAGTTACCATATAGCCCATCAATTCTACTCCTAAGTGTATACCCAAGACTGCCAAAAACATACATCCTGACAAAGAACTATGCAAAAATATTCATGGCAGCACAATTCATAATAATCAAAAAGTGAGAACAACCCAAATGCAATCAGCTGATGAATGAATAAACAAAATGTAATACATCCATACAATGGAATGTTATTTGCAAATAAAAAGAAAATGAAGTGCTGACACATGCTACAACATGAACCTTGAACCTTATGTTAAGTGAAAGAAGCCAAGCATAAAATATCACAAACCATATGATTCCATTTATATGAAATGTCCAGAATAGGCAAATACATAGAGACAGAAGGTAGACTAACGATTGCTTAGGCCTATGATGGGGTTAGGAGAGAAATGGGAATTGACACTAATAGGTACAGAATTTTTATTAAGGAGGACAAAAATTATCTAAAATTAGATTGTGGTAATGGTTACACAACTCTGTGGATGTACTAAAAACGTTGAACTGTATATTTAAATAAGTGAATTATGTGGCATAAGACTTACATCTCAGTAAAGATCTTTTTTTAAAAAATGACCACCTAGGTGAAAAAAGAAGCTAGGAAAGTGCTTCTTGTACTTCAGTGAACACAGATCACCTGGGGATTGTGTTAAAACACAGATTCTGATTCATAGGTCTCAGATGGAGCTTAAGATTCTGCATTTCTAACAAGCTGTTTGATCAGACCAATGTTTCTGGTCCTTGTACCACACCCCGAGAGCATGACTCTAAGGTAGTTAAATAGCTTTCTCAGGGTTGCACATCTAGGAATGAGGGAAGCCTGGATTTAATTTCATGTGACAGCAGAATTCATACCTAGTGGTTAAGCGGAGGATGAATTGGATTAGGCCTGGCTTCTCAACAACTGCTACAAAAACCAGTCAGAGGTTTTATATAACCTCAATGCATTGAGTTCACCACAGCTACTGAAACTGTTAATGGAATCTCAAACTGAATTAATAGAGCGTCCATCCCAGTAAGTAAAGGGTAGCCTTGTGTACTCCAGTCTGATCAAACCACCTTTGGAATTCAAGGCTCAGATGTGAGAGCTACATTTAAGAAGAACATTGAAAAATAAACTATGGTTTGTCTAGAAGAAGGTAATCTGAATGTAGGGGACTAGAAAACTTATCATAAGGCAAATAGATGAAAATCAAATAATTGGTGAGGTTTAAAGTCAAGAAGTAAAGATTCAGGTAAGCTAGAAGCAAGGCTACCCTACGAAAGAGGAAATGGATGTTTTCTATGTGACCCAGAGGGCAGAACAAAGATTGAGAAGGGAAGGTTGTAGGGAAATCACCCCACTAAATAAAAAGCAATGAAATTATAATAATTACATCTTCCTATATCATTCATGACTCAAAAATCAAACCCAAATTGGCTTAAGCCAAATGGGGAGTTTATTTGTTCACCTAACATGAAAGTCCAGAGGAAGATTTCAGGCACTTCATCTTTGTACACTTTTTCTCTAAATTGGCTTCTCCTCAGGCATATTCTCTTCAGTGGTGGCAAGATGGTCACTAGCAGCACCAGGCTTAGATTCTACAGTTTAATAACCAGGCAATGAATGTGTCTCCTTCCTAAGGCTCCATCAAAACTCCCAGAGCTGATTCTTATTGGACAGCTTGGGTCACATGCCCATTCCTGAACCAATCACATGGCCGTGGTAAGAAGCATCCTGATTTACCAGGTTTGCATTTACCAGGTCCACCACTAAAGCCAGGAGACAGAGTCAGCCCTGCCCAAACCACAAGAACTGAGACTGGAGGAGGAGAGATTCTCCAAAGAAAACATAGCCTGGGTGCTCATTCTAGCATAGAAGTTTGTCAGTAAAACCCACAGATTTTCACAAACTAACTGTAAATTAAAGAGGTTCCTTTGGGAGGGAAAGAGGAACCCAAGCAGAGGGGTAAATGGCCACCATCACCTCTGCCCAGCAGGGAGCAGTGGATGGGAGTCAAATCTCAGATCGTCCTCTCTCTTCTAGGGACAATGATTCTCTGTGGTCTTTATTCTTGCTCTCAGGCACTTGCTTCTGCATTAAAATATCTTTTATCATATAGAAGCCTCCAGATTCATATTGCATGGAATTTTTCAGGCCCTAATTGGAAACAGACTTATTTTCTTAACTCAGCCTTGTGGGCTAGATGTACCACACTCTATGTCGCTGGCCTCTGCCTTATGTCTTTGCCCTCAGGAAAAACACTGACTTCCAGGAGGTGGGGGAACGGGGCTCCAGCACCACAGCAGAATCTCTTCTGCATCTCTCTTCAGTAAGTTACCGCTTATTTGCAGCAACATGTTTTGTTTTCAAGAAATTAAGTTCACTCAAGCTAAGTAAACGAATGGAGTGTATGTGTGTGTGTGCATGTGCGTGCATGTGCACATGCATCTATGTGTGTGAGTGCACACATGTGTGGGATGGATGGAACAACGTGAAGCGGTGAGACTATGGCAGTGCCATATGGGACAGAAGTCATTGACAGCCTCCAGGGAGCTAGAAACTGACTGAGCTTCTGGAGTCAGTATGGCCCTGGCACTACCACAGTAGGAGTTCCCACAGCCTCTCCCAGAGCTCTGCCACTATTCACTTGCCTCAGCCATGGGCTGTGTGTTTGAATCTTCATAACCAGTACCACTGACCTGCCTTTCACCATCCCATTCCCATGTCCTGGAAGAGGAACCCCATTGGACCAGCTCCTGTTTTGCCCCAGATAGTAGGCCAGCCCTGGTCTAAACCCCTTTTGCAAATCTCTGCAGCCAGTTGGGGAGGCATGAGACATGACACAGACTTGGTAGCCCAGGCCACCTGTCATTAAGTCTGTCCCCAGCACCTTTAGAAAGTGGTGCTCACCTACCTAGCAACTGGAATTTGTCATGTGCATCCCTCCCCTTGCATTTGAGGGTTTCAGAGAAGATTTAGGTGCCCTACCTAGCATTCTCCCTGTAAGTAACCAACCAACTGAAAGGGCATAAGGTGATCAGGGCAACGCAGAGTTATTGTCTTTTCAAATGACAGGCATAGAGGAGGATGGGGGTGGTCTGCGGCAGGGCTGTTGTGCATGACTCTGAAGATAGTGCTAGGAGAGGGGCTCAGATTAAGGAAAAGGATTTAATGGATTTACATCAAAGCACAGGTGTCCACTGCACCTCTGGCCTATTGGAAGGAGATGTTCATGTCTATGTGTCCATGCTTTACCCAGGGAAGGACTGGATGGACAGCAGACTGGACAGAGCCTAGGAAGCACAAACTATGCATGACGGGAAGAGCACATGAACCACCACATGTCCCTCACACGGAGACCTACCCCCTTTCTCAACCCTTATGTGCTTTTCCCTACAGGACGTCCAAGGGGCTCACTGGGAAACGGGTCATATGAGCGGGCTAAGGTATCAAGAAGAGCCACAAAGTGATTCGGCCCACTGTTCCTTGCTGAGAATAAGACTGAAAACATCTGACAATATGAGTGTCTGAGGGATCACCAGCCCTAACCTAAAGATGCTGTTTACATGAAAATATACAGCCAGAGGGGCTAGGGGGAATTCTAAGGATGCGCTGTTTCCAGGCACTGCAAGAGAATTGGACACAGTAATTAATGGAATCTTATAAAACAAATTCAAATTGATCGGTCACTAAATGAGAGTATTGCCACCTAGACTGAAACCGATTTAAAGGAACATAAATTGAGTAAATAATAAATGTGCAAGGAGACAGGAGTCGGGGGAAAGTATCTGGTGTAGCATTATTGGAGTTGATGTTATTTATTATAGCGGATTATAGTGATAAAAAAAAGTCTTTGAAAGAACCTACAATGAAAAACTTAGATCTATAAGTAAGATCTGGTTTTAGGACCTTAATTGAAAATATTAAATAGGGGACAGCAATTTAATTAAATACAAAGATGATGATAAATTGGTAATGTTGTAGCTAGTCATGGGAAGAGAGATCTTGAACAAAGGGCTCTGATGTGATCAGAGGGCTGGAAAACACAGACATTTTTGTAAAGGGGAAATTTGAGGAGGCTTAATTGTGATCTTCCTTCAACCCTTCCCCAGAGGGCTCCCTGTAAGAAACCAGTACCAGGAGCCCTTTAAGTGGCCAAGGAGGCTTTTTTTCTTTATTTTTATATATTTTTTATTGCAATAAATTTAGGTTGTACAAGTGGTCTTTTTCTTACACGGATGAATTGTGTAGTGGTGAAATCTTGGCTTTGAGTGTATCCGTCATCCAAATAACACTGTACACAACAAGTAATTTTTCATCCCTCACCCCCTCTCATGTATCCCCATAGCTTGGTTCCCACTTGTAAGTGAACATGCAGTATTTGATTTTCCATTCCTGAGTTACTTCACTTAGGATAATCAAGGGCCCCTTTAAAGAAAGACCCAGCCCAGCATTGCTCCCAGCATCTTAGGAGATTGCACTGACATCATGATGTGCAGTGCACCGTGAGATCCCAGGTCTGTCTGCCTCCCACCCCACTCCAGAGAGAGAAAATCCCTTCCCTGGCTGCACAGCCTTTCTGGCATCAACCCCATTCCTGTATATGCAAATGTGTAGGCACTCCCCCATGTCTCCCCCACGCAACATGGGCAATATCCGAATCCCCCAGACCGCATACAGAAACCAGGAGAAGGAGTGCAATTCATCACTGGGAGACTATGATAAGCGAAGAAATTCAGGATAAGAAGCTACAATGTTGCTTAATCCTGGAGCAGTTGACCTTGCTGGCCCCAAACAGTGCTACCCAAGCACTCCTTCTTGCAGGCTCATACAAGAGAGGGTTGCAGCTGGACACAGGCTCTGCATAGAGGGGAGATAGACATTGATGTCCTGACAATTGGACGAGGAGGTGTCCGTACAATTACTATCTGTAATTCCACATGGATTACAGGAACTATGAGCTAAGAAGAGCTGGTATGACTCTAACAGCAAGAGATAGAAAGCCTATCAACAAGGGGGTAGAGGGCTTGTCCTCCTCAGCCCTGAAGACTAGCCCCAGCACCAGCAAGTCAGGAAGGAAGGCAGATTTGCGCCCCCAGCTGGGTTTGGTGCATCCTCCTCTGTGCTCCCATGACACTTTCTGCGTGTGCATTACCTGGACACTTAGCCTGTTGTCTTATGGTCAACAGTTTACTGGCCTGTCTCCCCCATTGGGGTGAGTCTTGTTCATTTTGGTCTCCCCACCACCCACTACAGAACTGGACACTGTCCCTTAGTTGACTGAATGAATGACTGCCAAGGCATTGGCTTCTTTGGAGGAGAGCCAGTCTTCAGAGCCCAAGACTGTGGTGGTTACAGCCACCTGAGCCCTCAACTGTCTAGCTGAGCAGCTGGACAGGGATAGCTAGATACTGCCTCTGCTGCCCACATATGCTGCAGGTAGATAGTGTTGGAGGATGACAGAGAAGTATCAAGACATGCCCAGCCTTGACTTTCTTCAGAATCAGCCTGACTTGGTCATTGCCACATGCAGCTGGACCCCAATAATGTGGCCTCTTTCTGATTCCTGGGAGCAAACCTGAGGTGGGCCAGAGCCTGTGCCGTTGCTGTGGGGAGAGAGAGGGAGCACATTCAAAAAGCATCAACTGACAACATCGGACATGAGTTAGCATATGTTGAGGCTGAGTGATAGGTGCATAAGAGCTCACTGTACTCCTCTCTACTTTTATGTATGTTTGCATCTTCCATAATAACAATTTTTAATAAAATAAATTTTACATTTAAAACAGACATCAACCCCAAATGATTTTCCCTTGTGGTCTTGCTCTTTCCCACCCCCTCGAACACAGTAGTTCGCAAACTGTGGTCTCCAGACCAGCAGTATTGGCATAACCTGGGAATTTGTTATGCAAATTCACAAGCCCACCCAGACCTACTGAATCAGAAACTCTGGGGTTAAACGAACTGTGCTTAACAGACCCTCTAGGTGATGCTGATGCATGCACAAGTTTGGCATGCCAGGTTTATGTCTAGGCAGAAGACTGGAGAAGTATTCTCTGGAAAATTTCCCCAAGAGAAAACACTCTGTAATTTGAGCTCCCCCTAGAAAACATCAAGTCACTGCCTGACCTCCCTACAGCAAAGTCCCCCAGTCACCAAACCATAAGCAGCCAATTAAGGCCACCAGCCAAGGATCGCCAGAGTGGTAAAATTCGAGATCAGATTGAATAGCCACAAACTGAAAGAAGAAAGAAAAAAGGAACCTGGAGGAAACAGAAAATCCAGGGGGAGGAAAATTTAAAAAAAAAATAAATAAAAACTTGAAGAGAAAATATTTTGCACACAAATAAGAAGATAATGTTATTTTTGAAAACAGAAGAATCAGGGTTTCTGAAATTCATTAAAATAATTTAAAATTTAAAATTTAATAAAAAGAATAAAAGATAAAGTTAAGAAAATTTCCCAGAAGGTAGAATATTTTTAGAAGATGGACATTAGGGAAGATGAGTAAGAAATAAAATAATTAACTCAGTGTTCTAAAATCCAACAATAGGTGTTCCAGAAAAATGGAACAGAGGAAAGAGAAGGAGGAATTATCAAAGAAAGGGTACAGGACATTTCCCAAGATGGAGAAGGAGAGTTTACGGACTGAAATAGCCCATCCAGTGCCCAGCACAATGGATGGATTAAAAAAGTCACCCTACTCTCACCAAAGCACATGATCATGAAGTTTTAGAACATGGGGCAAAAGTCTCCAGAGAGAAACAAAAGTCACACACTACACAAATGATCAGAAATGAGAGTGGCGTCAGATCTCTCTAAGCAAGAACTTCTAACCGTTAGTTAGAACACAAGGATGCAATGCCTTCAAAAGGAGGAGAAAAAATGATACCTAAATGAGAACTCCATAAATAATCAAAATATTAATTATTATCAGTTGCCAATAAAGACATTTTCAAATACTTGAGATCTCAGTCACATGCTTTCTCAGGAGGCCACAGGAGGTCATATGTCACCAAACAAGGGGATAATCTAGGAAAGAGGAAGAAGCACAATCTGGGACGCAGAGGAGTTCCCAAGGTGACAGTGAGGAGAGGTCATAGGACAGCAGCCACAGGTATGCGGAGGCCTGGAGGGAAACCAGGGAGGACTGAGGAGTCCAGGGCAGGTGTCCTCAGGAAAACGTGAAACTGACAGAGGAGTGCCTGCCACGATTGGAAAGAAGAGGTGTAAATTCAGTGATAAAGACATGAAGTCAAAGCAAATAAAAAATGAGGCAATTATCCCCACTTCCCAACCCTCCCGGAAAACAGTAAGCAATACGTTGTTAGAGAACGGAATTGTAATCATAGAACAATAGTCTGTTTAGTTGTCAATTATATTTATAGTCATGCTATTGTAAACACTGAATATTTATTTAATCAAATCTGGTGAGATAAGTAGATTGAGAGAAGGCAGGAGTAGAGAGGGGTGTGTGTGTGCGTGTGTGTGTGTGTGTGTGTATAAAAAGTTTAAGTCCTAATCTTGAAATAATAAGTCAACAGATAATATCTAAAACTGGAAGATTAAGAAACTGCAGCGTAACTGTGTAATTTAAAAATACAGAGTAAACAGAAGAAACAGGAGACAGGCTCTCCAGGGTATGGTACCTGGGGTGGGAAGGAGTGGAGAGAGGATGCCTGTAGTTCATCATAAGCCAAAATCAAATAATACTATTTTTATTATTAAACTATGTTTATGTTATTTTAGTAAAAATATTTTTGGGAAGATAGAAGTGGTTTTCACTTGTTCCAAGACTTTCTACCAAAGCCTGGGCTTCTCACAGTGAGCCTGTGAATCTCTGGGTCAGAGTGGATTTGTTTTCATCAGAAACAGCACACAGCCTCACTTGGGTTGGTGCAGAACTCTTCATTTTGAAAAATGACATGACTGAAGCTTTTAAAAACTCCCAGGGAGACACCAACCAGCCATTTTCCTGACTGGCCACAAACCTCCAACTTGGCCTTCCCAGGTCCCTGAGACCCATGGGCAGGACGCCCATTGCGCCGGGTCCGAGGTCTTGTGAGGCCAATCCCAGGGCTTAGAAACAGCTCTGAACCTCCCTTGTCAGTTGCCAGGCTGCAGAATGTCTGCCCAGATGAGGTTTCAGGCCAGTGGGGGACTGAACCATGGGTCCCACCTCCACATTCCATCCCAGTCCTCCTCACAGCCAGTCTCCACAACAGTTTCAGTGTTGTCCCTGCTTCTTACCAACCATCCTTCTCACTCAGGATCATAGGGGGGCCAGTGCAGTGGAGGGGAATGACATGGGATTTAGATGGAAAAGCCTGTGTGTTCAAATCCGTGCCCAATCCAACCAGCTGTGTGATCACAGATTATTCATTTCTCTGTCATCGACTGGTCACCATCATATTCTAATTACACCAGGTACATTCTAAATATCTTGCCTTTCTTAATCAAGATGTTAAGTGACTCCACAAGCCCACAGGTTATAACTACTAACTCAGCTCTGTTGGCCCCAAAGCCTGGATCCTTTCCATCATTCCAGACTGTCTCTGTAAGTGGAGAGGGACATATCTTATTTCCAGAAGGGATGCGAAGTTTCACCAGAAGAATATTTATGAACAAGTACTGCATTACACAAAGGTTCATCTGTTAATCCAATAATTATTTATGCAAGACCTATGCTAGGTGCAGTCTCTGTCCTCAAAGAGGGCAAGTCCAGTGTAGAAGGAAGACGCCAGAACAAATAACTACCACTCTCTGATAAGTGTCTTTGGCCCTCCCTCCCATTCAGTTATTCCTGGGAGTCCTCAGATGTCTCCCGTGTGCTTGTGAATGTGTCCCATGACTGATCACATAGCAGTAGTCATTATTCTCCTCTTCCATTCCTTATTTCCCAAGATTATCTGTGTGGCAATCTCCAAGCACCCTGGTGTTAAGGTGCAGCCATCTTCATCCACCTCCACCACCTCCATCACCATAGCAATGTCCAATGCTCTGGAATCCTGAAGTTGCCCAAATGTGGCTACAGCCTCTGGAGCCCAAGAGGACCAAAGACACACCGCATTCTGTGCTAAAGGGAGAAAAAGTTCCTCTTCCCCTGCCTCCTCTTTCATGGGAAGCTCTGCCACCTGGTGTCAAAATGTGGTTGCTCTTGCACCTAAAGTCTAACAAGGCCTCCATTGAAAAGTCTCCCTTCATCTGTAGCCTGCTTCATCAGTGTGCATAGGACACTGAGCTGGGGACAAATCCAAGTGACAACCCCTATGAAGACAGTGGTTTTATTGCTGAGCCTAACTCCTGCCTTATTCCCACTTCCCAGGAGGCTCCTTAATCTCATAAAAATAATCTTCACCCACCTCCACTAGTCTTCCAGACGCACTAACATGGCTGCGTGCCTATGATTGGCTGACCCTCCCCGCACACAGACACAGGCATGGCGTCCCCCACCCCATGTTGAATCATCCTGCCTGGCCATCCCTCCATGGTCAAGGTTCCACACTCTTAAATCTTATCATTTGCGGTCAGAAGGAGGCAGGAAGGCACAGGCCTCCCCTGCACCCCCTCTTGCCACATCTCAGGAAAATGCAGTGAAGTTTCAAGCAATACAAATAGTTAATAATTGATGGCCATGTAATAGAACATAAAACATGGTAGTCTGGGAACAAGATGTACAGTAGGGGAAATACCTGTCAGAACTGAGCTTGTGCTGTGACGGGGTGAAAGGTACAAACTTTCCAACCACCTAGACACTGCAGAACAGGGAAAATAGGAGAGCCACTCCAAGCTTGGAGAGGCCTGACAGGGCCCTTCATGACCCACTCTGTCACACCAAGCCTGTAAATTACCAGACTTGCTCATTCCCTCAAGGACCCATCAAGATAATGAAAAACTCCATCTTCTGCAACTCATCCCCCTGGGACTCTGGTCTCTGCCAGGCAAAGCTTTATTGTTGTTGGAAATTCCTGACTAATCGGACAAATTAATCTCTGATAAAAGATTAATGCAAGGATGGCAAATGGACTTCATTTCTGCTGCCAACTGTGATTGATTGGTAGGGGCTGCCTGGAGTGCTCATTTGAGAAGGACCACAGCCAGAGCTCAGCTCAGCCAGCATGTGTGCCAGGATTGATTCACAATGTCTGCCTTGAGCCCTCCAGGGACAAAGGCTGGCCATGTAGGTGCTGTGTCTGCTTGCCATTCTAGAACTAGTGGCCGCCTTAGGTTAACTTCTGCCTCCCTCCCTGTGTACATATTTGAATTTTGGCATAGCCCTTGGGAAAGGAAGTCTTATCTCAGTCAGTGAAGGACCTTGAGCCTTGAGGATAGATGTGGATCAGGTAGACCCTACCAGCCCTCTTTTCATGCACTGGGAGGACTTGACCTCATGAGCAGCATCTCAGCAGGCCCTCAACGGTGCTGCAACCCAGAGAGAAAGGAAGACTGGGCAGCCATCAATTCCAGTACATCTCAATGAACATAATTAACTGTGTTCTCCAAGGGAAGAGAAGGGCAAAAGTACACGAATATGTCTTCTTTGCCAGAGAAGTATTTACCCTGCTGCAGAAGAGAAGCCTGCACTGCTCTCAGCATCACCATGGTGCAACCTGAAGTTCTAGTCTGTGCCTAGCAGCTGTTGCAAACTCTACTCTCTCTCTGCAGAGAGAAGAGCAGGAGGGGACAGTCATAGTGAAACTAGGAGTAGAACTGATCCAGATGAAATATCTGTGAACAGGAAGATGCCTATAGCCTAGAGGAAGGACAAGCAGGAATCCCATATCTCTTCTTGCCTGCGGTCATCCAATTCCTTGCACTGCCCACTCAGTCAGGGGTGCCCAGCCCTCAGGCTCTAGTCACTTGTTCTCCTGGTGGCCTAAGTCCTACTGGGCTATGTATCTGGCCTTCTTTGTTTATCCACACTGGGCTGGTTGTCCTGCCTCTGAACTTCTGAAAAAAACCTCTGTGTATCTCAACCATTGCACTTAACCTGCAGAAGAGTAATTATCTATTTATGTGTCTGTTTCCATTCTAAGGATCCTCCCTCCTGTATAGGACAGAGACAGTAGGATGCATCACTCTAGAACAGTGCCTAATGCAGGCCCTAGCACACTAGAAGCATTCAATAGATTTTTTTGAGTGAATAATGGAATTTGAGGCTATAGTGGTTAAATAGTGTCCCCTAAAAAATATTTAAGTCCTAATTCCCAGTACCTATGAATGTGACCTTTTTTGGAAGGAGGGTCTTTGCAGATGTAACTAAGTTAAAGATCTTAGTATGAGATCATTCTAGACTTAGGGTGGGCCCCAAATCTAATGACTGTTGTCTATATAAGAGGAAGGAGAGAGACATTTGACACACAGAAATATACAGAAGAGAAAGTCTTGTGAAGACAGAGGTAGAGATTGGAGGATGCATCTACAAGCCAAGGAACACCAAGGATGGCTGGAGTCACCAGAAGCCAGGAAAAAGGCATGGAACAGATTCTCCCTCAGAGCTTCCAGAAGGACCCAACCCTGCCAACACCTAGATTTCAGACTTCTAACCTCCAGATCCATGGAAGAATCAATTTCTGTTGTTTTAAGCCACCAAGTTTGTGTAATCTGTTAAGGCAGCCCAAGAAAACTCACACACAAACTCAGACGTAAACTTTGAGAATATCAACCATCAAGGGGAAAGATAGTTAGGCTGGGATGAGGGTGAGGCACGAGAGGTGCCTAAGACCAACTCCTAAGGATGCTGGTTATTGGGGCCATACAGGTGCCTCCCACCCTAGTTCCAGCCCTAGAGCTAACAGTCCCCTGTCAAGGTATTCTTTCTCCTCTTAGAATCTCATAGCTGGAGGACCCCCAAGTCTAAACTCACCCATTTTGTAGGAGAAGAAACAGGCCTATATAGGCAAAATGACTTGGTAATAAAGTCATTTTATTTTATAGGTAATAAAACCAGTAAATTGAAGGTCTGAAACTACCAGCTGATTTTAGGCTTATAGATCTAGCAACAACCTTAGAGATCAAACAGCCCTACTCCTGCAGTTCCCAAGAAACCAGTCAGTAGCTTATCTAAGGCCTCCTACTATCATATCAAGTTTTTCATGACATGGTGGAAAGAGATAGATTAGGAACATTACGGAACCTCTAAACAACCTACTAAACTTTCTACCACTTAGCTCTATCCTCTCCCCACTACCCCCTAAGCCCTGCTCCCATCCACCCTGTGGCCTTGGGTTAGTATCCCCCACCCTGATCCTCTCTGAGTCTCTCTCCATCTGTAAAATAGAGGGTTAGTGCTGCCGGCCTCTGGTTTTTCCAGTAAATATTCCTGGCTTATGACCAATGCTTGAGATTTTTCACTGAAGAAGTCACTTAATGCATAGCAAATTATATGAGGTCTTAAATCAAAAGACTACAACTCAATCCAAATTCCCTCCTGTATCCTGAGCCTGTGCCACCAAAAGCCTCCAGGGCAATCATGGCCACACAGATGTGGCTAGTGTGAGCTGACCATTGGCGTTCAGACCCAGGTACAGGTGAGCAGCCTGAGGACCCGGCTCCTTGGACGAAGAGTTAGAGTCCAGTTAGGCATTCACCAAGGTGACAAGAAAGAAAATCAACCTCAAACATAAACCTTGGCTCTGTTGAGGCCCTGCACTTTCAGACCTCACAGTGGATCTGCTATGGTTTGGATATAGTTTGTCTCCATCAAAACTTACATTGAAATTTGATCCCGAATGTGGCAGTGTTGGGAGGCGGGGCCTAGTGTGAGGTGTTTGGATCATGGAGGCAGATGGTTCATGAATGGCTTGGTGCCATTCTGGCAGTAGTGAGTGAGTTCTTGCTCTTGTGAGACTGGATTAGTTCTCATAAGAATGGATTAGTTCCTGAGAGAGTGGGTCATTATGAAGCCAGGACGCCTCTTAGGGTTTGCTTCTTCTCATGTGCCCTCTTTCCCTTTCACCTTCTCCAACATTATGATGCAGCATGAAAGCCCAAGCCAGAAGCTAAGCACATGCCAGTGCCGTGCCCCTTGAACTTCCAAGCCTGCATAACTATGAGCTAAATAAACATCTTTTCTTTATAAATTGCCAGCCTCAGATACTCTGTTACAGCAACACAAAACAGACTAAGACAGGATCCAAAAGGGTTGAGGGAGCCCCAGCCTCTGCCAGGTTATTTTTGTCTGATTTTGTTTGCTTTTCCAGGACTATAGATGGGCTTCCTAAAGCATTCCATATAAAGGCCTCCAAAAAGGAAGGCAGACCCTGGGGATGGTGTATGGTGCCCATGGTTCTTGGAAACTGGGTAGAAGACCCAGGATATTAAAGAAGAATCAAGTTGACTCTGCTCTGCTCCTGTAGGTTTGGCTGTCTCTCTCCAAAGAGAGCTCAGAAACCCCTGCCACGCCCCACCTTTTCAGCAAGCCATGGTCCTTCCATTCTGGGATCCACACACTATTTGCAGAAGTTTCCAGCCTGTGAACAAGTCCCAGCTTGCCCAGCCAGTCCAAATAAAGCACCTAGGGACCATGATGGCAAATTGACTCACAGGAGTGGTGCATTGCCCAGAGTCTGGGAGCAGACTTCCTCTACAAATAGCAGGCTTGGGCAAGCCATGGCTCCAAAGGAGAGAGACTGCTAGTAACATCTCCCCATGGGCAGGGCTGGGGCTGGAACCATTTCTAATCATTATGACCTCTGGATTCAACTGGAATACATTTCTAAGATAGACTTCCATCACATTCATGCATGTGCACTCTCTCTTTCTCCCTCGGGTAGACGTCTACTGGATGTCATGTATGGCCCTGGGTGCTAGAGACACAGATATGAACAAGGCCCAATCCCTTCTCAAGGATCTCACAGACTGGAAAGGAAGATCCTAAATTTGAATGCACAGAAGCACAAAGCAGTAGAGAAGCCCAGGAGATAGCGCACCCAAATTTGCTGCAGAGAACATAGCATTTGAATTGGAATTTGAAGGATTAATAGATGTTTGTTAGATGGAAAATGACAGAAAGACATTACAAACTAAAACACTCTGAGAGACAACATCCAGGCCTGAGAGAATATGCAGTGTTTGGGAAAGTGTGAGCAACAAGGTATTGCCAGAGTCAGTTGTAAGGTAAGCATAGGTGATGAAGCCGTGCAGGTCAGTAGAGATTGTGGAGAGCCCCGTGTGCTAAAATAGAATTAACCCAGAGGCCAATGGGAAAGTGCAATTGGAGCAGGAAGGCAGCCTAACCAGATTTACTTAAGAGAGACTTATGCATGTGGGTAGGATATAGACGGTTTTGGCAGGCCAATGCTTCTGCTGCAACAATTAGAAACAAAAGGATAAACTGGAAAAAAATATATTTCTTGAAAAATATATGAGAGCTACCAAAGCAATGAAGTCTACATGAACTAAAATTCCAGAGAAGGGAAAGTATTTCCAGGGTGAGCTGACTGGTTCTTTTCTTCCTTGGGAACTCCTGCTAACTCAGGGCACAGGGTGGGAATCAAGCTTGGCTCAGTCAGAGGACACTGACCGAGGAAGGAGAAGAAAGTAAAGCTCTTCAAGGACACAGGGGCTGGCTCGATGGATTGGAAATGAGAGGAGCACTGAAGGCATAGCTGGCTTTTCCCTGGGGCAGCACAGGAGGCTGAACATTGGGACTGAAAGAATGAAATCCCTCCCTCATCAGAGGGACCTATGGCAAGCATACACCAGTTTCTGTAAGAACATTTACCAGATTTTGAATTCATACATATTGAAACGATAAGGATATAAACTCAAAATATCAACAGTGGTAGCTGTGTTAACTTGGCTAAGTTGCTCCAAGAGTTCCCTTTCCTGTTTGGCACCTGACTGTGGGAGCTCACAAGATTAATATGAGTGAGATTTGGTAGGTGGATTCAGGCACCAGTTACTTTGTTGATACACAGTAACTTCAGATCCACCACTAGACACAAACCTATAACCTTTCATAGACTTCTCCTGCCAGTTTCTGCAACTACATAAGGTCTGATCCCTATAATACATTCCTTATAGTTCTCAGTGACCCTCACTGATACACCAGAGGTCAGCAAACTTTTTATGTAAAGGATCAGATCGCAAATGTTTTAGGCTTTGTGGGCCAAGAGGCAAAACTGAGGGTATTATAAAGGTACTTAAAAAACAAAAGAAAAAACAAATTCCCACAAACTTTTTGGCTAAATTCAAAATATAATAATAATTGAATACAATTTTTTTTTATAATACAGATCTACTTATGAGAAAAACAGAATTCTTTTAGCCAAGATAACATTTTGCTTAATAGGGACTCAAAGTTAGTGTTTCCTACCATCAAATAGATTGTAAATGTTCAACAGTAAAAATCATTTTTTTTGTTTATGGGCCATACAAAAATAGGCAGTGGACAAGCCATAGTTTGCTGCCCCTCTGATACACCCTTCAACGGGGAACCACTCTCAGGGCTGAGGAGATAGAGAACCACTGGACTCTTGATCAAAACCTCAGGAAGGTTTCACCCAGGAGACAAGGACAAACTAAAGATGTACTGAGTGTAGGGGCCATCTTTAGGCAGGAAATTGGTTTTTGTTTAGAGTCAGTAAAATTGGACGTGTTTTTTGAGGTTAGAGATTAATAGGTCTATATATGGTCTGTTGATGATTAATAGTTCTACACATGGCCTGTTAAATATATAACCTGTTTTTTATGACTGATAGTCAAGGGCCTATGGTCTTATATGTAAGTTAAGGCGTCTTATTGTCTACATGTAGTGATGAGATTAAGAAGTTGAGATGTAAATATTTATTTTTTTTTTGAGTAACTACCTTTAATGAATGGAACAGGTTATTTTAAGACATTAAAGAAAGTCCAACATTAAGAAGTAGTTATGGGGCAAAAAATATAAAAATAAAGCTACAGTCTTATCCATCTTTATGTGTCTGTGTGTTTCTTTATATATTTTTATGTGTTCATCCCCTGTTCTATAATCGGGCCACAACACTGAGTCTTACCAAAACTGCAACGCATCCCAAGCCCAGCTCAATCTCTGGTGGTATTGAGGGGATAGTCTTTTTATCTTGTCTACCTAAAAAAAAAAAAAGAAGAAGAAGAAAAAAAACATAAGGAATTCTTGCTGGTTGAAGATACTACCTAAAGGCCCTAGAGTTTTGTTATACACAATGACCACCATACAATGAAAAATTACTAGATATGCAAAGAGTCAGGAAAATGTGATTGATAATAAAGAGAAAATAAAATAAATGATAGAAATAAGTTAGAAGAATTTAAAATAGATGTGATTGCTATGTTAAAGAACATGGATACAGCTGAAGAGAGAGATAGTAAACCCAAAGAAAAGTTAATAGAAAATATTCTAAGTAAAGTATAGCAAAATTTAACTGAAGGATCATTCTGACAGCAGAGTACAGGATGGATTGCAGGGGACAAAAACTAAAGTCAAAATGCCTTGAGGAGATGTGTGGAGATTTGCTTCTTTAAGTCATCCAAAAGCAGCCAGGTTAAGTGCAAATAGCACCCAAAGTATTATTCTCCACCTACCTAAAGAAAGAACCTTATTTAAATCTCTTCTCCCCTCTATAGACTTACTCACCTTAAAGCAAGCAAAGTCAGAAGTCTGTGAGCAGCATTCTCATCTCCCCATCTTAGGGTCATACTAGGGTTCTTCATTTCCCTGCAATAATGATATTTCTAGCTTGGCTGAGACTGGATAAAAAGAGGAGGAAGAAATCTTAAGATTCCCCAAACTGGCTCTTCCTTGGGTGAGGAGGGGGAGACGCCAGGCTCCAGCCCAGCTTGCTAAGTGTCTTTTCCACAGCTGGTCCCCAGAGCATTAGCAGAGGTCCTCCACCTCCACCAACTCTAGTGGGAAACCAGCAGCTCACAGCTGGTCAGAGGTTATGAAATGCAGCCAATCCAGGTCTTGGCAGAAAACCAGTTCACATTAAAATCAAACAGTAATCTGGGGTAAAGGTGGGGAGTGGACAGGAACATTCCCATGCAGAAGGAAAGCTCTATGTGATGCACATTCATTTAGTAACATGAAACCTGGACTACATGCCAGGTACAGTTCTAGGCCCAGGGACACAACAGTAAACAAGACAGGCAAGGCTACTTCTCACAGAGCTACAGCACTTCAATACATTGCAAGCACTTCACTAAGTTTATGTGTAAATATTATAAAACACAAACAAGATCATGTCAGTTTGTGGAAAGTGCTATAAGGAAATTAAAACAGAATGATGTAGTAGAAGGTGGTAATTTGGTGACATTTAAACTAAGATATGAAAGATAAGAAGGAGCCAGTCATGTGAAAATCCAGATGAAGAGCATTTAAGGCAGTGGAAACAGCTAAGGCTAATATCCAAGGAGGGAACAAGCTTGTAGAAGGCCAGTGTGGCAGGAGGGCTGTGGTGCTGGGAGAGGATAAAGTGGGAAAGGGAGTCAGAAGCCAGATTACATAAGTTCCTCATCATTATGATAGGGAGATTTATTTTTTGTGCAATGGAAAATTACTAAGAATGTAAACTAGATAGAAGATCCCTCTGTTTCCTGCTACTCTTAGCCTTGATTTCATGGCTCCAATTCTCTGGCTATTTCTGAATCTCCCCCCAAAACTGCCTTAGCCTTTGCCAACATTCCCCCAGCTTTCATTAAAAGACTCGGGCCAAAAACCTTGGAGTCATTCTTAACTCCTCCTTTTCCTCTCACACTCTTCTGGAAACCTTAAGGAAACTCGACGGCATCTACCTTCGGCATACATCCAGTATCCCACCGCTTCTCACCACCTCCTCTGCTGGACCCTCGTCTGAGCCACTGTCATCGCAAACCTGAGTTATTAAAAATATTTCTCCCCTTCCCCTCTACACAGAATGAGCCTCTTAAATAGCCAGTCAGATCAGGCCACTTCACTCCTCCGCTCAGAACCCCCTTGGCTCCCATCTCACTCTGGGTAAAGTCCAAATTCTAACAAGAGCTTATAAGGCCTTACGGCAAATGCCCTTCATCATTTCTCACCTCTCATTTCCTCCCACCCCCCACACTCACTCCATCCCTGGGGCACTGGCCTCCCTGACACCAGCAGGCTCCCGCACTGGGTCCCTTCATTGGCAATCTCCTCCTTCTGGAAGGCTCTTCTCCCACGTAGGCCATGGCTCACTCCCTCTCCTCTCACAGGTTTCTGCTCAAATGTCACCTAGCAGTGAAGCCTTCCCCATCTACCCTATTAAGTAACACAAACTGCCCCCATCCCTGGCATCCTGGACCCTCCTTATCCAGCTTGACTTTTCACTTCTTTAGTTGGTGTCATCACCTTCTAACATATTCCATAATTTACACACCTAGGGCAAAGTTTACCATCTGACCTCTGCCAATAAGGATGGAGCTCCATGAGGGCGGCATCTTGTCTGTTTTGTTCCCTTTATGCAAAACACCTAAAGCGGTGCTTAGCACAAAGTTGGTGCTTAATGAATGTTTTTGAATAAACATTTTTGGAGGTACTGAAAATTTTAAAAATTTTATCCTATGCCCTAGATCAGTATAGGTCATGTCAATCTTGAATATCCTTCATATCCATAGTATTTTACTGAATCATTCAAGAAAGAGAGAAGAAAATTTTTTAAAGAAGAAAAAAATTAAAGTTTTGAGCACTGCATGCCAAACACAGATGCACTATTGTGGCTTCCGGTTGGTCATGGTGGATGCAGCAAGATGACAGCAGCCAAGACATGTCAGCAGATGGTCCTGTGGAAAGTAGCTGGACAGGGAGGACCATGCTGGCAGACCAGACACGGGTGAATGATGCCCCTCTGAAGGGAGGGAGCCAGGAAGGAAGCCAGTTTCTGCTGCAAAACTGGAATGGTGAGAATGAAAGATTCTGAAGGTGAGGGGGCTTGTGGGGCTAAAAACAGGAGAATAGACTGAAGATCAGCCTAAGAGACAGTGACATGCCCACACTATCCCCATCCCACACAAACAAGCCACTGCACCTGGGCTAGCAGTTTGATCCAACCTCTGATATGACTACCTTGGAAAGCTGTTACTGGGAAGTGTCTGTGTGATGGAGAAGGACAATAGGAGAGATAAATCTTCTTATTCCATGGCTGGAATTCAGTAAAAAAATAATAATAATAACTAAAAATCAAAAGCTAACAGTATAAGAATGGTAGAAACTGCCAAAATTATTGAAAGTGTTCACCTCTGGGAAGTGTGAATTGTGACTGAGGAGGATGGGACAGGAGCCCGCTGTTTTTCATTATAAGCTTTATAGAAGTATTTGTCTTTTTAAACTATGTCCATGTATTATATTTATAAAAATAAAAATTGAATTTCTGGCTGCTATGTGGAGAATAGATTGGAGGAGGGCAAGAATAGCACCAGGGAAAGCCATTAAGTGGTCCAGGGGGGAGCTGATGAGGGCCGGGGCCACATGGTGGGAATGGAAGTGGAGAGGACAGGATGCATTTGCAGCGTTTTGGAGACGGAGTCAACAGGACTTCCTGATGGATAGCATGTAGGCAGTGAAAAAATTAGAGGAATCAAATATAATTTCTAGTCATTTAGCTGGTACAGGCAGAGCAGGGACTAGGAAGACACAAGCCAGGCACCAAGGGCACAGAATTTAAGGAAGCTCTCACTCTTACATCATGCAAGCACAGAGGGGACACCTGAAAGCGAGGATCTCCTCACGTCCTGTGCCCTTGGCATCTCGTGGCCTCACCCTGGTCCCATCCTGGACTCGGCGGGGGGTTCCAGTGCTATTTACTGAGATGGGGAAATCAGTGGCAAAGCACTGGGGTCACAAGGGAGGACAAAGAGGGAAATGGTTTTCTTTTGGACAAGTTGTGATCGAGTCTCCTGTTAGCTATCCGCATGAAGTTGTCAGACATTACAAGTCTGCAGCTCAGGGGGACAGTCACGGTTGGAGATAGAAATTTGGATGTCTCAAGCAGAGAGATGATGGGTTGAGATTGGATAACCCTGAGAGAGTGATTATGATGAGTACAGGAGGGGCCAGATCAAAGACATTCCGACGTTTAACAATGAGGACAACAGCGAGGGAGACAGAAAAGGAGCAATCATGGAAGTAAGGGAGAAGCAGGAGAGTGTTTCAGAAGCCAGGAAAAGAGCGTCTGCAGAGGGACACTCTCTCCTGAGTGCTTCAGCCTCTCACTCTTGACAGAAACTGTGCTGTGAGGAGGAGCACAAAGCTTCGGGCATCTGCCTTGCCCAAGGCTAGCCCCTGTGTGTCCACACGGGCCTTGGATATCTCACTCTCTTTGCCACCTGCCGGGGTACCTGACCATCAATCCTGCCCCCTCCAACTTCCAGGGCACTGCCTGCCCCTGCCATGGGCAGCTCCCCATCCCAGGACCTCTCAATCCAGCTTGGTGACTCTAATTTGACCCCACTGCCTTCTAAGGATGAGCTTTAGTCATCCATTCATTCAACACCTGTTAAGAACCTAAGGTGCCCAAACGGTGCCAGCACAGTGGATACAGGAGTGATCAGGACAGATGTTGTCGCCCAAAGAGGCCCACACTCCTCTCAGGCACTTACTGCTCTGGGCCCCTCAGATGAAATGCCCCACCTGCCTGAGTCTGGATGCAGCCCCAGCTCACTCGCCAGAGCCCTAGGCAAGCCCACTGAGCTTCCTTGGGCCATGTGAGGCCTGAGTATTTCCTCTCCCATAAGGTGCAGCCTCATCAGAGCATAGTACCATCCACCCTGGAGAAATGCGTGCCTGAGCGGGGGGGGGGGGCCAAAGAAGAGCTAACTGGTGATGGGCCCTCCCACCTCAGAACCTAGTACAGTGGCTGGCACATAGTGGTGCATGGAACAATGGATGAATGAATGAAATGCTCATCCTGTGTTAAAACACAAATGATCTTTGGCAGCAACAAAAAGAAAGACATAAAAAATCTTTTCATGGGAGACACTGATGGAGGTTACCTGAGGGAGGGGAGAGCAGTATCAGACTACCTGGAGAAAAGCTGTGGGTGAGGGGAGCCCAGAGATCTGCTCGCCTTGGACTGGCTTAGTCTGGGTTGGGTCTACATACCTGCTCCCCACTCCAACTGCAGCCTGATGCTCACTCTGGCTCCACCCTGGAATGAGCCCAGCACCCCAATCTCCAGAGCATGTGGCTTTAGCAGCAGTTTGGAGCCACCTCTCAACAATCTCCACCTGACAGGCAGCAGCTACAAACTTCCAGCAAGAAATTGCATTCTTGGCAGGTCATTCCGGCCTCCAGATCCCATCTCTATGGAAATCGGCCTTAGAGGCAGAGGATGGGAAGGGCAGCCCGTCCATGCACTGAATGGCAGCCTCTGCCTTTGCTCGAATCCCAACCGCCTTCACTTGGAAGCCAGAGAATCTACCAGATGAAAGGTACCCATTTACTGATCTCTGGCTCAACAAGGGGCTGCTCAGTGCTTACCTCTGCCAGCCCTGTAGCACTTTTCAGAGTCAGCTGTCCAGGCACCTATATTTGGCCACCCCACCAAGGCCCAGAGCTGATCTCCACCACAGCCTAGCTGCTTTGGAAATCTCTGCACGCGGCTGCACAGATACACAGCTTGCTGGTTTTAAAACAAACCCACACATAGCTGCTGAAGGTGAAGCAGTTGGAAAGTGTGCCATCCATGCTGTGCCAGAGGGTACCAGGCTGGCAGGGCATCTGCCCATGTCCCAGCCACTCCCGCACATACCCTGTGCAGGATGGCAAGCCCGTGCAGGCAGCCTTCCGTGTCGGGACAACCTGCATGTTCATGCTGTACACACCGACACCCCTGTCTGAATACAGGGACGTGTGTGCATCCAGGAACAACCCACGTTCTGCTCCCCAGCACCCCCGCCAGCCAGCTGGAGTTTTACTCCCAGTCCCATCAGCTTCATCCCATTGACTCTCCCAAGTGGTTGAATAGTTTATTGTAGTATGCTCTTATCATTCTATAAAAGTGACTGAGAAATGAGAAGAAAAATCGAAGTACTGATATTGATAAGAGCAGGTCTCAAAAGCTCAACACTGTTGACACAGACATAGAAATCTGTAGGCATTACCAGAAGAAGCGAATCAGTACCCTCAAGCTGAGGCTCATTAGACTCAGCCTCATCAGCCATGTGCATGTGCATGCGTGTATGTATAATAGTGAGGTGAAAGAATGGATTAAAGAACATAAGTGCCCGAAAAGACACTTTCAAAGATGGTATCTGATGGGAATGTCCTATCATATTTAGTCCCTGGAACATTCCTCTCTCCCCAGCCCCTTGTCTAACATGGGATTCTGTTTTACGACCTGTGCACACACCACCTAAATTCATGTCTTCAGAAAGGCACATGCCCAAAACCATGTGCCAGAGGGGCTGCCTCTGCTTCAGAGGGCAGCGCATGCCTCGCCAGCCAAAACACACAGACTGGTTCCATCCTGCAGTGTCATGACAAAGCCAGGCACTAAACTTAACTTTTAAAAAAAGAATAAGTTCGTCTTTATGTTAAGCTGAGATCCTACACTGGCTTCACGTCCCTCCATGGTGCTGGTTTCACCGTGTGGAGGCATTCACAAGAAATCCACTCCCTCTCTAACAGGAGATGCTTTCAAACATTTAAAGACAGCCACTGTGTTCATACTACCTCCCCTTTCAAAGTGAAAGAGTTTCCACTCTCTCAATGATTTCTCAAGGGTGTGGGTATGCAGATCAAAGGTTCTATCACGTCAAAGTCCCTTAAAGACGGGCTGGTGCTTCAGCAGTATGTATCAAAGAGTTTAGCAGTGATCCTAGCTGTTACTGCCATAATCTGACTTCCAAGAATTCATCCTAAGGAAGTGCTCACATGTATATCTTTATGAGCCAAGTTTAGCTCTTACAGTTCTTCGCTGAATTATTAGCCTTTATTGTGGAAGACTATGCAATAATGGGAAAGTGGACAAATAAAGTATGTCACATCCACATAATGATGGAGTATTATACAAATATAAAACCCCATCTTTTTGAGGAGTCAGGAAAAAAGCAAAAGATATACTTGGATACTCAATACTGCACACGTGCACACCCTCATGCACACACTTATACATGTGCACACAGGCGTGGGCACAGACACACACATAAAACAGGAAAGAAACATGCTTAAATGTGAACAGCGAGAATGTATAATTGGTGATATTATATTTATATTTTGTCTGCACTTCTTAAATATTCTACAGTGACCATATACCACTTCTAATTCACAAAAAGAAAAGTTGTTGTTTAAAAGCATGATGTCTGGAGCCGAACACCGGGTGTCTCACGTAGCCTGACTAGCACAGCGTACTGGGCTCGTCCAGACACCTAACTGGCACTGCTGACCCCTATTACACTCCCTGCCAACCAAATCCCTGAGACGTTTCTCAGGAGCTGCCCTTACCCCAGCACTCCCTGCTGGTGACATCCTGTGGGTGAGGGTTTTTATCCCGTGCAGGGCTTGCTCCAGACAGAGAATGCATAAGCAGCAGCAGATGAAGGCGGTGATTCGAGGGTAAGTCGTGCTTAGCAAATGAATAAAATACTGCCCACAGCAACAGGCCTGCCTTTCACATATTCCCCTCGGAGCCAGATATTGCCATTTTTATACATTAAAGGTGGCCAGGTAGACATAGTTCAGCTACGTGATAGACTCCCCTGGGTCTCTAAAATAGCCCATCCAGGTGGTTGTCTTACTAGACAGACAGGGTGAAAAGCAGTGCCCAGAGGGCCAGGGAGGAGTACAGTGAGGTGGGAAGAAGCCCAGGGGCACCAGCTCTGTGTCCTTTGGGAAGTTACTTAACCCCTCTGAGCCTCAGCTTCCACCAGTGTAGAATGGAGATACTACTAGGACTATGTCCCCACGTTATTGTGAGGATCCACTGAGTCAGCACAGGTAGGCACTTAGAACCGCAGCCATCAGCCGTCTGTGTTCACAGGCTGTGCAGGCAGACCAGGGAGGAGACCTGGTGCTCAGTCATCGTGCCTGCAGCCCTCTTTCTTTTTCTGTCCTCTAATCCGTCTCCGAGGTGTGGCTGAGCTGCAGAAGTGGAAGGACAAGTGCACAGTCTCTATGCTTTGCTCTGGGAGTGGTCAGAACCCTTTCTTTCCCTCAGGGACTCCCAAGGTACCCTACTATGGTGCCCTGCTGTGCAACGCCTCATGCCCAACTTCACCACCGCAGCCAGCACATGTGGCATGGCTGTCACCTGCCAGGATCCACATCCATCTGCTCACAGAAACCAGATGGGCCACGATGTCCTCCTGTGAGTCGAG
Organism: Eulemur rufifrons; assembly: GCF_041146395.1. Lineage (NCBI taxonomy): Eukaryota > Metazoa > Chordata > Mammalia > Primates > Lemuridae > Eulemur > Eulemur rufifrons. Next base: position 121,169,624 of record NC_090989.1, read on the forward strand.
TGTCTGGTCCAAGGCAGCAAGAAGGGTCACCAGGGTGTATGGGCAGGCCCCTCTCTGTAAACTTATCTTTCAATAAATGATGAGTGTTGCCACCTCTCACTCGAGAAGCCAGGCAATGTATACTCAGGTCTTTCCAATCAGGGTTGTTTCCACAAGCCTTTGGCTTCTGTGGGGAACATTTGGTTTCAAAGGAAATGGGATTTCCCCTTCAATATTCTTCTTGGATGACAGGTCTGTGATTGGAATCAGGGCATGAAAAATCATGCCCCAGTGGTTATTTCCATTAGTGGCTTTTGACTTTGCAGGGACACCTGGAGCACAGAGCTCCCGGCTTCTCCCACCACTCACTCCTCACAGCTCAGGCAGACCCTGGCTGGCTGATCTGCAGCTTTTTGGCATTTTAGAGCTCTGTGCTATCTGGTCAGGAGTTTGCTTAACTCATCTTTGCAAGAACCTGCTACACGGCCCCTCCTCACATTTTTGTCCCTCACCAGCCAGCTCTCATCCAGCTTTCTTCCACTCCAGAGTGTGACAGAACCCCTGATACATATGCACACACACAAACACATGTGCCCACATGTGTGTACACCTACATAGAGAATGCTCAGTGTGATAAACAAAACTTGGGAAGTGCTAATTTGTCATATATGATGTGAAAGAAAAAAATGTTTCTTGTCTAGTTTGCAGGGTGCCAGAACCCAGTGGAGCCTCAGTGAAAGAAATGGGGGGTGGGCCTGGATGATCAAAAGAAGAGAAAAATGAGATCACACTCAAGAATGAGTCCTTGAAGGAGGTTCCATGAGAAAGTACAGCCAAAGCAGTGGGTCCCATGCCCTAGCCTGGAGCCCTTGGAGGACAGCCACACACCCATGTATCCCTCATACCCCGCACAGGTTGAGGTACACGTATGCTCTCGAGAAATGCTTTTTGGTGGTGCAATGAAGGAAGAAACACGAGGAGTGGGTAGATTGCTTCTGCTCAGAGACTCTGGAGTGCTGTTTTACTTAACTTGAGGCAGAGTTTGGGGAACAACAGTGAGTCTGCTGAACAGGATGTGAACCGGAAGGAGATTTCCTCTGGAGCCAGGTAAGGAGCCTGAATGAGGGCTGGGAAGGAGGGTGCCCACACAGTGCCCACAAGCCCATCCTGGAGCAGGACAGCCGGCATGCAAATGCAGCTTTGTACACAGAGTGACTGCTCCTGCCTGTCTGCAGAGCTGACGTCAGCATGGAGCCCGCCTTACCCCCAGTAACCTCAGGGGGACATTGGGAGCCCCCTGCCCTCCACAGCAATTGATGGCCATGCCCAGGGGTCTGGAGGCTGGAGGATTTGCTTTCTGGAGTGGGCCCGGAGGACGCTGGACTGGTGAAGAAGGTTAGCATGGGGCCTGGGCCAGGAGCACTGCCCATGTTCCTGTGGGATGACTGCCAATGTTTTTACAAGAAGCCATTGCCTTCCCCCAGAGCCCTGAGCCCAGGACGTGTGCAGTGAGTGACAATACATGGCGGCTGCTTCTAAGTCCCTGGAGGGCACAGACTCTGAACCAAAAGCCCCCCTGGAAATCAGGCTGGGTGTCCATGCAAGTGAGGTGAAAACCTACAGACGGCAGCTGGGAGGCAGCCCTCTCCCTGCAGGCCCCTGTACTCAGTTTCTCTCAGCTGTCTAGCTGTGAGGCTTCTAAAAGTCTGCTGACTAAGGGTAGAAATTGAGAGCCCCTGAATCCAGCCCAGACAGGAAGAATTGTTTCTCTACAGAGGCTCCTGCCTCCTGGGAATGTCTGAGCTCCCAGTGCCATAAATGAGCCCATATTTTTCTGGTCCCTGCCATTTTATATAAAGAATCTTTCTATTGAATGAAGAATACAAAAACATTTTGCATTGAGTAAGAATGATGTTTGCCAACTGAAATCTGAAAAGCAATGACAAACCCAATGGACTTGTTTATATTTATTTATTTATTTATTTGTGTTTTGCTTACAGAAGAAATCTGAAAACAATTAACCCAAGACTTCTTCAGCAGCTCCACAAAGCCATTGGAGACCCAGTCTCCTTCTGGCTCTCAGCCTTGCTGTCCTCCCTCCAGGTCCAGTCCTGGTCCTCGTGTCTGCGAGATGACTCTGGAACTCCAGCCATCCCAGGCGAGTCGCAGGCAGGAAGATGGAAAAGGGTAAAATGTGTGAGCTATGAACCCCCTGTCTGAAATGAGAAGCCCCGCCGAACACTCTCCTGGAACATCTCATTGTCCAGAACTATGTCACATGACCTTCCCATCTGCAAGGGATGCTTGGAAATATATTTTTTTCCTGGATACTGTTCCCATAAATGGGGTTTCTGTTAATAAGGAAGAAGGACAGAAAGGATACAGAGTGGGCAACTGTCAGTCTCTACCAGGCACCTGTGCAAGGGTCTGGGAAATGGATTAGAGAGAGGAAGAGGAGGAAAAAAGAGGTGAATAAGACAGGAAAGAAACAGAGCTGGGATGCCCAGTCAAGCCCAAATGGTAGTATGTGCACACATGAGTGTTAGGGTCACCCACAGTCATAGTGTGCGGGGACATAGGACTTTCAGTGTTAGAACCGGGACAGTCCCAGGTAAACAGGGTGTTCACCCTAAATGTGCACATGTATGTGTAGAGACGGTTATTAGAGTAGATGTCCTGGACCAGTGCTCCTCAGTGCTGTCCAGGGACCCTTTCAGGGGGTCTGTGAGGTCAGACTAGTTTTCTCATAAACTAAGGTATTATTTGCTTATTTCGCTCTCTTTTCTCTCACAAGCACACAAAGGAGTTTTCCAGAGGTTAATAAAGGTGTGAGATTGCAACTGATTGAATGCAAAAGCAGATATAAGAATCCAACTGCCTTCGATTCTGTTAGAAAAAGGAAATAAAGACACCGTACACCAAAGAGATTTCTAATAAATGTAAAAGAATGCCACTCTTCTTACTACTTACTTTTGTTTTGGAAAATAGTTATTTTCATTAGAAACATGTTAACACGTAATGATTTATTATGGTTATTTTTATTGATTGATAGATTTTTTAAATTTCTTAGTCTTACTTGCTAAAATGATAAATATTGATAGCTATAACCTATATTTTAAAGAAGCTCTTGGCATCCTCAATAACTTTTAAGGGTTTAAAGGGGTCCTGAGACCAAAGAGTTTAAGATCTGTTTTCCTAGATGAGGCCAGTAAGGATATGAGGGTGGGGAGTTAGAGCATAGAATCTCCTGGAAATTAAAGAATGGGAACAGGAGAAAGGCTGGACCTCCTGGGAACTGGCACGGAAAGGCAGCAGCTCTAGGGACCCGAGCAGCAATGCGTGAAACAATGGCCCTGTGGCCGTGCAGCTCAGAATGTGGCCCACGGACCAGGGCCAGGCTGCAAACTGTTCACCACTGGCTGCTGTCAAGATAAGCACAGAAATCAAGAGAAACTTTTAGAAGCTTCCATAGCAACTTGACAGAGTAGCTTTATGTCCATTGAAACTAATAATAAAAAATGTGAGACCTGTACTTTGCATGTTTTCTTTGTTTTATTTTTCTAGCAATTTATTTTTACTATGTTTTATAAAAGTATTCCACAATGCACGGGAAATTTTAAAAATATGGTGCTTTCATGGATGAGATGAATGTAAAGGATAAATACTAGTTGTCCAAGCAAAGAGGAGGACAAAGTAAGACATAGAAAAATGTGGGCTTCAGGGGAAAACTGTGTGCTGTCTAGAGTTGCGGTCCTCACAGACAACACAGAGAGTCCGTGGCCTGTTAGGAACCAGGCTACACAGCAGGAGGAGAGTGGCGGGCAAGTGAGCGAAGCTTCGTCTGTATTTACAGCTGCTCCCGTCACTCGGCATCACCCCCACCCCAACCTGTGGAAAAATTGTGTTCCATGAAACTGGTCCCCGGTGCCAAAAAGGTTGGGGACCTCTAGTCTAGAGTACACCCCTCCTGATTACCTGATTCTAATCTTTTATTGAGCTATTTTACAACTTTATAAATTATAGATAACTAATAGCAATGCAAAATAATTTCTGCCTATAGACACACAAAAAATCTGTCAGGCAGTTGACTTCCTTTCCTCACTATGGAAAAGGCCAGTTTTGTCTCCACTTTTTCATTCGTTTCAATATTACCTATCTGTCATTATATCTGATTTTAGTTTCCTCTTTGACCCAGTTGTAACATCTTACAGGTTTCCCCATTCATTATTTAAATAAAATCAATAATGTAGGTTCATTAAAAATAACATGGTCCTTCACATTATTCACAAACCACAGAATTTGTGGAGCTCTGCTCTTGGACCCAACCCTTGGTGTGACTCAACTGCCTTCCAGAAGTCTCTTCTGTTCCCATCCTGCTGCCTGCTGACATCTGTATGCTCTCCTCTGTATATTTTTTTCCTACCTCACAGCTTCTCTTTCCCTCTAGTTTAGGATTCCTCATTATCTTGGCTGTGGGGTAGAAAAGAAACCACAGGAAGTCATAGCAAGTCAAAGGGAAAGTGCTGTATTAGATGCTTTGAGAGAGAGACAGAGATCAACAGGGAATTAAATAGATGGGGACTGAACAGGACTCATTCCAGTGCCCCTTGTACACGAGCTGGAGAGAACTGTGTTGTGCCCAACCATCACTACCATCACTAAACATCTTTTTTGTTTTTGAATAAAACCACACCTCTATGAGATCAACGGCTCAGTGCTCGTCCCTGGAAGCAGTCCCCAAAGGTCTTCATGCCAGAACCCAATCCCAGCCCCAGGAGCTAAGCCCCTGGCAGAGGAAGGCCTTTGTCATGAGGATCCGGATGCTGTGGGAGGTTATACGAAGCCAGGGACCCTGACATTTGAGGAAGCCAAAATGATAGTCTCAGCCACCTGCTATCCTGGGAGGTGGGAGTGGGGGGTGTCTGAGGTTTCTATCCGCCCAGCAATGCTTCTTCCCAGTTTGGCTGCTATAGAGCAGCACCCTGGTTATCCCCAGTTTCTTACAGTCACTTTGGTGCACCTGTCAAGTCAGGCGCCACACCAGTAGGCAGGACACGAGTCTAATCTGACCCTGCTGGATCCAAAGCTTTTTGTCTGAGTAGCTTCATTGAGCTAGTTTACGGACCACAAAACTCACTTGTTTTAAACAGATAATTCAATGATATTTAGTAAATTTATGGAGTTGTACAACCAACACCACAATCTAATTTTCGAACATTTCTATCACCCTAAAAAGTAACCTTGTGTGCATTTGCAGGAACTCCCTATGCTCAAGGCAACCACTTCTGGCTCATATAAGATTTTACATGGACTTAGGTTTTCATTTCTCTTGGGTAGATACATAGGATTGGGATGTTTGGATCCTATGGTAAAGTGTTTCACTTTTTGAGAAACTACCAAATTGTTTTCCAAAGTGGCTGTATTACATTCCCACCAGCAAGGCATGAGGATTCCAGTTGTTCCACAACCTCGCCAACACTTGTTATCATCTGCCTTTTCTTATTATAGTGGTTGCAGGTAGGGAATTTGAATCTTGAGCCAAGTAAGGCAAGGACTGGCCACAGCTGTGGCTGGCCATCCCGAGGGCAGTGCACTGAGGAGGCTGACTGCCCCCCACCACCGCTGCAGGTCCAGGGGTGCCTGGATTCCTGCCATTTTTGAGGCCTGATTATTCTACTTTGTTTGGGGTCTGTGGGTTACCCCCACATTGTTCCAATACAATTGTGTTTTGAAAATTTTGAGGCTGAGCATGGTGGCTCATGCCTGTAATCCCAGCATTTTGAGAGGAGGTGGCAGGAGGATTACTTGAGCCCATGAGTTCAAAACCAGCCTGGGCAATATAATCTCTAAAAAAAATTTTTTAAATAGCTGAATGTGGTGGTTCACTCCTATAGTCCCAGCTACTGGGTAGGCTGAGGCCAGAAGATCACTTGAGCCCAGGAGTTTGAGGCTGCAGAAAGCTATGATCACACCACTGCTCTCCAGCCTGGGCGACAGAGGGAGAACCTGTCTCTAAAATAATTTTTTTTTTAGTTAAAAAATTTGAAAAAAAAATTAAGTTAAGTAGAGTAGGGTTCTGCACTTGCAGCGGCACCCACGTGAATTGCACACTTCCCACAATCCTCAATTCCTGTCTCCAGCTGGAGCCAATGTGCCCAAGGTCTGATCTGAGCATGGCCTACTGGGGGTGAGCCCAGGGCTCAGGATTTGTTCTCAACGGAGGCTAACACTGGGAGAGCTCCACGGCAGTAAGGAGCACAGTGCCATCTCCCAGCTCTTCGGGCACCTGGGCGACAGCAGCACATTCATCCAGGCTTAAGCTTCCCTCTCCGGACCCGCGGCAGTCTGAGTCAAGTTAAAGTTAGAGTTTCTCCATACGTTTACCAGAGAATCATGTGAAGTGGTGAGAGGGGCTAGGAGCCTTTAAGATATTGGGAAGATAGAGGCACACTTGCTGAGTATCAGCAAATGTGTGTGCCAATGCATTTTGAGAACGTCTCCATGATGCATTGTTCTTGGTAACCAAAGCCGGTGCAATGAAAGCACAGAGAGCAGTGTGACCTGGAGTGAGTCACTTGACCTCTCTGAACTGTAGCTTATATAGGACCGCTGTGAGGCTTGGGGATGAGGACCCCACCAGCATGATTGACACTTTTCCCAAAATTGTCATTGTACTGAAGTGTGCTGAAGGGAAGTGAAATACAATAATACTTCTCTAATCTTTTGCTTTGGGGGAGGCATGTCAGTACCGTGGTTAAGAAAATGAACTTCCATGCTAGATGTGTTCAGTACAAGTTACAGTGTGCGTGTAATGTGCAGTCAGGCAAGTTGCCCCATCTCTTTTAGCCTCAGCTTTTCCATCTCTAAAATGGTGTCCATATTGCTTCACCTTGTAGGGGGACTGTGAGGGTTACCTGATACTGAATCGAGAGCACTGGGCACGGCTCCTGGCACCTAACAGGTGCTCATTAGCATTTGCTGTTTCTGTAGTTGCTGTTACTTGCATCCTTTTTACCTTTCCTGGGGTTGGGAGCTGCCCATCTTCCTGACACTGAAGTGGAGCTCGCTTGGGGATGAGTCCTGCGTATGCCCAGTGTGGACAGTGGGGGGTCAAGATAAAGTAAGGGACGCTCGAAGGCCCAGAGCAGCCCCTACTTCCCTGCCAGGCCCTGGTGGAGGGAGCCCAGCTGCCGCTCCTGCAAGAAGGCTTTGGCGGGCCTGCCCCTCAGCCTGCCAAGGACCCTGCTGACCCCAGCCTGGGACAGACGTGTGCTTGGTCGCCTGAGCTCCCCAGCCCATCCCGGCCCAGAACAACAGGTGTATGTGCTCAGTAACTTGAGCCTTCCTCCTGAAGCCCTGGGAAATTGAGAGAGGACAGATAACTCTTTCTTTAGACAACCACAAGGCCAATAAACAAGTTTTCAGGGAGACCGTGGCCAGCTCCAGGTTGTGCAGGGCCGGCTGTCAGTTCGGGGATTGTCCAAAACTTTTGCCTGTCATGACCACAGCAGCAGCCACCCCACCACTTGTTCAATACCCAGTGGGTGCCGGGCACTGTGCCGGGTTCTTTCCTGTTTTTTCCTCTCCACAGCCCTGCAGGAGGGGGCTGCAAAGAGGATAGATGCTGGGGTCAGGCAGACCAGGGCTTGAACCCCGGCCCTGCCACAGCTGATTGTTCGATTCTGAGCAAGTCAGTTTACCCAGGGTTTTTGAGAATTAGCCCAGAACCTGGCACAGGGTCAGCCCTCAATACATGGCAGCAAATATACCAGGGGCACTGAAGCCCATCCAGTCAGACCCTGAAGCAGGTCTGACGAGCTCTTGCTCTCAGTTTCTCTGCACATGACGTCACCTCCTGGGTGTTTCCCCAGCCCTGGTAACGGTCCTGGTGGAGAGACAAGGGAAAGGTAAACACCCAGTTCAGGGACCCAGCCAGAAGGAGACGGAAAGCCCCAGCAAAGACAGGGGCTGGCATCATCTGTGGCTTGTTACTGCCCAAGCTCTTCCGCCCCCAAACCCAGAACATTTTTCAGAAGGGACTAAACATGGGCACCCAGAGATGAAACCTCAAGTGATCTTGTTCCAAACACAGACTATAATCAATACACCCAGACTTTGGGACAAAGGGCAAGGGATAAAAACAGATGAGAATCTTCATACAGGCGTGTGCTGGGCACCCCTCAGCCTGTCTGTGTGCATGTGCGCCCTCACACGGACGCCTGGGCCAGCAGGGTGCTACCCAGAGCCCTGTAAGGGGCCTGAGTGACCCCAGGTCCCCAAAGTCTTAATTATTTTGATCACTGCTTCATCTCAACATAGTTTAGATTGGTATAAGTGCACTTATAAATAAAATATTTGGCATGAAGTTATACATTTTGTCCACACCATCAATTTTATACATGATGTTTAGGTTATAAGTTTAACCCTAAATTTCTGTTTAAACCATAATATGTCAGCAATACTGTTTTTTAATGAAAATACGTTAGCTAGAACACATTAAATATGCACAGCCTAACTAAACACAGCATAGTGTCTACCCAGCTCCAATCCTTCTTCCCTCCTCCACTCAGACCAGTGACCCTGAGGACCCTGAACCCGCCGGAGCCCCAGTGAGGGTCTGATTAGTGGCGCCAACACGATATGCACATCTCTTGCCAGTATTGGTTTCAGGGATTCCATGGGCACCTGGCCTCCCCCTAGTGACTGTCAGGATCCAGGGAGGGGCATGAGATCTAAGTGGATCTAGTCGGACTGAAGGAACATTCTCTCATCCTGTGGGTGAGAGAGAGGTTTCCTTGCTCCCTTGCCAAATCTGAACACAGAAGCACGTTGTCCCTGTTGCTGCAGGAGGTCGTCTTGCAAGCACAGCTAAGGTCGACCTGAGGACAAAGCCACAACAGATGAGCACAGAGCCAAAAAGCTCACAGGGAAACCAAGTCTGGCTTCACTGTCCCACACCCAGGGCGGCCCTACTTCTGGACTTTTGCAAGATAGTAAGTTCCTTTGTTGAATTAGAGAGAATTTTCTATTGTTTGCAGCAGGAAAGCATCCTTGCACTGGCAGGAGGTGTGTCTGGAGATGCATGGACTGGTAGATACTCTCTTGAGGTAACTAGGCAAAAGTTGAAACAGACAGTGGGAGAAGGCAAGGGGTTAATGAAGGCGCCTGTGTTTAAGCATGGAACACCTTTCCCCACATGGAATTATTTGACCAGAGAATCACGGAAAAGGTGGAAAAGGAGGGCTCCATGCCCCTGCAGGGAAAGAAGGAAGGTTGAAGCAAACAGAGAGTTCCCTGCAGCTGGAACCATACACTCAGCCCAGAACAGCTTTGTCCCCCATTATTCAGGAAACAGGGAAAGGAGGGCAGGGGCAAGTCAGAGCCCCCTCATGGGAGAGGGCACTGGGGGGGCATGTAGGTTACTACCCATGGACACAGCCAGCTTGGGAGCTCACAGCTTCCCAGGACGTGGGTGCATTTCTAGGGTCACCGAGCAATTTTGAACCTAAATCCCTTGTTTTCGGGAGCTTTTATCATCTGCCTGAGGCTTCCTTCTAGCCCCTAATGTACACAAGACATATCTTTTCACTTTCCCCTCAACCCAAAAGATGTTCTTAACTCTTCCTCGTGGCCTCAGTCAACACTACACCTCCTTCCACGGCAAAAGCCAAATGAGAACAAGAAGATGGTTCTTAGAACAATTTGCTCCCTTGAAACCTTGTAGGGCACATCTGTTGTTTGGCCTATCATGCATCCATTGCTCCTGGGTCTGTTAACAGCACCCATTTTGCTCTGTGGCATGTGGTTTGCAGTGGGCCTGACCCCACCCCAGACCCGGGGTGGGCGTGTGACTGAGGCCTAAGTGGTGGGACGCCACATCTCCCTGCTAGCAGTACTCACTGCAAGTGTGGGCAGATGACCCAACCCCATCAATCAAAGCCAATGCGATGGTACTGGTGGTGTTAGAAAGGGGGGGGGAGGGCCTTTTGTCTGTGAAAGCTATAAAGATGTGAGCCATTTGCAGCTGCTGGGGCCCTTTTGGTAGCTATGAGAAGAATCTGCTGAAAAACGAAGCAAGCATGGAAAGAGGAAAGCAAAATGAGAGACAGACTGAGTCCTGGTTACGTCTCTTGAGCCCCAGGTCTAAAGCCAGTGCCCTGGGCTTGTCACTTACATGAGCAAATGATGTAGCCTGGATTTTTGCTTAATCACTTCAGTTGGTGAGAGCACTTGTAACTGATAGAGTTTGGGTTGATAACAAATCTCAAAGCTAGAAAAGAATGATGTTCCTTGTCTCCTATTATTTAGTTCTTGGCCCTAAATGACCTAAATTATTTCTAATGTACATCAAATTCTTGCTGTCTGACCTTGAGCAAGTCACGTCCACATGTCCTCATCAGTTAAATGACGGTGTTGGACCCGATCTCCCAGGTGCCTTCCAGCTCTGAAATTGTATACTTCTATGAATAGTCTCTTAGCAACCTTCACACTCACTGAATTAGATTCAAAACTATTTTCTTCAAGAGCATGGATTGAAAACATTAAAATATAACTTTAAAAAGTTTAACCACATGTCAGATGATGAAAACTATGCAAGGCCTCTTTGCTTTAGCAAAGCATAGAACCACATTCATGGTGCAGACATGTCGTCTGCTAAATTCTGGTGCCTGAAAACTTCTGCTCCTACTTCCAATGAATAATGCCTGATTGTAGCTCTAGATAGTCCGTCACATATTTAATCCACAGACTCTTTCAGAGGTAGGGAAGGCTTAACAGTTTAATAAGCTGTGGAAAGGTTTAAAGGCAGATCTGAGGTTGCTTTGCCCATAGAATCTAGGGTCCCTACTAAAAGCCCTTTAATGAACTCTCTGCCACCCCAGACCCCCAGTCTGATGCCTGCCTGCAGACTCCCACCCATTCTCCCACTCCTGCCTCCTTGAGCACCATAGGCTCATCACTTAATCACTCTGTGCCTCAGTTTCCTCATCTGTGAAATGAGGATAATAATAGTACCTTCCCCTGAGCCCTGGGATGTGTACTGAATAAAGCACTCAGAATAGCGCCCGGTATGCAGTAAGCATGGGACGAATGTTAGCGCTTGTCTTCACCATCATCCTTCCGAACAGACTCCTCAGTGCTGGCTGAGCAGTTGTGTGGGTGGCTGGATGAATAAATGGACTAAAGCATGACGTACTCAAAAACATTTCACATTAAGCACTTCTGTGACATAGTGGTTATCACATTCACCTAACAAAAATATTTCATATCCCACACGTTATCAGTAAATACTTATTAACAATGGGCTCTAGAGCTATAAAAGTGGCAATTCAGAAGAGACAAATCACACAGTGGGCTCCTTGCTGCTTTCCTGCCCATTCCATAGTCCCCGACAAATCCCTTCTTTTGGAGCTTTTGCTGTTGGCTTACAGGGCCTAGCGTGTCTAGTTAAATGATGATTTGCAACTCTTACTGTAAATTTGTTCTTCTTAGATATGAACTTCTCCCAGCACAATTGCAGACCTTTCTCAATTATGTATGCTTTAGCTAAAAGGTACACAGAATGACCAGGTGATTCCAGAACTCAAGTCCCCCTGGGCACTCAGAAGTAACAAGATTTGGGAACCAATTCTCCTGACCAGCACTTAAATGAAACCAATTGATAACTCAGAAAGACAATTTATCAGGTGTAATGAGAGATAGATTAGACCGGAGCCCAGTCCATGGCACGGCCCAGAGAACTCCCTCCCAGAGGCTTAGCCGCCGGGAAAACTCGCCCTCGGCACGCTCGCATGGCCGCTCTCTGGCTGCAGAACTAAGCCCTGCAAGCGGCTGCAGAGGGCAGTTGGAGCAGCCGGGCCGGGCCAGGGGAGGGGTGCCCAGCAGGAGGGCTGGGCTGCTCCTCTAGCAAGACTTGTCCATTGGCTGGTTGGCTTTGGGCAAATTTCTCACTCCACTGAGCTTCAGTTTCTTCAAATGTGAGATGGGACCGTGACACTCACCTCCTGAAGCAGCTGTGAGGACCAAACGAGGTCACGCATGCTAAGTGCCTGCCTCAACAGCAAATGGCAGCAACTGTTTTTGTTTTGAACGTCTTTGCCCCTCTTGGAAGTGTTTCTGTGCCACCAGGAGCTGGCTCCCGCCCCTGGATCCACTCGCTCTCCCCCACCCCAACCGCCAACAGTGACGGATAAACTCCAAACAGTGTTCATGCTAATCCCCTTTTCCTGCCTCCGCTGCCTCCTGCCACAACCTCAGAGTTGTCTTCCCAATGAGACATGCTCGAACAGACTCTCGTTTAACAGTCACCATATTTCACCCCAAATTAGACCCTCTGAACATCCTAGGGGGCAGACCGACTTGAGAATCTAATGAAAGCTATGGCCCTTGACCCTGTAAACGTGACCACACATTGTGTGTGATTTCCAGAGCCTCAGAGACCCCCTGGCGCCTCTTTGTGGCCTCCTGGCGCCACAGGTACCCCCAGATTATGCTGCCTTAATTGACGTTCAGCAGCTCTTGGCCTTCCTGTCTGTGCTTGGGCCAGTGCTGCTGTGGGCCACGTGCTCACAGGTCGTCTCTGAAGGTGCAGCTAACTGTCCCTCACTTCACAGTTCACAAAGTGCCACAGAACCAAGTGACAGCCGCAGCAGGCTAGTTTCGCCCCTCCTCAGCACCCTTTCCCTGGTGTCTGCCTCAAAAGACAGGCTTTCCTGGCTCCGTCCTCAAAATCGGAGAGCCCCTTCCAGGAACTGGGCCCGGCAGTGGGTCCACACCGTCCCCTGGCTCTCCCCAGCCCTCGAGCCTTGTCCCACTCCGAGACCCACCCCTGCATGTTCAGAGGCTCCTGTCCCAGTGCCACCTGTCTTGTGGCTTCACTAACAAGTGCCACTGCCCTGCAAAGCTCTTCCAGGCTCAGCTGCCAGGGCAGGAGGGAGGAATTAAGACACCAAAGTTGAAAGCTATCAGGCTTCAGAAGCAAGCTCTAAACAGACTTGAATAGCAGAAAGTTTCAAAGGCACTCGCTGAAGTCCTTGTGCAACTCCTGCCACCCCTCCGTCAGCTGGCAGTTCCAGGCTCTTTTAGATCTCTTTGAGCTCTCTCCTTTCAGAGACACTAGCTCTGGGTCCTGCAGAGGAACCAAAGACACTTTTGTGTTTAAGTCTTTAATGAAAAGAGGTTGGTGGAAGCTTTGGGCCCTCCCAGCCTGGAACCTGGATGTTATAGCATCACTAAGCCAGAAATTTTACACTCTCTCCCATCAGGGAATGGGTGGAAGGGACCTTAAAGTCGTATGTCTCAATTTGAAGTTGAAGGAACCGAGGCTCAACAAGTCCACTCATCTCCCCAGACCGCTCGGCGAGTGACTGGCCAAGCCGGACAGGCACAGGCTGTCGGAGCCCTTGCCTTGGCAGGACACTTCCCAGCTGCCCCCAAGCAAGAGCTACGGACCCCTTTCTTCAAGGGCCACTGTGCTGGTGGACAAAAGTGTTGATAAGACTAAGACACTGAAAACTGAACATAAATAAATGGTCACAGGATCAGACAGAGTCTTAAAATGCATGTGTGCATTAGTTTGTTCAGGCTGCCATCACACGGTATCACAGACTACGTGGCTTCAACAACAGAAATGTATTTGCTCACAGCTCTGGAGGCTGGAAGTCTAAGACCAAGGTGTCGCCTTGCCCGTGGCTGTCTTCTCCCTGTGTCTTCATGTGGTCTTCCCTCTAGGTGGGTCTGTGTCCTAATCTCTTCTTACAAGGACATCAGTCATATTAGATTAGGGCTCATCTTAATGACCTCATTTTAACTTCACGCCTTTAAAGACTCTGTCTCCAAATACAGTCACATTCTGAGATGCTGGGGGTTAGCACTTCAGCATATGAATTTGGGGTAGGGGACACAGTTCAGCCCAAAACAGTATGTATGTTCTCAAAAGGGCAAAACATAACTATTAAATAATGTGGTAAAATAGCGTGGTGAGAGGCCCTCGTGGGTGGAGAGTCTGTCCAGCAGTACGGAGTGGGGACAGGCCACACCCAAGTGCAGGCTGCTTCTCCGGCCACCGCCCGAGCAATGTTCTGTGCGGGTCTGCTCTGTGGCCAGATAGTGTTTGGACACTTACAGCAAGCAAAGAATTTGCACAAGCGTTAGAACTGGACAAACCTCAGTCCTAATACGCTGTAGCCTCAGGCAAGTTACTTAGTGTTGTGAATATTCAGTTTTCTCTTCAGTAAAGTGGAGCTACCCTGTCCTGAATACTTCACAGGAAAGTAGGGAAGATCAAATAAGATAAAGCAAATAAGTGGCAGCACTATATGAACTATAATTGTACCAAATAAATGAAAGACATTAACACCTATGTTCCTTTTTGCTTTTGAGTAAACTATCATATCGTCCCCCACCAAAAGATGACATTTTCAAAGGCACGGATATCAATGGTGGTGTTTCTTAACAGTCCATACCCAGTGTGCCCATATATATTGCCTTTGTGAGGCCACAGGGCAATTTCTGCTGAGACCTGAATGAGCTCTGGGAGCAATATTCTTCATTCCGATGAATGATACACATAAAGGGCCAGTTTGCTACTGTGCCAGGGAGCTCTCCAAGGCTTGTGCAGAGGTAGAGCCTATGCTGGGTCTTAAATAAGGTGGCAAAGGTGACAGGCCACTAGGGGTGCATGAGCAGGAGTCGGCACTGATGTGGGCAGACCTGTAGAAGCAGCACAGGGTGGCAAGTGTGGGCCAGGCCCCTAGAGCTGGGCTTGAATCTGGATGCACAAACCTCGGGCAAGTTGTTAGCCTCATTGTGCCTTGGTATCCTTATCTGTAAAATGGGGACATTTACGGTGCCCACTTCTTAAGTGTTGTTGTCAGGTTAGTATATGAAGAGGTCTTAGGGGAGTGCCTGGCATACAGTGAGTGGCCAGGGAGTGCTAGCTGCTATGCTTCACCCTACTCACTCATCACACATTGACTGACAGGCTGGTAAGTGTTGGGCTCTATCCTGGGCACCAGGAACACACAGCCCTGCCCTGCAGAAGCGCACAGCATGGATGTGAAGCCTATTTGAGTCCAGTGAGTTGTGCAGACAGAGGAAGAGCATGTGACCTGGCCTGGGTGGGGGTGGGGAGGGGGTGGACATGGGGTGGAGTGTCCAGAAAAGCATCCCGAGGTGTCACCTGGCCCACCCTTACAGGGAGAGTAGGAATGTGTTGGGAAAGGCAGGGAGGCAGAGAGCACCATGCTATGGAGAGGGGTGGCGCAGCTTAGTCCCTGTGGCTGCCAACAAGCCACTCTGGGTTGGGGGAGCACCAATGAGCAGAGGTGGCAGGAAGGCATCTGAGAAGCAGGTGGAGGCAGTACCTGGAGGCCCAGGTGCCCTGGCAGGGCTTGGGTTTGACCCATGTGGGTTGGAGCAGGGAGTGGGGAACTCAGATTTGTTTTTAAAACTGAGCATAGAGAGAGGTGGAGCTGGAGAGAACACTGGAGACAAGGTGACCAGTGAGCAGACTGCCATCAGGTTGGCAGTGATGGGGATGTGGGGAGAGAAAGGACGCCAGGAATACCGAAGAGGGGACATGGTGTGACTGTGTGAAGAGAAGGGGCAACGTTGCCAATGTGAGCACTGCATCCAGGAGGTGCTTCCAAAGGAGAGGGGGCTGGGGAGAGCTAATCTGCAGCTCAGGCGAGGGGTCCAGCCATGAGCAATCGAGGTTCACATGGGGACAGCAGCCTGGGCAGAGTGGGTAGAAGTCGAGAGCAGAGGCCTAGCCTGAGTCAGGGGAGGCACAACTGACCAGGATGAGCAGAGAAAGCAGGGACCACTGAGGAAGCCGAGGAGCAGAGGTCAAAGGGAGTCCCAGAGAACCCAGAGTCCTCCCAGGTGGAGGTGGGCACCAAACCTGGGGACACAGCAGGGAGGGTGAGGAAGATGAAGGCCAGGACGCACCTGCTGGAGTCGGCCACAGGAGGGCGGTAGAGAGCCCCGGGGCGTGGGCGGGAGGAGCGGGGTTGAGAGGGAAAGGCCTGGAGGGGGCAGACACAGTAGTAAGTGGGGACACTCTTTGGGAAATCTGAGTGAAATGGGGAAGACAAACGTGCAAAGTAAGTCAGGGAGAGTTATTTTGTAAATGGCAGAAGCATGAAGGAGGAGCCAATAGGTGGAGGTGAAACAGAAAGAAACAGCGTTGCCTGCAGAAGGTCAGAGGGCATGTCTGCCCGCCCGGCTCCTTTGGGGGTACGTGACAGACCCACCCTGACCTAAGCAGCAGAGAATGTGTTGGTGCGCATCACCGAAACGTTCCAAGGTGGGCTGACTCCTGGCGCAACTAAACACAGGGACGCCAGTGGTGTCACGAGCTCGTCCCTCCCTCTCCAGCCCCCGTCCCTGCTCTTCACTGTTCACCCCATTCTCGCAGTCTCACCTCTTTAATTATCTTTTTTAAAAATCGAAAGGTCATTCACATACCATAAAAGTCGCCCTTTTGAAGTGTTTTTTTTACACTGGTTTTTTATTGTTTAATATATTCACAAGGTTGTCTCACTATCACCACTATCTAATTCCAGAACATTCCATCACCTCCCAGAAGACCTGTGCACGTTAGCAGTCACTCCCTCTCTTTCCCTACCCCGGGCCCCTGGCAACCAGAAATCTACTTTCTGTCTCTGGATTTGCCCATTCTGTACATTTCACACAAACGGAATCATACAATATGTAGTCTTTTGTGACCGGCTTCTTTCACTTAGCATGCTTTTTTCAAGGTTCCCCCATGTTATAGCATGTACCACTATTCCGTTCCTTTTCGTGCTTGAATAATATTCCATTGTATGGATATACCACAGTGTGTTTATTCATTCATCAGTTGATGGACATCTGGGTTGTTCCCACTCTGGGCTATTATGAATAATGCTGCTGTTCATATATAACTTTTTGTGTGAACATGTTTTCAGTTCTCTTAAGTATATACCCAGGAGTGGAATTGCTGAGTCATATGGTAACAAGTTTTTGAGGAACATCCAAACTGTTTTCCAAAGTAGCAGTACCTTTTAACATTTCTAACAGCAGTGTAAAAGATAACAAATTTTTCCACATCCTTGCCAACACTTGTTATTGTCTGTCTTTATTACATATACTTAATGGGTATGAAGTGGTATCTTGTGGTTTTAATTTGCATTTCGCTAATGACTAATGATGCTGATCATATTTTCATGTGCTTATCGGTCATTAGTATATCATCTTTGGAGAAAGTTAGATTCAAAACCTTTGTTCATTATTTAATTGGGTTGTCTTTCTGTTATTGAATTGTACTGGTTCTTTATATATTTCAGATAAAAATCCTTTATGGGATATATGATATAAAAATATTTTCTCTCATTCTATGAATTGTCTTTTCACTTTCTTGATAATGTCTTTGGCAGCACAAATATTTTTCATTTTGAGGAAGCCCAGTTTATCTATTTTTTCTTTGGTTGTTTGTGTCATATGTGAGAAATGATTGCTTTTCCAAGATCATGAAGATTTATAGCTATGTTTTCTCCTAAGAGTTTTATAGCTTTAACTCTTACAGTTAAGTCTATCATACATTTTTTAATGAAAAGACTATAGCAATTTATTTCTGAAACAATTTCAATATACAAAATATTACACAATAAATGCCAGGACTGAAACGTATTTTATAATAATTAATAAACATATATATTGACAACATAGCAGAAGTTTTGCTGTTTCTATGAAAGGCAATGAATTGCTTCACTTAATTTTCATTGGATGTTCAAAAATTGAAAATATTGAAAGGGAAATGTTTCTAGATTTCCATATTTATTTATTTTTTATTTCAGAGTATTACGGGGATACAAACACTTTGGTTACTAAATTGCCTTTGCACTGCCCAAGTCAGAGATACAAGCATGCCCATCCCCCAGACAGTGCACACCACAATCCATTAGGTGTGAATTTACCCATCCCCTCCTTCCTGCCCCACCTGCCTGACACCCTATGAATGTTACTTTCCATATATGCACATTAGTGTTGATTGATTAATACCAATTTAATGAGTACATGTGGTGTTTGTTTTTCCATTCTTGTGATACTTCACTTAGAAAAATGGGCTCCAGCTCCATCCAGGATAATACAATAGGTAGTTCACCATTTTTTTATGGCTGAGTAGTACTCCATGGTATAAATATACCACATTTTATTAATCCACTGCTGTATTGATGGACAATCAGGTTGTTTTCACAGTCTTTGCAATTATGAATTGTGTTGATATAAACATTCAGGTGCGGGTGTCTTTTTTACAAAATGTCCTTTTTCCTTTGGGTAAATACCCAGTAGTGGGATTGCTGGATCAAATGGTAGGTCTACTTTTAGTTCTTTGAGGTATCTCCATACTACTTTCCATAGAGGTTGTGCTAGTTTGCAGTCTCACCAGCAGTGTATGAATGTTCTTTTCTCCCTGCATACACACCAGCATTTGTTTTTTGGGGGATTTTTTGATAAAAGCCATTTTCACTGGAGTTAAGTAATATCTCATTTTGGTTTTGATTTGCATTTCCCTGATGTTTAGAGATGTTGAGCATCTTTTCATATGTTTGTTGGCCATCAGTCTATCTTCTTTTGAAAAGTTTCTGGTCATGTCCTTTGCCCACTTTTTAATGGGATTGTTTGATTTTTTTTCTTGCTGATTTTCCGAAGTTCTATATAGATTCTAGTTATCAGCCCTTTATCAGATGTTTATCATGCAAATATGTTCTCCCATTCTGTAGGTTGTCTATTCACTCTAATGATAGTTTCTTTGGCTGTGCAGAAATTTTTAAATTTGATCAGGTCCCATTTATTTATTTTTGTTGTTGCTGTGATTGCTTTTGGGGCCTTCTTCATAAATTCTTTGCCTAGGCTGATGTCAATAAGAGTTTTTACAACCTTTTCTTCTAGAATTCTAATGGTTTCATGCCTTAAGTTTAAGTCTGTTATCCATCATGGGTTGATTTTTGTGAGAGGTGAGAGGTATAGATCCTGTTTCAGTCTTCTACTTGTGACTATCCAATTTTCCCAGCATCATTTATTGAAGAGGGATTCTATTCCCCAGTGTATATTTTTGTCTGCTTTGTCAAAGATCATATGGCTGTATGAAGACGGTTTTATATCTGGGTTCTCAGTCCTGTTTTGTTGGTCTATTTCTGTTCTCGTGCCAGTACTATGCTATTTTGGTTACTATAGCCTTGTCGTTTAGATGAAGTCTGGCAAATTGATGCCTCTCAAATTGTTCTTTTTACTTAAGTTTGCTTTTGCTATACGGGGTCTTCTCTAGTTCCATACAAAGCATAAAATTATTTTTTCTAGATTTGTGAAAAATGATGTTGGTATTTTAGTAGGGATTGCATTGAATCTGTAGATCACTTTGGGTAGTGTAGACATTTTAACAATGTTGATTCTGCCAACCCATGAGCATGGTATGGTTTTCTACCTGTTTTTGTCCTCTGCTATTTCCTTCCTCAGTGTTCCGTTGTTCTCCCTGTAGAGGTCTTTTACCTCTTTAGTTAAATATATCCTATGTATTTTATTTTCTTTGTTGCTATAGTGAAAGATATTGAGTCTTTGATTTGGTTCTCAGTTTGACTGTTGTTGGTGTATATGAATGCTACTGATTTGTGTACATTGATTATGTAACCTAAGACTTTGCTGAATTTATTTATCAATTCCAGTAGTCTCTTGGCAGAATCTTTGGGGCTTTCTAGATGTAAGACCACCCCAACAGTACAACAAGTCAGGATCTGGCTCTCAGTGCCCAACCATGAACCAATCACCGTGGGCAATGGAAAAGTTTCGCTCATTAGTCTAGACCTGGATCTGGGCATAGGGATCAATCCCAGCAAAACCTGGGATCAGAGTGAGGGACCGTGGACCCCCAAAGAAACTTTGGAGCTTTGGTTTGCCAGAATAATGGTTGATATGCAATGGGTTGCAAAACTAATAGATGCTCACTACAGAATGGGACAAAGAACCAGGGGTAGAGGGTGAAGGGGGCCTTCCCTGTAGTAGGGAGAGGATGCTGTGCCTGTGTGTAAGTCTGCAGATGGTGGGCAGAAATAGGATATGAGGTCATCTGCTGGTGGGGGAGGGGAGGGGATGATGGGGGAGAGATTAAATAGAAGACTTAGAAGGAAAGGAATGAGGGTTTGAAGTGTTCCAGGAAAGGATGGTGATGAGATGATCCAGGGTACACAGAAGGACAGAGGGCAGCCTTGAGGGCCCACTGGAGGTCCTGACTCTCGGGGCTGCACCATGCTCCATTCTCCAGGCTGGTTGCTGCACTGAGCCAGGGTTGTGATGTTGTCAGGTGTGTATGCCAGAAGGATGGATAGGAGGGGATCTGGGGAGGTAGTGGGGGAGCCACTGGGATGGGCCACTGAAGGCACCATGCAGAGCAGGGAGGGAGAGAGGCCAGAAGGAGCTGACGGCCAGGGGAAAGGGTGAGGCCTTGGGACTAGAGTTCTCTGAGAAGTCCAGGAGCACCTGTGTGAGGCCATGAGACAACTGGAAAGAGCATGTCAGGCTGTAGTTGGAGAAGATCTCAGAGGGGAGGCAGTTTTAGGAGAAGGAGATTGGTAACCACTGGTGTCAGCAGAGGCCAGGGGTTCTGAAACTACGTCCTTGATGGATGGCATCTCCTGGATCATTACAGGCTTCTGGTGTGGACAAGGGCAGTGACATTACTCCTAAAGACCTGTTGAAGAGTAGAGTGGAGTTTAGTCCTGGGAGTTTGCACATGGGGCTGAGGGACCGTAATGGATGGGGGAGAACTGAGGCTTGCTGCTGAGGCCACCGTGCAGGGCCTTGTACGTCGTATGAGGATTGGAGCTTCATCCGAAAAGTAAAGGGAAGCCACTGAAATGATGTAAGCCAGGATGTGGCATGATCAGAGCTGCATTACTAAATACTCACTCTGCCGTGCTGTGACAAGACCAGGGAGGAAGCTTCTACGTTGTCCAGGCGATGGTTAATCAAGGCGTGGGCCAGGACAAGGGGCCGAGTGTCCAGCACACAGCTGGAGCTGAAGCCAGAAGGTAGAATGAGCAGGTAGGAAGGCAGGACAGGAAAGGACTGAGAGTGAGAGAAGACTGATAGCTGGCTTGTCAGGCAGGCAAGGGAGAGAGTGGGCAGAGGAGTCCCCAGAACGAGGGTGGTTCGAGAAAGAGCGGCCCATCAGCAAAGTCAGCTGCCTTTTGCCGGATTCCTGATTATTTGCCTTCCTTCCTCCTGCAGAGGCATAGTTATAAAAGCTATGGCACATCCAATTAGGAAGAAAATCAGCCAGAATCATGGCAATTTTGAATTTAGCAACCATATCCTCTTTGGCCTTACTTTCAAGTATAGATACCACCTGATCGAAGCTAGCAAAAAGTTTCTCGGTAGTTGTTTTTAGACCTAAACTTAGAGTAACAATGGTCACAATAACCATTAATACTTTCTGACTGTTTGCTAAGTGCCAAGGTCTGTGCTAAGCATTCTGTGTGCAAAATCTCATGTGTTCCTCAGAATAACCCAACGAGGCGGATGCTACTATTATTACTCATTTCTGGAAGCAAGAAAAACTCAGAGAAGCGACACATGAGCAATTCGTGCAACCGGGTGATCATACGGATTCAGTTTGACTCCAGTGTCCGGTGACGTAATCGGTGGATTCCTTTCTTATACAGAGGGGGCTTTGCAGTCCTTGAAGAGGTAGGAGGGTCATTTCTGAAAGTTGTTTCAATGCTGCGCCCCACGTAGTTGTTTGAGTATGACTCACTTGAAAACCTGTCTGTCGCTGGAGGTTCCAGGGGACACCCCTGGCCTGCCCAGGTCCTCCTGTGCTGTGTGGGGCTCACTGCTCCCTGCCCACATCCGTGCTCACAGCCTCCCTGAGCTCACAGACCCTACTTCACAGGTGAGAAAGCAAGAGATCAGAGGGGTGGGGATGTCCTCACCGACTGGGACATCCCAAAAGCCGTGACAGCCAGGGCCAGGGCTCAAATCCTTTTTTCTGATTTCTAGGTCATCTCGGCCAACCCCCACCCCCTACGCAGGAAGTGTTTGTTCACTGTACCCAGCAGACACTTGTACAGCTTCCGTTCAAACACTTCCACAAAGTCAGAACTCGGCGTTTTTCTTTTCCTTTGCACGTTTATTATTTTCATTATGAAATATTTCAAGCACACAGAAAAGTACATTTGGTAATACAACACATCTCCCTGTGCACTGGAGGTGAACAAAGTTTAGCATTTTTTTCTGTATTTACTTCAACTCTTATTTTTAAAGAAAGTAAAATATTACAGATGTATTGATGATCTCTGTGAATCCCTCTCCAATTCCCTCTTTCCTTCTTTCCCCAGAGGAGTCACTATTCTGAATAGTGGCATGTCCTATTCATTGTTTTACACTCTACCACACATGTATGCATCTGTAGACAATATAAAATATTGTTTTGCATGTTTTAAAATGATATCTAAATAGTATCATACTATAATATCCTTCTAACCCGAATTTATTTATTCATTCAGTTGTGTTGTAGTTGTTTGCCTACCCGGTTCCGTGTAGACCTGGTCCACCCTTGGTAACCGCTGTAGGTATTCCAGTGTGGGAGGACTCTGCGATTTATCCGACCACCCCCTGCTGTGGACATTTCCCAGTTTGTAAGCTTTACAAACTCTGCTGTAATAAGCAACCAGGCACATGTGCCAAATTTTTCCCTGAATTTTATGATTACGGTTTCCATTCCCACCAGTCAGATATGAGCGTACATTTACCCACAGCCAACCATGGTGTCATCAGCCTTCACTGTCCTGCTAATGGGACAAGTGGGGACTCATTGCTGTTCTCAGCAGCACCATCTCTGTTCCCTCGCTGGCTCTGTGAGGCACTTCTGTACGACGATGAAACACTGTCTTACTTCTCCCCACTGATCCCCACTCTGTTCTCTTCACACTGAAGCCTCTGCCTGTGGCCATCTAAGATTCCCCCAGAGCTTTTCCTCAAGTGTTTCCATCTAATCAGATGCCCAATAGTTAGCAACCGGGATTTTTTTTTTACCCCAATTTAAATTTTATGTGCAGAGGGGTTGTGTGTGGTTTTGAGAGGAGTGTGTTTATATTGAAGGCATGCAACTTGCAAAACTGTCTATGAAAAAAGCTCACAGAGCCTCAGAAATCATATTTGATTTGAATTATTTGAGCTGCTATAACAAATGATCATATACCAGGTGGCTTATAAACAACAGAAATTTATTTCTCATAGTTCTGGAGTCTGGACATCTGAGATTAGCGCTAGCATGGTTGGGTTCTGGAGGGCCTCTTCCAGGTTGCAGACTGCCAACTTTTCGCTGTATCCTCACATAGCAGAATGGGCGAGGGAGCTCTCTGCAGTATCTTTTATAAGGGCGCTAATCCCATTCATGAGGGCTCTGTCCTCATGATCTAATCCCCTCCCAAAGGCCCCGTCTCCTGATGCATCACATTGGGGATTAGGTTTCAGCATGTGAATTTTGAGGGATATAACATTCAGTCTATAGCAAAAATCTAGTTGGTAATAGTTGACAGCCTTTTCTTGTGTTCAGAAATCACTTGCCAGACCCTAAATTCCATCTTTGTAACGTGCGCTGGCTCTATTTTTTTATTTAAGATCTTTGATTCGATTATCCAGTCATTTTAGTCCTCCAGAAACCTTGGAGCAATGACTAAAGAGCTTTTTCATCACTGAAATCGCCATCAGCCTCATAAATAAGTAGCATGAACTGAGTCACAGCATGGGGTAGCACTTGTGTCATGTAAAATATTTAATGATCCGCACCACACAGGCACTGATCAATCAGAACAAATAGCAGCTGCCACCAGCCTGGGGCAGCCACACCACACAAACCTGCTAAACTTGGCCTGAGAACCCCCTGGCCATCACTACACTCCCAGACTTCTGGATTATGTGGGCCACAAGTGTCAGAGATGAAGGAGGAGGTAGAGGATGAAGGCAGGAGACCACCTCAACACAGTGTCTGACCAGAAGCCCACAAACAGGCTAACAAGGAGGAGGAAAGGATGCTCCTCTAAATCCGTGGTCTGTGCTCCTCTGATTGCACCAGTCTGCCTCCCGTTCATTGCTTGCGACTCTGAAAATTGAGAATCTCTGAGATGTAGGACAAATTTTTTTGGGTGTAGGGATGGAGGTAAGTGCAGGTGGAAGTGGTGGAGGTGGCAGAGGTGGAAGTGGCCTCTTGATAGAAGCATGGACATAAGATGAGCTTTATTAAGAAGGATGCAATCCAAGGGGAAAATGGAAAGTGTGTTCACTTATATGGAAATCTCTAAGGTAAAGTGACAGTCTACCTGAAGAGCCATTGAGTTCAGTTAGAAGAAGAAACAGAAATGACTTTATCATGAGAATGAATGGGACACCACTCAGACAGAAAGTGATTTAGAAGATGCTGAAAGTCTGCTTTGCCAAAAGCAGCTCCATGTTGTGTTCTTGGCTTGTCTTGATGGTGAAGAAGTCAACGAATTCATAATGCCACCTCCCAGTTCTGCTCTCCACTCTGGGTGGGCTCAGTTCTTGGGGGGCTGGGGGCCACTGGGCAGCTCCCCTCCTGGCCAGCTCACACCTGGACAGCCTTTCTCAGTCCTCAGCTTGGCAGACAGGGAGTTCCCATGACGGTGGGCTTCATGGCTTCCTCCCTCCCCAACCTAGCCAGGGTTGCATAAGAAATAGCAGGTCAGAGCAACCCATGAGTTCTCGATGTGCAGGTTTGGCTTTACACAGTTTTACAGGTCCCCAACTCCTCCTTCCACGTCAGCCTCCCAGTGCACCCGCAGGCCCACATTGGCCACGCTTCAGTTCTGCTCCGGGCACTTCCATCAGTAGGATGGGGCAGGGGCCCGAGGTCTGAGCAGGGAAGGCTCCTGCAAGCCCTTCCTCAGTGAGATCCCTGGTGCTGTGGGAGCGTGAAGCACGCCAGCCCCCACAGTTGGAGCCAAGGAGCCCCCCGCCAGCTTGTGTCCCCAAGGCAGGTAAGTTTGTGGGGCCGACCTGTGGGTGTTCCTCTGACCCTGTCGGATTTGTATTATCAAGTCTACATATTTTTAAATACAATTTGAACTTGACCATACTGGTTTACATTCTGTTGCCTAATTTACTCGGTATCGTCTTAGTCACCAATAAAAATGCCTCCTGTACCGTACCCAGTCGGTGCTCCTCAGCAGAGCTCTCTGCCACCTGCCTCGTTGCTGCCCAGAGGACAGCCCAACTGCCGGCACCTTTTCTCCGTCTCCCAGCACCGCCTGCCGTCTCCACCTCCCCAGGGGGTGAGGGCCGGACGTGGCACAGCCCCCATCATGCCCACCACGCGGGAGTTGACACAGCCAGACACCCAGTGTGCCGCATGGCTGCCCAGGTGACAGCTGGAAGTGCAGGGAGGTTGGTGCCTCCTGGGGTAAACGTCCACCAGTGCGGCTGAGAGACGGGGAGGAGTGGACCGATAAATTCCTTGCCCTTTCAGCCATACACACATACTGTTTCGAGGGAAGACGCACCATGGCTTTTTTTCTGGAAACAACCCATATGTCTGAAGAAACAAGCGTTGCTTCTAAGACTGTGGCCCACTCAGTAACACCCCCTCTGGACTTCCTTCCCCTCACTGCCTCGCAGGGCTCCCCTCTCACTCTGCTGCTCTGAGCCGGATAGAAATGTGGCCGTAAGATGTGCTTTATTAAGAAGGAGCCACCCCCACCCTCCCTCTCCTAAAGTGTTAGCAAGTGAATTTGCCTCTGGCTGTTTCCTGGGTGCCTGGAAAGACAGCTGCCTGAAATCATTTCGCTTCCAGTATGTGACCACGTCAGGGGGAGAAACTGAGCTGGAAGAGTCCTGCCTAGGTCTGGGCAGGAGGTGTGAAGGCTGGATTTGGGAAAAGCCATGCGGTGGAGAACGGTGGCTGTGAGTGAGAGAGCTCTGGCCAGCAGGCACCGGCAGGGCAGGACACCAACTGGGCGGGGAGCAGGCGGGAGGGGCCACGCTGGGGGTGGGGGAGACGTTGGGAGCAAGTGTGGACTTCATGTAAGACAGACCCGGATTCTGGTCCAGGCTCTGCCACTGACTGCCTGTGTGACCCCGTGGGCGTGTTACTTGCCATCTCTTGGCCTCCTTTCTTCACCTCCAAGGCGGGGTCCATGAGGATCCCTGATCCATCAAGGGAATGGAATGAGGTGAAATATTCGGCACAGAGCAAGGCTCGATGAATGCACGTGCCACGTTGTCTTTGCTGCCTCGGCCCAGCCACGGAGCCTCATGCACCTCGCAGAGTGGCTGGGACTGAATCCTGACCTCCGAGGCGCCTCCCAGGCGGCCCATCCAGGGACACACAAAGGGCCCCCGGCCCTTGCTGGGGGATTGCTGGCTGATGGAGCAAAAGATGTAGGAAGCCCCCAGGTCCGTGGAGAAAGTACCCGGAGCCCTCCCTGCCCACCCAGGGCCCCACCGTGTGGGGAGAGGAGGGACCAGCGCCTGGCTCGGCCTGTGCAGCGTTCCCCACTGCCTCGGGCGCAGTCCCTAAAACAAAATCTCTTGGGAGCATGTTAGACATGCAGATTCCTGGCCTCCCCCACCAGGGAAGCACACTCTGGGATGGGCCTGGGCACCCACATCTGAACATGCCCCCAGGAGGGTCTGCTGCCCACCTGCTTCTGAAAACTACTGTCAGGACCCTGAATACACAGGCCTGTGGGCGGCTGAGCTGAAAGGATCTGGGTTCGGAAGGATTCTCCTTTCACCAACTGGCCGAGAGGCACGTTTATCTCTTTACCTCCACGCCCACCCCAGCCACCCCACAGGCACCCTCTGTCCTTCCCTGCCCCAGGGAACCACTTTGCCGCTCCGCCTTTCTCCCCAAATGCCCCCCCACCCCCGCTCTTTCTCTTTCTTCTCTCATCTTTCATCTCTCTTATCTCTCTCTTCTCTGTCTCCTCTCCCTCATATCTCTCACTGTCTCGCTCCCTCGGACTCTCTGTCCCTTTGGCTCCCTCTTTGTTCACCTGTTTCTGTTCTCTCTGTCTTTGTGTCTCCCTGACTGTTCCATCCTCCTCTTTCCTTCCCTCCGTCTGTCACTTTCTCTTTGTCTCTCTTCCGTGTCTCTTTCTCTCTGGCTGTCTTGCCTCTATAGTTGTCTCTTCTGCCTTTCTGTGGTTCTTTCTTCCTCTTTCTGTCACTGTGTCTCTGTGTCTCTCCTTTCTGTTTATTTCTCTGTCTCTTGTATGTTTTTGTCTCTGTCTGTATGTCTCTGTATCTCTGTGTTTCTCTCTGTCTCTGTCTCTCTCTGTCCCCTGTCTTCTCCCTCCCTGGAGGCCTCTGGGCTGGTGGCAGGGAGCACATGGCTGTCAGGCCTCGGCCAGAGGCCCCATGACATCACGGAGGCTCCTCCCTTGGTGCTGGCTTTTCAGCGACCACCTGGCGAGTGCAAACTGTCCTGCCACAAACCAGTCGCTGTCACCACTGCGATCCAGGGTCTGGTCCAGCCCTGGGGCCAGCTTGCCTCGAGTGACCCTGTGACAGGTCAAGCTTGTGCAACAGCCACTCCAGGGGCCAGAAGTCCAGCCTCAGGGGAACTGAGGCAGGGAGCGGGGAGCCTTTTACCCAGTCAGCTTTTCCCAGGCTCAAGGGCAGCACAAGGAGGTAGCGGTCCCCCATGGACATCAGGCCAGCCTGACGTCTCTCCCTGTGAGGACATGGTCATAGCAGTTGAAATGCCCAGGACCCATCCCACATCCCCCTCATACCAAGGGGAAGAGGATAAGCCATGCTGGTCAGAGTACCCCAAAGCCCCTACCTGACTTCTCCCAGGCCTGCAGGCTGGGGCTCGAAGTGGCCTTGTGCAGCGGACCTGTCGGCGTCTGGTGAGAAGCCAGGCCCTGCCCTGCTGCCGTCCTGTGCCCCCACCAGTCCCCTCCCCTCTTCTCTGGATCAGACCCCAAAGCAACCTGAGAAAAATCTCTGTGCCTGCATGGGGTCTGGGGGCAGCAGATGTCAAGGGACCCCTTATTGACTGTGTGCCATGCAGTGGGCATGGTGCTGAGTTCAGAACAGCCATTTCAGGCAGGAATCAATATACCCATTTTTCCGATGAGGAAACTAGGGCCCAGGGAAGCGAAAGGACTTTTTCAACATCCCACAATACCAGTATGGCACTTAAAGTTCAAATGGCCTAGCTACACATGTGCATACACACACACAGAATTGCTTTAAAGGAGCACCTATCATGTGCCAGGAAATGGGCCATTCCAGGAAAACAGAAGCAAATGGCCATAGAGAGCTCCCCCACACACCTGGTGCTCCCCTGGTGCACACGCCACCAGCCTTCAGTACCTGAGGTCCCAGAGCGAGGTGCAGGGGAAGGGGCTGTTGCTGTCCTTGCTCCCCGCATCCAACGTGGCAGAGATACCCCTGAGAACAAGGTAAGCAGCGTGGTTGGATGTCTGTGTTGTGGCCCAGGTTTGGGGACAGGCCTGGCGCAGCTTGTGAATTATCACTGCTGTGTGCCTGGCTGTGTGCAGAGGGCACACTGCATTGTCTCACTCTGTCTTCCACCCTGGGCAGTGGGTGTGGCTGCTGCTGGCTTACAGAGGAGGAGGCTGAGGCTCTGACTTGCCTGGGAATGCTGGGACTTCAACTCCCTAGTTCCTAGACGGTCTTTTTAGGATGAAAATACAAATACCCAGCACAGGCCCTCCAAGACACCTGCAAAGCAAAGGGGAAGGCACAGCCTCAGGGAAGGCAAGAGAGACTCTGCTGGGCCGAACCAGCCAAGCAGGAGTTCAGACGCCGAGGAGGCCACAGCAGCCCCAATGAGCAGGCTCCAGAGGGAAGGCCAGAGTCTCGTGGTTTCCGTACAACCCACGGGCCGCCCACCACTGCAGCAGCCCAGAGGCAGCTCGCCCTCGAAGCTCTTCCCCAGCCCTGCCCTGCCATGTCCCCATCCCTGACCCCCCGGCTGGAGGGAGGACAGGATGGCAGGATGCAGTGGGAGAAGGCCCGGCTCATGTTTCGCCCCTCTCTTCCTGGCAAGGATTACATGGTGAGCAAGAAGGACAGCTGAGCTGGCCAGTGGGTGGCCTGGCCATGCCAAGGGGAAAGCTGGGGAGGAAGGACGGCTGAGGTAACTCAGGCTCCGAGCAGCCCCTCTCCCCATCCCCACCTCCGCCCTTCCCGGCCACTCTGGTGCCCTGCAGGCCAGTGGCTGATCTACGGGACCCAGCACCAGGACACGGGCACCTGCACTGTCTTTCCCCCAAGGTCTGCTCTCCAGCGTAGAAAAAGGCAACGCCCGATAGCTTTCTCGGCAGACAGATAGACTGACTTCGGAGAATAGAAGACCTGTAGTCTGTGGAAAGCAGCAGGGCTCAAGTGAGTGACAGCTGTGCAATTCTAGAAGCTCTGATTAGCACTGATGCCCTCGGCCAGCCTCCACGACAGCCCCCACTCAACAAGCTCTGCAATGGTTAGAAAGCATCTGTCTAGTAAACTGCGGGTGAGCCTCACCCCAACCACGCCCTCCCCCGGAGACGTCCCTAGAGCCCTTGGTGGTTTGAGCCACCTACCTAACCATCTAGAAATACCCCAGCCTTCGGACAGAGGCTGTCAATCAGTGTTCCTCAGGGACTCATCAGAACAGCGAGGGAACAGTGTGGTGGTATCAGGCACTGAGAACTGGGTGTGGATCCAGAAAGTACCAGCAGTGATGTGTCAGCAGAAAACTGAACATCCTGGGTGGTGCCACAGGGGCCTGGTTCTGGGGCTCATGAAGCTCTGGCTGAATCCTTAGCAGATAGGACTGAAGCTGACTTCTCCTCCCTGGGGCTCTGCCTCCACCTCCACCCCATGCCCAGGAGGAGATCCTAGACCAGAAAAGCAAGGCTGGACATTGAACCGGCTGTGTGAATGCCCACAGATCTGCCCAAGGGTACTTGGTAAATCCTGGCCAGAGATAGCCCAGGGCCAGGAATCTTCCAGTAGGACCCTGGATCTGGCATAGCCACCAACGGATGCTCCAATTCCGTGCCAAACAGATATAACCTGGCATCGGGCTCCAACAGCTGTGCATGGCCTACGACCTCCTTCTCACTGGGTGCCGTAGGAGCCAATAGGCTTTGTGCTTTCCGTCCACGTTCACCTCCAGGCAGTGTGGTCCGGAGATTACCTGCTAAGCAGCATGAGCTTGCTTTTCAATTGTCCTAGACCCGTTTGCTTCAAACCCGAATTCTGATGTTCTGTGTTAGCAAGCATATTCGACCTAGCCCTGCTCTTTGTGTTGTATTCATGCTGAACAGGTGCCCTCTCTGAGCCCAGTTCCTCATCACTAAAATGCAGGTAACTACCTCAAAATGTTGTTGTGATGATTAAGTGAAACTGCCGAAAGCACCTAGCATAGGGCCCATAATATTAGGTACCCAATCACATTTCCCCTTCCTTCTTTCCCTCTGTCTTAGTGTGTTTAGGCTGCTGTGACAAAATGTCACAAACTGGGTGGCTTACAGACAAAAGAAATTTAATTCTCAAAGTTCTGGATACTGAAAAGTCCAAGATCAAGGTGCCAGCAAATCCGGTGTTTGGTGAGAACACACTTCCTGGATCATAGGTGGTGATTTCTTGATATGTTCTCACCTGGTGGAAGGGGCTGCTTTCATAAGAGCTAATCCCATTCATAAGGGCTCTGCCGTTGGGACCTAATCTCCTCCCAAAGGCCCCACCCTCCTAATACCATCACCTTGGGGGTTAAGATTCCAACATACGCTTGGGGGGGGCACAAACATTCAGACCTAGCACCCTCATTCCCTACTCCTCCCTTCCTTCCTTCTATCTTTTCTTCTTGCCTCTCTCTCTCTCTCTCTTTCTCTCTCTTTCTTTCTATTACGTTGTCCCAGAAAGGAGAGTGCCACCCATTTTAATTTCTCCTCATTCAGCTCCCTCTCTTTTTTTTCAGCTAGATTCTTTGTGTGACTTCTCTCAGGACCCTGTTCCATTCCACTGTTTCCTTCATAAACGGATCTGCATGTTATTTTCTAGGGTGACTACAAGATAGAGGCTCGTTCCTCTGTGTCCCCACAACACCAGACACAGGCCTAGAACGTGGTGTCTGGTTCCAGATGGAATGGAGGGATTGTAATTGGATAGGGATGGGGGTGCGAATGGATGAATAATGAATGGGTGGATGGGTGGAGCATGTTAGCTGGAAGGATGGAAGGAGGGGGTTGGCCAATGGATTGAGAAGTGATATCTAGGTCGAGATGGAGGGAATAGCTAAGTGAGATGGATGGATGAGAGTGTGAATGGGTGGCTGGATAGATGGAGTGGATGTGTGGATATGAAAGAGCATGATGCTCAAGTGTGTGAGAGGATGGATTGGGGGATGGGTAAACAGATGGACAGAGCCACATGCCATGGTTGGCTTTGGGCTGATGCAGGAAGGCTGCAAGGAACTCACTTCAATGCTTTCACCCCAAGTCAATGTTTCATTCTATCTCCCATTGCTCTCAAACCATAAATGTTGGGATGGTGAGGAAAGGAATAGCTGACAGCAGCAGGGCCCAGGTGCTACCTCCATTCCGGCTTTGCACAAGCCCTCACTTACGAAGTCTTGCCATAGGCTCCAAGCAGCATCAGGACACTTGGAAGCACAGGTCCCAGGAAAGGGATAAGGGCACATTTGTCCCTCCCTGACCAGCCTTGGAAGATGCTGTGCAGAAGGAGAACTGACTGTACTAGTAGAGCTTTGTCCTCGTCCTCAGCACCACGGACTGGAAACCTGCTGATTTCACCTCCCAGTCTGCCTCTCCTACAGGGCGAGCCTGCACATTGGAGTTCGGCTGGGAGTTGCCTCTATGTGGCCCTCACTAAAGCAAGAGCCTTTGAGAGCAGGAATTATGTTGTCCTTACTGATCCATTCCAATGGAAGAGTTTCTGACACAGAGCTAACATAGAAAAAATGTTTGTGGGTTAAATAAAGTGAATAATGAGTCTTAGGCAGAGCTGACTGTCATTGGGGAAAATAACGGTAGACCTTGGTCTAGGACATTGAGTTTGAATCCCAGCTCTGCCATTTTCCAACTATGTGACCTTACCAAGTCCCCATGCCTCTCCGAACTTCCATTTCTTCATCTGCGAACTCACAGTAATAGCTGATACCTCTCAACTATCCCCTATGGCTGCGAGGATTCTATTGGGAACCAGCTTCTAATCTGGTCCTTTTCAGAACCCTGACCTCCACCCCCACCCTAGGAGCCTTGACAGCCAAGCCCTTTGCAAAGCTGCATATCGCTCCTGCCAGCCCGTTTACCCGGAGGGCAGAGCTGGGGACCGGGAGGAGGGGCCCTGCAGGCGGAAGCACATGAGCATGCCCCACTTTCAGGTGTCTGCAACTGGGGCTGCACATAATCACCCTGACCTCAATCTTTCTCTGTGAATTATGGAAAGAGAGTTCTCTGAAAATGAGGCATGTAAAAAGTTCCACCAGGCTCCCTCTCCTCCCCTCATTTCATCCTTCCCAACTTAGTAAGGACCATGGCTTATTAGCTGTTCCTGTCCAGCTCGCCTTGTCCTAAGACTGTGTGCCTGCACACGTGAGACTAAAAATACCCACGGCTCCTATTAGAAGCGCTGCCCCAGGGACAGGCAAGGCTGAAGTCTGTGCTGACGCTAAAAGCTGGCTCCCTCGTGCCCCCTGGGATCTGCTGGGGCTGATGGCACCAACATCCTCCTGACAGTGTCCCGGGGTTGACAGTAATGATCAAGAGGCTGCTGCTAGTTCATTTATGGTTATGTTGAGACCCTCCATAGCCCTTTTCTGTGTCCCTCCTCACCACTCATTAGACAACCTCACACCGCCAGGAGAAGGTCCTCTCCCCGGGGACTTGTGTCACTCAGAGCACTGCCTGGGCCCCGTAAGTGGCTGGCCCACATCTCAGACTGCTCCCGGAAAAGATTCCTTTGCACTAAAACATGCAGAATGGCAAATGCATTATGCTTGGTAGGAGGACTGGTCCCATTGAGAAGCCACTGGGAGAACCATGTGAACCGATTCCTTGATCCTTTGTTTCTCTGTCAATAAAATAGGTATAAAGGCATTGGCCCAGCCTCGGTCTGTTGTGAAGTCTACATGAGTCCATGGAAAGGCAAATGCAGAATTCTGCATGGAGGGAGGTGACTGGCACCAAGCAGATCATGAAGCGTGGCCTGCAGAGGACTCCTTGTTACGTCGGAGAGATGCACGGATAGAGAAATATGCAAGGGGCATGTCCATAGCTCGGCAATAAACACTTGGCTAGGCTGAAGAGGTAATCTTTCCATGGGCTTTCATGTGCCACTGGATACTCTCTTGGCATTGCTGAAGATATTTTGGAAGTGGTGGTGAAAGACAAATTGATTTTCATCATCTCCCTCCCCAGTAAAAGGCCAAGAATGCCACAGAGTGTAAAGACTCCAAAATTCAAAGTACCTGAAATTTGGAGTGCAGCGCTTCCCACACTCACACACCCTCTGTATGCACCAAGATGGGATTTTAATGAGCTATGGAAAGAAAAATATGGAAAGTCAATTAAGGTGTCATGGACAGAAATACTGAGACAGGGAATGGCTGATGGGCCAATCAGGGATAGATACACCAGAAAGGTTGAGAATGGAAACTGTACTTAACAGAACAAGTCATGGCTCATGGCTCCTGATTAGGGTGGGGGTATGAGTGGTAGCTGCATGAGACTGAGCAGCACTCAGAACCAAGCTCTCCCCAAATTCATGCTCCAGATGGTTCTGTGAACTCAGAGGACAAGGCCTTTAGAGCCACTTGTCCTCGTGTAACCTCCTTCACCATTCCCTTAAGGTCTTTGAGAAAGACACAGAAGAGCAAATGCAACATAAGGCTCAGTTATACCTCCAGGCTAAAGGAGAATTTTGGCTTGCTGGGAGCATTGATTCTGTCCAATTTGATTCAAACATGTGCTGAGAACTTCCTGTGTGCAACACACACAGGCACAGTATGTGGGGAGGAGGGGGATTCGGGGATGAGTAAGACCAGGACTTGGCCTTCAAAGAACATAAAGCAGTCAGAGCTGTGGGGATGACTTTACCATGAAATACATCAGATCTGAGGCAGATTGGAAGAGGATTTTTTTTTCTAACTAACATTTAAATACTTCTGCCAGTAAAATTGGAAAAAGGAATGAAGGATATGAACCCAAAAATACACAAACACACACACACACAAACACACAGGTAAATTTATGTCAAAAAAATTATTCAGTCTTAGTGGTAATAAAAATGAAAATTAGAAAGAGTTACCATGTGTCAATTATCATAATGGCCAAGGTCTATGTAATGACAGTATTCGATGCTTGTTATGGTGCGTGGGGAGGTTGACATACACAGCTAGTGAGTGTAAAATAGGCACAATCTTTCTGGAAAGTAAATTTGACATTATATATATCTCAAGCCTTAAAATAGTCATAACCTTTGACTCAGTAATTCCACTTCCAGGAATCTATTCTGAGGAAATAACCAGATATGTGGTCAAAAGTATTTACCATCGCATTATTTATAAAAGTGGACAACGCAAAATAAACTAAAAATCCAACAGTAAGAAAATAGAAAAATGAATTGTGGTACATCAGTATAATGGGTAACTGGGCAGCCTTTTAAATTGGGTTTTGAAGAGTTTCTAGTAAACTATTCATCACACATGTTAAGTGAAAAAAAATCCTGATACCAAACTCTATATGGTGTGCATTTTCTAAATTTCCAGTAATGAGCATAAATTGGAAGAGCAGCTTGTCTCACTGATGCCATAGGGAACTCCAGGACCCAGCTCACCCAAATCTGAGGACTGAGCTGGGGTGTGGCCCTGCAGCTGGAGGGGGGCTCTGCGTCTCCCCTGCCTGTCCTCTCCATCAGAGCCCAGTTCCCCCCCTATCTAGCCACTCTCCCCATACTCCCAGACCCTCCTTTTCTTACATGGCACCTGTATTTGGTGCCATCACCACCTTTGTCTCACATCTTCTCCAGAAGGCCAGTCTCAGGTAATCACACCCACAGTAACAGTCAGACCCGTGCCCTTACCCTTGGGAATACTCCCTGCTCCCCCGTCCCTGCTAAGGATCCACGTTGCTGCCCCTCCCCTCCGCCCAGGCTCCTGCTCTGCCTGGAAAGCCCTGGCCCTACTCCTATACCTCTTTCTTACCCATTCATCCCTAAGGACACTGTTTAGGTGTCACCTCCACTGGGGAGCCTTCTCAGGCCCTCCTTTCTAGGAGCACAGGCGCCCATACCCTGTGCCTATCCTTTCATTTCATCAGTGGCGTTGAACATAGTGGGGGAATCAAAAACTGGCTGCTGCCTGGGCTGGGCAGCATCTTCAAGGCCAGCTGGGCAGAAGTGGAAACCCCTCTTTACAGTGCAACTGTCCTCGCCTCAGAACCATCTAGAGTGTAGTACCACACAAAATTCCTTTTCACGTCTGCAACAAAGGCACTCTTCTCCCTCCCTCTCTATCCCTGGCAGGGCTACCTCACTGCCCCTAAGATTGCTGAATGCTCCTAGCCACCAACTTTGACCACTGCCACCAGTTTTCTCCCCATGTATGCCACAGAGCCTGGAAAGTCTGTCCACAAAGGCCCAGCTCAGGGCTTCAGCTCAAAGAATTTTTCAAAGCACCTCAACAGAGGTCTTAGAGCCCTGGGTCAAGTTGTGCTCATAATGATTATTGACAGCATCTCCCCTGCAGGCTGACAGCTGCTCTTCCTCTGGGCCTGGGCACCAAGTGGCCTCAGCACACAGGCATGTCATGGTCATATGGGGTGGGGGTGGGGGTGTTCAGCATGTGAGCTTGGGAACATGGAGAGTGAGGTGGGGTGTTCAGGGTTGAGGTGTCCCCTGCTACATGTAAGACACCTGTGGGAGCTTGGGTGGGTCACTTCAGGCTTCTCAGCCTCAGTTTTCTCATCTGTAAAAAGGAGCTCATGCAAAGGCACATCCCACTGAACGCACACAGTGTTCACAAGGCAGTAGGGCTGGAAAGAAGCAGAGCTGTGTTGAACGACAGCTCCTGCCAAAGAGGCTGCAGCTGCACAGATCTGACGTCAGTTCAAGGAATGGATTCTGGGGCTCACTGAGTTTCTCTGTGATGGCAGAACAGTCAGGGAGCAGTGACACAGGAAGGAAGGCACATTCCTGCTCTGTGGGGGTGTCCAGGCTGACTCTAGTTTTTTTCCATTACCCCCCTCAACTGTGGAACCACATACATGAGACCCTCCCCAGAGCAAGACCCAGGCAAGGGTCTATCCGGAATACAGAAAGCTGCCTATGTATGTCCCATGCATATGTCACATGGCTATAACTAAGCCATAGCTAGGCACTTTATCTCATTTAATCCCAGCAACACGCTCACCCATTTGACAGACAAATAAAACTGAGGCTCAAGAGGTTAAGTAGATTACTCAATGTCACCCTAGTAAGAGGCATTGTCTAGAAAACATGTTTACCTGGCATAACTACTCCAGAGAGGGTTGGCGTGTTTTCCAAATTTGGTGGGTGTGGGACAGAGTGGGGGTGATCTTCCAAGTCCTATTAACTATTGGGATTGTAAAAAGAGGCCACCGCAGACTTGGCGTTCCCCAGGAGCTCCAAGGACTGGAGTAGCCAGGAAAGCTTCAAGGTAGAAGTGAGGGCTGGTGTCAGGTCTTGAAGGATGGCTAGACTGTACTTGCCAAGATGGTCCAAAGAAGCTTTGCAGGCAGAAGTCATATCAGTGGCAAAGACTCAGAAGTAGAAGCCAGCTAAGCCAGGCTGGCCAAGAGACCATGAGAAGCCTACACCAACTACGGAAAAGGTTTCTGGGAACAGTGTCTGGTATTCCATGTAAGGGTTTGCCCAACTCAGGGGAATCTGAGGGAATTAGGAGATTGGGACCTGGTCCGTGGTTCTTCCTCAAGTTCCCCCGCTCTCCACATGCCCCTTCCCCATTGCATCAGTGGAGAGCAGCGTGTTCTTCAGCAGACTCCCTGCAAAAAGCCTTTTTTGCATTGGCTTGCCTACTATGAAGAGAGAAACTTGAGTCTTAAGATGCCAAGAGAGGTAAAAGAGGTATGAGTGACAGTCCCTGTGGAACTACTATTTCTGAGGAAAAACAGCAATGGGAATCAGAACACACCCCTCTACCTGGAGGAAGCACCCCGCTGTCAAGCACGCTTCATCTCTGCAACAGCAGAGACAGCTCAGGGCCAGACCATTCAGACAACTGACAATCCCGCCTTCAAGCAAAGGGGTGGATGCAGCAAGGGCAACAGTTGGACATGTCTGAGTGTTAAATTTGATGGAAGATAAAGGTTACAACAGAGCTATTTTGACTGCTCTTTTTGTCTTTTGGTGTCCTGAAATTTCCAACTCACTGTGATTAAAATAAAGTTTTGCCCAAGATTGGAGGTAGCCCCTGGTTTGTCAGATATGAAGACAAGAATGTAGTTTAATTATTTTGGTCAAAATACAGAGATCCTTGAATCCCATGTTGTTCAAAATGGTGGCAGGGATGGAGAGGCTAGTGTGGTGTATTTGGGGTGTGGAGGATGTGACTTTGGCTGCAGCATGTGTGGGTTGGGCAGGGAAAGAGGAAGAGATGGGTCTACAGAGTCGCAGGCTGGGGGGGGGGGTCTGTTCTTTGTCCCATTGGTTGTGGAGTAGCTGGAGGTGGGACTTGAGCAGCAGGGATAGAACCTTGGGCTGAAGATCTCAGTAGCCTCAGCCTTCTCTCCTGCACCTCCTCCCCTCTCCTGATGCATCCAAATGCCCTCAGCTACATCACCTTCCCCAGGCCAAGAATAGGTATTGGACAAGGGGGGACCTAGCCAGGTCAACTGAGGCCAGGATGGGTGCAGAGTGGGCAGTGAGAAAAACATCTTTTTGCCCAGACTCCTGGCAGGGAGCAGTTCTGCAGACCCCAGAAGCTGGGCTATTGGACAGACAGCCTTAGGGAAACCTCTGGGGATGGGTCCAGAGCAGTCAAGGTGACCCCTATTTCAGGAGTTTGCTCCAAGGCAATGTTCTCACTGCAGTTCTGTTCCCCAGAAAACACTGCTCAATGTCTGGAGACATTTTACATTGTCACAATTGGGAAGTGGGAACTACTGGCATCTAGTGGGTAGAGGCCAGGGATGCTACTGAACATCCCACAATGCACGGGACTGTCCTCACAACAAAAAATTATCTGGCCCTAAATGTCAATAGTCCGAGCATGAGAGGCCATGCTCCAAAGGCTCTGTTTTCAGACACAGCAAAAAGACAGGAGGCCCAAACACAGTCTTCCCAGATTCCTGGCCAGCAGTCCCGGTCAGCATCTCCTTCTCCTGCAGCAGCTCTGGGAGGGGGCAACATGGTTTACAAGTTCCCAGGAGTAACACTTTCCAACAGGGGAGGAAGGATGGGAGGATGGGGATCCAAATGTAGGGAAATGGGACTTCAGCGCTTTCTCACCCACTCCCAACCCCCCACCACCACCAACATCATTCAGCCCCGTCCAGTAAGGAGGGATGCTGCACAGGGGCTTCTGTTGGTTTCTGCACCTCAGACAGCCTGACCCTTGAAGGAGTTAGGTAACACTGTCTCAGGTCAGTTGGGGGGACTCTGGGACTTCAGAGCTGCCTCGGCAATCTCCAAGACCCCAGGGGCTTCATGTCATCCATAGTTTTCTCTTCCCCAGCCATATAGAGCACAAATTTTAGCCAGCCTCCCAGGGTGTTTGTGTGTGTGTGTGTGTGTGCCTGTGTGTACTCACACACATGCAGACAGGACAGGGCTCACTGTAGCAGGGGGAAACCTGCCTTAAGAGTCACCTACCTCCACCTGTCCATCCATGGGCTGAGCTCCTTAGGGACTCCAGTTCAGCATTATAGGAAGCCAATGACCTGCCCTTTCAGCAGACGCCCAGTGGGTGATGGGGCGGTGCAATGCAGTGAGATCACACCCTTCACATAAGACCAAACTGTGAGCCATAGGCATTGGGCAAAGACCTTCAGAATATGAAGGTGTGACTCTCCCCCCCCAGCTCCATCACTAACTTGTCACCCCACCTGTCCCTTTCTTTACCCTTAATTAAGGTAAGAATGACAGCTATC
The DNA here is from genome assembly GCF_041146395.1 of Eulemur rufifrons. Classification (NCBI taxonomy): domain Eukaryota; kingdom Metazoa; phylum Chordata; class Mammalia; order Primates; family Lemuridae; genus Eulemur; species Eulemur rufifrons. The sequence goes on from NC_090989.1 coordinate 121,208,764, forward strand.
ATTTGAAGATCACTTACTGTGCAGCAGCCACCTTAAATACATGTCATTCTCACAATAGCCCTATGAGAATTTTTATCTACTCAATGATATGGGTGAGAATATGGAGGGGAAATGGCTGGTCCAAGGTCACAAAAAGTGGTGGAGCTGGTACTGGAACGCAGTCTGTGTGATGCAGCCTGCTCCAAGGAGAAGGCACAGCTCTCAGGGGTCATGCTGGAAAGGTCAGTACACTGCAATGTGGGGAGGGGTCCCAGAGCAAAGGCCTTCCTGTGGGGGCATTTATTAATGGTGGGAGTCAAATTAAGGGACTGCCTTCAGCAGGGTGGACCCATAGTGCCCAGGGCTATCAGGCAGATGCCCTGTAAACACCCCGGAGACCTGCGGCCAAGCCCTGCTGCTGTTGGCTGGGCAGGCCAGGCCCAGTTAAAAATAGACGGTTCTCAGGTCCAGCTTCCTGACAGCAGCAGGCAGCTCCCTGTGCCCCGGCCTGCTCCTCTTCCCCTCCTCCCTTCCCTGCAGGGCAGGAGTCAGGCTTCTAGAAGGAGCAGAGATTTTAAGATTTTCATTTCAGGCTAAAGAGGAGTGTTAGTTAGCTTGATGCCCAGAGGGCATGTTTCAAGTTCTGGAGGGACCATCACTGGGGAGAGGTCCAGACCCCAACACCCCACCCAGCTCACTCTTACAGAGAGGGCTGTCAACCTCCAAGACCCACCCCGAGAATAAGAGAGGCCAAGGCCAAAACTTGGCTAATTTCTGCACACCTTGCAATGCAATCTGGAGCCCCCTGCTGTCTTTCCCTTTCCAAAACCAACGCTCAGTGTTGACAGCACCGGGCAATTTCTGTATTTGCCAGTGGCTTCTTGGAGGAGGTCTGCTTCTAGTCCTCTCGGGAATCCCCGGAAATCGTGGGGATGAGGCAGCGCTCAGCCAGTGGGAGCAGTCCTGGAACTCAGGACCAGAGCTTCAAGTGCATGGGGCGGGAGTGCAAGTGCGGGGAAGGAGGCTCTGGAACAGGCCACGTCTGCCCACTGCGGCCTCGGTGCAGGTCAGGGCTTAGCCCCGGGGATTTCCTTTCAAAGGTGACTTAGAGCTGCTTCATTAGGGTAGCGCCCTCTCGGGCGGGCCCTAATGGCATGTTTGGCAGAGTCAGCGAAACGCTGCGCGCGGCGGCTCCGGCGGCGGGGGAGCGCCCTCTCCCGCGCCCTCGCCCTCTCCCGCGCCGGGCAGCCGCGCGCACGGGGCCATTTGCAACGCAAGCAGCCTAGCGAGCGGCCGCAGCGCCCCAGTCGGGAGGGAGGCGGCACCATGGAGCTGAAGAAGGACATCAACGCCGTGTCTATCGACATGCTGCTGATCGTGCACTCGGAGAAGCGGCGCGCCGCACAGGGCACGCACTCAGATCTGCAGGCGGACCCGGGCGCGCTGCTGCAGCGCTGCGGAGGTAACGCGTGCCCGGCCTATGTCCTGGGGCCCGGGGCACCTCGGCCTCCTTGCCCTCTCGCCCTAGGGCCCGCCCACCGGGGGGCGCCCCACGCGACCCCGGGCGAGGTCAGCGAGCCTGACCCTCTTCCCCAGGGCCGCTTTCGCCTCCGCGCCGTGGCACTGGCGTCCCGTGGCAACGCGCAGTCTCGTGGCAACGAGCAGCCTGGTTGTTGCCCCAGATTGACTCCCAGTGCAGGCCCGTGGGTGCTTCCGTCACCCCCGGGGAGCCTGTTTCCTCCCAGCCACTCCCCGAAGGGCACAGATCAGGGTTGGAAGATGCCCTGAAGGAAGGGGGCCAGAGCCTCTGGCCTGACTCACAGGTGGTGGAGGCCTGCCCCCAGCCCCCGCAACACACTGCAGGGCATGGGGACCCAGGGAAATCTGTGTGCTGAGTAGGACTTTGAGAAGAGGCGCTCCCTTATTGGCCTTGTACAATTTCCAGCCTCAATTTTCCCTCTCTTGAGCCTCTCTCTCAGCTTCCTACAGATGGAAGGCATGAAAGGGGTAAAAGGAACACAGGCTTGGGTTCGGTGAGTTTTAAAATCTGCTCTCCCCACTTGAATGTATGCATCAGTTTTACTTGTCCTGCAGACTTTCTCGGGAAGAGTAGACTGGCAAATACAGTGACTGTTTATAGAGTGATTGTGGAAAGCAGGGCCCAGGCCTCTGTGTTCTCCGGACAAGATGACAGGACACAATGTGAATAGAGTCTAGATGGATAATAGTGCAGGTTAAATAAGCCCCTGAGAAGTCTGGGAACCTCAGGTCCTGGGTCCAGAGCCCTTTTGGAGGCTGGTGTGAGGGTGCACTAGGCTGATTGTGTGCCAGTTCTTAGGTTCAATGCTTGATAGCCTATGTGGCAAAATGACTTTGGCCTCCCACACCCCCTCTAGCTCTTGAGCTCCTTTGTGTTCCTGCTGCTACTCTGCCCCTGGCTCTTCTGTCCCCAGAGCCCCTGTGCACATTGAACATCCACCTTCCATCTGCCTTGCTAAAGCAATGGTGCCGTGGATGGCCTTGCCACCAACAGCCGCAGAGGCTGCAGCTGCCTCCAAAGCACCTGGGGACCTCTTGGGGAGGTAGGCAGGGGAAAGAAATAGATTCTGGAGGGCTATGTTGACAGGTGCTCCAGTCTCAGAAGGGATTTGGGGTCCAGGAATTGTTCAGGTTAATGATTCTTTAGTTCTCAGCTCTGATCCTGGGAGAAGGGGAAATGGCCCACCCAAGGCATGTGTCATTAGAAAATCAGCAGGGGTCATCAGCTTCTCAATACAAAGGAGATTCCCCCAGTGTGTGATGAGGCCCACTTCTAGCTCAGCCCGTGAGTCCTCACCTCCTAGTCCCTTCTGATCACATCATTCCTAAAGGCTCTGACACTAGAAAGGGGAAAGAATGCAGAGAAGCCCAGGAAATGCTGGGCAGTGGGACTGCCCCGAGAGGGTCCAACACCTAGCACAACCCCCCCATAACTCCAGACCAATGCACTTCAACTCACCACCATGACTCAGGGGAAAAGAAGACCCCTACTGGCTAGGCCCTTTCTGCTGGTATTTTTCTCTAAATATTTTCCCAGTGGAAGTTTCCCACAGATGCCATAAAGGACAGTGGAGAGACCTGTGCCACTTATTTACAATCAGACAGCTCTGCATCAGAGGAGAGGGAAAGGGAATGGCCTCCGATGCCTGCTGGGCAGTGATGGTATCTGGGAGACTCCAGGCGAACCGAGCTTGCAGGCCACTCCTCCAGACACAGCCTAAGGGGGGAAAATGCTGAACAATATGAACTTGTTCCAAGGCCCCCCCTTTGGTGCAAAGATCCAAAACAAACCCATAGCCACTTTCAGGTGTCTCCCCCTGTCTTCTCCGCACTTCAGGTCCTTCACTGGGGAGCAGATCTTCCTTGGCTCTGCAAAGAAAGACCTGCACTCCATGTCACAAAACATCAAAGCTCGGTTATAGTCACAATGCAGAGGACAGAGTGAAGCTATAACTAGGTGTCTCTTGCTGCTGGTGAAGTCAGAGAGACAAGAAGGCCAGGAGAATATGGACAGGCTGGGCCACCAGGGATTGGGCTGCAAGGCTAGCAGATGCTATCTCCCATTTCCTTAGAGCAGTTCTTCTCAAAATCGTGCCTGGAAGCCCTCGGCTCCGATAAGAGAGGAGAGTGCATATATTCCTGTGGCAGGGAAGGAAGTAGCCCAAATCTGCCTGCAGCTAGTCTGAAGGGGCTTCAAAGTCTTAGGTTTTATCCCAAAAGTCTATGTGACTTATGTATTGCACTGTATGAGTGTGTCACTGAGCGTTCCAAGTGGTAAACCACAGGTATTGACTGTGGAAGACTCTGCAGAAAAGAAAGGAGTGGGGGGTCTCTGTGTGGTTGAAAGGGCTGAGACTCGAGGCTCATATCCCAGGAACTGTGCCATGAACAGCACCACAGAGCTGATCTGGTGAGGAAACCCCTGTGGCCACTGAGGAGCACTAGATACTCTTTCTGCGCCAGGAACTCAATTTTATTGCAGCAGCTCCTGCTGCCAGAATGTATGCCATTTCTGTGCCAGGAACTCGACCTTGCGGCTACCACTTACAGCCACCGCCAGAGTGAGAGCTTCCCTTCCGTTCCCTTTACTTCCTGTTGCATCACCAGGTCCCAAGTCAGAGTGGGACACAGGTGCCTCTGATTGGCTATGGCCGGGCCACGCGTGTCCATGCTGGAGCTGCAAGGGAGGCTGGGAGAGCAGGCAGCTGTGGCTTTCCATTGCCAGGGGGATAGGCAGTCTTTGCCCACCCCCACCCAACATCAGCACTCTAGAAGTAGGAGACTCGCCATATACAGAAATAGGCAGGCAAAGTGGATAGCAAGTGTCTTCTAAAATAGTGCTTTCGTGTTTATACGGTGGAGATGTGGAAGTGGAAAATCTGCGTCTGTATTACAGAAATTCTCCTGGGATGATCCTTGTAACCAACCCCACCACCCTCGAAAACTGTTTTGGCAGTTTTTTAATATTTTGAATATTGAGGGCTGTATTCTTTCCCCACATGCTTCTCAGTCCTGGGAAGCCTCCCCTAGATCCCAAAAGAGCCAAGAGCCACCTGCCCTACGTTAGCCTGGATAAGTCTGCCATTGTCGACCACACACTTGCCCTGGGCCTCCCACCTCAGAGAACCTTGTTATTTCACAGGATTCCAGGGCGTCGGAAATGGAGTCCGAAGATGGCAGAAATTAGAAGGAAACAACCTTCACGGTAAATTCTCTTTTTCCTTTTCTTTTCTTTTCAATCTCTTGAATTCAATACATTGAATAATCACTGGAAGGACTGGGTTTCACTCATTTGAAGACTGGCCCGAGACAGATAGAAATGAGGTTCCCCTAGACATCTAGCCACTGAGCAGAAAGTGGCCGCTCCCGACCCAGCCAGGCCTCTGGGGCCACTGTGACAACAGCAAGGTTTTCCTGGCATCAGGTCTGTCGCTCTCCTGGAGGCTGTAGCTGGAGAGTGATGCCATGAACTTGAGCACCCGCTAGTTTGCTGGCTGAGCCATAGGGGAGGACTTGACATCAATTGGGATGGTGAGGTTGAACGTGCTCCCACAGGAGGCAGGGCTGCTCGTGTCGTGCAAGCCATCCATCTTTTGGAAATGTTTCCCAACAGAGGGGACAGTGGTCTTCCTTGGGACGGATTTACTTGAGGCCTGGGGAGATGTCACTCAAGGGTTTTGTAGCTCCCTACTGGCCCAGAATTCAATAAGAAGTCAGCTTCCCAGCCTCTTCTCTCTGGTGCCAAGTGTCTGTTGCCCCTGCAGGCCCAGGATCTCTCTGGGAACGCTATGGATGAGCCAACTGTGATGGCCCTTACTCTGTGTCTTTCAGAGATTCAGTAGCCCAGCCTCCAGGGACAAACATCTGTGACAACGCACAGTAGGCATGTGAGAATTCTAATAAGAATCAGACCTCCACTCCCAGGCCCCAGTAGGGAGCTCCCGCAAACCCCAGCTATGAGAGCCCTGGGATCAGACGACTGGCTCTTCAAATGCCAGTCTGAAGGAAACACGCCCCATGACCCTCCACAAATGGGGAACAGGGCTGCCAGTGAGTAAGACTGAACAGCTATGTTCTGCCATCCTTCTGACAGTAACAAAGGAAGGATAAAGTTCTAAAATTAAATTCGTTCGGTCATTCCCTTAACAAATGTCTATAGCACTTACTTTGTGCCAGGCACAATTCTAAATGTTGGGGATGAAACAGTAGAATAAGAGAGCCAAGAACCCTGACTTTTAGAGGCTATGTTAAAATGACTGGAACCATAATATTCACTGCAATATTCACCATAATATTCAACATCCTGGAGGTGAAGAACTTTCTTGTGCCTCCTTCCCTGCTCATGGTAGGGGTCATGCCCCGCATGAGACACGCCTGCCCCGCACCCCGCCAGGAGAGCCACCCTCTGTGTCCTGGCTGCTGGTGTATGTGGGTGCAATGGCCTCCTTAACCCTGCTGGTGGGGCCATCAGGTGGTAGAGATGCCAACTTTAGCTCTACTGAGGTAGGTGCCAAAGCTAACAAAACTATGCTGTGGGCTAGTGAGAACTGCCATGAGAATTAGACCTCCAGAGGCCTGTCAGCCACAAAAGTGGCCGTGCAGGGCATGCATGCTTGCCCCATGTGTGCTCAGGAACAAAGAGACACAGCATCCTTGTTTATTGCAGCTCTCTCTTACCTTGCCTGGCTTGTCTGACACTCACCTTAGGGCTTCTCAGGAATGTTATCCATCAGGAGAGGATTGAAATGTACTTAATTCATCCTATTTTACCATCTTCCAGGCTTCTGATTTGGGGGAGGGTTAGTTGAAAAAATACACAGAACACAGAGTGACACAGTGGTGATTACAAGACTATTACAAGACTCTTATAAAAGACATGAAGTGAGTCTTAGGACAATGTGTCAGCCAATAGAGGACAATTAAAGTAGTTCTTACAAAACCACCATGAGAACTGAGAGCTTCACATAAATGCAGGGCTGGAGATAGGCTCTACAGAGGCCCAGAGTCCAGGAAGGACAATGCTTCCACCACTCCACCAATATGTGCAAAGTAAAATTTCATTTATTCTTCAAATGGCACATTTTCATGCATGCAGAAGTTAAAATTGTAGCTTCTTTCTGTGTTTTTCTGTTGTTGAGATTCTGGATACAGGCATTGAAGCTGACCTTTTCTCATACCTGCCTTGTTAGTGCCCAAGGCACCCAGCCCTGGTAACCAGCAGGCCGCCCAACCCTGGTAACTGAATGCTTTCATCTGAGAAGGAAGCAGCTGATGGCATGTGCTGGTGGAGTGTGCACAAACGAGGCTGAACATGGGGCTGATCCAAAAGGGCACATTTCCCCCCTCTTGCTGCCCTGTGCACTCCTTGGGCTAGGGCGTTGGCAGGGTGGGGGGAGCCTGGAGTGTTCCAAACTTCTCGAAGCAACAGGTGTTTGGGCTGAGCCAACAACCCCACGCCCCCCCCTGGCCCCATAGCTTGCCCAGCAACGGGCTTCCCCTGCTGTGATTGGCTGCTTTCCTTGATCCTGGCCAAAGTCTGCCTAGCAGCACAGGGACTGATGCCCCACAGCTACATGGAAACCAATTGTGCAGCCCTGACTATAAATACCCCGCAGCAGCTATGCCAGCCAATCACCCTCCTGGAGGATTCCCTTCCCAGATCCTGTTTCCTCCCTTGGTCAGCCGAGATGCTGCCAGCTGTGCCCGCAGGAGGTGGCCTCCCTGTCCTCACCTGAGTCTGGCCTGGGGCTCCAGCCCAGCATGCCACATCACCCAGTGTTGGCACATTTGGTGGACCTGGCCCTCAGCCAACTATCAGGGGCCTCAGGGACCTGGCTGGGCATGTTCATATGAGAAGGATGGAGCAGGCAGGCTTTTCCAGGGCAAGACCCTGACAGGTGGATCACAAGTCCCGACCAGCTCTGTGCCCAGCCCACCCACCCACCTTGCCTGGCTTCTGCTTGGGCCCAGGCATGGGAAGCACTGAGTGGTCCATCTGGTTGCGTACACAGGGAGAGTCACATGAATGGAAACTGTTCAGGCCAGCACCCCAGAAGCATGCTTACTACCAGACCAAGGCACTGGTCCCAGTGGTCACTGTCAGTGGCAAGTCCACCGCAGGCCAGTGGGAAGCCAGAGGGAGAAGACGGCAGGCGAGGGTGGTCACGGTGGGGAACCTCTGGTGCCACAATCCTGCACCTTGCCCCTCCCATTCCCCTCTGAAGCAGAGGTCCAAGGGCAGCCTTAGTAAGACCAGGCCACAGCCTCAGCTGTAGAGAGGGGACAGAGGAAAGGTCATGCTTCTTGTAGGAGGGGCAGGTAAGCCTGTGAGTTCCCCCTTCACGGCCTATGGCATGAATGAACCATCTCTCCACAGCAGCCTGACCCCACTAGGCTCTGAGAACAGCTCTCTGTCCCAGGGACAGAAATATCCCTAGTGTGTGGAGAGAACTTGCGTATTGTTGGTGCCCTGTAAATGTTTATGAAGCCGAACCAAATTTCATATCATCCCAGCTCCTAGGCTGGAGTAGAAGACAGGCTGGCCCCATTTTTCCCCGAGGGAGGCAAGAGTCGGAAGACTTGGGTCCAAATCCCAGGTCAGAACCTCCCAGCCTCTACCACAGGGAGGTATGAAGATCAGTGAGGCATCCATGTATGGCAAAGTGCTTTGGAAACTGCCTGGTGACACCAAAGTCAGGAATTATGGCTATACAGACCATGGAAGACTTCAGCAGCCTGCTCTAAAAGAAAACCAGTGTGTGCTGGCACCTGCTGAGAGCATGAGGGGTGTGTTCAAGTGTGTAATTGTGCCGGTTCACAGGTGTGCACGCCATGATGGTGTGCACATGTTTAGGCCTGTGGATATGCTCAGCCCCTGCAGCACGCCTTTCTTGCAGATACACACAGCTCCCTGCTGTGCCCAAGGAAAATTCCACCATGGTCCCAGTGGTCACTGCAGGCTTCTCTGTCTTCCTTAAATAGGAAACCCAGCGGAGAAGCAGCACCTTCAGCAACCCCAGGTCATCACTTCCTATGACAACCAAGGTAAGTGACTCGCAGTTAGTCATGATCTCTCCTGCGGCTGTGTGCCCTGATCTGCTACCCCAGCCAGAAACAGCCTGGGGTGTGGAGCTCAGGCCGCAGGGAGCATGGTCCTCTCTGCCCCATGGATGTTGGAGCACCCTTTTCCTTTCCCTGCATCCTACAGGAAGCAATGAGAGGCTGCAGGGTCAGAGTGTACCCCTACCATGGGATCAAGAAATAAAGTCCTTGGGCCACAGAGCTCACTGCTCTCATCATCATCACCATCACTGTCATCACTATAGCTAACATTTATTGATTGCTAAGCCATTTACGTGTGTATTCTTTTTTTTTTTTTTTTTTTTTTTTTTGAAACAGAGTCTCACTCTGTTGCCCAGGCTAGAGTGAGTGCCGTGGCGTCAGCCTAGCTCACAGCAACCTCAAACTCCTGAGCTCAAGCGATCCTCCTGTCTCAGCCTCCCGAGTAGCTGGGACTACAGGCATGCACCACCATGCCCAGCTAATTTTTTCTATATATATTTTTAGCTGTCCATATAATTTCTTTCTATTTTTGGTAGAGGTGGGGTCTCGCTCTTGCTCAGGCTGGTCTCGAACTCCTGAGCTCAAACGATCCGCCCACCTCGGCCTCCCAGAGTGCTAGGATTACAGGCGTGAGCCACCGCGCCCGGCCGTGTGTATTCTTATGTAAATTAAGCAATCCTATTGGATAGGAACTCTTACTATCCTCATTTTACAGATGAGTAAACTGAGGCTTGGAAAGGCTGTCGTGTGTCCAAGATCACATGGCCAGCAAGAGTCAGAGCCAGGCAGTCTGACCCGCCTCAGCCCCAGCAAGGCCTCAGCTGTTACCCTTCACATGGCTCTGCTCCCGCAGCTCCCTGGAAGCCAGCCTCCCCCGCTGGCTCATGACACCCAAGCCCTCCCTTGTCGTGAGTCACAGCAGTTCTTTGGCCTCTCCTCCTGAGACTGACTCTTCCCAGGCCTTCTACCCAGTGCGAGTTTGCTGCAGCAAGGCGGAGTGAGAGGGCCCTTCCCTGGGAATCTTTGCTTTTCTTTTTGGGGACAGGCTCTGGGGTGTCGGGGAGGGCAGGCGAGGACACCACTGACTCTGCAGTTGACTGGATCTGAGAACTTGATGGGACAGGGACAGGAGGGCTCCACAGCCACGGCTGCAGGTGAGGCCAGGTTAGACTCGCGGCCTTGGTTAACTGCTCTGCATAAAGGGGCTGGTGTCTGAGAGCTCTCGCAGGCTCAGCCCCGCGTTCACCGTGGTTGTTCTTAGTGCTGATGTCCTAACCTGTGAGGAATTGTCTGATCACGTTTGGGGGCAGTGGACTCCCCCCACCCCAGGAAGCAGCAGGACTCTGGAAGCCCTGGGGGATCAGAGCCTCTTAGGGAATGGCTCTCTGAAACCCAGGCTGGCCCGGCATCTCCACAGAAAGGCACTGGTAGGTAGTGACGAAGGGCCCGCCAGCTCAGGTGGCCAGCGCGAGGGAGCTGTCTCTCTGTGCAGTCCAGGTCAGTATCCTTTTAGGCCAGAATTCCTGGGAATGCGGCTCCAGGACAGGCCTTAGAGCTCACTCTGTGGGCCCACCAAGACCTGCCACCTGCCCTGAGCACCACAAGGACAAGCCCAGGCCCTTGTTGCTTGTCTGAAATGGACCTAACTGAACAGGGCACCACAAAACAAGATCCTGCTATGCGAGTAGATTAGCAACCACTTATCTCAGTGAGCAAACAGACAAAGGCCCCTGTCCTCATGCAGCTGACATCCCAGTGAGGGAGGACAGACAACCCTGACAAGTACAGTGAGTCGGATAAAACCAAGGAGGAAATAAAGCAGGAAGGCCGATGGGGGTGTGTGCGTGGGTGTGGGGGTTGGAGGGGTGCACAGGCTTGCGTATTAGTTTCCTACAGCTGCTATAGCAAATTTCCACAAATCTGGTGGCTTAAAACAATACAAATTTATTCTCTTTTGGGCCAGAAGCCCAAAATTAGTTCTGGCTCCCACATTCAGGCCTGGCTCCCACGTTCAGGTGTGCAACTGAGCTCATTCCCGGGTGTGCAAGCTGTGAGGGTGTGCACATGTGTAGGGCTGTGGTGCTCTGTCCGTGTCCTAGAGAGCTGGGCAGTTCCTGTCACCATCTAGCACGCTCGCTTCTGGGATGTCACAACTCACCACTTCTTGACTGCTGCGTCCTGCGCAGAGCACAACACACCTCTGTTGAACACTTTGCCAGGGTCTGTTTAAGGGTGTTTTTAAAATTACAAATGCCTTAGCTGAGGTTTTCCTGACTCTCAGCTACTGTGAGAAAAAATTCCAAGGCAAAAAAACTATGTTGTAAATATAGCAACCTATTGTAGAAAAAGTTAACACCTTAAGCCAATGATGACAGATATTTCTCATGAATGTCACAGCCCCTACGCACACATACACCCATGTGCATGAGCACACTCAGTTACACACGCGCGCGCGCCCACACACACACACACACCCCTGACAGTCTTTGTTAATTGATCACTTCAGGCAGCCACTTCCAATCAGTCAGAGTTAATGGACAACGTGGAACCTGTTTGCCATCCTGCATTAGGTGTTCTGAGCAAATTGGGCCTTTAGATAAATCCTAATTGAAACCTGAAGAAATCTGGAGAGAAGATGGCAGGTAGGAGAAATTTACTGACCGAGCAAACGGCAGACCCGGGGCAGGGCGCACGCAGCCGTGGCTGTGCTTGCCTGTGTGCGTCTCCATTTCCGAGAGGGCAGGGAAAGGAAGGGGAGCCAGCAGGATCTAGAGAAAGGGCCTGGGAGCCACTTCTTAGAGTCAGCAGAAAACAATCACTAACACACTTTTACTGAGATGACCAAAGCTGCAGCTTCAGAAATGTTATTTAGTTGACAACTGGTAGTGCTGGGGAGGGGTGCATGAGAGGCCAGCCAGGTGACATGGAGTCCCAAGAAGGGCCTCCTTTAGGTTTGGTTGTGACGGTTAATGGTCAAGATTGGTGGAATGGTATCTGGTTGTATTTATGGTTTAGATCTGACTATGAATTTTGCTCCAGATGATGTTCCACTCTCTTGAACTAGAGATTGGTCAAATTAATATTTTTTCTTAAATTAAGAGTTTTGTTTGAGACAAGAGTGTCATAGTCAGCAAACTCTCTCCACTTCATGCCCTTAGGAAGCATGAAGCCATATTGTGAATGTTGCTTGCCTGGAGACAATGTGCCCAACCCAGGCCCAGATCCTGGAGCCCGCAAAGCCACCCAGATGTGCCCTGGCACAGCTGCAAGTGAGAGCAGGAGTCACAGTCCCCCACACATCTGGGCGGCCGAGAGCTTTGCTGGTTGCCTTGAGGGAACCTAAGCAGCAGCACAGCTTCAGGGGAGAGCCAAGAAGTGGGATTCAGGAAAATATTGGACACCAGCCCCTGTCCAAGGGGAAAGAGGAATTGCAGAGAGGAGAAAGGGCGTTAGGAATGGTGATGGATGGAGATTCCAGGCCAGGGCCATGTTCTGAAACTGAGACTACCTCACCAACCCAGCCTTGTAAGGGCTTTAACAACATTTTGTTTTTCAGCTTGATCATTCTTTGACAAAGAGACATGGCTGAATTAGGAGTGGTTGGAAGTACCTGGACATTATGAGAAGTTTGGGGAAGAGGTTTGTTATTGAACCCTATTCCAACAAGTTGTTCACTTTTGCAGCTTCTCTAAGTTTATGGAGATTGTTCCAGTCCAGCATTTTCCAAATTGTGTTTGACAAAATAGTACCAGGTTGAATAGAGTTCTTTGCTGCAGACCTTCTCAGAGCATTGTGTATTGTGACCTATAAGAGAGGAGAGAGGGGGCCTGTTTCTCAATTCGTTCTTCACAAGGCATCTTGTAGCCAAGTGCTACTTAGCACTCACTTTTAAAAACACCTCGGAGTGTTTTTCAGGTGGAGAAAGTGAAAAGGCAAAGGAGAGCAGGCCCATGCCTGCGCACCACTGGAAGACACAGGAAGCATTTGCTGCCCCATGGCAATAGCACCGATCCTACAACCAGAGCTGAATTAGGCCTTGAACGCTGAAATGCCTACTGTCTTATTATAGACACACAAGGCTGATTTTCTCTGACAGTGAATGTGCTAGGAACACTTTAAAATGAATGTTAATGCCTTCAAAACAATGCCTTGAGAGGCCACATTGTATCTTTTAAAATTGTTTAAGAATTACCTTCCTTGGCACCCAGAGCAAGTTCATGAGCTGCATAAGAAAGTCAGCATTATTATTCTATGAAAAATAATTGCAACACATTTAGCAGGCAGAGGGTTAGTAAATGATGCTCTTACAAAATCAATAAGGAAAAAATAATAAATCGATAGAAAAGTAGCCAATTCATGAAATAAGAATTTAAATATAAATAAATATATGCAAAGAACACTACACTAAAAATTAAAGAAATACAAAACAGCAAGGTATCATTACTGACAAAAATTTAAAAGGTTGATCAAATCAAACATCAGTGAGTGTATCACTGGTTTACGTTACAAACCACCACAAAATTCAGTGACTTTAAACAATAAGCATTTACAAGCTCACAAGTCTGTAGGTTGGCCAGACATTCTTCTCATCTGAGCCATGACCAGCGGATCTGAGATCTTGGCTGGGCTGGCTTCTGTGCTTGCTGTCAGCTGGTGGGTTGGCTGGACACCAGCTGGTCTAGGATGGCCTCACATGAGAGGCTTTGCTCTGCTCCACGGGGTCTCTCATCCACAGCCTGGCTGATGCACATGGCAGGCATGGCTGGGATCCCCAAAACAAGAGTGGAAGCTTCAAAGTCTCGAGGCTAGGCTCAAAACTTGTACATCACTCTGCCAAATGCTAATTGGCCAAACCAAGTCTTAAGGCCAGCCCAAATTCAAGGGGTGGAACTAAAGAGCTATCATGGGGAAGGAGTACAAAATATTGTGGCCAATTTTTTGATCAACCACAGCAAGAATGAAAAAATGGGCATTCTCTTGCACTGTGGGTAGGATCGTAAGCTGATTAAATCATTAATGGGAAAAGATTGCCAATATCTAACAAAAGCCTTAAATATCTCCATATTCTTTGATCCATATTTAAGAATTTATTCAAAGAAACTAAGTTGCAAAGTGCGTAAACATGCATATATCAGAATGTAGATCACATCATTGTTTCTACAAGCAAAACATTGGGGAAAAGCTAAATATCCAACAAAAGGGAATTGCTTATCCGAATTATAAACCATCTAGAAAACAGAAGTACTATGCAGCCATTTAAAATGATGCCATATGGCTATATTTATTTTTAAGTAAAAACTTAAATGAAGAAAGCAGGTTACAAAAAGCATGCTACTATAATCCTGCTTTGAAATTTTAAATGTAGAAATGAAGTCTTAAAAGAATTTTCACTTTCTACTTTATATCCTTCTGTACCATCCAAGTTTTTGTTTTCTTTTAATTCTGCTTAGGGTTTTTTGTGTGGTTGCTATTTTTGTTTTTATTTTTATTTTATTTAAATTAACATACAGTAAACTTGAAATTTCATGGTGTATAGTTCTGAGTTTTAACACATGGATAGACTCATGTAACCACCACCATATCAGGATATAGAGCAGTTTTATTACAAAATTCTTTTGTGTGTACTCTAAACCTCCCTTCACTCCTCAGAGTTCCTTTGTATTGTTTAGAACTATTCCTTGATATGGATGTACCACAGGTTGTTTATCCATTCACTCGATGAAAGACATTTAGATTGTTTCTGATTTGGGGTGACTATGAATAGAACTACCATATAAACATTTGTGTTCGGGTTTTTGTGTGAACATAAGTTTTTGTTTCTCTGGGATAAATGCCCAAGGGTACAATTTTTAGGTTGTATGGTAAGTACATGTTTTGTTTTATAAGAAACTGCCGAACTATTTTGCAGAGTGGCTGTTCTTTTGTACAATCCCAACAGCAATGTATCAGATCCAGTTTCTCTGAATCCTTGTTAGCATATGGTATTATCACCATTTTTAAATTACAGTTGTCCGTTTGTATACGGGAGGGATCGGTTCCAGGACCACCCGTGCATAACCGAATCTGCGCATACTCAAGTCCATCCACCCTGCCCTGCATAAACGAGAAGTTGACCCTCTATGTATGTGGGTTTTGCATCCCACAAGCACTGTACTTTCTATCTGCCTTTGGTTGGAAAGAAGCCACATGTAATGGACCCATGCAGTTCAAACCCATGTTATTCAAGGGTCAACCGTATATTATTGGTTTTCTAATAGATGTGATGTCTCATTGTGGTTTGAATTTGTATCTTCCTAGTGGCTGATGATGCTGAATGTCTTTTCATGTGCTTATTTTCCATCTGTAATCTCTTTTATGGTAAAATATCTGTTCTTTGGCCCTTTTTCGAATTGGATTGCCTTTGCACTTTTGTAAAAAATCATTTTGCCGTATTTGTGTGGGCCTATTCTTGACTCTCTATTCTGTTCCACTCATCTATGTATCTATCCTTTTGCCAATGTCACACTGTTGTTATCATAAGTAGCTTTATTAATACATCTTAAAATCAGATAGTGAGAGTCCTCTATTTGTTTTCAAAACTGGGTTGGTTATTCTAGTTCCTTTACATCCAAATTTTAGAATAACCTTGTCTATCTCTACAAAATTCCTCCAAGGCACTTGATTGAAGTTGCATTAAATCTATAGATCAATTTGGAGAGAATTACCAACTTGAGAATATTGTATCTTCCCATTCATAAATATGGTACGTCTTCCTATTTATTTAAGTCCTCTCTAATTTGTTTAATCATAATCTGTAGTTTTCAGCATACAATTCTGCACATGTTTGTTTGGGTTTGTTATTGTTGTTGTTTTATTTTGTTTTGTGTTTTTAGAGACAGGGTCTCACTCTATTGCCTAGGTTGGAGTAGAGTGCAGTGGCCTGATCATAGATCACTAAAACCTTGAACTCCTCGGCTCAAGAGATTCTCCCACCTTAGCCTCCCAAGTAGCTGAGACTATAGGTGTATATCACCATGCCTGGCTAATTTTTTTATTCTTTTGTAGAGACAGGGTCTCACTGTTGCCCAGGCTGGTCTCAAACTCCTGGCCTAAGTGATCCTCCCACCTTGACCTCCCAAAGTGCTGGGATTACAGGCATGAGCCACTATTGGGTTTTTTGTTTGTTTTCAATTTATACCTAAGTATTTCAAATTTGGGACTATGGGAAGTGTTTATTTATAAATTTAATTTTCAATTGCTAATTGCCATGATAGAAAAGTACAGTTGATTTTGTGTGATAATCTTGTATGCTGTGACCATATTAAACTCACTTATGAGTTCTAGGGCCTTTTTCTTATAGATTACTTGGGATTTCCTATGTAGACAGACTTATTTCTTCCTTTTCAATCTGTATGACTTTTATTTCTTTTTCTTATCTTATTGCACTGGGTAGGACTTCTAGTACAATGTTATTAGGAGCAGTGAAAGTGGACATCCATGACTTGTTCCCAATGGTGTATAGTTATCATACCATCTTCCACCATTAAATATGCTGTTAGCTATATGATTTTTGTAGATACCCTTTTTCAGATTGAGAAAGTTCTATTCCTAATTTGTTGAGATGTTTTATCATGAATGGATATTAAATTTTGTCAAATGCTTCTTCTGCATCAATATATATCATCCTGTGATTTTTCTTCTTTGGCTTATTAATATGGTGAATTACATTCATTGATTTTCAAATATTGAACCAGCTCTGCATTCCCAAAATAAACCACCCATGATTGTGGTATATTATTCTTTCCATTATATTGTTGGATTTAATTTTATAATATTTTATTGAAGATATTTATGTTTATGTCCATAAAGGATATTGGTCTGTAATGTTCTTTTCTTATCTTTATCCAGTTTTGGTGTCAGATTAATTTTAGCCTCATAAAATGAGTTGTTAAGTGTTCACTCCTCTTCCATTTTCTGAATGATCTTGTGGAGAATTGGTGTTATTTTTTTAATGTCTGTTAGAATTTACCACTGAAACCATCTGGGCATGGCTTTCTTTTTTGAAAGGGTTTTAAACTATAATACAAGTTTAATTTTAAAAATGGATATGGGAATATTTAGATTATCTACTTCTTGCATGAGTTTTTATGATAATTTGTGACTTTCAAGGAATTGGCCCATTTCATGTAAATTATAGAATTTATGTGCATAGAGTTTTTTTGTATCCCCTTATTATCATTTCAGTATATGTGAGGGTCTCTAGTGATGGCCTTCATTTCATTCCCGATATCAGTGTCTTGACTCCTAGTTTGTGTCTTGCCTCTTTTTTTCTTGATCATTTTAGCTAGAGGTTTATCAATTTTACTGATCTTTTAAAAAGATCAGTAAATGAAACCAGCTTTTGGTTTCATTCATTATTCTCTATTGTTATTGATTCATTCTATTATCTTTATCATTTCCTTTCTTCTGCTTGCCTTGGATTTCATTTGCTACATTATTTTTCTACTTTTGTAAATTAGAAGTTTAGATTATTGATTTGAGACCTTCTTCTTTTCTGATACAAGAATTTAATGCTACCAGCCTGAGCAACATCGTGAGACCTCATCTTTAAAAAAAAAAAAATAAGAAAAATTAGCCAGGTGTGGTGACACGCTCCTGTAGTCCCAGCTACTTGGAAGGCTGAGGCAGGAGAATCACTTGAGCCCAAGAGTTCGAGTTTGAGGCTGCAGTGAGTTATGATTGTGCCATTGCACTTCAACTTGTGTGACAGAATGAGACTCTGTTTCTAAGCACTGCTTTGGCTTCATCTCACACATTTTGATATGTTATATTTTCATTTTTGATGAGTTCAAAATATTTTCTAATCTTCCTTGAGACTTCCTCTTTAGTCCATGGATTATTTGGAAGTATGTTACTTAATTTTTAAGTGTTTGGATATTTTCCAGTTACTTTCTGGGTTTTTTTTTACTTTGGTTTAATTCCATTAAAGTCAGAGAACAGCTTTGTACAATTTCAGTTCTCTTCAACTTTTTAAGGTTTATTTTATGATCAAGGAAGGATATAGCCCATCTTGGTGAATATTCTTGAATATTCACTTGAATGTGGATCCTGCTGGTATTGGATGGAGCATTCTATAAACATCAAGAAAATCCTGTTAGTTGATGGTGTTGTTCAATTCTTCTATATATTTGCTGATTTTCTTCCTGTTAATTCTCTCAATTACTGAGAGAATAGAGCTGAAATCTCCAACTATATCTGTAGATTTGTCCATTCCTCCTTTCAGTTCTATGAGTTCTTGTTTTATGCATTTCAAAACTTTGTTGTTAGATGTATACATATTTAAAATTGTTATGCCTTCTTGGTGAATCAACTCTTTTACCATTATGTATTTATTAATATTCTTCTATCCCTGATATTTTCCTTACTCTGAAGTCTTCTTTGTCTGATATTAATATAGCAACTCCAGCTTTCTGAGTTTTTCTTAACCAACCTATATCACAGTAGTTAAATTTGGATCCTTGGAAACAGAATATAATTTAATCTTATTTGTTTATCCTTTCCTACAATCTCTATTTTTAATTAGTGTGTTTAGACCACTTATACTTAATGTAATTATTGATACATATGGATTTAGGTCTCCTACTTTATTATTTGCTTTCTGTTTGTTTCTTGTTTCCCCTCTTCTGCCTTCTTTGCTATTTTTGTATTTTTCAGAATTACATTTACATTTATTTATTACATTTTTTACTATATCATTGTATATAGATCCATTTGTATTATATGTACTTGATTTCTCACAATCTAATTATAGTTAATATTTAATTTCAAGTAAAATGAGGAAATTTTATCTCCATATAGGTATGTTTACTCTCCCACTTTATGTTATAATTATCATATATTTTACATCTACATATATTGAAAACCTATCAGATAATGTTATAATCATTGCTTTCAATCATCATTCATATTTTAAAGAACTTAAGAGAACAGACTAATATATTTACCTAGATACTTATCATTTCTATTCCTCTTGCAACCTTTCCTTTGATACCATTTCTGTTCCATCTGAAGAACTTCCATTAACATTTCTTTTGGAGCAAGTCTGTCAGTTACATATTCTCTTGGCTTTACTTTATCTAAGAATGTCCTTATTTGTACCTTTAGTCTTGAGTGGTGTTTTTAGTGGATGTATAATTCTGTGTTGATAGTTTATTTCTTTCAACATTTTGAAAATATTGTTTCACATCCTTGTAACCTGGTTTCTGATGAGAAATCTGCAGCAATTCTGTATGTAATGCATCACTTTTCACTGACTACTCTCAGGATATTTTTCTTTGTCTTCAAGACTTTGATTATAATGTATCTGGACTTGGATTTCCTTGTGTTTATCCCGTTTGGGATTTACTGAGTTTCTTGAATCTGTAAGTTTATGTCTTCACTAAATTTCAAAAGTTTTCATCATCCCTCAAATATTTGTTCTGCACCACAGTATTTCTCTCCTTTTGACACTTCAATGACATGAATGTTAAACTACAGATCCCTTAGGTACTGTTCATGCTTTCTGTTGTTCAAATTGGATAAAGTAATTTTTTTTAAGAGAGATGAGGTCTTGCTCTGTCGCCCAGGATGGAGTGCAATAGCAAAATCACAGCTAACTGTAAGTTTAAACTCATGCTGATTACTCCTCAAGCGATCCTGCTGCCTCAGCCTCCCAAGTAGCTAGGACTACAGGCCATGTACCACCACACCTGGCTAATTTTTAAAAACTTTTTTGTAGAGACAGGGTGTCCTGTGTTACCCAGGCTGGTCTCAAACTCCTGGCCTCAAGCGATCCTCCCACCTTGGCCTCCCAAAGTGCTGAGATTACAGGCATGAGCCACCACACCCAGCCTGAATAATGTCTATTGATCTGTCTTTAAGTTCTCTGACTCTTTACTCTGTATCTCCATTCTTCTGTTGAGCATATATATCAGAGAATTTTCAAAACTATATTTTTCAGTCTAAAATTTCAATTTTTTTCTTCTTTATGTCTTCTATTTTTTTTGCTGATACTTTATATCTTTTCATTTATTTCAAAATTGTTTGCCCACACTTTTTGGAGCATGGTTATCATGGCTGTTTTAAAGTCTTTGTCTAATAATTCCAAAATCTGTGTCATCAAGGAGTTAGTATCTGTTGATTATCTTTTCCTTCCCAGATTGAGATTTTCCTGGGTCTTCCTGTGCTGAATAATTTTGAATTGTAGCCTTTGTAATGCTATACAGATCTGCCCTGCATGTGCACCACCCAGTGGCCACTCTGGGACCTGGGCATTGGTCTACCCCATAGTTGCGTTCTCAAAGATTGTAGTATGATGTTTAGGATAAGATCCATGCATGCACAGCTCAGCAGGGACTGCAGGAGTTCATCCACAACCTTATGGAATTGCTATCTCAAGCTCCCTCCTCTTCAGGACCCATTTCCTTGTCCTCTGGCCAAAAACCTAGAGATTTAGTTTCCTCACCCTGCCATGCATTTCTCAAAACTGTGTCTGCATCTGGGGCCAATCAGCAGAAAGCAGAGGGGAAAAAAATGAGTATTTGCCCTTATACTCTCAGTATTATAGGTTCTCTGGTAGGAGAAAAGCGTTATCCTTCCCCCAAAGTCTTAGGCGCCTGCGTGTCCACAAACATCATTGCTGCCACTGTTACCAACAGAATTGTTTGGGTGCTAAGTTGGGAAATAACAGAAAAAGAAGAAAAAAACAACAAAAGATTTCTTCTTCTCTGTCTCTTAGGCAGGGGGGTCCCCTTTTTCCCTCCTCAGGCCAGAATGAGAGTGTTTATCTTGAATGCTTTTTCTCTGCATCTATTGTGCAATTCTGGGTTGGAAAATGCCTTTTATCCTGTCTAGGTAATACCAGAAGGGGAAGAAGAATGGAAAATTTACTGCCAATTTGGTAGCGTTTTAAATTCTTCCTTGCCAATCAGCCTTCTACGATTTACATTGCAGAGTCTCAAATAGTTGTCCCGTGCATTCTGTCCATGGTTTATTGTTGCATTGAGTGGGACAGATGGGGTGGTCAAGTGTGCTCTTGCCTGGATCTAGAAACTATCTGCTTGGTTTGTTGTAGTTTTGTTTTTGTTTTTTTTTTAAAGAAAGAATTATTTATATATAAAAATGACAGTTCTCAAACCAATTGTATTTAGTTGTTCAACTATTGGTCATGAGACATTCACCCTTTTCTGGCAGTGTCTAGCTGAGAATATTACCTCCTTTTCCTTTGCAGGGACACAGCTAACTGTAGAGGTCCACCCTCGAGACGCCATGCCCCAGCTGCTCAAGAAGTTCTCCTTGGCTAAACGTATGTATGTACAGGGCTGCTTGTGGTGGAGTGCTGGCAGGGAGGATTGGGGGCAGCTGGGTGGGCCAGACTCCAGCCCAGGCATCTTCTGAGGGAAAGAGAAGCAGTACATGGGCCTACAAAGGGGGAAAAGACAGAGACATAACAACTTCACCCTGGAAGACTTTCTTCTCCACACCCAGCTATCACTGTTTTTGTGCCTCTCTGGAATTAGGCATGGGTAACACCAGGCATTTAGGTGAAGATGCATTTCATGACAAGAGTGTTTTTGCTCTTGTTTGTAGACATCATTTGTTGACTGCCTAAAAAGTGGCATGCACAGTACTAAGTATTTTACATTTATTAACTTTTTAACCTTCTGACATATACCAATATTATCCCCACTTTTCATCTCAACAAAATAAGTCTCAGAGAAGTAAAATAACTGCCCAAGTCACGCAGCTAGGAAGTGGGTCAGGGCTCACTCAGGTCCAACTCTGAAGCCTGTGATCTTAACCACCATATTTGGCTGCCCTCAGTGTGGTACATGGAATCCCAGGCCCAGGACGATGATGTCTCCTGCGCTCCCTTCTCAGCCCTCTCTCCCTGCATCTGTCCATCTCATGGCTAAACAGAGGGCTCAGAAGGAATGCAGGCCAAGGACGAGAGGCTGTAGAACAGTGGAGGTTCAAGTCTTTTTCATGTCCCCTCAGTGAGCCAAAATCCTCCAGGCCTGTCCAGTCCTATAGTCTACAGCAGTCAGGATCTCAGGGGGGAAGTCCAGCAGAGAGAGGGCAGGCTCGGGGGTTGGCTGTCTGGGTTCATATATTTCAGCTGTGTGATCTTGGGCAAGTGGCTTAACCCTTCTTTGGGGCTAAGTTTTCTCATCTTTAAAGGAAGAAAATATGTAAACCTCCCTCATAGGATTTTTGTGAGGTTAAATAAGATAGTAAATATAAAGCCCAGGCCAGGCATAATAAGTACACAATAAATGCTAGTTACCATTTTGAACCCCTATCATTCTATCAAAAATATATTAATAGGTGGAAGCCAGGCACAGTAGAAAAAGTTCCTTTCTTTTTGCCCATGGAGTCTAATAACTATTGGTTACCATTCTGCTTTAACAGTCCTGAATTTATAGGATTCAGTTGCCCTTTAATCCTCCAAAGGAATAATTTAATAATTACCTGGCCAGGTGCAGTGGCTCATGCCTATAATCCTAGCACTCTGGGAGGCCAAGATGGGAGGATCACTGGAGGCCAAGAGTTCAAGACCAGCCTGAGCAAGAGCGAGACTCTGTCTCTACAAAAAATAAAAAATTAGCCAGACATGGTGGCATGCACCTATAGTCCCAGCTACTTGGGAGCCTGAGGTGTAAGGATCACTTGAGCCCAGGAATTTGAGGTTGCTGTGAGCTATGATAAGACCACTGCACTCTAGCCCAGGTGACAAAATGAGACCCTGTCTCAAAAAATAATAATAGTAATAATTACCTGACCTTTCTGGGTTTCAAACACCATACAAATTGCTTTCCCCTGCCCTTATTTTTGTTTTTATCCATGGTCAGTTCTTGTTCTAGGGTTATATGGCAGTGAATTCTTACTGCTTTCGGCATCACCAGCTGTGTTCCAAGATGGCAGGAGAATTCAGAGGAGGGCACGTTCCAGGAGGACCCACTGAATAATCCAAAGCGTTGGGGTCAGAGCAACTTCTAACTCTGTTGGTAGACTACAGCTCCCTTTCTTGTCATCCACTGCCTGGTTCCCAGTCTCCCCTCTGCCACATCAGGAAGTTCATGGCAATTCCAGCAGTAGTTCGGTGGTGGGTGGGATGGGGCAAGCAGGCTATAAAAAGGAGAGTGAAGAGGAAGGGTCAGAAGCATGGACCACCACAAAGAGAATCATCAGTGCTTGTATTTCTGTTTCTTCTGAAGTGTCTCTACCTCTGACCTTTGGGATATTATAGGTTTACAAGGTGATAAAAATGGAAACACAAGACCCCGGCAGCCTGGAGGGAAAGATGCCCATGGTAAGTTCCAGAGCCTTCTCCAAGGCTATTCTCAAGAGACCAGATTGATTTAGCCTTATGGGCCAATCTCCAATCAATTGGCAATGACTTCCTGGGGCATTGTGCTGAGAGTCCGGGGCCACCTCGGAGTTCAGGGGGAGAAGAGTGTCATGATTGATTAACAGTATGTGCCAGGGGTGGAAAAGGTAAAAGCTCATACGCCAGATGTCATCCCAAAGCTGAAGCATAAACCCCGCCACTAAAAAGGCAGTCCATTAAGGGGATATATTAAAAACAGAACTCCAAATTATGTTAACTTTAAATGGAATGCCAAATGTCTTTAAGGCAGGAGGCATGTGAGTAAGCAGAGTGACACAGGAGAAGAAACACTGAGTGGGGTGACAGATGACCTGGGTTGGAATCCAGCTTTTGCCCCTCATTTACCTTCCCTCAGCCTCAGTTTCCCCCTCAGTATAGACCAGATGGCATCCCAGGCTCAATGCAGTTCAGCACTTCTTCCCATTGTTTTGCTTTAAAATTATTTAGTTAATGTCATTGGTATTTTAAACATATTTATGCAAAATAATATTTGGATCTTATATAATCTGCTCAGAAGATAGATTTAATGAGGCATAAATCATTATGGGCATTTTTAATGTTCAGATATTGTAAAATGGAACCAAGAAAGGGGAAAACTAGTAATAGGTTTTTCAGTCTCATGTTGGAAACGCTGTCCTTCTGAATGGGGGTGGGGAGACCTCATTTGCAGAGCTATGCTGAGTGGAAACCTGTTAAATGTCTGAGTCCACTTCAGCCTGGGTGGCTACTGGCCCTGGTCGGCATTGGTCTTGAGTCTTTTCTCCTCCCTGTCTTTGTCCCAGCGACCTGACTCAAGGCCCCATCTCTGGGCGGGAAGCTTCCTGTGAGAGAAGCTGGCCATAGATGAGTGACTCTGGGCCCAGCCTCCCTCGGTGCCTGTCACCAGGACACCACCACACAGCACGGGTGCTCCAGTCTCCCATGGCAGGGAGGAAGCCTGTCTGGGTGACAAACACAGCCTTCCCTGTGGCACCCAGCTGGCCCAGCCCTACGGTGCCCTCCTCCCGCGCCTGGGCGGCTCTGTGGCACAGCACCCCAGCTCCACGGCCGTGGCACAGACCTCCCTCCTTGAGCTTGTCAGGGGCTAGCAGCACTGCCTGCACACTGCCCACGGAGCACCCGTTCCTGGGGAAAATAACAGGATCTTCAGAAAACTAAATGGTAAGGAGAAGCAGATTCCATCATCGATACGTCCAGGATTGCCGGTTCCCCGAGGTCCAGCCAGTTTCTTTACTCCTGACTTCTCAAGGTCTGCAAAGAGGTTTTTGTTCCCTGCAGACCTCCAAGAGGACGATGGCAGTTGCCATAATTCCCAGACTAATCCGGCCAGGGAACCCTTCCAGGAAATATAGGTCTTGGGCCCAGTGTTTCAGGCTGTGAGAATTGTGTTAAAGGTCGGACAGTCGCAGCTCCTCAAAGAGGCAGCGTGGCCTGGGCCAGGCAGCCCTCCTCAAGGGGCCTCAGCTGCTGACCGAGCCTCCCTGTGTTTCCAGCCTACCCCTGGGATCGGTCCAGCCTGAAATCCCTGTCCCTGGACCTGCGGCAGTTTGAGAAACTGGACACCTATGCCTCACAGGTAGGAGAGCTGGCCCCTCTGGCCATGGGCCCCCCAAGGTGGCTTAGAGTTCCCCACCCCAAGACAGCAGAGTCTCTGCTCTCTCCTTCTGACATATCCTGAGTCACCAGGACAGATGGACCAGGAGTGCCTTTTCACAGCATGTGGATGGGGAGCAGAAGGTTCCAGGCAGCAAGCCCCTGCCCAGGACCAGAGGCCACTCCATCCCCCACCCCACCCACGGTTCTGGTGTTCCCACCCCAGGCTGCACACCTGGGGCTCCCCCTGGCAGGCGCCCTGGCCAGCCTGCCCCTGCCCCCTTGGGCACTACTGCTGCTGAGGCTTGCAGCCCCCAGCCCATTGAGGAAGGGAGGGCAAAGGAGGGGAGGACCATGAATGCAGATGGTCGGAGCCACTGTGACCACACTCACCTCTGGAGGGTGTGAGCTACCAGCCTCCCATGCCTCTGGGCCTGGGCGTGCCAGGGGTGGGGTGGGAGGGCAACTGAAGAGCTGAACACCAGGGAGACATAGAGTCCTGGGGACCAGGCAGGAGCTCAGCTCAGAGTCTGATCAGAGGGCCAAGGCACTGGACCCTTTTCTGAAATAAGAGTGAGCCCTCCTAGGACAGTAAGCAGTCTTAGAAAAACAACCCTGTGGTTGGCACATAGTAGGTGCTCAGGAACCTTGCTGAGATGATGAGTGAATAGATAGGTGCATGGCTCAAGAAAGTCAGGCTAGAGGCAGGGACGTCAGTCAGGGGCATCCAGCTGCCCTGGCAGAAGACATGACCTGGATTAAGCAGGGACAGAGGACAGGGAGGAGTGGAAAGGCCAATCCTGTGCTGGAGGCAGAGGAGAAGGACCCCATCATCAGTGTGCGTGGAGTGGGGAGTGCGTGGAGAGGCTCCCAGATGGCTGGATTAAGTCATGGGAGGAGGCCAGGGAGTGCCTCACCATGAGGAGCAGGTTTTAGGGGATGACAAGTGTGCTTAGGGTATGAGGAGCTCTAGTGTCTGTGGCATATCCAGGGGCAATGCCCACTTGGCAGCTGTCCATTCGAGCATGGAGAGGTCTGGGTGGGAAATACTGAGTGGGAGTCACCAGATTCCATGAAGAGCTGAGACCATAGGATGGACATCGTATTGGGGAAGGTGATGGGAGCCCATTGGGCCTGGAGCCACCAAAGAGGCTGAGGCAAGGCGAGGACAGGTCCTGGAACGCTGGGAGTTGCGGGCGCTCCCTGGGGCAGGTGTGGGCACCAGCAAGAGCTGTGCTGTCTGGTCGAGTGAAATCTGGACAGACTCCTTTCTGCTACCTCAGCATTGCGGGACCTCTTGCCTCTGAAGAGCCAGCTCAGAGGAGGCGGGAAGGTCAGACAGACTGCTGTGGGCAAGAAGGAGGGAGGAGTAGGGAGTGCGGAGGAGCCCCACAGGGCCTGCAGGAGGGGCGGCTGGAGCGAGCAGGGCTGAGAAGGAGACAGAGCAAAGGAGGAGAGGAGGGCAGGACACAGGAGAGGCAGGAGCCCTGAACCAAAGCCAAGGCACATGTGGCTGAAGCCGGAGGGAGGACGAGGGCTCCTCAGTGAGGCTGCCAAGAGTGAGGGAGTGCAGTGGGGTCCAGAGTCTCCGAAGAGCAGGGCACTTTGTAAAGGCCACCAGAAGGGCTGGGACAGGCTGCCAGCCAGGCTCAGGTGCAGTGCCAGGAGCCCAGCAAGGGCCAGAGACCTGGCCACAGAGCAGGGGTAGATGGGCTCAGGGGATACCAGGAGGTGGGGACTGAAGAGCGAGAAGCCACGGTGCTGAAATGTAGGGTTAAGTCAGGACCCCAGGCTGCGGTGCAGACCTGCAATGTGGGGTGCCGTTCTATGCCCTGGGAGGACAAGCACAAAGAGTGGAATTGGAGCCGCACCTAGAAGATGAAGCAGGAGGCAGCCAGGAGAGTGGGTAATGAGGGGCCCGGGGGCCTCCTGAGGTCAGAGCGCCAGTGTGCTAGGCACGGTCAGCAGGTGGGGCCCTGGAGTCCCTGTGCCACTGAAGGGTCATTCCAGGCGTCTCGGAGTACCCTGGAGGTGGGGTGGAGGGGAGCGTGGCACCAATGCGGGGCTGTGCCCCGGCTTCTCTACAAAGATCGAGCACAGTCAGGGCCCCCTCTCCAGCAGCCCCAGCCTGTCTCCTCCTGAGGCCCCTGTGAGAAGAGCTAGTTTGATCTCTTTGTTTCTATCGTGGTAAAACATGTCTAACTTAAATTTGCCATTTTAGTCATTTTTAAGAGTACAATTCACTGGCATGAATTTTATTCCCAATGTTGTATAACCATCACCACTATCTATTTCCAAAATACACTCATCACCCAAACAGAAACTCTGCAGCCACTGAGCAATGACTTCCAATTCCCCTCTCCCAGCCCCTGGCAACCTCTGCTTACTGTCTGAATTTGCCTAGTCTTAAATATTTCATTTAAGTGAAATCATACAGTATTTGTCTTTTTACGTCTGGCTTATTTCACCCAGCATCATGTTTTCAAGGTCCATCCATGTTGCAGTATGTATAGAACTAAATTCCTTCTTTATAAGGTTGAGCAAGATTCCACTGTATGTATACACCACATTTTGTTTATCTATTCATCCATGGATGGATGCTGCAGTTGTTTCCACGTTTTGGCTATTGTGAATAGTGCTGCAATGAACACTGGTCAACAAGTATCTGTTTGAGTCCCTGCTTTCAGTTTTTGGGGGTATATACCATGGACTGGAATTGCTGGATCATATGGTAATTCTACATTTAACTTTTTGAGAAACTGCCCAAGTTTCGTCCAGAGCACCTGCACCCTTTTACATTCCCACCAGCAATGTATGAGAGTTCCAATTCCTCCACATTCTTGCCAACACTTGTTATCTTCTGCTTTTATTTTTAATAGCCATCCTAGGAAGTATGAAATGGTATCTCATTATGGTTTTGATTTGCATTCTTCTCATGCATGACTAATGATGTTGAATATTTTTTCATGTGCTTATTGGCCATTTGTGTATCTTCTTTGGGGAAATGTCTATTCAAGTCCTTTGCCCATTTTTGAATTGGGTTATTTGTCTTTTTGTGGTTGAGTTGTAGGAGTTATTTATATATTCTGTCATTTAACCCTTATCAGATACATGATTTCTCCCATTCTGTAAGATGTCTTTTCACTTTCTTAATAATATCTTTTAATGCACAAAAATTTTTTATTTTAATGAACTCCAGTTTATCTATTTTTTCTTTTGCTGCTTGTGCCTTTGTTGTCATATCTAAGAATCCATTGCCAAATCCAAGGTTATGAAGACACCTTAGTGTTTTCTTTTAAGAGTTTTATGATTTAAGCTCTTATATTTGGATCATTCATCCATTTTGAGTTGATTTTTGTATATGATGTAAAATAGAGATCCAACTTCATTATTTTGCATGTGGAAATCTAATTGTTTCTGCACCATTTGTTAGAGACTATTCTTTCCCCACTGAATGGACTTGGCAACCTTGTCAAAAATCAGTTGGCCATAGATGCATGAGTCTATTTCTCAACTCAATTCTATTGGTCTATATGATCCATATGCCAGTACCAAACTGTTTTGAATACTATAGCTTTATGGTAAGTTTTGAAATTGGGAAGTGACCTCTTCAACTGTGTTCTCCTTTTTCCAAAATTGTTATGGCTCTTGGGAACCCCTTGCAAATCCATAGGAATTTGAAGACTAGCTTTTCCATTGCAGCAAAAAAAAAAAAAAAAAAAGCTGTTGGAGTTCTGATAAGGATTGTGTTAAATCTGTACATTGGTTTTGGTAGTATTGACCATGACTAGGGGCTGTTACAGCTGCCCAAATGTCCACCTGGCTGGCCCCGGGACCTACAGAGAAAAGCCTTGGCAGCTCTAGGGCCTGTGATTCAGCTGGTCAGCACCACCTGCCCTGTCCCACCCCTCTCCTCCTCCCGATTTGTTGTCAGCCAGCCTTCATCCTTCTGGGTCTCTCCTGCAGTTTCTCTGCCTGGAGGAGGAGCAGCTCTGGCTGCAGGTGCAGGGTGCTGGGCCCTACCCAGGCCCCTGCAGGCCCTGATACAGCACACTCTTCCTGCTCCCCAGGTGACAGCGAAGAGTGGCCTGGATGAGCTGGTGAGTGACCTGCTCCAGGAGACCCACAGTGACTTGGAAAGGGTCCGTGCCATCTGGATCTGGATCTGCCATCACATAGGTAGGCCCACCTGTGGCATCACTGGGTCTAGACCCCCTTGCTGCCACTTCCTGGGGGTCTCTGCTCCCATCCCATCATCAGAGTGTGTAGAGTGAGATGGAAGGCAGGGGAGGGGGACGCAGATGGCTAGACTAACAAAAGACCAACCAAGGAGGGTAAAATTCACTGTGTGCTAACAGTCTCCATGAAGGTTGGCTGGGGGTGGGGAGAAATCCCACATGGCCCTCTGCCCATAGACAGTGGCCAGAGCTGGGGCCACCCAGAAGAAGCCTTCCCTCAGTCCCAGCTTCAGAATAAACCTACTCCACAAAGATGAGAGGCCAGGACAAAAGGACGTCTCCAAGAAGGATGGCCATTGGTTGAGGAGAAGTTGCAGCTGTTTGAGAAGTTATTTCTACACCAGAAGTTTCATTAAGTACCAGCGCCAGGAAGGGCAGGCACTCCTCTTCCTGCTCCCACACTGGTGACCTCTGCCACAGGTCCCAGCCCAGTCTCCAGGGTTCTCAGAGCCACTGGAGGGAGCGTGGGCCTGCACAGCTGCCCACAGCTCACCACAGGGCAGCCTTAGGAAGCTCACGGGCTCAAGCCACGCCACAGAGGTGGCTGCTAAGCAGCTGCTGCCCCTTGCTGCCGTGCAAACACAAACGAGGGGATGGAGGGCTATGCTGTGGGGACTCCTAGTTCTTTGACGTAAAGACCAGCAGGGCCTTTCCTGACCTGCTGCCACTGGGCGTTTCCTTTGTCCTTCTGGAGCAACAGTTGGGGTGCAGCTTAGAGGATGAGCTCACCTGGCACAGGTAAGAAGTCTCAACAGAGAGCCTAGGGCCACCTGCTCCCACCCCAACCCCATCGGCTCCACCAGTACCTTAAAGGGACAGGATCAGAAACAGAACACTTGGTAGGACTTGTTTACTGCTCCCACCCCCACACCGACACACACACACACACACACACACACACACAGTCCCTTTGAGCACTCAATGGCTACAGTGACTCCAGCCTCAGGGCTTCACCACAGGCCTCTTGCTGTCTTCCCAGTCCCCATATTCTCTTGTTAGTGAAGTGACAGGCTGTGAGAGACCCGTCTTCTCTACTTGGGGGTGAGCTTTAACCACAGCTCACTGTGCCCCATGGGCCAGCGTGCTTGGCTTGGGGCCACCTGCACAGTTTCACTGGAATTGCGTGCAGAGCTGTGTGCTGGGGCAAGTGGAGAGAGCCCCACACCCCAGCACTGTCTTGGTTCCTTCCCCTCCCAAGCTCTCCCAGCCCACTCTGCCTAGGCCTTCTCTTCCTCTTGCCACCTGCACAAAGAGGTGACAGTTCCCAAATCTCACTCGGCCCGGGGTCCTGCTTCCATTCAGCTCGCCATGGTTTCCTGGGGCAGGGATGGGGCCTCCTCTCACCTCCATGCCGGCCTCACCACCTCCCAGCCCTGATTCCTCACGGCCCCTCCTCTGCCCTCCAGAGTATGACATGGCTGCTGCCCAGGAGAAGGACCGCCAGGCCTTCAAACCCACCGACATCCTGCGGACTCAGAAGACCAACTGTGACGGCTATGCTGGCCTCTTTGAGAGAATGTGCAGGTAGGAGAGGCAGGAGCTGACCCCCAGACCTCATCCCTGTCCCCCTTCTGAAGCGCTGTGTACCCTCGCCCGCATGCCAGGCCTGAAACCTGAGTTTGCAAACTCTGCTCTGGAATCCAAGTGAGTCTTGAAAAGGTCAATTTCTCCCTTTTTAACACCAGCATAATTGACTTTGTACCATCTGCCGGGCTTCGCGATGCATTAACATAATGGCAGATGAATGCACAGAGATAATTTGGTTATAAAAAGCCCTTTTTCCACCTTCTCCCATCTCTGTGCCGCTGAAGGTTAAAAGAACGACAGGCCTGGGAACGGGAGGACAGTGGCTGCGGATGCCAAGGGGCTGGGAAAGGCCGTTCTCGGGGGAAACTAAAGATCTCCCAGCTGAAAAGATTTGTCAGTTGGAAAGCTGAATAAGTAGGAAGCAACTTCTCTCTGAGCCTCTGGGCTCCATTTTCAGCACTAGGGGAAGTGAGCGTGTGGCCAGGTTGCCGAGGCTGGAGACAGCTCTGGCCTGAGCAGGAGAATGGGCCGCTACTGGCTCTCATTGACTCGGGACAGGCTGGGGCTGGAGGAGGCCTGCTGACCCCCCACCCCCAGCGTCCTGTGCCAGCTCTCTGAGGTCTGCTGGTCCCTTCAGGAAACCATCAGCTAGCCCTTGGCTAGGAGCCCTTCCCAGGGGGTGATGGATGGCTGCCTACTTCTCTGCCAGCCTCTGGGAGTAGGTCTTCTCAGGCACCCAGATGTCAGCCCACTAGGACTGCAGGTGGCAATTTATCAAACCAAATATAACGAATACTGAGTCCACAGGTGAGCAGCTGCCAGGCACCGGGAACAAGCAGCCTATTCCTGGCCTGAGCCCCATTGTACTGCCCCCCACCCCCATCCCCACTGCCAGCCACAGACATGCACCTGGCCT
The DNA here is from genome assembly GCF_041146395.1 of Eulemur rufifrons. Taxonomy (NCBI): domain Eukaryota; kingdom Metazoa; phylum Chordata; class Mammalia; order Primates; family Lemuridae; genus Eulemur; species Eulemur rufifrons. The sequence goes on from NC_090989.1 coordinate 121,240,025, forward strand.
CCTGTTGCTCCAACCCTCCTGTTCCACTCCCTGCTCTTCCCTTTCCTCCCTTCCAAGGCCCACCCCTGAGACCACAGCCCCAGGGGAAACCAGGGCAGGTCAGGGTGCAGAGGACGCCACTCTGGCCGCTCCCCACCCACTCCTCAGAGCAGCCCTCTGCACGCCTCCATTCCTACTGCCACTCCCCATCCCACACCCAGGAGCCCCCACCTGCCTGGGGGCCTCCTCAGGAACTTGGGTCCTCACCGGCCTCCCTGCCCAGGTTCCTCTCGCCCTGGGTTCCTGAACACGACTAAAGGTTCACACTGTCCTGCAAAATCTTCTAAACTCTGATCTCAACCACCTTTCCAGCCCTGCATGTTGTGACACACTGCGCACTTCCATCTCCTCATGTGCACCTGCCCTGTCCCTAATGCCCTCCCAGGCCCCACTGCAGGAGGGCCCCACCGCCTTCCCTTCCCCCTACGTCCTTGGCACACCTGTGCACCCACTCATGCGTTGCCTTATGCTTTTATTTAATAACATTTTTAGATTTAAAAAATTCTGTTCCTTGTAGACAATTTATAAAATGCACTACAGTGAAAGGAAGAAATTATTACTTTGAATCCCACCACTGACAGCTGACACCGTTAACATGGTGTCATTTTCCCTTCCTGACTTAGGTCTATGCATATAGGCATTCCCCGTGCGCGTTTCCTCTGATCCATCTTACAGATTCTCGAGGTCTGTATGTGTCTTTAGCCCTCTCTCTTTCTGCTTCCATACCCATCTCAGAATCCTACACCCAGGAGGCCCTCAACAGACGTTTATATAACAGAATGACAGGAAATGGTAGGATGTTCCTAGCAGACTTCTGTGAAATGGGCCTTATTCTCCTTTTAAATAATGAAATAACCACCAGTCAGTTTTCAGCTTTATTTTTGCCTCGCTTCTTTCAGAATGTGATTTTTTTCATCTGATTTTGCAAATTTGAAAACACCTGGGTGTTTTGTTGTTTTTTTTTTTTTAAGTTACAGGCTACATCCTTCTTTGTCCAGTATGTGCTTTCTAGCGTACTATAGAAGGAGTGCCAGATTCAAAGCCAGAAAGACCGGGGTTTACTCGTTAGTGGCGTTCCCTCCTTTATCCAGTGCAAACATTCTAGCATGCTGTAGCGGGAGTGCCAAGGTTAAAGCCAGAAGGACCTGGGTTCCAGTCCTTAATTTACCGCTTACTAGTTTTCTTCATTTTCGTAAGGTGCTTAACCTCCTGCAGGCTGTTTTCTCTTTTGTGCATTGAGGACTACGTTACCTACTTGGCAGGACTGTAAGACCAAACGAGAATGTGCAGTTTGGGGTTTGCTAACCTGATTTGGGGTGTGTATTTTTTAATCTTCCCTGAGTATCGGAGCTTTCCTGCAGACCATGGTGGCCCATATAGACTCAGAAAACTGACACTTGGCTTGAGTGAAACTGTCAGCTTTGTGCCTGGTCCAGGATACTTAACAATGGCCATATCCTGGCCTACAGCGGATCATTAAAACACATCCCAACACTTTGCATCATTTAAAGTCAGTTTCAACCTGGCAATTACCACGTACAAAATTCCTCACGCTGCCTGGGAACAATAGCTCACCGTTCCCTGAATTCCTTTAGCTTTTGCTTTAAAGACCAGTAGCCTATCCATGCATCACTTTCTTATTTCTCTTTACCTTTAAAACTGCCAGAAGTTTGGTGAATTCATTAGCTAATTCCTTAATAACTGAAGACGTGTAATCCACACTTGCTGATTTGTCCCTGAGTGGTTGTCAGGGTGGCCTCCCGGCAAGAGCTGTAGCCCCATGGCCCTCATTACTTCCTGCCTGTCCATTCCGCCCACCTCCCTGCAATGGCCATGTTAAAGATTGATTTCACAAAGTAATTTGGTGGGGGTTTCAGATACCTTCACATCACTCGCTTCCTTCTTGTCTTTCCCATGTTACTGACGTGGGGTGTTTCTGTTATTGCCTTTGCTTATAGCTGCTGGTCCAGTTCTTTCTGACTTCCTACCGCCAAGCATGAATGTCTCCCTTTTTGCCCGGATTGCCCACAACCTTAATTGATTCTGCCTCATTTCCTTGCAGGAGCCAATCTTAATTCCCCAGACTCCTGCCTCTGAGCCAGTCCCCAGTAAATCCTCTTCCCCTGCTATCACGGCTCTAGCACCACCAGCTAGCAGATTGTTCAGGGACTTTGGAAAAAGCCATGAGCTTATTACCAGTCTGAGGCTCTGATGCTGAGGGGGCTGGTTGTCACCAATCAGATGTCGGCTGGTGTTACATTCATCCTCCAGCTGTCACAGAGCACAGGCAGGGCATGTACGGGTCAGACGGCTGCTTCTGGTTTATCGTGCTAACCAGGTCCTACGGTCTCACGGTCCTACAACATCACTTGGTTCCAAAGGCCCCAAAAGATGGGTAGTGGCCTTCTAAGCCTTCTGGGAGATGCAGATTAGTTGGATAACCTCAAATTATTGTCAAATCTGACTTTGTCATATAAGCCCTCTGAAAAGGACATCTAAACTCCCCCTACCCTTATAGATAGGGTGGCACCCACAAATGAGCTATGTCACTATAGCAAACCATCTTTTCATTTCACGCTGTATACTACCTATAAATTTACAGATTAAAACAAAATTTTAATTTGCAAAAGGGCTAATGCAACGTAAAGGCTCCTGAACTGTGCATCAGGACAACTGTGTCCCAGTGCTGCTTCAGCCGCTGGCTAGCTGTGTGTCCCCAGGCAAGGTGGCTCCCTCTCTGAATTGCTGACTCCTCATCTGTTAGAGAGGAGGTCTCCTGAGGCTCTGCACTGGGCCTTGGGTTGAGAATTATTAATATTATCATGACCACAAGTTACTGACCCAGCCTTTAAGGTAGTATAAGAAAAGGGAAAGGGGAGCACATAGCAGAAATACAAAGACACTGTCATATTACAAGAAATCAAGTACATAAATTGTGAAAGTCATGGTTTTTTTGTGCTGCTGCAGTATAGAAACCACAATAGTGTCAACAAAATACCAAACGAAAAGCATCCTTTATTATCTCTCCTACAGTTATGGTCCCTCACTCCTGTTGCTCCCCGCTTGGCTGAGACATCCTGGGAGAGGTGACCAGAGTTGGGCAAGCGATGGTCAGAGCCCACTATTGCAGGGCACCCCTGCCCACCCAGACATTTCAGTTACACTGCTGCTGGCCCTGGCCCTGGTGCTGGGTGTAGCACAATCACGTGGTTCCCATGGTGGGGCCTGGGCCATCTTCGTGTAAAATGACAGTCACAGTCTTGACCTGCCACCTATTTGATTAATATCTGAGGGGATATAACCCACCAAACTAGGATACACAAATCTTTTCTAAACAATAAGGGTAATGCATTTATAGATGCCTCAGCAGCTTTAGGGACCAGCAAGGATAATCCAGGTAATGACACTGCCTTCGGCTTAGCTGCACCTCTGTTTGGCCCTGCTCCATCAGGCCACATTTGGTGGCCATGTGGTCCTTTGCAGCCCTCAGGGCCTCATGCCCTCAGGGCTTCTCTGGTTGGGTCCCTAAGGCCTGACACTTGCTGGGGAGGGGGCTGCAGTCCTCTCCAAATCCCCCAGGGTGCTCTGAGGACGCTTGCTCAGGGCATCAGTATCCAGGTTTCCAGGGTGGCTTGGGACAAGCTGGGCAGGTGGCACTGGGGTTGTCGAGGCTGTAAAGTAAAGCTGAGGGTCTGCAGCCTGGGGTTGTTAAATAGATCTCCTCTCCTCGGGTGATATTTGTGCTCTAGGCTGACGGGCCAGAGCTCTTCTGGAGGTGGAAATGCTTCTGGCCCTCTGGCCCTTCACTGCTCTCGCAGCTCCTGCCCACAAAGTTAATTCCTCCTCCCTTGGGCTCCACAGGCTTTGCTTATACACTGGCATTTTAGTGACAGTTCACGTATCTGCCCACCTTCCACCTGTGAGCCCATCTGAGGCAGCCACCGAGCCTTATTTTTGGAGTATCATTTTATTATATTGTTGTGTTGTATTGTACCAGGTCATGTTGTATTATCCCCTGGTACCTGCCACCGTGCTTTGTACACAGCGTACAGTGACCTTTCGATGACATGGAAGAGTTGTGGGTCATCCTGACTAGCAGGCAGTGGCTGGACACAAAACTCCTATGAGTTCCACAGTCATTGTCTTGTACAGATGGATTATTTTGCATGAGATTTATAGATTATTAACAATAATGCTTTACATTATGACTTCATCTGTCCAATTCATCTTGCGCATTGCTGCCAGGCAATAAATTACCCTCACATCATCGTCAAACAGGCATTAGCTTACAGCTGAGGTCATTTCTTCATCGTTTGTCTGCCCCGGGCATCCCCCAGGGCCCTCCCAGCTTCTCCTCGGCCTGTCAGAGGAGAATCAACCCCTGGAGATCATTCCATGCCAACCTTTCTTTCTGTCCCAGATGAGCCTGGCGAGGCCACCCTGGAGGTCACCTTTAGAGCTGGGAGGTGACCTGACTTCCTGTTTCAGCCTAGCAGCCACCACCCCCACGCAGAGCAGTACAGGTGGACATTGCTGCCACTTGCGTCTTCTTCCTCCAGCCCTTTCCGGGGTCGGGGGAGGCTCTCACTGCCGCTCCCCAATGTGGAAGTCCTCTTGCCTTCACTCCGTCCCCTTGCAGGGAGGATACCCCCGTGGGCACACTGCCTGGGATGTGGCTTCTCCCAGGCAGAGTTCGAGCCAGGCACCACTGCCCACACCACTGCCCATCCACTTTACCCCAGCACCTGGAGGCTGCATGGATGCTAAATGCTTCTTCCTCCCTTGACTCCAGGCGGCTCTAAGCAGAGGACAAGCATCAGTGGGCAACACGTCCAGAGGTCCACAGCGCCACTCAGTCAGTTCACCTTAATGAAAAACGAGCCATTCTCCAAACCCCGTTGTTCCCAGGACGCCCCTTATCCCTCCACAGCGTACTAGCAAGTGATATGCACAGACAGGAATGGGAATTAATTCACTGAAGAATGTCATTTTAAATAGTATTTGTGGATTTTGTTCCAATTCTAAAACACATAATCATTATTAAAATTTTAGAAAATATAGTCAAGTTTAAAGAAGAAAATTAAAATCACTCTTAATCCCACCGCCCAGAGATCGGTGCCTTTTGCACTAACTCTCACCTTGTCCTTCCCTACCCCCACCAACGTGTGCACACGTGGACACACGCACTGACCGTACTGATTGGAGACTTTGATATGCTCTTGTCAATTAACACGGTGTCAGGGCCGGGCGCGGTGGCTCACGCCTGTAATCCTAGCTCTCTGGGAGGCCGAGGTGGGCGGATCGTTTGAGCTCAGGAGTTCGAGACCAGCCTGAGCAAGAGTGAGACCCCATCTCTACTAAAAATAGAAAGAAATTATATGGACAGCTAAAAATATATAGAGAAAAAATTAGCCGGGCATGGTGGCGCATGCCTGTAGTCCCAGCTACTCGGGAGGCTGAGACAGGAGGATCACTTGAGCCTAGGAGTTTGAGGTTGCTGTGAGCTAGGCTGACGCCACGGCACTCACTCTAGCCCGGGCAACAAAGTGAGACTCTGTCTCAAAAAAAAAAAAAAAAAAAAAAAAAACAAAAAAAAAACACGGTGTCAGGAGCACCGCTTACCTCACTAAGTATTTTTCACATTTCTTCTCACCCAATCTCTAACTGAATGGGACTCCCCTCCTACTGAAGGCCCGCCCCACCCACACTTCCAGCCCACCCCTCTGGCCTTGCTTGTGACCCTCCCCTGACTGCAGAGGAATGAGCCAGGGGTGCTCCAGGGGCGTGGCTGCACCTCCTCCCCTCCCCCGGGCTCCTTGGCCCTATCTCCTGCTCCGGAAGTCGGAAGTCGACTATTCATGGCCTTTACCAGCAGAAAACCCTGACACCAGAGTCTACTTTCTCTTGCTGTCTGCCTCCGCCCCCCTGGCACTCCTAAAATCCTTCCCCTAGGGCCAGGCCCCAGCTAGTCTGTTCTCCTGGGATTCCCCAGGGAGGCTGGGAGGCCTGAATGTCTTTTGTGAAGCTGCAGGCAGAAGGGTGAGGGCTGTGAAACTTCCAGGCTCCTAGGGAACCTCCACATGTGTGGCCTGGAGCCCCCGCAGGTGAGGAGCCGTGAAGGCAAAGGTGGAACATAGAATCGTTAGAGGCATATGAAGTAATGCCAATGGCAGGGAGATTAAAATCTGTGAACCTTCAAGACGCCACTTTTTATTTCAGTGACTCTCTCAACAAATATGTCAATATGGATCCGTAATATTTAATCCAATATTCTGCTGATGTTTAATTATATATTCATTTTTGTAGAGAAAATTCTCCCCATTCTTATGGTAAATGCATGGCCGTTTCACCCCATTACCCCGAGAGGCTCCATGGCCCTCTTGTTTAGAGCAGCCGAGGCTGCAGTGCTGGTCCGTGGACGGCCCCAGCCCCCATGGGCCCGCTCACTGACACAGCCTGGCGGGCGTCCCAGACTGCAGCCTCCGCTCATGCTAGCAGAGCGCAGGGTCAGCACCGTGTGCGGCGCTGGGCAGCTGGTGCGGTCCTCAGAGGAGCCCCACAGGGTCATCACACGCATCCTACATTTCACAGATTTCTGTATTTACTATACCAATTTTTCACAAGTGCAAATAAAGGGTCTTGAAGAAGGGGCACCTTTTTCTGATTCACACCGGTCCCCAGAAGGGCTAGCAGGGGGTGTCCCTAGGTCAGACTAGCAGTGGAATTGTCCACATACTCCATCCCCTCGGCTGTCCTGAGCAGGGCAGGCGTGCTGAGGAGGTAGGCCAGTTGGCCACGGCAGGACATTCAGGGGTCTTGCTTTGGCCTTGGGGTGGTGCCCACAGCCCAGGCCTGAGCCTCAGGGTTTCCGCTCCAAATGCCTAGAGTACGTGGTCCCTAGAGGTGACCAGTGCCTATCCCCCTGTCCAGGTTCCCAGAAAGTGGGGCCAGCTCAGCTGTGAGCAGCAAGGGAGCACAGTGTCAAAGGGCCCCAAAGCTCGGGTTGAGTGGTCAGCATTTCCACTCCCCAAAGGACAGACAGCTACGGGAGACTCCAGAGTCAGGGCCGGAGCAGCCAGTCAGCGAATAACCCCAGTGCACTGTGGTGGCTCGTGGGCCATGTTCGCAGGGTACAGACCTGTCAGTCAGAGGGCATGGGCCAGTCCTCCCTGGGTCAGGGCCAGAGACACCAGCTTGCCTGCCCTCGGGTCCCCGTACAGACATCCTTGGAAGGATATAGCAGGGGCGTAGGGCCCCGCCTTCCTCTGCACCCTCACAGTCAGCGCCCCCACCCCTCACCCGTGTCATGAGACCCATCTCTTCAGTCACGTGTCCAGAGGTGTCCTAGCTTTCCCAACAGCTGTGCTCACCCCTTCCGTGTAGGTTTTGTCTCGAGAACATTGTCATTTCCCTGGCTCCCGTGTTCTCGGGGCCGTCCTCACACTTGCCCTCATTTTTCCCTCCTGAAGAGCTGCTTGTGGAGCGTGTCAAGCGGGCTCTGGGGAAGAACATTTCAGAAGTGATCTGAACAGTCTCAGGGGAGGAGCAGACAGCGGAGACTGCAGCCAGCCCTGTGTCCCCTGTCCCCACTCCCAGATAGGCGCCCTCAAGGCTGTGTGTATGTGAGTGTGTGAGAGGCAGGGAAAAGGAGAGACCTGGGAGGACTGACAGACAGCAACACGCCTGAGGCCTGGGGCTGCAGACAGACAGACACGGGAACAGCAGGAGCCCCCCTCATTCCCCCATCCTTCCCCCAGGATCGCTGGAGTGCAGTGCATGACTGTGCCTGGCTACTCCAAGGGCTTTGGCTACCAGACGGGGCAGAGCTTCTCTGGGGAGTTCGACCACGCCTGGAATGCTGTGTACCTGGAGGGAAGATGGCACTTGGTAGACAGCACCTGGGGCAGTGGCCTGGTGGACACCACAACCTCCAAATTCACCTTCCTGTGAGTACAAGCTTCGGGGTCTGTCTGCCGGGTGTCCGGTCGGTGGAAATGGAGGAGGCAGCAGGTGGGGAAGGCCAGGGAGGATCTACATGCAGTGCGCCTGAATCCCCGCTCTGGCTCCTCACAGCTCCCTCCACCAAGGCACTAAAAGCCTCCAGCACTTGCCCACAGGCCTCATGCAAAAGGAAAGGCAGGGCGAAGATGCTTCTTTAATTGTTGGCAGGTTCCCTACTGGTTTATGGTCTACTGACTGTTTCACCATGTGGGGATGCCAGAATGTTCTCCTGCTGCTTTGCCCAGACACCAGGCACCTCCTCCTCTCTGGGCCAAATGAGACCATAGCACATCTCCAAGGAAGGGGCTGTGGATTTGTGGGAAGCGATGCCTCTGGTGGTGCGGGGTCACTGTGAGCCACGTGGGGCAGGTAGCTGGGGCGCAGGGGATGGGAAAAGAGCTCTGGCCAGCCCTGGCCTTAACTAAGGCCATGCACAACATTATTCATGGAACATGATGTCCACCAGCAGCTCAGATCCCTTTCTATTCAGAAAAGTGAGTGTGCACTCTCTGATTTTTGCAGCTTAAATCTTGGCATTCCCACACATGGGACAAATACAAGCCGTGTGCACACACACCCTACACACGGGGCTCGCATGCTCACAGATGCCTCCTTCACCTCCATTTCTCTGGACACTGCTCTCCCCAGATGGAGTGAAGCCTCCCCCATCATGGGATGAACCTCCCCATTTTCGTCTTGAACCCCTTCGCCGACCTCCCGAGAGCCAGCCCTCAAGTCGGCCCCAGGGAGCCACAGAGACAGATGGGGTGGAGGCCGTGCCTTCCCACACCTCCACTGCCCGGCCCCTGGTCTGTGGGTTGTGCCTCTGCTCAGATTTCTGTTTGTCTTTGAGAGCAGGGAGCCCAGTCCCCCGGACACCCCAGGTGCTAAGAGCAGGCCACGATTTCAGGCCTCAGACCCTGCCTTGGCTCCAATTTCTGGAAGCATCCACTGAGGAGGAGTTTCCAGTGTCCATGTTAGGATTTCCATCTGAGGTGTCGATAGGACCCCTCCTGTGGGTGTGTTGGCCAAAAGAAAGCCCCTAAAGATCCCCTGTTGGCCCCACCTCCTGCACAGAGCCAGGTACGGGCTGACCCCACATAACTACTGACCAGTTTGTCCTCTGCTCCAGCTACAACGAATTCTACTTCCTTACCCATCCTGCTCTGTTCATCGAGGACCATTTCCCAGACAACAAGAACTGGCAACTGCTGAAACCGCCTCAATCTCTGAGGCAGTTCGAGAACAACATGTATCACAAGAGCGAATTCTACAACAAGGGGATGCTGAGTGCCCACCCAGAGACTTCCGTAATCAGGACAGGTGAGCCCAGAGCAGGTGGCAGGCTGGTGCGCCGGCGGCAGGGGCAGAGCACTCTGTGCTGTGCCTCCGGGAGCCCACCTGAGGCTGCCCTGCCAAGCCCCCCGTGTGGCCATGGGTGTGGAGGTGTGCGGCAGCTGCTGAGCAACCAGGCCATCAGGCCATCAGGGCAGGGCATGGCCATGGGCCACATGGGCAGGGACAGAGGCTCACTCACACTGGCATAAACCAAGGAGGGGACGTGTCAGAAGGCTGCAGGTTTCCCAGCACCGAGGGGGCGGCGCACAGCCTGGCCTGTCACAGAGCCGGTGCTGGAGGCTCTCGAGCTGGTGAGTGTCTGTCAGCGCACGCAGGGAAGAGGACTGCCTCCGCCCCGGCTGCACGCGGCCTCCTGGCTGAGCCGCCCAGCAGAAGCCACTGGCCCACTGTGTTCTCCTCCAAACTCCTGGCAGAGAGAGCATGTGGTCCCAGCAGTCGGATCTGTGTGTCGGTCACGGAGTGAGGTCAGGGAGCAGCAGAGGTCTCCTCAGAGAGGTAGGGGTGGTTCCACCCAGGACAGAGGATTGGGCAGCTTCCTTAAGGACGCAGCCACTGAGCTTGGTCTTAGGAGGTGGAGAATAGGTGGGTAGTCAGGGGTAGATGTGTTCTAGGCAGTGAGAGGGAGGAGGGGGCACAATAAGCCCCCCACTTCCAAACTCAAGCATCCCAAATGAGCACTGGGCTCCAGAAGGCTTGGCTTGGCCTATCCGGTGCCCGCTCCCTGGAAGCAAGACCCAGCCTGTTCCAGCCGGCTTCCCTGGGGGTGGGCAGTGCAGGACGAGGAGCTTAGCTGCCTCCTGTGGCTGGCCTGGGCTGGCATCTGCCCCTCCCCCACAGGGGCCATGGCATCTGTGGGGATAGCCGGGGGGCCAGAACTGTGTCGTGAGAAAGCAGGGCTTTCTCTAGAGGACTGTCTCTTATGCTTCTCCAAGGCCCCAGGGCCAGGCACACAGCCTGGGCCCACTGCAGGGCTCAGTGAGTTGGGCAGCCCACACCTCAGCCAAGGACTGCCTGTCGGCACGGTCTCTGCCACCGGGAGGTCCCGGACAGGAGGCCTGAGCTCACACTGGCCGTTGGGGTGGCCTGAGGGTGGGCCCAGAGTGTTGGGGCAGCAGGGGAGCACAGGTGCCCCCAAGTTAGTTCCAACTGATCTGTCCCTTCCACCGCGCAATGGATTCCTTAACCAGGTTGCTGAGCTCTTGCGTACTCTTCAAAACTGCAAACACCTGGCAGCTCCTGCTGCTGAAATAACAGCGTGAGGGTGCTCACTTTGAGACTTTCTCTGCACGTGCACCGGAGGGAGAGCCTGTGCAATCTGGTACTCCAGGCCATGGCACCACAGGAAAGAATCCACCAGGCCACCGCAACGTCAAACTAACATCGTTGGGTTGAGTTTGCCTTTTCAAGAGACATAAAAATATAAATATCAGACTTTTGAATTTATAGTGTTCTAAAACTTGATTCCATATTTGTGGTACACATGTAAGGAACATTTCTTTGCAGTAGCTAGTTGTGCTAAGAGTGGGGATGAGAAGGAAACAGAAGAGGGAAACTGAGGTGGGCACAAGGAGGGGAAGGAAGAGGGTGCCCAGATGGGGGGATGTGAAACCAGCAGGATCCAAGAGAGAGCTAAGGGGGGGGCATGGGAAGGAGGCAGCAGGGAGCATGGGAAGGGGCCGAGGGCTCCCACAGAGGGCCCCGAGGGGTCCCTGGCCATTCATTTCAAGTCTTCCTCATCACCCAGCACACCTTTGGCAAGAACCCTCTGGGCCAGGCACCATGACCAGGCACCAGGACGTGGCAGGAAGTGAGACAGGCTGGCCCCTTCCCCAAAGAGCCCGTAGCCCAGCAGGGAGGGCAGACATTACACAGAAGAACTCACCCGATTAATTACGACAGTGGTAAGTTCTCTGGAGGAAAGCCAAGGCCAGGGAAAAGGCTTCCAGGGAACTCAGCCTCACCGGAGGGGTCCGAGTAGACTTCTTTGCTGTCCGGATTTTATGGTGAGGCCTTATCCAGGCTTGGGGGAGGCAGTGGGGAGGGGGGGCCTGAGGTGGAAGGGGTGTGGCCCTGGAGGATCTGAGAGGATGCCCTGGCACTGGCAAGGCAGGAGACAGTACTCTCCATGGGTCTCCAGTTTGAGGGGCTCAGAGTGAGCCCGGGACTGAGCAGGTGGACGTTTGCACAGGAGCCTTCGGGCTGCTGCGCGGGGTGCTAGGTGACGCTCCACAGTCAAAGGCGAATGGCAGGGGGATCTGGACCTCATGGCGTGGGAAATATTCACAACCAGCTCTGATGTAAGACGGAACAGGACAGGACTGTGAGCAGTGGAGGCTGAGACAGCCTCTGCCTGCTGAGCTGGTCTAGAAGAAGCGAGAGGAGGGGAAGGTTTCCACCTAGCGGATAGCAAGCCTGTTGATCTTGGTCACTTTCCTTTGGAGGTTACCATGGAGCAGATGTGGCTGAAGGCAGGCACCTCTGCCTCCCCAGCGAGAGCGTCTGAGCCCAGGCCAGGGAGAGGTTCCTAGTGCGCATGGCTCACACAGCCTGTCTCCTTCCTTTGCACTCACCAGTGAACAGGGTCGGGGGGTTGCTGAGGCTGGCAGCAGGTGACCAGCTTCTGAGAGAAGGCAAGGTCAGGCTCTCAGAGAATCCACTGCTCTTCCTCATGGTCCTGGGAGCCAGGGAGAAACAGATAGGTGAGTCCTCATGGGCTCCAAAGACCAGGGAAGTGACCATTTATCCCTGAAAATCAATGACCAGGACAAAGAAAGACAAAACTGCAGGGTAAGGGGAGAGACAGAGGGAGGGGGGATGCAAAAGACCCTCCTGTGCACGCACTGACCCTTCAGGGTCCCATTCCAGAAACATGGCTAAGGCACAGCTAGGTGAGAAGCAGGGGGTAGGGGAGGTGGGGAGCAGGGAAGCACCCCACCCCAGCCCCCTGAGCACAGTCTCCTGGAGTGAGGCCGTTCCACCTAGATTGGAAGGTCGTGTGCTGACATGACAGCTGTTGGTACTGTAACAAACAGACGCTGGAGGGAGCAGTGTGTAAGCAAGAGCTGGGGCTTGGGGGCGATGGTGCCCTTCTCTCCTTGGTCCTCTCTGGAACCGGACAGCCTTCATCTAACGGGAATCAAAGGGCACATTTTTCTTGACACCCCGCCCCCAGCTTTCAGCTCGCTCAAAGAGATCCACCTAAAGGGGTAGAGGAACCCTTCCAAGGGTGTGCCGCAGCCGGCTGGTATTGTGTGCAGTGATGTCATATCCATGGCTTAAAATCACCCATGGTGAAAGTATTTACACCACAGAAATGGGAAATGCTGCAAGCGAAGGCTCTTTTTCCCCCAGAGAGACAGTTGTTAAATATTTATCAGCACATCAGCACGTATTGGACCCATATCTCCTGACCCCGACTTTCTCTCCACAGTGAATGGGAAGGCCACAGTCACCATCGAGAGCTGTGCCCCAACGCTGTTCATGTTCATGCTCAACGGCAAGCAGGAGCACGGGCTGCTGAGCTTCAGGAAGAACGGGATGAAGCTGGAGGTGTACCCTCCAACCATGGGCACCCACAAGCTGCAGATCTTCGCCAAGGGCAACTCCGACATCTACAGCTCAGTGCTGGAGTACACGCTCAAGTGCAACTACGTGGACATGGGTGTCCAGCTGCCAGCTGAGCTGCACCAGCCCGTGGGCCCCAGCTGGTTCTCAGAGCAGATGGGCATCACAAAGCCCTCTCACCCTGACCCCCTCATCCACACCAGCGATGGGCGCTGCTCTATCAGCCTCGGCGTGGAGGAGGGCATCAGCGTCCTGGCTTCCCTGCATGGAGACGACGGCCCCATCACCGAGGAGACGCAGCGGCGCTACATCTTCCAGCTGCACCGGGAGAAACGGGTAGAGCTGAAAGTCCAGCTGCCACATGCTGGCAAGTTTGCCCTCAAGATCTTTGTCAAGAAGAGGCAGGAACCAGGAAACTACGTCTTTGTCTTCAATTATCTCCTGTGCTGTGCCAACACCAAGGTGAACTGGCCCGTGTTCCCTGAGAGCTTTGGCAACTGGGGGCAGGACAATGAGCTGCTGGAGCCCCTGTCGGGTGTGCTTCCTGCCAACCGGAACGTCCCATTCAAATTGAAGCTGCATGGTATTGCCAAAGTCCTGGTGAAGGGGCAGGACACGTGGCCCCTGACCCTGAACCATGAGGGCTACTGGGAGGGCAGCTGCAGCACAGCTGGCTGCCAGGAAGTGTACGTCATGGTGCTGGAGAACGCCAACCACAACTTCTACTCCTACATCCTGAAATACAAAGTGAATGCCCAGTGAGGGCCTGGGCCTCGGTGTACCCTCCAGAGGGCCAAGGCCAGGCCTGCCTGGGGAGGGCCCAGAGGCAGTGCAGAGAGCCCTGGGCACCACTGAGTCTGCATGCAATCACTTCTAGGCCTCTGCCTCAGTGTCCCTGCTCTGCCGCAGGAGCTGTGATATTTACTTTCTGAAGGCTTCACTCCGTTGTCGCCCTGGCCAAGGGGACAGAGGCAAAGGCTCTTTAGAAGAAAAAGGTGCTATGTAAATCCAAGGTATTGTAAACTGTACACCAGCGCCCAGATGCCCCCTTCTCGTGTTAATGCTGTTGTGTTGTTATAGGGTTGATATGGGAAAGCAGGGATATTGCCCAGGCTAAAAGCTTTTCACATGATGCTTAGAGAATGCTCCTCCATGCCCAGGGGGGACATGATTTGCAAGGCTAGGTCATCCTTGAATCGCAGAGCCCCTTTCAAGTAGCCTGACCGTGTTTCCCGACAGCTCCAGGCCCCCAGGGAATGTCGGACTATCATCTCCTCCCAGATCTGACCGTCTTCTGCATTCCTGCTGCCTTTTCATTAGCTGCTTCTTGTTCCTCAGGAGCCCTAGGAGAAAGGTGTGGAGAGGACGCTTGCCGACCCACAACTGGCTGGAGGCTGAGCACCTCCACAGTCCCTGTGCATAGCTGGGAACGTGACAACCAGAAGGTGTGAGGAGACTCCAAAGAAAGAGCAGCCAGTGCCCACTGTGGGTGTCCTTGTGGAAGGCCAGGGGATGGAGGGACACTGCTGGCTGTCCTGCAGCCTGAGTCTCAGGGTACGAGACCTCTGGCTCTGTGCTCCTAGAGGAGTGTGCAGGAGAGCGAGTTCAGTCTCAGGGTGAGGGTGCCCCCAGGCCCTCTCAGCCCGACCCCTGCCTCTCCCCTCACAGGAAACCTGTAGATAACCCTAAGTAAAGGCCCCTCGGAGACCAGGTGAGTGAGTAGTGAGTAGAGCGACTGCAGCGGAGCCAGTGAGACTTGCAGGGTAATGGGGCTCTGCCTGCCCCCACGGTCTCTACCAGCAAAGCCATGGCTGGGGAGACCTCCAGCGACATGGGAACAGTTTTTGTGCTTGTCTCTGAGAAAAAGGCCTATCCCATCTCCCTTCCTCCCTTTCTCTGAGAAGAGAGACCCTGCCGTGCAGAGCCCGCCTTCTGCAGGGACAGTTCAGAGCCTCTTGCTTGCTTAGGCCGGGCCTGAGAAGCCTGGCAGAGCAGCTGGCCCTCAGCAGCGCCTGGAGCTGGTGTTGCCATGGCAACGGTGGAAGGGCTGGCTCCAGCAAGGGCAGCCGGGAGGAAAGGACAGAGAGAGGCCCCTTGTGGCCGCTGCAACACCATTCCAGCACCCGGACACATTCTGGGGTGATCCCTGCCAACCTCCCGGCTTCTCCAGCTCTGTGGTCCCTGTCTATCTCAGCTCCCCATCCCTGAGAGTCGGCACCGCCTGGCCCCTCTCCCCGCTGCCGCTCCACTTGCCCCTCTGCTCACCTACCGCCAAGGCCAGCCAGGATCCTAATGCCTCCCCCTCTGCATTCACATCTGTGTTTCCAACAAGTGCTCAGGGGACACTTAGTAAGTGCCAGGAGCCGTGCTAGATGCTGCGGCTACAGAGGTGAACCACAGCGGCCCAGCCCCTGCCTTCCAAAGCTCAGGGTGGGAGGACTGCCAGGCAGCAAGCAGCAGCCTCCCCTACCCAGCCCATCTGAAGTTCCAGGCTCCCACCACTTCAGTCTGTCAACTCCCTGGAGTCCCTCCCCACAAAGTCCCTACCACTCAGCATGGACCTGGCCCAAAGCCAGCTCACAAGGGTGCCCATCCTGCACCAGGCTGGGGGGCCTTGAGCACAGGGGGCATGCCTCCTGGGGAGCTGACCTGCCCTAGTCTGGTCCAGTGCCCTCTGACAGACTCTGCCACCTGGCCGGCACCCTGTCAATCATGCCTGAAAAATGCACACAGGCCCTCGAGACATAACTGATATGCACCACCACAGGGAAACAAGGGGAGTTTTTACACCCTGAAAACAGCCTTTTCACACACCTTTGATTTTACAGGCTGAGAGAAATGTGCTGTGTTTCATCAAAATAGTAAGTGCCTTCTATGACACATGTCACTCACTGGACCCAGCGCTGGCCTCACGGCTAGTCCTGCCAGGGACTTTCTAATAAAAGATATACCTTTTGATATACAATATAATTAATCGGTACATTCTGATTAAAGGATGCCACCCAGCAAAACAGGAGCGATCCCCGGTACCAGAGAGGGAGGCCCCGCCCCTCCCTCTTCATTTAACCAGGCGCCCCCTTTGTAAAGACAGCTGTAGGCGCAGTCAGAAAAATCACCTGCATTTCTTTCCTACCGAAGTAAAAATACATGAAACGAAATCCAGTCTTCATGAATTTTTACACGCATGCTGCTCAGAGTAGAAATTCGGGATTGCATTTTGAAGGCTTTTATTCAAATCCCCATCTTTGTTTCCCGGCCCACGAGTCCCAGCGGCCGGTGGAATGACTCGGGCGCACCCTGGTGGCCGAAATGCGGCGCTGCGGGCGCTGCTCACCTCCGCGAAGCCGCGGATTTATGCAGAACTTGAAAAATACTGTTCAGATGTTTATGTTAAAACCACTGGTGCTTTCTCGTGGCTTCTCAGCGCTTCCTCGTGTACATGGAGCACGTCTTTGCCACGCACAAACTGTGAGAGGAGCCTGGGGGCCTGCTGGCGTGGTGAGAAGACGGAATGTGATAGGAATTAGGAATGTTTTGCCCGGAAATCCCTTCTTGAAACAGAAACACTGGACATAGGACTGGTTGGGACGGCTTTGACCACGCTCATTGCTATACCGGTGAAGCATTGAAACTGCTCAGACTCAGAGTACACTTGCTCGCAAGTCCCAGGATGGCAGCCCCTAGGCCACAGGGCAGACAGGTGTCCGGGCACATGAGAGTGGGGGAGGGCAGGGGCAGAGGGGCTGCAACCACAGCTGCAATTAACTTCTTTTCAGCTTGTTTTAAAAGTGCCACCAGCACAGCTGGACTTCGTTTTCAATCTGATTATGATCATTGTGAGGTCCCCATATGTTACATTGTCCCACCAGGACAAACTCCTCACAGCCTGCTGAGATTAAAAGGAAATAAATAGATTAATTGAAGCATGAAGGATTTAGGCTAGACATAAAGAACTATTTCCTGTTGTTAAGCAGGAGGAACAAGCTGCCAAGAAAGTTGGTGAAATCCTCTTCTCAAAGGACTTGAAAAGTAGAAGAGTTTTCCCAGTGCTCTGGTGTCTTAGATGCCACTGGGATGGATTAGGTTCTCTCCATCCCAATTAATTCTTAAAACACACTGGTTCGCCCACAGCAAACACAGGGTTGACGGGTATTGCCGGCTTGTTTGCTATTGACAACATTTTAAAGGTGGTGTGCATCTGTGGCCCACATTGGTTTATCTGAGGTCTATAATTTCTTTTCATTTGGAATAAGTAGTTGGAAACCTGAAGAGGTGATTACTTCTCATAATGTGTGCATTGAGTTGTGTGGGCCGGTGGCTGTTGAGTACGCTTTCCCCACATTGTTGCTGGTGTTGTTTTTCAATAAAATTTATATTCATTTTTATCCAACAATGTAATTATCGATTCATTCTTATCACTGCTCTCACAAGGTGTGGGGTGGGAAAAGAGGAAAAAGTGCTTTCATGTTCAAAGAGAGCCCTGGAAAAAAATCAATGTCCCAGCCATTTGAATGTGATGGTGAGATGCAAATGAATGTCAGGCAAATAGCTATTTCACATTAAAGAAAACATAATTAGGTTAGCTCCAGCCCTCTATGGCTCACATGCCTTTGAAGAACATGAAGGCAGTGTTTCTTTCATTGAATCTTGTTTAACTTGAAATTTTTTAAGTCAACCCTAATTTCTTTTTATAGTGGGAGGAAAAAAATGTACCAAAAATGCCTATCAGCCTAGGGGTTTTTTTGTTTTGTTTTGTTTTGAATATATATAAATATGTATTTCTTGATATTCATATACATGCAGAAACTTTCCAGCAGGTTACTTACAAGCAGATTATTCATAAATTAGACATGTAGAGAAATACAGAAAATGAAAATCTAGACACCTCCGAGAAGCTGCTGTAACCATGGAGACCATTCTCGTAGCTGTAGTGTGAAGGACAAAAAGAGCTTGTGTTCCCAAATCTGGCCTCGTCATGTCTCTCACTGCTAGATCCACAGAAATGAGACCCAGCATGCTTCTCCTCAGGAAGGAGGCGCGACCGCGTATTACAGGGAAGACAGAAGAAACAGTCCGCTGCACAAAAGAAGGAGTAACTCTTGAGTTATTAGAACAGTCTGAAAATGCCAACCCGAGGCTGGAAGGGATGACCTCCAACGTCCCTTCCAGTCCGGAGAGTTTGTGATGCCGTGTCTCTGTGAACAGATGCTGGCAGGCGGTGGGCCTGCGGTTGTCAGCGACAGAACATGTGAAGGGCCCTGCTGGGGAACATCTGAAGGGCCCTGCTGTGTTAAGAGCCTGCCCCTGGAGCCCCCGGCAGACTGCGCTGCTGGCTCCTCTCTCGCCTGAGGGCAAGGGGCTGGAGAAAAGCCCAGCACAGGGACCGGAGGGGAAGCAACAGCCTCCGACAGGCTGTTGGTTCTCTCTGATTTTGCAGGCAGGAATAGAGAATACTAAAAGTCAACTGGGACGTCCCCTTTTGATTGTCCCACAGGCATCTCTGAGTCAAAAGATGCTAAAATGAAGCCATCTTTCTCTCCCAAGTTTCTTCCAATTCCTCCTGCGCCCCCAATTCAGCAAATGCATCCCCATTCACCCAGATACCTAATTCAGACTCATAGTGGTCACTAGTGACTCCTTCACCCCCTGAGTAGTGAAATGAAATCCGGTCCCTTCTGGACGTGTCTCATGTCCAACCTGCTCTCCCAGCTCCAGCTCCTCTCGGTTCCCAAACCCTGCCGAAATGTAGGCCCTCGTCATCTCAGCTCCACTGATGGGATTGTTTCCTGTGATGAGACGAAGCCCACCTGCCCTGTTACTGTCCCTGCTGGCCTCCGGTAAAAGCACTAGAATGATTGGGTTGCATTCAGACAAGGCTTCCACGGATCCTTCCAGAAGAAGCTCACCACCTCTGGAGAAGGCCCAGCTGGTGTCAGGCACTGGTAGAAAAGGTAGGCCTTCAGACAAAAACTGGTTTTTATAGAGAATCCGGGCAAAGACCAGTCTCCCCCTTTTTTTCTAAAAAGACAAGGTGCCGAGATCCTCACTCCTGGGTGATGGTATGCAAGATGGTTCTTCCCATCACAGCCACGTGGGGAACTGTGGCAGGGTCCAGGGAAGAGCCCAGCCTGCAGGTGAACAAGATACGCCTTGAAGTCAGATTCTGCACGTCCGTGGCTCACAGATTACTTCCCTGCTGTCCTCCTAGGCCAGCAGCACACTGCTCACATGTCCAGGTGCGCCAGCTGGATCCCCTGGGGAGCAGACACTGACACACAGTCAGGAATGCAAACGTGTGCTGGAGGGCACCGCCTGTGAGAGGTAAAAGGGGAGGAACCAGGACTGGACAGAGAGACTGTCAGACCGTGGTGCAAATCTGACCAAGATCAGTCAACCCAACAGGGAGTTCCAAAGCAGAGATTTTTTTATTAGAAGAGTCCCAAGCTGTGCAGAAATGGCCAGGCCCTAGAGAACTCATTATGCTCAGCCACTGGCTAGGGGCTGCCTGGCAAGAGCTTGGCCTCAGTACAAAAGCTGAGAAAGACCCTGAAGATGCTAACAGCTGGAGACTCTCAGGTAACGGCACTCCTGGCCGTTAATCAGCAAGTGCTTTCCAGGAGAAACACCTGCACAGTGTGCAATTTGCCACACAAATTTATTTGCCTATGCTATAGGGGACTTAGGGAAGATTGGGTGAAGGCTCTGGGGCAGAGGCAGCACCATCAAAGCCATCTTGGATCCAGTGATCACTGGTGAGACTTCATGAGGTGGTTTGTGGAAGGGACAGAGCAAGGCTCCAGGTCTTGCTGCCTCTGTGTAGGAAGAACGCCCTCCACCGGCCTGCCTTCCAGGGGCTGCAGACTGCTTTGATGGAAAGCAGCTTCATTCTTCCTGCTCCCTTGGCCTCTTGCCTGCCACCCAGGGCAGCCTCAATGTGACAGCCAGAAGGATCTGTCCATGTTACACTCTTACTTAAAACCTGCCAGTGGCCCCCCATTGCTCCAGAATGGGGCTCAAACCCCTACTCTGGCCTTACATTGCTTTCTCTCTTTGTCTCTCCCCAAGGGCCCCCGAGCATAATTAATTAACTGCATGACACCAGGCAAGCCATGGACCTCCTGCCAGCATGCTTGTGCACACGCTGTCACCTCTTAACATGGGTGCCTTTCCCTCCCTCTCTCCCTGGAGAAGCCCTTCCTGGCCTCCCTGCATCGGGCCAGCCCCCCACTCTGCCAGCTCCTTCCAACTTCCAGCCCAGCGGAATCATCTGCCCGTCCTACGCGCTCACTCACCCTTTGTGGCTCCTCTGTTAACCCAGCACTTTCTACGAGAGTCTGATGGAGAAGGTGCTTGGAGGTTCTTCCTCTCATTGTGAATTTCTTGAACACACACACACTTTGGTTCTCCTTGTTGGCACAAAGTAGGTGATTGGTAAATGCTTGGCAAGTGTTTCCCTGGGAAAACTGAGAGGGGAGAGGACGATGGGGCCAGGGAAGTACCGCAGCTCAGTACCATTCACTGAGCACAGGTCAAAGCAGCTTTTCTGTATACCAGGACTGGCCCTTGGGCCTTTTTTCCCAACTCTGGACGCCACAGCCTGGACATTGCAGAGTTGAGAAGCCCAGATTCTCTCGGGGAAGGCCACACCCCAGGGAAGGGCTGGGAATGTGGGGTGGGACCACCACCCTGGAAAGGCTCAGGATGCAGTTAGTGGTGGTCTTCAAGGCAGTACGGGCCCCTTTACCAAGAATGGCTGTCCGGACTTATTTATGAGGCTCTGAAACAGGACAGACACTCCACAGCACGTGACCTGAATGTAGGCCTTCAGCTTGACCAGAGAAGAATGGCCACCCTGCCTGTGAAGGTGAGGGTGGTCAGAGACTCTTTGGCCGTGAACAGTTTTATGGAATTTTCTCTAGCCAGTTTGGTTTCTGCCCCAGATTTTCCCCCATGGCCCTGTTAGAAGGAGAGTCTATAACCTAAGCTCGATGCTTCTGTTTAACCCAGAGTAACACACAAATACAGATAAGGGCATCTGCCCATCCAGCCCACCCACCCATCCAGAGACCGCCAAACGGACATTTCCAAAGCTTCTAAAACCCCAGAAGAACCTGTGATCTCAGGAAAGAGCTACAAAATCGCAAATTTGGTTATTCAGGACCTAAAAGCATAAACATTTTCTGCTGGCAAAGCCTGAGTTTGTGGGACTGTCTTCAGGAGGGTTGCTATTTTGGAAAGCAACACTCAAAGCTCCTGGTTTCTTTGCACATAGTTGTCCTCCAGGTTGATCCTCTAAAGAGAAGCCCCTGCAGGATGAGGCATGAAAAAGACAGAGCTGTGAGGTGCTTGGTCATCCAATGGCAAAGCTGAGCCCGGAGGTTTGAGAACGAGAAGACAACCTGGACGGGGCATCCAGAGATATTTCGTCTCTCGGCTTAAACCAGCTCTCTAGCTGTTTGGTCCTTGCTGCCTGGAGCCCTGGGTTCAGAAGGATTCTGAGGTTACATCTGGGCTCAGGAAAGAGGGCCCTGATTAGCTAGTGATCCCTAGACACAGGGTTGGAAAGTGAGATGTGCCGTGTATTTGCCAATCCTGACTTAACGGCAGCTGAATCAGGGCTGAGACCAAAATAATGCAGAAGATTATTCAGACCAGTGGGGCTCCCTGGCTTCCAGCAAGCCAGCCCACCAACTGATACCCAGCCAGCTGCCAAACCGTAGGTCCAGGGTCCTCTGGAGGCGTCCTGACCATCGCTGGGCTCCACTCAACAAACATCCCACCCAGCTCAGAGCACACAAATATCACTCCAGGGAGAAGGAGCCCAGGCTGAACTTGTTTGCTCGTTCAGCCCCATGATTAAGCAGTGCCTTGCATTTAGAATAAGTGATCACTAAACTTTTGAAGTGAACATTGACTTGTCATTTCAAAAATGAAATAATAGATCACTAGGCTATGCCCATGGCTGTTGACCAAAAAGGTTGTTGAGTTACAACATCCTAGGTAGTCATTTCCTTGTTTTGCTCAGCGAAGAAAGCATACGCACAGCAGCGAACTTCTTTGTCTTTGCGGGAAATGTTTATTTACAGGAAGAAGAAAATCGCCACCTGGCTGCGAGTGCGCATGGTGTTGGCCTCCGGGAAACAACCAGGGCTTGGGCGGCCGATCTCTCAGAGGAGTGCCCTTCTCGGGGAGTCTGCCGCCCTGAGCTTGTGCTGGGATTGCTTTGTTTCCATCAGGCGGAATGGCTGACTGCCTCCGTGACACAAGGAATCAGCCATCACTTCGCCCCGGCTGTGCAGGGACCAAGGCGGTGACGCTCCGCTCCAGGGTGGCAGGGGCAACTGCGGAGAGGCTGGTGGCATGTGGACAGAGGAGTGGCCACAGCTGCAAATGCTCAAGAACAGTGACTAGTGACATGCAGATATCAGGAGTGAAGAGCCTCTGGTAGCTCCCGTGGGGGTGAAGGATGGCGATGAGGGAAAATGAGGAAGCATTTATTCAAAATGAAATGACTGCAGGATTACACATTGCCTGGTGAACACTTTGCTGATACATGTATCAGCGTGTATTTGTTTGCATGAGAATACTAAGGAGATCTGGACATTAATGTTGACCATTATATTATTAAAAATTAAATGAAGCCAAGACACTAGAGGCACTTGAAGGCTGTCCCCTCCTCTCATACCCTGGGTGACAGTCCCGCCCTCGGCACTGGGGCAGGTGTGGGCACCACGACCCCTGTGGTGTCCATTTCACAAGCATCAGATCCTCTTCCTCATCTCCCAGGAGAAGCACAGTGGAGAGAGCACGTGAACCTGATGGGGAAAGGCATCCACTCTGGCAGTAAAAGGTTCACTTGACATTTCTAAGGCTCAACAGAGCATTGAAAGTATGTTCCAAAAAGAAGCAAATGGAAAGATGGCCTCTTAGCCACTGGCCCCCGTTTGACTGAAAGCTGTCTTGCACGGTCAGGACCCATTAACGTGTGATGGAAGCCTCGAGTTTCGCTCCATAAACATCGATTTGACTTGGGGAAGACTCGCAGCCAACTGGGGCCCACCCTCACGGAGCTCTGGCTGGGGAGACCTGTGGCTCAGACCCTGTTTGACAGCAGACAGGACAGCGTGCACAGACGCTGCAGTCGGCTGCCGGCAGCCTAATCCCAGCTCGGCCATCTCCCGACTGACTTTCACAAGTCACTGAAGCTCCCTGTCTTCGTGTCCTCATCGGTAAAATAGGGATAGTCGTTGCACCCACCACGTAAGCTTCTTTTTTTGTATATGGGGATCAAATGAGTTAACACCAATACAGTCACCAGAAAAGTCCCTGGCACAAGGTAAGCACTCGGGAAGTGTCAGCTGTCATCACTACCACGTCCTCACCATCAGCGTTATGATGATGGTGACTCAAGCCCCCCATAAAATCACAGCAGTCACTGATTTTAGCCTCTAATTCAACACAGAAACCCGATCTCCAACACTTGGCCACCCTGCCTCTCCTAGAACCCTTCCAGGGGCCGGAACTCGCCATCCCACGAAGCAGCCATCCCATTACTGGACACCTGTGTCACAGGCCTTGTCTGTACGTAGCTGCCTTAAATTAGAGCCGTGGAGCCAACCCGCCCACTGGCTCGGTGAGCTTGTCTATTTATTCTGGGACCACCATATGGCAGGAGCCCTGAGTCACCAGTACAAAACCCAGCCCCAGTCTGGGGGTTCTGGCGACGGGGGAGAAGCAACCGCAATAGACAAGAAAGGGGACCCAAAGAGCAGAGGGAAAGAACCAGAAAACCTCCCATCCAAGACAGCCTGCAAAGCGGCTTCAAATCCCATGAAGAAAATTAATGGCTTAAAAAAATTAACAAAAGGTTTTTAAAAATACAATCTGCATACTGAATGGTGAAACCACCCCACACCCTGATATCACTTATCTCCGCAAACGTAGCCGTCTGGATTTTATCATCCAAGCAAAAACTGGAGGACTCTTCTCTGAGAAAACTGATCAAGAAAAAAGACCTGCAGGTACTATTTGTGGACAGCACCCCAGGGAGAGGCCAGGATTCCATGTGGCCACCTCCGGAAACCTGGCCGGTCAATCCTTCCACACACACACACAGTTTGCAAATGGCATTTGTGGTGGCTTAAAAAAATGCCCGTGAATTCTTTGGAGCTCCTGACTTCAAAAGGTAGAGCCGGATTCCCATTCTCTTAAGTGGGAGCTATACTTAATGACTCTTCTCACAGAATGTGGCAGAAACGATGGTGTGTGACATTCAAGATTAGGACATAAGAGGCATTATAGCGTCCTCTTATTCTTTCTCAGGTCACTTGCTCCGGCAGAGCCAGCTGCCAGGCTGTAAAGGCCCCAGGCACCCTCTGGAGAGGCCGCGTGTGAGTGGCTGAGCCCTCCTGCCCACAGCCATGTGTGGGGCTGTCCTGGAAGCAGCTCCTCGTGCGGATGCTGCAGCCCTGGCTGAGTCCTTGACTGGAACCTCAGGAAAGACCTGAGCCAGAACCACCCACTTAAACCATTCCTAAATTCCTGACCCTGGAACATTGAGGTCATAAAAGTATTGTTTGAGGCCGCTAAGTTCGGAGGTAATTTGTCACACTGTCATAAATAACTAATACAGCATGTTAGTTAATCTTAAACAAGAAAGGACTTCCAAAGATCCCCAGACTTGAGGGAAATGTTTGACCTACAGGAGCGAAGGAAGAGAACAATAATACTAACAAATACTGTCGGAGTGCCTAGTTTGTGCCAGAATCTGCTAAGGATTAAATTATTGAAGACATCATTTAATTAAATTTCCCAGGATTGTGGGACACTCACAGAGTGATGAATGAAAACAGATCGATTTCAAGGCTGATGATTACAAATTTCAGAGCACTAGAGACAAACAGGTTCCTCCAGGGATGAAATACTGCAAGTCACCTGCAAAGGATCAGGAATCAGAATGGGTTCACCCTTCACAGCAGCACTGCAAGTGAGAAAACGGGGGAGCCACGTCTTCACATTCTGCAGGAAAATATTTCCAACCTGCAGTTCTACCCTCAGTTCAAATCTCAATCAAGGGTGAAGGTAACATAAGAACATTTAATGCATTCAGGGTCTCAAAGAAAATCTACCTCCCACGAGTCATTTCCCTGGCAGAGTGCTCCACCCGATGCGGGCTGTAGACCAAGAAAGAGGTACTTCGGGGACCAGGCAACTCCTGCGCAAAGGAGAGACAAAGGGAATTCCTCGGAGAAGGTTAATGGAGGGTGTCTGGAGAATGGCTGTGCAGTGAGCAGGATGAACACAGTCCAGACAGGCACGGGGCAGACCTGTCCAGGAGGCATGTCAAGGGGAAAATAAAATGGGACTGATAAAGTGGTCACCTGATGCAGTTGATATTATTGAGGGAATTTTCTAGTGCCATGGAGAAGTTTGGAGGACTATTTAGTAAAAGATATGCAGAAAACTAAGCAAATGCTAACTCCATGTGGAAAACCTGTACAAAAAGGTAAATGTGACTATAGTATGCTATATGTCGCTATTTACATGGTCATGATAATGTACATGCTGAATGTTGACGTGTTAGACACAGCGTTTGCACATGTGACCACCATTCCAACCCCGCTCTCTCTTTTCCATCTCCCACTCAGAGGGAACAAATTCCCACCTTCTCTTAATAGTGCTTGGAAGATTTTTGTAGAGTCTTGCATATCTTTTACCAGATATATTTCTGAGTATTCACAGGTGTATTTTTGATGATGTGGTAAATGGTATCAATTTTTAAGTTCATTTTCTAGTTGCTTATTTCTAATCTATAGAAATAAAACTGTTAAAAAAAAGAAATAAATAAAACTGTTGTTGCACATTGACCTTGTATCCAGTGATTTTACTAAATTTACTTATTAATTCTAATAGTTTATAGGGAGATCCTTTTGGATTTTCTACACACAGAATCATGTTGCCTGTGAGTAATTTTTTTTTTCTCCTCCCTAGTCATTCTACCTTTTAATTCTTTCTCTTGTCTGATTGTGCTGGGTAGAAATCATGATGATAGTGGGTATTCTTGTTCCCAATCTCAGGATAAAAGTGTTCAATATTTCACCATTCAGGAGGATGTTAAACAAAATTTGCATGCTTGGAATAAACTCAACTTGGTCATACTATGTTATCCTTTTTATATATCAATGAATTTGATTTGGTAATATTTTCTTTAGGATTTTTACATCCATGTTCACAAGAAAGCCTGCACTTTTCTTTTTCTGAAGTGTCCTTGTCAGATTTGGTATCAGAGTTATGCTGGCCTTATAAAATGAGAAGAAAATTGTTTCCCCTTTTGTCATTCTCTTAAAGAGTTTGTGTAGGCTTGTTTTTTCTTTAAAATATTTGGAAGCATTCACTAGTGAAGCCATCTGAAACTCCTATTTTCTTTGTTGGAAGTTTTTCAATTACAGATCAATTTCTTTACATTGTATATGACACCAGATTTTCTATTTCTTCGTGTGTCCATTTTGTTTGCTGTGTTTTTGAAAGAATTTATTCATGATATTTACATTTTTACATTTATTGGCAAAGAATTGTTCATGCCTTTTTGTTAGTGTCTATAAGATCTACTTTTTATTCCTGATACTTCCTATTTCTACATTTGCTTCTCTTTCTTAATCAGTCTAGTTAGGGGGTTTATTAATCTTATTAGCCTTTTTAAAGAACCAACTTTTGACTTTGCTGTTTTCTCTATGGCACATCCGTTTTCTAACTCATTCATTTCTACTTTTTATATCTTCCTTCCTTCCTTCACTCTTTGGGTTTAACCTGTTCTTTCTTACCTTATCTTTTTAAGATAGACATTTAGATCATTTATTATCTCAACCTTTTTCTTTTCTAAAATATTCATTTAAGGCTACCAATTTCCCTTTCAGCACAACTTCAATGGCAAACTAAAAGTTGTAGTATTTTCATTATAATTCAGTTCAAACTATTCTCTAATTTCAATTGTGATTTCTTTCACCCATGTGTGTTTACAAATGTATAGCCCAATTCTCAAACATTTGGGTATTTTTTAAAATACATTTTGACATTCATTCTTAGTTTAATTCTACTCTTGTCAGGGATTATATTATTTTAATTGTTTGAATTTGTTGAGTCTTTCTTGTATCTCAACATATGTTCAATATTAGTTTCATGTGTACTTGAAGAGAAGCATATTCTAAAATTTTGGGGTAAAATCTTCTTTATGTGTCCATTAATTCAAGTTTGTTAATCTTGATTTTCAAATTTTTCACATTCTTTCTTATGTTGTACTTACTATTTCTAAATGTTGCTGAGAGAGAAGTGTTGAAAACATCCATTGCTGTCATAGATTTATTTATTTTTCCTTTTATATCTGATAGGTTTTGCTTTTCTGAGGCCATATTATTAATTTAATATAGATTTAGAATTTTATATCTTTTGGTAGATTGACATTTTGATCATCACTAAATCTTTCCTTTTTTTATCTGATCGTGCTTTTGTCTTGAAGTCTACTATTTCTATTTCTGGTTTAAAAACAAGTGTTTTTATGAGGTATTGAGTTTTGTCAAATGCTTTTTCGCATCTATTAATATTAACATGATTATATAGTTTTAAAAATTCTGTAAATGTGGTATATTAGTTTCTTATGTCGCTATAACAAATTACCTCAGAGTTAGTGACTTATAACAACACAATTTTATTATTGCTTGGTTCTATAGTTCAAAAGTCCAAAATGAGGTTCACTGGGCTAAAATCAAGGTGTTAGTTAGCAGGACTATGTTCTTTTCCAGAAGCTCTAGGGGGAATCAGTTTTTGTGCCTTTCCAATTTCTAGAGGCTTCCTGCATTCCTTGTCTCATGGCCCCTTTCCATCTCCAAAGCCACCACTGGAGTCCTGCTCACATCACATCACGCTAACACTCTTCTGCCTCCTCTTCCACACCTGAGGTCCCTGTGATTGCATGAGGCCCACCCAGATAATCCAGGATAATCTCCCTATTTTAAGGTCAGCAGATTAGCAAACTTACCTTAATTTCCCTTTGTCATGTACAGTAATCACAGGTTGCAGGGACTAGGATACAAACAGCTTTGGAGGGCCTTCATTCCGTCTACCAAATTGGTATCATGTATTATCCTTTTGCTTTATTGATGGATTTGATTTGCTAATATTTGGTTAATGATTTCGCCATTTATGTTCATAAGTGATATTTATAAGTTTCTTTTCTTATAGTATCTTTGTCAGGTTTAGGTATCAGGGTTATGTTAGCTTAATAGAAAAAGTTGAAAAGGATTCTTTTCTATTTTCTGGATGGATTTAGTTATGGTTGGTATTATTTCTGTGTGTGTGTGTGTATGTGTGTGTGTGTGTATGTTTTCTGCCTCAGGTTTATTCATACAAGGAGCACAGAGGGACCCTAGCCCCATGCAGACGGCAGCCCAGGGGGTCACACCAGTGCTTCTGTCCTCACGTTGGCAGACAGAGGCCTCTACTCTGGAGCCTTCATGGGGGCCTGGGCATCTCTGAGTGCCTGAGCTAAAGCCAGAACTGAAGCTGCAGCTGAAGCCACACCTGGGCTTTGGTTTGATCCTTGGCCTTTGACCAGCAAAGCCTGAGATACTTGGCAATGTGGGCACGAGCAGCTTCCCAAGCTTGGGTGGGCAACGTAGTCAAGTGGACTAAGCCTGTGGCTGACACCCTTTGGGATCGGGGGCTTAACCTCCTTGGGCTTAATGAGGGCCTTGATAGCCTCGGTGTGTGCGCTCAGGGCTTCAGTGGTGTTGGCCTGCGTCTTCTTCAGGCCCTTCTTGATGTGCTTCTTAACAAAACACATATTCCTCAGGAACTTGGGGTCCACCCCCTTAAGAGATTCATATCTTTGTGATCATGGTTTCCTATTGCCATTTCTGTGCCACGTTAGGGACTAGTTGTGTGCAGTGTGGTTCTTGGATTTGGCCATGTCTGCAGCTGCCAGTGTGCCTGGGATTGGAAGAAAAACATGTGTGTTTGCTTTTAAACATCTTTATTAACATATGAATTAGAGAACATAAAATTCACTCCACGTAAGTGAACACTTCGATAATTTTCATAAATTCTTAGAGTTGTACAGCCATCACCATAATCCAGTTTTAGAACATTCCACTTACCCCAAAAAGCATCCTCATACCCACCCACAGCCCCAGGTAAGCACTGATCTATAGATTTGCCTTTCTAGATTTTATATAAATGGATTCATACGATATGTAATCTTTTGGCTTCTTTCACTTAGTATGTTTTTAAGTTTCAACCATGCTGTAGCATGTATCAGTACTTCATCCCTTTGTGCTGCTATATAGTATTCTGTTGCATGGACACCCCATATTTCTGTTCATTTACCAGTTGATGAATTTAGATTTTGGCTATTATGAGTAATATTGTTATGGACATTCAAATCGTGTCTTTATGTAAACTGGGCACCGTAGCACACTCCTATTATAATCCCAGCTTCTCAGGTGGCTGGGGTGGGAGGATCACTTGAGCCCAGAAGTTCCAGGCCAGCCTGGGTAACATAGAGAGACTTTGTCTCTACAGAAAAATTTAAAAATGAGCCGGCCATGGTGTCACATGCCTGTGGTCCCAGATCCTCAAGAGGTTGAGTCAGAAGGACCACTTGTGCCCGGGAGTTCAAGGTTGCAGTGAGCTATGATCGAGTCACTATACTCCAGCCTAGGTGATACAGCAAGACCCAGTTTCTAAAAATAACAATAAGTTAAATAATGTCTTTATATATACATACATATATGGATATATGCTTTCATTTCCATTGTGTAGGTATGTAGGAACAGAACTGCTGTGTTGAACATAGTATATGAAGAACGCTTACCCCTTGATAATAAGAAAACAATTTAAAAAGTTTTGAATACGCATTTCACCAAAGAAGACATATGAATGGCTAATAAGTGTATGAAAAAATGCTTAACCTCTTTAGTCATTAAAGAAATGCAAATTAATACCACAGTGAGGTATCACAGCACCCGCGGTATGGCTATGATCTGAAAGACTGATGGCTCTCAAGCATCAGTGAGGACATGGTTAAACTGCAACCCTCAAATGTTGCCTATGGGAATGTAAAATGGCTTAGCCACTTTGAATAACAGCCTGGTATTTTTAAAAGTTGAATATAAACCCAGCAATTCAGCACATCATTCCAGGAAAAGTGCAAAAACAAAGTCTGTATAAGCCAACCTTACCCCCAGGACCTGTAAGTAACCTTGCAAGGTGCTCATTTGCTGGTTGCAAATTTTATGTGTGGTGTTACCATATATACCTCTTATACTGCATGAAATCACGCTATGTGTGTTTTGTGGATGTGTACGCATATAAAGATACGGTTGTGAAGTGTTAACACCATTACCAGGATAGCAGTTGTTTCTGGAGATAGAAGAAAGGGTGTGGAATTAGAAAAGGCCACAAAGAAGTTTTTGGTAATCTTTTATTCTATATAAGTTTTGAAGCATATATGATGAAATGTTGACATTTGTTAAGTCCAAGGGAAAAAAATCATCCATTCCACTATTTTTAAAAAGGAATCTTTGCCTAACACAAGGTCACAAAGATTTTCTTTTATGTTTTTTTAAGAAGTTTTTTAACTTTAGTTCTTTATGGAAGTCACTCTATTGTAAAACATGTCCCATTCTCCCCAGAAAATTGAAGGAACACATGGCGACAGGGCGGGTGGCCAGCTTCTGTGGCTCCAGTGTCCTTTGGAGCCCTGCAGACAAGGAAGATGGCTCTCCCCCTGCCCACTCTTTCCTGGGGGCCTTGCCTATGGTAATGACCATGGCCCCAGGTCATCCTTATTTCCCGACACAGGTGTGGGCAGAGGTTGCAAACTTCACTATTCAGCCTGCATAGCATTTTTTAAAAAAAAGTTAATTGGTGTTCACATTTAAAAATTAGGAAAACTGGCATTAAAAATTTCACCAGCCAGCTTTTTCTGAGAAGCCCAAGAACACCTCCACAGGGAGCCAAGTTTCAGCTCCTCCCTTTGGATGGGCTGCCTCTCCAAGTCTCTCCACGCCCACCCCTCTGTTGTCCCCCAGACCCTGAGGCCAGGGTCAGCTGCCTGCACAGATGCTCTCCTACAGCTGCCCTCTTGGGTGGCTGATGTTACCTGCAGGGTCCCATCTACAGCTTTTCCATTCTCTGCCCAATTCACCTGGCTTCGTGACAGCCTTGATGAGTTAGGATCATAGTCCACATTCTGCATATGAAGAAACTGCCCAAGGGCGTACAGCTGCTAAGTGGCAAGCTGGCTTTGAGGCTTGCCTCCCTGCACTGAGACTCATTCCACAGGGCCCATTGCCGTGGGCACTGGGGCTGTCTTCAAGCCCTGTTGATGCAAATTGCTAAGGGCACAGGTGTGTTACTAGTCCTGCCATGTGCACTTTTCAGAGGTTCTGGGAGCAGGAAGGGAGCTGGCATCTTTGACTCCTGTGCCGGCATCTTCAGGGAATAGCAGGAGCTCAATCTTCTAAGATGAGGGGTTTGCTTGATTAATGTTTGATGAATGAATTAATAAATGGATAAACTGTCATCTGAGTAGCCCACATATGTTTAACCATTAATCAAAACAGATTTTAACTGCAGAAATATTTTAGCAGAGTTATGCATAAAGGAAGAGGAGAAGGGGCTGGCCTACAGTGTCCTACAACCCATGTCATCCAATGGTCCAACGTTTAAGAGACTTCTCCTATGAAAAGCATAGGCAATATTTGCACCTCTGAGGTAAACTGGAAAGAATTTAAGGGAGTCTATATGGCACAAAATTCATTACATTTTCTCTGCAATATGTAATTATGAAGATAAAAGTAAAATGCAAGTATTAGAAAAGACAGAATTTATATGAAACTTCCAATACAATCTTTGCAAAAAAAGATGACTTTAGTGACAATATCTTTAAATTCTTCATAGTCCTCATTGATGAGCAGCTTTGCAAATTAGTGTTGATTTTCTTTACATTTATTCCAAAATTACAACAATACAGATTGTATGTAAAGACCCTAATTGACATTCCTCTTCTTTCATTGACAAATTGTTGAAATTCTTAATAATACTATGGATAGATTTTTTAACCCAAACACTTTTAGATCCAGTGTTTAACAATTATGAGAAACACTTTCTTGTTGGATCAGGCTCCCTGCAGCTGGCTTGGGGTGAAAGGCAGCAGAGTACACCAATAGCAGACAGACAGAATTGACCGACACAGTGCTAAATAATACTTCTGGCCTTATTTGTAGTATTTAATTTTAGACCAAGGATCCAAAATATATGTCTTGAGATTCTGAAAAGATTCAGCAACTGTTGGATTGTTTTGTAAAGACAGGTCTGGGACGAGTTGCACCCACCTGAGCTCTGCCTGGTCTCCCAGCACCAACCTCCCCCCTTTCCTCTCTCACCCCAGTCCCAAGGGGCAGCACTTGGACTGTGCACAATGCTCCTGGGATGCAACGGGCACTCACTCCTCCAATGGTGCTATGGGTCCCTTGTCCACAGTGGACGGTAGCACCCTCTTTAGCTCTGCCGAAGGAGATGTCTGAATGGTCCAGCTTCTCCTTGGTCACATGCAGCCCACCCAAGATGCTCCATATCACTCACTGGGCTTGTGACTGGCTCCTGGGAAATGCAGAGTCCCAAGAAGGGAATTCTCACCCTTCTGGGCTTGACTTTACTGCTCCAAATGCTGAGGGATTCCAAGATATCAGGGTCTACCCATAACCCAGGTAGGATGCTCTGGTTATTGGACGCAGAACAATAGTTCTCTAAAATGTCCCAAAGTATGCCATGAGTGAAAAAAAGAACGATCCCTTTTTTTTGGATAAGTCAATTTGTTATCTCAGCCCACTTAAAGACGAAGTCCTTAGAGTCACGGTTGACCCTAAGCCCAAGTACTGCCCCCTCTAAACAAGTGCATGTTCACAGGAAACCAGAGTGACTAGGTACTCGGTAAAACATAAGTAAGCCTCTAAATTCTTAACCTGGAGTCCACAGACAACTCCCAAGGGGTCCAAGGATACAACTGTGGGCTCCATGAACTTGGACGGCAAAAACTGACATCATTATTTTCAATAACTTCTAAATAAAATTTAGCTTTTCTTCCATTATGAATATAGGCCATAAACCACAGTAGTG
Source organism: Eulemur rufifrons (assembly GCF_041146395.1). Lineage (NCBI taxonomy): Eukaryota > Metazoa > Chordata > Mammalia > Primates > Lemuridae > Eulemur > Eulemur rufifrons. Next base: position 121,273,160 of record NC_090989.1, read on the forward strand.
CTAGCAGAACCTGTGGCTTTATTCCAATAGAAATCACAGATATTTTCATATGTTGCAGACATCTCAAAATATTATTTTCATGCATCACTGCTTAAAAAGCAGGGTAGGTGACAGACTTGCTACTCCACCACTCTGCCAGAGGAGTTCCTGGCACACAAAAGGTTAAGAACCTCTAAGTACCTAAAGCCATCAGCTCTAGCCCATTTGGGAAGCAACTGGGGAGGACAGTGAGGGGGAGAGAGGACTCCCTCTAGTCCATCCAGGGGCTGACCTGGCCCTGGGGGTACGGTGCACTGTGTTTCCCATTCTGCTTTGGTATGTTCTTAAAGAACACTTATTAATACTTTAAGCATTTCAGTCTCTGGAAAATAGTTTGAGAAATGTGGATTTAAGGAATGACTTTGCCTGGGAAGATAGTGGAATTTCTTGGTGTTGTTACACAATATGTTAACGTTAAATCTTTTTGGAGCAAAATTAACAGAGCAGGTGATGCCTTCTTTCTTAGTTTACAAGTCATAGCTCATGCAGGAGGTGGTCAGTTGAACACATCAGGAATCTAGAAATTTTCCCATCCTTTGCTCAGGCCCAGCATTTGCTAATGTGATGAGGCTGCTGCTGAGGTTCCACGCTGGACCTTTCACCCAGGAGAGGGGATCACTGGGGATGCCTCGGGGCTCCTGCCCCAGCCACCGCCCCCTTGGGTTACACAAGGGCCTGCAGGGTTGGAGTTTTCGCTCCTGTTGGGACCAAGGGCTGTTCTCAACCATGGCTGAAGGGACTAATTGGAAGATAACTCTTCTGGTCTTGCGTGTGGTATTTGATTTAGGCTGAGGATCTGAAACACGTGCTCTAGATGGCAGAAAGATTGGGGGACCTGTGGTTGTTTATGCTATACATCAAGGGCAAGACAATGAGCTGGCCCACCCAGAGACCCCGATTGCTTCCAAAGCCAGTGCCATGAGAATCAGGACAGCTCAGGGACTGGCAATGAGCCATCCATACTGGATGCCTCTCAAAGGAGCAGCTATTCCAAAAAAAGAACTGTCGAAGGGTGTCTTAGCTGATGTGTTTTCCAAAGCCGAAGAAACAAAGCAGGTTGAGGTAATGTACCTGGCTTTTCTTTCTCTACTCTGCCCAGTCATGCTTGTGGAGACACAGAGAGACTTGCCAAGCAGTCTTAGGGCACAAGTCCAATATCCTCACATTTCCACATCAGTGGTCTTTAACCCTCTCCAAAGCATTCTGTACATAGCCCTCCCCCACCACTGAGGTCAATGCCAAGCATCCTTGAGCCTCTCCTTATACTATATTTAGCCAAGAAACTGCCAGGCTGATGAGTGGACTTTGCTGCCTGCACCCTTCGTAACCTGGAAGCTGCTCCCCTAGCAGGCAGCAGCTCCAAGCCGCACTCCTACCAGGACAGCAGGAGCCCCTGCGGTGCGCAGGCTCAGGCCCTCTGACCCATGCTATCTTGGGTGCGGAGCCGCCCCACACCCCAAGCAGTCATTCACAGGCGGCGCTTCACCGTCCACTCTCCCCAAGAGGGGTGCCACTGATACTCAATGTGAGCTGAGAGCTGAAAATAGGAAACTTAGAATAGCATGTGCTATATGTGCTGTGATGTTTTCTGAATATAAACTTGATTTTTTTAGGTGTTGCCATGCATCAGAGACTTTTTTGGTCACAGAGTTATTAAGACATAATTCAGATGCCATATAATTTAGCCATTTAAAGTGTACAACCCAATGGTTTTAGTTGTGTTATATTCAGAGCTGTGCAACCATCACCATAATCCGTTTTAGAACATTTCCATAACCCCAAAAAGAAACCCCATTCACTTTAGTCCCCACCCCACCACCAGCCCCCTTGCAACTACCAATCTAGGATACTTCCTGTCTCTATAGATTTCGCTATTCTGAGCATTTCATATAAGTGGAATCATACAAATTTTTTTGTGATTTTTTTGACTTGCTTCCCTCACTTAGCATGTTTTCAAGGCCCAATCATGTTGTGATATCAGTAGTACTTCCTTCCTTTTTATTTCCAAATAACATGGTATTACATGGATATACCACACTTTGCTTATCTATTCATTAGTGATGGACATTTAGGTTGCTCCCATTTTGGGGCCATTGTGAATAATGCTGCTATGAACATTTGTGTACAACTTTTTCTGTGCACACGTTTTTATTTCGCTTGGGTATATACCCAGGAATGGTATTGCTGGATAATATGGCAACTCTAAACTTAAATTTTTGAAGAACTGCCAAACTGTTTTCCAGAGTGACTGCACTGTTTGATATTCCCATGAGCTACATATGAATATTCCAATTTCTCTATATCCTCAATTTGTTATTGTCCAGCTTTTTATTATAGTGGGTGTGTAATGGTGCCTCATTTTGGTTTTGATTTGTATTTCTCTGATGACTAATGATGTTGAGAATCTTTCATGTGCTTATTAGCCATCTATATATCTTTGGAGAAATGTCTATTCCAGTGCTTTGCCCATTTTTAAACTGAGTTGTCTTTTTATTGTTGAAAAGCTTGAATTTTGAATGACTATTCAATTGCACTTTAAAACTCAGCTCCAGCAGGAAGAGTTTGGACTTTTCCAATTTCATGACTTTCCCCAGGAAACAGGATACCTTTCTGGGAGAATTCTAGTCCCTAAAGTTGTGATTCTTAAACTCTTTTTGGCTCACAGATATCTATCTTTAAGAATCTAAAAAACTATGAACTATACTATGAAAACTATGAACCCCTTCTCCAGAAAAATGTACACATGCACATTTGTATATTTTGCATTTAATGTCAGGGAGTTCGATCATTGCCTTGATTAGGTTTTCTTTTCACAAGAGGAGCGTAAACCCACTTCTGATTCGGTGATTATCAAATTATTAAACCTGGCCTTAATAGGCAACATAAAAGTCCCAAATTCTAAGTTTCCATGGAGAAAAAAAGTGTGAACTGTGTTGTTTGAATTACCAAAATAGCTTTCACAGAGAATTGCTTTGAAGGCCTCCACTCCATCATTCCTCTCAATTTGCCCCATTAATCAAGCCCGGCCACAAGAGCTTTATACCATAAAGTGTGGGACCCTCTCAGAACAGGTTCCTCCCAAATTGGACTTCTGCCTTATGCCATCAACCCACACTGAAGAACACTATAGGGAATCTGTAAAGGTTATTTTATTACCAGTTATGAAAGTGTTGTAGGACCTCTCCTAATGTTCATACGCCTTACCAAGAAGTGCTTATAGGCACGCTCAGAAAAAGCTGTGCTTCTCTTAAACCTATGGTCTGTTTTGATCTTGTGGGTACCATAAAACTTTTAAGTGTTTTCTCTTCTGCACTTGCCCCTCAGAAGCTTAGAGGTAACTTAGCTGCCTGCCTCCAGCAACTGGACCAGACAACTGGATGCATTTGTGAATCCAAGTGTATGGCCTGCAATTTCCCTTGGCCCTGATTCCACTGTTTCTTTCTGATGCATTTTTGTATGCTATCTCAAACTGTTGTGGGACGAGCTGACAAACTTCTTTTTCTAACCTCTGTCATCCTGCACTCCAATGCTATTCGTGACAACTGTTTGCTTAACTTATGTCCTCACTGACATAGGGCTGATTTTATGGTTATTTTTCTCATCTGCAACTTTTAGGCACTAGACTCAGGGGTATTTTGCAAACAGAAAATCATCACCCATAGTTTACCAGGTGCTATGTGGGTATATGAGAGATAAGATAAAACTGTTTGGAGTTAAGTAGACATCATAGAAATGCAGTGTTGTAGTATTTTTTTCTATTCAACAAGATACTTTCATAGTACAGACTATGCCAGGCATTGTTCTAAGTGCTTTAAAAATATTAACTAATTTAATTTTCATGCACACAAAAAACTATTTATTGCCATTTTACAGATGAGAAAATTGAGGCACAGAAGGGTTAAATTGCCCAAGGTCACACAGTTAATAAGTGGCAGAGGTAGGATTAAGAACAGGGTCATCTGCCTGCAGAGTCCACACTCTCTACCTCTAGGCTCTGCAGAGCCAGGGCTCTGGGACCCTCCACAAACCACCTAAACCCTCCTCATCAAATGGAAACAATGACACTCATGTCTCCTAAACTTACTGAGATCAAATGAGGCTCCACGGGAAGGGAGTGTCCAGCTCATAGTGGGAACTCAACTTTGCCCTCTTCAGCTAAAATCGTATAGGAATCCAGAAATGAAAATTCACTGGAAATCCAGGGCAAGAGAAGTGAGATAACTCACCCAACAAAACATCATCTGTAAAGACCAAAAGTAGACTACAGACCTCTCATCTTCTCCTCTCATTTGGGTAGCCTGATCACTAAGGGATTTTGTAAAATGTGTGTTAAGAAACTAACTCAAATTTAGTTTTGACACATTTTAATATTTAGCATATCTTTGTGAAAAATGAAGTTATTAAATTACAGTCAAATGTCCTGACAAATTTAGACAATTAACTACTTCAACTTTAGATAACAGTATGAATTTAAGGAAATACTTCATGATTCCTTAAGTATTTCTAGTGACTGCAGAGTCCGTCATTGTTCCTTCAGGTCAATACACACTATGAACATTTCAGAAACAGGTCGTGGCCTGCAGATTTTAAGCTGAAGCCTGGGACCATCTGCAATTCAGAAATCCCTTACATTGGCACAATATTTTTAGAGTCTGCAAAGCCCTTTCAGAAATACATTTTCAGTAAATCCTCTCAACTCCATTAGGTGTTATTCCCATTTTACAGATAAATACCACAAAGCCCAGAATGGTAGTGATTTCATCCATCCAGTATTCGCCCAGCGTCCATTATGTGTCAGGCAGCACATAACGGCTGACTGAGGCTGTAGGCGGGACCCGGCCCCTGACAGACAAATGAAAGAGGATGGCAGTGTGGTCAGAGCTCTGGGAGGAGCACACAGGCTGCTGTGAGAGCAATGAAGAGAAATTCTCCCTGAGTCTGGTCAGGTGGTGAGGGGAGCTTTGCCAAGGCAGACAGAGTGGCCGAGTGAATGGGGTGTTTTAGGGGCACGTGACACGATGTGGGAAGAGGGGGCAAACCCAAAGGACAGCATCTACAACAGCACGAAGGAAACCGTGTGGTGCCCCTGAGGAAGGACATTGGCCCATGGGTTCAAACTATCTGAGCCTCTCCTAAGTGCTGGGCTTGTGCTGGGTAATGAGCTCCCACCACAACCCAGACAAGCCAAGTCCTTGCTCTCAAGGAGTTTAAAGGTAGAAATAGACACAACAAAAACATAAACCAAGTAATAAAATGATTTCAGGTAGTGGTGAGTACTAGGGAGGAGAGAGGCAAGGCAGTGAGCTAGAGGAACTGGGAGAAGCAAGCCTGGGATGCAGTAGTCAGGGATTGCCAGGGTGCAGGCCTGAGGAGGGGAAATGCCCACCACGGGCAAGGGGAGAGAGAGGGAATAAACTGCCTGCGAAAGACCCCAACAGGTTAAAGCCTGCTGCACTCAAGAAACATGAAAGAGGCCAGCACAGGGGGAGCACAAGGAAGGATGATGCAGTGGGTGATGCAGGCAGGGCCCAGGCCCTGCAGGCTATGATAAGCAATTTGGATTTTATTCTGAGTGCAGTAAGTCTTGTAAGAGTTTTAAGGAAAGTAACGGTGACATTGTTTCATTTACATTTCTAAAGGACAACTCTGGAGGCTCTGTGGCGAACGAATTACTGGTGTCAGGAGTAGGAGTAATGCCAGTGGGGAGGCTACTGGCTGAATCTAGGTGAGAGACTGAAGCAGTCTGGATCGGGGTAGTGGCAGTGGAGGAGAGAAGTCGTTGGGTCTGAGACAGATTTTAGATGCAGAATTGCCAGGATCTCCCAAATGATCGAATATAGAGATGTGGGTAAGGATAACTCCTAGGAAGTGGCAAACATGCTGCTGTGTCCTGAGATGGAATCGTAGCCAGAGGGAGGATCAAGAGTTCTCTCTTAGAAACGTTAAATGTTTATCAGACATCCAGGTGAAGATACCTCACAAGTAGCTAGGTATCTAAGACAGCAGCTCTGGGGAGAGGTCAGGATTCGTTATGAATGTAGGGGTCCCTGTCCCACAGATGGTATTAAAAGCTTGAGAATGGAATGGAAAATTCTAGGAAAAAGTACGTTGAGCTAGAAAAGCCATTTCAAAGCCCTAGGGGGCATGGACATAGAGGTTAGAAGAGGAAAAGCCACCAGAGTAGAACGAGATGGAGTGGCTGGCGAGGCAGAGAGGAAACCAGAAGAGCAGCCAAGAGAGAGGCCCACTGTGTCGAGTGTGGCTCAGAGACTGATTAGGTCTCTGGTGACCTCAAGAGCAAGAGAGCTGTTTCACGGTGGGGACGAAGTGGGGTTGGTGAGGGTTAAGAAGAGAATGGGGCCAGAGGGGAGGTGAAGAACTGGAAATAGTTACTGTAGACCACGCTTTTCAGAAATGTCTGGGTGATGGGGAGCAAATACAGATACAGAGGTGTATGGAATTGCGATTGTTGATGTGCTTTTAAAGAAAGAGAATCGCAGGAGCCAGACCCTCGGCCTGGCAAGTACACTACACTTCAACTGCTTGTCTCTACTTGCACAATCTAGTTCTTTTGCTGGACCTGTTTCCTGTGATCCTCAAATGATGACATCCTTCAGGGCCCCAAGCCCAGCACCCTGCTCTTCTCTCTCTCCAAGCCCTTCTTGATGGATCTTATCAACTCCCACAGTTTCAAATGCCTCCAGCAAGCTGACATCCACACCTTTGTCTCCCATCCAAAGCTCTGCTCAGCAGTACAGACGCTCAACATTTATTTCCACTGGATGTTCCATGGGCACCACGTGCTAAAGCCAGCCCCTGCCCCCTCCCCCACCTCTCTCCTACTTGAGTTTTGAGCAAGAGAGTGCTCCTTACCAGGGTTCTTCAGCACAGCCCCCTTTATCCACGTCACCAGCCCCACTGGCGAGCAAGTGGCTACAGGCTCAGTAAATAACCAGCTTAACTGGCTAGTAAGTGGCAAAACAAGTCTATCAACCCAGATCAGTTTGACCCTTAAAACTATGCTGCTACTATACACTTCGCTTAAGCTTAAGTTCCTGCAGTTACTTTATTTCCAACATGCATCATTAAATCTTTATTAGTACATAGCTATTCACATTTAAGTCAGCAAGATAAAGTATAACCTTATAATAAATATTCATATGAGAAAAAAGTCTATCAAAATGGTTTATTCTCACCAATCACTGTTGGAGGAAGTCCTTCAAACGAACCAGTGCAGTGAAAATGTCTGAGGAAGTATCAATTTTTCAGATTTCTTCACCACCGCTTTAGTATGTATCCTCTTTGTAATTTTGTATGTTCATGTTTTTAAGAGCTGCTACTTCAAAGGATAGTAACTCTTCGGTGTTTATTTTTATTTCCAAGTTTGTGATTTTTTAAGGGCTACTTTAGGGCTGTGAATTGTCTCACTGTCTTTTCACTCTCTCTTTTAAGTTCTTCAATATGAGCATCCAGGCGCTCCAGAATATGATGAGACCTCAGCTCCTCCTCTTCCAAAAATCTGGTAGCTATGGAACCGAGCGGAGACACAGGCAAAGAACACTAGAAGAGAATGTTGACATGTTTAGGTAAACTAGAACATTGTATTTCTAAGACACACTGTTCATGATATTTTCTCACTAGCAATATTAACAGATGATTTTTTCTCCTGAAAAGGTATTTTTAATTTTCATGCTAATGACAAGAGCAGTAAAATAAAAAGATCAGTAAGTTCTATAAAAATAAACACAGATCTCTCCCTTTCTGACCCAAGTTATATTAATGTAAAGTGTCATGTAAATATACTAGGTATTGGTCTGAAGAATATCTCAATTTAGACTTATATACACTTCTATACTCCAGAACAGACTACAGTTAATGCCTATTATTTCAAATTCACTTTAAAAACCTAAATATGTCACTTTCATTTTAAAGTACCAAAAATTTGCCAAAAATAAATTAGATGCCAGCTAAAATCAATATTTTGTCTTCTCCAGAATTCCAGTCCACAGTCTCTTATCTGAAACCCTTGGGGCCAGTGATGTTTCAGAATTCTGATTTTAGAAAGGTAATATAGGACATACGGCATATATAGTCAATCTTCATCCACAGTGGTTGTGTTCTACAAAGTCACCCTGAACACTGAATTAGCAAATCATTGGCCCCAGGGGAAATACACACATACAACACAGACACACACACACACACACACACACACACACACAAACACCCTTCATATAGATTATAATGCTAAATACTAGAGATAGTTCTGGCAGATTCTATATTCTTTATTTTACAAAAGAGACATGACGTTCAGAAGTGATAAATGACTCTCCTGAAGCCACCCTACTAACCGGTGCCAGGGCTGGGATTAAAACCCTGTCCAGCTGACCCAGAGGTGAGCTTCTTGCACTACACTGGGCTGCCCCTACCATCTCTGTCCTTGGTCACCCCCGCATGAGCGCTGAGACAAGAGGGCAGAGCGCCATCTGGCTCCACCTTGGCTGGGAATGTGCAAGGCAGCTACTCAAACATTTTGCCTCTCTGCACATGCCCACAAATGACTGTAGAAGTGCCACGAGTATCACTTTGGGAGTTATGAATAAAGTTTAGGGAGTAGGAGAACTCACAAATACAGAATCTGTAAATAATGAGGAGTAACTATATCACCCTAGTGGATTTTGAGATAACATCCCATAATCAAACACACTGATATTTTTGAAGCAAAACACACAGATACTCACACTAAGTGGGATAAAGTTTATACATATTATCATACCAGCTCAGGTCAGGGACGGTTTTGGTGCCAAAATGTTTTGCTGCTAAACTTAGGAAGAAGGTTAGCTTTCAGGGCTTCCTTGGATTTCAGAATTACATATAAGTGGGGACTTAGGAACTTTCACAGGTATGTGACCATAGCAGGTGACAGGAAATGAAGGGCCCAAGGCCGGTGCTTCAGCGTAGAAGGCAAAAAAGTGGTGCAGTCTACACAGCAGCGGAAGGAACAGGGGCCAGCAAAGTGTCAAAGGCAGCCTCTGCCTCCAGGACCACTGTCTGTGGTCCCCAAGCCATGCTCTGCACATGTCAGAGGTCCTGCCTTCTCCCACCTCTGCCTACCCCTGTTCCCCTTCCCAACAGTTCCTCTTTTCCTCCTTCACTGTCTGTGCCTCAGCACCATCTTGGCTTCCAGAGATACTCCTCGAACCAACCGTTCCAGTGGAAAACTGAACCTCTCTGAAAAAGGCAGGAAGGGAATTTCCAACTAGGGTTAAAGACAATAAATACCTATATTTCAGAACCAGCATGTATTTTGAAAAGTAATGTTGGCGGAATGTGCCTTTACAAACAAAACCGTAAGACAGAAATACATAGGAATAACAAAGGGTACTTAGGATACAGAACCAGTAAGGAAAAAAATCACCCTCTTCACCCTTAAAATAAAAAATAAAATTGAACTAAAATAACTAATAAACTAGTAAGATCAGAAAGTTTCCATACCGAAGACATAAATTCTTCTTGGTCATTCATACTCTCAGATACAATGTCAGAAAAATTGGCGTCACTTGTATCTAGCGCTGAAGGCAAAGAGTGAGTTTTACACAGAAAGTAGGAAGGCAAAGAGATGGTGGAGCTGCCAGGGCTGATTTGAGGGCTCAGGGGGCTCAGGACCCTGGACACAGGGTCTATACTATCCAACGCTTGTCCTCTGGGAGAACGAAGACCAGTTTTGTAGTGCTCTGTCTCTATTCCATCATTTCTGTGCTGGCCACGGGTTGGCCTGGATAGTAAATTAGAAAACAAAACAAATAAAAAATTGTAGCAACTTGTCTCTTTCCAAAAGAAATGTTGTAGGAAGTTCACTTTAAAATAAACAAGCTAACTCATAAGGCTAAAATTTACAAAATGAGCAGCCCACTAAGACCAGGTGTTCTTTCATTCACTCAGGCCCCTGCCCTCACACATTTATAATATTTCAAGGAAGACAAGCAAGCTGCCAGCGTTATGTAGTATAGTTGGTGCTGGGACAGGGAAGATATCAGGCACATGAGAAGGCCTCTAACCTCACTGAATGGTGGGGGTAAAGGTGTTGAAAGGCTTTTGGTAAGAAAACATGTAAGGCATACAGTATGAGCTGAAGCCAGGTGGCTTTTCATTGAATGCTTACTTCTTAGGGTAACAGCCTACAATTGATTGACAAAAAATACAAAGGAAGCTTTTTATTTAAAAAAATAAATTCTATTTCTTATGGTGCGTGCAAGCAGGGTTGAGGAGGTGGGAGGCAGCACGAAAAAGCTCAGGGGAATACAGAAGTTTACACCAACATCCAGAGTGTACAAAACTAAAGCTTTAATGAAAATGCCATACAACCTCCCCTCCATTTCTTAATCTGTTTGTAGCTTTACTGATTGTGCACACTGTGCTTCAGAATTAAACACAGAATCCTTTCATGAAGATTTAATTTCTGTCAGAAATTATTCTCAAAGAAATGAAAAATATATTGCATCAATACACATTTTAAATAAACTTTTAAGTGCGACGTGCACTGTCTGGGGAATGGACACGCTTGAAGTTCTGACTCGGGGAGAGGAGGGGTGGGGGGAGGGGATGGGTGTATACCTACATGATGAGTGCGATGTACACTGTCTGGAGAATGGTCACGCTTGAAGCTCAGACTCGGGGGGATGGGGGGACATGGGCAATATATATAACCTGAACTTTTGTACCCCCATAATAAGCTGAAATAAAAAAAATAAAAAGAATGTAAAAACAAACCCCCCCCCAAAAAAAAAAAACAAAGCCCCTGTAAGTGTGTTCTCAAATTAATGAAGCCAACTCTTTTTCCCAGTCTAGGATAATGAAAAATTACTGATTTTCACAGAGCTGGCTATAATTCACCTGCTCTGAACAGTGCTTTAGATTAGAAATAAGCTGTGAATTAACTACCCCCAGGATTTCCTAAAGTAGTGACTTAGGGTTACAGGTGGAGAGAAAGAAGCAACTGGAAAAAAAAAAAAAAAGAGAAAGAAAAGAAATTTTACTTGAAGTCTGTATTCTTGAATTCAGTTGTTGTGCTGTGTGTTGGTTTAAAAATCCTGTTATTTTGTTTTTTGCACATCTGAACAGAAATCTCCAACTGAGATTTGGTATTCATCAAATCTTTCTGTAGTTGTTGATTTTCAGACACTAATTTATTTAATGCCTCAATATAATTCTCCTGGAGGTCTGCTAGTGAAATCTCTTTTGCCTAATAAAAAAGAATACTCGAATCATTAATTTGTTTAAGAATATTTGTGATCTGTGATACTGTGGGTTGAAAAATTCTTTTTTTTTTTTAAGTTGTAACTAATCTATGGCTTTATTTTGGAAGAAGTGAAGATTTTAGTCCTCCAAAGACTAACAGAGAAAAAGTGTTCTGTTTCTTAGAGTAAATGGTAGTGTTACCATCCTCCAAGTGAAGGTTTTTTTCAGGTTTGTGGCATTTAATCAAGTGTCTGATCAGGCAAGACCATAGTCTAAGTTTTCTTTTTCTTGGGTCACCCTGTCTATCCTCATAATTCTTCCAAAAGAATCTAGCACAAACACAGCAAACAAGGGGAGACTGGCTAACATTAAAAGGGCAAGTGGCGTAAGGATATTCCTGCCTTGAAAGGTGGCATATTAAGTTGCAAGGGTCTCGTCCCCAAACATGGAGAGGCAGCATAGAGAGAAGTAAGAATGAAGTCTAGCAGTAGGCTAGGCACGGAATTGTCGTGGCTTAGAGAGTCTTTGGGATCCTGCATGGCACGGGGAAATCCCCTGCCAGTTCCCTAGGTTACTGTCACCCAGCTTCTGGCTACTGAATCTGACTGAATTTGTCATCCCGGTCAGGGGGAGCCACAGTCAGCCAGATGGAGCAAGGTTATGTATCTGTAACCCACTGAGAGACTGTGAAAGTGGTGAGACACAAGAATGTGTTTACCTCAAAGTACAATATGACAATCAAGTCGAGGCTTGCACGCCGTGTCCAGTCACGGTTGCCACAGAGATGGTACCATCCTCTGAGCGGAGGTTTTTTCAGGTTTTTGGTGATCATGGGAAGAAAAGAAGTTTGGGATGCACTACGTAAGCCAAAAGCAAGCAGCTTTTATTGAAAGTGAAAACGAGAGAATTTGCTCCACAGAACGAGTGGCAGGCTCAAAAAGAGCTGCTAAAGAGGAAAGGGCTTTGGTCTTGAGAAGTCCCACTAATTGAAGGGAAGAATATTCAAGGCTAAGGGATTAGTTTTCACTAAGAATTTGGGCAGTAACTCCTAGAATTGGATTTCCTCTCATTTTTCTACTTTATATATTAATAGTTGTTTCAGAACTGTCATGGCGATTTCAAATGGGGAGAAATTCTAAAACCACAATGCAAATGATATCGTAAAATTAGCCAAAGTTCATGTAAGGTGACCGAGAGAGCTGACGAGCAAGTTAAAGACAGTTTTTGCCTGTGAGTATTAGCCCCCTCTCTCCCTTGGTTAGACTTTAACATCTGTACCTACTCTACAATTCCCTATATCTGGCTCCTAGCCCAGTAGCTTCATCAGCTTCTGTCTGAGGGTTGTTTATTTTAACATCTGCACACACTCTGCAAGCCCCTGCATATGGTCTCAGCCTTGTCTCTTACTCTTACAGTAGTGGAAAGTTAGAAGCACAGTGGGCTTCCTTATGTGCCAAGAATATTCATGGAGCTGGAGGAAGGTTGGAACTAGGATGGAGGAAAGCTATAAGTGAGAATCAGAAAGAGGGAAAAAGAGAGAAAATAGCAGCCATGGTTCTTCTGCTATAACTTAAGAGTATTCTTTTTTTTTTTTTTTTTTTGAGACAGGGTCTCAACTCTGTTGCCCAGTGTGTGATTGTAGGCCACTGCAACCTCAAACTCTTGAGCTCAAGTGATCCTCCTGCATCAGCTCCCAAAGCACCAGGATTTCAGGCATAAACCACCATGCCAGGCCCAAGAGTATTCTTATATGTAAATGTTGGACAGGTTAAAGCAGGATTCAAGTGTATGGTGGGAATTACTACCCTGATCTGGTCTTAGTTTTGTGCTAAACTCTATTGCTCTTCAATTCTAGATGTTTCCTGATAATACACTACCAGTGTTTTCATTTTTTTCATTAGGGAGATTTTTTTTTTCCTAATGACAAAATATTTTAATTAGCATTCTGCAAAGTTATGGTAATCTTCTTTGGAGTTTAATATGATGTTTAGCCTGGTCTTTTCTGTAAAAAAAGTTCTGAAAGTAAGGTGGTAAAGAATGGTCTGATAAACATAATTTTCCTAACAAAAACATAATCTTTAAAATATATCTGTGAACTATTTATGTACGATGAGTTACAAAATCTTCCAAAAAGTTACCAATGCCAACATTGATAAAATTTCCGAGATGAACATTTGCAGGAGAGATGAGTTAAACAAACTACTGTCGGCCGGGCGCGGTGGCTCACGCCTGTAATCCTAGCACTCTGGGAGGCCGAGGCGGGTGGATCGCTCGAGGTCAGGAGTTCAAGACCAGCCTGAGCAAGAATGAGACCCCGTCTCTACTAAAAATAGAAAGAAATTATATGGACAACTAAAATATATATATACAAAAAATTAGCCGGGCATGGTGGCACATGCCTGTAGTCCCAGCTGCTCGGGAGGCTGAGGCAGTAGGATCGCTTAAGCCCAGGAGTTTGAGGTTGCTGTGAGCTAGGCTGACGCCACGGCACTCACTCTAGCCCGGGCAACAGAGTGAGACTCTGTCTCAAAAAAAAAAAAAAAAAAAACTACTGTCAGTTTTTAAAATATGATAAATAATTTATCAGAGCTGTTGCTTTTATTATCAAGATAATTGGATAATTTATTAAAATCTATATTTAACCCAAATATTCATGTGTAAAAATAACTCCATCTTTCTAGGTGATAAAATGCAAAGGGGCATTTTCTAATAATTATTCTTAATGATATATGTTCACACTGTGTAACTTCAAAACCAGGGGAAGTATGACCTGCTCACAGGATCTTCACTAGCCAGTTTGATGTCTGACGTCATCAAACACACTTTTAAAAAAAGATAATGTTTGCCTTTGTCAGGTACCTTTTAACAATTTCCCAACGTTATTATTTTATTAACAATTACAGGCCGGGCGTGGTGGCTCACGCCTGTAATCCTAGCACTCTGGGAGGCCGAGGTGGGCGGATCGTTTGAGCTCAGGAGTTCGAGACCAGCCTGAGCAAGAGCGAGACCCCATCTCTACTAAAAATAGAAAGAAATTATATGGACAGCTAAAAATATATATAGAAAAAATTAGCCGGGCATGGTGGTGCATGCCTGTAGTCCCAGCTACTTGGGAGGCTGAGACAGGAGGATCGCTTGAGCTCAGGAGTTTGAGGTTGCTGTGAGCTAGGCTGACGCCACGGCACTCACTCTAGCCTGGGCAACAGAGTGAGACTCTGTCTCAAAAAAAAAAAAAAACAAAAAAAAACAATTACAGATAAACAAATGTGAAAGGGAATATTAAAAATTGAATAGCAAGCACACACCAAGCTTTGTAAAGAAAGAACACTATTACCACTATTAGATGGATATTTTAGGAGAAATTAAGCTGAACAAAATCTCTGGTCATAGTCTGGGTTAAGCTCCCCTGAAAGTTCTTAACTCTTAAATATGGACAGGTAATCACTACCTAAGATAAGAGTCTCTCAATCAAGTATGGCTGAATCTTGAGCCTTTTGAGAAATCTGGGGGGTAAATCAGGCTAGTTCTTGGATTTCTCCACTATTTAGTATTGGCTTTATCAAGGCATATAAAGTTATCTATAATTCATCCACCCACTCATCCATCCATCCAGCTACCCACTCATCTACTCACCCATTCATCCATCCGTCCATTTTCCCCCTTACAAAATATTTAGCTGTTGTCTCCTCTCCTATTTTTCCCATCCTTGTAAGTTTGTGCTTTACAAAAAAAATAATCCCTTCATTACAGTTTTAGAGGAGTCTGGAGAGGGAATAAGATTAGATGAATGTTTTCATCTGCCATCTTAAATGACAGCATAATATGTCATAGTATAGAGAGTCACAAATTAACCATTTAAACAAACATTTAGCTTATTTCAAAATTTTGATATTGCAAATAACACTGCAATGATAATTTTTATACATTTGCTCCTATAGCATAGGCTCTTTGGGAATGTAAACTGGTAAGATCATTCTGAAGAACAATTTAGCAATGACTATCAAAATCAGAAATACACATGACCCAGGAGTTTAGAAGCTACATGCATTTACATGTTTGATGGCTACTGCTAAATTGTCCTCTAGAAAGGCCTTATCAATTCCAGTGCATGAGAGAGTCTATTTCCCTACATCCTTGCTAACACTGGCTATATATTAGTTTTTAAAAGTCATTATCAAGCCAATTAGTAAAAAAAATCTATTTATATTGTTTTGAATATTATGAAGGTTGAACAGCTTTGTTTACTGGATAAGTACATTAATTCTATGAATTATCTATTCATGTCCTTTGCCCATTTTTCTACCAGATTATCTTTCCTTATTATCTTTGTGGGAAATCTTTATATATTAATATTTTATATTAACCTTTTTTCTGTTTATAGGTTGTTTTTTCCCTATTAATCTTTTTTAATGAGGTCTTTTACCATCCAGAAATTTTACATTTTTATGTTGTAAAATCCTTTATGGCTTCATGATGCTTAGAGAATCTCACTCTTTTAAAAGATATAAAAATTGTCCCCCATTTTTCTAGTTGAAGTAAAGTATTCTTCTAGCCTTTTGCACATTCTTTCACCCCAGCCTCCACAATCTAGGACTGCGGAATCAGAACTACTTGGGAGCAAATAGGCAGCATCTTTTTGGAGGAATATACTCTCTGGAAATGCAGAAAAAAAGCATTTATAAAATCTTTTGACATTTACCCTACATGGAGAAAAGATGGGTCAGAATAAATGAGTCAGTTAGCAAATTATAAGAATTTTATAACAAAACAGTTAAAAGAGCATCTATACTGTTTACAACTCACTGTTGGCTAATCATGTTCTCTCTTGGTTTCATAGAAGCTTATATGCATTTCTTTTTTCTTTTGAAGATGGGGCTTCATTGTGTTGCCCAAGCTGGTCTCAAATTCCTGGGCTCAAGCAATCCTCCTTTCTCAGCCTCCTGAGTCTCCAGGGTTACGGGCACGTGCCACTGTGCCCAGCACTATATACATTTCTTATCCTCACTACTAGATTAATCTCTTAAAAGCAAGAATCCTGTCTTATTCATCCCCCATTCATTATAGCACCTACTAAAATTCTTTACACATAAAAGATTCTAAAATATTTGATTAAATGAATTATATCTTGTAGAAATATAATTAAAACTAAGTTAAAAGATAATATACTTTAGAATAAAAAATATTTTGAATATAATAATTACAATAACAATACCAGCATCTAGCATTTATTCCACACTTACTAAGTGCCAGGCACTATGCTAAGACATTCATTCATTCATTCATTCATTTACTTGAGACAGAGTCTTGCTCTGTCACTCCAGCTAGAGTGCAGTGGCATCATCATAGCTCACTACAACAGCCTCAAACTCCTGGGCTCAAGCAATCCTGCCTCAGCCTCCCAGGTAGCTGGGACTATAGGCATGCATCTCCATGCCTGGCTAATTTTTTCTATTTTTAGTAGAGACAGGGTCTCGCTCTTGCTCAGGCTGGTCTTGAGCTCTTGACCTCAAGTGATCCCCTCTCCCCTGCCTCCCAGAGTGCTAGGATTACAGGCGTGAGCCACCACACACAGCCTGCTAAGGCCTTTATATATATTTTCCACACTAAGAACATAGATTGTACATACATCTTATCATATACATAATATTATATATAAAAAAATCTTCCTACTGCTGGAGTGGAAAGTTACATTTTACTCACTTCCATCATTGTTTTGACTTCATTCTATTTGAGAAAATTTCTACAAGAGGATCATTCTTCTAGTTTGATCTTAACTCTCTCTTTATAAAATCAATATTTACAAAGTGATTTTTTAAAAGGCTTGGATAGTAGAAAACTTGAGTTTCTATTTATGTACCTCATGTAAACCCAATTCCAACTTCGTTATCACTTCAGAAAGATGTTGGTTTTCTAACTTAAGTGACTCTAACTGATCCAAAATCTCCTGAAAAGGAAAAAGCAGAAAAAAATAAATATAAAAAATAAATCAAATGCATCTTACAAAATTTTTCCACATGTAATTTTCATTAGACTAAGTTACATTCTTCATTCATATACAAACATATATATAAAATAAATATGTACTATCTAAAAAGATTTTTTTTAAGGTGTTCTCAAGGTAAATTAACATGCATGTGATTAAAATATCCCAAGAATCAGGTGAAGCAGCAAAGCTTCAGTTCACTGGTAAATACCAAACCAATCTCCTGGGTTAGCCTTCTCTCATTTGGCTTCTACCTCTGAAACCGCCTTTACAAATTGACAAAGGGGTACAAGGCGAGAACTGTGGTAAGGGCCTAGCTAAAACAAGGCACAGGCCTAGCTAAAAATAATAATTAGCCACTGTCCCCGTTTCCTTCTCTATAAATGCTACTCTGTAGCACATAGCTGGTGGTCATAAAGATTCTTAGCTTTCTCCATAGATAACATCACCTTTTTGAAACCTAAGGTAGTTTCTGAGATATCTTCCAGGTCCTGCATTCCAGTGGAACAGCTGACCCACCCAGATCAGTGGCCCATACCGGGAAACTGACTCAATTGGTCTTGTGGCCTCCACCCAAGAACCTGGTCAGCAAAGAAGACAATTTCTACAACCCCAAGGTTCCACCTTAAACCCAGCCAATTGGCAGACTCTATTGCCTATGCCAAACTGTCTTTAAAATCCCTGTCTCCCAAATTCTCAGGGAGGTGGCTTTGAGAAATTTCTCCCATCTCCCCACGTAGCACTGTGCAGATTAAACTCTTTCTCTGCTGCAAACTCAGCTGTCTCAGTGCATTGGCTTCTTCTTGGACAGCAGGCAAATGAACCTGGTTGGGCGGCAACACCTCCAGCATCACATGGAACTGCACTTCTTTCACAAAATAACAACTTATTTTCAGTCCTCATTGTCCATAGCCTTTCTGCTGGGCCATTCCTACTTGAAAAGATTCCTGCCTTCCTTGGCTTGGCAAACACTATCTGGTTTCCTTCCCCACTGATACTTTTTTTAGCTTCATTCCAACATCTTTTTTACCCTAAATGAGAAGTAACCTAAATTTAGTTTGAGTCACTGCTCTTTATCCTTTATGCTTTCTCATCATAATCTCTAAGTCCCTCAGAAAGTTTCAAATGCCAACTTCATGCAAGGATTCCCACAGCTAAATGCCTATCCCTGATTTTAATCTTGAAATCCAGGCCCTCTGTGGAATTGACTATTAGATATTTCCACATAAAAGTATAGCATTTATCTCCAACCAAATGTGGCAAACCAATGTCTCCTCCACCAGCTTCCCTGTGTATCTTTCACACAAACTCATCAGCTTCGCCCAAACTGGCTCCCTATCTTTATTTCATCACTTTCCATCAGTTGCCCACACTTGGATCCTAAGTGACATCTTTCCTTAACTCTGCCTATCTCACCCTCCCTGCCAATCAAATACAAAGCCCAGTCAATTTCACCAGCCAAGTATCTCCAGAATTCATCCATTTCCCTCTCCCTCCCTTGCCGCCTGCTTAGGCCATCATCTTACTGCTGTGACAGCATCTGAGTGGTCTCTTGACCTCCTGCTTAAGGCCATTCCCTAGTGATCTCAAAGGCAGACTAGAACTCCTTCACCCAGCTGACAGGGCCCTTCAGGAGCTAGCCCCTGGGTTCTAGTCTCATCCCTTCCACTCACCCCACCCATATTCTAGTTTCAACATGGCAAGTATGTCCCACTCTCTCTTAGAGGCCTCTGTGTATACTCTTCCTTTGTGTGAAACACTTTTCCTCCCCCTCACCTAGCTCATTTCTATTCAGTCCTCAGCTCCTAACTTAGCTACCATGACCTCTGGGAAGCCTCTGTAGTGAGTGGTCTAGATCCAGGCTCCTTGGGGTGACCCCTAGCCTCTCACCACACACCCTGGCACAGGCACTTTCCTTGTCTGTATCCACTCTCACCTCCCCAACAATCCACATTAGACTGCTTGTTAACCAGCACACCCTTAGCTCAAACCAGGTGCCTATGAAAAATTTACTGAGTTAAATATTATAGAAATTATATCTTTAATTAATCCCATCTTCAAAAACAAACTTCAATAAAAAGCGTATTTACTCAGGCTTCACCACCTTATGCTCTACTGCTTTTTCTTCTGACTTTTCCATCTCTGCTTTGAGTCGCTTTTCCATGTCTGAGGAAGAACCTTTGGCAGAAGCAATGGTAATATCTCGCTGATGTAACTCCCGAGTTAACTGGGAGATTTCCATCTTCATTCCTTCTAGTGCAGAACTGTAACTTTGTTCAGCCTGTATAATCTGTTCTTTCAACTACAAAGAAGCAAAAAGGAAAGCACCAAAAGTTAAGAGAAAGCATTTAGATAGAAAAATATATTAATAAATAATAAAATAAATTTTACATTACCTCAAAACATGAAATTTTTTTCTAGATTAGATACGCAGAAAATTAGCAATTTACCAAGATGCATGTCTATACTGAAGGTCAGGTAGTTATAATTACAATCATTTATTACAATCATCTCCCTCTCAAAACAGGGAGAAATGGATTATTCAAACACTGAGGACAAGTATCAAAGTCCATGTACACTATTCAGAGGACAGAACCTGTGACCTTCATTCTTTTATTAGTTGCAAACCTGTAAATATTGCTTCATTCTTTTATTAGTTGCAAATCTGTAAATATTGCTTATATGGTTTCCTGGTCTACAGAAGATAATAAATAACAAATAGAAAGACAAGAGGAAGAAGGGGCTAGAAGTAATCTCAAAGTAATAAAAAAATACAAAACAACAAATAGGACAGCTAGGGCTCTGCATACCTCAGTAGCTAATGAGGATATTAACTACACTGTAGCACAGAAGAAAATATATGACCATACCCATCTTTAGTCATTAATATTAAATGATAGTTCATATCATTTTACAAGCAAGAAAGTATATATTTTGTAGAAAGCTTTTCATCAAAATATGTTTAGAATAAAGATTTAGCATTTAAAGGGTACAGATTTCAATTACTCTGAAAATATTTATATGGAACCTTCAGGGTAAGAAAGAATGCACTTCCCATTCCAGTTGTTCTTCCACTCTTGAATATCAAGTGGTCCTTTGGATTACATTTTCCTCTCATTAAAAAATGACCCCTATAATCTCCCAACCCATATTGGTCCATAAATACACACAATTTTGCAAACCCAGGCATGCAGATTTTTACCTTCTTAATCTCTTCCCTGTAGTCATTGTTATGTCCTTCCATCTTCTTCAATTCTTCATATTTTTCCATTAGTTCTTGGCTCAGCTGTTTACATGTTGCACTTACAGATTCCAAACTGTATGACAAAAATAATTTCACATATTTAAAACAAAACAAAAATTCTGAAATCTACAAATTGGACTATCTAATTTACCTTCTTGATGTCCAAGAAATACCCTGCCAATATCTTAAATATTACCTTATCCATTTAAAAAATTACTAGAAAGCCAATCAATAAAAAAGTGAATTTTTGTCCCAATGTCAAAAATAATAAGCTTTATTTTATTCAACCTAAAGCATACACATATGCCTCAATGATAACAAAAAATATCTTAAGTATTCCAAGTATTCCAAAAGGAATAAAGCAAAAAATTTGTGTGTATGTGTGCGTGTGTGTGTGTGTGTGTGTGTGTGTTTATTTAATATGTAGAGAAAAACCAAGAAAATAAGTAGTGGTTTCCAAAAACAAAATAAGTGTGAAAACAAAAAATGTATTACTTAAACATAACCTAAAAAATGTTAAGTGGCTACTTTTTTGTTGTTGTTTGTTTTCCTAAAGGCTAATGATGCATGTACTTTTATCTTTTACATACAGAAAACAAGAGTATACAAATGATCATGATTCATGTGTTTAAAACAAAGTATCAAACTCTTCCCAGCCAAAATGCTTAGAGGTATGACAAACAAAAAACAGTTTATGAGTATGACAATGATCCGTGTTAGCCAGGTATGGCACAGCATTAAACAGGATCCAATTAACACCCAAGGAAATACCAACACCACTGCAGAACAAAAAAGAAGGAGCACCTTGGATCAACTGTGACCTCTGCAACAACAGTTTCAGTGAGGTGGTAGAGAGGAAAACCTAAATAAAGGGGTTCTAAACAGGTAAACGGTGAAGAAATAGAGACAGTATAGACAACTCTTTTGATGAATTTGGTTTTGAAAGAGAACAGAGAAATGTGGCAGTGACTTGATGGGGATATAGGATTAAAGGAAGATTTTAATTTTTTTTCCAAAATGGGAGATACTACAGCATATTTCATACCAGTAGAAATGATTCAGCAGAGAGGAAGAACTTGATGCTGTAGGGATAAAGGACATAACTACAGAAATAGGACACAAATAGAAGGGCTGGCCTTGGGAACACAGATCCATAGTAACAGATTACGGGCACAGAGGCAGCAGACTGGTAGATCTGGTGGTCGAAAGATTAAGAAGTTCTCCTTTAATTGTTTCTGTTTACTCAATGAAATAAGAAGCTAAGCCATCTGTAGATGCTAGAAAAAAAATTATTTTTTATTAAGACTATTACATTAGTTTACTTTATCAATATGATGATCAAAAACTCATTATAACAACTTAAAGTTTTTGAAATGTGTATATAATAATTATCTACCTGCCTTCAAGACGAGTCACCTCTTCCTGCAGAAGTTCTTCACTAGTATGGGTGAAATTCAACGGGGAGAGCACATTGTCTACATTCCCCTGCCCCTGAGAGGTGTACTTCCTTTCTGTCTGAGACTCCGCCAGTGGCCTATAGAAAGACACACTATGATTGTTAAAGGCCTTTTATCTTGGCAAACAAAAACAACACACAACCAGTTTGTATTTCCCAGTTGTTTTTGGTAATTAAACTCTTTGGAACTCCTCAGTCTGTCTCCTACTTTACAAAAAGAGCACTGGGAGAGTAAAGAGTCAAGAGATATTGCTTCTCAAAAAGGTTAGCAGAAATTTACTCCTTTGTTAACTGCAATTTGCCAGTTTTTCAAGAGAAAAGGACAAAATGGCAAAATCACTTAATTGACACTCGATACCTTGAGCCAAAGAAACTGAAGTTATAGGAGGGAAGCGGGGAGGGGTGAAAACCTACCCAACAGGCACAATGAACACCATTTGGGTGATGGGCATACTTATAGCCACGACTCTATCATTACAAAAGTGATCCATGTAACCAAAAAATTTTGTGCCCCTTCAATATTTTGAAATAAAAAAATTTAATTTAAAAATAAAATAAAATAAGTAAATAAAGAAGAAGGGAGGGGTTAAAACTTACCTATCGGGTAGTACAATGAACACTATTTGGGTGTGGGCACACTAAAAACCCTCACTTAAGCATTATAAAAGGTATCTACATAACAAAAACATTTGTACCCCCTTAAATTTTGAAATAAAAAAAGAACTGTTATGAGTTTTATTAAAAAAAAAGACAGTTACAGGAGAGTTCTGGCAAGGATAAAATTGTACAACAGACTTAAATCAAGCAAAAGGAGCATAGCTCATTCTATTACTTTCCACAACAAACTTCTCATAGTGAAAATTCATATATAAAAATAAAATTAGTTTTAGGAATGTGTTTAAAAGGGCTAGCTCAATGGCTGGTTATAATTGATGGTAAGCAGCTACTAATCACAACCTATCCTACCAAGAAAGGGAGGCCTTTCAGGAACTGTAGACTACAGTTCCCTTAATATTTGGAGTTTCACCAAAGGTACAAACTGAGCAATAGGCTTCTAACTTTCTAAACATCAGGTCTCTGTTAGGGACCCAAACTGGAGGCAGGAAAAAAAGACTAAACATGAAAAATTTTATAATACTCTAAAAACCTAACTCAGAAATTAAAACTGAGTAAGAAAACTCACAATATGATCAAACATAAAATTATGAATATGCAATATTGAAACTGGTGCTTAATGCCAAACCATCAAGTGGCTAAGATGAATAATACTTAAGATTTAATACACCTTATGGCTTCTACTGGGTGTTGCTTGTCAGTTGCCTTCAATTTTTCTTGTAGCTTCTCCTTTTGCATTCTTGCCTCATGGATGAAATTTTCTTGAGACTGAAGGGCTGCCTTCAGTTCTCTCTTTTCTTCCCGCAGAGCCTGCAAAACGCCAGATATTATTACAATTTTCCTTCAGTTCTCTTTTCTTCCTCCAGAATCTACAAAATGCTAAAAAAAAAAAAAAACCAAAGGTATTATTATAATTTTTCCATTTCATGAGAAAAGGAAGCCAGGGAGTCAGACTGTAAGTTATATTATAGTCACAATATTAACAGTTATCAATATCTGATCCATCAGCTACAGAGTAGGGAAGAAAGTACAGACTTTGGAACCTAGTTCTAAGTTAATTATTCTCTAGCACTCATACACACACTTCCCCCAATTATAGGAATTTAAAAACACACCTCTAATAGTTTTTCAGATTCCCTCAATTGTTCTTCTTTTTGCCGCTGCTCCTGCAGAACGGTCATATTGGTTCCAACCAAGTCATTGACCCTCATGGTGAGACGCTCTATTTCCAACTCATTGGCACAGATAGTGTCATTGGCCCGCTCCAGCTTACTGCTCAGGTGCTGAATTTCTGATTGGGTGGATAGCTCCACAGACTCTAATTTCTGTTTCCGATTGGCGAGCTGAGCCTAGAAATACATAGATTATCAACAGGAAAAAGGGACATGATAAAAGAATAACCAATGAATAAGTAAGACTAAAATGAAACTGAGTATCATTTCCATAAAAACACAAAGTATTAGCTCACTAAAATATATATAATAAATATCTTTAGAAGGGGTAAGAAAGAATTGAAAAAGTAAAGAGATTCCATGCTGCTCCTTACTGAAAAGACAGCTGCAACATTCTACCTACTTGTGCAGAAATTCAACTGCAACCACAAGCCATCATATAGGAAAAGTGGAGTTATCGCCTCCTTAAATAGGAAATAGGAGCTATAATGCATTCTTCCATTTTTTATGGAGGTTCAGAAATTAAAATTAAAATTTTAAAAATCACTACACTTCTTAAATTCATAGTTCAAATTTTCCCTTCTCCCCACCCACAGCACGTTGTATGTAATTATTCTGTTTTAACATTTTCAGATACATGACAAATACACATATTCAGATTATTCAAACTGACCATAAAATACTGTTTGAATTTGAAGAGGTGAAGGAATTGTGGAATTTTGTTCATTAAGGAAAAAGGTGCTTACAAGGAAGGAGAGATTGGTTCTGTCACTGGTTTTTGGACATTTCCTGAACTAAAGATTTATTTATTTATTTATTTATTTTTTTGAGACAGATTGTCGCTTTGTTGCCCAGGCTAGAGTGAGTGCCGTGGCGTCAGCCTAGCTCACAGCAACCTCAAACTCCTGGGCTCAAGCAATCCTAATGCCTCAGCCTCCCGAATAGCTGGGACTACAGGTATGTGCCACCAGGCCCGGCTAATTTTTTCTATATATATTTTAGTTGGCCAGATAATTTCTTTCTATTTTTAGTAGAGACGGGGTCTCGCTCTTGCTCAGGCTGGTCTCGAACTCCTGACCTCGAGCGATCCACCCACCTCGGTCTCCCAGAGTGCTAGGATTACAGGCGTGAGCCACCGCGCCCGGCCTCTGAACTAAAGGTTTAACGAAATATATACATCTCAAATTAGTTTCTCTCAATGACATATCTACTGAGGTAAATATAAATGAAACCACTTAGCAACTGTCTCATGGACCTGTAGCATATATTTCCTAACTTTTAGGCTATGCAGTCCAGCTATATTGGTTTTTAGCTCCCAACTTTCTAGTTTTCACAAGTTTTAAATTCGGCATCCAGACTGGTACTTCATTCATCTACACACTGAAGATGAACATAAATCATCTGTGAAGGTAAACTTCTCTTATTCCAAACATTTCTAAAGGTAAAAGCACATAACTTTATTTTAGAAGTGGAAGTGGAAATGTCTATGAGAAATCTGCTACAGATTTAAAGATTTTGTTGTAAACAGTACACAGCCAAAATCCTGTACCGTATACTGTGGTCACATAAAGTAGATGCTAAAAAAATGTCCATAAGCCAGAGAGAGGATAGGAGGAGAGAGGCAAAGAGACAAATAGTGTTTGTATAAATTACTGATCAAGATTCCAGTGTAAAAAGCCAATTTTTTATTTTTACCAGACCTCACACAATAGCATGAGAAAAGGACATCAACACGGGTTTAGAATTGCTAGAATAACTGCTAGGCATGCAATTGTCTCCAAGCTTTTAAATAAAATATAAACTTTTTTTCCAAGAGGAGAAAATCTTATACAGAATCCTGCACAGAATAAATAAATGCAGAGATTAGGTGAGGGTGAAAAGGAGAAATGGGCTGGAGCACGGCTTGCTGAACCTCCCCCAACCCTACCTTAATCTGTACAGCAGCCCTGAGGCTTAGCAGAACATAGACGGAAAACCACTGTCCAAATGGCGCTCAGAAGGAAACAAAATATATAATTGCAAAATACTAGCAGCATCTTCTTAACACTGCAATAACTACTTAACACTATTCAACTCAAAACTGTAATCTTAAAGTAAAATCAATATTGAAGTTATATAGTTTAATTAAACTATATGTTAACCAGGGAGTCTAGATTTGCTACTTAAAAATGAAACAACTTCTCAGTTTTGAAGAACGAAGAATATAAACATCTTTTATTAGTTATTTCAGACATGCAAAAATACAATGTTTTCTAGGCATAGTGAAAAGTACATAATCATCGCAAGTACAAATTCTAAATTTCCATCAACTAGAATCAATACACTACGCCTGTACTGCCTAATACGGTAGTCACTAGAGCCACATGGGGCTATCGCACACCTGAACCGTGGCTAGTCTGACTAGATTTTAAAAGCTCAGTTAAAAAAAAAGAATATAAATATTGTAATGATAATATTTTTGACATACTGAGTTGATATATTAAAAATTTTACCTGTTTCTTTTTACTTTTTTAATGTGACTACTAGAAAATTTGAAGTTATAACTGTGATTCACATTATATCTCTATTAGCATGGCACTAATCTCAAGAATACTTTTCCAATAATAAGAAAGTCAGAAATAATCATATAAACCACTTATAAAATAATGATTATTTCTCTTAAAAATCTGGCTTTAGAGATATTTTAAGGATTATTTTTAAACTTTTTTTTTTGCACTAACCACTAATATTTTGAACCAGAAACCAGAAATCCCTCTTATTAACCTACATTTAGCATTCTAACTATTCTATTGAAGTGGGTGGGGTTATTTCAACAAGACAAATCACAATACAGGTGGTTAGAAGTAAGAAACAATTAAGAAGGCAATTTACATCAGGAGACAGATACAAAAGCCAAGGGTGTGCAGCTAAAGTGAGAGAGGAGACAGAGAGAGAGAGAGAGAGGAAGAGGCTGGGAATTAGGGGTTGAATTCCAATCCTCTTTTGGATTTGTGGCATGTACTTCAAGAAAATGACTCTCCCAGATAGTGGAATTACCAAGAACAATGTAATATGAAGCAATAGGGCTTTTTATTTAACAATGGATCCCAATATGAAGGTATGGCCATTGCAGGCATCAATCCCTTACCAAGCTCCCCAACATTGTCACCTCCCAGTGTGTCACTACAGGCCACAGCCTTGCAGCATTTCCACTAGGTAGCAGCGTGGAGAGCCTATTAAGAATACAGCTCCCAGTAAGATCCTCTTATCACTGTTGTGTCTATGCCACTATAAACTTCTAAACAGAGGTCTGAGCCAACTCAACTCTAATAATGCTACCAAAACAACAGATTAACATTTGAGTTAGGATCACCTTTTCTTTGTAAGTTGTAACAGGAAAATGAGGTTTTTAAATATAATGTATATTTATAAACATATATACATATAATTGAACAGTGGATTTAAAATTAACTTGAATAATATCTTACAGCATATCTAAATATTTCCAAAGGAAAACATATATAATGCGACCTTTACTTTTCTCACATACCATTTTACACTTCGTGTTGACTTAATATTTTAATCTTTTTTAAATGTTCTTAATGTTTTCTAAAATTTTCCTGAATGTTTCCTTTTCATAATTGTATTGTTTAGGCAAGAGGGAAAACAGCAGATGATACCTTTGCTTTCTAAACAGAAATGACCTTGTGTTTTGGACTGTATTGATCTTGAAATACTGTGTGATAAAGTGCTTAGCCTAGCGCCCATCACATTGTAAGCACTCCATACATTTTTAATCATGTTTCATGGAAAATTTCAAACGTAAGATGATAAGCCCCTATATATTCATCACTTAGCCTCAAAAATTATCAACACTTTGCTATTCTTCGTATTTTTAAAGTTTGCAACCATCCTTCCCTTCCAATATACAGTGTATATAGTTTTTTTCCTAAAAAACACACATAAATGTAATATATACTGTATATAAGCATAGAAAAAGTGAGAAGAAATTTATACCAAAAGGTTTATCGTGGTAAATCTATCAAGTATAGAACTATGGGTAATTTTATTTAATTCTTATTTGATCTACATTTTCTCATTTTTGTAAAATGAACATGTATTACATAATTTTAATAGCTGACTAAAAGAAAAGAACTCAAGCAAATATATGACTCAAAAGGTGAGAAGTTATTTCCGAATTCCACTTTTAGAGGTAAAAAACATACAAGAAAAAAATTCATACCAGAAATTTGTTTTAATGGGGGGAGGATGTTAATACCCATTTACCCAATCTCCCAGATTTTCTACTGTTATTGTTCAGTGGTGACCCACATATTAACCAAATGCAACGTGTCAACCTTGACTGGATTCCTACTCAAACATCCAACTGTAAAAAGACAGTTTTTAGGCACTGGGGAAATCTGAACAGACTGGATATTAAAGTATATTGTTATTATTTATTCTATTAATGAGATACTGATACATTGTAGTTTTTTTTTAAGCCCTTACTTAAGTTGGGAAATAACATGTCTGTGATTTGTTTTGTAATATTCTAGCCAAAAATAAAAAGTAGGGAACGGTATAAAATTTCAGTTTTATAAAATGAAAAAATTCTAGACATCTGTTGCACAACAATGTGCATATAGCTACCATTATTGTACTATACACTTCAAAATAGTTAAGGTGGCAAATTTTTTTGTGTTTTTTACCATAATAAAAAAAAAGATTGTCAAGATAATAACTATTACTGCTAGGTAATGGGTATACAAAAGTTTATTTAGATGTTTAAAATAAATGATGATCATACAGCACTGGTACATACTGAATCACAGAAAGATTTAATTTTGTTTCATTTGTTAAGGGAGAAAGACAAATACATTTATAAGTAACTTTTTTGAGTTAAACAGTCAGTTTTACTTTAAATGAAACTACTGTAAGAATAATTCAAATACCCTTACTAGGGAAAACAAATATTGGCTCTTTAAAGACTTCTTATTCTAGCCCTAGCTGAATTATGGTAAATAAAAATTGCATTTTTACTAACAATGAAGTTTCAATTATGTAGAGTCAATAATCACAATAGTTCTTTGAAACAGGATAATAGTAACTGAAAAAGAAAATCTACAATCAATAATGATACTCCACAGATAAATAACTGAGAACTGTAAAAGTTCAGACTCAATTTGCTTTCTTGTCAATCTGAAGGCAACAATTAGGATATGGTGCTTTCGTATTGTGAACTAAAATAAAATTTTAAGGCTCACCACTCCCCCACCAGCTGACTGAATGGACCCCCTCACAGCCAAAGGAATATCCTAAAACTAAATTGCCTGCCAGGAGGAAGGAAGTCAGACATGCCTCATCACGTCTCCCTCCCTTCTTGGGGACATCCTTTGCAAACCATTAACAGGCCTAAGGCTATGCAAGACAAACCTGCAGGTCCTCAATTTACACAACAAATACGTCCAGTGGCTTGTCTCTGATAAACAGCTCCTTAGGCTGAAACATTCCAAGCCTTTAGACAAAGCTTCATGTCTTCAGCCAATTACAAGCCAAAGAATCTTCAAACCCACCTATAACCTGTAAGCCCCACCCCCCAACTTCGAGATGGCCCACCTTTTCGGGCCAAACCAATATATGCCTCCCACGTATTGATTTATGACTTTCCCTGTAACCCTGAAATGTATAAAACCAAACTGTTAACCCAGCCACACCGAGTCCACTTGCTCAAGGCTTCCTGGGCATGGCTCTGGGTCATGGTCCTCAAATATGGCTCAGAATAAATCTATTTAAAATTATTTTACAGAGTTTGGCTTTTTTCTGATTACAGTATTCAGGTCAAAAAATCCTGGTCTAGACATCTCAGGATTTCATTGACCTGCTCTGGCTGCACAGCTTGCTGCGGCCTAGAAGATAATTTTCTTCCCTGGGGTTGCTGCGGATCCCCTTCTGCAGAGCCATTGTCAGTACTTTATCAGACAGCTGATACTCAGGGAGACGAACAAAAAAATCAATGCATTATTGAGACTTAAAGCAGCAAATAAATGTAGATTATAAAAGCAAAAAACAAAAACACCTTCCCTCTAGCTCTTTTAACTTATCCAGTCTATTCCCTCATTCCGTAAAACTGAAATAACTACCAACCTTGACAGACTGCCATGATATTAAACAGATAACATACACAAACTCGTCTAGAAAGTACTGAGGCAGTATCAAGCTCTAGTGCATAACAGATGATCACAAACATTCATTTCTCCCATGTTCATTTTCCTTTATGTTCTTGATACTAATTGAAAAAGCAAACAAGCTGAATATGTTTCTAAGAAGACACATTCCTAAAGTAGGTGTCTATTTTTTTGGTTTTGCTTAAGCCACTAAAAGAAAAGTTTCTACCAGTGTTCTAAAACAGTGTTTCTGTTACCACAAAGACACTATTTCTAGTTAGTGTGTGTACCAGTGCAGTGTGACTTTCTCAGCATTTGTGTCCAAACAGGCAGACGAAATGAAGCTCCCCAGCTGAGGAACCTCAGCCAAGGTACCCCAGCTATCACAGAGATGCAGCCAGGTATGGACAGAAGTAGAGCCAAGGGACCCAGGGACAGACACAGAAAAAGATAAGGAAAAGGAGACAGAGAGAGACTGGGGTGGGAGTGGCGTAGAGCAGAAGCGGGAAGAGAGAGAAAGCTAGAGACCAAGACTAGGGGAGTGAACATGGATGTGAGCGGAGAGCGAGCGAGACAGAGTGTGAGCGAGCCAGTGAGAAAGGAGGAGGCCAGCAAAGGAGCAAGCGGGCACCAGGACGTGAGTGTGGGTAGAAGTGTGCATGTGTGCACGGGAGGGAGGAGATATGTCTAGAAGCTGAAGAGGAAAAGCCTATAAATAGAAGAGGAGAGGCTTCCTATACGAGAAAGACAGCAGGGTTGAGTAGTGAGAAGCTGAAAGAGGCTAAATAGCACCAGGAAGTTGCATTAAGGTAGTTAAAATTTAATCAAAACCTATCTGCTTCTCATTATTTTAAAACGTCTTAAGCCTACCTGAATTATCTCTGATTGTTCAGCCAGAGCCTTCCTTTGTGCCTCCAGAGAAGATACCTGTTGCTGATAAATCAAGCGTTGCTTCTCCCAGTCCAGAGATTTCTGACGGAATTCCTGAGGAGGCAATTAAGGTACTTAACTTCTAAGTGCTTCTCCTCACAGTCGCATCTTCCCAGACCCACTTCTCCGTTAACTTTCCCGTGTCCCTGGGTGTGTCTGCCCCTTTCTCCACAGCAGGGGCCCCATCACTCACTTGGCTGACAGAACTGCAGGGTAACACTGATTCCTCACACACTGTGCCTCTGGATATGTCTTTCTAAGTTTAACACCCTAATGGTGAAGAGTATGAAACACAGATACTGGATTCATGGCGATTTTCATATATTTGCTGCCACCTAAGGGTTGTTATAATTTTCTAGTGATTTTTCAGAAAAATTGATGCTAAGTTAACTAAAATTTCAAAGTATGATTACAGATATCCCTCGCTATCCAAATTCTTGACATCCAGACCCAGGAATTGAACAAATTAAATTTTCAGGTAAGTCCCTTGGTAGCCGAAACCTTACTTCTCAGTATCTAAAACTCAGGAACAAAGTAGATTCAGGTAACACAACATCCTTTGATATCCAAATTTTTATTATCTCACAGAAGAACTACAAAGGCTTGAATGACAAGGAAAATCTGTACTAAATTTTAACAGATATTTGTAACTGAAAGCCAACAGTTAAAAATTAATGATGAATCAACAGTAATTTCAAATTGCATGATCAAGAAAATAAGCCCAATATTTATGAAAATGGGGCAAATCAAAGGGAAAGGAAACTCCATCTTTCTATCACTGTCTTCTAGACTCTCAACTCCAGAAGTCTCATGCTCCTTAGGATAATTGTTGCTAACCAGATTTCTAATATTCACTCATTAATTCTTTCAATCATTCTACTATATATGCCAGGTACTGCTTTAGGTGTTGGGGACACAGGATTTAATAAAACAAACAAAACTCCTAGTCCCACTCAGTTGGAGGGCTTCACAGCCATTGTATATAGCACACTAGATGGTAATATGTGTTTTGGATAAAACAGAGCATGGAGTGCTCAGAGTAGGGGTTGTAATTTTTTTTTTTTTTTTTTTGGAGACAAGGTTTCACTCTGTCACCCAGGATGGAATGCAGTAGTGTCATCATAGCTCACTGCAACCTCAAACACCTGGGCCCAAGCAATCCTCCTGCCTCAGCCTCCTGAGTACCTGGGACTACAGGTATACACCACCACACCCAGCTGATTTTGGGGTTGCAATTTTTAAAAGGGATGGCCAGACTGAGTAAATAACGTGTAAGTAAACACGTAGGAAGATGGGGATGAAGTTATACTATTCGGGTCAGAAGGAACAGCCTTGAAGTAGGAGCTTCCTGTTATGTTTAATTAAGGGTAAGGAGGCTGGTGTGGCTTGAATGGAGTGAGTGAAAGGGAAGGAGGAGACAAGGTCAGAGAGTTAACTGGGAGTGAGACCATGTACGTAACTAGGATAATTTTGGCTTTTAAGAGAAGCTACTGGAAGGTTTCTGTACAGACGTGACATGATTTGACTTACATTACAGCAGAATCATTCTGGCTACTGTATTGAGAAAAGAGAAGTCAAGGATGACTCCAAGGCTTTTAGGGTTGAGCAAACTGAGGGATGGAGTTGCCATCAACTGAAACAGTAATTGGTGTAAGATTAGGAAGATAAAGTCAGGACCTTTATTTTGGACATGTTAAGTTTGACAGTTTTAGATTATAGTGGAGAAGTGAAACACGCAGTTGAAAGTTATTCTGTATCAGAGAAGAGAGGTCACGGTTAAATACGTAAATTTTGTGACTGTCAGTGTATACACAGTGTTAAAGCTATGAGATTGAATTAGTGTTAAAGCTCACTCACCAGGGGAGTGAGTGTAGACAGTAGAAAAAGGTCCCACGTCACAGCTCAAGGATATTCATCCCAATGTTAAAAGGTTGGGGAACAAAAGAGATTGGGAAAGAGTGGCTTATAGGAGAAAAACAAGGGAAATGTGGTTTTTCTCAAGCCAATCCAGAAAGCGTTTTAAGAAGGAAGAGATCAGCTGGGAACAATAACAATGCAAATAGGATGAAGAAGATGAGGATCAGCCTACAGGCTTTAGGAATGTGGGGGTCATTGGTGACCTCCATGTAAATAGTTTTTGTAGTGTGAGGGGACCAAGCCTCACTGAGTGGGTGCAAGAAAAATGGGACTAAAGGAATCGGAGACAAGTATAGGTGCCTGAAGTAATTTAGTTATAAAATGAAGGAGAAAAGTGGGGCAGAGGAGGAAGAGAGGGGTCAAGAGAGGATATTTGATAGGGGAGAAATTTAGATGCTGGTGAAAAATATCCAGTAGGGCAGAAAAAACTGAGGATGCAGAAAAGAGAAGAATTGCTGGAGGGGAGGGAAGGGGGAGGACATGGATAATTCCTCCAGGAGAGAAGGCAGGGTAATGGGTACAGATACAGATAGGTGGGTAGACACAGGGTTGGAAGTCTGTGAACAGAAAGGAAGACATCACCCAAAGGTGAGGATGTGAAGAAACTGTTGAAGGTTTGAGGAGAAAAAAGGAAATATGAATCAGTTACTATGGAAAGTAGGAGACTGAGAGGAAATGCAGTATGATTCCAGGCAGCAATAGGACCCATCTGAAGTTGTGACCATGAATTTAAGATGAGGTCAGCCAGTGTAGTTATGTTTTTCTCCGGCCACTAAGCCACACATGACCGGTAGAGAGTGGGCAGAAAGGAGGACACTTAACCACAGTTGTGGTTTTGCCAAGCAAATATGATGAAGCAAGAGAGGAACCCAAGAGATGAAGGGCAAGGTAAGGAATGTAACCACAGAATTTAAGCTGGATAAGGACTGATAAGTGAGGACACAAGGTAGATAGGGAACAGTGAAAAGGTGGCAGAATTCAATCACTTTAAGGGATAGATAATGATTATTGCGAATGAAAAGACTAGAAGGAGTAAGCTGAAAAGACAGGGATGTAGTCCGAGTTATATACTTAAAAATGAGATTCTAGAAGGAATGTAAATATTGCTAATGACACGAGCTAAGGAATGGCAATGGAATTAAGTGGATGAAATAGGCAGGAGATCAAAATATCTATGGAGGAAAGAACACCGTAAAACTCAGAGGCCAGACTATTATAGACATCATCCCCGTGGACACTGATATCCTCAAAGTTAAAATAAAAATAATGGAGAGAGCGACAATGAGCTGGGAGCTGGAATCAATGAGCCGGGAGGTAACCCAGGGATCAGAAGATGACTACTTTGGTTGTATGGACATTGGTTGGTGGTATAGGCTGATGGGGTTTTTGAGATAGAAAGAAAAGAAAATGGTCAGGAAGTAGCAATGAGAAGCAACAAAGATATGGGGGATGAGGGAAGGTATCGCTGTCAAGGGCTGGAGAGGAAGCAGTATCTGTGTAGTCCTCTGATTCTGTGCTCTTCAAATGCATAAAAATATTCAGATGTAAAAGAATTAAACACACAAATTATAATTTTAAGTAGTAGTAATACAGTGGCATTTGTGGGTGACAGGGTGCCGAGCAGAGAAAACTTGTAAGTAATCACACAAAGATGTTGAACAATGTTTCTCAAATTAGAATCAACTAGGGGAGCTGGATAAAATGCACACCCCTAGGTCCCATGCCATACTACTGGCTCAGAATTTCTGAGAGCCTAAAAGCACCCCGGGGCTTCTTTTGTACACTGAGAACTACTAGCAAAGATAGAGGAGGCAAGTAACAGCCTTGTGCTGCTCCTTGATCTACTCTTGGCAAAATTAGCTCACCACCTCCCCTTAACTCCTCAATATATATACAATAATCATGGAGTTACTCAGTCTTAATCAAAATACAGTTAGCAAAGAGGGAGGTGAATGGCTTACTATATCTAAATGGGAACTGAGGATAAACAACTTGATATATAGAATACTCTGTACAAAAAGTGCCATGTACATTCAACATTTACTAAGCCCCTACTCTCTTAGGTGCCTGAGGTACGATGACAAATAAGACAAGGACAAGGACACCACCCATGATAGACTGTAATAACTTTCACAATAAAGGAGATATTGGCATGTTGGGTACAACAATCCTTCCTGTGTGGATTAGTCCTGGGCATGTTTAGTATCCCTGGTTCCTGTCCCCTAAATGCCAGTTTCAAACTCAGTCATTCTGACAACCAAAAAAATGCCTCCATACATTTGCAAATGCCTTCTAAAGGTGGTACTGCCCTGTTGAGAATTATTGACAGACAGTAACCCTGTTAACCACAGGGAACCAGATGATGATAGGATGTACAGTAGATCGCCCTCCCACCTTTGAAATAGCTCAGTGGCAGTCCTGGAAAGGGTAGAAAATTGGTTTCAGGAAATAGCACCATTAGAAACAGCATTTTCCTACATGAAGGCTAAAAATCACTATGACCAAATTATTACTATAAACATACCTCTATTTTTCCAGTTAACCTCTCAATTTCACATCGATCTTCCCTGGGATTTTTGGTATTTCCTCTGAATTCCCTTATTTGCTTTTTCTGCAGCTTTTCATAGCTTCTCTTCAGTCTGCCTAACTGCAGAGACAGTTACTTCTATACTTAAAATGTAAGAATTTGTAAACAGTGGTGGGGGGGCAAATTGGAATTATGAAAACAAAAGCAGTGCTAACCAGCACTATTGACAATACACTGAGAACATGTTAAGTTTCCAAACTAAAATACAAAACAAAACATTGTGTATGTAAAATAAACACTAGCAAAGAAATATATTCAAAGAAAAAATAAAAGGAAAAATAATTTTTAAACAAAACTTTAATTTTTATTACAATAGCCTTATACTTAAAGTCCCCACTACCTACCCCCACAATAAAAGCAGCAAATAAAAACTCTCTTTCCTCTAAGCCTGTGGTTCTCAAGCTATGCTCCTGTGAGGTACTGATATTCAGTAAGCAGGAGAAGAGTACTTTGGAATTAAATCAAAATAAAAGCAGTTTTTTCCAAATCTAAAGAATAAAATTAAGTTAATCGATAGAAGTTTCTTACTTTTCTTATTTATCCCAAAATTGTTCTTAAATCTTGGGATCCTCGATTATTTAAAATCTAGTAACTGATAAAATATTAAATATATTTTTGGTATCAGTATTTCACAGTATTATACAAAAGTAGCTCTATTTCTTTCAGGTATTCAACCAAGAAACATATTTTAGAATCTCCATTCTAAGTAGTATCAAACCTATAATTAGGCAAGACTTCTTGACTGGGTTAAAGAACAGAGAAATAGATTTCCACCCTCTGTACCTCCCATGAATATGTGCTTCCCACTTTACAAAGTAGAAACTGGTTCTCATTAACAAAATTCTCAAGTATAAAAGAGAGAGAACTATACAACGTGTAACAGAACTAAAATCTCACTTCTTCGTGTAGTTTCTTTAACTCCTGCTTATACTCCATAGCCATCTCTTCCTTGATTTTTTCATGTTCTTCTATCTGTTGATGCAACAACTCGACCTAAAAGCAGATAAGTGGTAGTATCTTTCATTATTAGCATTGAAACAATATCCCTGAAACATAAAAATAGGAAATAACCTCTGTACTTATTTGTAAATTCAAGTTCTCAAATGCATATATATGGTAATACACCCCTTCCCAGGAAGTCAAATATCTAGTTATTTAATAATCCATAAGACTATCAAAAAACAGAGAACAAACAACTAGTTTTAGAATTTCTAGGTTTAAATGAAAACCCTCCCTATGTCTGACTTATCCTACCCAACCCTTTTCATTAAAAAAAAAAAAACCTCATGAAAAAATTAACAAAGTTTTAAGAACCCTGGAAACCAAGAATATTTTATTAAAAAACCTATGAGACTTCAGGAATAATGTCTCCAAATCAAAGTGCAGAATAATAATGTCAAACGGAAAGACAATAGGAACTTTGTAACTGCTTTACCATTTACCCCACTTCAGAGAAACCAGTTCCGCTAACCAGAGTAAGGAAATTATACTAGCCCATTTTTCAATGACTTGGTATCAGTCACAGCTATTTCATGCCAAGTCCTCACCTCCATAAGTATCCAGCAGTATTTCTGTTGATCTACTGATAAGTGGGGAGAGAGGGGGAGAATAAGGAATAAGAGGTAATAATCTCAATCACAAAATAGAATGGAAGCTTTTAAGTATTAGAAATAAGAATAAGGAGTGAATGCATTCCAATAAAAAATTCCAGTTGGATTTTTCATTTTTTTGGAACTTGACACAAGTCATTCTAAAGTTCAAACTAGAAGAATGGTTAAAAATAGCCAATAAAATAGAAGAGAAAAAAACTCTACTTTTAAAAAAAGATCTAAGTGAATGTTTACTGACTTTCTAAATGGGAGGACACTTCTGAGCTTAACACCAATGAAAAGGTCATTAAAAAATGATGAATTTGACTCTGTAAAAATGTAAAACTTCTATATTTAAAAAAATTCAATTAACAAAATTAAAAGGTAAACTGAGAAAAACATTTCCCAAAAAAAAAAAGGGCTTTCAACTTTTAGTATATAAAAAACTCTTACAAATCAAATTTTAAAAAATTATCAAGCCCTCAAGAGAAAAATAACCCAAGAACCAGAACAATTCCCACAAAAACATAAATGCCCAATAAATATATGAAAACAGTTTGGTAATCAGAGGAAAATCAAAAATCCAATGGCATTTTACATCTATCAAATTGGCAAAGATCTCATTAAAAAAAGACTTATATGGGTAAGTTACTTGGAATCAGGGACCCACAGAATGTTTAGAGAAATGCAAAGCACAATAACCTTTCTAGAATGCAATGTGGAGTCTATATGAAAACCCTTAAAAATATTCTTAACCTTGACCTAGTAAACTCTACTTTTATTGGGATCCATGTAAAGAAAATAAATGTAGATGTTAAAAATTTGTGAACAGAGAAGTTCTTTTGTAAAAACTGAAAAAAATGGAAAAAATCTAAATGTTTAAAAATGAACTGTTAGGAGAATATAATGAATGAATAAATGAAAACATGTTAACATTAATATGTATCAAAAGAGTTAACATGCAAAATGTTTGCCATTTAAAAAACAGAAGGATATAACAACTACACTAAAATCCCAGTTTTGTGAAGGATTTTTACATAAGCAAGCATACATAGCTTAAAGGAAATGTATCAAATGTTAATCCAGATTAACCCTGATTCATGTTGTTATGGATTATCCTACTTTTTTTCTTCATACTTTATTGTCTTTTCTAAGTTTTCCCCAAGGGCTACAGCTTTATGGAAGAAAAAACAGTCTTAAAAAAGAAAACAGTAAGCCCACCTACTTGATAAAGACCTTGAAGATTCATCTGTTTGTTTAATGCAAGTCTTAATTATTCATATTTCCTAGCCCACAACCTGCCAGAAGATATAAAATTAGAAATTAAAGTGGCTATAATAGAAGAAGTAGGTACAATGATCAGTAGGAATGAGCAACAGCTTTTAGCAAAGATAGAAGAAAAAAGGGAGAAGCAGATTACCCTGAAAGTAGACCTGTGTCTACACTGCTATAACCCATGAAGATAAAGCACATCAGTATGTAGTAACCATTCCTCGTAACAAAGATACCAAGAGAAAAGGTACATTATATTTACTATCCACAGATACCACATACACACACACACACACACACACACACACCCCCCTCCCTGAACATTATTAATACTGCAAGGGAGAAGTGAGAGCTCAAAGTTCCAGTTAATTGTACTACTGATTCTTATCTAACAAGTCACTGATCAGTAAATGGAAGTGAGAATATTAACTGTTAATGATGGTAATAGGACCAAGATGTTCACAGATCTTCTAGTACTTCCCCCTACAGGAGTTCTAGGATAAAACTAACAACAGAAAGTAAACAAATTATGCATGTTAACAGAATATATTAATATAAAAAGAAACTAATACGTATAAAACATAAATGTATTTTGTGTAAATGTAAAAAGACAAAGAACTTTTAGTGTATAAGGCTGAAAGCAAGCATGCTAAATCATGTGACACTTAGAGTTTACCATTACCACTAATCATTTCCAAACTTTTCCAGGCCCAGAGGAGAACAATCCAGAACACCCACAGGAAAAAAATGCACAAAATGCATGTTTTCAACCATTCAAGTAGGAATTGTTACTTTATTTTTTAATAAACTTAAATTGAAAGAAAATACACAGAAAAGTGTAGCTCAATGATTTATCAAAAAGAGAATCTGCCTATCAATCATTATCACCACCACTCCAGTAGATCTGCCTCCTCCTACCCCACTAATCACTACCCCTCTCCATTTTTCCACAGGTTAACACCTAATCTGACTTCTATTATCATCAGTTTACTTTGCCTGTTTTTATACTTCATATAAATGGAATCATACAGTATCTACTCTTGGACTGGTATCTTTCACTCAACACTCTTTGCAAGATTCATCTATACTGTTGCCTGTAGCAAAAGCTCATTTATTTTCAATGCTGTACTGTATTTCATTGCATGAAAAGATTAACTTTTTAAAATCTTTTCTTTTCTGATGGACATTTGAGCTATATTCAGTTTCTGGATATTAACAATTATGCTGTTATGAACAGATATACCATATACATATATATTAGGAGTAGAAATGCCAGATCACAGTTTAACTTTAATAGATAATTGGCAGTTTTCCAAAGACATTACACCAATTTAGATTGCCACCAATAATATAAGGATTCCAGCTGTTTCATATCCTTACAATAACAGTATTAATAGTCTTTTAACTTTTAATCATGCTGGGATGTATCTAGAGGTATGCTGTGTTTATAATTTGCATTTTTCTAATAACCAGTGAAACTGAGTACCTTTTCTCATGCTTCTTGGACATTTTGATATCTTCCTTTGTGAAATACCTATTTAAGTATTTTGCCCATTTTTCTACTCAGTTAAATTTTTATTATTAGTTCCTTATCTGTCCTTTGTTGGTTATGTTATGAATATATAACAAGCTCATGATTTTAATCATTAACCTTTTCTTTTATGATTATTAATAAAGAAATCTTTCCCTACTCCAAAGTCACTAAGACATTCTCCTATGTCACCTTCTGAAGATTTTCAAGCACTTCACATTTAAATTTGTAATCCATCTAGAATTAAATCTGGTGTATAGTATGAAACCAGAAGTCAAAATCTTTCCTTTTTTCCCCATATTGTTATTCAGTTGATCCAGTGCCATGTACTGAAAAGACTCCCCACCACCCTTCAGTGCTATGTTGTTATTAATCAAATGTTCACGTATGTGGAATTTCTGTTATGGTATTCTTTATTCTTTTCCATTGGTCTGTTTTTCTATCCTTGCAATAATACCACGTTGTCTTAATATAGTTTTAAATAAATCTTGTTGTCTAGTACACTAAGTCCTCCAACTTAATTCCTCTTCATCAAGATTGTCTTGGCTACTTCCATATACTTAATATATTGGAATTTTGATTAAAATGACACTGAATCAATAGATCAATTTTAGAGAAACTAATATA
Organism: Eulemur rufifrons; assembly: GCF_041146395.1. Taxonomy (NCBI): domain Eukaryota; kingdom Metazoa; phylum Chordata; class Mammalia; order Primates; family Lemuridae; genus Eulemur; species Eulemur rufifrons. The sequence continues at coordinate 121,313,503 of NC_090989.1, forward strand.
TTTAAAATATTGAGTCTATCCATGAACAAAGTCTATCCTTCCATTTATTGCAGTCTTAATTTCTCTCCATAATTTAGAGCTTTCTGTATGAAGGTTCTGTAACTCTTTCATTGGATTTACAGTATTTTGTGCTTTTTTTGATACTCTTGTCAATGAAGTCTTTTAACTTCATTTTTAATTGCTTTTTGCTGGCATAGAGAATATAAAAATTTTTCTATCTTAACCTTGAATTCAGTAATCCTGCTACATTCATGTATTAATTATAATACTTCATAGATTCTTTGGATTTTCTACATACACAAAAAAATCATGTGCTAATTACTACAGTGGTATTTCTTCCTTTCTAATTCTTTTATCTTTTATTTATTTTTCTAGCTTTATTGTACTGGCTAAATCTCTACTATAATGATGAAAAAAACTGTTGATACTGGGCATCCTTGTCTCATTCATAATCTCTGAAGGAAAGCTTTTAATATTTCACATTAATTGTCACTCACTATATGTTTCTTGTATACCCTTTTATCAGATTAAGGAAGTTTCCTTATATTTCTAGTTTGCTAAGATATTTTAAAATTTTTATCATGAATGGATAATTGAGTTTTATTAAATTACTTTCCTGGATTGTTTGAGACAATTATGGGTTACTTCTCCGATAATGTGACAAGTTATATTGATTTACAAATGTTAAAACAACTTCGAATGCCTAGAATAACTCCAAATTCCTTACTCATTTTGTTAGGTCAACCTGCTCTACAGGAAGTTAGAAGATAACAGCAGCAGGAATGTCCTTTGAAACCAATCCAATGCCAACATTGTAATCAGAAAACACATAAAGCATTAACTCCCAAAATAAGTTGCTGATGGTAATGCTCCTCCAAAGTATGATCTGCAGGCAGGCTGGAGCGGATCACAGACAGCAACCCAGCAGGAGATAAGGAGCCTGAGGTAGAATGTAAATCAACTATGTCATGAAACACACTATTTAGTGCAACTGACATTCTTACATAGCAAAACTTTCTCAGTAAAAGATGTAATGCACTGATTTACATGCCGGTGTAAGCTTTCTACCTCATTGTGGACCTGCCATTTGAGTAGCAGTGTTTGTACCATATGACTGCTTCAAGGCCTATAACTTTCAAACAAATAAAAATGACAAAAGCCTAAAGCCCTACTTTATATTTGTTATATCATGTACTGCTCAAATCAGATTATGAACATGTTATAACCCACACTTGAAAAAAGTGTTTTAATGCAACGCAATTTCACAAATTCTAAGTAATAGATTCCCATTGGTAAATGTACAGCGCTTCTACAAACTTAATCAACTTTCAGCAGCCCCATCGATGAAACAACAAATTGACCAGAGAGCTGCAATTCTAAATTTCTTGTATGTTCCCAGCTGTTTCAAAGTTTTATCATTCAGATCCTTACCATTCTACCTATCCATTTGATCCCTTAATTTATCTTTAAGGCATTAAGTAATGGCAATAATGCCCTTGACATCAAAATTAAGCCACAGAAATAAGTACAAACTTAGCGTCAGTGTGACTATTCTCAAAATCACAAACACAGAAATTTCTTTAATGGATTTTAAACAAAATAAACAACCTAGATATCTATATATATGGTGATTTTCTTTACTAGAAAACCACTTTCACTTCTTTCACTTCAACTTACTAAACAGAACTACTTCTGTTTTGCCTTAGGAGAAACAAAGAAGTGCGAGCTAAAGTAGCTTACCAGAAAAGGAACATTGACCCCACCTAAGTTAAGACTTTAAAAATATCAAACATGATCATCATTCACTGTACTTTTTCATCACTTTCCATATCTTTGCATGAGGTGTAATTTTAAAATATATTCCCAAAGGTCTACCCAAATTTTAAAATAAATTGCATTTTAGCAAATGGCATTAATAGAAAATTTGGATATAGCCAATATTACCATGTACTACTTTGACCCAAAGTGTGAATGGCCAACCACTGAGAGATTTCCTTGATAAGCATAAAAACATTTTTATCAAGCCTAATCCTTTCTTTGTAACATAAAACATTTCTGAACTATCCTTAATAAGTTTTCTCAACCAAATTACAACCTCCGTGTGCGCCACTCATAAAAGTATAGCCAAATAAGCTGATTGACAGCCTTCCTGAGTGCCGATACTACAGGTAGGAAAGGCCTTCAGAGGAGGGCTTGGGACCACTGTTTCCCCACTACTCTTCCGGGCCTTCTGAGATTGACATTCATGCCAAAAATTTAGACACAACTCTTGGACTTAGAAATGCTTTCTGATTCCCTTCCAATATTCAGTGTCCTTCTTCCTACCGTGCCAGCTAAATTATGAGAAAGCACTCAGTAAATATTAAACTTTTCTTCCAAATCACCAATATCAATGGATGGTAGATTATAAGTAGTTTTTATTTTCCTCTTTCCCTTCTTTCCCCCTAATTTTCAACAAGGGTAATATGATTTTTTAAAAGGGTGCTCTTCATTTTGTTTTAAATCAAACTAAAAGAAGCAAATCATTGAATTTGGAACTCAACTTTGTTTTTTACACTAGCCACATGGTGAAGCCAAAAACAACTTCCACTAAAACTCAGTAAATGTTAACGTAGACATGAAATATGATGAAGGTTATATAAACGTTGTATGGTACTCTTTTACATTTTCTTAAGGAAGCTTTGCACCAATAAAGAAATTAATTAGCATACAAATGCTTTCTTCAATAAATATTTAAGAAACATAAATAAATCAAGATATCAAAAAGAAGAGTGAATCAACTGCTTTACCTCTTTGTGTTTCATATCCAACTGATTCCTAAGACTTTTAAGTTCCTGGTCCCGGATGTCCAAGCAAGTCTCTAGAGCATGTGTCTGCCCTTCCCATTCAGATTTTTTATGAGCCACCATTATGTCAATCTGTTTCATGAGCTCCTGTAGTTCTGCTTCACAGGATGTCAAAAATCCCCTAAAAATAAGAACAGATCATTAAAAAACACAGAACATATGTCCAAGTGGCTTCTCATCTTTCTCACATAAAAACACAGCAGATGTAAACCTCCCTGAAGTAGAACAATGTCAACTAACAAATTACCACAAACAAAGAGCAGGATTTCTGAGCTTTTGCTTTTAATGCTTGTACTAAGATGACTACTTATGCCACAGAATGTCTTGTCTTCCTCTAATGACCAACCTAAAGCCCAAGTCATTTGGTTAAGCATAAGACTGATGTTTTCAGTTTGGCTTGTGGAGTAAAACTTCCACAACTAACTAGCACGTCTGTAATATTTTAGGGAAGCTTTCAGGAAGAATTCAGACAAGCCTATATGTCACATACTCATCTAAGCCAAAATAAAAAGCCTTAGAAGAAAGCTGGCTATCATGCAGGAAAATGATAATACAATTTAAGAGTGGCTTCAAGAAATGTAACCTTGAGCCAGATTTATTTCAACTATTTATTCCCACCTTATTGTCAGAAATTTACTACAATCTACCTTATTATTGTAAACTTACTGATGTCCTTCCAAGTTTCAGGAGTTGCCAGATATTGCAGAGGTGGAAACAGAGGTAGACATAGATGTGTTAGATTCAAAGAAGTTTCCAGAAATGGCCACAGAGAGCTATCACTAAGGCTTAAATACTTTTTAAAAGAAGCACTTATTCTTAGTGTTACAGAATCTTTGTACTTTTGCTTTTTAAGAGTAGAAAAGTCAAGGTGGGATGAAGGCAAGCATCCAACTTCACAATGCTGAGATGAAGCAAACATCCCAAAAAGAGACACTGTCCACAATCATGACATGGATCAGCTTAGCTTTTGCTCAACACTTTTGTTTCTGTACTCAAAGCATAATACAGTCAGAGGCATAACTCAGATAAGCTTTTTAAACTTCAGTGAGACACTCAAGGTCAAAGAAAACTTACTGGCTGGCACCCTCTCACATCCAAGGGTCTGAGGACAGGCTTGCCCTTCCTGCTGGCACCCATGCACATCATCTAGGGGCCTGAAGACAGATCTGTCCCACCCACTACTGGCACCTACACACACTGTCCAGGGCCCTAGGGACTGACCCACTCCACCTGCTGCCAGTACCCACATGCACCACCTGGGGACCTGAGGACAGCCCAACCACCTGCCACTGCCACCACCAGTGGCTATACACATCATCTGAGGGCCTGGGTATCAATATGCCCTGCCCACTATCACCAGTGCCTCCACACACCATCCAGGGGCCTGAGAACATGCCCACCCTTCCTGCCACTGCCATCATTGATGCCTGAAGACCAGGCTGCCTGGCATCCCCATCCTCATCAAAGCCTTACCACAACCTTCACTAACAACTTCAGTATAAGCTACTGAGGAGCTCTCAGACACCACTGACACCGACTACAGATGAAAAAATCATGCAGAAACTACACTACTGCGCCCACCAAGATCAAAGTCAAAGCAACCTACCCAACTAACACTACAGATACATCTACAGGAAAAAAATCTTTCCTATGAAAGGCAATCCATAAAATTGGAGGAAGCAACTGTACACCAGATGTACAGATATCAATGTAAGGACACAAGAAACATGAAAAAGCAAGCAAACATGACACCTCCAAAGAAACGAGTAATTCTCTGGTAACAAGTCCCAAAGAAAAAGAAATTTATGAAATACCTGAAAAAAAATTCAAAATAATAATATTAAAGAAACTCAGTGAGATACAAGAAAACACAGATAAGCAATATAAAGAAATCAGGAAAACAATTCATGATCTAAATAAGAAATTCAACAAAGAGACAGATATAAAAACAGAACCAAACAGAAATTGTGGAACTGAGGAATTCAACAAGAAAAATACAACTGAGAGCTTCAACAATAGACTAGATCAAGCAGAACAAAGAATTTCTGAACTTGAAGACTTTTAAAATAACCCAGTCAGACAAAAAATAAAAATAATAAAGAATAAAATGAATGAAGAAAGCCTACATAACATACGGGAGACCATAAAGTGACCAAATATTTGAATTCTGGGAATTCCAGAAGGAGAAGAGATGGGCAAAGGTATAGAAAACCTATTTAATGAAATAATAGCTGAAAACTTCCCAAGTCTTACAAGAGATACAGACATCTCCAGATACAATGACTCAAAGATCCCCAAATAGATTCAACCCAAAAAGGTCTTCTTCATGGCACATTATAGTCAAACTATCAAAAGTCAAAGATAAAGAATTCTAAAAACAGCAAGAGAAAAGCATCGAGTCACATATACAGGAATCCCCATCAGACTAACAGATTTCTAAGCAGAAACTTTATAGTCTAAGAGAGAATGGGATGATGTAGTCAAAGTGCTAAAAGAAAAAAAAAAAAGAAAAAAACTGCCAACCAAGAATATCACATCCAGCAAAGCTATCCTTCAAAAATGAAGGAGACATAAAGTCTTTCCCAGACAAGCAAAAACTGAGGAAATTCATCACCACTAGACCAGCTGTATGAAAAATGCTTACGGAAGTGATATCTACTATCATGAAAACACATAAAAGTATAAAACTCACTGGTAGAGCAGAGACACAAATAAGAAAGAGAAAGGAAGCAAACATTATCACTATAAAAAACTACCAAATCATAAAAGTAAACAATAAAAGAGAAAAAAATGAATAAAGGATATAAAAGATAATCAGAAAACAATTAACAAAATGATACCTATCATTAATAACCTAATTAAAAGATACAGACTGGCTAAATGAATTAAAAAAAAAAATGCCCCAATTACATGCTGCCTACAAGAAACTCATTTCACCTGTAAAGACACACATAGACTGAAAGTGAAGGGATGGGAAAAAATATTCTATGCAAATAGAAATGAAAAGTGTGTAGGAGTAGCTATATTTATATCAGACAAAATAGAGTTTAAGTCAAATACATAAAAAGAAACAAAGACAGCATTTATATAATAAAGGCATTAATTCAACAAGAGGATATTACAACTATAAGTACACATGCACCCAACACCAGAGAACTGAGATATATGAAGCAAATATTATTACAGCTAAAGAGAGAGATAGATCTCAATATGATAGTAGTTGGGGACTTCAACACACCATTTTCAGGATAGGACAGGTCATCTAGACAGAAAAATCAACAAAGAAATGTTGGACTTAATCTACAATAGGAACCACATGGACCCAACAGACATTTACAGAATATTTTATCCAACAGCTGCAGAATACACATTCTTGTCTTCAACATATGGAACATTCTCCAACACAGACTATATGTTAGGCCACAAAACAAGTCTCAACAAATTTTAAAAAGTCATAATCATATCAAATATTTTCTCAGACAACAACAAAATAAAACTAAAAATCAATAAGAAGAGGAACTTTGGAAACTAAAAATATATGAAAATTAAACAATATGCTCCTTAACGACCACTGGATCAATGAAGAAATTAAGAACAAAATTAAAAAAAAATTTATATGGTTATCAGTGGCTGGGAACAGTGAGTGAAGATTAGTTAACAGGTACAAACATACAGTTGGATAGAAGGAATAAGTTCTAGTGTTCAATAGCACAGTAGGGTGGCTAGTAAGTAACCAGTAAGTGACTAGTAAGTAAGTAGCACAGTAAGGCAGACTAGCACAGTAAAGTTCCTTAAACCTTAACAATTTATATTTCAAAATAGCTAAGAGAGAAGAGCTGAAATGCTCCCAACACAAAAAAATGATAAATGGTTGGGGTGATATACTAAATACCCTCATTTGATCATTACACACTATATGCACATATCAAAGTATCACAAGCACCCTAAAAATATTTACAATTATTATATTAATAAAGAAAATTAATTTTTCAAAAAGCAAACTTACCCACCATGCCCCCGATTTTGCATTCCTTCCAACAAAGCCTCCATCACCAAATCCCCTTTGTTTTGGCAACTGAGAAAGAAAAAAAATTAGTCATGAGAAAATTCAGTTTTTAAGTTCTAACATTCTAACTTACAACCTAAGAAGGTGAACGAAAGCATGCAAATAACAATGAGAAAATGCAGCACTTCTTAAGATGCCCGTAGAAGCAGTCAAACAGTATCACTTCAAGAAATATCATTACCAAATATATTTCAGACTAAAAGAAAATAAACTTATCTGAATGGCTGTTGACACTCCTCATACGACTGCTATCAAATACCTCATTGTTCTCTGTGAAGTTCCTAAGGCAAGAGTGGGCCAGGGCTGGAGGTGGGTCTTTCTAGCAAAGGAACACTGACACAAACCCTCTTACAAAATGAGAGGAAAACACAGGGGTCACATATGTCAGAAGAAAAGTATAGCCTTTAAAAAAAAAAATAAAGATATTAATATTCTTTAAAAAGGTGAAAGGCACTGAAGTTGAACTCCCTGGTCCATCACAGGAGATCCCACTCACCCAGGAGAAGACAGGCCCATAGAGCTTCCTGCTACACCTTCTCTCCCATGAAAAGCAGCTATAGGACCCTCCCTCCTCTGCACTTCATAGCTCCTAGTCCTTAACAGCTTCTTTCCTAGAAGTTACACCACACTGGTAGTGAGATTTTTATACACTCTTTTTCCTTACTAGACTATTCATCCCTCCAGGGCAGAAAACCAATTTTATTCATCTCTGCTCCAGAGCTCAGTATAGCATTCCAACATGGAATGTGCTAGCTGCTTTTTGCTTTTGGCTTATCTCAACTCCTCTCTTATATCTGCCCCAGTATGCAAACTGGTCATACCTGGAGGACTACAGAGAAGGGTCTAGCCTAGAAAGAGATGAGGGGAGACAGAACAGACTGCCATAAAAAGGCAAAGATACATCATGAAGAACGGAAGATGAGAGTGAGAGAGGAATGAAGACCCTTAAATTCAGAAATGCCTATGAGTAGTATGTGCTGTAGGTTTCTCACCTTCTATCACAAATCTTTAAAATGTTCATAAATATCAAGCCATTTTTCACTCCTCAGAAACTCCTCCTTTTCCTTAGACAATAAGCAAAGACTGTGTTGTGGAGGTTCTGCCCCTTTGTCCTAACACCTCATCTAAAAGTTATATTGCTCCAAGTAGATTCCTTCATTCAACAAATAATTCAGTGTTGTACTACTAGACACACGGAGATGACAGACATGGCCCTTTTCAAGGAATTAACTGTCCAGTATGGGACAGAAAAAATTAGCCAAAAATGCTCTCTCAGTCTGACAAATATAGTGACAAAGGTAGGTCCAGGGTGTTCCAGAGACACAGAGGAAAATGAAAAGACTGGAAAATACAACCACTGAACCTTTTTGTATCCATTCCCAAAGGTACTAAACTATTCATGCACAAATATGGCAGGGAGGATTTTTTTCTAGTTGAATTACCCTACATGTTATACCAACATTACACAAAATAAAAACCTAAAGAAAAAGCTTCCCATGTTCTATTCCACTTTCAAACCATGATAGAGTCAAATTACAATGCAACCTAGATTCTATGTTTTGGTCCACTCTAGAACTGGGAGGCAGTACATAGTCCACACAGTACTACATGGAGACTTAGGATATAGTCCTCCTCTGTCCATAGACTTCCATTTCTGCATCTGCATAATGAGGGGCATGAACAATAACCTCCAAGGCTTCTTACAGCTCTCACGGGGTTCTAATAGTCAATGAAATGCTCAGTGTAAATAGTGTGCTCCTGACAACTATACATAGATATTTATTAAATATGTAGGAAAGTGCTATTCTTAATACAGTGCTACTGGTTATTTAAAATTATCATTAGTAAAATTATACTTCTTTAGGTCATGATATTCTTAAACATTACCAGATTACTATTATTTAATAATTAACAATAGTTATCATGGATGTTAAATGTCATTGAATTCCCAACTGTTATATAATAGCTCTCTTGTACCCATTATCTAATTCAATCTTCACAACATTCATAAAAGACAGATACTATTACTTTGAGGAAACTGAGGCTTAAAAGGTTAAATAACTTGTCTATGATAAACTATAAATTATAGTCCTAGGAGTCAACCTAGGTAGTGACGCTTGAGTTCCAACTAATGGGCAATCTTTATATATTTTACAGTATTCCAGATCTTAAAATACATCAGCGTATTTTCTTTTGGTCCAATAGTGACCTGGCAATAAAAAAAAAAAAAATTTAAACTGACATATGACATCACCACTGTGGCCACCAGGTGGCAGCAGCACAATAATGAAATAGTCTACATAAGGGAAATTGCCATTTCAGAAATCAAAATAATGGTCTAAGACTAAGACAAAGAGATCCCTGGTTTTTTGTTGTTGTTGTTGTTGTTGTTGTTGTTTTTTAAAGGGGTTGGGGGGAGGGAGGGACCAGAAACACACTCTGTGGAAAATAAACTTACTAATGTGTAATGTGTTTCTTTAATAATACCTTCACCATCTGCTTGAGTAGCTGCCAAACACCATCAATTTTCATTCCTTAGTATCAGGTAAATAGCAAGGACTCAGATTTTCTGTGGATCTTTGTTATGAGTTGCTCACAGCTACATCACTGATTCCTTTCCTAACCAACCTCTCATTCAACTCTATGTACTATGTCACTCTGATTATTTCTTTGCATGTGCCATGTGATAATTACATAAAGTTAGATATTCTTTCTTCATAATATCAAATACAAATTTAAGTAAATACTGTTTGATAATATGCTATTCCTTGCCACTAACATGCAGTGATAATATGGTTAAATGTAAAATGTACAGCTCTACAATTGGTATGATCTTACTCATTTCACAATTAAACCAAAACATCAACAAACAGTACTTACTAATTATAACTCTCCTTTGGAATGAAGGGTGTTTTAAATCAGTGAAATTTGCAATTGGATGGCTAAAGGAAATACAAGTTAATCAAGTCTGGGAAGCAGGAAAAACACACTTTAAATATGAAGGGAAAAGAATATAAATAGAATGTCTGATAATAGGTAGATCTTTGAAAGTCATTAACATATTAGAATTTAAGAGCTAGAAAGCACTTCAGGCCTCTAATTTAACCTCTTCATTTTACAGATTAGGAAAAATATCAGAGTATATGCCCGAGATCAAATTACTGACAAAATTGGACACAGAAAGAAAATAAAAACTCCAGATAGAATTATGAATAATGTGTATGTACTAAGAGGAGGAATATGCCTAACCTTGAAGTCTAGTTTAAAGAAGGATGACAATGTTCTGGCCCTTTACCTGCCTTGGGATCACTGTAATGACAAAGATCCATGGTTATGTCAAATATACTATGGCTGGTAAACTATAGCAGTTCCAATGATCAATATTATTTTTTGTTTGTTTCTTTTTTTCTCTTTTATTTTTTGCAGGCAACAGTCATGGGTATAACAAATTGTCCCTTTGGGGAAGACCAAGAATTATTCTGCCAAAATTGGGGCCATGTGCATGCTCTGTGTGTGTGTGTTTAAAGGGGTACTGTTTCCACCCCCCCAAATTAAAGATCCCACTCCTTCCCCAAAACTATGAATAATCAATATTATTTAGCATTTTCCAGAAAGGCTTCTCATTAAACTTAAAGGAAAAAAAGTCAGTGGATAAGGTATTAGAGAAATTTTTCAAAAAACTTAAATTTTAAATATATTGTCCAAACTATGACTCAAAATCCAGGAAGAATAATGATAAAGACTTAGAAATATGAATATATAAAAACAAACTTTTACATTAAAAAAATGCCATAAGCAAAGTTAAAAGACAAATGACAACAGTATTTGAAAGTTTTACCACAAAGCATCAATTACCCAAATATACAAAGAGCTTATAACTAGGAAAAAAATCTACAGAAACATGGGCAAGAGATATTAACAAGCGATGCAAAGAAAAATAAATGTAAATAGCCTTAAACATATGAAAAGATGTTCAACCTTGCTCATAATAATAAAAACACAAATTAAAACTACACTGAGTTACTCTTTCTCCTATATCAGATTAACTAAAAATTAAAAGTCTGATGACAAGTCTATGGGACAATAGGCATTCACACACATTGTAGATAGGAATATAAAACGGTACAACTACCACAGGGGAGATTTTGGTAACATCTACCAACTGATACATGAATTTACCCTATTATTCAACAATGCTACTTCTTACAATCTATACCAAAGACACATTGCTAAAAATACAAAATAACACATGCACAAGGATATTCACTGCAGCATTATTTGTAACAGAAAATAACACAAATGCTTACCAAGAGTAGACTAGTTAAATATTCCTCCACCAAAGGAATTCTATGAAACTATAAAAAAGAGTAACAATGTCTACAAACTTCTATGAGGGACCTACAGGGCATATATTATTAGGTTAAAAAGCAAGATACAAAACAGCATATGTAAATAGAACCTTTTATCTATGATGCTTGCATATTTGTTTTTAGGTGCATTTTTTTTTATGGAACAATAAAACCAAAGCCAGTAAAAAATGGGAAGTGAGATCCCCCTTTATATTGGCCCCCATTCCTATTGATATGACCAATAGTTTTGAGTTTTCACAGTTTCCTATAAATAAATAAACAAACAGGGTGAAGGAAACAGGGAAGAAAGCTAAACTCTGAATGACCCTTGTTTTATAGGTGCTTATTTTTTTAGGAATTATGCTAATGTTTTACACATGATAAATCAAATCAAAATGAAAAAAAAGCAGTACTGAAAAATTGGAAACAAAACAAAATAAATCAACTATCAACTAGATATCAAGTTGACAGACTAACCATACAATAAATTATTTCATATGCCTTCAAATACAATAATTTCACTGTACAAAGCCCTGAAGGCATATGTACTAAGGATAAAAAAGACTGAAAAGAAATCCTAAGCTCTATTTAGGAATCATATTGGCAATAACAAAATTGGTATTGTTAATTTGAAATCATTATATATAAGAAAAAAGTAATTATATTAATGGCAATTAGGTACCAACATTTTCAGTAAAAGAGAAAAAGATACAAATATAAAATCAAATGTTAAAAAAAAAACTATAAAATGAAGCTTAAATTGGAAGCAGTGTGAACTCTCTATTTTCTCTTTTAAAAAAGTGCATTTCCTAACTCTGACCATTGTAAATCCTAGGACCACTAACCAACCTAGGAGCAAGAACACCTCTCTTACCCAGACTGTGATCTCTAATTACCTCCAACTCAAAGGAACCAGGGCTCAATTGCAAAATGTTTTATCAGAAGACAAGGGCCAGGCATGGTGGCTCACACCTGTAATCCTAGCACTTTGGGAGCCCAAGGCAGGAGCATCACTTGAGGTCAGGAGTTCAAGACCAGCCTGAGCAACACAGTGAGACACTGTCTCTACAAAAAAAAATTAAAAAATTAGCCAGGCATGGTGGCACATGCCTGTAGTCCCAGCTACTCGGGAGGCTGAGGCAGGAGGATCACTTGAGGACAGGAGTCTGAGGTTGCTGTGAGTTGTGATGATGCCACTGCACTTTAGCATGGGCAATAATGCAAGACTCCGTCTCAAAAAAAAAAAAAGAAAGGAAATTATGAAAACTCAAAACTCTTGGTATATCAAACGGAACAAGAGCCAATTTAAAGGGAATCTCACTTGCCAACAATTTGAATATATTTGAGTATCAAAAAAAATGACTACAGTATGTTTAAACAGTTTACATATTAATATTAAATATATTAAAGTCTATAAGTTTATGATGATTTTAAAAAGGCAAAAACACTCCATAGGTTACCTTTGGAGGTTGCTAGGCCACCTACATATTACTGTAGTCTGAAAATAGAGGGAAAGAATTAAAGCAGTTTTCTTGCCTTTTCTGTACAAAGTGTATTTCAGGGTAGTCAAATAGCTGATAAGAAAGTTCTTCTTCAGCAAAGATTCCCAGCTAATAAATACTAAAGGAATGATAGAATTGAAAATCACCACTTCACAATCCCTAATGCAAAAATAGATACAGTCAATACCTAAATCTATGAAAGGATTTCACCATTAAGTGAAAGGTTCTTGGAGAATTTTGATGAATGGATTGGGCCAACAACATCTGAACCCACTACAATGCTCAATCTTAACATCACGAAAGGAGAAACAACTCAGACATCACTTGCCACGCTGATAATTAATGAAATACTAAGTATATTGCACCACCTATGAAATTTTCTCTCCCCAACCCCACCAAAAAAAAAAAAATATATATATATATACACACACACACACACACACACACACATCAAGATTGAATCTGATGAAGCTTCTAGATCTGTGCTACTCAATACAACTTTCTGCAATTACAGAAATATTTTACAAGTGCACTGTTCAAACAGTAGCCACTAGGCAATCTGTGGCTACTGAGCTTGGAAGGTGGCTACTGCAACCAGGAAACTGAACTTTTAATTTTATTTCATTTTAATTAATTTAAATAGCCACAGCTCGTCGGTACCTACTATACTGGACAGCACAATTCTAGACCTAACCACTGGTTTAGAGGACATAAAGGGAACAGAGATACATGTTAAAGGGAACAGGATATCATGTAATGCAACCAGCTAAATTTACAATGTTTAGGAAAAATAAAAAGGTGAGGGAACTGCTATAGATTATAAAATGTAAAATGTGCATCATCCAAATGCAACAGGCAGATCCTTGTGGGATTTGGGTTCGAACAAGCTAATTGTGAAAAGATATTTATTTATGGGAGAGTTGAAGAAATCCGAACCCCAACTCAATATTGACATTATAGAATTTATATTAATTTGTACAAGTGTAATGATAGTACTATAGTTTTGTAAAACTGAAAAAAACAAACCTAGCTAGGGGTGGGGAGGGAACCTAAAGGAACATAAAAATCAGAAATTCAATTCCTGAAAACTTATATTAATAATATCAATGTTAGCTTTAGCTGAATTTCAAGTCAAGTCGACATTTTTTAAAAGTAGAAACCTATGTGGAGTGGCCTACTGATGCTGCCACCATCCACAACATAAATGAGGACAGGAAGGACTATGCAAAGGTTTCCTACCTCTTAACTGGTGGAAATGGCATCAGTACAATTCACATATTCAAGTTTTACAAATAATTTTTAGACTTTAATATATATACATTTTAGAGGGCAGTGTGCCTGAATGTTTATAAATCTCTAAACCTTTTTAGTTTCAGGGGCTTTTTTACTATACTGCTCACTGATAATGATACTAGTCAAAAGATAAAGAGCTTAGGATAAAAATTAAAGATGGCACTGCATTACAAATAAAATTATATACACTACTACCTCATTAAGCTACAGCTATTAAGTAGAAAAGTAAATATTTGAAGGTAGTGTATAGCCAATGATCCTTATGATTTCCTCTTCATATAAAATAAAAAATGCAAGCATGTGAGGAACTGTATAAATACAAGGCATCTACCCTAACATACTGCTTTATTAAAGGAATATTTTTTTTTTAAATCGGTTTAAATTGGTTTAAGGAGTCGGGTATAAAGCTCAAGGAAACTGCTTTGTGCAAGTGTACTGCACTGCAACTGTAAATGAAGACTAATCTCTGACATCAGACTCAACTTTCCTGATGATGTAAGAAAAACCGTATTATGTGCCTAGATGAACTGTCTGTCTTCAAGTATCTTCATAAGTAAAGTGTTCTTAAGAAATTATCCTTTTTAAATCTTCTATCATTTATTTCCATCGCTGATTTGTGTGCATCAGTTCAGAGTTCCCCAATTTCAGTCCTTCACGATTTTTGCCACATTTCCGTTCCTCCCGTACTAATGTTAACATTTAAACCAACTCATTCTTTTAAAAGTTGTTAACCTTAATTAACTTCCCACCATAAAAAGAGCCGGTATCATCGGCCATAAATGAAATATGCCGCAACGATGCTAGAAAGCGCTAGCTAGATACAGCAGCCCAGGCAGGGAGGTTGTGCCGGGGGTCCCTCCACTGAGCAGGGGGACTGGCCCGCAGGTTGGCTGCGCGGGGGAAGACGACACCTCGGGAGCAGCTCGCCCACCCCGCCACCCTCCCAAGCGCCCTCCCGCCAGCCTGGGCTCCGAGGGAGGGCTGACCACCTGGCAGGGCCGAACGGCGCCCGGGGCGGGGCCATGCCTGCCTCCGCCGATCTGCAGGGCGTGGGTGGCGAGGCCGAGGGGCGGCGCGCCCGAGCGGACGCAAGCTGGCGGGGACGGGCCTGGTGCCCTGCAGGCTGCCCCGGGAACCAGCCGTAGGCCATGCGGCCACGAGGCCAGCGGCACCACGGCAGCCAGGGCCGCCTCCGGAACAGACGCGCCCGCCCCTGGCCCGTCCGAGTGCACAGCAGTTACAAGACCGCCGCGAGCGCGCCCGAGCCTTCCCGCCGTTACCTCGGGCCCGCGCTGCGCACGCGCGTCACCGCCAACCATACGCCCTGCCTCTATCGTCGGCACGCCGGTCCCGCCCACCGCCCCCTCGCTTTTATTGAAACACGGTCTTCTCCTCCGCGCCGGCGAATGAGCTCACCCACATCCGGGATCTGAGAGAGGAGCGTGCGGGTCACGTGGTGCCGAGGGCGCGGTGGGAGGAAGCCGGTGCCGCGGTGGGCCGGGCGCGGGTAAGGGTTTCTAGCGCCCCCGGTCTAGGTCTTGCGGGCTGGGAACGCCTTCGTTCCTCAGTGTCGGACTTGCTCCTGCTTTTGGCCTAGGCCGAGGCCCTCACTTCACGCTCGTAATCCTCTCCCTTACTGCATGCTGTGTTGGGTGGAAAGGAACTTGCATGGCGCTCTTAGACCCCCCCCTTCACTTCCACATTTGGTATATCCTGCCTGAGGCCGGAAGCCGCACCTGGGGGATTACGTGACACACTGCCACGAATGGTGGTGGCCTGCGAGGGTCATTTCTAGCAAGGGAAAAGGCTTTCTCTCCTTGATCATATAAATCACATGTTTACAAAGCTGTAAAATACGGAGATGGATAAAACGTGCTCCTGTGCGGAGGAACGCAGGCACTGCGTGTCTGGACGGTGTGACAAGCTCCTCAGTTGGTGCCATGCGCTGCGCCCAGGGAACTGCGGGACCGGGGGATGGAGGGTGGGTACCTGTACCGCGCTCAGCCTGGGGTTAGAGGGGGCCTCCTGCGGAAGGCGATCAGGGAGCTAAGATTTGTAGACCGATTGTGGGTTCGCCAGGGAAAACAAAGAGCATTCCAGGCATTGGTACTATCGCATGTATAAGGAAAGTTTCTGCAGGAGACTGGTAGTGGTCATAGTGTGTGGCGAGTGCTTGGGACAGTGGCCGTGTCCTGCGCACTTACTGTCTTGATGAAGGCACCTTGGCGCTTAACCCTGGAAATGGGATGTTGACCTCGCAGAGCTGATACCCGTGTTGTTTGAAAGACTTTAGTGATGAGGAAAAGGGGCTTTTAAGTGCAAAGACTGGAAAGTGAGAAAGGGTTGGAGGTGTTTGGAAGAGGGACATGTGAAAAAGATTGAGGCCAAGTTGTGGAAAGATCTGTTAAGGAATCACTGGTACACAATTTATACATAACGGTTACAGACAATAATACCTCAGTAGTCGGTCACAAAGCTGACCTAACTTGTTTAGTGGATCAAATTAGGACAAAAAGCAAGCGTTCAAGGACAGAAGCCCAGCTGAAGCTGGAGTGATTTGGGAAAACTTTATAGAACGGTGGAATCTGCATAGGCTTTGGAAAATCAGCAGGTTTGGATCAGAGAGAAGTGAGAAGGGTATCCTAAGGGACAGAGCAGCAAAGACAAAGGAGTGGCAACAGGAAAGAGGAGAGCTCTTGTAGGGCAGGGACTTCAAAAGTATAACTGGAACTGAGGATTTTCCTAAAGACAAGATCCTTCAACTTGAGTTATCCACTGTGTAGTACTGCATTCATTCTTGAGTGAAACATTAAGACTTCACCTGGTTCACTGGTGACAGAAGTAGCTGGGCACCTTTTGCTTCAATTTTGCCTGAAATTTATCATGGGGCTAAAAACCCTTCCCCACCCCAATCTGGGAATCTCTAATACCCAGGTATTAGAGATATTTTACAGTTTTACTACTGGGGACAAACATAGGCCTGTATAACATAGTTGAGTTTCACCCCTCAAAAATTGTTTCTTGTGTGAGACTCCAAAGTCTCAGAAACTGGGAGTGACTGAGAGTGCCTTTGGTGCCAGTTGCTTCCAGGCCTTCAGATAGTAGGGTGATGCCTACAATGAGGAAACAGGACCTAAACCTGGAAACAGGGAATCCAAAGGTATCCTCCAAGCTGGCCAGCCTTTTAGCTTAGATTACAGTGTTCAGGAGAAAAATGGGTAATCCGCTATAGTCAAAGAGCTAAGTAAGCATCTTGACCACTTGGGCCAGGCATTGAAGGGAATGTAGCATTAATACTTAAGCAGGGGAAGGGACCCCAAAGGAAAGTAGAAACTGGAGCAATACAGGGCTCTGCCACTGTTGTTCACCTGGAGATGCTTTTTTCAGAGCTCAGCCTGGGTGCTATTTTAAGAAAGGAAGCAGTTTCCTTTACAAGCTCAACTTCTGACATGGTTCTTGCCTTGAGGATTTGTGTCAGGCCTGTAGCTGGTCACTTTGCACACAGTCTAGTTCATTGTTATCCCAGTATATTCATTTAGCTCCTCCCGCCTAAGAATGCTGAGTTTCAAACCAAAGCAGGTAGAAACTTTTATAAAATTGGCACAGGCAAGTCTAGAGGAGCTGGAGAGGAGACTTAGGAAACAGTTACTAGTCAGGGACTCATCAAAGGCATCATGAACAGGGAAAGGTGAATGGGCAAGCTGGGAGAGAAAAGCTACATTTAGATGCAATGTGTTTGAGGCCTCATTTAGGAATATGTTGCCGTCTTGTCACACTCTGGCACTGGTCTGACACTGGGCTATGTCTGTCTAATGTACAGTATAAAGCATTTACCAGCGGGTGGAGGGGGAGGAACTGTGGTCTTATAAGTTGTCACCTGACTCATGTGAGAAAATGAGCTTTTCCCAGGGTGATGTTGTGCCAAAACATGACTCCAGGCTGAAAAGTCTGGGAAATCCTAATACTGGATGACACCATCTCAGTCTTCACATTTAAGAAATAACCTCGGCCGGGCGCGGTGGCTCACGCCTGTAATCCTAGCACTCTGGGAGGCCGAGGCGGGTGGATCGCTCAAGGTCAGGAGTTCGAGACCAGCCTGAGCGAGACCCCGTCTCTACTAAAAATAGAAAGACATTATATGGACACCTAAAAATCTATATAGAAAAAAAATTAGCCGGGCATAGTGGCGCATGCCTGTAGTCCCAGCTACTCGGGAGGCTGAGGCAGTAGGATCGCTTAAGCCCAGGAGTTTGAGGTTGCTGTGAGCTAAGCTGACGCCACGGCACTCACTCTAGCCTGGGCAACAAAGTGAGACTCTGTCTCAACAAAAAAAAAAAAAAAAAAAAAAAAAAAAAAAAAAAAGAAATAACCTCTTTGGTTTACAGATCTGACAAAATCAAAGCTGCAGGAAAATGGACAGTGAGGTACAGAGAGATGGAAGGATCTTGGATTTGATTGACGATGCTTGGCGAGAAGACAAGCTGCCTTACGAGGATGTTGCGATACCACTGGTAGGTTATCATTTAAGCTGAGGATGATGGGTTAAAGGTATCATCTGGCTGTACCTAGTGGAGGTGGAATATCAATGGAAGATTAGTAGGGCAAAGAAATGAAAGCTATGGAGTTCTCTAACTCCAGAAGCCTCTGGAGAGCACCTAGCCCAACTTTTTATTTGAAGAGAAATGTGGTTCAGAAATATGACCAGCTCAGTTAGGGGTCACTCCAGGACTGGAGCCCAGAGTTTCTGAGCCATGTTCTGTCCATCACACCAAAGCCAGAAATAAATCAAAAAATGAGAATTTAGTGTGTAAGATAAGGAGCAGCAGCATAAATGCTGTTTCTTACTTCCCGGCCTATGGCTTCTCAGTCTGTTGACATTTTTAGAAACTCACATTCTTAGAACACACACCTATCCTAGGTTCCCTGGAAAATATTCAGAAGACACCTGACTTTTTCTCTTTTGCATTTAGGCCAACAGGCTCCTAGAATATTCTTTTCTTCCCTAATCTCTGGAAAACTCCTCTGCAAGGACTATTTTAAACCTCATGTTATAAGTGATCCAAAAGTTTTGCTTCTGTAAATAAGTGTTCATTAAAAATCCTATTTATGTCATAGCGGCCTACCAAAGGAGAACGGGGCCTGGGAACTGTTTTTCTTTAAAGCATTCCAGCTGACCTGAGGAGAGTGGTTAATAAAATATAATTTTCAGGTAAGTTGTCCAGTGCTGCTGTTTAGAGCAGCATTTAAAAATAAGAGTAATGTGTTCAATTAATAATATACATATCAAAGAACAAATCACAGCTTAGTTCAAGTTTAGGAATATAGTCAAAAGAAAGAGCATAATGGGAATCATAACTGCCATTTATTGAATACCAGTTTATGCCAGGGACTGAGGCTGAAGATATACATTATCTCTAATCTTTAAAACAACCCCGCAAGGAAGGTGGTATTATCCCCATTTTATAGGAAAGGAATAAGATCAGAAAAGGGAACTTGCCCAAAGTCTGGTCGCTGTTAAGTTGGACTTTATACCTAGGTCTGTGAAGCTCCAAATCCTGTCTTGTGAGCTTTGTTGATTCATTCACTTGACAAGCATTTTTTTTGAAACCTGTGTGCCATCTGAACACAAGATATGGTTCCTGCCCCTGGGGGACCTAGAGAGGCAACACATATCAATAAATCATTATCATAATAAGTGATCTAAGGGGGGGTAAATAGCCTCATCATAAAGGAAGTAGCTGATTGGTTGGTGGGCATCAGAAAGGCTTCAGAAAGAACGTAATATTTAAGCTGGGTTGTAAGGAAGGACCAAAAGTTTAGTGGGGGTAGACAAGGTCACTGCACCAGAGAGGACAGGTATGTAAAGGCCCAGAGTTTTGAAAGGCTTTGGGAGACAGTGAGAGAGTTGGTGTAGATGGAGAATACATTTATCATCTAATTAGGCCAAAAAGTTGGACTCAGACCAGATTTTGAGAGAAGTATTTGATGCTACACTTAGACCTCATCCGCAGTAGATCCTGCAATGAGTGATCTTCAGAACAAGACTGCCATGTTCAGATCTGGCTTTTGGAAAATCAGTTTAGTAGCTTTATTGGAGATGGTCTGACATGGAGAAAGGGAAGTGAGACCAATTAGGAAGCTCTTACAGGGGTCTAGGCAAGGGAGGAGGGCCTAAATAAAGTCAAGAAAATAGAGGAGACTTGCTAAATTCTGGGGATGTGATGGCATGGATTGGGGACCATTTGTGTAGTAGGGGATTAGGGAGAGGGACACTTCTCTGCTGACTTTCAGATGGTGGCCTTGCCCTCTTGCTAATCCATACCTTTTCCTTTGTCTTATAATTTTAAGGCAATGTGTATGTCAAGTTAGCTTTGCTGCATAACAAATCACCCCAAAGCTTAGTGGCTTAAAACAAAAACTGTTCATTTCATGATTTTGTAGCTCGGCTGAGAGGGTCTTCTGGTCTGTGCCAGCTCGGCTGATCCCTGCTAGACCTGGCTTGTGTTGTGCATGCAGCCAACAGACTGTCTGGAGGCTGGGTGATCTTGGACTGTCTCACATGTCTGGCAGTTAGCAAGCTGTCAGCTGGATAATGGGACAACTAGGCCATGGTCTGCCATGATCCAGCAGGCTAGCCCAGACTTCTCAGTCTCATGGTTCCAAGAGCAGCATGAGAAGAAACTGCACCTAGGCCAAGAACTGGCCCACAGGCACCATAACTGCATTCTGTTGGCCAAAGCAAGTCACATACCCAGTCCAAATCCAAGACTGGGGAAATGGTTTCCACCTTTTGATAGGGGTAGTTGCAAAGAACTACAGCTATTTTTGCAGTAAACCATACTGGATGGTTGTGTTTATGATACTCTTGTTTTCCAGGTATATGTGCAATTTTATGTGTTGGTATTCATTGCAAAAGACAATAGTCACCAAAGGAAAGACATTATTTTAAAAAGCATACCACAGATAGGATGAAATTAAGAAAAGTTGCCTGCTTCTGAAAATAATTTATTACCCAAGGACCTGTTTATTCTTTGTCATCTATAAGTAATTATTAGGACCAGACTTTCTTCTTTAAGTATATTTTTGCATTTATAATAAATGATAGCTCTTTTCGGTCTGTACAAGGATGTTTGAATCCCAACCTTACATTTGTAGAGCAATATGTGTGTAATTCAAATATACTTACACATATTGTGAGTAAATATCATTTAATATACATTGAACATAACTTTAAAGGGGAAAAACATACTCACAAATTGGAAATTAGAATCCAGTGAGAAATCATAAGTCTGGATATTGAATAACAGTTTGCCAACCCTAAAACAGAATGTAAATTCAGATAATAGAAATTTGTCAGTGAACTCTGGTACAAAGCAGAGTTTCTGTAGTAATAAATTTATTTATTTATTTATTTATTTTTTTTTTTTTGAGACAGAGTCTCACTTTGTTGCCCAGGCTAGAGTGAGTGCCGTGGCGTCTGCCTAGCTCACAGCAACCTCAAACTGCTGAGCTCAAGGGATCCTCCTGTCTCAGCCTCCCGAGTAGTTGGGACTACAGGCATGCACCACCATGCCCGGCTAATTTTTTCTATATATATATTTTTAGCTGTCCATATAATTTCTTTCTATTTTTAGTAGAGATGGGGTCTCACTCTTGCTCAGGCTGGTCTCGAACTCCTGAGCTCAAACGATCCGCCCACCTCGGCCTCCCAGAGTGCTAGGATTACAGGCGTGAGCCACCGCGCCCGGCCTTGTAGTAATAAATTTAAATTTAAAATATAAGGAAATAATCCCAGATTCTGCACTAAGCATGACCCATGGCTTACCATTTAAGAAAATTGCTGGTAGGGTGTGATTGGTCATTTGCTGTGTCTTATGTTGCCCTGCTCCACCACAAGGGGGAGGTCTTATCTATTATTAGATGTTAAAATGTAATATGTTACATTTTCAGTGTTTCCCCTCCATCTCCACCTTCATTATAATATAGGCATGTTGGGTACAGGGTAGTTTTTTGGACACGTTTCTAATGCTTAAGGAATATGCCCACAAATCTCATATTCTTTTAAAGCACAGTCCCCCAAAAAGATTTAGTATTGGCTTTTTTCAGTGTTCCTAGCCACTAATAATAATAGCAAAGATTCCTTGAGCACTGGATGCCCACACAGTGCTAACCACTTTATCTAAATTACTTAATTTAATCCTTACAGCAGTCCTGTGAAGTGATAGCTATTTTCTCCCATTTGTCAAAGAGGAGACAGAGGCCTCAAGGATTTGAATACCTCGGTCAAGTAACCCTATAAACGGTAGAGTTGTGGGCTTGGATCCTAGTTGGCTTCCGAAAGCCTCTGACTTTAGCCTTCTGCCACACTGCCTGCTGCATAGACGCCAGAGTCTTCATGCCCATCGTTCCTACTGAAGAGGGACCAGGCCATGTTTGTGTGATACTTCTGATATTTTTCTTGCATCTGTTTATTTTAGTTCTTTCTTTAGAGTATGTACGTCAATTATGTTGCCTGTTCCTAGGAATTCACAGGTTTTAATTCTAAGTGCTCTTGAGTTTTAAGAGGTTAATACAGAATATATTACTGTTCTAAGTGTCCACTGTACCTTTCCAGAATGAGCTTCCTGAACCTGAACAAGACAACGGTGGTACCACAGAATCTGTCAAAGAACAAGAAATGAAGTGGACAGACTTAGCCTTACAGTATCTCCATGAGAATGTTCCCCCCATTGGAAACTGACACATGGCTCCTTTCTTATGGATGCGTTTTTATAAAATACACAGATACAAAATGTTTTCTTTTAGTTTCCTAATTCAAATCTTTGGGTAGTAAATCAACACTCAAAAATGTATGCCCAGTTAGTTTATAGTAGCAAAGTACAATGTGAAAATATTCACCAGAATGAGAAACTAAGATTTCTCAGGAATGTAGAATATTTGACTCTTTAAACCCTAAAACTCTTCATTCAGTAGCTTGTGTAAACGTGACTGGTTAAACGTTTGCCTTTAACTCTGATTTCGATTTACTGTCAAAGTTTAACACCTCCCGCCTACTCTTACATGTCCTGTGACACAGGTGATTACAGACAGCAGAGGGAAAGGCAAAGAGGAAGCCAGACAGGAGAATAATTAACTTCTCATACTCCCCAACTTTGAGTGGATTTAGCCTGTAGATGCTATGGATCTATAGATATCCCATTCACTGATGACTGTGATTCCTAAGATTCTCCATGGTATTTTGAAACTTCTATAAATTTACATATTAAAAAGTTACCTGACAGTTACCTCTGCTGTCCTTACAACTTCCTTTGGTGCTGCTGGAAAGGCTCTTTGGCGATGTGGACCACTAATTTTATCTAGTAATGGCATTTCCTATTTTCTCAAAGCCTTTTCAGATATAACCAAACCACCATGGAATCAGTATTTAGTTATACATTTGTATAAGAACCTGTATTTTGCAAAACACATTCATGTATATTTATTTCCTGGAATTATTTGCCTCTGTTAAAACAGTGTCTTTCCTGTTCTCTAACATGTAGACTCTGTAGAAAGAAGTCCTGGCTTATACATCTGTATCCCTCATTGAAAAAGCTGAAAACACAGAATAATCTAAATCTCTTCTCATCTTCTTTTTGCTTGAGTCTTTTTGTTTACCTGCCTTTTAGGAGGAAGAAGTACATCACAAAACAAATGAGCTTATTTTAGAGTTTCAAGCAGAAACATGGTTGTAGCAACCATCCTGTAATCCAGACACATCTAGACTGATCTCTTCCTTTTGCATCAGTGGTCCTGCCTAGAAATGATTTATCTTTGGAATAAAGATCCAAAGAAAGACAATCTAATAGAAAAGAGAATTATGATGTTTAGAAAAAAATCATACCAAAAGAATGCAAAGCTTTTGAAAAAATTAAAGTACCTAGTATGCCACAGTTCTTTCACATTCTCATTAAATGAGGATTTTACAACTTGCAATGTATAATATCTAAGGTACTAACATCTAGGAACTTGATGAATGTTCATATGAATCCAGCCCAGCCTTTCCCTGGAATATCGGTAGACCAGTAAAATACAGAAGTTGTCTTGATTTCAACTGAATCAGAATGTGGTTCCCGTAAGACAGCTATTGGTTTGTCTGTTTGACTATGACCCTCATCTGAGAACTGCACCCTCCCCAGGAATGGCCTCATTTGGCAAGTTTGTGACCTGTGTTATTGTGCCAGAACTGTAGCTCGTTGTATCAGGAATTAGGTAACCTAACCTGGGCCAGTCAGATTCTGTCAGCTGGGGCTTTGGAATCTGTCCATCTAGGACTGACTTAAGGATGATGGGCACAAGAGATGGTAAATTGCTATAACACTGTAGCTTTCTTCAAGCATATATACCAAAACACTCAAAGAGAAAAGTGTGTGCAGAGAAGCCAAGAGGCTATGTGGCCCTTTGGTTCCTGCCAGCTTTGCAGTTCAAAGCATGTGTATTGCTCTCCTCTGGGAGGTGCTATCCTTGATGCTGGGAATACAGCAATGAACAAAGTAAGTATGGCTTCTGCCTTCATGAAGCCTTTGTTTAGTGGGGGAGATATAAACATTAAACCAATAGCCATATAAATCTATGGTTTCAAATTGTGCCATAAGCTAGGAAGGAAAAATAAAGGATGTGACTTAGGTTGGGTTCCTAGAAGCTAAGCCTGAAGCAGAACTTTC
Source organism: Eulemur rufifrons (assembly GCF_041146395.1). NCBI lineage: Eukaryota > Metazoa > Chordata > Mammalia > Primates > Lemuridae > Eulemur > Eulemur rufifrons. The sequence continues at coordinate 121,338,259 of NC_090989.1, forward strand.
TTTGAAGTGTTTTATGGAGGTTGTGCTCTCAGGACATCCCTGTGAGGGAAGCAGGATAGAGCAAGTAAAGAAACTGAGCAAAGATGTGTCAGCTGAAGTCTCGCTTCAGTCTGCTCTCATGGGAGCTCTGGACCGTGCTGGTACCAACAGTTTTCCCACCTTAATGCAAAGGGCTAGGCCCACATACTAAGTATGAATTATTCAGTCATTGGCTCTGCCCCTCCTACCATCCCCAGAAATAGCATAGCCTCCTGGGCATTGCCAGGGAGGGGACCGCCATGAGCCTTTGACAGCCAATACCCAATAGCTGGGGAATGAGTACACAGATCAGGTAAAGGGCACCTGAGCACCAACAGTGACTACTGCGGGTGTAGGAGCGTATGGAGGGGACCTGATTTATATTGGGTAATCAAGGGGAGTTATGGTAAGTAGCATTTGTAGCACATAATTAAAATACTGATTTTGTTTCTGAATTATCTCCACTCTCCAAGGAAGTGGGCAGGTCCTTTGTCCTTCCTGTGCACAGCAGAAAGCAGACATACCCCAAAATTATGCTACTCCTTGTTTGGGAAACAAGGGAAGCTGGGAGAGGAGAGAATATGAAGATAGGAGCCTCTTAGGAGTAGTAGAAAGCTATGCCCACTCGCTGGTTGTACCCAGTGAGATGGTGAACCTCAGAGGTTCATGGTTTGCAGGGGTCCCCTGAAAGAGACCTGAACCTCAGCCCTGAGTGTCTCAGACTGGACAAAGACTCCAAGCATTGGAGCCACCTCCTTCAAGGGCCCTTCAGGCTTGGCAGTGAGGATAGCAGCAATGACCCAGATAGACTGAAGAGGAGAGGTCATTACCCAGATGGTGGTGGGTTGGACTAGAAAGATGGAGGTAGAAGTGGAGGGACTTGGGATGTCTCTTAGAAGTGGAATTGTCCAGACTCGCCCAGTGCCAGGTGTTTTTCATGAAGCCAGCACCCTGGATCATGGCCATGTGGTTCTAAAGAGATTCAAGTGCTCAGCATGAGCACTGCCCTTATGACCCAGAGGTATTGAGATCTCTGAGCCAGACACAGGACTCCAGATACAGCCCCTATTCTCTAGAAACAAAATCTGAGTCCTGGAGCTGCCCCTCCTTTGAAGCTCAACTTAGACCCACATCTTAATAGTATAGTAACAGTGACACCATGATTAATCAAGCACTTCTCTGTGCTTTATGCACATGAGCTCTGGTCCTGGCATTCACTTTTTAGGTGGATATCATTGTCCTCATTGGTCAGGAGATGATGACTTAAATGACTTAAGGTTAAAGTTAAAGGACTTATTCCAAGTCACTCAAATAGTAAATGGATTCTAACCTATGCTATCTGATCCCAAAACCCATGTGCTCTCCCTGGACCATGTTATCCCCACCCCACCACACTCCCCACCCCATAAAACCTTCCGTGACCCACCCATTCTGAAATGGGAAAAAAACCCTGTCAGAACACTCAGAACTTCAAAATGTTTACTTTGTTTCTGTAATTGAGACAAAGAACTGAAAGAATTTTTATTAGAAGCCCAAGAGTCATGAAACATTAAAAAATTTGACCTTTTACCAAACTCATATATAATTTAGAACTTTGCTACCATGGCCTACGTTGCCACTGGGTTTTATACAAAGTTAATTTCCTAAGGCTGCCCACTCGCTGGTTACACCCAGTGAGATGGTGAACCGGGTCCGTGGCCCTCCAGGAACCGGACACACAGCAGGAGGTGAGGGCTGGTGAGCGAGCGAAGCCCACCTGTACACACAGTCGCTCCCCATCGCTCGCATCACCGGCGGAGCCCAGCATCAGACCCTCCTAGGAGCACGAACCCTACTGCAAACTGCGCATGCAAGGGATCCAGGTTGCACGCTCCCCTTGAGAATCCAATGCCTGATGAGTGGAGCCGAGGCGGAGACACCATCCCTCGGTCCCCCGTTCCGTGGAAAACTGTCTTCCACGAAACAGGTCCCAGGTGTCAAAAAGGTTGGGGACCGCTGCCCTAAGGTATAGTTTCAGATTTGGGTGCTTCCGCAGAGGATAGTTTAATGTCAATGCTACATGGTACCCAGCAGGGGGCGCTCCAAGCCCTTTAGAAAGTTTAAATCACTGGCTGATGCTTTAGCAAACTCTGAAACTGAAGGTCCTGAATAAATGTGGTCTTTTGCTTGGAAGTGATTCTACGTATCCGAGTTGCCCAAAGTGCTGGGTAGGGGTTTATGTGAGGAAAGCGCAGCCTCCCTGGGATTCTGGCCGGCCGGGCTTTGACTGGGCAAATCAGCCAGTGGGCTCCTTGCTCATGCTTTGCGGAGGCAGGGGAGTGAGGGCACACAGAAAGTGAGTGCAGTTCAGAACCTTGGTTACAGAAAAAGAGGGCTGGAATCAGGAATTTTGCCCACCTGTGACTCCAACTCATAGTCAAGCCTGGGGCTCTTTCAATTAGCTATTTCCCAGGTCTTCGTGTGAAATCATTTGGATAATTTAGGCATCATCCAAGAATAATCCATTAAGCTTCCAAAGCTTTCTTTCTTATTCTGGCCCTACCTTACCACCATTAAGTGTTCCTTGCCGTGCCGCGCCCCCAGGTGTGAGCTCCTGTAGAAAGGGTGGGCAGGGGCAGGCCTGGAAAGGCAGCTGGGTGGTGTCTTGCAGGAGCTTCATATCTCATGGCCCTCCTGGCTCCCCCATGGGTGGCCCTGGCCTCTGCATCTGAGCCCACAGGGCCAGCTTTGTGGGTGTGCAGCCTGTGCAGTTGCATTGGGCCCCACGCTCAAAAGGGCCTGTGTTCGGTTTGGAATAATGCTCTGCTACTGCTACCTTGAAACTTGTAATGATTTTTTAACAAGGGACCCACATTTTCATTTTGCTCTGGGCCCCATAAATTATGTAGTTGGTCCTTGTATCTATGGCAGCTGTCTGTCGGGGTTCCACATTGAACAGTGACTAACTCAACCCAGTGAATACCCGTGCCTTAGGAGTGAGAACTCAAGGCACTGTGAGCGTTGGCCTTTGGGATGACAGTAAAGCAGGCAGGTCAGGAGGAGTGGCAGGAGAAAAGCTGGGCAGAACCCCAGGCTCACTGCGGTGTCCTGACAGGGGGCTCCAAGTCCTTAAAAGCTGTTCCAGTGCAGTTGCTCAACTGAGCTCTCTGTCACCCTTGCCTCCTGAAAACTAGCCTGACTGACCACGGGGTGAGGGGCAGACAGAACTTGAAGCAAGGTTATCACCCAATCCCAGGGCACGTCCTTGCCTAAATTCCACCCGGCTCTTTGCCAGCTACTACATGACCTTGCTTTCTACCACCCTGGCCACAGCAACGCAGTTATCTGAGAATAAAGCCTCTGACTGCAGTAAGGTGTGAGAAGACAATTACAGAGCCGGACCAATGGTTGCCTCATTAGTTCTACTCATTAGTATAAGGGTTTCTATTAATGTCTGGGTTTTTATTTTAGTTTACCCAATTGGGTTGAACCTTATGAAAAATCTGTTTTTGTAGGTTAAAAATAGCCAGATAATTGCAATTTCCTGTTTTCAGCTAATATTACTCTTACCAAGAGCCAACCATGCATGTATACACACACAGACACACACATAACACACCGAGTGGATTTGATGGGGGCGGGGGATGGGCAAAGGGTGGAGAATTTGAAAACAACCAAATGACTCCAAAGGAAGTGAGGGAGAGGTTGATGTACAAGCCCATCCCAGTTATTCCATGCCTTCCCTGGTGACTCAGATCCCCTTTATCATGGTGCCACTACCCAAGGGCAAAAGGGGTTTTCCTCTGCCCATGGCATGCTCTTCTCTACCTTCTTGGCATCTCTGCCCATGCTTCCTCCCCTCCTGCCAGCTCAGTCTCCAGCAGCTCCCCTAGCCCCGCCACTGTGTTCACAGAACGGTACTTGCTCTAAGTGGCACACAGTCTCACTGGGTAGGGCTTCTGGAGGGAGAATGAGGTACAGCATCCCTGCCTCTTGGCCAGTGGGGATACCCTGAAATCTGTCATTGACTAAGACCCCATGCAGCCTCCCCCAGCTCTGCTCAGACAGATGGCAGTGTGGCTCTGCCTGATCCATCTCTTCTCCATGGTTCTTGCATTCCCAGCCATTCTTCTCCCAGTCCCTTCCCGGCATTATTAATAAATCTCTTTCTACATAAACTAATGATGTAGCTTCTGTCATCTCTAGCTGAACTCTGACACCTTACTAATAATCAAAGAAATGTAAACTAAACCAACAATGCTATTATTTTTCATTAATCAGAATGTCAACACTAAAAAAGACTGATAAAAGTTAACATTGGTGAGGATGAGGGGACATGGGCTCTCTCTCAGAGGTTGTGTATATTGGAGAGCCATTTTGAAGGGCAGTTTGACACTCTCTCCAAATGTAAACTATGCATCTCATCCAATCCAGCAATTCCACCTCTAGATATCTGTCCAGGAGAAATACTGGCACACATCCTTAAGGAAACATTTCCCAAGGATATTAATTGCATCATTGTGAGTAATGGAAAAATAATAATAAATAGCTGAAATGCCCATCAAGAGGGAATAGTTAAGAAAATTATTATATAGCCATTCTTTGGCATATTCCACAGTAGTCAAAGGATGAGGCAGAGTTCCAAGTACTAATATAGAAAGATCTGGGGCATATTTCCAAGTGAAAAATAAATTGTAAAACAGCATGTGTAGTATGATCTCATTTATGTTTAAAAACACATATAACAAAAATATATATTTCTATCTAAACATGCATATGTCTACATAAAGACAAAGGTCAGGAAAGACACAAACCAAGCAATCCTGGGTGATGGAGAAGATGGGATGAGGAGGGACCCATGCAGGGCTTTTGCTTATACTCTCTAAACTTCTGTACTGTTTGAATATTTTATTATAAGAATATATTCATATATAGTCATGCATCACTTGATGGAGACACATTCTGAGAAATGTGTCACTAGGCAATTTTGTCACTGTGTGAACATCACAGAGTGCACTTACACAAACCTAAATGGTGTCACCTGCTACACACCTAGGCTATATGGTATAGCCTATTGCTCCTAGCCTACAAACCTTCACAGCATCTTACTATAATGAATACCATAGGCAGTTGTAACACAATGGTAAGTAGTTGTGTATCAAAACATAGAAAAGGTATAGTAAAAAATACAGTATTATAATCGTATAGGACCATCATCAAATATGCAGTCTGTTGTTGACAGAAACATCATTATGTGGCACATGACTGCATTATATAATTACATTAATACATAAATTAAAAGGTTATTAAAACACTATAGGGGCAAGATTCCAACTTTCAAATGTCTAATCAAAAGACATGCTCAAAGCTCTGACTTGGGTCAGGCAAAGGCAATATATGTAACCTAAACATTTGTACCCCTGTAATATGCTGAAATAAAAAAAAATTTAAAAAAAGATCTATCTGGAAAGAAAGAGAAAGCAAACATGACAAAATGTTAACACTTGTTGAATATAGGTGGAGAGATATAGCTATTCACTGTAGCATTCTTACAACTTCTCTATATTTTTAAAATTTTTTGTATTATGAAGTTGGGAATAAAAACACACCAAATACACATCCTTGGACACATTCCTGCATAAGCAGATTTTTCCTGATGTGGGAGCAAAGCCTATGGTTTGGTCAGCTGTAATTATGGCCAAAAGGCATTGGCAATCTCCCCCCCATGACCACCCTTCTTAGAGTAAGTGTCGCCTCACTCCTGTGGCCAGTGTCTTTAGTAGTGTGCAGAGGCCTCAGTGTGCACTAACTGGGGTAGACAGGCCCTTGGCAGGCACATCAGGGCCAGGGCCTGTTGGGCAGCAGGGGCCTAGCTAGCCCTCTGCCCTCTTCCTGCAGCGGCAGCAGAGCCCATGGCCAACGGCACCTTTGCCATTGAACATGCCCCTAGGTATGTTCGGACTTTCCCTGGTGACAGTGCACAGAGAAAATGTGACAGTGCACAGAGAAAATGCCACAGGGGTGCTGCCCTCAGCAGGCCCATGAAGGGCAAGGTGGCCATTGGCAAGAAGAGGAGCTGGAGCCCCCTTCAGGGCATACCAGGGGTCTCTGAAAAGATTCCATTCATGGAGCAGGAATACCTAGACACCCCCCCCACACACACTTACTCCTCAACCTGGTGTTTATTTTTGAGATTGCAGTTTGAGGAGAATGAGGCGGGAAGAATTGCAAAAAAAAAAGGAATTGGAATTTTAATGAGAACCATCTGGAGTGTTTTCCAAGGGTGTAATGATTGGTACAAGTAAGTCCTCAACTGAAATGAGGAGAAGAGAAATGGAGGGAATTGTTATATTGTGTTTACCTCCCCCGCCCCCACCCTCCACACACACACACACACACACACACACACACACAAAACGGTGCTGCACAGACCCACCTTGAACACGCAAGTCATACCCTGAGGGTAGTAGGGCAGGGGCTTTGGGAAAAGGAGAGCGTGCCTCTCTTGGCTCTGAGTGGCCACAGCAAGGAGGAATGTTTTTCTTCTGCCAAAGAGACTTTGAGGGATGCGTTGCGGTGGCCTCGGGCCAGTGCCTGGAATCTGAGTAACCATGGAAACGGGGCCGTGGGTGACAACAAACACAGGATGGAATTTCGGCTTTCGCAGCCAGGCCATGGAGGAATGGGAAAGTTTGGGGAAAGTTGTTTTTTTTTTTTTTTTTTTTTTTCCAAACCCAGGGGGATTGAGGGGAGGCACTTGGAGACAACCGCTGCAGTCACAGTGCTCTGAATAAGTGCTCCCTGCCCAGCACTCCAACAGGGTCACGGGGAGCCAGATTCTCTAGAAGTCTCCATTTTCGCCCTGTGTATATTTTTCATTTATTTATAGCCTATCACATTCCACAAAGGATTCCATATGGATCTAAAGCCGCTTGTGAAGAGCCTCCATGCACAGCTGGATCCCCTGTCCTTGAGCCAGCCGGCCATAGGCTGCAACATAATCACACATTGTGAAGACAGCCACTCTCCACTGGGACGTCAGTGCATCATCTCAGTTCATCCTCACAACAGTTCTGTGGCCAGGCGGCCAGGTCCCCCCACCTTACTCACAGGAAAAGGGAATTCAGAGAGCCAAGATCACCCAGCCCAAGCCCAGCCTCCTTGCACCATGCCATCATACCTGCAGTCTTTATTCTGGGAAAAATATAAATAATTAGAATAGCCAACAGTTATGAAGAAGAGGAGCAAAGCATTCTCTATTAATCAGTGTGCAAATGCCAATAATCTATGGCACTGCAGAAGTAGTCACGTATTTCCCACTTCAAGGACACAGCCTTGATTGAATGGGAAAGAATTTATATGATGGAAGGAAGAAATCTTTACAGAGTTACTGGGCAGAAAAATCAAAGGAGTGAAGCCAGGGACCCCAGAATTTTCTTCTCCAAGGCCTTTAGAAATGGAATGTTTAGATACCAGAACGGATCAGGGTCTGGGGCTGAAAGAACCGTAAAGACATCCACTACAGGGTCCTTGCTTCGCAGATGTGGAAACTGAGGCAGAATTGGGACTGGAACCTGGAGTCCCGGACACTGTACAAGCTGCTTTTCTTGACAGCGTGTCATCCAGGAACCCAGAAACAAGCCCATGGGTCCATGCCTTGGAGTCTGATCAGCAAGGTTAAAATAGGAGGTAGCAACAACAATTACAGAGCAGAGAATGGTGAAGTCTGGGATCAGAAAAGGAAAAAAATGCATACTGGACTGACAGTCTTCAAAACTGAGATCTCATTTCACTGTTATGACCATCAGTAGTTAAAAAAAAGAGCCTCTGTTCTAAAAAGAGAGACTCAACAGTTAAGAATTTAGCAAAGAAGATAGTTTTAAATCAGCAAAGTTATATAACTTTATAACAGTTTCAAGAAACCATCTTGAAACATCATTAGCAAAAAATGCCCCTAAATAAGCCAACAGGAAATAAGAAGTGCAGGAATTTCTGGAAATGGGAGAGGGTTTTTTGTTTGTTTTTCAAGTGAAAAAAAAAAAAAAAGGAGTTTTTAAGGAAAAAGGAAGCCCTGACCCACATAAAGATAGGGTTTCAGTAAAACTAATTTGAGACCAAGAGGGAAAGTGTAGGACTTTCAGCAGAGAAGTGAGTACCCAGGTCCTGAGGGCTTTGTGTGAGCTGCTGAAAACAAAATACAGCATCCCCTAAAATGGGCTCAAGCAATGGAGTCAATTTTACACTAAAGATAAAACCTCATTTGCTAAAAAATAACAAATCTGCATGAGATTGTCCACAGCCCTGTTGAAGTTTAACTGCAGAGAAATTTAAACATTGTTTCATCATTTAGCAATCCAGGAATTCTGAAATATTTGATTTTCCCTAAAGCTCTGTTTTGTAACTTTTTATCCTGAAAACCCAGGGGAGGGGTGAGGGAGTGTCATTCATTTTCTCAACAGATGTTTTCGACAATTTATTATATGCCAGACCCTGAATGAAGTGCTGCTATCGTTTCAAATTATTGCCCTTGGGCTTGATACCCTACCTGAGTTTTTGATATTAAAATGCTGAGTCTACTGTGAATCTGTAAGCCTCCCGTAAAATGTTGTTTTCCACCTTCAAATACCGTAAGTACTATGCAAGCGTAAAGAGGCCACGGCCCATTCCTAATGAGAATCTTCTGTCTATGATTCATGGAATAAACCCTTATAAATGCCTTTATGTACATGCCCAAAATATGTGGATCCACAAGAAGTCTGAGAGTATTCATGTAAGTATGTATCCGCTTGTGAGAAAGCGCGTGTGGGAGGGAAGGAAGGAGTAGAAACTGTTTCATTTAAAAAAGCCAGAGGAGCAAGCAAAAATTGTACATATAGGAGTGAGTGTGTCAGCCAAAGAGGGAAGAAGCCAAAGCATTTCCAAACTGACACTCCTTTAGTCCCTAAAGAGGTTGCTCTTGTTAGAAACCATGGGCTTACACAGAGAGAAAGGTCCTCACTGCTGTTGGTTTCCACACCACCTCAGCCTGCAATATTAGCCTGACTGAGTTGAAAGGGGCCTTAGAAGAGATCCTCTCAGCCCAGAGTGCCCAAATGTTTGTCATGAGAAGTCATCTCCAGGCAGGGGTGTCCCTTCTGACAAATTCCAGATTGTCCCCATTGGGTGATCAGAAGCCTGAGTACAGACATGATCCAAGTGAAGATCCCTTTGCAGGCCCCTTCCTGTCCTTTTCCTGTCCCCTTCCGGCTTTCATGAGAACAACCAGAAACATTGGAGTGATTGCTCTAATGTCCTATATTGTGTGAAATCAAAGAGTATCACTTCTGGTTTTTCCAAAATGCCTATGTGAAGCTAGAGTTTTCAACAATAATTCTAATGAAAACAATGAAACAGAATCTCTGCTTTGCATTGTGCCATCAACTACAGATGCCCAAGAAAGAAACCTGTATCAGGAAAATGAGCACCAGGTAATATTGTATCATTAAGGTGCTTTTGGTTGCAAGTAATATGGAACCCAACTGAAAGGAGCTCAGACAAAAAGGGGATTTATTATTTCATATGATCAACCCAGCTCTAGGGCTGGTTAATTCAGCAGCTAAATGACATCACCCAGAACCCAGGTTCTTGTTCACCTTTAAGGTTCTTGTGTACACCTCAGCTCTCAGCTTGTTCTCCTCATGGTTGAAGATGGTGGCCACATATCTGGGTAACACATCCTCATATCCAAGCAGAAAAAGGATTAGCTTTTCCCTCTGGTTCAGGGATGAGCAGATGGCTGAATAAGAGCCAATAAGAACTTAGTTGGAAGAGTGAAACAGAGGCAAACATCCCACCCTCACCACACGCACACGCACATGTACATACACACACACATGCACACCCCAGGTGGAAACAGCCATGCAGGCTGCTGGCAGCCATCTTGTAAGCGCGTGGTGAGTGCATATCTGAGAATGACCCAACTGCTCAGAGGAGAGAAGAACCAAGCCAAGAGACAAGGTGGAGCTCAATAGGAATGTCAAACTGAACCCACATAGGCCTCTGAATTTTTTAGTTCAATGAATTACAATAACTTCCCTCTTTGGTGAGGTTTTCTGTCATTTGCTATCCTGAGGATTTACTCATACACCTTACCTGTTAAAATAAAAATTTACCAACCCTAGACTCCATTTTTTTTTCTTTTTAAAAATATTACTGGTCAGAACATTCTACAATATACCTGACCAATACTCTTTAAAACTATTGAGGTCATGACAAACAAAGACAGACTGAGAAACGGTCACAGAACGAAGGAGATGAGAAGGCCTGGTAACTAAATGTACTGTGGTATCCTGGATTGGATCTTGGAGCAGAAAAAGGATCTCAATGAAAAAACTCGGAAAATCCAAATAAAGCCTGTAGTCTAGTTAATAGTACTGTGCCTACGTTAGTTTCTTAGTTTTGACAAATGTACTGTACTCATGTAAGATATTAACATTGAGGAAATCTGGATAAAGAATAACATTAAGAGAAGCTGCCTATCCTTGCAACTTTTCTGTGAATCTAAAATTATTCTAAAATAAAAAAAAAATTAAATACATTACTGGTCACTGATTCTCCAAAGTCTAGTAACTATGGAACCAGTCTGACTTCTTCAATTAAGAGACAAGAATGCTAGTCCCAAAGAGACTAATGGACTTGTCTGTGGCACCTGGCAATTGATGTCAGAGCTGAGCCTGGAACTGAGATCAGATCACCTGGATGCACAACTCACACTGCAGCCCAAGGATCCTGAGGTCTTTCTCAAAGCATTTAGTTCCCATGGAAACAGCTTTCACATACATACACACGCGCGCGCGCGCGCACACACACACACACACACACACACAATTCCCTTGCTGCTCACCATATTGGCCCTGGACTATTACATTTCAAAGTCCATTTTTTACATCAATAAATTACATAAATATAACAGTCCAGGAATGAGCTATAACATCATACAAAAGGAATTTGCACTAGAAATTTACACTACCATATGGTCAATGGATTAACATTAACCATAAATAGAAACCATCACTTTCTCTGGTGTCTGCAATCACATTCATACGAATTGAGCATTTTCTGAAAAGTAATACATGAAAAATATCCATGCAGAATAAACCCAGGACACTACATTTTTAAAGAGAGATTTTAAAGGGGCTATTGCTCAAATAACTTAAATGGGAGTAAACATGATATATTCTGGAAAAAACCAAATTAGATGACTCAAAAGTGATTCTAGGGATGACAGAGGCTAATGTCAAAGACTCATTTGTAAAGTTTGAATAAAATGTATTTCATCAAATGTGAAGAAAACAAAATCAAAACAAGCCTCAGCTCTCCAACAGTACTCTTTTCTATCATCATGAATTCCTTCATGTCTGATTAGACTTTAATAATACAGCTTCAGGGTGAGACAATATTCCTTTATTCAAGTAAAAGGGAGATTCCTCTGATCTACCTGCTTTCCCAAACCATACCAGTTCTATCCTACAGGACCCCCGTCCTATAACGCTTGTCATCCATGCCCTGGTTCCCTGCACCTGGCACAAAGTTAGCCACCTGATTATTTTTATAATAGTAAAATATTTTTCTAACAATAAATAAAAGATGACATTTCTATAAGGCAGGTTTCTAATAAAGCAGTTAGTTCCCTTCTCTTCTTCTTTTCCCCACCCAATAATTACTCCTCCTCCATCCTGTGAGCATTGGCCCCTGGGCAGGGCCCAGGCATCCTCCCAGAGTGCTGATCACAGAATGTCAGAACCCAGGGGATCCCTGAGAACACAGACCAAGGTCTGCTAAGTAGCACCCTTCCCTGTAATTGCTGGTGACTACTGGAATTATCTGATCGAAGTTATGACAGTATTTCCTCTTCCTTGGCACACAGATGGTTTAGGAAGCAGATCTTGATAGAGGAAAAAGCCACAATTTCTGATGTTGGCTACACTATCCCTCATTAGCTAATGGTTATATGACAGAAGGTAAAAAATGATCTTGTCAGACAGGAATAATACGCCCCAAATTACAAAATGTAATTCAGAAAGAATGTAGGCAGTGCCCTACAGTTAGGTTCCAAAAGTGCCCCGCAGAGGCCCAGGAGGCAGCGTGTGACGGCAGCAAGAGCCGAGGCCCAGGCCTCAGGAGTGCCAGGCCCGGTCCCAGCCAGGCCTCCGACCAGCTGGCCATGCTTGCACCAATGACTGGTCTGCTGGACTGCAGCTTTCCCATCTGGAAAATGAGACACTCCAACAGGATGATCTTTCATGTGTTGGCAACAATAGGAGGATGACCCAATAAAGTATGGTGTATCCTCATGAGAGAATATCATGCAGCTATTACAAGTCCTGTGTTTCCCAAGGATAATTGATAACATGAAAAAGTGCTTGTTATATCATGTTAAATTAAAATTCAAAGTGGAAGGAAAAAGTTTAGTATAGATTATGGTTCTGGTGTTACAAAGAGAAATATATACCTCAGAAGACAAAAGACTAGAAGGAAGCACAAAAAAATATTAGCAGAGTTTATCATGGTGGTTAATCTTTTATTATCCAAAGCACTTAAAATTGTATTTATTACTACAAAGGCAGTAAATTTTAGATTAAGAAATTCCAACAATACCCAAGTATAAACGTGAACATTAAAGTCTCTCTTCTCTCACTTCCACTGCCACTCCCCAGATGTAACCTCTGTTAACACTGTGATATAAATCGGACTTCATAGAGTTTGAAGACGAATTTGCTAAAAACATCCTTTGTTTCAGGCAGTCTGCATAGATAAAGCTAGAGGACATACATAGTTGGTTCTTATTTTCTTCATTGTAACTTAATGACTTTCCCAAATTACCTTTAACAAATATATTATTTTCCAAACAATAAATAAAAGGTGACATTTCTATGAAGCAGGTTCCTAATGAAACAGAATTGAGGGATATAGTGAACCTCCCAAAAGAAGACAGGTAGAGATGGGACCTATGCCTTGGATTCTGCAGTGAGTTAAATGACCAAAGAGGAAAAGGATTGGAGGTCTCTGGGATAAGGGAGGCTGGAGCGTGGCCAGGTGGTAGAGTGAGAGGCAGACTGAATGGAAAGCGCTGTAACTTGTAAGGTAGGAAACACTGTAGGGGCTGATGAGACCACAGACTATGGGAAGAGAACACAAACTATGCAAAGAAGGCAATGTGGTGGCTTACACTGGAAAAACCAGGGCAAATACATTCCTTTAAAAAAAATCTTTAATTTCTTTTTCCAAAAACAAAACAAAAGCCACACTTTTATTCTCCTCCAACTCTCCTGTGCATTCCTAGTGCCCAGAGTTTGGTCTCCAATAAGGAAAAATCAGGAAGGGTCTGGAACATCCTCTAGTTGTTGCCAGAAGGCAAGGATGCTTTCTGGGATGTGTGAGGCAGTGCTTGGCTTGAGGGGCCTCCCGTGGACCAAGCTGGCACACTCTGAGCATCCAAGGGGGAATAATGAATACGGCTGGTTGAAACAGTTTGGGTTTGTGAAAGGCCAAAGTACAACAATGCTCAGGAAAGAGTTTAAATGATACAGAGAGTATAAATGATATTGTTGAAATAAAAAAGAATGAATACAATACAATAGATTCCATTTTAAATAATTTTCATAGATATGGAAGAGAGAGAGAGGGAATGTGAATGTATGCCTATATCCACATGTCCACACGCCTATGTATATTTAATACATACACATACACGCATAGCGTTATTTTATTTCTTATTGTAAAGTAAGGATATGTTCTTTAAGTATAAATTTTAAAAACACAGAAATGGTGACTAAGCCAAGTAAAGCTGGAAAAAGTGGTTGCTGCACCAGCAACAGTACCAGCTGACCAGGACCAGAGGGAGAAGAGGTCCCCAAATTGGCCAGCCATGGTGGTCACCCACACCAACCAGTTACAAAAAAGTCAAGTGTGGGTTCCAGGATAGCAAAAGAATCAAATGTCACAAAGACGATGCCCAGACTTGACCTTAAGCTAATCATCAAGACTTACCTGTAGGGATCCTAACCAAGGCAAAGTCCCTCTGTGACAGGGCAGAGGGTCAGCTGAGCCAGTGTGCAAAACTTAGAGTCCATCATTTCTGGAAAAAGACACCTCTCTTCCTAAAATTAAAATCTACACCAATTCCAGAGGACTAAAAATTCAGCTAAATTATCAAAGGGCTCAGGGGATAGGATTTAAGGTACCAGTTCTTGATCCTACTCAAGAATTTAGAGCTCACATCTCACAATCTTGGCCACTGTAAATGGTTGTTTTTTTTCTTTTGGGGGGAGCTGAAACCCTAGGGAAAGAACTTAAATGAGGTTTTAGAATAAAAGTAAGAGTAAGAATAAGAACATATATAATAAATCCAGATACTAGCACTTTCATGAATGATTTTAATATAAGTCTAATAATTGTTTTTATAATCACTGTAATATTTGGGGTGTTTCTGTTTTTTTTAAATATTTGAAGCATTTAAGAAAAACTGATTTAATGGATTTATAATTTTAGAATATGATAAATGTCTAGAAGATTAAATAATTTTCAATCAATGGGCAAATAATTAGGAGAATTTAAGTCAAGTTTTAATTTACAATTGTGTAAATATTGTGTGAACATGTAGAGAAATATGGAGCAATTAATGTCAATGGAATGTTAATCATCTGATAAACGTAGACCATTAATGAGCAAATCATTAGAGTATAAGAGTAGTAATTCTTCTTCTTCCTCAAAAGCCCTCAAACATTAAAGACTTGTTTATGCATGCTCTTGGAGCCTTGGCTATACCTTGTTGAGGACCCCACTGGCTGAGCCTACAACACCAGAATGTGTGGGGTGGGGGGAGAGTAAATCCACCGGCATCCCAACCAGAAAAACCCCTGTCTTGGCCAGAGGCAGCGACCTGGACAGGATGCTCAGTCCCAGCTGGTCACAGGTTTTCATATATGACCACTGGTATGACACCCTTCTGTGGTAAGGGCAGTGGCAGAAGCTACAACAGCAACAGCACAGAAATCTCCATGCACCTCAGAGGCGCCAACTCTGATGCTTGATCTCTGGCTTCTGGAATAGGTCTGAATTCTACTTCCACCCCAAACACCATGCAGTGTTTCCACCAAAGATAAAGCCCAAGTAAACACAGATTAACAACTTGGACACTTCTTGGTTTATCCCAGAAGGGTAGACCCCAGGAAGAAGGAAAAGATGACTTGGGATTGGGGGTCTGAAGTCTTTAATTGGAAGACTGCATGGAGAGATATGATTTTAATTATACCCCAAGCTGATGAAGTGGGACCTGTTGGTTGCTTTTAGATCTGTGGCTCAGTTGGAGTGCTGTTGTTTTGTTCCCAAAGCAACTATTCACATTTTTCTCCAGGTAGCTGTACCCCACTTCTCCTCCATACTCAGCCCATCTCTGTTCCTGATGCAGTTGATCCCTTCCCTTGCTCTACTGTGACAATGTAATCAGGACTGGCCAATCAGAGCATCACATTTAAACTGGGATGTGAGCCTAGCACTCTAACTGCCACCATGTGGGAAGGGAGAATGAACCCAACACAAAGGAAGGCTGAGCCAAAGACAAGGAGAAACCAGCTGCTGGACCAAGACCACATGGAGCATTCCCCAGACTTCTCAGTTTTGTGAGCCATTAAGTTCCCTTTTTGGCTTAAACCAATTTGATTTGAATTTTCAGTCATTTCTTACCAAAAGAATCCTAACTGACCCAAGTGTATCTGAGGGCTTGTAAGGATCCGGAAACTTCACTAGGGAGAACAGCTGAGGAACTCTTGATGTTATCCTGGAGAAGAGAAGACGACTCTAAGACTCCAAGATAACTCTTTAGAAATATCATGTTGATGAATGTCACTGGAAGATAAACTCGACAGGTAAATGAGTTTTCTAATAACAAAAGTTGTCCAACAAAGGGACCAACTTCTTCAGAAGGAGGTGAATTCCCTAGTAGAAAAAAAAAATTCAGTCAAAGATGTACAACCACCTGATAAGGATGTTGGCACTGACATTCCTTCACTGAGAGGGAAGTATACATCTCAAATGACTCTTTTGGCTCTAACATTCAACAGAAAGCAGGAGAAGAAACAATCACTAGGGAAATGAGCAATGATGTTGCAAAGCTCTGCAAAGCCCTGCCTTGGCTGATGAGAAGCTTTGGTGTTAGTTCTTTGAACCTGATTCAATCTGTAACTCAATGTTGCTTAACAAGAGGGTTAACATGGAAGTCAGAGGCATCACTGAAAAGTAGAGGACTAACCACTTCCTGCTCACATAACATGAATTGTTGAAATGGGAATTCTGTAATTGACTCGGAATGCTGAGTTTGCAAAGCCACTTCTATTGACTTGGCCAACATGAGAATGAAATATGTAAGAGACCGGCCAGAAGCTTGGTGGGAATGGAGTCTAGATACACATGCATATATGTGTGACTGTCAAAGTGACCAAATCCGTCTCAGCCTATCATCATTTAGTGATCCCTGTACAAACAGGGACCTAGAGTCAGGTTCCTAGAGACTGAGATGCACATGGAGCTGATGTTTTCATTGGTATGTCAGTTTGATCATTTTCACCACATAATCTGGCCCTTTCTATTTTTCTGACCTCCTCCTCTCCCCCCAAGTCCATTGCACTTCAGTCACTTGGACCTTCCTCCAATTCCTCAAACACACGTAGCTCATTCTCATCTTAGCACCTTGGCTCTTTCCAAGGCTCTTTCCCTCTACCTGGAAAGCTCTACCCCTAGGTACTTTGTATGTTGGCTCCTTGAGGTTGTTCAGGTCTTGGCTCAAATGGCCATCTTCTTGGTGAGTTCTTTCTGACTACCAATCCAAATTAGCAACACCCTCCCCAAGCTGTGTTTCTACCTAAAGAGAACCCATCCTATCCATCACATTATCTTGTTTTATGGTCTTTGGAACTCACCACCATCAGAAATTGTCTTTTGCATTTATTCACTGCTTGCTTACCATCTTGTCTCTCCTCTCCACTTAAAGCACAAGCTCTGTGAGAGCAGGCACCATGTCTGTTTTGCTCACTGCCACATCCTCAGCTCTTATAACAATTCCTGGCACAGGGTACACACAGCATGAATGTTTGTTGAATGAATAAATGATTGAATGAATATACTCTTTCCCACCTTGATCTTAGAGAAATTTCCTTCTATATAATGTCTTCTGGAAGACAGAGAGAGTGAGCAAGTGAGTGAGACTCAGACATAGAAAGAGAGACTCTTTTGTTGAAAGGATTCATCCCTGGTATGGTAACTTTTCCTGAGGTAACCAAGGAGGAAAAGAATGCAAGACTTTATCAGAGCCCAGCCCCCTCCGTCAGCACATCTAACACACTCTGTAAGAACAAGCTAACCTTATTTTTTGAAAGAATCACGGCTTGGCAACAATTAGCCCAGGAGTGGCTTACTGCCCTTTCAGTCCACAGTCTCTGTTTTGGTCCTCAGTGAAGAGTAGACAGAGTCCTTGCTCCTCCTCTCTGTGAAAGCCCAGCAAGTCTTGCATTGACTTAACTCTTGAGTATGACTATTGTTTTTCTCCTCAGTATTGACAAATGATTACTTGCTAGCTTGCCCAGTTCCTGAGATAATTGATAGGGATGGCTTTTCAAATATGAGCGCACATCATCAACACTGGGCTTGGACCACCTTCCAAAGGACTTTGCCCCATGGGGAAGTTCTTTCAGAACCTCGGGAGGAAGAGACCTGTAATTACCTAAATGAAAGAAGACAGGGAGGAGTACTCAGGAATGTCATCTCACAGGCTTTCCTGGAGTTCGGAGTAATCTCAGGCACCCTAAACATGTTGCTCAACAAAAATAGAGCTGGCTTCAGCTTCTTGCGGAAGTCTGGGCACAGGGGGTATGGAAACAGGCTTCCCATGGGGAAAAAAAGAAAACCGTCTTGAATACAGGAATGACATCTCTAGGACAGGGACCATAGGGAATATGCTCATGAAAAAGGTAGCCATGGGAGATATATTTTTTGGCTAGAATACTAAGTTATTGGGATGGCTTTTATTTCTTGGTTTGTTTTTATAGCTTCTGGAAGAATAAGAATATGGTCAACCCCCTACTCATTCATTCATTTATTTCATCAACCAATATTATTGAGTACTTGTTATGTTTCAGACACTGTTTTTGGTTCTAGAAAATCCACTCTGAACAGGACAGATAGGGTCCTCTTGCTCACAGGGCTTATATTCTAAAGGGGAAGGTGGACATTGAAGAGTTGTTTGCATGAGTAGTTAACAACAGGTGTGAATTTAGTGCAGGAAAGCTGGCCAAATGAAAAGAGAACCTCGCTGCCAGTGCCCTCCCTGTTGCAGTCCACATGTTGTAAGATCCCATAAAAGTAGCAGGGCTGGGGGTGAATAGTGACCAAAAGAAGGAGAGGAACTCGAGCCCTGGATCCCAGGCTCACTGTACCCTTTACAGGGGCTGGGCTAGGGGAGCACAGCAACCCAGGGGCCTACCCTTTTGCCCTGTTTCACTTCATGCTCAAAGCATGCTCTTCTGGGCAAGAGGCTCTGGGCAGGCCACTGTTGGCCCACCAGACCCTCACACCACCTTTTCTCCCGCTCTGCCAGTAGCTGAAAAGCCACATGTGGCTTTTCTACACAGACTTTCTCACAAGTTGTGTCAATTCAGGTCCTCCAGGATGTGGACACCAGGGTGAGGTTAGAAGGACAAAAGATGTATGAGGGGAGATGACTGTGGAGGGTGGAGGGCAAGAAGGAGCAGGAGGTGGCAGGCAGACCCTTTAAACCACCGGGCAATTCTGACACCTGCAAAAGGAAAGGGGGAAGGGTGGAGGAGAGGGTAGGAAGAGCCTCAGAGAGGTACAGTCCCAAGAGGGAGCTCTAGAGCAAACATCTCCATGAGAGAATAGGGGAGGCCTGTGTTGGTGTGCTCACTCACAGGTTCCTTCCCCACTGCCATAACTGACACCCAGGGCGAGGGTCTCCATAAACACAGCCTGTGGCCTCCAGGGAGGACAGTTGGGGGAGGTGGGGATATGGGCAAAACAGGGCACAGGCAGGCCCCCCAAGGGGAGGAGACACCGAATGTCAAGGCCCTAGTGACACCAGCTACAATGGCTGAATGGACAGCTGGGGGCAGAAAACACAGGGACTGGAAGGCCAGTGACCTTAACTCAGAGAGTGCTGGCCAGGGAGAAGAGAAACGGCTGACCACCAGGCAAGGCCACAGTGGACAAGCTAGTGATGGGGCTGCAGGACCAGCTGTCCCACTGCTCCTCATGTACAGCAGCCCACCCACAAGCGGGCTCTTTTTCTTTGTTCCCTGTCTTCTCCTCACATGAAATCTAGACACCCGTCTCTATAAATGCCTGTCTGCATCCAGTGGTGTCAATCCTTCTGATCCTGGATCGGTTATTAACTGATTTTTAAAGAGGAGCCTGAAAATTGGTTTTGATCAAAAATCCAGGAGTTAAGCTGAATCTATCTTATAATCATTTTTAAGTTGTATTTCTCAAAATAGATGAGAACCATCATCTCAGCAGTACATTTAGTCCAATTTGATAGTTCCCTTCATCTCTTGGAAAAGCTTATCCTGAAGTTTATGTGTAATGTTAAGAGGTCCTTGGACACAACAAAGATCTTTCTGTGTTGTGCACTGAGGAGTGCACTCAACTAAAATCTCTGTATCTGAGATCCAATGATAAAATAAAATGAAATAAAACAATGTTGACCCAGCAACAAGACCACCATGCTTTTGAGCACCCCACATATTACAAACGCAAAACCTAAATATCCATTCTCTCAATTAGCACCATTTAGGGACCAGGAAAACCCAACTGCAGAGTTCTTGCTCTGTGTCCTCCAAACAAAGGTGACTGAATGCTGTGAAGGTGTGGCATTGAAGAGGGACCATATGCTCAGTTGGAGCTGGAGGTGCTTAGATAGAGAAAAGACAAATTGCCCTTCCCAGTCCTTCCTCTCAGATAGCATGAGTGCAGTGGGTTACACAGCAGGATGTAACAGCATACACTTTCCTTGCCATGCTGAGTGTTCACTTCCAATGTGTGCTTCCCGAGGCTCTCGTTAATTAGTGCTTATTCATAGCGGCTGTATATGGTGGCTAAGGAACATTTTGCAATATTAAAAAATTCCCCTTGCTCTTAAATTTGGTCCTAAGCTGAATTTATTATATTAAAGTATGTGGGCCTCCATTTGCATTCTTGGCGTAGGACCCACACAAATGTTAGGGACAGGCCTGGACAGTGGTACCCTGGTTACCAAGCAGAAGTCAACAAAGGGATCAATGTAAATTGGGCCACAGTTCATGAAAACATTCCCAGGATGGCTCATTAGCAATGATGATAATCACAGCAGCAGTTCTGTAAACACACCCGAGGACACTGGGCCCTACTCATTTTGTTCTCATAATCAGCCTTTGCCCCCTTTTGTGTGGTGCCTCTGTGGGCTGTGGGGCAAGCGCTGTGAGGAGCAGCCTCTGCCCCAGGCCTCAACAGCCCTCAGCTGCAAAGGAAGGACCACTTCTAATTCTACCCCAGCCCTTGCCCACCCAATACAGAGAATCTGTACTCTCTGATGGTCTGCTCTGAAGATGATTCCAAGGGGTTCCCAGGTGCCATCTCTATGGGCTCTCAAGCAAGGCCTCAGACAGCTTCCAGACAGTCTCCTTGCTCAGCCTGGGCCCCAGCACTGCTGCTGCTTCTGCCCAGTGTCTTTGTGAGGTCATCTCTACTGCTGGCTGTGGCTGAGCCTCACCAGAGAACTACTGTGGGGCCCAGTTTGGGAACTGACTCCCTCTTTGGCCCCTTACTTCCTGCACAGAAATTGCTTCCCCACCACTGCTCCAGCACATCCTCAGAGACCCCCTAGCTCAGCCCTGTCTGCAGAGTCCCTGTTGCACTGCCTTCTGTCCAGCTCCCAGACATCCTCCAAAGACAGGGTCCTCTCCCTACACCCTCCATCTGGCTGTCCACCCTCACCCCACCCAATTTCCAGGGATCTCCATGGCACACCCTTAGCCCAGAGAGCAGGTATTTCCCATCCCACATCATCAGTGGGAGGGCTGAGTGGTCTCTTTCAAAACAAACATGTTGTCTGCCCTTAACAAGACCCTTTCAAAATAGTCTTTTTTTTTTTTTTTTTCAGATTTAAAAGAAAAGAGTAGAAAGAAAAGGCCATGCTGAGGTCCAGTTCCACATAATTCTCTGTTACATATCCAACAATCCACCTGCCATCCTCTCAGCTACTAAAGCCATCTTCATTTATAGCCTGTCCTTCAGAGTTGGGCACACTCCAGGAGGAGAGGTCAGAGCCAACTCCCCCAAGACATCACATAGCTTTGGGGAAAAAAGGGTCCTCAAAGCACAGTCAGGGATGGAGGATCAAGGAAACCAGAGAGTTTGATCCCCTAATTTTACAGGTGGGGAAACAGGTGCATAGAGGAGCAGCAACTGACCCAGGGTCATTCTCCAAGTCAGCAGCAGGGCATGAGCTCTGACACATGGTGCTGTCCATCACAGAAAGTCTATGGATTCTATTCCCAGGAGACCAGCCTACACTTTCTCAGGAAATAGGAAGGGATTTTCAGGGCCTTTTCATCACCTTGAAGGAGGATTGTGGCCAGGAAGTGTGGGCAGGAGATCTTGGGCAGTCACCAACCGAGCTGGCTAGCTCCAGACCTGTTTGGGCCTAGAGCAGGGAAGGAAGTATGACAGTAGGAGGGAAGGAGCTTTGGGGAACCCCAAACCCCTGGCCTCTGCAGCTCTTTTCCCCCACCCCATCCCCCTACCTGGATCCACATGCCCCTCCTCCCCACTGCAATACCTCCTGTCTGGCCTTCCCCACTGTCTCATCACCTGGGCTTCCTTATGAGTAGAGTAAGAGCAGCTCAGAAGAAAGATGCTCAGTAAAAGAAACGAAGGGGGTGGTAAGGAGGGAAGACACACAGAGCACCTGATAGGCTCCCCAGGGAAGAAGATCCACAGCCCCCATGGCTGCCGTGGAGCACCTTAGAGCAGCGGTCCTCAACTTTGGTGGAACACTGAAATTACCCAAGGAGCTTCAAAAGACACACACTGATCCGTCCAGACCCATCCCACAGGCTGATTTATTTTTTTCAGGACAGCCTGAGCACTTTTCAGGATTTGTAAAAACTCCCTTAATGATTCCACTATGTAGCTAAGGTTGAGATCTACTTTTCAGAAGAAAAGTCCTGGTCTATCTCATATTGGGTTCTCCTCTTCAATAAGGAGAAAATAATGTTTAGATAGAAATACTAAAATCCTTCTCCCATTCTATTCCCAACCCACATGCCAGAAAGCCCAATTGTTCTAGCCTGAGCTGTCAGATTTTCTGAGATCCCTTTCCTGACATCCTGGGCCTCTGTACCACTATAAAATTGACAGACCTCAGATTCTCCAAAGTCTTCCTCAGTTCTCAAAGTCCTTGTTGTGGAGCTCTATGAAAAAAACCTTAGAGTCACCACTGTTGTGAATGTGATCTTTTTAAAAGCCCATCTTTCTCTTCTAGTTATGTGGGGAGGAGGGGCACGTGAACCCAGTAGGAGGATGGGGTGGGAGCAGAGAGCTGCAGAGGCCAGGGGTTTGGGGTTCTGGAGTAACTGGTACCTGACTTGTCCTCCCACTTAAAACAATGAGAAAACTGGCCAAAATATATGAAACAGCTACTTCCCAATCCTGTATGACAAGCAGTACAGAGCTATGACTGGGAGAGTCAGGAAATAAACAAAGTAAGCTTTACAAATGCCCTTGCTTTCTGCTAGGAGCCACTTTTCCAGACAGTGGTGCAGAAGAAGGAACATAAGCACAGCTCTACAATCTTGCCAAGTTAAGCAGGCAGGGATCAGAGTTAAGGGAGGCTGAAGTATCTGGAATGTATGGAGCAGAGTCCTGGGAAGGAGAGAACTATGCAGAGAAAGAGCCAGGAATCTGCAGGGGGTCTCCCTGACTCTGCTCTGAAAACTAAGATGCAAATGCTTAGGGTGAAACTCCACAAGGCTATGTGAAGACATACTGAATGCTGAACAATCCCCAGAGCTTAAACAGGCTGAGATAGTAGCAATCCAGACAGAGAGAAGAAATCCCTGTCATTGAATACTCAGGGCATTCAGTGGAGATCTTAGGAGAGTGACATCTTAGTGATAAAATTAAATGAAATAGAGCTAAAATAAAGGCTACTCTAGACCTGCATTAGCAAAACTTAAAACCTCACCTTGAAAAAACTGAGCTGATCTTAAGTTCCTTAAGCAGATGCCAAAAGAAATTTCAATATTCTTTAAAAATAAAAAACAAAAGTTGTTCACTCAAAAAGGTAACTGTGACAATGCCTAGCACACAATAAAAATTACTTGATATACAGAGAAGCAAAAAAATGTGACCCACACCTGAGAAAAAAATCAGTCAATAAAAACATATCCAGAATGACAGAGACTTTGGAATTAGCAAAAAGGATGTTAAAACAGCTATTATAAATGTGCACAGACATAGTAAGAAGAGAAATGGAAAAGATAAAAGACAACAAATAAAAATATAGGTATAAAAATATAATATATGAAATAAAATCTTTATTGGATGAAATTACCAGTAAATTAAACAATGCAAAAGAAAAAGCAAGTGAATTTGAAGACATAACAACAGAAATTCTCCAAACTGGCACATGGAAAGAAAAAAAAAAAGGACTGAAAAAATTTAACAATGCCTGTGAACTATGGCAAGGGGTTGAACATATGTGTAAAAGGGTAGGGGACAGAAAATACTTAAAGAAATAATGCCTGAAATTTTTCCAAATTTGATAAAGTTTCTAAAACCACAGATTTTATAAGCTTAACTAATCCTAAGAAGAGTACATACAA
The DNA here is from genome assembly GCF_041146395.1 of Eulemur rufifrons. Taxonomy (NCBI): domain Eukaryota; kingdom Metazoa; phylum Chordata; class Mammalia; order Primates; family Lemuridae; genus Eulemur; species Eulemur rufifrons. The sequence goes on from NC_090989.1 coordinate 121,362,165, forward strand.
ATAAAACTCCATGAAGGCATATTGCTAAAAACCAAGGATAAGGAGAAAATCTTAAAAGCAGACAGAGAAAAAATAACATATGACATATAGAAAACAAAATGAAAATTTCAACAGATATATCATAAGAAAAAATGCAAAACAGAAGATGATGGAATGGCATCTATAAAATGCTGAAATAAAAAACAAATCAATCTCCAATTCTATAGAAAGTAAAAATATCCTCCAAAACCAAAGGTGAAGTAAAGATGCTTTCAGACAGACAAATGCTGAAAGACTTCATTGTCAACAAACCTATTCTACAAAAAAAATTACTTTTAAAATAAGTAGAAATAGAAATTTTTTATAAATATAAATAGAAGTTTTTCAGGCTGATGAAAAATGATTCTGATAGAAACTTGGATTTATGTAAAGGAATGAAAAATGTCAAAAATAGCAAATAACTGTGTAAATATGCAAGATTTTTTCTTATTTTAAAATATATTTAAAGCATAACTGATTATTCAAAGAAAAAATAATAATATATGTGGGGTTTATAACAGAATTAAAATGTATAATAATAGTACAAATGATGGGGGAATTAAAGAATACTGTGGTAAGCTTCTGTATTATACCTGAAGTGATATTATGGTATTTAAATGTAGACTGTGATAAATTAAAGATGTACATTGTAAATCCTATTGTAGCCACTAAAAATAAAACAAAGACATATAGCTAAAAACCACAGAGATAAAATAAATGTCAATCAGACTTTTTTAAAAAAATCAACTATATGCCAACTATAAGAACCTCACTTTGATTATAAAGACACAGGAAAGTTAAAGGTAAAAAGATCCTTTCTAGAAAAAGATATATCATGTGAGCACTAATTATAAGAAAGCTAAGATAGCTATATTAATCTTATATGAAGTAGATTTTAGATCAAAGAATATTAACAAAATATAAGGAGACAAATCATAATAATGAAAGAGTCAGTTTGCCAGGAGAACATAACAATCCTAGATGTTTATGTACCTAACAATAAAACTTCAAAATATATGGAACAAAAAATAACAGAACTGAAAAGAGAAAAATATTTATCCACAATTATATTCAGATGTTTCAATATTTCTCTCTTTTTAATTCATAGAATGAGTATACAGAAAACTAGTTAGTACATAGAAGAATTGAACAATACTATCAACCAACTTGATCTTATTAACATTTATAGAACCCTCCACCCCAAAACAGCAGAACACATATTTTTCTCAAATGCACATGGAACATCCACCAAGATGGACCAGATTCTGGGCCACAAGACAAGTCTCAACAAATACAGAAAGATTGAATTATATGTTCTCTTCCCACTCATAATTAAATTAGAAATCAATAACAAAATCCCCAAATATTTGGTAATTAAAGAACAACTTTCTTAATTACCTATAAGTCAAAGAAAAAAAATCATGAGGAAAACATTTTGAAGTAGATGAAAATGTCAAAATTTGTGCAAGGCAGCTAGAGATTTACAGAAAAATTAATAGCTTTAAATGTTTATATTAGAAAAGAAGAAAAGTCTAAAATCAAGTATCTAAGCTTCCATCTTAAGAAAAATAAAGATCAAATTAAACCCAAAGCAGAAGAAAGGAAATAATAAAGATCAGAGTGGAAGGCAATAACAATGGACAAAAACAATAACAATATTAATTTTTTAAACTCTAGGTTTTTTGAAAAGATCAATAAATTTGATAAACTATTACCTAGATTGATTAAGAAGAGAGAAGACACAAATAACTAATATCAGGAAAGAAAGAGAGCACATCCCTACAGATGTTATAGATATTAAAAGAATAAAAAGGAATATTATGAGCAATTTTATGCCTTTAATAAATTTGACAACTTAGATAAAATAGACAACTTATTTGAAAAATACAAGTTGCCAAAACTGAGAAAGAAGTTAAAAAATACTTATCAAAGAAATTGAATTTGGTTTTTTTGTTTGTTTGGTTTTGGGTTTTTTGTTTTTGTTTTTGTTTTTTTGTTGTTGTTGTTGTTTTGTTTGTTTTGGGTTTTCTTGTTTTTTTTTTTTGTTTGTTTGTTTGTTTGTTTTTGAGACAGAGTCCTGAGTAGAGTGCCATGGCATCAGCCTAGCTCACTGCAGCCTCAAACTCCTGAGCTCAAGCGATTCTCCTGCCCCAGCCTCCTGAGTGGCTGGGACTACAGGTGCACACCATTCCACCCAGCTAATTTTTATATTTTTAGTAGAGATGGGGTCTCACTCTTGCTCAGGCTGGTCTCAAACTCCTGAGCTCAAATCATCCTCCCACCTCGGCCTCCCAGAGTGCTAGGATTACAGGTGTGAGCCATAACACCAGCCCAAGAAATTGAATTTGTAAATAAAGTTCTTCCCATAAAGAAAACTCCAGGCCTACAGGGCATCACTGATGAATTCTTTAAAACATTTCAGAAAGAAATACTACCAATTCTACATAAATCTTTTCATAAAACAGAGAAGGTAACATTTCCCCCCTTTTTTTAATGAGGACAACATTATCCTCTTACCAAAACTAGGCAAAGATATTATAAGAAAATAAAACTAGAGATCAATACCCCTCATGAATACAGACACAAAAATATCTAACAAAACATTAGCAGAGTCCATAAATTTCTAAAAGGAGTAATATATTATGAACAGAGTTTACCCTAGAACTGCAAAGTTGATTCAACATTTTAAAAACCAGTCAACACGATTCACCATATTAAAAGAATAAAAGAGAGCAACTACATGATCATCTCAAAGATGAAAAACAAACAAACAGAAAAAGCAAGCAAAATAATTTTGACAAAATTCTCCACATCTTTTCATGGTAAAAACTCTCAACAAACTAGGAACAGAGGGGAATTTTCTCAACTGATAAAGAGCATCTATGACAAATCTACAGCTAGCTTTATACTTAATGGCAAAAGATGGAATGCTTTCTTCCTAAGATCATGGGTGAAGCAAGAATGTCTGCTCTCACTATTTCTATTCAACATTGCACAGGAGGTTCTAGCCTTGAAAGACGCAAACAAAAGAAATAAAAGGCATACAGATTTGAAAGCAAGAAGTAAAATTGTCTTTCTCCTCAGAAGACATGATTGCATACACAGAAAATCTTAATGAGTCTACATAAATGCTACTAGAAATAATAAGTTCTAGATCACAAAATACTAGATCAATATACAAAAATCAAACGTATTTCTATATAACAGCAATTTGAACAATAGAAAATAAACTTTGTGATACCATTCACAATAAGATCAAAAAAGCATTATATATTCATGAATAAATTAACAGAAAACTGTGCAATACTTGTGCACTGAAAAGTACAAAACATTAATGAGAGAAATGAAAAAAGGTCTAAATAAATGAAGAGACAATACATGAATTAGAAGAGTCACTACTATTAAGAAATCAGTTCTCCCCAAACTGATCTATAAATTTAATACAATCTTGACAAATTGACTCTTAAAATTATATGAAACTGCAAAGGACCTAGAATAGCTAAAACCATTTTTATAAACAATGAATTTGGGGTACTTGGACTATCTGATTTCAAGACTTACTATAATTCTATAGTTATAAAGACAAAGTAGTATTAGCATAAAGATGGATATATAAATCAATGAAATAAAATGCAGAGTTCAGAAATGGACCCACACATATGTAATCAATTGTTTTTTGACAAAAGTGCAAAGGTAATTCCGTGAAGGAAGGGAAGTTTTAAAAAAAATGCTGGAACAATTGAATATATGTATGTGAAACAATGAACCTTTACTCATCTCATGTCATATGCAAAAATTGACTCAAAATAGATCATAGACCTAAGGATAAAGAACAAACTATAAAACTTCTAAAAGAAAAATTAAGAGCACATTTTTGTAATCTTGGGGCAGGCAAAAATTCTTAGTACAGCAAAAAGCACGAACCATAAAAGATAAAATTATTAAATTAAACTTCATCAAAGTTAAAAATAATTCTATTTTTTAAAAACACCATTAAGAAAATGACAAAGCAAGCCACAGAATGGAAGCAAATATATCTGATTAATACTCATACACACAAAATCTAACACAGGACTCATATCCAGAACACATAAGAACTCAATAATAAGAAAATAGACAAATATGGGCAAAAGATTTGGACAGATGCCACAAAAGAATATACACAAATGGTGAAAAGCACATGACATGATGCTCAACATCTTTAGTCACAAGGAAACACAAAGTAAAACCATAATAAGATATACAACCTACCCGTTTGAATGGCTAAAATTTAAAACTGACAATACAAAGTGCTGACAAAAATGTGGAGCAACTGGAACTCTCAAAAATTGCTGGTAGGAATGTTAAATAGTACAAACACTTTGGAAAATAATTTGACAGCTTCTGAAAAGTTAAAAATATACTTCTTCTACAATCAGCAATTCCATCCCCAGGTATTTGTCCAAGAGAAATGAAAACATTGTCCACATAAAGACTTGTAAACAAAAATGTATAACAACTTTATTTATAATAGACAAATACAACCCAAATGTCTATCAACAAATGAATGGATAAACTCATTGTAGTATATCCACAGAATAGAATACTGGTCAACAATAAAAAAGGAACAAACAATTGCTCACCACAAAAAAAATGAATGAATCTTAAGATCAATGTTATGAGTAAAAGAAACCAGACACAAAGGAGTATATACTTTCCGTTTGTATGAAACTCTTTTAAAAGCCAAATTTAACCTAGTGACAAAAGCAGATCCGTGCTTACCTGAGGCTGGATGGTGGGAGGGGATCACTGCAAAGGGATACAAGCAGTACCAGCTACATAATTTGCAGGGTTCAGAGCAAAATGAAAATAAGCTGTACATGGTGGCTCATGCCTGTAGTCCCAGCTGTTCAGGAGGTAGAGGTGGGAGAAATCACCTGAGCCAGGAGTTCAAGGCTAAAGTGAGCTATGATCACACCACTGCACTTCAGCCTGGGTGAAAGAGTAAGACCCTGTTTCTTTAAAAAAAAAAAAAAAAAAATGCCTGAACCCTTGTTAAAAAATTCCTAAGAATTTCAAGGAAGCAGCAGCAGAACATTAAACCAAGCATGGGGACCTTCGGAGCACAAGTCCTTGTGTGACTGCACACATCACACACACCCATGAAACCAACCCAGAGCATAAGAGAACACTTTATGGTGATAAAATGTTTAATATCTTGATGGTGGTTACACATTTATGTACATTTGTCAAAACACATCAAATTATGGTTAAAATGGCAGGAATTCCCCTGGCCATTGAGGAGAACAAAACTGCAGATAAACCAGTCAACAATCCCAATGATTGAAGTCTTCATTAATCTACTAAAAACAACACTTTCCCCTTGAGATTTCAACCATGCCCTCTCCAGAAACCTCCCAGAACGTCATCTTCATTTACTATTTACTTATCAAATATCTACTTATCTAATCATACAAGGAGCTGGAGATACAAAGTTTTTTAAAAATACAATTCCTGCTATCAAAGAATGAATGGTCTGTTGCTGCAGTGTCCACTATTGTAGCTGTGTAGCCACTACAGGTGGCTATTTAAATTTAAATCCATGAAATTTAAATTTAGTTAAAAATTCATTTCTGCATTCACACTAGCCACACTGCAAGTGCTTAATAGCCACATGTGGCTCATGGTGATCAAGTTGGGCAGCACAGAACATTTCCGACTTAGCAGAAAGTTCCACTGGACAGAGTTAGGCATGGAGGCAGGCAGTGGGAGATATCCAGATAGTTCCAGATTTCTCCTGTTTTCAAATACATGCTGACACCAGAGTCTTTTGTATTCTATTACCTACAAACCAGAAGCAGCCGGGCAAAGTGGACGCCGTGGGGTGTAGGGTCCTGCTTGCATGGGGATAAACAGCCAACCCTTAGAAAGTCTGCCTTCTATCAAATGTGAACTCAGCTTGCCTTTCTAGTCTAAAATACTCCTAAGCAGCTCTTGCTGACTATTTCTCCAGCCCACTGCAGTTAGCTAAGTATTTGTTGTTACTCCAAGTACCCTGGGTGAGAACATCTGCACAGAGGTCGTCGATGCCTCCTCCCCAACAGTCTGAGAGACGCCATGCTTCGCCACCATGTATGCTGTCTGAGATTTGGGGGAGGGGCAGATCAGGGACTCCAAAGGACGATAGTAATTTGCTGCTCGCTTCCATCCTGGGTTTCAGAAACACTCTCTTTCCTTTCCTGATGAGAATAACTTGTCTATTTCAATCCCCCATCTGATGCAGGGACCCCTTTTGCAGCATGCCTGACAAGGAGTTGCCAACCTCTTAAACACCTGGCAGTGTCGAGGAGCTCATTGCTTCCCACCCCAGCCCATACATACTGGGTAGCACTCCTCCTTTGATGGGGTCAGACAGACGGTGGCTATGGAGACTCCTGCCATCGGTCCTGGTTCCCTGAGGATGCCAGGTTCCCCACCCAGAGCCTTGTGCTCTCCCACCTCTGAGTCCTCCCCCATCAGCATCTCTTCACATGCCCTGTGTGGGAGACTCCAGCATGTCCTGCTCCCGCATCCTTTGTAGTAGGGAGTGCTTATACATGGTGGCCCTCTCAGAATCATTGGTCTAGAGTCTCATTTAAAATCTTCCATTGTTTTATTAAGCCTTTTATCAACAAAAAAATCATTTTAAAATTCCCTTTGTATCTATGGCAAAACCATTGTTAAAGATACACGTCACTCAGGGTTTTCTACATAAACTATGTACAAGACACTTCCTTTTAGAATGAAGCTCAGTTTTTTTTTTAAGAGACAGGATCTAGGCCGGGCGCGGTGGCTCACGCCTGTAATCCTAGCACTCTGGGAGGCCGAGGTGGGCGGATCGTTTGAGCTCAGGAGTTCGAGACCAGCCTGAGCAAGAGCGAGACCCCATCTCTACTAAAAATAGAAAGAAATTATATGGACAGCTAAAAATATATATAGAAAAAATTAGCCGGGCATGGTGGTGCATGCCTGTAGTCCCAGCTACTCGGGAGGCAGAGACAGGAGGATCGCTTGAGCTCAGGAGTTTGAGGTTGCTGTGAGCTAGGCTGACGCCACGGCACTCACTCTAGCCTGGGCAACAGAGTGAGACTCTGTCTCAAAAAAAAAAAAAAAAAAAGAGACAGGATCTAGCTCTGTCACCCAGGCTGGAGTGCAGTGGCACAATCATAGCTCACTGCAACCTCAAACTCCTGAGCTCAGGCCATCCTGCCCGCTCAGCCTCCAGAGTAGCTGGGACTACAGGTACATGCCACCATGGTCAGTTAATTTTTTTTTATTTTTGTAGAGATGGAGTCTTGCTGTGTTGCCCAGGCTGGTCTGGAACTCCTAGGCTTGAATGATCCTCTTGCCTCCACCTCCCAAAGTTCTGGGATTGCAGGTGTGAGCATCCATGCCGGGCCCAAAGCTACATTTTTAAAAAAGTGTCCAAGATATCCTTATGTTTCCTCCTTTGTTATGAGACCTCTGTGGGTATTTATTTATTTACTTCTCATCAGACCACTCTGAAGCTCAGCACCAACCCAGCCCCCTGACTCTGTCCCTCTGTTGCCACACCCCTTCCCTTACCTGACACCGGATCCTGGTGACACCAACACTTCTGTGGCCACTGCTGTGCTGCTGCTACGGCTGTTTTGGGATACCAGATGAGAAAAATGGGGAAGGTAGAATCTATTTATGGTGATCCTCTTGGCTCCTCCCTCCCACCTCAGCCTTCCTCCTCACCAGCCCTCCTGAGGACTGGGGACCAGCCTTTTGGAGATGAGAAAGGCGAGTCAAGGGACCACAAAGTCACACCCCAGATTTCTACGTGGGAGTAGCTTTGCAAGTGTGCCTAAGTGAATGGATCTGTTTCTTAAAATGCTATCAAAAATGTTTTAATTATTAACACTATCTCAAGTGAACTATCATTTCATCCAGGAGGATGGCTTTCCTAAGAGTTCTCTCCCTCTTTGTTATTTTCCTTGCTGGAGTGCGTGGAACTACCCTGAGCATTTACACCCCAGCTCCCCTGCTGCCCAAGTGTGTCCACACAAAGACCTGAAGCCTTTCCTTGGAGCCTCTTCCACTGCTTACACCTGAGTGTCCCATGCTGAGGCCACCACCAGGCAGCCTGCCGAGCACTCATTCTCAGCTGTCCCGGGAGGTAGGTGGGATCTGTTCACAAACCTGGGGATCAGATGTGTTCAGAATATAGAACTTTTGCGGTTTTAGAAAGGTAATATAGAGGACATTTCCTGTATTATGTAAAATGGGGTATGGTGTGGGGCAGTCCAGGATGGTCAAATGCATCAACTTTTTTGTATCAGTGTTTAAACTACATGAAATAAAGATGACAAAGAGCTTCAAGTCAATTCAGATCAGGTTATACTGCCAAATGAGTTTTTTTTTAAACTTAGTTTTCAGAGCTGTTTTGCCTTTTGGAATTGCAGATAAGAGATGGCAGATTCGTCTTGCCTCTCCTCTCTCTTATTTCCCAAACTGATCTTCCATAAAGAGATTCCTACCGTGTTTGTAGGCAAAGCTTGAAAGGCAAAGTTTGTGCTTGCCCCAAGCTTAAATAGAAAAAAATCTTTGTTTCACCTGGGCAAATCCCTTTCACAATGACCCAACACCTGCCCATCTGTCATCTTCTGTGTTCCCTAATTTGCCTTCCCAGAATCAAACCATCTGCCACCTTCTGGCCCCACCACCTTGCACCTGCACCATCCAGATGGCCACCTTCTCTTCAAAAGGGTCCAATCCCATCCTTTAATCCCCTCTGACATCCAGAGTCAGGGTGCATTAATTGTAGAGTTATGGGGCAGCTTCATCCTCAAAAGAAAAATGATAGGTACTAATTGTTTGAGGGCCTCTCACAGACTCCTCTTAAATATAATCGGTGTGGGATCACAGAAAATCTTTTGATGAATTGCAGAGAAAGTTCCCACAGGGCCTCCCCCAAGATATAACCTTCATTGCTTTCAGGTTGACCAGATGCAAACACGGTATTGCTTCCACTCCACACCCACTTTCCACAAAGCCTTCTCTGGCCAGACCGGCCGGGTTCCCATGAGCCGCCCAGCCTCCCTTAGCAGGTAGGAATAATGGTTTAGAGAGGGCTGGGCATATGTGCTCATATTCCTGCTCTTTTTATAACTCAGAAGTTGGCCATCTGGATGGCCCTGCATCCTCCAGACATTTTAATGGCTCTGATCCCCATCTCATGACAATCTTGGCGTGCCTTGGGGCACTTCCCTTTCTCCTGGTCAGCTTGCTCTAATTTCCCGCTCCCACTGAAGTCTGCATCTCTTGCCTCTTGCCTCTGAGCGTGGCTGGCAGTACATTAACTCAGATGTAGCACACAGCCCCCTTTCTTTGATCAGCTCCAAACGCTTGTCACATCAGGCACTGGGGACAATACACCTTCCACTGAAGGTGCACGGAGTGGAGTAGGGCTGTCTATCCTGCAGGCCTGGGCATTAGGCAGCTTAAAAGTGACTATCTGACCTCTTAAAAAGAGGCTTTGAACTCAGACCCAGCCACTCCCTCTGTCTGCAGCCTCCCTCCACATGCCATCTCAAAATTCTGCTCACTTGAACGAAACTAGACCAGTCCCAGACTGTGTGAGCCCTACCACACCGACCACCAGCAGGGTGCTTGACACGGCTTCTCTTAGGTGAACACCTGGACGTTGTATCTGTGGTCAGATTTGGGGTTTGTGTGCGCCTGTGAATCTGATTGTTCTGAGTCTGGGTGTATTGTGTCTGCATGTGTATCCCTGTATGTCTGTGTCCTGCTTGCGTTTCTAGCTGTCACAATAATCATAGCTAACAAAAACTGAGAGCCCAGTCTGAGCCAGGCACTATCCAAGTACCTCATGTGTAATCCTTACAGCATTCCTATGTTACTGTTATCCCTATTTCACAGACAAGAGACCTGAAGTAGGGAAACGTTAAGTAACTTTACCATGTACCCAAGTGTCTGGGGATCTCTGGGTTTGGGGTCCCCTTACATGTCATTCTTTATGTGTGTTACATAAATTATGTGTTCTTATGTCTGTCCACGTTCCTGTGTGTGTGCCTGTGTGTGCATTTATGGCTCCAGAAATTCTGCATCCTTTTTCTGGCTCCTTGCTTACCTTAGAGTTGGTCTCTCCTGTCCTGGTCCTGGGAAGGTTTAGTGTCTAAAGTGACAGGTCTTGGTGTGTGGGCCATGGACAGTGATGGGAGAAGGTGATGTCTGCCTGTATTTCTGACATGATTTAATTCAGGCAGCTGACTTACTATTTCAGCAGGACCAATGTTCTATGTCCTCTGTGAGCTCTTCCATGGAAACTTCTGTAGAAACGCCTCTGTAGAAACGAGCGAGAAAGGCCCTGTGGGTGGCAGGGTCTTGGCACCTTCCTCTGGTAGTGCACAGATGTTGCCAGGCTTGCCTGTTAGGGCAGATCAAAGGGAGATGGGCTCCAGCTGCCATGCAGCATGCTACATACAGATTAGACACAAGGCAGGACTTCCTAGCAGTGAGGGTTGACTGATAAAGGACTATTATAGGTCACTAATGGCAGAAAGGGCTCTCCTAGTTATGAGCACAGGTGAAAAACCACCTCTCTCAGATTGTTTGAATGTTTTCCTACTACCAAATACCCAGAGGGCTATTCTTGCCTTCTGCTGTACACATTTTACAAACACCATCTGTAATCCTTGAAACAACTGAATACGGGTAGTTTGTTGCAATTGTCCTCTTGTTGCAGATGAGGAAATTAGGGTCAGAGAGGTTAAGTGATTTGCCCAAGGCCACACAGTGACAGATCCAGGATACAAGTCCAAATTTTTCTGGCTCCAAAGCCCAGTCTCCTTTTATTACATCAAAGTATCTGTGGGCTATTTGACTTGGGATTTTTCTGTTTCCTTGAATAAGAAAGGAATTCCTTTCATATTCCCAATAATGGAGGGGCTGCAGTTTCTGCAAGCCCAAGGTTTCTGGTTTGGAAGGGGGAAGTTAGCAGTCTTTTCCTGGGCAGGGTTAACCATTAAAAGAACACAGGGCTGCCCTCAGGCTACCAGCATTGTTCATCCTTACAGACTCTAGGCACACTGATCCAAGCCTTATTATACCCATATTACAGTAAGGAAAACCGAAGCACCTGCCCACTGTCACCCACGGTAGGCCTGGGCGGGAAGACCCCTGGAAGCCCCCTGGAAGCCAGCCTCCCAGAGCAAGACGCCTGGTCCGAGCCTCCCCTGCATCACTGGCTCTCAGCTAAGGGGTGTGGCTGATGGTTAGGGGGTCAGAGCCCTAACGCCCCACAGGCAGAGTCGCACAACTTCCCTGCTGGGGCACTGGGGACCCAGTTCTCCACGTTCGCTGGGTAAGAATTGTTCTCAGGGTAAAGCTCTGAATCCTCACCGCGGTTTCCCAGGCCCTGTCGGACCTGAATCCCCCCTCTTCACTTGCCTCTCTCGAGCCACACTGACTACACTGCCTCTCAAAGCCATACAGCTCTCAGCTTCCTCTGCTCCCTCTGCTTGCAATATGCCTCCCTGGGGAACTTCCCACCCTCTCATTTTTCTCTTACATGGACTTTCCCCAGAGAAGTCCTCCCTGTTCCTCCAGGTCCTGCCAGGACCCCTGTGTTTGTTGCAGGCAACCATTTGTGTGACCGTTCAGTGTCCTTCCACCCTAGACCACAGGGTGTGTGAGAGCAGGGACCACGTGTGTCTGGTTGATCACTGTGACCCCAGTCCACAGTGCCTGGCACGAAGTGGCTATTAATAAATATTTGAAAGATGGATATAGACATGATGGAAGGAAGGAAAGCGGGAGGGGACGGTGCTCCGCCCCTGAAAATCCACTGCAGTTTGGTTGGAAAGCCGCAGCCGTGCCTTGTGAACCCCAGTGCACACAGGCTCATTTAGCTGTAGAAATGTCAGTTGCAAAGCTGTCGTTCCTTTGAGGTCACTTACGGGAGAAAATGTATCACAACAAGGCAGTAAGAGGAAGCCATTCCCAGGAATGTAGAGACTGACTCTGAGGGTCCCTGACTCACCTCCCAGACGCGCCCGTGACGTTGGCCTCAGTCAAGGTGCTCATCACTCACAGGCGTGACTCCCCGGGACTCCGTCGTCGTCTGAGGTGACTCAGTCTGCGCTCCAGCCAGGCCTCCCGCTGCCTCCGCGGCTGTGCCGGCTGGGCGCCAGGGCCCTGACACCGCACGCGTGGAGGGCTGAGGTCGCCGTCTCCGCCGCACTGCCTCGGCCCTGCCCCCGGATCTCCGTCGCTGGGGCCTTCTCTCCTTCGGCAAGAAGGCGTCCTTTGTCACCTCTTTCTGCAGGGAGGAGAGGGAGGGGCCGGGGAGACTAACTGCACGGCTCTGACCGTCCTGCCCCCTTCCATTTCTAAGGGCCAGCAAGAGGATGTCCCCTCGGACCCGCCCGTGACTCTGACAGGGAGGCCCCACCGCGAGGCAGAGCTCCCCTCGCCCCCGCGGTACCGTCTGAGAGTCACTGAGGCTCCCTCGCCCCGGGGGATCTTGGGAGAACTGGGGGCGGGCGTGAGAAGGGCCCGGATGAGGCGCCCCTCTGAGGCGGGCGGGGGGGACGCGCGCTTGCTCATCACTGTGGATGGACCAGTGCTGGCCATGCGTCCAGACCGGGCTGCCCACTTAACCACTGTGGCCAGAGCAGCTCGGCCAAGGCAGGGATGTGACCACAGGTCTCCGGGCAGAGAGGGTGCTCAGTCCCTCACATGCCCGAGGTGGTGGTTTCCTTACCCCATCCTGTTTTCCTCGTACACCAGGCATCTCTGCCTGGAAAAGGCCTTCAGAAATCCACAGCTGGCTTTTCCCAGAAAGCTGCCGGCAGTGCCCTCAGCAAAGGGCTTGTGTTCCAGCAGGGGTGGGCGGCCCAGCTTCAGGCCAGACGAAGTACAGCCAGCAGGGCCTCCCAGGATGCTCCTGCGGACATCAGTGGCTTGCAAAGGTGTTGGCCAAAGTACCGTTGTCCCTAGAGCATCCTATGGAACTGCTGTACGCGGCTAACACCTGGGGGAATGCTAATGGAAGTCAGCCCCTTCATTTTACTAATGGGGAAAACAAGGCTGGTCACACTGGCAATGAAAGGGTGAACTGGACCTGAAAGTGTGGCTCTGGTTCCAAGGCCAGGGGTCGCGCTGCAAACTCCCTGAGGGTGGGGTCTCTGTCTCTTCACCCCATGTGGCCTCCAGGGCCAGCACCTAGCCTTGCTGAGATGAATTCTAGTTGCCTGCCCCAGAGAGGACCAAGATGGGGGAGCCAGAAGGAAGAAAGGGGTGAAAGGGAGGCTTTGCCATAGAAGGAAGGCTGTTTTAGGTTCTTCTCTCTCAGACAAGGTAAACTGTTCCTCTGAAACCCCAACCAGGAGCTAATCAGGATTTCCTGACCTTGAACTCTTGACAGACTAGACAAGCAACTCATACCTGGAGCTATTAAATATGTATAGCTAACTAAGAGGGTACAATGGGACAGAGTACACATTTACAAGTGAAAAAAAATATGATGGATTTCTTAAATTTTCTTTCCTTGTATTAAATAAATAAAAATGTATATATATTTCTTTGCCTTTGCGTTTTGGAAATGATTTTTATAACCTCTGGTGGATAAAATAAACTAATGATGTTATGTGTCATTATTACAAATAAATTTGGGAGAGAGGCTTGATCTTCGATCACTGGTGTGGTATTTTCAGAGACTCTCTCCATCTTCTTAACTGAAGCTCTGTTCAGGAGCAGCTCCCAGTCCCAGAGGCAGGGAAGGACAAGGTCCCAGGGAGTAAGCACCTGCCCTGGCACCAAAGGCCATGTCTCATAGGCTGCACTGTGTGCATCTGTTGCCTTGCCTTCCCTCCTGCCATATAAGAGGCTTCTTGCTATGCAGATATCCTGCTGTCACTGAGAACTTAGTGCCTGGGCCAGGGTCTGCAAGAGGCAGAGTGTGAGAATGCATGCAGCATGGCAGAGCAAAATCGTGAGGCTCTCAGAGGAGAATATGGGCTCCTGAGAGTAGCACTGGGCATTGAAGAAATTAGCATTTGTTGAGCACCTACTAAATGCCAGGCAACATATAATAAGAAGAATCAATTATATAGTGCCCTGTAATTTACTAAGTGTTTTCCTCCTATCTTTCTCTCCCTTTCTCTCCCATTTTTCATAGCTGTTTTCACTTCTGAGCATTAGGTTATATATGTGTCTACTCATTTGCTTATTAACTGTCTCCCTCAATAGAATGTGAATTCACGGCGATGGCTTTTGTAGGTCTAATGCACCGCTGCTTTCCTGGCATCTAGAATGGAGCCTGGCACATAGTAGTTTATAGTCTAATAAACATTTGCTCAGTGAATACACAAATAAAATCATGATGGTAACAACTGCCTTTGATATGGATCAACATCCCTGTCTCCCAGCTCAGAATGCTGAGGTCAGGGAGGTTGAAACTTTGCCCAAGGTAAGACAACTAGTAAGTCATAGAGCCAGAATCTGAAACCAGGTCTTCTGACTTCTTTCCATTCTGCCATCTGCCTTACACATGAGCATTATTTCATCTAAATCTTTACCACACTATTGTAAAGATAGATCCTCCTTTTTAGAGCAAGGAGGATTGGACTCAGAGAGGTGAAGTGACCTGTTCAAGGTCACTCTGCAAGTAACTATCAGAGACCAACTTTGAATCTAGGACTTCCTGCCATGCTTCCCCACAGAGAAAGCAGTTCAAGGACACAGAGAAGAAAGGGCAGGTGATGTCCATTGGTACAATTGCCCCAGACAGTGCTCTGCAATAGTGGGGAAGAGTGCCAGTGGGACCCTAGGATCTGTGGAAGTCCTTGAGCCCCTGGGCCCCTGAGCACCAGCCTTCTCATCTGCAAAATGAGGGCTTCAACTAGGTGATGGCTAAAATCCCTTGTAACTCTGCATTGCTGAAACATTACCTCCTTTGTGACCATGGACCCGAGCCAGAGAACTTGGGCACTAAATTCCACCTTCCCCCTTTGTTCACACATAGTGCCCAAAGTCCAGCCCATCAGGACCTTTGTCACACAGGGGCATGGCGGGCTTGGGGTAGGCTAAATCAGGAGCAGAGAGATGGGACCACAGTGGGGACAAGGATGAGCATTGAGGCAGAGGCAGATGCGGGTTGTAATGGGAAGGGAGGGGCAGCAGAGAGGGGAGCTGGGCCCAGCCAGAGGCACTCCAGGCGCCCTCTCTCAAGCTGGCCCCATGTCCCTGCAGGTAGCTCTCCACTCCCCCTCCCTTTTCCTGTTGCTCTCTTGTTTTTACTCCACTGCACTGGACAAAAGATAGAGCTGAGTGTATTTCTTTGCTCTCTTTTCAAGGCTTGATAGTCCTTGCTTTCTATTTCAGAAGTAAGTTGGTTCTACACTTTTCTTTCAGGCCCACTTTTCTTCCATATAGTTTATTTTTCTGCCAATGGACCTGACTGATTCCTTTTCCGTTGGGTCCATATCCTTTGTAGGGGATCGTATCCTTAACAGGTATCTAAGGCCCCTGTCAGCAGCTCCCTGCACAGTGTGAAGAGGCCGTTCCTATGAGAATGCTCAGCATGAGGACAGCTTCCCCGGGGACCACACCTCTCACCTCCACCCCATGAGCACACTCTTGGGTGATGCCTGCTCTGCCCGCCCTTCTCCTCCTCACCACCTTGACGGAGCCTTGCCTTGCACTGTGGACTCAGGATTAAGTGATCTGTACTGTGGACTGGAGGTCCGTGGAAGCTGAACTGATGCCATTTGTTGTGGCTGTAACCTGATACCCAGCAGCCTTGTTGGGGGCAGATGCTGCTCTGACCCTGGCTTGAGGACATCCCTCTTCTGCCAGGCCACACAAATCACCCTCCCTGGAGGCAAAACTCCCAGCCAGGCAGATGGCCTCCTCTCCAACAGGACAGAGCCAGGTGTGATACCCCACATCGCAGTTGTCACACCACCAGCTCCATCCTGGCCTCAGAATAAGTGGCCTTCTGGAGGTGACCAGATGTTGGGCTCTCCAGGGCTAACCCAGATCCAAATGGCAGCCCTGAGCCTTCCAGGAACTGGACTCTGAAGGACAGGGCAGGTCAGGGTGGCAGAGGCATGGCAGCGAGAGATCCCCTGGCTGGAAAGATGAAACAGAGCCTGGGAGAGGGGCCTAGGCAAGCCAGAGGCAGAGGCAGGGGCAGTGAGGCCCAGGAGGCAGTGGTCCTGAGAACAGAGGTGCTCACAGGCAGCGGGAAGGTCAATTAGTGCAGAGAAAGTGGCCAGGTCTGGAAAGGAGGGCCTGTCTGAGGGAAAAAAAGGACCTTGAAGGTAGAGTGAAGGGCTTTAGGCTTTTTCTTGCAGGAAGCGCGGCATGACCTTAGGACTCCCACCCCTCCCTCCAGCCTTTCTGTTCCATCTTCTTAAGAACACAGGTGTAGCAAGAACTCACTTTACAGCAAAAGCAGCACAGCAATGGCTTTGTGCCCAGGGAATTCACTGGTCTTACCACATGTCCCCTTGCCCAGAGTCAGCAGGCCTAATAGAACAGTGGAAGGGCCTCCTGAAGACCTAGGCACACCCCCAGTTGGAAGATGATCCCTTAAGTGATAGGTCGTGTCCTACAGGACGAAGCACAGGCATTGGCTCAGCAAGCAGTACATAAAGCTGCGTTTCCACAGCTGAGGCACATGGCCTGGAAACCAAGGGACGGGAGTAGGAGAGAGTGACTGACAATAACCCACTCAAAAATTTTGCTTCCATCCCAACTTAGAGCTTTGCTGGTTTGGAGATCTTAGTTCCCAATGGGAGAGTGTCTCTATCAGGGGACACAACACTGATTCCACTGAAATGGGAAATGGGACTGCCACCTGGCCATTTGGGGATCCCTGTGCCACTGAGTCAATGGGCAGAAGAAAGGGCTACTCCACAGGCTGGGATGACTGATCGTGATTACAAAAGGAAATTGAGTTATTACCACACAATGGTGATGAGGAGCACTGTGACTGGAACTAGAGGATGTCCTAGGGTGTATCTTAGTATGTCCAAGTCTGACAGTAAAAGCTAATGGACAATTACAGGAAGCAAAAAAAAAAAAAAAAATTCAAACCTACTGAAGACTCAGACCATCCAGGCACAAAGGTTTGGCTCAGCCCTCCATGTCAAGAGCCCCAGCCATCTGAGAACAGGGAATGAGTCAAAGAAAAAGGAGTATCAATACTACATCTCAACCACAGCCTCATGACCAGCTACAGAAATGAGGATTGTAGCAGCTATGCTCATAAGTGTGTGTGTGTGTGTGTGTGTGTGCGTGTGTATACGTTTTCCTCCATTCTTCTTCCCATTTTTAGTTTATGTAAGGATTGCTGTTGGTAGTTACCTGTAAAATCTGGTTTTAGATTATGAAATAATCTGGTAAGTCTATGACTGAGGTAGAGAAATAATTAGCATTGTGCAGAGGTAGGTCCTATGACTACTGCCCAGAGATGGATACAGTAATGGTGGGATGTTCTGTGTCCTCATTTTGATGGATGTTGAGAGCATCTTTGTTTTTATGAAGGATAGCTGTATCTTGTTATATGGAAGTATAAGGCTGTAATTGTTGTGTAGAAGTTGAGGTATTTGTAGAAGGGTGTGTATCAATGTTCAGCAGTCAAAGAGTTAGACCATATTGGTCACTATGTCATTATCTCTCAGCCCCCAACCCATCATCCTATACTCTGCCTTTTAACGCTGGCAGTAGGACTCTGCACACTGTATCTTCCCTTAGCTAACTTGGTCCCTGCTAGGTTGCACTAATAGGAGTTGCCATCTGGAGACAGGACTTGTCCCTTCCTCTTTGCTTCCTGTCTTGGAAATGGTCCTTCACTCATGCAGCAGAATTGGATCCTAGCCACCAGTTTCTTTATAAATTCCTAGAATCGGCCTCATTGCCCCATCTAGGTTCTGATAACCCCAACCTTTCTTTGCTCCCCAACGCCAGAGGCCATAGCTGCTCCCTATACTCATTGTCTGTTGGGAGACAATTCTCCATACATTTCTACACATCTGTGACAGCTTTTGTTCAGGACTATCTTTTTAAAGAGGTTTACATGAAAACGGCCTTGAAAGCTAGAGTTTGTGTCTCCCTCTGAGGCACAGGGGAGGTTTTCTGACCAGGATAACAGAGATAATGGCTCCCTCAGGGACAAAGTCTGGGCAGATGCTACAGACTGAATTCTATTCTCCCCGAAGAATTCATACGTTGAAGCCCTGACCCCCAGTAGCTCAGGATGTGGCTGCATTTGGAGATAGGGTCTTTAAAGAGGTGATTGAGGTAAAATGAGGTCGCCTGAGTGGGCCTAAGTCCAGTATGACTGTATCTTTGTAAGAGGAGATGAGGCTACAAACAGACCCAGAAGGAAGACCATGTGAAGATGGGGAGAATAGGGCCAGCTACATGCCATGGAGCGAGGCCTCAGAAGAGATAACTCTACTGACACCTTTATCTCAGAATTCTAGCTTCCAGACTGTGAGAAAATACATTTCTGTTGTTGAAAGGCACCCAGTCTGCAATATTTGTTACAGCAGCCCTAGCTGACTAACACGGCAGGGTTGCTAGCAGCCTCCTTGTAAGACGGGGATTTCCTGAGCTCAGGGTTCCTCAGCTCTGGCACAGACCCACTGTGTGTTTGGTGTCCACGTAGGCCCACCTCTGCATTGCCCCCTTGGGACGCAGGGGACAAGGGAAACCAATGTAAACATGAAGCTCATGATGCCTGCTGTGTGGTGAGTAATAAACTATCTGAATCCATTTAGGCTCATCATCCCCTCATGGGGAAAATCTATAGATGTGGGGCCCACCAACCCAGCTGCTGCCAGCACACTGTTGCTTCAGAACACTTACCCTCTTGATGATCCCTCTGAATTCCCTCATGTTGTCTTTTTGTTACATCAGCCCTCTGGTAGCTGTGCTAGCAATTCCCTATATTCATTCCTCTCTCTTGGAATGCCCAGTGTGGTTTCTCTTTTCCAACTGTATCCTCACTGGCATACTAAGCATGAGCTCCCTGTTGGATCAGGGCTGTTCCTGGCACAAAAGGCACAGCCTGCCCACCTGCCCCATGAAGCCAACTGAGTGCCAGCTACTCGTGCAACGGTGTGGGGACGTGGTGGGGGGGTGTGAGAAATGGGAGCCAGCATGGACCCAGGCTCAGAAGCACACATTGCAGCTCCTTCTTATGAACCTTTAGGAAGCCCCACCTTCTCAGGTGCGTGAGCTGGTGCCCTGCTGAGCACCGTCAGGAATGGGTCTGGCAAGTGTCAACGGTAGTGTTTCATATTGTGGGTCATCACCCATTTGCTACCCATCAAACCAACTGAATGCACGATGTTCAACCATTTTAAAAAATTAAATAGAGGAGAACAAAATAGCATAGGACAGGCCGGGCACGGTGGCTCACGCTTGTAATCCTAGCACTCTGGGAGGCTGAGGTGGGCGGATCATTTGAGCTCAGGAGTTCAAGACCAGCCTGAACAAGAGTGAGACCCCATTTCTACTAAAAATAGAAAGAAATTATCTGGACAACTAAAAATATATAGAAAGAAAATTAGTTGGGCATGGTGGCGCATGCCTGTACTCCCAGCTACTTGGGGGGCTGAGGTAGAAGGATTGCTTGAGCCCAGGAGTTTGAGGTTGCTGTGAGCTAGGCTGATGCCACGGCACTCTAGCCCGGACAACAGAGTGAGACTCTGTCTCAAAAAAAAAAAAAAATTAGCATAGGACAGAAAATGGCTAAGTGCATTGCACATAGAGAATGCAAGTTTTATTTCATTAAACTTTTGTACCAGGGGTGTGTGTCTGTGTGTGTTTGTGAGAGAAAGAAAAAGAGAGAGAGAGAGAAAGAAGAGAAAGAGATATTTTACTATATTGGGTTGCAATATTAAATGGTCATTTTTTTAAATTATAGGTTGTGGTCAAAGAGTTTGGAGAAACCACTGGTCCAGGGATCTTTCTTGGTTGTTTTCCTTTGATTTTCAGAGAAGGAGAAAGTCCTAATTGTATATAAGCCTACTTTATGTTATCAGTACACACCAAGCAGCTATACCTGCTAGAGACTCAGAGAGAGTGTTGTCTGTCCCTAAGGAGTTTACACCAAACCAACATAGCAGGCAATAAGATAAAGGCAGTGCCATGTGAGAGGGTGAGAGTGGGTTGGATGAGAAGCTGGATGTCTTGAAATGGGCACTCAGATGCCATCTTCTTGACATTTTGACAGGTTATATCAAACTGTAAAACTCTGTTTCTTAAAATTATCAGTCCATGTACAAAACAGACTCTCATAACCCTTACTACATTCCTGACTCTCACCCTACACAGGGGTGAGGCTCAGGAATAGGATAGGGATGTCTGTGTACTTGGTCTATTTTTTTTTAAGCCTAAAGTTTAATGGTTGGTTTTAGGCTGAGTCAAAACTCTCCACATCAAAACAACTGTGTGTGGAACAGCTGCTACAGTTGCAGTCAAAATGGCTGCAGGAAAATTCCATGGGCCTTCCCTGTAAGAGCCCCTCACACAAACTCTTAACTTCTCCACTCTGCCAACTTGAGGTCAGTATGCCTTTAAAAGGGTGGCATTTGTGTCAGCCAGACCTGGCCTCCCAGGCGAGAGAGCTAAGTAAACAGGAGTCCTGGGGACGACCATTTCTTCACAAGGGCCCTCTGGTGGGTTTTTCCAAGGGAATGAAAGGTTGCCTTTGTACAGAGGAAAAGGGAATGAGAATCTGCTATTTCAGGCTGCCTGTTCTCCATGACTTCATCAGTGTTGACTTTCTTAACATTTCATCTCACTTGGAGCCAGAGAGAAGGCAGAGGGGACTGGCGAATTGTGCCACCTCACTATAGATTCAGGGAAGGAGGGACAAGTCAGTGACTGCCACCCCTCACACCAGGTGACAACATGCTGAAGGAAGGAAAAGTGCAGTCATGAGACCCTGAACCAAAGCTGCCTTTGCTTTAGAGTAGGTGCCCAGGTGTGCCCAACTGTCAAATGCCTGTATTATTTTTCTCAGGAGGAACCAACATGGAAATGACACTTTGCCCTGTAATTTTGGCACTTCCTGGAAGACCGTAATTACCCATCACATTATAATTACCCCACCATCGCTGTTCTATTTGGAACCCTTCCTTCTGTGAGTTCTATTCTTAAATTGTCTCCCCGCCTTGAGAAACAGGACAAAGCACTTTAAATGGTTTCTTGATGGGCATGTTTCTCCTCCAAGGACCTTTATATATTCCATGCTACCCCTTGAACATCTATTTTAACTTTCACATAAATGAGATTATTTTTCTAAGTGAGGGAACGGAAAAGAATAAGGAGTTATTTTCCATGCCCAGCCCAGAATAGAATCAAATGTCATCTCCTGATTTTGCTCCTTGTGCTCTAAAATGTCTACAAAGAATTTAGCTTTTTCAGTAAGAGCCAGCCAGGTGTGGCAGAAAGAACATGTCACCATCCAGATGTTCGACCTTGCAGGAGGTACCATTCCTGTCCAGGGGTTGGTTTATTACTTGGAGAAATAAGGATTTGACAAAATCAGCGTTTGCCTGAGTGCTGGAGCTATGCCACCGGGGATTCTGGGTGACATATGAGCACAACACCAAATGATATTGAAGCAGGCACTGAAAGAATTATTTCCTTTGCAACTATCTTTCAGTCCTTGAATACTATAGGGGAAAAAGTCTCAACTTGAT
Source organism: Eulemur rufifrons (assembly GCF_041146395.1). Classification (NCBI taxonomy): domain Eukaryota; kingdom Metazoa; phylum Chordata; class Mammalia; order Primates; family Lemuridae; genus Eulemur; species Eulemur rufifrons. The sequence goes on from NC_090989.1 coordinate 121,383,914, forward strand.
GCCAGTGGGCCTTTAACACCTTTCTAACGACTTTCCAATCTCCCTTTTAACAGAGAGCGCAGGCCTTCGGTCCAAGCCACCTGCTGGCATTAGGAGCTGGAATTTAATAACATCGCTTTTATTTTATTTTTTTTTTCTTTTACCTTCTGTTTGTTTTAGGTAAAACTAGTTTTCTATTTATGGTGAAAATATAACTCCCTTTTTAGTTTTTATTTTTTCATTAAAAAGGGCTTCCATTTTAGCATCAGGAGAGAAAAGCAGGGATTGGGGTAGGGAGTGTGCTTTAAGTAAACCTGTCTAGATTAACCTTCCCTGATGATAGAAGAGTTGGTCAGACCAAGGAAACCTACGGCACCTGCAAATGTTGTATTAAAGACCATTAGTTTGAGCATGTGCCCTGCAAATGAACTCTGACTTCAACTGCTGTGTTCTCTGTCTAGACACTTGGCAGAAATAAACTAAGTGCAGATAAACACCTCTATTAGCAGGGAATCAGAGAGTTTTCTTTTCTTTTCCCTTTTTCACCTGTTTATCTGAAAATAGGGATGGTTTTCTTTCCTTTCTTAAAAAAAATTCATACATACGGGGGCTATTTTGCTCCACAAAAATATTAAAGAGAATCATGTTACATGCACGGTCCCGCATTTTGCTTTACTCATTCAAACATACCTCTCAGAAATCCCTTCCTCCAAGTTCACTGCTATGACTCGAATTCATTTTTAGATGCTGTCTGTCCCATGTATATACCATGGTGTGGATGTATCACAATTCTTTCAACCAACCCCTACTGATCATTCATGCACTCTGATTCTGAGTCTTGCGCTTTGTAATATGTATATCTTTACACACTCATGATTTAATTTCTAAGGGATGGAGCCTCAAGAATAGGACCGCTGGTCAAAGGGGAGCTATATTTTTATTTTAATAGATGTTTATAGATTATATTCCAAAACAACTGCAGCAAGTCACATTTTCACCAGGCCATATGATTGTACCTCTTTGCTAAAACCCCTCCAGCAATCAGTGCTGTACCTTCTTAATTATTACTAGTCAAATGAGCAAAAAGTGATATTCCTTTTTTTTTTTTTTTTTGAGACAGAGTCTCACTCTGTTGCCCAGGCTAGAGTGCCATGGCATCAGCCTAGCTCACAGCAACCTCAAACTCCTGGGCTCGAGCAATCCTCCTGCCTCAGCCTCCCAAGTAGCTGGGACTACAAGCATGTGCCACCATGACTGGCTAATTTTTCCTATATATATTTTTTTAGCTGTCCATATAATTTCTTTCTATTTTTAGTAGAGAAGGGGTCTAGCTCTTGCTCAGGCTGGTCTCAAACTCCTGAGCTCAATCCACCCGCCTTGGCCTCCCAGAGTGTTACGATTACAGGCATGAGCCACCATGCCCAGCCTGATATTCCATTTTTAATTTAATTTCTGTTCTTCTAATTTAATTTAATTTCCTTGATGGCTGGTGTTTTTGAGCATCTTCTCTTAGCTATTCTAATCTTCCTTTCTTAGCCATTCTAAACTTCCTCTTCATATCCTTTACCCAATTTTTTTCTATTGGGTCACCTTTTCCTTATCAATTTGAAAAAGCTCTTAGTATATTATAGATATTAACCTTTTGGTAAATACATTCAAATATTTTTAAGTATGTTGGAGTAATCTGTTATTTGAAGCCATTCAAAATCTTTACATTTTTTATATAGTCAAATATGTCTATCTTTTCTTTTGTAGCTAGTCCTGGTTAAGAAGGACTATCCTAGATTGTATGAACAATATTCTAGAATTTATTGCTTTGTTCTTTATAATCGACCTGAATTTATTTTTTGATAGGATTTAAGAGTTAGTGTCCAACTTTCATTTTTTTCCAGGTGGAGAGCTGGTGGTGTCAATAACATATTTCATATCCCACTGAATTGGTAATAAATATATTCATTATAAATTTTCATATTCATTTCACCCTTGTAATGAATAGATCTGTAATCTATTTATAAATTGTCTAATATTTTCTATATTCTATTTGTCTATTCCTATGCCAATACTATAGTGATTTGATTACATTGTCTTTGTATCAGGTTTTGGTATCTGTTAAAGACCCCTCTTATCTTTATTTTTCATATATAATTTTCTTCCCAAGTTTCAGGTATTATACTATTCTTTATAATCATTAAAATCATTTTATCCTATTCAGATATTTCTAAGGAAATTTAAGACATTAAATTTATATATTAATTTTGGAAGATTTAATAGTTTATGATATTGCCACTCCAAACAATAAATATGTTATATTTTTCAATAAGATTTCAAGTTTTCTACAAATATTTCTTGTATTTTTCATGCTAAATTTATTTTAGGCACCATATAACTTTTACCACCCTTCTAATGAATTTTTTTTCCTACTTCTGTGTCTAAGTTTTTATGCTAAAATAGAGAAAAACTATCTTGACATATGTATCATCTATCAAGCTACCTTCCAAATTATCTTACTAATTCCAGCACATTTTTTTCTAAAGGCTTTTGGATTTTCTAGCTGAGCTATAACATGACCAGAAAAAAATAATAGCTTTGTTTTTTTCTTTTCCAATGCTTATAGAAATTACGTAATATCTTTGTATTATTGCATTTGTTAGACCCTCCAAAGCAATGTTGGATGGTAATGATGAAAGCAGGTGCCCCTATCAGGTTCCTAATTTTAACTGAAATTCTTTCAGTGTTTCACTATTTAGAATAACATTTGTTATTGGACTTTGGCAAATAGTCTTTTTTAAATGTTGAAGTAGTATTCTTTCCCCTTCTATTTTACTGTGAATTTTTTTTTTTAGTAATGACTTTTTAATTTTACCAAATCTTTGCATTATCTATTAATATGATCATATGGTTTTTCCTCCTTTAACATATTCATGTAATAAATTATGTTGAAGGGAGTTCCTGATATTTATTTCTGGAGAAAATTCTATTTGTTCAAAATACATTATTCTTTTGATATTTTGTCATGATTTATTTGCTACTTTACTTATTTATTTGATAGTAATAAATATTTATGGACAGCTTACTGTGTTATAGAAGTTGTTTAGATCCACAGCAGCAAACAAAACAGAAAATCCCTGACCTCATGAAGCTTAACTTGTAGCAAGCATTTAAAAAACCTAGTGACTTTCAACAGCAAGCCATTTATTTGTTGCTCACGGGTCTGTGGGTCATTTGTGGGTAGTCTGGGCTTGCATTTAATTTTCTAGTGTGCATTTTTAGACATTTTTATTGAAGAATATCACACTGACAGAAAAAGCACAAATCACAAATGAGCATAAAATTATGTAACGTAACTATCACTCAGGTCAAAATAGAAAGTCTTTCTGTTATTTGCTAGCATTTTATTTAGAATATTTGCATTTACATTAAAAAGTGAAATTTGGTCTTCAAGTTAGGTAGCTTAGTAAACAAGATTACCTATACACAGTTACAGCTCTTTCATTCCCCCACCGCCTCCAAGCCTGTCCTTTGCTCTGGCTTCATTGAAGGTGGAGTATGTGACTTTGGGCCATGTGAGTTGCTTTGGTAAATGAAATGTGGGCAAACACAACAGGTTTCACATTCAGCCTTGGTTTGGCTTTACTTCTTACAGCACCTTCTGCTACTTGAGAAGACCATTTCCCTGGAGAAGACATGTTGAGCAGAACTAACCCCAATCTGTAGCCTGAAGTCAAGCCTAACCAAGCCATAGCTGACCCCCATAGCCTGTGCTGAAAACCATCGAGATTTTGTCTTGGGTTTCCTTTTAAATTGTTGTGCAGCATTATTGCAGCAGACACTAATACAGCTAGCTTTATCAAGTGAATAGGAAACATTCCATCTTTTTCAAAGACCTGATTTCCTTTAAAGGTCAGAAAAAACTCAGCCATTAACCCATCTGATACTGGTATGTTTTTCAGTGGTAGGTCTTCTATCACATTTCCAATCATTTATGGTCATTGGTCTTTTCAAATTTTCTTTCTTCTAGGGCCAATTTTGGAAATTTGTTTCCAGAGAATCATTCATTTCCTCTAAGTTTTCAAATTTGTTCCTAAAAACCTATATGTAGTATTCTTTTTTTTTTTTTTTTTTTTTTTTGGAGATAGAGTCTCACTCTTTTGCCCTGGCTAGAGTGCCATGGTGTCAGCCTAGCTCATAGCAACCTCAAACTCTTGGGCTAAAGCAACCGAGTTGCTGGAACTACAGGCGTGTGCCACCATGCCCGGCTAATTTTTTTTTTCTGTATATTTTTAGTTGTCCGGATAATTTCTTTCTATTTTTTAGTAGAGACGGGAGTCTCGCTCTTGCTCAGGCTGGTCTCAAACTCCTGACCTCGAGCGATCCTCCTGCCTCAGCCTCCCAGAGTGCTAGGATTACAGGCGTGAGCCACCACGCCTGGCCTGTAGTGGTCTTTATAATTATTTTAATCTCATCTGTAGTTATGTTTCCTTTCTCATTTCTGACTGTTTGTTTTTGCCCTCTCTCTTCCTGTGTTCTAAATTCAGATTAAGTCTGTGAAAGGTTTATGTATTTCATTCATCTTTTAAAAAAAACCAATCTGAAGTTATTTGATCTTTAACCATTTTTGTTGTTTCTATTTCATTAATTTCAGTTTTCATCTTTTTTTAAATACCCTTTTCCTTAATTCCTTTCCTTTTTTTAAAACTAAGGTCAGTTTTTTATTTATAACTTTTGGTTTATTTTGCTTTTCTAATTTGAAGATAAATATTTAGTTCTTTTATTTTTCATTTTTCTTCTTAAATAATGAAGATGTTTTAAGCTATAAAATTTCCTCTAAGTGTAGCTTTCACTGTGTCCCACTGGTTTGGGTATGAACTAAATAGATCATTGCTTTCCAGATAGTTTATAACTTTTGATCTTTTTTAATACAAGGTTTGTATACCATATATATATTCATTCATTTTTTAGAGCAGTTTTAGGTTCAGAGAAAAATGAAGGGAAGAGTACCAAGTTTCAACATAGCCCAGGCTCCCTTCCCACCTGCCCCACTCCCCCAGCAGCCTCCCCTACTCTCACCATCCCACGCCAGAGTGCTACATTGTTACAACCACGGAACCTACATTGATACATCATTATCAAAGTCAATAGTTTACATTAGGGTTCAGTCTTGGTGTTGTAGAAATGTATAATGACATGTACCCACCATTATGGTGTCATATAGAATAGTTTCGCTGCCCCCCAAGTCTTCTGTGCTCTATTTATTTCTGCCTCTCCCCTAACCATTCCCCTAACCGTTAGCAGCTACTGATCTTTTTACTGTCTCCATAGTTTTACCTTTTCCAGAATGTCCAATAGTTGGAATCACAGTGTATAGCGTTTTCAGGTGGGCTTCTTCCACTTAGAAATATGTACCTAGACTTCTTCCATGTCTTTCCATGGCTTGATGGCTCATTTCTTTTTAGCACTGAATACTCCATTGTCTAGAGGTACTACAGTTTATTTGACAATTCACCTGCTGAAAGACATGTTACTTCCTCTCAAACTTTATCAATCATGAATAAAGCTGCTATAAATACCCTTGTACAGGCTCTTGTGCAGACATAAGTTCTTAATTCATTTGGGTAAAATATCAAATTACTGAATTGTACAGCAAGAATATATTCAGTTTTGTAAGAAACTGCCAAACTGTCTTCCAAAGTGGCTGTGCCCTGGGGTGAAGAAAGACTTGGGTCTACAGATTGAAAGGACTTCCTAAGCCACAACAGGAGTTGCGACCCTCATAAGGGACTTTCTCTCACAGGGCATCCCCTCCATAGATGTGTCTGGGTCAGTGAGGGCCTGGGGCCCTATCTGCCTTTACTACAGAGGGGAATTTTTTCCAAATTAAGAGCCTCGTGTGTTTTTTGTTATTGTTGTTGTTGTGTAATGTTTATTACTACTGTCAACACAATGTAGAGGACTCCGGGAGGGAAGGTCATTGTGACTCAAAGCCACAGACACATACAGACCTTAAACATTCACAGCCCCAGGTCACCCCAGCTGTCATTCCCTCTTCAACAACAAAGGGGTTCCGGCACATTATGCAGGTGGGTCCCGCCCCATTTGCAATGGACTTGCCCAATTGCTCCAGGTCTCCAGAGGATTTGAAAGATTCTCCTAAGGACTGAACGCTACACTTAGCTGGGGGCTCACGAAAATGCCTCCCTGGCTTAGGAAATCTTCAGGCCTGAGGGGTGGTCAGAAAGGGCTGCTTTCAGCTCACCTGCCTCGCCGGTGCCTGGTTCACTTTGTTTAAGAGGAACATAAAGCCCTGCACAGTAGTTGTGCAGGCCTGCAGCTAGAGGGGCTGCTGAAGGTAAGCTCTCTTGAAAAGAGCCCAGAGGTCCCACCTACCGCCCTGGCCTCCGCGCCTCCCACCGAGTGGCACGCCAGGTTGCAACTCTCCCAACGCTGACTCCGGGCTACCCGAGTGCCTTATGATACTGAGCTCATCACTCAAAACTAAATGCCACCTCTTTCTGAAGTCTGCTGTGTGCCAATGAGGAAAGCCATTGCTCCCTGGACACTTGGGCTCAAGCCACACCTGTGACCTTTTCAAGGACTCCATGGCCCAGAGCCCGCGTGAGTGCGTGTGGAGTGTGTGCATCTGTGCGTGTGTGCGCGCCCGGCACGCACATGCGGCTTTGTCCTCGCACACAGGCCAAAGGCCCTTGGGAGCTCCGGTCGCCGGGGATGGCCCCGCCCCAGCCTGCGCAGCACAATGGTCCGCTCTCCCTGGCTGGCGCGTGGCCGAGCCCGGGGGGTTCCAGTCTCTTCGGAGAATTTATTCATTGTTCGCGGGGCTCAGCGGCCGCCGCCTGCAGCCGGCTGGCTGCAAATCCATTCACCCGGCACCCTGGCGTCCTGCGCTGCCGCGGCGCGTCCCCCCCGCGCACCTGCCCCGTGCCCCCCTTCCCGCCCGCCATCTGTCGTCTGAGCACCATTGTAAGCAGCCGCGCCTGGCGTCCTGGACGACACCCAAGGGGACCCGGGGCTTAGGACGGGCGAGAGGCAAACAAGGAGGGTTTATTCCAGTCTCTTGTGGAGGTGACCTTCAGCAAAATAGCCCAGTCTGGGGGCAGCCGCCCGCTCCCCCGCCCTCTAGCTTTTGGCGCGGGGATTCTCTGGGGCCCCTCCTGGACGCAGAGTCCCAGGGACGGCAATCCGAGCCGCATCATCCTGCTTGGGCTTTCTGGGATGTCATCTGGGCTGGAGGAGCCCCTCAGCGGGCAGGTCCCGCCGCCTGCCTCCTAGAAGAGCCCCGGGAACCCATTTCAAATGCAGATGTTGGTTTTGTCCGCATGTACGTCTGATCCTCGGAGTTTATCTCAATTGTCCGGGCCTCTTGGGATGCTGGGCTGAAAGCAGAGTTTCTCTTTTCTGCAATCGCAAACGCCGCCCTTTCAAGTCCCACCAGCCCGCTGCTGCCCCAGCGGTCTTTGCCCATATTTGTTTAATATCGCACATGCTCCTTTCATGTTAAGGGACAGTTTCAAATGCTTTACCATATCCAGGCCAAAAATATATAAATAAGCAAAAGAAAACAAAACACAGCTAAGGTCATTGTGGTCGTTGTGAGCTTGCCTTTTCAAACTACAGCCTTGTCCCCCAAAGATTCTAATCCACCCTCCCCCCAGGCATTTCTCAGCCCCTGCTCAAGATTCTCACTCTCTCCTCGCCATTCCCTCTTTGCCCCCCCAATACACACAAAACAAATGCATCACCTCTTGCCATAGATGGGAAAACAAAGGCCACAAGACAGGAGGAGCTATGGACAGATGTGGACTTTATCTCTCTGTGGATTTAAAACAAGAAGGACCCACACTCAATTTGTGCTGCTGTTACTAATAGGCACTTGCGAGCAAAGAGAGGGTCAGGGCTCAAGGGGGTAGATTTGGGCAGGTCTCTCAGGTGGGGCCTCTCCATGCTGACACCTCAGTGGAGTCACCTGGGGCAGTAGCGCCTGCTCCTGCTCAGTCTCACTCTGCCACCAAGAAAGGGGGTGCTAGCATCCCAGAGGCTCCAGACCCCGGGAAGCACACTCACAAGGCAGGGCAGAACCCCACACAGACTGGGCTCTCCTCCAGAAGGTTTAGTGAGTGCTTCCAGCCCATAATTCTCCACCCAAAGGAAGGCCTAGCGAGGTGAAAGCAGAACTGGGAATGGAGAAGCCTTGTGAGAAGACTGCACTTCAGATCTCCCCTCTTGGACAGAACTGGAGAAAACAGAAAAAAAAAATGTGCTTCTCTGCACCCCTTTTCCCATCCCCTTCAACTCACAGATGGATCCTTTCTCTAAGTGTGTAAATATCACAGCTTATTCCCGGGCAGTATGTGTTTGTGTGTGACTGTAGATAGCATGTACACCTGGTACAGAATTAAAAGGAACAAATGGCTATTTGGCTAGGGAAAGGCAAGTCTCCCTTCCTCCTTGTTTCCAGATGGCAGTGTTTGCTTTTCTGTTCCTGCCTGGCCCCAGAAAAGGCTGGGCTTCCATCTCCTATCTTACCTCCAGCTGTGGGACCTGGTGGAAGACTCCCCTTCTCTTCAGCTGCCCCCTCAGTAAAAGCAGGGTAAGAATACCCACTGCACAAGCTTGTTAGGACCAAATGAGGATGTGTCAAGAGTGCTCCAGGCCTGCTGAAGTGCTGTGCACTCCTGAGTTATCAGTATTTGAGACAAAGCACTGTTCTCATCCCCTTACCTTGTCTAGCACAGTCTGAGGGATAGGGTGTGAAGATCTTGGAGGAGTAAAGGAAAGATTTGGCAGGTGGCAAATAACAGGCTGTTAAAACGGGGAAGCGAGCTGGAGTTAAGGGGGAAAATGGGCACAAGAGGCTGAAGGGAGGTATGCCAATCATGTTGTGCTGTGGAACATCCACAAAGTAGGTACAACTGTAAGCATTTCTTTCTTGCTCAGCATTTGCAGGCCGGCTGCAGCTCTGCTTGAGGCTGTGGATTTGCGGGGTGGCTGGGGTGGTTCTGTTCCATGTGTCTCATACAGGCGCTAGGCTGAGGGTCCCAGCTCCATAGGCTATGTTCTTCTGGCAATGGTGGAGGCATGAGGCACCAAGCCAAACTACACAGATCTGCTAACATCCTATTGGCAGATAAGTCACGTGGCCCAATCCAAAGTCAAAGGAGGCAGTGTTCACTTCACTCACGATGAAATAGTGGAAAAGGTATGTTTTCAGGGAGCAAAGAATTGGTAGCAATATTTCAATCTCTTCTCTCTGCAAGCCCTCCTCGGGTGATAACACCCATCCCCACAGCTTTAAATACCACACATTTGCTAAGGATTCTCTCACTTACATTCCATTCCACAGCTGTCCCCTAGGTTCCAGACACCCTGAGTTCCCACTCCATTCAATATCTCCATTTGCACATCTCACATACTTCTCCAAATAGAAGTCTTGGTTCCCTGAACCTACCCCAAGTCTGATCTCAGCAGTGGTCCCCCTTCCACCCTGTTGCTCACACCAGAGGCAGAAGATCACTTTTACCCACCTTCCCTCACCAGCCCGACCATGTTCAGGCCATCAGCATAATGCTGCCTCTACAAGATGTCTCTCTCTGGCCCAACCCCCCACATCTCTCACCTGGATGACTGCCGTTGCTTCTTAACCACTTCCCCTGCTTCTGCACTTGCCTCCATTAGCCTCTTCTCCACACAGCCACAGAGATGCTCATAAACAATAGGTCAGGTTATGCCACTCCTCTGCTCCAAATCTCGGATGGCTTCCATGTCAGAGAAGAGCCAAAGGGTCCTTATGACGCTCTACAAGGCCCTGCATAACCTGCCCTCTGATGTCCCTCCCTAGTACTCTGGCCCTCACATGGTCTACTGCAGCCACATTGCCCTCCTTTACTGCTCTGCAAATCTCATCAGACACACATGGGACTCAGGGCCTTTGCATTGACATTTCCCTCTACCTAGAATGCTCTTCCCCAAATATCTGTACTACTAGTGCCCTTGATTTTACAGATCTGGAAGACATTGCTTTTGAGACTACTTAAAAGAGAGAAAGTGAAAAATATCACATCCATTGCTGACCAGGATATCATGATGGAATTTCCAAAAGTGACAGAGGGAAATATATAGGAAAGATGAAGGTAAAAGATGCAAGGTTTTGTAATATGACAAGGTATAAAAGAACCAGTATTTGTTAATCTCTACTATGCTCCAGTACTGTGTCAGCAGTTTTACAGTAGCAGCCCAGATGAGCCTCCCAATTACCCTGCGATGCAAGAATTAACATCTCCACATTGCAGAGGAGAAAAATAAAGCCCAGGAAAATGGTAAAGTAAAATATCTAAGAGCGGCAGATTCAAAGCAATCCTGTTCAATAGACTTTTTTTTTTTTTTTTGGTATAAATTAACGAGTTGATCCTAAAATTCATATGGAAATATGAAGGACTGAGAATACTCAAAACAACCCTGAAAAAGAGGTTAAAACTTACAGGACTAACACCTGATTTCAAGAATCTTTGTGGAGCTACAGTAATCAACTACAGCATAGTGTTAGTGCAAAGATAAACAAATAAATCTGTGGAACAGAATAGAGAATCCAGAACCAGATAGGGACAACCGATTTTTGACAAAGGCTCAAAAGTAACACAGTGGAGAAAGGACAGCCTTTCAACAAATAGTACTGCAATCACTGGAAATGAATATGCCAAATGAAGACTACAACAAAGAAAAAGAAGTAGAGGAGGAGAGGGGAGGAAAGAATTTAGAGTCACTCCCTGACCCATTGATAAAAATTAACTCAATGGATTGTAGATCTTAATGTAAGAGCTAAAACTATACTACTCTGGGAAGAAAACATAGGAGTAAATATTCATGACTTTGTATTAGTCATTGGTTTCTTAGATACAACATCAAAAGCCCAATCCATAAAAGGATAAGCGGATAAATCAGACTTCATCAAAATGTAAAACTTTTGCTCTTCAAAAGACACTATTAAGAGTGTGAAAAGAGAAGCCACAGACTGAAAGAACATATTTGCAAAGCATACATCTGATAAAGGACTTGTATCCAAAATATAGAAAGAATTCTTAAACTCAGTAATAAGAAAGCAAAGAACTCAATTTTAAAGGGGGAGGGGGGGTAGGCAAAATATTTGAACAGACACTTCTCCAGGAAGATGTAAGGTTGACAAATAAGCACAGGTAAAGTTGCTCAACGATTGTCACTAGGAAAATTCAAATTAAAACCACAGTGAGATACTGCTACACACTGTTTAGAATGATTAAAATTAGGACTGGCCCTACCAGGTGTTGGTGAGTATGTAGAGGCAGTGATACTCTCACACATTGTGGGGAAGAATGGAAGATAGTACAACCACTTTGGAAAACAGTTGGGTAGTTTCTATAAACATTGACATATACCTACCATACTAAGCAACCATTCCTTTCCTAAGAGACTACCCAAGAGAAAAGGAAATACATGACCATGCAAACACTTGCACGTGAATTTGAATAGGAGATTTATTTGTAATAGGAATGGTTCTAGAAAAAAGCCAAATGCCCATTAAAAGATGAATGGATAAACAAATGATGGTACAGCCATACAATGGAATACTACCTAATGATAAAAAGAAATGAACTGTTGATATACACCACGTGGATGACTCTTAAGGGAATTATGCTAAGTGAAAAAACTCAGACAATGAAGAGTAACTACTAAAGGATTCCAGTTATATAAAAGTTTAGACAAGGCCAACTAACCCATACGAACAGAAAGCAGACCAGTGGTTGCCCTGGGGAAGGGGGCGGGAGGGGTGGGAGGGCAGGACTAAGGTGAGGCACAGGAGACAGGAGATGAGGGCTGTGTTCACTACCTTGACTGTGACGATTGCTCACAGGTGTATGCATTGAGCCAAAACTTAGCACGTTGTCAAGTATAGTTTATTATATGCCAATGATACTTCAATAAAACTGTTTTTTGAAAATACCCAAGAGCACGCAGGGCTCAGTGGGGGACCCCTACCAGATCTCCAGGGCCCAAGAGCCCACCACTCACTCCACCCCACATGCTGCCCCCCAGATGGCCAAAGTCTATTGGCAGGGGCTATGTGTGTGAAAATTATGGCTGGAGTAGCTGAAATTCTTCATATAAATTCCAGGAAATCCAGGGGCTTCTGGGCACCATATGAAAATATAAGAGGGAAAGAGTGATTCATTTTCTGAGAAAAATGAAGCATATTTTATAGGGTCATGAGGAGCCTCTGAAACATCACTGCCAGCCCTTTCTCTTGGTGCTTGTGGGTGCCGGGGTGGACATTGGGAAGAGCAAACCCCCGTTCTGACTGCCGTTTCCAGCCAGGGTCTCCCAGCAGCAGTCATGGTGCCCACAGAGGCTGGCAGCGGGGGTGGGGGGGGGAGGCAGAGGAGACGGGCACACACAGGCATCCAGGGCGGTGAGATGCTGGCACAGGGGGCTGGACCAGCAGGAGCCCCAAACTCAAAGAAATGGGAAGTTAGGCTGTTTCAAGCAGCCAAAGCAGGGGCACGGATGTGACCCTGAGAGAGACCTGTGTCACCTGCAGCTTCCTCTGGTGCCCAGATTGAGGTGAGAGTTGTCCCAAGCAAGAGCTCTTCTCTGCAGATAAAGATATACGCGTTCCCCACAAAGCTGCACTGGCTGTAGGCAAGGCGCAAGTCTGTTGCCCCTATTCTTCTAACCAGATCAAATTCTACTAACAGAGCTCAAGCTTGTCACTTTGTAACCAGGCCCTGATCATATTATTTACTCCTTTTTTTTTTTTTTTTTCCAGGTAGAGTCTCGCTCTGTCACCCCAGCTAGAGTGCTGTGGCATCATCATAGCTCACTGCAACCTCAAACTCCTGAGCTCAAGCAATCCTCCTGCCTCAGCTTCCTAAGCAGCTGGGACTACAGGCATGCGCCACTGTGCCTGGATAATTTTTTCTATTTTTAGTAGAGATGGGGTCTCCCTCTTGCTTGGACTGGTCTTGAACTCCTGAGCTCAAGCGATCCTCCTGCCTTGGCCTCCCAGAGTGCTAAGATTACAGGTGGTGAGCCACCACGCCTGGCCAATTTACCCTTCTTTCATTCAACAGACATTAATTGAGTGCCCACTATGTGCCAAGCACTTTTGTAATCTCTGGGAATTCCAGCCATCATGGAGCTCACACAGACCACATACAAGACAAAGAAGTGAACATACCATGTGTCAGGTATCACACACGCAGTGGAGAAACAACACAGTGGAGAAAAATAGAACTGGCCTGGGAGACAAGGAGACAAGAAGGGGTGAAGGCAGAGCTGGGAGGGTAGGGGGTGGAGCTGCATAGAAGTTTTAGTGTGACCCTGGTCTTTTGTCTCCCATGATGGCTGCCCCCCACCACCCCCAATCTTGTAGCAGACCACAAGGAATTGGGGTGAAATTTGTTGCTCCCCTGGCAGCTGTATCCAAGATGCACTCATATGCCCCAGAGCTTTTCCTGGACAGGAGGACAACACACCATGCCTGAGCCTCATAATTGAAGTGGTGGTCTCTGTGTTTCATTGTTGTCTCCCAACTGTTGACCTGGTCCCTCCAGCCCCCAGCCGTGTTCCTCCTGTGTCTTTATTTCCTCTGTATCCCTGAAGTGCAAGTTCATGCTGAGCATACAAAAGGTATGCCAAAGATATAGCTCATTTCTCCCTTAAAAACAGGCTTTCCTTTGTCTAAATTTTCTCCTCTTCAGAGGAGAAATGGAAAAGGCTTGGAAAATTCCAGCAAGGGAGTGTTCAGCCTTATTTGAGTTGTGCAAGTGGGAAAAAATGTGCTATTCCCAAAATTTTAAAATTCCCCCAGCCTGTCCTCTGAAAGCAATTCACAAACTCCTAAGCCCAGCATGTAAGCTTGCCTGTTTCTTCATCTTTCTGAGGGATGACTTGTCCTCCCATCTGTACGTCATGTGCACGTCTGCATTTGTGGGCGAATGAGGAGGGTGGGGTCAGAGTGGAAGTTAATCACTCTTGAAAATGAAGCATATGACAAGTGGAAAGTGGCAAGCTCTTCAATGCCCACATCCGCTGGTTTCCCAGTGTACCAAGGACAAACCATTTCTCAACAGCAATACGTCCCTACCTGTCTCTACTTTTCCTCTCCATCTATCCAAATTTATACATTTATCCATTCATCAAACAGTACTTGCAAGTCTAATGTGGTTGACGGCTTCTGAAATGACTCCCAGTGACTCCCACTTCCTGGGGCTTACACTTTTGCAAACCTCTCCCCTTCAATGTGCACTAGACTTAGTCACTTGCTTCTGATGAACAGAATACAGTGAAAGTCATGGGCCATTATGGCGGCCATAGGTTCAAAAGATGGTCACTTCCTTCTTGTCCACACTCTCTGTCCGTGGTTCTGCAGTTTACTCTCTAGTGAAGTCAGCTGCCATGTTGTGAGCTGCCTTATGGAGAAGCCCATGTGCCAAGAAATTGAGGGCAGCCTCCAGCCAACAGCCAGTGAGGAACTGAGGGCCTCAGTCCAACAGCCTGCGACAAACTGAATCCAGTCACCAAGCACGTGAGCTTGGAAGCAGATCCTCCCCAATTTGAGTAGTCAGATTAGACTGTGGCTGTAGCCAACACTTTGCTGACAGCTTTGTGAGAGGTGCTAAGCCAGAGGACTCAGCTAAGTGGCTTCCAGATTCCTGACCCACACTAAATATAAGAGAGTAAATGTTGCTGTTTTAAGGCACTAAGGTATGGAGTGGTTTTTTATGAAGCAATAATTAACTCATATGCCAACTATGTGCCAGACACTGTTCTTGACTCCGGGGACACAGAAGAGGACAGAAGATACCTGCATCCCTCCCCTCATGCAGCTAACAGTCTAGTGAGGGGAGGCAGATGGTAAATAAATCATGGTGACTACTATGGTCTGAGAGTGTGGTCCCCCAAAATTCATGTGTTGGAAACTTAATCTCCAATGCAACAGTGTTGGGAGGTGGGACATAATGGGAGGTGTTTAGGTTATTAAGAGGGCTCCACTCCCATAAAAGGATTAATGCTGCTATAAAAAGGGCTTGTGGAAGTGGGTTCACTCTCTCTTGCCCTTCTGCCTTCCACCATGTGAGAACACAGTACACCAGATACCCGAGTCTTGATCTTGGACTTCCCAGCCTCCATAACTATATAGAATAAATTTCTCTCCTTTGTAAATTGCCCAGTCTCAGGTATTCTGTTATAGCAGCACAAATTAACTAAGACAGTGACAGAGAAAAATAAAGTAGTGCAGGGGACTGGGGAATCGCCAGTATTTTGGAGTGAGTGGTAAGCTGGGGGTCATGGTGGGTGTAGCTTTAAATAGAGTAGTTGGGAAAGGCCTCCCTGAGAAGGGGGCATTGAGCAGAGACCTGAAAGTGAAAGAGTGAGCCATGGACAATCTAGAGGAAGAGTTTCAGATGGAGGGAACAGTCTAGAATGAGTTTTTGTTTGGTTTGGCAAAATAAAATTTAGAGAAGGAAAGGCTCTTGGCTTCTCTTTTTAGCCTGCAGTAAAATAGCTATACACTAACAGACCACCAGAAATGTGTTCCAACTTTCCTCCCACCCCAGAGAGAGCTCAGAAGCTGTACAGAGGTAAGCTGTGCTTCTGTTTCATTTGTTTTCTACATCATCAATACAGGCAGTTACTCACCTTGGCAGGTGGGACTTCTGTGGTTTACAGGGGAAGAAAGAAGCTGTGTAATGCCTCCTTGTCCTACCATTTTCCCTAGTGTGGTTTTCCCATTTGACTTGGAGTATAGGACATAGGGTTTGGGATACCATCTGGAGAAGACTTGAACCGCCCAGCTCACTCCCGGATCCTTGGGGCCACCAATTCACACAGGAACAGATTTCTCAGGCTCTAAAGAATCCAGCCAGAGCCACTCTGTCTGCCCAGACTGGGTCAAACCAGGAGTACTGAGGACCACTCGCTGTCTATCCATGCAGGCCGAGGCTTATCTGAGGAAGTCAAGGGGATAGCAGTTTACAAAATGTTTTTTGAGGCCGGGTATTATGTCTCATGCCTATAATCCTAGCATTCTGGGAGGCCGAGGTTGGAGGATCGCTTGAGCTCAAGAGTTCAAGACCAGCCTGAGCAAGAGCAAGACCCCATCTCTACAATAAAAAATAGAAAAATTATCCAGGCATAGCGGCACACACCTGTAGTTCCAGCTACTTGGGAGGCTGAGGCAGGAGGACCGCTGGAGCCCAGGAGTTTGTGGTTGCTGTGAGCTATGATGACACCACTGCACTCTAGCTGGAGCAACAGAGCAAGACTCTGTCTCAAAACAAAAAAACAAACAAACAAAAACAGTTTTTTGAGTTGCCCTTTGAAGAAAGTAGGCCTGATAAAGTTATTCTATTGTAAAAGTGAGAAGGTGGATGTTTGGGTAGACTCAGCCATTCTCCTTCCTCACTGTTCTCAGGGTGAGGCTGGACATTGAGACCCTGGCTGCCCAGTGGAAAATGTGATTTGTGAGAGGAGGTGCCAAGAGCAGCTCTCCTTCAGAAATCTGACCAGAGCCAGACCCAACCCATTGGCCCAAGTCGGAATCGAATGGCTGCCTGTGCCTTCTGCCAAACACTGGCTTTACTGATGCCTCTGACACCCCAGAAAGGGATTGTGAACTTTCCATCCAGCGCATATTATCCAGCTCGTCATAGTGTCCTTCCTACCTTAGACACAAGAGTCCTCTGCCTCTCCATAGACAGGGAGGAAGGATGGAATAAAGACAGGTTCCAACCAACAAAAATTGGGAGCTTTTGTCACTAGCAAACGCAGATTAAAGAAACATTTATAGAGCAAAAGGAAAATGACCCCAAAAGGAAGCACAGTGATATAGGAAGGAATAGACAGCAATGAAAAGGGTAAATACACGAGTAAATCCAAATGAAATTCACAATACATTAATATAAGAGAATATCAATAATGTCTTATAAGGTTTAAATTATATATGGAATTAAAATGCATGACAACAAGAATACAAAAGATGGGAGGGGGGTGAGTGAGTTAAAGTTTTCTTAAATCTTTACATTGCCCTGGAAGTGGTAAAAGTATTAATTTGTATTAGACTTTAATAAGTCAAAGGTTCATATTGTAATCTCTAGGGTGACCATTAGGAAATAGAAAAATATATAATAATCTAAATAGGGTGGAATAATAAAAAATAATCCACACGGAAGCAAGAAAGGAGAAAAAAAGAAACAAAACAAGTGAGAACAATAAAAGACCAATAATAAGATAGTGAATTTAAACCCAAATATGTTAGCAATTTTATTAAATATAAATGAGCTAAATGCCCCAATTAAAATCAAAGATTGTCGGACTGGATTTTTTAAGGGAGGCTGAGTCAGAAGCAGCCTGTTTCCGGGAGCCTTAGCCCTCGTACTGCTTGGAAGACTCACTTGATACCTGGAGCACAGTGACCACCTTACAACGGAGAGGCTACTTGAGTCTAGAAGCTGTGGCAAAGGAAGGAGGAGCAGAAAAAGAAAAAGGAACCTGGGACACTGAAGATGCTGTGGAGCTATGACACCAGCCCTAGATTACTCACCTGCAGACTTCATGCTTTACAAAAGAAAAATACGTCCCTAACTTGTTTACGTTTAAACCACTCTCCGTATGGTATCCAGTACTCACGGCCAAAACAATTCCTGATATACAAGACTTAGGACATTACATCTGCAAAACCCATTGATTAGTAAGCTACTACCCTTAACCCATTTAAGGCTTCTGGGTTGTGTACCACATAAAACCAGTAACGAGCATAGTGTGACCACACCGCAAGAGATGAGACTGCTGAACCAATCAGACCACAGAGGAGTTTAATTAATTGGGGCCAGCCACATGCATACCCTGTCAGTGTCCACTTCTCACACCCAGAAGGATATTACTATGGTACTTAATAAGCAACTCAAATTATCTGGGGTGGGGGGAGTGGTTTCTTACAGGCAGCTACCAAAGAGCAATATGAACCTTCCCATGGCAAAAACAAATATCCAAGAGTTAATTTCACTCATTCAGCAAATATTTATAGAGCACTGACCATGTGCCAAACATTGTTCTAGCCGTCAAGGACACAGAGATGAAGAAAACTCCCTGACTTTGTGCAGTTTACATTCTACTAGGGAAGACAAATGATAAACCAATAAATAAGTGAGGTAAATAGTATGTAAAATGGTAATGTCAATGGAGGAAAAAATGGGGAAAAGGGAACAGGGACTCGGGTAGGTTGCAATTTAAATAAGATGATCAGTGAAGGCCATATTGAAAGACCATGTTAATAAAAAGCCTGAGGTAATGAATGAAAGACAAATGACAGGGACAAAAAGCTTCAATCAGCTCATCCCAAAGCAAGAGGAGATATTCCTGGAGAACACAACCCATCGTGAATAGCTTTGGTGGAGGGTGCTGCTTGCTCAGAACTGCCCTTGAGTCTTAGGGAGGGGAACCTGGCCTGTGGGAGGTCCCACTGCAGTGGGGAGTGTGTAATTACTGAGCATGTTTTGGATGTCATTAGACAGATTTTCTGTGCATACTCACAGTCCCCTTATCTGAGGTAGGTTCTATTATGGTGCTTGTTTTACACAAGATGAGAGTGAGGCTCATCTTTTTGTTCAAGGTGGCAAAGCCAGTAAGTGGGGAGAGAAGCTCTCCTGAGTTGATGCCCTCAGCACCGTATCAACCACCGCCCTATCTCCAGTGACAGCCCATCAGACCCATGCAGGAACTAGTAGGAGCTGAAGAGAGTACTGTCAGCTCACAAGTGAAGAGAAAGGACCCCAAGGAATACCTGGCCCTCTTGAGAGCCCTGGGCTAAGCATTTCCCTCCTCCTCTGACTGTGGCATTGAGAGGGGCTCTGTGGCTCCAGGGAACAGGTAGCAGCTGCAAGAGCAGAGGACAATGGCCCAGCCAGGTCTCCAGCATTAAGGACTTTGCAGTTGCAGAGACCAAGGGTTCTCTCCCCTTCCCCCTACCCCTACCCCTACCCCACTCTCCTTCCCTGGGCCTTTTTCCCTTAGCTATTGTTCCCCATGGAAATGAGGCAGCAGGGCAGATGCTTTCTTGGCAGCACCTCCAAAAGGAGGGATCTGGAATGTGTCAGGGATATTAGATCTCCGGGAAACCCCAGCTGCAGTCCGACTGCTCAGCCCTCCAGTCTGCTGGCTATAAACAGGACATCTCAGCCACCAGGACAGGCATGGGGAATGGAGTCCAGCATGTGTGAGGATGTGAAGATGTATGATCAGGGCCGACCCTGGGTTTCAGATGCTCCTCCGGGCTCCACTCCCCTGAATGGCAGAGAGAGAGGGAAAGCAAATGAATTCCCCAGTAAGTGGGCAGGGAGGAGACTCAAAGTTCTCATTCTTTCTCTTCCTCCATTAATTACCTGCTTCCTAAGTGCCAGGCACTATGATAGCACTTCACATGCACTATGTTATTTCATCCCCACAACAGCCCTGTGGGAGAAAATCCACCTCATAAAAGAGGGAACTGAGGCACAGAGAAGTGGTGATCCCACTTGCAATGACATATTACCAGGGCCAAAAGAGGCAACTGTCCTGGCCCTTAACCTCTGGGGTGTAGTCTCTCTCTCGCCTCCCTCTGTGTTCCCCTTTCTGATCTTTCATTGCTCCCTCTGTCTTCTTCCTTTCTTCCCTTACTTCTTTTCCTCTTTCCCTGTCTTCTTTGTATTCACTGAGCCAATAAATATTTCTAAGTCAACTGCTATGTGCCCAGCACTGTGCTTGGTACGGGGAATAAAGCAGGGAAGAAAGGCAGGAAGTCCTTCCCCACAAAAATGACATTCTATTGGGGGTAGGCTGACAGTAAAGAAATAATCCAACACATATGTAAATAAAGAATTAGGTGGTAATGAAATAGCTTGTTGCTATGCAGAGAACAGGAAGAGTGGTTGCCAGAGAGTGTCTGGGGCTGGGGTGTTTTAAGCTGGGTTGTCCTCTCTGAGGAGGTGACATGTAGATCAGACACGAAGGAAGAGCAGGCACTAACCATGTAATGATGTGGAGCCAGAGTGTTCTAGGGGTGGGTGGGAGGCGCAAGTGCAAAGGCCCTGGGGCGGTAAGGACCTTGGCAGGTTTGAGGGACTAAAAGACCAGTGTGGCAGGAGCACAGTGACCAGGCAAAGGGGCTATAGGAGAGGGGAGAAGGCTATGCAGAAAAGGGTGGACTCTGCGTGTAATTCCAAAAGCCTTTGGAAGTTGTTAGGAAGAGGAGCAGTAGAATCTAAGTCATGTTCCTGAAAGACCACTCCCACTGTGAAGAACAGGCTGAAGCGGGGCAAGAGTGGACGCAGGGAAGTGAGTGAGGATGCTACTGCAGTGGCCAGGAGAGAGAACGTGGTGTTTGGGACCAGGGTAGAGGCAATAGAGATAGAGAGAAATGGGTATTTACTGGGCACCTACTAAGTGCTGGGTGCTGAGAGATGAGTAAGACCCAAGCCCCTGTCTTTGCAAGGCATCTGGTAAGAAGTTGGTCAAGGGAACAAGTTCACTGAATTGCTGTTCTGTGGTCTTACACAGAGGCCTTACCACAGAGGTCTGTAAGGACACAGGGGACCCAGATGGGAGGGGTCAACTCCACCTTAGTGGAGACGGGAGGCTGTGGAGAGAGCTTAGGCTTTTCTGAACCCCCACCTATTGCAGATGCAGATGACTTTCCTGCAGCCGTCCGCAGGACTATGCAGGTGGATTGCACTCATGAGATACCTTATAGAAGGAAAGCTATTAGTGTGTGCCAAGGGCCCAGACATTTCTTAAGTTAGCCTGAAAGCTGGCATTGAAGCTCATTAGGAACTCAGAGAATGGAGTTACTCCCAAGAGGCAGCTGGCTTTTCCAAGAGTTCAGTAAACTTCTTCCCAGGGATCTCCAAGCTGAGTCCTTATGAATACCTTGAGAGTTTCCCAGGAAAGGACAAGGGAGACTCAGGGAATTCCCCAGAAAATGGATGTTTAAAGGGAAGAAGGCCTAAGAGGAAAGGACCTGGAGCTTCAAGTCAGCAGCCAGCACCACCAACTTGCTAGCCACTTGAGTGAGCCACCTGGGAAGTGGATTCTCTAGCCCGGTGAATGTTCAGGTAGCTACAGCTCCAAGCACGTCTTGACTGTGATCTTCTAAGAGACCTCATGTCAGAACCCCCAGCTAAGTCACTCTCTAGCTCCTGATCCAGAGAAACTGCCAGAGATCATAACTATTTATTGTTGTTTTAAGCCACTAAGTTTGGGAGTGATTTGTTACACAGCAGTAGATAACTAATACAGAAGGCGAGTGGTGAGAAGGTGTAGAAGAGCGGCTAGAGAGCTATGCCTTACTGTGCTTTTGGGCTGTGCACACAGGGTCTCCCTCTGCCGTCACCCCTGCGCTGTACAGAGGGGCATCCTTTCCCTCCATAGCCCTCCCTACACATCTGCTTCTTATGACTGCTCACACACACAGGGACAGTTCTGAAACAGTATCTAACACTCAGTATCTAACACTCAGAGCCTACTATGTGCCAGCACTAACTAAGCTAAGGGCTCTTACATACAAGTTTTCATTAAATTCTTACAACAAAACTTTGAAGTGAATGTTATTATCCTCACTGTCTAGGACAATGTCTGGCATACAGTAGATATATGTATTAGTGTGGACTGGGATCCAGTAATAAACAGACTCCAAAACTTCAGGGCCTTCAGGGAATATGAAATATATTCCTTTTTCTCTAAAATCCTAGGGATTTCTGCATATAAGGTGAAAACCCAGTGAATATAACCTTGGCTATTAAATTAATCAGGTTCTCCAGAGAAACAGAACCAATAAGATGGAGAGAGAGAGAGACTTATTTTAAGGAATTGGCTCATGTAGTTGTGGGGACTGACAGGCTGAAAATTCCAGCAAGAGTTGATGTTTCAGTCTCGGGTCCAAAGGCAGTCTGGGGACAGAATTCCTTCTGCCTCAGAGGACCCATCTTTTCTCTTAAAGCAAGCCTTCAGCTGATTCAATGAGGCCTCCCGGCCCCCACATTGTGGAGGACAATCTGCAGTACTCGATGTCTACTTATCTGAATGCTAATTACATCTAAAAATACCTTCAGAGTAACACCTAGATTGGTGCTGACCAAACAACTGGACATCATAGCCTAGCCAAGTTGACATATAAAATTAACCATCACAGTTACCTCTCTCTTTAAAAATGTAATTATTTTTAAGTTGCTTTTTATATTAAGGAGGAATTAAATGAATTATTTTTCTGTGAGTAAAAAGTATAAATATTTCTAGGGGAAAATATTTTGCCATTTTCTTTGCTGAGGAGGAGGTATTGATTAAGGATGCCGAGCATTTTATCATTTAATATTTACTTATTCCGTTTATATATTACTGGGCTATTGCCCCACACACCGCACACGTGGGTGCCCCATCCACCTCCACACACTCACCCCATGCGTGCATCAGCCGTGCGAGGGGCCCAGCATCCTTGGAAGGCATGGGGGACCCAGGCTGAACGAAGCCCCTGTGTGACCTACAGTGGCGTGCTCCAAACCAGGGACTGCACACCCCTGGCGCCACTTATGGACTTGCCAAGAACTATGAAGGCACAGATTGTTTTAACAGACCCAATTTCCCAATCTTCAACTCACCTGGACTACTGCTTAAAATTGATGTACCTGGGAGTCCAGTTGGTAGAGGTGTCCTACTGGACTGCTTCCCTTCCTCTCCTCTCACCCTCACCCCCTCCACTGGGCAAAGGAACCTCACTCGGGTGCATTGCCCCCAGGTGTCAGAACCCCCAAACAAGAAGACACTTAAAACATACACCCCATCCACATCACTGAGAAATAAATTTCCAGCACAGTGTTACTTTGTTTAATTATTTGTCAAAATATGTAACATGTTTTGTGTTTTGATCAATTGTATACTAATGATCATTGTAATAGCTTAATTCAGAATCAAAATGTTTACTTACTAGTACCTATAATCACAGAAAGATTTTAAATGTTTAAAATTGTTTCACTTTATAATTTTATTGAAGAGAAGTATGAGGGATCAGTAAAAGACTTTCTGGCATAAAAATATAAGAGTAGAAAATTCTGTGGGGGAAGAGAATAGAAACACAATTTCAAGGAGAAAAAAGAACTGGAATTTCTGACTCTTCAAAAAAGGGCTGCTTTGTGTATTTTTTTTTCCTAAAGCCTATGAATGGGTATTAAATTGTGATGATGTTTAGACTTCCTATGATACATTTTAAAAAGCAACTGAGTAGTCTTATTTTTAAAAATTACAGCATTTGGAATGATTTAAACTTCTGATATAAAATTTAAATGTTAACTTAAAAACATGCTAGGGAGTAAAAATATTCAAAAATGTTGGGTGTGTGTGATAAAGTATTTGAAGGCCACTGGCATAGAGTATTTGGTGTATCCCAGATGGAGCCCACTCAGCTCTGCCTAGGTCCCTGCCAGTCCTACAGCCTGGCACCGGCACCTGTCAGAATCCACCACTGGTGGCCGTGGGCATCTGTACGGTGGCTCTGGCCCTCGTCTTCATTGCCCAGAAGAGTGAGAATCCACTAGAAACAGCAGCCCACTATAACCTAAGGCAGTACCAGACACTTCTAACCTGTTATGAATTAATTCTCATAACATATCTATGATTAGGTATTCTTTTTCTTTAATAATTGAGATTTTATTGGTTGTTTTAAGGATCAGTACACAGACATTTCAATTTGTACACAATTCTTCATGTATATACTACACTAAAAATCTAAAAAACTAGATATTATGATTCTTTTCTAAACAGTTATGCCAATGACTTTCCAGTTTAATATTAGAAAACAAATTTTCTTTAAGAGGATATCAACCACCAGTATCTTCAAGTGTTAATAAGCTGCTACATCAAAATACCCACCAATTGACAATTTTCTTATACACTGTATAATCAAATTTGCAATCTTTCACAGCACATTAACACAGTTATCAAGTAAACTAGACTACCACAACCAAAAATGCTGCAGGGTACACACAATTCTTATAGAGAGAGCCAAGATCCAGGAGAGGTTTTCTTTAGGAAACAATTCTACTTTAAGTAACAATACGGGAATAGAAGCAATTTAAAATGTTCAAGGCATATTAAACGCATGACTGTGACTCCAAATTACCACTTAATGTGCTTTGCATTGTAGGATATAAAAAGTGCCTTCCCCCTTCCCCCCGCCTGGATATTAAGCTAACATCCAAGACAGTCAAAGCCTCCCATAATCCGATATCCCACTATATTCTGGTCGCAACAAAAAATAAACAACCAGCAAATGATTTCACATCTTAAAAAAAAGAATTTGTACTTTAAAAATGGAATGAGGTGGGATTCCCTCCTTCTTTAAAATGTTTCTAGAGCTAATAAAAAATTTTAATTTACAAAATGGTTGATAAAAATATTCCTCTGGATTGTACGAGAAGAGAAGGGAGAGAGACCACTGCTAAGATGCGGTATGTGATATTAATCAGACGTGGCTTCCTTCTCTCCTGCTTCAGCAGAGGCTGGCCTCACCTCATTTTTTTAGTTTCTCTGTTTTCTGCATGTAAAGCTTCTTTGGTTTCTTGGTTAGCCACTTGCGCCTGTTTTCCCTTTTGTTTGCTCTTTTTTTTTTTTTTTTTTTTGAGATTAGATTTATTTATTTATTTATTTTTTAAATTATTAAGTGAACAGTGCAAGTTAAAAACAATAGTTTCATATTTTTTCCCCACCCCCCCTTTCCCGAGTCAGCACCTTCAAGTGTTACCACTCCCCAAACGGTGCGCAATGCACTCATTGTGTAGGCATACCCCCATCCCCTCCCCCACCCCCCACCTCAGTCTGATGTCCAATTGGTGTCGTTCCCAGGTTTGTATTTAGGTGATGATCAGGGATGTTTGCTCTTTTTTGTCTGAAGATTTATCCTTTCTCGCTGCCTTTGTTGGCGTCCTTTCCACTTTGCAGGAGCAGGTTTAGCTGACAACCGCACTGATCTCTTGGGCTCTTCCTTCACCCTTCGGCTCAGCTGACCTTTCTCTTGGGCATCTTGCTGGCCAGAAGGGTGTGTGCTGGGTGCCTGCAGCTCAGCGCACTGAGAGACTTCTTGAAGTAGGGCTGCCTGGCCGCTGCTGGGACCCTTAAGTAACATTTTTCATTCTTATTCTACTCACGAGGAAACTGAGGCTTGGAGAAGTTAAGTCACAAGTCACTTGTGCAATGTCACCCGGAGAGTAGGTGGTCCATCTCCATCCCAAAAGAAAAGGCAAGCCACAGACTGGGAGATATATTTGCAAATCATCTATTTCCTAAGGAGCTTATATACAGAATAGATCAAGAACTGGGAATGCACAATGGTACAGCACTTTGGAAAACAGTGCAGTAGTATCATATAAAGTTATATGAAGAAAATGTATGTGTACACAAAGATTTGTATGTGAATGTTCATGGCAGCTTTATTTTTTATAACTAAAAACTGGAAACAACCCAAATACTCATCAACTGATGAAAGGGCAAAAAAAACTGTGGTATATCCATACCATGGAATACTACTCAGATACAAAGGAATTGAATATTAATACAGACAACAACTTGAATGAATTTACAAAGAATAATGCTAAATGAGAGAAATCAAATTACATGCAAAAGACTACATGGTTTATGAGTAATGATTCTATTCATATAAAATTCTGGAAAAGGCAAAAACTGTAGGGACAGAAAGCAGATCAGAGGTTATCTGGGGCTGGGGGCGTCTAGGGAGGCAGTTGCCTACAAAGGGGTGCAAAGAACCTTTTTAAATAGATGGAAATTATGTAAATTTTTATCACGGTTGTGGTTATACATTTGTGCACAATTACCAAAATTTGTCAAATTATACACTGAAATGGTTGAATTTTGTTTTATATTATATATTATTATATACTTTTATATTAAAGTATACCTTACTAAAAATGTGGTGCAACACCATCCAAACATAATAACAACTGATCTGTCTGATTCCATGGTCCCTGCCTTTCCCATCTTCCTACCCCCTCAGCTGTACCTAGCCTGTGTACCTCTGGAACCTCCCTCTGACCTTGAGGAAGAACCCCCTGTGCCTCTCCAGGGTCAACCCCTTTGTTCAAGATCCCATGTCTCCTCCAGCGCCAGCCACTTTGGATTCAGGGTGGGGTAGGTGAGGGTCCACCAAAAGGGTCTAAGAAAGTGGGCTGGGAGCCTGGACTCACCAGGCCTCAGACAGAGTTTAGCCAAGGACTAGCTCAAATAGGGCTGCATCACTCACTGTCTCCAACTCTGCAGTCATTTTATTTTCCACTAGGACGTTAGACTCTACCCTCCAATTTGTCCCCTGCCTGAGATCTTTTAAGGTCAGTCTAGTTTCTTACAGCCTGTTCTCACTTATGTGGGTGCCTTAAATCAAATATGGTTTCTTTCCTACAGGAATCATCAGGCTCTTTATAGAGGTCGATGGCATTGTGAATCTCTAGGGAGGAAAACTGATTACAGAGTCTCCCTGGCATATTTGACCAGCGCCCACACAACACACCTGAGGGCCTCTGCACAAAATAAGCCGGTTGTTACCATGTCTCCCAAGAGACTCCCCAGCCCCAACCCTGCCAGGTCAAACAGCAGAACCTTTCTAAAGGGGCTGAAAGACCAGAGGCTCTGCCCTCAGGGGGAAGCAACAGGTGGGCTTGAGGGAGGCAGAACTCTCTCCCACTGCCTTCTCTTGTGAATGCGCAAAGGAAGGCTTGTGAATTTGGACACCACAGCAGCTCTGGGCCCAGCCTTCTCCTGGATAACCAGGTTTGGTGAAGACCAGATGGTGTCTGAAGGGAGTATCATGCCCTCTGGAGTTGCAAGCTCAGCCCTGGATTCTACAACCCCAAGCCTCGGGTCCTTCTCTCCAAGGTCTTGGCTTTGGCCCTGAAGTCCTGCAGTCCTGGAGTCCCAGAGTCCGGCACCACCCAGTGTACCCGGCTCTCGGCAGCATCCCCACCCAGCTGCTCCTTGGCGGATGTACGGAACCCAGGAACCCAGCCCATAGCATGGAAAGCAAGCCCTGAAGTCGCAAAACCAGCTGCACAACCCTGAGCATGCCAGCTTCCTGCCCCAGGTGCCCACACCAGTCCTGACAAGGCCTGGCATGAGCCACCTCCATGGGGAAAATGAAGAGGAGGCGGAACAGGACATGAGAACACCTTCACCCTGGCCCGCCCCAAACCCCGCCTCACAGAAGGAAAGACATGAAAGAAAAAATGCCTAAACCGCTCAGCACAAGAAGGCAGGAGAGGGATGTGAACACAATCCTGGGAAGCGGAAAAGAAATAGAGGAGGTGTTTGCTTTCTCCCCCACTGCTGAGTGTCTGGAGGAAGGAAAAACGACGGTCCAGCAGAGCTTCCCACAAGCTTAGAAAATAGAGGCCCCAGACACCTCTGCGAAGGGGGCAAGGGTGAGGCCCAAAACAGGGAGGTTGGTAAGAACCTTATGCAGGGGAGCTCTCTCCAACAGCCTCTCCCTCGCCACAAGGGGAAGATCACCCCCTTACTCCATATTGCTCCCGCTGCCACTCCGGAGAGTTACCGCCTGGAGAGAATGCGGTGGGGGTGCTAATGGTGGGGTCCCGGCAGTGCTCAGGCCCCCCAACCCCGCCAGCTCCCCTTCCTCATTCCGCTCTCTAAACGCTGGCCGCCATTCTCCAGGCGGGAGATTCAGAGGATGATTCACTAGGAAACTGGCCCAAGGGAAATGACTACATGTTCTGCTACTTTGGGGTCCCCAATATCAGGGCCAGAACCCTATCCGATCCTTTTTCTGTGAGACCCGCCAAGAAACCAGCTCTGCCCCCACGCAGGGTTTCCATCAGCTGCTGAACGCCTCGTTCTGAAACAGGACCAGACAGCCAAGAACCAAAGTCATTGCAGGGGAGCCTTAACTACGAAAAACAGAGACCAAAACAAACAAACAGAAAAAAGGAACTCCAAGGAAACAGAGATAACGTGGAGATCAGAATAAGAAAACAATTTTCATTACAATTACTACTCCAGAGGGATAAGAGAAGACAATTAATTCACGTAACAAGAAGATGATGTTATAAAAAGGAACTCTAGACAAAAAAACAGCTCTTAAAAATTAAAAATGATACAAAAATATGGAAGGGTTGAAATTAAAAGGGATGGGGGAGGAAGTTTCCCAGAAAAGTTAAAGAAAAAAAGACTTACAAATTAGAGAATCATTTTGGGAGTTCTAACATCCAAATGACTAGAGTTCCAAAAGAGAGTACAGATAAATTGGAGAAAAGTAACAACAAAATCGTATAAAGGTAGAATAAAGACACTTTGAGACACAAATGGTTTTTAAAAATTTGCCTCCTGCAGATCTGTTCTTAGGAAGCTACTATACAAATAAACTCAGAAAGAGGAAGGCAAAAAATCCAGGCCGAGGAACACCAACCAGAAGAGAAGTGAGGGGATAGCCCACCACGGAGATGGAGGGAAATCTCAAGATGAAAGCTCTTTGGCAGGACCAGAGAGCAAGCTGTCCCCAGCTCTCCAGGAGGGATGCCACCTGACTGCGATGGACCCGATAGGACACCAAAGGGTCTACATTCGTTGAGGGGAATTTTAGAGTTCTGTGTGTCCATCGGGGCACAAATTAATGCTAAATACATAGAACACCAAGGAAATGAAAAATGAGACAACATTTCACTCCAATCAAGACAAAAGTTGTATAAGAAAAGAAAGTTAATTATGGCACAATATGTGATTCTGCTATCAACAATATTTACATAATCACAATAATATAAACATTGGATAGTAATTTAGGCAAAAATGCCATGTAACCATGTCAAGAGGATCGAGGAGAGAAATGTGTATGTGTGTGTGTATGTGTGTGGTGCGTAATGCTAATTTTTTATAGTAGGAAGTAGGTAGATAATACCTAAAACAGAAACATAATGAGATAGAAAAGAAAGAAGAATATTTTATAGAAATTTAAGTGTAAATACAGAATATCTAAAAGAGTTAAAGTGATTGTCTCTTTGGAATGGAGCTTAATGGAACAGGGCACTGCATTCTTGCACTGTAGACTATTTGACTGTTTTTCCTCTTTTACTGAGGCATGCTTAATATATAATAAACCACCCCTGTTTAAAGTGCAAAATTTGGTAACTCTTGCCGTATGTACACCACAATCAAAACAGTGAACATATCCAGGGCCCACACCCATTTCTTTGTGCCCTTTATGGTCCCTCGTTCCCAGGATTACTCCTGGGGGAGGACAGATGGGTGTCTGCACATCAGTCACCACCTAAGAATAGCTCAACATTTCCCGCTTTCATTTTAGTGGACCAAGGGGTCTGTGCTTCTAGTGCAGGTTCTGCAGTGTCAGCCTGGGGATGACACCTCACAGTTCAACTTGGCCTTCCGCACTCATCTTGAGAAGCACCTCCTCCAGGAAGCCTGCCATGAATGCCTTCCTGTGCCCACAGTCTCCTCCTTTAAGATGTAATGCACCATTCTATAGTGTTCTTGCCTCCTTCTCTCTGTACCCAGTAGCCTGCAAGGATGGAGACCCCCTTTGACTCATAGGGGCTGGCTCAGAGAGGGTGCTCAGGAAATGTTTGTTGATTGAATGTATGAAACACATGACAGAATAGATGCATGGAAAGATGAATGGGTGAGTGACTGCAAGGTGTTTCCCCAATGTCAATGACATAAGGCTGTTTGTGTTAAAACAAAGATGCTGTCTCTTTAAAGACCATGTGAAAGTGCAGGAGGCTGAAATGGAAGGAAATCTCAGAAATACAACTGGAGCCATTAGTCCATTCTTGGAGGATCTAGGAGATATTTGTACCAGGAAGAAACCCTGTCCCAAACATCTCTTCCCCCACTTCCCCCTCTTCCCTCCACACCCACCCTCAACCCCAGACCCAAGCCCCACCTAGGGAGCCCTGGGCTGAGCTGACCCCAGCAGCTGGGGATGTGGCTCACTAGGGGGCACTCTTCTATCACACCGGCCCTGCCCCAGCGCTAACCCTGCCTTGTGCTCTTTCCTACAAGGACTGCAAACTCAGGGTCCTCCCCATATTCCCTGCAGCCTCTTGCTGAAAGCAGAGGATATTTCCAGGCAACAGCGGCCTGTGCATCAAATCAGTACCAACTTAGTACAAGGTAGCTTTGCAGAAAAGGCTGATGTCTGGGGTTAAGTTGATGTTTCAAAACGGTCTTCCTTTATGCACTGGACTGAATGTGCCCATTCTTAAATCCCCACTCTATTCCTTCCCCAGCCTGACGGCTGCCCAGACAAAAATAAACTGTGGAGTGTGCTCCTGCAGTTATCCATTGGTTTGCCAGTATCCACTAGACACGTCTTCCATGAAGAACTGGGAATTGTGGAGGTTCTGGGCAGCCACAGACCCCAGAGAAGGAGGGGGAAGTAGGAACAGTGTCCAGAGCTCCTTCCTCATTTGCAGGAAGCATCATCCCAGCCCTGGGCACCAGATGCAAAGTGCCACAGGGGAAGGCCCAGGGCTCAAGGAGTGTGTGCAGTTTGGAAAGTTAAGGCTCCTTCATTTTTTAGGACAGCACCATCTTAGCTAAACCATTATGGGGCCAAATTTCATAAATGCTCCAACTTTGGAGGATTTAACCTCCAAAGACACAGACCCTGTGAGGCCACTTGTGCCTGATGGCACCAGGCCTGGTATGTGGGAGTGAAAGGGAGAGGGAGCAGCGGTGGAAAAAGAGGGCTGGGGGGATAAAACCTAGAGGTAGCGATGGGGTCAAAGAGGTACATCTTGGAGTAGGCAAGCCTGCTGCAGATCAAAACAGGCCCCTGTGACTGCTTACCTCTGAGTCCCAAAGAGATAGAAGGAGGAGAGGGATGCCAAACCCAGAGGGGAAAGTTGCATGTATTTTTCTTCTGTTTCTATTCTCCTCCTCTCTGCAAGGGCAGAGGGCAGGACCTCCCAGGCAGGGTCAGCAACGTCCTGCTTCCAGTGATGGCAGAGAAGGGGTGAAGAGAGGGCAGGGGGTTGCAGAAGGACAAAGAGAAGAAGGCCTTCACTTGTCTCCTCTTCTGCTCTTGGAACTAGAGAATTGGAACATCCATCCCAGTGTTCAGGCTCTTCCTGTGAATTTGCTTCCTGCCCCAAATTCTAGTAGGCTTCCTGTTCCCATAACCTGTCAAAGGGAGTGTTCAGGGGGAGCTGGAAGAGGGAATTTCACAACTAGCAGTCTTCTTTTGATGTTGCCATCTGTACCCGGGAGCCTCTCCTCCACTAATCAACCATTTGGGAAGTGAGGGGGCCCATTTCCTTCTCAGCTCCATGGGAGGGGGCTCCTAGGGTTCCACTAAGAACTTGTCTTCGTATTCTGGTTGGGTGCAGGAGAATGCAGCTGCAGGGCCAGACTGAGACCACACTCCAGACCCAGGCCCAGACCCAGGCTAAGGAGGGGCAGGGTGAGGGTGCCTAGATCCCTTGAGAAGCATGAAGCATGGTACACACCTATGATGTGGCCACAACCCTGGGAGCTGCACTCTTTAGAGCAAAGGCCTCTAACCTGGCTTACTCTGAGAACTGGGTCACCTCTGCATCTTTCCTGGGTAGGATTCCTGATCCAGCCAGCCACACTTGCATCTCAGAAGAATCATAACCCATGGTGGGAGGAGGGGAAGTAAAGAAGAAGGGGACAAGGCAGACCAAAAGAGACAAACATGGGAGGAAGAAAGCCCTGGCTCACTAGGGGAGCCTCTCTTCCCCTGCTTTAAGTGGAAGATTCATATGCAAACAGGTTGGCCGGCCCAGGGCCCCCCTGTGCACACTTGCCCTGGCACATCTGAGCTGTGGTCACCCTCTCACCCAACCACCCTGCAGAGCCAAATGTGGCTGCCAGCTCAGGCAGGCTCCACTGAGGCTCCTGGCCTGGCCCTGCCTGGGAGTCCTGCCCTCTGTCCTTGCAGAGAGGAGGAGAATAGAAACAGAAGAAAAGTACATGCAACTTTCCCCTCTGGGTTTGGCATCCCTCTCCTCCTTCTATCCCTTTGGGACTCAGAGGTAAGCAGTCACAGGGGCCTGTTTTGATCTGCAGCAGGCTTGCCTACTCCGAGATGTACCTCCCTGACTCCAGCTGCCTTGAATGGCCCCTTTCTGCAACCATCTCAGGAATGTTTGTCAAGCATTTGTCAGGTGTCCCTCCAAATACCCCTGAAAGACAGGACTATCTCATGTGGCCTTTCCCCTGATTTCGAAACCTCAGAGTGCACATGCCCACACCCACTCTCATACCTCCACCAAGTGTTTCCAGGAAGAACGCTGTCCATAAGGGAAGGCTACCTGGGGACCTCTTCCTTTACATGTCTAAAATTGCTACCTACTCTGTCTAGTTAGCACAGTAGTATACTAGCCATAGCTTCTCTTTGTGAGGTGGTCCTTGGATGGCCAAATATCCCTTAGCTTGTCACAAATAATCCATTTCCTCATTTGTCTCAGATCCAATCACTATTTGAAATGCAATATTTGGCTTCCAAGTAAACCACATGCACACACATACACACACTTTTTGGAAGAGCTTTATTAAAAATTAACAACATTTCTGGCTATTGAGCTTGTGAAGTTTTCTCGTCCCTGGTTCCCTCCAGTGAATTTGGTAACTGCAACTCCATGCTGAGGGGAGGAGGGGAAGACTGCGCAGGGGTAGAAATCAGCCCTAGCTCTCCAGGGGGACCGAAGCCACGGACCTGTTGAGAGGCCCTGTGTGGTCAGGCTCAGGAATGGCAGAGAGCTGCTGGCGGGTGGGGGAGGGCGTGTCAGGGCAGGCTTTCTGAAGAAGGGGTTTTCACTGTCACAGCCTAGTGGGAAGGTAGGAGAGGCAGGGTCCTGGGGGCAGAGGATAAGATTCCATGCAGAAGAGGAACAGCAGGAGTCACAGAAGTAGGCGCGAGGGAGGGCCCCAGGCTGTCAGGGGTGTGGGGGAAGGTGAAGAAGAGGCCCGTACAGGGAGAAGGCAGGTGGAGAGAGGGGGGCTCCCAGAGTCTGCTCTGTTCATCTAGGGACTCCAAATCTGACGGCCACAGAGGTGTTTTGAGAATGAGAAACCGAGCAGTCTAGTGGTTACCTGCCTCTCTCTCTGTAACTTTGGGAAAGCTACTTAATCTCGCTGGGCCTTGGTTTCTTCGTTTATAACACAGGGATAATAGAACTCCCTCGGGGAGTGACTGGGAGGGCTGAATCGGATGACTGGGCGGAAAGCGGACGATGGCACACCGTGCGTTCTGCGTAAAGGGCGCCGGTTACTACCTTGGGGAAGGGTTGGACAGAGCGCCTGGCGACAGGTGATTCGGTGTGGCAGGTGGGTCAAATTACCCAGATATTTCCACCCAGATTCACATTTCCTGTGGAGACAGATCATAAACGAGTTGGTGAAGGTGTTTGTAAACAAAAGTGTAATTCAAAGGTTGCCGCAGGGAGTGAAAGCAGTGGGGGTTAGGGGAGGGGCTCCGGGGCTGGAACCAGAGTTACCTCTTCGCCCGGGGCACTGTCCAAGCAGAGCGGATATGGACTCCTTTGTAGTCCTCCCCGACCCTCCTCAGTCCCCCTACAACACGCACCCGCTGGAGTCCCCTCCCACAGCAATCCCCGAGACACGCGATGTATATCCCTTGTCTCGCCGCTGGGCTTAGGGATGAAGGGCGAGGGCGAGGGCGAGGCGCGGACGCGAGTGCAGGCGGTAAGGGGCCCCCGAAGCTCCAACGGCAAAGCGGGGCGGAGTAAGGGGCCACAGCGCGGCCTCGAGGGCGCTGCGCGGCTCGGGAACGGAGCTCGGGGGCCGGCCGGGCGCCCGGCCGCAGCGCCGCCTCCCCGGAGGAAGGCGGGGGCCGGGAGGAGGGAACGGGAGGAGGCGGAGGGCGGAGGGCGGAGGAGGGCGGCGCGCTGAGAGGTTATTTGTGGTTCGCTTTGATCCGGAGGGGGAACCTGAAACTCTCACATTCCTGGCATAGCAGCCGCCTCCGGCGCGGGCCGACCCTGGGGCTGCGAGCTGGGGCGCGAACAGCCAGAGCGTCGGCGCCACAGCCAAGAGCACATCTCCGCCGCCGAGCTGAGCCGAGCCGAGCCGGGCCGTGTTGTCGGGGCCGACTGCACCGGGCACCCGCGGGCCGCAGCGGTAAGGAAGGCCGCTTGGCGCTCCGGAGCGCGCGCGAGGCCGGGAGAGACTTGCCCCAGCCGAAGCCCGAGTCTCCGCGCGGCGCGGCCCGGCCTTTCCCGGGAGTCAGAGCCCAGCGGACCGAACGTCCTCACGGGGCCCTTTCGAGGCAGCCGCAGTGCAGAGCAGGGGCCGCTCCGCCCTGGGAGCCCCGCGCCGTGCGCTTTGGGGGGCTCTCGAGGGCTCGCGGGTCCCCTGGGGCTGGGAGGGGGGGCAGACTTGGGGGAGAGCAGGGTCTGTGTTTGGGGGTGCGGGTCGAGCCGGGGGTACGGGGCTGTAGTAGCGCGGAACAGATCTGGAGGCGTCCCTTGGAGCTCCAGCTGCAAGAGCCGTGGGGGCCTATTTGGTTAGGTGGGGGTTACAGGTGTCTTTACCCCCAACTAGCCCAAGAATTCCTCTTTGTCTTCCTTGGAAAATCCTCTCTGGAGCCACGAATTGGCTCTCACTTAGAAAGAATGCAGCCTGCTGTCCAGCCCGGTGACGTCAGCGCTGGAGTATTTGGAAAACAAAGAGGGCTCGGGGGGAGGGAGGGAGGCGGACCCGCGACGCTTAAAGACCTCTCCCGGCCGCGGGCTACCCTCACCGGCTCGCCCCGGGCGCACCGTCGGCCGCGGGTGCTCTTGGTAGAGCGGGAGCCCTGGCCGGGTGCGATCCGCCTTAGAGACTCGCTGTGCTTCCTTAGGCGAGTGAGCGCCCAGGCGAAGGCCAGAGGTGTGTGCTTGGTTAGGAAAGCAGCTTTGAGAGAGCGCAGCGCGCTAGCGCAGCAGAAGGACAGAGCCGCGGTCGGAGAAGCAGATTTCAGTAACGGCTCAGCCCTTTGGTATCTGAAAGGATGTGCATCTGAGGGACTTCCCTGGGACAAATTCGCGGTGAGAGGCCTCGGACGTGTTCTTTGCTCCCAGTCCAGGCACACTGTTGGCGCGCTTGGAATCTGTCGCGAAGGCTGTGCATTCCTTCTTGCCGCTCCCCTGTCGTCTGCGGGAGTCAGCCCAGACAGTGATTAACTTAGGAAACGCCTGCAGGTGAAACTTGAGGGCGAATTGACTCTTGTTTGCTTGTTTTGCCTCTGGTAACGCTGAAGTCTTGCACTTGTACTCCTCATTGGGGAGAGGGGGTTGGTTGGGGGCCAGGAAGGGTGGGTACAAAGGTGTTCTCCATACTCATCCCCCACTCCCCAGCTCTGGGCATCTGGAATCCTGGGGGGAGAGAATGGGCTGGGAATGGCTGCTCTGCCGACATGCCAAGCCCAAACTGAGGCAGGGCACTGGGGCTAGTGTTGTGGCACATGAGGGCCACATTCCTCCCACTACCACCCCCATCCCCCATACACAGGGGACCCTGGCAGTGTGGATTTTGTTTGATTTTCGCTGAATCCCACTTAGGAGGTTTGTGTTGGAGGAGGCTGTGGAAAGGAAGCTGGGTGAGGGAGGTGGGCAGCCTTCCAGGCCATGAGCCACTGGGAGCCCAGGGTTAGAAGAGAACTTCCTTAGATATTCTCTCCCGGTGCTTTAGGTCCACAGTCCCCAGCCCGCGGCCCCAGGTCCCTGCAACCAAGGGCCTCCCCCTTTCTCCCTTACTCCTCCAGTTGGCCCAAGTCAAAATGGGCTTTCTTGATGCTGATGTCAAGAAAGATGCCGAGTGCCTATCTCCTGTGTGCCTAGAGGACCAACTAGCCCTGTGTGTGTGCAGGGAGAAATAATCATAAAATCAAAGATGTCATGCCATCCTTTCTTTTTCCTGGAGCTCCCGTGCAATTACTGTCATGCAGAGACTAGGTAACCGACCCACTAACCTTAGTGGGTAGCAATTGTTTGCCTCATCTCACAAAACCATTGTCCTATTATAGCCTTTCTTTTTTTAATCCCTATTCACCAATTCAGGTACAATTCCTCCTTCTTCCCGTTCACCTTGCAGAATGACTGCCAAGGTCATCCCATGACAGGGAGTCCCGGAGTCATTCTTTCAGCAGCCCTGCTGAAGCAGAGCCCTGGCCTGTCCTCCAGGAGCTCTTGTTCAAGGAGAGTGAGAGAAGCGGGCAGTGGGCTCAGCGGGGTAGAGGGTGGTAGGTTGATTGTGCCAAGGCCAGACTTGAGCATGCTTCATTCTTCAAATGGTCCTGGAAGCCGTTTGCCTAGGGCTTCTACTGGGCTATGTTTATTCTTTATCACCTGCCAATACACTGGGGTCTGTCCACCCCTGGACTAGAGAGCTAAGTGGTTAGATTTGAACTAGGCCTACCCTGGAGTCACTATCAGCTGTGTGATAGGTGGCTGACTGCAGGGGCCATGGTTCCTCCTGGTAGGTTGCCTTCTGGTCTGCTGGTTTGTCTTTCTTCAGGCATAGTTAAGTCTCCATGAATATCATTATAATGGTAATCATTTGCCAAGGATTTACCTCCAGCTTAAGAGCACTGCCTCTTAATTCTCAACTCCATGAGGGAGGCAGTATTCTTTGCATTTTTCTGCCAGGGAAACAGAGGCTCAGAGATTAGCTAAGCTGCCTTCATCAGTAGGTAGCAACATGGGCACTTGCACAAACTCAGCTTGTGTGAAGCGCCAGCCTTGCCCTTCACCTTCATGCTTTCAACCACACTGCAATAATAGAAAGTCCTCCCTTTCCCCATGAGCTTCTGCTGATTGCTCTTCTCTCTCTTTCTCTTGCCAGGTGCTCTGGGGCCAGGTGCTGCTGGCCATTGTCCAGGCAGGTGTGTGCAAGCCAAAGAAGCATGAGGACGCTGGAAGACTCTTCGGGGACAGTCCTCCACCGCCTCATCCAGGAGCAGCTGCGCTACGGCAACCTGACTGAGACACGCACACTGCTG
This sequence comes from Eulemur rufifrons, assembly GCF_041146395.1. Classification (NCBI taxonomy): domain Eukaryota; kingdom Metazoa; phylum Chordata; class Mammalia; order Primates; family Lemuridae; genus Eulemur; species Eulemur rufifrons. The sequence goes on from NC_090989.1 coordinate 121,420,956, forward strand.
GCCATCCAGCAGCAGGCCCTGCGGGGTGGGGCTGGAACTGGGGGCACAGGGAGCCCCCAGGCCTCCCTGGAGATCCTGGCACCTGAGGACAGTCAGGTGCTGCAACAGGCTACGAGGCAAGAGCCCCAGGGACAGGAGCACCAGGGCGGTGAGACCCATCTGGCAGAGAACACCCTCTACCGGCTATGCCCACAGCCCAGCAAGGGTGAGGAGCTGCCCACCTATGAGGAGGCCAAAGCCCACTCACAGTACTATGCAGCCCAGCAGGCCGGGCCGCGGCCACACGCTGGGGACCGGGATCCTCGCGGAGCCCAGGGAGGCAGTCGGCGACAGGATGAGGCTCTGCGGGAGCTGAGGCATGGGCATGTGCGCTCCCTGAGTGAACGGCTCATGCAGCTATCCCTGGAGAGGAACGGCGCCCGGGCCCCCAGCCACATGAGCTCCTCCCACAGCTTCCCGCAGCTGGCCCGAAGCCAGCAGGGGCCCCCACCTAGGGCCCCCCCTGCTGAGGGCCCGGAACCCCGTGGGCCCCCACCTCAGTATCCACACGTTGTGCTAGCTCATGAAACCACCACTGCTGTCACTGACCCGAGGTACCGTGTCCACGGCAGCCCGCATTTCCAGCATGCTGAAGTCAGGTAACTGCCCCCGCCTTGGTCTTTCACGCTGTTGCCTTTCTCCTAGTGCAGATCAGTCCTTGCATCAGAACTGGCAAGATCCCCACCCCACTCCCCACCAGCTCCAGAGGCTGCCTGATCTAACCCCCTCCTTCCTGACAAGGGAGAGCTAATGCCTGGAGGAGAGAGGGACTTAGCCAAAGTCGCAGAAGAAGTCAGTGGCACCTCTTGCCTTCATTCAGAGATAGATACCATTGTCTGCTTAGCTGTAGCATTCTAGTAGCTAGGAGTCCCAGAGGATATGAACTGCAGCAGGGAGTTAAAGGTTAGATTTCAGAAAGAACTTCCTAAAGACACAGTTGGGAATCATTGCCAAACTGTTTCCAAGTTAAGTAGTAAGAAGATGGGACCTCCTTCTTTGGAGGTTTTTTTTGTTTTTTTGTTTAGAAAAAGTGGACAGCTTGCTTTCTATTAATTGGGATACATTCCTACTAAGGGGAGGCCGGAAGGACCAGGGGGCCTCCTTAGAGACTTCTCTCCATCCTACACCAGGGAGGAGCTGCCCTGTCCCTACTGTTCATTTCCTTTTGTGTTTTTCTGTGTGCTCCATGTTTCTGCAGCCTGTAGTAGGAGAGGATTCTGGGTCCAGGTGAGCCCCTTTCTGTGGACTGCTGGGCCCAGGGTGGGGACTTGGAGTTCGATTCTAAGTGTGAAGGGAACCGTTAGAGGATGCAATTTGATTTACCTTTTTAAAAGGTCCCTGTGGCTACATGTAGATTATGGATTATAAGGGGCCTGAATGGAAGCAAGAAGACAGCAGAGAGGCGAAAAGCCCAGTTTGCAGAAATACAGGTTCCTAGAAATGAGGCTCCGCCTCAGGCTTCTCACCTGGCCCAGCACCCTCTCCAGAGAAGCTGACACAGCCGTCATTGCTGCATCTCGCCCCAGGGGAGTCCAGGAAACCCCACCAGAGGCGCCCAAGAAGTTTAGTCTCTTCCTCAGGTAGCCCAAGGTCACAGTCTGGCTCTCTTCGTGCCTGCTGAGTATGCGTTTAGTCGCCACTTTCCCACTGTTTGGCCTGTCCTAGGAAAGATGACTTTCCTTGCTCTCGAGAAATGGGTGACGTGATGGCATTGGTATGGAGGATAGAGGCTCGTGGGTTTTCTCCAACCTCCACCCGCTCCAAATTCCCACCTTATCTCCCTTCTCAGGGCTCGGTCAGGAAGAGTTTCGGAAGCTGAGTCGTGGTTTCTTCTTTTGGACCAGCCTTATTGAACACTGTCAGGAAAAGATAATAATCGTGGCAAGGAAGTAGCCTGCAGGAGAACAAAAGGCGGGGGGCGGGGGGTAGGAGAGGGGGAAGGGAAAGCAAGTGCAAAGGGAAAGGAGCCACTATTCTTTCTTGGAGCTAAGTCATCCCCAAAGAATGCCAGTTGTGTCTGCCTGGCCTGGTGCATGGGGGGGAGCCAGTTCTCAAAGCAACCCCAAGAATGGCCACCTTTAGCAGTGAAGGGAGAGTTTGGACACTCCCTACCTCAGGTAGCAGGAGAGGTACACCTGCCCAGCCTGTGCTTTTGGCTGATCAGATAAAGATTGTTTGTCAGGAGTTAGGGGCAGGAACTTTCCCTTTAGCCTGAGAAGACCAGGGGAGCCATAGGGGTAGGGCCAGAGGGATAGGTGGGCAGGAGTGCTGAGCTGATGGGCCCAGAAGTGGAATTAAGTTTTTATGGGCCTTCTGGGACTTGGAAAATTCTTTGCGAAACTGAAGAGTTGTGACACTGGGAGTCACAAGGCCCAGAAAGGCCCCTGGACTCCCTGTGCCTCTTGCTCTTCGTGCCTTCCCTCAACACAGCCCTGAGGGTCATGCTACCCTGGGGCCAGAGGCCAGTAGGGCATGGTCCCCCAAGCTCAGCTACTGTGGTAGGCCAGAGGCAGCCCCTACTCCCAGGAAAATCCAGCATTTGGGTCACATTTATCCTTTAACTGAGTAAGCTGAGGTCCCTACTGGGAGTGGAGGACAGGCTGCTGTTCTGGAGCATCTGCCACCTGCCCAGCAGGCCTTGTGTGGGGCGGTCCTCACAAGCCCCCCACCCCCGAATGTAGCAAAGGAGTGCCGACCCCCATGGGGCTGAGGCACTCGCTGAGGTTAAACAGCTGGAGCCAGGACTGGAACCTCTATTTGTCAGACACTGGAGCTCAGACACTTACCCTGACATCTGTCTCGCTGCCCTACCTTAACTGGAGTCTTCAAAAAATGATTCCAAGCGGGGCGGCAGAACCTAGAATAGTAGGGAGAACACCTGAGTGTGCTGCTCTGGCAGTCCTGACACTGGCGGCTCATAACAGACACAGGGTAGGTAGCTACTGGGGCCCAGCCACCGAGTGGCATTGGGGGCCTGGAAGGCTACGTGCTCAAGTCATGACAGATGCCTTGTGTTGATTAGAAATGTTAGGTTGCATTTTTTAAAGATACCTTATTTAAGCATGAGTCACTTAGGAGGCCCAGGAGTGCTCAGATTGATTCCCAAGGCCTGGCCACAGTGAGGCTGGACAAGAAGGAAGCTTCCCAGCACGAATGCCCACGGCCCTGCTGTCCGGCCCTGGAGTGTTTCAGACAGACACCACTGGGCCCTGCCTAACACACAGCGAGGCTGAGTAATTATCAGTAGTAATTTTAACAATTTATTAATTATTAATAATAATAATAATTACTTATCTTCCCAGCATGCACAGGAGGCTGCTCTGGGGTGGGAGCTGTGCAGTCTCTGAGCACTGTCTCTTCTGTTCCCCAGGATCCTGCAGGCCCAGGTGCCTCCTGTGTTCCTCCAGCAGCCGCAGCAGTACCAGTACCTGCAGCAGCCCCAGGAGCACCCTCCACCCCCACATCCAGCTGCTCTCAGCCATGGCCCCCTGGGCACCCTTGGTCCACCTGGGGTGGAAGGGCCAGTGAGCGCCCAGGCCTCCTCAGCCACCTCGGGCAGCGCCCACCTGGCCCAGATGGAGACTGTGCTGAGGGAGAATGCCAGGCTGCAGAGGGACAACGAGAGGCTGCAGAGGGAGCTGGGCAGCTCAGCAGAGAAGGCTGGCCGCATTGAGAAGGTAGGCCCTGCTGGGCGCAGAGGGACAGCAGGGGAGGGACCGCAAGGGGCGACTGGGTAGTGGACAGCCTAAGGGAAGGCAGAGGAGCCTGAAAGTCTGTGTCTGGCTGCGTTTCTCCCCCAACCCTGCTCACCACCTCCTTCACCCCTCATGCCCCCTCCAAAGCTGACTCCAGGCAGCTGGGGACCAGCCGAGAGGAGGCAGAGCAGGCCTGGAGCATGAGCAGTTGCTGCCAGTGGTGATTAGAAAGAGCCCATTCACCAGCTCGCTGCACACTCGCGCCCTTGCCCTGCACACACCCCCTCCCGTGGACACCTCCCACAGAGAGCCCTTTGTGTCCTCCACACAACAGCAAGTCTGTTCCAGGCCAGCCCTGGCCAAAGAGAAAGCCCCTCCTCTTGGAAAAAACCGAGCAACTTGTTGGAATGGCAGGCCAGTGAGGAGCACGTGCAGAACCTGCCGGCAGCCAAGTGGGAGGGGCAGCCAGGGCCGGGCTGGCCCTCTGGGTGGATGACCACGGTCAGGAGCAGATCCAGGCAAAGCAGCTCAGGCTCGGGTCTGGGGCCCCCTTCGTGAGTGAAGGTTTACCAGTGCAGTGCTAAGGTTCAGCTTTAGTAGATACCAGGCCTCCCGTGACTGTCCTGTGGTGTCCAAGATAGGTCAGACCACTCAGAATGTGGCTGAAGTCTTGTGCCCACTCCTGGCCCACTGTGCTCAGATTTCTTAACAGAAGCCAGCCAGAAGTAAAATGCTTCTTTCTGGATGTTGGGCACAGGAAAGCTGTGTTCAGTCACCCTGCAGGCACCCACTAACAGAGTACTTGGCCCTGGGCTCACTTAGTGTCAGATCCTTGGGGCAGCTACTGTGACCCTTGCTTATTAGTCCCAGCAGTCTGGTCCATCTCAGGAGGCTGCACTCTTCTGACTGTCCCACCGTAGCCACCCAGATCGTTTGCTCCTGCTTTGTATCCTTCCGTCTCGCACTTTTGCTGATAGAGAGTAGCAGATCAGCCTGCGTCACCCCCTGGGAGCCCCGCTCTTCCTTCAGCTCTGCTGTCTGCCTCTTACAGCTGGAAAGTGAAATCCAGCGGCTCTCTGAGGCCCATGAGAGCCTGACAAGAGCCTCTTCCAAGCGCGAGGCCCTGGAGAAGACCATGCGGAACAAGATGGACAGTGAAATGAGGAGGCTGCAGGACTTCAACAGGGATCTTAGAGGTGAGAGCTGGTCACACAGGGAGAGGGTTGGGGAGCATCTGCAGAGAGCTTGGGTCCTCTAGTCTAGAGGAAATTCAGAAAATCTTTTCTCTGCAAAAATAAATGTGAATTGACTCAGGAAGCCAGGCCTAGATTCCTTGGGAGTCTCCCTGATAGAGATGCTTGTCCCTGTGTTCTAGACCTAGGATTCCCTTGTGGAGCTCCCACGTGTGGCCCAGATCATGGCCCCTGATGGAGCCGGGGCTCCCCTCTGAGCCCATCCCCAGCATGAAGGATGCAACCCCACAGATAGGACTTCAGGGAAAACCCCCTGACAGGCAGCTTCCCCTGACACTAAAACATCTTTCTTTCATTTGAAACAGAGAGATTGGAATCTGCAAACCGCCGCCTGGCAAGCAAGACCCAGGAGGCCCAGGCAGGCAGTCAGGACATGGTGGCCAAGCTGCTTGCTCAGAGTGAGTAGGGGGCCCACTAAGAATCCTGGCCAGGTGTGCAGGCAGTGGGACCACTGCAGCCCCTCCGGACACGGAGGACTGGCCCTCCTTGCAGAGTAGCACTTTGGGCATAGGTTTGTAGAGTGCCTACTATATGCCCAACACTAGACTGATCTGGGGTGGGTGGGGTGGGGTGGCTTCCAAAGAAGAATAAGGTCCATATGTATTGGAAAGATCAACTGATACCCACGGGAAAGCTGGGGAGCGGTACTTTGAGGAGCTGCGGTACTGCCCATCATGCAGTGCAGGTCAGTGCACTGGGCAGTGGGGGTGCAGGTTAGCCCCGGAGATGAGTGGGGTGAAGAAGGAGGAGTCTGAGAGTTTCCCGGAGAGTTGGCTGAGGGTGCCCAGTGGGGATGTGGGAAGCTGCAAGGCATGGTGAACGTGGGCCATAACAAGGCAGCTAAGTAAAGGCACTGAGACAGCCAAAAATGCTCCCAGAGCTTAACCTGCAGGGACTTCCTAAAGAGCTCTCTAAAGGGGTTGGTCCAAGCATCCTTGAAGGGTAGATGAGTTCGTGGACTAGTCCATTGATTTGTTCATTTATTTGTTCATTAGCAGAATTGTGCTAAGCACCTGGCAGGTGTTAAGCAGAGGGTGGCAGCAGGCCCAGGAAGGTGCGACAGCTGGGAGGCCCAGAGAGGGTGAGCTTCAGGAAGGAGCAAGTTCCCACAGATTCAAGAGAACAAGGGTGTTCCTGGTCCTGGAGACTGGTGATTAGGAGGTCCCTGGTGGCCTGAGAGAGAGAGGCTCTTTGGGGATGGCAGGGGTGGTGGGTGGGCCGGGTGTGAAGGAGCAATTGAATGGCTCAAGTGGAGGGGCATGGGGTTGGGGGGTGGCGGCAAAGGGAGCCCTGCTGTGCTCAGCAGCAAAAGAGGTGAAAAGGCGCTAGCAATCAGAAGAGGCAGAGCAATTATTTACTGAGCTCCTATTGTATGCGCCTGCTGTGAGCTATAGTATGTTCTGGGTGTTTGCAGGGAAGTGGAATGGGCGTGGTTGGTGTCTGGGTAAAGGTGGCTTTGAGGAAGGAGGGGATCAAGGAAACCCCCTGTGCGTGGCGCAGATGGAAGGGGGTGACCAGAAGTGGAGGAGCAGCTTGAGGACTGAGCTCTGGCTGGCAGCACCCCTGTCCTCCTTCCAGGAGGGCTGGAAGCCCAGGGCAGGGAATGGGGGGACAGCACTGAGGGGACAGAAGGGGTGGGGCAGGAGGTAGGCGAGGCTGTCCTGGCTGGTCTCTGGGAGGGAGGTGATGGCAGTGAGCGAGAAAGGGGAGGGGCACCCCTGGGGTGCCCTTGGGAGTCTGGGGAGAAAGAATTGTTGGGAGAGGCAAATTGGGGGTATCCTGTGGAGCAGGGTGGACTTTTGAGGCCTGGCTCTGCCAAAGAAAGGAAGTCAGTCACAGGCGGGTTTCTGGGAGCCTGCAAAGGGGAGTGGGGAGGAGGCCTGGAGGCGTTTCCGCTCCCCGGGGAGTGGGCCAGCGCCTGGCTGTTCTTGGCTCCTGCTTGGAGCCATTAATCTCGCAGCTGCGGGTGACCTGGATGCCTGGCATTCCAGAGCCCTGGGCTGTTCCACTCAGGCCCGCCCTCTGCTGCTCTCTGGGGTGCTCGCTGCCTTCACCGGGCTTTGGAGGGGTGGTGAACACAAAGACTGGGAGATGAGGGGCCTCACTGGCCCTGGGCACATCCCCTCTGCACCTCCCTCTGCCTTCCTGCCATCAACGCCACTGCCCCTCCACTGGTCTCTCCCGTCCTCTTCCACTCCGACCCTGGCCACATACTTCTTGCTGAGGAGCTCTCCCCAAGATCCCACAGGTCTGTGGTTTTCTCAGGGCCCTAGTGGCTGAGGGTGACCGAGGTCTGAAGCCTCCCAGTCCCCACAGGGCCTTAGAGGTTGGACAAGCCTGCAGGAAGCTGCTGGAGGCAGAGGGCCCCTCCACCCCACTCACTGGATGTTAAGCCAGCAGAGTATGAAAAGATCAGTTGCAGTATTATTGGACTTTCCCTCCACGGCAAAGAATGAGGCCAGCCTGGGCCCAATCTTCAAAAATCCACAGTGAGCTGAGAGCTGACCTGGGTTGCCTGTGTCCTCCCTGCCCTGCCCTAGGGCCCTGAGTAAATGAATCTTTCCTTCTGCAGCCCAGGGTCCCAAGCCTTTGCTCTTCTACTCCAGAACTTACACTGCCCTGTATGATAGGTACTTGGCCATATGTGACCCAAAGATTGAAAGCAATGAATATCAAATAAAATTTAAAATTCAGATCTTTTGTCTTGCCACATTTCCAGTGCTCCATGGCCATGTATGCCTAGTGGCCACTGCATTACATGGCACGGTATAGGACAATCTCACTATGACAGAGAATCCCACTGAATCAAAGTCCTGCTCTAGAGACGGTGCCTTTGGGTTCATTGGGCTGGCCCTATAGCCCTGCCCCCTTCTTGCTCTCCAGCAAGGCAGGCAGCGACCCACTCCTCAGGGCCTTCCTGAATCCCAAGGGGCAGGTACATGGAAGGTGGATCGAAGCCTAGAGCACCAGCTAGAGGGCTCTGTGGTCTGGCTTGGGTCTTTCCCAGCCATGGGGAGAGGTCTCTTAGCAGAGTTTCTCTGGGCAATTACTAAGGTGACTTAAAAGTCAGAATAGCTGTATCCTCAGATGCACATCTCTGGACCATAGCCATTTTCATTGTGCTGCGTAGGTTGTGTTCCTTTGTGAGCCTGGTTATACACATCTCAGTGGTCCCCCTAGACCATGGAAGGAAATGTGGCAATAGGAGCCCACTTTGGGTGACCTGTAAATGCAAATGCCTCACACCACGGCCCGAAGCAGCCTGGGCCTTTGGAGCCAGGCCAACTTGGGTTCCCATTTGGCAGCACCATTTACCGTCTGTTTCCTCCCCTTTAAGTTGGAGGTCACAAATCCTATCTTGAGGGACTGGAGGTTTCAGTGGAGTAAGATGTATAAGTGCATGGCTCGTGTGGCAGCAAACAGTGGTTCTCCTCTCCCTTCCTTCATTCTCCCTCTTTAGCCTGAGCCTTTGTTTTCTCATCTGTATATGGGCATCACAGTTCCTATATGACCAGTTCCTAGTCATCATAAGGCTCAAGGGAAATTGTGGCTATGTTTTGGAAATGGTGGCACCTGGCACAAGTGGGCAGTGTTTGGGTCTGTCCCATGGCAGACTCATGTCCCAGCAGAGAGGCAGTATAGCCCAGTTGTTACTGCCAGGGTCCTGGACTTGGGCTCTGCCATTTACTTCTGACTTAACCTGAGCTTCAGTTTCCTCTCCCATGAAACGGGGTTCATAACGGTACCTAACTCCTAGTGCTTTGGAGAGGATGAGAAGCAACTGCTCATTCGGTGGTCAGCACAGAGCCCAGCAGGCAGTGGGGCCAGCCAGGGTGGTTGTCATCACTGATGGAGCCCCTTCTTTCTGCAGGCTACGAGCAGCAGCAGGAGCAGGAGAGGCTGGAGCGGGAGATGACACTGCTGCGCGGTGCCATCGAGGACCAGCGGCGGCGCGCGGAGCTGCTGGAGCAGGCTCTGGGCAACGCGCAGGGCCGGGCGGCTCGAGCCGAGGAGGAGCTGCGCAAGAAGCAGGCCTACGTGGAGAAGGTGGAGCGGCTGCAGCAGGCGCTCGGGCAGCTGCAGGCAGCCTGCGAGAAGCGGGAGCAGCTGGAGCTGCGTCTGCGGACGCGCCTGGAACAGGAACTCAAGGCCCTGCGTGCTCAGCAGGTGAGCCGGGAAGACCTGTGCAGGTGGCAGAGCCAGGGCAGCATCTGAGGATGTCCGCTTTCCTTCCTCCTCTCGGACTCCAGGGTTGGAGGTCAGGCTCAAGGACCCTGGGAGCCCCTGCTCAGATCTAGGCCACAGCCCCCTTGGAAGGTGGTGAGGGTGACTGATCTCTGGTCCAGCTTTGCTGCATGGTACCTCCCACTCACCAGCCTTGGCAGAGGCTCTGCCACTTGGCCTCTGTCCAGCCTCGGGGGACTCCTGTGCTCTGAAGCAACAGGGCTTGGTGTCCTTGATCTCTACAGAAAATAGGTCAGGAACCTGATGTAAGAGATCACCCAGCTCTTATATGGCTCCCCAAGATCAGGAGAGAAGGTAGTTGCCCAGATCCTGAGACTTTATTCTCACTTTGGACTTCTGCGTAAACAATTCTTGGTGTTTACAAACCAGACAGAGTTCGTCTCCGCTCCCAACCCTGCCCTTCCCACAGAGGTAGAGTGAGCAAAGCAGGAGCTTTGCTCACTTCTGTTCTAGTTTACACCAGTTGTCCCAGTGTAGGTATTGATGGCAACTGCTTTCCCAGTTTGGAGGGTCCTTATGCCCTTGGCCACAGGATTCAGGGCAGGGGTGTGGGGACCCGTGCTGCTTCCTCTGTCTCTGGGTGGAGGCAGGATAGGGGAGTGTGTGATATGGCGGGCAAGGATCAGTGGTCACCACACCACAAGCTTCAGCCTTGACCATGATGTTCCTTGCTCTGCAGAGACAGGCAGGCACCCCCAGTGGTGGCAGTGGCAGTGCTGGGTCCCCAGAGGTCAGCGCCCTGCGGCTGTCAGAGCAACTGCGGGAGAAGGAGGAGCAGATCCTGGCACTGGAGGCCGACATGACCAAGTGGGAGCAGAAGTATCTGGAGGAACGTGCCATGAGGCAGTTTGCCATGGACGCAGCTGCCACAGCCGCTGCTCAGCGTGACACCACTCTCATTCGACACTCCCCCCAGCCCTCACCCAGCAGCAGCTTCAATGAGGGTCTGCTCGCCGGTAGCCACAGGCATCAGGAGATGGAAAGCAGGTTCGGCATTGCAGGCCATACTGGGGGTGGTGATGGGGGTGACAGTGTCCAGTCCTTGCCCTGTTCTTGATCCCTGATAAACAGGCCCCTCTCCCCATACAGCTCAGCAATCACTCCTGCTCTGAGCTGACCCTGCATGTTTGGCACACCAAACAGTGTAAGCACGCTCTTTCCCAACCAGCTGAGTCCTTGGTTTGCCTGGAAGACTGGCTATGGGGATGTTGGATGCCGTCCAAGGCTCTGAGCCTCTACGTCCTGTCTCTGGGGCATTGCCCTCCAGGACAAGGGTTGTGCCACTCCTATCATCCAGTGACTCTACGACCCACCCCTTGCTGAGCTACCTTTGCTGGTATGAGAAGGACCCAGGGCCTCATGCACAGGTGGTTTTCAGAGCCTGGGCTCTAAGAGCATCAAGTTCCAGAGCTATGATATTTCTGAAGGCCCACTCCAGGCCCTGCTGCAAGGGCAAGAAGGTCCAGCTGGCTGTAGAGAGGGCTTTTCCTCCAGCTTGTACAAGGTGGGGGAGGGTGGAAGTCTCTGGATCTGTGGGTCTGATGATGTGGGCATGGCCTGTCACCCCTCAGGTTAAAGGTGCTCCATGCCCAGATCCTGGAGAAGGACGCAGTGATCAAGGTCCTTCAGCAACGCTCCAGGAAAGACCCTGGCAAGGCCACCCAGGGCTCCCTGCGGCCTGCTAAGTCAGTGCCGTCTGTCTTCGTGGCTGCAGCGGCAGGACCCCAGGGCTGGCAAGGGCTCTCGGCTAGTGAGCGGCAAGCAGATGCGTCTGCTCGGCTGGCTACAGGTGAGAGGAGGCTGGTGGGTAGATTATATAGAGAAGAAGTTTCTCCCAGGCATGAACATGAATTGCCAGACTGTCCTCCCAGAACTGAGGCTCATGGAAGCCAGGGATTTCTGACTCCTCTACCAGGGGAGTCAGCTTATACTAATGACCCTACAGCCCACAGCTGCCCTGTCAGTGCAAAGAGGGGTGCTCAGCCTGCCATATCCATAACATCATGCTTTGGCCCCAGCCGCTTAACTATCTAAGAAAAATGTAGCTTCCTGTGCAGATGTACCTTCTAGACAAGGCCTCTCCGCCCCTCCTTCTAAGCAGATGCCACAGAAATTCTAGAAATTTAATCTACAAAGGGTTCCACCATTCAAAACAATCCAACCTAATAGTTATTCTCATTTGAAAACAGGAGCATTTAGTCTTAAAGTTCTTGCAAATCAAGAGCAACCCACATCGCCTTGAGTCCCCAGTAGGTACAGTTAACTTAGGGTGTTCTTCATCAGGGCCACATCTTATAAGCAAAGCAGTGATCATCGACCTCCTGCTTTTCCAGCAGACAGGGTGGCCACAGAGGAGCCAGTGGCCACAGCTTCCCTCCCTGCCCATGCCAAACATGGGAGCAGAGATGGGAGCACCCAGACCGATGGCCCGCCAGATAGCACCTCTGCCTGCCTGGCACCAGAGCCCGACAGCCTTCTGGGGTGCAGCAGTGGCCAGAAGGCAGCCTCTCTGGGTAAGTCCCACTCTTCCCCCGTGCTTTGGTGCTAGGCAGGGCGGAGGGCACACTGGGGTGTGAACTGCAACACCAAGGCCGTTTCTTCGCAGGCCTGCTTTTGGTCATTGGCCACGCTCCATGGGAGCCCTGCACAGTGAGAGCGGAGCAGGGTGTCTCGCCCTTGTCAGTGTGAACATGAGGCTGATTGGATGTATGAGTAGAGGAATAGAGACAGATCCAGAATTCAGAAAGAAAGCAGCTGGGTGGGAGGCATTTTACTCCTCTTTCATAGTCTTCCTTACACATTTAATTGCTAATCTGTATATCTAAGAGAATGGAGATTGGCAAGTTTTCCTGATGGCACTCTCAAGTTAGAAGACTTTGTTTAAAAGGAGTCCAGGGAAGGAGAAATTTGAGAAGATGCCATTTCTTTTTCCATCCCCCTTTCACACTGGCCTTTGCATACTTGCCTGTGCCTCATGATCTCTGGAAACCACAGGCATGAAAAGAATGCTGCAGCCTCCCTCAGGGTTCTGCGTCCTCCCTCCAAATCCTCCAACCTGTTCAAAGTTATAAACAAATCCATCTTCTACATGGGAGGCTGGTGGTCTGGACCAGTAGCTTAGAAGGAACAGAGCATTGTGCTTGGTCAGCCAAGTTATGGGGACCTGGGGACCTGGGCAGCGGAGGTGGGAAAAGTTGGTAAGAAAGATCCTTATCTTAAAACCTCTTCAGAATTTTAAAAAACAATCTGGTAACACTCACTGGCATGTGCCTGTGTTCTTGTCTCTCTCCAGACTCTGTAGCTACATCCAGAGTCCAGGACTTACCAGACATGGTGGAGATACTGATCTGAAGGAGATGGTGCTGGGGACTCTGAGCCATTCCCTCCCCTCCTCGGCCCTCTGCCACTCTCGGCCATTCCAGCAGCCCCCTCCAGCAGCTGTTCTCCCACTTTCCCCCAACCAGACACTAGTTCCCACTGACCGTCTGGTCCCGGGAGCTCAGGAGGAGTGCTGCAGAGGAGAGGAGAGCCGTGAGACTGCCAGCACCCCAGAGGACCTGCTTCTCTGCCCACATTCCTCCCGGCCCGTGGAGAATGAGGATTCAGCCTTTACCTGTTGCCCAAGGCTTGCTGCTGGGGAGGCAACTAAAAGCTCAGAAAGGAGCTGGGCTCCCTCCCTCACCAGTTGGTACTCAGACAGGGAAGGAGGGGATATTTGGTCTGGAGGACTGATTTCCAAGGATGGCTGCCCATGGACACCAGGTGGGCTGGTTCACTAATCGAGTCAGCATGTTGTTCTCTGGCTAAGTATGGTCCAAGCCAACCTCACCTGCCCTTCAATTCCTCACTGCCTCCTTGGAATCACTAAGACTTGAATCTCTTGGGGACTACTGAGGGTGTGTATTTTGCAGAAGCCACTGCCTCACTCTCTCACTTGGTGTGGGTTAGAGGTCATCTGAGTGGGAAACTGTATAGTTTGTATATAATTCCCCTTCTTGTGGAACAGAAGATTGAGGCACGTTGGTTCGGATTTGTCTCCTCGGCTGTGCTCTCCTGTCCCTGCCGCCACAGTTCCTGAAACTCCTGACTGGCCTCCCAATTATTCCTCCTTCTCAAGTTCTTGGCCCATGGATTTTAATGCTGCTCGATTCACGGAAGATTGGCTGCCTGTTCCTCCATTTTGAGCCCCGTGTTAAATGCCCATGGGACCCCCATCGCCAGCCTCTTGAAATGACTCCACAGCTCCTGTCCCTGGGACATCCCGTCAGTTTGGTTCTAAACCCTGAGCCAGATGAAATGAGCCACCACACGTGAACATCCGCCATGCCCTCTTGTGGGCTTGGGTGGCCCTACCCAGCACCAGTTCTCTCTGAGGAAACTGGAGAAGTTGTGTTGTTCTCGTAAGTGTGTTTGTTCCCACCTGGAGGGATTGGGAGAGGGAGCTATGCTGTTGAAAACTGGCTAACGAACTAGGAGATATGACTCAAACAGTCCTCTGAATGGAGCCCGCATCCCAAAATGGCGCCCATGAGGCTGGCTCCTCACGCCGCCCAGGCCCAGCGCCCCGACACAAGGCCAGATGTTCTGGAATCGGGGTGAAGCGCCCACATGGCAGCCTGTCAACAGCAGTGACTGACTTCTAGTCTTATAGAGTCCCCCTATTCAGCCCCAGGAGCTATTGGTGGGTTTTAGCAGTTTTGTCTTTACTGTTTTTAGGTCTCCTAGGATCTTTGTTTTTTTGCCTTTATTGTTTTTAGGTTCTGTATGTGTTGTTTTATTCCCATGGTTCCTCAAGTTTCCTTTTTTAAACATTTGCATTTGCTGGACAATTGCATACTTTTTTTTAATTCCCCTACCCCTGTTTAAAGCTGAAAAAATACATTTGGTTCATGTGCATTGTTTACAAAGCAAAAAGAAAAAAAGAGGAAAAAAGGCAAAAAATATTGTGAAAGGAAAAAAACCAACTTAATATATTTTGGATTAATATTTGGTATTTCTTTTAAAGTATTTTTTGTGCTGTGAACGTTTTCTGCCAAAGACCTTGATGTCTGTCTGTATGTTTAAGTTATCGTAAATATTTAAAATGTAAACATGGCTGTTTTGTTATGCCACCCTGTACCAGGATTGCTGCTGCATTCCACTGGGTATAACAGTATTTTAATAAAAAAAATAATTAAAAGTGGTGTCTTTGCACAGGCAAGACTTTGCACTGAGGGAAAGAGGGAAGCAAAGGGAGTGTGGATTTGGGGGCCCATCCATGTCATAGTCCGAGTTCTTCAAGGACCCAAGACAAGTCCCAGGAATTTTGTGAAGCTGCATTAAGGAGAGAGTTGGAATGAGGATGTGGTTGGCTTTTTTCCAAAGAACACTTTCTTTTACAGAAAACATTTCTGGAAGGCAGGGAGGGCAGGCAGGGCCTGGCAGGTGGCAGCTCCCCCAGGTAGCTTTGTCCTAACCAGCTTTGTTTGGCTACATGCTGTGGTTATTACACCGTGGGAGTGGGTGTCCAAAGGTGGCTTTTTCCTTCCCGCATTCCTATCCTTCCCTCCCACCCAGCACACAGCGTCCTTTTCTACAACCATCCAAAGGACCAGGCACCATGCCTGCCCTCTGGCATGCACAGAGGACGTTCAAGTGTGTGGCATGTTTTGGGCACTGCCTCCCTTTGCTATACCATTACCACTCTTTCCCAATGCTCAGGAAAGCACATTGCTCCAATTTTCAAAACAAGAGAAAACCATTCTCAATCTTGCATGTTCTTGTGTCAGAAACAGTACCTGTCCTTGCTTCCCTAAGTGTATCGGGACACAGAGGTTCCCAATCAGGATGTGGCTGAGGTAGTCCACCCGCAGGCTATGGGGCATGTGATTGGAACAGCTGCCCTCCGTGGCCGTAGGTGAAGGGTCTTCAGGGCAGGTGTGGGAACTCAGCAGCCATGTTGATGAGTAACCAAGCTGGGATCCTAGAGAAGGTGTCCCTGAGCCAGCCTGCGTGCCCACAAGAATGGAATTGGGCAGATGGAAGAACTGGGAACATCCAAAGACTTTATTAGCAACTCTGCAGATGTTGATGGGCCCTAGTGAATGGACAGCTCTCCATGCAAGACTCGCCACACAGCACAATGCAAGGGGATCAAACCCATCCCATGGCCACACCTCCACCCAGCCCTCCTGCCTGCTGCCTACCATCTGCCACCTGGGCAGCATCCATGCATGCCTGCTTCCTCCCGCTGAGCCCTGGACTGGGGTTTCACTCTTGGCAAGGCTGCTCACCTGAGATGCAAGGCTGGTCCTTGGAGGCAGCCTGAACACTGGGGGTCCTGCCCCCACCTACCCCCTCATTGTTCCTCCCTGGGCCACACCAACTCACGGCTGCATTTGCTAAGACTTGGTATCCAGAACAAAATGTCAGTGCCTGTGACAGGGAGTTCCAAACAACAGCTTGGCAAAGAGGCTACTGTTCAGCTCCACCTGCACCTGCAGAGCACTGGGAGGGCAGCTCAGACCCAGGAGTGAGAAGCACCATCCACCCCAGCATCTTCAGCCAAAGCTTTCAGAGCATCAGTGCCTTCTGTGCGATCTGGTCTGTCAAAAGTCACTTTCACATTTCCTTGGCACAGACCAGAGGGGGATGAGAAATCGATCCCAATGTGCCCACACGTGTACAGGTGCATTTGTGTGTGCATGTGTGCTTGACCATGTCCCAGAGAAAGGTGTGAGGGGCACCAATGTCTTTGGGCTGTTGCCCCTGTAGCGCACCAAGCTGTTCAGCTACATGGTCACCAATGCGGCTGAGAAGCCGTTTCTCCACAGAGAAGGTGCTGAGTGGGCTGCCCAGTGCACACTGAAATGCAGCCTAACCAAGCTCCAGAAGTGCTGCAGCTGCAGGCTGTGGTGCGCTGGGCAGGCCATGGGGGAGGGAGCCCATGGCTCTGCTGGGCTCCTTGGAGGTCAAGTTTGACTTTGAGGGGCAGCCCTAACCTACCTGCCCTGCCCCACCCAGTGCAGGGCTGGGGGTGTGGCTCAAAGGGACAGCCACTGCCCCAGGGGCGGAGACCCGAGAGGCCTTCTCCTCTCTCTCACCTCTGGGTTAATTGTTAACTCCTCCCCTAGCTTGAGCATGTGCCAAGCAGCTTGGCAAAAATGTGCCAAGACAGGAGCAGCAAACTAGGGCCTGGTCACCCAGAGATAGCCAAAGCCTGAGGACCCTAGCAGGACAAGAAACTTGTTTGCAGTGCCGCTGTCTTGTCTCCTAGCACAAGTGAGGACCCAGCTGGAAAGAAGTTGTCCCTGAACAGCCCTCGCTGGGTGTTACTGACCCCTCTGGAGGTGGTGCGGAAACCCCAGCGCCGAGCAGTGCCTTTGTGGACCCGCCATGCCTGGATCCAACACATGGGAAAAATACTACAGCAGCTGAGCTCTTAGCATCCTTTTTTAAATGAGATAGAATTCACATACCACAAAATTCACTCTTTTGAAGTGTACAATTCGGTGGTGTTTTATATCACAGCATCCACTTTAAGCCAGCGGTCAACCACAGGTCATCACCACATGCCCCACCAGTGGGCTACATGAGCATGGTTAGAAGTGCTATTTGATCTGAAGCATTCACACTTGTCGGCTCCAATTTCCCAGGATGGCGCTTTGAACTTTCTATAGCAGAGTCTCCTTCCTCCCAGCCGGGATCCAGCAGCCCCAGTGCACCTCCGCTGGGCAGCAGCGAAGACACCGTCCGCTCTGAGCTGTACCTCTCCACCAGCTTGCCCCCAAGGCTGCCAGGGCGGAGGTCCTGGCCTGAGGCTTAAAAAGGAGGCCTGTGAACCCTAGCCCTGAGGCACCCGCTGTCTCCTCAAGGTTTTCTGGAGTCAAGGAGCATTGGTAGGCATGGGTCCAGTTTTGTGAGACTTGACGCCTATATAATTTGGGGGACCTTCTTTAAGGAAAAGAATGCAAAATGGTGACTACAAAATGAGGTCTAGAATTTTGGAAGGGGCTTGTTGAAGTGAGCACCCGAAGGTTCAAGCTTCGTTAACTTCACAGTAAGCATGGGTCCGTCTGGGCGTTGGGCATCGTGTCTCCCCAAAGGAATGAAGCTCTGGGAAGTGCCTGTGACTCAGGATTACCCTATTTCTCCCAGGCGAGGCTTGGATCTGGAGAACAATGGAGCAGATGGGATGGCTGCTTCTGGGTATCCACTATACCCAACCCCCTCTTGAGGCACAGGTGCCCACCAAGGGGGTCTGCAGTCCAAGTGGAGGGGTGTCACCGCAGAGGCTGGACAATAGGACTGACCAGACCACCAAGGACCAAACCTGTAGATGACATCCATTGTACCCTGCCTGTACCCACCAACTGAACCTCCTGCCCCAGCTAGAATGGGAGTGGAACATATCTGTCAGTCAGCTCTCAGGGTGCCCTGGAGACCCATGCCACTCAACCGTAGCAAGGACACAATCTCCTCTACTCTGAGGGCCTGTCTGTCAGCTTTCGATTCTGAGCCAGCCAAGTGTCATGATCTGTCCTGAGATAAATGTCTCTTGCGAGTCCAAAGGCTCCTACCTGGGGACACATTCCAGGTGTGTTGGGCAACAATGTGGTCATTTCCACGCACAGGTTTGCCTCTTCTTGCATCAATTTGGCCTACTTTTTGAGCTCCAAGAGGCCCTGCCCAGTCTCTCCTCTGAAGCCTTTGCTTGCTTAACACAATGCACTGTGGAAATCTTCACAGCCTATTGCATTAGCAGCAAAAATACTCAAATCTCAACCACAGAGGGATTAACTGCACAAACCACAGCTAAGGTTCGCCCTGAAAACTTCAATAACCTTCTTTAATTTAAAAAGAAAGAAAGGCCGGGTGAAGTGGCTCACACCTGTAATCCTAGCACTCTGGGAGGCCGAGGCTGAAGGATCGCTTGAGCTCAGGAGTTTGAGACCACACTGAGCAAGAGTGAGACCGTGTATCTACTAAAAATAGAAAAATTTAGCCAGCATGATCGCGTGCCTATAGTCCCAGCTACCTGGTAGGCTGAGGCAGGAGGATCACTTGAGCCCAGGAGTTTGAGGTTGCTGTGAGCTAGGCTGATGCCACGGCACTCTAGCCTGGGCAACAGAGCGAGACTCCAATAGATAGATAGATAGATAGACGAAAGAAAAGAAAGGAAAGAAAGAAAGAAAGGAAGGAAGGAAGGAAGGAAGGAAGAAAGAAAGAAAGAAGAAAGAAAAAGAAAAAGAAAAGAAGAAAGAAAAATAGGCCTCCTTCCCAGAGGCTTTTCTCTAAGGTTTTTTTGCCTCAGCATGGCTGACTTTTTCCTCGATTCTATTTCTCCGTAAGTGGTTATGCCATCTTGTCATTCATTCATTCATTCATTCATGTTACAGATGTTTATTGAGTGTCTGCCATGTGCCCAGAACTGTGGGCACAGAGGGTACAGTGATGGATAAGGAAAAGAATGTGTCCAAATGCCTTTCCACTGCCACCGTCGGTTTGATCTTTATACCCCATACCAAGCCAAGCGCAGGGGTGCTCAGAAGCACGGGACAAACGAGTGATCTTCACAAGGACTGGCCCCCGTCTGCCCCTCTGGCTCTGGATTCTATCAGCCTCCTGCGCTCGCGCAGCCATACACACAGCCCATGGACGGCTCTGAGAGCACCGGGGCCTCTCTCACCTCCAGGCCTTTGCACGTGCCATTCCTTCTCTCTGGAATGCCTTTCTCAAGTCTCTTTTCTCCTCCAGCTTGAGCACCACTTCCTTCCAGCAGTCTCTCCTCTCCAGCTTCCTTTATGTTCTCATAGGACTATGAGAGGGAGGAGAGCTGGGACTTGCAGACTGAAGCAACTTTTGCTAGCAGGCATTAGTCTGTGGTTCTGCTTGGGTGAGAAGGCACTGCAGGTAAGGAGATATAACTGACCTTTTCAATTATACAGGGGGTTACTCTCGACCTTGTGCTGGAGTCACAGGTGGCCCTAAACACTGCCCGGACAATGGCCACTTAGGATATTTTGACTAGGGTGCCTGAGCCCCTCCTTGTTGGCCAGACCTGTCGGCCCCTCCCCCCTCCATTCACTGGGCGAGGGAGAAGATAAAAGGAACTCTGTGGGTGGAGTCTTCGGGTCAGAGAAGGAGAAGCTGAGCCCGAGGGCTTAGGCTGAGGTGGAGAGGAGTGGATGAGCAGGTGTGTGAGCTTGGAACCGGCCCTGCTGGATGGCTGGCCCCTGAGTCAGGCCCAGGTGCTGACGGCCACGTGGGCCTGGGCCAGTCCCAGCCGTGGGAACTGCAGGAGGAACCAGAACTCCCTCCTCCCCCAGGAGAGCTGCTCCTGCCTGGCCCTGACAGCCCTGGGCTCCCTCTGGGAGCAAGCCAGGTACAGGGGCAGGAGCGGGGCAGCAGTTCCCAGCCATGCCCTATAGTATGTGGGTCACAAGAACAAATCACAGGGGTTCAGACCCAGAGCCTCCATGCAATCTCCAGATGCCAACCTCTGTCCCTTTCCCCTGAAAGCAAAGGCACCACAGTGAAGCAGGCAGTGGGGTGGTGGTGAGGTCCTTCTGGGGGATTGGAGGGTTTGTCTTCTAGCCTCTGCTCCTCCTGTTTCCAAGTTCACAGCAAAGGAGGACCTCTCCTGAGCCTCACTCTGGTCTCTACACCTGTCAGATCCCTTGAGTCAGGGCCATTGTCAAAACCCTGTGCACAGCCGCCAGGCTGGTCCATCAAGGCCTGGGGCTTGGGAACACTTGGGTCAGGACAGGTGGGTGCCCTGTGGCTGAGCCTTTGTTGCCCTCCCACCCTGTGTCCAGCCAAAGATAGCTACCCTCTCAGACCTCCTCTTGCACATGCACTCACCCAACAGATAACCATTAAACACCTACTGTGAGCCAGACACTGTTCCAGGTGCTGGGGAGCCAGTGGAAAAAAGCAGACAAAATCCCTGCACTGCGGATCTTGCATTCAAGCAGGACGGGGTGGGAGGAAGACAAACAGGAAACTAAAGAAGCCTTGTAGAGCATGGTACAGTGTTACAATACAACGATGACTTTCAAACCCTCGGTGGTGAAAGCCAGTTGATTATTTTTCCAATATACATTTGGATTTGTGGGCAATGTCAAACTGCCAGAGACTCTATAGTATCCATAGATGCTACAGCAGAAAAGTTTCCAAACACGTATTCCACATTTCTGCACTCCTGTCCTCTCGTGGTGCTGGTCTACGCTGGGCGGCAAGGTGGTAAGACCTTTGGGGGAAAACAGAGGGGGGCAAGAGTCGAAGCAAGGAAGTGGGGCTGGCGGAGAGCTGCAATTTTAAAGCGTAGTTACTGAAAAGATGATATATGAGCAAAGATTTGGAGGTTAGGGATGACCTCTGTGGATCTGAGAAAGGCACGCTGTAGATAGAAACTTCAATAAAAGGAAAGAGAGTTTATAAACATGGAATTTGACTGGTTGAAGCCTCTTTGAGGGGTGAGGGGCAGGGGCCAGAATTGAGGGAGCCTCCTAGAGGGCGATCCCTGGGAAGGGGAGGCCCCAAGGACAGCCCGCCCAGATCCTGCAGGGTCTGCCGCGCCCACAGGTGGCTTCTGCACCCTGGTGGGCCTGGGTGATCCTCAGCTGCTGAGAGCTCCATGCAGCATCTCAAAGCCCAGGCAGGGCCTTCCTGGAGCTGGTGACATCCCAAGTGGGGGCACAGCTACCTCTACCTGGGCCCACCTCCTTTCAGAACCTTCTTCCCTCATGAGCCAGCTGTCACTGCCTGATACAAGCGGCACCGGGAGTGCCAAACACAAGCCGTTCTTTTGGTAAAATGACATTGTCTGTGGTGCTCAGTGCATCTGCCTCCAGCTCTGAACACAAGAGGAACTTTTAGCCCCAGAGGTGGTTTGAGCCCCCTTCCTGTGTTCACGTAGGTGCAGGGCCATGATGGTGGGGGCATCCACCTGATTTGTTTCTGCTTCTGAGCTCAGTTGCAAGGGACATGGCACAGGGAACATGTGGCAAGATAGAGATTCTTTCCTCCACTAAATGCACTTCTGTACCTGCACATGCGCAGCCAGTTGCATCCACCCACTTTCACACCAAACACACGGACATGAAATACACTCGTGGGCTTGGCCACATGCACACTTGCCCACAAACACCCGTCATAAACCCCCAAATACATAGTATGGGCGTGTATACTCGCACACACACATATGTACATGCACATGCATAGTCTCGTGGTCCTGCACCCACAGCCACACCAAACACACCCCACCCCCCAGACACACACACATGACCCCTGAACTCACTCCCCCTGCAGGAGAGCTCTTATTCTGAGCAAACGTCCAGCATCTGCAGTGAGTGGCAGACAGGTGTATGGGACAAAGTTCACTCATGTGTCCAGGTGTCCCCACCAACACGCCCTGAAAGAGCAGGCAGCAGGCTCATCCCCTCACCACCAGGCCTTCCAGAAGGCAAGACTGGGGTGGGGTCAGGTTTGGGCAGGAGAACACTCAGAGCTCCTGGGTGCTGACTCAAGGCCAGGAGCAGACAGCCTTGTGCATTCCCGACAAGTAGGTCACCATGACAGGGAGTGCTGACCCACATGCCGGGCCCTAAGTTCAACTGGAAAAGACTTGGGGAAAACCCAGCCATCGTGGGGCGGCAGGTGTTAATAGGTGTTGCCTTTCCATACTGCTGAGTTGGGTTAGGTCTATGCAGCACTAGGGCTGGGGAGCATGTGTCAGGCACAAGCACTCTCACTGGGAGCTGCAGAGACTGAGAGAGGAAGTGGGCAGGGGCTTAGGAGGGGCCGCAGAACTGGGGAGCAAGGGTGAGGCAGTGGACACATCACTAACAGTGTTATTTCGGAACACACCTGTGTGCTAGGTGTTGTCCTGGGTGTTCTTTCTGTGTTATCTTGCAGGATACAGCCCTGCAAATTATATTTTATTGTTTCTATTTTACAGATAAGGAAACTGAGGCTCAGAAGGCTTAAATAAATTATTCTAGGTCCCCAGTTAATAAGGGCAGAGCTCAGATATGAGTCAAGGCCCATTTGACTTGAGGCTTTCAACATCTTCATGTTGACACTATAACTTGCATTTTACTCTGTCACAGGCAAGAGGATCCTAAGAAAATGTGACAACAAAATGTAACATGAATCCTCAATGAGATCCTGGAACAGAAAATGAGCCACTAGGGAAAGATTGAGGATATATAAATAAAGTATGCACTTTAGTTAATAATAGTGTATGAATATTGGCCCATTAATTGTGACAAATGTACCATACTAATAGAAAATACTAATAATAGGGAAAACTGGGTATGAGGCATACAGAAACTCTTTATACTACCTGTGTAATAATTCTACAGATCTCAAATTGTCCTAAAATAAAAACCTTATTTAAAAAAAAAAAAAAAACAGCAACTTTCATTTTTGCCAGAAGCAGGAAGCAGCAGATAACTTACGTTCCAGGGTGTAGCCTGCGTACAAGGCCTGAAGAGGCAGGGTCTCTGGAAAGTTTCTCAAGATTAGAGACCATTCTGGACTTTGTACCACTAACTTCCCATCACCTACATAACTTGAGATACAGACATTAATTGCAGGGCTGCAATCACGGCCAAGGCCACCAGAATTCCCTTCCTAAATGGGGTAGAAGGGCAGTGAAAGCAGGCAGAGCCTGGCAGGAAGGCACAGAGCTCTGGGCTTTGCGAACTGGTGGCAATTGCCAAGGCGGTGGCAAGAAGGTCTTGCTGGGCCGGCCTGCACCCCCTGCCAGTGTGGGCTGGCTAAGCAGGTCTCCTCCATTTTCTCAACTGTTCCCACAAGAATGTAGCGTTTAATGTATAAGTCTTGTACTTCTTCTGTTAAATTTATTTTTGGATATTTTATTCTTATTAATACTACTATGAATATGATTGTTTTATTCTCTTTTTTGTCTTTTTTGTCTTTTTTTTTTTTTTTTTGAGACAGAGTCTCGCTCTGTTGCCTGAATTAGAGTGCCGTGGCATCAGCCTAGCTCACAGCAACCTCAAACTCCTGGACTCAAGTGATCCTCCTGCCTCAGCCTCCCGAGTAGCTGGGACTATAGACGCTCACCACCATGCCTGACTAATTTTTTCTATTTTTATTAGAGACAGGATCTCACTCTCGCTCAGGCTGGTCTTGAACTCCTGACCTCAAGTGATCCTCCTCGGCCTCCCAGAGTGCTAGGATTATAGGTGTGAGCCACTGTGCCCGGCCTTTTTGTCTTTATTTTTAAAATTTTTAATTATTATGGATACATAATAGTTGTGCATATTTTGAGGTACATGTGATATTTTAATTCAAATATACAATATGTAATGATCAAATCAGGGTAATTAAGGTATCTTTGTTTTCTTGATTTCATTTTCTGATTGTTTAGTTCTAGTGTATGGAAATAATATTGATTTTTATATATTAATTTGTGTCTTATTACCTTGCTGAACTTGTTTGTTAGTCTAATAGTTTCTCAGTGGATTCCTTAGGATTTTCTATGTCCTCTAAGATTATGTCATCTATAAATAAGAGAGTTTTACTTCTTTCTTTCCAATCTGGGTGCCTTTTAATTAGTTTTCTTGCCTAAGTGCTCTGGCTACAACCTCCAGTGCAATGTTGAATAGAATTGGTGGAAACAAATATCCTGGCTTGTTTCTGATCTTAGGGGGAAAGTATTCAATTTTTCACCATTAAGTATGATGCTAGCTATGGGATTTTTTAAATAGTTGCCCTTGTCAGATTGAGGAAGTTCCTTTCTCTTCCTGGTTTTTTGAGTGTTTCCATCATGAAAGAGTGTTGGATTTTGTCAAATGCTTTTTCCGTATCTGTTGAAATGATCATGTGGTTTTTGTCATTAATTCTATTAATATGATGTATTCCATTGATTTCCAAATGTGAAACCAAACTTGCATTCCTGAGATAAATTCCCTTGGGTCATAGTGTATAATCCTTTATATATGTTACTGGGTTCACTTTGCTAGTATTTCATGGAGTATTTTCCCCTGGAATGTGAACCCGGGAAGGCGGAGCCACATTCGCCTGCTCACCACAGTGGCCCCAGTCCCGCTAGTAGTGCCGGGTGCAGAGAGTGCTCAGTGAGCCTCGACGAATGAATGAAAAAAATCAATCTATGAAACACAGGATCTCATGAGCTGCCAAAGAGTTCATTTGAGAAATAGTGACCATGATATTATCACAGATGTCTGAGTATCCATAATATGCATAATCCACAGAAACTGTGGAGGCAGCAGTGGTTATGAAAAACCCCAACTTAGAATGACATTCTTGCTGAGTGAGGGAGCATTGGGTGGCTGGGTCCACTATGGTAAAGAGAGTCTCACCTTAGGGCCCAAATCAAGAGGCAGAAGTTTATGGGGACTTGGGGTCTTCCCTCCACATGCAAGTCTCCCCAGCTTAAGGAAACATGGCAAGGTCTCAGAGTAGCGACATATCATCGAGGGATACTAAACACAAGACAGACAAGGGGGTGTGTTGCGGACAGCAGGGTTTTATCTGATGTGGTCTGGGTTGGGATTTCTGGACCCTGTGTCAGCCAAGCCTAGCCCTGTTGACAGGCAGAGTCTTAACACAACTTCTAAGCAGGTCCTTTAAGTTCACCCAGAAACCAGTGCTCTTAATCTGAACTCTGTGGGCTGGCATGAGGGTTAAATGAGATGATTTATGAAGACCCTTAGCATGATGCCTGGTGTAGAATAAGTGTTCAGTAAATGGGGACATGATTATTTTTATGCTAATTTTTATTATTTTTATAATTATGCAAGAAGGATATCCACAAACAGCCAGACTCCTTTGTAGCTTCATTTTATTCATAACTTTAAAAATCTGGCAGTCTCTCCCAGTAGGTGCCACTTGGGCCAATCCAAGACCCAAAGAGCATAAGGTGCCTCCCAGGAGCAGTTGGCAGGGCACGCCCCTCACCAACCACCTGGACATAGATGAAGGTTTCTTCAGGACAAGCAGGAAAGAAAGTTTTCCATTGTCTTCCTGAATAGGAGCCTTGGGGGCAAGGAGAGCTGCCCTCCCTCTCGCCCCCTCTGCCTCCCCCCACGCGTCAGGCCAGCTTTTGAATCCCACAGTATGGACAGTCCAGTCACAACACAAAGTCAGTGGCACAAGAGGGCACCGTGAGAAGAAAGCTGGACACAGCTAGAGAGCTTGGACGAAGGCCCTGCCTGCCAGCTCCAAGAGGATTCCAGGTTCTTCTCTCCCCACTTGGTGGGCGTTCCTCTCTGGTTGCTGGCATCAGGCCTCTAACTCCTTATCTCTTCCATACCAGTCTTATCACAGCAAGGCAGTAAATCCACCAAGAATGTATTTGCTGCCCTTTCAGCAACCAGGATGCTTATAGAGCTGGCCTTAGGCCCTTTCCTTCCAGGAAGCATATCAGAGCCAGCCAGGCCAGGGCCTTGGCCCGGAATCCCCCAAGACCAGGACAAGCTGTGCCCTCAGCCCAGGTGGGAGCTGAGCACCTTCTGTAGGACCAGATCCCAGATCGCTTCACAGACTCCTCACCAGTGGTGTGGTCCAGCAAGGCCACAGCCAGAGTCGACTGAGACCTTGAAGGAAATTGAAAAGAACAGTTGGCAAAGTAGAAGAACTGGGGCACCAGGGAACCAAAAGGGCCTATGCAGGGGGAAGAAGGATGGGGCCTGGAAAGGCCACAGGACTGGCAACTGCAAGGCCACAAGTGCCTGTCCAGAGCAGACTTTCATAGCTAGAGAAGGTGCCGGGGTTGTCTGTCCAAGAATGTTCATTGCAGCATTGTTTATAAAAGTGAACAATAGAAAATAACTTCCAGGTACAGACACAGGAGACAAACAAATTGTGTCTCAGCCATGCACAGGCAAAAAACTGTTAGCTCATGGGCATTATTTGGCTTTTAAGAAAAATAGGATTACTTGCTAACATTAAAAAGATTGAAAAGTTTTATGGAACAAATATTCAGATGTCTAGCTTCTCTTGAACACCAGAAACTCTGAGGCTGGGCGCGGTGGCTCACCATCTGTAATCCTAGCACTCTGGGAGGCTGAGGCAGGTGGATCGCTCAAGGTCAGGAGTTCGAGACCAGCCTGAGCAAGAGGGAGACCCCATCTCTACTAAAAATAGAAAGAAATTATCTTTCTAACTAATCTCCAACTAAAAAATATATATAGAGAAAAAATTAGCCGGGCATGGTGGCGCAGGCCTGTAGTCCCAGCTACTTGGGAGGCTGAGGCAGGAGGATAGCTTAAGCCCAGGAGTTTGAGGTTGCTGTGAGCTAGGCTGACGCCACGGCACTCACTCTAGCCCGGGCAACAGAGCGAGACTCTGTCTCAAAAAAAAAAAAAGAAAGAAAGAAAGAAAGAAACTCTGGCAACACTAGACACTCATTTCCACTTGGCATGACTTTGGCTGGAGAAAGAAGTGGCTGCCTCCTTCAAATGCTTCTGCCTGGCCAAAGGCATTCATGTGTTCTCATGTCGGTCTCCAACAGCTTTGGGTGTAGATCTTTTCTGCATATTATTCCCTGTGCCTAGAGCATTCTCCTCCTCACCCTCAACTGTTTGCTCTGATAAGTACTTTTGATCCTTCAGAAATTAGCATAAATATTACCTCCTTAGGGAAGATTTCCCTGACTACCCTATACTGAGTTAGGTCACCCTGTTTGGTGTTTTCATTGCTTCCTTGTAAAATTCTTCACTACTGTCACTAAAGAAGTATTTGTGACAACTCTCCCTTATGGGAGTGTTCCACTTAATAAATGTATAAGGAATGAGGAAATACAAAATCACCATTGGAACACCAGATCTCTGAAGGCAAGATCCACCCATGGATATTAAACTTAGTAGGTGAAAGTTTGAGAAACAAGATATTTACATATTCTCAAGATATTCTCCCCAAGTACATCACAAAGGGAGAAACAGTAACTTCAGAGTGGACAAACCCGGCAGATTTCACCTTAACCACGTGGCCACAGCTAATATCCCAGTAATAAGACACATGGACATAATGCACCCCAGTTTCAATGCACTGAGGAGGGCACATCGCTTCTGTGGATCCTTCCCAGTAAAGCATAACCTCAATCTAGTTATGAAAAAACATCATACAAACCCAAACTGAGGAACATTCTACAAAATAGTTGATCACTACTCAAAAAGTCTTAAAGTTGTGAAAGACTGAGGAATGGTCACAGATTGGAGGAGATTAAGGAAACCCAAGGCAACCCAATACAGTGTGAAACACAGGGTCAGATCCTAGACCAGGAAACAAAAGTAGAAAAGAAAGTCTGTACTGAATAGCATTGTACCAATGTTAATGTTTTAGTTTCCGTGATTGTCATGCCGTAGAGTTACATGAGACGTTAATCTCAGGAGAAGCTGGGGGAAAAGTATATGAGAGTATATGAAGAGTATATGAGAACTCTCTGCATCATTTTTGCAACTCTTTTGTAAGTCTAAAATGATCTTAAATTTTAAAAATCAAAAAGGTATGTGTATGATTATTTACTGGATGCCTGTGTCCCCTGTGAGGCTAGGAGCTTCATGAGGACAGGCACTATGAATGCATTATCTTTTCGTCATTGCGCCCTGGCATTATGTGAAGGACCTGACACGTGGTGGGAATTCAATGAGTATGTGCTGAATAAGCAGATTCAAAGTTACTGGCATTGAAAAATGTCCGTGGCCTACTATTAAGTGAAAGGCATAGGACACAAAACAGCACAATGGGCTTAACAGTATGATCCCTTTTTTTGTTTTAAAAAATGATATGTCAATACTTGTATAAATGACAAGACTGTAAGGCTTTAAAAACGAAATGTTGACAGTGGCTATCCCTGGAAGATAAAGTTGTCAGCGATTTTTTTTCTTTTTCCTTTCCTACATTTTCTTTCTTTTCTTTTCTTTTCTTTTCTTTTCTTTTCTTTTTTTTTTTTTTTTTTTTTTGCCAGAGACAGGGTCTCACTCTGTCGCCCAGTCTGGAGTGCAGTGGCACGAGTATAGCTCACTGCAACCTCAAACTCCAGGGCTGAAGTGATCCTCCTGCCTCAACCTCCTGAGTAGCTAGGACTACAGGAGTGTGCCACCATGACCAGCTAATTCTTTTTCTTTCTTTCTTTCTTTCTTTCTTTCTTTCTTTTTTTTTTTTTGGTAGTGATGGGGTCTCACTATGTTACCCAGGTTCATCTTCAACTCCTGGTCCCCAGTGATCCTCCTGCTTCAGCCTCCCAAGTGCTGGGATTACAGGGATGAGCCACCATGCCCAGGCCATTTTCTAAGCATAAAGTTTCATAAACTACTTGGATATGCAAACAACGTGTATGCACACACACCATTCATTTCAAAGAAAGCCCTAAGCACTGTGCCTGGGTTCCTGTGTGTGCTCAAACCTGGAGCCAGGCACTGAGGGCTGGGCAGAAGATGTAGATGTCTGAGCCCTGGGAAACTGCGACCCAGCAGCCTTGTGCCTATAGCCAGTACAGGGGTGAGGTGCTGGGGGGGGGGGGGTGGTTAATTCCCCTCTGCTTCTCAGCGTCTCCATTCAGCCCATTAGCATTCTCTGAGCAAAACTTCTGAAATAGTGAATTCATTTCCTAGGGCTTCCATAACAAATTACCACAAACTGGATGGTTTAAAACAATAGGAATTTACTCTCTCTCAGTTTTGGTGCCTAGCACTCTGAAATCAAAGTGTTGGCAGGGCCATGCTCCTGCTGAAGGCACCAGGAGAGAATTCTTCCTTGCTTCCTCCTGGTTTCTGGTGGCTCCTGGAAATCCTCAACATTCCTTTGCTTACAGCTGAATCACCTCAATCTCTACCTCTGTCATCACATGGCCTTATTCCCTGTATCTCTTTGTGTCTCTGTATCCAAATCTCTCCCTCCTTTTTCTTATAAATACATAAGTCATTGGATTTATGTCTTAATCCAGTATGACTTCATCTTAACTTGATTACATCTGCAAAGACCCTCTTTCCAAATAAGGTCACGTTCACAGGTATGAGAGACTAGGATTTGAACATATTTTGGGGGAAGAGATAATTCAACCTACTATAACCAGGAACTTTCCTGTACATATTTTCTTTTTTTTTCTTTGAGACAGAGTCTCGCTCTGTTGCCCAGGCCAGAGTGAGTGCCGTGGCATCAGCCCAGCTCACAGCAACCTCAAACTCCTGGGCTCAAGAGATCTTCCTGCCTCAGCCTCCCGAGTAGCTGGTACTATAGGCATGCGCCACCATGCCTGGCTAATTTTTTCTATCTATGTTTTAAGTTGGCCAGCTAATTTCTTTCTATATTTTTTTAGTAGAGACAGGGTCTCGCTCTTGCTCAGGCTGGTCTTGAACTCCTGAGCTCAAACGATCTGCCCACCTCAGCCTCCCAGAGTGCTAGGATTACAGGCGTGAGCCACCGTGCCCGGCCCCTGTACATATTTTCTATTACTGTGTAACACACCACTTCAAAATTTGACTGTTTAAAACAATGGTTTTATTTGCTCACAATTCTGTGAGTCAGCAATTAGGGCTGGTCTCAACTGACAGATTCTTCTGCTAGTCTCACCTTGGTTATTAGTGTGGCTGAAGTCTTCTGGTGGCTTGACTGGGGCTGGAAGGTCCAAGATGATCTTGGTTCTGACTGCTGGTTCTGGCTGTAGTCAGTCAGTTTAGTGAGCCTCAGCTGGGATGGCACTTGTGTACTCCATGTGGTCACTCATGCTCCATTAGGCTAGCCCAGGCATGTTCACAAGCAGCTCAGCAGATGCTAACAGGACAAGAGCGAACGCTGTAAGGCTTCTTGAGGACTAGGCTGCTGCATTCTAGTGGTCAAGCCAGTCACAGGCAAGAGATCAGGAAATAGACTCAACCTCTTCATGGAAGAAGCAGCTGTATGTTCTGACGTGCAGCAAAGGGGCATGCACATAGGAATAGGAGGAGCTACTGTGGCCATCTTTGCAAACAATCTATCATAGACCTCAAGTTCTGGGAGGATAAGATAGACAGACCTAGACATTGACCTTAAGAAGCAAGTCTAGCAGCTGACTACAATGCACTGGAGAAAGTGCCCTGTGTCAGAGTAAAGATATGGGAGAAAGCAGTGAACTCCCTGGTGTGTGTGGCAGAGAGAGTAGGAAGTGAAAACTCAGCTTCCCACTTGCCCTCTAACTCCCAGGTCAAAGGCCCTCTCATCTGTGTCTGGTTCTGGATAATGACTCCCATGTCCTGGGCCCTTATGGCTCCAGTCACAAGCCAAGATAATCACTGTGGAGGATCACAGTCTAACCCTAAAGCAAGGATGGCATGATCTCAAATGCTATGTTCTCACATACAGTGCTGACTGAGGCAAGAGAAGATTTTCCAACAAGAGAGTTGGTGCAGAAATGGGCTTAGAGATAACCCTTGGCAGAGTTCCTTTTCTCCTTCACAGGTGGACACTTACCCTTTTCTCCAGTAACTGCTCAGGAGAGGTCTAGCTGCCCACACTTATGTGGGAGGAAAACCTCTAAGCACGCACATCTAATATGCCTTCTGGAGGTGAAATCCTGGCTGCATTTATTCACTGCGTGCCTTTGAGCCTCTTTACTTATCTGTGAGACGTGGGCTCATAGAGCTTTTGTGAGAACAGATGAGAATGATTTGCAAACATTCCAGAAGTTGTAGCATTGTCTGTAAGGACACGTATAGCTCCTGGCTCACTCATTTACTCATTTGTTGACTCATGTAGGGTTTCACTCTGTTTTGTCTGCCCAGAGCAGCATCCTCCTTCTGCTAGGATCCACTCTTCACTCTTTTCCAACCACGAGCTTTGAATGGGAACTGCCATCTTCTTAGATACCCTCCTCAAAGAGGTTGGTCCAAGGGTGGGCAACTGGCTCAAGCTGAGTCAATTAGCATTCTTCCCTGGGACTTGTCAATGTGAGGATGTAAACCCTGTGGATTTGGAACCAGAAAGCTCTGGAGCCAGTCATGGTCCAGTCCTTTGCTGTGGCGAGGAATCAGAGCAGGGGCAGAAGATGCAAGTGAGTTCTGGTGCTGTCAGTTCTTGGTTCAAGCTGTCTCACAGGCCCACCCCCACCCTTCTCTTCCTGAAGTTATGAGGCCTTTCTCAAGGACCCTTCCTTGTGCCTAAGCTTGTAACCAAAGGAATCTTGACTAAGACAGTTGATTTGCTCAATGTTTATTGAGCAATTCCATCTGCCAAGCCCTGGAGATACAACAGAGAAGCCATGGATCCTTTCCTGTGAAAGGGAAAAAGAGTGGCAGGGTGATGGGGGCTGCCACAGTCACAGCACAGAGCAGGCATGCTCCACTTTGCTTAGAGGAGTCTGCAAAGGCCTCATAGGAGGAGGTGCCTACCTCAAGCCCTAGGTCTGTTGGTGAGTCTCCCTGGTGGGGAGTGGGATGTGGGAGGGGTCATGGGGGACATTTTAGACAAAGCCTTAACAGCTTGTACAAAAGCACAGGCCGTGGATTGACACAGCCCTGCTAGGAAGCAGAAGCGACTTCTGGGGCTGGGGCTCAGGTGGAAAAGAAAGCAGGGTTAGATCAGAAGGGCCTTGTGGACCAGGCTTGAGAGCATGATGGTAGTGGGCATTTACTGAGAAGCTGGGTGCATCCAGGTTATCATACCTATAGGAGGAGGTGCACCAGGCGAGGCTCAGGCACTGGTAGAACTGCTGACAGCGTACTAGGGTGGTTACCTAGTTTCTACCTACAACCTTCACCCTGCACCTTGGGACGCTCACCTGGCGGTGCTCAGCAGGTGAGAATGGAGCTCAGCCTCCAGAAGCACCCTCATGTCTGGGCTCTGTCATCAGGACCGTGGGGCAGGCCAGCCCCTCTGCACATTCTGGCTGCCCTGCTCAGCAGGAGTCATGGGCTGGCAGGCCCATGGTAGGCTGGCTTTGCTGTAGGTACCCTGCCCTCTGCTACCACTAGAGCCTGGAGCAGGCTGCCCCGGCAACAAACATACATGCTCACAATTTAAAAAGCAGCAACAACAGATGAGCCCTTTGGTTCAGACAGGAGGGAGGCAGAGAATTTAGAGGGGGGACCTCCATGGAGGCTCCCTCAGCTGCCTAGGACCAGAGGGGTGGCAGGGGTCAGAAAGAAGGGGTCAGAGCCCTTCTTTCCTCAAGCCATCTGTGAGTCACAGGCAGCATGCTAGGAGCTGAGTACACCAGGCAGAAGGGGCAGCCAAGGGGTCAGCCCACATGGAGCCCATGATGGGGACACAAGAGCAGGTGGTCAGCTCAAGGCATGTGTACCCAAAGCTGTGTACCCAAGATCA
This sequence comes from Eulemur rufifrons, assembly GCF_041146395.1. Lineage (NCBI taxonomy): Eukaryota > Metazoa > Chordata > Mammalia > Primates > Lemuridae > Eulemur > Eulemur rufifrons. Next base: position 121,453,462 of record NC_090989.1, read on the forward strand.
GTGAGCACCACAGAGGCCATTAGGAGACGGTGAGCAGATAAGGGGCTGAGCTCAAACAGCCAGGGAGTCCGCAAAAGTTCAAATACATCTTCCAAATGCTCTGCCACACAGAACTCTGTTTGCCCACCCAGCCTCCACAGCACCTTGCTCTGCCTCCTGCAGTAATGGATATCATGACGTTGTAAATTATTTGCCCACTGGGCTGTGAGAGCCCTGAGGTCAGGGCCCGGCTTGCCCACACTGCCGCCCCAGCCCCAGCCCAGGCCTGGTGTCGGGCAGAGCTGGGAGTGGGAGCTGCTAGACAATAGACAACCACTGGAGGAGCTTTGACGAGGACTTTAGGGAGAGCTGGCAGTGGGTATTGGGGCCAAGACGGCGCCAGAGACTAGAGGATGGGATCTCAGGAAAAGGGCCACAGGACACACAGCAAGCTCAGATCAGGAAACCTTGATCTGAGACAAGCTCAGGGAGAGGGGAGGGACAAGTAGAACCAGGCTACCCGCCAGGAGTGTCTCAGCCGAAGAGGCCAAGAGCAGGGAGGGCAGAGATGCAGGGAGGTGACGGCTCTGGCGTGGGAGGAACCCACAGGTGAGGGGACCCAGGGCAGAGAATAGGGACCCAGGGGCCCGGGCCCCATAGAAGAGCCCTAATGTGCATGACTCGAAAGCTCGCAGCACCCGTCTGGACAGCTCTGTAATGCCCACGTGACCCAGGCCCCGCACTCAGGCTCAGTAAACCCCCAGGAGAGGGGTGCCCAGGACCCACACTCAGGAGGGCTGGGCATGCTGGTGCTTGGCAGAGCAGGGTGCACCCTGCAATCAGACTGGTGAGCACGCAGAAGCCTGCAGGCTGAGAAGGGCATTCTGCGCAGAGGCTGTTACGATGGCATCCTCAGTGACTTGTCAGGAGTGTTGCATCTGGGCACAGGCCGTGCACTGGGCTGGCAGGGGAGAGGCAGGAGCTCTGGGGCTGCAGGCAGGGAGGGGCTTCCAGCCGGGACGGGGGCCAGAGTCACTCTGCTTCTGGAACAGCAAGTGGAGGGTGAGCAGGACTTAGCTGGGTGCCAGGGTTGCCTTTGAATCTCACAGCTAAGCACTCAAGTGCTCGGGACAGAGGCAAATGGAAAGTGATTCACCAGGTGGAGAGGAATGAGAGGTAAGGCTGGAGGGGGCTCAAGACCATCCCAAAGGGCCAAGGAGGCTGAAGCCAGAGCTGAATGCTATCCTGATTGCCTGCAGGACACCAAGGACGAGTTGCAAGCAGGGAGTGGCGAGGGCAGGTTAGCTAATTTGGAAGAACTGTGGCCTCACCCTGTCTGCCCCACCATGCCCCACTCCCAGGCCCACAGTGCTATGCACCGTGGTATTTCTTTGGCAGCTGTGGCCTCGAGCTCCCAGCAGTGACCCACAGAAGGGCTGGAGAAGACAGCAAGGGGCAGGAGCAGGCCAGTTGCCCATGGGCAGCTCCACCCCGGGGGCACCCACTGCAGCAGACCCAGACTCCAGGGCACAGGAGAAAGCACAACCACTCTGGTCTCACCCAGAAGAGGTCCTCTTTAGGAGCCCCTGGGCTTCTCACGGCACCGAGCCCGGCCTGCCAGCCTCTCCCTCCCTGCCTGGCCCTCCCAGCCCTGGCTTCCCGTTGGGCTGGTCTGGCCAAGCTAGAAGGCCTCAGGGCCACATTTTGGGCCCTGCCCTCACCTGTACCTGTGTCAGTGCTGCTGCCCCCCTCCCACCTCAGGCTTCAGGAGGGAGCCACCCTGGGCCCTGGCTCCTCACCAGCTACTCAGGGCTGCCCTGTCACCATCGCCTGTCAGGCAGTCTGGGCTGGGCTATGCTTCTGAGCTCTGTCCTCCCTCGTCCCTGTCACTGCCCAGCTCAGCATCTGCCAGGGTTGCCCAGGTTCCCAGGACCCGCCTCAGCTGAGGGCCACACCTCTGCACAGCTCCACCCGTGCAAGGGTGGGGGGTGGGAGGATCCCCTTGTGCAGGCACCCTGCCACCCCTCACTGGCTTCTTCCCCGTGACCAGGCCCAGCCACAGTCTGCAGCACTTCCCCTGTGCTCCTACCATCTGGGACTTGGGGACAGGTGATTCATCACGTTCAGCAGCGGGAGGATGATGCAATCCTCAGTTCCCCACAGGAGGAGGGAGGGAGAGGACACCAGGAACAGGTCCAGAGGGGCGAGAGGGAGCCGGGAATCACATGCCCAAACCCTGTCTCCAGCATCTCAGGGCACAGACGGCGCAGCAGCTCTGACTTGGAGCAGCTCGAGCTAGCTGGAGGCAGATGACAGAAACTGACAATGTGTGGAGCAGGTATTTATGATGTACGAAGCAGACATTCCACGCGAACACAGAAACTCGTGATCTGGGGGGAGCCAGAAAACCTCCCAGAGCGAGAGCACCTCAGCTGTCTCTCCGGCTGAGGCCTGCAGTTGAGCTGTCTGTTAAAGCAGGAGGGAGTGCGGGAGGAGGATAGGCCAGGGCGAGACGACTGAGAACAAGGTGCGGGGGAAACAGCAGAAATTCTGTGTGGCTGCAGAGCGGAGGGCCAGCTGGTACAAGGTGGGCCTGGAGAGAGGGCCACCAGCATAGCGTGGTCCCCAGGAAATGCCCGCTGCCTGGAGGGGGGCTTTTCGGTCAGATGTCCATGGGCTGGGTAGGGGGATACGGCTCCTGCCAGGGCTCCTGGGCATGTGACCCAGAATAATGCCCTCCAAACTGCTCACTGCCGCTGCTGTCCCCTGAACCCTGCACCATAACCACATGGTTAGAGCCACAGGAGTGTCCTATGCGAGCTAGTTTCTCTTCCTGGGACCACTAGCCAGACCTGTACCTCACTCTCACTGACCACATAAGGAACTTACTTTGCAAATAGCTGTCTGAGGTTCGGAGCAGCCAGGGAACTTGACCGAAGTCAGGCGGCACATCAGGCACAGAGGAGGTTCAAGCTTGTCAAATACCAAAGCTCTGGGCAATGTTAATAGTTGTCACATGCGTCACACACGTACACAACAGATTCCCTGGTTACATAAACTTGGGAAGTGCTGGGTTTGATCAACTCAAACAGGTACTTTCCTGCAGGACTTTTCAGAGCCTTTAATGTGCTAGTGGATGAGAGGCATATATAGCATGGAGACGTGCATCTGGCCACGGACTCCTTTTGTCCCTGATAGAGTTACTATCTTCAAGGAGCCCACTCTGGGGCCTGCTGAACTGGACTGCGGGGTTAGAGACAGGATTTCGGAAGCCTCCGTGCTTTACGTTGTTTGTATGTTGACTTTAGCACTGTCCTTCTCTGCTTTTCCCTTGCATTTGGGAGTGTGGTTTTCATCGGAGGTTTTATTGAGCTTGGGTGAAAGAGAATGGGGAAGCCAAGCTCCTCTGACCTCCAGCCTACACAGGAGACTTCTCCATTCCATGCACGTTGCCTGAGGCCTGGATCTCCTGTGTTGATGTGTCTGTGGTTCAGGAAACCACACTCCCAGACAAAAGAGCCACTCTGCCACTCCAGGTCACCAAGGGCACCAGCGCGTTAGGGGAAGGCTTCCAGGAAGTGGTAGCATTTTGTCCTGAGGAACAGGCGTGAGAAGCGCAAAGGGCAAGGGCAGAGGCACAAAGGCAGGAGCCACAGTGATGGGAAACGCAAGGCCATGGCGGCCGGGGCTTGGGAGAAACCAGGAAAGCAAACTGGTACTGGCGGTGGAGGCCTCGTAGGTGACAAGGGATTTGGACTTGGATCTGGGGGTACCAGAACCACCGAAGGTGCTTGAGACAAGAATGACTTGATCAAATCCACAAGCAATTCCAGCCTGGATTCTTTCCCAGCAGAAGAGATTCCTGGCATTCCTTCCTCCCTGTGGGCTCCTGTCTCACTCCTGCGGCAGTGTGCCAGCTCTGACCCAGCCCAGGCCACCTCCTGCCTCAACTTCCCTCCCTACAGCTTCTTGGCCTGCCATCTCTGTCACCTCCGTGCCCCTGTGGGCCCCTATGGACAGCCTCACACTGCACTAGCCGAGAACCCTGCATGGGGCTATTTCCACCATTCTTGCCCTCACTGCAGACTCCTCGGCTGAGCCATCTGCATCCACCGGGGACTGCCCTAGTGCCTTTAAAGAAAGGTGGTGGCTCTGGGGCACCAAGCAATGGCTGGGGCCTCGGGAAAATGTTGGCAGGTGGCCCCCCTACTCCAGAGAACACAGGATAGCACTCTCTCCTTGGCGCAGTCTGCCCTCCGTCCCAGCTTTCCTGGAGCCCACACCTGGTCCCTGGGAAAGGGGCACACCACCCAGGCCAAAGACTGGCCCGTCGGGGCCCCCTGACCAGGATGCTGGACACTCAGTTTCACTCCCAATAGGCAGGTGCCAAAAGCTGCCTGGGGACAGAGGTGGAGACAGAAGAAAGGGGCCTGACTGAGGGCATCAAACTGCAGTGACCTGCTGCTGCCCCACCCCTGCCTTGGAACCTTAGGACAGAGAAGGATCCGGATGGCTGGGCTCAGGCCGCTGCCCCCTCTGCCTTCTGGGCAGGGCTGGGACAGGACTGGCTGCCTCCAGGGCCCTGACTGACACATCCTGTCCTTTGATATGGTCCTTTGGCCTCAGAGAGGTGGCTTTTCCCATCTCTGCTGGGATTCCGGGGGTGAGGTTACTGTGGGCAGCCCATGGTGGCCTCGAGAACTTGCTCTCCAGGTCTCTAGGCCCTCTTTCTACGCAAGCACCACCCCTCCTGACATGCCGTAACACTCTCTCCTGGAAATTCTCTCGCCCTTGATTTCCATGAAGGGTCAGAAGCCTTGGAACCTTGTGAATCTGCTGTCTCATTCCCTGCTGGCATGTTAGGTATTTTTACAATTGTTCTGAAACCCCATTATCTCACCCTTCTGAACAGGCTCAGTGTCTCGTGCTGACTGAATACGTGACTGGCCACCAACCGTCCCCTGCTGGCCTCACTCTCGGGGATGTCAGAGAGCTGGGCGGCGGCTCCACGAAGCCCACTTCTCTGGCTGCGACACACGCCCTGCTCCTGAGGCTGGGGCCGTGGGAAAAGCACAGTGATATCAAAAATAGAAAGAACAGTTTTGGCCACACAGGATACTTGTAAACACTGACTGATGTTTCAGAGAAATGCAAAAGTAAAATTATAAAGTGGATGAGCTGGGAGGAGCTCAGAGATTCATTTTACTCATTCTCTCCAGCCAGCTCTTCCGACAGGTGTACTTTTACACTTACCTGTGCAATTATTTGCTTAATTCATTCAACAAGTATTTATTGAGCACCCACTATAGGCCAGTGTTGCCCTAGTGCTTAGGCTGCCTCGTGGGAGTGGTGTGGGGCAGAGGAACATAGACAATGGAGTTATAAATCAGAAAAGGACAGAAAATGTGGAAGGTGCTAAGTGCTGGGGAAAACCAAAGCATAAGATCAGGTAAAGCATTGCTGGGGCGAGGGGGCAGGTTGTAGCCACAACAGAGTGAGCAGAGGGGGCCTCTGGGGTGAGCATTCCAGAAGGGGCAGCCAGAACCCAGGCCTGCCAGAGGATCTGGCCGGAGCCCGCAGCTGGAGCAGGCAGGGGGAGGTACTGGGCCCGGTCACTGGCGCACTGGAAGGACTTTGGCTTCTATGAGAATGCAGTGGGAGCACTGCAGGGAAGGGGAGTGGCGTCCTGTGAGAGCCCCAGGGGGGCAGGGCCAGTCTGCAACTCCATGCCTAGCACAGGGCCTGGCACCTGGCAAGGGCTCAGAAATTCCAATGGAGTGAATGAACGGATGAACAAATCCAAGAGGGGGACTGTGCCCACACCTTCCCGGAGAGACAGGACTGTAGGCACATCTGGACAGATTTCCAATCTGGTCATCGTATCTGGACCAGAGATTCACGTCCATATCAGCTGGGGAGCTTTTCAAAATCCTCACCCCCAGATGCCTTCTCCACAGTCTTAATTCTCAGGTTGGAACAGGGGAGGGTCCTGGCTGGGCCCGCACGGGTACGCGGCTCTCAGGCATGCCCACTCCACTCCCCGGTGAGGAACATCACTCTGGACCTTCTTGGACACTGCCAAGTACTCAGCACCTGGCACCATATCCAGCCCCAGGGCACGTATTTAGTGAATGAACAAATGTTTGTTGACTGAATTCATGGGTGTATAAAGGCATGGACAGAGCTAATGGACTGCTCCTTTTCATTTTAAACGCAGATGTTTGGAATTGTATAAATAAATAGCATTCCAGAGAATGAGAGGCCTCAAGCTGTTGTTATCCTTGTCCCTCCACCTCCAACCCCCAAAACTCGCTCTTACCTCTTATCTGGGTCTCTTCTGCTTTATTGCCTTCTGCCCTAACAAAGGAGGAGCATGGAGATTTGGGGGGTTTCGAAAACAGAACTTTTATAAGCCCCTGTGCTCCTACGGAGCTCTCAGCCAGCAGGGCCTCTCAGAGGACGGGGCTCCTGAGGAGGGAGGCTGTGCCAGACAGCCCCATGCTCCCAAAGAAAAAGGGAGCGAGCGGGAAGGGGGGGCAGGGAGGGCGGTAAGAGAGCCAGAGAGAGGCAGTCGGTTCACTTCCCTTTCCACGCAGGAGGGGCCACCCACATTCCAGGGACAGGGACCACATGCTGCCTGCAGGAAATGCTGGGGCTAAGGGGACAGTCCTGTCTGCCCTTCCCTTCTCAGCTCGCCCTTTCTCGGCCCAGCTGCCCCACTGGGGAGCCTGGGGCCCCAGCTTGCTTCCAGGTGCTGGCTGCCAGAGATTTTTGCATGTAAATAAAGAGCCCCTTATTATCCTGACATACTTGGAATAAGCATGGCCATTTTTTTCTCTTCCCAGAATTCAATAAAGGCCAGAAATTCCACGAGGCATCTGACTCAACTCTATTTTCTCCTTCCTCTTGCTCTTCCACCCCTACTGCTGTGACTTTGAAAGGACAGCCCCAGGATCTGGTGCTCTGCAGCCCCTCCTGAAGCTACTGCTGCACGTGGCGGCCAGGAGTCCCCTGACCAGGGGCCCATTTGGTACACCCCACTGCAGGGTCAACTGTGTTCTCAGGAGAGTAGGTAGTGGGTAGGAAACGGCCTAGCACAAAAGTCAGGCAGCCAGGTTCGAATCCTGACTCCTCCACTTCTCAACTGTGCGGCAAATGAGTTACCCTCTCTGAGCCTCAGTTTACTCATGTCTAAAACACGTGTGCCAAAAGACCCTTTCTCTTAGGGTGGCTGTGAGGATTGAACGGATACCACACAGAGAGCACTTAATGAACAATAGCTGTAAGTATTGTATTTTCATTAGTATTCAGCGCTTGTTACATATCCACTACTGTACAAGGTTCCAGGATCCTTAACTAAATAAGATATGCTCCAAGCCCTCAAAGAGACCACCTCAGCAAGGAGACAGACAAGGAAACAGGAGGCTCTGGGTTATGTGTGACTAAATATGTGATTCAATTAAATGTTGATTCAAGGCAGAGGGGGAGATGAGATTAACCCTCCACAAAGGGATCAAGACAGGTTTACAGAGTAAAGGGATCCCTGAAAAGGTTTTGAAGATTGAGCAGGAGTTCTCCAGTCAGACAACAGGGAAATGACATCACAGGTAGAGGAGACAGCATATTCCAAAACTCAGGGAGGCCAGCCAGCAAGCTGGGTTTGGAAGTGCAGGGGGTAGAAATCTAAAATGGGAAGAACAGAAGGATAACAGGAAAGCTGGCAGATGAGCAGAGTCCACCGTGGAAGGCTTTTGGGGCCTTGCCAGGAAAAGATCTAGACCTTTCCCTAAGATGACTGTCCTGCAGTGAAGGGTGAAACTGCCGGGGTTCCTTCCAGGCAGACTTCTCTGGCTGTAGCGGGAGGGGGACAGGCACACTCTGGAAGAGACCAAGGCTGGATCGGAGCGAGAATATGGATGCAAGAGGATAGGGCAGTGGCCCCACGCATCAGTCATTCCCCCGTCTCCTTCCTGACAGTTGACATATCCGGGAACACACCATTTCTCTTTATGCTAGCTCATTCTTTATCCATTTTATGTTGCTTCTGTTGTACCATTCTAGCTGCTGCTTCATTTTTTCTTAACAGATCTGAAAATGCTACCCTCTTAAAATGAAAAGGATATATCTACTTGCCACTTGTCACCTCCTTGCCCACCAGTGGCACCTGACTCAGGCTTGGGGAACCACCAATCCTGCTAGTGAAAAGAGTGCCTGATTTTGGAGAAGAACTGGGAAGAGACTGATCAAAGGATACAATATTTCAGTTAGGAGAAGTAAGTTCAAGCGATCTATTGCACAACATGGTGACTATAATAAGAATGTACTGTATACTTGAAAATTGCTAAGAGAGTAGATTTTAAGTGTTCTCACCACAAAAATGATAAGCATGTGAGATAATGCATGTGATAATTGGCTCTGCTTAGCCATTCCACAATGTATACATATTTCCAGACATCATGTTGTTCACCATAAATATATACAATTTTTGTTTGTCAATAACAAAATAATTTTTTTTTTAAAGTAAGGGCCTGAGCCCAGGCCATGGAGAAGGGTCTGCTCAGTGTGTGGGGTCAGCCAGCTTCAGCCTTCAAGGCCCTTCTGACTTTGCGTGGGCTGCACGTGCACGGTGCTATTGCTGCTCTGAAAGAGGGGACCCGCCGGCCTGGCCGGCCGCGCAGACCCAGACTCACCCACAGCTCTGCCTGGAGCACACACACACAGCACCTCCCCTTGAGCGAAAGAGATTTAAGCAGACCCAAGGATGACTCAGCTGTGGAGCCCTTTCTGGAGTAACTGGATTGTTCCTTATTAATGAAAAATATGCAGGGGGAGGAGGGAAAGAGGAGGAAGAAAGGAAGATGAGAAGGGAAGAAAGGCACCATCTGATTCATCTTCACAAGAATCTTGTAAAGCAGGAATTACTGTGCCCATTTTACAGATGAAGAACCAATCTCATTAAGCGACCCGTCAAGATCATTTGTAGTGAGAAATAGAACTAAGCTACCAGCCCAGATCTGTCTGATTTTCAAGCTGCTGCTTTCTTTTAAAAGACTAAGGTCCCAAATAGCACAGCAACTATTATTTTTTTAAATCCCCTTCCAGTCTTCTTTTGTTCAAGTGCCAAAAAATCGTGTATCTTTCTTTTGTTCATTTACTATTATACAATTAACATTTGTAAAGTTGCTAAATAGTCTTTATAATAATCACTTTTACATGATATGACTCACTTAGCCATCACTGAACATTTGGGTAGTTTCAACGTCTCTGGATTATAAATCCTCCCCACCTCCTCTTCCCCCACCAGGCTCCCCTGACTGAGTCAGGGCCCCCACCTGCCCGATGTCTGGAAGCTTATGTAGGTCACTGGGACCTGACCCTGCCTGCCACAGCGCAGCAAGGCATTCCAGAGTCCCTCGGAGGACTAGAGCTACTGCCTCCCCCTCTCCCTCCCTCTGCCAGGCCTGGCATGGACAGCTGCCCCCCTACTCCCCCTACCCACTCAGGCCACAAAATTGAAGGTGGTGTGGACTGGGGACTGCAAAGGCTGGTTGAGGGGGGTTCTTGTATGCTCAGGAGCCAAAGGGCACCCAAATGCCCCCAAGGGCTGGTCAGTAATGATTCCAGCGCTGCCGTGGGAGTCAGATCCCTGCAAAGGGACCAGGGCACCACTCCTTCCCCATTCTCTTGAAAAGCCTCTTCCAGAGGGTTCTCTGTTTTCTGCCCCCTCGGGGAACATGGCCGCGTCCCAACCTGGCTCCCCAACAGTTCCAAGCTGGCCTCTGGAAGCAGAAGCACCCCTGGCAGGCAAGCAGACAGGCACAACCGCCCAAGGTGAATGGCCGAAGAGCACATTTTCAGGATGCTTCTGTGTTTTATCTGTTTGCAAAGCAGATATTTGGGGAGGTTGGGCTCAGAATTGCTTCATGGCTGCCAGTCCCATGGGAAATGGTTCGCATTCTTAGCATAGTTGGAGGGCTGTGAAGCAACAGAGATGACTGCTCTGGGGCCTCTGCTGACCGAGGAAGATGAGCCACCACCTCGGCATCTTCTGTCCTTGGACGGGTTCCGGTGTGGGACATGCTGGGTGTTCTTTCCAAGAAGGCAGAGTGATGAGAAGTCTCTAGAGGGGCTATTTGGAGAGAGTCATTGCATTACTTATGTAAGCCCAGGACTGGGAGTGCTTTCCAAGGTCACGTTAGCCATGCCCCTGCCTAGAGAACCATACACAGTGCCCCAGAAACGGGCTTCAGAGATGCTCGTTAAGCATCAATGAGAGCTGCTTTCTCTGGCCAGTGGGATTTCAATTTCTTCTGGGCACGTTGCTGTTTGCATTTTTTCTTCTGCAATTTTGTTTCTTTTAATAACGAACGCATACCATGTTAAAACAAAATCAATAAAATTATTTTTGAATAAATAAATAAAAAGGCCTCAGAGCCAGGGCATTTTATCTCCTGCCTTGATAGTAAGCCTCAGGGAATAGCACTCTTTCTTGTCAGAAAATCATCAACCCTCTGTCCTCTTTCCTGCAGCCAACTCGATGACTGTGCACTGCTGAAAAGGAGGTAGAGCAGTGGTCCCCTGGGGGGGGGGGGGGTCAGACCTGTGACTGGTGCATGTTGGACCAGGGGACACACTGGTTGGTGGCCAAGAACCACACCTACAGAATTCCCTGAAATGAGGAACAGCATTCCTGAGACCACTCAGTGGAGACAGCCTCAAAGGCAAGTTGGACTTTACTCAGGCCCTGCTCAATGCCAGGAAATGCAGGGGGAGAAAATCGCCTTCCGGTGCCACCTCTGTGGCGGGCACACAGGTCCCCTGCCCAGCTGGTGTGCGTAGATGTGGCCTCAGGAAGCTTGGCCTGAGGCCCTCTGGAAATGGCCACAGCTGGGCCACAGGGGCCTTATCCGCCGCTTCCTCGGAGCTTCGGGGAAGCAATAGAAACAGGCGCTGAGGCAGAGGGAAAACCGGGCAGCCGGTGGCTTGGGAGGCTACCTGTGACTGCCTGAACACGAAACAGGCAGAGAAATCCCCTGGGAGGCTGAGGCCAGGTGCGAGTGGGACTTAGGAGAGGCCAGACCCCTCCTTGGGGGTGGTCAGGGGCCAGGAGGAGCCGGCAGGTGCGTGAGCTGGAGGGCTGACAGACGAGGGCTCTGTCACCACCGACTGTCCTGCAGGGCTGTGAACAGCCCAGTGCCCACGCCACACCCCAGACCAATCCAGCTGAGCTCTTTAGGGTGCGACCCAGGTACCCGTGTTTTTAAAACTTCCCAGGTAATTAAAATATTCAGCCAGGCTTGAGAACCAGTGCTTTAAAGAGATATCTGTTTGTTCATCAAACAAAGTAAGTAGGGCTCATCCCGAATGATTCATCGAGCCACCTTCTCTCATCTTCTTCTCTTCTCTCCTCACTTCCCTAGTCTCTCCAATCCCTGTCATTCTTCAGCACCCATCTCAACCGTCACCTCCTCAGGGAAGGCCTCCCTGGCTGCCCCAGCTGCAGTGAGTGCCTTCCTCCAAAGGCCCCTGTCGCCCGGGACCTGTGCCACTTATCACGCACAGCCATCAGTCGGGGGGGTTGTCTGACAAATTGGGCAATCTGGTCCCATGGGGGCAGGTACTATTGTAACCTGCTGACCTACCGCCACTCACTGCCCACATCGTATGCGCAGTAAGTGGTTTCCGGCTGACTTACATGCTAGTCAACATTTCAAGCAATCTTAGTAAGAGAATTAAAAGAATGCCTGATACAAATTAGTGGTTTTATTGTTGATCAGCGATTGTGGTCACAGACATATGTATGGTAGAAATGGCTACAGGAAGAATGGCAAGAAGTGTCTCTCAGGCTGTCTCCCAGAAATGTGTTGTAACCCATATGACCCAGCCCTCATGTGGTCCAGTCTCTGCACTGAACATCGTCAAAGAGGTGGCAGTTCCGCAGTGTGGTAGGTGATGAGGGGTGTTTTCAAATTAAAATCACTTCAAATATTTACTGCAGTCTCTTAAGGAAACTTGAAGATGACAAACCAAACACAGATAATGCATTTGTATCTACTCTCCTTCTCTTCCCACCCAAAAAGCACATTCAAGGAGCTGATCCATCAGCTGGGCTTTGAGGGGTGGAGAGAAACAGGAGGGCTGTCCTAGCCAGAGGGACACAAGCCCCCCTGGTTCTCAGCATGGCAGGTGGTCCTGTGAGTGTGGAGTGCAGGGAGAACAGGATGGGCTGGTTAAAAAGAGACTGAGAAGGGGAACCAGCGTATGAAGGGCCTTGAGTCACAGGCCAAGGGGGTGGATTCCAGGTTTTCCACCCAAAGCCTACAGCTGAGAAGTGGTGTGATTGGATCACTCTGGCAACATGCAAGGGGCGGGAGACCAGTGAGGACATTACAGCAGGGTCTAGGAGAGAGGGCCAGGCACAGAGAGGCTGGAGACGAGGGTTGGCCTCTGTCAAGTCCACCAAGGGCTGCCAAAGAAGATGCTTCTGAGCCCCATGCCCTGTGCGGTGTGTTCTCAGGCCTGGGTCTGGCATTGAAGGTGCTCCCTCACACCTTACTCAAGACACGCTCCAGAGGTCCCAGGCCTGCCAGCCAGGTGCCCCAGGGCCAGCTGGCCACTCCACACTGCTCCTCCAGTCTCTGAGTTGAGATCAGACTCCTCCCAGGTGCTGGGAAGGCCACCCTCAGCTGCCTTCCCACAGGCCAACATTTTCACTTTATGCTACAGCAAAAGACGTCTATAATTGCCACCAGATAGAAAACAACAAATGAATCTTTAAACTCAGACAATATGAAATATATTTCAGTGACTTTAGAAAGGTTTTTTTGTGTGTGTGTTTTCTTTTTGGTCAATTTTTACCAAAAGAATATAGGAGTCTGGGCAGCCTAGGTTTTCCAGGAAGCTGATGCTGAGATGGACTTAAGAAGGTAGGATGACCTCTGGCAGGGGAGGGTGACTCCTGTGGATGGAAGAGGACAGAAGCAGGATTGGAGTCTTCACATCTGCAGATCTGACAGGTTCTGCCAGTCGTCAAACTCAAACAAAGATCACCCATTAGAGGACTCTCTGGTTGGATGGGAATGTGGAAACGGCTGGCCCTTGTACCACCATCTTGCTCAGTCATTGGCCAGGGCCTCCTCAACAAGAGCATGAATGTGGGCTGAAAGCTCAGTGAAGCCTGTGGGAGCCAACAGCTGTAGGCTGCCAGCCCAGCACAGCCTCCAGGCTGGGCGGTCCTTTCTTGGAGCGACGCATCATCCTGTCTGTCTAGAGTCCCTCTTCCTCCTAGCCTCCAGTTCAAGTGGGCCACATCTGTTGTGTTTGAACCCTGCGTGCCTGTCTCCAAAAGGGGCTTCTTCACTCTGTCCATCACCTTCCTTCCCTCCTGCCTCACTAGACAGAGGCACCTCTCTCCAGCGATATGTTCTGCCCTGTCCCCTCACTTCCCAACACTGAAGCCTTTTTCCTTTGTCTCCTGGTAATACTCTGCCTAGAACCCACCACAAGTAAACTCAAAAGATAAATGACTGGTTGGGCAAAGATCTGCACCTCTTGAGTCACCAAGGGCTAACTGTCCAAAGACATAAAAAGCTCAATACAAGTCACAGATATAACCAAACAGAAAAATGAGCAAAAGATATGAATGGACAGTTTATAGAAAAGGAAGTACAAATGACGCTTAGATGAAAAGACACTCAACCTGACTCACAGTAAAAGAAATTCAAGCTAAAGCACGAGATACCATCTTCACCTATCAGATTGGCAACGATCAAAAAGTTTGATTCAGTACAGCGTTGGCGGGAAAACAAGCACGCTCACTGGCTACTCATGAGAATGTGAGTTGGTAAAGCCATGTGGAGGACAGTTTGGCAATGTCTCTCTAAGTTACAAATTCCCACGACCTTCAGAAGGCAGTAGAATGTAATGGTTAAGAACACAGAATGGAGTCAGAACACCTTGGTTTGAATGCCAGCTCTGCAAGTCATTTAACTTCTCTGTGCCTCAATTTTTCTCATCTGCAAAATGCGATAATAATAGTACCTCCCTCTGGAGATTATTCCAAGGATTAAAATACATTAATTATTGTAAAGCACTTACAAGAGTTTCCAGCTCTCAGTAAATATGTAAATGTTAACTATCATTATTATTAATTGCCCCTGCAATTCCACTGTTAGGAATTTCTCCTACAGATATGCTTGCACATGTGCTAAATGAGTATATAATGTTATGCGTTGTAGCACTGATGTAATTGAGGAGAAGATTAGATATAATCCAAATGTCCATTAACAGGCTAAATTAATTATGGTGCATGTACATAATACAATACTATGTGGATACCAAAAAAATTATAAAGAAGCTCTTTAGTACTGATCCAGTGTGTGCATAGAATGCTGCCATAAGTTTTTAAATAAACAGAGTAGTATGAACACAAGTCTACATTCCTTAATCCACAATTATGAAATTCAAAAATCTTTCAAAAATGAAAGTTTACAAAAAAATAAATGGTACAACACATTTGGTAGCAAAACCTCGACTGAACTGAATGTACTTAAGGCTGACTATGGCTTTATTTATCCTACTTGGTGCAGAAATATTTCATTTTTTTTTTATCACAGACTCTGCTGGGAGTGTGGCGTGATACACACGATACCTTTTGATACTCCTTGAATTCCCAATTGCAAAATACACCTGCCCCCAGGGGTTCCAGATAAGGGATTATAGACTTACAGAATTATTTACCTTTCTTTTTTTGTTTTTGCATTAAAATATATCTTGAAGTGTACACAAAAAATAGCAGCAGTTGCCTCTAATAAACTGTGCATTTGGATTGGGAGGGAGAATTTTCACTGTATTTCAATCCAGAAATGTAAAGAGTATACGGAAATTTTACTTATTCAAAAAATAAATAAATAGCGTTTAAGACCTCCTCTGCTGCTGGGCCCTCCTAAAGCCTGACCCGCCCTCTCACTGGCACTGGCTGTGGCAGGCTGCCTGGGAACTTGGACCCAGGAAGCAGGACTCAAGGGTGGGGGCGGGTGGGCCAGGAGCCTCATCTCTGACTCACTGTGCTGCCCTGGGCATGGTGGCAAGGCCTCCTCCCTAGAAAAGTGGAGATAATGAGAGTGACTCAGTGGGAAGCACTCCAATGGGCCCAAAGGCAGGAAGACAGGTTCCCTCGTGGGCCCCCTCCTGTACACCTTCCTGTGAAGGAGCAAGGGCCGCCCCTCCAGACTCCTCCTCAAGGGGCCACATCTCCCCAGCAGAGACCCAGTGGAAGGGTGTCAGATCCCAGAACTGAAGGACAAGAGCTAAGTGCCCATCAACTACTCAGTACAATAAATGGGTAAGACCCATGGCAAGACAAGTGACAGTGAAATTCCAGAGCACATGGCAAAAAGGAAAGATTCTAAAGGCTTCCAGCAGGAAGAAAACAGGTCCTGTACAGAGAAACAGGAATCAGACTGGGGACGTTGGCCGGTCTGAACAGTGGAGGGATGCAAACTCAGGAATTCATTTTTTAAAAGTGTTAAAATTGAGATGCTTCTTCAAATGTCATATAGGCAACTGAATATAAAAACCTGGAATTTTAGGGGTTTTAATGCAATTTTTATGTAATAACCTAGTGTGTACCCTTCTATACTTTTCTCTATGCCTATATGTACAAATGTATACAAACATATATACACACATAAAACATGTCCATATGTATACATATATGACATATGTATGCACATATCCACATGCTTACAAAACATATGTATTCATATATATGATATACAATATGTATACATATACGTATATCCACATGTATACATAAACATACACACTTGCATATCCTTATGCGTGAATATGTTACAGCTTTGAGAATGCACCTCTCATTTTTCACTTACAGGAGTTTTTCCCAATAAATCTCTTGCAAGTATAATCTCATCTTGGTCACTGCTCCTTGGAGAATCCAAACTAACAAAACAAATATGGCCGGGCGCGGTGGCTCACGCCTGTAATCCTAGCTCTCTGGGAGGCCGAGGTGGGCGGATCGTTTGAGCTCAGGAGTTCGAGACCAGCCTGAGCAAGAGCGAAACCCCATCTCTACTAAAAATAGAAAGAAATTATATGGACAGCTAAAAATATATATAGAAAAAAATTAGCCGGGCATGGTGGTGCATGCCTGTAGTCCCAGCTACTCGGGAGGCTGAGGCAGTAGGATCGCTTGAGCCCAGGAGTTTGAGGTTGCTGTGAGCTAGGCTGACGCCACGGCACTCACTCTAGCCTGGGCAACAGAGTAAGACTCTGTCTCAAAAAAAAAAAAAAAAACAAAAAACAAATATATACACACATTGGTTTTTAAATCATTGTTTTACCTAAATATTGTGTACACTTTTCTTTATCTTGCTTTTCTTATTCATAAATATCTAATGAAAACTCATCACTGGTTTATCTCTATTTCATTCTTTTTAGTGGCTGCATAACATTCCTAAATATGGATGCACCATAATTTATTCAGCCATTCACCTATGAATGGACATTCACTTGGATTCCAATTTTTGGATGCTATGAACGATACTGCAATAATTATTATCTTGTACAGATATTTGAGAACAGATGATCTCAAATCTCTGGATTGGTGGTCAAAATATACTTATATACATATAATTTACATAAGTTACAATGTACAAAATTATTAATTTTATATAATGATTTTAATTGATTTTTTTAAAAGCAAGAAAAATGCACATTCCCATTAACACTGTATAGGAATGCCCTTTGCAGGCCCACCAGCAATAGGTATTATTAATCTTATTTTTTTCAAGTTAACCTAACCATTTGACTAACGGTAATTTTTCATATTTTTTGGCTCCTCGAAAGTGCTCTTCCACATATTGCCGATATTTCTATTGAATCACTTATCTTTTTCTTGTCAATTTGTAAATGTTCTTTGCACCCTTTGTCCTCTGATTCATAAATATGGTTTGCAAATCTATTTATCTTTACACTATCTTTTGCCACAAAAAGTTTAAAATTCTAATCTAGTCAAGTATGTTTATCTTTTCTTTCATAGCTTCTGGGTTTCTGATATTTGTTAAGGCTTTCCCCCACCCCAAGTCTTCATGGTGCAAGAAGGCTGTTAGAGCTCTAGCCATCACATCTGTATTACAGGGAACAGGATAGAAAAAGAAAGAAGAAGGGCACTCCACCTCCCTGTGAAGGCATCTTTCCAGAAATTCCCACATGATAATTCCACTTACATGTCATTGGCCATAATTTAGTTACACGGTAGCCATAGTTAGCTGCAATATTGTCACCACCACCATCTTTGAGAAATGTAATCTGCTGCACCCACACTTAGAATCAAGAACACTCTTGCTTCTTGGCATTCAATAGACAAGGTGAGAGCAAACACTGCTAAGTGAACTGAAGCCTGAGAATCCACCTCTTGGGAGAGAAAGGGCTTCTCTTCTGGCCCCTCAGGCATCATGCTCAAGACAGCAGGCCTACTAAGTCACAGCGAGGCTACTCGGGAGGATCTCGGCTCGGAAGCTTGGATGAGTGAAATCCCAGAATGGCCGCAGGCTCCAGAGGTGGCACCGCTGCCTCAAGCTTCTCTCCCCTCAGTGTCTTCCCCAGGGGATGGGCAGGAGTTTGTGGCTGGGTGGGGAATAGCTAAGCCTGCTGGCATGCAGGACTGATGGCTTTTGAACTGTGGGAAATACCACTAGGCATTTCCAGGCAGATGGGGGCTTTAGGGAATTACTTATGATTCATGCCAGGCTGCAGGGCGTGTCTGTGCCAGAGAGAAAAACACAACATTGGAAATACTTTCTAACCAGAATCAGTCCCTCCCCCCCTCAGTCACTCACAAGCCCACTTGTCATTTGCTGAGGGCCCAGACAGGGGACCAGGAACATCCACCCAGGTTTTCTTCCCACAGTTCTGCTCTCAGTTGAGAAAAGCATCAGCGAAAGAGATAAGCCAATGGAGAGCAGCTGGGCTGTGAAGGGAGAGACCTAGAAGATTCAGCTGAAGCGGGGACGTGAGAGATGCAGCCTGCCGTGCTGAGGGGCGATGTGGGGCCTGAGGACAGGCCTTCCGCCATGTCCACATGATGTCTTCTTTGTGTCCCTCAGCCTCACCGAGCCCCGGCTTTCTCATCCATAAGGTGGGAGAGGTAATCTCAACCTTGAGAAGGGGTTGAAGTGGGGAGGCCTCCAGCCCCTGGTAGGTCTGAAAGTCCATGATCAGCCGGGCCCTACAGATCAGGTGCTCTGCTACATTTCTCTTGGTTTTTAAAAATACCTTTAAGAAAATCATACAAATATTATCTGTTCACTGTTAAAATAGTCAGGAAGCACAGATAAGCAATAAGGTGATACAATTAACAATTAATTCCAGAGAAAAGAGCTGTTAACACCTGGACACAGGCTCTTACAAAGTTTCCAGCACCTAAATATATTTTTAATAGGACCTTACTTTATGTGTGGCTCTGTAATCTCCTTTTTTTTTTTCACTCAACAGTATGCCATGAGTTTCTTTCTATGTCAGTAAGCAAACTGTACAGCATATTCTAACGCTTGCTTGACATTCTGTCAATGCTGCATTCAATTCTGAACACAGGAGCAGTGTGATTGAGTTTTCTTTTCCCTCAGGTCCCAGTGTGGCCCAGCACAGAACTGTTACAGATCCTGGCTTTGTTTAAAATGTTGATATTTGGTTCACCATGAATTCATGTTTATTTTTTAAAATGTCATGGTACAATATCATTAGTCTTGGTTATGGGGTTTTGGGACACCCCCGTTTCACTGCTTCACCCTAGCTGCAGCCCTGCATCATAGGTGTATTCCACACCTTACACCACTAATTGTCAGGATCCTTAAGTCATTTCCAACTTTTCCAGTCTATTAATCCCTGCATTTCCAGAATCCAGCACAATGCCTGGCACCCAGTAGGCACTCGAATATTTGTTGGGTGAGTGAGTGAATTGGTGAAGGAAGGAAACACTACAATGATCATTCTTGTGGCTAAATCTTTGTACACGTCCACGCAGGGAGAGGGAACGGGCGTCCAGAGAGGAGGCGGAGAGGCAGAAGCCACGGTGGACGGGGAGCACACCACCACGTGTCCACAGCATGGAGTCCAGAGGCTGAGTCGTGTGGATGTGGGCATGGGACAGCTCCTCTGGAGAGCGGGGGTGTCTTCTCAGTTTATGCACTGCCAGGCCCACCTGAAACCCCCTTTGGAAGTCCCCAGTGGAGCCCTCACTACTGTGGCCTGGACCTGGACCAGACAGCTGGAACCAAATCATGCCACGTCCCAGCTGTGGGACCAGCACATGCTCACACAGGCTCACACACACCCAGCCCTGGGAGCCCCCCTCACACAGGCTGACTCAGGAGCTCACTTGGAGACTGGGCCACAGGCCCGCTGGCCAGGCCGCTGTGCCCCCAGTGTACAGCTGCCTCTCCACAGCAACGGCAACAGGGGATTTTCTCAACCCTAACTAACGTGTGGAATTTTAAAATAACAAAGCCGGAATCCAAGAGAGGAAATTCTAAGAACATGAAATAAGTCAGAAGAGCAGAGGTGGGTGTTTATTTTCCATCGACTGCCTGGTCCTCTGCCGCCCTCCCCCAACCCCAAAGGCTGGGGGAGGGACCCGGATTCAGATGTCAGCACCACAAAGCTAAAGGAAACCCATCTTCCTGTGTTTGCTGAGGAACAATGCTGGAAAGGCCATTCCAAGGCCTGCACTTTTCCTTTGTACACAAGAATTTAGGTCCCAGTGCATTCCTGGGAGGGGGGCCCTGACAAGGAACTTCTGGATATAAACATTCCTGTTCCATCACTCAGTGACATTTGGTACACACAGAGGTGTTGATCCCCTGTGGCCTTCTGTACTCAGATCCATACTGGCCCATGCTGGGTGAGGATCTAACAGTGTGTTTGGAGCCCTGGCCCCACCTTGCAGCCCATCAGCTGAAGGGTCTGGTCTCATATGCCTCCTCAGTCACTACCTCCCAGCTCTGCTTCCTGTCCCTGTCCCCTGAGCTCTCATCAGTCCCCTGGATGACTGCCCAAGTCCAGCCTTCCTGGCCCTGACCTTCCTTGCTTCATTCATCCTGTCCTCGGCCCACGGCCTCCTCCCACACTGCACCTCCAAGCGAGGCCCTTCTCTGCTCCAGAGTCCTTGCCTGCAGGGCCACGTGCCCTCGGTGCATCCCAGGAGCTTTATGATGGTCCCTACCACACGAGTCTCATCACCTGCCCACTATCACCCCTAAACCAGGGAGGGACAAAAACCGGACGTTCCATGACCAGACCCACATGGTCCTCCTGGTGGCAAGACACCTCCCCAGGCATGCAGGGCTGAACAGCTGCCTTTTCAAAGGCAGAAACTGCAACCTTGAAGGGGAAGAGGAGTCGGAAAAGTAGACAAGGTGTTGAAAGACTAGCCAAAGTTTACTGAGCACCTACTAGGTGCTAGTCACCATGCCACATGCTTTACGGGCATTATCTCAGTCCCCACAGTACTCCCAAAACAGCATGCTGAGTCTTGATACTCTACACCTCTCGCAGGCCTCCCACAGACTGGGGGTTCCATAAACCTACCAACCTCATGAGTTGACTGAGGTGGACACCCTGATCCTTGCTTTGACTCAGCTGGGCCTTTGGTAGCCATTGGGGGTGGGGGGATGGAGGTGAGGAGGGTGGAGGTCTGCTTGGGGGCCACTCAGACTACATGCTTTCCCTCCACACACAAGTTTCCCTCTGTTTAGAATACTCTTCCCCTCTCTTTTGGGCTAATTCCTATTGGTCTTTCAGGTCACTTTGCAGCTTCTCCCAGGAAGCCCTCCTGGATCTCCACCCCTAATCTGAGTTATTTCTCTGTGTTCCTCAACAGCCTCAGCTTCTCTGGCTCTCCCTGGGTGTTTCAGAGACTGTCTCTAGGATCAGAATGTCAGCACCTTGAGGACAGGGAGGACTTCACTTCTGTGCCCCTAGAATTAAGCTCAGGTACTGGCACAGAGCAGAGGCTCTGTAAATATTTATTGAACGAATTAAACGCTTACTCTAGGGCATTCAGTCGCTCCCTGGCTGGTCAGAGGCACCTAATCCCAAACTGGGTTGTCTGCTTTTCTCTCCTCTCTCCCCAGGTCTTGCCATTCACGATGTGCCCCAAAGATGGGCAAATTTTGGGATCTGAACCCTGCGCCCCTTGAGGCTGGTGATGGAGAGGGGCAGATCCTAGCTCCACTTCCAGCTGTGGGCCCCGCTTTCTCAGTGCCTGCGTAGACTACTTTCTCTGCTTTCCCAAACCGCCACTGGTCTCAGAGCACCCCGTCCGGCCTAGGGGCGAGGCCCCGCTGGTCTGACACTCTCAGGGGCTGTCCTCCACCCAGACACGGACGCGCGGTGGGCCCCGTGGGGTGGCAGAGAGGGGCACCCTCCGGAGCCTCTGCCTGGCGTTCTCCGACGGGAGGGGAGCGAACTTGTGCGTCCAGGGCGCGCAGCGAACACCCTGTTCACATTCCTGCGCCGGCCGGAATGCGGGCCGGGGACCGGCCAAAGGCTGCATTCCTCGGAGCGCAGCCCCGCCCCGCCCCGGACGCGGGTCCCCAGCCCGCGCGGGCGCCTCCTGGCGGCGCCCCGCCCGGGTCTCCCCAGCTGTCCGCGCCCGCACCCGCCCGCCCTTCAGAATGGATAATCCCGCCTTCCTCTTCCCTGGACACTGTTGCTTCCATCTCTCCTCCGTCGTTTTTACTTTTGTTGTTTGCTGCCTCCCAACTCCAAGGCAGCCTCCTCTCCTGCTTCCCATCGGGCACCCAGGGAGCTGCCGGGACCTTCTCTAAGGCTCTCTCAGGCCGGTCCCTCCTGGGACTCTCCCACCTTGCGTGTCATCTCCTCCCCACAGGCGCCTTCAGGCCCAGAGACCTAGATGAATGAGCCACAGGCCTCACCCCGGCCAGGTCCCCAGTGCCTGCTTCTCCCACGCTCCATGGAGGGCCTGGGGGAAGGACACGCAGGTCCCCTGTCCCTTGGCTGGGTTGAAAACTGTGAGAAAATGGGCCAAAGTAGTTACATAGTGTGTACACTGGCCCCAACAAAGAAAGCACCATTGCCCCACAGTGAGGATCGCTGCTGTTGGTGAGAGTTGAAGCGCCAAGAAAGCCAAAAGCCACTGGGCTGTGGGTTTCCACCGTGGTAGAGAAACCGCTGGCATCACCTCTCTCTCTCTCTCTCTCTCTCTCTCACACACACACACACACACACACTCACACACCTGCGCCAACATCAAAACACCAGCTAAAGAAGTGAAAAACGACCTGTACCTAAAACCAGGTGCAGGCATTGCAGTTTGAGTCACTGCCATCCTGCAGGGATTTGAAGGAGGGGAGTGTGTAATGCTTACTGACCCCGGGGCCTTGCCCAGCTTCCTGGTCAGCATGAATGTTGGACAGTATGGGCAAAGCATGGGCTTTCATCCATTTCCCAGCTGGTTGCCACATCTTTCTTAGTGGGAAAGGAGCTACAGCCTAACACTATTTGCATAGGGAAATTTTCATGTTTATCAGCCCACAGACCTGTTGAGGACTCACCCTGTGGCAAAGTGACACCTGGGAACCCAGTAATGAAGAAAGGCATGCCTGGAACTTGCATTGCTCACCATCGGGGAGGGCTGTGCATGTTGCCAGGAAAGGTGGGAAAGTGGAAGCCAAACTCTCATTGGCAGACGGCTGAGAGAAAGGGTGGGGAGTCAGGAGGGCTGCATGCAAGGTCCGGCTTCATGGCTGGCTTACCTTGCTTGGTTGGTTTCTGAGCCTCTAAGAGCAGGAAAATAAAGTGACCCCTTCCTGCCTGGCAGGGGTGTTGCCCACAATGCCTGGAGGTAGGCCCAGAGTGACAAGGTGGCAAGTGGCCATGCAGCCCTGGTTTGAGGGTGCAGCCCTAAGCGCAGGGTCTGCCTGTTCCCCATGACACAGAAAATGGGCATTCTAGACATTTCACATTGCCCTGGCAGTTCATCAAATGGCAGTGCCAACGCCCTGTCTTAGTGGGGTGTGAGGGTGCTTGAGGTGATGCTAAATCAGACACCAGAGAAGCCCCAAAGACTAGCCTATTCATTTTATAAACATTTACTGAACCCAGGTCCTACCCCCAAGAGACTCACTGTCCCTGGGAGAGGCAGACACCACCATTTCAATGCAGTGTAACGAGTGACAAGACAGAGGTGGGCCCAGGATGCAGTGGCAGGACTGCGAGGGGTGCTGGACCAGCCCAGGGCACAGTAGGGCAGGGTGGGCCTTCTGGAAGGGGCTGCTTCCCAGTGGAGTCCTGACAGAGACGGACTAGCCAGGGGAGGTGGGGGGGGGGCAGGGGGCATCTGCCAGGGGAGGGAACTCTTTCATGTCTCTCTTCTAGACTCCTCTTCAGTATTTCAAGGCCAACATGCCATTGTGCTGATTTTTTGCTAAAGAACCTCCATGCATTTTGCTGGTCATGCAGTTAGATTGGCTAGCCTTTACACCTCCCATTCTGAGGTCACTTTCTGAAGATGAATGGGATTGTAAATTCCCCTGGGCCCAGGTAGGGATCTGGTTTCAGGGATGAATTTGCTCCAGAAATTCAGCCCCTTCTCCTTGGAGTTAGTTCAGCCAGGGCCCTCCTCACTGACATGTGGTATGTCATCTCACTCCCCACGCTCATCTGTGTCCAGTGTGTGCCGCAGAACTGGGCAGGGAGGGCTGGGGCTTGCAGGGAGGACCAGCCCCCATCTCCCCACGACCTTTCCTGTGCACTGAAGTAAACAGCTGACCTCCTTCGGGCTTCACTTCATCCTTGTGTTTAAAATGAATAGAAGGCTACCAGGCCCTACCTATCCCATGTCAAAAGAAGTGAATTTAAATAACAAACACTTTGAAAAACTGGAGTTTTCGAAAGTACCATTATATAGAACAATGTTTCTCAAACGTCAGTGTGCTTCCGAATCACCGATTTGTGGAGTGTAGGGAGAAGGGCTTGTTTAAAATGCTTTTTCCTGGGCCGGCTCATAGATTCTGAGTCAGGAGGTCTTAAGTGGGGCACAGGACTCTGCATATTTAAAATTTGTCCTAAGGAATCCTGATGCGGTTGGACTTTGGGCCGCACTTTGACAAGAACTGATATGGACAGCCTTATATTTGCTCTCAGTAAGTCCACTTAGAGTGCAATATCCCTCTGTCAAGATTCAGACAAATCCCACAAGATTTGTTATCCTCTGTCCTGGAAAAAAAAAAAACATGGAGAATGGGGTCTAGAGGGAGACCCTGCCATTGTGCAGGATGGGGAAATGCACAGTAAACCAAGGGCAGGAGCTCAGGAGCCCCTTGAAGTAGACACACTCCAGCGAGCTCTCCCAAGCTCCACACAGCAGAAGGCTACAGCCCGCTTCCCCCTCCTTCTCCTGCTCCTCCTCCTTCTGCTTTGGGTTACAGGAATCCCACACTCATGAAGCAGACCAAAAACAAACAAAAGCCACCTGACTTTAAATGCTTCAGCTGGAATCGGAAACAAAGTCCCCAAGGGTCATAGTTCCAATCAATGCCTAGCATGTGAGCAGTGTCAGCAGCAATCTTCACAAAACCCAACAGCTCAAGCCCTTGGCCCAAAACAAACTAAGCGTGCTGACCTGTGGGCAGCAGCACACAGCAGCGACCTTTTGATCTGCACCTCTGCCTCCAAGTGTGTTTCTGCTTGCCCTGGATGTGCCGTGTACTTGCACTCCTGTCTCTAGCTGTTACTGATATCAAGGCACAGCGAGTTCTTGACACTACAGCAAGTCTCATCTTAAATAATAATAAGTATAAT
This sequence comes from Eulemur rufifrons, assembly GCF_041146395.1. Taxonomy (NCBI): domain Eukaryota; kingdom Metazoa; phylum Chordata; class Mammalia; order Primates; family Lemuridae; genus Eulemur; species Eulemur rufifrons. The sequence goes on from NC_090989.1 coordinate 121,478,281, forward strand.
TTCAAATTGTTTTGACAGGTTTGAACTTGGGAGACTGTTGTCGTGTCAGATCTGTTTAGACTGTCGCTTTTGTGTTACACTGCAGCTGAGTTCATACAAGGGGTGGAAGTGACAGCCCAGGTGTCTTCCTCTCTGGCTCCCACGTGCAATACCTACTGACAGCGTTACCTTCAAGCCTTGCATGAAGGAATCACAGGAATCTTTAAACGTTAGCTTGTCCTTTCCAGGAGGATTACTTTGGTTAAATTAAGTAATATACTCTATAAATTCAGTCCAGCAGGAACAGATAAACTGTGCTAAATCCCGTTCCTGTTAGGGCGTCCCCACTCTTCTCTCAGTTCACCACACTTGCTTTCCTGACTCAGGACTGTCTGACATACACCCCAGTGAGGAAGTCAGCATCAATCTGAATATAAAACATTAGTGAAGCCACATTCTTCTTCTTTTTTTTAGAGACAAGGTCTTGCTGTGTTGCCCAGGCTGGCCTCAAACTCCTGAGCTCAAGCGATTCTCCTGCCTCAGCCTCCCAACTAGCTGGAACTACAGGCCCATATCTGGCTCTTATTTTTATTTTCTCTTTTTTTTTTTTTTGAGACAGAGTCTCACTCTGTTGCCCAGGCTAGAGTGAGTGCCGTGGCGTCAGCCTAGCTCACAGCAACCTCAAACTCCTGAGCTCAAAGGATCCTCCTGTCTCAGCCTCCCGAGTAGCTGGGACTACAGGCATGCACCACCATGCCCAGCTAATTTTTTCTATATATATTTTTAGCTGTCCATATAATTTCTTTCTATTTTTAGTAGAGATGGGGTCTCGCTCTTGCTCAGGCTGGTCTCGAACTCCTGAGCTCAAACGATCCGCCCACCTCGGCCTCCCAGAGTGCTAGGATTACAGGCGTGAGCCACCGCGCCCAGCCTCTTATTTTTAGATTAAAACTATAAACACATAAATAAAAGTTTTAGTATTTCTTTCCTGAACTCCCAATAGATCATCTTATGTACCCCAATTTGATGCTCACTGACCTGACCAGGACCCTCCCATCCCAGGGGCCCATATTTCTGAAATCCAACCTTCTCTCAGGAAGGGGTCCCAGCAGTTAGCCATTTCCCTGAAAATCAGGGAGGCAGGCCTCTCAATGTGAAGAATTTCTAACATAGCAGAGGAATCTCATACTCCTGTTCAGACTTCTACCCCGGACACCTGCAACTGCCAACACCCCCATGCTCCTATATGGAGTTGGGGAGTTGGGGGTAGGTCTGAAGACTGTGCTGGGGCAAGGTGGGGTGGGCTCCATTGAATCTGAATTTGTGGGACTCCCTTGGGCTCACAAGGCCATACTCAGACTGCCTTCCTGAGGTCTTTGGGGACAGTGGCTGGGTTCCTGGCCCAAGCACGGAGAAACAGCGGCCCCTGGTGGTTCTGACACACAGCGCCTTGGAACACCAGCTCCCTCCTGCTTTTTTTATATTTGCTGAACCCTCACTTTGATGGTGAAATGTGATGGCATGATGATTTGTGTGGATTTGGGTAGGAAAGAGCCAGGTTCCTATCGGGGCTCATCTGTGTGATCCCAGGCAAATTAACTTCTCTGAGTCTCCGTGTCTTCAACATTAAAATGGAATAACCAGACCTACTTCTTAGGGTTGTTGCTAGAAGTACACGAGTGAATGAATGAAAAGCAGTAAACTGTGCCTAGCACACAGGAAGGACTTTGCTGTGGTGGTGGTCATGGTGCTGGAAGTTGATGCCTGTAGACATTTCAAAGCACCTGGAAAATATCTCTGGCTACAGCCCTGGAGGGAGAGTGGGAGATCGTGACAGGAACACTCATGTTCCCGTGCTCACACACGCAGATGAGCAGTGAACATGTCGTGGACAAGCGTAGTAAGTGCAAGCCTCCGTGACGTGCGGGGGTGTGTGCACAGGCACATGCACGGCAGAAATGCAGGAGACGATCAGTGCACAGACATCCCGGAGGGGAGGAGTAACGGCAACAGGGAAACTATTGTCACCTATTTCTCCAAGTACACCACAGGGCTACATTATGAGAAAGGATAGGAGTTTATTAATTCACACAACAATTACTTATTGATCACCTAGTATGTGCTAGGCAAGGTTAACAAAACTGAACAAACACTAACACAAGACTTTCAAATAGAGGCAAATGTTAAATAACAGACTCAATGAGGGTGGAGGGTGAGTCTAGACGGGTGGTCTGGGGATTGATAATTGTACTCCCTGAAGCCACCAGGACAGAATAATTGAAAGCACACAAAGCCAGGCCCAGGCAGTGTAAGATTCCTCTGCCCAGGTGGCTTCCAGAGGCGCCTCACCACCCAGCTCTTTGGAATGTGCTTGGGCTCGCATGGTCCAGGTGAAGCTAGGACAAGGTATGAGGTGAGTGCTCTGTGATCAGCCTGCCCATGACTGGGATTTCATCCAACTAAAATGTGGTTCTGTTAAAAGCTTGTAACCCTGAGTGGTCCCCCAGCTTTCTCCTCACCACCTGCAGAAAGGTATATGGGCCTTGTCTGAGTTTGGTGATGGAGATGGAGGAGGGACTCGTGGCTCAGAAGAGGTAAGCAGGATCTGCCAACTACTGCTAGGGCCCTGAGCGGGCCCTTGATCCTTCTACAACCCAGAAGAATTTACGCCTTTGCCGTTATGAATTGAAAAGTCAAAATGCATGGACCATTTGTTGCTGCACTCCCCACCCACTCCTAAATTACCAGCCTCCAGCTTAGGGATAGTCATCCTTAGCCTTGAAAGAGTCTGTAAGTTCACAGAGCTGATTATTTATGTTACTTAGTGAACACCTACCACTGCTGGGCAGGGTTAACAAAATTAGGGGTCGGAAGGATGGGTGCTGAGGTCAGGGAAGGGCTCCTGACTAGGTTGAGGCTTCCCCCTTGTCATGATCTCCCTCCCCCTGTGGACTCCTTCCCTCCCACTCATCTCACCCCATTTGTCCATCTAGAGCTGTGGTCCCCAACCCCCAGGGCCACATTCCTTATTGGTCTGTGGCCTGTTTGGAACCGACCTCACAGCAGGAGGTAAGTGGCAGACAAGCAAGCGAAGCTTCATCTGTATTTACAGCCACTCCATTGCTCCCATCGCCACCTGAGCTCCGCCTCCTGTCAGATCAGCCAGGGCATTAGATTCTCATTGGAGTATGAACCCTACTGTAAACTGCATATGCGAGCGATCTAGGTTGTGTGCTCCTTATGAGAATCTAGTGCCTGATGATCTGAAGTGGGGCTGAGGCGGTGATGGGGAGAGGCTGCAAATACAGATTATCATTAGCAGAGAGGTTTGATCACACAATAAATGTAATGTTCTTGAATCAGCCCCAAACCATCCCTTCCCCACCCCGGTCTGTAGAAAAATTGTCTTCCGTGAAACTAGTCCCTGATGCCAAAAAAGTTAGGGACTGCTGGGCTAGAAGAATGGAAGGCCTGCCTTTAGCCCACTTCTGTCTACCAAGCACAAACCATCAGTACTCCCTCTTGTCCCCAGCACTGCCATTCAAGATAAATGCAAAACTGTTGCTGCTTCTATGTTTCTACTTTTTGCTGGTTTGAAAAACAACATTGCTACAGTATTACAACTTCCGGGAAAGGTCCAGCACAGCTGTTCAGTTTTGGAGTGGGTTGGGGTGGGAGAGGGGCCGGGAACCACCCACCGTGGAAAACATTGTTTTCTGTACAAAGGTTCTGAGATTAAACAACTGACTCCTAAAGTTCCAGCTCCCTGGATCGCTGTGGATCTGTTTTCCCCTTTCCAGGTCAAGGGCCTGGAAACGTCCCATCCTTTTCTTGCCTTTCTTCCCTCCCTGACATCCTGCTCTGCCTTTCTTGCCTCTGTCTTTGCACTTCAAGGAGGAGAGAAACAGGACGGGCATGGGGGCTCACACCTGTAATCCTAGCACTCTGGGAGGCCGAGGTGGGAGGGAGGATCACTTGAGGTTGGGCGTTTGAGACCAGCCTGAGAAAGAGTGAAAGCTTGTTTCTACAGAAAAATAGAAAAATTAGCCGGATGTGGTGGTATGCTTGTGTAGTCCCAACTACTCGGGAGGCTGGGGCAGGAGAATCGCTTAAGCCCAGGAGTTTGAGGCTACAGTGAGCTATGATGATGCTGTTGCACTCTAGCCTGGGCAACAGAGGGAGACCCCATCTCAAAAAAAAAGGAACAGAAAGAAAGAAAGGAAGGGAGGAAAGGGAAGGAAGGAAGGAGAGAGAGAGAGAGAGAGAGAGAGAGAGAAAGAATGAAAGAAGGAAGGAAAAGAAAGAAGAGAAAAGACCAATAGAAGGGAAATATGGGATAAAAATAAAACAACACAAAGACAAATCTAGATTTCTGGGTCCAGAAAAGAGGCAGAGGAGATAGGAGAAGGGACAATTGAGGAAGCAAAGAAAGACACAGGTCTTCAGAGAAAGCATCCACTGAGGGCAGGAGTATGAACAAAGAAGTCAGGAAAAAGAAACGCTGATGGCCAGTAAACATAGGGAGCAATACTAAGCCACATATAGCTAAAGCAATTCACACTAGAAGCCAGGTGTGGTGATGCCCACCTTTAATCCCAGCTACTCAAGAGGCTGAGGCCAGAAGATCCCTTGAGCCCAGGAGTTGAGCCCTGGGCTGTCCTTGAGCCCAGGACAGCCCAGTGAGCTATGGCTGTCCCTGGCAACAGCCACTGCACTCTAGCCTGGGCAACATAGCAAGAACCCATCTCTAAAAAAAGGAAAGAAAGAAAGAAAAAGAAATGCACAGTAAAACACCAATGTTTTCACCTATCCAGATTGGCACAACTTCAAATGCTTGATAACGTTAATCCATTATTAATACGCAGGTGGGGAATCAAACAGACACTCTGTTATTGAGAATGTGATGGTGCAAACTTTTTGCCAGGCAAATTGGAAAAAAAAAATCAAAATTTAAAATGCCTTTACTCTTCTTATTTTTTTTTTGAGACAGAGTCTCGCTCTGTTGTCCGAGTTAGAGTGCCGTGGCGTCAGCCCAGCTCACAGCAACCTCAAACTCCTGGGCTCAAGCAATCCTCCTGCCTCAGCCTCCCGAGTAGCTGGGATTACAGGCATGTGCCACCATGCCCGGCTAATTTTAATATATATATATATATATTTTTTTTATTTTTTTGTTTTTAGCTGTCCATATAATTTCTTTCTATTTTTAGTAGAGATGGGGTCTCGCTCTTGCTCAGGCTGGTCTCGAACTCCTGACCTCAAGCGATCCTCCCGCCTCGGCCTCCCAGAGTGCTAGGATTACAGGCATGAGCCACTGCACCTGGCCTGCCTTTACTCTTTTTTCCAGCACTGTCACTGCTAGAAATTTATCCCTTGCGTAAACTCATTAAAATATGTCACTATACCTATAATCATTCAAAGATATTTCCTGCAGCATTGTTTGTGGGGGCATAAAACTTGAAATGATCTAAATGTCCATCCATGAGGTACTGCTTAGACCCATTTTGGTACATCCACAGTGTGGAATGAGGGAAAGCTAACTATGTGCTGGCCTCTAGTGCTCTCGAAGAGCTGGCAAGTGTGTGTAATGTGTACTTTTTAAAAAGTGAACATAATCTGTTGCTATAAACATTTTTTCCTGGACGACACCCACGGGACCAGTGAAGAAGGTGAACTTTGAGGAGGGAGCCTGTAGGTGAGGACTGCGGAGAGCTGTACTCATATTATACTGCACAGAGTTGTTTTGCTCTTTGCATATTATGTTATTTTATGCTTTAAAAATGTTAATTGGCGTTATCTGGGAGGTGGTATCGTGAGGCATCTCTTTCTTCTTAATGCTTTTTGGTATCAAGCCAAATAAATGTTTCATCTTGGTTTTGTGTTATTTTAAGGGACACCCTGAGGGCAATAAGGACAAGTAAAGAAATGTCACATTTAAATGCAATTGGGTAAAATATCAGAACTGAAAGGACAAAGAAAATCATATAAGCTCCCAGAAAGAACAAACAAGTTACATATAAAGAAATGAGATTCAGCCTGACATCAAATTTTGCACCAATTAGATGCTACAAGATGAACAGCAATATCTCCCAAGTTTGGAAAGAAAATGCATTTGAATCTGGACTTCTATTGCAAGCCAAACTACACCCAAAGTGAAGACAATATAAAGACATTTTCTGAAATTCAGGTAGTCAGAAAATGTATTACTCATGCACTGAATATGAAGAAATTACTTAAGAAGATGTCTCACTAAAACACAATAACTCAAAAAAGAATAAATGTTTTGTTTTTTTAATGGAAGCTGAGTGTGAGAAGAAATATAAACAAGGAAAAAATGAGCTGGTACCACTTTGGATATTGATACCTGTGACATTCTCCTTTGATCTGCAGATGTTTAATAATCTAAGATCATTTTCTCCTTAAGAGCTTTAAGTCATGCTATTTGATTCTGCAGCAAATAATATTTATACAATATAATATCATAATTACATGTTATAATAATGTTATTCATATGGGGTTTAATATCTTAGATTCAATCTATGGACCAAAAAAAGTGACAAAATGAACAGAACAGAATGTAAACAGTATAAACCTTGACAAAATAAAGGGGAAAATCTTGCTGAAAGCTGGGCACCTAAACTCTCCAAATTCTTTTAGCTGCAATTAGTACAGATGCTCCTTGACTTACCATTGGATTATATCTTGATAAACACATCCTGAATTGAAAATACAATAGGTCAAAAAAGCATTTAATGCACCTAATCTACTGAACACCATAGCTTAGCCTAGCCTACCATAAACATGCTCAGAACACTTACATTCCTCTACAGTTGGGCACAATTGTCTGGCAGCACAGTACACTGGACGGTATCAGTTGTCTACCCTCGTCAGCACGGCTGACTGTGTTGCAGTTCGCTGCCACTGCCCAGCATCACGAGAGAGTATCCTACCTACCACATATCGCTGGCCCAGGAAAAGCTCAAAATTCAAAATTCAAAGTACAGTTTCTACTGAATGCAGATTGCTTTCATACCATTGTCAAAAAATCTTGAGAACCACAGTAAGTTGGGGGTCATCTGTGTGTCAAAGACCAGGCCTGGCTGATTAGATTTTAGGGTTCCATTAAATGCAAAGTTGAGAGGAGCCCAGGCCCAGATGTAAAGGAAGTGGCTCTAGTGCTGTACTGGAGCTGTAACTGCTCCTTAGAGCTGAGTGTCTTCATCTCCTCCCGGCTCTCAGTGACATCATGTTGGTAGCTTGAAATTAGCCATAGTAGGCTAATTATACTTCAGCTATGGGCAAACGCTTTGCATCAGGGCTTTTTCCCTCTCAGAGAGCCAGTTGTTAAATACTTACCAGTGTGGCCCTGGGAAAGTTGGACCCTTCTGGCCTGAAGAACTGTCAGATGATAAAAGTGGGGAAGCAGGCGGTGAGACCCTCTGGGCTAAATGGGTTGCAGGGGAGCTAGTGGCATTCCTAGAGGGGGAATCTGCTAAGATAGTAGGCACCAAACTTTTTCTTAAGAGATCAAATAGTACATATCTCACAGCTGTTCAACTCTGCTGTTACAGCTCAAAAGCAGCCATGTACAATACCTAAATGAAGGAGCATGGCAGTGTTCCAGTAAAGCTTTTATTTACAAGACAGGTAGCCAGCCAATGGGCCATAGTTTGCCATCCCCTGGTCTAAGACAAACTCCATAGGAGTACACTTCAGATATGGCACAGAAAATGGCTTAGCAGCAAACTGGGAGGCAGCTGGGTCACTGGATATTTGAGCCAGACGTCCCATTCCTGGCTTCCCATGGCCTCCAAGTGGCCTGCCATTGATCTAGAATTTCCTGTGTCTCAGGCGAGGGGACAGTGGTGCTATATCAGATAGAATTAGGTTTGTCTTTACAGCAGCCTAAAAACACATGATTTAATAGTGGCTTAGAACACATACAGATTTATTCCCTCATGTACAGGCCTGGAGGTTGGGCACCCAGGGCCGGTAAAGTGTGAGACCATGTCTGTCTGAACCTCCTCTCTGCCATCGCTAGGCATGGCCCCCATCCTCATACTCCAAGGTGGCTGCTGAGCTTCTGCCATCATGTCCACCAGATCCAGCCAGCAGGACGAGGAAAGCAGAGGAGGGCAGCCCTCCCACCCTCTGTATAAAGACCCTTTCCAGAAACTGTACACACTTATCCGCTTATACCTCTTTTGCCAAAACTCAGTCAGCTGGCTATGCCCAGATGGAAAAGAGGTGGGGATATGGAGTCTTCCGCTACAAATTGGGTACTAATTGTAAGAAGAGGCAGATAAAAACCAAAGGAAAACTAGCAGTCTCCATTGCTGAGAGGGCCTGTCAACCGCAGAGGCCCGGGGTTGGCCAGAAGAGACCATATGCAGGGATGGGCTGCTCCAGTGGAGGACGGGGGCACACAGAGCCAGTTTTGCGGACCTGTGCGGTGGCGTAGGCCCCATGCTCAGAAGGGCCCACGCTTGGTTTAACAGTGGGATGGCAGCCTCTTGAAATTATTAATAATTTTATCTTTGGACTTGAACTTTGTGAATGAAGTCTGATGGGACAATGGATGTGTGCGCGAGGAGAGGGGATTCGTGCAATGTGCAGTGGTCCTGGCAGCCCCCATTCCCGTGTTACACTGGTAACACCTGCTATGCAGCTGCCATAACACGCTTACCTTGTCCTCGTGTCCACACTCAGCGGGGCCCCCATGCTTGGTTTAATGCTCTGTGTTGCCATTTTGATTTTTTAATTTGTGTTTTGTCAGTGAAGTCCAGCAGGACAATGGAGGATATTTGTATCCTCCATTCCTTGCCACTCCATTTGCATGTGCGTAGAGTATTTGCAGTACCCCAGAAGCACAGAATTCCAGTGGACCCACAGTTTCAGGAAGACTCAAAGCAAGTATAGAGTAACCACGTTATGTCTATGACTAAGCAGGAGTGCTGACAGCCCCAAGAGGCCACACTTTCCGTTTGAAACAGAACTTGCTTCAAATGCAGAAAGAAGGCAGTGGTGTTCTAAGAAACACAAACAATCAAGGAATCCTATCATATCCTTTCTTACTTGCGTTACTTTCCTGTATTAACCAATCACTCACTTTGAAAATGATGATAGATAAAAGATAGAACAAACCTTCCTTTCACTGTCAGTAATAATAATCAGTAAAGTAAAGGTAGCAATTGTTGGTACAATGTGTTCACATCAAGAAGTAAAATTAAAAAGTCCTATGCAATGTTTCCATTGTTCTGGTAAGAGCAAAATACATGTGCAGGTACAACCTATGAAATACAAATTATACAATTTCTGTGATTTTGCATATGACTTAAATGCTCTTAAATTTTTTCTCTAAAACTGGCATTACACAATATAAAGATGGATGGTAAAATTCCTGCTAATAGTATAAAATTTTAATCTTACTTTACTTAGAGTGACATTAAACAGTAAATAAAAAATGCCAGGACAAACCAAGAGAGAGAGACCCCAGAAGAAAGGAAAAACTTTTATATTTTAGGACCTTTCTCCCTGCCTTTTGAACAAGGGGGCTTGCATTTTTATTTTGCACAGGGCCCTGCAAATTTTGTAGCCACCCCTGGCAGCACATTACCCCAGGATGCCACACGGGACCAATGTCACCTCTGGAGTCCACTGTCAGGAGCAGACGCCCCGCTAGTCAGTGAGCACAGCAGACGGCCAGAGGACCTGGGTGTCTGAAAGCCCTCCCCCTACCAACTTCAGAGGATACAGGAAGGGCTCCCATTTATCCAGATACTCAGATACATCTTGGGGAGAGGAAGGGAGAGCAGACAGAGTTTAGAAAGACAGAAATTGGAGACACTGAATTTTCCAAAAGATTCTATGGAAAGCAGCCACACGAGGGAGTTCAATTCCAAACAGGCTGAATAGTCAGACTGAAAGGAGCCGACTACTCAATGGGAGAAGAGGTGCCTATTGTTACAAGGCAAGCCTAGGCTTCTCCACCACACAGCAGGGTGCGGCTGGCAAAGAAGATCCTAATCTCTGCAGATCTGAATGTGGCCTGCACACTCGCAAGCCTGCCACCCTCAGCTTCTGAGCACTTTCTGTCTGAAATAGCCTCCTTTCTGGTCTTGCTTCCTTCACTCCTTCCCTAGTCTTCCCTCCTCCACACTTCCAGCTGTCTTCCCCAAAGACAACCCCTGTTATCAGTTTCTTTAGCTTCCTTTCTTAAATACTCCGTGTACCTTAAAGCAAATAGATTGGACATCATCCCCCATGTAGTATTCTAGGGGAGAATGTATAACCTGCATCTAACTATCAGGAAATGTCAGAAAAACCCAAAATGAGGAATATTACACTTTTTTTTAAAAGCATGTGTGCATGGGATAACTGTATTGTCTCAAAGCATCAATATCACAAAAGACCAAGAAGGCTGTGGACATGTTCCAGAATTAAGGGGAATGGTCGGTTAAAGCATTGCATCCATGATAAATTTACCAAAGTTGATAAGTGTACTATGGGCATGTAAGAACTATCCCTTTTTTCAGGAACTACACGCTGACATATTTAGGGGTAAAGAGCCAAGGTTGTGTATGTGTGTGTGTGTGTGTGTGTGTACACTGGAAGCGGCAGAAGGGCACAAATGATAAAGCAATTGGGGCAAAATGTTAACAATAGGTGAATCTGGATAAAGGATTGGTGAGTGTTCTTGTACTATTTTTATTTTTGCAATTTATGTTTAAGTTTGGGGAAAAAAAGTTGATCTTCATTATTCATAGATTCCGTATTTGCAATTTGCCTGATCACTAAACTTTATTTGTAACCCCAAAATCAATACTCAAGGTACTTTTACAGTCATTTGCAGACATGTGCGTGGGGGAGGCATGGGAAATTTGAGTCACCCAATGCATGTGTCCCCAGCTGAGGTCAAATAAGGCAATGCTCTGCTTTCTTATTTCAGCTCTCATACCGTAAACAACTATCCTTTCTGTGTCCTGTTTAGCGCCACATTTTCCATGTTTTTGTGCTTTTTGGGGGTGATTTTGCTGTTTAAAATGGCACCCAAGTGTAGTGCTGAATGCTGTCTAGTGTTCCTTACCACAAGAAGGCTATGATGTTACTTGCAGACAAAACACATGTGTTAGGTGAGCTTCGTTCGGGCATGAGTTAAAGTGCTTTTGGCCATGAGTTCAGTGTTAATGAATCAACAACATATTTTCAGTATATATTAAATGAACAATGTACTTTATATTAAATGTATCGAATCAACAATACACACCTAAAACACGGTTACATATTGACGGGTTTACAAAAATGTTGTGACTAGCGGGTTATAGGAACCTAACCTGGTATTTACCTTGGGAGCAAATGGTTCGGTATGCACTAATTCAGTGTTCTCAGCAACCTTATAGAACACAACTACTGTGAATAAAGGAGAATGACTGTATATATGCATTTCCTGCACAAATGATAGCACACAGTACATAATGTTCTGCACCTTATAATTTTAAACAATATTTCTTAGAGATCATGCTATTAGTTTATAGTCATTCTTCTGAACAGATGCCTAATATTCCCACATGGCTGTATCCTAATGGATCTAACCAGTCTGCTAGTGATAGACACTTGGGCTTTTGTTTTGTTTTTTGCTTTTTTTAATTGGATACCAGCAAGTTCATTTTTGCAATTTTCATTTAGCTATGAATTTTTAATTTACAAAGCAATTTACCATTATAACAATTTTAAATAAGTCATTAAATTGTTCTGGGCACTGCCCCCCTCCTTTGGAATATTTTTTAAGTAAATTTATATATTTGTTTATTTTTATTTTTTAATTGACAAAAATGCATATATTTATTGTGTACAGATGTTTTTGAAATATGTATATGCTGGCTAAATTGAACTAATTAACATAGGCATGACCTCATATATTTATCATTTTTTGTGGTGAGAATACTTAAAATCTACTCTTAATGTTCAAGAATACAATACCTTGTTATTAACTATAGTTACTATGTTATACAATAGATCTCTTAAACTTATTCTTCCTACCTAACTGAAATTTTGTATACTTTGATCAAAATCTTCCCAACCCCCTCCACACAGACCCCCAACCACCATTCTATTCTCTAATTCTATAAGTTTAATCATTTTAGATTCCAAATATAAGTGAGAACATGCAATACTTATCTTTCTGTGTCTGGCTTATTTCACTTAACATAATGTCCTCCAGATTTATCCATGTTGTTGCAACTTACTGGATTTCCTTTTTTTTTAAAGATTGAATAGTATTCCATTGTGTATGTGCCACTTTTTTTTATCCGTTCATCTGTTGATGGACACTTATGTTGATTCCATATCTTGGATATTGTGAATAATGTCGCAATGAACTTGGGAGTACAGACATCCCTTTGACTTAGTGATTTCATGTCATTTGGTATATACCCAGCAGTGGGGTTGCTGGATCATATGGTATTTCTAGTTTTAATTTTCTGAGGAACGTCCATACTGTATACCAATTTACATTCCCACCCACAGTGTGCTAGGGTTCCCTTTTCTCCACAACCTCTTCTACCCTTGTTATCTTTCCTGCTTTTGTTCATAGCCAGTCTAACAGGTATGAGGTGATATCTCATTGTGGTTTTAATTTGCATTTCTCTGATTATTAATGATGGTGAGCATTTTCTTCAAATACCTGTTGGCCATTTGTATGTCTTCTTTTGAGAAATGTCTATTCAGATCCTTTGTCTGTTTGTTTTCTTATGGAGTTATTTCAGTTCCTTATACATTTCAGATAGTAACCTCTTATCAGATGTATGGTTTGCAAATATTTCCTCCCACTCCATAGGTTTTTTGTTTGTTCTGTTGGTTGTTTCCTTGGCTGTGCAGAAGCTTTGTATTTTGGTGTAATGCCATTTGCCTATTTGTGCTTTTGTTGCCTGTGCTTTTGGGGTCATATTTAAAAAATCATTGCCTAGACTAATATCATGGAGCTATCCACCTATGGTTTCTTCTAGTAGGTTTACAGTTTCAGATCTTACATTTAAGTCTGTATTCCATTTTGAGTTGATTTCTGTATATGGTGTGAGATAAAAGTCTAATTTCATTCTTTTGATTGTGGATATCCAGTTGTCTCAACACTATTGAAGAGACTACCCTTTCCCCATTGTTTGTTTTTGGCATCTTTGTCAAAAATCAATTGAATAGAAATGCGTAGATTTATTCCTGAGCTCTCTATTCTGTTCCATTGGTCTACGTGTTTGTTTTCATACCAGTGCCATGCTGTTTTGATTACTATACTTTTGTAGTATATTTTGAGGTCTGATAGTTTGATGCCCCCAGCTTTGTTCTTTTTGCCCAAGATTGCTTTGGCTATTGAGAGTCTTTTGTGGTTCTATAAAAATTTTAGAATTGTGTTTTCTATTTCTGTGAAAAATGTCATTGGAATTTTGATAGGAATAGCATTGAAGCTGTAGATTGCTTTGGGTAGTATGAACATTTTAACAATATTAATTCTTCCAATTCATGAACACAGGATATCTTTCCATTTATTTGTGTCTTCTTCAATTCCTTTCATTAATGTTTTATAGTTTTCAGTGTATAGATCTTTGGCCTCTTTGGTTAAATTTAGTCCTAAGTGTTTCTTTTTTTGTAGCTATTGTAAATGGGATTGTTTTCTTGATTTCTTTTTAGATAGTTTTCTGTTAGTGTATAAAAGCACTACTGGTTTTTGCATGCTGATTTTATACCCTGCAACTTTACCAAAATTGTCTATTATTTCTAACAGTTGTTTAGTGGAGTCTTGGGGTGTTTCTTATATAAGACATTTGGGTTTTATCTTTTCAAAATGCAAATCCGATCATGTCACAGGCCTTTTTAAAGTACTTCCATGGAGTCTCCTTGCTCTTGAGATAAAAATTGAAGTCCTTAATATGACCTGCCAGACACTCCCATGCAGCTTCCTTGCATCTGCATGTCTCCGGCCTCTGTTCCCCTCTCATCTCTGGTATCATCCACCCTCCCTCCTGCCACAGGGCATTTGCACAAGCTTCACTTCTGGGACATCTTTCCCATATCTCACCTGTAATCCGATTAACTCTCTCTTCAAACCTCAACTTCACAGTTCAGTTTTTTTCTCAACACTGTATCCTTGGGCCTAGGATAGAACCTGCTATGTAAAAGTTACCCAATACATTTTTGCTAAGCAACTGAATGAATGAGGTAGGAAGGCAGGGAGTGAAGTCAGCTGGTAAGGATTATGTTTATGTAGGTCTCTTTTGCCCAAACACTTGGTCTTAAACTCGTAGTGGAATGGAAACTGTTGAGCTGTCTTATCTTCTCCTTTCAGGTTCTCAGTTCATTGGTACTGAAGTGATTTTTGTTGAACTAGACAAGTGATGATGGTAGGAAATCAGATAAGTTCTGAAAAGTGCCCCTGAGGAGGTTGCTAGAACTTTCTGTGCCAGTTCCTCATCCTTAGAAAGGGGATAATAATATCTAGATCTAGCTTGTAACACACCTGCTGGCACTTAGCACACTGTTACAGGAGCTCTTAGCTCCCTTCAGTTCCAGCAAACTATCAACTGTTGACCCTGTCCTCTAAGAATTTTCAGCATGTTGGCTTGGAACAAAGATCTGAATACAAAAATCCAGTTACAAGTCACCATGCCCTCAACAGCCTCTCTCCTACTCTTCCTCCAGCTAAGAGATGTCTGCTGGCACCCAGCTAAAGGGAAAGGCACTAAAAAGGAAGTGTCACAGACAGTTTTTCCCAGGGGCTGATCACCATGTCCCTGAGTGGATAGGAAAGGAGCTCTTTCTGGGCTGTCACCTGACCTGTGGCTCTTTTCTACCTTTGAGTGACTAATTCTATTCTCATGGATTCTCTAAAATGATATGAAACTTGTGGTGAAACCCACATCCTTCCTGTATGCCAGAGGCCCGTACCACATCCTCCCTACTGACCACCACCCCCTTTTCTCTATTTTTGGTGACACAATGAATCAAACTAGCTCACATAAAAGGCGAGCATGTGTGTGTGTGTGTGTGTGTGTGTGTGACAGAGAGAGAGAGAGAGAGAGACCAAGAGACAGAGACAGTGAGAGAAAAAGAGACAAAGAGGCAGAGAGACAGAGAGAAACAGAGAGACAAAGAGGGGTGACAGAGAGAGAGAGAGAGAGACAGAGTGTCTATGGCTACTCAATGGATCTCATATGTCCAAAATGTAACCACTTCTCCCCATTTACCGTCTACCTCCCAGGTCCGAACCATCTCCATCCCTCTCCTGGTTTACTGCAACACCCCCTCGCTGATCTCCCTGCTTTCACTTTTATGCCCTAAATGTTTCTCCAGGTATAAGTTGCCAGATATAATACAGTATGCTCAGTTAACTTTGCATTCCCAATAAACAATGAATACGTCTTTAGTATAAATATGTTACAAATTACATGGGATATACTTATACCAAAAATTATTTATTTATCTCAAATTAAAATTTAACTGGACATTATGAAGTTTTATTTGCTGATTCTGTCAACCCTATTCTGTGGCAACCAGAGTCATCCTTTTAAAATGTAAATTAGTTCATCTTATTCCTCTCCTCAAAGTCGGCCGATAGCTTCCCAGCTCGGAAGAAAAGACCTGACAAACCCAAAGACCTTACAACGATCTGCCTCCCTCAGTGCTTCTTAGATTTCATCTCCTGCTGCCGCCTCCCTCATCCACGCAGTCCAGCCGCGCTGGCTGCCTGTGGCTCCTTGCACTGCTCCCAGACAGCCGCCTTACTGGCTCCTTCTTCAGGTGTTGCTCAGATGATAGCACCGTCTCAGGGAGGCCTTCTCTGACACTCTTTGAAAAACTGCAGCCACCCTACTTTTTGTCCCCTCTCCTTGCTTTTCTTCCGTAACACTTGTGTCAGCTTCTAACATGCCACATTATCCACACTTACTGGTTTGCTGTCTGTCTCCCACTAAAACATCTGGTCCATGAGGGCAGGTGCTGTGTTTTGTTCAAGCTGCATCTCCAGCTTGGCGCATAGCAGACACTCAATAAATATTTTGAGCCAATGATGAAACCCAGGGCAGGAAGTCTAGCCAGGAATGTCCAGAAACAAGGGCGTTCTGTTTTATTTTTCTTCCTCAGCAAGCTTGCTCTAATCTTTCTCCACTTGCTCAAGGCTCCCTTTGGCCACTGTCCCAGGCCTTGCTAGGGCTTTTCAGGGGTGCTATCAAAAGCGGGAGTAATCTGATTGGCTCAGCTCCCCCTCCCTTCCTCCCTTCCTCTCTCTCTCTCCCTTTCCACTAGCATTTTAAGTTTTTAAATAAATTAGTAGTATTTCTAAAAATATAGTTTATTTTCTTAGTAGGCCAAGATTGAAGGAGAATGATTTGGGAGCTCTGATAGCCAAGAGCAAATGCCACTGATAGCACAACAAAGTGACTATAGTCAGCAATAAGTCATGGTATACTTTAAAATAACAAAAAGAGTGAAACTGGAATGTTCCTAATGCAAAGAAATGATAAATGCCTGAGGTGATGCATACCCCAATTACACATTGTATGCCTGTATCAAACCTCACGTGTACCCTATAAATATATACAACTACTATGAACTCATAATAATTAAATATAAATTTTTTTTTTTTTTTTTTTTTTTTTGAGGCAGAATCTCACTCTCTTGCCTGGACTAGAGTGCTGTGGCGTCAGCCTAGCTCACAGCAACCTCAAACTCCGGGGCTCAAGCGATCTTCCTGCCTCAGCCTCCAGGGTAGCTGGGACTACAGGCACACGCCACTGTGCTTGGCTAAGTTTTTCTATTTTTAGTTGTTTTGGCTAATTTCTTTCTATTTATAGTAGAGATGGGGTCTCACTCTTGCTCAGGCTGGTCTCGAACTCCTGAGCTCAAGTGATCCTCCTGCCTTGGCCTTCCAGAGTGCTAGGATTACAGGCGTGAGCCACCTCGCCCGGCCTAAAAAAATTTTTTTCTTTAAAAAAGAGCAAATGCCACTAAACATCTCTCTTCCGTCCCCTCCCAGGCTCAGTTCCCTGCAGAGAATTACCTGGAGATGAGAGGCTTTGCTTTGGCAGCAAACAGCCCCCATCTTAGTCACTTAAAACAGAGCTTGACTTCCTGCTTACACTACATTCTGAAACAAATTGGCTGGGCCTCTACAGTTCATCGTCTCAGAGATCCAGACTGATGGCTGCTCTTCTGAAGTGTGGCTGCATCATCTGGCCACCCCCTTCAGATCAGCGAAAGAGAGGCATACACTGCTCCTTAGATGCATCAGCCCAGAGTGAAGGCCATCACATTCATTCACAGCCCATTGTGTAACCTCAGTCACATGGCTCCACATACGTGCAAGAGGGCGAGGAAATAAGGAGTGCTCGTAACTATTCCATAAGAAGCAGCTGTCTCTCTTCCCAGGAGCAGTCTTGGGGAAGGGGTAGAGAGGCACAAGTGGATGAGGGGTCTGTTTGGACACAGAGGTTCATCTACTCACCCATCTCACCTTCCAGGGCTCGGAGAACTCAGATGAGCCCTGGCCTACACAGAGGAAGAGATCAAGTCTGAGGCAGCTTCAAGCACCTGAACTGGGCAGACGGCGGTGGGGAATCAGGACGGTTTCCTGGGGAAGCCCGCCCTCTCCATCCCCTGATCCCCCACCTGCTATGGAAAATAATACCATTACCTTTCATTTGCCCAGCACTGATGCTTTTCAAAGAGCTTTTCCTTTTATGTGGACTTCACAAGAAGTAGGCCGAGATCATTCCCTTTTACAGAGGAGAAACTAGAGGCTCAGAAAGGTTAAGAAGGGAATTGCCTAAGGCCACAGAGCTCATAAGAGACATTACTGGGACTTCGGTGCTCTGTCTGCCTCTCCCTGGTCCAGAGCTCATGGTCAGGCCATGCTTCCTCTGGAGGACTAGGGCAGGGGCTGGGGGGCAGGGGAACACAGCTGGCCTTACAGGTGGCCCCACAGGTCCCTTCAGCCGCACCCACACAGGTGGCAACCATCACTGCTGCCTCCCTGTTACAAACACATTGAGATGCAAACACTAGGTAAAAGGCAGGGTGTGGGGAGGGCTGGGAAATGTAGTCTTCCATGTGTCCAGGTAGAGGAGACCTAAGAGTGAACAATAGTATCAGCTTTAGGTCTGAATGACTTTTCATTAATTGCACATTTCATCATTTATGGTTAGATGATTAGATTGTTTCTAAGTTTTCAATTTTATAAATATACTTTGAACATCCCAGTTGCATGGTGATTATAGTTGGGATCCCTCTGGCATGTAGACTGTGGTATTGTCAGATCTGGGCCCCCAACACCTCGTGCAGGGCCTCAGCTCTCATTCTCTCCCCCTGCCCCCAGCTGAGCCCCAGCTATTCCCAAGTCCCCAGCCTGCTGGTACCCACTCAGATGCTTCACCTCTTTCAGAAATATGCGTTGTGTGCCTGCTGTGTGTCAAGAACTGTGCCTGACAACCTCTGGGGATAGGGCAGAACACAGACAAGTGGGCGCAGGGCTGTGAGCACCCACGCTGCTGCTCTGTGGCCGAGTGGAGAAGTAGGAGAATGCTCCTTCAGCCACTGGCCTGAAGCTGCACTGTTTGGACGTGAAACCTCACAGAGCCCTTTGTTACTCTGCTCCTTCAGCTCCTCCCATACAGACTCAAAACCAGTTGAGGCAGCCAGTCCGAGGGGGGTCTTCATCTTTACTCTCCCTAGGGACCTCTCACCTGCTCTTCAATCTAAACCCCTGAGCTGGTGTTCACGTCAATTAATGCAAACCCATACTTGTGGAGAGGGGTGTCTACTAATACCACTCACCAGGAGCCTCGTAGACCCAGGCCCAGGCCATCCAGAAGCCCCTGAGATATCAGTAATACTCAAGGACACTGCCAAGGAGAATTTCTTGCTGCTTTTAGTTCATTTCCCTAGGATAATGTATAAAGCACCCTTGACATAAGTGACACCATCTTATGTTTCAAAAGGCATCATGTCAGCAGGGACCAGATGTTCGCTCAACCAGATAAATGCATAACCCTTTACTATAAGTCCTCACCAGAGGACTCAAGGGCCATAAAAGGAGGAGGACTTCACCAGCTGGACATAGCCATCTCCATAGACACTGTCTTGCTGTCACTCGTGATCAGCACCCGGCATCTGTTGCTGAAGGCTCAGCCCAAATCAAGGACTCTTCCTCGCAAGATGTTAACAACTGTCTGGATCAACCCAGGACATGCTCCTTGTCCACATCACTCTCCTTGGACTGGTTCGTTAACACCCTTTCCTGTCCCCTTTTCTCTTGATGTTAAATGTTACTGTTTGATGTGGAAATTTTAATCTATAACATTTATATATTGATTAAGTCTACTTCTATGTATGGCTTGCATTATTGATTGACTTGTGTATTGGGTTGAGCCTGCGTACCAATGGCTCTGACTACCGAGTGAATGGGTGGTACTAAGTAGATTTGCCTCCTTGGAAACTACATGTAGCGTGTGGATTTTATGATTGATTATGCATCAGTAAAAATCCGACCTTGTGGAAAGACACAAATGTGTGTGGACCTGGTTATGTCTCAGCTTGAGAGGCTCACAACAGATAAATTCCCAGATGTGAAATAACTGGGTCAAAGCATAAAAATATTTTTTATGGCTCTTAAATCAGGTTGACAAATTGCTTCCCAAGATTTGCATGGTGGCTAAGTGATATATATCTGTAATGCCAGTTCTTGCACTGTTGCCAGGATTAGGAATTATCACTGTTTTAGATTTTGCCATTGCGATGGGCAAAAAGTCATACTTTTTGCTTGTTTTAATTTGTACTTCTGTGATTACAGCATGCTTTAATCTTTGCCATGTTTATTTATGACAGTGTTTCCATTTGTGTGATTTGTGAGCACAGATGTTGGCTTACTCATTTATTCAAGCCTTAATTTCTTAAATCAATTTTTATAAGTTCTTTGTATAAAAAGCTGTTCATCTTCTGGGTGTGGTAACAGCATCGTTGAGTCTCTATTATGGCCTCTTTGCCTTTTTATTTCAGTTATTTCCATTGTTTTTGTTGTGGTGCAAAAGTTTTAAATTTTTATTTACTCAAATTCATCAGTCTTTTCTGTTGTGGTTTCTTTTTTTCTTTTGTTTTTCTTTCTTTTTGGTTTTCACTTCAAAACTTACCAATATATTTCCTGTCCAGAAATTTGATCACTATTTGATTCTATTTTCTTCCTTCTGTCTTCTATGATTTTGTTTTTTGATATTTAAATCTTTAATCCACAGGAAATTTACTATAGAATAATGCCATTTCTTTTTCCAAAAAGTAGCAAGTATAAGACCTCCTACAATTTCTCAAGCCAGATAAATACACAAATAAAAGTGAAGTTTGACTGAAAGTACTTGGGGCATGTGAGGACTGGGATGTGCCTGGGAACAGGAATTTTCTTCAGTCCCCCCTGCACCCCCACTGTTTCTGATGAACAAACAGGGTTGGGAATGGCCGAGGTGGTCACTCCCTTTTCCATCAGATCTCCTTCAGAGGACACAAAAGGAACTTTGACTGTTAAAATCCTCCTCTGTTTTTTTGAGTGTAACATCTATAGGGCTGACGGTTCGTAGAGGGGACAGGGGCTTAGGGAAGGTGACTTTGTTTCAATATTCATAGGCTTTCTTTTTCTCCAGTTGTCTATAACAGTGAATGGTTTGAAGTTTCTGTCACAAACGAATATTTTGGTTTGCATTAATCAGGCACATTTAGTTCTCCGCATTGAAAAGAGGGTGCAGCAGCAGCTCCCAGCAAATTATTGTAAAGTAGAGATTGGATGGGTATGAGCCCAAGAGGTGTGTGGGAGCCAGGGAGCTCATTATGAAGAAAAAAACTTGCTTGTTTTTTATTTGTTTTCATTGAGGATGGAGAGACAGCTTATTGCTAATATAATAGAGAGTGCTAATACATTTATTTTAGTCACCAATACAAATAAAAGTACTTATGAGATAAAGGGATAAATAAAATCTAGAGTATCTAAGGGAATTCAATCTCTTTGTACTTGAATTTCCCTAACTGAAAAATGGGATCAGCTTGGGATCCCATCCTCCCTACATTTCAAGAATAAATGTAAGCCGGGTGCAGTGGTGCACACCTGTAGTCCCAGCTACTCGGGAGATGGAGGCAGGAGGATCGCTTGAGCCCAGGAGTTCGAGGCTGCAGTGCTCTGTGAATAGCCACTATACTTAAGCCAGGGCAATAAAGTGAGACCCTCTATCTAAAATTTTTTTAAAAGAATAAATGTAATAAATTTATTTACATTAATTTTATGTAAATAAACATACATAAAGTCCTTAAGTTAGGTATATTCCTTTGAATAATTAACCTTCATTAAATTAATTAAATCTCTGATCACATTTTTTCACATAACTCTTTCTTTTAAAATGTCATTGCTGAAACAAACCAAATGTCCCAGGGAACTGGGTACATCTACAGAAAGGACTACTATACATCCGTTAAAAGTAATCAGAAATATCCCTATATTCTACTATGAAGCAATCTCTGGGATATATGGTTGAGTGAAAAAAGCAACATGTCGAACAGCATTTATAAATGCTATCTTTAAGAAAGGGACAGAAGAAATATGACCATGTATATACACACACATATTTGCTTATATAATTTTTTTAAAGGAAAAAAAATGGAAGAATAAACCAGAAACTAAAAGGAACCAGGACTCTCTGGAGAAATGGCTGGGGAGGAAACATACAAGGCGAGCCTGAATATCTGGCAGCACCAGAAAACAAGGAAGCCATCAGAGACTACTGGGATTGTGCCAAAAGGACATAGCAGCTGACAGGGAGAATTTCCCATGGACCAAAGCTGAAACAATTTGAATATCAAAAATAAACAAACAAAAAGCAAAACCAAAAATTTCCTGAGAAAATAATGGCATGGATGTACATGATTGAAACACAATAAACATATTAAAATCCATGAGTTCACATTGATATGAAAAATCATTCATTGGTCAGGTAGGTAGATACTAAAGAACAATTTGTTATTTTGAAAGTGGTAAAGAAAAAAAGAATAAAGCTTTTATTTTGCCTCTCATATAGAAACTATATTTCAGGGTAACCAAGCAGTTGATGAAGGAAAACTTTTCATTATAGGTTTCCAGCTAATGCATACACAATAGTGTGGTAGCCAGCCCCCCGATGGTCCCCAGCCCACCTCCTGGTATTTACGCCCCACGTTGTTCCTCCCACATCATACCAGGGTTGGTCTGTGTGATCAACAGCACATAGCAAAAGTGATAGCATGTCACTTCTGAGATTAGGTTATAAAAGAATTTGGCTTCCATCTTGTTCTCTCCTCCCTACCACCCCCCGCCATAGTGTGAGATACTCACGCAGTGTATGGAGAAGGAAAAGCTCACCAGGTGAGGAACCGTGAGATCAGACCGAGAGCCAGTAGGGAACCGAGGCCTGCCAACAACTGTGTGCATGAGCCTGGAGGCCCAGGTGACTGCAGCCCCAGTCAGCAGACTGATTGCAATGTCATGACAGACTGCACTGGAACTCCCCAGCTAAGCCACTCACTGATTCCTGACCCACAGAAACTGTGAGATAATAAACGCTTTGTTGTTTTAAGCTACTAAATTTTGTTATATAGCAATAGATGTCAAATACATGGAAAGACAGTTAGAATGTCCTAAGTTTGCACCAATGAAATAATGGGTATAAGCAATGATCATCAATAACTGTTGAAACCATTAGGTGAAAGACTAAAGGGGAACTTCATAATAGATGTGTCTATAGGCTGATGATATCTGAGCTTAGTGATCAATTTTTTTCTGAACAACTTTATTTTTATTAATTTTTCTTTTTTTAAAAAATTTTTATTATGTACAACTTCAAATGCAGAAAAAATATAGAGAATAATAGACTGAACTCTATATACCCATCACTCAGCATTAACAACTATCAACTGCTGGCCAATCCTATTTCATCCATATCTGTACCCAATTCTCTTCATTCCAGCCCCATACTAGATATTTTGAAGTTAATCCCAGACATCACATCATTTCACCCACTGATTAATCTTAACGCCACAAAAAGAGAGTCAAATAGACATTTTATATCTTCTGATATGATGCAATTAAAAGTAGACAACCCTATCTACGAACTATTATTGCTAAAATAATTAAACCTGAATTTAATCAAGTCCCTAGGTAACTCCAAGTTAATAGAAAATATAGAGAATATGTAGGAAATTCTACCTATAAGTGACTTGATTTTTTCAGCAAACAAATGGCCAGAAGGAATGAAAAAAGAAAATTAAGAGCTATAGCAACTAGTGGTGTGTGGACTCTATTTGGGGATAAATTCAAACAAATCATTTGTAAAAAGACATCGTGAGACAATCAAGGAAAAGGAAACATGAACTGAATATTAAGTGACATTAAGGAATTACTACTGATTTTATTAAGTGTAATAATGGAATTATGTTTACTTTTTTATTGTCCTTATATGTAGAGATATATACTGAAAAATTTAGGGAAAAATAAAACTAAGTGATGCTGACATTTGATTTGTTCCTTAGGAATTTTTTGCATGTTGATTTTTTTATATATTGCACTAAAATATTACTTATCTTGATTACCAAGTTTTTTTAGTGCCCCCTTAAATTTCATGCTTGAGGCAAGTGCCATTCTCAACTCACCCTTGTCTTGGCCCTTGGGAGACAGAAAGTAAAGAAGTCAGTGAAGAGGTAAACCATGCAATTGCAGAATGGTATGAATGCTATAAAGGCAGAATGTGGCAGAGATTGACCAGGGAGTGAGGAGAGAGAGAATGGGAGAAAGTGTGTGCATGCATGCATGTGTGTGCGTGGATGGTGTTAGATGGCACTGAGTAGGGAGTCAGGGACAAGCTCTCTAAGGAGATCATGGAGTTGGAAACAAGTCAGGGAATTCAGGATATGTTTTCTGGACAGACAAGACGGGACTTGATAAAGGATTAGGAAAAGGAGGGAAGCAAAAGGGAAGAGATTGAATTTGGCCACAGTAATGGCAAATAGGGGTACCATTTACTGAGGTGAGCAATAATGAGGAGGAATAGGATTCAAGCATTCAACCATATTAACTTTGAGCTACTTATCAAAGACACAAGTAGAGTTGTCAACAAGGCATTCATGGCCGGGCACGGTGGCTCCCATCTATGATCCTAGCACTTTGGGAGGTGAGAGGATCACTTGAGTCCAGGAGTTCCAGACTAGCATGAGCAATATTGGGAGACCCTCCTCTCTACAAAAAGTGGAAAAAAAAAATTAGCCGGGCATGATGGCACAGACCTGTAGTACTGGCTACCAGGGAGGCTGAGGCAGGAGGGTCCCTTGAGCCTAGGAATTTGAGGTTGCTGTGAGCTGTGATGATGCCACTGCACTCCAGCCTGAACAAAAGAGTGAAACTCTGTCTCAAAAAAAAAAAAAAATCATTCATAAAAAAAATCTGGAGCTTGGGGCTTGGGGAGAAGGAGTTGAACAAGAGATACATATTTGGATGAGATCACTTATACAGACAGAAACATAGAGAGAGCACAGAGCTGAGCTTTGGGGCCCATCAACACTTAAAGGTCAGGTAAGAAGGAGAGGCCAGTAAGCGGGGCTGAGAAGTAGCCATCACTGAGGTGGGAGAAAAACCAGAAGAGTTTCCAGAAGAACTGTGTGAAATGCTGCTCGGAAGCGAAGTAAGCTGGAAAAAGAGAACTAACGATGGGGTGTGGAAACAGGCAGTTCTTGGTGACACATGGGCAGTGCCATGGTTTGAGCGTGTCCCCCAAAGTTCATGTGTTGGAAACTTGATCCCCAAGGCAACAGTGTTGAGAGGTGGGACTCTGAAGAGGTGATTAGTTCAGAGGGTCTGCTGTTGCTGGAGCAGGTGTTACAAAAGCGCGTTCAGCCACCTCCTGTCTCTCTTGCTCTTGCTCTCGCTCTCTCTTATGTTTCCGTTGTCCACCATGGGATGATGCAGCAGGAAGGCTCTGGCCAGATGTGGCCTCTCAACCTTGGACTTTCCAGCATACAGAACTGTAAGAAATAAACCTCCGTTCTTTCTAAATTACCCTGTCTCAGGTATTCTGTTACAGCAATACAAAACAAACCCAGGCAGTTAGCAATGAGGGGGGAGATGACAGCCAGGTTGGAATGGATTGGCAAACATATGAGAGCGGCATGAAAACGAAGATAGTGAGTTTGATAATGAATTTGAGTGATCCTTCAGGGATAAATAATAGAGTGATGTCTGGGAAGAATCAAGTCAGGGCATAATCCACACCCCCATCTCCACTATCCACCTACAATATTTTGAATTGAGTCCAACTCTGGTTCAGAAGCTATGAAGATTGAGTTCATGAATATGGATTACTGTGTGTGAAGATTTTAAAGGAGGAAGTAATTTGGTCTTATATTCTGCATACTTTTAAAATATATTATCTTTTTCTTTTCTTTTTTTTGAGACAGAGTCTCACTCTATTGCCTAGGTTAGAGTGCCATGGTGTCAGCCTAGCTCACAGCAACCACAAACTCCCAGGCTCAAGCAATCCTCCTGCCTCAGTCTCCCGAGTAGCTGGGACTACAGACATGCGCCACCACGCCCGGCTAATTTTTTCTATACATATTTTTAGTTGTCCAGATAATTTTTTCTATTTATAGTAGAGGCGGGGTCTCACTCTTGCTCAGGCTGGTCCTGAACTCCTGACCTCGAGCGATCCTCCTGCCTCGGCCTCCCAGAGTGCTAGGATTACAGGCATGAGCCACCGTGCCTGGCCAAAATCCATTATCTTTTAACCAGCTAAGACAATGGCAGAGGTGGAGGCGGACATTAGCTGAAAATGTTAAGTCTAAACTGGGCGTTGAATTACTTCAAAGTAAGAATCATCTCTTAAGGCAGGGGACCCAGAGCATAGATAAACGAGGGGGGAGGGAAATTCTGTGCCCCCACCCCAGGGGACAGAGTGTCTAACTGCTGAGACTGAGGGTCTGCCTACCACCATTCGGGGGGTGAGTGTCCTAACTGAGTGGACAAGCCCTTGGCACAGGCTGCCCTGAGATGGAGCAGCCTCAGGAACACTTTCCACCTTGGAATTGTGTGAGCAGTGCCTTGTCCCCTCACCAAGAGCAAAGCCAGAACTGTCCCCAATAGCTCCAGTCCCCTCAGTGGGCTCTTCTCTCACCAACAGCAGCAGCAGAAAGGGCTTCTCTCCTCTGCCCCTGCCCTTCCCCAGCCCATGCTCTCCAGTAAAGACAGACGGAGGCGCGGGGGAACAATAAACAGCAATTTTAAAAGCCACCAACATCATCTTTCTTCTCCACTTATTTTTCGTTAGCTTTAGTGGGGCAAAGTGCTCTGAGAGGCAAGGAAACTTATTTGGGTTTTCAACTCTAAACCTCCTTGATCATTGTTGGCTTGAATGATCAGGGATGACTCTGCTCCTCGCATCCAGCAAACTGACCTGTACAACACGGCCGCTTCTGCGATTCCTCCCGCCTACCCGTGCGCTCTGTCTTGTTGGCTTTTTACATTCCCTCCTTGGACTGCAGGCAGGGACTGCTTAGACAGGCCTTAGTTTCTACTCTTTAGACAAGGAAATGAGACATTCGTGTAATCAGCTACTTTGGCTCCTCTAAGGCTTCACTTGGCCCAGTGGTGCATCCAGAACAAACACAAATCTGTCTCCAAAAGCTTGTAGAGTTCAGACAACTTTTTTTACTGAATGTTTTGCCAAAAGGTACAATAATGGGAAATTTATGCCACCCAACATAGCAATTTCTCCCAGTGCCCTCTCTTGTGAAGAGCGGAATTCTCCTTCATGAAATGCTCTCTATTCCCTCCTCTGGCCACGGGCTCTCTCCTCATCCCCACCCCAACTGCCTCGTCCTCATTTTCTCGGGCAGAGGAGGCGCCTGCTCTCAGCTACCAGTGCAATCCTTGCCACCCTCATCCCAGCAGACCCCAGTGATCCTGACAAGGTATTTCCTGCTCTTGAATGTTATCAGTCAAAGAGATGTGAGGGACCATTGTCCCCAGTGACAGGACTCTTATCTTAATCACTGAGGTCCTTTGGTTTTGTATTAGTTCGCTATTGCTGCAGTAACAAATTACCACAAACATAGCCGCTTAAAACAACACAGATTTGGTATCTTACAGTGCTGTAGTTCAGAAGTTCAAATTGGTCTCACTGAACTGAAATCAAGGGGTTAGTAAGGCTGCAATTCTTTCCGGAGGCACTCAGGGGAATCTGTTTTCTTGCCGTTTCCATCTTCCAGAGGCCACTTGCATTCCTTGGTTCATGGCCCCCTGCCATCTTCAGAGCCAGCAATTACATCACTCCAACCTCTGCTTTCATTGGCAATCTCCTTATCTGATTCAGGCTCTTCATCTGCCATCCTCTTTCACACGTAAGAAGCCTGCTGATGACATTGGCCATGCCCAGATAATCCAGGATACTCTCCCTATTTTAAAGTCAGCTGGTTAGAGGCCTTAATGACATCTGCAAACTTAATTCCTCTTTGCCATGAAACATAACATATTCACAGTTTCTGGAGATTTGGACATGGACACTTTTGTGGTGTGGGGGGGGCATTATTCAGTCTATTTACAGGGTTCAAAGGCCAATGTGGCTGGTGGTAGCTTAGGCAGGAATGGTCTCCTCTTCCTGCAGCCAAAGGCCATGCTGGGCCCTAAGCCTGACTTAAACAGGTGGCTGAGGGGCTAAGGAAAACCTTCCTCCAAGTTCAGCACTATGAAACCCTTTTCTAATTTTAGCTCTGCTCCAATCATTGACTTTAACCTCCACATTAGGTGGCCAGAGTGATTTTCAGAAGAAACAGTGATGATCAGAAACCTTCATCCCCAACTGAGAGACATTTGCTTTCCATGGCCTCTTCCATCCTCTTCTGGCTCACAAACACTGAGCCATTCAGATTTGGTGGATATCTTGTCATTTGGGTGCCTCTCCCACCCCCAGGTTAATGCCAAAATAACCTCGACTCCTTCTCATTGACTCAGGGAAGAAAGGAAGCACCATCTCCCTGGAGCTCTGATTTGTAGATGAGGAAATGCAGGATGGTCACCTATTTTGATTTCAGAGCAACCATAACTCCAGATTCCCATACTTATGTGGTATGGTGATATAGTCTCTAAAGATAACTGTTACCAACTCCTTATCTCCCTGAATGTATCTGCTGCTCCTCACATCAACGTTGGAGTCTAATTCCTCTCCCTGGGCTGGCCTCAGTGACTTGCTTGATCAATTGAATGTAGTGGAAGTGAGATTCTGGGTCTTTTGAGGCTAAGTCACAGGTTTTTGCGCAGTCCTCTTGGACATTTATTCTAGAATCCAGCCATAACTCTGTAAGAAGCCCAAGCCACATGAGGAGGCCAACCATAGGCACTCTGGTTGATAGGACCAGGTAAGCTCTCGGCCAACAGCAGCATTCCCTGTTAGCCGCATGAGCGAGCCATCTTGAACATCTGCCCAGTCAAGTCTTCAGTGGTAGTTATCTGACTGCAACAGCATGCAGGGCCCTGTGTGAGAACCACCCAGCTGAGCCCAGCCATCTCCCAAAGCTGGAGCAATAAAAATAAATTGTTGCTTTAAGCCACTACATTTTGGGGTAGGTTTGTTACAAAGTAATAGATAACCCATACCCTTAGGGAACACAGAACAATGTCTAGGTAGTGTGCTAGATGCTGGGGAGGCTAACAAAATGTGCCAAATATTGGGAGAGAAGACATCAAATGTGTTATCTATAAATAACAAAGACTAAGTGCTATAGGATTCTGGAGGATGGAGCTATTTCTGGAGAGTTGGTCAAGGAAGGCTTCTCTGGAAAAAATGAGATTTCATCTGAGCCTTGAAGGCTGCATAGGCCATAATAGAAAGTAGGGATGAGATAGCTTATATTTGAAAGAAGTAACATGGATAAAAATGGAAAGCCAAAAGAATGATGGGTAGATAAGAAATATGAGTAGAGTTAGCTGAAAACACTCATCTTTCAAGATTCACCTCGAGTGCCCTCTACATCACAGCCTCCTTCTCTTTCTTCCATTCTCCTACCTCCTTCCCTCTTTGAACTGATTTTTCCACTTTTATCGTAGCACCAGGAATCCTGTGGGGTACTATTTTTTAATTAAATATTCCTGTTATGGTTAGGGTAAAGGTAAGTGTCCACAATCAAGAGTCCCCAAAATACAATTGCTCAGATTATGCAGATGTTTGTTTTTCTCTCCAAGTTATGAGGTGAGACCTGCTCCTGTGGTCATTCAGGGACCCAGGTCCTTCTAAGTCATTGCTCTGCTATGCCTTCAGGCACATTCATCAGCTGCTTGGTAGAAACTGGTCAGCCCCAGATCTGGGCTCCAGCCAGTCTGGAAGAGGGCCTGATGCCCCAGACCCGGAAGTGGCCACATCACTTCCTTCACATGTTTTTGTCAAGAATTGGTCATGTGGCCACACTAAGCTCAAGGGAGACTGGGGAATAGTCCGGCGAGGCAGCCAGATAGAACAGTAATTCCATTACTAGGGAGGAAGGGGATTTGGACTGCAGTGACAGGCTGTGCCACAAGTTCTCACCTTTTCCAGTGTGGGAGCTCCTGCAGGGCATGAAGCACATTTCCTTCATCTCTGGTCCCCAACACTGAGCCTGCTTCCTCACCCAGTGTAATACTCAATCTGAACGGCTGAGTGGACGAGGGGTCTAGGCTGGATGTGATAAAGGTGAAAGTCAGTGTGGGGACCTGAGAAAGAAAAGAGAAAAGACAGATGTGGAAGGATTTAACAGGGAAATGCACAGGGCTTGATGAATCTTGCCAGAGCAGAGAGCTTTTAATGTTACAATCTTTTGTGATCTAAGCTGACAGCTCTTTGGCACAAGTTTAAAGAACTTGAGCTGAATATCTAACTTAATAGAAATTTATTGAACACATTCCAAAGTTAAGAAATTCCTCAACTGTTTCAAAATCTCTTAGGAAAAAGCATGCCTCGAGCTTGAAGGCTTTCAGGGTTCTGGTTCAATACTTGCTTCTGCCACTGTCAACAGGTTTGAGCACCTACCTGCACATCAAGTCTTTCACCTGGCTGCCATTCTGCACCATCAGCCATACCTTCCTGGCTGCAGCAGCGCCTTTCTGGAGTGCTAACAAACCCTCCAGAAAGTGCACGTGTGCACACATTCACTAATGTCCAGACACTTGCTGCTTTCTAGAAAACCAGGCTTTGTGGCTAAGCACAGTTTGGACATGTCATTCTTCCAAGTCAGCACAGGTTTTGGAATCAACACAGACTGCATCAGCTATTTACTACCTACCTGGTCAAGTTACTTCACCTGTTAAACTCCTGTTTAACTTGTTAACTTACTTGTTTAAATTTCAGCTCCTTCACCTATAAAATGGGGACAGTATTTGGGCCACATCACTGGGAGTATGAGAAATAAATGAAGTTGTGGGTATAAAGCACTTGGCCCTTAGCAAATAACAATTAACAATATTGGCCGGGCGCGGTGGCTCACGCCTGTAATCCTAGCAATCTGGGAGGCCGAGGCGGGTGGATCGCTCGAGGTCAGGAGTTCGAGACCAGCCTGAGCAAGAGTGAGACCCCGTCTCTACTAAAAATAGAAAGAAATTATCTGGCCAACTAAAATATATATTTACAAAAAATTAGCCGGGCATGGTGGCGCATGCCTGTAGTCCCAGCTACTCGGGAGGCTGAGGCAGTAGGATCGCTTAAGTCCAGGAGTTTGAGGTTGCTGTGAGCTAGGCTGATGCCACGGCACTCACTCTAGCCCAGGCAACAAAGCGAGACTCTGTCTCAAAAAACAAACAAACAAACAAACAAAAAACCCAAACAATTAACAATAAACAATAGCTCTTAAACTATTATGACAACTAGGTTTTGTAGGCCACTATGGGCTCTCAAATCAAAGAATATTAACAAGTATAACATAAATAATAGTCAGTTATGGACATTTACAAAACTCAAGTGTGCAAAAGTGGAGGCTTAGTAATTTCTTGAACTAGTCTTAATTTCTTACCCTGTGACTCTAACCCCTGGAAGATAACCTGAGTCTGGTGCATGCAGTCCCACCCCTTAACTGCTCACCCAAACTTGGGGTGACTATCAAATTGGAGCTCGGAGCTCCATCTGCACTTCCTCTGTACTCCCTGCTCTGGTGTAAACTGAGAGCTTTGCTCTTTAGCAAGGTCACCTCCAGGAGGGAGAAGTGGATTTCTTTTTAGGTCTTCTATGCTTCAGGGACCCATGCCATAGTCAGCTACTGATGTCCTGTGGTCTGTGTTGCTCTCTCAGAGATGACAGCTATGGCAGCACTGGTCAATGGCATATTCCATTCCATCCTACAGAGCCCAGTCTGGTCCTTCCCTCACTTTTAGGGTTAAGGCCTGTCCCTCTCTTACTTTTGGGAGTAGGTTTCTCTCCCCCCAGTCCAGGCCATGCTGGCTCTCACTGCCAGCTAACTTCTGGCTCACTATGAGGTCACAGAAGTCCTCTGAGCCACACATAAGACCTGCTCATGTCTCAATGCACCATGTCACCATTTCTCTTGCTTCATCTTATCAGGAGGTGCAGGACCCACACGAACAACTGCAGCTGGGAAACTAAGCCCATAAGTCTTCCTTTCTCTTAGATACCCTTCCCCTCTCATGGGGAAATTTTTCTTTTGTTCCTTCCCTGTCTCCTCACATCAGCACTCATGTTGAGAGGGAGGGGTTCCACCCCTTATCTCTCTATTCTTCTATAACTCTGTCTCCTCTGCTCCCTCCTCCCCAGCACAAAGCTCTTTTTATGTAGGTAGAAAAGATGTGTGTGAGCTCCACACACACATGCACTTGGAAACCAGTTCCCCAAGTTTGTGCATGCTCTCCAGGCTGTTTTGTCTCCCATCCCCCAGAGAACAGAACTTCTTTGAAAGGATCAGCTAAGGAGTCTGCCATTCTTGTTATTAGCAGATCATTTGTGGTAGCTGAGCAGGGTGAACATGCTCTTCGATGTCTCAGCTTTTAGACTGCCATAAAGTAATACTTCATGTCATATCTGTCTTATAAGTCATATGGGTGCTCACTAAGTTAATGTAGTTGGAAAGCGGTCCCCAACCTGTTCAGTGCATGGAGTGGGAAGAACCTCCTTTGTTATGCCCCACTGTATCCCATTCCAATCTTTTCATTTAATTTTTATTTTATCAAAATTATACATACAAATAGTTTAAGAAGTCAAATAACTCTCTAAAATGTTAGGAAGGCAGCAGTCTTCTGGTCTCCTCTCCTGTCCCCTTCTCTCACTCCTACTTTACTCCTTTAGCTTGTTCTTTTGATCTTTTCCTGAAGAATGGGATTATATTACTACTTGATTTTTCAGTTTTAAGCATCATCTATTGATTTTCCAGTATGGACATTCCACATCTTTTAGATTCTCTTTGTAAATACTCATGGCCTATAGCTCTAAGTGTCTCTTCCCACAACTTTGCTACCTGGTGATAAACATTACACCAAATTCTGCCAAATGTTCAAATATTTATTAGACAACAGGCACAAAAACAGTCATAGAGACTATTCTTGCAATCTGAGGGTTGTCCTCACTTTCTGTCCATGGGCATGTCCTCCAGCCTGAAGACCTGTGTTTTATCATTTCCAGATCATAAACTTCTTGTTTTGTGCTCAGGTTGAGGACAGGACCTGGGGATCTACATGCTTCTCAAAGAGACACCCAATCAGTTCTCCTATTCTTAGCCCTTCCTGCATTCCACCTTTCAGAGATATCTGGTTCTTCTAATTTCAGACTTGGATTTTAGCTAAGCCAATTGATAGTGTTCACCTGCTTTCAGCTTCCAAAATGCATTAATAGTTACTATTGTCTCTATGATCATTTTCCTTTGTCATTTGGGCTTATGCCCTCTATAAAAATCCCTTTCCTACCATTTTAGTAGGGTTTGGAGAGATTGCAGAGATAAAAACTGTGTTTAATCTGTCACCTTTAAACAAAAATGTCTCATTCTATTTTAGCTCTTTCTGGTTTCACTCAGGAATTGTCCAGGTGAGATGCCATGATGTATCACTTTAAATACCCTCTACAACCTTGTTTCTTTTTTCTTCTACTGCTCTGGATCTGCTTGAAAATATGAGTTATTTCGCAGGCCATCTTCTTTCCTTTTGCAAACTGACTGCTCAACATATAGATTGGTGTTAACTTCAGAGACTTCAGTTATCAGTTTCAGCTTCACTCTCAACAACGCCCAGAACTTAAAGACCCCTGGACTTTAAGACCACCTTCCATCCACCTCACCAGCAATTGTGTACATTCAACCCTGTTCTCACTTCCCCAACACTACCCTACCCCTCTGTGCTTTCATCCAGAAATGACCTGCCTTCATATTTCAGAGAAAATAGGAACAACCACATGTGGATCTCTTTAACTTCCTTCTTCTTCCCTGTCCCACGAAGGTGTCTACGTCTGAGATTTGTTCTGTAAAAATTTGGATTCATTCAAAAGGCCGCACTCAAGGCTCCGGAAGGCCACATGTGGCCCCAAGGCTGCAGGTCCCCCACCCCTGCAGGTTCTGAACCCATGCTGACCTGCCTCTCGTCAGACACAGGGCCCAGCATGTGATAGGTTCTGTTTCTGAAGCTGCCAGAGGTGTCCCTCCTCCATGCAGACCACACTGTGGCTTTAGTCTCAGCCCTTCCTGCCTCTTTGGGACATTGCCCCATCAACTATCTCCTCTTATTCTTATATTCTTGTATTATATTCTTATATTCCATAAGAGAGCTCTTAGCTTTGCCCTCCCCACTTTGGCACATTCCTTTCAGCTTAGAGACAACTTAGATTTTTCCATCTTAAAAGAATCCCTCTACATCCCTATGGAGATATTGCTCTGTGTCTCCTTACTCTCACACCATGCTTCCTGAAAATATCTTCCGTGTTCACTGTCTCCACTTTCTTGCCTCCCCTTTCTGCTGTGGCCTTTGCAGTCAGGTTTCTGCCTGCCACAGAGAGTCCCTCACTGGTGCCCCTTTTGTCAAAAGATGCATTAAGCATGCCTTGGTTCCTGGCTGACCTCCTTGATGCATTGTCAAAGCTGGCCACCACCTCCCTGACACACACCTTTACTGGACACCACTACTACTCTCTGGCCCCTGACTCTCACTGCCTGCCCCCCCAAAACAACTTTTTCAATCAATCAAGCCTATTGATCCTATTCCGTAAATGTCCCTCTGATCAGGCCTCCCGTTTCTATCCTCACTGCCCTGCCCTGTCCAGTCTCAATCCTCTGTCATCCAGTCTATTGGGAAAGTCATCCTGCCTGATTTCCCACCCTCTGGTCTTACCATTTCCTCTCCAGAAACAGCCTCTAAATCGTCACCAAAATGATCCCTCTCACATGCTTGTCTGACTGGGTCACCTCTCTCCTAGGCGTGTTTTGGGAGTAATTGTAATTGTAGCAGAGTGGGGAGGGGGCGAGGGGGGGCGGTGGTAAGCCAATATTTAAAATCATAACAGACTGCAGCTGCATCTTCCTTGAAGGCATGCATTCCGCCTGAGCACAGGCTCTTTGTTTGGCAAAACACCTGGGTGAACAGAAGGTGAACAGTTGGGAATTTAAAACAAAGAGATAGCTAAACTTCCCTGCAGAGGAAATAAACCAGGCACGGAGGGAGGGACGAGAACTGAGGAAAGCCTTAGGAGGGATGGCACCTCACCATCTCAGTGGGAGGCTGGAGCAAATTAGGCCATGGGGCGTCTAATATGTCCTCTCAAGATTTGGACCATTCTGTGTGGCTCTATAAGCCTCTCATTCTGCACTCAACCCCACTGCCTTTTACCCTATATCTTTAATAAAGTTTGCTACATAAACACTGCCCTGCGTGATCTTCTAAGTGGAGGAAGGGGCTGTGTTCTGTGGGATCTGCTAGGAATAGAGAGCTGAGAGCAGAGGTGGGAGGGCACACCTGTGACTCTGGGAACTGCAGGTAGGACAAAATTGGAGCATGTAGACCCTAGGAACACAAGGCCCTGGGGGGGAGCAGGGGTGGTGAACCTGATATAACCAACAGTGGGAGTTCAAATTAATTATGTTTAAATCTCACAGTGTCATCAGCATCTTCTGTGTGGTGTCATCACAGTGGCAATAACATCACGACTATATTTCCTATGGGCCAGGCAATGGGCTGGGTGTTTTGCATGTACAATCTCACATCATCCTCTCCTAAGGCCTGCTGTAGAGTGACGTTATTAACTCCACTTGCCTGGGGTCACAGCGTTGGAGGGAAGGAGGAAGCAGGGGTCTGAGCCCAGATCTGTCTGACGTCACTGCTATTCAGTGCTTTCTCCTTACTCTTGGATAAACTCCGAGCTCCTCTTGCAGGCTCCAATTTCTAATTGTGATCAACAAAAAGTCAGATTCAGTCACAGGTCTGAATAAAAACATCAAGTCTACTCACTCGTTTTGCAAATTGGAAGAGGTTGCTCCAAGAAAGCACAGTGACCCCATCAAGGGGGCCAAGTGGACCAGGACAAAGTTCCTTTCGTTGCAAATCTAGTGCTCCTTTCACTGCACAAGTTTCCCAAACTGGGTTTCCAGGACTGCTGATGCCAACAGGTGTGCCATGAGAAAACTGTCCTGCAGTTAAATAAGTATGGCCACTATTGAGTTAAATAAAGTTTAACAGGACTTCCCACAATCTTTAATGTTTTCATGTGCATTTGATTTTCCAAAAGCAGGCACTCATATGCTATGTTTCCCAAACTTATTGGACAAAGAGTTTGGTGGGACGATTAGCCTTTTCCCAAGCTGGTGCATCATGGAACAGAGTTTGGGAGCTCTAGCTGACCTTGCAGAGAAATGCTTACTTTGAGGAGATGGAGGCATTGCATTAAGCAGGGGTTTCAGGTAATAGAAACTGATCACACATAAAGACGCTAATCATTTTCTGCAGGAAGGATGAGGAACTCCTGGAGTTCTGCAGGGGCTCATATATTTCCCAATAGAATTGAGTGGAGACAAACTCTAGGCAAGAGGGATATTCTGAGTACAGGAAGGAACTTCACAGAGCAGGCTTTGGGGGAAAAGACAGGATCTAGCTGAAGGAACCTAAGAATGAGGCCCTATCTAACAGAACACATACTAAATAGGTAAAGACTGCTCCACAGTACTCAAAGCATGAGGATGATATATACCTTTATTTTTCTCAACTAAAGAAAATCTGGCTTGGAGGCCCACTCACCGTGGTGGGCAAGAAGTCATACCAGCTGTTTTCTGAGACTCTTTCCCCTTCCTTTAGGTCATAACAGACTCCTGAGCTTGTCTAGTCCAGAACAACTGGGGGAGATGGGACTTCGGTCATGGTAGATTCCCAGAAAGGTCATCAGTGTAACTTCTGCTGGGCAGATGTGGACTCCACTGCCATCCCAGGCAGGACTCTGAAATGGCCCTCCCCGGGGTTTCATCACACAGGGCTTAGCTACAGGAGCCCCTGTGGCAACCAGGGCCACTACTCAGCATCTGCAGACATCCAGCCTCCTTACAGTGCCTGAGATACTCCTCTCCCCAGCCTCAGGAGGTTTTCTTGGCCGCTGCATACATCCCTCCTTCCCTGGAAGCACTAACTTCAGGCCTCACCCTCACTTCCTATTCATCCAATTTAGCTCCTTTAACCAAGCTCCTGAGAACACAGGTCTGTTAACACTCTTCTGGGGTTTGGGCAGCGAGGTTGACCTTACACATTTAAGGATAGCAAGACCTAAATATCCTCTTGATTATGAAGGAAAAATGCCATTTTCTTTGGCTGATGAATCCACAGCAGGCATCCCTAACAGCATCATTTAAAAAAAAGATATTTCTCAAGAATGCATCATGTTACAAATACACAAGGTATGCTGTTATATTGGCTATGATCATATTGGCAGTAAAAGATAGGAAAATGTGAGAGACAAATTTGGTAAAACAATTAAGTCAGGGAAGGGAAATTCACTCCACTGAGATCCTAGTCCCCAGGGAGCTTCTCTCCAGGTGGGGTGGGGAAAATCTTGGAAAGACTCTGACACTTGAATAAGAATGACACCCTTATGATAACTGTTATAGCACAGGTGCCTGAAAAGCGTTGTGTAGCTGAGCACAGGAGTCAATATGTTGTGAACTTGCTTGACATCAACAACAATGAATAACTTGAATAACTATGAGCCCTGAAAAGGGGAAGAATAGGAAGGCTGGCTGTGACGGTTAAGTTTGTGTGTCAACTTGGCTAGGCTATGGTACCCAGCTGTTTGGTCAAATACCAGTCTCCATGTTGCTATGAAAGTATTTGTAAGGTGTAATTAACATTTAAATCTGTAGACTTGGAGTAAAGCAAATTACTTTCCATTATGTAGGTGGGCCCATCCAATCAGGTGAAGGCTGTAACGGCAAAGATTGGGGTTTCCAGAAAAAAATGCAATTCTGACTCAAAACTACAACATAGAAACCCTGCCTGAATTTCTAGCCTACAGATTTCAGACTTGAGACTCCAACATCAACTCTTCCCAAAATTTCCAGCCCTCCATCCTGCCCTACAAATCTCAGACTTCCCAGTCGCCATAATTTCATGAGCCAATTCCTTAAAATCAGTATCTATTTCCTACTGAATCTGTTCTGAGGGAGAACCCTGACTAATACAAAGGCTTACACTATTTTGAATGTGATAGTGTCCACCAGAGGTTAAGAATTAGAGAGATAACAGGAGTTTGAGGCTATAGTGAGCTATGATTGCGCCACTACACTCTACCCTGGGTGACAGAGCCTAAGCAACATAGCGAGACCCCCTGTTTCTACAAAAATTAGAAAAAATTAGTCAGGCATGGTGGTGCATGCCTGTAGTCCCAGTTACTCAGGAGGCTGAGGCAGGAGGATCACTTGAGCCCAGGAGTTTGAGGTTGCTGTGAGCTAAGGTGATGTCACTGCACTCCAGTGTGGGCAAGAGAAGGGGACTTTGTCTCAAAAAAAAAAAAAAAAAAAGAAAGAAAAAAAAGAATTAGGGAGATAAGAATTGAATCAGGTAGAAAACTAGGTGTACAAATCTACTGTCCCTCCCCCTGAACCCCAAATCCCATAATGTAAGCAATATTTGAAAAAAAGGGGAGAAAGGAGAAAAGGTAGAGGAGGAAGAGGTGGAGGAGGTAAATTTCATCCTATAACACAGTTCTTTGACTATGATGAGAACTGCAAAGATTTTGCATCAGTCTTTTGCTTTTTGACTTTGTTTATGGTAGTTTGTCATGCAGAAGTATTTTATTTCTTATAAATGAATTAGAAAAATTGAGACATCCCCTAAAAGACAGAAAGCAAATGGTATCAAATTAACAGAGAAACAAGATCAGAGAAAAACCACAGCGTAAAGTACTCCCAGAAAAGTCCTGGTTTGGAGCTGGAAGTGGTTCTGGAGCGGCACCAAATTCAGAATCAGTGGACCCAAAGAACGGGAGGGTACCCTGGGGCAACCACCAGGATATTTAATTTGGAGCGACAGGGCTGGTGAAACCCTTTTCCCTGCTCCTCTTGTGCTGAGCAGGGGTTAGCAGTAGCGTTGGCCCCTGGATAAGGCACTGACTCAGCACTGGGGCCAGAGAGGTAGAGTGATGTCCTGGCAGCAAGTAACCCCCAGGACAGACAGACAGGCCTCGTGGCAAAAAATAGCTAGCAGAGGCTCCCACACTCACCAGAAGCACACGCT
This sequence comes from Eulemur rufifrons, assembly GCF_041146395.1. NCBI lineage: Eukaryota > Metazoa > Chordata > Mammalia > Primates > Lemuridae > Eulemur > Eulemur rufifrons. Next base: position 121,517,006 of record NC_090989.1, read on the forward strand.
CATCACAGAACCTGCATCCTCGATGATCAACATGGGTTCACAGTAACAGCAGGTAATCAACAGCCAAGAAATATCTGAGGAAAACCAATATCCTGCAGGAGAGCAGCAGGATAACCATAGAAACTGATGTCTGAGGAAAGGGGTGAGCAAAGAGAAAAGTTTAAATACCTATAATTGATTGCTCTAGAATGGTTGAGAACATGGGCTCAGGACTCAAACTGCCTGAAATCCATTTCTAGCTGCGTTATGTTCTACATGTATGGATGACACTGGCAAATTACCTAATTTGTGACTCAGTTTCCTAATCCGTAAAATGGGGACTTAAATCCTATCAATCTCATGGGATTACTTTGAGAATTAAGTGAGATAACCATGTAAAAACACTTAACTCAGTAACAAGCCAATAATAAATGCTCAATAAATGTTAGATATAGTATTATTATAATTTTTAAAAAGCCAGAACTGGCTGCAGTAAAGAAGCACAAATTTGAGAATATATAAATCAAAATAAAATTTACGGCAAATTTGTAACTGAAAAAGATGAACTGAACAATATAATGGACACAGATTAAAAAAAGACTTAGTGACTGAGATTTCGGCCAGTGTGCTCAGGAGGTGGGGGATGGTGTGTCAGGGGCTCGGCCTTCTAACATGCCCTTTTTTCTTCCCTTTCCCCTTCATGGAGGCAGAGCTTTTGACCGGCATGCCTGGGGGTGGAAGCAGGGGTGCAGATTGGTGTGTCTGGGGCTGAGTTTCACTAGGCAGGGCCAGGAGTTTGCTCACCTATGGAGGATTGAGCAAATAAGCAGATTCATCAAGGGTAATGGGGGCCAGTTTTCTTACTCTCAGAGAAGGGCATTACAAACAGGGAGTAAGGAGGGAACAGTGGGGGATTGGAATCAGAAGTAGTGACGTGAACTCTTGGGTTCTACAGATTTATGTATATATACATGTGTATATACATACACAGACATATATATACAAAAGATACATTTGTTTGTTTGCTCTTTCTCCTGAAAGGGTATACAAGCAATTATACCCCCGTAACAATGAGCGCATCTAGCTCCGAAATCTTGGTTTCTAAATACCATTCTCTATGAAACAGAACTGGGGTTCCTAAGAAAAAATGATTCCAGAGCTGAGGCAGAAAAGAACAAGAGAAGACAAGACTATTTTGTTGTTCCAAAAAGTAAGAAAATGCTCAATGAGTCCTAGAGACATATCAAAAGGACACAGGAACCAGCTGGAGGGACTCCCACTGGCCACATCTGGGGCAATTTGAGCATGAAAATATGTAATGAGAGTAATGGATTATAATCCATTAAATAAAATAAGAATTCATGAATCCAGACAGATAAGTAAATAAATAAATAGGAGAAAGGTCTCCCTTATGGTTAAATGCCAACTAAATATGGAAGGAACAACAAAGTTAGAAAATTATCAGGGTGTGATCAAACTAGTGAATAAAGGTTTCATGAGGAACAGGAGATTTACATATTCTCAAAGTAATCTCCCCCCAAATTTCTTGTCAATACAAAGCGAAAATAGTAACTTTATATTGAGGAAATGTATCAGAGACCTTACCCCTAAATAAGTGATTAAAGTTATCATCACAGCGATGGGCCAAACTGATACCTTGTGACTCCTGATATGATGCACTGAGAATATATCATTTCTGTAATAGTCCTGCTAAAAATGCATAACATGAATCTAATCACGAGGAAATGCAGGCAACACCAATTGAGCAACATTCTACAAAATAACTGGTCAAGGTCAAGAACTTCAGGAAAAAGATCCTGCCTTCTGATAGGCCAGACTAAATACATTGAATTAGTTAGGTTAAGACGAAGCCATTGTAACAAAGAAAGCTCAAATGGCTTTAGTAAGTTAGAAGTTTCTCTTTCACATAATAGGCTGGCCTGTCTGACAAGTAGTCTACCATGTCCCTCCATCCCCCTCCCCAGGCACCATGATCACCTTCACCATCTAGTTGAATTGTTGTCACACCTGCAGGAAGAGAGGAAGCAGAAGTTGCACACATCATTTTTTTCATATTCCACTGAAAAGAACTTAGTGAACTACAAGGAGACCGGGAAATTTGCACAGCAAAAATTCTATGAGTGTGGACAAAGGAGAGAATGGATTTTAGGGTACAACTTGTGTCCACCACATGCACGACCCACTCTTTATATTCTTAGGCCCCCTCAAGAAAGTCTTTCCCACTCTGGCCCTACACTGTCACCCCCATGTGGATCCCCATCCAGGGTCCTGGTGGCCACTCACCTTCATCTTTTGTGAGATACTCACTTCCTTCCAACTTAGCAAAGATCCCGGCTCCCCTTAGGATGATGAACAGGCTTCTCGAGGCTTTCAGCCCAAGACATGGAATAGGAATGCTTCGCATGCTTCAAATGCCAATATAACATTTACTTTGATGATAGATTTATCATTTTTGCAGAATTTCTTTTTCCCCTTGGGCTGACTGAAATTTTGCATATTTGAGCCAAACAACTCAATTTTGAGGTCTGTGGTTAAAAGAAAAAAATTGTTTGCAACAGATAAAGATCACCTACAATACTGTGGCTTCTCATAGGATCACCTACCTATTTTAGTTTCAGTTACTGTAGCTCATGCAATCTGTCAATTGTTTAAAGTGCTATGAAAAATGTAATTTTCTTTCTTTCTTTTTTTTTAGAGACAGAGTCTCATTATGTTGCCCAGGCGGGAGTGCACTGGTGTGATCATAGTTCACTACAACTTCAAACTCCTGGGCTCAAGCAATCCTGCCTCAGCCTCCTGAGTAGCTAGAACTGGTAGTGTGCACCACCATGCCTGGCTAATTTTTCTTATTATTTTTATAGAGATAGAGTCTTGCCATTTTGTCCAGGCTGGTCTCGAACTCCTGCCCTTGACAAATTCTCCCACCTTGGCCTCCTGAAGTTCTGGGATTACAGGCATGAGCCACCACATCTGGCTGAAAAAATGTAATTTTTAAAATGAAATACTGAACAATCTGGAACTAATATCTAGATCAGCACTGCCCAATAGAAATATAATGTAAGCCATATATACAATTTTCTAGTAGCTAAGTCAAAAAAGATCAAAAGAAATGGGTGAAATAAATTTTAATAATATATTTTAACACAGTATATCTAAAATATTGTCACTTTAACGTTCAATGAATATAAAAATTGTTAATGAGATATTTTACATTCTTTTTTTTATACCAAGTTTTCCATATGTGGTGTGTATTTTATACTTATAGCACATCATTTCTACCAGCCACATTTCAAGTATGATAGCTCCATGTGGCCAGTGTCTGCAGTGCCAGCCGGTGTAGTTCTAGGTGATCTCAATGTGGAAGGTGTGTGAGGGAGGAGGGAAGTGAAAGCAGGTTGAGGTTCTTGCTTTGTTTAAACTTAGATACAATTACTGAGTGGAATTTTCAATAAATACAATAAACAGTATTTAGGACAAATGGTTTACCATATGGAAAAAATAAAACTGTGTCATGTGCCATACATAAACATAAATTCCAGATGGATTAAGGAGCTAATTTTCTAAAAAAGAGAAAAGTACAAAATACCAAAATTACTAATTGTACAGTCCTTCTTAAGCAAGACATAAAATGTAGAAACCATAAAGGAAAAGACTGTCAGATTTATCCAAAATTTAAATTAAGCAAAGAACATTGTAAACAAAATTAAATGGCAAGAGATACAGTAAAAGGAAAACACCTACAAATCAATAGGAAGATAAACAATCCAACTAAAAAATAGGCAGAAAATTTGGACAGATATTTCAAAAAGTAAATTGAGGCTGGATGTGGTGGCTTATGCCTGAATTCCCAGCACTTTGAGAGACTGAGGCAAGAGGATCACTTGAGGCCAGAAGTTTGAGGCCAACCTGGAAAACATATCAAGACCCTGTCTCTACAAAAAAAAAATAAGATAAATTAACCAGGCATGGTGGTGTACACCTGTAGTCCCAGCTACTTGGGAGGCTGAGGTGAGAGGATTGCTTGAGCCTGGGAGTTCCAGGCTGCAGTGAGTTATGATCGTGCCACTGCACTCCAGCCAAATCTGTCTCTTAAAAAAAAACAAAGAAGTAAACTGAATAGGCAAAAATATATAAGAGGGCAATGTAGATTAAACATCAATGAGCAACTTTTCTTTCCCTAGACTGTCAGAAGCAAAATGAAAAGCAGTGATATATTACCGTGTCTCTCTCATTTATGCCACTGGTGGAAATGTATATTGGTAAAGTCTTTTGGAAAACAATTCAACAGAATCTATCAAAATTAAACCATGACTCCATTTGACTCAGAGATTCCATATCAGAGAATCTACCCTTTTAAATATCTACATACGTACACAAAGATGTATGTACAAGGTGTGAGGTCTATTACCAGAACTGGTGAAATCCATGAGTCCATCTCAACCAAAAGAATGCCACAGAGGTACCTGTATGACCTGTCCAAGATCTCAATTTATTTTGATCAGTCAAAAAATAAATTGTGTAGACCATTACTTTTTGCATGATTTCATTTCTGTAAGAATGGAAAAAAACCACACACACATAGTTGTGTGTGTGTTTAAAAACATATATGTAAGTAAATGCCCAGAGAAAGGGCCACAAGAACATATACCAAACTGGGTGGTGCAGGAAGAGAGATGAGTGTGTGTGTGGAGGGGATTGTTTATATTTTTACTTCATATACTTTCATGCCACTTGACTCTTTTATAATGCAAATGGGTTAATATATTACTTGTGGAAAGAGGAGGTTTACAGACAGCAGCATTTCCAACCGATCCTTGCAATGGAAGGGGCCGATTTCAGAACTTGGAGCCACCCTTTCCGACCCCTCCCCCAGCTAAGTGGGTGTAGTCAGATCCAGGCTGGGGAGTTGTCCCCTGGCACCTATCCTTGTGGGCACCAGCCAGTAGATACTTTCAGCAGGTGCCAGAGTCCACATATGAAAGACCTGGTATCTCCATGTGGCCTTGTCCCCACACCCATGGTGTCTCAAGCCCAAGGCTGGCCTTTTTAGGAACAGTGAAGCAACAAGTCCTGCTCATGGTATTTTCCCAGCCTTCTGAAATATGTTTCCTGAAGGAGGAGAATAAGGTCAACCACCATGACAAACAAAACCAAGAGCAGGGCCAGTGTGTGGAGTGTGGTGATGACTGTGGCCTTCATTTCCCCGGGGCAAGGAAATCTCAGGAGGCTGAGGTCAGGGCTTCCCAATATTTTCAAGCTGAGGCTTCCTGGGAAATTTCAAAAGTTGCCACCCACACCTTGGCAGGGAGGAGAAAGGAAACCTCCTCTTCAGGGCTGAGTTGAGAATTGTGTAGGACCAAGTGTCCCGCAGAGACAGGAGAGAGAGACTGGGAACTTGTTCCTTCTCTGAGGGTTTAATGAGTAACGTGTTGGGAAGTTTGCAATTTTAACCTTATTCAGCAGTAAACATTCGAGTATAGATTTGAAGGAGGTAAGAAATGAAGCCATGTAGATGTCACAGGGAGAAACATTCCAGGCACAGGGAACAGCAGTGCAAAGGCCCTGATGGAGAATTGTGTCTGGTGTGTTGGAAGAACAGCAAGGAAGCCATTGTGGCTGGAACTACGAGGGAGAGTACTGGGGAGAGTAAAAGGAGATAAAGTCAGAGGGAAGGAGGAAGGTGAAGAGTGAGAACTGCCTTGATACCTCCTAAGAACTTTGCCTTTTATTCTATATGGATTGGGGAGCCATTGGTGGTCTGAAAGCCAGAGAGTGACCCGGTCAGGTTGATGTTTAACAGGATGGCTCTGGCTGCTGTGTTGGGAACAGACCGAAGGAGTAAGGGAGAAAGCAGGCAGGCCAGCGAGGAGGCAACTATGACAGACCAAAGGAGAGACAGCAGAGCTGAGATCTGCTTAACTGAGCAGCCAGAATCAGAACCACCTGGAGGGCTTGGGAAGGCACAAATTGCCAGTCTTCTCACCGCTGGAGTTGCCATCTCTGTTGGCCTGGGGTGGAGCCCAGGAATTTGCATTTCTACCAGTTCCCAGGTGATGATGATACTGCTGGTCTGGGAACCACACTTCGAGAACCATTAACTTCTTCACAGCATTGATGAAAATGTGAATAAATATTTGTTTATCAAAGTCCTCAAGGAAGCACTTTGCTCACCCCTGTGTTCCCAGTGCCTAGCGTGATGTGTGTCACCTATGTTTATTGAGCTCAGGCTCTAGGCCAGCCATGGTGCTATTGAATGATGTTCTTGAGGACTCCTTGTTTGAACTGTTTGGAGGTAACTGATGATGAAACTTATATAGGAAGTGGTCATTAAAGGGAAAGGATTCCTTTAATAACAATAACAATAGGTGTCACATGCACCAAGTGTCTGCCTTGGTGTTTTACTTACATCTTCTCCAATTAAATCCTGTAAAAGCCCTGGGAGTCAGGCATTCTCACCCCAGTTTTATGAATGAGGAAACCAAGGCTTGAAGAGTTTCAGTTTCCCAAGAGCACAGGATTAATAAGTACCCGAACCCAGCCAGGCCTGACTGACAGCCTTGTGCTGTTTACATCACAGACTGCCTCAAGAAGTCACTGACAAGAGGGGATCTAGCAGTACCAAAGAAGCTCTAGAAGATAGGAGCTTCCTTACTCAGGGACTGAGAGCCTTTTTTTTTTTAAAAATGCAGGGAATATGCCATCTTTTTAAAAAATGCCTCCTGTCTGAATTGAGATCCCTGTTCAGGCAGCATGTTTCCAGCCCCAAGCCGTCCTGGCAGAGTCTTGGACCCCTACTAGGGAGCAGTGGCTACCCACAGAGGTATTTTTGCTGACTTTTGTGGTTTTTATCTTGTCTGATGGAATACTTTTCCTTAGCTCTTACCCTCTTCCCAGCCTCTTCCCGTAGGATGATGCGTGTAATATTCTGTGCTGGGGGGCTGAAGCTTGACAAATTGAGAGTAGCTTATCTCTAAACCAAATTCAGCTCTCTTGCTAGAGGAGGAGAAAATCAAGTTCAGGACTTCTCTCCTCATCAGTCTCTTTTTTTCCCTTCCCTTCCCAGAGGATAAAAATAGCCACCTCCTGGGGCCTCACTGCAGCTGGAGCAACTGTGCCCTGAAGCTGGGCCTAGCCCAGCGCAGCTGCTCCCCCAGGTGCGGGACCTGGTGGGAAGCTCCGGGTCAGGACCAGGACCTGTCCGCTGGGACGAGGTGACCCCAGGCTAAGGAGGGACACTTGGGAGCCTCATCCAGAGAGGGGGCGGGTTCCTGGAACAAGTTTGACCTTGATGGTGGGTGGCTCACAAAAACGCATCATGGGCTCTGCTACCCATAAAATAGACGAGATGTATTTGCGCTTCTTAACTTCCTGCGGGTGGGGGACAGGGACTCCTGACAACAAATGATAAAACGTAACGTACATACCACTTCACATACAACGATGTACACAGACGCAAATGCACACCGAGAGATACACACTTTTTGCACACAATTTCATTACTGGGGGACTGTCAAAGCCTGGCATGGATCACAGATTAACAACCCCAGACGAGGGCATATTACAGTGGCGTGGAACGATTATAAAAAATAAAAATAGTAATGGGTAAACAATAAGGTTACTAAAGTTTGCTAAGCTCTTTCCAGAAAACAAATATTTATAATACAAATCCATGAAAACAGATACTGAAATGTTAAAGTTGATCTCCGATGGTGGGATAAAGGGTGATTTCTACTTATCCTCATTCTCTCACTAAACAAAAATCATGTTTCTCTTTTGCAACCAGGGCAGCGGCATCCAGGCATTTCCGTGGACCTGGATGGCCCACTTGGCTGCCGGCGCGGCCGGGGCCAGTCTGCCTGGACGCTCCGTCGGGGGAGGAGGGTTACAGACAATAGACAAGCAAACTTAAGACGCGGTGACAACGTGGGGCGGGGACAGGCTGTTTTAGAGAGGGTGACCGGAGAGCCCTTGGTCCCGACCGAGGTACTTCACAATCCAAGCACTAACCCGCCCGGAACGGGCGGTGCGTGCGAGCTCCCGGGGCGGCGGCGGCGCGCACGGGCGCGCCCCCGCGGGCAGCCTCCTTCAGTGGATGATGCCGCCGAGGAGGCGGTGGCGGCGGACGCGCGCTCTGGCGGTCTGAAGCGGCGGCTGGCTGCCACGGGCTGGCGGCGCGATGACCTGGGCGGCCGCCCCCGGCTCGGGGCTGTGAGGGGCTCGGGGCCGGGGGTGGGCGGCGGCGCAGCGGGCAGCAGACGCTCCTCCTCGGCGGCGGCGGCGGCAGTGGCCATGCGCGGGGCGGCGCGGCTGGGGCGGCCGGGCCGGGGCCGCCTCCCGGGGGCCCGCGGCCTGAGGGCTCCGCCGCCGCCGCTGCTGCTTCTGCTGGCGCTGCTGGCGCTGCTGCCGCTGCTGCCCACGCCTGGCGCTGCCGCCGCCCCGGCCCCGCGGCCCGCAGAGCTGCCGCCTGCGGCCGCGGGGCCCAGCGTGAGCCTCTACCTGAGCGAGGACGAGGTGCGCCGGCTGATCGGTGAGTGGGGCCGCCTGGGCCGGGGCGGGCGGGTCGGCCGGCGGGGGCCGCTTCCGGCCGCGGGCCACGGACCTCGGGCGAGTCCCCTCCCCGCCCCCAGCGCTCGCCATCCCCTTCCAGCACCCGGGTGCGCCTCGTGGCCCCGGCCTCTGCCTGCCGTGCTGGCCGGGAGGTGTGGTCCCTGCCCGGCCTCCGCCCCAAGTCAGCCTCCGGGCCTTCCCCCTTCGCCCTTGCTGCCCCGCCGCACTGGGGACCCTTCGGCCGCCGCGACAGACGCGGATCCACCCCCTTCCATCTTCTTTACTGCTTCTTCAAACCTCTTCCCTGTTCCTTGGAGTCAAGCGCCCATACAGTTCTTCCCGGATACACAGAGTTTCTTTGACCCTCCCAAAGCGTGTTACTCTAGGATCTTGGATTTTGGATACCTCGACATTCACGTTTTAGACTAAACTTGCAACCCTTTGGCTGTAGTTTTGATGCCGCAGTGTAGAGGCCACGCTACTGTGCTCGTACTTTCTGGTTATACTTTTACAAAAAAATGGGGGAGGAGTTATAAGGGTACCAAATGTTCGAGGCAGCCTCCAAATCTTGGGACCTATAAACATGTTTTAAAATAGTAAATGAATCCCCAGGTATCATACCTTTTTTAGCTTTAGTACCTTTTTGGTTCTTGCTTTGGATGAGTTGGAGTTTGATCCTGTACTTCTGGGCCACTCTCCTACTTTGAATACCTTGAAGGGAAAGGAGAACTTGGCTTTGGTTCAGCTGGTCGTTTTATTTACCTTTTTAGCTTTGTCGTTTGGGGAATTAATTTGAAAAATTGATGGGGTTCTTGTGTTGGGACTTTGTGGATTCTGGAAGTGAGCCCTTAGAGGAAAGTCTGACAGGAATGGCCCCAAAAGGGAAGACTTTGGTAGTTGCGGATACCTGGACATTTGTTTTTTTGTGGGTATTATGGCAATCCCTTTATTTCATCTCAGGTTATGGTGCTTCTAAGTGTTTGAGGGGGAAAATTATTCTCTATTGCATGCATTATCTGTCAATTTTATCCTATTTTTTAAAAAAGTTATAGGTCTTTCTTGATATCTCTTGAGATGGACTCTGTAGAAATGGAATTACTTTTAGCAGCCTCTTTAGATTGTTACATGTATGGATTTGTAGTCTTTACCCGAAGAATGTTGTGTTTTTGTAATGTGGTGCCATTTAATCCTTAGGCTAGCTGAATTAGCTGAACCTGCAGCTTAGCTGAATTAAAACTGTAAATTGGGTTTGTACTTGGAAAAGACTAAGGCTTAGAAAAAGTAATACTTATAAGACAATTGGTATCACATTGATTTAGAAAGTATTAATATGTTATGCATGATTTTGTAATGGTTTTTGGCTAAAAACACTATGTAACTTGTGACTTTGTTTACATTTGTTTCTTCTCCTTCCTCCCCAGCCAGGGGTTGAGGTAGGGGACAGAGGACAACCGGGGCTGTCATTGATTGTCTGCCATATACCTGCTTCTACATGCTTTATACACCTTATTTCTTCTGATTTTCTTGTGACGCAGTGAGGTAGGTGTTATTCCCATTGTAGAGACGAGGAAAGTGAGGCCTTAAGTAACTTGCTCAAGGTCACACAGTTCATAATTTTATTTTTTTAAATGAAACATAATGTTGACATGGGCTGCAAAATTTTATTGAATGAAATGAAGATGTTATGTATGTAGAAGTTTGATTATGGCATGGTGGAAAAGAAATCATTACTAGCTAATACTTGAAATGATGTATTTGTTATCTTATTCAAAGGTAGACTGGGAATTAATTTTCTAGCAATATTTGTGGCAGAGGAAGCTCCTGAGTGACGAACATCTAGTTTATACCCCCAAATGAGCTGTTGCAGGGAGAGTAGGAAGCATTTCCTCAATGAACTCTGTTGTCCACCTGTGGGAAAAGAGGGACCTCTAACAGTATTTTCTCTAGTGCAAATCGGGTTGACCTGTTAGGGAGCGTCTCTAGACACCCTGTCCTGCTAGAACCAGGTGCTTTCCTTTTTTTTTATTTCAGAGTATTACGGGGTCAGATCCGTTCTTTCCATACCTTCCCATCTTCCTCATACATTCTTCCTTTACAGTTATTCCTTGGCTTCCCCCAGGGTAGGGAAGAGCAAGTGAGTAGGTCTGAAATGTATACCAGGCATCCTGAGTTCTTAGAATGCAGATTTCCATAGAAACTGTTATGGTGTTTAAGACTACTTGAAATAGTACTTTTGTATAATACCATATTTTGGAATTACTATGGGCATGGGAAACTATCATTTTATAGTATTTCTAAGCCAGTGAATTTAGAATTACAAGTAAGAAACTGATAAATGAAGTTGATAGTGACAACTTTATAAATTGAACTAATTGCCCTTGATATGAAAATAAGTTGTTTTAATCCAGTTAATATATGTGCATAGTTTTTTAAAAGCCCAGTAACACTAAAAGGCTTTTAACAAAAACAACAGTCTCCTGCCTTTGGTGTGTTTTGGTCCTACTTTCCATGGATAGCTACTGTCTCTCCTAGTTTTTCTGGTTTTTTTTTTTTTTTTTTATCCCTGTGTTTTACTTTCATAATTCTAAATCAGTGTAGAACAAACATTTGACTTCCTAGTATCACAAGTGAGCTCTTACCCTCTTTTCTCCCCTAAACCCTCCAATATAGTTATATAACATTTTTGTGGTAAAATTAGCAGTTAATATTTACATTATTATGTACATATATATTGCTAAATAATGACCTACTATTATGTTTTTTCCTACGTTTTTGTTTCTCCCAGAGCAAATAATTCAATCTTAAACTTTTTGATTTGTTTTCTATGGCTGTGTTCTCTCAAAACTCCAAGAAATGTTAAATGCTTTTTGATTTTTTTCCCCCAGGTAACATATCAAATCACCTATCAATTCCACTTGGTTTTCTCTTAGAGGATCCTCACTCTGCAACATCCCATTCTCTTGCTCCAATCTGGACAGGAGGATTGCTTTTCTGGGACTTCACGTCCCTTCTCTCCTGTCTTGGAATCTCTGTTTCTGGGATCTCCTGGTCTTCCTTTTTCTTGGTTTGCTTCATTTTGCTAATGTGTATCCTCAGGAGCTTCCTAAGAAGGGGTTCAAGGGAGATAAATTGAGGCCTTGCATGTCTGAAAATGTCTATCCTATCTTCATACTTTATAGTTGGTTTGGCTGAATCTAAAATATTAGTTGGAAAATAAGGTTTTTTCATAATTTCAGTGGCATTTTCACAGTTTTCTGTCTGAAGGGTTTTTGATGGGAATCCAAAGCCATTCTGATTTCTTTTTTATTCTCTGTTGTTTTTGAAGCTTAGGGTCTTTTTCTCTGGCATTCTGAAGTTCTTTAAAGCTTTTATGTGGTTGGTTGGTTAGTTTCTTCCTTTCTTTCTTTTTTGTATTATATTAAAGGTTCTTTCAATCTACTCATACCCTTCAGTTTTCAGAAATATCTGTTACTTCTTCAATAATTTCCTACCCTTCATTTTTTTTGTTTGTTTGTTTTTTCTTTCTGAGATTTCTATTGGTTTGGTTATTGGATCGCCTAGAATTGATCTTCAGATTTTCTTATCTCACCTCTACTTCTTTGTATTGGAAGGGCTGGGCAGGGGGAGAATTTCTCAATTTTGTCTTCCAAAGCTTTCATTTTTAAAATTTTTAAATTTTTAAAATTTTACTAATCATGTTTTAAAATTTTAGAATCTTTTTGTTCTCTGTTTCCTTTTCATCACATCTTATTTTATGAATGTATTATCTTCACTTACTTCTGAGGTGTGCATTTTTAATTTTTTCTTTGTCTGATATATTTTTAATATTATTCTGCTTCCTCCAGTGTACCTGTTCATTTCAGGGTTCTTGTCTGTGTTTATGTCACAAATAGCTGGTGATCCTTGGCTGTTGTTTGTTTGTTTTTTTGGTTTTTTTTTGAAACAGAGTCTCACTCTGTTGCCCGGGCCTCTAGTCATGGCGTCAGCCTAGCTCACAGCAACCTCAAACTCCTGGGCTCAAGCAATCCTCCTGCCTCAGCCTCCCGAGCAGCTGGGACTACAGGCATGCACCACCATGCCCGGCTAATTTTTGTATATATATTTTTAGCTGTCCATATAATTTCTTTCTATTTTTAGTAGAGACAGGGTCTCGCTCTTGCTCAGGCTGGTCCTGAACTCCTGACCTCGAGCGATCCTCCCGCCTCGGCCTCCCAGAGTGTTAGGATTACAGGTGTGAGCCACCGCGCCCGGCCCGTTGGCTGTTTTTAATGAAGAGCAAGATGCTGAGAAGTTGATTGGAGGGGAGAGAGAGCATGTGTGTGTGATGGTGGTCTAGTGACTTCCATTGGAGTTTGGGTGGACTTTTCATTGGGAGTCTGCTCCAAATATCAGCACCTTTGCATCTTCTTTCGGGGGCTAGTCAGTGTCTGCGGAGAAGAAACCCTCATCTCCTGCCTGTAGTATGTTTGGTGATATACCAGCTGCCGGGGTTTGGGCAACAACCTGATTAGGGGAGGGATGGAGGCTATAGACTTTGACTTTTCCTGGCTACAGTTCTCCTGCCTCTGTGATTTAGTTTCTTTAGAAAAAACTTTGGATCTCCTGCTGGATCTGGGGGTTCAATTTCTTTGAACACTCCCTTCAATAGCTCCCTTCTTGTCAGGTCTGAGCCTCAGGTCAGCCTTTGGTACTCCCTTGGTACCTCCAGGGCTGAGCCTCTCAGGGGTCCTGCAACGCGGTGACCACTCCTCTAACTGCCTCCCATCTTGCAAAAGTTTGTTGAAATGTATCTTCTTTCCCTTTCTGTTTGTCCTTGTGGTTTCATGTCTTTGTGATTTCTTTACTATTATTTTAGAGGAGTTTTGGAAGGAAATGGGGATAAAGGCCTGTGGTGATTCCACAGTCTGTAAATGGCAGTTAGGGTTGGGCTTTAACTATTGAAGATGATGTGCGGCAGTTTTTTTGTATGAACAAAATTAAGAAGAATAGTAGTGGAGGTCATAGTAGAAGTTGACACTTTTTAGAGTGCTGTTATTTGCCTTGTCAGGCACAAAGGTATTCCCTGTGTTAGGTAGGTACTGTTATTTCTGTTTTATAGATGAGCGTCTTAATCTGTTTGGGTTGCTGTAACAAAATGCTATAAATTGGGTACTTATAAACAACAGAAATTTATTTCTTACAGTTTTGGAGGCTGGAAAGTCTAAGATCAAGGCATTGGTGGATTTGGTATCTGGTGAGGGCCTGCTTTCTTGTTCACAAACAGCACTTTCTTGCTGTGTTTTCACGTGGTGAAAGTGGTGAACAACTTCCCTTAGGCCTTTTTTGAAGGGCACTAATCATATTCGTTGGGACTGCCCTTATGACCTTATCACCTCCCAAAAGGCCTCACCTGCTAATACCATCACCTTGGGAGTTAGGTTTTCAAGGTAGGAATTTAGGGGGTACCCAGAGCAGCCCTGGTGGAAGACTGTCCATTCTGAAGACTTCAGAAGCTTCAGGAGCTTCTATGTGGCCTTCCTGTGTCCCCAGGCCCTGTTTCATTGCTCTCATTTACTGTTCTTAACAGGCTCCAGTGTAGGCATCCATTTCCACAGCTAACTGATGAGGACCTTGATTCAGGGCCCTTTGGACAGTGAGTAGAGGGCCTGGTCTTGACTTAGTCCTGCCTGAGTCTGGAATACATACTGCCTTTGCTGTGTGTATACTCCAAGAGTAGAATCTGCATTCCTGCTGCCACATGTGCTTGTTAGTGGTCTTGATTATTATCTGCATCCTCCCATGTTTTTTATTTAATTGATAATTTTCATAGTACTGAACTCTGTGGAAGTCTGGAGCTTGTGAAAGTGGTATGCGGCTGGGGCAGTGCCAGAGGCTTGGGAATACGATGCTGGTGGGTGGGCGGTGTGCCATAAACTGGTCCTGGCAACAGTGGGTGGTGATAGAGAATTTGTGATGATAGGGGTCAAGGGGTAGACTCCATCTCCCACCAGTTAGAAATTCGCTTTGAATAACTTGCTTCTCCTTCTAAGATAAATACCTTCTGGAAGAGTTAAGCATGTTAACATTGTATTTAAAATCAGGTCAGTGCTATCATTGCTCCCCAAATTAGTCCAGAAAAAATTTTTGAAGCTAAACCAAGTACCATATATTGTACAAAATGGCCATTCAAAATTATTAGATTCCTTTCCCTGAGGTACTCGAACCGCAGGGGAGACTAGTAGTTACAACACGGACATAAGAGTTATATTGCTTATGGATACAAGTAAGTTATTGTAGGAGTAATAACTTTTGACTGTGGGGAAGGGGAAGGGAAGAAAGGCTTAGAGTATTTAGGGAAGGTGTTCCAGAAAAGAAGACATTTGAACCTTATCTTGAAGGTTGAGTTTGATAGAAAAGAGGAGCAGGTCATGGCAGACATAGAAAATAGTGTGAACAAAATCACGGAAGTATGGGAACAGCTATGTGTGAAATCAAGGAGTGGGAAAAATCTAATGTGGCTGAGATGAAAAATTAGTAAAGCTAGGGAATGGCAGAATATAAAGCTGGGAGATAGGTTGAGGTTAGAGTAGGAATTTGAATTTTACCTCATAGGTAAATTCTTCAATGTTGAAGAATTTAGAAAAGGAGAGTACACAGTCAAGTTTGGGTTATAGAAAAGATAACTTTGGCCCCAGTGAAAAGGATGGCTTGGAGACTGAAAAGCTGGATCTGGAAAATTGGATAGAGCTACCTTTATGACGATAAGAGGGATCAACTAGGGCAGTTGAAGGGGTGGGATGGATTTGTAAGGAATTTGCAAGAAGAGTTTGGAGAAAGCTTAGTGGCAGAGACTTTAGGGTTAACACATTGACTGCCATGTGAGTTGTATTTAACTCAAGATAGTTTTGAGCCAGGGGCCTTGTGAAGTAAAACCCTGCAGTTGGTTCGTGGAAATTTTACTTGTTGATGTTCTTGTTGTAATTAATATTGACAACTTAATTCCAAAAACGTGGATTACGTTGCATATAACTCACACACAGAAAACAATAAAAATAACCAACTAGAAAGGATCGTTTTGTTTTATTAAAACACCGTGGCCCCAGGGAAAATATTTTTTTTTCCTAATGTGGCAGTCAATGTGTCAAAAAAAAAAAAAAAAAGTTGAGGGTGAGGGAGGAATCACAGAGGAATCTAGGGTTTCAGATTTGGGCAGTTGAACCAAAGCACCCTTTCCTTTTGGGAAAAGTGGTTGGTTGAGAGAAAGAAAATGAAATGAGCCATGTGTTCCTCTCCTCCCAGTACCTCTCTTTCCTCTTAAGTCTCAGGCCAACTGTTCGGTGGGGGAGGACAGTGAGGGTGTCCTGTCTGCTCATGTGTCTGGCAGAGCCTGCCACGGAGGCCAGATTGTGGGTGGGGTGTTGGTAGGTTAGCACCCTGCAGCAAATCCTTAACTTCAGGCGTTTTGGGTGGGGTTGGTGGTATTGACACAGCATCAGTTTGAATCCATGTGTTCTTCATTGGGAACACAAGTCTGAGACATTGTGCAATTGTGGGTTTGAGGTTTTCTTTTTTCTTTTTTCTTTTTCTTATGCTACACATGTGTGGGAGAACTCTAACCAATTATGGCTAAACCTGTCCCCTATGAGTCACATCCCGAGTTGACTAGTAAGTTCCGAAGGTGCTGCCTAAAATGCTGTTTGAGTTTTAAAGCATCACTTTAGGAACAGATCAAACATCTGAGTATATATACAAGCACCCTGAATTGAGAATTTCCACAGCATTGCTTTTAGGATTTTGATGCAATTATGCCAGGGTTCTGAAAAATCTATATCTCCTAAAACAAAACATAAACTTGTACATGAAACAGAACCATTATCTCTCTGAAATTATATCACACTTAAAAGTATGCTTTTTTGTGTTTCCCTGTTGAGGTAAATCGAGTATAGTATCTTCTAATCAAAATGTTATTAAACAGCTTTCACTTGTGTAGGACCTCTTAAAAAGTACCAAAATAAATGTGTGTATATGGCTGAGTTACATAATAAACACTTATTGAATGATTCTTTTTACTATGCCCAGCAATGACAGTGCTGAGTTTCATAGGTCTCATTCTCATTCTTGTATAAATTTTAAGATGGAATAGACAGCTCACAAGTCTCTAGTTAGGAATCGCCTGTAATTTAGCGAGGAGGAAGACTACATCTTGCTGTGTGCCAGGTACTTTACACGTGTTCTCCTTTATTTTATCAACCATAGGAAGTAGGTGGCATTGGCATTGACATCTTTTAACAGATAAAGCTGAGGCTCTGGGAAATTACAGAATTTGCTGGTGGTCACAGGTGCACCTGTGGAGCTATGTGACTCCAGAGTGCGTGCTTTCTCTACTGCCTCTGAAGGTTGGCAGTTTGCTGAGTCTTTAACCAAAACCCTCTGAGGAGCTTTAACAAAATACAGATTCCTAGATCTACCTGAACAATTTGTCTAATTGATCTGAGATAGGGTTCAGCTAAATTAACCTTTTCAATGCAATGTTTAATTGATTGCAAGATGTACAGTTTTCCCACATTTGAATATCTCTGAAATTGGAACTGTTTTATTCAGTGGTAAGTTATCAGTTAATTGATGACTTTTTCCTTTCTTAGTGGCACAGAAACTAATGATGCACTTTAGATTAAATGAAATGTGCTATTATAAAAAGGTAATGTTGTAAAGGGAACTTAGACATAATTTGCCACCTTTCTATTTCGTGTGTGTGGGGGTATATGTGTGTCTGTCAGAACTTTCTTTCAGAATTGTAGAATTCGCTGGCAGTATTCTTTGCTTGTGGTAATAGCTGTGTAGTATTGTCCTTGTAGGGAAACCATGTAATGGATGAGATACTGTCCTTAGGTTAAGAGCAATAGCAGGTCACTTTTCAGCTAAAAAGTTGCTGGCAGGGAGAAATGTCATTGGTTCTCCACCTTTTTTGTGAAAGCCTTAGGCCCTTTCCCTAGACAAAGGCACGGATATCCATATCTACTAAGTTTTGCATACTGCTAGGGGTTCTTAGACTTTTATGGTTTTGCAGGGACCCTTGATGAAAACTTATGGGTACATCTGAGTCCCTCAAAAGCTGGCATCTGTTACTTTCTGTATTCCATCCTGGGATATCCTGACCTCCTACATGAATTTAAAAAAAATTTGCCTATGTTAAGATTCACTCTGTTGTCAAGTTATGTAGGTTTTGACAAATGCAGTGTCCTACGTCCACCACAGTATCATACAGAGAAGTTTTTCCACCCTAAAAAAAAAATCCTCTATGAAGGGGGCATTTAGGTTTATAAATACCCACCCCTATTTTAAATGTGTGCTTTAAAAATATATTTATTATAGAAAATTTCAAACATTCAGAAGTAGAATAGTATAATGAATCTCTTTGTACCCATCGCCTAACTTCCACAACTTGTGGCTAATTTTATTTCCTCTATACCACCTGCCCTCTACCCTATTCCTTTGCCCTCACTCTCCCTGTCCTCTGTTTAGATTATTTTGAAGCAAATCCAGATATATAGTTTCATGAAAAATATTTGAGTATGTTGTCTATCTAAAAGATAGGGATGCTTAAAAATTTACAGACGCTCTTACACATTACATTATTGAATGAAGAAAGTAACAATAATTCATAAATATCAAATATCTAGGCAGTTCAGATTTTCCTAACTTATAAATACGTAAATGTATATTTAGGGACCCTTACCTGCCACCCAGATCCTCTCATCCCTGCCTACCACTGTGCCATCTGCTTAGTTCCCTTTTTGCCACACTCTTTCAAACCCTAGGATCTATGTAATTAGTGTTCCTTCTCTCAGGAATCATTGTCATTTGTTGCCTGATGTTTAGTGCCTTAAATTGATGTTTCATATATTTTGTTTGTTTTTTGCTTATTTCCAGTGAGAGGGCTTATCTGGTCTCTGTTATTCTATCTTGCTCAGAAGTGGAAATGACTGAAGTTTGTGTTTTTGATTGTTTGCATCTTTCCTAAAGTTGTTTAACTCCTTAAATTATTTGTTAAAGAAGACAGCTTAGTCCCATTTAAAGAAAAGTGTTTAAGATTTATATATGTGTGCATGCATGCATACACATATGTGGGTGTATAGTAGATAAATAACATAGTGTGGGAGAGGGTATTGGTTTTGGAATCTGCATGTTTGAGTTTTAATTCCATCTCCTTCTATATATAGGTAGGCAAGTAATTTTTCTGAGTGTTGGTTTCTTTATATACAAAATGGGATGCTTTTCAAGGATTATTAGCACAGAGGCTATAATGTATATAAAAATGCTACATAATCTCCAAAACAATTTATTTTAGTCAGTGGTGGGGGATTTGCATGTTTTTGAATAAAAACCAAAATGAGAGGATGTTAGGTCATTTAGATATCATCTGGTTGATTGC
Source organism: Eulemur rufifrons (assembly GCF_041146395.1). Taxonomy (NCBI): domain Eukaryota; kingdom Metazoa; phylum Chordata; class Mammalia; order Primates; family Lemuridae; genus Eulemur; species Eulemur rufifrons. Next base: position 121,535,964 of record NC_090989.1, read on the forward strand.
TTTCAATAGCAACATTTATTCACCTACTCATTGAATAGTTATTTATTGAGTGTATACAGGCCTTATTTTAGGGACTTGAGACGTATTTTGGTGAATAGAACACAAAGATCCCTGCCGTCAAGGAACTAACTACTAGCAGATACCTAAGTGATTGGCCTGAGAAAAAAATTTGATTAGCTTTGGAACTGACTTCAGGTTAGCTATTTGCAGTGTATTCTGTTGCCGGCAGGAAGAAGTTCTCCCTTGTGCTTTGAGACCCTGGACGTAATAACCAACTCTGGGTCACTAATGGCCTCTAAGACTGATTGAGATAGTGTACTTCTATTAGGAGTTGGCTGTGAAAGTTGAATGATGATGTGAAACTGTGAGTAAATACTCTGTCTCTATTACGGAACTGTACCTGTGATACGCGTATGAGCTGGTCAAATCATTTTCTCTTTTTGATAGGGCAGGAAACAATGTATTATTGTTTTATTATTAAAATAGTATTATTTTCTGAAGTATTTTTTTACAGATAGAATATTCTGGCCCTACAATAGCGTGTGGCTAATATTTTGTGTTGTAGTGCTAGAGATTATGCTTTGTGTTTCTGTTGCTTACTATCTTTGGATAAGATCTGGGAAGCACCTTTAACATCTCTGCAGATGTGGTACAAATCACATCTTCAGGGAAATTCTTTTATGACTTTTTCTTAGATGACTTATGTTCATTGGATGTGAAATCTTCTTCCCTGACCGTGTGTAAGTGTTGGCTCTCTTTATAAATGTCTATCTATTACAGTATTAGTACAAAGCTAATGGGTGGGGAAAGGTGGACAGTGCATCCATTTGAGCCATCCATTTGAAATCAGCCATACTCTCCCCTTGGTTCCACACACCTTCTCCCAAAGGGGTATCACCACAGGTACTAGAGAGACAAACCTGTTCACAGCTTTTGTGATAGATAGCTTTGGGTTTTCATTCTTGGGGATCACAGATTATAGTGAAAGTTAAATTCTGAATCTCTGGAGAATGAGGAGGGGAGATGCTTAGTAAATGGATCTTTAGCACCTTGTATCCTGGTCTACTAAAGTAGTTCCAACTAACAGCCATACCAGTGGATTGTTTTTAAGCGAGCTATTGATTTTGACCACATTATCATGTTTTCTTCCTGAAGTGGCAAAGTTAGGAAAAGTGCTCAGTGACTACAGATGCCTCGTTTTTCCTTGGGAAGATCAGGAGATTCCCTGCCATATTTTCTTGAAGCTGATTATTAAGCCACCTCTCAGGACCATAAGGGTGGGCTGGCCTGCCTGGTTTTCTTTAGTGGAAGCCAGTCTTAGGCAGAAAGGAGGCAGCCTGAAGGTGGTGGAAGGTGGGGCCATATTTATGTTGTCTGCTGTTGTGGATCATGCATATCTTCTTTCTCTTAAAAGCTCTCTTATACTCTCTGTGTATGAGTATACGCTCTCAGTTCTTTCAACACACTTAAGATTGCAGGAGAAATATATGAGGAAAATGATGAATGTGGCAGAGGATTATGTGAAAAATCATATTTAATCCATAAGATTGTTTGAATAGCTATGAAGATTGAAGATTTATGTGCTTTTTTTTTTTTTTAATTATGAAGAAAGGATGCTTCTGTTCTACAGTCTAACATTTGTAATGCCCTTTCTTATGCTGTTAAGTATTAGGTCTCAGCTAATTTTCTACGTATAATCTGACTGTAGCTAGATTTATTAGAATCTGGTGAACAAACTGTTATTTTATCTATTTCAGCTTTAAACTAGCTACATTTGAAATAAGAACTCCTTATTTATTTTCCCTTTAGCATCCACTAAAGCATATTCAGTGGCTTTATACATATTAAGTGATTTTGGTTTTTTTCTTTTATTAATGTCTCATATACCACTTTCCTCAGAAGATTATCTTGACTAAATGAATTTTTACGTAAGTTTTGACTGCCATATGGAAATTGTGGATGGTATCATAGAATAATATTGTTTTAGCTGACATTGGAAACCATGGATGATATCATAGAATAATAGAATTTTGTGGCTGAGGAGGGACATTAACATCATCTGGTCTACCTCCTTTGTTTTATTGTGGAGAAAATGGATGCCTGGAGATGGTGGTTAAGTAATTGATTGTCAAAGATCACTCAGCTACTTAGTAAAGCCAGGAGAAGTAAGAACTCTGCTTTAGTTCTGTTTCCATGAAATCATTTTTTTTTTCTTGCCTTAACTGATTCCTGACATTTTCTTTATAGTGTTTCTTTTAAAACTCATCTTTTTTGTAGTTGATTTTTTTTGTTTGTTTGGTTTTTTGTTTGTTTGTTTTTTTTTTTTTGAGACAGAGTCTCACTGTGGTGCCCGGGCTAGAGTGAGTGCCATGGCGTCAGCCTAGCTCACAGCAACCTCAAACTCCTGGCCTCAAGCGTTCCTTCTGCCTCAGTCTCCCAAGTAGCTGGGACTACAGGCATTTGCCACCATGCCCGGCTAATTTTTCTATACATATTTTAGCTGTCCATATAATTTCTTTCTATTTTTAGTAGAGACGGGGTCTCGCTCTTGCTCGGGCTGGTCTCGAACTCCTGAGCTCAAACAATCCGCCCGCCTCGGCCTCCGAGAGTGCTAGGATTACAGGCGTGAGCCACCACGCCCGGCCTGTTGTAGTTGATTTTTATCAACAGCCAGCCATTAATGTATCTGAGCAGCTACAAATAAACTAAGACCCAGCCCTGCTTGTAACGTGTGCAAGGTAGTAGGAAGACAGGCATGTGAACAATTCCCTGAAATACATTTTAAGTGCTATAAGCGTGGCTCTTTTTGTAAAAGGAGATGGTTTGATGATTTGGCACTAATCAACTATATTTATAGCCTTGGGATGAAACCAACAGTTAACTTTTAAAATCATTTGGAAAACATTTTTGAATTACTGAATTATTAGAACTTGAGCTAGACATGCCAGGTCATGTAGAAGACAGGCCTTGAATTAATTTTGAACTTAACATTGTCTAGGGAACAATGAATTTTTCTTGATGAGTTTGGCAGGAATAACTTTGGTTTTTCAGCTCGGAAATTGGGCTGTTTAAAAACAAAATTATGAACAAATGCCATACTTTCTAACAAGAGAGCAACATTACTACTTTGCTGGAATTTGCAGTGAGAAATTTAAGTCTGGTTATTGAACAGCTGAAGTGATTTTGTCCTAAGTCATAATAAAAAAATTCTATGCATTCCAATGACAAAATGCTGCCTCTTCAGTCCATGGCTGTCCTTTCTTGTTCTTGTCCACCTTCCAGTAGAGCCTCTTTTTCTCTTGGCATCCTTATCAAAAACGTTAGCCAGCCTGGTGTGGTGGCTTGTGCCAGTAGTGCCAGATACTCAGGAGGCTGAGGTGGGACAATTGCTTGAGCTCAGGAGTTCAAAGGTTGCAGCCTGGGTGACGGATTAAGACCCTGTCTTTAAAAAAAAAGAAAAAAGGTAAAACTTACCTAGAAATATATAACTTTATTTCTGGACTCTCAATTTTTTTTACATTGGCTTACATGTCTATCATTATGCCAGTAGTACAGTTTTGATTAAAGTAGCTTTATGGTAAGTTCTGAAACCAGGAAGTCTGAGTCCTCCAATTGTGTTCTTTTTTTAAGATTGTTTTAGCTATTTGAGGCTGCTTGCAATTCATATTAATTTGAAGATCTGCTTTTCCATTTCTGCAAAAGAGGCTGTTAGAATTTTGATAGAGATTACACTGAATCTGTAAATCACTTTGGGTAGTATTAGCATCTTAACAATATTAAGTTTTCCAGTCTATGAACATGGGATGTTTTTCTATTTATTTAGGCCTTCTTTAATTCTTTCAGGAATGGTTTGTAGTTTGCTATGTACAAGTATTTCACCTCTCTGGTTACATTCCTAAGTATTTTGGATGTTATTGTAAATTGTTCTCTAGTTTCCTTTTTGGATCATTTACTGAGGGACCAGCTCTTATGCATTTTATTTTTCCTTTCCTACTTTGATTGTTTTGCTCCAGGATGGTGTTTCAGCATCCTCTTCTCTTTTGGTTTCTATGGTTTCATTTACCTATATGACCTTTGTCTCACTGGAGTTGTTAGAGTCATCAAAACTCTACAAAATCATCATCCTCAGTGACTTTATTCCCCTAATTTTCATGTATTCCCTGCCTTTATCCCAAAGGGATATCAGAACCTACCCTGATTATCTCTCAGCCGTTACTCCTTTGACCATGCTGGTGTCCTGGTTCCCAGGTCTCTTTTCCAAATAAGACATTCATTGGAATAGCCACCTTAGACTTGATTCTCAGGCCTTTTCTGATTCTAATGTCCTTTTCTGACTATAACACCCCAAGCTTCCTTCTGAGTCATTCCTTTCTACTAGAACCAGGCTGTGTTTCCTGGTCTCATAAAGAGTTACCCAATTCCTGGCTTACGGCAGAACTAGGTCAGTAAAGCATTACTGAATAAATTGTTTCCCTCACTGCCTCTCTAACCATTCCTCACAGCCCACTTCACCTCTGTGATGCCAACCACACCACTCTCTGACAGTGATAAACTCCTGCTTTCAGACTACATTTAATTGTTATTGTCATGTTTGAAACACTAATAATTAGTAACAATTAAAAGATTATCTAGGTCCTGTCTTCATATATCTTTTACTTTTCCTTTACAAAATTTTTTTGAGTATATGAAGGGCAAGGAAAGAAAAAGATTAAATTCAGAAATAAAGTATGATAGTCTCTACAGTTCTCCTATTTTTCTAAAAATAAACATTTAAAATTCTTTATTTTATATTTCTTATCAAGATAAAACATACTCATTGTAGACTATTTATAAAACATACAAGACCATAAAGAAGAAAAATAATCATGTATTATTTAACCATGCATTGGCAATTTTTAGTAAATATAGTCTCAGTCTTTTTTTCATGTTCTTTTTTTTTTAAATGTAGTTGAAGCCTTTTGTAATGGTTAAGAGTATAGATAACTCTTTGAGGTAGATGGTACTTCAAAATCTATATATACTTTTTTTTTGTTTTTTTTTTGAGACAGGGCCTTGCTCTGTCGCCCAGGCTGTAATGCAGTGACCTCATTGTAGCTCAGTGCAACCTTGAACTCCTGGGCTCAAGCAATCTTCCGGCTTCAGCCTCTAAGTAGCTGGGACTACAGGTGTGCCACCATGTCCAGCTAACTTTTTCTATATTTTTTGTAGAGACAAGGTCGCTATTATTGCCTAGGCTGGTCTCAAACTCCTGGCCTCAAGCAACGCTCCCTCCTCACCCTCCCAAAGGGCTAGGATTACAGGTGTGAGCCACTATGCCTGCCCCTCAAAATCTATATGTTAAGTTTTTCCACTCTCCCTCTCTCCTTCCTGTTGCTCTGTGGTCATATTGTGGCCTATACATTTTCTAGTTTAAGAAATCGATTTTGCTTTTCCTTATGGCTGACCACTTTGTAAATACCTTATGGGTGATATGAAATAAGTTGAATTTTCTGCAGAGTGCTCTTGATATGTATATTAATTATAGTTAAATATATATAAAAATTGTATCTTCTACATGCTTAATATCAGTCATAGACTGATAGTTTTGTGTCATGATTGTGCTTACATTGGGTTCTCTTTATATTTGTATTTTTTTTTATTCTTTGTATTTTGATGGAGCAAGAAAGATTCATGATTGTTATACCTTCATCATGAAGTATACCTCTCCTCAGTATAAAATGATTCTCCATCCCCTGTTAAAAACAAAATTTTATTAATCTCTCAGTATGTTTTGGAATAACTTTTTATGGGGGAAGGATACATAATTGGTATGTTTTCCAAGGCCTTCTGAATCTGTTTTCTTTTCATATGATGCAAATTTGTCTGGAAATAGAATTCCTTGCATGCTTCCTATTCTCCTGAAAATTACAGCTTGATTCCTTTTCCCTATCATCTTTAGGGTTTTCCATGTTACTCTCGTTCAGATAGCAAACATGGATAATCCAAAAGTTCTCTTCTCATTTCAGCGCCATTGTCAAATGTTGCATGCAGAAATTTTTTCTAAGTTTTGGTCTCTTGTTTCGATCTCTCTTTTCAGTTCATAGTGCTTTGCCAAATTTTGTCTTTTGGTATGTCTGGGTATTTTAAGGGAAAGTTAGAGGAGGAAGGTGTTTTAATCATTAATCATTTATTATTACTGTTGTTAACCTTAATATACCAAAGATAATGTCTCTATAGATGTGATTTTTTATAATTGAATTTCATTGTTTGGGTGGCTTTTTCGCTACCTCTTACCAGCTTTCATGAATTATTTCAGGCAGTAATTGCATTTTTGTTTCAATGAATTGCTGGGGATGTAGGCATATTTCTTTAAATATGTTTTTGAAAGCTAGCTTTTATTGTTTTTTCCAGTAAGAGAAGAAAAGGAATAAAAGCATATACAGAAAAAATCACCTGTAATTTGCTGTTTATAATCAACCACTGCTAACATATTTCCTTATTAAAAAATGGAACACATACACGATGTACGTATACATATATATTTAACTTCAATTAACTGAGCATTTATTGAATACCTATTATATGCATGAACTATTCTAGGTGCCACACATTGTTGAAATATTGCAGTATATAGTTTTTATCTTGCTAGTTTTCATTTAACGTTACATTCTAAGCAAAACTCATTTCATTAAAATTTATTTGTGACAGTTCTGTTCGTGGCTACATAGTCTTTTTCAGTGTTTTTTAGTCACTCTTTTTTTCCCCTTTCTATAAAATTTTATTGGCCAGACTCCGTGGCTCACACCTGTAATCCTAGCACTCTGGGAGGCTGAGGCGAGAGGATTGCTTGAGGTCAGGAGTTCGAGACCAGCCTGAACAGGAGCAAGACCAGCCTGAGCAAGAATGAGACCCTGTCTCTACTAAAAATAGAAAAAATTAGCCAGGCGTGGTGGTGTGCCTGTAGTCCCAGCTACTCAGGAGGCTGAGGCAGGAGGATCACTTGAGCCCAGGAGTTTTAGGTTGCTGTGAGCTAGGCTAATGCCACAGCACTCTAGCCTGGGTGACAGAGCAAGACTCTGTCTCAAAAAAAAAAATTATTAGATTTAGAAGGTACAAGTTGAATTCCTTCACATGTATATATTGTATGGTGATGAAGTCTGGATTTTTAGTGTACTCATCACCTGAATAGTGTATATTATACCCCAAAGGTAATTTTTCATCCTTCACCCCCTCCCACCCTCTCGGTTTGGGAATCTCCAATGTCCATTTTACCAGTCTGTGTGTCCTTATAGCCATAGTTTAGCTCGCACTTATAAGTGAGAATATGTGGCATTTATTTTTCTGTTCTTAAATTACTTCCTTAAGATAATGACTTCTAGTTCCATCCAAGTTGCTGCAAAAGACATTATTTCTTTCTTTCTTATCGCTAAGTTGCATTCCATGTATATATATGCCACATTTTCTTTACTCATCGGTTGATGGGCGCTTAGGTTGATTCCATATTGTTGTGATTGTGAATTGTGCTGTGATAAACACTCGAGTGCAGGTATCTTTTTGATATGATGATTTCTTTTCCTTTGGGTAGATACCCAGTGGTGAGATTGCAGGACTGAAAGGCAGATCTACTTTTATTTCTTTGAGAAGTCGATATACTGATTTCCGTAGAAGTTATACTAATTTTCATTCCCACCATCAGTGTATGTGTTCGCTTTTCACTGCATCTGAGCCAACATCTATTGTTTTTTGACTTTTTAATAATGGCCATTCTAATTGGAGTAAGATGGTATCTCATTGTGGTTTTATAGTCACTCTTTTTGGTCATTAGAACCTGTCTTCAAAGGGGGAACCAAGTATATCACGTAGATAAACTGGGAACAGTTTGATTGAAAGGATATAATGGCTTGGGGTACCACCTCTTTCTTTCTCTAAAGAAAGAGAAACTATTGAAAATGGTTGTTCTCTCTTATGGGTTTATTATATTAATAGTTCATTAATCATTGCTCTATTGCTGATAAATTTATACTCAGTTTAATTATCTTGATTAATATATTTATATATAAAAATTTGTGTCTATCTTTAGTTTTCTTAGGATGGATTTTTAGTAATGGAATTACTGGGTCAAAGAGTATAAATATTTATAAAACATTATATATAGTCACAAATTGCTTATTATACACTGCCTAACATTAGTATTGTATTTGAACAATATAAGCATTCCTGTTATAACATCAAATGCATTGCTAAAAACAAATACTTCAGGATTGCCTATTTACTAAAAATAACAGGATTTATAGGAAAAGTAAGGTTAAAGGCAGACCACTCAAGATCTCTGCAATTTTCAAACCAGAGTACTAACAGAAGCATAATTGGTACCTTATGAGATAACTTGAGCAGCCCATTGAAACCACTTAGCCTGGCTTATGCTGCCTCCGAAGAGAGTTTAAAGATATCAAAATATAAGGGGATGGAAATTTCAAGCCTGCATGGTCTTGAGACAGTGCAGGTGCAAGTAACTTTCTAAGCCAGTGGGCCTGCCGTAAAGGTGGGCACAGGAGAAAAGTGCTACTTGCTGTGATCCAGGAATCCATATAAAGGTTGGTGTTATTCCTCTGAGCAGGGAGCCCTGGCTACAGGTGCTCATTTTCGATATTCTTAAAATAGAGTTGAGAGGGCTGCTGCTTGGCCGGAGCTGAGCTAAGTAAGAGTCTTATTCTTTTCTACTGAAAGTTATAATTCTATTGCTATTCCAGTTCTCCTTGCTTGGGAAAATTCATATGTGAACCTACTTCCGTGTTATATTGGCAGTGTTATTTTATTTACTAACCACTTATAGCTGGTGTTACAGGAACATGTCTTATGATAGAACAGACTGTATTTACTAATTTGATAGTTGAAAATTTGAATATGGTTTCTTTGAAGAAATTTAAACCCTTTCAAACTGGGAATAACTACCTTAACTAAAGAATGTCTATTTCAGAACAAATGTTTTCAAAACCTGTAGTCAGAAAACAACAACTCTAACCTTCTGAACCTGTTTCATTAAAAAGAAAGAAAAAAAGAAAACAGCAACTCTGTTTAACAATTGTATTGCAATTTCAATACTTCAGTCTAGAATAGTAAATTGCAAATGTACAACCTATTTTGGTGGCCATTAGGTGTTCATAGAGATTTGGATCACAGGGCTCTAAATTGTCAGCAGCCTATATGTATTAATTTATTTGTTGAGGATAGAAGCATCATTTTGTAGTAATTCATTTGTGGGAATGGCTTCATCTAGGATTATGCATCATTCAATTATAGCACCAGAGAAGACTGTAGAAGTAGGGGAGTGAGTTCAATATTGGGTGTTTTCTTAAGTGGAGTATGTATGTCTGTCATAGGCTGGTAGGAGAAAGTTGAGGGTACTGGTAAGAAAGTAATTCACCTGTAAGAGAAACTGAAGAAATGATTGGTGTAATGCGTAGAGGGGGAGAAACATGAAGATTATAAATACTGGAGATAGTATGAACCCAGAGAACAGCTGTTGTAATAGTAAAAAGAAAGAGCTGAAGAGCTACTAGCTATAGTGATATTACAGTTCAAGATTTTGGAGGGAGAGTAATTTGCATACTGCTGTTATCTGTAGAAATGGGTTGTTTTCGTATGGATGAAGGTTGCTGGAGTTGAGGAATAAGAGAGACATTGAAGGGCGGGTTGAGAGTGGGTTAGTCTCCAGGACATTGGGAGTCTGCCATAATAAGACATAGGAAAGCGATGTATAGAAATTTTATAAACTGGTCCCAGAATCCTCAGTGAATGAGGTAGCTGAGACATTGGGAAGGATAGAGGGCAGCATAGTTTGATGGCATGATTCTAAAGGAAATAGAACATTTGATAAGGATGCTCAAGTAATCATCTGAAGTGGTCATGGGGATTCAGGGCAGTGCCCGCTGAGGGTGAGAGAATGGGCCCTTTGGGCTCCATAGCACCAGGGAAAAGTTGTACTTCTGGAAGGTGAGAAGGTTGATGGAAGTCAGAGTGGTATTAGGGGATGACAGTACAGGAAAGGATCATTGAAGGGGAATCAGGGATGGATGGCCAGGGTGACAAGCATGCCAGCACAAGTTGAGGCCCAATTGGTCTTTAGAAGCCTAAAAAGTTAGCTGATTGCAGTCTTGGCCCAACCTTCAGTTGAAATGTTGCAGAGAAGTTGCTGTGGTATATTGTTCAAAGAGAATAGTCTCTACTTAGGAACCATGGTTTCTGTTGATGACTTTGGGTTGGTGGAACTTAGGGAGACCTTGAGCAGTTTGGGGAGAACAGATGTTCCCAGGAGATTGGGAAGGAATTGGCTATATCCCTCAGTTTCATCTTAGAATAATTTAGAGAATTTCTAGTAGGACAGAACGGCAGATTATTAAATGACTGCATGCATCGCTTGAGGATGTGCTTGGCTTTTGTTGTTTATTTCTTGTCTAGCTGCTTACAGCTCTTTTTCATCTAGCTTAATAGGGAGTTGGATTTACAGAACCTCTGGATGATCTTGATACTTTGAACTGTGTCTGGAAAACTTAAATACTTACACATTGTTTTTTGTTATTATTACCAGTAATAACAATAAAACTGTTACTTATTAGGAATAGAGTTCTTTATTTCCCTGTGAAAGGTGTTTGAGGTTTAAATTTGGAAGTTGTTTTCACTTAAGAGTAATTTTTTTCCTAAAACTTTTTATGTTAGTGCCAGTAGTAGTCTATGATTTGCAAGTTTTTGAGATTAGAAAAGTGGTGAAAACTATGTTATTCTTTTTTTCTACTCTTTTAAATAATTTAGGTAAACTTTATATATAGTGAAATGCACGGATTTTAAATGTTTAGTTGGTTGAGTTTTGAAAAATACGTGCAGCTATGTAACCACCATTGCAGTCAAGATATAAAACATTTCCATCACCCCAGGAAGTTCCGTGGTGCCCCTTTGTAATCAATTCACCAATCTCCGCTTTCTAGGCAACCACTGATCTAATTACTATCATCGTAAATCAACGTTGCCTGTTCTGCAACTTTATATAAATAGAATTATATAGTATAAACTCTCTTATGTCTAGTTTTGTTCACTCATGTAGTCTGTGAAATTAATCCCTGTTGTCACTAAGTCTCAATAGTTTATTTTCACTGCTGAGTAGTATTCTGTTGTATGAATATGCCATAGTTGGTTATCCATTCATCTGTTGATGGACATTTGTGTTGTTTCCAGTTTTGGCTATTATGAATAAAAGAAGGTCCGTGTACAAGTCTTTTTGTGGACAGATGTTTTCATTTCTTTTGGATAATTACCTAGGAGTGGAATTCCTGGGTCATAGAATAGGTGTATGTTTAACTTTATAAGAAACTGCCAGTTTCCAAAACAGCTGAACATATTTATACTCCCAAAATGTGTAGTTGCTTCACATCCTTGCCAACATTCAATTTTAGTTTTTTCTTGGGTGCTAATGGTTCTCATTGTGGTTTTAATTTATATTTCTCTGATGACTAATGATGTTTAGCATCTTTTCGTGTGCTATTGGCCATTTATATATTTTTTTATTATGAAATGTCTGCTCACATCTTTTGTCCATTTTATTTAATTGGGTTATCTTTTTATTTTCGTTTTGTAGGAGTTCTTTGAATTCTGAAGTCTTTTTTTTTTTTTTAAAATAACCAACATCTCTCCATTGCCCCCCCAAACAAGTCCTTTTTTAGACATGTGTTGTGAATATTTTCTCCCAGCTTGTGACTTGAATATCATTTTCCTAATAATGGCTTTTGAGGGGCAGAAATTTTTTATTTTGATGAAGGCCAATTTTTAATTTTTTTCTTTTGCTTTATGTTTTGTGTGATCTCTCCAAGAAATCTTTACTTACTCCAGGTTGTGAAGATTTTCTGTACCTACCTACATTTTTTTCTAGAAGCTTTATAGTTTTAGCTTTTAAATTTAGGTTCATATCTCAAATCAGGTTTTGTGTGATATGAATAGGAGTCAAGTTTTATTTATTTACTTATTTTTAACCCTAGGAGAAGAGTCTTTAAAATTTATTTTACTTTTTAAATTTTTATTTTTTTAATTGCACATTATAGTACATATTTTGGGGGTACAATTTGATGTTTCAATACATATCTGTGTTGTATAATGATCCAGTCAGGATAGTTAGTGTATCTATCACCTCATTTCTTTGTGGTAAGAACCTTCAAAAGCCTTTCTTCTAGCTATTTTTTAATGTACAATATTTTATTGTTAGCCAGTTACCCTACTGTGCAATAGAACACCAGAATTTCTTTTCCTATCTAATTGTAAGTTGTATCCATTGACCAACCTCTCCCCATGCTCCCATTCCGCCTTCCCTCCTCAGTCTCTGGTAACTACTGTTCTACTCCCTGATTCTGTGATATCAACTTTTTCTGAAACAGGGTCTTTCTCTGTTGCCCAAGCTCTAGAGTGCAGTGGCGTCATCATAGCTCATTAAAACCTCAAATTCGTGGGCTCAAGTGATCCTCCTGCCCCAGCCTCCCAAGTAGCTGGGACTACAGATGTGTGCCACCATGCCTGCCTAATTTTTCTATTTTATTGTAGAGAGCGATCTCATTCTTGCTCAGGCTGGTCTTGAACTTCTGGCCTCAAGCAGTCCTCCTGCCTCAGCCCCCCAAAGTGCTAGGATTACAGGCGTGATGAGCCACCACACCAAGACCTGTGATATTAACTTTTTTTTTTTTTAAGATTCCATATATGGAATCATGTGGTATTTGTGTTTGTGTGTCTAGCTTGTTTCACTTAACATGATGTTTTCCAGGTTCATCTATGTTGTTGTCTATGACAGGATTTCCTTTTTTTTTAAAAGGCTGAATAGTATTCCATGATGTATTTTTATATATATATACACATACATACACACACTCATTTTTTTAATCCATTCATCCGTTGTTGGGCACCTGGGTTGATTCCATATCTTGGCTATTATAAATAAGCCTGCAATAAACATGGGAGTGCAGCTATCTCTTCGACATACTGTTTCATTTCCTTTGGATATATGCCCAATACTGGGATTATTGGATCATATGGTATTTCTATTTTTAATATTTCGAAGAACCATCATACGGTTTTCCATAATGACTGTACTAATTTACAGTCCCACCAACAGTGTAGTAGCCATTCTAATTGGAGTGAAGTTTATCTCATTGTGGTTTTAATTTGCATTTGAAGGTTTATTTTTTTTCCACATGTTTATCCAGTTGCTTTGGCAGCACTTGTTGAAAATATTTTAATTGAATTGCCTTGGTACCTTTGTTGAAATTCCATTAGCTCTGTATTTGCAGGTTTATTTTTGGATTCTATTTTATTCTGTTGGTAGGTCTATCCTTATAACAGTATCCCACTGTCTTGATTACTGTAGCTTTTCAGTATACTGCTGAGTCAGGTAATGTGAATCTTCCAACATTGTTTTTCATTTTCAAGATTGTTTTGGCATTTAAATTTCATTTTAGAATTAATTTGTTTATTTCTTCAAAAAATCTGTTGAGTTTTTTTTTTTTTTTTTATTTCAGCATATTATGGGGGTACAAAAGTCTAGGTTACATATATTGCCCTTGCCCCCTCTCCCCCTCCAATCAGAGCTTCAAGCGTCTCCATCCCCTAGATGGTGCGCATTGCACTCATTATGTATATATACTCCCATCCTCTCCTGCCCCCCACATCTGCCCGACTGTTGAGGTTTTGGTTAGAGTTACTTTGAATCTATAGATCAACTTGAGAAACTTGACTTCTTAACAGTGTTGAGGCTTATTTAAGAGAATGGTACAGTATATCTCTCCACTTACCTTGTATTCTTTGACCTTACTAAATTCACTAATTGGTTTTAGTAGTATTTTAATAGATTTTATAGTGTTATCTACACACACAACATTTGTGAATAATGATGGTTTTACTTTTTCCTATGCTTTTTATATCTTGTCTTAATATATTGGCCGGTACCTCTAGTATATGGTTGAATAGAAGTGGTGGACAAGTGGGCATCCTTGCCTTATTTCTGATCTTGGGAAAAAAGATTCAATAATTCAGCATTGTGATGTTAGCTGTAGTCTTTACCAGACTAAAAAAGTTTGTATTTCTAGTTTGCTGACAGTTTTTTTTTTGTTGTTTGTTTTTTTTTTTTTTTTTTTGAGACAGAGTCTCACTCTGTTGCCCGGGCTAGAGTGCCATGGAGTCAGCCTAGCTCACAGCAACCTCAAACTCTTGGACTCAAGCGATCCTGCTGCCTCAGCCTCCCGAGTAGCTGGGACTACAGGCATGCGCCACCATGCCTGGCTAATTTTTTTTTTAATATATATATATTTTTCAGTTGTCCATTTAATTTCTATTTTTTTTTTTTTAGAGACGGGGGTCTCACTCTTGCTCAGGCTGGTCTTGAACTCCTGAGCTCAAACAATGCACCTGCCTCAGCCTCCCAGAGAGCTAGGATTACAGGCGTGAGCCACCACACCCAGCCTGCTGACATTTTTTATCGTTAATATGCTTTGAATTTTGTCACATGCTTTTTCTGTATCTATTGAGATGGTCTGGGTTTTTGTCTTTTATTTTGCTACTCCAGTGAATTTTGTTGATTTTTAAAAGGTTAACCTTTCATATATACTTGGTCATGATGTTTTATCCTTTTTATATATTGCTGTATTCAGTTTGCTAATGTTATGTTGAGAATGTTTAAGTCTATGTTTGTGAGGAATGTTGGTCTGTAATTTTCTTTTCTCATAATGTTTTAATTAGGTTTTTGTATCAGTATGATTCTGTCCTCATAGGATGAGTTAGGAAGTTTCAACAGAAAAAATCCAAACTCTGTAAAAAAATTTAAAGAAGTTTATTCTTAGCCAAATGTGTGTGGCCCAGAGCCTTGGAGCACATGGCCTCAAGAGGTCCTCAGAAAATGTCCCTGAGGTGGCCCTGTTACAGTTTGGTTTTATACATTCCTGGAGACAGGAATTACATGTAAAATCATAAATCAATACATGGAAGGTGTATATTGATTTGGCCTGAAAAGGTGGTATGTCTCAAAACGGGGTGGGAAGGATTTTACAGGTTGTATGTGGGTTTAAAGATTCTTTGCTTTGTAATTGGTTAAAGAAATGAAGCTTTGTCTAAAGGCTTGCAATATTTTAAGTTAAAATAAGGAAGTCTGAACTGTGTGAATTTATCTGTTTATTCTTACCTTTTTTCTATGGGTTTTTGTTTTCTTTTCGAAGCTATAATATTGCATCTTCTTCTTTTTTAATATGAAATCATATGTATTAATACATTTATTAGTATGAAATCTTTTTACCTTGGGTTCTAGTTTGTCTCATGTTAATACTGCCTTTTCTACTTTATTTGTTTTTCTTTTTATTTACCTGGCATGTCTTTCTAAATTTTGTTGTAGGTGTGTCTCTTGTAAATAGTATCTATCCAGACTAGAGTAAGACTCAGGCTTTTTTTAAAAATAAGCAAATTTAAGTTATTTACAATTACTCCTTTACCCTTTCTTCAACACCACAATTCTCCCTCCCCAGTTGTTTGCTAGCACTTCCTGTCCTGCCATTGGGAGAACCTTTTGCAGAAGACCTCTAAATTTTTCTCTTTGCATTTGGTACCATAGGAGAAATAAAGCAGTTCCGCCCAGCCAGTGCAGTAACTTTCCTCTCTGTAAGCCTCAAATCTCATTTCTGAATTAATGATTATATTAGGTACAGTTCAGAAATGAGAAAACCAATTTTACAGGAGAAATATCTGTAGCAGAGTTGTTTCTATATCTGTATTCTTAGAAGATAGGAGATCCCCTTCTTGACCTCTCCTGCATACCATGAGGTTTCAGACTCCTAGTGCAGGCTCAGTAAATGTGAAATTTGCATTTTCACATGGTTGGTCTCTTCTGTACCTCTTCCTCTCCAACTTGTGGAATATATATGACATGTATTACTATAGGGACACCTGTTTGGACCTTTTAAATAAAAGTAAATCAATTCAAGGAAAAGTTATTCCCTGCTTTTATTCTTCTAATTCTTTTGGATTATCATGGAGAAAGCCTGTGTGTGATTTTTTTTTTTTTTTTTAACCTCTCTCAAACACTTGCTAATATCCTTCTTGTCCCTGTTGGTAAGCAATGAGTTGGGCTTAAGCTCATGGACTCCTTGGTAAGCATCGGTATTTAGCTAGAATTTAGTACTATTGTTTTGTTTCTCTTTTAATTGTTTTTGGTTACTTTGTATTTTTTCATGAAACTATTGATTTTCCACTCAAGATAGTAATTAAAATTAGTCTTTAAAATTTTTGTTTTAAAAACTGAATCAATTAAATATAGGTAGGATAAAGGGGTATGACAGAATTAGAGAACGTGATATTTATTGGAGGTTGGATGTGCCCTGGTTGAGATGGTGGTATGGGAATGAGTGAAATTGGGAGTCACCTCTCCAGCGTTCTCAGGCTTTTTGTTTATTTGTTTTGTCTGTAGTACTAACCTGTTGTTTAACAAGTGTTTTCTGAATGTTTTGTGCGGAGAGATGTGTCCTGAGGATATGATGAAAAATGTGTTATTCTTCACCTTGTAGTCTAGGCAGGGAAGAGGACATGCAAGGCACCTGGTGTGAGTGTACCATGGTCAACGCTGTCAGAGTGGCAAGGACATTGTGCTTTTGGAGGAAGCAGAGGTCATCTGTGGCTGGGAGTGTGAGGCCTTGGCTCAGGCTTACGTTTTAACCTCGGTGCCTTTCTCCCTTTCATTTTGAATCTCTCTTCCTAAATCCACATGAGTTTTTTGGGATAGGGGTGGTTCTTTGTAGACCTTACTCTAAGAAGCCATGTCCAGATGAAAGAGTATCATACTGGCCCTCAGAAGACAGAAGAGTGGCTACCAGAGTTCTGGTTCCAGCAGACCTGTTTTTGGCCAAAGAACTGCTTAATTGTTTTGAGTCCCAATTTCTTTATCTTTGTTGGTGATGATTAAAATCCAACATCCTTCCTGCTTCATGTGAGAGCCATTTGTGTTGTGTATTTGTACGTCAGTATTATCTTCACTCTATTATTAGTATTTGAAATACTGAGGGGTATGATTTTGAGGGTATTTTAGGTGTTTAATTATTTTTTCCCTATTTTTTTCTAGGTCTTGATGCAGAACTTTATTATGTGAGAAACGACCTTATTAGTCACTATGCTCTATCTTTTAACCTGTTAGTACCCAGTGAGACAAATTTCCTGCACTTCACTTGGCATGCAAAGTCCAAGGTAAGAGAGTGGTTAACATTAACCATAGATGTCATGGACAGGGCCACCCAGAGGCAAGGGCTGTGTTTGAGGATTGGGCTGCCATCTGTACAAAAGGGTCACTGGGCAGTGTGCTATTATATAACGGTACTGGATCTTTTCAGATTTATATTTTAAATCTCTAGCCTATTCATGTAAAATTTCTCACATCCTTTAAAATGAAGATGGCCATCATTTAGGTGATTAGCACATGGCAGAACACTTAAATCCTTTCAGGCTTTTCAAACAGGCATCCAGATGTAGCTTGGAAAGGGGACAGTGGACCTGATAATGACCATGCTGTTATTCTGAAACCATATGGGTAGGGGTGGAGGAATTGATAAGATCAGTCTTTTAGACAGTTTGATAAAATGGGTATAGTTCTCCCATTTATGGAGACCATTGAAAGAAAGATACAGCAGCTGCAGCCCCCTTGTGTCCTGTGGTGAGGCTCCTTTAAGCATAAGGGGCTAAACTCTAGAACTTAAGAACCCCTTGCCTGGTTTACCAACTGTTACTAAATTCTTTGCATTTCCTCTGATTGCCTGGGTTCTTCAAACATAAGTTTTCTCCTAGGTCAAAGAGTGGGAGACTGAGTGTGGAGCTCCCTTCACCCCTAGGCCTACCTACCCAACTATAGTTTCTTTTATCAGCTTTTAGATAGGCTTCTTAGTAGGATTTTATTTGGGAAATAAAAATAGTCTTGCTACTAAAAATAAGAATACCTATTTTGTAGAGGTGTTTTTTTTTTTTTTAAATATTATAAAGTGGTGTCTGTCCTGATATTTGCTGCAAGTTATTTAAATTTGGCCACTTTAATATAGATTTTTTAATCTTAATTTTTTTCTACTTAGAAAACAATAATGATTATTGGGAAACTTAAAATATTGCAGAAATATTTTAAGAACCGTGAGATGTTATAGTTCTACACCCAGAAGTAATTGTCTATAGTTTGGTGGAACTTCTAAAAGGTCCTTTTTTTTCCCTTTTAAACAAAAAAGAGACTTTATGACACATATGTTGTACAGTACTTTTTCCTCCACTGAATTGTGTGTCTTGGCATCTTTCCATTCTCTATTTCACTCATTCTCTTTAATGGTTTCATAATATGATATTGTGTGGATGTAATGCTGTATCATCATTTAAGTGCCTCATTGATGGACATTTGGATTTTTAATAGCATATTATTATTTCAATCAATGCTTCCCTTCACTGTTATACAGTTTCTCTCACTTCATTTTTAGACAAAATCCTTAGTAAAGGGATGGTGAAAACAATCGATAGTTCATCTTTTATTAACGTTTCTACCTTTGTTACTTTTATTTTTTATTTTTTTAATTTATTTAAAAATATTTTTCATCCTTTGCCATTGATAAACATAGAAACAGAAAAAATGTGTGTGAATGTGTATCCATATGTGTGTATATATGTATATGTGTGTATGTATGCATATGTATATATAGGTTTATATGCATATAAATAAACACATTAAGAATATCTTTGTCAGAAATTTTTGTGTACTTTGTGGCATTATTTCTGAATAGTAAATTATTACCAAGAAGTGAAATGGCTGGATCGTAGAGTGTGCATGTTTAAAATTTTGACAGATATTTCCAAATTGTTTCTCCCTTATCTCTCCCAAGATGGTACCAGTGAATAAGAGTGCTTATTTTTTCTCTTCACTTCCTAACACTAATATTTTAAGTATACTTGTTTGCCAGTCAGATAAGTAAAAGTGATTATATAAATATATATTTGTTATTATTATATATACTCACACATATATTACAGAAATATTATACACACACATTAAAACGTAGCTGCAGGAATGTTGTGATTAATGTTGCATTAGCTTGGATCTTGGCTACAGCCTATGTGCCTTGCAGTCTGGAGCATCTCAACTGTCCAACACCGTTGCCTTGGCATATCCAAATATGGGATATGCTCTTTAGTGGATAGATCTCTTTAGGGTGAAAACTGCAAAAACAGAGATCAACAGAGAAATTCATGTGAAACAGTTAAGAACATTTAGTGAATAGTAACCTGGATATGTGCAGTACTAAAATAAATGGTATGGAAAAAGGTTCACTTGAGACATATTAAACTGAGATATGTCAGTTTCAATGAATGGGCACCTGAACTCTTCAAGGAAACTGGGCTAACATATTTTTCAGTATTCTTACATAACATTGTGTCATTCTTTTTTGATAACTTTTAATTTTTGATATAATTTCAGACATAAGAGTTATGAGAATAATACAAAGAACTCATATATTTTTAACACAGATTCACCCATTGTTACTGGGTTGCTCCCCTTGCTCCCTCCCTGCCTCTCTTACATCAGTGTGTACTTTCTAAGAACAAGGGCATTCATTACACAACCAAAGTATACTTATCAAAATCAGGAATTTAATATTGTTATCATAATTGGCATTCACATTTCATCTGTTATCTCAATAATATTATTTATAGCTAATTTGTCACTAGTTGATGTCCCTTTAGTTCTCTATCAATCTGGAACGATTCCATACCTTTTCTTTGTGTTTTTTGACATTAACATTTTTGAAACATACAGGCCAGTTATTTTGTAGAATGCCCCTCAATTTGAGTTCTCTGAGATTTCTTCTTGATTAAATTTAGAAATGTCTCTTTGGCAGTGATATCACAAAAGTGCTGTGCTTCACTGTGTACATGATGTCAGTCTGTCCCATCACTGGTATTGCTAACTCTGAAGACTCAGTTCACCAGGTTTCTCCACTGGAAAGCTTTTCCCTTTGTAATTAATAAGTAATTTGTGGGGAGATAATTTGAAACTATGTGTTATTAAAAAAATCTCATTCCTCATCACCCTTTCAACCACTAGTTTTTGCATCTGTGTTTAGAATTAGCTTTCACTTTTGTGGAGGGTAGTGTGTTTCCTCTTACTAGAAGAGGTCAGACCTGCCCTGGATACCATTTGATAAGGGTGTTATAGAGGGAATTCAAACATTTGTGGAGTGTGTATTTTTGAATTTTAAGTTCCCTTGCAATTCTGAAACCTAGTGTTTCTATGAGCATCTTTTAGGCAGAGATGTTTCTTATATTCTCCAAAAAATTGATAGTTCTTTGTTACTATTCCTACTTTGATATTGAATATAAAAACAAATAAGACACATATTTTAAAATAGTGAAAGATTCATTAGAGGGTTCTATTCTAGGTACCTCTACTGACCTTGAGCAGAATGTGAGTATTTCTGGACACACTTAGGAAAAAACAATGCTGATATGTCATGAAAATGTTTCCTGGGCAAGTGTGTGGGTAGTGATTTGTGAATAAAAAGACAATGTAGGAAGTGGCAATTAGAACAGAATAAAACCTCCTTTTACTCATTCCTTTCAAAAAATGCACATTCACTGGATGTTTTTATTTGGAATGAGTTTCAGGGCTCTGACATTGAGTGGTTGCCTGACTCTTCGCAGCCTGTCACAGGAGGAAGTTGGAGTGGAAGAGAGTAGATAGAAGGGGCTTATATGGATATATATGCTTGAAAAGGAAGGCAGTGTTGGCGGGTACGTTTTGGTAAGGAGGAGCCTTCGTATAGCTCTGATTGTACTTCCGTGTTGTTCACATTAACATGTAGAGTTTAATTTCTAAACTACTTCTTTGGTGGGTATAAATAAGTATCATTGGTGCACATTTGGGCTGCTACTGCTGGTATGATATTCTGGTAAGGCAGGAGTTTCCTCACTTGTTGAAGGGCATCACCATTTATTTACGTGACCAGGCCAGAAGCCTAGAAGGGATCCTAGTCTCCTTCTACACCTTCTAAATCCAGTTGATTTTCTCTAATAATTACATCTTAGATTTATTTCCTACCTCTCTTGGGACCCAATGCCTCATCCTTAGTTTACGCCTTCATTGTTTCTTTTAGATATGAAAGTGGTCTTCTAATTGGTCTCCGTGCCCCTAGACTGACCTCTTGTTGTACCCTCCACAGAGCCACCCTAGGGCTCTCTGTTGCTGCCAGTATAAAAGCTGTGATTTCTTTGGAGGCCTTCACCATCTGGCCTCGGCCTTTCTTTTCTGCCTCCTCTCCAGCCAATCCTTTAATGCCGCTGTCTGTCTTGCAGTTTCTTGAGTGCCCTGTGATCTGTCACATTGCTGCTGTTTGTTCTGCTACAAATGTCCTTTCCCCATTCTTTACCTGATTAATTCCCGTTTATTTCATAAAAATGTGACCTAGTGTCGTCTCTTCAGCTGTGTCAAGTCAAGTGCCCTTTTTTGTATCCTCTGTCATAGCCCTAGTCATACTCTAAGAATGTTATAATAATTGATTTTCTTTTCTGTCTCCCTCCTAGATGTTGAGCACCTCAAAGGGTATCCCCTGTGCCTGGTATAGTATCTGGTACTGACTACAGAAAAGATGTACAGGTAGAAACCACAGGACCCAACTCAAAAAAGGGGAAACTTCCGAGCAGTTAGTGCATTTCGAAGTTGGACTGTGCTGCTTTAGGAGTGGCGACTTTCCTGTTTCTGGAAGTGTGACAACATGGGCTAGGTACACTCAACAGTAGTTTCACACATGGGATTTTTCAGGTGTTTTACTCTGAATAGAGTGAGGTCTAAGTTTGGAAAAATGAATGTAATTCATAGATTTAATATAAAGCTAAACTAATTTCACAAGTTCATCTGTAACAGGTATAAAAATTTAGACGAAACCAATCATCTTAGATCTTAAAATGTTTTACAGTAAAAAACTAAGGAATATGCATGTGTAAATCTAGTTTCAGGCTTTGGCCACCATTGCAGCCCCTAATTCTAGCTGTAGGTCATAACCTGGTGATTTTAGTGCAGTTGATTAATTACAGTTTATTTATTTAAGAAATTAATCTTATTAGTAGATAATATATGCACGTGGTACAAATTGACAAGGCGTAAAGGGTATGCAGTGAAAAAATAATTCCCCTACACCTTCTAGTACTATCCCTGAGCATTCCAACCACCCAGGTCCCCTTGCCTGAGTCAACCACTATTGCTTGATTCTTGTCTTTCTTTCTAGAGGTAGTTGGTATACAGATAAGCATCCATGTGTGTGTGTGTACACACACACACACACACACACACACACACAATAAACAAGTATACTTTTCTGCAGTTTGCAGAGCACTGAACAATATATCCTGGTAAAGGATCTTTGTCTCTTCATATAGAGTTGTACTTTTTTTCTCCTTCAAATGACTGTATTATTAAATGGTTGAGAGGAAACTGAGACCCAGATTTGGGAAGGGATTTGCTTAAAATAGTAGTAGGGATAGGGGAAGGGAAGCAGGAGATAGAGATGACCTGAAATGGGAAAGTCACACAAGAGGGTGAGGAGACAGGGTGAAGGGTTCTTCCCCTGATCATGTGACACTGAGTCGCAATCATAAACTTTCCAAAGGAAGGCTGTAGCTCTCAAGCTCTAACACTTTATCAGAAACTTTCAGTTCTTGCTTTTTAAAATTTTACCAGGTGAAATGTTTGCTTCCAAAGATCTCCAGACTCCCTGGTATGTAAATTCACCATTGTAGATATTTTAATTTCACGTATCTGTAGCTTCTGCTAATAGTGTTGTTCTTTAATATTTACAGGATTCTGTTTTGTCTTGCCAGACAGACTGTGGTCCCCTCAGAGGCTTAGAGCTGTGTCTTATTCTTAACATGTATGTCACACATGCCTTAGTGAGTGGTCAGGAAAGACCATTGTGTTAATTGCATTTTGAGATCTGAGTAGAACTCTGGAATTTCTTCTCTTTTACAAGACCACAAACTCAAAGCAGACTATTAGGAGATTTTAACAGATAATTGGTTTCTTCTGTATTCCAGAACATTCCCCAGTATCCAGGAAAACAACATGCAACTACTTCTGTTCAGCGTCAGTAGATACTTTAGATAGCTGAAAGGCAAAAATATATTAAAATGTAGCAGAATATTCCTACCACCTACCCTCACCCCATAGTTCCTCTTTGGTTTCAGGAATTCTTCTTCCTTGTCTGGGAGGACCTGCTGGGAACTGGTCCAAATTCCAGCAGCATCCCCTGTGTCCCCAGCAGAGTGAGGTTTCTATGAGAAAGACAGTACTTCTGGTAATTTCAGAGCAATTAAAAGGCTGTTTGGCTATAGACAAGTGTATTCACTTAAATCGGTACTGTCTGTGTTCCAGAAGGAAATGGCTTTACTCATCAGCTGCCTATTTGCAATTGCCATTTGTTTCCAAGTAAGGGAAGATTAGCAAAAATGTTTATTTTTTAACTTATTCAAATATTTATATTTTCTCTAGTTTCTTTTCTGAAGTATTTTGGCTCATTCCTTTTTTCTGATATGCAACTGCTGTTCACATTTCTTTGTTCCAGTAGATGACAAATTTAGCTTTTGACCAGATCTGTTTCTTCATATGTTGACTGGCAAGTGAGATTCCTTATAGATTGATACATGCTAAAGTAGAGAAAATTGGACTTCAATAATTGGCGATTTCTTCTCTGATCCCAGAAACTGCGATTTAAAACTTTATATCCTAAGGACTGCAGGGGGAGAAGAGAACTGCCTTGTGAATGCCTCCTGTGTTTAGACAGTCCCTCAAAAAGGGAGCTGGCAAAGGGCAGGCTTCCATGCTTTATATAATACTTCATATCCCTCCAAGCTGCTGGTATGGCCAAAGGTTGTCTTCTCAAACCTGCTCAGCCCTTTGCCACCTGTCACCATGTACATCACTCTAGCCAGCTCCACTCCCATCCTCATCTCCCTCCCTTCAACCTTCCTTTCCCCCTTGCTACACTGAAATACTCCAGCGCTGGTCCTGTCCTCACCCTTAGCACTGCCATTCGGGCCCTTGACCCCTTTGCCAGACTCTCTCTGCTTTATTAGGGGTTCTAGTCCCTGGTAAGCTGCTCCTCTTCTGAGACCTAGAATAAAGGAGACAGAGCAAGTTTGGGCAAACAAAGTTTGGCTTTGATTCTGTTAAGTTTGAGGGCTGTAGGATTATTAGGTAGATATGTCTAGTAGGTAATTGGACATATGGGAGAGATTGGAGATAAAAGAGGATGAGATACAAGTTGATAACAAAATCCCATGAGTGGTGAAATGGGCTAGAACCTAGTGTACTAGGAGACGATTTATTATTTGAAGAGGAGAATGGACCTTTGCTTGGGACTGGAGTGCAAAGAATGGATGATCTAACAGATTTGCCTAGTGCTGAAAAGAAAGGCAGAAAGGGGGCCCCTCCGGGCTAGCCACAGGGGACAAGAACATTGCCTGAGAGTGAAGAAGCAGGGAGGACCTGTGAGGTTTGGAGTGAAAAGACTAGAGAGAAGACGGGTCAGTGAATAAGGGATTGATGAGCAGAGTAAGGGCCTCCCCTGAGACGGGGGTCATCATTGGGTAGAGCTCCTTCTGTCTGGGTTGTGATTTCCTTTAGCAGTGCTGAGCAGCGGCAGTAGCTTAAGGGGCAGTCAGGATGCTGGGGCTGCCCTCTAGGGGTACGGAGGAGTAAGTGAACCAGCTGAAAGTGCCAATAGGACTGTGTCAATAATGCCTTCTTTGGGGCACAGGCAGTGGGAAACGTGAAACCAGGGGTCATGGCTGGGCTGGAGAGGAGGGAAGTGGCTTAATTGGCCACTGCATCCCAGCTATGAGCACAGTCCCAGGCTGACTTGGAGTGGTGGAGACAGAGAATTGGTTTTGTAGGAATCAGAGAGGGGTGGTCAGAGGTAGTGATAGGATCTCTGATAGAATGGTATTTTTACATTTGTTTTGGTTATGCAGCAATTCTTTAATATGTAGGAATACTGAACACCAAATATGGAAGCCAGCAGGGAGATGGCAGAAGACAAAGTGAGCCACGGGCTCAAGGCCTCTGCAGAGTCCTGTGTGTGTCATTGGTGTTGACAGCCTGAGAAGTAGCCATTATAAGTAGAAGATGTCAGCTTCAGAGTAGAGGGGATTTTGCACGAGGAAGGGATGTCTAGAAAGGACCTAATGATCCTTAAAGGATGCTGACCCTACTATCTAGCTCCTGAGGGTCAGATGATGTAGGATCTGAATGACAGGGGAAGAGATGACTTCTGAGGAGAGCAAGGTTGGGGGAGAAAGTGGGGAAGGCATTTGTGAAGAGGTTGAAAGTGTAAGAAGCTGTTCAGAATAGTGAGGTTCCCAAATAGGGGACAAAGCAGAAAGGCTGCAACAGTGTTCTTGACAGAGTACAGGAGGGTTTGTGTCAGACTCCCTGGGGCCAGCAGTAGGCTGGTGACTATGGGGAAGCACAGCACGGCGATAAGGTAGCCAGCATCTCTGGAATTATGGCTGATGCCACTGTGTCTGCATTTATCAGAGGGGACCTGTACCAGGCTAATAGTTAGGTGTATTGTCTTAATTATCCTATTTGATCCTCATAACATATTATTCTCATTTTACAAAAACCGAAACTCCGAGAAGTTACTAATTTACCTAAGGGTCACATGGTTTCATGGTTCCAAATCCATTAGCTGACTGTGCTAATTTCTCTTGTGCACCAGCCCTTCACGTATGGTTCTGTTCAAAGATAGCATGGACATAGGGATATAGTCAGTGCATTCTGACGTTTTATTGCTGGAAAGCCTGCTCATTGCTAGGCCATACTTGCTTGGCTGTAGCTCTCTAGCACCCTCAGGTGGCAGTAGTGGTATTGTGGTGGTGTGCTAAGGTGCTCCTAGTCTCTGATGTGCTGCAGCAAGAACATTTTATTTGTTGTGAATATGGCACTTACCAAATACAGTCTTTAACCGCTGTCTATGTACCTATTTAACTGCATAGTAAGAGTTTAATATTTACATAGCCCTACAGTGTTTAGCTCAGAGGCTTTTTAAGTAGAGTGTGAAAGTAGAAACCCAAAGAGGAACTAAACTCTGGTTTGAGCTCTCCTCCTTACCCAATGCTTTAGCCAATGCCCAGGGGCCATTCCTTCCCTTGTACTCTGGAATGATACTCTTTCCCTCTTTCCTTTCATCTTTATTATGTTACCATTTCATTGGCTTTTTTGTTAGCATATATATACGTATTTGAATGTCTCCCATTAAGAAAAGAAGAAAAGCTTTGGAGCCCCCCTCCCACTCCCCCCACAATGCCTGTCTCCCATTCATCCTAGTTAAGTTTCTTAAAAGAATGACTCCTTGAACCTCTTTCCTCCTACTCTTTTCTCAACCCACTGCCTCATGGCTGTGCCAATCCTAGCCCTCCACTAAAGGCACCCTTGTGATCATTGAATGGGAGAGGGGTACCGTACTTATCAAGACCCCATGGGTAGGACAAAGGCCTCATTGAAGGTCTTGAAGGTGGCAGCCATTCTGAATTTCAGTTATTGCTTTGCAGTTTGAGCTGCTTTTTCCATGAACTCTCTGTAGCAACAGGCTGTAATTATTTGTTGATGCTGATTGGTTTTGTTAAGCTACATTGGGCAGGCCAATAGATAATACTGGTTTTCTAGGGATGTCTTGTTGATTACCTGTCTTCCCTTCTGGATTCTGAATCACTTGAGAAACAGGTCCAGAGGTTAGATGGGGATCCAAACAAGAACTTTCTTCCTGGTGAAAGGCAGACTAGAGAATGTGACATAGATATTCTATGAGAAATTTGTGCCTTGGAATCTGCTTATTGGGTGAGTAGTTCTGCAAGGCAGATAATTATCCCCCAGCCACATGGAGGCCCTCGGAGCTTTGCTTTTATCAGCCAGAGAAGGCATTGTTGACTAGTTATGGTCTGTCAATTATGTACCTCAACTCCTTGATTTTTCATATCTGGCTCTCCAAGGCTTCTCTGTTGATGGCTATGTATGTAATCCTCAGCAGGATTTCTGAATCCTCGATGGCAGGTTTTATAGGAGAGTGGTTGTACTGTTCTGGACATAGGTGGCTTACTAGGTTGAATTTTTATCCAAATGAAAATTCCTAGGACTGTTTATGACAGTTTGGATTATTTTTTATAGCTAAATTATTTGAACATATGAAAGAATCACGCATCGATTAGTTAATGAGCTAATCAAGTCAAGCTGTTAGTGTCCTTTCTGTTATCACAGATCCATTTTAGTTTATTTCTCTCCATTTTACAGGTTGAATATAAGCTAGGATTCCAAGTAGACAATTTTGTGGCTATGGACATGCCCCAGGTCAACATTTCTGTTCAGGGGGAAGTTCCACGCACTTTATCAGGTGAGTAGGAGTCCTCAAAGACAGAGTTAGCATCCTGTTTTCAATTGTGTCCTCCACATCCCAAAAAGGACATTTAATTACTGACATAGAGTGTGTCTTAATAGGTATAAGATGTATAAGTTCTTTGAAAAGTAATTTTTGTAAATATTAATTATTTGTTCCGTGTTCTTAAACCATTCCTTCTTTTCCATCCTTCTAAAACTGTGCTCAGCTCTCCCTTATCTCCTTTTCTACACTGATGGCTCTGACCTCCACATTAGTCCCTCTGCCTGATTTTATTTCTCTTCGATGAAGTCCCACATCT
This sequence comes from Eulemur rufifrons, assembly GCF_041146395.1. Lineage (NCBI taxonomy): Eukaryota > Metazoa > Chordata > Mammalia > Primates > Lemuridae > Eulemur > Eulemur rufifrons. Next base: position 121,563,711 of record NC_090989.1, read on the forward strand.
TGCACTGTGGCCCAGATGATCATTGCACACTCACATCTGACCACATGACATCAAGTCCATCAGCGCCACTGATCCTATCAACTGCACATTCCAGTCTCCTCAGCTTGTGTACTGGTTCCTTTACCTTCCAGCTTTGCCTGCCTGTCTAGCCTTGTTGCTGCACTTATCCCAGCTTCTAGCAGTTCCGACTACGTACAGTTCTGATATCCAAGCCTTTGGACATGCTGGTCTCTGTATTTGGAACCATCTTTTCCTCTTTTCTGTTTGTCAGCTCCTATTCATCCTACTCATTCTGCAAGACTCAAAATCTGCACTGTCCTTTTTCTGTCTCCTTTCTCCCTCCAGTTAACTCCTTCTTCTGTTCTTCCTGCCCCATAGAACCTTGTCTTTAATTGTTTTTGCACTGATTATATTGTCTGGTAATTCTCTTGGTGCCTAGCATAATGTCTGGCACAGGATATGCACCTTAGTACATGTCTGAGTAAATGGATTAAGTAACTTATTTGCACCACTTTAATTTCTTTTGAGCAACTTTTTAGAAAAGCTCTTGAAGATGTGAGATTTTAAGAAAATGGAAATTTTTAAAAATTGAAAGTAAAAGCCACAGCAGTGTTGTGGAACTTTTACTGGCAATCTTATTCACTGTTATTAGTGACATGCATTAATCTAAGCTTTAAGAAAGCACAGGAAGGCTAGTTAATTTTTACAAGTCAGTAAAGAAATTCAGAAATGCCCATGTCTTTTATGGACTCACACAGATAGGAGAATGAGGTGTAAAAGAATCTTAAACTGAAAGATTGAGGGAAAAATGATACGTACTAAAGTCTGTAATCTCATTGCTACAATTACTGATTGAATAACTGATTTCTATTTAGAAAGGTGCTTTTAATTCATAGTTCAGAATTTATCAGATTCATTTATAGGTTTATATATAATTTTTTCATTCAGAGCAATACATAATTGCATTTTGATAGTGAATTATCTTTATTTTTTATCACATAATTTCTGTTGCTATTGCTGATGTGACTGGTAAGGCCAGCATGGTTTGGCCTTATGATCCTGTAGCTTTAGTGTATTGGAATAGCAGCACTTACGAGGCAAACTAATATATTAAAAACCATGAGCAAAAGTTTAAGATAATTATCTCTTCATTTATGTCTTAGTATGTTCTTTAATGCTAACTTTTATGTCCATGATTAATGAAATGCTTAATGTCTGGAGCATACGGTAGTCTGAAGATAAGATCTCTGAAAGCTTTTGTTTAGTTAATTTATTTAAATGTATTATTTTTGGTTTTATTGAAGCAAAAACAATTTGAAAATGTTTAATAGAACCACTTTTTGGACATTAAAATTGATTTTTAGAAAATTAAAATATTTTTTCTTATTTTTTTTAAACAGTGTTTCGGGTCGAGCTTTCCTGTACTGGCAAAGTAGATTCTGAAGTTATGATACTTATGCAGCTCAATTTGACAGTAAATTCTTCAAAAAATTTTACAGTCTTAAATTTTAAACGAAGGAAAATGTGCTACAAAAGTAAGGAATTTACGTACCAAAATGTGTTTTATATAGATGTGAGAAGGTCAAAAATGGATTTTGTTGTCTTTTCATAGATCTAATTCTGACCAAGTCTTAATTACAGTTACAGATGAGAAAAGAGCACTAACAGATGAAATTTTGAAATAATCACCAGATAGTTTATAGCCAGGAATTTTACTCAGGCCTCATTCAGTCCCTGCTTTCTCAAAATTTTTTGTCAGAATTGCTAGTATATTTTCCATTAGGAATGTGAAATAGACTAAAGTGGCTGAAGAGGTAAAGAAATAAGATAAATCTAACAGGGGCTCTGAGTGACAGTGTTAACTGTGTTTTCCTTAGAAAGTTACTTTTATGCAGAAGCATTGCTCTGGGGTCAAATAGACCTGGGTTGGAATGACAGCTGTGCTCTTTTCAGGATAGTGGGGCAAGTTACTGAGTCTCTCTAAGGCTCAGTTTTTTCATCTGTAAAATGGGCATGATACCTGTTTCAGAGGTTTTTATTGTTGATATTGTTGTTTTTTAAGATTAATTAAATCTAGCCTAAAACTTAGAGTACCATATATAGGAACTTCGTGTTAGTAGTATTTGGTTTTGGATTATATTTTATTATCTATTACTTAAGAAATTACAATGGATATGAAAGAGTTCCAGTATGCTAGGTTATAAACCAAAGAATTTTAGAGTTCTTCGTAAAGGTTATTTCATCCAACTCACTTGCTTTAAGTTCCACACAGGTAAAGTGACCTGAGTTTACAAGGTCTTGTAGGAAGAATTGGTTAGTATCTGAGATAGGAAAAAAACCCCAAATCCTTAAAAAAACCCCTAAACTTATGAGTGCTTACTGTGTTCTAAGTGCTTTACATGTGTAAATCCATTTAATCCTTACAGCAACCCTAGGTAGTAGATTGTCTCATTAGCTTCAGTTTCAGCAGAGAAAGCTGAGGTTCAGAGACTCTAACCAACTTGCCAAGGTCAGACAGCTAAGGGATACAGCTGGGATGCAGACCTGTGCTCTTCTTTGTTAAACTATCTTTTAATAAATTTCCTAATTGAAATTAATGTTGAGTGTTATGAAAATGCTTAAGGCTAGTAAGTGAGTTATAATGACTAATGTCCAGATACATGCCAATGAAAAAGCTATATTGCATTAAAATAGATATTTTAAGAATGAAAAGTTAGCACCTTTTTAGCTTTAGTGTTTTGATACATTTTTCAGTTCTAGTGTATTCAATTATATACCTCCTTGCATGTAATTTTAAAGCCAAAGGAGACTTTAGAGACTCCCTAGTCCAACCTACTTATTATGTAATTGATATAAAGAGACTGGGCCTTAGAAAGGCCACCTAGGCTTACACAGCTGGTCTGTGAGGAGTGTAGAACATCCATTTCCTGATTCCCAGGGAAGTGGGCAGTGACTGACTGACTACACCATGGTGCCTTATCTATTACTCTTAAAGGCAGAATGACCAGACATAGTGTGGTCTGTGGATCCCATCAATGCTAATACCTGCTAAGGTTAATAATGGTCAACTGGTGTTCAGAATGATCCCATACCTTCTCCATTTTCTTTAATATGCACATGAAAGTTGACATTAAAATTCTGTGGTGGTGTAATTTTCTATTCTGTTTTAGACTTAAGGTTAATATCGTACCACTCTCTTTTATTTGGTGGTCATTCAATTCATGTTCACGACTGTCCCTTTAATATGTGATCCTAATGTATTTATTTATCTGGTTTTCCAGCCTATTACATTTCAAAAATGGTCACAACAGAAAACATATCTGTAGTATAAGTAATTTTAATAGATGTTATTGGCAAGAAGAGTTTCCTTTATCATATGAGGGTGGGAATTATGGATTGGACAAGTTTTGTTACTCTAGATCCCTTTGAGCCTTTATATTCTGCTAATGTGCACTGTGAACCTCCAAAGAGACAATGTAGTATGTGGCTTTCTCAAAGTTCTTGACCGCAGAAACCTTTTTTCATTGAGCATCTATAAGTAATGCCCTTTGGCTAATGCTGGCACAGACTGTTGATGGATAATTGCAGTGATGGTTATCAGAATAGTAATGTAGCTTTCATTATATTGCAAAAAAAAAATACCTGTTATTGAGTTTAGGCAACATATTGCAAAACTATGTTAGAGAAAATTCAGAAAATGTAATTATATGTAGTAGTTAAGGATTTTCATGGAAATGAAAGAATTTTGAAAGCATATTTTCTTTTTAATTCAGAACTTGAAGAAGTAAAAACTTCAGCTTTGGACAAAAACACTAGCAGAACTATTTGTAAGTGTTACTCTATTATCTTTCTTCATTATTAGGGGTGGAAAAAATGGGTGATTGTGTATCAATGTGATTATCTGCAACTTGGAGCCCTTGTGGTTTCCAGGTTGTCAAATGGTAATGATAATGACACCATGCTGTTTATTTTGCTGATGTTTTGTAGATTGGTAGCTAGGTCAAATGAAACTGTAGAATATTGAGTATTTTGAGAAGTAAAATTAATAAATATTTTATAACAAGTTAGCTCAATCTTTTATAAGAATTTATATTGTCTTTTCAAGTAGTCATAAAGTATGAACATGAAATATGTGTAAGATCTTTTTCTTTGTTTTTTGAGACAGAGTCTCATTCTGTTGCCCTGGCTAGAGTGCAGTGGCATCAGCCTAGCTCACTGCAACCTCAAACTCCTGGGCTGAAGTGATCCTTCTGTCTCATCCTCACAAGTAATTGGGACTATAGGTGTGCACCACCGTGCCCAGCTAATTTTTTCTATTTTTAGTTGCCTGGCTAATTTTTCTATTTTTGTAGAGATGGGTGGTCTCACTCTTGCTCAGGCTGGTCTTGAACTCCTGACCTCCAGCAGTCCTCCCGCCTTGGCCTCCCAGCGTGCTAGGATTATGGGCCTGAGCCGCCTCACCTGGCCGAGATCTTTGTCTATTAGCAGATGGTTAGAAAATCTAGCTTGTGGCCTGGACCTAACTCTTAGCTAATTTCATTCAGGTGAAAGTGTAAGCTTAAAGATATTATTTAAACCTATAGAGCAGATACGCAAAGTGGATTTTATTTTTCGGTATGGGTTATGTTTAGATAGTATTACAGGCTTCGTTTTTTCTTTTCTGACATGGAAACATCATTGAGTCTTACTCTTCCTGAGATAGTTGTAATAGCAGTATCTTAAAAGGATACTAGATTCTCTTCATGGAAGTAGACTTAAAAATATTTTCTTGAAAATTTCAAGTATAGGGAAGTTCAGAGTATGCTTTGATGAACCCCCATGTGCCCATCACTCAGCTTTAGTAATGATTAACATTTTGCCAGTGTTCTTCTATTGATTCCCTCCTCCTTTTGTGGTTGGTTAGGGGTGTTAAGGAAGAGTATTTTCAAGCACATCTTAGGCATCATATCATTTCGCTCTTAAATATTTCAGTATGGATCTCTTTTTAAAAGGCCTTAAAAAAAAAAAACCCCACAATCACCCAATACCTGTTCACTTTGATTTATCACATATAACAAAATTAGCAGTAATTCCTTAATGTCTTCTAATAGCTAGTCCATGTTTGAATTAATCTGATTGTTTCAAAAATGTCTTTTTATAGTTTCCTCCCCCTTAGTCAGTATCCAAATGAAGCCTACACAGCTGTGTTTGGTTGATATGTATTTATTAATCAGAAACAACCACCCCTTTTATTCACATTATTTATTTATTGTAGAAATTGTATCATTTGTCCCATAGAATCCCCTACCTGCTATATCTTCCTGGTGTCATTTAACATGATTTTCTCTCTCCTATAAACTAGTAGTTAGATTTTGTGCTTGATTAGATTCAGGACCAGCTTTTCTGACAAGAATGGTACATAGGCGATGCTGTGTGCTTCCTGTTTCATCTTTTCATCATGCTGGGAGGCATAGAGTATCTGAATGTCCCAAAATAGGCCTTTTTTGATGGTTAAATAATATGAGATATTGTCTATTTGCTAGAATATTTCATTTGGATTTATCTCTGAGAAGAAAGAAAAATGTTTTTAAAACCACCACTGTTCCCAAAGTTTACTTTTCAAATTCTTATAATTTTACCCAGTTCTTTTATGCTAGTAAGATATTATTTCTCACAAAGAGCAGTATTGCATAGTCTTGGCCTTTGTCTCTTCCTTGCTCCCTCTCCCCCTCCCTCCCTTCCTATTTATCCGTCCATCCAACACTTTTTGAGAGTCTGTGATGTGCCAGGTGGCATGACAGAGGCCCAGAGGATTAAACCGTGAGCAAGCAGACTTTGCCCTCAATTGCTTATAATGTGGCAGGGGAGGTGGACAAGGCAACAGGCAGTGACAAAAACACAGCATGGCCAGCTAGGATAAGGCATGCACAGGGGGCTTTGGGAACCTGAAGACAGCTTCCTGAGGAAAGTGACATCTCATCTGAGAGTGAAGGGTGCCTGAGTGGTGGCCGGTGAAGTGTCAAAGTGAAGAATGGAAATAGTGCATACACAAGCCTGGCATTTGGAGATAATCGAGCAAGCTGCATTTGGGGGGATCTACCCAGCAGAGTGGTGTCTTCTGCTCTTTTCTGGAAAGTGCTTGGATAGCACTGCCAACACGTGCCTCAGGGACTTTTTCCCCCCACCCCTCCCAAGATTGAACAGCCCTCACCCAGCATACAGTAATTCTTGAGGAAAATCATGCTTTTATTCAGGCTACAGCCAAGTCTAACTGCCCTAAAAGCCATTCGGTCTCTTTGCGTTACTCCGTTCTGATTTGTTGTTTGTTGATGCAAAGTTTAAATTTTAGAAAGCAATTTTATTTCTCTTATTTCCATGTTTTTGAAAAGTGTAACTTATCTTTTGTCCTCACCTTTCCCTAGAACTCCTAACTTGAATGGCTGTTGATTTAACATCTCTACATAGATGTGTACTAGGTACTCCAAATTTTACTTGGACAAAGCAAAACTCTTGATACTCCCTTTCCCCAACTTGCTAATTTTTTTTTTAATCATTGTAAAGGTACCATTATCCAAGTGATTCCTTAAGCCAAAACTTCAATTCCTCTTTTTCTTTCTGCCTTACTACAATTTATTAGTAAGGTCTGTTGACTCTGCTTCTAAATCCATTTACTTCTCATCTTTACTGTGACCCTCTTGTCCAAACCACTGCTGTCTCCTTGGACTACTCTGGTAACCTTCTAACTTTCTAACTCATTGTCTGCTCCTGCTCTTGCCCCCCTACACAGCATTCTTCACACAGCGTGCAGTCATTGGTGGTTTGTTGTTTTTTTTAAATAATTTTGTGTGTCATTCCTTTGCTTGAAACCTTGCCATTATTTCCCATCTCATTTAGGATAAACCCCCAATTCCTCAAGTTTTATTCAATAGAAATATGATGTTAGTGCTCATCATCAAATATTACATGAATCTCCAGTCCCACCAGTTCTGCTTGTTTGTGTCTTCCACTCTGCTTGCTCATGTCATATGCATCTGTGTGTGTCTCGTCTCAGTGTGCATCTTTGTGTGATGTGTGTGTCTCTCTCTGTGTCATTGGGTTATTTTCTCTATTGCTGAGGCTTTCTTTCTATTGTTCTTTCTTTGTTAAATAATATAAAGCTAAGTAGCATTTTGTTTAATGACTAGAGTCTTTAAAACAGATAAAGTAATTTCTGTTACTCTCAAAAGAAAAAAAGGGTTAAATGTTTGTTGTTATTTTTCTAAATGTGTGAGTCCCTGTTGTTTATTCCTTCTCCTGTGAGTCAGTGATCCTTGGCAACAAAAAGCTGTCTGATCCCTCTAATCCAAGCATCACTCTTAAGGAAATATGAAGAATCTGTAGTTCTGCACTGTCCAATATGGTAACTATTAGCTTCATGTGGCTTTTTAACTGTAATTAAAATGAGATAAAGTTAAAACTTCAGATCCTTAGTTGTACTAAGTACATTTCAGTGGCCAGTAGTTGTGCTAGCTACATTTCAGTGCTTAATAGCCACATGTGGCCATTGGCTACCGTATCGGACAGTACTCTGGAGAACATTTCCATCAATGCAGAAACTTCTGTTGGACAGCACTGCTACAGTATATTTTATGTGCTGGTATATTTTATGTATACCATTTGTGAGTGACTATTATACTTGTTAACCAAAAATTTTATTAAAATTTTTAATTTTTGTTAAAAACAAGAACAAAAACATCAAAAAAAATTGTGTGAACTTACACCACATGCTTCTGGTAACTGATCTTATCAAAGAAGGAGCCCATGAAATGGAAATTTTTTTTTTTTTTTTTTTCTTACAAAGAACAAGATACTCATTGTATATATTGGGTAACAAAGCAATCAGTCACATTTATTTAAAAAGCTAAATGTGCTTTTCGTTTTTATTTCAGATGATCCTGTACATGCAGCTCCAACCACTTCTACGCGTGTGTTTTATATCAGTGTAGGGGTTTGTTGTGCGGTTATATTTCTTGTAGCAATAATATTAGCTGTTTTGCACCTTCATAGTATGAAAAGGATTGAACTGGATGACAGGTATTGTACATGTTTTGGGAAAGGAAAAAAATAAAAGGAGTTATTTGCATATCTGTGAGAGCCCTCACACCCCCACACATACGGGTTCAGGGGAAGGAGGGAGGATGATCAAGCCCTAGCCAAAGGGAAAATAAGATGACCTAATCGCTGTCTTTGTGTTTCTCTGATTTTATTTTTATTTTTTAAAATTTGTGATGTCAGGAATTACACTTTTTTAGTTGTAGGGAAGAAGTGGAGATCAGGTATATTTTTTCCATCCCTTTTGACAGGACTTGACTTCAGATTTTATTACCTTTTAAAAATTGCCTTGTTTCTTCTACTTCCTCCCTCTGTCATTCTTCACTCATCCATCCATTCATCCATCCATCCATTCATCCATCCATCCATCCATTCATTGATCTAGTAAACATTTACTGAGCACCTGCTATACTTTAACGCATTGGTTCTCAGCTTGGTTACACATTAGAGTCATGGGGAAGCTTTTAAAACATACCATTACTTGGATCCACATTCCAGAGATTCTGATGTAATTGGTTTAGGGTAGTGTTTGGGCATCAATATTTTTCTTAAAGCTTCCTGGATGATTCTGATATATAGCCAGTTTGAGATACACTGGGTTAGATATTATGCTGGGAACATGAAAATTAATGGTATACTTCATGATGTCAAAGATTTAATCTTCGACATTAACCCATAATTATAAAAGTGTGTAAATTTGATGACTGTGATATGTGTAGGATAGTGTAGGAATACAAGAGGTGGCTTGTCCTAGCCTGGGTGAGTCAGAAATGACAAGGAGGAGGACATTATACTCAGGATAGGGTGAGAGGTAAAGATGGAATGATATGTTTATTTTCACAACACACAATTCTTGCTTCCCTCCTCACTAATTCCCAGTTGCTGACTGAAGACATTCCCAGCTTTATGACTTGACTTTCAAAGCCCTCTTTTATGTGGGGGTGTATCCCCCATATTCTCTGAACCTTTTCTCCCCTTCTTACTCCCTTGTGCTCCCGTCAAATGATCCCTTCTTCCTCACTTTTGTCTTACATGTTGCCCTTCAGGACTTTTGTTCATGCATTCCTTTTGCCCACCGGGCTCCCTGCATTTTCCACCAGTCCAAACCTTGTCCATTCTTCAAATTCTAGCTCCATTGCCATATCTTTCATGAAGTCTTTTCTAAGCCTCCCAGCCATCCTTTTCTTTCTCCTCTGTCTCTTTCTTTTTGGTATCAACTATTATATTTTTTATTTCTATAATTTTTTGGGTAGTAGTATTAGCCCCACTTCTAGAATGTAAGCTCTCTTCCATTTGGGGAGCTGTGTGTCTTACTCCTTGCTGAATCCTCACTCCTAACACAGTGTCATACCTACTGCAGTTAAGCATATTTGTGGTATCAATAAGAACATGAGTGGATAGGGAACTGGTTGGATTCAGTACCTGCTCCTAAGTACTCTCTGTCCCCACTGTTTTACTTTCCTGAAGAGAAAGAAGAGATGAGGAATAAGAAGGAGAGGGGAAGTTTGTGAGTGATGTGTTTTACAATATATTTTGTATACATGGTGGTGTTGAAGTTAGATTTAGATTTTACAGAGGAAGAAACAGCATTTGAAAGCAATTGAAGAGAAAAAGAGGTAGCAGGAACATTTTGATAGGACTTTGAGAGAGAATGTAAGTAGAGGGGTCACTGAAGAGCATGGCATTTAGAAATCAGTCTTGATACACAAAGAAAGTTGTATTTTCCTTGAATGCTTGCATGTGTGCTAGAGCCGTGGACCCATGTCGGCCAGAGTTGTGCAAGAACCTTCTGATTCCATGGGACATATACTTCTGCTTGGTGAAATAATTAGTCATCACCCATGAATTGGTATTCCAGTTCTCTGTACTTTTCAGGCAAAAGTTTCCAGACTTTGCCTGAGTAAAAGCAGCTTATATTATCACTTGTTTTCAGAGCATAGCCTAGTGGTTGAGAGCATGAACTCTGGAGCCAGATCATCTCTGTTTGAAGGGTGGCTGTTTTAATTTCTAATTTTATGGCCTAGTTAGAGTAAGTTATATAGCCTGTCTGTCTCAATTTTTCTCCTCAATAAAGCAGAGATACACACCTAATAGGTGTGTTGTGAAATAATACTGTAAGCTCTTAAAATATACCCCTACTCATCGTAAGTGCCATTTTTATGATTTTTGTTTTCAAAAACAAAAATAGTAGTATGATAGTAGCGATGAAGAAATTTCTTCTTCAGCTCTTTTTTATCCTACTAGCAGTTACTCATTACCTTCCAGGCAAGTTAACCATGGTGACCAAAGAAGTTCCCATCCAGTAATAGAATAGCATTTAAGAGACATCTGCTGCTTCTCTCTCTTCATAGGGGCCATTGAGATAACAATGACCACCATTCTACTGAATGTTTTCTGTTTACCAGTACTGTGCCAGGCACTTTACGTGTATTATTTTAATGTTCACGGCCACCTACGGGTGTGATACTTACTGTCCTTGTTTTAAAGATGAAGAAAAAGTCTTGAAGAGATTAAATGACTTCCAGGATTGTACTTTAGGACCAGAGCAGAGCAGGAGGAACTCATTATTATAATACCTATATTGTAATAACTCACTATTGTAATAATATAAAGCATTTGCTATGTGCCAGGCACTGTTAATGCATGGCTTTACATTCATTACATTTATTAACTCCATTATTCCTCATAACAGCCCTGTGAGGTTTGATGGAACCCATGGTTCCATGGAATTCCTTAGAAGGGGTTGGTAGAGAGTTCTTCCATTCCAGGCACTCAGGAGCCAGAGTCCTGTTATACACAGCTCTTCTTTAGAAATAGAGAATAAAATTGCCCCTTACAGGCTCATACCAGGGCAGTTGGAGCCCATGTGTGTGGCTTTCCCTCTCCTAACACTGCAGATTGATCTTTTCATTCTCTGTGTTATGCCAGTTGAGTCTATCTTGGAGAGGTAGAGCTTCTCTTTACATTCACCCTAAAGTCCTTCTGCAGAGGGGTTGGTCTGCAGCTGTCCACACTGTAGTCTTTCCCTATTAGTTTGTGACTATGGGAAAATTGATTCCTCTTTTGTGGGAGGCCTAAATTTGTATTCTGGCAGTATCTTTATTTTCATCTTCTGGTTTCCATTATCTCTACCACCCTACCACTCCTGCCATTACTGATGACAAGGTCTCCCTTTATTTCTCTTTATTTTGTTCTATATCCAATGCCTAACGGAGTATCTGATACATAGTAATATACTTAGTAACTATTTGTTGAATGAAGAATGAATAGAGGGAGGCAAAAAACCATTTTGATATACTAGTGATTCTTTGCCTTTTTGAATATGTATCAGCAGCTCATGTCAGAAGCAACCATTCTGTCTGGTTTATGTCTTTCTGTTCTAGGGAAGCATGGTTTTCTCTGCTCATTGACTCTGTAAGTGTTTATTGAGCTCTTGCTGGGGCTCCGTTGTGCCAGGCACTGGCTTAAGTGGCTGGGGAGGGAGGAGTGCACAAACAGGTACTCTTCCTGCCCTCATACAGTTAATAGTCTGCTTGAGTGAGACAGACGTTAAACAAGAAATCTCTGCTAGAATGTAGGCTTCACAAAGGTGCGGTTGTCTGTTGTGTTCTATTTGTCTATTGTGTTCATTGCTGTATCTCTAGCACCCAGCACAGTACCTGGCATGTAGTAGATACTTAATAAATAGTTGTTGAATGAATGAATGAATGAGTGAGTGAATGAATGAATAAATAAATGAGTTACACAGAAAAATAGAAAAGTACAAATTGTAATAATTATTTTGAAGGAAAATTAAGATCTTTGCCCAAAGTCCTAACTTCATTCTAAAGCAGGGTTAATAGCTCCATAACTAATCTTACTTGCTCATGAAAAGCAAATGAGATTATTTATTTATACTGGTTTTAAACGATTAAGTGCTAGCAAATATACATTTTAATCTCATTTTCCATCACCTGAGATTGAGCTATGTAGGTACTGACTTTAATAAATGTCAGTCACGGGTAGGTCCCTGACTACTCCTTGCTTCTCTCATAATATCTTAGGTTCCAAATTTTATTCTGACCACTTAGCATAGTGCTTTGCTTATTGTAGGGACTCATTTAATATCTGTAGAAGGTATGAAAAATTAACATAGATGTCCCCATAAAACCTTTAACTGTGTGCCCACAATGTTTTCAGAAATTCTGAGGTGGCACAGGAGTGCCACCTACTGTTTAGTTAATGGAGAGAAATAGAGACTGCGCATTTATTCAACCATCAGCGATGTTGGTTGCAGGTGATATTAAACAGTGCTTTTAGGTGGGGTGTGTTGGCTCACTCCTTTAATCCCAGCACTCGAGAGGCCGAGGTGGGAGGATTACTTGAGGCCAGGAATTTGAGACAAGCCTGGACAACATAGCAAGACCCTGTCTCTATTGCCCACCCTCCCCCATAGTGCTTTCACATATATCATACAATTTGAGCCTTACAAAAGTCCTGTGAGGGAGGCTTTTCTTAATCTCATTTTATAGATAAGTAAACTTTATTTCCTCCCTTTTTGAGGATGGTAATGCTTCTCTTTCTTCCCCATTATTGAATTCTGGACTTTTAACAACTTTGATTTTTGATCTAATCCTTGTGTAGTACGCAGAATTGCAAAAACAGAAGCCCTATAGTTTCTTATTCTAAGGATTGGTGAAGCATAATATTAATAATAATAAGACTAATCAGTAATAATAATTTTTTTTTTGAGACAGGATCTCTCACTCTGTCACCCTGGCTAGAGTGCAGCAGTGCAATCATAGCTCACTGTAACCTCAAATTCCTGGGCTCAAGCAATCCTCCTGGCTCAGCCTACCTGAGTAACTGGGACTACAGGTGCTTACCACCACGCCCAGCTAATTTTTTTTATTTTTTGTAGAGACAGGGTCTTGCTATTGCCCAGGCTGGCCTCAAACTCCTGGCCTCAAGTGATCCTCCTGCCTCTGCCTCTCAAAGTGCTAGGATTATAGGCATTATTAGCCAGTAATAATAATTTATAAGTATATGTTTGAGGACCAGATGCTATCCTAAATGCTTTACTTATGTATTTTTCACGAAATCTTATTAGTAATCTTATCAGGGGTAGAATTATGCTCATTCTATCATGAGAAATTTGAGGCTCCAGAAGGATTAGTTTGTCCTAGGTCATACAGCTAGTAACCGGTGATGCTGGCAGTTCTCATTTTAGGGTTTGTGCTCTCCATTTCTTTAGTGACCCGTACCTACTACACATATAAGCTCATACAGGTGAGCTCTTGAATAACTCCAGCCTAAAAAGCTCTTCTTGAACTCTGACCAGATGATAGCCTGACGAATCTTACTGTATTCTCTTTGAGTTGCAGAGTATCTTCAGCAAAGTTGCTGAGGAAACAGGGCTGACTGTAGCGTCACAGGAAGAAGTAGATAACCTAAAATGATGAGCGTCTTAAGGGAAGGCATGCTGAGGAGCATTTCATTAGGCAAACATGTATCTTCAGATACGTGGTTGTACTGAGCAGAATGGCTTGCATATAAGTACTCTCCAAATGTTTATTGCAGAACATTCTTATCTTAATTTTTGCTATGACTTTTTCAGAAGTGTTTTAGTTATAATAGCAGATAATAATAGATTATTTTTTTTCTTTCTTTTTGTTTCTTTCATGTTGTATTTTTAAAGGGGAAGGTAGATTGTATTATTAATGATTAAAAAGGCTACATGGGGACTTAATAGTACTCATTGCCTGGATATTATATATTTACATTTTTCAAATATTTGTATGGGTTCTTAATATTGATAAAATAAAAAATTCATGTGTAAGTGTTGTAGATTACATAGCAGCCTTTTGTCATTATGTTGTTGTGTTTTTTAACATAATAAAAAATGCTATGTTGCTCAGGCTGGCCTGGAACTCTGGGGCTCAGGCAGTCCTCCTGCTTCAGCCTCCTGAGTAGCTGGGACTACAGGCACACACCACCATGCGTGGCTTCATTATGTGTTTTCTGAATCACCAGTTTTTGAAAATACAGAGCTATCATGTGAAGAATAGGCAGTTAAAAGATTTTGCATATTAAGGAAAGTTGGAGCCTCTGATTGGGCACTACTGATTCTGTAGCTAAGAGAGGCATGGAGGGCCCATTCTGCCATATGTTTTCACCTTCGTGATGAATTTCTATCTTTCACTTCTCCACTGCTGCAAAATTACAAGGTCTGAGGCAATGAGACGGAATGTGCCCAAGAGTGATCTGGGACAAGGTTGCTACCAGCTGAAAAGACAAAAGTACATGTTTAAAAAGCAATAATTTTAATAATCTTGAGCATACGGCTAGCAACTATTTGATGCTACTATCTTCTGAGTCTCCTGTATTAGAGAATATGATGTAATGTGGTGCTTAAGGTACTAGTTATTTCTGAGAAGTTCCATAAATTCTAGAAAGTGGGGGTTGGGGAAGTAGAAGAAGCAAAATGTATATGATTAAACAAACTTGAACCAAGTATGATACTCCTTCCCAAGATTTGAGCATGTTAGCACGTTTGATTTGGTTTGATATTCCCCTATCTGTAGAGCATTTGATTTGGGGCCATCTTGAAAGAGAACTGTCTCTCTACTTCTTTTCTAAAAGCAATCTAATCGAATGATGTGGGCTCTTTTTTTGGGAGATGATCCATGATTCCCTCACATATTCTCGTGTGAGGTTTAGGACTATTATCTGAGATGTCTGAAGACTAGTACCTACATTTCTGAATAATTTTGGTAAGGTGAACCTGTTTAGTGATTTTGGAGATAGAAATGGAACATTGTAATGGAGATATATGCATTATTGTGATCTCCATCAAAATTTTAGGCTGGTTATAATGGCTACATGCATTTTGTATGTATAGAAAAAGGGAATTTCTCATTGAAGCTGACTTGTCAAATATTTCTCTCTTAAAAATTGTTTGCAGCATCAGTGCCAGCAGTAGTTCACAAGGGCTGTCTCAGCCATCCACCCAGACAACTCAGTATCTGAGAGCTGACACACCCAACAATGCAACTCCTATCACCAGTAAGAGTTAATTTAATTCTAAAGCCAATTTACTAAAGTTGTCTTTGCCTTTTTGCCAGTGTTCCTGCATGGTTAGTGTACTTGTAGGACATGTTGTATAAATAGTGTATAAAATACACAAAATTAGGCATGATCTTCAACTTTTGCTTTCTAGAGCATTGAATGCAACATTCTAAAATTGGGGTATTAAAAATAAAATTTAATTGCTAAAACTAGTTTTGCTTTGGGGAGATTTCCATAGCTTAGTTATATTAAAAGGGCTACTAAATCCACTTCTGTAGAAATGTAGAGGGAAGAATTTTCAGGTAGTTATGTGAAATAAGCCATTAAGCTGTATAAAGGCAGAGACTTCAGATTTTAGTGAATTGTTTGAGGGTCTTGATGGGCCATTCTAATCATAATAGGAAGTTAGCTACCACTGGAGAGTTGAGAGCATCAGAACTGCTTTCCTTCCTTTGGCTGGCATTTACTCTTGAGTAAAATAACATTAAAAATATCTGTCCTCTACCCAATGTCCTGTTGTGTTGTGCTCTTTTAATACTGTTTCCCATTAAAAGGAACCAGGATTTTTTTAAGAAATAACTGATTTCAGGTCTGAGTCATGAAATGAATGAGATAAGCCTGGGGCATGTCAGGTATCAAGGAAACTGCTAAAGACTTGAGGAGCTCCCACTGGCAAAAGATGGGACCATTTGAGCATCAAAAAGAATAATGACTATTATATAATTGATTGAAATGTAAAGTATAAAAATCTACAAATAATGATACTTTTTTTAAAAACAATGTTCATTATGAGAGGTAACTAAGGCTCCAAAAATGCCTTACTCTGACAGCTATATTTCAGGGTAACCGGATAGTGCTGGTTGATGAGGGAAAATGTTTCTTTATAGGCGCTTCCCAGCTAATAAGTATGTAAGTAATCACAGAATTAGAAAATCACATTTGCAAACCCTAATAAAATATTTAATTCAGGAAAAGGTCATCAGTAATTAAAACCATAAGAACAAAGGGAAATAGGGAACTTTACTATTGAGAGTTCAGGCTGTCACCACCTGAATCCACTAATGAAACTTAGCAATACTAAAAATTGGACAACTAGATATTTTGTACTCTAAGATATTATGTACCAGCTATGGAGTATTCTTGACTCCCCCTACACCACCCCTGAAAAGTTGACCTGGATTTAATAAAGGCTGTAGAACTGAATTGTAGTTTACAAGAAACACAAGGGTAGAGGAACAAGTTAAATGCTACTTGAGGAAGTAGATGCCACATATTATTCAGGATAACTGACCCAGTTTCTTCAATAAGACAGTGGCAAGGAAAAGGGAGAGGGGAGGAGGCATTCTAGATTAAAAGAAATTTAAGAGAAATTGCAATAGCAGCTACCATCACCACCAGTGAAAGAAGGAAATATATGCTTTTCAGGAATTACAGTGAGAGGTGTGAAAGTGAAGAGGCTCATCATTGCTCTTAGTTTTTAGATGTTAGGCTTTGCTTATTAGAATTGATTATTGTTGTATGACCTTAAAGAGGAAGATAATTGAATTATATATGCTAAATATACTTTCTTAAGAAAAGTCAATGGAAAAAATTTATTTTTGAAAAATTTTAGTTGCTAACAATAAGAAATTTACTTGTTTTTAATTGTGGACATAACCTCTAGGAGATAGGTAATTCATTTATTATATATGTTAAAAACAAAATACTTCTTAAAAATGTCAGTAGAAATATATTTGTTTATAAATTAAAAAATGAAAAAGGAGCAGAAAAATATTTGAAGACACAATAGCCAAGAATTTTTTTTAAGATAACAGAACACAATGGACCACAGATCTAAGAAACTTAGAGAACTCTAGGAAGGATTAAACACACACAAACGGCCGGGCGCGGTGGCTCACGCCTGTAATCCTAGCACTCTGGGAGGCCGAGGCGGATGGATCGCTCAAGGTCAGGAGTTCGAGACCAGCCTGAGCGAGACCCCGTCTCTACTAAAAATAGAAAGACATTATATGGACAACTAAAAATCGATATAGAAAAAATTAGCCGGGCATGGTGGCGCATGCCTGTAGTCCCAGCTACTTGGGAGGCTGAGGCAGTAGGATCGCTTAAGCCGAGGAGTCTGAGGTTGCTGTGAGCTAAGCTGACGCCACGGCACTCACTCTAGCCTGGGCAACAAAGTGAGACTCTGTCTCAACAAAAAAAACAAAAACAAAAACAAAAAACAAATAAACACACACAAACACTTGCATATAATTACATATCTAAGCATATCACAGTGAAACTGCTGATCGGTGGTTTCAGATGTTGTCAGCCTACGTCTGTTATAAAGTTGCCCAAAGCCTTTCATGTAGTTCTTCTGGCAACCACTGATGATCATTGCATAAGTTTACTAATTTTTTAGGCCCCCCCCCCCCGCCAATCTACCAAAGCTAATAAATCTTTACAGATAATATTCCAACTTCTGCTTGCTAACACTGAATTTTCCTTTTATTCTAACACTTTTTTTTCTTGGAGTGAAAACTTAAATTTGTGGCTATACATTTTATTTTTGCTGTCATTATATTAAGAATGAATGGGAATTTAACAATCTGAATCTCACAAGGATATCACTAGGCTATGGGAATACCATAATAATTAAACTGATCAAGTATTAATATACCAGAAAAGATATATTTTTTGAACATCTCTTTATTTGAAAAGTTCTTTTATTAGGAGACTGTATTAGTAACTCTTTTGAAAAAAAAGCTGTCCATAGGAGGGATTAAATTAAATTCTGTGAATCAAAGCTTATTTCATTTGGCTGAAAGACAATTGAAGTGGTGGTGATTATAATATTATTTTTAGAGTTTCTTGTTGTAATTCTGCATTTTAACATTTTGGGCTAGTACTGTGGTAGGTGGGAAAGCATTTCTTTACTAAATTAGTGTGGCCTTCATAAGTAATTCTCCCAGTTCATGTATATGCCTATTTTCTTTTATGATTCTTACATTTATTCTTGTGACTATTCTGAGGTTCTAACTGAACTGGTTGACCCCAATACCATAATAAGGGTATTTATATTGCTTGGTTTGGCTTTGTTGGCTCCTCAGGTTATCCTACCTTGCGGATAGAGAAGAACGACCTGAGAAGTGTCACTCTTTTGGAGGCCAAAGCCAAGGTGAAGGATATAGCAATATCCAGGGAGAGGATAACTCTAAAAGATGTACTCCAAGAAGGTATTTATTATCTCAGAATCAGTTTTGTAAGTAAGAATTAATGTTACCACTACAAACATTTTTTTCAAATAATTTTAAAAATTTCATCTCACTTTGTGTCTCAGATAAGGATAGAAAGCAGTGTATAGTTTATTTCTTTTATAAAAATGATTTTCATTTTTCCTTTCTTTAGACTTTAAAATGCCTTATACAGCTTTGGTGCACTTCTTGATTTTCAAACATATCAAAGCATATGTATTAGTGTTTGTTACTTTATTTAAGGTATATTTTCTGTTCTTATTTAAAGTGATCACTCTGTAGCAGATCTCTTTGCAATATTTTAAGTGGTTTACTCTTGACAGATAATGTGAGGGTTCTAGCAGAAGGAACATGCATGGGCTTTGGAGTTAGACCCTAGTTCCAGTCCCACAGAGTATTACTTGTGTGACCTTAGAGAAATCATTTAATGTCTTTGATCTCCAGTTTCCTCTTCTTTAAATTTAGACTGCATTATTAACTCTTATTAGACTAGTTATGAAGATTAGATGAAATGATGTACAATAAATGAACTAACATATAGTAGCATTTGATAGATACTAGTATCCTTCCCTTCTCTTCTTACTGGTCTTTACTTTCTATTTTGAGTTTTAGAGTAATGATTAGGGAGATGCTAAAAAAAGAGAACAGAAATTAATAAAAAAATACTGCATATAGCTCTTCAAATTGTTAAATAGTTACTTTTTTACCCCCTGCTGTAATTCGGTTTGGAATGTTGTGGATGCACATGAGTCTTTTTGTGTTCATGTTGGCTGGGATACCTAAAAGTTATTCAAAGCTAAGTCAGATACTTAAACTACCTCTAATGATAAATGTTAATTAATGGAAGTAGATTTTTTGGTCTGTTTTTCAGTGTAGGAATGCCACTTGTTATGGTTGTATATTTTCTTTTCTTTTTTTCCTTTTTTTCCCCTTCCCCCCCAGGTTGTATATTTTCGAAGCATAACTAGTTTTTAGATCTGTTTGCAGTCTGAAGAGAGTAAGTAGACCAGGAAGCATTTCCAGAATCGAATGGGAGACCAATGAATAATGTTATTTTTGCAGTTTCTTTTGGTCTCTAAATGGGATAGAATAAGTAATCTATTGTGGTGGTATAATTTGAGGAAAAGAGGAAATTCTGAACCAGGTAGAGTTTTTTTTGTTTTTGTTTTTGTTTCTTATTTTTCAAGCCCATAGTGGTTTATTTTAAAGTTCTATTGATTTCAGAAAAGAAAACATCATAGCTAACTACAATTTTAAAAAGTGATCAGGTTCACTGGAAATCTGATAAATGCAAATCAAATAATAGTTTACATGATTGCGAAAAATTAAAAAGATAGATAACATCCAGGCTGACAGGGATATGGAGGGGCAAGGTCTCTTACACATTGCTGGTAGGAATTGCTATAACCTTGTGGTAAAGTAATGTATGTATAGCTGTACTTTTGTGTATGTTCCCCATACCCATAATTGTTTTGTTTTTGAAGATATGTAAATCTATGTTTGGGAATAGTATTTTAAAATGGCACTAGGCAGTGGGAAGAGAAGACAGGAGCTTTGCAGTCCTGCTGTGGGAGAGAGTGAAGAAGCTCAGTCAAGCAAGGTCACCTTGAATGAAGACAGAGGGGAAGACCTTTGTAAGGAAGGGACTGACAGGTCTGGACGTGGAGCTCTAGAGTGTTTGAAGGGATTTACTCTGCTCTAATCAAGGTGTCTTAAATAAAGGTTATCCGTAGCTTTTCCTACCTCGAGCATCCAAGTTACTCTCTATCTCTGGGCCACAGTGAGACTTGATAGTTGGACAGTAACAACTTCTGCTCAGAGTGAGAGACATTAGAGCAAGCCTCTTTGTGTGCGTGGTATCTGCCGCAAAGTGAAATTATTTGCAAGTTTGTCTTTTAGATTGGTGATAGAAGGAAAGTAGAAAATTTTACAATGAGAAAGTAAAATGAGATTAATTTTTGATGATCATCTCCTCATTAGGGAGCTTTTTATTAGCAATTCCAAAATAATTGCTAATAAAATCTGGATGGATTTTCATAGTGCATTTTTAACCACTCCCCCCCCCAAAGGTCATAACTAACTTCTCTTCTTACTGTAAAGGTTTTAGAATTGATTCTTAAATATTTTAATAGTGACCCTAGAGGCTAAGTGGCTTTTCTGAGACCCTCTAAGTAGTAAGCGGTAGAAGGATTAGAACCCAGGACTGTCTGTCTCAATCTAAGATTTGCACCCTTCGGCCTGTCATTGAAGCTACTTTTCAAAGCTCTGCAACAGCAGGGAGGAGAGACCACTTTTCTCCTCTTGTCATTGCTCTGAGGCTAGGCATAGAAACTCATAAATGCCACGATGGATACCCCCATTACTGAGCTCCTGGCTATAGCATTAGTTTTTTTAGGATAATTCAGAAAAATTCTCATATGCTTAGTTTAGACATGATGTTTCTGAAGGCAAGCACGAGGTTTAATAGTTATAAAGAACTTTAACAGTCGTTAAAAACCAGAGATTTGAGTTCATTTGCCTTGGGACTAGAACATAATGATGTTGATCACATATGCCCTCATTATGTTCGTTTAAGTTACATTGTGCCGGGAAGTTTTGTACTATAATTTTATTAAGGTTATTGTATGATCTCATTAATTATTCCTTTTCTTTTAGGTACTTTTGGGCGTATTTTCCATGGAGTTTTAGTAGATGAAAAAGATCCAAATAAGGAAAAGCAAGCATTTGTAAAAACAGTTAAAGGTAAGATTTTTTTCCATACTATTTCCATAATATTTTCCTGTCTTATATGGCTCATGCCAGCAAAATTCTGTGTCAGTTTCTGAGTGTGTGGTGGACTTTTTAAATCAGCCCATGTTAATTAAGCTCATATGAGGCTAACTTTTAGGATATTTGGTTTTATTAGGTATAAAAAAACGGAAGTCTAATAAATTAAGACATTAAACATTTATTAGATATTACTCAGGCTTCTAGTCAAACTGTATCCACTTGACTTCATTGTTGCTGTATCTTACGTTGTGTTTTTCCTAGGTTAAAATCCTTTGGTACTATCTCTTTTTCCCCCTTAGAAAACATTGTCATTAGTTTTTCCCTCCCAATACTGAAGACTATCAAGAAAAAAATTTAAATGACTATCAGACCCATAGTACCTTATGTAGAGCCATTGTTTACATTTTACCCCCCTCCTCCTTTTTTCTCTTATATAAGTGTGTGTGTGCATGTGTGTCTGTTTTGTGTTGGTGCTTCTTGGTACACTTGTGCAGGTACAGTGATAATTGGAATTGCTGGCCTGAGGGGTGTGTACACTTAAAATTTTGACAGATATTGTTAGATTGTTCTCTAAAATACAGCACTGGTTTATATTTTCATGAACAGAATTACGTATTTTCTTCTTCGGGGCCATTTTTAAAAATATGATGCCTAATTTTTCATTTATTGATTTATATAAATTATTTAATTGTAGATTCTCTATCAAAATGCTACAATATTATTTATATAGGTGTATTACTTATTCCCTAAAACTGATAAATTAGTGAGACTTCTTAAAATTTCTGAATTTTTATGACTTGTAACTAATCTTTGTAAAAGCTTGAGTAATTCTGAGTTAAGTCTTTTATTTGCTCATTTTGAAAAAAAGAAAAATGTGGTAAATTATAGGGTGCTTAATGTCTGTCAGTGTCTGATAGAGGTTGAGATGACAAGATAATTTCTGAAAAAAAATTAGCACTTTGCAGAAATTGAGGGGAAAATTAAATTTTAAATAGAAGGTGATAAAATGTTATAAAGTTTACAAAGTTAATTTATAAGAACTGTTTCTAAATTTACTTAAAGGAATATCTAGAAAGTATGAAGCATTTATATTTATTTTTTCCTAAAAAGTTGGGTTGTGCCAATCTAATAAAAGAATCTCTGGAAATTATTAATAATTGCTTTTAATTTAGCAAAATTGCTTATTTAAGGCTGCTACAAATATACATGCCCGAATACACACCCTTTTTATCTTTTCTAAACAAATGGTTTAACTTACCATATCATTCAGTATTTATTTTATCCACCGAGCCCTCAAAACACTTTTAAAGATTAATGTTTGTTAGGTCTTAGTAGAGGTTTTCTGACTAGTTTTAAAGGATAGTTTACATATTACTTCTTGTAAATGTAAAATTTTGAACCATAGGTTGATTAAAACCAACTGCCTTTTTTTACTCTTTCCTCATTTTTAAAAGGAAACATTTCTCCTTAATTCTAGTAATTTCTTCTGGGGTTTTAAAATATTCTATAGGCTGTTTAGAACTAGGATATTATTAATTTGTTCTGAATAAATCTTGAATTAACAAAAAATTTCATGTAGTATTGGGTTGATTTAGGGTTGGAAGAGAGCAGAAAGGAAATAATAGTAATAAAACACAATGTGGGTAGTACCAGGCCTGTTTTACAAGATAAGATTTCACTTTCCATATATACTTGAATTGTAGTCACTTGGTTGTTTATGTGCCCTACCACTGTGATTATCATGTTCTCTCTAAGCTGGATGGAAATAAGAGAAAGCACAGTGAGTCCTTAGCCAAGATACGGTCATGGTTTGCATGGGTGACAGAGAGGAAGTACGGTGACTGGGTGCCTGAAAATTGTTAGATAGATCCATGTGATTGACTTATCTCTGAGATACTCTTTTGGAATGTTATTTTTATTTTTTTAGTTGTAGCTATATAGAACTGACAAAGTTCTTCCACAAATCTGAATGCTTTGGTACATGTTGTACAATTAGAAGTGCACCATAAAATACAAAAAATAAGGTTTTTTCAGAGCACTGACCTTTGCCTTTAGGCATAAGCAGGAAATTGGGAGTTTGGCTTTTTAAAAAAATTCATAATTTTGTTCAGAGACTTAATAGATATTCCAGTGTAAATTTCCAGAGATTGAAATCAGAACCTGAATCTTACACAATAAATATTATGCAATTGAATTGCATAAAACAAATGGATCAGTGCGGGGTTTGGGGTATTAAGTTCTTATTTTCTTTTATAGCTGCTAAATTTTTGTAATTTTGGAAATAAGCAAATTAAAAACATCATTTTGTGTTTCCTTGTAACTTTTAGAATGCATTTAATAGTATCATTTTCGAATGTATACATCTTGAAGATAGACCTTTCATTATTTAAAATTAAAAGACTAGGACTAGACTGGGAGAGGAATTCAGGAAAATGAGGTGTTTTTTTTTTTTTTTACTAAATGGATAAAGTTTTTTTTCTCCAATTGAAAGTTTTTTTAGATCATCATCTAGTTCTAGTGTCCGTTGCTTAATAGAACGTGCTTATCAAAATTAAGAATTTGAAAAAAAGTATGTATAAAATGACACATCCTGAAATTACCTTTTGTACTTGGGTCTCCTTACCAATTGAGGGGAGGGTAAACTCTCACTGGGTAAGAACTCCAACCATTACTTAATGGTTTTTAACCTAAAAAGATTCTACCAGTCCCCAGTAGTCTTGGCCATAATTTCATTAGAGATTATTTAGGTTCTAGAAAGAGTAATAAAGGCACATTCTGCCATTTACTAAATGATCCCAAATTTTAAGCAATTTTTAGACACCTACAGTTTATTTCAACAGACATTGGTATGAAGCACCTCTTCCAAAGAAATACCAAGTGTTTCAAGACTTTGGCTTTTTATCTACCCATTTTACATTCCTGTAAAAGTCTTAACTAAGAGAAGTTGTCTGGAAAGGGAGCACTACTAGCAAGTAATGGGAGAGAGAATGAGGCAGGGAATGACATTCAGTGGGTAGACTTGGAAGTAAATGAAATTTGAGATCTCTCAGTTTTGACAGCTCCACTTTTCAGAACCAAATGTGACAATCATAGTGCCTGAGTTCAATGGACTAGTTTTATTGTTGGTTCAACATTTAACTAGGTTGGTTCAACATTTAACAATATAAATTGTTTTTGTTGTTGACATAAAAATTAGTTTTTGGTTTCCTTAAAAGGGGTTTAAATGATTCCCTATACTCTTATGTTTGTTTTTGATATTTAAAAACTACTGTTTAAAAATTCAAACTTGTTTTCATTTTATAATGGAAACACAGTATTCACTTAATGGAAATGTGAGAATAATTAATTTTTTTTATTAGTTAAAATAGCTGTATAAGTCAAAGATATCAGTCTAATTTCATCAGAAGTGCTTCATACCAAAGTTTTTGAGCCATTTCAAACAGTGGAGAAATTCTTCTATATTATTAAGATAGAGGTCCCTATAAGATGAGGAATCCTTGTGGATCTGCACAAATACTTGATGGCTTAAAAATTATTTTAGAGTACAGAGTACAGAGTAAAGATAAATTGCATTATCATGTTTTGTTTCAAAAACATTGACCTAAAAGTCCATCTTAGTTCTGTTTTGCTACTTTGGACCAAAACACATGTGTTCAGAAGCTAAAAATAAAATGTAATAATAATATCCTAATTTGGGCTATCTATGAAAGTTAGCTTAATTTTCCACTAATTTAATATTAGTTCTTTTTGTTTGTTTTTAACCACAAAGAGGTAAAAAGAAGAAAGCAATAAAATGGCCCATAATCTCCAGTTAGAACTTCTGTAGTTATTTTTAGTAGTTGTATGTTTGTATGGTTAGGAAATGTAAATAGAACAGAAAGTACAAAATATAAATTCTCTTATCTCTAAAAGTAACTGCCGTATGTAAACAATTTATTATGATGCTGTCTATGAGTAGGAAAAAAATGCTCCCAAATATATCTAATTTTTCAAATAATTTTGTTTTTAAAACATAACTAATCACATAAACAGGTTACACTTTGTTTTCAGAATTTAATATATCTTAGAGATCTTCCTCTGTCGGTACATATAGACCAATCTCAGTTTTTAAAAGTAGCCGCGTGGTATTCCAGTGTGCCAATTTAATTAGTTCTCTGTTGACAAATACTTTTGGTTCTGAGTTTTTTGCTGTTACAATTGAACAGTGTTCTTGTTACGTTATATATAGATGAGCTTTTGTGAATATGTCTGTAGTGTAGACTCTTAGCAATAGGCTTGATGATGCAGAGTGTATCTGCATTTTAAAATTTTGTTACATGTTGCTTCCCCCACCTATCCAAGGTGATAATGGGTGAGCCTGATTCCTCACATTCTTGCCTAAACTGGCAGGCCTCTGGATTTTTTGTCTCTCAAACTGACAGTGGGTAGGATGGTTTGGGGGGAGTGGGGAGATGGTATTTCCTAGTTTAATTTGCCTTTTCTTTTCTTTCCCTTTTCCTTCCCTTCTTCTTCTTCTTCTTTGTCGTCGTCTTCTTTTTTTTTTTTGTTTTTTGTTTTTTGAGACAGCATCTCACTCGGTCACCTGGGCTACAGTGCAGTGTCACTGCAGCCTCCTGGGCTCATACAATTCTCTTGCCTCAGCCTCCCGAGTAGTTAGGACTATAGGTGCATGCCACTATGCCTGGATAATTTTTCTATTTTTTTTGTAAAGACGGGGTCTTGCTTTTGCTCAGGGTGGTCTCCAACTTCTGGCCTCAAGCAATCCTCCTGCCTTGGCCTCCCAGAGTGCTAGGATTATAGGCATGAGGCACCTCGCCTGGCCTGCATTTCTTTACTTAGGAGGAAGGCTAAGAATTTTGTGATTTTGTTGGTCATTTGTTTTGTCTTTTCTCAGTAAACTATATGTATGTATCATCTGCCTCATTTTTAGTATTTTTCCTTATTGACTTGTTGCAGATATTTTTCCAGTCTGTTATTGCTTTTTCTACTTTGTTTAGAGAACCTTACTGAATTTCTAATTTTTATGTAAAAATTTCTCAGAAAGTTAACCTATTTGAAGAGACTTTACTGCAGAACGTTAGGCTAGATCTATTTAGATTTTACTGTAACTTATGATGAAAATGTAGTCCAAGGTAATTATTTACTAATAGCAGAAAATAGTAATGTCATATATGTAGTATTATTATTCAAGACAATTTCTTTTCTTTATATAGATCAAGCTTCTGAAATTCAGGTGACGATGATGCTCACTGAAAGTTGTAAGCTGCGAGGTCTTCATCACAGGTGAGAGGAGAAACCTCCAGCATTTCAGTGTCAAGCATGCAATGCTTAATGCTGCATTTTTATTTAAAGAACATTGTATTGTGTTCTGAATTGAAAGCTTTATGGAATAGCTTAATCTTTTTTTCTGAATATAAAAGTGAAATGCATGCTCATTACACAAAATTTACAACACAATGAAGTATAAAGAACACTGTGTAAGCCTACATCTGGATAATCATAGCTAATCTTTCCAGAAATAGTTTATACATATTTATGTCCATATTTCCCTTAAAAAAATAGGATGATGAAATACATGTTAAGAAGTGTTTGCTGTGAAATGTTTGAACATATAGAACACTAAAGACACGAAGAACAAACACCAGTAAACCTACTTTCTAGATGCAGTGATAGTTAACATTTTGTCATATTTGCTCTGTGTGTGTATGTGTATCTGTCATCTGTATCTAGAAATCTCTATCTTTACATATATCCGTATATTTGTATGTGGAAATATTTATAGTAAATTAGACATCTCAACATTTTAGTGCATGTCCAGTATGTATTTTTTTAAAATGAAGACATTTTCCTATATAATCACAATACCATTATTATCTTTGACAAGGTCAACATGGTTCTCAATTTAACAAAATGATGTTCCAACTTTTCGTGTCAGTAACTATAAATCCATATTGCCATTTTAAAAGGCTACACAGTATTTCATTGAAAGGATCCACCACATTTTATTTAACCAATTCCTTGTACATGATCAGTAAATCACAGTGTGATTAAAAAAAAATACTTGTGCTATATGAAGAGATTTTTTTTAAAGCTTTATATCCTATTCACAGAGCGATAACAAAAATTGAGAGGGGGCTTAAATATAACATAATATGTGGCAATATCAATATTGGGCCAAAGTGGTTTTTTTTTTTAAGCACTATATAGAGTCAATATAATTTGTCTGCCTACTGAAAATTTGATATCATATGTTTATTTTTATTTTTTTTTTAATTTTTACAAATTTTTTAAAAATTGAGATAGGGTGTTGCTCTGTTGCCCATGCTGGAGTGCAGTGGCACGATCATTGCTCACTGCAACCTCAAATGCCTGGGCTCGGGAGATCCTGCCAAGTAGCTAGGATTATAGGCATGCACCACTATGCCTGGCTAATTTTTTAAAAAGTTTTTTTATAGAGTTGGGGTTGCTATGTTGCCTAGGCTGGTCTTGACCTTCTGGCCTCAAGTGATCCTCATGCCTCAGCCTCCCAAAGTCCTGGGATTATAGGTATGAGCCACTGTACTCAGTCTGAACACATATGTTTAAAAATGAAACTGTGACCATCCCTATTGGAAGATGTTTATGGACTTCTGAAAAAATATATTTTAATTTCTGTGTACTTCAGGTAATTCCTTGAACTCTGCTAAAAAATAAGTTGACTGCATAGAGCTTTAGTATTGAATTTTTTTATTATTTTTGGTTCATATTCAAAAGAATTTGAGGGCCTAAAGAAAAGGCAGCTACAATAAGATCAATAAAATGGTAATAAAAATGAAACTAAGTTTTTTGGCATTGTGGTGGTAGAGAAGAAAACAAATAAGCAAACAGTAAAGAGAGAAATATTTTTGCTGTGATTGGACATAAAACAGCTCTTAGCTTCTGGGTGAAAGAAACACTAAAAGTTGATAAATCTCAGTAGAAGGGAAAGAAACAAAGTTGGAATATTGGAAATGTACTTTTTGGCTGTGTTAGGAGTATTTGATGATGTTTTATGCTGACCCTAGGGGGAAAAACCAAAATGTTTAATCCTAGTATATAATATTAACTTAGTATTTAGTACCTAGCCAATATTCTTACCCTGATGAAGTTCTGTTCCACTTGAGCACAGAAGTGAGTGGCAGGGATAAATGTAGACAAACCCAGAATTTTCCCAAGAAACAATTTTATATTCACTGTAGTCCTAAAGATGTCTCGGCTGGAAATGTTTAGAACAAGCATTGGCAACATCAAGCTGTAAGGCTTTCCAACATCCTACCAGGATTTCCTTACTGAATGGAATGACATGACATACTGAATTGGGGTTATTTGATGCTAGATTTTTAGTGATTGCGGAAAGTCTTATAAACGTAGTTTATAGTTTGTCACAGTTAATTGTTCTTCCTGGCTATGAAGTGATAACCAGAACTCCTAGTTATAATGAACAAAACATATTGTCAGTGTGTAGAAAGTATATTATTCTTTCCATGCACTGTAGCAGTTCATCCCATTTTTAAGGGGACGAGAGCCTACCACACATTTATTTTTGACTTCTGATGTCTGTAGTCTATTCATGGGCCATGTATATGTACTTGTTTCTTCATTCTTTCATTCTAATTTATTAAGTACCCATTTTGCACTTGGAACTCTGTTAGGCACAAAGAATAAAAATGAAATTACCTTCAGAGATCATATAATAGAATTTATCAAGCAAACACAATACTCTCAGTAAGAAATGATACCTAGTTGCAGATTTTACCTTTTTAACTGGTTGTGGCATGCAATTCAGCATGTTTGCTTCATGTTTCAACATTCCATGAATAAGGATTGTATGGGTATTGAAATACTTTAAAACATTTTGAAATCCCTTCATTTTACTCCTTTTTCCCGTAGAATTTGTGAGAATAATTAATTTTTATTATAAGTTAAAATAGCTGTACAAATAAAATATCAGTCTATTTTAATTTCATCGGAAGTGCTTCATATCAAAGTCATAGAGCTATTTCTGCTTGTAGTTTGGCTCCTCTGTTGGCCCATGGATGCCTGATGGTGGCGCTACTGAGGCTGATTGCCTCACAGCTCTTCTGCAAGTGCACTCAGCAAGACTGAGGAGAGGCAGTGCTCATTGTCAAGCCTACAGAACCTACCCTTCCTCTGCCTTCTCTCCTCTACAGCACCTCCTTTGGCTCTTATCTGCTCTTCTTAGAGATCACAGACCTTCCTCTTTATCCTCCTTTTCTCTATAAAATGGGCAGAATGAAAAGCAGCTATTTATACTTTGAAACATTTTCATGAAATTTATTACCTTTACTAGTGGGTAATCCTCCGGCGGTGCAATAGAAGATTTGGCCTCATCCAGTAATCTTATTGTTCCTGGATAAAATACCTTTAACACTGCTAACTGAATTTCAGTCTTGAAGAAAGGAGCATAGAAATCATCTTTTGGGGGTTAAAGAGATTGGGCAGTTTTTGATATTCACCCTAAAATTATGTATGCCCAGGTTAATCCTGATTGTAAACCTGCAATCATTTTAGTGTTCGTGGGAGTTGGTGGAAAGGATGCTCTGTAGTCTCCCCTGTACTCGGCCTTGTTTCCTGGGGAAGGAATGTTCTGTCCAGTAGTACAGGGGAAAGTACAAGGGTTTTGGAATCAGATGAAGATCCGAATTTTTTTCTGCATTTACTTGCTTTTTGTCCTTGGCAGGTTACCTAACCTTTCTTTCCTGGCATGGGTTTACTTGCCTATAAAATGGGAGCAATAATCACCGTCACTCACAGGGAGATTCCCTCTTACAGGTTTACTGATCCCTGAGTCCTCATTTTCCCAGCTTCTCAGGGTCAGTGCTTTGCTTGTTAGTAACTCCTGCAAACACGAGGGGGAGCCCACAGCTTTGCCACTCGTGCAGTGGTGGTCATGACACAATTTTATAACTGTGGTTTGAAAAGTGTTACATGTTCAAGTGAGACAATTTTTAGGAAATGCAGAAAAGCAAGGTAGAAATTTCTATACTCCCACAACTCAAAGACAACTCTTAACTTTTGCCATATTTCTGTGCAGAATTTTATTTTTTCTCCATATTTGTGATTATCCTGCAAACACGAATTTGGCATCTTTCTTTCCTATGAGATAAGCTCTTACTCATATTCTCATTACATCTTTATGACCATTTAATTGTTACATATTATCCTATTATTCTTTATTACTTTGGGACATTCAAGTTGTTTGCAACTTTTTACTATTAATATTGCATTAACTATCCTTGTTTATATAGCTTTTTATGTTTGAGATATCATTTCCTTATTAAACTTCCTTAGAAACAGAATTTGCTAAGTTAAGGAGTAGGAATGTGCATAAGGATATTGTATCACAAGTTGTTTAAATGTTCGTTTTATAAGTCACCGAATACAAAGTAGTGGGTATAAAAATTAAGAGTCTACAGTAGGCAGGGCACGGGGAGTCTATGGTAGTTTTTGCCTTCTAGCAATTTTCAGCTTAGTGTGGAAGATGAGATAATTATGTAAAAAGTTACATAACCTTGGGAAAAATTAGCAGTTACTTCCAGATATCAATGGAAGCAGTATAATTAAGCAATAGGATGAAATATATATATGTATGCCATAGAAATTAAACTAGGAACAAGATTGTCTACTACCTGCTTGGTTTTATTTTTGCACATCAGAGCAACCTTTTATGGTTGGTGGGGTCCTCATGTTATAAGGATAGAAAGTAAGGCCAAGAAAGAGATAATAACACGGGTAGTAAATAGTAAATCTAGTATTCAGAAATCTGATTCTAAATCCCATGTGACCAGCTAAAGACTTGGTGGCTTTTATGGCAGTTTCGGCCTCCTAGAGACCTTTTTGATTATCATATTCATGACCACAGTCTGGATCTGGCCTTTGTTTTTTAAATAAGTGTGATGATGGAATAAGTGGAATATTATCATAATATACTTATGGTCAAATTATTTTTTAGGTGTCTCTGATTACCCTCTGGAAGAAAGATTTAGTGTGGCTAGAGTGTTTCTTCAGAGAATCTAGTCCACAGGAAGCAACTTTGAGTTTATAATTTTTCTCTGTCAAGAATGTACATGTATGGGGAACGTTTAAGTCTGATTTAAAATATAGATCATTTGTAATTTTACACTTTTAGTGGTAATCATGTTTTTAAGTATGTTTGCGATTTTGTTTTAAGTTATCTTTATTACTTTTTATTAAAAATAAGCCCCTGAGGTTTTAGATTTCATTTGTCCTTCTCCCAATTTCTTGTTATTTTATAGAAATCTTCTTCCTATTACTCATGTGTGTATAGAAGAAGGAGAAAAGCCCATGGTGATATTGCCTTACATGAACTGGGGGAATCTTAAATTGTTTTTACGGCAGTGCAAATTAGTAGAGGCCAATAATCCACAGGTGAGAAAAATTTGCCCAAATACCAAATTATTTACCAGTAGTTTCTGTAATGTCTTTGAAAGTAGATATTAACATTCTAACATATAAGCTGTTTAAAGTCCTGCAAAAAAGAAACTCAAAATGAACCACAAGATATTTATAACTATTGATTTAAAAGAACATGAAGATGTTTGTTATTCCTGTCTTGAGACTTACACTTTGCTGATGCCAAAGTTTTTCCTTATATGTGTTTTCATTGTGTGTTTATCTATAATGCATTCAAACCCTTTGTAAAACCATCTCAGTCATTTTCTTGATAAATCTATGAAGGCACTTGTCCTAGATTTCCCTTCTAGGAATGGAAACAGACTTTACAGAGAGAACCATTTGGTTCATATTGCACCAAAAGCTGATGATGTCTGGAGGTCTAGATTGTGGGAGATAAGTGGATATATTATTAATATGCTTGGCTGTAAGATATCAGTCATCTAAGAGTTTCTTTCTCTTAACTGCTTATGTCCATAACTGTGAAGCATTTGGTCAGACTCCAAACATGTAGTAGTATGTAGGTTGGTACAAAAGTAATTGTGGTTTTGGACCATGAATTTTAAATCATTATAACTAGGCTCAAACACATCTTTATTAATCAAAATGGGAACCATTATAATCAACACATTTTTGCCAACAAGAAATAAGTTTGTTTATTCCTGTAGTGTAAAAATTCATGTTTCGGGATTCGATGAACTCTTGGGAAGCATTTTCTGTATCCTGCTGGTTGTGGAAGTGTTTTCCCTGCAAAAAGTTGTCGAGATGTTTGAACAAGTGGTAGTCCACAAATGGTAGTCAGTTATTGAGAAGTCAGGTGAATCTGGTGGATGAGGCAAAACTTCGTAGCTCAATTTGTTCAACTTTTAAAGTGATGGTTGTGCGACATGCAGTTGGGCATTGTCGTGGAGAGGAATTGGGCCCTTTCTCTTGACCAGTGCTGGCTGAAGGCATTGCAGTTTTCGGTGCACCTCATCGATTTGCTGAGCATACTTCTCAGATGGTATGGTTTTGCTGGGATTCAGAAAGCTGTAGTGGATCAGAACGGCAGCAAAACCAGTGACCATGACCTTTTTTTGGTGCAAGTTTGGCTTTGGAGTGTCTTCTTGGTCCAACCACTGAGCTGGTCATGGCTGGTTGTTGTATAAAATCCACTTTTTGTCACACATCACAATCTGATGGAGAAATGGTTCGTTGTTGTGTACAAGAAGAGAACTTCAAAACGATGATTTTTTTTTTGATTTTCGGTCAGCTCATGAAGCACCCACTCATCTAGTTTTTTCACCTTTCCAATTTGCTTCACATGCCAAACTACTGTAGAATGGTTGATATTGAGTTCCTTGGCAACTTCTTTTGTAGTTGTAAGAGGATCAGCTTTGATGATTGCTCTCAATTGGTTGTTGTCAACTTGCAGTAGCTGGCCACTGCATTCCTCATCTTCAAGGCTCTTGTCTCCTTTACAAAACGTCTTGAACCACCGCTGTGCTGTTAGTTTGTTAGCAGTTCCTGGGCTAAATGTGTTGTTGCTGTTGCGAGTTGTCTCTGCTGCTTTACGACCCATTTTGAACTTGAGTAAGAAAATCGCTCAAATTTGCTTTTTGTCTGACATCATTTCCATAGTCTAAAGTAAATATTAAAATAAACAGCAAGTAATAAATCATTAGCAAAAAAACATAAAGCGAGAAATCCGCATTAAAATAATATATAATATAACCACATTTATTTAAGAATGTATCCCAATATAAAACAGCAAATTTCAACAATGCTGAAACCACAGTTACTTTTGCACCAACCTGTAGTAAAACTTGGTGGGTATTTTGCTGTTTGTTGTAACTTGTAGCCCCATCAAGTTGGTTTTAGGATTTATAATAATGTACTTGTTACAGTTGCCAAAAGAAAATGGATTCAAAGGCTGCATTGAGTATTTGGCTTAATATGTATGGTATGCTTTGCAAATTGACAGGATTAAAGCTGGGTTTCCCAACAAGTAGTTGGATGCTGTGGCCCATCTGCATCACTTGGGGAAGAGTTTTATTCCTCAGCTCACAATGCTGACATACATCTAGAGGAGCATGTCAGTAGAGAGAGCTGTAGACTGGTATTAGTTTGAAAATGATCCGCAAAAGATAATCTCCTAATGAAAACTACTGTTTTAAAAGAAAAGAATAAGTTATTGAATAATAAGCATTGGAAATATTGCCTTTAGAATTCAGCATTCATCAGATATTTACTGATGTGTTAGATGTTAGGGAGATACATCTAAAAGATGAGCAGAGACAGTCAAGTAAATGTTTGATTATGTTACAGAATAATAAGGATCATAATATAAGTATAGGGAGCTATGGGAACATATTCTTGGTCAAGAAATAGCTTTTTAAAACTCAGTGTGTAGGTGTAAAGAAGTATTTTGGGATGGAGTAGGATTGTGAAATAAAATAAGCAGCCACCATCATAATTTTGGTGCTATTTGCAAACCATGTCATTTTCTGTTACCACAGGCAATTTCTCAGCAAGACCTGGTACACATGGCTATTCAGATTGCCTGTGGAATGAGCTACTTGGCCAGAAGGGAAGTCATCCACAAAGACCTGGCTGCTAGGAACTGTGTGTAGGTGCCATCAACTTGTTACTGTCATTTGATGTATAGTGCTCCCTGGACTTGGGGTTCTCTCCAGGAGTCATAGTGGGACTTGTGTTGTCTTTAAGGGTAATAGTGATCTATACTTTTTAATACTCTGATTACATTTGATGTTCATGTCTTTACTTTTCAGCATTGATGACACACTTCAAGTTAAGATCACAGATAATGCTCTCTCCAGAGACTTATTCCCCATGGACTATCACTGTTTGGGGGATAATGAAAACAGGCCAGTTCGGTGGATGGCTCTTGAAAGTCTGGTTAATAATGAGTTCTCTAGCGCTAGTGATGTGGTAAGTGCTGGGAGCCCCAGGTATCAACAGAATGGAGGAGCTTTCTGTTTTAAGATGTTTTACTTTGTGGGGGAAATGGTGGGGGTTAATCTAGTAACTATTCCCTGAATTTTTTCATCTAGAAAACAAATATAGTTAGTTCCCAGTCAGCCAGGTTATGGAGAGGAGCTATGACCCAAACCATGGGCCAGCAGTATGTGTAACCTCATTTTATCCTCACAGTACCACGGAGGGGACACTATTAACACTGTGAGGTAGGTGCTGGCATCCCAGTTTTAAAGGTGAGAATATTGGGGCTTAGAGAGGTTACAATATTTGATTATTTTTCTTTTCTTATGTAAGAGAATGATCAAGCGGTTACCAGATCATAATGATATATTGTTTTCTTTTTTTCACATGGCCTCTTCTGAGTGTTATGGCCTATATGATTTATAATTCCCATGTCACTCTCTTCTTTTTGTCAGTTTCTGGGTGGTTCTGCCCACTCAGCCAGATTATATAGTTGGTTCCTTTATGCTTAATGAGGTATAGTTTCAGAAGCCACATCTACTTGTGGGCATTTTGCAGCTGTGTTTAATTCTGTCACTTAACTTTTTAGTATTATTTGGAAAATTAAGCTCAATTTAATATAGTTTCTATCTCTTTCCTGTTACAGTTTACTATTGTGGCTGAATATATAGAGATTAGGTAAAACTGTTTATAAGGTCCTTCGTTATGTTCAGTCAATGATAATCTGTATCATGTGTAAAACCTTATAATTTGTTTCAAAGTTTCAACTATAAGATTTACTATATTATTGTATCTTGGGTCTTGATATATTTTATTTATAATTTAGGGCTACTCTTTCATTTCAAAGTTTGTGTACTTTAAGGATTACTGTTTTAATAGTGTATCACTATCCACTAATAATATTAATTAGTGTATTAGTTTTCTGTGGCTGCTATAACAAATTACTGCAACTTTGTGGCTCAAAATAACAGAGATTTATTCTCCCTCAGGTCAGTTCTGGAGGCTAAATGCCTGAAATCAAGTTGCAGGCAGGGCCATGCTCCCTCCAGGGACTGTAGGAGGAGAAACTGTCCTTGCTTCTTTCAGCTTCTGGTGGTTGTTGGCATTCCTTGGTTTCTGATTACATCTCTCTGTTCCGTGTTCATACCATCTTCTCCTTCATGTGTGTCTGTCTCAAAACTCCCTCTCTGTCCCCCTTACAAGGATACATATGATTGGATTTAGGACCCACCTACATAATCCAGAATAAGTTTCTTTCAAGGTCCTTAACTTAATCGTATCTTTTGCCTTATTAGGTATTATTAATGTTTACAGGTTTTAGGGATTAGGACATGGACGTATCTTTGGGGCAACCATTCAGCTCATGACATTCATTAATTGAAATTTTCTGTGGTTTCCTTATTGAAAAACTGATATTCCAATTTAAAATCTTTGAAATGAGAATAATTTGATAAGGGGGAAAACCTTTTCGTTAATTACAATCTTAATTTTTTTTTTTTTAGAAACTAGGTGCTATTTGATATATTGCTCCTTTTATATACCAAGTATCCTGATAAAATGTGTTCAATTGATATGAATAAACAACTTACTTATATAGTTTTTTTCTACTTTCTTTAAGGTCTTTTATTGTATATATCTTCAAAATACTTTGTTTTAACTTAAGATCAACTACTCTCTGAAAATGACTTATCTGACACTTGTGAGATGGGCAGAGTAAATATGAATGATTATGGGAAAGGATGTTACCTGCTTCACAGAGCTGCTGCGGAGGTTAACAGTGGATGGAAACATGCTTCACGTTGCCCACAGCATCTCCTGGCCGGAGAGGCATGGGGCATGGCAGGTGGTGGGTGGCAGGTGAGGGAAATATGGCCAGACTCTTAGATACTGAACCCTAGGGTTCAGCTTGTATAGCCGTGGGGATCTAAGCCTAGTCTGTTTTTTTCAGAGCTTTGATGATAAAATAAAACTCTGTAACATTAATATCTAGAAGCTAAAATTCCAAGTAAAGCAATAGAAATATGCAAAGCAACTTGCATAGTTTTAATGGTTATCTAAAGAGAACCTGAGCTTTTTTGGGGAGGAAGGGGTTGCATTTTTGGTTTTGATTTTTTTCAAATAATATATAGAGGGAAAACAATTTGATTTAGATGAGTATGCAGCTGTTATATTGAATGACAGTAAGGACCAATTCTACTGTTTGATAAGCTGTTTGGTTTTAGAGTTGCCAAATTTTTATTCAGAAGTTCTGAATTATAGCTGGAATCATTTACCAGCTTCTACATTAAAAAAAGCTGTTTTCAAAGGGGGAAAAATGGTTTAACTTAGGTTTTAGAACATAGTTTTAAAACATAATTTCAGTTGAATTAGAGCTATGTGGTTTTCAAACTCACTCCTTTAGTAAAAAAGCCTACATTTAAACATTTTTGAATGGAGAAATGTAAAAGAAACTTATCTCAGTATTACTTTGAAAATTTCATTCCACAGTCAATTAAAAAGATGAATTCAGACATCTCTTTGAGATGTTAATATTTTTTTCAGTGGTGGATTTTAAAATCTTATTTTGTTACTCATTGAAATGTAGTGTAGTTTCCTTCGCTGAAATGAGATGGCATTGTGGTGAACCCAAAACTAGTTTTATGGGCAAAAAATAGAAGATATTTCTTAGAGGACAGTCCATAAGTATTTCATGTAACTTCATGAGATTAGAGATTTTTTTTCTCTTAGAAAAAGGAGTACTGATAGCTGATACTTCAGAGTAGTGCACAAGATGGCCAGTAGTGTTGTTTGCTTGCATGGTGGAGGCCCCCAAAATATGCGTTACTTAATTTAATGTATTTATTTCTGTGTAGGTATTCCATTGTATAATTCAGCAATGATAGGAATTCTTTTTTATTGTAGTTATGATCAAATATTTCCCAGGAATTCCAGAGTGAAAATTAAATTAGACTTTCAACAAATGAGACTGTAATTAACACTACATCTTCAAGCATTGTGATTGACAGCTCTTCAGCTAGATTCATTGCTCTGTATTAGCTGGTGAAGTTCATGTTAGTTAAGCACAACATTTCAAAATCATATTAGAATTAGTTATTTTTGTAGTTGTGATATTTGTCAACCTAAAAGGAAGAAGCTGAGGCAAAATTAATAGAAGTGGAGAGTTTACTTGAGCCAAACTTGATGATTGCAACCTGGGAGCATAGATTCCAGTTGCCCTGAACATACTAGCAGCAGTACAAGTGGATTTTTAAAGGCAAACACGAGGAACAGGAAGTGGGCTAATACAAAGTTGTTTGTCAGGAATTTTCATTGGTTTAGAGAAATAACATTGATTAGGGATTGGCTATGCATTGTTAAGCTATAGCATGTGGATAATAATGTTCATTGCAGTATTTTTAGGTTAATTTATAGCTACTTGTGACAATAGCAAGCAGTTTCAAAAGATAAATATACACCTCAAGGGAAAAATAAAATGTAATATAATTGCTGTCTCATTTTAATGTCTCTCTAGGCCTAATAATTTAAATGGACTCACATTCCTCAGGTGAAAGTTCTTTCTTTTCTCACATTTTATGTAAGAATCTGCCTTCATCATAATGCAGTTAAACCAAATACTTTGTTGCTGCTTGTTCACTTGACAGCTTTATTTTTAAAAATCGCCATTAACATAATGGTGAGAACTTAACAAGAGAATTACTTTAAAATCATAATTACTTTCAGTGTTTCTTGGCATAAACATATTTAAATGTCTGTATGACCCAGATTCTTCTGAGTTGTACTTAGTAAGCATGTGGTGGTAAGAATACCCTTTGATTTACATTTAACATTATTTATATTTACTCCTAAAATGCTCAGATTTTTCTTTAGTCTCTTATAAATTTGTTCCCTTTAAGTATACACACACACACACACACACACACACATATCCTTTAAATATCTTTTGCCTTGGATAATTGAGATTGAAAGGACTAGGAGCACCCTTCTATTTTCCATGACTATGATGTTACTGTTAGTGTAAAAATCCTGCCTTTTAGGCCCGGCGCGGTGGCTCACGCCTGTAATCCCAGCACTCTGGGAGGCCAAGGCGGGCAGATGGTTTGAGCTCAGGAGTTCGAGACCTGCCTGAGCAAGAGCAAGACCCCGTCTCTACTAAACATAGAAAGAAATTATACGGACAGCTAAAAATATATATAGAAAAATTAGCCGGGCATGGTGGCGCATGCCTGTAGTCCCAGCTACTCGGGAGGCTGAGGCAGGAGGATTGCTTGAGCCCAGGAGTTTGAGGTTGCTGTGAGCTAGGCTGACCCCACAGCACTCTAGCCCGGGCAACAGAGTGAGACTCTGTCTCAAAAATAAAATAAAATAAAATAAATAAAATCCTGCCTTTTAGTTTTGGGGGATTGAATATTTTTTGAATTCTTAAAGTATTTTTAAAGCACAAGTGTTAAAGATAGCTTTTTAACATTTGGGTTGAAAATGTGTACACGTAGTCATTATGTTCTGTTCCCACTTTTCCTTTATGGGTGGAGGTGGGGGTTTAAACACCACATTTAATATTCTATTTTTGGGCTGAAATGCTTTTGCAGAGTCATATGCAAAAATAAGTAATGTAACCCCACTCCCACCAGAGTCTATACATGTAAAATACGTATTTTTAGATGGAAATGTAGCACCCAACAAATGATAGGGCTGCCTTGGAGGGAACATTTTCTCTGTTCTTTAAAAGACCCTTAACATTTTTGCATTTTTGATGGTTAAAAAATCTATATGATTTGTTTAGAAACACATTAATATTTTCCATCATAAAAATAATACATTGCACGTCTGGGTTGTGTTTTCACAATTTTTGCTGGAAGGATTCAGTATTTCAATGTGTCAAGATTCTTATAATGTTAATATCAACTTTTAACTGTTCAGCTTAGGAAATATGCACAACTAGATTTGACTAGTTATAAATGTCTTCCTAATTTTATTCCAAGATGTGATGTCATCATAGACATTCTTATGAATTTCTGGATATTGTTTTTATTCTGTTTTCATCAAATGTGGATACTACCATAGATTTTTTTAATGTGACTTTCTTTTCCTTTATTTGAAAACATTTCTTGATTTATGTCTTCTTTGAATTATTTAGCTAATTATAGTAGCTAACGTAATTCTTCTGTTAGGAGACCACCTTCTATTAAGAGACTAAATGCAATCAGCAATGCATAGTTAAGAGTTTCTTTCTTGTTGGTTTTCTTGGTTTTACGTATTACATTGTGTTTAAAAAGCATTTTCTTGGGAAAAACAAGTCAAGGAAATGACTTCCATGCCAATCTTATTAGAGTGATTTATGTCAATGAAGAGATCCTTTTTTAAGGTATTTGAATAGTTTTTAGGGGTAGGGCAAATAAAAATGTGTTCCTCGTGCCATTGTATTATTTATTCTGTGAACATTAACGATTACCTAGAAAAAGGAAAGAAATCTGTAAAGTTATCCAGAGGCTACATCTGCAACGTATTGCTTCATAGTACTTTCTCTTTGCCCCGTGCTGTGGAAGGTCATTGCCATACCCTGAGCAGATGTGAGCAGGGTAGCCTGACATTTATAACATACCTATGGAGGGTGCTCTGTTGAACTACTGTGGTATTGAAGAGAAAGCTAGGGTTATCAGAGGATGCCTATTATTTTTAAACGTACAGTTTAAACTTTGTTTAATTATTTTTTCGTTAATTTTAGAGTAACGCTTAGATTCCTGATAGTCACTTGTTTCCTTTATGGTTGTAGATTTTTACATATCAACAATCTTAGACCTATTATTTAGGTATTAAGTTGATGTTAAGAAGAATTAATATTAAAGACATGAAGAAAAATCTACAGGTGCAAGGATCATTTCAGACATTAGGAAATAAAGATTTAAAATGTAATATTATTAATATAAAGAAGATATTTAGTTTTATTTAATAGTATTTTAATCATCCTAGTATTTCCTTGGAATGAGAATAAGAATAGTTACTATGTTTTCAGAAGTGAGCACTTGCTGTCCTTTGATCAAGTAGTTGCTCTGGGTGTATTTTCTGTAGTTGGCTCTCCTCAGGATATTTTACTCATAAAATCTTGTGAACATCTCTTTCGTTTCCATTCCTTTAGAGCCTTGCCCTCATCATTCTGTTTAATACTCCCTTCAGATAGCCCAGTGTTCTGATGGAGTAATGTCTAAGCATCTGGTACAGTGGAGAAAAGTGCTGTAAATAACAGATACGTGTGATGGCCTGGTAGGCATCCAGTAATGGCTCCTCTGTCTTTCCTAATCACAGAAGCTAAGACAGATTCACAGCAGAAGTATTCTCTTTTCAGTCATGCGTGACATTCTGTGCTTAAAGATTGCCAAGTTTTGAAGTTGAGTTAGTGTTTTAGTGCATCTGGTCTATAACAAACTACCATAAACTGGGTAGCTTAAACAACAAACATTTATTTCTCACAGTCCTGGAGTCTGGGAAGTCCAAGATCAAGGTGTTGGCAGATTCAGTCTGTTGGGGAGCCCCTCCCTGGTTCACAAATGTCTGTCTTCTCTATATGTCCTCATGTGACATGAGGAGCAAGGGAGGTCTCTGAGGGTCTTTTTTATAAGGGCACCATTTGCATTAATGAAGGCTCCACCCTCACAACCTAATCACCTCCCAAATGCCCCAACTCCTAATACTATCACTCGGGGGGTTTGATTTCAACATATGAATTTGGAGGTGACACATTTAGTCTATCACATTCTGCCACTGACCCCCCAAAATTCATGTCCTTACATGCAAAATACATTTATTCCATCCCAACAGCTTTAAAAGGTTTAACTTGTTTCAGTATCAGTTCTGAATTCTTAAGTTCAAAGTCTTATCTAAATATCATCTAAATTAGGTATGCATGAGTCTCAATGTATAATTTATCCTGAGGCAAATTCCTCTCCATTTCTGAACCTCTGAAACCAAATAAGTTATGTGCTTCTAAAATACCATGCTGGGACAGGTATTGCGTGGACATATCCATCCCAAAAGAGAGAAATGGGACAGAAGAAAGGGGTAATGGGCCCAAGTAAGTCCAAAACCTAACAGGGCAAACCATATTAAATCATAAGACTCAAAAATAATTATTTGGCTTAATGCTTTCCTTCCAGGTCTACTGGGATGGCAATAGCACCCCCATAGCTGGGTGGGAAATCACCTCAGCGACTCTCTGCCAGGCCCCACCTCAGAAGCACTGGGCAGGGGCATCTTGGCCCACCAGACCTGGAGAGGCAGCCCCATCCTTTGAAGCCTAAGTGGAGACAGCCACGTCCCCCTGGCCATCCAGTCTGGACCTGATAAAGGGCATCCACAAAAACTACCCTATAGTAACATTATATCTAATGGTGAAAGACTGAATTCTCTTTATCTAATACCAGGAACAAGACAAGGATACCCACTCATTACTTTGGTTCAGCACTATACTTGTTGTAACCACTACACTACGGCAAGAAAAGATTGGATAGGACAAAGTAAAACTCTTTATTTGTGGGACAATATGATCATCTATGTAGAAAATCCAGTATCATATACCAAAAGCTACTAGAACTAATAAGTGAGTTTAGAAAGCTTACAGGATACAAAATCAATATACAAAAATCAATTGTACTTCTGTATACTAACAATAAATAATAGGAAATTAAAATTTTAAACAAAACATTTAATAGTATCAAACAATACAAAATTCTTGGGAATAAATTTGACAAAAAAATGTGAAAGAACTATACATTGAGAACTGCAATATGTTGCTGAGAGAAATTCAAGAAGACATACATAAGTGGAGAGGTATACTTTTTTTATTGGTCAGAAAACTTAAGATATTAGTTCTCTCCAAGTTTGAAAAATATTATCAACAGCATTAGTCATTAGGGAAATGCAAAATAAAACCACTGTAAGGTACCATTACAAAACCATTAATCTGGCTAAAATTGAAAAGACTGACCATACCAAGTATTGGCAAAGACATGGAGGAGCTGGAGCTCTCTTACACTGCTGGTGGGAATGTGTGGTACATTCACTTTGGAAAACAGTCTGTTACTTTCTTAAAATGTTAAAAAAAAAATATATATATATATATATATTTTATATATACACACATATACCCCCCTCCCATATCCAGTCATTTTGTTCCTTGATAAATGAAAACATACATCCTTACCAACACTTGTATACACATATTCATAGCAGTTTTATTTTTAGTAACTTAATCTGAAAATAATCTAAATGTCCATCAACAGGTAAAGGGATAAACTGTTATATTCATATAATGGTCTACTCTTCAACAATAAAAAGGAATGAACTGTTGATATATTCTACCTCATGTGTGAATCTCAGTGTGGTTATTCTGAGTGAAAGAAGCTAGGAAAAGTATACAGTTTGAGTAATTCCATTTATATAAAATTTTAGAAAATGCAAACTAATCTGTAGTGACAGAAAGCAGGTTAATGGGTACTTGGGAATAGTTGAGGCGGTGGTGGGTTGAGGGAGAAAGGGATCAAAGGAGGAGGAATCTTTTGGAGGTGATGAATATGTTCATTATCTTGATTGTGGCAATGGTTTTAGGAGTGTATTCATATGTTAGAACTTAACCCAATTGACTACTTTATGTACAGTTTATTCTATGTCAGCTATATTACAGTAAAAATAAATAAAATAAAAGCTGTCTTTGTGGCTGGCATGGTGGCTCACACCTGTAATCCCAGCACTCTGGGAGGCCAAGGTAGGGGATCACTTGAGCCCAAGAGTTTGAGACCAGCCTGAGCAAGAGTGAGACCCTATCTCTATAAAAAAAATAGAAGAAATTAGCTGGGCATGGTGGTGTACCCCTATAGTCTTGGGAGGCTGAGGCAGGAGGATTGCTTGAGGTTGCAGTGAGCTACGATGATGCCCCACTGCACGATAGCCCAGAAGACAGAACGAGACCGTGTCTCAAAAACAAACACACACCCCAAAACTGTCTTTGCTACCTGATCACTACTGCCGACATATCTAAGACTAGCTGCTAAATTTGCTGGATCTTAAGACCCTGTTAGGACTCTTGTTTAAAATGTTCCAGGCTTCAGAATTATTAGGATAGGATTAGGGAATCTGTACTTTTAACAAGCACCCCAGATGATTCTTCTCATTGGTCAAGCTTGGAAAGCACATGACCTAGGTTCATTTAATTACAGTTTGGTTATCTGAACCCATG
The DNA here is from genome assembly GCF_041146395.1 of Eulemur rufifrons. Taxonomy (NCBI): domain Eukaryota; kingdom Metazoa; phylum Chordata; class Mammalia; order Primates; family Lemuridae; genus Eulemur; species Eulemur rufifrons. Next base: position 121,607,448 of record NC_090989.1, read on the forward strand.
TCCGTATGTGACAAAGAGAGGTTAGGTTTCTAGTATTAACAGAAAGGCCTAGCCATAAAACACCTGATCATACATTTACTGTTGTCAAATAAGATAATTTAAATTTGGGTGGAATTTTTTTCTTGGCAGTATGTAGTATACTGAAGTGAGCCTTGCATTATAAGTTCCTGAAGTAATGAATAGAAATCTCTTAATTCAGTAGCCCCAACTTTATGTAGCACTACATTAAAAGAAAAAGAGAATTTATATGCTTTTGACAAGCCACATCCATGTATGTTTTAGTGGAAAAAATGTTTTATGTCCTCTATTTTAAAAAGCTATAAAATAACACAAGTTGGGAGGAGAGGAATAAGATGAATGGAAGAACATTTTTACTCTCTAAATGTTCTTTAAATGGACATAGCTGCAGTCTTTCATAAAACTCTGGAAAGAACAGCTTGACCTTCTTATTGCCCCCTTTCCAACGACGTCAAACAGAAGGAAATTATAAAATAAGTCTGTCTAAATTTTTAATCATTCGGTTATCAGAAGACTTTAGAGAAAAAGTTTTCCACAAATCATCCTTGTGCCATTTTGTCCTGATTATTTTTTTAAGGGTTGGTTAGCAAACATATAATTAATCACTTTTGTTGGTTTAAGGAAATGAAACTGCAGTGTACCCTTTGGCATAATTGTTCTTTTTTATGGTGTCTTTTAGTGTTACAATATGTATGTAATGTGAGAACATTAGGTGAATGTTCAGTGATAATGTGGACCAAACACTGTGAAAGAAGTAGCTTTTAAAAGTCAGCTTATACACATTGTGCTGTCGTGGTATTTGTGTACAACTCCGGATCTCAAATACTGCCAACATTACTGTCAAAGTCCCTTACAGTCAGAAGTTATGATGTACTTGTCAGTGAATGGAATTATTCCCTGTGTACAAAGTGGCAGTATCTACTTTTCACCAATTCCCATTGTTTCTTCCTCCAAAATCTAGTTTGATTATTCCTCACAGCTCTGCCACAATCAGTGAATAAGAATAGACCTGTTTCATCTCAGGAAGAAGGGATGGGAACACCTTTCCAACCAGTTTCACTTCTTTGGGCTCTGTTCCATCTGTGTAGTAAATTACCTTCTCTTTGGAAATTGGGCACTATTTTTAAAATTAAGCAATACTGTGAACGTTAAGATTTCATACAGAAGTAAGATGTTAAGATAGGCAAATAACTAGATGGGAGGAGGCACAGTTATTTAACTTTTATTAATTTGAAATCATTTTTCCCTTTTTAACCAGAATAGAACATCCCAGTAGGTTTACGAGAAGTTTAGGCTCTGAATCTCTATGGAGATTTTAAAACTATACATCCTTCTCCACCTGTCCCATGTGCATCTCCTCCTCCCAAACATAGACCTTAACGTTGGACATTGCGCCACCTGAATGATCACTGTTAATGAAAACAATATTAGGTTTCAAAAGACTGAATACTTTGGTTTTGGTATTAATATTTAGGATAATGCTGCTCTCAAAATGATTGGGAAGTGTTCCTTCCTTCTCTCTGTTCTGAAAGAGATTGTGTAGGATTCTGTAGTAGACTGAATTGTGTTCCCTCCAAAAATAGGTTGAAGCCCTAAGCCCTGGTACTACAGAATGTGACCTTATTTGGAAATAGGGTCATTGCAAATGTAACATTAAGATGAGGTCATATCAATTAGCGTGGACTCTAATCCAATATGACTGGCATCCTAAGAAGAGAAGGGAGACAGACACATGAGGAGAGACTGTCATGTGAAGATAGATCATTGAAGTGCTGCAGCCACAAACCAAGGAATATCCAGGGTTGCTGGAAACCACCAAAAACTGAGAATAGGCAACTATGGATTCTCCCCTACAGGTTTTGGAGGGAGCATGGCCTTGCTGACACCTTAATTTTGGACTTCTAGCCACCAGAATTGTGAGACAATAAATTTCTGTTGTTTAAGCCACTGGTTTGTGGTATTTTGTTATGGTAGCCCTAGGAAACTAATAGATTTGTTTATTATTTTTTCTTTCAAGTTTGATAGAATTTACCAGGCAAATTAGATGTGGAGTTTTCATTGTAGAAAGGTTTTAAATGATGAATTCAATTTCATTAATAGATAGAGGGCTGCATACATTTTCTGTTTGCTGTTGTGTCTGTTTTAGTAATTTGTATTTTAAGAAATTTGTTCATTTCATCTAAGTTATTGAATGTATTGGCATACAGTTGAGTTCATAATAATTTTTGATGTCTATAAGATCTGAAATGATGTTTTCTCTTTCATTTCTGATAATAATTTTGTTGTCTTTGTTCAGTCTAGCTCAGTGGTTCTTAAATGGGGACAGTTTTATCCCCCTTCCCCCTCAATGCAGGTCTGTTGGTGACATAGTTTCTCAGCTTTTGTTTGTCTGAAAAACTCTGTATTTTGTCTTCATTTTTGATACGTATTTTGTCTTGATATAGAATTTTCCTTGACAGTTTTTAAAATATTTTAAAAGATAACATTCCATTGTTTTCTTGTTTATATAGATTCTGATAAGAAATGTAGCTATTGTCACTAATGCAAGTCTTTTAAAAAATCTATTTGTTTTACGAAGTATTTCTGGATTTTGTTATTGAAAAATAATAACCTAAAATTTAATGTACTGTGCTTAGATTTTATAAACAGACTTGTATTTGACTTGTGTTTGATATTTTTCTTTTTTCCACTTTTTCTCTTTCGCTCATTAAAAAACCGTATTTTTGGGCGAGTTAATTCTCTGAGCCCCAGTTTCCTCACCTTATAAAATTGGGATATTATCAATGATTCTCACAGTTCTGTTGAGAATATTAAATGCATTCAAGGATGCAAAATGCCTAGAACTTGTAGCCACTCATAGTCTGGTACCATGATACACAGGTATCCTCCTCCTTATCTAGCTTCAGTTCTTCTGATCTTGGGGTTCACATATGGCAGGATATAAGTGGGAGCCCCCAATCTGAGTTCTTCCCAGTGCATGGCAGAAGCTCTGTGTAGACATACTGTCTGCCCTCCACCTGCTCTCCAGGGCCACAGTGCAGCCAGGGCTGGGCCGAACTGGGGAACCCTGAGCAGACCATGAATGGGCACTGTTGCCACTGCTTACCATTCCTGCTCCTGCCAGTAGTTCACATGCTGATTTTAAATAAATCTGATCTTTTACTTACGCAAAGTTGCAAGATCTTTTCATCTGTTATTTTAAATTTTTAAATATGGTTAAAATCCATGAGTTATATTTTACCTAATTTGCATATTTCACTTACTCAGAATGCTCTTCCCTTTAGTTAGACTAAATTATATTCATTTTCCACTCCTCAATAATACAGATTATAAGATTTAAAGTTACAAATTTTCATATTAGAAAAATCTTAGACATAATGTTGGTTGTGGGTGGTGTAGCTTATAATCAACAGTAAAAACTGTTCCTTCCAACAGATCTGATACTTAGAATATACAATACTTAATATTCACATTAAACGATGCTCTTTTTTGTCCCAGCAAGAGAAACTAACTGGGTATGATAGACTTCTTTTTGTACATAATGTTTAGCTTTTCTTAGGAGTTAGTTGAACTTCTATTTTTGGCCTGTAGTTGGCTGTAGGCAGCAGCACCCTGACAGCTGTTTTAACTGTCCCCTCGTTGTGTTGCTGCTCCTTTCCTAGTGGGCCTTTGGAGTGACGCTGTGGGAGCTTATGACTCTGGGCCAGACACCCTATGTGGACATCGACCCCTTTGAAATGGCCGCGTACTTGAAAGACGGTTACCGAATAGCCCAACCAATCAACTGTCCTGATGAACTGTGAGTTTTTCTGAGCTTGAAGACATGACTTTTATTCCATTTACTGTATTCGGATAAAAGAAGAGGAGCAGATTTTCATGTTCAGACAGAGCCTTCCCTTTTGAGAATAATGATTCTTTGGATTTAATTAGACTCTTGTAGAGAACCACCAAGGCAGATTCATTCACTGTTTCATGCATTTGACATTAGTACTTCTAGCATCTTATATTGGTAGTATGTAATCTAAGCACTACAAATTAGTCTGAGAGACTAATGGATATAGCGAGAAAACTTATGAGTTTTGAATACTATGAGTTTTGAATTCATAGTTATGAATACTGTGTTATGAGTTTTGAATTCATAGTTATGAATACTGTGTTATGAGTTTTGAATTCATAGTTACGAATACTATGTTAGTTATTCTATATAGAGTGAGGACCTGACTTTTGTTTATACAGCCTTAAGGACATAGTATGATAGTTGTAAAAAAAAAAAAAACCTCTCATTGTCATCTTGCCTAGCCAGTTGGTATCAACTGATATATAGGGAAGATGTTCTGGGCTAGTGAGCGAGATGGTTGCTTTCTGTTTCCTGCTTTCATTACATAACTAATCTTCCCATATAATGGGAATGGGGGGTGGGCAGGAGGACTGTAGTTCTTAGAACTTAGATAAAATTTCCTCTTCTTCCAATTTTTTTCTCTCAGAACATAAATATAAGATAACATAGGTTATTAATGTGGCTTAGGTATTTACATGAAATCTCTTATCTGCTGAAATCTTTTGATATGCCTTCATGAAGAATTGAAATCCACACATGTAATCCAAATAATTTGTTTTAGCTTCCATTCATTCTAGAACTGTCAGCAACAAAATTGATCCATTTTTAATATATCATCATTTCCATAGCCACATTTAGACAGAAAACATAACTGGCATCAAATTAACCAAAAGGTTAGGAGTACTGTGTCATTACTACCCAAATTTTCCATTTTTGTCTCTCTGCAGATTTGCCGTGATGGCCTGTTGCTGGGCCTTAGATCCGGAGGAGAGGCCCAAGTTTCAGCAGTTGGTACAGTGTCTTACAGAGTTCCATGCAGCCCTGGGAGCCTATGTCTGACTCTTCTCTCAAAATCCCATAGCATCAGGAGGAAGGTGCCTGGCGGGGCTCACCTGGAGCCTGTCATGGACACTTCATGTATATCACAACGCCAGCAGAAGCACATTTGTCTTCCAGAACACCGTGCCTTAGGAATGCTTTAGAATCTGAACTTTTAAAGACAGACTTAATAATGTGGAATATTTTCTAGATATCACTTTTATTAGGTTGAACTGAAAGGGTTTTTGTAAATTTTTTGGCCAAAATTATTTTAAAACATAGTTACTTTGGATTAGGAGTGCATTCTTACAAAATAAATAAACAGTTTTTTTTTTAATTGTTTAGACACAGATATTTGGAATAGCTATCTTAGTGCCAACTGCTTTTTATTTTTTTACTTCAAGGTAATGTAGGTGACTCACCTTTAAAGTTTTTATAATATTATTTTTATCACTACTCTTGGAAATGGTTTGTCTTCAAGATGCAATACTTTTCTTAAGAAAGGAAAACATAGTAAAAAGGTGTCTGGTTTGCCTTGTACAAGAAAAGGTAAGAAGAAAACTTTAAAGCTAGAGGAAAAAAATTGAAAGAATTTTTTTAATACTTATTGGAAACAGACTGCCCTTGCATGGAAAATTGTTTACTTTTTTAGGAAAAGGATTTCTGCTTTCTTATTTTGGGGGGAAACAAGAGCTGAGTTCATTACATCTTAAATTTGGCAGAAATTAGCCTTTCTGTGAGCTAGAAGGGGATTGGGGAAGATCCATAGTAAGCAATGGTGATTTTATTTATTTTTACTCTCTGGAAAAGGAGATAACACAATTCCAGAAAGTGAAATCATGTTTCTAAGGTTAAGATTCCCTTTTATTGCACCTAGAATAGTGCTATGCACAGAGTGGGTGCTTGTATTATTGTGGTTTAAAAAAAAATGTAAGCTGATAAATTTTGTGCTTATCTTCAAGGCTGGCTTAAGTATAAAATTGTTTTTTAAAACACTTGAAAAATTAAAGGATTTGTTTTATATTATGACAGGAGTGAAAATATTGCCCATAATGAATAGTTCTTGCATATATTAAGTCTTTGGACATGCAACAGCTAGATATTCATGTTTTATTTCATGAGTGTCTCAAAGTCCTAACACATTACAGCTGACTCAGCCTCCAGGTTCTAATAAAAAGTTGGAATTATTGTTACAGGAACTATTATGACACTGAAGCATTTCTCCAGACCCAATAAATTAGGGGTATGTGTGTATTTATGCTGAGGTTTAGTTGGCCTAAGGCAGAGGTGAATGGTCCTCCTAAATAGGCTTGCAGGTGTCTGCTACTACTCCATCCTCGTAGGTATGTAAGGGAGAATGCTTGGCAGTGGTGGCTTTTACGGTTTTTAAAGAAGCTTTATTTCAGCAGCTCATCTGGAAAAATATCAATAGCTCACACAGTACGTAAGTAAAATTAGCTCATACAGTACATAAGTAAGTCTCCCCTAAGTAAGCCAAGTGCATGATTTTCTCTGTACCATTTATTAACAATGGTTCTTTGGTTTTATGAAATACTCAGTCCCCTGAATGACTGGGTTTTTGTTTGTTTTGTTTTTTTAAGAGATGAGGTCTCTCTGTCACCCAGGCTGGAGTGCAGTGGCACGATCAAAGCTGACTACAGCCTCAAACTCCTGGGTTCAAGCAATCTCCTACCTCAGGCTCCTGAGTAGCTGGGACTATAAGCACACAACACCACTCCTGGCTAATTTTTTTTTAATTAATTTAAAAAAATTTTTTTTTAGAGATGAGATCTCGCTATGTTGCCAAGGTTGGTCTTGAATTCCTAGTCTCAATCAATCCTCCCACCTCAGCCTCCCAAGTTGCTGGGATTATAAGTGTGAACCACCGTGCCCAGCTCAAATGACTGAAAAAAGTTCCTTTGAACCAATCATAAAATCACAGATGTTTTTGTTCATAACCTGCATTCTTAGAAGATATTCAATCAACAAATACTTACAGCACTTGCTATGTATTATGCTCATGGAGTGGTTCAACTCTACTGTCCCTTCCAACACTGTGCATTCTTTGTTTGTGTTCAAATGAGTGCGTTGTTTAGAAATCACAGTTCTATGTACACGATCCGTTTAAAAAAGTAAATGTTGACTTCTGACTTCTAGTTCCAGTTAGCAGGTAGTAAGAGGTGCTCTCAGTTTGTTGGGATGGTATGGTGCCTTTCATCTTATCTGTTTATGTTTGTAAGTGCTTTTATTTTATGCATGTATTTTTGCTTTGGTAGGTTTTTCTTGCTAAGCTAGTTGGAGTCATTGACATGGGAACGAAAGAGCCACTACAAGATTTCCATGGCTATCCTCTTAAGTGGTTTTGTCATAGATTGTGATTATTACTGAACTTTTACATTTTACTGATTTTGCAGAAAATGCAATTTTTATAGGAAAGCAAATTGACAAAGTACAGACATGATATTATGAGCTGGAACTAGTGACCTAGAGGTCCGTTATATTCTGTTCTTTCTTGTAACACTCCTGTTGTAAGAAAATTTTATTTCTAGATGCAAGGAGGATTAGGTTATTCATTTAATATATCTTTATTGATTGTCCACTGTCTACCCAGCTCTCAGGATATGCAGAGAACAAGACAGATGACATTCCTCCTTTTCTAGATCTTACATTCCAGTTAGGAGAAACAGATAATGAACATAAATACAATTTTGGTACGTGCTGTGATAGAAATAACAGAGTGGCATTACAGTAACTTTAGATATTGTGGTTAGCCAGATTTCTCTGCACAGATGGCTTTGAATTGAGATCTGAATGACGAGAAAAAGCCAGCTGTGAGAAGATCCAGGTAGAAGGGACATAATTGCAGAAGCCTTAAAGCATAAACAAACGGACATTCTCAGCCTTGTCTATCCATTCTCCAGCAAAGAAAAAGGCCAGTGTGACTAAAATGAATTTAGGGAAAGGAGTGGTACCAGGTGAGGTCTGGGAGATGAATAAAGCAGGTCCTTGTGAGCCATGGGACACATTTATATTTTATTCTGATAAAATGGGAATCCATTGAAGAGTTTTTTTAAATAAGGAGTGACATGATCTGATTTGTCATTTTGAAAAGATTATGCCAACTCTTTTTGTCAAGATTGGATTGTAGGAAGGCAAAGGTAGAAGTAATGAGACCCTTTAAGAAGCTGTTGCATAGTCCAGGAAAGAAAGATAGTAATTTTGACCAATGTGGGCAGTGGGGGATATAGAGAGAAGGGGCAGATTAGAGATAATATTTTAAAGGTGTACCAGGACCTGGATCCACTGGATGTTGGCAGTGGGGTGAAAAAGGAAAGGGGCCCTGACTATTAATAGTTGGCTTGGGGCTTGAGTATCTGGTTTTATGGCCAAACTGTATACTGAGATGGGAAAAACTTTAGGAGAAACAGGGTTTTGCATAGGCAGGAGTCAGCAATTGGCTGGAAGCTGTGTTTGGGATGCCAATTGATTGTCTAAGTGGAGACTTTGAATTAATATATGAGAGTCTGCTGCCCAGAGAAAAGGTCTCATTGAACATACAAATGTGGGAGCGTTAACATAGACTGTTTTTAGAGCCCTGGTAGTGGATGATCTGGCCTTAGGAGAGAGTGTATAGATAGAGAGGAGGTCCTAGGGCTGTGTCCTGAACACTCCAACATTTAGTTTCATCCAGTGAAGGAAGAGATAACAAAACAAAGACCCACAAGAAGCAACTTGAGTTGGTAAAAGCAAAAGCAAAAGCAAAAACAGTAAAATGAGGTGTTGTGGGAGCCCAGGGAAGAAAGTGTTTCAGAATGGAGAGAGAAGCCCTGATGGGATTTGGCAATATGGAGATTACTGACCAAAGCATGGGGATTGGAGCAAGTGGAAGTATGGATATAGGTAGGAAGTGGAGGCCCTACTGTGTTCAGCACTGTTGAAAAGTTTTGCTGTGAAGGGAAATGGAGCAATAACAAGAGATCAAAGGGGTTTTGGGGATGGGGGCAGGGAAGAGAGTGTGTTTGTTTTCCAGATGGAGATACAATACCAGAAAATGTTTCACAGGCTAATGGAAATTATCCAGTAAAGGGAGAAAAATCCCTTTGGGGTATTGGGCACTCCTTTTCTTGTCATTTGGTCCACAAGCATGTCTGGCCCCCAGTCTGTTTGGTTGTGGTGAAGGTTGGTTATTATTAGGGTAAAAATGTAAGGATTTGGGAGGGAGATGGTGCACAAAACTTTCACCGTCTCGTTATATGGGAGTCTGCCTCTGTTGAGTTGGCTTCCGTAGAACTTCAGACAGTCACTGCTATAGTGCCCGCCCAGATTGCCTCCGTAGCTGCTTCCCTGGCCTTGGCCCTGAACCCCTCCAGCCAGCCGCTGCCGCCGAGGTTAACACTTCCTAAAACTGAGCTGCTGTCCCTGCTTAAGCCCTTCAGTAGTTTCCCAAAGCCTTCAGGGTAGAGTTCAGAACTCCTAGATGCACAGAGTCTCCACTCATCTCTCCCGTTTCACTGACTTGCTGCTTGCTGCGTGCTGTTTCACGTGTGCTTTCCTTTGCATGTGCTGTTCCTTCTCTTAGAATGTGGTGCTCCACTCCAGTGTGCCTGGGTGCCCAGAAGGCTCTTCTCACACCTTACCCTTCTCTTTTCAGCCTTGTTCCCTGGGTTTGCACTCTGACAAAGGTAAGATGGGGGTTTATTTTTATCACTTAGCTGTGAGTTCCCTGAGGATAGGAACTTGTGTTTTACTCAGATCTGCCTCTCCATTGCTTAAGTGGTGCTTTTAATGACTGGTTGAGTGAAGATATCTAAATTTTCACAAGAAAGCAATTAGGCTTACAAAAAAGAAGTCTTATTCCTTAAAAGCATTGTTTCATGCTTGAAGAGTTTAAGTTTTTGTAATATAAACCAATAAAGCATAAATTAAAAAGTGACGGGTTGTTAGGGAAGACCATATCCTATCCTCAAATTGGCGTAAGTCCTCTCCCACTGTCCCTCCCCTACCTTTTTACTTCATTTTCCTTGCTTTTTCTTTGGTCACAGGAACAATTAGCCTGATTGCAAATTCTGTCTCATACTTCCACAAGGTCAGCTTTATTTGGAGTTATACGTGAAAATAATTATCCCAAATCAAGTAATTCATTGACTCTAGTGGAAGATTGTTTTTTAGGTGTTATTCTTCATTCTTCTTCTTCATTTTTGCCCTTAGTATTTCAGGATAACATTGAACTTAATTCTTTGGGACACACAGATGTCCTGCATAAGTATATTGACTACATGCATTGTATATGTAAGTAAACTATATCAGTGGGCCTCTGTCTTCTCCCTGATAGTGCTGTTCTTTAAGAAATGTAGGCAAACCAGGTCTAGAGGGTTTAATGGGACATGTCTCCTAACCCTTCAAAGACCAGGTATTCTTATTACACTGTTAAAAACTTTTAAAAAAAAAAAAAACAAGAAATAGGAATTGATGATATTTGAAATTATTCCTCTTTGAACAAATAATATGTCATTTGTTCATACTTGGTTTATCAGTATTTCAAAACTAAAACATATTTTAATGATTGATTTGTTTTTAGAGGGGTGAGCATTCCCCTGTGGAGATATCAAAATTGGGAAAACATGTATGGTTTGAAAATAAAATAACTACCCTTAAAGAAAAAGAAATTAAGATTAACTCCATGGTGTCTGAAGGTTACATTTGGAATCAATTTTTTTTACATATTTCTGCATCTACTTTTTTGCCTTTTGCTTCTTGGCTCCAAGAATAAGCATAGGCTGATATTAGATAGGCTTGCATCATTAGGGATCGCATTTACCTGCAAGTGATGGAAATCCAACTATAGTCAATTAACCAACTGCAGGCCTATTTTTCTCCAGTAGCAGATCCAGAGAGAGAAACCAGGGCTGGCGCAGTGATCCCAGGGTGTCATCCATTACCAGTCTCCTCCCTTTTTTCTGCTCTGCCGTTTTTAGCATGCTGTGGTTGTTAAGGACCCCCAGGGCCTAGAGCTTGCTCTAGATAGGAAAATGGGAAAGGGCAGAAGGCAAGAGTCATGAGTTAGCTGAGTCCATTTTGTGAGGAGACTACTAACTTCCTGTAGGATGTGTCCACCATCTTACTAGCCAGAACTGCAGCACATGGGTACTCTTAGCTATTAGGCATGCCAAGAAATTAGATTTTGTTGTTGGGTGTTCTTGCTTTGGTTTGTTGTTTGGCTTTTTTTGAGATGGGATCTTGCTATATTGCCCAGGCTGTTCTCAAACTCCTGAGCTCAAGCGATCCTCCCACCCCAGCTTCCTAAGTAGCTAGGACTACAGGTACAGGCCACCATGCCTGCCTTTGTTGAAGTTTTTTGAACAGCTTTATTGAGATATAATTCACATATTGCTCATTTAAAATGTATAAATGCAGTGAGTTTTAGTATATTCATGCAGTTGTAGAATCATCACCACAATCTAATTCATTTTTTATTACCTCCAAAAGAAACCCCGTACCCATTAGCAGTTACTCCTGATTCCACCCCCAGCCCCAGCTCTAGGCAACCACTAAACTACTTTCTTTCTGTATAGATTTGCCTATTGTGGACCTCTCATATTATAGGGAATCATATAATATGCGGCCTTTTGTGTCTGTCATTTAGTATAAATTTTCAAGGTTCCTTCATGTTATAGCATGTACGAGTACTTCATTCTTTTTTATTTCTGAAAAATATTCCATTGTATGGATATATACTACTCATTCATTAGTTGATGCACATTTAAGGAAATTGAGTTTTTAGTTGATCGTGTTCATGCCCTAAACAAAATTGAGCTTCCATTGGTAAGGAAGGGGGATCGCTGTTGGCAGGCAACTAACAATATCTGCCCCTGTGCAGAAATGGACTGGTATCTGGCCTCCTTCAGTAATATATGTAATGCTTCAAAAGTTCTATCAGGTATGAGAGGAAGTACAGTGATTGTGAAGAATCTTAGTGGATGTAGGAAGTGCCCAGTCAGCTTGGTTTTTAAGTTGGTGAGTACTGCCATTGTTTGAGGAGAAAGCCTGGTAGGAATTACTACCTGACTTTTTAGTCTCCAAGCCTTTGTTCAGTAAACCCTACTACTGTATTTCATTATGATTGCTATTACTCTGGCCCTACTATTTTCCACCAGTTCATAATTCTGCCACCACTTTGTAGATTTGGGCTTGCAAAGGTATTTATGTTCTCAATATTTGGCATGCAGTATCTACCACCAGGTACCTTTTTTCTGTGATCTAATTATCTAGGACCTTTGGAGGTAAGTCAGAGATTTGCTGTATGTCTCTATTGAAAGTCTTACTAAAAGCTTAAAAATTAATGATGTGTCACATGAATTTATTACATTATATGTTATATGCCTTTATTTAGACAATATTTGCATTCATATATTTTTTTAATTTTTGAATTGACACTATTTGGTCACAGTATTACTTAGTATACATCTAAAGACCACTTTAGAAGTTGTGTGCATAACTTAGAGAACAGGATCCTGTGCTGGAGACTCTGGTGGACTTGCGGAGGAATTCTTCTTGGTCCTGGCTCTAGAAAAGCACCAGAGTTAATATTCTGAATAAAGTTCTTCTAGCCTCGACTTGGCTCAAGCCAGAATGGATTTGACTTGACCATAATCTTCTTCATCAGGAAGTGTAACGCTTGATAAGTCTGTGTTTAAGTTTTGGGTTGGAATCTCTAGGCAGCGTCCCTCTGGCCTTCGCTTCCCCCAACTTCCCCAGGAAGACCCACAGATGACTTAGCTTAAAGGAGAAAGGCAGCTTTATTTGACCTGACAGGAATTCTTGGTCAGCTAAGCAGACTCTTGTCTTGTGGTAAGTACTCCCTTAGGGTCCTTCTCACCTCTTCTGGGAAGGCAGGAAAAGGAAGACAGGAGCCTGGCACTGCTGGGCTTTGTGGAAACCTGGACTGGCTCCACACTGCGGAGCTTCCCTTCTCCACCTCCTCTTTGGCACTCTGGGCCTCGCCCAATCTTCAGTGTCTCTTTGTTGCCAGCCTCACCGTCTGGCTCATGTAGCATATGCCCCTCTTATAGGAACTGCATTCTCTTTCCACAGGATGTGAGACACTCCTAGTGCATCTAAACAGTGTAATATGATTTAAAAGTAGATATAAAGATTGTTTTTTCCACAGCCATGTTAGCATAGCATCACATTTTAAAAATGAAAAGAGGGTAACCTAACTTTTATTTTACACATAAGGAACCTGAAGTCAGTATCACTTCCCAGACACAAGATGGAAAATAGGCTCTTTTTTTTCCATGTTGGCATGTTTTATGGGGTAAATGTTCTCCAGGAAGGGGAATTAATTTATTGGAGTAGTCACTAACACTCCAATGGTGGGCATTTTAATATATATCTGTCAAATGGGCAAAAGTCAATTTTATTTATTTATTTTAGATCTGTGGTCAGTTTGGTATTATCAGAACATGATGTTCAAGGCAGCGTGGCAAGAGAGAAGATTCAAGGGGTAAATGGCAGATAAGCCATGACAGCATAACGTATTCGGAAGTTTAGACTTTGTTCTGGAGGTTATGGAAATTCAGTAAAAGCTTTCATCGGGTGGTAATATGATCACATTTGTTTTAGCAATGTTATTGGCAGGTGACTGTTGCTTACTGTGCACCAGGCATTGTGCTAATTACATGCATTATCTTGCTTCATCTTTACGACAGTCAAGTGAAGCAGTACTGTTAATCATTTCCATTTTACAGCTGAGGAAATGGAGGTTGAGATAGTTGCACAGGTAGTCCACAGGGGATGGAGTCTGACCAGAGCACAGAGAGGAGGACACTGTACCATCGGGATGAGAAGAAAGGATTGCAGGGGTGGACAGGATGTGTTATGAGACCCTACTTGATGGTCTCAGCACTTATAAGGACATGAGAGCTGGTATGTTGGTTCAGAGTGAGAGGCTGGGTAGGGACCTCTAAGCATCCTACGAGTTTGAAGCCATAACTGAGGGAAAATTGAAAGGGAGCTCACCAAAAATGAGTAAAAGTGGGATCAGCTGAGGTTGAAGACAGGGACTTTATAGCAGTACTGCCCTGATTTGGTTATGACGTTTTTCTCCATGAATTTGGCTGTAGTAGAATCTGCCGTAACCAACACTGGATTAAATAAGATAAATGTTTATTTCTCTTGTCACCATACAAAGGGAGGAGGGTGGCCAGGACTGGTGGGGCAGCTCATTTTGCAGAGCCATTCAGGGTCCCAGTTCCCTTCCATCTTGTTCTGCCACCCAGTCAGCTGTGTTAATGTGGCTGCATGGCCGGTGCTGGGTCTCCACCACGTCAGTGTTCTAGCTCCTAGAGGAAGACAAGACCAGAAGTGAAAAGCAAATCGTTTCCTTTTAGATAAATGATAGAGAAGTTGTACACATCACTTTTGTTTATATTCCATTGGCAAGAATTTAGGCATCTAGCTGTGAGGACTTTAGAGAAAGGGGTCTAGCTGGGCAGCCATGTTCCTGTCTAGAACTTTGTTACTATGGAAGAAGAGAAGAGGTCTGGGGGAGCAAGCTAGCCGTCTGCCACAGAAGAGAAGGCTGATCGTGGGGTTAATGGAGCACTGGAGTTTTTCTGGACAGGTGTAAGGACAGCAGTGCGAGAGAGTTCAGGGTGTTGGTGACATGTTCAGGTGGCTGGTCATGAGCTCCAGCTGCACAGGGTAGTTAGACCAGGATGTTCATGATCTAGAAGCCTGGAGCCTAAGAGATTGCAGAGTGATTTTGGGACTAAGAGAAAGTGATTGGAATGGGATTAATGGGTTTTGGCTAGAGTCGAGTCTAGGTTGACATGTAGAAGTGGCTTTTCTGGGAGAGGACAACACAGTTGGGGAGGTTGATATGACGAGGTGAAGGTTTCTGGAATTGAGGCAGTCACAGAGCATGTTTCATGTTCCTGCCCAGTGGTCAGACTTCCACTGTAGCACACAGTACCCTTCACCACCTGCCACGTGGCTCTCCTCTATGTACCTTCCTCGCTATTCAATGTGATAAATCAGTTTTCCTTACACACACATCCCTTGTGCCTTCATAGGTATTCTCTCCTCTTCATGTAATGTTGCACTTCCTGTCAGTCTAGGTAACTCTCCCTCACCTATAACCACCACCCCCCATGGGAATGTTCCAATCCCTGGCATCCTCTTTGTTTCTTTGTTTCCAGCTACCAGCCGGCTTCTTCCCCTGCTTATTTTATAGTTGTAGCTTAAGCTTATGTATGGCCAGTTTGGGCCTTTCTAACCCTCCATATATACACAACAGCTGCTGCAACCTGGGAGCCGCTTTGCCTATTTTCATGTCAGATTCTCAGGACAGGCAACTTGATTGACCCCATTCATCACATCTTTTCACACCAGTTCGTAGCTAGCCTGTGGCTTAGCATCATCAGCTGATGAGGTCCCGCACAGAACAGAATGGGCAGGCAGGCCCCTAACCCAGCTTCTCCCCTGCTGGGGTCAGTGCCAGGACTGACCCAGTGAGCACAAGGGAATAGAGCCCTATCGTTGATTTATCTTCCTGCCAGGTTGGGTGTGGGAGGGGTTTTTAGAGAGATGCAGTGCAAGTTGGCTGTTTCTCCTTACCGCTCATGAACAGTAAGTTTATATTGTTCCAAAGGGATTTGATCAGCTGGTTGAGGATTTAGCCATTGGTCTGTCTGTTAAACTAGAACAACTGGGAAGCTCTGCCAGGCCCTGTCCTCAGGCTGGTGGGGCAGTGGGGAGGAGTAGTAGGGTGGCTTGGGGCATAATCAGCCAGTATGGCACAGTGCATGTGGGAGGGGGAGAGGCTCTGACAGTGTGGCCACCCCCAAGGTTCCAGTTCAGAGAGCCTTCCTAAAGGGATTGGTGAAACCTAGAAAGCTTCATCTACAGAGGGATGGCATCTCCAGAGACGTGGTGATCCCCAGAGGGGAAGTGGCTTCCCGCCCTAAGGGGGCACTGCTTGAGCCACTGCCTGTGCAGGATTTGCATGTGTGGTAACTGGACATGCATGGCCATCTGTTCACATGACTGCCATCCCTTCTGTCCTCGTTTGGTTTTATAATTGGCCCCAGTGGTGTGGTGAGAGACTCCAACTCTGAACCTCATACCACCCTGGTCCCAGGGTGCGACTGCAGCTTTGCACACACCTTGGAGTTGAGCCTCATCCTGAGAGTAAGGAAACTACTTGTGGCATCCACTGGAATCAGTCAGCCTTCCACCCACCATCCCGCTCCCTATTTTTATTAAAACTTATTTGTAAACCCATCCTTTTTATCCAAGAATATTTCTTGGGAAGCAAATGCTCTATTTTCCAGAGGTAAAAATCAAAAATGCCTATATTATGGAAAACTGCATCACATTAGGTCAAGGAGGAATTTTCCTTCTCAGGTTGGTGAGAGGGCTCTGGCCAGGCCTCCAGGACCAGACAGCTGAGGTTGCTTCCAGGGCAGGAGCTGGGAGCTGGGAGCTGGGAGGCTGGGCCTGAAGTGGTCCCTCCCACAGCCTCCCAGGACTGGGCACAGACTTTGGCCCTGAGTCTCTCAGGGAAGTCCTCATAAGAAGTGGTCCCTGTCATGCTCCCATCCTGTTGTCTAGAGGCCCTATTCACCTTTCATCCCCTCTCAGGAAAACAGACATCTGCTCTCTTCCCTGAGGTTTCCCAGGCATGGAGAAAACACTCTTAGATGTCACATGTTCACCTAGTACGCATCTTAGTTGGAAGTGTCCGTTCAGAAGACAATCCAGTGCCACTCAGTGTGAGAGACCATCCTTGGTTTCTCTCCTTCTCTTACCTGTACTCAATCCACTGCTTGTCAGTCTGTCTCTGCATCTCCTTCTTCTCTTCACTCCACCACCCCTGTGGTCCAGGCCTCCATCATTCCTGCCTGGACGACTATAGCCCTTCCTAACAGGACTGCCCTCCAGCCGCCTGCTCCAGACGGTGCTCACTGCTGCCTGAGCCATCCTGTGACAGGGGATCCTCCTAAGCAGGGGCTTGTCTAGACCATCACAGGGAGCAAGGATGGACAAATGGAGACCCCCACATGCCTGGGCGGGAATTCCAGAGGGAGTTGCACAAGAAGCATCACCTCCCTCTGGAAGTTGGTGAGAGAGGAGAAAGCCTCAGGAAACAAACCAAGGCCAGGGTAGTTACACCAGGCAGAAGCACTCGCTGGGCTGTGGGGGGTTTGGGGAGAGTTCCCAGAAGAGAAGCTGCCACTAGCTGGGTGGTCGAGCACCTGTAGGCCTTGAGGTCCCCGTGGCTCAGGAAAAAAGGAGGGCTCACCCTGGCATAATCTCATGCTCATTTTCTAAGCAGCAGGCTAGACCAGAGGCCCTCTAGACTTTGTGCAGTGGTCCATCCAGTTGGTATCCCATGTACTGTCCTCACTGTCCTCAACACCCCTACTCTCTGCCCCTGACCCTGCCCTTCCCCTTTAACCCTGTCCTGTCTCAGCTCTAGTCAGTGGCTCCCCTCTCTCTGGAGAGCTCCTGGGATGCCCTCCCTTCCTTCAGAAGAGCATTCTCATCTCACTCTCCCTCCTGTGAATACTACTTCCCCCTCCCGCCCTGGATCTCCCAGACCTTGTTCTACGTGTGGTCTTCTCTACCTGTGATTTTTCCCATCTGTGGTTTTGCTCTCCTGGATCTGCATGTGAACAGGGCCATGAGGTGCCTCCAGCCGCCACTCAGGGTCTCCCCTGAGCTGAGCCCAGTGCCCTCACTGCCCGGGGCTGAGCCCTCTGCTTGCTCCAGGCTCCATAGCCACCAGGTTCAGTGGCCTTTTCTCGTCCTCTTGATCCTGCCGAACAAGTCACCCTGCTTAAAACTCTTCCTTCCTTCGACACTTCTCTCTTGGGTCTTTTCTCACTGTCTGCACAGGCTTCCATCTCTATCCCACTCCTCAAAATGTCGGGGGTTCCTAAGGTTCCTATCCCCGTCTTCTCCCTCCACGTCTGTCGCACAGGAATCCCATCTGTGCTGAGATCCCTGCTCTCCCCCACACCTGGGTCTGTGGTCCCGGACCTTCCGGACATCTCTTACTGGACATTGCCCCCCTGGATGTCATACAGCCACCTCAACCCCAACAGCTAACACTAGACTCATCCTTTTCCTCCTCTCAGCCCTCTACCAGGGCCACCTAGGGGCCACCCTCACTCCTGTGGTTCTTCCTGAGTCATCCAGGGGCAGAAGGTGAGGTCTCTCTGACAGGCTCTCTCCAGCCGCATGACCTCCTGGGAGTGTCTGCAGGGGTGATGGGGCCAGCCTCTCCTCGCTGTTCGCTCCCTCCCCCTAGACTTTGGCAATAACATCCTGTTTGGGCCTCCTGCTCCCATTTTCTTCCCAGTGCTATGCTGGCTGCCATAGTTACCTTCATTTTCCTGTTTTGAATACCAGTCAAGCATTTATTTCAATTCTTAAAAATTGTCATGAGAAATGTTTTCCTTCAACACCATGTGAGCAAAGACGCATGTTTTTTTGCCTATTACATTGTAAGCTCCCCATGCAAAGGACCACTCCACCCTCTCCTCTGCAATTTCCTCCTTTCTTAAATATGATAATTCCTTGGAGTAAGAGAGTAATTTTACTGACCAAAAAAGGTAATCCTACCGCTGCCCACTGAGAAACAGACACCTATGGAATTCATTATTCCAAGAGTTCCTACTGACAAGAAAAAGCCTAAATGTATTCAAAAGGCTTAGAGAAAGGTATGCCAGAAACAGGTCTGGTTTCTAAGGTACACACTCCCAAAAGAAACAGCGAGAGGTGGACTTATCCTTAATGTTGACCTACAGGGTAAGACGGCCATGTGTTGGGAGTTTTTATGTCAGCCCTACTGATGGAGTGCCTTTCCCCCAGATGTGTTTCCGTGGCATTGCACAGGGTCTGGCTCATCATGTCTGTTTATTTATTCAAGCTACGCTTATGCATGTACATGATCCAGCCAGAGTCCCCAGAGTTGCTTTTCTAGTAGTGGTGACAACTTTATCCCATGGCCCTGACCTCTGGACCTAGACTTGAGACCACAGGGTGCCTGCTGGGGTTGGGCCGCAGCCTGTGGCTATGAGCCATTAAGGAAATGACCCGTGACCTTAGACATCACCACCTCTCTGTTCTAATTCACCAACATGGACATCACCTAGAATGTCATTCTGAAGAGTTGACACTGTTGGCTGACCTACCATGAAAGGGAGGCACCAGCAACTGCCAAGGTGATTTCATGACAAACGGCTTTCCCTTACTTTTTCCCACCCCGGGAATTATGTTCCTTGATTTCATTTTTTTTTTAAGTTTAAAAATTTTTTTGCAGTGAAACTAGAAAGTACACAATACCTCTGTTACAAATCTGCTTTCTCATCTAGGCTACCAGGAAGTTGCCTTGAAATTGTTTTTGAAGATCTAAGCAAAATATATTTTTATAACTAGTGTATTGCTACAATTAATATTTGATTCACTTCCTGTTGTCTGGAAGAAAATGCCAAGCTATAGATATAGAATCAGGTCTTATTGTTAAACCCTAACAATAACAGAGAGAGAGAAAATATTTTTTAAGGCTAATATTGCTCCTTTCCTTATCTGCCATGTCTCTTAACCTCTAATATTTTTCCTCTTTTTTACTTTCTATACTGCATGCTGGGTAGCTTTTTCTAACCTACCTTCTGGTTCATCAGTTATTTTTTTCAGCTGTGGCCCTTCTGCTGTTTAATCCACAGCTAGGCTTAAAGTTCAATGTCTACGTTTTTTATTCCTAAAAGTTTTTAAAATTATTATTATCATTATTATTATTATTGAGACAGAGTCTCACTCTGTTGCCCGGGCTAGAGTGAGTGCTGTGGTGTCAGCCCAGCTCACAGCAACCTCAAACTCCTGGGCTCAAGCGATCCTCCTGCCTCAGCCTCCCGAGTAGCTGGGACTACAGGCATACGCCACCATGCCCGGCTAATTTTTTCTATATATATTTTTAGCTCTCCATATAATTTCTTTCTATTTTTAGTAGAGACGGGGTCTTGCCCTTGCTCAGGCTGGTCTTGAACTCCTGAGCTCAAACCATCCTCCCGCCTCGGCCTCCCAGAGTGCTAGGATTGCAGGCGTGAGCCACCACACCAGGCAAAATTATCTTTTTATATAAGTATTTGCTTATGTTTTCTATAGCCCCTATTATTTCTTTAATCATTGTAAACATGCTTTTTAAGTAATCTAGATCTGTTATTTGTATTTCTTGAAGTTCTTGGGAGTCTAAAGCAGCGTGTGCTTCTGCTGACTCATTCATGGTGGTTTCTTTGCTCGTGAGATCCGTAAATTTGGATTATAACCTCATGTTCTCTTTGATCTTATTTATAGAAATCCTGTGGGGCTGGGCTGAGCATGTATGCCTCTGAATAGGTAGGTGGTGTATTTTTTCCCAAGGAGAGCAACCAACCCAATAACACTTTTAATACTAATTTATTAGCTGGTAGCTTCCCCAGACCATGACCACATGGTTGGTATAAATTCAAACACCAGCCCACATGACTACCAGCCTATGACTATTAATTCTTAGGGAAGACTTTTTCTTGACCACCAGAGCTCAAGCCAAAAGAGACATGTTTCCTTGCCCCCTTTGCCAGGGATGCATGATTTTCTTTAGTCCATCCTTCCACTGAGGATATAACTCCTGTTGCAGTGACTTTAACTTCTACTTGCTACTCTGGCCTTTTCCATCCTTGTCCTTCTCAAAACCCTAGTTGATTTCAGCACTTTTCATATCTATTTGGCCTTCTCTTTTCTTCCCACCTTGATCAGCTTTAGTCCCTTAAAATAGTCACTTCATTGCAGATATTCTCAACTCTCTGATGTCTCCATCTGTTTTAAACACTCACCTGACCAAATCCCATCCCTGGTGAACTCAACTGCCTGCCTTCTCTGTACTTGTCAGTATGAGCAGATTAACATCTCTGGAGAAAATTACACATCTAAGCAGCTGGTTTCACTTTTTTCAATGTTTTATATAATTAATATTTATTTAGGTATGCCCACACATTTACCATTTTCATTAGGCAGATTCAATACATGTTGTCTCCATGCTTCTGTCTACAGTGATTTTCCTTCTCTGCCTGACGAACTCCTTCCTATGGCCTTCTTTAGTGCAGGTCTGTTGCTGTTGAATTCTCTCACTTATTCATTGTAAAATGGATCGATTTCTTCCCAATTTTTGAAGATATTTTCACAAAGTATAGATTTCTAATTTGCTATCTATTTGCTTTCATCATTTTGAAGACATCATTCTCACTTTACAGTAAGCAACCTAAGTCTTTCTGTTAAGAAATCAACAGTTTGTCATCTTTTTGGTCCTTTGAAGGTGATGTATCTTTTTTATCTTTCTGCATTTAGGAATTTTTGCTTTATCTTCGTTTTTCACTAGTTTTAGTGTATGCTTAGTTGTGATTCATAGCACTTCTTAGATCTGGCCTGATGTTCATAGTGCTTGGATTCAATGATGTTTTCTTTTTTATTATTATTTTTAAATGACACATAATTATACGTATTTATGGGGTATAGTGTGATATTTCCATACATGTGTATAATGTGTAATGATCAAGTCAGAGTAATTAAGAAATCTACCACTTCAGCGTTTATCAATTCTTTGTGTTGGGTACATTCAAAATCCTCTCTTCTAGCTATTTGAAAATACATAATAAATTGTTAACTCTAGCCACCCTGCAGTGCTATAGAACATTAGAATGTATTCCTCCTCTCTAGCTGTACTTTTGTATCCATTAACCAACCTCTCCCTATCACCCTTCCCCCTAGCCTTCCCAGTAACCACTGTTCTACTCCCTACTTCTATGAGATCAACATTTTTAGCTTCCACGTATGAATTTATGTGCCTGGCTTGTTTCATTTAACATGATGTCTTCCAGGTTCATTCATGTTGCTGTGAATGACAGGATTTTATTTATTTTTTTATGCCTGAATAATATTTCATTGTGTATATATTGTGTGGATTTTCTTTATCTTTTCTGTGGATGGACACTTAGGTTGATTCTGTATCTTGGCTATTGTGAATAGTGCTGCAGTAAACAGTAAGAGTGCAGGTATCTCTTCAACATACTGATTTCCTCTCCTTTGAATAAATACACAGTAGTAGGGTTGCTGGATCATATGGTAGTTCTATTTTTTGTTTTTTGAGGAACCTCCATACTATTTTCCATAATGGCTATACTTATTTACATTCCCACCAACAGTGTATAAGGGTTCCCCTTTCTCCACATACTCACCAGCATTTGTTGTTTTTTATCTTTTTGGTAATAGCCATTCTAACTGGAGTAAGATGATATTTCACTGTGGCTTTGATTTGCATTTCCCTGATGATTAGTGATGTTGAGGATTTTTCATATACCTGTGGGCCATTTGTATGTCTTCTTTTGAGAGATGTGTATTCAGACCATTTACCTATTTTTTTAATTGAATTATTTGTTTTTTTGCTGTTGAGTTCCTTATATGTTCTAAATATTAATCCTGTGTTGGATGAATAATTTACAGATCTTTTCTCCCATTCTGCAGGCTATCTCTTTCCTCTGTGCAGAAGATTCTTTTTTTTTTTGTTTGTTTTTTTTTGTTTTTTTTTTGAGACAGAATCTTGTTCTGTTGCCCCAGCTAGAGT
Source organism: Eulemur rufifrons (assembly GCF_041146395.1). Taxonomy (NCBI): domain Eukaryota; kingdom Metazoa; phylum Chordata; class Mammalia; order Primates; family Lemuridae; genus Eulemur; species Eulemur rufifrons. The sequence continues at coordinate 121,630,004 of NC_090989.1, forward strand.
GCTGTGGCGTCAACCTAGCTCACAGCAACCTCAAACTCCTGGGCTCAAGCGATCCTCCTGCCTCAACCTCCTGAGTACCTGGGATTACAGGTGCACACCACCATGCCCGGCTAATTTTTTCTACTTTTAGCCACCCAGCTATTTTTTGTTTTTTCTATTTTTAGTAGAGACAGGGTCTTGCTCTTGCTCAGGCTAGTCTTGAATTCCTGATCTCAAGTGATCCTCCGGCCTCAGTCTCCCAGAGTGCTAGGATTATAGGCATGAGCCATCGTGCCTGGATTATAGAAGCTTTTTAATTTGATGTAATCCCATTTGTCTATTTTTACTTTTGTTGCATGTATTTTTTAGGTCTTCTCCATAAAATCTTTATCCAAAGTCCTGAAGCATTTCCCCTATGTTTTCTTCTAGTAGTTTTGTAGTTCGGGGTCTTATATTTAAATCTTCAACCCATTTTGTGTTGACTTTGTATATAGTGGAAAATAGGGGTCTAATTTCATTATTCTGTATATAAATACCCAGTTTTCCCAACACCATTTATTACTTATTTAAGACAAGGTCTTGCTCTATCACCCAGGCTGGAGTGCAGTGGCATCATCATAGCTTACTGCAACCTCAAATTCCTGGGCTTAAGCGATCCTCCAGCCTCAGCCTCCCCAAGTAGTTGGGACTACAACTGCATGCCAATGCCAACACACTTTGCTATTTTTTTTTTTTTTTTTTTTGAGACAGGGGTCTTGCTATGTTGCTCAGGCTGGTCTCGAACTCCTGGCCTCAAGTGATCCTCCTGCCTCAGCCTCCCAGAGTGCCACTGCACCTGGCCTCCTTTACCTGCTTTTATTCCTTGCATCTTTCTGTCCTCATTTATTACAAATAATACCAACCTCACAGTGATAAGTTCTCATCATGATTTATACAAAGCTATTATACTCTTCCCTCCTTTCTTTCCTGCCTTCCTGCACTCCCTCCTGCCTTCCATCTTTCCTGTCTTCTTTCCTGCTTGCCTGCCTTCCTGCCTTCCCTCCCTTCCTTTTATTCAACAAACATCACTTCTGGGAGTGATGGTGGATCTCAGAAAATAAGAGCAGATGAGCACAAACAGTGGTCAAGCAGCATGGGCAGGGGTTGGCGGGGGGGACGCCAAACTCAGCATGGGATTGTTAGGAAGGCTTCCCAAGAGCTAAGTTTCGAGGAAGAGTAGAGTTGGCCAGAAGAAGGAGGTTTGGAGGAGTCTTCCAGCCAGAGTGCACGGTGTGGTGTGCACAGTTCTGTAGAGACACCACAGGGCTACACATTCAGGAAATGACCCGCCGTGCCACCTTATTCCCCTTATTTTACATCTCAACCCTTTGAGATACGCACACAGTGCAAGTGGTAATGCCTTTATTTTGCAGATTAGGAAACTGAGGCTCAGAGAATCCATTCCACAAACACTTCTAGAACCCCACTATTTGTCAGGCAGTATAGAAACTGACAGTAAAGAGACCTGGGCCCCTACAGGCTCCTCAAGCTACAGCAGGCCTGAGTGGGGGAGGGGGAGAGGCTTTAACCTTCAGCAGAGTTTGGAGTGTTGATTATTTCATTGGACTGTTCATCTTCATTGCAGGATTTTTGAGACTAGAAGTGACCAAAGGCTTTTTATTCTGGAGTGATTGGAAAGCTGTGGGACCTAATGGAGATTTCATCTAGTGGTAGGAATCAAGGTGTTTTTTGCTTATACCTTCTGTTGTCCCACTTGTTCAAAGTAAGAAGGAAATTAATTACAAGTAGTAAATACCACTGAAAAGTATGCAGTGCTCCGAGGACAAAAAGTGGAAGGATCGCAGCCACCCATGTCAGCACAGAACGTCTGGGGCAGCGTTCTGAGGGGAGGGCCCTGGGGGACTTGTCACGAAGCTGAGTTCACATAGCAGCACTCTGTTCTTTCTTTGGTTGATCCCATGGGTTCACAAAAATAGCCAAGTGTTCTAAATGTGTTTGATTCATACCTTACGTAACACTGAGAAAACATCCGTTGTCCCCTGTGATTATTTTTATTTGGGATGGATTGGGAGCAGTTGTGGAGATGGGGAGCTTGAGGCCTTCTAGCTGCCCTTTGGTACTGAGCCTTCGCCCAGCCTGATCCTGCAGGTAGCAGGTGTGACGGCTCCTGAGCTGGCTGTGGAACTCAGCCACGGGGGGAAGTGGTGAGGGCCTGCTGTGCTGGAGGCCAGGCCGAGGCCTGGAAGGAAGCCGGTGGGGGAAGCGAGCAAACTGATCATGACTCCGCTGGCCTGGGGCCCTGGGCAAGTCCTGTGACCACCCACCCGTCCTCATTGGGAGAATGGATATAGTGGTGCGGATCCTGTGGATTACTGGTAGGATTCAGTGTGGTGCTGTCAAACAGCACTGTCATACTTTTCCTTGAGCAGCCCAAGAACCTAATGGGGTGAACCCTGGAGGTGAGGAGATATGATCCTCAGCATCCCTGGCAAGCTTGAGAATTCTCAGTCTCTTGTTTTGTCTAAATTCAAGGAAGTTTGCTTTTTCTTTACGTTATATCTGTAGTTAACATAAAAATGTTACATTACTCAATTTGTCCCCCTCCCAAATCTTCAAGCAAAAACTGATGTCAAAATTAAAAAGTGCCCTGAGCACAGAGCCGGGGCAGGGCCCTAGGGTGTGGGAAGCCCAGTCCAGGAAGCTGAGTGATGGGAGGGCCTTGCCAAGCCATCAAGCACCACAGGTGTTGCTGACTGTTTTATTCCTGCAACCCAGAAGAGAGAGGGTGTGAGAGTGAGAGACTGGCCAGGTCTTACCTGAGAGGTGGAACAGGTGCCTGGTGGGACTCCCTGGGCAGCATGGCCAAGCATGGTGCGTAGCTCTTCCTCCTGCCCACGCAGGAGGCCCAGCCCTCCCTGGAGCTGACACAACCTCGCCATGCCAGGCCTGCAGAGAAGCATGGCAGTCTCAGCTCCTGGTGATGAGAATGTCACATCTGCCAGCACCAAGCTGCAGCAATGTGCTCCTGTGGGATTAGCAGGCTAGCTCCTCGTGGCCCAGGAGGGCCGAGCTAGGTTCACACTGTGCCAGGCCATGCAGTTCAGCATGAAGGTGTACTTGCCCAGAGGTGTAATGGCTTTATAGGTGAGGTCCTAAGAGTCTCAGACTACCTTCCTCCCAGGCCCTTTGGACTGTGAAGTCTGTGCCCCATGGTGAGACACAGAAGAGGTGCTAGGTGTTCTTGTTTCTTCCCCAGGCAAGTGTCTGAAGACCCTGATGCAAGGGGCCCCTTTCCCCCTCCACATCTTCCTGTAAGCCTCCTGGCTAGAGTCCCAGCTGTGGCAAACTGCAGATTGGAGGGCTGTGGACCACGCGAGCAGAGGGATACCACAGGGGTATGGATGCCAGTGTGAACAACAGTGGGGCTTGAACTGAGACAGAGCCTTGCTCGGCTCCTTGGCATGGTGCTGTAGGTCTCTCTGGGTTTCTTTGTCCTAGCTGTTGTGGCCTCGATGGACCCAGCCACATTCTTCCCACAAGGGGTAAAGACTTTTCCGTCACCATCACTGCTGCTACCACCAGCCACCTGCCCTGACTGGCCTCCACTCCTACAACCTGCCCCACCCCACTGTCACAGTCAGCAACATTGCCTTCTGTACTGTCACCGTTAACAATCACAGTAAGCGTGGAAAGCTCATTAGGTGCTCACGCCACGGGTGGAGAAAGATTTCTCACGCAGAGATTAGGATATATAAAAGTAAAAAGTTTATTTTCCTGAGAAAGAAAGCGAGAGAGAGAAAAGGAGGAAGTGGCCAGGGCGCATGGAGGAAGGAAGGAAGTGCTGGGCAGTTGAAGAAAAGCTGTTTGGAGTTTTTAAAGGGTAAAAATGGCTTTTTTTCCCTCTGCTTCAGCAGACTGATAACAGAAGTGGCCTCGAAGCTGTTGCAGGTGGTCTTTATTTTTTCTCTTTTCTTTGTGAGGCCAGCTTATCTGAGTCCTTGAAATGTGTTTCTGGCAGGAACCGAGGCAGAGAGCTGGAGCAGGGAGTTCACAGCCCTACTGTCAAGGCTGAGAAAGCAAAACTCTTAGAGAGAACGAGTTAGGCCACCGGTGTTTTAATTAAACAAAACAAAGGGGGTAGTTGTGTTGTGAGTTTTCTCTTTAAAAGGGTGATTATGTGCTGTGAGTTTCTCTTACTTTCTATTAGTTTATTTTCCTCTGTTAGATAGATTATTAGTAAAGCCACCTTTCAGTCACCGCTATCCTTTCTGCCAAACCCTCTTCCCTGCCTACACCTGCTACCACCCACTGGCACCCTCGTCACCCTCACCACAGTCATCACTGCCGTCCAGTGCTCAGGACACCCTGTGCTGTGGGAAATGCTCTCCAACTATTGCCTAGGTTAGCTTCGCTCTGCTCTCTTGCCTGTCCTAGGATTCCCTGCCTCCTGTGGGTCTGGTCCCTACCAGGCCCACATTTGTCCCTTGCCTCCAGAAGTAAGAAACCTCTTCCAAGTGTTTAGGTACCTCCCACCCTCTTAAACACATACTTTTAGGAAGAGATAAGAATGTTTCAAATGCATGACAAGATGCCTGTTTGATTGGATTAAAATAAAAAATAACTGGTCCCACTGGTTTCTTTGTATCATAAGTAGATTGCCTCGGCATACCTAAAAGAACCATAACTAGCCCTTCTCTTGTAGTTCAATTGGGAACAATCATCAACTCATCACACGTTTTGAGCAGGACTTTTGCCCAAAGAATGAACTGGTTTTAAGCAATTAATAAAAGGCTACCTTGTTCTACTAGCCTGTGCCTGTGAAGGGCTTATCTCAGGGCCTGGGGCAAAGAAGGAGGGGACCTTCCCCAGTGCCCAGGCCAGGGGAATTTCTACACTCTACATATTGGCTGAATCAAGGGCCCTGGAGAGAACGAGTGGGAGGGAATTTCAGGGCTCTCCACCCCAGCCTTCAGGATGTGGTTTCCAGGAACTAGGCCAGTTTCTTGAAGTGTTGTTTACATTTGAAGCTAGGTTCACGTGGGATAACAGGGCTCTCTACCGTTGAGCAGACTGGCTGTGAGCCAACGAGTGATTATAGCATGGCCTTGCTCTCCCCATCGTAGGTTATCAGTGTGGTTTGTTTAGCACGTCTTCTGTTCTGCAGCTTCACCTTTTCACATTCTGCTATGCATTGGTGATCTTTCCATCTTGATGATCTTGTGAAACTTTTACATTTTAACCAGGTGGGGATATAGTTAGTATCTCATTGTGATCTCTACTGAGGTCAAACACCTTTTTGTCTCTTTTTCTGTCATTTAGATACTCTCTTCTAAATGCCTGTTTGCCTCGTTTGCTCATTTTTTTCTATTTGTCTTTTTATGAATTGTAGGAATTCTTTATACATCAGATGTGCAAGCCCTTTGCCAGTTATATGTATTATAAATATTTTCTGCTACTCTGTGCTTGCCTTTTCATTGCCTTAAGACATCTTTTGATGAACAAATTCCTTTCCTTAATGTAGTCAAATGTATCAACCTTTGCCTTTATGGTGGTGTTTTATGTGCCATATTTTAAAATAAAATCTTTATCCACAGTTACATTCTTCTATATTATCTTCTAAAATCTTTATTGTTTTGTACTTTACATTTGGGTCCATAGTCTACCTGGAATTGATGTTTTATTTATGGTTTGATATAGGAGTTTTGTTTTTAGGGTTTTTTTGTTTGTTTTAAGAGATAGGGTCTTGCTGTGTAGCCAGGCTGGAGTGCAGTGGCCGGATCATAGTTCCCTGCAGCCTCAAACTCCTGGGCTCAAGTGATCCTGCTGCCTCAGCCTCCCAAAGTGCTGGGACTACAGGCACGAGCCACCGTGCCTGGCCCAGAGGTGAGTGGACATTTTAAAGGGAGAGTGAGAGAATGGGGGGCAGGGAGAGGGTAGTAGAGTCAGGGAAGTGAAAAATTATAAAAAGCTTGAAGGAGCAGTTGGTCCGTGTGAAACCCATCTGGGTTTGTTAACTGGCGCTTATTGAAGTTAGACTCCTATCCTCCCTCAGAGGCTGGGAGACAGGCCCTATCTTCAGGTGTTGTTGGAATAATAGTAAATGCTTTTGTCAGCCTTGAATGTTCTCAGGTAGACACTTTAAGGGGTCTAGGGTCATCCTAGGGATATGGCCTTAAACTATTGGAAACTGTCAGTGTTTAGTCCAGGTCTCTATAGGCCAAGGTTGAGGCCTAGTGGAGAAGAGGGTTCAGAGGAGCTTGACTAGAGTTTGGTTGAGGAAAGAATCTTTGTCACCCATGAGCATTCATTCCCCATTCTCCTCTCTTTTCCCACAGACAACCACTAACCTACCTTTTGTCTCTACAGATTTGCCTATTCTGGACATTTCATACAAATGGGATCATGCAGTATGTAACTGACTTCTTTCAATTAGCATAATGCTTTTAAGTTTCATCCATTTTCCAACATGTACCAGTACTTCATTCCTTTTTATAGCTGAATAATATTCCTTTGTATGGATCTACCACATGTTGTTTATCCATTCATCATTCACAGGCCCACTAAAAGAAATTTCATTTTCATATTGTTTATTGCTAGTATATTGAAATACTGTTGATCTTTTCTTTTCTTTTCTTTTCTTTTTTTTTTTTTGTTTTTGAGACAGGGTCGCACTCTGTTGCTCTGGCTAGAGTGCAGGGGTGTCATCATAGCTCACTGCAACCTCAAACCCCTGGGTTCAAGCGATCCTCCTGCCTCAGCCTCCTGAGTAGCTGGGACTACAGGTGTGCCCCACCACGCTGGGCTAATTTTTATATTTTTTGTAGAGATGGAAGTCTTGCACTTGCTCAGGCTGGTCTCAAACTCCTGTCCTCAAGCAATCCTCTCGCCCTGGCCTTCCAAAGTACTGGGATTATAGGAGTGAGCCACTGCACCTGGCCTACCATTGATTTTTATATATTGATCTTATATCTGGCAACCTTGCTAAAGAAATGTAATTGATTTTTTTATATTGTTTGTACCCAGAAAATTTGCTATTTATTAATTCTATTACTTTTTCTACAGATTCTTTTGGATTTTCTATGTAAATAATAGTATTATTTGCAAACAATGACAATCTTGTTTCATCTTTTCCATCAATACTTTTTTCTTTCATTCTTTTTATTGTGGTAAAATATATATAACATAAAATTTACCATCTCACCCAGTTTTAGGTGTACAGTTCAGTGACACATTCACACTGTTGTGCAGGCGGCACCATCATCCACCTCCAGAGCTACTTTCGTCTTGCAAAACTGAAAATCTACACCCATTAAATAATAACGCTCCACCATCCTGTCCTCCCCCCCAGCCCCTGGCAACCACCATTCTACTTTCTGTCTCTATAATTTTGACCACTCTAGGTACCTCATGTAACTGGAATCATGCAGCATTTATCTTTTTGTGACTGGTTTACTCCATTTATCATAATATCCTCAAGGTTCATTCATGTCGTCACATGTGACATGTGACATCTTCCTTTTTAAAACTGAAAAATATGCCATTGTGTATGTATTTACCACATTTCCTTATCTATGCATCTATCTGTATGGTACCTGGGTTGCTTCCATGCTTTAGCTATTCTGAATAAAACCGCTGTGAGCATGGGTGTACACATGTCTTTTCAAGATCCTGCTTTGAGTTCTTTTGGGTTTATACCCAGAAGTGGAACTGCTGCATCATATGGTAATTCTATTTTTAATATTTTGTGGAACTGCCCCAGTGTTTTCCATAGCAGCTGTACCATTTTTCATTCCTACAACAATGCACAAAGGTTCCAATTTCTCCACATCTTTGCCAATACCTATTTTCTGTTTTTGTTGTTGTTGTTTGGGTTTTTTAATAATAGCCATTCTAACGGGTATGAGGTCCATTCAATACATTTTTGTTCTCTGTTGTCTTTGAGTTTTCCTGGAGATTCCTTTTTAAGTAGAGCCTGACGTTTCTTTTCAGCTGTAATCCCCTGTTACTGTAGAGGAGCCCTGCTAATGTGGTGTAAGGTGTGGGAGAGGGAGAGCATTCTGTATTCCTGTGTTTGGGTCTCAGTCTTTTAGTGGGCGTGTGCTCCTAGGCTGTGACCCTCACAAGTGCTTCTCAGCCTCCCCTCCCCTTGAGATGACACAAGAAAGCTAGAGGGGGTCTGGAGTTGGGAATTTCTCTTACTCTACATCAGTTAAGACTCTGGTAAAACCCATTTGGTCAGGCTCTTGTAAAACAGTTTCCTTTGAGGTCAGGCCTTTATTGATGAGAACTGAATGCCCTGGGTGTATTTCAAAAAGGTTATTTTACCTCTCTCTTTGCCTGAAACATGAGGTGATTTTTCTCTGATCTTCACCCTGAGAACCTGGAGATAAAACTCACAAAGGTGTGGACCACCCCCCCCCCCAAGGCTAGGCCCATGGGAGTTTCTCTCTCCCAAGCCAGTCTGTAATCTGTCTCCAGCTATTAGTCAATTACCCTTTAAGGATTCCTTAAAGGCTCTGGCTGCACCTTCTCCTTCTAGTAAATTCTTATTCTGTATTTGCCTGTTTCTCCAGTTTTGGGGGTGTCAGATTGCCCTGTGACCACAATTTCTGTGATGCATCTAAGAAGAGTTGTTGATTTTCAGTTTGTTCAGCACTTTTTTTTCTTGTGAGATTAGGAGTGATGACTTCCAAACTCTTTACATGTCAGTCCAGAAACTGAAAGGGTACATTTTTTATAGATTTTTCTTGCCTTACCATGCTGGCTAGAATCTCCCATCCAGTGCTGAACAGAAGTGGTGGGAGCAGGCATTCTTGTTTTCTTTCTGATCTCAGAGAGAAATCTGTGAACATTTCATCATTAAGATGATGTCTACTGTAGGTTTTGCAAGGATAACCACTATCAGATAAAGAAAGTTTCCTTCAATTTTTAGTTTGCTAAGAGGTTTCTTATTTTAAAGCAATAGATACTGAATTGTACTACATGCACACCTATTGAAACGATGATATGATTTTTCTTTTTAATCTGTTATATAACAAATTAATGGATCGATTAATTTTCTAAAACTATGTCAATCTTGTGTTCTGTGAATGAATGCAACTTGGTCATGATATATTATTGTTTTTATATATTACTGAATTTGATGTGGTAGAATCTTTAAAAGGATTTTTGTATCTATGTTCATGAGTGATAGCAGTCTCCGATTTCTTGTTCTTACATGGTCATGTGTCACTTAATGAAGGAGATACATTCTGAGAAATGTGTCATTGGGTGATTTCGTTGTTGTGTGCACGTCATAGAGTGTACTTACACAAACCTAGATGGTATAGCCTAATATTGCTCCAAGGCCACAAACCTATACAAAATGTTACTCTACTGGATACTGTAGGCAATCGTAACACAATGGTGTTTGTGTATCTAAATATAGAAAAGGTGATGCATTGGTGATGCATTGTTCTGTGATGTTATGAAAGCCACCGTGTCACGAGAAGGTAGGAATTTTTCAACTGTTACAATCTTATGGGACAACTATTGTGCATGTGGTCTGTCATTGACCTCAGCATCGTTAGGTGGCATATGACTTCCTTTGTCAGAGTATGGTGTGAGGGTTATGAGACCAACCCCCAAGAAGGAAAAACGAGTTGGGGGTATTTCTTCTTTTTCTTTCCTCTGGAAGAGTTCATGAAGGATTGAAATCATTTATTTCTTGATTAATTGTGGATACTGTTGAAGCAATTTAGGTCTAGAGTTTTCTTTGGGGCAAGATCTTTGATTACTGATTCAGTTTCTTAGAGGCCATAGGACTGTTCTAGTTTTCTGTTTCTCCTTGAGTTATATTTTTTTCTAGGAACTTCTCTGTAACATACAAAGTTTCAAATTTACATAACATTTTTAATAAATTTATTATATTTTAATGACTATTGCATTAATAGTTATTTCATCCTTTTTATTCACAATGTTGAGTACTTGTGCCTTCTCCTATTTTTTCTGATGGGTCTTAGCAAAGTTCATCAGTTTTAAAAATCTTTCAAATATTAAACTTCTAGCTGTGCTGATCCTCTCTTGCATCCTTTTTTCTATTTCATAAATTCTTTTATTAATTTGCATTTATTTGCATTTTCTACATTCAAAATGTTTATTTTCATATTTTCAGTCTTTTTCTTTCCTACTGTATCTATTGTAGTCATTACCTTTTTTTTTTTTTTTTTTTTTTAAGAGACAGGGACTTCCTCTGTCACCTAGGCTGGAGCACATGTGTGCAGTGGCATGATCATAGCTCACTGCAGCCTTCGAATTTCTGGGCTCAAGCAATCATCCCACCTCAGCCTTGAAAGTAGCTAAGGCTTATAGGCATGCACCACCATGTCCAGCAAATTTTTAAGATCTTTTTTGTAGAGATTGGGGGTGGGGGGGATCTCACTATGTTTCCCAGGCTGGTCTCAAACTCTAGGCCTAAAGCCATTGTCCTGCCTCAGCCTCCTAAAGTGCTGGGATTACAGGTGTGAGTCACCACACCCGGCCTGCCTTTTCTTCTAAATGTTGCTTCACCTGAATCCCATGAGTTTTGCTATTTACCATTTTAATTACTATGTAGTTCAAAATAGTTTCTAATTTCCATTATGATTCATTAACTTATTCATATTTAGAAGTGCATTCATTAATATCCAAATAGACAAAAAATCTCTAGTTATATTTTGTTAACAATTTCTAGAATAATTGCATAGAGATCAGTGACCATGCTCTGTGTGTTTTCATTCTTTTGAAATGTGTTAAAAGTTGTTCTATGGCTTAATGGTAGATTTTTGTAAAAAGAATATGTCTGCAATTGTTGGTTACAACAGAATATGTCCCTACGTCAAGTTTGTTGATCGCATTGGTCAAATCAGCTCAAAAATACTGCTGATTTTAGTGTGCTTGTCCTGTTAGTTACAGATAGATGTACGTAAAAAACTGGCTAAACCAGTTTTCTTTTAGTTAATATTTACTTGATATATTTTCTTCCTTTTTACTTCAGTCTTCCTACGTCTTTATAATACATCACTTGTAAATACCATCAGCTGTGTTGTTTTGTTTTCAGTTTACAGTATGATAATTAATTACTAGTGTATTTCAATTTAATCCATAATCTATATGCTTACTATTTGTCTCATATTTCTTTCTCTTTTTTTCCTTATTTTTGACTAGGTATATGTTTTGGTAATTTCATTTCCCCTCAACTAGCTTCTAAGTCATACACTTTTTACCCAGGAAATTATACTCATCTTTGATTTGCCAAACATTAATGTTAATACCTTCACCCACTTCCTGAACAATGAAATGACCTTAGAACCCTTTAATCCCATGTATTCTTTCCCCACTGTTATCAAATACAGTCTGTTCCATTATGTAATATGTTTCTTTCATGAGAGTTAGTTCATACATTATTGATAAACAATGATGTCAGTATAACTCATAAATTCTGCTGGTTTGTGTATGATTTTCCCCAGCACATTAGTGTTTTGAATCCATGAGAGGTAAGCTTTCTTATAATTAAAGGCAAAGCCTTAGTGATATGTGAAGACCTTTAGAAAAAAAGATAAAATTCCTTTAGAAGTGCCTAACTTTAGTGCAAGATGACATTAGTTTAGTGGCTTCAAGGACCTCTATCATTTTTGGTAACTTTAAGGTACCTGAGTAAGCTGAGAGTACAGATGAAGAAGTCGCAGAGACATTTCCTTGTGTGTTAAAATAACATTTTGATTGATGAAGGCATCTCCTGAATTGTATTGTTTTAAATTTGTTTTTATTTTTTAAGTTAACATATGGAAAATTGACCTTTTTTTGGTGAATAGTTCTATGAATTTTGGCACATGTATAGATTTTGTAACCACTGTCACAATCAGGACATGGAACAGTTATTTTCTTTCAGCTCTTTCAAAGTGGTGTTCTATTTCCTTCTGGCCCCTTTGGTTTCTGATGAGAAACCCAGTCATTTGATTCTTTTATTTACCTGTAAAAATGATGCATCCTTTTTTTTTTTTTAAAGGACATAACTATTTATTTCCATTTATATAATTTACAATAAGCAATCACAATTACAAAAATTTTTTAAATGCAAAAAAGTAAATAGCAAGCATAGAAGGTTTAGCAAAATAATGTGAATTAGATATATTGAATAGTTTTTGTAAGATTATTTCCAAAAAAGTATTTACCCTGAAGTTTCAAAAGTTCCCCCAATCAGAACTATTCATCATTGATTCTTTTTTTTTTTTTAATTTCATCTTATTATGGGGGATATAGAATTTCAGGTTACATACGTTGCCCATGTACCGCCTTTCCCCCCAAGTCAAAGCTCCAGGCGTGTCTGTTCCCCAGATAGTGCGTGTTGCACCCATCATGTAGGTATATATCCCTCCCCTCCCCACCCCCCCTCCCCGAGTCAGCACCTTCAAGCGTGACCATTCCCCAAACGGTGCGCAATGCACTCATTGTGTAGGCATATACCCATCCCCTCCCCCACCCCCTACGTCAGTCTGATATCCGATTGGTGTCGTTCCCAGATATGTATTTAGGTGATGTTCAGGGAAACCAATTTTCTGGTGAGTACATGTGATGCTTGTTTTTCCATTCTTGGGATACTTCACTTAATATAATGGGTTCCAACTCTCTCCAGGAGAACCATAGAGATGTCATATCTTCGTTATTTCTTATAACTGAGTAATATTCCATGGTATACATATACCACAGTTTACTAATCCTTTTTTTTTTCTTTTTTGCTGCCTGCTTTCAAGACTTTTTCTTTATCTTTAGCTATTTGCAGTTTGATTATGAGGTTTCTGACGCAGATTTCTTTGGATTTGTTTTCTGTGGGATTCGCTGAGCTTCTTGAATCTTTCACCAAGTTTGGGAAGATTTCAGCCTTTTTTCTTCACATACTTTTTTCTGCACTACACTTTTTCTCTTCTGCAACTATGATGATACAAATGTTTGGCCATTTGGTATTATTTCACAGACCTCTTAGGTTCTGTTCTTTTTTTTCCTATTTTTTTTTTTTCAGTGTTTTCTCTCTGTTCTTCAGGTTGAATAATTTCTACTGATCTATCTTCAAGTTCACTGCTTTTCCCTCTGTCATCTCCATTCTGTTACTAAGCCCATTCAGTGAGGTTTTTATATTGCTTATTGTATTATTTAGGTCTAAAATTTCTATGGGGTTCTTCTTTATATCTTTTATTTCTTTGTTGAGAAACAAAGAAATTTCTTTCCATTCCTTTCAAGTGTTCATCCTTACTTTTATAGTATTTTATAATAGCTATTTTAAGGTATTTGTCAGATAATCTGAATATTTATGTCATATTGATGTTGGCATTTGTTGACCGCCTTTTCCCATGAGAGTTGAGATTTTCTTAGTTTTTTGTATTTTAATAATTTTGAATTGTGTGTGTCCTGGCTGTTTTGAATATCATTATGTTAGGAGATTCTGAGTCTTATTTAAATTCTCTGGCAAATGTTGATATTTTGCTTTTTAGAGGCAACCAATTCAATTGGGTTCAGGCTGCAAATTCTGGCCAGGCTTCTGTGGTTGGTGGTTTTAAATGAGCTCTATTTTCAAAAGCTTTGTAGTGCTGTTCAGATCTGTCTTGCATGTATGCCACCCAGTGGGCAGTCTGGGTCCTGGGAAGTAGTCTGTTTCTTAATTTAGGTCTCAGATTCTTTGGTGTGCTTTTTAGGATCAAATCCATGCATGCATAGTTAGAGGTGAGCACAGAATTTCATAAACAACATTATGGGGTTGATTTCTCAGTTCCTACCTCTTTGCAGTCTCCTTCCTACTTTCCCTTTCCCTGGGACCTCCCATTTTGGTTCTCTGTCTAGGCAATGAACACTAGGGCTTTAGTTACCCTACTTTCCACAACTGCACCCAAATCTTAGGCCAAGTGGCAGAAAGACAGAAAGATAACAGCAACAGGAGTTTGCCTCACTCTCTTGGGGCACTTTTGGGACCATAGATACTCTGATAAAAGAGTAAGGTTCTTCTCCTTCAAAGTTTTAGGCCCACCTGAATATCCTTTCCTAGAAATTGCCTGTTCATAGCCTTTGACTATTTTTCTCTTGGGTGACTTACCTCTTTTGTCTCTTTTTTCACTGTAGTTTATTACATATTCTGGATACATAGTTGTTCTTACTATGCAAATATTCTCACTCAGTCTGTCATTAGTATTTTCTACTTTAGTTTTGATATGGTCTGATTAACTATGTGACCATAATTTATGGTTAAATTTATCAGTTTTTTCCTTTTGTAATTTTTGCGTTATGCCTTTAAAACTCCTCCTTCTCTGCCAATTATAAAAACAGCCTAAATTTTCTCCCAGTAATTCTTTTTTAATTTTTATCATTTTGGAGACAGGATCTCACTCTGCCACCCAGGCTGAAGTGCAGTGGTGTCATCATAGCTCACTGTAACCTCCAGCTCCTGCGCTCAAGCAGTTCTCCTGTCTCAGCCTTCCAAGCAGCTGGGACTACAGGTGTGTGCCACCACACCAGGCTAATTTTTAAAATTTTTTGTAGAGTGGGTCTCGCTTTATTGTCCAGGCTGGTCTTGAACTCCTGGCCTCAAGTCTCCTGGTACTTTTATAGATTTGTTTGTTTCCTTTATATTTAGCTTTTTAATCCACCCACAATTTATATTTGTAAAGGGAAAAGGTAAGTTTATTGTTTCTCACTTCTACAGTAGATAGCTATTTGTCCCCAAATCATTGATTGAATATACCATCCTTTTAAAAACTCATTTGCAATGCCACTTTTAATATACTCAATTCCTATAAATGTATGGGTTTTATTCTGGATTTGGTTTAATTATCTACTTATTTATACCTGAATCAATGCTACGTAGTTATAACTATAGGTTAATAGCATGCTTTTTTTACATTATAGGATATATTCCTCCCTTATTGCTTTTTTCTTTTCTTTTCAAATTTTCCTGGCTATTCTTGCACATTTTCTCTTTCAGATTAATTTTGGAATTTCATAAAATTTCTTTAAACATTCCTACTGTAATTGTGGTTAATAATTAGGTTTTGAGATTGACATGTTAACAGAGTCATCCTATTCAGTATCATAGTATATTTTCCCATTATAATGAATTTTTTATGTCCAAAATTTTATAGCTTACTTCATTCAGGTCCTTAACAATTCTATATTTTATTATTATATTATACTAATACATTATGAACCTAGAAATAGAAGTTTTGTAGCTTTTTGAAAAACTGAGTAGGGATTGTTCTATTATAGTTCTAAAATTGTTTTTGCTGATATAAAAGAAAATCACTGACATCTTTTTTATTCAGTATTAGGCTTCCTTGCTATACTTTTACTTGTTCTGACAATTTATCAGTTGGTTTTATGGAATTTTTTATGTATATGATTATATTGCCAACAAATAACAGACAATCTTGTCTGTTCATATTTTGTGTGAGTTTGTATGTTACTTCTTTTTTTATCTCTTGGCAAAAGCCTCTAGGACAATCAATATTAGCAATGATAACTTTCATTCTTGCCTTGTTCCTTACATTATATAGGAGCACTTCCAGTGTTTCACCACTTACTGTAATGTCTCCTGTAGCTTTCTGTGAAATGCTTTTTTTTGTCAATTTAATCATTCTTAATATATAATAAAGCATCCATCAAAAACAGATTTGAATATTTAAAATGAGTTTACATCACATCTGTTGAGAAAAGCCTCTTTCTTCTTTAATCTCTCAATATAATGAGTTTATTTTGAAATTATTTAATTTTGAATCACCTATGCATTTCTGAGGTAACTCTATTTGGTCATAAAGTATTTTTCTTTTAATATAATCTGGGATTTTATTTTCTAATCATTAAAAAAATTAAACCTGAGTTTATGAATGCACTAACTTATTGTGCTCATTCTGTTGTACTACACTTGCTATATTTGGTTTCAGGGTTATATAGACTGAGCATCCCAAATCTGAAAATCTGAAATCTGAAATTTTGATCAGTTTTGATAATTATATATACTTGTGTAATTATCACTCAAAATATTTTCCAAGAAACTCATCCATATATTGAAGTTTTCACATTGATTTGGATATATGATTGTACTTAGAATACTTTTATAATTTAAAAATTCCTCTTCAGAAATTATGTCCCATTTCTTGTCCTTAATATTGTTTTTTAAATTCTTTTCTCATTTCTTTCCTTGATCAGAGTTGCCAAAGATTTGTCTTTTTTATTAGTCTTTTCAAATAACCAGTTTTTAGTTTTATTGATCATTTTTGTTTTTAAACTTTTTCTTTTTAATTAGTTTCTGCTTTTATTGACTTTAATATGCCTCTGTTATTATCTTAATGTTTATACTGTCCTTTCTTTTTTAGCTTATTGAGTTTAGAGCCTAGTTCATTAATTTTCAAACTTTCTTTCTAATAAGTACATTTAAGGATATAAATTTTCCTCTGAGTGTGCATTTGGCTGCAAATCATAGGTTTTGAAATGTAGTGCTCTCATTTTTATTCATTTCTAAATAGTTTTAATAAATTGCAGCAAAAAACACATAACATAAAATTTATCATCTTAACCATTTCAAATGTACAGTTCAGTGGTGTTAAGTATTCTCACATTGTTGTGAAACAGGTCTCCAGAACTTTTTCATCTTTCAAAGCTGAAACTCTGTACCCATTAAACAACTCTCCTTTTCCTTCTGTCCACAGCCCCAGGTAACCACCATTCTATTCTCTTTTTCTCTGAATTGGACTACGTTAGGTACCTCCTATAAATAGAATCATAGAGAATTTGTCTTTTTGTGACTGGCTTATTCCACTTAGCATAATGTCCTCAAGGTTCATCCATGTTTTAGCATGTGTCAGAATTTTCTTCTTTTTAAAGGCTGAATAACACTATATGTGTGTACCACATTTGTTTATCAGTTCATTCGTTGATGGACATTGGGTTGCTTCCATCTCTTGACTATTATGAATGGTGCTGGTGTGAACATGAGTATGCAAATATCTCTTTGAGCCTATGCTTTCAATTCCTTTGGACATATACCCAGAAGTGGGATTGCTAAACATGTGGTAATTCTATTTTTAATATTTTGAGGAACTCCCGTACTGTTTTCCATAATGGTTACACCAGTTTATAATCCCACCAACAGTGCACAAGTGTTTCAGTTTCTCTGCACCCTCACCAAAATTTATTTTCTGTGTTTTTGATAGTTGCCATCCTAATGAGTATGAGGTGATATCTCATTGTGTTTGGATTTATATTTCATTTTTAACTTTAAAATACTTATTTGTCAAATAAAGATTGGCTGTATTCAAGGTATATAATATGATGATATGTATACGTTGTATAATGATTACCGCAGTCAAATTAATTAACACATCCATTACCATGCATGTTGTACATTAGATCCCCAGAACTTGTTCATCTTATAGCTGAATGGTTGTACTCTTTGACCAACATCTCCTCATATCCCCTGCACCCCCGCCCCTGGTAACCACTGTCCTAGTTTCTTTTTCTGTGAGTTTGATATCTTTACATTTCACATATGCTATGATTTGGATGTGATTTGTCTCCAAAACTTATGTTGAAATTGATTTGCAATATGGAAATATTGGGAGGTGAGGTAGGACCTAGTCAGGGGTACTTTGGTCATGGGGCAGTTAATAGATTAATGTATTTTCTTGGGAGTGAGTTCTTGCCCTTGTGGGACTGGATTAGTTACCTCAAGCGTGAGTTGTTCCTTCTTGTGTTTGGTTTCTTTGTACATACACACTTCCCCTTCTGTTTTCTGCCATGAGTTGAAGCAGCATGAGACTTTCATCACATGGGCTGCCCAACTTGGGCTTTCCAGCCACAGAATTGTGAACCAAATAAACCTCTTTTCTTTGTAAATTACCCAGTCTCAGGTATTCTGTTATAGCATCACAAAACAGACTAAGAAAACACATAAATAAGATCATACAGTATTTGTCTTTTTGGTTTGGCTTATTTCACTTAGCATAATGTCTTCCAGTTTCATCCATGTTGTTGCATATTACATGATTGCCTTCTTTTTTATGGCTGAATGATATTCCATTTTATGTAAGTGTCACAATTTCTTTATCCATTCATCTGTTGATGGACACTTAGGTTGTTTCCATATCTTGGCTGTTGCAAATAATACCGCAAACATGGGGGTGCAGATACCTCTTCAAGATCCTGATTTCATTTCCTTTGGATATGTACCCAGAAGTGGGATTGCTAGATTGTGTGGCAGTTCTATTTTTAATTTTTTTAGGAACCTCCGTACTGTTTTCCTTAATGGCTATATCATTTTACATTTCCACCAACAGTGTACAAGGGTTCCAATTTCTCCATGCCTTCACTTTCAGTCTTTATATCCTTCAGGCTGAACTGGATCTCTTATAGGCAGCACATTGTTGGATCTTGTTGTTTTTGTAAAAATCCATTTAGCCATTCTGTGTCTTTTGATTGGAGAATTTAATCTATTTACATTTTAAGAAATTATTGCTGTGTAAGGACTTACTATTGACATTTTATTGTTGAAACTTTCACCTTTTCACTTAAAGGAAGTACTTTATGGCTTCTCTTTGTCATATCCAAATTGCCGGCATCGCTTTAATAGAGAAAGGGTCTCACTGTGTTGCAGGTCTTAAACTGCTGGCCTCAGGTGATGGTCCCACCTCAGCCTTCCAAAGTGCTGGGCTTACAGATGTGAGTCATCACGCCTGGCTCTCTTTCAGCAACGTTTTGTAATTTTCAGCGTACCAGTCTTTCTCCTCCTTGGTAGGTTTATTTCTAAGTATTTTATTCTTTTTGATGCCATTATAAATGGAATTGTTTTCTTAATCTCCTTTTTGGATTGTTCATTATTAGTGTACAGAAATACAACTGATTTTTGTATGCTGATTTTGTATCCTGCAACTTTGCTGGATTATTTTATTAATTCTAGCAGGTTTTTTTGTGGATTCTTTAAGGTTTTCTATATATAAAATCATGTCATCTGCAAACAGAGACAATTTAACTTCTTCCTTTCCAATTTGGATGCCTTTTATTTCTTTTTCTTGTTTAATTGATTAGTGAATATGGCATATGTGTTTCTTGTTCTAGGAACTTTTGGAGATTTCCTTTGTGGCCTATTACATGGTATGTTTTTGTGAAGGTTCTATGTGCATTCTGTTTTTTAGAATACAGAAAGTCCTAACTTTATCTTTTATATTGAGCTTCTTAATTTTGCTTTTTAAATTCTCTATATTATAACTTCTTATTTTAAATCACATGATCTGCCAATTTCTGAGAGAAATGTGAGAGAAACTGATGAATATTTCTGGAAGTCGGATGTTTCCATGATAACAGATATGCAAATTTAGCCTTTTCTATCTGCCAGTTTTTATTTCATGTATTCCAAAACATGTTTGGCGCATAAACGTTTATGACTGCCATGTTTTCTTATTAATAAGCACTGTAATCTTTTTATTATACTTATCAAATTTCCTTCTCTGTCTCAGTTTATGATTTTTGCTTTGAATTCTGTTTTGACTGGTACTAATACCGCTATACCTGCTTTCTTACTGGCATTTGTGTGCTATATCTTTACCTATCATTTTAGTTTAAAACTTCCTGCACTGCTTTAGTATGCTAAAAACAATGTAATTTTCATTTTTAAAAATATAACCCAACAGCCTTTTGACAATAGGTAAATTTATCCTAGTTACATTTATCATGATTATTGATACCTCATCACAGTTGCTGATGCCTACCAGCCAAAGACGATCAGAAACATACCTGTGATCAAACAAAAATTGGTTCATTATGCTTGTTGCAACAAGAGCAACACCCCAAAGTGCCCCATGGTGTGTTGCGACAAAGACCAACAGTTTTTGTTCAACTAGAGCTATGTTCCTGGTAGACTTTGACTTGTGGACATCGACACAATAAAGCAAGCTGGCGCTCTCTCGCTCTGTTTCTCTTTTTCTCTGGCTCTTTCTATCTCTAGCTCTTTCCTAAATACATGCTGTCCCTCCAATGTGTCTTGCTACCTAGCCATCTTGGGCCTTTGTTTTCATTTCTTTTTCTCTACCCTCATAACTGTTTATGTCTCCCTGTCTCTGTTACACACACACACACACACACACACACACACACGCACACACCCCTTACCTTGACTCTGCCACATTTAGTTAAGCCAGATTTACTGACCAGAATAATGTCTGCGGCCCTGTGAGCCTGGGAATGAGGGCTGCGGAGGAGGAATGGTAGATAGAGCCTTGGCTGAGCAAAGCTGTTTCAAGAGTTTTCCTATTCTGTCAGTAATAAATGATCACAACAAATGCCATCTCCCATCCTGATTGTTCTTGACAGTTGATGACCCTGTGACAGTATGGGCTTAATCATACTCTTATTGCTTAGATTTGATTAATCTGTATAGTCAGGATCAAAATAGTACAGTTTGTACTTTCTTTTCTATCTCCATTTCCTTTTACAACAAAGGACCTGTATGCCACAGAACCAACACCTTCACATCTGGTCTTTGGAACAACATTTGCATGTTAGCTAATCAGACAGTTGGGTTGGAAAGGAGTGGGTGGAGACTGCGGAAGATGAGACTGGGGCCTTAGATCAGAAACCAGCATTGGATGGCTTTATTAAACTCCGCTGCTCATAGTCTAATCATAAAAAATGCCTTCCACCTACACTGTACGCTCATGGGTACTATCGCTTTTACTTACTGAAATGACCCTGTGAGGTAGACAGGGCAAACATCAATGTATCCACTTTATCAATCAGGTAATTAGAGTTGTGATTGGATGCATGCCTTGTTCATTCACTGCTGCATGGACCTGTGTCTGGTTGCACACCAAGCCTTGGGGATTGGGGTGGGTTAAACATGCTGTCTGGGGGACCAGCTGTGGTGAGGGAGGCAGATTGTTGATGATCCACCAGGTGATACAAGCATAATCACAGGACAGATGATGTTGGAAGTAGGGGATGATGGTGGGGATAGGATGGTGGGCAGGTAACCAAGTCCCAGGTATTCCTGGGGGATCAGGGAAGACTGTATATGAGGCCTTACAGGGTGAGGTGGTGTTACAGGACAAACGGAGGATGGGGCAGGAGGGCATTTTAGGCCGAGGGTACAGCAAATGTGCAGTGGAGCAGAGCAGAGCTGGATCCAGGTGCTCACAGGCAGCAGTGGGAGGCAAGGCAGAGCAACTGAGGCCATGCAGCTGGTGAGCAACAACTGGTGCTGGGGCTCTGGACATCTGTCCCCATTCCCCTGGCTGGTGCACCTTCTACATGCTGTGCCACCTTCTCATCTCCATCATTGAGTATGGTCACAAAGATGCCCAGTGTGCTCCTCACTCACTCAGCAGCCCTCCATTTCCATTTGCTGTGCTCCCTCCCCCAGTCCTGGTACGCTTCCCTAGTTCTGGGTCTAGTCCTACCTCTAGACATTTTGCTTTGTTATCCAATAAAGTCCTTTGGATTATTTAAGCCAGATGAATCAGGCTTTTTTTGTTTTGTTTTGTTTTGTTTTGTCATTTGCAACCAAAAGAATCCTGAGGAACCACAGGACAAGTACCTGATACACCTCAGTGCAAGGCCTTTGCGAAAAAAATGTTGGAGGAGGTGGTTTAGGCCTCAAGGTCCAAGTGAATCTAAGCTATCTGGTCATGCAGAGCAGGCCCAGATAACGCCCCAGCCCCACTGCAGGTGTGGAGGAGGTGAAACAGAAAGAAAGTTATGGCCAGACCCACCCCGAGCAGAGAAGTGGTACCACGGTTGCACAGGGACATGGAGAAACAGAGTGCAGCCAAAGCTGATCTGGAAGGCTAATAAATAGTCTGAATTCTGACCAATCAGATTGGCAAGTCTGTCTCTTTTTGAGGACCTAATAATTAGGGAGGGGAGGCAGAGGGTAGAAAAACAGGGATAGGGACAAAAAAGTTACCCAACCAGAATTTGTTTTAAGGGAAGGGAGTTTGGACTAGAAACAGCTGAGGAGTGGGTATCAGTAAAGAGCTGAGTTATGTGAGCATCAGGGCCAAGTGCCTCCAGATGGGGCCAGTGGCCCCTCTGCCAGGGCCGCTGCTCACCTGGTGGCATCTGCTAAGCTCAGGAAAGGGCCCTGTCCAGTCATGTACTTTGGAGGGAGGCCCTACTATGTTCCCAGCTGCCTGCTTGGCTTTCCCTTAGGCTCATTACTCAACACGTGGTATGTAGTCTGGCAGCATCAGCATAACCTGGCTGTTCCTTTTGAATCCAGATTTTCATTTTAACAAGATCCTTGGGTGATTTGTCTGCATGGCCTTGGAGTATCTTTGGATTTTGCTGTATACTGCCTTGGTTGATTGGTTGTTTCATTTTAATTTTTAGCTCATTAGCTCCCTGTGGAAAACTTTTCTCAGCAGGCTGAAGTAGAGCCAGCCAGTCTCACCTGTGTGTGCAGGAGGATGTATGTTCTCTGTAGGCACCAGGGCTTTGTGACAGACCTTTGAGGGGAAAAGCAACAGATACTTGCACCAGAATGAGGCTGGGGCTGAGAGAGGGGCCAGGGGGTGGGGGCAGGGAGGCAGTGGCTTGGGGGGAAAGGGCCATAGTCCCAGGAACTAGAGGAATGGGGCAACTTCCCAGAGACCACCCATTCCCCAGGTGGGGAGTCTCCTGGGTCTCAGTCTGAAGTCAGTCCCACCGTACCCCAGTGGGGCTTTGTCAAAGACACCTCCTTTCACACAGGCAGCTTATATCTTACCCCTCGCCCATATTCAAGACCTCAGTCAGGGTTTGGTGCAATATAAGGAAGACAGAGGTCATTCCAGCTTATGGAACTTCCAGAGATTTTTTTCAGCTGATATCCTCACTTCCACCACATCACAGGAGTAAAGCTTTGGGTGTCTCCTCTTCCTCTCAGGAGTACACAGAATGCAAAGGTTTGTCTATATTACAAAAGCTTTCTCCCACTGCAATGTGTTAAAACTAGCCACACCCCTGCTATAGCTGCTGCTGTGATCTGAGTTCATGTGTTAAAATTTCATCACCAATGTGATAGTATTAAAAGGTGGGGCCTTTAGAGGGGATTAAGTCATGAGAGCAGAGTCCTCGTGAATGGGATTAGTGACCTTGTAAAAGGGCTGGAGGCAACCAGCTAGGCCCTTTCTGCCTTCTGTCCCTTCTGCCACGTGAAGACATGGCGTTTATCCACTCTGGAGGATGCAGCAGCAACAAGGCACCACCTTGCAAACAAAGAATGGCCCTGACCAGACACCAGTTTTGCTGGCACCTTGATCTTGGACTTCCCAGCCTCTAGAACTGTGAGAAATAAATTTCTATCATTTATAAATCACATAGTCTGTGGTATTTTGATATAGCTGCACAAGCAGACTAAGCCAGCCATCCACATTCCGTGAGTGTCACTGGGGAATTCTGTTTGGTCAGGCACACATGTAGTGTTATGCCAAGTGCAACAGGAGAGATGGGAGGCACCAATTCTTCTTGTGACAGCGGCCCCCTGGTTGGAGAAATTTGCCCTCGGGTGGTTCTTGTGGGTTCTTTGTGTCTTGTGATGCCACCCAAGCAGTAAAGGTTTCCAAATAGATCTAATTATGGCTCTAAGGGACTCGCTTGGGCTCTTATCTGAGTCCAGCATCACCAGATCTAATACTAGCAAAATTACTCTGGTGACTCCTTGGCTATGCCGGTAACATTGGAAAACCAGAGGGGGGAATCCATTTCTGTAAGGTTTTGCTTTGGGATGGTCAAGTACACACTTGGTGTCTAGAATACGTTGCCAAATAGCTTTCCTCTTTTCCTGGGGTTATCCATCAGCCCACACCACCCTCATCTTGGATAGACATGAAGTATGCCTCCTTTCTGACAATGGCCTTTCTCTTCTCCCTTCAGCTTTGTGCTGAGAGAGAGGCAAAGGAGGAGGGTAAGAAAGCAAACTGAGATCTGAGAGCTGAGAACTGTGACCAGGAAAGAACTCTGGTTATGATTAATACATGGAACTAAAAGCAAAGAGATTAGCAACCCAGAAAGTGTTTGAGGGAATTACATTTTGTAAGCTACCACAAGCCTGGACAAAAAACCGGCTTTGACTGTTCAAGACAAAACAATCATCAGCGTGGTGGTGGTGGTAAAGTGGGAAGCAAGCCTGGACCCTGCATTCCTCCAAGCACAGAACATCCTGGGATCTTCTCTTATCTGTCAGCAGCCAAGGTGTCTGCAGAGAGTTCCAAGGAAGCAGGTAACTCACAATGGACTGAACATGTTGACTCCACACAAAGTCTTTGACTCATAAAATTTTGGGATGTATATCTCCACTTGAATGAGTAATAGACATTTCAACTTTACAATATCAAAAGGGAAACATTTGAGACTTCCAATTCTGAATAAGATGGATTAATGGATCATGTTTGCTTCTACCCAAAATAATTTAAAAACTGGACAAATATATGAAACAATGGTTCTTAAGACGTTGGACATTAGGCAATGAAGAACTATGATCCCTATCATGCCCCAACTTAGTGCCTAGAGGGGAACCTAGGGAGAGCTTAGATGTCTCTCCAAGTTGAGAAGATGGAGCTGGGAGGCCAAGGTAGCTTGATTTTGCAAGGGAGATCATCATAGAGGAGGAGCTGTACAGATAGAAAACAGCAGAAATCTGCAGAAGGTCCCTGTAGTATTCAGCTGAGTACTGACCTGTACATGTGTATTAAGAAATTTCACAAGGCAAGGAAAAGTATCCCCTAAAAAGAATCAGAGAGAAAATCCCTGTAGCTCCCACAGGGAAAAAATAATGTCTCTTCTCACCATACAGGGTGGAAAACTTCATATTTCACACAGCACCAGGTAGAATACACAGAAAAGTTTGTCTCAGTAATGGAGAAAAATTTAGCCCCAGACTAAATACGACTCTGGTCCTGTAACAACAAAAGCTTAAAACCAAGTCCTAAAAGAATTAAACTGGCTCTGAGTTCCTTGTCATATCCCATAACAAAGGTCAAGAATATTTATAGGAACACAAAAACATGCAGTCCCCAAAAAGGTTAAATTTAAATGTCTGGAATATACTTAAAATTATTAGATATGAAAAGAAGCAAAAAGATATGCTCCATAGTGAAGAGAAAAATCAATCAAAGGAAACTGACCCAAATGATCAAATAGGTGATAGAATCAGTAGGCTAGGACCATAACACACGTATTAGAACTATAATCCATATGTTCAGAAAGATAGCTGAGCAATTGAACATCTTATGTAGAGACAGAAAATGTAGGAAGACTTGAATTTACAGACATGAAAACTATAATGTCTGAGATAAAAAATACATAGGATGTTACAAATGGCAGATTAGATACTGCAGAAGAGAAGATTAGTAAACTTGAAGACAGAACGATGAAAGCTATCCAGAATGAAACACAAAGAGGAAAAATATTCCAAAAAGTAATAATAAAATAGAGAATCGGTGAACTGTGGGACAACTTCAAGCACTTTAATATATATGTAACTGGAGCCCCTGAAGAAGAGAGAGGGGAGGGAATAAAAAATTTTTTTTAAACTAATGGCTACATATTTTCTAAATTAGTTAAAAACTGTAAACTTAGACATTCAAGAAATTCAACAAACCCCATGCACAAGAAACATGAAGAAACTACACTGAAGTACTTCTTAAGCACATTGTCCTAAACAAGAGATAAAGAGAAAAATCTTAAAAGTAGCCAGAACAAAAAAAAGACAGTAGATTTCTTGTTGGAATAAATGTAAACCAGAAATAGTCTAAACATCTTTAAATCTACTTTAAATCATCTTATCTGTTGAGAGATAAGAATCGTCACCCTAGAATCTTTTACCTCGTGAAAATATCTTTCAAAAATGGTGTAATTAAGACTTTTTCAGATGTAAAAGTCCAAAAAGAAGTAATCACCAATAGCCCTGCATTACAAGAAATACTAAAAGCAGTCCTTCAAGCAGAATAAAAATGACACCAGTTAGAAATCTGGATCTACACAAAAGAATGAAGAGTACCAGAAATAATAACCATAAGGGTAAACATAAAAACTACTTTTAAATTAATTTTTTAAAAAAGAATTTTTTTAAACAAAAATAAAAGCAGTGTATTATGGGGTTTACAACATACGGGGAAATAAAATGTTATGACAAAAATAGCACAAAGGCCTGGAAGGGAAAAGATGTAAATATATTATTGTAAGGTCTTAACCTATACATGAAGTGGTATGGTATCACTTTGAAAATAGACTGTCACGAATCTTGTATGTATGTGATAAACTCGAAAGCAGCAGCTAAAATAGCATAGAGCTTATTGCTCATAAACTGACAAAGGAGAAGATGAAAAATTCTAAATTGCTCCAAAAGAAGGCACACAAAATAGAGGGAAAAGAGAAGAAAGGGCAGATGAGATTTTGGCACTGGTTGTTAGAGTAGGTAGCCTATTCCAAATATACACCGCTGGACCAGTAGGCAGGCGGATGGGTGATGCGTACGTGGGTGTTGGAGCAGGCACCGTTATCCCCAGGTCTCATGCTCTCCCTCAATTATAACTCAGTCCACCGTGGTCCGAAATACTACATCACTACGCCTGCACTTTGAGGCCAATATTAAGTAAAATAAGGGTTATTTGCACACGAGGCAGCCAATCTGATAACCGAGAGGGCTACTGCCGTGACTAACAGCAATACGAAAGAAACACAGTGGGTTGGCATGAAATTCCATCACACTACTCAGAACGGTCCACATTGTAAAACTTAGGAGTTTATTTCTGGAATTTTCCATTCATATCACAATGCCTACATCATTTATCTCACTTCATCTCATCACATAGGCATTTTATCATCTCACATCATCATAGGAAGAGGGGTGAGTACAGTACGATAAGGTATTTTGAAAGAGAGGCAGAGAGAGAGGGAAAGAAAGATCACATTCACATAACTTTCATTATAGTATAATTGTTCCATTTTATGATTAGTTATTGTGGTTAATCTCTTATTGTGCCAAAGTTATAAATTAACTTTATCTTAAGTATATATATATATAGGAAAAGACATAGTGTGTAGGGTTCAGTATGATTTGAGGTTTTAGGCATCCACTAGTGGTCTTGGAACATATCCCCTGCAGATAAAAGGTGGACTACTATTGAGTCCCCCCAACAAAAGTTTGTTCAGACACAGCCAGGATAACAGTTAGGACAGAGTGAGGGTATAAGGGCTGGAAGCTGTAGAAGCAAAAATATTGAAAGACTAACCCTGTTACAATTGCTGCAATGATTGCTATTGCTGTTGATTTATTGAGCACAGACCTTGTTCCCAGGAGTTATACTAGAGGGATTATGTATTTTGTAACTACCCTCTGAGTTTGGTATTATTATTCTAATATTATAGATAGGTAGATTGCTAAAGAGAGGTCATTTAACTCTACAATGTGTGGCTATAGACACACAAAGGATGAGCCTCAGCTGGAACCCAAACACAGACCAGGGTGACCCCCAAGCTGGCCTCTTTGCTGTCTCAAGCTTCTCCCTGGGTGGGCCAGTGGTTTGGGAGGTCTTACTACTGTCTTCAGAGATCCCCTACATGGGCTGCTAATGTTTTTGGGACTTGGGATACTGTAGAAGATAAGCCCAGAAAAGTAGGGTTGACCTGGGTGGTCTCAGACACTCAGGCAGCAGAGAGTGAGTACCTCAAAGGCAACACAGCTACTCTCTGCAGCCTATGACAACTCCTCTGAGCAAGGGTCCCCCTCCCCTCTAGGGGATTCTGAGATGAGGAGAAAGCTTTCTGCACTAGTGTTGAGTCCCTGGTCTCACTCACAGGTGTGTGGCCCTAGACTAATCCCTTCATCATTCTGAGCCTCAGTTTCCTTGTGTGTCAAAGGGGGATATTGCTCCTAGCCTTTGGGATGAGCAGGTGCAGCAAACACCCGCCAGGCTAGACTGGCCCTAGGAGAAGCCAGTGAGAGGCGCAGGGAATGGCCCTGGTTGCACTGAACTCAGGGCTCCAAGATACAGTGGGCGGAGGCTGGAGGGAGGCAGCCTTTAACCTCAGGCAGCAGGGTTCAGATGCCTCCTCTGTCACCTACTGGCTGTACTTACACTTTACACAGGTTTGTAACATTGCTGAGACTCAGTTTCCTCAACGCTGAAGGAGCATGGTCATGGTGCCTGCCTCAAAGGTGTGTCACATGGACTCGATGAACAGGTGTCTTTGGGGGCCTGGGCTTGAGCTGGGGACACAGGGCTCTCCAGTTGGTGCTGGCACACTTACACAAGGGTCTGGATGCAAGGCGAGAGGTGGGTTCCTGGTGTGCTGGGCAAGAAGCTCTCCTTGCTCCTGCCAGCCTAGGGTTTGGCTCAGCAATGCCAGGGTTGGGGACAAAGGAGAGATGCTTGAGGACAAGTGCCGTTTTCTTCCGTGGCTAAAGCATGCTTGCTAAAGAACAGCTGAGGTGCCGAGGGTCAGGGTGAGGTAACCCTGGGAAATGCTCTGGAGGTCTTGGAAGGAGCCTTGAGATTGACAGTGCCCAGCTAGGTCTGGGCCGCTCCTCTTACACCCTTGACCAGCTCAGCACCGCCTCACGGGTGCTCTTCGCCTACTGCCTCCCCAGATCAGGGCTGCACAGTGCCTTTGGGTTTGCTGGGGACAGCAAAACGGTGGCTGACTGCATGCCAGGAAGACAGCACTCACGAGACACCGGATCTGCTGGCACCTTGATCTTGAACTTCCCAGCCTCTAGAACTGGGAGAAATTAATGCCTGTCGTTCAAGCTAAAAAAAAAGAAAAAGACTTGTGTGTGATCTTCAGAGGTCCCCCTTTCCCTAATCTGACAGATGGGGAGTTGGTCTATCAATATTCTCTAAATTTCAGTTGTTTGCATACTACCTGTGATTTTTGCTATATTTGCATAGAAGTGGTTCCATTAGTTGCTTAATACTCTTCTTTAAAAAGGCCTGTTAGGTATAAAACCATCCTCATATAGCCACTGAATCTTTGACAAAACAGACAAAAACATACTCTGGGGAAAAGAATCCTTATTCAATAAATGGTGCTGGGAAAACTGGATAGCCACATGTAGAACACTGAAACAGGACCCACACCTTTCACCTCTCACAAAAATCAAATCACAGTGGATAACAGACTTAAATGTAAGGTGTGAAACTATTAGAATTCTAGAAGAAAATGTGGGAAAAACTCTTATAGACATTGGCCTAGGCAAAGAATTTATGAAGAAGACCCCAAAGGCAATCACACCAACAACAAAAATAAATAAATGGGACCTGATTAAATTAAAAAGCTTCTGCACAGCCAAAGAAACTGTCATGAGAGCAAACACAACCTACAGAATAGGAAAAAAATTCGCATGCTACACATCTGATAAAGGACTGATAACTAGAATCTATTTAGAACTCAGGAAAATCAGCAAGAAAAAATCAAACAACCCTATCAAAAAGTGGGCAAAGGACATGAATAGAAATTTCTCAAAAGAAGATATAAGAATGGCTAACAAACATATGAAAAAATGCTCAACATCTCTAATCATCAGGGAAATGAAAATCAAAACCACAATGAGATATCACTTAACTCCAGTGAGAATGGCCTTTATCAAAAAGTCCCAAAACAATAAATGTTGGCGTGGATGCGGAGACACAGGAACACTCATACACTGCTGGTGGGACTGCAAACTAGTGCAACCTCTGTGGAAAGCAGTATGGAGATACCTTAAACAGATACAAGTAGACCTACCATTTGATCCAGCAATCCCATTATTTGGCATCTACCCAAAAGAACAAAAGACATTCTATAACAAAGACATCTGCACCCGAATGTTTATAGCAGCACAATTCACAATTGCAAAGATGTGGAAACATCCCAAGTGCCCATCAATACATGAGCGGATTAATAAAATGGGGTATATGTATACCATTGAGTACTACTCAGCTATAAGAAACAATAGTGATATAGCACCTCTTGTATTTTCCTGGATAGAACTGGAACCCATTCTACTAAGTGAAGTATCCCAAGAATAGAAAAATAAGCACCACATATACTCACCGTCAAACTGGTTTCACTGATCATCACCTAAGAGCACATTTAGGAATAACAGTAATCAGGTGTCGGGCAGGTGTGGGTGGAGGAGGGGATGGGTGTATACATACATAATGAGTGCGATGCGCACCGTCTAGGGGATGGACATGTTTGAAGCTCTGATTCCACCTAATGGGGGGGGTGGGCAAGGGCAATATACGTAACCTAAACTTCTGTATGCCCATAATATGCTGAAATAAAAAAAATAAAATAAAATAAATTAAAAAAAAACAAAAGCAAAACAAAAAAAAAAGATAATTAAAAAAAGGCCTGTTAAAAAGAAAACCAGGAATGCCTATGGTAAATGGAAAACCTGACATAAATACAAAGTGTCCATAAAAAGAAATACACACATACTTGGAATAGCAAGTGTGTATCCTGTACTACCTACAGTGATGTCATGTGTCACACTTGGAAAATGCAGGGCCAGGTGACCCCATGGCTTCTCCCCGATCTTCTCCTGCTTCCCAGGAGAATGTGGCCTAGACTTGGAGAGTACCCCTTGGGTCATTATTCACTGCTTGCTGTTTTCTCTGTGGACCAAAAAATCATCCTTGAGGTTTTATAGGGCAAAGGACAAAGGTCTGGAGCTCCTGCTTCCAGAGAGGCCTCTGATGTTGGGACAAACAGTGTATGCAGAGAGGAAGTCCTGCTTGTTATCCAGGCCCCTCTGAAGAATCTCAGACATTCCTTGAGAAGAATAGCGACGAGATTACATCGGGAGCCTGTCAGCCAGGCCTCCTGGGCCCCACCAAACACTCCAGGCAGGCTCCCCCATCCCTACCCTGTGGGGGCCGCAGAGAAACAAACAGCATACCCTCACCCAGGGTGGGCGGCTGCCCCTGCCTTCCGCAGCCAGAGAATGTCAGGAACAGAGGACAGGAAGGCAGAAGCCAGGGACATGCGTCCGCTCATTAGGTCACGTCCAGAGTAGAGGAGGGGGCAGAGTGGAGCTACGTGGGGCTTCTTTGTTGCTAATTTAGTAACAGCGAATGTATAATAACATCTGTGTAGGCCTGGGCTAATGTGTTTGTGTCTCAGTTTTAAACAAAACAGTTTAAAAAGTAAAAAAATAAAATAAAAAATTTTAAAAATAGAAAAAAGCTTACAGAATAAGGGTATAAAGAAAGAAAATATTTTTGTACTGTTGTATAATGTGTGCTCCTACAAAAGAGTAAAAAGGTTAAAAAATTTAAATGTTTATTAAGTAAACTAGTTAAGTTAGCTAAAGTTAATTTATTATTGAAGAAAGAAAATTTTTTTAATAAATTTAGTGTAGCCTAAGTGTCCAGTGTTTATAAAGTCTGCAGCAGTGTGCAGTAATGTCCTAGGCCTCCACGCTCACTCACCACTCACTGACTCACCCAGAGCAACTTCCAGTCCTGCAAGCTCCATTCATGGGAAGTGCCCTGTACAGGTGTACCGTGTTTTTACCTTTTACACTGTACTTTTACTGTACCTTCGTCATGTTTTATGTTTATATATGTTTAGATATGCAAATACTTACCGCTGTTTTATAACTGCCTATAGTATTCAGTACAGTAACATGCTGTACAGGTCCGTAGCCTAGGAGCAGTAGGCTATGCCAGACAGGTATAGTAGGTGTGTATATGCTGTGCCATCTAGGTTTATGTGAGTGCACTCTGTGACATTTGCACAATGATGAAATCACCTAGTGATGCATTTCTCAGAACATATTTTGTTAAGCAATACATGATTGTATTTTTATATACCAGATATGTAATCAAATGTACCCATTTTAAGTGTACAGTGGGATGGATTTTGAAAAATGTATACTCTTAGATAACCACAACCCAAATCAACATACAGAACATATGCCATCACCCCAGAAAGTGCCCTCAGATCCCTTTGCAGCCAAGCCTTCTCCAACGCCTGCCCCAGGCAACTGCTGATCTGCTTGCTGTCACTGTAGATTAGTTTTTCTTTGCTAGGCTTCCATATAAATGGAATAGGACAGTATGTATCCTTTTGTGTCTGGCTTCTTTTGCTCAGCATAGTGTTGTATAGAATTGGTAGTTGTTTCACTTTGATTGCTAAGTAATATTCCATGGTAGGTGTTTACTACACTTTGTCCATTTATCTACTGATGGACCTCTGGGTTTTTTCTAGTTTTGGAGCTATTGTGAATAAAGCTGTTAGGAGTATTTGTGTGCAAGTCTTTTTGTGGATATATGTTTTCATTTCTCTCAAAACCTAGGAGTCTAATTGCTGAGTCAGATGGCCAGAATGGATTTCACTTTACAAGAAACTTGTAGACTGTTTTATCATTTCACACTCTCACCGTGCGTGAGCAATGCATGAGACTTCCAGTTGTTCCACATTCTTGCCAATCTTTGATGTTGTCGGTTTTTAAATTTTAATATCCCATTGGATTTGTTGTACTATCTTGTTGTGCTTTTAACCCACCCATACTTCCCTGATTACTAATGATGTTGAACATCTTTTCATGTGCTTATTGGTCACTTGTATATATTCTTTTGTAAAGTTTCTCTTTAAATCTTTTGCACATTTTTAAAAGTTGGGTTATCATCTTATTATTGAGTTGACAAGGTTCTTTATGTATTTTTGATACAAATCCTTTGCTTTATGTATCATGAATATTTTCTCTTGGTCTGTGGCTTGTCTTTTTCTCAACTGTGTCTTTTGAAGAGAAGTGTTTAATTTTGGTTTAATCTAAGTGATCATTTTTTCTTTTATGGTTAGATCTTTCTGTGGCCTGTCTAAGAAATCTTTGTTGGGCATGATGGTTCACACCTATAATCCTAGCACTTTGGGAGGCCAAGGCGGGAGGATCACTTGAGGCCAGGATTTCGAGACCAGCACTTTGGCAACATAGTGAGACCTAGTCTCTACAAAAAAAAAAAAAAAAAAAAAAATTAGCCCAGTGTGATGGTGCCTATAAGTCTTAGCTACTCAGAAGGCTGAGGCAGAAGGATCACTTGGGCCCAGGAGTTCTAGGTCGCAGTGAGCTATGATTGTGCCATTGCACTCCAGCCTGGATGACAGAGTAAGACCCTGTCTCAAAAAAAAAAAAAAAAAAAATATTATACTCCTATGCACAGACCACCACTGTTGTCATTTAAAAATATTTCTCTGCTGATGACCGCTTAGGAATGCTACATAGTGATCTGATCAAATGCATGGATCTAGAGCCAGAGTGCCTGGGTCTAAATCCTGACTCTACCAGTTCCCAATTGTTTACACGGGCAGTTATCTAACCTCTTTGACTCAGGTTTCTGATTTGTAAAAAGAGGTTGATAATAATTATATCTACCTCATAGGTTTGGGGGGTGAGGATTAAACCTTGGCTCATGTGAAGTACATGCTAAGTGTCAGTATCAAGGAGTCCCCTAAGTGGTCTCCCACTTCCAGCCTGTTCTCCTTTAGTCTCAACAGAGCAGCCAGATGGATCCTATTAATACCTAGGTCAGAACATGTCACTCTCCAGTCTGAAGCCCCCACTGCTTCCCACTTCCTTCAGAGTAACAGCCAAAGAAGATCTTACAGCAGCCGGCAGGACCTTTGTGCTGGGTGCCAGGCACACCGTGGTGAACGGGATGCATTCCTGCCCCCACAGCACTCACCGTCTAGTGGAGAGATGGGCATGTGAGTGGCCAGTGGGACAAATATTCGAGCAGCGGGCACCTGAAGGAGGGTGCCCACCTGACTCTGGGGCCGTGGCAGGCAATCGGGGAAGTCTTCCAGGGAAGGCCATAACCCAGTTTCTCAAGAATAAACGTTGCACCAGACTTCATTGATTTCTGTAGGGTTGGAAGTGGGAAACTCAGAGGATTTCCTTTTCAACAGTTGTGATAAGCTGAGCACTGTCACCCACTTCGTACCACACCTACACCGACGTCACCTGACCATCCTGTGTGAGTCAGCATCCTCGGCTAGAAGCCTGGCCGAGAGTGTGGTTCTCTCCTGCCCAGCCTGGTGGAAGGAGGGAGTCTGAGGGGGCTGAGGTCCGCCGTGTGCCCTGCGCCGCGCTGGGTGCGTTGCACGTGTGATCTCCGGTGCTGCTCCGTGAGGTCAGTGTTATTACCTCATTCTAGGAATGAGCTCAGAGGGGTTCAGTTTTGTCCTAGGCCACACAGCTTAGGAGGAAACCAAGTCTGGAGTCGCACACAGATCTGTCAGCCTTCGAAACGTGAGCACTTCCCCCAGAACCGCACGGTCAGTCTTCAAGTCTTCTGACGCTCCTGGGGATGGGGAAGGCGACATTGGTGGCGTCGCCCTTGCAGCCTCTGGGGTCTAGGTATTGCAAAAGCCTGGGCTGTGACTCAGTGGGTTCCGTACCTGCCCTCAGACTTCACCTCCCTCAGGCAGACGTCTTACTCAGCCTTAAGTGGAGTGAGGTGGGGCGGCCTTGCGGCAAGAGCTCTGGGTGCGAGCCAGGCTGCCCTCACCGTCAGCCCGGTAGGAATCGCAGCTCTGGTGGCCAGTCACAGGGGGGACAGCCTGCACGGCCGAAGCCCCCTTCCACCGAGATAGCTCCCCACTGCCACCGGTGGCATGCTTGGGCCCACGTTAATGCTAATGACACTTTCCTTTCACTACGCCCTTCCTGGTGCCAGACAAAATTGAGGGCTCTCCATTAAACCTTTTACCTCAGTCTCTGGGGCAGCCAGAATTACTGCTCTCATTTTGTAGAAGAAAAGGAGGCTCAGAGAGGTTACGTTATTTTTTCAAGGTCATGGTGTCTGATTGGAAACCAGACTGACCCCAAAGCCCACGTTCTTGTCCCTGCAGTCTGTGCCCCCCACCCACTCTCGCCCCGTTCCTCCCACACCGTCGGAGCCGGAGACCCAGCAGCGTCCCCGCAGCAAACACTGCACGACTGAGGTGATTTTCTGGACAGTGGGCATTCTGTGATTGCCAGGCTCAGCAGTGTGCATTTTATCTTGGGGACAAGGACCAGTCAGCAGGGGCTGTAATGCACAGTCCAGGAGAGATGGCGGTGAAGCTTAAGCAGGTCGCCGTGGATGTCGTGGCCAGAGACTCACCTCACAGCCTCTCTTCATGCTACTGTTTCACATTTTGTGTCAGGAGAAGTCGGGGCCAGTCGGAGCTAAGCCAGGGATCCTCTGTCCTGGCTGCACATCGTAATCCCCTGGCAAACTTTTAAACCCTATCAACACCTGGGGCCCACCCAGAGATCCTGATTCAGTTGGTCTGGGTTGGGACAAGAATATGACCATTTTTTAGTAGTATTTAGTAGTAGCCCCTGCCCCAGGTGACTCTGATGTGTCACTCAGGTTGAGGACCTCTGGTTTGGATGGTGCCGATTTCCTGCTGCCCCATCCTGCCCTCTGGCACAGGCTTGCTGACCTGCAGGAGGTTCTGGACTGGAATCCCCAGGGCAGGTGCAGGTTTCGGGCCCTGAGCCCCTGGGGCCGCTGCCAAGTGACCTCCCAATGCCCACCCTGGCTGGCCGGGCCATCCGGAGAACCGGGCAGTGTCTGAGGCCCTTGCTCTTCACACAGCTGGATGGAAGCTGAGTGCATCTTGCAGGGAGCTGACTCCGTCCCGGTATCACCTCTCCCTCTAGGACTGAGGAATTTCAGTGCTTTGAATTTTTTTCCTTGGAAGTCTGGCTGTGCAACCCTCTGGGCTTGGCCAAGTGCCATCTTCCTTTGCAGCTGTGGCGCCAAGGGCACTTCCTGGAGACCTCCCAAGGCCACAAGCATCATCCACTCCTTTGTTCCTCTGTTGATTCAACTTCTGTCACTCATGCCTCTGTGGCAGGCCCTATGCTGCCGCTGAGTCAAGGACCCCATGGGCAGACACATGTGGCACACCCTCATGCATGACAGAGAGCTGAGTGGCCGTGACAGAGGCTGTGCAGGATCCAGTGGGGCAGGAGGAGCAGATCCGCGGGGCCAGCACAGGACACAGTGTGCACATTTGCCAGTCTGATTAAAATGTTCGTGCTCTTGGCTGGTCTGTTCTCAGATCTGACTCCTGGGCAATGTCCCCACTCTGCCCCAGAGAAGCCAGAAGCAGGGTGAGGCCAGAGACACATGAGGAGTTCCCATGAGGTTCCAAGTGCCTCTGAGTGAGGTGCATTGGGGTGGCTGCACTCACGGGGCTCTTCACGGGGACCTGGTGCTCCTCTGGCCCTCGTCCCTGCCCATGCTGCCGCAGCAGCGGAGCACTCAGACAAGGGCAGTCGGGGAGCAGGGGCATCAGAGCCTCTCGGGGAAGAGCTCTGCCAACTTTTACACTCACAGTCCCTTGTCTCAGGGTGGGGGATTCCCGTTTGATGACTTCTCCTCCCTGCAAGGGCAGGCTGGCCCAGCTGCTTGTCATGGGCAAGGGTCCTAGGGAGGCTCTTCATTTCTTCTCCCCGCCTGATTTCACTGTACTGCCAGCCACACTTTCCTGGGCAGGAACTCCAGTCCTGGGAGAGGGCTCTCTGGTCCTGCTAACAGGAAGGGATGGAGACGCTGACAACACTGATGGATAGCTTGCTTCTAGCTGTGGCGCTCCCAGGGCCAGCCCTCAGGAGCCCTGAGCTCCAGCACCTGCTCTCTCAGGCCCTGAGCTCGGATGAGGGTCCCTCAGGCTCTAAGTACTGATGAGGGTGTCCAGGCCCTGAGCTCTGATGAGGGTCCCCCAGGCCCTGAGCCCTGATTAGGTTTCCCAGGCCTCTGCCCTGATGTGGTCCTTCAGGTATCAAGTGGTGACATCTTCTACACAGGGAGCCTTCCGCTGCAGGGCCATGTCCAGTCACTGCAGGTCCCAGCTGCTCGGACACTGTCTGACTCAGTCTCTGTTTTCTGGATGATGGAATCAGCAAGTGGCTTGCTCCCTTCCCTGTCCCCGCTCCTCATCAGGCCAGGATTCCCGAACCCCCTGCCCTGCACACTGAGGGTCTCTGAGTGAGTGCCACCTGCCCTCTGCTGACCGTCTTCTGGACTCACTCACTTTCACTTCTCCAATACTGCAGACTGCGCCCACTTCGGGCCTTGTAAGGCCATCCCTGTGGTTCTACCACGTGCTGTCCCGTGCTGACCTTCCACTCTGCCCCCTCCCATCCGTGCGTACCTCCTCGTTCCTTCCATCCAGGGCAGCAGCCTGCAAAGGACAGAGAGGGCCTAGGCATTGGGGTCCAGCCTGACCCGCTTCCCCAGGAGGCCAGCAGGTTGCAGGAGCACACAGGAGGCTGCCTGCCTTCCCAGATGGGGTGGGGTTGGTGGTAAAGGAAGGCTACCTGGAGACACAGAAAAGGGAAAGTGAGGATGGAGGGGCGGACCCATGGGGAGGAGAGGGTCAGAGATCCCTGCCCTTGTATGGTCTGGGAGGACCCAGGACCCTCCTCCTGGGCAGATTTACAGCAGGGCCAGGAGTCTGCCCCGTCCCAGGCTGTGCCACTTACCCATGGCTGTAGGCCTGAGACAGGAGCTGGGGAGAGAGGGGCAACCCGAGAGAGAAGAGAAGGAGGACCAACGTGAGCAAGCTGGGTGCCGCGGGGCCCAGTGGCAGGCTTGCGGTGCAGGCTGGGAGGCAGAGGGAGGGGGCCGTGGCTTCAGAGATGGGGCAGAGGGAGCCGAGACAGCACCCGAGAGGTCACACTCCTGCATACTCCCATCTGGTGGGTTCCAATCTTTCCAAGTGTATCAACTCCTTTGACGTCAAACATCAAAAAATCTGATAGTACTGTTAATCACGTGATTAACAGTAATACTATTTTTACATCCTCTTTATGCTAATAATTTCCAGAAAATAAATTAGGAGCAGACCATCTGCTTAGGTATGGGTGTGGGACAAAATGTTCCCAAATACTGTTTAGGAATGGAATGCCCACAACCTTTAGAAAATCAGCTTTGCTTCAATAGGATTATTTCCTTCTCAGATTTGATACATTGTTTTAATTCTGCCAACCACAGGATTACTATGTATTTGGATTTCATTACCTGCATTATTTAAGAAGCTCAAGAATAGTACCATTTTGCTTAAAAATATCTTTTTACTGTGGAAATTTTCAAACAGTCACAAAAGTAGAGAAAACAGTCAAATCTTCCATGTGACCATGACCAGCTTTAATAATTGTTAAGATATGACCAATCTCATTTCATCTCCCTCTCCCCTCCCCTTCTTCCTTGCCTCTGGCCACTGGATTATTTAAAGCAAATTCCAGACACATATCATTTCATCTGAGAATACTTCAGTATCTCTGAGAAGTAAGAACTCTTCAAAAGCATAACCACATGCTATTACGACACCTCAAAGTTAATACTCATTCATTAATATCATCAAATATTTCATCAGGTTTAAACTCCCCAGTTGACTCGTTAAAGAATATTTATAGATGGTTTGTTTAAATTAGGATCCAAACAAAGTTCACACATTGATTGCATTTTGTTGGCATTTCTCTTAAGTCTCCTTAAGACTCTCACTTTTTGATTTTTTTCTGCTCATTTGTTTGTTGAAACCAAGTCATCTATCCTGCAGAATTTTCCATATTCTGGGTTTTGCTGATTGCATCCTCTTGGTGTCTTTAACATGTTTCTCTGTTCTCTGTCTTTTCTGTCAATGGTAGTTAGACCTGGAGGCTTGATCAGATTCATAGTAAATTTTTCTATAAGAATATCTCATAGTGTGGTCTAGTTCTTATTTTATTACAGTAGGAGTCACAGAATGTTCTGTTGTTTCTGTTTTAGTGGGACATTCCTTGTGGAGTTTTTCATCAACATTACAGTAGTTTTAAAAGGCAGCCATCAACGAACATTGCCTAGATCCATTGTTCAGGGTATGCAAAGTGGTGATTTTCAAAGTCTAGCCACTCCTTCTGAATGTATTAGCTAAGATCCTTCTGTAAAGAGCTTTTCTATATCAATTATTTGGTTACTCTGAAATACAGTTTGTGCAGGAATTACAGACAATGCTTGCCTTTTACCAATTTTCAAAATAATAAGGTGGTGTTAATAACTGTCAAAGGAGATCATGAGGTGGATGTCAGTATCTGGGATCTTATCTCACTAAAAGCCACCAAGTTAGCCTTCCAGTTTCATGGATGTCGGCAGAAGACATGCAACTCCTGGGTCAGAGACAAAGGGCTTTATTACTCAAAGCACAGCAAAAAGCCTGATCTTCATGTTTGCATCAATTCCCTGTCTCCCAAGTCCCACAAAGAAACACAGCGTGGCCCAGGTGAATGTTGTACAGCCAGTGGGGTTGCATAGCAGCTGAGAAACACTGAACTTGGGAGATGGGGAAGATTCACCTTTGTTCTGCAGGGAGACATTACTCATGCCCTGAGGTTGCTCTGTACAAACACAACCCTGATAGATGGCCTGGGTGAAGGAGTGGACCAGGTCTCACATTCTTTGCATACCAAGAATGCATGCAGGTATGCTCAGGGACCATGGTTTGAGCCTAACAGTGTTTTGGGTTTTGTACTATTATGTATGGACTAAATTATTTTTTAATATATTTGATGTATTTCATTCCATTGCAGTCATTGTTCTTTTTGATGCTCAAATTGTCCCATCTCTGGCCAGTAGGAGCCACTTTGACTTGGCTCCTATGATCTTTTGACATGACCCCAGTAGTCTTAGTGTCCTTGTCTTCTAGTTTGACAAGGTGTTGTAGGCTCAGCTTATACGTTTCCTGCTTCAGACCTTCAGACATTTCTCTAAGGATTCCTTTATTGCGAGATGATATTTAAAGACCACAATCTGGGTATTAGGACTGCTTTTTGCTAATGGATTGGTCATTGTTTCCAGGTCTTTTCAGAGAACAGAGCCAGGAATTTGGCATTTGATTTGAAATGTAAAAATATATTATGAGGCTGGGCACTGTGGCTCACACCTGTAATCCTACCACTTTGGGAGGCCAAGCTGGGAGGATGCTTGGGACCGGGAGTTCAAGACCAGACTGGGCAACATAGTGAGACCCTGTCTCTACATTTAAAAGAAAATTAGCGAGGCATGGTGCATATGCCTATAGTCCCAGCTATTTGGGAGGCTGAGGCAAAAGGCTCACTTGAGCCCCAGGAGTTTAAGGCTGCAATGAGCTATGATCTCAACACTGTACTCTAGCCTGGGCAACAGAGCAAGAGTTTGTCTCTGAAATAAATAAATAAATATTAATATTTCAAATTAAAACTTCAGATTACAGGATTTGACTTAATTTTTTTAAATTTTATACTCAAATCTCTTCTCATGCTGAAAATTTTGATTTTCACTTCACTAACATAATTATGTATTTGTTTTATCCTAATACATAATAGTTTCAAGATAATATTACTAATTTTAGTACCACAATATGATGAGGTAATCAATTTAAGATTTCTGTGCAGCTTATTTAGTATATGGCCTATTTGGAATATTCAACCCAATTATTGTATTTTAAAATCACTTTAATAGTTCTCTGTATGGTTAAACCACTAACTTGAAATCCAGTCAGGTTTATTTGCTTTGTTTTGTATTCGATTTCTAGAGGTATTTTCTTTTGATTTAGTTTTGTTTAATTATTCTGTTATCATATAACATTTATATGATTCCAAAGTCAAAGCTATAAAGCAAGGTACATTCAGAGAAATTCGGCTTCCATTCTCTTCTCCTAATTCCTTTACACTCCTTTCCCACGTAGGAAACCATTTTCATTTACTCTTCAACAGTTGTTACTTTCATTTTAAAATATAGGCAAATATGAATATTTATATTCCCCCAGCCCTTACATATAAGGCACCATATACTATACATATGATTCTATACCATGCTTTTTTCATTTAATGATATGTGTCCTGTGGATTATACCAAAAACATGCACAGAGAAGCTCCTTATTCCTTTTTATAGATGCAGAGCACTCCGTTGTATGAACATGCTGTGGTTTACTAAGCCAGTCTCTATTGCTCAAAATGAGTATTTCCAGTCTTTTGCTATTACGAACAGTGCTCCAGTGAGTAGCCTTGTGGTATGTCACTTTGTATTATTTTCCAGTGTATCTTTGCAATAGATTCCTAGAAGCTGGAATTGCTGGGTTAATGGGTAAATGCTTTTGTGATTTTGATACATATTAACAAATTCACCTCCATGGAGTTTGTACTGGTTTGCACTCCCAGCATTGGATATACTTTTAAGGAGTGATGTGACAGTTTTATTTAATATTTACAACATATCAGAAATTACCTATTTGGGGCAACTTGTACTTATGATAAAATACTTCAGCATTTAATTTTGAGAGAGCACAAAGCTTTTCAAAAAAACATTTCAGGGGCTGGGCATAGTGGCTTAGGCCTGTAATCCTAGCACTCTGGGAGGCCGAGGTGGGGGAATCACTTGAGGTTAGGATTTCAAGACCAGCCTGAGCAAGAGAAAGACCCTGTCTCTACAAAAAAAAAAAAAAAATAGAAAAAAATTAACTGGGCATGGTGGCCTGTAGCCTCAGCTACTAGGGAGGCTGAGGCAGGATGATCCTCTGAGCCCAGGAGTTTGAGGTTGCTGTGAACTATGACACCACAGCACTCTATCCTGGGCGACAGAGCGAGACTCTATCTCAAAAAAAAAAAAAAAAAAAAAAATTTAGGCTTTCTCCAAACATGTTTAAAGATAAGTGGTATAAGAGAATGTAGAATGATTAGAATGATTGTTTGGTTTATATTTGCATGGCTCCTCGGTGACGTGCGAGGCTTTGACGTCTGGTAGACCCATGTCCTCATTCCTGCCTCTCACCTGTTGGCTGAATGACCCTGGACAAGTCACTTAACCTCCCTGGTACTCATGGGGAAAGCATTTTTGGGAAGTGTGAGATGAAATAATGCATGAAAAGTCCTTGGCACAGAGTCTGGGGCGAGTGGACCATCACATGGGAGAAATAACTGTGATTTGACTCATTCTTGCTGAGACCACACTGCCCCTCCTCAGTCCTCGTGGATCCAAGTGCAGGAGGCAGCTACGACACGACTGAGTGATCATGGAGTAGGTTGAGTAACTTGTCCTAGTTTGTCCCGAACTTTTCTGGTTTTAGCTCTGAAAGTCCACACCCTGGGAACCTCCTCTGCCCTGGGTAAACTGGGGCAGTTGTGAGACAGGACTGGGTGAAGGGTCCCCTGAGCCCCCTGCAGAGGCTGGAGACAGCTCCACCCCACTGCTCTCCGAAGGTCACATGGCACAACAAAACAAGCACAGCTACTGTCACAGAAGGGACCAGAAATGTCTTGTAGTTCAAATAGGTCCGTCTTCTTCAAAGAAGAAAACCAGAGTCCTTGGCTCCCTTTTCCCTGTCTATGGCTGGGAACAGGGTTTTTTGACTAGGCCTTTGGCCTTTGGGTATGAACTGTAGCTGAAAACCCTCTTCCCTGTCCCACATGGGTTGTGGTTAATATTTTATTGATGGCAATAGTGAAGTATGTAGTTAGCCTATTAGGCACTCTGAAATATGGGTCTTACATAATAAAAGCCAGTCCTCTGAAACTGTATTTAATCATCCCTATTCACTGGGGTTAGTCACTGTTTAGTATTGACCAAGTGAGTGAGAACACTGGTATTTGGCAGCCTGAGCTTCAGGACTCATGGCAGGAGTTTTCATGCCAGATTTGTGTCACTGATGGGCATCTCAGATCCAGTCATTTTAACATTTTCCATGATAGAAAAATGTCCTTCCAAAGATTGCGGGGCACCCCATGATTGCCAAGAATGGGCCACTCAGCCAGAAAGTCGGGGATTGTGCTGGCATCCGCCAACTCCCCCCAACACTCGCTGGCCGCTGAGCTTCCCAGGCACCCTCTGCCTTCTGCTCTTCGGTCCCTTCGAGAAGCCAAGGCACAGTCTCAGGTGTGGCTTTTCAGGGTCCCTGAGGTTTTAGCCCCAGTGGATTTAGAACTTGAGTCACACATCCCAAATCCCATTAATTGCCTCTGAAATTGTAACTTCATGTTCAAAATAGCTTAATGATCCTTTGAAGCCGGGGATCCCTCTCCCTCACCGGGCACTCTGTCAACGGGAAATGAGTGTGGTCTCCTGCGGCCAGTTACTCGCCCCGTGCGTCCTTTGATGCGACAGTCCACCGCTGCGTCCCCCCCACAGTTTCAAGTGCATTTGTTCCATCATCCCTATGGGGGACGTCCGACCAATTCTGGTGGCCTGGCACCCCTCCTGGTACCCAGCCGCACCCAGTGTCCTCTAGTGAATGAAGCCTCCCTGCTCTGGGCAGCCCTGGGAGAGTGACCCCAGGCATGGACAGGACGCTACTGTCAGCCCCAGGCCCTTCCTGTTGTCACGGTGACCCAGCCGAGGCAGGCACCAGGCTGAGCTCAGTTGCTGGGATTTTCTCTCCTGGGACCTTGATCCTTGCTGCTTCAGGAGAGTGGTAGGAGCGCTGAACAGACGCCTGGATTTCAGCCCACTCCGGCTGCGGCTCCTGGAAGGGGCTCGGCCGTGGCCCGGCCCTCCAGGCTCTGGTCTCTGAGGGCCACATGTGCCTTCCAGCCCCTGCACATCGGCTCCGTGTCCCCTGCACTGGGTGGACACCCAGTGGTAAGGAAGGCCTGGGGGTGCCACGCTTGGGAACTTGCTCATGAAACAGTCTGGCTTTTCAGAGCCTGGGAATTGGAATTAAAAACCCACAACTTTTTAACATTAATTACTTATTTTGATTAAGTAAAATATAAACCTGCTAAAAATTTAAAATGTATGTAGTAAATCACAGTAGAATCCAATCTCTATCCCACTCTGGTCCCCACTCCCGTCTCCCACCCCATGCCTTGTGTCTTTTTTCCTTCCAGAGCTAACCCACACTTTCACTGTAAGGTGTTTAGCATTGTAAATGGTACCAGGCTGCTTACACACCCTTCCGCACCCCGCTTTCCCCACTAACAACTGTCTGAAAGCCTATGTCTAAGTTTCTGGTGAGAGAAAGTAGTTGAGTGCTTTTTTGGGGAGAAGCAAGGACCCACGTGAGGGGATGGTCTCAGTGTGGGTGGTGGCCCCGGGGGAGGGCAGCCTGTGGTTGCCCTGTGGGTCTTCTAGCTCCACTGCCTGTGTTCTGTTGGCAGAAACAGTTGCAAAGACTTGACAGACCATGCAACCGTCTCATCCAAGTGTGTCTTCCCACACCCACTGCCCTGTGCCCAGTGTGATGGGGTGGGAAAATCAGGCCTTAGTCATCAGCACCTAGCACAGGGCCTGACACACAGCAGGTGTTCTAGAAGTCTGGTCTCAGTGGTGAGCCCTGTCTGCAACTGGAAACCTTCAGAGGATGCTTCCTCCTTGTGCCATGGCCTGGCCCATCCGCTCTAAACTCCTAAGAGAGAGGGAGCTAGAGACGGACGTGGGACTGGCCAGCACATCCCTGCCACCCGTGTGGGCTGAGCTTCCCCACTCAGCCGTGGCTGTCTGGAGCTGCCCTCTCAGCATTTATTCATTTAATCATTATGTATTCAACAAGTATTAACAGGGCTCTTTCTGTGAACTGCTGGGCTCTTGGGGACACAGCCTCGAACAACACAAGG
Source organism: Eulemur rufifrons (assembly GCF_041146395.1). Lineage (NCBI taxonomy): Eukaryota > Metazoa > Chordata > Mammalia > Primates > Lemuridae > Eulemur > Eulemur rufifrons. Next base: position 121,674,559 of record NC_090989.1, read on the forward strand.
TCCAGCCCTGAGGAGCTGATGTTCCCAGGAGGAAGATAGACGATAAACAAGCAAGCAGCAAACAGCTGATGATCAGCAGCACAACGAAGAAAATAGTGCAAGAGACTAGGGTGTGATGCCAGCAGTTTTGTCAGGATGGCCAGGGAAGGCCTCTCTGATGAGGGGCACCTGCGCGCGGGCTTGAAGGACATGAGGAAGTGCCCTGGGCCACCTCTGCGAGCAGAGCCTGGGGGCGGCGGCAGAGGTCTGGGGCTGGAGTGTGTCCGGGGAGGTCAGGGGAGCGACGGGGCAGCGGGACGAGGTGAGGTCCAAGGTCAGGGTGATGGGCTTGGATGGGGGCACAGATTGTACGGGCCATAGACAGGACTTTGGATTTTACCCTGTGTGAGATGGGAAGGGTCCTCTGGACTCTGGGGCATTCTGGGAGTGACAACATCGGCCTTACATGTTAGAATGATCCTCCTGCCCCTGTAAGGGGACAGATTGCAGAGGGGCAGAGGCAGAAGCAGGGGTACCAGCGGGGAGGCCACGGCAGTGACCCAGGTAGGGGAAGGTGGGCCTCGGCTGGGGTGGCCACCTGGGAAGTGGTGAGGGGCGGGCTGGACCTGAGAAGATGTCCCGGGAACTGTGATGGACGAGATGGGGGTGTGAGCGTGAGGCGGGCATCGGTGTAACCCCACGGTGTCCTGAGTGCCGGCAGATGGTGACGGGGAGAGTGGCGGGGGAGCAGGCTGAGGTGGGGCCGGCACTGCGATGCCAAGGACAGACCCTGGGACAAGCTCTTCAGTAATTCCTCTCAACCTCACTGCTGGCTGCAGCAAAACAAACCTCCAAAATGGGCTTTAGTTTCTTCTTCACACCCGTAACTTGGTGGTGGTGAAAGACACAAGCTTGAAGAAAGCCCAAAGCCCTGATCTCCTCCTTCCAGGGCCACCGTGCAGCGCAGCTGCTCCCAGGGTCCCCCGACGGGGAGGAGCCCCCGGGCTGCCCTTTGACGTGAGCGGTCTGAGGAAGCCCGTTCTTGTCCTTGCAGGGGCACCATCTGAAGCAAGTAAGCCCAGTCATCCTAGGCCACAATTCTCAAATTTGATGCCAAAGACCGTTCTTAGGCTCTGCTTAGGTGGCTACTTCGCTGAGTGAGGACTTTTGTTACAAACTGCCCAGGTAGGCCTGCTTCAGCTACAAGACGTGGGGAATTCTGACCCAATCCTGCTATTGTGGTGGGAAATGTCCACATTTCCCCGGAGGGACAGCACTGTGTCCTTTGAAATAACAGAGCCTGCTGAAACGCACAGCCCGTTTCCCTCGGATGTCCTGGCTGGGACATCGCACACGGAGTAGCTTCTGCAGCAGCTGGGGAGCAGCTCCTCTCCTGGAGTCGGAGGTCGGGGCTGAGCCTCCAGCACCTCCATGCTCCCCGGCGTGGCCGCGAGGAAGTGGGAGGGCCTGGAAGCTGGGGGACAGGGCAGACCCTCAAGTGTCGAAGTCTCCGGATGTTGTTGCCCGAGGCTTTATTCTGGCCACTTGGCAGCACCAGCTGTCCACCCCTGGTGGGGGTGCTTCCACGCTCCTCCGCTAAGAACCCATGTCAGGGCTCCAGACTCTGAAGGAAGAAAAGGACCCACCAACTGGAGACAAGCAGGTGTCCTCCTTTAGCCAGTCCTGGTCTGCAGGCTGCTGGGCCTGCAGGAATGTGTGGTGGTGGTGTCCAGCTTACTGTGTGCCTGGCACTGCTCTAAGCACTTCACGTGGATTGTCCTCATGGCTGACAGGGGAGGTAGGTGATATTATTGCCACCTGACAGTCGAGGAAACCTAGGCTTGGAGAGATTAGCAACGTGTCTGAAGCACACAGTGTGGGAGGGTGGGGCCAGGGTGGAAGGCTGAGTGGCCCAACGTGAGCACCCTCAGGTGTCGGCTGCCCTTGGCCAGGGCAGGGGAGTGCCAGTGCCCGGCGGGGAAGTGGCCAGCACCATGACACAGGGGCCTTCCACACACAACCACAAGCGCCCATCAGAGTGCAGGGATGAATTGGACAGTCCCTGCCCTCGGGGAGCTCATGGCCCAGCAGAGCAAAGGTCCTGTGCTGAGCCCACCCCCTGACCTGCTCACTGCGCCATTGATCAGGAAGTTTCCCTGGATGAGCAAGAGTAAATAAGCAAATTCTGCTGGGATGCTGACATTACTGGACCGAGACACGTGCCTTTGGGGGCTTAGGACTCTAAGATTCTTCCTGACAATTGTTAATCTTGAACTTCAGTCAGGGTGAACCATGAGTGCCATTGACTGTAGGTGCCCGGATCATGGAAGGGGAGGGGCCGCTGCATGGTTGTCATGGTTCAAGACAGGTCTCTGGGAAGGCTCCGGAAGGACCAGGTAGATTCTGTTTGTGACTCACTGTGTCCTGTGGCCTGGGAAGGGACAGTACTTTGGAAATGTTTATTGTTTAGCTTTAGACACTGTGGATGAATGTTCATCTGAACACCCACCCAAAGCCCGCCAGAGTGAGGCTCTTGAGGTGTAGAGTGGACCCCCACAGTGTGTGGGATGCTAGGAGGAGCCCTCAAGGAGGAATGGGAAGACGTGAGGCCCCTCCTAGGGGTGTCCAGGCTGACAGTGCCCGACCAGAGGACTGGGAGAAGGCAGGAGTGCCTGTGGTGTCCCCTTTTGAAGGAGCCCATCTCCTATGCAAGGTTGATGTGCCCAGCGGGGCCAAGAGAGTAGGGCCCCAGAAGCAGGAGAGTTCCCAGGACAGCCCAACCCACCTTCCCACCCTTAGAAGAGGTCGTGGAGCACCTTCAGGCCCTGGAAGACGTTGGGAATAAGTTGCACTTTCATTCAAAGAATATTTAATGAGCACCTACTTGGTACCAGGCACAAAACAGACCAAAATCTCCGCCCCTGGGGAGCCCACACTCTAGTGGTATGACAAACTCACTTGTCCATCCATCCAGCACGTCCACCCTGAGGGGGCTGTGTCTCCCCTGCAGCTCAGGGGGTGACTGAGGGGACACACCCACGCTGGAGAGTCAGGCTCCAGGAGCGCCTTGAATAGCAACCTGTTCAGCTGGTCACAGACTTTCTTAACTACAGATTTTGTGTTTAAAAGACTCTTACTTGGAATGCCATGTAAACAGTATTTTATTAGCAAAACTTTATTTGATGGCTTCCCATTTGCAGTGTTTACTTACTAAGCCAATTGGGGAGAACCGTAGGGAAGTTTCGAACAGCATAACCACCGGAAGCCAGGGCTGTGGAATCAGTCTGGGTCTCGTGCCAGCCCAGGCACCCTGTGCCTTCCCACACAGCAGGGCTCTCAGTCCTGGCACCATTAACATTTGGCATCAGATAATTCTTTGTTGTGGGGGCTGTCCTGTGCCCTGAAGGATGTAGATCAGCATCTCTGGTCTCTATCCACTTTGCCAGTAGTAACACCCCCCTCAGTTGTGAAAACCAAAAATGTCTCCAGACATTGTCCAATGTCCCTTGGGGGGCAAATCGCCCCAGTTGAGCACCACTGCCATTTATAATACTTTGATAATATAATGTCAAGAAATCCTGTTTCACGTGGAGAAATACTTGCAATCGGTGTTTTTTTTTTTTTTTTTTTTTTTTTAAATCAGCTCTCCTAATACTCCCAGGACTACCTTTAAGTTTTACTAAGGTCTGCACAAAAAAACAAGTTAACGTAGCAGTCCAAGTTAATGTGTTGGTAGTTTTCAATGTACTAAAATTTGTATGTAACACATTTGTGTGGGTGTGTTGTTTTTATTACAATTTTGAAGGATAGGAAAATCTTCATGTTAAAAACATTCAAACCAAATGTTGGCGGAGCCCCTGAAGCCCTTTGGGAGGCAGCTTGGAGTCAGCACACTGGTTTCGAATGAAGAGAGGGAGGATTTGATCAGGGTCACAGGTTGTGGGAGGGCGAGGTCTTGGGGGCCTGTCTGTGGTCCCTGAGACCCTCAGCTTCATCAGACACAGCCTAGAGGAGGCAGGAAAGCCTTGCTCAAGAGAGGGTTGTTCTGGAATTGGGGCGAGGAAAGGCAAGACTGATTTAGGGGTGCACAGAAGAGAAGGCTGGCCTCTGGCCCCATGCAACACTAAGAAAGAGCCCATAATCTTGATGATGTAGGGCCAGTAGGTTAAACCCAGAATAATCATAATGAAAACAGTCTGTTTGCACCATTTGATTCTTCCAGAAATTCCCGGGAGTAAGTCCAAGGTGGAGAATCCCAGCCGGAAGTGCTGCTGGTTGGAACTGAGAGGGTGTTGGTGGGACCCAGCTTCCAAGGAGATTGCGTGGGTGCCGGCCCCCCAGGGGAGCCGCCGCCGGGGGAGCAGGGGGGCCTGCGGGCTGCAGAAACAACAGCTGGCTTTAATGTTCTTGAAAGAGTAGTCCTTCACTGGAATCAATTTGTTTTCCTTTCTCTGAAATTGGGAACCGATCTCAGGGCTTACTCCTTGGGAAATCTGCCTGAATTGCGGTGGGACAGCTGACCATAGGCCACCTACTCATCACACCTGTGGGAATTTGTGACAGGTGCAGCAAAACAAGGCAAAGGGCTGACGGGGGGAGCTCCAGCGACCTCCCCAGCTGAGGGCCGTTCTCAGGTGGGCCTCGGGACCCGGAGTGCAGAGACGCTGCCCCCGCGGCTCACAGGGTGCGCCAAGCACCTTTCTCTCCTCCTTCACCACACAGTGGCTTTGGGGAACCCCATTCTTGTGATACGGTTGACGAGTTCCCAAGTGTCAGACTTTCAGTACCGAGAGAGACCTGAGAGAGAATCTGGTCCAACTCCTTCATTTTATAGATGGGGAGATGGAAGCTCACTGGGGTGAATTTCCAAGGGCACCTGCCCAGGCTTCCTGACCACCGGCTCCGGACTCTTCTAAAACCACCACTTGCTTTCTGATGGGGGAAGGTGACTTGTCCAGAGCCTCTCAACACTGTCAGCCGATTTGGTGTCTCCCGAGCAGCAATGGCGTGTGCATGCGGGCGCTTAGGCAGCCTGCGCTCTGGCACGACAGAGAAAGGGCATGTGTGCGTCTACCCGTCTCTGTGAAGCGCTGGCCAGCATCTGACGACATATGTGCACTAGTTAGGGGCGGAGATTAGGGTAAGGGCTGGGAAAGGGCTGAGGGTTGGGGTGTGTGAGTGAGTGCTGAGATTCAGGTGGTCCTCAGTGACACTGAGGACTGTCCTTGGGGGTCTCTGACTGGGGATGCTGTTGGGTTTGGGTCAAGCTGGTCAGAGAAGTCATCCCAGAAAAGGAGGCCCATGAATGACACTGGAATGTCAGCGGGTGAAGAGGGCTTGGGAAGTCTCCCCAGGCAGACAGAACAAGGGCTGAGAAGCTGGAAAGCAAGAGGCGTGTTTGGGAGATGTCCCATGGTCCTCGCTGGCTGTGGGACAGGGCTTGTGTGCGGAGCAAATAAGCAGCTAGCAGACACTGGCTGAGCATTTGCTGTGTGTCAGGTGCTGCGCTAGGTGCCAGAGACAAAAGTGCAAGACACTGGAGTTGAGAGTTCATTGAGTTTGTTCTGTTCATTTTTCCAGCAGACTTGCGGAGTCCGGGCTCTGGGGCCCGCGCTGTGGTTCTGAGAGGAGGGAAGCATGACCCACGCCCTTGAGAGCTCACGACCACAGGGAAGGCTCCACAGAGGCAGATCTAGAGCAGAGTGCACAGGGCTGCGGGGCTGCCTGAGAATCACGCTCAATCCCCAGCCCAACCCTCACTCCCACGCAGTGACCTCTGGGAGTTCCGAAGCCCGGGCTCTGTGCACCCCCCACCCTGGGGAGCGTCTGACCTCCCGGAATATGCATGTGTGTGTCACCTGCCCCGTGGAAGAGTCTCAGAGGACTCCAGCCAAGAACCACCAGCTGAGTGCCAAGCTGGGGAGACAGGGCAGTTCGGCGCTCACGGTTCATCTGGGGAAAGGAATCCAGGGCACTGACCCGGGGGCATCTCCACCAGCCCCTGCCTGGCTCCCCAGCTGCCGGCCCCTCTGAAGCCCAGGCAGGGGGAGCCCAGCTTCCCAACTTCTCTGCCCACACCGAAGGCTGTGGTCCCTGGCTGACCTCAGCATCTCTCCCCAGGACACCAGGGACTGAGGAGTCTCACCTCACACTTGGAAATCCCCTTCCTGCCTCCTACCCTCTCAGACCGTCCTGCGGCTCAGCAGCTGTGGCTTCCCCCTCACAGGCGAGGCCATGGCAGCCTGGCCAGGGCGAGCGTGGTGCTCGAGGCTGAGGCCGGTCGGAGCTTGGCGCTGCCCCTACACCCAGGCCTGCCTTGCAGCTTCCTCACGACCCCCAGCTCAGGCCACTTGTGCTCCTGTGCGACTGAGCCAGTGGTTTCCAAAACCAACCGTGAGGTTTCCTGAAAGGCAGTGGCCTCAAGGCTCCGGGCAGGGCGGGCCTGGGAAGCAGTGAGCTGCAGCTGACCCTGGCCTCAGGGCCCTTCCTCTCCTCATCAGGGCTGCGGGAGCCACCGCCCTTCTGGGAACCAGCGAAGGGAAGTGGACACTCCTGAGCAGCCCTGACCTGCTCTGGGCCTCGCCCGCCCTCAGCTCCGGCAGGGCTGCGACGCTGGAAAGAATGAGCTTCGGCCCCCGGGCCCCGCAGGAGACAGAGGTCAGCACAGCCCAGGGTGGCCTTTCCGCCTGGGCCAGAAACTCTCAGCAGACGGAAAGCCTGGTCTCCTCCTGTCCCCGGCAGTGGACGTAAGAGGGACTGGCAGCCACCTCTCTGACGGGCAGAGCTCTCGGAGCTGCTTGGCCTCTGCTGAGCGGGAACTGGGCCTGGGACTCCCCCCAGTACAAACACACACAGACAAGGCCGCGCTGCCCGGGCCTCTGCTCGCTCGCTCCCCATGCCTGGGCCCCCGCCACCGGGCTGGCTGGGAAGGGCCTGCTTCTCTGCTGGTGTCCCAGACTCCCAGACTCTGTCCTGCTTTCCTTCCAGCTGTCCTCGTCTCCCTGGTGTCCCCTCAGGCACACAGGCCTTCTCTGCTCCTCACGCCTCTGCCCTGCTCTCTCCTCTGCCCAGGACACTCTCTCCTTGCCTCTTCCTCTTGCTGACTGCAGATGCCCACCTGGACCCCAGAAGGGCTGGGCCCTCTACCCTCTGCCCTGGGCTTGTCCATGGCACTCCCCAGGGCCCCTGTGAGTCACCTGAGGGCAATCTGTCACTCTCGCCAGTCACAGGAGGACTGGGACAGTGCCTGTTGCTGGTGTGCCAGCCAGACACGCCGGGAGGTGCCCCCTGGGCTTAATGGCAAGCGGACCGTGAATGTGCCGGGGGGACGGGGGTCTCCAGAAGGTACGAGCATGAGGTCCTACACACACCTGGAGGAGGCTGTGTGGTCCAGCGCAGGCAGGTTAGGACAGGGTAGGGCAGGGGCAGTGTGGGCTCACACTGAGATGCAGGCCAAGACAGGGTGCCGGCAGGTGGGTCACAGGGGCACCTGGTCCAGATGGGACAAATGTCTTGTGGTAGGTCTGCAGGGGAGAAGAGAGACCTGTGGAGGGGGCGGTGCCCGGCAGGGGGACAGCTAAAGGCAGATTCCCTCACACCTCAGTACAAAGCCACCAGGGGTCCCACCCCCTGTTCAACAGAGCTCCCTCCTTGCGGGAGGCGGCAGTGGAGTGAGAGGCAGTGGGCTCAGCCCTGCTGCCACCTTCTCTCTGGTCCCCCCTTTTCCCATCTGTAAAGCGGGCGTCAGAAGACGTAACTGGCAAGGTTATTGTGAGGTCAGCTGAGGGAATGTTCTTGAAGGGTGTTACTGAATCACACCTCATGTTGCTTTTTCCTTCTCTGCAGAATCCCAGGCCAGAGGTGAGGTCCGGGGAAAGGGAGCCCTCCGCCCCTGGGAGTGGCCACTGCAGTCTGGGAATTGTCCTCCAGCCTGTGGTAAAGGATCAAAATCCTGCTCGTGTGAGTCTTGGCCTCTGCTGTGGGTTGGTTCCAGAAAGACAGCAGAAATGGGTTTGGAAGGGGAGTTGCTCTTGGTCCTTCCCTGTTGTTCAACAGGCATGTTCCAAGCTCTTACCAGGGCCCAGGCACTGTGTGGGCAGCAGACAGACTGAGGGAATGACCCTGCTTTGCCCTGGACGGGCTCCTGTCCAGGCTCAGGGAGGCTGTGTCCCCTGAGGCAGAGTGGCGTTGTGGGTGAGGGTGCCTTTTCCAGAGAGCTGTCCCCACAGGTGGGAGGCCCAGGCTCCGTCTCCACTACGCTCGGTCCTGGAGAGCTGGCCCAGGCCGGCTTGCAGCGAGCAGCTGCTCAGCAGCTCCTGTATATCTCTGAAACTGAGCTCTGGAAACTGCCAGCTTTGCTCCTCCCTTATCTTAAAGGACGACAACTGCAGCCTTCAGCCGCTCAGGCCAAAATCTTGGAGTCTTCTGGACCCTTCTCTTTCCCTCACAGCCCACACCCACTCTGTCACCCAGTCCTGTCCGCGCTACCTAAAATACCTGCAGAAACATGTACCGTGACGGAAAGCAGGTCCGAGGGGCCCAGCGCGCATGTGTGTGGGAGGAAGGGGTGTGGGGACAACAGGACAGGAGAAAACTTCAGAGATGATAGAAATGTTAAGAATCTTGATTGTGGAGATGGTTTAATGGGTGTATATGTATGTCAAACTCATCAGATTGTGCATTTTATGTGTGGTTTAATGTATGCTAATTATACCTCCGTAAAGCTGTTTATTTTTTTTAAAAATTAGATATTTCCAGTGACCTGTGTGAGACCCCAGACAAGCCCCTTCCCATGTCTTAGCCTCAGCTTCCCCCTCTGTAGAATGGGTGTCTCTGAGAGCCCTTGCAGTGGGACTGCGCCCATGACCACCCCAGCTCAGAGACAGCGCACATTGAGGGCAGCAGGCTGTGGGACCCGCGTTTGTTCCAGCACGTTTCTGAGCCCAGCTCAACCCACCAGCCCTTCCTACAGAAGTGGTTCAGACCAAGTTAAGGGATTAGTTGGAGAGAGGGAGGATGCCAGGAAACAGAGCCAAATCCTGCGGGAGAAATAAGGAGGGAGACATCCCTGGCTCCACACTGCGGAGGCTTCTCTTCAGGCCCAGAAAACCCTCCGGAGAGCTGGAGGGAGGCACAGGGATTTTGATCAACACCTATATCAGACGGGTGGGGTATGAGGCCCCGAGGGAGGTCTTTTTCGTGTACACTGGGAAGCTGAGCTGGAAGCTGGCGGAGTGGATACAGGAGTACAGATTGCTGAACTCCTAATCCACTCGTTAACTGTCACCCTCCCCTGAGGACTCCCTGACCACCCTGTTTCATATTGCAGCTCGCCCCACCCAAGCATTCCTGATCACCCACCCAGAACCGTTTCTTTTTTCCATAGCACTTTTCACTTTCCAGCATGTGACATAATTTACTTTTTTATTATATTATTTTCTCCCTGAGGCCAGGGATTGGTGTCAGTTTTATAAACTGATGAATTCCAAGCATCTAGAACAGACCTTCAACAGGGCTTAGCATAAAGTGGGTCCTTACCAAAATACCTGTGGAATTAGTGAATTTGTTGAAGGCCACTACCCTGCCAAGAGCAAGGGCGTCTAACTTACTCTTGCTTGAGTTCAGCTCACCCTCCACCCCAGCAATGACTAGCTGCTGTATTTTACCTCCTTACGCCTCCACTTTCTCATCTACAAAATATGATTTCACTGAGCTATTATGAGATATAATACAGACGCAGGGCCTAGCACGGTGCCTGGCCCCTGGCAGCAGACAGCAGCCACCTGCAGAGAGCAGTAACTTTATTTAATGACAAATGTTGTGCAGTGAAGCTCTGGCAAGTTAAATAACAAGCAGAGTGTTGGCAAACTTGATTTGGGTGTGAAGCTCTCACATGAAGTATTTTCTTCCCTCCTTGGAGGGAAATGTTCTGGTCCGAAACCTGGTGAGTTTGAAAGAGTGAGGAGGCTGGGCGCTCTGATCCGAATGCATCCCCCAAAGTTCATGTTTGGAAACTTAATCCCCAAGGCGACAGTGTTGAGAGGCGGGACCTTTCGAGGTGAGTAGGTCATGAGGGCGCCACCCTTACGAATGGCTTCATGCTGGTTACCAAGGGAGCGGGCTCCGAGCAGAAGGATGGATTCAGCCGGTGTCCTCTCTGTCTCGCGTGGCTGCTTCCACCGCCTGCCCTTCTGCCATGGGCTGACCCTTGCCAGATGCCGACGCTGTTCTCCTGGGCTTCTCAGCCTCCAGCACTGTGAGAAATAAACTTCTTTTCTTATAAATTACCCAGCCTGTGGTTTTCTGTTATAGCAACAGAAAACAAACGAAGACACAGGGTCTCAGCCCAGCTCTCATGCTTTCTGGCAGTGGGGTTCAGGGCCAAATACCTTACCTCTCAGGACCTCTGTCTTCTCATCTGTGAAATGGAACAGGAATGCTTTTTCTGCTCACTTTGGGGAATTGGGGAGATTGAAGGAGAAATCGCAGTGAAATGCTGTGTAAGCAGTGTGGGTTGTGCCTTTGCAGGTGGGGCGGCTGGAGCTGGCTGCAGGGCTGCAAAGCTGCCCGCTTGGGATAAGATCCTTGCTGCTTTGGGTCAGTGGTTTGGGCTCAATTATGTCCCTCTAAAATTCATGTGTTGAAGTCCTAACCCCCAGTACACCTCAGAACGTGACCATATTTGGAGATAGGGTCTTTAAAGAGGTCATTAAGTTAAAATAGGTCTTTAGGGTGGGCTTTAATCCAATATGACGGGCGTCCATATAAGAAGAGGAATTTTGGATACAGACACATACAAAAGGAAGATGATAGGAAGACACAACAAGAAGGTGACCAACCATCTATTAGTCAAAGAGAAAGGATTTAGGAGAAACCACCCCTGCCAACACCTTAATCTCAGACTTCCAGCTGCAGAACAGTGAGACACTACATGTCCGTGTTTGAAGCCATGCAGTCTGTGACACTTTGTTACAGCGGCCCCAGGGAACAAGTACGGCAGGTCTGGGTGGGATTCGGCAGAAGTTAGCAGCCCAGAGAACTGTGCTGCTCGGGCCCCTCCCCCACAGACCCCTCTGCACACAGATGCCTCAAACATCCGGTCCCTGTGGCCCACCCCTGCCTCCCTGGTCCTGGAGATGTCCAACTGGGTGTCTCCACCTGAAGGACCTGGTAGCTCGAGAGGAGTCCTGGTGGTACCTTGGAGGCCATCCCTGAGCAGAGACCCTCAGGAACACACTCTGTTGCAGTTCGCTGAGGAGGGGGTTTCTAGAAGGGCCTTGGTCACAGTGATTGAGAGGGAATATGCGCCTTTTCCCCCCTTTATTCTGTTGTCAGTCACAGAGAGAAGAAGGCTGTATTCTCTGAAGAGAGCTGGGCAGACACCCAGGGCCCTGTGCCCACACCCCCTGTTCCTCCCTGTGCTCTGACGGTCCTGTGTGGGCACGCTGGGCCGGGAGGGCTGGGAGGCCTGCTGGTGTCAAGTGACGGCCCCGAGCTGTAGAGTCTCAGGTGCCCACGTGAGAGCACAGGGCTCCGGGAGGCTGTGGCCAGGGCTGGCCTCACTTCTCCACTCAGGGATCACTTCCCTGGGACAGCTTGTCTTTAGACCCTCCTGTCCTGAGCTGGGTTTTATTTAGTCATGAGACGTTATGGTGTCCTCTTGCCTCCCCTGGAACCACCCAGCCCCAGCCCCCTTTCAGGCCACGCAGACTCCTTTAAAAAGCTTCGGTCAGCAATGCAGACTAAAGGTCAGGGGAGCAAGACCAAAATATCAATATTGTGCAGATTAACCCTCTTGGAAGAGTTTCCACATGATGGGGTAGAAATTAAGTGCAACCTTGGTAGAAGGCAGCTTATTTCTTCTGCAAAGTAAGGGGAAAATATAAACAAAACAAGGTTTTTTCCCACAAAATAAGGCCACCCACATACAGTGTCTGTAAAAATCTAGACTTGCCTGATGTAACTGTGAGGTTTGGTCTATTATCATGTAACTGTCACACTGCAGCACGTGGTCTGAGGCAGTCTCCTTACTTGACTCGCTCCTCCTGACTTAGGAAAACAGGAGCTGCCAGGACCCAGGCTGCCTCAAATCCACAGCCAGCGCCCCCAGCTCCCCTCCCCTTCCCTGTGTGGCAGCTGCAGGGACCACCCTGGGCCCACGGGGAGAGGACTTTGAATTCCAGCCCCGAAGCCTTGCTCTCAGCCGCCTCCTGAGTTTGAGGAAACTAAAGGCCTGCCACCTCCGTCAGTATGAGGGGACAAGCCCAAAGGGAATTGATTACCCTATAAAAGCACTGGCTCCCCGGCAGCTGCTGGCCTTGGGTGTTCCAGATCCACAGGGAATCCTGCGTGGCGCTGGATGGTATTCGAAATTCAGACTTCAGCTTTGGGGGTGAATATTCAGTCCTGATCAAGTCTTTCCAGTGAAGTGTTTTAGACCTTTGCTGCTTCCTTCATGCCTGTCCCGACCGCCCTAAATATGGATGTTTTCTAACAGAAGCTGAACGATGCTCAGACGTCAAGGTCTGTGGCCTCTCATGTATTCGTGCAAAGAATCAAACTAAAATGGGCTTTTCCTGACAGTTCCAAGGGTGGATTAGCAGCCTGTGTGTGGGGGCTGTTATGGGGCTGGAGTGACCCGAGACATCCGTCTTCTGTCCACTGTAAGCAGAGGCGGCTCCTGGGAAGGGAGATAACGCAGGAGCTGGCCTGGCCCCATGTGGCTGTGGAGTCCCTGGAGGCCCCTTGGGGCAGATGGCTCTGGCAGCCCGGCTGCAAGCTCCAAGGAGAAGGAGCCTCGTCTCCCTGGGGCCTGCCTGCATTTGCAGCTTACACCATGGCTTGGTTCACTGGAACCCACTGCCAGGGACTTTTCCTTCTCATTGTTGCCTCCACATTAAAATGAGGGCAAATAACCAAGCAGGAATGCATTTTTAAAAAGATGTTTAGGGAGTTTCCTGGATGTAATCACACAGTAGCTCGTCATACCTCCTACTTTTGCAGCCTGCTCCAGTTGGAATTCAGAATGGTGTCCTGGGAGTCATAAAATCCAGACTGATTTTTAAAAGTTCAATTATGCTTCCTAGATCAATCTTAGAAAGTCAAGAAAATGAGAGATATGTCCAGTAAAGATTTCTAATAACGGTATTTGAAAGCCCAGGGACATTCTGTGGTCAGTAGCATGTCTGTCCCACTCACAGGGGCTCCTGCGTCGATGTGACCTGCTGCCCTGACCACAGCTGACCGTCCCACCCCAAGGCAGCTGCCGGCCAGTGAGACAGGCAGTGGGTGCAGTTGGGCGAGCATTTTCCTTCTTTGCTTTAGAGTGATTCCGTGTTGGCTGGAATCCGACTGACCCTGCAGGTCCTCTCTGGGGAGATTTGAATCGGGGACACACAGAGTGAGAGGCGGAGAGAGACGCAGAGGTGCAGGGAGTCGTGTCATGAGAATGGCAGACCCACCAGGGTGGCAGCCACAGACACACGAGCTTCCGGGGAGCAACAAGGTGGGGGTCACCTCAGCAGAGTGGCTGTCCTGGGCCACATCGTTGGGCTGCTGACAGCTCAGGTTGGCATCCAGCCTTGACTTACTAGCTGTAGGACTTTGGGCAAGTTGCAAACCTCTCTAAGCCTCAGCATCCTCCTCCTCCGCTGGGGGTGATGGTGATGACCCAGCCCAGGAGGCTGCGGTGCGCGCCCAGGGCAATGTGCACAGAGCAGCTGGCACCGCGCCTGCACCCAGGGAGAGACAGCGCTCAGCAGATGCTCTCTATCATGACTGTCGAGGCCACCTTAGTAAGAATCCTAGGCCCCAAGTCCTGACTGCAGGGCATTGCTGGTGTCCTGCCCATCTTTCCGTCTGTCTGTCCTTCCTTTCCTCCTGTGCAACAAACAGCCATGACTCAAAGTAAGTTGAGTGTGTCTGTGTTTCTTGTAGCCTGGAAGAGGCTCTTGCTCATAGAAATAAGAACTTTCTCAGTGCCAGAGCCCAAGTAGCCATTCTACGTTAAACACACATGGGAAAAGCGGCCGGTGAAGGGTGGCTTGTCCTTTGAAGGGACTGGGTCATTAGTGCCCCTTGGGTCAGTGCACACAGAATGAAATGCAGTTATGGGGCGCTGCCCTGCCGGCCAAGGGGCAGGTGGTGGAGGCCATTTCAAGACTGGAGTGGAGGGAGGAAGCTGGTGTCCTGGACCCACCCAGACAAGGAACAGCAGCACCCCCCGTGGCTCACAGCAGCAGCGAGGCTGTGAGGCCGGCTGCTTATCTGCGAGCTGGTGTGTGCATGCACAGGAATGGGGGCGTATGCAAGAGTGGCGTGTCCCATGGCCATGGCCGCCTGTGTGTTTGTGCCAGCACGCAAGCGCATGTGGACAGGGGCAGGAGGGAGAGCTTGCTTGTGTGTCTGTGTGGGTTTGTACCTGGGAGAGCGGTGGGTGGGGGTGTCGTAATGGGTATGTGCACCTGAGGACGATGCATGTGCACAGGTGTGAGTGTGAACCTGTGTGTGGCTCTGCGTGCCCAAGCAGGCATGCGTTCTGCATGTGGCTGACGTGTGAGGTGACTCTGCACTCCCTTCAGCAGCTGGGCTGGCCCTAGTGCAGGCTGGGGTGGGGCAGGCCACCTGGGTCACCTGGCTGACAGGGCTGTTGTGACAGCCTTTGTGGCCTGCTGTGTCCCAGGCACCAGGGCCATTCAGGAACGAAGACCAGGAATGAGGAAGTCCCAAAAGTTTCTCTGGGTTTTCATTTCAAGGAACACAAAGTGACCTTTGCTCTGCCACTTGGGCTTGCTGTGGGTTCCTTGTCCCTTCCTCTAGAGAAAGAGGAGAGGCCGGTTTCACTTTTCCTCCTGGCTATTTTCACTTTCAGCCTTCCTCAGTGAGCACTGAGGAGAGGCGGCAGTGGTGTGCTATGTGTCCGAACCTCACGTAGTGTCATGAAGGCCCTAGGCCAAGGCGGGAGATCTGCATGGAGCCATCCCAGGCTCGGGGACTGGCTGCTGGTCCACACCAATTGCTGTGACCAGCCAGCCCACCCAGGAGAGAGGCTGTGACTCCCCAGCTCTCTGGCCTCCTCATTTGTGCTAATGAGAAAGCAGCTTGCAAGAAGGGGCATGATTTGTTCAGATAACACAGTTGTCAGGCCTAGTACAGAGCAGGTGAAGGTAGGAGCTGAACTCTGTCCCACGTCCCAACAGTCTACGCCGGACAGCACAGACAGCGCGGCTCCCAGCACCTCCGTCCACACAGAGTTGCTTCCCTGGCCCTCTCTGGCCACTTCATGCCTGCCCTTACTGTCCCTTCATGCTTGGACAGTTGTCAGGCAGGCCCTGGCCACTCTCACTTAGGCCTCATTTATCTGACAGGGTTCTCCTAGGGTAATAAACCCGGGTTTCTCAACCCTCCAGGTATGTTCCACCCTCTCCCAGGAGGGTCCCTCCTGTGCGACAGGCCATGGCAGCAGGCCCAGCCCGGCCCCCCTCGAGTCTGACCATGCCTCACCGGTTGCCACCCAGGCCCTGGGGCCCTGTGGGACAGTTGCAACAGACCCTGCCTTCTCCGGGGCACCTCCAACAACAGCAACGGCCACACTGGGTCAGCAGCCGCATGTCCCTCAACAATAGTCTCGGTGGCAATCACTGGCAGGTTGACTCAGAAACCTGCTGGGAACTTCATAATTCTTCTCATCATGATTACCCCAAAGAATCCAGGTCATGAACTAGACCAGATGTTGAAAGATCTAGTGGAAAATAGAGGGTTTGCACTGCCTTTTATTCGTGCAGGCAAAGGGTCAGGATGGCCTTGGTGACTTGGCAAACAGACCCTCTGTCTACTCTGCCCTCACGGGCTCTGCTCTGAGAAGTCACTTTGGCATCTGAGCTGGAGAGGAAAACCTGGGGCTGTGGCTTTGAGCCACACAGCCCAGACGGGCAGCGTGGCCCCACCCCACGCAGCATGAGCTGAGCCCTGACCCGGCCCTGCCTGCTGGGAGATGACAGTCACCACTGGAGCAGCACATGGAGAATCCTTCCACTGCCAGGGACCTAGGGCCACATCTCCCAAAGAAAGGGCACATTCCATGGGGGTGGGGGATACATGACATATGACATGGTTCTAGGCACACAAACTAGCATTTTTGTAAGTGTTTGCGAGTTTACTTTAACATAAACTAGAAAAATGTGACATCAAACTCTACAATAATCATTTGTTATATCATGGTATGCTGCAGAGTGGCTTGTTCAGCCTTTGCCACCCCATCATGTTATCTAGCCATTTTAAGTACGATGGCTTTATCTTCCCAGGGAGACTGCAACGTCCTTAAGGCAAGGGCCTGTGCCTAAAGTTGTGTGGCATCCCCTTGGGTCTGGCATAGAGAACCCGAGAAACAAGGTGAACCAGGCACGAAAAGAACCACAGCTGGGAGTGCATCTTCCCAGCTCTTGGCCTGGGCAAGGCAGGTTTGCTTTTACATATTGATGCCCTACACCTTTCATCTGCTTTTATCAACCCCCAGGCCCCATCCTTGGCCCTCTTTAGTCCTCTTCAAGCCCCTAATCTCCCAAGGCCTGGGTGTTGAGGGGCACCACCAGCTGAGGAACCCGTAGGGAGGCCACCTTTGCAGCAGCCTGAGGGCACCTCCCCTAGCAGAGTCCTGGGCATATGAACATCCAGACCAGGGCAGGTGGCCCTGGGTGCTGGCATCCAGTTGCGGGGCCATCGGAAGGTAGGCAGGGGCTCCCTCTGGGGTGGGAATGGGGGCAGTGGAGGGGAGGGCTGTTGGGCTCCAAGTGGACAGGGGGCCTGTGCCTTGGGGATTTCAGTTCGTGCATTGCTGAGTGACGGCTCCATTGTCCCCTGGCAGCCGGCTGCAGGATGAAAGAGGGTTTCTTCTATGCCTCATCTGAGAAGTTAAAAAAAAATTAAGGATTAAAAGAAACAGGAAAAACTCAGTTTAGATGAGAGTAGCCAGGATCGAGTCAGATCTTCTGGAATGGACAGATTATCCTGGAAGGAACACACTCATTCATTCAGCAAATATTTATTGAGTACCTTCAGAGGGCCAGGCAATGATCCAGGCCCTGCGCCAAGGACTTTATTAAGTGTGGCTGTTTGGAATGATTAAATCAGCTCTGGGTTTTGGTAAGGAAGTGAGTACCATTTTATTACAGTATTTACCAAAGAAAATATCAAATATTTTCAGGCTTAGCCTCACGTGTTCATGAGTGCATGCGCTTCAGCCCTCCGGGAACAAGCCCCCTTCTTCCTGTGCAGATATGATCAGCCCTTGCGACCGTGGAAAACAGGGCAGACATTTGGCAGGCAGCTCGAGGGAAAAGCCATTTATTCAGTCCCTCAGGCAGACAGGGCAGAGAGGAAGGAGCCGGGGTGGCTCCGGGGCTGTGCCCCTGGGGAGCGACGCTGACCTCAGCTTGGAAGCCGCCCTCTGCCCCTGCACTGGCGCATGCGTGCATTCCGCCTTCTCTCCCGGGCGGCATCTTCCCCGTGTGGAAAGTCCTTCTGACTCTCAACCCAGAAGGTGGGTGCCAGGGGAGCTCAGAGGAAACCGAGAAAATGTTCTGAATGCAATTTATAACATTTTTAGGCCTTTGCAGAAGTGTGGCTTTATGCCCTCCTCAAACACTCATGGAGGGTCCCAGAGAGAATGGAAGTCATGAAAGGACTGTCTGATGCTGGGGTTTTGGGGTGCAGGCAGACCACCCCTCTGCTGGCTGTCGCTGCCACTTGCACACTGTCATTGACCGTTAACACCTATTTTCTGCTCTCCTGCCACAGCAACAGTGACCGAGACTCACCGCTGCCAGCTGAGCCAGGGTGGAGGGCTGAAATCATCCCGCCAGCCTAGGCGGGAGGGGCCTTCTTTTACATGAGGCTGCTGTATTCACTGAGGGGGTTCAAGACGAGGTGTTTTCTCTAAAACAGTGGTCTCCAAGCTGCAGTGCCTGGGAACTTGCCACAAACGCAGAATCTCGGGGCAGCGCCTGGCACTGTGTGTTTGAACAAGTTCTAGGTGCTTCTGATGCACACTCAGGTGTGAGAACCACTGCTCTCCACGGGCCACCTCCTCTCATCTGCTCCACAGCCCACACCGGGCCAGGCAAGTGTCGCCACACAGACTTATGGCTCGGAGCACCCAGATCCCCAGCTTCAGCCAGTGGCCCAAGGCTCTAACTCCCCAGGGCTCTGCCGCTGCCCACGGGCCTTTCTCGTCACCAACTTTTAGCGAAGTCCCACGGCAGCAGGGAAGGCAGAGCAGCAGGGCGAGTGGAACCCGAGATGTGCTCCTGCAGAGACCAGGAGGGCTGACCTTCTCACGGGTGCTGATCTCCTGTGATTGGGAAGAGACGACCTTTGGCACAAGAGCAGCATCTCGTACAGTTTAGGCCTTCGGGTGCACCAAGAGGGAGTGAAGCAAATTGCAGCTGGAGTGGAATATTCTGACAGCTTTCCAACCTCTTCCATCACCAGGAATCTAACTGCCTCCTCCTCTCCACCCTCAAGAAGCTTCTGTGCAGAGAATGGCCAAGACTCAAACCTCACAGCAGAGGCTCTGGACGTTTACAAGGAGCTGGAGAATGCGGATTTGCTAACTTCTGGGGGAAGTGGGGACTTGGGTAGAATGAGTTTTAAAAAGAAGAGGGGAGTGATGGGGGTGGCATGAGGTACAGAGGGGGCGCATAGGGGGCACCCTCCTTTGAGTCACAGAATACCCACTGAGGGACATTGTCACAGTCTGGGCGGTGAGACCCACACTCCTGCTACCCTAGCTCAGTTCCAGAGAACGAGTTCTCCCAGCCTGGATGAACAATTCCATCCTTACTATTGCTGCTGTTGCTGCTATTGCAACTGCTGGGCTGGGAGGGGTGGCAGAGATGTCGAGCGAGACTTTGAGATCTCTGCCTTAGCGCTGCTGGTCGGAAACACGTGAGCAGGAGGATGAGGAGGTTTGGAGGAGGAAGATAGAGGTGCTCAGCTGAGTTCCAGGTATCTGGGCTGGCCAGGTGAGAGGGCCAGGGCCAGAGGCCCCCGGGCATAAGGCTTGAAGGTCAGAGTGTCTGGGCAAGGGAAAGGTGGCTCTGAGTCTCCAGCAGCAGGTGGCAGCTGATGAGGCCATGGGGTGTGGAGAGGAAGAGGACAGGATCAGAGCCCAGGAGCAGCACTGGTCAGGGGTGTGCCCGTGACGAGGGCGCTGGGAGGAGCCTGAGAAGCAGGCTGAGCGGGGCAGAGGCGCAGGAGAGGGTGCAGGCAGCCGAGAGGGGAGAAGGCTCCCACGGGAACTGTCAGGGCTGCTGGGCCGGCTAGAGCAGGGCCAGGGGGCCAGGGATCTACTGATAGTTCCTCTTGTCAGGAGCAATTCCACTGGGATGGGGAGTCTCCAGGCCAGGCTGCAGTGCGTTGAGCAGAGATTAGTAAGTGAGAAAAATAGAGATGATGTCGGAAGCCTGATGATAAGGGGAGGACAAAAAGCAGGACAGTGGTGACAGGAGGCCAAGGCTGGGGGGTGGTGGTGCAGTGTTCCTAGTGTGGGGAAGCAGGGAAACATACACAACTCTGCTGAAGGAAGGTGAGAGGAGAGAAAGCTAAAGATGCAGGGGAGAGGGAGGGAATTTGAAGAGGGAATCTCTGCCTGAGAAAGCAGAAGGGGCGGACACAGCACAGCTCAGGGGGCTACCTTAGTCCAGAAGGGAACAGCCCTTCTGCAGACAGAGCCCTCTGTAGGCTGGACAGGAAGTGAAAATAGGAGGGGACAGACAGATGGCACAATTGAAAGCGTCAAAGCCTGTGTGTCTCTGTGGAGTGCGAGGTCAGCTGCAGGTGGAATGCGGCCAGAGAGCAGAGCGTGAGCATTGCAGAGGTGGGGCGGCTGGGGTGGCGGGTGGCTGGGTGTGGGCGCAGGTGACCGATGTGGCCTGGAGGTGAAGGCCTCTGAAGGGGAGGAGGTCAAGAACTGAGGGTGTGGGCAGGGGAGGGTGGTCCCGGTGGACGTGGACATTGCCCAGGGCGGTAGCAGTGTGAGTGAAGGCTGAGAGGAAGCATTCTGGGTTAGAGCCCGGCCTGGAGCAGTGGGGGAGTGGGACCTGGAAGGGATGTGTGGAAGGCAGAGGGACATGGGGGTGTGGGAGCCTCACAGGAGTCCGAGCTCAAGAAACGGGCTTGGAGGGGCCTCAGAGACCCAGGGGAAAGCCACCCCCACCCTTGGCCCTGGGTGCTGGAGAAAGAGCAGCTGCTACTCAGGAGGGTGCAGGGAGTGGGGCCCGTGAGGGCAGCGGGGCTCCAGCAGAGGCGGAGGTGGAGGGAGCAGAGAGGGCAGAGGCCAAGGAGGTGGGGTGGACTACGGACCCCGGGCTCCAGGGGGCTGGGAAGGGGCTGGAAGGGGCAGGGCAGTGGGAGGCTAGGCCTGGGAGGAAGGTTAGAGGAGTCCTGGGGTGGAGGAAGCAGTGGAGCCGAAACCAACGGCCCTGAGTTTGGGGCCATGTTCTAGTCGGGTCGTGATCACAGTCCCAGACTTATGCCTGGTGCCTCACCAGCGTCAAGTCTTTGTTGAGATTGGTCTCTTGTTGCCTTTGATGCCCTCTTCTCTCTCTCTGCCTGGACAAAGCCCACCCACCCTCACTCGGGTCCCACCTTCTCTACAAGCCTTTCTTGAGCATTCCTGGCCTCTGGACTCTCTTACTATAGTCTTTGTTTTCTCATTTTAATCCCTGAATAAACTTGAAATTTCACTTTACAGTTTCATGTATATAGACTCATAAATAAAATTGATGGGTCTCCTAACCTTTTTGATTACACATCAAAGATTTATCACATGTTTTATGTGATATTACTATAGCAATACATTATGTATATTATATAAAGTATAAAAAGTAGAAACTAAAAATTATGCGACAGCAAATAGCTCTAAATAGAAGCTGTGCTATATTCTGCCCACTGCCTGAGGGACGGTCCTATGTCCCCACCGGGTGCACACACTCCCCTGTAACACTGCTGAGTGTGCTGGGAGTCCCTGGGGTGTGCTGGTGGTGTCTCACGTTTCCTCCACCTCTCCTTTGTGAACAAGAATTGGGTTGTGCATATGGCAAGTGCTCGGTAATATTTGTGAAAGAGAAAAATACACAAGTCAGCCAGGAATGTTTTGGAATAGAGGTGTGAACAAAAGCCCTCTGAGAAGGACTTTGGAGGACACTTTATTCCAGTGAAGTTTGCAAACTGGGAGACACAGCCTTTAGTGTAAAACAAAGGTGTGTTCCAGAGAACAAAGAGAGGGTTTGGCTTTTACAGAAAAAGTTTCCACCCAGGTTCCTAATCAGGTCTATTTATGCAAACGAAGGATTCAAACTTGCTTAATTCTGATTGGTCAATGCAGCTGATCCCTGATTGATTGATACAGCTGAGCTGTGATTGGTTGATACTGCTGAGCTCCGAAGTCCCAAAGTTAGACAGAGGTGTGGGTTTTCAGGGAACTCAGAGTATGTGTGTGACCTCTAGTTAGCAAATGGCCACTTGGCTCCATGTAAAATTTGGGCCCAGGTAGCCACTTGGGATCCATCTTGAAGGACTGGCTCTTTCAGGTTTACATTTGTTCACATTCCCCCTCTCGACTGAAACCTGTTAGCAGACAGTGCTGATGATCAAACGGGCTGGCTGTGTTCCATTCACAGAGCTGGGCGGGTTAGCTACCTTCTGTGGGCCCATCTAGTCCCTCACAGGGATCCTAGAGTCAGGGCAGTGACCAATTGAACAACTAGAGCCATTTATTTACACACTCGGGTACCTGCTAAATTTGAATTACAGTCTCTTGAGTTAAGTTGGTTCCGTTTTCCAGCTGGAGCGAATTTAAAGTCTTAAGGTGTTGGGTCAGCACAATCCTGGTGGGGGTCTCTCGCAGACATCCGTTAAAACAAGCTAGAACAATTTTAAAAGGGAGCCAAATGCTTAGCCCAACTCTGAAGAGAGGATTATTAAGACTTGAAGGGCGGAATGTAGGGGAGATTCTATACCAGGAGAAGCCAGCTGAAAATATCTGGAAATTGGAAATTTAGTCCAGTAAGTCCAGCCAGGAGGTTTTCTAAAGATGTCCCTTTCAGAGACTTGGCCAGCTTTAGGATCTTAGATGTCTCTAATTCAACCTATCTGGAAGTATTTACCCAGGTATAGCAGGAAGTGTTAGTGACAGCACACACACCCTGTGCAGCAAGATGACTGTCTCAAGCAATGCAGCTGTCTAGGACCACAAGACCAAGGGAATCTAGGAACGTGTATTGTGTCCTGGTGGCTAGGGTGATGGAGCGGGCAATTCTGTTAACAGTGCAGGAAACGTTTTCTGATTATATCTACTCATTCCAAGCAGGGCCTATTCCAAGCCAAGACCTCAGAGTCTTTCCCTATCTAGCTTCTTCACTAGGGTTACCCCCACCCTCGATAAATCACATCCTCTAGAGGGTCCACAACAATTATCTTCACTATCTGAAGACTTAACATCAGTGCTCAATGGTCCCCAAGGACTATCAGGTAGCTCTTGGAGCGCAGGGTGGATAGCCTTGGTGAGGCTAAATGAAAAGATGGGAATTTGGGTAAAAGCCATTTCTGTGGCAAAATATTCTGGTAAGGATAACTTAAGAATTATTTCCCCTTTTTGGGAGAAGGAAATATGGTCCTGGTAGGTTTCTAAGAAGGTCCTTGCCAGGAGGTGTATGGGGGCCGACAGGACAAGCAAAAGGCAATGACTGCTAGTGAGGAGTCCTAGTCGGAAGGGCATAGGTAGAGATTTAGGGACAGTCATAGGTTGCTTGGCTACCCTGGCCATCTGGATGAATTCAGAACTCTGTGGAGGGGACGATGAAAGTGTGTCAATGTAGTTAAGGATGGGCAATGTAGCCCCAGTGTCTACCACAGCTCTGACTAGTCTCCAATTTTAATATCTAATCCCCCTAGTTGGTTAATTTTGAGTAGGGGAAATGTCTCCTGAATGTCCCCAAAACATCCCCAGTTTTGCTTAGGGGAAGAGGGCTGGGGGACTTCATCAGGATTGAGTTGTAGCCAAATATTGGCGGAAAATAGGAGAATTCAGAATCTAGTCCAGTCTACGGATTGATTACAAGAACTTGAAAACAATGCCCAGGGCTACAATCTAGTAACAGGTGTACCTTAGGTTTTGGTGTTTTTTTTTGTTTGTTTTTTTTTTTGGAAACATAACTTTTTCTCTTCATTGATCATATAGGAATCTCAGATTTAAAAACCTCTTGAGGCTAGGAAGCCAAACCAAGGGAGGCCTTAGATTTTACTTGTAGTCTTAAGATTCTTGGACTGCCAGGAAGTGTCAATTTTTTCTTATTCATTGTAAGGCTGGGAACTCTTGAAGCCAGGCATTTTATGCACATTCTTAAGTATGACATTTTAGTCAAAATCTTGATAATATAACCAATGTTTCCAATTATGTCCTGCTTATAAAGAGAGAGCAGATTTTTATTGAACTCACATAAACAAAAGTAAGAATACTCCTGAATAGTTTCTGAATTTTGGAGAAATCAAGTAGGAAGAAAAAGAAATGCTCCCATCTTTGTTCACAAAAGGATACTTTGCCAAATGATTGCAAACTATAGATACCTTATGAAAGAAAATTTCCTTGAGTCTGGAAAATAAAATTTTTCAGTAAAGAACCAACAATGTTAAAAAAATCATAAAACATTACCCTTATCAGTTACTTAATTCCATATAATTAAATTTGTTTTGTTCAATCTTGATTAACAGTTCCAGGAAAAGAAATTTTGGACTATAGCTGATTGCAAATGCTTCCAGAGAAGAATTTAAAAGAATAACTGTGGATGGCAAAGACCCAGAACAGCCATGGTCAAAAATCTGATGTAAATTCACAATGGACAAGGAGATTTAGTTATTTCTGTAGTATATCACAATAATCATAATCATGACTGATAACACATATCTGACATAATTTTAGGAATCTCTTACAATTTTGGAACATATTTTAATAACACACTTACCAAAATATAACTTAAAGGAAGTTAAATACCATTTCTTATTTGACAATGCTTCCTATATGATTTACCAATAAGTATAATCAGCCAGTATCTCACAAGATAAGGCATACACTCTTTGAGACTCTCTAGACGCCCAAATGGAAAATCTCAAAGTTAATTTTAGGTACAAAAGACTTAATTTGGGATTTTGATCCTGGTGAAACCTGCCAAAGCTAGCAAAAGGTCCAAAGTACTTGATTAAATAGATTCATAGGTCACTGCTAAATAATAGTTATTCATTTAACCAAAGTGATAATCAAAATACTTCAAAAACAATGCAGAATACATGGATGTATTAATGCTTTTAAAGCTCAGTTTCCCTAAGTAATCAAAAGCTCAATAAAGACAACATGAAGCACAGGAAATTATCCTGGTAAAATACAGAATTTTTGTTTCCTAGGCCAGTTACCTAAAGGGCAAAGAAAAGAAAACCTCCTGCAATGCAATGGCTTTTCCCCATAGAAAGCCAATTTAGATGACCTAGGAGTTAAATCTGATTTAAGAAAAAGAAAAAGAGAGTACTAGGATTTAATCAGACACAGGAAGAGTGTGTCCAGGTTGTGAGTGTACATTATATTATAGAAAAATGTAAACAAGAGAACTGGTACCTTGAACAGGGCAATATATGCTTCTTAGTAATAACATAAGAAATTTCCTGGTTACAAGGAAAATTCAGACATATCAAGAAAAGTCAAAAGTACATAAGTTATACGGGAAGAAATACTGCTTTTCTAGACCTTCAAGATAAATACTTTAGTGTCTGGCCATCACAGCAGTGCTAGAAGCAGAGAAAAACATTACAGGAGTTGAAGGCAAAGTTGAAGGAGAACGTTATCACCCCAGCCATGCAAAAGTGCGTGAGTAGAAAGGGTAGAAAGGAGAGCTGAAAGCTGAAACTAGGAAAATTAGATAGATCTCAGGAAGAAATGTGGCAGAAATAGAAACTGTACAGATTTCAGAACCAAACATCAAAACCTCTAGCAAATCACTATTTTAAGAAAACCTTGTTGTTCTAACATAGGGGACCAAAATTTTAAGTTCTGTATCAGTATGTTTTTAACATCAAAATTCAATCCTTAGAAAGACCCACAGACAATTTCCTTACAATTGTAGCCAAACTGATCACACAGAAAATTGTTTTTATAAATTTTCTTTTCATAAACCTTATCATGAACTTACTTAGACCATTTATGACATGCTTGGACTTTCAGCTTTGTCATATACTTCCTCTTTCTGAAATAACCAATCATTTTATTCTAGGACAAAAATTTACCGTACAAGATTCTTTCTCACACAAAATTATTCTCTTTTATTTTCAATCTTCCTTACCAAAAATACATCCTACCCTCGTCTTGTACTTGCATACAGAATTGTCTTTCTCTTGTCTAGTAGTTTAATCACACAATGTTACAATTTTAACTCTTAGGAACTCTAATTTTCAGTAAAAACCTAAGAAGTAAGCAATTGTTAACCATCAATCACATACCAACAATCGATGATACACATTTTACAATTTTCAGAGACGTTGACTTTCTAACAGAACAACTCTTTAATATGAAACAGGATATTTTTACTAATAGAACCAAATAAATTTCATTTCTCTGAAGTAAGAAGCCAAAAGTATATGATCCTATTCTCATATTCAGTAGCCAAAGTCTCAGCACTACATCTTCTAGACCTTCACTGGACATCCATCATTTAATTTAGCTTAGTAAAACTCTAAGGGTATAGTTACTAAGGATATTTGAGAAGCCTTCCTAAGTAAACATATTACAAAACACAACGATTATCAAAAGTTTATTTACAAACTTTTATCCCATGTACATCCAATTCATTCTTTTAACAATCATATTTGGAAAACTTCATGAGACACTAGACAAATCTAGCCACCATTCCAAGCTAAATTTTCTATCAACAAATTTTACATTACTGCATGCCAGGCAAGTATCATAAAAGTAACAACCCTAAAGTCAAATACACACATGATATTTTTCTGATAATTCACAAGACACAGCCTACATCAAGCCTACAATATGAGAGTAGCCCCATCCACCAAAACATTACTAAGTCACATGAACTTGAAAAGCATTTGGGCTTATTTGCTTAATTTATGAGTTCTCCTCTATTTATAAGCCAATTTGGTACCGTAGACAATATACAAAGAGACATGTATACGTATGTATACACAAAAATACAGGCAGACACAAATAAAGATCTTATAGCTTTAATTTTAAAACTTTAGTCGTGAGTGAGGTAAAATTCACTAGTTTAAAAGGATAGTTGGATTCAAACTGTCTCTCTAGATGAAACAGTCGGAAATTGATCTGTCCCACATGGCCAAAGCCCTTACTGAATTTTAGAGAAAAGAGACTAGCAAATTTACCTCTCAAGCACAGAGAGAACTTAAACTCTCCTAAGAAGAAATTTGAGTGTGCTGGAGGGGGATTAAAATGCATGCCAAGGTAACGTGAATCATGAAATTTATCACAGGATTTCACAAAGAGCCTAGGGAAAATTTAAGAATCTTTTCAAGATAACCAGCTGAAAGAGTGAAAGAGGAAAGAGAAAGTGAAGGATAAAGCAGAAGTGGCAAAACAGTTGCAGAAGACAGGCACAGTGGCAGACAAGGGAGGCTAGTGGCAAAGATGTTTTTCAAAGGTGTTTTAACAGCTTTGATTTCTATCCCACAAGTGCTAACCTCTCTTCCTATTTCATGAAGGTGCTCACCCAATTTGGAATTATTTTCTCTAAGACAGGCCTTTTGATTCCATTTAGAACTTTCGAAGTGCCAATTGAAAAAAAGGTTTCCCATTGTCTCTGGGAAGTTTGGTATTTTCTTTGTTCTAATTGTGAGTGCAGATAGGCAAGTTTGAAATTTCAAAGGAGCCCCCCTTTGCTAACAAAGTTTAAGATTATCCTGGGTAATTTTTGTCCAAAGATCTAGCCAATTGTAACTCCCTGGACCATAATTTCTGTTCATGAAGCAAGCCACAGTGCCAGAAGGTGGCCGATCAGCAGGAAAAACTTAAAACATGGTTACCCATTGCACTGTCCTGACCATTCCAGTCTCTTTAGCACAAGCATCCCCACAAAACCTTATAGATTGGCCGAATCCAACTAGGAAGGCCTCCCCCTGCCTGGGCAGACTAGGAAGGCCCCCATAAATCCAGGGCCAACAGGGAAGGTCCCCTCTGGGGCCCAGAAGGAGAGAACTGGAAAGGAATCCCCCTCATCTCCTCCCAAAGTCCAGGACTAAAAGGAAGGTGCTCTCTGGGATCCGGATGGAGGGAACCTGTGGGAAAGGAATAAGTCTCCAAGACCTTAACCAAAACATGGAGGTCTGAATTTGAGAAGACTTGCCTTAACCACTGCCCCTGCTGTCCCCAGAAAGACAACTGAACTCAAGGGGCTCTTGCAAGCACCAACGTGTCGGCTCAGTACCGGACTGGGAGGAGAGTGAGGGGGTCACTTCAAATCCTGCTTCTGACACCAAGAATGTGAACAAAAGTTCTCTGAAGAGGAACCTGGAGGAAAGAGATTTTATTCCAGTGAACAGTTTGTGAAGAGGGGAGACACAGCCTCCAGTGTAAAAGTAAGCTGTGTTCCAGAGAGCAAAATGAGGATTTGGCTTTTATAATATTCCCCCAGGTTTCCAATCAGGTCGATTTATGCAAATGAAGGCTTCAAACTTGCTTAGTTCTGCTTTGCTAATTCAGCTGAGTTCTGAATGGTTAATACAACTGAACCCTGATTGGTTGACATTGCTGAGCTCTGAAAGTCCCCAAGTTAGACAGAGGTATGGATTTGGGGGGAACTCAGAGGAGGTATGTGAGCTGTAGTCAGCAAATGCCACTTGGCTCTATTTAAAATTTAGGCTCAGTTAGCCACTTGGGATCCATTTTGAAGGACTGGCTCTTTCAGGTTCATATTTGTTCACAGAGGTGATGTCAAAGAGTGTGGCCAATGACTTTGGAATCAGATGGGTTGCAGCTAGTGAGCTGTGTCCTTCGCCAGCCCTGTGACAAAGGACCAGTGTGTAACCTCCCTGAACCTCAGTTTCCTCCACTGTGGAAGAGGCATGAGGACGGGCCCCCCAGGCTGTTGTGAGCACGCAGTGTGCAGGAGGCAGGGAGCAGCAGCCGCAGTGCTTTCTGGCTGGCTGATCTGACTGCTCCAAGTAGCTGAGCTCTCCTATAAGTGTAGAGAGTAAGTGTCCTGTTTTTATTTGACCTTAGAACATAAATGTTTTCCTTGTTGCTACAAATTCTTCATGAGCATAATTTTTAATGGCTGTGCACACCCCCTAGAGCTGTTTCTCTACACATTTTGGAGCCCTTTGCGCCTCAGCCACCAGGGTGTGGGGCAGTGCTGCCTCCACTCTTGCCGCCTTTTTAGCCACCAGGGCCTGATCCCAGCAGGGGATAGTGGCACCTTGAGACCCAGCAGGAAGACAAGGTCTGTGTTCCAGAAGACTTGGGTGCCAGGTTACACTAACCTCTCACAGGAACAGGGGAGGCCTTAGCCTCCAGGCTTTTGTTCCTCTTCTTTGAAACATGGATAACAACAACCAGATTCACCTCACGTGGCAGCTACAAGTTTAAGTGAGGTGCTGGCTCCAAGGCTGCTGTGTGAACTGCCCAGTGTTGTCCAAACCTTGGTTTATTGAATTTATCAGAACCCTTCAGATGCCAGCAACAGGAAATCCAGCTCAACAAAACTTAAACCATAAAGGAAATTTATTGCTCAAGAACTGCAAAGTCCAGATGCAATGGCCCAGTGGGACCCAGAGCCTGAAGAATGTGGCCACAGACCTCGGGACATCTGTCCCACACTCCCACACCTCTGGTGTCCACATCCTGGGCCAGATTCTCTCCAGGGCTCCCCAGACCCAGACGCTGAGGGAGCAAACCGTCCTGTCCCTCCAGCAGAGGGCCTGGGTGGCCAGCCCTGGCCCGTGCCCTCCTGCCCTGGTGGGCTCATAACCTGAGAGTGGTGAGAGCTGGTACCCCAAAGGAAGGTCAGGGGGCTTTCACCAGAAGAGGGACAGATTTGAGGAGGGGCAAACAGCAGATGCCCACCTCGTTGACCGCTGTTCCTACTGCGGTAGCTGGAGGGGGGTTCCCAGAGCTGGTGAGGCCAGGCGCCCCCGCATGGTGCAGTCTCCACACCCTGGCGGGAGAGAGCCATGGGCTCGCTGTTCTCCAGTCAGGATCCTCCCTCGTCACTCTCCTCAGCCTCCTCTCCTGCCGCCAGCACAGGGAAGCAGTGAGAATTTTCTTCCTAAATCCCCTGCAATGGGGCCACACCCCCAAGAGCTCCCTCCCTGTGACCATGAACAGGGAGGAGGCCTGACTTCCAGTGACCTCATTAGGTGACTCAGCGCACCGCACTGGGCCCAGGGTGTGTTAGGACCAGGGCCCAGGTGAAGGGCCCCACTGAGCTTTTATAGGCCCCGATGTTTACAGCTGAGAAAGCAGAGCTGATGCTGCCTGGGAGAAGCAGGCTGGGGTGGGACAAGGCCGGGCACAGGCAGGCTGTGGTCCAGGAGCCTGGAAGCCACTGTCCGTAACCGGCGCTCTCAGCCCCAGCGTTGTTCACTTGGGAAATAAGGTGTGCAGGAAGTGTGCCCCCCACCAGCCCCCACACCCGAGTGGTGGGCAAAGGCAGGCTCTTCTGACAGATCAGTCCTGCCGTGTCTCCTGTGGGTGGCATCCTGCTATCTGTACTTGTGTTTGTACTTGGTCCCTGCCCTGAAGGCTCACAATCCATCTGATATGGGGTCAGTCCAAACAGTGCAGCCAGGGCGTGTGTGTGTGGCAAGGCAGGCGCCTGTTCCCTTCCCCAGGTAAGAGAGAAACAGGGTTCACCACCCTTGGGAGCAGTGGAGGAGGTGCTGGGGGGCCAGGAGGGCAGGAGCCAGGGAGCCTGGGGCCTTTCTGGTAAACAAGGAGGCCACAGACAAATAAAGAGGGAGGAGAAAAGGGGGCCCTGAGATGCAAGACTGAGGAAAAAGGGGATCCCTCCTAGAGGTGAGGGCGGGTCAGGTGAGAGCATGAGTCCAGACCAGGGCATAGGACACTAGACAGGGTACACGAGCCCCAGAGTGACTACATAAGTAATACAGGTGGTGTGGGAAATCTAGAAAAGATGCCAGGGCACTTCCTTGTTAGAGCCTCCATAGGCTGACCCTGCTGTGAACAAGGTGCAAAGATTCAAGAAGAGGACAGAGGGACAGCATCTCTGATCAGGGAGTGCCAAGAAAGCTTTAAGGTAGCTTTATACCTACCTTCGAGGTGTGTGTGTGTGTGTGTGTGTGTGTGTGTCTGTGCTGAAGCCAAGCACCAGGGCTTGGGCTCCCAGGGAAGAGCGATGGAATTCAAGGGCTGAGACTAGGATTCCAGCCTCTCTCATGTGCACATAGAGGGGAAGTGTCAGGGGGAGGGAGGTAGAGGCCTGGGATGCCTCCCAGGAGCTATAAATGCTATGTTAGCTGTAGAGCCACCCAGGCCCCAGAGAAAGCAGGATTTCCTACAGAGAAAAGTGGGGAATAGCTTAGGAGGGAAGAGGGGACCATGAGGGAAGCACTGCTGAATTCAGAAGAAAAGAACAGTAATAATGGTGACTATTATTGAGCGCTGAGTCCAAGTCACACCTCACAACAGCTCTGTGAAGTAAGCACTGCACAGAGAGGTTAGTGACTTGCCTAAGGTCACACAGCTAGTAAGTTGACAGTGCTGGGATAGAACAGAGAATAACCACCTGGGGTCCAGGACTCAGGGGGCTCTACAGCTGGTGTTGTCATACCATTCTCCCTGGAGTACTGGCCTTCCTTTATAGAGGCCAGGAGGGTGTCACTGTGAGGAAGAAGGGACCTAAGTGATGGAAATGCAGAACGAGGAATGAGTTTGAATGTCAGAGAGAAAAATATCTAGAAGTGTTCAAATCCGCTGAACTTAGTAATTTTACCACTGGCAGTCAGTCCTAAGGCAAAGAACTTTCTGCAAAAAGTTATCCATCAAGTCATTATTTGTGAAAGATGAAATTTGGAGACATCCTCAACATTCAACACCAGCAGAGGATTTAGATCGTTCCTGGTTGCCCACATAGCCATTCAAGAGATAGTGAAGAAGAACTTCTCTAGACCCAGAACAATGCTTATTATGAAAGGTGGGCTATTGAGGGTACACCGTGATTTTTCTAAGTAAAAACATGCTTATCAGAAAAAATTAGAAAAAGTAGAAAATTCAGAAAAATTTAAATAGTGGTATGGGATGAAAGTCAAATTAAACAAATATTTTATTTCTCCCAGTAGAGTTAAAACACAGTAAATTATTTTTGAGAGAATATAATATAAAGATTAACAAGCAATTTCAAAACAAGCATCATGGCAGAAAGACAAGGCATGGTTCTCTGTTTGATTGGCAATGTCGAGATTGCAGGACCCACTGGGTCCCCAGCCCAGCACAGGACTGAGGTCATTACAGGTGCTGGCTGACTGTGTGTTGAGTGACCGTGGCAGGATCCAGAGGTGGGGCTGGGAACCCTGCTGCCCAGGAGTGGCTGACTATCATGCAGGAGTGGTGATGAGCTGGCACACCCGGGGACGAGGACGAGGACGGCTGTGATAAGCACCCCTGCAGGTGGAGGGTATGACCTGAGCCCAGGCGGGTGGAGTGCAGATAGAGCCTGGCTAGAGCACCCACCCCCAGGGAGGAGGCTGCTGGGGGAGTGGACAGGGGAGGGGTGTGGGGTGAGGCCTGTTGGGGTTTTCTCTTTTCCTGCCCTAGCAGCGAGTGACCTCCACTGGGTAACACTGGGAGCTGGAACAGGAAAGCCAGGCCTTGAGGAAGTCACTCATGGAAGACAATGGAAGCCCTATCACTGTGTGCCAGGCCTTATGCCCAGCATTGGGGGACCCCAGGCAAAATGCAGAGCAGCTGGCGTCCTGGGAGGTGGCACACCCTGATGCTGCTGTGTCCCTCCCTTGCCACACTGCATTTCCTTGGGTGGGGGCCAGACGGCAAGGTCTGCCTCAGGTACTGAGAGGGAGGAGCAGGTGGAAGGGACAATGGCACACAGCAGGGGCTGCATGCATGCAGGCAAGAGCAGAATGGGGGGTTCTTGGAGGTGAACCTAGTGAGGCCCCCAGCCTGTGCTCAGACCCTCATCAGGGGGAACTCACCAGGCCAGGTGGGGTGTGGGCAACAGGGGTTGCATCTCTGGGAGGAGGAAGGGGGGGCTTCCCAAGAGGGCAGGGATGGGTGAGGCACAAAGGGGGGCTTCGGACCCTTGAAGGGTCATCCTGTGGGTGGGTATTGGACGTGGCCTGCCCACATGCTGTGGCTAAGTCCCTTTGAGCAAAGTGCCCCAGGAGTTTAAATTCTGTGCTCGGGCTTTGTGGGTTTGAATCCTGGCTCTGCCACTTACTAGCTATGTGGCCTAATCAAGTTATTTTACCTCTCTGTGCCTCAGTTTATGTTTACGTGCCAAACATAAAATGCCACTAATAAAAATAACCTCTGTCATTGGGTTGTTTTGAGGATTAAATCAATCAATGTTGTACCAGTACCAGGCACAGACTGTCAGCAACATTTGTTAAATAAAAATATAAAATGTGGTCGGGGCAGCCCACAGACTGCCCCACTAGTGACAGTGACAAAGTGAGGGAGCTCTTGGCTGTGAACATGCCCTCCAACTTGGGGAGAGGCAGTCACGGAGGAACCCGCAGCTCCCGCACCTGCTGGCGGATGACATACAAGGACTCAGATGGCCAGAGTGAATCTGTGATCACGCTTGGATATCTAAATTGCCGAGGGACCTTCATCAGCGCTGCAAGAGTGGGCAGTGTGGCCCAGCAAGTCCATGGCCAGCCACCATTGAGAACAGACAAGGCTGAGACCCAAAGACAACCAGAGGCCTCCAGGGGTGACAGGAGTGGGGTTTTGACAGAGAGAGCAACAAGGTCTTCCCCAGTCACCGGGGTCTTTTTGGAATTCATTTCAGCTTAATCCCATTTAATACACGTGTGTGAGCAACAGGATATGCTGGGCCGAATAGGGGATACAAAGAGAACCTTCGTCCTCGCGGAGCTTCCGGCTGGACTGGAGGAAGAGACCGAGAGTGCAGTGTAGGAACATCAACACCACCAAGCACCGCAGCTGTGGCAGCTGCCCAGCATCGAGGCGTCCCTGTGCGCCAGGCTCTCCGAGCGGGTCTCCTATGCACTTCAGAAGAGCTCACGTCAAAGAGAAGGCACCGAGGAGCCAGGGGGTTCAGCAGGGTCTGAGGCAGTGCAGCTGAGGTGAAGGGCAGTCCGTGTCTTTGCTGACTGCAAGGTCTGTGCCCTTAGCCACCACACACTGTCTACACTGTGACCTGTGACAATAAAGGCAGGAACACACTGTGTGTGCTAGGGAAGAGCCCTGAGCCTCAATTTATGCATCTTAAAGTGAGAGTAATGACCTCTAGTCTCCTGAGTGACAAGGGGTAATGTGCGTGATGGGACTGTACCACTACCAGACATGATTCCACTGTTGTTACTGGGCCCAGAACAGGTAATGACATGAGCCGCCTCTTGAAGGACAGAAGCCGAGCATCATGGGGCAGTGCAGGCAGGGACGGTGTGAGCAAAAGCCCAGAGGTAGGGACGAATGTGCAACTGCTCCAGCTGGGGACCTGGGAAAGCTGGAGACAATCAGGCGAGAGGAGAGCTGCTCAGTGCCTCCCTGTCTTTCTCCTTCCCTCTGCAAACTCAGGAAAGTTGTTGACGGTTTGTTTGCACTTTCTCCCTTCCAGTCCCTCCTCAACCCCCACAATCTGGCCTCTGCCCACATCTCCCACTGCGAACACTCTTGCCACGTTCCTCAGTGGCAACATCGCCAGCCCAGCGGCGGCTCATCGGCTCATCGGGTCTTCTCTCCCCTCCTGAGCAGTGAGGCCAGTGCTCACACCTTCCTCTTGGAAACATGACCCCAGGGCTCCATCAACACCCCCTCCCCTGGGTTACTTCCCTTCACTCTGGCTCCATCCCCTGGGCCACCCTGATATTGCTGTGACCCATCCCAGACCTACTTCTCATCAGCACTTCTCACTGGGAGATTCGTCCCTTCTTGAGGTTAGCCACCTCCTCCACGGGGCATCCCCAAGCCATACCCCTACCCAGCATCCACCCTGAGCGCTGGACCCGCACACCCCTCTGCCTCCTCAACATCTCCACCTGGGTGTAGTCTGCACAGTGTGAATTCAAGATGAGCCCAAGGGCTTTCCCTACTAGCTGCTGCTCCTCCTGGGTCCCCTCTACCAGGAGTGGGCATCACCAACGCCGGCTGCCCAGGCCAGATCCTGGGAGTCGTCACTAACGTCTCTCTCACTGACATGTGGATGCCGTCTCCCTTGACATTTCTAGAGCTGTTCTCTCCTCCCACCACCGTCCCACTGCTGCAGTGCAGGCCTTTGTCATGGCTGCTGGGACTCCTTCCTCAGACTGCCCCATTCCACTCTCACCTGGCCGCCACAGAGGTCCATGTGAGATGCATGTCAGCCCCGTCCAGAAGCCTTATTGCCTCACCACTGTGCTGAGGATAAAGCCCTAAGTTCCAGCCTCTTTGTGTCACACATCCACACTGCTCTTGGTGGTGTGCCCCAGCCAGGATGAACCCCTAGAGCAGGTTTACCCTCCTCACCCTATTCCTTTCAATCTCTCCCATCCTTAGGGCTCAGCCTGAGAACTGAAACCTTCCTGCTGCCCCGGGTGAGTTAGGGCCCCTCTTCTGTACTTCTGTGGCAGCTGTGCACAACAGCTGGAAAAGTGCCTCCAGCACTGCACGCCTTACTGCAGCTGCTTTTGGCAGAACCTTCTTACCCTTCCCACAGCACACTGATGCTTTCCCTTCTCACTCCCCACCCTGAGACCATCGGAAGATGTTCTGGTACTTTGTTTTTTTTCAGTGCTAGGAAATACTAGCTGAAGTTGAAGGATGGAAAGACTGGGAGGCAGACCTTGGGGGTGCTCTTTTAAGGAAACAGGCTATTCTTTGTGTAGACACTGGAAGCTGAAGACACAATATCATTTCTCTCCTTTTCCATAATAAAACTCCATCTTTGATCGGGGGCAGCAATGGTATTAACCATATGTCTTAGTGTCCTCTGCAGAAGGCAGCTATGTCACCCAGTATTGGCCAACAAGACTTAAGGCAAAGCAGCTGTGCATGCAAGGGGGATTTGCTTCCCTGGTGTGAGCATGGCCCCTTCCTGTTTCCTGTTTTCCACTTCTTTCCTGGAATTAGGCTAGGCGGCTGGAGGTGGAGCAGCCACCTTGTGACAATGAGCCAGCCATTGGGATGAGAGCCACACACTAAGGGATTCTGCAGTGGTCTAGGCCATGACCCCTAGACTACCCACTAGCAGGCCTCTTATTATGAGAAACAAATAAATCTCATTTAAGTCATTTTGGTTGGCTCTCCAATACATTTAGCAGAACTCCACCTAGTAAAGGTCAATGAAAGCAGATAAGCATCTGTGAGCATTTCTGAATAGGTCTTTCCTTGGGAGAGGATGCTAGTGCTGACAGCAGGCAGAGGGCCAGGGTAATGGAGCAGGATGAGGTGAGGGCTGGAGAGGCTGATA
Organism: Eulemur rufifrons; assembly: GCF_041146395.1. Lineage (NCBI taxonomy): Eukaryota > Metazoa > Chordata > Mammalia > Primates > Lemuridae > Eulemur > Eulemur rufifrons. The sequence continues at coordinate 121,710,216 of NC_090989.1, forward strand.
CTACCTGGGGATCATAGTAAGTCCTCAGAGTTTGAGGAAGAAGCTCCAGCCATGGTGGCCCTCATGTTTCCGTGACCTTGGCTTGGATATTCTCGGGTCCCTGCCTGGTTCGACTTGTGAATGGAGTTGCTCAACTAATCTCCCAACGGCATAGTGCTTCAAGTCTGGGCTTTGGAGTCAGGCAAAGCTGAGTCCAGGGTCCAGCTCAACCACTCACTAGCTCTGTGGCTGTCAGACAACTTTTTTAGTTGACTGCTCTGGCATCCTCATCTGTAAAGTCCAGGCTGTCATAGCACCTATAACTGTAGGGCTAATGTTGGGGTTACATGGAACTATGCATGTGGGTGCTCCAGAGAGTGCCTGGAACAATTCACCATGTATGTTACAGTCAGTGCCCAGCTCACATTGAGTGCTCCGTGGTGGTAGCCGTCCTTGCGTTTCATGTTCTCCAAGAGAACAGGTGGTGACCTGGAGTTCATGCCTGCTCTGAGTCTGGGGCTGCTGCAGGGCAGTGGAAAGTCTGTCTGGATGCACCTCACTCTGTGGGTGAGTGAAGTGGCTAGAGGCTGCCCACTGTTCAACAGCTTTGGAATGCTGCTATGTCCAGGGTCCTTGGGCCACAGGTGGATAGAAGAAGCCCCTGGACATGGGCCAGGCCAGACCAAGTCCAGAAAGGCATCAGGCCCTGGGTGGAAATAAGAAGACTATGTGGCCCATCCATCCTGTGACCCCTGTCTTAGCCAAAGCTTCCTGGGCAATGAGGGCATCTTTTCCTGGGAGTGGGGTGGGCTGGCAGGGGTTGACTCTGCAGGGGGCTACAGGAAGTAGGGAGCTGGAAAAATGCCTCCAGTACTGGATTCCTTACTGCAGCTGCTTTTGGCAGAACCTTTTTATCCTTCCCTTCAAAAAACCTCACCTTCTTTCTCTTCTCTGCACTGGGAATCCTAGAAGTAAAATATCTTGGGGGAAAAAGTAAACCCGCTGTTCATTCCAGCCCTGAGAAGGAGGTCAGTGGGCTGCATCCCGTTTGTCCACGGCCCCCCCTCTCCCCCGCAGCACTCCTGGCCAGACCCAGCTGACACTTGACAGCGCCTGCAGTTTACCTTGGCTCGGGTCCAGAGAGTTCGGGCCCAGCCTGGGGCGGCCCCCACCTCTCCACCTTGTTACCCTCCCCCTCTCCAGCGCAAAGAGCAGTTTAAATATAAATCAGTCCTCAGCACAAACAGAGCCTCAGCGAGTCTCAGAGCCATCACCGGAACTGAGGGCCCAGGTTTGCGCGGCGAGTGCAAACAAGCAGAGACTGGCTCTGTAAATCTCCCGAGTGCGTCGGGAGGGGTGCCGGGCTCACCTCCCCTGCAGAAACCCCCAGCTCCTTTCCATCCCCTGGGTCCCGTCGGCCCCTCCAGCGCCCCCTCGGACCCCCGTCACCTCCCCCTATCCCAGCCCTCCTGCCCTCAAGCCCTGCCGGCTCCTTCCCCGGTCCCCTCTAATCACTCACCCACCGGCCCCCGTTGCGCCCACCCTCGCTTCGTCAGCCCCCAGGTTCCCCCAACCCCTGCAGCCTCCTGCCCCCTCCAGCCATCACCTGCCCTCCCCGGGGCCGACACCTCCCTCCTTCCTCCTCCGCCTCCCGGCAGGAGGGACCTTCTCGCGGGGCGGTCAAGCCTTGCGGGTCCCCACGGCGTCACACCTGTCTGAGGGGGTGGCAGCGGCGGCGGGGGGCGGGGGTTCGCAGCGCGTTTGACACTGGAGGAAAAGAGGGAGGAGGGAGAGCGCGTTTCATCATCGGCGACGGCTGCGGCCACTTATAAAACTTCTGGGCGCGCACTCTCTCACTCAGTCTCTGCGCCGCGCGCCTCCTCCGGCCACCGCCGCCGCGCTTGCCGCCCGCCCGGCCGGCCGCATCAGCCCGAGGCGCCCGGGACCCTGCTCGCCGGCCCCCAGCCCGGGGCCCCGCCGCCGCCGCCGCGCCCGCGCCGCTCTGCCGCCGGCCCCCGCCCGCCACCATGGGGCTCCTGCCCAAGCCCGGCGCGCCCCAGGGCAGCAACGCCTCTTCGGGCCGAGCCAGCAGCTGTCCCCGCTCCGTCTTCGGCAACATTAAGGTGAGCAGAGTCCGCGAGGCCGTCTGGGCCCGAGCCGCGCCGAGCGCACCTTCGGCGGGGCGCCTGCGTCTGTCCGCCCAAGCCGGGAGGCGCCGGGCGCGCCGGGCTCCCTCCGGTGCCGCGCTCCGGGTCCCGTCCCCGAGTCCCCGCACGGCTGGCGAGGGGGCGCCTGGACGGCGGGCGCGTGCGGGGCGTGTGTGTGCGCGCGCGCTCACATGCTCTCGTCCGGGTAAGAAACAGGACCATGGTAGTACTGCTTATTGGGGCAACTCAAGGCAGAGAGTTTTGGCATACTAGGTGAGGGAATGGTCCCATTCTTTGATTGAAAAAGAGCATCAGGATGAGCACCTTTTCGGTCTCCTGCGGGCAGTTACTTCATTAATGGGATTGGCTTGGAGGTGCCGGGCTCTGGCGCCTCGGGGGGACAGGCTGTGGTCCCTCAGACATGGAGGAAGTCCTGGGGTGAGTGGCAGAAGGGATGGTCTTCCCCAGGCTGTCTTCTCCCGCCAGCACGGGGGACTGTGCTACCTGGCCGTGCGGCTGCTGGCAGTGCAGAGAACCCCCTTCAGAGGGCAGCTTTCCAAAGTTGACAACCAGCCTGCACGCTCCTGTCAGTTTCGGCTGGAAATGGCCCCAGGAAAGCAGCAGGACCTCGCTGTTCAGGAAAGGCTAAGCAGGTGCCTCTTGCCTGGCAAGTTACAGGGAGTAGGTGAAGAGAATATAGAGTGTTGGCAGTTGCAATGAGAACACCTTCTTCCCCAGGGGTCAAACATTCGTTCAGTCCCTCACAGGTCCAGGAGGACCTGGAATGGTTGAATCCACACTCATGTTCTTCTGCCCATTCTGGCCAGACAGAAGGAACTATGGAAGATACCTCCTGAGAGGGCAAAGCTACTGTGGCAAGGATGTGGGAGGCTGCAGAGACAGCATCAGGGCCCTTCAGGACAGGGTGGGGATTATGGTGCAGAGAGCTGCTCTCCCACAATCATACAATCTAATGGGACTGGGTGAAGCCTCCAGTGGTGCAATTAAAAGGTAGCCAGATCACACAAAGGGAGGATGGGGGTCTCTGTGGACTGATAATATGTGCCCAACAGAAAGGGATCTAGAGGTCAGAGTGGATCTCATCTACGTACTTACTCAGATTGTTACCAGTGGAGATGGGATCTCCACTACTGCTTCTGCTCTCTCTCCACACCATAATAAATAAGGCTGAATCGATTTCGCAGTTGGATATGAATAAGAAACAGAAATTTTGGAATAGTTTAAAATAATCCTCAAATCTCCTCCATCTTTGGCCAGACCTGGATGGGAACACTGCGTGCAGTTTTGGTTCCACCATTTAAAAGTGTTTTGGAGATGTTTCAGCAGAGAATTGCGGAAATTTTGATATTTTTAATTAGGAATTGGGAGGCAAAGGAGGGGGGGCAAGGGTTGGGTGGTCTAAGGAAAGGGGCCTCAGCAGGAGCTAGGGTGGGGGCAATCTCCCTCCATTTTCACCAAGAACGGCAGGAGGGTCAGTTGTCCCAGACCAGATTCCTGACAATGAGAGTAATGCCAAATGATATTGATCTATTTAGACCTTCCCTGAGTCTCTAAAATAAATGTGTATGGCTGCAGTTTCTTTGAAAATCCATAAAAATGAGATAATTTCTCATATGCCTGTGATTTAACCACACGTGCCTGAAGCCTGGGCTCAGGCCAGTTGGCCTCCTAAACGAGTTAAGTACTCATAGCAGTTAAGAATCTTTCTTAAGTCTAAAAATCAGATTCTCTTAATCATTGCCTCATTTGATTCACAGTAATTCTAAGATTGGAGTTTGGAGATACCGCTACTTAGCTTCACTTATCAGCCTGAAACCAGGTGCAAGGTTGGATGTCTTAAGCAAATCTGGAATCTGAAATTCCATTAGTTAAACTCACTTAAGCCTTTCCCTCCTGGGGCAGTAACTGGGGACTTTGCTATTTGAAGGGAGATTTCATCCTGCCAATGAGAGGGTGGGGGACTGCCTGCCCTTACCCAGGAGGGGATGGGCTGCACATGTCTTGGGACATTTGTGACATGAGTGGGAACAGGGGACACCCAACCTGAGGATCTGCCATTTTTCTAGGTTCCTTGTTGTTGGGACAGACTAACCAATTGGCTTTGTGGACATTTCCTGCAAAAACCCACATAGCATGTGGTTTAGGGGAAGGAGGTAAGGCTAGAGGACTCAGATCCGTGTCCCATCCTAGTCACTTAATAACTGACACAGGGAAGCATTTCTTGCCTTTCCTGGGTCTCAGGGTCCTTAACCAAAAAAGTAGGTAACATTACCAAGTCCCACGTCATGGGGCTCCGTATGGATTATGAGGAATGAGGTGTAGGAAAAGGGTGCTGTCAACCTTTCTGTGCTCTCGGGGACTGATACCAATTTGAAATCAGTTCTTTCTTCAACAAACAGGACTACACATTCAAACATCATTTAGGAACTGTTGTTCTACCAATTCCACGAGGCATAGTTATTAGTTAAGAAAAACTACAGTAATAAAAATGTCCAAAATAATGGGAATAGTCACTAACAGTAATTGAGCTGTAAGAATGTACCAGGAACTATGGAAATATTTTATCTATATTTAATCCTCATCACAACTCTCTGTCAAATGTATACTATTATTGTCCCCATTAATGAGGAGGAAAACAAGGCTTCATGAGGCTGGCCCCTTGTGTGTGGACACACAACCAGAAAGGTGGAGTGTAGAGGAACCAGGCATGGGAGACCCTAACCACTGTGCAACCTGGCCCTCACCATCAGCACCATCAGCACTCTGCTGAGCTCTGCTTTAGCAGGTGGGGGTACCAGCGCATGTTCTCGTGCTTGCTCCCAGTGGTCAGTGCTTCCTCTGGGCACTGGTGACACGCACATCCCAGCCGTGACCAAGGGGACCTGGGGTGGCTGCAGGATGGGTGCTCCCCATGCTAACAGGCTCATAACCTTTCTCTCTTCATGACTCTCACCTACAGAGTCTAGCCGCTCTGGGGGTGAAGTTTTTCTCCCTTCTCCCGCAGGAGTAAATACAAGCGTATTTAGTCAGGACACAGTCTCTGTTGCCTCTGGCTGACAGGGTTAGTAAGAAGCAGAGACCAGCCCAACAATCAGAATGCTAAATTAAAAACAGGTTCCTTTAGTGATTGTGGGGGCGGGAATTATTGACAGGAGGGAGCCTTTGAGCAACTTATCCTGGAAGCCTCAAAGAGATTTGTTTCTCCTTAAAATGGAACTTTCGTTTGGGGCCAAGCTGAGGTTATCTTACAGAAGAAGTGGTCGATTGGTAACTGCTGCCCAGATTTCAGGAAGTTACACACGCAAGGCCCCAGCACAGTGAGGTAATGTATACCCCGTCAGTGGGAGCATCCCCGTGGGACGGGGGTGGGGAAGAACCCTGGGAAGGAAGGAAGGGCCTCACAGCTCAGCTGGAGTGGCCCTGGTGACTCTGCCCGAGGAGGACCAAAAATGAGGGAGAAGTTCTTTGTCGTGGCCCGTGCCCGTAACTTCCTGAGGCTTCTCACCCCCAACTGGGGGGAGGCATCTCGGGCTTAATTTCTCAGTTTCCAGAGCAAAGTGCTACATCCCAGCAACCTGATTCATGCTGAGGAAAACATGCTCAGTAGAATCCGCTGGGCCAAAGAATGCCTTCACCGACCCAGTGAATGAAGATATGCCCACTCCTCCCCGGGGGTGGTGTTCCCCCACCATTTGTGATAGCATCATTCTGTTCTTGGGTGTCTGCCTCCTGAGAGGCCCCTCTTGCCTGCTTGTAGGAAGTAGTGGGGTGGGGTCGGGTGGGTCGCTTAGACCTTCTCCTGGATGATGTGCAAAGCCCCTCTTAGCTTTCATTTTCTCTCCTGGTGATGCCGACATAGCAAATGGAAGAATGGCTTCTGTTTTACAATATAGATAGCTCATTTCATCTCTTTCTTTTTGTGGCATTGACTACCTTTTTGTTCTGTTCTGGAAGACCCAGAAGTGGAGTCGGGATGTTGGGATGGGAGGCTGGCTTCCTCTCACCTTCTTTTGTTTGCTTGTGTGATGGGTCAGGGTGTATGCAGAGGAATATAAGTGGTCCCCTGGCCTCGCCCCCTCCTCATTCTCCCTCTTCACACCCCCTGCTTAGTCTTTTTAATCCCATCCCATGGCTTTAACCACCCGCAGCACTTCCTTCAACCTGCCAGTGGAGGCGCTGGCCTGCGGAGAACCCGTCTGTGTGCCCACTGTGGTGGAACGTAGCACAAGCCCTGTACGGGCCTGGGCTGGTTTGGCCCCTGTTCTGAAGTTGTGAAGTTCACTAACAAGCACTTGGCCATTCCAGTCTCAGTTTCTGTTGAGGAATGACGTGAAGAAATAGCTGTGTGAATTTGCATCCCACAGGATCAACACAGATGGTTGTCACTGGGGTACTTGGGGAGAAAGTCAGCTGAATTCCTAGTACTAGACAAAATGATTTATTTTGAGTCTTTAAAACCTTTTTTTATTTTGAAGCAGTTATAGATTTATCAGAAAACTAGTACTTAGAGGTCCTGTGTAGCCTTCACCCAGTTTCTGCCAGTGGTTCCATCATGCATAACAGCATAAACTCAAAAGTAGGAAATTGACATTGCTATCGAGTGTGTGTATGGTTCTGTGCTATTTTATCACAGGTGCAGCTTTGTGTAGCCACCACCCCACCACTTCCAACTATTCCATCACCACGAAGATTTCTCTTGTGCTAACCCATTTATAGTCACATCCCTCCCTTCCTGACTATCATCCTCTAACCCCTGGCAACCACTAATCTCTTCTCCGTCCCTACTATTTTGTCATTTCAAGAATGTTATACAAATGGAATCATACAATATGTGGCCTTTGAGATTGGCTTTTTTCATTCCATATCGCCCTTGAGATCCATCCAAGTGGTTTTATGTATCAATAGTTTGTTCTTCTTTCTTGCTGAGTAGTGTTCCATGGTATGGATATACTACAATTTGTTTAAATGTTCACTCACTGAAGGACATTTGGGATTTTTTCCCCCCTGTTCTGGACTATTACAAGTAAATCTGCTATGAACAATTATGTACAGGTTTTTGTGTGGACATACATTTTCGTTTCTCTGTATTTATTGTGTTTAACCCAGGAATGTGTTTGCTGGGTCACACGGTATTTGCATGTTGAGTTTTTTAAAGAAACTGCTAAACTGTTTTCCAGAGTGATCAAACCAGTTTACATTTGCATTAGTAATATGTGGGAGACCCAGTTGTTCTGATGCCTTGTCAGTATTTGTATTGTCACTGTTTTTTATTTCAACTATTCTAATAGAACTGTAGTGACATGGTCTGGCTTTGCAGGTCCCTAATGGCCAGTGATAGTGAACATCTTTTCATGTGCTCATTTGCCAGTTGTATCTTCACTTCTTTGAAATGTTTGCTCATATATATTCTTCATTTGCTAATTGAACTTTTTTCTTTTTTTTGCTTTTGGGTTTTTAGAGTTCTTTATATATGTTAGATACAAGTCCTTTGTTGGGTATGTGGTCTGAAAATATTTTTTTCTAGTCTCTAGGTTATTTGTTTTCATCTACTTAACAAGGTGTTTCACAGAGAAAAAGCTTAATTTTGATGAATTCTAATTTATTAACTTTTAATTTTCTGGATCCTGCTTTTGGTGTCATGTCTAAGAATTCTTCATGAAACCTTAGTTCCTGAATGTTTTCTTTCTACATTTCTACATTTCTTTCTACATTTTCTTCTAAAAGTTTTTAATTTTATATTTAAATTTATGTTCCATTTTGAGTTAATTTTTGTATAGGTGTAAGGTTTAGGACAATGTTCCGGTTTTTGTCAATGGCTATACCATTGTTCCTGCACCATTTGTTGAGGAGACTACCCTTCCTCTATTGAATTACCTTTGCACCCTCGTTGTAACTTAGTTGGCCATACTTGTGTGGGTCTATTTTGGGTTTTCTATTCTGTTTCATTGATCTATGTGTATATCTCTCTGCCAGTACCACTGTGTCTTGATTACTGCAGCTATAGAGCAATTTTTTGTTTCAAAATTTTTTCAAAATTTCAAAATATTTCCTTTTTTCAAAATTTATTATTAGTGTTATTTTTATTGATAAATATTTTTTGATTGGCGTGATTGGATATATTTTATGGGACAATGTGATGTTTTCATGTATGTATACAATATAGCATGATTAAACCAAGCTAACTAAGCTACTAACATATCTATCACTTCATTTTTTTTCTTTTTGAGACAGAGTCTTGCTCTGTTGCCCGGGGCTAGAGTGCAGTGATGTTATCACAGCTCAGCTCACTGCAACCTCAAACTCCTGGGCTCAAGCCATCCTCCTGCCTCAGCCTCCTGAGTAGCTGGGACTACAGGCACGTACCACCATTCCCGGCTAATTTTTTCTGTTTTTTGTAGAGATGGGGTCTCACTTTTGCTCAGGCTGGTCTCAAACTCCTGAGCCCAAGCGATCCTCCTGCCTCAGCTTCCCAGAGTTGCTAGGATTACAGGTATGAGCCACCGAAGCTGGCCTTACCTATCATTTTTTAAGGTGAGACGTTTGAAATTTACTCACTCAGTTATTTGAAATATATAATACATGTTATGACTATAGTCATCCTGCTGTGCAACAGATCTCAAAACCTCTTCCTCCTGTTCATCTGAAACTTCGTACCCTTTTATTAACAACTCCTCATTCCCTCCCTCCCCACACCTCCAGCCTCTGTTAACCATCTTTCTACTTCTATAAGTTCAACTTTATTAGATTCCATATGTAAGTGAGATCATGAGGTATTTGTCTTTCTGTGCCTGGCTTATTTCACTTAGCATAATGTCCTCTAGATCCATCCATGCACACAACAGGATTTCCCTCTTTTTAAAGGCTGAATAATATTCCATTGTGTATGTCTACCACATTTTCCTTATTCATTCATCCGTTGATGGACACTTAGGTTGTTTCCATGTGTTGGCTATTGTGAATAATGTAGAGCAAGTCTTGAAGTCAGATAAATGCTTGGCTTTATCCCACAATGGTATGTGTTTATCTTATGGATACCAAATTTTATAACCCATCCAGTTTCACTTCTACTACTTTGGCTTTTAGGAATATTTAAGGACAGAGCAAAAGCTTGCTTTTGGTAACTGGGTGGGATCTTCTGTATTTATGTGCTCCAGCTTTTCTTCTGGCCTTAGCTGATTGGTATGTCTTTTCCCTTGAACTTGGTTTTTTAAATCATTTGTTCCTAAATATTTTCTAATCTTAACGGCAGCCCTGCCAGAGAGCTATCCGCACCTCCATGTCACAGTCAAGGAAACCTAGGCTCATCCAAGGCCACATATCCAGTAACCAGCAAAGCAGGCATTCCTACCCTGGTCGTCTCACTCCCTACCCCCCTTCTTTCCATGACCAGAGAACACCTTTCAGTTCTGGACTCTCTCATCCGTGAATATTTGGGCCTGAGCTCAGTGATCTCTCGGGTCTTCCAGATTCTCAGATTCTTATCTCCCAATGTTAAGTTGCTGATTGAGATGAGACTAGGAGCAAGGCCAGTGGGTCTGAAATTCACTAGGAGACCTGACATGAAACCTGGCAAAGGCAGCCAGGTTGTCTTGATCAATCCGCAGCTCTCTCAGTCTAGAGGACCTGATTCCCCGGGTGGGTCTTACTGTTTGGGATGGATTAAATTTGCCCGGGGGTGGAGAATGAAACCAAGGCGGGAAGTCTGACTGCACTGAGGGGTTGAGGGGTGAGATGATCCTCCCCAGCGAGCAGCCCTCTTCCTGAGTCTTTCCTGCCTCTTTGCCCTGCTGGATGAAAACCTAGAGACACATGGGAAACACTGCAGGCTCTGGCACAGCCTGAGGGCACAGCCAGGAGCGATGACCCCTGGACTTGTGACCTTTGGGACACTCAGCCTGGTCAGCACTTGGCAATGCTGTCCTCCAACCAGGGCTGCCTCCCTGCCTTCAGAACCTTCTAGAGATTGATTGTGCACCTGAGTCCTGTAGGAACCTCAGAGACCTAATGACAAGTTTCATTTTGTTTACCCGAACGTCAGTAATTCTTTTTTTTTTTTTTTTTTTACAAACCTTCATTAGACCCTGTGTATTGCTGTAAATTTGACTAAACAGTTGTTTGTCAGATTTTCAGTAATTCTTATTTATGTTCTGAAGACTGCTCCATCCAACACTGATGGGAGATGCTGGCCTAGAACACAGAGGGCCTCAGTTAAAACATAGGTATCATCAGAGAGGGCTGCACTGAGCTAGTGTTTGTCAAACTGCCCCACCAAGAGGCTTTGAATTCTAGCGGGTATACAGAAGTCTCTACACAGGGGTAGGACAAGGAAGAGAGGGGAGGTGTCTGGGATGTGGCCTGACTAACCCAGAGTATTACATCTCTTTGATATATTCTATCTTAAAATCAAGTGAATTTTATATCATCCTCCACAATCTATGTGTTTCCAAATAATGTTATATTCCTCCCCTGCCCCAATCTTGGAGTAACGTTGATGCTCCAGGAAACTGTGTGTGTCTAGCTCATGTCTGCCTGGGTGTGGACTTCCAGGCAGCGTGAATTGAGTTTGGGAAACACAACACAGGCAAACCTCAAGTTGGAACTAGTTTATCTGGTTAGTTCACCCAGCCAGCTTGCTGGGTGCAGAGGGAATGGTACCTGGACAGTTTAAGTGGGACAGGTGTGTGGGGTGTGGATGTGAGAACATTCTCGGGCTGAGCCCTGTGGGACACTGCAGGAGACAGCCAGCTGGGGGACGTCGTGTGGCCACTGGGCCTGGGGCGCAGAGCAGTGGCGGAAGGCAGGGGTGGGGAGAGCAGGCCTCCAGAGCCACACTCCTCCTGCCCACTTGGCTGCCAAGGAGATGGCAGGATGTGATTAAACTGATCACTTTCTCGGGCTGTTGTACAAGTCATTCCTTGCTTGTGCCTCAGGCTCTTTTGAAAACTTCCCGCTTTCCCTGTGATTCACGGTGCATTTGGGGGAAGCGGCTGGGAGCTGAGCGCTGGTGTCGGAGCTGGGGCCTCGCACATTCCACGAGCATTTATCGGGTATCTCCCTTGCCACCCTTTGCTGGGTGCTGCTGTTTACACCTGTCTCCCTCAGAGGCTCCCAAGTTTCCAAGAAACAATTGCCTAAGTTCCCTGCCTTCTGGAGTGACCAGCTGTCTCCATTTGCCCAGGACAGGGGGGGTTCCTAGGACACAGGACTTTCAGTTTTGAAACTGGAAAAGTTGTAGAAAAATTGGAATGAATTGGTCACCCTCCTACCTCCCTCGCTATGACATTTTACAAGAACAAACTTCCACCCTCTGACTGCGGGGCAGGGACAGCACCGAGGAGGGTCAGGGATAGTGTCCTGGAATGGAAGTGAACCTCAGGGACCCATGGGGGAAGAATGGGGGCTTCCTGAGAGCAGGAGCATGCGAGCCAGGATGCTGCGGCTGGGCCCTTGCACAGCAGTAGGGCTCGTTTTTCCCTCGTTTCTACACGGAAGTCCTCGCGCCCAGTTTCCTGCCTTCATGATACTTACAGTGTATCATTGTACAAAATCTATACAGTGACAAAACTGAGCTGTAGAAAAATGGAGCTTCCTGGTTTATGGAATCATTGAATTTCAGATGAGAAGGTGCTGAGAAAGCTCATCTGCTCAATAATGCAGGAATGCTCTTGGTGTCCCTGCCCCTGCCTGTGCGGCTCCAGCGGTGGGGGAGCTCATGCACCACAAGGCAGACCCAGCAAATGTGGGCACCACAGGCTCTTAGCAAGTTCCTGCTATGCAGAGCTGAAAGCCCTGCTGCCCTTTCATGTATATCTCCCCTAATGGGACCCCTCCCTCCTGGTCACTCGCCTCACAGTTTCTAGCAATGCTGTCTCCCCTCTCCCAGAAACCCCTGTCACTGGGGACTGCTCAGCGGGGTTGAAAGAGAAAGCCAGATGGTCAGGCCACTCTTCCCTGAAAACCAAACTGGGCTCTGAGGGTGGGCATTGCTGGGGGCACGTGTGGCCCCCCACTCCTGTCATCCCAGATCCCAAAGGTTTCCTTGTTGCTCTGGTCACTGCAAGCAGCCTGGTCACCACTCATGTGGATGCCTCTGGCTTTGTGGCAGCTGCTGGAAAGTCTGGGATGCCCTCACAGGCCCCAACCTGCGCCCACCCCATCTCCCACAGTCTTCCTTCCCACCCCTCCTCCCTCTGTGCTCACAGCCCAGCTCTCAGTGCGCCTGGAGCTTGGGAGCTTTCACAGAGCGTCCTGGACAGGGTGCGAGCCCACCCTGCGACCCCCAACTGGATGACATGTCTCTGGAGGAAGGAGAGAGGGGCTTAGTGGGGACCATGTTCCCTGGCTTTGTTGCCAGAGGGCCCAACAGAGAACTCCCCCCCCCAGAGGACACCGGGCCCAGCGCTGGCGGGAACATGCCTTGTGGGTCCCAGCCTGTGCTCCAGGGCTGCACCTCACATACCCCACCCAGCCCAAACCGGCAGGGCCTTGTCTGCCGGGCCCACTCCGCCTCTGGACCTTGTCTCTGACTTGGAACGTGAGCCCACAGGGCTCTGTGGCTGTCCACTGCATTTTCAAGTTGTCCTTGCTGTCAGGAGGCTGTGCTCTCGCACAGCAGAAGTCCTCCCCATGGCAGCTCAGGCCTCCTCCTTTAGTCGTCAGTGTCCTGAAAAGTATGGGCCCACTGAATCGATGTGAAAACGTGTAAAATTTATTATACAAAAACTAGAGACAGGTGTTAGTCAAGCCTGTTTTAGTTGCCTTAAAATCACAAATATTCGGGGCCCCCTCCCTCGGCACCAACACATTTTTAGTAGCAATTATGATTTCCTGAGATACCATCACAAAGAGAAGCACATTTCATTAGGGCACATATGTACAGTAAAACACAGGGGGTGTATGGATATGTAGTTGTGAATGAAAATATATTTTAGGCGCCCTGCTTGGGAGGACCCATTATGTGCCAAATTTAGTGAGATAATGTGGACAAGTTTCCTTTCAGAAACACTATCTGCCCAACCCTCCCACTGTGCTGTGAGGTACGTATTGTCCACATTTCATAGGGAAATTGGGAGGCAGCCCGTGGGAACTGCCACGTTACACAACAACAGAGCTGGAATTGGGGCTTTCTGGCAGATTCCGTCTTAATATTTTTTTCCTCCATAGCTGTTCCTGCACTGTACCATAAACCACAGACTGTTGGGCCAGAGCTGTGCTACCTCATTGCTTTATAGCGATAGACACAACAGAGCTGCCTATTTCTATTTATTGCTGTATTTTCCCAAGACAAATTTGGCAATGGCGGTCCTGAAAGTCTTCATTCCTCGGTTTCCTTTCTTGCTTCACATTTTCTCACAGTGTGAGCCTAGACTCACACTCCAGCTGTACAGCACATGCGCGTTTAGACCCGGCCTGGGTGCTGGGCAATTGGGTGGCCTAGCAACACTCATTTCTAAATGAAAGAATAAGTGGAAACCCAGTTGGCTGCACGACCTTTTGTCATTTAACTCATCTGCTCAGAAACTTACAATGAGGATGTGACTTGTATATCTGGCAATCAGAAAGACAATAAATAAATCACGGGACAGCCATCTGTAGAATATTTACAAATCATTTTTAAAAGCTTTACGGAGAATAGTTTAAACTTTGGGGAAGAGTTTCTTCTCTAATGTGACGTAAAGGAGGCAGGATGGGTAACCATATGTGGAGATGACGTGAAGTTTTAAAAGCCACAACATGCAGAGGGAGAGACTGGAAGGCGGTATCCCTAGCTAGCGATAGTTCTCTCTGTGTGGAAGCCTATACATGGTTCTGTTTTCTTCTTTGTGAATTTTGATATTTTCCATTTTTCTATAATAACATGTCCTATATTTATACTTAGAGAAAACTACCGATTAAAAAGCCGCAAGTCTGTAGTGTCATCACACTCCTTTGCCCGGTGCAGCAAGACATCTCACCGTGGTGCATGGAATGCATTGTAAGGCAGAAGTGGGTGCTCCAGGTCGCTGAAGACGGACCAAGAATGTGGCTGGGATTGCAGCCAGGAGGATGGGGTTGTCTAGAAGGACCGTTTCTGTAGTGCTGTCACTGCTCCCCATGCATTTTTACATCCATTATTGCACTTGAGTCTTACTGCTTTCCAGAAATGGAAGCAAAATCAGATAACAATACTTGACGTCTTTCCTTTTCTGGGGTGATTGACAGTTCTGTCCAGGAGGCCCTCTCTGTTCTTCTGGTCCCCACTCCCAGGGGCTGGCTCAGAGCTTAGGAATCTAGCCCTAAGCTGGAGGTTTGGCCAAACATCTTAGAGAAAGAAGCGTATCTGATCGGCTCCTCACCAGATAGGAAGAGTGGGCCCGAGGGTGAAGTGATGAGGACAGAGGCTGGGATGGGATCTGCTAGGTGCTGGCTGGGGGTCTGGTCCCGAGCCTGGGGTTTTATGCCTGGAAGGATGTGGGCAGCATCCTTGGGTGGGCTGTCACCCAGTCATTCGATGAGCCTTGACTGACCACCCACCCTTTGCAAGGCAGCACTCTGCTAGTATTGTAAACCACAAGGGTTTCTGAACTCTGAGGCCAAGAGTGGTATTGGCATGGCTGCCTGAGACTCATTTATTCATTCATTTATTCTTATTGATCGTCTACCGTCAGCCACTGGAGATCCAGAGATGAACAAAGCAGAGTTTGCTGTGCCCTCATGAGTGAGATCCACAGTGAACAGATACACAAATAAATGCAAAGTTACAAAACACGTCACATAAGAGGGAAAAGAACTGGGTTTTATGAGAAAGAACATGGTAGAGACAATTGGATTCTGCTTTATACATCTGATGTCATGGACTCTGAATTTTAACAAGTCAGCTTCATGGTTCTCACATAGAACTTCTGTGTGAAGCACTCAACTGTGAATCAGACAAGGTCCCTGTCTTCCACGGGCTGTAGTTAGATGGGATAAGATGGACCATAAAGAGCTATAGTGAATTATGGTTTCCATCAGCATGGCAGGTTCACATAATGGGGAACCCCTCCTGCAACAAATACCTAGAGATGCTGCATTAAATAGAATAACACCAGAGAGTTAAATGCATCACTGAGCTTGCAAGAAGGAAATGAAGAATGAATTGAACACCAGAACAACAAAGGTATCAGTTGACCCTGCGAGGAGGAAAAGGGGGAAATGTGCATGGTGTGATTAAACCCGTAAAGAGACCCTAAAGGAGCTCCTAATGGTGATTGGGTTTTAGTAATCACACAAGTACCAAAGATGATTTTGGGAGTTGAAACTCAGACACATTCACAAAGCTGGGGCCCTTGGTGAAAGGGGAACTAATAAAACTCCACCCACCAGCCCAGGGACAGCAAAGGGGTTTGTACATGGCTGGACTTCTGGGTGAAAAAATTCCTCTGAGAAATTACAACCCCAAAGCTGTACCACATAGGATTGAGAAACAGAATTTATATCATCTACATGGTGTGGTAATGCTTACCTTATATACCATATACACAAATTAACTCGAAATGTATCAAAAACCTAAATGTAAGACCTAAAACTATAAAACTCTTGGAAGAAAACATAGAGGAAAAGCTTTATGACATTGAGTTTGGCAAGGATTTCTTGGATATGACACCAAAATTACAGGCAACAAAAGTTAAAATAGATAAATTGTATTACATCTAAATTTAAAACTTCTGTACATCAAATAACACAATCAAAAGAATGAAAAGACAGTCAACAGAATGGAAGAATATTGCAAAAATATTTCCAACTCATATATATGATAAGGGATTAATATCCAGACTATATAAAGAGCTCCTACAACTCAACAACAACAAAACACCTGATTAAAAAATTAGCAAAGGACTTGAACAGATATTTCTCCAAAACGATATACAAGTGTCCAACAAACATGAAAAGATGCTCAACATCACTAATCATTATGGAAATAAAAATCAAAACCACAATGAGGTATCACTTCACACCCATTAGGATGGCTACTACAAAAACAAAACAAAACAAAAACTATGACAATAACAAGTGTTAGCAAGGATGTGGAGAAATTGTAACCCTTGTGCACTGTTGGTGGGAATGTAAAATGGTACAGCCGTTACAGAAAACAGTATGGCAGTTTATCAAAAAATTAAAAGTAGAATTACCATGTGATCCAGCAATTCTATTTCTGAGTACATATCCAAAGGAATTGAAAGCAGGATCTCAGATATTTGTACACCCATGTTTATAGCAGCACATTCACAATAGCCAAAAGGTGGAAGCAACCCAGATATATATCAACATATACCATGGAATACTATTCAGCCTTAAAAAGGGAGGAAATTATGACACATGTGACAATATGGATGAAACTTGAGGACATTAGCTAAGTGAAATAAGCCAGTCACAAAAAGACAAAATACTGTATGATTCCATTTACGTGAGGTACTCAGAGTAGTCAAATTCAGAGACAGAAAATAGAATGGTGGTTGCCAGGGGCTGGGGGAGGGGAGTTTGAGGAGTTATTGTTCAATGGGTTCGAGTTTCAATTTTTCAAGATGTAAAGAGTTTTAGAGATGGATGATGATGATGATTACACAACATATGAATGTACTTAATGCCACTGAACTGTACACTTAAAAATGGTTAAGATGGCCAATTTTGTGTGTATTTTGCCACAATTTAAAAATATATGGGTAATTATTAAGACAAACTACATTGAATGTATAACTTCTAAAGCAGAAGAGAGTAAAAGGGAGAATAAAGAAACCTAATTAAACACTATAAGGTTAGAAAGGAGAGGGGGAATAAAGGAAAAAAATAAAACAACCAAAAATAAACTCCATAGTAAATAAGAGCACAATACAATGAGGCAGATAGAAATCTAGATTTATCAGAAATTACAGTACATGAAAATGGCCTACTCTCACCATTTCAGAGCTACAGAATCTCAGATTGGATAAAACATAGAGATAAAATCTAGATAAATGCTTTTTAAAACCGTCTAAGACAATAGGACATAAGAAGGTTGAAAATCAAGGGACAGAAGATATATCAGAAGAATGCCATCTGAAAAAAGATGATTTATCTACTTTAACAACAGACAAGAATATCTAAAGCAAGAGGCATGGCAGACTGAGTTGTTTGTAATGCCTAAAACTGACCAGGGACTAATATCTGGAATCCACAAGGGAATCCTAATAATCAAGCAGAACTTCTTCAGCCGTGTGTGGAGGACTTGGGCAGGTGCACTGGAGGCCGGCTGGGCTCACTTCACCCTCTCTACTTTTCTGTGAATGTCAGGGTCACTGTCGTCCTTTGTAAACCTCTGTCTTCGTGCTGAGTCGCTGTCAGCAACCAGAGAGCACCTGTTGCCCTTTTTCGGAAAGTCTCCAATTTGACAAAAGCAAACTGATTTTGATTGGTTCATCAGGGTCATGTGCCCCACCCTGAGCCACTCTGGCTGGTGGCATCTCCTTGAGCCATGCGGTTGAATGGGTCCCCTCCCCAAAATGAGGGGAGAGTGGCTCTCAGAAGGAGGGCTGAGCAGACAGACAATGAGACTTCTCATGGGAAGGAAGAGGACAGACTGAAGGAGACACCGCGGAAGAGGTGTGGTCCTGCCGCAGGGAGAGGGCAGTGGGCAAGAGGGAAGGGACCTTTATGAGTCAGGGTTTTTATCAGTCTCCTATTATCACAAACTTGTGACTTAAAACAGCACGTTTACTGTCTAGCCGTTCTAGAGGTCAGAAGTCCTTGATTTCTCTGGAGGCATTAATGGGGAATCTGTCTCCCTGCCCTTTCCAGCTTCTGCTTTCTAGCTTCTAGAGTCACCCACATCCCTTGGCTCAAGGCCCCTCCCTCCGTCCTCAAAGCTAGCAGTTCAGCACCTTGAACTCTCTCCTCTTATCTTTTTGTCTGACTCTTGCCTCCCTCTCATAAGACCCTTGTGAGTACATTGGGACCACCCAGTCTCCTAATTTAACACTTTAACTGCCATGGGAGTTGTATTTAACTCACACTAGTTTTGAGTCCAGGACCTCGTGAAGCATGTGAAGACTCAATTCTCCAAAGCAAATTAAGTAAGAAAGTCGTGAGTCACATACAACTCAATTGGTGTGCAGTGTAAAAATTGATTCTAGCACCATGTGAGTTGCATGTAACTCACACACAGAAAACAATAAAAAATAACAAAATTTTCATTAAATAAGAAAGGATCATTTCATTTTTGAAGTTTTTATTCTATTTTCATAATAAAACACTGTGACCCCAGGGGAAAAAAATTTTTTTCTAGTGCAGCAGTCAATGTGTTAAAATCTATAACTTAATCACATCTGCAAAAACCCTTTTGCCATATAATGCAACTTATTCACAGGTTCTGAGGATTAGGATGTAGGCATTTGGGAGGCCATTATTTTTTGTCTAACACAGGGTTCAACCAAACCAGAAATAGTAAAAGATACACACAGACTCACATGTATGTCTATGTATTAAGAGATTCATTACAAAGAGTCAGCTTACTCAATTTGGGAGGCTAGTTAAGCAAATCGAGAATTCACAGGACAGGCTGTCTGGAAGGGATGATTACAGGCAAGCTGGAAGTCACAGGTATGGCCAAAGCTGCTGTCCACAGGGGAATTTCTTTCTTTTCTTTTCTTTTTTTTTTTTCATTCTTTCTCCCTCCTCACCTTTCTCAATCCGCAGCCCTGCTTGCAAAGCCTTCCAACTGATTGAATCAGGCCTACCCTGATTATCTAGGGTAATCTCCCTTACTTAATGACGACTGATTATGTATTTTAATTACATCTGCAGACTCCCTTCACTGCAACACCCAGATTAGTGTTTGGCTGAATAATTGGGGACCACAGCCTGGCCAAGCTGCCAAATCAAAAACACTGTCACAGGGTCCAAGGGCAGCGACATCAAGGCATGTACAGGACAGAATGTGGCAGCTGCAGACAGAAGACTCCAGGAGTGGTGAGCACCACCAGGCAATAGGAAACCCTAGAAGGAGGGAGGCAGGGGGCCAGAGGTAGTTTTTCAGAGTCACTGATGGGAGGAAGGTGTGCTTGGGTGAGCTTCTGCAAGGAGGCCTGGAAGGGGGCAATCTCTCTGCTCCTTCTCACAGTTGGGAATCCCATGACTATGGTCTGCTTCCGTCCTCCACACAGATTGCAGAACCACACACACAGATCAGACACCCAGCATATCACCAGTGTATAGGTGCCCCTTCCTTATGTTGCTTACCGATGTGTCCTCTGTGACCCCCTGCTAAGGTCACAGGCCCCTGGGCTGCAGACGTGAATCCACCGGCAGTGTTGGCAAGGTGGGTGAGCTCACGTCTGCTGTTCCTAGGACTGTAGCTTGTAGGCGTCAAATATTTGCTTAGCTAATCTTTCCCCATCTAAAGATGCTTGTTGATGATTTCATTCGGGAGTCTTGAAACCTGCAGGTAGAAACCCCAGCCAAAACAAACCAGGTGTGGATGATGAAACCACGTTCCCTGGCATTTGCCTTCAAGAACTCTAGGTGAGGCAGTGTGGAGTGTTCAAAGTAGTTGAGAAGTGGACCAGTGGGATGCTCTTGGCCCCCACAAGCACTGCAGTCAGACCGTCACTGCCTGAGGAGTCCGCAGGCCCAGATGGCCAGATGGCCAAGGGGAATACAGAAAAATCAAGGGATTGACTCAATTTTACCACAAAGACTTTTCTTTAGCTGCCCGGTTTTATAGAATGGATTTGCACAAGAGATTTAGCCTTACTTCCAAGAAAGAGATGTCAAGAAAAAAGAATTTAGGTTAGCGCTCAGGAAGGCCTACTTGAGGCTAAGGCAGTGGTTCTTGAAGTAAAAGTGTGGTCCCTTTACCAGCAATATTGGCATCCCACGGGGGCTTGTGATAGATGCACATTCTTGTGCCCCATCCCAGACCTGCTGAAGGGAAAACTGGAGGTGAGGCCCAGCAAGCCCTCCAGGCAATTCTGGTGTCCCCTAAAGTTGGAGAACAGCTGCTCTGAAGCGAGCACAGCTTGGAGCACTGATTCACATGCAGAGGCCACTGAGGCAGCTGTGATATTCTTATGGCCAAAGTATTTGTGAAAGTGTTTGGCAGGAAGTAATTGGCATTCAACTCAAATGGTTGTGGGGAACATGAGCTTGTAATATAGGTACCGTAACTGATGGGAGGGACTTTGGGGGAACCCTAGATTGGCCAGGGGAGCCCTCCCAGAGCTTCCTGCTGTAACCTGGGGCTAAAAGCCTGGGGCTGTGAACCTCAAGCCCTGAGATCTGCCTCTGGGCCCAGAGACAGGAGAGGCAGGAGGCTGCTGAGGGCAGAGCCTTCTTAGCAAAGGAGTGGCCACCACACACTGGAATTCAGAGAATCTCCAGGGGTGCTGGGCACACAGGTTTTCTATGCCAGGCTGAGTTCCATTTCAGTCTCTTTTCCCCCCAATAGTTTGGAAATGGCAAATGTCCTGGGAAGCTGAGGTCAGGAGTGTTCTAACTAATTCTATTTATAGCTTCAAGTTAAATACTGTAGGTAAACAGGGAATTTGAGAAATCGGCTTGTGTTTCTTTCTTGCCTGTATTTCCCACACCTTAGCCAGACATTTCACAGTGCAGAGAAGACCTGGATGCTCCGATGACCCCTCCCAGCAGGGGGGTGATCAGTGTGGTCCACCCCGTTGTTGCCCCCTGGGGTCGTGGCGGTGGAGGGGTGGGAGGGCAGGAGGGCGTGGGTGCCAGGGAGGATGTTCTGGTCGCTGTCCTCTAAACGTGGCTTTCTGATGGGAAGGAAGCAAGCATGCCTTTGCTGACCTCCTGCCTTGACCTCTGCATGTTTCTCTTCCTCTCACGTCAGCCTGGGACCTGAGCAAGCTTTTCTGTGGTATTGCCTGAAGCCCCTGTCTTGTCTCCCTGCTTTCCTTATCCAGACCCTGCGGCTCTTTCCCTCCCCTATCCCCTCCTCGGTGACCTGCAGCGTGGGGGAGGAGCGAGGCAGGCCAAGGGGGCAGGGAGGAAGGAGACCCTTGGGAGACACCTAGGAAAGTCAGGGCGGTGAGGCCACAGAGTGGGCAGCCCTGTCTGGAAAAGGCCGAGAGTCAGTTGAAGGGATGGAGAGAGAAGAGCAGGAACAGAGGCTCCTGGGGCAAACAGGTAGCCAGGCCATGTGCTGGCCAGAGGCGACCACAGAAGACCAAGCAGCCAGCCTGACCCCCCCGCCCTCCTGATGCAGCCTCCAGTGATAAAGCTGCCCACCCCCCAGGAGAGGGGCAGGGTGGGGGCCAGGTGGGCAGACTCCTCCCCATGTAATGACTAGACAAAAGATGCGACCAAATCATACATGTTGTTAGAAACCAAACAGCCCTGTCAGGCTCCAGATCCTTGATCTCTCAAACGTCAGAGTTCAGATGTGCTCCAGCATCGGTCAAGCCATGGAGACTTTGTCCTCCTGATTCTCTTGCTAATTTCAGCGCAGCTCCGTTAGCAGGTATCCCTGGGGCTCTGTTTGAATTAAGCCCTCCATCTTACTATGGGGAGCATGCAGCTGTGTGGAGTCTCACTGGGCCTTGGGGCTCTGGCCCCAGGGAGAAGGGGCGCAAGGTGGCAGAGATAATGGGACAAGACATATCCCACCAGCTGCAGTCTGCTCAAGGAGCTCCAACATTGCATAAAGCCCAAGGGGATTTATGTTAGAGCCCCACGTGTAGCTACTGGATTGCTATGTTAATTGGGGGATTGGTCCTTGGATCTCATATGACCCAAAAGGGTTCTTATCTTTTTTTTCAGAGTGTGAGGTTGACTATTGGCAGAAGTGAGACTGTCTTTCCCTAGAGCCACCTGCTGAGTAGGCTAAAACCCAGGAATCCATTCCTAATGCCATCACCAGTCAGCCCCCTGCACCTCCTTCCCCAGGTATGTGACTTAAGTTGTCACCAGCTGTTTACAAGGCTGAAGAGAACTGGCCTTTTTGCCCTCCGTGGCCAGGAGGTGCCAGCTTCACCCCCCACGCCACCTACTGGCCCTTTCTCCATTGCTGTCACCCCCACCCCGCTCCCACCTCCTGCCCTCTCTCCTCAGGGGGCTCCTCTCTATGGATGGACGTCAGCCCTGTGTCCCCTGCTGCACCCCTGCCTCTGCCTCCCCAGGCCCCGTGCCTCCCTGGACCTCTCCATGGGTCTCCCCAGCCCAATCCATCTGCCCACCAACTCAATCCGCCTGCCCCCACTCGCCCAGCTCCCCTCGCCTTTTGAGCTCCTTGCTTCCCTGACGTTGCCCTCCCCTTCCCCTGGTCTGCAGGTGCCCACTCGCCATCCTCTGTGTCTTCTTAGTCAGCCCATCGCCTCCCCCGAGTGTCTCTCCCATTGAGGCCCCTGGTCTCTGCCGCCGCCCGACTGGAGTCTTTTCTGCCTTGTCCCAAGACCTTACATGGCCTCCTCGCCTCTAGCCTGTTACAGGTTAACCTTTTAAAGTGTTTGACACGTGTTGTCCCTGCTCAGAAGCCTTCAGTGATGGCCAGATGGCAATAAACTTCTGTGGCTCCTCTCGGGCACCAGTCCTCTCTTGACTTGGTTTCCTCCTCTCTCCTGCCCAGAACGCTCTCAGACTAAGTGGATCTTCCCCTAGGCCTGGGAGGACCTCTCTTCTCCTCTCCACCCATTCTGAAAACCCCAGCTCCGGCCTCACTTGTGCAAGGACCTCTCCCTCTTCTTCCCCCTCCCGCATTCTGAACCCCTCTGGCACCGTCACTCTGTGGCTGCTCTGGGTAGTGTCACCGTGAGAGCAGCTGCTCTGTTGTGTGCATGTGCCTCACCTCATCACCAAATGCTCCCACAGGGGGTCCAGCCCTGCTTGGCCCTTGGCCTCCCCTGAATGTGTTTGGTCCAGAGTGATATTCAATAAATATTTGCTCATCATATTATTTCAGATGTTCTTTCTGGGCAAAAATAGCAGTGATACACCCACCCCCCACCCCTACCCCCGCATACACACTGATAATCTTATAAAATCTGTCCAGGCTGGCAGGCCAAGGGGATTGTGCACTGTGTCCGCACCGTTGCCGGAGAGAGGCGCCATCTCAGCTGTCAGAGGGAGACCCAGCATTCAGTTCAGGGCAAGTCTCGGGCAGCATGTTTTGAACTAAGCAAGATCTTCAGGGGTGTGCCCCATATAAACCTTGACTGCCCTGGAATCGCAGGTGTGATGGCATTAGACAAAGAGGCCTGCAGGTGCCTGTGGGAGCTGGGGAGTGACTAGGGAAGGGAAAGGAAAGGCTTCCTCAGGGGGTGATATGCAGAGTCAGGCAGGCAGGGAGGCTGGGGAGGCGGCCAGAGAGAGCTCGGGGCAGAGGGACAGCAGGCAGGAGGGGCAAGGCACCGTAATCCAGACACAGAGGGATGCACTGAAGGGGTGGGCACGGCGTCCGTGTGGCAGGGGCTGGGGCTGCCTCCCCAAGCCTGCAGGGGGAGGAGGCCTCTTACTGGGATGTACACTGGGGGCACAGGTTTAGAGTGAGTCCGGAGGAGGAAAAGTCTGGAAAAGCATCTCGGTCTGGAGCCTTGTCCTTTATAAGGTCTAGACAAATTGTTGTGCGGACATTCTCTGGTCTGTGGAGAAGTGCCTTGTGGACTGACCCCAAGGCTTATGAGGATTTGCCATGAGCGAGAAGGCAGGGCGCCATTCCGTGTGGCAGCTTGGAAAGGAAGGAGAGGAAAAGGCTTGACTTAATGGGGGAAAGGAAGGCCCATCCAGCGTACGTGGGCTTCCTGTAGCTGTGCGGCCCGTGGAGGAGGAGTCTGTGCGTCCGTGTGAGGGAGGTGCTCATGGAGCGTGAGCAGTCAGGACCCTCTGGGTGCGGGTGAAAGGCCAGCGTGGACAGGAGAGCCTGGGAATGAGAAGTCCAAAATCAAGAGTTGGTTCCTTCTGAGGGAGAACCCATTCCATGCCTCTCTCCTTTCTAGCGGTTGTTGAAAATCGCTGGCTTTCCTTGTCTTGTAGATGCATCACTGCATTTCTGCCTCCTTTGTCAAATGGTGTTCTTCCATTGACCTTGGTTGTCTCTGTGTCCAAATTTCCTCTTCTTATAAGGATGCCAGTCAATGAATTAGAGTCCACCCTATTTCAGTATGGTCTCAACTTGATTACATCTGCAAAGACTCTATTTCCAAACAATGTCACATTCACACGTACCAGGGGTTAGGACTCATCTCTTTTTTGGAGGCTTCATTCAACCCATGGTACACAGCAAGGAGGCTGGGGGCAGAGAATATCCTCGGCATCTTGCTGTGAGTTCCAGAGGCAGAGACAACAGGGTGAAGAGAGGTGTGAGACCAGCCCTGGGGTCACAGCAGAGTGCTGGGGGGCCACCTGTGGGGCTGGAGGCCAGCAGGCACTGTAGGGAGGGAAGTGGAGGCCCTCAGCATGTGGGGGCACAGACATCCCCGATTCCCTGCCCAGAGTCATCCCTAGGAGATGTGGTCCTGCCCACCTTGTCTTTGGTACTTTGTTGTTGATCAGTGGGCAGCCAAGACCACCAGGTTACACGACCCTCCTGTGATCTGCAGGAGGGCAAGTGGTGGAATCTGGAATTGTGCTCATAGCTTGGTGATCAGGGAGGATGTTTCTTCCTCTTGAGGTGTCTGATGGGATAGAGATTTGAATGTTGGGCAAAGAGCCTTTTCGTCTGTCACATTCTACCTGCCATTGGAAAACAGGGGGAGGAATGACTGCAGAAGTGGGGCGATGTTCTTATGCAGGAGCAATCTGCTCGGTTGAACACTGGGTCTTTCTTTCCCCCTTAACATCTCATCCTGGCTGCCAAGGACCTGCACTCTAAGGGCCCAGTTTTTAGGGGGCTGCTTATCACTTTTGGAGTCAAGGGGTCTTGGAAGACAGCCCATGCTTGTGAATCCTGGGTCCCTTGGCAGGCAGGGGAATGCCAGGGTGACCAGGACGGGGTGTGGGAATGGTCCCATTTGGGAAAGCGTGTCTGCCAGCAGCAGGCTGTTGCAGGGGAGGCCCCACATCTGCACGGTGCAGGTGGAGGCAGAGCCAGCCCATCTTGCATTTGTGTGGGAAACTGGAATGCTGTAGCCTCAGGAGAGTGAGAGGGACCTGCTGACCAGGAGCAGGGCCCAGCGAGCTGGCTGGGGAGGGCCAGCAGGTGCCCATGCACTTCTGTGCTTGTGGGGTGGGCAGCCTGCTCACCTGCTTTAAGCGCTGTTTTGGGTTCCCTCACAGACTCCTGAAGCTTTGTTCTGAGACCTCCACTATGGCTTTGGGCAGGCCAGGTGTGTTGTGGGTTGTCAGGCGGTGGTCTTGGAGCTGCTGCAGGTGGCGGGTGGGCCCAGGCTGCCCCGGGGCAGCGGTTTCCCTGGGTAAGGGCTCCTTCCCTGTCCTCCCAGCGCACTGACGTGTCCTCGGTGAAACCTCCTGGGGCTCCTCACGGAGCTGGCCCCAGGGGAACAGCCCAACGCCCTCCCTCCCCCACTGCTCAGGAGTCATTCTCCAGTCTCTTATCCACTAAAGAAATACCTGGCAGGACCAAGAGCCAAGAATGGGTCCAAGAGTTCAATTTTCCAAACTGAGATTATTTTGTTGGGAGTTCTGGTATGGAGCTGGCCCTGCGCGTAATTCGGAAGAAAGTGAAAGAATCTACGGGGCTTGCTAAGTAACTTACCATGGCTCCAGAACTTTTGTGGGAGGTAAACAGATACAATAGAAGGAAAATACCAGTTTCTACAACAAATTTACAGCCCAGTTTGATAACTCTATATCCTCGTACTTATTGCTTAGGAATGCCTAGTTTATCAGTGGGGTCATTCACTGACATTTATTCTTTCCCTTTGATTTGTTCATCCGTCATTATTTACAGAGAACCTGCTCTCTCTCTGGTCATTTCCCTCTTCTGTCTTGCTGGTGACAGGTGTGCGCTGAGTGCCAGGATTGCTTCAGGGCCCAAAACACTCATGGTGGTTGTAATTACAACCTGGGTTCAGTGCTTCCAAGGAACAAAAGAGAATGTGTAACAGGAGGGACATTCTTTGCCACCAGAAAGAGAGGAGTAGAAGCTAATCAAGAGAGGGGTGGGAATGAAGAGCCGCCAGGCAGAGAATGGCCCCCACCCCCCAAAGCTCATCACCTGAAGTGATTTCAGCTACCTATTACCCAACAGTAACGTAGTTAGCTTGGTACCCAAGCCACCATTGCGGTGGAAAGCTCTGCAAGAGTGAAGGGTGGATGGGGCTGGCGTAGGGAGAGCCCTCTAGGCTGGGACACTTTGCTTGCACTTTAATCTGAGGTGGTGGGGATCCATTGGAGGGTTTTTTATAAGGTCTCAACAGGCTCTCGTCTCCATTTTTGGAAGATCATGCTGATATATGCTGAATGACTCTATTTCTAAAGTACAAAAACAGGCCCACTAATCTGTGCTGTTAGAAGCCAGGAGACTCGTTGCCCTAGAGGTGGAGGTGGGGGGTGACTGAGAGGTGCTGGGGGGGAGGCTTCTGGGAAGCTGGTAACAATCTCCTTCTTGATCTGGAGACTGGCCCCTCAGGCGTACCCAGCTTGGGACATTTTTTTTTTAAGCTATAGCCATGATTTATATATTTTCTACATGAGTGTTATATGTCAATAAAATTTCTTAAAAGATTACTCTGGCTCTTAGTTAAAGAACACATCAAAGGGGACACAAATGAGCGTAGGAGCCAGGTAGGAACTTGTGATAGTGAGCCGGGCGGAAGCCGGCGGGTGACCCAGACTGGAGGGTGGCAGAGGAGGTGGAGAACACAGAGTGGATGCAAGACTGGTCTGGAGGTGGAAGCTCCGGGGCGAGGGCTGGAGCAGAGGGGAAATGGTGTGGGGTAACAGTAAAGCTGGGGCGTGGATTTGGGGGACAGACCGGGAGTTGGAGTTGAAGTGTGTGGGGCGCAGTTTGATACAAGCCCTGGGGTCCAGTGGGGGGACTTCGGTCTACAGCCGAGGATTCCCCTGCGGGTGGATGAGCGAGACGCCCAGGGGAGCACGTAGAGAGAAAAAGGACAGAGCCCAGACACCGTCAATGTCAGACGGGGAGATGGAAGAGGCCTCCCATGAGGATTTCTGAGAAGGACCAGTCAGAGGGAGAGTGAGAACACGGAGATGGCACGTGACATCACAAATGGTAAGGGGGAACCCTGAAGACCTCAGGGAAGCGCGTGCTGGAGAGCCCACTGCACGCGGCGGTTAGGAAACTGGCCGTCCTGGTGAGAACAGTTTCTCCGGTCCTTCCTTCCCCCGGACTCACACAGGACTGGGCAGCGTGGTGGGGCAAAGGACGGTATGACTCAGCATCCTTTGGCTGCCACCGTTTACCAACTGTGTGACATGAGACAATTTTGTAAGCTGCCCTGAGCCTCAGTTTCCTCATCTATAAACAAAAGAAATCACATGTACCTCTCAGGGCTTGTATGAGGATTGACTTTGCTCAGCAAGTATTTACTGAACATTTATCATGTGCCAGATAGCCAGATGCAGAAGGTCCAAAGCGACCAAGACTGACAAGTGGGGGGACAAATAAGTAAATAAATAAACAAGAAGATGTGAAGAAAAGAAATGCCTCCCACTCCGTGCTTCCCTGCGGCCACCACCTAGCTCTCTTGCACCATGGGGTCCCTCCCTTCCTGGCCGACTTCCCTGGGGTCAGCTCCTAAGGTCCTAGGCTCTTCTGATACCATGTCCCCAATCCCTACTTTCTTGCTTGGAAAAACTAGCTTCCCTTTCCTTGAAGTCAGGAAGGGAAGGGCTTAATCTTCAAACCCTTCCAGGATGTGAGAAAAAATATTGACATCCATCTTATTATTAGAACAAAGAATAGGAAGAATATCAAACAGCGAAATTTCCATGTTAATATGGTGCGTGCCCAAATATCATTTTCTTGCCACAAACGGATTCAAAGCAGATTCCCCAATGGTGCCTTATTTCAACCTAACAAATTATTCTCTTGCCAACTTCCCCAAAAGACAAGGTAGCACTTGTCCTTCATGAAGGAAAACATTTCTGGCTTAACACAAGAGATAATTTTGGAATTTCTGAAGAATTTGGATACATATTTATAGAAATGTCAGTGATAATTTCAAAGTGTTTATTTTCTGGGAAACCTTGAGCACCACGCCTCTCGCTGATCTGGCAAGTTCCCCTGGTCTCACATGCTTAGGTTCCACCCCCCTGCCCTTGGGCAATCCCTCAGCCTTCGCTCTTGCGGCTCCTCCATGCAGCCGGCCTGGGCCCTCTCCACCCCACTGCGGAGCTCCTGACAGGGCACCGCTAGGACGGAAATGAACAACACAGAACAAGGACAACACAAGACAGGTCAGCGCTGCTGGTGTTATTAGGAGCTAGAAAGTTTGTCCACCTCCTTTTTTTGTGCCCTATCTTCCTTCAAACAAGGGCGTTGCAATGGAAGTCTGCACGTTCTTTTCCGGATGGTTCTGATCTTTGTACTTTCAAGGGCCCCTAGGATCCTGTCATATCAAAGGCCTTTTTTTTTTTTTTTTTGGCTCATAATAATACTATACAAAATAACAACAAACACCACAAAATCATGCAGCTTGGGACTTCCAGTATGCATTTTAATTGTATGGTGGCCTTCAAGTGAGATTTTTATTTAAGCTGCATGTACTAAGCTGAAAAGTGGTTGAAAAACCCTGGTCAAGTCTGATTCAGTCAGGACTTGGCTCAGAGAGATGCCTTGACTGGGGTCCCCCAGGTGGTGTGAAAGGTGGGAGGAGAGTCCACCTTGGACTTCAAAGGCTTTTTCTAGTTCATAATAATACCAATAATACTAAAGGTACCTTTTATCATTGCTGCTGTGAATACCACCAACTCTGACCCTAGGCTGGCTATTTTGAATCTCTGCACTTTATCTTGTGCAGGCATTCTTCCTGCATGGGAACATATTTGATTTCCTGAATCACTTCTTGAAAGAGACATTCCCCTTTGGGGCACGGGGCCATGGTTTGGATCCAAAGCCGCACCCTACAGAAGGTATAGGAGGGGTAGGCAGGCCGAGGGCTTGAGGAGGCCTTCCACGGCAGGAGGCATCTGCTTCTTGGCTTAGCTTCCTCCTCCTTCTGAGGGGACAGAGGGAAGGAGCCCACTCTCTCCTCCAGCTCTGAGGGCCCTCAGGTGGGCCGCTGAGGAGCCAACCCAGATCCCCTCCTCCCTCTTTAAATGCCTGCGGCTCTGACATCGGGAAGCAGCCAGGACTCACCCTTCTGAGTTCAGTTCACATCTTCGTCCCCATTGCATTAGGGCTCTTGAACCCCAAGCCTTACCTCCCAGATCTTACCCACTGGTGCACTGCCAGCCAGGACTGAGCATGAGCTGTGCGAATGGACACTCTGAGAAAGAGACGTGTAGGTGGAGATGGGCAGACACCCAGAGGTGGCACCACTCTCTGGCCACGTGCTTCTGTTGGAGACACACGACCGCTTTGGAAGACTCTGGTCAAATATGTGAGGTGTCAGGACACATGAACACAGTGGGGAGAGGAAGGACCTGGTTACACTTTTAGGTTTGACAACTTAGTCCACTGACAGGTATGCACTTCTTGGAGCCTTGCTTTTCCCCATTGAAAGTTGGGGACAGCACGGTTTGTCTGCGAGGCCCAGCATCAGGAAATGGTCGGGGTTTATAACTCAAGATGGCAGCCTGAGCAGACGTTTGCCTCCCCTCCTCTCTCACACCTCCATTGTAAGGAAAGTAATGAGTGAAAAATGATGAAAACCAATTAACAGGAAAAAAAGAAGAGAGACTGAGTGGATGAAGCATTTCGGTAATTTCAGCAGATGGACAACGGCTGGGAAGTGTCAATGGATGAAATAGAATGTAGGAAGACAGGCCCTCAAGTGCGTGCACGCAGCCTGCAGTAAGTAGCAGGGCGCCCTCAGGCTTGGCACAGCCCTGGAGAGGCCACAGATTTAGAATCATGGTCCGTAGAAGGAGAAGTGGAGCTGAACCCAAGGCGATAATGCAGAACGGCCCCTTACCCCAGGGAAAACACAAGCAGCCTTCTCTCCGAGAATTAAGGGAACTACTAACTAGTGTGAGCGTTTGTGCCCAGGAAGGAAGCCCTGCTTCTCTGGCTGCCAGCTCGCTTGCCACAGAGTGAAGTGATCTAATAATAATAAAACTACTAATAGAACTACTAAAAGTTGGGCGGAGAAGAGAGAAGGGGAGGTGCAAGTGTAAGTGCGCTGAATCCCCTTCCATACATAATAGCACGCACCCTAAAGTGATGAGTCAAGAAATTGCAGATCAAGCATATTATTTTGAGATGTGTGGGTATAATCAACATAAAAACTAAAAACTAAAGACAAAGGTAGTCGTCCCTGACCTGCAGGACAATGGTGGGCTGGGCTTTGTCATTCTAAGCCCTTTCAGGCTACTTGATTTTTTAAAAAAACATATGCATGTATTGCATTGATTGAAAGTAAAGGAAAAAATTAAAAAGTGAAAAGAAATGTAAATAGATTCTACTTACATAGGTGGAATTCCAGCTGACTGTGAAGCAGAGCCCAGTGTTGCTCACGTCCAGTTGGGTTGTCAGTGTGGTTATGCAGTGCTGGGTCTTCCCGAGAGATGTGTCAGTCTCAGAGTGTTCCCACCTGTCTGGGGTGCAGTCAGCTCAGCCTAGAGATGAGAGGAGGGACAGAATGTCCTCTGAGGCCAGATTTGACCATCAGAGGATGGGAGGCGCAAGCAAGACCTCCCTCCTTCAGAGAATGGAAGCGTGGCCCTCAGAACACCCCTCAGCTCTCCCCACGTCCTGTGAGGGTGAGAATAAGGTTTCCCGGTGCTGTTCTTTTCTCCTTCTCCCTTTTCCTCCCTCCCTCTCTCCCTGCCTCCTCCCTTCCTTTGGAAGAATTGTTCCATTTAGATTGCCCTGTCAGAGCCCTGTTTGGGAAAGCAGACGGCTGCCATCCAGGGATAGAAGCAGTTGTTCCAAACTGGGGGGTCTCCCGCTGTGTGTCTCAGTCGAGCCCCTTCTCCTGCTCCCGAGTGGTTTTCTCCCCACTCTTGGGCTCCTTCAGTGTGTTGAATCACCTCAGAGAAGGCACATTCTAGCAGACATAAAGGATCGGGTGGATTTTCTAGAGTATTGCCTTCCCCAGGATTTGTGTGGGCAAAGTCAGAGCTGGTTGATGGCAGAGTCAGACATCAGACAGGTAGTAACCGTCTGGGGATCGCATTTCAGGACTTCTGCCCAGTGTCCCTGTAACCGTGGTTAGATGCCACTATGATCCAACGATGGTTAGATCATAGTTCTGATGTTTAGTTTGGAAAAGGCAGTCATGAACACGTGGATCAAAAGAAACCATGTCTAGGCTATCCTTTAACCCTTTCTACTTCACTTTGAGCTGGGGGGGTTCCCTCCTTGTCCTTATGGCTTCCCCTTTGTGGCCATCTTGCTTATGGCACTGAAGTGTGGCTTGGGCCTGGGGCTTCCCTCTGTACCTTCAGTTGGCATCTCAACAGCTTATCAGCCTTGCTTAGCTCTTGGCACAGGTGGTTAAAAGTTTCCTCTTTGTCAGAAGAAAGATCTTCATGGCCACTCTGGTTTCTCTGCTTCCTTTCTCTCTGTGTTTGTTAGGATTGGAGAACGACGGGAGTATGGCTTTCACTGTGAGCATGGCTTTTGCATTTAGAAGTTTGAGCACCTCCCACCCACCCCACCTGCAAGAATGTTGCCCCCACTCCGTGGGGTTCCTCTGCCAGCTTCCTTCTATAAGATGTGCTCAGGTGACACATTAACTGTAACACATACACACACACCCCCCTTGTAAACCTAGATGTTTAGATTAGCACACACAAACTAACCTAGATATTTATGTGGGTTTTGAACCTTTCAGAGTAGGCCCCTTGAATAAACAAATGTGTTCCAATGACATTGCCAGTGCTCATATTTAAAAAAAAAAAAAAGGAAGTTGTTTGTGGAATTCCGTTCAAAGCCTCAGAACATTATTTTGAATACCTTCATGGTTGCAAATCTTCTTTCAAGTGAATTTTTTCTTTGGCCAACTTTATTGAGGTTTAGTTTGTGCATAATAAAATGAAGATTTTAAATGTTTGATGAGCTTTGACAAATGTATATGCCTGTATAAATACCATCACAATAAAAATGTAGAATATTTCCACCACACTAGAAAGTCCCTTCATACATAGCTGCAAATCTTTAGCTTTTTAGTTTGAGTTTAGAAATATTCAAAAGTGGTTTAGAGTCAAGCCTTGTCCACTGAAGTGATGAATCCTGTTTTGTGCCTTGTAAATTGTGTGGCTCATAGACTGATTGAAGGCAATGTCGAAGGAGAAATTTATAAATAATTGAGGACAGATCATTGGAACGAATCTGGATGTATATTCTGGAGCATGGATTTATCAGTTAGAGTACTTTAAAGAGGCCAGGCGTGGAGGTTCATACCTGTAATCCCAGCACCCTGGGAGGCCAAGATGGGAGGGAGGCCAAGGCAGGAGAATTGCTTAAGCCTAGGAGTTCGAGACCAGCCTGAGCAACATTGTGATACCCCATTTCTACAAAAAATAAAAAAAATTAGCCAGGCATGGTGGTGCATGCCTGTAAGTCCCAGCTACTTGGGAGGTTGAGACAAGAGGATGGCTTGGGCCCAGGAGTTTGAGACTGCAGTAGGCTTGGATCAAGCCTCTGCACTCCAGCCTGGGTAACAGAGTCAGACCCTATCTCTTAAAGTTTTTTTTTTTTAAAGAGTACTTTAAAGACACATTGTTCACCTGACAATGACTGAGCCCCAATTATGATCCACGCATTGGAGATTTGTTGTCCTAAAAAAACACATATCATCTTTCCACCATGAAGTTTATATTCTAGTGAGAGGAAATGTCAATGAATGAGAAATCAAATGCATGACATAATTTTAGGAAGCAATAAATGCCAAGAAAAAGAAAAAAAGGTGAGGAGATGGAAAATGATGGCATATTGTTTTAAAGAATATAATACAGCCCAGGTAATACATCTTTCTTTTCTTTTCTTTCTGTGAAGAGATCACAAGATTCAAATTCTACCATAAGCTGCTTTCTAAAAGAGACACATTATCATCCCCTACAGTACATTGTACAAAATGCTAGTATTTGTTATATGAAAAAAAAAAATGATGGCAGTGGTGCTGAGGTTCCATAGTTAGAAAAGTATGGGAAGGCTGAGCATGGTGGCTCACACCTATAGTCCTAATACTCTGGGAGGCCAAGGAGGGAGGATTGCTTGATGCTAGGAGTTCAAGACTAGCCTGAGCAAGAGCAAGATCCCATCTATACTAAAAATAGAAAAATCATCTGGGCAACATAGCACACACCTTAATCCCAGCTACTCGTGAGACTGAGGCAGGAGAATCGCTTGAGCCCAGGAGTTTGAGGTTGCTGTGATCTAGGCTGATGCCACTGTACTCTAGCTGGGGTGACAGAGCAAGACTCTGTCTCAAGAAAAAGAAGTGTGGGGAAAGTTGGGTTAAGCAAAGTTAAGGGGGTCTTTACTGAAAGACTTCTCAGAACCTTTACTATGCTAATGTGACTGCAGATATTCATGAGGGAGAATTGTAGTACATAATATTTTCCAAACTTCTTTCTCCAGGAAATCCTTCTGGCTTGGAGCATCTTAAGCAAGAGGTGTTCTGTGTAACACATTGTGGAAAACTGTCCTAGAGTTCTCATGCCATGGAGAATTGAAAGCCATAGAGAAATTAAATTACTTGGGGGGCAAGAGGAGGAAGTGGAGGAAGCTTCAATTTATTGAATGGCCCTCTGTTATGAGGGGCTCTCACTGTGGGCCAGGAGGGTGCCAATATCCACAAATACGTCTCTGGTGCAATCCTCACCTCTCAGGTGGCCTCATAGCTCCCATTTACTACTGGGGGAAACTGCCACTCAGAGAGATCCAATTGGTAGCCAAAGGTCGTGCCATTCCTTATAGAGGCAAGATCTGAATCTAGGCTATTTGACTCCAAAACCCAAGTCATCAAACACCGTAACACTACAATGCTTAAATGATGAGGGAGGGTGGATTGCAACCCAACTACAAACTCTTCCCTAATCCTACCAATCCATCCAAATATACTATTAAATCTGTGTCCTCCTCGAGGGTGAGTTTCTGTTCCATGTGCACCGTGTCGAGTGTTTCTTGCTTGTCTGATGCTGGCCATGTAGTGGTACTTGGTAAGATCGAGCAGCCTGGGTCATGGTGCCATGGTCCCATTCTCATAAGTGCAGTACGTGGGGCCAGATGGCTATGACCCCGAGTGGCCTTGCCAGAACCACCCATCGACTTCTCTCTCCTTTCCTGGCATTTTCTCCCTGCCCTTCCCTCCCCTTCATCCACAGATCTGATTCTTCTCCATCTGCCATACCCGCTGGAACCCAGTGGCCCAGATACATACCAGCACTTCTGCCAGGGCCCCCACGAGGCACCCAGACCTGACAGTGTTGCTGGGGCCAATGGCTGGCAGTGAGGGTGGCTCTGTGAGGGGGTGGGGATGTGGAAGGAGCCAGCCAGGAGGGGCTGGAGTCTCCTACCTAGTAGCTGGGGGGAGAAAATGGGGGACTTCATATTTAAAGGCATGTCTTTCAGGAAAAGATCTGAGATAGATTTTCTTTCCCACCCTCCCCATCTTCCTCTCATGAGACAGCTGGGGAGGTTGGTAGTGATTAGTCACTCCTGTTAATTCATTACTAATTTGGATAGAGAGAGACTGGTCTTTCCTGAGCTTAATGCTCAGAAACTTAATTGCTCCAAAACTGAGCTCACTGTCCTCCCTCTCCTGACCCCCTGTCTCCACCCATGGCTTTGCCCCCTTCCCAGCCCTCGGGCTGCGAACACAGCCCCTCTCTTCTTCCACTCTGCATCAGTGACAGCCCTGTCAACTCAGCCTGTGCGGGAGCCCCTGGTCCTGTCCCTCCCCACACGCTCAGTGCCCCAGCTGGCCTTGGTCCAGCCTTCACTCCTCAGCTGGATGCTACTCCTGCCCCCAGCTGTGTGTCAGCCTTTGAGAGAGACCTCTGTGCAGAAGCCAGCACAGGGTGCTGGGAGTTTTGGAAGTGACCTTGAGCTAGACACACATCTGAGCCTTGTGCTGGGCCAGGGGGCTCCTGAAGGGTAGGAGGAGTTATCCGAACAAAGAAGGGGAAGATTTCAAGCAAAGGCACGGAGACGTGTGTGCTGGGGGACTCTCAGGGTATGACCTTGATGGTGTTTGAATGACAAGGTGTGTGGCAGCAGGTGTTGCAGCTATCTAATGCTACAAACCAAAGCAACCCAAAACTCAGTGCTTAAAACAATGACCACATTTAGTTTGCTGACAAATCTGCCATCTGTGTAGGGCTCATTGGAGATAACTCATTTCTGCTCTGCCTGGCATCATAGCCTGGGACTAGAATCATCCGAAGGCTCACTCAGCGACATGTCTGGCAGCTGACGCTGGCTAAGGGCTGAAACATTGGCTGGGTTGGTTGGCTGAACACCAACACTGGGCCTACTCATGAGAAAGAAGATTGGGCTTCCTTATAGGGTGATGTCGGGGTTCTAAGGGTCTGAAGAAAGGAACAGCCAGAAGATTCTCCATCTGCTTTTAGGAGCTGGCCTCAGCAGTCACATCACATCACTTCTGCTTCATTCTCCTCATTAGTAGCAAGTAACTAAGATGGGACCATATCTGGGGGAAGAGAACACAGACCCCACCTCACCTCTCGATGGAGTGTCATTGTCACATGTAAGAGGTGTATATGGACAGGAGAGATTGGTATGGCCATCTTTGTAAAATATGATTAGCCCCAGCAGGGTATGGAACAGAGGCAGGCAGGCTCCAGGACCTGTAGCATCCTTGGTATCACACTAGGGTATTGGTTTTTACCTTATAGGAGGTGTCAGTTTGGGCATGAGCTGCTTACGGTTGTGCCTGAGAAGGTTCCCCCTGGGGTGGTGTGGCAGAAGATTTGAAGAGGGAGATGGCAGGCCTGGGAGAGGCTGGTGCAGTAATCCAGGGAGAGACAGTACGGGCCTGAGCCAGGGCACACCCCTGGGGAGGAGGGCAGGGGTCAAAGGTGGGAGACGCCAAGAAGAGACCACAGGGCCCAGTGGTGGGGCGAATGCCAGGGGGTGAGGAGGAGGGGGCATCCAGGAGGATTCTTGGTTTCTGGCTTCAGAAATGGAGTGGAGGCGATAGGGAATGAAGGAAAAAGAAGAGAGGCTCATGGGGGAACACAGTGAGTCCTATCTGGGAAGTGAGTCTGAGGGTTCTGAAAGTGTCCATGTAGACACACCCAGCAGATAATGGGATGGACCTGAGTGCAAAGCTCTGGGGAAAATTCTGGATGAGGAGCTGAGATTTGGGTGCTGCCATCCTGCCAATGGGATTGCCTGTGCCCATGTGCAGAATGGGTGCGTGTCCAGAGAAAGGGTCTAGAGAGTTTGGGGTATTAGTCTCTAGGGAATGGCCAGAGTAGTAGAATCTGACAATGCATCCGAAACCACATTGCCCCTTCCCTGACTCAGGCTTGGACCAGTGAATCATCTGGGCTCGAGGGTGCTTTGATGTCCTGTGTTCGTGGAAGAAGAGTGAACTTTGACAAATCCCATCACCATCTGTGCTGCTTCCCGCAGCCTGTGCTATGGCTCTCGCCGGTCCTTCCACCTCATGGTGGCAGCTCCTTCAGATTAAGGGATTTATGTGATTGCTTTTCTTTTCTTTTTCAAATCCTTCACAGAGGGCCAGACCCAGGACACGTCCTCTAGTCCAATAATTGTAACCCGTGTCACCCACCAGATTCTGCTGGTGGGACTTTCCCAAATAACACATTTGGGGCCTCACCCCCACTGACTGACTCAGTATGTCTTGGCTTGGCCTCACCTCTGTATTTCAGACACCTCCATCCATGTGGTTTTGAATCAAGGCTGAGTGAAGACCCATGGATGTAGCCCAGGTGCCTCACAGCTGAGGAAAGCCAGGGGCGGGGGGCGGGGGGGGGCACGACTGGCTGAGGTTGCCCCACTGAGTGAGTGGCCCAGGCCTGGTCCGCTCTAGGATGTCAAGTGACTGGCACCTAAGCCCCAAAGTGCCTACTACATGCAGGGCACTGTGCTGGGTCCCCCTCTCTGGACCTCAGTTTCCCCATTTGTGAAAGAATGGGACAAGATCATTTTCAAAAATACCTTTATCACGAAATATTAAGAAGAATTCCAATTTATGAAACAAAGCCCAGTGGAGGCTCTCTGGGCAGGCAGGGGTGGAACGCTGCCTCTGCCTCCAGGCAGTCAGGCTTCCTTCTGCCACCAGTGAGGAGTGAGGTGGCCACACGGG
Source organism: Eulemur rufifrons (assembly GCF_041146395.1). Taxonomy (NCBI): domain Eukaryota; kingdom Metazoa; phylum Chordata; class Mammalia; order Primates; family Lemuridae; genus Eulemur; species Eulemur rufifrons. Next base: position 121,747,702 of record NC_090989.1, read on the forward strand.
CTCAGGCGCAGCTGGCAGTTTGGAGAGGTGTCTGGTTTCATGGGTGCTGTGACCTCCTCATATCTAGAGGCTGTGAGCAGGGACATGTGGACAGGCAGGGAGTTCTGGGCTCTGTTGGAAGCCCCAGGCTGGCCTTGCAAAAGCTCTGCCCTGCAGGTGGGAGACCCCACGGTCTGGAGCAAGGGCCCCTGTGGAGCAGGTAGGCTTAGCTTTGGAAGGAAATGGAAATGGAGGTGGAGCCCCCGTTGCTCTCCTGAGATGCCAGCCCTTCAATTAAGGGAAGAACTTTGGCAGACTATGAATGTAACGGCACCCCACCCTTCCCTGGAGGAAAAGCATGACCCACAAGGGCATCTTCCAGGGGATGTTTGAGGGGGTGGGGCTCCTGGCCAGGAGCCTCTTTGGGCCTGGCCCAACAACTGAGGACCTGGGAAGGCCCAGAGCTCAGCCTGGAGCCAACTAAGGACACCATTAAACCCTTCTCCCACCCTCACTTATGTGTATGTCCCCATCAACCTGGAACTCACATTTACTCAGTACCCACAGGACAAGGCATGCAGAGACAGAGACAAATGGCCTGGGCCCCTTCCTCACGTTCATGATCACCCATCCAGCACAGTCACAGACACCCCTGATAAGAAGAGACAATAAACTTGGTTAGGACATGAATGGGAACATCCATTCAAACCGGGTGTTTTGGGGGCCACATCATGATGCCTTATGGGAGGCATTAGAGGTGGGCCTTGGAGGGTGTGTCGGGGACAGAGGACAAGTTGAGAGTGGGGAGATGTGACCTGGGGCTTGTGCACTGTGTGCCATTAGGGAAGATCCAAGGTGCTCAGCCTTTCCCTCAGGGTGACTTTCCAGCCCTGTCAGAAGGTTTTACAGGGCCATTTATGGTACTGGTGATAACAATGCAGTGACGAGAGGAATTGCTAACACTTTCCTTCCCAAAGGGGTGGAACAAAGTGTAGCAGTGATGACATTTCACCCTCAGGACTATGAAGTAAGTGCTCCAGGTGACAGGTGAGGAAACAGGCCCGGCTGCTAGAAGGCTAGGGGCTCCAGGGCTCGTTGTTCAGACACCTCATGGGCTGTCGCTGTCCCCGCAGGCGTTCGTGCTCTGCCAAGGCCTCCTGCAGCTCTGCCAGCTCCTGTACAGCTCCTACTTCAAGAGCAGCCTCACCACCATCGAGAAGCGCTTCGGACTCTCCAGTTCTTCCTCGGGTCTCATTTCCAGCTTGAACGAGGTGAGCAGGAGGTGCTGGTCTATCAGACCCCAACTGTGCCTCACCCTGACCATGGGATCCAGGAGACGCAGAGGCACAAGGGGCTGGGGTGTGCACTGGGGTGCAGGGGGCCAGGGAGCCAGCAAAGATCCCATGGGCACAGTGAGAGCAGCCACATTTCCTGAGGCCTGACCTGCACCACGTGCTGAGCTAACGGCCACCCACACTTGCCCTCGGGGCTCCTCACGGCAGCCTGTGAGGGTTCTCTGCTCATGCCCACGTCACAGACGGGGATCCCGGCTCGGCAGTACAAGTGGCTTGCCCCAGGTGTGCAGTGCCATCTGCCTCCAAGCTCTGTGCCCTGAATGAGTTCTGTGGCACCTGAGAGCTTGTGTGGCCTCTGTCCCATCCCTAGTCCTGGGAGGATGAACCCCAGGCACGTGGGTGGGGAAGCAGCCCCGGGACAGCCATACCCCGTCTTATGAGGGTCACAGGAGCCAGAGCTGCTCAATGGCCTTGACTCCCAAACCTGTGACCTCCTAGCATTCCCCTATCCCTTAGTGACCACGTATCAGAGTTCAAAGAAGATAGGGTGGACCGAGAAGCCTAAGGCAGGAGGGCAGAGGTCAGGGCCTGCTAGGAGCCTCGGGAAGCGGGGAGAGAGTGAGGGTGGCAGCAGGGCTCCTCCGTCACGCCCAGGATGGAGGTGGGCGCCCAGCCTGGCTTCTCTCCTCTCTCTCCCGCCCGCTCCTCCTGGATGCAGGCAGTGGCCTCCCTTCCCCTGAGCCCGGTCGCTCCTCTGGAGCATGATGGGCTCTTCCCCTCACTTAGTGAAATTCAGGTCGTGCAGTAACTCAGAGACCGCCCCCGCCCCCCAACCCCTGCATGCAGCTTCTGGCTAAGACGGGTGAAAGAAGGCGGGTGTCTCCTACCCCTAGCCTCCACCCTTCAGTCCCCCCTTCCCGGTCTGCTCCGGAGGGAACAGGCTTTGCCCTTCTCTCCTCCCCAACCCTTGATGGGCCACACAACAGCGCCCCCAGGGCCCTGCCCTGTGCCAGCCCCTCGGCAGTGCTAGGTGAGAGGCTCTTTTTGTAGTCACTTTTCCGGAAGAGGAAACCTGCATCAGAAAGCCTGAGTACTTTGTCCCAGGTGGGCCACATGTCATGTGCTCAGCACAGCCAGTATCTGAGCCTGGGTCTGTCTGATGGCCGCTTGCTGAGGCCTCCTCTGTGAATCCACAGCTGACCTCTCTGCCGCACCTCCAGTCCCTTGTCCACCCAGTCTCGCGTCCTCCACACTCATCACGGACATCTCCTTTGGTGCCCCTCTCTGCGTGCGCTCCCCACCACGGGCTGTTCCCCGCCACACGCGACATGCGTGCACATTTCCACACAGTCCTGCGGCCTGAGTTGTCCCTGCTGGGCTGAAGGGCCTCCGCACTCCCAGGCCCATGTGTGTGCTTCACTGTTTTCAGTGCATGCGTGTGTGTCTGTGTGTTTTAATGTCTGCGTACCTGCCTGTCTGGTTGTGTGTCTGTCCTGAGCTTCCTGATGATACCTGGTGCTGGCGTCTACCTCACCATGTAGGCTGTGGGACCTGGTGTCCCTGTCCTGCAGTCACACAGAATGCACCCTCCTAAATATTCGCCTGTGACTTTGATAACACCCCTGGCACATGTTGTCCTCACTCATAATAGACATCAGGGAAAACCAACCTCTAACATTTGTGTCCCCACTGTCCTGTTCCATGGTCCTGGCAGGCATCACTAGTCACCTACAGTCCTTTCCTGCTGAGTCCACACGCAGCCTCTGAGTCCTCAGCATAATGTTCTAGGCTCCTCTGCTGATCCAAACCAGACCTGGCGTGCGGGGTGAATGCTCTCTTCCACCTCAGCCCGGGTGGTAGCCAAATCCATGATCTCCATGGTTAAGTTTTCATTCATAATGTCCCTATGTTTGAAATGAAAATGTGGGCCCAGGAATAATGGGACGCTCCAAGGAGCATGGGGTAGCTAGCTGGGACAGGTAGCAGGGTTTATTTAAGACTGGAGGTTGATTAGGCAATGAAAGGGAGTAATATCTCCCCAGAACTAGAGTTCAATCAAAAATAAAGGTAACTCACATGCTGAATCTTCTCTTTTCCAATCTCAGATGAACTTCTCAAGAATCTGACTTTAGATCATGCCTGTGGGCGTGATTTGAGGCAAATATCATCAGATCGTTCACTCTTCTGACCTCACAACCTGTGTGTGTAGCGGGCCTCCAGGGAACATGAGCCTCATAACGTCACAGAGTCCCCCAGGGGCCAGCGGGCGAGGCGAGGGGGAGACACAGGCTGGGGTAAAAGGCCAGCGGCAGGAGGAGAACTCGGTTATCAAGAGAAGGCATCTTGGCCCTGTGGGGCCGCAGCTTCTGCTGTCCACTGACAAAGGCCAGGGCCAGCACGCAGAGTCAGGAGGGCCTCAAGGCTTCCTGTCCTCAGTGCCTCCCACTCAAGTTCCCCGGGCCCCTTGGCTGGGATGTTGAAGGGCAAGGACGTGTTACAGATATGCTTTGTAACCGCTTTCAAAGGGTTTCGCAGCAAGGCCACAGAGCTGTTTTAGAGGCCCTCTTCTCCTCAGCCAGAACAGCTGCATTTGGGGAATTTGTTTTATACTGGGGAAAAAAAGAAGGACTCTATGGCTGAAGAAAAGTTTGAGAACAAGGTCTTAAGCTGGCATCAGCCATAACACCTGCGGAGGTTCAACTTCCCACAGAGAAACAGCCAGGGCCCCCGGAGAGCACGAAGGGCCTCTCCAGATGGGCAGGGCCAGGCACCCCTGTCCCTCCTCCCCGAGCCCCTCTGGGCCCTCCACCATCCCTCACCCAGACCTTTTAAAGGCAGCCTTGGTCAGCATAGCTGATAGCATCTGACATTTACAGTCATCTCATGAGAAACGATGGGGAAACAGAAGGAAATAAATGAAATCTATGAAGCATGAGAATAAAGCTCTCTTTCCACATGCAGGTTTCAGAATGTTCTAGAACTATGCCTGGCAGGCGCTGGAGCAACTGTCTGCCCAGCTGGGGCTGTCCTCACACCCCTTCACTCCCCCTTTCTCTGAGCATCATGAGCCGTCTGACTCCTGGCCATGCTGGAGGGGTCTCCTGGGCAGCTGTGTCCTGGTCTTGGAAAAGCCTGCTGTTTACTTTCATTCACTCATTTGTCCAACAGATACTGATGTGCAGCAAGTGTATGTCAGGCAGTATTCCAGGTACTGGGGAGACAGGAATGAACAGACAAACATCTCTGCTCACATATCATTCTAAGGATAAATATAATATTTACTTACAGAAATAAACATAAGGTAGGTCAGATTATGAGTGCTATGAAGAAAATAAAGTGGTGGAGGGGAAAGGGTATGCAGGCCAGAGTGTTGGGGCCAGAGGAGATAAGAGAAAGGCTTTAATGAAAGGTTTCCATCTGAGCCCTGAAATCAGTTAGATAAGAAGGGAGCCCTGAGGACAGTAGGACAGGAGCAGCAGGTACAAAGGCCAGAGGAGGGAATGCCTGGGGTGTGTTTGCAGAACAGCTGGGGCAGCTGGCTGGAGGGAGGGGGAGGGAGGAGCAGAGGAGCAGAGTGGACCAGGGAGGGCAGGTGAGGCAGGGCCCCCCCCCCAGGCTCCGGGACAGACTCTGCCTTTTACCCTGGGAGGGTTTGAGCGAGGGAGCAGCAGGGTAAGGGTAGAGGCAGAGGCCCAGTTAGGAGGCCACGGCAGGAATCCAGGCAGGACAGGAGGCGAGGAGTCGCTGGCTTCTGGGTGGCTAATGAAGTCCAGCCAGTGGGATTTGCTGATGTAGTGGATGAGGTGGGGAAGTCAAGGATGATGCTCCGGGGTTCTGCTTGAGCCACTGAGAGGATGGAGGTGCTATTTACTGAAACGAGGAGGACGGGGGGGTGGCCTGGGTTTTGTGGGGAGGAAGAGGAGTGAGAGTTCGGATGTGCTGAGCTTGGGAATTAGGAGCACACACAGAGCATGCAAAGACACAGGAGGGACTGGGCCAGCCCACCCTGATAGGAGCCGAGATGCAGGGACAGAGCTCTGGGCCCAAGGCTGAGAGTTCAGGGAGATGAGGAGGAACCAGCCAAGGAGACTCAGAAGGAGCAGCCAGGGGAAGGAAGTGGGACAGGGTGGTGTCCTGGGAACTCAGTGGAAGGAGTGTTTCAGGAAGGAAGAAGTGGTCAGCTGGATCAGTGGCGCTGAGAGGTAAGAAGAGAACTGAGCCTTGGCTCAGTTGGCAAGTGGATTTGGCAATGAGGAGGCCACTGGTGACCTTGGCGAGAGCTGTGTACTGAGGCTCTAGCCCCTGTTTCCTGAGCCAGGAGCACCTGGTTGTCCAGCCAGAAGGAGACTGGGGTGTGGACAGGGCAGGGTGATGCTGTGGACTTACAGGGCTCCTCCACTCCAGGTGAACTGTGTTCTGGGGAGAGGACGCTGCTCTTGGATGGAGACATGGTCAGAACATGCCAACACCGCCTTTACCATTGAAGAGCCTGCCCCCAACCTGGAGCCTTCAGTTCCCTTCCCTGGCTCTGGGTGGAGCTCAGAGGGCACACCTGCCGGGGAGCACCAAGAAAGTGGGGTTAGCGATGTTTCCAGCTGGAAAGGGATGTAGGGGTGCTATAGTCCTCATCCCTCATTCTACATGAGTGGAAAGAGGCGCAGGGAGGGGAAAGAGCAGGACAGTAGCAGAGCTGCTGGGGCAGAAACCCGCTTCGCAAGAGGCAGTAGACCACTCTAGTTACGCCTTGGTGCTGTAGAGTCAGGCAAGCCTGGTTCAAGCCACCCCCCAACCTCACTGGTCTTGGACATGTTACTTAATATTCTGAGCCCCAGTTTTGTCACCTGTACAACGAAGGTTGTTGCATGAATAAATGAGATAAGCATGTTGCTTGGTTGTTATTCTGACTCTGAATCTAGAGTCTTTGGGTCCTTTAGTTAGTGCCTAATTAAACTTGGGGGTTTAATTAGGGAACACATTTTGTTCCTAGGAGCCAGCCAGGACTGGAGGCTTCCTTGGATTTTGCCCCAAAACGTTAGATCTTAAGATGGATAGATTTTAGGCTATGAGCTTTATGTAGTCTCCACATACTTCCCTTGGTATGGAAGGGATTCTGACAACAGAGCAAGGACTGAAACTGCCTGTGCTTGGCCCGCTGCGAGGCTCTCTGGGCAAGGCTGACTGTGAGCTGACACTGGACAGTGTCTTCCCTCTCCGGTCTTCCTGGATGAGGTGTGGTCAGACCTCCACTGTGCGTGGGTGAGGACAGGATCTATGGTCTCACTCGGCCCTTCTGCTCTCTCCGCAGATCAGCAATGCCATCCTTATCATCTTTGTCAGCTACTTTGGCAGCAGGGTGCACCGTCCACGGCTGATCGGCATCGGGGGCCTGCTGCTGGCTGCGGGAGCCTTCATCCTCACCCTCCCACACTTCCTCTCGGAGCCCTACCAGTACTCCTTGGCCAGCGGCGGTGAGTGGCCTCCAAACCCCACCTCAGGGGGATAAGGAATGGGCTGGCACTTCACAAAGTTAGCGGGGATGCTCCTGGGGCAGTGGACACTACTCTGGGCTGTGACACCCTCTTTCACCGCAAAGTTTCCTTGGCTTTTATTGTTTTATTTCTCCCCAAAGCACATCTGAAGCTCAGAATGTACTGAAGTACGGAGAACTATGAAGCAGCTGTCTGAGCTCTGGCTTGTTGAGGAAAGAGTATGCAATCCCCTGTGCTTCATGCCAGGAATGACCCAAGCTCCACCCGCCTGGGAACACTTGTGAGCAGTGTCCACGATGGGGCTTGGCGGGAGGAGGGTCAGAGCATCCATCATGATGAGATCTGTGGGTCTTCTCAACGCTTAATTATAGCACTTGGTGACATTTGTACATTCTTCCATAATTCTTTAGTTTATAATGTACTTGTGCTATGACCTCATTTGATCATGTTCACTATGTTCATGGACTCTGCCAGTCCATGGACATGGCAAGAGCATGCCTCACCATTGCTCTTACATTTAGCATTGACCTCTGACTTAACAAACTCTGAAGTTCATGAATGTCTCTATTCTCCAGAACAAAATAAGAATCCTAGGGTATTTTAATGCTCATCATCCTCTTCCATCTTCCATTTTATTGTTGATCAGTATTTTAGTTCTACCTGTCTTTAACCTCTCCACAGTGGTCATTACTATAAATTATTATTAAACTGTTATTTATAGTCAAGTCAGTGCTTATTTAATATAAGTATGTACCCATAAGTTTACTGGTTTCTTTGTTCACCGTTGCTCCCTGCATGTCACCCGACCTGTTGCTTCAATTTTCTTTTTCCTGAAGGATATCCTTTAGTGTTACTTTCAGATGGGAGCATGAGTGAGAAAATCTCCAAATTTTTGTCTGAAAATGCTTCAGTTTTACCCTTGTTCTTGAATTATAACTTAGCTATAAACAGGATTTTAAATTAAATTAATAGTTATTTCTTTTCAGCACTTTGAAGTTACCATGCCTCTGTCTTCTGGCATTTCTTGATAGTGTTGGGACTTTTCCATCAGTCTAATTATCATCTGTTTTTCAGTATCCTACTTTTTTGTCTCAAGTTGTATTTAAGATTTTCTCTTTTATTTGTTGTTTTACATGCCTACCGTAAGGTATCTGACTATGGGTTAATTTTTTGGAATTCAATGGGCTAAATCTTTTGGAAATTAAGATTTTTCTTTAATTCTGAAAAATTCTCAGCCAAAAATACTCCAGATATTGCACATCCCTGTTTTCTTTATTCTTTCCCCTAGAACTCTTTTTATATATGTGCTCAACATTTTCATTTCTGGCCTCCTTGTCTCTTAATCTCTCTTTCATAGCTTTCACCTGTGCTGCATCCTGGACAATTTCCTTAAAATATGTCTTTCTAGTCACTTAGTCTCTCTCCAGCCTTGTTAATTGGTGTCAGACCCATCCTTTGCATTGAAAATTTTATCGGCACTATATATTTTGCTAATTTCTAAAAATTCTTATGATAGTTTTTCAAATTTGTCTGTCCAATTTTCATGATTTCTTGGTGTTTCCTTATGATTTCTATTATTTCTTTGATGTCTTCCACTATTTTAAATACATATATTTTATAATCTTTTTCAGATTGTGCTGTTAGCTCAAATTTTGAGAATGTTAGTACTCCCAATGTTTTGAGTCTGCTTGCTCTTGTTCTTGGTGGATTATTTCCTTGTATGTTCTATAATGTTTGATCATGGGCCTTTTGCAGTGGGATTTTTTTCCCCTGTTGAAATTTTATGTGATCTGGGTTGGGAAATAGCCTTACAGAGTGGTTTTGCATTTGTATTTACTCAGCACCCTGGCAACATCACTGCTTTGGAACTAATTTTATGTTAATGTATTGGCTTGGGATGAATTTGCACTTGTTTTAGGAGCTGTAGGAAGTGACTGTGGTTTTGTGATGAGCAGCTGTGAGAGGCCCAGCCCATAGATGTTCATCCCTGGTCTGCTGTCTCGGAGCTGAAAGTGTCCAAGGATAAATGAGCCACCCAGGAAGGTGCTGAGGAAATAATCAATTCTGGTTTGCTGAAATACTAGGCTCTTTTTCTTAGTCAGATGTGTACAAAGTTTCAAGAGATGAATCAATTAGAATGACACAGGCAGGGGATTACTTTATAGGTAGTAAGACCTATGGCACACAGACAGAACTAGCTGGAATGGGAAAAGAATGGAGCAGGAACAGGGATGTATAATGATTAAACGTCTGCTGGGCTCTGCTCATGGAAATCTTTTCCCCATCTCTTTATAAATAGCCAGTCACTGGCCAGTCACTTCTTGTAAATGTGTCGTGGCCTTAGATCCATTTGGACTGTGTGAGGCTGAGCCCTGCTTCAGGTGGGCAGGTGTGAGGACAGACCTGAGCCCAGGGGCCCTACCATGTGCTTTCTCCCCGTTGGTCTAGACGAGGAGTTTGAGGCCAGCTTGGAAGGAGGGTCAGGAGTTGCTGGCCACCCTCTCAGAGGCCAGGCCAGCTGCACTGTCATCTCTCCAGATGCACGGTCCCTGCCCAGTGAAGACTGAGCCCATGGAATCAGCAAGAGAGCCTGGGGCATGGGGGCAGGCCAAAGGGAGGGCGCCCTGCCAGGCACACACTGGCTGCTGAGCCTGGCAAGTCAGCTCCCCACAGCCTGGGCCCACATGCCAGTGACATTTGCTTCACACACAGTGGCCACGGGAGGGTGGTTACAGACAGTCCTCAGTCTGCTCCTTGTTAGGGATGGTCAGATTGGGTTCAGCCCACCACGATCCTCCCAGCCCAGAGGGAAATACTCTGCTGTTTCAGCCTTGCCCTCAGTGCTCTTAGCCAAACTCCCCTGAGAGAAGACCAAAAGGGCTGTGGAAGGACGACAGCTTGCCTCTTAGGGCTGCAGTGGGAGAGTTGTAGGCCAAGAGAGTGGACTGTTTTATAGTTGCTGTTCATTTTATTTGTGCAAATTTTAATTGCAACAATAGAGGATAGCAGTCTCCCTTGGTCTGACCTGAATCGGAGAATGCCTGGAAGTGCTCAGGGCTCAGCTACCTTTGAGGCATCTTCCTGGTGCCAGGGGTGGGATGGGGAGGACTTTGGCCAAGAGCCTCATCCACGGGATCTTGCTGGGGCTGCACACTGGATACCAGTGCAGGGCGAGACTGTGCTATGCTAATATGTGCAAATAGAAATATTCATAAAGTCTCACTTCATGGGAAAAGCTTGAAATGTGACTCCTACTTCAAATGTATTCCTTTGGAAACTTTAATTTTGAAATATGCTAGGTTGGCAAGAACAAATTCAGTTCATCAACTGCACCACCATCAATGGTGATGTGAATCTGAATCATCTTCAGGAACCAGGCAGTCCTCAGTCTGAACCTGGGCATTGAGGCTTCCTAATGGCCTGGCCTTGGGCCACTTCCTCCCTGCTCTGAGTCTGGGTTCATCCCTAAAGGTCTGTAATAGACCCTCCCCTGTAGGATTGAGGGGCTGAGAAGATACATGTTCAGAATTTAGCGCAGTGCTGGCATATTCAGTAATCATTAAGTGGTGGCTCTTTTTCCCCATGGTGGTGGGGACAATACCCCTGATGTTGACTGAAGTAGTAGATCCTCCAGATCCCAAATGAGAAAGCCTCTTACTTCCTGTAAAGAGCCAGAGTCCGGCAGCTCTTGGCTATGGGTTGGGCAGCCTGGGGGTATCTGAAGGTAGATTCTCTCTGATCCTTACCACTGGCCTCTGCTCTGGCCCCGAGCAGGGCCCCTCCCGTGCCATGGTCCCTGCTGCATCCTCCCATGTGAGTCCGTGGGATTTCTCTCGGTGGAAGCTTAGGTTGTTGTGCCCTGATCTTCATGTTGGTGCAAGCTGGTGTGATGGGTAGGGAATGGACTTTGGCATTTGAATCCCAGCTCAGCCAAGACTTGCCAAGTCTCCTTAGGCACCAAGACTTGCCAAGTCTCCTTAGGCAAGCCACTTCACCTTTCTGAACCTCAGTTTCCTTGCCTATAAAATGGGAGCAATACTACTTTCACTTTCAGCATGTTCAGAGAGTAAAATTAAAATAAAATAATATAAGTAAAGTGTTTGGCTCATGTTAGCTAGTCAGCAAATTTCTATTTGCTTGCCCTTGTCATAGTATTTGAGATCTGTTACCCGTAAGGAATGGCCCAGACCTATTAGCACGTGTTTGTTGCTAATTTCTTCCCTGTGGAGTGAAGCTGTTCCAGAAATGAACATGGGAAATGAAGAGTAACTATGTGTTTTAGGAAAAAAAATTAAGGAAGGGCTGAACATTGTGGGAGTCATGGAGACCTTTAACGACTAATTGCTAATTTTAAAAAGGCCACGCAGACATTTATGGATGTTTAGATTTTCTAAATGTCAGTGGGGTCCAGAAATGTGCCCTGGCGCCTCTAGAGAAAAGACGAGCTACCTAGCCAAAGCCTCCGAGACCACTTCTGGTAGGCGCAGAGGTTTTCTGAGATGGGAAACAGGTCACCCTGAGACCAGGTCTCCCGGGAGATAAGAGAAGGGGCTTCGGAAACCAGCGTCTGGCAGCACTAGGTGTAACCTGGAAAGCTCCTGCCAAGTCCAGGGGGAAGTCTGCCCACTCACAGACAATGGGTGCCGCAGGCAGGAAGCTTCCTGAAGGTTAAGGGGAGGAGGAATGGGGAGTGTATTTTTGGAGCAGTCCAGAAAAGAAAGGGAAGAGCCACTTTCCAGCCCTTTATTCATGACGTTGCCAGCCCCCACCCATCCTCACTCATCCAAAGGCCCCCGCCCTGGAAGGAGGGTGGTGGGAAGGCACAGGTGGGGAAGCCTTGGGGTCCTGAGTGGCTGCGTCCCTCCCTCTGTGGACTCAGTGGGGAACATGCAGCACCCCAATTCCCAGAGCAGAGTTCCTGAACCCCACCAGCCACATGGGGTCTTTCAACCAGGGGAACCACTCAGAGCAGTGAACTCCGGGCAGCTCCGTGGCAGCACCCAGCAGCGGTGTGAAATGGGTGTGAAATGCGTGTGCTAAAGCGCCCTGCAGGGGAGTGAAGGGTGCAGCCTGTGAAGGATGGCGGGAGTGTGTTTGCGGGGTACTGTGTGTGTGGATACTGTGTGTGTGGGTATTGTGTGTGTGGGTGTGTGTGAGGGAGGTGTTTCCATGTGTGGGCGTGTGAGGATGTGTGTGGATGTGGCGGGAGGTGGACATGTGGGGATGTGGGGGGATGTGAAGCACTAGGGTGGGAGGTGTGTGTGGGGGTGGGGCTGGGGGTGGGGTGCAAGTGAGGGGGAAAGTGTGTGTGTGGAGGGGTGTGGAGAGCGGGGGGGTGGGGGTGGTTGGAGGGTGGGGTGGGCATATGAGAGAAGGGCAAGGAGAAAGAGTGTGTGTGTTGAGGGGGCGACGGGGTGGCCAGTCCAGGTGGGAGTTGCACAGCCTGGCCAATGGGTCTATTTAACCTGACAAGGAAGAGAAAACAAACAAATAATATGTGTGTTATTAATTTAACTGAGAGAAAAATAGCCCTGAACAGATGAGCAGAACAAAACTTAATGAGATTTGATGTGGAACATTTTTTAAATGTGCAGAGTAGGAAAGAATAGAAGCAAACATGGAGAAATGGTAGAGAGCACTAGGCCGCTGTGCTGAGCTCCAGGGGAAGGCCGGGCAAAGGGCGAGGGCTGGACGCTGGCAGAACTCCGTGGCGATGGCGTGGCAGCCTCTCCGAAGGTCTGAGCAACAATATGAAAGAAGTTGACTCCGTCAGGCCCTTTTGACATCTGTTCTGTGGGCAGGTCACACCCCCCTTTGGCCGGCCTGGAGCCTTGTTCTCCTGGGTCTCCAGCCCAGGCCTGGTGGGACCTGAGTGAGGCTCCCCCTCCCACGTCGGCCCTTCAGGCGTGTCTCGTGATCCCCCTTGCTTGGGAATGAGGCTGGTGTGGCGGCCTGCTTGGGCCAGGAGATGGGGGAGGCAGGCTGCGTCCTGCTCCTCCGGGGACAGTGCGTCTCCAGGAAGGCTGCAGACCACGCGTCAGGGCCCACCTATGGCAGGGGAGGTCTCCTTGGGAGTTAGCATCCAGGGAGGAAAGGAAAGCTGGTCACTATTCCAGTGGCTTTCAGCACCCTGGGAACACTGTTGAGGAGTGAGGGATAGCCCCACAGAAACAGGGTGCCAGCCCCCATCCTGCTGGGGATGTGGTTTGGAGAAGCCACTGATCTTCCCTGCAAGAGAGGCCGTGGGCTCCCCAAGGCTGCTGGCTGTGTGCCCACACACCTCCCGTGGCACAAAGGCTTGAAAGGGGAACCACTGGCACATTTGGGCAGTGCGCTCCCACCAGGAGGTAGGAGACTGACATGGCAGCTTCTTTGTCTCAGGAACAAAAGGACTTTTCAGAATTCAGAGCTTGGATTGGCTGTAGTCAGAGAGGATGTGAGGCTCAGAAATCTAAAGGGAGGAAAGAGCAGAGAAAAGTTAGCTCAACAGAGGACTAACCCACAAACCAGGACCTCAGCGGTCACCTAAGGGGCCTGGCTGGTGTTTTAGAATGTTCTGGAGAGCCCCTTCCTGGCCTCTTTCTGGCCCAGGACTGGAGTGAGGAGAGGTCTGAGCGGCAGGCACAGCTCCGCACCACACCCCCGCCCTCACCTGATAACAAGAGCTCTGCATTTGTCTGTTTTATACTTTGTGCTTTTCTAGAACCACTGGTTGCAGAAAGATTTGATGGCTGAAGTGTTTGAAAACCATGGGACTAGACCAGGGGTCAACAAACATTTTCCATGAAGCTCTAGGTAGTAAATATTTCAGGCTTTCAGACCATAAGGTCTCTGTGGAAACTATTCCACTCTGCTGTAGTAGCACAAAAGTCCCCATTACCAATAGATGAGCAAGTGAGTGTGACTGTGTTCCCATAAAATTTATTGACAGCAACAGGCTGGGAGCTGAATTTAGCCCACAGATTGTGGTTTGCCAACCCCTGGACTAGACAGTGCTCAAGACCTCTGCCGGGCCCACTGGCCCCTCCTTTTCTCCCACTCTTCTCTCTCTGTTCTTAGATTTCCCTGAATTCTGCCTTCCTATACTCTACTCCGTGGGTCCCAGGTCTGCCTTCTAGAACCACCCAGAACCAGCCCGTCGGGACACTGCTGCAGAAATGCCACCACAAGACCCCAGAGTCTTCGCTTCACTTCCTGCACTCTGTCTCCTGAAGTGAGGCTTCAGGCCCTTTGGGGGCCCCAGATGCCTGGCCGAGCGTGGTGCCCTCAGGGTGGTCTCCCTGGGAAGAAGACAGAGGGAGCTCCTCTGGATCTGAGGGTCCTCGTCAATGCAGCCTGAATTGTGAACTTGTGGTCAAAATATTAGAGTCTTGTCCTCATAATTTTTTTAAAGCCAAGTCTCATCCTTCCAAGTGCCGACTAGCTGAATTCTTTGAAATTATAGTAAAGCTTCATGTTTTATCCCCACAGGAATCATTCTCGTTGGTTGGAGCCTCTCCTTATAACCTTGGATCTGATTTCGAATTTGCAGCCTTTAGACTGTCTAGTCAGCCATTCCTCCCACCTTCGTGTCAGTCGTCTCATTCACAAATTTGTGAGCAGTTTCCCTGCTCTCACCTGAGTCCGTGACAACAGTGTTGAGTGGTGCACTTAGGGCAGCCTTCTTTCGGGTGACGCTGGCCCAGCAGCACCCAAGCGGGACATGCTTTGAGCCAGTTCTCCCCCTGAGGGCCCCTCAGCCACGTGTCCCCATCTTGTGCAGCAGGATATCATGGCAGGCTTTGTCAAAGGGCTTTCTAACCAATTAACACCACGCTACGGCTTCCTGCTGGTTTAGGAGCCCCATAAACGGTGAGGTTGGTTTGGCATGACTGGCTTTTGATGAACTCATATTGGCTCAGCTAACAGCTTTTTTTTTTCTTCAAAGAGCTCCTCATCAGCCTACTGAGTAAGTATACGAACAATACGTTCTGCCTCACATCCAATGGGGGTGTGCTAATTAAGCTCATGTCTCTTCGAATATTAAAATTAGACGACTCTGAGCTGCATCCGGCTCCCTCGGGTATGTCTTCCTTTCTTCCATCTACTGAAGAACCAGCTTTGATGATGAGCCAAGCCAGGTGCTGCTCGGAGTGCTGGGACATGTGAGGGAGGTGAGGGGGTGTGGGCAGTGGGGGAGAAAGCCCCTGGCCAGCAGTGTTACACCCAGCCTTGCTGGGCACACTTGGTGAGCCTGCCCTCTCACGCCCCGCTCACTCGCAACTCAGCCTCCTCCAGACAGGTAGGCATTTTCCCCAGGGCCCTTCTAGTGCCAGGGTGACAGTGTGGGAAGGAATGTCAAGCCTCAGCCTCAGAACCAGTCTTGGAAACCCAGTCTCGAGCACGGGGAAGAGGAATTATTCCCTCCTTCCGCTCCCCGAGCTCATTCTGTCCCTGCACGGATATAAACCTGTTGGAGCACACCCACTTGCCCCTCGACTACTCTATCATAATCCATCCGTTGCTGGTGATCAGCAATGGTCTCACTGGTCTCTAGTTTCTGGACCAGTTTTCCAAGTTCTTAAAAGCCTGAGCAACATTGTCTATCTCCAAGCTTCTGCTATTTCCCCTCTCCATGTGAGTTTCTCACAGTTACTCGTCTCTTTGGATGAACATTGATCTTATCGTATCATCGCTACGCCTCAGGTTACAATATCCTCATTATTGTTAATTCTCATAAGAATGCCCTATTTTGGAGATGAGGGCACTGAGGTTCAGAGAGGCCCCTGCCTAGTGAACGGAGCCAAGATTGAATCTGTCTGGCTTCAAGGTGTGAATTTCTTCCATTGCTCCATGATGGACCCCAGACTGTCAGCCCTGACTCTCTTTCTTTCTGCTGGGGCAAAATATTATGTTTTCCTGTTTCCCAAGATGGAACTCAGAATGCATTTGCCCATAGAAATCATTTTATAAATGGAGGCTTAGTTTAATTGGAATAGAGCACATTTTATTATAGGAGCATTATGGATTAACTAGGCTTTGTGGATTCCACTGAGAACCCAATCATTTCTGATTTGCAAACAACTCAATTTACAAATGACTACGAGATCTCAAGTCACAAGTGAATTTGGGACAGCCTGTTCCAGGCCTGCCAGTGGGTGTAGCCAGAGCTTTGGGAAGAACTGTAGAGTAGCCGAATTTAGGAGGATGAGGAAATAAGTCCTTCAGAGTGGAACATTCTGAATCAGGTTCCAGGACTTGTGCTGATAGCTTGAGGGCTTGGCACCTTGGATGTTCCAGAAAGTTCTCTGGAAGCACCCTCACCTTTCCCTGTTGTTCTTTTATGGATTTCTTCTGAGGTTTGAGGCTTACTAACCTCTTCCCTGTTGGACCCTATTCACCCACAAGCTCCCAGATGACAGCCCTGTCCTCTTCTGAGCCGGGAGGGAGTGGGTGGCTCTCAAGAGTCATGATTTGAAGGAGAGAAAACTTGCTGCCATCCTCTTTCCTGGAAGAATTCTCCTCTCTTTGCTCTACAGCACGACTAGCCAAAGGAAAGTCCCACTTGCCATGGCCTTCTCATGTTGCTCGATCTTTCTAGGGTCCTCTTTCTGCCCCAGCTCCAGATCTTTGTGCAGAGACCTCTTATTACACTCTCAACAGCCTTCCAGCCAGCCTCAGCCTGGCCACCCTGAGGGGTGGGAAGGAGCCCTGGAATGCGTGGCCTTGAGCAACCGAATGGCCAGAACTTGGTCTGCCCCAGGTCTGCACCACCTCTGTGTGGGCCACTCTAAGGAGACAGAGCTTCCTGATAAAGCCGCTTACATTTCCAAACTAGCTGAGGGGCCCAGAAATTAGAAATGAAATTCTGCGTATTTAAATTGTGGGGTGAGTCAGAGGGTTGACTCACGTGCCAGTGGGGTGGGGCTGGGGCAGCTGAAGGAGGGGAGAGGTCCCGGCCTGTTTCTAGTTAGCATTTCACAGCCCTGTGAAAACTGGCAAAGCCAGGCCTCTGGTGTCCTGTGGGAAAAAGAATGTACTCTGATGAACTTGAGCCTTCCAGAAGTCTGCCTCGGGGAAGATGAGAAACAGACTGACATCCGGCTAACGCATGGGCGCCCCTCCTTCGCCCAGACCCCTCAAGATGGAGGCAGGCAGCTGCGGGTGGGCAGGCGGCCCCAGAGGCTGTGGTGAGAAAAGGCAGGCGTTCCTCTGACCTTACCGCAGGATTTGACATGGTGGGGAGGCCGAGCCAGCAGCCTCTGCGGAGGAAGGGGGAACTTCCATAAGTTAAAGGGAGAGTAGCCGGGTCCAGGGCCTTTGCTAGAGTGCTGAGAAACGGTGAGAAGTGGCTGCTTCTTCCATCACGTGGACCCCAGCTCCTGACAAAAGCTGGGGCCCCTGCTCCAGGGAGGAGAGTGGTGGAGGGGAGTTAAGAAAGCCAAGCCCCCAGTTCTGTCTGCCAGGGGCTGTCTAATGTCAGTGTCCCTAGATCGCAGGCTGCCCATGGGATGGGCCAGATGCAAGGTCTTTTCCTCCCATTCCTCCTGCCCCTTGGGTTCACCTATCCCTGCGCTCCTAATGTCAAGAGAAGAGCCTGACGTTCTAAATTCTAGAAGACTCCACACTCACCAGAGTGAGCTGGCCAGGGCCACCTACTGCCAGGGGGCCCCAGGCTTGAGTTTTGGGGAAGGCTGCACCATCTGACTCTGACATAAACACCTGTCCCCACGCAAGGCCAGGGAGTGGCAGGTCCTGTTCACGCCCCTACCCTCCGCCTTGCCCTGCGCTTCCTGGCCGCCTTCGGGAACTTCTCTGAGGGCAGCGCCCTCTGGGGTTGCCTTTAACTGCTGTTCCCTTTTTACACGTGTCAGAGCTTGATCCGGAATGGGTTTGGCATAAGGAAAAGAGGGTTTGTTGGGAGACCTTGAATCAATTTGGAAGGCAGAATAGGCAAAGAGGAACTCAGTATATGTGGACGTAATTGGGGCCAATTGATTATTTTTTAAATACCTATTTTTAATAAAGGCAGTTTCTGACATGTAACCCGGACATTCTTAACATTGACGGTAATAAACAATCCCCAGAAAGTTTTGCCTCGGGGACACTTTACAAGGTGAAACTGCACGAGGATTTCTGTGGCATTGGTGTATACCAACGCAAGGGGCCCCGTGAACACTTGACAAGCCAGTCAACACTTCTGCAGTCTTTGATAACCATTAAAGGTCCCACAAAAAAGGATTTTGCCAGCCAAATCAGCATCAGTATTCTAATAAATGTGAATTTAGTAAAATGAGAATCAGCAAAATCAAGAACTAGCACTCATAAAAGAAACACATATTCTCTGGCGCTTTGTTTCCCCAGGGGTGTTTCCCGTGCCCCTGCCCTCCTCCAGCAGCCTGGCCTGCGCGTCCTACACACGTGCCGTCTGGCTGTGCGTCCGCCGGCCAGGCCAGCACTGCGCTTCCAGCACGCCCTGCCCCGCCAGCCACACGCCAGCAGCCGCATCTGTTCAACCACCTCGGCAGCTCAGACAGGCTCTGCTCCCTGCCCGACCTGT
This sequence comes from Eulemur rufifrons, assembly GCF_041146395.1. Classification (NCBI taxonomy): domain Eukaryota; kingdom Metazoa; phylum Chordata; class Mammalia; order Primates; family Lemuridae; genus Eulemur; species Eulemur rufifrons. The sequence goes on from NC_090989.1 coordinate 121,766,004, forward strand.
GGGCCTGGAAAACTGCTCTTAACCCCTCCAATGTGTCGCCGCACTGCCCCTCAGGACCGTCATCCTTCTGGGGTTTTCCCTAGGATACACTCCAGGTCCCCTCCCAGGACACACAAGCCCTCCAGGAGCGGCCAGTCCTCACCCGGGCTGTATTTGCGCACACTGAACTTCATTCCGTGCTGTGGCATGTGCCAGCCCCACCGCCGAGCCCCTCCACGTGCTGCTTCTCTCTTCCCCAGCCGCCCCCTCCCCACCCTCATCTTCTGTCTCCGCCTGTCGCTTCTTCTCAGTTCAGGCCACTTTCTCCAGAAATCATTTCCAGAACCGTCTCCCTACAGCACTGGGTTTGGTGCCTCTCTCCCTGGCACCCTGTCCTAGCTCAGCGTGTACCAGGCAATATTTTTTTAAATTGTTGTAAAACATACGTGACATAAAATTTACTATTTAACCATTTTTAAGTGTGTAGATCAGTGGCATTAAGCACATCCACATTGTTGTGCAACCGTCACCGTCATCCATCTCCAGAACGTTTTCATCTTCCCAAACTGAAAGTCCGCACCCATTAAACACTGACTTCATTCCCTTCCCCCAGCCCCTGGCAACCACCATTCTCCTTTTTGTTTCTCTGAATTTGACTACTTTAGATAACTCGTATCAATGAAATCATACAGTGTTTGTCTTTTTGTGTATGGCTTATTCCACTTAGCATGTCCTCAGAGCTCATCCATGTTGTAGCACGAGTCAGAATTCTCTTCCTCTTTAAGGCTGAATGATATTCCATTGTATATGCCACATTTTGTTTATCTGCTCATTTGTTGACGGATATTTGGTTTGTTTCAATCTTTTGACTATCATGAATAATCTTGCTGTGAATATGAGAGTACAAATATCTGTTCAAGTCTTTGTTTTCACTTACTTTGGGTAAATATTCAGAAGTGAATTACTGGATCGTATGTCAGTTCTATTTTTAATTTTTTGAGGAACCACCAGTCTGTTTCCACAGTGGTCACTCTAGTTAACATTCCCACCAGCAGTGCACAGGGGACCCAGTTTCTCCACACCGTTGCCAGCACTTGTTGTTTTCCATTTTTTTGACAGTAGCCATTTTGATGGATACGAAGGGGTATCTCCTTGTGGTTTTGATTTGAGTGAGCAATGTTGTTGCTTTTTCAGTGATCTGTGAATGGACAGCCACTGGGGCCTGGGCATGGTCCTTCAGTGGCTGAACAGAGCCGATTATTTTTTGCCTCTTTCCTAGTATTGTCATTTTCTCTCAGCCATGCTTGCGTGAACTGTGTCCTGGCCTCCCACTCCATGGCCTGTGAGACGGCACACCACAGAGGGCCTCCGTCACAGCACGAGGCATGGGCCACACACGCTGGCCAGTGACTGTACCCACAGTCTCAGGGAACTCAGATTTCATTTGTGCTTCATTTCTTTGTACAAAATGTACCTGAAATGTATCTGAATGTTTGGAAAGAAATACTCATTTGAAAACTTAGCAGCAGCCCTTCAATTTATGGACTCAGAGTATATGTTGGCCCTTTAGAAACGCATCCATTTGGTCAAAGTTGGCACAGGGAAGCTGTCAGAGAACACACATGCAGATTTGTTCAAGTGACTGCAGAGCCGCGTTGGGTCAGCCGGCCACGCTGGGTCTGGTGGGTTTGTTTAGGTGCCTGCGGCACTTCCCGGGCCGGGCAGCCAGCTCAGCCCTCATTCCTGAACATGCGCATTTGGTCTTGAGAAGAGAACAGGGCCGTGGGACCTGCGATCACTCCTTCTGAAGACCAGTGTGGCCTGTGCTGTGGAAACACCCATCCACCTGGGGCAGCCGGTGCTGAGGGCAGCCAGCGATCAGTGAGCCCAACACTCTGCCCGCCTCTCACCTGCTGCTGTGCTTGGCCCCTCCCTAGAATCCTCTGAAATCTTTCCAAGTCAAGGTTACCAACACAGGGAGCCACGGATTCAGGACTAGAACCCGGTCCCAGCCCTTCCAACATCTGTTGGCCTTGCCTGCTCACGGCCACCCAGACCTCCCCCGGGGATCTGCATGAGTCTGCCAGCACCACACCCATTTCTGGGTGTTGAACATGGGTCAGTGCTGATATAAGGATTCCTGAGTGGGGTGGTGGGAGGGCCAGACAGCCCCGGTGGTCTCTCTCTCAGCAGGAACATTTCACAGTTCTATGCTTCCAGACTAAAGTGACTCTCCTGAGAATGGGACCCAGGCAGCATTACTGAGCCACACCAACTTCCTTTAGGAGGGCATACACAGCCACCAGGCCTGTCGGTAACCTGGCAGGGTCCAACTTCTCATGCCTGGGCCTCTTTTAGGAACCATGCCTTCCAGCTCATTAATGACCCATAGGGGATCTCCCTACCCAGCCACCTTATAGTCTCTGCCCCAAGGGAAACTGAGGCTTAGAGAGATTTATAAACTTGCTTAAGATCACACAGCTACCTAGGGATAAAACTAATTTCTTGACTCCCTATACTGTGTTTATTTCATCTTATTGTCTCAGATTTTAGCAAAACTCCAGGCAACCAGCCCCTTTCCAGGACACCTCCACCTGGGAGGAAGTGAGCATAAGGTCCCAGCCACCTCTAGGGGTCAGAGAGCTCCTATGTTCGAATATGGCTAGGTGTGGAGGAATTCCCCGCAAGCCTTGCTCCTCCATCCCTGCAAAATGTGTATTCTGTCTTTTGAAAGTTGCCATCAGTCTGGACTTCAGTTTGGACTTTGAGTCAGACACATGCAGATTTGAATTCCAGCTCTGCCCCTAACCAGCCGCTTAGGAAGGCCAGTCCCCTCTGTGAGCAGGTTCCACATACATCACAGCCTGGCACAGGGCCTGGCCCTGCCAGTAAATGGAAGCTTAAAAATTCTGGTGTTGGAACTTGGGTCCCTACAGGGGAGCTATAGATCACAGAAGGCTACCGTCGCACAGGGGCGAGGGGGTGGCGGGTGGGCGGGGTGGGCCGAGGAACGCAGCCCACGCCTTGCAGGCCTGGAGGCTGGACCAGAAAGAAGGGCAATGGGGATGGGATGGAGAAGCACAAAATGGGAGAGACATTGTTAAATTTTGGATATATTTATTTATGAAAACTTTTTCAATTTAAAAACTTTGTTGCTCTATTTCAAAAGTATCCTGTGTTCATAATATAACAGAAAAATTAGGAAATACTGTGAGGCAAACAAGAAAAGATCGGCACGATCCCATCAATCCCCAAGAGAGCCACCATCTCCCAGAGGTTTCCTCTGCGTGTTCAGTTAGTCCACATAAGTTTTGTAAATTAGGGGTGATGTTCTTGTCCAAGCTACTAGTTATGTTTTGAACCTCACACGATGTTACAGCTGTCTTTCCCTGTAAATAAGGCTATATTCTCACCCTAATTCTAAGAAACTGCATATTATTGCACTATGTGTTTGGGCCACTCCATCTGAATTGTGCACTGAAAAGCAGGATAATGAGCATGGAATGGCAGGAGGAAGGTCCAAAGGGACACTGACCAAAGTCCCTGGCTGCTTGCCTGGGTGCTCCATTCCCTCCCTGCACACAGCTGGGGCCGGGTCTGGATGATCTTGACCCAGAGAGACGCCTTGGCTCCCTTTGCTTTTCCTGGGACAGGCCTCCCTGACTGACGGGGGAGCCTGCTATGCAGCAGTTGTCAAATGTGTCCTGCACAGACACCAGTGTAGCGGGCAGACAACAGTGGGGCAAGACTGGACGAGGCGTGTGTCTGGGCAGGGGGAAAGGACAGTGAGGAGGGCAGAACACCCCCCACCCCTCCAAGGCCCACCATCCAGGGTAGCTCTGAGCCCAATAGCACTGGGCAGCGTCCAGTGTGAGGAACAGATCTAGTCTATGGCGATCGGTTTTCCTCTCCGTGGGACTTAGGCCCACCTAGCTCGGGGCCATACCCTCTCTGAGAGCACCACAAATGAGAATTAAACTGAATCCCATTAGTGTTAAGTGGATAACCCCACGGAGTGAGATTGGTGATGTCAATGGTTTCCATTGACCTGAATGAGGCAGGAAAAAAAAAGTATCTCATGGAAAGGAGCCCTCAAGAACCTCCAAGGCCTTGGAGGACTGACAGCGCTGGTTGTTTAGTATGAGCCAAATTAAAAACAGAGGCATGGAAGCGGCAGCCCAGCCTGGCAAGCTCCACGGAGCCACAGTGCCCACAGGCCACATTGGGGATGTCTGGGACTCTCTCAGAAGGCCCTTGAGGTGCAGCCTGGCTCCTTCGGGTGCAGCCTCAGCTCCCAGTCTGTCATATGAGAGGTTGAACTAGAGGGTCTCAAAGTCCCTTTAGCTTCAGAAGTTCCATGATTGTTGGCAGCTGCCCAGGTATGGTAAGGCCGTGAAATGTCCTTGGCAGTAGGTCCTCCAGTGTGACTTGGCGCCGTGCTCATTAAGGAGTGAAGGCTCTGAGAGTCACGACCCAGGAGAGATGCAACCCAGGCTGGAAGTGCCCCCTTCCCTGTGGGATAGGGTGACCTCTGTCTTGCTGAAGAGGACCTGAGGGCCCAGAGCCCTGGGGCTGACAAGCCTGGGTTTTGATCCTGGATCCTCTTTTTCCGGTTGGGTAACCTCCAGAGATGAAGGTACTGTTCCCTCCATGCCCGGCTCTCCATCCACGGGGGCCCACAGAGGAGAAAGAGCGGACACCCATAAGAGGAGGCTTCCTGTCCTACCTGAGAAGGGCTGTTCCTAGAGCCCACACTCCACCTTTGTCTCACCTTTGTTTCTAGAGTCTCTCCTTCCAGCCAAACAGAGGGAGGTGGTCCTCAGGAACCGTGTCCTGTCTGCCAGCACACCCTTGACCTGGGCTGGCCCTCCCCCAAGTGGCCTGGGAGCAAGGCCAAGTTTGGAGGCCGGTTTGGAACCAGGAGGCCAGGGTGGTGGAGGTCAACGTGCGCTCTTGTTGCAGGGAACAGCAGCCTCTTGCAGGCTGAACTCTGTCAGAAGCATTGGCGGGACCTGCGCCCCAGTAAGTGCCACAGCACCACCCAGAACCCCCGGAAGGAGACCAGCAGCATGTGGGGCCTGATGGTGGTCGCCCAGCTGCTGGCTGGCATCGGGACAGTACCCATTCAGCCGTTTGGGATCTCCTACGTGGACGACTTCTCAGAGCCCAACAACTCCCCCCTGTACATCTGTGAGTCCTGTGGGGAGGGGTCAGGTCCTGATGTGGCACTTGCTGAGGCCCTGGGGGGTGGAACTGAGGTCTGATGGTCTTTGCCCACACCCCAGCAAATGAGTGCAGACGTATGGGGTCAGACAGACCCTAGTTGAATACCAGCTCTGTTACCTGGCAGCTGTGAAATCCCGGGCAGATGGCTGAACCCCAGAGCCCCAGGTTCCTCACCTGCAGAATGGGGCTAATATCATCTGTGTGCCCGGTGGCTGAGAGATGATGAGATGATGTGTGTCAGGCACTGCGTAGATCCTAAACCGAAGCAGCTACTGCTGCTGTCAGCTCCTGCTGGGCCACCAGCATCGTGTCCACAGGGAGCTTCACCCTTCAGCACACCCGCAGGCTGGCATTGCATGCCTTGGGATCTGGAGTGGTTCTGGCTTTATTTGTGGGAGATGTCATAGGTGTGGGCTTGTCAGGGCCAGGGGACAGATAGGGTGACATCTCAGGAATCCCCTTCAGTTTGGGAGCCTGGGGCTGCCAACCCCTCCAATTTCCCTCAGCCTCCTTTCCCTCGCTTCCATTCCCAGCCATCTTATTTGCCATCTCTGTATTTGGACCGGCTTTCGGGTACCTGCTGGGCTCTGTCATGCTGCAGATCTTCGTGGACTACGGCAGGGTGAACACAGGTGAGTGTGTGCGGGGACACGCATTCCCCTCCCCAGTTCCACCAGGCAGTCCCCGCCCCCATCCAATCCAATCAGGGCGGAGAATGGAGCTTCAGCTCCACGTGCCCACTGCCGCCTCCTCAGGCGCCGGCTCATCCCTGCATGGCGCAGGCAGCCGGAGCAATGCGCCTCCTCCCCTCTCCTCTCGCAGGGGGCCCGCGCCTGCGCTGTGGGAAGGAGCTGCTGCAGCCAACACACTTTCTGCCCTCAGGAGTTTTGCGGGAGGAAGCCTTGAGACCTAGGGCAGGGCCTCTAATGTCACCACACACCCGCCCATGTTGGTGGTTGCATTAAAAATATTTCTGTGGTTCTTTGAATCTAAGATGTTACTAATAGTTTTTTAAAAAAGAGATTTACTAAGAACTGTTTGAAGAAAAAAAGAAACACTCTGAAAAATATACACATGGATTGTGACTCACATCCAGAAGGGCTTAATGTCATGTTTAACTGTGTGGGCACTCGTATGGGACTGCCTGTGTCTCATGCCAGTCCCGCTTCTTACTAGCTGTGTGATCTTAGGCAAGTGACTTCATCTTTCTGTCTCTCAGTTTCCTTGTCTGTAAAATGGGACCAATGGGAGTAAAATAGAGTTGGTACAGATTAGAATAAGGCCAATATATTAAGAGGTTAGTAGGTGTGAGCTTGTAATCTTTACAAACTGGATGGACTAAGTCACCGTGTATCTGAGAATGAGAAGATACAAACATAGGTGAAAGTATTGGGTTAACCATTCAGCCAGGGAGTCAGACCCAGGTAAGGGCTTATTGCCTTTGTGACCATGTCCCACACCACCCAGCCTCCCGTGGGACAGGGAAGGTCAGCACTGTATCAGAGAGACAGGTAAAGTGTTCTGGAAGTTCAAAGGCAAAAGAAAGCACACCTGCATGAGGCAATCTGGGAGGGCTTCCTAGGGAGGTGACACCTGCTTAGAGCCATGCCAGATAGGTGGGATTTCCACAGGTAGTGACAGGAGGAAAGGCCTTCCCAGCTGGAGGAAACCAGCTAAACACAACCAAGAGGGTGGGGAGTATGGGGAGCGTGGAGGGTGGTACGTGACGTTCCCACTCAACTGAAGATGTGGCTGGAAGGCAGGACTGAGCCAGGCCCTCGGCAAGAACATACCCACCGCTGCCCGGCACACCGGTCGGCCTGCCCCTCTCACAAAGAATTGGCAAGCGTGAAATCTGACCATGCTGCCAGAGCCCCGACTCCTGTCCCCAGGGCTGTCAGACCACCATGTCATCGGTGTGGTGTCATCTGCCTGTATTTCAAATGAGAGTTGGAAAGCCAGGGGGAGTTTTCTGCCTCAGGATCAAGCCATCTTTGCTCTTGTGCTGGCACTTCCTGAGTTGGTCCCTGGCTTTTGGTTGCCCACAGAGACCAGCAACTGAGCCCCCAGCCCACCCAGATGGTGCCCAGGGATGCCTGTCATTGTTTGACTGAACCCCTCTGCCACCTTGTCCCTCCACGCCCGGGTGGTTTCTTTACACAGAGAAAGGCAGTGTCAGACTGGCAGGCGTGCGCAGGAGAGCTGCCAGGGGAAGGCTTCTCCTTGGGGGCCAGGCGGCCACGCTGTTGATTCTTCAGGCTTCTAAGGATCATGGGGCCTCCTTCTAGGGACCAATAAAGTGGGGAGGTGGTAGAGTTCAACAGCTAAGGGTGCAGGTTTGGGTACCAGGAAGACAAAGACTTGAAACTGACTGAGGGAATGTTGTCTCCACCAAGGTTCTAGCTTATGGCTTGTTTCTTCTCCATTGTGGGAAGATCAGAGAGTCTCTTTCCAGTCAGGGGAGATCATGCATTCACTCAACAAACACTTGCATCCTTTGGTTTCTCTTCAGGTGCAGTTAACCTGAGCCCGGGTGACCCCCGCTGGATTGGAGCCTGGTGGCTTGGCCTGCTCATTTCTTCAGGCCTCTTGGTTCTCACCTCTTTCCCCTTTTTTTTCTTTCCTCGGACAATGCCCAGAGGAGTGGAGGTAAGGTTCTGAGAGCCCAAAACCCTACCTATATGAGTTTAAGAAAGGGAGGTAGCAAATAAGCAGAGCTGAGATGGTACAGCAAGTTAAGCAAATTCTGGGTGAAATCAAAGTAAGTTTCAGGATGCAGCACTTCTCAGAGGCATTGAGAGGTGAGAGTGCTGGGGTCCCCTTGCCACGCTGGCATCTCAAGCATCAGGAGGGCTCCAGGAAACACAGTTTGGGAAACACTGAGTTCATCTAAATTGGGCTGAAGAGTTAGGAGCCAATAAAAGCCACGTTTATGACCACTTGAGTTTTGCACTTAATAGGCCCATCGTGTCTGAACCTGAAGGACTGGGTAGGGAGGGGATTCCCAGCACTAGAGAGTGTGAGGGTGGCTGAGATTGGAGCGTATCTTGAGCAGGGTGACGTTCCAAGCATCTTCCAGTAAGATCTGCAGGGGAAAGGAATCAGGGAAGGGTGAGAACAGAAAGCAAGGAAGATAAGCCTGGGAGGGGGCCTTGACAGTAGGCTGAGGGCCTAAAGCCTGTTCTAATCCCATGGAGTTCTGGGCTCTGCAGTGACGAGGGGGGCTACGTGGGTGGCAACACGGCAGTGGATGGGGTTGCGGGGTCTGGAAGGGATGAAGGCTGGAGACCCAAAAAGGCCAGTGCAGAGGCCTGAGCGGGAATGTAGCCATGGCTGTCAGAGGGCTGGGACAAGGACAAGGATGGCCGTTCCTGGAGAAGGCTCCTGAAGGACTCCGCAGGGAGCTGGATTGGAAGATGAGAAAGAGATAGAGTTTGTGCCTAGGTTTTGAGCCAGAAATAGAGCTTGATGTTTGGCAATGGGGTATATGAAATCGAGGCCCAGCTGTGGGAAGAGGGGCAGGGGCAGGAGGACCTTGGCTTGTCTTGGGGGAGAATTTCAGAGCTGGCAGCACATTGTGGGGGTTTGGGGTCAGCAGACCTCGGTTTGCATGCAGCTCTGCTACTTATAAACTAGCTGAGTGATCTTAGTCAGGTTCCTTTGTTCCTAAGCTTCCTCTTTAAAATACTCTAGATAATTAGAGTACCTATCTGGGAAGGAAGTTGTGAGGAATGAGACAATGCCTGCGGAACACCGGGCACGGTGCCCGGCATGGAGTAAGCGCTCAATGAATGGGAGCGTCTGTTCCTGGCCATGAGTTCCCTGGAGCATCTAACGGTGTCAGGGCCCAGGGGCCTTGCTTCTGGGAGCAGTTCAGATGGGGGGGAGCCTCAGGCTGCAGCTGGCGAGGTCGGAAGACGTAGGCAAGTTCACTGAGGCAGTATGTCCCAGAAGCCAGTGGCCCCTGGAACTGGAATCTGAGGGTGGGAGGAAGTATAGCCATGACAGATAGACAAGGGGTGGGATTCAGGAAGATACCTTTGGCATCAGTCATGGGAAAGTTAGGTATGAGATAATATGCCCACAGGTGTCGTGGGAGGCATTGGCACGGATGTGTTCTGGTTGTCAGCCAAAGCCCCAGGCTCACTGAAATGCAGGCGGTGTTTGCTTCAAGACAGCATTCTCTGGATGCCCTCCAGACACCCTGGCCTGGGGCGGCTCACCTCTGCCTGGCCCTGAGCCTCCGATACCAGAAGGTGGAGGGGCTGGGGAGGGTGGCTGCCGCGAGCCTGGGCCATTGACACTCAGCCCCTTTTGCTGCCTTCAGAGGTCTCTTGCTGTAGCGGACGAAGCAAGGTCGATGGAGGGCGACAGCTCGAGAGGCTCCCTGGTGGATTTCATTAAACGTAACTGACCGGCCCAGGGCGGGGTGGGCGGGGACCCCAGCCCCCGTAGTGCCATGTGGTAAGGGGCAGTAGGAGCAGGTGGTCTGTAGCTGGCCCATCTCCAAGGTGCGCCTGCAGCTCAGGGACCCTGGTGTCTACCGCTTTGCAGGTACCAGGAGACCCAAATTCAGGCAGGGTCAGTCCCCTACCCCTGCCCCATGGTCTGGCCCCCATGTTTTTTCCCCTCCTCCCTTCATGTGAAGTGGTGGTCATGGAGGGGGCTGTTTCCAGTGCCAGTCCTGTTTCTGACTGCCCACCACCTGATTTCTGTTGGCACATCCTCATTTCATTTAGCCCGTGGACACGTGTCGTGGGAGTCTGAGTGGCTGTGTGTCCCTAGACTGGCCACTGAACATCTCGGTGCCTCTGATTCTGCCCTGAAGAAGAGAGGGGGCGGGGCGGGGGCAACCTGGGGTGGCTGCCGCAGAGGCCTGGCCCCCAACGGTGGTCTGTTCTCAGGGTTTCCCCGCATCTTCCTGAGGCTCCTGATGAACCCTCTCTTCGTGCTGGTGGTGCTGGCCCAGTGCACCTTCTCCTCTGTCATTGCCGGCCTCTCCACATTCCTCAACAAGTTCCTGGAGAAGCAGTATGGCACCTCAGCGGCCTATGCCAACTTCCTCATCGGTGAGTCCGGAGGCCGCTGCGGGAGCTGGGCGGGGGTTAGGCGCTCCAGCCGCCCATCCAGGGTCAGGTGCAGGCCAGACAGGACGCAGACAGGAGCCGGAGGAGGGCTGCTCAAGAGAAAGAATTTTAAGGACGTTTTTCCTGGTTGACAATCTAGAATGTTCTTGGCAGATTTCTGGGACTTCTTCCAGTCAGAAATGGGTGGAGGCTGGGGGCTGCCTTCCTCCCCGTTGAGGGGCCGGATGTCTGACAGCCTCCCAAAGGCCCTGACGTCAGCAGGGGTAGCAGAGGAGAGAGGGAGGATCGGATTTGGGGTGAGACAAAATGCCTCCTGGGTTTTTCCTTCCCGTCCAGGGGCTTGAATACATTAGTTTCAGTAAGAGAGTATGTGGCCCAGTGATTGTCAACCCAGGCTGTACTTCAGGCTCCTCTGGAGAGCTTTACAAAATAGAGATGCCCAGGTCAATGCAGCCCAGAGCCCTGGTGTGGGCCGAGCATCAGTATATTCTACAGCTGAGGGTGAGAACCACCGATGTGGTTCCAAGTACCCAAGGGAATTATTGGGCCCAACCCCCAGGTGAGCTTAACCATATGGACTGGCAGGGTGGTCAGTGTGTGAGATTTTGAGGGTGACTCCTCTGCACTCTCTGTGGGGCCCTTGAGTGTGACTTTGCCCCTCTGGCCTTCAGTCTCTGGTACATCAGGGGTCATCACTCTTGTGTAGGTAACCCCATCTGGTCATAGTGAGGATGCAGGGAGGGCCCAAGTAATGAAAGGTGCTTAATAAATGCACATCCAACCCACATCCCTCAGGCTGCAAGGGCCCCACTTCTTTATTCTTTGCAACAGAGAGGGTGATCCTCTATGTCCAGATAACTCTCTAGATGTGCCTGGCAAACAGTAAGTGCTCAATTAATATCAGCTATCACAATTATAATTTATTAATAATGTATCAGATGGTCGTTCCTGAAGCCATGCTCCCTCTCGGTGGTCCGGCTCAGTGTCTGTAGCCGGCATGCACTCTCGGGCCTGTGCAGCCACACCAGCTCCTTCTCTCCATCTACAGGTGCTGTGAACCTCCCCGCTGCAGCCCTGGGGATGCTGTTCGGAGGAATCCTCATGAAGCGTTTTGTTTTCTCTCTACAAACCATTCCCCGAGTAGCTACCACCATCATCACCATCTCCATGATCCTCTGTACCCCTCTCTTCTTCATGGGATGCTCTACACCAGCTGTGGCCGAGGTCTATCCCCCCAGGTAATGGGGAGAAAGGGGTATATAGATACTTTTGGCTAAGGCCAGAGGCTTGATCTGGCTGCCATATATCTTCCCTTCGTGCCTCCTTGACTCTCCTCTGCGATTCACTTTTGCTCTGATATCTAGTTGCCATAGCATAATGATGAGTACTCTGGACTCTGATCTGATCTTTCACGTGGCAGCTTAGAAAATCAGGTCTTGAATAGCATGCTCCATTATTAGAAGAGATCACAGGGTCCTAGTGGGCCACCAGCATTCAGGGTTAGGGTTCTGTTTTTTAAGAAGCATCAAAAACTAATTCATTTGGTTTCAGGATGAATCTGTAGGGCTGTGAGCCACAGGCACCAGGAGATAAGCTATGTTTAGCATCAGCTCTGTGCTGGCTGGAATTACAGTCTCACTGAGCTGCTGAAGAAAGATGAGAGGAGATTTGAAAAGATATGGAGAGGAACAATGAAAGTGATGGCAGACTTGAAAAATTAGGGCAGGTAAGCAGGAGGACAGCTAAAGTCTAGCTATCAGTTTGCATAAAGCAACATGGGTCATGGGCTTAAGTCTGGCTTTATGTTCAGGATGAGGGGACAAGGAGCATTTTCATTTCTTTCCTGGGTACCACCTTTTAACAAGCTTTTCTTTCAGACTTTGCCTAATGAGGTTGCAACATTGGAGACAGCCTCAGTGTGTTCTCTTTCTCTTTGAGACTACCTCCTCCTGTCTTTGGCTGGTGAAGGAGAGAAGGGAGGGTGACTCAGCGTGGGGACTGACCCCTGGTGTGTGCTGCCCTTCTGCAGGCTGACCGTGGGTTGAGAGAAGCTGAGAAGCCTTTTGGGCCTTTTGATGGCTTTCCCTGGGCGTTTAGCACATGGCTTCGTCATCAGACAGACCTGGGTTCTAGTCTTGGTGCTCTGTACTAGTTGGGGGAAGTTACTTATCTAAGCTTCAGTTTTCTCATCCACAAAAGGTGAATAATTAATTGTAGACTCATTGTGATGATTGTGCATGAAAAGCTCCTGGGCACAGTGCCTGGCACATAAAAGATGGCCCATAAATGTTAAATATCATTAGCATAATTATATTAGTGGAAGATCTGGACTGTGGTTGGTCAGCCCGTCTCCCAACCCTCCCCAAAGAAGGTCATGAATGTCGGATATGGGGGATAGTGGAAACAGTAAGACCAGCCGGTGAAATCCCCTTGGTGGAAGCTCAGGGGATGGAGTGACCTGGGCAATGTCTGTGCTGACCCAGGAGACAGGCAGCAAGCTAGAGCCCAGATTGCCTCGAGGGGACTCACCACTCTCTTCAGCCTCAGCCCAGCTGGAAGAAGAGGGAGGGCACATATTGCCTGTGACTTTTCCATTGCAACTACCATTCTCTCGTCAGAGTCCTGGTTGGTTGGTTGTCCTGACTCCTGCTGTGGCAGGGGGTTTGCCAACTAGGCCTTCTCAACGGACTGATTGTTGGGTTTGGGCCCCAAGTAGCAGAAGAAACAGACAGGTGCCGTAACCACTGAACAGTGGCAAATTTATCGTTGGCTCCGCTAGGCATAATTCAGATCCCACAGTGGCGCTGGCCCAAGACAAATAGAGATGCACAGACACATTAACTGGCCAGGAACTCACACTGGCTGGAGTGCAGAGCTTTTTCTTTGGTCTCGCTTTGTTTGATTCCCCGTTTCCTTTTTTGCTGGCAGCACATCAAGTTCTATACATCTGCAGCCTCCTGCGTGCCGCAGGGACTGCTCGTGCACAGATTCTATCTTCCACCCAGTCTGCGGGGACAATGGAGTAGAGTACCTCTCCCCTTGCCATGCTGGCTGCAGCGACATCAACATGAGCTCCGTAGCCTCCAGGCAGCTGGTAAGGACAGCTGGGGTCCCAGAGGCAGGAGGAGCCCCGTGGGGTCTGGGACTGCTCCCCGGCTCCAGGATGAGCAGGGCTTCACACAGTCTCATTGCCAGCATCCTGGCCTCCTCTGGGCCACGCCCATCCTCTTTCTACCTCCCCTTCCCTAGGGACTTGACCAGATGCCGGCAGCCCAAAGTCAATTAAAGATGGGCCAATGTCCAACAAATTCACATTCTTAAGGCCTGCCAATGCTCAGAGCAGAAACAGGGCAGAGCACTCCGTCAGCCGAGGTCTTCGCGCCTCATCCTGATGGGTCCTGATGGGATATCTCCGGGTCCTGCATCCTGGCCATGTTGCAAAGCCATGTGGGCTGGCCCAGATAGAGGCAGAGGCACAGGGCCTTTGTGACATGAACCTGGAAGGTTAGAGCCAGAAGCAGTAGTCGAGAGCATTTTGTTCAACTCCCAGCTCCCATGTGGCCACATGACTGGCCTCAAGTCATGCAGCTGTTAATATTTAGGGACCGATCTGGGACTAAACCCAGGGCCCTGCCTCAGTCTCTTCACAGCCATGTATCTCCTGGCCACCAGCCTTCCACTTGGGCAGCCTACATTCTGTGTTCACTTGGCGAGGGCCTATCCATCTCTCTCTGGTCTGGCTCCAGACCTTTTAGGATCAGCCAGCAGCAAACCGACTTGACTCACTTGTTTAGTTATTCAACAAATAGTGAACATTAGGCACATCCATGGGTGCTGAGGGTATGGAAGTAAACCCATCAGACAAAGTCCCTGCTCTCATGGAGTTTGCATTCTATCAAATAAATGCACAAGAGAGTTTCAAAGAAAGTAACCCATGCCCTGTAGAGATTTAATGGGACAGAGATTGCCTGGGGCCTCCCTAAAGAGGCGACATTAGAACTGAACAAGCAAAAGAAGAAAACCCAACGAAGCCCTGGGAGCAAGCATTCCAGGTAAAGGGAATGCAAGTGCAAGTCCCAAAGGCATGCATGTACTGGTGTGCTGTAGGAGAAGAGAGAAAAGGCCAGGGTTGGCACTGAGTGGGGAGTGTCACACCCAGCCAGGCCAGGGAGCAGGCAGGGGCCAGGACCAGGTAGGTCAGGCTCAGGAACCTCTGAGCAATTGGGAAGTCTATGCAGTTACCATAAGGATGCCCTAAGGAGAGCAATGTGCCTTACTCTCATAAGTCTGCAGAGGGCATGGGCAAGCCTAGCCCCGCTCCCCAAGCCCTTCTGAGAGGACAGGGCACGGCCGCTTCCACAGCCACTGTGCGGGCAAAGGAGTGTGCCCCTCAGGCAGAGGGAGGATGAGGAACTTGGACAGGATGCTCTCTAAGTTGCCTTCCAGTTGGAGGAGTCTGTGGTGGCTTCTGTGGTTTTCTTATCTTTATTTACTTACTTCTGACTCACCTACTTCCAGAAATAATCTTGGAAAGTTTCCAAGAACAGCATAAGTACGTCAAGATAAAAATCCATTAGCATAATATCTAGAAAAAAAATGGTAAATTATAAGGAAAAAAATCTGTATTTATAAAACCCAGACTGAGGATGGTAACAGAAATATTGTATTTAACTTACTTCTGAGCTTCCTAGGAGTCAATGTAACCAAGGTGCATAGTTCCCACTGTCTGGCAGAAGGAAACACACTGGCTCATTAGTTCCAATATTGGCCCCAGAACTGTTACAATGCTTAAAGGATCATTGAGTGGGCCATCAGACGCTACAGGAAGAAAAGTAAAGACACCAGACAAGGGCACTGGCCACCAAAGTACAGCAGTATTGAGCCATACAGACTTGCAGACTCGGGACAAGGGCCTTTTTATCTGGAGTCCTTTACAGACAGAAGGAATTCCTCTCAGGCGGGGGAGCTCCCGCAAAGGCTTGACAGATGCAAAGCTCAGGGGATTTTATTGTATCCCCACTGCTTTCCTCCTATTTATACCTTCCCCTGCAACAAACACAGAACGGCAAAAGCAACCACCTACAAAACTACCACCGGAGCCCTCCCGGGCCCCTGGCTCCAAGCTGGGCTGGGCCTGCCTGGCGGTGAGAGCCAGGACACCCAGACGCGGGTGACTGCCGAGGGGCTGGCAGACAGTCTCTGCTGCCCAAACAGTGACAGAGGCGGGACCCCTGGGGCAGCCTGAAGCCCTCACCCGGTTTCCTCCTCAGCCTCATCCAGGCCTCCTGGGCACCTGGAGGAGCCAGGGGTTTAAGCCCGTGGGAGTCTCAGGAAAGGGCTGGCTCAGACGTCTGAGGCGTGTGGAGGTGAGATAGTAACATCAGATTTCCCCTTCTTCCCTCCCTTTCCTCTTCAAGACCTATTTGAACTGCAGCTGTGTGACCGGGGGATCCGCCTCAGCCAAGTCAGGATCGTGCCCCGTCCCCTGTGCCAACTTCCTGCTCCCGGCCATCTTCCTCATCTCCTTTGTGTCCCTGATAGCCTGCGTGTCCCACAACCCGCTCTACATGATGGTTCTGCGGTGAGTGGTGCCCGGGGCCGGCCTGGCTTTCCCGCATCTCCCTTTGACGCTGCGCCCCGTTGCTCCCTTCCCGTCTCTCCTCCGTTTTCTGGCCCTCAGAGTCCTTTGAACAACGACACGCAAGCTCCTTTTGGTAACACAGGAACATAATGCTAGCAGGAACAGTGCCGGGGACCCTGCCCGTGCAGGCTCTGTGCTGAGGCCCTCACTGCTCGGCTTCACACGCCCCCGTGAGCACCTCCGCCCTGCACGTGGGAGGTTAAATCTCCAGCCTAGGATGGCAGACCTGGCTAACGGCTGAGCATGCTGTGGAAATGCCTGTGGATTTGCTTATTTTTAAATCCTAAAGGAACTGAGAGGAGGGAAGAGAATTCAATTGGGTATACAAAACCAAGGCAGGAATTTTGATTGAGATCTTGGGCCCCTTCTGGTCTCTGCTCCATGAAGCCCTGACTTAATGCTGGCTTAAGCATTAAGGAACATTCCAGAGACAGAGTGAGGGCTATGGAAAAGGATGAAAATGAGAAAATTCCAGTATACTTGGATCGAGGACCAAGTCCTCAGGTCAGGAAGGGAGAGGCCTGGGGGGTGGGGGGAAGCGGAGGGGAGAGGTGTCCCATTACAGCTGGAGCTGAAGTGCCTCTGAGGTTTTTACAGGGAATGACCCTTCCTTCACCTCCTGGCTGCAAAGGAGAAAACAACATTTCAACCAAGTTCACTTAACCCACCCCCTGCCCTCCCTCCTGTCCTCACCCACGTTACAAGCAGAGAGGGAAAAACACAGGATTTGGCCTTCTGGTGCCAGAGTCAGTCCCTGGACTGCCGCACACTGAATTAGTGTCTTGGGTGTTGCTTAACCTCACTGAGCCTCAGTTCATAAATGGGGATTTATGAAATGGGGATAATGATATCAACTACAAAGTGTTGGTGTCAGGACTATATAATAAATTGCTTTATAAATATAAGGTGCTCTGCATATTGGTTAATTAATTATCACTATTAACCAAATCATAATAATAATTATTAACAGCTAGCTAGGTACCCACGACTTACTTTCCCCAGAAGGCTAGGAGATGAGGAAGGAACAGAGCAACTGCTTGTTTGGGGTCTGGGATTTTACCCTATTTACAATTTAGCTATCAAGTTAGCTAGCGAGCTTTCAAGCTACTGTTTCAAGGATGCTGGTAGAAGATATGAGACTCCTGGGTCAAAGACAAAGGACTTTATAATGGCATAAAAAGCAGCATGAACCTCATGCTCTGTCAGTTATCCTTGCCCCCCATATCCTATAGGGGTGACACAGAGAGGCCCAGGTGCATGCTTTGCAGGAACACTGAGTGTGAGAGAGCCACTGCCTATACAGTAAGCCGTGAGAAAGACCGTTCTTGCTCTAGGAGAAACTTTAACTCATGCCTCAAGGTTGCTGACTGCAACCACAACCCTGAGAAATGGCGCAGGAAAAAAGCAGTTAGGACCTTGCATTCTTAGCATACTCAGCAAGAGGGTGCAGGGGGTGCTCAGAGCCCATGACATGTTGCTTTCCCCAACGCCACTGTCACCCTATTCTCTACTGCCCCCCGAATCCTGTACAGTCCGAGTACGGACGCTTTCACCTAAGGCACCACAGTGGGCTTACCTTCTTATACCCCGGTCAGATGGCCCACGGTGGACCCTCTAGCCCTGAGATAAATCTGTGTGAGGCCATAAAGAGGAGAGGGGACAGGGTAAGGAAATCTCTCAGGGAAGTCCCTAAGCAGCAGGGGAGAGGGCCATCTTTGTCAAATCTCCTCCCAGAGGACTTCTGTCAAACCCCAAGGATGGGGAAGTCGTGGAGAACAGAGCATCATTCCAGCCACAGGGCAGGCTTCTCTGGACAATCTCTCCAAGTCTGGTCAGAGACAGGGGTGAAACCGGAGAGGAGGCCCCAAGATTCTAAAATGATTTAAAAATAAATCCCAATGGAGAAGAAGACAGAATGGAAGTGCGAAGGAGAGGCTTAACGATGACTTTGTGGGTGACCCAAGCATTATTTCTATCAGTGCTGGCCCCCGAGCAGCCGTGGGAATGCAGGCTGGGAGTGAAGCTCCGCTGAAATGTGGAACGAGAGAGATCAGAAAGCCATGACTCCGAGAGTGCAAGGGCAATATATGTCACCCCAACGTTTGTACCCCGTAACATTTTGAAATAAAAAAATAAGAAAGCCCGTATTGATTCAGGGCCACATGGGGCAGAGCCCAGAAGGGGCCCAAGATCTCAATGAAAAGCCAAATTGGGGTGTCCAAGTCCCATTTAGTTGAGAATCTAGGGAAGTGTGCCCAGGGTAAGGCCCAAGACAAGGCAGGCATCTATGATGGAGGGGTCTGTAGGCATAGAGGGAGTAGCCATCAGATCGGGATTCGAGGCACTTTCCCTTGGGGGGATCCCAGTGGGTGCCCCTTTCCCTGCCTACACTCCAGTGAGTGTTTCCCCCACTGGGCATCCCTCAGCGGGGCTGGAAGAAGGTCCCTTTCCATTTGCTAACAGAACTGCGGTGATGGGGCTGAAACGAACCATGTGGAGGTCGGGGGATTACCTCTGGGCTCCCTTCCTCGCTGTCCCTTCGGCCCTGAAGGCTTTTCCCAAGCACCACTGAGAGTGTGTATGCTCAGAGCACAGAGACACTCGGAGTCAGGTCACTCGTCGAGTGCCTCTGCGGGCCAGATGCCCTCTCTGAGCCTGCGTCCTCAGCCAAACACATTTTCCCCTCTTGAAGGAAGAAGGGCAGAGGCAGGAATGGCTATGTATTTGCAGGGTCTGGTGCAAATGAAAATGTAAAGCCCCTGGCTCAAAAATTAAGAATTTCAAGACAGCCACAGCAGAGCACTAAGCCAAATGTGGGGCCTTTCTGAGGATAGAATTCTGTGCAGCTGCGCAGTATACACACCCACAGAGCTGGCCCGGAGTAGGGAATTCTTTTAGTTGTGCACAGAAGCCTGCAGCCCAGGGGCCCTAGGTACACTCTGCACCAAGGCTGCCTTTTACTGGGCTCAGACACCCTATGGGAGTTGTTCAGACCTGCTGCCGTCAACACACCCACCAGCATCCTTCACTCTGCTCCCAGCCTCTTCCGCCCTCTGGCTCTTGAAGGGGGCACTGGGAAGCCCTGAAAACCACATAGACCAGGGGTTCTCAAGTGTGAGTGTGCATCAGAATCTCCTGCAGGGCTTATTAAGACAGGTCTCTGGGCCCACCCCCAGGGTTTCTGACTCAGTAGGTCTTGGCTGGGGTCTGAGAATCTGCATTTCTAACAAGTTCCCAGAGCACACTGATGATCCAGGGAACATGCTGTGAGAACCACCGACACAAACAACGGGGCCTTCAGCCCAGGTGAATCGGGCCATGTAGGGCAGGTTCTGACCCGCTCTGAGGCTGGCCGCCCCTGACTGAGGGATAGTACAGCCCTGAATCCTCCCACCGCTGATTCCCTGTCTTCCTTTTCAGTGTAGTGAACCAGGAAGAAAAGTCATTTGCCATCGGGGTACAGTTCTTGCTGATGCGCTTGCTGGGTAAGTGTCTACGATCTCCTTCCCAAGAAGTGGCCCCACGCTGTGGGGTGCAGGGCAGGGAAGGGGGAAGATGGCATCTGCATGGTAAAGAGAAGCTGTACAAAATCAATGGCAGATGCCAAAACCCCATGGGGCGGTTTCCCTGATTGCTTGAGGTTAGGAAAGACTCCCTCTATGGCATTAATTCCAAACTAGTTTATGTAAGAAAAATGAAAAATGGACACAACTGAAAATAGCTAATACAGAGTTAAAAACAGGTATTTTAAGATCTTTCTCCAAGAACTTGTGGTAGGAACAAAACCTTGCATTCCTACCCTAGCCAGAATAGAAGCTGAGCCCAGCCTTGGCTTCCTTCCCATTTTACAAAATTCACTCCTCCTACTGCTGTTCAACAAAAGTTTCTTCTGTGCGGGCCCTCTACGGCCAACCTTGCCTGCTCTCAAACAGCACAGAGCCCACCAGAGGAATGGAGCTGTGCACAAGTGACCGGATCAACAGTGCCCCACGGGGACACTGGCTCTCCCTGGGTGGGGCCATTGCAGGCCCTTCCCAGGACAGCTCATGCTGGGCTGTCCCTTCTTGATACACCCATGTACTAGATTTAACACCAGGCATTAATATGGAGAGCCTTGCAATGACAGGCAAACAGAAGTAAAGGGACTGAATGCAACTGAGGATGTATTTATTAAGGATCTAGTAGGTACAAACTGCAGAGGGGATTATGGACATCCCAGAGAGAGGGACTCCAGTTCCCAGAAGGTGCACGTTCCAACATTACCTCTGAAATCCTGTAGAGCCCACTGTGCGTCATTACCCAGGAGGCCAGGCCCACACCTCTCCCTGCAGTGGCTTCCATTTCATTCTAGGGTGTGCGGGTGATGTCCCCCCTGAGGCTGGCTGAATGGGAACCCTTGCAGGGCCCAATCCAACCCCAGGTTGGGTGAGGTGTCTGGATCATGAGGAATGAACCAGCTTTTTCAACCGGATTTCTTGGCCTTAGGCCACTTACTCCTCTATCACTGCTGAACCCCTTCGAGCTCCTTCAGACCTGCTCCTCTGGCCTGCATTATAAATGCCAAGGACTCAGGGCAGTGGGCTCTACCTGTCCTCCTGGCTGAGGCTAGGAAAGACCGTTGTCATCATAGCTCCTCGTTTTCATGTATAACTTATTCATAACTTGCTCGAAAACCTCCCCTGGCAAGGAAACCTTGCATTCCTCCCGGCCCAGCCAGCAGCTGGGATATGCTCTGAAGAGCCCTGCCCTGCTTCCTCCAGCAACCTTGAATATGACCTTGAAAATAACTCTGCCACTCTTCAAAGCACTTGCTGCTTTTGTTTTTCCATTTGAGCTCAGATAACTCAATGTGGGGCCACAGTTAGAAAACCCAGGCCAGGAGGGATTCCATTTATCAACCAAGAATGCAACTCCACCCTCGGGTAGAAAGAAGGACTTCCTACTCATAAACTCCAACAGATTTAAAATTATCCATCGGGATTTGGTTGAAAACTTTTCTGGATTTCATTTCTACTTAGGAAGGTCTCCTGGGAGGTCGGGCCATCTGGCCAGTTTCCAGTTCACCTGGAGACTTGGGAGTGAGCAGAGTCTGAGTAGAGAGGTTGTTTCTGGAAGTTTCCTGCTTATGGGTGGGGACACATGCAGACTATCGTCTCTTTCCTCTGAAAGCAGCATCTCACAGGGCTCTGAACAAAGTCTGGGAGGCTGTTCTCAACACTGTGGTTCTGAGAATGATATGGCCCAGCCTGGGTATAAATCCTGGACAAGCCCCTTCCCAGTCCAGTGACTGTCTAGAACTGCCTAGAACTGTGGCTAATGATACAGGGCAGGGGATGTCCAGAATATTTAATACCAGGAAAGCATAGCCCCTGCTGGACCAGGTCTTACCACTCAGCTTCTGGGAAGTTCAAGGGGCTGGGGGCAGAAGCTCTGAGCAGCCAGGATGTTGAGAGGTCTTCAGGGGTGTTGCCTGACCCAATAGGGCAGCTTGGTGTAGTGGAAGCACATGAGATTAGGCCAGGGTTCAAGTCCAGCCCTGACCCCTCTTGGCTGTGTAACAGTGAGCTAGCCAAGCTCCCCATCCTTCTCACTAAAGTGACGGCACCCACACCTCTGGGCCAGTGTGAGAACTTGAGAAGTCGATGCTCTCGAGAGCCTCCTGCCACAGGGTGGAGGTCACTCTCTCTCCACTCGGGGCCAGTCTCAGGCATGAGAATTGTGTTGGATGCCTGTGCTGGCATTAGGGTGACCTTGTGACTCATTTTGCCTTGAAAGAATGGCCCAGGTCCCTTTTCTCTTCTAAGCCTTCTGGTGAAAGAGAAATTCAGGCTTCACTGAAAGCTATTCTGCTTTCCAAAGTCACTGTGATGCCCAAGGGTGGGGCAGAGCCATTCTCATACATGTGAACCATGCCAGGGCGCTGGGGGGGGGGGGGGCTCCACTCCCCACCCTGCCTGCACCTCAGCCTTCAGCTCCGTGTGACCCAGGCTCTCTGCACTCTTCCCCCCTGCCAGCCTGGCTGCCGGCTCCAGCCCTCTACGGCCTCACCATCGACTACTCCTGCATCCGGTGGAACTCGCAGTGCTCTGGGAGGAGAGGGGCCTGCGCCTACTATGACAACGACGCCCTCCGGGACAGGTGGGGGAGCAGCGCACACATGAGTCAAGGAGGCCAGGCCCCAGGCCTGGGCAAAGGGCTGCCCAGTGGCTACTGGGACAGGCAGCAGCAGAAAGAAGGGACGGAGATGGCTGGAGTCTGAGGGAGAGGCCGTGGCCGTGGGACAACCCCAGGCCAGCCTCCCGCTGCTCAGTGAGAGGGGCCCCCGTCTGGCAGGGCTCTGTGGGCAGGGGGCCCAACTTGTCTCAGTGGGCCAAGCCCAGCTGCAGTACCGTTGATTTCTGTACCCCTTCCAGCCACCTCCCCTCCTGCCATCATCACATGGCCCAGAAGCCATGGGAAAGTGGGCTTGAGAGGCTGGGGGGCTGGGGATGGTGTGGGAGTGGCAAAGAAGGCCAGGAGAGGGATGGACTGAGAGGACAGCAAAAAGATGTCCCTCTCCTGCTGGCTCTGCTCAGAGGATGGGGCTGGGGCAGCTGTTTCATCTTTGGCCCTCTGGGGGAGCCAGCGGAGGGATGACAAGCACTGGATTAGGAGTCCTATGCCTACTCCCGGCCTGCGTTTGGGTGAAAGGAATGAGGAAGGTGACCCCCACCTGGGTGGTGACAGATCCTTATCTGCATGGTGCCCACACATGCCCTGGGCCACTGTGAGAATGAGGCTGTGCTTTCTGGTGGTCCTGGCCCTGGGACCTGGGCTGCAGAGCCCCGGCCCTCACCGGCCCTGCGTCCTTCTGCCCCACAGGTACCTGGGCCTGCAGATGGGCTACAAGGCCCTGGGCATGCTGCTGCTTGTCTTCATCAGCTGGAGGGTGAAGAAGAACAAGGAGTACGACGTGCAGGAGAAGGCCGCAGGCCTCATCTGACCCGGGCCCGGGCCACGCCCTGTTCCAGAGAATGGACCCTGTCTCCACACCTGCCTGTGTTCACCAATGTTAGCATATCATTTCCTTTTTATTTTTTAAATAAGAAAGAAAACCCCAGTCACCATTTATTTGCCTTCCCTGTCTCCTCCTCCCAAAGTCCCTCCTGTGGCTCCTGGGTGGGCCTCACCTGGGGGCCAGGCCTTCCCATGTGCCCAGGCTCTCCTCAGTGATGGGTCCTCCAACGAGCATGCCCACTGAGGCAGCCTCTGCCCCTCACCAGCGCTGTGGGGGGGAATCCTAAGTGGGCAGAGAAACAGGGTATCTGCCCTCCTTTCCAGGCGGCCCAGGTCTCTCTCTGACTGCCCACATGCCACAGAGAAGTGGGAGAGAGGAAGGGAGTGGCTGCCACTCCGGAAGTAGGAGCCTGGCTACAGCCCCCTTTGCACCTGGGCTTGGCATCAGCATGGACCGTGGGAGGGGCTGGGTCCCATCCCCCTCAGATCCTGCCCATAGAGGGCCCTAGAGGGAAGTGTGGTCTCTGTCCGTCACCTACATGCAGGGACTAAAGACTAACCCTGAGGATGGGTCATCCAAACGCTGTTCACGTGAACCCTGGACCTGTCTCTCCTTGGATCTGCACATGTCCTTCTCTGTCTTTCTGGGGCCACGTTTCAAGAAAGTCACAGCACAGTGAAGACCCCAAGGAGGGCCTGCAAAATGGTTCCAATGCCCAGCCTCCCTCACCCACAGTGCGGGTCAAGACCCCCTCATCTCAGAGTAATGGGAAGATCCTCCCCACGTTTCCCCGGGAGCAGATGATTGGGCTTCACATGGATATCACTGCCTGGACTTCAGTCTGTATCCCAAGGAGTAAAGAGAGGCTGTCTGAGATATCAGCAAAGCAAGTGAGGAAGCAGAGTGGATGTCAACTGTCACGTAGCAGATGAAATCTGCAGCCCACAAAACAGAGGCCAGTGAGGTTGACCTTCTTGATTTCAAACTCGCTTGTAATAATCACCATTTTCTCAGCCTCTTCTCACATCCCCAGAGGAGTGGGCACCTGGGTTGAGAGATATCGCTGCTATGTGACAGAGGTTGAGAGACAGAAGTCATCAAAGGAGGCCTTTCATCAACAAATATGATATTTATTGCAGACCGATTTTGTGCAAGGCAGTGCCAGCGCTAGTGCATGGTTCTCCACTGAGCTTCTCTTACCTCTTACCTCACCTCCCTCCATTTCCACTGGGCCTGCTACCAGAGTGGGCTTGGTGGACAGTGTGGGACAGGGGTGGGGGCAGGGACAGGCACAGCGAAAACCCAGCGATTGTCAAGAAGGATCCTGACCTGACCATCCATGCTGTCCCTGGCCCCACCAGGCTTACTCTGTACCTGGCCCTTTGCCAGACAGATACCTGGCTCACCATGTCCTTTGGAGCATCTGGGCATTGGTCATTGCCATATGTGACCCCTGACTGCCACTCCTATTGGAAGACCTCCTCCAGAGAACACTAGAAGCCACCTCTGGAAAGGCCTCGTATGGTGATCAGCCAAAAAATGTATTTCAATGGCCAAACTGCTGTGAGACTGAAGTCTTTGTGGAAACCACTGTTACAGACAGCCTCATTTCCAAAGATCTCACTCAGGAAAGGAGGCTCCATGCAACCTCAGGGGCCAGTTTCAGCATTTGCAATGGTTCTGCTTGGAAAATGATTCCCTGCAACTAATGCTGGTCTTTCTCGCTGCGATTTAACCAAATTCTGAAGGCACTGCCTTCAACTGAGTTCAAAACAATGAATGCCAACCTTCAGATTCTGGAAGATTGGTTGCCTTCTCAAACCTTTATTCTATTATAATATTGCTATTAATATATTATAATTTTACTATTGATGCAACTTGGTCATGAATTTGTGCTGTCACATACATACGTCAGAGAGCAGGCAGAATTTGCACCTTCTGAACAGAGGCGGTGACCATGACACAGCCCCCGGGGGCCCATGGCCATGGGGACTAGAGGTAATGCAACTCTCCACCATCAGCCTGGTACCAGGCAGGCACTGGGCGCTTCTTGTTCCTTCAGTGAAGTCAAAGGCCCTTGGTGCTGGGCTCTCAGGAGCCTAATCACTGCCCTTGAGTTTGTATCCAGAAATGGGGTTGGATAGAAATAGCTAAGTCTGTGATACAAAACAGAATTAATATCATAATCATAATTGATCACTTGGTCACAACCAATACTACTCCTCCCAGCAAATCTGTCTTCTCAGTTGCCAGCAGGGAATATAATGGTGTCATTTTCATTTCACTTCTAGAGCAAAGCTTAACACACTTCCTTGAGCATAAGACGCTCATAGAGTATATTGTTAAAATGCAAATTCCCAACACCCTCCACCCAGCCCCAGACTGTATTTCTGTGGGTCTGAAGGGGACCCAGGAAGGTACTTTTACTGACTCCTCTAGTGAGGCTGATGTGGGTGGTCCTCAAAACCTGTGTGGTGGGCCATCTGGGTAGCAGAGCCTTGGGGATGTCCACTTGTTCTCAGCCCACTGGAAAATTTATGGGCTCACTAGGCCTTCAGTATATTCAAATATGAGTGAAGGATGACAAGGTGAAGGGATACCTGTGAATCTGATTTCCTGGATGGCTAAAACCAGGAGTGAGTGGGTATGAAAAATAATCCAAGAGCTCACATTTATATCAGGCTCTTGTCAGTACTGAGAGAGGAATTCTCACTCCACAAGTTTGGGTGTGCAAAAGCATCACAGTTATTTCTTTAAATCAGTTCAATCTGATTTCAAACCCCCATCCTGATGACTGGCTAGAAATTCAACATCAGCTCTGCTTTTGTCTAGCTCCCAGAGCCACCTGAAAGCCCTTGGGTGCCTATGCGTTCAAGAAAGCCCCTGTAGGTCTTTGATGCCTTCCAATTTGAGGCTCTCTAGTGGCCCTGCTTCTCCCCTCAGCCTGGAAACCCTACCGAGGCCAGACCCTGGGGCTAGAGCCACCTCCCCAGGTACGTGCACAGCTATGCCCTCCCTCCACTCCTCTGCACCCCTCTTCCTGTCCACACAATCCAGCCCCTCAAAGGCTGAACAACAACAACAAAAAAAAAAAAAACAGGAAAAGAGGAGTCTGCAGGAACCTTTTAACTCCATCCTTCTTTGACCCTTCCTGGAAAAAGAAAGGGAAAATACAGTGAGAACTAAACACCGTGTCTCCATCAGTTATCCTTTGGCCCAGCGTTCTCTGGGGTGATACTCACCACAGCCCCTCGATGGAGGCCAGACTGGTCTTAAGGCCCCATGTGAAGATGAAGAATCTGATCTCAAGGAAGCAACCATCGTGGCCAACTTCACACAAATAATAACTGGCTGGGCCTGGACTCAAGCCAGGCTGTCCAGCTCTCTCTGCTCCAGCCCCATCTCCCCTATTGAAGTCAGGGGGAGGGGACATTGAAATGGAGAGGAGAGCCAGGCATGGTGGCTCCCACTTGTAATCCTAGCACTCTGGGAGGCCAAGGCGGGAGGATCGCTTGAGCTCAGGAGTTTGAGACCAGCCTGAGCAAGAGTGAGACCCCATCTCTACTAAAAATAGAAGAAAAAATTACCCGGGTATGGTGGTGTGCACCTGTAATCCTAGCTACTTGGGAGGCTGAGGCAGGAGAATCGCTTGAGCCCAGGAGTTTGAGGTTGCTGTGAGCTAGGCTGATACCATGGCACTCTAGCCCAAGTGACAGAGTGAGACTCTGTCTCAAAAAAAAAAAAAAATGAAATGGAAAGAAGGCCTCTTCTTTTCCCACTGATGTTCACTGGCCCATGGGAGGGAGATGGGGGGGGGGCGTCTCTTGAGGTCCATGTAAGGTGGGTAATGGAGATGGCGAGAACCAGGTAATATTTGACTTCACTAGCAAGAACATTGTAACTATTCATTAAACATGGCTAGTTTAGCTCTATAGCACCATGAGTTAAAGGAGAGTTGGGGAGAAAAGGGACAAAGAGGTTTTGAGACGAAAAGGCCCCGAGAATGCTGCACACAGATGGTCCTTCAAGGAAACAGCCCCATCTGGTGACTGGTTAGCAGATTCTTGCGTAAGAAACAAAGCCATATTGTGATTTTCTTCAACCACTCTCAAAGATGGAGCGATACAGCTGGGGCCTGAAGCCAGTCAGTATCAAACTGATATTAAAATATTATATTACAGATTCCCAGAGAGATTGGCAGTGGCTCTGTGTGTGTGTGTGTGTGTGTGTGTGTCAGAAAGAGACAGTGAGACAGAGGGAGAGGAACCCTGCAAATCCAGGAGAAAAACCCTATCTTTCACAACCACAGGAACTATAATAAATGCCTGGGAGAAATGTCCATCTCCTGCCAATAGCACCAGATTTATTATAACCTTTTATCAGAGATTAGATATGTAAACAGGTCCTGGGCAAGCCCTTGGCAAGTCATTAACGAGAGGAAGCTTTTCTCCAAGACACACCCCGGCCATTCGTCCACTCCCCACCCCCATCCCAGCCCTGCAGGACTACACCCACCTTGCTGAGGTCCCTGCCCCCTGGGCACCTGCCACACTTTGACAACGGTAGTAATTACTAACATGTGCACAGATATTTACAGTTTACCAAGCCACCGATTCATTTAACAAGCTCCTTTAATCAATCAGTCAGGACAGGCTTGGCTGTGCTGTGGTAACAAACCTCTCCAATCTTAGTCACATGACACAACAAAAGATTATATCTTGCTCACATGAAGTCCATGGCGGGTCTGGGTGACTCCCCAGGGCAGTGGCTTCCGTAGGGTGGCAGTAATCCAGGCTGTTTGAATCCTGAGGTAGCTCCACTTCATTACGTGCTGCCATGATCGATGGAGCGGGACTTGGAAGGTTCTGCACCGTGTAAGTGATGCTTTTTGGCCCCAAAGTAATGCACTCACTCTGCTCCCAGCCCATTGGCCAGAACTAGTCGCATGGTCCTGCCTAACTGTCACGGGGCAGGGAGGGGTGATCCCGGGTGCTCAGGAGAGAGAAAAAGCAGATGTGAATGAGCACTGGACTCCTTCCCCGTGGGGAGCGACCTTGGGTGGACAGAGTGGCTCACCGGGACTATTGAACCAGCCTTATCAGGCTGCTGGGGGAGAGGGGCACAGTCAGGAAAAAGTTCCCCAAGGGAGGAGGCTCCACCCCCGCCTCCCTTCCTCACCCACCTTCTCTCACCCCATCTGGGTGCTGAGCGCCAGGCTTGGAGCTGGTGACACAGAGGCTCCGTCCAGGGCGGCGTGGGGCAGCTTGTCTAAAAGGGCGTCTCTCCGGACCCCCAGTATGTGACTAACCCCGTTTTCTTCGCTCTCCGTGTCTATCAAGGTGCCATACACCAAGCATCCCCTTTTAAATCCATAAAATCCCCAGATCCATAAATTGACCTCAGAGATCCCAGACAGGGGCAAACATTTGTTCAAACCTCCGCTCTTGTCACACCTCAGGACCACCAGCTTACAGAAGGGGACCTGGGGGGTCCGGATGGGGAAGAGCTCTCTCCCTTGGGCCCACAGTGGGAAAGATCAGAGGGAGGGGTCGTTCGCACCGTTCCTCTTCGACCCGCGCCGCCTCTCCAGACACGCCGAGATTCCAGACTGAGAGTTTCAACAGCTCGGGTGTGTTGAACGCTCAGAACGTACCAGACATCCTAAGTGCTTTACATACATCTGCCCCTTGCATCTTGACGACAGCACTAGGAGATGCAATTATCGTGCGTTTCATAGACGAGGAAACTGGGACACAGCTGCTCCTCTCCTCCGATTCCACCGCGTAGGCGCACCCGGGACCGCAGGCGCTGGGGTCTGCAGACTGCGGCGCCTCCGCCCCGCCCGCGAGCCGGGGGTGGGCGGGGCCTGCGAGGCGGGTGGGCGGGGCAGTGTCCGCGCCTGGAGGTGGGGGGGTGGTCACCGTCCGCCACCAGGGGGCGCTGCCCCCTCCGCCGCGGCCCTGCGGTGCGACCCCATCGCAACGCGACATGCCGGTATCATCTGCCCAGCCTTTGTGGGTATTTAAAATTCACACACACATACACCCTAAGGAAGCCACCAGAAATCCAGGTGGATGTTGAGAAGGACCCGTCAAGGACTGGGGAACCCGAGAAGGAGACAAGGGCTGTATTTGAGAAATAATGACCAAGGAAGACCGGCAGTGCTTGCTTGATGACTGATGGGTGGAAGATTGAGGGACAGGTGGCCATCGCCAGGTGACCGCTTTTGGCCTGCTAGGGAATGAAGCGCAACACAGAGCTCCGGGTCTTTCTCCCCAACCCCCTTCACTCAACTGACATACCTATCTCAGTTAATGACACTCCAGCTTTAGTTGATTAGACCAAAAACTTGGGAGACAAGAGAAAATAAGTTTTAAAAGCTTATTAAAAAAAAAAAAACAGAAACCTACTTTACTAACTTATAATTAACATACAATGAAAGCATTAATTTTAAGCCTACTTACCTGTCAACGAGTTTTGACAAATGTATACAACCATACAACCACCATTTTAATCAACTTATAGACCATTTCCATGATCTCCAGAAAATACCTTGACACTCCTTTACAGACAATACTGTCCCCACATCCCCATCCCATCCTCCCTCCTCATGTAAGCAAGCGCTAACATGCTTTATTTCACTACAGATTAACTTGTTCTAGAATTTCATATAACACATTTTCCTACGTATCTGTCTTTTTTGGCTTAGCATAATGTCTTCTGAGACTCATTTGTGTGGTTGTGTGTGTAAGTACTTTGTTCCCTTTAATTGCTGGGTAGTATTCCATTGGATGAATATATCATTTATCTATTCACTCTAGCATTTAGGTTGTTTACAATGTTATGAATAAAACTGCTGTGCACATTTGTGCACAATTCTTTTTGTAGACCTATGTTTTCATTTCTCTTGAGGAAATACCTAAGAGTAAAAATTGCTGAATCATAGCTTATGAGCATGTTTAACTTTGTAAGAAATTGCCTGTTTCCAAAGTCATGCCATTTAACATTTTTCACCAGAAAGGTAGGAAAAGTCAGTTGCTCCATACCCTTTTGAAAACTTGGTATCATTAGTTGTTTTCTTTTTTTAACCAACTGTATTGAGGTTTAATTTACATGCAATGATATCCACACATCTTTAGTATAAGGTCAGTTTGTTCTGACAAATGTATACATCCATGTGACTATTGTAGCCCAACTGAGACATAGGACATTTCCACCTACCTCCCTAGTAAGTTCCCTCCCACCTTGCCCCCAGGGAACAACTGATCTGATGTCTATCTCTATAGATTAATTTTGCCTGCTCTGGAAATCAATAAAAGTGGAATCTTAATTATGTCCTCTCACCATAAAGCTTTTGAGATTCATCTATGTTGTTACATGAATCAGTAATTTATTCCTTTTTCCCTCCAGGGAAAATGGATTTTTTTTAACTTTATAAAATATTTTTAAATCTTTACATTATGCATATCTCAAATACTCATGAAATAGTTATTTCAAATGGCTTAAGGCCATCAATTTATGTCTGAAACTATTTTACTACTACTTAAACATCTAACAAAATATGCAGTTTTTAAAGTCCCATGTTTGTAGAATGAACCTAGCCTAGACTTGTTCTTAAAGACCACCTATTGAATATTCCTGTTTTCCAGAATATCCACAGGTGTTTTTTTTAAGTAGGATCAGCTTATGACAATCAGATCATTTAGGTTTCTAAGAAGGCATAAATTTAGAGTCCAATTTTCCAGTTTTCACACGGAAATGCTTATGTGACTATCTGAAAAAGTGGAGATACTGTCTTAACTATCCTAAGCTTGCTTAATTTTCCATAGGATACTTTGAATTGAAATTTTTCTTGCGAAAGCTGTAGATTCACATACTGTTATAAGAAATAATACAGAGAAACCCCTGTACATTTTGCCTAGTTTCACACAATTGTAACATTTTACAAAACTATAGTGTAATATCACAGTCAGAATATCGACATTGATTCAATTCACCTATTTTATTCAGATTTCCCCAGCTTTATTTGTACTCATGTGTGTGTGTGTGTGTGTGTGTGCGTGTGTGTATTTAACTCTGTACAATTTTGTCACCTGTGTAGGTCTGTGAATTCACCACTACAGTGGAGATACTGAACAGTTCCATCACCATAAGACTCTCTCCTGTTGCCCTTTATAAACACATCCACCTCCCTTTCTCTGCCCCCTCCCAAGTAGTTCCTTGCCCCTGGCAACCACATTAATCTATCCTTCATTTCTAAAATTTTGCCATTTCAACAATGGTATAAATATAATATATATACATACACATATGTATAGAACCATATAGCATGTCATTTTTTTCACTCAACATAATTCACTGGAGATTCATCCAAGTTGTTGCATGTATCAATAGTTCTTTTTGGCCGGGCGTGGTGGCTCATGCCTGTAATCCTAGCACTCTGGGAGGCCGAGGTGGGTGGATCGCTCGAGGTCAGGAGTTCGAGACCAGCCTGAGCAAGAGCGAGACCCCGTCTCTACTAAAAATAGAAAGAAATTATATGGACAACTAAAAACATATATAGAAAAAATTAGCCGGGCATGGTGGCACATGCCTGTAGTCCCAGCTACTTGGGAGGCTGAGGCAGTAGGATCGCTTAAGCCCAGGAGTTTGAGGTTGCTGTGAGCTAGGCTGATGCCACGGCACTCACTCTAGCCTGGGCAACAGAGCGAGACTCTGACTCAAAAAAAAAAAAAAAAAAATAGTTCTTTTTAATAACTGAGTAGTATTCCATAGTATGCATGTACCACAGCTTGTTTAAACATTCACCTATTGAAAGACATCTGGGCCAATTTCAGTTGAGGCTAGTATGAATACTATGCTCTGAATATTTGTGTACAGGTTTTTGTGTGAACAAGTTTTCATTTCTCAGGGAAAAATATCCAAGAGCGTAAATTGCTGAGTCATATGATAATTGCATGTTTAATTTTTTAAGAAACTACTAATGTTTTCCAGAGTAGCAATACCATTTTACATTCTCACCAGCCATGTATGAGTGATTCAGCTTCTCCAAATTCTTGCGAGAATTTGAGGTTGTCACTCTTTCTGAATTCAGCTGTTCTGACAGATATGTAGTAATATCTCATTGTGGTTTTAATTTGCATTTCCCTGATGATTAATGATGTTGAACACCTTTTCATGTGCTCATTTGTATATCCTCTGTGGTGAAATGTCTGTTTATGTCTTTTGTCCATTTTCTAATTGCATTGTTTGTTTTTCAACTGTTGAGTTTTGAGAGTTCTTTATGCATTTTAAATACTAGTCCTTTGTTAGATATGTGACTTGCAAATATTTTCTCTCTCTCTCTCTCTCTCTCTCTGTAGTTTATCTTTTCATCCTCTTCATATGGAATTTCATAAAGCAAAAGTTTTTAATTTTGATGAGGTCTAATTTATTAATTTTTCCTTTTACAGGTATCTTTTGGTACCAAGCTCATTCTTTCTCTATTGCTCAGTTTTCCATTGTATGAATACTGTATATCTCAATGTTCTGTCCATGGACTTGTTGATGGAGATTTGGGCTGTTTCCAATTTGGAGCCATTACAAACGAAGCTACTATGAACATTTGTGTTAGTGTCCTTTTATAGACATATGTCCTTATTTCTCTCAGGTACATATCTAGGAGTAAAATTACTGGATCGTAAGAAATGCCAAACTGTTTACCAAAGTTATTAAAGTTAGAGCTCGGTTATACTTACTTATTATTTTTGGCCCTCTACATTCCTTTCCATAGACCCAAGTTTCCATCTGGAAACATTTACCTTTAGCCTGAAGAACATCCTTTAGTATTTCTTGTACTACAGTTTTTGTGGTGCCAAATTGTCTCAGCTTTTGTTTATCTGAAAATGGCTTTATTTAATCTCTTTCTGGTGGATTGTTTTTTTTACTGGATATAAAAATCCACATTGACAGTGTTTTTTCCTTTAGTATTTTAAAAATGTCATGTTATCATCTTAACGATAATGGATAAAGATTCCATTATTTATGCTGAGAAGTTAGTCCATTTGCATCATTGATCTCTGTAGGCAACGTCTTTCTTCTCTAGCAGCTTTTATTATTTTCTCTTTATATTTGGTTTTCAGCAGTTTGACTGATTTCTCTAGGTGTGGTTTCATTTCTATTTCTTTTGCTTGTGATTCACTGAGCTATTTTTCATCATATTTGAGAAAATTTCAACCATTATATCTTGAAATATTTTTTCTAGCCCATTTTTAGTCTTGTCTCCTTCTGGAACTCCAATTAACCATATTGGACCATTTGATACATTCCACAGTTCTCTTGTTAATTTTCCTTTACTTTTTTCCTCTCTGGTCCTCAGACTGGATAGTTTCTGTTGACCTGTCTTCAGAGATTATTGAGTTTTGCTCTGCCATCTCCTATTAATCTATTCTTATGACCGTCCAGTGATTTAATTTCAGTTTTTTTATCTTTTCAGTTCTAGACATATAATTTGATCGTTTTTTATAATTTCCATTTCTCTGCTGAGATTCCCAAACTATTCACTCATTAAAATCATATTCTCCTTTCATTATTTGAATATATTTTCCTTTAATTCTTTGAACTTACTTATAATGGCTACTTTACATTTTCTGTCTGCTAAATCCAACGTCTGGGCCATCATCTCTCATGGTCAACTTCTCTTGATTGTGTTTATTTCTGGACTTTGGGTCACATTTCCCTTCTTTGCTATTCTAGTTATTTTTTTAGTATATATTGGACATTGTGAATGATATGCTGCAGAGACTCCAAATTCTGCTATCATCTTCTAAAGAACGTTGAATTTTGTTCTAGTAGGTAGTTTATGACTAATCACTTTGAATGTGTGTAGGCTTGGTCTTATACACTTTGTCAGGCATAATCTGTAAAAACACCAAGATATTTGCCAACCCCCTCTAATTCAGTGGAATTCAACCTCCATATTCTGTCTCCCCTAAGTATCTCATTAGGGCTTGATTTTAGGCATTTTTAAGGCAGATCTAGAGTAGGCTTTGGTCTTGGACATGTTCTTACCCCTCCTCAATAGTACTGGGGTATGAAGGTTTGTTGTTCCATCCCAACAGCTTACGACTTTTTGGTTTGCATAAGATAGGGCAGCAGGGAAACAGGCAGTGTTTCAGCCACAGCTGATCAGCGCCTGTGTGTAAACACCACCCAAGGGAGCTCTCTCTGGTCTTTTGTCCTGTCCCCATCTTTCTCATGAGCACCCAGGGGAGACTCATGTAGAATATAAGTGTATGCAAACTCCACTTGTGTCTAGGACTCCCAGTTATTTTAAATTGATATGCAAAGCCAAAATCAACTTTTAGGAATTCATGAAAATATTAGCTGATTTCTTTTTACCCACTTGGATGGTGGCCACCCCTTCCTCCTATACTCCTCCAAAGGTAAAACAGTATGTGTGTCTCATGTCTTCTTAGTTGCCTTGCAACCTCAACTCTCTGTTGGATTCATGAAAAGTTATGTCTTTTTAGGTTGTCTGGGCTTGTTGTTGTTGTTTTCAGATTGGGAGCAATGTTATCGTGCAGCTTTCTACCTCCTAGGTAGAAGTGGAAGACCTCAATAATCATCTCTTACAGAGAGTAAAAATAATACTAACCATAAAAAAGACTGATAAATTGAACTACATTAAAATCAGATACTTATTTTCACTGAAAACATCGTTAATAGAGTGAAACATCAAGCCATGGAGAAGAAAAAGAAACAACCAACTTACATAACAGACAAAAGACTTGTATCTAGGACCTGTACTTAAAACTCCTACATGTAAACAATAAATAGATACACCCAATAGAGAAAAAGGCAAAAGACTTGAGCAGATACTTCACAAAAGACGATAGCCAGATGGCCAACCAATATATTAAAATGTACTTAATCATATTAGTCGTCAATGAAATGAAAATGAAGACTAAAATACGATTCTACAATACCACCATCAGAATGGCTAAAGTTAAAAAGATGGATCATACTAAGTGTTGACAAGAATATGGAGCAATAGGAACTCTATACATTGCTGGTAAAAGTATAAACTGATATAATCATTTTGAAGGCATTTTGGCATTTTCTACTAAAGCTGAACAGCTGCATATCATCTAACCCAGAAATGCCACTCCTAGGCACATACTCAACAGAAATGCATTGCACATGTGCATCAAGAGACACGTATAATATATATACTAACAACATTATTCATAATAGCCCCTAACTAGAAACAATACCACACACAAAAACAAACACACACATACATATACAGGACATACATTAATAAACATAAATGAACCATAGTAACCACAATATCATGGATGAAGCTTATAAACATTTGATTGAGTGAAAAACTAAAACTCAAAACAAATACCCCAAAACAGGCAAAACTAAACTGTTGTACTGTAAGTCAGAAACATGGTTACATTTGGGAAGGAGAGTAGGTTTAATAACTGGGAGACGGCATGAGGGAGGCTTCTGTGATTGTGGCAATGTCCTACTTTTTGAACTCATGGTGGGTACATTGTTTTGTCATAATTTATTGAATTGTATATTTATACTTTATGTAATTCTGTGTTACACTTCACAGTATAAAATGCTACAGTACCACGCACATATCTCAGTTGGGCACTATTATAATTGTACCATCATCCCAGGGATAAAAGATAAAATCATCCCTAAAGTAAAACTTTTGCCTAATATTTGATTTTCCAAAGGTTTATTTAATTAGGGGTTTTGAGTAAATTTTACACTAAACTCAACACTCATGGTTTTGTTTTTTTTTGTTTTTTTGTTTTTTTTTTTGAGACAGAGTCTCACTCTGTTGCCCAGGCTAGAGTGAGTGCCGTGGCATCAGCCTAGCTCACAGCAACCTCAAACTCCTGAGCTCAAGCAATCCTCCTGTCTCAGCCTCCCGAGTAGCTGGGACTACAGGCATGCGCCACCATGCCCGGCTAATTTTTTTTCTATATATATTTTTAGCTGTCCATATAATTTCTTTCTATTTTTAGTAGAGATGGGGTCTCGCTCTTGCTCAGGCTGGTCTCGAACTCCTGAGCTCAAACGATCCGCCCACCTCGGCCTCCCAGAGTGCTAGGATTACAGGCGTGAGCCACCGCGCCCGGCCAACACTCATGGTTTTATTATACAACAGCATGATGCTACCTTTTTGAATAAATGGTTTTTGTATTAAAATGTCCTCAAATGGAAAGCATTTCCAATTGTAAAACTTTTACCAATTTACCTTTATATCTCTGAAGCTGTTTTGAATGAGGGCTGACAGTGCCATCTTGCAAGGCATCACCTGCCCTGTAACTTATTTTAGCCAGAGATGGCTTCAAGCCATTTTTTTTAACTTAATAAAATAAAGAAGACAGGTGACTTTTTTCTTCCTGGCTTTCTCAGTCTGCCCTGTTTGATAGGGAAGAAAACAAATTGTGTGGGAAAAAAATAGATGACCAGTTTTAATGCTCATGGTAAATTATAATAACACTTTAGTCTTTATTGTTTGCAATTCATTTGGAACTTAAAATGTTGTAATTAATAGCTTTTTACCCCAAAATATCTTCATATATTTGTTTTCTCTTGTCAGAGCACAATATTTACTTGTTAAATGAAAGCTTAATTATTAACATATGGTTTAATTTTATACTCACAAGGTATCTATTTTCAAGAACAAAGTTTTTGTTTTTTCATAAAGTCCAGTCCTCTATCCATGACTTTTTTTAAAGCTCATTTAATATGCTTACATCTCAGAGTTTAAAAATCACACTGTGTCACTCAGCTTTCTATGATACTGCAAAGATTGGTCTCCACAGGCTATAGGGACACATGGAGGACGGGGAGAGGAACAAAATGTACAACAGCATGTGGTTGTTCAGGCAATGAGTCAGGAATCTACTGTTTATCTGAACACTTCTGTAACATTATTCCACATCTTTACACTGATAATCTCCTATGACCATTCATGTGAGTGAGCAGGAAGGAATCCCTAGAGACAGGCCCCCCTCTCTCCTCCCAGCTGGCTGCACTCGGGTGTCTAAGGGGCACGTAGTTCACACGTCAACAATGGAACGAAGAGACTTGACCCTGGAGCAGCTGGGCAGTCGGGGGGCCCTCTCACTCCCCCAGTGCTGCCGGGACTCAGTCCAGCCAAGTATGAGGATCTTCTGGGATGCAGAGCAGAAAGCACACGTCCAGACAGGAGGCTACACATCCTTGGCACAGCACAGCAAGCTCCCAGTTTTTGTTCTGGCACATGAATTGTGAGCCATATTTAAATATGAATGACGTTCCACATGAATGCCCCACGTACAGTGAGGAAAAGACAAGAGATACTTTGGGTCAGAACTGACTCCTGGTGAAGCAGGTAGAAGCTAAAAGCATGAAAGCCCCAGGCTGGTTGTTTGTCGGTCAGCACACTCCCTTCTGTCTCCCTGTCCTCACCCAGGGTCCAAAAG
This sequence comes from Eulemur rufifrons, assembly GCF_041146395.1. Classification (NCBI taxonomy): domain Eukaryota; kingdom Metazoa; phylum Chordata; class Mammalia; order Primates; family Lemuridae; genus Eulemur; species Eulemur rufifrons. The sequence continues at coordinate 121,803,411 of NC_090989.1, forward strand.
AGCAAACACTCAGAACAGCCAGTGCTGGGTATTCTCCAACTGAGGCTTGACCCCCTGGCCACAGAGAGGCCCTTCAGGAAGGGTGGCCCTGAGGAGAGCCAGAGCCTCTGGCTTGGTGTGCAGCAGTGACAGAAACCTGCCTCTTGGGTGAGGGCTTCACAGTCCAGGGCAGAGCAAATTCACACACTCTCTTTCAGATTGAAGCCTTAATTTATATGGTGTGAAACAGCTGCCTCTGGAGGAGAAAGAAATGTTTCTAGCTCTTTCTTAACCTTACCATCCTACTACCATTGTGGTAGGCTAACCCATGGCCCCTAAGGATACGACACATTAGAATCCTGGAACCTGTGAATGTTACTTAATATGGCAAAGACTTTGCAGATGTAATTAAGTTTAGGATCTTAAAATGGGAAGATTATCCTGGATTAGCTGGGTGGGCCCTGGATACAATCACAAGTGTCCTTTCAAGAGAAAAAAAAAAGCAGAGGGAGATTAGACATGCACACCCAGAGGAGAAGGGGAGGTGACGACGGAGGCAGAGACTGGAGTGCTGTGGCCACAGACCAGGAACACCAACAGCCACCAGACTCTGGAAGAGGCGGGGAGCAGCTCGCCCCTAGAGCCTCCAGAGGGCGCGGGGGCCTGCTGATACCTCAATCCCAGCCCAGTGATCGCTAATTTTGGACTTCTGGCCTCCACAACTGTGAGAGAATAAATTTCGGTTTTAAACCACCAAGTTTGCCACAGCAGCCATAGGAAATTAATATACCACCTTGCAGCCAGAGTATATCCTCACTGATAGGGTTTTGAAAATCCTGGATCTTAGCCTAACTGGCCTGCAGGTGGGCATTTCCTTTCCATATACCATTTAGAGATTACAAAGCAAAATCAGCCCCCCACTAGCTCTGAGCTGGCAGGGGAGTTTGCTGTGCTCCCGGCACCACCGGATAAAGCCCGGGCGGAAGGTTGGGCAGCCTGTCCCACCTCTGCCTAGTTGGATCTGAATCGTGACTCTTTAACTGTCATAAAATATTTTGTTTTATTTTAAAATGTCTGCTATAAATTCTTTTTTTTTTTTTTTTTTTTTTTTGAGACAGAGTCTTGCTTTGTTGCCCGAGCTAGAGTGAGTGCTGTGGCATCAGCCTAGCTCACAGCAACCTCAAACTCCTGGGCTCAAGCAATCCTCCTGCCTCAGCCTCCCGGGTAGCTGGGACTACAGGCATGCACCACATGCCCAACTAATTTTTTCTATATATATTTTAGTTGGCCAGATAATTTCTTTCTATTTTTTTAGTAGAGACGGGGGTCTCACTCTTGCTCAGGCTGGTCTCGAACTCCTGACTTTGAGTGATCCACCCGCCTTGGCCTCCCAGAGTGCTAGGATTACAGGCATGAGCCACCGCATCCGGCCATTTCTTACAAAAATTGTTTTGAAGGAGGAAAACTTACCCTTAAATTTCTTGTTCACCAAAGACTCCACTTAGTTTATAAACTCTCAGATTAATGATAACAAGACCAGAGGGGAAATAGCCAGGGATTACTTATCACGTGGCTGGTGAACAAATTCAATTTCCTATCACAAATATTTCCAACTCTAGGCTAGTAGTCACAATTTTCTATAACAAGCATCTTAATAACTACACTTCTTTTCCCTGACAAATCATACAAAATGAAACAAGCATTGTAGTTTCCATGGCCTTGAGATGAAGGGTTACATTCCATAGAGAATTAACAATAAAGCCTAGAGTTAAAGTGTAGAAGGTTACAAGAGCACTCCTGCAAATAAACTACTTATAATTATGATAACAACACTAGAATAAGCAGAGAATTAATTTTTTTAAGTTTTCTCTTTCAAGCAAAGAAAAATCAGTATTTGTAAAAAGAATGCTTGGATTGAAACTTCAGATTACAGTTCTGAAGAGAGTGTTTACTAAATATTTTCTCTATTAATCACATAAGTAAACTTTTATATTTTATTGTCTATAGAAATATATTGTGTTGTACTTTGGAAATACGTACTGTTTAGCAAGAAGAATTTTAATAGTCTTCTAATAAAATGTACTTTTTATAGTTTCATTCCCAACTGTCATCAGAGTAAAAGCAAATATTTTTTTCTGCAAAAAAAAAAGAATGCATGGTTATTATAAATTATTCAAGCACTGCACAGAGATTAAAAAATTCAAATGCCACTGCTCATAAATAATGAGCATTTACATTAGCAGAGTATCATTCTAGACATCTTTTTGTGCATATGTTCCAGAAAGGCTAAATAGGTATATTGATATATTTTTATAAATATGTAATTTTTATATATGCTATTTGTAATACATTATTGCATTTAATTTCATTTGTGTTTAAAACTTGAAAAAGAAGCTAAAGAAAATCAGAAAGAATTATAAAATTTCACACTACTAATGTTTATTCACCTCAAGACAGTTTTTTAAAAATATCCTTCTATAATTTCAAAAAGATATTTTGGTGGAAAAAGCATTGAGATTAGAGTATTTGTTTTATATACCATTCTTCAATTTAGGCATTATTGTTTATGACTCCCTGCTATGGAAGATGAGAACATTAGATGCAAAGCCATCCTTCCTTCTCTTCTATCCTCACATATTGTGATATTAATATTTTTTTACATAAATAGTATTTATATTTTATTTTGTAACTAAAACTTATAAAATGTTTTATATTATTATTTCATAGTTAAATGTTTCCAAGTCTTACCACTTGACATTTGACCACAGCTCTCCACTCCTGAAATCTTTATTTTAATTACAGAAATTTAACTTCACATAAGACCTTCACCACTCTCTGCTAATGATATTTATTCTTTGATGTTTTCATTTGCAGAAATACTTATTTTCAACAATATTTTCCCTTTAAAATTTTCACTGTAACTTGTGACCTTTTTTCTTAAATATTTAAATTTTTCCCAAGACTTAGAGAAATTAAAAGATGTTTCCAATGTCACTCACAGCAGCTAGTGTGCAAAGTCAGGATGCAAATACAGGTCTAATTTCAGAGCTCATTCTATTATCTATCCATTATCTCCTGCCAGCACTCAGTTACACACTTGCTCATTATCCATCATCCTCACCTGTCTAGCTTTGTATCTATCCATCTGTCACACCCTTCCATCCATCAGACATCCAGCTATCTACTTCTTTATTTCTCCATTCACACATATATGATGCAAACTTACATACACTTACATGTATCCATTAATCTATCCAGATATGTCACCTATTCCATCTATCAATCCACCCATCATCCTTCTATTCACCTATCTATCCATTTATCTACATTCATCCACTCCAACATCCATCTACCTTCTCCCCACTCATACATGTGTGCACAGATACATCCACTCATCCAGACATTCATCTATCCATCTATCCACCCACCAACTCATCCATTCACAAATCACTCCATGCTATCTCCCATCCATCATTTATCCTTTCTATTAATTCATCTATTCATCCAACCAGTTCATCAATTTATTTGATAACCCTGAAACCCAGATCTTCCATAGAATAGGGAATGGTCTTTTATGACTCTTCTGATCTCATTCAATTTCCCAGCTATCAAGAGAAGACCACAGCATTCCATAAGCATGATAAGGAGGTCTGTGAACTCACAGACATCCTAACTGTCTCTTAGCCAAATAAAAATTCTTGCAACAGAGAGGGTGGATTTTATGGAATCCTATTAAACATTGGGCCTTCTGTTAAATAATCTCCCCAATAATTAAATCTTCTAATCTTAAATAACCAATCCCCTCTTTATTGAAGATTACAGCAACGATTACAATGTCTACCCTATGAGGCAAAAACTTTGCCCATATTTGGACTCCTTTAGACCTCCTTCCTTCATTGGTCTGATGCCTTCACTGGGGGCATAACTTTCCATCAATCCACCTACTACTCAGGTCTTTGGCCAACCAGCCAGCATGAAATGTGACATGCCGAACTGCATATAGTTATACATCTACTTTCCCACCTCCACTCTAGGATAAGCAGCCTGGAAGCACCACTTCAACGGACCTCAGTAACAACTGGAGGTGATAAAAGCGCAGTTTCTCACCCAGATGAGTGGTTCACAGCTAGAATTAACAGATCAAGGCTATTCATGAAAAATACAAGTCAAAACAAGGAAAGAGCATAGAAATAAATATGAATTTTAAAAATTCTCTCACAGAGTGAATTGCAAAGTAGGGATAAGGAAACTGTAATTAAACCCAGAGTTGAAGGAGGAAAGGAGAAAGCGGAACAAGGATGAAGAAGAGGAGAATAGCAATAAGAATGAGAAAGATTTCAAGGAGCAAAAGAAAGGAGGAGAAAGAGGGATACAGTATCTCACAAAGTAGTGAACTAACCCTGTCTTCTGTTTGTCTCCCAAAAATCCAATGATAGAGAAATTATGGAAGTAAGATAGAGGAACCATATAAAACCTGTGACTGACCCCTGGGGAGACTAAGGCCGGGTGAACCAATGTGAACAATTTGCAGTCTGATATAGGAGTGGCAGGTACAGATGTAGGAGGATAGGATGGTGGAGGGATTTTAAGTTCTGCTCAGTCCTCTCTCCCATATTTCCTAGGGAAGGTCATTGGTGGCCTCCGACATTGTGAGAAAGAAATCAGCAGCAAGAGCTCAAGCGGCTCAGAATTCCAGGGTAATATCAGAGCCAAGCTAGATTGAGATTCTGATAAAAAACAAATGCAGGCTGACCAGCATCCCAGGACTTTTATTCTTCCATCCTATTCTCCTCCAAACCCTCGAGCACGAGGGATGGCCCTCTCTTTTTTTTATTTTTTTATTTTTTTGAGACAGAGTTTCACTGTGTTGCCCAGGCTAAAGCGCTGTGGTGTCAGCCTAGCTTACAGCAACCTCAAACTCCTGGGCTCAAGCGATCCTTCTGCCTCAGCCTCCCGAGTAGCTGGGACTACAGGCATGTACCACCATGCCCGGCTAATTTTTTCTATATATATTTTTAATTGTCCATATAATTTCTTTCTATTTTTAGTAGAGACGGGGTCTTCCTCTTGCTCAGGCTGGTCTTGAACTCCTGAGTTCAAACAATCCACCCGCCTCAGCCTCCCAGAGTGCTAGGATTACAGGCGTGAGCCACCGCACCCTGCCCGATGGATGGCCCTCTCAAGGACAGTGGATGACTTCCTCATGGACGGTGGCTGATCATTCTAAAGATTTTGTCTTCTCTCAGTGCTGCTTTTTTCAAAAAATTTAAAGAGGAATCCCTAACTGGAAAAGTTTCTCTGTGAAATGAAAGCAAAAGGAATGTTGAACTGCGGCCCTGCAATACCTGAGGCTCTCCAGCCTGGGGCGCATGCCCACTGCTCTCTCCATGCTCACCAGGAGGGACAGAAACAGCGGCCGGACCTCCACCACACCCCTTATCCATTATCAGACTGGAAAGCTGATCATCACAAGAGAACATGACCTCACAAACCAACATCAGTAGAGCTGAGGAGGGAAACCACTAGAAAAGCTATACAAAAACTGAATACAACGTATACCATAGACAGATCCACCATGGGAAATAAGCACAATAAATATTACAAATATATTCAAAGATATAAGCGGGAATGTTAGTTAAATGAAGAAGGAAAAAGAAGCTATAAAAGAGAACCCTATGTATGCTTCTTCTAATAGAAGAATAGGTAATTCATTCAGGACATCAAGAAAAACTAAGCACAGTTTTAAAAAAATATATTCTTGAAGACACTGAAGAGATAACGAGGTAGTAAAGAAGTAGCGGGTCTAGAAACACCTTGAAAAAAAATCGGAACCCAGAAAGATGAACTCAACATTTGCTTTACTTCTACCTTGGAAGTATTTATTAATTCTGGAAGAGTCAGTTGAGAGCCTGGCAGTGTTTGAGATGGTCCCACAGTAATGGGGTAAATAGTCAGAATCCAGGACTTATCTAGGGAAATAGACTGGTGGTGGGATGAGAACCAAAAGAACTGCAGCATGGTAATAAGATTGGACTGCAGATAGATCAGTTCTCACAAAGACTGCAGCCTCAAATCAGCTCAGTCTCTGAAATTGGATTAAAGAAATACCAGTTTGCTAGAATTCCCTAATGCTTGGCATAAACAAATGTAAATCCTCCCTAGAGAAGAACAACATCTTCCTAGGCCTCAGGTTATTTCTACACCAGCAGTTTTTCAAATACAATCTCCATCGTGCCATAAAAATAATCAGACACTTGAGGAGACAGGACAATACAAATGAAAAGGAGGATAAAAAACACCCGGAAAATAAAAACCCAAAACCAATCCTCAAAAGAAACAGACCAATAAAGATTCCAGAGAGTGAGGATATTGGATACATACTTTAAAATAATACTTGCTAAATTCAATACAATTAAAAAAAAAATAAGTTGGAAATTTTCTGAGGGAAGACAAAACCATTAAAAAAAGATATATTTTTAAAAGAATATAGCAGATTTGAAAAATAAATATACAGACATTCAAGACCTTAAAATACAATAATTAGGATGAATTTTTAAAAGAATAAACACAGTTAAAGAAAACAATTAGTAAACTGGAAGATTAACAAGAAGAAAATATCCATAATGAAGCATAAAATGACAAAAGAATGGAAGATATGAAATATGTGGAGTACAGTAAGAAGGTCTAACATATCTGTAATTGTAGTTGCAGAAAGAGAAAAGGGAGAAAATGGGGAGGAGGAAATATTTAAAAAGATAATGGCTGAGAATTTTCCAAAACTGATGAATTTTCCAAAACAGATTCAATAAACTCTGAGAACTCTGATCAGGGAAACTAAAGAAAAGAACACCAGCCTGAGCAAGAGCTAGACCCCATCTCTACTAAAAATAGAAAGAAATTATCTGGCCAACTAAAATATATATATATAGAAAAAATTAGCCGGGCATGGTGGCGCATGCCTGTAGTCCCAGCTACTCGGGAGGCTGAGGCAGAAGGATTGCTTGAGCCCAAGAGTTTGAGGTTGCTGTGAGCTAGGCTGACGCCATGGCACTCACTCTAGCCCGGGCAACAGAGTGAGACTCTGTCTCAAAAAAAAAAAAAAAAAAAAAGACACTCAAGCACACTAAATTTCTGAAAAAAAGACATTTTGTATTTGCCTGAAAACCAAGGCAAAGAGAAAATCTTATAGCAGTCAGACATAAAAGACAGATTCCCCCTTCAAGAGCAGCAGTTAGACTAAATGCTGGTTTTTCAACAGAAACAATGGAAGTCAGAAAACAATGGAATATTTACAAAATGTTGAAAGAAAATAACTGCAACCTAAAACCTCATGCACAGCAAAAATCTTTCAAGAATGAAGACAAAACAAAGACATTTTTTAAAAACTGAGAAAATTCATCACTGGTACCTCCACAGAAATACTTAAGTACCTCCTCAGACCAAAAGAAAATGACTCCAGAAGAAAAATGGAGATGCTGGCAAGAGTGTAGAACAACAAATTGGTAAATAAATAAGTAAACCTATATGACTATTGATTCTACAGAATGACATAATGTGAGCCAAATATGCAATTTTACATTTTAGTAGCTACATTTAAAAGAATAAAATGAAACAGAAAAATTAATTTTAATAAAATATTTTATTTAACCCAATATAGCCAAAGTACTATGATATCAACACACAATAAATATATGAAAAATTACTAATGAGATATTTTACAATTTTTTCATATTAAGTCTTGGAAATCCAGTGTATAGTTTAAATTTATAGTGCATTTCAATTTTGATGTTATACTTTGTAGATAAAATATAAAATTTGTAGATAAAAGAGTAGGTTCATATATTTAAGTTGTTTCAAATATACATTAAAATATTTTAATAACTGAATTTAATACTAAAATTTTTTCCTTCAATATTATAATTTTCCTTTAATATTTGCATCTGTACTGACAAAACTGTTCATCTTTTGCAGAAGAATTAGTTTGACTTTGAAGCAAAAGTCTATTGGTTTGAAAATTACATCTGTCTAAGTTAAGTAAATTCAATAACCTTGTGTCAACTCAGTATTATTAATATCACATCAAAGGGGCATTACATAAATTGAAAAGCGATTCTAAGTTTATTAACAAAGTATTCTTCAAACGTTTCTTATAGTTTTTGCAGCCAGTTTACATAATGGTGACAGTTATAATTAAAATCTTCTGCATATTGATTCACTTTAGAAAAATGTGTCAAATCATTATTATTGATTTGTACATATTATAAAAAGCACTTTCAAAATAAATTCTTGTACCTATCTAGTAGCTAGGCCATAAATAAGCTTTTTTATTGTCTTGCCATTTCAAATTTAGATGTTATTCACATGCAATGTAATACCAGTAAGAAAACTTAAGTCCCACTGACATTTTCACCTTTAATTATTAAATATTTGACCAATATTTGTTTTATTTCAAAAAATAATCTCAAAATATTAATCTCTAGTTTTAAACTTCCAATAAGTCTGGATTCTTTACTTAACATTGCTGGAGCACCTTGCTTCATGATAGAAACTAATTTTATTCATATCTTGCTGAAATTATTTTTTGACAGATGTAAAATATTCAAAATATTCCTGCCATAAATTCAGTTCAATCTCTTAGGCCACAAACTGATGATATTAGCATATTTATTTGATGATAGGATTAGCATCATGGCATTTTAAGCGGATATTGCAACACTTAAGCTCACTGCAATAGCAACAGGAGGTGGCTACAAAATTATTACAATAGTACAGTATTACAACAATTAATTTTATGCAGTTATTACTAATACTGCATCTTTACATTTGTCTCGACTGCAAATGCCACCATGTATGATATGTGTTTGTGTGCATGAGTTTTGATAAATTTTAACTTTTTACAATAGATTTGCATACATTTTATGGCAATAAACAATAAACTAGTCTGTATATATATTACGCATTCATGACATACCTAATTTTTCTTAATTTTTTCATTTCTAGGCTATGAATTTCATCTGTGAGTTTTTTTAAATTATAGCAAATCTCTAAAAATTTTCCAATATATTTATTGAAAAAAATTCACATATAAGTAAACCCACACAGTTCAAACCCATATTGTTCAAGGGTCAACTGTATACTGTTGTAAGGATCTTGAGCTATAGGTAAAGTGCTATAATATTACATGAAGGTAGGCTATGCTAAATCAAAGATGAATACGGTAAACCCAATGTAACCCCCAAAATAACACCACAAAGTGTTATTTATAGCCAATAAGCCAACAAAAGAGATAAAATAGAATCATTAAAAAATGCTCAATCCAACAGAAGGTAGAAATTGAGGAAGGAAGGAACAAAGAACAGATAAGACAAATGGGAAAAGAATAGCAATTGATAGATTTAAACCCAATCTCATCAATAACTATATTAAATGTAAATTTTCTAAACATTCTAACTGAAGGCAGAGATTATCAGTTTAGATAAAGCAAGATCCAAATATACACTGTCTTCAAGAAACACACTTTTCAGTGAAAAAATACAAATAGCTTAAAAAGTGAAAGGATGGAAAATATTCTATACCAAAACTAATAAAAAGAAACCTGGAGTGTCCATGTTTATATTAGGCAAAGTAAAATTTAAAGCAAATAATATTACAAGACATAAAAAGGGTCATTTTGTAATCACATAGGGATCAATTCATCAAGAGGACATAAAAATTCCACATGTGCATGTATCTAATACTAAAGTTTCAAAATACATGAAGCAAAAATTGATAGAACTCCAAGGAGAAACAGACAAGTCCACAATGATAACTGGTGATTTCCATATCCCTCTTTCAATAATCAATAGAAGTAGAAAATAAGTAATAATGTGTAACATTTGAACAATACAATCAACCAACTTGGTCTAATTGACATTTATATATAACACTTCACTGAACAATAGCAGAATATACAGCCTTTTCAAGCATACACAGAACATTTACCAAGATAGACCATATTGTGGGATCTAAAACAAGTCTGAATAAACTTAAAGGATATTAAGACACAAAGTTTAGTGTCTTATCACAATGAAATTAAATTAGAAGTAATACCAAACTATTTCTTGAATATCTCCAAATATTTGTAAAGTAAATACCACTGTTCTAAAAATAACCATAGATAGAAGGGTAAATCAAAATAAAAATTAGAAAATATTTCAAAATAAATTTAAATGAAAACATAACATTAAAATTGGTGGGATGCAGTTAAGTCAATATACCTGGAATTAAATTTATAGCAATAAATGCATATTACTAGAAAAGAAGAAAATTTCAAATCAATAAACCAGCTTCACTTTAAGAAAGTAGAAAAAGAAGAGCAAATTAGACCCAGAATAAAGAAAATAAAGGAAATAATAAAAATAAAAGAACAGAAATCAATGAAAAAGAAAACAATAGAGAAAACTAATAAAGCCAAATCAATAAAATCAATAAACTAGACAGAATGCTGAGGGGAAAAAAGAACAAATACACAAATTATCAACATCTGGAACAAGAGAAGTGATATCACTACAGGTTCTGCAGACATTAAAAGGATAATAAGGTAATATTACAAATATCTTATATTAGGCAAATTCCTTGAAAGACACAAACTACCAAGCTTCCCTCAAGAAAAAAAGAGATAACCTAAGAGGCCTTATATTTCTGAGAGAAATTAAATTTATACTTAAAAAACCTTCCCACAAAGAAAAGCAAGAACTAAATGACTTCATTGGTTAATCCTACCAAACGTTTGAAGAAGTAATACTAATTCTACACAAACTCTTCCGGAAAAATCAGTGAAGTCATAACACTTCTCACAAAGGACTTGTAAGCAGACTATATTAAGAATTCCCAAAACTAAACAAAAAGAAAACAACCAAAAAAGAACTGGCAAAATTTTTGAACTGAAAATCCAATCAAATAATATATATAGATGGCTAACAAACACAAAGATGCTTAATAAACACAAATAAACGCAAAGATACTTAATACCATTAGTTATTAGGGAAATGTAAATTAAAACCACAATGAGATACCACTATACTTCTATTAGAGTTGCTAAAATTTAAGAGACATGACATGATTGTATATGTTGAAAATCAGAGAAGGCCAAGATGGGAGCCAGGACTTTCACCTCCACTGGGCAATACCAAGGCCTCCCACCTGCAGTGTCATTAGAGACCATGCAAGGAAGCTGGACTCCACCACCACCCCAGTTACAAGGCTCAACAGATTTTTGACAAAGGTGCAAGAGCAATTCAATAGAGAAAATACAGCCTTTTCAACAAATGGTGCTAAAGTAACTGGACATCCATAGGCAACAACAATTAAAAAAAAAAAAACCCAAACCTCTAGCCAGGTCTTATGACTCATACAAATTTAACTCAAAATGGGCCATAAATGTAAACATAAAACACAAAGTTGTTTTTAACAACCTTTCAAAAAACACAGGAGAAAATCTTTGGGAGTTAGGGCTTAGTAAAGAGTTCTGAGGCATAACACCAAAAAGCACAGTTCATAAAAGAAAAAATCAGTACATTGGACTTCATCAAAATTAAAAACTTTTAGTTTTCAAAAGACCTTGTTAAGAGGATGAAAAGACAAGCTGCAGACTGGGAGAAAATATTTGCAAGCCTCATATCTGACAACAGACTAGTATCTAGAATATATAGAGAACTCTCAAAATTCAACAGTAAAGAAAACAAACACTCTAATAAAAAAAAATAGACCAAAGACATGAACAAACATGTCACCGAGAGGATATACAGATGGTAAATAAGCACATGAAAAGATGTTCAACATCATTAGCCATTAGGGAAATGTAAATTAAAACTGCAATGAAATATCATTATATACCTCTCAGAATGGCTTAAAAAATAAATACTGACAACACCAAATGCTGGTGAGGACGGGAAGAGACTGGATCATTCATGTAATACATTGCTGGTGGGAGTGTAAAGCTTGGTGGTTCCTTTAACAAACAAACAAAAATGCATATGACCCAGCAATTGCACTCCTGGGCATTTCTCCTAGAGAAATATAAACTTATGTTTACACAAAATCTGTACGTGAATATTCATAACAGCTTTATTTGTAATGGCCCCAAACTGGAAACAACTCACATACCTTTCAACAGGTGAATGGTTAAGCAAACTGTTGTAGACCTGTACTATGGAATACTACTCAGCAGTAAAAGGAAGCTAATTATCCATCCAAACAATAACCTGGTGACTCTCCAGAGAATTATGCTGAGTGAAAAAAGCCAATCCCAAAAGGTTTCATACTGTGAAATTCCATTTTTTAATATAAGATTCTTGAAATTAGAAATTTACTGAAATGAAGAACAGATTAGTCATTGCAGAGGTTAGGAAGGGGGTGGGGGATGGGAGGGACGTGGATGTGGCTCTAAAAGGAGAACAAGACCTGTCTTTGCCATGGTGGAAATGTTCTATATCTTGGCTGTCTTACTGTTAATATCCAGGTTGTGATAGCCTAGTATATAGTTTTGCAAGATGTTACCAGTGAGGGAAACTAGATAACGGATACAAAAGATCTGTTTTATTTCTCCTGGCTGTTTGTTAATCTACAATAATCTCAAAATAAAAAGTTTAATTTAAAAATGTGTATATAATAATAAAGGACTGAGAATAGTCAAGATCTTCTTGAAGAAAATGAAAAATAAAGGTGATAATATAGAACTCTATGACCTGACAACTACCTTTGAGAAATAGTTTGGCATAAAATTAAACATACACTTGCCTCTATTCCATGATTCATCTACTTGAAACGTAGCTTAGAAAAACTTCACAGGTGCATCAGAAGACACATAAAGAATGTGCACAGCAGCATTGTTTATAATAGCAGAAAGAAAACTGGGTGCCTTTTCCAATGTTAATTTCCTGGTTTTGCTAATCAATATGGTTATATAAGATGTTATCATTGGGGCAAGCTGGCTGAAGGATACACAGAAACTCCCTGTATTATTTTCAGCGACCTCTATGCAAGTCTAAAATTATCTAAAATTAAAAAAAAATTTAACTGGACAAAGTTTACTGGAAACCATTTAAAAATTGGGGCATACTGTGGAATACTAAACAGAAGTGAAAATGAAAGAACTGTTGCTATGTGCATCAACATATGGATCTCAGGAACGTAATGTTAAGAAAAATGCAAGTCATAGGACAGAATATACAGTTTGAGACCTTAGATAAAATTCAAAAGATGCAAAACAAAACATTGTTGAAAGGCACATCCAAATGAAATACAACTCAAAAGCCAATATTCTGGCTTTGCAAGTTGGGAAGGGAGGACAGTATACTAGTAATATTTGATTCTCCAGCTGGGTGGAGGGTAAATGGGCATTCATAGTGATAGGTTTCCTTTATAGCTAACATATATATATACATAGCACACACTCAATAGGAAGCTTTACAGAATTTTTAAAAATGTAACACAAAGATGCAGTGTGAAAAAAACTCTTCTAGTGGGGTTACCAAACTGAGGTTCACAGTGACCACAGCATGATGACCTCCAGCTTTCTCACCACCTGGAGAAAGCCTGTCTGCTCTAGGGCAGGTTAAGGACAAGATCTCAAATAAGGGGAGACAAGCAGTAACAGATGGAGAAGGAGAGAGACTTGGAACAGAGCAGACTTGGAGTTTCTGAGGCTCTCATTCCCACAGCATGATGACCTCATTCTGAAAGCAACACCAGTACCTGCTCCAGCTACAGTGAGCCAGCCCAGTGGTTGGAGTTGAGTCTTTGTCATTTGTACTGGAAATCCTGACAGAGTCCCCCCAGGTATCCTAGCCCATAGTCAGTCCAGATAAGTCTGATAAGCACGTGGGCGACTTAGAAGAGGTGTCCAGAGGGACCCGTGCCCCAGCCCTCCTGCCTCCACCACCATACCACTTTGTGTGTGAAGGACCAGATGACCAGGGGAGATACAGGAGTCGCCTAGGGCTTACCTAAAAGATTTCTGTCACACCTCAGTTGCTTTGTTTTGCCATCGATGATTTCCTCAGGATGAGAGGATCTGGGAAGACACCACCAGATGTTAGGAGAAGGTACAGGTTCGAGGAGTGTTGCCTGGCTGGGTGCCTTGACCAGTAGCTCCCTGACCCTCCTGTGGAAGGACCACTCATACAGGCAGGAAGGGCTGTGGCTTGGGAGTCTCCTCTCCTTCCAGAGCTTCCTTCAGCCCCATGCTGGATGTGGTCTCCTGAGAGAGCAAGAACCCCAGAGCAGAAGTGAGTGGGTGTCTGGAGGGTTACCCTGAGCCTGATGCCAGGCACAGTGGGGCAGATATGCCAGGGAGATGATCTACAACTTCTGGGGTTCTGAACCAAAGGCAACCTTGAGAACAGAATACTTTTTTTGATTTTGGTTCCAGATGTTCATTCAAATATTCAACAACTATTTCTTAAACTCTGAGCTAGGTCCTTGGTGTCCATAGTGGAGCCTCAACTATTTATTGCTTTCATGGAACCTGTGGTCAGGTTTTTAACAAACAATGGAAGAGAGACTCTAGGTGAGTACACCAGGGAGACAGCCCAAGCAAGCCCTGCAAGTCAAAAGAGGGTAAAAAATGTCCCCTAGAAACCTGGAGATAAAACTTGTGTCTCACTCCTGTCTCTGTAACAGTGTGTTCACAGACATGTGGATTATAACCCCAAATAAATGTTCACTGAACAGCCCCAAATGAACCAGACCACGTGGTGGCAGGACTGAAAGGGGCAGCTTTGTGAAACCTTGATTAACCAGGATGACTTAGCGTAAGGCTCTCCTGGGAGCGTTCCTCGTGCTTGGCATTTGCTCTTTGCTCTCACTCACAATGTATTCCATATGCCTCAATGGGCCAGGCTATACAGAGTCGAATGGGAGGTCTCCAGCGTGTCCTCTGGGAGTTCATTGTCTAGATACACATAATTGCCAGGGCAAGGAGTGGCGTTGACAGCCTAGCGACTCCAGGATCAAAAAACGCAAGGCGTGGTCCTGGACAGCCACACTGGCATTCAGGGCGTCAGGACTCCTTCTCTCCCATGGGGTACGTTAGGATTTAGCATTAAATGATCAATAAGAGCAGTTTGTCTGAGGTAGGCGCGCCCTACGTTGGCAGCTCCTCTCGCTGGTCAGCTCTGCGGGGGCACCCACGGACCCCAGAGAAGCTGCCTGGATAAAGGGTCTGGGCCTAGGACGAGACGGTGGGCTAGAGACCACACGGGGCGACAGTCGAGCCCCGTTTGAGCCAGGTGCACCAGGTATGCGCGTCTGCCCACTCCGAGACGCCTCACCACACCCTGGCTCTCCCCCTACCTCCTTCCTCCCTTTCCGCCCCCGTCGGACTACTGCACTGTGCATCGGTGGAGGAAAGGTGGAGGTGGAGGAAAGGACTGGCATCTAGGTTTAAAAGACCAGAAATAAATGTCCTCTGACAATTTCTCGTCATTTTTCTGGGTTCAAAACAGGGATAGAGTGGGGAAGAGAGACATAGTGAAATAGCGACGGCCCGATCCCGGAGGCTCTCAGAGGCATAGCGTGGCGGTTCTCTCCTGCCCGGGTGTGGGCTCGGGGTGGGCGGGCGGACGCCCCCCAGCCCCGCAGCACCGCGGGCCCCGCATGACATCAGAGGCTGGGGAGCGCGCAGAGCGCAGGCGCCGGCGGAGGACGGAGGCGGGAGGGGGCCGACTGGCGCGGCTCTGGAGAGCGCTCCTCCGCCCCGCGCGCAGTCCCTGCGCCCCGCTCCGCCAGCGCCGCGCCTCGGGCGTCCAGAGCGTGCCCCTCTCACCGCAGCCGACGCCGCCCGCGGCAGCCCAGCCCCAGCCTTCCTCCTCCTCCACCTCCTCCTCCGCTGCTGCTGGACACGCAGCCGCAGGCCGGGGCCGGGACGCAGCTGGGGAGTCAGGGACGCGCGCAGCCAGCCCTTCCCCCTCCGGCTCCCGCACCGCCGGCCGCCTCTCCTCGCCCTCCTCCTCTCCCCTCCCTGCTCCTTCGCTTCTTCCTCCTCCTTCTCTCCCGGCCCCGGCTGCCAGCACCATGTCCGCAGGGGGAGATTTTGGGAATCCACTGAGAAAATTCAAGTTGGTGTTCCTGGGGGAGCAGAGCGGTAAGTACCTGGCTTATTCTCTTGGCTTGGCGCCGAGTCAGCCCCCGCCGCCCAATCACCCACGCCATTGGGACCCCCGGCCCTGGCTCGGAAAGGCCCCTCCGTGCCCGGGTGGAGGAGAGGGATGGGGATGAGGAGGTCGGGGCGGCTCGGGCGGGGCCGGGCTGGGGAGGGGCCAAGGGTAAGGACGGTGGAGGCGCTGGCGCCAGGAGTCGGGGTGAGGGTGGGATCTGGGTGGGGGGCTGCGGTGCGGGTGCAGGTGCGGCGCGGCAGGGAGGCCGGAGGGCGGCGGCTCGCTCCGCGGCGCCGGCTGAGGCGTGAAAGCGCCGGGCTCGCTGGCTAGCTCGCACTGCGGCACCGGCTGCGGGCGACCGCGCAGGTGGCTGGGTGCAGGCGGGGGTGGGGGAACGACGGGTGCCCCTCTTGGAAGAACGAGGTGGGGCTGGGGTCTGGCCTGCCCCCACCCCACTGCACTGGAGGGGTTCCCTGCGGACCCTGCCAGGAACCATGCGAAAGGGCACATCCAGGCCCTGGAACAGACGGCCGCGGGGGTATAGACCGACACCTGTCTCTTCTCGAAAGAGCAGTGCAGAAAGAGCGGTGCAGCCTGTGGGGAAACAGGACGCCTACCTCCCCTGGCTTACGTCCGACTGGGCGCAGAAGGTTCTAGACCTGCTGTCCTTCGCCGGAGCATGTTAGCCTTCTTGGTGTTCAGGGGTCTGGGGGATGACAGCGAGAGGTACCCTAATTCGAAGCGATTTGGGGGATGGTACAGGGGCACCTTACACCAAGAGGCTGTGAAACCTAGCTATGGGCAGAGAAAGGCCCAGGCGACACGCCCTGCCTGGCTTCCCAGCGCCCTTCTTGGGAGCATGGGCGGATTCTTCCCACCCCCACCTCCCAGCTCACCGCCCTTCTTGGGGGAGGGGAGGTCACTGTGGCAGCTGGCCAGAGCCAGGGAAGGGGGAGAGGAACAGCTTCTTTGCTGCCCAGCAGCCTCCCCAGGAAAACATCTCTGACACCCCAGATTGAAGAGCTGCGCCCCCTCTACCACCTGTAGCAAAGAGTGGCTTTGAGAGCATCCCTCCAGAGGCCTCTCCCACGGGGCGCAGGGAGACAAGCTGGGCCCTGGTCAGCTCTGCTCTGGGAGAAGGCATCCCTGGAGAGCAGGACCCCCGGCTCTGGCTCTGCAGACCAGTCCTGTTCACCTGGGTTGGTGCCTGTCTGACAAGGAAGGCCTAGAGAAAGGCAACTGTGGGAGGACCTGGTAGGCCAGGAATAGTGCTACTGTGATGAGTGTACATGAGGATTATGGTGGTCACGTGGCCGGCTCCTGTTTGCTCATGCTCATCACCTGAGATGGATAGAAGGTGGTTGCCAGGCCCAAACATGGAGATGAGTTTGGGGGCCATGCTGAGCATTTCAGAACAAGATCAACTCAGCCAGCCAGCCTATATTCTAGACTCTGATTTTTTATTATTCGATCCGAGTTTTACAGAGCTGACTCTTCCCTGTGTCTGGAAGGGATTTTGGTGGTCTTCACAACCCAGAGTTGGTCTGACCTAGCCTGGAGCCCTGGGAGAGAACCTATAGGGATCAGGCAGTCTGGGAGTTGAATTTTTTGCTCTGTTGCCTTCAGCAAAATTGGAGGCCTCTCTGTGACTTACTTTTTGTCTCTGAAAAATGGTTGCTCGAAGACAGTTGTCTTATTCCTTCATGTTTCCCTAGTGCCTCTCAAAGTGCCTGGACCCCCATAGGTTCTCAACAAACATTTGTTTATTCTAAGTCTAGAGAAGCTGCAGAAAGGGCCAGGGATTTGATAAGAAAATGTCTCTGGTGAGTTTGAGTGAAAACTCTGGTCTCCCTCAGAATCCCTGATGGGCTGAGGTCCCTGGTGAGCCCTGAAAACCCCCCTTGCTCCTAAAATCACAGAAGTGAGAGCTGAAGCCTAAGAAATTACCCCTCCACCTAGCCCTCATTGGGATGGGAAGTCTGAGCCCCAGGCAAAGGGGAGGGCCTGCCCAGAGTCCCCTTCTGGGGCTGCAGTCCACACCTCCTGTTCCCAGTCCACTATTTTTCACTATCATGTCATTGGAAAATAATATGACCTTGAATTGGGGAAGCCAAGAATTGGGGAGCCTCCCTGAGAGGGGGTGAGGGTTGCCACTGTCTGACCAGGCTTACGGCTGGGTCTGGTGACCTGATATGGTAGGAATGCTAGGCTATTTGGTCAGGGGCAGGGTTGTGGGCCCTTGGAAATTAGACAGGCACTGCCATCAGTGAGACTGGCTCCTGGCCACCCTGGTCCCTACTGGCAGGGAGCCCTAAGGCCCTGAAAAACCTCTTTCATTTTGTGGTGTGGTTATTGGGTTGTTTACCTTAGGATTTACAAAGCTTACGAGGTCCCAGAGTTAGGTAGGAGGGCTGTTCATCTCTAAGCCTGGTGGGATGGGGAATTGCCACCAGAGCCACTTCTTCCACCTTGCCTGCACGCAGTTTTGCATCTGGTGGTCCTCTGTACCAGCCTCCACTGCAGCCTGTGTGGTAGAGGGAGCATCCTGAGGTCTGGCCCTCACTCCCACCTTGGCTTTCTCTTCCTATAGGACCTCAGAGGTCCCTTACCTTTTGTATATGGGGGACTTGGGCCAGCTGAGCTTGGCAGAGCCTTCTGGAGCAGCATGGGCTTGTCTGTATGCTCTAAGAGAGGTTAGGAGAAGGAGTGTAGGGATGTGGTTTTCTCTTGTTTCCACTGCCTGGCATAGTGGTGGCATCTCTCTAGGCCAGTGGGCAAGGGCAGCTGGATTCCAAAGAGGAGTGGCATGCATGGAGCAGGGTGAAGAGCACTTCTTGGGACAGGTAATCCCAGGTGGGCATCAGGCTGTCAAAGATACCAGGTAACTGGTTTGAATGGGAAGCCCTTGAGGAGCCACTCTAGAGAGAATACCTCCTGCTGACGGGAGACCACCCCCTCCTAGTAGCAGAGTGACTATTGTCCTCTGGCCTGTGGAATATAAGCTGGCCAGTAGTGTCAGCCTGGCACAGGGTGCGATTGTGGGGAGGGTGCTATGGACCCAGGGTGAGGGATTTCCTTGTGGCAGGGAGGCTGTGCAACCCTGCTGGTGCCAGATGGCTCTCTTGGCCTACTGGGCATGTCCTTGTGTGGATTGGGGAACATGTGGGTGTCATACACCAGTCCCACCAGGCATTTGATGACATCCAGAGAAGACAGGCAGGAGCAGGTGTCTGAAAAAGGAGAGTGGGCCTGCGGGACACACGTCTTCCTCCTAAGCTCTAATGGCATCCTGTGGGCTTTGAGGCTTCACTCAGCCATCTCAGTATGTGTGATGGGAAGGGAGGGTCAGGGATGTGTCTGCTGCACTCTGGCTTCTTCTGATCTCCCCTTCTCTGAGACTCCACCAGTGGATGCAGGAAGATTGACTAGACACAAAGAAAGCTCTGTCTGTTTTCCTTGGCTGAGGCCAGCAGGCCAGCTTCTCCCTCTGACCAGCCACCTCCCTGCCCTGCCCCTAGCAATTGTGCTGCAGGAGGTGCTGTCCACATTAAACATGATCTGAATAGCATTTCCCGGAGCTAGCTGTGCAATGCAGTGACCCTGCAGGCAGCTGTCCTTTGGTTGTTTAGTCATTTGTTCATTCATCCCTTCCTATCCCCATTTTTCTCCCTCCCTTCCTCCCTCCATCATCTGTTTATTCATTTACTTTTTGAGTGTGTCCCTGCCCTCATGGATCCTATAGTCCACTGGGAGCACAGACATTTGTGGATATAATTACAGTACAGGTCTATGAGAGGCATGACAAGGGAGGAACAGCAGCTGTCAGAGCCTTTATCAGGGGCATCTGACCCGCCTTTGGGGGCTGGTGTGAGAGGTGGCTTCCGTAGGCTTCAGAGGAGATGCTTCTATGGGCAACAGGCAACTACTCATCTTTAGGCTGCATGCAGGGAGTAGGTCTTGGAAGGAGCCACTGTCTCCAGAGAACCTAGTCTGTTCTTCTTCCCCACTGTGTGGAAAGCGTGTGGGGTGGAGCTGCAGGAGGACAAGAGTGACTCTCAGTGTTGGTTTCCTGGTGCTGAGTAGGGGCTGTCCCCACACTTTCATCCCATTCCTCTCCGGTTAAGGGCTAAGGAGTGTTCAGGGGCACCCACTGCCTGGAAGGCCTTTTCCTCTGCCCACGGCCTGGCCCGGCCTGCCCCCTGCCCTCCCCCTGGCCACACCACTGCCCTCCTGCAAGGAGCCCTTCGCTGGCCTGGTGGTTATGCCTGCAGCCCTTCCGAGAAGCTTCCTTCTCCCCACCAACTCCCAGGCCCCCTTGCTCTTCTGTTCCCAGCTCCACAGCAGCCCACCTGGCCAGGCACCATGGCATAGCTTCGTTTTTTTCTGAGCATTTCTTAAAAACAATCACATGCTGCCCCATGACCTCTTTTCTGTTGTCTCTGTTAACTAAGGATTTTAAAATGTTCATTACTTTTTCAGATACAAAAACCGTAACTGAATTTTAAGCACCTTCAGAGGACTATGTCTTAGTCACCATTTTACCCCTCCCCACCTCCATGTGCTTATTAAATTTCTTGATTTGAAAATGATGAGATTATCTTGGCTGTGTGAGATGTGCTGTTGGCCCATAGGTAGATTAAAAGTGAAGGGGGTCGAAGTGGCTTTGAAATAGGCTTTCGTCATCCTGACACCTGCTGTTTAATCAAGGCAGATTTTTACCAGCAACACTTAAGAATCAGAGGATTGGATCATTTAGCCTGGGTCATGCTGGACTCGAAGTTCATCTCAAAGAACTGGAAGTTCTTGGGTTACCCCCCCCAGTCTCTGAAGAAATACAGGAAAGTAGCCAGGCCACCAGAGATAGGGAGAGGCGCACTAGATCTTGGGTAAACCCCCAAGGTGCTTTGTGCCATGGTGTCTTGTTCTTGTTTTTTCTCCTCCTGGTTCTTCTCCCTTCCTCAGCAGCTGGCGTGAGAAGGGGGGCCCCTTTGTGGATGCTGAGTATAGACCCAAAACATTTGCTTTTTTGTTTAAAGGTGAGTGTTAGTGAGAGAGAGTCAGACAGACTCCAAGATGAGAATTAACCTGTACTTGGTATAAGAGGAAAGTGGCACCTTCAATTCTGATGATAGATAACAAGAGAACTTGCTAGCAGACAAAAAAGAAACTGTTAGAATATGTTCTGGCTGTGCAGATACAATAGTAATTACCATCTTTTGCATGATCTGATTATTGTTATTTGCAGCCCCCAAATTATAATTAATCACATTAAAATAGAACAAAATAACCTCATTGTCCTTTTATTCCTCACTATATCCCTAAAATTAGGCCATGAATATTTATTCTTGTAGGTGTTGCCCCCGACATTGCAGACTTGCCCGGGGCAGGCCCGAGGGTGGCACCATCTGTGTCCCATGCAGACTGCAGAGTCTGCCTGTCCTTCCCACCCCGTTGAATGAATGAACCATTGAGTGTGCAGGGCTGTCTTGTCTCAGTGTAAATAATTTAGGGAAGTTGCTGGACAGAACCACTGGGAAAGGTGAGAGAAGGTTAGGTAAAACAGCAAAACTCATAAACATCAGGGATGACTACTGGGCAGACTGCTGTCTGTCATCCTTTTCCATCCCTCACTGCTGAGAACAGAAGCTGGGGAAGCTCTGGTGGAGGTTGCCAGGGAGAAGTACCAGACACGCCCTGTGACGGGCAGCTTTTGTTAGGGCCAAAAAGACAGGCTGGGGGTGGGGGAATGGGGCTCCAGGCTGGGCCTGGGGACTTGAAGCCCTGAGGGGACTTGGAATGGCACGCCAGTCTTTGTTTCCTGGAACAAGAGGAGAAAAGGACGAAGGTTCAAAACTCCTAAGGAGGCTCTTTACTATGTCTTCGGGTTTATATTTCAAATTTTTTTTTCATCATTCCCATAATTTTTGCCCTAAACTGAGATCTTTTTAAAAAGTAAATCTTGACTGCTATGAATACTTTATCATTTTAGTGGAAATGATAGATTTATTTTTAGTAGAAAAAGTTATTTATTCTGATCTCTTGCTAACCAGGCCAGTGGGAGCCCAGGTGACTGGACCACGTGTTCTGGGCTAGGTTCTACCTGTCCCCAGGAGCTGACATATCCAAGGGACAGGCCCAAGTCCTGGAGAAAGCAGATCATACCTTGCTCCTGAGGGCAGAACAGAGCCTTTAAAGCAAAGGTTAGGAAATATATAAAAAGAACAGCCGTCTGTGTCCTTCCTTAAGTTAACCTCAGATGGCATTTATTGAATAGCTCCCACGCCCCAGGCTTCACACTGTCGGAGGGTGCTTTGTGTCCTCCCAGCCCCACTGTGATGGCTGCGGGATCACCTCCATGTTCCTGGCCACGAGGCAGAGGCTTGGAGAGCTGGCCCTGCCGAAGGACTGGCTGTTAGTGTGGCAGAGTTAGGATTCAGAACCAGGAACACAAGGAACTGCTGGGCTTCCTGCCTCAAAAGAAGGCCCAAGACTGGGGAGGAGGAGACAGAAGAACACTGAGGTCTGACAGACATGAGGTCTGCCCTAGATGCCTCTCAGGGAATGTCGGTGCCAAGCTCTTGCTGAAGAGGATCCCGCAGATCCCAGCACTGTCTGTGCTAGCGAGGGGTGTTGGGACCCTGCAGGGAGGAGGGCAATGGGTGCTTTTGGAGGAAGCAGGGACTCAGTGGGGAGT
Organism: Eulemur rufifrons; assembly: GCF_041146395.1. Taxonomy (NCBI): domain Eukaryota; kingdom Metazoa; phylum Chordata; class Mammalia; order Primates; family Lemuridae; genus Eulemur; species Eulemur rufifrons. Next base: position 121,826,220 of record NC_090989.1, read on the forward strand.
CCAGTGAGGCTGGCTTTGCACAGCAGGCCCTGTGTTCTTGGAATGAACTGCATATTTGGGGTGGTTTGAAGAGAGTTGACAGGGCGTATGGGGGCAGCTGAATACTGCCCACTGCCATGGAGGAGCACCACTGCCCAGGTTCTAGCTGAGGACTCATGACTGCCCGGAGGAGAACCAATCAAGCTAAATGGCTGGTACCCACCTGGGGGTGGGGGAGGCAGGTAACCCTTCTGGCCACATCCCGCCACCTCCCAGGCCTGGAGATGTTGGGCCCTGGAGACCCTGATTCTGCCACTGGCTGGCTGTGTGCCGGACAAGCCCAGCCATCTCTGGCTTTCTCCATGTGTCTCCTCAAGGCTGCTGGACTGGGCGACCCCTTGGGCCAACAGAGCTCTAACTCTGCTTCTGTAATTCAGTTCCAGTTGCAAGTATGATGCCAAGCCAGTAACACTCCCAGCCTGAAGACAAGCAGGCTGCTGGCCAGAGGGGCTGCAGGAATAGGGTGTGGGGTCAGGGGTTCTGCTGTTTCTCCCAGAGCTGTCTGGGGTCCCACGTGCAGGATCCTTTCCAGGCTGCTACCTCCTCTCCTGGGAGGCATTCCTGGCCTCCCTGTGGTCCTGCCTGGTGTGCCCCCAGGGCACTCTGGCTCCCCTCTCCTGAGGTTGTGCTTGGCTCTGGTTGCCAGGCAACAGGGAAGGGGCTTTCCTGCACTTCCTGCTGCCAGGAAGTGTTTCTTCCACACAGAGACGACCTGTGAGGAGAACAGCAGAGCAGGTGACACCTCCCAGGTGCTCTTAGCCCAAGATACTTCCTTCTGCAGCCAGGTGGGCCAGGTAAGCAGGGAGAGCAGGGAAAGGGCCGGAGCCAAGAGGGGTATGCAGTGTCCCCAGCAGACCAAGCAGGGCTTAAAGACCTGGCCCCAGCTCCCACTCCCACCCTATCAACACATCGGTCCTCCGGCATCCCGGGCTTCCATCTCAGCCCACCCCCTGTTCCCTGGATGGTATTGGGATGCAGCGGGACCACTTGTGCTCATTTTCCAGTAAGGTGATCATTACCTTGTTGGAGTTCCACAAAGATCAAATGCATCAGTACATGGCACATGATAGAAGCTTAAGTGATAGGTAATTTTGTTAGCAAAATAGTGACAGCAACCCCCATCCCCTTCTTCCTTGTAGATGGTGAGGGAAAGAGAAGTACAGTGCGAGGTTTTAAGAATCATTGATTTCTGTGTAGTGAGATACAGGGTTCACATCCTCATGATTCAACAGGAAGAGCTGTTTATCCCATTTTGTAGATAAAGAAAGTGAGGCTTTGAGAGGTGAAGGCTTTGACACAGATGGCAGGACCCAGAAGCAGTCACTGCTGAGCTGGGCAGAATGCCCAGGTCTCTGGCTCCCTGGCTGGCATTATCCCCCACTCTCCATCCCTGCTCAGAGGCAGGCTGGCAGGAAGGGGGACAGACTCACTCTGCCCGCTCCTCCGGGGCCACTAAAACTGCTCATAGGAAGAGCACCTCATCTTCACAGCTATGTTAGTTCCCTGAAGGAGCACAGCCCAGATGGACTGCAGGGGCAGAGATTTTGTGTGTTGTGATTGTATGCCTTCAGGCATGTGAAATGTTCAGAGCAGTAGTTGGCCCAAGGTAAGCAGGCAACAAATCTGAGTCAGTGTTCATGTGAATATTATGTACACAAGCAAGACTGTGGGCGTGGTCTGCTTGGGGGAGTCAGGGAAAGGGGAGTCAGAGGAGGTTTTGCACAGTGAACAGAAATTCACCAGCAGACAAGGGGAGGCACCCAGGGCAGAGGGCCCGGCCATGTCCAGGCAGTGAAGGGATTGGGGCTTCCAGGGAATCAGGTATGGTTCAAGGTGGCTGGATCCTGGTGCAGGTGGGGAGAGTGTGGGGGAAGAGGTTGAGCCTGGAGAAGTCAGCAGGGTCAGGCCCTGGAGGGGTGTGGTTGCCACCCAGAAGGGGTCATGGCAGAATGTGGTCCGATTGGAGGCAGGAGATCCAGGTGGCTGAACTAGATCAGGCCAGGAACATTCAGAGGATGGAATGTATAGAGAGGGTGTGTAAGCCTAAGCTTCCTTTTGGCTCTGAAGCTCTGTTCCACTGGAGATATATATTTTCTTTATTCTTTCCCTGTAGAGGGAGGCCTCAGGAACAATGAAGGATTGTAGGGGAGGAACTTTTTTCCTCTGCAAGGCCACACTGTACTCAGATGTACCAAAACCAGCTACCTTAAGCTCCTCTGTCCATCCTAACTCTACAGTGCCCTGGGTTCTCTGACTTCTCTGACACTCCAGGGGTGTTCTGCAAGACTGCTGGCAGTCCCTCCAGACTCTCCCCCTCTGCCACCTGCTCAGGCTTGATCTGGTATATAAAGAAAAGCTGATCATTGGCTGTGTGACCCTCCCATTCTCTGTCATTGGCTGTGTGAGCCCCGCCCTGTCCTCTCTCATTGGCTGTGTGAGCCCCCCATCCTCTATCATTGGCTGTGTGAGCCTCCCATCCTGTCATTGGCTGTGTAAACTGCCCCCTCATCCTGTCATTGACTGTGTGAGCCCCCTGTACTCTGTCATTGGCTATATGAGCCCTCCCCTACCCCTGCCCCCCTGCTCTGTCATTGGCTGTATGAGCCCTCCTGGCCCTCTTATGTAGCCTCCTATCACTCCCTCCCTCACTGGACTCCTCTTCCAGTGGACACTCCCTTCCTTTGCTTGCTTGGATGACTTCCCCTACTCCTCTCTGCTGGCTTTCATCTCCCCAGCAAGCTCCAGAGGCCCTGAGGAGAGCAGCATTGTATAGGGGAGTGCTCACTTCCATGCCTCGGAGACAGAAACTCAATCCAGGGTGCCATTTTGATCCCACCCCGAACCCAGAGGAAGCAGCCCATTCAGGTCAGTTGGTGCAGGCCTTTGCCCATGGGTCAGCTCATGAGCTGCTCTCAAGGTCTGAACCCACACCCTCCAAAGGCCTGGTGACCTGGGCTCCCTGCTCTTCCTGTCTTCTTCACAGGCAGTGCCCTTTGAGGTTACTGAGCACCAGCCGGGTATTCCTTTGCCAGTATAGCTGGTGGGTGGAGAGAACCCTAATTAGCATCAAGAGTGACTGTGGGGCCAGGCGCGGTGGCTCATGTCTGTAATCCTAGCTCTCTGGGAGGCCGAGGTGGGAGGATCTCTTGAGCTCAGGAGTTCGAGAACAGCCTGAGCAAGAGCAAGACTCGGTCTTTACTAAAAACAGAAAGAAATTAGCTGGACAACTAAAAATATATAGAAAAAATTAGCTGGGCATGGTGGCACATGCCTGTAGTCCCAGCTACTCAGGAGGTTGAGGCAGAAGGATCACTTAAGCCCAGGAGTCTAAAGTTGCTGTGAGCTAGGCTGACGCCATGGCACTCTAGCGCAGGCAACAGAGCGAGACTCTATCTCAAAAAAAAAGAGGGACTATGGTATTTTTCAATTACCACCCTTGGCCCCTTTGAGCAATACCAGATTAATTGTCTATGAGAGCAGAGTGGGCGAGAAGAGCTGCCCTCTCAGCTCTTAGCAGAGGTGTCTTCCTGCCTGGAGTTGCTGGCCAGAGAAAAACTGGCCAGGAAGTAGGCCCTGAGCTGCTCGGTTCAGCTTTGACCTGTTCTAGTGCCCTCTGTTTTTCCCATTGCCCCCGAGCATGGTTCAGGATTGGAGAGCTGCACTGTGGCCTGCACACCAGAGACAGGGCCTTAGAGGCAAGGAAAACCTTGCCCTCTGGGCGTGGTTGTACTCATTTTGAGAGAGGAAGAGAAAATGTTCTGTCCTGACCCTGTCAATGAGTGGAGAGTGATCATCGCAGGATGGAACAGAGTGAGGGAGGCATTTAGAACATATGTTTCTTTCCCCTGCCCAAAGAGGGAGAGGGCTAGGAAGGACCAACAGGGGAAGCAAGAGGTGTGGGGTAGGAGAGACCTGGGAAGTACTGAGACAGAGGAGGAAGATGTGCACAGATGCTCTGCCTCCCGCCAGACAAACAGACCTGGGCATGCCACTGTCACAGGGCTTGTGGCCTCATACAAGGACCTTAGGAGCCAGAGTGGCCTGAGCTCTAGGAGGGATGCTGTCCAGCCTAGAGTTCTGACCAAACCGAATTAAAGGTTGCAGGTTCCCATGGAGCTGAGCACAGGATGATGTGCCCAGTTCCGTATTTGTGTTGGAGGGCAGGCTGAGGAGCTCCAGCCCAGCATAGCAGGAAGAGTGAGAGAAGGGCTCTTACCTTGCCTTGGGCGTTGAGGGAGTGTGTTCTTCAGCTCACTGCCTGGGGCTGCCAGTGCTGGTTTTGAGGAGCAGACTGAGTTTTGTCTCCCCCTCCCCATGGCTGCTGGCTGTACCCCACTGTGACCCTGCAGTTCCAAGACTGTCTCTGGACTGCTGTGCAGAGTTGGGTCTTGGGGCCAGGAGATCTTTGTTTTGTTAAGCTTTTCTCCAAGTAGAGAACACACCTCCAAGAAGTGTTTGTTTTTAGGGGAGAAACCACTCCCAAATTATTTTTAGGATATTAACAGATCCTACCTGTAGCACCAGGATCTGGAAACTCCTGATTCTGATTCATTAAGTACCCCCTTCCCTCCCCAGCATTCAGCCCAAACACTGCAGGCTGCTACCCAGATTAGAATGTGAACTGCAGGCTGGAAAAGATGCCCAGCCAGCCCACGGACCCTGGTTCCCTCCACCTGCATCAGAAGAGGGCAGAACTCCGATGTTGGGCCAGAAGACCTCCGCTCCTCTCTTGCTTTGGTCATGTAGCCAAAGGACCACTCTTAGCTGGAGCTGTGTCTGGACAGCAGTGTCTGCTCGTCCGTCCCCCTCAGCCTGGGGGAGGACAGGGTGTGACATGGGAGAACTGGGTGGAGCAGCAGCAAATTCTCATGAAGTAGACACAGCAGGGTCAGCCCCTGCCCACCCATTGCCTCTGCCCAGGCCAGCAGAGAAAGTCCCAGTCTTAAGGCAGCGACCTGGGAGGTTTTGTTCCAGGTGATCAGCCCAGTTCTCCACACTAAGAGAGAAGGCAGAGGCAGAGTGAGGAGTGAAGGTGGCATCTCTTAGGAAACCATGGCTGTGAGATGGTGTGACATATATAGTCTAAGGTGACCCCAGGTGAGTCACACCCTTGCCTAGGTCCCTCCCCTGAGTACAGATGGAGCTTGTGACTTGCTTCTAGCCAGTATAGTATGGCAAAGGTGACAGGGTGCCTCTCCTTCACTTAGGTTACATTGTGTGGCAAAGGTGGTGGGATAGTCACTCCTATGATCATGTTTCTTTAGGAGACTCCTCTTGCTGGCCTTGAAGTAGGCTGCCATGCTGGGAGAGAGCCTCAGCAAGGGACCATGGGTGGCCTGTAGGAAATAAGAGCAGTCCCGGGCAGGCAGCCAGCGAGAAAATGGGACCTCAGTCCTGCAGCTCTCAAATATTAAGGAACCAAATTCTGTCAGCAACCACATACCCTCGGAAGAGGACCCCAAGCTCCAGAAAGAATTGGAGCCCAGCTGATACTTTGATTATAGCCTTGTGAACCCCTGAGCAGTGGACCCAATCCAGTTGTACTCATCTCCCTGACCCACGGAAACTGTGAGATAATAAATATGTATTGTTTTAACCCACTAAACTGGCAGTATTTTTTATACAGATACAGATGGGGTGAAGATTTTAGAGGGAGGAGATACCTTAGAGATGCCCCCATTTTGCAGACAAGGAGTTGGAGTTTCCAGGAAGGGCTGTGACCTGCCCCAGGTTAAGTGGCTGGGCAGGTCCAACCCGAGAAGTACCCACTGGGGGTCAGGCCCTGGTTCTTACCTGCTATTGTTCTTTCTTTGTGTGGCCCCGAACAAACCCTTCTGCTTCCTCAGCCTCAGATTTTTCCTCTGTTACATGTAGGTCTGGACCATTAGGCCCTTCTTGCCATGACTTGGTATTCTGAGGCCGCTGCCATCTGTGATCCTTACAGAAGCTGGGCTTCAGGGCCTAGTGTGGTTTACTCTCTGCTGCTCCTTGGCACCTCCCATGTTATGTATTTCCACTGGGGCTTCATGAGGCGGGGGTCTGTCGGTAAGTCTCATGGGCTCAGATTAGTGGCAGGAGTTAAGAAGAGCAGCCTCTGAGGTCAGGCTCTTGGCTGTGCACTGAAAGAGATAGCATCTGGCCATGATCCTGGTGCTATGTGATCTGGGAAAGTGGCCCCTCTTCTCTGCCTTCACATCTCATCTGACAAGATCAGCTCCAGAGTCCTCTATGGCTCACACCATCTGGGGTGCTGCTTTTGAGAAAGGCTCCTTAGGGACCTACAGCTTGCAGGACAGGGACAGGATAAGCCTGACTGCCATCTCCTTGTCCTGGTGCCTAGGCATCCAAGACTAGGGGACAGACCTGGACATTGACCGAGTTCCCCTTGCTCTCTCTCCTGGCCTGGCCCTCTGGCCACCCCAATGCCTGACCAGCAGTTGTCTCTGGCCCATAGAGACTGGACATGCAGTGTTCCTTCCTGCCTGCCAGGTGGTCCTGTACCCACTCCCAGGCCCAGGATTCTTGGAATCTAGAGTGCATTTTTCACTGCAGAGTCAATGGTTCTCGTCTCTGAACCTCACTGGAAAGGCTGTCCCTACTCCCAAATGAATCCTGAGCAGGTGACATTGAGTCTATCCAGAGGGCAGGAGGAAGGTTCTTTCTGTTGATTGAATAGTTAGGTCTAGAAGTTCACTATCCTTCCTGTGCTCTTCTCAGTAGCTGGCTTTAGAGGGTCAGAGGCTGGGCATGTTCCCCTCTCCTCCTTGGCAAAGCAGCAAGGTGAGCAGCAGTGAGCAGGCTTCATGAGGTTGTATGCAAGGACAGGAAGAGAAGCTGGGGTCTGCAGAAGTGCTGGGACTGTTCGCTATGCTCATGGAGACCACAGGACCTCCAGCGTTAGCCAGCCAGCACCACCACTGCCCAGCCCAGGGGTTCCTCTGAGAAGGGGGTGCGCATCTGCAGTGATGCACTGCCCACATCAGCCTATGGTCTGAAGGCTTCCTTCTACCTGCCTGAGCAAGTGTAGTCTCATGGCCAGGCCATGGCTGTGCCCCCGTGGATGGAGGCTGTGGGTCCATGAGCCTTTTCCTGGCACAGGCCCTCTGACTGACCTCAGCTGACAACCTGGGAGATCCAAGCTGTGCTCTCAACACCCTGCCCACCCATTCTCACTACCCCAGCCGTCTGTCCCTATTACTGAAGCTTTTGTCATCACCACCGCCAGCACTCAGCCTTAGGAAGAAAAGGGTGAGCATGTACACTACTTTGCCAAACTCCATGTTAGTTGGATGTGCCAAGACTTCCTGTCGGTTAAATAAGCTATTGAATTGCGTTAACACCACCCTTGTGAAAAGGTCAGCTAGTAGTGAGAATTTGGCTTCCTCCTCCTCTACAACATACATATACTCACTATGAATTAATTCTTCACAGCACCCATGTGACTGCTCACATACATGGATATGATTGGCAGAGTTGGGCCTGAGCCTCAAACCAGTTGAAAGGTGGTACCTTCTGTCCATCCAGTCTACTTCTCCAGGAAGCTATGGCAGAGCATCACTGTGTGTGCTATGGAGAGGATGAGGGCTCCTGTTGTCTGAGCTGTGGGAGGAGGGTGGCTAGCACTCAAAGCTCACTGGTGCAGGTGCTGTTCTTGGGTCCTGGCGGGGCGACCCTACACCTTTTTGAAGGTGCCAAGAATGTTTGGGAAGACCCAGTGAGGCAGAGGCAGTTCGGACTGTGGGTGGTCTGACCATGGTTTAGAGGAGCTCTGCAGCCCACACACGCCATGTGGTCAGATCTCAGGTGGTTTTCAAGAAACCCTGAAGGGCCAGGCGCGATGGCTCACGCCTGTAATCCTAGCACTCTGGGAGGCCGAGGCGGGTGGATCGCTCGAGGTCAGGAGTTCGAGACCAGCCTGAGCAAGAGTGAGACCTCGTCTCTACTAAAAATAGAAAGAAATTATCTGGCCAACTAAAACTATATATGTAGAAAAAAAATTAGCTGGGCATGGTGGTGCATGCCTGTAGTCCCAGCTAGTTTGGGAGGCTGAGGCGGTAGGATCGCTTAAGCCCAGGAGTTTGAGGTTGCTGTGAGCTAGTCTGATGCCATGGCACTCTAGCCCGGGCAACAAAGCAAGACTCTGTCTCAAAAAAAAAGAAACCCTGAAGAAGGTGTGTTGACTCTGAGTCCTCACAGCTAAGACACTGGGGTAACTAAAGAGTTCATCATTCCTTTGTATAGATCCACATTTCCACTTGGTATCATGTCACTTACTCTTGAAGGATTTTAACATTTCTTATTGTGAAGGTCTGTTGCTGCTGAATTCTGTCAGCTTTTGTATGTTTGAAAAAGTCTGTATTTCACTTTTCTTTTTTAAACATCTTGTTCCTGGATATAGAATTCTGGGTTAGCAGTCTTTCTCTGAAGTAGGTTAGAGGAGCAAAAATAAAAAAAGAAAGAAATTTTAAGAAACAGAATTTAAAAATGAGTACAAAAAAAGAGACAAAAAAGAATAATAATAAAAAAAGAATTCTAGGTTAACAGGTTTTTTTCAGTGCCTTACAGATATTGCTCCATTGTTTTCTCGTGTGCATTGTTCCTCAGGAGAAATTCTCTGTCCTCTTTATCTTTATTTCTCCATACATAGTGTATCTTTTTTCTCTGACTACTTCTGTGATTTTATCACTGGCTCTGTGCAATTTGATTATGATGTGCCTTGGTGTAGTTTCCTTTATGTTTCCTGTGCTTGGGGTTCATTGAACTTTTTGGATCTGTGGCTTTGTAATTTTCCTCAAATTTGGAGTATTTTCAGCCATTATTTCTTCAAATATTTTTTCTGTCTTTGCCTCCCCCTTCATCTTTCAAAGACTCCAGTTACACATTTTAGACCACTTGACATTATCCCACAGGCCACTGGTGTTCCAATTATTTATTTTTATTCTTTTTTTTTCCCCACTGTCTTTCATTCTAGATTGTTTTTTATCACTGTTGTCACATTCATTGATCTTTTTTTCTGCAACATCTAATCTGTCTAATCATCTCAAACATTGCAGTTGTCACCTCTGGAATTTTGATTTGTGTCTTTTAAAAATATATTGCACATCTCTATTTAACTTCTTGAACATATGGAATAGAGTTATAGCTTTTTCTTAGTGTCTTTATCCGTTAATTCTAACATCTTTGTCTGTTGGAGTTGGTTTCCACTGATTGTTTTCTGGATCTATTTTCTTGCTTTTTTGCACATCTGATAATTTTTTTTATTGGATGCCAGACATTGCGATTTTTGCCATGTTGCGTACTGGATAGTTTTTGTATTCCTATGAATATTCTTAAGATTTGTTAGCTGGGGCCAGAGCAGTGCTCAGTGTATGGCTGATCATGGCCCACTGTGAGGCACAGCACTTCTGAGTCCTCACCGCAGTGTCCCATGCGTGATGAGGCTCTCCACTCTGGCTGGTGGGAACAGGCATTGTCTCCAGCCTTGTGTGGATGCCAAGCACTGCGTGGGGTTCCCCCAGCCACAGGTAGTTTCCTCATACATATTTGTTGATCACTGCTCAACTGAAGATTTGAGAGGGACCCTTTGCAGATCTCTACATTTCTCTCTCTTCTTATCTCCCTCCTCTCTGGTGTTCTATTTTCTGCTTTGTTTTCTTTGGACTCTCAGCTCCATCTCCTCAGCCTAGGGCGTCCACTAGGTTCTACCTGGGTCCACACTCTCTGTGCTGTGGCCTGAAATTTTCTTAAGGAAGTCATCTGTGGAGCCACCTCATTTGTTTCATATCTCTCAGGGGTCATCACTGCCTGATATCCATTGTGTCTTAGAAATTGTTATTTCATATATTTTTTTCTGTTTTTTGATCGCTTCAAGTGAGAGGATAAATCTGGTTGCTGTTACTCCAACTTGACCAGAAGCTAAAGTCTTGGGACCTTGGTCTTTCATGTATTCATTTGTTTGCAGGGGACACTGGTCTGAGCCCTGACTGGGAACGTTGACTTGGATGGGCAGTGTTGCGTGGTCTGGTTATCAGCCTTGATTTTCATCAGTGATATCCATCCAGTTGATTATATAAATATGTAAATTTGCTCTTTAAGTGGCAACACAATTTCTGCATTTCAGACTCTTTTTGAGAACTTTCTGCTGCTTAACTCATGAAAAGCTCAGTATTAAATAAATATATAAATAAATTTTTAAAAGCTCAGTGTTAACAATTGTTATGCTTTTATCTCATGAACACTGTGAATTTTACAATTTGGTCATGCTTCCTTTTTTTCCCTTTGACTTCCAGGGAACTTAGGAAATTTCTTAACCTGACTTCAATAACTGGGAAAGATGTTTTGAGATATATTTCTATAAATAAACTTCTCCAGCTTTCTCTTTTTAGCTTACCTAACCTTTGCCTTATATCTCTCTCTCAGAATTTGTAGTTGCAAACAAAAGATATCTATTCTCACTATTCAACTGATTTGAACAGTGAATGTATTAGAGGAATGATTAAGTAGTTTACAGAGTCCCTGGGAGGGTCAGAGACCAGGCTTGGCACAGCAGCTAAAGTCTTCCAGGACTGGTCTAGGGGAGACACAGTTCCCATGCTGGGTATTCACAGGTAGTAATGCTGAATCCCACATCATGGCTTCCCCTGAATGCGGAATCCAGAGAGAATTCTCCATCTCACCAGATTCATGTCATAGGAATCTGGTTGAGTCTTGTGTGAGCATCTGATGGAGAACCTAAGTCATGTGCCTATAAGATAGCTGTAGGGAGGCTCCTACATGAGGGAGGATGGTTTGGGACTTCCGCAAACGTGGCAGGGGTATTCAAAGGAATTGGGAGGCTATTCAACATTTTTATTGATACATAGCTACTATGTTCTGATACTATTTTAAACAATTATATTTTAAAATCTTACTTTCATGAGTCATCAAGAATCCTTTTTGGGAAAAATGGAGACAGTTTACTCAGGCAATTAAATGAGAAGAACTCTTTGTACAAAGTAGTCACATGCCAAATACAATAGCACAGCCTCTCCCTCCATGCCAGTGCACCCAATTCCCCTCTGCCTGACTTTGAAGTTGGGTTTGACTCTTGACTCCAACACTCCTTCGGGTCAGGGAGTGGGATGCACGCTGTGGGCAACGTACCCAAAGCCATTAGTCCTCACAGCAGATTTGGCTGCATTAGGTCGGGAAAGGATTGTCCCCAGTTCCCTGAGAGTCTGCTTTGGCTGGACGAGTAGAGAGAAAATTCAAGTCAGGTGTGTACTCTCTTGGACATTCCTCATGTGGGTTGGGCAGGGATGGTTTACAATGTCCTGAGAACTCACGGGGCTCTTCGGGAGGGAAGGGCTGAGGCCAAGACTAGCATGTAGGCTGGGTCTGGGGCCTTTGCACATTTAGGTGTAGGGTATATTATTATTAACTAGAGTCACCATATGCTGTACAGCAGGTCTCCAGAGCTGACTCTTCTTATAACTACAAGTTTGTACCCTTTGATCAACATTTTCCCATTTCCCTCACCTCTGACCCTGGTAACTACCCTTTTACTCTCTGTTTCTCTGAGTTCCACTTTTTAAATTTCTACTATAAGTAAGATCATATAGTATTTGTCTTTCTGTGTCTGGTAGAGTAGACCTTGCATTAAATATTCTCACCACACACATACACACATGCACACACACACAAAGGTAACTAACTATGTGAGGTGATGAATATGATAATTAGCTTGATTGTGGTAATCATTTCACAGTGTATATACTGTCCTCCATTACATAAGTGGTGTTTTTGTCAATAAGGGACCATAGATATGAAGGTGGTCCATAAGATTATAATGGAGCTGAAAAATTCCTATCACCTAGTATTTACTATGCTATACTTTTATCATTATTTTTGAGTGTACTCCTTCTACATATTGAGAAAAAGTTAACCATAAAACAGCCTCAGGCAGGTCCTTCAGGAAGTATTCCAGAAGAAGGCATTGTTATCATAGGAGATGATAGCTCCGTGTATATTATTGTCCCTGAAGACCTTCCAGGGGGACAAGATGTGGAGGCCGAAGACAGTGATACTGATCCTGACCCTGTGTAGGCCTAGGCTAGTGTGTGGGTTTGTGCCTTAGCTATTAACAAAGAAAACTTAAAAAGTAAAAAAATAAATTAATAGAAAAAAGCTTATAGAATAAGGATATAAGCCAAGTATGGTAGCATGCACTTGTAGCCTACTGTAGCTGCTCAGGAGGCTGAGACAGGAGGATCACCTGAGCCCGGGAGTTCGAGGCTGTAGTGAGCTGTGATTGCGCCACTGCACTCCAGCCTGGGTGACAGAATAAGGAGACTCTGTCTCAAGAAACAATAAAATAAAAATTAGTGAATAAGGGTATGAAGAAAGAAAATATTTTTGGTACAGCTGTATAACATTTGTGTTTTAAGCTAAGTGTTATGACAAAAGGGTCAAAAATTAAAACAAATTAAAAAGTTCATAAAGTAAAAAACTTACAGTAAGCTAAGTTTAATTTATTGAAGAAAGAAAAATATTTTAAAATGAATTTAGTGTAGCCCAAGTATACAATGTTTATAAAGTCTTCAGTAGTGTGCACTCACTGACTCACCCAGAGCAACTTCTAGTCCTGCAAGCTCCGTTTATTTTCTATGTTTTATACCATATTTTTATGGTACTTTATGTTTGGATATGTTTAGGTACACAAATCCTTAGCATTGTGCTATAGCTGCCTACAGTATTTACTGCAGCAACATGCTGTGCAGGTTTGTGGCCTGGGAACGGGAGGCTGTGCCATGTAGCTTAGGTGTGTGGTAGGCTACACCGTCATACACTCTGTGATGCTCTAATGACATCATAGAGTCGTTCGCCTTGCCTTTCTCAGAAGTTGTCCTCATTGTTAAACAACACGTGACTATATGTGTACAGTTGACCCCTGAACAACATGGGTTGAACTATATGGGTCCACCTATAGGTGGCTTTTTTTCAATAGAAGTTACACTGAGTGTGCGTACCTGTCCTGCCTGCCTTCCAGCTCCTTCACCTCTTCCTCCTCTGCCACCTCTGAGACAACAAGACCAGCTCCTCCTCTTCCTCCTTCTCTTTCTCCTCCTCTTCCTCCTCAGACATGAAGATGATGAGGATGAAGACCTTTGCACTTAATGAATAGTGAATATATTTTCTCTTCCTTATGATTTTCTTAATAATATTTTCTTTTCTCTAGCTTATTTTATTATATGAATATAGCATATAATATATGTAATATACAAAATATGTGTTAATCAAGACTGATCAATAAGTCTTCTGGTCAGCAGAAGGTTAACTGTTAGTTAAGTTTTGGGGAATTCAAAATTTACACACAGATTTTCAACTGCTCGGGATGTCAGTGCCCTTACCCTCTGTATTGTTCAAGGTTCAACTATATATATATCAAAACATCACATTGTATACCTTGAATATATGCCATTTTTGTTTGTCAGTTATACCTCAGTGAACCTGGTTGAGGAAGCTAAAAAAGAGAAAGGAAGCCAGAGAGGAAAGCAAAGATGAGGGCACTTTGCACAAGGCAGGAGAGCCGGCGTGCCCTCCCTCTGTGGCAGCCAGAGGCATTGGTTGGGCACCCGAGGGTGGGGCTTCTCCCAGCCAAGCCCTGCTGACAGCCTGTTTCCCTGGAACTTGCTTCCTTGTGCTGAAGGTGGAGCCTCTAGGAAAAGAAGCAGGAAGAGAGCCAGCGTGTTGGTATAGGAAGGGAAACTGAGGCTGAACCTTCCAGTCCCCAGCCAGTCACCATGTGGAGCCCAGCAGGCCATCGTGTCCCTGGCAACCCCAGGGCTGCCTTGAAGGTGTTCAGCAGGAACACCTGGAGGACCGGCCATCCTGGGAACACCCTGTGGGCTCTTGGATACTGGGAACACTGCCCGTCTGGAGTGTTAGGTTTCCTGGTCACAAGGGACCTTACTTTATTTTGCCTTTCCTTTGTAGACTGTTAGGCTGATGGGATTGTTTAGGACATACTCATCCTGCTCCTTCTTGCTCTGATGGGCTGGCTTCCTGAGGTCCCTGGGCTTGGAGAGAGGACAGGGAAATAGGACGCTGAGTGGGGAAGTGAGGTGGTCAGGCATGGGTCAGGAGAAAGGGCCTGGGCCAGACCAGCCTGCACCCTGTCCTGCTGACCACCTCTTCCCTCCCCTGCCTTCCATCCCTTCCTCCCCTCTGCCCTCCCCACTCCATCTTCCCTGGGTGAGGCCCAGGCGGCTGAGCGTCCTCTGGCAGAGGGAATTAACACACTTAATTAAAGTGTCCAATGAAGAGCTTTGCATATTTCTTAATTACTGTCTGAGTCTTCTGGGGAATGGTTTGAAATGGGATTTTTCACGTGTTTCCACATTTAGCCTACAGTGAGCCAGCCAGCCCCTCAGGGCTCAGGTGGAGCTGCCGAAGCTGCATGTCCTGGTCTGGGCCACTTTTCGGAGCACACAGTGGCCGGGTGGGGTGCTGGGAGCGGGGAGCCTGGCCCCCAGGTTTATCAGCCTTTCAGGAAGGATGGGGCTGGATTTTCTGTTTTATAAAAAAAGAGCCAAAGGAAACAAGACTCAGACAGATGTAGCCGGTGTCTCTACCTGTTACTGTTGTCATGGCGGGGTCTGGGGGCCATGCACCCCACAGTTAGGCCAGTAATGGGGGATTTGGTGAGCAGAGGCTGCAAGGATGGTGGAGGCTTCCTGAGGCCCCTGTACAGCAGGGATGCTGGGCCAGGGTGGCCTGGTCTCCTTCCCGGGGCAAAGGCTGAGCTCCTCTGCAGGCCCTTCCCACATTCACTCAGCAGCTTCCATTTCTGTTCTGGAAACTGAGCTGATGGCACAGCTGAGTCAGCAGGTCCATCCTAGGTGTGGGTTGCTGGACTGCACCGTGAGGAAGCCTATTTGCCTCGTCTGCCCTGAGGACCTCCTTCTGATAGCCACAGACACGCTCTCAGATGGGCCTGGCTGATGGGGGCTGTGGGCCGAGGGCGCAGAGACCCTTTCCCTGGCATGGGGACTGCTCTCCTGAAGACACAGGCATGGGAGAGGCAGGAAGCCCCCAGTGTGACCTAGAAATGTTAATGAGTTATGCCAGGCCCCAGGCCCAGCTCTGAAGATGCCAAGAGGACCAGGCAGGATCCCACTGGTTGTCCAGGAGCTCTGAGGAGCCTGTGTGGGTGGTAAACGTGGACCTGCAGCCAAGAGCAGATTGTGGGCTAAGGTTCTGGCTGGGCTCGGCGAGAGGTTGGCCGGTGGGTGGTGCACCTTCTGCCAGGTCTTGGCAAACCCTCCACAGAGTCTCCAGCTAACTTCTGTGCTTTGCCTCATGTTCTGCCCTGTTTCTGGCCCTCACAGCAGTGTCTCCACACACCCACACCCGCTGTGGAGATGACGGGGAGGAGAGGTGTCCTTCATGGAAGGTGGCGGTGTCAGAGCAGGAGTCGAGGGCCTCACAGTCCACTCAGCCTTCAGCCTGTGGCCTGGGCACAAGCCAAGCCCAGGAGTCCTCACAGGCACTGACCCCAAGGTCCTGAGTGGGTCTGGCTTCGCGTGGCAGCCGTGGGGGAAATGTCGGTACATGACTAAGCTTAGGGCACCTCAGCCCACATCACCATGGCTCTGTCCAGCCCTCCGCAGGGTGCCTTCCCTCTGCTCCCCCATCCCCACCAGTCAAGACCCAGCCCAAACAGGGGGTTGGGGGGTGACTGTGCTTCTCCCAGCAGAGAGGGGCCTTTCCTCTCTGTGGGCCTCGGAGGAGCCCTCCCACCGTGTTGCCCGGCATTTTAGGTGTTTCCGCCTCAGTCCAGCTCCGCCGCTGGACGGGGGCTGCTCAAGGGCAGATGTGCCTCTGCTTTGCCACCACGAATCCTGTGCCCAGCTCAGGTCTGGCACAGAGTGAGCCCCCAGTGGGTGTTTGCTCACCAAATAGAGAAGCTTCATTGTCCTCTGCAGCCGTGTAGAAGCCACCAGAATATACAAAAATCTGTTTACCTAGGACCCGCCGCTGAGATGGTGCCAGTGGGGGGCTGGTGGAGTGAGTGGCTGATAGCGGATGGTGCAGGGCTGGCATTCAGTGCTTCCTGCATTGGTGGGATTTTCAGGGTGTGTGGGGCTGAGCTCCTCTGGACAGATAGTGCGCAAGACCCCTGGGCCAGCAGCTCACACACGGACAAGACAGTAACTGTTTCAAGGTGATGCCAATAATGACAAATAAGCTTAGATCCCTAGCTCATGGGATTGATTATTATTAATTGATTTTTCTGAATACAGTGCCAGTGTTTGTGCTTTGGTCTGACATTTATAAAGAAGGCTTTTATGGGTGACCTGAATCTAAGGTGATTGCTTGGTATTTGTTCCTCATCCAATCTACTTGGGCTCAGGGAATGGCTCGATCATCTGCTGGTCACAAAGCCAGACGGCAGGGAGGCATTCTGGGCTCTCCTCTGGGTCTGACCACTTGCTGGGTCCTGTCCCCCTCCTCTGCTCTCTTTCTCCCCAGCCCCACTGCCTCTGCTTTCACTGAGCTCCTCCATCTCTGGCCAGACTCTTGCCTCCCATCTGGCCTTGGTTGGCCATTCTCCCAAGCAGTATAAGTTTTCTTTCTAAAGCACAGGTCTGTTGCTCTGATTACCTAGTACTGTGTAACAAACCACCCCAAAACTTAGTGGTTCAAGACAGTGAGAATATTTACATTGCTCACAAATTTGTAATTTGAGCAGGGGCATGCAGGGAAAGCCTGTCTTTGTTCCATGCGGCATTGAAGGTGGCTCGTGGGCTGTGGGCTGGAGTCATCTGAAGGCTTGCTCACTCGCAGGGCTGCTGGTTGACGCCAGCTGTTGGCTGGGGGCCTCCGTTTCTTGCTACGTGGGCATCTGCGTATGGTCTCCCTCATGTAGGCTACTTTGGGCTTCCTCACAGCATGGTTGCTGGGTTGAAGGTCGCACTTCTGAGGTGTGTGAGCGTGAGTGCTCTCCGGGCAGAGGCTGTTCTGTTCTTGCCAGCTTGGCCTTGGGAGTCACACAGTGCCATTTCTGCCCTCGTCACAGGCCCACCCGGATTCACCCCGTGACGGAGTGTCAGGGTTGCAGTGTAAGATGAGCACATGGGATAGGGAGTATTTTATGAGCCCACCACGGGAATTATGAACTGCCACATGTGTTCACACTACCTGTGAACATATGTGCGTAAGACCCTTCTGAAGCCCCCTCTGCCCTTGGGTGAGAATCTATGCTCCTTCTGGCGCCTGCCCCCACCCCGCCGTGCAGCCTGTCCACCCCTCTTTCCCTTCACAGCTGGCTCCAGAGACAGGTGTTGGTTTAAAACAACCTGACAGCCACAGGGAGCTTCCTTGAACAGTGTTTGCCACTCACCCCTCCCCTCCCATGCTGTGTCTGGCTCCGTTTTCCCTGATAAGGCTCAGACTGGGGGGCCTCCAAGTGTGTCCCCCATGGCAACTGGGCCTCTTGCTTCTTTTCCTTTTCACAAGCGTTTTATCTCCCTGCCTCTGTGTGTTTGCACACGTTGCTCCCTCTGCCTGGAATACCCTTCCGCTCACTCACACCCTTCCGGGGCCCGTGGCCACCCTACCTCCTCCTTGCAGCGGCCCTGCCTGCCCGGCCACCTACAGCCCTGTCTTTGGGGTCCACTGCTTTGCTGCCTGTCGCAGGGCAACAGAGTGGGCAACGCGTCGACTGTGGCATCACATCTGTACTCCTGTCGCTGCTCCGCCGCTCACCAGCTCTCTGACCTTGGGGATAATAACTGACTCGTTGGATCGTGATGAGTATTAAACGAGAGCCTCAATGAAGCTGCAGGTTCCTTGTCTGGTGCCGAATGGAGGCCCCGTAAGAGTTTCCTTTCCTCCTTTCTAGAGTCTCCTGGTAAATGCTCAGTAATGAATTTTCTTACCCTCATTTGGTTGAAAAAGAAAAAAAAATGCATCTCCCTGCTTAATCATGTGCGACTAAACTACCCAAAGATTACAAGAATATTGCTGAGCCGTGAGCCGAGAGAAAATAAAAAAGCTCAATAATGATTTGCCCGCTTATTTTTAATAAAATCCTGCCCGTGGAGCTGAATCTTTGTCCTCAGAAAAAGCTCCGCTTTGCTGCAGTGGTGTCTGAGAGCTGTCGTTAGAAGTGCGGCAGTGTGACCTTGAGGACAGAGCTGCGTGGGGAGCACGGCTCCCTCGGAGGCTCCAGTGGCTGTTGCAGGGCAGGGACACAGTGAGAGTCTCCTGCTCCTCCCCCGCCTGCCATCCGATGCCACTGCCCCTCAGGCCGAGAGGTAGAGCCTAGTCAGGTGACGAGTCCTGCTATCTTGTCCACCTTCATAGCTGGGAGGCTGAGACAGGGGCCAGGTGGATGGGGGGTGCAGGCTCTCCATTTGTAGGTCCCATGCCTTCCACCCAGGGCAGTTGTTGAGGGCAGGTGTGGGGTGAGAAAGGGGCTTCTGTCCTTGAGAGGGAGAGGAGCTTAGCACAGGGCAGCCCCCAACCTGTCCAGCTCCTTTATTTGATGCCATGACCCAGGTTGGGCAGAAGCGGACAAGAGGAATGCTTTTCGATAAGCTTGTCACAGGTGCAAGGAAGCTCCCCAAAGGCAGAGTGTGGAGGATGCCTTTCCCTGCAGTTCACATCCAGTAGTGTCACCCATGCTTTGCTCTGAAAGCTGGTCAGCGGTCCCCTGCAGACTGGTGGGTCCCGGGTCAGGGCACAGGCCCTGCAGTCAGAGACTTGCTCAAGGCAGGTGCTGAGATGGGACACTGACCAGAAATGAAGAGTGCAGATGTTGCCACCGGGGCTGTGGTTGCCAGGGAAGGATGTAAAGGTCTACCGGACCCATCGGGAACCATACCCAAGTACAGGGGGCTAGGTAATGTTTGGGGAAGGGGTTAGTGCATTTTTCCCAGATACAGGGGTAACAGGACTCCATTCTGACTAGCAGTGCACTTTGGAGAGGAGCATGGGCTGGTTTGGAGGGTGGGGTGCATATAGGAAAGTCATGGGGGTAGAGCACAGTGTTGCAGGAAAAGGGGAGCCGTTGGAGGGGTCTAAGCAGCAGAGCCAAGCTGACAAGTTCAGACGGAGATCTGAGCCACAGTATCCTGGCAGCTGTGACAGCAATGGGGGTGGTCTTTGGGGGCTCTGAGGCAAGGAAAAAGGCTTCAGCTCTGAGAAATGAGAAAAATGGGCCCAGGAGTCATTCCCTTTTGCAGCAAAGCAAGACTGAGTTCCCCATTCAGTTCAGGCCTCAGTTGGGGTGCTGGGCCCCAGGTGTTCAAATCCACCCACCCTCATTTCCCGAGCCCTCCTTCTGCCCCACAGGGCACCTCCAGGGTGCTTCAGTTACCAGTTTCTGACCTTCCAGAATGTATCAGGCTCCTCCCAAGTGGGGAACGGCCACTGACTTCAGCCAGTCCCAAGAGAAAGGAGCCTTGGCAGGGACTATTCACTGGAGCTTGGTGACATCCATACTGATGGCAGTAAATGACCTGGCAGAAACAGCATGACCCACAGATGCCAAGGAAGGCCTGGATAGGAGCTGAACTCCTGGTCAGACAGCCACATCTTAGCCCCGTGCAGCTCTGACCCTGGGCCAGTAGCTGCCAACTAGCTGCCCCTTGTGTAAAATGGGGATGACACAAGTACCTGCTCAGCGTTGAGGTTGAAAGGGGTGGAGCTAAGGGCTTAGCCCAGTGTTGCTGCAAGCTTCCAGGGAGCAGGTGCCACATCTCCTCTGCTTACTGCTGCCATGTAAATCCTGTGCTGGCACAGCCCCTAGCGTGTGCCTGGAACATGCTCTGTAAATACTGGGGTCACGTGTTGCTTATTATGGTTATTGTGGAAATGCTCAGAAAATACTGACACTAGCTAGGACCCTACTCCTAAAAGTTCCTCCTACATGGTCCCAGTAAGCAACTTGTTTTCCTGGGCTGTTCTCCTTCTACCTAGACCATATCCTGCTAGCCGGTAGTGATCTGCTGCCCGTGGCTGGTGTCTGGAAAAGGGACAACTTGGCATTAGAAAGCATTACAGGGATTTCTAAGTTCTCAGCTACTCCATGAACTTCCTGTTCCTTTAGTGGCTTTCCGGGATTCCACTGTCTCTCTTCTCTGCCTGCTCAGTGGCCCCAGGGAAGAACCTGTTGGAGAAGAGAATCAGTCTTCCTGCCCATCTCCCCACCCTGCTTCCTGACGCTTGCTCCTTTTCCCTGAGGTGGAAGATGCAGAGTGACACTGCCCAGGGAGGTTACCAGTGGGCCCTGGGATCCCCCTCTTCCTGAGAAGGCAGGAACTTTCCACTGCTTCTCAAAAAGGAGTTTGCTGAGATCTCCCTGACTTCATCTGCCTCTTGCTAGCTCTAGGTTGCCCCACTTTTCACTCTGTGGCCCTCTTAGCAGTTCCCAGTCAGGTCTGCCTGTGGCTTTGGGGCCTCAGAGCTGATCCTCCAGGTGCGGGAGGCGCCCCACTTCTCACCTTCATGTGAATTTTAAGGGAAATTTAAAGCAGCTGGAAGGCTCTTTGTAGCCTAATTTCTATCACAAGCTCAAAGGGCTGTTTCCAGGTAAAATTAGAAGAGATCTTGAGTGCATTATTGCTCCCCCAGAGGTATTCTTTCAGAAAGGCAGCTATTCTCACACCAGCTGGTATCCTGCAATTCAATTCTTGCACTAACCACCCAGAGTAGGCATCAGACTCTAGGCCCATTGTCCCCAGCAGGACAACCCTGCGTCAGACACCAGCCGCTAATGGGAGCCCCTGATACCTGCACTGCTGACCAAGTGGTTGCAAATCCAGGCAGTTTCCATAACCTATGCCCCATTCAATAATTCACTGGACTGTCTCACAGAATTCCAGAAAGCATTGTGCTTAGGATTGTAGTTTTATTATAAAGGCTACTTATCAGGATCAGCCAAATGAAGAGACATACAGGGTGAGGTGTGGGAGGATCCTGAATGCAGAGCATCTAGTCCCTCTCCCTGTGGAATGAGGACATATCACCCTCTCCAGCATGTCAATGTGTTCAATAACCAGGACTCCACCAGGCTCAGTGTCCAGAGTTTTTACTGGGGTCTCATAATGTAGGCATAATTGTTCAACTGATTGGCAAAATGACTGAACTCCATCTCCAGCCTCTCTTCCCTCTGCGGCAGTTGGATTGGCTCAAGGCCCTGACCCTCTAATCACATGGTTGGGCATGGCCAGCCCCATTCTGAAGCCATCTAGGGGACCACCGTGAGTCACCTCATTAGCATAAACTCAGGTATGATGGAAGGAGCTCAGGAATAACAAAAAACCTTACATTAGTCAGGAAATTCCAACGATTTAGAGACCTCCAGGAACCAGGGACAAAGATGAGTCAAATTCTTTACTATACAACAGTGTTGGTGGTATTTTTTTTTTTTTCATCCGATATCTTGGAAACTGCCTCAGCTATCTCAGTTACCTGCTACCTCCTTCCACTTTTAAGCATTTCCTATGTTCCTTGCACTTTCGTTACCTTATTTCTTACTATAGCCCTCTGAAGTCTTTGATCTCATTACAAGCATTTTAAAACAAGAAACTGAGGTCCAGAGGGTGGTGACCACCTCAAGGTGACACAGCTGAAATGTACCCCAGTAGGTTGTGAATCCAGCTAACCAATTTGGGTGAAAGTTGGGGCCTTCTGAATTTGGCCCAAACACAGTCTGTCTAGTGCTGCTTCTGGTCAGAAGATGATGGTCTTCCTTTGGCAAACGTTGGCTGTGAGGAGATGACTGCACTTGTCTGTTCCTTGGTGCACCACTGAGGCCTCAGAACTGGGAAGGGGCCTTTCCCAAGGGGCTCGTTGGGTTGCCCTGCTCCATCTGGCCAGGGACCACCCCGCACCAGGCCCAGCCCGTGATGTCCTGCCTACCAGGTGAATGGGAAAAGGCCGAATGGGGAGCCCTTCCCTGCCAGCATTACCTGCCTCATGCAGACCACAGCAGAGAAGGCTCTGAGCTGGCACAGCGGGGCAGATCCTCCACAGAGCCTCCCAGGGCCATGGCAGAGACGTGGTGGGACAGTGCAGAGAAGCGTCCATGCAGGGCCTGTCCTAATGAATGTCCCGTTACTGCCCTTCCCCTTCCCCCTAGATGGTTAGAAATGTAGCACTGGCGTTTCTGCCACGGCCAGGCCCCCAGGGAGCTGCACAGGTTAGGTCAGAAGCCAAACCCTGCAGTTTGGGAAATTAGCAGCATTTGTGGGATTCCCAAGAGACGTCTTAGTTTCTCTCAGCCATGCCAATGATTCTCAGTTGGAGGTATCACTGCCCTTACAGGGCATTTGCAGATGTGTGGGTGATCCTTCCGGCATTTATCCAGTGGGGGCAGGGATGCTAAACACCCTTCAAGTGAGCTGGACAGTCAGGCACACACTGCAAAGAATAGTCCTGCCCATGAGAGATGCTGGGAAGTGACCCATTTGCTTCTCCTGTCCCTCGTGCCTTGGAAAGCCACCTTCCTAACAGATCCCCAGGCTGAATGAACAGGAAGTAAAGCGCCGGCTTCCATCCCTGTGTATGACCAAAGACCAGGTAGTATTTTCAGGTGAAGACAGGCTGGTGTGAGAGGAGCATCTTGTTTTGTGCCCACTTGCTTGGATTCTTCATGTGGTATATGGTTCTTGCATCACCTGGGCCCCTCTGGATCAAGGAAGACCTGAGTTTGGGTAGTGGGAATTCTCGGAGCAGTGGGAGGCCTCTTCCTTGGCAGCACTCTGGTGCCCGGCAGGCACCCCCCGAAGCCCATCTCCCTGGTGTAGGGGCTCAGCTTCCTGCCTCGACGTTGCTCCCAGGGGCCTGCCTCCCACTGCTGTGTTTCTGCAACTCGGCTTTCCCTCCATGTTTTTTTGTTTTCTTACCTGTTTTCTTCACATGTGGTGTGTTTAGAAGAGCCTAGCTCAGAGGCCATGGCTGAATACCTCTCTTCTTCTTGTTTTGCAGTCGGGAAGACGTCTCTGATCACGAGGTTCATGTACGACAGCTTTGACAACACCTACCAGGTGAGGTCCTGGGTGCCCACCCTCCACCTACCCGGCAGCCAGCTGGCCTCTCTTCGGGGCTTGCTAAGCTGTGATGAGAGTGGAATGGTCCCCGGTTCTTGGGGTGTCATTTTACTGTGGAGGAGCTTCCCACCTATAGCCTGGCCACATCCCAGTAAAGATCTTGAGGCCGAATGAAAATCCAGACCTCAGGAAAGGCAACATTTTACCAGGAAAATTCTAAAAATAGAGAGAGGACACATTTTGGTCTGTCTAAACGATTGTAGTGTTTGGTTACTTGGGGTGGGGGCATAATGTGGAAGAGGAACAAGATGAAACATGAGAGATGAAAGAGTGTAGGAGATGTTGCTCCTCAAGAGTGGTTGTGTTTGCTGGGACTTTCTCTCTCTCTCTCTCACACACATACACACACACACACACACACACACACACGGTTACGGAGGCACTTCCATCCCTGGGGAGGCTTGTGTGATGGGCTAGCCCTGCCCTACATGGGCAGGGGGCTGGATGGAGTGATCTCTACAGCTCTTGGCTCCAGAAGGGTGGTCTGGGGTCAACCAGAGGCCCAGCGGTGGCTCCAGGCAGCCAGAAGCCTGAGCTCTTAAGGGTCAATAACACGTCACTCTTCTGGTACCACAGGTGAATGGGGAGGTTTGTGCAAGTAAAGTGAATTTTCCTTGCAACTATAGCTTTTTGCAAAAAGCACCAAACTTAATCATTTCAACTATTTTTATGAAAAAGGATATTCTTTTCTTCCTTAGGATACAGACAAATAATAATGCATTTTTCCTATTTTATTTTATTTTATTTTTTTTGAGACAGAGTCTCTGTCTGTTGCCTAGGCTGGAGTGCCATGGCGTCAGCCTAGCTCACAGCAACCTTAAACTCCTGAGCTCAAGCGATCCTCCCGCCTTGGCCTCCCAGAATGCTAGGATTACAGGCATGAGCCTCTGCACCCGGTCTGATAATGCATTTTTCTAAGCCAGTGGGTTCTGTGAGATATTCGTTCCAAGAGATGTTAGTGGATGCTACTTGAAAAAAAACAAGGATGGGGGTTCATAGCTTGTATGGTTTTGGGGAACACTGTGTGAGCAAAAGTAAATCAACTGCTCCACTGCAGGCCTTCTCAGGGCCTTTACTGCATCCGTGTATGGCCCTTGATCTGCTGAGAGAGGGCTGTAGTGTGCAGGATCTCCCAGATGTATTTGGTCATGGAATCCCTTTGTCCTTGAGTCCTCAAAGGATAAATATTTATAGAACACGCTGGGGACTGCTGTTCTAAGATACCGTCTGGACTCAGAGAAGACATGGAGCACACACAGCTCACTGCAGATTACGGTTTGTGTTTGCTTTTCCGTCTGTCTCCCTTTGGACCAGTCATCGTCCTTGCCTTAAATACAGCCCCTCTCTGCTTCCTTTTAATTTTTACTTTTACTCTGCCATGGTCTCAGTTTTCACTCTACCTCTGCTTTCACTCTGCTGTGGGCTGAAATACTAGAAAACCAGCTGACTTGGTGGGAATTGACTGTGGGGTGAGAACATGAGGCTCTGGGAGAGGGGCCTGGTGTGCTGTGCACAGCCCTAGGGTGTGGGCCATGGGAGGTTTGTCTGCGTCACACTTTTTCTTTGCTGTGTCCTTCCTAGACAAGGGCTTTGGACCCTTGCATCAGTTCGGATTAGAGATGATAGCCCTAATGGACTTAATTTCTGAAGTCTGACTTGGCATTCATTTATTTTGTTGTGTGTGTTTGTGTGCGTCCGTGTGTGTGTGTGAGTGATCTCATATATTATTTTTATTTTTTGAATATTAAGTAATTATAACGTCTCCTGTTGGTGTCCCATTGAAAACAGTGAGCCTCTTGGCTGGTTGGTGTTCTTGGCAGTGGTGGGTGGCAGAGGTGGCCTCGTGGCCTTTGCAGCTGTCCCCAGTGGCGTGGATCAAAGCCTCCAGCTCCCTCATGTGTCATTCAAGTTCCTCAAAATCTCGCTGTGGCTCCATGTCCAGTGTCACCTCCCATCGCCCACAGCTTGTCCCGCATTCCATGATCTGGCAGGTTTCCCTGCTCGCTGTCCCCCATGCGGTGACACTGTCACCCTCCCACCATGGCTCATGTCATTGTCTCTGCTGGCATACCCTTTCCTCTCTTCTCTGCTATGGAAACTCTCCTGACTCATCAAGACCTAGAGCAAATGTTTGCTCTGAGCGGTGAGGCCTTTCCATGCTCCCCACGACCCTTTCTCCTGCAGCGCGCTGTCCTCAGGGCTGACTTCGCTTCCCAGCTCTGTGGTGACTCACGTGCTTCTGGCTTTGAGTTGGGCTCGGGCTTTGGCTAAGGCCAGGACCCCCTGGGACCCATTGCCGCATTCATAGGCCCAGCACAAGGCCTGGCCATAGTTGGTGTCACAAATGCCCGTTGGCACAGAAGCGGCTTGGAGAAATACTGTCTGCCTGGGGTTTTAGACCCCATCAGACAGAGGGGTCCGGGAGACCCAATGTCATGGCAAAATGGAGAGAAATCCCAGAGGGAGAACTGCCCTCCCCATCGCTGGCTTTTCTGACTTTTAAAAAATATTGTAGCAGGTGGAATTCCTTTCCCAGTACTTTAAAAATGGTAATTAGGCTGGAAGGCCAGACTTCCAATTCTGTGCACAAATAGGCTCATTTTAATGAATTCTCTGGAGACGAAGAAGGGAAAATGTTATTTTGTTTGTTTTGTTTTTCCTAACGTGGTGGCAGAGACATTGGGGAAGTAGACGAGACTCTCAAGGGCTTTGGGGGCTGAACTTCACCTCCCCCCCCCATTGTCCCCTGCACAGGGACCGCTCCCTGTATCCGCACAAAGATCCATCAGCCAGTGCAGCCTGGCACAGCCTGCCAGGTGGGGGGCAGGGATGGCCAGGAGAGTCACAGTCTGGCTCAGGCATTAGCATTTTTAAAACTTGAGAGGTGATCACAAGGAACTCACAGCGGAGGCTGGAGCCCACTGGCCCGTCCCTGGACCTCATGTCACGCACAGGTCAGGAAACCATTGACCTTTTGTTCTCATGAGGTTTCTCCAAATGATTCCTTTGTATAGTATTTGTAAGGTGATTTAATAGAATAAATATGAGTGTTTACTGGGGCCTGGTCATTGGGTCTACAGGGCGTCAATCTGGCTGCTCAGCCCCCAAACCAGCGCCTGCCGGTCCCTAATGGTTTGGCCTTTCAGAGAGGAGCGGGGCTGCAGCTGGGCACAGAGGCTGCACATTCCAGGTGCTCGGGGAGGGGCACGTGTGCGGGATCACAGTGCGTGGAAAGCTGTACTTTGTCTGACGTTGTGTTAGGTGCCCTGACGTCTCTCTTTCTGGGACAGCAAGTTCTGCTAATGCTTGTCCAGCCAGACTCAGGTGGTCCAGCACCACCTTAAGGAACCAAGCCTCGGGCCTGAAATAGCCCCCATGCCACCTTTGCTGGTGTGTATGAGGGTAGGGCTCAGTGGGGAAAGTGGACCTGGGCTTGGATCAAGCCAGAAGGTTCTCTGAGGACACACTCCCATGCTCATGGACATTGGTCTGTGGTTGCCCCCCACCAAAGGAATCAGAAAGGGGTGGGAGGACTTCAAGCAAGATTTTGAGGTCACTGAGCATCTTTTGCTGGTGGTTCCTTTGTAAGGACAAGGATGAAGGCGTGGGGTCCCTGCCTTCCAAAGAGCTCACAGCAGTGGAGATGGCCAGGAGAGAGATGTTCCCTCTGAGGGGCTGGGAGGTGACTGGTGCCTCACCTTAGGCAAGATGCTGGTCAGTGCACAGGGTTCAGGGGAGAGGGCCCTCATGGCCACAGCATGGAGCATTTGATCAGCAAGGGGCAAGAGACTAGGAAGAGCCAAATCAAGTGCAGCTGGGACCTGATCCCCGGGAACAGGGATGCTGCTTCCATCCTAAAGGCTGATGACAGAGTCCTGCCAGTCCATCAGCTAGAGTGCGTGTGTGCACTGTTCTGGGCATGCAGCTCTGAGGGGTACATCCTGTTGTCGGGCGACCAAGCTGCAAATCTGCAAGGAGGCAGATCCTGGGTAAGTGCGATGTTCACAGTGCAGCGGCAGGGCTCACCGCTACCCCTGGTGTGGTCACAGAGCTCATACCACGATAGGCACCGCTGTTGTCATCCGAGCACCCTCCTGCTCAAACTCCTGGCCTCAAGCGATCCTTTCACCTTGACCTCCCAGAGTGCTAGGCCAAAAATTATATTTTTACAGCTAGGTGGTAGAAAGATGAGTATAATTCAGGTGAGATTCATTATTATATTCATTTCTTCTTCTGATTTGAAGAGAAATTAAAACTAAGACATTTTCATTGGCCCCTAAAAGTCTTGTGTGCAGTGGGCTCTGTGCCTCTCGTGCCTGATGGGTAAGTTGGCCCAGGTGACTGGATTGTGGAAGGCCCAGGGGTCTTGGGCTCACTGCGCTGGGTGGGAATGGAGCGCAGTGGAGGGTTCCTGATCTGGGCTCTGGTGGGATCAAAGATACAGAGCTGGTAGGTGGCGGGTCTGGAGTGGGTGGGCTGGGGGCAGCGGTGACAGAGGAAGGAAGGGCATTCACAGACTCAGATCCAGCTGTGCGTGTAGGAGGGCGGGGGCGGGGGTGAGGGAGGGACCATGCAGGGCTGTGTGGGAGGTGAGAGAGCTGCCCTGGCCTAGGGGAGGCTACAGCACAGTGGAAGGGGCGAGTGAACAGAGTGCGTTGTGGGTACACACAGAGGAGAAAGAGACCCGAGTGGCCGCAGGTTTCTGTCCAGACACCCCGGAAGAATATTGATGGCATCCACACAAAGAAAAGGGATGAATCCAGGGGGAAGTAAGACATTTGAAAATGGTTGTTCTGTGGGGCTGGTCTGTGAAAAGTTGGGTAGAATCTGGATTCCTAAAGCCCTAATAACTGACAAGTGTTCCAGGACAGAGTGTAGAGAGAAGGTGGAGTACCAGAAGG
The DNA here is from genome assembly GCF_041146395.1 of Eulemur rufifrons. Lineage (NCBI taxonomy): Eukaryota > Metazoa > Chordata > Mammalia > Primates > Lemuridae > Eulemur > Eulemur rufifrons. The sequence goes on from NC_090989.1 coordinate 121,854,259, forward strand.
AGGGGCATTTACCCATGGAATTCAGGATGCCATGTGTCCCCTGTGGTATCCAGGTAGCCACCCAGCACCTGGGGGAGATAGGGACAGGATCTTCCACCCTGGTAGAGGTGGTCAGGGTGGGGGACACGCCAGGCAGAAGGATTCAGCATATGTCTCCTTATGCCTCAGCTCTTTTTTGCTCTTTCAAAAGTAGACCTGGGTTCAAATGCCAGGCCTGTTACTGAGCTGGAAGATTCTGGCCAAGCTTTCTAGTTTTTTAGTATTGTATTTTTTAACCTGGAAATTATTTGAATGGAATTTAATTCCTGTATCAAATAGACCAGTGGCTGTAAACTTTAGAAGTAGGAATGTGGTTAATTTGTATTTAAATCATACCTCATATAGGTGTTAAAGATGATGGAAAATTATAGGCCAAAGCCAGGTGCCATGGCTCATGCCCATAATCCCAGCCCTTTGGAAGGCCGAGGTGGGAGGATCACTTGAGGCCAGGAGTTCAAGACCCACCTGGGCAACACAGCAAGACCCCATCTCTACTAAAAATAAAAAAATAAGTGGGGCATGGTAGTGCTTGCCTGTACTCCCAGCTACTTGAGAGGATGAGCCCAGGAGTTTGAGGTTACAGTGAGCTGTGATCACGCCACCGCAGTCTAGCCTGGGCAACAGAGCAAGACTCTGTCTCTTAGTAAAAGAGAAAAAAAAGAACCAAAAACACTGCTGATACAAATGTGTTACTACACACTGTATAGAAAAACAAAGACAGCAACAACTCTACAACAAATCGAGTTGATAATGATGAAGAGAAATGAGCAATAACTTCCCAGCAGTGTCTTCATGGAATGTGGTGGGTGTCCCAACCATCCCGGAATGTGCGGTGCTTTGCAACTCTGCCAATGGTGCTTGACACTGTAGACTTCTGGCAGAACACTGAATCCTAGTTCTTGGTTAACCTTAGCAATATCATGATTTTATTACGTTAATATGGCAAAATTTCATCTTCTGCAAACATTATGTTCTGGGGTCAAAATATGAGGTGACAATATTACAGAGTGAAATCTGAATGCCAGTCACAGTGACGAGATGACCCTGCCTCAGAGATGCACTGGGGCATCGCCAGTCATCCAGGTGCTCCCTCTGGACGCCGGCCTGGGGCTGCGTGAGGGCAGACTTGCCCTGGCTCTAACACCTTTTCTTTCCCTCTCTCCTCTCCTCTCCTCTATGCATCTCTCCCTTTCTTTTGTCAGCACATATAAATTGGGAATGTGTTTGCCTTCTAGCATAGAAAGATGACTAACGGTAGCTTATAGTGGATTTTGGTTTTCTAGTTGCACAAAGTCATGGTGGGTCTTGTGGGTGGCACTCTGGGCAGTGATGCTGGCAGGCCCCTGGACTCTTGCTCTGATTCTGTCCTGCCTCCGTGGCCTGTGGGCTCTCATCTTCCTGCAGGCTGGCTGCTGCTGCTCCAGGCATCACATCCACAGTCTAGGCAGCGAAAGGAAACAAGAGTTTCCCTGGAATCCCTCCCCTCCAGCAGACTGCTGCTTATGTCTTACTGGCCAGAATTGAGTCACACCATCACCTTAGCCTCTAGAAAGGCTGGGAAAGCAGAATTCAGCTTCTATAGTTGCTAAAGTAACGTCAAGTAAGGGAGTAGGAGGTTGCCAATGGATATTGGGTGAGTCCACCAGCAGCTCCTGACACATTTAATAAGTTGAATGGACTCATGATGCAATTCTTTGCTCCAGGTTGTAGTAATCCTTATTCATTTTGTAGGCTACCATAGGTAAGTTCTTAGGTGCCCTCAAGAGTCCAACACCTAGAGCATCTTTCACCATAGGAGCTGAGGTGAGAGCTGTCACACTTAGATCCATTTGTCACCCTTTGGGAAACTCTCAGGGAGCTTCAGGCCACACATCCCTGCATATGTGCACAGCTTTTAAAGAGACTGCCTGGTTGTGATGAAATTTAACCCTTTATTTAAAGTTTTTGAAGGTGCTTATTGTCCAATTGATATTTCAGACCAGTCAAGAAATAAAAGAGCAATCAATAAATATTTAAATTGGGTGTTGACTAAAGGACAAGCCACTCTTTAGTGGGAGAATAGCAGCCACCAGGAATGTACAGACTTTGAAGTGTCTGAAAGAATGCAGGTACCTGCGCTGTGGCTTCCTGAGCCACCCTCCCCTCCCCCAGAGCACATTATTGAGCTTCTGGCAAGGACAGATCTTGCCCAACATGTTTTCCAGAGGCTGCTGTCTCCTCCCTCTGAAGTACTCACTTGCCAGTCTGAATCCTTAAGTTTTGCCAGGCTCATTTGCATGCTAATTTGCATGACTTTACCCTGATACTTTCATCTAATGGTTGGTGGAGCAGAGCACAAACAGCAGCTTCATTGTCAAGGGCCTGTCATGCCCAGCTGCTTTCTGCCACTTACAAATGCTTCCCCAGCCCTGGGCCCAGGCCTGGCTGAAGCTAAAAGAAGACGCACATACACGCCTTTTCATTATTTCTCTTCCTGAGAAGAGAATCTTGAGTCAATTTATGCAAATTACCATGCAGATTTCCACTGCAGACTTTATTACTGTATCTTGTCAGAATATGGATGCAAAATTATATTTCATAGTAAATGCACATAGCAAAGATTTCAACAAGTGCCTCAGGAAACATCTCTTTCCTCAGGGATCAGCCGGGCCAATGAAAGCGTCTGTGTGGAGGGAAGGGTGTAATGTACCATCAGTCTGCACTCTATGTCTGAACCACTGTTGATACTGCTTAATACCGTGTTCAGAAGATAATTGTGGATGTGGCTGTGAAATCTGTGCTTGTAAGATTCCTCTCATTTTGTATAAAATGAAGTGCCTGCCATTTTTCATAGTCAGTGATGTTTGCAAGCACAAGGATATTAAAGGAATACATAGGCATTGCCAGGTGTAGGGTAACCTCGTCACAGCAGGGTGCAGCCCAGCCTCCTTAGAGGGGCATGCAGTGCAGGAGGTGCACGCAGCCCAGCCGCGCAGGGGAGAGGGGATCTTGGACGGGCTGACAGGAGAGCCCCCGAAGTCAATCCTGCATCTGTGTTGTCTTGACATTCTGTCTTTGCATCCCTGTGGAATAGTCACCAGCAAAAAGAATTTGTTTCATACCTCACAAGAGAAAATGAAGTTCAGAGAATGAATGCTTTGACCAAGACTCCATGGCAAGCTTAAAGGGGGATGTCATCTCCTTTAGAACCCACCTCTCCGAAGTTCAGCCTTTCCGGAAGCTGTGGGAACACTAGTTTATTGGGATGTTAAAAGGGATTGCAACCATGGAAGTTCCTAGGGCAAAGAAGCTGGGGAAACGTTGGGTTCATGTTTCTTCATTGCAGGACTTGTCAGAGCCTGTAATATGCCAGTGTGCTGTATGAGAGTGTACTAGAGAGGCCCTCTAGAGGGGCTAGAATATGCAGCCTTTCCCAGAAATACTTGATCACAGTTTACTTTTGTTCTGAAGATCCATCTCATAGGATTGTGTTTCCCATAACCAGACTGAGAAGCATAGTTGGAGGGTCTCTATGGAGTGGGTTCTACAGCTTTTCTTAAATTCCTGGGTCAGTTGGTCACTAAGAACAATTCCTCATTTTTGTTTATGCAGCACATCACAGAATACAGAGTATCTTTACGTAGTCTAACTCGTTTGATCCAATGGTTCTTAAAGGAAGCGATGGCTATCCCAGTTTTAGAGATGGGGAACCTGAGGGCCAGGGAAGTTAAGCCATTTTTCCAGGACACTCTCAATCCACTGTTCTTCCAAGCCCACCACAGAGCACTCAGACCCTGCCAACAGTGACAGAGGTCACTGAAGACAGACTGGAGCCTTTTGGGCACATGACTCCACCCAGGGTCTTTTGGGTGGGGCACTCTCCTAGCTGCACAACTGTTCCCCTGGGCCGGGGTGCATGGCAGCTCCTCTGGGGCTGGCTGTGGTCTGTCCTGGGAGACAGTGACATACAACCTAGATTTGCAGGCACATATGCTCCCCACCCCAAAGGCCTGTGAAGGCTCCTGTTCACCTGGCCTCCTGGCATCACTGGGGCTATGTGCATATCATGAATCTGCGCTTTACCTTTAAAGCAGAAGTGTTCCCATCCCTACACTCCATACCCACACAAGCATAATGCACCCATTCATACCCCCACACACATGCTTCTACATGCAAATAAACACATAGTTCATGCACATGTGCGTATCCCCACTCACCCATGTGTCTGTTCATACATACTCACACCTTCCCATCATATATGCTGTGACCCGTGCTGATCTATGAGAAGGAGTGTACCCTGTGGCAGGTCACAGGAAATCACCAAGATTGCTGGGGCCTTTTGTAGGAGGGTGTGGCCTACCTGGGTAGCCAGGTGTTTTTTTGTCTGGTGTCCCCATATTCCTCCAAAGTGGACCTGGGGTGGGAGCCACAGATATGACCATACTACAGATGCAGAGGAGAAAAATCTAGCCCCAAAAGGAATGGAGGGTAGGGGAGATAGCTATAGCAGAAATACTGCACTGAGTATTGAATTTCCTGGTGGCCACAGGGAAAGTGAACACTGTGTGTGGTTCCCACATGCTAATGACAAGAAGCTCGCAGGTTTGTGTGATGATGAGGTAGACATTGCTAACACTTGAACAAGCCCGTACAGTAAGGCAGGGACATGGGCAGGTTTAGAATCAAGGGTTTCTTTGGGCCAGCCTACAAAGAGGTAGGTGAGGTGGCTTGACAGGTAGGGTGTCTAGTGTCAGTGTGACCAGCGAGGTAGAGGCTTTCCTTACATGGCGATTTGTGATACAGACCCTCACAGACCTCCAAAGCACAATGCCAACCTAATCTGGCTCTTGGATCTATAAATGTATCTCATTTATGCATTTAGGAAACTTTTGACTATTATTTCTTCAAATTTTTTGTCCTATTTTCTTTCTCTTCTTCTTCTGGGACGTCCATTAAACAAATGTTAAGCTGTTTGATATTGTCCCATAAGTTATTGAGGCTCTGTTCATGAAATTTTTCTCAATTTTTTTCTCTATATGCTTCCTTTTGGGTAATTTCTACTAATCTCTTTTCAATTTCACTATTTCCAATCTGTTGTTTCAGATGTGTTTTTCAGCTCTAAATTTATATTTGGTTCCTCTTATAGTTTTTCTTTCTCTGCTGAGATTTTTAAATTTGTACCTTTATTATAAACATTTTTCTTGATATATTTGACCACAATTAGCTGTTTTTAAGTACTTGCCTGTTGTTTTCAACATCTGGGTTACCCTAGAGTTGATCTCTATTTATTCTCTTTTTTCTTGAATGTGGCTCACATTTTTCCCTTATTTCATATGTCTAGTACTTTGGGATTATATCCTATACATTGCGATAAGACTGTGGATTCTGTTTCTTCCTTCGAAGAGTATTGGTTCTTTGTTTTAGCAGGTAGCTAAATTGTCTGGACCCAAATTCTCAAGTCTCTCCCTTGTGGAAGGCAGCAACTGAAAGTTCTGTTGAGATTTTTTGGTTTATCTGTCTGTTTTGTCTTCAGTCTTATGTAGGCTGTTTGTGATCTGCTTGGATCATTCAGAGATTTGGGCAGCATTCATATGCAGAATTCAGGGTCACCTCTCTGTGGCTTTGTTACTTCCAGGATTTTCCATACTTTCTGGCCACTGTGATAGCTTTATAATCTGTCCTCTTATTTCTCAACCAGTAAGACTGCAGGTTTCTTTCCAACTTTGAGCCACTCTAAGCCCCAACTGGGGCCTGTCCTCAGGTGAGAAGTCATAAAAAACAGGAACCGTACCCAGTGCTGTTCCCTTTAAGTGTTTACTCCCCTCCAGTTTCTACTTTCTTTTGGTCCCTTTCCAGTGCCTTCAGATAGTTGTTTGTTATATTTTGTTCAGAGTTTTTAAGAGCAATCTGTGTGAGGGTTGGTCTGATAGGAGCTCTACCATTACTGAATTTGGAACTCCCCCCTTCCCTCCGTCTGTTTCACCTTACATCTCCCATCCTCCACTACTTCCCCCATCTTCACCTGCTGGAAAGTTAATATTCATTTAAGGACTTGCATATTTGCCCCACCTTTCCTGAAGAAATCAATCAGAAGCAAGGTCTCCCTCTTCTGGACCCTTAGAGCCCTCTAGACCAGGGCTGGGGAGCCTTTTCATGCTGGAAGGCTGCATTAATTTAGCTGTAATCAAACAAGGCCGCATTCATGAAAGTTCAATTAGATATACTTAAAAATGTACATTATTTTGTAAAAATCTAACTACTATGTACTTAATAATGTCAAAAAATGAAAACTATTTGTTAATTTTAAAGTTAATTTAATTTTAAAGTTAACCTTTTAATGACTTTGTTGTATCTGTTTTTGTTGGAAAGCATTTGAAAATTAAATATTTGGTTGCAACATGGAGGTGCACAGTTTCAGTTGATCCTCTAGATGGGTATCAGTCATTTGTAACCTTAAGGATGTCTTGGTTTGGGTTAGGTAGAAGAATGTGGATTCGCAGCAATAAGTGGTTGGAAAGCAAGAGATCATTTTTTGGGCATGTTGCCTAAGGCATGGGTATTCTACTGCATTTTTCTGTATTTCTATTGGATCTTTCTTAGCATCAAACAATGACTTTAAAATGTCATCTACTGAGTGATCAGTCAATCCCATCTGTAGTTCTTTAGGTGTCTTGGTGATATCAACTAAGTGAGGATGAAATGCTAATTTGAGTGTGATGTCATGACTCTCAAAGTCAGTGAACCTTTCATTGTATTCTCCAATTAATAGGTCTAAACAGCTGCATGTTCTTCAAATGATTCATATATATCATCCTGCTCATCAATGACCTTCGCTAACTAGAGAAAATGTTCATCCAAAAAGTTCATCCAAGAAGTTCATCCACTTCTTCCTTTTGAAGAAGTGTTTTGAAAAAAAGATAACATTTTTTGAAATGCTTGGATTTTTTTGCCACATATCATATATAGACTTATTAATAGTTTTACCTTGCAAAGAAATATTCAAGTTGTTTTGATTTGACGTGATATCACACAGAAATGCTGCATTCCTGTATAAATCTTCTTTCAATAATTCACTGTGCTGATTCTGTTCCTCATAAAATTTAACTATCTGTTCTCACAGAGATAAAATTTTGGCTAACACCTGTGATAGCCAATGCACTTTAGAATGATACAGCAAATCCACACCAAATACCTCATTGTTCAACTTTAGCATATTGCAAAACTGATGATGCTGTGTTGTATTTGCACAAATATACTTAACAATACTTATAATTTGTTGAAAAGTGTCACTTAAAATAGTAGCTTTAGCACAGAGATTTTGCTGATGCAAGATAATGATAAATGAAAAGAAATGAGAGCATCTGGATCTGTTAATATTAGTACTTTTTTATCTGTGCAAAAAACCCTTCATATTTTCCTGTCATGGAAGGTGCACCATCTGTACATACACTCACTAAATTTACCAAATTCAGTCCAACTTCATGACATTTATCTTGAAAGTTGTTGAAGATATCTATTCCCTGTGTTCTGTTTACAAGAGTGCCCAAAGCAAGTAACTCTTTGTAGCAAAGAAAATCTTCTTTTATGACCCAAATGAAGTATAAAACCTGTGCCAAGTCAGTATCAGTTGATTCATCCAAAGTGAATGATTATATTTTCCTTTTGAACTATTGCATGAAGTTCTGTTAAGTTGAAGCCTAATTCATGCTGCCAATCAGTTATGGTTCTCCTTGAAAGAGGCAGTTGTTTGTACTTTGAAACATTATCGAAGTCTAAGCATCCTTTAACTTTGACAATGCATTCTTTCACAATTTCTGCATCACCAAATGGCTTCCCTTTTTTTCCCCTGAGTATATAAGCTACTTTATAAGATGCTTCAGTGGCATTATTTCCAGGTCTTACCACTGCTTGAAAGAATTGTCTTTGCTTTTGCTTTTTATCTTTTAGTTTATGCAATACAACCTTTCACACCTCTCCCTCTAATTTAAAATATTTGCGGTCCTTATGAGTGCTATAATGCTAATGAGCACTGAATTTCTCTAATGTTGATATTGCAGTATCACAAAGCAAGCAAATCATCTTATCTTTAGCAGAAACAAGATAATATTGCAATTCCCAATCCTCATAAAAAAATTTGTTTTTTCCTTCAGCGTTCTCTTGGTCTTCTTTGACATGATGGGCTGTTAAGCAGACAGAATTAAAAAATGCTGTCAAGCTGTGCAACTATTCACAAATTCCACTTCAAACAGAAACACAATGCATCATTGTCAAAAGCTGTTAACAGACTGGCCCCCATAAACTCTCACCAACTAGCGTTGTGCAGTAGTGACACCAGTCAGGCAGGGAAAGTTAGAACTAAATCATGAGTGTAGCAGCCATCCATTTAGCCCTTATGGCTCACTAATGTCCTAACTGTGCTGGTCAATCTGGGAGGATTATTTCATTGAAACTTACTTTATTCTTTGGTTTTTTAAATACATTCATTCATTTTAAAAATAAAATAAAAATATAAAAGGCAAACAAAAATGTATTAATAAAAATAAAAGGATTTGTTCTGTGAAATTTGGATTCAGTCAAAAGGCCACACTTAAGGACCTAGAAGGCCACATGTGGCCCTAAGGCTGCAGGTTCCCCACCCCTGCTCTAGCTGCACTAGTCCTTTCCATCTGACAAGGATGGCAGCTCTGTGTGCATATCTTAGCTTCTCCACAAGGTTGGAGGCCCCTTATGGACAGAGACCAGGGCTTATTGTGTTTAGCACATAGCAGACACTCAAAAATGAATTAATGAATGAGTATGAATAATTTACATTGTTTTCCACAAAGGAGCTGCCAGGGAAGACCATGACCACCTTCTCCCTGCAGTTTGACCTTTCTGGGAGAGATGGGCTCCAGCTGGCAGTGGTCTGGGGCCAGCTGCTTGTCCCTTGTTTCTGGGAAAATAGATGATGAGCTAGAAATGTTCCCATAACTGAGGCCCAGCCAAAGCCCTCTTAAATGTTCTTGTTTCTATTCTGTCCTCAGAGAGCTGATTTTTTTATGCTAAAATGCAAATGAACTTCCTCTTAAGTGGGCTCTGTTGAGCTATTATGGCTAATGACCATAAGATTCTGACAATAAGGAGCCAGATAGGATGTGACCCCCAGGCAAACTCAGTGACAGTTTCAAGGCACAGTGACAGCTTCAGAAATGAAGAGATTTCAGGAAGCAGAGGGAGAACAGCTAAATAGTCAAGAGCAGGGACTCTGCAGTTAGGGAAGCACAGGTGCAAATCCTGGTTGTGCCACCACCCCCTGTGTGACCTTGTTTCTCATCTGTGAATAGCACCTTCTCTGGCACAGGCATCTCCCTTTGTCTCACCCCGTGCAGGGAATCTGCCACTTCTGGATGCCACAGCCTCCCCAGGCTCTGATTACAACACAAGGCAGTTGTTTGCAAACTTTGTACACAAATGAGTTATCTGAGGGATGGTCTGGAATTCTGATTCCCCTACACCCCAGAGACTGTGATTCCATCTGTCTGAGTGGGGCTCAGGAATCGACATGTTTAACAAGCTCCTGATGTAATTCCAATGCAAGTGACCTGCAGGCTACAGATTGAGAATCTCTGGCCAGTGGGAGAGATGGACCAGTATGGATCTTTCCAATTTAGTAGAGGAAGTGTTAAATGAGGGGTGCCAGGACCAACCTGAGGGCTCAGAAAATGTTTTCTAGAGGAGATTAAATTTTGAGGAAGTATTGTTACTGAAAGTTTGGTACTTGGCCTGAGGCCAAATGAAGAATGAGAATAAGTGGTTTGAGGAAAAGGAAAGAGGAGTTTATTAATTTACCGGCAAATGAGGAAGATGACAGACTCTCATCTTAAAGAACCATCATCCCCTCTTTAAGCAGAAATACAGGGTTTTAAAGGGGGTTTTCAGCTTCGGGCTATTGCTGTTTAACTATAGCATCTCTGGTGAAGATGATCTCGTGACCTCTGTCTGGATAATTCTTTTGAGCCATCTCCCGTGGTTTAAGATACTATAAAACAAAGAACAAAGAACACTCCTCTGCCCCTCTGATTACTAGCCTCAGGTAGGAATGCAGGTTTTAATTCCCAAAAAGCGTGGGGTGGGCTGGGGGGAGTGGTTAAGGAGACAACTTGTAATACATTTTGCCCTTTTTCAGGAGTTTACCTCTGTTACAAGGTTAACCTTGTGGAAGAACATTCCAGGGAGGGAACAGCATTAGAAAAGTCCCAGACATGCAAAGTGATTTGTGTATGGGGATTTCTGAACGGAGCATTATTAATAAAGTATAAAGTGCAAGCTGGCAGCCGCCCCCTCACCCGTCACGCAACGCACGTTCGTGGGGAACCTGGTGCCAAACCATTCGTAGATGACCTGCTTCTGGGTTGGGGTTTCATATGTAGCAGAGCAGCTCCCTCGCTGCAATCCATTGAAAATCAGCCCTTGACACAAGGGTTTGTAAAAAAAATAAATAAATAAAAATTAAAAAAATGATAATAATAAAGTGCAAGCTGGGAAAGGGGGAAATGATTCCACAGAAAGCCAGGGGCATGCCCTGAACAGCTTTGTAGCCCAAGCTGAAGCATGTGGACTGTTTCCTAGGGGCAGTAGAGAGTGATATGCTCAGACTTATATTTCAGAAAAATAAGCCTGTCCTGTGGTTAGAATGTCCCTGCCAAAACTCATGTTGAACTTTAATTACCATTGTGACAGTATTAAGAGGTGAGACTTTTAAAAGGTGACTAGGTCATGAGGGCTTCACTTTCATGAATGGATTAATGCTGTTATCACAGGAGTATGTTATTTATCACAGCAGTTCATCCCCCTTTTTCTCTCTGTCTCACATGCTTGCTTTCCCTTCCACCTCCCCCGTGGGATGACACAGCACAAAGCCCCTCACCAGATGTTAGCGCCATGCTCTTGTACTTCCCAGCCTCCAGAACTGTGAGAAATAAGTGTTACTTTGTAAATTACCCAGTCTATGGTATTCTGTTACAGCAGCAGAAAACAGACTAAAAGACACTGGCTACTGTATGAAACGTTAACTACAATGGGAGTGCCTGCGGGCAGGGGGGCCAGTCAGGAAGCTGTGGAGGTGATTCAGGTAAAAGAGGTTCAAGGTCTACACTAGGGCAGTGGTGGTGGGGGTGGAGACAAAGGGGACGGGTGAAAATACTTGGAGGCCAAATAACCAGTTCAGAATTCATGAACTGTGGGGGAGCAGACGAGAATGCAAGTGAAGAGGAGCAGCTGAGGAGGGCTCCAGGCTCCCAGAGGTGTGGGCAGCTCGGGTGGTGGAGGTGCCATTCATTAAGATAGGGAAAACGGAAGAAGCAGGTTTGGACGGAGATGATGAGCTCCTTTTGGGCACATACTATATTTAGTGAGATGTCTAGAAGATAATTAGGGGAGATGTCCAGTAAGCAGTTGGATGCATGGATCTGAGGTAAGGCCCATGGTATATATCGGGAAGCCATCAGTGTATCATATTTGAAGCGGTGAGAGTATATGAGGTCCCCCTGAAACAAAACAGTAGGAAATACCAACATTTTCAGGGCAGAGAAAGGAAGAGGGTACCACAAGAGACCAAGAAGGTACAGCCTTTAGAGAGGCAGGGAAAGCCGGACACAAGCAGAGTCATGAGAAGCAAAGGAGAAAAGTGTCAAAGCAGAGTAATGATCAGCAGGGTCTGGTGTGTCAGGTAGACTCTGGCCTATATGGTTTCCTTACAATTTGGTGATGCAGTGAGTACTGATGACCATAGCAAGAGCAGCTGTAGTGAGAAGAGGGCTAGAAACCAGACTCCCCTAGTTAAGCAGTGGCTAGGAGGAGAGGAAGTAGAGACAGAGGGCTTGGGGTCCTTTTCCAAGAAGCATGCTCATTGAGGAGAGTTGAGAGATTGGCAGATGGCTAGAGAGCAACCTAGTGATGGGAGGGAGGATTTTTCTTCCCAGATACCTGAGAATCTTGAGAATGTTTCTTGGATAGAAGGAAAGAGTGAGTAGAACATGAGAGATTGAGATGTAGAAGAGAAAGAAGATGGCTTAGAGAGCATCATCTGGGAGGAAAAGACCAAGGCCAAGAGGGCCCTTAGGAAGAGGCTTACTTTAGGAGAAAAAGCCAATACTCAGAGCCTGGAGGAACATGGGGATAAGGCTGGACACACATAGACAAGGTTGCAAATGTCTTGAAATCTTGACTCTGCCACTTTTAGCTGTTGACACTGGGCAAGCAACTTCTTTTCTTTTTCTTTTTGTTTTTATTCGCCACTATACTAACGAAGAGGCAAGTAACTTCTTTTATACTCAATTTTCTTAGAAGTGAGTTAGAATACAAAAGAGCCTAACTCATAGCATAGATTTAGTATCTGCATTAAATTAAATAATGCATTTAAAGCATTTAATACAATAGCTACTAAATGATAAGTACTAAAATGTTTAGTCACCGTTACTGTGATTATCATTATTACTGTGGTAGGAAGCAATCAAAGACAAGTAGCATGTTTTTGTATTTACCCATAGATTTACCATTTCTGTTGCTCTTCTATTCCTTCCTTAAAGATTCAAATTTCTGTCTATAAAATTTCCCTTTATCCTAAAGCATTTCTTATAATGAAGACCTACCAGTGGCATATTATGTGGCTTTCTCTTATCTGAGAATATTTTTGTTTTGCCTTTATTTTTCAAGGAAACTTTCACTGGCTGTAGAATTCTAGGCTCACAGTGTTTTTTGTATGTGTTTTATTTTCTTTTTAAGCAGTGTAGACATGTTGTTCCTTTGTCTCTGTCCCCCATTGTTTCTGATGAGAAATCAACCATAATTTTTATCATTGTTCCCTTATATATAATGTGTCTTTCTGTTTTCTGGCTGCCTTTAAGGTTTTGTCTTTATTTTTGGTTTTCAGCAATTTGACTATGACATGTCTAGATGTGGTTTTCCTTGTATTTATCCTGTTTTAGGTTTATTGAGCTTCTTGGAACTGTGAGTTGATGTTTCTAATTAAATTGGGAAAATATTTGGCCATTATTTTTCCAAAAATTTTATTGCTTGAATCTGTTTCTACTCTCCTTCTGAGACTCAAATTGCACGTATATCAGCTCACTGTCCTAGAAGTACTTGAGTCCCTGTTCATTTTTACTGTATCCTTTTTCTCTCTGTTCTTCAGTTTGAACAATTTCTTCTGGCCTGTCTTCAAGTTCACTGACCTTTCCTCTGCAGTGTCCTACCTGCTGTTATTTAAATCCAATGCATTTTTATTTAGTTATTATAGTTTTTAGTGTTAAGATTCCTTTTTTGTTTTAGAGTTTAAATATATCTCTTGAAAGTCACCTATAATATACTTTTTTTTAACATATTTATATGAGTTGTTTTAAAGTTCTTGTTTGCTAATTCAACGTTTGGGTCATGTAAGAGTCTGTTTCTATTGAGTTTTTTCTCTAATTATGGCTGGAATTTCCTGCTTCTTCACATTTCTAGTTCTTTTTATTGTGTAGTGGACACAGTAAGTTGTAGAGACATTTGGATTCTGTTACTTTCCTTTGAATAGTGTTGAATTTTATTTTAATAGGCAATTACATTATTGGCAGCTAACAGTTTTTAGTGGGTGAGTACTTACCATGTTTAGACTTTGTTAACATGCACATCTTAGTCCATTTTGGCTGCTATAACAAAATTCCTTAGACTGGGTAATTTATAAACAAGAGAAATTTATTGCTTATTGTTCTGGAAGCTGAGAATTCCAAGATCAAGGTGCCAGCAGATTCAGTGTCTAGTGAGGGCTTATTTTGCTTCAAAGATGGCACCTTCTTGGTGTGTCCTCAGATGGTGAAAGGGATGAACACTCTTTCACTGAGGCAGAAAGGGGCCAGGGAGCTCCCTTGAGCCATTCATACTGACTCACAGGTACTGAGTGCAGGTGAGGCCCAGAGAGGTCAAGTGGCCTTCCCAAGGCCACATAGCAAGTGAGTGGCCATCTGGCTACAAGGCTGGCTGCCTCTCCTTGGTGCCAGGACAGAAGAGGCACAGGTGTGGCAGGAGGCTGGTGATGGTTGGCTCCCAGAATGTTGGCTTGGGGAGAGACGAGCCAGTGGGGCTTCCCATGAGAGGCTGCCCTGGGTAGTCTGTGATGCCCCTGCCTGAGGGAAGCCATGCTGCTGTCTGCCCTACCACCACCCTCCCTGGCCAGTGCTGAACCCAGGCCCATGCTCCTGGGGCATAGGGGAGAGGCTCTGGGAGCCGTAGGGAAGGCTGTGAAGGGAGCAAGGCATGGAGCCCCCACCAGGGGTGGGGCCAGGATATGGGCACTAACTGCAGTGGCCTTGTTCCTGGGGATGCCTCCTCACCACTGCACTCTCACCTGTTCCCAAAGCACATTTTGTCTCCAAAGAGTAGCTCTCCCTAAGAAAGCTGCCCTCGTCCTTCCTTAGCTCGTGCTCCCTCCTCTGAGAGGGCCCGAGAGGTGGGTGGAGGGCGGGGAGGACAGAGTGGGGCACACTAGACCTGACATGGATGTCCTCCTCTTGCTGGTTGTGCCACTGCCTGGGGTCACTGGGCCTTTGCCCTCCACACAGGATCTTTCGGTTTTGACCATCCTGGGCTTTTCTCTAACAGGCAACCATTGGGATTGACTTCTTGTCAAAAACCATGTACTTGGAGGACCGTACGGTGAGCACCCAATTTTGGAACTGGGAGGACTGGGAGGGCTCCTTTGGGCTTATTCCTTGGGACCGTTAGCTGGGCACCACGGAGAGCCCATGCTAATCTTGCATGGCAGAGCCTGCCCCCCACACCAACCCCACCAGGAGGACCTCACTTACCCCTCTGCCCACGGTCCCACCCTCCCCACAACAGGTGCGACTGCAGCTTTGGGATACAGCGGGCCAGGAGAGATTCCGCAGCCTGATCCCCAGCTACATCCGGGACTCCACGGTGGCTGTGGTAGTGTACGACATCACAAGTGAGTGAGGGTCTGTGCCTGAGGCAGGGTGGCCCGCAGGGGCCCCAGGGCCTGGATGTGACCCCGGCCAGGCCTATGTGTATGTACATGTATGCACACACGTGTGATTGTTTCCTGAATGCAGGACAGTCAGGGGGGTGGGGTGGTGAGTTGCCTCTGAACACCAGTGTGTTTTCCACCGTCCGCCATCCTCCTGCAATGGGCAGGGGTGTACAGGGTGGGGTTGGTCCTGCCCAGAGCAGCGGCTGGTGTGTGGCAGATGCTCACAAAGCCCTGTTCCAGCCCCTCTGCACTTTCCATTGCCCTGGCTTCCAGGAAGACCCCTACAGAGCAACTTCTTTATGTGTGTGTGTGTGACCATGGGAGAAGACACTGGTCCCCAGGCCAATGTGACCTGGCAGCTGTGCAGGGCTCTCTCGGAGAGGAGGCTGAGGGGGTCTGGTAGCCCTTCTCACACACTATGGCTCTGTGGCCAGAGCAGGTGTTCTGAACAGGACCGTACAGCTTATGGGGCTCACAGGGCCGGGGCAGGGTGGGGGCTGATGCAGAGCCCAGGCTTCCCGGGCTGCTATAATGGAACACACCTGGTAAGCCCTCGGGCTCTGGTCACCCTTGAGGTGGGTGGTCACCCTGTGTACAATCCACAGCCATACCCCAACTGTCCAGCCTGTGCCCCCAGCTCTGCCTGCCCCCTCTGTTCACGCCCTCCCTGACCACAGCTCCCTCCACACCTGAGTGCAGGTGGTACCTGGGTTCACACAGCCTGATGCCCATCTGAGGGGTGACAGGACTTCGGGAAACTGAGGCTTCTCAGGGCAGGCTGCCTCCCCTCCCCTTGGGTGTGCCTGCTGCTGAGTGGTGGCATCACTCCACAACTGCTCCTCTCTGCAAGACCTGCCTTATGAGGAAGGCGAGGCTGCCTGGAAACGGCCTTGCCTCTCCTGGATTTGCGAGTGCTCCTGGCTCCCCTGACTCTAGCCCCAGGGCCAAACCTTCCCTCCTCTCTCGTCAGAGCCCTCTGGCCTCTCCCAGGCTCCCCTGAGCCCCTCTTTGTGGGGAGGCCACTCTGTAAGACCCCTCCTTCCCTGGGGACTGCTGTGTTCTTTCCCTACCCCTCTCTGCTTCCAAGCTCAGCCAAGTCCAGTGCACTCACTTCTCACTCTCTGCTCAGCCCCAGCCAGGTCTGACTTCCAGGCAGGCCCCCAAAGCCACTCTTCCACATAGCAAGTTAGGACTCAGTGACCTTGCAGATGGGGTCACTCCTCCCACAAAGGGTGGCTGGGCAGTGCTGGGGCTCTCCAGGGCTGTGGGGCAGGGCCTGGCTCCTGGGTGGCCCCAGCCCAGCTGGCCTGTGTGGACTTTGCTTGCACCTGTCCCAGGTGTCTGAGGACACACACTCAGCTGGCTCACGCCTCCCCTTCCCTTCTCCTGCTGGGGGCCAGCCCTCACCCCCAGTTTATCCCCACATTCTGCTTCCAGATCTCAACTCCTTCCAGCAGACTTCTAAGTGGATTGACGATGTCAGGACAGAGCGGGGCAGTGACGTTATCATCATGCTGGTGGGCAACAAGACGGACCTGGCTGACAAGAGGTAGGTGCGAGGAGCAGAGGTTCAGGGGCCCACCCTGCGCTCCTCTCTGACTGCGCCTGGACAGGGAGTTCTGCGATGCATAGGTGGTGCATCTGTGCCTCTGACCTGTCCCCGTGCATGCAGGAAAATTCCCCTGAGACACCAAGGCCTTTGGAAACACCTGGTAGACCCGTCACCCGTGGGTGTCTCATCTTTGAAGCCCAGTCTCTCCCCACCGGACAGAGGCGAGGCATTGCTCAGTGTGCCGTCTGCACGGAGCTCTGCGTGCTTGGCCCGGCCCAGCAGTGGGTGGTCTGGGGCCCTGCCATGGCCACTGCATGGCCCGAGACACAGCAGTCCTCTGGGCCCCAGTAGCTTCTGCTGTGCTCTGTGTCTCCGCCCCTGTGAAGTGCCTGCACTGGTGTGAATGGGGCGTGAACGCCCTGGGCCCCAGGCGTGAGTATACAGAATGCCTACAGCCCACAAACCTGTGTCCCCAGCCTGCTCAGCCTGGTTTGTGGCTGTGTCTAGCATGAAGCTTTCTCTGAAGAGGCCTCTCCACAGCTGCCCTCTAGTGTACAGGACCAACTTGGGTGCCACATGCATGTGTCCACTTGTGTCACGTGACCCCGACTTGGGCAGATAAAGCAGCAGGTCATGGACTCCAGCAAGCAGTCTGGCCTTCCTGCAACGTCCCCTGATCACCTAAGGAATAATCTGAATTAGAGCTTGCTTTACTAGAGTCCTGTCCTTGAAGTAAGCAAAACTGGGCTCAAATTCCAGCTCCTTTGCTAAGTAGCTTTGTGGCCTTGGGGGAGTCACTTTTAACCTTTGTGTCCTCATTTGGAAATGAGAGTGATACACCACCCAGAGAGGTGCCCTGTGGCTCAAAGCTCTTCACAAACAAGGCCTTTGTGGTAGTGACAGTTGGGAAAGGCAAGTTTGGGACAGCCCCACCCCAGGCCTGCCCCAGGGCCTGTTCTGAAGCTGAGAAAACCCTGTGGAAGAGTGGGGAAAGGGGCGAGTGTCCTGTTGTACCCTGGTGCCCTTATTCCTGGAGACTGTGGTTGGCATCCTGGGAGGGACCCCTGGGATCAGACCCTGTCTTCATGGCTGACCAAGGGCCTGGCTCCCTCTGCCCTGCTGGGCGAGTCCTTCCACCTCTATGGGGGCTGCTCCTCTGCGCCAGTGATTTTCCCTCTTCCCCCATCTCCAGGCAGATAACCATTGAGGAAGGGGAGCAGCGCGCCAAAGAGCTGAGCGTCATGTTCATTGAGACCAGCGCGAAGACCGGCTACAACGTGAAGCAGGTGAGGACACACCTGGTGCTGGTCCCCACACAGCTTGGCCGTGGAGGCCCACGCTGGGCTCTGGGTGTGGTCAGCCCCAGGCTTCTGCCTTGTCCTGAGGGGCTGGGACAACCACCCAGAGCACTGGTAAACCCGCCCAGGCCTAGCCCAGGCCCTGCAGGGAGTGAGCTAACTTCCAGAGCTGAAGGAGCTTGTGGAGGGGAGGGAGCACTCCTCACAGGGCATCAGGAGAATGTCGGTCACTCGCTAGCACGGCAGTGACCCATCAAGGCCTTGGAGCAGGCTGGCCGAGTGCCCAGCCACTGGCTTCTTGAGGCTGAGGAAAGCAGTGGTTCCCTTGCTTTAGATGAGGGGTGCAGGAAATTCAATCTGATCAGCATTTGGGGTTCGTGCCTTGTACCTGGCAAGTGCCCAGGGCCATGGGGGGCAACGCAGGCTTGGAGAAAAGAGCCCACCGTGGTGTGGCTGGAGCTCATGGGAGGGCAAGGAGGTGAAATGACAGCTGAGCCTCAGAGCAGGGGTGCTTTCCCTGGTCCCCACGTAGTCCAGGGACCCAATTCAGCAGGTCAGCAGACCGGCTGGAAGACATTGCACTTTATCTTCCCTGGCCACTGACCCGTCTTTAGCATTCCTTCAAGTGGTAACGTAGGCAACACAGCTCAGTAACGTTAGCCGTACCTGTGGCTTTCTCACCCACAGAGAGCTCGGATGCTTTCTTACCGCCTCCCCGTGCTGCGGGTGTCTCCAACGTGACACGCATCACTACTTCAGTACCACCGTAGTTACCAGACCTACTGCTAGTTCTTGCTGTTTAATAGGTTCATAAAGAAGCACAGATGTTGCTATGTCACAAATTTGTATCTTCAGATATTTTAGTTTATTTCAGTACTAAATGGTTTTCTTTATAATCCTGTGTAATTGATTTTACACACTGCAGAGGAGTCCATAGGCTTCACCAGGCTGCCAAAGGGGTCCTTGGCCCACGAGGTTAGGAACCCCTGCTGCTGAGGATGAGGAGGACTTGGGGAGGTGGTGAGGAGGGAGGGCATTCCAAGCAGGGGTGACAGTGAGCAAAGGTGTGACAGCAGGGTGCCCGTGGTGTGGGGAGGGGATGCTGAATGGGGAGCATGACTTGGCTTGGGGCACGACTGTGCCCTGCCACCCCAGGGTTGTGGGGAACACTCGACCAGCTGCCCATGCAGCTGCTGGCCTTCCGGGTGCAGGGGTGGTTCTCCCCTGCACATAGTGCTGGTGGCAGCGGGGACAACAAAGTGGCAGAGCAACGGGGAGAGACAGAGTGGGAGGGACACTGCGGCTACCTTAGGAAGCCCAGAGTTCCAGGACTCAGTGCCCTCACCCCACCCTGCCCCCACTGGAGTGCCCTGGACACGGCTCCCTGCACTCCCAGCCCCTTCCCAGCCGCTGTGGTGTGAGGCTGAAGCTGTCATGATTCTCCCGTGCTCCCTGGAGGCATGCAAGGGAGGCCGCGCCAGTGCTCTTTGGGGGCCCTGATGGAAAGTCCTGGGAAGTGGGGGAGCAGAGGGCAGCACCAAGTGGTCTATAGGGCAGTATGCCCCAGGCTG
Organism: Eulemur rufifrons; assembly: GCF_041146395.1. Classification (NCBI taxonomy): domain Eukaryota; kingdom Metazoa; phylum Chordata; class Mammalia; order Primates; family Lemuridae; genus Eulemur; species Eulemur rufifrons. The sequence continues at coordinate 121,873,702 of NC_090989.1, forward strand.
CCCCAGTAGTCAGGTCAGGCAAATGCTGCTTCCCCCTCCCAGAATGCTCTGGACCCCAGGCACTGGTTTGAGCAGGAGTTACATGTGTTCCATTCAAACCCCACGTGGTTCAGAGAAGGAGTCTCTGTGCAGTGCAGACTGCTGGACTCTTAATTGTGATCATATCTGCTCGCAGAGACTCATGCCTGACCTCAAGAGCATCCTTTTAACTGGCAGTTTGGCCACTGGCAGAGGCTGTAACCGGGTTGGCAGTCAGACAGGCAGACCAGGGCCACCTGGGGCAAGCCATGAAGGAGAGCTCAGGAGGGATGACCCGGGCCCTCCACACCCTCACCCATCTCTGCCTGCCCACGACGATCCCACACCCTGCTGGGCCACAGCAGGTTCCCCCTCACTGCCTTCAGCCTTGTCACCAGCCTGGAAGCTTGGGTAGGGCTGGGCTTTGGGGTGAGCTATGAATAAGACTCACCCTATCCTCAGAGAACTCTGGTAGTGGAGGGTATAAGCCCAGAGCCCACCGAGTTCCTACAATTGGTATTTACGGGGAGAACAGGGAGAGTTCGTGTATCAGTCCATTCAGGCTGCTGTAATGACCATAGACTGGGAAACTTGTAGACCACAGGAGTTTGTTGCTCACCGTTCTGGAAGCTGGGAAGTCCGAGATCAAGGTGCCAGCAGATTCCATGTCTGGGGAGGGCCTGTTCCTCATGGGTGGTACCTTCTCACTGCGTCCTCACATGGCGGAAGGGGCAAGCATGCTACCTCGTGCCTTTTCTATAAGGGCACCAATCCCATTCATGAGGGCGCTACCATTGTGACTTAACTGCCTCCTAAACCCCTACCTTTTAATACTGTTGGATTGGGGATCAGGTTTCAATGTATGAATTTTAGGGGGAGACCAGCATTCAGACCATAGCAGTTCAGAGTCTTCTGTGCCTTGTACGTCTGCCTTATACTGTCACCTCCAATATTCCATCTCTGCCATCACCCCACCTGCCACTCACCACCTGTCCCCCACTGCCCACCTCTGTCCCAACACACACACACACACACACACACACACACTTCTTCCAACATACAAACACACACAGAAAACCCACACGTATGCATACACATACCACACACACTACACACACATTCCCCCCACACTTACACAAACATGCACATGGAGACCACACATTCACACCCACACATGCCGTACCCACACACATTCCTCCTTGTGCTTACAGAATATACGTGCACCTACACACATGCCTCTTACAACATACACACATTCTGCACACACAGCTACAGACAAAACCCACACGCCACACATCCCCCACACACATACCCCTGCACAAAATACACGTCACGCTCACACATACACACACACCCAAACAGACCCACAGCGTCATGCTCACACTCTCATGTGCCCCATGTTCTCAGAGGAGCCTCACCACTGTGACCATGTGGCCCTGGCTCCCAGTGTCCAGCTAGTGGACTGGCGGGACTCCCTGAGGAGAGTCATTAGTCTCAAGGGCAGGTTGAAAGTCGGTTCCCCATCCCTGGTCCCCATGAGGGCCATGGACAGAATCCCACCTATGAGCCTGTTTCCAGGGTCCCAGATCATTTCCGCACCAGAGGTCCCTGCAGTCACTGCCATGACCCACGCTCAGTCTGGTGACCCTGTGGCCAGCTTGCCTGAGTGAGAGGCTCCAGCTTTGCTCCTTCCTTCCACAAACATATACTGAGACCTGCTGGGGCCACTGGGAGAGGCATGGGGGAGAAGGAGAGAACATGGGTGCAGCCCCTGTCCTCAAGGGCACAGCCAGCAGGCAGGCAGGAGAGGAGAGCCCCAGATCAGGAGGGGGAGAGGGGAAGGCCAGGGTGGGGCTCACGCTGCATCTCCTCATCTCTCCAGCTTTTTCGACGTGTGGCGTCAGCTCTGCCCGGAATGGAGAATGTCCAGGAGAAAAGCAAAGAAGGGAGTATCCTTTTCCTCTGACGCGTGAGTGAAAGATGGACAGGAGAAGCCATCTGTCCACTTAGTACAGTGGACGAGCGCTTGCCTTGTCTCCAGCCCAGCCTTCCCTGGACGGCCGCATACAGCAAGGGGCCTGCTCTTTATAGGGTGAGGCTGATCTAGACCTGTGCTTTCTAATACTGTAGCCACATGTGGCTGTTTTCATTTAAATTAGTTAATTACAAGTTCAGTTCCTCACTTGCACCAGCATCCTTTCACGAGCTCAGGTGCCCGTGTTGCTAATGGCTACAGGTTGGGCAGTGCAGATACAGAATACTTCCATCATCACAAAAGCTTTTTGGATAGTGCTATTCTAGAAGTATGACTAGAATTGGTTTCCCAGGTGTCTGTGCATTGGGACTCTCCCACAGGTGAGATAAGGAGGGAGCCTGGGTGTGGGGCAGGGGGTATCATTTCTAAGAGCGAACAGCAAGAGCAAAGGAAAGGAGGAAAGCATAGGATACAATTAAAGAAGGAGAAGTCTGGTCTACGGAGCCTCTGTGTGATCAAGGGAAGGGAGTGAGCTAGCATCAGCTCGTGGGGAGGCCTTGGGTGCCACATCCTGGGCCCATCTCCAGATCTACTGTGTGTAGGACCCAGGGAGATGTATTTTTAACAAACTTCCCAGGAAGGTTTGATGCATTCCATTTGAGTACTCCACATTTGAGCAGTGCTGTGCATTGTAAAAGGTATTCTGACTCAAATTGCACATGAGAAGAATTTTTTTAATGGTAGTCAGGTAACTTCAACATTGGGCAGAATGTGATGCTGCAGCTGTGGCCTCGCTTCCAGCTAGACCAGTAGTTCTCAGCTGGGACTGATAGCGCCCCACTCCCCACAGGGACGTTTGGCAATATCTTCAGATGCTTTTAGTTGTCATAAATTGGGGAAGGGGGAATGGTGTTACTGGCACCTAGTGGGCAGAGGTCAGGGATGCTTCTAAACATCCCACATGCACAGAATGGCCCCCACAATGAAGAATTAACTGGCCCAAAATGTCAGTAGTGTTGAGGCTGAGAAGCCTGTCCAAGAGGCGCTTAGCATAGCCGGGTCAGATAGCCCTGGGTTTGCACCCAGGCGCCTTGGCCTCCTGGCTGGAAGGTGGGTCTAATGTCGAAGTGGGGTAACGCATTTACAGTGAGCGCCCAGTGCGTCGCGGGGCAAAGCACGTGCTCGTTACCACCCGGAAAGGCTTCACAGAGAGGCCACTGCCACGAGGGCCCTGGTCCAAAGAATGAGGACACGTTTCACAGGTGAGATAGGAAGGGGGCTGGGTGTGGGAGAGGGGGCATCATTTCTAGAAGGCAAGAACAGCACGGGCAAAGGAAAGAAGGAAAGCATAGGGTGTGTTTAAAAAGGGGGAAATCCGGTGCCTCAGTAGAGCCTCAGTGTGTGATCGAGGGAAGGGGATGAGCTGGTGGCAACTCATGGGGAGGCTTTGAATGCCAGACTGAGAAGTCTGTGGAAGCTTTGTCTCTGTACCAGAGTGTGACGTGACTGTCACCGGAGCTAGCTTTGGGAAACCACCATGCTGAGAGAGGGCTGGGTGGGCTCAGAGGGACACCCGGGGAAGGCCAGGAGACCTCCGTGAGGCTTGCACCTGGGCCGGCAGTGCGGAAGGGGGCTGGGCTGCTGGGGCCAGTGTGGGCCACAGACCACAGCTGGCAGAGAGAAATGGCACGGCATTCTTGGTGTGGGTTTGCCAAAAACCATGGGGAGCGGAGAAGCAGGTTTGCTTTGCTTGACTAGAATAGAGAGGACAAAAGTTGGAGTGCTGCAGTGGGAAGTAGGAAGGTAGGAAGAAAGGGAGTTGCCTTTTTTTTTTTTTTTTTTTTTTGAGACAGAGTCTCACTCTGTAGCCTTGAATAGAGTGCAGTGGCATCGTCATCATAGCTCACAGCAACCTCAAACCCCTGGGCTCAAGAGATCTTCCTGCTTCAGCCTCCCGAGTAGCTGGGACTACAGGCATGCGCCACCATGCCCAGCTAATTTTTTTTCTATTTTTAGTAGAGACGGGGTCTTGCTCTTGCTCAGGCTGGTCTTGAACTCCTGACCTCAAGTGATCCTTCTGCCTCAGCCTCCCAGAGTGCTAGGATTACAGCAATTGCTTATTATTTTTTATTTATTTATACTCTGCCATGGTATAAGAAGTGTATGTGTATGTATATATACACACAAACAGCATAAAATTGTGTATGTATATGTGTACACACACACATAGGGAAAATAAAGGTAGGAAAGGCACAGAAAAGTCAGAGATAAAATCATACTCAAAATATATGCCATGGCCATGTTGTTATTAGAGATGGCCAAAAAGTTGGCTCTAAGCTTCCTAACAGCCAAAGCAAGGAGAGAAAATGTGAACTTCAGGAGACATTTGGCTTTTCATAGTACTTAAGCTGAAAGAATCTCTCCTATCATCCTCAAATGGGAGCCCCCAAAACCTCCCCAGGATGCCAGCAACAAGTTCCATAGTAGGGCTTCTCATACCACCCCACCCCACCCCACCCCACTCACCCCTGTCCCAGTGCAGCCCTACAGCAGACACCGAAGCCCAGTCCAGGAAGAGTGATTCTGTGAGGTACCAAAGGGCCTGGTTCTCAGCTCTAATTAGAAGATCTGGCTTGATGCCGGGCCAAAATTCAAATGAAGTCTTGGTTTTGAGCCTGTTAAGGCAGGCAGAGGGACAGCCCGACTGTGCATTTTGAACCTGTTCCCCTGTTGGTTCTGGGAAGTGCTTCTGCAGCCCCCACAGCCCCTGAGGCACCAGTGGAAAAGGTTGGAGAGGGGGCTGTGCTTAGGCCCCATGGATGTGGCTTCTCTAGGAGCCATCCTCAGATGCAGGTGCCGCACTGTGACTAAAGCTTGAGGGGTCGACGCTCCTGCTGCTGGCCAGGGCAAGACCCACACCCCTGTGCTTTGAGACATGAGCGTGCATGCCAGGCCGGCGGGCTCCTTACCGCCAGCGCACTTTTGGATGGGGCTGACAGGTAATAGGGCTGAGACCAGAGGTGGCAGCTGGCTTTTGAGCACTGGTCACCAGGGAAGGCTTCTGAGAAAGTGACCTCCTGGCCTTTGTATAGATGCTGATCCCACAGCCCAGGACAAGCTCTGCTTTGGGTGGACGGGGGTTGGGGGATGCGGGCGGGTGGGAGCAGAGGAGGACGGGTGGGAGCTGGTGACTTGCACCCTTCCTGCCCCAGCCAAGCCAAGAGCCGAGTCCCTGGGTGTTCACAGGGGGACAGTGCAGTGGCCAAGGGGTGCGGGGGCACGAGCCGGGTGGCATCTTCTCTGAGATAGTCATCTTCCTTAGCCAGCCACCCGCAGTGATCGACATCAAGCTGGACAAGCCCCAGGAGCCCCCGGCCAGCGAGGGCGGCTGTTCCTGCTAATGCAGCGCCGCCCTGCCGGCGTCCTATGACACTACTTGCTTGTTGTGTTGCTTCCTATTGGTTAGCTTCCTACGGGGGAAATGAGTTTATCCAGATGGGAGGATTTTTCTTTTCTCTCTGTCTCTAGGAGTAGGGTGGGATGGGGAGGGAGGCTGGGCATCAGGGATCACGTCACTCTTAACAGCTGTTACTTAAACAACTATTTTTTGGTTTGGTTGTAATATATTGTACTTTATTAAGATTGCCAAAAACTGTTAAAATTTAAAAAAAAAAAAATTTAAATCATGTGTATACAACTTTTTGCCAGATAAAAATGTAGTCATTTTTATTTGAAAGATGTGCTTTTTGTTTTTGTATATTTGTAAACTTACAGAGAACCTTTTCCACACACCTCCTCCTTCCTGTTCTCTTTGAACTGTTCACTTCCTCTGCCTTCCTCCCATCCCCAGCCCAGTAAATTAAAACGATTAACTGAGCAACTCAATTAGGCTCCAGTCCCAGGCCATCTGGCCCCACCGTCCAGGCCCCACGTCGTTAAATCAAACATTGGTTCAACAAAGCCTCTGAAGAGGTACCTGTGCCTCTGCCTCCCGTGGCCAGAGTGGGACGTCAGCGCGGCCCTGCGCTGAGACTGAGGCCTTGTGACTGCAGGGAGCCGGCGGCAAGCCCCAGGGCAGCCGCTTCTGCCTCTCTGTTCCCTTCCCCGAAAAGCCTTGAAGGGGCTCAAGGACACAGGCAACGTTGTGTTCCCTGTGCCCAGTGACTGGAAGAGCAGGAGGCCATTGGAAGGACGGGGTGCTGTTGGCAGTTGTGGGCCGTGGTGGTGCATGGTTTGTGGGCTGGGACACCACGTGTAGTTCTGAAAATGTTCTAACAAACCTGCCCAAGCAGTCAGCACACATAGGTGGGTTGAATCTAAGAAGCTCAATGTCTGATGTTGGGCAGCTGCCACCCTAAGCTGCAGCCTGTGCCACATGGAATTGGTCCATCTGTGACTGGGGAAGGGAGGATTGTCTGCAGAACCACCACTTTGAAAGATACATGTTCTCAGATCCTCGGTTGCTAATACTGTTGAGTACTTTCTGGAAAAGCTGATTTCTTGATAAGTTTCCGCCCCACTGGCGAGGTACAGTTGAAATCTTTGTGGATACGTTAGTGGATGTGGTGGCTGCACTGTGGCCACAGAGCCAATGGCTGAGGTGAGGTCCCAGAGGGCTGCCCAGGGTACTGCAACCTGCCCCCGAGAGCCAGCCTTGCCCTTTTTAACTCATTCCCGAGAATGGCTCAGTCCTGAGGACCTGTAAAATCTCTGAAGAGAACTCTCTCTTCTCACTCAATGATGTAGCCGACCTGGCCAGCATTCCAGATAGACCCAGACTCACCGCCCCGAGCCTGCGCACAGCCAGGCAGTGGGCAGTGACTCTGGCCAGACCGCAAACCCCACCTTCCCAGCTGGCACTGGCCCTTCCCCGGGTGCTCACGGGCATGTCGTGGAAGGGCGAACTCCTCCGCAAGGCAGGACTCCAACAAGGTTGTTGGAATGAATTTTGAAACTCCTCAGAAGCTAATGCAAGATGGCAGGCGCGAGAGCAGCAGAACCTGGCAGGACTGCCGCTCGTGCAGTGGGCCTGCCACGCACCTCTGCCAGGAGACTGTCTGACAGCTTTAGCGAGGCAGCAGGATCCCACTGAGCACCTCTTCCAGAAGGCAAGGACCGATGTACGAGCGTAATTCCAATGTCATGTGTTTAGTTTTTATATGTGTGTACATAATTATATATAGAGATAGACTTGTGTATACACCTTCCACAAACACATCCTCACACAGAGAAACATGTGCTCAATGTATACTCTTGTTTTTCCTGCTCTCAAGTTGGAACTTGCATTGTGATAACAGTTTTGGAAATTCAAAAGTACTGCAATGTGTTGAAATAAGAAATACTTAATATTGTCAAATAACTTGTGATTGTCTTGCCATCAATAAAATAATGCATAGATGTGTTAAACTACAGGCAAAAATAGCCCACGGGACTATCTCCACCATCTCTCTCTGTACTTACTGTATGCACGGGTGTGCGTGCCCCTGTGGGCAGCACCCCCCGCACGGGCACACCCCCAAGTGGTGCTTGTTGGTAGAGTGCTTGCTCACCTCGTGAGAATCTGTGGGAGTCCACGTCACGGCATCCTGCCTCGCTGGCAGCGAGGCCGTCACTGTGGCCTCTGAGACTGCCCCCTTTACAGGGATCTGACGGGGTCTCGGTGAATGAATGTGTGGTGGATTTTTATTTTCTTGGCCCTAAAGAGTAGCTTTTCTTAAAATGTCGTGTAAAACAAAGTAGAAACTCAGTTCCCTTCTCATGTGCACACACATCCAAGGCACCACGGACTGTTTTTCTGTCCTGGAATAGAGGAGCAGGGAGAGACCCAGCAGATGTCATGTGGCGTGACGTGGCCTTAGTGAGTCCCACCTTTCCTAGCCTGCACACGACATCTTCTCTTGAGCCCAGGTTCTCCCCCGTGCCACGGCCTCTGAAGCTGAGGGTAGCTGCCTCCTCGTCCTCCCCTCTCAGCGATGCCGTGCGATTCCCTGGCCGCCTTTCCTCAGGCGAGATTTCCACTCCTCCCTCCCGGGGGTCTCGTGAGGCCGCTGGACCTCTTTCACAGACCTGTGTTGGTTCCTCGACTCTTGTCCTGAGCAGGTGCCATCACTGTCCCCCGCTTGTAGGTAGGATCTTGGCTCAGAGTTAAGAGTCCGTAATAGAATAGTCAGGTGCTCTTGAAGATGTCATGAAATTGCCTCAGCACCTCCGGCGAGAGTATCGCATCTTTGCTGAATGGAGGTCGGTTGAGCGGAGGGCAAAGTGGAGGATTCCTTTCAGAAAATGTTCTCAATTTAGTAATTCAGCCCTTCTCCCCAAAGACTAGACCCTCCTCCTTTGGTCCTTTTTCTTTGGAGATCTCAAAGAAGAGCTGTCAGTAAAGCTCCTGTTCCACAGGCGTCAGAAAAATTGAGTGTAAGATGGAAAAAGCTGAGAGTGTATTTACAGCTGCAGACAGAAGCCAACATGAGGGTGTGATGTCCACATCTTGAGTACTGTAGCTGCAGCTGTGGGGTCCCAGCTTAGTTTGCTTGGTGGCTGTGGGCAAGTTTCCTTTGGTCAGAGGCCTTCCTGCTATCACTATTGCCACTCTCTTCCTATTGTCACCCTTAAAAACATTTTGTAATGTTCCCAGGGGTGGGGGGAGCAATGGCCATATCAGTTTGTCTCCGGCAACAGAAATGAGGATTGAAATGTTGGGAGCTAGGAGTGCAGACATACCTGGGATGCAGAATCTCCATCATCCTGGTGGCTACCTAGTGCCAGGAGCACCTGCCCTTGAGTACCAGGTGTGACAGTAAAGGGACGGTGTTGCTGGCTTTGGCATCCTGTAGGTAGAGCAAGCAGCCTTATTTATTTCTTCACAAGATGGAAGGCAGGTGCAGATGTCAGGACGTGAGACCAGGTAGCCGAGGACTGTGAGGCGTGTCTAAGCCACGTGAGGGACAGCTGGACGGAAATATGTCTGTGCGCATCAACCAAACAGGGTCATATGCTCGCTAGCTTCCAAACTACCTCTCCCCACTGTCACCTTGCCACAGCAGTGAGGTGCAGGTCTCAGAGCCGATGTGACCTTCCTCATCCATTGCTGCCCCCCGTGTGTGTACAAATGGGCCTGCACACCTGCAGTCAAGGACTGCCGTGCAGGAGTGTGTTCCTCAGACCAGCTCTACGCCGGGGCAGGACGTAGATTCTTCCCAGCGCATCTGCGTGAGCTGGGAGAGCATATGGGTGCACGTGGGGCTCCTCCACTGCAAGAAAGGGCCTGTCCCCAGGTCGACTGATTGTCTGGGCACCCACACAGATCTGGGCACCCTTTCAATTTTTTATTTAAATGAACTATTTGGGTATTCCAAAAGCCTTGGGATCTCAATGTGCAAAACTCCTTGGACTCCAGACCCTTGTCTGGTGGACACTCGAGCTGGGTATGGTTCATCAGGAAAGCCTCGCGGGAGAGGTTGAGATGGCTCCTTCAGGAGGTGCGAAGCCTCCATAGCGTCGAAAGCCAGCCTGCGTTTTGCGGTGTGTGCCCCCTTCTCCCCTCCCTTTCCCCCACCATCCTCTTAAAGCAGATGGCTGTGAGGAGCAGCCGGGTGGCCATTCCATCTGTGTTACGGGCTCAGAAGGCATAGCGGCCATATTGACTTCACATTAAACTGTGTAAAATGTGGAAAAGACTCAGCATGTTGGTCGAACAATAAACTGTCCTAATTCTCAACACAAAGCTTCCTGTCTAACGTTTTTCTAAGTGGTGCAGTCATATATTGCCGGGGGGGGGGGGGGGGGGCGGTTCCGAAACAGAGTTCCTCAAGTTCCACGAAGACCCTCTTCTCGTGTCTGGGTGGCATATCCACTACCCAGAGCCTTTGCTGCTTCCTCCTACTCACCTGGGCTCGCTACCAACTCCAAAGGGGGGAAGGTGGGACACGGATTAAATCCATACACGTTCCTATAATCTCCATTCTGCCTAAAGGCTGATGGAAAGGGAGCCTCCAGGCAGAACAGAGAGTCAGGGGTGTCATATTCTCCATCAGCCTCACTCTCTACTTGCCGTGGCTGCAGGGACTGGCTCTCTGGTCCTTCTGGTGATTTCCAGAAAGCTATTTAAGGCAAGAATGTAAGATGAAACATAATCACCGTTTGGCAACATCAAGCTGCCATGTACCAGCCCCAACCTCACCCATGCCAGTTAGGAACATCCCGGACAGGCCCCTTCAGGTGTCAGTCATCTCTAGACTAAGAGGTGCCCTAGAAGCCAGGATAGTTCTGGGACCAATGCAAAGAGGATAGAAAGGCCAAGATTAGGTGCAGAATTGCCCTAGCCTGGGAATGCTGGGAACCTCACTCTTTCAGTTAGTGAAATCCAATTTCACTAACTGCCTTTCCCTCCTAAAGGTTCTAAAGGTTCTGGAACACCCTCCAATCTGCCACCTCAAGGAAGCCATCTCTAATTAGAAGAGGTAGGAAGTAGATGTTCCTGTCCACTAAGCCTTACTGTTTCTGGCGGCCAATTGTAAAATGTGGGGTAGAGGAGGTACAGGGTGTGAAGAGGCAGAGGGCTGAGAGCACACGGGCCAAGATTGAGGCCCGAGAGGAGCGGTTCCAAGAAAAGCAGTCATTCCCCCAGGTTATGGTGTTCAGGACAACATGACCCCACCCGCAGAGGCAGTGAGTGATCTCTGGGGACAGTGTTCACACCCACAGCTGTCCAGCAGCCCCTGCCCTTGCCTAAGGAAGCACTGCTGGGATTTCCCAGAATGAATGTGAAGATGACAGCGTTGGTGAATGTCCTGCCTAAAGTGCACAACGTGGCGTCCAGGGATGCTGCCCAGGGTGGTTTTGCTCATCAGTGTACAAAAGTGGAGGTCACTGTATGCTAAAGTAAAATTAAAAAAAAAAACAAAAAACATATTCCAGCTTTTTGAAAAAAATGATTTCAATACTTGAAACAACATTCAATTCACCACAGCCAAGTGCCTCGCATGTCAGCATCACAGGGGAACACTGGCACCCCAGGAGGCCCTAAGACAGAGGCCAAGGGGAGACGGCACAGCCCCCTTGGGGCTGCATGGCTGGCACTGACCCCCGGCCCACGCGGTGCTCAGAGGCAAGAGCAGCCGTGATGGAGCTCACATTAAGGAGACAGAAGGGCAGGAGCCACACCGAAAAGGCACATTTCTTAACTTAAGAATCGGACCATAATCCTCTAAAAGCAAGAATTGGGCTTTGTTTAGTATTTCTAGGGCCTACTGCAGTGCTTGACATTTACTCAGTGAACGAATGCATACAAGGCTCTTGTGAGCAATAGAGTTTCGGGCTTTATGGTTGAAAGGAAGTGGGATTATTTTCCTGTGCAAATGAAGCCAGGTGTAGTGATCATCTTTCCTTAAAAGTGTGAAAGGATGAGATAGAGGAGGTAGGCATCTTTTTAAAAAAATAAAATAAATAAAACAGGGTCTCTCGGTCTATTGCCCAGGCTAGAGTGCAGTGGTGCAATCATAGCTCACTGCAAACTTGAACTCCTGGGGTCAAGTGATCCCCCTGCCTCAGCCTCCCAAGTAGCTGGGACCACAGGCGTGTGCCGCCACACCCAGCAAATTTTTTATTTTAGAGATGAGGTCTCACTATGTTGCCCACGCTAATCTCAAACCCCTGTGTTCAAGCAATCCTCCTGCCTGGGCCTCCGAAAGCACTGGGATTGCAGGCGTGGACCACTGCACCCAGCCCTAGGTAGGCATCTTAATTGCTACTAATGGCCTTCAGGTGAGGTTGGGCATGAATCAATTGAAGCTTTGACAATTCTGTCCTCACCTCTAAACTTGGAAAAAGCATAGTATTCTGGCTGAAATTATCTAAGTCAACAGAACATGGCCAAGTGCCTCACACAAGGATGGACCGCAGGGGAACGCTGGCACCCCTGGAGGCGGTGAGGCAGAGACCGTGGGAAGAAATGGCAGACCCCAGGGACGCTCCACCAACAGCAGCTGTTGTTGATCAGGAACTAGGATCCTCAGCAAACTGTCAGGCACCTGGTAGGGGACAGGCTACTAAAGCCCAGACTGGGAAGAAGAGCCAGAACAAAAGTCGTCAGTGCCTAAACCTCTCTTAGTCTGCCTGTGTGCTCCATAACCACTGGAAGATTCCAGTCCCGAAGGTGACATACTCACCAATGTAGTGCCCAGGGCCTACCCATCACAGCTGCCCCTCCACAGTGGCATCTCACTGCAGCCCGCACCCCTCCTTTAGCAGGGACCAGGGCCATTTGCTTCAGGTATGCTGTTCTGGGAGGTCTTGATGCCATATTTGTAGCTTAAAACCCCGTATTCCCAAGGGAATACAAATGTCTCATCTATGACATACAGTTGTACCTCATCGCCTGTCCCCATGACCTGACATCCCTCTCTCCACTCTGGCCACACTGGCCCCCATCTCATGAAGAAATGGGCCTGCTTACGTTGAATGCCTTCAGAGCCACAGGAGGACACCAGCTGAGTGGAGAGCACATCTGATCTCCTATCAAAGTCTTCCCAGTTCCGAAGGCAAGTCACCACGACCCCACCCTGGCCCAAACCCACAAGAATGGAATGCCCGCAGCACAGTTCCCAGGAGGGACTCTGTAACCTGCCCGCTTACTTCACCCTGTCAGAAAAGCTAAATAGGGTGTGTGGCCCAAAGACTTAAAAACCAAACAAAGCAAAGGCATACATAACACTCCAGACCAGGTCATCTTACGGATGTCCCAGGAGCCCTGCAACTGGTAACACATTTGTTAAGCATGCAGATTCCTGAGACCACACAAGACCTATCTGATCAGAATGTGTAAGAGGAGGGTCCTCAAATCAGCTTCACAAGCCTCACAGATGATTCTGATGACGTCCACTAACATTTGAGAATCACCGTTCTAGACAGAACTTTCCTTTTTCAGACCATCATTAGGCCTTGAATGAAATTCAACTTGCTCCCTTTCTTCAGTTTTTTAGTGTCCTGCTTCCTCCAACAACCGATAACCTTATTAACCAGAAAGAAACAAAAACAAAAGAGGTTGGGAAAACACATGCCTCTTGACAGAAGCATCGAGCCATGGATTTTTGTTCACACGAGCTTCTATTATGTGAACTTGTCTCATTCTTCACATCCCTTTTTGCCTTCTGGCTCGTTGTCCTTACCTACTTCCTTAAGTTACTACTTGGCTAATGCGGCAAAGGGCAAGAAGGAGCCCAAAAGACAGTGAGAACACTAGTAGCAGCGCAGCTTTCAAAGAACTCTGCCGGGATCCCGTCCGACTTTGCCCTTTCACGTTGCATTTACTCCGTGCACCAGCAGCAAGGCTGACGTGAGCTTCAGGGCTGGGAGCCTGGAGTAGGTCGCCAGGAATGACGACGGACTGAGGCAATGTGTACCCTCAGAACCTGAGAGTGATCCACAGGGAAGGACGTGGGAGACAGCGGGCAGAGGCTGCACACAGGGACCACACTCATTTGGGTGTCATCAGCGCCTCCCTTTTATTCCTTGACTCTCCCTGACCCCCCCCAGGCCAGGCCAGGTGCCCCTGCAGCAGGCTCCCAGGGCACTCTGGGCCTCTGCTGTGGCTCTCACTGCACTCTTCTGAGATTAGCTTCTCATTTAGCCACGGCCACCCTTGTCTCCTTGTAAACTTTGGTTGGGCTTGTCCCTGACTGTGTGAGGTAGGGATAGAAGAGTGTTCCTGTGTACACTGCAATCTTTAAGCTCAGGAAACTTGGAGTTAGGCCTGAATCCTAACGCACGCTCCCATTTGTACTCATTATTCCATTCTATTTAACTGTCCTGAGCCAGACAGGTGGTTTTATTTACTAAGAAATATATTAACATTTAGAAAAGCCATAGAAAAGCCATATGTTTAAGAGGACAGCAAAGAATATCACTTTGAAAAGGCAGACTTTTATTTTTATTTTTATTTTTTTAGCTTCAACGAATATGCACTTCAGAAATCTACAGACAACTTTTTTCACTTTTATCTGTCCCACAGCATTCCAGCAAGGGTGCAAAGTTGGAGCTGTTCAAGCAGCACACAAGGATGGCCCAGGAACCCTCAGCCATCCAGAGAAGTGGAAGAGCATCTAAACCTCCTTATGTTCCCCAGTGTAACCACAAGAACATACTAGACCCTTGGCATTTGGGGAGCTGGCATTTCTAGTTCTATTACCTAGGAATGACTCCACGGTTTTGTGACAAGCTTCTGAAACATAAGTGCTAAGACTGGAGTGTGGACAAGTCACTGACCTGATAAAGAACAGACCCACTGCCCACTCCAACCTGCTGTTTGGTCGCTGTCTTCGCATGTGGGGAAACTGTATTGTAACTATGCCTACAAATCCGGGAATTCACAAAGGACTAGACAATGTATTGCTCATGAACCTCAGGGGCAACTAGAAATCAACTGGCTTCATAAACAGGCAAGTCTGTTTCCAGGGGAAAGGCCACAAAGCACAGAAGCAGAGGAGAAGAACACTTTCCAGATGATAGGCATATTCTCCTGCTAATATCCTCTCTGTGTGGTGTCAGCTTCTTATGTCACAAAGACCTTGGCCCTCCATCAAACATACACCAGATGTTAAACACACCTTAACAAAAGGAAGATGCAAAGGTCAAATAAAAGTGACTTGCTTGAAAGGGAGCCATGAGGGAGAACTGAACTTAAAAAAAAAAAAAAAAAAATTCCAAGCTGGTTTCAACAGTAATTTGTTTCTAGAACAAGGAAATGTTTCTAACCACATTTTGTACCTTTTCTTTATCAACTCCAGACTACCACAGCCCTTTTCCCAAAACTGAGTCCGTCACACACATATATCCATGTCTTGTGCTCTGGCGCTGCCCCTCAGGCGATTTTAGCCAGCCACTTCTCCAAGACCTGGATGTCCGCAGAGCCAGCGTCCCCTCTCCCACCCTTGGCACTACACTCCAGGAACTCCACTTTGAGAGGCAACTGTGAGAATTCGAACTCTTTGCCTTTCTTTCCCAGCTGAACAGGGGCAGTGCTAGAACTGTCCAGGGTGCTGGGGGCGGCAGAACGGGTAACTCGTAAGGTATTACTGTGGGACAAAAGGAAAACAGGTCAGGAAGCAGAATTTTTATACAGCAATTAAATCACATCAGTTCCTAAACATTCCAGTGCTCATTTAAAAAAATCATAAAATTGTCATTTATGTTATTAAGATTTGCTGAATAATCCTTTGCATTTATAAATCATTTTCTTGGACAGATAGGTGAGACAGGAGTTCAGCCTTCGTAGCTGGGTGACAGCAGGTCAGTAGTGACTGGGTCATGCCAACATTTTTTCCACCCTGGACCCCCTTCTAAGAGGATCTCCTGAATGATGCCATTTAAAAATACATGCTGCAAGTGTTACAAAAAGTGTAAGTTTCTGAAAGTTAAGTGTAGGTAGGTAGGGTATTTATTTTTATCTTGAGTTTATTTGTATATGGAGCTTACAAATCCACAAACTCCAGGTTCTCCTATCTATATGTGGGCACAATTACTATTCTCTAAACCTCTTCAAGCCACTAAAACCTTCCAGATTTCAGTCACCTTACTGCCACCTGCTGGCTCGAATAAAGGGTGCATAAAAGCAACCCTCATTTGCTGACCTACCCTATCTTTCCTGCTACCCAGAAGTAGAGGAATACATGCTACCAATCTGCTTTCTTACAAAATAAAGCATTTCTTGATTCTGTAAGGTGGCTTAACAATTAGTGAAGAAATCCAGACAAAACTAAACAATACCTTGTTTAGAAACACACACATACAGTAAAAGTATTTAAAAAAAACAATTAATACAAAATTCTGGACATTACTTACCTCTTGAGGGATATGAGCTTTTGGGGAGGAACATATAGGGGCCTTCTAAGCATGGTGGTGGGTACATAGGTATTCATTTTTTTTTCTTTTTTTAGACAGAGTCTCACTCTGTTGCCCGGGCTAGAGTGCCGTGGCGTCAGCCTAGCTCACAGCAACCTCAAACTCCCGGGCTCAAGCGATCCTCCTGCCTCAGCCTCCCGGGTAGCTGGGACTACAGGCATGCGCCACCATGCCCGGCTAATTTTTTTATATATATATATATATATATATATATGTTTAGTTGTCCAGATAATTTCTTTCTATTTTTAGTGGAGACCAGAGTCTTGCTCTTGCTTAGGCTGGTCTCGAACTCCTGACCTCGAGTGATCCTCCCATGCTAGGATCACAGGCATGAGCCGCCATGCCCGGCCATAGGTATTCAT
The DNA here is from genome assembly GCF_041146395.1 of Eulemur rufifrons. Taxonomy (NCBI): domain Eukaryota; kingdom Metazoa; phylum Chordata; class Mammalia; order Primates; family Lemuridae; genus Eulemur; species Eulemur rufifrons. The sequence goes on from NC_090989.1 coordinate 121,889,953, forward strand.
TTTAATATTCTTTAAACTTAACGTATGTGTCATATATACTCTTTTATATGTGATGTTTTACAATAAAAAAATTTTTAAGGAAAAAAATCAAAACATTACATGTATTCAGCTTTTGCCACAAGGCCAAGCAAATATAGTAAACCTTGTTATTCAGAAGCCTGAAATGCTTCAAAACCAATAGGGCTTAATTCTCACAATTTCAAGATTAAAATAACATTAGTCAGAATCCTAATTTTAACTGTTAACATTTACAACTTTTCAATATTTTGCTTCACTGCCTTATATCATAATAGAATATTTCCTTCTGTCTTGTTTTTCTCTGAGCTTTTAGAGTGAAAAGCAAATGGCCCAAGGAAAACGTGTTTTAAACATGGGAAGATGGACTGTACTGTTAGAAAAAAACCCAAAACACTGATACACAAATAACACTATGATAGTTTTTGTTTCTTCAAAACAATTCCCAACAATTGCAAGAGAATTTTTAGAAGAACCAATCATCTACTTGTTCCAATGTCCTTAGCCTAACGACAAGCAGTATGTACACTCTCAAGGGAGAGAGCACCGAGACTGTGGGAGCAGAGAAACATGCAATTTCAGAAGCGGCAGGAACCACTAAAAATGGCATAGCCAGGGCTGGCAACAGTGTTCCGTAAAGAGCCAGGAATTAAATATTTGGGGGTTTGGGGGCCACATTTGGTTTCTGTTACATATTTTTCTTTTTTTCTAACCTGTCCTTTAAAAATGTCAAACTACTCTTAGGTTGCAGGCTATGGGCAGGAGTTTGTCAGCCCTCGAAGCTGACTAGATTCTACTAGACTCTAAGCTCCACAATACAGAAACTCCTACCACATATCTTCCTACAGCTGCATCCTGAGTGCCGGGCTTGGCATATGCTAGCTGCACTATAGGTGCTTGTAAATGAATAAAGGAGTAAACAAATCATAGTGGGAAAAAAATGTCCTAAAAGTTGAATTTATATAGTTTTTCCTCATCAGATCCTTTTCAAGTCCTTATACAAGTAATAAGAAAACATAACTTGCTTTCCTATAATGTCGATCATTTCTTCTGCCTAAGTAAGCTTTTGGCGCGCTCTTGTAGATTGACATAAAATAGAGACATGCTAGATTCCTTAAAATTCAAAAGCTTATAGCTCACTTTACAAATTTTTAAACACTCAAAGCAGGATCTATCATATTGCCACATAGCTTGACAACAAATAAGAAAAACTACAAAACAGTATGATTTTTTATATTCTTCCTAAGTTTTTCTTTCTTATTCTATCAATAATAATTTCTAAAATGGTTTTAAATTATTTTAGTTTCTTTTTTTAGCTTCTCAGTTTTTTTCCCCCATTCCAGCTTTGATTTATTTATTCTTATTTTATTCTTATTTTTTACATGTGCCTTTAAACACTGTTTTACATGCATTACTGAGTGGTGAACAAACACTTTCATTCACTGACGTAACAGTTCTCAACTTGGCATGAAATTTTTTAGTTTCTAAAACCTTCATTTCAACTATAAGTGAGTAATAGTGGTAAAATAAATTGAGCTTATGGTTTCAATAAATCTTCTTTCCATACATTTTAAAATATCTATAAACATCCCATTAGTGCTTTTTATAATTCCATTACTTCTTTTGTAAATTATTTAACAAGTATATTTTACACTAATCTTTAGTCTGTAATTGTGATAATCACATACAACCAAACAAAAGAAATATGAATATGCTTCTTAAGGTCAAGTGCTGAGACATATAATTAACCAATGGCCTCATTCACACTTACAGTTCTTTCTCAAGCTGCTGTTGAATTAACTTTGCTGATTTTGCCATTGCAATATCTGTAAAAAAATAAAACCACTGTTGTAGTTTAAGTAAGGATGGGTCTTTTCCTAAGACTTCTTGCATAGAAGAAAATTCCTATTTAAACCAGTAAGTTTCTTTTCTCTTTTTTTAAAAAAAGAGCTTTTATAACTAGGTTCCTTCTCTATGAAAGTAAGCTTTATATCTGCACATATGGGTTTTCCCAAGATAATGCTTATAAACTATTAGGCTGATGACCCTAAAATTGACTTTAGCTCTTTCACTAAAGTTTTCCACAACTTACAGACTTTTCAATGCAATACATATATGAGTCCAGGAAGGTTAACAAAAAGAAAACCTACCAGTGCTGTGATTATAACAAGAGCCTTGACTCCTATAGACAATACTCTGTCATTTAAAAGTTAACTTAGCATGTTTCCAACTGATACTAAGATGGTATGTTAAAGCATCAAGTGCACTATAGGCAAGAAATAAGACCTGGTTTGGCACAAAGCGCACACCAAACAAACATTAACTCCCCTCCTTATACTGAATCAGAGAAATAAAGAGGTTAGGTAATGCATTCCTGATTAGGCATCTTTAGGGTGACTATCTGATCACTTCTGGGCTCTTCATAGAATCAGAATTTTAGATCTGAAAGAAAGCTGAACAGATCAACTAGTTTATCTTATTTTACAGGTAATGGAACTAAATCCCAGTTTTATTGGGTATGACTAGAAAGTTTTCAATGGTTATCAGGTTAAAGGAAAACAAGTTCTACAAACTCTCCTCCATAAAATTTACTGGATGATAAACCTGTTTGAAAGAAGAGACTCCACTCTGTCCCTCTAAAATTATATATCTGATATGACATATTGTCAATCTGACAAATTTGGTAAAGTAAAATAATTTATAATCTTAAAAAAAACCACTATATCAAAGAAAAATTGATAACAATCACTCTGTTATTCCTTAGTCCTCTGGTAAGAAAACTGGTGAAAAGGTAGGAGTAGAAATACATTTTAAGATTTAAAATCTTTCAATTTATAGTTCATTACAGCAATTGTCTCTATCCTCAATAATGGCAAATGTAGATAACTGAACTAATTTTTAGTAGCAATCCCCCCCAAATCTCAATTATTATTGCCAGAAAACATGATGGCACCTTGCTTATTGCAGGCTATTAAGAATGATGGTGTATTCTTCAGACCCATACTGTCAATGAGGACTTGATACAGAAACTCAGCCACATCTTTCACCTCTCGCTGGAATGCTGCACTGTCCACAACAAACACAACAGCTCTGGAGGAAGAAGGAAAAAAAAAGAGAAAAACTGGCATGTGAACATGCAATAGTTTATGATTATCTTGAAAAACTGTATCCTTAATTTCTTCAAATTTAATCCTGGTGACTAACACTCAACAGACACACAGGCAGGCCTGTGCACATGTTATCACACAACATAAATCCTCATTTAACAAAGAACTATTGAGTGTTACTATGTAACAAATACTAAAGCTGAAAAGACAATAAGAAATGATGCCTGTTCTCAAAGACCAAGAAATATCACATAGAGAACCGTATGATAAATGCCAGGCAGGACAGAAGTATGCACACAGTGTAACAGGAACAAAGAGAAAGATCGTTTAAATGAGAACAGGTCAAAGATGACTTAAAGGAGGATGCAACAATTGAGCTGAATTTTATCTACACAAAAAATTGGGACAGACTGTCTGAAAAGTACAGGTTGAGTATCCCTAATCTGAAAATCCAAAATACTTCTGGGCCCAAGCATTTCAGATAAGGGATACTTGACCTGTAGTTCAAGGTACAAACAAGTGAAACACATTCCCTGGAGAAGTCAAGGTACACAGGGAGATGGGGAAGAACCAAGTCAGATAGTGAAGGGGCACGAGACACTGACCTGTGGAGTTTATGCTTTTGTCTTACAAAGAATATTGGTGCCTAAATGGAAGACAGAGAAATCTTAGGGCAACTGAACTAGAAGCTGAGTAACCAGGTAGGGCCTGACCTAAGGCAGCAATAGTGAGAAACCTCATGTGACAGAAACAGATATCAAAGCTAAAGGACAGCAGCCCAGGGAAACTGTAGACAACAGGCCTTAGGGGAAAGGGGTTTGGATGCCCAGGTGGGAACAGGAGACATGCACTGACCGATCTGCAATTGGGGAGCTGGAACTGAACACCCTGCACGAAGCCTAGAACTTAAAAGCAGTCTAATGGAGGTCAGAGGTTGGAAAATAATTCCACAAGAAATAGAAACACCATGCCTCCAGTGCCTCACACAGATAGAGGGTATGAATTTATACTCTCTCCAGGTATATGATCCCCAAGCAGAAAGGTTTACATAAAAACTGGGCCAGACTCACTGAACCCCTGTGGCCTCAACTGAAGGAAATGGGAATCCTTTGTAGAACGAGGCTTTCATATCCTAAAGTATTAAAGAGCACCAACCACAATATCAACAACACATCCCCGTTGATAAAGGTTTCTAGATTAAAAATTGTAAAGCACACAAGAAAATAAATAATTATGAGGGAGAATAGCTGGCACCCCAAAGAGAGAATCAGCACCCCCAAACTAGAGATAATAAAGCAATCTATAACATAAGTCTGTTCAAAATGATTTAGGAGAATAATTCTAGAAACCATAATAAAAATAGAATAGTATAAAAACAAACAGGCTGATTTGAAAAAATACATATTTTAGAAGTAAAGAATATATTAGAATAAGTGAAATTAATAATTCAAGTAAAAGTTAAGCAGAGATTAAGCTCAGCTGAAAGAATGTAGTAAACTAGAAAATAAATATAAGGGAATCACACAATATGTAAGGGAAAAAGGTCTGGAAGATATGATAGAGAAGAGGCAAGTAGGGCAAAAATAATAACATTCAATAATGTTAGTAAGTGTTCTAGGAGGTGAGAAATGAGAATAGGGAAACAGCACTACCTGAAGAGATCATGGTGGGAATTTTCCAAAATTGAAAAGAATCTTTGGTCTGGAATAGCATACTTGAATTCCAAGCATGACCAGGCTAAATGCACCACTGAACAGAAGAAAATCTACCCCTGGATAGGTAAAGGGTAAAACCAGGCAGATAGTGAAAAGACAAATAGGCTGACTGATGACAGCATTCTCATCTGCAACAGCAGATGTCTGAAGTCAAGATTAAGGCCTTCCATGTGATGAGGGAATCAACTAGCACCCAGGACTCCATACTCCGCTGAAACAATCATTCAAAAATGAGAGCGAAAAAAAGATAGTTTCAAATAAACAAAAAAAAAAGAAAAACCTTACTACTCACCCTCTCTGGAAATCAGAGTAATTATACTGCAAATTACAAAATATTTAGAATTGACAACAGAAAAAGAGAAAAAACATTTTTTAATTGGAAATAAATACCCAATTATGGCAAAATTTATCAGTTCTATATTTTTCTCAACTGTCCAAGGAATAAAAATCACATTCTCATTGTGACAAATTGCTCATCACCACCATCTTGTGGGCAAGGAAGCAGTAACAAAATCTCAGTGTAGACACCTTCAACAAAAAGAATCAACTATTTTATTCCATCAAAACTAAGATGCTATCAAAAGACCATTATTTCAGGGACCATTAAGAAAGAGAAAATACTGCCAATTAAAATATGACATCATTAACTTTAAGATGTATTCCAAATCCAGAGATATTAAAATACGTCTTCAAATCACTGAAACACAGCACATTGATTTTCCTCTTCAGTTCTTCAATGTTAGAGACCAAAAAGAATAAAGCATGTGAAACTGCAGTGTAAGAATTATAGGGAAGAACTTAAGAGTCAATAACACCTGAGCAGATACTAAAAGAAATATGAAAATACTGTTCTGTGTTTCTGGAAGCATCAATTTTAGGTAACTTAAGAATAGACATACATAATGTTGGAGTTTAATAACTTCTAGGATCCATCCCAGCTTTAAAATTCTTTTTTTCAGATTTTAAGTTGTACATGTTATTAAATTCATCTTCAGAGTAAATGCAAAATTTAATAACAATGCTAATAAGAATTAACATTTTCTAAACACATGAAACACTTTTTAAGCATCATCTCATATAATCCTCATAACCCAAATGAGGGAAGGCTTGAAATCTAGAATTGGCTGAACTCAACGTCCATGTTCTTTCTACCCCAGGACACAACCCAAATACCACCAGAACAAATATACAGACTGGCCTCTAAACAGTATGGCCTCAATCTACACACTTCAGACAAGCCCATTTCACTTCCTTCCTACTTACCTGGCTGAAGACTTAAACCGCTCTAAGAACTGAAGCCTCAGGCTCTCATGGCCAGGGAGGTCAATCAAGGTCAGGCTATTGCCCTGAGTGAGGATAGCAGCAAAAACATTAAGTTAATGTTTCAGTCCAGTTCCACGTTCACAATATAAACCTTTAGTATCAGACTTTAGGAGCCAGACTGGCACCTAATTAATTAATCAAATGTTTACTGTAATTAATAAATCAAACTAATGTTCACGGAGTACCTTCTACTCATAAAACATCAGTCAGCTCTGGGCATATAGCAGTCAGTAAACACATCATTCCTTATCTAACATAATTTATGACAAAGATGAACACAGTGTAAAATTATATATAAAAATATAAAATTGTAACTTTGATAAATGTTCTGAGAATACATAAGAAACCTGACTCTGTCTGGGGGAGTCAGAGAAGTGTGGTCTATCTGAGGCTTGGGAGATATACTAGTACAAACATAGTAAAAGCAAAAACACGTCAATAACAGTAACAAATATTCACAAACTAATAATGTGATATAAGACCTATAATGTATCATAGAGCATGTTACTATTTTTGAGATTCCCAATCTTTATAACAAAACACACTTTTATCATTCCCACCCTTAATTTAATTTTTAAGTATTTGTTTACCAGACACACTGTTTGTTCCAACTCTGTCAATATCTTGTGCCAATTCTTTTTTTTTTTTTAAGAGATGGGGTCTCACTATGTTGCCCAGGGTGGTCTCAAACTCCTGGCCTCAAGCAATACTCCCACCTCAGCCTCCCAAGTCACTGGGATTACAGGTGTGAGCAATGGAGCCTGCCCTTTGTGCCAATTATTGAGCCTCTACTGAGCAAACCTATTATGTACCCTATTAAGTCCTATTCAACATTAAAAGCCTTCATCCTTGACTTTATGTTTAATATAGATGTGGCTGTGCCCCTACTGAGCAAGCCCATTATGCACCCTAGTAAGTCCTATTCACCATTCCAGGCCTTCATCCTTGACTTCATGTTCAGTGTAGATGTGGCTGTGCTTAATGATAAGACTCTCAGATGTGGTCTGGTATATTTATTAGATCTTTCGATCATTTCTCAGATGTTCTACCTTATCCATAGCCAACCATAACCACAGTCCAAAAGAAGGAAATCAGCATCACATATCGGTTTGACATAACTCCACCTGGATTCATTATGACCTTTCAGATAGCCTGTGCAGTTCTTCAAAGATAAATATAAACGTCTATTAGCCTTTTTCTTTCTTGCTTGCTTTTCTTTCCTTTTTCCCTTCCCTCCCTCTCTTCTTTCCTTCCTTTCTTTCTCCCCTTCTCTTTCCTTTCTTTCTTCGTTTCCTTTCTTTCTTTCTTTCTTTTTTTGTTTTTAGTGCTGTTAAGAGTCTGGGGACCCCAGGTTGGGACCTACTGCTCCATTTTAAAAGCAGCACGGCACCACGCACTATAAGCGATTCAGAAGATGTAGTACTTGGTACATTACTATCCAGAGAGACTAGATTTAAACATAAGGGTGTAAGAGAAGGCATAAAGAAAGAAGGGAAGAATGTTCTATAAATTCAATAGAAATATAATACAAGCCACATACGTAATTTTAAATTTTCTAGTAACCAAAGTAAAAATAGGTAATATTAATTTTAATGTCATTTAATCCAATATACTCAAAATATTATCCTTTAACATGTAATTAAAAAACAAGAAATTACTAATGATAGTTTACATTCTTTTTTCAAACTAAGTCTTCAAGATCCAGTGTATACCTTACACTTAACAGCACCCCTCAATTTGGACTAGTCATAGTTCAGGTGCTCAATAGTTACACATGGCCAGTGGTGACTGTATTGGAAGGTAGAGGTCCAAAGCCTACCCTGGAATATCCACTTAAAAAATCTGGTATAGGTACCCCAAGAAATAATGATCTTCCAAACCTGAAATTTCAAAATCCAAATTTGTGGGAGTTTAAAAAGGTCAGGGCCAGAAAGACTGCCATCATTGAAAACAATAAAGATATCTCTAAGACATTTAAAAGGATATCCCTTTATCTTTGTTTATAATGTTTAATTCTGGAAGCACCAGAAAGGGAAATGGGGAACACATGGAGAAGACAAAAAAGTCTGTTAAGATCACAATTCTAATTCATCCACCCCTCCAACCAGCCCCCCATCCCTCATTCCACTCATTCTCAAAACTTACTAGGGATTATGACTGAGTTGGCAGTCACTGTCTACATTCTTGAGCTACACAGGTATATAAAAAGTCTTTCCCATGATGGGTATTTTTAAAATAAACTCATATACACTCTTTAAGATATCCACTGCAGCATTTTCTGTAAAAGCAAAAGACTGTAACAACAAATAAAACTAAATGTCTATTAATATGGCTTTGATTAAATAACAGTTTAATCGTATGCTACTGCCACACAGTGGAATACCATGCAGCTCATTAATCAACCAGGTAGTACTATGTGTACAAATGTGGGAGAAAAAGAAAAACCCAAGCTGTATCAGTCATATTGTTAAATGAAAAAAATAATTGGCAGAACAGTGTTTAGAAAGAAAGAAATTAAAGTATATAGAGATGTTTGTATATGCAGAGAACATCTGGAAGGTTACATACAAAAAAAGTAACAGCTATTGCTCCTAAGGACAAGACTGGGTAGTGGAGACAGGAAAGGAAAAATTACTTTTCACTAAAAATCCTTTCCAATCTTTTGAATTTTTGTCCCATGTGCATGTATTACCTATTCAAAACATAAAAGAAAATGGCAGTAAATTTGGAAAGAAGACACACAAACAAAAAGAATAAAATGTGATATAACATTATTGTACATAAGACACAATAAAGCAGATGTGGGCATGATTAAATCTGCAGCACAGATTGTCAAGGGCAGAATTTGTCACATAGAATATGTTTCTCTATAAAAATAATCCAAAGAGGTACAGACATCCTCAGACTAATTCTTCCTAGAAATGTCCCTGACACATCACAGTAAAGTAAGACGGTCAGACTGCAACATTCCACAAACATCTTACCCTGTTATTGTTGACTCTGTATATAGCGGAGCTGTCAGTAATGGACGTCTGTGTGTCTCTATAAAGTCCTGTTAACAACTGTAAAAAAACAACATGGAAGAGATGAGAGTAAACTTGATCTAAATTGAGTAATATTATTATAACTCTTCTAGGTGTAAGGTCAAATAAATGAATGCTGTTTGCAAAAGCTAAAAAGGACCATATTGATTTTTTTAACTTGTAGAAAACTCTAATTAATCGCAAACTTCATTCCCCTCTCCTCAATGTAAGAAAAAACAACATTACTTTCAGAAGACAGTGGCCAAATTTACCGACCTTCTGTAAATATTTTAACCATTAAAAATGATTTGTCATTGTAGTCTTTTAGTGAAAGGGAAATAATATATACTCTCAAAAGGATGAATAAAAAGCAGAAAACTTCTATTTGCCATAGTAAAACACACTCAGTTAAAAATACTAAACATATTAAAAATAAATATTAATGAAAAGAAGCCTAACTAGCCCAGTATGTCAAAGAAAGATCATTCTTTTAAAAAACGTCTTTGACAAGCTCTCAGAAGGGTTTGTTGACCAGGGAATTATAAGCATATAGGTTACTGGCTTCTATGTCTTCAGCTATTCTAGAATGAAACTAGTTACATAAAATCCTTAAATGTGATAAGTACTAAGTGTCAGCATCTAGCAAGAGCAAAAAAATAGAAATGGTCAATAATTCTAGTTTATGGGTTTTCCAAGAGTCTTTTTATCCTGCTAGGTCAAGAATTAACTCCCAAATTTCCTGGCATAGTTTCTTTTACCAAATAAAGCATGAGATGACAGGCATACTGGGATGCCATAAAATTTTCTATAAAGTTTAACACAGGTGTTAACAGAGGTGTAAATCAAAGCACTTACCCTGACAAAGAGCAATGTTTTCCCGGAGTCACACAGACCAACAAGAAGAACCGCTCTCTGACTGCTCCTTCTGCTCCGGATGAACTTCCAAAACACTGTGGAACAGAGAACAAAAACCAAAATTACGCCTTGATAATCAGTAGTATGTGTGCATGATTGTTACCACTATCATAACCATTACTGTCGTTGTTAGGGACCCACTGAGTGCCAGCCACTAACAACTGTCACTTTTCTTTGCAATCCTTACTGTGGACTCTGGTGCTATTTTATCTTATTACCTCCGTATCCCCTGTACCCAGCTCGCAAAAACAGGAAGCTCAAAGTTGGTGAGCTCAGCAGGAAGAGTAGTGGAAGGAGGGAAAACGCGCGCTCAGGCTTAACAGGGACGGAAAAAGAAGAGTAACCCGTGTCCCAAGGACCAGGATGTCACTGCGGGGGTCCACTGGGATGCCACTTTAACACAGAGCTGCTGCCACTAGTTCAGGCAAGAGGGTGGGGCGGTAGAAGGAGTGAGTCTCACTCTCTGGACGCCCCCAAGGTGCCATCTCGACCCCACGTCCCCGGCCTGCAGAAGCGCAGCCGAAATACGGACCCCTGCCCACCCCGCACCCGCCATAACCACCGGCCGCCTCTTTACCCAGCGTCAACAGCACCGCAAAAACCGCCACCGCTACTGACAAGAGCGTCGGATCTGTCTGTTGCAGCTCCTGCCGCAAGGAGTCTAGGTAGGGCTGGAAGGTGCCCCCGGCACCGCTGCCATCCCCCACGCGGCGAGAGTCCGCGGAAGCCATGGATGAGACGCGTGGTCTCTGGTGCCGCAAAAGTGACGTGGCCCTGGGCCCTGCGCAGGTGCGGGGAGCGGAGCCTCACGGGAGTGGTAGTTCCTAGACTGTTTTCTCTCTTTCAGGCCGCAGGGGCTCCAAGTGCCTGATGGGAGTTGTAGTTCTCTGGTACGCCGTGCTCCTATAAACCGCTTATTTGACAAGAGACACACTTATCCTTTAAGATATGTGTCAGTCATCTCCGCCTTCTTCATGGCTATTGAAAGAATGATGAAATCAATAAAATGAATGGCTCCCAAAATTTCCGCTGAGGATTTCCAATCGGTCGCTAAGTGAGGTGAGACTTGTGAGGAGCTCAAACATCCTACAAACATTTAATCTGAATTTAATGTGGCAAAGGCTGTGACAGATGGACGTGCAGTATGATATGGGAATATATAAAGGGACTAGGAGTCCCCCATGAGTTCAGAAAAAAGCTGCTGTAAACTGGAACTGTTAGGCTTTGCAGACAGTTAAAGTAAAAGGCACGGTGTGGAAGAAAATGAGTACAAGCCAATGACATGCCAGGAAACACAAGTAATTCAGTGTCCCTACACTGTAAATCTAGGGCTGAAAACTCCAACGTCCGCATTAAAGGAAGCAACCAGGAAAACCAACGCTCAGGAGAGCTGGTGACTGAAAACTGCAGTAGTCATTCCCGCCGAAAGAGGGCAGACCCTACTGAGCCAGGTAGGTGTTGTGGGACCTAGGTGGCCAGTTCTTCCAGCTTTTGAAGAGAAGCCATAAAAGTGGGTTTTTATGGGAAATTTTCCACTTTTAAAATTTTGGCAGGTAACTGAAAGCATTCAAAAACTTGTGGCCCCAATAAAACATTTCTGATGGCCTCCAGTGGCCAGCCTGCAGGGTCTCAGTTTGCAGTTTTGGTCATTAAACAGGTGTCATTTTTTTAAAATATATGTGTGATTTAATTTATAGGTATGACCAAGTAACAACATGGCGATGTCAAGGTCATTGAAACATGGAAAGAAGTTTATTACTCAGAGTTTCACATGGCCGCTGTGCAAGTTGTCAGAATCAAAATGGTGTCACTTGTGTTTAAAAAACCCTGAGAAATGGAGCTGGAGAAGGCCATGAAGGGAGGGTTCTCATGCACAAATGCCTGGTAACAAAAACTATCAACATTGCACAACGTCCATCACAACTTTACACACAAAAATACTTCTATGAAGACATCTTCCCAGAAACTGCCTGTCCAACCTTGGACTAACAATACCCTTGTTATTGATCCTTGTAGCCAAGGATAATTATCTCAAAACAATTATGTAATCCTGTTCATTTTTCCTTTAAAAACCTTTGTCTTCCTTTACCTCCCTAATATGCACGTAGGTTACTAAGGTCCTTGTATTCCCATTGCAATGCCTATTCCCAAATAAACATTGTTTTCTTTTAGAGAGTCTCGCTCTCTGTTACTTAGGTTGACATCACGTGGGGCCACATAAAACCTCAACACACACGGGGACCAGGAAAAGAGAGAGGAACTTGGATTCTGCCTTTTTTACTAATGTGTCAGGGGGAAGCTAGGCAGAGATATTTTTGATTAAGCAGGAAATAAAACATAGATATTAGGGTTTATGTTTGGAGGGTTCAAAATATGATTTAGATACACCCTCAAAAGCCAGGCCACAGGGAAAATGTAAACAACTTTGGCTGTTAGTTTGACCTTGTGATCAATGCATGCAAAATCTTCAATTACAAAATCTATTAGAACTGTCATTTAAACAAGACTGGCAGTATATAAAGCTGGAAAGATTGGCAGGAACCAGACCAGAAGGGATTTTGTGTGTTGTGCTGAGGAACTTAGAGTTTATCCAGAATGCATTAAGAAGCTTCAGGCCGGGCGCGGTGGCTCACGCCTGTAATCCTAGCACTCTGGGAGGCCGAGGCGGGTGGATCGCTCGAGGTCAGGAGTTCGAGACCAGCCTGAGCAAGAGCGAGACCCCACCTCTACTAAAAATAGAAAGAAATTATATGGACAGCTAAAAATATATATAGAAAAAATTAGCCGGGCATGGTGGCGCATGCCTGTAGTCCCAGCTACTCGGGAGGCTGAGACAGGAGGATCGCTTGAGCTCAGGAGTTTGAGGTTGCTGTGAGCTAAGCTGACGCCACGGCACTCACTCTAGCCTGGGCAACAGAGTGAGACTCTGTCTCAAAAAAAAAAAAAAAAAAAAAAAAGAAGCTTCAGTTGTGGGTGACATAGATAATTAGCAGATCTATGGAGAAACATAACTTGAGAAAGAGAAGACTACAGGCAGTGAGACCAGTTAGGGTCTCTTGCAGTACTTAGGAAAAAGATGCTTAGGTTCTCATAAAGGGACAAAAGGAGCTATGGAAAATAGGGTGCAAATTTGAGAGATGTCTAGAAGTTGAAATGTATAGGTTATGATTAGTTGGATATGGTGAGTTAAGAAGAAGTGTTATCAAAGTTGCATCATAGGCTGTTGGTGTGGGTGACTAGGAAGATGAGAGTGCCATTAAATGGATTAGGGACCTCAATGGAAGGGGGTTTGGTGCTGTGGACCCAGTGGAAGGGGGTAGCCAGAATGAAAATTGCCTCTTCTTTTTATATGTTGAGTTTCAGGTGCTTCTGAAAAATCTAAAAGCTTATTTCAAGTAGGTAATAGAGTAAGCAATGTGAAGTTCCACAAATATGTGCTAGATTTTCATTTTGGAGTCAAGAGTAAACAAGTGGTCATTAAAATCATGGAGAGCATGAAGAATGAGAATGAGAGGGGAACCCACAAAGAAACCTAAGAAGGAAGAGTCAGTGACACAGAGGTAAAACAGACATGTCCTAGAAGTGTTCAGTAGCATCTTTTGTAGCAGAGTGGCTCCTATGATGAGGCTTTGAATGAGCAAGAGCTCAAGGGAATAAGTAGCGGGGGGTTAGGGGACAGAGTGTGGGAATGGAGGCAAGACTAAGAGGGTGGGAAAGACAATGGGGAATGAGAATAATTTCTAATGTTAATGAGTACTTCCCGGTGCCAGGCGTTGTTCTAAATACTTTTAATGTATTAATTTGTTTAATCCTTACAATGACCCATTATTCCAACTTTGCAAAGGGAAAAGTAAGGCAGAAGTTGAGTAATTTCCCCAATGATACATTGAAGGGGCAAAAGTGGGATTTGATCCCAGGCAGTTGGGCTTCTGCATACTTAACAATATGCTCTAACACAGTAGGATTCATTTTCAAGGCATTTTATTGATAAAGGTAGGCAATAGGAACTCCAGATCAAGGAATAATGTTTAGGATGTGAAGTTTAAGTAAGTAAACCAACTAATTTATTTTAAATTACCATTGTCAATTAAAAATATCAGAACTGGCAGCAATCTTGCCACATTGTTTTTCTTTTCTTTCTTATGGTCCTAACCCCTGCTCTGTATCTACCACTCAACACAAACATACACACACACCCCTTACCGCTTTCTAATCACCATTGATTCCTCTTTAGAAAAATAACTATTTGGATTCTACCATTAGACCTCCCTGTTGGGAACTAAAGGGAAGAAGGAAGGGCCAGACATGGAGGACTCTGACCAGAACTGTCTTAACTGTCTGCGGATATTCGGTCAGAGCTTTGTGAATGAAAGAGGGCTGCCATGGTGGAGAAGCTGGGGAAGGAATACAGAAGGGTTCAAGAAGACACAGACTTTTTTTCTTCAGTATGTTTCCTGGGCATTTTGAAGGCAGGAGAAATGTATACAGCTTCCACCCTTAAGTGAGAAGGTGGCGCTACCATTCTCAGGAATGAGAGCAGGAGGAGATGGACAGGCTGCTTCCCTATGCTCACACATCTCCACCAGGAGCCCTGTGGGGATGAATGCAGAGGAAGGACATGTAGATACTGACTGCTGCTTGCTGAAAAGCATTTTGCTCTTGATTCCAATAGCAGATGGAGAGTTATAATGAAACTAACGTATTCAGGCAATTTTCCCTTCTCTTCCATAAACTAAAATGACCCATTCACAGGCACATTCTTCTGTCTGCTTCCCATAGCTCCAGTGGACAGTGGAACACATCTCAGACCTGGGGGTACTAATCAAGAGATTCCTCTGCTCTGACTTATCTCTTCATCTCTGTTTCTTTACTAAATTTTTAAACAATTAAAATAATGTGTGTTTATTGTATTAAAAACTCTAAGCAATATTGAAAGCCACAAAGAGGAAAGCCACAAATCACCTCCATTTTTCTACCTATAATATCTACCATTTGTCTGTACATATATACTGATGAGAAGGCAATATGAATAAAAGAAGTAAATAAAAAACAAATTATTTAAAAAGAGATTATAGTATGTGCTACTATATTCCGTATCCCTAAAACAATGCTTGGTTTATGGGAGGCATTAGTAAATTGTTGAGTGCATGATCCCAGGCCTGCTGTGTTCCCTGCGGTGCCCCAGGCTCCTGACTGTGTCTGACATCCTCCTTTCTCACATCCCGGCCTTAATAGGTATACTGAGGACATGTCACCCTAGCCTAAGAAATTTTATTTAATTTTAGCATCTCAGAGAGTGAGGTGTGCTGGTAAGAATGGCTATATTTGAAAAGAGGAGCTATTTAGGATTTTCTCTAACATCATTCAACATTCTTAATCCGGTACTCACAAGTGGGACCAGTTCCCGTCATCTATCAATCATACTTTGTCCATAGACATCTGGCAAGACATCTCAGGCAGCTCCCTCCTGTCATTTAAAGAATAGAAGCGCTAGTACTCTGGGAGGCCAAGGCAGGAGGATCGCTTGAGCCCAGGAGTTTGAGACCAGCCTGAGCAAGAGTGAGACCCCATGTGTACTAAAAATAGAAAAAATTAGCCAGATGTGGTGGTGCTCGCCTGTAGTCCCAGCTACTTGGGAAGCTGAGGCAGGAGGATTGCCTGCTTGAGCCCAGGAGTTTGAGGTTGCTGTGAGCTAGGCTAATGCCACAGCACTCTAGCCCAGGCGACAGAGTGAGACTGTTTCCAAAACAAAAGAAAATAAAAAAAAGAATAGAAGAGGAGGAAGGCAAGTCAGTTGCCAATGCAAGAGGTCCTAAAGTGCTCCCCTTCAGAGCTGATTCACTCATCTAGTTTGCACCAAATCTAAGATTTTTCAGTTCCTTCTGATACTCTGGACATTCCCACAGCATGCATTAAACAATGTAACCATCGCTTTTCAGGTGTAGGCACAGGCAGGACCTGGCTTAATTCCCAAAGTGCTGGATCTTAGCTGGCACTTAGTTTGCACTTCTCTAAATTACTTGAGCTGGGAAGGAAACACCTGGAGGTCCTGGGTGCTCCCTATCTGTTGATGGAGCAGCAGAGGGTGAACAAATGTTGCTTTATCTTTCCAGGACAGGACAGTGATTTAAGGCCAGGGCAGAATGTAGCCCTGAGCCTCAGGCACAGGCTGCCTGGTACTATAGATGGACTGTGCCACACATCTGGGTTCTTCCCTGGGGAGAGAAGGAAGATAGCATCAGCTCCAGCTGTGCCAGCTTTACTCAAAGTGTCCTATGATCACTGCTCGCTGGCATGTGGACATGCACATGCTGGTGTTACAGTGATGTGGACGAGCAGTACCACCATGGTATTCTACAAGGGAATGGTCAACTCAACTTCCATTCATCCTTCTCGAGCTTCTGCATCGGATGGCACTCTTCCCTTCACATTCAAGGATAACCTCTTGCCTGTTGAACAGATAAGGAGTCTTTTCTTCTGCTTTTAAATCATTCCTAATATTAACAGAATGTAGCTGGGACCTTTGGGGGTTATCTGGACACATTTCCCTCAGACCTTAAAACATACAATTTCATAATACCAGGAGGTGCGAAATCCAGACTATTTCACTATCAAGCTTCTCCCTCCGAGTCACTTGAAAAAAGTAATTGAAGTAACAGATACTTATTTTGAGAAATCAAATGGTATATAAAGGTACAAAATTAAAATAATTATTCTTCGCTGAGTCCTTCCAAGGCTACTGCTTAGATGTAACTATCCTTCCACACACACACAAGCATATGTGTTTATGGTTTCTTAATTCAAATGGATGATTATATACTATTTACATGTTGTTATGAAACATTTCTTTTACCAAACCATCTTTCCGCAGCACTTCTTATAGCTCTACTTCATTCTCAGTAAATGCTGCAGAGTATCCTAGTGTTTAGATATATCCTAATTCACTCTAGTCTTCAAGTGATGGAAATTTAGGATGTTTTCATTTTTTTCACGTTATTATAAACACTCTGTGAGGGTACTTCCATGGGATATATTCCTAGAAGTACAATCAGGAATAAAGGACATGTGCATGTGAAGGATAATAGATTTGGCCAAATGTCCCTCTAGAGAGATTTCTCCAATCTGGATTCACATCAAAAGTAGGTAACAGTGACTGTTTTCTCTATTCCTTCCCCACCTCTAGGTGTTAGCAGCTTTTTAATTGTAGCTGAACTAAAAAAAAAATGCATGTTCTCATGCATTCTATTTCTTTAATTATGAGTGAGTCATTTCATATTTTAGATGAGTGTTGGCCATTCGTATGTAATCTAGTAACTGTCTTTAATATTTTTTTGCCTTTTAAAATCAGGTTGTTCATCTTTTATACTTATTTCTAAGTGTGTATTAACTTTTGTTATTTCTAAAAATATTTTTCCATTTTATTTGACTATTTATTTTTGTCTTACAGAAGCTTTAAATTTTGTATGATCTGAAATTTATCAATATTTTCCTTAATTGCTATTAGGTTTGTGTAATGCTAGAAAGCTTTTCCAAATACTATATAAGAAATATGTTAACATAGTGATGTTTTATGGTTTTAATTTTATATTTAAATCTTTGATAGGTTTGGAAGGTTTTTGGTTTAAACAGTGAGCTAAAGATTGAGGAGATTTTCTTCTGCTCCAAAATTTTCAGCCACATTGTTCCTAAACAATTTAGTGAGTAGCCTGTGTTTTCCTCCAGATTATAATGTCACCTTTATCATATACTCAACTCTCATTTACATTTAACATCTAAAATTTTTATTCTGCTTCATTATTTTCATGTGACTACCATACTTTCAAATTTATCATTATACATTTTACTTTATTTTTTAAAATAAACTTTATTGTTTATATTTAAGGTATACAATATGATGTTATGGGATACGTATAGATAGCAAAAACGTTACTGTAGTGAAGCAAAGTAACATATCCATCATCTCACAGTTACCCATTCTTTTTTGTTTTTGTGGCAAAAGCAGCTAAAATCTGCTCATTTAGCATTAATCCCAAAAACAGTACAATTTTATTATCTAAACTGTAGTCCTCATGTTGTACATTAGATCTCTAGATTTATCCATCCTACATATCTGCTACTTTGTATCCTCTGACCTATGTCTCCCCATTTGTTGCCCCCTGGTTTTGCTCTCTTCTCTCTGTATACCTGTATTTGAAATTCTTTTTAGATTCCACATATAGTTAATATTTTCCATGCAATATTTTTCTTTCTGCCTCTGGCTCATTTTACTTAGTGTAATGTCCTCCAGGTTCATCCATGTTGTGGCAAATGGCAAGATCTTGTTCTTTTTTAGGGCTGAATAATATTCTAGTGTGTGAGTACACATACCACAGTTTCTTTATCCATTCTTCCTTTGATGGATACTTAGGTTGTTTCCTTATTTTGGCTATTGTAAATAATGCTGCAATAAACATGGTAGTACATTTTCATGGGAGTGTATCTTTATAAGGTGGTGATCTCATTTCCTTTGAGTATATGTCCCAAAGAGGTATTAAAAATACCTTTTTTTTTTTTTGAGACAGAGTCTCACTCTGTTGCCCAGGCTAGAGTGAGTGCCATGGCGTTAGCCTAGCTCACAGCAACCTCAAACTCCTGGGCTCAAGCGATCCTCCTGTCTCAGCCTCCCGAGTAGCTGGGACTACAGGCATGCACCACCATGCCCGGCTAATTTTTTCTATATATATTTTTAGCTGTCCATATAATTTCTTTCTATTTTTAGTAGAGATGGGGTCTCGCTCTTGCTCAGGCTGGTCTCGAACTCCTGAGCTCAAACGATCCGCCCACCTCAGCCTCCCAGAGTGCTAGGATTACAGGCGTGAGCCACCGCGCCCGGCCTAAAAATACCTTTTATAAAAATGCCTTTTATTAGAAACCTCCATAATGGCTCTACCTACCTACATTCCCACCAATAGTGTACTGTTGGCACACCCTCCCTTACATGTTATCTTTTGACTTTTTGATAATGGTCATCCTAATGAGTGTGAGGTGGTATTTCACAGTGGTTTTGATTTATAGTTCCCTGATGATTAATGATGTTGAGCACCTTTTCATATGCCTGCTGGCCATTTTTCTTCTTTGGAGAAATGTCTATTCGGGTCTTTTCCCCATTTTTTAATTGGGTTGTTTGTTTTTCTGCTATGGAGTTGTATGAGTTCTTTAAAAATTTTTATATCTTATCAGATATGTGGTTTGTAAATATTTTTTCCCAACTGCCATTTCATTTTGTTAATTGGTTTTTTTTTTTGCTGTGCAGAAGGTTTTTAGCTTGATGTAGTCCTATTTATTTATTTTTGCTTTTGTGGCCTGAGTTTTTGGTGTGTTATCTAAAAAATTATTGCTAAGGCCAAAATCCAGGAGCTTATTATACATTTTAATAGCTGAAAGAGCTAGTGCACTCTCATTACTTTTTCTCAGAATTTTTCTTATCTGTCTCACTTAAGTTTTTTGTTGTTGTTGAGAATTAGTATCTTTTTGTCAAGTTAAAAAAATTATATATTGATCAATTTAGGGAGAATTGGCATCTTTACATATTGAGTCTTCCTATCCAAGGCAGTATGTCTTTTTTTACATTATTTTTTACTTCACTAAGTGTGGCTGAAATGTTTTTTTAAATGTAGCTTTTATTAGTTTACTAAATGATACATTTCATTTATTCTTATTATTGTTCTAACTCACTATTATTTGTATAAAGGAAATTTGTTTTATATTTTAATTTTTTCACTTCACTGAATTTTATTTTACAACTTTTAATACTTTATTATTTGGTTCTCATGGATTTTCTATGTATACAAGTATTACTTACAAATAATAGTAATGTTGGTGTTTCTTTAAATATTATGTCTTATGTAATTGGGTTAGCCACAAAACACTGTACAATAAGATTGGTAGTAATCAATGTTTTTTTCATGTTCCTAATTTTAGTGGGAATGCTTCTATTTCTTTACCATTAGGCATATATTAGCTTTTGTTTTTGTATATATAAAGTTATTGCCCAGTAACACCAGTCTATCCAATTTTAGTAATTAATTTAATAATTAAAAGTGGATGTTGAATGTTATTGTTCTAGCCCTATTGCCTAAGATTTGAGGTCCATGCCTGGAAAATAACAAAATTAGGTTTATTGACCCATTGCAATGAGACAGACCACATCCCAGAGGAACCATGGGGCATTTCGCCAAAGGACAAGAGGAAATTATTATAGGATTTGGGATAAAGGTGGAGTTTAGGTAAATATTAAATAAAGAAGAATGTTGATAGGCTCAGAACAAAGCAGAGCTGTGTGTAAAAAGCCCACATCAGGTCTGCAAAATAGACCCAGAGTCCTGCTTCCTTGGATACTAGAAAGTTAAAAGAGATATGGAATGTTGTGTTCAGAATACCCTTATCTGCCATTCTGCATTTGAGTGTAAATTGAGACTTTGGTAGGAGTTAGGAAAAGAAAGGAGCCAATTGAAGGGCAATTTCAAAGGCAAAATCAACAGAACTTGATAACACTGGATGTGGAGTGAGGAAAAACTGAGTTGAAATTTGACACCTCCGTTTATGGCCCCAGCAATTGGGTAGATGACCATGTCTTCAGCTGATGTGGAATATATACTGTAACAACAGTTGGTTTAGGGAAGTGAGAGAGGGAAGGGCAGGATGGTCACCTCAGTGTTTGAATTTTAGCGTTTCTGATTGCTGTAAGACTCTACAGTATAGATCCATAGGTAGTAGGATGTATAAGTGTGGGGATGGTGGAGGTTGGGGTCACAACTATAGCTACAGAGGCCCAGGAGTCATGAACATTGCTGAAGGAGGGCCTGCAAAGTGAGAGGAGCACTGATCAAGAGGAGAACTCAGCCAGGTGCTTTGCGAGGCCAAGACAGGAGGATCTCTTGAGGCCAGGACTTTGAGACCAGCCTGGGTGACATAGCGAGATCCCATCTCTACAAAAAATTAAAAATTAGCCAGGCATGGTGGCACACACCTGTAGTTCTAGCCACTCAGGAGGCTGAGGTGGGAGAATTGCTTGAGCCAGGAATTTGAGGTTATGGTCAGCTATGATCATGCCACTGCACTCCAGCATAGGCAACACAGGGATTCTGTCTCTTAAAAAAAAAAGAGAGAGAGAGAGAGAGAAAAGAACTCCAGGAAGATTTTCCTAAGGTTTCCAGGCAGCTAGGATGAGCCCACAGCGAAGACTACAAAAGAACAGAGAGAGCAGCAATCAAAGTATAGAACTGCCACATCACGGAAACTGAGAGACGGAGTTCCAAGGAAGAATGAGTGGTTAACCGTATCAAGTGCAGGAAACAGGCTCAGGAATGAAAGAACTGAATTGGCTTAACCATTGGCAGGTGGATAGTGACTTTTGCCAGGGTAGCTTCAGGGAAGAGGGTGGAGCAGAAGACTAAATTCTATGTACTCAGTCAATACTAAGTGAGAGGCGGAAAAATGAGAAGCGGGCTGAGAAGGGGAGGAGACAGGGCAGTATTGCTGTGGCATCAGGCTCAAGGGCTGATTTTTAGCAAAGGATTTATTGTTTCACTTTTCCAACCAGTCAGAATCAGAACCTCTGCTCTGCCTGATGGATTTCTTAAAAATATCAAATAAAGTTGAGTCTTCTATAGTCTTTCTGCACTCACTTGAGCACTTGATCTCTTTAACTCATTCCACATCCTCCTTCCTGCGGCTTCCCTGGAACACACACACACACACACTTGATTCTATCATAATGGCCACACAGACCCTTTTAGAAAAAATTCCTCCTTGGATGCTGCCAGGAGGTATGGCTGTGGCACTACACAAAGCTGTGGGGAAAGACCAGACGAATCTTGAGCTCAGAAGGAAGGGCTCAGTTGCATAGGTCAGATAGTCAGATAGTATAAAGAAATCCTTCTTTTGGAATTATTTAGGAAAGAACGGAGGTTTTGCAATATAAAATCAATAATAATTTTTATTTTGTGTCCTGTGCATGTGGCAACACAGCTGTTAAGACAGACATGGTTAGCACAAACCACTCCAGCTAGCAAGACCAGGGAAAACCCTTGGGTCACCTGAGCTCCCATCTCCACCTGGGTGGCATCCCCGCCTCTTGGATTTTAAACTCTGTGGAAAGTGCAGGCTTGCAGGAGTCCTGTGGAGCAGAGCAGAAAGGTAGGACATTAAAAATCTTCCCATATTTATTTATGAACTGAACAGTTAAGTATAGTACAAAGGTGCTGCGACTCTGCTGACCTCTTCTGTGATGCATGCACGGGGCCATTTCCGCAGTGTCCTTCTCCACTTGCCTGCACAGCTCCTGTGCCTAACCCCAGGAGTACCCCACACCCAGGCCGTAACATGATTTCCCCACCCTACAGCATCCCCCACCTATTTCTTAGGGGTGGGGCTCACCACCTGAGTTCAAGTGGCTGGAAGTTGCCCAGGAAGACTGTCCTCCCTGACCTCTTTAAGAGATGAGGAACTGACATAATAAAAGCACCTGGAATGTGCTCATTTCTGTGCTGGGGGCTAGGGATAGAACAGAGACCAGCAGAGCCAGACTGTCTCCCCTTGTGGAGGACACAGGTTAGGTAAATATCAACTTGGTTCTCACAACAATGGGCCCGGACAAGCACATTGCTTACATCAGAATCACATGGGGGTAACTTCTAAAATGCAGATACCTGACCTAGCACAGACTTGCTGAATCAATACCTCCAGGGCCTGGAATCCACTTTTGTAATAAGGACTTCGAGTCACTTATCCACACACTGCTGCTGAAGATTAACCTCCCTACACCACCTGTTATTCCCCTACATCGTCCAAATGCTTTCAAGTGATTAAGTTATGCCCAACATACTGCAAAGGTGTGTTTTATTCTATTTCAATTCTTAGAAACTGGTGTTCCGGATGAGTAGTATGCATGGCAACTTTATAGTTACCAGAATCTATCACTGTCGAAACTCTCTAGAGCAGCGCTTTTTGAAAGAACTTTCTATGATGATGGAAATATTCTCTTTGCTGATCAATATGGAGCCACATGTGACTGTTGAGCACTTGAAATGTAGCTGGGTGGGACTAAGAAAATAAAATTTTAATTTAGTTTAATCTTAATTAATTTAAATTTAAATAGCCACATCTTGCCAGTGGCTACCATATTAGACAAGGCAACTTTAATAAAAAAGTTTGCTATAGATCAATGGGTATGTGCACATAAACTTCTTCATTTTCTTGGAAATAAGATGGAATTCTGCATGTCCAATAAGTTCACTGCCTTCATGCCCTGAGCCTGTGTCCCCCTTACAGTCTGCCCTTACCAGCTAGCCTACCATACGTGTGGGGCTTAGGTTGTTCTCTCCCTGTTTCATCTTGTCCATGTGGTCATATCCTGAGGACCACAGTCTCTTCCTCCCTTTGTACCCACCACCCCAGAACACACCACCGTATTTGGCCTGCAACTTCCCCATGCTGTTCCTCCTACTCACGTGAGGTTGAGCATTTTTTCAGGTTACCAACAGAGGTAACATATTCTTCTCCTAAGTATTTTTCATATGTGGTTTTGTCTGGAAGTTTGGCCAGACATACAGTGTTGTCCTTGAACAGAAGATCCTTAGTTTCAGACCGGAACAAACAGAAATCGTTCATGCATGAAGTATTTCCAAACTTGATCTGTAAAATGGACAGAAAGTGCA
Organism: Eulemur rufifrons; assembly: GCF_041146395.1. Taxonomy (NCBI): domain Eukaryota; kingdom Metazoa; phylum Chordata; class Mammalia; order Primates; family Lemuridae; genus Eulemur; species Eulemur rufifrons. Next base: position 121,913,748 of record NC_090989.1, read on the forward strand.
TGAGGACCTTTGGCCTTGAGCAGCTGGGAACACATGAATCAGAGAAGGATGAAAGCTCTGAACCAGCCCTGGGCAAAAAAGGGAGCTACAGAGTATGCCTCTAGAATTTTTCACCTTCCTCACCTGCTGTTTACCCACTTGGGGCCCCAACTTCATGCTTTCATGACACACCCAAATGTTCTGTAGGGTCCCTGGTCCCACCTTCCTCTGAGAAGTCCCTCCCACCCACCTGCCCACTCCTATCTTCTCTGATCTCTCTTCTTCACTTCATTAGTAATGTCCCTAAGAAATAAGAGGACAATAACATGTCCCCGCTGATGTTATTGTCAAAGAAGATACTAAACGTGAGCCCTCCCAGAAGAGTGGTAGAGATAGTTGTTAAAAGTTCATGTTAGACTGCATTTTGAATTCTGTCTTGGATAAGCCACTTACCTTCTCCAGGCCTCTTAAAGTCGTAAGTGAAATGATGATTGCAAAAAGTTTAGCATTCCATATAGCAGCTAGGAAATGTTCATTAAATGCTAATTGTTGTCATCATGTGCCTTAAAAGGACTTCTGAAGATATGCTATCTTAATTTTTAGAAAAAGCTAATAGTGAATCAACAGGCAAGGTGCTATACTTTAAAAGGAAGGTGATGTGTATGTATAGAAGGGCCTTTGGGATTGGAATACCAGCAGGGCTGGTCCTGAGGTGGTTGTTTCCCTCGGAGAGCAGGCTCTCCAAGGGTAGGGGTCCTGGGTTTTTCAGACTGTTGAGAACAGTGTTTAGTCTGCTAGACAAGAGATATAGAAATCCATTCTTCATGCCTTATATCAAGGAATGCTGGGAAACAGGATCAGTCTTCTCCTTCATCTTCAGGAAGGACAGAAATGAGGGAAATTAGGGTACCCCTGAGCAAGGTGAGGGAGAGCAGGAAGGCAGATTCCTGGAAATGTGGATCAGATGGGGACTCATCTCCAGTGAGCAGGAGTTAGAAGCAGAGCCAGACCTGGGAGATCTAGTTCCATAGTTACACAGCTAGCGTGTTTTGACCACTTTCTATAGACCAGGCATTCTCCTATGCCATTTGGGCACATTTCTTCACATAATTCTCATATTAACTAAGAAGCAGGTAGAAGTATTATTACTCCTATTTTGTATATGAGGAAACTGAGGCATGGAGAGGTTAAGTAATATACCCAAGATGGCACAGCTAGGAAGCTATGGAGCTTAAATTTGAACACAGATATTCTAGTCCACAACGCATGGCTTCCCAATTCTGGTTTTCAGAGACAGAATGCTTGAGCCAGGGCTGCACTTAGGTGTGAACTTTCCAAAATAACCCCCACCCATCTAGGAAGAAAGGGTGGGAGGCCCTGGCTGGTCTGTACCTGCTGGCTATTTAACACCTCACGGACACAATGTGCCTTTTCTTTCCGTGAGACCACAGCATGATTTGGGCCTCGGGCCAGGTGGCAGCTGCCAACATCTTCCACAGACTTCCTGGAACCATCAAGGCACAGCAACTTAAAGTCATCTTTCTTCAGATCCTTAGCCCATGCGTCAGTGTTATTTCCTGGAGACAGAAAGGTGGTGAATCAGCCACAAATGATGGAGTACCCACGCTGGGGTTATAGTGATGGGGAGGGGAAGAGACACCCGTGCAGTCTATAAGGCGATACTCAACTCTCACTTACCAGGAATTACTAGTGACCAAACTATTAATATATTCTCTGGATATTCAAAAAGATCTTCATTTCTAAATTCCAAAGCCTTCTGTACTACTTGCTCCAGCATAGGAAGAGGGTGATGCTCTAAGCCAGGCTTATCAAGCTCTGTACTCTAAGTACATAAGGCATCTCCAAACAAAAGAACTTCTTCCCAGAAGACGCTTCTGGAATCTGCACCAGTGTTTTAAATCCAACTCTCTTGTACCAGTTCTAAGTGAAAATGTGCTGTGGTACAGATCCATATTCTGTCTCAGCCCCTTGCCTCATCTTTTCTATATTCTCTTTGTTTTTTTCTTTTTTTCTTTTTTTGAGACAGAATCTCACTCTTTTGCCCGGGCTAGAGTACCGTAGTGTCAGCTTAGCTCACAGCAACCTCAAACTCCCGGGCTCAAGCAATCCTACTGCCTCAGCCTCCCGAGTAGCTGGGACTACAGGCATGCGCCACCATGCCCGGCTAATTTTTTCTATATATTTTTAGTTGTCCATATAATTTTCTTTCTATTTTTAGTAGAGACAGGGTCTCGCTCTTGCTCAGGCTGGTCTCGAACTCCTGAGCTCAAACAATCCGCCTGCCTCAGCCTCCCAGAGTGCTGGGATTATAGGCATGAGCCACTGGGCCCGGCCAGTTTTTTTCTTTTTACTCACCACTATACAAATGAAGATTCTTTATATTCTCTTTGAAAAACAGTCTCACCTGTTCTCAGGGTTTCAGCTTTTTCCTCGTATTCTCAAATATGTTATTTCTCTCCCATAATGCAGGATTGGAACCTTTTCTCTTCATCCATTTTTCATTTAATTTTCTTTCTTTAATTGAGCAAGTAATGTATGAGACCACACTCATAAATTTTTGAATATATCTATATATGAACTAAAAGTACTCCTTTTCTAAACACCCCAAATCTCACTCAGCTCTGTAGTGCTAATCCTTGATATCACATCTGCATGTTTCCATCCATGCCTTGCTATATACATTTACCTATATATGCATCCATATGGATGCTGCAAATTTATGATTTTGTTTAGTGTTGGATCTTTTTTTTCCTTTTTTTTTTTTTTTTTCTCTTTTTGGCCAAGCTCTTACAGACCAATAGTGTTGGATCTTGACAGATGTAAAACTCTCTAGCTTTTTTTTTCAACCACTTACACATCTTCTAGATTCTTCTTGTTAGTATATATAAATCAAGCTCATTCTTTTTAACTACTGTATCATATTCCATTGTATGCCTATAACATAGTATTTTTAAAACCATTCTTCCACTAATGGGCACTTAGAGTATTTACAATTTTTTTTCCACCACAGTGAGGTTAAAATGAGTGTTATTGCATATGACTATGCTTTAGCAGAAGTGAAAAATAGCTAGTTCAAAGGGTATGTGCATTTTTATTTTAATAGAGAGAGCTAAATTGCCTGCCCCTCCACCATCATGTAACACACACATCTTTGACCACCTTCTAACATTTCTCCTTTCTTTTCTTACTTCTGTTTCTCCAACTCATATCTTCCAAGTGGAATCCATCATCTTTCCTTCCAAACCCATTCCATTTTATTTAATAATTTAAGCATTTATTGAACAATACTATATTCTCAGCCTTCTGCAAAGCACAATCTTATTGGAGGGAAAAATAACACACATACTAAAAGCAAAAATTCAGGGCAGGGATAATAACATTTTATATTTTGTGAAACACATTCTAAACGCTGTGTAAACTCAAAACCAGGGCTTTGAGAGCAGATTAATTAGGGAAGCTGGCTGAAGGAGGCAAGGTTTTAGTTATTTCTTACAATATGCATAGGATGAAAGGAGGAAAAAGGAATGAATGTCTCTCTGTGTGAGGCAAGAAGGGACAGGTGCGTGCCTGGTGTTTCTAATGGGGAGAGGAGACCTGCCCCTGGAACAGTCTTGGGCAATGGGGCCAAACAGATGAGATACCGCCGGGCACCAAAGGCCTTGAGAGGGGACAGTGAGGAGGGCACTCAAGCAGAAGGAGAAATGGGTCTGTGAGGACTTATGAATGGAAATCAATGTTAATGAATGAAACCAGGGACTGAAGGTAGAAAATTAAGAAAATTTAGATGGCAGGTGATTCAGTCTGGGCTAGGAGGGCAGCAGTGAGCATCTAGAAGGGCATGTTAAAAGTATGTTTTTTTCCCGATAAAAGTAATGCGTGTTTACTGATGGGAATTTGTAAAATGCTACATAGTATCAGGAAGAAAATCTTGAAACATTTTTAATTCCACAGCCTACACCTTCAAAATTGGTATATTTCTTCCATTCTTTTTACTACACACATACAATATATACACACATATATGCATAATTGAGATCAAAGAGCCCATGTGCTTTTGTATCTTGCTTTTTCTATACCATAATGTACTATAGCACTTAAGATATATTTTGAAAAAATAAAATAAGACATTGACTGACAGACTTAATCTAGGCCTGACTGGCAGGGAGTATAACAAGATTCTTTACAGGGGTGGAGGGTGTGAGAAGAGGGAATTTTGAGAGAAAGATGAGGACTTTGGATTTATGTAAATTGAGTTTGCAATGTCAATGTACTCTGTACGTAAAATGACACCTTGGGAAACAGAAGTACTGGAATGAAATTTAAATGCGAGGTCAGACCTCTCATCTAAATTCTATTCAGAAGGTAAGAATCTGGAGTTGTTGCAGAGTGCAGATCCAAGGCCTAGCGATGGGGACCCTACTCAGAAAAGTACAAAAAGAAATCAAGGGCAACAGAGAACCAAGCTTAGGGTGACACTCTGGCAGCAGGAAACAGAGCCCTTAAAGAAAAAGAAAAAATAATATGAAGGAAGACAGAAAACTTAGGCAACCCAAATTCCTTTAAATAAATTTTTGGCAACTTCTATGTGCTGTGTGCTATACTAGGTACTGGGAATATAAGAGGAAGAAAAAGAGCTCAAAGAGTTTCTGTAGCCGACCAGCCTGAGCAAGAGTGAGACCCCGTCTCTACTAAAAGTAGAAAGAAATTATATGGCCAACTAAAAATCTATATAGAAAAAATTAGCTGGGCATAGTGGTGCATGCCTGTAGTCCCAGCTACTCGGGAGGCTGAGGCAGGAGGATCGCTTAAACCGAGGAGTCTGAGATTGCTGTGAGCTAGGCTGATGCCACAGCACTCACTCTAGCCCGGGCAACAAAGCGAGACTCTGTCTCAAAAAACAAAAAACAAACAAACAAAAAAAAGAGTTTCTGTAGCCAAAGTATATTACAGAATGTGGTAGACTCACTAATAGCAATTTGGGCAGAGGATTCTTGTTGTAGGATGGGATGTGCCATATAAGAAGGCTTCTTAGAGGAGTTGGTGCTGAGCTATTAATCATTCATTCTAGATGAGCTGCTCAGGAAAGATGGGAGGTTGGGGGAATGAACATGAGAGAAAGCAGGAAAGTAATTAGCAGCCTGGACTCTAGTGGGTTCTACTAACATTTAGTGATACTGAGGGTCAGGCGCGGAGTGCTCATTCTCACCAATCTTTGTTTTGTTTGTTTTTAATGTCATGGCTGTCTAACTTTCACTCACAAGTAAACAGCCATTTATAATTCTTGCCTGAATCAATTATCAATATATTGGTTGGCAAATGATCATGTCTAACTTTGTTATTCCTTCTGCATTGATTAGTTAACATTCTATGATGAGGAAGATCTTTCCCTTCTTCATTTGTCTAATCAACATTGTCTCATGGATTCTTATTTTATTCAGTGGGTTATTATCCCTTAGTGCTATCATTATTTATTTTAATATCCAAAATTCCCGGATTTGGCAGTGTGAGGTCCTTCAAATTGGCTCCTGGGTGTTTTGACACATCCCGTCCCTCTTTGAGCACTTCGTGTGATGTGCTAGGCTCACTGTATATTTTTCCTGCCCCAACCCTGGAGTCAGCTACTTTTCCAAGAAGTCCTGATTCCTCTTAGCAGAAAATAGTATTTATAAGCCAATATCTTCATGCTCATTCCTAGCCTTGTGCTATTGCTTCGAGGCCTTCTCAGGGGAAGAGCCAGGAAATATAGAAAATAGCTATAAAGGACATAATTGGGATGACTGAAATTTGAATGTAGACTGTGGATGTGATGAGTCTCAAGTCCATGTAATGTAAAATTTCCTGATCTTGCTAACTATCCTGTGAGTATGTAAGAGAATGTTTTGTTCTTGGGAAATAGGCACTGAAGTATTTAGGGGAACGGTGCACGAGGCCTGCAGCTGTGGGGGTATACATGCGAGAGGATTTAGGGCCGCTGGGAACCCCATGGTCCTGATCATTCTACCAGCCCAGGTTAACACTTCTCTCTTCACTAAACAGACGGGTTGAGAATTAGAGCTTTGGAGCCTGACAGCGTCCATAATACTTCCACAAAGGCGTCCCTGAATATAAGTGAATCCCAGTGACCCAGACTTTAGGGGGATAGAGGAGCATGTGCACATACCATCAGTATTCTGCAGAATAGTCTCATATTTCACAAAGGCTACATCTCCCTTCTCAACCAGACACCTGCAGTGGTCCAGACAGGGGGAGAGAGAAGAGAGGAGGTCAGAGTGAGGCATCTGTCATTTAGGAGACATATGTCATTATAGATTCAGGCTGGCCATCTGATAACAGCAATTGTAACTTCCACTCTATCACTAAGCAATATAAGGAATAAAGAAAAAGAAAACAAAAGGCTCTGAATTGCTGCGTAGTTATACAACCTCAGTTCCACGTACTACGCCATATTTTTTGGTACGGCTTCTCTGACAGATTACATCATTTTCCTACATCAACATGGAAAGTAGAGAATCAGTTTTTCAGTGAGGTGATGCCTCCCCCAGCGTATGAAATGTGAATGAAAAATTCAATTCTTTTAGATTCTTGTAAGAAGCAAATGTTTGTGCAACATTTGTAAGACACTGAAACTGTATCGCAAATTTCAATTTGTGATGTTCTTTGTCCCTTTGAAAAAGAATTTTGCTATTCATGGAGCATTTGTTATGTTTTGTGTTTTTGTTTTGTTTTTTAGAGAAATGCAGAGAGTATGGCAAAACCAGGTTTTAAGGCATTGGACTCTATTAACTCCCAGTCTACATATCTCTGAGTGTGGTATTGGGGATTTTAACACAGCTTTGAGCCACTACGACGAGTCCCTAAGAAGTTTCAGAAAAGAAATAATAATAAAAGGAACTCTATTTAGAATGGTTCTAATATTAATTTTTAGTGTATTCCAGTCCCTTGAAAACACATACCACACAGACGATGAATTAGTATGTACTTTAAAGTCTGCCCAAAGCTCTACTCAATGATCCGAGGGGATCAGACTTGTATGATGGGCCCAATCCTGCTCTTCATCTACTTTTACCCCCTTGCTTCAAGGAAAAGAACCTGCCTCTTCCTATAGTGGTTCAGGAGTTCTGAGGGTAGACAGCTGAGAAGGCGGGCACACCTATTTACAATATGTGGCATACCTATTATGCCATAAATTGATTTTGTTTTATTTTCTTTTGAGTTTGGAATCTGTTTGTCAGTTTGATGTGTTTTACTTCATAGATAAGTTTTATAAGATATGTTTAGAGAAAGAAGCCTTTATACATGTATATATAAGCAAAGTTTGAGCCTTTTCTCTTGACCTGTATTTCTCAAACATATGTTACCACCACAAAAAGACAAGGTTAAGATACAACTCTTAAATCCCTATGAAAACAATTCAATTTACTTTGTAAAATTAGAAACTTGTGGAGTGTGAATTGTACTTACTCTAACTTATAAGATGGTTCTAACTGGAAAACAGGGATAAACTTTGTTTTTCATTTTACTACTGGGAAGCTCAATTATTATACAATTCCATATCTTTGTGCAGTTCATGGATTCATGAACCACCAGACAACAGAAGGCCCAAAGCAGAAAGGATAGTTAAAAAGTAATAAGGCATTAAGGTATACAGGTGTCTCTAAAAAAATTATAGACACTCCATAAACTACAATGATAGTTAGGAATTTAGAAATCATATACTTCAGTATTTTATATTTCCAGATGAGTATGGTTCTAGAGGCACATGGAAGAGCTTGGGCCAAACTCCTGACTCAGTGTTTATCCAACTGTAGTAGGGTTTCATTGCCTTGGCACTAGTGACATTTGGGGCTGGATAATTCTGTGTTGTACAGTGCTATCCTATGCATTGTGGCATGTTTAGCTGCTTCTACCCATTAGATGCCAGAAGCACCCTCCTCCTCCACACTAACATTGTCACAATCAAAAACATCTCCAGACATTGCCAAATGTCCCCTGGGGGGAAATCACCCCGGTTGAGAACTGCTGAACTGACCCACACGCCAGTCTCTACTGTCTGAGACAGCCAGGTCTGGTAGACCATGCCCTGGAAGAGTCTGGCTGTCCTTCCACCATGTGGCTCTACATTTGGCTGTGAAATCTCCTACCTTAATGTGTGCAGGACTAACAGAAAAGGAATGTAAGAATCTTACCTTGGCTCCTGAAAGGAATCTGGTCAAGGCTGGGATATTATAATATTTGTGTCTGGGTTAAAAGACTCACCTGAAAGCCCCTGTGTAGCCATAGTATCCCTCTTTGCTGTTGGCCTTACACGTGTTGGGTTCTGGGCCTACACACAGCTTACAGAGACTAGAATTTTTCAGAGACCCAGGGGCACAGCCTTCACTGAAAAATTCATCTGTACAGAAGGACAAGAGGAAGTCAGCTCTTTCTGAGTCAATACAAGCAGCTTTTATCTAAAACATAGCAGGCCCGCATGACCCAGGAAAGGTAGAACATACTCATTACTTCTGTGAAATGAATGAATTTCACCACCACCAACTCAGGATCTGCCTGGCTACAGGATTTAAAAGGAAACTTATTGAGGTTGGGAAAAGGAGTTAGTGACCACTTCAGGGTGGAGACGATTCCTTTGAGCACCATGATGGTGTCAACACTAACCTAAAGGAAAGAAGAAATGGAAATGACATGAAAGGGGACAGAAAAGGGATGGAGACTGAAGGTCTCACTTCCTGAGCTTGTGCCACCTGTTTTCAGATGTCCCCTTCCTTGCCATTCATTAGAAGAGACCTTCCTACATCCCCAACCTCAGGAAAGGGATGGGGAATTTTCCTTGCAATTCAGCTGCTCTCCTATGGCCGTAAAAGTGCCAGGAGGCCCAGGAGAGCAGAGGTAGGGCCTTTGCCAGTGGGGATACCAAGCTTTCTGGATGTTGCCACAGCTGCACTTTGCTTCATGTCCAACTGGTATCACAGAGCACCCTGGTGCAGGGACATGCTCTCATCTCCAGTCTCCTCACACATGAGGTTTGCCAGGTTCATAACCAGATTGAGTCCTCTCTTTTTAAAGGAGTTGCCCAAATTTGGAGGTGGGAGGGAGGGAGTACTCAGGAAGCTAATGTAATTCAGAACCACTGGAAAACATTTGTCCGTGGGGAACTTACACTTAGAAGTTTAAGGGGGTAGAAGTTAAGTGTACCTGATGATAGTCAGAGGACACAGAAAGTAAAGTGATTTCTACTCCTTTGAAGGCTTCTAGGAGCTGGGCAGTGACTCACAGGGCCTACAAAACCCTCTGGCACGGATTGGTAGCTGTTTAACCAATATCCATTTCTGGAATGTACCAAGAGGTGATGTACCTACGTTCTGGGCAATGAGAAGTTAGTTAAAATAATTGGGTAGACTTCCTAGAAGGCTCCTTTAAAAAGCTGACAGCAGCTGGCATAAACTTCCATTTGCTCTAGCCCCTTGGTGCTTGTGGCTGCCTGGATGGTGGATGTGATAGTAACCACAAGGTGCCCTTGAAGATGGAAGCCTCGTGCTAAGAATGGAAGAGCAGAAAGAGAGAAGGAGCCTGGGTTTCTCATGACCATACCAGCCATGGACTACTCCCTTTGGTCTTTTTCATGAGAGATAAAAGTAAATGCACATTTACTTTATCCCATTATGTGCAACCAAAATGAGCCATCCTGACTCAGCAACCCAGTTCCATCCCTCCCAGACCTTTTTGATATTTCCTGGAGGTTCACTTTTACCAAATTCTGTTTCTATAGAACCAGAGCACACAGCATCTTACGCCACCGCCCTCTCCCCCGAGGAAAGACCTTCTTTCTTCATGGCCCTCACCACTGCTCCTTCTCAGGATTCACTCACCAAATCTGCAGTGGTGGAGCTCATTGTAGAGCAGGCCCATGGGGATGTTCCAGCCAGCGGTTCTGTCGACTCCAGTGTGGCAGGACTTTTTGCCTTTCAGAGTGTTCCAGGTAATGTCAGGATTTGATTTCTTTACCACTGCCACAGCAAGATACCCTACAAGAAAGACACCGGAAACAGATATATTAACATCTCTGGGGACTCCAGAGTGTCTGCTTCCAATTAAAGCCACTGTCTCCCTAGGGAAGCAAAGATATCCTGGCGTCAGTCATTGAGTCTTGAGAGGATCTCACAGTAACTGACTGAGGGGAAGTACAAGACACTCTGTCAGGAGGAGATTAATATGAACTTTAAGAACAAAATGCTAAGAATACATTATCATTAGAGCAATGGCTGGTGTATAACCCTTCTCTGAATTCATGCAGTTACTGAAGTTATAAACCAGCAATTCACCCTCCAATGTGTTCTATCAAAGGAATGGATACTGAAAGAGCTAACATAACTCCAACCTTTTTATAAATTAACATATATTTGGATAGAGTTGCAAAAGACTAATAAACAACAGGGAATAATTGGGCCAGACATTTTCTGATAAGGAGAATATAGTTTTATACTAAAATAAATACGCAAAGTAGAAAGTATCAAAATTAAGCCAGCTTCTGTTTTCAGCAACAAATACACACTGGTCCTTAAAATGAGGAATAGAACATCAACTCATGATGTGTTTGCCAATTTAATTAATTCAGAATACTGTTTCCAACAGAAACAATCCTTATTGTTCATGGAATAAGGAAGGCTCTATCTGTATCTGTTAGAGAACTTGGCTCCTAAAGTGATGGGGAGAGGCTGGGAGGTTGTCATCAGTGGAAGTGACAAGGACAGACTTGCATACTAATGGCTATCTGGAATATGATCTGCAGGGGCCTGAGCACAAGGGTTCTGAGGCCCAGTACTCGTGTCGATGTGATTTAAGACTTTCTGACTTGCTCCTGCTCTCTCTCTCCAGATCCAACCTCAGCCAGAGGCCTGGGTGAGAACCGGGTTGGCCTGGGTTTCTGGGCCCAGCCCTGGCTGGGAGTCAGGTAATTTCATGATCCCAGACATCTGCCTGTGTGAGGCTCTCAGCCCTGTAAGGGAAAAATAAGCAAGGTTCCTTGGCTGGTGCTCTCATCTGAAAATGTGCAGGCCTCATGTCATGTGAGGTGGTGGGAAGCAGTGGAAAGGGCCTGGATTTGCTTCCTGTATGTATGATCCTAGACAATCTGTAAACTTTCTGAGCCTTAGGGTCCTCTTATGCATCTTTAGAGGATGCCAAAACCTACCTTATAGGATTAAATGAGAAATCCTGCATCCAAGTCATGGTAAATATAAAGAAATAACCAACACTATCAATTATTAATACTATCTTTCCATGATTCATTTGCATTCTAAACTTTGGTCTCTTCTAGTGCCTTACATGTGATTTGAATTTTAAATTTACCTAACCAATTCCCCAAAACAATGGGAATTTACTTTTTAACTCCAGAGGTTATCAATCCCAACTCACCTTTCTCTGGTGTTTCCATACACTCGTCTTTTGTTTCTGGAAAAAAGAAAATGAAGAAGGCATTAAACCCTTATTTCTGGATTAGAAGATCATGCCTTTCTTATGCTGCAGCTAAGAATAAAAAGAGTCAGATAAAACTATCTACACATGTCACCAATTCCCAAGAAGTCCAGACTCTCTGGATGATACAAGTCCATTTCAGCTGCTGGCATCTAGAATTTATCTACAAACTGTGAATTTCAAGTTTCCTGCTCTGTCTACACCTAAAGGGAAGGTTTGCTGGCCGACTATATTTAAATTCCTGGAACAAGGCAGTAGTGAAGCCAGAGGACCTGCCAGAAATCCCAGCTATCCTCTGCAGTGGGTCATTTTTAGTGGGGACTTCACAGTGCAGAGCTTCCATTCTCTACTTCTGGAAGGTACCATAACTCCTACCCTTCAAGATGACTGTGGGGATTCAAGATTAGGGAGCTCAGAGCCTGGGAAATAGGAGGTGCTCACTAAGGCAGTGCTTTATGGCAGCTGTGCTATGAATCAGTCTGCAATTTTTCCATGGCCCAGAGGGAAGAAAACACAGAAAGGCACTCCCCTCCACTTACCGTAGTTCTCTGCCAGGACCGGCACCAAACCACACTTGCCCGCTATGTAGACATGCCCTCCATCCAAGCTCATAGCATCAGCTTCTCCGTTCTGGAAAGACACAGAAAATCACAGCAGATGAAAACAGCAGATGCTGGTATCAAACCCCCAAAGGATCAGTCAGGCACACCCAGCATAGAAAATAAAATGTACTCTAATTTTCACACAACCTTCAAGAACTAATAGTCAACTCCAGGTGCCTTGCTAAGTTTATTCAAGAGCAAAGACCCACATTCAGTCCTCCTGTCCTCTCATAGGACACACCGTCCCAGAGACACTCCAACACCTTTCTGACACCAAGAATTCTCATTTGCGGACAGATGAGTGAAGTCAGGAACTTGTAGCTGTGTCTGCAAGCACCTTCTGATGAGCTCTGTAGCCCCTAATTTTAGCCTTCTTGACTGGGTGCTGTTTCACTGATTGGTGCATACACAATGTTTAATGAATGAGTCACACGTTTTCAAATAATCTAATACTCAGAGCTAATAAGCCCCATATATCAGAGATGCTTAGATTCAACAAGATTTGCAAGATTGCCCTTGGGCCTGGCAATATACTTTCTGGGAAAACACTGTAAAGGAATAATCAGATAGATAGGAAACTATTTGGGCAAAATGTACAAGTGGGAAAAATAACAAATGTGATCTATAGTAGCAAAAAGAGAAATTCAAACTATAATAAATGACAAAGAAATGGCTAAATAAATTACAGCACCTTCATGCTATGGAATAGATATCAATATTAAACTATCATTGTTTTTTTCTTTAAAACATAAGTATGGCTATATTTATTTCTCTCAAATGAATACAAAACAATAATTATACAGCAACAAGTCTTCTTTTTGGTAATGATTTGATTCATAAGCATTTTAAATTTATATAATTTCACATCGGTACCCTTGTATTTTTAAATACTGTAAGTAAAAAAGCGCCAACTGTAAGTAAAAAAGCAACAACTAATTTATATATTTCCTATATCTTCCTCTATACATGCAAGCTTTAAAAAGTTACAAACTGGCCGGGCGAGGTGGCTCACGCCTGTAATCCTAGCACTCTGGGAGGCCGAGGCGGGTGGATCGCTCAAGGTCAGGAGTTCGAGACCAGCCTGAGCAATGAGCGAGACCTCGTCTCTACTAAAAATAGAAAGAAATTATCTGGCCAACTAAAATATATATAGAAAAAAAAAAAAAATTAGCCGGGCATGGTGGCGCATGCCTGTAGTCCCAGCTACTCGGGAGGCTGAGGCAGTAGGATTGCTTAAGCCCAGGAGTTTGAGGTTGCTGTGAGCTAGGCTGACGCCACGGCACTCACTCTAGCCTGGGCAACAGAGTGAGACTCTGTCTCAAAAAAAAAAAAGTTACAAACTGAAATATGTACTATTATGTCCCCATAATTAAAAACAAACAAAACAAAACAAAACAACAAGTTACAAACTGAATGTATAAATCACATTTAAAAACTTGAGATTTTAAAACAGTCTCCCCAGTATGATTCAGAAAAATCCTTATACTGACAATAAATATAGTCACAAGTGGTTAATTGTAGGAGGGGAAAAGGAAAGAAGATAAAGACAAAAGTTTGCTCTCTTAATATTTTACTAATCCTGTCAGTTGAAAATGGTGATATCCTGATAAGTAACAGTTTAGGTTTAATATGAGGAATGGGGTTTGCCTCATAGTTTGAAACGTGCATTTCTAGTATTTTCCTATCTGATCTATAAGTTCACAATAGCAAACCAATACCAAAAGAGATAAATTATTTTCTTTCATACATTCAATCAATGTCTGCCTGGTGATATGTTTTAAGCTCTTTGCATTTCAGCTTGAAGGTATCTGTCACCAGACCAGTTTCAGATTCCATGGGTCAAGGCTCAGACAAATTTTTAATGGATTTTCAAACTTTTTCAGACTTGCTGAAATAGCAGCTTCAGAAAGCACTTTAAGTGCAGTAGTCCCATTATCCATGGGAGATCTGTTACAAGTCTCCCAGTGGATGCCTGAAACTGTAGATAGTACCAAACCCTGTATATACTATGTTTCTCCTATATATACAGACCGATGAAAAAGCTTAATTTATAAATTAGGCACAAGAAGAGATCAACAACAACTAATCATTAAGTAGAACAATTGTAACAACATACTCTAATAAAAGTTATGTAAATGTGCATTCTTGTGCTTCTCCTCCCCCCCCCCCCCCCCCCGTCTCTCTCAAAATACATTAATATTTTTGGACAATGGTTGACTGTGGGTAACTGAAACCCCAGAAAGTGAAACCTTGGATAAAGGGGGAAGACTGTTCCCCATTTTCTGTTTCACAACAGTTAGATGGCTCCTCCCAAGTCCCTTTAAGCCCTTTGTTTCAAGGTAGTTCTGTTAGTTCATTTTTAGTTAGCACAACAAATCCAATGACCTAAGAATGGTAACTGTTTGCTTATGCACAAATGTCATCCATTAGTGGGAGATTCTTCTAAGTTGCCTCTGCTTTCCCAAAGGAAACATATTCTCCTGCATGTAGTTTTACAAGGTCTTTCTTTATGATCAATAATCTGTATACAGCCATCAAACGCTAGTATCTCCAGTACACAGCCACTTCTGTCCATTGTCATCTTCAAAGAAATCAGCTTTTATTTTTGCTTCATCTCTATGGTATCCTTTTGTCACATTTTGGCCACCAATAAGAATTTTTCCTCTGGGATGTGGTTTATTAGTATTAGAGTATCCAGCTTCCTCCCAGTCCTTTAATTTTATTTCAAAGCAAATGAATGGGGCTCCCACTTCTGCCAGTATTACAATCCCATACTTCTGTAATTGTTCCAGCCCCAGAAGATTCAGTCAGTCCATATCCCTAACCAACAGGACAACAAAAGCAGATATTCATGAACTGCTGCATGTTGCAGAAAGTAAAGCACCACAGGATAAAATTCATATATTTCTACCTAGCAAGCTTTGTAATTTCCAGAAAGCAAAGCTGTCATACAGAGGAGTACAATGCCCTTTTGAAATCTATTCCATTTTATAATTATAGGCCAGAATGAACAAATTGCATTGAAAACTGCTCATTTCATACAATTTATTCATGATCTCTTTGTAGATCTGATCCATGATTTCTAGACTAGCTGCCATCAGTGTTGGTTTCAACCTGGACGTATACCCTTTGCTTCTGTTTTTTACTTTTAAGGACTGATCCACTAAAGTGTGGGGTGAAGAGTAGCTAATTAGGCATCCATGAGAAAGAAAAACAAGCTCAGCATTTAATTTTAGAATATGGACCAGCGGCAATATCCAATGCAGACGTCTTCCTTTTCCAGTCCTGGAATCCTTTGTGCCATCCCAGTTAAACCAGTAATAATGCTACTATACGAGAGTACGACTCCCTTTGGAAGTCCTGTGGACCCACTTGTGTACATGATTACTGCAATATCTGAGGGCCCTGGGTTGCTGTGAGGTCTGTTTTTCACACTTACCTTTGCTTTCCACTGAAGCCATGGTGTCCACAATAACACCCTTGGAGAATTTGGACAGCTCAGTGGCTTCCCATTGACAGTGACGATGTAGCACAGGTATGGGACCAAATAAATTATATCTTTTAACTTTGTTTGCAAGAGTTCTTTACTAGCAATGACGCTGGTCACTTCTGTTTCATTTATTCCATGAACAATTGCTGGACCTCCTAGAGTAGCACATAACGATGTAACAAACTGAACATTCTACGTAAAATATGCCTGTGCAGCAGGAACTTGGCCCTGGTCTCACAGAACATGGTGATGTTGGTCTTTGGTTTCTGACCCACTATCTGTAAGCTGTTTCCAAAATTAAAGGCTCAAATGATGACATCTTCATGGAAGAACAAATTATAGTGTACAAGAATAACCTTTTAAAAAATGTTTCAGTTTGGTTGTACTTCTTCCTCCTTTGAGATTTCACGTGTTCCAAAGAGTATTTTGTCCTTCAATTTGATTTTCTGTATACATAGAAATTTTGTGTAGTGTATCACATCCAGGGTATTATACTGAAGCCAAATTGTCCAAACTGTTAACAGATCTATATATAAACTCAGGTTTTGAATTTGCAGGCTTTGCTTTCATTTGGTTTGAGTTTTCTTGTCTTAACTCAGACAAAAAATAAAATGAACTGTATGTTAAAATGATAAAGTGATATTATAAAATGTATGAAATATAAAAATGGGATTGATGGTCTGTTTTTGGTTCATGGTAAATGGTTTTGAAGATACATGGTTATTCCTAAGTGCTCAAAAAGTAGAATTGACAGATTTCAGCAAGAATCAGTTGGCAATGGCAGGAGGTACTAGTGCCTTCAAGATGTGTACTTTTGTTTCGGTACGTTTACTGGTTTATTATAAAGGATCCAATTGAAGAACAGCCAAATGGAAGAGCTACATAGCGCAAGGAATGGGGAAAGGGGGGACATGGCACTTGGAGCTTCCATCCCCACACCCTCTCCAGAATTGCAACTGTCCTGGCACCTTCATGTGTGCACTAACACAGAAACTCTAAGTCAGGTTTTTAAAGAATGATTTATGGCCGGGCGCGGTGGCTCACGCCTGTAATCCTAGCACTCTGGGAGGCCGAGGCGGGTGGATTGCTCAAGGTCAGGAGTTCGAGACCAGCCTGAGCGAGACCCCG
Source organism: Eulemur rufifrons (assembly GCF_041146395.1). NCBI lineage: Eukaryota > Metazoa > Chordata > Mammalia > Primates > Lemuridae > Eulemur > Eulemur rufifrons. Next base: position 121,930,440 of record NC_090989.1, read on the forward strand.
TCTCTACTAAAAATAGAAAGACATTATATGGACACCTAAAAATCTATATAGAAAAAATTAGCCGGGCATAGTGGCGCATGCCTGTAGTCCCAGCTACTCGGGAGGCTGAGGCAGTAGGATCGCTTAAGCCCAGGAGTTTGAGGTTGCTGTGAGCTAAGCTGACGCCACGGCACTCACTCTAGCCTGGGCAACAAAGCGACACTCTGTCTCAACAAAAAAAAAAAAAAAAAAAAAAAAGAATGATTTATGATATGGGAAAAGACCACTAGATAACATTAGGTAAGTAAAAGGTACCAAGCAACCTATATGATATGATCCCAATAAGAAGATTTTCTCTGAGTTAGGTTATTAGTATTTTTCATTTTCTTCTTTGTATCATTCAAGATTTTCAAAATTCTCTATAAGCCAACATAGAATACTCTTTCAAAAAAAAAATATTTTACAGACAAAGTCTTGCTATGTTGCCTAGGTTGGCCTTGAACTTCTGGGCTCAAGTGATCCTTCCATCTCAGCCTCCTGAGTAGCTGTGACTACAGATGTGTGCCACTGTGCCCAGCTAGAATACTCTTGATCAACAAAGCAAATTTGCACCTGCCTGGATCCTACCAGGTACACAGATCCTACCACACAATAGGTCTCAGGACACTCACACCATGGTCTCGCCTCCCTAAGCAGGATACTGCTGAGATTGCCCTCTCACCGTATGCTCATAGGAAAAGGAAACTGAGCTGTCAAGGCATCCTTCAGATCAACAAGCACAGGGTTCTGAACCTCCTGCCGGCCTGTGCTCACCCAGTCAGGGGAAGGTTCCTGTGAACCAGGCTGTTTGCTTTGTTCCCAGGAACACTCAACTAGCTCAGCCTTAGGGGCCCACAGGCAGCCGTGGCAGGGATGCTGCCTGGGAGGCTGGAGTGACGTACCATGATCTTGGCAATGCAGTCTTCAGTGGTCTCTGCTGATTCACACTCTATTTTCCCTTCACTGTTAACACTCCACTCATCACACTTGAGCCTCTCGTGGTGGCTCAGTGCACACCACTTCACCGTCTTGCATTCATTCTTTGAGGTTTCTGGGCCTATGGCATAAGAAAAAGAACGAATTTATTTATTTTGTTGCTGCTGTAATTGCCATTGAGTTCTTAGTCATAAATTCTTTGCCTAGACCAATGTCTAGAAGAGTTTTTTTCCACACTTTCTTCTAGGATTCTTATGGTTTCATGCCTTACATTTAAGTCTTTTATCCATCTTGAATTACTTTTTGTGAGTGGTGAGAGATAGGGACCCTGTTTCATTCTTCTGCATGTGGCTATCCAATTTTCCCAGCACCATTTATTGAATAGGGCTTCTTTTCCCCAATGTGCATTGTTGTCTGCATGTACTCTCTAATAAATTGGAACTAACCGATGAGCACACAAGTGCAGAGGGAAGTGAAAGCCATTGGAAATCAAGCAGGGAGAGGAGGGCGGAAGGGAGGGGCAAAAACCCACCTAACAGGTACAATGAACACTACTCCTGTGATGAGCTTATTTACAGCCCTGACTCAAGCCATGTATCAAAAACATTTGTACCCCTTAATATTTTGAAATTTAAAAAAATTTAAAAAATGAAAAGAAAAAGAACCAGTGATCAAGAGAGGCCCCAGCTGTTGTCTGGTGTTTATTAATGCTACTGTCTTTATGCAAATGCTGGGATTTGCCAGCAATAAACTAACAGACCCCATGCAAGGAATTAATCACCTTAAAAAGCAAATACACAATATCTTCCTTGGCTTCTTATTTAGATTTAGCTTTTTACTTCTTCTGAGAAGCCGACTCTTCTTTCTAATATCTGGGTACTCTGTGACCTCTCTGGCTGTTTTTTTTTTTTTTTTTTCCTTTTTCAAAAAGCACTTCACCACCTGATGTGTTCTTATTTATATGTTCATTGTTTACTGTCAGTTCCCCTGCAGAGAAAATAAGGTCCAAACACAGGGAAAGGGCCCTGCCTGTCTTGTTCACCAGGGCACCGGCAGGGTTTAGGGCAGTGCTAGCACATGGTCAGTGTATGGACGTCTGATGAATAAGTGGACATCTGCTCGTCTTTCAGACTCGGCTCAAGATCAGTTTCTCGGGGAAGCCTTACCTCAACCCCTAGTCCAGGACCATTTTCCTTTGTTTTGTACTCTCATAGGACCATAGTATTTTGTTGTCGTTTTTTTCTCCTTTTGAGCAAATATCTCATTTTGCAATTGATTATTCAATAGTGTGACTATTCATTAAACATTTGTCTTCTTCCCAGTTTGAAAGTTCCAGGACAGCAGAATCTAATATATATTTGTACATTATTGTATGTCCAGCACCTAGCAGAGTTTATAGCTAGATGTTCAATAAATGTCCACTGAATAAATGAATCATCAGACACCACCACTGGGATTGACCTTGCTAGAGCTCTACTTCATTATGGCACATGTTGACCATAGCACTGGCTGGAGACATGCAATTTGTAGCAATTTCATTTTATTTCACCTACTTTGTGCTAGGCTAATTGGCTTCACAAAGTGGATAAGGTGGTCCTCATTTATGCAGGGAAATGACCAACCCAAGTCATTTTAAATGTGAATTTCCTTTAAAGCCCTTGGTGATGTCCAGGCCATCTCATAATGATAATGCCATTTAGCATCAGTCTAACACTGAGCTCACAGGCAGGGCAGAGAAAGGAACATCAGGAGAAGCATTCAGGTCCCTGGAAAGACTCTTATCACCGGTCCCTGGCCCCACCAGGTTTCCCAGGCTCCTGTGGTCACCGGGTCCTTCCCAAATGCTTACATGTGCCTTCCCGTAGATTCCGAATAGCAGTGACATACTCATATCCCAGGTACAGCCTGGAGTCCATCCTAGAGGGGACCTTTAAAAACCCGTGGGCAGAGTCCTTAAACAGCAGGTCCTTCCCATGAGGAGAGCTGAACAGTTGGAATTCTGTTGATTTGTCTTTGCCAAAATGTTCCTGTTCATAGTAAAAGGGAATAGTGAATGACAACAGGGAAGGAGGGAGTCTGAGAAATGGGACTGAAGAGAAAACAACCCCTCCCCCCACAAAACAAAATGAGAACCATGAAAAATTTCAAGAAGCCAGGAGAGAGGGCAGTTGGACCTGCTTCTGCTCACCCAGTCCCTCCTCTGCTTGTCACCCTCATGGGGCCAGCCATACCCAATTCCCCTGCACGCACTTCTGTGCCTGTCTCCCCAAATGAGCTGAGATCACTGAGAACAAGAAACATGTCTAATCCAGAGCCCACGCTGTGTGGTTTCCCCCCAAACTCCTGAAGAACAGTCGGGATGGCTGGGTGGGAAGAAGCTGGCTCAGCCCCAATTCAACAGCTCTTGGGAAGTCAAGCCCCCTTACAGTCAGGTGAGTGACATGGGGAGAGATCATTTCTTTCTGAGGGGGCCACTGGAGGCTTCACTGGGGAAGGGTGTTTGCCCTTGAGCCTTGAAGGCCTGGTTTAGATAGAAAGGATGGAACAGAGCAAAAAGGAGCCTGTATAGACGTCACTGGCCAGAAAGGTAAGCATGGCAGGTGGTAACACCCAAGGAGGCTCCCTGCTGCTCTGTGAGGAGTCCCGGCTTCAGGAGAAGTTGATCACACGTGGCATGGCTCCGGCTGTATCCAGAACACACAAGGTCTTCTAGAATAGCAAGATGGCAAGGAGGAAAATCCCCAAATCCAAGCAGGAGGCACTAGGCAGGAGGCGAGGATGGCAGATAGGGATACCTGGGCCTGGTTGAGAAGCTCCCAGATCAAGTCCTCCTTGCCGTCCACACTTCGGGCCACAACGGCGTGAGAAGGGACCCGGGCCAAGTGGCAGTCCTTGTATTCATCCACTGGCTTCCGGGTGTTGTCCAGGCAGAGCAGCTCATACTGGTCTCTGTCGGCCTTGTTTGCCAGGTTCTCTGTGGGGGAAGCCCAGGTGAGCCGAGTGCAGGAAGAGCCATGGGCTGGGGTGCCCCCTCCCCACCCTTGCAATCCTACTGATCATAGAAAGTGTGAGCTGAGAGGCCTGACCACTGAGGGCCAGAGAACATATAAGAAAATGACTTGCTCAAGACCCCCCTGCAGCCAGATAAAGCAGTGACTGTCCCCATCCCACCGTGAGTCTGATCTCAGTGGGACAATTAGCAGACCAAGGTCAGCGGTATCAACCCCCAGTCCTTTGCTATGGCAACACTGCCCCAAAAGCAGAGTCACCGTGTATAGAGGTTGAATGACGGAAAGCAGCCCAGGAATCCAGGTGGAAACCCCAAAGTTACTTACCTCTGCACAGGTGGAAACCCAAGCAGTGATAAAGGGGAAACATAGTATGCTCATGTTGGACTACTGAGCATGAAAAATGGGGCAGGGAAAAGAATGCCCACTACCTGGAGGGGCCCTGCTGGATTCTTCTCCCATTACTTACCAAATATGGTCGCATGCTTGACAAAGGCCACCTCCCCAGCACCATCCTTCAGACACCTGTGTGAAAGAAACACGTTAGGAGGGCTCCTGCAGGGCAGGCCCTTCTGCTGGGCCTGGAGAGTCTGACCACACTGTCCAGCGCTTGCACAAGGACAGAGCCTGAGGGAGGCCTGTGTGCAGTCCCCATTGGGGTGCTGACATCCAGGGTACCCCCGAGATGGGGGAACAAGCTCATACGAGGTGAAGGTCCCTCGCCTTATACCCCAAAGAAGCAAAATGCAGTTGGAGATATTGTAATGTAGAAAAGAGTTTTTTAAACTTCTGGAATAGAAGATAATGGTATAGTGTCTCCTGAGGATGGAAATGTGCCCTTGGCTGTGTCTAAAACTTTAGGATATAGTCAAGGTACAAAGAGAGCGCAGGAAAACAGCCACATGAGCTGCCTAAATAGGGACAGCGAGGGGGCAGGAGAAAGGCCAGGGCACTGAGCAGACAGCACTGCTGGAATCGAGGGCAGAGGATCAGCCCCCGGACAGTGCCTGGACACTAGACACATGCCTGTCTTTGCAGGCTCTGTCCTGTCCAGCAAGAGGTGACACTGGCCAGGCTCAAGGGCTCTGGGGCAGAGAGAGAAAGGGCCCCCAGGAGAGGGGCTTGCTTCTCTGGGTCAGACAAAAGGGAACATGGGCTGGCCTGGCCTCAGGAGTCCCAAGTCATACCACTGACTCAGTGGGAGGGGATCAGGCCTCCTTGATGGCCCTCTAGGCAGGCAGGCCTCTGCTTTGGGCTGGCAAAGAACTCTCACCCTGAGGACATTTGGCACTTTGGCCACGATGGAGCAGCAGACAGTCTCACTCACTTGAAGGCTCCTGAGTAGCTGTAGTATGGTTCAAGGGAGGAACAGCCACACCCTGGACACAGTTGACACAGCTGGGGGAAGGACTCCCCATCCGCACAGGGGACACAGCTGCCCGAGAAGAAATTGGCCACTGCTGCTCGACACAGAGACATAGACCCCAGGGCATGAGTGAGGCTGGCCACAGCCAGTGACATCTCCCAGCCCAGGCTCATCTGGGGCAGGGAGGGACTAACACCAAACCAACACACACGATCCCAGCTCGCCCTTACTTGTGCTAACTCATCACGATTCAAGGTTTCCAAACAGAAACAAGTTAACCTCTGCTCCACCACCCATCCAAGGAAACAGGCCCGTGCTTCCCACCAACCAAGGCCTGTCTCAGGCCTTTGTCAGCCCCCCCCACCCCCACCCCGACCTGCCTTGTCAGAGGCCGGAACAGCTCAGAGAGAGGTCCCCTCTGGGAGCCATGCACCAGGGGTGGGAGACCTGCCTAGAGAGGTGCAGGCCAACCTCACAGCCAGCAGACAGCCACCAGAGAAGCCTCCAGGAAAGAACTCCAGAGAAGTGGACAAGAGGGCCCAGCCACCATGGTCCAGACTGAACACCTCTGTCAGGCCCCTATGCCCTCTCCTCCACTCAGTGGAATACCTCTCTGCGGTGTTGGGAGCTCAGAGCAGAAAAGGCTCAGCTGGCACCTTCCAAGGGCTGCTAGTCCAGCAGACCTGCCAGTTTAAAGCTGGTAAACCTCCCTCCCCCAGCCTGAGTTCATCACACACGTCCAGCTGATCATGATTGTGGCTGGCGGGGCGGGGGGGGGGGGGGGGGGGGTGCGGAGCATCAGGAGCAGAGACACCTGCTCGAGGACACCCACACTCCTGCCGGCTTACCTCTCTCAAGAGGCACACGTGGCTCAGGTAAGTCACAATAAAGTAAGCCAATGGGGATGTTCCACCCCGTGGATCTGCCCAGGCCTGTGTGGCAGGACTTCTTGCCTCGGAGCTCATTCAGCATGAAGCCGCTGTCCTTCTTCACCACGGCAACAGCATAGTAGTAGGTTTGTGGATCTGCAAAGGGACAGCGTAAGCGGAAGGCCCTCAACCTGGCACAGGGAAACGTTGCTCATCACTATTGGGCTCGTGAGGAGGGAAGGGGAACCCAGAGGCCACACTTATATTGGGTTGGGTGGTAAAAAAAGAACCTTCCTAGGCTGGCAGGGGCAAGAAAAGACCACAGGAGGTACATTTGTAAACCACCCCCGCCCCCCACCTCTAGGCAAACACAGGGGCAAGAAGGCCACATGCACATGTGCCCTGAATGCTCTGCCTACCCTGGCCCTGCAGTGTGTCTGCCTACACCCACCAACCCAAGCCCACCGGGAAACCAGAGCTGTGGGAACAGAAGCCCACATTCTCTGCTGCCTCCCTCAAAGTATTTCTTATCCCCTCGCACAGGCCCAGGGACAGTCTGGTTGATCTCAGGATGTGGTCAGGGCTATTAGGGTCTGACTGTGTGCACCACAGAGGTCTCTCTCTTCTGCAAGGCACCTATGGTTCCAGAGGCCTCCAGGGACCTTGGACACATCACTAGATCGCAGTAGCCTTCAGATCAAGCCTGCTCTGTTTTTCCAGTGAGCACATTCCTGGCCCAAGGGGTCAGTGTCAGGAGCACCAACCCGCAACCAGCCCCAAGTCCACAGAGGCCTCGATTTGTGCCGGTGACGGCTGACAGGGCCCCTCGTTTCCCACTCCCTCCCCAGAGATCAATGTTCATTAGTATCTAGTATCCAATACCCGCCTGGAAAACACAAAACTCAGCATCTACCCGGAGAGAACAGGGCCACAGACTTCCTCCTGGGTTTCCAGGGAGAACTCACCGTCTTTGGACCCATAGAACTCTGCCACTACAGGCTTCAGGTTGTTGGGAGTCAGGCCTGCCTCATACACCCAACCTGCATCCAGTGTTACAGCATCTGCTTCGTTGGCCTGAAAGAGAACAGGCCACACCTCAGTGAAGCCCTCGCTTCTGAGGAAGGCCCACCTAGACCTGAACAAAGCAGGGCTCCACAGGTCCAGAGCCAGAAGAACCCTTAACATGGCCAGCCATGCACAACACCCCTGGCTTCGGTTGACTCCGTCTCCCTCAAAAGGGCACAGGGCCACCATGTTCCTATTCTTCCTTCACAGAGGAAGGGATGGATTATGTGTCCCTTTTCCCTGGTAAGGTATCCATTTCTGGCCAAGAGTCCTATCTGGCTTTACCCCAGCAGTTACGGAGGCTTGACCTGGCAGGCCTTGTGGGGGAAAGCTGCCCGCCCACCTCTGACTCGGTGCACAGCCAGCGCACGGCAGTCTCTGGAGGGGGTTGCAGTCCAGGACTCAGCTCCCTCTGGGCCGCACTCTTTCACCTATTCACATTCCCAGCCCGTGGCCCTCATCCAGAGACCTCTTTATTTTGAGGCTTCCTGTGAGGTCTTCCTCAGGTGCTTTTGTGGAGACTTTTCTGGGGGAGGATGGAACCTTGAAGACATCTGGCTCCACTCTGACTCAGTACTCAATACGTTTCCTTCCTGTCCTGGGTCCATAAAACTGCAGGAGCCTTTTGTTCAGGGATTGGGCACTTTCTCTGGGTTTAGCTTCTTGGTTACACTATGGACTAAGTGATCAAAGGGTTGATTGTTACTTCCATTTTTGCTCATTTTTGGTATAATTGTCTACTCTGACACCTGGTTGCTCACCTCTTTTTCCATCTCAGTTCTGTTTTCTAAGTGAGAAAACTGAGACACAGAAAGGTTAGGTCACTTACCTAGGCCGTGTAGCTAGTAAGTCACAGAGCTGGGATTTGAATCCAGGCAGTCTGAGTTTATTTATCTTTCACTGTTGCTTCAGTTGTTTTATTTTTAACTTTGCGCTTCTATTAATATGAATCCTCCTCTTTAAATCAACAGGTCACTTTAAATGTTATAGTTGCCTTCTCATGGGGTCTAAAATTTATTTTCTCTTTTACATGAATTCTTTTTTTGTTGTTTTTTTTTTGAGACCGGGTCTCATTTGTGGCCCAGGCTGGAGTGCAGTGGCACAATCACAGCTCACCGAAACTTCAAACTCCTGGGCTCAAGCGATCCTCTTGCGTCAGCCTCCTGAGTAGCTGGGACTACAGGTGCACACTACCTACCATGCCCAGCTAGTTTTTCTATTTTTTTGTAGAAATCGGGTCTTGCTGTGTTGCCCAAACTGGTCTCAAACTCCTGAGCTCAAACCATCCTCCTGCCTTCGTCTCCCAAATTGCTGGATTACAGGTGGGAGCCACCTCACCCAGCCTCTTTACATGAATTCTTAAAGTGAACCAAACTGTCTTTTATATAGACACTTAGATACATTTTTTATTTCTTTTTTGCTTCACATAGCTTTAATCAAAATGTTTTTTCCAGAAGTACTTGCAGTTCTCTATCAACACTTCATTCATTTATTTATTTATTTATTTTTGAGACAGAGTCTCACTCTGTTGCCCAGGCTAGAGTGAGTGCCGTGGCGTCAGTCTAGCTCACAGCAACCTCAAACTCCCCGGCTCACGCAATCCTCCTGCCTCAGCCTCCCGAGTAGCTGGGACTACAGGCATGTGCCACCATGCCCAGCTAATTTTTTCTATATATTTTTAGTTGTCCAGCTAATTTCTTTCTATTTTTTTAGTAGAGACGGGGTCTCGCTCTTGCTCAGGCTGGTCTCGAACTCCTGAGCTCAAACGATCCATCTGCCTTGGCCTCCCAGAGTGCTAGGATTATAGGCATGAGCCACCACGCCCAGCCAACACTTATTGATCAAATCACCAGGCAAAAACTGTAGCTCTAAGATCCTTGTCATGTTACAGACAAGTAGTAAGACAGTAGTATTTCTAAATGAAATAAAATATTGATGTAAGCCAAACTATATCTTTGTCTAGTGGAAAATTTTTTTTAATGGTTGGGGTTTTTTTGTTGTTGTTTTATTGTAAGAAGACATATATATATATATATATATATATATATATATCATAAAATTTACTGCTTTAACCATCTTCAAATGTACATTTTAGCGGCATTTAGCATATTCAAATTGTTGTGCAGCCATCACCACCATCAATCTCCAGAACTTTTTCATCTTCCCAAACCGAAATTCTGTACCCATTAAAGAATTCCTCTCCTTCGATATTCTCCATGCCCCAGGCCCTGGTAACCATTATTCTACTTTCTGTAAAAATTCTGATACATGCTGCAATGTGGATGAACCTTGAAAATATAAGTAAGCTAGATACAAAAGAACAAATATTGTATAATTCCACTTACATGACACTTTATTCTTCCTCCCTGCATATATCAGTCATCATCTTCTTGATAATATATCAAGAGCTTCCAAACAGGGTTACATAATAGTTTAGGTAGTGAACATTCTTGTTTTTTCCCTGAGTTCAGAGAACTTAGTGCCTCAAAATGGTTACCTTTCAGTGCACAGTGGCTTTTGCTTTCTAGATACATTAAAGATGACCTCCCATTTCCATTTCTAAAGTGATTTTAATGGCAGTCAGGGTTGACTGCCCCACACCTCAGCGTCCTACCTATGAATAAAGAATTGTTCCAAAATGACTGGAGAAAGAGAAAGTATAGACTTCCTTCCACTCTCTTTTAGGCAGCAGTGACTTACCGCAATAGACTTGATGCAATCAAGGTGGGAGGCTTTCTTCACACACATGAGTCGGACACCATCTGCTGAAAGGACTTTTTTCATATTATCACGGAAACTGTAGCACTTACTGGCCTCATGATCTGACACAGCGCACCATCTCACAGTTTTCTCAGGGACAGCCAAGCACAGCCCTGGGGGAGAGAGGCCAGAGGGGTAAGGAACTCACTCCCTGTGCTGGGGGGAGACAGCATCACCCTCGGAAGGGGCTTGGCAGCCACATCTGTCCCGTCCTCCTCTCACTCCTGTCCACGAACACTGCAGGGCCCATGGACAGGTTCCACTGCATTCTGAGACTGGGCCAAGAGAAGATTTCCCTAATGGCCTCCAAGTTCCCTGCTGACCACCCTGTGCTGGCCAGGGAGACGCAGGCATGACCTTTCGCTCCCAACTGGAAAGGGCAGTCTGCTCCTCTGTGTCCCCCTTGCCTCCTTCCCTCACTGTCATGACTCTCGGCCTGCCACAGTGTGCACAGGGCATTTCCAGCCACCTCAATGCCTTGGCTCAACACCACAACTCTGGGAAGCCAGCAGGGTAGAAGGTACCATCTTTTATAGATGACGGAGCTAGACTCAGAGAACGATGCTTGTTTTGCCCAAAGTCACCCTACCTGTTAGTGGCCAAGCCAGGCCCAGATCCTAGGTCTCCAAACTCTTAATCTGCTACCCAGGACACAAAAGAAGATGACATTCTGAGTTACTTTGCTCCTCCTTGGCCAGTAGTTACAGGTAGATGAAGGAAAAGATAATTAATTTGCCTCTGACACTCATTAGTCATCTTCTATTTAGGGATAACTAGAAACTCCATATATTCAATGGTCTTCCCTATGTTTCCACTGAACCCTCCAATTTTCACTACTCATTTTAGCTGCCATTTAGAGACAAAGCTAAAGCCATCCATGTGTATAGCAATTAAAATCCATGTGGCTACAGAGATATCGTTCCTATCACATGAGCTTTGGCACCGTCCCCCACGCCCTCCGTCACCTCTGCTCCCTGGGGGCCAACACAGCAGCGCTGACTCACTGGCTCTGATGAAGATCCACAAAGCACAAGGCATAAGGGGGAGGCCCACAGCTCCCCAGGATGGATGAGGAGGGTCCGTGGGGGCCGACTGCCCCAATGTCCCCCAACTATTCCATCTTGGCTCATGGGAAATCACAGGAGGCATCATGAGTCAGACCCTCCCCAAAGTTACCCCTCCCGAGTTCCCATAGGCAAGCATTTGTCCTCAGTCGGGCATCACCTTGCACAGCCCCATGAGGTGCCCCAACAGGGGATAAAGGCAAGTAATGTGGGGTCCTCTCAAGGAGTTGATAGTTCATCAGGAGAGACAAATAACTAAAAGGGGAAGTTCCAACAGTGTGACAAATGCCCCACCAGTGGCAGGCAAACGTTAGAGTACAAAGTGGCCCCCAAGGTCAGGAGGTGATGGTGGGGGGGCCGTCGGTCACAGGCCCCACAGCAGATGTGTGCAGCGTCCTGCCCTGGGGCCTGGCATCCATGACCTCACCTACCCTCCCCGACCCTCCCAGGCAAGTGCTGTTATTGTCCCTTCCGCTGGTGAGGAGCTGGGCCAGGAGTTGGACCCAAGAAGTCTGGCTCCAAATCCCATGCTCTGAACCACTCCATGGCTCTGCCTCCTTAGCGGGACATCGACAGCCCAGAGGGCACCTAGGGGACATCAGACTCTGAAGAGGGCGGGGTCAGATGGGGAGGTCTTGAATGCCCCCCTAAGTAGTGTGGACTTGACTGGAGAGGCAGCAGGCAGGGTTTTGATAAGCTGTGATTAGAAGTGCTCTAATTTGTTGTATTCCGCTGCTGCAAGATTTACTGCACAAACAAGAGGAGGCAGTGAGTGCAGTGAAAGGTGGCCGGAGGCCCAAGGAGGGGCCAGCAGGCACTGGGGCGGGGCCCTCCGTGAGACAGGGATGAAGGAGGCTGAGAGGGGTGTGGCGGGGAGGGGCGAGGAAAGGCACCCGGGCTTCCAGCCTGAGTGCCTGAGCGCAGAGCCCTGGCTGCCGGTGGCTGGGTCCAGGGAGCAGGGGACAGCGGGCCGGCGACTCCGCGGTCCTTCCTCACGTCCACACTCACCCAGGACAGCGCAGGCCAGCAGGGCACCGACAGCGAGCCTCATCCTCCCGGTGTGCGGTGCGCGGCGACGCGAGCACAGGCCGACCTGCTTCTGTGCCCCCTCCCCACGCCCCGCGCACTTTTATTCCCGGCGGGGGCCAGGCGGGGCCATCCAGGCGCAATCTTTGACCCCTGTGTTTGTGCAGCCCAGTTGCCCAATCGCCAGTAACCCGACCCCCTTCCTTGCTTGCCCCGCTGATCACCTCATTTCCTGAGCTCTAAGGATCAGTGGATGGAAGGAGTCCAGCACAAAAATGCTGATGGGAAGGGAAAAGAGTACAAAACGCCGCTTGTTATTACCGCAGGCTCTGTGCCAGGAGCGTGGCCACAGCGGGCTGAAAGCGGGGTGGCTCCGCTCCTGACTCCAGGGTTGCGGGGGCTGGTCCATGCCTCTGGTCCTATCTGCTGTTTCTACAGATGCGGACTCAGACCAGGAGAAGGACAGGAACTGCCCCAGATCCCACACTAGAGGGGAGAATGACAGGCAAAAATCCTTCCTGGGAAAGGATGCAGGAGAAGCAAGCTGGGATCAAGGTCAAAGGGGTCAGATTCAGCACTGTTTGCCCCTCCCTGCCCGTCCCTGGAAATCCTGCTCCTGGGCTGTCAAAGGCCCAGGCCTGAGGAGCTGCTCCCTCTCCCTGCCCCGTGAGCTCAGGCTCCTGGGCTGGAAAACTGCCTGCCCTCTAGCTTCCGGTGGGACACCTTGAGCTAGGGACAGAGCCACAGAGCAGATAAACTCTCTTCCACAAGAATCTTCCAGGAATGTGGTCAAGACCCTGGGAACACAAAGAAAGAGGCCCAGGAAGGAAATGGCCTGTTCTTACAGCCTCCAGGCCACCCCTGTCTGCCTCTGGCCGAGTGGTCTCCAAAGCATTTTTATTGTACATGCTTATTACAAAAAATATTGAGTTTGTGCCTTCTATGTATGTATTTTTTAACTAAAAATTGTGTGCATTTCAATCATGCACAAGAAATAGGAACTTATAAAATGATGAGATGATGAAATGCACTCATTTTTGAATGTCCTTCTGCTTATGCTCCCTCATATACGATGAATAATATCTTAAGGCACAATATATATTAATACTTAGGGAAAGGTCAAGGTTCCTTAGGCAAAGTGTAGATCCAGCTGTCAGAGCGTCATCAAGATAATTTTAGACTTTTCCAAAAGTTTCTTCTTAACCAATCTAATCAAATGGTCATGGATTCTGCCTCATGTTTTAGCTGACAAAGAGCTTAAAGCAAGCCTAGCAAACATGTCAGTTCACCTATTTTATTTGTGTTTGCTTGTGTTTGTGTTGTCAGAATTATCTTCTAATTCTGGATCCTTTGTAGGGAGCTTTTTAAGGCACTTGTGCATCTTGTGAGAGTTGGAGAGTTAAACCAGATTATCTAATCTGAACAGCTGTTTAACTGGGCACATGCAAACCACAAAATATAGAAACAAAAAGTGCCAAAAAAGAAAAAAAAGGACAGGGTCAGGGTGCCACAACTGTGCAGCACCCCCCTTTCCTAACCTACCCCATTGTGAGGTGTTCCCATCTTCCCAGGACACCTCAAAGGCTCCATATTACATGCTACCTTCTGCCTGCAGACCCAGGTGGGAGACAGGGCCAATCCATGCATTAAATATGAATGTATGATAATTTGTTAATCTTTTGCAATAACAATAAATATAATTGGAAGTGTTCTACCACACCCTAATAGATTGTCTCGTATACAAAAGGTTCCACATCCCCCACTTTAGAGACCATTGCTTTAGCGGGGGCTTTCTGTTTACAGTGGGGCCTCAAGGCAAGCTTGGCCTTCCAAGCACCTGCCTTACCTTGAGGAAGAGTGGCCACTGCTGTCCTGTCTTACTGGCGCCCCACCCCCACCCCTGCCACCTTCCTGGGCCCCTTGTGCTTGAGCCATGGGGAAATAAGACTCTTGGCAGGGGGAGCATATTCCTACTGCCGCCCTGCAGCAGGCACTAGGGAGTGGTCTGGATTCACATGGAGACCTTGAGGTAGGGCTGTGAGATGAGGGGGGACAGTCAGGCAGTCAGGGGAGGGCTGGTTGGGAGGGAGGGCAGCCAGCAGAGCAGCACACACCCATTCAGATGACGCCTTGGGCAAGCCCTGCTGTGAGCTTTCAGGGTCTGCCAGAAAGCAGGAAGTGGAGTTACCAAATGTTGAACTAGTGCCACAAACTCAGGGAAGCTCAGTGGAGGGCATGGAAAGCAGGTGGACAATGATCCTCCCTCCCTGGAGCCCTCTACCTTCACAGAGTCAACCTTGCTGAGGCCACTCCCCCAGCCACAGGCCCATGGCCTGGCCAGAGCCCTTCAGCAGGGAGCAAACTCCAGCCAGGCTGAGCCCTCTCCAGACCAGCCAACCCCATGTCCTGTCCTCAGTAGGGTCCTCTGAGTCCAAGCGCAAGACAGCTGCTGGGAAGGAAGTACACAGCCTCATGGGATCTGGAGAAAGCTCAGGACGTGGAGAACAGGAGCTCCCACATCATCTACTCATTCAGGGCCTTGGTTCTTGCTTGGGAGGACAACACCAGAACCCTGTGTCTGCCATTCCTTGGAGGGGTAGGCAGGGCAAGGCCAGCTTTGGGGTGTACATGTGTGTGCAATCCTGGTTGGATGGTGCGCCCATGCTTGTATATGTTTATAGGGGTACGTGAAGATAAGAGGACAACATTACAAATGCTCTGTGTCCTTGGTGGCCCATGACTCTTGTACCTTCGCTCTCACTTACGTTGTTTAATTCCACATCAGAGAGGCTCTAGGGCCAAAACTCATTAGTCCTTTTTACAGCATGATGATTGCTGAGACTTACTGAGAGCTTCACTGAGCTTTAGAGTCTCTATCTGAGAGCTGAGACAAGGAAACTGAAGACCAGAGAGGATAATACCTTGTGCAAGGTCAGCTGCAAAGTCAGAATGCCAAATCAGGCAGTCTGGTTCCAGAGTGTACCCATCCACTGGGATACCACCTCTCCCAGGAAACTGGGACACACAGGGCCAAGGGGCTCATCTGGGGTCACACCAAGAGAGGGACAGACACTGCACACCCAGCTCTGAGGTTTCTCCACAGGCGCACAGCCCCAAGACTTCTGCCTGCAGAGAGGCTGGTCAGTCTGAGAGAGGTGCAAATGCCCAACTGCAGAACCTCAGACAGGGACTATCTTGATTATGCTCAGCTGGAAGGAAATGTCATCTTTTTAAGCCCCTTTCTTGGGCCAAGCACTGTTCTGGGGCCAGATAGGATCAATACCTCCTTTTTCTGATGTAGACAGTACAATGAAATGATGGGTCCTCGTTCATGGAGCTCTGGGACCTGAGCTCAGATCTCCTAAACCCCAGCCTTCTCTAGACCACACCTGCCTTCTTGATATTAATCTTCTCTTTACGTACCCAGAGGAGGAGAGGGATGGAGGCAGGTGAGGGAGAAAGAGATTGAGAGAGGAGTTAAGGGAGCTTCTAGCTCTAGACCAACTCAAGCATGACCCATATCTTCCACCATAAATGGAATAAAACTCTTAAATTCCAACCACAGAGTTGGTCCTCTTAGAGAAACATCTGAACTTGTGCATATGTGCAGAGGAGTTGGGGAAGCTGACCAGAAGGAGGCGGGCAGGAAGGCAGTGGGCCTCTGAACCAATATTTGTTGTTTCCAAATATTGCCCAATTTACACAGAAGCAGAGCAAACAAAGAGCCTCTGTCTGCTTCAGGCAGCGCCCCCTCTCCCTCCTCCCACAGTGTCCTCTGCCTGACACCAGAGGCTTCTTCTCTGAAATCCTGTGACTGGGTTGTCACTCGGGGGGAGCAACCAGCAGCCTGAGAGCTGATGCTCATAAGGCCAGCCACCCCGCAGGCCTGTCCTGCCGGGTTGGGGGATGTTGAAGCAGGTGGGGACCAGGGCAGGTCCTTTTAGAAGATGTCAGAAGCCACCTGTCTCTCACTCTCTCGCTCTGTCGTTCGTTCTCTTTCACTCTCTTTCCCTCTCTCTCTTCCTCTCTTTGTTCTGCCTCTCAGAAGTCCTTGGACAATGGAAGAATCTCAAGATTTTCATTCTTTTCATAGAACAGTCCATAAAAAAAACCCTTCTCATGAAGAATAGTCCAGGGCCAGGTGGAATGAATTCTGTCAAACATCTAAGAATTACACCAATCTTTCTTATGTATACTCTTCCAGAGAACAGAAAAGTAGGAACACTCACTAATTAATGTTTGGAGGACAGTATATCTACTTTGAAAGGAAAAACCAACAAAGACATCATAACAAAGATAAAAAATATCTTTTATGAACACATATGTAAAAATTCTACATGAAAGATTAGCAAATAGAACCTAGCAAAATCTAAAAAGGATATTAAATAAATTACCAAATTGGGTTTATTCCAGGAAAGCAAGTTATCTTTTGAAATAACAATCAGTATAATTGATCACACTAATAGAATAATGGAGAAAATTATATGACCATATCAATTAGTACAGGAAAATCACTTAATAAAATTCAATATCCATTCATAATAAAACCTCTTAGGCAACTTACTCTACAAAACTTCCTCAATCTGATAAAAGTGTATAATAAAAACCTACAAAAATCACACTTAGTTGTAGAATGTCAAACAATAGCTTTCTTCTCTTTGAGATCAAGAATAAGACCAGAATGCCTACTATTATCATTTCTAGTCAACACTTTTACTGGAGGTCAATCAGGCAAGAAAAAGAAATAGTAAGTAAAAGGATTGAAAAGGAAAAATGAAACTCTCATTTTCACAGATAATATAATTGTAAATGTATAAAATTCTAAAGAAACTAGATTATATATTAGAATAATATATAATTCAGAAATATAGCTGGATGCAAGGTAGATATACAAAAATCAATTAATTTCTATATATTAATACAAAATGAAAAAACATGAAAAATGCTATCTAAAGTAGCATAAGAAAAATAAATGCCTAGGAATCAATCTTTCAAAAGATGTCTAAAACTTTTATGCACCAGGCTATAAAATATTATTGAGAAAAAAATTAAGAAGCTCTAAGCAAATGGAAGACTATATCCTGAACATGGAACGAAAGAGCTGATATTGTAAAGATCTCAATTCTCCCAAAATTGATGTGTAGATTCAATGTGCTCCCAAATTCCCAAGAAGTGTTTTATATATTTTGGTGTAAATTGGCAATATAATTCTAAAGTTTATTTGGAAATGCAAAGGACCTAAAATAGACATTTGGTTGGTTGTGTAAGGAGAGGCATACCAAGATAAGAAGAGAATGTATTTAATTTTTCTACCCTTGTTTGCCCAACTCCAAGCACCAAGGTTTGTAGTCAAGTCCATCAAATTCAACTGTTGGTTACGCATAAAATTACCTAAGTGTGTTCTTTAACATGATACTGGAGTAATAGTATAGAATGAAAGTTATTAATATATACAGTCAACCACATACTTAAGGATATGTACACATACATTCACCACAATTGGCATACACTCTATTCTCATATTCATTTCAATTCTTCCTCAATAAGAAGTAAATTCAACTCTTGACCAGCTACAGTTTCAGGCCCTTTTCAGATTCTTCTCTTCTACCTTCTTTTTCATATATACCTGAACATTTTCAAACATATGCAAAAGTAGAGAAAATAATGTAACAAACTCCCATGAACAACTTTCCCAGTTGGAAAAATACTGAACAATTGTCAGTATTTTGTCAATCTTATTTCATCTATCCTTCCTCCTCCACTTTTTTTCTGTAATAACAGTTGTTATATTATTTCTCTCACAAAACATACATCTCTAATGTATAAGTAATTTTTTTACATAACTTTAATGGTATTATCACACTTATCAAAATTAATTGTTCCTTATTACCATCTATTACTCGGTCAATATATCAATTTCCCTGGTTGTCTAAAAAAACATTGTTAGGTTGTTCAAATTGGATGCTAATAAAGATCCACATGTTACATTGATTATATCTCTTAAATCTCTTTTACTCTAAAACAATCCCCTGCATTTTAAACTATTTGCTTATTGAAGAAACTGGATCATTTGTCCTTTGGAATTTCCAACATTCTGGGTTCGGCTGATCTGTGTAATTTAACAGCTCTTTTTTAGAAAGTTCCCCCATTTGGGTTTTTCTGGCGTCACCCCATGGTTACAGTCGGGCTGTGCATTGTTGGCAGCAATATCACAGATGTCTGTGAACTGTGCTTGGTTAAAGTGGTGCCTAGGGGGTTTCTTCACTGCAAATTCACAGTTTTTTTCTTTGTAATTAATGAGTAGTTTGTGGGGAGATACTCTGAGACTATTTAGTATTTTTTCCCCATGAGGCTTTTGCCCACTAGTTTTAGCATTCATTGCTGACTCTTGCGAGAATGAATTAGTACTATGTCACTATATTGGTTGCCAAATAATGAGTTTCTGATTATATCATTCTGCCTACATTTATCACTTAGCATTCTAAAGTAAAGAAGAGCTTCCCTTCTTCATATATTGATTTTTACCTTTTATTTGTTTTTGTCAGCATGGACTCATGAATTTCTATTTTGCTCAGTGGATTATAATCCATTACTATCATTATTAGTTTGAATGCTCAGATTGTTGCATGTTTGGCCAATGGGAGACCATTCAAGCTGGCTCCTGTGTGCTTGTTGTAAACCCCATCATTTTGTAAGCACTTCACTTTCTGGCAGAATAAGATATTTAAGCCTACCTTGTACTTTCCCCATACCAGCCCTGGAATCTCTGTTTCTGGAAACTATTCTCTAAGGAGACATATCCCATTAGTGGAGAATGGGGTTTAGAAAGTGAATTCTGGGTGCTACGTGTGGTAACTGGTGTTGGAGAATCACCAATTCTAGGGCCTTTCAACAGACAGAAGTAGAATGAACACACACATCGGTACCTACCCCCCACCCCCAAGCACGAGTTCACACTGATCTCTCCAACGCCAACTGAACACCACAGCACATATTCTAGTTTTCTTCCTCCCCGTATGCTCAACTCCCTCTGGCCGTGAGCACCGTCCCCACATTGTCATTCCTTTCAGCTCTTTGCTCATCCCTCCGTAAGTAATCAATCTCCTGACCCGCTGCTGCCGCCTCGGCCCAGTCTCTCAGCTGCGCTTCCCCTGGCCACCACAAGGAAGGGAAGAGGAACAGAGTAAATATCTGCTGTCTAAAGTGAGGAAAAGGAAAGAGAAGAGAGAAAGGTAGGGAAAGGGAAGAGGAAGGGGCACGGGGAGCCTTTTTATCTTTTCCTCCGCAGTACTGTGAGGGGCAGATGGCAAGGTCTGTGCAAAATGGAGGAATAGCTCAGCGGAGGTGTTCAGCACCTTTCAATGTTACAAAGCCATGGGCTCCTTTTCTTCAACTCCGTTGTTCTTCTGTAACCAACCAGGAGAGACTAGGGGCTCTTTGTCCTCATCTTAGAAGAGATATCCATTCTGCAAGCAAAAGAGCCAGCTAAGAAATCCCTTTTCTCGTCAGTAAAATGTTCAACCTAACCCAGCTCTGTCTGCTCCCAGGCTAACAGCTGGAGAGGCCACTGAGTCTCGAGCTGAGTGCACTCTGGGAGCTGCGCAAAAGAACGAAAGTTCTTGGTCGAAGGCCGGCATGCGGGAGTACTGGCCCTCCCAGGCACACTGTTTACAGGACACCTGGACAGGCCTGGCAAGATGGGAAGGAGGTTAGAGGTCAGGGCCGAGAGCACAGTTTAATGCTCCATAGCACGGCCAGTGTCATGCCAAATTGTGAAACAGGCAACTGTCACAGGAGCTGCTTCAATCCCTTCCTCCAGAGGCCCCTCTCCCAGGTGACAAAGTAGGATGCTTGGGAGTGGAAAGGAAGACTGCGGAGTTTTGACAGCATGGTATAGAGTGGGCCAGGACACCAGGTGTCAAAGAGTCTGGATTTTAAAATAAAGGAAGACTCTCAGGTAGAGGAATTTGCTCCCAGAAGTGGAGTTTATTCCCAGTCTGAATTTGAAAATCATCTTCTAAGTGCAAAGCAAGAACATAGTGTTGGTAGAAGTGGCATTAAGCAAACACAGAAGGGGACCATGACTGCAAGTAATAGGACAAGAGGAGATCAAGGCCCTGGTTCTCGCTGCTTAGGGCAGACACCACCACAGTTAGAGTGGTTTGGTCACTCGCTTCTATACATTAAGACTTTCAGGTTGGACAGTGAATTGGGCAAGTTACTTAAGCGCTCAGTGCCTCAGTTTCCCCATCTAGAAAATGGGAAGAATAGGCTTACTTCATGGAGTTATTGTGAGATCTAGATTAGTAATTAAAGTAAGTCAGGTTTTGTCAAAAAAAAAAGTTCAGAGATAGTTTTTGTCAAAAAATAAATAAAGTAAATCACCTAGTACCTTACCCAGCACATTATTATTCTCTTTTTTATTTTTATTTGTGTCCTGACCAATATCTTCCCCCTTTAAGTCTCATGTGCACAGCCCCCTGAGCTCAGCCCCTTCGGCCCCACTACATCAAGGAGCCCTGCAAGGGTGCTTGCTGCCTACTAGCTCCTAGGCAATCTATCGTAGAGAATAGAGCAGACAGGTCCTGGCAGCATCTTTTCTCTGTATAACAGTTACCTGTGCCCTCCTTCTGTTCACCTGTCTCACCTGTCCATCCTTGAGGACTGAGACTGGGTATTATCACATGCAACCTATGGAATAATGAAATGGGCATAGAATTGTAGTTCAAGACTCCTAGGTTTGAATCTTAGGCCACTTAGAAGCTGCATGATTACTGGACAAGTTACTTATCTATTCTTAGGCTCCATTTTATTATTAATAATTGGAATACAAATACCTACCTTGTCCTTATGAAGATTAATCACACTGCTATTTAAGTGCTGACCCTGTCTGACGTGCAGCAGTCACCAATAGATGGTAATGACTACTATCATTATTATAGACCACCTTGCATGGACTACATACCCAACACATGTTCAGTGAATTAATGAAGTGACTCCGTGCAGCATCTTTATGATTCCTTCCATTGCTACTGGGCCCTTCAGCAAAACACACCCTGAGAGACTCTCTCATACAGCCATCTCATTTTACAGATAGAAAAACAGCCCAGCCAGAGGACATAAATGGTAGGCTGCCCAGTAGGGCAGGGAAAGCTAGAACCTAGGACTGTGGACTCAATAGCCTGAGCTATCCCCACTATCCTGTGACACACTTTCTTGAAAAATGTCATTCATATTTTCTTCCAAGAGTAAGGATACTTCTCATTGCGCTTTCACCAAGAGAAGTCAAGTCCCAAGATCTCCAAGTGGGCCCATGAGAGGTGGCTGGTTAAGCTGAGCAGAGTCCAGAGCTCCTGGGGCCAAAACAAACAGATCACTGATCCTTCTACTTCCCCCAGAGCAAACGGCTTTGTTTAATGTCCCCACTCTCCATGGAAAGAGAAGATCAAAGTCCACCAGGCTTCTCAGCCGTCCAAAGTAAACCTCTGACCTATATGTACTTGCAAACAGTTGGTGTCAACTGTTGGTTTCTACAATAGAATGATCTTACCCTTTTAGTTGTTCTAAATATTCTTTTATTAATATATAAATATGCACAACTTGTCTACATGTATAATTTAACAAGACTTACCTACCCCACAGGGTAGCATCTACCTAAAATCAGATCAAGAAACCTTCATCCCCACCCTTCTACTGCCAGGGGAAAGGCAGTGTAAAGTCAGAAGCATCACTGAACTGGAGCTATGAATGTACAAAAATTATATACAAAGGTGTATGTGCATGTGTGTTACTAGGATGAAGAGTTCCTGGCTTTTATTAATTCACAAAGGGGTCCATTAGTACCCCAAATACACTGAAATGTTAAACATTAATTATCTGCTCTGGCCTTCTTTCCAAGATCTTAGAAATGAGAGGAAATGGAGGTGGAGTGCCTGACAGCTCTCCCCAAGTGCCAGAGAAAGACCCCCTTTGGATCTGAGTCTTCAGGCTCCTGCCTCAGGTCTGTGCCACTTAGGACTGCAGGGTTGGCTCTCCTGGGAAGGGAAATTGGTGGCAGAACATCAGACCTATAAGAGGCAATAATCTTTAAGTCTTTGGGCAACAGAGCCTGAAGATTTTGTAGCAGGTGAAACTCTAGGGGAGAATCTTCCAAAAGTCACAACATAAAGGATAGGCACGCCTGGGGCTTCCTGGGAGCAGCCTGCAGAGAGATAATGTAGGACCAGATGTGAAAATGCCATTTCAAGAAGGAGTCAGGCCCTGGCCCCAGAAACTCCTGGGCAAGAAGCTCCTGAACCATGAGCCCTTCCTGCTAAGCCTCACCTGGGACTGGGTTCCAGGCTGGGGGAAGGTCTGCCCCCACAGCTTTCTGCTGGGTTGTTCAGCCCTGGCAGCTAAATGAGCTGGGAGAGTCAATTTGGTAGCTCACTGGGTATATAAGGAGCTTGAGATAGGTGCTTAGGAGTTAGGGGCAGAAAGAGTTAGGAGCAGTTTCCAAAGGGCTTACTTTGAAGGTATCATTTCTCTCCATTTCCCTGGGCTAGACCAGCACCCCTCTGACCCCACCTCCTCAATATTAAAGATGCCCAATTTCTCCAAGTTGGAACCCAGGTTTCTGGCCTTTTTCAGGTGGATTCCCAGGTCTATTCCAAGAATGTATTGTGCATTGGGAGGCAATGTGCATGAAGGTTAAGATTGCTAGCTTTGGAGAAAAGATTTCTGGATTGAAATCAATTTCAAAAAGCTACAGGAAGGACTTTGCCTTTAATCCCTGATAGAGTAACTGGTAATAGACCACCCCTTCCATCATAAATGACTATTAAATTAGGCAAACATATTCATATATTTGACAGTACCAGGTTGTAATTCCTGAGAGGATAGAGACAAATGAAGTGATCCCCATGATGCAGGAAATGCCCCAAAGAAAGGAGGAAAGCCCCTGAACTCAGGAAGTGTGTTCTTGGCTTCACCAGGGAAAGAATTCAAGACTGTGCCAACTATCGACAGAGAGTTTGTTGAGAGAGAGACAGACAATAGATCCTACTCCACAGACAGAGTAGGGGTCCTCTCCCGAGCAGGAAGGGAACTGCTTATGGGGCAAAGGTAACATTTTTATGTGTTCGAAAATCCCGTTAGGAAACAGCTGTATGTGACCAGCATTGTCTTGAGGTCAGTCCATAAAGGTTAATCATAAACTCTGTCCCAGAAGGCTAAGCACAAACAGTTTGTGAGGCATCCAACTTAGTGATTCATCCATTTTCAGGTGGTCCTGGGGTGGTGACTTGCTGGTGACTTCCTTATTCAGGGTGGTCAGGGTCTGGTATTCCCCAAAATGTCTGTACTCAGGCTCTCTCGACCTTTCTTTTCTGCCTTATCCCTACATTACCTATAATCTTACTCACGTTCTATCTTGAAGCACTTTTCAGAACACAGCACAGGGACAGGTACTCTAAGCAGAGCATGACAGTCTCACTGTGTTGAGGGAACCAGAATTTAAAGGACCCAGTACTGAAGAGGGGAGTGGTACAGAGAAAGATATCCTGAAATTTGCCTGGGGTCCTCTAGAATTTTTGGCTCTATATTAAGCTGTATATGAGAAGAGTGTGACTCCATTATCTAGAGATTTAGATCTAACAAGTTGCAGTGGAAAGACCTAATTGAACGTATACAGCATTCAGGAAAGAAGCAAGAAAGGCACACATTAGTAGTAGAGCTAAGTTACCCCTAGTGTAAAGGTTATTCTACATTCACTCTAACAAAGCCTAAATATACAATTTGAAAGAATCAAACCAATCTGAAAATATATTAACTTGCCAGGAAAAAAAAATCCATCTCAGACTCTTTTAAAGAAAGTGGCAGAATCCAGATACCCAACAGCAAAATAATCACATTTCCAGCAACCAAAAAAACGTATCAGTCATTCAAAAAATCAGGAAAACATAGCCAACCAGCTGGAGAAAAATTAGTCATTAAGAATAGACATGGATAAAACAGAGATAATGAAATTAGCAAAGATAAACTTTAAATGTTTAAAGATTTAAAGGAATACATGAATAGGACAAGGAAAGAAATGGATGATATACAAGAGAACCAAATGAACATTCTGTTGTGAAAAAAATACAATATGCAAAGTAAAAAATTTACTGGATGAACTTAACAAAAGCTTAGACATGGAAAGAGAAAAAGATCAGTGAACCAGAACACGTGGCAATAGAAACTATTTGATACACAAAGAGGAGAAAAGTTGGAGCACAGAGGGAAAAAAGAGCAGGCCTCTTTGACCCGTGGGACAATATCAAGTGGGTTAGCGTACAGATAACTGGAATCCCAAAATGAGGAGGAAATTGTATGGGAAGAAATAATGGCCAAAAAATTTCCAGAATTGGTGAAAACTATAAGCTCACAGATCTAAAAGTTCAAAAACTCAATGCAATTAAACACAAAGTACACCCAGATACATCATAATCAAATTGATGAAAACCAATGATAAAGGAAAAAAATCTTCAAAGCTGCCAGAGGGGAAAAGAGAGATTATTTACAGGGAAACAAAGATAATTACCTGAAGAATCATGACAGACTACTATGAATAATTATACACCAACAAATTTGATAACATAGAAGAAATGATAAGTTCCTGGACACATACAAGATACCAAAATTAACTTATAAAGAAATAGAAAATCTGAACAGACCAATAATGAGTGAGGAAATTGAATCTGTAATAAAAGTCTTGCATCAAAGAAAAACCCAGGACCTAATAGCTTCACTGCTGAATTCTACTAAACATTTAAAAAAGAACTTATACAAATTCTTCTCAAACTATTTCAGAAAATTAAAGAGGAGGGCATATTCCCTTTTTAAAAAATTTCAATAGATTTAAGGGGTATAGTGTTTTTTTGATACATGGATGAATTATATAATGCTGAGGTCAGGGCTGTCAGTGTACCTGTCACCAGATTAGTGTACATTGTACCCAATAGGTAGATTTTTATCCCTGATCTCCCTCCCACCCTCTCCCCTTCTTAGTCTTCAATGTCTGAGGAGAGAATACTTCTAAACTCATTTTACAATGCCAGCATTACCCCTATTCCAAAACTGGACAAGGACACAACAATAAAAGAAAACTACAGGCCAATATCTCTAATGAACATGATGCAAAAATTCTCAACAAGATACTAGCAAACTGTACTAGCACATTAAAAGATTATTTGTTATGATCAAGTGGGATTCATCCCAGAGATGGAAAGATGGTTTAATATATGCAAATCAATAAATGTGATACACTACATTAACAGAAAGACAAAATCATATGATTATTTCAATAGGCACAGAAAAAGCATTTGATAAAATTCAACATCCTTCCATGATAAAAACTCTGAACAAATTAGGTATAGAGGGTGTGTACCTCAACACAATGAAGTCCCTATATGACAAACACACTGCAAATATCATAATGAGTGAGGAAAAACTGAATATTTTTCCTTTAAGATCAAGAACAAAACAAAGATGTCCACTTTCATCTCTTCCATTCAACATAGTATTGGAAGTCCTAGCAAAAGCAATTAAGCAGGAGAAAAATATAAAAGGCATCCAAATTGGAAAGGAGGAAGTCAAATTATCCTTCTTTGAAGATGACATAATCATATATGTAGAAAACCCTAGAGGCTCTATCAAAAACTGTTAGAAATAATAAACAAATTTAGCAAAGTTGCAGGACACAATATCAACATACAAAAATCAGTACCATTTCTATATGCTAATGGTGAACTATCTAAAAAAGAAATCAAGAGAACAATTCCATTTACAATAGCTACAAAAAAAAAAAAGATACCTAGGAATGAACTTAACCAAGGAAGTGAAAGATCTGTACACTGAAAACTATAAGTCTTTGATGAAAGAAATTAAAGAGGACACACATAAATGGGATGATATCCCATGTTTATGGACTGGAAGAATTAATATTGTAAAAATGACCATATGACCCAAAGTGATCTACAGATTTAATACAATCCCTATCAAAATACCAGTGACATTCCTCACAGAATAGAGAAAACAATCCTGAAATTTATATGGAACCACAAAAGACCCCAAATAGCCAAAGCAATCCTGAGCAAAAAGAACAAAGCTGGAGGCATCACACTATCTGACTTCAAAATATAATACAAAGCTATAGTAATCAAATCAGCATAGTACTGGCATAAAAACAGACACATAGACCAATGAAACAGAATAGAGAGCCCAGAAACAAATTCAAGCATCTAAAGGCAACTGATTTTCAACAAAGGTGTCAAAAACACACATTGGAGAAAAGACAGTCTCTTCAATTAATGGTGCTAGGAAAATTGGATATTCACATGTAGAAGACTATACCCCTACCTCTAACCATATACAAAAATCCACTCAAAATGGATTAAAGACTTAAATGTAATATCTGAAACTATGAAACTACTAGGAGAAACATTCAGAATATTGGGCTGGGCAAAGATTTTAAAAATAAGACCTCAAAAGCATAGACAACAAAAGCAAAAGGACAAATAGGATCACATCAAACTAAAAAGCTTTTGCACAACAAAGAACACTATTAGCAGAATGAAGTGACAACCTACAGATTGGAAGGGAATATTTGTAAACTATACATCTGACTGGGGGTTAATATCCAGAATATATAAGGAACTTAAACAACTCAACAGCAGGAAACTAAACAACTCATTAAAAAGTGGGCAAATGACCTTAATAGACATTTCCCAAAAGAAGATATACAAATTGCCAGCAGGTGTATGATAAAGTGCTGCTCAACATCACTATCATCAGGGAAATGCAAATCAAAACCACAATGAGATACCACTTCACCCTAGTTAGAATGGCTGTCGTGAAAAAGACAAAAGAAAATAAATATTGAATACAATGTGGAGAAAAAGGACACCTACGCACTATTAGTAGGATTGTAAACCAGTACAGCCATTATGAAAAACAGTATGGCAATTCCTCAAAAAATTACAAATAGAATGACTGTGTGATTCAGCAATCCTACTATTGGGTATATATCCAAAGGAAATGAAATCAGTTTGTTGAAGAGATATCTGCACTCCCAGGTTTACTGTAGCACTATTCATAATAGCCAAGATATGGAATCTACCTAAGTGTCCAACAACAGACGAATGGATTTTTAAAATGTGGTATGTATATACAATAGAATACTATTATTCAGCCATAAAAACTAGTGATGTCCTGTCATTTGTGACAACATGGATGAACCTACAGGACATCATGTTATGTGAAATAAGCCAGACACAGAAAGACAAATTCTGCATGATCTCATTTATATGTGAAATCTTAAAAAAAAAAATAAAGTTGATATCATAGAAGCAGAGAGTAGAAAGTGGCTACCAAAGACTAAGGACAGGAATGAGGGGGGAGAATGGGGAGAGGCTGGTCAACGTGTACAAAGTTATTAATACAATTAGATGGGAGGAATAAATTCTGGTACTTTATTGCACAGTAGAGTGGTGATGGTTAATGGTATAATAGTGTATATTACAAAATCACTAGATGAGATGCTTTTTTTTTTTTTATTTTTGAGATAGTCTCGCTTTGTTGCCCAGGCTAGAGTGAGTGCTGTGGTGTCAGCCTAGCTCACAGCAACCTCAAACTCCTGGGCTCAAGTGATCCTCCTGCCTCAGCCTCCCAAGTAGCTGGGACTACAGGCATGCGCCACCATGCCCGGCTAATATTTTCTACGTATTTTTAATTGTCCATATAATTTCTTTCTATTTTTAGGGGAGACGGGTTCTCGCTCTTGCTTAGGCTGGGATGAGAGGCTTTTAAAAATTCTCACCACAGAGAAATGATAAATGCATGAGGTGATGGGTACACTACCTTGATTGGATCATTATACAACATAGTTATGTATCAAAACATCAAATTGTATCCCATAAATGTGTACAATTATTAATACAATGTGTCAAAAAATAAGTAACTAAAAAATTTATTAAAATTTGTGGGATGCAGCTAAAGCAGTGCTTAGAAATTTATCATTTTAAATGTTTATATTAGGAAAGAGTGTTCTAAATAATTGATTGATCTAAGCTTGCATCTAAAGAATCTAAGAAAAAAAGCAGATTAAATGAAAAGTAAGAAGGAAGGAAGGAATAAGGATAAAAACAGAAAATAAAATAGAAAATAGATAAACAATGGTGAAAATTTATGAAACCAAAAGTATATTGTTTGATAAGTTCAATAAAACTGATAAAACTGTAAATAAGTTCATCTAGAAAGAAGAGAGAAAACACAAATTGCCAGTATCAGGAATGGAAGGAGTCACTTCACAACACATCCTGTAAATACTAAAAGAATAACAAGAAAATATTTTGAACAATTTTATGGTAAAAATAAGTAACTTAGATGAAATAGAGAAATTCTTTGAAAAACACAAAATTTGCAGCTCTAAACTTTTACTGGTTCTTTTTTAAACCTTATATCTTGTTCTTTTTTATGTTCATGTTTTCCTTTAAATCCTTGGACATCTTTGTAAACAACTGTTTAAAGTTTATTGTCCTGAATACCATCATCTCTGTGATTTCTAGGTGTGTTTGTATTGATCGGTTTTGTTCCTGACTCTGGGTCATATTCTACTCTTTCTTTGCATATCTAGTAATTTTTCATTTGATGCTGTACATTATATATGCTACAATGTTGAGTATTTAGATTTTGCTGTCTTCCTTTCATGAATGTTGAAGCTTGTTTTGGAAGGCAGTTAATTTGCTTGCAGATCAGCTTGATCCTCTGAGGCTAGTTTTAATTTTGATAAGAGCTGTTTACCTTTAATCTGTTATCTAACCATTTTTGCCCCACGTCCAAGGCATGATCTTCAGTGAAATCCTTTGTGTTCAATGAGGTTTCTACCCTCTGATTGGTAGAAACTTGAACGATTGCTGGGCCCATGTGAGCTCTGGGAATTGTTCAGCTCACAGGTCTCTCACAGTTATTCTTTGCCCAGACCCATGGATTTCAATTTCATTCTATTAACACACACATGCAGATTAGTATTCTGCCAAAGACTCAAGGACACTCCTATACAGATCTCTGGAGGGTTTTCTCTGCAAAGTTCCGTCCTTTCCGATACTCAACCCCACAGATTCCGGCCATTTGGGCTCCCCAAGTTTCTATCTCTGCTTCCTCAACTCAGTGTTTGGACTCTCTTGGGTACCCTGTACCAAGATCTGGAAATTTCCTCTAGGCAGTAAGTAGCATCTTCATCCGCTCACCTCTTTTGCTTCCCTTATTTCAGGGATCCTTGTCCTGCACTACTATTGTCCAATGTTTGTAAACAGTTGTTTTATATGTTTCATCCAGGTTTTTCCTTGTTTATGGAAAGAGAATAAGTCCTGTATGGGTTACTGTTTCATGGGCAGAAGCAGAAGTCCACGCTCATAAATATGACTTTTAACAATATGTAACCTAGTTTCCCACTCAACATTTATTGAGGCACTACCACAGGCTGGACCTATGATAGTAATAGATATTGCAAAATCTCTGATAAGAAACTGATTTTTAAAAATGAGTGTACACCACACTTTCAGGAAATTGACTATAAAAGAGTAGTAGAATTGGAGTTTTTCAGTAATTGTAATATTTTCTAATTAATCTGAACTAAGAGTTTGATTCTACTTGGCATTATTGATTTTTTAAATTTTGAAGTATATTTTTAAAGTATATAAAATCATTCCTTATCCTTTCTTTTTATTGTGTAAGTCCTTGATACTGTACACACTGATGCTTTTTTCACCCTTGTAATCACCATTCAGATTTTCTCCAGACAGATTTGTTGTTTAAATTCTATTTAAATGACTTGACTCTTGGGTAAAATAAAGCTTAGGGAGGGAAGTCGAGCTAGTCTTCTAGAGTTCTCAAAAAAGGTACAATTTCATAGATATTCAATTCAGAAGTACAATTTTAGTATAAAAAAGTTTTTTTCCAAAAACTCTGAGATCATTTAATGAGGTTTTCTGAGAAGACACAATAAATTTTATTCATTTTGATTTCTGCATCAGTTACAGCACAGAATTACAAAGATAATTCGTGGTAACCAGATCCACACGAAGACAAGTGAGAATGTGGCCCCACCCACTTGAGGCTCCCAGCATCTGTATGGCTTGCCACCTTGATCAGTTAATTTCTGCGGAATGCACAGGCATCCAGAAGTTCTGTGAAACACAACGTAAGAGAAAGAAATTTAGGCACTGCCAGTGCTTACCACACACAGTTCTGTTCCTATTTTCTACAAGTAAATGGTAGTGAATAAAGATTTTTACACACACACACACACACACACACACACATTGTCTTTCCTGAGATAAGTGCTGTCCTTAAACACCTGCGTTTTCCTTTCCTGCTGCTATCATCATCTCCAACACATGATGTTATTCAACAAAAATTCAGGCACACTCCCAACAATTTGATTATCCCACCTATAATTTTATTTCCCTGACCTATTTTTTTTGAGGCAGCTATGCCATCCTAACATATAAATATCTAGAAAGGGCTATAGTGCTAACTGTGTTTTGTTTCTATTAATATTATTTATATGTTTCACTTAAAATCATTGAAAATTGGTCATCTGTGGGTGGCATAAAAGTGTCATTTCCCCAGTTCTCTTCCTACACTGAAGTGGTCACATGCATACATTTTCACTTTATTAGCGAAAATGGGAATACACATGAAAACAAGTTCAATTTCTGAGTAATATCAAGTTCTATTGCACTCCCTGTCTCCTTCAAATGATTTGGCCTGTTGTCTGATAGTGTCTTATACTGTTGTCTAATTGAGTCGCCCCATCGGAGAGTCTGAATCCTCCTTCCGGGCAAGGAGCGAGACCTCCACTTCTTCACGTTGCCATCAGCACTGGCCCAGGGCTTGGCATAGTCCTTACTACAAACTTGTTTGCCTTGACCCCCATCTTGTTTCTCCCTGGTGTTTCATTCTACTTACCAGAGGTTAAGCATTGTCTAAAGTTAGCAAGAGCCATAAGATACTCTGGCCCTAGGTATTTTTTGTAAGTTATTTTGTCCTGAAGGTTAGCCAAACATTCCGTGTTGTCACTGAACAGCAGGTCCTTGCTTGAGGATTCAAACAGCTGGAACATTGCATATTCAAATCCGTTTCTTCCAAAGAGCACCTGTGCCAGACATACGTAGGGACAGTGAGTGGCCCTGGACTCCAAGAAGCACGGGGTTGTGTATTCTGCCCCGGAAGACCTGAGTCTGCTGGACTGCTCAGTCGCAGCCCCTGGGAAACCCGGAACACAGTAACAGTTTAGGAGACACTGCAGTAAAGTGGCAAAAACCATGGTCTCTGGGCTTAAATCCTGGCCCTGTCTTTTCCTTGTTGTGTGACTTTAGGAAAATTATCTACTGAGCCCAGTGAAGCTCAGTTTACATATCTGTAAATGGGGATAATAGCACCAAGTAGTAGGATGAAGTATGTAAAGCAACTGGTAAATAGAAAGAGCTCCAGGTTTGCCACTGTACTACTATTTCACCAACCGCTGCCAGCAGTTTTCAACCTTCTGGGCCACACTGGCATGTCTTCCTGCAGCCTGGAGCCCTCTCTGCCTTGCCTCTTCTATTCTCTGGATCTACCCCAGGGGCCCCACAATTCCCATCTCTTCTTTCTTCTCCTCTCTATTCCTTTGTCCCTTCCCTTGTGTCCAAGGTGGCAGCTCCCCTTGTGTGGGACTTGCCCCTTCAAAAGTCCACAACTGAAAGCCTCTTATTTTGCCAGCACTCCCTGGGTCGCTGTTCTTTAACTGAGATGTGTGGGTGGCATATGCTAAGATATGGATTTCTCACTAGGGAACCTCCAGGAATGCGGTGTGCTAGTGCAAAAGGCAGAAAAAGCTTTGGGTTTTCCTAAAGATCTTTTGATCTAGGTAGCCTGCTACTCCATAAGATCAGCCCTTGTTGGTTTCCTGTAGAGCTCATAGTTGTCTGAATGTTGACTTTTTAACTTTCATGAAGCCCAAGACAGTGCCCAGCCTGCCCAGGTTGAGGAAACACATTTGGATCCATCCATGGGTCAAGTAGAATAACCTCTATTCTGCTTTTCCCACATATAGCTCAGCCTAGTGTGAAGAGCACTGAACCAACTCCCTTACTTCTGTGCCTGAGAAAGAGAGAAAGGATTAACTCTCATGAAGTAATTGAACAAGCCCAAGAGGTGTCATGAATCTGCTCAGAGTCAAGTGAGTCTCAGGAAAACACTTAGGATGCCCACATGTCTGAGGTTTTTCCTGTCCACTTTGGCATCCTAGACAGCCCCAGAGTAAGAAGTGAGCACAGCAACCAGCTTGCTGCTTTAATCAGAAGCAGGGATGGGAGAATCAGGTTCCACTGCCCAGGGAGAACATGTGACTGGGCTGGGGTGTGCCTGTGCAGCTCCAGGGCGAGCTGAGCACTTAGTTGCGGGGGAGGGAGGAGGAGTGGGGAAAGGGGGCCCTGGGTGCCCATACCTGTTGGTTGAGGAGTATTCTGCGAACAAAATATGCCTTGCCTTTCCTCGAGACCACAGCACGATTTGGCACTACGGCCAGGTGGCAGTTCTGAACCTCGGCCACAGGCTTCCTGGTACCATCAAGGCACAGCAACTCAAAGTCACCCTGCTTCAGGTTCTTAGCCCACGCTTCATGGTTCCGTCCTGGGGAGAGAAAGAAGGTGAATTAGCCACAGCTGGTGGATTTGGTCAAGGTGTCCTCACTGGAGGATGTGACCAACCACCAGTGCCTAGAGTCACAGAGTCACAGATAAATAAAAAAAAATAAAGCTTTTAAAATAAAACAGAAGAGGGCCGGGCGTGGTGGCTCACGCCTGTAATCCTAGCACTCTGGGAGGCCGAGGCGGGTGGATCGCTCAAGGTCAGGAGTTCAAGACCAGCCTGAGCAAGAGTGAGACCCTGTCTCTACTAAAAATAGAAAGAAATTATATGGACAACTAAAATATATATATACACAAAAAAATTAGCCGGGCATGGTGGCGCATGCCTATAGTCCCAGCTACTCGGGAGGCTGAGGCAGTAGGATCGCTTAAGTCCAGGAGTTTGAGGTTGCTGTGAGCTAGGCTGACGCCACGGCACTCACTCTAGCCTGGGCAACAAAGCGAGACTCTGTCTCCAAAAAAAAAAAAAAAACAGAAGAGAAAAATTCATAAACTCGTAAATCCATAAACCTTTCTGTCTAGTGTTTTTTCCATTCTATTAAAGGCAAAGATTTGTTAAACAGGCCTGAAAAAGCCCTAGCCAGAAAGGAGATTGACAAATTGAACCGTATTAAGATTAAGAACGTCTACTCATTGAAAGACACCATTAGAAACGTGAATAGGCAAACCACAGACAGGGCTATTTTCAATACATATGGCTGACAAAAACTTGTATCCAGAATATATAAAAATGCCTATAAATCAAGAGAGTCAAACAAGCTCGTATGAACTGTGGTCTCTGTGTGTTTGTCAGTTGGACTCATGGTCAGTGTGATAACCAACCCCATCGAGTCTAACCAGACATGAAGAATTTTTTCATTCCCTAAATTAAAAATGCTGGGACCTAAGTCGCTAGAGTCCAATACAGTTAATAATCCCCAGTTGCCTAAGTGGGGGGTGATGCCACGTGGGAGACTCAGCCTTTCCGCAGGCGGGACGGGACAGCGCGGACACGTACCGTCAGTGTTCTGCAGGACTGCGTGGTGCTCCACAAAGGCCACGTCGCCCTTCTCAACCAGACACCTGCACGGTGAGGGGCAGGTCAGCAAGGAGGATAAACAGGGGCGGGACGGGGAGAAACTGAGAGGGAGACACGGAGGCTCGCAGCCCTCCCACACTCGCCCAGCACTTCCACACAGCACCTGCAAGGCCCATGCTAGCCCTGCGAACTGCGGGGGGAAATGTAACAGGAAGAGAAAACTGCCTGCTTATTTCTATGATGGATAACCATTGTTCGGGTCCTTATTTTAAATATCGATCAGTTTCTCCAGAGGCAGTATGTGTGTTCTATGTTAATATTAACAGGGATATCCGAGGGATGACTCTCTGGTTGGATCAAAACTCACAACATCAGAGATTAAAATCAGCATGGAAGATGGGATTTTGTAGTTTATTAGCCTCATATGTCTACACAGTATTAATAAAAGTGAATGTGCATCACTAAACATTCGTTCACCCTTTAGCCCATGCAACATGTTTCTCTGTGTCCAAGGTGCATTCTTTATGAGAAATGTGGAGCACATTAAAAATCAGTTTTGTGACATTGCGTCAGCTGGAAATGGCTAGTAACTGTCAGGAGCATCTTCAGTTTTCTCTCTCCTATCTTCAGGTCCCTCTATACCTAGCTAGGGTCAATTGCT
Source organism: Eulemur rufifrons (assembly GCF_041146395.1). Lineage (NCBI taxonomy): Eukaryota > Metazoa > Chordata > Mammalia > Primates > Lemuridae > Eulemur > Eulemur rufifrons. The sequence goes on from NC_090989.1 coordinate 121,964,939, forward strand.
CCCATTCAAGTTTCCTAAGCTCTCTACCTCTTTCCTTTGTGCCCACTTCATAGAATCCCAGCCCTAAATGAGCATGATTATCTGTTGCAGGGCAAGGTAGACAGAAAGAGACCTTTCTGATCCTTGACTTCACCTCAGTGTTCCTGCCTTCCTTTCTCTGTTCTAGACCAGTGGTTCTCAAAGTTGTAGGCTAGGGACCAGTAGCACTGACACCAGCCAGACCCTAGTTAGAAGTGCGAATTCTTGGGCCGCACCCCAGACCTGCTGGATCAGGAACTCTGGAGGTGGGGCCCAGGAATCTGTGCCTTAGCCAGCCCTGCAGGATACTACGACCTGTGCTCACCTGTGAGGCCCACTGCTCCAGACAGCCACCTCTGCACTCTGAAGAGCAACAGCTTCAAAACGTTTCCCCACTTTCCACAAACCTTTGCCTGTTCACATCCCCCTCCCAACACTCACACACCCTGACATGTGCTCTTGCTTCCTGGAGAACACACAGAGATTATTAAGGGGCTTTCTCTCAGCATGCCTCTGCCAGATCTGCCAGCCTAGTCCCCAGGGCTCTCTCCTGCTGTCCAGGCACAAAGGAAGGAAGGTCTCTCTCCAGGGGCTCTGCATCCCAGCCCTGCCCTGCAACTTTCTCCTGTAGTTATACTCTTTCTCTCATGTAATTGTATGTAACCTGTCCCTGTTTGCTGGACTCTTTTAATCAGCATTCATATGACTTTTCTTTTTAAAAAAACAATAAGCCCTGCCTTGATCCCACACTACCCTCCAGGAAGGGGCCTCTCTTTCCCTGTCACCCAAACACCTAAAAGGGTTCATTGCCACTCACCCTCAGCACCCTTCCCACCACTCTCCTGACCCTGGCCAGTCCAGCTTCCAGGACTAAGTCATAATTAAATGAGCTCCGGCTAGGGTCACCTGATCCAGGGGCCAGCTCTCAGTACTCATATTATTTGATCTCTCAAGTTCATTCTTTCCCCAGTGATTTGAAATGTCACCTTTGTTATAGACCAAACTGTAGTATGTTCATGAATCTCTCTTAGAACTCTATTTTTGTCTTCCACTTATTTGTCATTCTTGCATTTAAGCCATGCTATATTGATTATTACAGTATTGTAATTTTTGTATCTAGGAAAGCAAAATTACCTTTGTATCATTTTTTTAAAAAAAATTCTTGGCTTTCGTTTGTTCCCAAACATTGTTAATTTTTTGAGACTTGACTCCTCCCACGCAGCCCCCCTCAGTCCACTTGGTTATAGTAGAGGCAGCTGTCACTTTACAATGTGACTTCACTGCATGAGTTTTGAAGGCAGGAAACTTTCACCCCGACTGGCTGACAATCCCCTTTCCTGAGAACTAATATGCTATGGTCTGTGTTTGACTGCTCTTTATAACTGATGAGCTTTAACGACACTGGGGCTGCTGGTCGTAAACATTTCCCGCAGTGTAGAAAAACCGCCCCATGGGGAAAGAGAAAAATGAAGCAGATGTGCAGAGAGAGACAGACAGACAGACGGGAAAGGGTGTGTTTCCTTATACTGACAAATAACTCATTGTCTACCTGGGATTCTGATTTAACTGTAAATCCTGAATTTTATCTGGCAACACTACCCTTAAGGTGTCTTGGCTGGCTCCTTAGGCTCAGGTGTCAGCCCTCACAAGGATGGAGATTCCAGAGCATCTGATGAAACATCCCCCTTGGCATAAGCTGCTTCACATGAGGTTTTCTCACTTGCAACCACAGGAGTCTTATTCATTTTATTGGAGAAGAGAGACATGAAACAAAATAAGTAGATAAAATAGGAATTTGCAGTCGTTCTAGTTCCTAATTCTGGCTCTTTCTAAATGCAGCAGCCAGATGCTGGGATGACGGAAAAAGTGCAAAGAGAAACTACTCGCCTGAAAGCCCCACTGGAGCCGTAGTATCTCTCGTGGCTGCTGGGAGCACACGTGTGTGCAGGGTTGCTGCTGCCACCACCACACAGAGCACAGAGAGGGGAGTCCGGATTAGACCCGGGGGCACAGCTGCTATTGAAGAACTCATCTGCGAGGAAGGACAGCCAGAGGTCAGTTCTTCCTGCCTGTGTTAGCAAGAAAGCCTCAGATTTTGTCCCTAAAATTGCCTGAAGCATGCAAAGACACACTTAGTTATTTAATAACACATTATTAAAAGCAAGAACTTTATGGAATTAAAAAAAGGTTTCAGCTGCAGCAAAGTAAAAGGAACTGACTCAAGTTGGAGAAACGGTGTGTGAGCTCACTGAAGTCCACCCTGCCCCGGCACAGGGCAGTGGTGTCAAAGGGTGGGCGCAGATTTTAACCCTAAGCGAGTTGACAAAATGGAAGTCCTGGCTGGTTGAACCTATACCACATGTTTTCTGACCTCTGCCGCCCTTGCCCATCTTTGCAAGGTTTGCCATCGTAGCTTCAAGTCCAGGAAGGACCCACGGAGGCACAGGGGCCAAGCCCTATTCTGGGCTCCAGGAGATCAGGCACAGCCCCTGACCTTGAAGCCTGTGGCCCACAGGGTGACAGTCATAACTCAAGTAACCCACCAGTGCATGTGTGTCTCTTTCCTTGCTTTAGGAAAAAAGAATATGGTTATATGAACCTGCAGATAAAGGAACCCTCTGCAGCCCTGGGAGTCAGGAAGAAGCCTCAAGCCGGGAGATGAAGAGTGAATAGGAGTCACTCAAGTGCAGGGTGGAGGGAGAAGAGCCTTCCAGATGGGGACCAGCATCTGCACAGGCCTGTGTTGGGTGGGGGCGGGGGCAAGGCACAGACCTTCATGGACGCCATCGGGGCTGGACCACAGAGAGGAAGGTGGTGGGTGGGGAGTGGGCAGAGTGCAGACCACATGTGACCTTTTACTCCATTGTGTAGATTTTGTTCTTTATCTTTAGAGAAATGAGAAGTCTCTGAAGGGTTTTGGACAAAGCTGGGCCAGGGCTAGTGGGCAGGAGACAGTCAGATCTGCACTTTGCAGAGGTGGGCCTGGCGGCAGGGTGGATGGAAAGCAGGGTGGATGTGGAGTCCAGGCGCCAGGCTGCTGCAGCAGTCCAGAGAGATGAGGGCAGCTCGAACTAGAGGAGAGCAAAGAGGAGGGAGAGAGGCTGAAGGAGGAGAGGTTGACATCCTGGGGACGACGGGTGTGTGGAGGATGACAGCAAGGCTTCCAGCAGGGGCGAGTAGATGCACTGTGGGATGCTCCACCAAGCTAGGTAGACCTGGAACAGGCCCAAGCTCGGCAGGGATGATGCATTCAGTTTTTTGATAGGATGAGCTTAATGTGCTTTTGAGATATCCAACTAGAAATGTCAAATTGGCAGTTCAACATATACAAGTCTGGAGGTCAAGGAGAGATCTGTGCTTGGGATAAGAACTTGACAGGTATCAACACACTGTCAGAATATTAATAGGGAGAGCAGCCAACATTCACCTAGCGCTTACAGTGTGCCTGGCTCCAGATGCACAGCGCTCCTGTAGTTGGTAATCGAGGCCGTGGCATGGAAGTGAGTGCTTGGGGATTGGGTTTAGATTGGGGGGAAAGAGCTGCTTTAAGCAACTCAAACATTTCTTAACCAGGTTGGGAAAAGGGGACCTTGTGGACAGGAAATACTGTTTTGGGGAGATTTGAGGAAATGCTGCAGGGGGGTCATTGAGGAAAGAACTGGGCCACGTCCTCCCACCTGAGCAACACGGAGGGCGCTGGGGCCTTGCCCTGGACTCTCCCCGTGGAAGGATGCTGAGGGGCCGGGCAGGGAGCTGAGGAGTGAGTGGCAGGTGAGTGGTTCAGACAATGCTTTTGACACATCTGGCAGTAAAGAGGCGGAGAGAGAGCAGGCGGGAGCTGGGGGAGAATGGTGGGAGGGGGGGATTTTTAAAGAAGGAAGACATTGCGTGTGTTTACACGCTGACATTGTTGAGTACACCAGAGGGAGACGTAATAACTGAGGGTGTGAGACTGTGGAGGGGGCAGGGGAGTGACCTGAACCTGAGTGTGGGTAAGCAGAGGACTGGCTGGGGAGGGAGGAGGCTGTGCAGACGCAGCCCTCAGGAGGCCCGCAGCTTCGGCAGCGGCAGCATGATGTCGAGGGCCACCTCTCTGATGGCTTCAGTTGTCTCTTGCCAGCGCAGGCAAGGTCATCTGCCGAGAAAGGTGGTAGGTGGGCATGGGTTTGAGGTGTGTGGACAAGCAGGACATGGGGATAGTTGTTGGGAAGGGTGACATTGGAGCAGAGATACAGTGAGGGCGCTTGTGAGTGTTGGGGGCCCACTGAGGCCGGCGCCTGAAGCATCCAGTGAAATGAACAGCTCCACTGCCCTGTGACGCTCTGCACTCGTGTTCAGCGGCTCGGGTGCAGAAGAGAACAGGTAACGGGGTTCATGCTGGGCTGGGATTCGTCAGAGGGTTGGGGAAAGCAGAGGAGCAGGAGCCCTTTAGGTATTGGCAAGAGCACAGCTGAAATGACTGACGTGAGCATCTAAGAGAAATGAGGATGGACATGAAAAATACAGCACTTAAGGACTTACTGGTGGAAGGTTTTCAATTAAGAAAGCAGCCAGTTCAGTTTATATGTGAAAACACACACACATATAGATGGACACATGCACACACACATGCACACACGCATGCATCCCACTCTTGCTTTGCAACCCCAGGCTTGTTCTCTGAGCCATTTGTGAGACATACAGAACAGGGCTATTTCCCGCAGATCTGCCCTGGGGACAAAGGTGCTCCTCTCAGGAGAAAGGAGATGTGTTGCTTACCCACAATTTCTGTCAAGCTCTTCACTCCACCACCCATTTATGGCATTTCTTGCCATTCATTGAACTGAATTTTTTCCCTACCCAGGCACAGGTACAAGGAAGGGACTGCCACAACTCCTCCCAGAACACACTCACCAAATTTACAGGATCCAGTTTGATTGTATATTAAACCCATGGGGATGTTCCAGCCTGCCGAAGTGCCAACCGCGGTGTGGCAGGACTTCTTGCCTCGAAGAGAGTTCCAGGTGACATTAGCATCTGATTTCTTAACCACAGCCACGACAAAATAACCTTGTAATAGAGATAACAAGATGCAATTTCTTCTTTTTCAGTTGTGGGGAGGGGGAGGAGGAGGCAGGGTGGAGGATCAGGTGGGATCTGACCAGCCTCCTGCCCCAGGCCGTTGGGTGGCCTCTCTGTATGGTGCACAATGTGAATCGGCATTCTCCATTTCCATCCCTCTGGCTGGAGATGTGGAAACTACACTTCCAATCTTTTCTTGCAGCTAGGTTCTTAATGTAAATTAGTGTGTGTGAGATTTACAAGGTGGGAGTGAGCCACCACACCAGATTTGCTTGTCCTTTCGAGCAAACAGAAAGGCCATCTCAGAGCAGACTCAGCCGGCCGCAAGTGTGGTCTTTCAGGAAGAAAATCCTGTACATTTTTATATACATGTATACTTACTTATAAACTATATATTTAGAATATATATGCATATATGTACAGTATACATATTTATAAATATATATCTTATAAATTACACATATATTAGTGGAAGGGGGACCAAGATACAATTTTAATACCTCCGGGACCCTCTGAAAACGTATTCCAAACTGCTGCTGCTAGCCCCTGCCTGCCACTGTCCCTCGGGAGGGGGGAAATCTTGAGTTCTTCATCTTACTCTAGCAGAGGACCCTCCCAGCAGCTATCAGGGTTAGGTGCTGAGCCAAACAGACTCACACTACTGCTCCCCAGACATGTCTATATACATGCACCCACATATATTTACACACAGTCCATACTTTTTCAACAGAATCTTGCTATGCATTCTTTTCTGCGAGTTGCTTTATTCCTCTTCGATAATATATTGTGGACGCCTTTTTGATTCAGTAGAAATAGATATGGCTATCTCATTCTATTATTGGTTGAATCTAAGCTGTGTCCTATTGTATGGATGCATGGTATTTTATAATCTTCCCACTGGTGGGCATTTACATTGTGACCCATTTTTGCCCTACTACAGACCATTTATCTATATAGACCTTTTTACATATGAGTGTGCACTTGCTTAAGTATTTCTGTTGAATAGAAGTTCAAAAGAAAGAGCTTTAATGACTTCTTTTTTAATGTTAAGTCTCTGATTTTTCTAGGTTTACCATAATATTTTCTCATAATAACCTAATCTCTCTTCCCTTCTCCAATATTAAAAAAACACCAGTTCTTTTTCTTATCTTACTGCATTCACTTCTAAAATGATACCAAATACCTTTGTTGAGAGAGGCATTCTTGCCTTTTTCCTGATTCTAATGAGAATACCACTAATATTCCATTTATTCCTGTCCCAATATTATATAACTGAATTGTGCTTGTTGAGTAAGGCCTGAACTGCAAACTGGAGATAATATTAGAATCATAAATCTTTAGAATTAGAAGACAATGTGGCTCACCACCACCACCACCACCACCACCACCGCATACACACATACACACACACACACACACACACACACACACTGTCTCAGTGGTGTAGATCGGGTCTCTACACATTCAAGCTGGAAAAGCTGGGAGTCAACACAGCATGTGGAGGGCCTGCCTTGCAGTTCCTTCCTAAATGGCCTCAGACTAGTCATGTAGAATCTAGAAGCTGAAGCGGTGACAGTGAAACCCATCCCAGGGGCGACTGAGGGGTATCAGATGTGCTGATCTGAGCACTTTGTGCATAAGGAACGGGCAGGGCAGCTCACAGAGCTGGGTTCCCCAGCAGTACTGCTGGCGCAGGAGCAGGACCGGTTTCCCACCAGACTGTGCTCGTTGCACCCGTTCTGTAGCCAGTGTGGTTACGGTGCCTTCCTTCGCTGTAACTCCTTCTGCACCTATGGTATTGATCATCATTGCCCATCTGTGCCTGTGTGTGACTTTGTGGTTTGCTCTCTCCATCTCTACTGAGATGGAACCTTCTCTGTCACAGTCAGCCATGCTGCCAGTGTCTGAACTATCTTCTAAGCATCCTGTTGATCTACATTTGCTCACTTTTGCAGTTCCTAGGAATTTCAACTACTCTTGAAACAGGGTTGTTTCTGACTATAAATGATCAGGATAGAATACATGGCTAATGAAAGGCTGGCCTTTAGGATTAGGGATGAAGACACAATTCAGAGAAGACTCCTTAGCCATGAAAGCAGGGAGGGGTGAGCTCCAGCATGTCCCAGGGCTTAGGTTCTGTCACACACGCAGGGGAGCCGCTGCAGGTGAGCAGGGCTGCCATGCCTCGGCTTTGCACTCTGGCGGCCTTAGTGGAGGGTGTGCGGTGCAGCCTCAGTGACCCAGTGCTCGGCAGGGGACCGAGACCACATGATGCTCCTCGTGCTATGGCGCTCCAAATCCCCTCACCTTCCGCAGCTCTCCTGCCTCATAAGAAACCCTAAACCCAAGTAAGCACCTGGTTTTCACCTTTGTTAACTGTTAAGTATCCTACAAATATTATTACAGCTTCAGGACAGATTTGCATCTTAAAAATTAAATATTATTTATTTATTTCCCACATCTATTAATTTTTGTTTGTTCTTAAAGCGGTCCTCACCCTCTCCCCAGCAGTGAGTCTTTACCTTTGCCCCCCAGTGTTACTGATTCTGACTCACCTTCCACAGGTGTATTCACACACTTAGACCCACTCCACTCACTGCCATGTTTAGGCTCTAAAAGGAAAAAGAAAAACAATCAAGATACATGGCATTAAACTCACGTTACTCCACCCAAAGTCATGAGCTTCTCAGTCCCAATGGTCAAGAACAAAATGAGAAGAAGCACTAACTAAGCAGTTAGTCATGGTTATCAGTGGGTTCTGCAGGCCCATTTTATCCTCTCTCCCTCTGCTTTTTGCTAGTTAAACATTAGGTTCCATCCTAGAATCTCTCCAATACTCAGGAAGATGCAGAGAAACAAAATGAGATGCCCATTGAAGGAGGGGCATTGCAGATCTTGGCAAAGACCCTTTTGCATTAGCTGTGTAAATCAACCTCATGTTTGTCTCTCTTTCAGAGCCCTAGAGTGTGAAAGGCAATCATTATATTCTTGCTATGTTGGAGGGAAAGAACCCAGTCCATGGAGTCAGAAAGATCTGGATTCAGTTTTTATTCTATCTTGGTCACATCACTTGACTTTCCTAAGGCTCAGTTTTTATATCTGTAAAATGGAGACATGACAATTTACCTCACATAGTTGTTTTGTGTTGAAGGATAATGTAGCAGATGAAGTGTAATAAATGATCATAGGGAAATCCTCTTTTCTCCTGGCTTCATTCTTCCATGTGGATGGATCCTCATCACTACAGAACATGACCTTGTGGCCTTACCCCCCCAACCACCCAGTGCAGTTGGAGTGAGTTAATGACTAGTGAATTTGGTGAAAACATCTAAGCACATGTGGCTCAGCCCTTTCCTCCTTTATTGAGGAGAATGGGGAGAGGGTAGTTTAGATCCTCTCACTTATAACAGAATTCATTTGCTTTTGCCCTGAGTCATGGGGTAAGCCAACAGGCATGGTCTCCTGAATTAGTGGGCAACTCTGGCAAGCGATTTGGCAAACCCTAATACCAGCTCTACATCGTGCCCTCCAATATCACTAAATCAGACATAAAGGTGTTATTTTGATCTCTTTCTGCCTAACTTCTGTGTCTATGTTTGGATTGGTTCTGACTCTGGGGAAGGGGGATTTACCTACAGCTTCCTATACTCCAACAATAGTTATTGTCTCAACACTGAACTAAATTATTTCCTTATCTTTCTATGTCCACAGCCCAGGGGGAATAAAACACAGAAAGGTACTCCCCTCCACTTACTGTAGTTCTCTGCCAGGACAGGCACCAAACCACACTTGCCCGCTGTGTAGATGAATCCTCCATCTAAGCTCATGGCATCAGCTTCTCCTTTCTATAGTTAAGAAACAAATGGATAGCATCACAGCGAAGCTGTCTCCTGTTCCTCTGACCCTCAGAGGTTTTCATCTTGTTGGCTTCAAGTCACATGTCCTCACGATTAACCAAATCATGGGTTACCTAAAGCTTCTGCCATGTAAACACAGGATTTAGAAAACTGAACATGCTTTTGGCCTGTTGACCCAGGAACAAGCACCCAACACAGGTCATGCTTCCTGGATATCTCTGTGTTCTCTCAGTGCCCAAGCTGAGTCCTGGACATGCCCTCACCACATCTTCTTTGTGACCATTGTCACTCAACCCCATGATCCCCGTGGCCAGGCTCAGGAAATGTATTTAATCTGTTTCTGTGGAGCACATTTTCTTCTAGATGATGGAGTTCAAATCTGTTCCCATAATTGCATTAGTACTGTACTCAGTGTCCTGGCACAACAAATATTTTTAATAAATAATTAATTTCTCTAAGTAATTCATTTCTAGTTAACTTCTCATTTTAATCAGTTACTTTTTCTAACAACAGAGCAAAAAGTATGTATCTATAGTCATAGATAAGGTCATCAAGATAAAAACATACATATACACACTCTTTGCTTTTGAGCTGTTAACTGCCCTTCTAGAAATCTAAAAACATCAATATAGCAGCAACAACTTACTAACCCCCCGTCATGTGCCAGGCTTTTTTCTGAACACTTTGCAGTGCTTACCTCACATATTCCTCACAACCACAAAGAAGACAGGTACTATAATTTCTCCTCTTTTACAAATTAGTAAACTGAAGCAGAGAGAGATTGAAGAATATGTCCAATAGATAGGCAGTTTAATTCCTTGGCTTCTGTTTGTAACCACTATTCCACATGGTCTCCGAGATCTGATTACTCCAAAGCACACATCCCTAAATACTACACTATACATATTTTTACCTTCATAAATTGAGGCAAAAAATGATACCTCATAGGCTTACCATGAGGATTAAATGAGTAATGCAAGTTAAGAGCTCATAAACATGTGTGGCACATAGCAACTCCAGAAATATTAGCAATCATTAATATTAAAGATACACTCAGAAATATTGGTAGTTATATATACAAAGATTTACGATACCACATTGTCTATTATAGCAAAGAATTTGGAAATAACTCAAATGTAGACATGCAAAAATTTGTTAAATAAATTGAGGCAGAAACACTTGGTGGAATATTATGCAGCCATTAAAAATGTATTTAAACAAATGTTTTGATACTTAAGAAAGTGCACCAATGTGCTCAAGATTTAAAGGAATAATAACCATAGCTAACATTCACTGACGGCTTGCTTACACCAGACAATATTATAAGCACTCAAATTCATTTAATCCTTACAACTGACAACTTCAGGAAACTGTATAACCATCAGATCTTAATCTTATGGATTGGTGTCAGGGAGATTTACTAATATCAGGATATTCTCAAATTAAAAAAAACTTATTATATAGTGTGTAATCTTTTAAGTTTGTCAGTTTTTCAGTCATTTATTTACAAATTTATTTCTTCCTAATCAGAAAAATAGTTATCTGCTCATAGAAAAATGGAAAGTTAATAACAACACAACTCATCACTCAGAAATCATGCAATAAGGATGTCTGAGTGAAGTTATGAATGATTTTGTTTATTTTTAGTGATTTATTTATTGTAATGTTTTTATAATCAGAAAAAGATTAAACTTATAATTCAAAAACTAAAAAGGCTGACCTGCTTTCACAATCCACAGTGGCCCTGACCACATCCTGGAATGTCACCCCATTTCCTGTGGCTCCTAGGCAGGATGCCCCTCCAAGCTCCCACTCCAGAGCTGAGCCCCCAAGGAGTCCAGGTCTTGGGCTGGCTCTGTGTTTCTGCCCGGCCCTGAGCTGGAGGGGCCCGTGGGGAGTGTGAGGTGGGAGCAGCACTCAGCGGGCAGGTCTTAGCACAGAGGCTGAAGAGGTGGCATCCGAGAAGGGGTCTCCAATGCCAGACTCTGCAGAAGCACTGCCTGTGTGAGTGTGTGAGCCCAGCCAGGGAAGCGGGGCCTTCCTACCGTGATGGCGGCGATGCAGTCCTCAGTGGTCTCCTCCATGGTGCACTCTAAGGCACCACCGCTCACCATACTCCACTCCTCACACTTGGTCCTCTCATCATGGCCCACTGCACACCACCGTACCTTTTGAGAGTCTGGGGATCCAAAGGAAGCCCAGGTGGGTCTGGGGGTTAGTGCCCCTGGCCACAGGGTGTCTGCCCAGCGGGGCCCTCATGGACAGCAGCAGGGTTGACATGTTGTCAAAAAGAGCAGTGAAGGCAGAGCTCCTCCCTCCCTCCTGACCTCACCTCCTCGGGCATCTCCTCTCCGGGGAAACCTCTCTGGGCCCAGCCCAGCTCAGGGCCCTGTGGGGTATTCTCTTACAGGACTAGGCTCCCTGTCCAGGCAGCGTGCCCCAGTTGGTGGCCATGCGTTCGGTTCTGGGTGGGTCTGCTTGCCCTCCCCTTCCCGGGTGTCTTTGCTCCCCCCATGTGCCCATGTCTAATGCAGTGGCTGCCCTTTGGTAGATGCCCAATAACCATTGGCTGACTAAACGGAGTGGGGGAAATAGAAGAAGGAGGGAAGGAATGAACCATAGGGATCTCGTGGAAGGAAGAAGCCAGACTAAAATCCTCTGGAATTCTAGTTCTCCTCCTGATGGTGGTGGTGGCCCCCTTCCCACTTCAGTTTAGGACAAACTATTTTCCCGTCAAATAGGCCTGTCCTGGTTGGGACGACCCCAGTTAACACAAAGGAGCCAGAGCCATCATTACTTCAGGTTGTCTATGATATGAAGGTCTTCAAAACCCTTTTTGAAATCACATAAGTTAGGCCTTTCTCCCAGCTTGGCAGAAAAGCCCTCACCAGCCCAACGCAGTTAATAGCTCCCTTGGGCTCCGCAGGCCAATCAAGTGTGGAGGAGGCTCAGTCGATGGCCGCCTGCCCTGCTGCCCAAGCCGGCCAGGTCCCTCCCAGGTCCTCACACACCTGTCTCCGGACGCTGAGTGTTAGGAAAATTCTCGTATCCCAGGTACAGCTTGGCATCCATCTTGGCTGGGACCCTTAGAAACCCATGGGCGGCATCAGTAAACAGCAGATCCTTCCCATGAGGAGAGCCAAAGAGCTGAAATTCTGATGACTTGTTTTTTCCAAAATGTTCCTGTTCAGAGAATAAAAGACACAGTGAAGGATGGAGGCTGGCATAGTGGTAAAGTTTAAACAAACCCCGAACCAGACAAGGGAGACAGAAAGCGAGAAACGTGAAGGCCTGAGAGCGAAAACAGTGGCCAAGGTCCTCAACGTCTCTGTGGCTCACGGTGTTGTCTAGTCTCTCCAGGGAATGCTTTACTCAAATCCAGCTGGCCTGCCCTGTGTGGCCTCAGGGAAGCTGCCAGGGCTGCCCCCCAGGTCTGTGCAAAGGGCTGTGGCCCACTGTGTGCCGGGCACCTGCCCCTCCCCGATGTGCCTGCTGCTCTGTGCTCCCACCGGCGCGCAGCGCAGGCTGCCTCACCCTGGCCATCAGACGGTCCTGAGGGGCCACGGTGGTCTTCATCCTGAAGGGGTTGGTGACCCCGCACGGTGGGCTGCAGGCCGGGCCTCCTGGGCTCCTCTCACCCTGCTCCAGGCCTGCCACTGGAGGACCAGCTGTGGGACCTCACACAGGCCCTTCTCCTTTCTGGCCCCCAAGAAAACAAAGGGCCCTTTGCCTGTGACTTTAGCTGACTGGCCCAAAGCCATTCCTGATGTAGCTTACTGCAGCGCCTACCCACGTGCTCTTTCAAATGTCTGTCTGGTTTTAGCTTTTGCAGTGGCTCTGTTTGAAATGTTCCCTGCTGCCCTGCCTGGCAAACCCCCACACTTCCTTAGGGTGCACACAGCTTACTGCCCAGGGCCTAGAAATCTTCCCAGATACACCCTGCAAATTAGTCCCTCTGTCCTCCACAAACGACACGATCCATGTCCTCAGGGTAATGTGATTCTATCTGAGAATCTGTACATCTCCCATACTCGTCTGTGAGTGGTTTAAGGGCAAATCTTTGTCTGATGGGATACCTGGGCCTGGTTGAGAAGCTCCCAGATCAAGTCCTCCTTGCCGTCCACACTTCGGGCCACAACGGCGTGAGAAGGGACCCGGGCCAAGTGGCAGTCCTTGTATTCATCCACTGGCTTCCGGGTGTAGTCCAGGCAGAGCAGCTCATACTGGTCCCTGTCGGCCTTGTTTGCCAGGTTCTCTGTGGGGGAAGCCCAGGTGAGCCGAGTGCAGGAAGAGCCATGAGCCATAGTTAAGATGAGCCCCCTCCTCACTGTGACCTGAAGAGGACTGAGAGGAAATCTTTTCCAAACTCATTTTCTACAGATAAGGACCAGAGAGAGGCCTTGGGAGTGAAACCCAGCTCACAGGTAGACACAGCGCTGGGCAGTGTGCCTGGCCCCGGGTCCTCCGAACTTGCCCCGCCCCGACCTTCTCTGTGGCTCCACTAATGGAAATGTGGCAGCAAAGATGTACGGAGCACTCAGGCCACCAAGGACTGTGCTGAGGGCTCTCCAGACTGTCTCATTTGATCCGCACAACAGCTGCGGGGGGCCAGTGACACGATTATCCCATTCTACAGATGAGGAAGCCGAGACCAAGAGACCTAAGGTAACTTGTCAAAGTGTCAGCTAGTCTGGGGCTGACACACGGCCATGCTGGCACAGCCTAGGTCCCCCACTAAAAGGGCCACATTCTCCAAGGCAGAGCCCGTTGGGGAAAGGTGGCAAATGCACTGAGGGATGGAAGGAGGCCTCAAGGCCCAGTCAGAGCCCTCTGCAGGTGAAACAAAGACCAAAAAGGCCCTAGAGGAAAACAGGCTCTTGGTTCCCATCATCTAGGTATTAGAAAGCATTATGGGTTCAACAAATTCATATGCTGAAGTCCTAACCCCCAGTACTTCAGAACGTGACCTTATTTGAAAATAGGGTCCTTGCAGATGTGAAAAGTTAAGACGAGGTCATACTGGAATAGGGTGGGCCCCCAACCCAGTATGACTGGTGGGAATTTGGACACAGACAGACATGCACACAGGGAGAACACCATGCAAGCATGAAGGCAGAGATTGTGATGATGTGTCTACAGACCAAGGGACACCAAATACTGTCCACAAATCTTCAGAAACGAGTAGAGAGAGGCATGGAGTAGATTCTCCCTCACAGCCCTCAGAAGGAACGAACCCTGCCAATACCTTGATCTTGGAATTGTAGCCTCCAGCACTGTGAGACCATACATTTCTCTTGCTTCAACCATGCAGTCTGTGGTACTTTGTTACAGTAGTCCTAGCAAACTATACAGAAGGTCTTTGGGGTTAATATTATGCAATCTCATATTGAAACAGGAAAAGTACAATTATGGTTCCCATGAGTGGTTACAATTTTAATTCAGTATGCCATGGAGAGTATACATTTTAAATGTTTATAGTAAAAGAAAACATTACAAAGGACTTAGTAGTGTTAGATTAAACGAATCAGTATGACCTAATGGCTTAAGAAAGAAAGAACTCCCACTTCAGACACTCAAGAGCCCAGCGCTGGCAGCAGCAGGCGGACCGTGGCTCTCTCCCCACTCTCTTTGTCACTCTAAAGCCCAGAGGATGGCCCCTCATAAAATTCTCCCAAAAAGGCAATAGGGGATCTTACATAATAGCAGACGAGTGGCTTTTGGCAAGGTAAATCAGGATGGGCTGGGACAACCTGTTCCTTTCATAGAGCAGGGATATTTTCAAACACTTCTGGGCGGGTGTGAGAAAATGCTGCCCACTGGCACAACTGTGGTAATCTGAGTGTCCGAAAGACATAATGATAATTATTTGGAATAGCTTGATTTTGGGAGATGAGACCCGTAGGTGACCCCACTCATTAAAATTCTTGATAATAAGACATCCACCAATTGCCAAAATGCTAACAAACCAGGTCAATGTGCAATAATAAGGAGACAGTGAATTGTGAATGCTGAACAAGGGGACAAAGGACACTGAAATCATGTTTCACGTTAGAGAAAGACACTAGGTGGTCAGGAGCTGAGACCTCTGTGAAAAGCGAAAACTGAACATTCTCCTTGGGATAGCAGATATTTGTTTTAAAAATGAGCTTAGTGCGGTGAATTTACATGTGTGTTTTAAACAGTTTGAACAGTACAAGTGTGTTCTGTATCTGATGGAAATTGAATTGGTCATAAAGCCCAAAATCTGTAACCTCAACTTGTCTGAAATACTACTTTGTTTGTTTGTTTATGGAAATTGTCCAAAACTCTGGAAGGGTTTGGGTTTTTTTCCCCCAAATATAAAAATAAAGAAGAAATACATAGTTTTGTCCATGGCAATAATGCTTTTGCAACAGATTCTATTGTAACTGTGCTAATACATACTGAAATATTTACAATAATTTGTGTGTTTTGCTTAATATGTTTGGAGCATTTAGGAGACATTTATAATGAAAAGTTCATTATAAATGTGATTAAATTTGAAATTGATATTTCAATGTGATTAAATTTGAAATTGATATTTCAATGACCAAGAGAATTGATTATTAAAACTTGTCCTGTTTTATTAGTTGGTATTATTTAAATATTCATAAAATGTGTTTAGTAGATTTATAAGTGAAACAAATTGAGCACTAAACAAGGTACAAATAGAGTAGTCCCCCTTTTACCTGTGGGGGATACATTCCAAGACCCCAGTAGATGCCTGAAACCTTGGATAGTAACAAATCTTATATACATTATGCTTTTTCCTGTATGTACATACCTATGATGAAGTAGGATTTATAAATATAGTAAGAGATTAACAATAACTAATAATAAAATAGAACAATTATAATAATATACTGTAATAAAAGTTATATGAGCTTAGTTTCTCTTTCTCTCTAAATATCTTATCGTACTATACTCATCCTTCTTCCTGTGATGATGTGAGATGATAAAATGCCTACTTGATGAGCGGAAGTGAGGTGAATGACGTAGGTATTGTGATGTAAATGGAAAATGCCAGAAGCAAACAATTCATAAATTTTAAATTGCATGGCGTTCTGAGTAGCATGATGAGAGCTCATGCCATCCTGCTGTGTCCCACCCCCAGGACGCGAATCCTCCCTTTGCCCGGCGTCTCCACGCTGTCTACACTGCCTGCCCGTTAGTCGCTCTGTAGCCGTCTCTGTGAGCAGACCAACGGTTCCAGGGTGGCAGCGCTTGCATTTCAGCAACCCTTATTTTCCTTAGCAATGGCCCCAAAGCACGAGAGTAGTGATGTAACATCTTCAGACTGCAGTTGACTGTGGGTAACGGAGACCTCAGAAAGGGAAACCACAGAGAAGGTGGACCACTGTAACAGAGGTGTCTGCACAGTCTCCTGTGGCATTAAAGATTTCACCCATCTCTAGATGTCAGGAAACTTTCCACTCTGGCTAGGGCAGGGCCCACATGGTCTTTGTCCGGCACTCACCAAACACCGTCAGGTGCCTCACGAAGCACACATCCCCCACGCCGTCCTTCAGACACCTGAGGAACAGGAGAGCCATGGCCAATCTACTCAGCATGGGCCCAGCCCGCGCCCCTCCCTCGTGCAGCCCGCTGAGGGTCTGCCCAGACCCCTGCCTCCCAGAGCATTGCCCAGAGTTCCCAGGCATCGGTCTGTCCGCACAGAGGCGCTGGCCCTGCCTGTCAGGCCTCTGAACCCCACAGCCAGGCCCAGGCCAGAACAGGCAGGAGCCCTGGAAGCCAACAACCCAGGCAGCTCTGGGGAGGGACGGTGTGACAGAAGGACCCTAACTTTCCTCTTACAAAGCAGCCAAAAGCAACAGATGTTTTTTTCCAGAAAATAGAGGCTTAAAGCCTTTAGATGAAGGATAAAGACTTTGGATGGCCTTGAATTTCCTGCCAGTTTCACTCTGTCGTTTTGAGAAGTAGCCATTTCTCTTACAGAGCATGGAGTGCGGAGAGGTCCCCGCACGGGGAGATGCTCAGCAGAAAGATGAGAGCTGCAGGAGCCCAAGCCTGTGTCTGCAGATCCCAGAGTCCCAGAGGAGAGTCTGTCCCCTCGGCCCTCCCTGGCGAGAAGGGTAACATGGCAGACCCCAGGCTCCGGGGAGACGAGAGGGGCTCCCACACAGAAAACTGCTCCGTGGGATGGTTAAGAGTGAGGGTTGGCCAAGGGGGGCACTCAGGACCCTGGGTTTCACATGCATTGTCTACTCCCTGTGCCTTTGTCTCCCCGAAGTGAGTGAGGACGAGGAGTGGCAGGGGTGGGGGGGTGTCTCACTTACTTGAAGGCGCCGGAGTAGCCAAAGTACGGTTCGCGGGAGGAGCAGGCGCAATTGTCTGTCCCCTTCCCGGCACACAGCTGACACAGGCTGGGGAACTTCTTCCTGTCCGCACAGGGGACGCAGCTGCTGGAGAAGAACTTGGCCGCCGCTGCCCAACACAGAGACATGGACCCCATGCATGAGCTGGCTGGGGCCTCCAGGTCGTGCACGCGTGTGAGACAGTGGCCCTGTATGGGAGCCCATGAGTCCACACCCTCTTCCCGGGACCGTGTGAGAAGTGGGCATGCACAGGCAGCCAGTGCACATGCCAGAGGGACTGGATGCCCAGGGTCCTTGTGTGTGTTTAGGCATCACTCCCAGGTGGGCCAGGGCTCAAGCCCACAGGAATGCTTCCCCAGCCTGTCTGCTGCAGGGTGTGAGGGCCACTGACCTACTCTGAACCAAGACTGCGGTGCCAGTGCCTCTCGCCTCTGTTGACTCACCAACAAGGAGCTCTAAGGGGCAGGGCAGAGCTGCAAACACAGCAGGAGCCCTTGCAGGGCAGCCAACCCCAACTGCCCTTCCTTAGCTCAGGATATGGGCCCACCCCCACCTCCCCTTCTGTATCCAGTAGCTGTGGTGGCTCATGGGGGACCTCTTCCGGGAGAGCATTGGGTAGCCTGTTGGTGAGGGGGTCAGAGGTGTGCCAACAGCCACAGCATAACTTCCCAGAAGGATGTCCAGTAGCATCTGACACTGAGGCAAGTGGACACCCCAGGAAGTGGCAAAACATGCCCGGAGCTGTGGTCCAGGTTGCAGCACTTCATCAGACCCCTGCAGCTGCTTGTCCCTGTCACAGCCAAAGCATGACTGCTGCAGAGGTTGGCAGGGCTCACAAAGATGCACTTTTGCAGAGTGCAGAAAGATTGGTCATTATCTTTCAAGGGCTGAAAGGGCGCACTAGGCTTACCAGGGCTAGTCATAACTGAACAAAAAGCTTATCATATACAAAAAATCCTTGTGCTGGCCCAGTCATGCCTTCCTTGCCTATGTCCCAAGCCATCACCTAAGGCACAGATGCCTGAGTGCTGGCAGTGTGGCTACAATCCCAGTGAGCCTTGCTGGGCAGCTGGGAGGCAGGTGGCCTTTCTCAATGGGCCTCAGTGCTGGCCCTTGTCAAGCCACACTACTGGGATTACCAGGAAGGTGGGAAGCACAGGAGCTCTGAGAGACAGAGGCACCTTTGCTGAGAGAAGACTCAGCCGTCAGCCCCCATGGGTTGCTGGTGCACACACCCACCAGCGCACAGTTAAGGCAGGTTACCCTTGCCCATCTTGGAAGCCACAAAACATACACTTGGCAGTGACAGGATGATCCCAGCATGGCCCATGCGGGCAGCTGGTGCAGGAGCACCCCGCCCCAGCTGGCTTACCTGCTTCAAGAGAGCCAGGGGGAAGGAGTGTCCTGATGGGCACGTTCCACCCAGCAGACCAGCCCAGGCCCGTTTGACAGGACTTCTTGCCTTGGAGCTGGCTCAGCTGGAAGTTGGTGCCCTTCTTCACCATGGCAACGACATAATGGTAGGTTTGTGGATCTGCAAAGGAGCAGAGAGAAAGAAGGGCCAAAGGAAGATGCCACATCCTTGCTAATAATCTTCCACAGCATGAACAACGCAGAACTTTGGGGGAGCCTCGGACTGGCACCATCCTCTGGTAAACAGGCGAAAAGGGGAATGTAAAAAAAAAAAGCCCTTAATTGACAGGAGAGAGACAACCATTGCTTTTCAAGACAGCAGACTCTAGTTCTTTTTCTGCTAGTCCCTCCAAGCCAGCGGAGACAGGAGCCCCAGGGGCTGAGCAGAGCACACCTAGGGAGAGCTTCAGCTCCTGGCTTCTCCCCAGGGGCTTTTCTGCTTCCCTTCTCTGCTTCTCTGTCTGCAGCCTAAAGACAAAGGAGAAGGTTCGAGAGGAAGGACGCGGGGGTGTCCCCAGGAATGTGTCAAGGTTCTCACACACACTAATGACACTCATGGACAATGTGGAAAAGTGGCAAAGCCCCATTCTTGGATTCCCTGCAAAACCTCTCCTCACTGCAGACACAGGCCCGTGTTCTGTAGCACAGGCAGGGCACGTAGCGGGGAAGAGGCAGTCAGATCCCGTGTGGAGCCTCCCACTGGTGCAACCTCACGGGTGAGTGAAGGACTCTAGACAGCACCCTCCTCTCAGGCTGGGGAGAGCTCATAGCCAGCGGCACCAACAGCATATTCCATCAGGGGCATGGAGTCTGCAGCTGCCAGGGACAGCCAGTATCCCAGCCCTCGTGGGTTGGCATCACAGACAGCAGCCTTCTTCAATCCAAAGTGCCCCAGCAACTTTATTCCCTGCAAGTGTCATGCTGGCAGAGTCCCTGCCTCCCCCCATGGTTGCAGGGTCAGGACAGAGACCTGGGTCCCCAGGGAGAGAGAACACACCGTCTTTTGACCTATAGAATTCTGCCACGATGGGCTTCAGGTTGTAGGGGGCCAGGCCTGCCTCATACACCAAACCTCCATCAAGGGTCACCGCATCTGCTTTGTTTGCCTGGAAGAGAAGAGATCAGAGCACGAATGAAGCTCATCGCCTCTGAGGAAGACTTCCCTGACCCTCTGCCAGAGACACTTGCTAGATAGACACTTGCATGGCTCGGACCTCCTGTACCTCCCTCACATCAGTGCTCAAATGTCACCTTGCTGGTGAGGCTTTCCCTGACCACGCTCTTCAAACTACCACCGCAGGGAAACCGGCCACTTTCTGCTCCTCCTGAGCCCTCATGCACCAACTGACGGACTTTCTTTGTTCATGGTTTATTCTTTCCTTTGGAATGAATGTAAGCTCCATGAAGGTGGGGACATTTTTGTCTGTTTTACCCTGCTGAATCCCAGCACCTGGAAGAACACCTAGCACAGGTAGGTGTTCAATAAATGTTTGTTGGGTCCATAAATGAATGAACCGTAGGAATTTCCATTCATAAGAAGTCATGTTTTGCACTCTTAGTTCTAGGTTTCCCCTTCAGGGATCTGTCAGCCAAGAGCTCCTTTCTTCCTGCAAAAAGGAGCAACTGCACAGCCTCTTCTCAAAACTGAGGTTGGATCATTTCCCATCCTTGAAACCATTCTTTTTATTCATTTATTAACTGACATTTAAAGTAAGTTGGGTTTTTCTGAATTTAGTACTATCTTTCTATATACTTGCCTTCCTTTCTCCACATCTCATTTTCTCTTAGAAATATTTTACGATATGTATTCACATATGTGTGTGTATGTAAACACTTGTAAGTATATTTGTATCCGTGTGTGCATAAAGTCAGGACTGTTGGATGCATGTATCAGAAACCAATTAGACTTAAGAAAAGGAGGAATTTAGCATCAAGGTAAAAGGACAAGAAGGCCACTGGGCCTTGTGAACACCATCAAGGTCAAAAGCAACAAGAATTGACATGGGTTTCAGTCCATCCCGTGGGCTCCGGCTCATGACTGTGGGTTCCAGTTTGTTCTTTGCTTTCCCCACTTTACGTACATCTTCCTTTCCTGACTGCCTCCTCTTCAAGCTCTGGTATCAGATGCGAAAAGACAACTGTTTTATAGAGACTGCTTAACCAGCTCCCCAAATTGCATGAGGTCAAATTCCTGTAACCAATCTCTCTTTCTCTCTTTTTCTGTCTGTGTTTGTGTGTGTGTCTATGCATATATATTCACATACACACATAAATTAAAGAAAAATAAATACAAACTTGTGCACACCTTTATGACCCTTATTGAATATTTCCAAATTGTTTCCCAGAAATGATATGGAAATGTATGATTTATCATGCCAATAGCAACACATACCAATTTCACTGCAAACCTACCAGTGAGAAGTACTATCACTTAAGAAATGTTGTTACATTACTAGATATAAACTATTACTTTAAGAATCATTTTAATTGCATATTTGCTTATTAAAAAGGAGGAAAATTTTCTCTTTATTGTTCATATTGTTTATTAGTTGTGATTTCTTTTCTGTGAGTGGTTTGTTTATAGCTTGTTATTCTTAAGCATTTCTTATAAGTTTAAATGACATCTTTATATAGTCTTTGCAGTGTGCTGTTATAGGTGACAATTTTTTTTGTATGCTTAGGGCTTTTAAAAATATTTTTGTCATATTTTAAAATTTTTAAATTTCCAAATTTGTCTAATTCTGTGGTTTATCTAGTTATGTTTACCTCTTTTAATCGAGATGAATAAAACTGGGAATTTATTTTAGTGGATGGATTAAGAATCTCACTTGATTTTCTTTTTCTAAATGGCTGCCCGGTTGTCCAACTAAAGAATACTTTCTCAGTCATTTAATTGGAAAGTCTGCCTTGTGCTATAGATCTACCTAAATCTAGTATACACGTATTGAAACACCACATTGTACCCCATAAATATATACAATTAAAAATTAATTTAACTTAGAAAAAAATCTACATGTATCTTATCTAAATTTTTTAAGCCTAGGGCCCTAGTGCCTGGATGTTGAACATTTATCACACTTTATATCTATGTCATATCATGTAAATAATTAGATGGATGGATAGATATACAGAAAGCTGAGACATACAGAGCATATGTCTGATTTTTTTTTTTTTTTTTTTGAGGCAGTCTTACTCTGTTGCCCAGGCTAGAGTGCAGTGGCATCATCATAGCTCACAGCAGCCTCAAACTCCTGGGCTCAAGTGATCCTCCTGCCTCAGCCTCCCGAATAGTTAGGACTACAGGTGTGTGCCACCACAGCCCAGCTATTTTTTTCTATTTTTAGTAGAGACGGGGTCTCACTGTTGCTCAGGCTGGTCTTGAGCTCCTGACCTCGAGGGATCCTCTTGCCTTGGCCTCCTGGAGTGCTAGGATTACAGGTGTGATGCACCACGCCCGGCCATATGTCTGAATTTTGTTCTCTTCCAGGTCTTCTTATCTGTATCAGTACCTTGTCTTTGTAACACTGTTATTTCAATATGATATAGTTTCACGGAGGGCTCAGCCACCCCCTTGCTACTTTTCTTTTTCATAATACTATTTTATAATCTCATCCATGAGCTTTTCCTTAAGAATTTTATAATTATTTTATTCATTCTTTTAAAAAGACTGTATTTTGATGAAAATTATACTAAATTTATGAATCAACTTTGGGAGGATATGCAAGTACATTATATTTAGTCTTTCCATCTGGGAATACAGCATATATGTTTTCATTTGTTAATAAATATTGTTCACTTGTCATAGACTTTGATATTATTAATATATTTATAACAGCCTTGCAGATCTCTCATATTTTTCCAGAAATATTATTTTGTATATTATCATCATTATTATTATTATTGAAACAGGGTCTTGCTCTGTTACCCAGCCTGGAGTACAGTGGTGTGATCACAGCTCACAGCAACCTCAGATCCTGGGCTCAAGTGATGCCTCCTGACTAGCTGGGACTACAGGCGCATGCTACCATGCTTGGCTAATGTTTTTTGAGGGGATGGGTGAGGTCTCACTGTGTTTTTCTCAGGCTAATCTCAAACCCCTAGCCTCAAGCAATCCTTCCACCTTGGCCTCCCAAAGTGCTGGATTTTACAGGCTTGAGCCATCAGGCCTGGCCTGTTTATTATTTTAAATGTAAATGAGATCACAATTTTGGGACATTTTCCCACAATCAACAACTCTTGGCACATGAAAATGACATTGATTGTGACATATTGACCTTTTACCAAACTAATTTATTCACTAATAAATAATTATAGAAACATTTCTCTTGATTGCACTATACTTTCTAGGCACGCAATCATCTGAAAATATTGATATTTTTGTTTGTTCCTTTCTATCTTGCATTTTATAGCTTTTCGCATTACTGGAACTTCCAAAAACAATGTTAATTAATAATAGTGACACTGGAGCTTCTTGCTTATTTCTGAGTCTTTATAGATTCTCTTTCAATATAATGCCGACTTTGCTTTACCACAGGTATTTTACTGAGATCGAATCCTTCTCTATTAGTTTAATTATGATTGTGATTTTACTATCAATGAATGTTGAGCAGCTATATTTTTCTCCACACAGAGTTCCTGTATTTTTAGATCTTTGCCTTGTTTCTTCTCTAAAGCATAGTCTGGTTCCTGTGGGATAAACTAATAAACAACAGCAAATGCAGAAGAAAAAGAAAGTACAGATTTTCTTCTCCTTTCTTTTAGGCAGTGTGACTTACTGCAATGGCCTTGATGCACTGAAGGTAAGAGGTTTTCTTCACGCAGGTGACAAGTGGACCATCTGCTGGGAAGATCTTTTTCATATTGTCTTGGAAACCGTAGCACTTACTGGCCTCATGATCTGACACAGAGCACCATCTCACAGTCTTCTCAGGGACAGCCAGACACAGCCCTAGGGGAGAGATGCCAGAGGTGTAAGGAACCCACAGCACTCACCTTTCTCTGCTGGCAGAAGCGGTTAAAGACAAGATAAAGGGTCAGCTGAGTGGGGTACACACAAACTGGATTGGTTGCCTGGCTCACATAAATTCTCAGGGCCCATTTCTTTGATTCTGCCCTACCCTTTGGATAAGAAAGCCACAGCATCCCCCGAAAATTAAACATAGAACTGGCATAAAACACAGCAATTCCACTCCTAGGTATACATCCAAAATAATTGAAAACAGGGACTTAAATAAATACATGCACAAGAATGTTCATAGCAGCTCTATTCATAATAGCTAAAAGGTGGAAACAAACCAGATGTGCATTAACAGATGAATGGATAAACAAAATACGTTGTATATGTACAACAGGATATTATTCCACCATAAAAAGAATGAAGTACTGATGCATGTTACAAAGTGAATGAGTCTTGAAAATATCCAGTCAAGTGAAAGAAGCCAGACACCAAAGGCCACTCATCATATGATTCCATTTATATGAAATATCTGGACGAGGTAAGTCTATAGAGACAGAAAACAAATTAATTGGTCGTTGCCATGTGCTTGGGAGAGGGAAATGGGTACTGACTACTTCACAGGTACAGGGTTTTCTTTTAGGGAGATGAAAATGTTTTGTGACTAGATAGAGATGGTGGTTGCTCAACTTTGCAAATGTACTACATGCCGTTAAATTGTACACTTTAAAATGGTTAATTTGTGTTATGTGACTCTCACCTCAAAAACGATTCCTAGCCATAGGTAGGAAGCTTTGGGCACAGTGATTTAGTCTTTATCTAAATGGTGGCTACTCTAACCTTACTTTGTACTAATTGCTAGGGCATTAAAATCAGTGCCTGTTTATTTCACTGGTATTTTGAGCTACAGTAATAATTAGTGTAGAAAGCATTACAAAGGCAAAATGCTGTTTATAAATCTGTAGTATTTGGGCAAAACATTATTTTAAATGAAATCCAGAAGATGAAAATTCCAGCAATAACAGCTACCATTGTTTGATGAGCCCCTGTATGCTTGGCAGTGTGTCAAGCACATTACCTTCCTTTCATTTTCACAATTGTCCTGTCATTTAAATATTGGTGTTTCTATTTTAGATATGAAATTAAAAAGAACTGTCAGGGACATTAAATAATTGGAGATGAAGCCAATATTTGAACTACTTGGGTCTGTTGGACTTCAAAACCTGTACTGCCTTTTAATGGGACAGGAGATGACAAATTACCTTAGACAGAACCCCATGCCAAAGACAAGGAGGGACAAATAGAGCCCTCAAATTTATTTGAGAAAGTCTTCAATAGTAGCAACCCAGGGTAGCAAGAGCAAGCTAGGGAACAGAATAGTATAGACCATGTGCCCTTCTGCAGAACATCAAGATAAGGCCTTTTTTGAAAATCTGTATTTTCAGTCATCAGTGTGCATATGTTAAAAAAAAAACAGGGAAAAGCTTCAAACAGAAATGTCATAAAAGAAGATATATGAATGCCAAAAAAAAACCATGAAAAGATGCTCAAAATCATTAGTCAACAGAGGAATGCAAATTAAAACCACAGTGGGATTCTACTACATATCTGTTAGAATGGCTAACTGCAAAAAGACTGACACCACCAAGTGTTGGCAGGATGTGTAGTAACTGAAATTCTAGTATGTTGCTGGTGGGCATGTGAAACGGTGCAATTGTTCAAAAAAGTCTGGCATTTTCTTATCAAGTTGAATGTACACTTACCAATATGACCCAGTAATTCTAGATATTTACCCAAAAGAAATGAAAACAGAGACGTGTTCACTAATGTTCCTGGCAGCTTTATTCATGGTAGCCTCAACGTGGAGACAACCTAAGTGTCCATCAACAAGCGAATGGGCAAATAAACCACAACAGGGCCATACAGTGGAGTCTACTCAGCAGTGAAAAGGAATAAACTATGGTACACGTGATATGGATGACTCTCAAAACAATTATGCTGAGTGAAAAAAGGCAAACACAAAGGACTATGTCCTGTGTGATTCTGTTTATGTGAAATTCTAGAAAAGGCAAAACTTACCTACAGTGGCAGAAAGTGTGAATGGCTGAAAAGAGGCAAGGGGCAGTTCTTTACCTTGATTACGGCGGTAGTTACATGGGTGGTTATATTTGTCAAAATTTATGGAACTGTATGCATACTTAAAATGGGCTCGCTGAACTATACTATATATAAATCATACTTCAATAGAAAGGATTTTAAAAAGAAAGAAAAAGAGTGTATACAAGCAAACTAAGGGTAGGTGGCGCCAAGTAACCCAGACTAGGTCAGACATGACTACACCCTTGGCCATATGAGAGATTCAACAAGAGGCCATCAGAGCCCACTGTGAATATTCCAAACTGATCTGGAAGGAGAAAGTTGCTGATGCTCACTGAATAGAGAAAGTTCTTAAGCCCCAGAAGAGAAAAAGGCTGAGAAATGAGGTTGGGGGCCAAGGCGGAGATAGATACAGGCTGCTGGGCCCTTCATTCCTGGCTCTTGCAGGGCTTACCAATAACTGTCTCCTTCCTTTTGGTCTTTTTGCTTTAAGCTACTTTGGTTGTGTTTCTGTCATTTGCCACCAGAAGAGTTCTTGTTAGACTATAACACTGAGTTCAGCCTGGTCCAGTAGCAAAGAGGGATGGAAAGTGGGGGAGGGAGGCTGAGAGGGGCAGCTCTTGCCTTTGGTTTGCAAACACAGAGCCTGTTGGGAAAATGGATTTTTGGTCAGCACCTGACATTGTTGGGAGAGGAGACAGAGGAAGAACAACCACAAGTCCTGTTCAGGAAGAATTTTGGAAAGAGCCCAGAGGGGCTGCACTCTGGGTTTCCTTGTGACCATACTGGATCACAACTGTGTCCTACCTTTCCGGACTTCCCCAGCCCAGCGGAGCTCCCTGTGTAGCCCCATGTGGCAGTGCTGGGCCAGGGAGGGGCCCCCCACAGCACTCCCTTCCCTTTCTGCCCCCTCATCACTCCATGTAAGACACCTTACCCTCAAATTATTTACAGCAGTTTGAGACACGACAGAACCCAGGGCTGGATAGAACCAACAGTCGTTGAGCCAGGGAGGGCTCTTCACATGCATGAGTTCATTAACTGTGCACCATTACCTTCCTCACAGTGACCCAGCCAAGAGCCCTGGAGGAGCCCACCCTCCCAACACAGGAAGGGGTCCCTGCATGCATGTGCACAGTTTTTACCAGTAGTAACTCACCTGTGCCTAGAACTCTGCCTGCCACTAGGTATATTATCTCATTTTCACAGTAACTGTGTGTTTGTTGTGAAAAGGCAATTCCTACTAACTGAAGTCAACTTAGAGAGGTCAAGGGACATCCCAGAGTCACACAGCAGTGAGTGACAGGTGGATCCCATTCTAGGGTAATTATTATTGCCCTATATCACTCAACTTCCCTGTTGTACGGTAGAGGTGGCAGGTGCTGTACAGTTCAGGGCAAGAAAGATCCTTCTGGTTATATGTCAGGCATTCCCTCCCCACGCCTTACTAAGAGCCCTTTAGCCCTGGGAAGAAGCCCTTCTCTCCTCTGACCCTGTTTCCTTCACTGTAAATGCAATCAAAAGGTTCTAGGCCAGGGGTCATGAACTTATTCTGTGATGATCTAAGCAGCGGTCCCCAACCTTTTTGGCACTGGTTTCATGGAAGACAATTTTTCCACGGACCCAGGAGACAGGGGTAGGGGGACGAGTGCAGAGCTCAGGCAATGATGCACAGCCAGTTTCCTAATGGGCCACAGTCCAGTATGGAGCTGTGGCCGGGGGGTTGAGGACCACAGGGCTAAAGAGTTAATAGTTCAGGTTTTGTGTGCCACACAGTCTCTGTGGAAACTAGTCAACTCTGCCCTTGAAGCCTGTAAAAATTGATCATATGAATTGGGTCATTTTTGTCACACCCAACTAAAACAGAGTTGAGAGCCCAGAGGGAGAAAGCACTCAAGGCACATGACATTGCTCCGAGAACGGTAATTCTCTGCAAGCCTGGCTGCTGAAGCTGCCTGCTGTAACAGCTACTGAAACGTGCTGTGATTCTAAGACTGATCCCTCCCACACTCCACCCCCCTAGTTACTCACCAGTCAGAACTTGCCAGCTCCTCAAAACTTCCCTAGTGCCAATGAATATTCTTGAAGAGCAATACATAACATTTCTTCTTCTTCTTTTTCTTTTTTTTTTTTAATAAAAGCTCCAAACTTCTCTTTGTTCTTTGGACATACTGGAGACCTCCCGGTCTGTGTGTATGCCTGGAATTATAATTCTTGCTTCCCAAATAAAATGTTTCAAATTTACAGATTCCTCTCTATATTTTATTTGACCTCAACAAGCTTGAAAGCAGCCATAGACAATATTTAACTGAATGAGCATGATTGTGTCCTAATAAAATTTTACTTATGGGCACAAATTTGAATTTCATATAAGTTTTCATGCCACAAAATAGTGTTCTTTTGATTTTCCCCTCAACTATTTAAAGATGTAAGAAGCATTCTTAGCTCTTCTAGCTGTGCAATATCAGGCAGCAGGCCGGATTTGGCCTGCTGGTCGTAATTTGCAAACCCTCCTCCTACTCTATGTATTTTCTGCAGGATTAAAGCGTCAGGTGCACCTTCACGTAGAAGGCATTTTAGGGCTGCCTCGGGGCCCCTTAGAAGCACTGGTGGTCCGTATGCCGCGCAGGGTCCCGCTGTGGCTGACCAGCTGCTGGCACTGGGTCCCCTTCCCGGAGCAGCCTGGAGGGCCGGCCCCCACCCCGGCTCCCAGCGTGCACTCACCCAGGGCCCCGGCGCACAGCAGGGCGCAGATGGCGAGCCTCATTCTCTGCAGCGGGCGCGCGTCACCGTCGCCGGCCCGGCTCCACACTTCGGCCAGCTTCACCCGCGCTGGAGCGGGTGGATCCTCGGAAGGCTTCGCCCGCCCAGGATGATCGCCCTGGTCACACCCCCACCACTCCCCCAGGGCAGCCCGCGAGCAGCCCGTGCTCTCTGCCGGACTGGTGGACAGGAGGCTGCTACCCACTGCCCGCGGACTGCCCAGAGCCGGGGGACCTCCGCTCACGGGCCAAGAGGCCGCAGCCCGGAGGTACGAGCCTGAGCAACCTCGAAGTGTGTTGGTCTGACCGTCTTACACCCCAAAAAGAGATCCACTGGGGTCCCAGAGTAGTTGCTAGTACCCAGGTTCCCGACCCCTGGACTCTCATCTAACCAAGCAGCTCCCAAATGTCTCAAAAACACAGACTCCTTGGGACTTTTGGGGCCGTCCGCAGGGTGAAGACAGCGGACCCTTCCCCCAGGAAAGCACGCACACACCTATACGCAACGTTTTGAACGCAATTTTCAGGGATTCCTAAACTCTTCCTCCTAAAGCGTTTCTGTTGGCCACTGCGGGATCCTCCTGGAAGGTCCCCGAATGTCACTGTCCCCTACAGTCCTCTGTTCTGGGAGGCGAGGTCCGAGGAAGCGCTGAGCCCAGCGATGGCTACTTCTCTTCCTCGCTGCAGCCCAACCTTCAAGGCTCCGACTTCTGCCTGGGGAAAGTCTTCTGAAAATAAAGAAAATTTTAAGAACTTTTTATTAATGTATAAAAAATATACATAAACTTTACATATCCTCAATGTACTGCTTGATGAATTATCACCTAGTGAACACACCCGCATACGCAGCCCTCACATCGAGAAACAGAAGGTTCACAGAGCCCTTCTCCGCTCCTTCCCAATCCCTGGCAAAGGCATCTGTGATCTTGACTTCTAACGCGTAGACTAATTCTGCTGATTTTTGAACTTTATAGAGATGGAATCATAGGATATGCACAATCTGTGTCTGTCTTCTTAAACCCAAGATAGTATTGTGAGATCCATTTATGTTGCTGTGTATAGTTGCCTTTCATTCGGTGTCAATGCTGCATATTCCATACTGCCTATTGTAGCACACTGTATCTTTCCTCCCTATGTTCGTACTGATAGTTTTCATTTGGGCTCTTATGAATAGCGCTGCTGTGAACATAATTTTAATTTCATTTTCTATTTTTTGCTGGTGTCCGAAAAAACAACTGGTTTTTGTATATTGACCTTGAATATGGTGATCTTGCTAAATTAACTTATTAATTAGAATAGTTTCTTTTGAATTTTCCATGTACATCCTTATGTCTTTTGTGAATAATGTCAGTTTTGCTCTTTCTTTTTGGATCCTTAAAATTCTCTTTTTTCTTGATTTACTGCACTGACTAGAACTTCTGGTACCTTCTACTACACATCCTTTAGGGCATATACATATGGGTCATAAAGTAGATGTATATTTAGCTTTAAGTTTTAAACTATTCACACAATATTGAGTAGAAGTGGTGATAGGGAGGGAAAGTTTTCAATAATTCACCATTATGCAGAATGTTTTCTGGTGCTTTGTTTTGTTTTAGATATTATTAACGAATGATATTAAGAAAATTTCCTTCCTTTCTGGACTGCCTAAATTTAAAAATCATGAATGGGCTGGGCGCAGTGGCTCACGCCTGTAATCCTAGCACTCTGGGAGGCTGAGGTGGGCGGATTGTTTGAGCTCAGGAGTTCAAGAGCAGCCTGAGCAAGAGCGAGACCCCGTCTCTACTGAAAATAGAAAGAAATTATATAGACAGCTAAAAATATATATAGAAAAATTAGCCGGGCATGGTGGCGCATGCCTGTAGTCCCAGCTATTTGGGAGGCTAAGGCAGAAGGATTGCTTGAGCCCAAGAGTTTGAGGTTGCTGTGAGCTAGGCTGACCCCAAGGCACTCTAGCCTGGGCAACAGAGTGAGACTCTGTCTCAAAAAAAAAAAAAAAGAAAAGAAAAAAGAAAATCATGAATGGGTGTTGAATTTTATCAAGTATTTCTTATGTGCCTATTAAGATAATCATATGATCTCCCCTTCCTTTTAATGTTAATGTGGTGAACTATTCTAATTGATTTTTAAATGTTAAACTACTATTACATTCGTGGAATAAACCCCACTTGGCCATTATATATAATACTTTCTGTATATTGCTGAACTTGAATTGGTAATATTTTGTGTAGGATTTTCTGAATTTATTTTCATGACAGAAATCATTTTGCAGTTTTTTATTTTAATGTCCCTACAAGTTTGGTTTCAAGGTTATGATGGCTCATAAAATGAACTGGGAAATGTCACCTCTTTTCTTATTTGCTGAAAGATAGTGTATAAAAAATAGTGTTATTTCTTTCTTAAATGTTCAGAAGACTTCACCAGGGAAGCCACCTCTGTGGCTTAATCTTAATAACCTATTAAGTTTCTTAAACAGTTAGAGAAATATTCAGATTTTCTGATTCTTCAAGTTTGGTAAATGTTGGTAAGTTCTGTTTTTTCTTTTTAAGAAATTCATCCACTTTATCTAAATTTCAAATTTATTGATGTAAAATTGTTCACAATATTATCTTTGGATTTTTTCCAAGATAAAATCTCACTCTGTTTCCTGGGAATGATCATAGCTCACTGCAACTTCCAATTCCTGGGCTCAATCAACCCTGCTGCCTCAGCCTCCCAAGTAGCTGGGACTACAGGCTCACACCACCATGCCTGGCTAATTCATTCATTCTTTCTTTCTTTTTTTTTTTTTTTTTTAGAAATGGGGCCTTGCTATGTTGCTCAGTCTGGTCTTTTGATATTTTTAAAGTGTGGAGAATCCTTAGAGTAATCTCCTTTTTGATTGCTGATATTTGTATTGTATGTTCTCTCCTTTTCCTTGATTAGTATTGCCAGGGTTTTATCTACCTTATTAATCTTCTCAAAGAACAGACTTTTGGCTTTGTTGATTTTCTCTACTGTACATTCATTTATTATTTCATTGATTTCTGCTTTCTTGACTTCTTTGAGTTTTGTTCTTTCTCTAGCTTTTTAAAAAGGCAGTTAATATCATTGATTTTTCAGCCTCTCTTCCACTCTAGTATATGTAAAGAAGGTGGTAAATTTCCCTCTAAGTATCTTTCCTCCCTTCTTTCTTTCTTTTTTCCCCAAGAGACGGAAGTCTACCTCTGTTTCCCAGGCTGGAGTGCAGTAGAGTGATCATAGCTCACTTCAGCCTCTAACTCCTGGGCTCAAGAGATCCTCCTGCCTCAGCCTCCCAAGTAGCTGGGACTACAGGCACGCACCACCAGGCTGGGCTAATTTTGAAATTTTTTGTAGAGACAATGTGTTGCCCAGGCTGCATTTTTTTTCCTTGATATGTTATAACTTCATGGTTAGTCAGCTTAAAATATACTATGATTTTCATTATGAATTCTTTTTTTAAGACATTTTTACTAGATTTAGGGGTGATTTCTTATTAAGTCATGCTTTATTTAGAAATGCATTG
The DNA here is from genome assembly GCF_041146395.1 of Eulemur rufifrons. Lineage (NCBI taxonomy): Eukaryota > Metazoa > Chordata > Mammalia > Primates > Lemuridae > Eulemur > Eulemur rufifrons. The sequence goes on from NC_090989.1 coordinate 121,996,981, forward strand.
CTTGCTTATCCAGGTGGGCCAATATTTAAAGGATAAGGGTCATTTAAACGTGAAGGAAAGAGGCAGAATACCTAGTGTCTGAGCAATGCAGTGTGGGGAAGACTCTGCCGTGGCTGGCTTTGAAGGTTGACGAGGGTGGGGCCACAAGCCAAGAAATGGCAGCTCCACAACTTGAAAAGGCAAGAAAACGGATTCTCCTGTGCAGCCTCCGGAAAGGAACACAACACTGCTGGCATCTTGATTTGGGCCCAGTGAGACCCATTTCAGACTTCTGACCTTCAAAACTGTAAGATAGTAAGTTTGTGGTAATTTGGTACAACAGTAATAGGAAACCAATAACACCTAGTATATTTATTGGAGCCTTTCTAAAGTGTCTCCCATTCCATGAAACTTCAAACTGTGCCAGGTACTTTAAGGAGAAAACCAGCCCTTTGCCAGGCTCAGTTCTCTGTACCTCCCTTTTCTCTGGGATCTTGCCTCCACTTCTGTTTTTCCAGCCTTGAGACTGCCTTGAGCTCCGCTGGTTTCTCTGTGGTGCAGCAGTGGCCCTCTGCTCAGGCAAAGCCAGAGTGGCTCATTTATAATTGTCCTGGCTCTTCGTTCAGTTATTCATACCTTTGAAAGGAAATAGGGTCTATGAGGGCAGAGACCACCTTTTTCTCATTCAAAATTCTAATCCTAGGTCGGAAAATCATGACTGGTTTAATATAGGGCTAAAAAATTATCAAAAAGATCATCAATAAGTGCACATAAATGTCTCAAAAGTTGAGCAATCCTCTGCAGGCCTGTGGACAAAAACCAAATAGGGTCCAGAGGTGACCATTCCTTCTAAGATTAATGATCCACCTAAAGCTAACACAGCCCAAATCCGATAGGGGCCAAATGCTCCCTGACCCCAGAGTGGAGCAAACTCTGAAAAATTCCTATGTACAGGGACAAAGTCATATTGCAAAGAAAAGATATCCAAAGTGCTAAAGTCATCTCTTTGCTTTGGCACAGGCTCTCACAAATAGCAGAGCAGAAGGTTAGATGATTAGATTGTAGAAAACAATTTAAAACTTCATGGGGCGGATGGTCTTTGGAAAACTAGGGATTTGTAAATTTATTGTGAACTGTATACCAGGCACTGTGCTAAGTGCTTTCCAAATATTAATTTATAGTAACCCCATAAGGTAGATGCTATTGTCATCCCCTTTTTGTACAGAAATTGAAGCACAGAGAGGTTGAGTTACTTGCCCAAGGTTAGATAACTAGTACATGTCAGAGCTGGCATTCAAACTAGGCAGCCTGCTTTCCATAGTCCATGCTCTTCCTCATGTGGCCTTTGACATTTCTCTCTGGAGCATTTCACACTTTCTCCTGTCCTGTAGTAATAAGGACAATTTTTGCAAGGGCAACACATTTCTTTAAACTGTTGCCAGGTTCAGAATTGGTTAGGTTGGCACTAGCTGCCTTAAAAGATAAAGCACCAAAATCTCGGTGGGTTAACACAGTAGGGGTTGACTTCTTACTAACACAAAGCCCCAGTGGCAGCAGTGGTGGCGATTTGTTGGGGTGGGAGTGGGGAGTTCACCTTCATAGCTCCATTCCACCATGCAGACATCCGGGCTTCCAAGGATGCTCCATTTCAACATGTGGCTTCCAAGATTACCCTGTGTATGACATCCAGATGACAGACAGAATAAGGAAGAGTACAGAAGGTAGTGCAAGAAGTTTTCATGATCAAGCCCGGAAGTGATAAAGATCTCTTCTACCCATATTCTACCAGCCATAACTGGATCCCACGACCCCACCTAGTTGTAAAGAAGATGGAACTGGAATCCCTGACTGGGCAACTACTTCCCAGCAACAGCACAACACTGTGAAAGGTGAGCACAGTGTTGGGTCTTTTGTCTTAGTTTGAGTTCCCCCAGAAAACAGACGTTTTTGACAAGACTTTTCAGTCTTGTTTTATTTGATAAGTAAAGAAACACAGGTAAGAAAGTGGGGAAGTAAGACCAGGAGAGAAAGGCATCCAAAGGATGTGTTAGCAAGTCAGTTACCATGGTGGAGACTGGGGCTTAATTCCACTGGCAAACTGTGGGAGCCAGAGTAGAATATTCCATCCAAGGGGCATGCAAACAAGGATTTTTGTGTACCAACTCCTGTCAGCCATTGTTTGAGGGTTTTTCCCCCCATGGGTCATAAATCCACTAGCTCTCCCACCTACTGTGCAGGTGGCACGGCAGACTCCTGGTGCCAGAGAATACCTTCACGCAAAGAAACACAGATGCTGGCAGTTTGGAGTTTCCTGATGTGCGTAAGAGTGCTGGGGGTGAGGAGATAGGGATGGGACTCTAAGGGTCTGTTACTTGGTCTCTGCCAGAATCCACAAGTAACATATGGACTAAAAGGCACGTTTCTGTCCCTCCTTGCCCAAGCACACACCTGATACACAATGGTGGGGAAGGGACAGAATAACAACAATAAAACCCCCTTTCAGAAAGGGGAGGAGTGGAGACCCATAACTGCCACTGGTCAGTATCAGTTTTGAAGTTGGGGGCGTGCACTGGGAGGTCCCCAGTTGGAGGTTCTGATTAGGTTAGATTCTGCTCTCTGAAAGGGCTCCTTTGCTCATTGCTCTCCACGGTCCTGGCACCTTCTTCTGAGGGTGTCTTCCCTTTCTGTTACCCTCTGTAGCCACATGTGAACAGGGTATTGCGGAGTTTGTACTTCTTGGGGCTGCCTGACGTTCCCCCCACTCATCACGTTCAAGCTTGACGATTGTATCAAAGTTTGAAAATTCCAGGTTTCTGGTTTGGTTCAGAAAGCAATTATCTCAAAATTTTTTGTAACCTTCAGATCTATTTGCTTCCAGTTTCATGTGGTAGCTGTCAACCTCAAATATACAAGACAAGGTCAAGGGCAAGGCCCAGCTGATTCCACCAGTGAACATACATGACATACTTAGATTCAGACCATTTATTACTTTCATAGATAGCAAGAAAAGAAGAATAAGTCAAAGGTTCCAGCTCCCTGGCCCCTTGTCCCATATACCAAAAAGGATGACACTGAAACAAAAGGGGCTGATAACTGCAGTGTAAGTTGTGGGATACTCCATTGCTCAGGAGCCAAATCTTGGTGGCAGCTAGTGCTGTTATATTCTGCAGCTCTATTCTGAGGGGAGTGGGGCAGGAAGCACCATCTGAAACTGAGAGGTGATGAGAAACTGTCTCAGGACAGCCTCCCAGGGGAGATAGAAAGGTGAGCGGGAGATGGCCTCCTAGCAGCTCTTTAGAGGCCTTCTGTAAGGATCACAAGGTGTTCTTCCAAGGCTCAGAAAAGCTGCAGTTCAAGCCTTTGCCCATGTGGATATGTGTAAGGTTGCCAGGAAGCCATGGCACAGCCATTTCCCTATGAGAGCAGCCCTCCCCACCCCCAATCTTTCCTAGACATAATTTCCAAGCCTCATTGCTGTCCTTGGTCTCACATCTCCCTCTCTCCTCTCTCCCCGCCCCCCCCGCCCCCATTGGTGGTGCTTACCTAGCTTAGGTGAGTGACCATACTTGCTAACTAGACCTTTCCCACGTGGTTGGGTTGTAATGGACATTTGTTGCCCAAAACCTCTCCTAGGTTTCTCTCTTGTTTTTAGCACCTAGATAAAGTCAGCTTTTCCAATCTTGCAAAACCTCACATTTTCAGATTACTGAATTCCCTTTTATTTTTGTTTGCAAATAGGCCAATTCTTCCTGGAGCTTGCCTCTTTCTTATAATAATTGAACACAGCCAGTAGCAGCCAACGTGTGTGCTAACATTCTATTTTACCTCCTCTTCCTGAGAGCCCAGCAGACTCACTAGGCCTATGTTCTGGCTTCTGGGTTACTGAAGACAATAATTTAAGCAAATGTTTCGCCACTCAAAGACTATTTCTACAGCAATAAAGATCATTTAGTCATTTCACTTTTAAATTATACATTCACTTATTTATTTCTTCATTTACAGCATTGGAAATTTAAACATAAAGCCCTATCACTCAAAAATAATTTCTAATTTTTTAAAAAATATTATCTATGTAGCAAAATATAACAAAAAACAAATATTAATATTCCCACCACCCATATTTTAAAAGTAACTATTTTGTCACATTTGTTTCCTGTGTTTTTTCATTCTACAAACAGATACATATAAAGTTGCCTTTAATCCCACCCAGGCAGGGTCTGGAGTGTCTGGTTCCAGGTGACAGAAGTGCCAGAGAAATAGGAAAGTGACCCTAAGTGCAAGGAAGGTGAGGGAAAATCAATTCCCAAACCATAGCTTCTCAGGGCACATTGCAACTGGTCCTCATTTTCACCAAAATCTTCATGAATCACACACCCACATAATTGGCCTTCCATATCTGTAGGTTCCACATCTGAGAAGTCAACCAACAGTGGATTGAAAATATTTGGAAAAAAAATAAAAAATAACAAAAAATAATATGAAATTTAAAAATACACTGTAAGAACTACTTCCATAGCATTTACATTGTATTAGGTATTATAAGTCATCTAGAGATGATTTGAAGTATGCGGGAGGATGTGCGTAGGTTATATATAAGGGAGTTGAGCATCCTCAGAGTTTGGTATCTGCAGGGGGTCCTGGAATCAATCTCACCAGAGACCAAGGGGTGACTGTAACCATTTCACCCTTCCCCAAAAGGATTTCTGTCCAAGCAAGATTTAATGTGAATCAGAATCCTCTGGAGGACACAGATTGCTAGCCTCGCCCCTACAGCTCCTAGCTCAATAGATCTGAGGTTGGAGCCTAAGAATTTTCATTCACAACAAATTCCCAGGTGATGCTGATGCTGCTAGTCCAGAGACCACACATGAGACCCACTGCTCTACTCATTTTCCAGGATTAGGCACTTCAGGGACAGGTACAGACTGTCCCTGCTTATCTGGAGACTTGCCCCTAGTGCTGGTCTCCCACCCTAAAGACAAGGTCAACTCCCCTGCTTTCGAGTTCCAGCTGGCTCAAGCTAAAGGTGGATCTTATTTTCCTCCTCATCTTCATCAGCAGCACCTAGGAATCTCCTTCTCTTGTGAGGGCTCTACTCTGCCCCAGAAATGCCAGGAATGGGCTCCTGCCCCGTGCGGACCTTCATACAGAGATGGGCAGGCAGCATGTGCCAAGGCGCAGTGTGGTGTGTAGGAAGGGCTCAGGTTTTCCATCACCTCGCCTCTTCTCAAGCGCAGGTGCAGCCACTTCCTGGCTGTGCGGCCCTGGGCAAGTCACACAGTCCCCGAGTCTCACTTTCCCCATCTGCACAACCTGGGAGAATGATGCCCACATACTATAGAGTTGCTGAGAAGATTAAATGGGAATAGTGCAAGCTGGAGTCCTTTGTTAACTGTTAAGTATCCCACAAACATTATTGCAGCTTCAGGACAGATTTGCATATTAACAATTCATTGTTGCTTCTTTTTTTCCCACCTCCAGTAATTTTTGTTTTTAAAGCTTTCCTTACCCTCTCCCCAGCAATAAGCCTTTACCTTTGAGCCCCAGTGTTACCGATTATGACTCACCTTTGTTAAAGAAAAAATTATTTAGTGATACTTATTAAAGCACAGTAAGACTGACTTTTTTCAGGACCATCAGGATAGGCATAATGACCACAGCAATGAGATTTTGTACTGGAGGAGAGAAACTGGGCTCAACTCTGAATACAGCACGGGCAAGTGGGAATTTATAGCCAAGGAGCAAAATGGAGGAAGGCGGGGGTTATTGGATGGAAAATTACTAAGAGGTAACATCAGGAGTAAGGGGATTCTGTCTAAAACAACCTAACAGGATTCTGCTGAAGATAGGTCAGGGTGATCAGACAACACCTGGGGGGGGGGGGGCTGGTGAATGAGGAACTTGATTAGATACAGATGGCAGAGGTTTCTAATTGGATTTTCCAAGGAAGCGAACAGATAAACTCAGGATAAGTTTCAGAAATCTGACTAAAGTTTGGACAAGCAAAGAATTTTTGTCACTTTCTATGGGTATTTGCAAACACTTAGACTCAAGCTGCTCATTACCATCTTTAGGCTCTAAAAAGAAAAATAAACGCCATCAAGGTACATGGCACTAAATTCACACATACTTAATTCAAAACCATTTTCTCAATCAGGCTGGGAGTGGTGGCTCATGCCTGTAATCCCAACACTTTGGGAGGCAGAGGTGGGAGGATTGCTTGAGGCCAAGGGTGAGGTTACAGTGAGCTATGATCCTACCACTGCACTCCAGCCTGGGTGACAGAGTGAGAATCTGTCTCAAAAAAGAGAGAGAAAAAAAAAGTATCAATCTCAGTAGTCAAGAATACAATGGAGAGAAGCATTTAACTAATCAGATTATCACCGGTTATCAATGAGCTAAGGTTCTGCAGGCCTATTTTATCCCCCCTCTCTCTGCTCTTTGCCGCTTAAACATTAGGTTCCATCCCAGAATCTCCCCAATACTTAGGCAGATGCACAGAAAGAAAATGGAGCTGACCATTGAAGAGGAGGGGGAGAGACCACTGACAAAGATCCCTTGGCATTAGCTATGTAATTCAAGTCATCCTGAAGTCTCTCTTCCCTCCAGATTTTTTGGCTGTGATAGGTGGTGATTATATTCTTGCTATGCTGGAGGGAAAGCAACTCAGTCCGTAGAGTCAGCAAGACCCGGATGCAGTCTTAATTCTACCACTTACTAGCTGTGTGGCCTTGAACACACCATTTAATTCTCTAAGCCTCAGTTTTTACATTTGTAAAATGGAACTACCACTATTTGCCTCGTGGAGTTGTTTTGGATAATATATGGTTTCTCGTGCACTGACTGATGTTAAGGCAGGTGTAAAATAAGTATCTATTGAGGAAATCCGCTCTTGCCCTGGCTTCATTTTTCAATGTACAGGACTTCCACTAAGGAGCACTCCTGGTCTGTGGCCACATCCCCTGAACCGCGGGCGCAGGGCCAACTCCCAGCAGAGCCTAGACCAGCCCTTCAAAGCCCTAAACCCCAGGGAATCCGGGGCCGACTTCCCCGGACCCCCTCCCGCTGCCGACCGCCCACCACCACTTTTGACATCTCCGCCCTCCGGCTACAGCGGACGAGTACGTCACTTCCGCAGGAAGCGGCCGGCGCGGGCGCGCGGTTGGCGCGAAAGTCAGTTCTCGGCCTATGCAATTTCCGGATTCTGCAGCGTTTGCTTTGGGCTGGGGGCCCCGGCGAGTGGGGGCGGGGGCTGTGCGCCCGGCTAGCGCCAGACCCCAGCCGCCGTCCTGCGGGCCGCGCGCCCCTCCGCTCGCTGCCGGAAGACCACCAGGCTCCATCGAGGTGAGTGAGGCGCGGAGTGGGGACCTAGCTCCCTCCCCGCCCCAACTGCGGGTCGCGATGCCTAGTGTGGCCTTCGGGGCCCTAGAGTTTACTGCCCTGGTAACCGGCCCGCTGAGCGGCAGGTGGGCCTTTGACGCCGGAGAGGACGTGGCTTCGGTGATTCGAGAGCCAGGCCTTTTCCTGGAGTTGGGGAGCAGGAGTGTCCGACCTCTTGCGGGGCATGACCCTGCTAACCTGCGTTCGTGTTTATGTTTAAAATCCGTTTATTGAGGGATGAACGAACCTCGCAGGCCATGGGTACCGGCAGGGCAGATGCTCTCTGTATGTTCTTAAGTCAGGTGCAATTGAACGTCCATGGCTTAGAGCCCCCATAGCCGGGGCCCTCAACGTTCTCAATTCAGGGACATTAATGTCATTCTCTGATTTGCAAGGATTGGTGTTGTCATCTTTTTCCTTGACTTTACCCACATTCCAGGGTTTCTTAGAAACGTCGTGGATGAATTCATGGGCAAGGCCAGAATGCCTATCGTTAGGCATTCCTGTCTGCCCAGAGAAATAGGTGGGTTAAACAGATAATTCCATACATAATGTGTTTTTGTTCTTGTTAATGGTTCTTTTATTTTGACAGTTCAGAAATGTCCAGCAATGACAAAGAACCGTTTTTTGTGAAGTTTTTAAAGTCTTCAGACAATTCTGAATGTTTTTTTAAAGCTCTTGAGGTAAGAATAATTGAAAAAGTCTTGTTTAATGTTGTGAATTCATTTTGTTTTTAAGTGTTTTTGATGTTAGGCTTTATGTCTTAGAAATAGATATTTTATTTTCATGGTAGTTTTACTGTAGTCTAATATAAATATATGATCATTACATATTTTTGAACTGATGTAAGTATATCATTATTATGTATTTTAGGGGACTTGAAATCTATTATGACGTTTCTGTTTAGTGTGCCTAATCTGCAGTTCTTGAAAATTAAGTTGCTTTCTTTTGTTTCCTAACCAGAGTGTTGAAAAAATTTGAGTCAGTCATGGGCTGGTTGCACTTCAGTATTTTTTGGTTAACTGTTAAAAAGTATGTTTCATTGTATACAAGATAGTATGGATGATAGTAGGGGTGGTGTAGAGCCTTGCTACTCAGATCCCATCAGCATGGCCTGGGAGTTTGTCAGAAATGCAGAATCTTGGGCTCCAACCCAGACTTAATCAATTAGAATCTGCATTTTTAACAAGATCCCCAGCACACATTAAAGTTTGAGAAGTAGTTGTAGCAGGTTTTTCCTTAAAGTTCATTTATTCAGCAAATATTTATTGAGTGTCTACGATCTGATAGGCACTATTCTATTACTTGAGATGCATCAGTGATCCGGCAAAGATTTCTGCTGTCTCAGAGCTTAAATTCTAGTAGGAGGAAATAGACATTAATCAGATATGATTAATGAATAAACTATATAGCATGTTATGAGGTGCTAAGTGTTATGGGAAGACAAAAAAGCAAATCAGGTCAAGGGATTCCAGAGGATGTTTGTCGCAGAGGAAAGAGAAGGGAAGGTTACAGTTTTAAACACTGTGATCAGGGTAGGGTTTATAGAGAAGATATTTGAGTAAACGTGAAGGAGGTGAGATAGCCATGCAGATATCTAGGGAAGAGACAGAACAGGCATGTACAGGCCCTGGAAGGGTGCCTTGTAGTGTCTATGTAAGGTTAGTGTGTAGTGAGCAAGGGGTGGAGGAAGAGTATTAAGGAATGCTTCAGAGGGTAAGGGTAAAGAGGTCATGCAAGACTTTGACTTTTTCTCTCAGTGAAATGGAGAGCCACTGGAGGGTTTTAATCAGAAGAGTATCATGATCTGACTTATCATTTTAAAAGAGTTACTCTAACTATTTAACATAAGGACTTCAAAATTGGTTCAGAAAATGTTTGAGTGCTTACATGGCTGTCAGGATATCATGGCAAACAGGATATATCATGAAACTTCCAGGGGAGGGATATAAAAGCTATATATATATAAAAAATGTTATTTTTTTATTCATAAAATAGACTAAATGGGTAGGGAAGGGTATTTTAGAAAGCATAATCAGGAAAGGCATCTCTGAAGAGGTGACATTTAAGCAGACCTGAGTGAGGGACCAAGTCAGGTGAAGACCTGGGAGAAGAATATTCCGTGTTGCACAGTCAAGAGCAAAGCCTCTAAACGAGCTTATGCTTAGCTTGTTCCAGGCTTATCAAGAAAGCAGGAGTGGCTAGAGTAGAGGAAGCAAGGGAGATGAGAGGTAAGAGGTAAAAGTGGGGGATAGGCAGGGGCCAGATGGTGTGGTCTTGTAGGCCATAGTAAGTAATGTGGATTTTGTTCTGAGTGTGGTGGGAAGCCATCAGAGCATTTTAAGTAGAGAGTGACGTGATCTGACCTGTGTTTTCAAAAAGATTGATAGCTGCTCTGTGGAGAACAGTGGGAGGGAGAAAGAGACCATTTGGGAGGCTTCTGCAGAGCTCTAGGTGAGAGATCATGGTGGCTTTCAACAGGGAGAAGGCTGGACTTGGGGTGGAATTTGAAGATAGAGTTGATTGGACCTAAATACAGGGAACTAATTACAGGTACATTCTTTATTTTTTCTTTCAGTCAATAAAAGAATTCCAATCAGAAGAATATCTTCAGGTTATTACAGAAGAAGAGGCATTGGAGATAAATGAGAATGATAGATCACTTTATATCTGTGACCCTTTTAGTGGCGTTGCCTTTGATCGCCTCAAAAAGGTTTGCTGACTTCTAGTGTGTTCCTTTGGTAGTCTGTTTTTTGGTTTGTTTTTGCTTCAGTGGACATAAAATCTTTACTGATCATGAAATATTAGACAAATTATGAATATATTGGAATTCTTTTGGTTTAGGGAGACCAGAATAATATTTTTTTAAACACTAGTTACAGTAGGCTTTCATTATATGTCATTTTTTATATTTCAGGGGATATAGCTTCACTTGGTATAAGTAAACCTATGGTAATGAAGCATTTTAGTGATGGACTTTACTTAAGCTCAGTTTGACTGTAATTTATTTCAGGGAGAAATAACAAAGAGTAGGAAAAGACCTCAACATAGTGTTTGGTAGCTTTCTATCTTTCCTATGTGCTCTTGCACACAGAATTTTAATACCTGTATCTTGTATAGGGTCTGAAAAATTATATCCTAGAAGGAAGCATTTTGGGATCAATATTGCTAATAGATCAATGAGCCATCTCATTTCTTTTTGTTGATTCTAGAGTCTACTGACTCATTACTTTTTTGGTGTCTGGACAAGAGAGAAGCATTGAGATAAAAGTAAACTGGCTGTAATTCCATCCAGATTACACAGAGGTGATTCTTGTTTCAAGGAGAAGAAAACATAGAAGAGTAGGTAGATGCAGTATTTGTATAATTTATGGAAGGTCTGTGTCGACCTTGCCAAGAGCATTGTTCTTTGCCTCCTTTTGAAAATACCACTGCTTGTCAGAAGCAGCAACATTGAAACCAATTTTCTGTGGCACATGCCTGCTACTCGGGAGACCGGCCTGAGCAACACAGCAAGAATAAAAAATAAAAACAAAACCAAGAAAACTCATTTTCTAATGGCTGACCAAAAAGCGATATAATCTTTTACCTGTAGATATTTAAATCAGTTCTGCAGTGGTGACTTTGGCAACTGGAGGCTGTTTAGATTGGCTTGAGTGTGGCTGTGTTGAGCAGGACCACCACCTTTCTTAAGTCAGTATCATGAAAATTAAAAGTTATTCTTTGAGTTGACCTGTAGTATTTTAGGAAAAATTCTTTGTGGCTCTTCTTAGAAAGACATTGAGGTGCAAAGTATTTAAAACCCAAATGTTGAAACTGCCTAGGATTATACATTTTCTCGTGACATAATAGATATTTTAGAGGGGGCCACTTACAGGCTCTTATACTTTTAAGTTGCTTCTTCATTGGCTGGGTGCTTCATTTGAAAAGGATATATGGATGTTTCCTGATTGTTATAGCATAAGATTATTGCATTAAGATGGTGTTTGTTTCAGAGATCAAAATTTTAATGGCAGTTTTGACTGAGAGGGACCCTTGGAGTTTATTTATTTTGACAGCTTGCATTGTTTGATTTACTTTTTTGTGTACATGTTCAATGTATAGTGTGTAGTGTGTCTGAGAAATTATGTAATGGTCTTTATCTTTTTCTTATGACAATTTGCTGATTTTTCTGCAGTGGTCATCAAATTCTGTAAGGAATTGGTAAAAAACTACAAAATGTAATTTTGTAAGACTGATCTTTCTTAACTTACCAACCTTTTTTTTTTTTTTTTTTTCATAGCTTGGCTGCAGAATTGTTGGTCCTCAAGTAGTCATATTTTGTATGCAGCACCAACGATGTGTCCCAAGAGCTGAACATCCAGTTTATAATATGGTTATGTCTGATGTAACCATATCTTGTACAAGTGTGGAAAAAGAAAAAAGGGTAGATGTTGAGAGGAATATCATGATTGGTCAATTTATGTGTCTGTCAATGTGTTTCTCTCTCTCCCCACACTTAATTATTCACTGAGTAGGAGATACCTTGAAAGACCTTGTATTTAGTGTTCGTGACTTCTAACAAAGTTCAATACACAACCACACCGTGTGTGGTTTTTTTTTTTTTTTTTAAATAAATTGAGTATAGTGGAATCCATTTTGTTGAATAGTGGCTAATTGAAGTTTTTTGTTTTAATTTGAAACTATTTTCCCGGCTGGGTATGGTGGCTCAGAGTGTAATCCTAGCACTCTGGGAGGCCAAGGTGGGAGGAGCACTTGAGGTCAGGAGTTCAAGACCAGCCAGAGCAAGAGTGAGACCCCGTCTCTACTAAAAATAGAAAAAATTAGCTGAGTTTGGTGGCATGTGCCTGTAGTCCCAGCTACTCAGGAGGCTGAGGCAGGAGGATTGCTTCAGCACAGGAGTTTGAGGTTGCTGTGAGTTAGACTGAGGCCATGGCACTCTAGCTTGGGCAACAGAACTGAGACTCTGTCTCAAAAAATAAAAAAATTAAAAAAAAAAAAACTGCTTTCCCTAACCAGTCAGTGAGCTTGTTTTTGAGTCACTTATATACTTTTTTTTTTTTTTACCATAGATGGATAATCTTTAAAGAAAGGATTCTAAGAGAGAGTTACATAAGAGAAAATTTTACATATTATATAGGTATAATTTATATTTAAAAATGTATAGCATATAAAAATACAATCTTTGTTATAGAAGCAATAGTTGAATAAGTTCATGAAGTTGAAAGGGATAAATATAGGAAATTTATTTTTTTAAATTTTTTGTTTGTTTTTGTTTATTTATTTTTTAATTTGTTTATTTCTTTTTTATTTTTTGTTCTTTTTTTTTCATTTTTTTTTAATTTTTTTTATTTTTATTTTTTTTCTTTTTGTTTTACTCCTAGAAAACCCTGGCAGATTTTTTTTTCTTCAAAACCAGCTTGGAGAAGCATATTTTTTTAAATTATAATTTATATTCATCTTACTCCCCCAAAATAATTTAGTTTATTATTTAACTTTATAATGGTAAGAAACATTTGTGTATTCAAGCTGTCAACAGCAAAATATATTTATGGGATATTGTATAAAAATGGCAAGACATTGTTTGATTCAATACTTACGTATTTTCTTTTGGGGTTGCAGGATGAAGTTCATAAATATGTACAAATGATGGGTGGTCGAGTATACAGAGACCTTAATGTATCAGTAACTCACCTCATTGCAGGAGAAGTTGGTAGCAAAAAGTATTTAGTGGCTGCAAACCTAAAGAAACCTATTTTGCTTCCCTCTTGGATAAAAACACTTTGGGAGAAGTCACAAGAAAAGTAAGATATTTATTTATTTTCTAGATTTGAAGAAAATGATGCATTCAGTCATTTTGGCCTACTCTGGGTTTTCATAAGGGAAGCTTTATGGTATCCTCTTTGGATTTGTTATTCAAGGACAAAAATGGGGTCATTTCTCTTCTCTATTGAAAACAGAAGAGCAGAATCTGCAAGCTCTCATTATCAAGATATAAGTTGACAGAATGGGCTATTGGTGTTAGCATTAGCTACAGGGTAAGAAATACTTTGAAAATAAATGTAGGAAATGTTTCTAAAATAATTGAGAAAATCAGTTTGGCAGCTCTAGCTCTTACGTTCCATTATCCTCCAGCCCTATACCTATGTATTAAGATAGAGAATGAATTAGCCATTTTGGCAGTCATATTCTCTCCCCAAAAGGAGTATCTATAAGTATATTCATATATAAACATATGTAAGCCGTCAACTGAGATGTGATCAGTAAAGAAATGTTAGGTGAGCCCATTTTATTCATCTGGCCTGAGCTAGGCCCTAGACGTAGGTAGCAAGCAAAACAGGGATAGCATCCGTTCACTTATGGAGGTTAGAACCTATTTTAAGGGGCACTTGTAAGTTTTCCCTGAAATTAGATTAACAACCAAGTACCACAAAATCGACATTTTTCTGGGCTTGTTTTCAACACTATATTAAATATGTCTCCATGTTGGCAACCCTCATTCCCAACCTGACTACATTGTCAGCACATCTGCCTGGTATAGCAACAGAATGATAATGATATTTTTGTTGGTATTCTGCCAAAAATCATTGCTTTTACTTATCTAGTATAATGGAAGGATTAAAAAGTCCAACCAAAGATCCTTTCTAGTAGGCAACCAAAAATCCTTTGGGTTTTGAAGTAGAGATTCAAACTTATAAATTTGGAAAATAAACCGCTTTGACCAGCAAGGGCCTAGAGTTAATGAAGTATATATTTTTTTCTTAATTTTATTTGAGAAATTCTATCTGAAACATTACTTTTTATTAGAGATGTGGTATTGAGCTAGATGAGCAATTAGTAAGAATTATGAGTGTGTTTGTTTTCCTTTTCTTAAAAATGATTATAAATCTTAAACAGTGATGACAACAGTAGTGATATTTGTGTTGTTTGTCATTATCTGGGAAATTTAAAACTATCTGGGAAATTTAATATGTTTTTTTTTTTTTAACTGTTTGTTTCCTCCAGAAAAATAACTAGATATACTGATATAAACATGGAAGACTTCAAGTGCCCTATTTTTCTTGGTTGCATAATCTGTGTGACTGGCTTGTGTGGCGCAGAGAGGAAGACAGTTCAGCAACTGACAGTTAAGCATGGAGGTCAATACACAGGACAATTGAAAATGAATGAGTGCACACACCTCATTGTGCAAGAACCAAAAGGTAAAACTGTGCTTTGCGAATGGACAATTGCAAAATGATCTGTAGCATTTAACATTTTGAAATCTTTTAAAAAATTTTTTAATTTTTACTTACTATGGATACATAATAGTTATATATCTTTATGGGGTACATGTGATGTTTTGATACAGGCATACAATGTGAATTAATCAAATCAGGGTAATTGGGGTATCCATCATTTCAGATATTTAACATTTCTTTGTGTTAGGAACATTCCAGTTTCACTGTTTTAGTTATTTTAAAGTATACCCTAACTTATTGTTGATTCTAGTCACTTTGTTGGGCTATCAAATATTGTTCATTCTAACTATGTAACTATATTTTTGTACCCGTTAACCATCCCCACTTTATCCTTACCTCCCTACTACCCTTCCCATCCTCTGGTAACCATCATTCTACCCTTTATCTCCATGAGATCAATTGTTTTTAATATTTAGCTCCCAAATATGAGTGAGAACATGCGAGATTTGTCTTTCTGTGCTTGGCTTATTTCACTTAACATGGTGTTTTCCAGTTACATCCATGTTGTTTCATATGGCAGGATTTTAACATTTTAAAATCTTTATAGAACATCTTTTGCTTCTGACATGCCCTTAATCTAGTTTGATATTGTTTTCTCTAAGACCTTGAAAAAGATAGTTTAAATAATATTCTATAGAAAAATTATTTGAACATCCTAGTGTTTATCCAAGTCATTGAATAAATATAAAAAAACCAAAAACTTCTAGTGATGTTTTATCTAAGCTTACTATTAGATCTTTTGATTTAAAAAAATTCCTCACACAGTTACCAAATACTTAAAAGAAGTTTGGCTTTGGGAGGCTGAGGTGAGAGGATTGCTTGAGTCCAGGAGTTTGAGACCAGCCTGAGCAAGAGCAAGATCATGTCTCTACAAAAAATAGAAAAATTTTACAGGTGTGGTGGTGCTCACATGTAGTCCCAGGTACCTGAGAGGTGGAGGCAGAAGAATCGCCTGAGCCCAGTAGTTTGAGGTTGCAGTGAGCTATGCTGACCCTGCTGTACTCTGGCCCTCCAGCCTGGGCGACAGATCAAGACCCTGTTTCAAAAACAAAATAAAAAAGAAAGAAAGAAAGAAGCTTGCATTGAATAACAAGAAAACCAATAGATATAGCTAAATGATATCTCTAATGACTAACTTAAAAGGCTTGTGTTATTTTTTAATTGAATGAACTACAAGTTTTAACTTGAAGATACACCTTGCAGAACATGTGGTGGTACAAAAGGAAAAAGACATTACCAATGAGAAAACTTCTTTGAAATTACTATTCATTTCAGTGTTCTATAAACTTTATTTGAGAGAATTTTTTTTATCAGTACTCCCAAAGTATATACAAATTGATTAGTTTTGTTAATGTTTTTATTAATATCTCTCTTTAAGTCTGTGTACTGTGTTTTACTAAGCTCCCTAGATAAGAAATAAAATTTGAGAAAAAAAAATCAGGTTAATGGTAGTCTTTAAGTCAGAACTTTGGATATAGCCAATTATGATAGGATGATTGTAAGCAGAGTTGTATTGCTGTTGCTTTTCAGAAGCTGAAGACAGTTTATTGTTGACTCTCAAGAATGTCAAACAAAACCTTTCATATTACATATTGACCTCAATTTCTCTGTGATACTGTTTCAAAATGTATTATGTTAAAGGTTTTTAAAGTTATAAGAAGATATATGTTTTTAACATAATTTATCTATTTGCCTGTCTATCCTGGACTTGAAGTAGAATCCTGTTGACATTGGAATAGTCTAAAGTTGAGATTTATTATTAATATATTTGGATACACTTACAGTTTTCACAGTTGTCTTATACATTCTTGTTAAAACCATATGATCATTCTGTGAGTTATCTCCGTTTTACAAATTAAGAAACTGGTTTAAAGAAATTAATTGATGGAGCCTATATGCAAACCAAGTCCAGTATTATTTCATTTACCCAACAGTTGTTCCTGTCTTCATGCAGTTTGTACAAAAGATAAACCACCTCACACAGCATGTGTATTTACACAACAAATAGAAAATATAATTAGGTAATAATATAGGATGTTACTTTTTAATATACTATGTAATATACTGTTTAAAAGTAACTTTTACTTTTGTTTCTGGTAACTTTAGTTTTCTTATAGGTAGGTTTTTTTAAATAACCTATTAAAATGTGAATATTTCTGCAAAGAGATTTTAATGGTTTACATTTCTGTATCTCTCTTGCTCTCTTTGTTTCTTTCTTAATGAACACAATAGGTCAGAAATATGAATGTGCCAAGAGATGGAATGTACACTGTGTGACCACACAATGGTTTTTTGACAGTGTTGACAAAGGTTTTTGTCAGGATGAATCCATATACAAGACTGAACCAAGGCCAGCAGCCAAGACTATGCCTGATACTTCAACTCCTACTGGCCAGATCAACACAATTGATAGTAAGTCTCATTGAGATTAAAATAAACAATTATTTTTCTATGTAAGAATTCTTTTTTCCCAAAATATTAAGGGGTAAAAAGTTTTTGTTACTTGGATGTACTCTATAATGCTAATGTCAGGGCTTTCATTGAGCCTGCCTTCAGGACAGTGTTGATAGGTAAGTTTTTATCCCCTACCCGCTTTGCACCCTCCCCCTTCTTGGTTTCCAACGTTCTTTATGTCTTTTTGTGCCCATGTGCACCCATCCATCAGCTCCCACTTTGTTTTTCCCTTCTTGAGATACTTCACTTTGAATAATGATCTCCAGTCTCATCCAAGTTGCTGCAAATGACATTATTTCATTCCTTTTTATGGATGAGTAGTACTCCATGGTGTGTGTGTATGTATTTAGAACACATTTGTTCTATCCACTCATTTATTTTTGGGCACTGAGGTTGATTTCCGATGTTTGCAATTGTTGAATTGTGCTTCAGTAAACATTCGAGTGCAGGTGTCTTTTTGATAAAATGATTTCTTTTCCTTTGGGGAGATCCCCAGTAGTGGGATTGCTGGATCAAATGGTAGGTCTACTTTTAGCTCTTTGAGGAATCTCCATACTGTTTTCCATAGAGGTTATACTAATTTGCAGTCCCACCCGCAGTGTATAAGTGTACCTTTTTTTCTGCATCCACCCTGGCATGTGTTGTTTTTTGACTTTTTAATCATGGCCATTCTGACAGGGGTAAGATGGTATCTCATTGTGGTTTTAATTTGCATTTCCCTGATGATTAGTGATGTTGAACATTTTTTCATGTCTGTTAGCCAGTTGTCTTTTGAAAAAATTCTGTTCATGTCTTTTGCCTACTTTTTGATGGGATTGTTTGTTTTTTCTTGATGTTTTGTTTGAGTTCTTTGTAGATTCTGGAAATTAGTTCTTTGTTGGATGTATAGTTTGCAAATATTTTCTCCCATTTTGTAGATTGCCTGTTTGCTAATTATTTCCTTTACTGTGCAGAACCATTTTAATTTAATTAAGTCCCATTTATTTCTTTTGTTGCTGCTGTATTTGCCTTTGGGGTCTTGGTCATAAATTCTTTGCCTAGACCTATGTCTAGAAGAGTTTTTCTTACATTTTCTTCTAGAATTTTTATGGTTTTATGCCTTACATTTAAGTCTTTTATCCATCTTAATTTTTGTGTATGATGAGAGATATGGGTCCCGTTTCATTCTTCTACATGTGGCCATCCAATTTTCCCAGCACCATTTATTGGATAGGGATTCCTTTCCCAAATATATGTTGTTGTCTGCTATGTCACAGATCAGCTGGTTGTAGCTATATGGTTTTATTTCTGGATTCTCTATTCTGTTTCATTGGTCTATGTCTGTACTTTTATATTAATACCAGTACCATGCTGTTTTGGTTACTATAGCCTTGTAGTATAATTTGAAGTCAGGTAATGTGATGTCTCCAGACTTGTTCTTTTTGCTTAAGATTGCTTTGGCTATTCTGGTTCTTTTTTGGTTTCAAATGAAGCTTAGGATTATTTTTTTCTAGATCTGTGAAATATCTTGATGGGAATTGCATTGAATCTGTAAATCACTGGGCAGAATGGACATTTTAAGGATGTTGATTCTTCTAATTCATGAGCATGGGATATTTCTCAATTTATGTTATCTATGATTTCTTTCATCAATGTTTTGTAGTTATCCTTGTAGAGATCTTTCACTTCCCTGGTTAAATATATTCCTAATTCATTTTCTTTGTAGCTATTGCAAATGTTATTGAGTTCTTGATTTGACTATCAGTTTGACTGTTATTAGTGTATATAGAAATGCTACTGATGTGTGTACATTGATTTTGTAACCTGAGACTTTGCTGAATTTGCTTATCAACTCTAGGAGTCTTTTGGTGAAGTCTTTAGGGTTTTCTAGATACAGGATCATATTTTTGGCAAACAGGGACAGTTCAGCCTCCTCTTTCCCTATTTGGATGCCCTTTATTTCTTTCTCTTGCCTGATTGCTTTGGCTAGACTTTATTATGTTGAATAAAAGTGGTGACAATGGGCACCTTTGTCTCGTTCCAGTTCTTAGGGGAAATGCTTTCAACTTTTCCCCATTCAGTATGATGTTGGCTGTGGGTTTATCTATATGACTTCTATAATTTTGAGATATGTTTATTCCACTCCTAGTTTGTTGAAGGTTTTCATCATGAAAGGATGCTGGATTTTAATGAATGCATTTTCTCCATCTAGTGAAATGATCATATGGTCTTTGCTTTTGTTTATGTGGTGAATCACATTTATTGATTTGCATATATCAAACCATCCTTGCATCCCTGGGATGAAACCTACTTGATCATAGTGAATTATCTTTTTGATGTGCAGCTGAGTTCAGTTTACTAGTATCTTTTTGAGGATTTTTGTGTCAGTGTTCATAAGGGATATTGGTCTATAGTTTTCTTTTTTTGTTGTGTCTTTTCCTGGCTTTGGTATCAAGGTGATACTGGCTTCATCGAATGAGCTAGAGAGGATTCTCTGCATCTCAGTATTATGGAATAATTTCTGTATGATAGGTGCCAGTGTTTTTGCAGGTCTGGTATATTTGGCTGTGAATCCATCTGGTCTGGGGCTTTTATTTGTTGGGAGATTTTTTATTACTGCCTCGACCTCACTCCTACTTATTGATCTGTCCAGGATTTCTGTTTCATCCTGATTTAGGCTTGGGAGGTTGTGTGTTTCTAGGAATTTATCCATTTCCTCTAGTTTGTGTGAATTTATCTATTTTTCTAGTTTGTGTGCATAGAGCTTTTTATAGTATTCGTGGGATGAAATTTGTATTTTTGTGGTATCAGTTGTAATGTCTCCTTTTTCATTTCTGATTGAGGTTATTTGAATCCTTTCTTTTCTATTTCTGGTTAATGTAGCTACTGATCAGAGATCTACTGATTTTGTTTATCTTTTCAAAGAACCATCTTTTTGTTTCATTGATCCTTTGTATTGTTTCTTTGATTTCCATTTCATTTAGTTCTGCTCTGAGCTTTGTTATTTCTTTTCTTCTTCTGGCTTTGGGTTTGGCTTTTTCTTCGTTTTCTAGTTCCTTGAGGTATGACATCAGGTTGATGCGTTGTGATCTTTCAGTCTTTTTGATGTAAGCATTTTAGGCTATGAATTTTCTCCTTTGTGCTACGTTTTCTGTAGCCCATAGATTTTTTGAAAACTTGTGTCCCCCTTGTCATTCAATTTGAAGAATCTTTTGATATTTCTTAATTTCATCTTTAATTTAATCTTTCTTCATTAATTTCCATCTTAATTTCATCATTGACCCAAGGATCATTAAGTAGCAGGTTGTTTAATTTCCATGACTTTGTGTGGATTTGAGAGTTTCTTTTGGAATTGATTTCTAGTTTTATTCTACTGTGATCTGAGAAGATACATGGTACGATTTCAGTTTTTCTGAATTTGCTGAGATTTGCTTTGTGGCCTAGGATAGGATCAATCTTGGCAAATGTCCCACACGCTGATGAGAAGAATGTATATTCTATAATTTTTGGGTAGAGTGTTTATAGAACACTCTATAAATGTCTGTTAGGTCCAGTTGTTCCAGAGTTCCATTTAAGAACAGTATTTCTTTGTTTAGTTTCTGCTTCAGTGATCAGTTTTGTCAGTGGGTTGTTGAAGTCTCCAGCAATTATGATGCTATGGTTTATGTCTTTGCTTTGCTTTAGTGGAATTTGCTTTATGAATCTGGGAGCTCCTTTGTTAGGTCCTGTGTTAGGATTGTTATATCTTCTTGTTGAATTGCCCCCTTTATCATATAATGACTGTCTTTGTCTCTTTTTATCATTATTGCTTTAAAGTCAGTTTTATCTGATAAGAGAATGGCTACACCAACTTTCTCTTGGTTTCCATTTGCTTGGAATATTTTTTCCATCCTTTTACCTTGATTCTGTGTGTGTGTGTCCTTGCAAGTTAGATGGTTTTCTTGGAGACAACATATACTTCTACAGTGATTTTTCATCCCTTCAGCTGTTATTTAATTGGAGCATTATGCCCATTCATGTTGTGTTAGTATTGATATGTGGGTACTTAAAAGATCTGTGAGCTTTTAATTTTCAGGTGTTTTTGTACTGGCGGTTATCTATTGTACTGTGTCATGTATAGTGTGCACAACTGAGCATTTCCTGGAGGGCAGGTGTAGTAGTGACAGATTCCCTTAGTGTTTCCTTGTCTGGAAAAGCCTTTATTTCTCCATCATTTACGAAACTTGGTTTTGCAGGATACAGAATTCTTGACTGGCAGTTGTTCTGTTTAAGAAGACTAAAAATGGGGCCCCAGTCCCTTCTGGCTTGTAAGATCTCTGCTGAGAAGTCTGCTGTTAGCCTGATAATCTTTCCTTTGTAGGTTAGGAAAGACCTACAAAGGTCTTGCTTTTGTCTTGCAGCTTGTAGGATTTTCTCCTTCATTTTGACTTTGGCTACGTTGATGACTGTGTGTCTTTGAGATGTCCTATTTGCTATTAATCTTCCTGTTGTTCAACGACTATCTTGTATTTGGATGTCTGAATCGCTGGTGATACTGGGAAAATTTTCCTCAATAATTCTCTTGAACAGATTTTCTATGCTTTTTGCTTTTTCTTCTTTTCCCTCAGGGATACGTATATTTGTATTAATATATTGGTTTGCTTTACATAGTCCCATATTTCTCTGAGTAATTGTTCATTATTCTTTATCTTTTATCTGTATCTTTGACTGACTGGGTTAGCTCAAAAGCCTTGTCTTCAAGCTGTGAAAATTCTTTCTTCTGCTTGGTCTAGTCTATTGTTGAAGCTTTCTGCTGTATTTTGAAGTTCCCTGACTCTTTCATTTCTTCAAGTTCTGTTGTAGCCTTTCTTATGTTGTCTATCTCTTTTCTTTTCTTTTCTTTTTTTTTTTTTTGAGACAGAGTCTCACTCTCTTGCCTGGGCCAGAGTGCCGTGGCATCAGCCTAGCTCACAGCCACCTCAAACTCCTGGGCTCAAGCGATCCTCCTGCCTCAGGCTCCTGAGTAGCTGGGACTACAGGCATACGCCACTATGCCTGGCTAATTTTTTCTATTTTTAGTTGTTTTGCTAATTTCTTTCTATTTTTAGTAGAGATGGGGTCTCGCTCTTGCTCAGGCTGGTCTCAAACTGCTGAGCTCAAGCAATCCTCCCACCTCAGCCTCCCAGAGTGTTGGGATTACAGGCATGAGCCACTGTGCCTGGCCTGTTGTCTATCTCTTAAGCGACTTTCATTTTTTTCATTGATGTCCTGAAATATTTTTTTAGCTTCTTTGTATTGGCTTTCAACTTTCTCAATTCCATTTATCTTCTTTGCCATCTATATTTTGAATTCCATTTTTGACAATTTCCTTTTGCTTGGGATCTGTTGCTGTAGGTCTGTCTATTGTGATCCTTTGGTTGTGTTGAATTAGCTTGTTTTTTTATATTGCCAGAGTTCTTCTGCTGGATTCTTCTCAGCTCAGGGCAGATAGATTTGCAGTGCTCCTGTTCTTTGTCGGGAACTCTCCTACTTAGGTGGCGCTTTTGTTTCTTTTCTTGGAAGACTGATCCGGTAGGAGAGGGGTGGATGCACTGTGATCTTATAATGTAGCTGTTACACATTGTCTTGTTCCCCTGTGGTTGTCACAGTCAACACCAGTGCTGGATGATCTCCGTGTGGAGTGGTTGGTTTCCAGGCTGCTGTTGGAAGCTGGGGCAGGAGGCTGGGTGAGTCCCTATCCATGGAGGCAGGTGTTGTGGAAGATTGCTCTGCCTGGACTGCCCCCCCCCGCCCCCCATAGCGGTGGTGGCTGCTTGGCAAGGCTATCTGGGCAATAGCCACAAGTGTCAGAGCTGTGGGCGTTCAGTCCATCAGGTCTAGATGTAATGGCGGTATGTGGCAGGGGGAGTGGTTAGTGGCCGGAGGTCTGTGGTGGAGAGCTAGACTGCAGGCATGGCATTGGCAGTGTGGCTGGGTGTGGCCCACTAGCTGGCATGTGGAGCTGGGAGACATGGTCAGCCACTGGCGTGCAGGTCCGTCTTCAGGGTCGTGGGCCTCCACGTGGCATGTGAGTTCACAGGGACGTGGGCCTCAGTGTGGTAGTGCATGGGGTCAGTGGGTGGGGCCACCTGGGCTGGGCTGCTGGGTGGCTGGGGCTCTCTCCTCACCCAGGTCCCACTAGGGCTGCTACTATGGAACGTCTCCAGTGGCGTGGCGCCCACTCCATTCAAACTCCCTGATGGAGCAGTGGCCTTGGCTCCCATTTACAGGCTTGGGAGATCACCTGCTCTCCCTGCCCAGCAAGGGGCTATGTGGGGACAGTTGCAGTGAAGCCAATCCCGGTGTAGACCGAGAGCTCTGGGCCTGAGAGCTTAGCGTGGCGTCAGGGTGGCAACCCAGGAACAGAGGCCAGCAAGTCCCTGCTGAGCCTGCTCTCCAATGGAACTCTACTATATAGCCTCCAAGTAGTTCCCTGATCAGCAGGGTGGCCTGCGGTGTTGGGGGGACCCCCCCACAGCTCGAGTCATAGTGTCCACATGGAGAGCTTTGGGCCCTGGGGTTCTCTCCTTTATCCCTTTACCACACGAAGGGGTCTCCCCCAGGTAACTTCCAGTCTTGGTGAATGGATCGCCCCGTCCTGTCTCCTTTATTCTGAGTATCTCATGTCTCCTCTCTGATGATTCACTGTGCTCTCTCCAAGAGGGTCTATCCATAGATGGGCATCTACTTGCAACTTTGATCCTCTCCTTGACAAGCTGCATGTGGGGGCTGCTTCTAGTCTGCCGTCTTGGCCTCTCCCCTGGTGTAAGAATTGATGTGTTAAAAGGATCACTGAGATAGGAAATTTCTTTTTTTACTTTTTCCTTTTTTTTTTTTTTTTTTTTTACTATGCTTCTAGGCATAATTATATAAGATAGCCAAATGATAAAAAGTCCAGAACTGCTCCTGATACTCGTTTTAGAATGAATGATTGCTTTAATATAATACAAGAGATGACTAAAGAAATTAAGAACATTGATGGATAGAGACTTAAGATAAAAGAATTAATGTTTTAAACTTTACTGATATACAAATATTATTAATACTTTTTTTATTTAGTATTTCACTGCAGTTGCTATAGATTATCTGCATTAGTATAAAAATTAGTTTTTATTTTATAGGTGCCATGTTGATGTAATGTTAAAATTTTTTTTTTTTCAAATGTGAGTATCTTTGACCTTAAAGCCAGCAACTTCAGATTCTTATGGGCAACAAGCCACTATTAGGAAAATGTATGAAATATATTTTCATTTAAATAACATATGAGCCTTAATTTCATTTCATTTTTCATATTTTGCCATCAAAATTTCAATAATCACCTCAGAATCTTACTTTGGAAGTTGTTTGTAACATTTTATTTGTAAGAAAAGTTAATTAGTAGAAAATATGTAATAATTATTTTATCTCCATACATTTATACATCTTTTTTTAATGTAGGTCGTACTCTTTCAGATGTCAGCCATATTTCCAACATAAATGCGAGTTGCATAAATGAATCAGTATGTACTTCCATTAATAGCAAATTGGAGGCTACACTCGAAAATCTAGAAAATCTCGATGTCAGTTCATTTCAAGCACCTGAAGATTTATTAGATGGTTGTCGGGTACGTCTTTATTATGTAATAAATGCAGTAAGTGATAATATACGTTAGCACTCCCCAGCCTGACTTTGAAGACCCTTCAGAGTTGGGCCCTTTCCTTATCTGTGTAAATCCTCCACTTTAGCTAAACAGATGCACTCACTAGACCATGTCTATCCTTTGGCTGTGAACATCCCTTTGCCTGGGATGTACCTTCATCTTTTATCCTTCAGACTTCATCTTCTCTGAACCTTCCCAACAACATTAATTCCATCTACTATATTTTGAGAGTCTTAGTTTCTGAACCACTTACTGGATTTTTATTTATAAGTGTCATTTGTTAAGTGTTTATAAGGTATTTGACACTGTGCTAATAATTTTTTTTTTTTTTTTTTGAGACAGAGTCTGACTGTATTGCCCGGGCTAGAGTGCCGTGGCAGTCAGCCTAGCTCACAGCAACCTCAAACTCCTGAGCTCAGGCGATCCTCCTGTCTCAGCCTCCCGAGTAGCTGTAACTACAGGCATGCACCACCATGCCTGGCTAATGTTTTTCTATATCTATTTTTAGTTGTCCAGCTAATTTCTTTCTATTTTTTTAGTAGAGATGGGGTCTCGCTCTTGCTCAGGGCTGGTCTCAAACTCCTGAGCTCAAGCAATCCGCCCGCCTTGGCCTCCCAAAGTGCTAGGATTACAGGTGTAAGCCATCACACCCGGCCTGTGCTAATTATTTTTATATGTTATGTTATATATAATCTCATTAAATTCCCACAAATAATTCTAAAATGGATATTATCTTGAGGCTAAGACTTAGAGGATTAAAATTGTTTTTCAGCGTCACACAGACAGACATTAAGTGGCTAGGCATTCACTGCAAAGTCTGTATTCCTAACCATTAGTGCCACAGCTTTGTTTGGTATCTCTTGGGTTACTTAATTTTTTAGTATATTAATAACTATCGCGTATGTTTTTTGATGGAAACATCATATGCTGTACTTTTTCAGATCTCATAGATGTGAATATGTAATATACTCCTATTTGTAGAATGACTAGGCTATGCAGTAATTCTCAGAGAGTAGCAAAAATTTAATTCTATTTTATTGTTAACAAGGGAAATTGGGCGAATTACCTTAACATTCTATACGTCTCCCATCCAAGTACTAAGCAGGCCCGACCCTGCTTAGCTTCAGAGATCAGACAAGATTGAGTGCATTTGGGGTGGTAGACGACATTCTATACTTCTAAAACTTAACCAACTTACTGGTAGAACAGAAAGTGTTTTGCATAATCTTTATGCTAGACTATACCAATTCTACATATGACTTAATTACTTTTTACTTGCGGGATGTATATGATTCCTCTTTTTTGTTAAAATAGATTCTAGTAGTGGAGGTGATTTAGCTTGAGCTATAAATGCAGTTTGGAATAGATTTGTCATTCTTAAATTTTTTAAAAGACAACTTATCTAAAATAGAGGTGGAAAAGATTTTTGACTAAAAGTCAAAAGATATTGACTAAATTGGTTTAAATATATACATTCTGATAGTTAAAAATAAATTGAAATAAATTATTGCACACGTTATCCTCAAAGCATCATACTTAGTTCTTTGACTTATATTTTTTGCTTGATTAATGCTGTGAAAAGATACCTCAATTTATAGGTAAGAAAAATGGCTTAAAGAGCTGAAGCAACTTGCCTATGGTCATGTGGTTAATCATTGGCAGCTGAAAACCAAGATTTAAACCCAGGTCTTTAAAATTCAGACAGTTAACTATAGTTTCTTTTTATAATTACTTTAAGATGTACAAGTAGTAAGGCCATCAAAATTTAAGAAGTACCTGCATTTTATTTTTATTTTATTATTGTTTTTTTCCCCATCAATAGAGAGACCCAGAGTTACCTGCATTTTAGAAATTGCTATGCACTGATATTCAGAAGATGTTGGATTCTGGCTTCTATTTCATTTATAGCCTCAAAATATTTATCAAATATCCATTGTGGAAGATAATGCTGTGTATGGGATTGTAAAGAAGTGATTTATAAAAATAGAAGTTTCAGAATTGTTGAAAATTCAGAAGTTTCAGAATACATTTTTTCGTATGTCTTAAAATGTACACAAGTTGTCTTATTTACACACAGTGGACTTAGATATATGTTTTTAATAAATTTGTTTCTGTTGAGAGAAATAAAGTATCTTAAATACGTTAATCTAAAGTAATTGTTTTCTTCCTTTGCAGATATATCTTTGTGGTTTTAGTGGCAGAAAGCTTGACAAACTGAGAAGGCTTATTAACAGTGGAGGTGGAGTTCGTTTTAATCAGCTTAATGAAGACGTAACTCATGTTATAGTGGGAGATTATGATGATGAATTGAAGCAGTTTTGGAGTAAATCAGCCCACAGGTTTTGTCAGTTTTTAGTTCAAAGCAATTTCTACTACTGATTTTTCTTAAAATTCCATATCCATGCAAGTATGGGAACCACATGGCAAGTGGGATGATGGTCTTTATGGCTTAAACTAATACATATGTGTTATTTTTGTAGGCCTCATGTAGTGGGAGCAAAGTGGTTACTGGAGTGTTTCACTAAAGGTTATATGCTTCCTGAAGAACCATATATCCATGCCAATTACCAGCCAGTGGAAATTCCAGTTTCAGGTCAACCTGAAAGTAAAGCAGCGGTTTTAAAGAAGAAGAACGGCAGCTTCTCTAATGAAAAGCATGAGCAAGCTGATGAGGAACTGCTCTCTCAATATGTCAATAATAGCTCCACAGTAGGTAAGAAATACTTGGTCAG
The DNA here is from genome assembly GCF_041146395.1 of Eulemur rufifrons. Classification (NCBI taxonomy): domain Eukaryota; kingdom Metazoa; phylum Chordata; class Mammalia; order Primates; family Lemuridae; genus Eulemur; species Eulemur rufifrons. The sequence goes on from NC_090989.1 coordinate 122,024,404, forward strand.
TATTTGCAGTTAGTAAGAAATATTTTAGTAGCCTAATACATATGTTTGATTTCTGCCAAGTTTTCTAGATTTTAAGTTAAACTAACCTTTTTCTTTCCTTAAAATTTTGCTTTTAACCTTTTTCGGAGCAGGCAAGGCCCATAGGGCCCTGAACCCTTTGACCCCCTCTCCTCAGCTCACCAGCTCCATTTTGATCTGTTACTTACACAGGCATTGCTTGGTTTGTGTCTGAGTCTGTAATGACATGAGCTTTTAATTTAAACCTTTGACAGATACCACTTGCTGGATTATTGTGGTCTCTAATGCATACAGCACTGCACTGGGGACTGTCGCCTCAGTATGTAGTGTTACCAGTGTGGTAGGGTAAATTGCCAGGGAAGAGTTACAAATACTATTTCTTATTTTAAAAAATACATTACGAAATATTTAGTATATCCAAAAAGATATAAAGAACACTGTGATGTGTAACAGTGCACTACTATCTAGCTATAAAAAATAGAACATTACCACTGTGCCAAAAGCCTCCTGTGAGTCTCTCTCCATTTTCTTTATAGTTTATATCATATGTATATGTCTATAAACAATATATACATTATTATATTTTACATTACATAAATGATAATGTGGTATGTATTTTTTGCTACCGTCTGCTCCCAACATGAAAGATACTCTTTTAATCCAAGTAACTAGTTATAAATATACCACATGGCTATGTGAATTTGCCATGGTTTATCCTTTTTCTCATGAATGGACATTTTTCTTAGGTCCCTCTTTTGCCATTACAAACGGTACTGCTGAGATTATTCTTACGGATGTCTCCTTGTATGCATGAGCAAGAAGTGCATTAACCCAAGAATGGCATTGTTGATTCATGGGATACGTACATCTTCAACTTTCTTACATAATGCGGATTGCTTTCTGAAGTGTTTGGCCTAGTTTACCAATTTACACTCAAAAACCAGTGAATAAGGGTTCCTATTGTTTCACATTCTTCCAACATATGGCATTGTAAGACTTGAAATATTTGCCATTCTGATGTATGTAAAGTAGGATCTCATTGTGGTTTTAATTTCATATCAAGATTACTATTAATTAATAAAATGGAGCATCTTTTTGAGCACTTTTTGCCCATAATATTTTAAGGTATCTTTTAAGCATTTGAATTTTTCAGTCTATTCATTTGAGGTTTGTACTTTTCTAATTTATGTAAGAAGTTTCCCTGCTCTAAGGTCAAAGAATTATTCTATATATTATTTTAGAAGTCTTAAACTTTTGCTTTTTCACATTTGTATCTTCAGTCCATATTGATTTTGGTATATTTGACATGAAGTGTTCTAATTTTATTTTTATCCATGCAGATAATCAGTTGTTTTCAACACTTTTTATTGAATAGCACATCATTTCTCCACTAATTTGAGCTACCACCACTTTCATATGTTAAGTATCTATTATGCGGAAATCTGTGTCTAGACTTTCTGTTCTGTTCCATGGAGATACTATACTGATAAACTGTCTTATAATTACTTTGTAATATGTTATTATTGTCTGGGATGAAAAGACCCTCCAATTTTCTTTACCAAAGTGTCTTAACTATTCTTGGCTGTTTGCTTTCATAGAATTTTTTTTTTAATTAGTTTGCCTGTTTCCACAAAACCAATCTGGGAATTTGGTTGAAATTGTATTAAATTTATAATTTGGAGGAGAATTGACATCTTCATAATAAAAAAACTTCCTATCCATGAATATAGAATATTACCATATAATTTTATCTTTTCTGATATCTTTCAATAAAGTGTAATAGCTATATTCATAAGATGTTAGAATGCCATATTAGATTTACTCCTAATTTCTTATTGTCTATCTATATTATGTTTATTTGTTCTTTTTGACATTTTAACTCATATCTTTTAAAATTACATGTTTTAACTGCTGGTATAGAAGAATAAATTGATATTTTGAACATTGAAAGAGTTCTATAATTTTAGCTCTTAGGTTTAGGGCTTCGAATTTTATTAAGTACTTGTCCTGTGCTTGTTGGAATGATCACATGGTTTTTCTCCTTTAATGTGTTAAAATTTTATTAATAGATTTCATATTGTGAAATCAACTTTAAATTCTGCTAGATATATTAATCTTTTATACCTTACTGTATTTAGTTTACTAATAATTTATTTAAAATTTTATCTATTCTATGTGAGGTTGGCCTATAATTTTCCTTTTCATGTTGTCTTTGTTGGATTTTATTTTTTATAAAATGGATTGGTGAGTTTTTCCCTCTTTTTTAATCTCAGAAAGAGTTTGTCTAAGCTTGGAGTTCTCTGATACTTCAATGTCTAGTGAAAATGACCTGTCAAATTAATTGGTGATAGTGTTTCTTTGTGGGGAGATTTTGTAATACTGATTTATTTAATGAATGTGTGACTCCTTAATTGTTCTGTTTCTTCTTTTGTCACCTTTGCTTAGCTATGTTTTCTAAGAAATTTAAAGACCAATTTTTATTAGTCTTTTTTTTTTTTTTTTTTTTTGAGACAGAGTCTCACTCTGTTGCCCAGGCTAGAGTGAGTGCCGTGGCATCAGCCTAGCTCACAGCAACCTCAAACTCCTGAGCTCAAGGGATCCTCCTGTCTTAGCCTCCCGAGTAGCAGGGACTACAGGCATGCACCACCATGCCCGGCTAATTTTTTCTATATATATTTTTAGCTGTCCATATAATTTCTTTCTATTTTTAGTAGAGATGGGGTCTCGCTCTTGCTCAGGCTGGTCTCGAACTCCTGAGCTCAAACGATCCGCCCACCTCGGCCTCCCAGAGTGCTAGGATTACAGGTGTGAGCCACCGCGCCCGGCCTTTATTAGTCTTTTTAACAAAGGAACTTTTGATTTTTTTGTTTTTATTTCATTTTTTCTTCCTTATTTCTCCTCTAACTTCTTAAAGTTGGATGATTCATTTAATTTATTCTTCCTTTTTACCTATGTATTTATTGCTATAAATTTCCCTAAAACTACTAATTTAACTAGTTGCATTTCACCAGATCTTAAATACAGCATTTTTGTAATTGTTCAATTCTAAATATTTCCTAATTTTATCATATCTTCTTTGACCTATGATGTGTTTAGAAGGTGGCTTTCATAAATATTCTGTGCCTCAGAAACATGTTTTCTCTGATTGTTTGGAAGCTTTTATATATGTACATGGTATCAAATTTTGTCTGCTATGTATTAATGAGATAGTTAAACTCATTAACTATCTCATTAGTTAAACTCCTCTGCTGTAATGGTAGCTTTGTCAGTTTCTTCATTTAGTTCTGTCAAATTTGGTTTTATATATATATGTTTTGAATTTTTATTTACATGTTGATCTTTATTTCCCTAATGAATTTTTTTACATAACATCTACTTTGATATTAATATAGCTGTTCCTGCTTCATTTGGGTCTGTATTTATATTCTTAAATACACTTACATCCAGTATATCTTTTTTTATCCTTTATATTATACTTTCAACCCTTTTTTCTTTCTTTTTTTTTTTCTTCCTTTTTTCTTTTTCTAGTCAAGTGCAGTAGTGAGAAGGAGGGGAAAGAGTAGAACAAGGAGTTCAGTCTGTAACTGACTGAACAATCAGGTGAGGTAACTCACTGCCTTCGGACCAGCCCTTTCAACCCTTTTGTCTTCTTATGTTTTAGCATGTAGTTAGGTTTTGTTTTATTTATGCAGTCTGACTAACTTTTTCTTTTAACTGCAAATTTGTTCAATTTACATTGATTGTTATTTCTGATATATATTTGGATTATTTTCTACTATCTCGTTTTATGCTTTCTGTTTGTCCCATTTTTCTGTTTCCTTGTTTTTCAGCATTTTTGCCTTTTGAATGGATTGAGGGTGCTCCCTCCCATCCTGAGTCTCACTCCCAACTTTGTATGATGTTTTTCCCTCTATTGATTTAAAGTTACATATTCTGTTTATATTTTTAGTGATTACCCTTGAAACTTTAATATGTACCATAACTTAAAATGTAAAGTTAATCAGAATTTTTATCTTCCTCTTGAATAATAAAAGAACCTGAAAACACTTATGTTTAATGATCACAACTAATTACCTCCCTCCATTCTTCAGCATAATCAGCTACAGTGATTTTGTTGTCTAGTGTTTTCATTGTCTTTTAATTTCACAGTTAGGAATTATCATTATTGTTTTATATGGTTAATATTTTTTTATTTACTAACATGTTCAACTATTTATTTGCTCCTCATTGTTTTTGCATCTGAGACCTCCTTCTGGAATCATTTTCTTTTCTTCTTGAAATCATATCCTTTAGAAATTCCTTTTCTGTTGACCTAATAATATCTTTATTTTGCCCTTGTCCTTAAAGCACTGTTCTGCCTGCTATACAGTTCTAGACAGTACCTTGTTTAAGCACTTTGGAGATACTATTTCATTGTCATCTGTTTCTGTGGCTAAGAAGTCACATGTCAATCTTATTGTCATTCCCTTATAGGTAATCTATCTTTTCTCTCTATCTTTAAGATCTTCCTTTTGTTTGTGTCCTAGAGTTTTACCTTTTATTTGTCCTGCTTTAGGATTCATTATGCTTTCTAAAACTGAGAATTAGTGGGATCTTTGCTTTTTCCTTTGATGGTACTAGAAATTTTTCATTTATTATCTCTTTGAATGTTGCTTCTCCCCCATTCTCTATGTTCGTTTAACTCCCATTTGCTCTGTTTATGGGTTACTTAATCTATCCTTCTTATTTTCCATCTTTTTGTCTGTAATTTATTGTATGTAATTTCTTCAGATTTTTCCCCAGATCACTAATTTTCTCCTTCGCTATTTCCTAATCTGTTTAACCCATCCATTGAATTTTCGGTTTTAGTAATTAATTTTTCTATTCCTAGAAGTTTTAGTTCTTTTAATAGTTTATATTATATTCGTGGTTTTTGTTCTTTATTTCTTGAAACACATTAAACCTATTGCAACATCTGAATTGGTGGGAGTGTTAATTTTGTCAATTATTGTTTATGGTGCCTAGTTTTCCCATGTGTTTTGTGGTTTTTATTGTGAACTTGTACTTATTAGGACTCTAGGAATTCTAAGAAACCTGGGGTAAGGGTTTGTTCCTCCAGAAAAGGTTCATGTATAGGTCTGCCAGGTGCCTAGGAGTTTACCAATTCAGTACACCTCTAAGTTTTTTGGCTGGAGGTTTCTTAGACCATCGGGCTAGTGTGAATTTGTACCCTAATTTACTTGGAGAACCAGCCTATGGTGACAAATTCTTAGGAGAGATGTTTTTCTCCTTGAACCAAAGCCAAGTGTACTTGTCATCTCCCTTTGCAGGGTGGATTTGTTGTTGTTTGTTGATTGGTTTTGTTCTATTTACTAAAAGTATTTCCCTTCAAGTGTTCTGGGTTTGTGTCCTCAGGGTACACTCTGCTCCACCAAAAGCTTGGTTCTTGTCCCTGGCATGATACCCTTAAATTCCAAGACAAGTCCAGTTGTTGTCTTAGTTGTATAGGTTACAAATAGTTGGGCTAGCCATCAGCCCTATTAACCACATAATGGTCTGGATTCATGCTACTATTTCATTTTTAGCCCTTGAGGATTTCCTTTGTTTTATTTTGAATTTTGCTATGCGTTTATAAGGACACCTTTAATATTTTATTCTATAATTCGGGGTGCTTTTTAGTGAACTCTCATAAAACCCTTTCAAATATATAGCCTATCATATTTCTAGAAAGACAATTCCTAACATTCCTTTTTTATGCACACTATTTCTGTTTGTTTTGTATTGCAAAATTGACTTTTATCAAACCATTTTTTTTATGCCTTAGTATTGCATCCCATCAGAACATCATCCCAATTTGCTAGGATGCTCTGGTATAAAGAAGCCACAAATTGACTGAAAGCAATTTTATAGATACACTGTCCTTCAGCAAGGGTGCTTGGTAGAGGGCAGGTGATTAGTCTGAAATCTACATTTGTAAGGCAGCTAGTGGTTAACTGACCTTATCAGGATTAAGTGACAGTAAATCTCAGTGGATCCCCAGGCACCTTAGAAAGGATATAATAAAGTATTTTACAATTAATTCTTTTTTTTTGTCCCTTAAGAGGCAGGGTCTTGCTCTGTCATCCAGGGTGGACTGCAGTGACGCAATCATAGTTCATTGCAGCCTCAAACCCTGGCCGCAAGTGATCCTCCTGCTTCAGCCTCTCAAAGTACTGAGATTACAGGCGTGAGCCACTGAGCCTGGCCACAATTAATTCTTAAAGCAAAATTGCTTTTGATTTAAAAGAGATTTTTCAATAATAGGTTTACCAAGTAGTGTCTGTTGGACTTCTGAGTGAGATCTGTTTGAAAAAGGTATTGTACTACTAAAATGAATGGAAAGAACTGCTATAGAACATGTTAATTTATTATGAGTATCTTAATAACTTCAGAGTTTTACTTATAGTTTCTAAAAACTAAGTACTGGCTGGGCGTGGTGGCTCATGGCTATAATCCTAGCACTTTGGGAAACCAAGGCAGGAAGACTGCTTGAGCCCAGGAGTTCGAGACCAGCCTGAGCAACATAACAAGACCCTATCTCTACAAAAAAATTTTTTTAAAATTTTTAGGCATGGTGACATATACCTGTAGTCCCAGCTCCTCAGGAAGCTGAGATGGGAGGAGTTCAAGGCTGCAAGTGAGCTATGATTGTTCTGCACGCTAGCCTGCGTGAGAGAGGGAGACCTTATCTCAAATAAAGAGAACTTAGTATTTCTAGTTTGTTTTTATAGTAGTAATCTAAAATTCTACTGGGTTTCTTCTTTTCATCTCACCAGCAATATACAGACATCAAACAAAGTTATTTTTTTCTCCTAGATATGACTGCGAAATAATTGTAATTATAAAAAGTGTTTTTAACCTTTAAAACAAACTGTTTACATTTTAACAAACTTCTGAAAAACAAACTTTCCAGAATGTTTTATAGTATCATGTCACCTTTATTTCCATGTAAACTTACTCATTCTCATGAGTATTTCTATAAATGGTAAATATACTATTATCCCTTATTCCTTATAGCTAAAACTGAGGGTTAAAGAGGTTGTAAAAGTAGAACCCAACTCTCTTGTCTTCCTAATAAGTAAATGCAACTATGCTTCCTCAGAATGTCAATAAGAGCAATTTAAATACTTAAATTGAGTAGGAGTCCTAAGTTTCTGATATATATTGGAGTAATTTATTTAAAAATGAAAATGCTAATGTCTTGGACATGAGGATAGAAGAAGGTGGCATTATAACAGTGTTTTGAACTCTGGAGTCAGACTTTGGTTCATATCTCATTTCTTCCACTTAATAATATAACTTTAGGCAAGTTACATAACCTCTATAAGCCTGATATTCCCTTTGAAGAAAAAGGATATACTGATACTGTCAACCTCATAGTTTTCCTGATGTGAGCATTACATACATGTAAAGCAGTTAGGCATGGTGCCCATATGAGTGACTGAATGAATCCTTAAACAGCTGCCAGCCTTGTTGGGATTCCATAAAGTAAGGCAAACTTTTTCTCCAAAAGGGTTGACAGTAAATATTTTAGGATTTTGCTGATCATATCCTGCCTCTGTCACGTATACTATTTTGTTTTGTTTTGGCAACTATTTAAAAATGTAGAAATCATTCTTAATTCTCAAACTGTACAAAAACAGGCTGTGGGTCCAATTTGGCCCCTAGGCTATAGTTCGCCAACTCTTGGCACAAAGTGTCACCTTCCGACACAGCACCACTAGAGTTTTCAAAAACACACCATTTTTATTTCTTGAACTTTTAGCCTTAATATAAGTGTTTATTGCATATTAGTGACTGAATGTTTTAGTTAATGACATTTTTACGTAGCTATGTTTTTTTCTTTTACTGCGCATCTGTCAGCCAACTTTATCCTAAAATAAAATCGTTGAGACCATTTGCTTTGGGTCCTTGATCAGTTGTTGTCTTAAGAAATCTGCATAGATGCTTAGTAGCTCCAATTTTGATATGATACATTTTAGGAATTTTAAAGATAGAAGTAATTATGATTCTCTTAGCACATTTATAGTTATTTCCACGTTAAGGGCTTGACATTTATACCACTTGGGCCTGTTGATTCTGTTTCTCCCTTAATGATTTTTTTCTCAATTCTATAGTGAATTATCTAAACCAGTTTTGGACTAAGTCCTGCTGAAGCTTCATAATTTTCAACTAATTCAGGTTTGTAGTATACTAGAAATACTTAGAACTAACATGATTGCTGTTGTCCTCCCTAATGGAGGAAGTGTGATCAAAATTCCCAGAATCCATGTCACATTAATATCCTTGGCAGGAAATAAACTTTATAAGATAAACTGTTAGAAAACATTTCTTTTTCTCTTTCAGTTGAAGCTAAGAAGTCTGAAGTTGGGCCCTTTAATGATTCTACTCATGTTGAGACCTTTAATGATTCTACTTACATTTTGCAAGAAGAAAACCGGTCTTCCATCAGTCATTGTCTCCCTGATGCATCTACAATTACCGAAGAGGGCTTATTTAGCCAAAAGAGTTTCCTTGTTTTGGGTTTTAGTAATGAACATGAATCTGCTATTGCAAGCATCATAAAAGAAAATGCTGGAAAAATTATATCCTTTCCGAGCAGAACTGTTGCTGATTATGCTGTGGTTCCCCTGCTGGGGTGTGAAGTAGAAGCAACCGTGGGAGAAGTCGTCACAAATACATGGCTGGTATGAAAACACTATCGCAGTTGAGATACAGTATTGAAGGATATCTCAGTGCAGCGGGGTTAATGTTTATTTCTTAGGCAGTTCAACTTAGGTGAAATATTGTTTGGATTTGAGCACTGTCTCGATTTTGCTTTTAGCAAGGGAATAAATACAAAAATGTAGAAGCTACTTTGGCTTGTTCCTGGTGGGGTAGAGGTTACTATTAATATTTCCCGGGGGCCACAGTAGCAACATTCCTTCTTAAGAGTTTACTCCAGGTCATCTCATACTATTTGTCTTTCCTATTTTCTCACAACCAAAGCATGACATGTGGTTTTGTATATCCCACCTTGTTAACTCATCACTGATAACTTCACTATTGATTTTTATTTTACTTATTTATTCATTTATTTTGAGACAGAGTCTCACTCTGTTGCCCAGGCTAGAGTGCCGTGGCGTCAGCCTAACTCACAGCAACCTCAGACTCCTGGGCTCAGGCTATCCTCCTGATTGAGCCTCCCCAGTACCTGGGACTACAAGCATGTGCCACCATGTCTGGCTAATTTTTTCTGTTTTTAATAGAGACAAGGTCTTGCTCTTGCTCAGGCTGGTCTCAAACTCCTGACCTCAAACGATTCTCCCACTTCAGCCTCCCAGAGTGCTGGGATTACAGGCATGAGTCACCATGCCCAGTCCTACTATTGATTTTTTTTTTTTAACTTTCCAATAATGGAGAAAAAAAAATTATAAACTAATAAATTGGAAAAAATGAAATTTAAAGCAATATTCAGTAACTCCAGTGATAAATATTACTGATTTTTAATGTCCTAATGTGATGAATTGGTGTATATATGTTTCTTTAAATATTGTAATTTGAAATGTATTGAGAATGAGCATATGTAAGTTTGTATTAAAGTAAAATTTCTTTTCATCAAAACTAAAATTACTGCTCCTATAACTGAACCATTGTTAACCCCTGGTTGCTTATTTCAGGTTGGCTTTATTGTTTCTCTTATTTTTAAAAGGTTACTTGTATAGACTATCAGACTTTAATGGATCCAAAGTCGAATCCTCTCTTTACACCAGTCCCAGTGATGACAGGAATGACTCCTTTAGAAGACTGTGTTATTTCCTTCAGCCAGTGTGCTGGAGCAGAAAAAGATTCTTTGATATTCTTAGCAAAGAGCCTTGGAGCAAGGTATGTAGTATTTTCAGTGCATCTGCTATTGTGGTATACCTTTTTATATATTTGTTTTGACTTACTGGAGAGCACTCAGATTACAATTTGCTTGCCATGTCTTTATTATATTTATGGCTGGTGTGTAGGGTATCTTTATGAAGGCTCAAGGTGGCAGAGGGGAAGATGCTACCATCTATGCCTGGAAAACTGTGGGCATTAATGCTTTATTGGATTAGCCACCAGGAAAGGGAATATTTAATGCTGATACCTGGGCCATTACTGAATAAGTGCTTGTCTAAAAATTATATTCTTCCATGTGCCATATGGATGATTTATTCTTTCTTAGTATAATTTCTCTGGTTTTGGGCCAGAAATACAAATGTTAAGTGAGAGCAATGAACACTTTGATAGAAAGAAAATGGATTTAAAAGTTACTTCCAAAATCCATATTGACCCAACCTCTAATTGAACATTAGATGGTGGCTGTTTCAAAAAGAAGCAGAACCTTATTATGTCAATAAATGTAAATGAACTAAACTTTTATATTAAAGGTAAAATACTTTTAGGTTAGATCATAAAGCAAAACATGACTATGCTTTTGAACAAGAGACACACCTAAAACAAAGTGATTCAGAATATTTGGAAGAAACAAAAAGGATGGGCAAAATTTGTTAAGTAAATGCAAACAGAGAGAAAAAGTGTTGCAATTTTAGTGTCAGACAAGTTTGAATTCAAATAAAAAGGCATTAAACACAGCCTGGGCAATGTGAGACCTCATCTCTACAAAACAATTTTTTTTTAATTAGCTGGGCATGGTGGCACATGCCAGTAGTCCCAGCTACTCAGGAGGCTAAGGTGGGGGGATCACTTGAGCCCAGGAGTTTGAGGCTGCAGCGAGCTATGATTGCACCACTGCACTCCAGCCTCGGTGACAGAGCAAGACACCATCTCGAAAGAAAATAAATCTTGTTAAAAAGCATTAAACAAGAAAAAGAAGAGTACTGCAAATAAAGAGTGCTATTCACACTGAAAATAAAATATGTATGTACCAAATAGAGCATCATTATCATTTATAGAGCAAAAACAACAGGAGATATAAGGAAGAATCAACAGAAGCATATTACTTGTAGGAGACTTCTTATCTTTTACTCCATGACAGGTCAGATTCACAGAAAACAAGGAAGGGTATAGACTTAAACACATTATTAATTAGATATCTACCCTGAAACAGTGAACATACCTTTTCAAGTGACCCTCATAAACATTGCCTGTGAGAAACATTGGCCACAAAGAAAATCTCAGTAATTTCTTTAATGTGGAAAGAGTGTAGACCATATTCTCTCATCACAGTGCAAAAAAACTAGAAATGAATAGCAAAAATAGAAAATGAAAAGACCCTATCAATTGGAAATTTAAAAACTGTTTTTAATAACTCTTGGTTCAAAGAGGAAATCAAAACCATTTATAAGCTTAGAAGTAGCTATCAACCCAATAATAACAAGCAACTCATGTCCAGATTATAATCTTAAAATACCAAAATACCATTTGCTGCTAAAAGAAACTAAAGCTTGATGAAATGGTTACTTCCAGATCTGGGGGAGAAACTGTACTGGTAAGTAAAGACTACTAAGGAGGATTGTGTCAAACGTATCTCCACTGGCCCTAAACAGGAAAATTTTAAGTATCAGTAACTGCAGTGTATCTAAACACATCAAATATTGCTTAACTCATGACTTCATAATGATGCCAAACAAACTAAGGTAATTGGTCACCTTTGCAAGGTGCTGGGGAACCAACCCATTATTTTGAAAGCTGGCAAAGGGAAAAGATGAGGTTCTTACCTTGCATTTCCTATACAGTCTGCATCAGGATAACATGACAGTGGATGAGGCAAAGTTTTCCGCTATAGAGGTATTCCAAGACATAAGAAATGATAGGATTGTAACTCCTAATGAGTGAAAAAATCTAGGCATTGTACATCAATAGTTAATCACACAGTAAAGAGACAACAAGGCATTATATGCCTCCTAATGAAGGATACACCACCACCCTGAAGTAGTCTTGCCGAAAAAATTAAACCTCAATCTGATAGTGCTTCTCAATCCAAATACCAATTGGTAGGAAATACAGAGAGGAGAGTAAATGGTAAACTATAACATAGTAATATAATCAGCAAAATTCAGACTTTGGTACAACTCTATGGTATAAATGATCCAGTGTCTTAAGTAAATGCATATTAAGGATGTGGAAAAAGAAAGGGGAACCTATAAGCTAAAAGACATAAACAGAAAACTAAACGTAATCTTTAAGGATGTGTTGTGTGATTAAAGAAGGGTAAAGAGTTGATTACCATAAATGTCCAACTAGTGGCCACTATTAAGAGGGGAAGGAAGAGGAGTTGTAGGGCATGTTGGAGAGGTTCTGAGATGGCCAGCAAGATTCTGTACTCTGACATGGGTGGTAGATACAAGGGTCCTCACCTTATAGTAATTCATTAAGCTGTATATTTCCTTTTTTGCTGTGTTCTGTATTTGAATTATATTAAACAGTAAAAAGGTTTTGTTTTTTTTTAAACTGTAATTGTGGAAAATAACAACAGAAATGGCAACAGACTCCATTGGATACAACGAAAGCAATGCTCAGAAAAATTCAGTAAAGTGGCTATGCAGAAAAATAATATTTGGAAATCAATGACCTTCATATATACAAATAGCTAATTAAAAGAGCTAATGGAAGCAAAGGCAAGTTCAGCATGAAACTTGGAGGACTTACAGAAAACTTGTAAAATGCTGTCGAAGGGAACAAAATATTTAACAAGATTTGAACAGTAGGAAGGATCTGCATATTCTTAGAAAAGAAGACTAGTAATCATAAAGAAGTTTCTGTCATCCCCTTTGTTAATGTATAAATTTAACATGATTCAAATGAAAATACCAACAAAATTTTTTTAGGGAGGGCACTAAGCAAATTTATTCTAAAATTCATATGAAAATATTAGCAAGCAGGAAAGTCATGAAAATTCTGAAATAAGATAATTGGGATTAGCCCTAACAGTTATTAAAATATATTTTGTGAAACCTCACTAAATAACAGTGTGGTTATATGTAGCAGAAAATTTAATGAATGAACAGCAAGTCTAGTAGTAGACTCAAATACAAACAGGAATTTAGTTTATCATAAAAGTGACATTTCAAGTTGTTGAGAAACAGATGGCATATTTGATAAATAGGATTTGATAAAATTGGAGCCTTATCTCAAACCCCTAAGTACCAAATGAATCAGTAGGTTAAATGTAAAAAGTGAAACTAAGAAAGTGCTAAGAGAGACATAGGAAATTTAAAAAGCCTTAATAATCAGGAACTAGAACATAAAACCCAGATGTCATAGAAGAAAATGCTGAATTCTGTTTATATCTCAAGTAGTAGACTTCTTTTTCTACCCCGTATTCTCTGTGTTTAGTATCCTGTGATCTTGAGTGAATCACTTAATTTCTCTGTGTTTTTTCTTACATCTGCAAAATATAATATTTCTCAAATATTGAGAGAATTGAATGAGATTATATGTGAAAATGCTTTGGCAAGTTGTAGTAGGTTAAAAAAATATATAATGTGTTATTTACACATTTTGCTCCTGTTATTGTTCTATGCCTCCTTTTGGAAGGAAAGGACAAGGTGGGTGGGTGATGACTAATTAAGGAGGTAATTTTTCTATTCTTTGAAAGTCTAATTTACTTTTTTTTTGTAAAAAGTTTATTATAGCAATACATTTTTATCCTAGAATAAGCATTTGTAAGGGAAGTAACTTAATTTAGGATAGAATAAATCAACTTTTAATCGGTGTGTATTTTCTTATGCTTACGTGAACTCTAACCACACTATTGTATTAGAAACTTTGTTCTAAGTTTGCTGGCTAATTGTATATATGACAATTTGCTTTTCTTTAAATATAAATTTCAGTGTTCAAGAATTCTTCGTTCGAAAAGCCAATGCAAAAAAAGGGATGTTTGCCAGTACACATCTTATATTGAAAGAGCCAGGTGGTTCTAAATATGAAGCTTCAAAGAAGTGGAATTTACCGGCAGTCACTATAGCTTGGCTGTTGGAGACTGCTAGAATGGGAAAGAAAGCAGATGAAAGCCATTTTCTGATTGAAAATTCACCTAAAGAAGGTTAATACTTTTATTTTGTTCTTTTATATATGTTTTTACAACTTGATGATTTGTGGGATATAAATGTACCAAAGCTGCTTTTTAGGAAAGGTCATTGATTTCTACTTTTCATGTTGGGTACAGTGAGCCACTGTTGGGCCTTTGTTATTGAGTGATCAAATAAATGTGTGTTCATAGCGCAAATGTTTAATTTGTATCTGTACTCTCAAGTGTAGGAAGTATCTGAAAAGCTAGTTAGATGTAAAAAAATGAAAGCTAGAAGATAATAATACCAGGAGCAATTTAGGGACTCAGTGTTTGAAGTCTAAAGATGAGAGCTTGGGTTGTATTTACTATTGGTTTCTTCTTTGGCTGACACTAACACACCATGTAATTATTGTGCTCTCTCTCCTCTCATCTTTGGGCTTTTGCATTTTTACTCTAGACCACCTGACACTTGTGCTGCTCTTCCTCCTTATCTTTCAGTTCTCAGCTAAGATGTCACTTTTCCTGGGAAGCCATCCTTGACTCACCAAGTATGACCTTTATCATGCCTAACATTTTGTTCCACCATAGCACCCTGTGTTATCCCTTTTATAGCTCTTATCCCAGTTTTATAATGCTGATTTACTTTTGTGTCTCCTTGCTAAACTATAAGTTCCAGAAAGGCAGGAAATGTGCATGTCTTATGAATTATGTATTTCCAATGTCTGACATTAGGCCTGGCATGGAGTAACCATCTAATAAGTCTTTTTCTTAAATGTTGGAAAAAGGTAGAAGGAGGGGTAAGAGAATATAGTAGTCTCTCTTGTAAGATGATGACATCCCTGGGCAAACTTCAGAGACAAATCAGCAGCTTGGAAATTACCTCTCAGAGCCATTACTTTTTTACCCAGACAGACTGGAAATTTTATGACAGAGACAAAAGTGACATTTAGGTCACTTTAACACATTAACTACCATGTGAGTTGTATTTAACTCACACTAGTTTTGAGCCTGGGGCCTCGTGAAGCATATATGTAAGTCACACATATCTTCACCTTGGGAGCTACATGAACTATTTTTCAAGTTGCATATAACTCACACAGAAAACGATAAAAAAATAACAAATTTTTCATTAAATTAGAAAGGATCATTTTGTTTTCAAAGTTTTTATTCTATTTTTGTAGAATAAAATGCCGTGGCCCCGAGGAAAAAATCTTTTCTTCTAGTGTGCCAGTCAATGTGTTAAAATTCCACTAAGGAGTTTCCAAGAACTTAACTGTAGTTAACTCTGAGTATATGTAATTGCAATTTTCTTTTTACTCTGCTATTGACTAGGGTGACATTCACTGATGTAATTTTTGGCAAATAGGTTTGTTGAGACCATTTTAAAGTATAACAAGATGAAATAGGAAATGCATTTTTATTATTTGTTTCAGTTAATGTGCTTGTATAACTCAACACATGTATCAATACATCATCTGGTTTGTTTCTTGGAAAGTAGGTATGTAAGTTTGTGGTTTAAAGAGTTCCAAAGGGTTAACATGAAAACTAACAAGATATAAAACATTGCTTCTTGTGTATGGGGAAAAAAAGTGGGCCTTAATGGCTCATGTTTCTTTCTTTTCATTTTCAATCTCTAGAACAAAGTTTGGAAACTGAAATAACAAATGGGATGAATCTAAATCCAGATACTCCAGAGCGTCCTGGCGTATACCCAGAAACTCACAGAAAAACAGCTGTTACACCGTTAGATATGAACCGCTTTCAGAGTAAAGCTTTCCATGCTGTGATCTCACAACATGCCAGACAAGCTTCAGGCTCCCCAGCAGTAGGACAGCCACTTCAGAAGGAGCCCTCGTTACACCTGGATACACCATCAAAGTTTCTGTCCAAGGACAAGCTCTTCAAGCCTTCCTTTGATGTGAAGGTAAGGTTTATAGGAGAAGGTCCCAGAGTTAACGGTTTTGTAAAGTTAAAGCACCAAATTCTGTCACTTCTAAAGTGTAGTACTAATAGTAAATTTTCCAGAAGGCCAGGTGTGGTGGCTCACACCTGTAATCCCAATACTTTGGGAGGATTTCTTGAGGCCAGGAATTTGAGACCAGCCTGAGCAACATAGTGAGACCCTATCTCTACAAAAAAAACCCTTTTCTTTAACTGGGTGTGGTGGTGCATGCCTGTGGTCCGAGCTACGTAGCTACTTGGGAGGCTGAGGCTGGAGGATTGCATGAGCCCAGGAATTTGAGATTATAGTGACCTATGATTGTGCTGCTGTGCTCCAGCCTGGGCTGTAGAGTAAGATCTTGTCTGAAAAAAAATAAATAAATAAATAAAAAATTTTCAGATACGTTGGCAAGTAGGTTCATATTATTGAGTCCTAGTATATACACCCAAGGTTGAGGTAACAGCTGTAGATATATATGCTGTGAAATCTGACATCTGGATGCAAGTCTTAGATCTGTCTTGAACTGTATGTCTCTAGGCATTTAACATATCTGAGCATCAGTTTCTTTTATACAAAGAGGATAGTTAACACTTGCTCTGAAAACTCACAGATTTATTACAAGGATCAAATAAAATAGAATGATGAAAACATTTTATAAACTATAAAATAATATAAACACATTGCTACATGTATATTGATTCTAGGAGTACACTGAGGGTTTGCTTTCTGAAATGTCAATATTATCACCTTATTTTTAGAGTATGGCTCCCTTTCTGCAAAATTCATTTGCAAATCAAGGGCTAATGTAACCTTCCAGATGGTTTTCTTTTATTTCCCAAAGATGATTTTTATCACTTCCTTTTATAGATTTTGGCCTCTAAAGTGGCTCTTCAAACCATTGTCTATGATTTCTTTATCCATGAATCTTTACAAATTATTGTACCCATTAATCTATTGATGTTTTGCTCATAGGGTGTTAAGAAGCAACATTTTAATAATTTTTACTAATGTTACTGCTTTGGAGAAGATTTATTATAAAGTTTATGGATTGTTCATCATCAAAAAATAAATACTAATTGATATCCAGGACAATTTTCTCCAAGCTAATTTATGTTTTTATCTTTGGTCCGAATTCCAGTGACCCACATGAAAAAAATGTGTCTTCAATATTATGATGAACTTAAAATCCTGAGTGTTCACGTGAACTCTCTTTTGAAGTAACATTTTGTGTTGTGATTAACACTGTGCTGCTATTGCCATAAGAAATAAAGGAAAATCACTATCTTGGGAACTGCTAGATCTAGGATCGAGCCTCTTTGCCTCTTGCTGCCTTTTAAAAACAATTCAATCTCCTTGGACTTCATTATTCCCATCTGTAACACATGGAGTAAATCCAGATGATCTCTGAAGTCTTATATCTCACAGATTTTTTAAATAATAAATTAAATAATACTGGTAGGCAAAAGAATGGTAGAAATATTTCCAGCCATTCAGACTATTCTTTTTTCGATACTTTGCAATAAATTTTGCGGTGGAAAGTGGATACTTCTAAAACAGTCTTAGTATAAAAAAACACGTTTAAAGATTTCATTGTTTAGAGTCATAGTTTATTTAGCAGTGTTTTTTCTCTTTTGATGGTACATAAATAATGCTTCATCTTATACTCAGTGGTTCTTCAAACTGATGTAATATTGTATATTTAATTCTTTACTCAAAACATAAAAGGGCCATGGAATAATCACAAAATTGGCCATCTCTTAGGCCTCACCAAAAAAGTAATTCACCTCTTATTTAAACTTAATTTTTAATTGATATACATCAGAAAAGTACAATAAATTGTTCTGCTAAATGAAATATTATTGTTAACAGTTGGGAAGCCACTATACATGTTCAGATAGAGACCCCTGCCAATACCTTAGAACTTTCCCCGTTTCCCTGTCACTGCTTCCTCCCTCTTCCCTAAAGGTAACAAACACTCTTGACTTCTAATGCTGTAGTTTTGTTGTATCTGTTTTTGACTTTTAAATAGGTAGAATCATAGTATGTATTCTTCTGAGTCTGTTTTGTTATTGTTTTTCAGCCTTCATTTAGGAGATTTGTCCATGTAGCTGCGTGTAACTATAGCTCATTTATTTCATTGTATAGATATATACAATTTACCTTTCCAGTCTACTATTGATAGGCATTTAGTTGCTTAATAGTTTTTTGCTCTTTCAAAATAATATTACTATGAACTTTCTTGTGCATGTCTCTTGGAATCTGTGTGCACGTATTACTGTTTGGTATATATCTAGAAGTGAAATTACTGGGATGTTTTTCCACTTTAGTAGAGAATGACAAACTGCCAAAGTGGTTGTTGGATCAGTGTATACTTCCCACAGTAAGTGTATTGAGAGTCCTTAGTCTTTCTTATCCTTGCTGATACTTGGTATTATAAGTTGTTTTATTTTACTTTTTACTTCAAAATAATTTCTAACTTACAAAAAGTTGCAAAATAAAAATAGTTATAGGGAATATCCATTATATCCTTTACTCAGATATATAGTGTTTTCATTATTATTTTTTAGAAATGTTATAATTTCTGTTATGTTTCTCCTTTAACCCAAAGTCTAAATTTCTAGGTGGAAGGACTTTTTTGTTTCATTTTAACTTTCTAGTTTTACTGCAGTGTGGTCAGAGTGTTTGTAATATTTTTACCTGACAGAACTTAACAGTGTTATTTTTGTGCCCTGGTATATGACTGATTTGGGGAATATTCCTTGAGAAGACAATTTATTCTCTATCATGAGGGTGTAGCATTTGATGTATATCCAAAAGATCTAACTTACTGATTACATTGTTTAGATCTTTTATAGCCTTTCCTATTTTTTGTTCATTTGACCTGTCTTATATTAAGAGGTGTTTCCAAGTTTCTTATATTGGTGTGTTTCTGCTTCTCCTGACGTCTTGTGTGTGGTTTTTGTTTTAAATAAGTAGTTCCTTATTAATTGGTACATAGATATTCATAACTTTTTATGTTAGTTGGAATGTGGAATGTGGCTTTCAGTGTTATAAATTATCTGGCTGGGCATGGTGTGGAGCACCTGTAGCCCCAGCTACTTGGGAGGCTGAGGCGGGAGAATCACTTGAGCCCAGGAGTTTGGGGCTGCAGTGAGCTATGATCACACCATTGCATTCTAGCCTGGGCAACAGAGCAAGACTTTGTAAACAATTTTTAAAAAAACTCCCAAATATGATAAATTGTCTCTTGCCTCATTGAATGCTTTTGGCTTGAAGTCTACTTTGGAATCAGGATTTCAATCCCTGTTCTCTTATAGTTTTCATTTACTTCATAAATTGAGTGTTCCTTCATTTTTAGCCATTTTACATTGCTGTGTTTTAATTTTATCTCCTCTATACAACACAGAGTCGGGTTTCCCTTTATTCACCAAGTTGAAAATCTTTTTCTTTTAATTAGATAAGTTAAGCCTACTCACATTTAATATGGCTTATATTTGGTCTCACTTCTGTCATATATTGTGTTGTAATTAACCCTCTGATTACATTATATATATAGTGATATTATGCCTCTTCGCTTGTTGTGTCTTTGTTTTTTTCCTTTTGGTATTAGGAAAGGGGTTTGTTTTGTTTATTCTCATTGTGACAATTATATTAATACTTTTTAGGGTGCCTGTAATCCCCCTTCTCCTTACTTAACCTTTTATTATTTGTGAGTTTTAAATGTTTTTTGACCCCTACTAATTGCCTGTATAACATTCAGTTATCTTATTCTGTTTCCCCCTTTTCTTTCTTCTATTGTTAATTGCATTTTTTTTACTTTATCAGAAAAGAAAATGTTGATATATTTTTCAACCCATTGACCTCACCCTTGTTTTGGTCTTAACTTTACAATTGAATATATGGAATGCTCACTGTCCTTTGTGAAGCTTTCCTGTCATCTTTCGGCAGGATGAAGTTCATCCTTTAGTAGATTCCTTAGAAAGGGCATGTGTGTACAGTATACATTGGGTTCTGCACTTTTAAAACTTATACTGTGGCCTTGACTGTTCAACAGATTGTTCGAATGTGCTATTCTATTCTTGGTCTGGAAGTTTTTTTTTTTTTTTTTCCTTCTTGAGTTTGCTGAAAATGCTCCTCCACTGCTGCCTTGCTTTGCATGTGTTGTTTTTGAAAAAAATCTGATGCCAATCTAATTTTCTTATCTTTGTAAGTTATTTTATCTTTTTGCCTGGAGGCCATGTGGAGTTTTCTTTTATCTTTAAGGTCCAATAGTTTTTTAAGACCATGTCTACAATATTAAGAATTCTCAGTTTTTCACAGTACATGGTGGGTTTTTAAATGTTTAAGATTTGGTTCCTTTCCATATTTTTGGTCTGAAAGATACGGAGAATGGAACTGCCAATGAACTGAGTTGAGTAGAACAGGTTGAGATTGGAGCCTAAAGGTCAAGAGTTCGTGCTTTAGGCACATTAAGTTTGAGATGCCTGTTATGGCCATTCCCCTAAAGTTTGGGGAATGATCTGGGCTAGAGATAGAAATTTGATACTGTGTCTTTATGTTTACATTTCTCTCAACTGTGAATGTTTCCATGTATGGTCAGTGTTTGGGTACATAAGTTTTGATAAATTTTAACTTTTATGATGGATTTGTATGTATTTTATGATAGTAAATGAGAAAATAGACTAGTATCTAAAAAAAAAAAAAGAAATTTGGGAATCTGAGTTTGTAGGTAATATTTAAAGCCATGTGGTAAAAGAGAGTAGGAGAAGGCAAAGAAGAAAAGAGTTCTAAGGAACACCTTGAGGTGATCACCTTTAGAGGAGGAACCAGCAAAGGAGCCACCAGGAAGAGAGGAGGAAAGCCTAGAGATTGTCTTAGAGGGCCGGGCGCGGTGGCTCACGCCTGTAATCCTAGCACTCTGGGAGGCCGAGGCGGGTGGATCGCTCGAGGTCAGGAGTTCGAGACCAGCCTGAGCAAGAGCGAGACCCCGTCTCTACTAAAAATAGAAAGAAATTATATGGACAACTAAAATATATATATACAAAAAAATTAGCCGGGCATGGTGGCGCATGCCTGTAGTCCCAGCTACTCGGGAGGCTGAGGCAGGAGGATCGCTTGAGCCCAGGAGTTTGAGGTTGCTGTGAGCTAGGCTGAAGCCACGGCACTCACTCTAGCCCGGGCAACAGAGTGAGACTCTGTCTCAAAAAAAAAAAAAAAAAAAAAAAAAAAAAAAAAAAAAAAAAAAAAAAAAAAAGAGATTGTCTTAGAGGCCAAGTAAGAAAAGTATTTCAAAGAGGAAGGAGGAGTTAACTGTGCCCAGTGCTGCTCAAAGATCAAGAAAGGTTTGAACAGAAAATTGGCCACTGGAATTTGCATTAGGGAGGTCAGAAGTAATCATAGCAGTAAGGGTTATGGTGGCATGGTGGAAGGGCAATCTGGTGTGGGTTCATAAGGGCATGTAAGAAGAATTGGAGACATTGAGTGTACACAATGCTTTTGAGGAGTCTTGCTGTGAAGGGGAGCCAAGAAATGGAGTCATAGCTATAGGGCAAAGTGAGGTCAAAAGAAGATGGTTTTGTTTTTAAGAGAGAAGAAATACTGTTAAGGCTGGTCTTTGTGTAGTGGTGTTTACAACTAACTGATCACAACCAGTTAAAGATACCTTTGTGCCTTCTCTACTCGCACTGCTTCACTTGACTAGTCTAAAAAATTAAAAAGTATAAAAAAACTTTTTAAATAAGAAATACTG
Organism: Eulemur rufifrons; assembly: GCF_041146395.1. Classification (NCBI taxonomy): domain Eukaryota; kingdom Metazoa; phylum Chordata; class Mammalia; order Primates; family Lemuridae; genus Eulemur; species Eulemur rufifrons. The sequence goes on from NC_090989.1 coordinate 122,046,112, forward strand.
TTTACGTGCCATTGTTGCTGATCCAGTTGAGATCCAATTAATGATGCAAATGAGAGAAGGGAGAATTGCTGGAGCTACTTCCTCAAGTTTGTGAGAGGGATCAGGACCTGGTTCCTAAGTGGAAGAAAGTATCAGGAGGGAAGCAGTGTTTATGGTGCAGGTGCTGATGGCAGGTAGAGGTGGTATGGGAGCTTCTTATTTTTATGTATGAGGAATCTTCTAAAATGCTTTGAAGAAATTTAGAAAAATAAAACTTTAGCATATAGAAAGATTTACTATGTTCTTGCAAAATAGATTAAGCATTGTAAAGACCTATAAAGGTAATGTAGATCCAGTCAAAATGCAAGCAGAAATAATACAAAAAATCTGAAAAAGAATAATTAGGGTAGGCACTAGCCCCGCCAGTTGTTAAAGCCTCCTGCACAGTTGTGATAATTAAAGCAGCTTGTTATTGTCATATGAGTAATCAAATCAGTGCGCAAGATTATACACCTTAGAAAGGGAAATTTATGTGACGCAGGTGGCATTCAAATCAGACAACTAGGTAGCTATCTGAGAATACATTTGGGATTAAAGCTCACACTTTACATCAGAATAAATTTTAGGTGATCAGATATTTACATGTAAGAAATGAAGCCATAAAAATTCCAAAACAGGTCTTAAATTTATTTGTTTTAAATAATCTCAGTGTGGTGAAGTCCTTTCAAACTGTAACATACCTCCTAAAAGAAATTAAAAATTCATCTGAATTTGACAGCATTAAAAAATTCTCCATGGTATAAATTTGACTTTGACAAATGACAAATTATGAACAAATATGTGGACATTAGATCACAGTGGATATGTGTACATGTAAATTCATACATAGTAATATAAAAATACATTCATACAAGTGAATATTTAAAAGACTAGCAATCCATTGGAAAAATGGGCAAAGGATAGGAACAGATGGTTGTCACAAATTATACATGCATAAATATATTTAACCTCATTCAGTATAAGAGAATGGGAAATTAAAGCATACAGATAAAAATTTTTAGCCTATCAGATTAACAAAAAAGAAAAATTTGATTACATACTGTGCTGTCAACCATGTTTGGAAACACACACTCCTCTCATACTTTGCTGATGAGAGTGCCAACATTGGTAGATATATTTTGCTTATAAAGTCCCCTTTACTCTTGTATGTGCAATAGGGTGTGTGTACAAGGTTATTCGTTGCATTGTTATACTAGCAAAAGATTGTTAACCTAAAAACTCATCAGTAGGACACAGGGTAAATACATTCTGATATATACATGGAATAATATGCAGATGTGAAAGAGAATGAACAAACCACTTGGACAACAGGAGCTTCCTTTGAGGAGGGAACTGTGGGTGGCTTGGGTGCCTGAATGTATTTTGTACTTTTGAAAATTTTTTTACAATTCTCAGGTCATTCTGGCTTTTTAACCTTATCTTGCTTATATCCATCCTTGCTTACTTGTCTCCTTCTGTGTTTTTGTGCAACTTCAATTTTAAGATTCAGGAAAATGTGGCTAGCACTGCTGAAAACGTACGTGTGTTATTCTCTTTGAACCAACATGCTGGACAGTATGGAATTTTTTTTCACAGTATATCGATGATAGTTTGTTCTTTTTATTGTTGTTTGGAGGAAAACCAGAGGAGGTTAAACTGTAATCCATTGATTTTGAAGGTTATCCCCCTTCTTTCTATTTAACCCCTCTCTTTTTTCTTCTTCCCTACTCTGTTGCCCCCTCTTGCCTTCTCTCCCTGCCTTTTCCTTTGTCTCCTCTTTTCTCCCTCTCTTTCCGTCTCCTCCATATGTGTAGGACGCACTCGCAGCCTTGGAAACTCCAAAAGGTCATAGCCAACAGAAAAGGAAACTGAGTACACCGCTCTCAGAAGTCATTGTCAGAAACTTGAAACTTGCTTTGGCAAATAGCTCTCGAAATGCTGTCGCTATTTCTGCCAGCCCTCAACTGAAGGACACCCGGTCAGAGAAGGTAGGGTCAGCTCTCTTATTAAAAGGAGGCTTTAGATAAAACATTTCAAACAATAATGGCTGATCTGTTTCTTTTATTTTTCATGGACAGGAAGAAGTTCCAAAGCCACTTCACCAGGTAGTGGTATGTGTTAGTAAAAAACTCAGTAAGAAGCAGAGTGAACTAAATGGGATTGCAGCCTCGCTAGGAGCAGATTACAGGTAGTTGGCACATCTTTTCTGTTGGGTGGTGATATAGCCTAAATTTATAAGGAAACCTAAACCCATGTGAACATCTACAATGAAACGTTTGTTTTTTAATGTGTATTATCTTCAAAATCTCTCCAGTTGACTTTTCACTTACATCCTTTGAAAAGACTTCACATATCAATTCACTCTTATATGTGTATTTTTTAGGTATATTCAACAAATATTTGAGAACCTATTTTTGTGCCACTCACTATCTAGAAAGTTGGGATCCATAAATGATCAGTACAGTCTAAAAGAATTCCTGTCTTCAAGGAGTTTATAGCCTGGTAATCCATCTGGTTCTGAAATTAAGTTTATTTTTACCTTAAAATAAACTTTGATTTTAGATTAGCCCTTCTGTGAGTGGTACTAAGTACTCTAGCAACCCTCCTGTAGTAAGATGGTCTTTTTTGAGCATGTTTCAATTTGTATTAATATCATTTTTAAGACTTTGGAGACATAGATGATCAGATCTACCCTCAACCTGACAGCCTAAAGTAGAGACAAATCTCCAGCACAAATGGCATCAGTATCAGGGACTGAGCAACTCTTGCTTATCCTATGCTGTCCTGAGTTGAGTGTACTCCTCCACTGTTGTGGTGCTAGCTTTGTTGACCACTTGTGTCCAGCCATTGACAGGTAGTGCAATGGTTGGTTTTATAAATAATGAATGGTTTGAGGAATGTGAGTAGTTTCATCTTTCCCTTTGGTAAGTCTTAGGCAGTTTTCTATTTGATAAAGAAATTAGGTTAGGAGAATATATTAATAAATATAAAATTTACCTGTAATTGTTATAAGCATCATGGTGTTTGATGCATCCATTGTGGAATAGTGAAGCTTTCTTATAACTACCTTATATTTGTATTATTATATTATTATATAACATTATTTACTGTTATATAATTATTATATTTATATTACCCATTGTCAGTTGCTGAGTATTATTCTCACAATAGCCCTATGACAAATATATATATGCATATATATATATATTTGTCAAAATTTTTTTTTTTTTTTTTTTTTTTTTTTTGAGACAGAGTCTCACTCTGTTGCCCAGGCTAGAGTGAGTGCCGTGGCGTTAGCCTAGCTCACAGCAACCTCAAACTCCTGAGCTCAAGCGATCCTCCTGTCTCAGCCTCCCGAGTAGCTGGGACTACAGGCATGCACCACCATGCCCGGCTAATTTTTTCTATATATATATTTTTAGCTGTCCATATAATTTCTTTCTATTTTTAGTAGAGATGGGGTCTCGCTCTTGCTCAGGCTGGTCTCGAACTCCTGAGCTCAAACGATCCACCCACCTCGGCCTCCCAGAGTGCTAGGATTACAGGCGTGAGCCACCGCGCCCGGCCTGTCAAAATTGAATGCTTCTTTGGATTTTCTGTTTGGATGTGGACTTGATACAAGACTTAAAAGGGAACATTTAGGATTTTGTTTCTATAAGATTTAAAATGGCAGTCCTCTCGATGTAAAAATAGAGCTGGGCATGGTAACTCACGCTTGTAATCCCAGCATTTTAGGAAGCTTAGGCAGGAGGATTCCTTGAGACCAGGAGTTTGAGACAAGCCTGGGCAACACAGCAAGACCCTGTTTCTAAAAAAAAAAAAAAAAAAAAATAGAAAAATTAGGTGGGCAGGGTAGTGTGCACCTGTAGTTCCAGCTACTCAGGTGGCTGAGGCAGGAGGATCACTGGAGCCCAGGAGTTTGAGGTTGCAGTGAGCTACGATTGTGCCACGGCACTCTAGCCTGGGCAACAGAGCAAGACTTGGTCTCAAAAAAAAAAAAAAAAAGAATTTAATACTGAAATTCCTAAATAGAATTTAACTGTTGAATTGCATTAAAGTTTGCATTATATCTCTTCCTGAAATGGATTTTTCGAATTGGTAATTGATAAAAGGGGAGAACCTTTTAATATGCAGAGGTTTTGATATTTATGTGTTCATAGGGTAACCAGTTCTCATGTAAAGTTGTCCCAAATGTTCCCTTCCATTATATAGGACTAGACCATGCTGAAGAGATATCTGATAATGCCTCCCACCTTCAGATATCTAGGCCAAATCTTCTCAACACATCAGATGTAGCATCCCCATTTTATTACAGACATTTGTGGAACATTCCTTCTACTAAAATGAAATCTATAAGTATAACCTACCTACTTTTATAACTTTGAAAAATAAAAGACAATATAGTGCCCTGTGGTGCATAGGAGAAATGATACATAACAACAGAAAGAACATATATTCAGCATATAAATGCTTGAGCCTGACTATACCAAAAGATAATTGGGCATTAGTATGTTTGCATACCTATGTAAACTCACCTCAAATGCAACAGTCCCAAGGCTGAGACAGATCTGGAGGCTTAGATATCATGAGTAGCTTTCTGTTGGTAATAGGACTTTATTGACAGTTGTTCATGATTTTGGTAAGTTCCAAATTAGGCAAAGTACAGTCTTCCATCAATTTATACGGTAGTTGCATTTTTAGAATATTAATGTATATTAAAACTGCAAAAAAGAACTTGTGTTTATATATAAAACAGGTTCTAGATTCATCTAATTATAGACAAGTTTTTTTACATATGTGAATTTATCACAATATTAGAATATGATGCAGGATGTGGGATAATTGTATATATGACTATTCCCCAGAATTTATAGCATAGCTGTACCTTACCCACTACATGCCAGTAACACCCTCCAACATATGAACGCATTGTAACCATCTAAAATCACCCCTACAAATTTCCAGAATAGCTCCTAAAGTAACAGTTTTGCTGGAAGCAAAGAGTCTGTGGGTTGGTCATCTGGTTTTGTAAACAAAATTTTATTGGAACACAGCAATGCCCAGTCATTTACATATTGTCTGTGGCTGCTTTCACATATAAGGCAAGAGTTGAGTACTTGGAAAAGAGATTGTTTGGCCTATGATGCCTAAAATATTTATCATCTGGCCTTCTTTAGGAAAAAATTTGCCAGCCCCTCATGTAAACTGTCTACAACTACTGACAGTCTGTTCTTAAAGGAACTCTGAACTAAAACTAAAAATTCAGAGTTTCTTGTTTATCTTATTATCATGGTGGAGTTGCCTAGTAAACCAAGTTGATTAAGGCAAAAATACTCCTCTGTTTCTCTAAATTATCTTGATAGTTTATTTACATCCATGGCAGAAATAGTTATTAGGAGGACTGACAACTAAATTAGGCAAGGTGTATTTTTAATGTTATTTTTAAGGATTCATGAACAGTAGGAAATACACGTTTCTAACATAATTTAGGAGGAAATATTACATCCTAATCCACTTAACTTGGTTACTTAAAAGTTTCAAATGTGTAGTCCCAACTACTTGGGAGACTGAGACAGAAGAATCACTTGAACCCATGAATTTGAGACCAGCCTGGGCAATATAGCAAGACACCACCTCAAAACAAAATAGGTTCAGAGATTTTTTTTTTTTTTTTTTTAATTTTTAAGATTTTTTTATTTATTTTTTTAGAGACTAGGTCTCCCTATGTTGTCCAGGCTGGTCTTGAACTCCTGGCCTCAAGTGATCCTCCTGCCTCAGCCTCCCATAGTGCTGGGATTAGATTATTTTTCTTAGTGAGGAGAATGTTGAAGGGGAAGAATCGGGAGATCATAGCATAATATGATAGTTAAGAGTGTGGGATTTGAAGTCAGACTTGCTCTACCACTTACTGAATATCCTAGAATAGGGTATTTAACCATGTCCCTCAATTCTCTTATCTGTAAATGGATATAGTAATACCAGTGTTTCAGGATTGTTGTGAGGAATGGATGAAATAATGATGTGTAAATACATAGTCTGTTGTGGGCCGTATGTGTATAGTGACTGCAAACAACTGGAGGACAGATTTGATGCTTTGCCATTTATTAATTTGAAAATACAGGCAATCCCCGGGTTACGGACAACCCTACTTATGGTGTTCCATGCTTATGAATGGGCTCCCAAGGCTTCCCAGGCTCCCCATAAGGATAATTTATAATTAAATTAATAATCCAGAGACGACTATTTTCTTCCACATATGTAAGCAAACCCACATGGCATAAGCAGTTCGTTGGTGCAGCGTCTTTACACTAGCAGCCAGTCTCATTGTTTACAGTCACTTACCCACAGCATCACTTTTGTCTTAACTTTTTCATTCGATTTTTTGAGTCTGTGTTTAGCCCTGTGACCATGCCTCCAAAGCGAAAGTCCACTGCAAGTCTAGGTGAGCCTGCAGTGAGTAGAAAAGTGATTACAATGGAATCAAAAGTAGAAATAATTAAGAGTTCAGAGAAAGGCCAGATGCCATCATTCACTGGGAAAGCGTTAGGCTTCAGGGCACTCGACTATTGGAACAATTATAAAGGATAAAGTGAGAATGGAACTTGTGAAAGGCAATGCTCCAATGAAAGCATCAATTATTACTAAGAAGTGCAGTGGATTAATTATTGAGATGGAAAGTTTATTGATTTGGTTAGAAGATCAAAATAAGCATAACATTCCTATTAGCCTAGGAATTATTAAATAAAAGAAAGAGCACAATAGTTTCTGTAACTTATTATTACAGTACAGGAGTATTATTACAGTATTGCATTGTATTATTATTACCACATATGAGCCATTATAGTATCTTTATTATTACTGTATATATGCTGTTCATCAGGGATCTGAGTTACATACAAATCTGACCTAAAGACTTCTCAGGAACTTATCTACCCTGGGACTGCCTGTACCTTTATTGTTAATATAAAGTGATACTCATTATAAAAGAAAATTGAAACAATTCAGAAAAATATAAAGAAGAACGTAGTATTTTAAAGAATATCTTTCTAAACCTCTTTCTATAAAAAATTAATCAAAAAAAGTAAAGCCTGTCATTTTAATGTTCTTATCCTAGGTTCTGAAAGTTTTTTTTTTTTTTTGGAGACAGAGTCTCGCTCTGTTGCCTGGGCTAGAGTGCCGTGGCATCAGCCTAGCTCACAGCAACCTCAGACTCCTGGGCTTAAGCAATCCTACTGCCTCAGCCTCCCGAGTAGCTGGGACTACAGGCATGCGCCACCATGCCCGGCTAATTTTTTTTTCTATATATATTTTTAGCTGTCCAGGTCATTTCTTTCTATTTTTTAGTAGAGACGGGGTCTCGCTCTTGCTCAGGCTGGTCTCGAACTCCTGAGCTCAAACGATCCACCCACCTCGGCCTCCCAGAGTGCTAGGATTACAGGCGTGAGCCACCGCGCCTGGCCTCTGAAAGTTTTTTGAAGGTCAGAATATTCTGTTCATACTGAACGATCATCATAAACTAATGTGGATATTTGTCTTAGTTGTTCTTTATTTGTATTTGGTTGTTAAAGGTGGAGTTTTGATGAAACAGTGACTCATTTTATCTATCAAGGGCGGCCAAATGACACTAACCGCGAGTATAAATCTGTAAAAGAACGAGGAATACACATCGTTTCAGAACACTGGCTTTTAGATGTAAGCAATACTTTTCCTTCTCTGTTAACTGAAAATGTATACAAACAGTTTTTCAGAGCACAAATTCAGAGTTTCAGTGTACACAAACAAGTTTGATAATCTTGTTTAACTGTGTACATCTGATTTCTTTGCCATCAAAAACTTAAGCACTGTAGTACTTAAATACTTAACAAATCTTTAATGAATACTCTTTCTGATTCTCCCAACTCCTTTCACTAATTAAAAATGATATGAATAGAAATCTTATAATAATTTGAGGAAAATTAATTTAACATACCAATACAGTTTAGAACTGTGTTTCATTTCTTTTTTTTCTGGGTATACCCTGGAGTATAATTGATAACTTAGCAAAAGCACAGAAATAGAATTAGATTGTATACTTTGGTGGATATGACATTTAAAAAGTGACGACAGTTTTTCATTTGTATCATGAGAATTTTTCAGTGTAAACTACTTTTTAAAACTTTAATTTTGTGAACTTTTGCCATCTTACAATATAATGTATTGGTTGTCCTTATCCTTCTTAATATCTTCTATTCATTAAGATTTTTCAGTTGTTTTAAAGCACACCATTATATTGCAGTGTGCCCAAGAGTATAAACATCTTCCTGAGTCTCTTTATCCACATACTTACAATCCCAAAATGAGCTTGGATATCAGCGCGGTGCAAGATACCAGACTCTGTAATAATCGACTGCTCCCAGCTGCTTCTACAACAAAGGATGATGAGGTAAGTAATACAGATGATACATTTACCGCCTCCAAAGCTGAATTTGTAATCATATATTGCTATGAAAACTTATACAGTAGCTTGGTTTGAGAAATTGTCATTTTTCTCTCTCAATAGCCAGACCATTTGCATTTAGAAGAAAATGATATAGGCAACATAACAAGCAATAACAAAGAATCAGCACCACCAAATGGAAATGGAAGGAATGACTGTAAAGGAGGTAAAATATTTAAATTGCAAAAATTTTTTATAAATATATATCTTTCATACAGAATGCTTCCTTTATTATCAGATGGAAAAATAAAATTCTTTTCTACGTTGCTAAAAACAAGCAATGCATGTATTGAGGATTGATTCAAAGTTTCAGGCTGATCGTTAAATGATAATTTGTGAAGCTTTAAGTGATTTAAGTGTGAGGCTTTTGAGATTTATGGAACTGGTTGTTTTACAGAGTTAGTGTGATATAACTTATTCCATTAAAAGTAGGTGGAAAAAGATCATAAAAAAACAAAAAAAGTAAGTGGAGTTGATGATCTTCTTAAAATTGTTCTTTGGTGCAGTTCTTTTCAATGATTTTTAGAAAGTTTTATTATATGTACAATAAAACCATGTGAATATGTTATTATTAAAATATAAAGTTTCAGAAGGAGGTAGGAAGAGTTTCTCTGACTCTTATTCTCCAGCCTTCCAATGCTATTAGTATCTTGTTTATTCGTCTAGAGCCATTTATGCATATACAATCATAAATGTTTATTCCTTCCCCACTTTTAAAAAAATACATAAATGGTAGACTACTATACATGTTGTTTTATACCAAAGATATAGTCATCCCTTAGTATCTGCAGGGGATTGGTTCCAGCACCCACTTTGGATACCAAAATCCACAGATGCTCAATTCCCTTATATAAAATGGCATAGGATTTGAATAGAACCTATGCACATCCTCCCATATACTTTATTTTTTAGTTTTTTTTTTTTTTTGGAAGACAGGGTTTTGCTTTGTTGCCTAGGCTAGAGTACAGTGATATGATCATAGCTCACTGCAGCCTTGAACTCCTGGACTCAGGTGATCATCATTCCTCTGTCTCCTGAATAGCTGGGACTATAGGTGCACACCACCACGACCAGCTAATTTTTTATTTTTATTTTTTTTGTAGAGACAGGGTCTCGCTATGTTGCCCAGGCTGGTCTGGAATTCCTGGCCTCAAGCCGTCCTCCCATCTTGGCCTTCCAAAGTGCTGGGATTATAGGTGTAAGTTGCTGTGCCTGGTCTTTTTTTTTTTTTTTTCAAATATTTTTCATCATGATTGCTTGAATCCACAGATACAGAACTTGTATGCACAGATACAGAGGGTTGACTGTTTTGAAGAACCATTGGGGAAAGTCAGACACATACACAAATGACTGTAATACATCTCAGAGTGTAGAATGTACCATGAGAGAGGGTCAGAAGCAGGCAGGGAGCTGTACAAAGGGATAATCACTACAGATACAGTGTCTTTGGAGGGCTTCCTAATTATTTCCTATACAGTCCTTATAGTGAGGGCCGCCTTTGTGTTCTGCAGTATTCATAGCTATAGTGCATTTACTGTAGCCGATAGTAAGTATTCAGTAAATGTCAAATCCATAAATGTGTGTTCAGCCAGATCTAGACAAAATAATTAATGTAAGATATGATAAAAAAAGAGACTCTTACCTTGATTGATATGTTTGTGTTTGTTTCAAGCTCTGACACAGACTTTGGAGATGAGAGAGAACTTTCAAAAGCAGTTACAGGAGATCATGTCTGCGACGTCAATAGTGAAACCCCAAGGGCAGAGGACTTCCCTTTCAAGAAGTGGTTGTAACAGTGCTTCCTCAACCCCTGACAGCACGCGCTCTGCTCGCAGTGGACGAAGCAGAGTCCTAGAGGCACTGAGGTGTGTGTCTGTCACTGATGGCAAAAAGACCAGATGACTTGCGAAAGGTAGCTCCTTAGTTAGGTACCTGCTGACTCGGTTCTATGAGTCAGGCCTAATTTAGCTTTTTTTTTTTTTTTTACATAGGCAGTAAAGCAAAAGTTTAGAATATCAAGACCAGTGAAAGAGTCGTACTACTGGGCTTTATTTAACCCAAGCAATAAATACCATATTCTAATATTACCTATTGGTTTGACCCTCTGCTGACTAGATTTTCCTTTCTAGCCTTTCCACCTTCCCTCCCTTGCTCCAGGCAGTTCTAGAATTCTTACTCAGAGGCAAGCAGCAGACACAGAGGTCTGTCTCATACTAAATACCTGCTTCAGAGTAAGGTGTAATTAAAACAGTTTAGTACCTTCCCTGAGAGAGCTAATTTTAAGATTCAGTTTGCCTCATTTGAAATGGATTCAGTGGGCTCTTCTCTCTGTTCTTTGGTATTGGTTTTAAACAGTAAGTACATATATATAATTTTAAATGGTTATTTCTTATTGGAATTTTGCATGCATTTTGTATTTTTTTAAAAATTGACCTTCTAGGAAAGATGATTATAGTTTTAGTGTGATACGACTTTTAAGTTTAGTAGCGTATCTTCATCTTTTTCCTGATAGAAGAAAAACCTTTAATTGTGTAATGAGCATTATGGACTTATATCTTCAATTGATTAATTGAACTATGCATTTATCTTATACTGTGAATCACATGAGGCCAGTTCTTTATTTCAGTGCTGAGTAAAGTTGCTTTTTGTTAATATACTTCAGATCATGTTTTATCATTATAGAGAACCTAAATCCTGTGTCAAGTCAGAGAATATAAATATACTCTGAAAATAAAAGGCTATCTTCCTTGTTTTTGAGGCAAAGGAACCCTTTGTAGGTACTATCAGATTTTTTAAATTAATTTAACTAAGAACGAAAATATATAGACACATACATATAAAGAAAATAGTAGGAATTCTGTTTTTTCCCAAGTGGAATTTTTACAATTACACCATAAAATGCACTTCACTGTTAATTCAGTATATGGCTGGTGGAAAGTTTGGTTACCAAAAGTTCCTTCTTATAAGGCAGCCTTTACAGTAAGCTTTCCATATAATTATAGAGCTTATGATTTCAAGTGGTTAAAAAATACAACTACTGTTAAGCAAAGTAATCATGGTTTTCTAAACATGACCATGTTTCCCTAACCGATATAAGTAAGGGAAATCTCATTTTTCAATATAGCAGTTATTTTAGAACTTTTAAAAATTTCTTGATGGGGTTAAACTTTTCCCCTTTGAAGTTTTAAATATATAGACATTTGGTCAAAATATGTATTTAATATTCTAGCTAAAACAGCTAAGTGTCTGGGAGAAACATTTTTAAAAGAAAAAAATTCCTTAGGTTCATTTATTCAGTAAATATTTTCAGGTGCCTATTTTGTTCTAGATGGTGGGCATATAAAGGTGAACCACACCCTTTATGATCTATCTTACAGATTTTATGAGTTTGGATTTTATTATGGCTGTTTATTTAAAATTTTCACTTTTATTCCTTAGGCAGTCTCGTCAAACAGTACCTGATGTCAACACAGAGCCCTCCCAAAATGAACAGATCATTTGGGATGACCCTACGGCAAGGGAGGAGAGAGCAAGGCTTGCAAGCAATTTGCAGTGGCCCAGCTGTCCCACACAATACTCTGAGCTTCAGGTTGATACTAAAAAGTTGGAAGATTCTCCTTTCCAGGAGCCTTTACGTGATTCGGAAATTGCCAAACAGGGTAACAAGAAAGAAATCTGTTAACTTGTTTTGTATTGAGTATAATACATGTTGACCTCTTAAAAATAAATAGATAAGCATGTTGTGGTTCTCTGAATTGTACATGCAAATGAGAAACTTATTAAATATTTCTGATTTGGGTTTAAACTTAAGAGAAAAATAATTTAGAAATTGAGGTACTTATCAGTAATTTGAAAAATACATTTTGATTCTTAAATTTGGAAATTTAGAATTAGGCATTTTTTTCCAGATATGGTTTTCACCATTGTTCTTTCTTTCATTCTAGTCCTGTTTGTATTTGTGCAGTTAATTCTTGGTTTTTCTCCCTATCACCTTATTTTCATTTAAGTTTTCTGGATTCTGCCCAGCACATACCTACATTTGTTCTTTTAGATTACATGAATTTCTTATTGAATTCTATGTTTTTCTTCCTTGAGCTTTACGTTGAAAACAGAACGCTTCCTATGTCTTATCTTTTATCTCTGATTCTAATTTTCTCCAAGTGTAGAATTGCTATCATTTTACAAACTTGGGTTACACTTTACTGATTAAAGCTTGGTATATAAGGAAAGGGTTGGGAAAAGCCCACAGATAACATATTTGCCCTTTTAAAGCTAATTAATTGCATTTATTTATAAGCTCTAGAAACAGGATACTTTTGCGGTTGTACTTCTTACATTCCAGAGTCTGTGTTTAACTTCATCTTGGCTAAGGCAGAAGAGAGTATTTCCTAGACTTTATTCTTGGTGTATTTGGATAATATCACACTGCATTTTATTGTCCTCAGCTGTCTGTGACCCTGAAAACATAGGTGTGACTGAAGCCCCCAAACACCCAATCTCTGAAGAACTGGAAGTGCCAATAAAAGACAGCCACCTTATCCCTACGCCTCAGGCCCCCAGCATTGCCTTCCCTCTCGCCAACCCACCTGTGGCTCCACACCCCAGAGAGCAGGTTTGTTGATCTTTGGTAGGGTGATATGGCTTTTGGGTGTTACTGTTATGCTGTATTAGAAATTTGTTGATCCTTTTGTATTTCATAAGCATGACGATTGGGTTTTCACGCGCATCCATGAGATGTGCCTCCCTCAATCCTTGTTAGGATGTCGGCACATTACCCGTCTTGACATGGAATTAAAAAATTTGTTGATGTTCCTATCATGGGTTCATCAAATGTTGGAAATTATATTTCTTTGCATTATATTATTATTTGTATATTTGATAACTTAGAAGACTGAGTAAAATGTCACTCTAAAAGAACGGTGTACCTGATAATTTTAATGTTAATTTTTTCTAATAAAGCTCTTTCATTCCAGATTATAACAGAGGAGACTCATGAAGAATTTAAAAAACAGTACATATTTCAGTTGTCATCTCTGAATCCTCAAGAACGTATCGATTATTATCATTTGATTGAAAAACTAGGTACTAATATTTTACTTAAATCAAAAATGTGCCATATAGTTAACCTTATTTGGAAGTCAAATATAGTCAATATTGATATTTCTAAGGTCTAGAAATTGAGAAAAAGAATATGGGTAACTTTGCTAAGGCTACACAATTGAGTCAGCATTGGAGCTTTGATTTTATAAGGCTCTGATCTAAATCTAAAGTCACTGGGTCATGGGATTTAAAGATTAAAATTGAAACCAATAGTTAATGTTTCAAAGTCTTCTGTGCTGCTTTGAGCATTTGTTCATTGATGAAACCTTGGACAAAAATCAATGAAATTAAAGACTTAGAATATAGATGAAACCACATTTTAATGAGTTTGATAGTAATATCTAGGGAGGAGCTCCTTTGTATGTAACATTCTTCTTCTTCCACTAATTGTCAGGCTCTCCACCTGGCATCATTCTAGAAGAGTAACCTGGTGTGCTGCAGCAGCACTGTCCAATAGAAATACAATAAGCCACATATCATTTGAATTTTCTAGTGGCCACATTTTAAAAAGTAAAAAGAAACAAGTGAAATTAACTTTATTATTTTCTTATTTTTTGAGACAGAGTCTTGTTCTGTTGCCCGGGCTACAGTGCCATGGCATCAGCCTAGCTTACAGCAACCTCAAACTTCTGTGTTCAAGCAATCTTCTTGCCTCAGCCTCCCGAGTAGTTGGGAATACAGGCATGCGCCACCACGCCGGGCTAATTTTTTCTATTTTTAGTAGAGATGGGGTCTTGCTCTTGTTCAGGCTGGTCTTGAACTCCTGATCTCAAGCAATCCTCCCGCCTCAGCCTCCCAGAGCGGTAGGATTACAGGCGTGAGCCAACTTGCCTGGCCTGAAATTAACTTTAAACATATATTTTACTTAACCTATTATATGCAGAATTCAATGTGATCAGCATAAAATATCAGTGAGATATTTTATGTTTTTTTGTAGTAAGTCTTTGAAATCTGGCATGCATTTTACACTTATAGCACATCTCAATTTGGACCAGCTGTGCTTCAGTTGTTGTTTGTTTTTTTTTAAAGATGGGGGGGGGTCTCACTCTGTTGCCCAGGTGGAGTGCAGTGGTGCAATCGTAGCTCAGTGCAGCGTCAAATTCCTGGGCTCAAGCAATGCTCCTGCCTCAGCCTCTCAAGTAGCCGGGGCTACGAGTGCACACCACTGTGCCTGGCACACTTCAGGTGTCTGATAGCCATGTGTGTCTGATGGCTACTGTATTGGACAAAGCAGCTGTATAGAGTTAGGAAAATTATATTAATAGTAAGAGAATTTAATCTTACAGCTTAACATGGAGAAAACATTAAGAAATAATGGTTGTTTTTAATAGTGGCCCTAAGTCATCAAGAAAACATCAAATGTTATTTAGTACTATTTTTTTAAAGAATGTGAAGAACTATAACTTTTTTAAAAAAGATTTCTGTCAAATATAGTTGTATACTTAAAAAACTATGTTTCTTTTTGGAAACTTTACTCATATGGAACACTTTGTTTCTCAGTTGCCTGACAAATTAGCTGGGGTTATAAAAGTCAGAATTGCTAAGTTTTGCTCACCAAAATGAAAGTCTTCAAGTGTCTAGCTCCTATAGATTTTTCCATCTCTGCAAACTTGGGGCAAGAGTAGTAGTAATTAGCAGAGAATTATCTAGAAGAGGGCAGGGAGCAGAGGCAGATGAGTACAGATTGTTTTGGCACTGGGAGTCTGTGACTCTAGAGGTTTTCCGGTATTAGAATGCAAAGAGACGTTATAGCAGATATTGTGTCCAGCACTTTGTTTTATAAATGATGCAACAGTGGCTGACTGATACATAAATACATCAGTCTATTGTGTTGTCTGGGTCACAGAGTAAATTTGCTATGTGGAATTGGAAGTTGATATTAGTATGGAATTATACCTTGTTCTTTTGTCACTCTGTGATCTTGAGTAAGTTACTCTGTTTCTTCATGTGCAAATGCAGATAATAACAGTAACTTTCATTGTGTTGTGAGGATTAAATGAGTTAGTAATCTGGAGCATTTCTAATAGTTCCCGGGATATAGTAAATGCTCAAAAAATGTTGCTGCTATTATTAGAATCATCTGTAAATCATGAGTAGAGTTCAAATGTTTTAACATCTTAGGAAGGCCGGGCGCGGTGGCTCACACCTGTAATCCTAGCACTCTGGGAGGCCTAGACAGGCGGATCGCTCAAGGTCAGGAGTTCGAGACCAGCCTGAGCAAGAGCGAGACCCCATCTCTACTAAAAAATAGAAAGAAATTAACCAGACAACTAAAAATATATAGAAAAAAATTAGCCAGGCATGGGGGCGCATGCCTGTAGTCCCAGCTACTCTGGAGGCTGAGGCAGTAGGATTGCTTGAGCCCAAGAGTTTGAGGTTGCTGTGAGCTAGGCTGATGCCATGGCACTCTAGCCCGGGCAACAGAATGAGACTCTGTCTCAAAAAAAAAAAAAAAAAAAAAAAAAACACAACAACAAAACATTTTAGGAAGTCCTTGATACAACTCTGCCTAACCAGTAGTCAGGTTAGCCTCTAAACTATAGATCAGTAGCTCTACTTTACATGTATATCCAAGAAGAGGATATACATTGCTGCTTCCCACCTGCTGCTTCCTCTCTTATTTATCTGTATGTTTTCCTCCCAAGCTTCTGTGTTGGCCTGCTGACCATATTTCCACTCACAAAAAATTTTCTTCTGCACATGCCCCTGTTTTACTTCCAGCTTCCTGGTTACCTATCTTCAGTGCTTGAAAATCACTAAGGTATTAAGAGAGATTTAAGAGGCCAGGTGTGGTGGCTTACACCTATATTCCCAGCACTGTGAGAGGCTGAAGTGGGAGGATACTGAAGGCCAGGAGTTCAGGTCCAGCCCGGGAAACAAAGTGAGATTCCATCTCTACAAAAAATAAAAACAACTAGCCAGGCACAGTGGTGCACCCCAGTAGTCCCAGCTACCCAGGAGGCTGAGGCAGGAGCATGGCTTGAGCCCAGGAGTTTGAGGCTGCAGTGAGCTATGATCTCATCACTGCACTCTAGCCAGGGCAACAGAGCATGAACCTGTCTCAAAAAAAAATTTTCATAATGAATATTTTATATGTGAAATAATTGTCAGTCAAGGTTTTTTGGTTTTTATAGCTTGGTGCATTTTATTTATAAATAATTTGTATGCATGGTTGAACTTATATTTTTCCTAGAAAGAAGAGCCAATAACATACAAGCAATTTTTCTCTACTTAAGGTGGATTAGTGATAGAAAAGCAGAGTTTTGATCCCAACTGTACACACATTGTTGTGGGACATCCTCTTCGTAATGAGAAGTATTTAGCCTCCGTGGCAGCTGGGAAGTGGGTGCTTCATCGCTCCTACCTTGAAGCATGCCGGACTGCTGGCCGCTTCGTGCAGGTGTGTATTCACAATTGTGGAGATTTTTTTTTTTTAAGTAAATATTTTAAGAGATTTCAACACATCCACTGACTGCTCATATAATTGAAGTAACCAAATATGACCAGATTATACCAACTTTATAAGGTTTTCAATAACAAAGCAAAAAAAAATTAGAAATCACAGAAACATTGTTTTATTCACTTTTAAAATTAATTTTAATGTTAGTGGTTTAATTGAAAGAACATTCTGTTAACATTAGAAAATTTCAAGATTATCTCATTATAAGCTTTTATCTTATTAGCCCATTAAATATGAAACTAATTATTTGATGTATTTTGGTTCCTGACTGACCATCACAGTAGTATCCACTATGTAGTTTTAGAAGTTTTCAGTCATAGTCCCTTAGGGATCATACCTCCTCTGAGACTGTCCTTCTGTGAAGTTAGTCTTACAGCAAGTGAAACCCGATAATCTCATAAGAATTATCATTTGCCAATATGTAATTGTCATTGTTTCTTAAAAATGTATGCAGTATTTTTATTTTTAATTAAAAACCAGATATACTTGACTCTTATATGAAACCAAATTTATATGTCCTTCACACTCGCAAAATGATGCTTAGTCCTTTCTGTGTTTATAACAGTTGAATGTATAGCTTTAACTATTATTAGACTGTGAGTTCCTTGAGGAAAGAAACCTGTATACAGCACAGTGGCTCCTCATATTGTAGAAACTCAAAAGTTTGGTGGACAAATTCTCTAGGAAGAAGACTATGAATGGGGAAGTAGTTCCATACTTGATGTTTTGACTGGAATCAATGTACAGCAACGAAGACTAGCACTTGCAGCAATGAGATGGAGGAAAAAAATCCAGCAAAGACAAGAATCAGGCATTGTTGAGGTATTAACATACATAATTATATAGGTAATATAAATGGCATTCCATATTGTGACTACTCCAGTTTTGTTTTTTTGGTTTTTTTTAGGAGAATTTGCTTGACCAAGTAAGAATAAATAATTCTACTTGTCTTTTAATTTGGGTATCCTATATTGAGCTTAATGTTATTTCCTAATTCTTCTAATTGTGTTCAACATTAATATATCTGTATATGATGTTGATGGCTCTTTTACAAATAATTTGTATATGTGAAATGTGGCCCATACTGCATTTCTTCCAAAGAATCTTTTTAGCATCTTCTTTCAGGGGTTTTTAACCTGGGTCCAGAGACTCTCCCAAAGGAATTTGTAGATCACATTTGGGAAGACTGT
Organism: Eulemur rufifrons; assembly: GCF_041146395.1. NCBI lineage: Eukaryota > Metazoa > Chordata > Mammalia > Primates > Lemuridae > Eulemur > Eulemur rufifrons. The sequence continues at coordinate 122,064,356 of NC_090989.1, forward strand.
ATACGTTGGATGGGGGAAAAATACATCCTTATTTTTATTAGCCTCTAATTGTGGTTAATAAAGTTAGCATTTCCTTTAATTATAAGTCTAGGCAATCTAGGCAACAAATCACAACACCATCAACAGTACCTGTAACTTTGCATTAACAGAAATCAGGTATTTTTTGTTTTGCGTTATAATTGCAGGTATCTTGAAATACTGTTTGTGTTCATTAGTACTTTAAAATTATAGTAGTTATTAGACCCACCACTAGGTTTTGTGATTTAATGCATTAATATAAAACATATCTATTATTATATCATAGATTTGTTTTTAATATTTTGATAACTTTCAATAAAATATAATTACATAGGAAACCATTTTATTTGGAACATTAAAAAAAATTACCTATATGGTATGGGTATGAGAATTACATATCAATAAAGCTGTTATTTTTAAAAAATGCATTTAGAGAAGGGGTCCATAGGTTTGACCAGACTGCCAAAGGGGGTCCATGGCTCACAAAAAGGTTAAGAACCCCTGAGTTAAATAATCTTTCATGTTGTATTCCAGGTTCTCTGATATCTCCCAATCCTTGTTAGCTTTGATTCCCTTTCATTTTGAGTAATTCCACTGCCTTCTGTTAATTTTTATTTACTACTTAAATATTTTATTTTTCCAATTGGCAGACATTTTCAAAAGAAATATTGTAGGCTTCATCTAATCTAAGAAATTGTGCTTTAAGCTGTACCCATGGTTAATTTTAAGAAAAAGAATACTAAAAAAGACTAAACATAAGTCAGGCTGCTTTGTTTTAATGTTACATAATCATTAAATGTTTTTTTTTCATTCCTCAAGTATTTATTAATGGCCTACTATGTGCCAGATACCGTGGCTGTGTGTTCAGAGTATTCTGACTAGAGACAATTACACTATGGCAAAAGTAAAGGTTATAAAATTCATTAGTTATAAAACTAAATCTACAGATAAAATTGTGCATTATCTGTATTACTTTGTCATTTTCCAAATGATTTCAACACTGATTATTTTTTATTTGTAGGGGGCATTTAGCGGGTGGAAGGTTATTTTACATGTTGATGATTCTCGAGAAGCAGGGTTCAAACGCCTTCTTCAGTCAGGAGGAGCAAAGGTTTGTATTGAATTAATTTACTGAATTTTTTACATAAATAATTATCTAACCAAGTTTACTGTGATTGTTCTTCATTTTCTCTGTTTTTTGAGATGGTAATCCTTAAGGACATGGTGTACAGTGGAACTACTTTGGAATACTGGTACATTGTGTTACCTCTTGTTTTTTCATTAGGTGCTACCTGGCCATTCTGTACCTTTATTTAAAGAGGCCACACATCTTTTTGCTGACTTCAATAAACTGAAACCAGATGACTCAGGAATTAATATAGCAGAAGCTGCTGCCCAGAATGTGTACTGCTTGAAAACAGAATACATTGCTGATTATCTCATGCAGGTTTGTAAGATTCTATCCTTGACCTCCTCATTACTAGAGCTATATGCATTTATGTAACTACATGTTGAACCTCAGCTTGTTTTTAGTAGAATGTTAGTCTCCTATTATTCTCCTCCATTCAGCCCCTTTCAGTTCATTCTGTTTTTTAAAAACAATAATGAACACATATATGAACATTTAGTTTGGAAGTTAAATATGAGAAGGGTATAAAAATCTAGGTACCTCTGAAAGCTTTCAAAGTGCCCTTTATTTCCAGCCATTTTATCAACAACAACAAAAAAAGATATACCCTTTAAAATGTTAGAATATAAAGAAAGCAGAAATTGATTCCAGGAGGCTAATGAGAAACATTTATCCAAAGGTGTTTCTTTAGTTTTGTTTACCTTTTGCATTGATACCCAGTAAATGCCTGTTAGACGCTGTGGTAAATTTAAGCATTTGTTATGTGGAGGGCTTACTACACTCATATTGAGAATTGTGTGATTTCAATGGGCAAGGAAAAATCTTCCTGACACCAGAGTGCCTGAGAGGCCATCAGGAGTCAGCAGAGCATGACATGTAATCATAAATGTCTTACTACAAAGGATTTCTAACGGATGGTATAGAAATAAGGGGAAGCGAAAACTTCCCCTTGTGACTTTGCTTCTTTTGTTTGGAGGTTGTTCAGGATTTAATATAAAGAATGCCTAAAACATAAATGTGAAGGTTTTATCATAAAACAGTGGGCATACTGTTTAGGAATTAGTAACTCAGTAATAGCTCTCCTTGAGCACCTAAATAACTTATTAAAAAGCTCAATTTATAGAGATGTGAGGTCTTAAAAATTTACCCAGTGGGAAAAAATGCAAGGGTTAGGGAAACATAGAGAACCCTACCATATCCATCCCTTTCAGGAATTCCTGATCATTCTAGACAAGAACCAATATTTATTGATCACCTATAGTGTACTGTTTGTATGTGAATTCTCATTTGATTTTTATATGAACTCTCAATGAACATTAATAGCTAAAGCAAGGGGGTTTGCAAAATTGACATTGCAAAAAGAAACTTGAATCAATGATATATAAGACATATTTGAGAAACCAAAACATAATACAATGGAAAAGAATGAAGAGATGCAAAGACAAAAGAGGTAGAAGAACTTCTAAATGTTAGTTCCATATGTAACAATATCTAATGTTTATTGAGCATCCATTTACCAAGCACTGAGTACATGAGGTTTTTTAATCTAAGGAGTAGTATTTGAAGTATTTTATTATGATTCCCATTTTTGCATAAGAGGAAAATTGGGCTTAGAGAAATTAAACTGTCCAAAGTTACTCACCTAAGGCATAGACATTTTGATTCCAGATCCCATGGTTTTAACCATTCTTTTATACTGATTGTTTTCTTTCACTATTCTGAGGACCTAGCACATTGCCTAGCATATGTATTAAGTATTCAGTAAATACTTATTAAATGAAGAAAGACTAGCAATCCAACCTAACAGTACAGATGTTCAGAGAACAAATGAGAATCATTGAAACAAACAAAATAATGAGATATAAGATCAAAGAAATCTTTTCTGATCTAGCTTGTCAGCATTTACATATAGATTAAAAGGGCTCACTGACCTCTAGTCAAACTCAGTGAAGAGACCCCCCACACACACCTGAATATCCTAGCCATGCTTTTAGATTACAAGGATAAAGAAAGAAAAATTCTTACAAAAATCCCACAAACATCTAAGCCAAAGAACATACCTCAAAAAACAAAAACACCCAAACCTGTCTTTTCTTCCCTGCAGCTCTAAGTACCTAAAGACTGGCAATAGCACCTATATGATTGAGGGGAAAGTTTGCCACCCATGAATTTTATATTTAGCCAGACTTTAATATGTAAAGAGAAATAAATACATAAGCAAGGACTCAAATATATATCTTTCTGAAAAAATTATTTGATAAATCCTAAGCCAACTGAACAGAGATCAATATCAAGAACTCTGGGTTAGGGAAGTTGGGGTACTAACAGTTGACATTTAGTTTCCCCTAATAGAAATTATCTGAAATGTGAAGCAAAATTTATGTTCTCAAAATAGTTAGAAGACTGAAAAACAACCTACATAACCAATAGTATAGGGGCACATCCATGTAAAGAAATACTATGTAACCATTAGAAATTGTGTTTATGAAGATTTTTTAAAGGCATGAGAAAAATACCTTAAACAACGTCAAAAAAAAACCCCTTGATTTTATAAACAGTATGGTTTTAACTCTGTAAAGAAAAAAATGGCTTTTCTCTGCAGCCACTGAGGGAGTAAGGTATAGAGAAGCCATCAGTCATGCTGGCAGGGTACCGGCAGAGCCTGCAGGCCAGTCGCTGAGCTCTTCGAGGGAGGCGCAGCAAAGCCTCTGAGTTTTGAAGGTATATGAAGGTCATTGTGACAAATGTTTGTCTTAAAAGATAGCTATGGGCTGGGCGCGGTGGCTCACGCCTGCAGTCCTAGCACTCTGGGAGGCTGAGGTGGGAGGATCGCTTGAGGCCAGGAGTTTGAGACCAGCCTGAGCAAGAGTGAGACCCCATCTCTATTAAAAATAGAAAAATTAGCCTGGCCTGGGGGTACTCACCTGTAGTTCCAGCTACTTGGGAGGCTGAGGCAAGAAGATAGCTTGAGGAGTTTGAGGTTGCAGTGAGCTATGAGGCCACTGCACTCTAGCCAGGGCGACAGAATGAGACCTTGTCTCAAAAAAACAAAAACAAAAGAAGATAGCTGTGAAAAAACTAGGACCCCCACTGCATGTAATGAGCATATAGGTAGCTGCAGATCAATGTCCTTTAGCTGTGGATCAATGTCCTTTAGCTGTGGTTTTTAAAAATACTTCACCTCAAGTTTTGGAAGAAGTAAAGACTTGTTCAAGAAAACAAATGAACAGAAGCAAATGATGAAAATGAATATTTTACTTGATGTTGGTAACATCACAGTAAACTATGCAGAAAAAGAAAGAAAGAATGCTTAAAAACAAACCAAAAAAACTGACTACAAGGAAATATGCCACAATACCAATAGTGGTTGCCTCTGATAAGATTGTTAATGTTATTTATCTACTTCCTCACAATATTTTTATGCATATCATAAGTTCTCTATAAAGAACTTGTATTACTTTTAAATTTCAGTGTATTTTTCATTCTAAAAGTTGGAGGTTTTTTGCAGCATTAAGAAAAGCTGAATAAATTTTACAGTGAACAGTATACATACCTCCCAGATCTACCATTAACATTTATTTATACAATTAACATTTTAGTATAAAGGTAACATTAATACAGTGAAATTGGTAGATATTAACTGTATAGGTCCTTGAATTCTGATAAAAGCATACACCTGTACAATCTAAACCTTATCCAGTAAAGACCCTGATTATCCCAGGAAGTTTCCGGTGTCCCTTCTCAATAAATCGTTACCCTAGCTCCATTGTTAACCACCGTTCTGATTATTTCCCCCACTGTACATTACTTTTGCCTGTTCTGGAACTTCATACAAATGGTGTCATACAGTATGTACTAGTTTATTTAAGGGTTTCTCTCAACATGATGTTTGGAGATTCATCTAGGTTGTAGTGTATATCAGTAGTTCATTCTGCTTTGCCGAGCAGCATTCCTCTGAGTATACCACAGTTTATTCATTTTCTTATTGATAGACCCCTGGGCTGTTTTCCATTTTAGTTATTATGAATAAGGCTGCTAAAAATATACAGGTGTTTTTATGGACATTTTCATTTCTTTTGGGTATATATCTAGGAGTACAATTGCTGTGTTATAGAATAAATGTGTATTTAGGTTCTTACAAAACTGCTAGGCGTTTTCCCAAAGGAATTATTACCACTTTACACTCCCACCAACAATGTACAGGTTGAGCATCCTATATGCAAAAGTTTGAAATGCTCCAGAATCCAAAACTTCCTGAGCACCAGCATGATGCTCAAAGGCAATGCTCATTGGAGCATCTCAGATTTCAGATTTCTGGATTTGGGATGCTCATTGAGTAAATATAATGGAAATATCTCCAAATCTGAAAAAATCTGAAGTCTCAATCACTGCTGGTTCCACGCATTTCGGGTAAGGGACACTCAACCTGTATCAGTGTTCCATTTGTTCCATATCCTTCCCAGCATTTTGTGTTGATAGTCCTTTGATTTTTAGCCATTTGGTAGGTTTATAGTGGGATCACATTGTGATTTTTAATTTGTATTTTGCTGATGACTAATAATATTCAGCACTTTTTCTTTCATGGTGGTTTTTTGTATCCCACCTAGAGAAACCTTTGTTTTCCCTAAGGTACCAAGATAATCTCTAATATAGTTTTCCAAACGTATCATAGTTTTAGCTTTTATATTTAGGTTTATGATCCATTTCAAATTAATTTTTATTTATGCTATGAGGTTGTGGTTAGGGTTTTTCCACGTAGATATCTACCTGTTCCAGCACTGTTTGTTGAACAGACTTTACTTTTCCCCAAAGGCTTTATCACCCTTATAAAAAATATTATCAAATGATCATATTTTTGTGGGTCTATTTCTGGACTCCGTGTTCTGTTCCATTATCTACTTGTCGATTTTTGGATAATACCTTTCCTCTTCCTTTTTTTTTTTTTCTTTTGTTGTTGTTGCTGCTGCTGCTCTGGCCAAGAGAACGAACCTACTCTGTCTTGAATACAGTAGCTGTATAGTAACTTTTGAAGTTAGTGTTAAGACTACAGTTTTAGTTTTCTTTTTCAGGATTATTTGGGTATTCTATGTCTTTTGTATTTCCATATATATTAGAATCAGCTTGTTAGTTTCTACAAAAAAAAAAAAAAGCCTAGATTTGACTAAGATTGGGATTACATTGACTCTACAGATCAATATAGGGACAGTAAGCAACATTGAGTAGTCCATTCCATGAACATAGAATATCTCTATGTAGGTCTTCTTTAATTTCTTTCAGCAATGTTTTGTAGTTTTCAATATAGAGACTTTAACTTCTGTTAAGTTTATTCCTATTTTATGATGTTGTTATAAATGGAGATTCCCAAGTTTTCATTTTTCTACCAGTTGGTGCCAATCTATAAAAATATATTTTTGGTATATTAGTCTTATTATAACCTATGACCTTGGTAAAATTCACTTAGTACAATTAGTACCATAGGTGTTCCTACGTAAGTAGTCATTTTATCTGCAAAGAGAGAGTTCTACATTTTTTCCCCCTTCCTTGTGCCTATTATTTCTTGTTCTTATCATATATGGCTAGGACCTCAAGTATGCTGCTGAGTAGAAGTGGTGGGATAGGGGAAAACACAAGGAACCCAATCTTCAGTGGAGTGGAAAGGGTTCACTTTTTCACCATTAAATATGATGTCCGCTATGGGTTTTTCATAAATTTCTTTTCCAGATTGAGGAAGCTCCCTTTTATTCCTAGTTGGATGAGATTTCTTTTCTGTCATTAATTGGAGTTGATGTTTATCAAATGTTTTTTCCATTTCTGTTTAAGTTATTATGTGGTTTTTCTTCTTTATTCTAGTATATTGCTTTAATTTTCAAATGTTAAGTTTAACATTGAACTCATGGCACCAGTTCTACTTGCTCATGCCATATCCATCTTTTTATGTATTGCTAGATACAATTAAGAATTTTTAAAATCTCTTTTGGGGGGATATGGATATAAAATTTTCATTTTTTGTAATGTTTTTGTCATATTTTGGTATTGGGTTTTACACATCATAAAACCAGTTGGAAAGTGCTTGGTTTTTTAGAAGAGTTTCTGTCAGATGGTTATTTCTTCCTCGAGTGTTTGAAGGTCTGGAGTTTTCTTTATAGGGTGTTTTTTTTAACAACACATTTTCTTTGGTAGATATAGAGCTATTCATACTTTGTTTCATGTGTCAGATTTGATAACTTGTATTTTTCAAATAATATATCTATTTCATCTTAGTTGTCAAATTTGTTGGTATAAAGTTCTTCATAATATTCTCTTGTTACCCTTTATTACCCTTTTACTATAGTGATAAACCCTACATTTATTCCTGATATTGGCAGTTTGTGTTCATTTAAGTGGCTTATTTAGGAATCTATTAATTCCCAAATATAAGAGGGTTTTCTGTGTGTGTTTAATTTTTGATTTCTTTGAACTCCACTGTAATCAGAACATACTTGGTATGATTTTAATTACTGATATTTCAAAGTTAGACTTGATTTATGGACGAGCTTAGTCTATTTTGATGAATATATCGTATATATGTGAAAGAATTTATATTCTGCAATTATTGGGTGTTGTGTTCTGTACATATCAAATAGTTCAATATGGGGTAATGTTGATCAGGCTTTCTGTGTCTGTTTTTTTCTTTTCCTTTTTTTTTTTTTTTTTTGGTTCTATCAATTACTGAGAGAGGGGCATTAAAATCTCCAGCTATGATTGTGGATTATTTTTCTCTTTAATTTTGTCAGCTTTTACTCTATGTATTTCAAATCTGTTACAAGTTGTTTATCCAGTTATGATGGGTGTCATTTTCATGTATTGTTCTTTTAATTGTTATGACATGTATCTTGTTCTTCCTTTCTTGGCTTTTGGTATTAATTCAATATTTTTAGAATTCCATTTATCCATTAGCCTTTTAAAGCAAAAATCTCTTTACTTTTTGGGGGGAGGGGGTGTGTTTGTATACAGATTACAATATATGTCCTTAACTTTTCACAGTCTTTCCAGAGTTAATATTGTATTATGTTGCATTAAATGTAGAATTCTTGCATCCGAGTAGGTTCCTTTGCTTCCCCTATGCTTTATACCAGGGGTCAGTAAACGATAGCCCACAGGCCTGCTGCCTGTTTAAATAAAGTTCATTGGAACACAGCCATACTCATTCATCTATGTATTCCCTATGGCTGCTTTTGCACTACAATGGTAGAGTATTCCACAAAGCCTACAATATTTACTATCTGGGCCTTTATAAAAAAAGTTTGCTGACCTCTGCTTTATGCTACAGTTGTCATTTATATATATGTGTACACATACCCCCATACATGTTATAGTCCCACAATACAGTATTTTAAATAGGTTTTGCTTTAAACAGTCCTATGTATTTTGCGATTAAAAGAAAAAATAGTCTTTTATTTATTTATTTATTTTTTTAATAGTGGCTATCATTTATTCAGTGCTCACTGTGTGTCAATCATTGTGTTAAGTATTTTACATATATTTTAATATTCTCCTTAATTGTTAAAGAAGTGTCTCAAAGTAAATGTTAGTTTATTATTTTATAAATGAGTGAATGAGGCTCAGAGAGGTTAATGATCTGCCAAAGATCATAGAGCCAAGACTAGTAGTTGTCAGGTGTTGTATATAAATACCTCATAATAAAATGCCATGTGCTCTCTACTGTAACAAGGTAGGAAAAAAGATTGGCAAAATTAGGGATTCAATAATCTTAAGTCACTATAAAAAGAGATGATGTCATTAGCATAATTCTGTAAGAATAAATATTTATTCCTCCTGGGATTATGAATTCAAAGTGTCTGTAGAAAAAATGCCCAAAAAATAGTCTTTTAGAATTACTCTGACACATACCATTTTGAGTGTTATTTCTTCTGGAAGATCCAAATTTCCATCTGCTGTCATTTTCCTTCAATTCTAGTTATATATGAAAATGTCTGTTTCACCTTCAGTCTTGAAGGATTTTTTTTTGCAGGTTATATAGAATTTTGGATTGATAGTTTTTTTTTTTTCTTCTGTTAAAGATTTTACTCTCTTGCCATCCCCTCCATTGTTCTGTTGAGAAGTCAGTGACAATTTGAGTTGCTCTGGTGTATGTCTTGTGGCAGTTTTTCCTGGCTGCTCTCAGGATTTTCTCTTTGTCTTTGGTTATCAACCATTTGATATTTCCAGGTGTGGTTTTCTCTATATTAATGCTGTTTGGTGTCTGCAGAGCTTCTTGAATCTGCAAACTTATGCCTTTCACCAGGTTTGGGAAATTTTGGCCATTATTCCTTCAAATATTTTTTCTGCTCCGTTCTTTCCTTTTTGTCTGTTCTTTCCTTTTTGTCTGGCAATTCAGGTACTCATTTTAGACCTTTTGATATTGTCCCACAGGTCCCTAAGGCTGTGTTCACCTTTTTGCAATCTTTTTTTTTCTTTGTGTTCTTTTGAATATTGATTCCTATTTATTTATCTGTCTCCAACTTCACTGATATTTTCCCTGTTATCTTCATTCTGCTTTGAAGCCTATCCAGTGAGATTTTGGGGTTTAGATATTTTCTATATCTAGAATTGCACTTTGGTTCTTTTCTCCGTTTTTGGCTGAGATTCTTCTTTTTACTCATTTCAAGCATATTTTCCTTTACATCACTGTGCATAGTTATAAAAGCTGCTTTTAAATCATTGTCTATTATTTCCAACATCTGGGTCATGAGCAGGGTGGTCTCTGTTGATATTTTTTAACTTTTTGAGATATTATAGTTTTATATGCAGTTGTAAGAAATAATAGAGATCCTCTGTACACTTTACCCCGTTTCCCCCAATGTTAACATCTTGTAGAACTATAGTATAATATCACAACCAGGATACTGTCATTGTTACAGTCCACCAGGCTTATTCAGAGTTCCCCAATTTTACTTGTGCTGTGCATGTATGTGTACACACACATTTAGTTCTGTGCAGTTTTATCATCCATAGGTTTGTATATCTACCACCACAATCATGATATCGAATAGGCTGTCAACTGCAAAGATCCCTCATGTCGCTTTTTTTTTTTTTTTTGAGATTGGGGGTCATACTATGTTGCCCAGGCTGAAGTGCAGTGGCTATTCACAGGAACAGTCGTAGCACACTACAGCCTCAAACCCCTGGGCTCAAGTGAACCTCCCACCTCAGCCTCCTGAAAGTAGCTGGGATTGCAGGCATGTTCCAACCACACCTGGCTCCATGTTGCCCTTTCTTCACCATAGCCATCTTCCTTCTGTCGCCCCCCCGCCTCCCAGCTGTCACATCACCCCTGGCAGCCACTGATCTATTGTCCATTTCTGTAATTGTGTCATTCTAGAAATGTTACATAGAAGCACTCGATACATTGTGTAACCTTTTGGGATTGGCTTTTTTTCATTCAGCAAAATTGCTTTGAAATTCATCCAGGTCGCTGCTTGCGTCAATAGTTTTGTTGCTTTTTATTGCCGAGTTGTACCACAATTTGTTTAGCCATTAATCTGTTGAAGGACATCTGCGTTGTTTGCAGTTTTGAGCTACTATGAACAAAGCTGCTATGAATATTTGTGTACAGGTTTTTATGTGAATATAAGTTTTCATTTCACTGGGAACAAATGCTGAAGAGTGTGTTTCAGAGTGGCCATATCATTTTTCCCACTAGCAATGTATGAGTGATCTAGTTTTTCTGTATCCTCATCAAAATTTAGTGTTTTCAGTACTTTTTATTTTAGTAGATATTCCTTGATATCTCATTGTGCTTTAACTTTTCACTTCCCTAATGGCTAATGAAATTGGACATCTTTTGGTGTGTTTATTTGCAGTGTTTTTATCATCTTCACTGAAATGTCTGTTCATGTGTTTTGCCCATTTTCTAATTGAACTGATTTTTACTGTCAAGCTTGAGGGTTTTAGATAATAGTCCATTGTTGCAAATGTACTTTGCAAATATTTTCTTTCAGTCTGTAGTTCGTCTCTTTATCCTTTTAACTTTATTTTCTTAACAGGGTCTTTTGCAGAGAAAAGGTTTTACTTTTTTTTTTTTTTTTTTGAAATGAGGTCTCATTATGTTGCCCAGATTGGTCTCGAACTCCTATACTCAAGCATTCCTCCTGCCTCAGCCTTCCAAAGTGCTGGGATTACAGGTGTAAGCCACTGCATTGGGCCAACCTTTACATCTGTGATCCATTTTGAGCTAATTGTTATATTAAATGTGAGGTTTAGGTCAAAGGCTTTTTTTTGTTTGTTTCTTGGGTTTTTTTCTCTAAAAAATGTCCAGCTGCTCCAGCATCATTTGTTCAAAGAAATTTTCTCCATTGAGTTGCTTTTGTACCTTTATCAAAATTCATTTGGGCTGATTTGTGTGGGTCTATTTATGGGTTTTCCTATTCAGTTGCATTGATCCACACATCTTTTCCTCTGCAGTACTACCCTGGCTTGATTACTTAAGCTATATAAAAGCAAGCCCTAATATCAGGTAATGAGTCCTTCCACTTTATTCCTCTTTTTCAAGATTGTATTAGCTATATTAGAGGCCTTTACCTTTTTTTTATTGCTTTTAATATAAATTTAAAAATATAAATATGTAAATTTAAAAATAAGCTTGTTTATGTCTACAAAAAACTCTGAGATTTTTCATAGAAATTGCATTAAACTTACAGATCAGTTTAAATTGATAGCTTCACCATGTTGTCTTCCAATCCATGAACCCCATGGCATACCTATTAATTTAGGTCTTCTTGGATTTTTCATGAGCATTTTGTAATTTTCAGTATATAGATCCTATATATGTTTTGTCAAGTTTTACCTAAGTATTTCATTTTATTTGAAGTGGTTCTGATTTTTTTTTTTTTTTTTTTTGAGAATGGGTCATGTTCTGCTTCATGTGTGCAGTAATTTTGGATGTATTCTGGACATAACTTGTAGAAACTCTAGATTGTTTCATTTGTTTAGCGGGCAGTTTACTTGACTGACCTTCTGCAGCGAGTGGCAGCTCAAATCTCATTTTCTTTAGCCTTAGCGTTAGTCCCTTCAGGGCTCAAGCAAAGATTTGGGCAGAGTTCAAGACACTAGGTTTGGGGCTTCCCCATCCCACCACCTTTCTGAGATTTCCTGTCTCATTTTCCAGTGGCTGTAGTTGCCATCCGCTCCGGTTCTTCCCGTCTTTGAGACCGCAGGTTTTCTTTCTCTGTTAGTTTTAGCCAACCCGCATGACAGACTGGGACCTCTTCTCAGACCAGAAGCCATAAACACCCCATGCCATTCTCTTCCGAATGTCAACTCCCCTCTAATGTTTGCTTGATTTCTTTATTCTCCAGGGTCTTAGGGTAGTTGCTTCTAATATATTTGGTCAGAATTTATAGTTACCTCTGGAAGAACTGAATCAGAAGGCACTTGGTATTTTGTGGAGATTCATTTTCAGGTTATCCAGTGTGCCATGTTGCCAGAAAATTAAGTTGTATTCTACTTATAAAGCAGGAAAGATCCTTTTCTTCCATGTTGGAAAATGGTTTTGAGGGAGGAAAAATGCAAGTATTTTGGAGTCAGGTAGAGAAGGGTATGAATTTTGGCTTTGCTACCTGGTTATGTGACATTAGTGGTTTTATTGACCTATCTGTAAAATGAGGGTTAAAAGCACCCATATCACATGTTTATTGTAAAACGTAAAAAAGATTTTTAAAAATTACACTAAGCATAGTATCTCACACTGATGATAGTTATTAACCATATTTTCCCATTCCATAGTCTATTTAATCCATATTTTACAAATGAAATCATTAAGATCTGAACTGGCCCCACTCTGAGCTATACACTAATTTTTCTGATAAAAGGGGAGACTTTGTCCCACAGGGTTCATTCACTAAATGTGAATGCTAATTAGCATACCTTGAAAGACAGAAGTTTTCTTTGCATGAACCTAGGAATGAATGTGCACTTTAAGTTTGTCAAAAAGCACAGTAAAGGAATCTATTACCAGATCATTTAAGAGTTTGACATGAAAAAAAAAATGTTTATTTTTCCTTTTATAGGAATCCCCTCCTCACATAGAAAAATACTGTCTACCAGAAGCTGTTGCATTTCTTCAGAACAATAAGGAACCTGAGGCCGGATTATCACAAAAGAGGAAAGCTCCTACAGAGAAAAATAAGATCAAGCGACCTAGAGTACAGTGATTGTAGCTACTCTTTAGTTACTAAACATTAAATTTTTTTAAAAAGCCTGAATGTTACTGTGATGGATTTGTGTAGTAGTTAAAAGATGAGTACCTGAAGAATTTTGCTTCAGAGTGTAATGATGCCCCCACTTGAGTTTTGAACACCTGAAATTTTAATCACTGAAACATTAATAAAAAGTTACTGAAATAACAGCATAGTACAGCTAGCTTGTTGTTAAACTCCATTAAGTGTATAAGGAGATTTTTTTTGTCTTTCTTTGTTGTTGTAAATATCTGAGGCTGTAGCTTGGAATTTTTAGCAAGGTGGTGGATTTTGCTTTAAAATGTCAGCCTTAATTCATGACAAGAGTTATCAATTGGGATTTATTTATGTTTTCCCTGATTTTTATCTTCTCACCATGTTACCTCTTTTTAACAGGAGCCTGAGCACAGGGTTTAATGAGGAAGCTGGGGTTTAAACTTCAACATGTATGTATATATGTATATGTATGTTTGTACAAATCTCCATGATGTTTGCCAGGTTTGGGTGCCAAAACTTGGAAAATACGACAATAAAGAATAAAAGTTGTAACTGAAATTAGTATTAAAATGTGTTCAGATAAGTTTTTTACTATTTAGAATAATTTATTTAGAATATTTAGAATTATAGAGGCTAGGTAAAAAAAATACTTTTATTGGGCAAAAAAAGCATTTCAGTTGTATTAGCCTTTATTATGCTAACCCTAAACACCAGATACTATGTGTATTACCATAATCCTCTAACTATAAAAGCAGCTCATCTCATTTTGAGGGATAAATCAGAATCTGTTAGGACTGTAATTTTGATGCCAACTGTTTAATTCCTAATGATTATTTGAAAGGCAAACTCAAAAAAAAAAAAAAAAAAAACAGTGAAAAAGAGAGAGAGTCCTCACCTTGGACACGAAACCTTTTAAGTTTTTATCAGATGTTCTTCAAAATGGAGTAGAGGGTGTCCCTGCCCCTCAAGAGAACTGGCACTTGGAAGTTTTCAATTTTGAGATAGTTCACAGTTTAGGACGATGCAAATTGTACACAGAGAAATCGGTAGCATTGTCATGTAAACATTGCCCTCTCACCCTTCTCCAAACAAAAACCACCTGGTTTTATCAGCTGTTTTATGTTAGCGGAATCATTCCATAGATATGCAATGTTTCCTTAAATTTTACCACTTAAAATTCTTTGAGCATTGATAAATTTTATGATCCTATTTCTTTCTATCCCAGATAAAATTACCTTATCTACCATTTTCTTTTCTGCCAAAATTCTGAGCTATTTTCCAGTTCAGGTCTTAGACGCATGCTGTACAATTCCAAGGCTCCAGATCCCAGTCTCCTCCCAACTCTCCAGCATCTATCTGCCCACACCCTACATAAACCACTTAAACTCTGGCTTTGGCTCATAGTCTGTAAATGTCCTAATGCCAGCAAGAATAACGTCTTGCACAAACAATTCCAAGCATAGGTCATTCTCTCCTTTAAAGTGTGTGTGTGGGGGGGGGGCTTCCTTTGATTATTCTGATTTTGAGTTTCTCCTCAGAATTGCTACACTATTTTAATCTCTGATACTTAAATTAGCACCACATATCCCTCCATGAGTTTTCTTGTGCATTAGTCTGATTTCACCAACATGCATTGACTCAGTAGGACTCCGGAGCCTATAAGGTAGTGCATGGGATTCAGCAGCAAATGCATAGAGAACACTTGATCTCTCAGAGCTTAAAGAGACAGGAATCCTTAAAGTAGATACAGTACTCAATTATACTTAAGATTTAGTATTTATATTGTAATGGACCTAGTTGTGTCTCCCCAAATTAACAGGTTAAAACTTAAACCCCAACGTGACCATTTGCAGAGAGAGCCTTTAAGGAGGTAATTAAGGTTACATGAGGTCATAAGAATGGGGCCCTAATCCAACAGGAGAGGAAGAGACACCAGGAGTACGCATGCCCAGAGGAAAGTCCTGTAAGGAACAGTGAGAAGATGGCTGTCTGTGTACACTCCAGGAAGAAAAGCCTCACCAGATACCAACCCTGCTGGCTCCTTGATTTTGGATTTCCAACCTCCAGAACTGTGACAAAATAAATTTCTGTTCTTTAAGCCACCCAACCTTGCTGTTCTGTTACAGTAGCCCAAGCAGACCAATAACAATACTACAGTGCAAAGGTTTTTAGCCTGGGGCCCAGGATGCCCACGAGTGGACATGGGCACAATTTTATACACGAGCATTTTTAGGGTAGAGCTCATAATTCTAGTTTAGATCTATGACGTCCCACCCAAAAGTCACAAACCCCACTGCTCTAATCTAAACCTGTTATTTCATATAGGTTGCTTTATATCAGGGGTTGGCTTTTTCTATAAAAGGACAGATAACAAACATTTTAAGCTTTGTGACATTTTCCCACCAACCTTTTAAAAATGTAAAAACCATTCTTAGCTTGAGGCCGTACAAAAATAGGTACTGGGCCATAGTTGACTGACCCCTGCTCCATTATCCCTAAAAATATTTTTAACTCTAGATCTGCCAACAAGCAAGGCACCCAGCTCTGTTTTGCTACCACCCTATGAGTAGTACTGGTCATTAGGCAGAGCTGCTTAATGCTTAACATTTGGGAATCTTCAATGAAAATTATCAGCTGTTTTAAATTTGTGAGGTATTTATGGGAAAGGGGGAACCATGGTACAGATATTTAATGTAAGCTCTTTTCAAGCCGTAAAAGAATGTTAAAGAAAATTTAAAAAGCAATAGAAACTGATAAACAAGCCGCATGTGGTGGCTTAAACGTGTAGTCCCAGCTACTGGAGAGGCTGAGGCGGGAGGACCGCTTGAGCTTAGGAGTTCAGTTTGAGGCTGCAGTCAGCTACAATAGTGGCCGCTGCACTCCAGACTGGGCAACAGAGCGAGACCTCACCTCTCAACTGCTCATCTCTTAAAAAACCCTGATAAATGAGAGTTGAGCAATTATCCTGCCATATCAACATGAACTACATGCATTTCAGTATAACATGATAGTTGTGGAAAAAGCTCTCTGTACAGAATAATTCCAGGTAATGAACGATAGAAGCACACCATTTACAGCTCCTAATGAGATCACAGATCTAGGCAGTGATCGTCAGTAACTGCAAAAACCATTACATAAAAGGCAAATGGGGAATTTTATAATGACAGATCAAGCTGACAACATGTAAACTCATTGATCCCTCAAGACAACCAATTACGTGGCTCTGATGTGATGCGATAGGAAGCAGAGAACACCATCTATGAAGTATTCTTGTCCCTACTCCTGTTAATTAGACTCTCATTTGATCAAGCCTCCAGATCTATGTAGAATCAGTCGACACTGAGTCAGGATACAAAACCATACTTGAAACTTTAAAGAATTGTTAATTAGTAAAAGCTACTAAAAGGGATAAAAAGGAGTATACAAGTAGCAACTGTAGAAAGCAACTACTACCCTAACACAGGAGAGGGAGGAGGGAAGGAACTTGGACACTTAGAAGAGGACAGCATCCTCTCCCCAAGACAGTCACACTTCAGCAAATTAAGTGGTGGAGAAACTTGCTGGAGGCTAACGGCCTCAGCTGACCTAGACTGCCACTAGGTGGCAGGAAAACCTGCCAGGGGCTCTGGGCCCCAGCTGACCATGGGAAGCAGTGCTGCAGTGGGGAGAAGCTTGGAGGGTGTGGACTGCTGCGGAACCATGAGAGCCACACACACACACACCACTTCCTGGCTCTACCACGTGGCCCATCCACCGACCACCATGGAAAACAGCACACCAGGAAGTGAAGTCCCTTCCTCCTGCTCTAGCTTTCCACTGTCTCAACAGTGCCGTATACTGACAACACAGTCTGTTGATAATGGAACCAGGTAAGTGTCGCACTTGGCTTCTGCTACTCAGATCCCACAGTCCTCGCTGAGATCAGGGAGCTCATCTCAACGGCACAGTCGTGCCTGCCCTCAGGAGAGCAGCCACAGAGATTTCAGGGATGTGGGTGCTTCCCTCACCAACATACTTCTCAATGTCTTAATCAAGAGGGGTCTTGCGGCCCTCCTCAGAGGGTGTAGTTTGGGAGACGGGATGCACAGGTTGCACGTGATAAATCCACTCCAACGTTCCTATCTCCCTAAGCCTAATCCTCCACCTCCAGCATCTCAACTTCATTAAACACAGGCCACCACGGAGTCCAAGTTTCAGTCAACCAACCAAGTAAGCTCCAGAATGTGGTAAGTGCACCCATACCAATGAATTCCAGCTCAATCTAGCGTTGTAACTGCACTCTACCCATTTATAGGAAACGTAGAAAGGCAATACGGTGTGGAAAACTCTGCAAGCCAAGTGACCAGGTTTCCTCAATAACTAAATTGGTTAAAAAAGAATAAAGTGGGGGAATTAAGGGAGACTTAGAAAACTAAAAGCAATGGGGTCATCTTTATCTGGATTGTTTTTCAAAAAAAACCAACTGTAAAGCACCATGAGAAATAAGAGAAATGTTAACATCAACAGGATATTTGATATTACAGAAAAGTTGCGTAGGTGTGATAATGGCGTTTTGGTTGCTAAGTCTCTATCCCTTGGTGTAGTATTTATGGATGAAGTAGGTCTGGGATTAGCTTTAAAATAATCCAGGAAATGGAGAGGGTGTTCACAGGTAAAATAAGAGTGGCCACAAACTGATAATTGTTGAAGCTGGACTAGGGGCTCAAGGGCATTTATTATGCTATAACTATTTTATTTGAAAAATTTCATCATAAAACAGTCTTCAAAAAATAAAATCCCACCCCCAGCAGTCAAAAACAAACAAACAAAAAGGATAGTACAACTCACCTCAACATTAGGAATTTTCTGCTGCTTTGAGGGGAGCCTGAAGTGAGGCTCTAGTGCATCCACAATCACCTTGGGGAAGCGACAGGGTAAAAAAGTACTTTCGAGTCAAATTCAAAAGAGCTTTCCCATTTTCCTCCTCCAGCCTTAAATCTGGGGAGAGGAGTGGAAGCAAAGCCTCATGGGTAAGAACATGCGGTAGCCAGAACACCTGGGTTGGAATCCTGGCTCCTTCGTTACTAGCTGTGACTTCAAGCAAGCTATTTCACCTTTCAGAACCTATTTCCCTGTCTTTAAGGCATTTTCAGGGTTAAACAAGACATTTGGTACCTGTTTAGAACAGTGCCTGGCCTAAGGTTAAAAACTATTAATATATAAATAATTTTTTAAAATTCCAGTGAGTGATTTAACACTCTTGCTAGGCTGGAGCTAAAGTTTTAAAAACAGAAGAGGATATCAGGGCAGAACAAAGGAATATGATGGAAGCGTGCAACCTGCTCTTCACCCCATTACCATGGTGTCACTGAGGTTGGGAGTGCCTGACTTCCAGGTTTAATTCAGATTCTAATTAAAGGCATAAATTTGAACTGTAAAAATCAGGGAAATCCAGGAATAAAGCTACAATAGTCTCAGCAAGTTAAAACCAAAGACAAGCCTAAGAGACTCTAGTCGGTGCCCAAACCTGATTAAAAAGGATGCTTAAGTGCAACCCACATGACCTTTAAATGGCAGGAACTGGTAAGTAAACTGAACCACAGACCAAGAGTGCAGGCAGTCCACGCGTCTGAGGTTCCAATTCCTAAGCAGATGAGCTGTAGGATTCTGCAGCTGCCGAAGGTTGTCTCTGGAAAAGTTAATTAATTAGGGTTCAATTCATAGTCACCAGGGAGAACTGAAGAATTCTACAGAAACCATTAAAATCCAGGTGCTGTAACTGAGAACATAATGGAAGGGCAAATTAAAAGTAGCCAGGAGTAATGAAGGGCAGATTAACAGTGAGTAAATTCTGGAATGGTTAGAGATTTATTGTCAAGAGACAAGTCAAACAGAATGAATATATTGTTAGAGAAGGTTAGCAAGTGGCTATAGAAATCATATCGATGGTGAGGTAGTTATCTAAGAAATGAACATGAAATATAAAAAGTGGTCCTTATACTGATAATTACAAAACTATAAAAAGGTGTACATGTGGCCAGGTGTGGTGGCGCAGGCTTGTAATCCTAGCACTTTGGGAGGCTGAGGCGGGTGGATCACTTGAGGTTAGGAGTTAGTTCGACAAGCCTGAGCAAAAGTGAGACCCCATCTCTACAAAAAATAGAAAAAATTAGCTGGGTGTGGTGGCACAAGCCTGCAGTCCCAGTTACTCAGGAGGCTGAGGCAGGAGGATCACTTGAGCCCAGGAGTTGGAAGTTGCAGTGAGCTATGATTGTGCCACGGCACTCTAGCCTGGGCAACAAAGTGAGACCGTGTCTCCAACAACAACAAAAAAGAATTTAGTATTTTAGCTTACGGGTCTTTTCCCCACTTCGGTAGCCATTTCCCCTCATTTAGCAGTATCCAAAAATTTAGAAATATGGTAATCCTTTTGGGGTAAGAATGCAATTTAAGGGATTTCCTACATAAACTAGCCCTGTGATTGTTTTCCAGCTCGCTATAAGGGAAGTACTTTATCTCTTATTCTGACATAACCCAGTGGCTCCCAAATTTTGTAGCATATTAGAATTACCTGTGGAACTTAAAGAAAAATCCCTCTGCTAGGTCACACCCCATACCAATTAAATCAGAATGTCTGGGGGTGGGAATCAGGCATCAGTAATTTTTTAAGAGACCTAGATTATTCAAAAATGCAATTTAAGAACCATAGATGTAATCTTGCAGAGTTGCCTCACTTCTTTCCCTCACCCCAAACAATTTTATTGAAATGCGTCAAGAGTACATGGGCAGCACAAATGTATGAACAGGAAAAGAAAAAAAAAAAATCACATGTACAATAACTTTTAAAAAGTGAAGGTTAATCTTGGGAGATATAAGTTCCCTTCTTCCTCCCCCTACAGACTTCCATGAGATAAAAACTTCAGCTGCAGTATTTTTTAGAGAATGATATACTATCTGAACTCCGAAGTTAAAAAGAGAAACAAAGTCTCTGTCCTTAGGTATGTTTCAAATTTCCATATGCTAACATTCAAAACAATCAACAGTTTATTTTGTACATCTTGCCTCTCCCCCAAAAATATAAAATCGAAATTTGAGTTCTCTGGAAAAAAAGATAAAAAGAGATGGTACAGAAAATTATTACTAGCAACTATGTCATAGCAAGGTAAGAAAAGGTAAGATATACTAAGATTTTAACCTCGTATATTTAACAGTCAAAAACTGCTATCCGGTCTCAAGAGAAAAAATTGTCATAGTAACACCATGTTTCCTAAAATGTCAATGCAAAACATAGAATGTCACACACTAAATATTTGCAATAAATTTAACATATTCCCGCTGTTATATCTGCTGCCATTGTTAGTAAGAAAGTGACTACCTCCTACTTAGTTAACACAGCTTCTCACCTGATACTACAGCTGTCTGCTCTAATCACAAGTAAGACAGGCTGTAAATGCTGTTTCCCTCATACTTACTATTTTTCCATCATATTTAAAGACAAAGGATGTTATCTTTACAGAGGTTTCTTGCTGTATTCTTTGACTGAACCCCTGAACAGTTCAGTTGAGGGACTGAAGACTGTTTTAAAGCTGACAACTTAAGTTCCATCTTCTGTATTACTACATTCAATTACTATTTAGAATTCCAGTTCCCACTTGGGCTGCAATTCCAAAACGCCTGAACTACCTTAATGATTACTTTCACGTATATCCTAAATCCCTGATGTGGACACAATTACTCTTATTTTAGATAATACAAATATGATTATTTAAAGCAATTACTTCTTATTCAATATATCTTTCGTAATATTCTTTATTTCAAGGCCAAGAAGCAATTCATAATTTATTTGCATTCTGCATGCCCCATTAATACCTATTTATTGTAGATGGTGATGAAAAACCATCTGCGGTCTCAGAACTAATTATTAACACTAGAATACCTGTTTGTAAGATTCTCTCATTCTGGCCAGGCGGGGTGGCTCACACCTGTAATCCTACCACTCTGGGAGGCCAAGGTGGGAGGATCCCTTGAGCTCAGGAGTTTGAGACCAGCCTGAGCAAGAGCAAGACCCC
The DNA here is from genome assembly GCF_041146395.1 of Eulemur rufifrons. Taxonomy (NCBI): domain Eukaryota; kingdom Metazoa; phylum Chordata; class Mammalia; order Primates; family Lemuridae; genus Eulemur; species Eulemur rufifrons. Next base: position 122,085,763 of record NC_090989.1, read on the forward strand.
ATCTCTACAAAAAAATGGAAAAATTAGTCAGGCATGGTGGCGAGCAACTGTAGTCCCAGCTACTCAGGAGGCTGAGGCAGGAGGATCGCTTGAGCTCAGGAGTTTGAGGTTGCAGGGAGCTGATGCCACCGCACTGGGCAACAGAGCAAGACTCTGTCTTATTAAAAAACAAACAAACAAAACCTCTCATTCCTTTGTTCTCCTCCTGATCTCTGATTATTCCTATTAATTTATTTCCACTCCTTACATACAGATTCTGAACAACTCTGCGTTCCTTTTTTAGTCACCACACCCATGGTCTGACCTCTCTCAATTCTGACCCCACACCCCCAACCTCCTGACATCTCCACCTATTCAACCCCAAACCAATTTCACATTCTAATAGACTGAGATACAAAAGTAAAATGTTTAGTGTGCCAAATAGAGTAATTACTACAGAGGAGTCTTTTCTAACAAATGGTTCGGGGCAAGTAGATATCCACATGCAGAATGAAGTTGGACCCCTAACTCACATATACAAAAATTAACTCAAAATGGATTAAAGACCTAAATGAAAGAGCTAAAACTATAAAGCTTAGAAGAAAATAAGCATATATCTTTGTGACCTTGGGTTAGGCAATGGTTTCTTAGACATGACATTCAAAGGATAAGCGACTAAAGCAAAAATAAATTGGACTTGGCCGGGCGCGGTGGCTCATGCCTGTAATCCTAGCACTCTGGGAGGCTGAGGCGGGTGGATCGCTCGAGGTCAGGAGTTCGAGACCACCCTGAGCAAGAGTGAGACCCCGTCTCTACTAAAAATAGAAAGAAATTATATGGACAACTAAAATATATATATACAAAAAATTAGCCGGGCATGGTGGCACATGCCTGTAGTCCCAGCTACTCGGGAGGCTGAGGCAGTAGGATCACTTAAGTCCAGGAGTTTGAGGTTGCTGTGAGCTAGACTGACGCCACGGCACTCACTCTAGCCCGGGCAACCGAGTGAGACTCTGTCTCAAAATAAATAAATAAATAAATAAAAATAAATTGGACTTCATCAAAATTGAATCAAAAAAAATAAATAAATAAAACCCAGTCTTATTGTCACTGAGGCTGGAGTGTAATGGCACAATCATAGCTCACTGTAACCTCAAACTCCTGGCCTCAAGTGATCCTCCCACCTCTGCCTCACTGCAGCTTCAAACTCCTGGACTCAAGCAATCCTCCTGTCTCAGCCTCCCAAGTAGCTGGGACTACACATGCATGCCACTATACCTGGCTAATTTTTAAAAATTAAATTTTTATAGACAGGGTCTTGCTATATTGCCCAGGCTGGTCTGGAACTCCTGTTCTCAAGCCATCCTCCTGTCTCACAGCCTCACTAGTAGGTGGGATTACAGGCAAAAGCCTTGATGCCCTGCTCAAAATTGACAATTTTGTGCTTCAAAAGACACTACACTAAGAAAAGGAAAAAAATGGGAGAAAATATTTGCAATTCACATCTCATAAGGGACTAATACACAGAATAAAGAACTCACAATTCAATAGTAAAACACAATTTAAAACTTGACAAAAGATTTGCATAGACATTTTTCCAAAGATATACAAATGACCACTAAGCACGTGAAAAAATGCAAACCAAAGCCACAGTAAGATGCTACTTCACACCCACTAGGAAAACTATAATCCAAGAGTCTGAAACAAGAGAAACTGGAATCTTCAGTCATTGCCGGCTTGAATAATATGTGGTGAAGACACTTTCAAAGTTTGGCAGTTCCTCAAGTTACCGTATGACCCAGCAATTTCACCCCTAAGTGCACAGCCAGAGAACTGAAAACATGTGGACCCAAAAACCTGTACATGAAAGTTCACAGCAACATTATTCATAGTGACAAACTGAAAAAAACCCAAATGTCCAACTGATGCATGTATAAATTAAATATAGCACATCTGACTTTTTTTTTGCTAGCTCCCTCCCTTCCTGACAACTATTGTTTAGCAATAAAAAGGAATGAAGTATTGACACAGGCCACAACATGGATGAGCCTCAAATACATGCTAAGGAAAAAAAGCCAGTCACAGAAGACCCTGTTTAAATAAAATTTCCAGAGTAATATACAGAGACAAAAAAAATAGAATACTGGTGGCTTAAGGCTCGGGGATGTGGGGGGAAATCAAAAAAATGACTAATAGGTACAGGATTTCTTTTCGAGGTGATGAAAATGTTCAGGAATCAAGAGTGGTGATGGCTGCATAACTTTGGAGATATACTAAAAACTTAGCTGTACACTCTAAAAAGGTGACTTTTATTTAAAAAAAAAAGTTTAAAAAAACTATGGAGGAAATTAAATGAGGGAAGATAGGGAGTTTAAGTTTCTGTGTGTATATTCTACTATAAATAGTTCTATCAAAAAAAACCACTTCAATCAAGCACAAAGAATATTCAAATAAATTGTGAACATTAAACATTTAAACTCCATTACCAAAAGTGACTTGAAGTATACTTTCACTAGTTTAGAAATGAAGCAACTATAATCCAAACTAAATTCTTAAATTTAAAATTACTCCCCTTTTGGGGAATGTGTAAGTTTCTCAATGGACAAAACCTCAAATCTTGTCTACAGAATAAAACTTAGGTTGCCTTGCCATAGTTTAAGGTAATAAAATTTAATATAGCAACTAAAACAAAAGTATATTTCAATACTTTTTAAAGATGAAGAATGTTTATCACCGCTTTGCAGCCACTTTTTCCCCAACATTCCAAGTGCCCTGCACACATTTCTTAAACACAAAGTACATTCCTGAGTTGAGAGCATCGTCATCTTCCCACAGCAAAAGAGGCATGACGTCAACTCATTATGTACAAAGACAAAAGGTTTAATAAAAACCATTAAACTCCAAAATCCACATATTTACTTTTTATTGAATTTGTTAATGTTACAGAGTTCTTGCACTGCCAAACCATGCCTGAGAAGTCAAAGAAAGAAATGGTACAATGGACAGCCTCACCCACCCATCATACAGTATATTAAAACTTGATTCATGTACATTTTGATATTTTCACAATCTTTTAAAAAGTTGTAACAAGAGTTGGAATTTCAATCTGCTGCAGGTCTTCAGCTTTCTAGTACAGTACGCCATTGAATAACACCTCCATATATTCACCTCAGTTCATGCCTCGATGATAACATAACCCCAACAAAATTTTGCTGGAAAAAAAGGCATACTTTTCAAGGAAAACATGTGGCTCAAGGTCCAAGAGATTATTTACTAAGGTTTTTGGTTCCCAAATGAAGTCTTCAGTTTAACCAAGAATCCCAGTTCTTGTTTAATCATCCAACCTCCCACTGGCTGGCTCAGTTACTTCCACCCAAATACATCACAAGGCAGGCATCCTGCCCACCACCTCAAATAATGCCAACCTTATTGCAAAAATGTGGCTGACAGGTCCTGTCAGGAGATACTGTAACCTCCTAGAAGTCAAGTCCTGCACTGACATGTTCATCAAGATGGAACTGCTACAGGAAAATACCCCCACATCGGGCTAGTTTCACTCACCCATTTGCTTCACTCTTGCCAGTAGCAAGTCTGCAACTCCTGCATTTGGCAAAGGGATTTATGACAGAGAAATCCAGACTGCATCAAGTGGTCACATACCACTCTGAAATATTTCTGTTGAACCAAGAGAGAACTAAGAAACTGCCAGACTAAATCATTAAGTAGAAAGAAACTTTTCTGTGTAATCCTGGGTAGCTTCAAGTCCCTTTTTAAGACTAAAAACTATTAGACAGTTAAACTGTAATTATTAAAAATGAAGTGCTACATCACCTGTCTTTTTACCCTGACTCCAAATGAACAACATAAAGACACATCAAAAGGTTGATAAGAGAGCTAGCTGGGACAATCGTTGCATATACAGAACTTCCAATACCTTAAATTTGGGCACAAGTATATATGGAATTCTTAAAGATCATGCATGATCCCTTTAACTTACATGGGTTTTAGCTGAGGTTTTTGCTTACATTGCTTTGAATTTGTAAGGACAGGTCAGTGAATCCCTTAGCCTGAGCAGAAACCACTCTTTCCACTGCAGTTTACTACACATCTTAGACCTGATTAGAGGAGGCTTTAGCAGCACCTGAAGTAGAGCCTCTGGCATCCACTGCCCTTTACATCAAAGGCTATTTGGTTCTACTCTCGGGATTGGCAAATTCACAAGACATTTCACAATTCTAATGCATACTTCAGGTTACTTACTTAACCAAGCAATATGCTCTTTCAAAGAACTTATTTCAAGTCAAAGCAAAAAAGGCCTTAATGTGGAACAAAGAAAAAGCACTATCCAAATAAAAAATTACTAAGAGAAACAAGATTATTCTCTCCCCCACCCCCTTTCCCACTTGGAGGACCAAAGTTTGGTGGAATTTAATTTGTGGTTACCTCAGAACACAACTAAAAGTTTAAATTACAAATCACAGCCCTACACAGATGATCTGAACACATCAGTTCTTTTGAGATCAGCGTGTTCCAGGAAGTCTAATACAGCCACAGCCTACTAGAGAGTATTCCTTAAGGGTGGGGCACAGGACAGGTTAATTAAGGTCACTTAAATCTTCATCTTTTACAGCAGATCAGAACCCAGATGGCTGACTTTCTGCAGGATTTCTGACAGGAATCCAGTAGAGCTGGTTTCAAGGTTCACGTCGACAATTAATAGCTGTAAACCTTCTTATCCAGAAGTTGTGATCCACATGAAGTCCACAATGAGTGCAGCAAATCTGAGGTAGTCAACCCTTATGAAGGCTCAGTATCTGAACATAAAAAGATTTTGAAATGACCACTGGCTGCAGGTTTTGGTTTTTTGTTTTTGCAGAGTAATTATGAAAGAACACTGTGGAATCTAGTTCACACATTTATATAACAATGAAAACTCCTCTAAATCCAATATACATAAAGAGCAGCTGTGACACTTTAAACTTCCATAGTGCAATAGGGCCGGTCACTTAAATCAAGTGGTCTGCATCGGTTGCTGTAGATCCAGCTGAGATCAGATGATGAATGGCTGGCTGTTCATGGCGGTTAGCTGTGGTCTAGATACCTTAGAAGGGTTAGCAAAGACCATTCCTTAATTGTACTGTGTGTGGCTGCTTTTCTGATTTTCAAGCACAGCATACTGGTTGTCTAGCTGAAGTTTAAGTGCCTGGTTTTTTGAAACCTCATCCCTACCTCTATTTTTGTGTCTTACTACTTCAAAGCTCTTCTCCATTTCTTTATCCCTAAGGGAAAAGAAATGTAATCATTAAATATTTCTTCTTCACTAGGGTTTTTGAAAATATTCTTCCTTGAATTAAAAACAAAAATTAATCCACCACTTGGAAGAATCTTGGGGAGGGACAGGAGGGGAGAACTGGTATATAAAATCCTTACCAAACCATTTTTAAGGCTTTGATTGAACAGAAAACACAAAACATCGTACTGAAGTTCCATGGTCCTATTTTCTACTGAATAGTTTTTAACTGTGACCCTGTTTCAGGACCACCTTGAAGACAATTAATTGTTCAGTTAAAGGCCGTGTAATGCCATTCTTCCTAAGACTTACTTTTTACTTTTAGCAAATAGATAATACATCTCTTTCTTTATGTATAAGTAAAGGTAACAATTTTCTCATTCAAGTAAGCTCTACATATTATTCAGTAATTTTTCCTCACTTATATTTTATGGGAGTGGACCTGATTAGATCAGGTAAAGAAAGATGAGTGTGGTGAGTCACTCCCCTCCCAGACGTAGGTCCCTTATACATTTTGTAGGACAGAGCAGAGGAGTAAGTCCAAGTGGAGGTCTGAATTCAAGCCAGCTGTGCTCTCAAAGTGGCGAAAAGGCTGAGATTAACTCTAAAGGCCACCCAAAAAAAAACATTTCCATCTGATGTCATTTACATTTCTTCCCATTTTATTTACTTTTTAAAATTCATGTCCCTAAATAAGATGTAGATGTGCCATATGTGGTCATTTAACTCCAGGTAGCATTCATTTTAAGTACCTGCTGAAATAAGATTATTTTAATATTAGATTTATAAATGCCAACATCTTTCATCTGTTCACAATAACTGGGAATACAACGAAATATCACTTTTACGTTTCTAGTTTCTGTATTTTAAGGAGCAGCAGCCACTACTAAAGTACTTGCAAAGAATTTTAACTAAATAAGACTTGTCATTGCTACAAAACAGCATGAACTGGGGATAGGAGAAACTTTTGCAGACAGCAGACAAAGTCTACAGTGCTTGTTCCCCTCACCCATTCCAGGGCTTTTATTAATACCTCTCCCCCCTCCAGGGCACATCTTAAGTCCCATGCTAGTTCTCAGCTGCCTCTCAGCTGCAGCCTGGGCTTTGCCAATTAGGAGTAATCCCCCTCAGGTAGGATTTTATACCCCTTTTGCCCACACCTTGGCCAATGAATAGAGGTCCCAAATAAAATGCAATCATAGTACTTACTTCCGGCTTTCTACATGCTTGGCAGTTGACTGAAGGGATGGGAACTGTGTATCGCTGTATATTTCTGGTGGTCCTTGTGGTGTTTTTCTTGTTGTGGTTAACCTGGCCCCAGGAGGCCTATACACACCACTAGTCATTGCCGGTTCTGGGGTTTCTGTAACTAATATTTTATGACAGTTTAGACAAACTATTCAAATGCTGGGCATTTAAAATAAGCTATTCTTGCATTCTTGATCATCTAGCAATATCAGAAAAAGCCAATACCTGATATAAGGGTCTTTGGGTCCCTTATAACAAAAGGAAAGTTTTTACAGAAAATGTCCCAAAGTAAAAACATTCTATTTTCCTAAGGCAGTGTTTCTAACCCCTCCTCCATGGATTATTGTTAATAATCCATGTGAATGAGTACTGTAAGCCTCAGTGTTGGACGCGGGAAGGAACCTGCTGGAACTGGACAACAGGGCTCATCAGGGGCTGCCTTTCAGAATGTGACCACATTAGTCTTCAGTTTACTTATCAGTAAATATGGATAATGATAACGACTTCTTTACCTGGCTGGTTAAATAAGATGCCATGTGTAAAGAACTTAATTTAATAAAATGCCTGTGCAGTTGAGATTTTTTTTTAAGTAGTTAAATTTTTTTTTTTAGAGATAAGGTCTTGCTGTCACTCAGGCTGGAGTGCAGTTGCATGATCATAGCTCACTGCAGCCTCAAACTCTGGGCTCATGCTGATCCTCCTGTTTTGGCCTCCTAGGTAGCTACAAGTGTGTGCCACTGCACTTGACCAATTTATTTTTTGGAGAGATGGAGACTCACTACGTTGCCCAGGCTAGTCTCAAACTCCTGGCCTCAAGCTATCCTCCTGCCTCAGCCTTCCATAGCGTTGGGATTACATGCATGAGCCACCATGCTGACCTTTATTAATATTCTAAAGATGATAAAAAATAAAAATAAATGACTAGATATCCTTATTTCACTGTCTTCCTCATCATTAATGGATTTTATGACTCTTTCTCCATTTACTTAGAAAATATGGATAAAACAGGAATAAAAATGAAGCAGCTCAGCAGCCCAAAGTCTTCCCTTGTGGCTAACATTTTGGGCACATAGTCCCCTTCCAGCTTTTTCCTATCTTTCTTTTTTCTGTTCTCAATATAGATTCAAATAGTGTTATATACATGTTTTCCACTTATCAAATATGTCATTTCAAATAAACATCTATATAAATATTTGCCAGCTGAAACATAAGACAGCCATTTCAATACCGTTTTTGATTATACGAGGAAAAGCTTTTATGTGTATTCATTATTTACTCAGCACCCAAACTACATACAGTGGACGTAATTAACAAAACAGAAAACCCTGCCTTCATGAATCTTTTAGTATAGCCACTAGCCACACCTTTATTTAAAATGAGTAGGATGAAATAAAATTTAAAATTTAGTTTCTTGATCACATTAGCTACACATTTTAAGTACTCCATAACCACATGTGGCTAGTGGTTACTGTATCAGACAGCACTCTTCCATCATCACAAAAAGTTTTACCAGTGGTATTCCATAGAGAGGAAACAAAATAACTAAAAACAGAGAGGAGCTATAGCAAAAATTAAAGTAGGGAAGGGTTTGTGAAGAGAGTGCAAAATGGACAGGGTGTAGGCTGTTGTTTTCAATAAGTGGTAAGGTCTCGGTGATGAGGTAAAAATTGAGCAAAGACCTGAAAAGAGGAAGCAAACACAGAAAGCTGGAGTTGGCAAACAAACTCAATCTGGCCCAACAACTGATTTTGTAAATAACATTTTAATGGAACACAGCTATGCTCATTGGTGTATCGTATACAACTGCTTTTAGGGTGTAACAGCAGAGCTGAGTAATTATAACAGAGACTGCATGGCCCTCAAAGCCTAAATTATTTTCTATCTGGCCCTTAATAGCAAGTCTGCAGACTCCTGATATTACGTAAAGCAGAGGATTCCAGGCTGAAGGCATCAGCATAAAGGGCCTGCAGTAGCAGTGTGCCTAATGTGTTCAAGGAGCAGTGTGAGGATCAAGTTAATAATAAAGTCAGAAAAAAGGCAAATTGGCTGGACGAGGTGGCTCATGCCTATAATCCTAGCACTCTGGAAGGCCAAGGCATGAGGATTACTTGAGGTCAGGAATTTAATACCAGCCTGAGCAAGAGGGAGATCCCCATCTCTACCAAAAATAGGAAAAAAAAAAAAAAAAAAAAAATTAGCCAGGCATGGTGTTTGCCTGTAGTCCTAGCTACTCAGGAGGCTGAGGCAGGAGGATCTCGAGCCCAGGAGTTTTAGGTTGCTGTGAGCTATGATGACACCACTGCACTCTACCCACAGCGACAGAGTGAGACTCTGTCTCAAAAAAGAAAAAAACAAACAAAAAAAAAAACCAAGGGAGAATCACAAGGCAGACGTGCAAGGTCTTTGTAAATCACTGAGAACTTTAGGTTTTACTCTGAATTAGAGGGGAAAACACTGGAGTTTGTGACCAGCACAATGACATGCTCTGACACATTTTAAGACAATCACCACTCAGACTGTTGTGTTGGGAACAAAGCATGTGCATGGGTGGGATGATGACACAAGGGTAGAAGCAGGCAGACTAGGTATGAGGCTACCTCCATAATCCATAAGAAATGATAGTTCAAACCAGGGTGGTAGCAGTAGGACTTGGTGAAAAATAGTCAAGACAGTCTGAATTTATTGTGCAAATAAAAGCAGAATCTACCGACAGGTTAGATTTAGGTGTGGAGCAAGAGACAAGAGTCAAGATGACTCCAAAACTGTGGCCTAAGTGACTGAAACAGTAACACTGAGATGAGAAAGGCTGTAGGGCGGAACAGATTTGTGAGGGGTGAAAATTAGTTCAGCTTTAGATATGATGAGTTTAAGATGCTGGGTAGACAATTAAGATAGAGATCTGAGCTGAAAATGTAAACACAACAGTCAATGGCATATAAAAGAGACTGCCAAGGGAGCGAGGACAGACAGCAGAGAAGCTAGGACTGAGCCCAGGAGCAAACCAGCATTTAGAGGCAGAGGAGAAGAGGAGATACCAGCAAAGACTGGGAAACAACCAACAAAGAAGGAGAATGTGGTGTGCCGGAAGCCCAGAGAAGAATGTGTTTTGAGGGGGTGATCAACTGTGCCAAATGCTGCTGATGGGTCAAGTCAGATGAGGACTGAGACTTGGGAGTTGGATTTAGCAACGTAGAGAGGTTATTGGGGTCCACTGACAGAAGAGTTAAACAGACAAAAATATATATACATACAAAAAGCTAGAAAGGATGCAAAAATGTTAACATGTAGTAGTTATCTATGCTTTCTGGATAGCATGATTTGGGGTGATGTCATTCTTTATATTATTCTCAATAAAATAAGAGGTATATACTATTTTAAAGCTATGGCTTCTCAAACTTTTGTTTTTTCATTATTGCCTTCCAAGGAGCCCTTTGAGACATCTTTTCCCTAAATGCCTCCCACTCCATGAAATTTTAAAACCACAGATACTATACATCTGTTTATGTACTTTGCTTCTTTGGTGGGCCACAAACTACTGTTGAGATCTAAGATTTCTTCAGGCCCAAAAAACCACCAACTTTCACCCTTGAGAAGGATAACATCAACCCTGCTGAGAATTCATGCTTCAAGATGTAGGAACAAAATAAGGAACAGGAAAAAAAAGAGAAGCACAAGTGAAACACAAGGGTTCCAATATTCCTTCCTCAGCTGTCAAAAATATTTTAACATGATAAAAGCTTTAAGGAACTGCCTCTCCTATGAAAACTTTTGGAGTTAAACACATTACTAGATATCCTGAATGAAGCTTACCTTGGATTCTACTAAATGAAAGTCTTTTCCTTACCTATTTCCCCACTGGCCAGGAGTTAATATTTAGGGAGGAAAACTGGAATAAATGCTTAAATATTTAATTAGTTTATAAATTTTATACTTAATTGACTAGTCTATTTATAAATTTATTCCATAAATTTTAGCACTATACAGAACAAAAGTATGTCTTTTAACTTCCAGATTCCCTTTATTTAGGATTTGAAAGTCTTTATAGTTGAAAGATGACCACACATAAAATTACACATGAATTAGACATCTTTCTGAAACTGAAATAGTAAGATTACCAATTATTGGAGCAGGAGGTGCTTGTACCGGAGCTGTTTTATTCCAGGGACCTGAAGACTTTTCTATACCACCACCTCCTCCTCCACCTTCTTCCCAGTTATCACCTGGATCTTCTCTCTTTTCATTATCTTCTTCTTCCTTTTCACTATAGGAAAAGCAAACAAGTTAATTCAATTAAAGATCCACCAGGAAAACTGTCAGTCCAAATCCTTAGTTCTGTCAATGCTTGTCTGTGGGACCCAGCAAAAGTTACTTAACTTCTTGGAAGCCTAAATGCCTCATTTCTTGGGGAAAAAAGGGGTGGCAGAGAAAGAGAATTTTGTCTACCTTATCCATTGGGACTTCTACTTGACTTCATGTGAAAAAAGGATTTCTTTGCTTAAAAAGATGTAGAAAATCACTAAGTCTGATAGTCTCTCCTTCCTTTTTTGCAAACCACCTCATACACTCAAGAAAATTTAGAGATATTTAAAATACTGGCATGCCTGTGTGACAACCTGCATGATTATTTATAGCAGCCTCAAGTAAAAGCAAGACCCTAGCTACTGCCTAAGGAAGGAAGAGAGGTTGATGCACCCTGAAATGCAGAGAAAAGACTGACCTGAAGGATTAAAAGCACAATTACAAGATGCATTTTGGAGCTAAGTATATAAACAGGCATTTATGGTAAGCTTATTTTTAGTGAGCAAATAAGTAGTTTCTGAAAAGTTGTATAATTTTATTTGCAAATCCTTTAGCACATGTAACAAAATGCTCTCAAAATTAGAATTCACATTCCAACAGAAAACAAGTCTGTGTCCAGTGTTTACATAAGTGATACAGATTTCATTAGTGCCGGTCTCTACTGTCTGGCACAGAGAATATATAGAACTAGCCCCTAACATCAAACATGTATTTGTCACTTGTTTAAAAAAAAAATGGAAAATATAAGAATCCAATCTTTGGCTTACAAGTTATCATAAATGCAAAAGATATGCAGTGGTAACACACCATCTTAAGACTGCTTACAGTGTGTATTCAATGCCAATTTTTAGTTTTTTATTCTTAAATTTACTTCAGTCAAATCTATTTCTCCAAGGTATCTTTGATTATTTCTCTGTTTGCTGAATTACTTATTACTGTTTTATGTAAACTTTTAAGTCCTAAATTACCAAGTACATTTATCTTTTCTCTCTACTGCTGGCTTGAGAGCAGGATTTTCAGTACAGTAACTGCTAAATCAAATGTCCTTTTTACAACTCTTTGACCTTGCAGATACACCTAGCAGAGATTACCAAACTTTCCCAGAATTATTTTTCATGACAATGGCAGTTTTTCCTAGGTCTTCAGCTTCTAAATCTCCTTCGCCTTTCTACCTTTTCCTCTCCCTATTTAAAAACATGGCTGGTTCCCAAATCTCTGTTCCTGGTCTTCCACTCCTTTGGACATTGTCTCCTTTTCTGACCAACAATTATGGCCATAAAAATGTATAGATGACCCCATATGACTCCTAACTGTGTGACCTTGGGAACATCACAGCCTCTCTTGGCTTCTGCAAAAGTACATCTAAGGGTGCCTTACTTCCATTTCTATTAAAAATAACACATGTCCTGATTTACTTGACCTAAAGTTCTTGACCAGTTTGACGTTCTTCTTTAAAGATGCTTAAAACTTTTTCAAAAATAATGGCAGCATCATATGAATTACCCACCCACCAGAGGTGATTCCAGAATTTACAGGCTAGGGTGGAAATCAGAAAGAGGAAAGGGTAATAGATTCATCTTCAACCTGCATTTATAGTAAGGTTTTACTTAAGACTGTATCTGAGAGAAAAAAAGGCTGGAGAATATAGGGCCAAGCCATCCTCAGTGTTCCTTTTGACTAACAACATAATAGAATTCTATGCAGCCATTTAAAATGATGTTAAGCCCATGCTGCTATTGAAGTAACATTCATGTCATAAACCAACAACTTACTAAAACAATACCTATATATACCTAATATAAAGACGTCTATAACTTTTTTTTTAATGTTATAAGGAATAGCTTTGGGTGCCAGAATTCATGAAACAAGCAGGAGCAGATTCTAAAGCCAGACTGCCTGGTTCAAATCCAGGCTCTGCCATTTACTAGCCAGGAGACTTTGAGTATGGCACTTAGCTTCTCAATGCCTCAGTTTCTTCTTATGTAAAATGGAGCTAAAAGCCTCATTTTATGAAGATTAAATGCTATAACAATAGAACAGTGCCTGGCACATAGTAAGCACTATGTTTGCTACTACATGCTTTTTAATACTCATTTGAATTTTTGTACAAGCAGCAATATCGCACCTTCATAATAGGAAAAAAAGTTTTTACTTGAAAAAAAACAAAAATGAAAACGTTCTCTTTAAATGGATTTTAAAAAATCAATACCAAACAGTATGACCTCGTTTTCTAAAGGTAGCTTATTAAGTGGGATGAATGACCAAGTAAGAATATGAAGGTCATAATTTATCCAGGAGTCTAACAGTGGTATCCAAACGTCAGAATTGTCCCAAAAGGATTAAAAAGAAAACTTACTTCTGAAATGCCAGTGTACTTACATTATAATGGGATTTGCTTGGTTCAAGGGTAAAAGTATGAGTGCTAGTCACTAGCTACAACTGACTAGTTTAGTAATGTCTCAGCAACCCAATCCATGCCAGAGAGGTAGAGTCCTCCACAAGGATTTAAGTGTATTCATGCTGCTTACATACTCTTTTATACTCCAAAACTGTAATAGCTTTCAGTTGGTCATTTACATTTTTAAACAGTTCTTAACTCACTAATGTACTAAATCACAATTGTTCACACACATACTAGATTCTAAAATATATTTTCCCCAAAATTACTTTAATATTTGGTGACTAATATCTAAACTCCAAAATTATTACTTTGCAATAAACAATCTTCAATTGAAAAGCAAAAAATCTTGTAACACTGATTATTCCTAAGTTGAAGAGATTATAGATGATTTTATACATATCTTTATGCTTTCAAATTTTTTCAAATGTTCTAAAAACAAGCATAATATTTTTCTAATTCACGAAAAAATTTTAAAGAAAATTCCAATGTGGTCTGATACAATACTGGCAGCATCTGAAGCAAAAGAAGTTTCCTTTACTGTCCACTGTCTTTCTACCAACTCCTTGTTCTCAGGAAAAAAACAAATGGATAAAATAACCACAAATTTAAAAATATATCTAGTTTATAAACTATTACTAAAAACCAAGCATGATCCATTTAATTAGATGGACTATATAGCTATAATAAAAGGTGCAAGGAAACAACTTAATATTTTGGTTCAGATTCTGAAATAGTAGCTATAGTAACATTGCAAATGGTCTAGTCAAGACTGTTGATCCAACAAATGAAGCAACTAAGGCCCATAGATGTTTAGAGGCTTGACTAAAAATGCCACAGTACTAAACGTAGGGTTGAAATGATTTACATATCCTATTACTTTTTCATATTTATATATTCCAGAAAGTGTCAACTCTCCAAATGCCAAAGCCAGAACAAGAAACATGCTGCAGTGACTTCCGTAGAAGACAGGCTAAAATTCAGTGTTTGACCTACATATAACATATAGCTTCTCAACAGCTAAATTTTCTCTTTTAAACACTACAATCCTACTGGCAAATTCATCCAAATTCAAGAAAGGAAGTGTACATTTTAAAATATGTGTAAATCCCTAAGATACTATTGGCGGGGCAGAGGGAATAATGATGCTAGAAAAGGAACATTTACTGAATACTAAGCCAGGCAGCACAGTACACTTTACACAGTTAAACCTCACAGTAACACTAAGGCAGGGAGGAAACCCATTGTATATAAGAGACTGATAGGCATTTAAGTACCTTTCCCAGGGCTACAAAGTAGGAAAGCCAAGACCATGGGATTCCAGAGCCCATATTCTTTCACACTGCCTCTTATTTCACTGTATCCTCTTGACAGCTATCTTAGAAATTTTCTTTATTTTGAAGTTTGAGAAATTCATTTTCTTTAGCAAAGTTGATCAGAATCACGTATCCCGCAATAGATTATTTATAAAGAACCGACAATTCTTATTTCCTTTACCTCAAGGGACATAACATGAGAACTTATGCATCCTAACTCCCCTTCCCCAACACTAGAGGGAAGCAGCTAAAACAAAAACTAGACTTGATTGCATGAAACTGCAGGTGACACACACAAAAAAAAAAATTCAAAGAAAAAAAAATTCAGACTTGATTGAGCTGCTGGAATGTTGGGCATCTCCATAGGTCTGTTCCTGTCATACCAATCACTATTACAACAGTAAAATGGGGAGATAAAAATGGTCTGATGAGCTATGCCTGGTGGCTTAAAATGTCACCGCACCTCATCCTAAGAATCTTTCCTGACCCCTTCATGGTAGACTGTCTCTCCACTGTGCCCCAGAGTACCCTACATATCTCTTTGAAATTATCTACTGGTGTCTATTAGAGCATGGGTTATTTTTACAACCGGAAAACCTAGCATACAATGTCTGACAGTCATCACATAAATATTTGCTATAATGAATCCAGCTTGGATTCAGGAGTTATTTCTTTTCAAAATACAACTTAACCAGCTCTACCGAGTTAAGTTTAAATAGGTTTAAAGGTCTAGATTTCTCAAGAAGCTTCCAAGAAAAGCCACTGGGCTCCAAGAACTCATTATTTACTGAAACATGACATATGCTCAGTATTGTATAACCTCAAAAATTAAATGAAATCTAACTTTCTTCCAAAATCCATTTTAAAGATGGGAGAGGGCTTCAAGTCCTATCATCAACCAATTATCTAAGCCCCAAGTGTCAGGCTCCTTTGTCACCATCTCAATGGCTTCCCTGTCAAGAACTGACATGACCCTGAATAAGATCTATTAATTTAGACACAAAATTGGGCACATTAAGTACTCTTGGTACTTAAATCTTCAACTGGTTGATAAACATGAGATAGGATCTTAACATGGTATGTTTGCTGCTATGGAAATTACCCCCCCCCCGAAATGTACACTTATCTTTGATAAAGGCCCAACATGCTAACCTACTACAAGTACTAGTGTCAAGAACTTTAAAACTGTATGCAAAATCTGCAGCTAGTGTTCAGTATATGGATAAAGACAAAACAGATGTGGCGAAGATTGGTGGATCTGAGTGAAGAGCATAGGGAAGAAGGAATATTTTTTAATGTTAGCAGGTCAGAGGAAAACCTCTAGGGTGGCCACTTAGGGGCAAGGACTAGATGCTGAGAATGAAAAAACACAATATAAAAGCTGGTCTACTTCAGGTCAAGCAGAATATGAATGCTCATACTAGCTGAGTTTACTTAAGCCCCTGGCAAGGGTAAAGTATTTAACTTATTTAAGAACCCTTTCACCATCTCAGGAGTAGCCAAAATAGATAAAGACTAAAATGACCCCGAATATGAATATGGGATTTATAGTCAATAACAACAACAAAAAAACCCCCACATAGATTCTGCTTAAACATTCTCCATAATTTAACAAAATCAATTTCTAACATTCAGTAAACTTGAAACTTTTTCTCTTCAGAAAGTGCTACTCCTACCCAGTAAATTCAACGTGGCAAAATACCATTCTTCCTGTCACTCAAGTTTGTAAGAACACCAGTCAGCCAGGAAAGAAAAGGCAGACCAAGAAAAGCCTTATCTTTACAACAGAACAGGAGCCACACACATACGTAGTCCCACAACCCCAAATGTAAGAACCTCACATCCCCTCCTCTCCCATTTTACAGGTCAAGATCCAGGAGAAAGAAAATGGGGATATTTTCTAAACTACAGCTTTTCAAAAACATCTACAACACGAAGGAAGCCAACAAGTGGCTGGGAATCAAACTCCAGTCAAATCACTTCTACCGAACACTACTATCAAGGAATCAAGAATGGAGAAGCCACATTTCCTAAAAGTTTCCCACTATCGATCAGGAGGTTTCACTTTGGTTAAATTCACAAAATGATGTGCAAACACCTAGGACATTAATGCCTAGCTGTAGTAGGTATTCAACAAATGTCAAAAATAGCAGCCCTGTTCTCAACAATGTAAGAAGCAGAGTGGATATTAAAGAAAAAAAATATTAGCCCTGGTTTTTGAAGAAGTTATAAGGCCATAAACACTGTCATCCAGAGAGATCAAAAGACAGTTTTCAGTTAAAGAAACTATTTACTCCACTGTGCCACGAAGTCACTGGCATTGCATACAAAATGCAAACTTCAAAACTGGAAGCAGTTTATCAAGATCCTTTGTTTCTCTAACCTGGGAGCAAAGGATTTTTAATCTTAAACCAGAATCATACATTCAGCTGTTTTTTTCCTACTTTACTAACTCTTCAAAATATGGCATTTATTTAACATCAATCTGAAGTTGAATACCACAGACTGGACTTGACAAAATATGTTCTTAATTCCAAATCCTCTAAACCAACCAATCCAATTTTTTAAAATTACTATGTTTTCTTGAACTTTAAAAGATAACACGCTAGGACTGTATGGTTCCATTACTATCAAGTTCTGATGGAAAAAATTAACCTGTGCTGTCAGGATAGTAGTTATCTTTGGGGATGAAGGCATTGACTAGGCATTAGGAGTACTGGTACTTATTCTATACCAGTCATGTTCATTTTCTTGACCTGGGTGCTGATTACACAGGTTGATTTCACTGTGCGAACATGTAAAATCTGTATTTCTCTGTAAGTATGCTATACTTCAATTACAAAAATATATATTAACTTGCTTATTGGAGAGAATCTGAAAACATCCACATTATCTTTGAGACAAAAAGAAAAACTAAGTTC
The DNA here is from genome assembly GCF_041146395.1 of Eulemur rufifrons. Lineage (NCBI taxonomy): Eukaryota > Metazoa > Chordata > Mammalia > Primates > Lemuridae > Eulemur > Eulemur rufifrons. The sequence continues at coordinate 122,103,214 of NC_090989.1, forward strand.
AGTCACCAAAATTAAAAGAATTTTTAAGTGACAACATTTACTTTAGCTGGCTCAAATAAAAAGGCCTAACTAGAACTGAAGTAGGCAAGCTCTCACAGGATTTTAGAGCTAGCAGCTAATTTGATGAACAAATAGAAGGACTGCCTTCCTGGAGTGAGAAAGAATAGACATAATCCATTAGAGTCCTAATAAGCATATCTAAAGCACAAGGCTACTGTGATGCTGCTCTGGGACTAAAGGACTGAAAAAAAAAAGCAAACTTGTGTCCAATACCTAGCCTAAAGGTTATCTAAACACATTTGCAACTAGACCATACCTTATTTGCATTGCCTGAACTCTGAGGCCACTGTAATCAACCTCTTTTTGCTCAAATTCTTTCCATTCATCTTCATCCTGTAAAACAAACACCATTTGATCAATTAAAGCTATTTGTAAACACACAACTAAACAAGTAACAGACTATGAAAAGAGTATCAAGTGGCTAAACTAAGTATGGACTCTTTTTCCAGCTGAAGCCCTTGCTTGATCCCCAGGAGACTAGACTAGATTGGAAGACAAACGTGCTCAGTAGTCTAACATTGTTACTTCCGCCGGGTTCCTGCAAGAGAGCTGTTACTTTAAAGCAACTAGGAAAAGCCGAAAGAAAAAGTCAATAGTAATTCCACAACTACATTTCTACCCCAGTACTGCCACGAGACTTTTTCTTTTACAGGCTTAGAGACCGAGTCATGACAACAGAGTGCGACTGTTAGGAGAAAATTCAGCTCAAACTACCGGGCTGAAGCCAGCACACGAAATTACTCAGAGTAGACGTCACTCGATAAACGCTATGCCGGGCACTGCAGCCCCAAACCAAGTGCCCCTTGAGGGTGCTGCCGCCTCAGTCGCGGCTAAAGCCGAGCGCCGCGAAGTGAGGGGGCGGGTCGGGGACAGGTCTCGGGGGTCCCGGTGCCCGCAAGCCCGGCCCGACGTGGGAAGCCGACGTCACGTGGCTGGCCCCAGCGCCCGCCCGCCCGCCGCTGGCCGGCCCCCGCGGCCCCTCCCGGGCGCCTCCCCAGGCAGGCGGGGGCGGGCACATGGGGTGCAAGCGCGCGGCCGGGCCCCAAGTGCCGGCCTGCCGGCCCCTCACCTTCGTCACAGCCTTGGTAGCGGCCCCCGGGCCGGCGGTCCCCGCGCTCGCGGTCCCGCCGTCTCCCGGCCGGGGCCCCGCGCCAGCCCCGCTGCCCGCCGCACCCGCGGCTCCGCTGCTCCCGCCGGCGCTGCCCGCTGCGCCCGCGGCGCTCGCCGCCCTGCTGCTCCGCTCCTTCTTCTTCTTCTTGTCCCTCTTGGCGAAGAAGTTGTCCAGGCTCCGCTCCTCTGTCTCGGCCATTGCCGCGGCCTCCTCGGCCCGGATGGGTGGGGCCGGCGGCGTGCGCGGCCCTCGGGTCTCGGAGCTCTGGGTCGAGGCCGGCTCTGCGCTCACGCTGCCGGGCGCGGCGACGCCTCAGCCCCGCGGGGTCGCCGAGGCGTGTGCGGCGGGGCGTGCGGCTCCCCCCGCGTGCTGGCGAGCGGTGGTACGGTCCGCCGGAGGGATCGCGCGCTGCCTCCGCCCGAGACCGCCCGGGATGCCGCTGCCGCCGCGACGGCGGGGCAGGGTGCCGCTCGCCCCACAGCCAGAGAGGAAGAGGAACGCGCGGGCCAGAGGCTCCAGCGACAGTGCTTGTCTAGCGGCGGCGCGTGCAGGAGGAAGATGCGCGCGCGCAGGCCCAGATAGGAGGGGAGAGGGGGTGGGGAGGGGAGGGAGGGGGAGGAGGGAGGGCGGGCCACCAGAAGAGAGAGGCAGTGCCCGCGCCTGCGTACTTCGCTCCGCCCGCTGCTGTGGGAGCGCGGAGGGTCGGGCGGCGGGAGGAGATGGAGGCAGAGCTGGCAAAAGAGCCAATCAGGTGCCATGACGGAGCGCTTAGGTGACAATCCGTGCCTCAGACAGGGCGGGGCTCCAGTGTGGGGGCGGGGAGAGGAGGGTATATGCAAATAAGTGACGTGCCTGAAGACTCCGGTTCCCGATTGGCCGAGGGTTTAGCCTTGAGGGCGGGCATTTAGGGGGCCGGTTGGTGACTTGGCCAAAGCGGTCCAGCCGGAGGGGCGGGTGGGTCCTGTCTGGGCGCATGCGTACGGTACACTTGTGACTGCTCTCCCGGAGCGATCTGTGGCCTCTTACTCTTTTGAACTTTCGTGAAACGGAAAAGCACTGTGCTAAACCAGCTACGTTAAAGATTAGCCCTCCCCCGTTGCTCGCGTCTGTACTTCCACCCTTTGCGGTCTGGCTACCATTACTTTTCATCTTTACGGGATGATTATTATGAAAGTGAGAGGAGCAGTGAGCTTGAAGTTTAGGTCCCCTTTACTAAAAAATCTTTAATAAGCCAGTAGGAAGGTAGAACTCCGCCCTCTACTAGATACGTCTACCAAGGTTAAGTTAAATGAATACGACCTTCTAGCCCCTTACCTGTAAAGTGGGCACACTAGCACTTGCAAATATGGGGGGAAGAGAGTACCTGTTAGCTGCGGCCCAGCACAGTGCTCAGCACACATTGGATGCGAGATAAATGATTTTTTAAATACATTTAAAGAGTGCCCCCTACCCTGATTTGAGTCTGGATGAGGACTACAGTTTATCCTTAGTTCCTATCCCTGATAAAGGAGGGGAAAGGCGTATCACAGGGGTGGAGACCAAAATGCTCTTGCTAAACCTGGCTTTACTATTTAAGTACTTTTGGGGCCTTGAGAATGAAATGAATTCTTGGGTATGCAAAAGGTGGTCTAATGTAAGATTTTTAACTTTCCATTTCCTCCTTCTAAAGGCAGAGGAGAGAGCTATCACAACACTGAGGAAATGACTCAGATATATGTTGGTAGTCTTGTGGGGCAGACTGAACCCAGCCAGTAAATGGAGTGACTTCTTTGTCTTTTCCTTTACAATTTCCCTGTGAAAGATTGTCATTTCCTACCCACCACATATTATTAAAGAACTAAGTTGTGAATATGTCCAAGAAGTAAAGGACCTAGCCTTGTCCAAACATAAACTGCCCCCAACCACCCCAGGGGGTCCTAGGTAACTTCCTTCTGTGACACCACATATCTTCCTGTGATGTAGGCCAAGCACCAGCCCAGCACCACCAGCACCACCCCTTAACATCTCTAAGCAATTTTTTCTTTCTTTCTTTTCTTCTGTCCTTCTTTCTTCCTCCCACCCTATCTTTCTCCCCCCTCTTTCTGCCTTTCCTTATCTATGAAGCACTTATTTAGCTATATTTAAGGCAATGTGCCTTATTCAAAGTTAAGTAATTTGTGATTCCTGCCTTCAATTCCCTTATAATCTAGAAGAGAAGATCTAGATATAAATAACTGAAATGCATCAATACATCATTGTCTTCAAGGGATTAATGACTTGAGAAAATGCAGAGAAGGAACAGCAGTTGAGGGCTGACACTGCAGAACTTCCCACTACATTTTTCAGTGTGATTGATGGCATGCACCCAGAACTTGATCATGTGTAAGAAATTCAGGTCAGGCTAGTACAGAGACCAGTGTCTTTGTGTCTATGTCATTGTATGTGGTTATTCTCTCCTATGTGAAGCTGGTCCCTTTCTCTTTGAATTCCCTGCCTGAAACTGACAGCATCTATTCCTACTAGTTACTCCTTTCCCTTGCCACCCTCCTTCAGATTGGTTGCACAGTGCACTGAATCCTGCCATCACCACCTCCCTCACCATCACCAGGCCCCCATCTCTGAAGCATCCTCCAGCTCTCTTGAGGAAGGTGTCTTCCCCTCTACCTTCCATTGTTTGTGGATCTTCCCCATCCTTAAAGCAAACCATATCTTCACTTGTCCTTGCCAGATGGAAAGTTGAATAGCGATGAGGACTATTTCCAGGTATTTCAGCACATCCAAAGTTCCTAAAATGCTGTCTGAACATGGGAATTTCTGTCTGGGTCCTCTGAAATGGTACAATCCTACAATCCAAAGGACATCATTTATCTCCCTCGACAAGGCCTGCTGAGCTCCAATATTCCATGAGCTCAAGAGCTGGCAAAGGGCAGCTGGACCCGGCCCCATTGTTTCTCAGTTCTTTTCTGCTGAGCTATTTGTTCCAAGTTCCATTCTGCTACCTAGGCTGGAAATTCCACTCATGCTCAGCTCAAAGGAATGCAGCTCATGCTGGCCAAAGAGCTGGCCAGGAAATGGGTGGCTAAAATCCTTTTCATTTGTGGCTTCCTCTCTAACATCTGTGAGGCAGACTGTACCACTGCCTGAGCTGTTCCACCCTTTTTCAACTGAGGAGCAACTACTTACAGGTCACCTCCTCTGGGGAAGGTCTCTTCTGATTCTCTACAGGCAGCTTGATTTCCTGGTCTTCAGAGGCCCGGGTTCGTTCTTTGGTATGATATTTGAAGCCTTCCTGGTATTCACATGTTTGGTTTATTATTTAACTACTTTCATTCATTCACTCACTCATTTATATAAGAGCACCTACTATATGCAAGACCCTGTCGGCGTTAGGAGTTAAGGAAAGTAAGTCAGATACAGGCCCTACCCTCCCAGAGCTTACTGTACAGCAGCTGGCAATTAGAAGCAGATGTCTGAGTATACCTACAATGACAGCACACTGAAAACTCTTGAAAGCAGGAATGGTGTTGGGCGTTACAACCTGTATCACACAGCATTTGACTGATGTTTGTGAAATGGAAAATGTCTCTATGAATCCCCAATTTTCCACATTAACAGAAGAATGCACAAACCATTGACTATCAAAAAGTGTTTCTTTGTTGGCTTCTGAACACATGCTAACTCTGCCACATAAAACAAAGAATTCAACCTTTTTGGCCTGGCCCCATTGTGTAATGGTTAACACTCTGGACTTTGAATGCAGCAGTCCGAGTTCATATCTTGGTGGGACCTAATAAAAATATAAAATGTAAAGAAATAAAAGAATTCAACCTTCTCCCTCAACCTCAAGTCCCTCCTTAGCTTATCCCTGGCATTAAGGCCCTAGCTGGAGGAGGCATGGACAGTAAAGAAATGAGGACCCAGATACCAGTGACTACCCAGGAGAGCTTATTTCCTTCCATAAAGAGGGAGAGAGCTGCTATGCATGCCTCCCCTTCCCTGCCCCCTGACATAGACACACACACCCACACATACCCACCATCAAGGCTTGGGAAAGGGAGTCACACTCAAATCTACACCCAAAGAGTCTGGTTTGTTGTTAATTAAACCACATGAAGCTGCTGCTGTTTCACTGTTTTTGACAAAACAATGATCTCGTAAGGTTCAACCTAATATAGTTGAAGATAAACCAAAAAGTTTTGTAAATGAATGAAGGGCTCGAGAACAACCTACCCATCCATCAGGGCGACTTCCCTGATGTGTGTGAGTTGAGGGGGAGGGCTGGGATGTGAGGACAACTGAATGATCAGCAACCTCATCAACTTTATTGTATGGAGAATGTGTGAACTGAAGGATGAGGGATGAGGCTGGAGAATAGCAAAAGGAAGGAAAAAGAAATAGGATAAAGCCAAAAGCCAGAAGTTGGCACTTACTGCTCATCTCTATCCAGGAAAGAGTAGCATGAAATTGGTGCCCACACAGATGTGACCTGCTGTGGGGTGGAGATGATTCACCCTGACTTGGGTGAAATAGCTCTCAGAAGGTCAGCCTCTCCTAACTCTCAGGATATACTCACCAACCAGCCTGCTAATGACGAATTTGGCTCCCTGGGATCGCTGATGTTGGGAAAAGGCTGCCCCAGTTGGGGGAGGAACGTGTCAGTTACTGAAGGGCTAACACCAACTGCTAACGAATACATTGGCATGTGGTTATATACTTTGGCCTCCTATGAGTTGGATTGCTGGGAGCCGGGATTCTCCAGGCAGATAAGCCCCCCAGGACACTGATTTGGCTGTGAACCAGCTTAAGCTCTGTGGCAAATTTACCGAGGAAAAGCTACCCTGGGTGGCCACTCTGGGAGCCAGTCAAGTGACTCTGGCACAAAGCAAGACCTTCTGACTCAATCATTTTGATCACGGGGTACAAGGGATATAATTATGTTGGCAAGGCACGATTATCCTGTCCCTGACTTCAACTCCGTTCCTGATTCTACTTCATGACCTAACAACTGGATGTGAAATTGTCCGGCATTTTCTGCTTCTGACTCAGAGCCTCCCCAGTCCGGGTTACCAGGCCAGTAGGGCAATGATATTGTCATCCTCCTTGGGCTGAATAAAGCAGGGAGGGGGTGAGAGGGTAGAGAGTGCTAGGGGATCTCCTCTGTGCCTAGTTGAAGGCATGTGCTTTACTCTCTCAGGGATTCTGCTCTTTACCCTATGGTCAAGTACATGCTTTCTGGAGTCAGACCTGGGATCAAGTCACAGTTCTGCCTCCTCCTAGCAAGTAGTAACTTCTCTGCATCTCAGACTTTTTTCATCTGTAAAGTGGGAATGATAAGCACACCTGCCTTGTGGAGTTGTGAGGATTAAACGTGGGGATGAATTTAAAGCACTCAGCTCAGTGCCCAGCAAATAGGAAACACAATGTTAGGATGAGTGTTAGCCATGATTAAAGTGGTGATGATGCTTATGCTGACATGTATCCTGATTTATAGTACACGGGGGCTTTGGTGACTATCCTTTCACCTGTCCTCTTTGACCCCACCATCCATTCACCACAGCATCCTCAGTGATTTTTGAGTGAGTAACTGCCCCATAGTAGACCATCAGAGAACATTGGTTGGCAATCAGAAAAGAACAAAAACATCTGGGTGTGGTGGCTCATGCCTGTAATCCTAGCACGCTGGGAGGCCAAGGCAGGAGGATCACTTGAGGTCAGGAGTTCAAGACCACCCTGAGCAAGAGCAAGACCCCGTCTCTACAAAAAAATAGAAAAATTAGGCAGGCATAATGGCACACACCTGTAGTCCCAGCTACTCTGGAGGCTGAGGCAGGAGGATCGCTTGAGCCCAGGAGTTTGAGGCTGCAATGAGCCATGATGATGCCACTGCCCTCTGGCCCAGGTGACAGAGACCCTGTCTCAAAAAACAAACAAACAAACAAAAAAACAAATTAAAGTTTCACTTTGCATTTGCAGTCACTAAATATGAAATAGCTTGGTATTTTGGGCTCTTATTTCAAATCTTCTGTTTATATATAGTTTATACTCCTCATACTAACTCATTCATGACCTCAAAACAGCCACTATGCATTACCCTGTCTGCTTAGCGACACTGTGGCTCATTCCTAAGTACCTCACTACTACCTGCTTTCTCACTCAGTCTTTTTGGGAGCTGGGGCATCACTCTCCCTCTGAGCCCAAATAGAACTTGGCTTACTGGCCTATGCCCCAGTCAAGTGTTTGAGAGAGGGGCAAAGGGAGCCTCATGTAATCATTGATTGTCCTTCTGTGGAATGATTTCACAGAGGAAGAAAGCATTTTGATGGCCCAAGCTCCTCAGCGGATTTTATCCTAGATGGGGTGATTCTGGGGTCTGGCCCCCAACCCCTCCCTAGCCTCAGACAGGTCTTTCCATGCAATGGGAAGCCCAGCCTGAGGACCTCCAAAGGATAGAAATTGGAAATTTTTGTGAGGCTGTCTGGGCTTTCACTCTTGTTGCTGGAAAATCTGGTCCTGTTGGGCGTCTGTGGGCCAAGAGGCCCTAGAGGAACACAAATGCATGTCATGTATTTGTAAACAATTGTGAATGTATATATTTTTTTCCTGGTGCCAACAGTTAAAGCTGATTTTGTGAATGTGTATAAGTCAGTAGTTCACAATTATCTATTATGTATTGAACCTGCTTCCAAACTTCATTATTCAATGAAGAATAATAACTCGACTTAGAGGTTCTCAGTAAAATAACAAAGTCAACGAAAGGTTCTCAATGGTGTTGTGCCTCTCCCCGCTCCCCTAACTTCCCCTAACTTCTGTGGCAAAGCAGCTCAGATCCCACCTACCCCGGCCGTACCCTGCCATACTGCAAGTCTGCAAATGCTGGAACGTGGTTATCAGCCCAACACAATTCCCAAGTCCCTAGGCCCTTCACTTTCCCCAGGATGTCCTACAGAGAAGGGAGCCTCATTTCCTAGCTGTGAAAAATGTGAAGTCTGAAAATCTCCTCTCTTAACCCTTGAGATGCTATTTGGATAAAAATTACCTGGCATCTGATCTTGCCTGACCAGCCTCAGTTGAAGCTATGCAGCCAGGTAGACTTTAACCTCCTGAGGTCCCCAAGGAGGTCCTGTGCTTTCAGTGCAGTTCACTCTCAACCCCACCCCCAGGGTCCCGTGCACAAGCTTGCTCCTTCCTGCCTTTCATTTAGGAATTGGACTTTCCTATCAGGTCCTGTGCTGGACCCTGCCTGCTCTGTTCATATCCAAGTCTCACCCTTGAGACTCAGAGGGCACATTTGGCCTCTTTGAAGATTGGGTGGACACTAGATTTCTTTTGAAATATAATATTATGAGTTTAGTGTTTTGTAGGGTTGTTTGTACATACCTCCTCCTCTAAAGGCTTAGATGGACAGAAGGTAAATGGAAAAATATAGGTAAGGAAGTAAGTTGCAGGGAGAGATGAGGGTAGTACCAAAAATGTACATCTTAAGGATCTGGAAAGTTGCTTTTTGGGAATGAGGCAATTAGGGACAGAGTTTCCTAGCATTTCCAGGCAGGAAGTCAACAGAAAGTTTCTATCTCAGCCGCTGATGATGATGGTTGTGTTCAGGGCCAAGGCTAGGTTGTCTCAAGAGTGTCACAATCTTGTGAATCTGAGCAATAGGACCAATTGTGTCTCTTTACATCTTGAAAGTATTGTGCCCCTGCAAAGATCCCTTGGCTCAGAATGTCCTGTATTTTCCCATCTTTGGATCTTTGCACAGCTGTTGTCTCTTCTGAGAATGTCTCGCCCTCTCCTCTCCACCTGTGGAAGTCAAACTTTCTTTAGGGCTCAGAAAACTCATCACCTTCTGCACCTTCCTGGATGCCCACTGTTTGGATGAACTCTGCCTCCCCCAGTTTGCTGGGTCTTATACCGCTCTCAAAGCATCGGTCCAGCCCATGCTGTCCTGAGTCACCTTGGCACCAGTTTCCTGCTGGCTGTAGATCTTTGGGAAGGGAGGGACCAGGGGATTTTTTTCCTGAGGCTACACCTGGGATGATACTTTTTTTAAAATATAAAATTAATAAGAAACATCAAATTGAAAAGCTCCAGGGATTTGATAACCTCCAACCCAAACAGCCCCTGAAGAAGGGGTAATCTAGAACTCCCTGCGCAGGAAGAAGGAGATTAGCAGTCTCATGGGTTCAGCAATCTTCACGGCCTCAAGGACTTCCCCAGTGTTCCCAGTTCTGCTGCTGGGCCAGCGGTGGCCTCCCAGAATGCTCAATTCCCTGGGCTAGCCTGGCTGGTGGTGCCATCCCTCCTGGGCCTGGGTCCATGTGACCAAGTAGCCAGCCAGCAAAAGCCTGGGGGGACAAGCATCTGTAAATCAGCCTGCTTGATTGCCTCAAATCCCAGCCTGCCCTGGGCCCTACCCTCAGGTATGCTAACTCACCTGGTCCGAAAAGGAGCTACTCCCCTGTCATTCCCTCCCCTTCCTGCTCCTCATCCTCCCCACCCAGCTGTCCTGGGCAGAATCCTAGGGGCATCGTGGAGTCCTCCCTTTCCCACCCTCCAGTCCCTTAATCATTAAATCCTACAACTGCCCTCCACCCAGAGTGTTCTTTCTAGATCAAAAACATCTGATCAGGCCATCATCCTCTGTTTAAAACCATTCAATGGCTACCCATTGCCCTCAGGATAAAGGCTAAAATTCTTAATGGGATTTACAAATCCTTCACCTGGCCTTTCTGAGATAAGAGGATTTATAATCTTTTCAAAGCCAACAAGCATCCTGAGAGGATCTTAATTTTTCCGGCTGTCCAAGCTGTTTAAGACAGATGAGGTCTGCGCTAAATCTTAAAGGGTGATTAACTCATCTGGCCTGAATGGCATGTAAATTCCAAGGGAATTGTTATTCTCCACCTTCTCTGCTGCTCCACCTTCCTCGGGACACAGCAAGGCCAGGACACTCCCCTCAGGTGACTGGGCAACCAGGTTCATTAGGGCAGTCCGGGTGGAGAAGGGGCAGATGAGCGGGGCAGAGCTGGAGGTGGAGCTGCGCAGATGAGATTGCTGGTAATACCAAAGGAGCCCAAGAATGGCCCACCTCTCCCTCTAGCATTTCTGCTTTACGTCTACGTGATATGGCTTGTTCCTTTCAGAATTCCCTTTAATTGCAAAAAGATTCAGAAGGAATGCAAATACTCAAAATAGGGGAATGGTATGTAAACTATAGTTGGAATAGTATGTGACCATTTAAAAGGAGAGTTTTGAAGGCTTTGTAGCAACATGAAAAACCACACATGATGTCATGTTAGGTGGAGCTCAGACTACCAGCAGAGGCGAGAGAGGTGGTGTGGGGATGCGGGATGGCGACAAGGATATGGATTTTCTAGCTGGATAGGCCAGACGAGGGGTTCAATTTCCATTTCCCCTACTCTCAAGATATGTGATCAGCTGCAAGTTCCTTAACTTCTCTAGGCTTTGGTTTTCTTCTTTTTTAAAATGTAGATAAAATACATGGCTTGTCTTGAGTATTAGTTAAGTCATGTAAAAGCACCAGGCAGAAATCAAATTAGGTGCTCAATAAATGTTAGTTCCCTTCCGCTTCTCTGAGCTGTGTCTGTGTGTATTTTTCTTCATTACCTTGTAAAAAGATTTGAAGAAAATAATGAGATTAAAGATTTTTTTCCCCAACTGTTTCAGTTATCTATCACCATGTAACAAATCGGCCCCAAACTTAGTGGCTTTAAACAACAATCATTTTGTTGTATCTCACAATCTGGAGCCAGGAATTTGGGCAAGTCCTAGCTCTACCATTCTTCTGCTCCATGTGGCATTGACTGGGGTCACTCAGGTGTATTTATCTGGTGAATGGGCTGGGGTGGAGGGTCAAGATGCCTTCCTCAATCACAAATCTGCTGCCTCGGTGGAGACGGCTGGAAGGCCGGGCTCAGCTGAAGCCACTGACCGAAGGGCCTCCCTGTGGCCTCAGCAGTGTGACGCTTTCAGGGTAAATGGATTCTCCTGTGCTGGCTCAGGACTTCCAGAGCAAGTGTCCAAAGGGCAGGAGGAGGAAGGTGCCAAACTATGACCTGGGCCTGGAAACTGGCACAGAATCACTTCTGCTGTGTTCTATCGTTGAAGCAATCACAGAGCCTGCCCAGATTGAAGAACAAGGGCCGTAGACCCCACATATCCATGGAAGGAATGTTGAAGAATTTATAACAATTTTTAATATGCCTCAGCAACTGTCTGAAAGGTGGTAATATTAATATTTGTTCTAAAGTTAAATCATCAAAGGGTTTCTCTGGAGAAGATGGCTGGCCATTGGCTTTTGTTTGGGTTGGAGTGTCTCCAGGCTGAGCAGGGAGGTCTAGGTGCTCAGGCATGCAGATATTGGTAGAGAGAGAAGCAGGCAGGGCCAATGGGAGAGAATAGAGTTATGCCCCTTGGACTTTATTTATTTATTTTTGAGACAGAGTCTCACTCTGTTGCCCAGGCTAGAGTGCTTTGGCGTGAGCCTTGCTCACAGCAACCTCAAACTCCTGGGCTCAAGCGATCCTCCTGCCTCAGCCTCCTGAGTAGCTGGGACTACAGGCACATGCCACCATGCCCGGCTAATTTTTTCTATATATATTTTTAGCTGTCCATATAATTTCTTTCTATTTTTAGTAGAGATGGGGTCTCGCTCTTGCTCAGGCTGGTCTCAAACTCCTGAGCTCAAACAATCCACCCACCTCGGCTTCCCAGAGTGCTAGAAATACAGGTGTGAGCCACTGCACCCGGCCCCCCTTGCACTTTAGAAAACAGAAATAAGCAATGCTTCTGTACTGTTACCATGGTGGGTGCCAGTGTCTTGGAGTCAGACAGTTCAGGTGACCTTATGCCAGGCAGGCACTTAAATTTTATGAGCTGAAGTTTTCTTATCGCCAAAATGGGGACAATAATTTTGCCTGCATTTCGGGTCATTGAAAAAGGTAATATATATAAAGTGTTTAGAAGCATACCTTCTCTTTCCGAAAATTTCTTATCATTGACTACAGGGTCAAACCGTTGGTCAAATCTTTCTCTTGCCTACGTGGGCCCCCAGGGAGGTGTCCTCTTGTGAAAGGGCCCCAAGCAGAGTCCTGCTGTCCAGGGGTCTGTCTCCCTCCCCTCCAAGCATCAAGCAGGTATATTTTTTTCTCCGGTGCCTAATGCACAGCAGAGCATTCTTAGAATCTTAACATTTTCCTGCTAAAAATCCTGCAGTACCTAGAGGTGAAGGGCTTTACCCAAAGTCACTCACTAGTCAGAGGCACAGCAGGCCAGGAGTCCAGTCCAGTACCTTGTAGCTAATGCAGCGGTAAGTTTTATCATCTCCATCTTCTGAGATTTTAAGTAAATGTGTATAGCCTGGACTCTCCCACGGTTTTGGTTAAATTCACCAGAGACGCCATCAGGGCCTGGAATTTTAAGCTACAAATTCAATTTAGTACATATAGGACTACTCAGGTTGCCTATTCCTTCTTAAGAGAGTTTTGATAGTTTAGATTTTTCAAGTAATTGATCTATTTCATTTAAGCTGCAGAATCTTTTGATACAGTTGTTCATAACATACCCTTATTTCTCATAGTACTAGGGCCAGGAGTCTAACCCCACTGTCTCTGCCTCCAAGGTCTTTTAATCACTTTGTTCTACTGCAACTGACTCCCCTTAGCTCCCTGGAGAGGGAGATAATAGTCACCCGTTTTATAGAAGAGAAAGGTCAGAGGGGATGTACCTCTAGTAAGAGGCAGGGGCAAGATTTGAACCTAGGCCTGTTCTGGCTGAAGAGTCACTTCCTTTTTTTCCATGATGAGTTATTGCCCATCCCCACTGCTCTTCACCCATCCCAGTGGCCCTCCCTCTCCCTGAGCAAGGAATCCAAACCTCTGGGGGTGGGACCACCATGGGGATGTTGAAAAGCTCTCCAGGTGATTCTAACGCAGTTAAGGTGAGAACCACTGTTGGGCCTGCTCAGCCAGTGTGGTCGTGCCTACCCAGCCACGTGCCGAGTGTTATGTGGGAGGAGGAGATGGCACAGGGCTCAGCTGGGTGGTTCTTCTGCTCCATGTGGTGTTGGCTAGGGTCATTCATGTGACCACATTCAGGTGGGAGCCTGGCTAGGGTGAGAGTGACCAAGATGGGTTTTCTGATGACTTCACTGGGGTGTCAGGAAGAGCTGAGGGATGGCCAGTTTCCTCTATCTCCATGTGGTCTCTCATCATTTCAGTAGTCTAACCTGAGCTTTCTTCCTATTTTTTATTTTTGTTTGAGACAGAGTCTCATTCTGTTGTCTGGGCTAGTGTGCCAGAGGATCAGCCTAGCTCACAGCAACTTCAAACTCCTGGGCTCAAGTGATCCTCCTGCCTCAGCCTCCCAAGTAGTTGGGATTACAGGCATGAGCCACCTTGCCCGACCGTTCCTCTTTTTTTTGTGTGTGTGTAGAGACAAGGCCTCGCTATTTTGTACAGGCTCGAGTACAATGGTGCGATCATAGCTCACTGCAAACCTTGAATTCTTGGGGTCAAAGGATCCTCCTGCCTCAGCCTTCCAAGTAGCTGGGATTACAGGTGCATGCCACCATGCCTGACTAGTTTTTAAAAATTTTGTTATAGAGATGGGGTCTCACTGTGTTGCCCAGGCTGATTGTGAACTCCTGGCCTCAAGTGGTCTTCCTGCTTTGGCCTCCCAAAGTGTTGGGAATATAGCTGTGAACTACCACATTCAGTGAAATTCTTAATAATTTTTGAACAAGGAGCCTTGAATGTCATTTTGCCCTGGGCCCTGAGAGTTTTATTTTATTTTATTTTTATTTATTTATTTTTTTGAGACAGAGTCTCACTCTGTTGCCCAGGCTAGAGTGAGTGCCGTGGCATCAGCCTAGCTCACAGCAACCTCAAACTCCTGGGCTCAAGCAATCCTCCTGTCTCAGCCTCCCGAGTAGCTGGGACTACAGGCATGCACCACCATGCCCGGCTAATTTTTTCTATATATATTTTTAGCTGTCCATATAATTTCTTTCTATTTTTAGTAGAGATGGGGTCTCGCTCTTGCTCAGGCTGGTCTCGAACTCCTGAGCTCAAACGATCCGCCCACCTCGGCCTCCCAGAGTGCTAGGATTACAGGCGTGAGCCACCGCGCCCGGCCGAGAGTTTTAATTATAATTCTCTTCTTCCAAGCTCCTTCTCAAGGAAGACTTTCCATTATCTTGGAAAATGGGAGAAAGGGAAAGACAAGGAGAAAAAAGCCCTTAACAGCAGAATGATGGGTTGGAAGTGAGGGGCAGGGAAGGGCTGTATTTATAGAAACCATCCCTCCAGGTTAGAACACAGACAGGTTGAGAAATTTTGTTCTGTTTACTGGATGTTGACTGAAAATTCTGGCTAAGAAGAGGGGTGTTAGGAAGAGAAATGGGATTCTGAAATCTCACAAGTTTACTTAACCTTTCTAAGTCTCTGTTCCCTCCTTTGTAAAACAATATAGTAACCCTAATGCGTGTTGGTGAGGATAAAATGAGACACGTTTCTTTAAAGGAGATGATATGTGAATGAACAAAATCAAAAACAAGAGAAACAAAATAAAGGAATGATATGTTTATAGGGACTGGCACATAGCAGTTACTCAGCACAGACTCCTGCTTCTCATTGGTCTTTGAAAGCTGGACTAGGAGTTTCATTCAATAATTCACTAAATATTTACATATTAAGGGCCTGCTAAAGTCACTGTGCCAGGCCCTGAGGGATACTGAGATTATATCAAAAAGAAAGACCCAGGCCGGGCGCGGTGGCTCACGCCTGTAATCCTAGCTCTCTGGGAGGCCGAGGTGGGCGGATCGTTTGAGCTCAGGAGTTCGAGACCAGCCTGAGCAAGAGCGAGACCCCATCTCTACTAAAAAAAATAGAAAGAAATTATATGGACAGCTAAAAATATATATAGAAAAAATTAGCCGGACATGGTGGTGCATGCCTGTAGTCCCAGCTACTCGGGAGGCTGAGACAGGAGGATCGCTTGAGCCCAGGAGTTTGAGGTTGCTGTGAGCTAGGCTGACGCCACGGCACTCACTCTAGCCCGGGCAACAAAGTGAGACTCTGTCTCAAAAAAAAAAAAAAAAAAAAAGAAAGACCCAGTTGACAACCTCAAGGAGGTAACCCTCAAGTAGATGTCATGAAACCAATATACGCATAATTATGAGTTGGTTTGTTCATCCCATACATGTTTATTAAGCATTAGAAAGATGAATAAGACACAGTCCTCACTCTGAAGCCCACAAGCTGGTAGGGAAGACACGTGCCCACTAGAGACATACCCATTGTCTCTAGTGCCAATACAGAGAGAAAAACACTAGTCTATCTTTATTGATAGTTTAGCTGTGTTGCAACTAATTAGTATTCACTGCAACTCTTTGCTGTAGGTTTTATCATTATCATTGTCATTTTATATATGAGGCAAGAGAGACAGATAATTTATTTGCTTGAAATCAAGCAGCTTAGCATCTCATAGAAGAGAAACCAGCTCATTCTGCTCAGGTAAATGAAGAAGGAAGCCAAAGGGAGTGAGTGACCTATGAGTGAATGTAGAAGAATTAGAACTTTAACAGGCAGAGGAAGAGGGAAGTGAATTCCAGGAAGGGGAATTATAATATGCAAATATGTGAAGTTGTGAAAATCCAAAACAAGTATTTCAAAACATACCAAGTTGCTTTGGAGCATCAAAGGAAAGAAAGCGTACATCTATCTGGGAGATTCTGAAAAGGCCTTCACGTGGATCATAAAAGATGTGGAAGAGTTCCAAGGCCAAGTTGGGATGGAAGGCATCTTGGAGGAAATAAAAAAGCACTAGAAAAGCCATTAATGCAGAAATAAGAGACCTGTAGGGGATGAAGGAGTAGATAAATTTTGAATGAAATGTAGTCGTGGGTGGTAAGTCTGAATAAGCCATGCTGTGAAAGAACTTTGAATGTCAGGGTGAGGTGATATCTGTTTCATTGGACAGGTAGAGGTGAGGTCTCAGTTGGCCTGGAGTGCAAAACTCGAATTCTTGCAGGGACCGGGCACAGATGAAAAGTAGTCTGGGTATAAAAATAACGAACTTGGAGGCACCCACGTCTCACACTTATCACTCAGGAATACAGAGCCACCTGGCTAGAATCTTTGACTTTTTAAAAGCAGAAAAAAATCCAGATTCATCTTAGGTAAAATTTCTTGCTTTAAAATGTTAACAACTACTTAAAAATGTGTGCAGGCTAAACAAAACTTGTCTAAGGGCCAGGTGAAGCCCGTGAGTGGCCATGTGAAATGTCTTCTCTCCTCAGGCATTTGAAGAACTAGACGGCGGTGTGGAGGAACAGGCGGGGCAGAGGGGGAGGGAGAACAGAGAAAGGTCCAGCCGGAGCCCTCTGCTGCTCCAGCCCTCTTTCCATCCTGACAAAGAAACCCGAGTGTCCATCTCTTAAGTGTTTGCATTTGGAGGAGGTTGTTTTTATTTTTGCCTTTTGGAATCCTCTCTAGCACCGATTTGCCAGACAACTTTGGATTGGACCTGGGAGTTGGTTCTTACTTTTCAGGCTTCCGAACTGAAAAATGTTATGTAGCCTATCCTCCTTCAGTGGTTAGTTGCTTGTCCCACGGGTGAGGCCTCTTATAAGCTGTGTGTGTGTGTGTGTGTGTGTGTGTGACAGAGAGAGAGAGAGAGAGAGAGAGAGAGAGAATGTGAGATCTTCCTTCTGAAGGACTTCCTCAAGAATTAACAGCAGATCTTCTGGCCTGAGCTTCCTGAACCCTGCAGGAGCCAACACTCAGGGACACAGAACGCTCTGGCTGCCGTAGTCTCGGGTGGTCTACTGACCAAACTTATAATCTTGCCTGACTACCTTAGACATGGAGGTTATTAGTCAACCATGGTGAAGGAAAATGCTCCACCCTATTGGGCCTGTGGACCTCCATGTGCTGGGGTGACAAGGAACAGAGTGAAAGAAGTATCAGCATCAGCAGAGCCACATTAGAATGTTTTGATTGTTGGATGACCGTGGGCAAGTTACCTCACCTCTCTGTGCCTGAGTTCCCACATCCACAAAATACAGCCAGAAATATTCGCCTCACAGGGGTATCGTGAAGATTCAGTGAGATCACGAATGTGGAGGTACCTGACACCTCGTTATGCTGGATCGGAGAGGAAAGAATTGGAGCTAGGCCGGGCGTGGTGGCTCACGCCTGTAATCCTAGCACTCTGGGAGGCTGAGGCAGGAGGATCGCTTGAGCTCAGGAGTTTGAGACCAGCCTGAGCAGGAGCGAGACCCCATCTCTACTAAAAATAGAAAGAAATTATATGGACAGCTAAAAAAAAATATACATATATAAAATTAGCTGGGCATGGTGGCATATGCCTGTAGTCCCAGCTACTCGGGAGGCTGAGGCAGTAGGATCGCTTGAGCCCAGGAGTTTGAGGTTGCTGTGAGCTAGGCTGACGCCACGGCACTCACTCTAGCCTGGGCAACACAGTGAAACTCTGTCTCAAAAAAAGTAAAAATAAAAATAAATAAATCTTGATTCCACAGCTTACAGTAGCAGCTACCACGAGTTCAGTAATGACTGTGTGCCAGGCTCTGTGCATTATCCTTAAACATCCTTGCAATAGCCCAGCATGGATGGAGGTGTGATTATTAGTATTATCCTCATTTTACAAGTGAGGAAACTGAGGCACAGAAAAGTAAAATAACTTGTCCAAGGCTTCACAGGTAAGTGGTGGAGCCAGGCTATCTGATTCCAGAGCCAATACTTTCTAACAATGTGAACTTTCCTCTGTTTCTACAGCTATAAAATGGGGAAATCTTTGTGAAGATTAGGAATAATGTATCTAAAATGACTCTCATGGCAGTGTCTGGTATTTCAGGGATATTAACTGTTTTTACTAAATGCTCAGAGTTATGGAGTGAATTGTATTCCCCCCAAAGATGTCGAAGTTCTAACCTCCAGTGCCTATGAAGGTGACATTATTTGGAAATGGGGTCTTTGCATATAATCAAGTTAAGATGAAGTCATTAGGGTAGGACATGTGGACACAGAGACAGACATACACACAAGAAGAATGCCATGTGAAGACGAAGAAAGAGATTGGAGTGATGCATCAACAAGCCAAGGAATGACAAAGATTGCCAGCAAAATGGCAGAAGCTAGGAGGGAGGCTTGGAACATATTCTCTCTCACAACCCTCAGAAGGACCCAACCCTGCTGACCCTCTAATTCTGTGAGAATAGATTTCTGTTATTTTAAGCTACCTAGTTTATGATACTTTGTTATGGCATCCCTAGGAAACAAATATACTCAGTACATGCTACTTCTATCTTAATCTACTTTGGGTCTCTGAGTGTATAGAGCAGCCTGCCCCTGAGCACTCTGGGGGTGCTGCAGGCATCGGGCCTGCAGCCTGACTCTGCAGACACATCAGTCTAACATGGCACGGTGAGGTGGAACCGAGGTCAGCTTTTCCAGGCCCCAACTGCTTTCTGTGCTCTCCTTGGAGTACGTTCCTACTAACCTCATGCTACCCTGCATGTCTTTAAAGAAGAATGTCTTTATTTATTTAATTTTTTTTACACGTTCAGAGAAACTTCTCTAGTAACGGACTATAGAAATGATCCCTGAAAGTATAGTCTTAAGAATGTCTTTAATAAGCTCATTCAGAAGAAAGTACTGACAAGAAAATCGTTCCTCCCAAGTGAATGAATCACACTCGAATGGCGAGATCTCAGATACATTGGTGCCTGGTTGGAAAAGATTTTGAGGTCAAAGGGGGCCCGCCCAGACCCTCACATCTGCATGTCCTGTAGGCCACGAACTCCGCGTATGTTCTCTTCATGCAGACACCCATGTTGAGAGACATTAGGGATCTTTGCTAGCAGAGAAGCCTAGGCAAGCGCCTCAGGCCTTCAGGGATATCAGGGCTCCTCAGAGAGCATCTGGAAATGGGGAGGTGAGAGGACCTAAGGGAGCCTAAGGGATTTATGGTTAAAGCTTGGAAAACAATTAGAGTTGGAATGAGCTCACCTAGCAGCAGCCAGGCCCCGCCCGACACTACTGTCTAGTAACTCTAGCAGCAAAATTCCCTCAGGTTGATTTTCAGGAAAGGAAAAGAAATCCCCAAACAGGAAGATAATCACAGCTGTTTAGCAGGGTGGAGAACACGATCCATTTATGTCCACTGTTTCTGTTATCCACTGGGACGTAACCAACCACCTGTATGAAGTGTCTACTCTTGTATAACAACTTACCCCAAATTTAGTAGCTTAAAATGACAAATAGTTATTTTCTCACACAGTTTCTGAGGGTCAGGCTTCCAGGATCAGCTTAGGTGAGCAGGTCTAGTCAGAGGCTCTCACGAGGCTGCTGTCGAGCTCCAGCTGCGACTTAGTCAGCTCGAGGCTCGCCAGGGCTGGAGGATTTGCTTGCAAGATGGCTTGCTCACGTGGCTGTCGGTAGGAGGTCTCATCTCTTGCTCACTGTTGTCCAGATGCCTGTTCCTCACCACGTGGGCCTAGGGTGACTAACCATCCCGGTCTGTCCAGAACTGAGGGGGTTCTCAGGATGTGAGACTTTCAATGCTAAAACCAGGAAGTCCTGGGCAACCCTGGGATGAGTTGCTCACCCCGTGGGGGCCTCTCCACGGAAAGGACAGGAAGAGCGATCTGACAGAGGGACCCAGACAAGGTCCTTTATAGCCTAATCCTGGAGGTACCATACCATGCTGGCCATGCAGACCAGCCCTGGTACCAAGTGCATAGGGCCTATACAGGGGTGTGACTGTCAGGAGGTGGGATCACTGTGACCATGTTGGAGGCTGCCCGCCACATTGCCCCAAAACTCAGGTTTAAAACAACAACCACTTTAGGATCTCTGATACCTGTGGGCTAACCAGACTCAGCCTGGTGGTTCTTCTGCTCCATGTGATGTTGGTTGAAGCCATAGTCATCTGGGGCTCAACAGGGCTGAAATCCAAAATGACTCACTCACCAGGCTGGCAGTTGGTACTGGCCGGCAGCTTGGAGCCCTGATGAGGCTATCAGCAGGACAGTCTCGGTTCTCCTCCATGTGACCTCTCCATGTGGAATGGGCTGGGTTCTGAGAGGGGACATCCCAAGAACAAGCACTGCAAGAGGAAGGAAACAGAAGCTGCTGGTGGTCCTGAGGCCTGAGATTCAGAAGTCCTTGAACATCTTATGATACAGTCTGTTGCCAGTGTGGTCACAGGCTAGCCCAGGTGTCATTGGGAAATACACAAAATTTCCAGAGGTGGAGGGGTATTCCAGGCGCTCTCAAATTCCTGGGTCCATAACTCTGGCTTTTATTTTTTTAAATATTTTTTAATTTTTAAGAGTTACATAAGAAACTGATGTTCATTTTAGAAAAATTAGAAAACACAGACATAAGAAAGAAGCTATTATGTCAATACCTAGAGATAATCACCACTTAATTTTAGTATATAGCATCCCAGAATTTATTCTATGCAAAAGTAATAATTTTATTTGACAAAAATGAAACCATTCTGTACATACTGTTTTGGAACCTGCTGTTTTTACTTAAAATTATAGGTTGAACATCTTACCATGTCAATTAATATGCAACTATATCATTAGTTTAAGGGTTGCATGGTGTTTCATTATATATATATATATATATATACCAACCAAGATTCTTGATTGCAGCAATAGAAACCAATTCTGTTTAACTTAATCGGAAAAAAAGGAATTTTTTGGAAGGTATTGGGTAGCCCACAGAATCTATCATATGTTTGTTTAGTGTTTCATTAGCTATTGCAGTGTAACAATTCACCAAAGATGGTAGTATAAAGTAACCACCATTTCATTATGCTTATAAGTTCTGTGGGTCAGAAATTCTGACAGGACACAGCAGAGATAATGCCACAATGTCTGGGACCTCAGTTGGAAAACTCTAACTTGGAGTGACATGAAAGGCTGGGGTGTGGGTAGGTGGATAGAATCATCTGGAAGCTTCTTCCTTCACATGTTTGGGGCCCTGGGCTAGGCTGGCACTCTCTTGACCAGAGTGCCTATACCTGGTCTCCCCACGCAGGTTGGGCGCCTTAACAGGGTGGCAGCCTCTGGATTGTCTGACTTCTAACAAAGTGGCTCAGTTTTTCAGAAGCTGGTATTCCAGCAAACGAGGAGGAAGCTGTGTGGCCTTTTATGACCTATCCTTGGAAGCCATAAAGTGTCATTTCCACCATATTGCGTTGAACAAAGTAGTCATAAGTCTGCTCAGATAGGAAGGGGGAGGACATAGACTCCACTTCTCAATGGGACAATTGTCAAAGAATTTGTGTCCGTGTTCTAAAACCACCACAATTAGGGTAAGCTGTTGTAATAAAGAGACCCCAGCCTAGAGTGGTTTAATGAATATAGTTTATTTCTCTCTCACATCACAGTTCCAATGTGAAAAGTCTAGGTCACTGAGGTTGCTCTGCTCCACCAGACACTTAAGTCTATGCCTCTGGAATCTAGATTCTACTGCCAACATGGCAATCTTGAAAGTCACCTGTGTCATTGTGGGCAAAGCCATAGGCAGGAGTGTCTCACTCAACCACGCTCAGCTCACATGCCTGTACCTTGCCTGCCAAGGAGCAGGGAGTGGGGATATCGGCCTTCCTCCTGCGTCTGTAGCGGAAAGCAGGGTGGTTCCCCTCCTACCTTAGAATTTCTCCGTAAGAGAAATGATTATTAGATGCTGGATACCCTGAAAAGCAACTAATTGCTAGTAGAATATAGATGAATCACATCCCATCCCTTATTGTTAGATATTTAGGTTGATAACATGCTATGGATAACATGTTATTTGCACTGTTGCAAGGAACGTTTTTCTACAAATATCTTTGAATGCTTGTAAGAATTTCTTTTCCTTTAAGATAAATTCCAAGCAGTAATGTCATAGTTTCTGATTTCTGCACCTAGTCCCACAGGATCCCATTAAAGAGAGTAACCACCCTCTTCTCTTCAAGTCCAGAAGGCAACTCAGGAATTTGTGTGAGCCTGGGAGAAAGAGTAGAGAGATCCAGCATGTACTGTCAAGCATAATCCCAGGATTAGGTGTCGCTATGTCCCTGATCACAACCCACTCCTGTTTATGAAGCACTGTGTGAGGGCTTTACATATGTTATCTCATTTAATCTTCATATAAAACACATGCAGAAGGCACTATTTTCACTTGGTGGATAGGGAAGCTGAGGTTCTAACAGATTAAGTAACTTGTCCAAGGCCTTAGAGTTAGACTGAATCCCAAATCAGTGCTTTGAATCACTTCCTCTGTCTCAGAACACTTGCTCCTAGGATACTCTTGCTCAAATCCCAGCTGCTATACGGTAGGAAGCCCAAGCCATGTGAAGAGGCTGGGTGTAGACATTTCAGTTAACAGGCCTAGTCACGCTCCCAGCTGAGAGCCAGCATCAGTTACCAGCCATGTGAATGAGCCACGCTGGACTTTTCAGGCCAGCTAAGCCCCTCGCTGGCCGCAGCCCAAATGACATTACATGGAGCAGAATTGCTCAGTTAAGCTTAGGCAATTCAAAAAGAGCTGAGAGCTAATAAAGTGGTGGTGGCTTTAAGTCACTAAGTTTTGGCAAGATTTGTTACCCAGCAGTGGATAACCAAAACAAGGGGGAGTTGCTCATTCCTGGATGAGTCCCAGCAGGAGGGGTTCCTGCTCCAGGGTTGGGTGGAGGAGGGGACCTTCCATGGGCCTTGAGGAGTTCAGCCCACGAGTCTGGGTCTGTGTATGCTAATTTTTCTTTTTCCTTGCCCCAGCTGGGAAAAAATTCATTGAGTCACGGGCTGGGAGAAGAAACTGTATGTGAACGAGTTAACAGAAATCTGGGCAAGATTCCCGAAGCAAATAATGTTGATTCTCAGCACAAAGGAGGCATTGCCTAATGCCGCTTAAGCTCACATAAACAGTCATTGCTTTATGACTGATTTGCTATTTTTGAAATTTTCCAGTTTGAAAAAAGTAACCATAATAAGCATCATTAAAAAAAATAATAACAGCATTTGGAAATGCCTAAACACTGCGCACAGTTCCTGAGGGGCAGAAGAGGGTCCTTGTCCGTGGGGACTAGTCTTCACAGTCCTGTGGACGGGGAGTGATGCCAAGATGACCTTGAGGTAGCCCCAGTTGGCACCTGGATCCCAAAGTAAAATCCAACTCCTCCCTCCCCGTCAAAGAGCCACGGAGGAAATTCATGGTGGCTCAGGGAGGTGGTGGCTCCTTGGCCTCTGTCAGCCTCTGTTGTTTACTCTCCCACCTCTGACCTCTCAGTCCTTTCCAGTTTAGTGGTCCTCAGATTTCAGGGCATCAAAATCATCTGGGAAGTATGTAAAAAATGCAAATTCCAGGGTTCCTCCTAAGAAGATTCCCATTCTGTAATGGGATTCTGGGGCGGGGCCCTGGAATCTTCATTTTAACAAGAACCAGGTGATTCTTCAAGTCAATGTCATGCCGTGTCTCGAGGAGCACTGTAACCTCAGGCGTAGAATAGGGGTGGGAAGAACCCTCTTCAAGCCATACTATAGCACCAGGGAGCAGACCGACCATGGGGGACGATGGGGGAAAATGGGGTCTTCAGATTCCAAGCAGGGAAGGCTCCAACAAACCCCTCTGGAGCATGTGATTTCTCAACTGTGTTCTTGGAGCCCTAGAAGGCTCCTCAGAAGTGCTGTCACCTCTACCCTAGCAGTTTTTTTTTTAAATCTGTTTTATTATAGTGGGTTTCCAAGAAAGTTTTCATTAGAAGAAAAGGTTTGGTTACTAAATGCCCTCCATGGTTAAAAAAATTTCCATGTTGGCAAAGATG
Organism: Eulemur rufifrons; assembly: GCF_041146395.1. Taxonomy (NCBI): domain Eukaryota; kingdom Metazoa; phylum Chordata; class Mammalia; order Primates; family Lemuridae; genus Eulemur; species Eulemur rufifrons. The sequence continues at coordinate 122,127,224 of NC_090989.1, forward strand.
GGGAGAAATTGGAAGCCCCTTTCATTGCTGGTGGGAACATAAAATCTTGCAGACACTGTGGTGAGCAGTTCGTCAGTTCCTCATCAGTTAAACACAGAGTTACCACGTGACCCGGCAATTCTACCCCTGGGTGTATACGCAAAAGAATGGAAAACAGGTGTTCAAACAAAAACTTGTAATGTTCATAGTAGCACTATTCACAATAGTCAAAAGACGGAAACAACCCAAATGTCCATCAACTGATGAATGGATGAACAAATGTAGTATATTCCTGCAATAGAACATTATTCCGCCAGAAAAAGAGATGAAGTACTGAGACATCCTACAGCATGGCTGAACCTCAGACACAGTACACTAAGTGGAAGAAGTCAGACACAAAAGGCCACATATTGTGTGATTCCATTTATATGAAACATCCAGAATAGGCAAATCCACCAAGACAGAAAGCCAACTAGTGGTTGCCAGGGGCCAGGGGAAGGGGTTAATGGTGAGTGACTACTTAATGGGTGTAGGGTTTCTTTTGGGGATGATGAAATGTCCTGGAAAAAATAGTGGTAATGATTGTACAACATTGTGAATGTATTATATGTCAGTAATGGTAAATTTTAATTGTATTTTACCACAATAAAAAAAATCCCAGTAGACAGATTTAGAACAAGCATCTCATTTTTCACTGACAAAGAAGCTGAGGTCAGAAAGGGGAAATGGCCTGGTGAGATGGCCCAGCCTGTCAGAGGTGAGGCCACAACTGCCAGACCACAGCCCACCACAGCAGGCTGCCTCTCTTCCTCAACACCCCACCCCCCCAACCTCCTGCCAAACAGCTGTTTCAGAGCTGCAGGCCACTCCATAGTTTCTGCAGCCAGGCCCCCTGCTTCCCAGGCAAAGGCCCACCTCGCCCAACTGCAGAGCACTGGGCCAGTCTTTCTTCTGCTATCTCCACTGCCTGCTCCCTTCAAGTATGTTAAATGAAAGACAAATCCACGTCTAGCTTCATACTTAAGTAAATCTTCCCAGGGGCCTCACCCACAGCTGCAGCTGTCTGAGCGGGTCGCTGAGGGCTGGGTGGATCGGATTCCGTACATTGCAGACATTGCTCGGTTTCCCAAACTGCAGCTGAGCAGATAGTCTGGAGGAGCCGGTGGTGGTCCTAGGACTGGCTAGAATGAATTCCAGCCATACGCATTTGTGTGCAGTTGGCTCTTCTCTCCTGCTGGAGGAACACAGCATCTGTCGCACAGTAGATGTTTGGTAAAGATGCACTGGTGCCTGTGGTTTCTGTCTAGGGGTCATCCTGGGAACATCTTCATTTTACTTACAAGAGTTCGGGAAAGCCTCAGTTTTCTCAGTGCACTTGAGAATAAAAGACCCAGGATAAGCTCCTGTGAGAACCAAGTGTCATTTTATCCGGCCACTTTCTGAGATGGAATTATTCACCATTTGGGAGGTGGCAACAGCAGAGAATAACTCATTTGCATTTGTATTACATGTGAACTTTGGAGCTCCGGCCTTCTGGAACTATGCCCACAACCTCTCCCCAGAGTCTCCTGCTTTGCTTGGTCTGCCCTGATCCTGACCTTTCCTTATATCTCTTAGTTGTTGTCTCAAAACTTGTCCTGGCTTTTTTAAAAAAGCTCATTAACATACAAAAGGGTAATTGCAGGACCCAGGAAAGCCAGCTCTCTGGAAATTTACTGAACTCAGCAGCTGAGGGACCTGGCTGAGAGGGGAAAGCTGGGAATGGGGAGGGCGAAATCCGCAGTCCCGACAAGGTGACCTCCTTCTCAGCCTGGGAAGATTACCTAACACCCCAGCGAATTTGGAGATTTGCTTCACACAGCGAGGATGAATGGGGACACTGGGGAAGACTACAGAGCAGCAGTGACTGCAGTTTCTAAGTTACCATTTAGGATAAGGCGTGAAAGGACAGAACTTCCACAACGCAGTGGTTGGGGGTGAATATTTAGAACTCCAGCTTGAGGCTGACCTTGATGGCTGGCTGTGGTTTCACTGCTCCGTGGACAGATGCTTCATTTCCTGATGCAGCCTTTCCCAGCTGGAAAAGGTCTCCCAGGACGAAGAGGTTTAGGAAATGCTGCAGACTTCACCCCTCGCTGGAGATTTCAAAGTATACAATTATGATCAAAATGTTCTGAGAAGTCCTGCAGAAAAGAAATCTGCTTTGGTATTATTTAATCCAGCATTTCCCAAAGCTAATTGACCTCGGAATTTCTTTTCCCCCTTCATAACGCTCATTCATACCATGCCCCACAAAAGCCAAGTTTCTAAGAATGCACTTGGGAAAAGCTGCCCTAATGCCCAGTAGAGCTGGTTCTGGCCCGTCGTGCCCTGCAGCGCGCAGTGATGGGTTATTCGGGGAGGACACACAATATGTGGCAGAGCTAAGATTCAGGCTGAGGACTGTGGGACTCCACGCCAGTATTCTCTCCTCGCTATCATGTCAGTTCACTAATAAGCTGCATTTTCATGGTACTATTTCCAGAGTGTCCGATTCTGTCCCGTTCTTGGGAATCCCATTGTGTCCTTGAACATCCTCCCGTGAGGGACTTCTCATCCTGTCTACTCCCTCATTTCCCTTTCCCTGCCTGCAGTAGATGATGTTATTGCTCCCTATTTATCAACCCTCGCTGTATCCACATCCTTTGCCACGTAACCTTGCAGTGCTTTCCCTCTGTGAATGCCACCAACCTCTTGATTTTGGGTTTGGTTGTATCAATAATGCCAAAGGAAATATGTTCCTATCCTGAGCTTAGGTCTCAAGAGGCCTCATGTGTTTCTGCTTGCCTTTTTACACCTCTGCCATGACCATGAGAAAAAGATGGCCCCCATGGCCCACTGGTCACAGGAAGAGGATGACAGACACAGGGAGTCGAGCTGCCCCCTAAAAGCTGCTCCAGACAAGCCCAGTCTAGAGCAGCTCCCCCAACCAACCCACAGATGCGTGAGTGAGCTCAGTGTAGATTGGCCAACCTCAGTTGACTCACACAAGTGAGCTTAACAATCAATGATGATTGTTAAGATCCTGAGTTTTGGGGTGATTTGTTATGTAGCAATAGCTGACTGATACACTCCCCACACATCCTCTTCTCTGTTGTTCTCCTTCTCTCTGCCTATTTTTCATCCAGAACTCTCTGACAATTTAAAAAATTATTATAAGGAAGATTAGCAACAGTAAGTCTGGAACACAGAAGGGAGAAAAAAGTCACCTGTAATTCCAGTCCTGTAAACAGCAACTGTACTTACACATTTCTGTGTTTCCAGTCTTTGACTCTAAGTATATACAGACAGTCCCTAATTTATGATGGTTCGACTTACAATTTTTCAACTTTATTATGGTGTGATAGTGGTCTGCATTCAATACAGTAGTCAATAAATTACATGAGATATTCAATACTTTATTATAAAATAGGCTTTGTATTAGATGACTTGGCCCAACTGTAGGCTAATGTAAGTGTTCTGAGCACGGTCGAGTAGGCTAGGCTAAGCTGTGATGTTTGGTAGGTTAGGTGTATGAAATAAATTTTTGACTTATAATATTTTCAATTTACAATGGGTTTATTGGGACATAACTCTATTGTAAATTGAGGAACATCTGTATACTTTTTATATAGCAGCGATCAAAGTGTAGATATGATTTTTAAAAAAAGATTGTGTAAATTCACCCTGATTGAATGATTTTTATAGCCTACTTTTATTTAGCATTACATGGAAAACATGTCCCCCATTTTTCTATGTAGCTTATTTCACTCGTAAGAATTTCTTGGGTACCCACATGTTTCTGGTGCTCAGGGCATGGGTTTTGAGATGACCAAGGTGGCATCCTTCTCTCCCAGAGCTCACAGTTGGTGGTCAAGATAGGAGGAGAATAGAGCTCAGTGTGATAGATGTATCAAAATCCTCACAAGGGAAGCTTTATCTTGTCATGCTGCATAATATTCTATTGACTAGACACTTTATAATCTAACAACCGTTGTTGGATGCATAGATTGTTTGTATATATTTTTTCATTACAGATAAGACCACAATGAACCTTTGCATTCATATAGCTTTTTCTACTCTTTGGATCATTTTCTGGAGATTGAATGCCTCCCTGAAGATTGAAATCAGATTTACTGAGTTGAATGTGGCAGATTATATTTTCCAAAGATGATGACATCAAAATCTCACATCCCACATGATCTTGCCAGGGTCCCATCAAAAGGGACATCTAAACATTCCCTTCTCTTGATTCTGGGTGGGCTTGTGACTGCTTCAATTGATGGGATGCAGTGAAAGTGATACTGGTGACTTCCAAGGCCCGGTCAGAAAAGGCCAGGCAGCTGCTTGCTGGATTCTTTCTCTTGAGACCTTTGCTCTGGGGGAAGTCAGCCATGAAGTCCAATTACCTTGAGACCACCATGCTAGACAGACCACAGGTGGATGCTCCCTAAAACAGCCCAGTTGAACTCCCAGCGAATAGCTAGTACCAATTGCCAGCCACATGAGTGGGCTGTCTTGGGCTTCCAGCCCAGCTCAGCCTTCAGATGGCTCCATCCCCAGCCACTGAGTCCTCCCAGCCACATAGTCTTCCCCACTGAAGCCCTAGTCATTGAGGAGCAGAGATGAGCCACCCCGCTCGTCTGAATTCCTGACATACAGGATCCATGAACACCATAAAATGCTTGTTTTAAGCTGATAAGTTTTAGAGAAATTTGTTATACAACAATAATAACTGGAATAAACTTATAACATTTTTATAACTCTTGGTACATTTTACAAATTGCTTTTTGTTGTCACTAACAATGTCTGAGTACACCAGTTTCAATAACACATTTTGCTTTAAAAATTGTCCATCCAGGCCGGGTGCAGTGGCTCACGCCTGTAATCCCAGCACTCTGGAAGGTGGAGCAGGAGGATAGCTTGAGCTCAGGAGTTCGAGACCAGCCTAGAGACCCTGCTCTACTAAAGATAGAAAAATTATCATGGTGCACACCTGTAGTCCCAGCTACTCGGGAGGCTGAGGCAGGAGGATCGCTTAAGCCCAGGAATCTGGGGTTGCTGTGAGCTAGGCTGATGCCACGGCACTCTACTCGGGGCAACAGAGTGAGACTCTGTCTCAAAAAAAAAAAAAAAAAAAATTGTCCATCTAATCGAGTGTCTTCATATCTTTCCATGGAATTTACCCTCTACCTGAAGGACATAAACACAGGCAATATCTTTATTTTATCAATATCAATATCAATATCTTTGGACATCTAGAAAATTCATTCTTCTTGGGGGGATTTTATTTCTTTTGGATTTGACACACAGCTCTGATACTTACTGGTTATGTAAATGTGGGCCTCTGAGTCTCAGTTTCCTCATCTGTAAAATAGGATGATAATCTAATTTTATTCCTCCTGATGTTTTTTCCTCTCTTTATTCTTCCCTCTCTCTTTTCCTCTTTCTCCCTTAATTTCTTTCCCTCTCATTTTATTTTTCCATTTTCTTACAAACCCCTGCCTCTTGTATTAATTTTTCCTCTGCCAGATCCTTAAACTTCAGCCATGGATCCTCCCTAAAGTGGCTTGAGAGACACTGATTTTTTTTTGGTAACAGAGACCAGTAGAGAAGGTGGCTGCTGATTAATTTCATGTCAGCAAGGGCGTCCTGTGCTCTGCATCTAGAATAGGGCAGTTTCCAAGGTGACCGAGACTAGTGTGTGAGTATAAGGTGAGGCCCTGGAGTTATGAGCTGCAAAACCCGTAAACCACACAGGCTTCCTCTGAGCCACGCGTTGCACACGACTCGCCAAGCAATTTAACAACTGATTTGCAGCAAAGTGTTCCAACAATATTTAATGATCGGTGCATCTATAAGTAGGATCATAAAACAATTTGGATAGATGTTAATATATGGGTTCAGTCCAGGAGTGACTAAACCTTGAGCTGTTTTGACCTCAGAGAGCCATCAAAAACATGCTGCAAGCAACAATTCTGTGGTTGTCTGCGGCAGATGTTTTGCTCCTATTTAACATGTCCTTGTGTGTGTAATTTACTAACATGGTAATAACATGCTGTTTGGCAGTTTGCAATTTACAAAGTGCCTTCACACACGTGTTCTCATTTGATCCTTACAAGATAGGCACTATTATTGAGATCGGGGGAGACAAGCAACTTGCTCCCAGACATCCAGATTGGGGAGGGAGGGAGTGAGGTGAGATGACGGTGGTGGTGCTGGTGGCAGTGGTGGTAGACTCCAGATTTGAGACAAGAACTGTGTGGCTCCTAAATTCATCTTCCTTTCTTATTCCACCAAAATCCTGATTTCCTGGTTTAAAAGACTTGGAACAATCAATTCCTCTCCTGTCCTCACAGGGGCCACTGGGGTCCAGCCTACTGGGTCCAGCATCCTGCTCACTCCTTTATCACTTTGCATTAAGAGTGGACTTGCCAGATTTAGCAAATAAATATATGGGACACCCAGTTCAATTTAAATTTCAGATAAACAATGAATAATAGTTTTAGTTTCAGTATTTTAGTATGTTCCATGGTATATTTTACCTGGTAAACTTAATTAGACATATTTGTTATTAAAAAATTTTCCCCTAAAAATAATATGGGATTCCTCATAGAAAATTATGAAAAGCCACATAAACAAAAGGAAGAAAATAAAAATTACCCTTAATTTTTATTAGCAGGCAATAACCTCTGTTGATATTTTGGATAATTTACTCTGACCTTTATTCCATGCATATATTTATGTATATAGAGTCTCTTTTTAAAAAATAGAAAATGAGATTTACTGAATATACTACTTAAGACTTGCTTTCCTCACTTAAGAATATGTCATGAATATCTTTCCATTTTCTCATGTATTTTGTAACATCCAATGGCCGTAAGGTCATCAATTGGAGAGTATACTGTGTTTAGCTAATTCCCCATAGTCAACCCTTAGGTTGTTTCCAGTGATTTATTATTACAGACGTCACAGTGAACAATCTTTACTACATCTCTCTGAACATCCCTAGAATAAATTTTTGGCAGTAGAATTTCTAGATCAAAGGGTAAGCAAACTTTTAAGGTTTTTGTTATATATTGTCAAATTGTCCTCTAAAGAAGTTGTGCCAAATTATATTCTCACAAATAATATCTGAAAGTGCCCATGTCCTTGCACGTTGTCAACACTAGGAATTATTAAAAACAAAAAAAGAGAAAAATCCCACTTTGACTGATTCCAGAACCACACTCAACCCTCTGTCCCTAAACCACACTTAATGATCTCATTTCTTGCAACTGAGCCTTCTAATTCTAAAAGGGCAGGGAATTAGATGAGGGACAGAGACGACCACCACTTCCCCTCACATGCCCATGCCAGACATCAGTGGTCAGTCTTGGCATCTTTCTGCTGGACTCGAACAAAACTTTGGGCAGCTATCACTAAAGAAATTGCTCATTAGGGGAAATTTCTTCTTATAGAAGAATTTATTTAATAAATGAAGAAAGAATGATGGAATAGAATGGCATTGGTCACCAATGGCTGTTTATATCAAGTGTTTCTTTTCTTTTTTCTATCAAAAGCAAGCTGGAGCAAGGTATTTCTGATCGAAGAACACAATGCCATCTTGAAGTGTTCTGGCCAAAAATGTGAACCTGAATCTGATCAAGCTTCTAGATCCAGCTACCAATTTAATAAAGAGGACAGAGAAAATGTTAAACTACACTACAGAGATGCAATCAGCAAAAACCTGGACTGTGGGGAATTCTATAGATCAAATGACCTGTTTTCTTAAAAAAAAAAAAAAAGAAAGAAAGAAAAAAATGGAGGGGAAACCTATAGATTAAAAGACAGCTAGAAGATGTATCATCCAGTCACAAATGTGTGGACCTTAGTTGGATTCTTATTTTTAAAAAAGTTTTGAGAAAAAAATCCACTAATAACATTTATGACACAATTAGAAATTTGAATACTGACTGGATAGTTGATTGTATTAAGAAATAATTATAATTTTTTTAGATGTGATAATAGTATCATAGGTTTTTTTTTTTTTTTTTTAAAGGAGTCCTCATCTATTAGAACAGTGGTTTTCAGTTTTGAGGTTTTGCTCCCCAGGGGACATTTGGCAACATCTGGAGTCATTTTGGGTTGTCAAAACTGGGAGGAGGGAGTATTAGTGGCATCTAGTGGGTAGAGGCCAGGGATGTCGCTGAATATCCCAGAACACACAGGACTGTCCCTCACGACAAAGAATCATTTGGCCCAGAATGTCAATAGCGCTGAGGTCTAGAGACAATGTTTTAGAGATACATACTGAAATATTTACGGGTAAAATGATACAATGGCTGAGATTTGCTACAAAATAATATGTGATGGGGAAGTAGCTTGATAGGAGTGGTTGAGAGTTGTTGGTTGGGCCTGGGTAAGGGGTACAGAGCTTTGTTACATTCTTTCTACTTTTAGATAAGTTTGAAATTGTCTATAATAAAAAAAACTTATAACCTGCCCATGAGGTGAATGGCCTTCTCTAAGGACCTTCTTTAACATTCTCTGGCGACTCTGAACTTTTTCTGACCTCACTCACAGGGAAACTGTGAAGTTGGCGAAGTTTATTTTTGGTGTCTTATCGCTTCCTTCCCTACCAGCAGAAGAGAGATATGCAGGCTGAGGTCCCCAGTCTCTTCGCTCATCCTGTGTCCTCAGCTGCAAAACAGGGACATACACCACACTTGCTCCCCTCATGGGGCTGCAGGGAGGCTTAGGTTACCAAAACTGTGATGTTTTAATCCACCTCATAGTAGTGCAGTCTTTGGTCTCAACCTGAACTAACGTCTTTTAATTTCAGTGTAACTTTAGCCACACAGAATTAGTTGAGAAGTAATCTCTTCTCTTCAAGTTTCCAGAAGAATTTGTATAGAATTGGTATAATCTCTTCCTTACGTGTTTGGTAGAATTCATATGTGAAGCCATCTGGATTTGAGTTTTTCTTTGTGGAAAGGTTTTAAACTATAAATTGATTCCTTTAATAGATACAGCGTTATTCACGTCATTTATTTCTCCTTAAGTAAGCTTTGCTAGTTTGTGTCCTTCAAGGAATTCATCCATTTCATCTGAGTCCTCAAATTTATTGGCATAAAGTTGTTCATGAATTTTCCTTAACATCCTTTTAACCTTTGTAGCATCTATAGTGATATCACCTCTCTCTTTCTTAAGTTGGTAATTTATGTCTGAACTGAAGTCTTTTAGATGACAAAAATTCAACAGGAAGATAGGATTTCTTTGTTCACATGAGAAAAGTTGAAGCCTTGCTTTTACACATCTTTTATTTTTTCCTACCCTCCACCAAAAAATCATCAAATTTTACATCTTCATAGAATTGTTTCTGATATGGAATTAATGTGGCAGGAAGCTCACGGGAAGGTGAAGGGGGACAGCCAGATGGAAATCTGATTTGTAACCAGGCAGTCATTATGAAAGGAGAAAGCAGAGGTAGTAGTTGCATTGGGGTTTTTTGCATTCTGGGTTAGCTTCAGAGGATCAGGAAGTTTTAATCAGGGTCACAGACTCCTATATTCTGTCCTCTCCAAACATTCAGTTAACCATTCTATCATTTTAGTAGCATGTAGTCCTAAACGATGTCCCCAAGCTTGTTTACTCTCCAACTCTGGAGATTCTGACAACATTGACCAACTCAGATAATATTCTAGGTCCAATTTTTTCAGGAGTGTCTGAGGGCAGTTTGAAATAGTGGGAAAACTATGGCTTTTGGAGTTAGACAGATCTAAAGTTTGGCTTTGCCATTCATTTGCTGTGAAACTAGGACAAGTTCTGAAAATTCTCTGAACTCTACTTTCCTCATGTGAAAAATGGGGGATAATGAGACCTACTTTATAATGTTCTTGGGATGCTTAAATGAGATAATACATGTGTCTTGCACATATTATCAAATTTGAGTGGATCTCAAAGTATGGTTTCTGGAGCAGCATCACCTGGAGACTTGTTAGAAATGCAAGTTCTTGAGCTCTACTCTAGACCTAATGAATCAGACACTCTGGGCGTGAGAGTTCCACAATCTGTGTTTTAACAAGCCCCTCTGGGTGATTCTAATGACTGGCCTGGTTTGAGAACCAATGGATTTGCATATTCTTTAGCACACGGTAGAAGTTACATAAATGCTAGTTTTCTCTTCCTATTTATATGTATTTTTGATATCTATTCTTTCAGCTTATTCTTAGTTCTTGTACTAACTAAACTCTTCAAGAGTCAAGACAGTCTCTCTCTCTCTCTCTCTCTAGCTCATCTTATTTTTTTCTTTCTCTTTCCAAATTCCTGGTGAGTGTTTGCATTCAGTAGGAACTCAGAGAGGGTTAATTACATTTCTATGTGCCAAATAAGGACAGAACTGCCCTTGGCTTTCCACTGCTTTACTTATTTATTTGACTTATATGGCACCTTGGCTCAATCGGGTATCTGGAGGATGAAGAGCTCAGTGTGCCTGGAGTGAATACCAATCTTGCTCTGATATCGGGGATGCTGGGAGTGTAATGTCTTCCTCCCAGTGTCAGCCAGACACCACTTCAACCCCAATAAACATGAAAGCCTGAGCAATGTCATAGATCATTTGGTCCTGATTAAAGAAGAGATGCAATAAAAACTCATCAATTCGCAGCAATTGGAGTGAATGAGAGAGGAGAGGGAGGGCCAGTAAACAAATGAAAAACTCAAGTTCTTTGTCTAAAAAAGTGCAATCTTATTTGCATAGCACTTTATGGTTTAAGAAGCACCTATAGGCGGGACCAGTTTGTATAGGACTGCTGTGAGAAATGAATGCCATTCCCAGTAATATTCTAAGCATGATGACCTTCACATTTATTAAGTAAATAATATTATTAATGATAATAGTAATAGTAGGTGATAGGTGAAAGTTTTTTGATGAATGTGTAATTTAATGAGTGACTTGACTAATGGAATGAATGAATGAACTATCAATTTGTTTGATCAGAGATTTTTTTCTCAGTGTAAAAGCAAGCTTCATTCAGCAGTGGGTGAGCCCCATAACAGCTGTCGAGGCCTGAATAAGTACAGATGAAATTTAAAAAAATAGCTTTATTCATAATAGCCCAAACCTAGAAACCATCCAAATATCTAACAAAAGGTGAATGGATAAAGAGATTGTAGTACCTCCATACAATGGAATACTATTCAGCAATAAAAGGAATGAGCTACTGTTACAAAAACTAACTTGAATATATCTCAAAATTATTATGCTATACAGAAGAAACAAGACACAAGAAGGAACGTACTATATGATTTCACATATATAATATTCTAGAAGAGGCGAACCTAATCAATAGTTAGGAAGCACATCAGGGGTTACCTGAGGCCAGGAATAGGGGTGAGACTAACTGCAAAGGAACGCGTAGGGACACTTCAGGGTGATGGAAAAGTTCTATAGCTTGACTATGGAGGTCGTTCCAAGAATATATACATTTGTTAGAATCCATGGAACTATACGTTTTAAATGGATGAATTTTATTGTCTGTAAATTACGCTTCAATAAAATTGATTAAGACTTGGGGGGAAAGGCGGTACAGGAGCAACGTATGTAACCTGCAATTCTGTATTCCCCATAACAAGATGAAATAAAAAAAAAAAAAAAAAGAAACACACACACACAAAAAAAACAATTAATTAATTTAAACAATAAAAATCCATTTCTGACATTCACTATGCTAATTAAAAAAAAAAAAAAAAGAAAAGAAGAAAAGGAAAGAAAATAGCAACAGTCTTTTCTACCACAGCCTGGAAGTCGCTTGCGGCGGCAGTGTGGATTCAGAATCCGGAGTGAGCTGGAATGAAGGACACAGGACCTGCACGGTTCGCACTGTTCCGGCTGGCGGGGCCCCACTTCGTGCCCTGAGGTTCCGTTTACCAGGGCTGGTCACCCCGAGGAGGCCAGTGCGGTGGGTGGAATGCTGCAGACCAACAGGAATTGTTCCTGCAAGCAGAGCCGATAATTCGAACTTGTTCCTCAGGCCCTTGCCTGTTCTGCTCTTAAACTAAACGTTAACCTCAAATTTCAGCACCAGCCTGGCATGTGTCCAAAATGCATTTAAATTTGATGTTCCAAGCCACAAAAGAAGCATTCAGAGGGCCCCAGAGAATTTTAACAGGTTGTGTCACCTTGAAAGACTATCTCACAAATTGTTTTCCAGATTCCTACCACCACAGACATTCTGTGTGCCCTCCAACCCCACTGTAGCGGGGTTGCAGTGGATGATCACCACGAAGGAATCTGGCCCAAAGCTGGGGATGTGCTGTGAGACCAGACACCACCGAGGGGCTGCTTCTACCTCCCCAGCTACCTCTGGCTATCCCTCCATCAAGGTATCTTCTCGAAGAACATTTCACAGTTTAATTACAAAATCAAAATATGGTCACTTGGCTCATTTGCAGCATAGGAAAAAACACACTTCTCTGTACAAGTTAAAAAAAAATAAATAAATAATACACACAAAATAAAAATTATTACCAACAGTGACAACCACTGATTATCATTTTGGCCTTTGTTTTTTCCAGGGATACACCACACACACACATTTATTTAAAATAAAAACCTGATCATACTGTACAAATTGTTTTGTTATCTGCTTTTTCTACCACTTAACAATTTATTGGGAACATTTTCCCCATCATTAAATACTCTTAATCAGCCTCCTATTAGTTAATTATTGCTGCATTAACAAACAACCTCAAAGTCTCAGGATATTAAAAAAAAGCATTTAGTTCTCACTTAGGTGTTTGGGGGTCAGTTTGCATAACTCTGGTCCCTCTGTCTCAGTCCTACCCTCCATCAGCAAGCTTATCAGCAAGCTTGTTCTAGCATGATCTTACGAAGACAAAGGACACAGCCAATTGTCACACTTCAAACCTCTACTGATTTCACAGCTGCTAACATCCCGCTGGCCAGAGCAAGTCTCATGGGTGAGCCCAAAGTCAAGAGACAAAGAAGACTGCACTCCTTGTGGAGGACTTGCAGAGTTACACAGCAGAGGGCGTGGATACAGGGAGGGCAGTAAAATTAGGACCAATCACGCAATCTACAATAAACTTTGTTTTCAATGCCAGACTCGCGGGGAAATTGTTTGCAAATTTATTTATTTGCCACTCACACAGTGCTATGTGCCAGCTACTGTTGGAAGTGCTTTACAAATATTTAATCCTCAAAATAGGCCTATGGGGAAGATCTTATTAACCCCATTTTTCAGATGAGGAAACTCAGGCACAGAAGGGTTAAACACTTGCCCATGGTCACCTAGCTAGTGAGTGGGGGAGCAAGGAAGTCTGCATCATGAGTCCATGCCTATGAACACCGTGCTAGGCTGCCTCTCTTAGGATTTGTCCCCACTGCCCCCACTAGACTGTGACGGGGACTCGGTACCCAGTGCAGCAGCTGGCCCTGTGAGCACACAGTATGTTTTTGTTGAATGAATTTCATCATTATCTCATCATCAGATATCTAAGTTGGTTCTAGCGTGTTTGGCTGTTACATGTTGCCACGAGCTGAATTGTGTCCCCTCCAAATTCGCATGTTGAAGTCTTAATCCCCAGCACCTCAGAATGTGACTGTATTTGGAGAGAGGACATTTAAAGGGGTGATTAAGTTAAAATGAGGCCACAGGGTGGGCTTTAATCCAATCTGCCTGGTGTCCTTATAAGAAGAGGAGGTTAGGACATCCAGAGAGGCACCTGGGGAGCCCATGCAACGAGGGATGACTTGTGAAGAGGCAGCGAGAAGCTAGCCGTCTGCAAGCCCAGGGGAGAGGCCTCGGAGGGAACCAGGCCCGCTGGCACTTTGATCCTGCACTACTGGCCTCCAGAATTGTGAGAAATAAATTTCTGTTGTTTCAGCCACCCGGTCATGGCACTTTGTTATGATAGCCCTAGCAGACTAACACATACACCACGTCATTTCCAGCACACCAGGTTTGTCTAGATGCATTGAAACTGTGCGTATAGCCATAACGACTTGGGAGACCTTTTTAAAATCCCATTTAGCCACTGCTTTGTGGGGAGGGTATTGTTCTTAATTCAGTGGAAACTGAGTATCTGTTTTCTCCATAAAGCTAAGTCATGTGACAACAAGGACCACAGAATCCAAGTCTATATCCCCAATGACTCCTGAGTATGCAAGACATACAGTGAGCGTTCAGCAAACATCTGATACAGGAATTGATAAAACTCTACTTGTTCCTTCTGCCTCAGCCAGAACCAAGGCAAAGAGTTAGCAGGGGCTCCTGGTGAGCATGGATGGCGAGAGGTGGGGTGAGGAATGTCAGGGCCCAGGCTGCTCAGAAGGAAGAAGTTCAGGCAAGAGAAAGAGACAGAAACAGAGAGACGATCTCCTCAGTGGGAGAGGGGAGGTACTTTCAGAGAAATGAAATCTTTCCCACGATGAGGGAAGAGGGAGGAAGAGCACACAGCACAGGTTCAGGGCACCATCTGCCTTGCTTTGGGGGCAGGAGGAGGACGGACCAGGGTCCACAATTCTTTCTGAATGACCATTTGATTTCCATCTGCAGGTATTCTTGAAAAGGAAATGTAAACAATAGGGTAGGAGTTATGGATAACATTTAGAAAATTACCATCCCTGGGCAAGGAGTTGTAGGAGGTTAGTTTTTAGCAGTCCAAAAACCTCTTACTTCTCTTTCCTCAAATACTACCTGTTAACTAATTTATTCATTCAACAAACATTTATTGAGTGTCTGCCATGCTGGATGCTGTGCTGTGAGCTGGGGCCATACTGGTGACCTGCTCTCGTGGTGCTTGTATTTTAATTCTTACAAGAAGGTGAGAAAATTTCAAAACTGCAAAGTTGAGTAAGAGTCATTGACTAGCAGTCAAGCAATTTCCCCATTCATTAATTTTCTATCTTACTGGCTTATAAAGAAATATCTGTTTAGCCCCTACTAACTAGGTCTCGGGTGCAGTTCTAGGCATTAGGAGAAGGGGCTTGAACAGGACATTGTCATGTCATCTGAGGCCTCAAGTGTAATAAATAAGAAAACAAGTAATGCTCATGGGCTGAGGGGCAGGGATGGCAGTGCAACTGCGGTCATGTAGGGTTACCGTGGTGGTACAGGGTGGCTGTGCAGCACAGGGTGAATGTAGTCACATAGGACGGCTATGATAGCACGGTGTGAATGTGGTAGTATTGGGAGAATTTGATAGTGTAGGAATCCGGGCAGGAAATTGTTCCCTTTGGAAGAGTCAGGGAGGGCTTCTCTGAGCAGGGGACATTTGTGCCACGTCTTGAAGGTTGCACACATTATACAAGAGACACAAAGTGGGTTCTATTCAAACTGGAGCTAGTTTAAGAAAAAGAGGGAAGTTTTGGAGGAGCAAACAGGGACTTTCCTAGAACCAGGCAACAGGATATCCCAAGGCCTGGGACCAGGACCTGGGTAGACTCTGGGGAGGAAGGTAGAGATTTCATCTGACTCTTCAAAGCTGTGAGGTCTGTCCCTCCTCCTCTTGGGTGTCTGCTTTCTGCTTCCCTTTTTGTAGATCAGACTTCTAGACTTTTCTATTCATATGGAGGAAAAAAGCCCACCCACAGCTCCTGAGCTGGCCCATCTTTGAGTCAAGCAAGCAGTGGAAATGGACTCATACATTATAGGCCTGATTCTACATTCTTGGGACAAAAAATTCCAATTGGCCCTCTTGAGTCAGGGTTCTCCAGAGAAACAGAACCAACAAGAGATCTCTCATTCTTTCTCTCTCAGGGATTTATTAGGTTAATTGGTTCATGTGCTTATGGAGGCTAAGAAGTCCCAAGGTAAACTATCTGCAAGCTGGAGAATCAAGGAAGCTGGTAGCATGACTCTATCCAAGTCCAAAGGCCAGAGAAGCTGGAGTTCTGATGCCCAAGGGCAGAAGAAGATGGGTGTCCCAGCTCCAGGCATGGAGAGAGAGAGAGAGAGAGAGAAGGAAAAAGAGAGAGAGGGAAAGAAGGAGAGAGGGAAAGAGGGAGAGAGCACAAATCTCCTTTCCTCTGCCTTTTTGTGCTATCTTGGCCCCCAATGCCTGTATACCAAGCAAAACCATCTGTAAATCAGGCCCAAGTCTTCTCTTTCTTTGTCAATTGATTACAGGGAATGCCCTAGGAGACCACAGGTGCAGGCTGGGGAGAGAAGGCAGTGTAGCAAGACTGGGAACCACAGGTATTTGGGCCATCTTGCTCATGCCTTCAGGACCTGTTTTGGCTGGATCACATATATACGGCTTCCATCTGACAGTGGAGTGCTGCTGTGCACACCTAACTTTGTGCCTTAGTGGGTCAGATGACAGCCAGTTCACAATAGGCAGCTCAGATCACTTAGTGGCCCATGGTTAAGTGTTCAGTTTCTACTAAGGCCCAGTAGCAGGCCAAGAGCTGTTATCTGCTCTCAAAAGGACAGTAGTTATCTGCAGATGATGGCAGGGCCTTGTTCCAAACTCCTGAAGGCCTGTACTGTGATTCACCAGTAGGGGCCTGCCAGAGGCTCCACGTAGCATTCCTATCTGCCACGGGCATCTCCAGTACCACTGAATCTGCTGGGGCACACGGCCCAAGTGGCAGAGCAGCTTGCACAGCAGTCTGGAAATGTTGCAGACCTTTCTCCTGTTCTGGCCCCACTCAAAACTAGCAGCTGTTTGGATCATTCAGTAAATGGGCCATAGTAACACACCCAGATGAGGAATGTGTTGCCTCCAAAATCCAAATAGGTCCACCAGGTGTTGTGCCTCTTTCTAGCATGTAGAAGGAGCCAGATACAGTGACTTATCCTTAACCTTAGAAGGGTTATTTCAACATTCCCCATACCATTGGCCCCCTAAAAATTTTACTGAGGGAAGAAATGCAAATTAAAACCACAATGAGATATCACCTTACCCCTGTTAGAATGGCCATAATTAAAAAGACAAAAAACAATAGATGTTGGTGCGGATGCAGAGAGAAAGGAATGCTTACAAACTGTTGGTGGAACTGTAAATTAGTAAAACCTCTATGGAAAACAGGATGGACATTCCTCAAAGAAATAAATATAAACTTACCATTTGACCTAGCAATCCCACTACTGGGTATCTACTCAAAGGAAAAGAAGTCATTTTATCAAAAAGACACCTGTACTTGCGTATTTATTACAGCACAATTCACAATCACAAAGATGTGGAATTCACCTAAGTGCCCATCCATTCATGAGTGGATTAACCAAATGTGGGGTGTGTGTATATACACACACATGCGCACACACACACTATGGAGTACTACTCAGCCATAAAAAGGAATGAAATGTCTTTTGCAGCAATTTGGATGGAACTAGAGACCATTATCCTAAGTGAAGTATCTCAGGAATGGAAAAACAACAATCACGTGTCCTCGCTAATAATCAGGAACTAACCAATGGGCACACATGGGCACAAAGGGATGTAAAGGTTGGAAATCAAGAAGGGAGGAGGGAGGAGTAGGGGGGTAAAAACCTACCATGAACACTACTTGGGTGATGGGCACACTCATAGCCCTGACTTAAGCACTATAAAAGCTATCCATGTAACCAAAACATTTGGTACCCCCTTAATATTTTGAAATTTAAAAAAAGAAATTTTGCTGAGGTAGAAGGCCCCTGAAGTTTAATTAAACTTATTTCTTACTGTCTGACATGCAAAGGTCTTACCAAGAAGTCTTGATTAGTTGCTCCTTCTCGCTCACTAGGTCCAATCAGCATAATGTCATCAGTGTGATGGATGAGTGTGATATCTTGTGGAAGGGAAAGGCCATCAGGTCCCTGTGAACTCAGTTATGACATGGGGCTGGAGAGTTGACATGCCCCTGAGGTAGGACAGTGAAGGTGTATATTGCTGACCTTGCCAGCTGAAAACAAAGTGCTTCTGGTGGACAGGTGGACCTATGGACAAGTATGGAGAAAAGCCATTTGCCAGATCAATTGCTGCACACCAGGCACCAGGATATGTGTTAATTTGCTCAAGCAAGAAACCACATCTAGCATAACAGCTGCAACTGGAGTCTCCACTTGGTTAAGCTTACGATCCACTGTCATCCCCCAAGGTCTGTCTGCCTTCTGCACAGGCCAAATAGGAATGGAAATCACCACCCCTGCATCTTTCAAGTCCTTGACGGTGGCACCAATCTCTGCACTCCCCCCAGGGATTCGATATTGCTTTTGATTTGCTATTTTCTTGGGTAGAGCAGCTCTAATGGCTTCCATTTGGCCATTCTTACAGTAATTAATAGCCCTTGCTCCACAGGTTAGGGAACCAGTGTGGGATTCTGCCAGCTGCTAAGTATGTTTATTTCAATTATGCATTCAAGAACTGGGAAATACCTATGGGATGGGTTCAGGGACCCTCCTGAGCTAAAACTCCACTGATCATCTTACTTCCATGAGCCCCTATTCTAACTGGAGGGCCACGGTGACATTTTGGGTCTTCTCAAATCAATGTCAGTTCAGAGCCAGTGTGCAGTAGTCCCTATAGGCTCTGATTCTTTCTTTTTTCACAGTGCACAATTATCCTGCTAACATGCCATTGGTCCCTTTGGGGAAATCTGGGAGAAATATTACAGTATAAATATTCAGCAGTATACCAGGGTTCTTCCTTGGGGGGACCTGGCTTCTCCTTCAGTCAAGGGGTTTTGAGTCTGTAAACTCGTCCAAGTCTAGGAATTGATTGGGGAGATGCAGTTCTTTCTTTAAGATTTGAGTTAGACTCTTGTTGATATGACCTGGAAGTTTCCTTCTTATATAGTTCGGGTAAGAATTTAGTAGGCCTCCTATGAATTTCACTTCTGGGAACACCATGATTAACTAGCCATCACCATAGATCTACAAGAGTCAGACTATTCTGATTATTGCTTTGACTGTGCTGTACATTGTAATAGCTTTGCCCTCCTTGCCTTTGGCAATTGAGTGCTACCACTTGGTCCCTGTCATCCCAGGATCTAATTACTCCCACAGCGTTTAAATTTTCCAATTGAGTAGCTGTAGTTCCCACTGTATGGTCTGGCATACAGAGAAGAGCAATCACAGAGGTCTTCAGGGATGCTGAGGCTCCCCTCACAAATCTACTTCCCAAAGTATTGGTGAAAGGTATGTCTTCTGGACTGTCCCAGAGTGGGGGTGTAGTACTTCAGTGACAAATTCACTCTAGCATTCCAATCTCCCTAAGCCTTTGCATCCTCTCCTCTACATTGAACCAGGGGAGATCAGGCATCTCTAACTTGCTTGTGGTGGGCCATCTTTTGATTCATGTTCCAGCCACCCAACCAAACAAACTGTTAGAGCCCTTCCTAACTCCCCAAGTTGCAACATTAAATGCAGAATCTCTGCTTGGTGGGTCCATATCAATAAATTTGGCCTGATAAAACTTTATGTTCCTTCCTCTCTTATCCCACACTCTTAATATCCCTTCCCACAAGTTTGCCAGGTTTCTGCTTGTACAGATAAGAAAACTCAAGTAGTTCCTTTGGAGCAGAGTGCACCTCCTCATGGGTCGCGTTTTGTTCCTCACCTTTAACAGTACACACTGTGTGAGGCTGGGAGTTCAGCTTTTGTTGTGATTCAGCCAATTGTGTGATGAAGACTTGTGTTTGATTTCAGTAATTTCAGCCCTGTGGCTATATGACATAAGATTCTTCTTCAAGGCACACCTAGAAGCTCTTAGATCATGAATGCATTGCTTGAGCCAGAAATTTGAATCCCTGAGCTCATCTTTTTCTTTCATCACTTTGTCTAGCGACGTTAGGAACAACCCACCAATGCCATCACATCCATGGCTATGAGGGCTAACTGTATTTTCAACCCACGGTTGGCCGCATCCAATGATGTGGAACCTGTGTATCCAGAGGGCTGAGTATACGAAGCCATTTTATATAAGGGACTTGAGCATCCACAGATGTTGATATCTGAGGTCCTGGAACCAATCCCCTGCAGATACTGTATTCCTTAGTTTTCCACAAATGTTCAAAAATATCATGTACAGTGTCACTAAGTTCCTTGCCTAGTATAAGTGGTTGATTAGAAATATCCATTGCAAACATTTTGTGTATCTCCTCCACCTTTTTGTTCTGTCAGTCCACCCAGTCACTGGGTGAAGTGGCTCTTCCTTAGTTTCCTGATTCAAATGCTAATCTCTTCCAGAAATACACTCAGACATAACCAGAAATAATGCTTTACCAGCTATCTGGGTTTCATCCAGTCAAGATGACACCTGAAATTAACCATCTACCACCCTTGGCCCAATCAGCTATGGCCGCGGGGGGGCAGGGTCACTGAGGACAAAATGGCCATGAGGTTCCATCCTTGGAGGGGAGTGAGGCAGTTCTGGGGGCAGAGGGTGAGGTGAGCCACACTAACACTCCAGGAAGTGCTTTCCATGGTGCGCAATAGTGAGGAGTCGATTATGACTTTTAATTTTAAAATCATTCAAGCAGTCTGGCAGCATATGAGATGAAGAGTAGCAAATACCACAAGTCCAAGTCAAATGCCTAAGTCAACAAGAATAAATAAATGCAAAGAAATATATAGTAAAACATTGATAACAAATAGTAGAGGATTCAGTAATACAATCGTATGAGATTTCTGAAGTCAGCTTAACAAAGGGAGGAGGGATAGATAGTAAAATTCAGGGAGTCAGGCAGGTGCCCCCAAAAGCAGTTTGAAAGCTGGGAGTAGGAAAAGAGAAGAAAAATGGAAAATGAAATGTCTCCAGGTGTGCGGACCATAGCACAGAAGAATGGGGAGGGTCTGACATCTCCATCTATGGGAACAGGGGCCTCTGTGATCACTGTTGTTCTCTTGATCTTGCTATACACAGCTGTTTTAATCAGATACAAATAATCAGGCAGCTTTCTCAGAGTTAGGACGTTCCTTTCTCTTTCAGTTCAAGATTACTCAGAAGCTTTTGGGACTGCTGGAATTTCTGTGTTATGAAAATCGGAAATCCTGATGATGTTGGGGGCAGCACTGTTACTAATACCAAGATATTTAAAAAAGGAAGAAGAAAAGAAAACCTCATAAAATATGACTAAAATATACCAAAATGTACCATTTTATTTTATATTTCTTTTTTTACAGTAACACTCTATTATCAAATCATTTTATTTTATTTTAAAATGAATTTTTATTAAACTATTTTAAGAATATATTTGATTTTTTTAGAGACAGGGTCTCTTGCTCTGTTGCCCAGACTGGAGTGCAGTGGCACAATCCTAGCTCACTGCAGCCTCAAACTCCTGGGCTCAAGTGATCCTCCTGCCTCAGCCTCCCAAGTAGCTGGGACTACAGGCATGAATGACTGCACCCAGTCAAAAATGTATCAATTTAAAGTCCAGATCACCAGGAAAAGGGAAAGATAGTCATAATTTCAGCCTATATTTTTATCTTTCTTCTGAAGGTATCAAAGAAAGCCAAATGTGTTATCCTTGAATTCATTTTCTTCAGGGCCTGCCAATGGCTGAGGTGAGACAACTAATGAGAAAGAGAGAAAAAATAACAGAGTGAGTATACAGTTGCTCCCACATGATTCTCAAAGTATGGTCTGAGGAGCTCCTGGGGAGAGGGATGCTTTCCCGAGACTGTTTACAGGAATGAACACATGAGGTCAAAACCCTTTTCATAACAGTACTTAAGACTTTCTGTGCCTTTCCCACTGTGTTTCGATTTGCACTGATGTTGCAAAAGCAATGGTGGCAGCTCAGGATGAACCAAGACAGTGACACTAACTGTACTGTGGTTCGTGGTTACTAGATTATTTCCCATCATGCACTAGCAATAGAAAGAAATGTCACTTTCACTTAAGAATGTCTTTGATGAGCAATAAAAGTTACTGATGCTATTAAACTGCTACTCTTGAATACCCGCATTTTTGATATTCCCTGAGACAGAGTGGGAAGTGCACACAAAGCATGCTGTTGCATACTGAAGTCCCCAGTGGTTGTCTTGGGGGAGAGCACTTATGCAATGGAGTTGTGAGCTGAATGATGTTTTGCTTGGAAGAATGACTGACAGACTATCATTATTCAGGCTTGGGGACTGGGCAGACATTTTCTCGAACAAAGTGAGTCTGTCACTTCAAGGAAAATAAACAACAGTGTTTGTCATCAATGATAACACTCAAGATTTTAGGAAAACTTTTATCTACCATTATGAACTTTCTATCTTTCCAATACTTTTTTCCCCCCCATCTTTCCAATACTTGAAGACTTTTTGGATAATAGTAGGTAGTGATATTCACAAATGTGGGTTTTTAAAATACCTATTATATAATAAAATATGTCAACATTTAGAAAATCTGTATAACTTAGTGTACTATTTTTCAAATGACCAATGAAAGATGTTACAAAATCAGGTAAAAGATCCACTCAAAGTACAAGATAAACCAGTGCATTTTAATGTAATGGAATATGAAATGTTTATTGATAATGTTTCAGATTTCACACTGCAAAACTAACTTTTAAGAAACTATCACTTGTCCAGTTTAGATGTAGTCTCAAAGAAGAATATCCACAATTATCTGAAAAAGGCTGTTAAATACTCCTTCTTTTTCAACTACATACCTGTATGAGGCTAGAATTTTTTTCATGTACATAAACTAAAGCAATTTATCTCATAGAGAGAATGCAGAAGCAGATGTGAGAACCTAGATGTCTCCTATTTTAAGCCAGACATTAAAGAGATTTGCAGGCTGGACGTAGTGGCTCACACCTGTAATCCTTGGGAGGCCAAGGTGGGAGGATTGCTTGAGCTCAGGAGTTCAAGACCAGCCTGAGCAAGAGTGAGACTCCATCTCTACTAAATATAGAAAAATTATCCAGGTGTTGTGGCTTGTGCCTTTAGTCCCAGCTAACTGGTTGGGAGGCTGAGGCAGGAGGATTGATTGAGCCCAGGAGTTTGAGGTTGCAGTGAGCTAGGCTGACGCCATGGCACTCTAGCCTGGGCAACAGAGAGAGACTGCCTCAAAAAAAAAAAAAAAAAGAGAGAGAGAGAGAGAGAGATTTGCAAAAATGTATTTTTTTTGAAAACAGTCATTTTATGTAAAAATACATTATTTATATTAACATGTAATGGTTTATTATTCTTATTCTTAAATGAACAAATATTCTAAGTTTTTTTTAGTCTTAATTTCTAGTAAGCAAATATCAATGGATATAGCCTATATAAACAAAACTTTTTGGGTCCCCAAGACTTTTTAAGAGGGTAAACGGGAAGTGTAAAGAGTATTGGTTTGAAACTAATAGAGGTTTATTTCCTGCTCACTTAGCAGTCTGAGGCGGAGAGGTCAGTGGGCAGCTCGCCCCACACTCTGATCAGGCTCTCAGTCTTCTTCCAAGTTGTAGCTCTACCCATTTCTAGAACCTGGCAGTCTTCTGTATTCAGTTAACAGGAAGGGAAAGAGAGTGGAAGAAGCATTTGGAAAGTTTTTACAGACCAGGCCTGGAAATGGCACCCACCACTCCTTCCACTCTGTTGGCTGGAACTCGCTCACGTGGCCATTTGTGGTTCCAAAGGAGGCTGGGAAAATCCAGGCCAGCTGCGTGCCCAGGAAGATGAGGAAACGGACAGCAGTTCCTGACGTGACATCCCAGGTTCCTGCTACAGAGTTGTTTCTTAAATTATTACAGATCTCTCCTTAATCTATTTCTATTTATCAATTTATTTATTTGTATACTTTTAAAACCTTTAATTTGAAATCATTATAGACTCATAAGAAGTTGCAAAAATAGCATGAAACGTCTGGTGTACCCTAAACTCAGCTTCCCTCAAAAGAGACATCTCATACAGCTGTAGTACAATAACAAAGCAGGAAACGACAGGGGTACGTTCCTGCTAGCTAGACTACAGATCTTATTCAGTTTTCATGATTTTTTAAACCTGTATTCATTTGTGTGTGTGTGTGTGTGTGTGTGTGTGTGTATGTTTTAATTTTTAAAAACTGCCCTATGTGTTTTAATATTTTGAGGTGACTTAGATCCATTTTAGGGAGTAAGTGGGCTATAAATTATAAACAAAAAGTGTCAAAAGGGTTTAATTATTAGTCCTCTTGACATGGGTAGGGTGGGAAAGGACTCATATTTGCAAACTTTGAGACTTGTGGAGCCTGGTGCTGTAGAACAAGCATAGGAATTAGAAACAGACATACTTCGGTTCAAATCCAACCTCTACCTCTCCCCAGCCGAATGACTGAGGGCAGGCCACTTGATCTCTCTGAGCCTTCTCTACCCATCTGTGGCACAATAAAGTATGGACTTTGTCTTATAGACTGCTCTAAGGACAGAATGAGATCACACACATAGAGAATTTAGCACAATGCCTGGCACAATCATAATTAGGAACATTAAAGAAGTACAGGGGTGCTGGGGCTTCTCCTAGATAATCTAGTAAATTAGTGTAGGAATTAGGGTTCTAAAACTCAGCTCCAGGAAAACAGTGCATTCAGTGAAGATGTGAGTGTAGGTACCAACCTCACAGGGCATGAGGACCTCTTTCCGGAGTCAAAATTTTCAACAGGCCCTTACCCATAACCATTGCACTCATGGGCTGGTATACATAGGACCTGCAGTTGTTCAGATGTGTGATTCCATGGGATTCTGAGATTAAAGCCTGAAAGGAGACTTTAATGTCATTGGGTGGAGATAGTTAAGAAAATTGAGGCTCAGAAAAGTGAAGGCTATGGCCAAAAATCACAGGGCAAACTAGACACAAAGATCAACAGAACCTAGGCCCCCTCCCTGCAGGGCCTGAGCCCTTCCCACTGCACCATGATCCTCATGTCCTTAACTGTCCTTTGCTCTTCTTGCCTTCCCTCTTTTTCTGAGCCCCATTCTGAGAGCCTAGGTCTTCTGTCTTCTCGGTCGGAACTTCTTTG
This sequence comes from Eulemur rufifrons, assembly GCF_041146395.1. Classification (NCBI taxonomy): domain Eukaryota; kingdom Metazoa; phylum Chordata; class Mammalia; order Primates; family Lemuridae; genus Eulemur; species Eulemur rufifrons. The sequence continues at coordinate 122,152,121 of NC_090989.1, forward strand.
ATTTGAGATCTTGCCAACATTCCTTCCCACAGGCCTTTACTCACCCATAATTCCCCAACTGCTATGTGGTGCCCAGCGCCAGTCTGGGTGTCAGGGTAAGACTGGTTGTTAGAAGGTCCCAGTGAGTGAAGGTTTCATGCTACTTTTATTACCAAGACTACTCCCCAAAGGTAGAAGGAAGCCACCCCCCTCAGTGTTACTGAGAATATCTAATGATGTGTTAGAATCTTTGTTCAGGGATTGTGACATCCTACAGGCTCCAGAGTCATTTTAAATCGGCCATACAGTACGTTTATAATGCATTGCCTGATCTGCATTTGGGTCTACTTTAGTAACCATTATTTAGCGACCTAGCTGGCTTGACAATTATATTTTCCCTTAGCACACAGTTAAGGAAACCCAGTGAAAGGCTCATATTTGATTAATCAAGGAGGAAACAGGCAGGCACAGACCTACGAGTGCACGATGTCACTTTAGCCCTTGGGTTCCTGAGTTTCCTTAAGCACCTTTCCCGGCCCCATCTTAGCACTGCTGAGGAAGGATGGAATGTTAAGACTTCTTCAAGACAAAATCATATAAAATCGAAGCTCTCAGCACACTCTTTTCAGGAAGCAGAAAGCAGATACCTTAAAATATTAAATCAACCACTGGCATTGTGTTTCTAAAACAACATGTTTCCTTTTCATGTTATTTCAGTTGCTAAAGAGACAGATGAAACTGATAGCTATTTGGCTGAAAATGTTTGTGTTGGTTGCTGTCCCTGCCTTGTCCTTACACCCAAGAACTTCATTCAGAAAATATTTATTAAATGGTATTATAGTGGAGTGCAGGGTTTTTCAAGCTGTTGGCCACAATATATTGATGGGTCGTGAACTCAGTATATTGGGCTGCATGCAGCATTTGAAAAAAACGAAATAGAATCAAATAGAATAGAAAACGTCAGGGCAAATTATGTGTAGTAAGAGTAAATATTGTTACATGGAACTTTTGAGTCAGCTAAGTATGTGGTGGGTGTGTGAATGTGTGCGTGTGAGTGCTGCACCGTGCTACAAGATTTATTTTTTATTATGGGTCAACATCAAAAATGTTTGAAAAACACTAATGTAGTCATTAAGAGCATAAGATCTGGAGTTAGACAGCATGAATTCAAATTCTGGTTCCATCACTTTCTAGATGTAGGATTATTGGGCAGGATACTTATGCTCTCTGTGAAATGGGGACTGTGACAGGCCTGACCCAGGGCCAATTCACACGTTAGGCCCAGGAGGCACATGGCACAATGATGACGGCCCATGATATTTTTAGGGGTCTACCAAAATGTTTTAATTCCTTTCAAAATTGGAAAGAAAAAAAATGAACCTTCAGTATTGAAGAAAATGTTTTAATTTTTTCTCATATTATAAAAAATGACTTTTATAGGGAACACAAAAATCTCTGATTGTAGAAGTCCATGAAGGCAAAAGCATTTAGGGCTAATGAAAGTCATAATGCAGCTATGTAGTAACCTAATAGGTAGTGTGACCAACTTGTCCCAGTTTTAAACTGAAAGTACAGCATCGGGAAACTGTCCCCTTAGTCCTGGGCAAAGCAGGACGATTGGTCACCCTCCTCATAAGGTTATCATGAGGATGAAATTGGGTGCTGTTGACAAAGCTTAGGAGATTGCCTAGCACATCAGTGTGGAATACATGCATTACTATGGGACAGCTGTGATGCTAGTACTAGAGAACTTTGGGATGAGTAATGCACAGGCCAGCCCTTGAGAGGCAGGGGAGTGTAGTGGTTGAGAGTGAAATCAGGAGCCCAACAACCCCAGTCAAATCCCAGTTCTGCTGCTTATCAGGTTTGTGATTTGGGGAGAGTGACTTAACCTTTCTGTGCCTCAGATTCCTCATGTATAGCACAGATACAATCATCTACTTCCCTGGAATGTTGTGAATATTCAATGAGTTGGTGCTTTTAAAGTACTTAGAACAGTGTCTGACACTTGGTACACAGTCAATAAATCTTAGCTACTTAAGTATATACCAATTAGGATACTGTCTTAGTCAGCTTGGGCTACTATAACAAAATTTCATAGGCTGGGTGGCTTAAACAACAGAAATTTATTTCTCAGAGTTCTGAAGACTGGAAGTCCCAAGATCAAGGTCTGGCAGGGTTCAGTTTCTAGTGAGGACTCTCTTCCTGGCCTGCAGATAGTGGCCTTCTCACTGTGTCCTCACCTGGTGGAGAGAGGGGGGGAGAGAGAGAGAGAGAAAGAGAAAGAGAGAAGGAGGGAGAGCAAGTTCTGTGTTGTCCCTTCTTAAAAGGGCACAAATTCCATCATGAGGACCCTACTCTCAATAAAAGGGCACAAATTCCATCACGAGGACCCTACTCTCATGACCTCTTCTAAACCTGATTACCTCCTGAAGGCTCCATCTCCAATACCATCATATTAGGGGTAAGGGGTTCAACATACGAATTTTCAGGGGACACAGTTCAGCCTACAGCAGGTATATTCAGCTGCAAGAGGCAGAAGAGCCCTCAAAAGATAAAATAAACCCTAAGAACATGTTTATGAAGCAAATTGCCTGAAGGTATTTGGTTTGATTTTCTTAGCCATATAAAGACCTAGCTTCTTTCTATCCTGCTCTGCTCTTCTTGGTATGTCTATGATATCTGCTTCCTCTTGGACACAAGATGTTTGCTACAACCCCAACCATCATACAACTATGTCCACAGCAGGAAGCAAGGCATGTGGTAGCCAAAAGTGTCCTCCTTGAAAAGATGCTCCTTAAGTTGTCATTCTCTTTTTAGGGAAAGACATCTTTCCCAGTAGCTCCTCAACACATTTCTCTCTACCTCCTAATGACCAGAATTGAGTCATGTGCTCAACCTTATATCACTCACTGGCAGAGGACAATGGGATTTCCATGATTGGTTTAGACTAGTCATGATTCCTCCAGATAAAATTGGTCTTTTGTTAGCAGGAGCAGGGAATGGCTGTTGGGTAGATTTCTGACAGTATCTGCCACTGAGATGCTTACAGACTCCTGGGAAACCAGACAGAATCCTAACAGGTAGTACATAATGCAAAGGTTGGCACTAATGATGCAAACAAAGATCGGTGGGAGCAGAGATGAAGGGGAGGGTGACTCAGGGATTTATGGGATTTGATTTGGGTCTTGAGGCTCCAGGAAGATTTCTTTCTTTTTCAGTTTTTTTTTTTTTTTTTGTTGTTGTTTTTTAAGTGCTGCCCAGGCTGGATTCAAACTCCTGAGCCTGAGTGACCCTCCCAACTCAGCCTCCTGAGTAGCTGAGCCTACAGGTTGAGGAAGATTTCTTCAGGCAAAGAAGTGGGGCAGAGGAAAGGACACAGCTTGAGTGAGAATGTGGAAGCCACAAGAACACAGTGTGATCAGGGACCTGCAGGAGTGAGCTGGAAATAGAGTTCAGGGGATGAGGTTGGGCAAGGAATGAAAGGAAACAAGGCAGGAGAAGGGGGGAAGCCCAGACCCTGGAGGGTTGCATGCTGGTTAGGAAGACTGTGCTCCATCCTGAGGGTCGCTGGGAGCCTTTGGAGGTTTGAAGAAGGGCAGAGGTGGATTAGCTGAGCCTTAAAGGAAAATCCATTTCTCAGTCTTGGTTATGCACTTTCCAGGGGACACATAGTGATGTGGTTGGGGGTTTTGAAGCCACAGGATAAATGGGTGCATCTTCTTGCATGTAACTGAAGGGTTGGGGGAGAACAAGTTAAGAAATATATCCAGCAAGTAACTTAAAATTTACTTTTATACTACACAAGCACACAGTGTACTGTATTGCAAAGTAAGATAGAAGATTTGCAAGAATAATGAAGGTGAAACAGAAGGCGTCAAGGAAATTAAGAGCTAGTGGTGGTCTCCTCTGGGCTATGATCCCAGGCTTCCTGAGTGTACTCAAGGACATTTACTGTCCTCTATAATTAGGGGTTTTTGTTGGTGGAAAAAGTTGCAAAGCCCCAGAGCAAATAAACTAGGACACCAGGAACATATCTTAGCCCCCTGGCCCATATATTCCTTATTGGCCTGTCAGTGCCTGAGACCTCTTTGAATTAAAAGGATTCTTTACTGGAGAGTGACCTTCTGAGGAGAATTCAAAGGAATATCAGCCATTTGTAACTTAGTATGAACTTATCAAAACATACCATGCTGAATTGTTCTATCGTCAACTTGGCTAAACTAGGAACTACATTTCCAGAATCCACTTTCCTGTATGGTTTCAGGTTAGAGTTGTCCAAAAGAGTAATTTGCACAAAATTTGGGAGGTGGAAGAGAAGCAACAGCCACTACTCTCAGAAGGCCACCATGGTTGGGTGCAAGCAACAGATGCGGAAGTGCCCCGCAGGCCCCAGCTTGTCCTTGGCTGCCCACACTCTGGGACCCGCTTTCCCGTCAAGTGCTCACCTTGAGACCAACAGCAGCCCCAGGCTTCCCACAGGACGCACGGCTCCAGACCCACAACCAACACAGGCAACTGCTTCTTAGAGACTCCTCCACCAGCTTTCCCTTGACCATGCCAGGGGGATGTACTTCTCAGATCTAAAGGCTGGTGACTCTCTGATCTCACTTCTTTTTTCCAGCCTTTACCTCCCAGCTCCTCCTATCATTGTGTAAGGTCTAATTCCAAATCCCTTATCCCAGAGCTCCTTGTACTTCTGCTTCTCTGGTTTAACCTGGATCGATAGACATAATTTCCTTCTGATGCTGCACTCAGCCCTGAGGAAAGAGAGGACTTGACAGAAAATAAAAGGAGGAAGTAATTTTAAAGCCGAGGCAATGTTTGAGGTGAGCCCGGCTAGGACGTGGCAAAGGAAGTTGAAAACCCAGAGAGCAGGGAGAACCAACAGGGGATGGTGACATGTAAAGGACGTGGAAAAGTGAGAGAACATCAAAGGAAAAAGGGTTTCTGCGTCCTGCTTTCACCAGGACCTGCTTTTAAGGACAGTTTACTCGTTTTCTTCTGGTTGTCAAGATGGTTTCTTGAACAATGGCTTGTGACAGTTGACACTTTCATCCTCAAGAGAGAAACAGAACTAGAGAAAAAGTACAAAGGCAGAAGCAGTGGGAAATAGAACACCGAGTACGATGAGAATCACACAGTGGATTTATTAGTCTAGACAGGACTTTTAAGAGTTTATCTTGTGGCATTGACTTTATAGAACCACATCTTGCCTTATTATCTTCCTAGCTGGGATTATAGAAGAAACAGTAATAAGTAAATCTCTTCTTATTTTTGTTAAGACTATTACTGAGAATGTTACCTATGCTATTGTGCATGATCCTATACATAAAGATCCATGTAAAAATTGTCCTTTGAAAATTCAAATATGGGAAGAAATTTTGAGTCTTCCAACACTTTGGAACACACTTATTTCTAAGGCAAAAAGAATCATGACACTTATTTTATTTTCCTCTTTGCCCTGACTGCCAGGAAACCCAGATACATTTTCTGCTCAGATGCAGAAATGTCCTTTACTCTAAGATGATATTGTAATTTCATACTCCATTCCTTTGAGAGTCTGTAACACCCTTTGAAAGATTTCCTTGTGGCTGCTAAGGTAACTTTGTCTTTAAGGAATTAGCTAAAGGTTCTTCCTCTTGCCTTCCCTCTTGGTTTTAGAGACACCCTAGAGAGGAAATATTTTATTTCTGATGCTTGACACCATTGCTTTCTATTCCATTCGAGAAACTAAAATGATTTTTGACCAAGAGGAAGATAAATGAGAAGATGGAGGCCACATTTCCAATTTGAACACAAATAAAATTATACTTGCACAGGGACATAAAAAATATGGTTGTTTTTGTTATGAAATAAAACTAAGATGTGGAACACCTTCAGGATTTCTCATTTTTGTGGAGCTGTTAGAAAAAGCTCAGTTGTTTGCTTCTGAACAGTCAATAAAAAATTTTCAGAGTCATGGGATGAATCTTCTTATAGGTTACCATAGAGACTACAGGCAAATTCTATTGGGTTTCTCAGATTATTTATTTTTAGGTAATGGTCCAGTTACTCAAAAAAAAAATCATAAAAATTGTTTTCCAATAAATCATATGTGGGTGATTTTTCTTTTCTATTTTTGAAAATGTAGTTATATTGTTAGTAATTAAAATTAAATTTATAAAGAAAAAATTGTTATGACAACAAACTGAATCCCCATTCATATGGTTGAACTCCATAAATTTAATCATAACAATTCTGTCCTCAGGCTACAGAAAAGTAGATTAAAATCAACTTGTAGAATTTAATCTGAAGCCCTGAATAGAATTCAAACTGGTTCCTGATATTGTGAAAATAATGTCTTATTTTATTAGAGAATTGAAAGACCTGGGTAACACAGCCCAATTTAACTATCAGTAAAATGGCAAGAAATGATCTAACTATGTAAACGTATCACAGCAAACCCAAATACCACCCTCAACACACATTGTATATACACACAAGCACACAGACACACACAATAAATATAAGCACCATGAAAGACTTTTTCTATTTTGTGGTATCACCAGAGCCCAGAAAACTGTCTTGCAATATTATGCACTCAAATATATGTTGAATAAATGAGTAGAATGCAAAATGCATACAAAGATACCAGTATAGAAGGAAATACCACTCTCAAACAGGAGTATATTCTTCATAAGTGTTTTGCATTATAACAATAAATGGATAGCAATTTGATGTAGTAATATCTATGAGATGATAAGCTAAGACAACAGAAGTGGTTGAAGAGGACATTGCAGAGCTAAAGAAAAATTAATACTATTAGTTGAGTGATATATAAATGACTATAGTTAGAAATTGAATAGACGTGGCTGGAAGTCAAATTTTGGTGGAGAGGCTTGAGATAATCACAATTAATGCAGAGAAAACAGAGAAAAAGGTTTTAAAAATTAAAGAGAAGATGATATACATAGAAGAGAGCAAAGGTGATTCTTTGATGGCTTTGAAGTAGAGACTCCAAAAAATGAAACAGAAAAAATATTCAGAGATATAATACAAAAAAAGGTGCCTTGAAATGAAAGAATAGAATTTTCAGGTAGAAAGGGCATAGTACATATTTGGAAAAATTGATTAAGAATGATGACAATCAAAGCACCTTTACATCATAATTTATTTAAGAACTTGAAAAATGAAGAAAAGTTATTTAATATCCAGGATGATGAAGTAGAATTAGACTGGCCTCAGACCTTTTGACAACATTCAAAACCGAGAGATGATGAAGCATTTTCTACCAAGTTCTGCGGAAAACAGAGTGTGACCCTGTAACACTGTGTCTAGTCAAGTTCTTGTGTAAATATAACAGAAACAGTCACACATGATCAAACATGAAAGAACAGAAGGTATAATACCCATTATCCTTTCTTGGAAAACTCCTTAAAGATAAAACTACTTAACCAAGAGATGAAACAAAATAAAGAATCTAAGAATAAAAAAAAAAAGCTGTAATGGTACTTATAATTTATTTAAATATACATAGACTAAGGCTAAACAGCAAGGGGAATTATGGCCATAGAAAACAACATGAATTTTATAAACCTTGATAAATGAAAAATGATATGAGCAAAAACAATTAAGAAAGAGAAGGCAAAAGGGAAAAAGTGCAGCTGTACTGATAATTATTAATACATGTTTTATGGCATAGAGACAATTGATACTACATAAAACTAAAACATACATTTAAAAGTAACACATAATATCCCAACCTCTTAACAGTTTTCATACCTTTTTTTGTTAAAACATTAAGCCCAAAAGAATCCTACAGCAACTCATTATTTCCTAAGGTAAAAAAAAAACAAAAAAAACCTTTATCAAAAGTTCAATATTTCTTTTATTTTATTTCATTTTTTTTCTTTTGTTAAAGTCAAGTAAAAGTAAACTAAAAATTCAGTTTTCTCAAAAAGCAGCATATATAGCATGATTATTTCTGGTTGCCTCTCTTTATATAAATCTCTTTTGATCATAATTCTTACTCACTATGGGCATAGAGAGAGGGCTAGGAAATGATCACCAAATGCTAACATAGGTTATTTCTGGATGGTGAGATTCTAAGTGATTTATTGTTTCCTCTTTTATTATTTTTTTATTTTTTTAAGGCTAGTCAAGTGAAGCAGTGGGAGGGGAGAAAGAACAAAGAAATCTGTAACTGAGGCTGATCAGTTAGTTGTGAACACCACTGCACGTGGACAAGCCATATTGTTTCTTATTTGAATTTTTCAGTATGGCTTAAGATTCCTACAACAAGCAAACCTTTTAGATTTTTATTTTGAAATAATTTCAGACTTACAGAAAAGTTGTAAGAATAGTACAAATAAGTTCCATATTCCCTTTCTCTAGATTTCTCCAAACATTAATATTTTACCACATTTGTTTTATCTTTCTGTGTGTGTGTATTTTTTCCTTCTTTTTATTCCTGAACCATTTAGAAGTAGGTTGCAGACATAATGCTCCCATTACTCCCAACTACTTCCTAAAAGCAAGGACATTCTCTTACACAACCATATGAAATAAACATTGATACAGTATTATTATCCAACCTGCAGACTTCTTATTCAAAGTTTCTCAATTGTCCCAAATGTGTCCTTGATGGTAAAAGACAAAAATTTTCTGGTCCAGGATCCAATCCTGATTCATAGGTTGCATTTAGTTATCATGTCTCTTTAGTTTTCTTTAATCTGCACAGTCCTTCAATCGTTCCTTGCCATTCATGAACTTGACATTTTTTAGATAGTAAAGGTCCTCCATTTGACTTTGTCTGATGTTTTCTCATTATTAAATTTGGATTATGCTTTTTTGGCAGGAATATCATAAGAGCGATGTTTGTCCTTCTCTGTTCATCATCAGAAGGCCTATGATATCAATATGTCTCATTATTGGAGTATTATTTTAGTTAAAACTATAAGGTCATTAATTAAAAATAAAAAATATATTAAGGGTTATCTTAACATTGTCCAAGTGATAATGTTAGGAGAGTGTATTGACATACATGTCAGTTGACTAAAGTAACCACCTCTTTGGAAGGAGCCTCCTCTGTGTAAGGAAACCTACTTTGATAGGGTTTTTGTAAGTCTTGTATGAATACCTGTGAGAGGGGCTTGTGTAACAGTCTGATATGGTTGTGTGTGTTATCAGAGTTCGGACACGAAAGAGATGGCACACTCAACTTGGGGACTTTGAGGAGAGTTTGATAAATGGATAATGTACAAAGATGCAGGGCGTAGAGCAAATCACATGAAGTGGCGCAGTATCGCCAGGCTAGGGACAATGGGGCACTGTTAACAATTCTAGGTTTGTGAGGGTAAGAAGGAGGAGCCGTTTCCAGGACTCAGAAAGAAAGAGTGGTACAGAGAGGGCTGCCTGACACACAACCGAGACCCTTAGCGCCTGTCCAGGCTGTGGTGACGTTGCAGGGAGGAGCAGGGGAATAAATACCTTGATCTCACTCTCTTCCCTCCCTCATTCTCTGGCTAGTGCTCCCTATTGCCGGAATATGCTGGAGTTCAGAGGGAAGCATGCCCATTCACACGGGTCACACAGTCCGGGGACAGAGTACGACCTGATGTCCAGTGTTCTGTCCACTAGGTTTCAGGAGTAACTCAAGAACTGCTTTTCAATGGAGAATAGTTGTCAACAGTGGTGGACGTAGCCTTTCTCAAACATTCTCGGAGTCTACACTGTGATTCTCCTATGGTGGCTGCCACAGACACCTTTCTTGCTCCAGGCCCGTCTCAAAACTTGCAGCCTCTCCATGAGTCTGAGCTGATATAAATACACAAACACACACACACACAATAGGGTAGAATGGAACATTCTTTCTTACAGGAGAAAATCAACTAAAACATGTAGATTGAATACTATGATGTGTAAAAGAATGTAGAAGAAATAATGGAATATGAAAATCACCATTTGGCAACCGCAATAGTAATAATTGATTCGGGCAAGAACCATCAACTGATGATAAAACTAAAACTAGTGAAAGAATGTCTGGGGTGTTAGAATATTTACATAGCCACAAAATATCTTTCTATAAGATAACTTGTTAATTAAAAAGGGAAAGACAGTAACTCCATATTAGAGTACCTTGGCACATACCACCTTAACCAAGTAATCAAAGTTAACATCACCAGTGGTGGGATATATTGATACTATGTATCTCTTGATCACTTTTATGGTATTCTAACCAACAAGTGTGCAACCTGAATCTAATCTGAGGAAATATCAGAAAACCTAAGTTGAGGAACATTGTATAAAATAACTGGTCTGATGGGGTGGGTTGAATTGTATCTCTCAAAAAAATAATTTGAAGTCCTAATAGCCAGTATCTCAGAAGTGATCTTATTTGGGAATAGGGTCACTGCAGATATAATTAGTTAAGACAGGGTCCCACTGGAGTAGGACAGGCCTTTAATCCTACATGATTGGTGTCCTTATAAGCAGAGGAGAAAAGATACAAAGACACAGACACAGGAGGGGAGAACATCATGGGATGATGGAGACAGATTGAAGTGCTGCAACTGCAGCTATGGGACCAAGGGTTGCCGGCAACCACCAGAAGCTGGGGATAGGCAGGGAAGGGCTCTCCCCTCCACGCTTCGGAGGGCGCATGGCCCTGCTGACACCTTAGGCTCCAGAAGTGCAAGACAATAAAATTCTGTTGTTTTAAGCCATCCAGTTTGTGGTAATTTATAAATTATCCCTAGGAAACTAATACATTTTTGCTCGTCAAAATGCCAATGTCGTGAAACACAGAGGGAAAGATTGAGAACTTCTTCAAATTCAAGTAGACTAAAGAGACAGGACAACTGAATGTAAACCATGATCTGGAATTTTTTTTGCTCTAAAGGACATTGTTGAGACATCTGGCAAAATCTGAGTCAGGCCTTTAGATTGGATTATAGTATTAATACTACTGTTAATTTCTTAATTTTGGTAATTGTACTATAGTTATTTAAGAGAATTTCCTTCTTTTTAAGAAATTCTCAATGAATTATTATATTTAGGGGTAAAGGAAATCCTACAATTGACTTTCAAATGGTTCAGAAATCCCAGCAAGTTATTTTGTAGGTATTGACAAACTGATTCTAAAGTTTAAGGCAAAAGACCCAGAATAGGCATCACGTACTGAAGAAGAGCAAAGCCAGAGGACTGACATTACCTGACTTCAAGACTTACTACAAAGCAACAGTAATCAAGACAGCATGGTTTATAAAAGAACAGATAAATAGATCAATAGAACAAAATAGCCCAGAAATAGACCCATACAAATATAGTCAATAGATCTTTGACAAAGGAGCAAAGGCAATACAATGGAGGAAAGATGGTGTTGGAATGACTGGATATCTATATGCAAAAGAAATGAATCTCTATACAGCTCTTATATCCTCCACAAAAATTAGTGCAAAATAAATCATAGACCTCAATGTAAAATGCAAAACTGTAAAGCTCCTATAAGATGGAGAAAACCTTGGGTTTAGTGACAAATTTTTTAGAAATAACACCAGAGGTATGATTAATGAAAGAAAAAAATGGACAAGTTGGGCTTTATTAAAATTGACACTTCTGCTCTGCAGAAAACACTGCTAAGAGAATGAAAAGACAAGCCATAAACTGGGAGAAAATATTTGTAAAATATATATTGAATAAAGAACTTGTATCTGAAATATAGAAAGAACTCTTAAAATTAATCAACAAGAAAACAAGCAACCCAATTAAAAATGGGCAAAAGATCTGGACAGACAATTCAAAAATATACATATATTAGTGGAAAATAAGACATACAGATTGCAAATAAGAAAAGATGCTCAACATCATATGTCATTAAAGAATTACAAATTAAAACAACAATTATAGCTCTTCACTTATAAAGTCTTAAGAATTTTTTTTTAAAAGAAAAATAAAACAACAATGATATATCACTATACACCTATTAGAATGGCTAAAATTAAAAAAAACCTTGAAAATACCAAATGCTGGCAAGGATATGGAACAACAGGAACTCTCATTCATTATTGATGGGAATGAAAATGTTACTTTCAATTGGTACTGCCACTTTGGAAGATAGTTTAGCAGTTTCTTATAAAGCTAAACATACAATCCAGCAATCATACTCCTAGGTATTTATCCAGATGAGTTGAAAACTTAGTTCACACAAAAACCTGCACACATATGTCTATAGCAGCTTTATTCAAAAATTGAAAGAAACCAAGATGTCCTTCAACAGGTGAATAGATAAACAAATTGATACATCCATACAATGAGATATTAATTCAGCAATAAAAAGAAGTAAGCTATCAAGCCACACACACACACACACACACACACACACACACGGTAGAAACTTAAATGTATGTTGCTAAGTGAAAGAAGCCAGTCTGAAAAGGCTACAATCTGTATCGTTCCAACTATATGACATTCTGGAAAAAGCAAAACTATGCAGTAAAAAGATCAGTGGTTGCAGAGGTTTGGGGAATGGGAAGGGATGAATAGGTAGGTGGAGCACAGGGGATTTCTAGGGCAGTGAAACTATTCTGTATGATACTGTAGTGGTAGATAATGACAGTATACATTTATCATGACCTATAGAACAGTACAACACAAAGAATGAACCCTAATGTAAATTGTAGACTTTTGTTAATAATAATATATCAATAGTGGTTCACCGATTATAACAAATGTACCGCACTAATACAAGATGTTAATGATAGAAAAAACTATGTTTGGGAGAGAGGTTATGTGGGAACTCTGTACAATCTGCTCATTTTTTCTATAAACTTAAACCTATTCTAAAAAATGAAGTCTACTAATTAAAATTATTTTTATGAATTTTGAATAATAAATTAATATTATTAATATCTTGAATAACAAATTAATACCTTTTTTAATTTTAAGTTTTTGTCCCAGTCAATGTTTACCTGTCAAAATTCCTAGAATAAGTAAGTATAAAAGAAATTTAATTATTTCAACTTAAAAACAATTTTTTGTGAGTTTGTAGCATTTTGCATTAAGCCTTTTGGATAGATTTGCATTTATCTACTACCTAGCTATCTATGATTGAGAATGTTAATATTTGTGAAATCTGAGTGAAGTAATATATACACATATATTACTATTTTTTTTTTTCTATTCTTTCAACTGTTCTATAAGCCTGAAATTACGTCAAAATAAAAAGTTAAAAAAACCCTCCAAAACCTTATAGCCTTATGGGATACTGAGTTAATGCTTCACAGCAATACACCCAAATCTGGTTTGTGCTACTTGAAAAATCAAGCTTGGTGTCTTTCTTCATGGCACCTAGTGTAAAGTATAACTTGTATCTCACTTTCAAACATCTATCCCAACAAAGCCCAGACCACTGGACCCCAGAGGCTCCATCCCTGTGGCAGCCCCCATATGTTCTCAGGGTTTGTCTCCCACTCTCTGGCGTGCAGGTGCTTTATTAAGGCACCTAAGTGCTGGCTCTTTTGGGCTGACCAGGTCCAGTTAGCATGATGAGGACATTTAAGCCTAAGATCAGCCTGGGCTTCTGGGTCCCTTCAGATTACATATTGACCAAGTTCAGGCAGGCTAACATAGCCCTGAGGCAAGAACATGAGAGGGCAGGAGAAGATGGGGGAAGGAAGCATTTGCCAATAGTGGTACACCAGGTGCCAGGGGCTGTGTAGATTTGCTCCAGTAAAAATACCACTTTTGCAATTCTTGTTGCGATTCACCTCACCACTTGATTACTCTGTGATAATCTGTAGTCATTCTCTGTGACCTGATTTTCACACTGACCAAACAAGTGAGTTACTTGTGGCTATGGTAGGAGTCACCAGCTTGCATCTTTCAAGTCTTTAGTGGTGGCACTAAGCTCTTGTGAGCAGGGAAAAAGTTTGTAGGAAGGCTGGCACACTGTGGGAGATTGATAAACCATAGCCAATATTAATATCATTGCCATTGTCATTGTTGTTATTGTTTTAGCCAAATCAGGGTCAAAATCTACATTACCACTTTTCTTTTTGAAGTACTATACTTCATTGATCCTAAGAAGCATAATGTTTCACACTTTAACAACTCTGAAATCAGGATATGATAACAGTTGATGGTATGTTATGATTGCTGCTGAGTTAGATTAAAATTGAGTTCATTCACGGAGGATTTTTCTTTCCTTCTGACAGTCACTTGGGGGAGAGAGTGGTTTACCAGTGAAACTAAAGCTTGAAGGCCATTCATTTGTGTGCCTCTTGCAAGGCTCTGAAAGGAGTCCTAGTCACAGCATCAGGTGATCTTATTTTTTTATAAAATTTGCAAGAATAAGATATTTTGTATTCCTTTTTTTCAAAGAGGGCCCAAACTTATATAAGGTTCAGGCTCTACCCCTGCCAGGGAACTCATAATATTAATAACATGAGCCTACACACAGTCTCAACTTACGACTTTTTATTTTATTTTTTTTAATTTTTTTTTAATTTTTATTTTTTTATATAATAATTGTTGTACAGGCCCGAGAGCCTCTTCCATCCTTGTCAAGGGGAGTGCTAATCTTCTCTCCTTTCATACAACACTCAACTTATGACTTTTGACTTACAATATTTTCAACTTATAATGAGTTTGTTAGAACATAACCCCATTGTAAGTTGAGCAGTATCTGTACTTTAAATGAAATTCTCTGAGGTTTTTATTTTTTTATTTATTTATTTTTTTATGGCATAAGTAGTACCATGACAAGCCTGCATGAGAACCAACTCAGGGTTCAAATTATCAGGGGAGATATTTTCCTCCCTCCACCCTGTGGCAAAATTGAGACAGGTAATATCTCTTGCTTGCCGTCTCACTGTGTGTGTCCTGCTCTTGCCTTCTTTTCTGTATATTTCTCATGTCTCCCTATATGGAGGCCTTAAGTGTCTAAGATTTATCCGGGGTCTATTAGACTTCCCTCTGGAAAGGTTTCATTTCTGGTGGCATGTCCAGTCATGACACATCTTACAATCAATGATGCCTGAGGTTCCATGAACATAGTATATGATAGAATACACCAGCTGGGTTCCCCTGAGACCAGCAGGCTGGCTTGTGGAGTTTGGACAACACTGCCCCCTAGAGGTCTCTCTTGTAATCTGAGATTAGTCCCCTAACAACTACTGATAACGGAAGTTTCTTAAAACTCATGAAATGTTTGGGGACATTGAAATTGATGCCTGCTCACTTGCCTTGATTTGTATGAATCTGAGGAAGGAACAAGAATTGAGCCCAGAGGTGGGGTTCAGATCTGTCTGAGGAACTGAAGTGGTTGGGGGTCAGTCCTGATGAAGCTAGACTGAGGCAAAGACTATGAGACCTTGGAGAGAAAATCATCACGAGGAGGAGAAGAGTCCATCAGTGTGGTCCAGCTGAGCAAGTAGGGTCTAGCTGTGAGGCCATGCTAGCCTCTTTTGATCCAGCTCACTCCTCTCAGGGCTTGTGTAGTTAGGAGATTAAGGAAAGGAGAAGGGTATGGCATAAAACAAAAGAGCTATGCCATGGGAAGCTCAAGAGCTCTGCTAGGGGAACTGCTTCCAAAAGAGCTGGTTATGAGAAGCGGTGCAGTGGAGTGGAAGGATTGCCTGAGCCAAGTGGGAGGCCTGTGAAACTGCTGGAATGCAGCTACTCTGTTTTTAGGTGGGATACCCATCTGCCAGGAATTTCAGATATATTTTGGGAGGTAAATTGATGGGAAAGCAAGACTTCTCACAAATAATCCTACAAATCTGACCTCAATTGTTTTTATAAGCTGGTACAACCCATTGTAGATCCCATCCACCTCCACTCAGCTTTTATCCGTGCTGTCCAGTATGGCAACCACTGGCCACATGTGGCTATTGAGCACTTGAAATGACTAGTGTGACTGAGAAACTGAATTTAAGATGTTATTTAATTTTAATTAATTTAAAATTTAATTCTAAAACTGAAGCAGTATATTGTCCTGTAAAACTTAGAAGAAACATTTGTAAAAGTGGGTTTTTTGGATATTGATAAATTTAGAGTTGATTCTTAGTAGATGCAGTACCTCCTTGCACATGACGGTAACAATACTGAGTGGGCACAAGAGTTGCTTCACTTAACTTGGACATGTGCCGTTTTGAAACTGATATCCGTTTGCATCACAGTCAAATGAACTCTTCTGAAAAAGATGAACCAGTTATGTCATTATGAATGTGAACATCAGAGGAAAACAAAATTTTTGGTTCCAAATTCAATTATTGGAAAACTTTTAAGTACATTTGGAACAACTTAGGTATGTGAATCTACTTTTTCTAATTATAAGTTTTATGAAATCTAAATATAGGTCAAGCATTTCAGAGGAAGATTTACTATCTGAGTTGAGAGAGGCTATAAAGATAAAATATAAGCTAGATTTGAAGACTTAGTACAAAAAATGTAAATTATCTCATTAATAATTTTAAAATATTGATTTTATGATAAAATGGTAGGATTTTGGATATACTGAGCTAAGTAAAATACATTATTAAAATTAGTTTTACCTGTTTATTTTTCTCTTTTTAAAATGTGGCTAATAGAACATTTAAAGTTATGTATGTGGCTTGCATTCTATTTCTATTGGACAGTGCTAATCTGGATTATTTAAAGACAGGTCCACATTTTGTATATCTCCATATCCTTGGCACTAACATGGCATTGACATGTAACAGGGCTGCATAAATGCTTATTGAGGAAGAGGATTTAATCTCGGAAGAGTTTTCTACTACTCACGTGAACTACTAAGATCGAATTCCCCAAATAATATGTAAATCCTCTATTTCACTTCCTCAGGACAATTATTAACCTACATGTTTCTCCTGCCTCTTTTCTCTTGGTCACTGGTACTGAACAATGAAAGGCTGAACCTGGTCTGTTGATTTCCTGCCCCTCCCCTCTTGTTTTCCGCTCAAAGTACCCAAAGCACCACTAATCATTGTAAAGGCAGGTGACATTTTGGGCTGGATGATTTTTTTTAAAAAAGGGGGTTAGTTAGCGACAACTTGTCTTAATTATCTAGTCAGGTTTGCCAAGTAGTGTTCTTTGTTTAAAATTGTGAACCTCATTTATACATTTTTCCTGGCCAGGACATCAATAAGAACTTTAGCTGCAAAGAAAAAGACAACAAAAACAAAAAGAAAGTACCTATGACTTGTCCAGAGAAATTTAGTAGTTTATTGCTTATCCACTTTGCAAAGCCCTTTCTCCTAAAATGCAACATGAATTTTTGTGTCTAATCCCAGAATTACACTGAAAGCTAGATTCCCTGTGGTGTGAACTACCTTCGACTCACAGGAAAAGCAGGAGAAAACAGAGTATTTCCTCTTGGGCATGGCAGAAAAATTCTGTTGACTCTGCAGCACAGCATGTATATGCTGGGATCCATTCCGGTTCCTGCTCAACCTTTTGTTCAAAATAACCAGTCTATATGATCCAATTAAACCAGTGACTTCAGCTGAGAAAATAGTTTGCTTTATTTCTTCACTAAACTAGCAAATTAATTTCTTGAACGTGATTGTGCTGTTGTGTCAGGGGAGTGAGTTTCCAGTCAAGACTGGGTGAAGACACAGTCTGGGTCACCCCTTCCCCATGTGTATTGAGATATCCCAGCTGGAAATACTGGGCAAACCTTTGTATTGCTCGAGGTCAGATAACTATGTGGGGAATATGAAAGCTAGATTCCCCGCGGTATGAATTACCTTCCACTCACAGAAACAGTGCTTTTGTTTGATATTAGAGCTACCAGATAATTTTTTAGTATAAATTGTGTCATGCAACATGTGGGACATACATATACTAAAAAATATTCATTGTTTATCAAAAATTAAAAATAAACTTGGCATCCTGTATTTTTATTTGCTAAGTCTTGCAACCCCAGATAAGATCCTAGATTTCCCCCCAAAGAGACAACTATCCTCTTTCTCAAAACAAGTAACATGATGTAAGGGTTTATAAAAGAATATCTGTGGGATATGTGGAGAAATTCGGAGACCAGCATGGTGCTTGACAATTTTTGCTAAACCATCTTGCTGAAAACCAACTGAGATCGGACCCGGATGTCTATTTTCAAGCCTCTGATGACAAAATGAATTATATAAAAGGGTCGTGCAAATTGTAATGTGCCGCTTTGCTTTGCTTATCTGTTGCATTGTTGATCCTTTAATGTGCACATCTGGACTCCTTAATAAGATTGTAAACTCACGAGGGCAGAAACTGTGTCTTCTTTTTATTGGTATCCCTAAATTCCAACAAAATGTCTGGGCACCAGTACATGCTAGGAAGTGTTAAAGATGATTATGAAGGATTTGAGGATCTTGATATAAAAGAATGTTGGGTGTGAAAGCCAATGGCTGTTCTAGCAATCCCATTGGGAGTTCACGTTGGGATCCAGGAGCTATGCCAGAGGCCAGTGGAGTTTCCTGGGATGGAAATAGAGCTCAACCGTGTTTTAGGAGGAGTCTACTGGGAGCCCTGCTCTGGTCTGCTCCAGAACAAATGTCTGTCCTTGACACCAATACGAGCAGCAGCCTTCCCTGCCACCTGTCAGTGAACCACTGCCAAAGTGTAATTGTACCGGGATGTTGTGAGAGGAAGCCTGATTTAAACAGGGCCCTGGCAGAGTCAGGGGTCCAGCAGTGCCTTTTCATACCTGTTAATGAAGCCTCATTAGAAACAGCAAGAGCCTGTGCTGGGAACTGGAAGCACCAGTCTGCTGAGGCTCTCCCTGCCAAAAGGCGATTAACTGAATGATTTATGGCAGCTGCTCTCTGAGATGATGGCGGAGGCGGCCTAGTGTGTGCAGGCCTGCACAGCGTGCCGTCTGGTGTAAACTCAGGAGTGTGTGCAAATTCATTCTCCCCTCCTTCCAGTGGCTGAAACGGTTTCCAGGTTCTGAAAAAATGCATGGCCATTCAGACACAGAAGTTCCTCCTCCTGATGGCTGACCTTTCGGGGCCCTTACCTTCCAAGCCTCCAGCTGTGTTTAGGTTAGAGATTTAGGTCTTGGCTGGGGGGGCAAAAAAATTAATAGTAGCAAGCAAGAAAGAAAAGCAACAGACCTCAGTGTCTGCTGCCTCCAACAGAGCTAGGCCAGCCGCACTTTGTTTGCCGGCAGAGCCCTTGTGCCCAGGTGGTTCAATTATGGGCAGCCCCATAGTGTGCAGCTACAGAAGAGATGGACGTTTTGTGAAAGGCAGTTTTTGGTGGTTTCTTGGCTATTTCCATGCCTCAAACAACGAACTAAATTATGTAAAGGTGTTGTGCAAACTCTAAGTAGCTATTCTGGCCATCTGACTTGTTAATACAGGAATTAATAAAATTTCCCTTTGATCTTTTCAGACCAAAAAGGAACACCAGTTGTAGTAATTCCAATCAGGAGACCTATTTCTTTTTAAAGGTTTCCTTAAAGATAAATAAGGTTTCTTTTGTTTGTCTCACCCTTGGCTATTTGGAACCTCTGGTATGAGGGGTCTTCAATTATGCCCATATTCGATACATCCCCCTATCTGGATTAGCAGCTCACAAAGACAAAGCTTAAGAAATTAAGGCTGGGTTTTCTCGACTGTGTGTCTGTGTGTGTGTGGTTTTAGAGGCACTGAGACACAGGTGGTGGTTTCAATTTTAATCAGAAGGCAAGAGAGTCTTGCCTGGGTAGGCGGCAGATGCATGAACTATATTTGGCTGGCCCAGGCCTTGAGAGGGCTGGGGGGAGGAGGTGGGAGGATGCTGGAAGAAAATTTTGAGGCTGCAAGTGGGGTGAGCAACCACAATCTAATTAATCCCCCACTTAGATTGAATTGGCTTAGATTGGGCTTAGAGTGAAGTTCCTTTTAATCTGATTGAGAGGTGCTCTGCCAATAGCATGTGAAATGTGTCTGCACATAAATATGCACGCAGAGTTCATTAAAGAGGTCTGAATACTCTGTGATGCCTGCAATTATGACACATGCAATAAAGCAGCACACTAATCCCCTCTCCAGCAAGAGTGTTGTTTTTTGGCCTCCAATTGTAGCAATCCTGCAAGATGTGAGCACAACTTTTGCCTGAGCAGCATTTTTACATTGACGAACCCAAGAACAGTTGACCCTTGGATGGCAAAGCAGATGGTGTCACACTCAAGGACCCTTCTAGAAGCCTTCAAGAATGGCTCTGTGAGCAAAGGCCAGGCAGGCAAAGTGATGTCCATCTTGACCCCAACATGAGTTGAATAAGGCGGGCAGACTGGAAGCTGCACACAAAGCATTTATTTGAGGGGGGACAAGGGAGGTTGCTCAAGCTACAGACTACTCAAATTAAAGCAGAAGGACCCTCTCCACTCCAGGAAGCTTTTCAGCCCAGGCTGAATCAACTAGGGAATCCAGCAGGGGCTGAAGCTCAGGGGAAAGCCCCTCGGGCGACTTCACGGGTCAGTTGGTGAGGAAGGTAGCATTTTCTTCACGAGAAGGGGAAGTTTCTCCATCAGCTGAAAGGAAATACATATGAGAAAATCAGTAAAGACATCACAATAGGGTTTTGGGAAAGGCAGCTGTCGCATGGAAACGACAGTTTTGGGGTTTACATCCCTGTTCCACGGTTATTAGCTGTGAGGCCTTGGACAAATGGCTTAAGCTCTCTGAGGCTTTGTTTCCTGTCTGTAAAATGGGGATCATGTTGGAGTCCTGGCAAGGTTTGGGGGAGAAATGAAGGTAACAAAGAGTCAGGACTGGCACTCGCAAGTGACTACAGTACTTACATTCTGGAAGTAAATTCAGCCGAACTTACTAGTCTTTGTGTTTGTTTACAATGACTTTGTGTACTTATTCAGATCCATAGATATCTGAGAACAATAGCTTTGTTAGGAACATCTGGCTTTTATAATCAACAGAAGTCAATTCAATAAAAAGACAGTTGGGGAGGAGCTGGATGACATATTTTCCATTTGAAAGGAGGGAGGGGTTAGGTCGCTTCCAGGTGGCTCTCCCGCCTTCTGAAGAAAGAAACAGAGGCTGGACTCTTGGAGAGACCAGGAGACCTGGGCTCGAGTCCCACTTCTGCTTCCACCTCCTGGTGTGATCATGGACAAACCCTTTCCCACGCTGAGCCTTTGTACTCTCTCTTGAACCATGATGGGTTGGACAATATGATTGCTAAGTTGTCTCTTAGAGCTGCTATTCTATGCTTTAACATATGTCAGAGATGGGACCTTGGAGGAAAATAAGAAGATATAGAAATATAATAAAAAATTGGCCAGATGCAGTGGCTCACACCTGTAATCCTAGCACTTTGGGAGGCCGAAGGTGCCTTGAGGTTAGGAGTTTGAGATCAGCCTGAACAAGAGTGAGACCCCGTCTCTACTAAAAATAGAAAAATTAGCTGGGTGTCGTGGTGCACCCTTATAGTCCCAGTTACTTGGGAGGCTGAGGCAGAAGGATCGCTTGAGCCCAGGAGTTTGAGGTTGCAGTGAGCTATGATGATGCCACTGCACTGTAGCCTGGGTGACAGAGAGAGACCCTGACAAATAAATAAATAAACAAATGAAGGCATGGATTTCTGGAAAGAATTGTCAAGGAAGCTAAGCCCCCAGGTTAATGTATATGTCTCTGGAATCCATATTGATTACAAAAAGACTGCATATATATGCACACGTGTGTGAAAGAGAGAGAGATGAGAGAGGGAGATTATGGCAGGCTTTGTGGCTGGCCAACCCAACTGTGGTTTCCAACCCTTCGCTTGCTTCCGCTGTGGAGTCTGGAGAAGCTAAAAAGCTGCTTCCTCAGCATCCCTTGCTGAGAGGTATGGTCCTGTGAGCAGGTTCTAGTCAATAAGACACAAGGGAAAATCCACTGGAAGCCTTCTCAAAACGTTTTTCCTTCACTGATGAAAGGAGAGAAGCACTCAAGGAAGAGCCTTTTTGCTGCTGCCTCTTTCCTCCCCCATCTTCTGTCCATGAATGAGGTTGTGATGTCTGGAGTTGTAGCAGCTATTTGGCAACCATGGGGTGACAAAGATGAAGACAAAAAGCCAACATGTCGTGGTATGTTGAAAAGATGAAAAGAGCTTAGGTCCTCAATGAAATCATTGTGCAGCCTACTTCTGGGACTCTTAAATAAATAAATATGGTTTATGCCCTTGCTACTCCAAGTGCGGTCTGCAGTTTAGGCATCACCTGGGAGCTTGTTAGAAATGAAGACTGGCCCCACCCCAGACCTACTGGGGCAGAATCTGCCTTTTAAAAAGATGCCAGGGATTTTAAATGCACATTAGTTTCAGGAGCACTTGTCTATGGCCCATTAATTAGGGTTGAATTATACCCAGCTGACATTCCTAACAACTATGTATATTGTAGGTTTGTGTATGTGTGCCTGTGTGGATATGGATATGGATATATACACATACATATACAATATATTTGTATGCGAATAGAAAAATTCTGGAAGGGCACAGCTAGACTGTGGGAATGAGTGCGTGTGCGAGGGGGAGTTTGGGGTGATTTCTCCTTTTTATCTTAATTACTTCTATAGTGTTTAGGAAAAATAATTCTTTTAAAAGCCACGCATATGCATTGCGTTGACAACCAAAGCGGAGTCGAGCCTTACCAGCTCTCCTCCCTGTCCAGGAGTCAGTCGAGCCTTACCAGCTCTCCTCCCTGTCCAGCAGGGCGTGGTAGGACGCGACGTCCTTCTGCAGCTGGCACTTGCGCGCCAGCAGGTGCGAGCGCTGCTGCTGCTGCTGCTCGGCCTCCGCGCGGATCTCGCTGAGCTCCGCCTCCAGCCGGCCGACCACGGCGCCCAGGTTCTGCAGCTCCATGTCGTGCCAGTGCTTGGCATCGTGCAGCGTGTTCTCCAGGCCTCGTTTCTACAACAGAGCAAACCTGGTCCAAACCGAGGCCGACAGGCCTGGCCTTGGAGACGGAGGTGGGTAGAGCAGCGGGAGCGGGGGATTGGTCTGGTGGGTCCACTCCTCCCAGGACAAGGACCTCGCCGGTTACGGACACTGACCGGGGCCCGTCTTACGCGGGTCGGTGGGGAAATAAGGAGTCCTCAGGAGGTCAGTCTCTGGTTTGGTCTGATTCAAGGACCTTTTTGATGGGAGGGAGGGTGAGAGAGGAAAGGGAAAAAGAGAAGGAAGAGAAAGGGGGAGAGACGTTGGGAGAGACACAGGAGGAGAGGCAGTATGTAGGTGTTTCTTCAAGGAAATCTTAATCTTGGGGGCTTTTTCTCATGATTTCTTCACCTCCTGGGGGCCTTTCCCCCTCCATTGCTGAAGCCCCAACCATCATTCAGGGGAAACGCTGTCTCCTCCAGCACTTTCTCAGATCACCATATTAGAATGATGTCTCTGGTCTTTACATGCTCGGCATCTTTCTCTTTAGTGTTTTAGGAGCACATCTTTGTCAGTCCCTCTTTCTCCACTGTCCCTTCCCTGGGGGTTCCCCACCGCCCCACCGTGAGCCTGCTTCTCTGGGAGCCCCGCATCCCGGGCCAGCATGGGCCGGTCTCCACCACACTTGTGACTTTAGGCGTGGTCGCAAGGCCCAGGACTCCTGCATTGGTACTTGCAGCACAGGTCTTCCCCCCAGTAGCTGTGCACCTGCTGCTGAACTTCTTTCTCAGACCTCAAATCAAGCTATGCAGACGGGGCCTTTGGCCTCCTCCTGAACCTGTAGGCCCCTCCTATTCTGTGCTTCAGCTGGTGAACCCACATGAGCTAGAAACTTGGGAAAGAGTGTCCCTGCTTTTCTTCCTTTCCTTCCGACGCAATCATCACAGCCTCTTGTGTATCCCGAGTTCTCACATTCTCTAGCCACCATGGCTGGGGATCTGGAGCTTGTTGCCTCTCTCCTGGGGTGCCCTCAGCAGCCTCGTGGCACATGTCCTGCCTCTAGTTCCTCCTCGCCCTGCATTCCCCACACAAGCAGCCACAGTGCTCTGCCTAAAGCCCAAATCTGGGCTTGTACATCCTCTGCTTAAACCCCATGGATAGCTCCCCAGGGCCCCAGACATGGCACACACGCCTGGCACAGTATCTTTGCATCTTCACCCCCCATCCTGCAGCAGTGTCAGCACTTCCGTCCAGTCTTGGAATTTATTGGGTTCATCTTATCTCCTACACCTGTAACTTCCTTCTCCATTCCTTCCAGCACCCTCACCTGCCTCACTCCTACTCATCCCCAGTCCAAACTCAGGGGTCACCTCCTCCAGGAAGCCTTCCTTGAAATCCCTCTGCCCCTACCATGACCAAGCTGGGTTAGCTGCTCCTCTGTATTTCCATGGCTCCCTAAGCATAGGTATGCCCTTGAACTTATAAGTGGACTGAGCATGCCTTTTCCACCAGACAGGGAGACTTGGAAGGAACCAAGTCTCTGTAATTCCCATGCCCAAGTCAGGGCCTGGCACAGAGTAGGTGCTTGGTATGTGCAGGTTGCCCCAGATGACAGCACTTGTACTACAGTTACACTTATTGCCTTACCTGTCTCCCCAGGGGACAGGAAACCTCTTCTCATCTTCCTGTATCCTATGCCCTGAAAACTGTAGAGCTGATCAATAAACAACTTTAAAAAACTGTGTGTACCTGTGTTTAATATTTTCTAATAGTTTTAATTATATTTGACCTATAATTTAGTATCTGGCTTTTATATAGAACACATAAAAAACAGATAAACATATTTTTAAATTGGATTGAATCAATGAAACAGGATTCTGTACTCTGCCCTCCAGGAGGAGATTTTTTATACCCTTTTGACCACTGTGGCTGAAATGGAATATTCTTGGTCATGACACTATTTTGAATCACAACTACTGTTAAGCAGGAAAATCATATTATTCAAATCTTCTTAGTCCCCTTGGATATGAGAATGTTGAGTCAGATTCCCATCCTAGGTACATTTATAAGAAGGAAAATATAATCACTAGAAAATAAATCTGATCAGTATCTGGGCTAGGGCTATTACTTGACTAGTGGGATGTGAAAACCCCTCTGTAGCAGTCAGGATGCAGGAATGGCCACCTTGGCTTTGAGGATCATTTGTTCCTACCTCCTAGGTTTTCTCTTTTTTTGTACAAGAAACTGGTTGGTTTGTGAGTAGTTGTTGACACTAGATCTGTAACACCTGTGATTTGGAAACCCTCTTCCCAGAATCGTGGTTGGATCATCTGTCTGCAGTTTTTACTCCATCTTCTAGGTGAGTTCTCTTCGTGTCCTGAGGGTTCTCTTTGCTGACTTAGAACCCATTGCCCAACGGGACATTCATGAGAACCCCTACCGAAGGTCCTGTGTGTTTTCCATCTCACTCGCTGTCCAAATCCAGCTTCCCCACCTAAGTGCCTGACGTTCTGGCAGAGAGGAGGCCTGGTTCTCCAAGAGATGGTTGAGCTTGAGTGACTATAATCAGGCTACCACTGCAGGTCTTATAACCCTGGCCCACTCAGCAACCCAGACAGCACCAGCAAGCAAACTGGGATCACAGAAGCACACTTATTCTGCGGGTGTCTGGAAAATTGAAGGGACTTTTTTGAATTGCTAAACCCTCTGGAAAGTAAAATAGTGACCTTCTGTGACTTCTGGCCTTGAATTCCATTCCTGATTTGAGTTGACTGAACACATAGTTCAGTAGGCCTCAAGCACCATTATTTGTGCCTGGCTTCCAATACAAACAGTGCCTTATTGGCAAAAGGGGCTGAAAGTCTTGCCAGCTCAGCTGTCGGAGGCTTATATAAGCCGCAGGGGCCTTGTGTGCACACAGGTTGCTCTGAGAATAACAGGGATGGCTGGATGCACTTTCTGTATTTGAAAACAGTATGAGAGGTTGTTACCTATTCTGGCTCAGTCTGTGCTCCTCACCTTGGCTGCAAGGCCCAGTGACCAAAAATATAATCCACTAGAACCAGCAGGGGACAGAGGCAGCCTGTTTTGGGTCATGATCTCAGCCAGAATGCCATTGCTCCGAAGTCTTCTGGGTAGAGGTCTGAATTCTTTTTCCATTTGTTCCACGGGGTTTAAGTGAAGTGACCAAGTGGCTGGTAATGCCAACTCAGGGTTACTATACTAGTGATGATAATAATTTTATATGATTATTAATAATAGATGCCATTTGACTGCTCACTCTGTGCCAGGCACTGTGCTAAGGGCTTGATGTGCATTATCTAATTAGTCACTCTTATGACTTTATCAGGTACATTCTATTATGATTCTGTGGTGGATCACATTTTCAAAGGCAGCTGCAACAATGATCTCCATGCCACAAGCTCTTTCTCAGTGTGACCTTGCCAATGCCCTATCAAGAGGTGGAGCTTTCTCCTCCTGTTGAGTCTGGGCTGGTCTTGTGACTGCTTTGACCAGTAGAACGTGGCATAAGTGATGTTCAGGGACTTTGGATCCCGGGGCTAAGAGGCCTGGTAGCTTCTGTGCTCACCCAGATGCTACAGCAGAAGTTTGACTGCTGTAAGACCGTCGTGATACAGGGAAGTTCAAGCTAGCTACATGGAGAGGTCACGTGGAGAGAGAAAAAGAGATGCACAGCTGAGGTGTCAGATGTGTGAGTTGAAGAAGCCATTCTCAGGTGTTCCAGTCCCAGCTGATGCCACACGGAACAGAGAACTATTCCTGCTGGTCTCTGCCTAAATCGCATAATGAGAGAATAAAGGATTCACTGTTTTCTTAAGCCACTAAGACATCAGATAGAGATATGATAACTGAAAGAGGCCCACGCTTTACAAGTGAGAAAATGAAAGCTTTAGCGGAGGTGCCCAGCTAGAGAGTGGAGGAGCCAGCGTTCAAGATTGCAGAGTCTGAGCACCTGAGTCCACAGGATGGCTGGGCCTGGTAGAGGAGTAGCGTCAGCGCTAGACTTTGTGGTGGGTGGAGCATTTCCAGACCCCCGCCCTCGACTCTGTCTATCTCTACCTGCTCCTCCCCTCCTCATCCCCCCAGAGTCTCCATCCTGACTCCCACAGCAGGAGCGGGTGATCTCTCTCACCCGCCACCCCTGCACATTCATAGCCTTCTGGTTCCTGTGGTTATATCGGCTCCTCCACTGAAGTCACAGTAACTCCTTCAGGATAGTGGACCACGTCTAATTAGTTTTATGTTCCCAGAGCACTTGGTAAAATTCCTAGAACATACTAAGTTCTTCAAAGTGATGCTAATAGTAAGATGACTGTGCTCATGTGCATTCTCTCATTGGCTCCTCAGAGAAACATTGAGAAGGGGGTGGACTGTGACTGCCAAAGCCCTTTTGCAGAAGAGGAAACTGTGGCTTGGGGATTTGCCTGTTTACACAAGGGATAAATGAAGGAGCCGAGCCCTTCTGACTCTACTTCTCTGGATGTTTCTCCCTCAGATCCTTTTCTCACATCCCCTCGCACTGACCCAGATCCTGTCATGGTCCTCATTGCACTCTAGACCATCTCAGCTGCACAAGGATTACAGAGACCAACCCCTTCGCATACTTTGATTTGTGCCAACAAAGCTGTGGTTAGAACAGTACAAATGACCCCCTGGAGGGGACATCTAGGAAGAACTGTGTTTGACACCTAACAGAACTTCAGTCCATCCCAGAGATCAGAGAGTGGATTGCTGCATTGTTTTTATTAATTTTATCATTTAAGTATTTAATTAATAATTAATAATGCAAGAGATCTGTCTGCAAAACACAGTGAATCTGAGGGCCTTACTAGGTGTCTTAGGTTGGGTTCTTCAAAAGCAGAGCCTGAGACAGGGAGGCTGGCACTTGTAAATAATTAAGGATTGCTCTCGGAGGGGAAAAGGGGGAATGAGGAAAGCAGGATGGGAAAGGGGAAGGTGCTAAGCAAGGATGTGGTCTCTGCTGGAATCTGGCTGTAGCCTGATCCCACAGAGGGTCCTGGAGCATAAGTTACACCTGTGGTCCTCCCCCCCCCCAAGACTGCACAGCAGGTGGTGAGCTGTGGGTGAGCCAGCGAAGCTTCATCTGTATTTACAGCCCTCTGCATGGCTTGCATCACCACCTGAGCTCCACTCCTGTCAGATCAGTGGAGGCATTAGATTCTGCATTATGGTGAGTTGTGTAATTATTTCATTTTATATTACAATGTAATAATAGAAATAAAGTGCACAATAAATGTAATGTGCTTGAATCATCCAGAAACCATTCCTCCCACTCCCGCCAAGGAAAAATTGTCTTCTGTGAAACCAGTCCCTGGTGCCAAAAAGATTGAGGACCACTGATTACACCATAGAACTGGTTCCACAATGAAGCAAGTGGGCTGGGCTTTTAAAGCCCCATGGTGGTCAGTCATTGGCTGAGGGCTGGGGGCGGGGCCTAGCCTCCCCGGCAGGTGTCTTCTGTTTGGCCTAGGGCAATTCTGTGGAGGAGTGGGCAGCTGAAACGGGGCGGCAGTGGGCATTAGCAGCCAGCACTCGCAGCAGCAGCTGCGTAAGGGATGTTTTGGTAGGGGCAGCCTCAGATGCCCCTAGGGAGTCAGAAGACATTTCAGGCCTCAAAGCCCATAGCTGTGTGATTGGAATCCCTTGAAAACTATGACCTGTATGATTAGGATTGGACAGTTAAGAGTTAAAATGAACACAGGAGATGCCAGGGCTCTTTTTGGCCCACTCACCAGGGCCCGTAAGGATTCGGTCTCAGCCTGGAGGCTCTGGACTTGGCATGAGGTGTTGTGTAACTCCACCCTGAGGGCAGCAGCCAGCTTCTCTTCCTGGGTCTGGGCCGTGTGGGCCACCTCCGACTGTTGCTGTGGAGAGTCAGGTCTCAGTGTGAGCAGGGATGAGGCAAGGCCCTGAATGCATCCTTCCTGCAAAGCCTTTCTAATCACCACTCCACTGCCCCTAACTAGGGAAGCACAGCTGTCGGATTTCAAAACCCTTTTTTTCTGCAGGTCCTTTCACCAACTTGTATACAAAAATTTGTTTTGAACATATGATGCTTGCAAATGGAATAGAATTCAAAAGGTTCCCTAAAGAATGTATAGTAGAAAGTCTCCTTTTCTGTGTCTCAATTACCAAGTTCTCCTGTTTGTAATTTCTTATACCTCCTTCCAGAGATATTTCATATATTTATAAATAAATATGGATCACCCCTCCCCCCAGCTTTCGTACTTAATATTTCTCAGAAATTATTCTTTATTAGTATACAGAAATCGAGCACATTTTTGTTTTGTTTTTTTTTTTTTGAGACAGAGTCTCACTCTGTTGCCAGGGTGAGTGCTGTGGTGTCAGCCTAGCTCACAGCAACCTCAAACTCCTGGGCTCAAGCAATCCTGCTGCCTCAGCCTCCCAAGGAGCTGGGACTATAGGCACGCACCACCACGCCAGGCTAATTTTTCTATTTTTAGTAGAGATGATGTCTCACTCTTGCTCAGGCTGGTCTGGAACTCCTAACCTCAAGCAATCCTCCCACCTTGGCCTCCCAGAGTGCTAGGATTACAGGCGTGAGCCATCTGCCTGAGTACATTCTTTTTAACAGCTACATAGTATTGCCTTGTTTGGAAGTACTGTAATTAAGTAGAAGTCTCTGCTGATGGACAGATTGTTTCCAGTCTTTCCTTATTACAAATAATAGTGCAAAGAATAACCTTACATCCTCATTTTTTGCACAAGGGAGTGTTTTTGAGTGGTAATTCCTGTAGTAGAACTGATTTAAAATGGTATCTATTTGTAATTTTGGTGAATGTTACCAAATTGCCCTTCAGAAAACTGGTAACCCCTTCTGGCACTGTAAAACAGTACCAGCTGCCCCACACCTTCCTCAAACAAGGTGGTATCTAACTTGATCTCTGTCAATCTGACAGTGCCTGATTTTTTTTTTTTTTTTTTTAAACCACAGTCTAGCCACAATTATGATAACAAAGGCAAGGTCTGTTTTGAAACTTCTCTCCAGAGCAAGATGGACAGATTCTGATCCCCCCCATATATTCAGGGGAGCAGGTCACCGTTATTTTTCTTTGCTGGGGAAAAGGTGAAAAAGACCACCCCCATTTTCTTCAATGCAGTCTGATGGAATGTCTCCTAGTCAATGATGTGGGAGAGAAAAAAAAAAACCAGTTTTCTCTCCTAGGTTACTGGCTTTCTGGAATTACCATTTTTACCATATAGGACTAATAGGACTACTTATTTATAGAGTAATGGAAAATAGTCCAATCTCATGGATTGACTAAGAAATTCTAAGTCAACAAGCTCATATCTCAGTAGTAGTTCCTCCCATTCTTAACGGTTTAAAGGCTTCAGAGAGGCCACAGAATGACCATTAAAGGCTTTGGAGCAGCTAAAGGAAAACAGAAGCCCTGGGCCCAGCTCTGACTGGTCAGCCAGTGGCTTGTGTCCCTGGGCTGTCAATCAGCCACTCAGAGTCTCAGTCCTGCCACAGAAGGCAGATGCCAGTGAGGACGAATGAAACTCACATGATGGCTATCGCCTGGGGTCACTATGAGGCTTCCGTCAGATTATGCACATAGTCGATTTTAGAACCTTAAAAGTATGAAAATATTGGTTGCATATATTTTCTGTATGTAAAAAGTAATGGTAGTTAACAGTCTGTAAAAGCCTCTATAAGTTAAATACTACCAATAATAACTAATATGTATTAGGCACTTACTCTGCGCTAACCCCCATGTTAACAGCTCTAAGTTTATTGTCGCATTTAATCTTTATAACCCTATGAAGAAGATGTCATTATTATCTTCATTTTATATGAGGAAACTGAGGCACAGAGAGATTGAGTTACTTGCTCATGATCATGTGGCTTATGAAGGACAGAACCAGGATTCACGCCCAGCAGCAGGCTCCAGAGCTGTGCTCTTAACCAATAATGAATACATCAACTTAGGACCCGTAAAATTGGAGGTGTCTTCCCCAAAATGTAGGTGAATCACTCCGAAGTATCCTCCTTTCAAGTACCCTGGTTTTTCCCCCCTCTTTGGGGTTATAAATTTATACCAACTTGTAATTAAATAAAATATTAAAATGGTAATAAATACTTGGACACATCATTTACTAACTATTTTCTATGCTATTGAGGTTATTTACATCCATGGTATCTGTGTGGTGGAGATAATATACAATGCCGTGTTGCTGGTCATCACAGGAGGTCCCAGCAGTCTGCATTGCCAACTACCCAGTGATGCCTGCTCCATGGAGGCAAAGTTCTACATAGCTACAGAAACTAACACAACATTATCACTTGCCATGGACAGTAGCTAACTGAAAGATTAATAAAGTTATAACGAACCAATGTTACTAAATTCTAGCTACCATTGTCTACCAAGCTGCCAAGTCCCAAAGCCTGCTTTCTCTTCATTTAAAGGAAAGATTAATAAGTATAGCAGAGGTGTTAAAACCTCTGCCAGCACCAAAGACTTTCTTCTAGTTTAACATTGAAAAAGAAGTTAATTTGATCACTATGAGTTTCAATGTCATTTAATATTGTGTCCCACACCTTCTCAAATCATCTTACCACAAGTGATACTTGCCAGTTAATTGCTTGAACTCACCTAAAAGAATTACACATTCTTCTCCAATGGATTTTAAAATTTATGATTTCTGGTTGCTATAATAACTCCATTTCTGTTTCCATTTCAACCGAATGCCTCCAGATTTCTTCTCAGAGCTCAAATAGTAGGTGTGTGATCCTAGGCCTTGAGGACAGGAAGGTAGGACTGTGTTTTGTCGCTCAGTGCGGTTGCTAAGGTATGTAATGAGACTCAAAGATGTTGGTCCCTAGACTTTGAAACCAGCTTGAAGTCCTGGCTCTCCTGCACAGCAGCTGATCTGCCTATGTTTTCACTCCTTCTATATTTCTGGAGCAGGAGAGCATGTTGACATTTTGAAACACAACACGAATTTTCAAATTTCAAAAATTTTAAATTAAATTAGCATGTTATTGCGCGTGAAGGATGAATGTGAGAGGAGAAAATCAGCATGCTTCTGAGTAAGTCATAATCAAGTACTTGAGAGTCTGACTATTGGAGATACGAATGGGGGCTGGGGAAGAGAAAAAGACCATCTCGAAATCTGACCCACTTTGCTGATTAGTATTGCCATTCCGAAAAATGCCCTTGCCGATGACCCGGAATTGGGAAAAATGCCACCTTGTAGTGTGAGGGGAAGGTCAGTGTTTAGGAGACAGAGTGTGGAGAGAGAGTAATGCTACTTCCTGATCTTTGAAATAGTAGGTTACTTCCCCGCAGATCATGTATCCAGATGAGCCCTCTGCCTCCAGTGTCCTCTGCCTTTTCCCAAGCAGTTGCTGTGCAGGTTTGAGCAAGTCACTTGGGCTCTCTGGTTTTTGCAACTGATGAACAACAGCTTTCTAAGAGCATTGTTCTGCCACAGGGCACAGCTACTCGCCTTGGCTCTTAAGCACTTTTCAGATTTCACAAGATTATGCTAACCTCATAGTGTTCACTGTCATGGAGGAAGAGAAAGCCATGGCCCCTTGGGGACCCAGGGGCTCCCAAGCTGGTATCATGGAAGAATCTTTTCCCACCAGGAGGGCACAGACCCTTGGTTTGGAAAGATTCTGACGGAAGCCTGGCATAACCTTTAGCCTCTCAGGACAAAGGCCTCCCAACCCCACATTCCACAAGATATCACTTATTTATTCTTAAAAAGGAAAATGAATCAAGGGCCCCCATTCTTGTGATCTGTCCAGTTCAGCCTCGCAGTTAAGAGTGTTGATTCTGGAGTCAGAATGTGTGATTTGAATCCCAGCTTTGCTACTTTCTAAGTGTGTGATTTTGGGCCAGTTACCCAACCTCTCTGTGCCTTAATTTCCTCCTCTGTAAAATGGATAAACTCACAATACCTATCTCATGTCGGGAAGAGAAAATGAAAACATACCTGTCAGGTGCTTGGCTTTTGGAAAGTGCTCTGCTGTCATGGCACATCTCGTTCTGCCTTGTAGGAGGGTGGTCTTTCTATCCGTTTCCTACCTCCCCCACCCCCGCCCAACCTCCACACTAGACTGCAGGTGCCTCGTGTGCAGGAACAACTTCTTACCTACCCTACCCCCTGGGTACCTGGCATGGCTCATGACACCTAGAACTTGCTCAACAACATTTATGGAAGGTCTACAATGTGGGCCAGGCCCATGCCAGGGACTAGAGAAGAAGAGGAGGGATCTACCAGGCATGGAATTAGATCAAACCTCCACTTTATTAGGAGAACTCGCTATCATTATTGTAACAGTTGTAAGTCATTTTATGGTCACGCGGTGCCATGTTGTTTAGCTAAGGATAGCTTTTGACAGGAAGCACACACACTCCTGACCTCCCCCAGCCAGATGTAGGATTTATCTGAGAGAAGGCTGGATGCCATCCAGTCTGCACCAGTGACATGGGCACTCCTTACCGAGAATTAAAAAGAAGTGCATGGCTCACTTGCTGAAACTTCAGCATTGGCAGAATGGCTGGCTTGGCTTGGCTGGGCCAAGTTTCTCCTTGAGTTTACTCAGGAACTGCCTGGCTCTTGAAACTGCTCTCCTTTGGGTGTAGGGTCAGTTCCCACGCTCTGTCGAAGTGGCCAAAGACAACACAGAAGAGCAAATGGCTTGCACCTGGTTTGTGCTTGCCAAATGGATTTTGAATCAATGAGTGAGTGGAGGTTCCTTGGTAGAAGGTGTAAGGAGGAGGTTTCAGTGTTGGGCAATCCCCTATATAGATACCCAGATATTGGTTGTCAACCAGTTGTGGGTTTTATAACAATACGGACGATAAGGGCTCGAGAGTGCCCTCTACAGTCAGAGCAAAAAACAGGCCGAGACTAGGCAGTACCTACCTCAATGAGACAGTCTTTGTATTTTCCCTTGGAAAAACTACTCTGATTCTCCCCACTCTTCCCTGAGCCGTACCAACTGGTATATGATACTGTAGTACACAGCTACAGGAACCAAATACTGACTCACCTGGCTCCTGCAATAACCCTTCCTCATTGGCTAACAATATTTTTTGAAAGTTAGCTGAAAAACCATAAATAAAGTAAAAAGGCAAGTGATAAACTAGGAACATATGTGCAACTTATATCACACAGAAAGGACTAATTTCTCTGATATACAAAAAGCTACTAAAAACCAGTAGTAAAAAGTCCAAAGCCTAAAATGCCACATATTCTTACCTGTAAGTGGGAGCTGAGCTATGGATATGCACAGTTATACAGAGCGTTATAATGGACGTTGGAGACTTGGGACTGGGACGGAGGGTGAAGAATGAAAAATTACCTATTGGGCGCCATGTACATTATTTGGGTGATGGGTACACTAAAAACCCAGATTTCACCACTGTACAATTCATCCATGTGGCAAAAAACCATTTATACTCCCCCAAATCTATTGAAATAAAATACAAAAAATTAATTTAATTTAAAAAATACACTATAAAAATCCAAAGCCTAATAAAAAATGGGCAAAAGATATTATCATATACACGAAAGCAAATAGGTATGAAATCCAGCATGTAAAGAGATGTTCCACTTTCCTTTTGAGAAATGCAAAATAGAACTACACTGAAAAACCATTCTTTACCTGTAATATTGGCAAAGATCACAAATGTGCAAACTCACAGTACTGGTGAGGATGTGGGGAAATGGACACTTTCAAATATTTCTGATGGGGATGTAAATTGTTACTCCATTTGTAGAGGGCAATTTGGCATTATTTATCAAAATTCCCAATGCACATACTTTTTGGGCCAGGAATTCCATTTCTAGGAATTTATCCAACAAATACATCTCTATATTTAGAAATAAGAGATATACAAAGCTACTGACTACAATCTTACTTGTAACAGCAAAAGATTGGAAGCCACCTTCCATGCCCAGCAGCAGGGTACAGGCTCAACAAATTCTGGGGCCTCCATTAGCTAAAATAGGGGTCAAAAACCTTTTCTGTAAAGGGGTACACAGTAAATATTTTAGACTTAGCAGGCCATGTGGTCTCTGTTGAAAGGAATGAACTCTGGCAATATAGTGCAAATGTAGCCATAGACAACATATAATGAATGATCATGGCTGTGTTCCAATAAAACTTTATTTGCAAAAGCAGGGAGTGGGTCAGATTTGGCTTATGGGCAAGAATTTTCGGCCCCCTGTGGTATAATATCATGCAGCTATAAAGCTATAAATTTTGAATACTATTTGCATAAAAAGAGAGAGAGAAAAAACACATACACATTTCCTTACATATGCATAAAGTGTCTCTGAAAGGACACACAAGAAAAGGATAACGTTGATTGACCTTGGAGAAAAAAACTGGGTGGATGGGACACGGGTCAGATGGCACTTTTCACTGTAGATCATTTTGTACACTATGAATTTTGAATCAAGTGAATGTATTATCTATCATAAATTTTAAATACAAGTAAATTAAAAAATAAAAGCAAACTAAGGCCCTTTTGCAAAGCTCTCTGTGATATATGGAGATATAGAAATACTCAGTGATTCTGTGTCAGTGCTTGCTGTGAGCACACTGGGGCAAAACCACGGCTTATTTCCCTGAAGAGCCCTCAAGGATTATAGCCAGCTCATCGACACACACAGACCGCTGGATTGCAGATGCTGCCGGGGGTTCTGCTTTTCCTGTGCT
This sequence comes from Eulemur rufifrons, assembly GCF_041146395.1. Taxonomy (NCBI): domain Eukaryota; kingdom Metazoa; phylum Chordata; class Mammalia; order Primates; family Lemuridae; genus Eulemur; species Eulemur rufifrons. The sequence continues at coordinate 122,187,675 of NC_090989.1, forward strand.
CCTTGAAAGGAACTCTCCCAGTTGGCCAACATGGCCACATCACAATAGGCCATCCTGCAGAAGCTCATTTTAATCTGATTTCATATCTTGGAAAATATTGACTCTTCTTGGTAAAAGCAAGTACAGAAAAGGCACAGACAGAGAAACCTGTATAAAATATTTGCCTTTACAGGGCAAATTATTATTTGTAAGTATGGATGACATGGAGACATATTATCCAAGGTTTCTAGTCTCTTTGTGGGTAAATCTAGACCTACGCTGTCCGATGTGGTAGCTACAAGTCATATGTAGCTACTTAAATAAAAATTAGATAAAATTCAAAATCCAGTTCCTCAGCCACATTTCAAATACTTGTATAACCCCATGTGGCCAGTAGCTACCATAGTGGATTGCAGTGTAGATTACAGCCTGTTTCCATTATTGCAGATATTTCTATTTGCTGACTGTGCTTTAGACACTCTTGGATGTCTTTTCTAGCTCTAAGACTGTCGACAACCAGAAGTCTCACAATTCATTTCAATCTATTATCCTCTGTTCATTCTTAATAGTTTCTACAATCTGTCATCCTGACTGTTTAAGGCATGATGGTTACAGCTCAGATAAAGCTCCTGAGTGCAGATGCCTCAAAGTGACCTGAGGCAAGTGCAGACCTACTGTCAGAGCAGATACCACAAGAGTGAACACCGAAGATGAGATGCAGCCCTGACGGATACCTAGATCGCTGCATTGTGAGACCCTGAGCAGAGGACCCGCTAAGCCACGTCTGGTCTCCTGAAGCCATGGAAACTGTGACAACATAAACATATGTTGCTTTAAACCACTATGTTTGCAGTTCAGTCATGCTCTGCATAATGATGTTTTGGCCAACAATGAACCACATATAGGATGGTGCTCCCATAAGGATTATAACAGAGCTGAAAAATTCCTACCACTAGGACTTCATAGCCGTTGCAGTGTGTTGTGGGGGTGCAGTGTAAACAAACCTACTGCAGTGCCAGTCGTGTAAAAGTCTAGTGCAGACAATGACGTACCGTACATAATACTTGATGATAAATGACTATTTATCATCTGGTTTATGTATTTACTATACTTTTTATCATTATTTAGAGTACACTCTTGCTTATAAAAAAAAAAAAGTTAACTGTAAAACAGCCTCAGGCAGGTCCTTCAGGAGGTATTCCAGAAGAAGGCATTGTTATCACAGGGGATGACAGCTCCGTGTGTGTTACTGCCCCTGAAGACCTTCCAGTGGGAAGAGAGGTGGAGGTGGAAGATGGTGATATCGATGATCCTGATCCTGTAGGCCTGGGTTAATGTGTGTTCGTGTTTCAATTTTTAACAAATAAGTTTAAAAAATAAAAAAAGTAAAAATTTTTTTTTTTTTTTTTGTTGAGACAGAGTCTCACTCTGTTGCCGAGGCTAGAGTGAGTGCCGTGGCGTCAGCTTAGCTCACAGCAACCTCAGACTCCTCGGCTTAAGCGATCCTACTGCCTCAGCCTCCCGAGTAGCTGGGACTACAGGCATGCGCCACTATGCCCGGCTAATTTTTTCTATATAGATTTTTTTTTTAGTTGTCCATATAATGTCTTTCTATTTTTAGTAGAGACGGGGTCTCGCTCAGGCTGGTCTCGAACTCCTGACCTTGAGCGATCCACCCGCCTCGGCCTCCCAGAGTGCTAGGATTACAGGTGTGAGCAAAATTTTAAAAATTAAATTAAGCTTATAGAATAAGGATGTAAAGAAAGAAAATATTTTTCTAGAGTGGTACAATGTGTTTGTGTTTTAAGCTAAGTGTTATTATAATACAAAAGAGTCAAAAAGTTGGAGCTAGGGGCCCTGTGCCTCTCCCACATGGCTTGGCTTATACATCTCTTCCGCTTGACTGCTCCTGAGTTGTATCCTTTATAATAAACTATAAAAATAAGTGAAGTGTTTCCCTGAATTCTGTGAGCTCCTTTAGCAAATTATCGAATCTGAGGAGGGGGTTGTGGGAACCCCCAATTTGTAGCCAGTTGATCAGAAGCACGGGAGAGCCAGACTTGCAGTTGTCACCTGAGGTGAGGGAAGTCTTGTGGGACTGAGCCCTTAACCTGTGGGATCCGTGCTAATGCCAGGTAGGTAGTGTCAGAATTGAATTGAATTGTAGGACACCCAGTTGGTGTTTGGAGAATTGCTTGGTGTGGAAGAGACCTTACACATTTGGTGTCAGAAAGTATGGAAGTATTTTGTGTGTGAAAGTATGGAAAACAAGAGTGTGTGTGTGTGTGTGTGTGTGTGTGTGTGTGTTTTATAGAGATGGGTCTTGTTATGTTGCCCAGGTTGGGGTGCTGTGCTTATTCACAGGTACAATCAGAGTATACAGCAACCTCAAACTCCTGGGCTCAAACGATCCCTCTGCCTCAGCCTCCTGTGTAGCTGGGATTACAGGCATGCACCACTGCACCTGGCTTGAAAAAAAAGGTTTTTAAAAATTTTACACTGCTAACAGGTCTGGAGAGTAGTACAGCATATTGTCTGAGGGTCCTGAAACATCCCTAAATACCCAAAGGTGGGTAACCACAACAAATAGACAAGAAAGAGCCAGACTTTAAGATACTCCAGAAATTCTCTGGACCGATCTGATGCCCCAGTCACTGAATCATGCAACTTCAGAAGCTCCCAAAACTGGACACTGAGGTTCCTAACACCCATAACACCATGGCTGGAGAGAATGTGCTTACTGCACTGACCCTAGCCAGAACCTCTTTATAAGCTTTTAAAGATTAAAATAAATAAATAAAGGGCTGGCAGATGAGTTGTAGGAGATGCCAATGGCACCACCTTTATCCCTTAGGCTTTCACACTTCAGAGCTCCCCAGTTTCTCCGTGCTGATTCTGCATCTTTTTGCCTGAAAGTTTCTCTGAAGCCTCCAAAAGGTCACTCTGATAGCAGGTAGCAGAAGACTTAAGGGAGGTGGTGTTAATACCCCAGCTCCCTCGCCTTTCCTCTCTCCTGAATTCTACACCATTTCTCAGAATTTCCCTGGGTTTGTGCTCCAGCTTCCCACGGTGCTGGCTGGTTTGATAATGCATTTTTTTGTTGGTTTCCTTCTCTGCTGCTTCTCTACTAGTATCTTGCTGGTTCTCCGCTCCCCCAAATTCCAAGTAAACTACCTTCACGGCAGCATTTGTCTCAGGATCTGCTTCTGGGGGAACCTAAACTAAGACATAAATTAATCATGTTAATTAATTTTCAGCCTCCTTGGTCTGAAAGGTAATTAAATGCGTGTTTGTATCTCTTTACAAAAGCTTTTGAAAGCAGTGTGCACTAAGCCGTTTCATGTTTATGCTTTGCGGCCAAGAGACCTCCAAGAGATGCTCAGGATGGGCAAATGTCAGCCCCCGAGGGCACAACTGCAACTGACAAAACTATTTATTGGAGGAATCCTGGCTGTCAGTTCTGATCTCTGTTGATGATCAGAGGAATTCACTCATTCTGCAAATATTTTCTGAGCACTCCCTCTCTGCAAGAGGTCTGGGCGGCATTGACCAAACTAAAACAAATACTGTCTGTTTTCTCTGAGATGTAGCTTTCAGATTACTCTATTAAAAAAACACTAATGAATCCTGTTCAGCATTAATGTTTGAGTTACTGTTGGGCTAGTGGTAATTCTCAAAGGGGTAAGGGGTGAATAATAATGACCAGTTTTTTCCTTTTTCAAACTATGCAGGATTCATTTCTGATAATTATAATGGCCCACCCTTTCCCAAATAAACAATCCCTACAGTGTGGTGTACACCCCGGGAGTCTTGGGGCAGGAGCAAGTTTGCAATCTGCTGGCCACTGGGATTTAGCTTTGGGAGTAGGGCCAGGGGAGAAACGATACAGCCCAATGCAGAGGAAAGGTCCCTGGACCAAGAGCCAGGAGAGTTGAGCTATGCACCAACCAGCTACGTGACCTTGGGAAGTCACCTGTGCCCTCTGGGTCTCAGTTTCTTCAACTCTAAAGAGAAGGAATGGGACCAGATGGTCTCTGGGGTCCTTAACCATTAACATTCGTGAGTCTCTTAGAAAAGAGGCAATGGATCCAAATCAAGTCTACAGTCTGGCTTCACTTTACCTCCGTGTTGCTCCACCTCTCAGCAGATTGGGTGGGGCTTGGGGGCTTCATCTTGTTAAGATACTAGACACTATTTGCCATTAAAAAAAAAAAGTGTTTGTTGTGACCTGGCTCAAGGAATTGATGGTTAGAAAGAAAAGAAGCAAATAAAAGGGGTGCAGAGGTAGAGAAATGGGGGAGTGAGAGATGTTTTCCGGGCTGGAGAACATTTGGGGGGCCCAACAGTGGTGAAGACCCTGCTGGAAGGTTCCTGTTGCTCTCCGGGGCACAGGGGCTGCAGGGAGCATGGGGGAGGGAAGGACAGAAAAGCTGCTCCTGTTTTCCTTTTCATAGCTTTTACAATCTCCTGCTTCTCTAACGGGCTGCATGTTGGAATCATCCAGAGAGCTTTACAAAAATCACAAATCCCTCCCATCCTTCTGATTTAATTGGTCTGGGATGGGGCCTGGGCATGGGCATTTTTGAAAGTGCTCTGAAATAATCCTGCTGTGTTGCCAGGATCGCGAGCCGCCAAATGGCAAACAAGAGCTCGGAGGCAGCCTGTTGCCTTTTCTCAAATACCCACCTCATTTCCCCCACTCCTTCACATTTTCCTTTCTCCTCCCTTTTCACCCTCTGCCTCAAAATTCCAGTTATACATGAGTGAGAGGTGGAGAAGAGAAAAACAAACTCTATGTATTCTATTTTCTGGCTAATTCCTTTATTATTTATGATGGTTCATAAAAGTGCTTTTTCCTCCATGAATATAATTCATACCACTTCAGAAAAACTTGAGAAATACTCAAAAATGAAAAACACAAAACATCTCAAAGTGTCAGATTGGTTTAGCACTCCAAGGCAACCACTAACACCATTAACATGTTAGTCTTTTCTTTCTAATTTTTTCTTGATGCCTAGTTTCTTTGTCTGAATTCTTTACCCTGCTGTATATTCCAAGGGTTGGCAGCCTGCAGTCCAAATCCAGCTGCCCTCCTGTTTTTGTGAATAAAGTTTTATTGGAACACAGCTATGCTCATTTGTTACCTATTGTCTATGGCCACTTTTTACGCCGCAGAGTTGAGTATCTATAACAGAAACCATCTGGTCCACAAAGCCTAACATGTTTGTTATCTGGCTCTTTACAGAAAAAATTCATTGGCTCCTGGCATATACCATTCTGTACTCTCTTTTTCTCTTTATGTTACCTTATATCATAAGCATTTTCCCATGTTATTATAAATGCTTCATAAACATCATTTCTAGTAACTGCCTGATATTTTGTTGCACATGGCATAGTTAGGTTGTGGCATGGTCTTTCTCCCATGATTAAAGATTTGTATGGTTTTGCCCCTAGTTTTTTTCAGCCTTATAATGTTTTGGTGAATATCTGGGGACATAAACTATTTGTACTTTCCATTATTTTACTAGGATTGTGTCCAGATTATTCAGTTGGTAGGTAGAGACACTTTAATACTCTCAATTCATATTACCAAATCCCTTATTCAAACGCTGCCTTCTAGTTTGTGCTCTTCAATAATACAGTAGAGAACTTCTCCACATACTTGCCAGCATTGATATACCATTTTAAACATTTTCTGCTTTTAGATAGGTAAATAAAAGCTACTATTTTAATTTGCATTTCTTCTACATCTAGTGAGACTGCACTTGCTACCAAACAGTCACATTTCTTATTCCATGTGTTGACTATTTCCATCTCTGCTTGGCCTCCTTCTACAGAGGGTTAGAGTGGAGGATGCTTGTCCTGCCTCTCACCTTGGCTTGCAGCAAAGCTCCCGCCTCCATCCGGTTCTTTTCCACATCTTTCTCCCACTGAATTCTAATCGTCTCAAGGATGTCATCCAGACCAGTGCCAATGGGGACATCCATTTGTTCCAGCTCAGACCCTGCCAACTGTTTATACAGCACCTTCACATCCTGAAAATGACAATAGACAACTTAGGCGAGTTACAGGGGAGAAAGAAATGACACAGAATTCTAGCCAGCAGAAGTCTGGCTCTGTGGGCAATATTTTCGTTGCTTTTCATTCTGCAACTGCCAAACATGGGGCTTCACAGAGACTGGCAAAGTCCCTGATCTTCTTCCCAGTATAGAGACCATTTTCTCTTTTCCTAAGGATGCATTTTTTTTAGGTCTCCACAAGCCCAGGCCCAAAGCAAAAATCAAAATAGATAACTAACTAAATAAAAACAAACGGCAAGCAACAGCAAGATGAATCTAGGCATAAAGCCAGACTAGGCTGAAAGAGATTTAAAGATAACTTTGGAGTGTCTAAAGGGTTACTGTTGGAGAGTAGTCTTAGTCGTCCTAAATGACCGAGTTAAGAACAGCAAGCGGTAGACTTGTGGTTGCTGGTTAGCTTAAGGTTGGACACAAGGAAGAACTTCCTGTGGTGAGCATTGTTAAGTGAGTTTTGACTCTTTCAACAGGAAGCAGCTTAGATCTTGGATCAGACAGTGATGTAGGGCGGGGTGGTGGGGGAGCTGTGGTTTAGAATCACACAGTCTTGCGGGGAACTGGACTACATAACTGTTAGGGTCCCCTTCAGTCCTGTGTCTTGATGATCTGATCTAATTCATTAATGAGTGTGTGTAAACCATAGCTTGGATCTACCCTCAGAGTTAATTTGTTGGTACTACACAGTGTTGAAAAGATATCCGACATAGAATGCTTCGAGGAGGGTGTCCTCCCTCCGATTCCCTCCTTCCACCACCTGCTAGTGCTTAGAACTGCCGCCTTCCCCGATTTCTGTACCAGACTGGTCCCTGAAGCTATTCAAGTCGAGACTGCTGGGGCAACCTGACCCACTGCCAGGATTGGAAGGTATTTTACAGGCATTTTCCCAGCAGCCCTGGACAAGCAACGTGGAGGGGCTGAGATGAGCTGCTATCACCGTGTTCTGAAGCACGGTGACAGGGGCGCGGCCAACCCGCAGCCCCAGCCTCCGCCTACCTCTTCATAGTTCCTTGACAGAGAGCCGAGCTCTTCTTTCAGACTTTCTATTTGACCCTCCAGATCCATTTTTGTCAAAGTAGCTTCATCAATGACTTTATACAGAGAGTTAATTTCCTCTTCTGCTGCCTTTCGAAATGGCTGCTCATTTTCAAATCTGCAAATAAAGGATCTTAATCAGCATAACTGAAAAAAATCAGATTACAAATGTTACCAATGGGCCAATTATGTGATAGTTAGACAATGAATAGTGAAAGTCACTGTTCCAATAGCTTTGAGGGCACTGTTAATGCAGTTGTCACGTGTTGATTCATTAAAATGAAAGCCATTGCTGCCAACTTCTGGTGACCTGGCTTCACGGGGTGCCAGCTGCAGGGAGCATCTGAAGCACAGAGCTCTAGGGAAATCCTCTCCAGGAGTGCAGATGCAGGCAGGGGAAGCCAGCATCTACATGGCTATCCTGAATTGTCCTCCTTTTCACAGGACGATCCTTTAACAAACATTACCGAGAACCTGCTAAGTACCAGACTGGGAATCCCAAAATGAGGAATGTGGTTTCTACCTCCAAAGAGCCGGTGTGAAATTCCAGGACAGTGGCCGCAAACCCAAATGCCTTCAGGGGCTGAGTGGGGAATGTAGAGGAGGGACTATCAGAAGTGAGAACGCCTGGTTGCACATTAAGTCACCTAAGTAAGGTTTAAAATTGCTGAAGCCCTGGCCCCAGGGGACTGTGATTTAATTAGTGTGTAGGGCTTGTGCACTGGCATTTTTAAGTGCCCAGGTAATTCTAACATGCAGCATTGAGAACCATTGCTCTGAACCAGTAGTTCTCAAAATAGAGTCCTAGGATTAGATTAGCAGGGTCAGAATGCCTGGGAACTTGTTAGAAATATAAATTTTGGGCCCCTACTCCAGACCTATAGAATCAGAAACTCCGAGGGAGGGGCACAGGCACAGCAGTCTGTTTCTGTAAGGCCCTGGGCTGATCCAGACTGCACACTCGAGTTTGAGAATCCCTGCTCTAAACCAAGTGGTTCTGGGAAAAATCTTTGAGCTCTTGGGACCTCGTTTGTGTCTACAAGGAGGAGTTTGACCCAGATGATCATGGCCCTGGAGTCCCCATGAGGTTGGAGGTGAGTGACGCAGACTCCAGGACAGCATTATCTGCACTGCCCAGGAGTCTAGGTGTGTGGAGGGACTGTCCCCTCTGCTGTAGAGCATTACCTCTCTTTAAAGTCATCCGCACCCGCCTGGATAGTCTCCATCTGCAGCATGAGCCGGGCATTTTCCAAGACTGCCTCACCCACCTAGAGCCATCACACACACCAAAGGAGACAAGGTCACTGGGACTGTCATGGGCATTTACCACTGTGACTTGTGTTGGGCACAGAGGCTCTGGGGAACTCACAGAACCTTTCTTATAGCAAATATATATATATATATATATGTATATATATATATTTTTTCAAGATGAGGTCTCACTGTACTGCCCAGGCTGGTCTCAAACTCCTAGCCCCAAGTGATCCTCTTGCCTCAGCCTCTTGAGTTGCTGGGATTACAGGTGCCAGCCACCACACTTGGCCTCGATAACAAATATTTTTAGAATTAAATTGTCCATTTCCAAAAAGGTGCTGGTGGCGGGAGATAAACCATAAAGGATAAAATCTAGATATCTTGTAAAAGTTTTTTAGAGTTGGACTTTTGGGACACAAGGATAATTCACAGGCAGACTTGTTCACAGCCTCAGTCATAGTGATGACCTTTCAAGTCTCCAGGAAAGAGTTCTGGCTCCTTAAAATGAAGTTTGGCTGGCCTTCTTGGCAGCGCTTAACATTTTCTGGTCATGAGTGCCTTTGAAAAGCTGATGAAATATCTAGAGTAGTGCTGTCCAGCAGAACTCCCTGTGATGATGGAAATGTTCTATATCTGCGCTGTCCAACATGGTGGCCACACATGGCTACTGAGCGCTCAATGTGGCAGGGGTGACTGAGGAACTGAAAATTTAATTTTATTGACATTTGATTTAAATTTAAATAGCTGCATGTGGCTAGTGGCTACTGTATTGGACTGCATGGCTCTAGAATTTGGTCCACCCTCAACACATACATGCGAACATAAACCTTGTGCAAATAGTTCAGAGTTTCATGGAGCCTTGAAGAGCGGTGTTTCAAACTTGGCTCTTGGACCCCTTAGGATCCCCCATGGGTGAGGGTTTGGGGGTTCTCTCCTCAACCTGAGAAACTCCTTTATATTACACAGCTACATGGCGGGATGGTGGCTCTGATGGGGAGACCCAGGGAACACCCTGGTGGAGCCAAACCCCAGCTGCCCAGCTACGGAGGGGAGTGACTGTGCTCTCCCCTTGTTGCAGTGTGCCTGTCTTGTTTCACTTCACTGAATTTACCACTAGCAAAGCGGATCTTTCCCCAGCCTGGCCCTGGGGCACCCCGGGGAGCACTCCCTCTCCTAGCTCTCATCTCTCTCCTGTCTCTGACCCCTGTGCCTGCAACTCATTCACAGCCAAGAACAAAAGGACTGACACAAGCTTAAAACAGTGATTTGCAACCTTCTTTTAGAGTACCAGTCCTCCTCCCCCAAATTAAAACTTACAGAAAAACCACGTTTATGCACACACACACACACACACACACACACACACGGACACGCATGACACACACATGCAGAGTTGTCCTTTGGCTCCGGGGCACCCCTGCAGATACCAAAATCCACAGATGCTCAAATCTCTTACATAAAATGGTGTAGTATTTACATATAACATACGCACATCCCCCCCCCCCCGTATACCTTAAAATCAGCTCTAGGTTACTTATAATACCTAATACGATGTAAAAGCTTATAAATAGTTGTTATTTATAACACCATCTTGTTTAGGAAATAATGACAAGGAAAAAAGTCTGTACATGTTTAGTATAGACACAAACATCCTTTTTGTTAAAAATATTTTTGATTCGAGGTTGGTTGAATCCACACACGTGGAACCCATGGTTACCGAGGGCGACTGCTTACACCAGTGTTCTCAAAGTGCAGGCCTGCCTGGGCCAGCAGCAGCAGTGTCACCTAGGAACTTGTGAAAAATGCAGATTCTCAGACCCTATTCAGACGTGCAAATCAGAGTCTCCGGAGATGGGTCCCAACTTGTTTCAACAGGCTCTCCAGGGGCTTCCCATGCGCATTGCACTGTGGGAGCCATGTTACATACACCTGCCTCCAGGCCTACCCAGCTGCCTCCCGCGCTGCAGCTGGAGTCCTCTGTGCCCTTGCGCAGGTGCTGCCTACAGGGAGAACACCGTTTTACCCCCTCACACCTCAGGCCTTGCTGCCTGAGAAATCCTTCTCCACTTTAATGCTCATCCCAAACGTGGCTCCCTCTGTGAGGCTTTTCTATTCATTCGCTCATTCATCCTTGCCCTCATTTCTTCAGCATATAACCCCTGTTTACCTCACGCCAGGCTCTGTCCTGGCTGCTGGGGAACTAGCAGGTGTTGCAGGAGATGAGGTTAAAAAGGTAGGCAAAGGCCGTGGAGGGAAGGCCTTGGAGACAATGGGAAGGAGGCGAGAGTGACCGGAAGCCACTGAAGGGTTCTGAGCAGGGTACAGGTGTGCTCTGTGTGTCACGGAGACCGCCCCCCCCCCCCACTGTGGGAAGGGAGGATCGTAGGAGGCAGGAGAGGATGCCGAGGGACCAGCCAGGTGGCTCTTGTAGCGGTCCAGGGAGTCCATCTGATTAGTGGTGGTGGCTTTGACTGACGATGTGCTGTAGAGAAGCAGACTGGTCTGAGATGTATCTGGGGGACGGAGTAGTTGTGGGGAGAGTGAGGGAAAGGACTCAGGGACAACCCCAAAGTTTTTAGCCTGAGCTGCTGCTGCACACACAGTAGGGCCTTTTGTGATTCTCTTCCTCCCTCCTTGGGTCCTTCCTGCCTGATCACACCCACCGCTGTGGCGCATCCTCCCTATCTCACCGCAGTTAGTGTAAACGCTTCGTAGACGGTGACAGTGCTTTTGCATTCTTGCACCTCGCTCCTCCACCCGCCAGCTTGGGCCGGTCACTTAGAGTAAGCAACTCTAAGATTTGGTCTCCTCACCCGTAAAATGAGGGTGACAATGCACCCTTCCTCCTAGGGTCGTTGTGAGAATTAAATGAACCCACATATGTAAAGCACTCAGCAGACTGCCTGGCACAGAGTGAGGATGCCGTGAGCGGCGGCCATTATTATTACTGTTATTTGTCTTTGCACAAAGCAGTTGTTCAATGACTGCTGAATGAATCTGATGGGCTTGTGCAGTCTGGCACAGATCCTGCTCCACTTTTCTGAATGCACAGGCAGCTGAATGAAGACTTCCATCTAGTGGCTTGATACATATATATTTTTCCTGTCTGTTTTTCCTGTCCATAGCCATTTGAAAAGGCCTGGTCATTTGTGCTATGAGAATGAGGATTTCATCCCTTCCTATTTCTGTCTTCATGGCGGATGTAGTTGTTAAACAAAGTGAGCTGGTGGTGGCGGATGAGAGATGTGACCATCACTGTGTTTAGAAAAAGGCAAAGACAGGCAGCATTTGAAAAAAGGTTATCATTTGGGCCCAGGGGTACAATCAATGCTTTGTTTGGAGTTAAAGATATTGGCATGCTAGCAGCTAGAGCTGCAGGCAGGGGAAGGAGGTGGGCAAGGCTGGGCTCCTGGGAAATTAAACTGAGCTGGTGCAGTGGCACGATGTGATATTCCCTTCCCACATTTATGGGACTTTCAAGGTTAGGATGGATGCTCAGCATAACTTGCTTCTAGCAATAAATGGAAAGGAATAATTATCTTTCCCTGGCACCCCGGTGACACTGCTCTTACGAAGGTGGCGAAGACCATTTCATCACCAAGCTCAGCAGATGCGTCTCTGTGCTCATCTCCACCTGCCAGCTGCATTTGTCCCAGAAGGTGTACTTTTCTCTGTCGGCTTCCAGGACACCACTCTCTCCTGCACTTCCTCTACTTCATGGACCATTCTTTCTCACCAATCTCTCCTCCACTAGGTCTTTCTTCCTTATCCGAACTCTATATATTTCTCAGGAGTGGGTCTTCAGGCTTCTCTTTATCCCTAAGTGATCTGAGCTATTCACGTAGGTTTAAATACCATCGTATGTGCTAATGACTTCCACTTTTATGTCTCCAGGTCAGAACGTTCCTCTCAGCTCCAGACTTGCATATCCACTCTTTCCTTGAGGTCCTCACTTGGCTGTTTCTCAGCTATTCAAACTTAACATCCCCCAAATGGAAATCTAGATTTCCCCCCCCTCAAATCCTCCCTTTCCCCACCTCTCCTTAACCTTCTTCATCTCTGTCAACACCCCCAACACCTACCCAGAAACCAGGGGGTCATCTTGACCTCTCACTCTCATCTGCCACACCTAATCCAGCACTGAGTCTAGTCAATTCCACCCCACGATGTATCTCAAATCTGTCTACTTCTCCCCACCTCTCCTGATGCAGGTCACCATCATGCTGTCCTTTACCATGGCAACATCCTTCTAACTCCCTGATCTGTCCTTCCCCCTCTAATACATCCTACATCCTGCTTCCAGGGTGATCTTCTTAAACTCTTAAAATCAGATCATGTCACTGATTAAATTGAATTAAAACTCTTCAGAGGTGTCTCTTAGAATGAAACTCTAACTTCTGACAGTGGCCTTCAAGTCCCTGCATGCTTGTCACTCTTCCATTGCTCACCAGGCTCTAGCTGTGAATGCCCCTGGTCTTTCTGGACCACACCGGTCTGTCTCTCTCCTGTCTCGAGGCCCTAGCACAAGCCGACTGCTCTGCCTGGTCCACTGCTCCCCTCTTCTCTGCATGGGTAGCTCCTTCGTCCCGGTGGCCTTACCTCTGCCCCTCTCTGCCTTGTTGGCTCAAGGGATATATACACTTGATTTAAAAAGTTAAACAGTCCTGAAGACCTTATAAAGAGAAACATCTTCCTACACCCGACGTCTTCCTAGTCCCACATCCTACTCTCAGCAGTTTCATCTCTTCTTTTGTCCAGAGCCTGCCCCCCTATTTCTATATATTTCTTCATTGCTCCAGTTATCAGCCACAGACATCAATTACGGACTTCCCGGCTGACGGATGAAGATTTAGTTCACTCACGCTCCACCTCCCTTTTCCTTTATTGGCTATCTTGATCACATTAAATAATAATGCTCCATTTCTTGTATCAATTATAGACAGTTTCTTTCTCACACACTCTATCTCATAATCACAGATGTTTTATTTTCTAAGGTCAAAAGGGAAGACAAAAAACCAGTTTAATTACTAAACTGCTCTACTGATGTCTGTGTGAAATATAGGTCCTTTCTGCTAAGAATTATGATGTATGTGGCCCTGGTTGTCAGAAGCTGTGGGCAGATAGCCAAGTCCTTGTTTTACTTCCCAACTGAGCATCCGTGGGCCTACAGAACGATGCCAGCTCTGTGATTACTGCTTGTAAGTGCTCCCTCTCCAAGGCAGGCCTGCAGAGCCCGTGCTTGGCCAACTTGCCTTACCCTCGTGTTTGAATCATGATTCTAACATTAAATAGCTCAGTTTCTTCTCTAGCAGCTTTATCCTGACAGTACCAGGTACATAGTAAGCCAAACAAGTCAAACCCAAACATTTTTTAAGTACTCACTATGTATTATGCCATGGTAATTCCTTCATAGGTATTTGTTGAATGAGTAAGTGACACACGTTTACAGAGCCAAATACATGAAACAATGAGAAATCAATTCACAAATATCAGGTAAGCAAATATTTAAAAGGCTGACTATACTAAGGGAGGAGAGGACATGAAGAAAACAGAGCTCTCCTATGCTGTTTCTGGGAAGGTCGATCCGTACAGCCACTTTGGAGAGGAATTTGGCAATGCCATATGAAAGCTGATGGTGGGCACGGGCCATTGGATTCCTAAGTATTGACCTACAGCAGGGTTGGAAACTTTTTCTATCAAGGGACAGATGGGAAATATTTTAGACTTTGTGGGCCATATGGTCTTTGTTGCAACTACACAACTCTGGCCTTGTAGTGCAAAAACAGAGTGGGATTTGACCTGCCTATAGTTTGCTCACACCTGACCTGGAGAAATTCTCCCTTATGTGCATGCATGAGAAAGTTTATGTCCCCTCTTGTTCGTAATGGAAAATATTGGAAGGCTATCAACAGAAAAATTCATAACCTATGGTGTATACAAGGGGTCTCCAAAAAGTTCATGGAAAATTCATATTATGAAAAAACTATGCATGCATTTCAAAATGTTTTTGCACCAAAATGAACTTGTACGGTCTTGTTATAACATGTCTGAACAGGATCTAGTGCGAGGCACTAAGAAGGATAAGACATCAGCTTAAAAAGAGCTCCCATCAGAGCAAAATGAATTCCACTAAAATTGAGGCAAGAACAAACATCAAATTTATGGTGAAGCTTGGGTGGAAGAATGGTGAAATCACTGATGCTTTATGAAAAGTTTATGGGGATAATGCCTCAAAGAAATCACCAGTTTAGAGATGGATAACTCATACTAACAGGGGATATGATCCTGAGATGAAGCCCACAGCCACAGGACATCCACATCAATTTGAAAAGAAAAAATTTATCTCGTTCATGCTCTAATTAAAGAAAAACAACAATTACAGAAGAAACAATAGCTAACACCACAGACATCTCAATTGGTTCAGTTTACACAATTACAACTAAAAATTAAAGTTGAGCAAAGTTTCCACTCAATGGGTGTCAAAATCGTTGTGCCCAAATCAGCTACAGACAAGAGCAGAGCTTCCAATGTAGGTTTTAACAAGTGGGATCAAGATCCTGAGGCATTTCTTTGAAGAATCGTAACAGGAAATGAAACACGACTTTACCCACAAGACCCTGAAGACAAAGCACAATCAAAGCAATGGCTCCCAAGAGGTGGAAGTGGCCCAGTCAAAGCAAAAGGTGACCAATCATGGGCAAAGGTCATGGCAACAGTTTTTTGTGATGCTCAAGGCATTTTGCTTGTTGACTTTCTGAGGGCCAAAGAATGATAACATCTGCTTACTATGAGAGTGTTTTGAGAAAGCCAAAGCTTTAGCATAAGAACACCTGGGAAAGCTTCACCAGATAGTCCTTCTCCACCACGACAATCGTCCTGCTCATTCCTCTCATCAAACAAGGGCAGTTTTGTGAGAGTTCTGATGGGAAGTCATCAGGCATCCACCTTACAGTCCTGATTTAGCTCCTTCTGTCTTTTTATTTCCTAATCTTAAAGAATCTTTAAAGGGTGCTCATTTTTCTTCAGTTAATAATGTAAAAAAGACTGCATTGAAATGGTCGAATTCCTCAGTTCTTTAGGGATGGACTAAATGGCGGGTTATCATTGCTTCCGAAAGTGTCTTGCACTTGATGGAGCTTATGTTGAGAAATAAAAGTTGCATTTTTTATTTTTTACCTTGTAATTCTATTTTTCCACGAACTTTTTAAAGTCCCTTTGTGTACAATGAAATGCTACATTTATCAACATAGATAAATCTCAGAAACACAATGAGTGGAGAAAGCAAATTGCAGAAGGAAACAGTATGCGATGGTCAATTTTATGTGTCAACTTGGCTGGGCCATCTTGTTTGCCCAGATATTTGGTCAAATATTTTGAATGTTTCTGTGAAGGTGTTTTTGGATGAGATTAACATTTACATCAGCGGACTTTGAGTAAAGTAGATGGTCCTACATCATGTGGGTGGGTCTCATCCAATCAGCTGCAGGATTTAATAGAACAAAGACTGAGGTCTCCTGGAAAAAGTGGGATTCTGCCAGCAGATGGCCTTCAGGCTTGACCCGCAGTTTCAGCTCTCCTGGGCCTCCAACCTGCCAACACCTTGAACTTGGACTGCTAGCCTTCGTGGTTGTGTGAGCCAATTCCCTAAAATAATTCCCTCTCTCTGTACACGTTCTATGTGTTCTGTTTCTCTGGAGAACCCCGACTAATACACAGTATAATACAATTTCATATGAAGTTAAAATCATGCAAAATAGTCCTATAAAGGGTTCATATACATATATAGTAAAACTGGAACAATGTTCATGGGAATGATAAGCACCAAATTTAGGGCGGCAGTGACGTCTGGGGAGGGAAATTGAATCAGGGTGGGGCACAAAGGGGGTTTCAATTGTATGTGAAAGTCTTTGACTTCATGTCAAAAAAGTCTAACAGATAACACTAAGCGTCAACAATGCTGAGTATTGGGTACCTTTTTTATGTGTTCAAAGTATTTCATAATTAAGAAAAAAAATGAGGTGGCATAAACAAAATCAAGTAGGAAAAGAAAACTAGCACAGTGGTGGATGCATCCTGGGCCCCTGTGTACACAGAGAGAGGCTGGCTGGGACAGGCCTGGTGGCAAAGGCCGGCCAGAGACGCCCAGAGTAATGACGGGGAGGGCCCTCCTGGGGCAGCCTGGAGAAACCGAGGCGTGGGATTCGCCGTGGACTCGGGTCAGAGGTGGGGCAGGTCACGTGACTCCCCAGCAGGCCCTGTGTGTTTGCCCGAAGGTGTCCCCGACTGTCCTCTGACAAGACTTGTTTCCTGGGCGCTTGCCCATGTCAGAGGAATTTGTGCTCCTCAAAAATACGCTTGGGACTTGTCGAGGCTTAGGCCTAGTTACCAGCGCTCCTTTCCTTTCCAGGTGTGGCTGCGGTGGCAGGTGTTGTCAGTGCTCTGGCACACGCCCTTCTTAGCTGTTATTGTCTTTAACCGTTTTGTGTGCCTCCAGGCCCCTGTGCATTCACTCCCCTCAGCCAGCACGGTGGCTCATGCGGTGCCCCCAGGCACCAGGTCCTGGCCCTTCAGCTCCGCCTGCCAGCTGTGGGGACAGGAGAGCCCACCTCCCACGCCTAGGGGTGGGGCAACTCTGAGGTTCCAGCTGAAGCCTGGGCTTGGCCTAAGATCCTTCCCTTGTTTGTCCCTCCCTCCTTATCCTGCTCCCCTGCCCCCTCATCGGTTTCCCAGGGGCACTTCCATACCATGTCACTTGCAAGAGAACCTTAGATTTGGGCTCTGCTTCTTGGGAATCCAGCTTAAGACAAGTGTTCCCCTTAGCCTGTGCCCCCTCCTGGAAACACTTTGTGGGACCAGAGTGGATCTGGGTGCACAGTCTCTGGAATCTACCCACTCAAGTTAAAAGTCTGTCTCTATCACTCCCTAGCTGCGGACCGTGGAAAAGTTATTTAATTGCTCTGTGCCTCGGTTTCCTCATCTATAAAAAAGTGGTCATACAAGTTAACCGCCTCATAGGGTCCGTTGTGAAGGCTGTGAAGTTAAATGAGTTAAAATGTGCAAAACCCTCAGAACAAATTCTGACATATAGTAAGTGCTCAATAAATGTCAGTTTCCTTAATCTCCACTGGAACTAAGGGACACTTATGGGTAATCAAGGAACAGATATACTTTACCCCTTGAACCCAGGCTGATTTACTGAGGGGAACAAACTGTTCTTTGCTGTGAGATAAACCTCAATTTATCCCGAAGGGACAGAATGGACAATTTAGTGGAACGCTGGCATGGTGGATGTGGCTGACGCACTATTGGAAGAATTACAGAATAATCCTCACCCTTCCTTTACCTGAGACTCTACCCCATGGCCCCAACCCCGAGCCGGCTGAGGAGCAGGGAGATGGGCTGGGGCTCTGTGACCCAGAATGAGACTCTGATAGGCAGGAGATTAGGAAGGGCAGGACACGCTCACCCAATCTTGTATGAACATCAGCAAGAAAGAGGGTAGAGGACTCAACGGATTAGACTTGGATTGGGAAACCAAGATTCAAGTCTGTTTTTCACCAGACACCATATTTCTCATCTCTGAGCCTCAGTTTCTTTATGTGTTAAAGGGAGGCTGTGGGAATCTAGGAGGATATAGCCAAGGAAAACATGCCAGTTTCCTTGGTGTTGAGAACATTGTAATTGCATAGCCAAAATTATCCTTGGAAATCCCTTGGAAGGGCTCCATCGTGGACAGCCACAGTCAGGCCAGCACAGCTCGGGGTTTTCTTCAGCATTTGGATAAATTATGCTTTCTTTAGTTGAACTGCAGATGGATAGTTGGCTTAAACTAGGAGTCATGTTATCTGGAAAGTTCCTAGCTTGAGATGCCAGCATCATGCTCGGCATGGCATAATGCTCTCCTCATGAGAGGCATGTGGGGACCGGCCTGCCTGCAGAGCAAGCGAATGCATGCCTTCATCTCCCACTCAGTACAGGGCATATCCTCCTGGAGGAGCAGAAATGCCAGCACCACTTACCACTTGAGTGGTGTTTCTCTCTCTCCCCTGCGCTTGCTGAAGACACATGCCCCTGTGATGCGGGGTGTTAGGGCAGACAGCGGAGAGCTGAGCTGGGGCACCACCTCCCACGCTGGAGAGGGAGGTCTCTGCAGATTTCCCCACCGTGTGCTTCTAGGCTACCTCAATCAGAAATTTTATTCTAGCGTTTTAGAATGTGAAAGGTTCTTGGAGACTATGAAAGAGGAAGAATCAAGGCAGATTAGTGGCTAGTCCCAGGTCCCAGATTGGGCCCTTTGCTTTGCAGAGCCCAGCAGCAAGGACTCATGGGAAGACCACAGGCTTCGACTTGGAGGGACAGGGCTCAAACCCCTCTTTGTCACTTGGTGACCGTGTCATGCTCTGAAAGTCTCCCTATTTGTAGAATGGGGATAAGGAAACTTTCTCCCCTGATTGCAAGATAATTGCAAGAGATGTACGCATAACAGCACACTCAGTTGTCTGAGCTGAGGCTGCAAAGTCACTGCTCCCCTCTTATAGCGCCCCCAAGGCACTTCCACCTTAGGGGAGCAGGTGTGGAGCCTATGACAGGCATGTCAGCCTGGGGTCACTTGGGAGGGCAGCCTGCGAGGGATACCATGGGGCAGGGGGCAGGGGCAGAAGCTGGGGTCAGCTGAATCTGGGGCTTGTGTTTGCAGATGGCCCAGCAGGGGAGTCTCAGAAGAATCCAGAAAAGTGTTCCCAAGAGAAAGAATCTGGTTTAAACTTTAGCCACATCCAGACCCTGTGATACCAACTTACAGCAATATCAACCAAAGAAGAACTTTCCTGCCCTCCCTTCCTTTCTTCCTGCTTAGATTCCAGGGACAGGGGAGTGGGGGTTGGGAGAACAGCCGGAAAGAGAAAAGAAGCCGACCTCATCCGCTCCCCAGGTGTTGGGCCCTACCTGGGATGGGGAAAAAATGAGGGTTGATGTGTTGGATAATATACTGACTATACATTCTATTTACTGAACTGAGGCTGTGTTTTGTGACTCAAAGTGAGGGTGAAATTTTTAGTTACCAGCAAGTGATCAGAAAAATCCTGGGTCTAATTCATGTTTTCATCCACTACCCAAGTTGAAGGGATCTTGGGCGAGGTCCCTACCAAACCAAAGCTGGGTTTATAACCACACCTCGTGGGGCCAACATCCATCACACGCCCAGCACCGTGCTTGGCACACTGGGCACTCAACAGGGCTGGACCAATGTGTGGGTCTGTGTACTCTTCACCCTGCCTAGATCTCCGAGACTCCAAGTCTGAGAATTTTGACTCCTTAATATTTGAATTTGCATAGCGCCTGGTGCATGGTAGACCAGCATTCACTGCCTGATGAATGAACAGAATAAAACTGAATTCTCTGCCAGCCCCACAGTAGTTACCATGACAAGTGCCACACTGTGAGGCTGCTGGCGAGGAAGGGGGCAGGACCAAGCATGCCACCAGCACTGAGATTCTGTACTTACATGTGACACTAATTGTAGCCTAATTTCCGACACTGACAAAGGCTTTTCCTACTCGTCTTATTCGCCTTTAAATTTCAAAGGGATTGGGGCCACGACGGCAGGTGCAATCATCTCCCTCCTTTTCCAGAGAAGGAGGCTGAAGCAGGGGCCATTAGGGGCTTGGGCAAAGTATTTGGTGAGCTGAGACTGGAACTCAGGACCCCTGACTCTAAACTCAAGCTCTGACCTAATCTCCAAATCAACACAAAATGCAACTGAAAGAGGAAAGGAGGGAGCATTCTTCTGTCACAAATAGAACCAGAAGAGAACAGGAACAGACTTGCTGGCTAATATATGTAAAGTCTCAGGGTAAAGTGAAATTTTACGGTTGATTTATAATCCTCAGGAAATTAGGAGATGTCGTGGAAATTCTGACATGCACAGAGTGACTTCAGCATGGCATGAATTGTGTGTCTGGCCTCCTGGGATCAAAGTGGCTTTGGCAGTGAGGAGATGATTATACGAGTTCAGGACTTGACACAAATAACATTTTGCGGCTGGGTGGCTACGCATGCAAGACAGTACCTGGAGCAGCCAGCAGGTGGCGCCACTTGTCAAGAGAACCCGGTCAGAGGCGGTAGCCTGGGACTCCCCCATCCCAAAGCCGCTCTGGGACAACTCTGATTTGGACTGGAAGCTGCTCTGGGATTGTTGACACCAAGTGGGAAGCTCCTGAGACACCAGGGCCCACCCTTGGGTGCCATTGTGTAAATACTACTAATTCCTTCCTCCTGGGGTACTGCAAAGTTGGCTTGGCAGATGGTGTCAGAAGGGCTGTGCAATGCACATGGTTATTATTATTTTAACTACTACAAATAACAATGCAAATTACTACTACAGTTTACTGGGTGCTTCCCATGGCCAGGCACCATGCTAAGTGCTCTAAGTGAATTATTTGATTTAATTCCCGTAACAACCCTGTGGAGTGAATATTATCCTCATTTTGTATACAGATCACTGAAATTCAGAGAGGGTAAGAGATTTGTCTTGGGTCACAAGGTCAGTCAGTGGCAAAACCAGAGTTTGAACTTTATTCTTTTGGACTTTATAGCTTGCATCATCAGCCACTGTGATATACTAGCTCAGTTTCCTTCCTTCCTTCCTTCTGTTCTTCCTTTGTGCCTGGCGTTGTGTTAGGTATTAGGTTCGGGAATAATCAGGCCATACCTCTGCTCTTAGGGGTTCCCAGTGTACTAACAGGCCCAGAAGTGCAGCAGTGGGTGACTGGAGCCGTGATGGCGGTGTGTCCAAGGAGGAAGAAGGCCCACGTGTATTCAGCATGAGCTGTAGGCAGGCACAGTCCTGGGGGCTGTCCAAGTTGGAAATTCCAGCTGACCATTGGTTTAATTTAATCTGACTTTTTGTGAATTTGGATCAGGTGTGGGTTTTGCACGCGTGCGCGCGCTTTCTCTCGCCTTCTCTCTCTCTCTCAGTAAACCCACCTGTCTAGACAATTTCTCCCTCCACTGTGGTTTGGCAACACCTGGGATGCATTCTGGCAGGTGTTGAGGGTTAACAAAACTGCTGCTTCATCAGTGTCGGGGCATAGGCCACCTGACCATCAGGAATGAAGGAGGTGGCCACGTGTACTGAGCATTCCCGGTCCCAGGCAGCCAGCCGAGCTGCCAAGGATCAGGGCAGTGGGCTTGTTGGAGGCTGTCTCTTCTCTTTAGGCTCCATCCACTGCTCGGAGATGATAAGGAGTAGTGACAGCCTCCTCTATGGCTGGAGGCTTGGGAGATTGGAGAAGTCAACCCTCTGATTTTACAGATGAGGAGCCTCAGAGGGCAGGAACTTTGCCTCAGGGCACACAGCCAGTTAGCAGGCAGAGTGAAGACAGGGAGTCAGCAGTGCCAATCTCTTCATGTCCACAGAGAGGGTCTGTCTCACCTGCCTGCCAGAGTCACGGAAGGCACCTGGCCTATTCCCTGTGTGTCTGCAGGGAGATGTCAGTGAGATCCAATCCCTCCATTTAACAGTTGAGGAAACTGAGGTTCAGAGAGGTGGAGTAAATTGTCCAAGGCCACACAGTAACTTAGTGACATTTACTGTGTTTCTGCTATATGAACAGTACTCTCCTGGGCTTTCTGTCCTCTCCTGGCTTTCCTTTCCGAACCCCAATAGCCCAAGTAGTTTGATGGGATGTGGGATCTAATTTCAAGTGAAAAGAAAAGTGAGGATGAAGTAGGTTAGGTGCAGAAATATTGCAATTTCTAGAACCTTTTTAAATGGCATTTGAGAAAGCAGGACAAAATGTTGGAAATCAGGACTATAATGTGAAAAAAAACAATAGGTACTGTTATGGGTTGAATTGAGTACCCCCCAAAAGATAAGTTGAAGTCCTAACCCCCAGTACCTGTGAATGTGACCTTTGGAAATAAGGTCTTTTTGCAGATGTAATCAAGTTAAGATGAAGTCATTAGGGTTTGTTGGCCTTAATCTAATGCGACTGGTGTCCTTATGAGAAGAGGGAAATTTGGATACAGACACACAGGGGGAGTGAAAGCAGAGATGAGGCTGATGCATCTACGAGTCCAGGAATGCCCAGCACCGCCAGCCATTGCCAGCAGCCAGGAGAGAGGCCTGGGACAGGTCCTCCCTCACAGCCCTCAGAAGGAACCAACTCTGTTGTCACCTCGATTTCCAGCTTCTAGTCTCCAGGACTGTGAGCGAATAAATTTCTATTGTTTTCAGCCATCCAATTTGTGGCTCTTTGTTATGGCAACCCCAGGAAACCAACATAGTTACCTCTTATTAACTGATTACTTTGCTGAGCACCTCCATTTGTTGATTTGACTAATACTTATCGTGCACCCATGTGCCAGGCACTGTCCTGGGTGATAGAGAAACAGCAGGAAGCAAGAGAAGATAAATTTCTTCCTTCCTGAAGCGTACTTTCTCCAACTCCTGGTCTCGAGCCATCTTCCCGCCTCTGCCTCCCAAAGTGCTGGGATTACAGGTGTGAGCCACCATGCTGTCTAGTTCACGTGCATTATCTCCCAGCTTCCCCACAACAATCCTATACAATATGGATTAATGCCCTCAGTTTATAGATAGGGAAACTGACCCTTTGGGGGTTAGTAATGGGGCCAGGGCCTCTCTTCTGGTAAGGCTGATGTGGGCCCCGCTTGCTCCGTTTGGCCTCAGTTTACTGCTTAGATGCATGACTGCCAAGGCAGACTCTGGTGAGACGGGCAGGGGTGTGGGTCCCCCGGATGCACCCAGCTCAGCGTTTTTGAGGCACAGATGGGCCCTGCCTCCTAAAGTCCCAGCACAGACCAAGAAATTACACCCCCGCCCCTGGCCTCACGGGTCCTGCATAGGCATATACGAAGCGAGAGGTTCCCAACACGTCAGCTCTGTCTCCACGGTCCTCCCACGTGGGTGAGGAGGCTGAGGACACCTGGCTTGGTGTGAGGAAGCAAAACCATGGCCCTGAAAGTCGGCAGCTGACAGCGAGGCCACAGGATTCTCACCTGCGCGTGCGCGTTTACAGAGCTCCGTGATCATGGTGGAAGGAGACAGAGACAGGGGCACACTGTGATCGTATCTGAACAGAGAGGCAAGGACACTCTGCAACCACAAAACCCTACATCCCCTCTTCCAGCTAACAGATTAAGGAGGGACTCCTACTTCTTTACTAACGACAGCTTTATGCCTGCTCCACGCCTTCTACCTCCTGGAAAAAGATTAGTAAGATCCTCAGTCATCAAATTGCCCCCACTTCCTGACAGCGTCACATGCAGAACAGGTCCTCGCTTCCTTAAACTCCCCCCCCCCCCCAAACCACCCAGCACAAGCCCAAACCCCATCACAAGCCCCTCCTAACTCTCCCTACCTGGGAGTTCCAGGTTCTCCTAGTATTTCTTTTTCTGCTCCAGGCTAATAATCCTGACTTTGTCCCCCTAGGAGTATGTTCTCAGTGGCCTTTGGCTGGTGGAATTGAACAGACAGATAGATAGATACCTGCCTCACCCCAGACCCAGGACCCACGGGTGTCGGCATCTGGGGTCCCTACTACGACGTGTGGCCTCTCGCCCCTGCCGCAAACTCTTAGCTCTTCAAGAAGTCCATGAAGTTAGGTGGCAGGTGATCGCCCTGGGGGGCAGGGGTCCCAGCCCAGCAGTCTGTGGAAACCCCTGACGTGGGTCACTGTAGGCAGAGGCCTCTGCCATCCGCGCAGGTGCCACCTGCCGAGGTGGAGTGACTTGGGGGAGCTGGAGCCACACACTGCGGGGAGTCCCTAAACTCCACTCAGATAAAGACGTTCTGCCTTGAGCGCGGACTGCTCAGCACATTTTTGTGAGCCTTAAAATCACTGAAAAAGAAAACTAGAAACCCCAAGGAGGGCTGCACCATTCCCCGGCAGCAAAGCTATTAAACTTTCAAGCCTCAGTTCTGAGCTGACGAGCTGGAAGCCGCCCAGCTTCACGCGTCCCAGTTAAAGCCGTTAGTTCCAGTCTGAGCTGTGCTTGCGTAAGGATCAATCGCCCTTCCTGACAGTTTCTTCCAAATTAAAAGAGACAGAGAAGGGAGAAAAAGGAGGCACATTTCCAAGTTTAAGCTCCTCACGGAGCAGGGCCTGTGCCGACTACAGCTCTGTCTTACCTAACAGGAGGTGCTCAAAGTCTATCAAGACCCATTTACCCATTAGGGTTTTGTGGCAGGAATCACTCTGGTCTTACAAATGAGGTTTATTAGTAACGTTTTAGGGGTAGAAACAACACGGAACTGATCCTGGCTGGAACACTAACTCAATGAGGAACTTAATCTCTGCGTGCCTCAGTTTCTTATCTGTAAAATGGGTGACCTCCTGAGATTGCCCCCCCCCCCCCCAGCTCCTTGTCTCACTTACTCCTCACAATGAGGGATGTGGTGAATTTAAAGCTGCGGGTGGTGCCTGGGCGTGCTCTGGCAGCAGGGCTGGGGGAGGGAGAGGGCAGGTGGCAGCTGGGCCCGGCAGGTGTGGGCAGTTAAATTCAGGCAGGGCACTTTGTCTTCTGTATAATTTTGCCCAGAGCCTGCTAAACGGGGGGCCTTTCTAACTTCGCTAGTTCTGTCTCCACACTGTAGTGTTTCCCCTAAGTCTTAGGGCCTAAGATGTATTCAGATGGCTATTCATTGGCCCCCGAGATAAATACGTGAGCAAAAACTACGAGTTGTTCTCCACAGGTGGGTCGGTTTGGTGGTGGATTTTCGCCCTCCCCGTGCGCTGCTTTCACTCCCCGCTGGGACGGCTGGAATAACTCGTTCCCGCTGGATAATGCATTTGTGACAGCGGCTCTGCTAGCTCGTTTACAACCAGATAAATGTGTCATTCTGTGCCTTTCCCCAGTCAGACGACGATAAACTAGGTTTTATTCCCCTAAATTGAGTCCTCAACTTCGGTGGATCAGCATGAACCCTCTGGGAGAACGCTGGGGACCTTGTATAGCATTCTGCTTGGGACAGTAACTCCCCGGAAAGAGCCACCACATTCACGTTGGCCCTTGTGCCAGCTGATAGCTTTTAAAGTTAGTTTTAATTTAGCTCTTCTGGAGAGCGTAGCCCATGAGAAGTTCTTTCCTATTGCTCTTACAGGTGGATGTTGAATTTTTGTTGGGTTTTGAGAGGAGCTGTTGAGATGTCTTCTCCTCTCCCACCAGGACGTGTCAGGAGAAGGGTTCTCCTGCTTCTGTGAGGCTCTGAGGGCTTCCCCCGCCCCAGTAATAAGCCACTGGCAGGAGTTTTATTTATCATTGCATATTCTACTTAAGGTAACACCTCCTAACAGTGCAGAAGAGTACAGAGCCCAGAGCCAGCCTGCTCCTGCCCCACCCCCAGCCCCCAGCCCCCAGCCCCTCACCGGGAGCACCCACGCCCCACCCCTTATGGATGCTCCCCGAGAGGGTCTGCCCTCCACTTTTGAAAAACACAAATAGCGGCGGAGGTAGACATGGTTGTGCAGCCTGCCTTTTGCTCTGCAGGACAGCTTGGCACTGGTTCCATGTCGAACTCGAACGCTCTGCCTTGTCCTCCCCCCACGTGCGGGGGACTCCGCTGCGCTGCTACTGCGCCGCGCAGGCGTCAAAGCGGCTTCCCGCTTTCGGTTCTGGTCTGGGATTTTAAAGAAGTCCTCCTGCCTCTCACTTCAGGGTTCTGATTTGAAACCTTGAGCCTGTCTGGTTCTGTGTTCAGCTCTCACTGCCCAGCCACTTGTGGCGCACGCAGTGAGTGCGGTGGCGCACGTCCCGCACCAGGCCTGCGGGTGGAGGCGGGAGGGGCTGAGGCCGGCAGGGCTGGCGCCGTGGGGAAGCCCGCCCCGCGCACACACCGCCCTGCAGACGCCGTGCCGACTCCGCCTTTGTCCACGCTGGGCCTGATCCCAGGGGCTGCCTTCTGGCATGTTCTTTGAGACCCACGTTCAGTGTCCCCCTCTGAGGGCCCCCTCACTGAGAACGCATCAATGCCCTGCTCTTTCTGGAAACTCCCGCAGCATGTGTAGTTGAACAACCTGTGTGTGCAGACACAGCTGCTTGTGTTACTGCTCACTGAATGTGTGTTTCTTCAGGTTTATTCAATTCCACACACTTTAATTGGGCATTGATTATGCGCCAGGCAATTTACACACATCATTTCATTTAACACCCCTGGACCAACACTACGAGGTAGGTCTTCTATCTTCCCTTTCATTATGAAAAGTTCACACATATATAAAAAGAAGGTCTGGTATAATGGACCCCTGGCACCCGTCACCCAGCTTCCATGATGTAAGCACATGGTCTAGTTTGTGTCACTTACATACCCATATATTTGCTCGTTATTCTGAACAAATCCCGGATACCATGTTATTTCTTCTTCAAATATTTCAGCATGCATTGTCAAAGTACAAGAATGCTTTAAAGAAACACATAACTTCACAACCATGGTCACATCTAAAAATTAGTACTCCTTCCTTAATCATCACATATCCAGTGTTCATCTTTGCTCAATGTTTAGTCTATTTTTAAATTGTTTGAATAGTGATTCAGATAAAGTCCGTTTCAATGAGCTGAAATGTTAATTTAGTCTCTTAATTTATAGGTTTCTCCCTCCATCTCTATTCTTTCCCTTGTAATTTTTATTTGTTGAAAAAATTGGGTCTTTTGTCCTATAGTTTCCCAAAGGTTGGATTTTGCTGGTTCCATCTCTGTGGTGTCAATTAACATGTTCCTCTGACCTTTGTATTTTCTGTAAATTAGTGGTTTTATCTTGAGGCTTAATTATATTCAGGTACTTTTTTTTTTTTTGCAAGACTACTTCATATGTGGTGGTGTACACTCCACCAGGAGGTACGTAATGTCCAGTGGTTTCTTTTTGTGATGTTAGTAGCTATTTGATGATTGTTATTGCTTAGAGCCGGGATTTTATTTTGGTTGCAATGTGGTGATATCCTAATTCTATTTAATAATTAATACTTTTTATAGATATAAGTAAAATTTATAATTCTGTTATCCTTTTTTGTTTGTTAGCTGGAATACTTCTATAAAAAGATACTTCCTTGCTTCAATTATTTCTTTCTCACCTAATGTACTTATAGGTCTTATAAAAAAGGCAGGAAAAAAATGCTTGTTTCCTTCTCATTATTTACCAGTTTTCAAAACAATGAGTTGGGTTCCTTAGCAGATTGCAAAGGTGATTAATTAGTGGATTTTTTTTGTATTATATTGAACTCATGGATTTAAACATATTTGATGTGTTTCAACCCATTGCAGTAAATATTCTTTTTTTAAATAACAGATCATGCTTTTATTTTACAACTGACTTGTCATTGTAATATTTGAAAACCGTGAATGACATCTCTATTTTCCAAGAGATGAAGATAACAGATCTATGGATCCACTGGGGAGTCACTTGCAAGTTTTTCTTTAAACTTTTTTCACCTTTAAATGTTTACATTTTTTACTATTAAGGCAAATAGGCAGTTGAAACTCAATCATTATTTCATGGTCAATTGCTCCACATAGTCACGACGTTAAAAGCTCTAAATGTGTGACTTACATCCAGCAGTTGGGAAGGTATTTTCAGCTTGGGAAGATGTGCCTTGCCGCTGGGCTTCACTCCAGTTACGCTGTTGCCGTGGGACCGGCTGCTGTCGTGCTCAGAGGACAGCTTGGGTTCCGTGGACTCCCCGTCCCCTATGTTCCATGGGCCGAACATAGGCAGTGGGTTTCTGTAACACCAAGCTGGACTTTGACATCAACAAAGGTGGGACTGACTGATTTGAGTGCTGCCCAACTTGAAAAGGCACACGGAAAGGAGTTTGCATCAGAGTCCCCAGGTGATTTGGAACGCTGATGTTCATTCTATGGTGATCATGCCCATGAGACCTGGAATGACTGGAGCTTAATGAAGACATAGCCTGGGATTTCCAGGGCTGGAAGAGCATGAGTCGGGGTGTTCCGATCGATCCATGCTGGCCTTTCTTCCAGCTGCTGCTCCCACTACCGCTATATGAGTTATGGTCATGTCTCTGGCCACCACTGTTAGTGCCACTACTGCCACCTGCACTGATCTGCTGGCTGCTGTGTCCCCTCTGTGAGCCTGAGGACTGTTTCTGAGACTGAGAAGTGCTGGGTGCAGGTCCTACTGGAGTCCATTTGCTACTCTGATGAGAGCCTCCAGGTCTCTGTTCAAAGAAATTTGGGTTAGATTTTTCATCTGCTGTTGGTGGTACCGTGGGCTTGGGAATTGCAACAAGCTTTGGTATAGATCTATGTCTTATGAAATCCTTCATTTCGTCGTAGTTTCCAAGCATACTCTGAATACCACTTGACATCACTCATCTTCTCTGCTGGTAACTTTGGATGGTTCAACAAAGAGAGGACGGACCCCTGGCACCCGTCACCCAGCTTCCATGATGTAAGCACATGGTCTATTTTGTGTCACTTACATCCCCATATATTTCCTCATTATTCTGAACAAATCCCAGATACCATGTTATTTCTTCTCCAAATGTTTCAGCATGCATTGTCAAAGTACAAGAAGGCGCCTCTGCCCTGCTGAATCTCCTGATTCCACCTTTCCCATCCTTTCATATGCAGCATGTCCTGGTCTTCACGGTGCACGTTGCTTATCTCCATATCTTTTTGTCCTAAACAGTTTCCTTTGTGTCCATCTTGTGTTCGTTTGACCTCATCTTTGCTGTTGCTCTAGATTTCACAGGGTGACGTGTGCAGGGTCCCGAGCATAGGAGCTTCCGTCCTCATGGAGTTGGGGTGCGCCCCCCTCCTGGGAACCCCAGTAATGTTCTTATTGATTCTTAGCCATCTTTAGTTAGGGGGAGCTTATTCAAATTGGTTTTAAGTCTTTTGACATGACTCTAGTCGTTCTTCACATAATAGCTTTCTTGCTTTCTGGTGTGACAAGATGTTTTACACTCATTTTGTATATTTCCTGTTCTCAGACCTGGTTTCAGCCATCCCTCCCAGAAGCCCCTATTCTTTTAGTGAAAGATGACTGTTAGAGATCAAAATGTGAGGCTGAAAATGCTCATTGCCACTGGGTTGGCCGTTGCTTTTAGATCACATACATCATGAGTTTATATACCAGTAATTCCAATTTAAATTCAACAAAAGAATTGTCACTAAACTTCATCAGTCTTACAACTGTATTTACTTTTACCCGCCCTGTAGTCTCCAATCCCCAGGGCCTATTAGGGACGGGGCCACAGAGCTCTGTCCTACCCCAGTCTGTGGAAAAATTGTCTTCCATGAAGCTGGTCCCTGGTGCCAAAAAGGTTGGGGACCTCAGAGTCTCACACTAAAAGTCTCAGTTCTCAATAACACAAATATAATTACTCTTTTACTGTATTCCACAGTATACATGCACACATGCATATACACCAACGTCAGAATAATAATGCCAATGCCACTACCAACAATATGATTACCGAAAACTGAAGTTGTATTTTTTTTTTTTTTTGCAATTCTCTTTTGCCTTTCCACTAGGAGTGTACAGTCAAATCAGTGTGGTTTAAAAAGTCACTTGGAATAGTTCTCTGTGTCACTGTGCCATCAACTTGATACATAGTTGGATTAATTTGTTTCCTTTTATTTTTGATTTTTAGGATTTGCTTTTTAATATTTAATTTTGTTACATAATTCTGCAAAATATTTTCTTGGTCCAAAGTCATCTCCACATAACAAGATAAATTAAAAAAACTCTAGTGCCGTTCCTTTCCCCCCTACTCTATTCCCTCCCTCCTCCTAGAAGTGATCCTATAAAAACATTGATGGTTTGTCTTTTCCATTTTTTTCAATGTATATGTATATGTTTATGTCCTTCTCCTTTCTTGGACAAATGGTAGAATGAAATACACATTCTCTCCACCTTGCCTTTTAACTCAGTAACGTACCCTGGAGATCATCAGTCCATGATAGTTACAGAGCTCTTCCTCTTTCTTTTTGCAGATACATCATAGTTTATTTAACTAGTCCTCTCCTGATGGGTATTTGGATTGTTTCCAGTCTTTGGTCTTACAGATAGGATTGAAGTGAACAGCCCTGTACATCTTGTTCATATTTTTACTGGTATCTCACTAGCAGAGACTCCTAGAAGTAGGAGGGGCAGATTACATAAATGCCTATATGATTTCTCTAGATATTGCCAGATTCTTCTCTATAGATGTTGTAACATTTTCTATCCCTATTAGCACTGTATGAACTTGCCTGTTTCCCTAGAGCATCACCAATGGAATAGATCACCACACTTTGAGTTTTACCAATCGGATAGGTAAAAATGGTATCTCAGGTAGGTTTTATTATTTCTCTTATTATGGGTGAAGTTGAGCCATTTTCATCTGTTTTTTGTGTCAGTGGTCTAGTCATATCTCTAGCCTATTTAAAAATAAAACAGCACTGTTGGCTTTTATTTTCTTTTATTTCAAATTTTAAATGCTGTTTGTAGAATAGGGATATTGTATTCTGAGTTGCAAATGTTTTCCTAGTTTGTCCTTTATCTTTCAGTTTTGCTTCCAGTGTTATTTTTGCAATGTAAATTTAAACAATTTTTAGTAATCTGATTTATCAATATTTTCCTTTGTTGCTTTTGAATTTTGAATCATAACAAGGAAAAATTTCCCCATACCTAGGTTATGAAGGAATTCACCCATGTTTTCCACTTGTATGGTTTCCTTTTCACATTTAAATCTAGGATTAAATCTAGGGTGCATCAAGGGATGGATCCAATTTTATTATCTTCCTTATGACTATCTAGTTGTTTGAATATCACTTATTAAAAAGCCCATCCTTCCCTCCACTGGTTTCAAATGTTGCCTTTATTAATACTAAATTTCCAGATGCAGTAGAGCCTACTATTGGATTTTCTATTCTTTTCCATGGTTGTCCAATCTTTTTTATGCCAGTACTAAATTGTTTTAATTATAGAGTCTTTATAATATGTTTTAATGTCTGGTGGGGCTGCCACTTCCCTCCCTACCCCCCTCCCCTCGCTCTTCTTTCTCAGTTTTTCTTTTCTGGCTATTCTTGCCTTTTTTGTTATTATAAATGAAATGTTTTGGGGGGAGAGGGTGGTGTGGTGGTGGTGGTGGGATATGAATGAAATTTATAATCAACTCATCTAGCTCTAGAAAAAAAGATGGGATTGCATTAAATTTATAAATTAACTCAGGGAGAAGTGACATCTTTATGCTATTGAATCTTTCTATTCGAGTACATAGTATTTCTTCCCATTTGTTCAAGATTATTTTTGTGTCTTTTGGGAGGATTTTATTATCATCTAATATAGATTTTGGGCACTTCTGAAGTTTATTCAGAGGTATTTCATTTTATTTTATGCTATCATAAATAAGATTTTCTCTTCTGTTACATCTTTTTGTGTGTGTGTCTATAAACAACATTTTTTATTTGTTTGTTTGTTGAGATGGGGTCCCACTATGCTGCCCAGGCTGGACTAGAACTCCTGGGCTCAAGCGATCCTCCCACCTTGGCTTCCTGAGTAGGTGGAACTATAGGCATGAGTCATTGTGCCCAGAAACTTTGATTTTTTATGTTTCTTTTATAACCCGCTACTTTGCTAAATTATTTTATTGTTTGTTGTGTAGCTTTTACATTGATCCTTCTGGGCTTTTCAGAGAGACCAAAATTTTCCTTCTTCCTTTCCAATTCTTATAACTATTGTTTTCTCTTGTCTAATCACATTGACTACCACCTGTGACCAATGTGACATAGTGGTAGCACCCTCTTTTCCTTCCTAGTT
Organism: Eulemur rufifrons; assembly: GCF_041146395.1. Classification (NCBI taxonomy): domain Eukaryota; kingdom Metazoa; phylum Chordata; class Mammalia; order Primates; family Lemuridae; genus Eulemur; species Eulemur rufifrons. Next base: position 122,219,796 of record NC_090989.1, read on the forward strand.
CTGTGGAAGGCCTCTGGTGATTCCTCCTGAGAGACAGCATGTCAGGGAACCAAGCATCCTTGCTGTTCAGGTGAGAAGCTGAGATGTAGAGAGATCAACGAAGAACTTGGCTCAAGGTCATACGGTTAGTAAGTGGCGGGCCTGAGTTTGACCCCAGGGTTGTCTGGCTTCCAAATCCCCAGTCTCTGCACCACACCTCCCTGTTTTTCATCACATGGACCCTCCTGCCCCCATCTCCCACTCCTCAGCGTGGACCTCACTTTTTAAGAGATCTTAAGAGATTTAAGAGTGGCTGAGTGTGGTATTTGGGAAGGGCATGAAAAGAGGCCCCAAGTGACAGGCACCATTCCCCCGCCACCTTTTAGCAGTTCTCCTTCCCAGACTCACTCTACTTGCAACACAAGAGCCCCCAGGAAATCAGACACCATTCTTAGACAGTAGCTCAGCGATCACGTATTAATGCCCAGGCCCGAGGGAGCAGCCTCATGCCTCCTTCCTCTCCCCTCCCTCGCCTCCTATCAAAGTATTTCTTCCAGTCGTACACATCACTCTTTCTAAGAGGAATGACTCTCCTGAATATAGTTTTCTCTGTGTAGTTACATGTCTAGCCACACTCTGGTGCCCCTTATAGCGTGGCCGACAGAGTAACCGCCCCACTGGCCTGCTCTGACCAAACAAATTGCCTTTATTAAGAAAAAGACTGAGAGGTTTTGTCTTGGGGAAATGCATCCAGGTTTTTGCAGATGCTAAAATAGCTCATGGTTCTGCCCCATGGCCTGCTTTCAGAGACACCAGGTTGTGAACCACCAATAACAATCCTGTTGTCTTTCTTTTTACTCAGTGGGGAAGGATTAATTCTTGTTTCTTTTTTTTTTTTTTTTTTATAAAAAAAACCTTCTAGGACCACAGGTTCTTTGGGAGAGAAATTTGGCCACATGTGGATTTGCCTGAGTTTCTAGTTTCTACAGAGTATGAGCTTTCTCTCTGCAAGGGACAGAACAGGAGGCCGGGAGCAGCGGGAAGAGTAATCAAATCAGGCCCATTGTAAACGCTAATCCTTGCCTTTCAGTAATTTTGATTTCCCCTTTCCTCCAGCTGACCGCCTTATCCTTCAGAGGTGTAAGCTGCTGTTCCCCCCGCCCCTGCCCCGTGGAAGCCTAGACTAACATCCTGGCTCCTTAACGCAGAGCCCCCACGTTGCCCTTCCTTTCCCAGGCAGATTCCCTGCTGCCCCTCCCCCCACCCCCAACACCTTAGTTGCCCGTTTTGTTTTGACACCAGGTCTCTGGGCTGTTCCTATGCCACTGTCCTTCCATCTGCAGCTCTGAGGCACAGGCTGCCTCATGCCACGCTTGCGTTTGGCCTACTTGAGGATGAAAGGGCCTGATGTTGCCACCAGAACTTATCATCAGCATCATTCACTTGGCAAGAAAAGTCAGGAGCACAGAGCGAGGCCGGAGACGGGAGCCACCACCTTCTGCCGGGGAATTGGGCAGGTGCTCGGGTCCTCCTCAGCCTCTGCGGCTGCCACCTGGGGGTTTTTCTGTCTGTTTTCACTTCTTAGCAGGAGAAGGGGGCGGAGTGATTCTAACACAGCTGAGAAGCAGAGCGAGAGAGGTGTGACTTGAAAAGGAAAGTCATATACATGAACCCTAACTAGGACCAGCAAACATAATCTGTGGGTCCCAGTGCAGAATGAAAATGTGGGGCCCCTTGTTCAAAAAGCAGGAAACAAAGCACAATTTAAGTTACTAAAATACGAAGCTTTTTCGTTTCTTCTGTTGTCTTTCTCTCAACCTGTCACAGCAATTTTTATTTACTATTTAATCTTGCACTCCCTGGGGCATGGGGACGCTCATGTAGACCCTTACAGGCACCCGGGGGCCTTGCTGCATGATTCAGGGCATGTGTGCAGCCCCCCAACTGCTGGAATTACGTGTCATGTCCTGGTGCTGGGCAGAGTGGTGGTGACCCCCAAGAATATTACAATCTCAATGCTACCTGTAGGTACCTGGCTCAGGGGTTGGCAAGAGGCTTGTCCTCTCCCCCTACTTGCTGCCACCCAGGTGGGGTGAGGAAGGAAGGTCAGGAGGGGTCTGGGGCTCTTGGGGGCAGGGGAGTGGGCCACCAAGGACCCATCCCAGGGCGACAGAGGGAGATAGGACCATGAAGAGGCCCTGGCCCATGCTCCATTGTCCCCCATTGGACTTCACTTATAAAGCACAAATTCAAAGAGAAAACTATTAAGGGTTTCAGTGGCAACTGCAGAGCATTAAACCCCAATGGGGGCCCTACGGGACTGCATTGGTGGTCACCCATAAAGCCGACCCTGGCCCTAAGGGTGCTGCCGTCAAGACTCCCCGACTTAAGCAGTCATAAGGATGCAGAGGATTCCCTCCCCCGCCCTGCCCAGGCCTGCTTTCTTGATTCTGTTGTGGTGTGAATGCTCCTGGCCCCCAAGTTTTGTGATGCTTTCCATGTCATGGCTTTCTGCACAGTGACAGCAACTTCTCTCCCCTTTGCCTCTCTTCCTTGTTTTGCTGAAAGCCTGTCTTTGTCTCCTCTCGGTGGGGGCAGGGGAGGCTATGGGGAGATTCCAGGGCACAAGGGCCCCCACTCCCCAGAATGGCCCCAGGAGCTGTCTGAGTTGGGGGAGGCAGAGTCTGTCTACTTCCCAACCCTTTATTTTTCCCTCTGAGAGCAGATTTCTTTCTCAAGCATTTATAGAAGTGGTCACTTGCTCCGAATTTCCCCACTGCTTGCTCCAGCTTAATCCAAGAAAGTGCCACCAAAATGGACATCCCCCAACCTGCTCTTGGGCAGTGGAGGTCTCTCTTGGATTCTCTGTTTGGGGGCCAGGCTAAGGAGGAGTTGAGTTTCTCTGTGGGTGCCCAGCCACCCTGGGGCCCATCAGGGCTCAGTTATTGCCAACTTGAGGCCTCAGGTGCCATGTGGGCCGTGAGGAGGCCCAGAGGATCTGGGGGCTGACAGTAGAGGTGCCGTGGAGCTGGGCTGGCAGAGCGAGGAGGAGTCCTGCTGGCTGGAGAAGCGGGGAGGTGAAGGGAGTGTGTGAAGAAACTGGAACCAAGAACACGAAGCCCTAGGCCAAGACATGGGAGTGAGGGCAGAGCAAGAGAGCTTTGGGTGTCTGCATGGCTGCCTCCGATCCCCCAGTGAGGAGACGGCAGCTCTAGGTGAAATGACCGGAGTGTGTGTGTGTGTGTGTGTGTGTGTGTGTGTAGGTTCCTCTAGCCTTGAAGGGGGTGGGCCCCGGTGGGGGTGGGCCCGCCTGGAAAAATCATGTGTATTTCTCAAATATGTAGAGTTTCTTTTTGTTCTTTTTTGATGGAATAGAGCTTATGGCTGAAAGGGTAGACCGCAATACAGAAATAAGAACTTCATTTTATAGATTGGTCTAATTGTGTCTTCAAATCCATGTTTAAAATAAAAAGAATTAAAAGAGAGCTCTATTCATACCTAGGACCTCATTGATAGTCACTTGAGAGGAAAGTGACTCCATCTGGGATTCTTACCACCAGTGACAGAGGTTGAATGTGTTGGTGTTGTGGTTGTACTGCTCTTGCAGTATTTCATAGCTTTCTAGTCTGTAATCTACCTGTAGACAGGAACCATGTATTTTATTTATCTATGGATTTGCTGGAATATCCAGGCATTTATTATACCCATTTTATAGGTGAGGAAACTGAGGCCCAGAGAAGTCGAGTAAGTTGCAAAAGTTCTTGTAGCTAGATGGAGCCAGAGCAAGCCAGTATCTATTGAGTATGGACTAAGTTTTGTGGCCGTATTTTTTAACCTAGAAATTGGGATGCCTGATTTCTCCTGACAAGTCTGTGTGGCATCTGTGAGTATAAGCAATTTCCAGCAGATGCCGATATATTAAAATATCTAGGGACATTCTGGTGGTTGATATGGTACAAATATTTGGAATCAGGACAGTTGTGGAGCATCCTGGAGGAAGGGCTGCCTCTTAGATTTGACAGGCTGTAAGGCCCCGGGCTGTTCTAAGATGGCTCTCCCTCACAGCCCAGACGATGCAAGCGGAACAGCAGCGCCAGGGGGAGGACAGTGTTGTGCATCGTGCACCCTGTGCTGCCAGCCGGGCACCGACAACAGTGACGGAGGAGCATCGTGGGATGATGGGAGGCAGGAGGGGCAGATGGGCAGTCCCTGTGTGAATCTGCTCGGCATCACCCAGCTACATGCAAACAAAGGTTTGTGACCTCCTCTCGGGAGCTGCATGCTGGACCCCAGGGGGCAAAGGGTGTGAGTGGGCAGTTCTGGCTGCGTGAGGCACTGATTTAGCTCACAGGGATCCCAAGGCCAGCAACTGGGGGGGAAGGGAAGGAGAGAAGCGAGCCATCCACAGAGAGAACGGCTGAGATGTGCAATGCTGGCTGAGTCCTAGCCTTAGAACCACAGGCCGCAGGCCACACATGATGGATGAGCTCGGAGCTCTGCAGATGTCACCCTGGAAGGCAGGAAAAGCAAGGCCAACCAAGCAAGAGAGAAAGATGAAACCTCTGCATCCCGCCCTGGCCAATAAGATAACCACTAGCTACCTGTGGCTACTTAAATTAATGAAAATTAAATAAAATAAAAAATTCAATTCCTTGGTCTCATTAGGCACATTTTGTGCCAGATTGGACAGTGCAGATGTAAGACATTTCCATCACTGCAGGAAAGTTCTATTTGAATGTAAATTATCTCACTGTTTTTTCTATATTGATTACATGTTGAAATAACAGTTTGGATATGTAGAGTTAATAAGCTATGATAGTAACATTAACTTCACCTGTTTCTTTTTACTTACTGCAGCTAATAGCAACTTGTCAGTTACCTACGTGGCTCATATTTCTGTTGAACAGCACTGTTATAGATGGTATAGGAACATACTTCCATTTATTCATTCTTTTAATACCACATTCATTTGATGGCATTCGATTAGATAATGGCTGTAAAACCCCTTTCTCAACAGTAAAGGTTACAGAGGCAGCCCAGGGTCATGGAACAAGTGCACCTTCGGAGCCAGAAAAATTCAGGTTCAAATCTCAACTTCATGATCCCCCTACTAGCTTTGAGATCTTGGGCAAATTACATGCCTCAGTTTTCTCATCTGAAAAATGCAACCAATGGACGATCCACCACTTAGCATTGCTTCGAATGTTACAGGAGAGAGTCCACGTATGGAGGCTGTTGTGGGCCCCTAGTAAACCTCAATAAAAGCTAGTGGTGTTGTCACCATCAGTGTTTTAGTATGAAAGTATAGGGGTCAATTTGGTCAGTTTCTCTGGCCTCAGACCACTCACTACCCTACCCCCTGCCTTCAGCATCCCCTCCCAGCAGCCCCGCAAAGCCCCTGGGCACGACGTGGGCACTCACCTGCTGGCAGCTGCTGGCCCAGGAGGCCCGGAGCGCGCCCCAGCCTCCCGAGCGCGTGGCCTTGCTCTCCAGGTGCATCCGCAGCTGCGTCTCCAGCTCCTGACTGACTTGCTCGAGGGCATGCACTTTGGCCATATATTCCACCAGGCAGCCCCCAAGGTCCTCAACAGCAGCGTGGTCCCTCTCCAGACCTGGAGTGGGCATGGTGGCCAGGCCTGAGCTCCGCAGGCCCTGTAGGAAGACACTGCTGATGCCCAGGGCCCGGCGGGTCACACGGGCACCCAGGCCACCTATGCACCCACTGGGCGCCGTCCCTACATAGACCCCGGGTGCTCGGACGAGGCCACTCATGGCATTGGTCCTGGAGGCTGGGGGGCTATCCAGGGAGGATGATGACCGTGGCCCCCTGAGGGACGGCCTGCGCCTCTGGAGGGGCATGCTGGAGCTGGTGCTGATGGGCAAGTCCACTGCCACCCGCCTCTCACTCATCTCCCCTCTGCCTCTGTGGTGCCCAGTGGGCTTACAGATTCCTGTGGCTTTTGGTTTACAGTCCCAGCATCCCTGTGGCCTGGTCACGGGCCTCTCTGGAAGCTCCCCTATCCCTGGGGCTGCTTTGTCTGCTGTCTTCCATGAGTTTCCATCATTCACTGAGCTGAAAGAGAAACAGGCCCTGCCCAGGGCTGTGTGCAGAGAGGCACTCATGCATTCTTTGAAGCAGGGTCATGTGCCCAACCTCCCAGATTTTTCTGTTGGTGGTGGGGGAGGCTGGATCAGTGCAGGCTATGGAGGTGGATCACTGGGGCTTGTGTGTTTTACTGCCTAAGAGTGGGCAAGGCAGGCATCAAGCAGCCCCATTTCACAGATGAGTAAACTGAGGCTCAGGGACCTCAGTTCACAAGTGTAGTGATCACTTGCCCCAGACCTCAGATTACAAACTAGGACTGAATCTCGGTGTTTCAAGGCCAATATCAGTGTTTTCTACATCCCTACGTGTGCTGGTGTGTCTGAATGCATGAAGGTGGGCACATGTCCACACAGGCAATAGAGGATGAAATGGATGTGAACCAGCCCTGGCAGGAGGCAGCCCCAGGGACCCAAGAGAAACAAACCTGCCTGTTGCTTCCTTCACCCTCCCTCAGTCCTGGAAGAAGCTTCAGATGCCTCCCTAGCTTTGCTCTCCCTTCCCTTCTCATCTCTGTCCTCTGACACTCTGCTAGTCATCAACTGCTGAACACTGGTCACTCGCTTCACCCCCTGGACCTCATTTTGCACATGCTGGTCTGGGCTCTAACTCTCTGGCGCACTAGGTAAGGGATCTTGGGCAAATTCAAGTCCCACACATGGTGGGTACCTATGTAGTCATTCCCTACACCTCTGCTTCCCATTTGTCAGAAAACCAATAAATAAAAATAACAGAGAGTGTTTTCCGGTAAGCTCTCCAAGGGTGCTCCAAGTTAGGATTAGATGACACCCTGTGGGTTTTAATTCCTGCCGTCAGCACCCACTAAGCCGTGTCATCAAGGGCCAAACCTCAATCACTTCTCCAGGATCAGAAAGGTTCCACTGGCCCCAGGGTTGACAACATGGACCTAGAAAACACTGTGCTTAAGTTTTACCCTGGAGAAACCAGGTAGCTAAAATCCAGAGTTGGATATTTATCCCGTAACATGGGAATACACGTTGAATGAGGGAAGAAGTGAGTACCAAACCCACCCAGTGCTGTGCGTGATTCCCTAACTTGATCTCGCTGAATGAATTCTCAAGTCAACCTTAGGAAGTAGGCATATAGGGCTGATGTGCATTTCACAACCCCCAAAGTATCACATGTCCTGTAATTGGCTATTAACCCCCTTATGTGATGAGGACCCTGAGAGCTGCGATGACTTGCCCATGGTCCCATGTCCAGAAAGTAGCAGAGGTGGCATGAGAAGGCCTCTTCTGACTCCCAGTCCAGCCACTTTAGGACCCTCCCTATTGCCCACCTTCCAAAGAGAAGGGTACCTGCCCAAGGTCACACAGGTAAAGTTAAAACACCTGGGTGCCTGCTGAAATATTCTGTGTGCTCTTCCTGCCTACCGATGAGGACACCACAACCCTTCCTTTTTTTTTTCTCCTACCTTGTCTACTTGAGATGACACAAAAGGTACTTTGTAAACATCAATGTTAGTTATTGGATTAACAGATTAAGGAACCGGCTAGGTCAAGTAAAGGCTGGTACTGCCCTTCTTTATTTATTTGGATGTAGTACTCTCGCTGGGAACACCACCTCTGGTGCACCCAAACAGGCCTATGGGGCATGTGAGACTGTTTTATGACAACCTCCTCCTAATGTAGGTGATACTGACTGGGTCTCAAGGATCTACATTCTTGTGAATTCTAGGAGGTATCGTCCAAGGCTGAATGAAAGGTTCAAGCTGCTGGTGGAGTTGTTTGCAAAGGTGTCACGTTTAGGCACTGTTATTCTCTACAGAATGCTAATACTCAGTGGCCAGATTACCTTCAGATTTCTCCACATGAAAGATATTTACTTTAAATCCTGAGCCTGGAGACAGGGAGAATTAGGACGGGACGCACTTTAATTGACACCAATGTCTCCAAAGACCTGATGAGAGATGATTCTATTTTGGAGAAATCACAAACATGTTCAAAAGGATTTGTTTTATCAAATGATGAACCACTAATCCTATTAGCTCATCATGCTCATGAAATCCAACTTACTGTTGAATCAGATTAAAAAACACAGATAGGCATAAAGTGGTGTTGCTACTGCTTAAGGAAGACTTAAACACTAAAGTGAAAGGAATGCAAAATGTATTAGCAACTTAATCCTCTGGCTAATAAAATAAGTTTATTTATATATACATGGTAGCTGAATTCTGTGGATAAGGAAAAATAAGTCATACATCCACATATGTATATATAACATATGTATCTTTGATTACATATATTATATATAAATTTTACTTTACAAACAGATTTCTCTATATACTCACACACATTGATATATTAAATGCAATAGCTAACAGAAATATTATGATAAGGTTTAAAAGGTCAGACAGGAACACGTTAGAAAATGAATCTCAGAGAAACATTTATCCTGCTTCTTTGTGGGCTGAAGAGTCTTTGAAGAGAGACAACAACCAAACTCATGTTAAATAGGTTCATACAACATTGAGAACACACATTTTTGAAGGCCATCTTTTTTTTTTTTTTAAAAAAAGAAAATGCAGGAAGGAAAAAGTCATGATAAAAAAGACCACAGCAACAACACAAACATATGAATCAACATTCAAGTTCAATTTCCAATCTGACTATAAGAACATCTATATTCAAAATATACTATCAAACTATTTTTCTTTTAGAGAAAGGAAGCATCAAAGCAGTTATCATCTCTTCCTATCTATTAGGAAAAAAATAGAGAAGCAGCAGTCTCTGGAAGCCCCTCTGGTGTCTCTGAGGGTCTGATCCCTGTTGGCTGTGCTGGACACAGCGTGGGCCGGGGAGCCGTGAGGGGAGACAAGGGACGATGCGAGCTGGTGGCAGGTCCATTGGCTGGTGCTGCAAGCAGGTCTGCAACGCCGAGTAGGGGTATGATGATGTCTTCTCCCAAGCTATTGCTTGGGCAATCTTGTTTTTTGTTTTTATGATTGCAGGAGGAAGTTTTCAAAAATTACAGCTCTACACCTCAAGGCTTCTCAGAAAAACATGTTCCTCAGGGGCACAATGCTATCGCATTTTGAGAAAACAACGCTAAACCCCAATAAACATTTGATCCTTGAAGAAGGGCAAGCATTCTAAAGCTTCAGGGCTGGGATCTGCGTCTAAACTCTCCCTGAGAGAAAGGCCCGGGTGTTTCATGCAGATGTGGGTGTTGGTGGGGATGCAGGAATGGGCTTGAAGGGAGCACTTTTCTGCCAGAGAAGGCAGTCCTGTTGTTAGCACGGTGGAAACGCCCAGCTGTGTGACGGTAGGGGGACATGGCCTTAGGACGCCCAGAAGTTCTCTGTGGATTCCTGAGGGCTGCATGCTCCTGCCCACCGTCCATAACTTGCATGGAATTAAACTTGACATCTGATGGTGCCATTGTGAGGTTCCAGGGCACTCATCCTCTGGGGTGATGAGACGTCCCCTCTTCCTACTCTGCACATGAGTCTGCTGTCTTCCCCCTTGGCAGCCCAGTTCCCGTCACAGGTGTGCACACAGGAAAGGAGGGGACGGGGTCACACTGAATCAGGAGGAACCAGAGCCTTAAGAATCCCTCAAAGGACTGTGCACTTGACCATTCTAACATTCAGCTTCTATAGGAGGTCAGGCTCTCACCTCACCCGTCTGGGGCTCCTGGGCTCTCCAAGTGCTTAAGAACACTTATTAAGAGAAGCAATCAAAGCAATCAGTGCAACTGCTTTGCTTAGAAATACCTTTATTTTATAAAGCCACGGATCATTCTGTAAAGTTTTTGTTTTTTTAAACCACACTTATAAAAAAGATGTTGACAATTTTTAGGAAAAAAAAGCTGAAAATGTTTCTCATTAAGTCAGGGTTACACAAAGGTTATATTTATAATATATATATTTGTATATTTATAATTTAGAGACAAAAATAGGGAATGGCAAAGCGAAGGCTGCTGCAGTTAGATCTCGGATACTTGGTCATTTCCCACAAACAGTGTTTCTTGACAGAAGGGGTTGACGAGGACCATCCCAGTGTCTCTGTAGTCGCCGTTGGCTGGGGAGCGGGGCTCGGAGAGCTGGTCCTGGGGGAGAGAGGGAGGAGATGGAGAAGACTTAAGAGGTGGCTGTTCTTCACGATACGTACACACGGGAACATTTATTTCAGCATTGATTGCTTGGCACACGTTTCCATCATCCCCACTGCCAGTGCTGAGGTGCAGAGCCCTATCGGCTGTTCTTTCAGATTTTTATAGCAGCTTCCAAAAAGGTTTCCTGTGTAGGTTTCCAGAGATGGTACTGCTTTCCTTGCCGAAGTCAGAGGGGGCTTGCCATGCACAACACACAGTGCGTGGCTCACTGCCCTCGTGGGCAAAACTCAGGCCACTTGGACCCCAGACTCTACTTCCTGCCTCTTTCTCGCAGACCTCTGGGAACTTCTCTGCTTTTCCTTCCTGAACATAGCCAGGCTTGCCCACGGCTTTCTTTCTTGCCACCCACCTGTCAGAATCTGAGAGACCTGTCAGAGTCTTCAAGGGCAAATTCTTCTCCCTCTCGAATCCTCCTAGAGCCTGGTCAAAATTATTGCCCCATTTCTTGCAGCACTAGAATACTGAGCTCAACAGATCTAAATTTCTGTGTGATTGGACAATAGGTGGTAAGTGGAAAATTCAGTCTGCATACTTAACCCCAGGAACAGAAAAGCCTAGAAATAGGCAATCCACTGCCCAGAAAGTCATCTGAATGGCTTTGGCAGGGTTTTTGGATTCAACTACCAATGACTGCAAGCATTTGTGGGCCACTGAATGCCTGTACTCAGATTCAGGTCCCGTTATTAATTTAGGGACAAAAAAAAGTCATAGCTTGTTCAAATTAAAAAACTAACTTCTCAGAACTTCCAGGCCATTTCAGGGCAAAGCCTAGGCATACTGGCTTACGCCAGATTTGCGTAGATTTGTCTTCACTTTAAGGAACCACAATTAACTCTTTGAAGTTTATTTTTAAACAGAACATACACAATAGATAATTTTTGAGCAGTACTCATTACCCTGTGAATTATAAGGTAATAAAGGAAGAAATTCCATTGTTTTCCGAAGATAAGAACGTCCTTTACTGTCTGGAATTAGCTGAGTACCCGTCAGAGGGGTGGACATGGGACCAGCAGTCTGACTAAGGAAACTAGAGCAGCACCTCACACAGGAAACAGAAATCCTTTTCTCCACCATGCTTGTGGGTGAGCAGTGGATGGGAATTTTGGAGGTTGAGATTTGGATTGTTGTTTTACAGTTTTGACAAAGCAAGTATTCACCGAGGTGAACCATGGGGGTATGTTTCACTGAATAAACAATATAAAAAGAGAAAGTTATGCAGGAAATAACCAAGGTAAAAAAGAAGAAAAAAGGGGAGGAGGAGAAGGAGAGGGACGAAGAGGAAGAGGAGGAGGAGGAAGAATGAGGGGAGGAGGAGGAGAAGGAAGAGGGAAAAAGAAGAAAGAATGGAAGGTTTCCAAGCACCATTTTGGCCCCACAATTTTGCCTGTACAGCCTGGATTTGTGTTTGCTGCTTGCATTAGCACAGAAGGGGGCCGGGCCCCAGAGGAACTTGCTTAGGCAAAGCACTTGGCGGTCTCCAAAGCTGGCAGCTAAAGGGCAGGTGTCCCGAGTGCGTGTCCTGAGGACTTGGGATATGGTGGAACATGCCCCAGGACCTAACGACCACTCTGTGTAGGGTCGGCAGTGCGCGTGTGCCCAGCTGTCTTCATCCTGGCTCGGGCTGCCTGTGTTTTCCCTCAAATACCGTGAGCCCAGAGAGTCAGAACAAATTGTAACATTACTCTGAACAAAGCAGAATGAAGGGAGTTCACTGCTGGGAGGGAAACAGCAATAAAATCCACTCTAAAGCCGAAGTGAGCTCGGTGCTGCGGTCTACGCGCCCCCTGCTCCCGGGAGCACGGCTGGCTGGGGTGGCCCTTCCGTCCAGAGCCCAGGCTTGTGCTGGATGGTGGCCCTGGTGCTGTGTGCTGGAATGACTAACTGGAATATTCTACAAACCAGGGCCTTTCTTACAGTGCATTCACAAGCACTGTCCTTTGGCTTTGGTTTTCATTTGCCAATCTGTAAAGAGAGTATGAGAAACCTAGAGTTCAGGTATTCACAGCCTGTACCACAGCAGGGCCAGCCCCTTTGCCAAGTCTCACATTTTTTCACCCACTACAGCAGTTCTCAGCAGCCCTTGTTGCCATTGCCAAATGTGCCCTGGCTACACTGACGGTTGATGCCTCCTGAAACTGGCCCCTCTGTTGCCCTGGGATAAAATTATTTTGTTGAGCATTGATGCTGTTAGGCCCCGGGCTGGGCGATGGGCACATTGTGGTGAACGAAATCTATAGTTCATTCGATAGACATTTACCAAGTGCCCACCATGTACCAGGTGCTGTTCTAGGTGCTTAGAATAGAGCAGTGAACACAACACACAATGCTCCTGTCCTCAGGCCACTTGTGTCCCAGCAGGAGAGCCAGACCTCAAACCAGTCAACAGCGAGACAAGGATGCAATGTCGGGTGGTGAGAAGCGCTCTGAAGACCAATAGAGCAGGAAAGTGGACAGAGTACAAAGGTGGGGTCTAATCGATACAGGGCAGTCAGGGAAGACTTGCCGGAGGAGGGGATGTTTGAACAGAGACCTGAAGGAAGTGAGGGCGGAGGGCATCCAGGAGAAAAGCATTCCAGACAGGCGCAAGGGTAAGGCTCTCCGGGGCTGGGGGCAGGCTTTCTGTGCAGGAGGAAGAGCGAAGAGGCCGGCGTGGCTTGAGTGTGAGATCACGGGGAAGTGTGGTGGGGTCAGGAGGGGGGCAAGGGCCAGCTTATGTGGGGCATGGAGAGGGGAGTCTGGACTTTACTCAAGTGTGGAGAGGGGCCATTTGAGAGCTGAATCACGGCTTCTTTGGGGCCCTGCCTGGAAAAGATCATCTGGCTACTGTGTGGGGGTCAGACTGCAGGAGGCAAGACGGTAGTGGGGAGCCCTGTCTTCAGAGGCCATCGCCTCTGAAGTCACGATGTGACAGATGAGGGTGGCGAGGGTGGCCTGGGTGGGGAACAGCAATGCAGGCTCGCCCTTAGCAAGAGCCAATGAGATTCGCCAACAGATGGGTTGTGTGTGAGAGGGAAAGGCTCTGGCGGTGCCCTCTACATGAGGAACACCAGGTGAGTGCCGGGTTTGGGGATGGGGAGGGGAAATCCAGGTGCAATCCTGGGTGTGTTGACTTCGAGATGCCTATTAGGCACATGCAGCACATCTCAGAACCTGAGCCCCTGGGTGTGAGTGTCTTGAGCTAGGGGAGTCACCAAGGCTACAGGATTTGGAGTCAGCAGAGCAGAGGTGATATTTAAGTCACAGGACTAGGTAGAAAGAAAAGAAAAGTGGTGGCAGGACTGAGACTGGGCACTCCAGGGAAGAGAGGTTGAGAGAAGGAAAAGGAACCAGTAACAGAGGTGCAGAAGGAGCTGCAGGAGGTGGGGGAGAAGCAGAGAGAATGGGGTCTCTGCTGCCCATGAGGAGTGAAGAAACACCTTAGGGAGGAAAGGATGGACCGTGCCAATGCTTCCGACACAAGGACCAAGCGCTCAGGACCGACCACTGCCTTAGCAATGCAGAAGCAACTGGTTACTCTAGTGAGGGAGAGAGCTACGAAAGTAACATCAGACCAGTAGCCACATAATCACAGCTGTCATAAGTGCCATGACAAGCACGCTAGGGGGCTGAGACCATGTGACAGGACAGCTGAGCCCAGCCTGGCAGGTCGGGGGAGGCGCCCCAGAGGAAGTGACGCTTAGACTGGCCCCTGGATGATGGGTAGGAGTCACTGAGGCCAACAGTGAAGAGGATGGTGGGCAGGGACAGAAGACACGGCAGGAGAGGAACAGCTCATGCACAGACCCGGAGCGGGTGAGACATAACTTGGTGCCGTGACGAACAGAAAGAAACCCAGTGTGGCTGCAGCTCAGCACAGGAGGGAGAGGGGCATGAGATGGGGCTGTAAAGCTGGGCTGGGTCTAGGTCCACCTCGTAGGCCCTGTGGAAGACTTTGAACTTAGAGCAACGGGCAGCGACCGAAGGGTCCTGAGCATGGGAGCCAGGTGGAAAGCTCACTGGCTGCGGGGGGGAGGGATCTGCAGGGGAAGCTGGGGGTCGTACCTCCCCAAGGGCTTTTCTCAGTCTCGCTGCCTGCACTCAGACACCTGCCAGCTTTCTCCTGGGCCACCTCAATTGCATCCTAGTTGACCCACCTATTTTTAGTCTGGTTTTCTGTTTGTCATTCCAACCATTCATCTATCTATCAACCACCCTTCTTTTCCTCCCTTATCCATTTGCTGATCACACACAGAGGGCTTTCACCAGGCCGTCAACACACTCCTTCTAAAACTGGGCCTCCCAACCATCAAAACTTTCACTGACCCTCTGCTGCTCAAAAGTAAAGGCCAAACTCCATAACGCCCTACTCGAGGCTGTGCCTAATCTGGCCTTCATCCTGCTTTCCTGCTGCACCCTGGCCCCTGCCACACCCCCCACGTGAGAATGGGCAGAGCATGGACTCTGTGGTCAGAGTCCCAGGTTCCAAGCTCAGTGCTCCCACGGGCCAGCCCCGTGTCTGGGGCAAACACTCCCCGACCCAGTGTATCCTCTCCTTCATGGGCTACACCTAGCACGCACCCCCATTTACTCAGGCTATTGCCTTGTTGGGACGCCTGTTGAAATCCATTTATCCTTCCTAGCACGTCCCTGGGGAAGGCTTTCCTCCCCTGGGTGTCCATAACTCTTTGTCTATACCTTGTCTTGTGATTCTGCTAATTTGTTTTGTTTTTGAGTGATGCTGGGCTTTGTTCCGCCAGCACATCTCAGAACCCGAGCCCCTGGGGAGCAAGCTCTCATCTTCATAGCCCCCCAAGAGTGCTTGCCACAAAATGGGTCCTCACTGAGTATTTGTTGATTGATTTGTTCCCAGAAACCAAAAGTCCCAGGAACAGCGCTTTCCAAACTGTAATGTGCAGAGAGCACCTGGGGATTCCTGCTAAAATGCAGATCCTGGTTCAATAGGGCTGGGGCGGGGCCCACAACCTCTTGAGTGTTACCAATACTGCTGGTCCACAGGCCATGCATCGAGGACAGGGGCACTCACAAGTGAGCACATGCCCCGTGGCTCTCTTTGGGGCCTGCATCTTTCTCTGCAGTGGGGTCAGCCCTTCCAGGGGGACCCCTAGGAAGCTGTGGGGTTCATTACCTCCGAGGTCTCGAGGGACTGGATCTCCCTGGGCAGCTCCACGGCGTGCCTGTTGAAGTAGTCCATGGTGATGGCGTTGTTCCAGTAGCTCAGGTTGTTTTCCGGGTTGGCTGTCTTCTTCTTCCTCCTCAAGCAGCACACTGTCAGCAGGACAGCTGCGGAGAGAGTCCGAGTCAGAGAGAACGAGAGGGAGGCGACAAGCATGGAGCCAGCGTTGTCAGAGACAAATGCCAGTCTTCAGGTGGGGCTGCTGTGGTCACACACTCAGCTACCTACCCCCTTCATCCATTCACTCGTTTGTTCTTTCAGTAAATATCTACATATAGTTGAGTGCCTACTTTTTGCCAGAAACTGTACAGGTGTTGGGGAGATGGGGTGAAAATGAAACAGGGCGAAGCGAAAGAGACAATGAGGACCTTGGGGAGGGACCTCTGCAGAGTCATCATTAGAGCAGAGCCTAGAATTCAGGAAGGAGCCGCCGTGTGCAGGGCGAGCAGTGTGTTCAGCTAGGGAGAACAACAGGCGCCTGGGCCTGAGGTGGGGACAAGCTGGGTGTGTGTGAGGAGAAGAGGACGGAGCAGCATGCGGACTAGAGTTACTCTCAGGGAGTGAGGAGGCTGCATCTAGAGGGCTCAGGGTTCGGGTGCAATCTGATGATACCTGTGGATTCTACAGTGCTGCTCACAAGTTTGCACCAAGAAAAGGCCTTGCTTGGCTGCAGAGTGGCATGTGGGTGACTGCACTGCCCGACTGATGGGCACAGTTCTCAGCTGGAGTGGAAGCATGGCAGAAAGGGGCAAGAGGAGTGAACTTTACAAAACCAGCCCTTGACTTCCACAGCAGGCCTTGAAGGCAGAGGCTCGTGGAGCAAAAGCACAGGGTAGAGGTCTTGGATCCTGGTAAAACAGCTTCTCTGGCATCATGATCATCAGAAAACTGTGCTAACAGTTACCTAGGACTTACTTCCTAGGCATCGTTCCAAGCACATTAGACATATCAACTCATTGAATTCTCCATTTAGCCCCATAAGGTCAGTTCTATTTTACAGATAGGAAAACTGAGGCTCAGAGAGGTAAAGTGACATGCCCAAGAGCAAATCCAGACATTTGGACTCCAAAGTCTGTGCTCTTACTCATCCACTATTCTTCCTCAGACTGCTGCAAAAGCCCACCCTGCACAGAGGCCTGGTCAGGCCCCCACCGCCTTTCTGAGCACACTGTGTGACGTGTGACCCTGGGACACACAGGGCCCAGGAGGAAGGAGCATGTCTGGACTATGTTGCCAAGCCAGGTGTGAGCAGAGTGGCTGGGGCATGTCAACAGGGAAGGTGTCTGAGGTTGGAGAGGTGAGGTGGCCTGTC
This sequence comes from Eulemur rufifrons, assembly GCF_041146395.1. NCBI lineage: Eukaryota > Metazoa > Chordata > Mammalia > Primates > Lemuridae > Eulemur > Eulemur rufifrons. Next base: position 122,236,500 of record NC_090989.1, read on the forward strand.
TGGGCTCAAACAACAGAGGGTGATGTAATGACAAGGTGACACAAGCCCTCCTGGGGAGAAGCCAGTAAGTGAGGACTGAGTATATTCTGCCCTAGGTTCACCATCATTAGAGCCTCCAGGGATGGGGGAGCTGAAACTCTGGGCCTGAGGTGGACAGGGCCACATCCAACATCCTGGTGGTGCAACATCTCTGTGCTGGGGAGTGGGGGCCCAGGTGAGCCGTCCAGAGAGTCCAGCACTGGGGGTGGGTGCATGCCAGGGTGTGGGCAGCTGTACTAGCTGCCAGCTGTACAGGCTGAGCCCTCAGAGCCCAGAGCCCAGGCCCTGTGGGCTGACTGAGGAATCTGCAGCTTTCTCTGCAGCTGCCAGCCTTGCTGGCCTCTCAACCCGGAAAGGCCTTCGGATAAGGGCAATGGGGCAAGTTTCCATTTCCTCTGATCTGCTTCGATCAAACACACTTCCAATTTGCTTATCATTCTTCCAGAGCCCTCTTAAAAACCTTTAAAAACACAGAGGAGATTTCTGAATGTTTGGGATAACAGGGGATTTAGAGATTAGCTGGTACAGAACTTTTCAAATGTTGTGGGTCTCCTCCGTTCCCTCTCCTTCCTCCAATGAGAGAGGTGGAGAGGGGGGAGAAGGGAGCTGCAGCAGCCTGAAAGCTGCTAATTTCGGCCACCGCCTTCTTCTACAGAGGAGAAACTCAGCCCACAGTGCTCGGCTGACTCAGGTCACGGGTGTGTGAGTGGCAGGGCTGGGACAAGACCCCAAGTCCCCGCTCTCCTTTTCTGCTGTCTCTATTCTTCACTGTCACACCTTTCACCCTGCTTCTGGAACTGGGATGTGAAATAGCCTGGGGGAATTCTCCATGGCGACACAAGCCACACAGAGAAGGAGGCATTTGGGAAGTGGGAAAAGTGATGTTTCCAAGTTTAGTTCTGGTGGAGTTAGAACTGGTGGGGGATTGTAAGGGATGTTTCCCGTGTTGGGACAAACAGAGTGACTCTCCAATTATCAGCTTGTAGGGACACATCCCCATCGTGCCCCACAAAACACTGTCACAGATGCAAAACATGGGCTGGCAGGGGGGAAAATGTATTCGTGAGCCAGATCTGTATAGTTTGCACACTTCTCCAAGACAGAAGGAAATCTGCGCCTCTGATCTATTGAGCAGTTACAAGCAAACAGAATTAAAGTGACAGATGTGGTCTTAGGCATTGCCTAGTCAAGATGGTAGAAGGGACATAGAATTTAGAATCAGAACGCAGATGATAATCTATTACTTGCATGACCTGAGTAAGGTACTAACCCTTTCTCAGCTTTAGCTTCCTCTGGAAAGACTAAATGCAATCATGCATGTGCCAGCACTTTGACTAGTCCCAGGCACACAGTAGGTGCTGAACCAAATCAGTCCCTACCCCCATCCTACATTCTTATTCTACAGAGTGGGGCATGGAAACCCAGAGAGGTGAACTTGCCCAAGGCCACGCTGCTAACCTGGGCTGGCAGAGGTTGCAGAATCCAAGTCCCCTGACCCCCAGTTCAGCGCTCTAACAGCCACAGTGCCCTGGCTCTGAAGCCTGGGCCTGCTTAGAATGCTAGACTCAGGGATCCTGCCCTGCGGGAAGGGCTGGCACTGTTGCAGGGTGGCCTGGGAGTTGGAACAGGGAGTTCTGTTCCATGCCTTCTCCCCTCACATGTTGTTAGTGCTCCTGGCATGATTATTTCTCCCAGGGAGAGTCCAGTGCTGCTTGAGTGGCATTTCATTTATGCACTGGAAGCCAGCCTGGCTATAGAGGCAGTACGGGCTTGGAGTCAGAAAGATCTGCGTTCGTGTTATGGCTCTGCCCACCTGGTAAGTCACTTTGTCTCTGATTAATATGGACTTCATAGGGTTGTAGCGAGAATTAAAGAGATCATGGATGCAGAATGCCAACAATGTCTGACATACAATGGGTGTTTAACCTTGTTCTCCCAGCATCTTCTACAAGATGTATGAAGTAAAACTGGGTGACACGACTGTCAGGTGGGTCCAGGCCAAAGCTCCACCTGGGGTTTAGGCGTTCACTATTTCGGTGGTCTGACCATTCATACAAGAGAGAAAAGGACAAATCAGACTTATGGAGTCTATCTGTACTCTCAGCACCAACCCAGGTACTTTACAGGCTTAACCCACACGGTAACTGAAGAAGGTACTGTTACTATTCCCATTTATGGAAGAGGTAACTGAAGGTCATAGAAGTTAGTAACATTGATCTTGATCACCCAAAGAACTACTGCAACTTGACCCCAGGTCTCAGTGCCCTTCAAGCTGATGACTACTGTCCTACGTTGTCCTGAACACTGGAGGGAACATACAGGAGATATGTCAAACACAAGGTGTTAGCCACTCCCTTTCCCACTTAGTCGAGAAGCTTCTGCTCTGTTTCTCCTAAGGCAACAGCCATCAAGACTCTAAAGGAGGTCTTGGGGCCTCTATTTCTTGGAGTTTTAAAACAGGGCTGAGAATTAGGCAAGCTCTCTTGCCTTTCCAGGAACGTCAACGGGAAATCATCCATGGCTTGTCAGATGTGCGACAGAAGAAGGGCTGCTTTGGGTACTGCGCTCACGTTCTGGGATGCTTTCAGGTGATGGGACCTGCTGTGTGATGAGAAATGGAAATGAAGCCCTGCAGGTCCCCTGAGGCCAAACACCTGCTGAAATTGCTCTTCTCCCTGGCCTGTTTGAACACGAACTGCGAATCCTAACAAGATGAATAACAATCACTATTTGATCACTGCCATTTATTGGGCACCTTTTCCGTGGCAGACACTGGGATAAGACCTAACATGCATCAGTTCTGATTTTTACAAGTCTTTGAGGTAGGTGCTGCAGCCATGAAGACGCCCTGCTCAGGTCTCCTGCCGCACGGAGCGCAGTGGATGGACAGCCCTGCTGCCAGCCCCGTGCCGAGGCTGTTTCCCAGGCTGCTCCCAGCCATGACTGACCATGGCAGGGTTACTAGTGCAGGCCGATTCCTGTGGGACTCAGGACTCCTCTAATGGCTCAAGCACTCCTACTGGCCTGGCAGAAACGTTCTCAGAACTGCACTGTGGTCCAAGGCTCTTCCCACCCAATCCTCCTTCCTGCCCCCTCTAGTTTCACGGGTGTCAGGCCTGCACCGCGGTCTGGGGCTTTCTCTGCCTACTCCAGTTCCTTCCTGAACATTTTACAGACGTTTCCCCAATAATTCTCTTGCATGTCTAACCCTGTCTTGGTGCCTGCCTCTGGAAGGAGCTAACACAGTAGACACTGGTCCCATTTTGCAGATGGGAAAACACTGGATCAATGGTTGAGTAACTTGTGTAAGTCCCACAGCCAAAGAGTGGCAAGAGCTGGCGTTATGTGCAGGTGTGTTTGATTCCACATGCCAAGTCTTTCTAGCATACCAGGCTTCCTCACTTGTGACCCAAGCAGGTTAACGTTAGATAAACTGGAGAGGACAGGGAGTGACAACACATTACACTTTGGCCCCTTTGTTTTATAGATGAAAAACATGAGACCAGCAAGGGGAAGGATTAGTCAGGTGGTGCCAACGTGAGGGTGAGCCAGGGCTGTGGACAGTCATTTCCCTCCTTTGGAGGTTGAGAGAGGCCATGAGGGTGGCCTCAGGATATGGAAGGATGACAGGCTGGACACAAGGCCACAGGCCTGGCAAAATCAGGCTGGGGGCTTAGTCTGGCTCCCAGCCTGGTGAGTGGGAATGTGCCTATAGAAGCCCAAGGAGGTTCCCACCAGGGGGTGCTGTCCAGGAAGCACAGGGAAGAGCTGTCAGAGCGTGGGCGTGACACCAGTGTGGCCAGCGTGCATTCCCTGGACAGCCTGGCCTGCTCTGAGCATCTCCCCCTCTTGCTGCCCTAGATCCATGAGCCCCAAGGAGACAAGCCTCCCGGCTGCACTGCACAATCTTTTCTATTCTATTCACAGGCAAGGGTCACTCGGATCCAGGTTTTCTTATATGATAATTACAAACCCAGTTAGGGCCTGTACACATTCAGATCTAATCTTCACCGAACAACTATTAATAACACAGCCAAGAACCACTGGGCACAATGGTACATGATCTCTTTGGACGCTGCCGGGAAGGAAGCCAGGCTGCTCTGGGGCCAGGTGTACAGGGACCCTCACGTGTCTAGGCTCAGAGAGAGGGGCTACCCTGCTTCTGCCAGGCTGACCTTGGGTTGGTGATGACAAACCTCTGCAGCTGGCCTTGTTTCCTGATCTCACTTCCAGACAGCTCAACTTCTCACAGGGAGGATGGGTGAAGACATTCTCAAGAATGGACGTGACACATGACAGACAGGCAAAGGAGCCTAGCAGGGCCACAAAACTGACATGCCGTGAAAACCCAGAGCACTGACAGTGGCAAGTGAGGACCATTCAGCGCCAGGCCCAGAGGCTTCTAGCAAGGACGGTGGGCTGTGTGTGTCCTGATGGTGGCAGCAGAGACCAGCTCAGGAGCCACCCGGCTCCCCTGCCCTGAGTGTGGCCTGGATCCAATCAATCTCAGTTCTCAGCACATCTGAAGCTGCGTGTGGCTTAGAGTGTCTGGCAGGGCTCAGGAGACAAAGCGTTTCTCCCTGGCACACATCATACATCCTTCCGGCCACTGGGTTGGGCTCGTGATCTGGAAAGGCAGGCGAACTGATGCCCTCCTTCTATGCATAGGCCTGGGACCCACTGTGCTCACCCCCTGCTCCACCAGGAGCAGAGGGAGCAACCCTGCCCAGCACCCCAGGCCACCTGAACTCTGGCTTCTGGTGGCTGCAGAAAGCAGAGCAGGAGCCAGTGCTGGTCTGAAAAGCCAGATAGGAGGAAACTGATACACACACGTTGCTACCAGCTCAGATCATCTGAAATAGCTGGAAACTGGCAAAGAACGACTCCCTTCTTTGAGGTCTGTAAAGTAGCTTTAGCATAAATGGAGCTATTGAAAAGTTCTGAAAGAAGGGGACCTTAGACCTGAAAGCAGTCTGCTTGCCGGATGACTGGAGTGGGGCTGGGCTATGGAAACAGCCCAAACAGATAGGATATTTACTGAGAGAGCACAGGGTTCTAAAGCTGGACATTCTTCTACCTTAACATCCCCCTCATCGGGGCCTTCACAGGGTTAGTGATGGCCCCACAGGAGTTGGAGCCATGACTGAGGACAGGGAGGTGATGTGGAGGCAGTTGGGCCGAGGTGGGAGCCGTGCTGGGTGAGGGCTACGGGGCCCCCCTGTGGATGGTTGGAAATGTAAGACAGACAGCAAAGGGGGTGGGGTGTGTGGTTCCCAAGGGGCTACCAGAGTCTACTTTGAACACAAGTTCGTATCTTTCTTTAGAAAGTAATATGTTCCGTCCCCAGCACCTGTAGACTCCTTTCAGCGGCCAGAAGCATTCCTGAGGGGCCGTTCCAGGCCGTGTCCTTGCTCCTGTCTTGGCTGACGTTTTTATGCATGGTTTAGGCAGCCCATGGGCTTTCCAGCAGGGTCTGATCTAATTTCAGACTCATACACAGCAGAAGGGCTGGGGGAGAAGGAGTCATCCCTTTAGAATTGCAAAACCCAGGTGGGTGTGGCCTGTGGGGGCACAGGCTCCCGAGCCCAGGCGGAGAGGGAGGCGCAGGCGGGGAATGGGTGCTGGCAGTTGGGGACGAGCCGCATCCCACTTCTCTGACTCTCTCAGGCTTGGCAGAGTGCCTGGCACACAACGGGCACTCAGGAAATAGTGCATTCAACCAAACAGATTTTGCACCACCAGATCTGGGCTGTGACTGGGACTTTGGGCAAGTCACCTCACCTGGCAACTGACCCCCACATGTAAGGTGTGGATGACAGCCAGAGCATCCTGGCACCTTGGCAGTGTGTTTGCTTGTTTCTGTTTTTATTTTATTTTTCTGGCTGGTCTGTTTTAAGAATGGAATGATAAAAAACAATGGGCACTCACTTTGTAAACCAGAGCATCCAAGGCGCTTGTAAGAATTGGAAAATTAGAAAGCTGTCTCTACTCTGGTTACTTCTCAAGTATGACCACATTAATAATGTATTGGCTAATAGTGGTACATTTTCTCATTATCATTTTTCTGTTTCAGAAGTGGGCAATCATGGTTTTAAGAATATAATGTGTGTTTCCATGACAGACAATAAAGCTGCTTTCATTAAGAATGAAATATGCAACTTGCAAACATTTTCACTTTTCCTGAATTGAGCCCTTAGGCAGAAGCAGGCCACCTACCCCTGACATGGCAAGTTTGCTTTGCTTATCAACCTGAAGGAGACAGAAAGCTGGGAGAGGTCGCTCCTGAAAAGAATCCAGACTCCAGATTTACAAAGATCTTGGAGTACAAGGCCAAGTGGAAATCATGGTTCATGTTAAAGTCATAAACCTCCTGCACTAACCACCACGGCATGAGGAAAGGCTGGGGAGACCTAGCTTGACAGCCTCCCCTGTAAGACGCCTTTGGGGCTTTGTTCCTCTTGAGATCAGGGCAAGCCCATGGTGTGACTCGAAACCAGTACAACCAACAGAGCCGATGCCAGCATCAGCTGCCTGGATGTGACCAAAGTGTCCACCATCTGCTCCCTCTGCTGAGACCAGGCATGTGTGGAATGCTGTGGTTTCTTCTGGGGGACAAAGTAGAGGCCCCCAGAGGAGGCAGATGGGCCAGGCCCAGGGCAATGCAGCCCTGTGAAGAAGACTTGAAGAGACAGGATGAGCAGCTGGGACAGAGAGAAGACTGCCCTTCAGAGCTATTTCAGATGTTTGAGGGCTTGTCAGATGGACTTGTTCTGTGTGGCTTCAGATGGCATGGCTTAGGAACATAGAGTGGGAATTACAAGGAGGCAGATTTCAGGCCCCCAAGAGAGCTGGGTGACAGCCCAGAGGGTCAAGGGAGAATGGGTTGTCAAAAGAGTAGGAGTCCAGAGATGGGCGGTGTCACCCCGGGAGGGGATCAGGGAATGGCCGGATGGTAACCACTGGAGGGTGAGCTGAGAACAGTGAGGACTCCTGCGAGGTTATCAGAGAAACTCTAAGAATTGAGGACAGAGTACTCCGGCAAGACATGAAGAAAGCCCTGAGGTCCTGAAAGGTTCTGTCCAGTTCTCTATGGAGACAGCAGGGAGAATGCCCCCAAGTCCTCACTCGCAGAGGGGCAGGCAGCAGCAAGGAGGTGCCTGTGGCCTCGGGGGAGCAAAAAATAATGGCTTTATCCCGCTCACACCATCTATGAACAAATAAGACAGGGTGAGAGCAGAGAGTTGCTAAAATTCACAGAACTCTCAAGCCTTAATTTAGCTGCAAGAACTACGTTTTTGCCAAGATTAATAGAACTCCTTCCCCCCATATGAAAACTTTTTCTCCTCTTCTTTCTTGGGGAAGAGAGAGACAGAAGGGGACAAGAAGAGGGGGCAGAGGAGAGAAAGGACAAGGAGGAAGGCAGAAGAGAAGCAGGAGAGGAAGGTGAGGGCTATGCTAGTTGGAGGCTGTACATTTGGAAGCGTCAACCCAGGGTGTCTTGGTGCCAGGTTGCTAGAGGCACTGCAGGCTACCCTGAGGCAGGCTGGTGTCATGACAAGGGCCCTGGGCTGGAAGATAGCTGCTAGGAGCTCCCATCCCAGCCCTGCCTTTCACTAACTCTGGGACCCTGGGGGAGCCACAGCATCTCAAGCTTGGCATTTCTTTCTGCAAAACGCAGGGTTGAATTAGGTGGCCTGTAAGGTCCTCCCCAGCTCTTGGGAGTTGTGGCTTCATGATCACTGGGCATTCAAGCCATGGCCCGGGAGAGCTGAGGACTAGGGACAGGGATAACCTATGATTTCTTTGTCCTGCTACCTGGTTTCCTTGGGTTCTGGGAATTTTTTTAGCCCACTTGGTGGCAGCTGCCCAAATCTTGGGCAGAGGAATCCTGGGGCTGAGCCAGTTGACGTGGCAGAGGAGAGGAAGGGGGGAAGGGAGCAGTGGGAAGAGGGAAGCACTTACAGCAGGAGGAGATGGGCACGCTGATGGCCAGGATCACCCAGGCGATGTCCATCTTGCTCAGGCAGATGGTGGCTCTGTGCTGGGGTTTGTCCCCTTCGGCCACATGGGAGATGTTTCCTGCTGTTCCAGGCTTCCAGGTTCCCGCGGGGACCAGGCGGTTGAGGAAGTTTCCTGTGGCCGTGGACACCACTGTGGAAAGAGGACTGGGCACCCTGTCGGTCATGGGGAGGGTGGCCGCAGCCTCCTCCCTGGCTGGAGAAACAGTGCTTTCTGAGACCCCGGGGGGGTGGGCTGGAGCCCATGGGGTCGTGGATGCTCCCTGAGGAATCCCCTGGGAAGGGGCTGAGACACTGTCATCGAAGGCAGCCTGGGTGGGCCCCGTGGCAGCTATGAAGACCTCAGCACTGGCAGACAGAGGTCTGCTGGTGCCAGGGGTGACAGTAAGCCAGGAGTCACTGTGGCTGGGGCTGCCCTGCGGGTTGTCGCGGGGGCGCTGAGAAGGCACTGGGTCAGGTCGTGGACTGGCAGGGGCACCTGAGACTGCTGTGGTGTCCAGCTCCCCTCCTCGGCTGGTGACAGTGGAGCCACCCCCTGGGGCTGCTCTGTGAAGGCCTGGCTTGTCCTCTGCAGGCACCAGGGGGGTGGTGGGTAGTGCCCACGAGGTACTGCTGGGTGCCGTGGTTGCGATCACTGTCCGAGGCCGTGGTGAAGAGGAGTAGCCCCAGAGCGGGGTCCTGGGGGTGAGGGCAGATGGCTCTGGCTCCACGGACCCTGTGAAGTTGCCCTTGTAGATCTGAAAGATTTTTCCCAGGGGCCGCTTCTGCCCCAAGTGTGTGGAGCTCTGATTTCGTCCCCGCTGGCCTTCCTTCCTCCCAGAGTGGCCACCGGGGGCAGGTGGGACAGGGCGCGCTGAACTCCCAGCCCCCTTTCGGGAAGAGCCTGGGGGCCTGGGGGGCCTGCGTGTGGCAGCCCTGGGGGGTGCTGTCGTGGGGCGGCTGGTGGCTCCCGATGGTTTTGTCAGCAGGATGGTGGGGGTGGCCTCTCCCGGGGGGCGGCCCTCTGCGTGGGAAGATGTGGTTGTCACGGCAGCTGGAGGGGGCCCCGTGGGCAGGGGGCTTTCAGAACGGAGGGTGGTTGCTGTTCCCACAGTGGTGGAGATGGAGTCTGTAGGAGGGTGCCCATCTGGACGGGGTGTCGTTGTTGCCATGGGGGCTGTGGCCTGTGCGGAGGGTCCATCGGGATAGGGTGTCAGCATCACCATGGAGGAGTGTCTGGTAGGGCTGTGGGGTGCTGTCACCATGGTGCCTGGGGGAGTGCTTGAGGGGAGGACCTGAAGAGATTCCCTGGGAGATGGTTCCTGGATGGCAAATGCCAGAGCTTCGGTCAGTGCCAAGATCAGGAGGAAGCCTTGAGAGGGAGACAGAGAGAACAGATGAAATACCTGGGGAGCAGCTTATGGCCTGGGCCTTCCTTACGCATGAACTTGGGAAGCTCTGGGAACTCCCGAGGTCCACACTGGAGCTGAACACTCAGTCAGACAGAACCATACGAGGAGTTGGGGCAGGTCTGTCAGGTAGGTGCTACCCAGCACCTGTCGGGAAGAGAAACCAGCACGAGGGGGAAGCAGAGCAGCTAACCCAGCCAGCACCGTCCTTTCCCATGTGCCTCTGAAGTGTTGTCAACCCCCGCACCCCTCCGCCATTCCAGGGCAGCTTCTCAGATGGGCTGGAGCTGCGGGTGCAGAATTAGGCTTGTGGCCTCCACATCTGCCTCTTCCTCTGCAACCACAGAGTGGTCAAGGCCACCTTGCCCACAGGGAAGCCTGCAGCTTTGTGTGAGCCACCCGAGCTGATGAGGAAGGCCTGGGTGGCCAGAGCTGACCAACTCCTGTGCCCTTTTCTGAATCTTCCATCTATAAACCGGACAGAGGTACAAGTGGACAGACCTCTGTTCCTTCAGGCCCATTCACTAAACAATTAAAGAAGATCTACCCGCTCCTTGATCTTGGAGGACACAAATATGAACAGGGCAATCTCCGGCCCTGCACGAGCCTGCACACATCCACAAACAATCCTAAAATAAGACACAGATGTCTCAGTGCCATAGGAGAGTGACAGGCAGGAGGGGACAGGGGTCCAGAGAAGGGCAACCAGATCTGGAGCTCATAATGCACTTAGCACAGTCTGGAAGAGGAGATGCAATCTGTGAACACCGGCTGGCATGATGTCATTATTATCACCTGCTTTTCCTATGGCACTCACATGGCTGAACTCTGTGCAAAGTCGTCATTGGTGATACCTAGCCTTTTTGAGTAGAAAGAGTCCTTTTGAAGATGAAAAAAAAAAATGGATTTTGCATGATAGTCAATGTGTGTACTTCTAGTTCATTGAGAAAATGCACAAGAACAAAAGCCTCTAAGTTTAAAAACATTTCTAAATATGTATGGATTTTATTAATCATAACAGCAGGTAGGTGCCTATATTGAAAAACAGTGCCTCAGACACACATGAGATGTAGGCTGTATTCAGATTGTGGACTGTAAGACTGGCTGTTTCCTGACAACACATGAGTTGGGAAGAGCTGGTCTCTATTGCTGAGAAGAGGCCAGACCAAGGCCTGATTCTGAGCCGTGAATGCCTCCTTGTTCACACGAACCCCCTTGTCACTCTCAGGCCTTTCCTTCAGCCTGCGCCGGGCCCCCAGACTACGGATAGAGAGCTCTGTCTCCATCTGCTAACGCTCTCAGAGCCTCTGGCCCCATCAGATTCCAGCAGGACAAAGGCCCAAAGCAGGGGCCCTGGCTGTGATGTGCACGTGTCTGATGGGGAAGGCAAGGGCCGGGGCGAGATTCTCGGAAGCAGAGAGAGGGAGATCTCCTGGTGGCCTTTGACACCAGGCCTAGGAGAGGATCACATTAGGTGTGTGGCAGGGCTGTTGGGTGGACAAGCGTCCCCCTTACCCTGCACTTCCAAATTAGTAGGTGGGGGGAGGATGAAGGACTTCAGATTTAACAGAGGGGTGGCACCCACCACCTCTAGGACCAATAATTTCCCCTAATGAACCTCTTTCTTCTAAGTTTGCATTCATGATCTAGACCATATACCAATAGTATGCTCTGCTTATTCAAATGAATCCTAAAAACTGTTTACCGAGCACCTGCTCTAGCCCAGGCATTCAGGCTCAATTTAATTCTCAGGAACACTCAGTGGGGTAGGACATTGAGGTTCAGGGAGATTAGGTAACATGCAGAAAGTCACATTGTAGCAGAAGTATGTGAGACCAGGGCTGTTCCTAAAATGCGTGCTTTTTCTGGTCAACTACCATCAATGACACAGGAGGAAGAAGAGCAGTAAGTTGCCTCCACAGAAGAAACCACGTGCTGCTGTGCTCTGTGGTCAGAGGTTAGGCCAGCTCCCTGCCGCAGCTTAATACTACAGGGACAATCTATTCTTAGGGCTGCTGGTGGTGACCTCCAGCGTTTTGAGGAACATTCCCTTCTAAGTCTCTGGCTCACAAGTGCCTTGGTTCAGTATAAGTTGTTAAGGATTGAATTGAGCACCATCAAACTCCTATGTTGAAGCCCCAACCTCTAGTACCTCAGAGTATGACTGTATTTGGAGGTGAGACCTTCAAAGAGGTGATTAAGATAAGACTTGTCCTAAGGCCCAATAGGGCGGGCCTTAACCCAATCTGACTGGTGTCCTCAGAAGAGGACATCAGGACCTACAGAGACTCCAGGGCGTGTGTACACAGGCACAACCACGTGGAGACAAAGCAGCAAGAACATGCCGGCTGCAAGCCAAGGAGAGGGGCCAGAGCAATCCAGCCTTGCCGGCACCTTGATCTTGGACTTCCCAGGATCCAGAACTATGAGAAACAGATTTTTAAGCCACCCAGCCTGTGGTACTCTGTTATGGCAGCCCTAGCAAACTGGTACATGTGTCTTATAGTAGAGATCCTCTGAAAAAGGAGGGATGGAGACAGGGCTTTTGTGCAGGTGGTTTATATTGGGAAGTGATCCGAAAGGTCAGCTGTGGGGGCCTGAGACGAGTGGAACAGGGAAACCAATCTGCTCGTAACAGGGCAGGCTATGAGTTACTGCAGGTAGGCACCTCAAACTCCCTGGGACCTCCCATGAGCAGAGCAGGCTGCACCTCAAATTGCCTGAAAGGGGCACTCACGCACAGGCTCCCATCCCCACTGGCCAAGGGCTGCCCCTTGGGTGCTCACCCCACTACGTTTCCTGGCTGCCAGGAGTTGCGCTTGGCTGGTCAGAGAAGCCCTGGGCCAAGGGGCTGCCTACCTGTGCCCAGCTGGTGGCTGCTGCAACAGCTGGAGTTAAAATTAAGGGCCCAAGGATTCCTGGGGCCAAGCACCAGATGTGTCAGATACAGAGACTGGAGACCAAGGACACAGCAGTCTTTTGGCAGCAACATCAAGGGCAACACAAAGCTTTAGGAGAGACACTGACTGACCCCAGGGACAGGCCTTTGGATGGGAGCCACCCCAGCCTCTAGGACAACTTCTGCAGCACTCCAGAGGCAGAAGGGTTAATACAGACTGGTCTTTAAAATACACAGGGAAAGAAATTCCTCTGACTTTCCCATCATCAGTGCTCCAGGGGCCAATGCTTCCAGCCAGGAAGCCCATGACCAGAATCCTCAGCGTTTTAAGATGTACAGAGTAAGTAAATGTTTGTCCTGCTCCTGCTTTGTTTTTTTGTTTGTTTGTTTGTTTAGTTGCCAGCATCCCCTGAAGTTATTTTTCTCTCTAGGAGGACTGTAGAGTTACCTCTCAGACCTTTCGTCTTTGGACTTTAGAGTAGATCTTTGGTATGATGCATGGACACTGCCTTCCTGGGTGCCAAGGGTTTTCACCTGGAGGGTGACATTTAGATGCCACAATGAGAGAGGACCTAGAGTGCTTCTAATCCAATCCCCTTATTTCACAGGGGGGCAATGGAAGAAGGGAAGTGACTTGCCTAAGAACTCTCAGCTAGTTGGGGACACAGCCTGGACCACAGCCATTATTTCAAAGCAACTTTTCATTTTTCTCATAAAAATCACTATAATGTTGCACCATCCAAACACCACCTTCAATTTCTACTGTCACCTTCAATATGGAAATCAGACAAGTTTACCTCTCCTCTTCTGCACAAAAGGTTAACAACTAAATGCGATGCATACTGTCACAATAAACACGCAAGGCCTTCAACCCAGGGCTTCCCTAACACATGCAAATGTTCATTCAGGGCCCTTTGTGCTGGCCTGCACATTCCCCCTCCCCACAATCTGGGGCTACTGCCTCTTTGCATATTATTTGCATTGATTTGCATAACGGACTCTGGTGCCTCTAATTCCAAATATGTAAGAGAGACTAAAACTGAAATCTAGTTTGACGTGCTTGAAGTGTGGAACCGATTTTTAAAACATGTTGGAATAAAGACAAGCGTGTGTGTGGGGTAGAAACCCACAGATTGATGGGTGCCCAGATGTCATGGGAAGGCCTCCTCCTACCAAAATTCCAATGCATACGTGAGCTCAGAACCCAAGGGAAGGAAAGGCCCTCCTCCTTCTGTTTATTTGGTTGGCTGCCCACAGTCCATATTGGGCATGACATCTGCATCTGGCAAAGGCAAGGAGGGAATTGGTGAAGAGAGAAATAGCTAATATGTACCATGAACTGCTGGAAGGGCTAAGCCTGTGCTGACACATTTAATCCTCATAGCAATCTGATGAGGCAAGTACTGTTATTAGCTCCCTGCTGCAATTGAGGAAGAGAAGCACAGGGAGGTACAGGAACCTGCCCATGGTCACACAGCTGGGGAATGGCAAGCTTCGATCTGAACTCTGGCAGCTCGGTTCCAGAGACTACACTCTTACCACTTCACTCATTGCTCTGCTCTGCCCACGCCCCCAGGATGCTCTGCACCTTCAGGGAATTCATTTTCTATTGTTCTTTTCTTGACTTTTCTTCTCTCTTACCTGTTCTCTTCTATCACTATTCCAGGGCTCTGTATGACACATCTGGTGTTCTTTTAATAATTTAGTTAACTTCATTTTGCAAGTAATTGGGGGGAGCTTGTAGTATACAATAAAAGAACTGAAAACCCCTGTTTTAATTCCTTCCTCTTCCCCAATCCTGACATCTCATGCACACCATTGTTTGGGAGAAGAAAAATTATATATATAAAGTTTCTTTTAAAATTACTTACACATATGATATATTTGTTACTGGATAATTTGTATAAATAGAATTTTATTTCATTTCCTAGTGATTTTAAATGTCATCTTCTTATAAGTAGGTCTTCCTTCCCCATTAATCTAGGTTTCTTCTGTAAGATATTTTGTCCATTGCCATTTTAAACTCTTATGACAATTAATCACAGGAGTCTGAGAAGTCTTCTGAGCCATCCTCTGTCACTAAGCAAGGTGGCAGCTGGGCTATCCCAGGTGCTTGGTGTGGTGATTTAAAGTTGTGTCTATAAGTTCTCTGATACTCCTCCCATCAAGAGATAGAGTCTATTTCCCCACTCCCTGAACCTAGTGGGCCTTTGTGACTGCCTTGATGAACGCAATGAAGCAAAAGCAACACCACATGCCTCCCCAGGCCAGGGTAGAAAAGATCATGCAATTTCTGCAGGTTTCTCTTGGAGGCTTTCAGCTCCATGTAGGAATGCCAGCTCCCTTGAGGTGGCCCCATGGAGAGACCTCATAGTGAGAGACAGGAACACCTGAGCAGCTGCCCCAGCCCCAGCCAGGCACCAGACATGAGAATAAAGAAGCCTCCAAGATGATCCCAGCCCCAGGCACTATCGATGGCAAGCACACAAGAGACTCCAGGTGAGAGTTACCTAGTTGAGCCCACTCAACCTTAAGATTTGTGAGCAAAATAAATGATTATAACTGCTTTATGTTTTTGTTTTTTTGCATCCATAGATAACTGAAACACTTAGAAATTTAGCTTCTGCATCTAATGTTTCAACAACAAAAGGAAAGAATATTTACAGCATACCAAATCTGACCATCAAGTCTGTTGTCTACATGGGCAATAACATACAACCTTACCAGGAAAGCGGTTTTCCAATTTCAAGATTATTGCTCTTCAATTGGAAGGGATGCTAGGACTCTCGGTATCCAACTCCTTCACTTTACAGATGAGAAGGCTGAGGCCCAAGAAAGTGAAATGGCTTATCCTGGCCACACAGCTACATAGGGTTAGGGACAGGTAGGGACCCAGGCCAACTTATTGCCCAGCCAATCCACCTAGTTTCAAACTCAGTGTTCTTTTTATATTCACTGTGGTTCCAGTATTCTAGTGTGCTCCATCCTCTGAACTTCAATGATTCCTTTTATTTTAAAAATCAAATGTAAACTCCTAATTACTTGCAGCATGGTTTCCCTTAATCAGAAATAAATATGCATCATTGACTTCAGGGTGAACTGGGTGACTAATTTGAAGAGGCAACCCATGCCTGTGGCCTTGCTTCTTCATGAAACCAAGGCATTTTGGGTGCAAATCTTTGCTGTTTCCCTCTCTACAGGCTGCCACATTTCAAATGTCCCCTCTTGTCAAGTCCTGTTGGAGACATGCCTCATATCACAGGGCTGCAGCACAGAAGGTTCAGATCAGTGCTCTGAACTAACTGGGGTCATCCCCTGGCGGGTTTCAGAAATGTCTGAGATTATTGGTTCCACAGCTAGACCGACAAGGTCCATGACTTCACTGGGAATTATTTCCCACAATATAATCTCTTGAACATGTGCCAGCCAGAAAACCACATGAGATGGGCCTGTGTGCCCCAGACACACCTATGGCCTCCAGCCAACACGCATTCACCTTGTGCTGTAGCTCTGGAGGCTGACAGATCAGATCTTCCTAACGAAAGCATGTACGAACATGTGAACACACATGCATGTGTGCTCACACATATACACACTGACACAGAGCACAGGTCCTTTCCTGGGATCAAGAAACAGGCAAGAATGACAAATTTGCAGCTTGAGTCCCCCCCATCATCTCCATGCTAACATATGGTTAAGTCATTTGTCCAAGATCGAAAGGACTGCTGTGTAGCAGTACCAGGATTTAAACCCAGGTTTCTCTGACCCTGGCTGCCCAAGAGATCCTGGAGACTGAGAAGCCAGCTGCCATGCTTCCTCCTCAGAAGCCTGAGTAGCCCAAGGAAGGACCCATGTTGAAAGGAACTGAGGCTCCTGGCCTTCAGTCCCAGCTGAACTTCCAGATGACAGATAGTACCAACTTGTTAGCTGTGTGAGTGAGCCATCTAGAAAGTGTACAGATCTTCTAGCCTATCAACAAGAAGCGTTTACATAGCATTTTTTTTTTAAAGAGACAGGGTCTCACTCTGTTGCCCAGGCTAGAGTGCAGTGGCATCATTACATCATTATAGCTCACTGCAGCTTCGAACTCCTGGGCTCAAACAATCTTCTTGCCTGAGCCTCCCCAGTAGCTGGTACTACAGGCATGCGCCACCATGCCTAGCTAATTTCTAAAAATATTTTTTTGTAGAGATGGGGTCTCACTATGTTGCTCCAGCTGGTCTTGAACTACTGGCCTTGAGTGATCGTCCCACCTTGGCCTCCTAAAGTGCTGGGATTACAGGCATGAGCCACCATGCCTGGCTGATTATTATTGATTTTAGCCACTAAGTTTTGGGGTGGTTTGTTAGGCAGCAGCAGCAATAACTAGAATATCACCCATGTAGAAGTGAAATCAAAGCTTCTTCAGTGACTATTCTGGATTTAGACATCAGCGTTTTTTTTTAGTGCTGGAGCTCAGCAAGCTGATTTTGACTTGGGTTTCCTTATTGTCCTTTCCTGACCAGACTCAGGGAAAGAAAAACACCCCAATTCCAGGCTCTTCCTACAGCATCATGATTTCTTTGATTGACAGCCACAGGTTCACCCCCAGGAAGAAAGGAACACATGTATGCTAGGAGGGCCATGAAGCTTCTTGGCACACACACTTTTTGGGCTTGGGGTACAGATGGGATAGAGTTGGAGGCTGGGACATGGTGCCAGCATATCAAGGACATGGCCATTTCCCTCAAGGAGCTGCTATTCTATAAGGGATTAAAGTCAGCTGTGACAGGGGCACAAACCCACACATTAAGTTCTCTCAAAGACTTTTCCCAAACAAAAATTAGAGTCAGAATTAGATGGATGAAAAGGTCAACTCGGCCTCTAATAAAATAACAGAGTCATTAATATTCAGGGAATATCTCTTTGACATCATGCGAAAGAAGAAAGAACACAAATGCACCAGTTCAGACTGCCTTGTACACTCCTAAACTAAAAGGAAGAGGCTCATAGAAAGTGCTCCATGTTTTACAGTAAAGAACCTGACAAACACTAAGTCAGCCAGGTGATCAAAGGCAACACTAACAGGGATACAGTCATGTTGATACTATGTCCCTTGGCACGAGAATGGTACCTTATTTCTGCACTTTTTCTCGCCCAAACCTATAGCCCCAGTATAACCATAAGAAAAACATCAGAAAAACCCCAATTGAGGGACATTTAGACATTAAAAGGTCATCAAAAACCAGGAAAGTCTGAGAAACTGTTACAGCCAAGAGGAGTCTCAGGAGACATGATGACTAAATGCAATGGGGTGCCCTGGATGAGACCCTGGAACAGGTAAAGGACATTAGGCTAAACCGAAGGGAATCTGAATAAAGCATGTACTCCAGTAAGAATAACGTATCTATATTGGTTCATTAATTGCGACAAATGTACCACAGTAATGTAAGATGTTAATAATGGAGGAAACTGGGTACAAGGTATCTAGGTATCAAGGTATCTCTGTATTACCTTTGCAGTTTTTCTGTACATTTAAAGCACTCTAAAATTTAAAAAAACATTTGCAAAGAAAAGGTCCACCCAGGACAGACAACAGGGACAATGTGGAGGCTATCCCGGGGGGTGGGTTCTAGAAGGGGCATAGCTGAAATGGGGTTTGTAGGCAACTTTCCCAGCCACCTGTGTGAGATCGTGTGTCCACCGGTGGGGGCGTGCAGATGGTGAGGGGGGACTGAGGCCTTTCCTTTCCTCTTGCCAGCTTCTGGCTCCTCAGGTCTCTCTTAATCTAGCGGGTAGATTCTGATCTAATGTATCTTCTGATGTGTTTTGGAGCCTACTTAGAGAGAGAGGAGGGAAAATTCCATGGCTATTGCTGCATCTGTCTATATTCCCCCGATTCTTACCTTTTTAGTATTCTCATTCAAAGTGTGGACTTTGGAGGTGAAATGGTCAGGGAGACTAATAACAGCCTGAACACAGTTTTTAACTTGTTCAAACGCCAGTTGAGGAATCAGGGTAAATGCCACCCATGTAATATAAACAGCCACCACTTTCTGACCAACCCGGCTGAGTGAAAATCAAAGCTTATTCATCGTTACCATGGAGACAGATTCCCTGTGTTTAAACATGGAGGCCATATAAGTTGTCGGACATGGATATCTCCATCCATTCTAAATTTCTGCCCATACTCCTTTCCTGCTAGGTGATGACGCATTCATCTGCAAAATCCAACTTCACTGTCACCTTGTCTTGGCAAACTCAAGGACCCGCAGACTGTGGCTCCCTGCCCAGTGCTCCTAGGATACTCTGTCCCCAATCATACTGTGACCCTTCTCCCCACAGACCTTCAGTAGAGGGCACAGTGGGAAGGCCATGGACCTGGGGTCAGTGGGATTTGGGTTCAATCCTGGTTCTGTAACTTCCTAGCTGTGGAACTCAGGCAAATGAGTTAAGCTTTGTTTTTCTCAGCTGTATAGAAAGGACAATAGTGCCTAACTGCAGGGCGCTTTCAGGAGTGGGAATAAGAGATTAAGATGCACGGAGGGCCCCACGCAGTGCCTGGCACTCAACAGGTGGTAGCTCTTGTTTTAGTTTCTAAACTAAACTTATAGGTCACTCCCCTGCGGCTGTGAGCCTTTCGAGTTGAACCATCTGGAGCCCCAGAACTTAGTTCACGACCTGACACATAGCAAAAGCACAGTAATGCTTTTGAGACAACGTGAGAATGAAAGAATACTTAAATAATTCCACACACCTGTGTTATTTGCAGCTGAAGGCTTACCACAAAATTAGAGATGTTTGTTTCTTTGAAGACAATGTCAATGAAAGAAAGCAGTAAATAATGTCAATTCTGTGACAAGGCAGTTCAGGGTGTGCGTGTGTGTATGTGTGTATGTGTGTATTTATCTTGTTTTTACTTTGCTTGTTTCAGCGATTAACATTAACTGCTTCAAATAAGCACATACCCCACAAGCCAGAGGCAGCAGAAGGGTGAGCTGGAACCCGCTGGCTGCAGATCTGCTCCGGACACCCTCTCCCACAGTTGCCCCGCTGTGGTGAGGTCCACTCCTAATTACCTGAGCCTACCGGCCTGCATTTCTTTCCAAAGTTGTAATGGGTGGTGTGAAAGTGTTTGCCAAGATTGGGATTTTACAGAGACGAGTCCCAGGTTTTGCTGGTTCAAACTTATGCTTTCAGAAAGTTTTGATGGGAACAGTAGGAAGTAGGACACAGTGGAGGAGGTTTTGCGGGGGGCAGCTGATGGGGCAGCCCCGAGACAGAACAGGCCCACCGTGGCGTCTCCAGAACACCTGGCTCCTAGAGACCCAATACTCACTCCCAGGGCCTGCAGCCCACGGCTTGGGTGGGGCCCAACAGGCTCCTCAGAGAGCCTAACAGGACCTTTGGGACTGCCAAGGGACCCTGTGGAGCGTCCGGGGACCTGCCCAAAGAGGCTGAGGTACCTGACCTGAGCACAGCAGCGTCTGTGTACACTTAGCTGCACAATCTCCAAAGCCAGAGGAGAAGAAAAAGACACAAAGTCCTGGCCTGATCATGCCTGAGAATCACTTACCAAAAAGAGCATTGGGGGCTTTTGACCTGACATCCTCCTGGGTGTGCTGACAGTCTAAAGTGTCATCTCAGCACAAAAGAGCTTGCTGAGGAGGGAGGAGAAGAGGCTGCGGCTGGTGGCTAGCAGGGATGATGGTAAAGTGTCAGGAGGAGGGGCGTGGGCCGGGCAGAGCCCACTGGGGAGTGGCTGATGTCCAAGAAGGGTCTGTTCCCTACTCCTGAGCCCCTGTGGCAGCCCCTGTAGCGTCCTGCAAGGCTGCTTGCTATTCTCCATGGCTTCCGGGCGGGTGGCTGCAGGGCTGTCTGGCCCTGCTCTCTTCGGTTGCCAAAGGTTCACTGCCTGCTCCAGTTTGCCTGGAACAAAATAGCTCAGGCAACACAGCTGTGCATCCTTGTGAAATTGCCTAATTTCCCATTTCAAGGCAGGCTGCCCATACCCCAAGGCATAATTTAGGTTTTGGGCACGAGTTGGATTTCACAACTGAATTCTGAAACTCAGTCCTCTAGGCTGTGCATGCTTTTCCTCCCCTGCTCCCTCCTCCATTATCCACCCCTCCCCACTATCAGTAATGATACTACTACTAATGCTAAATTTCCACTTATGGAGAACCTACTATGTGCCACACATTGTACTAAGCAATTTCTATATAGCTTCTTACTCAGTCTTTACAAACCCTGTAGTGCAGAAAAGAACAAACCTTAACCCATGTCCTCGTAGGACCTATATGATTATAAAGTACCCATACTCCACTTCTTTATTATTCTCTTTTGGGTATAGATCTGTGGATTTAGGTACCTGTGTGATTAACTGTGGATTTGAAGATAGCTTTCTGGTGAAAAAACTAATAAGACCATCTTGTCCATGTAAAACAGGGGAGACATAAACAACATACACAGAACAAGGAGAGAACAATGGAAGATG
Organism: Eulemur rufifrons; assembly: GCF_041146395.1. NCBI lineage: Eukaryota > Metazoa > Chordata > Mammalia > Primates > Lemuridae > Eulemur > Eulemur rufifrons. Next base: position 122,257,320 of record NC_090989.1, read on the forward strand.
ATCTATATAATTCAGTACCATGTTGGGTGGAACAGATTTTAGTGTAGCAGCTTCTCAGGGAGCCCAAGAAAGCTGGAGGAACCCGAGAAGGCTTCCTGGAGGAGGGGAAAGCTGAGTCCTTTTATTACCACTCCACCATTTGTTCATTTCTTCATTCACACATTCAACAAACATTTATTGAGGGCTGAGTGTGGCTTTGTGTTTCCCAGATAAATTACTACCCTGATTTCAGCCATGGAAATCAATTTCAACCATGGTGGCTGTTATTACCTCATTCCCCACCATGAGCAATAAAATGCATATTGGCAGGGAAAATTCTGAAAAGGTAAGTTTATCCATGGGCAGAAGATCTTTACAGTGTGCTATGTTCAGAACAGGAACATACATTTAAAAAGCATCTACTGTATTTGCAAGTATTTTACTCCTGCAAACTGATTTCACACAGCAACTTTTGTGAGGTGGGTCTCATTCCCTAGAACTGAGGTTCAGAGAGGTTAAGAGATTTATTCAAGGTGGAGCCAAGATGCACACCTAAGTACATTCATGTTTTTCTCTCCTTCTCTGCTTCCTTCTTTCTATTTTCAGCTGTAGCTGCTGCCAGCTGCAAACTCCTTTAGTAGTAATGCTTGATTACTTCTGCTCCTGGTGAGCTCAGAACCTGATCAAAGGGCTGCTAGCTTCAGCAGGCCTCAGAGAAGAGAAAAAGACGATCTTACAGAGTCAGGCTTTCCAGGGTCATTCCATTCTGGTCTGACCTCCACTCCAGGCACCTAGTTCAAACCTTGCTTCTGAGATGAACCCAAGAAAATAAGATCAGGGTGAAAACTGGACCACATCCCTTGAGAAACTCTAACCTCCAGAGTAAGCCTGGGGGTGGCGTGGGGAAGGTCCACTGCAACCCAGCTTGGGGATGCTGTCTCTTGCAGACACACCCTTCTCAGTAATAGAAGCGTAGCTGCCCTATCTCCTGGGTAGGAGGAGGAGGGAAAGGGGTTCCTTGCTTCTGAGATTTCCTTAGCTGATCCTCCCTTACCCAACCACAGTTCCCAACAACCCAGATACCCAAGGCACAGAGATAACACTCCCCATGTATATCCTGTGCCTTCTTTCTTCTCTTTCCTGAGGAGTGTGGAGAGAAAACACACACTGGAATCAGACAGAACTAGGTATAAATCCACTTACTAGCTTTAATACCTGGCATCAGTTTCCCAGATAAGCTAGCTAGGTTGGGATTCTGTCTAGCTCTTTCCATTCACCATGGTGTCTTCTCTTTGGTTTTTTTAGATTTTGCACTGAGTTGATGCAACGGACGCTGCCCCTGCTGGCCACCACCCAGCTTCCTCCCCCAAACCCGCAACAATGAGGCTCTCCTTTCATAGCTGCTGGAGTGTTGGCCGCCCAGGGCACATGGCTGAGCTTGCCTTCAGGAATGGCCCTGGGATGAAGAGAGCTGCCTTGCTCATGGTTACACCCTCTTCCTGGGAAACCTGTATCCAAGGACTGGTTTGTGTGAGATTAAAAGGACTGCATCTGCCTTAAAAGAGCTTCCTTGACTCAATTTTGGAGGACTGTGAAGGGCCATCCCAGCTCCGGAGTTCCCCATAGAGTTGGCTAAGGCCTTGGTGTGACTGCACCACAGCCCAGCTTCTCCCCCTGCCTAATCCTGCCTCCCTTACTCTTCTCAAGGTGTTGATTCTGGGAACAATTCCCCAAAAACTCCTGTATGCAAAGTTCCAGCTCCTAGTCTGCTTCCTGGGAACCAGGTCTGCAACAGATGGTGTCCAATCAATGCTTGTGGTGAGGGGATGGTTATTCCTTTTTGTTGTTCCCTTCCCTTGTCTTACTCCCCTGGATTCCTTCCATCTCATTCAACACCGCTTCAGAGATTTGCCCCCTCCAGCTAGGCTTCCTTGATGTACCCCTTCCTGGTTCTGGTCACCCTAATCACAAATGCCACTCTAACAGATGGTATGTAAGGCTTTCATTCCTGCCATTGTGTATTTTCTCACATCTTCCCATTAGCCTGGAAGCTCCTTATGAATAGGCAATTTCAAATTTAATTTTAAAATATTCCTTCTCACCCAGTCATATATAGTGATGGTTGGTGGCACTTAATCCTGCTGGCAAAAGACGCTTGACAAATCCCTTATCACTGCCCCACCTTTCTCTCTTACTATTTAATTCAGTCAGCACACACTGGCTGTCCTGTCTGAGCTAGGAATGGTCTGTGCTGTGGGGACACACACAGAAATGTTCTCTCCCTAACATCCAGGGAGTTGTGGTTGAGGAGAGCCTTGTGGAAAAGTGGGTGAGCCCAGGCTGGACTGCCAAGGTTCAAACCTCTCTCTCCCACTCAGTGATCTGGGGCAAGTTATTTAAGCTCTCCATGCCTTAGTTTCCTTACCTTTAAAATGAGAATAATAAGAATATTATTATAATACTATTATCCACCTCATAGGATTATTGTGAGGATTAAAGGAGGTACACTGGCAGCATTATTTTAAGTCTGCATTGTCCAGTATGGTAGCCACTAGCCACACGCAGCTACTGAGCCCTCTAAATGTAGTTACATGCTATAAGTATAAAATACATACCCAATTTCCTCCCCACCTTTTAGAAATTTGTATACATTTGTGGGGTACAAGTACAATTTACTATTAAATATATTGATATATCACATTGTGGTGAAGTCAGGGCCTTCAGTGTATACATCAATGAAGCAATGCACATTGTACCCACTAAGCAACCTTCCATCATCCACCCCTCCCACTCTCTGACCCCTGTGAGTCTCCATCATCCATCATTCCACACTCATTGTCCAGGTATACACAGTATTTGGCTCCCACATGTAAGTGAGAACATGTGTATTTGTCTTTCTGTGTCTGAGTTGGTTCACATAAGATAATGGCCTCCAGTTCCATCCATGTTGCTGCAAAAGACATGGTTTCATTCTTTTTTATAGTTGAATAGTATTCCATTGTGTATATATACCACATTATTCAATCTTCTGTTGATAGACACTTTGGTTGATTCCACATCTTTGCTATTGTGAATAGTGCTGCAATAAACATATGAGTGCAGGTATCTTTTTATATATTGATTTATTTTCCTTTTTTAATAGCTAGGACTACAGGTACATACCGCCACACCTGGCTAATTACAAAAAAAATTTTTTTGAGTGGAGTTGGGGGTCTCACTATGTTGCCCAGGCTGGTCTCGAGCTTTTGGCCTCAAGTGATCTTCCCACCTCAGCCTTCCAAAGTGCTAGGATTATAGGCATTAGCCACCACGCATGTGTGGGGAGTGGGCTCTGTGGCTAGTGAGTGCACCGGAGCAGGCTTCCGGGAGTTGAAAGAAGAGACGGGCAGCAGTGGGCAGATGGGACATGTTCCTTTATTGGTAGGGGACGCAGCCACAGAGAGAGCATGGCCGAGAACATGGCGAGTACTCATATGTGGCTCAGAACAATAGTGGCAACATACCATGATCACATGGGCCCACACAGGAGATAACACCTTGGTTACATAACCGTGCTGACTCATGCCTCCCTGGAAGGCCAGCGGAAGACACGCCGGCAATTACTTTAGTTTGGCCTAAGAAACGTAGTGCCTATACAAATGAATTTCCCTTACAGCATGGCCTCCAATTTTGAAAACTAGTATAAAAAATGCAGAATATTCCATTAATAACTTTTTGTATTGATTACATGTTGAAATGATAATATTTTAGGTATGTTGGACTAAATATATTCTTAAAATTAATTTTACTTTTTTATTAATGTGATACTATACATATTGAAATTATATGTATGGCTCATATTATATTTCTATTGGACAGTGCCGATCTAAGTCTTTGCTATAAAAATAACAAAAAGCAAAATATAAGAACTATCATCATGGAGGTATATGCACTGCCAGAAGGGCCACTGTAAGTGTGGATGACCAGCATCAGCACCACCTGGGACTCTGCTAGAAAGGCAGACTGTTAGGTCCCCCTTCCAGATTGAATTAGCGACTCTGAAGAAAGGTCTGTCATCCACCACACTAGTAACAGAGAAGACGGAGGGCAGGGGAGGACACACAGAAACGGTCCCGGCATTTAGTAAGTTTGACATAAAAATAGTCAGAGGGCCTACAGCAAATATGCATCCCATTTGGCTTGTTTTCTCCAGATGCTTTTTTCTGGAAACCATGCCCTCTGGCCCGGTTGGGTCCCCTGCCCTCTGCACCTTTTTCATCTAAAGTGTGCCAAGAACAAATGGAATCTAAACAGTGTGCCCTTAGTGGAATTAATTTGCATTTCTACAGCATGACCTCAATAGGTGTGTGTGCTATTCCCTGTGATGTGCTCACCACCAGCTGGACGTGGTGCAGATGGGCAGCCCAGGTTCAGAGCAGAGGGCGGGGGGAAAGCAGCAAGAGCTCAGCAGCCAGCCCGTGACAAGTGGGTCGGCTTCTAAATAGAGCCACTTCCTGAGAGTACATAAGCCAGGGCGGGATTAGCAGTGGCTGCAGAGATCCCTTCCCATTAGGTGAAGATTCTACACTAACGCTATGATTTTGCTTTGGATTTATGGTCTTTATTTCCTCTGGGGCTCCTACCAAATGGAAGTCTTTCAGTAGATGAAGCTCAAATTTTGCCCTTGGTCTTCATAGAGAGGGACATGTGTCCAAAGAAGCCCCTGCATTGTGGCATGGGTATGACACGGTGTGACTCAAGGCACTTGGTGAGCTCAGGTCCCATTTCTTTCCCTGGGGGAATGGGAGGGGATAGCTGGGAAGAGGGGGCTCCAGGGGACATCATCATCATGGAGGATGTTGTGGCTGCGGAACAAACTCATCCTTATACAGAAGCCTGTCTTTGCTCTCTGCCCAACCCACCCCCTGCCCCAGGTTCCTTTTTATTTAAAGCTTGTGAACTCGCAGCCATCTTTGCTCATAATGATGATATCACCTATATGCACTGAATTATGCTGCAGAACTTTTGGGCCAGCAGCAAGGTTTCTGTTACACTGTTTTCTGTAAATATGCATAGCTTTGGGTCTGTGGCCCTCATCCACCACAGCAGGAAGGGCAAGCATCACGTGAGCAGTGACAGCTGCATCAGATTTACTGGCAACAACACTAATAATATTAATTATAGAAGTGATAGTTACAGTGGTGGTGGTGGTTAAGAATGGTCAAATAGATATCATTTATTTGGTCCTACTATGTTCCACGTACTGTGTTAAGTACTTTCCTACTATGCCAGATTATATTTTCCAAACACGACTGCCAAAATATCTCGTCCCACAGGTTCTTTTAATAATGTGATGTTGATTGAGAGGTGGGGTCTGTGTTCCCTCCCCTTCCGTCTGGGCAGGCCTGTGACTCTGGCAGAAGTGACTCAATGAGTTCCAAGGCTAGGTCATGAAAGACAATGTGTAATAAGTTCAGCCACCCTGGAGCTACCACACAGAGATGGAAGGAGATGCCCAAGGAGTCCCAGCTGTCCAAGCCCCCAGCTGTATGAATCTTCCCAGCAGCAACTGCCAGACACGTGAGTGGGCAAACCTTCAGGTGACTTCAGCATAGTTGACCTGAGTGAAGCAGAGATGAGCTCTCTCCTCTAAATCCTGTCCAAATTGCAGGTTTTCTAACAAAATAAATGGTTTTATTGTTTTAAAATGCTATTTTTTTTGGGTGGTTTTGTTACACAGTAATAGTAAATGGAACTCCTACATTATGCCATTAAATCCACATGGTAATCTTTCAAACTAGGCATTATGGCTATCTTACAGATGAGGAAATATGCAAGGGGTTAAGTAATTTGCCTGAGATTTCACAGCTGATATGTGGCAGAGTTGAGCTGCAAGCCCAGGACTGTCTTGCTCTGAGCACAGGATTTTGGAGTCACACCTTACCTAGCTTGGCCACTACAATGGGTCTGTAGCCCTGCCTAGAAATGTCTGTTAGATTACACATGAATCCAGATGGACATGTGTAAGCAGAAATGACCACTAGGTCTTTCCATATGTCGTCCTTCAAGGTCTGCAGATAAGGCTGATTCCTATGCCTGGTATGAAAAGATATTTGACCTTGAAGTGGGAATGGGAACAAAGGATGCTGGTGGCCTTGAGCTTGCATGAGGGCTGTGATGTCCTAGAACTCTGGAGGACTTTTAGAGGTTGGCCCGCTTTTTTTTCTTTTTTATCCATCCATAATATTATTTTAAGGAATGTGTTCTAAGAGTCAAAAGTCTTCCTCAGTGTCTTTTACTTTGGAGTCCGGTTAGTAAGCCAGAGATAGCCCATTTGGGATAACCTTTCAGGGATACAGAAAAGTCAGATGTGCTCCATACATTTCACCAGCTGGTACACCCAGAACAACTTGGGGGCTACAGTTGGAATTGGCAAACAGAGGGAATACCGTCAGAGACAGTGCACAGTAGGTGGGAGAAACAGTCACCAGCCTCACTTGTGGTGGATGGGACCTTCAACCAGGTGGAGCAGGTTTGCTCCTATAGAGCTGGTTTCCAGCCCAGATCCCCCAGCTGGGCTGGCTAAACACAGAACAGGTGCAGTCAGGGTCTGCTCATACCTCTCTATTTTTCTGGGGGTTCCCACACTTTAGGGCAGAGGCTTACCCTGTCTGCAATCATACTGGAGGCCTGACTTGACCCATCTTCTAATTACTGAATAGTCCTTCCTCTTTCATTGCTTCTTTTTTAGTGACTCAGGGAGTCATTTGTTCTGTTCTTTTTAAAATTAACTTTATTGAGGTATAATTTATATGCAATAAAATTCACCATTTTAAGTGTACATATTGGTGAGTTTTAACAAATGTATACTTTTGTAGCCACTACCATAATCAAGACACAGGACACTTCCATCTTGCCATGAAGTTCCCTTGTGTCCCTTTGTAATCTAATCTCCTCCCCAGCCCCTAATCCAAGCAAGTGATCTGATTTCTGTCACTTTAGGTATATTTTTTCTGTTCTAGATTTTCAGGTAAGTGGAATTAAATAGAATCATTTGTGTCTGGATTTCATTCAGCATAACATCTGTGAAATTTATCCATTTGCTGCATGGATCAGTGGTTTATTCCCTTTTTATTGCTGTGTAGTATTCCACTACATGTTTCTTTTTGTTTCCCCTCCCCCAATTTGTATTTTCATTCATCTGATGATAAACATTTGGGTTGTTTCCAGTTTAGGGCTATTATGAATAAAGCTGCTGTAAACATTTGTTTACATGTCCTTGTGTGGACATATGTTTTAATTTATCTTGGGTAAATACCTAGAGATGGAACTGCTGGGACATATGGTAAATGTATATTTAACTTTGTTAAAAACTGCCAAACTGTTTCCCAAAGTGGTTTACCATTTTACATTTTTGTCTTAAAATTTAATGATGTTTATCAACAGATTGAATAATTGATTGTTTAGGTAATAAAGTATATTGGCATAATCCAAAAGTCAAAATGCAGAAAATAAATACAGTGCAATGTCTTCCTCCCAGCGTCAACCCACCTGAAGGTGAGCAGTGTTACCAGTTCCTCGAGGCCTGAAACATTCACAGGGAAACAATTACCTACAGTTTCCTTCTCTCACTTTTTACACAGATGAGTGTGTCTTGGACACATCTTGCTTTTCTCATTTAACAATATATCTTGGGTATTGTTAAAGAATCATTTCCCAAAGTGTGTTCTGAGGAACTCTACCCATCACTCTGTACCTATAAGAAAAGGGTTCCCAAATTAACTTGGGAAAATGCTGCATACTATGGCTATCTCTTAAAAATTGATAATGCACATCAGCTTATTAAAGGCTCTAAGTAGTCCTGGGATTAAAAAAGCAGAGCATCCAAAATTATTTGACTGGAGAATCTTTCTCTGCAGCAATACCTACTTAACATTTTGCAGAATGAGAATTCTGCAGAATACTCTCAGAGAAGCAGTTACATAGATGAAGAATGAACAAACTTTTTCTGTAAAGGGCTAGATAGTAAACATTTTAGGCTGGTGGATATGGCCTGGGTTGCAATTACAGTACTCAGTTCAGCCATTGTAGGGTGAAAGCAGCTGCAGACAAGATGTAAATGAATGGATGTGGCTGTTTCGATAAAACTTTATTTACAAAAAGTGGCAACAGACTGTAGTTTGCTAACTCCTGATCCAGAGTATGGCAGGACTTGGAAGGTTTCTGTTAAGGTGTTTTTTTTTTTTTTTTTCTTTCTTTTGGTGAGACAGGATTTCTCTGTCACCCAGACTGGAGTACAGTAGCATCATCATAGCTCACTGCAACCTCCAACTCCTAGGCTCAAGCAATCCTCTTGGCTCAGTTATCCAAGTAGCTAGGATGACAGGTGCACATCACCATGCCCTGCTAATTTTAAAAATTATTTTCTGTAGAGATGGAGTCTCGCCATGTTGCCCTGGCTAATCTGGAGCTCCTGGCCTCAAGCAATCCTCCACCTTAGCCTCCCAAAGTGCTGCTATTATAGGTGTGAACCACTGCACCTGGCCCCCATTAAGTTTTGAAAGTGTTTTCCAAATTAGGGGGAAGGTACCCTGGAGCAGAGCTGGGGAAAATAAAAACTGGTAAGAACTGAATGAACAACTGCTAAATCTGAAACCACTTGCCTACCCTTTTCTCCTCTCCATCCCCTCTATCCCCCTCTATGCCCGGAGGGTCCACCTAGAGCACTGGAAAAGGGCATCCATGCCTCACATCGTCATGCTCTATCTGATTAAATAAATGTCCCAAGACTAAGTGGAGGCTTTTGGATTCTGGGCTTTAGCACCCTCATCTGTAAGACCACAGACTTCTTGACAGATTCTCCTTCTAGGATTTGATGAAATCTTTGTCCATGTCAGAACCATGTGAGGATGAGTGAGCTTGTGGCCAGAAAAGTGCTAGACACATGTAATTCTGGGAGTGAATTTTATAAGTTTTCTCATCTAACAGTTGGGCTATAGATATGATAGTTATCTAAGGAAATTCTAGCTCTTCTGTTTTAAGCACCATATTTCATCAAATATAAGAAGCAACACACTATTGTTTTATGTGCCAGTGGGAAAAAAAGCTGCCAATTAAACTATACCACAATGCTTTCTTACATTTACAATTCTTAGTCTATGCTTATCGAAAGAGCTCCCTTAGACTTACCCTGACAGTTTTATGATATATCCTGCTGCCTTCAGTTACCGCACATGGTGCGTAACTGCCAATCCTTTCACAAAACACCCCGTTTCAAGTGCCTTGTGAATGTCTTGTTTTTTTTGGTCCCTCTTCTCCTACCCCTTCCTATGGAATGGAAACCATTCTTATAATGATGAACATTGGTTCCATAAATATCAAATTTCTGCCCTGCACTCTGCTTTGCCCTTCTGCACACACAACTTTTTGTTTCATTGCTGAGTCACAGTGAATCTCTGTGAAGGCTTTTAAAACAGCAGTTAGATACACATAGTGCCAATGACACATTTGCCTCAAACAGAGAGATGATGAGGTGAACGACTACAACCGACATTCGCTCAGACATGGGCAACAGTTACTACGTCCTGAGTGTGGTCTGGCTCACAGTGACCGTAAGATACCTCCTGGTTTCAGAGATATTAAAAGGAACAGAAGTTTCTCTAACAATGTAAACCTAGATGAATATGTGTGATTAATTAAAAAAAGTTCTAATTGTGAACTTTAGGAGGTAAAGAAAAAACTTGTTGCCTCAAAGCAGGCATTTTTCTTCTTCACAACCATTCCCAAATGCTCTGCAGTGACATTCAGATACTTTCGGCTGAATATCTGTGTGCTGGAAGTCACCTGGCTGAAAACCGGTCTAACTATGGAATTCTCACAGGGGCTAACGTGGTATGACCCACAAATCTGTATCTTCACACTTGCCTGTCCTCCCTCCTGCCCTCCCGTGAGCTCAAAAAGGATCTTATGGTTTACATAATGAATTATGTATCAGGGTATGAAATGCTGATCATTTTAAAGAAAGAAAATCAGAAGTCAACTACAGCTAGTATTTTTAAACATGTGCTTAGCACATATGCCAAAGGAATGTGTAAGGGAAAAAGCCAAATTAGGAATTTATATCCATTTTAAAAAATGGTTATATGACATTTAAAGTAAGATGTGACAAGCTCCTGCTACCAGTTAAGGATGCTGCCTGGCTCCTTAAGCTGCTCTCTGAGCTGGGCTTGCCAGATTCTCTCTGGAGGGGGTGGGGGTGGGGGTGCAGGGATCTGGTGAAGGGTGGGTGCATTTGGGGGTGGCAGCAAGAGCACCCTGCTATATGGGGGGCCTCTCCTCTTGGTCATGGATCTCGTGTCTTTCTCCTTTTGAGGTTCAGGTCTAACTCCAAACCCATGTTCTTTCCATCCCATGCTTATTAACAGAGGTGCTGCTAGAATCCAATATAAAAACCCTAATATTTCTGTTCTGTATAACTGACTGTCACAAACAAGCTTCCTGGCAAAGCTCCCTTAGAGAGGGGCCCCAGTGATTCGATGTTCTGGATGCCAGTTCACCCTTCTGGGCTCCTGTAACATGGCCGGAGTCTCGGATGCCTGGCCAAACCCATGTGAATCTGAATCTTCAGCTGTGCCCCAGCTGGGCAACGTCCCCTGCTCAGAGCTTCACTGGCAGACACCCGATGAGGTATATGCCACGCTCTTACCACAGACATGGAGGCCTGAAATGACAGAGCTGGTCTGTGCTGTACACCTTTCGTACTTTCAAAAAGGCTTCGAGACAGAACAGGCACAAACATAAAGTCGTGTAACATACAAATTGAGATCAAGACTTTACAGAGGAATAGGAGACTAAAGTGAGCTGAGGCAGAGGTGGAAACAAATGCACCAAGGAGAAGCAAGAGCCACCTGTGAAATTCATGCTGCTCTCCCTGCCTCCCGTCCTCTCATTGCTAAGCAACCTTAAAGGACACAAGCAAATCAATGGACACAAGCAAGCTGATGCTTCTCTAGGATGTCAAGCAACACCGTTTCGGAGAGATCACATGCCTGCCTTGCGCTTATGAAGGAAAGTTTGGGTAAATGGGCAGCATGATTAAATTGGATAGCAGGCAAGACATAACTCTGTTTGTTTTCTGAAAGGGAGAGCCTGAACAAAGAGATGAGGGAAGATAAAGAGGTTCTTGGCTGGTTCCTAAACTGTCTCCATGTGTGTTAAGTTTAAGAAGTGATTATTTCTTTCCACTGGACCACCTTTCTCCCAATCTAAATCTTATACCTAGGACTTCCTCATGTCCTGAGCATGAAGGTGATAGAGTTGGGGCAGATCACATGCCCACTTTAAGTTAGAGTAAGGTCCTAATTTATGGAGTCAGAGACAGGTGACTGCACAAAGCCAAAAGCAGATATAGCAATCCTTGGCATGGGTGGCTGGCTTCCATTTCCCTAGTGGATAGGACCTTTCTAGTATCTGAAGTCATGCTGGACTCTTGTTATGCCACTGCTCTTGCAGGCTCAGGTCTTACATCTTCACTTTGGAAGAATTAAGATTACATGTGCTTCCATTTAAGGAATGCATGCACAGAACAGGCTCTCCTGACTCTTAAGACAAAATCAGCATCAGATTGTTCTCCGTATCTTCACCTACATGGGGGATGGAATGGGTGGGTGAAGCTGGCCTCATTAATATCCTGACATCCCTGAACAGCATCTTTGTCTCCAGCTTTCCAGTATTCCGGAAGAGGTTCCCCTCCACCCCCAGCATGTCATTCTGCTGCTCAAAAATCTTGTTGGCTTCCTTCAGTTTAAGGAGAACTTTCAAGATCAAGACTACAAAGGTGGCTGAGTGGCTCTGACATTGTAAGAAATATACATTTGGTCTCTGCCTGGTTTCCTGGCATACAGCTTCTTTTAGTATGTTAATGCGATGACTGGTGGCTGGGGGCTCCTGGATGGAGCCAGGATGGGGGCTGGTTGCCAGGGGAACCAACCAAATGATTAGAGGATTGGAACTTTCAGCCCCACTCCTCTGACCTCTGGGGAGGGGCAGAGAGGGGAGAAGGGCTGGAGGTTGAGTTCACGGCTAATGGCCTATGATTTATCCCCACCATGCCTATATAATGAAGCTTCCATAAAAACTCAAAAGGACAGGGTTCAGAGAGCTTCTGGATTGCTGAGCACAGAGGTGCTGGGAGGGTGGTGCACCCAGAAAGGGCATGGAAGCTCCATGTCCCTTCCCACATACCTTGCTCTATGCATCTCTTCCATCTGTCTGTTCCTGAGTTGTATCCTTTTATAACAAACCAATAAGCTAGTAAGTAAATGGTTTTCCTGAGTTCTGTGAGCTGTTCTAGAAAATTATTAAACCTGAGGAGGAGGTTGTGGAAACCTCCAATTTATGGCCAGTCAACAGCACAGGTGACAACCTGGACTTGCGACTGGCACCTGAAGTGCGGTTCTGTGGTACTGAGCCCAGAACCTGTGAGATCTGACGCTATTGCTGGGTAGACAGAGACAAGATAGAGTTAAATTATAGGACACCCAGTTAGTGCTTGGAAAGTTGGAGAATTGGTTGGGGTGGGAACCCCCCCCCCCCACATTTGGTGTCAGAAGTGTTCTGTGTTGAGTGAGAGCACAGAGAAAGACAATTTATTTTTTGCTACTAGTGGCAGAGCTGCAACTTGAACCTTTCTAACTCTGTTCAGAACTATGACTCCCTACCACACACAAGCATGCCTGGCAGCAACTAGAATTCCTAAGTCAAATGAAGCTGCTATGTCCTGTGTTTTTGTTTAGTTATCCTTTCTGTTAGGTTAATACAAAAATAAACTAGTAAATAAAATGCTCGAAGTATTCACAGGGTCACCAATGATGCAATCTCCTTCAAGTTTAAGAATGAGGTAACATTAGCTTTTAAGATGACACCAACTTTGTATTCCACATTGTGTGTGTGTGTGTGTGTGTGTGTGCGTGTATCTGATAATTAGTTCTCAACCTTGCTTCTCAGTGGAATCAATGAGAGTTTGGAAAACTCCCCAGGTGGATCTAATGTGAAGCTGAGACTGGGAGTCAGTGTTCTAAAAATGGCTGCACACAAAGTCCTCCGCCACGGTCTCCATAGCCCATCTCACTGAACAGGGCCCGCCCGAGAGGGACTGGAGGTGGAGCAAAGAGCCATGTCCAGGGGGCTGGTGGCCGTACTTCCAGTCCTGTGATCTTGATCACTTTGAGCCTTGCTTTATCTGTAAAATGGAGGCTTATGAAGATTTGGTGTGATAATATATGAAAATGCCTCTCACAGTGTCTCGTACAGTCATAAGTATTATTTGTCCTAAGGGTGTTTTCTTCCTTCCTAGAGCATCATAGCTTCTCACCGTGCGTCAGCCTTCCCAAGCGCTCAGAACAAGGTAGCAAGTAAGAACATGGGACACTGAGAGAGCACCTGCAGCAAAAGCCCACCACACTGCACGTTCAGCAGCTCCTATGGTCCTGACTTTCTAAAACAGGCAAACAATGGTGGGGGCAGCCACCCAGGATGTGCAAGTTGCAGGGAGAGGAAGGAGCCGCTGGGAGAATATTCCCTGGAGACCATGCTCTCTTATAAGCATGTTGAATTTGAAATAAGCAGGGCCCTCGGGGTGACCGAAGATCAGGCCCTCCCCACCAGACACAAATGTGAAATAATCCTGAGGACCTGGGAGCAAATAGCTCAGCCACAAACCAAGACTGACGTGCTCTATTTTTTAGGGCTTTGAGAAAAGCAGCACTGGAAGAAAAGTCAGTCCTTACAGGCAAGGGAGGTCACACCAGGACCATAATGATGCTGGTAGCTTCTCCTACTGTCTTCTCCTCCCACCTGTACCCCCCCGCCTCAATAAAACCAACTGTCATGATTGCAGTTTGACAATTATTTTTAAATCTGATTTGAAAAATATCACATGGTGTAGTGGAAAAGAAACAGGCTTTGTAATATAACTTATGGAACCCTGGACGTCGACGTCATTAAAGCGATCCTCTTGGTCTCCTGCCTGGAGGGTGTGGGGCTGGCTACTAGTATTCTGGGAGCAAGCTGAGGAAGAGGGCCAGGGTCTCAGCATTCAGTCCATAAACTGCCCTTTACCACCCTATTTCTGTACCCAGTGCCTGATTTTTCCAGCATGCCCCTGCATTTTAGGTCTGCAGAAAGTGGGTCTCCAGGATTCTGCCGGAGTAAAGCAAGTGCAGCTTGCTGCCTGGAATGTGGGAAAGCTCTGGAGATCCAACTGCTTCTTACATGGTCATTAAACCAACCATCTGACCTAGAGTCCCAACTTTACTCCTATTTCCAGGGGTTCCTGGAATTACTGCCAATTCCTGAGCTTTTGGGGGGTTTTTGCAGTTGGTTCTAGGTCTCCCCCACTCCCAATTTAGGATCTGACCTTCTCCACTTGTCTTCTAGCTCCTTTTTAGTTTTTAAAAATTGACACATTGTAATTGAACATATTTATGGGGTACAATTTGATGTTTTGATGCATATATATGTTGTATAATGATCAAATCAGGATATTTAACATATCCATTACCTCATGCATTTATAATTTTTTTGTGGTGAGAACATTCAAAAGCCTCCTTTCTGCCTATTTTTTAATATATGATACCCTATTGTTAACTATTATTACCATGCTATGCAATAGATCACCAGAACTTATTCGTCTTTTTTTTTTCACCTGCAGTTCCATGCACTTCCTATCTAATTTTATATTTGTATCCCTTGACTAACCTCTTCACCAGCCTCTTCTCCCCTCTCCCCTCCACAGTCACAGTCTCTGGTAACCACTGTTCTACTCTCTGCTTCTATGATACATTTTTTTTTTGTTTTTAGATTACACATATGAGTGAGATCATGTACTGTTTGTCTTTCTGTGCCTGGCTTATTTCACTTAACATAATGACCTCCAGTTCCATCCATGTTGTTGAGAAAGATATGATTTCATTCTTTTTTATGGCTGAATAGCATTCCATTGTGTATATATACCACATTTTCTTTGTCCATTTGTTCACTGGTGGACACTTAGGTTGATTCTATATCTTTGCTATTGTCAATAGTGCTGTGATAAATATACAAGTGCAGGTTTTCCTTTGATATATTGTTTTCTTTTCCTTTGTCTAGATACCTACTAGTGGGATTACTGGGTCATATGGTAGTTCTAGTTTTAGTTTTTTTGAGAAATCTCCAGACTGTTTTCCATAGTGGTTGTATTAATTTACCACTCCACCACTCCTGAGTAGCTGGCACTACAGGCATGCGCCACCATGCCCGGCTAATATTTTCTATATATTTTTAGTTGTCCAGCTAATTTCTTTCTATTTTTTTTAGTAGAGACAGGGTCTCACTCTTGCTCAGGCTGGTCTCGAACTCCTGACCTAGAGTGATCCTTCCTCCTTGGCCTCCCAGAGTGCTAGGATTACAGGCGTGAGCCACCACGCCTGGCCTGATTTCAATTTTTAAAAATTTGCTGATACTTGTTTTGTGCCCTAACACCTAGTCTATTTTGGAGAATGTTCTATGTGCTGACAAGTAGAATGTGTATTCTGCAGTTGGATAAAATGTTCTATAAATGCCCATTAGATCCATTTGTTCTAAGTACAGTTTAAATCTAATGTCATAATACTTTGTTGATTTTCTGTCTAGAAGATCTGTCTAATGCTGAGAGTGGGGTGTTAAGTACCCCACTGTTATTTTATTGTACTGAAGTCTATCTCTCTCTCTCTTTAGATCTAGTAATATTTGCTTTATGAATCTTGGTGCTCTGGTGTTGGGTGCATATATATTTAGAATTGTTATATTCTCTTTATCCCTTTGTCATTATATAGTACCCTTCTTTGTCTTTTATTTTCTGTTTTTGACTTCACATCTGTTTTATCTGATATAACTACTCCTGCTTGATTTCAGTTTCCATTCGCATAAAATATCTTTTTACATCCCTTTACTTTCATTCTATATGTATCTTTACAGGTAAATTATGTTTTTTGTAGGCAGCACATAGTTAAATCATGTTTTTTAAAATCCATTCAGCCAGTTGATATCTTTTAAATGGAGAATTTAATCTGTTTACATTCAAGGTTTTTATTGATATGTGAGGCTTTGTTCCTGTCATATTGTTAATTGTTTTTTGGCTGCTTTGTATGTTATTTGTTTGTTTCTTTTTGTCTTATTGTTTTTCATTGTGGTTTGGTGGTTTTCTGTAGTGGAACCATTTGAGTCCTTTCTCTTCCTTGTTTGTGTGTTTGCTGTATCACTGAATTTTATACTTTCATGTGTTTTCACAGTGGCAAATGTCCTTTTACTTACAGGTTTAGAACTCCCTTGAGCATTACTTGTATGGCCATTCTAGAGGTGATGAATTTCCTCAGCATTTGCTTGTGTGGGAAAGACTTTATTTCTCCTTCACTTATGAAGGATAATTTTGCTGGTATACCATCCTTGGCTGACAGTTTTTTTTTCCAGCACTTTATCATCCCATTGTCTCATGGCCTTTAAGGTTTCTGCTGAGAAATCCACTGTTGGTCTGATGCGGGTTCCTTTAAAGGTGACTAGATGCTTTTCTCTTGTGGTTTTTAGAATTCTATCTTTGTCTTTAGACATTTGACTACAACATGCCATGGAGAAGACCCTTTTGAATTGTATCTGTTTGGGGATCTTGGAGTCTTCTGTATTTGGGTTTCTAAATCTCTTGCTAGACTTCGGAAGCTTTCATCTATTATTTGCTGAATAGGTTTTCTAACCCTTTTATTTTCTCTTTGCCTTCTGGGACCCCAATAATTTAAATGTTTGATCACTATGGTATCCCATATGTCACAAAGGCTTTGTTCATTCCTTTTAATTCTTTTTTCTTTGCTTTTGTATGGCTGGATTATTTCAAAAGAACTTTCTTCAAGTTATGAGATTCTTTCTTCCACTTGATCTAGTCTATTGTTGAAGCTTTTGAATGTATTTTGTATTTCATTCAATGAATTCTTAGTTCCAGAATTTCTTTTTGGTTATTTTTTTTGATACCTATCTCTTTGGTAAATTTCTCATTCATATCCTGAATTGTTTTTCTGATTTCTTTGTACTGTTTATCAGAATTCTTTTGTATCTTACTGAGCTTATATAGAATCAATAATCTGAATTCTTTTTCTGGGGTTTCATAAATTTCTTTTTGATTGGGATCTGTTGCTGGGGAAATATTGTGTTCCTTTGGAAGTGTCATATTTCCTTTATTTTTCATGTTTCCTGTGTCTTTATGTTGATATTTGTGCATCTGGTATAACAGTGGCTTCTTCCAATTTTTTTGAATTTGCTTTCATAGGGAAGAATTTTTTCTTGAAGATGCGTCTATGTTGTTGGTTGGGCAGGACCCTTTGGTTTTGATTCTGGGTGCATGCAGTAGTGTAGTCTCTATGATGTTTTGGGCTATAAACAGCAACAGTGGTATCTGTAATTTTCTTGGTGGCTTAGAGTACAGTTTTTAGTAGAGACTGTGGTGAACTTTTGCTGGGGACTGGGATGCCAGGTAGGCCAGTTTTGGGGCCTCAGTGGTGGCAGTGGTGGGCTGAGTGTGCCTATCCTTGGGCCCCAGGGTGGTGTACGCTGGCATCAGTGTTAGCAGGTTCAGGTGGGCTGATTCTTGAACCCCAGGTGGCTTACTTAGATGCCAGTAGTGACAGAAGTGGACCAGGTGGGTGGGGCAGGTTCTCAGGCCCCTGGACAGCTGGTGTGGCTTGGGTAATGGCAGTGGGAGTGGCGGGATGGACCTCTGGGTCCTGAGTGGTACATGTTGATTTTGGCATTAGCTGCAATGGGCTAGGTGGGGCCAGCCTCGGGCCTGCAGGTGGCACGTGGAGGTAGGTGCCAGCTGTGGTGGTAGTGGCCAGGTGGGTAGGCCCAACCTCAGGCCCCTGGGAGAAGTGTTTAGGTGCCAACGGTGGTGGACTGGGATAGGAAATCCCTGGACCCCAGACTGTGTGCTCTGACAGATGGGTGGCAAAGCTGGACTGGGTGGGCTTGTCCTCAAGCCCTCTGATGGTCTGTGCAGGTGCCACTTGTGGTAGGTAGGGGTGGGGAGATCGCTAGGCCACTGGTGGAATGCTCGAGTGGTGAGGGCATTGCTGCCTTTGACAGCAGCAGACGAGGCTGGTGGGTGGGGAACACATGTACCACTCGCACCTCAGCCCCGGTGGCGCTTGTGCCTCAGCTCTTGCTGCTGTAGCCAGTGCCTCGCTCATGTCTCAGCCCTGACTGCAGTAACCTGCATGCACTTCAGTCATGCCTTAGCCACAGGTGTAGTAGCCCACGGTTGCTTGTGCCTAAGCCCCAGGAACAGCAACCTGTAATTCTCCTGTGCCTGCCCCAATGCCACTGGGCTCCAGGACAGTGCTCAGTCTGTTGTGTGTGAGGTTCTAAAATGATGTCTCCCTGTAGCTTCTTAGGTGTGTGGGACCCAAAATGTGCTCCCTCCCTGGAGCAGTGCCGTCACACAGCTTCCTGGCAGCTCCCTACGTTAGTTTCAGGGCCCATGAGGGTTGAGGGGCTCTCTCATGGCTAGGATTGCAAAAGTCCAACTATAGGTTTTCTTTTGCTCATGATTATTGCCTACTTTTTTCCTGTAGCATTAGTCTTTAAAAATTAATTTATAAGCATTTTGTATATGTCAAGGATATTAACCTGTTAACTGTCATGTTTACTGCAAATATTTTCCACCTATAGTTTGTTTGCCTTTAATTTTGTTTTATCTACGGGGTTTTGCTTTTTTTAGTTTTTGACTAAAGGAAAGTCCTTCTCAATCCTATTTTTGGAAATATTTACCAATATTTTCCTCTATTTGCCTTATAATTTAATCTTTTACATTTAACTATGTAGTAGATGTTGTGTGCCACTCAGATTCCCTCTTCAAGACCGAGGCTCTCGTCTCCCAACTTCTTGGCTGCTGATGGCTCACTGCTGAATTCCTCTCCTGGAAATTTCCCTGGGCCAAAGGGAGCTGTCTCACCCAAGACTATGCCCCTCCAGGGTGAACCCCACATTCAGCCACTGGTTGATGTCAGGGCACAAAAGCCCTTGTCTCCATTTGGGGCCTCACTGAGGTTACTTCATACATTTGTAATACGGTTACAATTGTCCCTTGGTATATTTGAGGGATTAGTTCCATGATCCTTGTGTATATCAAAATCTGCATATGCTCCAAGTCCCATAGTCAGCCCTGAAGAACTCATGTATGCAAAAAGTCAGCCCTCCATACTTGTGAGTTTTGCATCTCACGACTACTGTATTTTTGATCCGCCTCTGGTTGAAAAAAATTCTCGTATAAATGAGTCTGTGCAGTTCAAACCCATGTTGTTCAAGGGTCAACTCTACATTCATCTTCCTCAGTCTGCAGTACATCCTTGGACTCCCAAATCTAGTTGATTTTGTTCACTTGCACATAAATTTTACTGTTTGTGATGTACATTTTATAAAGGTTTGATAAATGTATACATCAGGTATCCTCAACATTAGTCACATACAGAATAGTTATTAATACATATCCTAAAATTTTTACTGCACAGC
Organism: Eulemur rufifrons; assembly: GCF_041146395.1. NCBI lineage: Eukaryota > Metazoa > Chordata > Mammalia > Primates > Lemuridae > Eulemur > Eulemur rufifrons. Next base: position 122,276,844 of record NC_090989.1, read on the forward strand.
CCATTTTTTTTTTTTTTTGCACTGCCCATTTTTAGTCACCAACCTTAATCACTGGCAATCACTGATTATTTTCTGTTCATATAATTTCCTTTTCTTTTTGGATCTGGCTTCTTTCTACTCAAGATTTATTCATGTCTGCACAAATCAGCAAGTTGTTCTTTCTTATTGTTAGCAGGGTTCCACTACATGGTTGTACACGGTTTATTAATTCACCAGCGGGTGGACATCTTAGTTCTTCCCAGTTGGGGATATTAAGAATAAAGCCACTGTAAGCTACACACATTTACATACAGGTTTTTGCGTGAACGTGTATTTTTAATTTATTTGGATAAACATCAAATAGCGGGATTGCTAAATTGAAAAATATGTATAAATTCAAGTGTATAGTAAAGTTCTACACTGTCCTTAAAGTGATTGTACCATCATTCCTTCCCACCCACAATGAATTAGACTTCCTGTTGCTCCACATTCTCACTAGCATTTGGTGTTGTCTATGTTTTAGTCATTCTAATAGTTGTGTAGTGGTATCTCATTTTGGTTTAATTTCCATTTCCCTAATGACCAATAGTATTGGGCATTTTTTTCATATGCTTACTTGCCATCCACATATCTTCCTGAAGTGCCTGTTCATATCTTTTGGACATTTTTTATTGACATATAATAATTATATATATTTATGGCATACAGAATGATATTTCAATACATGTATACAATGTGTAACAATCAAATCAGGGTAATTGGGATATTTATTTTTATTTATTTATTTTTTTTTTTGTTGAGACAGAGTCTCACTTTGTTGCCCAGGCTAGAGTGAGTGCCGTGGCGTCAGCTTAGCTCACAGCAACCTCAGACTCCTGGGCTTAAGCGATCCTACTGCCTCAGCCTCCCGAGTAGCTGGGACTACAGGCATGCGCCACTATGCCCGGCTAATTTTTTCTATATAGATTTTTAGTTGTCCATATAATTTCTTTCTATTTTTAGTAGAGACGGGGTCTCGCTCTTGCTCAGGCTGGTCTTGAACTCAGGACTTCGAGCGATCCACCCGCCTCGGCCTCCCAGAGTGCTAGGATTACAGACGTGAGACACCGCGCCCGGCCTAATTGGGATATTTATCATCTCAAATATCTATCATCTCTTTGTGTTGGGAATTCAAAATCCCCTTCTAAATATTTGAAAATATACAATAAATTATTGTTAACTATAGCCATCCTACAATGCTATAGAACATTGGAATCTATTGCTCCTGTCCAGCTGTAATTTTGTGCCCATTCACCAACCTCTACCTATCCTCCCCTCCCCGCTCCCCTTCCCACCATTTGGTAGTCACAATTCTGCTCTCTACTTCTGAGATCAACTGTTTTAGCTCCCACATGAGTGAAAACATCTGGTATTTCTATTTTTGTGGCTGGCTTATTTTGCTAAACATGATGTCCACCAGGCTTATCCATGTTGCTGCAAATGACAGGATTTCATCTTTTTAATGGCTGAATAGTATTCCATTGTATATACATACCAAAATTTCTTTATCAAATCCTATTTATTTTTGACTCCATGATTTACTGAAGACTAAATAGGGTACGCTAAGTTTTTTTTTTTTTTACAAGAATTATGGATTTTTTCACCACCTTTTCTTTGTCATCTAATAGTTTTTGCTCTCACTGTATTTCTGTGCTTTATGATAGTACATTACACATTCATTGTGGATTGAAACTTCTATAAAACCATCCTTTTTATCTAACATATTTTTTCTTCAGTTTGTTTTAAAAATATTAATATTGCCACTACTGTGTTGTTATCTCTTATTTGCTTTTTTGATTTAAAAATATATTTCTATTTTCTGGGAGGGGAAGATGGCGGAGTGGCGGTGACTGCTTGGATCTACGCTCCGGCGAGGAACCGTGGATCCGGACCTGCCACAACGCTAGAGGACCGCTCCCACACAGGAACAGCGGTGTGAATCCACGGAGAATCAGCGTGGGACAAACAGAGCAAGTGAGGTCTGAGGTGAACAGAAATTAAGATCGCGGAACTCTGCGGAAGGCGCGGAACAGACAGTAGCCAGCGGAGCACAGGCGGCTGCGCCCGCCCCCAGGTGGGGCGGGGGCAGTCTTTGGGAAAAGCGGCTTGCGCTCCTCACTGACCTCCACCCCCAATTGCTTGGAGACCCCCTCGCAAGCCAGAGCAGAATCACCGAGGGAGACGTAGGGCATTGCAGACAGGAGGCTTTTTCGGGAGAATAGCTTGGAACCTGGGAAGTCTCGGCTGAGACAGTCCTTGGCGAGAAGGGACGGACCTGTGCCAGGGGGGAGGGGCACAAACGATCCCCGATCAGCGAATTGCGCTGTACCTCTGCGCTACTTTTGACGGTGGTTCTTCAGCTGGTGGCCCCCGGCGGCTTTGCCCGCCAACCCCCCCGGCAGCGGCGGTCTCTGGTCTCTGCCTGCCGGGGAGCCGGTCCCCCTCCGACCCCGGAGTGCTGCGGGCGCCATCTTGAAAGCAAAGGCGGAACCGCTCGGGAGCCATAAGGTGCCGAGCGGCTCTCTCTCCCCGGAGCCCTCCGCTGGTCTCTGGGCCCGCGCCATCTCCGCCGGGCCCGTGCCATCTCCGCCGGGCCCGTGCCATCTCCGCCGGGCCGCGCTCGGCGTGAAGGGGCGGAGCTGCGCTAAGACGTAAAATAAACATTGAGTTGCCGCTGGGGACCCAACGGAGCGGGCGTGAAGGGGCGGAGCTGCGCTAAGGCGCAAAAACACAATCATTGAGCCGCTGAACTGTATACTTCAGAATTGTGTATCCCTTCGTTTAGCGATGTGCTGTGGTGCGGTGTAGCTCTGTTTTTGTTCTTTTGTGTTTGTGTTTTCGCTGTTTCTGGGTTAGGTCTCTTTGTGTTATTTGTTAGTTTGGTTTTTGTTTTTTCTTTGTTTTGTTTTGTTTTATTTTGCCTCTTTTGTTTTTTTTTTTTTTTTGGTTTTGTTTTTTCTTTTCTCTTTCCTTTTTTTTTTTCCCTCTTCTCTTCTCCTTTTCTTTTCTCTTTCTTTTTCTTCTCCTTCTGTTCTTTCTTTTCTCTTCCTTTTTGTTTTTTTCTTTTTCTTTTCTTTTCTTTTTTCTTTTTCTTTATTTCTTCTCTCTTTTTGCCTTCTAACTGGGAACCCATGGTGAGCTTGGGAACGGGCCAGGCCCCTGGCTCTGGTACATACCGGAACCTGAGTAGTCACTCCCAACGCCGGCGATCTGCGGGCACGCAATCGCCATCTTGGGGCCCACAGCCAAGTCACTGCGGAGCAATAGGGTGCCAAGAGGCTCCCTGGACGGCCCCCTCCCCTGGTCCACAGACCTTATATAGGGACCCCACCCATGTCTAAACATTGACTACTTCTCCAGAAGTGAGAGTGTGGAGCCTGGTCCCTGGGGACATTGGGCCAAGGCAGACTTTTGCCCGTGGGAGTTGCGGCAACTGGGGCGCTGAGCGAGCGAGGGCACCATCCACTCCCCACAGCTAGTATCTTTCCTGCAGAAAGAGACAGAAACCACCCCTATAGAGGAAGAACCAAAGGGAAACAAACAAACAAAGAGAATTTTGGTCCACTACTAGTGTGGACCTTGCCTGCCTTCTGAAAGACTACAACACAGTGTCCTAATTCGCCAAAGCAGTCTTGGATCACTCCAATCTTCTAGGATTGGACCCATCAGAAGCAGTCCCCCAACTGAAATAGAAAAATTTCTAAACAATTCACAACAGTCTTCCCCTCTTGCCAAAGGAAGCAATATACCTAGACTGCTCCACAGCCTAAGAATAGAGCACAGAGAGTGCTGTTAACCAGAATAAATCTATAATAAAAGATCCAATGATTAATCTAGATGGGAAGGGCCCAGCGAAAAAACACAGGAAGCACAAAGAATCAAACAGAAAGCTCACCCCCAAAGAGAAATACCAGCTCTCAACCATTTGACACAAACCAGACTCAAAACACCAACATGTCACAGGAAGAATTCCAATTATGGATCATAAACAAGCTGAATAATATACAAGAATCAATGGAAAAACAACACAAGGAAAATGCAAAAAAAATACAGGATTTGGAGGAAAAATTCACTAAAGAAATTGAAATATTGAAGAAAAACCAAACTGAACTCCTAGAAATGAAGAATTCACTCAGAGAGCTACAAAACACTGTGGAAAGTCTCAAAAGCAGGGTAGATCAAACAGAGGAAAGAATCTCAGAAATTGAAGATAACTCCTTCCAACTAAATAAGTCAGTCACAGAGATAGATCAAAAAAGTAAGAGAAATGATCTGAGTCTTCAAGAAATGTGGGATTATGTGAAGAAACCTAACTTGAGAGTTATTGGCATTCCTGAGGGTGAAGAAGACAATAAGCAAGGGTTGGACAAGCTATTTGAAGACATAATCGAGGAAAATTTTCCAGGCCTTGCCAATACTCTAGACATACAGATTCAAGAAGCTCAAAGGACCCCTGGGAGATTCATAGCAAATAGGAAAACACCACGCCACGTAGTCATCAGGCTGACCAAAATATCCACTAAAGAGTCCCTTCTCCGAGCTGTAAGGAGAAAGAAACAGGTAACTTACAAAGGAAAACCCATCAGAATTACGCCAGATTTCTCAGCTGAAACCTTACAAGCAAGAAGAGGTTGGGGCCCCATTTTCACGCTTCTGAAACAGAATAATGCCCAGCCTAGAATCTTGTACCCAGCTAAGCTAAGTTTTCTATACGAAGGAGAAATCAAGACATTCTCAGATAAACAAAGGTTGAAGGAATTCACCAAGACAAGACCAGCCCTACAAGAAGTACTCAAAAGAGAGTTACACACGGATCAGCACAAGAAAGATCCACGAATGTAAAACTACTCAATAGCTAAAGATGAAATTCCAGATACCACAATGGCTCAGGAGAGAAAACATCGCAATGAAGTTCTACCCAACAAGCTGAACAAAAAACCGTCTCACTTGTCAGTTTTCTCAATAAATGTGAATGGCTTGAATTCCCCGCTCAAGAGACATAGACTGTCCCAATGGATAAAAAAGCACAAGCCAAGTATCTGCTGTCTTCAAGAAACCCACCTAATGAGCAAAGATGCATTTAGACTGAAAGTAAAAGGATGGAAATCGGTATTTCAAGCAAACGGTAACGAAAAGAAAGCTGGTGTGGCAATCTTAATTTCCAATAACTTAGCTTTCAAACCAACAAAAATAATAAAAGACAAAGATGGCTACTACATACTGGTCAAGGGCACAATTCAACAAGAAGCCATGACTATACTCAATATATATGCACCCAACCTAGGTGCACCTAGATTCATAAAGCAAACCCTACTAGATCTGAACCAGATGATAGATAATAATACTGTAATAGCTGGAGACTTTAACACCCCACTGACAGTACAGGACAGATCCTCTAAACAGAAAATAAACAAAGACATAATGGACCTAAATAGAATGCTAGAACAAATGGGCATGGCTGACATCTATAGGACATTCCACCCAAAGTCCACAGAATATACATTTTTCTCATCAGCTCATGGGACATTCTCTAAGATTGACCATGTCCTAGGACATAAATCATGTCTTAAAAAATTCAAAAAAATAGAAATTATACCATGCATCTTCTCAGATCACAGCGGAATAAAAGTAACAATGATCACAAACAGAAACCCTCACTCTTACTCAAAGTCATGGAAGCTAAATAACTTTCTCCTGAATAATTATTCTATAAATGAAGAAATCAAGATGGAAATCAAAAGTTTCTTTGAATTAAATGACAATGGAGATACAACTTATCAAAATCTATGGGATGCAGCTAAAGCAGTCCTGAGAGGAAAATTCATATCCATAAATGCCTATATCCAAAAGACAGAAAACATGCAAATAGACAACCTAACGAATAGACTCAAAGAGCTGGAGAAAGAAGAACAGAACGACCCCAAACCCAGCAGAAGGCGAGAAATTACTAAGATCAAATCAGAATTAAATGAAAAGGACAACAAAGAAACTATAAGGGAAATTAATAAAACAAAAAGTTGGTTCTTTGAAAAGATAAACAAAATAGACACACCTCTGGCTAAACTAACCAAGAGCACAAAAGTAAAATCTCTAATAACCTCCATTAGGAACATGAAAGGAGAAATCACAACCGATGCTACACAGATACAAGATATCATCTATGAATTCTACAAAAATCTTTATGCACACAAACTGGAGAATGCAGAGGAAATGGACAAATTTTTAGAAACACATAGTCTTCCCAGGCTCAACCAGGAAGAAATAGAGTACCTGAACAGACCAATATCAAGAACTGAAATCGAAATAGCAATAAAAAACCTTCCCAAAAAGAAAAGCCCTGGTCCAGATGGGTTCACACCTGAATTTTACCATACATACAAAGAAGAACTGGTGCCCATCCTACATAAACTATTCTCCAATATTGAAAAGGATGGAATTCTCCCCTACACGTTCTACCAAGCCAATATAACATTGATATCAAAACCAGGAAAGGACGCAACAAAAATAGAGAACTACAGACCAATTTCTCTCATGAATATAGATGCAAAAATTTTCAATAAAATACTAGCAAATCGAATCCAAGTACTTATCAAAAAAATAATCCACCATGACCAAGTGGGCTTCATCCCAGAGATGCAGGGGTGGTTCAACATACGTAAATCTATAAATGTAATTCACCACATAAATAGAAGCAAAACCAAAAACCATATGATACTCTCATTAGATGCAGAAAAAGCATTTGACAAAATTCAACACTCTTTTATGATAAAAACGCTTAACAAAATAGGCGTAGATGGAACCTACCTAAAAATGATACGAGCCATATATGACAGACCCACAGCCAACATCATTCTGAATGGGGAAAAATTGAAAGCACTCCCACTTAGAACTGGAACCAGACAGGGCTGCCCACTGTCCCCATTACTTTTCAACATAGTATTGGAAGTCCTTGCGAGAGCTATCAGGCAAGAGAGCAAAATCAAGGGAGTCCAAATAGGGAAGGAAGAGATCAAACTCTCACTTTTTGCTGACGATATGATGCTATATATGGAAAACCCCCAGGATTCAACCATGAGACTCCTGGAATTGATTAACGAATATAGCAAAGTCTCTGGCTACAAAATTAATATACACAAATCAGAGGCATTTATATATGCCAACAACAGTCAATCAGAAAACCAAATTAAAGACTCAATACCCTTCAAAATAGCAACAAAGAAAATAAAATATCTAGGTATATACCTAACTAAAGAGGTAAAGGACCTCTATAAGGAAAACTATGAAACACTGAGAAAAGAAATAGCAGAACTTGCAAATAGATGGAAAAATATACCATGCTCGTGGATCGGAAGAATCAACATTGTTAAAATGTCTATACTACCCAAAGTGATCTACAGATTTAATGCAATCCCTATTAAATTACCAACATCATTCTTCACAGATGTAGAGAAAATAATTATACACTTTGTATGGAACCAGAGAAGACCCCGTATAGCAAAAGCAATTTTAAGCAACAAAAACAAAATGGGAGGTATTAATTTGCCAGACCTCAAACTATACTACAAGGCCGTGGTTCTTAAAACAGCCTGGTACTGGCACAAGTACAGGGACACAGACCAGTGGAACACAACAGAAAATCCAAATATAGAACCATCCTCATATAGTCACCTAATTTTTGACAAAGCAGGAAAGAATATACTCTGGGGACAAGAATCCCTATTCAATAAATGGTGCTGGGAGAATTGGTTAGCCACTTGTAGAAGACTGAAACAGGACCCACAGCTCTCACCTCTCACAAAAATCAAATCACGGTGGATAACAGACTTAAACCTTAGGCGTGATACAATCAGAATTCTAGAAGAAAATGTAGGAAAGACTCTTACAGACATTGGCCTAGGCCAAGAATTTATGAAGAAGACCCCCAAGGCAATCACAGCAGCAACAAAAATTAATGAATGGGACATGATTAAATTAAAAAGCTTCTGCACAGCCAAAGAAACAATCCAGAGAATAAACAGACCACCTACAGAATGGGAAAAAATTTTTGCATACTACACATCAGATAAAGGACTGATAACAAGAATCTATTTAGAACTCAGGAAAATCAGCAAGAAAAAATCAAGTAACCCTATCAAAAAGTGGGCAAATGACATGAATAGAAACTTCTCGAAAGAAGATATAAGAATGGCTAACAAACATATGAAAAAATGCTGAACATCCCTAATCATCAGAGAAATGCAAATCAAAACCACAATGAGATATCACTTAACCCCAGTGAGAATGGCCTTTATCAAAAAAACCCAAAACAACACATGTTGGCGTGGGTGCGGAGAGACAGGAACACTCCTACATTGCTGGTGGGACTGCAAACTAGTGCAACCCCTGTGGAAAGCATTATGGAGGTATCTTAAACAGATTCAAGTAGACCTGCCATTTGACCCAGCAATCCCATTACTGGGCATATACCCAAAGGAAAAAAGGTCATTCTTTAACAAAGACACATGTACCCGAATGTTTATAGCAGCACAATTAACAATAGCAAAGATGTGGAAGCAACCCAAATGCCCATCAATACATGATTGGATTAGTAAGCTGTGGTATATGTATACCATGGAATATTACTCAGCTATAAGGAATGATGAAGATACGACATCTCTATGGTTCTCCTGGAGAGAATTGGAACCCATTCTATTAAGTGAAGTATCCCAAGAATGGAAAAACAAGCATCACATGTACTCACCAGAAAATTGGTTCCCCTGATCATCACCTAAATACACATCTGGGAACAACACCAATTGGATGTCAGACTGAGGTGGGGGGCGGGGGAGGGGATGGGGGTATGCCTACACAATGAGTGCATTGTGCACCGTTTGGGGAGTGGTAACACTTGAAGGTGCTGACTCGGGAAGGGGGGGTGGGGAAGGGAGGGATATATACCTACCTGATGGGTGCAATGTGCACGACCTGGGGAACAGATACATCTGGAGCTCTGGCTTGGGGGGAGAGGCGGAACAGGAGCAACGTATGTAACCTGAAATTCTGTATCCCCCATAACAAGATGAAATAAAATTAATAAAAAAAAAAAAAAAAGGCATTGCAGTGGGAAAGAATGCAGTGTGATTGGGCAATGACTCTAGTGCAGGAAGGAGGAAAGAAAAAGTGTTCAGGGGATTGACAGTTTCTGCCTGAGATGGAAGTGGATTATTCTCCTCCTGCCTGTGCATTTCCTGTTATGTTTCTCCTCTCCTTAATGAAAGAGAATCTCCACTTCCTCTTTTCCTGCCAAGGTCCAGAGTTTTAATAAGCTCACTATTCTCAGTTAAGTTCAACATGTTTTGAAAAAAAAAATTACATTTTTGACCCTGACCATGGATGCTAAATTTTATTAGATTGTAACCAACTGATCTGAAAGAATGAATACAAATTTTTAAAAGTGACATTTACCCAGCATTTTACATTTAAGGAGTAGCTGAAACATTTGGTGCATCTGATTCGTGGTTTTCCCATCATACAAAATAGAGACCCATAGCTGGTACATAATTGCTCTGGTAACGTACTTCGTACCTGTAAAACAGTCTCAACAGCTTATAGGCTTCAAGCAGAGCCTCTGTGTTCTTAAACTGAAATACTTAAATGATGAGTAAGAAGATAATACTCACTGGAAGCATTCACACTTTTGGAGTTTCAGTTTCTCAAGATCAAAGATTAACAATTTGGCAAGAGATGGCCTGAACCAGTGGTGCTCAAGCCTGGATGTATGTCGTAATTACACATGGAGCTTGTTAAAAATAAAGAGTAGATAGACATGGAAATGTAAGTTTAAAGGAAAATCCACAGATGATTGTGCATAGCCAGGCTTGCAAATTTCAGGGTTCGATTACTTCTTTGGATACATCCAATCATAAGACTGTTAGATGCTTTTCTGAGTGAATAACTAAATGACGTAAAAAAACCCCACCTATTCAAGATTGTGAATTGTACATAAATGAAAATAATATGTTGGAGTAAGGGGCTTAAGTGTTTTTCTTAATTGTGAAGGATTGTTTTGAAAACCATACTTTGAACTGTAACCATTCTGCTAATCCAGTTTAACAGAACGTAAATCAAAATTTCACCTGTTATTTTTCTTCTTTTTTCTTAATTGAAAAATAAAAATTATATATATTTATGGCAAAAAAAAATATATTTCTATTTTCTATTTGTCTGATTTTTCTCTATCCTTGTATTTGTAAATCTTTTGTGTCATTTTGTTTTAGATGAATGGAGCACATGGCTACATTTTGTCTTGGATAAAAGTCTTTGTCACGTAACAGGGGGCTTTAATCCATTTACATTTATTGACATAAATATTGTTAGGTATTATTTCTCCATTTTGCTTTATAATTTCTATTTTGTTGCTTGTTTTGCTGCTGTTGTTATTTTGATGCTTCCTTGTTTGTTTTTAAAGTATACGTACTTTCATTTTCCTCCCAGAACTACATTTCTATAATTATCCATGCCAAATATGAAACTCTGAATGTCTTCCTTACCCTTTCATCAATCCTATGTAAAATAAGAAATTTATTAAGCTGGTGGGCCTTACCCACTTCTGTTTCTAAACAATTTTTAAAATTAATTTATTTTTTAATGGACTGTGGTAGACAAGGATCTGTTTCTAAACAATTGTGCTTATTTAAACAATCTGTTCTAAACAACTACCAGCAAAAATATCAATTGTTCCTCATTAATCTACTATTTGAATTTTCTAGCTAGCCTGGTACCAGGAACACTGTGTATCTGTTATGCTTAAAATATAATTTAAAAATAAAACTGCTTGAGGACAAATCAGAAATTATCAGATTTAACACTTTAATTACCACAAGGGATCCTGGTCACAGTTCCCACATTCTACTTCCCTTCCCTTATAGACTTGAAGGAGTAAGTCAGATCCCCTCACTATAGCTTCGATCTGCCCCAAGGAATGGGGAAGAATGACACCAAGAACTCCTCCTCTCAAACGAACATAACCCCTCAACCCTTTCTCATCTCTTCCTGCTAGACAGATGCAGTCACTGTCCTCCTGGCTGATGCCACGTCCATGACTCTGCTCTGGCTACATTCCTATATCCATAATGACCCTTTCTATCTACCCACTTTTTCACAGCTCAGCTGAAATTTCACTATTTTCCCTGACAATTTCCTTCTCTTGAATGGCCAAAGAAGTGAGGGTTGTTAGTCTACTTATTTAATTTCATTTCTTATTTTATAATAACTATTTATGTGTGTTAAGTGTCTCAATTTGGCTATGAGATCCTTCAGAGAAGACGAAACACTGTCTTATCTTGAGATCATGGAATCACTGGATTTCATAGTTGGGAAGATTCTTAAAATTCATCCTAGGTTGAAGATCAGGTAGACAGGGGTTACAGTACCAGATCTGATTGTATCTCCATGACTTTCAGAAATTTACTTCCTTTCTTTAGACCTGCAAAATGAGGATGAGCTCTAAAGCCACTTCTAAATTTAACATTCTGTGACTACACAGTAAGACTAATTGTCATTTTACAAAGGAGAAATTGGCTCAGCCCAGAGAGAGGTAATGACTTTTTCAAATTCACAGAGTCAATTAATGGCCAAAATATACTTTGAAATTCAATGTCCCATCCCCAGATTGCTGGGAGTTCTTTCAGAATGCCCCTTGACTCTCTCTCAGAGGACCACCTAGTAACCTTGTTAAGGATACATGCTCAATGAAAGTATTATGGATTGACTTAGTAGGAAACTAAACTCCCCAGAAAGATGCAGTTGACCCAAAACTTTGAATATCTTTTATTTTTCAAACTTTCTTTTTAAACAAAATTGTACAGTTACTTCTCCATTTTAACTTCTAAGCACTGATTTCTTTTATGTCATGCCAAAGGTTAGGTCTCTTTCCTCTCTGTTAAAAAAGATCTTATTTTTGACTTTGGAATGGTCTGCAAAGCTCTGTGGGCCTTTACATTTTTTTGATTCTCCACACATCCTTTCCACAAGAAAGAAAATTTATAGCAGTGGCACATTAATCTCTTTGGGACTTTGTTTCCGTATCTGCAGGCAAAAGGTATGGAAATAAATGTTCTCTAAAGGTCTTTCTGGCTCTATGTTTATTTATTTATTTGAACAAAGGAACAGGGAATAGATATTTTTGTGAATGAGGGGGTAGGAAATAGATAAGCAGAGTAAGGAAGGTAAAAAAAAAATCAGTCTGTGACATGGCTTAAATGCAGACAGTTTATTTTGGAGAGTGATTTCAGAAAATAGTTATGGGGGACTGGAAAGAATGAAAAGGGGAAGGAGTGTGTAGAATGTGCCCCATTCTCCCTTGCAGGGGCAGAAGAGGGAGACTTTATCCACTGGTTCCTTCCCTCATTGGTCAAAGGTTGCCTGCCTTGTGGGACATTAACCTGCTCATATATTAGAAGTGTGTATTCTAAAAGAATGGAACTAGCAAATAAATAAGCTTATAACTCAAGCTTGGGTTACATGGATGGGAGTGAGGGGTTCACTTATTTTCTAAAATTATAGGTAATATTCTGTATGTATGTAGCCATGTACATATTTCTGGGAAAAGGGAACAGAGTAGGGCTGGCAAATATTTTCTGTAAAGGTCCAGATAGCAAATATTTTGGACTTATGGGCCAGATGTTCTCTGTTGCAAATAGCCCACCATGCCGACGTGAAAACAGCCATAGACAATACATAAAAGAATGGGCATGGCTATCTTCCAATCAAACCATTTACAGCAACAGGAGGTAGGCTGGGTTTGGCTCATGAGCCATAGTTTGCTGACCCCTGGTACAGAGCAGCGCTATTCACAAGAACTTTCTGTGATAATGAAAATGTTCTGTATTTGCATTGTCCAATATGGTAGCCACTAGCCACATGTGGCCATTGAGCACCTGACATGAGAAGCTGAGTTTTTAATTTAAATTTATATTTAATTGCCAGTATAGTAGTTACTATACCATAGAGTGCAGGTCTAGAACTTTTATTATAGAACTAGAGGCGTGGCTTCTGACAAAACAGCCAGGGCTCCCCTGAGAAGAGAATCTCACCCTACAAGAGGCACTGCCTACAGAGAGCTCTCTAGGGCCTTGCTGTCATGGCACAGTCATTTAACCCTGGCCTCAGATGGGGTCATGATGGATTAGTGTCAGAGACTGAGGAGATGGCTGATTCTACAACAAACCCTCTGGAATATGATACTTGGAGCAATAAAGGGGATAAACTCTCTTGCTCTTTCTCAATTTATCCTTCTGAAATAGTTTGCAAGAGTGACACAAATGGTCATGCACTTCCCTTATGATTCCTTGGTTATTCACATCATGTGAATAATAAGCTTAAAGGATAGGAGGAAGACTGAATCTAGGCAATGATAATCGCTAAAATAGAATGGCTTTAATGTGTACAGGTTTCCCCCCCATCTTCAGAAAGGTCTTGAAATACAGCGGCATTTGTCTCTAGATTTAAGCTTGGGGCTATATGCATTTCCCAGTGAGGCTAATTACCACAGCATCAGAAGGATCTTGTTCTAACACTATTTCATCTGCCTGCCTGCAGCGAGCAGACAAGTTGAGATGGACCTCTCTGTGCTTCATTATTGGTGCCTTCTGCCACATATTACAACTCTCCCAGCCTTCCCTGTTTGGTGAGCATGTTAACCAACCTCTAGAGCCAGCCTTTAAGGTGGACATAGATGTGTCGATTTGTATTTGGTGTCTGGATTCCAGGAAGTTCTCTGTTGGCAATTTTAGTCATGGCTGCAGCAAGAGTCCTATAGAGACTTTTTCAGATACTCAGGATCCCCCTTCAACACAGTTCCTTCCCGTTCTCTAGGTTGAATCTACAGCTTCCTCAAACCTCTAGGAGATAAGATGAAACCATTTTCCTTCTTCATACACTGTCTTTCCCAATACAGGGAGTGGCTATTCTATGGCAAATAGTACACCTCGGCTCCCTCTAAGAAACCTGACTCAGCCAGGAAGATCATCACCCAAAGCCTCCAGCCAGAAAATTGAATTCAAAGTATCAGCACATATTTTTGAGAAAAACTGACTTCTGGTCTGGCCTCTTGGGTTTTGAGACCTCTCCATCCTCCATCACTACACAATTCCCTTGACAAATATTAATAGATTTCGTCTTCTGAGTTCTTGAGATTTAATTAGGTTTATCCCCAGGGAAGTATATGTATCACTGAACGCAGGGAGCCATGCTTGGGGGAAACCAGAAGAAAAAGAAATGATAATCAGTGTGGGTCCTTGGGGGGGCCCAGTGGATATGTAGTTTGCAGCTTATAAATGGCACTGATATGGTAGCTCAGGTCAGATTCTACATGCCTTATATGCTCCCCAGAGAGTTCTGACCGGCTAAGAAATGCAATATTTTGGCTGTTTAGCCTACATACTACAGTCTGCACTAAATGTTTTATTGTTGGTTTTAGCAAACACAGAACCACTTGTGTAGTTTCTATGCCTGTATTAGAATGTTCTAGCAGAGGAGTGTTCATTAGGATGCTAAATTGGCTCAGCAATGGAAGAGATCTATTAAGCCTGGATCAAATTCATATCCAGGGGTTTCTTTATTCTAGTGTTTTTTTCATTACTGATGAGACATTTAATAACAGTGAACATTTCCAAATAAACCAACAACCCACACTAATGCCAGTATCTTCCTGTTAGTAAAATGTCTTTCTAGCCTGCAGTCTGATTTCTTTTAGGTCAACTTTGATTCTTCCAATTTTAAAGGGTGAGAGACATGTGCACAACTGTTTTTTTTTAACTTTTTATTACAGGTAATTGTAAACCTATATATAGCATTATGAGCCTTCCATGTGCCAACAATTATCAGCTCCTGGCCAGTCTTGTCTCATCTAAACCCCCATCTATTTCTCTCCTCTCCTATGTTGTTTTGAGATAAATTCTAGCATATAACTATTGTTTAGGGACCTTGCTTATCCCCCTTCCCTGATATGTAATGTTGTCTACTTCCTACCTCTAATGTTTTATTTTGAAGTGAATCCCAACAGTCATTTTTGGGGGGAGTCCCTTTCTTCCCCTTAGCCGGATACTTTTTTAAAAAAAATTTTCATTGCTCTTTCTGCCCTTTGTGAACAAATGATACGCTTTGTTACAAAGTTATTTATTCACTAGTTTCCATAGAATTGAACACATTAAAAAAAAGTGTGATTTGGTCTGCATGGAAAGTATGAGTTAGAATCCAGCAAGGCCAACAAAGCCAGCTCCATCTTCTAGAAAGGGCTGAATATAGTTAAAGAAGACACAAGCATTTTATTTTAGCAAAAGGAACGCAAATATACCACCACCAAAAAAAAAAAAAAAAAAAAAAAAAAAAGCACAAGATATATTCTGTCTGATCAGATACTTGGCTGTTAAAAACCAGATGGTTTTACTAGCCAAAATTTTCTATGTCATTCTAGAAATGGATTTTCCCAAGAAAACTAACTATAATCCACATATCAAATGAAACATATTCTCATATTCTCTCTTTCTCTCTCTCACACCGACACATCTATTACCCCCCCTTAACTATTGTTTCCCTCCTGCTTAACCTTTTCAGATGGAGAATTCAGATTTAGAAGAGAGCTTCCTTTCCATCTCTGCCCCCTCCAGGGAACCTGGAGCCGCTCTCCATAGCAACTGGCAGAGACAGGCCACTGCACCGCAGGCTTCCGCAGGGGGAGTGCAGCCACCAGAGAGGAAGCTTCTTATCTATCTAAAGGCAACTTGCTTATTTTAAACTCCTTCACGTTGTTGTGACAGTTTTTTTTTCCAAAAGCAAAAAACTGCCAGATGCAAAGGATGAAAAAAGAGGAGAGAACTCATTCCTTAGAGAACCCGTATTACGTCTTCCCCAGCATCAAGTTCCTCGGTATGTGGAATTTTAGACATGATCCTTTCCATAGAGGTAGAGAGAACGTAGCCACGCACTGTCCCACGGCCCTTCTCCCAGGGACTCCTGATCACAGCTGGGAAGCGTGTTTAACCAGCAATGGCGTGTTCACTGCACAGTGCAGTTTCAGGTGAAGGCTGAACAGAGAGGCTGGGCCTTCATTTTGCAATTGGTTTTTTCTCCTGCCCTTGAGAGCCTGTGGGAGGTGATAAGAATCATTGAAACTTTTTCTTTGCACCTTGGGAAAAATAAATAAATAAATAAATAAGAGGGAGGCTAACCAAGCAAAGGAAAGGGTGAGTAAAATCTCTCCCAAAAGACGTTCCTATATGATTAGCAAAGTTCCTCGGGTAGAACCAACAGGGCAAAGGAGCCGCTGGAGGCTGGGTTTCTGCCACTCCCAGGATTTTCCTCCTCCTTTTCACTGGAGCTTTTCTTTGAGGCCTGAAATCCTATCTGCAGAGACAAGACCCAGCAAAACTCTGCCAGTCACCCGCCAGGTTGTCACAGGCTCTAGACAGCAATGAACTCGAGTTGTAATGTGTCACCTGTTTAGGGAACGATATTTATCTTTCTCTGCAAAGAGCTCCAACCTCATTTCCCAGATTCCTTCTCGGATTCTAGTGACATAGACGTGGAAAATGCTCCCAGGCACTAGGCAATAGTGGGGTGCTATTGTTTTTTAAAGCAGATCCCCTCCTTCCCCCAACACCGTGTACCTGAATTAAACACAGGAATGGGATTTTCACAAAGTACTAGTGTTGTCAAAAACACTCCTAGATTTGTTCACTTAATAATTTCTCAAACACCTGCTATATTCCACACACCATACCAGATTCTGAAAATGGTTACAACAATCCTGACATCCTCAGGCAACCTGAATGGGGTGGAGACATACACATACAGATAAATAAACACCACCACAGAGTAACAGGGTTAAAACGGAGGCATGGATTTAGCACAATGAGACTGAAAAGGGAGCAGTGAACCATAACCTATAACCATCTTCCTTCTTGATTCCTTCCAACCACTCCCAATTATTTGGGAGAACCTGTGGCACAGAAGGTTCAGAAAGCATTGTTCAGGCTTCATTCCTGTATTATTGATACACCTAGCCTACCACAAACTTGGACACTAAAAGTTAAAAAAAAACATGGTTTCACCGTCCACTGCTCTCTAGGGGTGGACTCTGCAGGTGTTTGATAGTCCGACAGCATGAGATGAGAAAGGGTGGGAGGAGGTTAGGAAAAATCTACCTCTGCTATCTGCCTGGAAATGTCTGATAACATTGTTCTCACCCTGTTTGGGCAAAAACAATCAAAGAGTCCCTCTGCTTCTCACAGGGTGACAGAGAGGAAAGACACCCTGCTGGCCCAGGCGGGGGACACCAGACAGCATGTAGGCCACTGAGGGCTCACACACTTGCGTAAATTACAGAAACAGGAAAACTAATCAAATTACAGGAGCTTCCATTTATCTCTACCAGACTTTCAGTCTACAGCCATACCTCCCTGAACGCACCCAAACTTGTCTAACAGACTTTTAAAGCCAGATGACAAGCTCATGGAGTTTTTTCCAACACCACCTCATTTCTCTGTGGTTAGAAGGTCATAGTACGGTCTTCAACTCAGGCACAAATGATTAATCCTCTATTAGGTGCACACCATTGTCCTAAACAGTTCCTTCTAACCTCATGACATTAGGATTCAAACTGATAAGGAGAGCAGTCCCCTGTATGGGAAAGCACATATCTAACTGTTGTTCTGCATGCAGGTTTGAATTTCCCCTGGACTGCCACTCCTAGATTCCAACACGGCACACAAGCATGAGCTCAGAGACAGACGAATGGAACCAAACAGAAGACCTCAAAAGATGAAAAACTAGTCTTCAACAAAGGTGCTGTTAAGAAAAGAAGAAGAATTTTTCAACAAATGGTATTGGGACAACCAGCTAAGCAAGAAGGAAAAATAAACTGAGGTACCTATTTCATGCCATATACCTGTTATGCCTGGCTCCCTCCCGCCTGCCCTTCCTCCTTCACTGAATCGCACTGCTCTTCCTTTTCAAAACTCTCTGGGCACTTCTCTTGCCTTTGCTTGTCCTGATAGACTTTAGAATCCTTTTGATCCCTACCCCAAACACGTCCACAGAAATGGGCCTTACTTCTGCTTTTTCCTTTCAGAAGGGTGAGATCCCTACCTCTGAGCCTCTGCGGCCTTGAACTTCTGAGATGAAGTAGCAAGACCACGGCAAGGGCAGAGAAGATGTAAATGCTCATCCACTGACCCTGACACCAGTCTGGGGAGGAAGCACCTCTTCAAACACTTCAACAGAAGCCACAGCTCTCAGGCCCTTCTGCCGATGGACATTTCCCAGGAGGACTCCAGCACTATTCAGCATTCACCTGGCAGCAATATAAATTGATGCAGTTCTGGGACCGGCAGGTAGCCTGGGGAAAACTCAGTCTTAACATGCAGTCAGGTCCACTTGGATAATTGGTACGGACACACCTGTGTCTTCATAAAAACCCCGGCACCGAGATGCCCAGGCCAGGGACCTGAATCAACCACAGAGAAACTTGAACACCATCAAAAAATGTGGTTTGCTTCAAAGAAGGCCCAGTGTTCTGACAGTATAAACTGGGGTTATTTTTCCTCTTGATCTTGACTCTAGTCCTTCATTATAGAAACAAATTCCTTTCTCTGGGTGACTGGCATTTTTCTTCCAAGCAGGGACACTGCTAGTTGAGTAAGCCTCTTTGCACGAAGTAGACAAAAGCATCCTGCCTTTGGCAAACAGCCCCACACTTACATCCTCAGCTTGGGGACTCTCTGATCCCAGGGCCATGTTCGTCCCACATTGCTATTTTGGGACCACAAGGTATGGTTCTTTCCCTTAAGGAGGACAGTCCAGTGGGGAAGACAGACATACAGAAAAACGTCAGTCACTCCCTGTACAGAGACTGCTTCTTCCCCTCATTCATTGCTGGGTCGTAGCAGACTAGTATATATGGGAGCCCAGATTTTGGCAGGAACCTTTAAGACTATGCTATTCCATTTGATCACCACAACAACCCTTCAAGGCTCAGCAAGGTAAAGGGCTTTGCTCAAGAATATGCAGCTACTAATGGGTAAAGTCAGACTTCTGATAAAGGTTGTTCTGATTCCAAAGACCACCTTCTTTTCATTATATCACATATCCTCCTGGGTTCCTTGGGTGACATGGTCCTTGGGGCTGGCTGCATAAAAGCCAGAGACCTAGAACAGGAGAGTCTACCATGAAAAGGAAGTCCAATGTCTAGGTCAACTCTATACACCAGGACAGCAACAGCACTGGCATGTGTGCTTTGACCATTAGACTTAGTACTTGTCCACAGTCTAAGGGAGGAGACAGCACCTAAGAAGGTGGCAGGTGGTCAGTGCAGCTAATTCCACGTTCACCATGGTGGAGATTTTTGGTTTGGTTTAGTTTTATTTTCATGGTAAAACTTTTTAAGCAAATACAAAACTGGAGAGAAAAGTATAATCACTCTCATGAACCCATTTCCCAGCTACATCGGTGAACAACACGTGGCCAATCTTGTTTATTTATACCCCCCCAATGCATTATTCTAAAGTTAATTCTGGATACCATATGTCTTCTGGAAATATGTTAGTATATACCCCTAAAATGACTCTCCTTAAAAACATAACTATAATATTATTATCACACCAAAAACTTCTTTAATATTATTAAATACGTTGTTAGTATTCAAATCTCCAGATACAATAATATTTCATATATTGATTTTAAGTAGTTTGTTTGAAACAGGATCCAAATAAGGTCCAAACATTGAAATTTGTTGTTTCTTAAGCAATTTTCAATCTATAGGTTATTTTCCCTTTCTCTTTTTTCTTGCAATTTATTTGCTGAAAAAACCAGGTCATTTGTCTTTTATAAGGTCTCATATTCTGGATTTTGTTCAGTGCACCCTCATCTGAGAGAGATTTTTAGAGTAAAAAATGAGGTACTTATAAGAACATGGCTGGGTGTAGTGGAAAATTTACAGATTCTGGAATTGGAGAGATCTGGGTTTAAATTTTTAGACTGCAACTAACTGTATAAAGTTTAGCAAGATATTTAATTTTTATTTTCCAGTTTCCTAATCTATAAAATGGGCTTGAAAAATGACAGTGCCTAACAGATGGTGAATTCTAAGGAAAAAAAGTGAAAGAGGCAATTATAAATGAGTCTGTAATATCCTTGAGATGTAAACCAGTCACTACCCCCACTTTTCCCTCCTCTGTGATGCCACTAGAGTGGAAAGCATCAGCGTAGTGTCTTCCAGGGGCATTCACTCCAAGGCAGAAGCCTCCCTTGGGCAATCTGTGGCTTTGTTTTCCTGGCACAAAAGAACACTACTTGGTGAGTCACTTTTTAGGTTTGAAATCCAATTTGTTTCTTAATTTCCCTTGTGTCATTTATCAAAGTGCCACCAGCGACCTGAGCTATAAGAGCTTGTTTGGGACAAAGATCCCACAGTCTAACTGCTTCACTTGATAGATGTGGAAGTGGCAATCCAGAGAGAGAAACGACTTGCCTGCTGCCTCCCACGCCAGAGCCCAATTCCATTCCGAAGTTAGGGCCACGGGCTGCGGGCTGCATTTCTCCCCGTCAGAGCTGAAGCACCATCCTTCAACACATCTATTCTCCTTTCTGGCTTTAGATTTTTTTTTTTTTTTCCATCGCACATATCCTCATCTAACATACTATATATTTTGCTTATTTATTCCCATTTATTAGTCTTTTCCCACTAGAATTTGAGCCCCATGAGGGAAAGGACTTGATTTGTGTTGTTTGCTGCTGTGTCTCCAACTCCCAGAATGGTACCTGGCATACAGAAGGTACTCAATTCATATTTGCTGGATTGAACTATACTAAAAATAAACCTTTACATTTCTTGTTGTTTGGGGTATTAACACCAAATAACATCTCTAGCCAAGATGACATTAAAGGTTGCAAGCAATTACTATTTGTTAATGCTCTTCAGATTTCTACTCTGCTTATTTTCAAAATTTGGTTTGGTGTTTATGTTCCTGCCTGTAATTTATGTTCTGTTTACAATCTGTTATTCTGTCAGCCATCTGGGCAATCTGTAAATCTATTACCCACAATTTGGAGAACCTCATTTCTTAAAAAGATCATATTATTGATATCTGCCAAGATCTTCAAGATTTGGCAAAAACCTTCTGTTTTCTCCCTTTGAGATCATATGTACTGCTTCCTTAGGAAAGGTGGTAAAAGCTCAGCACTTTTGCTGAGAGCCTGTCAAGCATCTTGTATCAAGAGAATGGTACACCTTATTTTTAAAGCCATCACAGTAATATGGTAACAGTGATGCATATATTCCTTGGGGATACAAATCCCTTTCAATTTCCCTATTGTTAAATTAGATGCTTAATAAAAGGGCTGTGCATACACAGAGAATGTCAGTCCAGGAATTTGGAATGCTTTGCAGTCACTCACAGTCACATAGCTGTGGTTCACATTTGAATAAAACCTTGCCTGATAAGCTCAGAGGGATTTAGAAACCTTCGTGTCCTGGCCACACTGGCATTTTCCGTGGTGTTCTTCTCCCTATCTATGCTAAAAGAGGCTGCTGCAGACCGCTTCTTCCCACAGGGAATTTTCTCCCACCCACAGTCTGACCTCCTGGGCTCTGTCTTCTTGCTCGGTATCCAGGTTTCTCTGCTCTGTCTGTGCCAACTCACTTGGATAGTTTATCTGGCCTTTTGGTTTGGCATCTCCCCAAGACCCCGTTTTTCAGCTCTGCCCTTGGTCTCACACACTGGAAACCGAGGGCGAAGCATGCCCATTCCAGGTCTGATTCAGGTCCCTGGGGGCCTTGCCAGATGGGCTCTGTTTAGATGGGAGGAAGAATCTGACACTTGTGCTCATTCTCAAAACATTACAGAGTTACTGGTAAGGTCCAGGGTTTGGCCACATCTCTTTATCCATGAAAAAAAGGATGTTTATATATATTTTTTTCTCTTTCCTCCCCTGCTTTATAATGACAAGTGGATACCATACAAGCAGTATCTAAGGTTCAGACCTCTTTAGTTGTTAAGTACCAGGCATAGTGATGTTAAGTGACAGCTCAGCACTGTTCTCAGGGGATAGCAATAACCTGATAACCACACAGTTCCCTACATGATGGCTCTAAAGATGGAGGCTCTTCAGTGTATAGATTTACAACTGGTACCCAATGGGTATCCATCTTACTTTACAGGGATTTTAAAAATGTACTTTCCTCAATTTCCATGATAAAATATACTCTTATATTATAGAGGGTCTCTATAGGAAGAAGAAGATCCAAGCTGAACACCCACCATCTCACCACCCAAAGGGAGTGCCTCAATCCTCTGCTATGGTACTTCCAGTCTTTTTTCCCCACAAGAATGTGGGAGCAAAGCTCAATACCAAGCAGAAGAAACACAGAGAAAACCATACAAAGGGACACTGTAATCAAAACACTGACAAACGATGATAAAGAATATCGTAAAAGCAGTCACAGAAAAAGAGATTTGTTCTTACAGAGCAGAGTTCAGTAAACTACAAGACATGTACTGGCCACCTGATTTTATAAATAAAGTTTCAATGGAACACAGTCATGCTCATTCATTTACATATTGTCTATTGCTGCTTTCATACTACTGCCAAAAGTTGAGTAGCTGCAACAAAGACTATGTGGTCCATAGCCTACAGTATTTACTATTTTCCCCTTAAAGAAAAAGTTTATAGACCCCTGCTACAGAGGAACAAAAGTAAGAATGATTGAAGATGGGCTGGTCAGAAACCATGAAGGCCAGAAGACAATGGAAAGGCATTTTTAAAGTACTGAAAGAAAACAACTATTAATCTTGAATTCTACGGAATATGTACCAAGTGAAAATCCAAAAGGTATATTAAAACTAGTGCAACCCCTGTGGAAAGCATTATGGAGATACCTTAAACAGATTCAAGTAGACCTACCATTTGATCCAGCAATCCCATTATAGGGCATCTACCCAAAGGAACAAAAGTCATTCTATGACAAAGACACCTGTACCCCAATGTTTACAGCAGCACAATTCACAATTGCAAAGATGTGGAAACAACCCAAATGCCCATCAATTCATGAATGGATTAGTAAATTGTGGTATATGTATACCATGGAGTATTACTCAGCTATAAGAAATAACAGTGATACGACATCTCTTTGGTTCTCCTGGAGAGAGTTGGAACCCATTATATTAAGTGAAGTATCCCAAGAATGGAAAAACAAGCATCACATGTACTCACCAGTAAATTGGTTTCCCTGATCATTACCTAAATGCACATTTGGGAATGATACCAATTGGATATCAGACTGAGGTGGGGAGTGGGGGGAGGGGATGGGTGTATGCCTACATGATGAGTGCGTTGCGCACCCTCTGGGGAATGGTCATGCTTGAAGGTGCTGCACTGGGGGAGGTGGGGGGTGGGGGGAGGGGATGGGGGTATAACTACATGATGAGTGCAATGCACACTGTCTGGGGAATGGGCACGCTTGGAGCTCTGACTCGGGGGGATGGGTGGTACATGGGCAACGTATGTAACCTGAACTTTTATACCCCCATAATAAGCTGAAATAAAAAAAAAAAACACTAAAAAAAAAAAAAAAAAAAAAAGAATGTGGGAGCATATTTTTTTCTTATTTTTTAAGTTCTTTTTCTCCTCCTCCCTCATATGTGTGTTTCTTTTTATTCTCCCTGTTTTGTGTGATTAATGGAATACCTAATGAAACAGAAAGTCAAGATCAGTTGATTATTTGAGGCAATGTTTCTCTTTTTCTTAGTCTCTCTCTTTTGTTAAAATTATTTGTATACGTTACAGGAAAAGCTGCAGAGCTTTAAGTTGTCCCTGGGTCTTAGTAGTAGAGAGATCTGCTTTGAGAACATGTACTAGCCAAAGCTGCAGAGTATGTATGTATGCTTTTTATCTCTCTATATAAATGGATGATACCAAATGTTTACTCAATTATGTATTCTTTTTTCACTTAATGTTAATCTATAATATAAAAATAAAAGTGATTTTGCAAACAAGTTCTTACAGGGTGTCCACTGTCAAAGTTGGGTCAAATTCAATTTTCATTCCCAGAAGACCTCAAGTTACAAAATCTGTCTCTTAGCTACTTCTTTGGTCTTTATTTCTGAGAGACACTTAACTACTTTTGCTACAGCCGCTGTAGCTGTTGGGCTTGGTGAAATCAGCACATTAGCAAGATTGCTTGCTGAGGTAGCTGTAAGCCCCGAAAGGGCAGGAGTAGTGGGGATTGTGTTGTTCATGCCTCCATCTTGACTGGCTCTTCATCAAACCTGTATTTGGCAGCTACCACAGATCCAAGCTCTGGTGAGCCTGGGGGCTGGGGTAAGGGGTCAAGCATTTCTGCAGGAACAGAGTCTGGTCCACGTCTTGTTCCATATGTCCGACTGGGGTCCTCGGGGCTTTCTGTGCTTCACAATCATTTAAGGGTGATAAAAATGATCAAAAAATTGGAGGGAGGAGGGGACCCTCCCCAGGGACCTAAAGCAGAACTCAAATTTTAGAGTGGCTTCTCTCTGTCATACGTCACCCATCAATTACTGTGTGATCTTAAGCAAGTTATTGAACTGCTGGCTTCTTCTTCTTCATCCATAAAAACAGGATATTAATCCATGCCTAGACCTTTTTCAATAAGATGTTAGGATAAGGACAAAAATACTTGGCTTCTATCAAGCATTTCCTGTGTGCATTGCTCTAAGCATTTGATCAATATTATCTCATTTAGTTCTCACAACAACCTATTAGCAAGTTTCCACTATTATTTTCATATTACAGATGGGGAAACTGAGATAAAACAAGGTTAGGTAACTTTGAGATTTTACAGGCAGAAGATGGTGATGTTAAGTTTTAAACTAAGGCATTTTGGCTATATTGCTTCAAAGTAGATATTTCCAAAAGTGTTTTGAAAGGACAAAGGGCCATGCAAATTCAGGTTGTTATTCTCACTGTTATTTCTTTCAGAGAGATCTGTCAATAGTATTGAGCTTTTAGAATTAGGCTGAGCCATTTCTAAGGACTGGGCCATTCCAAATCCTAAACCGATGCTTGCACCATAGACTTTTAGGCAAAGCTATCCATCTACTAATCACCAGAGTGGGTTCCATGCTACAAAGCACCAACAGATCCCCACCAGCCACAGACCTCTGTAGGACCAGGTGGAGAAATGGCTTTAGTGTGCATATTATATTTAATAGTTCTTGAGTGACCTTGGCTTTCATATATAATGAGGATCTTATATCTTCATAGGCAAAAGTGACTTTTAGAATGAGTGTTCTGCATGAAAACCAGCTATACAACCATACTTTCCCAAAGCATGCACATATTTAGAAGTATCAGTCTGAGAATTGGAGATAGGGCTAGAAAATTGCATTCCATCACTGAAATCACAGCTAATAATCTGAAAGTGCTTTTGAAGGCACTGATCCTTCTACTTGGTTGTGCCTTCAATTAGAATGTACATAATTTAATAACAAAGCTGTCATCCTCTCCTATTAACTGGATTTGCGATACTGATGAGAGGTGGCACACATTTTGGCTTTGTCATCATCCTTCTTATTTTCCAAAGCTATCAGAAATATTTTTTCTCCAAGTATTACTCTTTCCAATAAAGCCTGAGCCATTTATTTTCTTCTGAGCTGTTCATTTATTTTGATTTGATGGAACAGAAGAAAACCCTTAAAAATTCCAACAGGAGCACAGCTCCATCCATTTATTCATGAACAAGCATGGCAGGGATCAAATCAGAGAAATCTTTGACTGGAGATATTAATAGAATAGCAGAAAGGAGTTAATCTTGTATTAGATTATAGTGGATAAGAAAACTGTCATCCAATTGGTAGCAGCTTTCTCAATTCTAATCATCCATGCATTAGGGAAAATCCTTAAATACACATTGAAAAGGTCTTCAGGCTTTAATGCCATTATAAATGCTCTCTTCACAGGGGGTAGCAATTACTTGTAGTGTTTCAAGTACAGGAGCAGTTCCTTTCTTTGCCAGGGACACTGAGAAAAATCTAAACATGCTGGTTCAAAAAGAAAGTCAGAGGACTTACTAAATGTAAGGAGAAAATGGTAATTATCCAATGGAGAAACTGAACACCACCTTTATTGGGTGATGAAAATAAATATCAATGAGTGGCAGAGGGACATCATGTGCCTCCAGAAGTGGCGGCTTGAGAAGCACACATCATAACCTAAGTGGTATTCTGACTTGGGAAGCACAATACAAATGGAATCAGGGAGAAATATCAAACAAAGAAAGAGCAAAGAACATTTATTTTAAAGACATATTTTAAAATATTTTAAAAATGATTTAAAAAGTTGTAAGTATATGTACTTTCTGAAATTTTCTGAATTTTTTTGAAAATGTATTTTCAAAACCCTTTATGTTATAAAAAGCAAAGAAAGACTACAGAAGTGTTCCAGATTAAAGAGTCATGACAACTAAGTGAATTATGTCCTGCAAGGAAGAAAATATGTTATACATTACAATTGATAAATTGTAATACAGATAACTAATTAGATGAAAGCATTTAACAATGTTAAGTCTAGTGAAGTTGGTAATTCTGTGGTTATGTAAGAGAATGCCATTCTTAGGAGGTGCACACTGAAGTATGGGGGTAAAGGACATGGTATATGGAACTCATTCTCAAATGGCTCAGAGATAATTACATACATACATATGTATATACAGAGGGATACTGATAAAGCAAAGAGGTGAAATGTTAACATTCAGTGAACGTGAATAATGCATAGAACAAATACTGTATAATTCTACTTACATGAAGACTCTAGAATAGTCAAATCTGTAGAATCAGAGAATAGAATTGTGGTTACAAGGGGTTTGGGGGAAGAGAAAATGGGGAGTTGCTAGTCAACAGGCATTAAGTTTCAATGATGCAAGATGAATAAGAGAGATTTGCTGTACAGCACTGTGCCTTTGGTTAACAATACCGTGTTGGTTAAAATTCGATTAAGAGAGTAGATCTCATATTAAATGTTCTTACCACAATTTAAAAATACACATATACATGTGTTATTTGCACTATTTTTCAACTTTTCAATAAGTTTGAAATTATTTACAAATAAAAAGATGTTTTAAAAAGTCCCTCAATTAGGTCAAGATGTCAATTCTCTCAAAATTGACATATAAATTTGATGCAATTCCTATCCAAATCCTAGTAGGCATTTTAGTAGAAATTGGCAAGATGATCCCAAAATTTATATGGAAATGCAAAGGACCTAGAATAATCAAAAGAAGAAGAAAGTTGAAAATGAAGAAAGTTGGAAGACTTACAATACCTGATTTCAAACTTACTACATAATTAAGACAATGTGGCATGACACAAGGATAGGCACATAGAACAGTGGAACTCAGAAATGAGATTCTAGAAATATATCCTTACATGTTGATTTTTGACAAAGGTATCAGGACAGTTCAATGAAGAAGGGAAAATAGGCTTTTCGACAAATGATGCTGGGACAATTGGAGACCCAGTTGCAAAATTAATGAACTAGATCCTTCCTTCATACTATATACAAGAATTAACTCAATATGACACATAAACATAAATGTAAAAGTTAAAACTATTAAGACTTTTAGAAGAAAACATAAGAGATAATCTTTGTGACTTTGGGTTGAGCAGAGAGTTCTCAAAACTGACATCAAATGCATAACCCGTCAAAGAGAAAACTCAATAAATCAGAGTTAATTAAAATTAATACGTTTTGTGCTTCAAAAGACACTATCAAGAAAATGAAAACATAAGCCACAGACACATAAGCTACAGGAGAAAATATATACATAATAGATATTTGATAAAGATCTGTATCTACAATATATAAAGAATGCTTATAACTCAATAGTAAGAAAACAAACAGCCCAATTAAAACATGGATGGGCAAAAGGTATGAACAGACATGTCACCAAAGAAGACATATGGATGACAAATAAGTATATGAAAAGATGTTCTGCTATTGGTCATTAAGAAAATGCAAATTAAAACCACAATGAATATCCACTTCATATCCACTAGAATGGTTATATTAATAACAAAAAGATGATATAAGTATTGGTAATGATGGGGGAGAAACTGCAATATTCATATATTGCTAGTGGGAATGTAAAACAGTGCAGTCACTTTGGAAAACAATTTGGCTTTAAATAGTTAAATACAAACTTGCCATACAACACTGCAATTTTACTCCTAGGAATCTATTCAATAGAAGCGAAAGCGTATGTACACAAAGACATATATGAATGCTCATAGACAGCATTATTGTTAATAGCCTAAAAGTAGACACAATCCAAATTCCCATCAACTGGTGAGGCACAAAAATGTAGCATATTCATACAATGGAAAACTATCTCATGAGGAAAAGAAATGAGCTATTGATACAGGCTACAACTATGGATGAATCTCAAAAACATTATGCACAGTGAAGAAGCCAGATATAAAAGACTGTACAGAATGTTTAATTCCATTTATATGAATGCCTAGAAAAGGTAAATTTATAGAAGAAAAAAGCAGATCACTGGTTGCCAAGGGCTGGAGGTGGGAGTGAGGTACTATAAATGGCATAAAGAAACTTTTAGGGGTGATAGAAATGTTGTATAACTGGACGGCAGAGAGGGTTGTACAACTCCACACATTTATGAAAATCACTGAACTGTATACCTGCAATATGTGAATTTTATGATATGTAATTTATGCTTCAATGAAGCTGTAAAAAAAGCATAGCTAACTTTAGAAGGGAAATGCAATATATGAGCCTTCTACTCTTTCAGACGATTCTCATGTGATCGTGGCTAAATCAGAGTGTCTGTCAATCACTGTTTTGGAGTGAGATGACCACAGCCCTATTATGGCACATATGGGAAAGGTGAAGAATTGAGCATTGCTTGAACTCCTTTTATGCATCAGATATTATGCTGGTTCCTTTTCTTACATTATCCCATTTAAACATCGTGACAGCCAATGAAATTGAGAATTATTTCTATTTTGCAGGTTTGGGCTCAGAGAAGTTGTCGTATGGCAGAGCATGACAGCATGGCTTGGTGAAGCTGGATCTCAAATCATGAGACTTACTGGAAATAACAGCTACCACATGGCTATGTTGGATTATGCAGCATGAGCCGAGGAAAAGTAAAGCCTCAGGCCAGGAATAGTTATAAAGTCAGAAACTACATTAAGAGAAAAAGACTCCAGTTTTCTGCTTAGGCAGGAAGGAAATAGCAACCACATTACTATACAACCATTAAAAAACCCCCACTGCAACAAAGGAATCAATTAAAATTAGATTTTTCTGATATCTCATTATGATAACAAAGTTTTTCAAAGTGAATTATCACAGGATTACATGTGATTTGATCTTCATAAATCAATCTTGGGTTAGTAAGTTAATAGTATTCATTTTAAGGGTGTAAATGTGTTTTTTTTTTTAAGGCTGGGGAATGCTTTCCTGTTTCGTTAAGATTATATAATGAAAGAATGAATAATGAATAAACAATGACCAGATTATTTTAGTGCTTAAGCTTTTTAGCTTAGAAGAGGGACATTAGGAAGTTATTTTCAGAAGGATACTGAATCAGCAACTTATTAAATTATACTAATTTTCTACAAATAGTGAAATGTTTAGGAAGGCATCGGAAAAGAGTTCTTTATGGGAAACCTTGAAAAGGTTCATTGACTATGAGATTTGTGACCATTATGAAATTTTGAAAGATCCAAAACCTGCCCACTTACCCCATCTATTCCCCATGGGGTCTCTGACTGACATGGGTGATGCTACAGGGTGTGTAGCCTGTAAGTCCTCAAAAAATGGTGGTTACCGCTAACAATGTGAAAAGTATTTTGAAAATGACAACTCTAAATAATACATAAATATATACAATGATTATTTTTGAGATACGTTCCACCACTCTTGGCTCTGAAGAACATCTGTTTCTACAATTAGGGTTATTTTGCAAAATTGAAGATGAGTGCCATGGAAAAATTCCCCATAGAATGGCTTTATTCTCAAATAGGCCTTTGGTTCTGATCATATTTCCTGGACCACTTCAGGCTTTCCCAGCAGAAACCATCAAAAGTTATAAAACAGGGCAAGGGAAATGGGATGCACTGTTCCATCTACAACCCCAATTCAGACTTGGGGTCCACCAAGAAGAGGAACATGAGGCTTAATGCTACTCTTTTCACACTCGAGAGCAGGCATGGTGCATGTGTGGGGAGCCCCAGGGATACCCACATGTTACAGGACAACACTGAACTGGAGGGTTAATATTACCTAATGATTAGAGTAAAAACATTGTAATATTAAATGGAGATTAGAGGAGAAAATTAAGATTTTTGAAATTTTACATTTTTAAAGAGTAGATGAACTGGGACATCTCCAGTTCACCAACAGTGTAAATCCCCTGCTATGTAACGTTTGGTGAGCAGTGTTTGTGTGTGCACATGCACTCATGTGGTTCCACTCATGTGCCACTTTGAGTTTTAATAAGATTATGAACACAGAGACATTGGAATCACAGATCTGAGCTTCAGATAACAAAGGTGTCAAGAGCTAGATTCTCTGGATTTAAGAGCCAGTTTGAGCTTCAGTGCAAGTGTCAAGATCATGGATTCATGGATTTACAGATTCCCCTATTCTTTCTGCACCCTCCTTCCTCAGCAATTTTACAGCTAGGAATACTGAGGCCTAAAGATGCAGTGAAGTTTTTGGGGTCACCCATCACACAGAGGCGGAGGAAGGGCAGGGAGCTAGGCTTCCCGTCTCCATGGTGGTTGGGTGGGTCTGCTCATGGAGCACTTCCAGAGTTGCACCCATGCTCTGTGCAAATCAAGGCACCAAAAGACAACAAGAAAGAGTAGATAATGTAAAGTTTAAAACATGATTTTACCCAATGTGTGTGTACTTGTGCTGGGCTTTGAATATTAAGAATGTGGAATGAAATGCAATGAAAATGATGAAGTTAGTCAGTACAGGCTTCCAGAGACTATGAAACTGAAAATGACTGTGGTAAATGGTTTTCTATTACTTGTCTTTTCCCCTAATCCCATCTGAATCATCACTTTCTATCTCCTAAATATGCATTGTTAAGAATCCCCCAAAGTAATTATTAACAAGTGAGCCAGCCGGTGCTTGCAAACCATTTTACAAACACAAAAGGCTCTGCAAATGTTTATTCTCATTAATGAGACTAATTTAACAACGGCACAATATAGTATACCCAGATAATGCTTTTTAGCAATGCTCACTGTGTGTGTAGAAAATGACACAGTTCATGCCTGAACTCTGGTTAAATCTGTGAGGTAAGCCGAGGAAAATGTATTTTCCACTTTTCTGTGTTGAGACAATCAAAATAACTAGATAGGAGTCCAGTACTGCTTGGAGTTATTCTTTTAAGCCTGTGTCTCATGGACAACACCATAGTACTGCATAAAATGCTTTAATGTTCTTTAGGTCCTAAGAGCAAATCTTGAAAGAAGAATGGCTTTTCTTGTGAAGTGAGGCACCTTGCTTGGCATTAGAACTGACTGTAGACTTGCTGGCCGTGTACTTGGCATCAAAGGGACAAAGAGGGGGAAATCTTCTAATATTGCTCTGTAAGTTTCCCAACACACTCTGCGAAAACCAGTCCCTAAAATACTGCTGCCTCTTATATCATGAAACAGACAGCAGAACTTTTGTTTGCTGTGTGTACTGGGGTCTGCATTAGCTATATTTTCTTGCTTTCTGTATTCTTATGCTCTGGCATCTAGGGCCTTCTGGATCTGGGTAGAAACTGCTCCTTCCAGGGTTAGATAATTCCTAGAGATAGCGAATTTGCCTGTGAGCACACCTTGGGTGTACAAACCAACAAATCCTGAGTTCACATCCCCACCTACCTCTTTTAATCAAACTTCTGCAGTCCAGGACACATCCCCTATCCCGAATCACCCCAGAGCTAGGTGCCTGCTAACTAGGGACCACCCCTATAGCCCAGAGCCCACGAAAATTAATTCAGACTAAACCTGTCTACCTTGCTTACCTGTCTCAACCATTCCTTCTTATGAAAACCACAATAAAGGTTCTGACACATCTTTCCCCTTGTGCCCTCTGCTTCCTGATTGATCCTGGCGATTCCCCGTGTGGTCCTGCATGGCAAGTCACACACCTGCTGTTTCTAGGGGTCTGTGAGTATAAACTGCTCCTTTCATGACAGTCATTTCCATGTCTGTGTGTCTTATTCTACCTGATTAAAACAAATCCCAGTTACATTTTTAAAAAGGGTCCCTTACCCAATTGTATCTAGAGGTAACAAACAGGAGTAAAGGTGGTAAAGGTGATTCTTCTGAACACACCCAATTTCCTTCGTCGCCTGAGACTCTGTTGCTCCAGAACTGGCTGTAGGCTGCCAGGCAACACCATTGGGTATGCTGTATATATCCCCTGGACGTTAAACTCTCTTTCAGGTCTTATTTTCTTAAGTGTTCATCTTATATTCTTAAAATGTGGACAGGACCATCCCTCCCCAAACAAAACCAAAACAAAAGCATTCTTCCTTCTTTGAACAAGCATTTTTGAAGCTTTCAATGACCTAATAAATGATACAGTGAGCTATGGAGCAATGGAAGGTGTAGCCTGGTGAGGTAGTCTACTGATTCTAACAATGCCATTAACACACTTCATTGAGGCCTCTTTGGTTCACTGAAATTTCCCTAAACACTTAGGGGGAGAAATCAGCTATTCTTTATTTTTTTTTTGAACTCAATTCTGCTTTTATTTTTATTTATTTATTATTATTATTTTATTTCAGCTTATTATGGGGGGTACAAAAGTTCAGGTTACATATGTTGCCCATGTACCGCCTATCCCCCCAGGTCAGAGCTCCAGGCGTGTCCATTCCCCAGATGGTGCGCAACGCACTCATCATGTAGGCATACACCCATCCCCTCCCTGCACCCCCTACCTCAGTCTGATATCCGATTGGTGTCATTCCCAGATGTGAATTTAGGTGATGATCAGGGAAACCAATTTTCTGGTGAGTACACGTGATGCTTGTTTTTCCATTCTTGGGATACTTCACTTAATAGAATGGGTTCCAACTCTCTCCAGGAGAACCAAAGAGATGTTGTATCACTGTTATTTCTTATAGCTGAGTAATACTCCATGGTATACATATACCATAATTTACTAATCCAATCATGAATTGATGGGCATTTGGGTTGTTTCCACATCTTTGCGATTGTGAATTGTGCTGCTGCAAACATTCGGGTACAGGTGTCTTTGTCATAGCATGACTTATGTTCTTTTGGGTAGATGCCCAATAATGGGATTGCTGGATCGAATGGTAGGTCTATTTGAATCTGTTTAAGGTATCTGCATTATGCTTTCCACAGGGGTTGCACTAGTTATTTTTTTATTTCAGCTCATTATGGGGGTACAAAAGTTCAGGTTATATATATTGCCCACGCTTGAAGCTCAGACTGGGGGGGGGGATGGGCAATATATTCTTTATTTTCTTCACATTCTGACATTCCACCTTTCTCATCTCTGGTTTTCAGATTTATCACTTCAATGTGATAGGAAGACTGTTTTAATAAAATGTGCTAATGGGATATGATAATTACATTGATAATCAGGGAGAATGGGGAACAGACATATGCTTATTAAAATTGGGATGGTCCAGGAGAAAAGTGCCAGAAGAGTGTGTGTTGGGTTGAAGATGTAAGTTGCCCTGGCTCTCCTAAATGGAAACCATCTTCATTTTTTGATATTATCATCCTAGGCAAAGAAGAACAATGGGCCTGTATCATACATGAGAAAAAAACAAAGAAGTGCCCTGTGTCACATAT
The DNA here is from genome assembly GCF_041146395.1 of Eulemur rufifrons. Taxonomy (NCBI): domain Eukaryota; kingdom Metazoa; phylum Chordata; class Mammalia; order Primates; family Lemuridae; genus Eulemur; species Eulemur rufifrons. Next base: position 122,310,731 of record NC_090989.1, read on the forward strand.
AAGAAAAAGCAAAGAACTGCTCTATAAGCCACTAAGACCTCTGATGGTTTTGGCCCAGCAACATCTGAAAATCTAAAGCATGACTGGATTGACCCAGTGGTAGGCTAAGGAGTGGAGAGGGCATTATCTCCATGAGCTCTTCCACTCCAAGTCATCCTCTAAACAAACATGCTGCAGATAAACAAACATACTGCAGAGGGAAAAACAAGTGCTTGTTATGCAAGCATAGCTTCAAGACAAGTCCCCTTAGCACCGCCTTCCAAAAGGATGGCCAACCCCAACCTCATCTATACAGAAACTCTGGAGAATAGGGGGCTTGACCTCCACATCAACTTCTGTCTACAGGATGTGATGTCAAAACATCCAGGTTAAAGGAGAAAGATTAAACTCACCAACTGGCTGGTTAAGCTATTTATTACTTTATTTACACTCTATTAATCTATTTAATAATAAAGAGTTATTCTATTTTTATTTCCCCACTGAAATAAAAATAATTTGTTTTTCTTGTTTAATGGTGGATTTACGGCTGCCAGATCCACCAGGAGACATGAATTGAGCACTAGCTGGCTGCAAGATGTCATCCAGCGTCTGAAGCCTTCACCTCTGCTAAGCTGCGAGCTTTATAATTTCCCCTTATTATTTCTAGGTCACATTGGCCACAAATCAAGCATTAACAAACACATGGGAAAATGTCCTTTCTCCCACAGTCTAGATTTCCCCACTGGGAATTCATGTACGACTGTCACCTCTGTCTGTCAGCTCAAAACAGGGAGTGTGGCAGGCAGCTCCTCTGGAAACCTATCCTAAACAATCCAAAAGAATGAAAAGCCATGGGCAGTAGGATATTCTTTGCAGTTTTTTATAATTCTAAAAAACTATAAGCAGGATAAATATTAAATAGCAGAAAGGTGGTTACATAAAATGCCAGCATAGCATAGTGGTTACGAGCATAGATGAGCATTTATGCCTGTCTATGACATTCACTGACTGTGTGTCCTTGGGCAGGCCACCTAACCTCTCTGAGCTTCAGTTTCCTCATCTGTAACATGGGCATAATAGGATTGTTATGAGTATGAAATGAGTTTATATTTATAAATACAACAAGGATGAAATGCATTAATATTTATTATAATACTTGTGGACCTGATACATAGGAAGCACTGTTAAGTATTTGATAAGGGAAGCGGTACTTTTTCTAGAATTTTACCACTTTTACAAAGATTATTATTAATATCAAGGCTACAGAACAACAACCAACAAACAATTCTATCCAAAATGCTTATAAACATTAAAGGTTCCATGAAAATCTTAAGTACTCTGGGGTAAAATATAAATGTGAAAATTAATCAGGAGACAAGATAAAAATAGTATGTCAGGATTGAGGGGAATCTTCTGTTTCGCAGACATTCTGTGTCTGTCAAGAAAACAAAAGTCTTTAGAAAGTTTTTATAAGTTTTAAAGAAGTTTTGATGAGACTTGGAGAAGGACAGTGGTAGGTAGGGATGAGAAGAAATGTTCTCCCTGGGCCGCTGGTTGGAATGAATTGCCCGGTCATTCTGGCAGGGCTGGGAGAGTTATGTGCTTTACCTGGGAGCTAACACAAACCTACTCATAAGAGTATCTTCAAAGACGGAGACAGAAAGAGAGAGAGAGGTTTCGGCAGCCGGAAGCCAGGAAGAGGGTCTAAAGTCAGTGGACCGGCACTCCTTTCCACCTGCGCTCTGATTCGCTAACATTGTGGCCCATCAGGGGAGGGCGGGAGCTCAGAGCATCTTGGCCCATTAGGTGGCTGAACAAAGAAATCAAAGCATTTGAGACTTACAAGGTGGGGATGAAATACGCTCACTTGTCAGGCACTCGTGCACATTTAGTGAAATAAGTAACTCCAGTAATGGAAAAGGGATATCAATACCAGCATCAATACCAACATCAACACTGCCAAGCATTCCTTCCTCTCCTTATTCTCTAATCTTGGTATCTTATCAGCCTTCATCACGAGGGCTGCTTACTCCCCAGGATAAAGCAACATGAATACAGCAGTCTGTGCCCTCTGTGTTCACATGTTCCCTCATCCCCCAATTTTGTACTCCCTTCTTATAGTTCCTAAGGCAAGAAAGAAACCTTAGAGATTGTCTCAGCCAGTGGCTCTCAAGACGGCCCACAGCCTACCGCTGGAACGGCGAAGTCAGAATCTGCTGGGGAGCTTAAATATAAAGGTCTCCAGGCCGTATGAAGTAGTAGCTCTGGGGTGGGGCCCAGGGCTCTGCATTTGTAATCTCTCCCCACCCCCAAGGTGAATCTCATTTATGTGCGAGAATCACAGATCATTTTTAGTGAGAGGAAACGATCGGCCCAAAGCTTTCCTTCTTGTACCTCTCAGTCACTTTCTATTTTCTTCTCTACCTTCACCCCACTTCCTCTGTCTTCCTCTACCTCCCTCAAAATCTGTCTCTTTTTCTGAGCCGGGGCTCTCGTTTTAACTAGAGAAATGAAAACCCCGGTTGAAGGCTGACACTCTTTTGTTACTAACAAACATGCTGGTGCTGTTCCAGCATGGTCTGATATCCTGACATCTGTCTCAGGCAGAGGGAAGTGTGCCCCAGCCATGCACACATCTGTCCTGGCAACCACAGCAGGGAAGCAAATGAAACACTCTGAATTAGATTCGAGTGAGCTATAAGCCTAATGAGCATTATTAGCGTATCTGCATGCATTTAAGAAACAGCTACTGTTAGCCTGCTAATGTTCTGACCTCCTTCAGAGACCAAGAGGATCTGAAATTTAAGCTCAGACCTGCACCTTGTTCTATTGTCTTTATTGGCTATGTGAAGACTAGACCCCCTCAAAAAGTGCAGATAGCTGATTATCACTGGGAGGCTATAATTCTCCCTGGCTTGTACTCACTATCCTTTTTCCTAGCTAATGAACAAGGTGTTTGCTTAGATATTATACCCAAGAATGAATTAGATATGCTTTACGTTCAAACCTTGTTTCCCACAGTCATCCTGGACATCCCCTCCATGTCTGCTCCTGACCTTTCTGTGTCAGCTCTCAGCCCCACTGACCCCCATGGCCCCAAATCACCCCCTGTCCTATTCCACCTGTCCTTGACACATGGGTTACTTTGGCTTAGGCATGTCCCTCCTCCAACCTGTCCATCTCCCCACAAGGAATGGAATGAACATGAGGCTCAATAAAAACATCTGAGTATTGCTTTTTATTAGTTTTTTTTTTTTTTTTTTTGGCCACCTAGCAACGTGGTATTAATAGCTTAATACTTATTTGATACTTCTTGGTTAGCCTGGCTACTTGATATTTCAAGTTCTGGAAACACAAAGCAGAAACATGTAATTTCTTTGTGCATAAATAGAAATCCCCATGAGAGTTCTAAGCACCTTGATTCCTGTGTGTGTAATTCCTGTTTCAACGATGCAAGTGTTATTTTATATTTCATGAACTCAAAAAAGCAAGGGCTCTGGGGGTGGATACTCTGAGATTTAAATCCTGACTCCACCACTTTGACAGCTTTAATGTTTCTTTTGTTTCTTTTCCTTTTTTTTTTGCCCATCTTTAATATTTAGTAAGGTTCTTTTGAAAATGTAAACATGACTAAGAGAAAACCAAGAAAAAAGGGGGCTTTTGTTAATATTTGAACCAGAAATTAAAGGTGGGCACACACTTGGACATCAGAAATGCTAGGAATAGCAGGAATGAAAATAAGACAAAGGAGAATTTTGGGGGAAACGGTCAATTTGGACAAGTGCCCTTCTCAGTCTTAAAGTTCTATCTAGTTCTTTCATTTTACTAAGAGCGGTCGTTCCCCCCTAGACAGCCCCATCACCCTTTGTTGGCTACAAAATGTTTTGATTCAGGGGGCCTTGGTGAACTGTGTGCCCTACACCAGGTGGTTTTCTCTTCTTTAGTGGGCCCAGCTGCAACGCTGGTGTTGCTTATCCAACATCATCACCTCTGGCTATAATTATTTTTTCCTATGTAATGACGAGGCAGAGTAGTATAACTGAATTACCCAGCAGCCAGTGGCGGCCCTGACGTTGAACGCAGTATCTCCCTCCTGGCTCTCTCAGTGTCCCACAGGGACTGGAGGTTGGGACATCTTGGATTCCAGGCTTGGTTTTGCCAAGGAATGCTTCTGGGCAAGTCACTGCATACTTCTGTTCTTCATGTGAAAAGTAAGGGAGATTTTCTAGATAACAGTAATAATAACAACTGTCCCTGACATGGGGCTTTATAGTTCACAAAATGCTTTCAGAATATTTCATTTCATGCTCACAACTTTCCAGGTAGGCATGCGTTATCACCATCTCCAATTAGAGAAGGAAACAGTGGGCCAAGGAGTTACCCAGTGGGCTTAAGGTCACATGGCTGCACCACAGTAAGCAGGAATGGAGCCAAAGCTCTGGATTCCCAGCTTCCTGCTCTAGTCACTTCTCCATCCCTCCCTCTAAAGAAGTTTCTCTCAATGGCTCTTTCCAGATCTCAAATGGTATGATTCTCAGGTTTAAGGCAAACTCAGTCTAGTTTCTGCATCAAAAATTCTAGATAACATACAAATCTCCAAACTTGTCCTTTTTATGAAACAAACATAAGTGCTTATGACCTAAATGTTAATAATATGTGACCTTCACATTTCAAGTCTTGAATTCATAATTTTGCCAAAATTTTTGTTATAAAAGTACCTAGTGGGGAAGGGATGCTTCATGAATCAGTGGCAAGACTTCAGTCTACTCAATAAACCCCAAATGCTTTTGTCCTTACTAACACTCCCTGGGTTGGTGAAATTTGATTTTAGGAAAGGAATGCATATTATTCAGTTGGTGGCTCTGTTAGATTGAAATGACATATATTCATTTCTTCACAAAATATTCTTCAGGAAATAGTAAGGACATATGGATGCTTGAAATCTCATAAGTCTGGAATTACCCCAATTGTGAATCAGCCAACATTGTTAAAGGAAATGGGCTGGCCTACCATTTCCTAAACTTCACCATCTCAGTAGCAGCCATTTAATAAAAGCTAGTATGCATTTAGTTTTAATTAGTTTCCACCAACAGTGGTAGGAAGTTTAAAAAATAATCAAGGAAACCAATAAAAAATACATCTCAATATTGCTGCCTGGGAATTAAATTGATTCTATCCTGCAGATAAGAGAATTATCACAGGAGCCAAATCCCCCATCTCCAGAAATAATCATTATACTGGTATTCAAATTAAATTGTCCAGAAATCATATTTGAAGGTAGTAGAGAAAACATCCTGAGATGAGTCATTGTGAATGATGGCTCTGTGACATATGGCTGTATTTTTATAGTCTTATAGTTTTCTTTAGCTTCTCAACTTTAAATTGGATTTTTTAAATAAATTAAAACAATAAACACAGAAACAGCGGCTTCCCTTTTTATTACTACATTCTTCTGAGAAGTTCAAAGAATATTAGAGCCATGTTGCTATCAACTCAAAAATGCCTTAGAGTTGGAAGATTTCCACTGGACAATAAAACTTTCTGCTTATGTTTAATAGTATCACTTATCTTCTGCTGGAAGATGCCCATATTTTTATGAAGAGGAGAAATACAAATGCTTATTATCCAAAAGAGCACTTCTAGTAAATTAAATTCACTCAAACCACATCAAATAAGGCACAGAGGACCAAACACTTCAGAGAGTGGGAAATTAATATTCAGACATGAAAAATCTAAGACCTTCTGCAGCTAGTCTGGTCTCTCTTTGGCAGAGGATGGTTCCCATCTGCAGCATCTCCTCTTAGTGTACAGAAGAAGCTGATTTCCACGTTGCCAGTTGCCACTGGAAGCAATTCCAAAATTCGAGTTGGCCAATCTCTTAGCACTTTTGTTGTACTCTGAGGTGATGGTCTCTGCTTCCAACCTGAAATAGACTAGATGCTATAAGAGGAGTCTTCAATATGTAAAAAACTCATATACACAAGATGTGGGTATGTTCTACTCCCATTTCAAAGTGGAGAAAGAGAAAATGAACTTAAACTGCACAAAGGATACTCATGCTTGATGAGTTAGTCAGCAAAATCACTCACCGTCCTTCTCAGGAAGGAACTAAAAATAACCTAACATTTGTTAGCTGCTTGAAAGTTGGCTCTGGTTAAAGGCAGGAAGTTGCCAAGATGAACCCTTAAGATCCATTCCAATTCAGGAATGTGTATTGTGCAAATCTTTGGCCTTAAGTACATCTAATCCAATGCTGGATGGTGTCCAAACCTCATTCATTTAATAGTCAACATTTGTCAAGGGCTTACTATGTGCCAGAGCCTGTGTTAGGCTGTGGGACAGATACAAAGACGGTCTCTACCCTGGAGGAGTGTTATAAAGGCTTTCGTGGGGGAAGTGTTAAACTCAACAGGAATTCAAAGGCAGGCATAACTGACTCCATCTGCGGACTTGGTGTTGAAGAAATTTGGAGGCCAGATACTTTGATGAATGGCAAATGGTTTAGCTGTAAACTCTATCAATTAGAATTAACATTTCCTGAAAGGTACCTACTGGTAAATTGATTCTTCTTTGTGTCTCAGAAAAAGCAACTTGTCTCACAAGGTTGAATTATGCAAGGTTCTGTTCCCTATTGTTCTTTTTTTTTTTTTTGAGACAGAGTCTTGCTCTGTTGCCCAGGCTAGAGTGCCGTGGCGTCAGCCTAGCTCACAGCAACCTTAGACTTCTGGGCTCAAGGGATCCTTCTGCCTCAGCCTTCTGAGTAGCTGGGACTACAGGCATGCGCCACCATGCCCGGCTAATTTTCTCTATATATTTTTAGTTGTCCAGCTAATTTCTTTCTATTTTTTTTTTAGTAGAGACGGGGTCTCGCTCTTGCTCAGGCTGGTCTCAAACTCCTGAGCTCAAACGATCCGCCTGCCTGGGCCTCCCAAGTGCTAGGATTATAGGCGTGAGCCACCGCACCCGGCCCCTATTGTTCTTAAGAAATACTATGTTTATAGTATATAACTTTTTCCTCAAAGCTCCATTCACATGAGATCTCACTTATTAACCCTGTTCCCAGAAAGTAAAGCATGTCATCATGCCAATTTTATAGGTAGGGAAACTGAGACCTAGAGAGTGTCTCCTTCAGCCTGGTTATTTGGCTTAGGTTAGAATAAGCAAGTAGCATATTAAATAGAACTGAAAGCCAAGCATCACCTATTTCAAGCACAGAGCTCTCCACAAAGCTTTGCTTGATCAAATTGGTAAGTTCAGAACTCTACAGCAGGGGAGTTACGGCTACAGCATATGTCTGTGAAAAGAAAGAGGATCTTATTGCTTTAGAGGCTGCTTGAAAAAAACTGTCTCCAGGGTTCCCATAGTGGGCAGGCTCAAAGACAAAACCATACAAATCCACCACTGATTACAGGACACTTTGGGGTGGGTTGCTCCTCCTGCCTGACATATTTTATAAGCAGTGGAGTTCCCAGTTCCAGGCATGTTGTTTATTTCTCTTGTGATGACAATCAGTGCCAAAGCAAAGAACAGGCAAGAGGTGGCCATGGTAGGATCAAAGAAAAGCTTGAGGCCAACCTCGACTTTGGCAATGGGCCTAATGAGGACCGGGCAAGGAATCCATCACTTTGTAAGGTTGAAACAACAGAAGTGGAGGGTAGCTTAGCTGTGAAACCTTTATTCAAAGAAATCTTATTAAGAACACTGATATTTATAAAACAGCTTCCTTCCCATTCCAGTACATTTTTTGGAGCACAGTTTAAAAACCTTGAACTTGCTGCACACATTCCCTCGGCCATTCTGGCACATATAGTGTTTTATATCCCATGTATAAAAGAATTCTCTTCTTCCCTTTGCCAATCTGGTAAACTTCTACTCACCCTTCAAGATTCCCATGAAGTGTTTTCTAACAGAATCATCTGAGGCACTTGTTAAGAATCCAAATTCATAGACCTCATCCCAGACGTACTAAACCCAGATTTCTGTTGTTGTTAAGCTACTGGGGGAATTCAGATGTGCAGTCAGGATTGGGAACCACTGCAGTCTTGCTCTGCCTAATGGTTTTAACAAGAGATGATTTACAGCTGGATTAACTCTAAACTTTTTGGAATGGGAGGAGGTAGTAGAGAGATAATCTGGCCTGTACCTTGCCAAGAGTTGGGAGCTGAGAAGGCCAAGACAGAAGGGAAAGGAGCTGAAATGGCTCCAGGTCCCCTTCAGGAATCCCACCTCTGAGCTGTGGCTGACGCTCTGAGTGTGATGGCTTCATTAAGAATCACAGAAGCAAGGCAACAAACAAGCTGAGAAGGAGCACAGGACATCCAAGGGGCTTGTCATCAACAAAGCTTCCCATTTTCTCTTGGGTGAGGCTAAGGGAAATCCCACAGCTTCATGAAGTTTGTAGCTATCCCATAAAATTACTTGCAGTGGTAATTTAAAGTTTTTTTTTTTTTCTTCAGGCATTTCCATTTACATAGTTTTTAAAGGATGCCAGAAGGAAAATCAACCCACTGCTTGTTTTGACTGATGGTTCTCATTGCTATTAACATTTTTGGTATTGACTTCTGTATGTTATACATGGTTGAATGAAAAAAAAAATCCCCTCATGGTCCTCTACTCCCATCTTCATAAAATATCTCCATACAAAAACAAAATATTGTTAAGCTGTTATTATATGAGCAGCTGGTGTTAGCACGGTGTCGATCTCATTTAAAACATCTAAGCATTTTAGCTAGTGCTGTTCAGCATCTCAAATCATGATAACATGACTTCTTATTTGCATAAAATCTTTGGGCCCTTCTTCATTTCCCATTGCAAATGAGGTATAAGACTGAGCTAGAGTGATTATTTATTACCTTTGTTCTCTCACACTCCAAGTTCAGGTTCCACTGAATAAAGTGAGGTAATCCACAGAGAAGGAAAAAAAGTTACACGCCATTTTTCTTTTGCTTTTTCATTAGTTACTCTACCTGATGTAGGCCAGTTCTCATCAATTTTCCATTTCTTATACAATTTAACTTCACGGCTCTGTTTCTGAATTGGTTTATTTTTTTTTCATCAAGAGATAACTAAGTGGCCAGTAGTTCCCTCGCCTCTTTCAGGTCTTTATCGAATTGTCATCTTAGTGAGGACTTCCCTGGCCACTTTGTCTAAAGTTGCACCTCCTCCCTGCCCACCATGTTTCCTGGCCCCCAACCTGCTCTTCCCCTCCTTCTTAGCACCTATCACACACAGTGCAACAGAAGGCAGGTTCACTGTCAGTGCTGCTTACTGTCTGTCTTGCCCACCAGCAGCCTCGTCAGGGCAGGGAGGTTGTCTGCCTTGTTCACTGCTGTATCCCCATCCAACACAGTGCCTGGAACATGGTAAGTGTTCAGCACGTATTGGGTGAATGGATAAGTGAATGACCATTCTTGCTTTTAATGAGGCAGCTGGCCAGCTTAGGGGAGAAATACTCAGATGCTCCCTGTTTTAGCTTCGATATCTTAGGCAGTATAAGATAGTGAAGAGATTCCCAAACGTTTTTGACTCACATGGCCCTTAGGTCCAAGAAACCTAAGAATTTATGTCCTAACAACTTAGTAGCCATTTGAAAAAAATACATATAAACTGAAATAAAACTATTTTAGTTTTATTCTTTAATATCTGCTATTATTTCCTAACGGGATATGTACACCTATTGGACAATGCACAACTTCTTAAACCTTAGAATCAGATTGGACACTGCTACCTTCAGTTCTTGTTCCACAATGATTTTTCACATGGTACTTGCTTTAAAACACGAGTGCTGAAAACCCAGCTTCCCAAAGATACAATGTCATCAAAAGGAAGGCAGTGCAATCTAATGTGGAAACTTTGAACTTGAGCTAGTTCAGAAGTTCATGTGGCATCTGACTGGTGTCGAGTGTTGCTGTGCTTCCATCCACGGTGTAAAATATCTACAGCACTGCAGTTAGTTCACTCTGGCGCCCCGGGGAGCCTCGGTGCAGTTTCAGAACCATGGGTGTAGTGGCCGAATGCACACCCTTTGAAGTTGTGTGGACGTGGGGAAGTTTTCCCATTTATGAGAAAGAGAACATAATAGTATCTACCTCATAGTTTTTGTTTTGCTTTTTGTTATGAAGAAATTTCAAGCCTACATAAAAGTGCACAGAAGAAAACAGTGAACCCCCACATCCCATCACCAAGCCCAAAGAATGATTAAATCCAGCCACACCCACCCTCCCATATACGTCACTCTCCATAATTGGGACATAAATCCCAGATCTCATCTGTAAATACTCTATATATAAAATATGTAAAATGTACCATATGTAAATATACCTCTTAGGTTTTTGGTGCAAATGAAATGAGTTAATATATGCAAAGCACTTGGCACAGTGCTGAGCATCCTGAAGTGTTAGGTACTATATATAAGCTCTCAATGCCTCCTCTCCAGGAATGCATCATCAGGTAGAAGGTAGCGTGTTTCATGTGATCTTCCCCAATATAAAGGTATGCCCATGATCACAGGGGACAGGGCTGCTGCAAATGCACGCACCACCAGTGTATTTTTAGCAAACATTCTCTCCACAAGGAACTTCTTTTACCCACCTTGGAAAACACATGACATTCAAAAGGCATCAGATTTTTTTTTTTAAATAAACAACCAAGCCACACCAAATTTAATCTGATTTCTTCATTCTGGGCAGAAATGTTCTCTGGGTGGGGGGAAGCTTCGGGGTACAACTTTCTCTCTTACCTTCTGGCACTTTGGATACAGCAGAGTTTTACTTAATTAAGTGCATTAGAATGCTGTTTATCTGTTATAGAACAATTTTGGAAGAACTAGGAAAAACCAGCTTAGGGCAAGAGGTCCAACCTTCCCCAAACTACCCTGCACACACATTTGATTGTAAAGGGAGCATAGTTGCTAATTTATCCAGTTGTTCAGGTGTGAGGTATACAAATGACCATGGATACAAGAAACAATGGCTATCTTCTATTAAGGATTTCACATAATTCTCTCCTGGGGCTTAACTAAAATGTAACTTAAATTGTTCTTATCTTAGGGTTCTCTGGGTCCCTCAGCCTGAACCCAGCCTAAGGATCCCCAGTGAGGAGGGATGATAATGAGAACATTAAGCAATTCTTTGACTTTTATGCCACAGCAGCAAAATTCTCAATTTAACTCTTCTGAATTTGTTTGCTCTTGAACTAAGTGATTTTCTGGGTTCAACAAAGTTGAAAATAATATTGACATGAATATTTTGATTTTGAGAGTGTTTGGTTTACTAATCTGAGAGAAGCCCTAACTAAAATCCTTTGGGTTTCATTTAGGCCAAGGGAAAAAGTTACAATTAAACCATCTATAGAAACCATTTATGTCTTTTAGATGATAAGCATATCTTAGATTGGGATGTTGTTTTGAAATCTTGTCAACATACATGCTCTTGCAGCATTCATTTTATCATCTGCTATCAACATTATATCATAATTTCTATCTAGTGTATCCCAAAGATGACTAGCAATCTTATACAAAAGAGCAAAGAGAAACATTTCTTTGGCAAACAGAGTGAACTGGCTGGAATTAATTCTATTAACCTCCATGACAACTTACAAAGGGTAGGGACTCAATAAAATCACATTTGTCTATAGCTTGTTCAGGGGGTAGATACACTTGAGATACTGTGGCATATACCTGACTATTCCATGGTGCTTTATTTAAACCCAGTTTTTACACGGTTAATGGAATCATTGACTGAGGTCACGCATATCCATAGATATACTCAGCCTTGATCCATTTTTTAAAAAGGTTTTATAAGTAAGGTTTTGGAGAACTTTAATACATATTCTTTATCAGTGATCTGCTCATTAATTCCTGAACCTTACCATATCAAACTGTCTGGAGCAGGTGAATTATTAAAAATACCAAGAAACTTCTTGCCAGCCACACTCTCACTTCTAGTAGCAGCAAGGCAGTCTTCAAGGGACCTGAGCCTCATTCTTGTCCAACTTCCCTGTTTCTAAAGCAAAGAGGACCACAGATTTAACTGTTGGAAGTGGAAACACAAAGAATACTCAAATGCAGGTGTTAACTAGATACCAATCTAAGAAAAACATGGCATCAGAGAAGCAGATAGCAGAAAGAGACTACATAAAGAAAATCAATCCAATACAACTCATAGTTGGTCTGATTCCTGCTTTCCTAAGAGAAGCTTTTTTAGTTCTTAAGGCAGAGAGGACCTCGTGACAGGATCTACCTGAGTGTTCACTGGATATACAGGAATGCTTAGGACCTTTAAATGGCCAAAGTTCAGAGATTTCACCACTGCTTTGTTATCCTTGCTGCTATCCTACTGTAGCCCGAGGCTGATATAGGTGGGAACATATGGGTCACATTTGGGAGTCTTTTCAGGATTGCTGAAAAGATGAGTGTGGTAAATTAGAGATGATCATGAATTCTTTGCTATTCCTCCCATTGAGTGGTGGAGTCTAATTCCTTTCCCTCTTAAATCTGGGTTGGCCTTAGTGACTTGCTGGACCAATAGACTGCAGTTTAAGTGACTTCTCAGGCTAGGTCCTAAGAAGCTTTGCAACTTTTGCCTGGTTGTCTTGGGACAGTCCTTCCAGGGGCTCTGAGCTGCCATGTATGAAAACCCACTACCCTGAGACCACTATGCAGAAGAGGCTGCACACAGGTGCCCAGTTCACAGTCCTGGTTGAGCTCAGTCATCTGGCCATCCTTGCTAAGACACCAGCTATGTGAGTGAAGTCACCTTAGCATCTCCAGGCCAACCCATCTGCAAGCTGACCACCACCAAGGGTTCTCAGTCAGTGACACATGGAGCAGGAGAATCACTGAGTGGAGACCCTACTCCACTTCCTATCCCATTAAACCATAAGATATAATAAAATAATTGTTGTTTTAAGCTGCCAGGTTTTAGAGCAGTTTGTTACACAGTAGCAGACAACTGGAACATCAGGTATGCTGCTTTGCAGCACCAGGGAGTAACTGCCGCTTCTAGCATTACAGCCAACTGGTCTCGGGGAGAATGGCTGGCGTACTGTTACATGGCTAGTGAACTAGTCAGTCAAGGGCTCTCGGGGTCATGGCTGGTTCTGGAGGAGACCACTGAGAGTGATGAGGGCTTTGTTGAAGGCATAAACCCATGAGAGGTGTTTGGGAGGGTGTTCAGGAGGAATCAGTGTGTGTAAGGTTCTGTTGGAATGTTATATAGATTACTTTAGTGATTTTAGGGGAGTATTGGGAGGGGGAGAGGGAGAGATCCAGAAAAATGATCTCTCAGCTCCCTATTTCACTTCTGAGATCAGACGAGTGTGTTCAGGGTGGTACGGCCGTGGACTCAGCTCCCTATTTTGGACACTGAATTTTTCTTTTCTCTTTTTGGAGAAGAGAGAAGGATGGAGTCAGATGTAGCCAGAGAAAAAGAATATAAAATCACTGCTGTGGTTGCCCATCTGGAATAGCAACAGAGAAATGAGCAAAAAGAGGAAGACATTTAGCCATATGTGGGAATCGCATGAAATTCAACACAAAGTGTTATCACAGGATAAGTGATCATTTATTCTGGTTTGCTTGGGACAGCCCCAAGTTAAGCCTGTTTTTCTTGGAATAATTATTAAGAATATTCTCTTTCACTCTTAAAAGTATTTGGGTTTGGATAATAAATTCTGTGCTTGCCCTATTTCTAGGGGCCTGTGTGGCTCAGTAGAAGAGAGTTTTTATCACTTTATATCATCCCATTAAGACACTATAGAAGGGGTTTATTGAAAACTTGTGGGGTTCCACTTTGGAAGTAATGTTTGTCAGGTCTGATATTTCATTTATTCATTCAACAAATATTTAATGAGAACCGTGTCCTTCCATACGGGTGGCGGAATGATAATGCAGAATTGAGAAAGTCTTTACTTATGTGCTATGATTAGAAATATTATTGGAAGGCACACCACTGGCCTAGATAGCTCTGTAAGCTCATGCCTTGATGTGTCCCCACCCCCCAGCAATGGCAGTTATAATACAAAAATAGAAAACTAAAATGACAAACCTGACTCAAAAACAAGCTAAACATGTCCACAGGCCAGAATGGAACAGAAAGGTAAAGCAGCAAGACAGGCTGAAGCCTGCTGGGTGCCCAGCCTGGAGGCAGGCAGGCAGGGATGATCGTCTAGCTCTACAGGGAAAGGGAACTAAAATGACGCATTGAAGCTAGAGGATTCGGACTAGGATCATGGCTTGAAGACTGGGTCTCAGATGGGGCTTCTTTGCTTATACAAGTAGAGTGAAAAAAATGTGCCATTACTAGCTATTGCTTTGGGCTATAGCTTCCTGCAAGTGGAAAGTCTACAGAGGAAGAAGAATAAAGACATAGTCTGATTACGTACTGAACCAAGCCACCCGTGGGTCTTTCACTATTCATAATGTCTCTCTGGGGCAGGAGCTTCAACCTACCATTTAAAGACATAGTTCTAGACTGGTGTTCCAGTGGAGAATACTGAAAACCACTAAATAGGGATGGAGGTCCATACACGTGTGCACAGAGAATAAGTAAACCATCTTTCACTTAAAATGAGCCTACAAATCAAAATTCCAAAACACATAAGGATACCTAATATCAACAACAAAATCAGTATCAGTTTCAGAATTCTAGATCTGTGTTATATAATATGGTAGCCACTAGCTACATGGGTTATTTATATTTAAATAAAAATTAGTTAAAATCAAATGAAATTCAAGTGCTCAATAACCTTATGTGACTGGTGGCCACTATACTGGACTGTGCAGGTATAATTTCTTTCATTGCAGAAAGTTGATTACATGGCATTGCTCTAGATGAAATATATTTTATGGAACAGTCCAATAAGGATTTTAAAATAAATATGTTTATGATGCTAAAAAAATAAATGAAATAATATCTTCCACTTGAAAAAGAAAGAATATAAAATAAGGAATGCAAAAATGAGTCAAGGACAAATAAAGTTTCCCAATTAGAAATGTTGGTAAACATATACTTGTTGAAATAAAAAAACTCAATACATGGAATGAACCCTAGATAGTGATTTGGTAATTAACAAATTAAAAGACAAAACCGAGGAATTAACCCAGGACATAGCACTAAAAGAAAAAGTGAAAAGTTCTTGCAAAAACTAGTGGAAAAGAAGGTTTGTAGGCCGTTTTTGGCTTGAATAAGATAGGTTTTTTGTCATTAATCTAGGATGGTCTGACAACAGAGGCAGCAATCCAGAAAAATTCAGAGAGAAGATATGAAAGCCATTTTTTGAAAGAGGTAAACTCAAAACATCTGGCTGCTCACTAGGCAGCCATTGGAGCTGGGACTCAGCATCTCCAGCTATGTGCTGACTGTCACCTTTCAGGTTGCTGGAGCTAAAAGGAAGCAATTCCTGCCCCATAAGAAGAGGACATTGTGTAGTGAAGGCAGCCATTTGAAGATAGACCGCAAGAATAAGGAGAATCTGTTCCTGGTGCTTAGAAACCAGTTTGCCTGTGAGAGGGAGGACGATGACATTGAGGAAGGCCCAAACCATGCTGGCCCCTTGAGCAAATGGTCTTTTCTATGCATATACTACTCAGGACTTGGGGAAGTGTGGACTCCCAACAGAGGGTGGCAGGGTGGAGGAAAAAGCTAACCCTGCAGAGCTGAGCATCATTCTAACTTGCTGATAGAGACTGAGAGTACCACCAGGAGAGCC
This sequence comes from Eulemur rufifrons, assembly GCF_041146395.1. Taxonomy (NCBI): domain Eukaryota; kingdom Metazoa; phylum Chordata; class Mammalia; order Primates; family Lemuridae; genus Eulemur; species Eulemur rufifrons. Next base: position 122,326,418 of record NC_090989.1, read on the forward strand.
TGGCAATAGAAATGGGTGGGACATGGTGTGTTCTGCAGAGGGCTACATGCTGACTCTTCCAGCTGTCTGGGAGCCAATGACTTGACAGAGGAGACCAAACAGGAGGATGAGAAAGACATGGCTGGTGACAGATCAAGCTAGCCCCTCCTCTAATCCTTAAGCACCATATAATCCCTAATAGCCCACTGGCCCAGACGATTCCCTGTTAGAATGTTGTAGAATTGTGCTGTCCAGTATGGTAGCCACTAGGCACATGTGGCTACTACACATTTGCTACCTGGAAACACTACATAGGTCTTTCCTCCCACTTCTCTTGATTCAGAGATGCTATTGCTGAGTTTCTGGTACCTGAGAGATATCAAATATATGGCATATGGATTATAATTTTGAAAAACACAGAAAGTAACACCAGACACCACCCACAATTTTATCTTTCTTTGAAATTTCCAGAGTCACATTAGGAACTTGTGGTATCTCATTGCCATTGTTATAAACATTAGTTATCAGCAGATGGTACTATAATTGCTGAAGGTGTAAGAAATTAAGCTTCATCTGGACTGACCCTATGACAGAGCTTGTAAGGTATTTTTGGAAGAGTTCCCTGATTTAGTCCCTTATTTGTCTCACTTTCAAAAAGCAGACTACAGAGGAAATCTGCTGATTATGTGAACTTTCTGGTTGCCCAGATTCTGAAAAAAATAGCACTTTCCTGTAATTAAATTGTAAGGAGTTAATTGTAATTAAATTACAGAGTATATGAGAAAAATCTGTCACTTCTTGGAATTAGCTCTGAGAATGAAACTAAAATGACAGGGTAATTAAGACCTGAAATGCAGAGGTTTTCAGATGGTTCTTGTCCAGGATGGAATGCATGGTTTTTTTTTTTATTTCCTAAAATCTTTGTTGTGTTATTTTTCCTCACACTGATGGGTCAGAAAGATGACCACACCTCCATGCACAGGATGCTGGGTTATTAATCTGGGAAAGAAAGAAATTTTTTCCCTACCTTTTGTTTATTTGCTTAAATCCAGAGGTGGATATAAACCACCACTTTACTCTTTACAAAAAACCTATTTAAAATATATTTTTAACAATTTCACAAATGAGTATTTGTGTTTAAAATCTAAGTAATGCAGATAAGGCAAAAAAAAAATTCTCATTTCTCTCCCTATGCCCCACCTAGTCTGCTGCCCAGAGAAGACTGTTGTAACCTATTTGCGTGTCCTTCCTGAAAGTTGTCATCTCATTCACACACAACTACGCCTACACTGAAAATACGTAGTTCAGGGTAACCTTAACATGAATACCGCCATATTCCACATGTTGAGTTATTTTCATTTATCCATATCTTTTGAAAAATATTCCATGTTAATATTGATGAACTTTGCTCTTTCGGAACTGCTGCACAGTGTTTCCTTGCATGATGGTACCCTTTTAAATTAAACCATTCCTTCCTCTATTTTCCCACCCCATTCATGTTTGTCCCACTTTTCACTATTACAAACTGTCCTGCAATGTACTTCACCCTTTAAAAATAGGCTTGGAGACAGGGACAGTAAACATCCTTAACTTCACAACAAGCAGAGAAAATTATGATGGGCAAATGGAAAAGCACAATAGCAAAACAAGGGCATGTTGTTCAATCAGTGCCAGACACAGGGCATTCTTCTTTGGTGCCATCTGAAAACTTCTTGGTGATTCAATTCATCCATGAATTAAAATGCCAAGGTGAAGAAAGTTTTCTAAGTATGTCAGAGATGATGAGTTTATGCAAGGATGTAAGTAACACAATGACTGCATTAAGAAACATGGATGTGCTGAGAGGCAGGAGAAGAACATAAGTGGGGCTGTGATCCTGTAACTCCTAATCCAACAGGGAGCTCTGTGGGGCTTTAAATACCACTGGGAAAACCTGGGAAGGACAGCCTTGTAAATCCTGTTAGAGTCCCTTTTGATTTTTATTTGCTTAATGACTCCCTTACCTCAAAGAAAAGCAGCAAAAGTAGGTTGGCAGAGACGTCTGTGGCCAAGAAAACTCAGCTGGAGTCCAAGATTAAAGTTTTCCAAAGATACTCTTTGCTTCCATCTATCCTTTGGGATAAGCCATTCCGAGCTGGGGTATTCAACCCAATAATCCTAGTCTTACTATGGAAGGAATCACAGGGAGGATCAAACCCACTCTTCTATTCAGTAGAGAAGGTAACCAAAGCCCAGAGAGGGAAAGTGACTTGGGCAGTGTAATAGAGCTGGTTAGGAACAGAGCTGGTTAGTGACAGAGCCAAGACCAGGGGCAGAGTTACCCTGAACCAGCCCTCTGCTGTTTGCTGTAGTAAGCCTTGCCATCACCAGCCAGGGTGCCAGCTGCTCTGTGCTTCTGCCAAAAGTGCCACTTCTGCTCATCGCTTTCTCAGCCATGTGACAAAACATTTTTTGTTTAAACTAAATGTCTCTGCTCTTGGTTATTGGGTATGGAAAAAGATGCTCAGTCAGCCATGGTTATATCCAACTGTCTGTGGTGTCTACTGCAAGGTTAATTTTTATCTGATGTCATGCCTCTGCACACTCTTGAGCATAGTTGTCTGGCAAAACCACACAAAAATACATGCATGCACGCACCCCTGTCTACCTTTCCTAAAGAGGTTATTCATTTCCCCATCAAAACAAATTCTGCAAACTCCAGCAGAATGACCAGGCCCTGGCTCTCACTTTTGCCCTTTGGTCTGACTACATTTAAATATGTGAATCCTCTGATCCCTATCCTCTTCTTTTGCCCTGGCAGTTTTAACATTATTTAGTCATTTCATTCAAGACTGTATTTCTTTCATTATGGGTGACTCTGGTAGATGGCTGCAGTTCTTCCCTTCATAGTATTTGTGTCCTGTGCAATAGGATTTTGAAGTTCTTTCCATCAAGAGGTGAAGTTTATCTCCCCACCCTTTGAATATAGGCTGGACTTGTCACTTGCTTTGGCCAGTAGAATATGGTAGAAGTGACAGTGCGCCAGTTCTGTGACAGAACCTCAAAAGGTCTTATATATTTCTGGTCTTTTTTTCCCTTGGACACCTACTCAGCCTCCCCGTGAATAAGCCTGAGCTAGCCTGCCAGAGCACGTGAGACCACATGTATCAGAGATGAGCACTCTCAAATGAGGCCCTCCCAGACCAGCCATCCCTCCAATCCACTTGCCAGCTGAGCACAGAGGCATGAGTGAGCCTAATGAAAACCAGAAGGACCACCTTGCTGAGTCTAGCCCAGATTGCTGACCTGTAGAATTGCAAGCCAAACAAATGATGGCTGTTTTAAACAACTAAGATTTGGGGGGAGGGGCTGTTATGCAGCAAAAGCCAACTGATACAGATCCCTTTATTTCTGTTTGCAGAAATGTTTATTAAATTGGGCCTCCCGAGCAAAAAGACTATGTTTCCCACTTAGTTCTCTACATTATCTAGGTGAGCAACTTGATAGAAATTTAGAATAAAAATTTTCTGGAAGGGGATGGGGAAATGGAAAAGACTGATGAACATTTGATTCCTACTTTTTCCCTACACTCAGTCCGCCCCATCTTCAACAGCCTGTGATTAAGGAAATAAAATAGAGATACACGGGATCTAGGGCATGCCATTAATCAATGCTAGGGTATTAAGACAAGAAGCAAAAAATTCTCTCCTTACACAGGACTGTACAAAATATATGCTAGAAAAATCATCTAGAGACAGGGTGAAAACCCTATAATTTTCCCAACATCCTGGCTTCCCTTTTTGCCACACTGTTTATTTGCCACTGCCTTAGGGTCTTACCCTTGAAGTCCCTGGTTCCTTCAGACAAGCAGCATCTCGTCCACCCCTGCTCTAGACTCTTTAGCAGGGGAGGGGGAGAGGGAATACACCACCTAATTCCTAGGGCCAGGGCTCTTTTAAGTCCTTCTTAGGCTCTAGACTCCAGCTTTTGGAAGCTCCCTTCATGCCACATTCAACATATTAAAATGTACCCACATTCCACAATTTAATATAATCTATATAGAATTCTAAGGTGCAGTTGCACTTGACTAGTTGACGTAATATGTTTTATAGCCAGCTAATCACACATTTTAATATCTATTCTGCAGCTTCCTTCTTGTATTTTGAAATCATTTTGTTGTTAATATTCATGTCTGAAACATTTTCACAGGCTTTGAAGTACTCACAGATTCTGGGCTCTGTGCCTATAAGTGCCTAATAGGAAAGTCACCCTGATCTAGTTAATCAACCAGTAGCCCTTTACTGAGCATCTAGTATCTATCAAGCACTGTGCTACACGGTCTTCATCAAATTCATTAATTGGCAGCTACTTACCATGCCAGGCACTGAGTGCACTAAGTGCTGGGAATGCAGATAAAGGCTCCTCAGTTCCAGCCCTTGAGGGCTCTGCCTTAGCCAGCCAAGACTTGGCCCGAAGTAGAGCAGATGCAAAGAACTGTGGAGTTAGGAGATTCCCCAGGGTCTTTTTCTTTAATCTACCCAAGGGTAAGCAGGGTCATCTGGGTTCATTACCATCTTCCACTTCTGCCACCAAAGGGGCACTGGACAGACTGTCCTAATTCTCACTAGCAGCTGACCTTGGGTTAAATCCTTTCGTTTCTTTCTTATTAACATTAGGATGGTCTCACAATGGACATGGTAGTCTCCGGACCGAAGGCAGGACTTGGGAGTAACAGATGTCCCCACGCCCACAGCAGACTCTACAGTACACCCACAGTGATGGGGGGGTGGCACAGAGGATTTCTTCCCAGCGCTTAGACGAGTGCTGAGGCAGAAGCTGTGCTGGAGTGTCAGTGAGTTTTCAGTGTCCCCTGGAGAGCAGGCGGGTTTATCAGACCTTTGAAAGACACACTTTATAGCCTGAATAGGCAAAGACACTGAACGACCAAGGGGCCCCTGTGGTTTCAGCAATCTCCAGGCCACTCTGAAGCCCTAGTTTTAAGCAAGGGCCTCTTTAAAAGGTACCACTGTAGGAATCAAGTCAAGCCTAGTGTTTTACCTCAGAGCTTCTCAAACTTTCATGTACATATGATGCCCTGGAGAATTTACATATTGTTAAAATGTAAACTCTGATTCAGTACATTTGAGGTGGAGCCTGAGAGCCTGCATTCCTCATTCCCTCCCCAGGGATATCAATGCTGAACTACACTTTGGGTAGCTAGGGTATATGTTATATGGCTCCCTACAGTTCACCAAGAGCCTCCACATAAAGTCATGCGCCCCATAACGACATTTGGGTCAATGATGGACCGCATATATGACAGTGGTCTCATAAAATTATAATACCATAATTTTGTCATACCTTTTCTATGTTTAGATATGTTTAGATACACAAATACTTAACATTGTGTCACAATTTCCCACAACATTCAGTACAGTAACACGCTGTACAGCCTAGGTGTGTAATAGGCTATACCATCTAGGTTTTGTACACTCCGTGTTGTTTGCACAACAATGAAATCACCTAATGATGCATCTCTCAGAATGAATCCCTGTCGTTAAGTGATGTATTACTGTACTTTATCTCATCTGATTAATTCACCAATTATACGAATCATCGGCGTTCCCATGTCACAAAGCAATAGGCTTGGAGTGGCTTGCTTTAATACCACCAGCTACTCAGTGGCAAAGCCAGCATTCTAATCCAAGTCTTTTCATTCCTGGTTCAGCATCATTACCATTCACTCCAGCTCCAGACAGTTTTTCTTTTTACTTTTAGCTCCCATTTCTTATGAGGTCATCTGTCTCAAGGTTAAAGTCCAGAGTTAATTTCATCCTTTCAAACCTTTGAGCCGATAACCTGACCTTGCTTCTCATGCTGTGTGGCAGCTGAGGAAGAAAAGATTTTCAAAAGCATTCTGGAAAAGGCTTGTCATGGTTTTGTTAGAAGTGATCATGCCTGCTAGGAAACCAATCATGCTTGGAAACACTCAGAGCTGCTAAATGAATAAGGTTTGCGTTGGGGTTTGCAATTAGAGGGCTTCGAATGGGACAGGAGCCTGAGTCTCAGGTCCCCAGACTTGGTGACAGATTGCTGCTTCCTGTGCCATGAAAATAAAAGACTCTGGATGAAAATAAAAAACTCTGGAACCATCCATGGAAAAAAAGATATATTTAATTGGGGGGGAATACCTACTACATGCCACTCAGGCAGGAACTTTGCAAACATCACCTCCAATGCTAACAGGAAAGCTGTGAGGTAAGTTACAGTGTCCCCATTTTACAGATTAGGAGACTGAGGCTCAGCAAGGTTAAACAGCTAGGGCACTGCAATGCCTAACTGACCACCAGGGCTGATTGAGTCTGATGTGTGGGCTTTTACACTACACCACACCCTGAAACTGAAAGTCAGTGAAGTTACAGGGCAGACAGACCTAAAGTTACTTTAATTTGGGCAGCTCCTGATTCAGGGAGACCCCTCCTATGGATGTGCCTTTGGAACACCTGTTTCTGGATGGTGTCATGCTGCCGTCCTTTCTTTTTATTAAAAAAACTTATGGAAGAATTACAAGATGAGTATAATGAACTTCTGTATCCTTCACACAGATTTACCAATAGCTAACTTTTTGCCACATTTTTCTATGTGCATACATGTGTGAGTACTATTTTTTTTTTGTGAAACATTTGGAACTATAAAATAATCTTTTACCCTTAAAAACTAGGAACAAAGGCATTCTCTTACGTAGCCACGGTACAAATATGATTAGGAATTTTAACAATGACAAAACTGTCTAATAAACGATGTATATTCAAATTTCACTAGTTGTCTCAATAATGTCCTTTATGGAAACTTTTTTCCTCATTCAGGGTTCAATCCAAGATCACACGTGCATTTGCTTGTCATGCCCTTTGGCCGCCTTTAACCTGGAGCAGTTCCTCAGCCAGGCCACCACTCTCGATCCAGCACCTCACACATCATTGGAAAGGATGTCTCTGAAGTTTGAGGGATCCTGAGTGGACCCTACTGAATGAATGGATATCATGCCATCCTCTCCTCAGACTGTCAAAGTTGCCACCTGCTTCTGCTGACTCTGAGATACAACAAGCCCCCACCTTGGCAGGGAATGCTGGGAATAACACTGCTGAGGAAAGCCTAAACTCACTTTTGATGCAGGCTTGGAGCCTCCCCATCCCTGCACCTGGGTGAGCCAGATGGTTTTAAAACAGCACTTCCTCTTGGCACCTCTTAATTTCTGAGGCATTTAGAGAGGGAGTTATACTTTCAACAAACGCCCACCACTCCCCACCCCTTATTTAAAAAACCAGAGACAGTTTCGAATTCATCCTCCTTGGTTTTCTTTCTGGAATCCTTGGTGGAGATTAAGAAGCCCTCAAATCAGGGGCTGCATGATTGGTTTGTGGCTGACGAGATTTTTAAAGGCTTTAAGACAGTCAGTTAAGAATGTCTACCTTTGGCTCATCAAAGTCTCCCCCTGTGATGACCTATGCCCACGTGAGGATTGCAAATGCCACACTTGTAGCTGAATTCTTTGCCATTCTTAATTCTTTGGATTACAGAATTAAAACACCCAGATTTCTATTCTCCTTAACCATCCCCGCTGCTTCATACAGTTTGAGCAGATGTGCTACAAGATGAGAAAGAAAGTCTTCCCTCAAGCTCCCTTAGCAGGCTCCACAAACAGCAGTGGTCTACTTACCGAAGCAGCTTTTACATGGTAGGCTTGCGAGGGTTAGCACATAAAATGCAGGGCCCTCAGTTAAATTTGAATTTTGGGCAAACTTTATCTGAAATTCAAATATTGTATGGGACATCCTTATGAAAAATTTGTTTGCTATTTATCTGAACTTCAAATTTAACCGGGTATCCTATATTTTATCTGGCAATCCTAAGTCTCCATGGGCTGAATGGATCACCCTTTAAACTTGGAGACAGTTGACACTACTGAGATTCAAAATGAGAGTGGGGACTCAATCATTGTGCCATGTCCATGGCCAGTAACTGGACCACTGCACTGCCATATTAATGCCGGGCCAATTTTTGACAGCTAAAACAACTAAGTAAATACTGAACCTAAGCTCACACGGTTTTCATGGTCCAGACCCACGATCCTTTATCTGCAATTTCAAAAGGCAAAACCCTCTGAAAACAAAGTTTTTCCCGTAACTCACCTGGCAGCAACACCCAACCTTCATCATGCTATTCGTTATCTTTACTTATCTCACTTAGTGTGTACCATCATGCTTTTTGCTCCAGAAATAGTTGTTTGATCATGAGGTGCTGCTCCAGACCCCCTTGGGACAGTAATATATAATAAATATTGTATTGCATTTTAAAATATAAAAAAATTCTTAATTATGCATCTGACCAAGAGTTTCAAATAAAGGAATGTGAAAGAATAAAAATATTAATAGCCAGAAAAGATGTTAGGGCTGCATTGTCCAATGGAGTTGCCATCAGTCACATGTGGCCACACCGAACCCTTGAAATGCTTCTAGTCTGAACTTAAATGCATTGTGGGTGTAAAATGCACATTGGATTTCAGAAACTTAATATGGAAAAAGAATATAAAATATGCTTTTATGTGTTGAAATAGTTTTCATATACTAGGTTAAATAAAATATAAAATTTAATAAATATTAAAATTAATTTTACTTGCTTTTTCTTATTTTTAGTGTAGCTAAAATTTAGAAAATTTTAGATTACACATGTGGCTCCTATTACATTTCTAGTGGATGGCACTGCTTTTAGAGAGTACCGAAGTGAAACACTCCCATATTCCTGTTGGGGAAACCGGATGAGAAAGTGACTTGGGTCGCATGGGCAGTTAGCTGTCGGGTCAGAGCTGAACCCTTCTGACCCTGGCCGAGTGCTCTCTCCATTACTCCTTGGAAAGACTTAGGGGCTCTATACTTGGCATTGGAATTCTGAGACCATTTTTAGAGTCTCAGTGAGTATTAGTGGTTCTTAAGATGGAAGTAGGAAAATGAAGCACCAACTTGGAACCAATGGTTTCAAGGCATAAAAGAAGACTCAGAGAAGCAAATGAAAAAGATGATTAGTACACAACCCCATTTGATGAGACGTTTCTTAACAGGTCCAGAGCAATGGATTTCTTCTGAATCTCTGAGGTGAGCTCCTTTACCAGCTCTGTTGGAAACAGGTCAGGGGTGGAAAATCACACCCAGCAGGGAGGGTGGGGAATGTGTCTACCCCCTGATTGGCAAGTGGTACACAAGGGACCACAGCCTTCAGAAAGATGACCTTTTTGACATGAAGTATTCAGTTAATAAGATCATAGTCATCGAGAGAAGGGAGTCATTTGTGTGGCAATAATCACAGCTCCCCAGCAGAAGGCCCTAGGGAAGGAGTTCTTGCCTATCAGCACACCATTGCTTTTAGATAAATTCAGAGAGAAACAAATCTCCAAGAAGAGCAGAACAAAGAACTTCAGGGGACAAAACAAAGCCAGCAGGTATCCAGAAGCCATTCTGGAAAGGTAGGTGCGGATCCCCTGTTGACCTGTCCATGCCAGGTCTGGGGAGGTCTCTGTGGCTGCTGTCCCCAGGCAGGGTGCATGCAGCAGTGGACTGGGCCTCTCCCATCAGAAGAGAAGGAAAGGTTCAGGTCAAGAGAAAGAAGGAAGAAAGTCAATGGTCAGCCACAGCCGAAGTCACAAAATGTCTCGATGGAATTCTGTATGGCCTTGATGGAAACACAGATCATCCAAAAAAACTAAACTAAAGTCAGCAGCTGCATCCTCAGCATTCAGAAGTGACCATGAACAACTTGAGATGGGTGCTGTAGCTGGGTACCTGCTGTGCGGATAATTTTAGCTGCTTGAAAGCATCGTTAGTTGCATTCGCTCATTTACACAAGTTAGCTAGGAAGTGTTGGGGTGGAAAAAACTTGGCCTAGGAGTCACACAGGGGCTGGGTTTGAATTTTGACTTAACTGTGAAAAAGTTACTTAACCTCTCTGAGCTAACAGTTTCTTCAGCAGCTAAATAGACCAAAAAATAGGCCCTGGAGGGTGGCTGTCAGGCCTCAAGGAGATGTAAAACCCTCAAGAGGAGGGATTCCATAGGTCACTTTAGTCCTACTTTTACACCTGACCATAGTCTTCTCTCAGAGTGGTTGTGAGTCATCCTCCTCACCTCTCCTCTGCAAACCACCACCAGGGAGGCATGATTATCCACTACCTCTTGCAAATGAAAGGAATAGAGCATCCTGAAATGGGGCATTCTGTAATTTCACTGATTTATCTGTCAGAAATTGCCCACTTAGCAAATTTTAAAACACAGCATCTGACTAGTATTTCAGGCCTGCAGCCCTTCCAGCACTCGGGACGCACACTCCTGCAGAAGAGACTCTTCAGGGCGTAGGGCAGGGGCACTTTGAAGTCAGCACCTCTTCCTACCTCAGTCCTGCCCTGAGTACTTCTTAATGTGGGAACAAAAAAGGGAAGGAAGGTGCTGGAGGCAGGTTTGATGTTCAGTTTGGCAATCACTATAATAGCTGTAATTCTCAAGTGATTGATAAAATACAGGCTTCTGATGAACGAAGAAAGAAAGACAGTCGAATGGTCTGGACAGCACTGTGCTCAGCGGATAGGAAAAAAACCCTTATATTTATTATTCACTCCATTGGAAAGATAATTTTCATCCATAAGAAAATACATACATATTTAATTTCTTCTAACTTTACATCTCTTTCTAGCCTAAAGTTATTAATCTGGGGTTCATGGGTGGGTTAAAGGGGCTCATAAACCCATTAAAATTAAGTGCCAAGTTCCTGTGTATATGTAGGTTTCTATGAGGAGGAATTTTTTATTCAATTAACAGAGGAGTTTGTGACCCACCCCCAAAGACCCACACAGTGACGAACTACTTACGGGTAAACCACCACCACCTGGTCTCCTCCTGGTGCTAGTGGGGCTCTTTTTGCAGTGCTCAGTGGGGTGCTTTTGACATCTGGAGTTGGGTGATTCTTCACTGGTAGGACTGTTCCAGCTAATATGTTTAGCATCCCTGGTACCTGACCATTAAATGCCAGTATCCCTGCCTGGTCATTATGACAACGAAAAATGATCACGCATATTTCCAGATCTCCCTTAGAGGGCAGTACTTCCCCTGCTTGAGAAGGTTAAGTTCACCTTCCAGGGCTTCTCTTTCTTCACCAGGAAAATGAGGGAGGTAAACAAGATGACCTCAAGGAGCCCTCCAGGTCTATGATTCAGTAGTATCTCACACATCACGCCCTCTGAGTGCAACACCTGATCCTGTTTACCCTGTGTTGACAGATGTGTGCCCCTTGGGGGACCTGTAAGGTACCATAAAGAATGGAGGCTTGGTCCTAGATGTGGCCCTGCGATTAGCTGCATGACTTTGGGCAGTCCTTTTGCACCCCTGGATTTATATTCCATCAACTGTAAATGGGCTGAGTTGATTTAGAAGGTCAGTGCCAGCTCTAAAGTGGGTTGATTCTCTGCAGTAATGAATGTAGGGTTTAGGGGATTTCCTGCACCCCAAGGAAGTTCTCAGATGTCTCCTCTCAGATATAATAAGCCCTCCTTTAGAAAAAACTACGTGTATGGTGTTCTTATAAGGCAGATTCAGAGGCAGAGGACTGAGAATGTCCTCTGATGCCCTAAGTATCAGACAACACAAATCAGATGTCTAATGAAGAAAAAAGAAAAAGTCCGTGGGAAGGGAATGTCTTGTTTGGCCTTATTGATGAGAATCCTGGCATCTGTATGGACTTAACGGAAATTGAGGCACAAAGCTCAGATGTTAACTCCTCTAAGAGGCCCTCTTTAACTCCTGAAGCAGTTAGGAGCTCACAATCTAATTTCAATGTATTTTTATTGATGCATTAATTTTGCCAGTAGCTGTTGATTATTTGCTGACCCACTTCTCTCTGTACTGAGCATCTGAGGTCTTTGAAGACAGAGATCATGTAGGATTCATCTTTGTCTCCTTGGTATGTGCCTAGCACAGAGCCTGACACATAGTAGGGTCTCGAATGAATGTAAGAAAGCAAGAATAAGGCTAGCCTGGGCTAGATCAAAACAAGCTCAGCTTGCTTCCGGGTGGGGCTGGCTCACGACAGTCTGTAAACACAGCCTTCCCAGGAGAGTCAGAGGAACGTCTGGCATGTTAATCACTCTCTCCCTGCAAATGAGACACTTCCTGAACTCACACACTAGCTAGGCGGGTCCTGTGAAGCCAACTGAACCATACTGCTAACTCCTGCTATATTTCTCTCTCTCATGAACAGCATCTAATGGGTAGAAAGAGCTTCTACAGTTTTCTCTAGAGACTTAACACTATGTAAGAAATTATTTCCAAGCAATCACTTTTGAAATACTGAATTTAAATTTTTCTATTGAAAATGACAACCCTGTAATAGGGAAGTTTGTGGACCTTATGAGAAGTGTGAACATAGTATTCAGTGGGTAAAAAAAAAAAAAAAAATTAATATTTTCCAATGATAATATGATGTAGTTGATTCAACTCCTCAGATAATTTTCCCTCTGTAGGGTTGTCAAGCACTGCCTATTTTCTGGTCCTCATCCTATTTCTTGGATCTTCCCCTTCTACAGCAGAACTATCGACCTTCTCCCTCAACCAGTGAGCTCAGTCTCACCTGGCTTCTATAAGTATCTGTTGTAGTACTCTGGGGATGGTGAGGAGGGTATAGGGTAGGGGGAAGGGCATGGCAAGACTGGCCAGTTGTTGGGGTAGAGTTTGCACGTCCAGAGCTGGGTGTGTGATTATGTGAAATAACTAGGAATGTAAGCAAAGAGTCACAGAAGGTGGTACCTTGGGATGGTTCAAAAGCCAAAATAGTGGTTTTATCAAGAGGATGGCTTGGGGGCTTCAGAACTTCAATAATTCTACCAGCAATCCTCCCACCCAAGCTGCACCAAAGAGTGTTGGGGCTGAGGTTATGGCCCTTTTCCTGACAGAGCTGTATGTTGATTTAGGGAGCCTGGAGAACTGCGTATGTGTACCTGGAGGCATTCTGCAAACAGGCAGTCTTATAAGCAGCAGGAAGAAAATCATGGCAGCAGAAATTGGCTATTATGACCAAAGAAAAATCATAGCCATATTTGACTGCCAAGATCCTCTCAAAGAGCAGAAGATGCTCATGATACCTGCCTACTTCTGGGCAGGACTCAGAAAATCCCATCTACAGACTAGGACCAGTAGCCTCCAGTCTCCATTTACATTCCAGATCTTTCTGGGTTCACATCCGGCAGACTCGCTGTGTGACCTTGGGAAAGTCACAAAGTCAGGGTTTTACAAAGTCTCTTTATCTCTAAACAAAGATACTAAACAGGATCTTTAGGATCTTAAGGTCCTTCAGAATCTTAAGTCTATTCCAATAATATTTATTGAGTGCCTACTATGTGCCAGGTACTTTGTAGGTGCTGGGGATACAGCAGTGAACACAAAAGACCAGAACCCCTATCCTCACGCAGCTTGCATTCTCGTGAAAGGAGGCAGGTGGTAAAGATAACAAGTAAACAACTTTTAATGTAGTTGAGAAGGTGATTAGTATTATGGGATGAAATAGAGCAGAGTAAGGTAAGGAGGACCTGGAAAGCTGAAGACAATTTTGTGGGGGAGGAGGAGTTGCAAAATCTCTAATATCTGATTTTCTGGAATCTCAAAGAATGCTTTCTAAAGTAAACTTCTGAGGAATAGAGATATGACACCTATTAAGCTGACATAAACAAAAAGAGGAAAATAAGGTTTATCACTTACAAAATTTAGGCATGGCCTTAACAAACATCTCTTCCCCTCACTCCAGCTCACTTCCAGAGGAGGTGGATCTTATTTTTGACACTCACTAGGGGTTTGGGGTGAGACTGTTGACATGCAAGCCCTCAAAGCACAGGAGGGGTGGTACTATTGAACAGTTTCCCCTGACTCACATCGGGATCCTTGGGAACCCCAGAGAAGTTTATAGGAGACAAGCAGCTTAGAGATCTATGACCTAAGGCTCTGTCATTACTGGGAGCCTCAGAGTTACTGGTCAGGAATGTACCTAACCATTCTAAATGGCGATGGTAATGTCACATCATGTGAGAAGCCAATTACCAATGACTCATTGGAAACCAAACTATGAGAGGCTGAAACACAGGAGGGAGTCAAGCAGAAGGGGCAAGGAGAAAGTGCCAGTTTCCCTTTGGCTCTTCCTCTCTGGACATATCCTAGAGAAGCCATTTAATCTCTAGCAGCTCCTGGAGTCAGTGACCTCAGTGCTCTTTGATGTGTTTACCTAAAAGTGCCTCCTTGTTAGCAGCAGGGACCACAGCTCATGCCTGGAGACTAAAACTCTGGTAGGTCTTAATTCATTAGCCACCAAAGCAGCTGAAAGCGTTGCAAGAAGAAACTCTCCCTCCTCCATGAATAAAGTGTTCTCACTGTGCCAATGCTTGTCCGTCAGTTCTTTGGGAGTATGAGCCTTCCTTCCTCCATCCATTCCTCCCTACTCTCCACCCCCCCAACCTTTTTTCTTTCTTTTGTCTTTCTCTCTTTCTTTGAAGAACTGGCTAACGTATACATCTGAGTTCGGAGATTCAGAACTAATTGATTTATATAATTCTCTTAATTGTAAAGAGTTGGATGGAAGAGTGACAGGAAAAAACAAAGATGGACACATGGCCCATGATGACAGATGGCACGTGCCAGCAGGCAGACCAGAAGAACAACACAAGATGCACTTGTGCTTAGCAAGTACAGAAACCACTGGAAGATGATAACTCTTGAACATAATGCAAGCCACGATTTCCTGGCAGACATTACTGTGTGAGGCCCAGCAGTTAATTGTCTCCCACATCTAATTCCAGAAAAGACAATGCTTGGAAAGGTCTTCTGGAAATCAGGACATTTTCCAGAATGTGCATTATCTCATTTCCAAATCCCTGTTTATCATATTATTCCATTCCTCATGGATTATTTTCTGAAAAATTAGGTATCTTGTTCTTCAGACTCTGAAACAAAATAAACAAGCTGGTTGGAAAATAATGTAGAGCTTTACAGCAGGGAAGAATTTAGCAGGTTTCCTCTGCTGGCAACATTTATTCACACACTTCCAATTTGCAATCAAAGAGAAAACCTTCCTGTTATTAGATCATATCACGTCATTAGTGACATTGTGAATGTCCAGAGTTCTCTGGACCCATTTTGTAGATTCTGGTAAGAATGTTCACGATGTGCATTCCAGTTTTCAAGGGGAGTAAATATGACCTGGGAGTTGGCCTTTTCTCCTCTGTATTCCTCAACGCTCACATTCCTAATTATTTCTACTGCGTCCTCTACAACAGCATTTCTCAAACTTCTAGGTCCACGTGAATCAGACTCTATTCAGTATGTCTAGGCTGGATCCTGGGATCCTGCATTTTCATAAGCTCCCAGGTGATGCCAAAGCTGCTTGTCCATGGACCACATTTTGAGTAGCAAAGATCTATGTTTTCACACCACAACTGCCCTGATGTGGGCCTACATCATCTTGCTGGACTTCTGAGACAGCTAACTGGTCCTTCTGTTCCAAGCCCTTTCTCCATACTGTCTGAAAGGCCTTTCTAAAATATAAATCTGATACCATCAATTCTCTTGCCGCCTCTGCAGTGGCTCCAAGTCGTCTACAGATAAGTGTCAGCTCCTTATTGATGGCATTTGGACTCCTTCACGACTGGGCTCTGCACTTAGTGAACTCTCCCTGCCACTCACTATATTGGGCTTGATGACCTGTGTGGCAGTCAGCTGCAAGATCTCCTCAATGATCCCTGTTTCACGTCCTTGTGCAGTCTCCTCCCATGCTGAATAGGACTCATCTGTGTAGCCACGAGGATTCTGTGTGACTTCCAAGGTTGTATCATCAAAGATATTTTAGCTTTCACCTTGCCTTCTTTGGGATCATTCACTCTGGGAGAAGCTAGCTGTCATGTCACGCGGACATGTGAGTGGGTCTATCTAGAGACCCACATGGTAAGGAACTGAGGCCTCCTGTCCATAGCTATGTGAGCAAAACCTGCATTTTTAGAAGTAGGTCCTCTAGCCCCAAACCTTCAGATAACTGCAGTTCCTGACATCTTGACTGCAACCACATGAGAGACACTTAGAATCCTCCAGTTAAGCCACTCCTGAATTCCTATAGTCTCCCATAGAGACTATGAGATAATAAATGTTTGTCGTTTTAAGCCACTAAGTTTTGGGGTAATTTTTTGTACAGTAATAGATGACCTCTCCTACACACAGTAGATAGTTTCCCACAGAGCTAGCCCCTCTTCTGGGTAACTCCTATTCATCCTTTTAGATGCAGCTCTCTCACTGACCTCTTTCCTTCAGATCTGGGCAGATGCCTCTCCTCTGGGCTGCCGAGATGCCCTGGGCATGTCTCCATTCCCGTATTTGTCACAATGTCTAGACATTATCTATTAATATATGTATATGTCTGACTCTCTCACTAGACTGTGAACTCTTTAGAGGTGGGGACTGTATCATTTTGGTATCCTCAGTGCCAATCAGAGTACCTAACACATAGTAGGCACTCACTATTGGAACAAATAAATGAATGAAGTCAACTTCTCTGGAATCATGACTCTATAGCAACTCCATCCCTTCACCTTGGAAGTTCTTTCAACGCCTGCCACTAATTGCTTGACCTGCCATCTCACCCGGGTCATCTATGATTCAATCCATTGCTGCTTCATCTCCAGTTTTAGGTCACACCACGCACTCACTGAATTACTTCAGTGGCTTTTAATCAAAAGAACATATCAAAACTGCCTCTGGAGACCTAAAATATATACAGTAAGTCCTCACTTAATGTCATTGGTAGGTTCTTGGAAACTATGACTTTAAGTGAAACAATGCATAACAAAACCAATTTTTTTCCTCATCAACATAACAAAATGACATTGAACAAAACAGTACTACCTGAGGACCTGCTGTATGTCATTTCACTTAAAGGCACAGTTTCCAAGAACCTATCAACCACATTAAATAAGGACTTATTGTATTCATATCTCAGTCCTGTGCCCAGACATTCTGAGTCACTAGTTGTGGAATAAGCTCTAGACTTGTATATTTTAAACATGTCCATAGGTGAATTTTCATTCCCAAGTTGATATTGATTGACTTGTTGCTGTATAATCTATGCCCCCTCCAAAATGGGAGGTTTATAAAAACATAATTACTAAAACAATAACAAAACCCTAAAACTTCAATAGAGAAGTATATTAATAAGAACAAATGATGCTAAGGGTGGGTGGGGAAAGAATACTATGCCAGAAAATCTGGCTAGAGAAACTACTGTAAGTGAACATAATTTTTAGAGCTTCCTTGGAGCCAGGGCAAAAAGAGATCTGAATGGATTACATAACTCCCAACATTTGAAAGAGATGGCATGTAAGTTCTCAGGAAAGACAACCTTTGCGCTGGTATTGTATTATAAGAGAAATTGATCTCACAGGTCTTTATATATGGCATCTCTTTGGTTCTCCTGGAGAGAGTTGGAACCCATTCTATTAAGTGAATATCCCAAGAATGGAAAAATAAGCATCACATGTATTCACCAGCAAACTGGTTTCCTGATCATCACCTAAGTGCACATTTGGGAATAACACCAATTGGGTATCGGACAGAGGTCGGGGCTGGGGGGAAGGGATGGGTGTATACATATTTGAGTGCGATGCGCACTGCCTGGGGAATAGACACGCTTGAAGTTCTGACTGGGGGGGATGGGGGTGGGGGGAGGGGATGGGTGTATACATACTTGAGTGCGATGTGCACTGCCTGGGGAATAGACACGCTTGAAGTTCTGACTGGGGGGGATGGGGGTGGGGGGAGGGGATGGGTGCACACCTACATGATGAGTGCGATGTGCACTGTCTAGAGAATGGACACGCTTGAAGCTCAGACTCAGGGGGATGGGGGGGCATAGGCAATATATATAAACTGAACTTCTGTACCCCCATAATGAGCTGAAATAAAAAAAAAGGCATTGAACAACACAATGAATGGTATTTGATACTTTTTTTTTAAAAAAAGAAAAAGTGCAGGAATGTTTTACATATAGCCACTTTCAAAAAAAAAAAAAAGGCCAAAGTACATAAATTCTAGGTTCGTGAAGGTATTTCTATGGAAAGCTAAAAAGTACAGTATGTATCTTTGTCATCTGCCTTGATATAAAAGAAGCACAGAATCTGGAAGGGAAAACAGCATGAATATTCCATTTATTTTCAATGGATGGTCTCAGTCAGGCTTTTTTCAGAAGCTAAACAGCAGACACCCCTTCATTCCACCTCCTTACTTGGCTGTCCAAACTTGGGATATTCTCCCACTGCAGCTCTGCTTGCCAAGGACGGCAGGTACAGAGGAAAAGCTTGGAGGTGTGGATTAAATGCCAGGAACATTGGTTCACAAAGGCTCCCACACATAGGGCTCAGAATCACTGCACTGGGGCCTCAGCAAATGATGGGAGGATGGCACGTTTCATCTGCAAGCGCTACTGCTGTGAGTGCTGCACTGTAGCACAGGCTACAGTGATCACATCTGATCCAAAGCATGTGCTCTGTCTACCAACAGATTGGGGAGCTCAAGGATGCATTTTTAAGTGAATTACTGCAAAGCTTCAAGGTAGAACATCAAACCTGAAAGACAGAATTTTAGAGGCAGGAACAAGAAGCTGCCTGGAGGGAGTAAGTTAAAAGAAGAACATGTAATGGATTCTACCTTGCCTATGTCTGGCTATCACGATTCCTGGCAGACCCACGCCAGTCTAGTCCATCCAAGTATACCTAACTTTTGATTAACGGTCAACTGGTGAGTGGGATATCAAACAGCCACCATCACTCTTGGCTTTTCTTGCCAAACACAAAGGGCAGCTTTAGGTTTCACAGAAAAGTCCTAGGATTACAGGTGCATATTGGGAGAGGCTTGGGGCCCTAGCATGATACTCTGTGCCATTAATGTTCCAGAAAACTTGCAGAAGTTGTACGGAGTTAGAGATAGGCCTGAAAATTCTGATTCACATGTCAAGAGATGTTCTATCAGAGCTGTCTGATAAAACATGCAATGACAAAAATGTTCTATATCTGCATTCTCAAATATGGTGGCACTAGCCACCTGTAGCTATTGAGCATTTTAAATTTTATTTAACATAATTTTATTTAATTCTAATTAAATTTAAATAGTCAATGTGCTTAGTGGCAATCATATTGGACAGCACAATTCTATAGAGTATGGACCAAACTTCTCCCCTGGAACTGTTAATTGAAGCTCTTGACTTCACCTAATGGTAGGAGGTAACCCCAGGTAAAGCTGTCTACTCCACAGAAACCTGGTCATGACTTGTGCCCTGACTTTGGCAGCATCCTTGGCCAAAGGTCAACTT
This sequence comes from Eulemur rufifrons, assembly GCF_041146395.1. Classification (NCBI taxonomy): domain Eukaryota; kingdom Metazoa; phylum Chordata; class Mammalia; order Primates; family Lemuridae; genus Eulemur; species Eulemur rufifrons. The sequence continues at coordinate 122,345,803 of NC_090989.1, forward strand.
TCAGTCTCAGGACAGAGTAACCTCTCAGTCATTCTGGGTCTCTCAGTGCTGTTAAAAACCATCTAGTCAAAAAGGCCACAAGAAATGAAGGCTGAGACACCAGGGTGAAACCTACTATCTTACATCTGAATATAAACAGCAACAGTTATATAACTAGACATCAGCAGGCGCTGTATTAAGTACTTACCTGCTGTGGTAAATTATGTGACTTGATTTTCCCAACCTCCATTTCACTCTCCTTCTAGAAGGAGAGATCTAAAGGCTTAAAATTATGTTTCCCAGACTTGTGTGTGCTGTAGCGTTGTGGCTGTGCACTAAGGCAGAAGCAAGTGAGAGACCTCTGCTTGGTTTTACAGCTGCTGGCGGGCTGGGACATGGAGGTATGCATGTTCAGAGTGGGCAACACAGAGGCAGCTGTGCTCCATGGTTCAGTGTCTTGGTCACCATTTTGTTGGTGCTTAGAAATGACCATGGTGGTTCCCGGTGCTAGGCAGGAGCCATGCCTGTCCTCTGGATTGCTGCTACAATGGAGTGTCCCCACAGTCCCTGGCTTCTTTTGCCCTATCTTTCCTACTGTACTGGAAGCACTTGATTTCTTATATGCAATCCCTTTCTGCTCAAAATACCTCCAGTGATTTCTGATTCCTGCACGGTTTCCTGGCACAGCTGTGTTATCTAATTTGGTTCCCTCAGCAAGCTTCTAGAGCAGTGGTCCCCAACATTTTTGGCACCAGGGACCGGTTTCATGGAACATAATTTTTCCATGGATGGGGTGGGAGTAGGGAAGAGGAGGTGGAGCTCAGGTAATGATTCGAGCATGGGGAGCAGCTATAAATGCAGATGAAGCTTTGCTCACTCACCGCCGCTCACCTCCTGCTGTGTGCCCCTTCCTCTCCTGTTCCTAAGTTTCATGGAAGACAATTTTTCCACAGACGGGGTGGGGTGGGGTGGGGTGGGGTGTGGTGCGGTGGAGTTCTGCAGCCTGGTCTCTAACAGGCCGCTGACCTGTACTGGTCCACAGACCAGGGAGTTGGGGACTGCAGCTCTAGGGTAGGTAATTTCACCATTGCCTGTTTTACAGATGACCAACAAGCCTGGTTCTGGTAAGTGTTTTACACATTCATGATTTCATCTTTTCTCCACAAGTCTATACCTGCTTCGTGGGCTGTTTTAAATGCCAATACATGTGCTTAGAATATCACTGCTTCTTCTGTGATGAATTTGTACAAAGAAAGTAACAGAATATAATGGCAACTTGAAGAAGGAATGATGTTTTATCTTTGCTACAAAATGGTATTGTTACCTGTGGACATAAGTTCAATCCCAAGCTAGCTGGCTTCTCACTGAGAAAACCACAGTTCCAACTTCATAGAATAAACCTCTAACCACAGGTAAGTGGGTGCAAATGTGGTTCCTGCTCATGCACAATCTGGACAAGAGAATGTAAATGGCTGAAGTAGTGTATTACCAACTGGGAAAACAGCCTGAAGGACAGCCTTCTTTGGGCGAATCAGTGCTGTTATCTCCTTCTTGAAAGTAGAGTATCTAAGCATTTTCGTCTCCAGATCGCTGATACTCCATAGCTCACCTCTGATATCCCTTGTACAGGATGAGATACTGACCACTCCATGGAAAGACAACATAACTGCTCTGAAATAGTTTGTCTCAGGCTTGAGAGGTTAAAGGAAGACAAGAATCATTTCTAAACTGGATGTGACTTTTGCAGCAGATCTCCTATCCATCACTTCTCACGGTGGCTGTGTAGTCTGGAGAAGGACAGCGTGGCAGACTGACTTCTCCACTTTGCCCAAATGCTGCCTGCAAGTTTTGATTATATTATTTGAGGACTGTGTTCTTATTTTTCCTCTGCTAACGCTGGGCCACTTGCCTGTTCAAAAGCCAATCCTTCCAGGGATTGGCACCAGTGATAAAATCCAATCTTAAACTAACAAATTTGACATTTGAATCTCTAAGTATCACTTCTCCAAGAGCTTCTTTTCACCCTTTCAATAGGCCAAGGAGTAAGGATGCAGTGTTCAGGGATTTGGAAAACAAATTTCATTGTTACACTTATAAGTCAGATTCTCCAAGCATTGAAATGGTTTATTTTACTTTAATTGTAATTAGAACAGAATAGAAATGCAGTAAGCAGTCCCACGCAAAGCACACGAGACGAATTGTTAAAAGCTTTCAAAGGTAGCAAACATTCAAGTAATAACTCAGCTTTGGATGGCATAAATGTTCCCTGCTATTTTCTTGCTTATGTAGAAAATGGAATTCAACTAATTTCTCACTTGTCACTCCAATTCCTTCCCTTTAATTTACTACCATAGTATTTCAATTATTTTTCTCCAAGAAATTACAAGCATTTCCAGTTCACCACACAGGCTGTCTGGCATTCTTGTAACAGCTGTGCTCTCTACCTCACCTGGGGCAGCCTCAACAAGTCAGGGTTTTTGCAAGGGAACAGAGCAATTGGCTCACAAAGTTTTATAAACCATCATCTGTGATCTATAGCAGCAGAGAACTTCCAAAAACACAGAAGTCTTGTTTAAGTGTTCCAAATGGAGGTTCCCATTTTCACCCCATTAGCAGGGTATTGAGGACAAAAATTTATTTTATAACCATAAATCAGAATAGAAAATCCAAATATAAAACCATCCTCATATAGACATCTAATCTTTGACAAAGCAAACAAAAACACTCTGGGGACAAGAATCCCTATTCAATAAATGGTGCTGGGAAAATTGGATAGCCACATGTAGAAGACTGAAACAGAACACACAGCTTTCACCTCTCACAAAAATCAAATCATGGTGGATAACAGACTTAAACCTTAGGTGTGAAATGATTAGAATTCTAGAAGAAAATGTAGGAAAGACTCTTACAGACATTGGCCTAGGCAAAGAATTTATGAAAAAGACCCCTAAGGCAATCACAGCAACAACAAAAATAAATGAATGGGACCTGATTAAATTAAAAAGCTTCTGCACAGCCAAAGAAACAGTGACGAGAATAAACAGACAACCTACAGAATGGGAAAAAATTTTTGTTTACTACACATCAGATAAGGACTGATAACAAGATTCTATTTAGAACTCAGGAAAATCAGCAAGAAAAAATCAAACAACCCTACCAAAAAGTAGGCAAACGACATGAATAGAAATTTTTCAAAAGAAGATATAAGAATGGCTAACAAACATATGAAAAAATGCTCAACATCCCTAATCATCAGGGAAATGCAAATCGAAACCACAAAGAGATATCACTTAACTCCAGTGAGAATGGCCTTTGTCAAAAAGTCCCAAAACAACACATGTTGGCGTGGATGCAGAGAGACAGGAACACTCATACACTGCTGGTGGGACTGCAAACTAGTGCAACCCCTGTGGAAAGCATTATGGAGATACCTTAAACAGATTCAAATAGACCTACCATTCGATCCAGCAATCCCATTATTAGGCATCTACCCAAAGGAACAAAAGTCATTCTATGACAAAGACACCTGTACCTGAATGTTTATAGCAGCACAATTCACAATTGCAAAGATGTGGAAACAACCCAAATGCCCATCAATTCATGAATGGATTAGTAAATTGTGGTATATGTATACCATGGAGTATTACTCAGCTATAAGAAATAATGGTGATACGACATCTCTTTGGTTCTCCTGGAGAGAGTTGGAACCCATTCTATTAAGTGAAGTATCCCAAGAATGGAAAAACAAACATCACATGTACTCACCAGAAAATTGGTTTCCCTGATCATCACCTAAATGCTCATTTGGGAATGATACCAATTGGATATCAGACTGAGGTGGGGGGGAGGGGAAGGGGATGGGTGTATGCCTACATCATGAGTGCGATGCACACTGTCTGGGGAATGGGCACACTTGGAGCTCTGACTCGGGGGGATGGGCGGTACATGGGCAACGTATGTAACCTGAACTTTTGTACCCCCATGATAAGCTGAAATAAAAAAAAAGAGCCTACATCTAACAGAAGAGGAATTCTATTTGGAATTTTTGTTAACATTTTTGCAAAACGACTCTTTTGCATGAAAGAGTGTAGACTGTAAGTTCTTTGAAGGCAGCAACCCTGTCTTTTCCTGTGTGCATCCCTAGCACCCAGTGGGACTTGACACACAGTGGGGGCTTATTAAATAAGCTGATGAACTAATTCTCAGGAATCCACAAGTATCAAAACACTCTCATCTCTAATAGCAGTCAACCTGAAGGAGGGGCTCCCTGCTTTCTCCACAGCCTGTGTCTTGGTTGGTGGGCTCACAGCAACCAAAAGTAGTGAAGACAAAAGCTCAATGCTATCTTTCCCATTTTTGTTTGAACAATCTTTCTCTGTTACTATGGTAACCCCTGGTACTAGGATGCTCTGTAAATGAAAGTGGGAAGGAGGAGGAGATCATGAGATTGATGCAGTTCATAGAAAAATCTGCCCAGAGGGCAAACTCCTTGGCAATCTGCAAAGCTTGTGCATGTCCCATTTTATAATAAATGCATTTAAATAATACATGACACTATATAGAACAGACACAATATGTTGCAACATAGATCCACTGAGCCCAGGAAAACTGCATTAAGTATGAGATTAGAAGTGAATATTTTAAGACATTTGAAAAAATACCGGATTGAATTTAGTTCAGAGATAAAACACTTTCTCATTTCAACACATAAAGGTAATAGCTGCAGAATTCTGAAGATGAGTATATGAAACTATGCTGAGTGGAAGCTGAATATTAACCTGAGATATGACTTGCGCTAGTCACTGCAGTTAAGAAGGGCAGTGATAACCGGATGAAACAAAGACATCTGTTAGTGATATTTGCCCTTGATACATGCAACTTCAAGGCTGTTTATGACCAAAGCTAGAATTTGAGTCAGGTTAAGGGAAAAGAGCATGAAGTAGTTGATACTTGAACGAAGTCAGGTTTTGCCAAACTAGTTTTATACTGTGCTAGCTGTATTTTATTAAAACCCAAGCTGGGAATGCCCCTGACTACCTGAAGCAGATGTGGTAACAGCATAGAAAACCTTCTATCCTGTAGGTATTTTGTGTGCGGAAATTTGAAGAAAGCTTCTGTGGTTTCTTAATTTATGGCTTCATTAAAATGTTTGGGCTTCAAACATCCATCGGCATTTATTGGAATTAAGAGCTTCTAAAAATGGAAATAATCAATGATAAATTAACGTTGTTTGGATCTTGTGAGAGGGGAAAATAGAGCACTCTAGACACCCTTTGCATTCCTCCAGGAAAGGAGCAATACTTTCAGTCACTGCACACTAGTGAGTTTCCGGAGCGCACGGGTGAGAAGAGGTGAGTGAGAGCAAGAGTGCAATCACCGATGCACAGCCAGCAACAGTGGAGCAGTCTGCTTTCTTTTCAGAAACGCATTAAGGAAAAGTTCTAAATTATTTTTGTTGTAGAAAGACCACAACCAACCCAGAAACTCAATAACAGCTGCTGTGTCTATTACAGACATGAACTAACTTGGTGTCCATAGAAGTCTCATTCCACAGATGTGACTCTGAGGTGGGCTGTTTGTGAAGATTCCCATAAGGACATTAGAGTGTCAGTGTCCCAGGTAGAAATCCAACTCATCTTATTACATTCATGACACTTAGCTATGTCTAACAGATATTACATATTTGATGAATTAATAAATGAATGACATATCTACCATTTCCAGAGAGAGCTCCAGTTTTTTCCTTGTGATTTCTTGCTGTTCATTTGTTCCAACAATACCAGGATCCACAGATGGTACTGTTATTGCCATCAGCACCGAGGTCAAGAAAGCCTTATTTATCCCTTTCTTTATTATTAGCAAATTTGGACCTCAAAGCTATCTGTTTAGGACATCTTTCACCCTGTTGACTGCCAAGGTTGATTGAACTTGCCTACCTCACTCTGTATCATCTGATCCATGAGCAAGTGCTGCTGACTTCACTTCCAAGCTGTTTCCTGACTCTCATGCCTCCCCACCTCCATGACTACCACCCCAGTACAAGCTATCACCACCTCTCGCCTGACTACAGGTAACTGGTAACCCTGCCTCCACTCCTGAACTGCTACAATCAATTCTCCACAAAGCAGCCAGTTCTTCTCAAAACATAAAGGATACCATGTTATTTCTCTGTTTAGAATTCTCCACACTTAAAAGAAAACCCAAACTTCTTACTCTTGCTCCCTGCCTGCACACCTCACCATATCCCGCTGGTTCTCTGGCTACAATTAGCCCTTTCTGTTCCCTTGATGATCCCAAGGACGTCCATACCTCAGGGCCTTTGCCTCTGCTGTCCTACCTGGAACATTCTTTCCTATTCACGTTGGCAGGCTGCTTCTTGTCATTCATGTATCAGCCTAATGGTACCTACACTAAAATACCCTTCTTGACCACTCAATCAAACTAGCTACCAGTCACATGCTATCACAATAACCTTGTTAATTCTCTGCATAGTAAGGTTCTTGTTCTGATATTTTTTAAAATTTCATTATTGTCTGAATTCCCCAACTGGTCTATAAGCTACAGGGGGTAGACGTCTTATTTATCTTATTCACTATCTAGAATGATGACTGGGACACAGTAGGTACTCAATATTCTTAGTGAAAAATAAAAAGAAGACCAAAATAAAACAGTTATATGTGAGCAGCTTTACAAGCAAGAAAATACTTCACCTAGTGCAGGTTCCTATACCAGGCTAGATGCTAGGCAGAGACACTTAAGACCTGGCTTAAGGTGTACCTGAGTGTACATTAGTTGGTGTGGTTGCCCCCACATCTGGCAGGAGCCTTACTAATCTCTTGTGCCCACAAAACCAGTTCTTAGTCTTCTTGACTCTGGCCTCTGCGCAAGGTATTAACCGACCTGGACCTCTGGAGAGTCTTCTGCATCCACCTGTTCTGTACCAACCCAGGGACTGCCTCCTTGACCTTTTGGGCCAATTAAGGACTGATCTCCTGCCAGCCCCATTTCTCTGAGGCCTGTTCTGTTTGTAAAAATCATACCCACTCTCCAGGTATTGGAAACTTCCTTTGCCCCTGTTCTAAGGTGTCATGATAGTGGCCACTGGGTACTATATTAGGACTCAGGGTACGTGGTTCTCCCATTGCAAAACTCATATTTCCTTTTGGGTAACCTATTATTTCCCTTAACTGCTAATACCAAATAGCTGAAGAGACACTGGGCTTGAAGCTTTAAACTTTAGCCTAATTTGCCAATTCAAGCTTTAAGATACCATTGAATAGATGACAGGTAGATTCACTAAATTCAGAGGAAGAAACAACATTTCTTTAGGCTTTGTTTCTGGGGGATCAAGTTTTAAGAGAGTGATATTATAGGTCAAGTTCAATTGTTACAAATTTCTGGACCTGTGCAACGCTAAAACCATGCAACAAAGTTTTGCTTTTCTAAAGATTATTAATAATACATTTGTAACTACTCAGAGATTGTTTCCTATATAACAATTCTAAGAACAAACCTTTTCTTGGCCAGGCACCATGGCTCATGCCTGTAATCCTAGCACCCTGGGAGGCTAAGACTGGAGGATCGCTTGAGGTCAGGAGTTTGAAACCAGCCTGAGCAAGAGCGATACCTCTGTCTCTACTAAAAATATAAAAAATGAGCAAGCTGTGGTAGCACATGCCTGTAATCCCAGCTACCCAGGAGGCTGAGACAAGAGTATCACTTGAGCCTAGGAGTTGGAGGTTGCTGTGAGCTAGGCGGATGCCACGGCACTCTAGCCCAGGCAACAGAGTGAGATTCTGTCTCAAAAGGAAAAAAAAAAAAGAATAAATCTTTTCTCTTGGAAAACTTTCTTCATGGAAAACTTTCTTCAGGCTATGAGGTGTGTTCACCTGGTCCTCTTTCCTTTCTCGCTTCTTCCTCCCACTCTCCCTGTCTGAATGAAGAGCTCCTTTTGCTTCACCCAAAGTCTTGGGCATGGCTATATGTCCAAGGGGAGAGGGTCTGAAGAGGATGGAGAAAGGTAGCAGGAGGCAGTGGGATGCTGAAGAGAACTGAATGGTGGCAGGTGCTGGGAACGCACCTTTCTGTCCTGAGCTGCAGGGACTGGAGGCGAGATGGCAGCAGCTGCTGCAGAGACAAGGGTGTGAGCCATGAATACCTGAAGGGTTCTGGACTTCCACCACTCCACCCCATCCGCTTTTACCAAGAGGAAGCAGAACCGGGCAGCCAGCTCTGCTTGGCCAGGGCCCACCATATGTCTTTCCAAACAGGGTCTAGAGTACCACCTCGTGTGCTTTCCTGCCTTCACAATATGCCCTTCTTATAGCTTGATGGAAACAATGGTGAGGTATCATCTCAGTCTGTTTGGGCTGCTATAACAAAGTACCATAGACTGCATGGCTTAAAAACAAAAGAAATTTACTTCTCACAGTTTTGGAGGCTTAAAAGCCCAAGATCAACAAACTGGCAGATTCGGGGTCTGGTGAGGACCCACTTCCTAGTTGACAGAAGGCACTTCTTACATGGTGGGACATATGGGGGACTTTTCTTCTGGGGGGGGGGATCTGCGGCCTCAAGGCCACATGTGGCCCTCCAGATCCCCAAGTGTGGCACCTTGACCAAGTCCAAACTTCAAAGAACAAATCCCTCTGTTAAAAAGACTGTTCTGTAAGATCTGGATTCAGTCAAGACTACATGCAAGATCCAGAATCCCATTTATGAGGGTCCCACTCTCATGACCTAATCACCTCCCAAAGTCCCCACCTCCACACACCATCACACTGGGGATTAAGATTTCAACATATCACTTTTGGAGGGATATAAACATTCAGTCTATATCTCGTATGAATGGTATTTTCCCCATGGACCCAGGGGCATCTGAATCCTGTCCTACCCATCAGCCTCTCCATAAGATCCCCGAGGGAGATACACGAAGCAACTCTTCCTAGACCTTTTCATATGGGGAATCATTTCTCTGGTAAAAATTGTTTGGACGTCTGATTTCTTCCAAACAGGCATAGCTCAGTGCTAGGCACTAAGTAGGTCACTGCATGAAAGAAAAGTCCCTGCACTTGTCTTCCTCAACATAGGGAATTGGTTGAAGTTTACAACCAGGTAGCATCTACTCCACCTAGTTTAGATACACAATCTAACCCCACCAGAGACTTTCATGCCACTGCATTTGCCCTTTTACTCAATAAAAGCTCTCAAAGAGGGGGAAGGAGGAGAGGCATATCTAAGTTTTTAACTTTAGCCTAATTCATCAATTCAAGCTTTAAGATATCATGGAATACATGACAGGTAAATTCAGAGGGATAAACACAGTACTTCTTTAGGTTTTGTTTCAGGGGATCAAATTTTGAGAGGCAGTGATATTATTGGGTCAGGTTTGACTGTTTCAAATTTCTGGACATGAGCAATGCTTAAACCATGCAACAAAGTATTGCTTTTCTAAGGATTATTAATAATACATTTGTAACTACTCAGAGATTGGCTATAAACTTTCAGAGACTGAATGAGAATGTAACCTGTCCACAGCAACACAGATGAATCACTTTGATAAATTCTTTATGATGATGCCTTATCTCCTGCAAGTCTTGGATTGGTTCCGAGTCTATAGTTAATCCTTCAATAACTCCCACAAACACCTCATTATTCATCAGACTGTGACATCTTGGGTTGCAAAAGAGGTGCTGTTATATAAAACAGGTACTGTATAGCAGCCTCAGGTCATGAATATTAAGAGACATCCTCAAATGAGAGAATATCAATAAAGATCTTTTGCCTCTACCCAAGAAATAAACTGAACGAAGGCATGGGGTATCTGTGCATGCATCCTGATATCAGGGTGATGAGCACAGGCACTGTGTCCTCAGCTTTCCTGACTGTTCTCCCTCACACCAAGCCATGACTTCATGGGTGTATGACTTTCCCACACTATTCTTTTCTGGCTTTTGCATTAAGGTTATATTAATAATAATTTCATAAAGTCAGTTGTGGAGCACTTAATTGGTTAGTTTGGTTCATTTACATTTATTGTGCTTACTGATAACTGGCTTTATTTCTCTATTTTATTTATCAAAATTTCTCTATGTCTACTTTTCCTTGTCTTGATTGCCTTTCTTTGGACTGAAGTATTTTTTTTATCCCAATAATTCTGTTCTACAGATTTGGAAATTATGAATTCTATTTCTTTCAGTTTTTCCCTTGAAATTTTGCTATGCCTACCTAAACTTGACAATGAATGTCTAATAAGTTAATTGACGTATTTCCCATCCCCTCAAACAATGAATTTAAAAGACTGATTCTGTTCATCCTCTCCCCCCAATTTGAATGCTATTATTGTCCAGTATATTTATTCAGTCTTGTTTTTCATTAACCCCACAAATTAGACATTCTTATATTGTTTAATACATAAAACATTTGTTTGGATTGACTTCTATGTTTGCCAATTTCTTTGCTGGCTATTCTTACATTTAAGGACTTCTTTCTAAGAAATTTTTTTTTCCTGAGGCATATCTTTCAGAAGTTCTGTTCATGAGGTTCTATCCTCTACAGAGTAGAGAAGATACTCTACATTTTAAAAATGCTCTACTTTTTATAAAAATGTGAAAATGTCTTTATTTTTCCCCCATGCTTTAAATATTGTTTCATTGGATCTCTCATTCTAAGTTTATAGTTATTTTCTATCAGCATTTTAAAGGTATTGTTTCAAATTCTCCTAGATTCTGTGATGGTTTATTTATTTATTTGATCTGTGAATAGCAATATTTAGCCTCATGAGTCTATCAAAAGTTGAAACTAAGGTGGTTCTGGTCACTCATCCATTTATTTCAAGGTCACCCACATCAACAGATGTGGTGGTGGTGACAGTGACAACGGAACTTCATAATAGAAAACTATTAATGAAGCAATGCTGTAGAATTTTCATGGAAACAGGGGTTAGAATTAATTATGTCTGAGAAATGTGCCTGCTGACTTTATTTTACTATATAATACAGGCTGCCAGAAAAATCCAATGCTTGACAGGCTGTTTTGTTTTATTAGTTCTCTTTTTACAAGTTTTAAGCTTAGAGCCAAGAACACAGAGATAACTAAGTTGACCACTCAAGAATCATGTTTCTCTCCCATGGTGTAGATCTGCTCTTGGGAAGTGGTTGCCCAGACAGACAGTATTTCCCAGTCCTCTTGTACCTACATGAGACCATGTGACTAGATCTAGCCAATGGGATGGGAGCAAAATTTATGTTTATCACTTCTAGTCAGAGGAGGATAAGTATCTCTTCCCCTCCTGTGATGATCTTGGAGGCCAGCATTGAAGACAATGGGATCATAAGATGGAAGAAGCTTGGGTCCCTGATACATCTTGGAGGAAAGTCAGACATCCAGAAGCATATACTTCGGAATTTTGTGTGAGTGAAGAAACCTTTGCTATGTTAAGCCACAGTGATCTTGGAGGCATTATAGCAGATGACCTATACTGACTAAAATGATGAACATCTGTTGGCTGGTTGTATGAAACTCTTTAAGAGGACAGACCCTATCTTTATATATATATTACATCCTCTCTGCAGTGCCTATTACAGTAAGTGCTTAATAAATGTCCACAAAAATTTGCTTTGGAAAAGGATAATTTTTTACATCTTTCCTCTACGAGTTTAAGATTTTATTTATTTGACTTTTAAGGGATACACCCAGGATACAGCACAGTGCTTGCACATAGTAGGCACTCAAATATTCATTGAATGAATAAAATTAGTGCTTACTTTTGTCTGTCAATCCCATTGTTTCTTTGGCTTACAAAATGGCTAAGGATGGGCTGGAATCCTGGGGAAGTTCGCCAGCCCACTAGACAACCCAGCAAAACTTCATGAATCAAAGACTGGACCTCAAATGAAGTAAAACTAACAAGCAAACAAAATGCAAGGGATTCTTGTCTCAGTGATATGCTATATAAATTTTAGGCTCAATGCCAAAAATACCTGCTTTAAGAGATGAGACAGAAAGAGGAAGAAAAATGTGAGACAAATTAGAATTGAAAAAATGGAGACTGTTTTAAAAGACATCCTTACCCCTAGGAGTTAGAGATCAGAACGTTGTTCTAAATGATTATATTTGCTATTTGGTATAATTTCCATAATAGAGTAAAAGTCCCCCAAAGCACACAGTACTTTGAAAAACACAATAGTTTGGCATTTGATGATTTGCAAATATACTACAAAATCCTGTTCAATAAGTACTGAGGCTGTCTTTGCCAATTGCACAGGGGGACTTGCTAATATTAAAAATAGAGTTGATCCTTGAACAATGGAGGAGTTAGGGCTGACCTTCTGTGCAGTTGAAAACTTACATGTAACCTTTGACTCCTCCAAAACTTAATTGTTTTTTTTTTTTTTTTTTGTTGAGACAGCGTCTCACTTTGTTGCCAAGGCTAGAGTGAGTGCCGTGGCGTCAGCTTAGCTCACAGCAACCTCAGACTCCTCGGCTTAAGCGATCCTACTGCCTCAGCCTCCCGAGTAGCTGGGACTACAGGCATGCGCCACCATGCCCGGCTAATTTTTTCTATATAGATTTTTAGTTGTCCATATAATGTCTTTCTATTTTTAGTAGAGACGGGGTCTCGCTCAGGCTGGTCTCGAACTCCTGACCTTGAGCAATCCACCCGCCTCGGCCTCCCAGAGTGCTAGGATTACAGGCGTGAGCCACCGCGCCCGGCCCAAAACTTAATTGTTGACTGGAAGCCTTACCAATAACACAAATAGTTGTTTAACACATATTTTATGTTATATATATTACATATTGTATTTTATAATAAAGCTAAAAAAATGTTCTCACAAAAGTCATAAGGAAGAAAAATATATCTACTATTAATTTTTTGAAGTTTAAATGTATACATAACTACTGTGTTTTTCATAAACTGAAGTTTCCTTTTTTTTTTTTTTTTCAATATTGAGACAGAGTCTTTCTCTGTCACTCAGGCTAGAGTGCAGTGTCATGATCATAGCTCACTGAAACCTTGAACTTCTGGGCTCAAGCAATCCTCCCTCAGCTATCCGAGTAGCTAAGGATACAGGCAGGCACCATCATGCTTGGCTAATTTTTCTAATTTTTGTAGAGACAGGGTCTTGCTATGTTGCTCAGGCTGGTCTTGAACTCCTGGCCTCAGGTGATCCTCTACCCTAAGCCTCCCAAAGTGCTAGGAATATAGGCATCAGTCACTGAGCTAGCCACCTCTTCTTATTAAAAAGTTTTCAAGGTGATACTGGCTTCATAGAATGAGATAGGGAGGATTCCCTCCTTTGTGATATTATGGAATAATTTCTGTAGGATAGGTACCAGTTCTTTGTGGGGCTGGTAGAATTCGGCTGTGAATCCATCTGGTCTCAGGGTTTTTTTGTTTGTTTGTTTGTTTGTTTGTAGATTTTTTATTACTGCCTCAATCTCTCTGTTATTGGTCTGTTCAGGATTTCTATTTCTTCTTGATTCAGGCTTGGGAGGTGGTATGTTTCCAGGAATTTATCCATTTTCTTTAGGTTTTCTAGTTTGTGTGCACAGAGGTTTTCATAATATTCATGGATGATATTTTGTATTTCTGTGGTATCAGTTGTAATGTCTCCTTTTTAATTTCTGATTGAGCTTATTTGAGTCCTTTCTCTTCTATTTCTGGTTAATCTAGCTAGTGGCCTATTAATTTTGTTTACCTTCTCAAAGAACTAACTTTTTTTGTTTTGTTGATCCTTTTCTTTTTTCTTTTTTTGATTTGTTTCCATTTTGTTTAATTCTGCTCTGAGTTTTGTTATTTCTTTTCTGCTGCTGGCTTCTTCTTCTTTTTCTGGTTCCTTGAAATGTGCATTAGGTTGTTAATTTGTGATCTTTCTATCTTTTTAATGTAGACATTGAAGGCTGCAAACTTCCCCCTTAGCACTGCTTTTACTATATCCCATTGATTTTTTGAAAGCTTGTGTCCCCTTTGTCATTCAGTTTCAAGAAATCTTTTGATTTCCATCTTAATTTCATCACTGACTCAAGGATCATTCAGCAGCAGGTTATTTTCCATGACTTTGTGTAGATTTGAGAGTTTCTCTTGGAATTGATTTCTAGTTTTATTCCACTGTGGTCTGAGAAGATACATGGTATAATTTCAATTTTTTTGAATTTGCTGAAACTTGTTTCATGCCCTAAGATATGATCAATCTTAGAAAATGCCCCAGTGCTGATAAGAAAACTACAGACCAATATCGTTTATGAACATAGATGCAAAAATCCTCAACAAAATACTAGCAGACTGAATTCCATAGCACAAGAAAAAGATAATTTACCATGATCAAGTGGGTTTCGTCCCAAGGATGCAAAAATGGTTCAACATAGGCAAATCAATAAATGTGATTCACCACATAAACAGAAATAAAAACAAAGACCATACGATCATCTCAATAGATGCAGGAAAAGCATCTGATAAAATCCAGCACCCTTTCATGGTAAAAAACCCTCAACAAACTAGGCATAGAAGGAACATACCTCAAAATTATAAAAGCCATATATGATAAATCCACAGCCAATATCATACTGAATGGGGAAAAGTTGAAAACATTCTCCCTAAGAACCGGAATAAGACAAGGATGCCCACTGTCACCACGTCTATTCAACATAGTATTTGAAGTCCTAGCCAAAGCAATCATGAAAGAGAAAGAAATAAAAGGCATCCAAATCAGGAAACAGGAAGTCAAACTATTCCTGTATCAATTCTGGATGACCAGTTGGGTAGGCTTTCAGCACCGAGGACTTATGGAAAATAGCATACAGTTCCCATGGAGAAGACATTGGCAGGAGCTCAATGGGCAATCCTAAGGTGGATTTGTATCAAGGTCCTAATGTCCACAGAAAACTGGAGTACCAAATGGAGACAGAGGCTGAAGTCTGAGGTGGGAGAGAGGAGGTGAGTGCTCAGATATACTCACATTTGCCTTAGTAGAGGTGGGAGAAGGCAACAGGGAGAGCCTCAAAGATAGCAGTAGGGTGGCTGGGGTGGGGCTGTTGCTAAGGGACCCTGGAGGTGGAAGTGAAACATAAGCTTACATCTCTCATGCTCAGAGCATGCACTACTTTAGTTTTTCCTCTACAACCCTTTCAAAGCTTTTCTATTAGTATAATTAACCATGGTGTGACAGAAATAGTTTACAGGCTAACACTGTCTGCCCTTCACCACACTGGTGCAGCCCAACAGCTTGCCATGTTTACTTACTGGCTCAATTCCTTGCACCCTCTCACACACAGTTGGGCTGTCCCATTACTGTTTCTTCAGACTCAACACAAATTGGTAATGTTTCATCTGGCTCTGCGAAGATACCATAGTTATACACGCTTCCTATCTGGCCTTTCCCACCTCTACCCTCCCAGGCCCAGCTGGTACCTGTAATATACTGGATGAGGAAGCCTACCTAAAACATCTCTCATCATCTGGTAGCCTATCAGTGACCATGCAAGGGTAGCAGCTTTTAATTAGTAGCAGGAGTGGGTATAGCATCTTTTGAGGGCTGGATGAAGACTAATTCAAGAAACAATTAAGTGAATGTATATTGGGAACCAGATTTCTTTTCCCATCCTTTTTCACAGTTGCTATAATAATCTAAGACTTCTAAAAATATAGCCATAAGGATGGCACAACCAGAGCTTGTTAACCAAAAAATAATGAGGCTAAATGAGCTACAGATTCATCGGCTTGTAAAAGGAATGGCCCACTGCCTCAACGGGTTGCAACATTTCTTTTCCTAAATATAACCCAGCCAATATCTGACTTGAGAGCCAATACCTCTATCCTGCTACTATTCATTTCTTTAAACAGACCCAGGGGAGAAACAAAAAGACCAACCACCAAAGCTGCTAAAATAAGAGAAGGCATATTGCTAGAGTTCACTGGTTGAAGTTGCAAAAACTCCAAGAAGAAACACACACTCTTGGACTGATTCTTGATATCAGGGACAAAAAAGAAACAATCAGATGGCATAACTGTCTTCAGTGGGTCACAGTTTTCCAAGTACAAGGGCTGTGACTTGGGTGAAATATGGAGGCTGTGGGATTATGGAAAAGATACTGGACTTGGAGTAAAAAGATCTCAGTCCCTGTTCCAAGTTCTAGGATCTTGGGCATAACACTTGGCTTTTTGGGACTGCATTTTCTATATAGTAACATGGTGTTAAAATGATGTCTACCAACATGGTTGTCAGGATGAGTTAATCAATGGCATATTAGATGGGAAAACATTGCAAAGCATAAAAAACTTGTTACTGTCCATCTTATTTGGTTGTCATGTTGGTTATGGGGACTAATCATTGCCTCCAAATTCAGAACCAATTAAAACATACATAGAGGAGCAAGAAGTAGATTAAAACATTATCTTTCTTACCAGTTAAGTTGGATTTAAAAACATGGCTTGACCTGTGGCTTCTAGTATATCCTATAATGTACCATTTTTTTCACATTCTGTACCTGTCTTTTTTTTTTTTTTTTTTTTTTGAGACAGAGTCTCACTCTGTTGCCCTGGCTAGAGTGCCTGGCATCAGCCTAGCTCACAGCAACCTCAAACTCCTGGGCTCAAGCGATCCTACTGCCTCAGCCTCCCGAGTAGCTGGGGCGCCGCCATGCCCAGCTAATTTTTTCTATATATATTCTTGGTTGGCCAGATAATTTCTTTCTATTTTTAGTAGAGACGGGGTCTCGCTCTTGCTCAGGCTGGTCTCGAACTCCTGAGCTCCAGTGATCCACCCGCCTCGGCCTCCCAGAGTGCTAGGATTACAGGCGTGAGCCACCGCGCCCGGCCTACCTGTCTTGATTATGTTAATACTATAAGCTTTTGGAGTGCAGAGACTATGTTTTATATATCTCTGTAGAGTTTCCCACAGAACCATACCCGCAGCAGGCATTCTGTATGATAAAGGATCGTCATTAACAACATTTATACTACAATTCTCTGGGTGAAGCCTCTTTCTTCACTAGCCTGGGAGCTCTTGGAGGAAAGGGCTCATGTCCTTTCATTCCCAGTGCCTAGCATAATGCCTAGCACATATTAGGTTCTTTATAAAAGTATGTTGAAAGGTCATGAAAACAGAAGTGCACTAAATGGTCTGGTGCTACCCAGGGGTTGGAGATAGGGATTTAAAGTAGGGCTGTCTTCTAAGGATTCCATTCTTGCTAGTTTATTCATTTGGGAAAATGCACTACCTGCAAATTATTGTGATTGACGGTTTTATTTGAGACAGTTTCCTCCATGACAAACTTCAGCTTTTGTCTACTTGTCAGGCATCTTGGCTATCTTGGCATCTCAGCCCTGGACATCTCAATTAGAGTTACTCTGCTAATGTCCTTAGCAGAGAACTGTCACTTGTTAATTAACTTAGAACCATGACAGAAGCCTGTGACATCTGATGTTTCAGAACATAACACTGACCCTTGTTCTTCCCCCAAGGGACAAATACACCATGAAACAATTTCCTTTGGAGTTGATGGTGGAATTGGCTCACAGCATGATATCCAGAATGAGATGGCAGCAGAGGTCTCCTGAAGGGGTGGGGACCACAAAACCCTCTTCTGAAGAGCGCTTTGCAGAGGCTCTGAGAAAGCAAGCTTTTCTCTGTAGATGAACTCCAGGTGCCTCCATGGGGTGTATGCATGAGATGGGGCTCACTCAGCCGTGGTCACCACAGCAGGGTTGTTCAGGAGTCAGGCCTTCTGCTCTATGTGATTTTATGTCTTCTAAGTCCTTAGACTACATCTGCAAGAGCCACATCTCCAGGGAAAAATATAATACCTGGTCACACTCATTTATCATTACAATTTTGTAATGCACAAAAAAAGCCCATGGGACTATATCCAGGAGGAATTTCAATTACCTCTATCACCAATGGGCACATGAAAAACTGCTTAATAATCAGCCACAAGCCACCTTCAGCACTCAGATGGAACCTCCAGACTGGTTCTCAGAGAATGAGACTTAGGAGAGGGATTCATTGGGGAGAGGAGAAAGATGCAATACTTTGTATTTGTAACATGATACATGAGAATGAGAACAAGATCCTAGCAATGAAAAAGATGAAGTTTTACTTTACGTTCAGAGAAATGGCAAGAATAAGGAAAGACATGATAATGATGGTGAGAATAGTAATAGCCCATTTATGGCACTGTGTTAAATATATTAAACACGTTAATTTGTAAGTCACTAACCCAATGTGTTTAAATATTGCCTAGCCCAGCCTCAGTGCCCTTAACCATGACCAGGAATGTGACACTCCAGCTCTGTCACCTGTGATGGGGAGAAGTCCAAGTATTCTTACCAGAACTCTCAAGAGAGACTATGACAAAGTCAATCTCTGTGAGGTTTTGCTTGATACCTCATCCCTGCTAGGCCTCCTTCCCTATCCAGGCCTGCTCCTCTCAGTTATTTCTGGGAAGAATTCCTTAGAAGTCGTCTCACAGGACTCTGTCTCAGGGCTCAAGGTCTGCTTCTAGGGAGCTTCCCAGCCTAAGACACTCACCACAGGAGAAATGAATATCCTGACGACATCAGACCAATTTTTGGGTGAAATATGGGATTTTTTCCCCTATGGAATTTCTATAACTAGGCTATTTAAATAAGTATTATATTTATTTTTTAGGTCAATTATTTTGCACTTACTACAGGTCAAAATAATAACAACATATCAGTGAAATAATGCGACTGTATTTATCCAAGGCTCCTTTTTCTACCTTCAGGGATTCTATCTACTACATCATGGTGAGGCCTGCTTGGATGTGGCTCCAAGCGTTCACACAAGAAAGCTGCCCAGTTTCCTTTAAGCAGGCCCTCCCCTGGTCTTGGGGCTGTCCACGTTTCATCATGACCTCCAGGCCAGCAGCTGGAATCTTAATTACCACCCCTGCTCAAGTGCCCCACTCTAGAGCTTCCAACCCTCCCCTCTCATTTCATCTCCCACTGCCCCGGGGGATGTCAGGGCATGACCTAGCAGGTACTTGGGGCACGATCCTGGTCCTCTACCTGGAAGACTCCTGAACCCTTGCTTCTCTGGCTCTTGGGGAAAGTTGGCGAACTCATTTCTTCACTTAACCAAGGCATTTCAAAGAAAACTGCATCTTTTCATCTCAGAGGGCTTCGGGGCTCTCTCCTGAGAGACAGTGTAATTAGCAGACCAAGAGCACAGAGCCTGGGCTCTGCACTGTGGGGAGATAGTTGTGTGACTTTGGGAGAAGCTCTCAGGGGATCATTAAAGCACTCGGGCTCAGTGTTAACCAGATTCACTGATCACAGGACAGGGAGTTCTCTTTCTTGCTTTTTCTCATCACTCATGGCACAATCATGTACCCAGCACAGGCTGGCAAGGGCAGGAGACAGAACCTGTGCACCAGAGTTATGTGTGAGCATAAGAATCACACCTAGAGCTGTTCCTGCCCTGGAGCACACCCTCAGCGTGCATCTCACCTCCTCTGAAGCTCGCATCCCTACAGCACTCAGTCCCCACAGACCCTTCCTGGGAGCTTCTAGATCAGCTCAGGAAACTTGTTTTTAAAACACTCAGCTCTCTATCCCTGCCCATTACAGCCCTCTCTTGCCCTGACTTTGTGGTCAAACTTCTCCAAGAAGCTGTTTAAACTCACTGGTTTTGTTTGCTCACACCCTACTTGCACCTCAACTCGTACCCACCACTTACTGAGCACCTACTCTGAACCAGGCACTATAAGTGCTAGATAGACTTACATTCACAACTCTGTGAAGAATAGCAATACCACAGGGTAGCCAGTTGAATGGTAGTCACCCAAAACATACATCCACATCTTGACCCTGAAACCTCTGAATGCGACTTTATTTGGAAAAATGGTCTTTGCAAATATAATTAAGCTAAGGATCTTGAGATGAGCTAATGATGGTCAAACTTATCCAAGAAGCTGTATAAACTCACTGGTTCCATTTCCTCAGACCCAACTTAGGCCCCCAGGTGGGCCTTAAATCCAATGACAAGTGTCCCTATAAGAGACAGAGGAAAGACACATGGAAAAGAGGAGAAGGCCATGTGAAGATGGAGGCAGAGACTGGAGCCATCAGAATGGAAGAGACAAGGACGGTTTCTTCCTCAGAGACTTCAGAAGGAGTGTGGCCCCCCCAACCCCTTAATTTTAACCTCGGGCCCCCAGAACTGTGAGATAAAAAGAATTCTGCTGTTTTAAGCCACCAAATTTGTGATAATTTGTTACAGGAGCCACAGGAAACAAACACATACCCAGATGGGGAACGGATGAAGATGCTCAGGAGGAAATGAGTAATGAGACTGGCCACAGCTCACAGCTGAGTGATATTCTAGTGCAGCAAGAGCAAAAGCAAGGAATTCACCTTCGAGAAGCTGCTAGGACACCTGCAGCAGGTAAATGATTTGTCCTCTGGAGGAGAAAGGCTGGAAAACATCTGAGGGGAGGAGTATAGAGAAGAGAAAGCCTAGTGACGGAAATGACCCAAAGAAAGGGAAGTGGATGAAGAGGAGAGGGAGATAACGAAGATACTGCAAAGGCAATGTATCATAGGTCTGGGGGGCTTCTTGGCTTCTAGCCTAAAGAATCTCCAGTTTCCATCACATTTGTAAATGCAATGATGATTAAATGTTTCAGAAAACTTTCAGAGATTTATTACAAAGCCAATATGAAGTTGCTGGAAATAATCCCTTTTTCCATTTAAAAAAAAATTCTGTTCAAATTTCCCTTATTCAGAAAAATCTCCCAGAATTTTACCAGATCCTGACAAGCAAAACAATACTCTGTTAAATCAGCCCCAACTCATGAGGTTTATGCGTATTAATGAGCATTTTATTGAATTGAAATCTGGATGAGGGCATATAGACTTTCACATTTCATTTTTGTAAACAATATTTGCTAAACAATCGTGCAATATAACAAAAGACATAAGTTATTTAAGGACAGTAATAAAGCAACACCTCATATTTGGAAGGCATTTTACAACATGAAATGTTTTTATACCCTTCCCCTTTAACTCTTCCAACAATCCTCCAGGTAGATATTAAACTCATCACGTGTGTGTCGCAGTTGAGGAGAATGAGGCAGCTCTGGGAGATGAAGTACTCTGAGCAAAGTCACATAAGTAGTAAGGAGAAGTGAGAGCTCAAAGTACATCCTTTAAATCCAAATTCTATACTCTCCCACCATATGTTTTAACAAAAGCACTTTCATATAGAAAATTGAATTTACTCATTAAAAGTTAACACTTGAATTTGCATAAGTCAACAACTCTCCTGAATATGAGTATGACTTCTCTTACCTACAGTCTCCTGCCAACCATGTAATGGGATGTACTTAAAGTCATAAAATTGAATTTCTTTACGATATTTTATTTTTTGTTCTTCACTGGCATTGTTTACAATGAGAATGTCTTATTAAGGTTTTGTTTCACCTGGAGGAGAGAGTTGTTGACTTATGCACATTCAAAATCACAACCTAAAATGTCAAAGACATTAAATCAACATGATACCTTTAAGGACCCAGTGTGCCTAAACTTCCTGGGTTAACATTACATTTGAAAGTGGGACTTCCTCAAATTTTCTGTATGAATGACTTATCCCACAGAACTAAAGATATTATTCTCCTTAGAGAATAATAACTTATAAATCTTTTCATAATGAAAAAAATCCAAGTTCAAATTGTTGATCTGTGAAACAATTACCCAGCACAAAATAAGAAAGAGATAGTTTTATAACATCAAGTTCTTGTTTTCCCTTTGCTTTATAACCCTAGCCAACCCATTCCTCATGTCCTTCTCATTCTTAAAACAACAACTTCCAGTATATCCTGAAGAGTAACACAAAACTTCAAGTTCTAACAGTTACTAATCCCATAAGACATACGAGAGATTCTGCTGGCTCCTTCCCTGACACCTTCTCTCCTTTCTCCTTCCTAACTGTTCCTGGTTTTATTCCAAGATCCACTTCCCCATGCAGACCACATGATGCAGGGAAGCTGAAAGCATCTCCTGCTCCAGGATAGCCTTTCATAAGTCTACAACAGTGATTCTCAAAGTGTAGCCTCTGGACCAAGCTTCAGTATCACTGGAAACTTAGACATCTAAATTCTTGGCCTCATATCAGATTTAGTGAATCAGGAACCTGGGGTGAGCCTAGTGATCCGTGTTTAAATAATCCCTCCAGGTGATTCTGTTGTATGCTAAAATTTAGGAACCGCAGACCTAAGCCAGTGATTCTCAGCCCTCGTTGCACATTAGAATCATCTGATGCCCAGGCCCCACGCCCAGAGATTCTGATTTAATGCATTTGGGGTGGAGTATTCTCAAGGGGACTTGTTAAAATGCTCCCCAGGTGATTCTAGTGTACAGTCAGGTTTGAGAAACACTGACAAAGCCAATCAAATTAATCCAGTCTGAAATACTGAATTGTAGGATCCATGAAATGAGTATCTTGGAAGACACTCACTATTATTACAGCTACTGGTGGTAGCATGAGACAAGTCAACAAGCACATGTACACCCCTGCCTAAGTATCTTGTAAGGGATGGAATGTTAGTTGTGGGCACACTGTGAGTGTCTACTCAGAGGAGAGGAGAGAGGGGAGAGGGCAGAGGGGAGAGGAAAGAGAGAAAGCTGGAGGGCCAGTCTGGGACCAGACTGTTAACAGCTTGAATGCTAACCTAAGCAATTTAGGATTTTTCTTCTAGGTCAGTGGTTCTTAAATATCTTAGCCTCATGACTTCTTAGTACTCTTAAAATTTATTAAGGACTTCTCAAGGAGCCTTTGTTTATGTGGGTTATATCTACTGATATTTACTGTATTAAAAGTAAAAGCTAAGAAACAAAAAATATTAATTAACAATAAGAAACTCATTACGTATTAACAAATAACATTTGTAATGAAAAATAACTATGTTTTGTATATAAACAACTAGTGAGAAGGGTGGCGTTCTTTTGTATTTTTATAAATCTCTTTAATGTCTGGCTTATGAAACACAGCTGGCTCTCATATCAGTTTCTGCATTCACTCTCTTGATATACATTGTTTTGGTTTGAGTATAGTATATACAAAAAAAAATCTGGCTCTATAAAGATGTGTAGGTGGAATAAAAGGGCCTCACAGATTTCTCAAAAAGGTCTCAGGGATCCCTAGGGGTTCTTGGACCACACTATGAGAACTGCTGCTTTTGGTAATGCAAAAGCCATTATAAGATTATCAGCAGATGACAGGCAGCTAATTCTGAAGTAATGTGAGGATGAACTAGATAGAAGGAGGCAGCCTGAGAATAGGACGGCAAGCAGGGAGACTATTAAAATGGTCCAGGAAGACCAAGAACACAGGGAGCCCTTCTCTAAAGAGGAGACATTGGGGATGCAGACACGTATGGATTCACATGTCAGAGTCAATGGGAGCTGGTATCCAAATGTATCCAGCCTAGGGCAGACAGCAAGCCAAGGGTGACTTCAGGTATTTCAGGTTGGAAAATCTGGGTGGACAGTGATGATACAAAGGTACAGATATAAGCACAGGAAAGACCATTTATGGTGTTAGCTGGCCAAAGATGAAAGGAATGAGCCAGAAAGAGAAAGGATGGATGTGAAGATTCCAGACCCATGGCACAGAGAGAGCCAGACAAACAGGCTCTGGGAAGCTCACTTTTTTATACTGCTGTATTCAATGCTATTTTAAAATGATAACAAGGCCGGGCGTGGTGGCTCACGCCTGTAATCCTAGCACTCTGGGAGGCTGAGGCCAGTGGATTGTTTGAGCTCGGGAGTTCGACACCAGCCTGAGCAAGAGTGAGACCCCATCTCTACTAAAAATAGAAAGAAATGATCTGGACAGCTAAAAAATATACAGAAGAAATTACCCAGGCATGGTGGTGCACACCTGTAGTCCCAGCTACTTGGGACACTGAGGCAGGAGGATCGCTTGAGCCCAGGAGTTTGAGGTTGCTGTGAGCTAGGCTGACACCATGGCACTCTAGCCAGGGCAACAGAGCGAGACTCTGTCTTAAAAAAAAAAAAAAAAAAAGATAAAATAAAATAAAATAAAATGATAACAAAATAGTGTTTGCATTAAGACAGTAAAACTAATCTCTTTAAAAATGCAAATACCCCCAAGATTTAAGGAGGGAGAAGCTCCTTAATTCACAGACCACAGTAGGACAACTGGCCTGGGAAGGTAGCATGGTGGGGGACTTTGGGTCTAATGTGGGATAAGGATAATCATGGAGGAAAAAGGGAAAATATTAATCCCTGTGGGATATATCACTACATGGATATTTCTAGTTTAAGAAGTAGCTGGATAGAAGAATAAAGTCACTGGGTAGCTGGTGGGCAAGAAGGGCTACTTAAGAGTTGAAGAGGCGCCAAAGACAATTTTCTCACTTCAAAGTATTTTCAAGGGCTCTGCTTAGTTTTAGAGATCACATGAGAGGCAGATCACTGCGTCAAAAAACAGGTTCCAAGAGAAAATGAACTCTACTCCTAACTAGCTTCTTATTACTCCTGGAAAAGTCCAGAGAGGAAGGTGGTAGGGACTTGGAGTGTGTGTATGTGTGTGTGCACGTGTGCTTACTTCAAAGCTAAGACTGAGACCTGATCTCCATGCCCCAGTAAAGATGGTAGAACAAGAGATATAGTTCCCCTTCTATATCCTAGAGGCCCAAATCCACACCCGGAGCTCTCTTTCTCCTCCTCCTCTGCCTAAGATATGGACCTGTGGGAAGTTCTCTGAATTGAGCAAAGGGTTACTTTGTGTGGTCAGCACAGACCAGAATATGCAGAGGACACATGAGTGAGCAAGAAGGATATACTAGAAATAATACAGAGCATGATTTAAGAAATTCACATGCCTGGGGGTATAGCAAACTCGTAAGTTGCTAAACATAATCACTTCTTAAATCAAGCAACTCTGATTTGAATAGATATTGGTATATAAAAACTTCATATTCTAATAAGATCTTAATAACATCTTAGTCTTAACAATGAAGTAACACGATTTCCCAGTAGATAGCACCTGGCTAAAGGCCACATCTGCTAACTCAGACTCATGCCTCCCCAGTAGTGTCATGTTCTTAAGGATTTGTGATGATGTTCCTTACTTTCCATTATTAAATGTTTTTCTAAAAAATTGTGGTGTGGCTTGGGAAAGGCAGCCTTGATCATGTTGATTCTCTCCTCTGTAGAATGGGGTCAATAATAATTAATGTCTTACTTGCCTTAAGAAAGTTGTAAGGATCAAATTATGGGAAAATACTTTGCAAACCAGAAGGTCCTACACAAATGTTAGTTACAGTAGAGCTCCAGGTTAGGTTGTACTCGTCCCTTCCAGACAGGAAGGCCAATAAGGGAACTGGCATCCATGGTAGGTTTTCTATTTGCGTGCTATCTCCCTCGAGACCACCTTAGAAGGGGGGTGGTCACATCCCATTTTACATGTAGGGCTCACTGAGATTAAGTAATTTGCCTAAGGCAAGCCACTTATAAAATGGTAAAACTAGGGTTTGAACTGGTCTGCTGTCTCAAAAAACCAGGTATTTTAATTGTGAGGTGGAAGGGGCGATGGTGGAGGTGACAGCTACATGCAGGCTGGAGCAGCCAGGCGGCTAACGTGGGCATGAGGGAAGTAGTCTGTGCCAGTGCCCGTGCCAGAAGGGTGAGGCTGAGTTTTTTTTTTTTTTTAGTCTCACTTAACATCACTAGCAGGATGAAAACTCTACTAATCACGGGTTAGAGCCACCTCTGTCTATCCCTAAGGACAGCAGAGGGCCCACATTGCTCATTTTTCCTGTGTGCTGAGGGCACCATGGGAGGACGAAGAAGAAGGTATGTACACAGGAGTTAGAGAGACCTGGGTGCAAATTGCAGCTCCATCACTCACTGCCTGAGCACCCTGGGCCAGTCCTTACTTATTCGTCTGTGACACTTTTTCATCTTGAAGCATCTTGAAGCCTCTAGAATGAATGAGATGATGCAGGTAAGCTTTAAGCAAATGCCTGTGAACACACTAGGCACTCAAGAGGGAGTTGCTTTTATGATGATCATGACAACTTGTGAACAGGCTAATGTCCCCTAGTAATTAAGTTTTTTTTTTTTTTTTTTTTTTTAAACAAATACTCTGTGGTAGACTTAAGATAACTACAAAATGTTACTACTCTTCCTTTTGAGAGGTGCAGCCTAATGACTCTTCTCTTGAATTATGGTTGGTCCTAGTGACTTCCCTGGACAGAATAATGTGGCTTATGTATTGTTCTGGGATGTCAAAGTTTACTTCATAAAAAGGTTTATAAATTTTGCCTTGGCATCATAGTGGTGAGCTGCCACGTAAGAAGTCTGACTACCTTGAGGCCACCGTGCTATGAGGAAGCCTAAACTTGCCATGTGAGAAGGCTTCAGGGAGAAAGAGATGCTTGGCCAGACCCAGCTATTGGAGTCATTCCAGCCCAGATCCCAAACAATATGCAGCAGGGACAGTAGTCTCTGCCAAACCTCGCTCCAAGTGCAAATTCATGAGCAAAATAAATAACTGTTTTTGCTTTAAGCCACAAAATTTGGAGTAGTTTTTATGTAACAATGTATAACCAGAATACTCAATCATATTTTTTTCCTAAATTAAAAATATTAGTTTACTGAGTTACATAAAATAACATTTTAAGTTTGTGTTGACTCTAGTTCTCATATCTATTTTAGATATGGCAAAACCATTTTGTTTGTGGACAATGTGCATATAGGCATAACTTAATAACTAGCTGACCGATGACATATATGAACCATTATGTGTGTATGCCAATAATTTGAGTAGTTTGGTGAGGGCCACTACTTATCTCCTAACCAGCAGGAAACTACCTACTCTGGCTATCTGCATTTCCCAGCAAGATTTGCAAACAACAAGATGCTGAGAAACAGTTGATTTCTGTAGCTATCCAGATGATGTTTGAAACCCCTTCAGCCTTCATAGTTGCTCAACTTAGGAACACAGACCTTGTCATAGCATACTTGTCTCTGAAACATAGGAAAATTTACCTGATTTCTTTATAACAACATATTATATATTAATAACCTTAAAATATGCAAACTTCGGAGCAATCAGTATAGGTAAATTCAATAAATATTTCGCTGCCTCCTAAATCTACTATGCTCTTTCCTTTCCTATTTCTCCTGCTGCAAAGCCTGCCTCCCCTTCTCTGAGGGCTCTGTGTGCATGTGTGTGTATAAAATCCTATTTATCCTTTAAATGTCTCCTCTCCCATCAAGTCAGAGTTAATCATTCCTTGATGACATTGCTTCTTCAATCTGTAAAGCCTTTTCTTTAACAAAAAAGCTTACCATTAAAAAAAAAAAAAAAAAAAAGCAACAAACCCACAGTCCCATAGAACACATGGAGAAAGAACATGAGAGAGTCCCCATAACTCTTGGCGACTTTCCACCAGGCTGAAACAGGCTGACGTGATATGTGTTTCAGGGATTAGAATTCAGCAGAAGAAATGAGTCAATTAAAACACCCAGCCAGAATGCTGTCTTTAGATAAAGTGCTTTGCACTGGGGGTACACCATAAACTGAATTACTAAATTCTAAGGGCTGACTGGTGATTTGCATCTCAATCTCTTCTTATTTTATTCATTTTATTTTCTCAGCAAAAGCTAACAAGGAGCCACTCAGTCTAGGAAAGACAGGTACTTCATTTAGCTCAGCAAGAACTAGACAATGAACTCCCAGTTTTCTAACCCAATGATTTTGATTTGACCTGGAGTGGGCAATGCCTTTTGTCCCAGGTGGGCCAATCAGAACATCAAACCCACCAACTGGTATTGTTTTTTTACATTCCTTCAGTAGCAATGCTAATCCCAAAGGATGTACAGTCACTAAATGGCAACTGGTGCTTTGTGGCAAAATCTCCAAAATGCAAGGGCAACATGCAGAAAGTTATAATTGAACACTCTTTATTTAACCACAAAACCAAGTAGTCCCATTTTCACCACTCATTATTTGAGAGCCATGCATAACATTTCAAGCCAAAGGCTGCACAGTCACTGAATGGTAGCAGGTTCTGTGATAAAATCCAGAAAAACAACCTACCACTTCCTCCCCACGAGAAACCTATAGGTTATATTCGACCACAAAACCAAGGGCAATCATGTTTTTAACACTCATTCTCAAATTAACTGCACTTAACATGTCAATTTGTAATTATTATAATGGAGTCTGTGTTACAACTGATATCCAAGGCAATAGAATGACTTAATGCTTGACACGTCACCTAGATGAAGCAGGAGAATTCACTGACCTTCCTCATTGACCCAACCCTGGTCTTCCTCCTAAAAGTGTGTAAGTTTCTGACACCCAGCAAACAATAACTTTGGTATATTTTAGGCAAAAAGATATGCAGTTTAAACTTACTTAACAGTTGGCAATAGAGGGCCTGTAAACTTCTCTTCATGGTATCATCTGGTCCTGCTTATCCTCCAGTTTATTCATGATTCTGTCTAGGAAATTGGGAGAAGAAAATTGTTACGTCTGAGGAACATAATTTAATAACCAGAAAGAACTCCACTCAACATGATCCTGGCAGTAAAACCTAAACTATCTGAACTTTTAAGAGAAAAAATCTTGGAATGGATATACGACAGTTTAATTTACAATGGTCTACATTATAAAATCACCAATTAATCAACTGGTCAAATCCTGAAACTATACACCCCAGTGAAGGAAACTCATATGGGAAGCTGGAAAGTGAGAAACAGGATTCAGAACTTTTGAGGCCTTCTCCTGAATCTCTCCTGAATCTCTAGTCTTAGAAGGAGAATTAAAAAATTTCTAATCTCATTTCTGCTAAGGTGCTCACAAACAAAACAAAAAGTAGAAAGCTTGAAATTATACTATTTTAAATAACTTTTCTATTATTTTTTAATTAGAAGGATACTTCCACTATGGAATATTTGAAAATATACAGAAAATATAGCTAAGAATAAACTAGAAAACACATATTACTGTTATTCTACCAATAAGAGGTGATTATTGCTCACATTTTGGAGTACCTCTCTAGCCTTTTGAATGTGCACTTATATTGATATGTTTCATTTTATGGACTATACATTTTAATTTTTCTCCTTGGCAGCAGAAACATCTGAGTTGTTATTATTACTTTACTAATTTATTTTAAATAATAGCATTTATTTATTAAAATAATATAATAATTTATTTATAATCATATAACAATTAATATAATCATAAATAATATAAATATATTAATTTATAATTTATTAAAATACTATAATGTGAATAATAGTATTTATTTAAATAGTATTTCTTTAAGATAAATTCCTAGAAATGGAAACAAAAGGACACAGTTTAAGGCTTATTAAATAAATACATTGCCAAATTGCTCTCCATCAATACTGTATATTAGAATAACCATTAGACTGCAAACTACCCAATGAGGGAAATTTTTAATTTCTTCTCCTCTTTGCCAAGCAAATAGGCAAAATTCTATCCCATTGATTTAATTTGAATTTTTCATGTTTATTAGTCATTTGTCTTTAAAAAAAATTTAATTCATATTCTTTAACCACTATCTACTGGCATGCCAGTTTTTCTCATGACACCCCAAGTGGAATTGCTTTATGTTAAAAAAAATTTTTATTGAGATATAATTCATATACAAAAATTCAGTCTTTCATGTGTACAATTCAGCAGTTGGTAATATATTCAAAAGTTGTCCAACCATCACTACTACCTAATTCCAGAACATGTTCACTATCAGTCACTCCCCATTTCCCCCTCCCCCTAGACCCTGGCAACCACTAATCTATTGTCTGTCTCTATGGATTTTCCTTTTCTCGACAGATTATATAAACAGAATCACACAATATGTAGTCTTTTGTGTATGGCTCTTTCACTCAGCATAATGTTTTTAAAGCTATAATCTATGTTGTATAACATGCTAGGGTTTTTATTTTTCTTGTTTTTTAAAGAGCCTCTCTCTCTCTCTCCTCCCCTCATCATGGTTAGAAAGGCCTTCCTTAGTCCAAGATTATGTAAGTACTTGCCCATATTTTCTTCTGGTATTTTTTATTTATTATGTTCTAAACATTTTTACATTCTTAGAGCTGTTTCTGGACTTAGTGTTATGTTTTTTTTTTTTTCCATTTGCTCATTCTTCCACTAGAACAATAAGTGTTTAAATCCTTGGTAGAGTTAGTCCTTTATTATTACTCTTCTCTTTAAGATTTGTCTTTTTCTTTGAACTTAATTTTTTTTCTCCCAAATTAACTATGATCATTTTATTAAATTCCAGAAAAAATATCATTAGGATTATAGTCAGAATTGTCGGCTATTTGCTTTATTTATTTGGGAGAAATGTGATCTCATCAAAATCTAAATGTGATAAAAAAATTTAAAAATCCAAATATGGTAAGGAAGAAAATAAATATTTTAAAACTTGTTGCTCTGGAAATCAGAAGAATATTTTTGAGGACCTGGAAGAGCTCTTTTTTGGGGAAGGATGTGAAATAGCTCAATGACTTTGGTTAAGCAAATTACCCGCTCCCCACCCTGTGTGATTTGTATCAGTAAGAAAGAGAAAAAGATAGCTAAATTGCTTTTCATTATACAGGAGGTTTGAGTTTCCAAAGTCTAGGGCTAGGAAAAAGGAGATAAAGGTTCTAGGAATTGGAAAGGCTGAGGAGATGATAAGAGATATTGAGAGATAGGAAAAGAAAGAGACAATTCTAAAAGATGGCAGCAGGTGGGACCTAAGATTAAAGGATAAAGTGAGGAATTCCCCACAGGGGATGCCCCATGAAGTTTAAGATGTCTAATATTTAACTTTTCATTGCTTCTTTTTTTATGCTGTTTGTATTCATATGCTACATCTGTATTCCTTCCCCTGACAATGCTTATCCACTACTAGTATTGTCAAATCTCAGTAAAATTCTGGCACCATATAGACTTGTATTGGTGGCACTTGACAGGGACAAAGAGAATACACTATGCCCCAAGCCAAGGGTGATGCAGGAAACAGGCAGAGGCAGCAGCCCCAGGAGCCATAAGCAATGGTTAGTGAGCATCTATGGAGTGTTTTGGACGTGGTAAGCAATCAATAAATGTTTCTTAAATAAACAATGAATGAATTAATGAATGATCAAGTAACAGGAAAACAGAGAAAGAGTTGTGGTTTATAATAATCCAGGGGAACATAATCCCCTCAATCATCTCTGGAAATGCTTAGGGATTTTTGCAAAAGGGATAAACTTCCCCCCATAATACATGGAATAGAGCCATTTTATTCAGCTATCAAGAAACAACTGATCCTATAAATCTGGGAGAGTTGGGATCATTTGGGTTACACAGGGATATCCCAGCTAGAAGCAACACATGGCTGACTATTCAAAATTAATCTTTATTTAGGTCTTTTTGTGGAGTTTTGTAGTGTTTTTCCTTCATGTAAGTTCTACAGTCTTGTCAAATTAATTTCTAGGAATTTTATATTTATTTTTTGTCACTGTGATAGAATTTCTGTTTCCATTATAATTTCTAATTGCCTCTATCTGAAAATGACTGAGTTTTGTATATTAATTTTGTGACCTAACTGAACTCACTTACTGTTCTAATGATGGTTTCTCAGCTGAGTCTCTTGGGTCAATTGTGCTGCTTTGGATAGATGGCAAGCCACAATTAGATTCCATCAAAAGCCTTTTTTACACCATACAGTAGAAAACATTAATCGCATCAGTTTCGTCCCTCAGGGAATTTAGGAACGTGAAGGATTACAACTAATTTCTGGGATGAAATCCTAAGAAAGTACAGAGTTTTACAGCCAAAAGGATTGAGTAAAAGAAAAATGACACACCAGGATCAAAGCCCACCCCTGCAGAATCAACCAACAGGTCCACCACAGTAGTTCCAGGCTCTAGGCCTGACTCCATATACCCAGATACCAGAGCCACCACCTGCTGACCCAGGTACCATACCAGGCTGCCTGAAGACTCCAGCAGCAAACCTACCCATGGACCATGCCAGATGGCCTCCCCAGAATCTGTGGACAGACTGACTAGTGAAGGGCTTTCCCAAACAAAGCCAGTCTGCAAAGACTGGAATAAGTCCATACTTCTCCAAATGCATAGGCATGAATGTATGGCCACAAGCATCAAAAACAATTGGAGAAACATCACACCACCAAAGGAACAAAATAAAGCAGTAGTAATCAACTTTAAAGAAATGGAGATTTATGAACTGCCTAACAAAGAATTCAAAATAATTATGTTGATATCCAATTGGTATCATTCCCAAATGTGCATTTAGGTGATGATCAGGGCGTTGCGCACCGTCTGGGGAAAGGTCACGCTTGAAGGTGCTGACTCGGGGAGGTGGGGGGTGGGGGGAGGGGATGGGTGTATACCTACATGATGAGTGCAATGTGCACTGTCTGGGGAATGGGCACGCTTGGAGCTCTGACTCGGGGGGATAGGCGGTACATGGGCAACGTATGTAACCTGAACTTTTGTACCCCCATAATAAGCTGAAATAAAAAAAAATAATTATGTTAAGGAAGCCCAGTGAACTTCAATAAAATGCAGGGAAACAATTCAATAAAATCAGGAAAACAATAAATGACCAAAATGATATTTAACAACAACCAAACAACCAAACAAAACCCAATTCTGGAGCTGAAAAATACAATGAATGAAATGAAATATGCAATAGAAAGTGTCAATAGCAGGATTGATCAAGCAGAAGAAAGAGTTTGTGAACTTGAAGTTATTTGAAAATTATAGACAGGGAGAAAAAAGGAAAAAAAAGAATGAAGACAGTTTATGAGATTTATGGAACAGCATAAAAAGAATATTTTAATTACAGGGGTTTAAGAAAGGGAAAAGAGAGACAAAAGAACAGAAAGCTTAAAGAAATAATAGGAGAAAATTTTTCATATCTGGGAAAGATATAAATATCCAGGAACAGGAAAGCCAAAGGCCTCCAATGAGATCCAATCCAAACAAGACTATACCAAAACATATTATAATGAAACTGAAAAAATTCAAAGAGAGGATCCCAAGAGCAGCAAGTAAAAAGAATAACAGAAAAGAGAGTTTCAATAAGGCTAGCAGATTTCTCAGCAGAAACCTTACAGGCTGGAAGAGAGTCAGATGATATAGTCAAAGAGGTAAAGGAAAAAAACCCTGCCAATCAAGAATACCATACTCAGCAAATCTGTCCTTTTGAAATAAAGGAGAAATAAAGACCTTCCCACACAAACAAAATCTGAGGGAGTTCATCATCACCAGAGCTGTCATATAAGAAATACTAAAGGGAGTTCTTCAAGCTTAAAGAAAAAACACTAGTAACATGAAAACATATGAAAGTATAAAACTTATTGGTAAGAGTAAACATACAGTTAAATTCAGAATACTCTAATACTGTAATGATGGTGTGTAAATTACCTATATATTCATGATAAAGGTTAAAAGTCAAAATTATTAGAAACAATAATTGCTACAATAATTTTTAAGGGACACACAATGTAAAAAATGTACATTATGACATCAAAAATACAAAATGTAGGGAAGTGGAATGAAGGTATAGAGTTCTTTTCAATCAAAGTTGTTATTAGTACTAAAAAGCCTGTTATAATATGTTTTAAGTTTCACGGTAACCACAAAACAAAAACCTATTGTAGATGCATAAAAGATAAAAAAAATTTCTCTTCATGTGTAGAGAAATACTCCCACACTTTTGGTGTTAAAAGTGTTGTGTTGAGTGGTGTGTGAGTAGTGGAAAAAATTTGTTTTTTTTTCCTTTTACAAAGTCCTTCTCTATCAATACCTTGAATGTAAATGGATTAAATTCTCAAATAAAAAGACACACAGTGTCTAAGTGGATTAAAAACCACGATCCAATTATATACTGCCTACAAGGGACTCCCTTCATCCTTCAGGACACGCATAGACTGAAAGTGAAGGGATGGAAAAAGATATTCCATGCAAATAGAAATAAAGAGAGCAGGGCTAGCTATATTTATTCCAGATAAAAAGTTTAGTCAAAAACTATAAAATGAGACAAAAAGAAAATTGAATATCCACATGCAGAAAGAATGAAATTAGACCCCTATCTCAGACTATACAGAAAAATCAAATCCAAATGGATTAAAAATTTAAATATGATACTGGAAACTGTAAAACTACTAGAAGAAAACACAGGGGGAAAGTTCCATGACTGGTCTGGGCAATGAATTTTTGGATATGACCCAAAAAGCATAGGCAACAAAAGCAAAAATAGACAAATGGTCTTACATCAAACTAACAAGCTTCTGCACAGCAAAGGAAACAACAGAGTGAAGAGAAAAATCTATAGAATGGGAGAAAGTGTTTATAAATCGTCTGATAAGAGGTTAATATCCACAATATATAAGGAACTCAAACAACCAATAGCAAGAAAACAAATAATTCAATTAAAAGATGGACAAAGGACTTGAATTGACATTTCTCAAGAGAAGACATACACATAGCCAACAGGTACTTGGAACAAAATGCTCACCATCACTAGTCATCAGGGAAATGCAAATCACAACCACAATGAGATATCACCTCACACTTGTTAGAATGGCCATCATCAAAAAAACCAAAACATAAGTGCTAGAAAAGATGTGGAGGAAAGGGAATCGTACACTGTGGTGGGAATGTAAATCAGTAAAACTACTATGAAAACAGTAGGGAGGTTCCTCAAAAAATTAAAACCAGAACCACCATATGATCCAGCAATCCCACTACTGGGCATATATCCAAAGAAAACAATCAGTATGTCAAAGAGATATCTGTTCTCTCATGTTCACTGCAGCAATATTTACAACACCAAAGATATGGAATCAACCTAAGTGTCCATCAATGACTGAATAGATAAAGAAAATGTGATATATACACACAATGGAATACTATTCAGCCATAGAAAAGAAGAAATTTCTGTCATTTATGACAATGTGGATAAACAGGTAGGATACTATGTTAAGTGAAATAAGCCAGGCACAGAAAGACATCTGATAAGAGAAAGACAAAGACTGTATAATCTCACCTATGTGTGGAATCTAAAAAAGTTGAACTCAGAACATGCATGGGCACTTTTCTAGCAAGCTAAGGAGCAGAGTGCCTGTCCCAGGAGAGCACCGTCCTGAGGGAGGAGCGGGGGCAGATCCCTGTATTCCAAGAGTCCTCCAGCCGGGCTGGGGCCAAGGCTCTCACTCAGTACACTTTGAAGGAAAAAAACAAACAAACAAACAAACAAACACCCTCAATAGAGTTCCTTTTCTCTCTTCCCCTTCATATTTTCCTCTCTGAAAATAAAAGAAAATATAGGAGGCTGTCAGATCTGAATTCCCAACAAAAGGGCAAAAAGTGCTCATCTGCTGCTAAGGAAAAGCCTACGAAAGGGAATCGGTAACGTGAATTCTGCTGGAGGGCTCAGGAGTGCCTGAGTGCTCCTCAAGAAGGGCAGCTGGGCTCTGTTTGCATTTGTTGAGGGCGGCTGTTCTGCTGTCCACAGCCACTGAAGTCAGCTGTGGGGTAAATATAGTACCAGGAGTTTGACACTTATTAGAATGACACAGACCTCCTTCTTCCGGCATTAAAGTATATTAAGACCATTTATCTCATTTGAGGAGACAGGACGGTGCTTGTGTGAGGTGAAGAATATGTATCACACTTCCCTTTTTATGGTTTTGGTGTTAAAGACAGAGTATTGAGGTCAGGGAATTAAATGATCTTGTAGAGATGCCAAATACTAAAGGAGTATGTTCTATCATTTTGACTGCACTGCTTATGAAAAAGATTATTTCTTGTCCACAGCAAACTCATTCGTTTTTCTTTTTCCTTTTCCAGTGCCTAAAAAACATCTTTAGAAATTGAATTCAAGGACCTAAAAACATGTGTATTTCCTTTGGGCAGCAGGCATTTGTCCTAAAAGATATGCTGATATTTTTACAGTGGAAAGGGAGGCAAGTCCATATGAAATAGGAAAAACTCATACCAGAATGTTTAGCATGTGGAAAGAACATTTAAACCCAAAAGGCATGCTTTGAAGAAGCAATACATTTCAGTATGAAATTATGCACAGTATCACAGTCATAAATAAATTTTAATTTTTTTGCTACTAAGTGGTATGTTGGTAAAATAAATAAATAAATTTTAATTTAAACATTTAATCCCAAACTCTTTCCCTCCCCCTTCCCCTTCTTTAGCTCTTCTCATTCCACTAAATCTACATAAAACCTTCTTTAATTCTTGAGCTAGCATGAAGACAGTTTTAATATGCGGTTCTAGTTTAATCTTTCAAAATACATCATTTACGTCAAGTGGTTCTACAAGATTGGCAGTCTGTTGAATATATGGCTGTAATAAAAATTATAATGAAATGAAAACATAGTAGGCAAGAGGGGTTTGGGCCAATATAAAACGGCCACAACCATCACAAGAAGAGTATGGAATTCAGGTCACTGTTCAGACTCAAGCAGGAAAGGTTAAGTCCCACAGTGAAGTTCATGATATTCCAAATACTTCTGATGAGTTTCATTTTTCTGCCTTGCTCCAGGGAGCATGAAAAATTTTGACCTCACCTGTGAGGTACTTAAATAGCTTTATATGATTATGTTGATAATTCTACCTTGCGTTGATAACTAGAAGGGCTAGAAGAAATATCTGGAAATACCAAGATTGGTGGTTCCCTAAATGAGTTAATGGCCAGAATCTATTTTAAAAATAGATTCCTAGGTTTTTCCCTTAGGAATTCTAATTCCTAGGTTCTGGAAGAGGGCAATTTTAAAAGGCTCCTATTATGGCCATCACGGTCAGCCAGGCTTGGAAACCAAGAAACCTAATCTACCAGTTCTTAACCCTGGCTGAACATTAGAACAACAGGAACATACCAATGCCTGTGCCATAGCCCATCCCAGATCAAAGAAGTTGGACTGCCTGAAGAAATGAGGGAAGCTTCCAAGTGATTCTACTGTACTGTTGGGTCAAGAACCAGGGATCCTTGCCCCAGCCTCAGAGAGTACTAGAACCACAGTGAGCCCGGGCCCACTTATCCTTTTTCCTGAAAGTGGCAGTTTTATGAGAGATGGAGGAAGTGGGATGATAAATGAAACCACATTTGTAAGTCTCATTCAAAACAGAACAGGAGTGAGTCAGTGTTTCTTAAATATTTGGATCCACCGCCTTTCATGCAATTCAAGTTTTAAGCACATGAGCTCTTGGTGCTCTTTCACCCAATCTCTGATTTTGATAGAGATGATCTCACTTGTCCCTGCTCCCTGCTTCATCGGGATGTCTGGAAGAACAAGGCAACAATGACTGTAAGGAAGACAGATGAGGTCCAGGGAGGTGAAGACGGTGTGGGAAGCCACACGCAGACTGAGAGCTTGGCGTGAGGCTGAAACCACCCTTATCTGCAAAGTATGGGTTTCCTGGGTGGAGTGAGTGTTCCTTTTCCTGAAGACTGCATTCACAGGGGAAACAGACAGAGGCTGCAAATTCTGAGTGGGAGCAACAGGAGAGAGACTACACTGAAGGCATCCCCTTCTCTGCCAGGGACCACAGCGAACTGCACAGACCGAAGCAGGACAAGAAGATACAGTACACACAGCAGGGAGCCAGGAGATCCATTTCTTTGAGTACCACAGCTTAACAAGCACTGTGCTAGTAGCAGAGGTTGGGGCCGAGAAAAAAAAAAAAAAAAACTACAACAAATGAGACATGTTCCCTGTCCTCAAGGATCTTGCAGTTTAGCAGGGGGAGAGAATATCTTGTCAAAAATCACTACAGCCAGCTTTGCCCCTACTAGCATTAGAAAACTTATAACAAATTAGAAAATGTTTTACCCTTCTTGAGTCTCAACATCCCTATCTGTGAAACAAGTATAATACCTGCATTGCAAGCTTGTTTTGAGAATAAAATGATATAACATATCCACGCAGTCTGGAACACAGTAGAAGTACAATAAATATGTCCTACCTCTTCAGAATAATGAAAAATGGTTTCTTCTAGAGAGTAGCAGGACAAGGCTTTTGAAGGAGGTGGAATTTGAGCAAACCTTGAAGGTTAAGAAGGATTTTGATAGGTAAACAGGGAAAATGCAAAGGCACAGAGGTAGGACGGTGACAGGAGTTTGAGAATGAGTGCAACAAACAGTAGAAGATCTAATGGCTGTTGTAAAATTCTTCATCAATGCAATTTTGGATATCATGTGACTGGCTTCTCCAGCTTCTGAAACAGAGTTGGGCCAAAGTTCGTATCTTCTAGGGGAGGGAAGGATATATTCAGGAGAGGATAAGGCTGAAATGGAGGCTGGGTCCCCAAAGGTCAATCTCCCGAGATTGATACAATTATAAATGCCTACCAACCACAAGATAGCTGGAGAGTCCCTGTCCTGGAAGCCCCAGCCAGCTTCACCTCCCAGAGTCGTCCCCATCAATGTTTACGCAGCATTACATGGCCACCACTAGGTGGTGCCAAACCCAAGTTTAAACCTGGATAGATCTGGACCCTGCAGCTGGATCCTCAGAAAGCCAGGCCAGGCATAGGTTGGCTTTCACCATTCCATTGACTTCACAATGATGTAACCACATGGTTTACACCAGTGGTTTTCAAAGTGTGGTCCTCAGTCCACAGCAGCACCCAGGAACTTCTTAGAAATAAAAATGATCAGGCTCTACTCTAGACCCCCTGCATCAGAAACTCCATGGGTGGGACCCAGCAACCTGTGCTTCAGTGAGCCCTCCAGGATAAGTGCTAAAGTTTGAGAACCCCTCCTTCACACAAGTGAATTTTTGGGCCCCATTTATTATGCTATGGCAGAGTTTTACTGTACAACTGTGACCTCGGACAAATAATTCACATCTTTAGAGGACCAATGAAAATGAAGAAAGAAGTAGCTGGAGCAGAAAGACCTATCTCCAAAGTCCCTTTCAATTGTAATAGGCTATAATTCATCAGTTCACCAGCGGGGGAAATGTTTGCAGTTCATTAGTTCAAACAAATTGGTGGTGTTGGCATTCGTGGCTCTTGTTGAGAGCATTTAGTGTGGTGTGTTCGAATTCTAATGGCTAATTTAGAAATGTTACCCATCTCCATTATTTGACTTCTTAGGCTAATAATGGTAATGTACGAGTAACCTTCATAAGAGGGGGGGATTAAAATATAGACTTTGTGGGAAAAAAAACCAATAAAATGATTGCAACGTATTTATTGTCTCTGTTGTCATTCATTATAGGCAACCAGGAAGAACTAGACTTTTCACTGAATTAAAATTCTAAATACAGGCAGCCAGAATTGATTTAAACGATTAAATCCTGGAACAACTACTTTCAAATAAACCTCTCATCTAGAGCCTAAAGACTTAACAATGACAGCCAATACTTAATGGTAAATCAAACACGTGAGCCATTTCTGCCTTGCAAATCAGCCCAAATGAGAGCTCTAAAATTCAGAAGTCTAAAAGTTGAAGAAAATTGAGCTATACCTCAAAGAAATAAGACTGGGGATGAGCCTGGAATTTAATAAACAATTAGCCGTCTGTTTTCCAGTGCTGTCCCTATGTAAGCTGTTGATACACACTGAAACTTAGATGCAGGCTTTATAAATTAACATGTAAGTTCTGCAGAAATGTGTGTCTTGACTGCTGCTGCATCCCTTGTGCTTAGAATAAGATCAGGCACACAGTAGCCCTTCAATATACTGGTTAAATAAAAGCCTGAATGATCCTACAAAATTTATGTAGGTGGTGCTGTCCAAGAGAAATTTTCTGTGATGACAGAAATGTTCTATAAATTGTATTATACTAATACAGTAGCTTCTAACTTGCAGGTGCCTACTGAGCTCTTAAAACATGGCTAGTATAATTGGGGAACTGAACTTTAAATTATAATTAAATTTAAAATAGCTACATGTGGTGAATGGCTACCATATTGGACAGCAGTTAATAAAGGCTGGAGAAAATATGTGTGTGGGGCTGGCGGGGGGTGGTAACAACAAAAGAAATTAAAAACAACAATGAGTGTGTGATGCAGAAAACTCACCCGTCATTTCTGACCCTCTGAACTGGCTCATGTTAGAGCAGATTGGGTGGGCAATGTTCTCTAGGCTCTGGATTCTTCCTGATTTCCCTTCAACCCCTTAAAGGCTGTGGCAGCAGCTGCTGAGGCAGGGAGGACTGTGCTTCAGATTCAAGGAGAGTCTGCATTCCTCTCCCGCCAGGGACAAGGTGGTGTTGAATCCATGGATGTCACAGCTGGCGGGAGAGTGACTGTAGGACAGCCAAGGAAAACAAATAGCTGCACAGCAAAAGCACTGAGGAGCTGAGGACTTCGTCTGTCTGAACTTGCTTTCTGGTTCAGGCATTCATTCATTCAATTATTTTCATTCATTCAAATATTTTCCCGTGCTAAGTGCCAGCCCTGTTTTTTTAATTTTCCTTTCTTAGGAGACACTATACCAAAGACTGACCCTTGGGATTGAGTTGGGGCTTGAGGTTCATGGGCTTATCACAAAATAGAGGAAATCCTAGGGAAAAAAGGCTGCTTTGCAAAATGAGCTGATTAAATGAGCCATTTCACCTTTACTAAAAAAAAAAAAAAAAAAAAAAAAGATGTTCCCTTTTTTCTCTACTCAAACTAGTGAAGACTGCTTATCATTGATGTGGTGTAAGGTCCAAAATGAAGGCTTAGTATTATGTACCACTATGACATCTGATAAAATCAGGAGGACATCAAATGACCTAACCTCTCACGTTCCCTCCCCACTCTGTTCCCATGGATAAAATCCCCCAGCCAAACAGTCCTCCTTATCAAAGGGACCAGGCACAGTTCCTGCTTATCCCTGCGTAGTGTTTTACAGTTCCCTGCCAGCCAGTGGAATTATTCAAACAAGCCAATCACATCCTCCTGAGGGAACCAGGGGGCATCTTATCCTCTTGATACTACCAAGTGCCTCCCACTGCCCCTGGTTGTTCATGCTGTTCCCCAGTGCTATCCCAGGTGGCCCTGCATGATGTTCAGCATCCTCCTCTCTGAGCTGTACGTGACTAATAAACTGCTGCTGACCTCATCTAGCCAGTGTTAGGCATTGTGTTTGACCACTCCACAATCCTTATAACCTGAGGGCGGGAATCCCTCCCTCACCAGTGGGGTGAACTAGATGTGATTAAAACAAGTTATACATGTTTTTATAAACTCTTCATAAATAATTCATCAGTTG
The DNA here is from genome assembly GCF_041146395.1 of Eulemur rufifrons. NCBI lineage: Eukaryota > Metazoa > Chordata > Mammalia > Primates > Lemuridae > Eulemur > Eulemur rufifrons. Next base: position 122,387,030 of record NC_090989.1, read on the forward strand.
CTGATGAGCCAAATATCATTTATCTATACTTAGGACAACTCCTACGCTTCTGAGCGTTCTCTTTTATCTTAGGGCCATGAAACCTGAAAACTACACGTCTCAGAGGCCTTGTTGTCAGGATTCCCATTAGATTCCACCAATTAAAGACACTTGGCAGGATATTTGAAAGATGACAGGGAAAGAGAAGCCACTATTCTACAGTAGCAGCTGTGGAACAGTCATAGACAAGAGATGAAAGGTCTTTCTAGAAGCTTCTAAGTGTCCACCAGAGAACCACCCATTTGAGTGATACTGGAAGGTAAGGCCTTTAGCGGCCACTTACCTATGGGTCCTTCATGTCTGAGTTTCTGAATCTGCTGCAGCCGATACCACTGCACCCTGGCTCATATCCTCTTGTCCTCACCTCTGATTTCAGCATGACTGCACAGTTCCATACTGGCTTAAACTCATGATGATGGCAGCATTCTACCTCAAGTGCAGGCTACACATTACCATTTTCTGGGGGTACCAGAGGGTATTTCCAATGTTGTGGGTGCCATGGGAATTAGCTTGGCTCACATACATGTGTGCAGCTCAGAAATACAGAGAATTAATATCCCTGGGGGCGACTCTTGGGAGCCAATAAATAAATCCTTTTACTTTCCATACTTTGGGAGGACAATTCTAGAAGGTACTTTGCTTCTCAGTAGATACTGATAGAATCAAGCCCTTACTTTCCTATTGCAACCTCTGTAACACACCCTATGTTGGCCATTCCTCTTTCCTCATTCTACCACTGATGATCCCTGGTATCACCTCCCAAATAAACTCCCTTGCCCCAGGCTCTGCTTGGGGAGGGTCCAAGCTAACACAGTAGCCCTTTATGATCTCACTCCTCCAGCTCTCCAAAGGTTGTATAAACCTTTAATTCCCTGTATTAAAATGTTTCCTATTCTTCAGACCTAGAGTGGCTTCTGTTTTCCTGATAAAACTGTGATTAATATACTGTAGTTATATGATAGTCTATATGTTACATCATTTCATTAATCTATTACTCTGTGAATGGGATATAAAGTATGTCTCCATTATTTTACTTTTGTTATCATCAGTACATTTATTTCTATGGAAGACATTACTAGTTGTTTTACCAATAGCCATTCTCTCAATTTCTCTTACTAACAAAAGCCAATTTTGGTTAACCTGACAATGTACCTGATACAACTCTTAATTTCCTAATCTCCTTTGTAGTTAAGGCAGACACAATTCTGGCTAATGAGAAATGAACAGAAGTCTACTTGGGATTCTGGGTAAGTTTTGCCTGTCCTCCTGGTCCTTTTCTCTTCCCACCTGGAACAACAGCATGTGATAAACTTGCTATCCTGAAACCACAAAAGGACAATGAGGACACAAGTCACTGAAGGAGCCCAGGATGTTGATGGCATCATAGAGCTGCCTCAGCAGCTCTAAACATTGGTCTCCTCATATCTTTTTATGTGAGAAGGAAAAATGTCTATTGTGTCAAGCTGCTTTAATAGTCTCTGACACCACTGAGCATAATCCCCTACCCAATACATTGTATATATCTTTAACTTTAGAATTATTTCCTTTGACTAGACTCCCAGAAGGAAATAGCCATGTCAAAAGAGGTATAAACATATAAAAATTTATGATACATGTTGCTAAATTACTTTCCATGAGGGATACATCAATCTACATGGCTACCATCATCATTTGAAACTGCATATTCTGGAAAGCAACAGTATATTTGTTTTTTAATTATCTTGCTAACTGGCTTCCATTTTTATTAGCAATCTAATATTCTACTGATAGGTTCCAAAGTCAGAGGCTACACAGTGATAAAAAGCTCTTTGGGATCCCTATTCAAAACATCTTGGTATTTTGCCCACTCAACAAAAGCAGCACAGGCTGGGTGTGGTGGCTCATGCCTATGATCCCTGCACTTTGAGAGGCTGAGGCAGGAGGATTGCTTGAGGCCAGGAGTTCAAGACCAGCCTCAGCAACATAGCGAGAACCTTTCTCTACAAAAAATACAAAAATTAGCTGGGTGTGGTGGCACACGCCTGTGGTCCCAGCTACTTGGAGGCTGAGGCAGGAGGACTGCTTAAGCACAGGAGTTTGAGGTTGCAGTGAGCTGTGTTGATGCCACTGTACTCTGGCTAGGGCAATTGTCTCAAAAAAAAAAAAAAAAAAAAAAAGGCAGCACATATAATGTTATCCCTACAGCGATTGCCTCCGAAGCTATCAAGACAGTCAGTGTGACCTCTTTCAAAGAGAATTCTCTCACTGCTCCAACTAGACTACAGTGGTCAGGGAAGACATAGAGATGAGCAGGTGAAAAATGAAAAGATGACAAGGAGACCAGTGTGGCCAATGGCTTACTAGGTAAAGGATCTGCTGTATCTGCAAAAGGTGGAGGGAAAGGTTGAAAACTCCCCTCATCATTCCAAATGAAAGGAGAACTGTTAGATAACAAAAGAAAAATGTGGGACGTTTTTATCTGATTGCCCCAGAGCTATTGTGCCTGCAAGAGTACCAGCATGAAAAGGAAAATTAAGGAAACAATGGTAAAATGAAGACCAAAACCAAACAGGTGAGCCCACTGTGGTCTGTCATGCACTATGTCTCTGTGTTCAAAGCTCAGCTTCAGATTATATCTGAGCTCATTTCCCCCCTTTATTGGCAACTGAACAGTAAAGATCCTTGGCTAAGTAAGTCATCAGAACACTGCTTCATACCAGAGACTCTTGGAACATCACTCATTCATTTATTTATATTAATTCACTCACTCCCTCTTTCACACTTTTCCTGCATGCCTACTACCAATAAGTGGCGCACTACACCCCCTGGACTCAAAGAGCTTACCACTGGGAGTGGTAATGACACATATAGTAAAAATGACAACACGAAGGCGTTGGTTAAGGCGTAGGTTAAGAACGACAATGGAAATAGTGTATACGGTATATGGTATTTCAAGAGTTGAAAACAGGAAGAATTTCCTCTAGATGGGATGACTGGGGGGAATCCTACAAAGAAGATGGCAGCTGAGCTGAACATCAAAGGGTGGGTAGGATGTCAAGAGGAATGAGATGAGAAAAGCAATAAATGTGATAGATGCAAAGTTAGAAGATTTTACATTTTAGCCTAGTCTTTCTTATAGACCCAGGAGATCTTATACATGTTAAATTTTGTGAGCCTCAGTTTGCTTACCTTTAAAGATGAGAAATAGTATCACCCTTCAGAGATTTCTCATTGCATGTATTAAATTAGATAGTACATGTGGAAGTATCCTATAGATTATAAAGAGGCATAATTAGGTATCTATTCTTATTATGATTATTTTTGGTATTCTTCCACGCATAGTAAATAGAATTGAAAGTTCAAATGTGGGAAGGTTCAGGGTATGATTGAACAATTTTGTTCTTCTAAGATATATGATTATATGTAATTTATATAGTAGATTGTTAAACAGTTGTCATCTATTGTCCTTTGAGATACACACACATCAAGTGTTAGTGTCCTGGGGTCAGGCACTGTATCTTACTACGTCAGTGTATATGGTAGCTATTACGCCATATCCAAATAGGTCTCTGTAATCAAAATTTTTCCATTCTTATTATTTTGGCTATGTTGTATAGGATTAAAGAAGTTACAATTTCATGAGGTTGAATTTGTAACCAGGAAGATCTAAAGCCTTTAACATAAGAAAGCTGCTTCATATGAGAAAGGAAGTTGGTCCCAATCCACGTTCTGTTTCACATACACCTAGGTAGCCTCTCTGGCCAGTAGAGATGAAAGAACTTGGAGAAAGTGAATTAGTTTCCCTGATGATTGGGAAAAAAATTATGGGATTTCACAATGGAAAACATCATGGGGCTTTTACTTCCTTTTTTGATGTTGATAAGTTTAAACATTCAGGATGTTGATTTAAAAAAATATATAGCAGAAAAGGCAACTTGTTTCATTTTGTCCAGTCTGGAATGAGTCTAGTCACTAGAGAGAGATATAATTTGAAAAATTATTAATAAATTCAGAAAAGTACCCATAGCAAAACTGACATAAACATACTCTAGGAAAGTCAGAATCTCAAGAAAGTGTCCAGTGAAATTATTTAATACTTATATTACTAATTCATGGGAAAAGAGGTAAGATTATTATTAATATATTAAGTAGAGATTGATATGATTTAAGGATTACTGTTCCTATTCCTAAGCATTTGCATTTCATTAAAGCTTATAATTAAATATTTTATAACTATGATTGATTTCAGCTAATGCCTATATTTAACCAGTTTAATAATCAACTCAATTTTATACAAAAAGCTTAACTATGTGAAAAAACATGATCATCTCCTTATTCTAGTTGATCAGTAATCCAAGAAATAGATCTGAAGGTATATGTTAAGGCTCTAACATTCATTTGGCATCATGCTGCAACTGTAGGTAAAAGCAAAGGAAATTTAACATTTATTGTGCAATGACTACCTGCCCAACAATATGTCAGATGGGACTGTTTTATTGGTGGCTTCACATCAGACTCATAAAGTAGCCATTAGTGGTCTTGTTCATTTTGGAGAACTCAAAGTTTAGGTTCATCAAGGTCATAAAGCTAGCTGGTGGCAAAGCCATGATTCCAACTCAGGACTTTGCTAAGCTCTTTGCCCTTCTATCAAATCATGCTGTTCCCCACTTCTAGATAAAAACATGCAGATTTTCCATACACATCTAATGGGTGCGGTGTGCACCGTCTGGGGGATGGACATGCTTGAAGCTCTGACTTGGGTGGGGCAAAGGCAATAGACATAACCTAAACTTATGTACCCCCATAATAAGCTGAAATTAAAAATTTTTTTTTAAATGTGCAGAATTTCTTAAAAGTTAGCTTTGAAAACCCAAACGTACCAAATGCCCACATCCTTAATAATCACACAGGCTTCTTATAAATGATTTTCATTCACTGAATTATCTCTGAAGATTTATCTCTTTTGGCCCTGTAAAAAGTGGCTAAAAATAACAAGCCCCTCTTTTTAATTGAGGGGCAAGAACAAGTGCTCAAATGCCATTTTATCTTTGATTTAAAGACAAAATTTTACCTTTTTTTTAGCCCCCCACACTGGAGACTAAATCCACACATTTCTGTTCCCTTTGTAATAAAGGAAATATTGCTTTGCAAAGCAATGCTCAAAACCTTTCTAGAGTCTTCTATACTAGTTCATGAATGTATTATGTCCTAGGCAAAGTAACATTCCAGGTACAGATTCCCAAAAAAGACTTCTCACTAGTTTTTCTACCTTTCTGCTGAAACTGACCTTTTTTTCTTAAATCTCTCTCTTGCTCTCTCACTCACTCATACATACACACCACAAATTTTCTTTTCAAGAATCCATATAGGCCTTCTTTTGCCTAACATATCAAATTTCCTCTGCATGGTCCCATCTCATCTTTTATTTTTTCCCAACACATTCCTCTTCCTCATGAAACTGCTCCCCTCACCTACTTCCCTCCATGCACACTCACACATGAGCCTGCTCGGCTCATTTTCACTTCAGATGAATCCTCTACAGGGAACGTCCTCTTTCCTTTCCTCTCTCAATTCAAACACATTTCATTCCAGACTTTCCTCCTCCAAAACCCTTTCCTGCTATAAATTCGTCCTTAGCTTACATCTCTCCACAATCACATATATTTTCTTCAGACCCAAAAACCACAGAGTTGTAGGAAGACTTAAAGGGTATTTATTTTAACTCCCACCCTGATGCAAGAGTCCTCTTGACAACACTGAAAACTGTCCAAAAAAAAGAAAAAGAAAAAAAAAAGAGGACGGGGAATTCATCATGGTAGAAAAGGGGAAAGGTTAAGTGTAGATTATTAAAAAGTGCATATGTTTTTCTTTTAATTCTCCGCCTCTCCAAACCAATTTTGATCCCCTTGGGGGGAAAAAAATCACCTTAGTTGAGAATATACAGTACAAAAGATATATAAAAATTATTTCAATACCTTGCCATGATACAAGGTAGAAAGTAAATCTATGGAGATGTTTTAAAGTCTATGGGAACTTTGTCACAGTGGGCAGTGTCACGGTGCACTGAGGGATCAATCCTACCTGTAGATATAAAAAAGAGACACTACTTCTGTGGCATTCTGCTCTCTTGATTCAATTCCCCTGTCTCCACACTCCTCTTAGTTCATTTTTCTGTCTCTTCTTCCTCATCTACCGCTTCACTGGGCATTCCTGCCTATGCTGGTCTCCACACTCTCTTCTCCCCCTAAACCTTCTCCCTAGGCAGGCAATTTCTTCAAACGCACATTTTAGTTATCTCTGCATTAGGGATGCTTCTGTGCACACTTTCCCGAGCTTCCCACTTGCCTGCTGGACAACTCCTCAGAAAAGTCCTCCTCAAACTTCCAACGCAATTTCTTCAAAATAAGACTAATAAACTAGTTTTAATACATATCTCAACCACCCCCTTGAGTTCTCTGTCTTAGTAATGGACTTATTCTCTCAATAACCCAAGGTGAAACATACCCTCGACATCTTATCAGGTAACAAACCTCAATGTACCTTTCCTTTGCTATTGTACTGGCTTCCTGACTCTTCCTCCCATGTCCAAGCACTGGTTCTTCCATCTGTTCGAGCTTGTGCAGCTTTGACCATGGGGCACGCATGGATCTCAGCAAACAGCCCGCTGGAAAGAGCAAGAAGCAGGGGCAGTGGGATGGGGTGGGGCCAGGAAACCAACCTGATTGTAAAGACTGGTCTTGAGAGGCGGGGCCACTCTGGCACGTCAGCACCAGAGACATAGTCAAGCAGTCTGGGCACATTAGTAATCAGGTTCTACATAACACAGTGGCAGCATCATGCTTTCACCCCATCAGTTTATTCACAGCAGGCTCCCCCCACAGCCAGCAGTGGGCAGCTGTATTAGCCTCTCAATGGTTACCTGCCTACTATCTTAGTTTCTACAAATCCAATTGATCCCTACACTACTGCACTTCAAATTCTTCAGTGGCTTCCAACCAGACAATGACAAAGCATGAATGTTGACCGGCTAAAAGCAGGAAGTTGGGAAGAAACTTTAATAGCCAGTGCTCAATTAATAGGAGAAAATTTTCTTTCCCTGGACCACAAACTGGCAGAGTTCCAGATAGAGGTGACATCGTTCACCTAGGTCTCACAGTAAAGATGACATTAAGCAGAGCTGCAGCTCATCCTTGCTGTCATGTAGCATGAGTGAGGAAGACACTTGTGCGATTGTCATCTACTGCCATTTTGTGGCTGTCTGTTACCAGAGCATAAATCAGCCTATCCTGACAGATGCAATAGTAACTTTCATAAACATCTCTCAAAACTTCGAAAGAGAAGAGGTCTATTTCATACTAACATAGGTGAAAGTTTGCATACTAAGCAAGATAGTGAATAGTGGGAGAGAAAATATTGGTGAATTTAGGCTGGGCGCGGTGGCTCACGCCTGTAATCCTAGCACTCTGGGAGGCCAAGGCGGGTGGATCGCTCAAGGTCAGGAGTTCGAGACCAGCCTGAGCAAGAGCGAGACCCTGTCTCTACCAAAAATAGAAAGAAATTATATGGACAACTAAAAATATATATATATATATAGAAAAATTAGCCGGGCATGATGGCGCATGCCTGTAGTCCCAGCTACTCTGGAGGCTGAGGCAGGAGGATCGCTTGAGCCCAGGAGTTTGAGGTTGCTGTGAGCTAGGCTGACGCCACGGCACTCACTCTAGCCTGGGCAACAAAGTGAGACTCTGTCTCAAAAAAAAAAAAAAAAAAAAAACATTGGTGAATTTAAAACCTAGTTATTAAGGCTCTGGAGGGAACTAAATTGGTTCATTAAAATTGATACTCCTTCTCTGATTTTGGGCCCCCACAAATTTTTCTTAAAAGAACCACAAGGGTTCTTTCAAAAATATATTGTCACTTTCTCCAATTAATTATTAATAAAAAATGACTTAATGTTTTTGATTGTTAAGAATAAAAATGAACCTGAGTAGCACTTTAGAGACTTTTTTCTTTGCAAAGAACTACTGTTTAATTGAAATACCAGCTCCTTCAACTCTGACCAAATCATAACATATCTGGCACTGATGGTCACAGAACGTATGCAACTGTTAGTTTAGATCCTCATATAGACTTGACTGCCTCTAACACACAGCACAAACCAATGGTCCTCTTTGTTCGCAAGAACAAGAAAGCTGATGCACACTACAGTCTCTGAGTACTTCAAGCAGCTAGCACAGCACCCAGCAGAGAGCATGTGACCAATAAATGTTAAGTCTCTTCTTGTGCCAGCCCCCACTCTGCTTCTTTACTGAAGAAATACAGCTGGTCAGACTTACTGTCATTTTAAGGTTTAAAAAAAGAGATGGAAAGTGATTTCTCCACAGCTCTACTTTTAGAGAAGCTCAGTTTTCTAGATCAGGGTGAGCCAGTGTCCCTTACAGAACTGGTTCCACTGTCTTAGGGTTTAATGACAGAAAAAGGAGGCTACTGACTTAGCAGGAAAAGAAGATAGTAACTTCCAATAGAGATTAATTTAATTAGCTCCTCCTTCCCCCCATTTCTGGGGATCTGGCAATATTCAGAGAAGTTAAACAAACGAAATTTCTCATTCTTCTACCCTTGAGATACCTCTTGAATAAAAACATCGTCATTTTCTTGGTAGGAAAATAATATCTTTCATGGTCTAAGTATCACTTCTTGCCCTGATATAAATAAAATCAGGGTTGACATAATAAAAGTCCTAAAGGTCTTCACCTGGACATTAGCCCTTTGGCCCAGATGCTTTAACAAATCCCTGTTACCACAGGTCACTCAACATATTTGCAAAAATTGTGATCCTTAAGACTAGAGAAAAAATAATTTCCTTTTCATGTGATATAAAGTTAAGATTTCTGTTGCCACGGAGATGAGATATTTTTTCTTGCAGTGCCGGCCTTTTCCTGGCAGATGAAGTCAGTACTATAATCAATAAGCAATATTTCATTTTCCACATTCCTCTTGGGGTACAGGATTCCAAGCAAAAGCATACAGAATCATATTTGATGAGCCCAAAATGTCCATGGATAAAATTTTCCCCTGTGAAATACTTGCATACCCAATAAAAATGCCAATCTATGCCTTTACCATGCTTTGCTGAAGGATATACAAGCCCAGAACTCACATGCATTTAAAACAATCATTGGCTCCTATCAATTCCTTGTCAATATGTCTCTCTACTTCTTTTGGTCGCCTCTAATAAGTCCTTCATATGCCTAAGTGGCTTCTTAATCAAGAACCAACTTGAGTTAAGAATTCCTTAGATCTTGAATTTTGGAATACAGTGAAGGGGCATAAATGAATTTCTTTAGAACACTGTGTGTCTAATTATCAAGTAAACTTCTGTTACTAGACATCTTGGTGACAATTTATTCCATTATCATTTAAGCTAAAATCTCTCTGGCTTTTTTTTAAAATCATTTGGTCATCGTGAAGCCCTAGAATTCTCTCTTCCTCCCCACAGAGGAAGAGCTTGGCAGACAGGAAAAATTGTTCAAAACTCTTCCCAATATAACAGATGAATAGATGATACCCTCCCTCTCTTACTTCCCATGGGTATATACTGAATAGTCAGCATTCACTCCCTGTAGAACTTCACTTTAAAAATATGATGACTCAAGCAGGGTCTACATTTATATGTGTTTACCCTTAACAGGTGTAAAGGTCATCTCCTTCCAAAAAAAAAAAAAAACCAAAGCAAATAGAATACAATAGGAATAGATGAATATGTGCCTAATCACTAGATCAGTCAAATTGGATGCACCTTGGTGACATCACAGGTAGATTATCCTAGGACTAGGACTGCACATGCAGGTATGCGTAGCAAGGGGAAAGGGAACAAAGGCAGAGTCAGTACTATGTGTTTATCAAACTTGTTTCTTGTTCTTCAGGTCACAGAGCTAAACTACATTTCCAAAGCTCCCATGTAGTTAGGTGGGGTCATGTGACTGCATTCTAGTCAATGGCCTGGATGCAGACCCACCTGTCCCTATCCTGCATGGTCCTCTACTATCTTTCTCACTTCCCTATCAGGTAGGTGCAGCGAACCCAGCGGAGCAATGACAGATGGCAGTCCTACATTATAGATGAACTCTGGATTCCTAAATGTCTATATGGAACAGGACCTCTCTCCAGCTCATCCCTTGTCAACCAGCCTTGGGCCAGGATGTGAACCACAATTTTTTATGTCGAACTACTGAGATTTTGGCTCTTTGTTAAAGCAACAAGCATTACCCACGTTGACTAAAATAGGAAGCTAAGTGGATCCTGAAATATTGTTCCTTCTGTGAGCTCAGTGTACCTTAAGAAGTCAAACAGTGCCCTGAACTAATCCTAAATAATTCATACTGAGATTTTAAAGGAACTCTTGGTAGATGGACAGTGTTTATTGACCTTCTGGACTCAAGGAAGCAATATTATTAATTAGTACAAAATCAGAATGGTGGCCAGAAACATAAATAACAATTCTCCCCATGTGCTTCCCAAAACACTCCATTTCTGTGGAAAAAAGGAATAAGATAGGATCTAACATACTGCCTCTAAAAGCTGGAACTCCAAATGTCATTTCAGGGTGGGGTGGGTGAGGACAAGGGAAGGAGAAAGGACCATCTATAGCAACCAATCTCTTTCAAATTATTCACTCATCATTTATAGGAGATAATCCTACTACAGCACCACTTTTCATTTTGCAAATGTGTAGTATGCAGACCTGCCTGGCTCGATGAGAAAGGTTTCCAAGAAAATTAAATGTCAGGGCTGCTTGGCTTATTGGTTTTGTTCTCTATAAATTCCCTTTTTAATTCAGCTTTGAATAATAACATTCCTCAGTGTCAAATGTGACAAATTAGCTTCAATCTTAATGGGGTGTGAGAATCAAGAAAGGGGGCGAGGACTAGCTGTGGTTTTCATCTTAGCAGGGCAGAAATGAAGAATTAAGTCTAAAAGACAGCCTTTAATGGCTCTGGGGAAAAGTAGCATGTGAGGTATCAGATTTTTTTTTTTTAAAGCCTATTGATTATTTGTTCCTGGCTATTTCCTTTTCCAGCAACTGGTGCTCTCATATATGTAAAGCCTAAGGTAAGCAAGAAGGACACTCCCCTGAAAGGGAATAGGAACTGGTTAGCCACATTGTCCTGTTGGGCCACAGTCAAGACCCCTCCTATGTTACCAGCCCCAGAATTTCTGTAGCCTACCTCTTAGCCCTGCAGGAGCTCCATGTCATACCATTCTGCCCTATTAACCTCCTGCCTATGGCTTCTAAATGCTGAAGTTGCTAGTGGTGGGGTGATGGTGAAGTTTAGGTATAGAAGCAATATTTAGTCGAAAATGATTTTAATCTTTTAAAAATCCCTCTCTCCAGCGTATATATATTAAAATATAAAAAAGAGAATAATCCTTACGCATACATGAATCATCCTATGCTAGGCTCTCAGAGATAAAACTTTAGCCTATGTTATCTTCCTATGCAGGGCACACATAAGCATGTGGACACAAAGTTCTTTCCCAGTAGAATAAAAGAATGTTTTAACTGTGAAGGGCTTAAAATAAAATATAGTGCAATTCCTTCATGTTACAGTGTGAGAAGACACGCTTGGAAAGGTTAAGTGACTTGCACAAGGTCTGGTTCTCTGACGTGACTGACTGATTTGATATGACAGCGTACACACATACACATACATATTCACACATGTATGGGGAGGGAGAGGAGAAATGATAAATGCTAATTTGCATGCTAAACCCTCAGATGTCTGGAAGCAATATAATGATATTTAAAATACCATATCCTCAAAGCATACATCATCCAGCAAAATTATTCTTAAAGACTTGAAGCCTAGGATTAGAAAAGCTTTTGCCAAGGTTTTATGAAAAGGAAATTTGGATTGGGAAGACTTATTTCCTTACATGCTCTTTCCAGGGATCACTGCACACATCACCGAAGGACACATTGCCCAGAGATTTGTCACAATATGCTCTTAGACTGACATTTCTGTTTCTGCTTATAAATAAAATGGGTCTTGATTCCTAAGCCTTTTCAGGATATTAAAAATTGACCCCAGCACAGTGGCTGATGCTGCACCTTTTAAAATCAGTTTACATTATGTAGTCTTGTAGGGGGCACAGTTCAGAGCTAGGACAGTAAGGAATAAATTATAAGCTATGTGTGTAGTAGGAACAGAACAGTAATACCAGTTCAGATGGTTTTGGGGAAGTTAACCTACCCGTTCCTCCAACACCTTGAAAGTAAGATTCAAAAATGTGCCACGAATGGATCATAAACAGTGATGAATACCGTGAAGTCACAATTAACAGTCCCTAATGAAGTGAACAGTGTTGGTTCTAGAGAAAACAATACAAAAATAAAACAAAACATAGGTTATTTCCCTTGATCATTCAGCATGGAAGGATGTGAACTCTGTTCTACAGACTTCGTCCTCTGACTGATAAGAAATGCAAGGTCCTCAATTTACTGGCCAAAGTCAAGGCACCTGTTCATTATTAGGGGAAAGTTTTCCAATAGCTGGAGAAACCAGTGAGCTCCTGCTGATTTTCTGCTCCCTGCTCTATGGCCAAGGCCGGTAGGATATTTGGCTCTGTGAACCTGAAGATGAACACACACACAGGCAGAACGTCAAGGAAGAACTTTTTACCAACTCTCCCTTCAGCCTGCTCCACTGTGGATTCAGGCGGCCACAGAAAGTTGGGATTAGGCTACTACACAGGTAAAATAGTGCCTGCACACGGAGCAGGTGAAGGCTGCATGGCACTGCATGTGAAATGTTTAAACAGGAGCACCTTTGGAGATAGGCAGAAGAGGTGGTAGGGTGAGGGGCAGAGAGAAATGTAATCTTTAAATCAAAAGCACCCATTATGTCCATTCAATGGGGAAACAACTGTTTCTAACTTGGACCCCCATCAGGAAGTTACTTTTCTCACCAAAAGTAGCTTAAAACATTTCTTCCTATTTAGTCAACTGTCAGGGCAGTCATTGCATTAAAAGAGGGTGCAGATTAGAGAAATATAGACAGAGCCAGAGCAACAAAGCCAAGCCACGCCTGATTTAAGTAGTAGAGTAAGTAACTATGATCCCAGAAAATTTGTGGCAGGAAGCAAACTTCCTTACGAATGCATTAAGGAAGACCATATTTTAAAAGCCTTTTGATGGGGGGTGTGGTATAAACTAGAATAAATTCCACAAAGAAAGACCTTATTGTTTACCATCAGTGGATCAAGAATATCATGGAAAAGGACAAGTAGAAAAATCAGTGTTCCACTAAAGATCCTTTTACAAATTAGCTACATACATTTATGGTTTGGTTAACTTATTATAGAATATATGTAGAGGGTTTGTGAAGTTAACCCACAGTACACACAACTAAATACAATTTTCTTAAAATTGTGCTGAATGTCACCTACAACCTGACTTTCCTTTTGAGCTCTAATCTGCCGCTAGAGAGAAAATGTCACACAATTTACACTCTTAACCAATCTCTATTTAACTGACTTACTGAATTAACCAGTACTCCCCATTCCTTCTCTACGTTTCCTGATTCCCTGGTACACTGGGAACTCACAGGTGACAGGTTTCTCTCTAGGCTGTCTCTACATTGTCTGCTTTCAAGAGTCAGTTTTGTCTCCAAGTCTATTTATGTCCATTTTATTTATTTTAATTATGTAATATAATTGAATATACTGCAAAATGAGAAAAAATGACTAAAGAGAGAGAGAGTTCTCTATAAGACAACTAACTTGAATGCTTTGAATAGACTTAATTAAGGCAAGTTTCCTCTAACAATATTTTCAATCAGGTGTCAAGGCAACTATAAAAAATTATTTTAATTGTAGAAATCTAAGATTCTGCACTCAAATTTCTTTGCAAGTATCCAAAAGAGTTCTTGACTTAGTAAAGAAAATACAACTAGAAATTGTAGATGAGTAGATGATACATTAGAGGGATGATTTATGCACAAAATAAGAAGCAAAACTCTAATTAGAAGACTAAATATGCAAAGAAAAGGTCTTGGCCCTGCATTGAAAGATTGCTAATGTACATTTATAATAAATTACAATAAAATGTTTAAGAGATATATATATATATACACTTAAGTTATTTATGATTCTGTTTTAATCACTTAAAAAAATTGGTTCTAATCACATCTGATGTAATTGCTTTTACTGTAAGTATCTAATCCAGCTTTAAACTTAGTCCAGCAATGTAAGTGGTCCCATTAGAAAATATTCAGACTCCTTGATAGCCTCCCTTCTTCCTAAAATGGCACCCCAGTCCTCACAATATCTGGTGGGGAGTGAGGAATATCAGGCCTTGTGCCAGTCCTTTTGTATGTACCAACTGGCACCCACTGGTCTGCAATAATGCCCTTTGTTCCCCTGTCACCCTCTGGGCTCTGGTGGTACAGTACCAGGCTGGCCCTTTCTTTTACTTCCAGCAATGCTCCCAAGTAGGTCTGGCCACCTCCCCTTTGCTGGCTCTGCTTTCCCTCCTCTGTGGCTGCTGCAGACCCTGAAGTCGCCGAAACACCCTTCAGCCCCGGGCCCACTGGTCCACCCCAACATCTCTTATGCTGCTGCTGCTCGCCTCAGCTGTCCTGCATTATGGTGACTGAGCCGCTCCAGCCGGGCTTGAAGGGCCTCTGCACAGTGCTCCTGCCCACTCCCAGTCCCCATGAGAGTGCAGGGCCGAGTCCTGTGCTAGGGTGCTCCCTGAATTCCTCAGTCTCCCAACACCAAAGCTCACAGAGAACTCAGGAAGTGGCCCCTGTGCCCACTTCTGTCTTTTGCCCTCCTCTCATTCTCCTTCCTCCTCATCTTCAGCCTGGCCAGGACTTTCTTTCATTTTTCTTACATCATATCATCATTTTTCCTGACTCCAGTCTTATCCATGCTATAGGAGAACCCTGTGAGACAGGCCCTGCCGGCTTGTCTTCTCTATGCCAAAGGAGAAGATAATATGGGAATTTAACAGGCCTTTTCACTCCTCAATGCCACTGTCTCGCCAGTGTCCTACACTGGAACAGTGAGTCCACTGTGCCTTGGGGATCATTCTCTTAGGAATAAGACTTTAAGAGAAGGGGGGAGATGTATTGATTTAATATCCATGAAAACATACATTTATTTATTTTCATATCTATTCACTTACCATTTCAGAGTGAGGGTTCAAGCATTTCCAACTATGTTTTGAACATCCCTGATCTGAAAATCTGAAGTCCAAAATGCTCCAAAATCTAAAACTTTTTGATAATACTCCAAGGAAACACTCATTGGAGCATTTGGATTTCAGATTAAGAATGCTCAACTGGTTATGTATATGCAAATATTCCAAGATGTGAAAAAAATCCAGAATCTGAAACACTTCTTGTCCCAAGCATTTCAGATATGAGATAATCAACCTGTAATACTTTTCTTTATTTTTATTTTTTCAGCTCATTGTGGGAGTACAAAAGTTCAGATTATATATATTGCCCATGCCTCCCCATCCCCCTGAGTCTGAGCTTCAAGTGTGTCCATTCCCTAGACAGTGCACATTGCACTCATCACGTAGGTGTGCACCCATCCCCTCCCCCCACCCCATTCCCCCCTAGTCAGAACTTCAAGCATGTCCTTTCCCCAGGCAGTGCGCATCGCACTCATCAAGTAGGTATACACCCATCCCTTCCACCCAGCCCCCACCTCTGTCCGATACCCAATTGGTGTTATTCCCAAATGTGCACTTAGGGAAACCAGTTTGCTGGTGAGTACATGTGGTGCTTATTTTTCCATTCTTGGGATACTTCACTTAATAGAATGGGTTCCAACTCTCTCCAGGAGAACCAAAGAGATGCCATATCACCATTATTTCTAATAGCTGAGTAATATTCCATGGTATACACATACCACATTTTGCTAATCCATTCATGAATTGATGGGCATTTGGGTTGTTTCCACATCTTTGTGATTGTGAATTGTGCTGCTATAAACATTCTGGTGCATCAACCTCTAATACTTTTATTATTATAAAGTCTCCTCTACCTCTAGATAAAGATTAAAATCTGCTACTATTATATATAGATGTCTAGACTGGACAGTACAGTGAAGATACTGGTGCCAGAAAGGACAAAACTAAGTTATGTGCACCTTTGGCAGAAATATCATCTTGTCAACACATATTTTGGTGTGGGTGCTATTATTAATTTTATCCAAGTGGTATTAATATTATTACACAAGAGGTATCTTCCTTTTACTTCAGAAAGCTTTATTGGAAGGACAGGTGGATTCCATCACGCCTCTAGCTGGGCCCTATCTTCTGGGACAAGGGAAAAATGAGGTTTGCTGGCTGGAGCAGTTTCTCCTGCACGTAATAGGCAAATAAAAACATCAGGCAATGTTTAAGGCTATACGACTATTAAAACAAAAGGAAAATGCCTTATCATGAGCCTTCAAACCAACAGACATAAAAACTTCAACATGACAACAGTATACTACTACCTAATGACCATGGGATTCCCAGGATTCCCT
This sequence comes from Eulemur rufifrons, assembly GCF_041146395.1. NCBI lineage: Eukaryota > Metazoa > Chordata > Mammalia > Primates > Lemuridae > Eulemur > Eulemur rufifrons. The sequence continues at coordinate 122,403,593 of NC_090989.1, forward strand.
TCTCATGTTTTGCTAATGCTTAGATGTGCCCAGTGATAAATCCACACTGGAAACTCAGACTGTTCTCTCCAAAGGGTGATCCTCAGCAGGTCTTTTAAAAAAGAGCCTACTCACATTTAAACTCAGAGAGGCTTTCTGGGGAGAAATTTAACCAATGCATTTTCCTAGATAAAAGGAAAATTTCATTTTTAATATTCTACTTAGGACTATCAGTCCTAAAGGGAAAAGTTAACCTTCCCTGACTTCAATGCAGTTTGGTTAATCGATCTACTACTGGGAAGAAAGAACTTTGCTTCCATTAAAATTAGAATGAGAAGCCAGCATGTAGAAATGATCAGATTCTGACACATTTGACAGATAATGGTACCTTGGTGGTAGATCAAGCCAGGTGGGGTTGCCCAGACAGGCTGAGATTTTACAAGGTGAACTATTGGATAGGAGACATTTGGAGTTTCATGGCAAAGGCTATTGCCTACGGCTCATTGTAGCTTAAAATATCTGTGACTAACTGTTCTGGGCAAAGAGATCTTTCTGAATATTTAGATCATTTCAATATCAACCATCTTCAAATTTTCAGGGCCTAAAGCATAAAAGCTGAAGTTTAATTTTTGATCACTGTCAAGCTACTTGATAACAGAATTTCCCTAGACTGGACTCAGAATTACTTTACATTGGCTAGCTGGATAATCTCGATTCCAGTTACTAAAGCCCAAGATTAGTATGGTGGTACTAACCCTTCATTCAATTGCAATTTGTGTTTCCATATTTAATCTGCTGAAATCTTAATTTTCATGGAGCATAATCACTTTTTTTTCTCTCCTTGACAATCCCTATATGTTCCATTTAAAAGTGCTTGAAACTGTTTCTTTGCAATAGAGTCTCCTTATAAGAGGGCAATCTCTGTCTGGGTCTGGGCTATGGGAAGGTAAACTTTAGTGATGAAGAAGTGACCCTAAATATTTGGTGTGATTTAAAAACTATGCAGATTTTGTCTTCAAAAGGCATAGAACTAAGGAAGGAATAGGTCAACTAGAGAGAAATTAAATACACACTTATACACATACACACACTTTCCTAATATGGAAAAGAAATTCAGGGCGGCCACAGGAATAATGTAGCCCCCGAGTTATTGCTGGGGGAGGGTTCTCTCTTTTCTTATGATGAAGACAAAGGAATCTGGAGTGATGGGACATAGGAAGGCCACTCAGCCTCTTCTTCTCTGGGACAGGGCCGTCGATCACAGATGAGCCCCTTTGTACCCTTACTGACACTGGCACCGTCAACTTCTTAGCGTCCTGTGTCAATAAATGGACTAAATTAAAATAAATTTCAAGCATACAATTGATCTAATATAGATTATCTTTATCTGGAGATAATTGAGAAAAAGTCACTAATTCTCCCAATTAAGTATAACTCAAGTGCTTGTTGGAGTGAGGTTGTTTGGACAAAACTGCCCAATAGCACCAAATACTATCCTTTATTTCACACAAGATGTTCATAGCATGATCATAATGAAAATTATTTTAAAAAATATATTTCAGGGCTTCATTTTATTTCCCTTATTACAACCAGATGGTACCTACTGTGTCCTTACTAATTCTACCAGATCCTCATTTGTTAATGAGTTGCTCATGTGATTCAATCAGTTTTCTAACATCATTTCCAATAACTTCATGAATATTAGTCTTATAAACAGTAAGAGTTTAATAATTTCTAGGATGAGAAGCAGGAAAACGTAATTTTTAAGAGAGGACTCTGGAGCCAGATTGCGCAGGGTCCAGTCTGGGTTCTGCCATTCATAAGCTACACGCCCTCGGCAAAATTACTTAACTCTCTGTGAGTCAGTGTCCTCATCTGGAATATGGGAAAATGGGAAAATGGAGGCAATAGTACCTCACCCGGTTGCTGTGAGGGTTAAATGCAAAAGACTTAAAGTAGCGTCTGGCACACAGTAAACACTATGTAGGGGTTGACTATTATTATCATCAAAATCTATAGAGAATCTTTAGCAGTAAGATTCTACGTATATATAAATCATGAGAACTTTTCACATCAAAAGTGGTAAATGAGACACTAGAGTAGATAAAAGAGGAAACATGGTTTTCTAATAGGAAATTGTGAGACTCTGGCCATTGGCATTTCTTTAAAGTATTCTCTAAATGCTGAATCCTCATAAAGAGGATAATTGCTGATTTATGCTTGGCTTACTCAAGAGTTAGGTTTTTTTCAAAGAAAAGTATAACTGAATGAAGTCCCTTCAGAACTGTAACAGAATGGACATCTATTTAACCAAATTTTATGTTATTTTTCTTGATGCCCCTATGCAGTGCTTCTCAAATCTTTTCACAGAAGAAACTCTAATAAAAGATGAGAGTGAAGTAATATGTATTACCCCACCTCCACCCTAATCCTACATGCTAGAGTCTTGAGGTAGAGTGGAAAGTGGCCTCTCTACACAGAAAATTTTGAATGATGTGTTATATAAAGTGTGTTTCCAAAAATTGAATACATTTTAAATATTTTTATAATTAAAATTTTGGTACCACATTTTACCAGTTTTGGTTTAACCATGCTTTACATTATCTGTGATCTTTCATCTTTCCACCCACACCTTAGTTAATTGAGAGTTGGGAGATCCTAGAGTTTATATTATAGCAGAGTTTTGAGTAGGCAGCATCCTAGAAAGTTTCCATTTTTTTTTTTTAACTGAGCAGAACTGGAATGGTGGTCTAAAACATTTTGGGGGGCCTCAACTGTCTTTTTCTTTTTTATATACCATGGACCTGTGTATGCATATGTGGACAGCGGAAGTATTAGTTTTTCCATAGCAGTCATATAAACTGAGCTAAAAATGCTTAGCTTGGAATTCTTAAAAAAAAAAATCTGCCAGGAAGCACACATTACTATTCTTTACAACCAGATGGAAAACAACATTAACTCATCTCTTACCACGAGATTTTAAGAAAAATGCTATTTTAATAAAAATGAGAATGCTGTGTACAAAAGTTAGTCCTCTCTCCTTATCTCTCTACTGTTAACATCAGAGCAGTATTGAAATAATGAATGCATTGTTAATGAACCCAAGAAAATAAAAATGTTAGTATCTGATCCTGCCCTTGTTTCCAGTACATCTGCGCTGAGATGGTCTGTTGTTATTCAACCAGCTAATCACCATCTTTTGTTCGCATCACTGTGTTTTTACTCATCGGGGCTAATCTACCCAGCCATCTGGTATTTGATAGATAATTGCTTTTTCCAAGTCCCAAGAGCCTGAAAAGCATTTCGGGGGAAACTGAACTAGATACATTCTTCCCAGGTAAAGCAACAAGTGGAGCCAAGGTGGAGAGAAGTTTACAGCAATAATTTTCAACTGCAGCACAGATTTTGTCCTAGGTTATAACGAACTCGGAGTTTATATGGAAAATGATAGTTCTGATAGTACTCCTTAGTATGACTTAGTCTATAATCTGCTTCCACTTTCCTTGGCAGCCTCATCTCCTACCAGTCCAACTGAGTCAGCATCTCCAGGGATGAGGCTCAGAAATCTATATGGTTCACAGGCTCTCTTTAGGTAGGTGACCATAGTGCACAGTCCAGACACTGGAGATAAAATAATGAACACCACACAGTTGCTTTCCTGTATAGGTAATACTTTAAGGTTTTGTTTGTATAATTATTTTTCTGAGTACAAAAGAAATACATGATTACCACACAAAGATATGAAAATACAAAAAGTCCAAAGATGAGGCAGAACCACATCAATCAATAACCACAGTTAATATTGCATATTGCTATGGTTTGAATGTGTCCCCCAAAGTTCATGTGTTGGAAACTAAATCCCAGTGCAATTGTGTTGAAAGATGGGAGCTTAAAAGGTGATTAGGTCATGAGGGCACAGATGAGTTAATGCCTTTATTAGGAGAGTGGGTCCCTGAATAAAGGATGAGTTTGGTCCCCTTCCCTCCCTCTCTTGCTCCCTTGACTTTTGCCATGGGATGATGCAGCAAGAAGACCCTCACCAGATACAGGCCCTCAACTTTGGACTTCCCAGCCTCCTAAACTGTAAGAAATAAATTTTTCTTTACTTTTACAGCAACACAAAATAGACTAAGACATACCTGCAAATATTTCATTTTCCAAAAAGTGAGATATGTATAAAACAGTCTATAGTCTCCTTTTTTCCCCCACTTGTCATGAGAAATTTTTAATGGGACATTGTCTTTCTATTGATTTGTAAACTATCTTACAGCTAAATGATTTTAAAATGTTCCTCTCAGTCACCGTGAATCATGCAATGTGCAGTGCATCTAGGACTGCCCACGCCTAATCTCCCTTTGGTATTTAGTCTCTAGGAGGATCTCAAGGGCTGCCTTTTGGGCTCCAAAGGAACAAAGAAGCCTTGCCAAAGCCCCCCTTTCTCTATGAAAGAGTACTATGAAGATTGTCCTCGATCCATTCCTTCTAGCCACTCTGCTCTGTTGCTCTTTTGACCTTTTCCAGAGTGATATGGAAATATGTTAATGTAAATAGAGATGTTTCTTTATAAGCCTGCAGTCTTCCCAGGTGTTCAATAAGAATCAAGGGGAGTTTCATATAATTTATTTTTAATAAATACTTTATATCCCTTGTGTCAATGGCAGTAGTGTTTTTACACTTTGCTATTGTATGTGCATAGCTGTGTAAAAAATCTTTCCCCACCAGATAATGTGCACTCTCCATCTACGTGGCTATGTACTTTTTTCAGTATGGTACCTTGGCTGGATATACTTATGCTCTCCCATGTGGACTTTAACTTATAAATAGTACTAAAGATGTTATTTTCGGCAAAAATGATACCTGTATTGTGAACACTTAAAGGTCACAAAGAAGTGACTCCCATTATCTCATTCAAGGCTCACAAGATCCCCTAATACAGCCAGGGTTGTCACACCTAACCGCAAGACCTTGCCACATTCAGCAATGCCAAGCACAGTGGCTGGTACACAGGACTAATGAACAGCTGAACAGTAACAGGTTAAGTGTCTTGAGCATGTCATGTGGCTAGTAAGTTGGCAGTAAGAATGCTCCCAAACCCAGGACTCTCACTACAAATTTAGTGTTCCTTCTACTGTATCACACTGCTTCCTGCTGGCCACTCAAGCTCTAATACAAAGCTTTTCATGATTCCCACCAATCACAGGCTACTGTGTGTTCCTCTGTCCAGCTCAATGACTCCCCATTCATTCAAGGTGTCAGGCTCAGGAGACAGGCGGGACAAAGAGTACACTAAAGCATTAGTGTGTGTTCCATTACCCAAAGAACTAGCTTTAGAGGTGTGTACTCGGTCAAGCCAGGGAGAAATCCTGGCTTCATCACCTTGCTATGACTTGACACTTGCTCTTGTCTGCCGAGATTATTAAAAATTATTCTTGGTACATGGCAGAAAAAGACACTAAATATAGTCCATGCAAAGGCAGGTATAAACTAATCTGACTTAAGAGACCAACTCTATTGCTAAGAAAGGGAAAAGAGTATTACAAAGAGATAATCAAACTGTACATCTCTAATTGGAAGTTGTAAGATAAAACCTAGGTATGGGTAGCTGGAAATATGTAAGATCCTAGCTTGGAATAGTGAGAAAACTGAAAATCAGAAACCTGAGACTGAGACATGTAGCTGTCAAGAGAACAAATCCCTGGTGTGGAATAAACTGGGGCCTTTCCCAGTGGCCTAAGCTGTGGAACACCTGGTGGCCAGTGCTGATTTTGATGCAGAAGGAGGAGAAAGATGAGAGTAGAATTAGCAAAATTCTCTGAAGACTCACCGATGTAGTCTACTGAGCATCAACCCTCTCACCCTTCAATGAGGCACAGGGCTGAAATATGCTCCCTCTCTCCACAGCCACCAAGGGTTCAGCTATAGCTCATTTAATCTGATTTTCTGGTGCAGAAAGTTTGGAAGATGAGAGGCAGTGTAAGCCTCTGAATGACTATCTCCAGGGCAGAGACCCAGTGGCCTGGCTAGGGCAAACAGGAGCATCTCTTCTTCCCCTGTCCCTCCACTGTCAACCATGACAGCCATTACCACTTGCAATTCTCTGCTCTCCTCATCCCACCCTCCAGCTCCTAGGGTGCATGAGGAATATTTGGACAGTGTACCCAGCAACAGTATAAGTTGGGTTGGTAAACACCATGCCATCCCAGGAGAACATGTGGATCTCTCTTGGCTATTGCCTTCCACATTGTCCTGCCTCTTCCCCACTGGATGGAGAAGATAATGGCCACTTTATATATCAATTTACTCTAGGAGGTTGGGGAGGGGGAAGGAAAGCAAGGCAAGAAGCCAGCAGTCCATCTGGGGGAGAGGAAGGGTTCCCTGACCATCCTCTGTCTTCTGAATCTTTCTTTCCTTCATGAATATTTATGTCTGGCTCTTTCCTGTGGCACTCTCTAGGGGATGGCAGCTGAAAGGCTCAAGACTGTCACAGGTAAAAGCAAGGGAGAACTCACAGACGTGTGATTAGAAAGGAAGCAACAACATTAGACCCAGGTTCCTTGGATGCAGACCTCCTACTAAAATCTATATGGAATGGCAGAAAACCCCAGCCCTAGATGTTATTATCATGTCCATGTTACCTTTTGGAAACCATATTCCCAGCAAACTGTTTCATATGCTGCCAGAAATAAACAGACAGAATGCAGCTGGGAGCTCTGAGCTATGCTACTCTGAAAAATCATTTAACTGCATACAAATGATAGCCATTATACAACTGGGATCCCCTAGGGAAATAATTTCTATTCCCAGCTCCGTTTATAACCTGATGAGTCAGTTGAGGTCAGCTGGTTGGAGCAGTGTGCTAATGAAGCCAAGGGCCCAGAAAAGATGTTCTGGCAGACCTGGAGATTTTGCAGAGTAAAGCCCTGCCTTCCCCAGACCACATCCTGTAATCTTAAGGGTGTGTCTTGCAAATATGTGCTGGACATAAGGGAGCTGAACAGAGAGCACTGATGGCTCTGGAAGTCAGAACCCATTACTGGAGAAACAATTCAGAGGTAAAACTTGACTGGACATTCCCCTGCCTTTGACCTGACCCCAACTTTAGGAATCAGTATCACTGTTACGACTGTGTAGTGAGATAATTTTTCATCTTGGTTTGCTCACACAGGCCAAGTGGTATCATGTTCTCTTCTCAGTCTCAAACAATTCTTCTTCTCTGTTTGGTTTGGTTTATAATCTGCAGTAATTTAAAACAAAATAATAAATCAAGTGAATAACTACATTTATTCTGAGTCAATAAGGTCCTAAGTGAGGACCTATGGAATAAACACATGAGTTTTAATGCATGAGCTTTGCAACAGTAGAGATCTCCTTTCATCCTAGGTTCACAGCTTTGTATTAACAGGAGGATACCAAGAATTAAGAGATCCACCTTCTGTGTATTTGGAAAAAATGCCGAGGATCCAATGCTCCCCAATTACAGCCATTTAGTATAGTCTTACTAAAGTACCAGTCAGTTTAGAATTCACCAAAGTCTCTAATCAGTTTCCTTCATTTCCTGTATGTCTAGCAGGTACAAAAACTGCCAACCTGAGTGCTTCCAGCCTCACGGCCACCACCCCCAGCTTCACTCTAGGTTTCAAGTGTACCTGTTTGACCTAACATTTTGTTATGCTGATTTGGAAACTGGATTCACCCCCCCCCAAAAAAACCCCAAAGTAACAGCAACCCCTGAAGGCACCCAGCAGGCTACAGGTTTTGGGGAGTGTCCTTTGGTTGGGAGTTGGCAGAGAGACAGAAACATAAACTTGGTGGAGCTTCTGCATGTGTTGGATATTGTGAATATCAGAGATGGCAAGATAAGATTTTAACAATTTTTGTTATAGGTAACAAAAAACCCCAAAAAACACCCTCCCTCCCATTTTAAGCATTTTCTTCATGGAGTGAGTAAAGATGACAGTTGCTTTTAGTCATATTTTTCTGCCAGACAGCTGTTTCTTTGAAGAAATCACTGCATAGAATCAGGACTAAATGGGACTCTGGTTATATTAAGATTTCACATTTTTATTTTTATCTAATATAATAGCTAACATTTATTGAGCACTTACCATGTCATGTATTTATTCAATGACAATTAACTGAGCACCTACTATGTTCTAGGTACTATTCCAGGCATTGGGGATAAAACAGAACAGGACATGAAAGGTCCCTGTCTCATGAAGCTTATTTTCTAAAGAGAGATAATGGACAAATAAACAAGAGGCATAAAGACTCGCGGGGTGGCTCCTTTAGACTGAGTCATGAAAGAATGCCTCTTGGCGAACGTTAAGCTGAGATCTGATGCTGTGAAGAGGCCAGCCACATGAAGATCAGTGGACAAGCATTCCAGGAAGCAGAGACAGCATGCACACAAGTGCCAATGCAGATACTTGAAGTGTTAAAACAGAAGAAGGTCGGTGTAGTTGAATCAAAAGGGCAAGACTGGTACAAAATGATGTCCAAGGTGGAGGTGGGGACCAGAGCATGCGGGACTATGGAGGCTTGGGTGAGAAGCTTGGATTTTGTTCAATATGCCAATTGAGAAGTCTCTGGAGGGTTTTAAGCAAGGAAGTGATATGAAAATTTATTTGTAAACAGTCTTATTGGCTATTGTGTAGAAAATTGCTTTTGGAGGTGGGTAAAAGCAGGAGGGCCAGTTATGAGACCATTGCAGGAGCTTAAGTGACAGTGTAACATGAATGTCAGACACACGCTTTGCATCAAATCCTCAAACAGTCCCTCAAAGAGGTACAGGAAATTGCACAAGGACAAGGACTTGGCATATGGACAGTGCGGGGCTGACCCAGATACATAAGAAGTGGGGCGGGATGGCTGGGTTGAGTAACTTGCAAAGAGTAGGCACACAGGTCCTCAAAGCCAGAGTTTGTTTTTTTTTTTTTTTTTCCAAAATATTAATTAGGGGAGTACAAGTGTTCTTGTACAATGCTTAAGTCAGGGCTTTTGGTGTGCCCATCACCAGAACAGTGTTCACTGTACCCAAGAGGTAAGTTTTTATCCCACACCGACCCTCCCCACTTCTTGGTTTCTCACGTCCTTCATATTGTTTTGTACCCGTGTGCACCCACCTATTAGCTCCCACTTATTGGTGAGAACATACGGTCTTTGGTTTTCCATTCCTGAGATACTTAGGATAATGGTCTCTAGTTCACTCCACGTTGTTGCAAATGACATTATTTCATTCCTTTTTATGTCAAAGCCAACAGAGGTTTGAAGGCACAGCCAGGTCAGCAGACAGTAAGGCATGGTCAACTGATTAGATCTACCCTAGGAGAAGCTCTATCAGTTTTTCTGTAAATGGAAAGATTTTGAGGCTGGCCATCCAAGGTAACCAGTCTGGCTATGCCCTATTTTAAGAAACCTGGCCCCAAGGTCCAGGGCTAAAATATTTTTAACCTAAGCCTGGAGGAGCAGCATCCAATCTCTTGGGAATGAATCCCAGGGCTCGGTGACGTCTAGGAACCCAGTATGGAAATTACGCTTTGTCTGGCTCCTGATGGCAGAACAAAGAGCATCATTTAGACCCAAGGCTAACTCCTCAGGTGTAGCTACGGTCTGAGAACTGGAACACAAACACATTCTCAGTGTCACTCTTAGACCTACTGACTAAGGAAACAGTTGTTAGTTCCTCACGTGATTCCGCTGATGGTGTCAGTCCCTCTTCTCCCACCAGTGCTGCTTTCTGGAAGGAGCTTCTCTTTCACCACGGAGGGCTGAGAATCCCTGACCCCAGCCAACACACACCATGGGTTAGTTCCCTGGCCATCAGACTTTGATTGAAGCTGAGTGATACACCTGAGGTGCAGTGGCCCTAAAGGAAGCCCACCGAACCTGGAGGATGCCTTCCCTCTGCCTCAGAATGGCCAGAGAGCAGCCAGTCCCTTCATAAGCACACTGCAGTCCTCGACAAAGAAGGCAGCTGTGGACCAGGCATGTTCTGTTTGATGCCTGCCTCTCCCATGCTTCTCAACATTCTTACTTGCAGTGACGTCAGGAGGGAAGCCATTATATTCTGTCCGTGTTTTTGTTGGATCCTCTTAAATTAAACAGAAAAAACAGAGAACTCACATGGAAAAAGTTAAAAAAAAAAAAAAAAGTAAAAATGGGAGCAGAATGAAAGGGTATAGCGTGTGCAGGGTAACAGTTAAAGGAAAGAGGAACCTAGAGCTACACTCCCTGGGTTTGAATCCCACCTCTGCCACTAGCAGCTGTGTGACCTTGGGTAAGTCACTAAACTGTGACTCAGCTCCCTCATCTGCAAAATGGGGATAACAACAATACCCGCTCATGGGGTTGTGGGAATTACATAAGTTAACAAGAACATGTGGAACAGCGCCTGGCCCAGAGCTAGAGCTACATAAGAGTTACCATCGTTGCCATCATCACTGTGGGCTTCTTAAATCTGAACATAAATTTCTAATTCTGCTCTTGGAAAGAATTATCCCAGAAAGATGCCAGGTAAGATACAGAAGCCCTCCAAAATCAAGTAGTTGAAGGGATGGATCCCCTGGATCAGATGGAGGAAAATAAATTAACCACTGAAAGCATGGATAAAGGCAGCCAAACAGAATGGAGAGAAAGGCACAGGTGTATAAATGTTTTAAAATACCTAAATTCCAGGGAAATGGGCTGTGAGGATTTACCTAATTAGCAAAACTAGAATAAAAACTAGTTTACATGTGGGAAACCATAAAATATGTCATAGTGATGAGTTCCTACTCACTGTCAACTGGTATCACAAGTGATGTGCAGAGCTCCTGGCACACCTCATTTAAATAGGGGGAAATGAGAGGAAAATCTATCAGAAACAGTGGGTGTCAGGAGTGAAGATCTGGGGAGACAATCAATGCGATGTTCTCCCTTTTTATATGGCAAGTCTGCATTTGTGCTGTCCTTTTCTGGGTGATTCATCACAGGCACCAACAGATATAGCATGACGATAACACTTTCCCTCTATGGGAAAGGCTGGTGGAGTTTTTACAGCCTGGTAAACATATCTATGGGCTGAGCTGTTACTCTGCTGCGTTAGCCAACTTTTCACAAGCCTTGATTAGCAGCTGGTTGACATGAGCCAGCTATGGGAAAGGTCAACAGACAGTAACCAGGATACCAGCCTTGTAACAGCTTTTCTCACGATTGCCTATTTACTGAATTAATTCTCTTCCCCGCCATCCCCCCCCACCCCATCCTTAAGACACTTCATTCTCTAAGTCCTGCTGGCAGAAGGTCGGTGCTCTCTTATATTTCCTTCCACTGCACACACTTGGGCTCAGGAAGGGGACTGCTTGCCAAAGCATAACAATGCTTCGCCACACGTAGCAGAATTATGGGCAGTTTCTCTCCCTTTGACTTGAACATTTTTCAATTTTCTATAAAAAAATGTCACTTCTGTGATGTTAAAAAAGAACTAAAAGATTTGCTTCCTTAGATCAATCTACTTCACATCTAACCAATTTCCAAGATACATGAGGTACAACAGAAACAAATATGAAGGGCAGAACTCACCTGCTTTTCTGTGCTTGTTTTTGTCTGCATCTATAAAAAGGAGTTGTCAGGACTCACGGGATTGTTAAGAGGCTTAAAGGAGATAACCCATTTGTCCAGTACCTGGCATATGGCACATAGGCTTTGCTCCAAAAAGATCGGTTAATCTGTGCAGTCTAAAGAGACTAAATACTCCAAGGCCCATATTGCAATCTCCAGTGCTGGCACCAACCAGCTTTCCAACAGAGTCGTACTTGACTAATCATTATCCAGAACAAAGGCGGACTCATTTGCCTGGCTCACACACACCTAGAGAGTGCTATATTCAGCGGGATACCTGTGAATGCTCATTCTAATTGAAGGCTTGGATCATCAGCATTAGTGACTGTTATACTGAATACTTACTATATTCATTAATGCAGGAAAGAGTTTCTCTAAAGTAGTTCTGTCTCAGGCACCAACCAACAGAATTTATCATCCTGAACTTTTTCTTAAAAGTACTTTTATTGAGAATGCCATTCCTTGGCCAGGCACGGTGGCTCATGCCTGTGGTCCTGGCACTCTGGGAGGCTGAGGCGGGTGGATCACTCAAGGTCAGGAGTTCAAGACCAGCCTGAGCAAGAGCGAGACCCCATCTCTACTAAAAATAGTAAGAAATTATATGGCCAACTAAAAATCTATATAGAAAAAGTTAGCCAGGCATAGTGGCGCACGCCTGTAGTCCCAGCTACTCAGGAGGCTGAGGCAGTAGGATCGCTTAAGCCCAGGAGTCTGAGGTTGCTGTGAACTAGGCTGACACCATGGCACTCACTCTAGCCCGGGCAACAAAGCGAGACTCTGTCTCAAAAAAAAAAAAAAAAAGAAAGAAAAGAAAAGAAAAGAAGAAAGAGAATGCCATTCCTTGCATGGCTCAAGCAAACCTCAAGCAGAGGTTTATAGTCACATGTCTGAAAATGGGTCCAATTTTCTCTAAGGGAGAAAAGTGTGTCAAGGTGAGTGAGAACTTAAAACTTGAGCCAGAGTTTACTTTGCACAAAATTATAAGAGCCAAGTATAATTCTGTTGTAGTCACTACTGGCTAGTAAAAACAAAACAAAAACAAAAAAACAGAAAGAAATATATACAATAAAGGTGGCTTGTCTCTGGTTATTTATATTCAACAACTCTTCCAAATATTGTTACGATTTGCATAGCAATTTTGTCCTGACCAAGAAATTTCCCTTCAATCAAACTTTTAAAAAATAGAAGTAGACAGAAAAGCTCAGTTCTATTCTTAAGACAGACACCTATAGATATCTGTAGATATCTTAAATACTTGACAGGAGAGATGAGAAAAAGGTAAGACTCCTTTGCTGTTAGCAACTTCTTTGGAAAAGTGGAGTTTAAAAAGGTAGCAAAGAAATGAACAACTCCAATATGCAGCAGACATTACCAATATAATGTATCTAGAACCTGAACATGCAGGTACTGAGTAATATTAAGGATGAATGATACCCATTTAGCCAGAATGTTCTAGCTAGAACATGATCTGGGAGATTATTTTGCAGTAACAAACAGCCTCAAATCTTACTACTTTCACATGACATAGATTTATTTCTTGCTCATGCTCCACATTCAATGTCAGTTAGCTGGGGGCTTTGCTCATCATGGCCACTCAAAGGGCCCCAGATAGATTAAGGCTTGACATTGCTTCCATAGTCATAGTGGCAGAGAAAGAAGGGGAAAACAGTGACTCACACACATGCTCTTAAAAGCTTCCACCCAGAAGTGACAAATGTCCACATTTCATTGGCCGGAGTGAACTGGCCATACCTACCTGCAAAGGGGGTAAGGCAGTACGATTCTACTACATGTCTAAAAGGTACAGAGCTGGACATTTCTGGTGAGCATCATTAAGTGCTGTCACAAATGATAATGTTATCAGTCACAAAAAACAATGGTGATACAGCACCTCTTGTATTAACCTGGATAGAACTGGAGCCCATTCTACTAAGTGAAGTATCACAAGAATGGAAAAACCACCACCACATGCACTCACCATCAAATTGGTTTTAACTGATCAATATTTAAGTGCACATATAGTAATAATATTCATCAGGTGTCAGACAGGTGGGGGGGAGGAGGGGATGCGTATAGACACACCTAATGGGTGTGGTGTGCACCGTCTGGGGGATGGACATGCTTGAAGCTCTGACTCGGGTGGGGCAAAGGCAATATATGTAACCTAAACATTTGTACCCCCATAACATGCTGAAATTTTTAAAAAAGAAACAAATGACTTTAGAAGAACTCTGCAAATTCTTTCACATTCGTTAGCTCCTTTCTACTCCACCATTCCAGTTCCAGTTCATTCAGCATTCCCATTTACAAATGAAATAACCAAGGCTCACAGAGATTAAGTGACTTGCTTTAATCATATAAATAGTAAACAGTTTTTGGAATTCCATACTTTAATTGTTTAGTTAAAAGGCTACTGAGGTACAAATCTTTGCACCCATAATTTGAAGTACATTCCAACTTGTTATTTGTACTATTCATTAAACACATTTTCCGACATTACTTATCTCTTCATATGTATGCACTCTAACTCAGTTCTGTGCTTTCTGAAGACATATTGTCAAATAGTTCTCTGTGTTCTCCACAGCATCTCAGCCAGTGCAGGGTCATAAAAGGCAAACTGTTTGTAAATGTGTCTTGACTAACTTGTACGACACCTAAAGAATCACTATTTTCTGAACTTAGGCTGTGCTTTAAGCACCTGAGGAGAAAGAGGTCAACTAGAAAAGTCTGCTACTTTACTGTTAGGGAGAACTTAGGGCTGCTCCACTTGGAGATGTCCTCTAGATGCCGCCTGCCTTTACAGGTACAAGGTTTTAAGATACCTGTGCAGAGTGACTTTATAGTCATGTGCTTCCCTTTTTCATCACATCACATCATGCCACACACTTCTGACGACGCATCATTCTTACATTATACAACTGGTGCAGATTTGTAGATGTCCATTTGCCTTTGACACCAAAAGTTCCTCTCTGTGAATTCACTAAAAGTCATTTTGCCATCCTAAAGTCATTTCCAGAGATTTCCAAAAGCAGAAATCTTTCTGAAAACATTAGAATGAATTCAGTGCTCCTGAACAGGGGAAGACTGGAAGGCTCAAAAGCCAAGTGCTTGATTAACACAGTCTGAATAAAAAGGAGAGGTGATAATGGGGAAAGCAGTTCCCTAATAGTTTGTGTAATATGTCTCAATCTAACCACAGACTAGACTTGCCTGGGGAATGTTACTTAACTTGCTCACTTTCCTCATTATAGAAGTGGGATAATAATGGTACTTATTTCACAAGGTTGTTGTGAGGATTAAATGACGATGCATAAAAACACTTAGAAACTGCCTAATACATGGGAAGTACTCATTAAATGTTATAGTTATTATTTTCTTTTGAATTTTGCCAAATGCTTCCACTTGAGTCAGCTGAGCTCAGATATTAACATATAATGAAATTTTAGGACTGGAAGGGACTCTGGAAGCTGCTTGCTCCAGAGCAATTCGAGGCATTTGCCTGGGATCACACAATGTATGATGGAGCCAAGATGGAATCTGGGTCTCCTGATTGCCAGCCTCGCGTAATTTCATGTCTAGTAGGAATATCTTGTTTGGAATGGGGTTTGACATAGTATCTACTTGATTTCACATAAATCAAGGTTGATTTTCTTTGGTTAGTGTTCATTGCTTCTGAAAATCCATCGATTTAAGCACACAGAACACAACCAACCCCCATCACTATTAAGTTTTGGCCTGAGTACAAAAGGAAACAAGCCCAAATATTGAATCAAAGCTCTTTGCAGCCTAGAGGTAGGACTCCAGTCTGAAATTAGTTCTATTTTGCTCACCAGCTTAATGATATTGTCAGTTGTTTTTTAATTAAGTCACCCTTAACTGCTACACTGAATGAATTTTAAGAGCTATCGGAAATGCTTGCTGTGTTCCAATGTACTTTAAAGTGAAAAAATTTGAATTGGTTCTCTTTTAAAAGGCTTAGATAAGGGCATTTTGGAAAACAGCATAAAAGTGTTTTTCCAGGTAGTAAGGGTTTGGAAATTCCAGCATGCGTGCATGCTCTCCAGCCTCTGGGAGTTATATTCATGACCCCCTAACCCAAGGGAGATATGAAGGGATCATGTGACAAAAACATTACCCAGATATATAGTGGCAATTTCTAAAACAACTATATAGATTTCCTGGCCAGTGGCTCATGCCTCTAATCCTAGCAATTTGGAAGGCTGAGGTGGGAGGGATCACTGGAGGCCAGGAGTTCGAAAGCAGCCTGGGCAACACAGAAAATCCCTGTCTCCACAAAAAATAAAGCAATTAGCCACGCATGGTGGTGCATGCCTGTAGTCCCAGGTACTCTTGAGGCTGAGGTAGGAGGATCCCTTGAACCCAGGAGTTCGAGGTTGCAGTGAGCTATGATCATACCACTGCACTCCAGCCTGGGTGACAGAGTGAGACCCTGTCTCTTAATAAAAAAAAAAAAATGGATTTCTTCTTTATATTCTTTCTTTGCAAAATCACATCACTATTCAATGGAGAGCAGGTATGCCACCCTAGCTTCTCTTCTGCCCTTATGAATGTTCACCTGAGATACCTCTTCACCAAAATAGATAAAGTGAACTGGAGTCAGCGTGTTACCATTACATGGGCAAACAAAAAAGATATTGCCCCTTTCTGGGGAGGAATGCCTGGTTGAAACTGTAATGTGAATTCCCAGCAGACCAATTGTTTACACAAGAATATGCTATTGCTGTTTCTTAGCAACCACTGCCGTTCTTCAAAGGCATTGTGGATGAAGAGCCAAGTATCTTCTTCTGGCCCTTGTATCTAAAGTGTGACTTGAGATTCTGATTAAAATGAATTTCCTACCTGGCATTTTAAAAGCACCCAACAGACAAAGCTTGCCCATGGAGTTAAATGAGATGCTGTTTCGGTCAATAGAAGTCTCAAACAATCAAATAAACACTTCACCACTCTATTTGTAAAGGGCAACTGTAGATGCATACAATAGCATCTGGTCTACTCTGGTTGGCATCAACCATGACATTCAACTCTCCGTTCTCTTACCTAGCCCCCTTTTCTACTCTGCAAAGAGACAACTGATGTGTGAGGCACCCGGGATATAGAGAGGCTGTAAAATGTTTAAACAAATAAATATCTACTCAAAGTGACAAGATACCACAAATTTAATGACAAGCTGCAATTAAAAATATTTAGGAACTCTACACAATTGCTCTATTGCAATTCAAATATAAACACAAAGTCTGTCACTCAAATACCTCATTAAATTAGGTCATAAACTATAAACCTGGTTTGTTATGATAGCCCTTTTGTTACTGTTATTTTTAGGGTTAAAATCCTGAGTTTAATGCCAATGATTTCCCCCTCCAAGTTTCTACTAAACTCTTCTTACTGTTCAGAGGCAGTCTTGGAATGTAAGTGATAAAATGACCCTACAAAGAAAATTTATACTTTATAGCAAAGTGGATTGTCATTTGATTTCCATCTGGTTTTCCCACTGAGGATCTCCGGAGTGGACTTTGGAAAGTTTTCTCAGTAATCTAGTTCAGGTTTAATATTGCTCATTTGTTCCTGCATTTGTTAGTTTGTCCATTCATTCGACATGTATTCCTTGAGCAGCTTGGTGCCATGAACTGGGTTAGGGGCTAGGGATGCAACAAAACAAACATGTTCTCCACCCTCAGGCTTACAGTCCCAAAAGGGCAACAGAAAATTAGCAGCCAAATACGATGCACCATGTCAAGTGCTGATGACAGGGGAGGATCAACGCTAAAGGAGCACCCAGGAAGGTCCCCTTACCCACACCCAGAGATGGTTCAAGGAAAGGCTTCCTGGAAGAAATGGTAATGAAATAGAAGAGGTGAAGGAGAAGAAAAGGATTCTGGGAAGAAGGGGTAGAGTACATAGGCCAGGAAAAGAAAGTGCACAGCAAGTGGAAGAAATGGAGAAAGACTCACTTCTGATACAGCTGGGTTGGGATAATGAGGTCAGAGCAGGTAAGCTGGGGCCAGATCATGAAAGCTTGTGTAAGCCAAGTGAAGCTGCTTGACTTTATCCTGAAAGTATAAGAGAGGTATTACAGGGTTTTGGAGAGGAAGGTGGGAGGGAGTGTCCTTGGACTGTGGCCTGGTCCGCCTGCCATTTTGTACATGCTGGAGTGACGTTCACTATGCCATCAAACCTCCTCTCCTCATAGCTCATACCACTGTGACTCCACTCCACTTTAGAAACTGTTCTAATACCACTGTGACTCCACTCTACTTTAGAAACTGTTCTAGACATTTTACAACCACCGAATAGCTCTTTTTTTGGTATAAAACATCACTTGTAAAATAAAAGAGCTAAGCTACCCATCATGTTCTTGATCTAGAAGGGACTTTAAAGATCACACACTCCTAACTATTCTCACTATTCAGGTAGATAAACAGAGGTTATAAAAGGTGAACTGGGATTTTATGAATACGACCCCAAAAGCACAGGAAATAAAAGCAAAAATAAACAAGTAGAACTACATCAAACTAAAAGGCTTTGGCACAGCAAAGGAAACAATCAACAAATGGAAAGACAACCTACAGAATGGGAGAAAATATGTGTAAACCATATATCTGATATGAGAGTAATATCTAAATGTATAAGGAATTCATACAACTCAATCACAAAAAAATTAACCTGATTTAAAAAACGGGCAAAGGACCTGAGTAGATATTTTTCCAAAGAAGATATATGAATGGCTAACATGTATGTGAAAGGGTGCTCAACATTACTAATCATCATGAAAATGCATATCAAAACCACAATAATAACCCCTCACATCTGTTAGGATGGCTATTACCAAAAAGTCAAAAGATAGAGAGAGATGGTGAGGGTGTGGAGAAAAGGGAACCCCTGTACATTGTTGGTGGGAACGTAAATTGGTATAGCCATTATGGAAAAGAATATGGAGATTTCCCAAAAAACTAAAAATAGAACTACCATATAATCCAGCAGTCCCATTTCTCAATATATATCCAAAGGAACTGGAATCAGTATGTCAAAGAGATACCTGCACTCCCATATTCATCGCAGCATTTTTCACAACAGCCAAGATATGGAAACAAGCTAAGTGTCCATCAGTGGACGAATGGATAAATATGTGGTACATATACACAATGAAATATTATTCAGCCTTTAAAAAGAAGGAAACCCTGGGTAGGAGCAGTGGCTCAAGCCTGTAGTCCTAGCACTTTGGGAGGACAAGGTGGGAGGATCACTGGAGGCCAGGAGTTGGAGGCTGCAGTGAGCTATGATGATGCACTCTAGCCTGGGCAACAGAGACAGACCTTGTCTCAAATAATAATAATAATAATAATAATAATAAAGGGAGGAAAATCCTGCCATTGGCAGCAGCATAGATGAACCTGGAGAATGTAGGTAAAGTGAAATAAGCCAGACACAGAAAAACATACTATACAGTTCTCACGTGTGGAGTCTAAAGAAGATGAACTCATAGAAACAGAGTAGAATGGTGGTTGCCAAGGTCTGGGGTTGAGTAAAATAGGGAGGTAGATTTAGGGCAAAGGATACAATCTTTCACTGATAAGTTGAATAAGTTCTGGAGATCAAATGTACAGCATGGTAACAACAGTTAATATTAATAATAATGTAGTGTATACTTGAAATTTGCTAAAAGATCCTAAGTATTCTTACCACACATGCAAAAATGGTAAGTATATGAGGTGATGCAATGTTAATTAGCTTGATCTGGTAATCACTTCACAAGGTATCTGAATACCAAAACATCACATTGTACACTTTAAACATACACCATTTTTGTCAATTATAGCTCAATAAAGCTGGAGGTGAGGGGGAAAAAAGGCGAGCTGTTTTATCCGAAGGCCTGTGAGGTGCTGAAATGTTGAGCAAGGCCTAAAACCTGAGCTCCTCTTGGTCACTTCTGCATTGCAGCAATATCAGAAGTGAAGTCTAATTTGACTGATTTAGATGTTTTCTTCTCTTATTATAGAATCTGGGTTAATTTTTTTAACCTTACCAGTATATATGAAAGCTGAAAAGCCCTCTTGAATTATTTCCATTAAGAACACAATTTTAAGAAATATTATAAAGCCCTGTTAATAATATGGATTTATATTGTGAACACATAGAAGACCTTTCTTGGACTTTTTCCAGTGTTAGCATCATCTAATCATCTAATCAAAAGCATAATGATAAGATACAAGCAGTATCTTCATGGAAGATAATTTTTTGTAAAAAAAAAAAAAAAAAAAAAAAAAAAGAATGCCCCGAGAAACAAAAGGAAGGGCACTACCACCACCACCACAAAACCAGACTTTCTGGCTTCTAAGTTATCCTGTGCATTTCTCAACTGCCAAGAAAAACAGGTATTGTACAGACTTTAATTGTTGCCTTTAAAGATTCCCTGAAAACCAACAGTCACAAATTTTTCAGGTAATGTACATCCCACCAGCACAATTTAATAGTGCTGGGATGTTGAGCTTCATAAGCTGGGAAAATATTTGGCTAGAAATTCAGACAGGCCACATAACGGCTCTTCTAAACTTAAAAGATTTTGAATCTTTTTAAAGTGAGGGAAACACAGGCAAATGCTAGATCCAATTTTTATTTTCTTTTCTTGACTGTTTTAGGCCAATTTAAAAAATTTTTTTAAGATCCTATTTTTATCTGTAGTGGCATAATATGAACTGTGCCCCATACCCTTCCAAGACACAGTACTTGAGGACATTATTCTACAGTTTACTCTACGAGCATGATTGAGAAAATGGTGCCCTGTTTGCTTAAAAGCCACGTAAGAAGGAGCCTAACTCTGACTTTCAAAGTAAGGCATGATTATTTGAGAAATCTTTTAAAAAACAAAAACTCCCAAACCTGTATGCGCTAGATATTTACTGCAGATATTTCAATAATGTCCCAGTTTTCTCATTTTCTGTTCATTTGTTAACATATTTTAAGAGATTATATTTTCTAAGAATTACACTTAGAACCAAGGAGATTACAAAAATGTAGATTTTTTTCTTCGTAGTGTTTATATAATAACTGGGGCAACATACATATCTGAAAGAGCATAATTACTAGTTAAGATATAAGTAAGTGTGCTATGGCCCTGTGGAGTCTATAAATGCAAGTGCTGAAGAAATGCACAACAAAAAAAATGCTGGAGGGAACTTTTAAAACTTTATTTTGAAATAATTTTAGGTTTACAGAAGAGTTGCTAGTACAGTATATTGCAAAGTATACCCTTCACCTAGCTTCTCCCTAAAGCTAAGATCTTAAATAACCATGGTACAATTATAAACCAAGAAATTAACACTGGGATAATATTAACTACAGACTCCAAATTTCCCCATTTTTTTCCACTAATGTTCTAATCCAGGATCTCACGTTGTATTTAGTTATCATGTCTCCATAGTCTCCTGCAATCCCTAATAGTTTTTCTTCATCTTCACCCTTTCATGACACTTTTGAAAAGTCCTGATCAGGCATTTTGTAGAACATTCCTTGCTTGGGAGTTACGAATTTTTGGAAAAATACCACAGAGGTGAAGCATCCTCACCGCATCATACCAAGGCATATGTAATATCAATGTGGCTTATTCCTGGTGGTGTGCACCTTGATCACTTGGTTGGGGTAGCACCTGCTGGGTTTCTCCACTGTTTCTTTAATGATTCATTAGAAGTGAGTCAGTACACTGAAGGGAGAGGAATCAAGCTTCACCTACCAGAGGGAGAAGTATTAAAGAATTCGTCAACACATGTTAAAACCACCACAGTGGTAACTATTTTCGGAGAGAAGCTTTGAATCTATAGAAATATACCATTTCTCAAAGTTTTGCCCTAATTTTAGCATTCATCAATGGACCTTGTCTGCAGCAATTTACTATTTTTCTCATTTCCTCTACATTTAATAATTAGAATTCTTCTATAAAGAATACATATTCCTCCTCTACATTTACTTACATTGATACAATCTCAAGGATATTTATTGTATTCTTTGGGTTGTGATCCAATACTGTATCAATTTATTTTGTTGCTATATTTGCTCCAGCTTTAGCCATTGGAGGTTCTTTCAATTGGCTGTGTCCTTTTGACATGTTACTGTTGTACTTTCTGGCAGTACAAGGTCCCTAGGTTCATCTTATATTTTCTTCTCCCAGCCCTAGAATCAGCCATTTCTCTAAGGAGCCCTGGTTCATTTTATTGGAAAATGATATTTAGAAACCAATATCTCAGTACTAGGTATGCTGACTGCTCTTCAGGGATAGAACTAGAAAATATAGGTATGCATATGAACCTGGGTATACACGATATCTATATTTATTTCTGCATCTATTTATCCATATATACATTAAAACAAACAAGAGTTCATATTGATATCTCTAACTTTAATCCAGCATCGTAGGATTCATTTAAGCATTCAGAGCAGGAGAATTTTAATCAGAGAAAGATTTTAATCAAAGAAAGAATTTCTCAAAGCAGGCAAGTCTTAGGTCAGACTAGAGAGGGGAAAATACCAAAATGGTTATTAATTGAGTTTCTTCAAATAAAATCTTCTCAGAATTAGGTAGCAGGTTGTACTGATGTTTTACCCGTGACAAAACTGAGGCTTGAGAGTGGTCAAGGAAGTTGCCAGTATCTAACACACTGGGAAGAGGTAAGTCTCCCTGTCCCTTGTAAAATGTATATAACTTGGAGTTTCAGAGAAGAGGAGAGGAAGCACAGCAAGCCAGGGAAACACTGTGAATCAAGGCAGAGCAGGGCACACACTGGGGCTGGCAGGGCTCCAGCCTGATCCAGGCAGAGCATGGGGTCTCTGTGTAGGGGCCTTGAATGTCTGACCTCCCTCCCCACTGCCATGCAGATTTAGGATCTACCCAGGGGTCTCAGGAAAATGATACACCTAAACCCTACTTCTGCCTCCTTGGGTAACTGGCTTCATCTCTCTGTATCTGTTTCCTCATCTGTAAAACAGGATTTCATCATCATTGTCGTCACACAAGGCAAAAATAAAAAGTAAAGGAATGAAAAGATTAATGCAAACTCTAGTGCCTCATAAGCAGTTTTGCCTCTGGAGCTGTTATGAGGATAAAATTAAATAATGCAATTGAAATTGACCTATACAAACAAAGGCATTTTTAAAAACAGCTCCAGATGAATATACTGTACTTTAAAATCATGGAAAGTATGAATTGAACACATTAATCTATAAAATATGGAAATAAGATAAATTCAAAAGATCCTATTTAAAAAAGATTAAGACTAAAGCAAGGCATATTCCTAGTACATATCCAAGCAGTTTTTGTGATATAATTCCAAGCACTGAACTTTCAGTTCAACCCTGAAACGTAAACTCCCTGAAGATAAGCCCACGCCTCAGGTACAAGTCTTGGATTTCCCAGAGGCCAGAAGCTGTGGGAATGAACTAGAAATTCTTTCAGCCCCACACATTTGTTTCTCTTTTCTGTGTAGTTCTTTCCTATCTATTTATGTCACATATGACAATTTTGTCAGCATGGGTAGAGAGGTAGTATGGGTTAAAAGCACAGACCCTGGAGCCAGACTATCTGGGTTCAAATCCTGTTTATGCCGATTATTAGTTGCAGAATGTTGGGCATATTCAAAGTATAACCTTCAAGCCTCAGTTTCCTCATATGTAAAATCAAAAAAATGACAACACACTGAAACTAGAGATGTTGTGAAAATAAATGGATTGACACATGGAAAGCATTTAGAACAGTGCCTGGAACATGGTGAGAATTTAATAAGTATTAGTTATAATTACGCTACACTTATTCTTACCAGGTAGAATTCCTAATGAGGGGGCACAGATTATGAATTTAAAGTATTGGCAGATATTTTACCATATTTAATCACATGAGGAGAGGGAGAAAAGTAGAATCACATTGAGTTACTGGTAAGGCCTGGTTTCTAGAATGATCTTCATGCCTGGGATGTGACTTTTAGGGAGCAGGGGAATATAGGGTATGGGACTCTGCTCTAGGACAGCAGCTGCCTGGACCAGCCTCCCCGCTGAGCAGGGAACGGTCTCACAGTCCCCTGACAAATACACTCGCACTTGCCCCACTAGCTGAGCTGCTCGCCCCATCTCCCCTACACATGCCGAATGCTGTCCATCCTTAAATGCTACTTCCAGGCCTCAGCACCTTTCCTGAGATCAGCCAGTCTCCTACTTTGCTTTTAACTGTTTTTCTTTGTATGCTGAGAAGTTGACTGTTCCACACTCAACCTTTATACCACATTATCCGTATATATTAGGTGTGTCCACCCAAATGAACTGTGAATTCCTCGAGGACAGAGCCATATCTTACACAGGTTTCTTTTGTATCCTCTCAGCAGTGGTTCTCAACTGGGGGAGGATTCTGCCCCCCGGGAATATTTGGCAATGTCTGGAGACATTTTTGGTTGTCTTGGTGGGGAAAGGGGGTGCTACTGGAAACTGGTGGGTAGAGAACAGAGATGTTGCTAAACAACCTACAATGCACAGAAGAGCCCACCCTCCTCCCCTATACCAAAGAATTATCTGGTCCAAAATGTTCATTGTGCCAAGGTTGAGAAACCCTTCCCAACAATACTGAGGACAGTGGAAAAATGAGATTCATTCCAATTACATTTTTTCTATAATATCTCAATGGGCCAAGTACAAAGTCTCAACTTCTATTCTACGGTCACACTCACTAACCCAGGGTCCCTTTCTTTTCGTTAGTAGCAATAATCATCATGAAAATCAGAAGGGATATTTTGTCTTCATATTAATATTTGGGACTTGTGGTATTGGTGTCATCCTTAATAGCACCAGCAGTAGTGATTGTTAACTCTCACTATGAATAAAGACAGTGACAGTTCCTCAGCACCAAAAAGACTATATAGGTCAGCCTCTGCCTTCCACCTCATCCAGCTGCATGGTCCAAAGGCCTTTTACCAGAAGGTTCATACTTCTCTGGATATTAACAGCCTATCTCATGGACAGGTAGAGGCTGAGGTTGATTTTGCTGCTCTTGCCCAGGTATATCTAAGGTGCCTAGAGTGGACTCCTACAATCCGCCTGCCTACCTCCTTGCAGTTTTCTCTTGTCAACCCTCTCACATTTGCCCAGTACCTGTGAACGAGCCGTCCCATTCTCAGAGTCAGATTTCATTTTAATTTTCTGTCTCCTGGTACTGCAATGTGTTTCCATCACTCAGTTGTGATTATAGTTCAAGACTTCTGATGGAGTACACAAAATGGAAGGGGATAAATGAAAGGAATAGCTTGAGATCAATTGTGCTCTTAATTTCTATTTTGTGAGGATGCTTTTAAAAGACTCTTTGCCACTCCTTAACTATATCCTGCTTAGACTTTTTTCTCAAAACCAAAAAACTTGTAAACTTGTCAGAGTTATTAAAGTACAAAATTGCCCAGCAGAATGTATTCTTTCTAATCAACCTATCCTCTGAATTGCAAAATTCACAGATATTCTACCATTTACAGAATAATTCCTATTGATATGATCTTTCAAAATTACCAATAGATCATGAGGGATATATATACAGCAGATTGTGTTCACTAAATCAGTATGGTTTAGGGCCAAGTCATGGTAAATTGCACCTGTAGAGCTCCTAAGAGATAATTGAACTGACTCAAGATGTTTACAACTACTATGATGTCCGTGCACTAATTTGAAATCATAGAACTGTAAAATGGATTTTGAAGAATATTTATGAATACATGAAGAAAGGGTAGGATTTCTGGAATAGTTGAGTGAGGAACTCAGCAAATCTTTTCCCCAAAAGGCAATGATAAAACTGAGGAAAGTTGTCAAAAACAACCATTTAAAAATTCTGGAAACTGACCAAAGGCATACAACAAATTGAGAAGGATTTATTCAAGAAAACCTACTGAATCTCAGAACAGTGGAAGTCTGTGACATTTTAGCCAGGAACTGCTCTCATCCCTGCCCCCTCACACCCTCAACTCTATTACCTGAAAGTCCTACCCAGCCCTAGCAGATTGGGAAGACTATGAGAACTGGCAGCTCTGCTACCCTGCTGGAATGGGCTGACTTTATTTGAGACAAGGCATGGAAAATTTCATGCCCAGGACACTGTGAGAAATATGAGAGATCTCAGGGGCAAAAATCAGGAAAGGCTAATATCAGGGCTAGCCTAAGTCTTGACACTGGTTGGGACAAGCACAAAATGGCAGACCAATGAGAAATCTAATAGGGGAATCCAGGGAAGGAAACAACCAAACAGAGACTTTCAAAGATCCTCCTTATCACTAAAGGTCTGCAATGCTGTGCACATGCTCAAGGCTGTGCATGCTCAGGAGACACCAGATAGGGCTCTAAGGGAGCTACTTGTCCTTGGCTGATTTTCCCCTAGTCATTGTACGTCTAGTATAGCAAATGATAACTGAATTCGTTTACACCTACCTACCTGCTGTGGTCACAAATCATCTAATGTTACAGGTTATCTACATTACCTCCTTTATTACACAGATGAGAAAACCAAAGCCTCTGAGCACTTTAAGAATATGAATTTCTAAAATGTTAGCAGAAAAATCAACAGAGGTTAGTACAAATGACTTCTCAGACTTTGCCAAAAACATTTACCTACAAAAAAGTGGCATAAAATTAGCAAACAAAACTTGGTCAGGTACATTTGTTTTTGTTTTTTTTTTTTTTTGAGACAGAGTCTCACTCTGTTGCCCAGGCTAGAGTGAGTGCCGTGGCGTCAGCCTAGCTCACAGCAACCTCAAATTCCTGAACTCAAGCGATCCTCCTGTCTCAGCCTCCCGAGTAGCTGGGACTACAGGCATGCGCCACCATGCCCGGCTAATTTTTTCTATATATATTTTTAGCTGTCCATATAATTTCTTTCTATTTTTAGTAGAGATGGGGTCTCGCTCTTGCTCAGGCTGGTCTCGAACTCCTGAGCTCAAACGATCCGCCCACCTCAGCCTCCCAGAGTGCTAGGATTACAGGCGTGAGCCACCACGCCCGCCGGTCAGGTACATTTGAACTACCTGTACCAAATATACATGAACTTACTCAATCTTTGTCCTGTATGTAGTCTCTCTTCTCTTTGGTTTACTCTTTTTTCTCCTGAAAAGTCTTTTAAAGGAAGAGAGAATAATATGGGGCCTCTAGGAAGTCATTCCTTATGGGTTCTCAGAGAAGTAATAAACTCTACATTGAAAGAAGGTCACACCTGTTCTGTGAATGGTCATTGCCCATAATTGATCCTCTCACTTTCTGTTCCTCTTTTTCATAACTCCTAACTCCTGGTCTAGCTCTTCATTTTATTTCCTTTGTGGGTGACAACCTGTGCTAATAATACTGTACTCTTTTGGTTGGGTGCCTACAATTCCCAGGGAAAATGACCAAGGCATAGATAGACGCTCTAGTTCCAATGTCATCCAAAACTATTAACATTTACATATGTACAACTTCTTTCCATAACAAAGAGCTACCCAGTAGTGTCCTCGAGCCATCTTATTGTAAATTCTGCCAGTTCAAGCAAGTGATTGTAAGTTCTCTTGGAGACAACAGAATACCCCATTGGAATTAAAGGCTCTTTTTCCCCCTAAGCTTTGTAGAATGCAGGAAGCCACTTCAGGTTGGTGCCAAGGAAACCTGCTCCTAGGACAACCTTTATATGTTCCTGCATTTCCTGATGGCTTGACATTTGGCGCATTCTTGGCATTTAGTCAATTTTAAACCACTAAGAAAAAATAAAGAACAAATCTCCGTATTTATATAGGTGACATCTTTGCTGCTCAGAACCTTATGTAATAAATATATCTTTGCGATAGGACAGCCAGAAATATCAACAGTTTAAAAACATCACTGATAGACGGCCTAACAGGCAGTAAAGGAAGAGTTCAAAGCAAAGAATGAAGTAGGGTTTGGTCTTCAGGTGTTTTCCTTTCTTTTTTTTTCCTTCCTGAAAACAACATCTGGAGAAAGAAGGCAGGCACCTGGGCAGGAGTGGAAGGATGGTGTCTCTACCAAGGGAAAACAGCTGAATGAGAATAATTCGTCATAGAAACCACATCTGTTCTCTCAAATGAGAGAAAAACTGAAACATGCCTAATGGCAGTGTGCTATGGATTTTTGTCACCAATTATGCCTGGGTATGAGCTGTAGTCACATATATCTGCTCAGTGACCTTAGACAGTTTCCTCAGTCTCTCTGAGCATCTCTAATTTCCTTTATTACATAATAGATTAAGGGAGACAATTTAGGTAATGCCCAGCATTGTTCATATGTGCTCACATGTCACGTCACTGCCTCTTGCTTTTTGCCTTACCAGTGCCATTCAGAGGCAGGTGCTAATAGTGATAAACATTGTTTCTATGCAGATGGAGGAATGCATTTTTTATTATAACTATAATTTCTACCAGCAACAACAATCTTAGGACTCATTCTTCAATTTAACAACTCAGATTTTATCTTTCAGCCAGGATGATATGATTAACTTTTACTTGGTGTTTTTCTTCCCGAGTCACTTCTTTGAACAGATATTTTAACAGTAGCTGATCCTCACAGCAGGATTCTCTGGATCAGCCACCACCAGCAACATAAAAAGGTTAGAAATCATTTCAGATCACGATGCTGCCAGACAGAATACAGCTCCCAAATAAAACATTTCTGGTATATTTTTCTCCCCAAAACTCCCTGCCCAGCTCCCTTTCCTCTGTCAAAAGATGTCTGGATGTGATGGGATCCTCTTTCTGCCTGAATCTAGAGTACTCCATGAAGACACCAGGTAGAAGGGAAGGCCTTGTTCAGGTTTCAGGCTGACACACCACAACTGCTGTCAAAGCTACTTTACAGCCTGGTGGGAAGACACTCCTCTCAACTCTCAGCAGTGCCCACTGCAATTATTACATGTGAGTGAATAATAAGTCATTGAATCACTGTGATGACTCATGCATCAAAAGAAAGCCCTGGTCTGAGCTCAGAGGCCAGGAGGCAATCTCCAGGGGCGAATTGGATCTTGCCAGCTAAAAACAGCAGGAAGGAAGCATAAGCCCTGCAAATACTTTTTTAATTAAATGGAAGATTTTTTCCCCTACTCTCTTCCCTTGCTCTGCCTGTCTTCCTTCTTCCCTTTTTATCCTGTCTTGCCAGATGCTCTTAGACACTCTTGGCCACATCTGTCAGTCTGAGAACAGTGTTAAGGTAAAAAACAGACCCAAAGCAAGACATCCCATCAATTAAGAGCAATAAATTCTCAGCAGCAATTTTGCAAAAAAAGAAACAGTGAAAGCAGTACTACATTTCAAATTCCTGACCTAAAATTTAATTTAAATCCAACTACCAATTACATTTTATTTATTGCCAAAAATAGATCATTTGCATCCTGAAACAGATCTATATTCCACTTCAAAAAGTAAAAGAGCAGTAATGACCACAACAACCAAATATAATCAGAAAATGTTTTCGGCACATAGATATTCCTAATATCTTAAACACTCTTCTAAAACCAACCCACCATTTGTCCTGAAAACACATCAAATATGTTCTGTTACAAACTAAACTCTCTCTTTCTCTCTCTCTCTCCATAATGGCAACTTCCCTCCACCCTTAAATATGAATACCTTCCTGTTCTTTCAGTCTTGCCAGTTCTCTAAGCTAGAGTCCCTGGGGTATGTCCTCCAGTCCTCTCTGCTTTAAATCTGTAATTAAGATTTTACCTTGTAAATGTCTTTTCAAATTTGTTCTCTTCTCTTCATTACCCTTGCTCTGCCTTGCTTTGGTTACTCAGCTTCCTCCCAGGTGACCATTATAACGTATGGACCTCCATGCAGTCACACATTGTACTCCTAAAATGCATCTAATGATGTCACTCCTCTGCTTAAAACCTCCCCCAATTCTGTTGCATTTAATTTGGCATTTAAGGCTCTTCACAACCCACCATTCTAGCTAACTTACCTCTCTAGCTCCATCTGGCACCAACCCGCGCCTAAGCTCCAGCCCACTGAGCTGATGAATGTTCCCTGAACACACTCGTAGCCTTCTCTAATTTCACATACTCTCAAGGTTGTTCCTGAGATGCCCTCCACACTCCTACACTTAGCCTCGCTTCTCTGCACTCTCACTTTATCCTAACCTCTAAGTTTGTACTTAGTTTACATTGCAATTGCATATTGTATGGGAGCACACCTTATTTATCTCTATCACTGATACGTTTATGGAGTTTGCCATTTAAAAAATAGAAGACCCACTAAAGGAAATTCTAAAGTACATACTTCAGAAAGAAAAAAAAAATGATAGGAGATGGAAACTCTGAGATGGAAGAAAATAACAATGAGAGAAGATAACGGTAAGTAGATGGGGAAAAGCAAACATTATTTAAAATTATAAAAAAGGTATAATTTGTGGAGGAAAACTAGGGAAACCAGAGAAATGCAAGTCTTTGAATTTTGGAGCATGAGAAGTGACATATTCATTCAACAGAGACTTTCTGAAGGATGCCTGTTAAGATAGTGAGAGCAGCTACTCAGGGAGTAGACACAGAGCATACAACCTCCAAAAAAGTAGGGGAAACTTAGAGTTAAGGGGAGAAAGAATTACCAATTCAAAAGATGGCAAGAAGATGGCTGGGTGCAGTGTGGCTCATGCCTGTAATCCTGGCACTTTGTGGGGCCAAGGCAGGAGGACTGTTTGAGGCCAGGAGTTCGAGGTCAGCCTAAACAAGAATGAGACTCTGTCTCTACAAAAAATAGAAAAAATTAGCCAGGTGTGGTGCTGCATGCCTGTAGTTCTAGCTACTTAGGAAGCTGAGGTGGGAGGAGTGCTTGTGCCCAGGAGTTTGAGGTGGTAGTGAGCTATGATGATTCCACTGCACTCCAGCCTAGACGGCAGAGCATGACCCTGTCTCCAAAAAAAAAAAAAATAAATAAATAAATCAAAAAAAGATGTTAAGAAGAGAGGCAAAAAAAGAAACAGAAAACATTAATAAATAAAAATACATTAGAGTGATAGAATACATCTAAATATTAATTGCAATGAATGCAAATGAACCCAACTCTCCAAAGGTAAAGATTTTTAAACAAAAATCTGTGTTGCTTGTGAGAGACACACCTAAAACATGAAATAAGACTTAATTATAAATCTGTATTATCCATCGAATATTACCTCAATCTATGCAAAAAATGTATGTAGTAAAGAAAAAAAATACCTTCTTCCTATATTTTCACAACACTTCTGACATCTAATGTTTGGGTTTGTTTCACCCCAAGCAATTCTCCAATTCTCTACAGACACCAACTGAGTGTCCTATGATTCAATTCTATTCTGACACTATCTACCTGGAGTTATTAATAGTTAAAAGGCTCAGTCCCAAAAGACTCCCCTCTACTTGAGATGCCAATCACAAGCCCCAGGTTTCCACATGCACTTCTGACCAATCAACAGTGAACTGTGGATTCACATGACCCCCTTTTTTCAGGTTGCTTTGCTAGAATGGCTCACAGAATTCAGGAGGCACTTTATTTACCTTTACCAGTTTATAATAAAGGAGGATACAATTTAGGAACAGCCAAATGGAAGAGATGCATAGGGCAAGGAAGTCAGGGTGAGGGAAGGGTCCATGTGTGTGGAACTAACACTCTCTTTTGGGGTGTGCCACCCTCCCAGCACCTCAATGTGTTCACCTACCTGGAAGCTCACTGAACTTCATAGTGTAGGGATTTTTATGAAGGCTTCATCACATAGGCATCATCAGTTATTAACTCAATCTCCAACTCCTCTCCCCTCCCTGGAGTTTGGGAGATGAGGCTGAAAGTTCCACTTTCTAATCATGGCTTGGTCTTTTTCTGATGAATAACCCCCATCCTGAAACTACCCAGCAGCCCACTGAGAGTTGCCTCATTAGAACAAAAGTAGCTCTATCAGCCAGGAGATTTCAAGGGATTTAGGAACTCTGTGTCAGACTCTACTATCATCCCCAATCACTCAGAAAGTTACAAGGATTTTAGGAGCACTGTGTCAGGAACCAAGGTCAAAGACCAAACATTAGAACAAAATATGTTCCTAGAACTCCTAGCACTCAGGAAATTATAAGCATTTTAGGAGCTCTGGGTCAGTAACTGGGGGCAGAGGCCAAATATATATTTCTTATGCCATATATGGCAACTAAAAGAAATGGAGAAATCCATCACTAGAGGGAAAAATTGTAGTACAACTCTCCTAGTAATTGATAGCTTCAGCAGATAAAAAAAATCAGTAAGGATAAAAAAGGCTTAAACAGCATAATTAATAGGCTTTTAGATATACAGAATTCTCAATGCAACAATTAGTGAAATACTTAACTCTGAAACCTGACTAAGTTATAAAGATAACCTCAATAAATTTCCAAGTAATAGTATACCAACATTCTGTTATAATGCAATATTAGAAATATATTTTTAAAAGATAACAATAAATAAAGAAAATGTGGCATATTTACATAATGGACTAGTCAGCCTTCAAACAGATGACAATCCCGTCATTTGCAACAACATGGGTGAACCTAGAGGACATTATGTTAAGTGAAATAAGCTGGGCACAGATAGACAAACACCATGTGATCTCACTTACAAGCATACCTCAAAGATGTTGTGGCTTCGGTTTTAGACCACCATAAAAAAGGAAATATAACAATAGAGTCACACAAGTTTTATACACATAGTGCACATGAAAGTTATGTTTACTCTGCCCTGTAGTATATTAAGTGTACAATAGCATTCTGTCTAATAAAACAATGTACACTCTTTAATTAAAAATACTTTATTGCTAAAAAATGCTAACAATCATCTAAACCTTCAGAGAGTTGTAATCATTTTGCTGGTAAATGTCTTGCCTCAATGGTGATGGCTGCTGATTGATCAGGGTGGTGGTTTAAGGTTGGGGTGGCTGTGGCAATTTCTTAAAATAAGACAACAATGAAGTGTGCTGTATCAATTGCGTCCTCCTTTCATGAAATATTTCTCTGTAGCATGCAATGCTATTTGACAGAATTTTACCCACAAGAGAACTTCCTTCAAAATTAGAGTCAATCCTCTCAAACTCTGCCACTGCTTCTAATTTTCTAAATATTTGTTGTCATTTCAACAATATTCTTAGCATCTTCACCAGAAGTAGATTCCATCTCAAGAAACCACTTCCTTTGCTCATCCATGCAAAGCAACTCCTCATCCATTCAAGTTTGATCATGAGATTGCAACACTTCAGTCACATCTGCAGGCTCACGTCTAATTCCAGTTGTCTGTCCAGTGACTCCCTCCACTGAAGTCTTGAACTCCTCATCCATGAAGGTTGGAATCAGCTTTTTCCATATTCCTGTTAATGTTGATATTTTTACCTCCTCCTATGAATCATGAATGTTCTTACTGGCATCTAGGATGGTGACTCCTTTCCAAAAGGGTTTCAATTTACTTTTCCCATATCCATCAGAGGGATCACCATCTGTGGCAGCTATAGTCTTACAAAATGTATTTCTTAAATAATATGACTTGAAAGTCAAAATTACTCCTTGATCCATGAGTTGCCAAATGGATGTTGTGTTAGCAGGCACAAAACCAACATAAATCTCCTTGCACATTTCAATCAGAGCTCTTGGGTGACCAAGTGCACTGTCAACGAGTAGTAATATTTTGAAAAGAATCTTTTATTTTGAGCAGCAGGTCTCCAGAGTGGGCTAAAAATATTCAGTAAACTATGCTCCAAACAAATGAGCTGTCATCCAGGCTTTGTTGTTCACTTATAAAGCACAAAGTAGATTAAGCATCATTCTTACTGGCCCTAAGGTTTTTTGAAATGGTAAATGAGCATTGGCTTCCACTTAAAGTCTTATTAGGGGCTGCATTAGCCCCTAATAAGAGAGTCAGCCTTCCCTTTGAAACTTTGCAGCTAGGCATTGACTTTTCTTCTCTAGCTATGAAAGTCCTAGATGGCATCTTCTTCCAGCTGAAGGCTGTTGTGTCATATTGAAAATTCGTTTAGTGTAGCTAAATCTTCTTGATAACTTGCTACAACTTCCGCATCAGCACTTGCTGCTTCACCTTGCACTTTTATGTTACAGAGACAGCATCTTTCCTTAAACCTCATGAACCAACCTCTGCTAGCTTCAAACTTTCTTCTGCAAGCTGCCTCACCTCTCTCAGCCTTGACAGAACTGAAGGAAGATAGGGCCTTGCTCTGAATTAGGCTTCAGCTAAGGGAATGTTGTGGCTGGTTTGATCTTCTGCCCAGACGACTAAAACTTCCTAACAGCCATAAGGCTGTTTCATTTTCTTATAATTCGTGTGTTCACTTGAATAGCACTTTTAATTTCCTTTGAAAACTTTTCCTTTTCATTGGCGACTTGGCTAGCTGTTTGGTGCATGAGGCCTACCTTTTGGCCGATCTCAGCTTTTGACATGCTTTCCTCACTAAGCTTTACAATTTCTAGCTTTTGATTTAAAGTGAGAGATGAGCAATTCTTCCCTTCACCTGAATATTTAGAGGCCACTGTAGGGTTATTAATTGGCCTAATTTCAATATTGTTGTGTCTCAGGGAATAAGGAGGCCCAAGGAGAGGTAGAGAGATGGGGGAATGGTTGTTTAGTGGAGCAGTCAGAACATGCACAGCATTTATCAATTAAGTTCGCTGTTTTACATGGATGCAATTCACAGTGCCCTAAAACAATTACAACAGTAACATCAAACGTCACTGATCACAACTCAGCATAATAAATATTGAAATAATTTGAAGTATTTCTAGAATTACCAAAATTAGACACATAGACATGAAGTGAAAACATGCTGTTGGCAATACGGCACCAATAGACTTGCTCAATGCAGGGTTACCACAAACCTTCAATTTATAAACACCAAATCTGTGAAGCACAATAAAGTGAGCTCAGTAAAACAAACTTTGCCTGTACTAATTTTGTAAATTCAAGAAATGTGTCTTGAATAATCATTTCATATCCAAAAGAGGCGGCGGCAGCTGCTATAAAATGCTGGAACAACTCCTTCAGGAAACATTCAATTTTAAGTGCAATTGTCTTCACTGTTTAGTTTTAAACAGAAAGGTTTCTATGCAAAACTGCTTACATAAATATTCAGCCGTTTACCTCTGCACACAAGGTAGAAAAGCAGAAACCTGATGTCAATTCAGGAACATTAAAGAGGTATCAACTCAAAAATGATGGAAAATTTAGGGAGTCTTAACCATCCACCTCATTAACCTAATCCACTGGTGTTTTACAAATAATTTGTTTCTAACAGTAGATAGAGTAATAGAAATTTGCAGATGATTTTTTTTGAAAAGTGTAAATTATGGTGGGTTAAATTATAATGGAATAAATTATATTCCATTTGCATGCCAATATGCTTCCTTGGGTGGGAGAGAAAGGCCCAGAGATACATCCAGTTGAGGCACCAGTGTATAACATGCAACCTGGCTTATCTGAGTGGCAGTCTGTATTTTCCAAAAATGGCCACTGCAAGGCTCTTCCAGAAACTTTCCACTTCCCTCTCAAGAGACGGAATCTATTTCTACTTCCACTGAAACTAAGAAGCCTTTGTTACTGCTTCATTTAGCAGAATGCAGCAGAGTGATGCTGTCTGATTTCCTAGGCTGGGTCATAACAGATAAGGTTCCTGCCTGACTTTTTTTCTCTTGGGTCACGTGCTAAGCACTGAGCTGGTATAGAAGTCTGGCTACCCTGAAGCTGTCATGCTGGAGAGACCACAAAGAAACAGAGATGCCTGAGGAGCCCAGCTGTTCTAGTCTTCCCAGCCAGGCTCCAGATATGTGAGTGGGATAGCTTCAGATGAGTCCAGCCCCCAGCCTCTAAGCCAACCCAGCTGATGCTGAGTAGAGCAAAGATGAGTTGTCCCTGCTGAGCCCGTCCAGATTGCAGATTCGTGAGACAAATAAACACGGTTCAACAAGAGGCTAAGTTTTGGAGCAGTTTGTTATGGAGCAATAGTTAACCAAAACAGTTGCCACATCTATGGGAAGGACACTGAATGCAAATGTCATCCCTTTATCTACCCAAAGGATAGAAGAGTGAGAACCAATAGCCCAAACAGCAGGGTTTCTTTAAAACCAAAATGACAGCACAGTATTTTACCTAAAAGGAGGTAGCACCCCAAAAATTAAATTCAATTTAGGATTCATACACATTTTGCCACTGACCAACATGCCAATTAGTGGATATGTTTATAAATTTGTTATTTGCAAAAAAATTCAATATTTTTTCTTTTAATATCTTTAAAGGATCTCTGAGATGCAGGTTAACAAATTCTGCTTATCGACAAAATTTAGTCAATTACCATTACTATATCTACCTTTCATTTTAGTCTATTTATGTTGGTATCTACCATACGATATCAGGTGTCCTCAAATTCAGTGGAACCAAAATGAAATCACTGGGGTCTACATATTATCATCTGCTATTGGACGTTAGTGGAAAGCAACCAGTTTTTAAAGCTAAATAAAATCCCTGCTCACTTACTGTGTGACTCTAGACAAGCTACATAACTTGGCTGAGCACTTTTAATGATCTGTTAAATGGAAATAATACCTATTTATCTTGCAGGGTGGTTACAGAATTAAATGAGCCATTATATAGAAAATACTTAGCATGCCTGGTACATAACAGGTAGTCAATAAGTTTCCCTTCCTTGGTACCTTTGGCTTTTTTCACTGAATGACAGAAAGAGGAGTATGAAGATCCCTGGGTTTGCCACAGCTAAAAGAAGCCTTCCCAAGAAAGCCAAGACCAGCTTCTTATATGTGAGTGATGCTTCAACACCTGGAAGTGGGCCTCCAACTTACACTGGCACTTCAACAAAAGCAGCTACTGGGGCCCTCTCTTTTGCTTAGCTTGTTTATTGCAGTTGTTTTAATGGGCTCTGTTTGAGCAAATACAATGTGGCATTCCAGCTACTGCTTTTTCCTTTGTTACCATGCATCTTCACCAGCAAAGAACTAATTTGGTGTTTTTTAAATAGGCCACCATTGGAAGACTTTATGCCAGAAAGCTATCTGAGCTGAATTACTGACCAGTTAAATGAAGAAGGCAAAAACAGGTAACCTACGAGTTTCAGAGGTGTGGCCAGCAGCCTCAAATATGAGCAGACAAAAATGAATATTATGGGAAGAACTGGGAAGCAGCTTTCCTTCTAGATAACTGTATTTGGTTCAGGCTCAACCTCTCAGTACATGATGAAGCTCCTTGGGGCAGACAAAGCATGTAACTGAGAACCAGAGACCCGCCTCCCACTTGCTATGGGATCTTAGCAAGTGACTTTGTGTGCCTCCCTCTGAGAAGATAGGGAATGAGACTAGATGATCAACCCATGTGATGACTGAGAGGCCTCAAGATCACCTGGTCTAATGCTCTTGAAAGGTGAGAGGTGAGGCCCAGAGCAACTCATTGGCTTTCCTGTTATCACAGTCCTCACTGCCAATTGACTTGGGACTGGCATCCAGGTTTACAGGTTGTCACTGGTATTCATTCCATAAAGCTTTAGCTGGCTTTGAAATGATTTGCTTCTGATGGTAATGAAGGAGAAGAACAATGTGCATTTATATCCGTATTAATTTAAAATGACGCAACAGGTCAAACATGTATTTCCTAATTTCCAAGATAACTTTCTTGCCAAGGCAGGGCTTGTTAACTGTCTTGGACATGAGCCCATTTCTAGGCCATCATTCTCCAGACCTGAAAAAGCTACATAAGTGCTTTTCACTTGATATATTCCAGAACATAGTGGGTAAGTTTTATCACTGGTGATGTCCCTTGCAAGTGGCAGGTACCCAACAGAAAATGATGAATTTCTGTGCTCTACAAACTGGTGACAGGATCACTATTATACCAGGTGCCAAGCAAGTGTCAAACTCAAGCAAGGTGTGGAACAAAAATTCTGGCAAGGCTAAGGGGAGTCTTTGCCTTCCACGTCACTGCCTGCCCACGTACCTGCCCACCTAAGT
Source organism: Eulemur rufifrons (assembly GCF_041146395.1). Classification (NCBI taxonomy): domain Eukaryota; kingdom Metazoa; phylum Chordata; class Mammalia; order Primates; family Lemuridae; genus Eulemur; species Eulemur rufifrons. Next base: position 122,441,169 of record NC_090989.1, read on the forward strand.
ATTGAATTCCTCCTGTCTCGGGAACAGAGAAGTTCTTTAAGGTTCATAGGTCTGACTAATTCATTACAGGCTGACTATACTGAAGAACCCTGATTTTCCCAAAGATACCTCCACAGGGGAAGGGAAACGGAGGTTTCTCAGCCCAGCTACCCAGAAATCTAGAGCAAGGGGCTCTAAATTTCAAAGAAGGAAATTTTTCTTATTCAAATTAACATAAATCAACCACACTCACCTTGATATACGTGACCGTAATTAAGAACTAAATTGGAAGTTAAACATTTAAATGCTGCACTAAGGTAACAGAAATGAGGGCCAAATGTGGAAACTGAAACAATGAGAAAGATAAAGAGGGCCTATAACCAGGAAATACACTGATGTAATGGAAATGATCCAGCCACAAGTCAGCACAGGGGAGCCGGAGGGAGGCAAACTGTCATGGCTGGCATGTTTTCCTCTCCTGGGAAGACAATGAAGGGTGTATTTAGGAACAAGGGTGGAGATGGTATGCTCTACCAGAAAGATAACTCCTTGCCAGGCAGATTATAATACAGCTTGAATGGAAATTTCCTTTTAAGAGTGTAAACTCTTTGTAGTTCTACACTTAAAAAATGAGACTCTCTTCTCCATTAGATTTCTCACACAGGTCTCCTGATCCGAGATCTGTGGGAGTAGAGAAAAAGGCTAGAGAAAAGCAGTCCTTTCTGTGCTGTCCAATATGGTAGCCACTCGCCATATGTGGTTACTGAGTGTTTGAAATATGGCTAGTGAGACTAAGGAACTGAATTTTAAGCTTTATTTAGTTTCAATTAAAGTTAAATTTTAAATTTAGAAATGGACACTGTTTTTCAGTTATTGGAAAGCTGATATGCATTTTTGGAACAACTTGGGTATGGGAATCTACTTTTTCAACTATAAGGTTTAATCTAAATACAGGCAAGTATTGCCCATGACTTTTTAGTGTCCAAACTGAGATGTGCTGTAAATATAAAATGTACACTTGATTTCCAAGACTTTGTATTTAAAAGAGTGCAAAATATCTTATTAATAATCAGTTCTATTGGTTATAGTCAGACTTTCATATCTGTGGGCTCTGCATCTATAGATGTAACCAACTGTGGGTCAAAAATATCCAAAAAATAAATGAAAATGCAACAAAAAATAATACAAATAAAAAACCAATACAACAACTATTTTCATAGCATTTACATTGTATTATGTAGACGATTTAAAGTATATGGGAGGATGTGCATAGGTTATGGGCAAGTACCAGACCATTTTATACAAAAAAGAATTGAGCACACACAGGGTTTGGTATCCTAGGAGAGTCTTGGAACCAATCCTCCACAAATACCAAGGGACAATAGTGTATGTTGAAATAATATATGTAGTTTTTGAGACAGAGTATCACTGTCACCAGGGCTAGAGTACAGTGGCATCATCATAGCTCACTGCAACCTCTAACTCCTGACCTCAAGGTATCACCCTGGCTCAGCCTCCCAAAGTGCTAGGATTACAGGTGTGAGCCACTGTTCCCAGCCTGAAATAATATTTTGAATATATTGGGCTAAATACAATATATTGCTAAAATTAATTTCATGTTTTCTCTTATTTTTTTAATGTGGCTATTAGAAAACTTCAAATTACATGTGAGACTCATATTTGAAGTTCACATTATATTTTTATTGGGCAGTGCTGCTCCAGATTCTGGAGGGTCTATATAAGAACACATTTTTTTTTAAAGAAATATTATAGCCAGTATATATATTTTGGCTCCATTGTCAAAATCATACTAGGGTACACCATCTGAAAAGCCCAAGGACAGTCTGTCTTACTTGATTCAACTCTCAGTAAATTAAAATTTGGCATTTGGTTTACAAATTTGCCTCAGATTAGTGCATTGATGTCAATCGGCCAGCATGTGATCATTTCCAAAGTAAAAATGACCTTGAAGTTCCAGATCAAAGAAACTGACCAAGGGAGCAAACCCGGAAACAAAAAACAGTGACCTCTAATCTGCGTCCCATGGCATCCTTTGTATTTATGCATCACCAGAATGCAACTATTTGAGAATAAATGTCATGTCCCTTTAGTCTTCTTTTACATGACCCAAAAAAGAAACCATATAAAAAGAAACAGTGACATATAATTTCAATATATATATATTCTAAAGAAGAAACTACTTTAAATACCCTCCGAACATGAATCAAATATATGGCAAATGACAAATCTATATATACTTACATATATACAAATTTATGCATATAAGTTTATCAGTTAAAAAAGTTCCCTTAAGATTGTGACCTAAAAAGTAGAAAAGCTTTGACCTAAACCATATGGACTGACGACTAAGCCTGTTATTACCATCACATACACCCTAGGATTTTACACCACTTCCCACCCCCCAAAATTGTATTCAAATGTGAACAGCATCCATGCTCACACCATTCGAATGAGACAAGGGATAGCTTTCACCTCCCATTTTCAGCACTGGGTAATTGATTAATCACAGATAAGTTAAATAGCACATTCAAGGTTCAACATTTGCTAAAAAACACTTATTCCCACTCAGACCCTGAGCTGTCATTCTGGAAGCTGCCACCAGATGCACAGGGTACTTGTTAATGGGGTAGTAAGTTCCTGCCAGAGCACCTCTTCAAGGTCCAAAGTTTCACCCAATTTGGTCAACTGTGCTTCCCCCCCCCATAAATCAGAACTTAATATAGCAGTATAATTCATTAACAGATCTTTAATTACTACCTCTGCTTTATGAACCAAAATACATAATCTGACATAATACTTAAATAAATACAAATACCTACCTTCAAATTAAGTATCTTTTTCCACTAAATTGTACTATTTTAAATCTCCACTTAATTTAAATCTGGGTTTATTCTAGAGTCTAGTTGGAATTCTTCCTGGCTTAATTCTGAATTGTAAATTCTCCAACATGTTTCAGGTCTTCAGAGAAGCATAAGAGCTCCTCATATCATCTTCCTGACTTAATCTACTCTTTCTTCTCCCCTGTTTTTAGCTTCACATAGAATCCAGGGTCTCATCTACTCCTGCCACCCGTGGCTTGCCTCTGCTCCACTGCCCACTGTGGGCTCCCATTCCCAAGCACAGAGAACCATAGATGCTGCCGCCTTGCTTTCCCCACTCTGTGGTCTTGTTCCAATCAGGGATACATTCCTATGGCAACCAACACACACCATCTCACTCCCCTTCCCTGAAAGTTCTCTATTTGCGTGGCAGACATTTGGCAAGGACGCTGAATTACTTTAACTTGCCTAGCAACTACTGTTCCAGGCCCTCCTAAAGGGGGTTGGCTCCCCGCCCCCGCCCCCACCCCCGCTTATCTTCTAAAACACACTGGAGCGGGCTGGCTGTGGAAAGGGCAGCTGCCAAGGCAACCTCACTGGTGCTGACCTGTAGCACACACAGCAACTGGGCAAAATGAAGCCTCCTCTGCCCCAAGGTAAAAAAAAAAAAAAAAAATGTCCACAGGCTCAAGGCAGTGGCCCGAGAGTGGACAGCTCTGAGGGGCTCACCCTGGACTAACTCCAGAGGAACTTTAGTCCTCAGAGAATCTCAGATCTCCATCCCCCTCAGCTATAAGAAGAGAAGTTAAATTATCAACAGCTGCCTCCATTCAGAAAGCCAGGTTTATTTATCCGTGATGTTGTGTACCTTCCGACCCTCCTGTTTTTATTTAACAGGCTGGCAACCAAATATTTTAACTTATAGATTGTTCTTTATCATTTGGGTTATTTTGGGGTCAGAAACCAACATGATCACAAAGGACTGCTGCTGCTGTCCATATTCTTACCCTCTCTGTGAATTCTAAAGAAATACTCAAAGTGTCTATAATCCGAGTGGCCTAAAATGAAATACTTTCTCTGAAAATCCACATAAAGTGGAGAAGCTTGAACAATGACCAGTTTATGGAGCTCTCAGGGTACTCTGCTGATAGGATTCCAGGCTCGCCTGGTGCCCTTTTAGAACAGAAGCCAACAGTGGGCTCTTCCTCCTAAAAGCAACCAGTGAGATAATCAAGCCAGGTCCTGGAGGAAAACAAAAGCTACTGGATAAGCATTCCTACTAGCTGTGGCTAGCTGTCTTCCACAAGGAAGGCAAAGCCCCTGCTGCAAAAGAGGAGAATTGCCAGTTTAGTCCAGGGATACAACCAGCAGCAGACATGGTGGACCACTGTTCATCTTTTATGAGATAACTATGTCTGGTCGGGTGCATAAGGCCCACTTTTCTATCCTTGCAACTTTGGAATTTCTTCTAAAAAGAAGCTTATTCACTTCCATGGCTCTTCAAGGACAAGAACAATTTTTGATTGCCAGTTCCTATTTCAATGATGACACATATAAGTGCTCAGTAAGCATTTGCTGAAATGGACCTTAGGTACAGCAGCAAATAAAAATGCCAATTAAAATAAGATGTAATTTTCACCTTTTATTCTTACAAACTAAAATTTTTGTCATATTCAGTGTTGACAAGGGTGTCGAGAAATATGACATTCTGATACACTGTGGATGGAGGTATAGTGCAGTCATTTTGGAGGACAATTTCATAGCATTTAGTGATGCTAAAAATGCACTTTTTCACCAGTAATTCCCTTGCTTTTAATGTATCCTACAAATACATTTACAAAAATGCAAAAAGATATGTCCAGGGATATTTATTGCAGCATTATTAGCAATATGGTAAAACCAGAAAAACCTAAATGTTGATAGAAGGATTTACAGAAACTTAACCATGGTTACCTTTCAGGAATGATATTTAGGAATGAGACAATAGGAAGGAAGACTTATTTTCACTTTATAGCTTTTTAAAATGTTGGTTAATTTTTAGAACAAGGAATGTTCTACTCACACTTTAATTCATAACTGTATTTTGTATTATTAATTAAAAAGTAGGTTATTTCTAACATTCAGAAATCCCTGTGTAACTAATACAGGGGTCTCTAAAATCACCGACAGCTTTAGTGGCAAGTGAGAAACTACAGCAATGGAAGCAGCAGCTCACACAAATTGTTTACAAAGCTTGTACTTTTGAAGTGTTGGACATGGTAAATATATTAAGTCTTATTAGAAATTAAGATATCATATGAGGGCTGAATAAATTAAGATGAAAATGCAGAAAAGCACTAATACTCATTGTAATATACAACAAGCCAAAATAAACACCTTTTTCTAATGCTTGAGTTTTTTCTTTTTTCTTTTGGAGGTGGAGGGAGCAGAGAAATAACTCCTGCTGCTAAATTAGAAATCATAAGCCCCAGGAGCTCTGTACATACATAAAAAGAAAAAAACCAATAAACTGGATCCAAGAATTCTAAATGATATTTAATCAAAGAAAAAGACAGAAAGCAGAAAATGTGTCTTTTGGGGGGGATTACTTAACCTGCAGAGAGGGACAGCTGAAGAGGAATGTCCCTTAGTCACAGTCAACTCAATAACCATGGAATAAAATTAATCTTTTTTCAATTCCCAAAGGGTAGAGAGAACATTCCATTTAAAAAACAGTACTAAAATGTTCATTTCCACATTATTCCCAATCTCCCAAATATTCCTAATTTTTTCTTACAAACTCTAGGGAAAAAATTTCCCTTGGTACTCATTATAAAAGCCCAGAATGCTCTTGACATTGACATTTTAACTGTCCATTGTTTTCTTAACTCCAGGAAATCTCTGAAAGCCAGACATAATGACTGTTGTGATGGTTTTCACTAACAAGAAGTGAAGTTTCCTGTCAAAAGTGCTCTCTCCATTTTCATTGTATGTAAAACAAGATGCTTCCACGAATACCTTCACAGACAGATGAGCTTCTTTGAGACCCTGCAAATGTATTACAAAAGGATGAAAGAATGAATCAAAATGACAGATAAATTTGTGGCAGTTTTTCCCTTTTACCTATAGCAAACTGGTGACTTATTTCCCAATTAGTACAGCTTCTTTGGTTGTAGACCTGGCTTTTTGCTCTAGAGTTGTCAAGGGCAAATTCTAGATACTAATTCCACAAAAGAGCAAAATAAATTGGGAGTTGGTCCTTATTTGGAATACTCCAGATCCTATGACTGAAACGTGCTATATAACACTCCTCCAATAACGGTTCAAGCTTCCCAAGATTCCAAATCTCCCACGCAGATGGAGAGGCCCACATCTTTAGTACGGATCTACAGGTTGGACAGGCAGAAAGAAGGCAGCTTGTTTCCTGAGGAAGAGTCCTGGACCAGGATTCAGAACCCCTGGGCCCAAGTGCTGTGCAATCCTTAACCTGCAGAGCCATCCAAAGCAGAAACCCACACTTACTTGCCTCATTTCTCCCATATGAACAAATGGGGACAGATGTATCAGATCAAGAGAGAGAACATATTGACACAGTTCGAAAATATGGGATGCCATAAAGGCCTTACTATTAGCAAGAGTAAGAGTTTGTCTTTTTGAAATTGTGTTAGACATATTTTCATGTGACTCGGTTTCCTTATCTATAAAATGGGAATAACAATATTCACTTCATGGATGCTGCGAGGATTAAATGAGAGAACATATGATGCAGTGCTCTTATGAGTGTGCCTGGCATAGACAGAGCAAACACTCAAAAGTATTAGCTGTTACCTTTGGTACAAAGCTATTTTATTTACTTCAAACTGTGGATCCCTAGTGCTAGAGAGACTTTAGATGTGACGGAATTCTAACATAAAGTAAAAAATTAGACACAAATGTAAACAGTGATCAGCTATGTCCACAGCACCTGCCCTGTTGTACCCAGTGACCCCATCAGGCATAAAGCAATGACCACGAGAGGACGGCTGGGACGGGACCTGGGCCAAGCACACAGCAACTCGCAATACAGTAAGAATCAAAGACTGTAGACTGTGCCAATCTCCTTTAAAGGCTAAGTGGCTTGAACACTAAATGTGAGAAGTACAGGGGCAAGGGTTTCCTCTATTTTCTAGGCCTGGGTCGTCCATAGTAGGTGCCCCCAAAATATTTGAAAGATGAGTGGTGGATGGGTGGCATGAACCCAGGTAGTGCTTTCAATACAACCAATCCTCTTGCAGAGTTCCTATCATAATATGGACTCTTGATATCAAAAGATAGTCTATATGAAAGACAAAGGAAAATCCAAAAGATATACGCTCATGTCTTACCACATTAAGTATACAGTGTTCACTATATCTTAAGCATGCTATAGAAGTTGTTTTATGAATAAAGTTTAGTTTATGCAGTTATAGGAATTTAACCAAGTTTTTAGGGGAAGAAGTTGGCCTTGATCTTGGACTGAAACCCAGTCATAGTGGAGATAACTAATTACATACTTCTCTAGTTGGTTTCTTATAGGCAATTCTTCTCTGCATCTAAACATCAGTGATGCTATGTAAGTGTCAGGACATTTTAATCTTAAGAAACTGAAGGAAAATTGAAAATCTTGTTCAAAAGGATGTAATTGTACCAGATGATACCCAAGGTATTTAGGGGCATGTGATTATAATTACAATAATGCTTTACAACAAATTTATACTCATGGAAGATATGTGTGACAATACTGAATTATGGAAAAGTTTTTAAAAAATGGAGTTTTATTAGAGTAATTCAAATTAAATGCTAATAAAATATCACCAAGTAGAAATCCTCCTAGGACTACTTTAATGACTAGAATTACTCATAATCAGTACATAGTTAGGATGCAAATAGATGCAAGAAAGGCATTTCAAAACAGCCTTTCCTCTCAAGAAGGCTAATGTTTCCTAGCAAACGTATTTACACTACTCATTTGCTCTGTGGGTCCTTTCTTCATAGATAAAACAAAGTAAGCTTCAGACTTACCCTGGAGAAATTATTAAGAACTATGAATTAATGGGGTACAAATGAACAGCATTATTGAAGAGAGAATCAGGGTTCTGTCCAGTGCAGCCAACTACATCTGGATTTATTTTTAAACGAGTGTTTACACTCCGCTGTTCATCCAAGTGATCACGAAAGGCACGGTCTTTGCATACAAAGCAGGAAAGAACTGCTGAATGAAGTCAGTGTGCTGAAGGCAGCGGGAGAGTGGGTGGAGGGGAGTGCCTGCTCATTTTCCCTCCTTTTTTTGCTGTGTTGTTTTTTTTCCCCCTCCTATCTGGTATTCTGTGATACACTCCGACAGCTTGTTCAAACTGAGAAGCCTAAGAAAGATGCGCCTGACAACCTCCTTAGGCTCAGGAAAAGCACATGTGGAAACACTTTTTCCAGCCTGCGTACAATCAGATCTCAGTGATTGGAGCCAGTACATTTTCAAAGCACATCAGAGGCTGCAAAGAATGCTGACAAACGTTACCTCATTTGATATAACCACCTGTGACATAGGGAAGGCAGAAGTCTTCATGTACAGGTAAGAGAAGTTAATGACATGATCAAGGTCACACTGATAGAGCCCAGCATCAACTCCAGACTTCCTGCTCTCGGTCTGCAGTGATGTCCCCACACCACAGGCCTAAGTAAATGACAAGGCTTTTTCATACACCCTACAGTAAACTGACAACCCACTGGCATCAGATCCATTAATGTCTGTGGGAAGCAGAATCCTCGGTAGGAAAACCACTGGTGGTTCAGCTTTCAGCCTCACTGTGATTTCACAGGGGACTTATTAGGTTCTGGGACAGCAATTTTTCAGGTGTCAAGTACAGTGTTATCTGCATCTGCTCCTCTACTAGTGAAGAAAAGTTTGGGGGCAACACTCAAGGTAAATTATTCTGAATTTTTATCTCTCAGTAAATTTGAGATGTCCATGGGGAGGTAGGGTGGCTAGGCTTATAAGAATAAATGAGAGGCAACTATTTAATAAAAAGTATTTTGCAAACACAAAACTTAATACAAATGCTTACATTACTTTTAAAACTTTGGATATTTCCCTTCTTGGAAAGAATGATTGCATTTAAAGGCTTATGGTACTCTACAACCACAGGCATTAGCATGGGAGAGATGAGTTTCTCGCCGGAGACATAGCAAACATCTGAAAAAACGATATCAATTTAGGTTTGGGGAAATCAAAAGATTGGAAAGTCTTAAGATGGTCTTGAGATTATACCACTGAGTAGTTCCCACACCAGGATGGGCATAAAAATCCCAAAGGAGGGCTTTATACTAAGCTGGGTATGGGAACTACTGATCAACCAACCCCCAGAAGCCAGACAACCAAGAGTAAGTAGTCAGACGGCTGTTAAGTCCATGCTACTCCTTCTCCCAGAGAAGCTTAATAATAAACTCTAAAGAAGAGCAGTTTTAAAATAGCTTCCCCCCTTTCTGGCTTTATGTCAGAACGTCCACTACAGCACTTTGTGGATTGGAGAGATGCAAACTTTACACATGTGCTGATTACTCCAAAGAGCAACTGGAACTGTTCAAAAGAAAAAGCAGCCAGAAACGTGGGCTTCAAAAACATTTAGAGGATGACTGATACCTCTGATATTTTCCCAATGCACCCAATCCAATCACACCAATATTCACATCGCGTTTATTATGTGCAAGGCATTGGTGGCTCCTGCCTTCTGACTTTGGATTTAGAGTAAAACATGACAACTTAGCCACAAGCAAATAGATAAAGACATACGGACAAACACACACCTTAGCAAATGCAGTACAAGGGAACCTGTTGAGGAGAATATCATTAGGAGGAACCTGCAAGGTTAGCAGTGATTACCATGGCAACAATAGACAATGGCACTCTGTGATTTTTGGCTCCTAGTGCAATGATCTGAGTCTTGGGAGGTTTCTCTTGGCTTTTGTAAGGGGCCCAGATAGACTTGCTGTCTTCCATTGGGCAGTTCTGTTTTTGTCTCTGGCAGAAAGGAATGCATTCTTTATTAAGGGTTGTTCACAGTCCAAATAGAAAACAAAGAATTAAAGTTTCAGAACTCTCTGATCGACTTGCTTTTGAACAGTCATCATAAACTCTTCAACTCCAGCCTATCAAAACCACTAGGTCATTCACATGGGATGGTTCCCTGGTACAGCAGTCCAAGTTTCAACCTCACTTGTTCCATTGGGGACCAACATTTGTTTGATGCTGTACTATATTCTTAAACTATGACTCTGTAAAATGGTCTGAACACACTTAAATGATTTCCAGTATACCAAGTCAAAATGAGTACTATTTGAATTAAGTGCAAATAAATCAAAATACAGACACATTTTCCTTTGAATGAACTAGTATCTCATAGTTGACACCAAGAGGCTTAGCAAGATATGTTTTGGGTTATGCTGAACCCAAGTCACTTTATAATTTGACAGATTTGACGACCTGGTATTCACCCTGAGGGGAGAGTATCTTTGAATTGGAAGGCATCTTAGCGATATCTTAGGCTATCTTCACAGCCAGGATACAAAAAGAGCACATGTAGAATGATACCCATTTATGTAAATACATATATGTATATGTATATATTTATACATTCATATTCATATAAACACATACATACATATAGACACACGTACAAAATACTAGCACTATGTTGATGTTTTAACACTTAATAAAATCATAATTATAGATAATTTTTTTCTGATATATGTTCCAATTTTTTAGGAGGTTGAGTTAATCATCATCCTCAGTTTATGACACATTATCTTCATTGGTTCTTGCAAGATTCTCTCTAGCTTTATCGGTCTCCACTTCTCCCCCTCATCCCTTATACAACCCTCATACAATCATTCTCATGTGTTTAACAGGTATTTCTTTCGTGTGTGCTCTTTTTGTGTGCATGTATTTTAATTTGGGAAAAAATGTTTCTGTACTGTGTCTCATTGTTTTTCTTGCTATTTTCACTCAGCACTATGCCCTTAAGATCCATCCACATTGATAAATGTTCATATAATCAATTGCTTCTGATTGCTGCACAGTACTGTTTCTGTTCCTTCGCCAAATTTTAACTACCTATTTCTTAGTGAAGGGCACCCAGGTTACCTCCAGCTACCTCTTACCACGATAACTTTGTGGGAATATCATATGTCCTATTATGTTGTGATAGGCACACACACACACACCTCAAAGAGACTTTCACACATCTCTAAGAGTGTAACTGCTGGGTCATGGGGCTGTGTGTGGCCCTATTTCAAACAAGTGGTGCCAAATAGCTCTTCAAAGTGATACCATCAGCTTACATTCCCACTACCAATGCATGAGGGTCCCTACAGCACCAGAAACACTTGATATAATTGAGTGCTCTAAAATGCTATACAATATATCATTATTGATTTAATTTGTATTTCTCTCATTACTAGTGATTTGGAGTTTCTCCCCCAATGCTTGATGGCCTCTTGAGTTTCCTCCTCTGTTAACCGCCTATTCAAATCCTTTGCCCAAATTTTCTACAAATAACATGTATTGCTTTCAGTATAATCCCCCACCCCCATTGGAATCAGTTGAATAAGACAAACAACAAGAAAAACCCACACATGAGAACAGATGGCAATGAATCTATCTTCTGAAAATGGCAGTGGCTCTAGAATCAACAGTGAATTTGAGAATTGGACAATAACAATAGCAGGGACAGCAACGACCAATGATGTTATGTGAAATATACTTGCTATAGTACCTGGCATATAGTAGGTGTTCATTAAACATCACTTCCCTCCTCCCCACCCCCCATCTTCTAGATTATCACAGCAAATCTACTAGAAACGGAAAACATGCATTATTTTTCTCTTTACTGTATAACAAAACTGCCGGGAGGGATGCCTTTTCCTGCCTGATTAGTGAGAGAGGCTGGACTGCTGCTAATTCCTCCCTTTCTTTTTCTTAGGAGTGTAAGCTTGGAAGCAGAGAGCCTGGCTTTGCATCCCAGCTCCTCAACTTATTAGCTGTTCAGCTATATGAAATAAAGTCACCTCTTTGAATCTCAGTTTCCCTCCATCAAATGGGGTAATGATGATGGTATTTTCCACATGGGGTTGTAGCAAGGATTAAAAGATTCCCTGGAATCCATGCAGAATAGTGCCTGACACTTAGTGAGTGCTCAGTGAGTTTTAGCTGATGTTATTATATCCAGCTTGTCTTTGGGGTATGGAAATTGTATTAAATGGACAGTGTAAACAGTCTTATGAACACTTTCCAATCACATAATTTTTATAATTCATTTTGAAAGGTTAAAGGTAACACAACAACAATATGAACCCTTAATATCGTAAATATTGCATTTAATTCTAAACATTTTTCATAATCCATTTTTCTCCAATTTGTTTTAAGAAAAATTTTGAAGAGATAAATGTCATTTGCCTGAAATTTTCTGGGGTGCTTTTTCCTGTGTCCTCCTCGTATCTCTAGTAACACATCTGAGGATGTCACTGACTGCATAAAACAAAACTGTCAGAAAATGGGCCTCCATACAAAGTAGGCTTGCACTTTGTTTCTCCTTGTTCAAGGATTATTCCTGTTCATATTTTTATGAGGGGATATCAGCCAAAGAAATACAGCAACTGGTGGTAATTGTGGCCTGAATACAAGCAATCTTTTTTCCAAGCTGTAAAAAATAAAGTCCAACAGAAGTAGCGGGCAGGAGAATCAAATCAGGCAGGTGTGACAAATGCTGGGGTAGAGAAGAGCAGGGACACAAGGGCTGTTGGGAATCTTAAGTGGTGAAACTTACTGAGTTTCAATACTATGCTGCAAAAGGAACAGCCAGGAATCCTCATGTTTATGTACTTGTTAAGTTACATTATAACCACCCAGGATTTCCTAGTCACAGTTGCTTCTGTAGGCCTACATTTTTCCTTATGTTAAGATAAGGCATGGGACAAAATATCCTCCCCATGTTTCCTCCTATGCCTAAATACTAGGGTTTTATAATTGATTACTAAATCTAGATTTTTAAAAAAATCCTACATGCTTATATTGATATTACCACATTTACCTTAGTGGTGCAATTTGTTATTTTATACCATCCTAGCAGTTATACAATTGGTGCAGTGCTCATCTCTTTGTAACCTGAATGCACACACGAGAATCTAGCTGCCACATCTAATTAGAAGGTGAGGATTCCACCTGTTGAAAATAGCCAGGTGCTCCCTCCTAGGACATCACTTTGACTATGCTTTTTCTAGACATGCTCCCTTGGAAATGTAGGCTGAAAAATATAGAGCTATTTTTTTCTCTATGTGTATTTTCTCTTTTTCCCAAAGTGTAGCTAAAAAGGGCAGAACATCCAGAGAGCCCAGAATTAAACATTCTGCTTGCAGGATCTGCTGAGAAATGTCTAGAATGCATAGCCATATCCTGAAGTCAACAAACAAGATCCTGGGACCTGCCTTGAGACCTGGAACAAATGAATAGACATATACTTCATTAAACAATACAGAAACAACCAATTCAACAGTTGTTTCCTCAGTCAAGGAAAATAATCAGTGAGAAAATGAACAACATCCAGCCATGGGTGACTCAGCCGCCACTTGTCTCAGCTCAAGGACAAGGGTGAGGTAAGAACATGTCATCCTGACAAGGCCATCTTGATACATGAGATTATTTTTTATGTGGCCTAAAAAATAACATTTGTTTGTCTTGTGGGTTTGGGAGGGGTACTTTACTTATTACTTTGTTTTTTAATATTATTTTAAATTTTATAAGAGATAGGATATAAATATGTATAAGAGTCATCTTCATATGGTTCCTCACCTCATACATGGTCATCAGGTATTAAAAAAGGTGGGGGCAGGGTTCCACTTATCCTCTGAGAATCGACTTGTAAAGTCAATTCTGCTATAATGTTTGTTGTGAAAACACAAATTTGTTTCAATGCAATTGATATATTAGGGAACACTTTAAGTATAATGCAAACATTGTTACGAGTGATTTCATCAATGTTGTTACGAGTGTTACTAAAGGACTGAAGAAAACCAAACCCTGCTGAACCAAAGCAGGTGCACATGCCTCTAACACCTACCAGCTACCTAGTTCAGAGAGTTGTGAGCCACTCTTCCATAACTGTGGTTACAACCTTTCTTCCAGTTTTAGAAAACCCTTTTTCCACCACTTCACAATAACTTACAAGCTGTAAGCTTTCCAATGCCTATTTCCACAAGCAAAGTTAAGGTGTTTTTTTTTTTTTTTTTTGAAAAGTGCCGTACTTCTTTTAGTATTTATATATTCCTTAACCATTTAACCATGTTAACGGTTACCATTTTTATTAGGTTTCTTTTTGTTTTAACTGATATTTTAAATGTTATGCTGCTAATTTCATTTTCCCCATAAATCCTGTGGTTTTTGTTGCACAATTTTGTATAGCATGGTGACAGCAACACTTACATTGCTTTATAGCAGAACTGACCATATCTCTCTGCAACTTAAATTCTGATTTCTCCCTTAAGGCTGCAATGGTCATATTAATTTACAGATTTGTCTGCTTAATCATGGACCCAATTCTGCTTCCCACTGGAAGAGACAGGTGCTGGGCAGCTCTGATTGTTCTAGGCCCCTAAGTACATTAATATTGTTTGATTAGTCACTGTGTGTAAGTTGGGGTTGAGGGAAGAATACTTGACTCATGTGATGATCCTTATTTTCAGCTCCAGATGGGACAGGACTTCTAACACTCTTTCTAGTATTCCTTATACATGTTATTAAATATCAAAGTTTATTATAACAGCACAGATTGGCATAACTGAATCCCCTTAGAAGCTACTGAGTTGTCACAGTTTTTAACAAATATCTTTATTATGTTTTGCTGATAGTAAAGGTTGTACATACTCACAAAACATTAGTGAGAGGAAAAATAAAAAAATCATCTAACCAGGAAGCAGATTCAGGGATGGGGTAAGATTCATTGATATGTTCTGCCATATCATTTGGTAATTAAAAAACAAAAACAAGGGAGTTTATATTTTCCCAGAGTCATTTTGTTCCTGGGGGTATCTACAACTACCATTTTCCTCTTCTAATTACCATTCCTCCTGTGATCCAGCTCCTTGACTCACTACAGCCTTCAACAACAGATGCCAGAATTTGTTTTTCAGGTTTTTCCCCCCCAGTGGAAAAAAGAGCTGTTTCCTTTAGGAAAAGGAAAAAAAAAAAAAAAAAAAAAAAAAAACTGCATTGCCGTTAATGTGGACAAAGTATATATAAACCCTCATGGGCAGAATATACTTTCAAAGCCCTCAGGGATTGTTCTTATTTTGCAGCAGATGAATATGTCAATACAGACCTGCCAACAGTCTCCCTTTCCCAGAACTATAAAATTCCCTAATCTCTTCCTTTATGGAGAGGTATTAGGTGGAGGCAAGGTAAGCAAAGGCAGTTTCAAGTCCATTTACTGATGACAGTAATGGGTACAGCTGAAACCCAGTACAAGTTCTTAGCCACCAAAGACATTTTCTTAGACTTAAAATGTATATGATGGAAAATCCAGCTTGTGGATGGATGAATAATGTCTGTGTGTATGTGTTTACTATACTTCAGGGTCTATATGTATTCCTTGCCCTGTTTCTAACTGCTTTAGGGCAGCATACAAAGATGTATATTATATGATAAATACATGCAAAATATTAAAAATGAAGAAGTGTGTTCATATTCATATATATGAATACACACATATGTATACTGAAGTCTCTAATTAAAGACAGTCTTCATAATGAGGTGAGAGGGTGGTGAAAATCCTCAGTTCAAAAAGAACTCGGGAAAAAGAGAAACTTAAGTCAAGAAAGATCAGGCACTGAAGCCAGAGTCCTGGGTTCGAATATGAGCTCTGCCATTTACTTCCTGAGCAAGTGATTTAAACTCTGAGTTTCAATTCCTCATCGATGCTGGGCCAGGAGCATCAACGTCACCTGGGAACTTATTAAAATGCACATCATTGGGCCCTACTGCACTGTACTGAATCAGAAACTCTGGGAGCAGGGGCAAAATAAATAGATTTTAACAAATCCTCCAGCAGATTCTAAAGCACACACACAAGTTTAAAAACCACAGCCTTAGGAGACAGTTTTGCTTCAGTAGTTTCAGCAGTTTTCATCTGTTTCATATACGAATTTAGAAAAGGTTTGACTGAGGTGAAGACTCTGGGTTATCCCTCTGTCCCTGTGGTGTGACCTAGATTAGCAATGGCTTCTTACCACCCTACGACTATGTAAGAGCAAGATGCAGGTCACCCAGCAACTTGACACTTCCTCAGAATATCACAGGTCATGGTCCATTCTTGATCCAACTAGAAATGTCACACACATTTCAGATGGAATTGAAGAAGTCGTGGATGGAAAGCAATGGAGGATGTAATCCTCTTAGAATGAAATGAGTGTAGAAAAAGAAGGAAAATAACCTATTGGAGTGTGTAAACAAGGTCTCCAGTGGAAGGACTGATGTAGAACTACACCCTTCACAGAGCCAGCACCAGCTCCTTATTTCTCCTAAGCTGTAACTGCGTGCTCAGACAGGACAAGCTGCTGCACCTGGTGACTACCTCCCCTCCCTCCCCCACTCACACATTCAAGTGCAACCCTGGAAGCACCTGAGTTTGCTTTTATGTAGCCTTCTCCGTACCTAGACCCCTTAATTTTCTTCACTTTTACTTCTCTGCTGGCTTATCTGACTGCAGTTTCATCAATTCTCTGAGGGAAGGAAAAAACTAGGAAAAAAAATAATCAGGCTTGGTAAGGAAGAGATGCAATTGCAGTGGAAGCTAAAATAGAAAATTTGTGATTAGTGGATTTCAGTTATCCTGTAGGGGTTCTAAAAAGGTTTCTGTCTATACTTATCAATCTTGCAAAGGAAGATCACTACAAATCACAATTCCGAGTACCCTATTATATACTAATGTTGCACCAAAACTAAGGTCATAATGATTAGGCAGGAGGCTACGCCCCCTGCAAGCTGTTAAGAAGATGCTATATCTCATAATACTTGATTACAATTGCAATTATTAAACAGAATATAAAACACACTGAATATCCATGGCATAGACTCGCTTACTTATGCACCATTAATGCATGGCAGCCTGCAGTGGCAGGCTTTCTAATTTTTTCCACCATACCTTTATGAGTTTTAGAAATTAAATAATTCTTAGTTACAAAGGAATACTCATCTTACACAAAAGCCTTGAGAAACTAAGTCAACAAGTAGATACTTATTGTGTCTAATAACAGTGCATAAGATTTCCAAGGAACATCTTTGGTTGTAATATTTGTCCTCTTCCCTTTATAAATAACTTATCACTTTAAACTCTCCCCAGAGATATTTGGTACCTTAATTTTGATGAAGATATTCTATAAAAGGAATCACAAGTCATGGAATTTTGTAATTATATTGAAACTTAAGCACCCAATCCTTCCTCACTTCATGGGCAAAAAACCTGTGACCCAGGAGAATACAATGACTTGCCTAGGGCCACACAGCTAGTTAGGGGCACAGTGAGAACTAGCACTTTCATCTCTGGACTCTCCAACATACTATTCTTTCCACTGTATTGTTCTGCCTCTGAACTCCAAGCAAAGCCAACAAGGCATGACAGTTTGTGAGGTCACTTGCAGGACCAAGTGCACCCATGATATAGAAAGGTCATCTTCAGAGATACAGTTTCTGTAGAAGATCTATCAGTCTGGACAGAGTTCAAGCAAAATCCAAAGATGTGAGGTCACTTTGGACCACCTCCTCTAAACCTGAATTTTCTTTCACTTAAAAGAAAAGCATTCACTCCACCCAGCTCATGCTCCTGAAAAAGACTGTGGTTTAGAGGCCATGGCTATTCAGTGACAAGGTTCAGGCAGAGGTCTTCTAAGCCTTAAGGGTCTCAGAATGCATCATCGACTCCTCCCAAGTATCCCAGTAAATCATAAGCAATCACTCTTTTGGCAACTGAGATCAAGGTCTTGCTAGCAATTAAAGCCCCTTTGTAATCTGACTCTACTGGAAGGCTGGAGAACACAGGCTCCAGATCAGAGTTTTCCTACTGTGCACTTTTCCCTGCTATGTCTGTGCTTGGCTGAAATCTAATCATCACATACTTATACACCATATTCACTTCCTCCTGGTGGTAACCCACAGATTTGCCCCTGGCATACTCTTGGAACAAGGCATTTTATCTTTCAGAGGCTCATGCTAGTCTTGTAAGAATGCTAAAAGTAGGAAGATCTCCACTAATTAAAAGAAAAAGAAAATACGATTCCTAGGATTGAAAAAAAAAAAAAAAAGAAAAAGAAAAAGAAGGCAGATACATATTTTAGGATTTTGAGACTCAAAGAAAAAAAAGAGGCAGAAGTATTTGGAGGGTACTTAATTTCTTAGTGACTGCTCTCCAGGCCCAAATGACATGGAATTCAGTGAATTTGTGAATACTCCATATGCGAGACTTTCCAATAGTCTATTTTTCTAAGCACTCTGTGTAAAACCTTTCAGTGCTCCTTTATGCCTATAGAATAAAAAATACAGTTTTTAGACCAGCAGGAAAGTTTTTACAATCTGTGCAACACCATTTAAATATGATTTAATTACTTACTCTTTAAAAACCCATGCTGTATTAGCTATCTATTAACTGTGAAACAAATTAGCCCAAAATTTAGTGGCTTAAAACAATAATGAACATTGATTAGCTCACATATTTTCTGTGGGTCAGGAATCTGAGAGCAGTTTAACTGGGTGGTTCTAGCTCAGGGTCTCCCATTAGAGTGCAGTATGATGTTGTCCAGGACTGCAATCACTTGAAGGCTTGACTGAAACTGGAAGAGCTGCTTCCGAGATGGCTCTCACGTAGCCTTGCCACATGGACTTCCCCTAAAGGAATGCTCGAGTGTCCTCACAACACAGCAGCTGTTTTCCCTCAGAGCAAGAGGTCCAGTAAAGCAAGCTTCAGGCTGCAATGTCTATTATGACCTAGCCTCAGAATCACACATCATTATTTCTACAATGTCCTATGGGTTATGCAGGCTAGTCCTATTTAATTTGGGGAGGAACTACACAAAGATGTGAATACCAGTAGCTGGGGACTGGGGGGCCATCTTGGAGGCTAGCTACTATACATACTACGCTAGCCTGCCTCACTGCCTTTGCTCATGCAGTTCTCTCTGCTTATCTTAATAATAGTATCATAATAATATACAATAGTATTATATCTAGAGTTGGTAAAACTGGGTTCAATCTCAGTCAGTCGATGATTGCAATCTGATTTCAAGCAAGTCTGTTAGCCTTAGCTCCCACATCTGTAACACAAATATTATAATTCCCACCACAAAAAGTAACTGAGTACTAAATGAAATCTGGTACATAATTGTATATATTCACAATCTGCAAAGTACTTTATTTCTCAAAAACCACCTATTCTTCAAAGCATTTCTGCATGCCATTTTTTGAAGCTTCAACCTCTCAATTGGAAGTCCCAGCCTCTTCTTCTGGGTTCTGACACCACTACGTGTATTCCTACACAGCCTTCTCATATTCTGCATTCCTTGTAAGTATTTAAATGACATTCAGCCCTACTAGGTTATAAATTCCATAATAGTAGAATCTCCCACAGCACTATCTACAGAATAGTTAATAAATGTTTAATTAACTGAACTGGCATGCCACTAGAAGGTCCTTTAACTGCCACCCAACAGAGACACGGAGCCTTTTGGTACGTATTGCCCATGGGGTACACATGCTGTAACAGAAAATGATTGATTTTAATTCTAGATGTCAAAAGCATCTTGAGGCCTATGGTAGATAAAATAGTTTGATACTTTTAAAAGTTCTTGAGTTCAAACCTTGAGGTTCTAGCATAGGCAATGGTTTTTGAGGAATGCATGCCTAACCAGTTTATCCCTCTACTTATATAGAGGAGAGAAAGTTATGGGAGGTTTGGGTAACAGTGTGACAGGCAGAATTCTAACGATTTGCACATGTGTGCGTGCACATGCACATACGCCAAGTTTCCTGTCCCTTGGTTATTCAATCAACCACTAACCTAGGTACTATTGTGAAGGAACTTTGCAGATAGAATTAAGGTTACTAATGAGTTGACATTTACACAGGGAAATTACCTGGGTGGGCTCAATGTAATTACCTGAGTCCTTAAAAGAAGAGGAAGGGCAGAAGAATTAGAGAAATGCATTGGAAGAGGAAGGCAAGAAAAATGAGGCAGAAGGGAGGTTGGAGCGATTCACAATGTAAGGATTCAGCCTGCTGTAGCTGGCTTTGCAGATAGAGGAAGGGAGCCACAAGCCAAGGAATGAGGGTAGCCTCTAGCAGCTGAGAACGACCCTGAGCCAACAGCCAGGAAAGAATCCAGGATTTCAGTCCCATATAGGCAAGAAACTGGATTCTGACAGCCACCTGGTGAGCTTGGAAGTAGGCCTTGGTTTTGACCTTGTGAAACCTAAGACAGATGTCAGCAGAGTGAAGCTAGACTTCTGATCTACAGAACTGTGAGATAACAAATTTATGGTGTTTTGTGCTGCTAAATGTGGTAATTTATTATGGCAGCAATAGAAAACTAAACACAAAGAATAATGGTTATACGCTGTTGTGGGTTTCTGAGAAAGAAATAGAGCCCTTCTCTCGCCATCCACACTCTGAGCCAAGCCCAGGTAGGTAGGGGATGAATCCTCAGGTAACAAGCCCCAGGTAGAAGTTTAGGCAGATGCCTGGGAAATCCAGGAAAGCAGCAGCTCTGAGAAAAGCTCAGCACCCAGTAGGGTCCTGAGGGGCAGAGGGGGCATGGCTGCACAGGGTGAGCATGGAAATGAATGGAGGTCATCTTACAGGTCCTGGGGTCTCCTGTGAAGTGCTAGCCACAGAACACTGAGAATTTCCCCCAAAGTGGCAGAAGTGGGGCAGGTGGACCAGGCTTTAGGAAACCAAAAGGACCTGTGGGACCTTGATGGAGCCCAGGAGCCAGAAGGGGAATGAAAGCTTTCATTTGCACGCTCAGCAGGGTTGAAGACCACAGGGAACCCTTCATCTAACATAAATGTCATGGATATCAGAGTAATAGCCACTTCCCAGAAGCTCACCCTTAGGAAAGAGGCAAAAGGAAAGAATCCCAAATCAACTGAATATTTATTCAAAGTGGAGATTAAGATAAAAGGCTGAAAGTCAATGACTTTATCATAAATTGACAAGATTTAGTTTTCTACCATCGGTGGAGATGGAGGTTCAAGAGATGAGAAAAATTCAGTTCTAGACAAAGGCGGCTTTGTTTTGCATACCCAAGTCTAACTGTGACTGCCAGAGTTAGATAACATTGAACAGTTATTTTCTGCCAGGAGCCATACTTTACATGTATTCTATAATTTAATATTCTTAATAACCCCCTGAATCTTTTGTTATCATTATCCCATTTTACAAGTGGAGAAATCAAGGCTAAGAGAAGAAAATAGCTCAGAACATTAGAGCTGGCAAATAGTAGGTTCCAGAATCAAATAGCTACCCACTAGCACTTTCTCCATGAATTCTTTGCAATGAGTGCATGACATGAATAATACTATTTATAGAATCATTTTATGAATCCTTCTGTGGTTATATTATTAATGTGGATCACTTTTATGGACATATATTGAAGGTATACTGTGTGCCAAGCAGTTCTAAGAGGTTCTCATGAATCACCTCAAACTTACAACTTCCTCCATTTTACACATGAGAAAAGTGAGGACCTGCCTTGCCTAAGGGCAAGAGCAAGAGGCAAGGCCTACATCTGAACTCAGGCACCATGACTCCAGTCTTCATGCTGGTAACCACGAGGCTACACTATCTCCCTACCCTGAGCCACCCTTAGGACTTAGAAGTCAAGAAATGCTGCCCTGGCTGCTCGAGGCCCAGAACAGAGATTCTGACCAGGAACATGGAGGGATGTTTATGGAAGAACACTGACACGCATGACGAGTATGCTCATTAAGATTTAGCTGTCCCTGAAGTGATCTAACATTTCCTAACCCAATCTCATTTGATTTTTTAAGACATACCACCAATTCAGTAACAGCTAGTGAGAAAAGGAACACATTTACTATAATTCTAATTTCAGGAACATTAAATGTCTTAGAATATTAGATATTTATATTTTCAGCTTATACCACTTGCTAAAGACATTCAAGTTCATTTACTCAATACTTTTTAAGAGCCAAGACTGTTTCACATACTAGGGAATTAGACATAGAGGACATGGCCCCTGGCATCACTGGGCTCACAGTCTAATCTAAGGATACCTTAAGTAAATTCCAGTAAGCACTTTAATAGAAAAAAAGCATATGGTATTAAGTGAGCATACAGAAGGAACAGCTAGCTGGAAGGGGAGGGGCCGTGAAAGAGAACTTTATGGAGGAAATCATGATGCCAGAGTTCACTTTGCAAGGATCTCAGAGCAAGCAGTGGGCTAAAGATATGGGAGTGACCACGACATATTTAAGGGGCTGTAAACAACAGAAACGCCTTTCACTGACCTCCACTGAACAAACTCCTGAATTAATACTCTCCATTCCTGAAAGACATGCTCACTGGCACCCACACCAAGCCGACTGCTCTTGGCCTAGAGGCTTCTCTACAGTACGTGGGGGACTTATGCTTCCCCCAGTTGAGGGACACGCTTGCCAAGAGTCACTTATGTTGGTTCCCAACATGCTTAATACCAGTTGTGCTTGGTATTATAATTATGCATTTTAATTTTGTGTTATAGAAACCAATGAAATATGAGTGTGAACCAGAATTATTGTTTCAATGAAAACTAGGTTGAATACTTTAGACTCAAAAAGACTAGCTTCCATAAATTACTGTCAAATTAGGAGATAGACATACAAGATTGGAAAATACATCATCACAACCTGGAAGAATTCTGCCCTTGTGTTCACTCTGCCTGAAAGACTCCCAAACTGGAACTCATAAGTTATATCTTATGGGTGTGGTTACACAAGAAAAATGATTTGGGACTCCAATGGGTGGAGCTCACATTCAAGGAAAGGGTCTTGTCCCTACATCAAAAGATTGGTGAGCAATGTCCTGCTACATGTTATAAGTTAAAACATTTTAAGACATGTATCAGTTTTTATGTTGTACTACTTTAACCAATTTTTTAAATAAGAAATCATGCCTCAGATCAGAGGGCTTCTATCACAATTTAACAGAACTGAAGCCCAGTCTGGAGGTGAGCAAGTATCTCCAAATGAGGCTGAAGAGGTCAGAACTGCTCAAATCCCCAAAAGTTCTGCATACATGCTAAGATGTGTGGGTTTATCCAAAGACCTACAGGGGAGCCCCTGAAGTGATAAGATTCCTATGTGAAAAAGATCATGTCAGAAACATGGAAAATGCTGTGGAGAAAGTCAAGACTAGAAGCTACTAAAGTAAACTAGTGAAAAAATGATGAGACTTTAACTGAAGGTAGGATGGTGAAAGAAACACGATTTATAGCAGAAGTGCCTAATGTAAACAGCACCTGGTGAGCTGGGGAGACAATGGGAGCTCTCACTGTACTCTTCTGGGGGACAATCTGGCAGGATGTTTCAAAAAAATCCTTGAAACTATAGGTACCTTTCACCCAGATATTCCATTTTTAGGCATTGTCTGTAATAAGTTAACTAGAAAATTTCATGTAAATTTTTACACACAAGCCTCTTCTTATTGCTCCATTATGTATTAATATAAGAGCAAAAACTAGGAAATAACCTTAAATGTCAAAAATAGGGCACAGAGAAATTGTGGTTTATCTAAATAAGGGGTATTTCACATGTGTATGTGACAATGAGGAAATGTTCTTAATTTAGGTAACAAAAGCAATATGATTTCAATTTTGAAAATCAAAAATTATACACACAACTGGCTATAGATATATGGATATAAACATGTAAGTCAAAGCTTGAAAAGCTATTCACAGTCATTATGGTTATGATTATGATTAACAACAATTATCTCTACGATGTAGGGTTACAGATTTTTTTCTTTACTGTGCTCAACAATATTTTCTACAATTAACATGTTACTTCTATCAGAAAAGAATTAGAAAAAAATTGCTTCCAGGTTTCCAATTTGATGAAATTCATAATAGAATCAAAGTCCCAATGCTTATTTCAAGTTGTAAAGAGTACTCTTTCGGAGGTACTCAAAAAACCCTTAACTCTTCACCATCTTTTGGATTTAGATCATGTATTCTATTGCCAATATGTATCCAGGCTGTACAATTCTCATTTTTGTAATATATCCTCACAAAGTAGCCCCTCTCTTTCCTTGATTTACTGGGCCTAAGAATGAATCAAACTAAAACTAGAAGGCTGAGGAATATTTGCCATTATACTGCTATTTCTTTATAAAGTGATGGAGGAGCATATTGCAGCATGTGTGTATACAGTAATGGGTATGATGACACATCTCTCTCTTTACTAATAAATCTAGTCCTGAAAAGTAACAGTAAACCACATTTCTATGTCTCTGTGCATAATTATTAAACCAATCCAAACTACAAATGAATTTTACATTGAAGTCTCACGTTCAGATAGAATAGTAGTCAATATAATAGATACTAATAACATCATAATAGGTAATTTTAAAACAACCTTCTCAGTGCCACCTATATGCATATGTAATTACTAGCTAGAAAAGCAAAGTGACAAAAATTGGAGATGACAGGACATTTCCATTTTATCATGAGAAAGAATATAATAAATTTATAAGGCAGTTTATAATTTACAAAGTGGCTTTGCATATGTTATTAGCTCATTTAGCTCTTACAATGAGGATATTTTTCAGGTGAAAAGAAAATTCTCTAAAGTCTACAGTATTTTCTAATTTTATCCTTTCAAATGCCACAAGTGTTATTTTTCTAGTTCTTTCAAAAGTGACAGATTGTGAGGGGTATAGGTGGTCATGAACATGCAGAGAGCCTGCAACTGAAAATCAACTCATAGGCTTGGTAAAAGTGCTCAGGTTAGGTTATTGTCAACAACTCCTTTGTGCCTGTACTTACAGCATAGAACCATAATAAATACATTCTGGAATCACCACAGGAAGAACATTAAAATATTAGAAAATGGTTGTGTTTTCACCCCCAGAAGTCTAAACCATGAGAAATTTAATTCTTTTACTTTTTGTCTACTCCTTAAATTTTAAGTATACTTGGAATGCATTAACCACCAAGGAACATTAAGGTTTTTCTTTGAATAAAAGATGTTTAAATTGATTCTTTAAATACCAAACACCACAGATGCAGAGCTATTAACCTCGAGTGACTGCTTTTATAAACACACTGCATTCTGGAGACAGATCAAAGACTATTTTCTACACTCACAATGACCCTCTACATAACTTCAGTAATATTATTAGGAATGACCAATTCAACCAAGTTTTAGCATCCCCCTCCACCATGCAAGGAGGCTGACAGAGGGGAAAAAAGAGAGGAGATACTTGTGGTACAAACAGACAACTGGCTCTCTTCCACCAATACACCTAGACACTTCCTCTTGGGGCCAACTGTTAAAGTTAAGTTTTGCCCTAGTTTTTTGGCTGCCATATTTGAAACCTCCATTCCGTGTCAGTTCACTCATGATACTCTGCTGGGCATGACAACAAATTATTTAGATATACTTGGTCTTCTAGAATATGAGCAATATAATTCACAGAAAACTATACAGTGACTGAAATAAAAGAGCAAACACACACAAAACAAGGCTTTCAGAGTTTGCATTGTTCTTTACCATCTGTCATCTTATAAGAAAGGCACAGTGCACAGTGGTAGGTGAGACAGAGCCACCAGAATTGTCTGGGTGAGGTGAGCCTTTTCAGCATATAATCCGATGAGACAAGAAAGCCTGTGTGGTTCATTAGTAGAGACATCCTAAGAGTCCCCCTCGACTCCATGTCTCATTAAAAAATACCACCACTCTGTCCTCAAGAGAGAATACAAGTGAGCCTTTAAACACTGCCCCACTGTGCTCCAGGAAGATTTTATGAAAGATGTTAGGACAACACGATCTTCATTGTTTGGGAGAACCTCAGTCTTCCTTGAGTGTAGCTTAGATTCATGGCCAAGACAGCAAAAGTTAAAACTGCAGTTGAGTGGAAAGAATATTTGCAAGGCAACAAAGGGATGGTAGCTGACTGTCAGATTTGCCACAATGAAGTATTCTATGGGGAAGTTTTGTTTTGTATAGCAAATTAGAAGTTAGTACATGTAACTCAGACCAGCTTTCTACACAAGCTGAGAGGCTGTCACCTCATGGTAGATAGAACTTCCTATCCGTGACTACATGCATTCACACATCCTATAACCCTCTTCTAGTCCATTATCTGAAAGGTAAACCATGAAAGAGCTGTTTTTGAATGTGCTATTAAGATACAAATTTCTTTTTGAGCAGCAACATACCAGATTATCAGCCATTAATAACCTCTTCATTAATTAATCATAAATTAAGCTAGTTATCTAAAAAGGGCCTAAGGGAAAATGAGAAAAATAGCATTTATTTATTGAGGGTCTCTACCACTTAATGTCATAGTACAAAGTGGGAATACAATGAATTAACTAACTCCTTCCCTTGTTCATTTGTTTATTCATGTGTTAACTCATTCAACAGATATACCAGACATTGGGATACAAATTATGCCCTCAGAGGGACTACAGTCAGTGGAAATAATATTTGTGTCTACAAAAAGTAACAAATACCCTGCATTTAAAAAACAGGACAAGTGCTATGGAAGTTAGTAGGTAGAAGAGATTAAGGCTGGATGAGGGATCAATGTGGCTCATGGACAAGGCATTTAACCTGGGTGTTGAAAGATGGTTAGAATCTGAACATGACAAGTGGGAGAGATGACTGAGGAATTGTCACACAACTGCAAACCTACTGCTGGAAGGGGTCAGGTCAGCAGGAGCAACAGGATCTACCGGGCGCCAGACACTGTGGGGGTCGGGGTGGAAGGAGGGAGAATAAATGATGAGGTGTGCAGAAAGGGAGAAGGGAATTCCACAAGCAAGTGGTATGCCTTGCTTTACCAGTGTGCCCAGGGCCAGGCCTGGATTTATTTACTTTCAGGCCCTACTCTTCTGATATATATACAATAGCTGGTCTATGAACTATGACTCAAGCTTCTGAGACCTTGTTAACTACCCACATGCCTGCTTCACACATCAATACCCCTGTCATCACTGAGGTTATAAATGCAAATGACAGGTCCTGGGTGGCCAAGGGTTGACTTCTAAGCAGGATAAAATGAAACCAGCAGAAAAAAAGTCACAGCCATCCCCCAAGACATCACTTGAGTTTCCAGTGAACTAAAAGCATTCTACTTATAGCTAGATTTCCAATTCAGAAAGATATGCTGTCTTAACAGTAACATGAAATGTCAGGAACAGAATAAAAATGTTTTAAAG
The DNA here is from genome assembly GCF_041146395.1 of Eulemur rufifrons. Lineage (NCBI taxonomy): Eukaryota > Metazoa > Chordata > Mammalia > Primates > Lemuridae > Eulemur > Eulemur rufifrons. The sequence goes on from NC_090989.1 coordinate 122,468,458, forward strand.
CAACATTAAACGCTGGGCCTTCTGTCCATCTCTGCCCCTATCAGAATTAAGTTTCTTCCACCAAATCATGTTCATTTCCCATAATTCCACACCACTCAGAGCAGTTTTGAGTAGACAGCTGTCTACAAATCACAAAATTAGAGAATGTTAACAAGTATCTCAGACATCATCTAATATGCCTCTATTTTCACGTAAGATAGAACTAGCTCAGAGAAATACAGTGACTTGGCCAAGATCACACACATTATAAAGATGAAGAACCAGTATTAGAAGCAGATCTTCCTCTGGACTTTTTGTTTGCTCACCTCAGGCCTGAGGGACAAGCCAGGTGGGAGGAGACCTCTACTCCTCCTACCAAGAGTGCAGTGTGCCCACAGGTCTAACTTTACTCAGGGACAGTTCCAGCTCCCCCCTTCCAGTGGGACATACTGACTATAACCTATAGATCATACTTTGTAAAACCCTGCCTTTTTAAGAAAAGGGTTAAAAATCAAAGTAATAATGGCCATTGCATCACAGTTGTAGAGTTAGAGGAATAAAAAATTCTAAAAAGTAAGCTTTATGATATTTCAACACATTTTAAATTTCCCAACTGAAAATTATAAATTTCAAATTTGACCAAAAGAAAACTTCAAATATCACTTGAGTGAAAGAAGTGAGGGGAAAATATCAGCTGCAATCATTAGACTCTGTAGTTTGGGAAACACTGGAGATGTTTCAGATCACTCTTGGTATGCCAACTAATGAATGTGGAAGAATATTCTAGAAATTTGTCTTTTCATAGCTGGTCCCTTGTCAGTCTGGATCTAAAATGAAGTTGACTTGTATGTATTGTTTATAAATTCAAGTTTCAAATGATGGATTGTTTCCTCTTGGCTATCTCCCTCACCATTTCAACAGATTATCAGCGGAGAGTGCCTCAGTTTGGTTAGAAGAGGAAAAAGCTGTAGTCTTCCTCCCAAGGTGCACCTTGCAATTCTTCCAAGTATTACTGAATTCACCATACTTTATAGACTCAGAATTTTATTAGACAGGGACAGACCACTGAAGGTTAGCAAGAACAAGTACTAAATAATGCACATTCCCAGAGAGGCTCAAAATAACGATACATTCAGTCTTTTGCTAACATGGTGGTTTTTAGAAGCTTCTCAAATCAGAGAAGTATCAGTTCATTTTCTGCCCTAAATCAAAGCCCAAATTAGGCAGAGAGAGGCAATACTTTATATTTCTCTACTGTCTCTTCCAGCCTAGTTTTGTTAGGCTTTGCCTAGGGGCAGAAAAATGAACTTGGTGACCACTCAGTGTTCCTCAGGCCAAAGAATTTGAATAGGGAGCTTGTGGGTAAGTAGAGAGTAGTATTTAACAAGAAATGCAAAGTTTTAAAGTATAACACTAATGAATTCATAAATTCATGTTAAGAAAAACTATTCTACCCATCAGAGAAGCTTTCTTAATGGCTTGCTAACCCATATTATGCACCACAATCAATAAATGTCAAGGGAAGAATTAATAAGGAACAGAAAGTTATGACAGATGTGCATTAAGTAGACATAAAAGCCACTGATGTAATAAACAAATCCATAAGAATGGCTGTCCCTGTGCCTGGTTTGCGGTTAGTTATAAAGTATGATTGCTCCATTATTCGTGCTCATTGGGGGAGCCTATTTGTGAAGACGATCACTTTCTGGAGTGCAGAGTAAGTCAGAATAATAATAAATACAAGTAACAAATATAAGGAAAAGGTCAATTTCCCAGGTAATCAAAGAAATAAAAATTAAGGTATGTTTTATCTCACTCTAGAAAATAATTTTTAACAATAACACTTAGTTTTGGTAGAGAACATTGATATAGACACTTTCACACACTTCTAGAGGAATTATAAACTGCAGTCAGCTTTTTGGAAGGATTCTAGCAATGCACCATATAAATATTTAACCCAACAATTTTACTTACAGTAATTTCACCCTAAAAATTCAAAAACACTAGTCTAATGTGCAAAGATGATCATCACCATTGTTTCATAAAAGTAAAAAACATCAGATAATCATTTAACAAAAGGGGGCCATAAATAAATTCTGGGCCACCATACAACAGAATACTATTCAGTCATTAAAAATTCATGTTCTCACAGAATATTTAGTGATATGGTAAATTATAAAATGTGTGAAAACAGATTTAGTATGCATGCTTAAGTAAAAAATGAATCATTACCTGAGAGGGAGATCATTGTTTTTTAAAAATAGATATGATATATATTCATATATACATTGTAATACCAATTTTATAAAATCAAAATTATATCCTTATATGCCTATAAATTATATTGGAAAGAAGAACTCCAAACTTTTAACCAATGGATTTCTCTGGATGCTGACTACATGGGAGATTGCCTCATTCTTACAGTGCAACTTTGGAATTTCTTACAGACCAATGTAAGAATGGTAGTACATTGAATTCTTAAGATTTGGCAATATATGAATATATAATTTCTTTATAGTGGTAGGAAATTACTTATTGATGCTTATGGAAGTCTTTATCCCAAAGGCATCCTGTCCACAGCTGAGATGGGAAGAAATCCTAATGATACATGGACCTCAAGCCCCATATACTGGAACCAACAAACAGCAGCTATGTAATAGTTCCCTTTAAATAGGGGGAGAAAGACTCTCCTGAAGAATTGTAATATTTATCAAGCAATAATAATGACATCACTCCCTTAAAATGCAAGAGAGTTCAGAAATGCTCCCTGACAGCCTTTTGCCAGGCTCCAAGTATTTTATATGAAGAACTTCAGGGAGGTTTTTTGTTTTGTTTTGTTTTTTAGTGAGAAAGACTACAAACCACATAGTGAAAATCTATATATATATTATTATTATTATTTTTAATGATCTCTCTCTTCATTTTGTACTTAAGCATATGCCACAAGTTCTCCAGGGTTTCAGTAACATCTAAGACCCATTGGCCACCACCTTTCATCCCTACAGTGTTCTTCATCCTACTGGTCTCATTTTAATCTGCTACTTATACTCAACCCACACAACTGACAGAGTAAGAACTTGCCTCTAAATTCTGTTAAGTGAGCCTTTCATTTTTGAGTAGTTTGATTCAGGAATTCTACGTATTGAACAAAAGCTAAACTGACATTTAATTGAACTTGGAACTTTTACCAAATGCTGGTACGCAGCCAGCCAACAAATCCTTTTGCATTCTATTTAAGATAGTCAGACCTACCTTCAGCAGGTCAGCTTACGAATGAACAAAGATTTTCAACCAGACCATTAGCATTTTTCTTAAGAGTTAGGAAACAAGAGACAGCTTTGTGCCTCTGAACCATATGGTCTGGTACAAATCTGGGATTAAGGAAGGCGGACATTCATTGAGCCAGCCTCTTTCCTACTCCTGAACATCTTTCCTCTCCCTTCCTTGTCAAATTCACTGCGTGTTCAGTCACTACCCATATGAAGCGACAATCTATATTAGTGTCACCAGGCTTACCTAACCACAGAGCACCACAGGGGTCCATGAGGCACATTCAGATTTAAAAATGGACCAAAAAACAACTATCAAAAGTGAATTAATTTGCAGCAAAAACTAATATTCACATGCATTTTTTTAAAGACACAATAAAATGTAATTAAAAAATACCACATTTAATGATATTTAAAATTATAGAAAAGCTACAGAACAAACTGGCAGGCTGACTGGACAACTGACATCATTGTGATGGTGATCCTCCCAGGCATCAACGTGTAGTGACCTGGTCCTCATGCACTGGATGAGGACCATTTGTGGTCCATGTGGTTCATGCCATTTGTGGCCATGGCACAGCCAATCTCAATATGACAGAGTAAGCTTCCTCATTGGTCCCACACTACAATGCCAAGGGCTGTTCTTGGAGTCACCTAGCAAGCAGCTATTCAAATGTCTATTATCAATCAGAAATGTCCTTAAAGAGTTATTAATGCCAATATTTATTCCAAGTCAACATTCAAACATAGTATGAATATACTGTTTGGCACCATGAATCAGTTAAAATCCTTCTTTGTGTGATTAACTGCTAGCACAGATCTATAAAAATGAAAATGAATTAGTTTAGGAGGCAAACACAGCAGCCTAAGCTTTGCAACTCAAAAGGGGCAGCCCCAGCAGCAATCTTCCCCACAACTACCCTTTTCAACATTGCTCTATTACTGCTACTCCACCTACCCTTTCAAGGTTATATCACCTTCACTAGAACACTCTTTCTCATTTCCAAACCTCTTAGGCTGGCATTTATCGTCACCTATGGTGGTATAACAAACCAACCCTTCTCAAATTTATCCACCATTACTTCTCTGTCTCATCCCTCTTTCCACTCCATCCTAACTCCATTTAGTTCTCACAAACACATCCTGTGCATTAGCTTTGCTCAGGCCTTGGTCTCCTCCTCCAAAGCTCTATTCTCTGCCCTTATGACTCCTCCCATTTGTGAAGGTCCAACTCACAATCTTTATATTCCCCACATCTGCAAGGCCTTTCCTGCCTTCCTATCAATCTCACACCCACACTGCCCATCCCAGTTCACTTCTGAGGCTCTCTGGCACTACTGGTTAGCTCCTCTGGGCCTTGTCTAACAGGAACAGTTCCAGAAGATTCATCACACAGGGTTATCACATTTCAATAGGTCCAAACAAGAGAGATGAATGGGTGTGGGATGTAAGGTATAAAGGAACTCCCAGAGGTAGTGTTCAGAACTCACCAAGGCTTCCTATCCAGTCCCAGTAACCTGGAGAGTGGGGAGGAGTTCAAGGAGATACTCAGCAGAGTCACAGTGGGAGGACACAAGGGAGGAGTCCAGAAAAGAGGAAGCCGGGCTGAGATACCTTCACCTCTGTCAGGACTGTGGCCAACGGCTGGTGACCACTTCCACCAGAAGCCAAGGTCCTAAAATTGATTGTTCCTCCTCAGGGATTCCTGAATTTCATTTTCAAGTGGGAGTTTAAGGTTCCTGGGACAAGTTCAGGATTTCTAAGCATCTGCATTTTTCCTAGTCGTTTTGTGATTTAAAAACTACAAAGCAGGCCAGTCCTTCTGTAGCAATAGAAGGGAGAGATGGAATTATGTGGTTAATCCTAGCAATGCCCAAACCACACTATAGTGGACGAGGTGTTCTACCTTCTGCTAAGAAGGTCTTCTGCTGAGTTTGGGCCAATGTTAATTTAGCCAAGTGAAATGTCATCTCCCATTCCTACATCTGGTCCCTGGCAGTATAGAAGCTACAGAATCAGCAGCGAAAGCAGGACAGTGCCCTGTTCACCACAAAGTGTATATCTTCTAACGGAGGAAGATGGGTTTGTTTCACATGGATAGTGTCTTAAAGGATTTTTATCTTATAATAGTTCATTAAGCTCTTCAATTATTAATTTTTTTTATTTCTGGATATAATGGGGATACAAACATTTTGATTACATGTTATGACTTTGCCTCACCCAAGCCAAGATTGGTGGCATGCCCTTTCCCCCATACAACATTCACCGCGTCCAATAGTTGTGAGTTTACCTACCCCCATCCCTCTAACCCCCAGTGAACATTACTACCGTGTGAGCACCTTAGTGTTGATCAGTTAGTGCCAATTTGATGGCGAGTACATGTGGTGCTTATTCCTCCATTCTGGCGATACCTCACTTTGGAGGATGGGCTCAAGCTCTATCCAGGAAAATATAAGAGGTGCTAGATCACCATTGTTTTTTGTAATTTAGTATTCCATTGTATACATATCCCATATTTTATTAATCCACTCATGGATTGACGGGCACTTGGGTTGTTTCCACATCCTTGCAATAGTGAATTGTGCTGTCAAACATTGGAGTGCAGATGTCTTTATTATAGAATATCTTTTGTTTGTATGTCTTACATTTAACAATAAAAAAGTATGGAAATGAGAGGCACATATCCTGCATGTGTAAGTAAATACAAGGAAGAAGGAATTCAGTAAGTACTGAACCCTCACTATGCCTCAAATCCTTTATTTATAGTGTATAGAATTGTTCATTTAGTGCTCATATCAAACTTACAAGGTTTGTTTCACTTTACAGATGGGGGAAAAAAAAAAAAAAAAAAAAACTCAAATGCTCCAGAGATTAAGAACTAAGATATGACTCCAGACACATCTGGCGCTGAACTGAATATGTTGCTTTTCCCTCTAGCCAACGTCAGACAGGTCAAGGGAGTGTCCTCTGGGCCACAAAGGACAGCTAACATCTGGGATGACATCCCTTTCACCACTCCATGAACAAGGTCAGGATCTGAGAATTCTTCACATTTCTTTTCATATGGTATCTCCTGAGTAAGCAATATTGGTGTTTTCTTCCTTGCCCTCTTTTTTTAATGTGACTCAGCCGTCAAAGGAAGAAATTAGTGGGATTGCTGAACAAGATGAAATCAGTAAAAATTAGAAAGCCTTGATTTAGAAAACGTTATAAATTTCATTTCCAAAATAAGGATCTACTCTAAAAATATTGCTCGTGAAGGCTGAAATGTTTTTTAAAAGTCACAAGTGGTACATTGATCTAACTAATGGGTTTCAAATTTTTTCAAGGAGTCCCAAAATCCATATAATATAAACTACTTATACTCTTTCACAAAAGAAAGTAAAAGTAATTATTTAAAAAAAGTGCAAGAAGATACAACATGACATCTTATCAGGATGCCATTATCACAGAATGTAAGAAAGGATTAAAAGATTAACGGGGTTCTGCCAAAAGAACACAGGAATCTGATGAAGAGGCTTCTGGTGGTCAAATTTAGTCCAAAATAATGATAATTGATTGTAACATACTGAATAGATAAAATCCCACGAGTATAGAGCAATATGCATTAAAAAATAAAAAAGGAAAGAAAATTTTTATAATGCAATTATAATATATTCGCATGTTTTGCTATAGCTTGGGAATCACTGATCTGTTTCAGTGTTCCTTTCTTATTGAATTTTTGCTTTGTTACAACCTTTTTCCATTACAAAAGTAAAATAAGAAAGTGAATAAGCACCACAGTGGGTAAGGCCTTTTGGTGGCAGAGAAAGAAATTACCCTTTAGACACCCATCATTTTTTTGAGGCTGTAAGGAGGAGGAAACAGAAAAAAGAAATGAAAACATTCATATTTGGAATTTCAGATAAAGAGGCAAGAGACTCTTCCCCTAACTTTATGTTGTCTTTGCACCATGATTTGAACAGGCTATATTCTCTAAATGTTTACAAAGTTCAATAATTTGCAGAGTTAAGAGAAATAAAACAAGAAATATTCCTGAAAGGAAGAAATAGTAAAAGAAGAGCCAATCCTAACCAACGCTGAAAGGCAGAGAACTAAAGTGAGGCCTCACGAGGTGCTTTCTGTAGTGCAGATGACTGTGTGGCATAACTGGAAACAAGGCTCAAGTCGGGGTTCCTGGAGAAGAGTCTCAAATCTGCCACCTGCTAGCTGGGTCCTGGAGAAGCCCCTTTATCCCTTGCACTATGGCTTTCTTAATAAAGGAGTTGGTCTTGACGACCTTCACTCCCACTGTTTGATCCCAAGAATATTTGAACTTCTCACTATCTCCTTATGCTGTGTGCCCCTGTGGGAATTAACTTCCTTGTGCCCTGGGTTCTTTATCTATAAATGGGGATGTTAATGGTTCCTGCACCTGGAGCACTGCCTGGCTTACAGTAAACATGCCAAAAATGCTAGTTGTTGTCATAACAATTAAAAATTATTATTACCGTCACCTGTCCAAAAGTTTTTCCAAAAGTTAATAATCCTTCAAGGACTAGCTCTGCTGACTTAATTACTCCAGGAATTATCTGTCTCCTTCGTTTTCCTATGATGCTGTCTTTTGATAGTGCCTGAATATCTGTCATTTCAGAATGAGGTATGTGCATATCACCCCACTCCAAACCACAACATGAGGCCATTTCTTCTCTAGAGTGGGAGAGAGAAAGGAAGAATGGCTGGAATAGGTCTAACATTGATTTTTTTCAGTGATTTAGAGAAGCCTATCCAAAGGGAAAAATCAAGCCCTTGAAAGAAAACCCGATTGACAGGAGCCTAGCACTCATAACTTGTAGAGGCAAGTCTGGTTGTGAAATTGATAGAATGTGCATAAAGGTTGAAGCTGGGTATGTGGGGTTCGTGATACTGTTTCCCATGATTTCATCTCATTGAATATTTTCTAATCACTTTTTAAGAAAAAATAATGGTTGAAAATAAAAATCTGATCCTCTATAATACCTGGGGGGTATGCGTTGTGCAGGTGACCAAAAGCTCCCCATTTGACAAGTAACCTCTCAGATGCCTTTTCTCTGTTCCCTATAACCATGTCAATAGGTTCATCCTCAGTATCTAAGAAATTTATATGAAAGGTCTCAGCTATGATTAGACAGGGGGCATGAAGTTTTCATAATAGATTACTAAATGCCTCCTTTTTATGTCAGGTCCAGACCAGCCCCTATGCAAGGAGGAAAAGCAAAGCAATAGAATCAAGGTGAAAAAAACAGTCACCTTCGTCTCACAATTACTCGTAACTGTCCTGTCCCTTTGAAAGTCCCTTAAACTGCAAGTTGTGCTTTAAAAAATTACACACTCCGTTATTTTTAAAAACCCAGAAATATCATTGTCTTTGGACTGCCCTCAGGGTTAGAACTGTCTAAAAATAAAACATTACTTCAGGGACATGAAAAGAAATGAATTGCCCAATGAATATGACACAAAATGAATTAAACAAAACAAAGAACTACATGAGATACACTTCTTTCAAAGATGTTCCCCCTTTTTAGCCCACAGTCATCATAATTTGGTAGGTCTGGGGACAGTATTAAGCCAGGGAGAAGAAGTAAACTCTGAAGTTGGACAAAAGCAAAAACATCTGAAAAGGAACAAAGTAACTTATCCCAGGTCCTGTTCCAGCTTACTAGTCCATGTGACACATATGAGCAATTTTCTCCTTCATCTCCATTCATTCAGTAGATTTACTGAACTCTCAGGATGTGCAAGGTGCTGGGGGAGAGGGGTCGAGGAGTGAGGGACAGCCTCCAGTGCCCTCACAATGTGCAGTAACAGATGCATGCGCAGGATACAGAGGGATCACCCAGGACGCAGCCAAGCCAGCCTGTGGGTTGGGCCAGGACAGGAGAGAAGGGCTTCTCAAGTAATGCCTCACAAGGCAAAAGAGCCTGGCAGTGGAAAGCACAGGCTCAGGGACAGACTGCCTGGGTTCAAATCCCAGCACCATGGCTCAATGACCATGAGAGGATTATTTAACCTCTGGCTCACTTTTCACACTGTAAATTTGGTTTTTAAATATGTTACTGTTTTAAGCGAGTATTTTGCAGAAAAAGCTTAGACTAGTACTCAGCAAACAAGTGATCATGTATTGTCTAAACTGGGACATTATGAACATGGAAGAGGGCAATATAATAATTACACTGAGACAAAAGGAGTCAAGCAGAAGCGTCCAAGGCAAATTGGAACATGAGATCATCCTATATATGTGCTCATGGTTGTTATTACTGAAGGAGCAAAGCAGCAAAGAATGTTATGGCAGAAGGCACAACACATGCAACAACAGACAGGCAAGAGACTGTGCAATGAGTTCAAGGAATTCAGGTTCCTTTGCCACCCCGCTCCCATAGAATGAGCTTCCTTTCCTGCAGAGCACTCAGTGCAGGTTGTATAGTATTACTATCATTGTGAATAGCATTAATTTTCCCCTATAGACTAGAAGCTCCAGAGAAGCCTGGTTTTGCTCGGCAAGCTTAGTTACTGGCACAACGTAGGCACTCAAATACCTATTGAATGGTTGAAGGAACTTGGCATGCCAGAGACGAGAACACAAAGCAGATTGCCAAGGTCATGAGGTATGCTACTCGGGTGTATTTTTAAGGGAGAACCTGCCATGAGTAGAGTTAGCCGACAGCTCCTAGCTTTGGGGTGTCTAGAATCTGCCTCTGCTTTCAAGCTAAGGGTATGCTCTCCTTGGGTAGCTCTAGCCAATAACTGAGCAAGGCTCACCACTCCTTACCAGTGGGGACTCCTCTACAGAGGATCTTTGCACCAAAGCTCCCTGCTGGAGTGGACAAGACTTACTCAGAGTAGCACTACAGTCTAAGGCTCTTCCTCCATTTTCCTTCACTCCTTCCTTTTTCACAGGCTGGCATCACAATCTAAAGTTTCCCTGCCTGCTCCTTCTCCCTCTCCCCATTATCTTTCAGTGAATCTCTAGCACTTCTAATGCTATGTTGGTGTCTGCTTCCTGGAAACACCAACCAATGTGAAAGCAGAGAGATACAATGCTGAAGCATTAAACAAGAATCATTCTGAGGTATTATGCAAAGAAATTTTAATTTTATTCTGGTCTGCTGGAAAATGACAGATACATATTCTATAAAGAAGAGTCTGGAGAATAGCCTGAAAGAATGACACAATTATTTCTGTGGACTGAATTCGGTCCTCCCCCACCCCCAAATTCTTATGTTGAAGCCCTAATGTGGTAGTATTTGGAGATGGGGCCTTTGGGAGGTAATTAGGTTTAGACGAAGTCATGAGGTTGAGGACCTAGTGATGGAACTGGTGCCTTTGTAAGAAAGACACCAGGGATCTTGTTCTCTCTCCCTATCTACCATGTGAGGACACATCAAGAAGGTGGTCGTCTGAAAGCCAGGAAGAGAAGCCTCACCAGAACACGCCCATGCCGGTGTCCTGACCTCAGCCTTCCAGCATCCAGAACTGGAAGAAATTTGTTTTCAAGCCACCCAGCCTGTCGTATTTCACAATGGCAGCCCAAGCTGACTAATACAATCACCTTCCAGTGAAACATCCAGATGAGAAATGACGAAGCTATGGATAAAGGCATGAGAAGGGACAAAGCTAAACCACTGATGCTGCCACATGATGCCTGTGTGTGGAACTGTGCAAGGAAACTGTAATTATCCCAGTTATACACCTGAAAAATTGGTGTATGGAGAGGTAGAGTAACTCACCCAAGATAACCCATCTGGTTAAAGTCCACGTTCCTCTCATCAGACCACTCTACACCCAGAGGAAAAGCTTTAAGGAGCTTACAGAGGAAGAGGATGAGTTCCATTTCACATGATGAGGCCCTACTTAGTATCTACCTGGAGACTAAACTTTCACTCACATAGGCATTAGGTCCTAGTATTTTGACAGAAACTGAGAAAATATCCAAATATACTATCATCCTCGCATGGAATGTCACAATGGCAATACTGAACTGTGGGGATTTCGTCTATGTAGACACTTTTCAATCAGCACACACCACTGAGCGCCTACTCACTTTGGCTTCAGAAGGCAAAAAACAATATATGAATTGAATGGAGGAAATGGACACACACAGGTAAGTACCCAAATATGTGCTCATAAGAAATATGAGCAAAGAGCTATGGGAACACATATACAAAACTAAAGAGCACAGAGAAGGATTAGAAGGGAGAAATTATTTGAATTGGGCCTTGAAGAAGCAGCAAGGATTGGACAATGCTTCCCCTTCTCTGAAGTTACTGTCAGGTACCAAAGGTACCCACACATGCCCTTACATGGAGAAAATATGGCAAAGATGCCAATGAGTAGCTTAGTTTCAGCACCACACTTTACACAAATTATTTCTTTAGAAGCCCCTGGAAATTAATCACAAACCAAAGAGTTCGAAATTCACAATCATGTAGTCTCAGATTCTTATTCCTACTTACTCCTTCCTGCCTCAATGAATGAGTATGAATGGCCGGGAGAGGAGCAGTAGACAGCGGACACCCTGCCACTATGTTCTGGCTGTTGTCACAGCTCTTGGGAATGTAGTTCAACAGTCCCCAGCCTGGGCTCTCCTCCAGGCTTTTTTTTTTTTTTTTATGTGCATGGAACCTCAGACAGCTCACTTTAGCACAAACACTGTTTTATCAACCAAATACCTTGGATGAGAGGACAAATGAGTAGGTAGAGAGAATCTACTTCTGATCATATGTGGTCTTGGCCTGCAGCAAGACGACACCTCTGCAAAACTCAGGGCTCACACCCCAAACACTGGGGTGAGGCTTCTGGTTGTACAGAGAAAGCATTCAGAGGCTCCTCTACATCTCTAGTGAGGCCCCGTCTTGGAAAGAAGGTTTACCTACCACCTCTTAACAGGTGAGCAAGAAGGCAGCTGTAAGACAAGCACTCTTGCCCACTTTCAAGCTTTATGGCTGTCCCATCTGTCATTCATTCCAGCATGATACTTTTCTGGGGCCATTCTGATATGCAGTTCCTTACCCGATGCTGTAGACTGAATGTTTGTGTCCCCAGCAAAATTCATATGCTGAAACCTAAGGCCTAATATGATGGCATTTGGATATGGGGCCTTTGGGAGGTGATTAGATCATAAGCCGTCCTGAATAGGACTAGTGCCCTCATAACAGAGGCTCCAGAAAACACTCTTGCTCCCTTCCACCATGTGAGAACACAGAAAAAAAGATAGCCAGCCATATATGAGCCAGGAAGCAGGCCTTCACCAGACATCAAATCTGCTGCTGCCTTAATCTTGGACTTCCAGGCTCCAGAACTATGAGAAATAAATTTCTGTTGTTTATAAGCCACTCAGGTCTATGGTATTCTGTTATAGTAACCCAAATGGACTAAGGAACCTTCAAAGCAAAGACAATGGTTAGCATCTCAATGATCCCCAAAAGAATCAAGGAGAGGATGTGCTTGACTCTGCTTTGGGAAAGCCCATTCTCTGGACAGAGGGCCAGATAAATGCAGTATTTCATCTCTCCTGACCAGAGTTAAAGGCCCCTCTTTACACACGGGGAATAAAATGCAGTCACCAAGTATCTCTTCCCCTTTATAAATCACAGCTTTGTCTGTGCCATTCTTCTAGAGCCTAACTATTATTTTATTTTGCAAGTTTATCTTGTCAATTTAACTGAAATTTTCTGAAAATCAAGAACTATGTCTTAAGCATTTTGATAGCTTTACACAGTTTTGAACAGAGAACTACACACAAAATAAGATTTCAGTATCTATTTTTTGGATAAATAATTTAAAAATGATCAGTCCAGTCCCTCTGCAGTTTTTTCTGCAAGATCCAAGTGTGATAAAATATAATTGTGTACATGTGAGAGAGAAGAGAAACATTTCACGTTTGATAAATGAATACTTTGGTCTTATTTAGTACAATTATTTTGACTGAATGGATAAATTCCAATCTTAAAATTCCTCCAGTTAAACATCTCAAATTTGAGTTACTTCCTACTAAGTTGTATTTATGTTTCAGCTGATTAACCACTTAAAATTGAGTTGCTATCAATAATTAAAATAAAAATATCACTACTAATTCTGTGGCTTTTCTGAGGGGCACAGTCCTGTAACTTGTTAATTTTTCTTGGGCCTCTCTGAGCCTTGCTTAATCTAACCCTAGCCTAACTCAGCTCAGTTCTACACAGCAGCTTTTCAGAGCATCATTCGATTGCTTCAAGGGTATGAGACATTGCTTTGTTTGGGGGTAACCTGTCTTCAAACACTTAAGAATTGGGTAAGAAGGCTGGAGTGATCCCTTGGTGATGTAAAATGAGTAGGTATCCCAAAGGATTGAGAAGGAGGTGTTGTGTGGCCTGTCATCCACAAAAAGCAACTCAGGAGTGTATATATGGGTAGCTAAAAACAAAGACTTGAGATCAAAAAACACACAGGTGAGCTCTACAAATTCCAACACGCTTAGCCAAGATACGCAGGTGAGACTGCTTCACACCACTCCACTGCCCACTTCTGCTACATGTTTTTGTTTAGGGAGCTCTTTGTCTTCAAAAGCTGATGTTAACTTGAATAAAAGTCTTGGTTTAGAAGACACACAAAGATGGCAGCTTCCAGGGTAATTGCTTTGAATGTCCCTAACGCTGCCCCAGGAGGACACCCCCCTTTCCGTCAGAACAGAGGCAAACTAAGTTAGCCTGGGAGCAAGAACTCAGGAATCCCGCCAGGTTCCTGTTCATTCGATACACAGAAGACAGGGATTAGAGACCCTCCTTGAGTGAGGAGCCATCTCTCCGGTACCTCTAAACAATAGGCAGAGGAAGCAGGCCTGACTGGACAGGAAGTCACCTGGTTGCAGGAATACTGGAGATGCAGGGGTATTTAGGGCACAAAGAGAAAAGGTGAAGTGTTTTCATTTCTGCCTTCTCATTTTGAGAACTTCAGAAGCTGCCCTCAGAGAGGAAATGCTACCCAAACATTCTCTTGGGGACAGAGTTTGCCTTTGTTTTTGCTCAGGATTTCACAAGACCCATCCCTCAACCCAAAGAGGAACTGGGGAGAACAGAGTGCCGACCTTCCCAGGTCAGACAACTTACTGGAATTGGTGTTTCAGGACTGTGCCTTCCTGCTCTGTGCTGTGGGCACACATAGGAAGTCTGGATGTCCTGCCTCACCCCTGCTGCCTGGCTCTTCCTCTGGGCAGAGCCCTACCCTCACCTGGGTAGCTCCTTAGCTAAACACCACTGCAATCAGGACAATAAAAAGGAAAAAAAAGTGAGTAGGGGAAACAAAAAGCACAATTAAATGGGCACTTTTTCTCTATGCAAAAATAAAGTCTGAGCCTTAGATTTCAGTTTCTTAATCTTACAATTTATAAAACATCAGCTGCCTCCCCTGCTCACCCCCAGCTCAGTCCCAAACAGCCAAGCACCCACTTGTTCACTTCTCTTGCCCTTTGAGTCTTGGTCTCACCTAGACGAAGAGTGATGACCCATACCATCCCCCCCACCTACGTCCTGGTCTCCTTGCCATGGATCTATCTGCTTCTTGGGCTCTAGCATGACCATCTCATCTAAGGAATGGAGGCAGTGCCCCCTAGCCCTTCCTGCTCTGAATGCTGCCATTCCTGGCTCTGATGTGGAAACCTGGCCCTGGCCTTGAATTCTCTTCATCAGATTCTCTCCCCGGATCACTGTCTGTGACCCAGGCCTGACTCCAACTAGCCCTGTGGAGGTGGCGCAGCCCACAGAGGCTGAGCCCCTCCCCTTTGCAGAGGATGAGCCAAGTGGCACTGCCACCCACGGCCAAAGCCCTCCTACATCTCAACCTGGAAAAATGAGCATGGCTGGATGAGAGAACTGGTAATCGGCTCTAACATTCTGATTCTATTTGGACTAGAAAAACCCAAGGGAACAACTTAAACTGGAAGCTCACAGGACATAAACTTTAGGGCAGAGTAGCTTACTTTTCATACACACTCTGCCTCTGCAGTTTTGCTGTTCCTTTCACCTCATTTCCCTTTCTGCCTCCCTGTTTATAATCAACTGCTTCTCCCAAACACTCCCACCCCAAGCTCCAACATTTTGTCACAGAAATAGGCAGTAAGCTACTCCAAACTCAAGGCCCAATATCAGCTTCCAGAGGAAGTCCCTCTCCCCATCTGGATCTCAGCCTCCTCCTCATATGCATAAGCATGGCAGTGGCATCTTTGACACCTCAAAGTGTAAACAGACGCTAAGCTGTGAAACAACAGACACATGGAAGGGCTTACTATTACTATTATCAGTGTCATTACCTGCCTTTATGGAAAGTTCCTTGTATTTTTTAAATCAAGGTATAATTGATATATAAAATTGCACATTGACTACATATGTTTAAGGAGTTTGGACATATTAAAAAGATTTTAAAATCTAGACCCTTAAATCCTCTTTCTGCCTTCCTCTCTCTGCAAATCTCATGAGTCTCCCTCTCTCTTTATAGCCCACATCACCCAGAGTTACATTCTTTTGTGATCATTTCCTCCTACCTCTGGACTGTGGGGGTCCTCCAGCTACTGCCTGACCCCTCCCCTGGCAATCTGTCTCACACTTCCTCAGTCCTTCAGTCTCCTTTACTTGCTTCTCCTTGGATGCTGTTTAATAAAGGAACATCATTCGCTCATGGCATCATGCCTTTGTCCGCATCCTTCAAACCATCTGTTACTTCCTCTGTGACTCACAGCTGGTACAAAGCAGGAGAAATCTTGTTTCTCACAGCAACAAGACATAGGGTGGGCTAAATAATTTCACACCATCTTACAAAAGATAAGTGAAAGGCAAAGGGGATTATGGCCAGAAAAGGGACCACCATGGGGATGTGCTAGGTAGGAGGGGTGATGAACAACAGAGACAGAGTGATGAGGTGGACTCCTTGAGGATCCTTACTATTAAGTAAGATAGTTTCAACTTGCTAGAAATCACAGTGAAATTGCAAGAGATGTTCCAATCCCTGGTGATTAAAGAAATGCAAAAAAACAAAACAAAGAAAACCAAGATTTCACTTTATATGTATTAGCCTAGCAAAAATTAGAAAGTTGGATAATGCCAAGCATAGGTAAATATTTGGGGAAACAGGAAACCTTCAAGAACGCTAGTAGAGGGACAGTCTGGTAGAGCCATTTGGGAGAACAATGCAGTACTACTTGGTGAAATTAAGTATGACCCAGTAATTTCATTCCCATATAAGTATTCCAGGGAAATGCTGTTGACAGCAGTATTGTTTGTGAGGAAGGGGAGCTGGAGCAAGTCAGGGTGAGCATCAGGGGTTGGATAAATGGGTAAAATGTGGTGGATGCTCCACGGAGAAGCAGAACAAAGAAAAGCGGCGGGTATGATGTACCCATAGCAACATAGATAGATCCAAAAATTGCAAGGCTTAGTGGATAAAAAAATAAGATGATCTGTTATAATACATGGATATAAAATAGTACAAGTTTTATAATACACACAAATAAAAAAGATATACAGATGGTTCCTGGCTCATGACGGTTCCATTTACAGTTTTTCAACTTTATGATGGTGCAAAAACAATACATTCAATAGAAATCATACTTCAAATTCTGGATTTTGATTCAAAATTCTTTATAATAACTATTATAAAATAGGCTTTGTGTTAGATTAATTTTGTCCAACTGTAGGCTAATACAAGTGTTCTGAGCACTTAACGTAGGCTAGGCTACAATGTTCAGTAGGATAGGTGTACTAAACACATTTTGAGACAGTCTCACTGTCACCCTGGGCCCCATATCCAAATGTCATCATAGCTCACAGCAACCTCAAACTCCTGGGCTCCAGTGATCCTCCTGCCTTAGCCTCTCAACTAGCTGGGACTACAGGTGCATGCCACCACACCTGTATAATTTTTTTTTTCTATTTTTGGTACAGACGGGGTCTCGCCCTTGCTCAGGCTGGTCTTGAACTTCTGAGCTCAAGCGATCTTCCTGCCTTGGCCTCCCAGAGTGCTAGGATTGATTACAAGGTGTGAGCCACCATGCCTGGCTGACTTTCAATATTTTTAACTTCAGTTTATCGAGACATAAGCCCATCATTAAGTCGAGAAGCATCTGTACATTAAAGCAAGTTAAAACGACTGCTTGTGGGGGAAGGAGAATCAAATGAGGTATGAGGATGAAAGGAAATAAATGCTTAAGTAAATATCACAAGGAGGTCTTATATGATAATGTGCCATGTACCAAGGAGTAGGATTAACATGACTCTCTGTACTTGTGATGTAAAACAAAACACAAAACAAAAAAAACCCTCAACTTTGGAAGACAAGTATAAGGAACTTGAAACCCCAACTCTACTACTTTCTAATTATATAACCTGGAAAGGTTAATTAATCTTTATGAATCTCAGAAAATAACCCAATTAAAACATGGGCAAAGGACCTGAATGGACATATCTCAAGACATACAAATGGCTGTTAAATAAACAAGAATCAGAGAAAAACACTCACTGCAAAGAGTTTACTGTACTCAGAGCAACAAAATGCTTTCTGTGTGTGTCACCTGCCAGGATATGGATATTGCTTTGTTACAGAGAATGAGTCCTTGTAATGACATGTTACAATGAACCTTAAATCAGCTTTTTTTAACAAACATTCTTCAGAGTTTTTTTATGTGTTTCTTTTATATGTGTATTCACAGAACTTGTTCACAAACTGTCCCAGAGTTCTAAGGCTTTTCCAGAGGAGAACTCACCTTTAAGTTTCCTCAGCATCCCCAGCTTATTGCCCACAAGTTGAGAAGAGAGGAGGAAAGAGGTAGCAGGGTCCCCACAACCCTGCCACTGCTGAGGCTGAGCTGCCCAGTGTCGGAGAAGACCCATCTGTGCATCTGTTCACTCCTCACTGTGAGGGTCCCCGTCTGCCAGAGGACAGGCACAAGATCTCACACACACTGGGTACTCTGAAGGTCTCTCTGAATCTGTGTCTGCGTCAGGCTATTGAAATGGTTTGATCACCTGAAAAGAGGTGTGAGAAGGTTGACAATGACCCACGATGGTTATCATCCTGGTGAGTCCCTCAATGCCCCCAGGGGGAAAGGGGAGAAGACTCTGTTAGGGCCTTCACTGCTACTTCCTTACCACATAATGAGGTATGATGGGTGGTAATGAGCCACAAGAGAATGGGAAAAAAATTCAGCAATGGGCAAAAATTCAACAATGGGCTTTTCTAGGAAGATGGGAAAGTTAGAGAGACATGTTAAAGGTGGGGGAAGCTGGGTAGCATAAAACAAAAAGGCATATGTTTTCCTAGAAGAGGGAGATTTATCAGGTTCTGTGAGTAAAAATAGGATATATTAAATCAACAAATTCAAGAGACTGTGTATAAGCATACAAAATACCGTGGGGAAAGCAGACAAGATAAGAAGACTGAACAATGTACACATTTTTGGGTGCATAAGAGGTGAATCAATTACAGTTGGACTTTGACCAAACAGACAGACAAGCCTAGACAGACCATGCACCAATCCAGGCTGCAGGTGTGACGTGGTAAAGGTAAAGCCTACAGAAGTGCAGGAAACCAGAAGGTAGGGTGGCTATCACGTGGTGTCACTACTTCACCTGAAGGGCAGGCCTAGGGAGGAGTTTGGGCATTAAAGGATGAGACAGAAAGGAAGGGACTGGATTATAAATAAAAGGACTTGAACTGAACCTCAAGTTCCTGCAGGACCAATAATGGACATGACTTGATCTTAGTCAATCAAAATAAATCAATCCTCCAGATGTAGATTGCCTCAACCATTTCCTCACACTATTGCTGACATGAAGGAGTCTTGGAGGAGCAAGACTAAGTGCCCTTATTTTATTAGCTAGATATACATTTGTCTAATTGTTTCTTAGGTTATTTAGAAAGGAACTGGTTCTCTTATGTAAAGATCCAATGTCAAACTTAAAATCAACCATGTGACTTTATAAAGACCCATAAGAAATTAATCCAGGACCAATAAAATAAGCCTGTAATCATAAATGCAACAGTGTCATTTGTAAAGAAATTATATTGCTAGTGACTTCTAAACCAGAACTTTCAGCTCCATCTTCACAAAGATGTGAGGAGTGTGTCAGTTTACTGCTCTACTAGTTGTGCCACCTTCAGGGAAGAAAGGTTATTCAAGGTCCCTCACAATCTGGCAACAGGTTTCCCTCTTTCTAAGTTCACCTCCCAGCCTTCTTCTGTTCTAACCAGAGATGTTCACCACTTTATTCTGCTCAGAATACCTTCCCTTTTCCCTGCTATTTAATTTCTCCTCATCCTTCCGGGCTCACATTGGCCCAGGAAACCCTGTCTGATTGTTCCTGTCCATAGTGATCTCTCCCTTTCCTGAACCTCTAACACATGCCTTCTTTGCACAGCTCACTTAGCATTTAGTACTATCAGTTTTCTTATGTACTTCACCACCCCAAATAATTGTTAACAACTTCTAGAGGGTAGAAACCCTCACCTTGTATCCTCACAGATAATGGGTGCCATGAATGTTTATGATTTTGTGATTTTTTTTTAAACAAAACTCCATTCAATCCATGTTCCTCAATCCAGTCACATATCAGCAAAAAGATCTTAAAATTTCAACTAGATTATGTCTTTCTCCCTCTCCCCCATTTCAAACCCTCTATCAGCTTTCTATTGCACTTAAGGGTGAATCTATAATGCCTTACCCCGCTTAGCAGGTTCTGCAAAATCTTTCTTAATCTCTAATCTCATCTCTTGCCATAGTCTTCCAAACCAGAGTCTGTCTTCTAGCCATATCTGCACTCTTACAACTCCTAAACATGCCAGTTTTATCCTGCCTCAAGCTCCTTTTGTTCCCTCTAGGCCTGAAGTGCTGCCTCTGTCTCCACCTTCCCACAATCTTTCCCCAGCGCAGTAGTCACACAGCATGGCTAGGCCCTCGCCACTCATGGTGTCTCAGCTAAATTCATCTGCCTGAGAGGACTTCCTCAACCACACCACTTGCTAGGGTCTGAACGTGGTCCCCCCAAAGTGCTGGGAACTTAATCCCTAATGCAACATGTTGGGAGGTGGGCCCTTTAAGAGGTAATTAAGTCATGAGGGCTCTGCCCTCTTGAAGGATTAATGCTGTTATCTTGGGAGTGAAGTAGTTGTGGAGGGAACAGGCTCCTGATAAGAACATGGGCTTGGCTCAATTTCCTTTCTATGTCTCATGCCCTGCTTCCGCCTTCCTCCATGGATGACCCTTGCCAGACGCTGGTGCCACATTCTTGGCCTTCCCAGTTTCTAGATGGGTAAGCCAGATAAACTTCTATTCCTTAGAAACTACCCAGTCTATTTTGTTCCAGCAGTACAAAGTAGACTGAGGCACCACCTGAAGTACATTTCCACACTACTCACCAACTCAGCACCTGGTGTTCCCTTCATAGCACTTTATCACGTACATGTTTACAGTCCTGTTGGCCCTCACTGCCCTCACAAGACAAAGGTCTCTGAGAGCAAAGCACTTATATTAGCACAAACCAGGTGCACTGTCAAGTAATTATTTGATTTACGTAAGTTAATAGGAAAACCTGTAACTGAAGACATTTGAAAAACGTGTTCTAAATTCATAATGTAAGCAGGTAGTAGCATATGAACATTAGTAATTCAGAGTCGAAAGCAGGTGAGATGCAGTCAAGCTCTGGATGGATAGCACGAAGGAAAACTTCAGGGACAAGAGAGAAGTTGTCAAGAAAGGTCTAGTGGACAAGATGAACAGGAAATTTGTTTCTGGTACCAGGCTTCTGGCCTGACAATACCTTTAAAAAGAATACAATCACCTACCAGATGGACACGTATTAAGAAGTCAGACAATACCTACTATCATGACGCTATGGAGCACAAGGGCTCCCATTACACTAGTGGGAGCATAAAGTGGCATAACCACTTGGAAAACAATTTGGCATTAGCTAGTAAAGGTAAATATGCACAGTACCTATTGATAACTATAAAACCTAGAAAAAGTCTCACATGCGTGTACCTATGTAAGATACACAAGGGGAGCATACTAGGAGACATAAGAATGTGGACAGTACTGTTCATCGTTCATAAGGGAATGGATAAACAGTACACATTCACGTAAGTGAAAATGACTAAACTGTAGGTAAAAACTTCAACACGGATGAATCTCAAACAATGTTGAACACAAGAAGCAAAGATCACAGAAAAATATGCACATTATGGATTCATTTTTGCTTAATGATATATAAATAGATGTTAAAACTCAACAATGGTAAAGAATAAACTGCAAATTTTAGGGTACTAGTTACATCTAGCAGACAGGGAAATGCAATTGGAAAATGGTATGTTAGGGGCTCCAAAGGAAGTGGTAATGTTCTAGTTTTAAGCTAGGCAAAGGGTACACATTTTTTATACCTAACAAATACACTATAATTGCTCTTCTATGTGTGATGAATTAACTTTTTAAATATTAACACTGATCAAACTATAGAATAGGGAAAATATATGGTTTTTTTTTTTTTTTTTTTTTACAATAAAGATACTGTGCAAGGGGGTAGAGACCCCTTCAAACTGCCTATGAAGCCCACAGCTCCATACACGTGCCCACGCAAAAGCAAAATAGCTGCAAAAGTTCCAATAGTCTGCAATTTTCTCAGCCTCATTCCAGGTTCTATTCTTAGTACTTTACCCTTCTTTTTTCTTTCACTTTCACTCTTAAATTTTAAGTTGATATGTTTTATACATCTTTGTAAACCACCCTAAATCCTTTATAGAACAAGATGTGATATAAAATAAATGAGATATACATTTAGAAATAATATGTTAATACATAACAGATAGAAGAGATCGTCTTGCAACCAGATACACACAACACTAAAGGGACTGGTTACCAACAGCAATGGGAATGAAGTTGGTGGTTATCCGAGTGTAGCACCAATTAAATTTAAAGTTCCAGCAAAGTCCTTACTTTACAGGAAGGATGAGTGTAAGTCAGTCAATGGGAATCTCGTGAGGAATGTCATGTTTGGGTTGACAAATGTAGTAATTGGAATATAAGCACATGTGAAGAATTATGATCACAGTAAAAACTCAAAGAAAACACACTAATGAAGCAAAGAGGAATAGCTTTACACAGCTATTAGGATGCTTTGAATTCTTATACTTAACTAGGAGAATATATTTCCCATTATAGAAGAACCTCCAGAACAGTCTATTTCCTTGTTTGTAGAACCAAAATTGCCATACATTAATAACCAAAATTATACTGAAAAATTCAGATGAGCGATTCTCACCCACTTATAAGTTGTTGGGTTTTTTTTTTTTGTTTGTTTTTGCTTTTTTTTTTTGAGACAGTCTC
Organism: Eulemur rufifrons; assembly: GCF_041146395.1. Classification (NCBI taxonomy): domain Eukaryota; kingdom Metazoa; phylum Chordata; class Mammalia; order Primates; family Lemuridae; genus Eulemur; species Eulemur rufifrons. The sequence continues at coordinate 122,491,063 of NC_090989.1, forward strand.
ACTTTATTGCCCTGGCTAGAGTGCCGTGGCGTCAGCCTAGCTCACAGCAACCTCAAAACTCCTGGGCTCAAGCAATCCTTCTGCCTCAGCCTCCCAAGTAGCTGGGACTACAGGCATGTGCCACCATGCCCGGCTAATTTTTTCCTATATATTTTTAGTTGTCCAGCTAATTTCTTTCTACTTTTAGTAGAGACAGGGCCTTGCTCTTGCTCAGGCTGGTCTTGAACTCCTGAGTTCAAACAATCCACCTGCCTCAGCCTCCCAGAGCACTAGAATTACAGGCATGAGCCACCGTGCCTGGCCCCACGTTAAGCTTTGATAACAACTGAACTATGTAGAAATAGGCACATGCTGGTATTGCGATTTTCATTTTAAAATATTTTTATTCCTAAATAGCTACACAGCTATGTACAAATACTCATAACCACAAGAATGCCATATGGACATAATTTTTTTTTTTAATTTAAAGAAGAATTGGCCCAGTTATAAGACAACTTGTTGAAAATAAGGTCGAGAAGCTATCAATTAAAGGCAGCATAGAAGTGCTTAATTAAGGAATGTGCATCCTATGTTGAGGTCCTTTCATTTTTTCAGGAGGAGAGAACCTGTTTCTAGAGCATAGAAAAGATGGGTACTAACTAGAGCTTAAAAAAAAAAAAAAAAAGTCAAAACTAGGTCAGAGTTGGGGAGATTAGGGTTAAGCCACAAGGAAAAAAAAAAAACCAAGATGCCACAACCCCCCTTCAAGAGCACTGTGATTTTATCATTTACTAAAAAAAATTTGATTGTTTCCTCTATAAGGAAAAAGATGAACTGGCAAAATATAATTGCATTTAGTAAATCTGCCATTTACCTGCCACAGCTAGGAAATGCAACATCCTGGTTAATTGAAAACTATTAACCAAGAGTTAGGGAGTCTCTCCACATACGGGAGTATCTCTGTGCCTTAGCATGTGCATACCTATATATATTTACACATCCTTGCACATAACCACACTTTTGCATTCCACAGAATTAAACACACAGTACTAAAAAAATACAGTGGTAATTTAATCCACTCAACAAATATACATTGAATACATCTATATTCAAAGATCACATCATTGTGGCTTTAAGCAAGCCATCCCAAAAAGAAAGATCATTTCCCCAAAGTTACCACGTAAAACATAGAAGGCCTTGTTCTGCCTTTGAAAAGTTTACAACCTGGCAGGGATATGATTTCACTTTGCTATCTCAGGACTTTCAGGATCTTCCAAGGGACTGCATGATCATGACTGTATCACAGATGGAAGAAGTGTCAGTCCTGGAACAAAAGGCCAGTAAACCACCTTTGGCTGCGTTTATTATTTATATACTGTGCAAATGATCTGTAGAATAGCTTTCTTTGTAAGGAAGGAAGGGCATCTTTAAAACCATGGTTTCATCAACACCATCTTCCCTTACTTCAAAAGCCACCTCTGAAATCTCTACCACAGTACAATTTGTATCTAAAATGTCCTCTTATGGAGAAAGTGGACCTTTAAAAGTGAAGTGTTAAAATAACTCATATGTTTCATGAAATGACATTTCTGTGCAATATCCTTGTAAAAGGAAGCAGGATTCCAGAAACAGAAATTAGAACTAAAATTAGGTCCTTTTGGCAAATCTTTCTCGAATCTATTTATGCAAGTGTGTTTAGGACTCAACAGACTGTGACACAGAGAATAAAGACACTAGCATCTGTCCATAGGGAGACAGTAGGGACTTATCAAGGAGTCAATTTTGAATTTTAAATCCAGTGCTCCCGAAGAGCTACACACAAATTTCCCCAAGATAGATCACGTAAAGTAACTTCATGTTTACTTTCTTTTGGATTGTACTATGGAATCCCTTCTGGGGGATTTCAGAAGATAGGACTGAATGCTTTTTAGGTCAGTGGAAGCGATCCTTCGTTGTAGACCAGATGCCTTCCTTCAGACAGTGTCTTAATTGAGTAGTGCCCTATGGGGCACCATCACCCACCGTCTGCCCTCAGACTGGCAGACATTACAGCTTTCATCTGTCCAGACACCCAAAAACCACGGAGAGGCAACTGAGAAGGAAAGAAGAAATGAAGGAGGGCTCTTCATTAGGCACAAAGTAATCGGCAGAAATATGGCACAGTCAAAGGGGATGCTGTCTATGTGGTAAAATATGTGAAGTGATCCACAAAGTTGAATAAGAGAGCATCATGACCTCTACTATTCCTTGTACTTCCCTGGGCAGTATGAGCTCTGAGTGCTTACCATTAAGAGAACCCCTCCTCTGGGTGGGGTTAAATGGGAGCCCTGTGCACTCTGTGTAAGGCCACCCCTCAAGCAGGAGTCCAGTGGGAGACTCAAAACCCTGGGTGCTGCCCTTCCCCCATCCCACTCCCCCTACCCATAGGCTTGGGAATATCAGGACCAATTTAATCACACCTTTTACCCCTGTTAACAAGAGACAACAAGAAGCCCATGACTCCCAGGACACTTTTTGTCCCTCAACTTTTATTGCCATATGGTCACTTCCATTCCTTTTCCTGAGCCTATCTCCCCACCCTTCCCCAATGCCTGAACCCCTTCTCTCCTGTGCTCTGACACATACATCAGCAAGATTCCCTATACCGCAGCTTCTTCTGACTGTTCCCTGAGGGCATTGCTTGCCTGCCCCTCAGCCTTCTTCTGTGGTTACTATTTTCTCCCTACATTCCCTGAACTTTAAGGCTTAGGGGTGGAGTGGGTATCCTCATGGCTTCTATTTACCACGTCTAGACCATCGTCCCTCCTTTCCTTTCTTATAAAACCCTGAGCTCTGAATCACACACACACACACACACACACACACACACACACACAAAAAAAAAAAAAAAAAAAAAAAAAAAAATCAAACTGTACCACCTACTCCCCCTGCCCCCCCCTCCCCATTCTGGGAAGATCAGGGCTCCTGGCCCCCTGCCACTCTCCATCACTCCTATGGCCGTGACTCTAGCTGAATTTGGTATCCACACAGACCATCCTTCCAATCCTCTGGCTTCTCAGTCCCTATCCTCCACCCTAATGCCAGGGTCACACACCAGTTCTTACCATGAAACTCCTTCATGTTACTTGTCCAACCACCACCTCTTCTCTGTCAGTTCTCCACCTTGGTACCCCAACTTCAGCCAATCTGACCCCAGTGAGACCTGTGACCCATTGGATTCTACCACTTTCCATGGTCCCTCACCCTTCTTATGTCCAACCTTATTTCCTTAACCATTTTAAATTCCACAGTCAATTGTCATAACTACTCCCTTCCATATATGTTGAACTCTTCCCCATTCCAGCAAAACAATGACCTGGTTAACTTTAACACTCCACTCATTCTCATAAGGGATCAGAGGGAGGAAAAAACCACAACTCCTTTGAATGGTTTCACTGTAAATCCACCGTCTGGAACCTCAAGTGGGCCCTTAACATTATCCAGGTAACTGGCAAAAGTCCTCAGAAGTGTTGTCTCCAATCTTCTCCTCCCATTCTCTTGAATCCACAAGAACTTGATAAATCTTTGCAGAAATGATCTGACATTAAATATCACCACCATATTTTGGACTAAAACAAATTTAATTCTGTGAAAGTAAATTTTATCTGCGATTTACTTCAAATTTCTAAATGGTAGATAGTCTCGGGACATATATACCACTATGTGTCCAAAGATTTCTCCTGTCACAAATTCTCATGAGACTAAAACAGGACAACGTATGGCAGAGTATATTAAAGATTTAAGCTCACTAACCATCTTCCTTTAAACCTACCCCGATTCTTCAGACCATGGGGCTTATATCCTACTGGACCAAAAGAATGTCCATTAACTAGAGACAGATAATTTTCTTTAGACTCAGAATAAAAACAAGACAATTTTTAAAAAGGGGATGTTAATAGAGAACAAAGTTATCAAAAACTCTAAAAGGCTTTCCCGACTATTGCATTAGGTTAACAGGCGATGATTTTCCAATGTCAAAAAAATAGTATGATTTCCTGCTAGAGGAAAACATCCACATCAGAAAAACAAAAACTGGATTAAGGGATGACTAAGCATTGATTTTATTTGCAAAGCTAATAAGTGACCTTTTCTCTTAGAAAATGCATCCTCTGACTCTCTCTCCAGCACTGCCACACAGAAGACTCAGTGTCCACACCATCAGATTTAAACTTCAGGTTTTTAGGATACCCAATGAATTGCCTATGAATGACACTGATGTTTCCTTTTAAAAATAAGTGCCAAAACTGGTAGCAATACTCAGTTAAATCGAACTGTAGCTCTATAAACTGTGCCAAAGTTCTTCCTCTTCCTTCAGCATGAAGCACTCACTGATTTTCCTTTCATTTTTGGGTAAACATTCACGCTAAAGTGATAAATTTGAATATACATGCCATCATAAAATCTCCCCTTGGCAGGTATTTACATATTCCACATGACAGAGCTATATACCTACTTAGTAACATAATGCCTTGGAATTATTCTGAACTTTAAGCTCCTAGGGAACAAGGACACTCCTTTGTATTCATATCATTCAGTGTCATAGATGTATATACAGTTGAATTTAACAAATGCTCCATGAATATATCCAGTACTCTTCACCCATTTAGTGCTCTGCCTTAGATGATGCTACGAACACTTGGTCAGTAGCACCATGCATGTTTTTAGATATTGTTGTGACTGAGCATTACAAAAATCACCCATGTAACCTAAAACATTTGTACCTCTTTAATATTTTAAAATTCTAAAATGAAATCACTGGATGAGGTCTCCAAAGAGGGAGCAGCAGGAAAAAAAAAAAACAATGAAACATCCTCATTGTACAAACATTCAAACTACACAGCAAAATGCCAAAAGAAAACTAAAAGTCACTTGGAAAAAAAAAATCACTAAGATTTTATGGAATTTCCCTTGTATGTTCACATATATGCATTTATAATTTTATATACATGGGTAATATTTATGTTGTCCCATGATTAGAATTATTTTGACTTACAAATGTCATGGATATCTTTCCATTAAAAGCAAATAAAGAACTACTATATCATTTTTAACAGCCACGTAGTATTCTACAGTCAATATGTACCATTATATTTAACAACAATTCTACTATTGGATATTTCAGTTACTTCTAGTTTTTTCTTGCAAACACAAACCTGTAATGGGTATCTCTGTGCATGCATCTTTTTACAACTGTGCAATTAGACAAATACTAGAAGTTGAATTACCGGGCCAAAGTGTATACATATTTTACATTTTTATATATGTTCCCAAGCAGCCCTCCAGAAAGGTTGTAACAACACAGAAAAATACTAGAAGTTGGGCAAATACTAAAAGTTGAATATCTGGGTAAATTCTAGCAGGAATTTCTACCCTCATGACCTAATTACTTCCCAAAAAGCTCCACCTGCAAATATTATCACATTTGATAGATATTAGATTAAAACATGAATTTAGGAGGGACACAAACAGTCCATACAATTATCAAAATGTAAGCTATTCCTGGAATAGCTCAGCCATGTGCCCCAGTGAAATTCAAGAAGATCCAAGTACTTTAACAATGAGCGTTTTCACAGCATCTCCACAAAACTCAAATGAATAAACCCAGGGCAGGGTAGAAATCTGGGTTATAGGCCATGCTCTGCTACACAAGCTACTGACTGACCTTGGGCAAGTCGTTTCCCTTCTCTAGGTGGATAATCCTTAGCTTAAACATCACATCCTCATAAAAGCCTTCTTGGACCCTAAGGCAGCAGCTGCCCCCATCATGAAGCTTCTGCAGCTCTCGGTACTTAAATCTCTCATCAGACTTTTAATTATTTGTCCAATGTATATCTCTCCCTGCCTGATGGCAAGCTCCATGTCTATGCTCACATCATATCCCCTGCTCCTTACACAGTGCCTGGCCAAAAGCAAAAAAAAAAAAAAAAAAAATCCAAAAACAAAAACAAAACAACACCACCACCACCAAAACACCAAAACACAAAACGGAGGGAAGGAGGAAGAATGAAATAAATTATGGAATCAATAAATTAATGATCAAAAACGAGGTGGTAAACCAGATGACCTCTGTATTAAGGCATTTCTTCCTCTTGAATTCTATAAATGCTTGTGTCTAATTAGGTTGAAACATTTATGGATCACCTACTTTGCATGGAACCTCACACTTGGCCTACAGGGAGAAAAAGGGTAGCCAAGGATATGTGAGAATTAGGTCTCCTCCTGACCCCTCAAAGAAATGGGTCTGGCTACGAGAAGAGAAAAAAAAAAAAAAAAGCATGAAACGACTAGGACAAAGGAAAACAACAACTTTAATAAAAAACAATGACTTCACCAGTTCTCCACATCTCCAGTGTGATGGAGAACTCAAGGAGTTACACTACTCTTTCTGATTATGAGCCTAACTCATGTCATCTCAGTGAAAATACACTACACAGGGAGGTGATCTGACTCCTCTGCAGTCACACAGCCAATTAAGTGAGAAACCAGGCCCTCTCATCTGCTGGTAGTGAAGGGGAAAGGAAGCCCCTTAAATCAAAAGTGGGGCTCATTGTTCCTGAGGCTGCAGGCTCTTCACAGGGTTACAAGAGAGGAAAAAGTTAGGATTCAACTCAACAAATAAGGTAAGATATGGCCAAATCCACCTTAAGGCAGACTGCTTTGGAGGCATGCAGAATTTGGACCCTTCCAAAACAAATGTCACTCCAGGGAGAATTAGGCAAGTAGTTATTAAATATATAGATAGATAGATAGCAAAAATGTAAGAATGGCAAATAAGTGAAAGCAAAGAGAATGAGTAAGACAGATTATTGCAATGGACCAAATGTTTGACCCCCTCCCTACCAAGTTCATAAGTTGAAGTCCTAATCCCCACTGTGATGGTAATTAGGAGGTGAGGTCTTTGGGAGATAATTAGGTAACAAAGGTAGAGCCCTCATAAGTGGGATTAGTGCCCCTATAATCAGGGCCCAGAGAGCTAGTTTGCCCTCCATCTGCCATATGAGGACACAATGAGCCGTCAGCAGCCTGCCACCTGGACAAGGGCCCTCACCAGAACCTGACCATGCTGGCACCTGATCTCAGACTTCCAGCCTCTGGACTGTGAGAAACAAATTTCTATTGTTTTTAAGCCACTCAGTCTTTGTTATCATAGCCCTAACTAAGACAACTACAAAGAGAAACTATTAATGCAATGAAACCCTCATATTCAGAGCTCCTGCTGTGTGCCTCCCACCATGCAGGCAACGCAAAGAATGCCAGAATAGCACGTGGCATAGTCTATGTCGGTAGAGGCTTCATCCTCTAATTGTGGAGACAAAATGCAGAATTGAGGGGGGGAGGGGAAGATTCTAGTAAGTAACGAAGACACCCAGCCTAAGCAGCAAAGCTAAACAAGGAGCCTGGGGGCAGAACTGTGAAATGGGGCTTTGCCCTTAGCACCTCTTGGTCTCCCCACTGTGGGCCTTTCCCAGTCAGGCACATTCCTCCCCACCCCTCCCAACCTGGGGAAGGGGGCCTGTAGGGACCAGAGAGTAGCCAAAGCACCGAACCACCTGCCTCACAGCCAAACAAAAGACAGGAAGGGCACCCCAGACTGAAAAGATGGGGCGGAGAGAACACATGGCTGCAGTGGCCCTTCTGACTGCTGAGCTGGGTGTGAGCCTCAGCCCGAGACTTGAACAGGAGCAAGAGGCAAGTCACTTTTCTCTCCTTAGTAGCAAACCCTTAAGGCTGTCAATCTTGCCTAGGCAGAGCCCAAGCCCATCAGTTCATTTCCTAAATTCTGAGAGAACAGCAGAGAGCTTTTAGGAGTAGGAGAAAAGTTCAGGTTAGCAGACAGGGGGTGGAAAAAAAAAAAAAAAAAAAAAAAACAAAAACAGGTTTACTTAAAAAAATGAAGGTAGAGTAGGATTATCAGACCTTACACAAGTCAGCAAAGCAGCCACGTGTTTGATCTACTGTACACCTCCCCTCTTCTTCACTTTTCTTTATGTACCCATAGTTGCCAAAAAATTTCAAAGAGTGTTAAAAAAAAAAAAAAAAAAAAAAAAAAAAAAAACTCGATTTACTCAGAGGCTACATTTTCTTGCTTCCTCCCACTATGAATGCATCCAGTGAGGAAGGCCACATGGCAGAGGCCTGGTACCCCCTTCAGAAGCATTAACAAGTTAGAGTACAACCCAGCTTCACAGTTTGTTACCAGGCTCCCCTTCCTCTGCTCTAAAACACACCCAGATGCAGGCACTCCCTTTTATCAGTGCTCACAGAGAAAAGGCTGGAAGTTCCTGTTGCCTGCCTACGAAGTCTCTCCACTCAAAGAAATTACGCTAGATTTTTTTTTTTTAGATTCATAATCATAAAAATTATCTTAATTTTTTTCCAAAAGTAGTATCTGAGAAGATAGTGATGGATTTCTTATACCACCAATATCCCATGGCCTTTTATCCGTTTTTCCTTAAGAGCCTGAGGTCAAAATAAAACCACAAAATTTAGACAACCAGTAACAGTTCAACTAGAAACATACATGAATATCCAAAATATCCAGAAGAATCCAAGCAGTTGTACTCACATCTTCTCACCAATAAATTCATGAGAAACAAAGTCAATGAAAATCACATATATGAAATTTTACCAGCCCATGTTAATGACTTAAAAAAATAGATCAAAAGTAGAAAAAGAATATAGGTATTGAAGTATTTCTTTTCCCCTCGAGTAGAAAAAGTTTTAAAAGCCGTATGTAGGTATATGAGACAATAAGGAAAAGGGAAATGGGAGTAAAGATAGTGAGAAGGGGCAGAAGGTGATAGTTTGAGAAATCAAAATTTACAGACCTCACATATGATTGAAACCATTTGAGCAAGAGGTTGAGAATTGTGTTTTAAATAGAATGAACAAAAGAAACACTGATACGCTCTCAGCTGACAGCGAAGGGCAGAGCTGCAGGGAGAGCATCGCCATTGTTTGAGAACACTGGCAGGATTATACATGCTAAGCGTGTTATAATTGAGGATCAATATGGGGCAGAGTCTGCTTAAATAAACTCCAAGGGCTTGTCTAGGCAACCCTGCTAATGTCATGTTACATTTTATTAAACAATGTTTAGAATAAAAAGCCTGTGGGCTGGGCCTTGAAAAACTTTGTATTAAAGAGGTATTCTTTGTGATCACAGCATTTGAGCTTCGTGATAAATCTCACTTTACATGAGGAAACAAATGGTGAGAAAATGAATCGGTGCTCAAGGCTGTAGAAAGTTGCTGTGAAACCACTGTCAATTCTGATGTAGGCAGATATAACAGGATGTTCCGAGTATCTGGGAGCATAATTTTCACAATCACAGGTAGAGGGAGGAGACTATCTTCAGGTGCTTACTAACAGGATTAGGGTACTGGGGCCTTATCAAAGGAAGATGCAGTTAGAGGAGGTGTACAAGTGGCAAGGGGAGGATGGCTAATCAAGAACTGTGATGCAGGCCATCTCTGGAATTCTCACATTCAGAAACTTTATCAGCAAGCACGTATGCAGAGCACTGGGCCAGAGAGGACCAGGGCAGGAGAGTACCCCGAGTCCCATGCTCACAAGCATTCTTAAGGTAGGTTTTATGATTCTCATCCTAAAAAGTAAAAAAAAAAAAAAAAAATTGAGGCTGAGAAAAATTAAGTATTTTGTCCAAAGTCACATTTCTAAAAACTGACAGGATAGAAATGCAGATCTGGCCAAGCCCAAGGTTTGTCAATGCTACCAAACGGTCACTGAAAAGAAAATAAAAAATAAAAAAGAATATTCTATGCAGGGAGGAGAGTATGGGACCAAGGGCCAGTTTGGGTAAAGGAGAAGTTTGTGCATAGAAAGAGGAGACAAATTCAGAACGGGAAGTTGGAGTCAGCCTGTGGCCAGGCTTTATACATAGTTAAGTACCTTGTCCTATATAGCCAGCTGGGAACCACAGAACTCTGGAAATAAGAAAGATATAACAAAGGAGGCAAAGAGACTACAGAACTTAAACAAGGTAAACAGGGTTTAATGGGAGGAAGAAAAAAAAAAAAATGGAGTAGTATGTGGACAAACACCAGAAGGAACCATAAGTTGAAATCCAGAACTGCACTAATATGGAATTCTGGTCTCTCAAAGTAAAAACATTTTCTAAGTTGGAGGTCTCTAAATGTCTAACATTTAATGCCTGGCAAATGTTGTACTAATGCCAATAATTTAAGATTTCAGAAGTAACCTAATAAGTTCTTTCCAGTGAAAAAGGAAGCGCTTTCAATAGCCAGGGGCCACGCACTCCTGTCTGTCCTCTTCCTCCTCTGTGATGGACCCTCTAAAGAAAGGAGTGTGATGATAGGAAAGGGTCACATTTGAGGACACTGCATCAGGAATAGCTTTGCTTCTTTGAGAGGTGGAGGCCAAGATTCAATGGCAGGCCTGGGAGGGAAAGGGCTGAGAAGGCTTGCCCTTTCCTGTGGCTCATAGGAAGGACAGGACAGCTCAGGGCTGGGGGTGATCCTGGCCCTTATGCACCTACACCAAAGTCCTCCCTCTCTGCCCCATGCACAGGTCTGCCCAGGAACCTCACAGGGAGTGGCATATGGCAGGACAGGAATCAAGGATTCAGGATCCCTGGCTTTTAGCCCTCTTTCAGAATCTCTTTATACCCTGGAGAGAGATGTCTTTAACTGTTGCTAAAGAATGTTCATTGAGGACTGCAAATTAATTCCTGATTCTATGCAAACAAACACAATTTTGTTTTATTTTTGTAGAAAAATTGCATATGCACAAATTTGAGTTACTTTATCTTTAGTTTATACTGTCAGATGAGTGCTTCTTTAAAATTAAAATTGAAGATTTTAATCTTCTGGCAACATGTGGTTATCTATATACAAAAACCTTCCTGTTCAGAAGAAACATGGATGTATGTTAAAATTAATAGGACACCTTTCTACATTTTTTTTTTTAATTCAATAGGGGAGGAATAGGGATCTTCAGAGTCAGAAGAAAAACTGGAGCAAATGATTTATCTGTTCTTTTTCGGCAGTCAGCAGCTGGGATGAGAGCGCCGATTCCCCATCATCCTTTGGTAACAAACTATATTCTTTCCTCAATCAGCAGTTGAAGAAGCCCTGCTGAACCCCCTTCTCTTCAGACTCGCAACAAAAGCTGCATCCCTCTAAAGAAATACTAACTTATTCTCTGTATGTGGTGCCATCGTGATCCAGTTACTTGAAAAGAAGTGTAAGAACCTTAAACGAATTCAGTGAAATGAAGGGCTATTTGTGCTGCCATGGGTCACTCCACACACAGCTGTGTGAGTCCAAATGGAGCTAGGACCATCAGTCTTACCCTGACACAGAATCCTAAATAAAGATGGAGCCTTCTGCAATATCAGAATGTGTTCTCTTGTAACAAAAGTCACCCTCAGTCACTGGCTCAAATGAAACTAACACTCCAAGATGGGGGGGGGGGGGGGGAAGAGCAAGTGAGCAAAACACACTATAAATGAAATTTAAGTCCAATTTGTAAGGTACTAATTCCCCAAAATGTCAACATTTAGATGAAATTTTTAGAGTAATAAGCCGAGTTACTTTCCTTTGTCAGAACTAGAATCTTACAAACCCAGCTGTTGAACAACACTTGTCAAAGATTTCAAAATGTCTTTCAATATTTAGACAGTCACCTAACCGTTATTCCTGTGGGATACATGGGTGGCTGAGAGAATCACATTTAATAGATGTGAAAAATAAGATATCTGTATGGGAAATACAGCTCCCATTTCTCAAGCATCCAAACCCAGCAGTTTCCCTACCATTCTGCACTAACACAGCCAGACTTCTCAAATAAATGAGTAGATTCATGCTTTCACACAATTGCTACTAAACACGTATGCTTTGCGAATAATCTTCCAATTCTTTGTTACACACGTAACTCAGAATATTGTTTATATTGATTCCAGGAGTTAAGAATTCAGAGTTCTCATACTAGAGGGGAATAGGAGGGGAGTATGGCTCCCTTCTACGGAAACTGCCAGGGCCACAGCCCTTACTCAGGCAAGTATCCCCATGCGATAGCTGTTTGGACCAGGAGAGAGCATCAGTACCTCTAAGACTGCCTGATATAAGAACTTTGACCAAAAGGGATGGTAGTTACTAAAGAACCTATCACACTCCTTTTCTTCTTTCGGAGTTTGTTCTATATTCAGATCATCAATTAGGCTGTGGAGATGATAAAAGGAAGCAGGAACAGAAGGCCTCAAAGGGAGAAGCCCAAATGGAAATGTGGAGCCATAGTAATGGTCTGGAAGTAGAATATGGACTGACCAACTACCATTAGCATAGATACATCCTGGAGTTACAACAGATCGAAACAATCTTCCTGCTCCTGAGTTCATTCCTGTCTCCACGAGGTCTGTCCAGACTACTCTCTCATCCTAAAAGGCTCCTGGGATTTTTTTTGCAGACTTACCATATGACTGAGATTCTATTTTCTTTATTTTTTTCGTGCATGCTTACTCAACCTTTCCATTTTTTAAAGTAACTTGAGTCAGTTGCCATTTTTGTGATCAAAACAGTTACATGGGCCCCATGACAAGATGTCCGAAAGTGTTCCCTTTCTCTTTGCTAACTGTAGAACAATCTCAGATCTTCTGATAGTCTACATTTAACCTCACAAATTTAGGGGCTACTTTGCCAATATTGGCAATCAAAGAGAAAGAAAGGAAATGGACGGCAAAGCCTGTCTCCCTCGGATTGTCTTCAAATTGCTCTTGTTGCATTTGTCCTCTTAGTAGATTCACCAACATGTAGACCACAATCTATTTTCAAGTAGATATGGGAAGTTTAACTGCAGTAAGTCAAGAATGAAAATGCAGCACCTTATGGGAGCTGCAGTAGTTTCCACTCTCTGGAGCACCGATAACCTCCTATAACTTTTGGGTTGATATTGAGCCTCTAAGGGACAAGTCTTGGAGTAGCAGAACTGGATTCTTATGGTCCCAAAAGAATAATATTGGCTCCTAACAGTAGTTCTAGCATTGGGGAAAGGTCAGGTCGTATTAGAAATGAATGAGTCAGACCCTTAGAGTACAAGCACCTTTTCCAACTAATTATTCCTCCTTCCACATCCCCCCCCCCAAAAAAAAAAACCAACACAGATTCGTTTCTCTAGCATTCAGCGAGTCTCAATCACAAGGTATTTTGAAATGTGAGGGCACACATGGGTTGACACAATGACTTGCTTAGAGTAATATGGGCATTTAGTGAACAAAGACTAAATATCCTATAGAGGACTGGGAAGTTCCACACAATGAGTCATTCTATCAAAAGGCTAACAGCACCCCCCCCTTCAGAAAAGTGAGACCCCTCCAACATTCAGGACACACAAAAGTGTGTATTGAAGGCAAACTGAAGAAAAGAGGACATAAAAAACAACAACAAAACTATGGCTAACAAATGCTTAATGGTGAGAAACCCCAATCTTTCCCACCAAGATCATGAACAAGGCTAGGAAGCCCCCTATCACCACTTCTTCTCAACATTGTACTACAAGTCCTATATAATGCTATAAGACAAGAAAAGATATACAGGTTGGGAAGGAAGAAATAAAATGATCTGTTCACAGATATGATCACTTATGTAGGAGATCTAGAAGAATCAAGAAAAAAAAAACTCTTGGAACTAATAAGCAATTATAGCAAGGTTGCAGGATACAAGGTTAATATATAAAAGTCAATTGTTTTCCTCTATACCAGTAAATGAAATTTGAAATTAAAAGCACAATGCTATTTACATTGGCACCTCCAAAAATGAAATACTTAGATATAAATCTAATACAATGTGTACAAGATCCACATGAGGAAAAGTAAAAAGAACTTTGATGAAAGAAGTCAAAGAGCTACTAAATAAATAGAGCAATGTTCCATGTTCATGGACAGAAAAGCACAATATTGTCAAGATGTCAGTTCTTCCCATCTATAGATTCAATGAAATCTCAATCAAAATCCCAGTAAGTTATTTTGTGGCTATCAACAAACTTATTCTAATGTTTTTGTGGAGAGGCAAGTGACCCAGAATAGCCAACACAATATCAAAGGAAAAGAACAAAGCTGGAAGACTAATACTACCTGAACTCAAGGCTTACTATAAACCTACAGTAATGCAGACTACAGTAATGCAGACAGTATGGTACTAATAAAAGAAAAGACCAATAGATCAATGGAACAGAAAAGAGAACATAGAAATTTGCCTACATCAAGATATTCAACTGATCTTTAACCAAGGAGTAAAGGCAACATAATGGAGCAAAGATAATCTTTTCAACAAATGGTGCTGGAACAACTGGATGCACACACACACACACACACACACACACACAAAATTAATTTAGACACAGATCTTATATCTTTCAACTCAAACTCAAAATGGGTCACAGGTCTAAATGCAAAACACAAAACTATAAAACTCCTAAGATATAACATAGGAGTATACCTAGATGATCTTGAGTAAGGCAATGACTTTTTAGATATAACATCAAAAGCTATGAAAAGAAAATTGAAAACCCGGACTTTTCTAATTAAAAAAGTCTTCTCTCTTAAAGACAATGTCAAGAGAATGAAAAGATAACTCAGATGGGGAGAAAATATTTGCAAAAGAGACACCTGACAAAAGACTACTATGCAAAATATACAAAGAACTCTTAAAAGTTAACAACCTAATTAAAAAAAAAAAATCAGTCAAAAACTTCAGCAGTTACCTCATCAAAGAGGATATATAGATGGCAAATATGCATATAAGATGTTCCATGTCATATGCTATCAGGGAAATGCGAAGTAAAACAATGAGATCATTACACACCTATTAGAATGGCTAAAATCTGTAACACTGACACCACCAAATGCTGGCGTGGATATAGAGCAACAGAAACTCTCATTTATTGCTGGTGGAAATGCAAAATGACAGTGGCCATTTTTAAGGACAGTTTTGCAGTTTCTTATAAAACAAGACATGCTCTTACCATATAATGCAGCAATCATGCCCCTTGGTATTTATCCAAAGGAATTGAAAACTTATATCCACACAGATATTTATAGCAGCTGCACATGGATATAGCAGCTTTATTCATAATTGCCAAAGCATAGAAGCAACCAAGGCATGCTTTAAGTAGGTGAATGGATAAATGAATAAATTATTTGTTGCTGAAAATAAATGAGCTATCAAACCATGAAAGACATGGAGAAAACTTAAATACATACTACTAAGTGAAAGTCAATCTGAAAAGGCTAAATACTGTATGATTCCAATATGACATTTTGGAAAAGGCAAAACTATGGAGACAGTAAAAAGATCAATGGTTGCCAG
Source organism: Eulemur rufifrons (assembly GCF_041146395.1). Taxonomy (NCBI): domain Eukaryota; kingdom Metazoa; phylum Chordata; class Mammalia; order Primates; family Lemuridae; genus Eulemur; species Eulemur rufifrons. Next base: position 122,506,425 of record NC_090989.1, read on the forward strand.
GGCTTGGGGTGGGGGTGTTGGAGGGGAAGAAGATGTGAAAAGGCAGAGCACAGAGGATTTTTTAGGGCAGTGAAAATACATTGGTCCAAACCCAAAGAATGCACCACACCAAGAGTGAATCCTAATGTAAGCTACGGACTTTGGGTTATAATGATGTATCAATGTAGGTTCATCAGTTGTAACAAATGCGCCATTCTGGTGGGTAATGTTGATAATCAAAGGAGGCTATGCATGTGTGGAAGCAGGGGTGTATGAGAAATCTATACCTCCCTCTCAATTTTGCTTTAACCTAGACTTTTCAGATAAAACAAATGAAGTCTTTTTAAGACAGACAGGCAGGAAGAAAACAAGCAATGCACACCATCAGAAGTTAATCAGTAGAATTAAGGCTCCTCAAGAATTCCAGGCTTCCTCCACTTTCTCCCCCTCACTTCCAACAAAATATTAATACTAACTGCCACAAAGTCCTCATGCTCATTCCTTCCACCATGCAGAACATCCTTGGGCTCAGTTAACTTTAAGTTACATCTTTTAAAAATTGTTTATATTTCCTTTTTTGCTGGAAAAATATTTAATAAAAATGATTTTTTAAATTTTCTTATTTTAGAGTATTACAGGGGTACAAATGCTTTGGTTACATAAATTGCCTTTGCACCGCCTGACACTTTTTTTCATTGTTCTAATTATGATAATTTCTGAGCAACTAATATTAATAGATAATATCAACTGAAAATTCTTCCATGTTGCTAAAGGGCTTAATTACCAATCTGTGGTGTAATATGTCTATTGGAAAATTTGCTTTAGAGATTAATTCTTCAGGGGATAACTCCTCAGAGATTAAGCTTGTGAATTAATACCCTCTTATGAAACACCTTTTTGAGCCAAGCTGGGGCTTGGAAAATAAGGAGGTGAAAATTCTCTTGTCACCTCTTCCGAACTCTTTGTAAAACTCTAGGCAGTATCAAAAGAGACATCTTGCACAAACAAGCCTCACCACCGAGGGCCAGGGCAGAGAAAAACCAGAGACAGCTCAGCAGCCTTGGATTAAAGGCCAAATATTTTAGAGACAGAGCATTCCATAATGTAAGAGATGGACCCGTGGCAGACAGACGCCACAGCAAGGTAAAAAGTTCAGCAAGACATACTCAGACTGAAAGCCTCCCCAGGATGGAAAAGCCCAAAATTCAATTCTGTTTTAAATGAGTTGAGGCCTTGTTATGTTAATAATATTAACAAGAACACACTGTTACTACAACTGTGGGTTTCTAACAGGGGTCTTCACAGGCAAAAGGAGTGCTATCCAATAGAACTTTCTCTGATGGACATGCACTGCATCTGCACCGTCCAATACAGTAGTCACTAAGAACATGTAGCTACAGAGCACTTGAGTGTGGCTAGTGTAAATGAAGAACTGAATTTTTATTTAGTTGTAATTAATTTAAATAATAGCCACATGTGGCTAATGGCTACTGTATTGGACAATGCAGGAAAACGCTTAGACCATGGTTTGGGAAAATGGATCCAAGAGGTTATATCGAAGGAAATCTTATGTATATTCTGATCACCTGGAAAAATACTTTCTCAGTGCCCTCCTCACCACACACACACACACACACACACACACACACACACACTCTCTCACACTCTGTAGGATGGCACTATATTAGAAACCACTAGATATAGCAATGCTTTGCAAATTTTAGCATCCATCACAATCACCTGGGGGGGGGGTCTTGCTAAAACAGATCATTAGGCCCAATCCCAGAAATCTGATTCAGTAGATCTGTACATTTCTAACAAGTACAAATGATTCTGATGCTGCTGGTATGGGAGCCACACTCTGAATAGCACTAGAATAAGAACTTCGGCATTCAAAAACCCCAGCCTACTCCTACCAAAGTGGAGCTTCTTTCGCTTGTTCCCTTTCTTTCTTCACGGTACACAGAATCCCTCTCAAACATTCTTACAAGTTTTGCTTAACATCTAGGACTATAGATGTGTGACAGAATGCAAATAAACAAGGCAAACTATCTATGATGGATTTTCCACATGTTAGATCCAAGATAGAGGATATTTGCTGTAAAATTTATGAGTCTAATAATCACAGGACCAGAAACACAGCAAGGGGTAAACTCAAACCTGCCAGGACAGTTTACATCTGATCTCTGCACTGGCCCCATTTTTGAGTTGAACTGAGGCTTTCTATTAAAATAACGTAGATTATTTTTCAGGTCTAGGTCAGTTATGGCCTATTTTAACCATCCCAACACATAGTACTAGAGTATTAAAAGAACACATGTCATATTAAAACATCTTATTTGTAACTCAACAGGCATATATTGAAGATAATCCCTTTTCATATTCCCAAGGAGAAAAAATAGAAATGTAAAAGTTTTAGAATAAAACCATGTTTCTCCAAACATTCTCTGATCTCTATTGTATTTTCTGCAAAAAGTGATCTAGACCAGCAGTCATTTGGGAGGATATTTTTCTTTCAGGGGCTACTTCTTTATGTCCTTTGGTCTAATTATACATGAGTCATTTTAACGTTAAAAGACCACCCTTAATCACCCAAATGCTCTTTTACTGCTCTTATGAAGAGCCTTCATTCTGCCTCATCCACTCTTCCCTTTAACTTTGCAAAGAAAAGCCTTCATCCAGAATATACTGTCACAATGAATCAGAACATAATGCCTTTGAATGAACTCAGGCTCCAGTACTGTTCATATTTCCCATGTCATTAACCTTTGCCGTTTTTCAAACTCCCACTGTTTCTCCGTTATTGCCAACACAAAGATCAAGAGCGATCTTAGAAATTTGAGATGACAGGTTCTAGAAATTTGGGGGGACAGGGACTGTTCTCAGCATTTATGGAGTCCCCAGGTAGTCACACAATATTGTGTACATAGTTTCTTTATGCTACTGAGTTATTAGTGTCTTCTGTACAGGTAGGGAAACTGAAGCAAAATGAAGTTAAATGATTAAAATTCAGTACCAGAGAAACTCACAAGATTAAGTCACAGTATTACTTCAGCAGAGGTTCTTAACCAGGGACAATTTTGCTTCCTAGGAGTCATTTGGCAATGTCTGGAGACATTTTTGATTGTCACAACTGTAGGGGGAGCTACTGGCATTTGTGCATAGAGGCCAAGGACACTGCTGAACATACTATTATGTAATGCACACGACAGTCCACACAAGAATATCCCGACTCAAAATATCAGGAGTGCCAGGTTAAGAAGCCTTGGTCCACTGGCATCTCTAGTATTACTTTCTTTGGCCCCTAATCAATAAAGAATGGTTCCCTCTATCATTTAATCCTTGTACAGCCTTTACACAAAAAATATGCCAGTCAAGTGCTATTTCTGTCATGCTATACTTTTTAGTTACTTTTAAAATAGAGAATATACGGGATCTACAGAGGAAATTGAGGACAGTTAGCAAAGCCTAGCTCCTTTCTTTTAATGAGAAAACCTGGCAAAGGCCAGCTCTTTCCTTAGCAACCTCCAGGCCTAAGTCTACCTAGCTGCTCACGTGGACTCTTCCATTGTTGACATGCTTTACAGCCGTCCTTTCCCTGCTTTAGATTACCTCCAAGTTTCTCACAGCAATAATGACATACACTTACTGGAATCTCCAGAGATCTGCATCCCCTAACTGCCTATTTTGTTCAGTAAACTATACTGACTACTGACCATGTGAGGCACCTAAGGATATCGGCCTTTCTGGGTGGCCTCTGACTATGCCTGGGTGATGGGAAGTTATCTAGCAAGGGTTCAATGGCATTGAGCCAAGTTGCTTAAAATAACCCTCCAGTTTTCGGCTGAGTTTTTTTTTTTTTTTTAAACCTCCTGTCCCTCTTTTTCCTAACTATCCTTAGCCCCGCTTAGATTTACATTAATCACAGCTTCGGTTATGATGTTCCTGATGCCTATTATGCCTTGCACTAGCGGCTGCAAATAGATGAGGAGAGAATGGGCATACGACTTCCAGTTATGCTGGATAAAATAAAGTGGAATAGGCAGAACCCACGTGCTTTGCTAGTGCCATTATCCACCAAACTGGGAATTTTCAACTCTGAGGAGTTATTTCCTTCATTAAAGAAGTGATTAGTGAAGGGAAAGTTAAGCAGAGTGACCAATGGAGGAGGAGGATGGTGGGGGAGGGAAATATGAGCTAACAGAGCTAATAATGATGTGGCTACAAGAAAATGATGATCAGCCCCGGTTTCCTTCTCTACTGTGTACTATAAGAGGGCTCAACAATCTCTTCTATGTAAATCACATCCTATACAAACTCTCCAGCAATTCCTGTGTTGAGATATTTCCATGCACAGATCCCATCCCATTATCTTGGTCATGGTTTTCTCTTTGTAATTGGATTTGCATGGTGTCTATGACTTGAATCAACAATAAAGGCTCAGGGAGAACAGTTCTCATTGCATAAACTCCAAGAGACTGGCAAGACAAAAGCCTCTAGGGCTTGGCAAAGCCAGACAAACAATGGTAGAGAATGCCTTTGCCTTACCCTGGAGTAGAGGGTGTGGAAGCCTTCAAACCCACTCACATCCTCATGACCCATCTGCTCTGCTGCTTTTCACCGCTTGCTCATTTGCATGTTGGACCCACCACCAATCGATCAGCAACTGCCAAGGACAAAAAATGAATGAATGCACAAGGCTAAAGCACCACAGTCTCAAGTCCCAAGCCACTCCTCGAGTTTGTTAGAGTAGGCTAAGTGCTTTAACGCGTAGACCCAAACATGTATAATGGCTCAAGCTCAATACAAGTTTATTTCTGGTTCCTGTTTGCATACTGGACAGGTAGACATGTTACTGATGGCCCTGAGGCAGTGATCAAGGCACCCAGGCTACCATCTTTCAAATATAATTTCTAAGGATGCCCTAAAGGGTCCTCTCCATTCCAGCCAGCTGGGAATGGAAAATAGCATGAAGGAGCTTGCATGGGTGCTGTGTGTGTGTTATTGTTGTTGTTGTTTTCCTAGAAGTGGATCATGACTTTTCTTTCACTCACTTTCTGTTGGTTGGCTAAAACTCAATCACATAGCCGTACCTAATCCCATGGGCTATAGGGCAGCAAGTAATCTCTATTGTACAAAGCCGACTCCAGACCAACCAAGGAGGCAACATTAGGTTTAGAGTATAGCATTACTGGATGAGACACTAGCATAGTAACCTTAACTTAGTTAGTTACTTTGAGTCTCAGTTTCGTCATCTGTAAAATACCCTGCCCCTCCCTCCTTCCAGAGTCAATGTAAGACTCAAAAATGAAAGAAAGCAGTATTTCCCAGACTTGAATGTGCATTCACATCCTCTGTGCATCTCGAAAAAAATGCAGATTCCGATTTGGTAGGTCATGGGTGAGGCCTAAGATTCTGCATTTCCAATAAGCTCCCAGGTGATACTTACGCACCTGCCCACTGGCCATGCTTTGAGTAGAAATACTGCATAAACCACAAAATGATTTGCAGAAATAATTATTATTCTGGCACCAACCTTGATTGATTATAAATGAATTCCTAAATAGGTTGAATTTTTAGGATATATTTAGTCCGAGTATCAGAATTTCATGGTCACCCAATTTCAGAACAGGAAAGAATTTAGTCGGTCACTACTGTTCCCCCTTATTTTCCAGTCAAGGAAACAAACTCAAGTCAGTGATGCCCCTAAAATCTCATAACAACTCAGAAGAGTGCTGGGATTAGAACGTAGAAATTTGACTTATTACCTAACATAGTATGTCATAAACCCAGTTATAACTTTATTGCTAAATCAAGAACAAGTATTACTCTGGCCCACCCAAAAACGTACCAGAAAGTGATATTCACCAGCATGGCTCGCCATGGTACCAAATGTAGGCAAGGTGTCACAGGATACAAAGCAAGAGATTTTAAGCAAAATGTTCAAAATGCAGTGATCCTCAAAGTTATGTCTCACATGTCAAAAATGTGACTTGAATACAGAAAACATCTGTATGCCTTGTCAAAAATAAGAATTTTAACAAACAAGAATTTTTATTTTAAACATATGCAAACTCTAAGTAACCCCTATTTGTGGACAATTACAGAACTTGGAGTTGCAAATAGAAAAGGAAAATAAAATAATTAGCTGAGAAGCAGCTTACATGGTGAACCCTGGGTACAAGCAAAGGAATATAAAAAGTTTTTTTTGTTGTTGTTTTTGTTTTTAAATCCCTGGCATGTAAATTATTTTGCATCTCTGGGAGGATCATGGTGGGAACTAGGAGCGTATAGTTAACACAAGATGTAGTGCCCTCACAGAAGTTAATGATAGAAGTTATAAGTCAGAAAGGCAATGAATATCTGGAAGTCAGACCACATCAGGGTAATAAGAGCCCCTTGGTATGCACATCACCACCAAGAAAGCAACATGAATTTAGAAGTGTTTTGGTAAAATTAGGAGAGTAGTTATTAAGAAATGATAAATGGAAATCAATTCTTGCATATCCATTAAGATGGATTAAATGCCATTAGTATCTTCATTTAGTGAGCAATTTTTAAAACAGACACGCTCCTAAGAACCTCCACAGGTTTACTGCTGTACTCCTTTCACCATAACATCTTTAGCTCTTCAGTCAAGAACACTCTCAATCCTGGCAATTTTTCAGAACCAAGCCTAGAATTCTCCACCCCCCCCCAGCTTATCCTGGGGGTACAAAAGTTCAGGTTATATATATTGCCCATGTCCCGCCCATCCCCCCCAAGTCAAAGCTTTAAGTGCGTCCATTCCCCAGACAGTGCGCATTGCACTCATCATGTAGGTATACAACCACTCCTTCCCCCCTCCCCCCACCTCAGTCCGAAACCCAACTGGTGTTATTCCCAAATGTGCACGTAGGTGATGATCAGGGAAACCAATTTGGTGGCGAGTACACGCGGCGCTTATTCACTTGAACTCCAGTGAAAACGGCCTTTATATCAAAAAGTCCCAAAACAATACATGTTGGCATGGATGCAGAGAGACAGGAATACTCATACACAGCTGGTGGGACTTCAAACTAGTGCAACCCCTATGGAAAGCATTATGGAGATAACTTAAACAGATTCAAGTAGAATTTTTATCCTGTTTTTGTGTCATAGTCCCCTGTGGTAGTCTGTTGAAGCCTAAGGGACTCCCCTCCTCAGAATATATTAAATGTGTAAGATAAAATATATTACAAAGGAAGTGAATTATATGGAAATATTCTATCCACACGGACCCAATTTAAGAACATATGATACGGGGATGACTCTTACGGAATGATGAATGTTTCTTCTTATGGGAAACAGTATACACAGAAAAGTTTTAAAAACTCTAAGATGCACAGTAAAGAATCCTGCTCAGAGTCAGTTAATGAAGAAAAGAATGTGCTGCAAAGAGAAGCCTGACCTTGAATTTCTGCCAAAACTCAAAGCAATTCATGCTGTGGCTTTAAAATCCTACATTAAGGAATCACTCAAAATGTTCTTGGCCCCAGCCCTGTAGACACAGCACATTCTGTGGCATGATGGCAGGTGAAAAATGGAAGCATTGGAGAAGGCAAGACTGTAGAGTCCTGAGCTTGGGTCCTAGTCTTCTAACTAGTTCTGTGCCAATAACTAGCTCTGTTAGGTTGGTCTAGTCACTCAGCTCTAAGCTCAAACTCCTTGTCTATACATTGAGAAGGTTAAGTTAAACCATAAAGGGTTTTTTTCCTACAGTGAACTGTTAGGACTCTAAGACAATACATAATCATTTTTCTGGGAAGAAACATTAACAAGATTTCTTTTTGACATAGGCTCACAGAGCAAAAAAAATTTTTTTTTTTTTTTTTTTTTTTTTGGTGCGACAGTCTCACTTTGTTGCCCAGGCTAGAGTGCCATGGCGTCAGCCTAGCTCACAGCAACTTCAAACTCCTGGGCTCAAGCAATCCTCCTGCCTCAGCCTCCCAAGTAGCTGGATTACAGGCATGTGCCACCATGCCCGGCTAATTTATGTGTGTGTGTGTGTGTATATATATATATATATATATATACACACACACACACACACACGTGTTTTTAGTTGTCCCTATAATTTCTTTCTATTTTTAGTAGAGACGGGGTCTCGCTCTTGCTCAGGCTGGTCTGGAACCCCCGAGCTCAAACAATCCACCCGCCTTGGCCTCCCAGAGTGCTAGGATTACAGGTGTGAGCCACGGCGGCCAGCTCAAAAATACCTTCTAAATGAGAATTCTTCAGAAGCTTCAGAAATACTTTATGAGAATCATTCGATCATAGAACTTCAAACTTGAAAGAGATTTTAAGAGACACCGACTATCTCAGCAATCCCAGTGAATAGGTGAGAAACATAAGGTTTGGAAAGGTGAAGAGACTTATTGGTGGTCACATAATGAGGTGGTCACATAATGAAGCAACATTAATGGATTGCTGTGACTACTGCTATCTAGCACCAGCAGGATTTTAGGATTCGGCCTTGGTAGTAAAAACCTGCTCCATTCATTTTAAAAGAGACAGAAATAAACCTCAAATAAGCCCAGCCAGAGAGAGGATGGGAACTGTACAAGGAAGCAGGTGACTGGGGTGATGGCACCCAGGGTCAAAGGCAAGGCCCTCATTATGTACTCTAACTTCCCCATCGCTGGCAAAGCACCCACGTCTCTCAAATTTCATGTCCACAAAATTCATCTCAAAGAACAGTCAGTAGCAGTCAAAGACTAGTTATTTCAAAAGGGGAGATGAATGAATAAATCCTGGCTAATAAAGTCAATAAAAGCGAACTTCAAGTTTTGGGGTGTTAATACAATCTTGAAGGGTCAACATTAGCTAAGAAAATATAAAAACACTTGTTAGGAATTTTCAAATCTTAGAAGAAAATAATTCAGCATAACTTTAACCTATCTTCTGTAGGCAGCCTTAAAATATAGTTGACTACTTCATTAGCATTAATTTCACTAATACTCTCACTGCTGTCTTCAGAGCATGTAATCACTGGCTACTGCTCAGATTTAAATCACATGTACATTTCCATCACCCCACCCATGTGTGCAGACTAGCTTTACATACAAATAACCAGAAACAATGAAGTTGTTGGAAATGCTGATGCAATGATTTGAATATTTTTAATTAACCAACATGCATGCTAAGTGCTTTCAAAGCCTTGTACTGTGATACTTAATTGTCAGTTTATTCTCTGCCTTCTCCCCTCAGAAGCGTGCGTACACACACACACACACACACGCACGCACACGAGTGCAAAGTAATCAAAGTCATTCCTTAATCCCCGCAACACACATCATTCCTACCTTTTATAAACAGTCATGGCCTTCAGAACTATTTTGAGATTCTCTTTGACTGGGAGCTGACACAGCCTTTCAAAATTTTCTAGACTACAGGCTACCCACTGGTGGTTCGCCAGCTCCAGCATTTATCTCCTCCAGGAATTTCCAGAGGCAGCAGTGCCATCTATTGGTAGGGAGGGTACAACTTGTTTTCTGAAAACCTGTGGGTGGCTGGAGCCAAAGATCCGAAAGAACTGCATTCAGATTGGGGGTTTTGTAATCCTTTCTTTTCGAGAACACATTACAAGCACAACTGATACAACCTGGACATGTAACCTCCACAGGAGCCTCCACCATGTAGATTGCAGGTCCTCTGGAAGCCACATAAAGCTAGCCAATAAAGATGCAGCTATGCCTGGAAATACCTCAAGGCTCTAAAGGCAAGCAGAGCCCCACTGAATTAAACATATCCTGGCTGTCCTCTCTCCCCACTGCTTCTCTATCAGCCTATCTCACCCAGTGCCCCCCCACCTGTGGCACTGTTATCCAGTTCTATCTTACAGCATGTGTCCTAAGGAAGGAGCTCAGACCCCTCTCAACGTGAAGGCTCCTATATTTACACAATGTGACAGATCCTCCTCAAAAGACACTACTGCTTAGGCATGCAGGTCGGACTCTAATCTCTCTGGTTCACTCTCTTCATCCTCCTCCCCGCCTCTGACCCAGGGGATAGAAATGACAGAAAGGAAACAATTTCATTGTTGCTTTGAAGGCAACACTGGTGGGCTTTTATTGAATCAGAGAACAAAACCTTGTCCTATAGGTTACTAAGGTATGTTGCTCCCCTCAAGATGAACTAAGCCTGCTAATCTTCCTGTTGACCCTTGAATAACCTGATCAGTGTTTCTCAACTTTTTCAAAACCCATCTTCCCCTCCACAGACTAAATATAAGTATTGTAAGCCCTTTGTGTAGTTTGTAACAAAAATGACAGTTCTCTAAAAATAAAAATATACCTTTTTAAAACTATGCCCTCTTCACCCTCAGAATTGCCTCCTCCCCTCCATGCATGCCAGCTTAAAGATTTCTAAACAAGTTATTCTAATTTGTGTTCCAATCTGTCAGGTGACAACCTATATTTCACACTTTACTAAGGTTATCTGTGATTTTCCCAATGAGCTTTGTAGCAACTTCTATTCTTTTAACTTTCATTCATCAAGAAAAATCATCAAAAGTTGACTTACTGCGGCTGATAAATTTGTTAGGGGGAATCAAATTCAGGTTTAAGTGTTCCTTTTTTAAAAAAATAACCTGCCTGGTAAATCGATTTCACTGGCCTGGGGTGTTTTTTAGGTGTGTGAAATCAGATGGTTTCCTAAAGAAACATAACTGTAAAGGGCTTTTAAGTGGTATCAATGTTTTGGAGGAGTCAGGTAGAGACCCTTGTCCATCTCATGCCAGAATAAGTTCTGAATGAATTACACTGGAACTCCAGAATACGATAAAGTCTTTATAATGACAGCTGAACCATTGCTTACTGATATTAACCAGGTACATCCAAGAAATTAACAAGTTAGTTAACAAGTCCTTTCAGTTTTCCACTGGTCATGTTTCACTATAAGACGTACAATACGCCCTTGCTATTGCAGGTCTGGGGAAATGGAAGAGAGGCAGGGAATACCTTGTGCAGTTTTTACTTACTCTTAAGCTCCTGGACACACCCTCCCTTTTTAAAGTATGATATAAAGGCGACACCGCTCCCCCAAGACCCTCCACACAGCCCCCTCCACACAGACCCTCTTTTGGCAGCCAAATGGTCTTTCAACACACTTTTCGAAGAATTAAGGAGGTTTAGATTCTGCCTTCCCTTCTCTCTACAGCCCATTAACATGCCGAAAATAATCACCCACTTGGGCAGCCCCTTTCAAACCTCAGTTTACAGAAATTAACCCCCTCCCCCAAAAAAAGCTTATCTTCTTGAAAAAGAATCTCAGTGTGGTGGTCTGGTCTGCAGCACTGCAGGCATTTCGCTCCTCACCATTTACCAGTCATCAGTTACACTGTATCTGTAATTTCCTTTTGTAGCCTCTTATTTAGACCTGCTCCACCAGTGCCCAAGTGCTTTAAAAAAAAAAAAAAAGAAAGAAAAAAAAAATTCAGCCTCTTAACGAATCTCTGGATTCCTTTGGCAGGCTCAGAGCATTCAATCGCGGCGAAACTCTGGGGCGAGAGCTGGCGTGCAGGTCCAGCGGGCGGAGAAGCCGCCTCCAGGCGGCATCGGGGCTCAGTCCACGGGGGATGCCGCCCACCGGCCCGCACCAAGCCAGAAGGGCTCTTCGCACAGCTGCGCTAGGAATCGGCTTCGCTCGCAGCCGCCGGATTAGTTCAAGCCCCACAGGCTCGGCCAAAGTGACACTACATTTCTTTTCCCTTATTCTCCCATGTGACACGTCCCACAGCACTAAAGCCACCTCCTCCTCGGCCCAAGCCCGGGTCCAGTGCCCATGACATCCCCGCCCCACCACCCGCACCCTTTACCTGGGGAGGGGGCTGATGCCAGCATCCCTCCGGGCGGGAAACAAAGGCGGAGGCAAGGCTGCCAGGTGGGTAACTCCCCTCGGGCAGACCCGTCGCCGCGGTGGAGAGGATGGGGAGATGCATCAGAGGATGGGAAAAGGGAAACCGAGGCAACGAGGTGGGTGTTTGAGCCGAGACTGCATCCTTCCTGAAGCGGGTCTCCCCAGGCAGGCGGACCCCATACCTCCCCCTGCCCCGCCCAGCCCTGCTCAAGCCGCTCACCAGGACCTGGCTTGCGAGGGACGCAGGAGCCGCCCCGCGGCGCCGCTTACCTCTGGAGAAGCGCTCTGGCTTCCTCCGACGGCTACGGAGAAAGCCCCGCCGCTCGCGCACGCGCACGCGCTCTCGCGCCTTCGCCCCTCCAGCCCCCGCGCGCGCCCCTCCGACCCGGCTCTGGCCCGCCCCGGCCCTGTCCGTCAGCGTCCACGAGAGCCAATCCGGTCGCGCGGAAGGCCCAGCGCTAGTCACGTGGCCAGACCAGCCAATCACCAAATTGCCCTCAGCAGCGCAGGCTCCTATGTCCCTGGGGGTTCGGTTGCTACCAAGCAGCGAGGGTGCGAGGTGGGCACAAAGGGTTGAGCTGTTTTCTGGAGGTTGAGTGGCACTCAATTGATGAATTACCAGATCAATTGACTTCAAGTTTTGATAAGAATCACCTGGGTATCTTTTTAATCTACGGATTCTGATGCAAGAAGTCTGGGGTAGGTACCCAAGATTCTACAATTCTAGCAAGCTCCCAGGTGTGATGACGGTGCTCCAGGTCTGAGAACCACACTTTGAATAATCCCCGTCCGAAATGGTTGGCTATAGCCCCTCCTCGACGTTATTTGAAAGTTTTGCGACCTTTCTTGTCCTTCCTCCAGTGATGGAGAGCATTCCAGTGACTGACTAAACGTGGGATGTTGTGGTGACGCTTGTAGTTTGGGCGCCAGCTGACGGAAGGTGTGCTTAATTTCTACATTTCTCGCCCTTAGGCTATGGAGCAGCACCTGTGCCAGCTTGGTGATTGGCTGTAGAAACCGGAAGCGGAGGGGGAAAGCTCAAAGAGAACAGTAGGTCTACGTTCAATCCCAAAGTATTGGGCATGTGTGACTGAGCTAGACTCTTGGCCAGAGTGGCAACATAAGTGGCCCCTGCTTGCTTTCTGGAAACTTACCGTCCGTCATGGAACTACCCAGGCAAGCTCAGAAAGAAGCATGTGGAAAAGACGTGGTCACAGTACCTTGGGCAATTCAAGTGTAAGCCAAAGAGATTGTGAAATAGTCTGCCTTAGAGATCTTAATTGTCCAAATATTGCCAGTAATTACACAGTCAAGTCAGGAAGCCCAGGGCCTCTCCCATCTTTCAAACTTGGCCTAAAGCCTCAGTGTTTTCAGATTGGCCAGCTAGAGCCTTTGTTGTTCAGCATAGCCAAGCTCTTATTACCCAATGGTGTTACTAAGGCGATTCAACAGTCTTAAGTGCTAAATTCTCCCAAACTTTCTTCCCTCATTTCTTCTAATCAGGTATAACACTGCTTCAAGTAGTTGTCTTTCACCATTCATCAAGGTGATCAAACTACCACTTAGAGAAAATTTCACCCTTGTCAGGGTATCTTAGGCCTCTCTGGCTTCTGAGCCTCAGAAGTGAAGCCCACTTCATCTCAGACATTGTTTATCACGTTGCTCCTGTCAGAGATGGCATTGTATAAGATTCAGAATTACAGGGAACATATTACAATCTATTAACAACAATGGTTCTGGCTATGGCAGGAGTAAAGAAACAGCAAGAAAAATAGGATTGAAAGCAGCAAAGAAAGTTTCTTTTGCTATCATTAAGCCAGTCGTTCTCAAGCCTAGCTGCAAGGCAAGTATTTAAGGAAATAGATTGTGGGACCCTCTGCTTGGAGATCTGATTGGATTGAGCAATGGGGCCTGGACAGCTTCAGGTTTAAAAAGTTCCATCAGTAATTTGATATCCAGCCATGTTTGGAACACCTGCATAAGCTGCTAGATCGATAGACTCATTCTTTAACAAGGAAAACTTAACTCTGTACCACAAATCACTAATGACATAAAAACTCTGTAAGCAGAGGAAAGTTTCCACATAGTTTTTGAAAATTGATTTTTTAAAGGCCCAAAATAATTCATAGGTAATAAATACTTCAAAGACTATTCAGTGGAACAAATGGAAAAGCCAGAGCCACAACTAGTTTTGATTCCAGTGGACTTAAAAGGCAATGGGTTCTTTTGAAATATTGTCAACTATGCCAAACTTATCAACTCTCTTGTGATAGCTTCACTTGCTTTGTGCCCTTCTTAATGAAAAATTTCCAGGTGAGCATTATTAGGAGTTATTCTCAGGGTTTTTCCAACATGTAGAACAAAATCACTTGAGGTACTTGTTAAAAATGCAGATTCCTAAGGTCCAACCCAGAACCTCCTCCAGCCTCTCTTATGCCACAATTCTGAAGCTATTACTGGTTAAATTTAAGTACAAGTTGTACCTCCGGTTACAGGATATCTACATACAAGCAAACCCTCCAGTAAAATAGCTATGCCAGTACTTTGTTATAGTTTGCTATGCTAGCTAAATAAAGAAGTCTAATCTATTTTAAAGGATTCCAAGAAATTCTCAGTTCTCCTTACTGGAGTTTTTAATCAAATTGTTATTTTGAGAAATAAAGTGATTAGTGCTTGAATCCTGGAAAAGACTACTGCTGTAGAGTTTTTCTACAGAATAATATTTGCTGTAGTGGGGTATGACCTACTCAATGGTTTTTAAATTAGTGAAGTCCCCTCAGACCGTTCTACCAACAACGGCTGTCTTGCTCAAAAATGACTATTTGCGATACTAGAAATATGGAAGTCCAACGTGTGAGCCCGGAAACTGGCTTCCCTCCTTCTCTGACACTTTAAAAAATATATTTTACAGCATTCAAATGGGGGAGAAGTTTTCCTCGCCTTGTAAACTTGTAGCTTTAACTATTGGGTAAAATAAGGACAGTTTCACTGATACTTAACTAGCACAGATAATGTAAGTTTTTAACTAGAGAAAAGCATTTATTTTTTTCTTTGTGGGCGTTATCACAGAGAGAAGCCACAAAAAGGAAAGATTCTTCCTTGAGGATATTAATTTGAGAAAAGATCATCCAGGCTGTCACTCATTTTCTGTTTTTCCAATCTATTTGCTTCATGTATATAACCTGGCTATCCTGCCTCAGGAAATGGATATATTGGAGTGTGATATGAATTAGTGCAAAGTTTCCTACTCTCCACTCCAGAGATCGTTCAGTGAGAGATTTAGGTATGTTCGTAAAGAAAAAGATATAAACCACCCACCAATTTGCCAAGTCCTGGAAATCCACCCATTGCTCTATTATAATCAGAGCCTCCATAGACTGCTTTGTAATTGCTAATTACCTTTTTATCTCTCTAACGATAAATAGCTTCTCTAAACCGAATCGATTTCATTCGTGAAGACCCATGGATTACCCAAGATTTCTAGTCTCCATCGGTCATATAAATCCAGCCAGGAAAACATTTCATATCCACGTATCCGTGTTTTAGTAACTGATACATTTTTCCATTCAGTGTGACTGTGCACAGATTTAACTTGACAGAGGGAATTTTTGTAGAAAAGTTGATTTTATATTCTTTATAGAGAACATGAAAATATTTTTATGAAGTTTCATATTTAAAGTGTGTACAGATAATATATGCCCCTCTATACTCCCTCAACTTAAGAAATAAGACACTATAAATGTAGTCAAAACCCCCATGTACCCTTCCCACAGAGTTGATTTTTTTAGATGGAGATTTCACACTTAGCAAGCTTAGCCACAGATGAGAGAGAATGGTTTATAGAAGGAAACACCATATTACTTGCACATAATAGACAACACAAACGTAAACGGGCAAATCTCTTGCTGAATAAAATGCTTGCACACTCTGAACTAAGAAAAAGGTAAGAGCCGGAAGTCTCCTGTGGCCTAACACCTATGCTTTACAATTACAAATTTGGATATAGAAAGCAAGTAACCTTTAGGAGAAAAAAAACAGACGATTTAGAACAGCGATGAGGTGAGGCACCAGATTTCATTCATTCAACAGACACACTACTTTATCCCCGTCTTTTAGCTCATTTTATAGTAAGAGAGGTAAGCCATCACAATTCAGAATAAGAAGTTTTATGTTACAAGTGAGGCACATTACGTTAGAAGAAAGCGTACAGGAGGAGCACTAATTCTGACCGATGAAATAGGGAAGGCTTACTCTGCAAGTGATGCCTGAGCTGAATTCCGAAGAACTTTTAAGAGTTAGCCAGCTGTCATGGACTGTTCCTGTCCCCTCCAAATTTACACGTTAAACCTCCCGCCCCCCACCCCCCACCCCAAGTGTGATAGTATTAGGAGGTGGGACGTTTGGGAGGTAATTAGGATTGAGATGAGATCATAAGGATAGAGCCCTCACAAAATCTTATTTGTCGCGCTTAGCTTTCTCACTCCTAAGCTTGGTACAACGAAAGAATGAATAATTACTTGAAAAATAGCGCCTAGAGAGAAGAGAGAGAAGGAGCGTAGACCAAAACCTAGAGGAGAAAATGGCCTCCTCGGCCCAGCTCCTCCCTATATTTATTTCCAAGGACACGTGCAAAGGGTCGGGGCCATTTGCTAATTTCTTTAACAACTTCCATAAGGGTCAGCTGTTTTCAGCTGACCTTTGCACACAGCAAACAAGCAGCTTCAGGCAGGTGTTTTTTGCCTGATGCCTCATTCACGTTGCTCACGTTCTTTCCTTCCATCCATCCATCCATCCATTCATCCATCCATCCTTTCTTCTAGGCCCAGCCCCTACATTATTAAAGTCACCAGAGACTTGCTTATACTCTGTCACGTAAACCAGGTAAGGATACAACAAGAAGTCAACAGTCTGCAATCCAGAAGAGGGCCCTCACCAGAACCTAATCATGCTGGCACCCTGATCTCCAGTCTCCAGCCTGGTGAGAAATAAATTTCTGTTGTTCATAAGCCATCCAGTCTCTGGTACTTGGTTACAGCAGTCCAAATAGACTAAGACACCGGCAAATGGCAAAAGGAAGGGTGCTCCAGGCCTAGGGCACAGCCCATACAAAAGCATAAGAACATAGAACATGGGGAAGAGAAAGTAGTTTGATTTAACTGAGTGTGAGAGGGGAAGGAGAAAAATGATGACTGACAAATGGGGAAAAGAGTAGAATCCAAGGATGGCAAATGCAAGATATGCCATTCTTCCATCCACCTGTACATATGGCAAACAATCAATCATGGCATTCAACTCTGTTACAGTGAATATAAGTAAAATCTAAGGTTATATGATCTGGGTTAAAATCCCAGCTCCTCCACCTACCAGCTGTGTAAACCCAGACAATCTGGACCTTGGAAGATACTAGATAAATGATTTGCACAGTTACCTCATCTTTGAAATGGAAATAATGGCCATACCAGCATAGTAATCCCCCCTTATCCTCAGGGGATACATTCCACATGCCTGAAACCACAGATAGTACCATATCTTATATATACCATGCTTTTTCTTATACATACCTATGATAAAGTTTAATTTATAAATTAGGTGCAGTAAGAGATTAACAACAATAACAAAAATAGAACAATTATAACAATATACAGTAATAAATTATGTGACCGTGGGCTCACTCTGTCTTTCAGTGTCCTATTATACTGTACTGTGGGTAACTGAAGCTGCAGAAAGAGAAATTGCAGATAAGGGGGGATTACTGTACTTGTTTCCTACAGTTGTTAATGAGCTAAAGCAGTGTTTGGCATGTAGACAGTGCTAAATAAATTTTAGCTATTATTAATATTATTCTCCTAAACCTGCATGTGGCCTCAAACTCCTGAACGCACTGTTACTGGCATCCCACTTCAACCAATCAGAATGGGCTCCTCAGGGGAAGCTCCTTGGCATCCCTGGTGCCTGACAGCTCTGATTTAAAGTTCATCCTAATGCCACTCACCTATGCCAATTCTTTTCTGCATTTAAGCAAGTTTTCTATGATAAAATATTTCTCTCAGTCCAAAACCAAGTCATAAAAAACTGGTCTCTGACACCCCTAAATATTTTCTTGAAAACTGAAAGAGATTATTTTAACTGGTTTATTTTATTTATAATTTTTTAATAAAACACACCATATTCTAAGTAGTTTGGACTTTTGTCCCTTAAATGCATTATCACTTGCTCACACTCAAGTTTATATGCCATTTTTATGACTGTATCTCATGTATTTCTGAACTATATTCCTACTTGCTTGCCATTCCTATCAAGAAGAGCTTAGTATCCCCTGCAAAGATGTAATATTGGGGCACATGGATTCTACCAAATGATTCCCCCAAATTCTCATGACTAAGTCCTAGACGTGGGATGTCCTTTGTGTATGCATTCACTCCCACTCAGAAACACTTCTGGGATTCTCTGTGGTGTGAACCAGACTAGATGCTAAGGATACAGGGCCAAGCAAACAGGCGTGGTTTCCACCTAGAGAAAGTTTACTATCTCTGCCTGTCCTCCAAGTACTATGCTCCAGGCTGAAAAGCTCTGTTAGCCCAAGGGTGGCACCAGTGGTGCCCCACCAAGATCTCCTTGTGTCCCTTTTAGCAGCTCTGTGCACCCATTTTCTAGCTTCTGCTCCCTTGGCCATGATCTTCAGAGGATTACCTTTGACACTGGCACCACTTTACCTGTATGGAGAACCAAAAATGCCTAAGAGAGTACACCACCCTGTTGGGCACCCCAAAACCGATGATTAACAGGTGTACATGTGCAAAAACCCAGCTCCTTTCCTTCAAAGTGTGACAGACTCTGAAGTGTTGCCCCCCTCTGTCCCCCTGGTTGATAAACAGTTAAGAAGCTGGCCGGGTGGTGGCTCACACCTATAATCCTAGCACTCTGGGAGGCCGAGGCGGGCGGATCGTTTGAGCTCAGGAGTTCGAGACCAGCCTGAGCAAGAGCAAAGACCCCATCTCTACTAAAAAAAAAAAAAAAAAAAAATAGAAAGAAATTAGCTGGACATCTAAAAATATATAGAGAAAAAATTAGCTGGGCATGGTGGTGCATGCCTGTAATCCCAGCTACTCGGAAGGCTGAGGCAGCAGGATTGCTTGAGCCCAGGAGTTTGAGGTTGCTGTGAGCTAGGCTGACTCCACGGCACTCTAGTCCAGGCAAAAGTTGAGACTCTGCCTAAAAAATTAAAAAAAAAAAAAAACAATTAAGAAGGCCAATGTGACTGGAGCTGAATAATCAAGGGGCAGAGAGGTGGGGATAAAATCAGAGAAGTGGCCGATGAGGGGTGGAAATGTTGCAGAGAGGCATACCAGAGACATTTCAGCTCAAGTCAATTCAATAGAGATTTACAGAGCTCTAGCTATGTGTCATGGTATGGGGGGTTTCAACGATGAACGAATCATAGTGTCTATTGTCATGCAAGTTACAATACACAGTACATAATATACCTTAGCCTAAGTATGGTATGATAAATGCTACAGCTTAATAATAAGCAAAGGGGTGGCCATAATTGAGTTCTCCCAGAAGCAGACCTTGAGCCAAGCATTCAGGTGCAAGTGATTTTATAAAGAAAGTGCTCCAGGAGGAACTCATAGAGTCAAGCAGGAGTGGGATTTCAAGCAACAGACTCAGCCTGATCATGCAGGGAGCTTTGTAGTATAAACAACACCTCAGAGTCTGTCACACTTTGAAGGAAAGGAGCTGGGTTTTTGCACATGTACACCTGTTAATCATCGGTTTTGGGGTGCCCAACAGGGTGGTGTACTCTCTTAGGCATTTTTGGTTCTCCATACAGGTAAAGTGGTGCCAGTGTCAAAGGTAATCCTCTGAAGATCATGGCCAAGGGAGCAGAAGCTAGAAAATGGGTGCACAGAGCTGCTAAAAGGGACACAAGGAGATCTTGGTGGGGCACCACTGGTGCCACCCTTGGGCTAACAGAGCTTTTCAGCCTGGAGCATAGTACTTGGAGGACAGGCAGAGATAGTAAACTTTCTCTAGGTGGAAACCACGCCTGTTTGCTTGGCCCTGTATCCTTAGCATCTAGTCTGGTTCACACCACAGAGAATCCCAGAAGTGTTTCTGAGTGGGAGTGAATGCATACACAAAGGACATCCCACGTCTAGGACTTAGTCATGAGAATTTGGGGGAATCATTTGGTAGAATCCATGTGCCCCAATATTACATCTTTGCAGGGGATACTAAGCTCTTCTTGATAGGAATGGCAAGCAAGTAGGAATATAGTTCAGAAATACATGAGATACAGTCATAAAAATGGCATATAAACTTGAGTGTGAGCAAGTGATAATGCATTTAAGGGACAAAAGTCCAAACTACTTAGAATATGGTGTGTTTTATTAAAAAATTATAAATAAAATAAACCAGTTAAAATAATCTCTTTCAGTTTTCAAGAAAATATTTAGGGGTGTCAGAGACCAGTTTTTTATGACTTGGTTTTGGACTGAGAGAAATATTTTATCATAGAAAACTTGCTTAAATGCAGAAAAGAATTGGCATAGGTGAGTGGCATTAGGATGAACTTTAAATCAGAGCTGTCAGGCACCAGGGATGCCAAGGAGCTTCCCCTGAGGAGCCCATTCTGATTGGTTGAAGTGGGATGCCAGTAACAGTGCGTTCAGGAGTTTGAGGCCACATGCAGGTTTAGGAGAATAATATTAATAATAGCTAAAATTTATTTAGCACTGTCTACATGCCAAACACTGCTTTAGCTCATTAACAACTGTAGGAAACAAGTACAGTAATCCCCCCTTATCTGCAATTTCTCTTTCTGCAGCTTCAGTTACCCACAGTACAGTATAATAGGACACTGAAAGACAGAGTGAGCCCACGGTCACATAATTTATTACTGTATATTGTTATAATTGTTCTATTTTTGTTATTGTTGTTAATCTCTTACTGCACCTAATTTATAAATTAAACTTTATCATAGGTATGTATAAGAAAAAGCATGGTATATATAAGATATGGTACTATCTGTGGTTTCAGGCATGTGGAATGTATCCCCTGAGGATAAGGGGGGATTACTATGCTGGTATGGCCATTATTTCCATTTCAAAGATGAGGTAACTGTGCAAATCATTTATCTAGTATCTTCCAAGGTCCAGATTGTCTGGGTTTACACAGCTGGTAGGTGGAGGAGCTGGGATTTTAACCCAGATCATATAACCTTAGATTTTACTTATATTCACTGTAACAGAGTTGAATGCCATGATTGATTGTTTGCCATATGTACAGGTGGATGGAAGAATGGCATATCTTGCATTTGCCATCCTTGGATTCTACTCTTTTCCCCATTTGTCAGTCATCATTTTTCTCCTTCCCCTCTCACACTCAGTTAAATCAAACTACTTTCTCTTCCCCATGTTCTATGTTCTTATGCTTTTGTATGGGCTGTGCCCTAGGCCTGGAGCACCCTTCCTTTTGCCATTTGCCGGTGTCTTAGTCTATTTGGACTGCTGTAACCAAGTACCAGAGACTGGATGGCTTATGAACAACAGAAATTTATTTCTCACCAGGCTGGAGACTGGAGATCAGGGTGCCAGCATGATTAGGTTCTGGTGAGGGCCCTCTTCTGGATTGCAGACTGTTGACTTCTTGTTGTATCCTTACCTGGTTTACGTGACAGAGTATAAGCAAGTCTCTGGTGACTTTAATAATGTAGGGGCTGGGCCTAGAAGAAAGGATGGATGGATGAATGGATGGATGGATGGATGGAAGGAAAGAACGTGAGCAACGTGAATGAGGCATCAGGCAAAAAACACCTGCCTGAAGCTGCTTGTTTGCTGTGTGCAAAGGTCAGCTGAAAACAGCTGACCCTTATGGAAGTTGTTAAAGAAATTAGCAAATGGCCCCGACCCTTTGCACGTGTCCTTGGAAATAAATATAGGGAGGAGCTGGGCCGAGGAGGCCATTTTCTCCTCTAGGTTTATGGTCTACGCTCCTTCTCTCTCTTCTCTCTAGGCGCTATTTTTCAAGTAATTATTCATTCTTTCGTTGTACCAAGCTTAGGAGTGAGAAAGCTAAGCGCGACAAATAAGATTTTGTGAGGGCTCTATCCTTATGATCTCATCTCAATCCTAATTACCTCCCAAACGTCCCACCTCCTAATACTATCACACTTGGGGTGGGGGGTGGGGGGTGGGGGGCGGGAGGTTTAACGTGTAAATTTGGAGGGGACAGGAACAGTCCATGACAGCTGGCTAACTCTTAAAAGTTCTTCGGAATTCAGCTCAGGCATCACTTGCAGAGTAAGCCTTCCCTATTTCATCGGTCAGAATTAGTGCTCCTCCTGTACGCTTTCTTCTAACGTAATGTGCCTCACTTGTAACATAAAACTTCTTATTCTGAATTGTGATGGCTTACCTCTCTTACTATAAAATGAGCTAAAAGACGGGGATAAAGTAGTGTGTCTGTTGAATGAATGAAATCTGGTGCCTCACCTCATCGCTGTTCTAAATCGTCTGTTTTTTTTCTCCTAAAGGTTACTTGCTTTCTATATCCAAATTTGTAATTGTAAAGCATAGGTGTTAGGCCACAGGAGACTTCCGGCTCTTACCTTTTTCTTAGTTCAGAGTGTGCAAGCATTTTATTCAGCAAGAGATTTGCCCGTTTACGTTTGTGTTGTCTATTATGTGCAAGTAATATGGTGTTTCCTTCTATAAACCATTCTCTCTCATCTGTGGCTAAGCTTGCTAAGTGTGAAACCTCCATCTAAAAAAATCAACTCTGTGGGAAGGGTACATGGGGGTTTTGACTACATTTATAGTGTCTTATTTCTTAAGTTGAGGGAGTATAGAGGGGCATATATTATCTGTACACACTTTAAATATGAAACTTCATAAAAATATTTTCATGTTCTCTATAAAGAATATAAAATCAACTTTTCTACAAAAATTCCCTCTGTCAAGTTAAATCTGTGCACAGTCACACTGAATGGAAAAATGTATCAGTTACTAAAACACGGATACGTGGATATGAAATGTTTTCCTGGCTGGATTTATATGACCGATGGAGACTAGAAATCTTGGGTAATCCATGGGTCTTCACGAATGAAATCGATTCGGTTTAGAGAAGCTATTTATCGTTAGAGAGATAAAAAGGTAATTAGCAATTACAAAGCAGTCTATGGAGGCTCTGATTATAATAGAGCAATGGGTGGATTTCCAGGACTTGGCAAATTGGTGGGTGGTTTATATCTTTTTCTTTACGAACATACCTAAATCTCTCACTGAACGATCTCTGGAGTGGAGAGTAGGAAACTTTGAGCTAATTCATATCGCAAAGTAGCACTCCCTCCCACCACTCTTACTCTCTAACTCAGCCTTTCTCATAGAGTTCTTTCAGAAAATTAAGCCTTAGAGAAAAATGGCTTCAATGACTGCTTTCTTGAGTCTCCCAAGGATGACACACAGCTGGTGTCATTCTAGCTGCAGAAGAGAGAAGTTAATTCGTTCTGTACAAAGGGTAGCCTAGGGCGAGAGAGTTTACTTCTCTGCTGGAACAGAGAAGGGCCGCTCTAAACTATTATTCTATCATGAACTTTGGTTCTGATCCCTGGTTAACCCCAGGCTCTAGAACTGGTGCATGGCAATCACTCAAAAATGTGTTGAATGGATATCACAGGATCCCTTTGTGTTACAACTTTTAACAACTTTCCAATTGTTAAACCAGTTTGTTTAAAACTTCTCTATCCAGAAATACACATAGTATAGATTACCTGCGAGAAATAGTGACAGAAAATGTTAAATGGAGTTAGAAAAGCTGAAAATAATCTGTCCAGATAACAACGAAAGGCTTTATTATCCAAACACAGTAGACCACTGCTCAGTCGGGAGGAGAGCTATGGGAGGAGGGGCATGCAGTAAGTGTGAATTGAGGACTGCTTTCTAAATCCCACAAGGAAAGGAAGTAGAGGGAACCTTCATCCTGAAAAGGATCAGAAAGAAATGCATCCAAGAGATTGCTGTGGGTGAACCACTAAGTAAAAAGTAATAACAAAATTAAATTCCACGTTCTCGTGGGATAGGAGAAAACCAAGAAACAAATTGCATACAGTTTATATTTTTTAAGAAGGAAAATGTGGTAAATACAGACTCTATTTAAGAGACAATTGAAATGAAGGACTTTAAAATGTCAATAGCCCAAAAGAAAAGTCTATATACTTTTTTGTTTTCCATATACTGAAGAATAAAAACAAGCATTACAGATAGCTAAAAAGAGAACTGCTGGAGGCATATAAATTATCAGAAAAAGGGGACATATCCCCCTAAACTGGTAGTTCTTGTGAAAAGAATAAAGAAACCCAATCAATTATAAATGAAGAGAATAATAACTACAACAAAAAAGACTTTAAAAACACCTTAAAAATGTCTTCAAAACCCATAAAAGGAGATCATTTTAATATGTCAGAGAAGTCACTCAAAGAATAAGTGGAATACTTTGATCTTGGTGGGATAAAGGATTTGCTCAAGAATAGAGAGGGGCATATTTCACAGGCTGAATTATTTGCTCCAAATTAAGAAGTTGAAAAAATAATATAGGTACTTGCTTTTCTATGAATCCCCAAAGATGGACAAGTTAGAATTACTTTAGTGACCATGTACTACTTCTCAGAATACTTATAAGGCTGAACAAAATCCATGTGGACAAACCATCAGGACTGAGAGATGGGGACCCTGCTGACTCAAACAGGGGACTTGTATCTACAGATGAGTAGCTGTCCCTCATTCCTACAAAGGCGTTCAAAGGGAACCAAAGAAAGATAATCTCAAAGATTACTTTTACTTGATTTGATTTGGGGTTGTGGTGTGATGTGGTTTTGGTGGGGTTTTTTTTTTTTTTTTTTTTGGTCTCACTTGCCCTGGCTAGAGTGAGACTTTTGTTTAAATAGTCAATGATTTTTAATCTCAATTATAGGCTTCACGACTTCACCCAACTTAAAATTAATGAATGGCTATTTGACCAGACCTGATAAGAATTATATGTGGCCATGTTCTTCCTATTTTTTCTTATCTCTTGACCTTAACCATTATTTGTGAATTTATTCACCAATTACACTTAAAATTGCAGCTTCAAAAGACACTGAAAGCCCAGTACGTAGTAATCATTCAATTAATGTTACCGGATTTAAAATAGATTTTTTTCAGTAAATAAAAATATAAAAACCAAAGAATTAAAATGAAATAATTCTAGGCTGTCTACCCTCCCCGCTTATTTTCTTTCTTTTTTGTACTGAGCGCCCACTTGCAGGTCTATCAGCTATGTCAGCAACAGCCCTGTGACAAAAGTTTCTGCTACCAAGGGAGGCCCCAAAACATGGCCCTCATATTCCTATAGCTATTTGTGCTTAAGAACCCCTCCTGAGGGAAGCTTGAAGTAGCTAAAGCTATTCCGTTAGAAAGAGTATTCAGGTCTTCTGTTTTCAGAGATAATTTTTATTTTTTTTACTTTATTTTTTATTTTATTTATTTTTAAAGATTCGTTTTTTTTCTTGGCTAGAGCCCTCTCCCCAGTGTTTTGATTGCCTGTCCTTCCTAAGGTTAGAGCTTTGGCCTCAAAGGGGGCTCTAGACCCAGTCCTGTGCTTCTGCCAAAGATTTGGATTGCTATAGTCCAAGATCCCTCTCGTCTATTGCCTGCCCTCATAGCACACACATTTTCTATTAAAACCCCAAATTGAGACTAATGCTTCTCACCTGAGAAACATAATTAGAAATGAGCCTCAGACGTGCTTTGCCAATTTCTGTTTGCTTCTGTGATGTTAATACGATATTCAATATTGAACAGAATATACAATATTCTGTTCCAAACATCATAGTGGCTGTTACCAACATTCCCACCTCCCAAGTCTGATTCAGTATTCAGCATCTCCTCTCTGAGCTCCCATGGCTACCTTGTCCTTGCCCTAACACGGCTTCCATCACAACAAGTTGCAATTGGCTGTTCAGGGGTTCCTGACCTCCACTAGGCTCAGCTCTGTGAGGGCCAGGACCATTTCTGTCTTGTCCATCGTCATATTCTGGCCCCTAGAACAATGTCTGGTGCAGAGCAGGTGCTCAATCATTATTTGTCAAACGAAGAAAAGCACTCATCCTCAGAATCCTCCTTCCACTTCTGTGAGCATCTCTGCTGATTCTCCTCTGAACTGGAGAATTCCCATTACCTATTAGTGCTGTCTATCGTTAATATTCCTTTGTTTCTTTTCCTTTCGGGGATCTGTGTTCTCTCTGTTAATATGTGCATGTGTAAACATTTAAATTTCTTCTCAGGCTAAATTCAATTCTCCATTCTCGCATTTTTTTCCCCCCTTGCTAATTTTAGTAAGATCTGATGATCTAAACCTAGATAGTACCACTTTCAATGTAAACAACTGACCCCTTATACATATTGCCAGTTATTGTATAAATAGCCATATATCCAACAGCCATTGATGACAAAAAACTAGATTCTTGATGTTTCATTCCTTTATCTTTTAATTTTTCTAATTCTAAGTGTAAGTTTCCTTTTCTGTGACTTATTAAATCACTATATCTCATAATCTCTTACAAAATACCGTGTCAGTGGGTTTCCAACTTGAGTGTGCATCAGAATCGCCTGGATGGCTTGTAAAAACAAAATCATTGGGCCCTACCTGTAGAGTTTCTGATCCAACAGGTCTGGGGTGATGTGAATGCTTTTGCCCAAGGACCACACCTTAGAATCGCTATACTATGTCAGTGATAGGGTTTCAGTGAAAAACTAAAAAACAATATAAAAAGTAATAATAAAAAAATCTATGTACAAAAGTAATTGCTCAGGGCCAGGCGAGGTGGCTCACGCCTGTAATCCTAGCACTCTGGGAGGCCGAGGTGGGCAGATCGTTTGAGCTCAGGAGTTCGAGACCAGCCTGAGCAAGAGCGAGACCCCATCTCTACTAAAAATAGAAAGAAATTATATGGACAGCTAAAAATACATATAGAAAAAATTAGCCAGGCATGGTGGTACATGTCTGTAGTCCCAGCTACTTGGGAGGCTGAGACAGGAGGATCCCTTGAGCTCAGGAGTTTGAGGTTGCTGTGAGCTAGGCTGACGCCACAGCACTCACTCTAGCCTGGGCAAGAGAGTGAGACTGTCTCAAAAAAAAAAAAAAAAAAAAAAGTAATTGCTCTCTGATTGGTTATGACTAAAGGTGGGACTGGAAGTCATTCCAAGATGCCAGTGCAGTATCACACAACAGTTTAAATGGTAAGCCAGATAGTGAACATCATTCAAAAAGAAATATGTTATTGCTAATAAAACTTTGTGTCCCTCTGGTTATTCGAATTCAAGAAAGCTACAGTGGCCCTGGAGAAAGTTCCAAGAAGGGTATCTAGGCCGATGGAAAGCAAGAGCTCCACTGGAGAGAAGGCTCTCCCCTCTAAGGCCAAATGAAAGGGAGTGGAAGGTTTTCCCATTTCAGAATGGTAAAAGCTAAGCAGTGGGACCATCATTATCTCCAACATCAGGAACAGTACGGATAGATTGATAACTCAATTCCAAAATCCTAGAATGCAGGAGGTGGAGGTCCTTTGAAACTTCAGGAGGTTTATGAAGAAAGTACTACTTCAATAAGCATAATTTGTGGTCCTCATAACATCCAAGAATGATGTAAGGAAAATAGAGGTGATGAAAATATATTTTGTCAAGTAGATAAGTGATAAAACCATAAATTGCTTAAAGGAATTAGCCTACACCACAGAAGTGAGGACCACACACCTCCCATCACATGCCCCCTATTGCTGCCTTTGACAAAATGTGGTGAGCATTCCTTGAGTTTTGCCTCATAACACAGTTTTAACTCTTAAAATGAGATGAGTTCCAACTCTTTCCAGGAAAATACAAGAGGTGCTAGATCACCATTGTCTCTTATAGCTGGGTATATTCCATGGTATACATATACAACATTTTATTAATCCACTCAGGTATTGATGGGCACTTGGGTTGTTTCCACATCTTCGCAATTGTGAATTGTGCTGCTATAAACATTCGGGTGCAGATGTCTTTGTTATAGAATGTCTTTTGTTCTTTTGGGTAGATACCCAAAAATGGGATTGCTGGATCAAATGGTAGGTCTACTTGTATCTGTTTAAGGTATCTCCATATTGCTTTCCACAGAGGTTGAGAGCACATTTAGGAATAACATTGATCGGGTGTCGGGCAGATGTGGGTGGGGGAAGGGATGGGTGTACACATACATAATGAGTGCAATGCTCACTGTCTAGGGGATGGACACGTTTGAAGCTCTGACTTTGGGGGGGGCGGGGGCAAGGACAATATATGTAACCTAAGCTTTTGTACCCCCACAATATGCTGAAATAAGAATAAAAAATAGTTAATTAGGGAACAAAATTGTTTGATTTCAGTTTGGATGCAATATACAAACTTCCCAAGACAAAAGAATATTTATATACATATTAAAGAAATACAGGTAGTACACCACAATGCAGCAAATAATCTGCAAGTATATTAATGGAATGTTTAAAATTTTTCTATGTAAATTGTATTTTTCAAATTCCTTAATCTCTATTTTATAATCAGAATTAAAAAAATTATGTTTAATTTATAAAAAAAAGATGAGTAATCTAAGACCTTTAGACGTCCTATGTTCCACGTCACACTGAAATATGCCCTGTGATCCAACTTCAAGACCAGTAACCAAAAATATTAAAGATAATGACCAATAATCCCATTTGCTTACTTGCACATGCTCCAGCTTTGAGAATCCTCTCCCTGGGCATGGTAACCATGTGAGTTTTGGAACACTTCTGTCACCCAGGGATAAGGCCCAGGCAGGTAAAATGTGGCAAACAACACAGGAAAGGAAAAAAGTGAGAGAAAGACTGTGGTTTAAGGAAGGTTTATGATACCAATGCCTGCGTGGTGAGGCTGGTAAAGCTAAGGAGTAAAGCAGGCTAGGACATACAACAGGAAGAAGCAGGGACTGTGTTGTTACTGAATTGTACTCTGTTTTTGCAACATGGGAACGTAAGAGCAGTTACATCTTGTGATTTTTAAAGAAATCTAGAAATCTAGATTTTTTTTTAATGGGAATTTATCTAGTTGTTTAAAAGAATATGTATATGGGCCAAACAAAACACATCTGCAAATCAGATATGGACCTTGCCTAAAAGGGTCAACTCCTTTTGAGCCTTCCTAAAATCTCCCAAACACCTTCTCACATGATCA
The DNA here is from genome assembly GCF_041146395.1 of Eulemur rufifrons. Lineage (NCBI taxonomy): Eukaryota > Metazoa > Chordata > Mammalia > Primates > Lemuridae > Eulemur > Eulemur rufifrons. The sequence continues at coordinate 122,535,536 of NC_090989.1, forward strand.
CTGCTAGGTTCAAGGGAATCCGGAAGTATAATTTTTTTAGCAGGGTACACTGTTGCCATGAATAGTATCTGGATTCTACTTAGGAAACCACATATCTTAAGAGGAGAGATGCCCCATGCTTTCAAACAGTAGATTTAAGAGAATTTCATAAACCTGTATGTTTTCAGCAATCTCCTTTCTACCTGCTCTTTGAATGATCCTCGGAAGTCTCCAGATCAATCCATTGACCTGAGTATAATGTGGCTTGCACTGTTTATTTTATAACCACAATAAATTAAAGGAAGGACTGCAGTCACTGTGCCAAATGTGGCCATTTTCAATATAGTGCAGGTCTGTATAAAGCAGACAAAATGAGAGAGGAAAGATATGCTAAAAATGCCATTTGCACAAATGAAAACTTGAATCTCTGCTTTTGCTAAGACTTTCATGACAGGGCAGACATACTTCTGTCACTGCCCTAGTCTCAAGACAAGCAAATGTCTGAGAAGTCATTGACTTAAATTACTTTGGGAAATATCCTTGAAGTCAAAGCTGGATGGAGCAAGTACACATTTCTCATTTTCATGCCATTGACTGTCTTATTTAAAAGAGTCAGTTGTACTCATTTTAGAAACCCAGAAAGAGAAGGAAGTAATTCACCAGTAATGATGCAATGGTCATGGATGAGGATAGATTAAGCCTTCGGGGCTGCCTTATCATTTCTCTAATTTTAGATTTGATGGGCTTCTCCTTAAACAACACAGGTATAATGCATCCAACAGAGACACTAGGCAGGGTACGAGTTTCAGGCTTTCTGTAGTCCCAGGACAGCTGATTTCACCTAGAATTCATTTTCTTCAAATCTTATAGTAGTCAAGGGTGGACTTACTCTAATTTTTCTTTTTTTTTTTTATTTTATTTTATTTTATTTTATTTTTATTTTTTGTTTTTCAGCTCATTAAGGGGGTACAAAAGATCAGGCTATATACATTGCCCATGCCTCCCCATCCCCCCGAGTCTGAGCTTTAGTTGTGTCCATTTCCTAGACAGTGCACATCACTCTCATCATGTAGGTGTGCACTCCTCCCCTCCCCCCACCCCATCCCCCCCAGAGAGAACTTCAAACGTGTCCATTCCCCAGGCAGTGCGCATCGCACTCATCAAGTAGGTATACACCCATCCCTTCCACCCAGCCCCGACCTCTGTCCAATACCCAATTGGTGTGAATCCCAAATGTGCACTCAGGGAAACCAGTTTGCTGGTGAGTACATGTGGTGCTTGTTTTTCCATTCTTGGGATACTTCACTTAATAGAATGGGTTCCAGCTCACTCCAGGAGAACCAAAGAGATGCCATATCGCCATCATTTCTAATAGCTGAGTAATATTCCATGGTATACATATACCACATTTTGCTAATCCATTCATGAATCGATGGGCATTTGGGTTGTTTCCACATTTTTGCGATTGTGAATTGTGCTGCTATAAACATTCGGGTGCAGGTGTCTTTTTTATAGAATGACTTTTGTTCTTCTGGGTAGATGCCCAGTAATGGGATTGCTGGATCGAATGGTAGGTCTACTTGAATCTGTTTAAGGTATCTCCACATTGCTTTCCAATTTTTCATTCACTGGTAAGAAAGAGAAACCATTTGCTTCCATTTTTGCTTTTTATTTATTTCAAGGTATTTTTAAATTTGCTTTGTAGTTTTGTGGGGTGTTTTTAATATCAGAATCTCTAGTAATCAAGATGTCCTAGAACTAATGATGTCTGAAGAGTTTGGCAATAGCAACACAAATTCACATTTGAATGTTAAATCCCCAGTGCTGGAGTTGTTTACTCTGAGCCATGCTGACCAACCCTCGTGTGCCTTCATCTATTTCATCAAAGACGGCTGCCAGCTTGTGTAGAGCCAATATTTGTGTTTCAATCTAGCCAAGTCTCTTTGGAGTTCATCCTTCATTGCTCTTCCAGTGAGAAATGTCAAGGCCCTGCCCTTTCTGTGGTTTTGGGGAACATTTTTTTCTTACTCTTGTAATCCAGAACAGAAATCGGATGGGAATTATTTTTTTCCTTGTCAATCCAGAAGTTTTACTTATTATCACATTTGCCTCAGCAACCTATGCTAAGTCTTGTGAATCAATACTTAATTCAGGCATTTAAACTCGCAGTTCATGATATAAAATAACCCTCTGTATTGTATTGGATAGACATTGCTTCGGATTGGATATATGAGAAATCCAACTCTGTGGCTTATCTAAAATTTATTTTAGTCTTATAACAAGAAATCTGCAGGCAGGCTGGGGTAGTGGCTGTGCAAGGTCATTGTTGCAGGTCAGCTTTCCCCAGAAAGCAAACTCTGCTCTGGAGACTGTATGCGCGAGTTTGTTGGGGAAAGCTCTTGGGATCACCTGTGGGGTAAGGGAAGGCATCAGGATTGGGTAAGAGGAAGGATTTCGGCTATGGTATGGTCACAACAAGACCTCAGCCAATCACGTGGGGAAGCTCTGAAGCTGGCCGTTGGAGTCTTTCTGTGTTGGGGCAAGGAGACTGGCCTATATACCCCATCAACTGATCATTGGATGTGGGCTGCCTGCTAGGAGGGGGGTATGACCTTGGTAGGGTGTCTATCTTCAGCCAAGGGCAATTCCCAGAGAAGGCTGACAGCTCAGGGACATCAGCTATCAACAGTCCCAGCAGTGGAGATCAACAATTCCACCCTGAATGGGAATTGGACAGTATGGCACAGTGCTCACCACAGTTCTCAATGTCCCAGACTCCTTCACCCTTCTGATCTGACATTCTTAGCATGTGGCTTTCATGCTCCTGGCTGCTTCATGATCTCAGGATGACTTCCACCTCTAGCCCTATTTCTGTACTCTGGACAAGAACAAGAAGAAGCAACAACAAGAGATAGCACCTTTATCAGGAAAGCAACCATTACCCAGAAATGTCCAGCAATCTGACTCGGGAAGGGGGGGTGGGGAAGGGAGGGATATATACCTACATGATGGGTGCAACGCGCACTATCTGGGGAACAGACACACCTGGAGCTCTGACTTGGGGAGAAAGGCGGTACATGGGCAACGTATGTAACCTGCAATTCTGTATCCCCCATAACAATAAGATGAAATAAAAAAAAAAAAGTCCAGCAATCTTTCATTATGTCTTCTTGGCCAGAACTTGTTACGTGGCTTCCATAGCTACAAGAGATGCCAGGAAATGTGTGGTTTAGCCAGAAACATTGCTTTCTTGACCAAAATCAGAATTTAGAATTTCTTAACAAAAAGAAAAACTGGGTATGGCATTAGTAACTCACAATTCTCCCAAACCATCTGATTTTTAAAAAGAGTTTAACTCCCTTTGTCAAGGAGTTAGTGGCTCTATAAGCTTCAAGGATTTCATTTTTCTATTTTTGTTTTCAGAAGTTACTTCTCTTAACTGTGTACCCGTTGTACTACCACCCCATTCTGCAGTCGCTGAAGGTTAGACTCCATTTTCTAATGGGTCCTGTTCGTCACTAATAATAATTCTTAAGCTTCATTCTGAGTGATTCATCACTTCTCTCTTTTGCCCTTTCTAATACATGTACACACAGAGACACATACTTTCACTCTGTGCTGGTGAGAGAAAGTGATGATGAACAATCCTTGTTGGATCCTCATCAGTGCTGGATCAAACTAAGGTACATCTAGAGGTAAGGGAGAAGAGAGACCATTGTCAAAATGACCACCACAAACTCCAAAGCAGGGAATCCTACTGAAGTAGAATTGACCATGAGTAGGGTTGTCAAATTTAGCTAATCAAAATGGAGGATGCCCAGTTAAATTTGAATTTCAGGTCAACAAATAATTTTGGCACAGGCATATCCCAAATACACCTGTGCAAATTACATGGGACATAATGATATTAAACTTGTTCTTTATCTGAAATTAGAATTTACCTGGGTATCCTGTGTTCTATCTGGTCACTCTGATTAGGGGGAATGGTGTTCACACTGCCACAGAGTTAGATACTGACATTGTGCCCATTTCGATAGCTATTGACTCCAAACACTCCCTTGGAACTTCTCCATTAAACCTCTAGTCTGAGAGTCACTGTTCAGTATTTTTGGAAACTCATCAATCAATGCAGCTAAATTTTTGCAAAAACTACATTTTTATATTTCCTGGAGCACAGACCCCCTAGGGTACGTGGATAGGTTTCAAATGGGTCTCTGAATCCACAGACATTATGTGGGTATTTTTATGCATATAGACTTATGAGCATTTTTCTGGAGAGGAAGCTCATAGCCTTCATCCCATTCTAAAAGGAGTTAACAACTCAAAAAAAAAAAAAAAAAGTTTATTCCCAGGCAGAAGGCACTAAAGAAACATCAGGCAGCCTGTTACTTTATCTTGGTTATTTTACATGGGGACAGAGGTAGAAATATCAGTCATGGAACCATTGCTTTAGAATTCTTTTAGGCAAATTTGGAGCATATATGAGAATAAACTCTTCTTTTCCAGTCCAAAATCAATTATAGAATTAGACATTAGGCGTGTCCTTCAGCAAAGCCTCCTAGTCTTAGAAACCACTCACATTCTTTCTTTAGCACTTCTGAGAATGAGGTTTCTCTCTTTTAACTGCTGAGCTGTTTCAAAGGGTTAGAGATTAGAGAGCACCGTATTCTTCTTTGGAGGGGCAGATTGAGAGGTTGTTCTGTAGTCAAGTCCTGTAGACATGACCTTGTCATTACTTTTTCTTAGTGTTTTGTTCATTCATGGTGTTTGACAGTGAAGGCCTCTAATTATAATTGTTTGCTTCTCATTTGGGCTCTGTTCTCTTACAGGAAATGCTACAAAGTAATAAGCATAGAAACAGTCTCATTATCAATGTGAAACTGTGGAATATTCCAGACTTCATGTTCCCTTCCATTCCTAGTGCAGTGTAATAGTCTAAACCTTGAAGCATTGTGCTCTTCTAATGACAGTTTTTTGAGTTCATAGGCTCACAAATGACACACTCGTTGTACCATAGAAAATCGTCAGGAAAGCCTCCTCCCACATCTGCAGGATTCCGTGAAGAGTCCCTGGCATACCACCATTATCTACATCCCACAGTGGAGTATGCCCAATATACCATGAGCATTTTGAAGGAATTACATCTTATTTGACTCCTTCAAACCTTCGGACCTAGTTTAGTGCCTTGAGTACAACAGAGAGCTGTAACTATTTGTTGAATAATCAAAGGATGGATGGATGAATAAATTAATGAATGAATAAAAGCTGGATGAGACCACAAGGAGCTAGGATAGCCTGGTCAGGGGCTAATAACAACCTTCCCTCTCTGGATGCAGGCTTCTGCTCTGAGAACTCAGATGTAGAATTACTCCATTCCTTTCCAGCCTCTAGAAAGAAAATGGATTTAGAAATTTTATTCTACCCCAGAGGGATTTTGTTATTTATTTTAAATATTCTGGTGAATTGATTTGAGAAAGAAAAAAGAAGACAGATTCCAAGATCCTAGATTTAGCTTAAAAATGTAGCTTATCAGGTTCTCTAAACCAGAACTGGGGCGGGGCAGAGAGGACTTCTAGAAGGGAGTATTTCCTAATCTTAGACTTCTCAGATGAATAGGGATTAGTAAAATAAATGGTATAATGAGTACTGGGGCAAGGCAAGAAAGATGTTCTGAGTAGAGAAACCACATGTGTGTGCCATAGTCTCAGGGCAGATGCACCTTGGCACATTTTGAGACAGATCAGTCAGGGTTTATAAACCAAATTAAGAAGTACCACCCTTCAGCATGGGCAAGTTCCTATCCTCTCCCTGCCCCCCAGCTTGGGCCCGTGCCTCGGGGGGGCCTGTGCTTTGGAGAGCCTACCTCGAAATTTTATCCCAGACTGGGATTTTCTATTTCTTTCAGAGTACTCTTTAAGATTCTACCCCAGGTGTGGGGCTGAACAGATGCTCAGGGAGCTCCAGGACTCACACTGTGAGATTGTTTTGGGGCTCCAGGGCCAAGGCGCCTGGTCTGAGAATCATGGTCTACCAAGCAGATTGTTCCTGCTGCCAGGTATTTTTTGTGTTTAATCACAAGAGATCGGGCCACCAGCATTATGCTAACATGCTGATTTTAGATGACTCAAACTGTTTGTATAAAGAGGGTCCCCACAATACATATTTTCCCAGGGCATGCATAGCCTATGGGTGGCTTTGTTAAGAAATTTGGACTTTATCCTAATAGTAAGAGGAAACTTTGAACTACATTACCCAAAAGATCATTTTGTCTAAATCTTTTTTTATTAAAATTTTTTATTGTAGTAAAAAATAACATGAAATTTACCATTATATAATCATTTTTAAGTATACAGTTCAGTGGCATCAACATCAATGTGCAACCATTAAATCTCTCATTTGATATAGTAAGGAACTAAAACCCAGAGAGGCCAACTGACTTGTCAGGGTCACACATGTGATTGGTGGAAGAGCTCTGCATCGTGCAGTCAGTGCTTTCCCCACTTTTCCAATTCATTCGCCTTAATGGATAAGGAAACTGAGTCCTGAAAGGCAAAGCAACCTTGACCAAGCCAGGAGTAGTGCTAGTGAGATCTCCTGACCCTTTGGCCAGCACCCTGCTTTCTCCATCTCACTACTTCAGACTGCCCTAACTTCTCCCTTCCCCAGTTCTTTCCAGCAGAAATTTTAGGCTTCCTTGCACCAAAATGTGAGCTTCACACAGCCAATTAGCACCTAAAAATGATTTTCTAAATCGGTGCTTGGGGTGGGGGGGGGGTGTCAAATCCACTGGCTGCAATATGTCTTCACACCAGACTTCAGTAGTTTGTCAGTTATGGATGGAAGAAACGACACGCTGTGGTTTCCCATCGCTACTAAACTTCTTCACGAGTTTTTGGCTGTAAATCAAGATTAAGGAATCCCTAGAGTAATTTAGATTACTTTCAATGCATTATATAATTGGGATTAGTTTGCTTAAATACATGACCATTTAAGAGTCTGGCACATATTAGGTGATCAATAAATATTTGTTGAATTAGTGAATGCAGATATTCATCAAATTTCTTCTTTCATTTTTAAAATTAAGGTATAGTTTACATGCAGCACAATTCACCTTTTTAGGTGTGCAGTTTTGAGAGTTTTGACAAGTGTTCAGTCATTTCACCACCACCACAATCGAGATGTAGAACAATTCAGTCATCCTCAAAATTCCCCTGTGCCCCTTGCCACCCCTGGCAACCACCGATCTGTTTTGTGTCCTTATGGTTTGCCTTTGCAAGAATGTCGTATAAATGGAATCGTACAGTATTAGGCCTTTTGAGTCCAGTTTATGGTCACTTAGCATTATGTTTTTGAGATTCTTCTATGTTGATGCATTTATCAATAGTTCATTGCTGTTTTCCACTGCATACAGCAGGTCCTCGAATAACATTGTTTTGTTATAACATTGATCAGAAAAAAAATTGATTCCTGGCTGAGGCCACTGTCTGTGGAGTTTGCATGTTTCTCTCCATGTCTGTGTGGGTTTTCTGAGTACTCTGGTTTCCTCTTACATCCCAAAGATGTGCACATTAGGTGAGTGGCCCCTGTCTGAGTGAGTGTGCGTGTCTGAGGGTGCCCTGTGATAGAATGGCATCCTGACCAGGGTTGGTTCCCTCCTGGTGCCCTGTGACGCTGGAATAGGCTTGGGCTTCTTACAATCCTGAACTGGAATAAGTGGCTAAATAATTATCTTACCTATTTTTTAAAAAAAATTCTTAAATACATACATAAATGTAAACATTTTTCAATGTTTAATGTTAGAAGTGTTTTGGTTTTTATTTAGAAGTTTGGTGATGTTTTTGTGACCAGAAATAATACTGTAGGAAATTAACTCTTATTTATATCAATTAGCCTATGGTAAAATTGGTTTTGTTATACATTGTTTTGCTTAAAGTTGCAGTTCCAAGAACCTAAGTGAGGACTTAACTGTGTTGTACCATAGTTTGTTTCCCCAGTTGAAAGGTATGTGGGCTGTTTCCAGATGTTATTGTTGAATTTCCATTTCAGTGTTTGTTTAAAGGCCTGTCGGCATCTGGGACTCTCAAAAGAAGATGTGTTCAAAACCCCTATTATTTTGACATGTTTATATGGTCTGTGTTGGAACTAGTAAAGATATTAGAGTTGAGGCAAAGTGTAAGTCTAACTTCCTACAAGCAAAGCAACAGGTATAATGCAAAGCATAAACATAGATTCTGAGTGGCTTTGGGTGGATCAGAGCCTGAGTCTGGATTCTCATCCTGGTTCTGCTGTGGAATCTTGGTGGTGTTTGGCCTTTTCCTGGCTAACTTGTATCTTGGGAATATCCTACCCTCACACTGGGGGAAACGTACTTATGATGGGACCTGTTCCATTTTCCCAGCTTTCAACAGCTTTCACATGACCTTGGCTCCACCAATCAAATGCAGTGCAGGAGACTTCAGTTTGTATGAGAGCCAGTGGAATCTGTTTTCTGGGGAGGGTGGTGGTGAATGTGTCTGGCTTGGTAGATGGGAAGAGGAGGAAGTCTGGCACCACAGCTCAGCATTGCCAATCTGATCTATGAACTCTGTGGTCAGTAGCAATATTAGCTGAAGAGGGATCATTTGTTGCAGCTAAGAACATTACTATTTCAGCAGAAAAGACTAGTAAATGGGCATTCTATTGTTTTCTCATCTGCAAAATAGCTCAAAATTCCTGGATTTTTTATGTGTAACTCTTGGAGGTGTTTTTTCCTGTATTAGACACAGTATTCTCTTTTTTTGAGGATCCACCAAAGAAATTGTACTCATGTTTCATGAATTGTTGGGCTTCCCCTATAGATGCAATTTTATGTTTCAGATATCATGAATTATATAATCCATTTGTCAGTGTTCCCCTTATTTTATTGGCTGCTAGAGAGATCAGGGCCAAATTTGAGGCCCAAATTCAGAAGTCTCAGATCTTAAGACATGTATTTTGTCTTCCAAATGTACTTACACTTTCATCTTATTTTTCTACTTTTTTTAACCTTTATTCCTGGTTCCCTCACTTTAAAAAGTTTTCGTATGATAAAGAAAAAAATGGAACATTATCTCATCACTCAGGTAACTATAAAGGATATGTGTCATTGGTTAGAAAATGAAAACTGTACTGAAAGGTATAAAACAAAAATTTCCCACCTCTTCTAAAGTCCATTTCCCCAAAGATAACCACATTTCCTAAAAATTTGTCCATTTCCTCCATGTTTTCTAATTTGTGTGTGTAAAGATTTTTGTAGAATTCATAGATGATATCATGTATCTCTGTGGCATCGGTTGTGATTTCTCCTTTCATGTTCCTGATGTAGGTTATAAGAGTTTTTTCTTTTCTGCTCTTGGTTAGTCTAGCCACAGGCGTGTCAATTTTGTTTAGTTTTTCAAAGAACCAACTTTTTGTTTTATTAATCTCCCTTATGGTTTGTTTGTTCTTTTCATTTAGTTCTGATTTAATCTTAATTTCTCTTTCTGCTGGGTTTGGGGTCAGTCTGTTCTTCCTTCTCCAGCTCTTTGAGTCTATTCATTAGATTGTCTATTTGTAAGTTTTCTGTCTTTTTGGTATAGGCATTTATGGAAATAAATTTTCCTCTCAGGACTGCTTTAACTGCATCCCACACACATTTCCTTCAAGGAAAAACATGCATCTGTGAGCATGTATTTAAAATTAAAGCAAATTAGAGTTGAAAGGATGGAGAATTAAAAATTCTTAAAGACATTCTCACCTCAACAGTTAGAGATCATAAGGGTGTTCTAAATCATAACATTTGCTATTCATTATAATCTCTATAATAGAGGAAAAGCTCCCCAAAGCATATAGTAGTCTGTAAAACACAATTGTTTGGTACTTGATTTGCAAATATACTACAAAATTCTGTTGAATAATTACTGAGGCTGTCTCTGCTAACTGCACAGGTGGACTTGCTAACGTTGAGAATACAGTCAACCCTTGAACAATGCGGGGGGATAGGGGTGACAACCTCCATGTAGTCAAAAATCCATGTATAAATTTTGGCTCCACCAAAACTTAACTACTAGCCAACTGTTGATCAGAAGCCTTACTGATAACATAAACAGTCAATTAACACATTTTGTATATCATGTGTTATAAGGTTTTCATCTTCATCTCCACATTGAAATGTGGGGAAGAGGGAGGGGGAGGTCTTGCTGGCATAGCAGTGGCAGAGGCAGAAGACAATTCATGTGTAAGTGGACCTGCACAGTTCAAACTCACTTTGTTCAAGGTTCAACTGTGCATTTATTTAAAGTTGCACAAAAGAGATCATATTCCACATAATTTTCTGCACCTTTTTTCTTTTTAACTAATGATGTATCTCAGATCTCTTGATATCAGCATATAAAAAGAAGGAATACTTCTTAAAATGTTTTGAAGGTATTCTACCTTATTAATGTATCAAAATTTACTTAACTATTCTCCTGAATGGTGGGTTTCCTTAGTTTTCTTCATTTTTTTCACTATTATAAAAATTTTGCTATAAATATTCTAAAATTTTATTTTGGTGAAAATTTGCAATAAATTCCTAGCAGTGAAATTGCTGGACAAATTGGTACAATACTTGGTAGATACTGCTAGATTGCCCTCCAAGAAACTGGCACCAATGTTCACTCCCATGTGTGTTGTATCAGCATTACCATTTCTACATATTCTCATCATCACTCAGTATCATCAGTGTTTTAAATTTTTACCAGTGCAGGAAAATGGTATCTCACTCTTGCCTTAATTTTCATTTATTTAATTATATTTTTCAGAGTTTAAAAAAAAAAAAAAAATCCTTGGACCGAATACACTTTTGGAACCCATTTCAAAATTTTGAATTAATGTGAACTATAAAAAATCCCATATATTGCATTTATTTAAAGCACTCAAAAATAGGCTATCCTGCCTCTAAATCGGTAGTTCTGCATCCTGGCTGCATATTTGAAACACCTGGAGTGCATTTTAAAAATACCTTTGCCTGGGCCTTATCCCAGACCAATTAAGTCAATCTCTGGGGGTAGGGCCTGCCCTTGATATTTTCAAAAAGCTCCCCAGGTAACTCACAAATGCAGCCAGGACTGAAAACCACCACTCTAAATGTATGATAATGGACACTACAAATAGTATGTTTAAGAGGTTTAAGGTTCCAGTCCTGGATAGTACCAGTCGAATGCATATAAAAGCACATTTTCCAAGCTGCCTTTTCTTTAAACAAGGGTCTGACATGTTCATGGTGGTAAAGTGACAACCCTTTTGCTCAGCCACCATCCTCCTCCTCCTGCTGTATCCCTATTTGTGCAGCCAGCATTTCAGTAAGAAATGGGACAAACTCACACTTTACAAGTTAATAATTGATATGACCAAGTCAAAGAAAGTCACTAGCAGAATGGTGATTAATCTCTTTATGATCAAAGTTGTAAGAGCCCCTTCTTGTTGAGCTTATGACTGTAATTGGCTCATCCTCCAGTGGTGAAAAGGAAAAGATGATCATAAAGAAGGAAAGCCACTGCTACTCCATGTGAAAGAGGCTCTTTAAAGTTTGCCTGTCGTTCTTCAGCTTCTCTGGTTCCTGTGACAAGTGTGTCACAAGCTGTCATTTCATTTGCTGGAGCTAAACTGTGATGGATTTTTCTGCTGACTCAGCAATACCTAATAAGGGGGAAAAACTGCTGTGAAAATAATCCAGTTTATTGATTCAATTTGAATTTTTTATAATATCAGGAAAAGATCAGAATAATCACAATAACTTCTGATTCAGGATTTCTGAATGTATTTTTCACTTAAAAATACAAAATCAGATAATGTGAGTGGGAAAATAATTCTTTAATCAGTAGCTTTTGATTCCCTGGTTCACACTAATTAATATTTCTCTCCATTCTCTAAAGGAAGTAGATTATATTTTCAAGCAAAAGTTGATAGGAAATAATTGTAACATAGAAATCTTTTATAAATACATCAAAGAAGAGCTAAAATCTAAAAAGTTGCCACCAATTAGTAAGTCAACTCTAACAATATAATTTTTGAAAGAATATTTGGAATTTTAGCTTCTCTTTAATTGAATGTGTTGTGGTATGATGTAGGTAAAATAAACTTCACAGGCTTAAAGTAAATAATTTTATGAGTTTTGGTGGCTATATACACTCTTGAAACTACCACAATCAACATAAAGAACTTTTCCATCACTCCCAAGAGGTTCCTCATGTACCTTTGCAGCCTCTCCTACCCCTAGGCTCCAGGCAACTTCTGATCTGCTTTCTATCTCTATAGATTAGTATGCATTTTATTTTTAGGTGAATGAAATCATATAGCATGTGCTCTTTTTGTGTGGCTTCTTTTGCTCACGATAACGTCTATGAAATATACCCAGGTTGTGGCATGTACCCAGTACTTCATTCCTTTTTGTTGCAGACTGCTATTCCATTGCATGGATGTACTCCAGTTTGTTACCCATTCACCTGATTATGGACTCTTGGGTAGTTTCCAGTCTTGGGCTATTAAGAATAATGTTGCTGTGAGCCTTCTTATATAGTGTTTATGTGGACATAAAGTAATATGCTTTTAAGATGCTAATATTAGTGTATATATAGTTTAAATCCTAATGCACATATGTAGTACTGTTGATTCGGAGGGGATATTTTATAAAAATCAAGTACTATTATTTCCATGGCTCTTTATCCACCTATTATCTGAGTCTCCAAACAAAGCAACTTTCAGGTTTTGCATGCACAGCTAGCTCTACTAGCTGCCATTTACATCATGATGCATCATCTGCTTTACTGCATGTGGCTATGGGAGTCCTCAGCTAGTTCTCTTTCAATGAGGCCAGAATATTCTCCCTTGCCTGTCTGCCCCTGACATTAATAACAATGGGTTAACCTTTCTTTTTGGGGGAGGGTGGGAGGGAGGGGAGACAGAGTCTCACTCTTGCCTAGACCTAGAGTGCCATGGCATCAGCCTAGCTTACAGCAACCTCAAACTCCTGGACTCAAGCGATTCTCCTGCCTAAGCTCCCCCCCCCCCCCACTGGTAGCTGGGACTACAGGCATGTGCCACCATGCCTGGCTAATTTTTTCTATTTTTAGTTGTTTGGCTAATTTCTTTCTATTTTTAGTAGCTATGGGGGTCTCACTCTTGCTCAGGCTGGTCTCGAACCCTGAGCTCAAGTGATCCTCCTGCCTCGGCCTCCCAGAGTGCTAGGATTACAGGCGTAAGCCACCACTCCCAGCCGATGGGTTAACCTTTCTAGAAGTCATTCCAATCATTATTCTGTCTTAAGAATGCTCAGTAGACCATATGATGCGGCAATCCCATTACCAATATACATCCGAAGGAAATGAAATCGGTATGCTGAAGAGACATCTAAATTCCCAAGTTCTTAGTAGCATTATTTACAATAGCTAAAGTATTGAATCAACCTGAGTGTTCATCAACAGATGAATGGATAAAGAAATTGTGGGGTGTGTGTGTGTGTGTGTGTGTGTGTGTGTGTGGCGGGGGGATATATATATATATACACACACACATATATATAAAAACACAATGGGATACTATTCAGCCTTTAAAAATAAGGACATTTTGTCACTTGCAAAAACATGGATAAACCTGAAGGACATTATCTTAAGTGAAATAAGCCAGGCATAAAAAGACAAATACCACATGATCTCATTTATATGAAGAATCTAAAAAAGGTGAACTCATAGAAACAGAGAGTAGAATGGTGGCTATCATTCACTTAGAAGAATGGACTCCAGCTCTATCCAGAATACAAGAGGTGCTAGATCACCATTGTTTTTTTGTGGCTGAGTAGAACTCTATGGTATACACATACCTTATTTTATTAATCCACTCATGTATTGATGGGCACCTGGGTTGTTTCTACATCTTTGCAATTGTGAATTGTGCTGCTATAAACATTCTAGTGCAGATGTCTTTTTTATAGAATGTCTTTTTTTTCCTTTGGGTAAATACCCAGTAGTGGGATTGCTGGATCAAATGGTAGTTCTACTTTTAATTCTTTGAGGTATCTCCATACTGCTTTCCATAGAGGTTGTACTAGTTTGCAGTCCCACCAGCAGCGTATGAGTGGTCCTATCTCTCTGCATCCACACAAATATTTGTTGTTTTGGGACTTTTTGATAAAAGCTAATCTCATTGTAGTTTTGATATCTCATTGTGGTTTTGATTTACATTTCCCTGATGGTTAGAGATGTTGAGCATTTTTCATGTTTGTTGGCCTTTAGTCTATCTTTTGAACAGTTTCTGTTCATGTCCTTTGTCCACATTTTAATGTGGTTGTTTGATTTTTTTTGTTGTGTTGTTGTTGTTGTTGTTGTTGTTGATTTACCTGAGTTCTGTATAGATTCTAGTTATCAGCTCTTTATCAGATGTATAGCATGCAAATATTTTCTCCCGTTCTATAGGTTGTCTATTTGCTCTAATGATAGTATCCTTGGCTGTGCAGATGATTTTTAATTTGATCAAGTCCCTTTATTTCTTGTTGTTGCTGTGATTGCTTTGAGAGGGTATCTTTCATAAATTTTTTTCCAGGGCTAATGTCTATAAGAGTTTTTTTTTTTTTTTTTTTTTTTTTTCCAACATTCTCTTCTAGAATTCTTATGGTTTCATGCCATAGGTTTAAGTGTGTTATCCACCGTGAGTTGATTTTTGTGAGAGGTGAGAGGTGTGGATCCTGTTTCAGTCTTCTTACTGCCACATTTATTTTATTAATACATAAATATAAAATGACTGCTGGAGTTCATTTAGTGCTGCTATAAGAGAATACCATAGACTGGGTAATCTATAATAAACAGAAACGTATTGGCTCATAGTTCTGGAGGCTGAGAGGTTCAATATCAAGGCACTGGCAGACTTGGTGATTCTGATTCCAAGACAGTGCCTCAAACGTCACATCCTTCAGAGGGAAGCAATACTTTGCCTTCAACATAGTGGAAGGTGGAAGGTCAGAGAGGCAAAAGGGGGCTGAACTTGTCCTTTCATAATGTCATTAATCCCACTCATGAGGATGAAGTGCTCATGGCCTAATCATCTCTTAAAGGTCCTATTAATATTATTACAATAGCAACTAAGTTCCAACATGATTTTTGGGAGGGACAAATATTCAAACTGTAACAATGAAAAACTGGCAAAATACACTATGTCCATGTATGCCCCATGTGTGCCTTAATACTGTATAATTGTCACAACAGTCACCAATCAGACCATCTTTACCATCAATTTGAGTAAGCAAATGTTTACTTCTTTTATGTGAGATCTCTTTAATAACCAGTGCTTAGGTATGCTGAACCAAAATTTAGCCACAAGCAAAACTCTGGTTCCTAATTTTGGATTATTGGAGCCTGTCCTTGGATGAAAGACTAAAATGACAATCATTATAAGAATTTTGTAGCAGCAAAAGCCAGTAATGATTAAATCTCTGGAGACCTTTGATGGGCCTGGATCAAACACAGATGTATCCCATATTCAGAAAGGCCAGTAAGGGGGAAGGAGATGCTGATACCAACAACTCATTTTAGCAGAGTGTACCAGGCTGAAGAGACTGAGGAGGCTATTTTTAAAAGCCCTTCTTTTTCTGCCTGATTTATAAGGCAGACACTAAAAATATTAATAAGTAGAAACGGTGCTGATCCATGAACATGATGAGCTTTCAAGTTCTGGAGCCACAAGGTGACAGACTGCAGTGAAGATGCTTACATCCTTATAATATCCTGGAGGGATCCAACTTTAAAGAAGAAAACATTGGTATTTTAAATCTCAGTTTGGCATTTAACTGTGTTAAGTCATTCTGTTGCATTGGCATCACTTAGCCTAAAAAAAAAAAAAAAAAACCCAGATTGTACTACACATCATAGAAGCTTTAATATAGATGCTTTAAACCCAAGGGAAATTATGTCCTATGCAAATTATTTCCCTGACATGGGCTTTCTTCTGGGTCTTCTAATAGTAACTTGCATATAGCTATATTGAAACAGGTCGAAGGTTGATTTTAAAAAAAAAAAAAAAAAAAAGATGACTGTATTATCAGAGTGAAGGAAATAGATATAATGTCTAAAGTAGTGCATCACTGGGGGAAATTTAATTAAGGAAAACAAGAGTTGGCAAACAGAGTTCCTAAACCAATTTACCAAGATATTCTTGCCAGGAAAACCAGGTGCAGTCCTTAACTACATGACTTGGGTACACCACTATAA
Source organism: Eulemur rufifrons (assembly GCF_041146395.1). Classification (NCBI taxonomy): domain Eukaryota; kingdom Metazoa; phylum Chordata; class Mammalia; order Primates; family Lemuridae; genus Eulemur; species Eulemur rufifrons. The sequence goes on from NC_090989.1 coordinate 122,551,750, forward strand.
TAATTAAAAATAGAAAAACCTAAGCATGGTATAACTACTTTGGAAAGAGTTTAGCAGTGCTTGATAAAGCTGAAGATATACATACCTCGATGACCCAGCTATTCCAGTCTTAGGTATATACCCTACAGAAACACACGCTCATGTGCACCAAAAGGCTTGTATTAAGAGTGTTCACAGCAGCATTCCTTGTAATAGCCTATAACTGGAAACAACCCAAAGTCCATTAACAGGAAAATGGATAAACAAACTGTGGTATAGTCTCACAACAGAATACCACACAACAATGAAGATTTACAAACTGCAGTAACATGGATGAATCTTAACAACATAATATTGAGTGAAAATGTTAAATCCAACACACCAGAGTACACACTGCACAATTCTAAATGAGCATGAATTGAACTATGTTGTCTAGTAATGCATACTTGGGTAGTAAAACTAGGAAGCAAAGCAAGGATGTGAATGGCATAACAGAATGGTGAATATCTCCAGGGAAAGAAGGGCTTATCATAAGGAAGGGCACACAAGAGGCTTCTCTTGCTTGAGCTGGATGGAGTAACGTAAATTCATTTCCCTATAATTTGTTAAGTTGTATATCGATGCGTTATGCACATTTTAGTATGCTTGTCACATAACGTTTTTTAAAAAAAAAAAAAGGGAATAATATATTTTTGGTTTCTTGACAAGATAATTTGTGCCCTGCATGTTGTCAAGGCAATTTAACAATAAATCCATAATCATATATCTATGGGAATGTTTTTACAGTTGAAACATCGCCCACTTTTAAAATTACCCTCGAAAATATCTGTTTATTCCTGTTCTCTAAACAAAGTGACTTCTGTCAAACAAAAGTTAATAGATAAGAATTAGAACATAAAAATCTTGTTTAAAAGAAAAAACAGAAAGAAAAAAGAAAACTATTACTGTCCTTGATCCAAAAGAAGAGAAATAGAAATGATTTCTGGAAGCCATCACTTGAAAGCTTTCCAAGGATTTACATTTCTAGACTATAACAGGCATCCATCTGTGAGACCATGAACTCTTGCAGGTGCCCTTTTCCTTTTAGTTGATAATTCATCTCAAATCATTCCCTCCATTACTATCTGAGCTCCCTTTGATGGACACCAAGCATGAAGAGCACATGGGTCATTGCTCTAACCACAGGCCTGAGAGAGGAACATTCCGAGTCTGGGACTCTCCAGGGCTGCCATCAGTAAGATACCCACGGGCAGCATTGATTCCATGTTTTCTTTTCCCCATTATTAAATTGGGGTCATAATCTTTCCTAGTCTACTGTGCTGCCTCAGCATATGGATTCATTTTTCAAGGCCAAAAAAAGTTTATTTCAATTAAAAATGTCTACTTTTATGGGTAGATTTTAACACATTCATGAGAGAGTGTTTTAGTTTTCAGTTTGTATGTTTTTGGCATTTTAAAGGATTTTCGTTCTCGTGTTCAGTTTAAAAAATGACTTCACTGGCTCCCTCCTTTCTCCTTATGGGTAGATTTCAACACTTCCATGAAATAGTTTTGCTTTGCAGCTTCTGGGTTTTTTGTGTGGTTTTTTGTGTGTGTGTGTGTGTGTGTGTGTGTTTTGTTTTTTGGTGTTTTTTTTGTTTGTTTGTTTGTTTGTTTGTTTTGGCATTTTCAAGGATTTTTATTCCTTTATGCATTATTGAAGTGACTTCACTATCTCTCTCCCTCTTTTTTTCTACATGCCCTGGAATCTGGAATTATATTTGGTGAGGGAGAGAGAGAGAGCAAGACGGAGAGAGAGCAAGAGAGGGAGTGAGCAAGAGGAAAGGAGATAGAAAGAGCACAGAGATGTATGGTTTTATAGATGGATGTACTTTCAACTTGAAAGTTTTGGCATAAGACATTATGAGGCCAGAAAAAGATGTCACTTTACAACTTAAAATGAGATTTTTGACTCTGAACTTTTTTCTGGTGCTATTTATTTATGCATCAAATAGAAACAGAAACACTTCTACTCCATGTCTTTTAAGATGAAAATAGTAATGTCAAGCTGTGAGAGATCCAAAGGAAATAAAACTTAGTTACCCAAAATGGATTCAGAGAAATTACAAAAAAAAAACCCTAATACTTTAATATAGAGAGTTAAGATATTTGATCTATAAAAAAAGCTCATGGATCAAAAACAAACAGGCCTAGATTTTCCCTTCTATCCACAACCATTCTTGAGTCATAAACTCTTTGAGGATCTAGAGAAAGTGATCAACGGTACCTCATCCCAGAAAAATGTACATAGGCAAAAAATTTTACTTACACTGTTGCAGGATTCACAGATATGCTAAAGCCCATCTGCCTATGGCAACCCTTAGGCTAAAGATCTGAAGCTTTAGAATAAAGCCTGAGGTACTTCCAGCTGACGAGATGCAGAGATCATGAGGCATTCCTTTTCCCTCCTGCGCACATGGGACAGGTATTTTATTAAGACAGCAGTAAGAAGGAAAAGCAGCCACTGTTTTTTCAGCTGTATTTTCCACTTGTGTGAGCTGGGTTCTTCTTATTGCAAGGAACAGTCTTACTTGGTATTGTTTAAGACGTGTTCATCATGAAAATACCTGGGGAAATTTAGCAAAATAAGAATCTCAACTCTGTGGCCAGGCTCACTCAAGAAAAGTACACAGCCAAGCCTCAAGACAACATGGGGACTCATGGATTGGGGCCCTAGAGGTCAGAGGGGCTCCAAACATGAGTTCCTGTATTTTTATCTTAGTACTCGACCTACATGTGTGACTCTGTTACTCTCTCGACCTCCATTTTGTTCTGTGAGTCCATTCTTATCAACTCACTGACTCTCTGAAGCATAGTCCAGTTCTCTAGATATGATTGATTCAGGTCATCACTATCCCCTGTAGATAGACTCTTTTCACTGAGCTAATTGGCTTTGACTACCTTTGACTTGGAAGAAGTGTCTCAGAAGGGGCTATGAATGGCCAGCCTTCTGAACTTTGGCCTGTCCACCATTTACCCAATGATCTCACAACACTATATAAAAATAACTCCAAGTATATACCTGTGAAGCTAGGACTTTGTGGCAGTTATAGACAAAATGAAAATAAAATTCTGTTGCACCGTGGGCCACTATGCAACACTAATGAGTCAGCAAGTTTGAGACTGGAATTCATCATATGAAGAGAATATTCTGACTGTGGACTCCTGTGGACATGAGTGTTCTACAGAATAGACCTTTTACTGAAAAGAACTAAACTATGTTAAACAAGCTTTATTGAAAAATGTTAAAATCTTACTCTAATGTCAAAAAACATTCACATTGGTTATTTTTCCCCCAGTGGTCCACTTATTTTTAACCAATAACATGTTACCACTGTTTTCCTTAAAGTCAAATGTTATTCATTGAATTATACTGATTAAAGCAAAACAATATTAAATGTACAGGGAAGTTCAATTAGATTTTTTTTCCAAGTAATATGTTTACAGAAAAATTTTAAAAAGTTCTTTTGGAAAGAGAAAATTGTACCTTAAATGTCCATGAGAAATGCAAAGGGTTCAATTTCAACTCCTAATGATTTTGTCCAGTATTTCCCAGAGTGTGTGGTGGAACAAAATATTATGAGATTGTCGGAGAAAAGAGTTTTGTGGTCCAACAAGTGGAGAAACGCCACACATTTAGTCCTTATTCTGGGGTTTTATGACACTCACCAGCATATTGAAGATACTGAGAAGCCCTGTGATGAAGCCCTTTTAACTGTATTTAACCTACTATTTCTCATTTCCCAAATGTATTTGACCATAACTCTCCTCCCATTTTTTCTAAATGTCTATCAGTTGCCCACAGAAATAGTGTTCTGTGTAACAAACTTTGGGAAGTACCAATTTAGGCCAAATTGCATTTAACCCATCACTGGAAAATCCCTAACTTTAATTTAAAAAAAGTTCTATGTTGAAGGAGTATGTACAAAATGAACTAAGTTTCATTAGATGTACATTAAAAGACTTTAAAGATAAACAACAATGTAGCCACTGCTATTACCTCTACATGGTGGGTTAAGGAAGTTTTTCTTTTCATCCTTTTCTTTTTTCTTCTATCTCTTTTTAAAAGTAAAAGTCTTTTCCATGAACATTTGCTGCTTTTGTAATGATAATAAATATTTTTTAAAAGGAAAAATGCTTGCTGGACTTTTGGGGGAAAATACCATTTAAACTATTTTTGCCTTTGGGTAGAGGTGGAAATGAGTTCAGGGGATGAAATGTTTCTCTGCCTTTCCTATCCTCAACCCTCTTAAGCCTGTACTTTGGCAAGTGAGGTGTAGGTGGGAAAATGATGAGATAGTGAAGAGTTGTTGATGCAAGTATTTCTGAGTTTTTACAACTATTCCATTGGAAGGAATGGACATTATGGCTAACAAAAGACTCATATTGTTACGAGATGAATGAATGGTATGTACAATGTGATTACCCCAAGATCCTTACAAAAGGGTCAAAATACCTCCCTGGTGTCCAGGAAGGGATTTGATAGAAGAAATTAGAGCTGCCTGAGGAAGATGGCAAACGAGGGCTAACAAAGTTTCAAAGAGTATCTTCAAACTTGTTTGGGTCACTGATTTTGACTGAAAGTTATGCAGCGAGTTTACCCCAAATGTTCCTGCTACAAGTAAAATGGCTCAAGCTAAACATAATAAGCTGAACTGGACTGAAGTTGTCACAAAGCTACACTTTTACAACAGTAAAGTGTAGCAGTAAAGCCAGCCCTCGCCACCATCCCTGCTCTTTCCCAAGCCACAGATTCTCTGGCCTCATGCCATGCTGAGGCCAGTCCTTCCTTTGTAGTGCCCTAAGTTCTAGAACCCAGCCTGCTGGCTATTTTTGTATAGCCCAAGAGGAAAGACTGGTTTTTATACTTTTAAAAAGTTGGAAAACAATCAAAAGAAGAATATTTCATGACACATGAAAATTATATAGAATTCAATTCCAGTGTCCCTCAAGTTTTACTGGAACACAGCCATGATTGTTTTTTTAACCTATTGTCTACGGCTGCTTTCACGCTACAACAGCAGAGTTGAGTAGATGCAACAGTGATCAAGCAAGATTAACTTTATTGAACCTTACCGAATTCTGTGAGATGCCCCTGAAGACAGAGTCCTATGTCAAAAAAGTATGGGGATTATTTATGCTATATGTCCCACCTAGAGATAGCTAATGCATATTAGTTTATCAAACCTCTGAATAATTCTGTTTAAAAAAAAGAAGGGTTAAACCCAGTGTTTCCCAACCACATGTGAGGATGGATCCAGTTTCTTCATATAACACCCATGAATGTACCTATAAACACCCCTTGAACACCCTTTGGGAAACACTGCTTTGGGTCGATTCTCTTTTCCCTGTTGGAAGATATTTGTCCTGTGTTCCATTCCTTCAGGTCCACACCTGAAAGCTAACACCTTGGAAATGAGAGAAGGATCTTATCTCACAATCTGAACTATATTTGCCAGTTTACATATTGATATGTAGTTCTTATGGATGAGTCTTCCTCAAATATGTCATGGAGATAATGCCAGTCCCCTCACGTATCACTTGGCAGTGTTGTGAGGGCAAGTGAGATAATGCTAGGTTTCTAATTATTGGAACATACTATCTGAATAAAAAAACATTATTATCATCTCAAACAGGGAGATCAACAACAATCTATTAGAGTCTCTTCAACTTCAATTTGCCTCATTCAATTATTTCTGTAGATTACTGCCAAACTAATTTCCTACCTTTTAAAAATTGTCAATCCTTTACTCAATTACTCATAATTGCTCCTTATTGCTTAATGCAGTGTTTAAAATTGAGTTCTACAGAGCCATAGGGTTCCATGGAGGTGATGTGGGTCCCCTAAAGGTGAGGGGTAGACCTAGACCATAGGCCTTCACTCTTTACTTGTCTTACACGTAGGAATTTCCAAATGACATTCCATTTATAAAAGGATTCACCTGCTAAGGATATGTTAGAAAAACTAGGATGGCTAAGCTTATCTCTTCAGTGTGATTTTTCAAATTTCCAGACCAAATTTTATTTCCCGTATCTTTGTAATAGTTATCTTCCTTTCCAGCTGGATACTGATAAGATTGGCTTCCCGGTAGGATTGATCAGTGCTGCATCCATGCACTATGCTGGGAATGTCAAGCAAGGAGAAGCAACAGAGAGTGGGGGAAATGTGCAGGGCACACAGAGGCAGAAACATAGCCCAAGATGAGGTTAGCAATCACAACTGTATCCCAAAGAGATACATTGCTCCATTCCTCATCCAGATACAGGTCAGCTTGCAAGGAGAAGCTGATAGGGGTGGGTGGGTCTGTGTGTGTATGGGATAGCAGAAGAGGAGCATGGCATTCGAAAGAGATGTGGTAAGGCAGATCCTAAATTCTGGTGCAATATAGGCCATTAACCAATACCATGGTAAATGAGTTAACACATGAAAATCACTTACAAAAGTGCCTTGGACTTAGTGCTATATGTGTTAAGTATTATTAGTAGTAGTCCTATTGTTATTGTTGTTACTGTTGCTATTGTTATTATCATTCAACATAGGACATGGACAAAGTAGGGTTATAGCCCTACAAAACGAGTTAGCTGAAATAAGACAAGATGCTGGGCCTATTTTAGTAGATGCCTCATCTTTTTATTTTATCTCTGTGCTCTGTTTAGTTCTTTCAAACTACTTCCCATAATTTGTAATTATATATTATTTGGTTTTTTTTAATCTGTTCATGATTTATTGTCTGTTTCCTCCATTTGATTTTTAAGCTCTATGGAACTAAGGACTAGGTCTATTTTATTCATAATCCTATGTGCAGTATCTAGTACAGTGCCTGGCCCAGTGGGCACCTAATACAGAATGATGACTAACAGACTGAATGAATGAATGCTAATTGAGTATAGAGCAGGCTTCCTCCAAGGGCCACAACCTTGGTGGGAGATATTGGAAAAAATCTTTGACGCCCAAATGTCCCAGGTAAAAGGGAGCCAGAATGGCACACTGAATTCCCTGGGTGCTTCAATCGTAGAATGTGGAGCAGGAAGTTATGTAGCCCAATGACAGGTGGGGCAATGAGAGGTGGTACTAGTACTCTGGACATCTAGCTCAGGCAGTCTGGGGGGGTTCCTGGGAAAGGGTGGCAGAAGCCTGCAGGTGTCTGGGGTTTCCTTGCCAACCGATGGGATAGGGCTAGGAGAGAGGATCAAACTGACCAGTTTTCTCAAGATCTCCATATAATCCCTTAAATCCTCTTCTTAACATGTCCTTCTGCCTCTTCAACACCCAGCTCAAGCAGTACAATCTTTGCGTGTAGCCTATTCCAAACTCAAGTGCCTTCATAGATCAATTTTGAGGCACAGATAGACTTTAGTTTTATGTGTGTGTACATATATATGTGTGTATGTATATATGTGTGTATATGTGTGTGTGATATTTAGGAATGCTAACTAGATCCTTCATGTGATCTGGGTTCTTAATTGATAAATAAAAGCAAGGAGCCAACTGAGGCATTAATATTTGCCTTATCACTCAAAAGGTTGGATTAAAGAACATGGCAAGTTCTCCCACCCTCTTCCCAATCTAGGAATCCACAGCACCCTAACTTACCTGCCCAAATATTGGTGGAGAACTTGGAAGATGGTGAGCCTGCCGACCCAGGCTCTAATCCTCTTCCCACTTGATGACAAAAAGCACAAGCTCCAATTAACCATTGCATGATTTTTGCCTCAGGCTTTCTTTCAAGTGAGAAAAACTCGGCCCTGTCTGAAGTGCAGTGGCCCTGGCAAGGAGCCATACTTTGTTCCTTGGGAGGAAAGGATGAGGCAGTGTAGAGTGAGAGATAGTGAGAGATCAGAAGTAATCCTTTAATACTTCCTCCTTCCAATGGTCAGCATGGATATTCCTTCATGAATATAAGAGGAAAGGGAACCAAAGGTTATTCTCCAGCATGTGCATCTCACACACGCATACACACACTCACACACACACACACGCACACATATGTGTCCTGATACACCTCTGGGTTAGCCACTGTTTTTCAACATCTGTGGCAGACTGTATTTTCCAAAATGGCTGCAACATTATCTCCCATCCCAGGTGCTCATTTAGAACTTGGCATTCCTTCATGAAGATACGGGCTCTGTCTCCTCTTTTAATCTGAGTAGGCCTTTGATTACTTCAACCAATAACGTATGGCAGAAATGACATTCTCACTTCCAAGGTAAGATCATAAAAATGTCATACACTTCTATCTTGTTCTTTTTGGACATTCTGTCTTGGAAACCCAAGAGCAAAGCCTATACAGCTTGTGGAGAGGCCATATGGGAAGGAACTGAGTTCCTGGACCAACAGTCCTAGCTGAATTCCCACCTGACACACAGCATCATCTTGCCTGTCATGTGAGTGGGTCATCTTGAAATTATGTCATCCAGCCTCCCATCCATCAGGCTGCCCCAATCGATGCTGTAGAGATGAGGCAGTCCTTCTAAGCTTCTGCTCAAAGTTCAGATTTGTGAGCAAAATAAATGACTGTTATTGTTTTAACTCATTACGTTTTGGGGGTGGTTTGTTACACAGCTAATTGATAACTAATACACTATCTAGCCAATATAAATCACAAAGGCAACAACATCAAAGATGAGCTGTGAGAATTAGGATGAGGCATCTTATAGAATAATAACATGAATGAATTTGTGTGTAAAAGAATAACTCTTCTTTCCATAAGGCAGACCAACTACTATCCAGACCACAAAAGAAAGGGGAGTGGAACTACTGCAATTAGCTTCTGTACCTGGGGACTTTGCAAAAGGAATTTCACTCTGCTAGAGATAATAGGTGAGTTGTAAAATGTCAGACCTGCGCTTAAAACTACTTTTTAAATTTTTTTTCAGATTGCCACAGTGGGAAATCAAACCACCTTCTTCAAATACCTTGTTCTTAGTCACCAAATCCTGCCTGGACAATCAGTTCAAAAGACTACCTGTAATTTTCAAATTGTGGGACTTGTTCTGAAAGGCCTTCAGCCTCTCCTGTGCCATCATTTGTACACCTCTCTCCTTGGCTTTTCAAATGGTCTTTTAGAGTCCTGAAGGCTTTTGGAAGATCCAAAGAATCACAGAAATAGACAGTAAAAGCACCACCAGGGGTGGATTGGAAATGATGTGTGAGTGATTACAGCAAGGATGAGTCTAGTGATTTATAGGGAATTGCGGGAGTATCCTAGGTACACGCCCCTGCATAGACCAGAGTTTAGGGAGGTTTAGGAACATCAAGAAGAGTCCATATTTAAAAGCTTCTCTGAATCAAATCTCAACCACTTTGAAGCTTCTCATCATAATTTTGTCTCAAGCATGAAGCTGAGAACTCCCCCTGCCAATTCCTCCCACTTAAATCATCCTTTTTTTTCTCATTTTTATCCATATCATTTGTCAGGGAAAATGTCCAAATTCTCCTTAATAATTATCAGCAGAAAAGGCTTTTTCCATATATATGTGTTTACACACACATACACACACTCTGGGTTGGAATTTTTGGTAAACTTTTTAATTTAAGTATAACGTACACATAGAAAAGTATACCTAAAGAACATATGGAATTTCACAGAAGAATATACTCATGTAACTGCAACTGAGATTTTTTTTTTTTTTTTAAGTAGCATTTCTAGTACCCTAATAGCCTTTCTCATGCTACCTCCCAGTCATACTCAACTACTCCCCCCAAGGGTGATCAAAGGTTAGAATTTTATGTCCACTACTTCCCCCTTCACGAAATATTCCAGTGCAGCATATGTTTTATTTGCTCAGGGTTACACTGAGTCCTTGGCTTACCTTTTCTCTCTTCCTGATTTCTTCTCTTTATTCCCAGGGCATGGGGTGCCTTAGATTTGCACTTGGTGGAGAATGATCCAGTAACCAAAGACAAAGAATTAAATGTCAGGGCTGGAAGGGATCATAGAGATAGATTGTCTAGAAAGTGGGTTACCTTTGATCATACAACTAGTTAATGGAAGTTCAGGTCTATCTCTTTCTGCTCCACTGTAATACCTCTATAACACCCTTCTGACAGGTATATCTAAGGAGGAGAAGAAAAACCAACTACAGTAATTTATGGTAATCTGGGACATTTACCCTATGAAAAGAAAGCAGACCACCCATATTTTTCTAGGTGCAGTCAAATCCTTTTGCATTATGACTCTTTAAAACATTTTACCATCTCAGAACAGTTTGAGCAGAGTTTGACAGAGTTTATCTTTCTCATTCATTCATTCTTCCATTAATTTAAACTTCATTCACTTACCAAATATATATCTCAAACATCTATTATGTGCTAAGTTTGGATGTTTAATAAATAACAGTGAATAAAAGAGACAGAAATCCTTGTCCTCATACAGCTTATATTCTAATGGGGGAGACAGTCAAGAAATAAGACATAAGAAAATACATTGTGTGTTAGGTGATGATTGGTGTTATGGAAAAAACAAAGAAGTGAATGCTGGAGGTTCAGGTGAGGCGAAGTGTTTTTTTGAAATAGGTGAGCAAAGGTCTCTCTGAGGCGACATGCAATTCAATTCCTGGAAAAGGTGAAGGAGTAAACCATGCAGATATGTGGGGGAAGAGCATTCTAGGCATAGGGAACAGCAAATGCAAAGGCTCTGAGATGAGACTATGTTTAGCATATTCTAGGGATAGCAAAGAGGCCAGAGTGGCTGCAGCAGAAGGGGCAAAGGGGGGGGGGAGTAGTAAGACAGGTGGGCAGAGAGGTGACAGTGAGTCAGATTGCACAGAGCCTTGTGTGCCACCATAAGACTGATTCCTCTCCTCTGAGAGCAATGGGGAGTCATTGAGGGTTTGAGCCAAGGAACACCATGATATGACTAAATATGATCACTCTGGTAGATTTGTTGAAAATAGTCTTTAGGGAGGTGAGGTAGAAACAGGGATTCTTGTTAACAGGCTATTGCAATAACTTGGGGGAAGAATCTTGGAACCAGTGGGATAACAATAGAGGTGGTGAGCAGTGATTGGATTTGGGATACATTTTGAAGTTAAGGTCAAGGGAATTTGGTTATCATAAACATGAGTGAATCTAAGTGTGGTGGCTTTTTAAAAAAGCAACTGAAAACCTTTTGCTATTCCAATCATCTTGAGGGTCTATGTCTCCTCTCCTTGAATCTAGGTGGGCTCCTGACTGCTTTGACCAATACAATAGTGGAAGTGATGTTAGGTGACCTCTGAGGCTAGGTCATAAAGGCCATTCATTTTCTTCTTGGTCTTTGGAATGCCTGCCTCCTTCTCAGAAACCAGCTTTCATGCTGTAAGAAACCTGAGCAACATGGGCAGGTGAAGGTGTAGGTGCTCCAATTGACAGTCCCAGCTGAGCCCAGCCTTTATGTGATTCTAGCCCAGGAACCAGGGATGGGAGTGAAGAGGCTTCCAAATGACTCCAGCCCTGAGCCATTGAAGTCTTCTTAGCCAAGGCCTCAGACATCATGGAGAAGAGACAAGAATTTCCACTATGCTCTTCTGCATTCAGCACCCACATGATCTGAGCGTAACAAAATGTCTGTTGTTTAAGTCACTAAGTTTAGGATGTTTGTTACACGGCAGAAGATAACCAAAATACAGACTCCGAGTAACGATACTTGCAGTACAGTGTATAAAAGACAACCTCCTCGGCAAATTTACACCTAATCACATTGTTATACAGAACCTACTGGGCAGCTGCATAAAGTCCAGGGACAGAAATGATGCCATCATTACACATGTGTAAGTGCATTAGGAATGGAAAATGGCCCTGATTCACTATCTCCCACTTACCAATAATATAAACCCCGGCTAACAACTCAAAAAGCCAGACTGAACAGATGTACTCAACAATCTGGTTCTTCCCTTTATTAGCATTAATTACAATCATTTTGCTTTTATTGTCTTTATTTTTATTAATATCTCCTCAAGCCAAAAACAGAACAGAAAAAATGCCTACATACATGGGCAACCTTCCACAGACTCAATGGGTCAAGTTATGGGTGTCTCAAGCACAACTTTCTCTCTGCATTTCCAGTACCCGTGACAGAAATTGGGAGGGACCAAGGATTCACACATCAGTGTGAAGAGCAAGGAATTCATGTGTGGACTCTACATTGTCTAACAGACCATGTTACTACATCTTGGGGTCATGATCTTGGCTTTGACCAGTAGAGTAGTGGAAGTGATATTAGGTGACCTCCAAGGCTGTGTCATAATGGCCATTCATTTTCTCACTGAACTGTGGAGCCAAGCCACTCACCAGCTTTTCTGTGTCTACTTCCTCATGCTGAAAGAAGAGAAAAATCTGCTGAATGATGTCAATCAGCATTGTCTTATGTTCTCATGACCTAAAAGAAGGACACCAGGCAATAGTTCTACAAGACACAGACTAGATTAGTTCTCTTTTTCTAGACCCTTTGTAGCTTGGTGGTTATCAAGAGCTGTTTTGATTCATCTGTCCATCTATCCACCCAATAAATACTTGAATCAAGAAAAGACTCTATGCTAGGCCTTTTAGTAAAGGCAAGAAATGTGGAGATAAAGAAGACAGGACAAGATTCATTATTCAAGGTTCAGACCGAATACCACACTCCCTCTGTAAAGTTGTAGCCACAGTGATATGTGTTCACCAAACTCATTTCATTTCCCTTCTGTGCTCTCAGGAAAACTCACTTCCCAACTTTCTGTACAATTAAGTTTGGGTCATGGGACTGGGTTCTGGCCAATGGAAAATCTGGCAAATGTGATCTCTGCGTGTCCAGCCTGCCCATAAACTCTCTGGGCAGTTCTCTATACACCCTCTTTTCCTTCTATGGTGACCTTAGAAACTATGTGTTGATGATAGTGAGCTCACACAATGGAAGGCACCTGAATGCCCCTGTGGAGCAGAGTCACCCTTTTCGCCACAATGAACTGTGGCAGGATCAAGCAATTAACTTTTTATTGTGTGAAGCCACTAGAATCAAGTTGTTTATTAAATTATTTACTCCCTCCCCCCGCCCCCCGCATTTCCCATGACTAATACAAAAATTTCTTTAATTGCCACTATTTAGGGTCCACTCAGGAGACAAAAATCATGCCAGTTTTTCTTTTTAATTGTAAAATACACATAACAAAAAATTTACCATTGTAACCATTTTAAGCATACAGTTCAGAAATGTTAAGTATATTCACACTGTTTTACAATCAATCTACACAACTTTTTCACTTGCAAAATTGAAATATATACCTATTAAACAGCAACCTCCCATTTCCCCTGCCCTAGACTCTGGAAACCACCATTCTACTTTCTCTCTCTATGAGTTTGCTTATCCTAGATACCTCATACAAGTGGAATCATTCAATATTTGTCTTTTTGTGACTGGCTTATTTCATAGCATAATGTCCTCCACGTTCATCCATATTATGAGTCAGAATTTCCTCCCTTTTTAAGGTCAAATAATATTCCATCATAGGTATATACCACGTTTTATTTATTCATCCATTCATGGGACATTTGGGTTGCTTCCACCTCGTGGCTATTGTGAGTAATGCTGCTATAAATATGGCTGCACAAATATCTCTTTGAGACTCTGCTTTCAGTTCTTCTGGATATACACCCAGAAATGGAATTGCTGGATCATATGGTAATTCTATTTTTAATTTTTTTGAGAAACTACCACACTGTTTTCCACAGTGGCTGCCATTTTACATTCCCACCAACAGTACAAAAGGTTCCAATTTCTCCACATCCTTGGCAACATCACATCAGTTTTTTTGAACAAAGAATTGAACATAAAGAATTTTTAACTAGGTAACTGGAAGGGTGAAAGGAGAATACTAAGATTTCAAAGACATAGTAACTGCAGGAGGCAACTAGTACCCCTAGGGCTGAGGGAACAAAGGGAAGAAGTTGGAATCATGCAAACTTAGAGACTTTAGAGGAAGGTTCTGTGGGGCTGGGCCCCAGAGATCTGACTCGGGGGGACTGGGGCGGGGCGGCAAGGGCAATGCATATAACCTGAACTTTTGTACCCCCATAATGAGCTGAAATAAAAAAAAAAAAAAGAATGGGCACAAGCTGGTACTAGTATCTGAGAGGGACCCTGAGGCTGGTTCTGTGATGTTAGAGGGACTGCAAACTGCTGCTACAGGAGTGAACTGCCATTGTCAAAGTGCTGCTGCCACGGTGAAGGAGCCCTGCTGGGGCGATGCTCACAGGAAATGAAGGCAAAGCGATGAAGCAAATCGATTTCCTTTTCCAGTCTCGCAGTCTGCCTCTAGCGCCCCTAGCTGCAGAGCCTAATAGGAAATGGCTGGAAAAGCAGAAATCAAGTTTGCGGAGTCCAGGCCTCGGCATCAGAAAGCAGAGTATGGAAGGGTGGATTTGGAGCGGAGAGGCAATAATTTAGTAACTGGCTCCTCATGCCAAGGAGCATCTCTCTCTGCACGGCACTCTGAGCACTTTGCCTGCTCTCTGCTGTGGCACATACCACTTTCTACCTTGAATGCTTTAACTCTGATACAAATGTAAATTCCTTTAAGAGCAAGATCAGGGGCTGATTCATCTCTGTGTACCTTCTGATGGCTCCCAAAGCCTAGCACAACAGGTGTACATAGTTGGTATGTAATGATTTTGCCAAATGATTGAATTTGATCCCAAAATGAGTGAAATGGTTGTGTCTATAAGGAAGCAGGAAGTGAGCACAGAGGAAGCCCAACCATATTGCAAGTTGCCGCACATTTGAGGATGGAATAGAATTTGGGCTAAGAGGTACTTGAAAATGCTTGTGAAAAGCAGGGTCACACCAACTTCGTGAAGATGATATGAGATTTAACCAAAGGTGTGAGGAAAGCCTGCAGTTATTTGGTATTGGCTATTCAACTCTGGCAAGGGGAGAGGTGAAAAGAGGGACGGCAGGGCCTCTCCCTGGGCCCTCACAGGGTTTGCAGGCACACCTGGTCTCACCAGAGCATCTTTATTCTCCACGCAGGACACTCCACACCAGTTTGGAGCCTCCAAGCAATAAGAACTGCCAGACACCTTGGAGAGTCGATGGCCCAGTTATTTCTGCATAACGAATTATTCCCAGACTTAGTGACCATTTTATTATGCCCATGGGTTCTGTGGGTCGTGAATTTAGGAAGAGCACAGTGGAAATGGCTTTGCTTGAGGATGTCTAGAGTGTCAGCTGGGAAAACTCAGTGGGCGAGGGAGACTTAGTGGGTTGGAGCTAGAGTGATCTAGGGATATCTTCACTGATGTGCCTGGTGATTGATGCTGTCTGGTAGGCCCACAGCTCAGGCTGTTGACTGGAGTATCTACTTGTGGCCTCTCCACATGGCCTGGACTTCCTCCCTACATGGTAGCCTCAAGGAAGTCATGCTTCTTACCTGTGGCTCAGGGCTCCACAGCAAGTATCCCAAGTAGATAAGGTGGGAGCTTTTATGTCCTAGCCTCAGAAGTCATGCACTGCTGCTTCTACCTCATTCTGTTGGCTACAGCTGAATCACAGCCTCGCCCCTATTTAAAGGTGTCACTTAATGGGTGTCTATTTGATCAACTAAAGAGAAGCACTTGAGTTGGGAAGCATTAGTACAGGCATCTTTGGAAAACACAATCTGCTGTGGCTGTTACATTCATTCTCCATATTTTCCAGATGAGGATGCTGAGGTCCAGACAACTTGGAAAGCAGCTTGCTTAAGGTCCTTATGGACTGCCATCACAAAGTACCACAAGCTGAGTGATTTAAAACAACAGAATTCTGTCATCTCATAGTTCTGGAGGCTAGACATCCAAAAGGTGCCAGTAGAGTGACTCTCGGGAGAAATCTTTCCTTGCCTTTTCCTAGCTTCTGGCCATTCCCAGCAGTTCTTGGAGTTGCTTGTAGATGCATCACTCCGTTCTCTGCCTAGTGTTCTGTGTGTCTCCACATCTTACTCCTGTGTCTGACTCTGTGCCCAGATTTCCCATTTTTATAAGGATACCAGTCACATAGGATTAAGGTCCACCCTAATCACCTTTTGACTTGATTACGTCTGTAAGGCCTTATTTCCAAATAAGGGCACATTCTGAGGTACTGGGGGTTTGGACTTAAATAGCTTTCTCTTGTAGGGGTCACCATGTAGTCCATAACATCATCCTTTCTGAAACCCATGGCACAAGGAAAACTTAGAGATTCATCCTGGGCAAGGCTGAGAACCACAAGCAGCTATGTTGAGGAAATTTCTCTGCCAGGTAACCTTGGGCCAAGGCTCTGAAGGTGTTTCAAAGAGAAAAAGAGACTGAGATTGTTTGGGCATACTGGCCTTATGTTGCTAAAGTATTTATGACTGGGCCAAAATAAATGCCGGGCAGTGGATGCCATCAGAGGGATCCAAGTGATTCCAGTGGGAGATCGGATGCTGGAGCCAGTCCCCCCTCTCCCACAGCTAACGGGTAAAGATTAAAGTGCAGAGGTGATCGGGCTGAGGAGAGCCACCTTGGCTGACATACACTCCACTGACAAGCATTGCAGGCAGGTAGAGGAGATGAATAAACGGGAAGCTATTCCCTTACCCCTGGCTTTGAATTTTGAAAGGTAGCTTTTTTTCCCCATCAAAACAGTGATCTGAAGCAGATAACAGAGAAAAGGTAATAGGGCCTGTGGAACCTTAACGAAGCTAAAAGGAGCCCTGGACTTGAGGAAAACTATTTTACTTTATCTACTAGTGTCCTTTCCTTCAGAATTTGGAGAAATATAAAAACAATTATATTACTCACCAATAACAACATCAGGAAAAAAGTATAATCGTTACTGCACACTGTGCTAAGCAATTTGTACATACCATGGCAGCTTTGCTACAGTGTTTTGCTCATATCCCTTCTGTTCCTTCAGTGTTGCACGCTGGCTTCTCATAGAGGTTTTACTCCTTAAAACTGCATTCTTGTTGGAGGGCTGACCTCAGGCTACTGGAGCCTGCTTTTCTGGCCACAGGGGAAACTAAAAGTGTCTGGAAATTTACATTTCCCTGGGGCAGCCTTCACCTAGTGGCTTACAGGTGTGGGAATGGAAGCACCTGTAGGGGGATAAACACCAACGCCCCACCCCCCCCATTCCTTCATTGTTATATTCAGTCTTCTCCAGAGAAACCCTGGGGGATTGAGCCAAAGTTATTCTCCATGAGCCTTGGCTTGATATCTTACCTTTGCTTGGCCTTGTACCCCTACCTGTCTCAATTTCCCACTCCTCTGCTGTTTCTTCCTGATAACACATCCTAACAAATAATTTTCACACACATTTTGATTTCGGGGGGCTCAATGTGAGACACCATCTTATCCAATCTTTACAATGATCCCCATGAGGTAGGCAGGATCAGCCCCATTGCACAAACATGGAAACTCAGGCTTTGCGTGGGCCTGCTCCAATCACATAAGTTAGTAGCTCTCTTGACTTTCAAAGCCATCATCTTTCTGCTATATTGTATTGGTTCAAAGACACAACTTGTCCTACTTTCTTTTTCACTTCTTAACTGCCTTGGGCTTTCCTAAATTTCTTGACTTAGGAAGTCTTGCTGTTCCTATTATTTCCTCTTGTTGGACTGGACAAACCTGGGTTTTTGCTAGAACAGTGAATGGGACAGAAATGATCTTCTTCATGTTCCGCTCTTGTGGCATAATGTAATGCATTAAAAACAGCCCCAAATTCTTTAACACTCCTCCCACTGAGGGCTGGGGTCTATTTGTCCTTGAATCTGAGCTGGCTTGTGACAATTGTAACAAATAGTTTATGGCAAATGTGATCTGGGATTAGCTTTTAAAACCACTGACAATTTCTGTTTTAGTCTTTTGGAACCCTGAGCTTCCATGTAAGAAGAGACTGCCAGGCTAACGGGGAGCCCGGGTTTGCCAATGGAGAGGTCATGTGGAGACAGAGATGTCTAGCCAGCCACCAGCCTTTCAAATGATCCCAGCTGAGGCTTCAGACATTATGGAACAGAGATAACTCCTGCTATGCCTTGTCTGAATTTCTAACCCATACAATCCATAACAAAGTTTGTTTTTTTAATGCCACAAAAGTTTGGAGTAGTTTTATTATGCATCAACAGATAACTACAACGCTCAGACACATTTGATGGTACAGAAAGCATGTGGATTAGCATATAGCAACTGTCTACCACCACTTGACATGCCCCACACTGCCATTCCACCTACTCCTCAAACTTCCTCGCCCTGATCTTGAAGTTGGGAACAGATGAACTCTTTCTGAGCAACATCCAACAATAAGCACATTCAACTTCTAATTTGACACTTGATTCAAGATGGCAGTGGGTGCTGCCATTTGGGAGCAACTAGTTATGGGTAAACGGAATCACTTGGGAACCAATTTCCTCCCAGTATGCCTAAGCTTTGTTTTTCATTTTTTACTGTTTAGCTATTCTATAAATTATTTTTAGCTGCTATGAAGCCCTAACACTTTGGGGTGTTATGAGATGTCATGTTCTTATTTGTAGGAAAGGCACTACTTAAGCATTTGTTTCTGTCTTAACTTTGCCCCTCTGCCACCTTGAGCAGGTGACAACTTCTCTGAGCTTCATTTTCTTGCCTCTAAAATGAATGAGATGGTTGACTTGTGAAGCATTTTATGGCCTCCTTAGGAGAATGATTTGTTCCTAGGGTTGGATATCTGTGGCACTTTGTACATACTCATATTACAAATTATATCCCACATATTACATATATTATTCATGTTATACAGCACCAGTGCCAGATACCACTGTGTAGGTTGCAGTCTTCAGAGTCATACAGACCTGGGTTTACCATTTACTAGCTGTGTGACCTTAGACAAAGTATTTACCTCTCAAATCCAGGTTTTATTTACATGTGAAATGAAGATTGTCATTCCTACCTCATACAGATGTATTGAGGATCAAAGAAATAATGAAGAAAACAATGAGTAGAGAAGTAAGCATCCCAGAACTGCTGCTTTATACTGACCTCCACCTCTGACACTGTCATTCAGCACTTCTTGAATTTGGGCTGGAGAGTAGGGGGGGATATATTTTATGACCCCTACCACTATCAACATACTGTATATTGTGTCACTTCTTTCTTCCAGCAACTCTATTTTATGATGACAAAGAAGTTCAAAAAAATTAAGTCATTCTCCTAGGCTACTGCAGATAATGGGTGATAATTTCAGGACTCAAACTCCAATTTTCTGACTCAAAAGTGCATGATCTTTCCACTATACCATGACATTTCTCAGAATCAGAGAGAGAGGTGTTGGTTGGTATAGAAACAAACAAAAAGGGTGGGGTGTCTGACCCTTGAGTTACACTGTATACCTGTTGAGTGGCATCCTGACCACTTCAGACAGATGGGGGCCTCCGTTCCCATTACAGATATTCTGGAATAGGGACAACCATGCACTCCACAGAACCTGACTGAGCAGCCTCTACATTCCCGGCACCATCCAACAAAGATAAATCAGTCTTCGAGGTGGCTCTCGAGTTGGTTCTCAAGGAACTGCCCAGAAAAGCTTCCTTGACCTCTCTTTTAAGGGAATTATTAAAAATGAATTTGTGTAACATTTTTTTTTTTTTGCAGCATCAGAAAAGCAGCAAGTGCAAAAGAAAATGAATTTCATTTTTGACTTGTAATTCATATTGGAGGATAATGCACAGACACAGAGATGGCTATCATATGTGGAACAATAGTTAGAAGGCTGAAATTCCTAAAAATAGAGTGAGAAGCTGGCGGTGCACATCTCTGTGAAGCCCCAGACTGCTGACGCACCTGTGCCTCTGTGTCACTGCTCCTCAGCATCGTCAGGTGGGTCAAAGTGTCCACAGACCAGAACCCAGCAGGTTTCTGCCGGGAGGAGTTGTGTAAGGCCCTTAGTTGAAAGATGCTAAATGTAAGTCTCTGCAAAGAACAACACTTGAATGTCAGCAACGTAACTGGCCCCAAATCATTTCCTTTCTCACCTGAGAAGGTTAAAAAACATCACATGAAATACGTGCTGGAGTCAGGAGCAATGTGGGAACTCTCCATCCTAAGAACATTTTCCCCCAAGGAGATTTTATTTGGCTAGAAAGGAAACAGAAAGATGAGAGGCTTTTGGCTTTAATGAAAATAATACCAGAGCAAAAAAGGACACAGGAATTCAATTTTTGTCTGGCTTTAGACATGTCACTGCCTCTTTGCTTCCATTTCTCATGCCTGGCTTCTTGTACTTACCCATGGAACACCTGGAGTGAGATTTAACTTTTACCCAGAGTTGGTGGAGATTCTCAGAGGGAATATAAATGCACAATGTCTTTCTTAGACTTTGATGTGCACCTCCTTTTTCAAGTGATTGGACAGGAACTTTTCTAGGATTTCTAAGAGGCATGAAGGTGGAAGCATCACATGAAATTTTCATCCCAGTCTTCAGCCCATCCCTAGAAGTTCCAGATTATTTGTAACCATGCACAGATGCTGTTCCATAGAAGATATCATGTTCTCAACTGGGATATCATTCGTGTGGTTCCTGAGTATATACATTCCACTTCTGTGCCGTTTTCCCCAAGATATATATAGAAGATTATTGATAAGGGATTAAGTACTTCATGTTCACTAATATGACAATGAAACCTCTCCTTGTAATGTTGATGTAAAGAGTTATAGATCTTACAGGTCAACTTTCACGTTCTCCTGGCCATTGTCCTCACCTCCACAACCCCTACTGAAGGAAGTGAGGATAAAGGAATTTTGCACCTGTTCATCCACCTCTTTCCTAGAATCAGAAATCCCTCAGAGGGAAGAGGGACAAGAGTAACAGGACCTGCTCCCTGGTTTCAGTATCTATGACTGCTGATGCCCTATTTCTCACGTGTTCAGAAACAAGAGAGTTGACATGTATATAGACATGCCTCCCATGCAGAATCCACATTGCTGGTGGTGAAAAAAACACAGTAGACTTATATAAAGTACAGGAGATTTGGGTTCTGGTCTTATCTTTTCCCAAAACTTGCTGAATAATCTGGAGAAAATTATTTAAGTGCTTGGTTTTCACAAAGGTAAAATGAGGAACATGAGATAATGAGCATAATGCTGTCTCTGGCAGCCAGACTAGAAAAATAGGCTGAAGCCAGATTAGGAAGGAAATTGTGTATTGCTGAGAATTCTGAATTCTGTAAATTGACAAGGGAGATGTTATCCTGTATCATTATCATAAGCAAACCCTCATCCTGGCTGTCATGGTTGTGACTTAACACAAAGACATCCCTCTTTTTCCTCAAATGTATACTCAAATGTGTACTCACTATCACCTGAAAACAACATGGTAAAATCTTGCCCGCCTGATGTTACCTCTGTAAATGTATAAATGGAATGATGTTACCTCTGTAAATGTATAAATGGAATGATGTTACAGTCTAAGGCTGGGTGTGGTGGCTCATCCCTGTAATCCCAGCACTTTGAGAAGCTGAGGTGGGAGGATCAGTTGAGGCCAGGAGTTCCAGTCTGCAGTGAGCTATGATGACACCACTGCACTCCAGCATGGGTGACAGAGCGAGACCCTATATCCAAAAAAAAAAAAAAAAAAGTCCAGAAACTTTGCAGTCCAGAGAAGATGATGAAGTAACAGGTTGTCAGCAACTTTCTCCCAGACATGCAGACATGGCCCTGGAGGATATAATGTTATTACAGTATCAAGAGTTATTTTCATAAAAATAGTATTGTAATGAAAAATAAAAATAGACACTGGAAGAACATAGAGGGGCCTTGTGTATGTGGGAAGCTCCATTTTGAAATGAATTTTTAAAATTACAATTTATTTCTATTATTTAGACAGACGCTGTTGGAGAAATTGAGTTCACCATATAAAGTCAAGTCCTTCATACTACATGAAAAAGAAAAGAAAGCAATACAAAAACGCCAAAACAACTAAAGACCTATAGGAAAACATAAAAACATACAGCTAAAACTAATCGATAATAGTGGAGGAAGTGAGAAATAACTTAGTGTACACAGCCCCAAAATTTCAAATGATAAGAATCCCTACTTCACATTTTACAACAAAATTAGCAAAACTGTGGCAGAGACTTCTCTGTGTTCCCCAAGGCCTGTTTTCTTTCCCTCCTGTCACCACATTTAAATTCCCAGACCCCTCTGCAGTTTGCTGTGTCTATGGACTAAATCCTGGCCAGTGGAATGTGGGCAGGAGTGCTGTATGCCACTTCCATAACTGGCCCATATAAACCTTTCGTAAACATTTTGCCATGTTCTTCCCTCTAGGTTGTTGGAGGGACTCCGTTGACCTAAAGGAAGTCATAGACTCAGAAGGAAGAAATCTGGGTTCTTGTAGGTCTATGTGGAAGGCTGCCCAGCTAACATCTGCCTTGGATTATAACTTAAGTGAGAAACATACTTTTAGTGTGTTGAACCACTGAGGTTTGGGGGTTTATCTGTTACAGTAGCTAGTGTTACCTTCACTGACACCAAAAATGATTTCAATAGGGGTTATAATACAAAATTATAACTGCCTTAGAACACAATTTACAAGAAAGATTTTATAATGTAGAGGTAGAAAAGCTTCCAAGCATGGAAGAAAAGCTAAAAAATATGTATTAAATTTGATGGATTTCATCACATTTAAAAAACATTTTAAATCAATTACTTTTCATTTATCTAATTATTTATTATTGTGGTAAGAACACTTAACATGAGATCTACCACCGTAACAAATTTTTAAGTGCACAATATGGTATTATTAACTATAGGCACTATATTGTACAGCAGATCTCTAGAGCCTATTCAGCTTGCAAAACTAAAACTTCATACCTGTTGAACAGCAATTCCCCATTTCCCCCTTCCCCCTGGCAACCAACATTCTATTTCCTATTTCTATGAGTTTGGCCATTTTAGGTACCTCATATAAGTGGACTCATACAGTATTTATCCTTCTGTGACTGGCTGATTTCACTTAGCATAATGACCTTCAGGTTCATCTATGTTGTCACATTTTGCAGAATTTCCTTTTTTTTAGGAATTAATATTCATATATATACACACACACACACACACACACACACACACACACCACATTTTATTTACCCACTCATCCATCGATGGACATCTAGGTTGTTTCTATATGACTATTGGCTATTGTGAACAATGCTGCAGTGAACTTGGGAATGCAAATATCTCTTAGAGACCAATCACTAATCACTATTTATTTAGATAATAAACATTTACATTTGCTTTATAACTATAGGAAGTATAGCTCTGGGTAAGCAAAAACTGTCTTTGCAGTTTAAAACAACTCCTATATCCGAGCTACGCACATGTTACTCCTATTATTGTTGAGGTTATAATTATGGTAATTAAAAATACAGTCTTTATGCTAACTAAAGGATAAAATATATGGGAATATTATTCATAAGTTATATGTAAATACTATTTTCAAAACATTGAGAATCATAGTACCACCAAGCTTCAATTTGAGCAAAAGTAGTCTTCTATGTAGCAGCAGTTTCTTAAAACAATAATGAAAAATAAGTAGTTCCAAAACTATTTTTTAAAAGAGACACAAAGAGGTCTCAAGTTTTTCAGCATGGTTCTAGAAGTACAATATTTGGTGTGTTTGAAAGGTGAGTTAATTTTGAACGAATCCACTCCTATTTTCAGGATGTGAAGGTGGCGGGGATAGTAGGGTGGGGAGGAATGGAAGGATAAAAACGTCTTTTTTCCAGAAATTGTTCTCTTCGATCTGCTGGAAGCAATGAGTTCAGACTGGAGAAAGAGATGGGTGAACATAGTCTGGAAGCACAGGTGAGACCTGAGGGGAAAGCCCACCTGTTGGTGAGGGACCACGTGGGGGTTGGCTCTTGGCTTGATGCTCTGTTGGAAAAGCTGCTTAATGATGTGGTGTCTCTTGATTGATCTGGTTAATGAGTCATTCCTATAATTTCAGCACTAACTACTCTTGCTCTGTGTATTTAGAGCTTTCTTCATCCAAGCCTTATTCTCAGGTAGTTATTTCATCCTTAAACTTTTCATAGTTTTCCTCCAGGGTCCAAATTTCTGATGACTCTTTCGCTAGGCTAGTATTCTTCAAAGGTGACTCCAGTTTTTCATAGTCCTTTTGAACAGGGCTCACCCTGCCAAGGAGTTCATCTTTTTTTCTTTTTTTTCCGTGAATCAATGTTAGCAAACTCTGGGACAAGTTGTTTTTTCCTTTCAATAAAAAGCTGGCTCTTGTTTG
This sequence comes from Eulemur rufifrons, assembly GCF_041146395.1. NCBI lineage: Eukaryota > Metazoa > Chordata > Mammalia > Primates > Lemuridae > Eulemur > Eulemur rufifrons. The sequence continues at coordinate 122,575,989 of NC_090989.1, forward strand.
ACCTAAATATTCTGAACAAAATTGAGACCTGTGAAAAGTATGACTCTAGCTTTCACAAGAAACTGTCAAAATCAAAGTCCATGCTCGGGTCATCAGGCAGCACAGCCACCATCTTGCACTGCTTTCCAAGGATTACTGGGAAGTGAGGCTTTGAGGAGGTTCACAGTCCCTCCATGGCACCAACACCTCCATCACCCCCAGAATTCCACTCTCAGCAGCAATGGCTGTACCAGAGGCAACATCTGCAGAGCATACTCCGTAGTATTTATCTGGAACCCAACTGCCCCACCCCCACCCCTGGCCACTGGGACAGACTGCCAGTGGAGCTGATAGAGAGGGGGACAGGTACAGTAATGAACTCACTTGCTCCACAACTCTTCAGTGCTCCTTATTCTTGCTCTCTTTTTAAAAAAAAATTATTTTAAATAGAAAAAAATTCAAAATAAGGAAAAGTAGAAATCCGCCACTTGGATTCAACATTGTTTACATTTTGACCCATTTATCCTATCTACCTCTCTCTCACTATTTAATTTTTTAGATGAACAATTTCAAACCAGCTCAAAATAAACCATAGACATCCTGACACTTCAGTGTGCATTTCCAAAAAAATAAGGACATTCTGCTATATAACTGCATACCTTTACGGTACTACTGTTATTCACTTTTCAGAAGAGGAAATTGACCAATGCCTGAAAATCTCTGAGGTAGGTGAGGAACCAAAGCTTTAGCATACTTAGCTAGAGTATAGTGGCCCTGAGACCGGGGCAAGGATCTCCTCAACTGTCAGCCCTGAGAAAGCTCCCTGAACTGTTTTGTTTTGCCAGCCTGGGATCCTTTCCCTCTTTTTTTGTACAATTTTCCTTTGGAAAAACATCTTTTGCTACTTTTTGCCTTTGTTAATAGCATGGTTCTACTTTCCCTACCTCAAGAAGGGGCTTGTGACCCTTAGACATTCTGATTAGTCCAGGGGTTGGCATGTTCCTAGTGAGTCAATCTTTTTCAGGTGCTATAAGCTATTGCTTGTGCTATAAAATAAAAGGAACACCACCACTCCCCCACCTTTTCTGCTGGAATCACTAGCTGCAAAGTCAATGTAAACCTAGAGACATTTTTGCTACTACATGGGTGGGGAGAGTCTAAGAAAAGAGATGAGAGAGAGAGAGAGAGAGAGCGCGCGCGCGCACAAGTGAGAACGGGCACATGCCAAAGAGAAATTATGTGATTATACAGTTTGAGGTCCTGGGTCTAGACTTGCTCAAAAGCAGATACAAACACTCCTAGATCCAATAAATCTCTAGTTGGGATTCTGTCATTTGTAATCAGAGTATAGCCTAATATATTTATTGCCAGACAATGAACAACAGAAAAAAAATTGTTTAAATGTCCACTGGCCCAATTGCTAACATAGGAATAATCTCATTAGGGAAAAAATCCAAATTAAAATCAGATGTTTTCATATGTCATATTTTCAAAGATTAAAAAGCCTGATTAAATACTGCAAAAGTATGTAAAATATTTATTTATATAGTCAGCTAGTGAAGAAGTTACCTGATAAGTTTTCTGAAGGATAATCTGGCAATATGTGCCAAGATTTAAGATGTGTATGCTCTCACACAATAAGTATTCTCCAAGGAAGTTAGACTTAGGAAATAATTGGAAGTTTCTGAAACATGTTTTTTGTGGCATTGCTAATAATAGTGAAAAATGGGAAACATCCTAAGTGCCTAACAATAGACAATTGATTGTATAAAATAAGTCACATATAGCCAAAAAATTAAATATTGCTTAGATTAAAGGTATATATGGAGAGTAGGGTGGTGGCAAGGGAGCCTGGCTGACACACCTGTTCATTTAATTGTTTTTGCTTTCTCTGGGCTGGATTCTGCTTCAAGAAATCCTTCTCTCATTTCACTCAGACTTTCTGTTCAATGACAGATGCCATGATTCACCACTTTCCAAAAGTCCCCAAGCTTCCTTGCTATGATCCATCATCTGGTGGCTTAGTTTCAATTCACCAACTTCTTCCTGGAAGGAGTTCTCAGCATGCTCTGTGGTTGGGCATCTTGAGATCAGTCTGCTCTGCAGAAAATGACTAAAATGCTAGAAGCTTCAGCTTCTTTCCTACTAGCCTACCTCTTAACACCACAGTTAAGACACACATACACATAAATACAGAACTCTGTATGGCAATGCAGTTATGAGCAGAGACCATGGCATCTGACTGCCAGGGTTGGAATCTTGGCTCTGAATCTTACTGGATACATAATCTTGGGGACTAACTGCTCTGTGCCTCAGTTTCTTCATCTCAAAAATGAGGACAATAACAATATCTGCCTTGTTGTTTTGATGGTAAGTGAATATGTATGCAAAGCATTCAGCACAGTGCTTGGCACGTCGTTCACCATTGGTGCATGCTGACTGTCATCACTTCATAGGCACACACTTGTTTGCAGAATTGGAAGGCTCATATATGATTATGAAAATTTACTGGCAAGAGCCAAGAAACCAATGTCAATGTAGCTCAACAAAGAAGGCCAGCTATTGGCTTATATAACTGGGGAGTCCAGAGGTTGAGCTCACCTTGAACCTAGTTACATCCAAAGTTCAAATGATACTTAAAAATTGGCCTCATAAATTTTATAATTGTGGTTTGTGAATGTATGAGGGGGTTAAACTCAAGAATCAAGAAGTAGGGATTCAAATCCCAACTTTCCTACTTGTCAATGTGTGAATCCGGGGGAGTCAACGCCTACCTTCGAGAACCTGGGGGAAATTCCCTGCATGGTGCCTGAGATCCACACCATCATATAACCATCATTTCTTTTCCTCCTTGGTCAGGAGATAAATTAGCAGGCTGTGACTATCCTCTAGGAAGGACATGTGGATCCATATATGTGTTTGTTCCCACGAAATAGGCTGTATATCTGCTGTAAGAAAGACCAGGTATCATCTATAAATCTCCCATTTAAAGGTCTTCTTTGTTAGAACTCATGCTTTCCTGCTTTTTATGTTTCTATGAAAGAGCAGGGAGAGACCTGCCCTTCAATGTCCTCGGGGACATATGAGAGTAGAGACTGGATGTTCCCAGGGACCCAGCACGTTTGCTCCTAGTGGTCGAGTACACAAAGGCAATAGCTCTGACATAGTCCCCTACACCCCACCCAGTATTTGAAGAAAATACAGGTCTGCAATTAGCAACTGTTTAAAGGACTGGAGAAACCCACCCTCAGGCAAAGAGTTGAAAGCCCTGTTGGAGATTTCTGGCCATTTGACAGGAAAACCTTTGGATCAGTCTCCAATCTTATCTTTTGGTGTCCCAAAATTTATGTTATCATAAAGAACCCAGAGGGAGAAAGATGTCTCAAGGTTGGCAGACCCAAATTAACTGCTATAATATTTGGTTTCTGGTCTACAGATAATAGAGGTTTATGGTGGAGCTCACACAACATAATATATGGCAAGTGCTTTGTGGACTGTTAAAGGCTATACAATGTAAAATATTGCTATTGTACTTGATTAAAAGGTATTGTACCCACAGGATGATATTTTATTTTTCTAATAATCAGTTTCTAAATTATTAAAAAGAGAAATAAATCAGGAGAACATACATACATATCCTAATATATTTCATACATACATACATATATATTTTCTGATTTATTTTTCAAGAATATATCTTCTGTAGGCTCTCAGTTTCCACCATAGAATGATGTGCTAGCATAGCTTTGTGTGAGTTCTAATAAATTTTATTTTTTAAAAACAATAATTCCAGTGTTTTATATGCAGTCTAGACAATGGATATGGAGCCCAGCATGGAAGTCCAACAACATTCATTCACTAAGTATGCCAAGAATTAATTTGAAAGGATGGGTAAGAAATCACAAAGGGAAAAAGGAAGCTGCATGCTTGCGCACATTAGGAGTACGGTCACTGTCGGATCTCTGCTACAGGCTGATCCTGCACATCTGCTATCATGTTTGTTTGTTTGTTTGTTTGTTTGTTTTGGTGCTGAGTAATAGAATATTTCCCTTCTAGCATCAACCGTCCCATTGTCTTGCCCTGGCTGAGCATATGGTAGACAAATTTTTCTGAGCATGTAGGTTAGAGGCAGCAAATGCCCCCACATCATTAGGCCTCTACATCTGTAAGGTTGTGTACACATGTGGCTTCTGAGTTAATAAATGCATGGCTTTCTCTAAGAAAGTGGTTTACAAGGATAAAATCATTGACACCTTTAGTAATGCATGCATCTGGGTCAAAACTAACAGTGGGACTGGAAAGGCACTTCTTAATCATCAAGAAAGTGAATCTTTTTACAAGTTTGGGAGACTTGAGTTGTAAAATGTAAGCAGTGGAAAAGACCTCAAAGATTATCTTGTCCAGCTCCCTCATAGCATTTCAGAAAGGAAGAGCAATGTGCCTATGTTCACTCGGCTAGTTTCCGAGACTTTGACAGACCTGGAGGCTTCTGTCCTCTTAACTGATTACCTATTAGCCTCAGAGCAGCCTAATACCAGCTAGATGATTAGCACCTACTTCTATAAGTTTTCCTTGTGGGTTTTCTCTGGTGGATTTTGATGTCCTGCTGTTACTGCCTCTCTGGTGCCCTCCTGGCCCTGGGCCCATGGTGCCATGGTGATATGTGTTCAGATAAGTGAGTTCATTTTAATACAAACATAAGCATGCTCATTTAATACAAGCATAACCATATGTAGTGATTTGAAAGCTGATTTGGCTAATTTATGTCATTGTTCTACTTCATTAAAGTGAATCACCAGGAGTGAACATTTGTGCATACTTGCTGCAATGAATCCTCCTAGCAGTTACACTCTGACCCAGGAAACTGGAGAGGACCATCACTGTAGCACAGTCACTCCAGAATTTTGTGCATTTCCCCCTACATGACACTTAGCCAAATAACTTTGTTGATATGTGTTGTTTCTGATTGATTTATCCTACAGTTCTATCTTCTGGGTCTTCCCCTTATGCGTGGTCGTTTTTGCCATGGACTGGTCACCAAGGCAGCTGCTATGTCCAGTAAAGGGAGGGAATAGATTGTGAAGGAGTGAGTAGAGGTGACCTTTGGAGAGAAGCAGCACTATTTCCAACATTGAATCTAAGGCAAGTGGCTTAATTTATAACTGGTATTTCTTGGCTATCTGCCTAAAGGAATATTGTGTGCATATAGGACACACTGTATATATTCAATATTTTTATCAAAGAATGAAAAAAATACAGGAGTACCTCTACCTGTGTCAACCTAAAATAATCAAAAGGGTCAGGATCCAGTTGACCTTATTCAAGCGTGAAGTGTGAGGGCAGCAAAGAATGGTGATCAGTTCTCCAGGTGTGGGGAAAAGTGAGGAATGCTTATACAGGCAAAAACGGAGGTGCTGAACAGAATTACAACATTTTCTATACAAAGGCTAATATGCAAATATAAGATTTGATTGGCTACTATTGATTAGACTTCAAGGGGATTGCTTAACATTCTGTTATAAAGAGGTAACAATCCCAAAGGTCTCTATCTCCAACTAGGTTTGAATAAAGAACAGGGAGTCTGGCTAATGTATAACATCTCAATACAAAGGTCAGGAAGCAACAGTTATGCACCAGAGAAGAAAAACAGCCATGTTATGTGACTCAGTTTCCAGGGCCTAACTTTTCCCTTTGGTATAATAAATCTGGAAGATCCTGAAATTTTATTTTGTCTTCACACCTCTTTTTATTGCACTTCACTTTGTTGTACTTTGGAGATACTGCGTTTTTTTTTTTTTTTTTACGAACTGAAGGTTTGTGGCAATCCTGTGTTGAGCAAGTCATCAGTGCCATTTTTTCAATAGCACAGCTCACTTCGTGTCTCTGTTACATTTTGGTAATTCTCACAATATTTCAAACTTTTTCATTATATCTGTTATGGTGATCTGCGATCAGTAATCTTTGGTGTTACTATTGTAATTGTTTTGGGGCACCACAAACTGCACCCATGTAAGACAAAAAACTTAATAAATGTTGTATGTGTTCTGACTGCTCCACCAATCTGCTTTTCCCCTATCTCTCTCCCTCTCCTTGGGCCTTCTTATTCCCTGAGACACAACAATATTGAAATCAGACCAATTAATAACCCTACAATGGCCTCTAAGGGTTCAAGTGAAAGGAAGAGTCACACATATTTGATTTCAAAAGCTAGGCCTCTTGCACCAAGTTGTGAATGCAAAGGAAAAATTCTTGAAGGAAATTGAAAGTGCTACTCCAATGAACACATGCATCATAAGAAAGCAAAATTGCCTTGTTGCTGATAGGGAAGAAAGTTTTAGTGGTCTGGATAGAAGATCAAACCAGCCACAACATTCCCTTAAACTGAAGCCGAATCCAAAGCAAGGCCCTAACTCTCTTCAAGTCTATGAAGGCTGAGAGAGGTGAGGAAGTTGCAGAAGAAAGTTTGAAGAGAGCAGATGTTGGCTCATGAGATTTAAGGAAAGAAGCTTGTCTCCATAACATAAAAGTGCAAGGTGAAGCAGCAAGTGCTGACGTAGAAGCTGCAGCAAGTTATGCAGAAGATCTAGCTAATATCATTGATGGAGATGGCTACACAAAATAACAAATTTTCAGTGTCGACAAAACAGCCTTCTATTGGAAGAAGATGCCATATACTACTTTCATAGTTAGAGAGAAGTCAATGCCTAGCTTCAGAACTTCAAAGGATAGGCTGACTCTCTTGTTAGGGGCTAATGCAGCTGGTGACTGTAAGTTGCAGCCAATGCTCATTTACCACTCTGAAAATCCTAGGACCCTTAAGAATGATGCTTAATCTACTCTGCCTGTGCTCTGTCAATAAAATAACAAAGCCTGGATGACAGCACATCTGTTTACAACATGGGTTACTCAATATTTTAAGTCCACTGTGGAGACCTGCTGTTCAGAATAAAAGATTCCTTTCAAATTATTACTGTTCACTGACAGTGCACCTGATCACCCAAGAGCTCTGATGGAGATGTACAAGGAGATTCATGTTGTTTTCATGCCAGTTAACACAACATCCATTCGGAAGCTCATGGATCAAGGAGTAATTTTGACTTCCAAGTCTTGTTATTTACAACTGTCTTCTTCCTGTAGTTCAGATCAAATCTGTGGAGTCATCCCAGCTCAGGTGAGGACAACATTCCAGGTCATGGAGGAGACCCAGGGTAAAAGAAACCTGCACTACTGAGTGGACCACAGCTGTTTGGCAAGGCTGGACCACTCACCTCTGGCATGCTACATGGTAAGAAAGAAATTCTAAGTTATATAAGCTGCTATATTTTTGGATCTGCTCATCACAACAGTGAACTTAGCCTCTGCCCTAACTAACACAAGAGGTGAAAAACTAAGTTGTGAATATAGAAACCTTTCTTTCAAGAAGTCTGAGTATGTGGGAAGGAAAGAAATAAATAAGACTATTGCTGGAATGTTTTATCGAAAAGATTGTGAGAAAACTTGGCTCCAGGGGAGGCTGCTAAAATGCAGTCAGCTCACTGGTATGCAAGCCTATGCTCAGACACAGTGAATTTGTTCAATGTCCACCAGAGCATCCATGTCACACAGGTCTTTGGGGCAGGGGATGGACCTAGGACAGCTTAAGCAACTGAGCCTGTTTACAACACCATTCCTTCTTCTGTCAATCTTTAAACAATGAATTGATGACTCAAAAGTTATCCCTTGGTTTCTATGGGAAATCAGTTCCAGGACCCCTCCCCCACCCTATAGATACCACAGTCCGTGAATGTTCAAGTCCCTCATGTGTGCTTGCTTGGTTATGTGCAGGTGGAAGTCACCTTGAAAGCCTGAATGCCATTAGGGTCTTGGTGCTGGATGGCCCGTTGTACCTGGATAGGTAATCGGTAGGCCGAAGGAGACACAGATGGACATCCAAGTTCAGAAGTTATATCTATAATTCTCAGTAAATATGTTTTTTAGACTGTGAGGACAGACAAGGGTGAAAGGGTAGAAGGACATGTAGAATTCGTATTTGAAGAGACAATACAAACTAGCTATGAGGTGGTGGAGCTTCTCCTTGTGGTGAGGATGTGACAGGTATTTCTGAATGTTTGGGGGCTTTTTTCACCAAATCTAATCACAAACAGCCATCAGCATAGATGATAAAAGGCTTCCTGAGGCCTGTATTGGTCTGAGTTCTCCAGAGAAACAGAGCTAGTAGGAGATACCTATGTCTACATCTGTGTCTATATCTATTAATGTATATAGAGAGAAATTTATTATAAGGTGTTTGTTCAAGTGATTACAGAGGCTGAGAGGTTCCATAGTCTGAGGTCTGCAAGCTGGAAACCAAGAAAAGCTGATGGTATAATGCAGTCCCAGTTCAAAGGCCTGAGGGACCAGAGAGCCAATGGTATAAATCTCAGCCTGAGTGCTAGAAAAGATGTCCCCGCTCAAACAGTAAGGCAGGAGGAAGGGGATGAATTCCTCCTACTTTTTGTCCCATTCAGGCCCTCAATGGATTGGATAATGCCCACCCACACTGGGGAGAGCAATCTACTTTACTGAGTCCACTGATTCAAAAGCTAGTCTCATCCAGAAACATCCTCACAGCTACACCCAGAAACGATGTTTAATCTAGACACCCTATGGCCATTCAAGTTGACACATAAAATTAACCAACACAAAGCCACTAATGTTCAATGAAGCTATAACATGGCCCAGGTTAGAGACAGATGGAGAGCAGATGACCCTTCTGAGACCAACACTCTTTCCTCACACTTACAGCCCACAGCCACATTTATAGAAACAGGAGACTATACAGATAAATCCGGGCTGTTTCTCCAATTACTTAATTTTCCCATGCAAAATGAAATAAAAACCTCTGCCCAGTCTGAATTGACTTGTAGACATATCTAAAGTCATAGGTGAGTATTTTGCTGAAAGAGGTGAAGGATTCCACCCAGGAGCCCACAGACTCGCCTCAGCTCCTGTGCAGCAATAAATTCTATCAGGAGGGCACATTTGCCCGAACATTTCAGCTACGCTCTCAGGACCAGGGAAAGACCATACATGGCCCCAAGTTGACTGGCAGGTGCAATTGTTAGAATTCAGTAATTCTCAAATGTTTTGACTACCACCTACACCAAGAAATACATTTAACCTTGTAATCTTGTCTATATACTCATACCATTCTATATATTTAACTGAATCAAACTTTTCATGCAACAATAATTTTTCTTACTATGTGTGATGCATGTTGACATTTTCTATTCCATTCTATTCTATTTTAAAATTGCTGGTTGGACCTGCTGATTTTATAAAATAGTAATAGAGTGGTAATAGACAGTTTTAAAGACTTTTTTTTTTATTGATAGAGCGGATTCCTATAGATCATCTTAAGAAAAAGTCAGGGAATTTTTCTTATTGGTTTATGGACTTAGCTTTAAGTCTTTAAAAATTATAAAATGACAACCCTTGTCTGTGAAATTTCAAACTATTTATCCTGTATAAAACCAAGGCCATTCAGTAGCCTTGCATCTGGCTGTCTTGGACCCAGCTCTCCCTGCCCACTCAGCTTTGTAGAAAGAGGACTCAAGAGATGAGAGATGGGGAAGGGGAAAGGGGTGTCAACAAGGTTGGGGCAGGCCAGAAGCTGGGGGTGGAACCTAGACCCCAGGACTTGGAGGACGTGCAATTCTCTTTCAGAAGGGTCTAGGGATGAAGAGGAGAGAAAGGGAGGACAGGAGAAGAAATATCAGAAAGAACCAGGCACCTTCTCCCCACTCCCCTTTTTATTCTCCAGCCTTAGAAAACTGGGCTTAAAGGGTCACACATCCTGTCCTATCTCAGCCCTTCCAGGGCTCTCCTTGGAAGCTGTCTTCCTGGTTCCCTGAATCCTCACCATAGGGAGACTCCAATGGCCCCAACGCCCCAACCCACTCTGTCTAGCTCCTGCCTTCTTCCAAGTGTGCATATTCCCCACCAAGAGGATAAAAATTTATAGACAAGAGGAGGTCCCTTGACTCCTGGCCCAACACTCCTTCCTCACAGGACAAAACCTTCTGACCCTTCAAGACCATGCACTGTGAGCCCTCTGATTTCTCAGAGCTCAACGTATTAAAGACAGCATGAGGGGCTGCAGACAGCCATACATGGATACCACAGCTGGGTATAAACCATCAGGAAAAAGTTTTTAAGTAAATTTAGCCTGTTAGAGAATGCAAAGAAAAAAGAACCATAGTTTTCAATATTTCCACAAAAAAGTGTTAAAGTCTTGAATAAGGGTTTCAACATCAGTTATATGGAAACTCTATAACTGTATAATGTACCTCATTTCCCTAATCAGGCTGAATAAATAGATTGTTTGTATCTAGGCTGATAGGAAGGAGATGGAGGCATTTGTGTTATTATGCTGCTATTATGGCCAAGGACTGAAACACCTTTGCTCAGGAAGTTCCATGACTGAGGAAGAGCCATGAAGAATCAAAGTTCTACTTGTTTGGTTGATGCACATATCCATGACCCAGACTGGAACAAAAAAGAAGAGAAAACTCTGTAAGGGAGTGACAATAAAATGGCAAACACTTGACAGGTGGGGGAAGCTGGAGGAGGAGCAATCAGATCATGGAGCACTATACACCTACTGCACACAGACACATGCACACACACACAGAGCTATGCATACACACTTTCCCGAGTGTTTAGGCCACAGGAGCAGCTCTGCTTTGCCTCTGTGTCTTGGCACCTTGATACATGCACCAAAAGGAATATTATGTTCTCATCTCAAACACTGATGAGCACCACCATCTATCTTTTGTCTGCCCACTCCTCTTAAACCTCTCAAACTGAGAGCTTCAGGGAGGAAAGGAAGACAAAAATGACAATAGCAAAACAGAAGATACAGTTTTTGTTTTCCTTTGGAGTAAATGTTCCAATATGCATAGTTACTTGTGTCATTTTGACTCACTTGCCAACACACTTACATAGTGGAAGTAGAATTAGCAACCTTTCCACTTATTCAACTGAGATCTCTTCTGTAGCTCTCATGCAATTTGGCACTGCTATGAAAGACTGCAGTCAGAACATGCAGCTGGGTAAGATAAGTAAGCAGGTGCTAAAGGCAATCCTTATTCCTAGCGTAATTCCAATCATTTGTCATAATATTGTAGAAGTAAAGAGCATGAAAATTTCATCCAGAATCAAGTGTCTGGTTTTCAACTAGACAAAGTGAGGTTAGTTCCACTCTAGGGTCCATAGTCCCTCTTATCAGGGCCATGCTGTTGGTAGTAAAGGTCTTGAGTGATAGGGCACCAGGGTGATTCTAAACAGGCCATGGGACATCCAAGACATCTTTTGAAATGGTATTAACAGTCAGTGTTAAAGATATTGCCATGAGTTGAAATTAAAAAACCTTTTCAAATCCTTTGTCACCTTCCAGAGTATAATGACCGGTAAAACTTTAGTTGGCACACATGTATTCTTATAGAAAGTAGGGGTTGGAAGAAAAACTCTAAAAATTACATTAATATGCATCCTTAAATACAAAATAAACAGAAGTTCTAGAAAGTAGCCATGTTCCAAATCAACCAGAATTTGTTACATAAACGATTCTCTATTGTTCAGAAAACGTTGCTGTGGCTCTGTGACCTGTGGAGGCAGAAGCTCTCAGAAATTTTAAGTTATGTGGATTTAGTATCTCTGTTGAGTTTTAATATCAGCCCTCTGGTTTAAAATTTAATACCTTCTGTACTTGCATTCTTCTTAGTTTCAGTTTTGCAAGTCTCAGCAAAATGTTTGCACAATCCTCAGGCAAATTCAGAAATTTTGGTGCTGCCGGAGGACATGATTTCTGGGCTTATTTTCCTGTCTATGAATTGAGGAATGGAAAACAAAGAAGGCTAACTGCATAGACCCTTTCATGTAGTTTGCACAAGAGACAGCAATATTTGTTGTCATCTCTTTTGGGGACTGAAGTAAACTGCCTAAATATTGGCCAGTCCGCTTATATTATTAAAATCATATATTAATATCTACAACTTGGGACTTTTAAAGTTGAGGCCAGAAATCTTTTCACTACACCCAAGGTGACAAATTCATTTCATATTCTGTGCCAAATTCGGTTGATTGGCAAGGGCTTCCTAGAAGCTCTACTGAGAAGCTATATCAGGATTTATCAGAAATAGAGTGTAATAACTGATTGGTGATGTCTGCTATGGTTGAGGGATAGTGAGTTTGACAGTAGAAAGGTCATAGCATATTTGTTGACCTAAAATAATATTATCTTCCCTAAAAAAGTTATCTTTTCAATAAAGTATCTCTAAAGAATTGTCAAACTATAATTTTATTTACCAATAGCTATCCACAAACATGTCCAATTAACTCTTACTCATCCTGTAGATGAGTAAGACATCAAACGTGACTTCTACAGGGAAGATTGTCCTGACCATTTTTAGGTCACTTTCTGTTGTATATTGCTTATTATACTGTTTCCTTTTTTTTCTCTGCCCTAACTCAGTTTGAAATACCTATGCATTAGTTTTATTAGTGGGATAATGATTGTGTATTCCAACCTTACAGGCAGTAAGCTCATGAGAACAAAGACCATTTCCTGTTTTGTTTCGTTCGTTCACCATGCATCCCCAGCGTCTATCATAGTTCTGGGCACATAGTAGACAACCATTAAATATTTGCTGAATTGACATTGAAAATTGAATTGAATGTAAAAGCAGGAATTCATTTACTTTTCTCTTAAATTTCTCTGAGATACAGGCCAGGTATACTATCTTTCATTGCATATCCTTCCAGGAGACTAAGATATATGCACATGCATTTATTTGATCAAGGTTACAATCATGGATATGTTAGAATTTGAAATCCCAGGTTTCTGAGTCTCCAGGTCTATTCTCAACTACGGTTACCTGCATATCTATAATACAAACATTACCTGTGTTGCTATCTGAAGATGTTCATTCTAAGTTATAATAAATGGTGGCAAATCCAGGAATGAAAACAGAAAGCCTTTTTATTTGAATGGATGCAATGTGGTATAGCAGAGGGAGCACTAGACTCAGAGCCAACAGATCTGAATTTATGTCTTCACCCTGCTGTTTATTAGGTCAGTAACTTTGAAAAACTAAATTTATCTCTCAAAATCAGTATAATAAAGGGGTAGAGTGAGTAGTTTTTTTTGTAATGGGACCATTTCTTAACATGAAATTTCAAAAACCTCACATAGAGGCACAACACATAAAAGGGATAAAGTGGAGCTGCTCTGAGTGGAGGTGCGTGGTAGAAAGCATACCTGGAATTTTGCTCATGCTGCCTCTCTGTGCCTGTAGGGAAGCCCTGAAGAACATACAGAAACCCCATCTAAAAAAAAATATTTAATATTGAAATAATCATAAATTTACAGGAAGTTGCAAAGATAATACAAAGAGGTCCTATGTGCCTTCATCCATCTTCCCCTAATGGGCCAATTTTTAAAAAGCCATTGGCACAAGAATGTGAATGTACTTAATGCCACTGAACTGTATGCTTAAAAAGGGTTACAATGGCAAATTTTATATTATGTATTTTTATTTTTTTATTTTTTATTTTGTGAGACAGTGTCTCACTATGTTGCTCGGGCTGGATTTGAGTTCCTGGGCTCAAGGGATCCTCCTGCCTCAGTCTCCCAAGTAGCTGGGACTACAGGTATGCACCACTGTGCCTGGCTTTATTGATTTTTTAAATTGCATTTTAAAAATATAAAAGGTAGAGACATAGACCAGTAGAAAAGAATAGAGAACTCAGAAATAAAACCATATAGCTATAACTGATTTCTGACAAATCAGACAAAAACATAAACTGGGGAAATGACGTCCTATTCAATAAATAGTGCTGGCAAATTTGGATAGACATATGCAGAAAATGAAACAGGACCCCTATCTTTTGCCGTATATAAAAATTAACTCAAGATGTATTAAAGACCTAAATGTAAGACCTGAAACCATAAAAATTCTGGAAGAAATCATAGCAAAAACTCTTCCAGACATTGGCCTAGGAAAAGAATTTATCACTAAGATCCCAAAGGCAAATACAGCAACAAGAAAAATAAATAAATGGGACCTAATTAAATTAAAACCTTCTGCACAGCAAAGGAAATAATTAACAGAGTAAATAGACAACACACAGAATTGGAGAAAATATTTGCAAACTACATATCTGACAAAGGGATAATATCCAGAATCTGCAAAGAACACAACTCAGCAAGAAAAGAACAAATAACCTATTAAAAAGTGGGCACAAGACATGAACAGAGTTTTTTCAAAAGAAGACATACAAATGTCTGACAAACATAGGAAAAAATACTCAGCATCACTAATCATCAGGGAAATGCAAATTAAAAACATGAGATAGCAACTTACCCCTATCAGAATGGCCACTATTTAAAAATCAAAAACAATAGATGTTGGAGTGGATGCAGTGAAAAAGAAACACTTATACACTGTTGGTGGGACTGTAAATTAGTATAACCTCTATAGAAAACAGTATGGATATTCCTCAAAGAACTAAAAGTAGACCTACCCTTCAATCCAGCAATCCCACTATTGGGTATCTGCCCAAAGGAAAAAGAGTCATTATATCAAAAAGACACCTGTACCCAAATGTTAACACGCAGCACAATTCACAATTGCAAAGATGTAGAATCAACCTAAGTGCCCACCAATTGATGAGTGGATAAAGAAAATGTGGTGTATATATACCATGGAATACTACTCAGCCATAAAAGGGAATGAAATAATGTCATTTGAAGCAACTTGGATAGGACTTTAGAACATTATCCTAAATGAAGTATCTCAGGAATGGAAAAAAATCACCACGTGTTCTCACTAATAAATGAGAGCCCAACAATGGGTATACATGGTCATAAAGTGATGTAGAGGGCACTGGAAAACAAGAAGGGGGGAGGGTTAAAAACTTACCAGTTGGGTACAATGTACACCCCTCTGATGATGGGCACACTAAAGCCCTGACTTCAGCATTTTACAATTTATCCATGTAGCAAGAATACTTGGACCCCCTAATATTTTGAAATAAAAATTATTAAAATAAATAAATAAATGTAACAAAACCCCAACCTTTTGTATCCACTAGTAGACAATTCTCCAAGGCCCATCTAACTTCAAAATTCTATGATTGTATGAATAATAAATGTTAGATCATCTCCATTGCATTCTATAATCAAGGACTTTTAGAGCTTGAACATACCTTAGAAATTAGTCAGCATAAGATATATATATATACTTCAAGTCTTCTGTTTCTTTGTAGGGCTTCTCTCTGTGATGAAGTTTAACTAGAAGCTTGAATTTGGCTTCTAACAAATGTGCTTTTTTTTATTATTTTGTATTTTCGTTTTTTCTACTAGTGATTCCCTGTTGACTTTTTTATGGTATCCAGGAGCAGGTTCTTTGGGTTTACTCAAGTCATTTTGATTTATCCAGTGTTGGAAGTGCACCCCTCTCCACCCGCCCCTCAAAATAGGCTTGGTGGTCTTGCCTTATAAGCTTTTCCATTTCTGATGGCATAGTATAGTGATCTGTATGGATGCACCAAGACATGTGGGCTGCACTGAGATGGCCATGGTTCAGCAAAACTCACTTTCTTTATTTTGTTTCTTATTTTTTCTTTTTAAATGTTTATACATAAAACAGTTGCACAGAATTTTACATAAATTCAGTATGTGTCATCATTATCATACATACTATTTTTTTATTATATATTTTATTGTATTCTTTTTTTTTTTTTTTGCCTCCCTGCCTGTCTTTTTTAATGCAATATTTTTTTGGTTCAGCTTTTCCTTTCCCCTATACTCTCCCCTCAATCTACATTTCTCCTAATAGCTGCAAAAGTTACCCATATTACAACCTATTGTATATACTTTCCTATTATTTTTATGTTTATGTATTCATAAATAAATGACTACACATAATGTATATACATTCCTAATGTATATATGAATATAAATATACATATAGAGAGGCTTTATTCACAAAAATTGGAACACACACATATTTTTGAATCTTGCTTTTTCTTAACAATAACTCTAACAACTGTGTAACATTTTATACTGCAATGTGCTATAATTTATGCAACCATTCCTCTATTGATGGGCAATCATACTTCTTCTACTTATTTACTTTTGGACCTCTAAAATAATTGTGCAATAAACATCCTGTACTTTCATTCCTAGGAAACAGATACCCAGAATAAGTATGCGTGGGTCAAAATGTATATCATTTTTAATTTTAACACATAGCACCAGCTTGCATCCCAACAATACCTGAGACAATTCATCTTCTTACCAGCTTTGTATGGTAGTACCTTTCCCCTACATCCTTATCCATAATAAAGGCTTTTGTTCTTTTCAGTTTTTGCCAGTCTGAAGTGGTAATGCTATGTATTAGCTTGATAATATTTTTATATATTCCTTGTACATTTGTATTCTCCCATTTTCCTATTGAGTTTTATGCTCCCTTGTTAATTTTTCATAACTCCTTTTGCATTAAAATACTAATCCTTTGTTCTCTTGTTGCAAACATTTGTTCCATGTCTATTATTTGCTAGTTGATTTTGCTTATAGTATTTTTTTGTAATTATATACCTACTCTGTGTCAGACCTTATTCTAGGTACTGAAGACTCAACAGTGAATAAAAGAGACAAAAATCCCTTCCCTCTTGGACTCATATTCTAGTGATAAAAAACAGGAAATCAATCACTTAATCAATACATATTATTTATAGTACTTCAATATTATTTTTAAAAGTTTTATGTGGTCAAAAATAAGTCTGACTTTTCTTACAGAACATCTGTTTTCCAATTTTAATTAATAAGGCCTTTCCCAACCCTTGGTTGTACATGACTGCTAGATTTTATTGCTCTTTTTGTTTTTAAAACATAGCTGATATGAATGCTGTCCCAGATTAAAATTAATCAACATCTTTAGTTCTCAGAATTTTGTTGAAGTATTTCATTGTAATTACAGCAAGCCCTCCCTTTCTGTTCCAATCTACAGCTACCTACTTTTTCCAAATAAGTTATCAAGTGTGCTACTATATATGATAATCACTAATTATTTGATTGAACCATATGAAACTGCAATTTTTGTAGGTCAAAATTGTTGAATATTAGCAGTTACAAATGGTTCGATCTATAGATAAGCAATGGAAAAGAAATACTTATTAAAGTCAACTACTTGCTTGATATGCTTGATAATATGATAGACATTTTATAAGAAATATTTCACTTAATTTTGCCATCAGCACTTTGAGTAGGTAATATTAGCTCCATTAAAAAAAAAAAAAGAGGAAACATGCTTATAGAAGTAAGGTATCTACTATGTCATAATTATTAAGAGACAGAGCCAGGATTGATCTCATTCAGTTAGTACACAAATGTGTTTGTCTTTGTCATTAGCATTTAATTCAACAAGAATTTTAAAGGCACTCTACATAACTTTGAATAGTGCTGAAGACTATTTAACAATGGTGGACAAGTTCAACAGCTAGAACAGCATTGAATTCAAAGAAATACTTAATAAATGTAGGTTAAATAGAATGCGCTACCCATGAGAGGTTACAAAGTAATGGGAAAATAAAACATACACAGGAATCAGTGTGAGAGAAATTCCAGGTATGTTATGGTTGTTTCATTTGTTTCTCTAACAGTAAATATTACTTAGATATATGCATTGCATAGTAGCCAGCGCATAGTAGGCATACAATGATTATTGTTTCATTCAGTTAATGAAATAAACCAGTTCATTGTAAAAAATATATGGAAATACAGAAATATAAAGAAGAAAATTTTAAAATAATCTATAGTTCCACCATTCATACACACAGAGACCTTTAAAACCCACTCTCATAAATTTTTGCTTCCCTAATTTATGTAATATAAATCATTTCTATCCATTTTAACTTGACAGTAGATTTTAAGCAGTTACCCATGTCATATTCCTTTAAAAACACAATTTTGACATCTTCAAGTAATCTATTGCATGGATGAAATTAATCTAATTACCTATTGCTTTTTCCCCTAAACATCTACGTTATTTGCACATTCTTATTATAAAAATATTACTGTGATGAACTTCCTTAGATATAGCTGTTTGTCTACATCTATGAATATTTTCTTAGGGTAAATTTCTGAAATTATAATGACTGAGTCAATATCTATGAACATTGGTAAGTTTCTTAATACATATTACCAATTTGTTCTTCAGAAATACGGTACATAGAAATGATACTTTAAAAATTATAATTGAGTATAGATATGTTTAGTATTCTGAAAATTTATTTTAAAACCAACCTGTGAATATTTAAACCTAGAAAAAACAAAAAGTTATTTGATTTCTCCCTCATCTTGAATCTTCACTGAACTCCCTGTGTCTGCTCCACCTCAGAAATAACTATCCATCTTATGAGTCAGTGGCTGTCAAACTGGAGTCCAAAGATGTGCTTCAAAGAATCTGTGTACTCCTGGGTACTTATATGCAAATTTGGGGCATACCTGCAAATGTGTGGGAGCTTTTATTCTAGAGATGAAATCCATATCTTTTATCAAATTCTCAAAAAGGTTCATAATTCAGAGAAGATTAAGAACTCTATCTTCATGGTGGATGTAAACAAAGCCATAATTTCAAACACTCCATAATTGTCAGGGGGAGGTAAGATATATTAAATTTCAAAGAATTTCTGCCTTTGAACTGCAGGCTATGTGAAATTAAAATAGAATATATGAGATAGTAATAAAATATGTGATTAAACAGTGTGGGCACTAATTGGCAATATTTGCTTGCAGATAAATGAAGTTGGGAAAGGAGATTAGTGAAGTAGCTGTGTTTTATGAACTTGTGATCTTTATTAAACACAATGCCATTTACTTTCCCACTTTTGTGAAGAGCATCTTTCTCAAACTAGTACTTCAAAGCTACAGGCCTTTTTTTTCTCATTTTACCTCCAACTCAGACTAATTACAAAGAAATGAATATTTTATCATCTTTCCTATGATAACCTAAGGCTATTGAATTTTGGAGTCAGAGCCATTATTTAATTTTATCTTGAAAATATACTATTAAAATGACTTTCTTCATCCATAAAAATGCACACGAATATCTGATAAAATTTCCTGATATTTAAACCATGAAGCATGGTTTTCATCTAGGGAAGCAGCCACATTGTGACACAATTAAAAAGGATGTGAGCTAGGCTGACACCACAACACTCACTCTAGTCCAGGCAACAGAGCGAGATTCCGTCTAAAAATAAAATAAAATAAAAAGGATGAACTCCTCAGAGTCACATTGATTAGGATTCTTTCCTCTCTTCCTCGTGGTTTATTTCTAATTAGTTTGTGTCGAAGCCCAAACTTGGCCTGAAATCTTCTCTTCTCCTTTTGTCTAAAGAAAACCACTCACATCTCCCTGCAGCACAGTAGTACCCTTGGGTGTTCTGTGGAACCACGAATGTCCTTCAACCAAATGTCAGGGCAGTGTACTGTTTTAGAGCATCTTCCTTCCTGTGCTGATGAGAACCCTCTGGGAGTTAGGTTGGCGTGTCCCACAGGAAGAGATCTGCTCCTCCCCACACCTTTAATAAGCAATCAGCAGCTTAGAGAAGGGCAAGCAGCATTCTACAAAACAAGAACAACAACAACAAAAAAAAATACCAAGCATGTAGAAAATTTTCCTCATTGAGTTCAGCAAATCAAACAGCTCAGAAGCATTCATCTTTCATGAACTGGGGTCCCCAGCTTCAGCTGTCATGTGACAGGATAAGAACTTATGTAGGTTCTTACCAGCCTGGATTTCACTTCATCAACCAAATTTGTGGCCAACTGAAAACAGGTCCTCTAGCTATTGACCTCCTGTGTTTCCCCACCTCCCGCTCTGCAGGAATTCCTCATAGAGCTCACTCTTGCAGGATAATGAAGGCTGAGGAAAAGTTACTTGACCTTTATTTTATTCTAAGAATACAAAGATATTCTTTATAGAGATAGATTAGTGGAAAACTCGACTAATGTTTCTAATTCACTACCCAACAAAAGATAATATTTCTTTACTCCTAGATAGGAAAATGATTGCACCAATGTGTTTCTACTTTTGTAATAGTCACAATTTAGTTATTTCCTTTGTGCCCCTTACAATGCTACGTGCTTAACATATTTTGTGTTCATTCAAATCTTACAACACTCTTTTGAGATTGGTGTTTGATGGTTAATTTTATTTGTCAACTTGACTGGGACAGGTAGTTACACATTATTCTGGGTGTGTCTGTAAGGGTGTTTCTAGATGAGATTAGCGTTTGAATCAGTAGACTAAGGAAAGCAAACTGCCATCCCTGATGTGAGCGGGCCTCACCGAATTTGTTGGAAGTCTGAATAGAATAAAAGGCAGGGTAAGGGAGAATTTGCTGTCTGCCTGACTGTTTTCAAGCTGGAATGTCAGTCTTTTCCTGTATTTAGACTGAAACTTATACCATTGGCTCTCCTAGTTCTCAGGCCTTTGGACTTGGCCTGGAACAACACAACTGGTTCTCCTATGTCTCCAGCTTGTAGATAGAAGATCATGGGACTTCTCAGCCCCCATAATCATGTGAACCAATTCCTTATAATCATTCATATATATACATATCTCATATATGAGACATATAGGACATATACATCCTATATACGTTCTGTTTCTCTGAAGAACCCTGACTAATACAGTGTTTATTGTCTCTATTTTACAAATAAGAGAACTAAGCCTCCTAGAAGTTAAGGAACAGGCCCAAGTTCACCCAGGAAGTAGCTGATCTCATATTTAAACCTGGATCCCCTTGACATTTGAGAGCCAAATGTCAATGGTACTGTACTGCTTTAAATAGGACCTCACCTCTAGAACTGGCTTCCTATGAGGGAAATGAATTGGTAATTTGTCCCTGGGTAGGATCATCTAGTAAAGAGAATTTTTAAAAAGGGTTCTAGATACAATGCTATGTAGGAATATGTCAGTCAGGGTCCAAGCATGGAAGCAGATTCCTATTAAGATGCAGAATACGCAATTTATTATAGGAATTTGAACTTATACAATTGTGGGATCTGGTAAGAAGTCTCTGGAATGGGCTTGTTGCCTCTGCATCTGGTGGGTCAGTGGGCTGACAGTAGGCACTCAAAGCTGGATGTGGAGCATGAGAGAGAAGGAAAAATGAATTCACATCTATCCCTTACCACCTCCAACTTTGATGACACAGTGATCTGCAGAAAACGCTAGCACCTTTGCTACATTGCTGCACATGCACCTGGCTTGGGACTTGGAGGAACTGAAGGTGGAGATTTGGTGGAGCTGGAGGAGTTGCAGAGCTGGCTGTGGCCCCACGCCAACAAGGTGAGACAACAGATTAGTGACAATGTGTGCAAGCTGCAGCAGTACGTGGTGTCCTATACTGCCCTTGTTCCTTCACTTCCGCCTTCCAAATCTCATGCAAATTTCTCTGTGGCCAATGTGAACCCAGAGTCACATAGGAAAGAAATTTTGGGAGATGAAATTCTAGATTATTTAAATTAAACCAGTACAAAACCACTGCAAAGAACTATTGAAGGGAGTGTGTAATAGGAGACCTCTTCTTGGCACACACCCATACTGCCAAATTACCTTGCTCTGCTCACAATGCCTTCCCTCCCTTTGCCTTTTGCTAACAGACCCTGCAACACTACTGACTGGGTGAATGAAACAGACTGTCCTTGACTTCATGGAGCTCATAAACTAGTTTCGACAGCTCTTAGAATAAAAAAATTAAATCCATATATAAGGGTAACTGAAACATGTTTATTATGAGTGAAATCATTTTAATTATATGAGGGTGTTAAATACATTGGCGGTCACTGATGCTTTCCGTGTTCTGGGAGAATCTCCCATTCCACTCTCTGCAAAAGCCACTGAAAGAACATCCTCAAACTTCAGCCAGCTATTTGCTCAAAGAGTTGTCATACCCTAGATGAACATTTTCCTCTTGCATACCTCTGTTTTGAAAACATATATTGCAATCTCTAATAAAATATACATACAGAAAATATTTCTCTGATTCTAATCAGGATTTCTTATAAGCTACTGAATGATTTTAAGCAGTGAGAATGACATGGTTAGATTTGTGTTTTAAAAAGACTTATATGGTAAACATAAAAGAGAAGAGCTAGAACAGGTGCAGCTTGGGTGGTTTAGCCTGATAGTTGTTGAGAGTCTGGTATTCTGGATGAGGAAGAGAAGATGGAGAGAAGTAGGTAGAATGCAGAAATATTTGATAAATAAAATCAATAAAAGTTGATGAATTAGGTATGTGATGAGGGAAGAAAGAGTTTCCAAGAATGCCTTCAAGGTTCCTAGCTCTTGTGACTAGATGCATGGAAGTGTTAGTGATTGGGATATCAAATATGTAGGCTTGTGGTGAAGATTATGAAAGCACCCATGGACATGTTAAGATCCTAGATTGGAGAAGTTCCTGAGGCCCAGTTGGGAAGTTGTATATTCCAGGCCTGGGGCTCAGAGGAAAAATTTGGGGTGGAGACATAAATTCAGGAGTCAGGCATGCATATAAGTAATAATTAAAGCAATGGAAATTAAGGAATTTTATGTTTTTAAAAAAGAATATAGAGTGATTACAGTGCATAGCATGGTGGACATTTTTGGCCACGTTTTTTGGGGGGGGAATTGTCTCCCAGTGGAAGCCCATTGTGTTGGATATTCTCCCATCCCACCCCATAGAAGGTAGAAAGCAGGTATGAGACAAAGACTCAGCCCATCTGATACTCTGACTTAGGACATTACTCTTTCTAGATTGACACAAAGATATGAGGACTTTTGAGAGATTATTTGTAGTGGAGACAATGGCAGTGGCAAAATCCAACCATTAGGGTGGGCAAACTACCAGTAACAATGTCCTGACCAGCATGTTCCCGTGGTGTGGTCCTGGACATGCTCTCAGCTACCTGGCCTTTATTGGATCCTCAACATTTTTTAAAGCATGTTCTTTAATCTTCCTACTGAACCTGTGAATTTTAATGATACCCTATTAAATTATTTTGCTGCTTAAGTTAACCAAAATTGGGCTGTATTATTTTCAAGTAAGAACCCTGTTTATATAATATGTATCATACATAAGTAAAGTGCATATTCTGCTATAGAAATTAACACATTATGCTGTAATAATGTATTTTTTTTCTTTTTTTTTCATTTCAGCTTATTATGGGGGTACAAAAGTTCAGGTTACATACGTTGCCCATGTACCACCTATCCCCCCGAGTCAGAGCTCCAAGCATGCCCATTCCCCAGACAGTGCGCATTGCACTCATCGTGTAGGTATACACCCATCCCCGTATTTATAAAGCTGCCTCTCATATCAGATCAGGGATTTGAAAACTGTAGCTCATTCCCTCATTAGTGGATTGTGAAATCAATTTAGTGGATGACAACCAGAATTTCTTTAATAAAATAGAAGAGCATATGATAGAAAATAAAAGGAAAATGATACAATAGAATAGAAAAAAG
The DNA here is from genome assembly GCF_041146395.1 of Eulemur rufifrons. Classification (NCBI taxonomy): domain Eukaryota; kingdom Metazoa; phylum Chordata; class Mammalia; order Primates; family Lemuridae; genus Eulemur; species Eulemur rufifrons. The sequence goes on from NC_090989.1 coordinate 122,599,529, forward strand.
CAGAGACTATTGTTTTCTGAAACTTTTATCTTGGTTACATGTACTGAATGTATGTACTGGTTGTGATATAAACTGTATGAACATGAGCCACAGACCCCTCACTTCCTCCTAGGATACAGAAAGCATCACTCCTACCCTAACAATGAGGTAAATCTGGGTAATCTACAAAATCCTAAGTATTCTAGAGCCTATCAGAGAGGTGAGGTCACAAGGTAACCAGCTAAAATGACTTTCAAAGGGCAAAAAGCCCCTCAGAAGACAGATGAGACTCATGAACTAATTCACCTTGGGCAGAGCATGAGAGGAAAGAAGTAAAGGCAATTCAGTTTTAAAGGACAAGCAAAATTAAGAAAGGGACATCTTGTGAAAAGGAGGAATATAAGTTTAAATACCTGGACCTGTCATTTGGAAACCATGCTGCTGTGAGGCATTTAGTAAGAAGGCTACATTTTAATCAAAATTATATTATTAAAAGTTTATTTAAAAATAACATTCATAAATACCCAGGCATCAAGGGTGTTCTTCTTTATAGAACAGTTGTGTTCCTGGAAAGTTCTACATAGTAAAAAGTTAGTCAATTAAATCAATTTTCTCCCATTGTCATCACTTAGAAATGTTTTATATCAATGTCTCACTAAACCTTAGTTGACCCTTAGGCTTCTCTGCTACCCTCCTCTCCTGAATTAATTAATCATTAAAGCATCAGAGATTTTTTATTAAAGAGATTTTTTTTCCTATAAAGTGAGAAACATTTCAACAGTCAGCAATGGTCTCTTAATTTATGTTCTCAAAATGGAGAACATTGATTCTCACACTTAAAAAAACTCTAAGTGGAACTGTTGGATAGCAACATATTTATCCTAAACATGAATATTTACACTCTATGAGGGTTGTTCAAAAAGTAATTTATATGACTTTTAAAGATATTGATTTTGTTACAATGCAAAATAATTACAAGGATATAAGCAGTACTTCTGTTCACTTTTCCACATAAATTCTTTGCAGAGTGCGATATTGATTATGATATAATGCTATAGATCATAATAGAATTATGATATAATCAATGGTTTCTTCGATAGTGAAATAAAATGGAGGAACTTTAATTGTTCTCTGCTTATCTACTTTTTTGCAACATCACTGGTCTCCATTTTTCCTCCAAATGTGATTTTCTCTTTCTTCAATAGCTGTGCAAATCAGTCTGATTTTCCAGTGGCTTCTCCTTGACATCAGGAGAGAGCCTCAATTTTACATCACATTTTACAAGACTTCCCAGGATCTGACTTGGTCTGTTGTTCAGTCTCACTTCTGTATTCAGGCTGATCTCTGTAATCTACACTCTGACACACTGATCTTCTTTTAGTGGCTTGAAGAGGCCAAGCTCTCTCCCTTCCAGGCCTTCTTAACTGAGTCTGGGGAAAAGGGGCCATATCGACAAGTAAGTTTAAGAAATATGGACACCACCTCTGCCCTGTACTGTTTCACAATCAAACAAAAGCAAATAAAAAACTGTAAGAAACCTTTGGGCTAATATTGTCTAACTTCAAATTCCCTAAATATATTTTTGCCATGTGCCTTCCTCCCTACCCCAATATCTACTCTATCCCATGGAACTGGAGTTCTGTGGTACTTATTTTGGGGAAAGGTGATCAAGACAGTCTGTCCTTGATGGGTTCACAAATTCTTTGGCAGCCATGGGCTCCATTCCATTACACAGGAGACGCTCATAAGTTAGACATCTGGCTCCTCGGGACTTCCTGTCTTATCCCTTCTGCTCTTTCCTTAGAAATCCTGGACATGCCCATGCTCCCCAGTTCTGAGAAGGAATTCCACAGTATGGCATCCAAATGACTATATTTATTCTTGGGCAGTGAGAACAGAGATGAGGGTGTGGTTCTCCAGACATATTGCAGGCAGGTTTGATAGAGGTAGCAACAAATTGGATATGGGGTAGAGGAGAAAGTAGAGTCAAAGATGACTTTAGTGGTGACTCCATTAATCAAGAAAGAAAACAGAAAGAAAGGTAGGATAAATTATTGAGTCCCACCATGCCAAGAATAGTTTTAAGCTCTGAGGATAGAGAGCAGTGAACAGAGAGACAATTTTTGTTTGTTTAGTTTTACCTGTTGGGATTTCAGTGCCATGAAGTATCCAGCTGGAGCCACCTGGAAATTCCTAAATGGCCTTCAGGCAGACAGAATCACGTAAGCAATATACTGAAAATTATTCTTCAAAATTTACTTCTTGAACAATCCTCACAGCTTAATAGCTCTCGCCTTATTAAAGCACTCCCTCTTAATCTACTGTTAAAAAGATATGTCCTTTCCACCCTTCAGAGCTCTGCGAAGCAACACAGGTTAAAGAACATGCAATGGACAGAGAGAATGTATGAGCTGTGGTTCTTGCATAAGTCTTTTCAGTCACAAGAGTACAAGAGAAAAGTCACTAGCAGCATAAGCAACATTTGAATGTGATATGCACACTATGAACATTTGAAATTTGCTCAGCACCTACTAGGTGCAAGACTCTGTGTTGGGTGTTTTTATGCATGCCATCTCCTTCTCCCACAGGTGCAGCATTTTCAACCCTGGAAATAATTGAAAACATACCATGGAGGTAGCCCTATTCTGCCAGGGTGGAAATGTGTATTTTGCAAATGAACTAATAATAGACACATTCCAGTCTATGAAATTCAATGTAATTTCAAAATCAACTTTTAAAGATGAATATAAATAATATTTCAACAAGAGGCTTACTAATTTTTTCTATGATCAATTGTCCCGAAGATATAGAGAAAGAAAATCACAAACTAAAAATTTGTCGCAAACTCTTAAGAGGTCTTAGCTTTCCTAAGACAAGTATATTCAGTTCTTTATTTAACATGAGTTCATTTTTGGCTTAAATTTTCAGAAATCTATGTGTTATGCTCAAACCAGAAGGAGGAAGCTAACATGCAGTACATTCTATAATGAAATGGTGAGTCCAAGGCCTTTTTTCCTGTGAAATCAAGAAAGCAGGTCAACAGAGGGGCATTTTTCATCTTCTCTTTTGCTCTCCTATATTTTATAGTTTTCTATAATGAAAATGCATTATTTTTGTAATAAGAGAAAAAAGACAAGAACAGAACAAAAGAATTATTTTTGGTAAAGTCTCTTAAAAGCTCAAATATAAAGATTCATAAAAACAAGTTACTAAAAATTAATATTGATTTTTTAATGTGATGAAACAACCATACCTATGTCATGTTTGGTCTCCTTTTGCTCATTTAAGATGAAAGAATACTTCAGGGAAAGTTTAAGGTATTAATCTACCTTGCTGTCAGCCTTCCCCACATCTTCTCAAATGGTGTTAATAAAGGTCAATTTATATGTTCAAATCCATTTGGCCAGTACCTGCTCTTGATGTAAGCTTTTTATAATTACATTTAAAAAAAAAAAATAGCTACAAGCCTTGATAAGACTTTTTCTTGCAGAAGAAAATTAAAGACCTAGAACTCTGAATTTCTGATTTACCATTTTCATGATTAATGTCAAGCATCAAGATGTATAAAAACACAAAAGCTCAAGCTTGCAAAAGATCAGCTGTACAAACAGGAATCAACTGATAAATGGACAAACAAAATGTGGTAGATTCATACAAAGGAACGCTATCCAGCAATTAAATGGAATGGACCACTGACACATGCTAGGATATGGATGAATCTTAAAAACATTATGTTATATGAAAGAAACCAGATACAAGAAACAAGTTATATGGTTCTATTGAAATGGAATTTCCAGAGAAGACAAATTGATAGAGGTTGAAACAAGATTATTGGTCTGGGTGGGCAATTGGTCTGAGTGGTGAGGAGAATTGAAAACAATAGACATGATTAGGGGGAGAGGCAAGATGGCACACGACAAACACCTCTAACCAGAATGTCTCTGCAAGAAAGAAAGATTTTAGATGAAAGTGAAAAAAACAAACAGGCAGACAAACATAGATTGGATGAGGGTTGGAAGGAAGGGTGCCTGAACCTACAGGAGACTCCATGGGAAGACGTTGCGGAGCAGAACTGGAAGGAGAAAGGCTTAGGCAGGGTCTAAACCCCAAGAGGCTTGGAAAACAGCAACAAGCATAGGTGGAGCAGTTAAATTTCCCCTCCCTTGCATCTCAGACTGCTGGTGGGCTCCTGAGTTGCTGGAGAGACCTGCCAACACCAGCCCAGAGAAGGCTACCTCCTATGTACAGGGCACTAGGCTCTCAGCTCCCTCAGGATACCTCCTTCCCCACAGACCCAAGCCGATTGGCAGGCACCATATAGTTTCATTTTCCCCATCCCCTGCCCTACCCACAGCTGCCAAGAGAGACAATTTAGCCATCACCTGGAGGCATCCACAGGGAACAGGACCTTTCCTTTTGGGGCCCTGCAATGGATTGATTGGTGCTCAGACTGTGAGCTCCCTACCTGTCAGCCCTCCGTGGTGCTGCTTGCGGGGTGACTCCAGCAGAGTGGTGCAAACCCCAAGACAGAGAGACATTGATCCAGCTTGAGCACCCCGTGGGTGACTTGAGACCAGCATTCTTCTCCTGGCATGGTCAGGGATTGAACTCTGGGGCCCTGAGGACAGGTCTGTAGACCAGATCCCATACATCCAGGTCTCCATTGCATTGCCCGGGGGTACAGAAGGAATATTTGTGAACTAGTCTACTGAGACATATGTGCCTTCAGGGGCAGATCAGAGTGAGTTCTAGCTGCAGTGTGCTCAAGGGGCACCCCTCCCATGGGAGAGCTGTACTCCCAGCTTAGGCCATGATCCTGGGTAGGGAACCTCCCAGCCTGCATCACAGTCAGAGGGAGCTCAGCTGGCTTGAGGTCCTGCCTGGCAGCAGAGCCTGGGAAAAACTGTGGAATAAGGGAGGGTGGAAAGGAGTGAGGCCCACTCTAGACTGGCAGACTGCAGGTCTCAGACAGCCCCACCCCCACACCCATACTTTCTGATTGAGTGGGGCCACTTCAGCCCCTCGTTGGCAGCTTTGCCCAAAAGCAGAAAACAGACCTTTGATCCCTGCTAACAGCATTTGTGGAGCTTGAGGGCAAAGTCACCCAGCCCTGCCCAGCCTCACTTCCCCATCTTCCCCTGCTCAGGTGGATAATAAGGATACACCTGGAGGTCCCAGGGCCCCACCCACCACCTGAAGCACTAGAGTGCCTCTCTAGAGGACAGAGAGCTGGTTACAGGACCCAAAAACAACATTGCAGCTTGCTCTTCCCAGCAAACACCACCTACTGATAAGGAGGTCAATTTGTATGCCCTTTTACTGCATTTCCTGACTCATCATACAGGGTGTGATTGAGTTTCACCCACAAACACCACCTACTGGCTTAGAGTCTAAACAGGGCATGTCATTATCCAAACAAAAATCCAAAGGTAAGAAGCAGCAGCTGCTCCAGATGGGAAGGAATCAGCGAAAGAACTCTGGAAGTATGAAGAATCGAACTGAAAGGACACCCCCAAAGGAAAACACCAGATCTCTAACAATGGATACCAACCAAATTCAGAACACTGAAATGACAGAAAAAGAATTTTGAGCATGGATTGTAAGAAAACTCAATGATAGGCAAGAGAAAATGGATAACCAACACAAAGAAACCACACACACACAAAAAAAAATCCAGGACTTGGAAGAAAAATTCACTAAAGAAATTGAAATATTAAAGAAAAATCAAACAGAACTTCTGGAAATGAAGAATTTATTCAAGGAACTACAAAGCACAGTGGAAAGCCTCAAGAACAAGGTAGATTAAACAGAAGAAAGAATCTCAGAGATTGAAGATAACACCTTTCAATTAAATAAGTCAGTCACAGAGATAGAGCAAAAAATAAAAGAAAAGAGAAAAGCCTATAAGAAATGTGGGATTATGTGAAGAGGCCTAACATGAGAATCATAGGCATCCCTGAGGGTGAAGAAGAAAATACACAAGGGTTGGATAAGCTATTTGAAGATATAGTGGAGGAAAATTCCCCTGGCCTTGCTAGAAATCTAGATATCCATGTAAAAGAAGGTCAAAAGAGTCCTGGGAGATTCATTGCAAACAGGAAGACACAATGACACATAGTCATCAGACTGGTCAAAATAAACATGAAAGAGGCCCTCCTATAAGCTGTAAGCTGAAAGAAGCAGGTAACCTACAAAGGAAAACCCATCAGACTAACTGCAGAATTCTCAACTGAGACCTTACAAGCAAGATGAGACTGGGGCCCCATTCTCACTCTTCTTAAACAGAATAATGCCCAGCCTAGAATCTTGTACCCTACAAAACTAAGTTTCATATATGAAGGAGCAATAAAGATCTTCTCAGACAAGCAAATACTGAGGGAATTCATCAAGGTAACACCTGCCCTCCAGGAAGTACTCAGAACAGCATTACATACGGATCAGCACAACAAACACTCACCAATGTAAAACCATCCAAAAGCTAAAGGTCAAAGGCCAGATACCACAATGGCTCAAGAGAGAAAACAAAGCAACAAAGTTCAACTCAACAGGATGAACACAAATCTGCCTCACTTATCAATTCTTTCAATAAATGTGAATGGCTTGAACTGCCCACTAAAGAGACACAGGCTGGCCGAATGGATAAATATCCACAAGCCGAATGGATAAATATACACTTGCTATCTTAAGGAAACACATCTAACCCACAAGGCTGCATTCAGACTCAAGGTGAAGGAATTGAAAACAATATTTCATGCAAATGGAAGCCAAAACAAAGTTGGTGTAGTAGTTCTAATTTCAGATGACTTAGTCTTCAACAAAAGTAGTGAAAGACAGAGATGGTCACTATATAATGGTGAAGGGTACAATTCAACAAGAAGACATAACAATTCTAAATATTTATGCACCTAACTCAGGTGCACTCAGATTTATAAAGCAAATCCTACTTGATCTAAACAAAACAATAAACAGCAACACCATAATAGCCAGGGACTTCAACACTCCTCTGACAGAACAGGACAGATCCTCCAAATAGAAAATAAACAAAGAAACAATGAACTTAAACAGAACTCTAGAACAAATGGGCCTGACTGACATTTACAGAACATTCTACCCCCAAACCACCAAATATAAGTTTTTCTCATCAGCTCATGGGACATTCTCTAAGACTGACCATATCCTAGGCCACAAAGCATGTCTCAACAAGTTTAAAAAAATAGAAATTATACCATGCATCTTCTCAGAACACAGTGGAATAAAATTAGAAATCAACTCCAACAGAAACTCTCACCTCTACATAAAGTCATGGAAACTAAACAACCTTCTGCTGAATGATTATTATGTCAAGGAGGAAATTAAAATGTAAATAAAAAGATTCTTTGAGCTAAATAATAAAGGAGATACAAGTTATCAGAATCTATGGGACACAGCTAAAGCAATCCTGAGAGGAAAATTTATATCCATAAATGCCTACATCCAAAAGACAGAAAGATCACAAATTACCAATGTAATGAATCATCTCAAAGAACTGGAAAAGGATGAGCTAACCAACCACAAACCCAGCAGAAGAAAAGAAATAACAAAGATTAGAGTATAACTAAATAAAATTGATAAAAAACTATACAGAAGATTAATAAAACAAAAAGTTGGTTCTTTGAAAAAATTGACACTCCTCTTGCTAGATTAACAAGAAGCAGAAAAGAAAGGACTCTAATAAGCCCCATTGGGAATGAAAAAGGAGAAATTACAACTGATGCCACAGAAATACAAAATATCATCTATGAATACCATAAAAACCTATATGCACATAAATTTGAAAATGTGGAGGAAATGGACAAAGTCTTAGAAACACACAGCCTCCCTAGGCTCAATCAAGAAGAAATAGAATTCCTGAACAAACCAATATCAAGTACTGAAATTGAAGCAGAATAAAAAACCTTCTTAAAAAGAAAAGTCCCAGACCAGATGGTTTCACACCTGAATTTTACCAGACCTACAAAGAACTGGTGCCTATCCTGCAGAAATTATTCCACAACATTGAGAAGGAAAGAATCCTCCCCAACACATTTTATGAAGCCAACATCACCCTAATACCAAAACTAGGAAAGGACGCAACAAAAAAAGAAAACTACAGATCAATATTCCTTATGAATATAAATGCAACAATTCTCAAGAAAATCCTAGCAAACTGAATTTAGGTGCTTATCAAAAAATAATCCATCAGGACCAAGTAGGTTTTTATTCCAGAGATGCAGGGATGGTTCAACATATGCAAATCTATAAATGTAATTCACCACATAAATAAAAACAAAAACAAAGACCATGTGATTCTCTCAATACACACAGAAAAAGCATTTTACAAAATTTAGCACCCTCTTATGATAAGAACACTTAACAAAATAGGCATAGAAGGGACTTATCTTATCTAAAAATGATACAAGCCATATATGACAGACCAACAGCCAACATCATACTGAACAGGAAAAATTGAAAGCATTCCTGCTTAGCACTGGAACCAGACAAGATTGCCCTCTATCACCGCTTCTATTCAACATAGTGCTGGAAGTCCTGGCCAGAGCAATCAGAGACAAGAGAAGGAAATCAAGGATATTCAAATGAAGGCAGAAGAAGTCAAACTATCTCTGTTTGCTGATGATAAGATATTATATCTAGAAAACCTCAAAGATTCTGCCACAAGACTACTGGAATTGATAAAAAAATTTGGTAAATTTATTTTAAAAAATCATTGATCCAGCAATCCCATTATTGGGCATCTACCCAGAAGAACAAAAGTCATTCTATAAAAAAGACACCTGCACCTTAATGTTTATAGCAGCACAATTCACAATCGCAAAGATGTGGAAACAACCCAAATGCCCATCAATTCATGAATGGATTAGCAAAATGTGGTATATGTATACCATGGAATATTACTCAGCTATTAGAAATAATGGCAATATGGCATCTCTTTGGTTCTCCTGGAGAGAGTTGGAACCCATTCTATTAAGTGAAGTATCCCAAGAATGGAAAAATAAGCACCACATGTACTCACCAGCAAACTGGTTTCCCTGAGTGCACATTTGGGAATAACACCAATTGGGTATCGGACAGAGGTCGGGGCTGGGTGGAAGGGATGGGTGTATACCTACTTGATGAGTGTGATACGCACTGCCTGGGGAATGGACACGCTTGAAGTTCTGATTGGGGAGGATGGGGTGGGGGGAGGGGATGGGTGCACACCTAGATGATGAGTGTGATGTGCACTGTCTAGGGAATGGACACAATTGAAGCTCAGACTCGGGGGGATGGGGAGGCATGGGCAATATATATAGCCCGAACTTTTGTACCCCCATAATGAGCTGAAAAACAAATAAATAAATAAATAAATAAATCATTGAGATGTGCATTTGAAACGCATGATTTATATCCTACAAAATTTGCATCAATCAATTATAAAAATACATTAATTTTAAAAATAAAAATAACTTTATAATTTACCTTTATTTTTATTCTTCTTTTTCCTGACACCTTGATTTCTGAATATATGAAACATAGAGTCAATTTTACAAAGATATATTCACCCTATCAAAGAACTAGACTTGCAATTAGAATATAAGACTACATGGGGACAATGTATATGCTGGTTGCATGGTCAACCACCAGTCTTAAATCATGCATATGATCAATAGATAATCTTGCTTCCACTGTTTACTAGCTGAATGAACTTGTCTAAATTTCTTAACAGTATTTTCTCACATACAAAGTGAAGATTATTAATAAAATGGTGCAACCTCAGAGGATTGTCAGAATTTAACGAGATCATGTTTTGGAAACATATAAATGGGGACTACATGCCATAGCTGAACGATATACCAATAATTGCCCCATTCATTATCATTTAAAAACATATAATTATTATAAAATCACTTAAAAACACTATGCTGAAGTAAAATATTTAAATATAGATCCTATATTTTAATGTTTAATACAGCATGGTATGTTAATTGAAAAGCAGTTTTTAAAAAGACATATAGTCTTTGTTACATTAAGCCTTAATATATAAATTAAAGCTTAATCCAGCTTTGCTTTTGTCTCCATATCTAACTAGATTTTTTTTCTTTTTTCACTTATTAGCTTATACCCAATTGTTTCTAGAGCTGGGATGGACAACTGCGAGACTTTAGGTAAGCATATTACTGGAACTTTCTAACTTCTCTCTTCCATTGGCTATGAACACCCTAGATTCTCTCATCTATACCTTTGAAAATGAGGGTCTAGTCTTTTCTTTTCAACCAATGGTTACTAATTTATGGCTATCTTCCTACTATCAATTAGCAAAAGGAAGAAAGACTAGGAACAGATTAACGACAGTATCTCCTCTCCTATTCATAGCTCTTATCTTCCCTGACCTTCTCTCTAAGCAGCAAGAAGAGAAGTATGAGCATGGCCAACTGCATCTCCAGCTCAGTACGAAGGCTGCTTCCAACAATCCAATGGGAGTCATTTTCCCACTCTATTTAAAGAATAAAGAAGTCTTTTTCCTCCTGAAAAATGTCTTTTGCTGTGACTGCTCTTCCAGATACTGCTTGACATTAAATTCAATGGTAGTATCTTCAGTGCTGAAGCTGCCAGTGCAACTTGCAACTATTAGAGTTTAGGCATAAAAAAGGCATTAAAAGGAACTTTAGAGACTATCAATTCTAATCCAATCCTGCATACCAAATTTATTTCTGATACAGCTGTTTCAGTATAAGTTGCTTCAACTAATATTTTAAAAATTTTGTGTCTGTAAATGTATGTCTATATATGTGTATGTAGAAAAATGTTCTGGAACAGAAATGGTTCTAAATAGACTTAAAGTGTTTTATAGCCACAGTGGTTCTCACTTTTATGGGCTTCAGAACTAGTTGGAGGGCTAGGAAAACAGATTGCTGCCTCCCTACTCTGTTCCCCCTGCCCCAGTTTCTGACTCAGCAGATTTAGGATGGAGACAGAGAATTCACATTTCTAACAAGTTCCCAGTTGAGACTGCTGCTGCTGGCCCAGGGACTATACTTTGAGAACCATTGTTCTAGGAGCACAGCTACTCTGTCCGCTGACCCAAATTCTTACAAATGCACCATTACTAATTGTAGTATTTGAAAAAATGATTTTCCATTGTGAATCTCCTGAATGAAGAATACCTCTGAAACCTTAACTACTCTAAGTGCTATCTTTTTTTAAAAAACAGACTTTTGTTGCCTAGGGAACAGACTGAGCCAGAAGAGATTTCTCAACCAGTGTTGCCTAGTCCAAGATTTTATTTCCTACAATCCAATAAATGTCTTTAAGTAGGTCACTTCTCTTTTTCATATCTCTGCTACCTAATGTCCATAAAGGTATGTGTATGTGTGTATGTATGTGTGAGAGAGTATGTGAATATATATTTTATGTACTTTTTAAAAAATGATAAAAAGTAAAAGAATTTGATTATAGATTTTTTTACAAGAATTTAAAACAAGGTAAGAATTGACACACATATGTTATTAATTCTCACATTTGTCTTTTGTGTGGACATTATAAAATTGCACAGGACTTTATCTTCTTCCTTCTGTGCTTGTGGGGCATACATAGTAAGAAAAGTATCATCATGTAATTAACAGGATATTGTAACCTGGAACATTCTTAGTATAGGTTTGACTGCATAGAATAGAAGTGCTTCTAAAAAATTGAGTATAAATGAACCTGGATGTCAAATCCAATTCTCCTACTGGTTCTCATTATGAAATTAAAGATAGACTCCTTTGGGGGAAAAATGGCTCTAACACATAAAAAAAACATACCTGAGAATATAATAAACTCTTTAAATAGAAAAAATGGTAATTTTCTGATAAAAATATTAATAGCCTATGTGTGCCACAAATTATGAATGCCAAGTAGCTAGGGTCATGCTTATGTTTGATATGCTTGCTTAAAGGTCAAAAAGAAAAATAACTATCAGCCTAGCTGAAAAGAACTTCCTGGATGAAAACGTCACTAAAACTTTGCAAACTCCTTAACACTGAGTAGTAGGATGATGCAAAATTTGCTCAGGTTGATTGGATTGGTAGCACTTTGTGGAAGTGACTGGGTTTTTAAAAAAATAATCTTTTGGCCTTATTTGAAATGGAGAGAAAAACTAAAAAAGCCAGCAATGATGAACTGTAGCAATAAATGTTAAAGAAAAAAACATCAATGATGCTTGCTAAAGCACAGTTAGGAAGACTTAATTCAGGACCTTTGTGATAGTTATTAAGGACCACTGCAATGGGATTTTACAGTGAAGGATAAGTAGCGGGCTCAACTCTGAATTATAGCATGGCCAAGTGGGAATTTATAGCCAAGGAGCAGGATGCAGGTCAGTGGATGGAAAATTATTAAGAAGAAACATCTGGGGTCAGGAGGATTCTGGCTAAACTGACCTAACAGGATTCTTGCTGAAGACAGGCCATAGTATAACCTGTAGGGATGACAGAGGATGAGGAACCTGATCAGATATTGTTGGTGATCAGCTATCAAGAGTGGGAGGTTATGCTAAACTGACTTAGCAGGATTCTCTGCTATAATGGAATTTTACAAGAAAATGCACAGTTAGGTGATCCTAGGAGAAGGTTCAGAAGTCTGACAAAGTTTGGCCAAACAAAGAATATTTGTCATAAATGTTTGAGACAGCATGCCCATTAAAGCTGTAAGCTGGGAGATCTAAAAACGTTTTAAAGCCAGTAAGTCTGACAAAGTATATCAAGTTAGTTCTTTGGGATTAAAATTCAGTAGAGAATTTCCTTCAGAGGCAGTGGAGCAGAGCAACAAGACCACAGGCTCACAACCAGAAAGCCTAGGTTCTATTCTTGGCTTTGCAGCATTTAAGCTGCATGACCAGGGCCTTGCTACCACAAACCAGCAGCATTGGCATCACCAGCAAGCCTGCTAGAAATGCAGAATCTTACCCTTAGCCTAGACCCACTGAATCAGAATATGCACTTTAAGAGGTCCTCAAGTGATTCATAGGCACATATGCAATGGATGCTGGGTACACTGCCCAGTCCCCGCTTCAGGACTGAGAAACTTTATTCTCCTAATGGCTGCAGATGCTGCCCTTCTCTGGAAAGTGCCCTTGCCTGGAGAGAGCTGTTTGTCCAAGGTCATGTCCACTATTCCTAGGGCAATTTTCATCTGATGAGTGCTCGGTGTAGAAGTCCTGGTTCCCTATTCCTACTTGGAACCACTCTGAAGGGCCACACCAGCTTCAGAGCCCCTACGGTGTTGATGAAGGTTATTGTTAACCTGCATTCCGTCCAAGTTCTCTTTCTGCCCAATGTTGTTCCCTACTATTCCCTTCTGCAGATACTTATCCTGAGAGACCTTCTTATTAAACTTTCTGCATACTAATCATCTCTGGATATGGTTTCTGGAGAACCCAATCTGCAACAATACTGACATTCAAGAAGCTTGAACTTCAGCTGTGTAAATTAATCTCTGCCTTTTTAGTTTTCTTATTTATAAAATATGGATAATAACAGTGTCTGCCTCATGGTTTGTTGAGGATTAAATTACCTATTTTTAAAGTACGTAGAGCAGTGACCGTCTATGTGGTGTTCGATAAGGGTTAGTCATCACTATAGAATGGGTCCGTGGATAAAAAGTTATATTAATATCTGTCATGCTTAGATTCCTTGTTCAGAAAAACACTACCACTAATATGCAAAAATTAGGTTCAATTGAGGGGGAAATCTGTTTACTTATGTACTCAGTCACTTTGCAAGGGCTGGAGGGAAGAAATTATACACATATACTAGCATGCTATCTGAATTAGTATCGAGAATATCAAGCTGATAAAAGCAAGTGGATTATACTGTCTTCAGGACATAGACAATGAAACTCTTATTTCCCCTTAGGCACAGAACAGTATAAAACAGACAAGAGTCCTATGATATGAATCAAAAAGACAACAATACACAAAAGCATTAGAATCATATAATTCCAGGACAGAAAATAATCTTATCCATCTAGCCCAACCATTCATGCAAGAGTAGATAAATCTAGTTGCCAAATCCAATATATGTATTTAAAGCTTATCTGGTTTTTCCTGTCTGCAGTTTTAATAGTGAGTGTTGATCATTCTCTCTTTCAAGAAACTAAACATATACACATGCATGTACATACACACGTGCAAAACACATATTCTCATTTTTTTGGAATTGATGCCCTTGGCCCCAGTTTTTCTACTGATTTGGGCCCCACTAATGTTTGGCTGTATGAGCCAGCACTACCTTCCAAATGGTACTTCTTGGCCTCAGTCTCCACTGTGCTCTATGAGGTCATATTTTTAATGCACGATCACTACAACTCAAGTCCCCAACTCATGCGATGGTATACATCTAGTCTTTGCCAGATTCCCCTCCCTAAATACTTTTAAGAATTCTGAGGGATTATACTGGTCAGCCATCTAGATGTGAACTTCTGTCTACTTTTTGCACATTCCTCTGTCCACCCCTCTGTGGTCACATTTTAAGGGTGTCCCTCTTTCTGCACCCTCTGTACTACGTGCCTACAAGTGGAGGGAAGGATAATACCCTTCTCTCAATTCTTTCCAGTGATGAGAGCATCTTGTTGGTAACCTTTCACCAGACTTCACAGAAAGCTTGGAGATGACAGAAGGTAATTTAGTTATCAAGATTATTTTTGCTATATAAAAATAGAAACTTGCAACAACCACCACTTATTATCAATAACACTTCTTTGGATCCTTATGTATCATGTAGTGTCAGCTGTTAGCTGGGACTGTAGTCATCTATAGTCTAAATTGAGCTTAAATGTTCAATTATACAAAACAATATTTTATAGAAAGCAACACTCAAAGTTAATCCCACAATTTCTACAAACAGAAAGTATGAAACCCAGGTCTTAGGGTTCAAAAGCTGGATTTTCACCCCTACTTGGAACAGGAGCTGTGACTTGGGCCTACATGAGGTGGGGAGACAGTACTACATATATCTCCATGTAAGAGGATCTATAAACACTGTGCCTCCCAGCCCAGGTAAATTTGCTGTCTACCTGAGTTTCTGGGTAAAATTATTGTTTTTCTTGAGCAGTCAAAACCACAAGTCTATGCTAAACAATTATTAGAAAAACTAAATATAGTTTCTCTGCACTCTTCATGGAGTATAGGAATCCAAAGTAGACAAATTAATGTAAAATATAGTCTAAGACCACTGAAACTCCGGTCATTCTCCAGAAGAAATAGATGCAGAACCATTTTGTATGGACATTTAAAAAATCTAGAATGTTAGAGAATTTCATGAGGGATGGGTAACATTAAATGGTTCATAATGAACAATTACTAATCATAAGAGATGATGATCTGTCATAATTTCTATGATTGTAGCTATACCATTTCTCTATCGTAGTAGAAGCCACAAACAGAATTGGGCTTGAAGCCACTTCCCCAGAACTCAAATAATAGAATCTAAAAGAGACTATGAAAAAACATGCTTGAAATAATTAAATGAGATAAAATTTTAACATGTAACAATATAACATGACCCAATAATAAAAATAAGAGCTCAACTTGAAAATGAACACAATATTAAAGATCCAAACAAGGAGGGAGTGAGGGGATGGTATATTCATACCTAACAGGTGTGGTACCCACCATCTGGAGGATGGACACACTTGAAGCTCTGACTCGGGTGAGGCAAAGGCAATATATGTAGCCTAAACATTTGTACCCCCATAATATGCTGAAATAAAAATAAATAAATTAAAAACAAACAAACAAACAACTTCTGGAAGTGAAAAATTCATTTGGGGAAATACAAAACACAGAGAAAAGTTTTAACAATAGACTAGATCAAGAAGAAGAAAGAACTTCAGAGCTTGAACACAATTCTTTTAAATTAATCCAGTCAGACAAAAAGAAAAAATAATTAAAAGAAATGAACAAGGTCTTTGAGAAATATGGGATTACGTAAAACACCCAAACCTAAGAATCATAGGTATTCCTGAAGGAGAAGAAGAAAAAGCAAAAAGTTTTGAAAACCTATCTGAGGGAATAAGAAAAGAAAACTACCCTAATCTTGCTACAGATTCAGACATCCAGATACAAGCTCAAGGAAGACCTGAAATATTCATTGTGAAGAGGACATGACCAAGACATATAGTGATCACACTAGCCAAAGTCAAAGTGAAGGAGAAAATTCTATAAGCAGTAAGACAAAAGCATCAAAGAACTTATAGAAGAAAACCCATAAGGTTAACAGCAGACTTCTCAGCAGAAAGCTTATAAGCCAGAAGGAATTTGAGTCCTATATTTTATCTTCTTAAGCAGAATAACTGTCAGCCAAAAATTTTGTATCCTACAAAACTAAGTTTCATAAATGAAGGAAAAATAAAGTCTTTCCCAGATAAGCAAATGCTAAGGGAATTTTTCACTACTAGACTGGTCCTACAAAAAATGTTCAAAAGCCTTCTAAACATCCAAACAAAAGGTAGATATCAGTATAAAAGCACTCAAGAGTAAAAAACTCACAGCTCTTAAAAAATAGTAACACAATGGAGAATACAAAGCATCTAGGTAACAATCAACATGATGAATGGAATAGTAGCTTACATATCAGTATTAACTTTGAATGTAAATGGCCAAAATGTCCCACTTAAAAGATATATATTGGTGGGGAATGGATTTAAAAAACCCCACACAACCCAAATATCTGCTTCAAGGAACCCACTTAACTCATAAAAATTCTCATAGACTCAAGACAGAGGGATGGAAAAAAATATTCCATGCAAATGGAAAACAAAAACAAGAAAGAATAGCTATTCTTTTATTAGATAAAACAAACTTTAAATCAACACTAGTTTTAAAAAGACAAAGAAAGTCATTATATAACAATAAAGAGACCAATTCAACAATAAGCTATAACAATCCCAAATATATATATGAACTTAACACCAGAGCACCTAGATTCATAAAACAAATACTACTAGGCCTATGAAAAGAAATAAACAGGAATACAATAATATTGGGGGACATCAACACTTCACTGACAGGACTAGACAAATCATGAAGGCAGAGAATGAATAAAGAAATACTTAACTAAAACTGTAATCTATAACTAATGGACCTAACAGACATTTATAGAACACTCCACCCCAAAACTACAGAATACACATTCTTCTCATCAACACATGGAACATTTTCCAAGAGAGACCATATGTTAGGCCACCAAACAAGTCTCAATAAATTTTAAAAAATTGAAATCATACCAAGTATTTTCTCAAACCAGAGTGGCATAAAACTAGAAATCAGTTCCAAGAGGAACTCTCAAAACTATACAAATACGTGAAAATTAACCAACCTGCTGCTGAATGATCTTTGGGTAAAGGATGAAATCAAGATGGAAATTAAAAATTTTTTGAAATTAATAATAATAATGATGACACAAGTGATCAAAATCTCTGGGATATAGAAAAAGCAGTGTTAGAGAGAAGTTCATAGAACTAAATGCCTACATCAAAAAGACAGAAAGATCACAAATTAACAGCCTATGGTCACACATCAAAGAACTAAAAAACAAGAACAATCCAAATCCAAAGCTATCAGAAGACAAGAAATAACAAAGATTAGAGCAGCACTAAATGAAATTAAAATAAAAAAATACAAAAGATTGATGAAATGAACAGTTGGTTCTTTGAAAAGATAAACAAAATTGATAGAACACTAGCCAAATTAACCAAGAAAAGAAGATAGAGGATTCAAATAAGCTCAATCAGGAATGAAAAGAGAAACATTACAACTGATGCCACAGAAATACAAAACATGATCTGATACCACTATGAACACCTCTATGCACACAAACAGAAAATCTGGAGTAAATAGACAAATTTCCAGAAACATACAACACCCCCAACTTGAGTCAGGAAGATAGAGAAATCCTGAGCAGACTAATAAAGAGCAGTGATATTGAATCAGTAATAAAAAAAATCTCCCAACAAAAAAATAGCTCAGGATAAGAGAGATTCATGGCTGAATTTTATCAGACATACAAAGAAGGACTGGTACCAATGCTATTAAAAAATTTCCCCCAAATCTAAGAGGGAATCCTTTCTAACTCATTCTAGTATCACCATGCCAGTATCACCTGATACCAAAGCCAGAAAAGGACACAACAAAAAAGAAAATTACAGACCAATATCCCTGACGAACAGAGACGTAAAAATCCTTGACAAAATACTGGCAAACTGAATTCAGCAGCACATGAAAAAGATAATTCACATGATCAAGTGGATTTTATCCCAGGGATGTAATTATGGTTCAACATACACAAGTCAATAAGTGTGATTCACCACATAAACAGAATCAAAAACAAAAACCCTATGATTATCTCAATAGATTCAGAAAAAAGCATTCAATAAAATCCAGTATCTCTTCATGATGAAACCCCCCAACAAACTAGGCATAGAAGAAACATACCTCAAAATAATAAAGTCATATATGAGAAACCCATAGCCAACATCATACTGAATGGGGAAAAGTTGAAAGCATTCTCCCTAAGAACTGCAACAACACAAGGATGCCCACTTTCACCACTTCTCTTCATCGTAGTACCGGAAGACCTAGCTAGAGCAATCAGGCAAGAGAAAGAAATAAAGGGCATCCAAATTGGAAAAGTGGAGGTCAAACTATCTCTGTTTGCTGATGATATGATCTGATACCTAGAAAACCCTAAAGACTCCTTCGAAAGACTTCTAGATTTAATAAATGAATTCAGTAAAGTTTCAGGTTACAAAATCACCATACACAAATCAGTAACATTTCTATACACCAATAACAGCCAAGCTGAGAATCAAATCAAGGACTTAATACCATTTACAATAGATACAAATAAAATAAAATACCTAGGAATATACTTACCCATGGAGGTGAAAGATCTCTACAAAAAGAACTATAAAACATTGATGAAAGAAATCACAGATGACACAAACAAATGGAAAAACATCCCACACTCTTAGATTGGAAGAATAAATATTGTTAAAATGATCATACTGTCCAAAGTAATCTACAGATTCAATGCAATTCCTATCAAGATACCAATGCCATTTTTTTCACAGAATTAGAAAACACAATCCCAAATTTCATATGGAACCAAAAATAGCCCAAATAGCCAAAGCAATCCTAAGCAAAAGGAATAAATCTGGAGGCATCACATTATCTGACTTTAAATTATACTATAAGACTGTAGTAACCAAAACAGCATGTACTAGTATAAAAGTAGACACATAAACAAATTGAACAGAATAGAGAACCCAGAAATAAAATCATATAGCTACAACAAAATGATCTTCAACAAAGCAGACAAAATACACTTGGGAAAGGAAACTTGTTCAATAAATATTGCTGGGAAAATTGGATATCCATATGCAGAAGAATAAAACTGCATCCCTCTCTCTCATCATATACAAAAATTAACTCAAGATGGATTAAAGCCTTAAATGTAAAACATGAAACCATAAAAATTACAGAAAAAAAATTATTCCTGACATTGAACTAGGCAATGAGTTTCTGTCTAAGGCCCCAAAAGCAAATGCAACAAAAACAAAAATAAACAAATGGGACTTAATTAAACTAAAAAGCTTCTGCATAGCAAAAGAAATAATCAACAGAGTGAATAGACAACCTGAAGAATGGGATAAAATATTTGCAAACTTTATGTCTGACAAAGGACTTATACCCAGAATCTACAACGAACTCAAACAACTCAGCAAGAAAAAAAAAAAACAATCCCATTAAAAAGTGGGCAAAAGACATGAACATTTTTCAAAGAAAGAGATACAAATATCCAACAAACATATGAAAAAATGCTCAACTTCACTAATTATCAGGGAAATGCAAATTAAAACCACAATGAGATACCCTTACCCTGGTCAGAATGACCATTACTAAAAAGTAAAAAAGAAAAAAAATCACCAAAAAACCAAAAATAGATGTTGGCTGGGATGCGGTGAAAAGGGAATACTCACACACTGTTGGTAGGTATGTGGATTAGTACAACCTTATGGAAAATAGTATGGAGCTTTCTCAAAGAACTAAAAGTAGATCTACCATAAGATCCAGCAATCACACTACTGGGTATCCACCCAGAGGAAAATAAGTCATTATATCAAAAAGACACCCATACTCATATGTTTATAGCAGCACAATTCACAATTCACAAAGATATGAAATGAACCTAAGTGCTCATCAACCAATGACAGGACAAAGAAAATGTGGTATATATACCATTGGAATAGTACTGAGGCATAACAAGAATGAAATAATGTCTTTTATAGTTATTTGGGTGGAACTGGAGGCCATTATCTAAGTGAAGTAACTCAGGAATGGAAAATACTGCATATTCTCACTTACAAGTGGGAGTTAAGCAATGGTTTTGCATGGTCATACAGAGAAACATAATGCACAGTGAAGACTCAGAAGGTGGAGGGTGGGAGGTAGGTGAGAGATGAAAAATTACCTATTGGGTACAATGTACACTATTCCGGTGATGTATACACTAAAAGCCCAGACTTCACCACTGTATGATTTATCTGTGTAACAACAAGAACAACAAAAAACCCTTGTTTCCCCTAAATCTTTTGAAACTTTAAAAAAAAACATCATGTACACAATAAAAAAATTTAAAAACCCTACCATTTCAAAGCATACTATGACATTATAATTTATGTTACTGAGATTTTTGCTGTTTTGGAATGATCATTTCAGTTTAGCCCTGGGTACTTTATACCATTATGCTAGGAACACTTACAGTGTAAACATATGCAATTTGTTTTTAACAAATTTTGCTTGGGAAACACAAATGAAATATAACAGTCATTACAGAGTCTCTTAGTTCACTTACTAAACATGAATTCATGTCCTTAGTTGCTCTTAAAAAACAAAGCAAAACCAAAAAAAAAAAAAAAGAAAAGAAATAAAATAGAATTGATATAATAAAAAATGGAATCATTGAAAATAAAAACACATTAGATAATTTAAATAGCAAACTAAACAAGTTAAAAAAAATAGTAAACTGGGAAATAAATCTGAGGACTTATTCTATACCCAGGGTGCTGAATAGAGAGAAAAAAAAGATTAAAAAAATAAGTTAAGAGAATGAATAAATATTAGAGTATGTTGAATAAAAGAAGAAGCCAGAGCCCAAGTAGTACATATTTTACATCTAATTATATGAAGTTTAAGAACAGGCAAAATTAATCAATGGGAATAAAAGTTAAAAAGAATGGTTACCTCTTGAGACAAAGGGCAATATTGACTGGAAAAGGACACAAGGGAAATTACTAGTGCTTGTACTATTCTATATCACGGTCTGGGCTGTAGTTACATGGGTGTGTATAGGTATGTATATACAAGCAAGTTTTTCAAGCCCTATATGTTCAGTTTATGAACTTTATGAACTTTGCTGGATGTGTCTCATACCTCAAAACAAAACAAAAAACAACAGAGAAAGTTCATAGATACAGTAGATAGAATGAGAAGGTCCAAAATATACCTAAAAGGGGACCCTCGAAGAAAGAATTGAAAGATGTAACATTAGAAGAAATTATGGAAGATAATTTCTTATAATTGAAGAAAGACCCAAATTCTCAGAATGAGGAAGCATACAATGTCTATAGAAGGATAAGTTTTAAAATTTAAATAAATGCCACCTAGACCTATCATAGTAAAATTACAGAATACCAAAGACAAAGAAGTTCTTAAAAACAATCATCAGGGGAAGAGAAATTACCTAAAAAGAAACAAGTAGCATAACATCAGATTTCTCTAAAGCGAAAATAATTTTTAGGCTGGTATTCTATACCTGAGTAAACTAGCACTTAATGCTAAGGGTAAAAACTCTTTGCTGAAAGTTTTTTAAAGGTATAAAAAAGGAGAACTAGAATGCAGAAAAAGATGTACAGTGAAGAAACTAGTAGACATATGAGTAAATCTAAATAAATAATGATTTAAAAAGTAATAATCAATAATGGAAGTTAAAATAAAAATTTATCAAAAATACAGGATGTTGATGATATGGCAAATTGAATTAAGAGGCTCTAAAGTCCAAGTGTTCAGGAGAAGTGTAGATACACTGACCAATTTAGACTTTATTACAATATGGCAGAGAGAAGATATTTGAAATGTGTATAATTGAAAACAATTTGTATAAAAATATAACAAGAATTATAAACTAATAAATAAAAATAATCTAATAGAAAAGTGGGCAAAAGATATGAAAAGGTAATTCACAGAGAATGAAACCTGAATTGCCAATAAATACAGATGCTCAACTACATTATGAATTCAGGAAATGCAAAATAGAATAAGGTATACTTTCATATTCATCATATTTCTAAAAGTTTTAAAAATCTGATAAAATCAAGTAATGACTATGAACACTTGCACACTGATTTTGGAAGTATAAATTTTTATAGCCCTTTGGAAAGCAATTTGATAAGATCTAGTAAATTGGAAGATACATCTACACAATGACCACCAATTTCAGCTTCTAGATATATACCTTTAGACTGTAGTGGTTCTCAGAACTAGGGCGACTCTGCCCATCAGGGAACATGTCTGGAGGTATTTGTGATTGGCATAACTGAAGGCTTGCTGTTGACATAGAGTGGGTGGAGGCCAGGGACGCTGCTAAATATTCTGCAATGCACAGGACAGCCCCTCATAAGAATGTTAAAAATATCAATAGGGGTAAGATTGAGAAACCATACTTTAGAGAAAATTACACATACACACACATACACACACACACACACATACACACACTCTATCTCCCTCTCTCTCTCTCAAGGGAAAATTTACAAGGATGTTCACTGCAGCATTTTTGGAATTTATGAAAAATAAAAGCTGGAAACAATGTAAATGTCTATCATAGAGGAATAGATAAATATACCATGGTGTATTCATACAGTGAAATATTCTACAGCAGTTAAAATGAATAATTAGATCTATTTGTCAACATGATTAAAGCACAAGGAGAGTTTTTAGTGACAAAAGCATGTTGCAAAAAGAAAAGAATTTATGCTGCTGTTCATGTAACATTCTAAAATCACAGTATAATACTCTAATATATTTAGAAGAGATTGTTTGCCAAAATGGGCACAATATTTCCCCTTCCTGCATCTATCCCCATAGACAGTTCCCTCCCACACTAACTTGTGTGACTTGCTTTGGCTAATACGACAATAGTAAACTTGATGCAGTAGAGACTTGAAGAATGCTTGGCCACCACTTTAATCTTTCCTGCTGCTCTTGGGAACCCTCCTGACCACAGCAATGTGATCCAGTCTGGGCCATTCTGTTGGATGATGAGAGACACTTGGTCAAGTCATTCCTATCACTCCAGCAGACATTGAGCGAATTGCCAGGCATGTTTGTGAAGCCAAGCTGGAGATCTAGTCCCAGGCCTAGAAAGAACTGCCCAATGAGCTACAGAATTGTGAGAAATACTACATTTGTTGTTTTATGCCACTAAATTTTGGGGTGATTTGTTACACATCAAAAGATAACTGATACAACTGTTCGTGGAGAATACCTATGTAATAAAAGTCTAAAAGTATGGATGCACATACTTTCAGACAAACACCACTTTGGATAATGATTAGCCCTGGACAACGATTCTGAATAACAACTATCTCCCTGAAATAGGGAAGAGAGTGGAAAGGAAGAAGTGAGCTTCAATTGTACCTGTAACATTTTCTTAGAAATAATTATAGAAAGGGCTTTCAGTTTCAGGCCTGACATATAAAAAGCTTGGACGTCATCTCATGCTTATAATAAGAAAAAGCCTGAACAATTTGAAAATCAATGACTTTTCTTGTACTCATCAGAGATCTGAAGTTGCAAGGCACACTGCCACCCTGAAATCTGGACAGATGGGCATATAGAGAACCACAGCTGAGATCAGCTTACCTGGAATACCAGCTGCTAGATCCACCAATGTGTAGAAACATGTAACTGGTACTTTTGTTGAATTGTTGGAGGTTGAGTGTGGACTAGCCCGAAAGCGATCAACACCCAGGTGGCATGGTTTTAGGAGGTCTCCACACTTTTGTAGGTTTTACCTCTAAGAACTCCACCAGGTTCCCATGGTGGAACCAAGGAAAATGATGGCTATGTTTTAAAAGATGACGGGGGGTGGGAAGTGGGAGGGAATTGGGATATTTCAACATCTTTATCTGCTGGAAACTCTTATCTCTTGTAGTCTGTTACTTTGGAAAATGGACCTTTGTGACTGACTTGATAAGCTACTGGGATATTTTTACCTCAGGGTCTGACATTAATCTTAAGAGATATTTCCAACATGCAACCTTTTCTAACTTTGATTTGAAGTACAAGTGTCTCCACAACTTTCAAGAAAGACCTTAATTACAAAACCCTGCATATCGTAAAGTCAATTATTTGTTCCCTTTTCCAAACTCCTATGTCTGGAAACTGGAAGGAGTATAAATCTCTGAAACTTTTACTAAACTCTTCTCAGACTTTCTTTTGATAAAATTGGAAATCAGACGTGTGGAGACCACTGATTGGCAGAATGTCGTGGGTTTACTAAACTAAACTACCACCATTTTAGTTAGGTTGGCCATTAGGTAATTTTTATCATTGTGTCTAAGCTAAAGCTTATCAATCTTATAAATTATCAACAAAAAATCATGTTTATTTAGTTCTCAAGTGAGAACTAAATACCATACCCTACCATACCACCCTTAAATTATTTGCACTTTAAGAGACAGCTTTGAATGGAACGAAGTTGACATTTGAACCCAGCTTCCTTAGAGCACATTTTAAATTCCTACTACTGTTAAAAGATTTATCCTAATTTTTTCTCCACAAATCAAAAATGGTAGGTAGGGCTATTTTTCTTTTTAAAGTATCTATTTTGCTTTGCAATTTTCCATAGGCAAGAATGAAATTAAAAATCTATAGCCTTGGCAGTTTTAAAAATTACATATTTATTATGCCAAGAGACCAGGGAGACAACATCATAAGCAACTTCCTTTGGGTCATCTGCTAAAAATATTTTTTCCATAAAAGGTATGATCTTTCTGCTGGATATTTACAACGGTAAGTAAACACATAACCTACAATGAGACAGCTTCCTTTCATGAAAACACAAATGAAACATGTATTAGAGGTAAAATAGCAACAACAAAAATTAAAATATAACTCATTTCATTCGCTGGAGGGATTTGTGCAGAGTAATTGGCATTTTTAAAACATACTATTACCAAATTGAATGTATGTACAATAACCTTCCAGCTTTACTTGCTTTTGTCCTATAAAATACAGTAAACAACTTCACTCCTTGAGGTTTCGGCAATTGCCTCTTTATTTTCCATTCTCTAGATTTTATTTCTTATTCACATGGCTCATGTATGTTCGCTTTGGAATTACTAAGAAAATAGGGTTAAATTCATCTTTTATTGGGTGGTATATGAAAAATCTTGAAATGAATGTGATTTCAAATCAGCCTGTCCTAATGCCAATTCACTGAAGCTACATTAGATTATATTGGGTATTTAGATCTACTTTATAAGAAAAAATGTGAATAGTGCCTGACACAGTGCTCGGCTCATATAACCACCATTCCAATAAGGTGTACAATTCTTAGTACAAATGATCATCTAAGGGATATAGGATACCTGCTCCTGAAGGTCCCTGAATGGCTGTTATCAGGGGTTTTTCATGGGAAGAGAGAGGGACAGAAATGCATCCTGACAGTGCTGGCTCTGGGCTCTGTAATGTAGTGAGGCTGATCTGGTCGGCTTTGTTTCCCAGGCTCCTATGTCAGCTGGTTTTGCTGATGAGAGATGCTGGTGGGAGTGTGAAGTGCAAGAGAAAGCGAGAAGCCAGGATGTTTCTTCCCTCCCTCTGGGTTTCCAGCAGCTTCTCCTGCTGCAACTGGGTCCCCTATATTGCTCTAGACCCTGCCAGACAGGTCTACTATGGTTCCAGCTTCTTCCAGGCAACCCTAGCCTCCGCCTTTTCCCTTTGTCCCTCCAGCCTAAGGGTGATAGTAGCTTCCTGCTGGGGCTACTCTCTAGGTTGTTTCACGGTTTGGGGTTGGCTGCACAGATCTTCCATCACCTGTTTACAATCCCCTGCATCTGATACAAAAACACAAAAGTTGTTTTTGTTTTCCTAGTTAGACCTAAGACATTAACTAACTTGAGAAGGTAAAAGGGATTTATTAGAAGACTGCTGGGATAGTTTACAAATTAAAGAGAGATCTAAACAAACATGGCTTGGAAATTACAGGATCTAGGATGGTTTTAGGAAAAGCAGTACCAGGAGTTCAAGGACAATCTCTTGAGCATTGCCATCATATGATTCAGCTTCAACTGCATTCTGCCTGTGCATATCTCTGCTGGAGATTCAAATTCCCAGAAAAGGGAATTTGACCAGTCAAGGTTGGAGCACAGGCTTATTCCGGTGGTGGTGGTGATGGTCAGGACTGAGAGAGCCAAAAGAACCCTAAAGAATGGAAGGCAGAAGAGTTCATCAGAGGATGGATGCTGGACAGACAAAATAACAGATACTCACCACTGTAACATTAATCTTGCCTATCAGATTTGGGTCCTGAATCTGATAGGCTCAAGACACTGAATTTGTGAGCACTCCATGAATGAGTCCATGTCCCAGGAACAGACTCATTTTAATAAAGTTTGCAGAGATTGAGTCTACCAAACGGCTAGTTTTACTCATTTATAATGAAAATACAATTGTCAGATGAACTAGATGTTTAAGATGATCTGGCCCACACATTCTTTCCTTTTAGGAAAGCCACATGTAAATCAAATAGTAAAAGATTCATTTGTGCGTATGAAATTAGAACAAGAGGTGTTATTTGAGAGGTGTTTCAAATAACAAGTGTCTCAAATCTTGAGGCATCCTGAGAGGTGTCTCTCTGCTAACAAGGTTTAAGACGCTGTTACTTACTGTTGTAGGTTGGACTCCCTGGAAGCAGTTGCTAAAACACTTTGGAGTGCACTATGCTTGTTAGGAATCAAACCTGTGCAAGGAAGGGGGAGGAAGTAGGAAGGGGAAAGGAAGAAGGTGAGTGAATTGGAAGGCAGACCTAGCAAAGCCATGGCCCACCCAGTGAGAGCTCTGGACAAGTCCTTCCCATCAGAGTCGTCCAGCGCCAGGCTGAGATCACCAGGTCTTTGTACCACTGCCTCACTTGATCACTGAATATGGCTGCCCTGGAAGAAGCTTGACCCTGAAGGAGCTAAGTGGCACTTCTTCATGTTTACCACACCCATGTGAGCATGATCTCGCCCTAGAAACAGCACAGCTCAGAGCCACTTAGCCAAGAGCCCCTGTCTTCATTTCAACTAAGCCTTTGTGATCTGTCAGGTTCTGCTGTCTTGGATGGTGCTTCCACGTGTCCTGGCAGCATTTGCCTGTTGCTCCCCTTTACAAAATGCTCCTTTCTCTTTACTCCATCTTTCTCCAAAAGAGAGTATATAACAGAAGTGATTTCTATTCAGAAATATACAATTACTTTGTACTTTTGTCACCTTGATATGAATGCTGGATAATTGTGATTGATATTTTGGGTGTTTCAAACCTTCTAGACACACAGGGACAATTTCTTGTTTTGCTGTCACTCATGGAAATCCATTCAGTATGGGTGGATGTCACCACATTGATTCTGAGGACAATTTTGGTTACACTGATCCTATGTCATCGGTGTTCTTTAAATATCAATTTTTTTATTTCCTCTTTTTCTATTTCCATTCTACTTTTCATATATGATTAATAGAACCCTGAAGAATGGACCAGCCCCGGTGATAAACCCTAGTTTGGCCTGGTGTGCGGTGGCCTTTAGACTGTGACCATATTCAGGTTGGATGCTGCATTATACCTTTTGGATTTACCCAAACCAGAATAAATTATAAAGACAAGAAGTCCTTAATATATCAAGACAAAAGAACCATGGGCAAAATGGACATTTGTTAAAATAGTGGCAGTGTTTGCCTTTTAAGAAACAGCCAATGATAATGCTAGTTACTGTCAGCTCAATAAATATAGTTATTTTTTCTTCTCCATAAAATCTGCCATCAAAATCCAAGTTAAAGTTGACGTGTCATTACTTGGTGAAGGCATTCTAAGAACCCCCCAGGCATGATTCACAGCCTATGGATTACAAAGGGGAAGAGGGAATTGGAAGATTGTATTCAGTTACATTCAGAAATCAAATATATGTATGCCCTTGAAGAAAAATATAGCCCACTTGAAGTTGAATATAAATTAATTTAAATTCTATTTTAATTCAGTCTTTTGCAAGGTAGGATCCAAGAAATATTTCTGGTATTATTATTTGTCTATGCCTGCCATCATCCATGAACATTTATCTACCTGCTCACCCTGCCTCCAGACACTTTCTTTTTCTCCCTTTTCCAGACTCAAGCCCCTTGTTGTCTTCCTTTCTCTTGCAATTATCTCCCTCATGACAACTCTCCACTGTATCTACAAGCAAACATTCCTCTCCACTGAAAATTGCTTCTTGCCAGTTGGCTGTCCAAAACTGAAGCATCATAGAACAGGAAAACAGAAGGTCAACATCATGACTCAATAAGCAAATGCTTAATTATTTAACCAAGTTTGGGGCCCATAAAATAAAAGCACATACATGTTTAATTTTTATTCACACACCACCTCATAAACACTCCATAAAAGTCTATAGAATGCCTATTTGAATGATAGATTAGGGATATGAGTTGATGTGTACATATAGACACAAAGTTTATATTTTCTTGGGTATATTCAATTCTGGGAATTTACAGAGAACTGTTGTAAAATGTTTTGATCCACTTCAATTAGGCTGCTTGGACAGTCAGAGTCCTCAGTTTCAGCTGTGTAAAATTTGAACTCCATTCAGTTGGCCTACACAGCAGAATAATAGAAAAAAAAATTGGTCTGGGCATTTGTGGCTCACTTTTACCACCTGCCATTTCATGCAATCAAGTGTTGAAACTGCTGCCACAAATGCATTCCCTACATAGATTTATTTTTCTTGTATTGTAGAGTGATGATTTTTTCTCTTTTTTTTTTTTCTTTTTTTCTTTTTTCAGCTAGACTTTTTTTTTTTTTTTTTGGAGAACTTTTTATTGTTTAAACATTGTAATTGAAGCTTCAAAAAACATACAACCCAGCATGTCCCAATTCCAGTGCCCTTCTCCCTAGAGAGCAGCACAAGGCTACTACCACCCTCCTGCCGCCCACACCACCAGCCAGGACCCTGCCCTGGGGAGGCCGCCTGCCCGCCCCCCTGCACGCCATGTGCTAAGTCACTGGCTGGGGAGGGGCCCCGGGTGAGGTGGGGGTGGCCGGCTCCCAGCACCCCTCACCCCCTGCAGTCTGTGAGCTGTGGGGGAGGGGGAAAGGGGGCCAGTTCCTCGGGCAGGGGACCCCCAAGGAGGAAAGAGAAAGAGCCGGTCCCCACTCACCCCACCCCTCCCCAGCCCCCTAGCTCAAGGGAAGCTGTCGTCGTCATCTTCTGCCATCTCTTTGGCAAACTCCAAGTCTTGCTGCTCTCGCTCACGCGGCTCCTCTGCAGACTCCAGGTCCTTGTTGTAGGGTGGAATAGATGTCGATCATCTCCTTGGACCGGACGTAGCCCTTCTCGTGGTTGATGCTGGCCTCAATGACGCCATCCCGGAGGGCGTTGGCAACGATGAACTCTGCATCTTTGGGGCTATCCAGCTGTAGTTTCTGGGCGATGTGGGCCAGGGAGATTCGGGAGTAGGAGAGGCTGATCATGCGTACACCTGTCTTAATGACATTGTGTCGCAGTCGGATAATCAGGGTGTAGGTCCCATCTGCTTTTTATAATGAACTTGTGAGCATCTAAAGTAATCAAGACAACAAGTCAATCTGTAATACCTTGAGAAATGCCTCCAGGTTGAAGCAAATGGGGTGCCCATGACAGACTTCCTCTGTGGTAAGGTGTCCCCACCTGTCTTAGGCTATGACACACAGTGTAAGTGTGTGTGCTCTGTCCCTAGGGTCCTGTCCTTGTGCTATTTTGTTCTAGCTATGCAGAGGGAAGTAATTTCAGAGGTAACATTCAGAAGTAAATTCAATAGCCCCGATACATTTCTGAATGAAAGAGAACTCTAGTATTTCAGGAAACACTAGGTCCTTAAATAGCCAGAATATTCAAAATACACAATGGCCCTAAACTTAAAAATTGCTTGATTAATTCCTCATAAACTTCTTACCATTAACAGATACTCCCTTCTGCAGGCCAGATTTCACCAGTTTGGTCATCTTCTTTTTTCTTTAACTCCCAAATCAAGTCATTTCCACATCATGCTGAGGATTCTTGCATTAATCTGAATTAATCTTTCTCAAACAGTAGGTCTCTGTTCTATCAACACTAATCTCAGATGAGAGAAATTTTTGGAGGTGATGGAACTGTTCTGTATCCTTATTGTAGTGGTGTTGGTTACCCAACTGTGTCTTTGCCAAACTTGTAGATCTGTGCATTCAAAGGGACAGATTTCATTGTATGTAAATTATGGGTCAACAAATATGACAAATAAAAAGATGACTCTGAACATACAGTTTGATTCCATTTACGTGGATTTCGGAATCAGGCAAAACTAGTCTACAGTAAGATTCTCAACCTCCGTACTATTTACATTTTGGACTGGGTCAATCTTTGTTGAGGACAGGGCCAGCGTTATGGGCATGCCACATGTGTAATGGCAGAGGGCTCAGCTCTTTGAAGGCGCTCCTGTGCTTGACTTCATTCTCTGCTGTCACCATATTGCATTTCTTAATAATTTGATCTTTGAACCTGTGTTTTATAAGTAAAATCCAATGAGGCATCAGAACATGCACATGAGCAGAGGAGATACACCAGGTGTCTTCGTGTGCATGGGCAGGCTCAGGCCCATGAGCACTGTAGGCAGCAGGCAACTTGAGCACTGACCCGTTGGGCGGGTTGCCTGGTGCCTGCATACCTGCCCCCAGCAGTCTGGAGTGCTGTGCTGCCCTAAAGTCGAGACCAGGTCTGGCCTGCTGGGGCGATGACAGCAATAGCAGCAGAAGCAGCATGTGGTGGCAGTAGCTGTGACCCCAGGAGAAAGGTGGGGCTTCACATGGGGTCCTGTTAGGACCAACAATCGAGAACAGCTGGCCTGTCTCTCCCCAGAGCCTGCCCTTGCATCATCTGCACAAATGTTAACTCTTCAGCCCAAGTATCAGGACAGAAATTGCTGGCACTCATGCAGGCAACTTTGTCAATAAATTAATACACAATAAAAACATACAAAATGTGCATTGCAATAAAACATATCAGAAATTACTCACCTTCAAAGAATTTAGAATCTCTTCTTTTGAAAACTGTAGCAATAGTGTAAAACAAATATCCACAGGCTTAGGTATAAATGTTAAATTTAAACATTGTTGTATTGGATGAAAAAGATCATAGTTTTTATATGAAGCTTCAGATGAGCCAATTATTAATGAGGAAGACTTTTAAAATTATTATTTTCTTGTAACTGAATGTATGGTGATAGAATGTATAAACAAGATTTTTTTCTACCCCCCATAGCACCTAATAAACAATAAGTTTTAATTATATACTAATCATGAAGCCATTTTTTGTTTCCACAAGTTACAGAAAACATTAGAGGAAATATTAAAATGCCATTGTATAAATTTAAATTTAAAATAAAATTCAGACTTAGATGAAACTTATTTGTAGGAAGAGTTAAATCTTTTTAGAAAAATTGTTGCATGAAAATCGTCACCTCTAGATGTACTAAAACATATATTTTGAAGTAATTTATCAGTAATTTATCCTAACGTTGTCATAGCCTATAAAAAGCTCCTAACAGCTTGAGTAACAATTGCATCAGCAGAAGACCCTTCTTGAAATTAAAAATTATCAAATATTATTTTCAGTCTTGCATTTGCCAAAAGTGACCAATGGAGGGGTCAGAGAAAAATGGCCAAATGGAAACCTCTAGCAATCGTCCCTCTGCACAAACACCAAATTCAACAGCTATCCATACAAATCAAGCACCTTCAGAAGAACCAAAAATCAAGTGAGCAATCATACTTCCTGGTTTTAACATTGTATCAAGGAGAGAGGCTCTGAAGAGGGCAGGAAAGACAGACTTGCATTGCCTATGCCACCCCTTGCCCATCCCACAGCACTGCTGGCCAGCACACCCAGTAGAGAAAGAATTTGTGTCCCCAGGATGGGGAGAATAAAGTAATTATGGGGCTTTGCATTGTCACTCAGGGACACCCTGGCACAGGGCAGAATTCTTCCAGTGCCCAAGGAGGGAATGTTTAGACTAGTCCAGCCAGAAAGAAATCTTCCACCCCAAAACCCAAGTTCTGGCTATCCCCACCACCAGCAGACAAAAAAGAGCCTGGGGCCTGGAATCAATTCATAAGGCAGTTGATCTACAACAATTTTCCTCCATCAGACTCTTTTTTAGCATTCCTTGTGTTTTCCTCCAGCTTTCTTTCCTTCCCTGCTGTGAAGATATTTGCAAAACACATAATTCTAGTCTGCACCAAAGAAACAATGGATTCCAGAGTCTTATAAATATTGGGAATGAGAAGTATTCAGAGAAAAGGGGAACACTGAATTAAAAAATACCATGAGTAGTTGAAGGCAAGCATACAGTTCTTTCCATTTATTTGTTTACTTATATATTATATATTTTTTTAAGGATCTTGCTCTGTCACCTGAGCTAGAGTGCAGAGGCATCATCATAGCTCAGTGCAACCTCAAATTACCAGGCTCAAGTTATCCTCCTGCCTCAGCCTCCTGAGTAGCTGGGATTACAGGTGTGCACCACCATGCCTGGCTAATTTTTCCATTTTTGTGAGACAGGATCTTGCTCTTGCTCAGGCTGTTCTCAAACTCCTGGCTTCAAGCAATCCTCCTGCCTCAGCCTCCCATAGTGCTAGGATGACAGGCATGAGGCATCATGCCTGGCCTTTCTCCATTCTGAACAGGGTTCATTCTCATAATTAAAGTTGTTTTTCTTCATTCACAGGCAAACATGGCAAAGCATAGGATAATCTTAGAAGGTATGAGATTCTGGGTGAATTTTAGACACAAAGGTACACAATACGAACAATAACTTTATTTGTAACTACAATGTCAGAAATAATGTGTGAATTTAATGAATTAGCTGTTTATCTATTTATTTCCATTAGTATCATGAGCAAGAAGCAGTTTTAAATAAGGAACATTTAAGTGTTATACTCACAACATCTAGAATATCTGTAATTTGCTAAATGTGGTACTGAATACACAATACAGCCTCTAGGGTCTTCATGTTTATGAGCACTTGCTTGCATCATTCAGGATTGAAATAAATAGCCATGAAGCTGAACACTAATCCTCTAAATCATTTGATGAACATACTTGTTCGAAAAATAATAGGATAGTCAGTTATTTTAATGGAGGCTTTGCTTTCAAGGCAGAGGGCATCCTGCCTTGAAAGTATAGTGGATATAAAGAAGTGGAGACAGGCAAGGAGATTGTTATTTGGACCCTGTGTGTAATCTGATTTTATAATTTTTGTCTCCTTCTGTTTTTCAGTATTCCCAAATGAGCAGCCTGAAGCTGATTGGAACACAAACTGTGGCTCTTTGTTCCAACACGTTTTTCTTTTTTAATTTTAGGTGAGATCAAATTGACCTATTTATATTTATGAGGCATCTGTCGCTCTGAAAATCCTGGATAAGAAAGAATGAATCAGACTATGGGAGACAGGCCAAGACTGAACTAATTTGCTGTTGCTTTCTTGGGGCCAAGAGAATACAATCTTTCTCTAGTAAGAATAGTAAGGATTTCCCTAAAGAGAATGGTTGTTTCCCTTGTTAATAATCCTGGGATCCAGAAAGCTCTGAGGAGGAAACTTGACAATCCTTGGAATGAGGAAGAGAAGAGAGGGAATTCCTCCTCTCTCTGGCCTTGACACAGAGCATTGGTGAATCTTAATGCCGTTAACAGTGGAATGGGTGAGGCTGGGAGCTAACAGGACTCTGCTATTGCCTGTGGCAGCTGAGTGACTATGCCAGCTCCAGGACTCATAGCATAGAAGACGCCATGGGAATGCCACAGAGAAGCTTGGGGGATAAATTTCTGGCAAATAGACCACTGAGTATGTGTGCAAGGCTGAAGATACCTGGGGTGTATTCAAATATATAGCATTATTTGCCACCATCAGCCATAGGCAATGTTGTTCTAATATGTGAAGATTTATTTATCTTTATAAATAAATATTAAAATATCAGTTTCTATAGTTTCTTTAATCCAGAAATAATAGATACCCACAATCCAAAAATTTTAGTGGGTCATTCCCTGCTTTGGGCAACACACCTGTGAAGTGTCATTTTGATTCAAGACTAGATTGTGTACTGTATTCCAAGTGCCTCCTGCCCCAAAAGGCTTACAATCTTTAAAATATGTCAGAAACTATATTTATAGACATTCATAGACTAGAAAAGAACATTAAAAATCAACAATTTGTGTAGGTAAATTGTTTTCCTTGTAAGTATTTTTATCCAATAGCTGTTATATGGCCATTAAAATTATTATTTCAAAGAATATTTGATGGCCTGTAAGAATATGATATGTGGGGGGGGAAAGCAGGATACATACAATTTTGTATATGTAGTGTGATTCCAATTTCACACTACATATATAATGAATATATATATTTGTAGGAGAAAAAGTACTGGAAAGAAATCCAAACAAATTGTTAGTGGTTCTCATTCAGTTGTGCAATTAAGATAATTTTTATTTTTTCTTCATTTTTTTCAGTTTGCATTTTTATTAAGGATGTTTTGCTCTCAATACAAAAAAGTTATTTCTAAAAATGTAGCTTTAAAGACTCTGAAAACTCTAAAATATGTAGTATGAAGTGGGAAAGTAGGAAAAAATAAATACATGAGAAAAGATTTAAAGGTATGCTACAATTTAAATAGTAATTGGTCTTTCTCCAAAGTCATCAAATTTTTTACATTAAACATGTACAGCTTTTTGTTTGTCAATCATGCCTCAATAAAATGGCTTAAAAAAAGAAATTTCATAAAAACAAAAATAAATAAATAGTTGTTGGATTAGGATGGCAAGATTATGAATGACTTTTTAATTTCTTAATTCCCTTTAATGTCATTACACTTCTTTTATAACGTAAAAGTCTAAATAAAAATAACTCTCTAAGGTACTCTAGTTCTGAGAAAACATCGAATCAAAAATTAAAACAATAAAAACTTAAATCTAATTGGTTAACAGCAACAAGAAAATTATAGAATTCTTTCTCTATGATAGAAATGTATAGATAATATAACCAGAAGTACTCTATCTAGACGCAGTATCATGATCATGTCAGCAGGGTAAGTCACCAGATACTAAAAGATATCTGGGGGCAGAGTGGGGAGGATGAGCCAACGCAGGCCTTGAGGCCAGCCTACCTGGGCTTCAGTTCTGAACCTACTGCTTACAAGTTAAGACACCTTAAGTAAGTCACTTGATTTTCTGAGAGCTGGTTTTCTCACAAAGCTACCTGAAAGGTAGCTATGACGACAGTTTTACGTGAAAGAGTTTTTAATCTGAAGCACATTTTTAAAATGCTAATGGCTCTGCCATTAACTTCTATGTAGCCCCACAACTGCTAACATGCTTTATGAAGAAAAGGTCCCCATCATTCTACAGTTGCACACAAAACTATCCACATATCAATTATGTAAAGACTAATTTCTCAAATTTTAGGGTGACTCTACAATCCTAATTATTCCTAATCCAAAATTTTAATAGACTTTAAAAAATTCAAGTGTACATGCAGAAAAGTGCCTAAATGACACACGTAAAATTCAACGAAATTTCACGAGGTGAATACACTCATGCGACCATCCAAATCAAAAATAAGGTCAACCGCCAGCACCTTAGGAGCCACCCTCAGTGCCAGTAACTCCTCCCCTGCCTCCCCAGAGGTAACCGCTCTTCTGACTTTTAGCACCAGAGATTAGTTTCTCCTTTTTTATAATGGAGTCGCTTTTGCTCAACTTCTTGTTTGTGAGATTCATTCATGCTGTATGTAACAACAGGTTAGTCACATAGAATTCTGTTGTATGAATATAACACAATTTATTTATTCATCCTGCTATAGGTGGACATTTGAATTGTTTCTGGCTGCATGCATAGTGCTGCTATAAACATTCTTGCATCTGTCTTTTGGTAGACAAACACACTCAATTATCTTGGGCATATACTAATGAATGAGATTGCTAGGTTTTAGGATATACTTAAGTTCTTCTTTAGTTGATACTGTCAAATGGCTTTCCAAAGTGGTTTACATTTCATTTTTTCTCCCCTTCCCCTAGCTCCTGGAACCAGCATTCTACTTTCTGTCTCTATGACTTTGACTACGCTAGGTACCTCATATAAGTGGAATCATGTAGTATTTTTTTCTTTTGTGACTGGCTTAATTCACTTGACATAATGTTCTCAAGGTTCCATACATGTTGTAGCTTGTATCAGAATTTCGTTTCTTTTTAAGGCTGAATAATGTTCCACAGAATGAATATACTACATTTTCTTTATCCACTCATCCATCAATGGACACTTGGGTTGTTTCCATCTTTGTGCTATTGTGAATAATGCTGCTATGAACACGAGTGTACAAATATATTTTTGAGTCCCATCTTTCAATTCTTTTGGGTATATATTTAAAAGTGGAATTGCTATATCATATGGTAATTCTGTTTAATTTTTTGAGGAACCACTATACTGTTTTCCACAGCAGCTGCACCATCCCACTTCATTTTAACAGTTTTTTATTCCAAACCAAACTCAGGTCTTTCATCTAAACATCACATCCCTCTTTCAGTGACAATCCAGATTTTGTGTGTTCCAGTCCTGGTTATCTGTACAATGTGGTTGAGGCAGGGAATACAGGTTAACCAGGGAGGAAACCTAGTTTCTATTTCTAGTTCTGCCACTAACTCACACACTATTAAATAAGAAAAAAGAACACTCATAGGCATCCTGAAGTTTAATTAGAAAACACAGGAAGTTAGTGTGGTAAAACAAGCTCATCTTTTTTTAATACATCAAACTTTACACATCGAATGCATGTTTTTACTTTCAAAGGAATCACTGTAGCTAGACTGAGTCAGCTTACAGTATTACTGAATAAAATCTGTTCTGTACCTCTCATTTTTTCTGATCTCCAGAATGTAAATTATATACCCATTACTGTGTAAGGACATAGAGATTCAAAGAACTGAGGACTGAGAGTCAAAGTAAAGGCAGAATTCTTTTCCTCAAGGAGAAATATAGCGTAACTGCTACTACTTTTACACTTTTTCTGCTCAGCACCTCTTCTTCCATTCTCCCCATTCCCTTTCTAACCCACAGGGTGGGGCAACCATGAGGTGTGCACTTCGGATCTCCTTCTACAAATCCTGCTGGGGGAGGAGAGGCATGGTTGACTGACAGGCTCCAGCTGCTGCACCTTGGGATGCACCACGGAGTTCACACCAAGACTATGCTTCCCCCAGGCTGCTTCCAGCCAATGACGAGCATGGTGAAGGTCTAGAAGTAGGACACTCCTGCCTGACATAGTACTTCTCTAATGAGCAATCTTTTCTTTGAAATTCTTCATTGGCCCAGCCAAGGCTTTCTTAGATCTGTGCTATGGCCTGAGGCTCTTCCTACTCAGTCTTTCCTTCCCTCTCTTCTTTTACAAGTGTCATGCCTGCATCACAGTCTGAAAACTCTCTTTGCCTACTCCTGCTCCTTTCCAGTTTATCCTATACTGATATTTCCCCAATAAATTTCTTGGAAATCTAATCCTGTCTTGTCGTCTGCTTCCCAGAGGAGGAACTGATTCACAGGGGCAAGTTTAGAACCATAGGGAACCAATAATCATTGCTCACATTGATGGCCTCAGTGATTGGTCAAAGGGCAACCTATGTCCGCCCCCCACCCCACCCCCGCCCCAGGACCAATCAGAATGCTTTCCTGGGGATTAACAAACCTCAAACAGAATCTATTAGTGAGGATGGAGTTCTGAGGCAGCAAGGAAATAGATGTTAGACTTGTCTGAGGCCATGTTCCCTGGCAGAGGACTCCTGTTTGCAATTAGAAAGAACGAGGACAAGTATTACAGAGAAACAAGAATGAGAGAAAAGTTGGGACCTGAGGGGATCTGCATTCTGAATTCTGGAGACCAGCATCATTCATCATATTTGATCACATGAGTCACTAAGTTTCCTGTTTGACTCAGGTTTTAATCCCTTATTTAAGAATCCTGATTATGTTACTCCCTTGGTTAACATTTTTCTATGGCTTCCATTGATTCTAGGATGCAGCCCAAATTCCTTATATTTCAAAATTTTATTTTGAAAAATTTTCAAACCTACTGAGAATTTGCAAGAATAGTAAACTTAACACCCTTATGCCCTTCACCTATTTTCGTCAATTGTTCACATTCTGCCACATTTGTCTTATTGCTCTCTTTCTTTCTCTATGTACATACAAATAGTTTTTGATGAATCATTTGGGAATTAAACTAGCCACAGACATCATACTTCATTCCTAAATGTGTCAGCACATATTTCCCTAGAACAAAGGCATTCTTCTATATAACCACAATACAGTGATCACATTTGGAAAATGTAATCTTGATATAATATTATCTAATACATAATCCATATTCAAATTTCCCTGATTGTCCCAATAATGTCCTTTATAGTTATTGTTGGTAGTTGTGGGTGCTATGGTCTAGATGTTTCCCCCAAATTCATGTATTAAAACTTAATCACCAATGTGACAGCATTAAGAAGTGGAGCATTTAGGAGGTGACTAAGTCATGAGGGCAAAATCCTCATGAGTAGTATTAGTGTCCTTATAAAAGAGGTTGGAAGGGCATACTTTGCCATTCCACTGTGTGAGAACACAAAAGGTGCCCTCAAAGAAACAGAGAGCAAGCCTTCGCCAGACACTGAATCTGCTGGCACCTTGATCTTGAACTTCCCAGCCTCCAGAACTATAAGCAATAAAATTTCTGTTATTTATAAATTACCCACTCTAAGGTTCTTTGTTATAGCAGCTCCAAATAGACAAAGACAGTGTTTTTTTAATCCAAGATGCAGCAATCAAGGATTATGTAATGCTTTCAGTTATCATGTCTGCTCAGTTTCTTTAATTTAGAAAAATTCCCCAGCCTTTTTCTGTCATTCAATACCTTAACATTTTTTAAAAGTCTAGGCAGATTGTTTGGCAGAATGTCCCTCACATTGGATTTGTCTGGTTGTGTCTTCATGATTAGATTCAGGTCAAACATTATCAGGAGTAAACAGATACTCCTGATGCTCTCAGTGGATTTGCAAGGCTGTTTGCTGCCTGGCCCTGCTCATCTCTCTGTCCTCGTCACTTACTACTCTCCCTCTGACCTTTCAAGTGGACCTACAGTTCCTCCATCCTGCCTCTCTTTTCCATCTTTCACACACACTGCTGCATCTGCCTGACGCTCTCTTCTCCTGCTCTGCCCGTTGTTCACTGGAATCACTGATACATGTATTTCTGGTCTAACCTTAAGCATCACTTTATCCATGAGGCTTTCCTTGACTCCGTGGAGTGGACCAGCTTGCCTATGTGTTTGTCTAGTTATCTTTCCTTCTAGATAATTGGTCTTCAAAGCGTGGTTCTTAGACACCTGGGATTCCCAAGACCATTTCACAGGATTTATAAGGTCAAAACTATTTTCATGATAAACTAAAATGTTATTTACCTTTTTCACCACATTGACATTTGCACTGATGGGACAAAAACAATGGGGGGTAAAACTGCTGGTACCTCAGCAAAAATCTAGGCAGTGGCAACAAACTTACCATTAGTCATTATATCCTTCTCTTATTCACTCAAAGAAAAAAATACTGATTTTACTTAAGACTGTCCTTGATTAAGCAGTAAAAATGATTAATTTTATTTAATTACTACTCTTGAATATATTTATGTTTAATATTCTGCATAACAGAATGGGAAAGTACACACGAAGCACTTCTGCTGCTCACTGAACTTGGTGGTCATCTCAAGGGGAAGCATTTGTGTGATTGTTTGAATCGTGAGTTGAGCTAGATGCTTTTTTCACAGAGCACCACTTTTACTTGAGAGAACAATAGGCAGTTAAACTATAGTTATTTAGACCTGAGTATTTGGCAGACACTTTCTCAAAAATGAACAAAGTGAACCTGTCACTTCAAGAAAAACAACTCACAGTATGTGTTGCCAATGGTAAAATTCAAACATTCAAATAAAAATTAGAATTTTGGAAAAATTGTATCTGCCAGCACAAGTTTGACAGCTTCCTGATACTTGAAGACTTTTTCTGATTTGATTAATACTGATATTAATGAATGTGATTTTTAAATATTATATAATAAAATGTGCCAACATTTGAAAGCACTAACTCAATGAATCAATGTTTTCCAAATGAACAATGCACATTGTTTTAAAAGCATATACAAAATCCATCAAAAATGCAAGATAGACTAACGAATTTTAATGTAATTTTAACATATGAAAAGTTAATTGATAAAATTTCAGATTTCATGTCGCAGATAACCTTTAAGAAATGATCACTTGTTGAGTTTTGGTATAGTAGCAAAAAAGAATTTTCACAGTTATCTGAAGAGGCTCTTAAGATACTCCTCTCTTTTCCAATTACATATCTGGTGAGGCCAGATTTTCCTCAGATACTTCAACCAAAACAACATATTGTGACAGATTAAAGGCAGAAGCAGAGATGAGAATCCAGCTGTCTTTTATTATGTCACACACTAAAGATAATAACAAAATTGTAAAGCATTGTCATTCTTCTTAATTTTTTGTTTTGGAAAATATAGCTATATTTTCATAACTATACATTCTTTGTGTTTACATATAATGGGTTCATTATGTTATCTTTAAGTGAATGAATAAATAAATATTTTTAAAATTTCCTAGTTTAAATTTCTACTGCAATAATATTGATAGCTATAATATAATCCACATACTCAAAAGCTCTTTGAGCTTGTCAATACTTTTTAGAGTGTTACAGGGTCCTGAGATCAAAAAATTTAAGAAGCACTGTTTTAGACTAAAAGCTATGTAAGAGCAGAGGCTATGTCTGTCCTGTTCACAATAGACTACATGAGAGATATTTGAAAAATGGCAAAGAGTATCTGTTGAAAAAGTGATTGGCTGACTGACTGAATAAATTATACTTGAAAAGGACTTTGAAAGGTATTACAGACAGAGGTAACAGTCTGATAAAAAAAAAAAAAGGACCAAAATCAGTAAGGATTTTCAGAGAAGAGTGAGCAATTAGGTGTGTGTAAAACAAACTAGCACAGTGGTGAAAACTTAGGCTATGGACATGAAGAATTCTGAGTTCAAATCCTGGCTCCAGCCTTTATTAACGAAGTCACCTAGGGCAAATCAAACATTCTGAGCTTCAGCTTATTAGCTGTGTGTACTGGTGCAACTCACAGCCTCTCTGTGCCTCCATTTCTCTACCTGTAAAGTGAAGATAACAACAGCACCTACCTCATAGCAGGGAAGTGATTAGTG
The DNA here is from genome assembly GCF_041146395.1 of Eulemur rufifrons. Lineage (NCBI taxonomy): Eukaryota > Metazoa > Chordata > Mammalia > Primates > Lemuridae > Eulemur > Eulemur rufifrons. The sequence continues at coordinate 122,641,180 of NC_090989.1, forward strand.
CTGCGCTGTCTGGCCTGGCAGTCACAGCCACAGGTGGCTATTGAGACTTCAAATGTGCCTAGTGCAGCTGAGAAACTAAGTTTTTAATTCAATTCAATTTTAATTAATTGGAAATGAAATTAAAAATTTTAAATTGAACACTTTTGGCAATGTGGATGAAAACAGAAAAGGAAATTTTGGGGGGTACTTGATTCAGGTGTTAGACATCTTATAAGTATGTTTGGAACAACCTGGATATGTGATCTACTTTTTTATTGTGCATTTTTTGAAATCTAAACACAAATCAAGTATTTCCAATAAAAATTATATGAGATGCGCTATTGGTACACAATATACATGGGATTTTAATGACTCAGTACCAAAAAAAAAAAAGAATGTCATATCTCTCATTAATAATTTCTAAACTAATTACATGCTCACTGACTACATATTTTATTAAAATAAATTTCACCTTTTTCTTTTTACTTTTAAATGTAGCTCACAAAAATCTAAAATTACATATGTGGCACACATTACATTTCTATTAGACAATGGGTTAGCACGTGGTAAGCACTGCAAAAAGTGTTGGTGATCATTGTTTTATTACTATCTATACTATAGAGGTAATATGTATCCTACAAAATCCAATAAGGATAAACAAAGATATTATATGAAGCCCTTAGCACAGTGTGGGGCACATAAGGCCTCAGTAAGTTGTACCTCTCACTTGTAAGTAGGGAGGGGATTGTATGTGTGGGGACAGCCGGCGGATGGCACACTGGAAAGCTGAGTGGGGGTTGCATAATGCAGGAAGTTTTGAAAATCAGGCTTAGAAGTTGAGGCTTAATTCTCTCTGCAACTGAGAGCTACTGAAGCACATGATCCGAGATGTGTTTCAGAAAGATAATTCTGACAGCATGTGTCCTCAGAGGGGGGACATGAGTTTTGAAAACAGTTCTAAGCCATTCAGAGCAAAGTCTGCTGAGTAGGTTGGGTGATCAAGCTGGGAAATGCTGTCTAGGGTCACAAACCCAGTCTCAGTTTGAGTGATGAGTCTGGTTTCACTGGGAGCTCATAATCCAGCTTCATGGGCAATTCTGAAAGAGAAGTTTCACAGGCATTTTTGGAAACCGACAGACAGCATCATGGCTCAAGTAAATCGCCTTCCACCGTGACTGTTCCAAAACGTGTTCATTTTGGTGTGTTTATACGATCAAGCAAATAAATGGTCTCATTACATTTTGGTTTATATTTGCATACTCCAGACAAAGGGCTCTTTGGTTACAGCTTTTATAAGAAAATCTTCTGAGCTCAAACACCCTGATCAGTTCTCCAAGTTCCTCTTTTGTATGAATAAGCCCACCCTTCCCTAGGAAATTCCCAGGTACCTAAACAAACAAAATTGATATCCTTTAATCAGTTCTCCCCTTAGATCCAGGCTAAAGAAACCCCTGTTCTGAGCCCCACATATTAGAGGGTTCTGGGATGATCCTCCTGTTGTATTCCTCTACATTATTACTTATCTAATGCTACATAAAAAAAAAAAAACACCTCAAAACTTAATGGCTTAAAGTGACAATAATCATTTATATGTAAGAAAATACATTTCTTTGTACAAGCCACTCAGCCTATGGCATTTTGTTATGGCAGCCCAGACAGACGAATACACTTGTGTGCAAGGACCCTCATAGAACAAAATGGAACTGGGGAAGGGAAGTGTAGGATTGGTGAACCTCAGGTTGGGGGTCCTTTCTCTACCACCACCCTATTCCAGCATGGACCTTCAAGGAATCTGAAAAGTATAAACTCAAACCTGGACTTCCAGGTTGTTATGAAGGCATGCATGTTAATATAGCAGAATACCACTTATTTTATTTAACAGTTTGGTAGCTTGATTTATACCTTTTAAGTAATTACATATATAGGATGTAGGCAGCTTCCATTTTTGCTCTTGAATTGGACCCCAAACATGTCAGGAGTGCACAAGATTTTAGTTTACAAAGTTTCCTATTCTGGGGAAGAGGAAAACTTAAGTGTGCGCTGTGTTGTACTATGATTATTGTAATGAAAACACTGAATTCCAAAAAGAAAGGTGCTATCATACATCAGGCCCAATGTGGCAGCACAAATTGGGCAGGAGAACTTGCTCTGCCTCAATGTGTGTTTCATGGACAGAACATTTTCCGAGACTAAGAATCTACTATGGATATCAAGAACACTTAAGGGGATTGCTAAAGTTCTCAAAAAGATAAGGCTATGGAACAGGCTTTGAGAAAAGGTTTTGTGGTCGCCACTGCTGGTGCCCATCCAGGTCCCTTTTACTGGGCTGGGGTACCCAGCTCTCAGTTGCTTTGAGTGCTGGCTGTTAATAGGTCAAAGCTGGCCCTCTCTCTGCAGAATTGCCCCTGGCTGACAGGAGCTAAGGCTAGCCCCTTTTTCTCAAGGTGGGACATCTTTGTGGTGTTGTGTATGCTTCACAGTCCATGTACATCAGACTTCACCGGAGACCCCGTCTTTGTTTAGCCTCCTCCCCTGCCCTACCCTGATTCATTCCCTCCCCTGCAGGTTTCTCCTAAGAGCACTCTCTCAATAAATCCTGGGCACCTGAATAGCCGTCTCAGGCTCTGCTTCTAGGAAAACTGACGTAGGATCATTGAACTTGGTAAGGTGCAAGGATTGAAAACTAATTTCTTTCATAACTGCCTCCACCAAACCATTTTGTTGGCTTAACCTCTCACCTAATTTAAAACTTCTCCATTCGCTCTAACACAGGCTTGAAATCCTGAAGCATGGAAGGGAGTCAGGGTAGGATCGACTTCATCATTGTTTCCCCACATCTACTCTTCCTATCCCACCCACAGTTGTGCCGCAGGATCCCCCAGGGGGTGAGACGGAGCTAGAAAGGGGGCAGGAAGATGGTTCTTGATGAGTGCGAGTGTAGTCTGGCGCTGATGCCCACTGGCAAGAGGGACATCTAAATACTACGTCTTCTTCCCCTGAATTTTAAATTCTCTAGAGATACTGCCAACACGCATACACACATATTAGCACACACAGGGATGGGGCAGCTTCAACTGCAATTCCCTGGTGTGATGAGGCCCCTCCCAGCTGGCCATTAGGGCTCCTCCATTTACCCTCAGACTCTGCATGCAGTGGTACTCCAGCTTCTTTCTGCCCAGGTCACCTCACCCCAGGAAGGATGGTCTCTTGCTCTCTTGGGAAGTGTCCTTTCTGAGACCAAGCACAGCAAGATCCCTTCCAAGGGTTCCATGTCTCTGCCTTCCCCTCCCTCCCTATGAATCTCTCTCTTTTTCTGCTCTGATCTCTTTACAGCCTCTCACCTATAGATTTTTCCAGATGTGTGTCAGGTACCTTTCCTCACATCCCTAAATTCCAGGAGATGCAGGCTAAACTCTCTGGGTAGTCGCTTGACACATTCTCCTCACTTGGTTTAAAAAAGTGATAGAGAAGGACCTCTATTCCCTAGAAAATAGTAACTGCACAGTCCTCCAACTATCTCTAAAGAAATATTAATACTTCCTCTCCCTCACTTAATCTTCAACCTCCCTGACCCTGGCAGAACCAGGCTCTGGCCACCCCCTCTGCAGCATGGCTGGTCTACATAGATGATGTTCTAGCTGGTTTAATGACGCACATTGGAATCAAGAGACCTTAATCTCTACTGTTTTCAGCTCAGAGGTCTCAGCTAAACAAACCTTTGAAATTTTAACATCCTGCTCTATATGATAATCACAGCTAAGTTTATGTCAGGCCTTCTATGTGTCAGTACTCTTCAAAATCCTTTTCCTGCAGCAAATCACCCTAATCCTCACCCTACTCCGTAGGTTGGTGCAATTTTTATCTTCGTTCAACAGAGGTGGAAACCAAGGCATGGAGGGGTCAAGATGACCCAGGAAGCAAGTGTTGAGCCCTCAGTTGGAACATGGATGGGCACCAATACACTGGCTTTAACTCACCTCTGAGTTGGTAGTTACGCTGAGGGTGACTTTTCTTTCAAGTGACCCCAGGAACAGCCAACACTCATCCTCTGAAAGGTTCCTTGAAACATTCCACAACTTTTCCACCTGGTATATCTTTAAACAAAACTGCATGTCAGCATTTGGCACATGGAGAGAGTCACTAGCAGTTTTCCATAAGTTTTAAAAAATATTTTGGGCTGTCCTATGAAAAGTTTCTTTTTCCAGATCAGCAAGTTCTCTAGCTGACGAATGTTCCCAAACCCATATGGCTGCTGATGGTGAGAACCCAGATTCCTGACTACACAGAACGTGGCCCTAATGCCTCTGCAACTTTGGGTTGAAGAACAAAGCTGTGCCCTTGGCCTGGGCAGCTGAGAGTCTCACTACGTCACGGGAAAAACACTTTTGGCGCTCCCTCCTGATTCGTTTACTTTTGTCCATACTCCCCTGACCTTGAGGACCTTCGTTGTGTTATTACAATGTGAGCCAACATTGTAAATGCTGCAAAAGTCACCCAGACTTCTAGACAAGGCAGCAGACTTAGCAGATGTATAAACCAACCCCCATCCTAAATTGTGCTCCAAATAAACAAAAAGTCTGGAATATATGTGTATACATATATATGTTCATATATATTTTTAAATTAAAAATAAATATATATTGGACAGTAAGAAACAAAGACCACGAAGTACGGTCTGAAACAAAGCGGAATTTATTGCTTCCCTGGCAAGGGAGAGCCACATTGCCTCACTTGGGTGTGAGTTTAGAAGAAATTACTTGGTTATGGTGAAAAGAAGAATGCGCACCAACAAGGCAAGATTCTAAGTTCAGGTCTCTGGTTGGCTCCTGAAGCAGAATGTGAATTCTTTCTTTCCTTGTCTATGATATTGGGAAGCCTGGTTTCAAATAAGTTCAGAACTGGTTGCCTTAACTTCCAGTGAGCCTGTGATCATTCAGTAGATGGCCTGAGTGTTCAAAACTCGGCAGTTTTTCTTTAATACACACGCAGACAAGAAAGGAATATTCCCAGGAGCCAGAAGCAGAGAAGGAGACTTTAGATAGCATAGGAGGTGGAAGATGAAGCTATGAAGCTCTCCAGATATGAGTCTTAGATATATTTTAAGGGCTGAGGGCTTCATGCCTAAGCAGGAAGCAGAGTGAGAAAGGTAGGCAGCCAACCAGAACAGGTCTCTGCACAACGTCAGGGCCAGGAAAACTCTGCTGCATCTGTGATCTGGGACTGAAAAGTAGCATCTGGAGGTAAGCTTTCTGACTCAGACCCCAGGTAGAAATATCACTAGTGAAAAATAGAACCTTAGGACTGAGCAACATTGTCTAAGATCTACCTGTGCACCCTTGGATCTGGCAGAAGTAGCTACAAATCCACCCTCTATGGGGAGACCTCCAAAGTCAGGGGAGACCTCCAATGCCAGGGCACCCCAGGGATTTCCAAAGAAGATGAGCTCTCTGAAGTCTAACACATGGCAGTAAGTACTATGTTTCATGGCTCTCAGGAGGTAGGGCAGCAGGGAAGGAGTGTTTCAAATATGCAGTGTGAGGCCCTCTAGAGCTCATATATTTTATTAATCACCACTCTGTGCCAGGCATTGTGCCAGCTTCTTACCATTTCTTTTCTTAAACCTTCCCAACAACAACACATCCTTAACCTGGGCATGGTAGCCTTTTCTATCTGGCACTATTTGCAGAAAGCTAGACAAAGTCCCATTCTTATCCTATGCCTGAAAGTCCACCATCTAAGATTCATTCTTTGAGGCCTTGACAACTTTCCCATCCCCATTTGTACACACCCCCATACTCGACTACAAACATTGGGCAATATGGTACAGTAGAAAGGGCTCTGAAATAGCAGCCCTGAGACCTGGGTTCTGGTCTGTGCACCACTGTCCTGGCTCTGAGATTAGGATCAAGCTACATACCTGGGACAGTGTTTAGCACAGAGTAGATGGCCAATAAAGCATGGGACATAATTCTCACTATTGTTATGCATTCCTGACCAGGGATTCAACATCCACACTGCGTGGCCCTTACTGACGTACGAAAGCAAATAGCACCCTGCGGCACTGGGTGGGGAGGCACAAGCACAGCCCTGCACCAGAAAGTGCCCAGTCTCACTCGAGACAAATCTGCATCACTCTCAGAACGCAGAGGGTGGCACAAACATTTTAACAGTTCCCCTTTTGTACCAAGTTCTGCTCACACGGGTCTGGAAACTCTTCCCTCCCTTCGCCCTTTTCCACCGCTCCCAGCTCAGGGCACCTAGTCCAGTCACTGTGGTCACCGTGCTGGCGAATCCTATTGCCTAAGGCTTTCCAACTTTCAGAGAGGTGCAGCAACAAGGCAGACTACACCCCTCTTGCCAATATCGATGACTTCTCAAAGTGTAACTTTGATTCGATATTATGCTTAAAGTCCCCCTCCCCATTAGAAGAAAGATGGAGTAAGACAATGAAGGTCCAGGGGCAGAGAAAGTTGTCCCACCATGTAAATACTCTGCTACAAATCTATAACTGTTGTAGAAAGAAATTTTCTGTGCAGATTTCTACAATTTGTGCACAACTCTACTGTACAAATGGGTGGCATAAAAGGCCCCTAATATGCATCAATTTGATGTAAAATGAAGCCTTGGCTCTAATAATCATCAAATATGCAATAACATATAATAATTTTGCTTCTTGGCATTTAGCATGGAATGTGATTTGAAAGGCTCAAGAGCAGAATTATTAAAAAAAACTATTCCTTAGAGTTGCTTCAAAAGCCCTCCTAGTAGATATTAGACACCCACTTGACTTGGATTCTGATCATAATGTTTCTCTCTCTGAAAAGCGCTTTGGAAGGCAAAGCAGATCCAATGTTTTCTTCCTTTGCCTTTCCCTGTGCCACTAACAGTTCAAGACCCTGCTCATCCGAAGAGTGGATGAAGGCAAATAGACACCATAAATCATGGTGCTTAGCAGGCATCCCACCTCACCAGAAACCATGGAATTAACCACCTCTCCTGAGGACTTTCTCAAAGGTGCTCCTCAAAGAAACTTTAAGGCAAGCAGGGGAGAAGCCAGGGTCAAAGCTGAGACCTGAGGTTAAGGGAAGAAATAAAGCTATGATTAGGTGGCAGGCAAAAGTGGAGACTGGGAGAAAGTTTTTCAAAGGTCTCCTTGCAATGGGCGGTTGGGGTGGGAAAGACACCATAGCACACTTTAGATTGTGGATTGCACCTTTTTTCCACACCTTGATGAAGCAGTGAGGGGTGGGAGGATAGAACACCAGACTGGAGTCCCAGCTCTTCCATTTAATAGCTGGAGACCTTGGGAGAGTCACTTACTCTTCCTGAGCTCAAATTGCTTTCTGTAGAACATGATTATCATGGCTCCTTCTAGCAATAAAATTGTAGTATTCTAACTTCCCTACTCTTCTCTCTTTAGACTTGGTTTAAAAATGAATACCGAATTATATGCATGTTCCCTTGAAATGAAGATGTGTAATATTGCATATTATATACTCACGAGCTTTGAACTCATTTATTCAACTATCGCAAACACACATTCAGCTACTAAGAAAGGGTTCAGTGTTTCTACTTGAATTGGTGAAAGTTATCCATCTAAATGTTTAATAGGCACTTCAAACTCAGTATCTCCAAGAATCTCTCTTCCTTCCCTTTAAATCTAATCCTCCTCCTTCAATGCCTGTGTCAGCCGCTGGCTCCACTGTACCCACGTCACCTTGGCTACAAAATGGAACCTATCAGTCTTTTCTCTTAGCCTCCATACTAGAGATGACTAAGTCCTAATGACTTTACCTCCTCACTATTTCCAGACTCCTTCTGTGAGAAGGGGTGAGGGATATTATAGCTCAAACCCTCATCTTTGCTTACCTGGGCCACTGCTGTCATCTTGCCCTCCACCATCCCCCATCCACAGTAATCTTTTTGAAACACCAATCACCTCTTGTTCAAAACCCTTTGCTGGCTTTGTTCACATTCTCCCCTGGAGTTCTTTACCCCACCTGCATGTCATCTCTCTCCTGGGCCCTTCATTAGATTAACATCTATTCATGCTTTAAGATCCACTTCCTGCCTGAAGCACTCTGCTCCCCACTCTCCTGCCAGGCTCCAGCAGGTAGCCCCATTATCCTACTGCCCTTTGCATATCTGTATTATAGCACTCGCTGCCTTGAATTGCAACTGTGTCTGCCTCCCCAGTCAGGCTGTGGACGGACTCCCTGAGAATAAGGATGTGTTCTTACATCTCTGTCACCCAGTAGAACTCCTGACCCATACTAGATACTTGAAAACTTTAATTCATTCATGTTTTTTCTGCCAGCAGAAATGTCATTGATCTAAAGCAGAGCACAGCCATGACCCAGTCACCTAAGACAAACAAAGGTGGGTTGAGATGCAAGCCCAGTGCCCCAGACACATACCAGGGCTTTTGTCTGACGCTGGTATCTGCATGTGGCAGTCACTGGGTTGGGTCAAATTGGTGTTAACAAACTGTGTTTGAGGCAGAGACATTCTGACAGCCATTTCTGTTTCCAAGTGAACATTGTATATGGCAGATGCTACATTAAGGTAATTATTTTACACCAAATGTAATCAATTTCCCTATGTGCTTTCTTTCCAGCAAATGATTCTGCATAAAGCAAAGTTTAATGTTTTGGCCCGGCTAGGAGGCTTTTTCTGGGATGACAAAAAGAAGTGCTCCAGAAATCTTGCCAGAAATTTCCAAATATCACTGAGTCTTCAAATATTGTACTATGTTAATCAAGTTTCACTGGCTTCCACCTACATGGTTGACTAAATTCTTTTGCAAATCACCGCTGCTTTAGGCCTCATTTTTCTGCATCTGCAAAAAAAGAGGTATTGATGTGATTCCCTCTAAGACCCCCTTTCAGCTCTTAAATTCTACTATTCTAGAATTCTTATTTATTATTTCACTTTCCATTTGGTCTCTTGTTTTAAGTCAACTGGTGATGTTCAAATTTAGCAGCAAAATAAATAAATTAGAGATTATTCTTTGTATGAAACTGATTTGTTGCCATTTATAGAATTTACCTTTAAATAAAAAATTCTCCTGGATCATTTAAAATAGATTTTGATTTACAAATACTCAACCTGTATACCACAAAGTAACATCTATTTGCAGGACTGGTTACATAATCTATGGGATTAAGTTCAAAATGAAAATTAGGGGCCTATTGTATTAAAATTAGTAAGACTTTCAAGATAATGATAGCAGAGCATTAAACCAAGGCTGGGGCTCTTCTGAGCATGAGGCCCTGTGCAACTGCTGGCCCTGTTTATCTGTGCTGTTCTTCATATACTCATTAAGCAACAAAAATATCTAAGAGTAGTAACTATGCCTAAACATTTTCCCCAAACCCTATTTCCCAGGTAAATCCAACAAAAAGGAATAAAGATGTTCACAAGGAAACATATCACTAAATTTTTGGCATAATCTAAGTTCCCTTATGCTCACTCAATGAAAGAGCCCTGGACTAAAGTTGGACATGGGTGCCATGTCTGGCTCCACTGTTGGCTCATTGATGTGTTTGGGTGATTCATGGGACTTCCTGACCACTTAGCTGTCCCCTCTGTGAAACGAGGGACCTCATTTTTGGCACCAGGATTCTGTGACTCTTTGCTTGTTTTCTAATCAAGGGCTTGTTTCCATGGCCGTATAATTATTTTTAAACTTTTTATTGAAATATAAATTGGTTTCACTGATCATCACCTAAGAGCACAGTTAGAAATAACATTGATCGGGTGTCAGGCAGATGTGGGTGGGGGAGGGGATGGGTGTATACATACATAATGAGTGCGATGCGCACTGTCTAGGGGATGGACCCGTTTGAAGCTCTGACTTGGGGGGGGGGGTGCCAGGGGCGGGCAAGGGCAATATACGTAACCTAAACTTTTGTACCCCCACAATATGCTGAAAAAAGAATAAAAAGAAAAAAAGAAATATAACCCATTTACAGAAAAGTACTCATATCATATGTGTACAGCTCATTGGATTTTTGCAAACTGAACACATCTTCCAGATCAAAAAGTAGAGTATGGTCAGAATCTCAAAAGCCCATCTCACGGTCCCTTCTGGTCACAGCCCTCACTCCCACAAGGATAACCACCATCCTGACTTTTAATACCATATATTACATTTTCCTGTTTTTGAACATTAAACAAATGGAATCATATGTCTGATTTGAACTCTGCATTATGTTTTAAAATTCATCCACATGGGGCCGGGCGTGGTGGCTCACGCCTGTAATCCTAGCACTCTGGGAGGCCGAGGTGGGCGGATCGTTTGAGCTCAGGAGTTCGAGACCAGCCTGAGCAAGAGCGAGACCCCATCTCTACAAAAAAATAGAAATAAATTATATGGACAGCTAAAAATATATATAGAAAAAATTAGCCGAGCATGGTGGTGCATGCCTGTAGTCCCAGCTACTCGGGAGGCTGAGGCAGGAGGATCCCTTGAGCTCAGGAGTTTGAGGTTGCTGTGAGCTAGGCTGACGCCACGGCACTCACTCTAGCCCGGGCAACAGAGTGAGACTCTGTCTCAAAAAAAAAAAAAAAAAAAAATTCATCCACATGGTTGTAGATTATTCATTCTCATTGATACAGTGTTCTGTTGTATAAATATACCACACTTGAATGACCATTCTACTAGCAATGGGTGTTTGGGTAGGTTTCATTTGTGGCTGGTAATGTACTTTTATAGTTTACTTAAAAATTCCACCATTCCTAATTCTCAAGGATTTTACTAAGATTGAAAATTAGTTTTCTTTCTTTGATTTTATAAATAGTGAGGCTGAAATGCCCTTGTACAGGAGTTTCAAAAAGCCTTGGACTCTTTCTTTAACCTTAAATGTGAACAATGAGCAGAATTTTCCTATTCCTCTTATAGCCCAGCTTCTGCTTGACATTTTACAATTACAGGTGAGGCTTCTTAGCCTGCAGAAGAAGCAATTGTTGTCATTGTTCATTAGCATCTGACCAAACTGTCAGATAATGACAATAATACAGAAATGACTTCTGACTATATCAGGAGAAAAGCCTTCCTTCCAGAGCTCAGGAAGTCTGTGATAGACTAAATCAGACCAGGAGTGGGGGTGGGTGCTAGGAACAAGTCACACCTTCCAGAAGCAGCAAACGCTTGGAGTCCTGGACAAAATATGGATGAGTGGGAGTGGGGGCATGTGCTCCAGACAGACAGGTGAAATATAGTCTCCAGAGATATGGGAATAGACAAAACCTGGCAACGTGTCTGGGCAGCTCAGCAGAGGGTAACACATAGTTCCTCTCCTGAAGGAACTCAGCAACAAAATATATGAAAGTAGGGCATCCTTTCACAATCTGGGCAGAGGTTGGTCTCAGGGAGAACTAGGAGGCACCTGTTGGCTAGGAGCATAACTCCATCCCTGAAAGAATGGGAAGAGCAAGAACAGACCCAATGGACAAGTGCTGGGATTCCAGGCAGGTTACCCAGGCAAGGCCTCAGATAGCCTCCTGGGGCCTATTTGGAACCTCTCTACCAGAATCAGGCCACACTCAGAGTAGACCCAGCATAAAAGTGAACAGTGCTGTCATTCACTAATTTAATAAACAATTATTGAGCTCCTAGCCATATGCCAAGGACTGCACTAGGTGATGATGGTGAACAGAACATGTACAGTAATTACATCAGTTAGGATGCTTTTGGCTAGAAGTGACAAATACCCAACTAAAGGTGGCTTAAACAATAGGGGTTAATTAGTAATCTCACATACAAAGTCTGGAAGTAGACTGTCTAGAGGTTGTCTCAGTGGCTCACCATATCAGGACTCCGGTTGAACTTCTCTTCAGCTTCCCTCGTGGTTACAAAAAGGCTGCAATAGCACCATGAATCACATCCTCACATGATCGTGTTGAAAGTAGGAAGGAATAAAACAACTTCTCCTTGCATGCCTTTTTTTTTAATCTGAGAGAAAATCTTTTCCAGAAGCTTCCCAGCTGAATTCTTCCTATCACCTTGGCCAGAACTGGGTCATGTGATGACAACTAAACCAATCACTGAAAGGGGAATGGAATGAACACAACTGCTTAGACCAATCACGATGCAAATCCTGTATATACTCATCCTGATACCCAAACAAACTCAGGGCTACATCAGCAAGGAAGAATTAGTATGGCTGTGGGTAGATCATCAAAAATATTGCTGACATCACCCAAACTCCTGAAAAAAGGCTCCCCTCACTTCCTTGGTGCCAAGATGGGTCCGAGAGTTTGGAAATCTCTTTTACTCAAGGAAAACGTAGTAAGTACCCTCTCTGGGCAGGCATATGTGGGGTCTAAACTGCAACGGAGAGGTCTAACAGCTTCCAGCTATGAGCTCTGAAAAACTTCAGCCATCAAACCAGCCACCTCTTCAAGCTCTGCCTGAAGAGATTTCTCCTGAAGATTCAGCCTGCTCTCTGTGACAGTGGCACCAAGGGCATGCCACAGAAACGGCAGTTGCTTCCTTTGCCCTCAGAAGCTTGGCATGTCCTAACTTTAAGTCCTACAACTCACAGAGTTTTATTTCAGCTTTCCTTGAGTCTATTTACATTTTTGGCTTATACAATCTCCTGGGATAGTGAATTCCATATGGCTCATAGTTACCATGTAAGACAACACTATTTTCATCACGTCTTAGAATTACCTCATTTAAGCTTTTAAGGGGAACCTCAGCTATTCCATCAGTGTTCCATTTTTTAGAGGCTGGCCTGAAACCCTATCACAGCTTGTTTATTCTTTAGAGCTATCCTTGAAGAGTAAAAGGCCAGAATAATAACAGTTGGCATTTATCAAGCGATTACTGTGTGCTAGCCAATATTCTAAGTGCATTTACATGTATTAACTATTAATAATTTAATTGTCAAGCAATCCTGTGAGGGAGGAATCATTCTATACTTTTTTTGCAGCAAAAATACAGCAATATTAATTAACTTGCCCAAGATCACATAGCCAATAAGTACGGGAGCTTTATATCTTAATAATACCTGTCAAAAGGGACAAGGCCAAGTGCAGTGGCTCACACCTGTAACCCTAGCACATTGGGAGGCTGAGGCAGGAGGATCACTCGAGACCAGCCTGGGCAACATACCAAAACCCTGCCTCTACAAAAAATAAAACAATTTCCTGAGAGTGGTGGTGCGTGCCTATCTATAGTCCTGCCACTCAGGAGGCTGAGGCAGGAGGATTCCCTTGGGCCCAGGTGTTGGAGGTTGTAATGACCTATGATGGTACCACTGCACTCTAGCCCAGGCAACAGAGGGAGACCTTGTCTCAAAAAAAAACCCAACCCCCACCCCACCAAAAATGGACAACATGTCTTCCTCTTTGCAGGGCTCCTGAGTTTCCTTCACCTTATGGCTAGTGTGCACCTCAGAGGACTTGCTGGGATGAGACAAAATCACTTATTTTCTCTCTCTCTTTTATAAAATTAGTTAATTAATTTTTAAATTGACAAATAAAAATTATATATATTCATCATGTACATGCTGTTTTGAAATATATATACATTGTGGAATGGCTACATTGAACCCATTAACATATGTATTACTTCATATACTTATTTTTTGTGGTAATTACACTTAAAATCTACTCTTAGCAATTTTCAAGAATACAATACATTGTCATTAACCATAATCAGCATGCTATACAATAGATCTCTTGAATTAATTCCTCCTATCCATTAATAACTGAAATTTTGTATCCTTTAACCATCATCTCACCACCACCCCCAAAACACATATTTAATAGACAAAGCCAAGCCAACCCATGAATTCCTTTCCCCTTTGTCAGTTGCTGGCCCGTCCTCTCAAACTGTGAGAACACCTGTCACATTACTCAGTGAAAAATGCACACTCAGAGTCTCTCAGGCATTGTCTCTAGATGATAAAGAGATCATCCGGGCAAAGTGGCAATTTGAGAACAGCTGTAGGAATTGCATTTCCTTTCTGGGGTGGTTTTCAGAATAGCTTTCCTACAAGTTGAAGGCAGACATAGCTGTTTATCTTCATTCAATCACACACCCACTGAACTGTACTGCCTTTTGACTGTCTTGGGTGCAAATCTTGTTATAAGTTCTTTGAGAATCGGGACCATGCCTTACTCATGGGTCTAATAGCTCCTTCCCCTGAAACACTTGGTGAAAGTCTTCTTTTTGTGTGAGCCCCCTTGCTCCAACAAGACTGGCGGTTTTCTGAGGGCTTCGGTGGCATTTTCTTTGGCATAGAATGCATTTCTGGATATTGCCAGAACTTGCAAACCACAATAAGATATTCTTCCCAAGAACTGGGAGATAAGAGAAAAACCTAACTAGCGGCTTGTGTGTGTTTGATTTTGCTTTATTTTGTTCCTGTCGATTCATCAAGGGAGAAACAAGCAAACCTTTCCACAGCTCTCACTCCCCCAAACTATTGTGTTTCTAAGAAGTCTGAGCTTTTCGCACCACAGGGCTGCCACCACCATCACCACCTCTACCTGCACTGATGGGAAGAAGACACTTCTTATAAGAAAAATGAAGCAGCTTTGTCCCAGAGGGGAATGGTTGGAGCCTGATGCTTTGAGTTAGGTGAAGGGGAAGAAAGGGTGGCACAACTGCCAGAGGGAGATTCTCTGAGGATAGAAGGGGTAGCTTAGGGCAGTGGTTCCCAACCTGTCTGGCACCAGGGACTGGTTTCATGAGAGGTAATTTTTCCACGGACTGCGGTCAGGGGGGATGGCAAGCGATGGGGAGAGGCTGTAAATATAGATGAAGCTTTGCTTGCTCACCCGCTACTCACCTCCTGCTGTGTGGACCAGTTAGGAACCAGTCCTCAGGGGGTGGGGAGCAAAGCCGTAGGGAATTTATGCAAATGGAAGACAAACCCAATGCCTCAGGTAGAAGATGCCTGGTGGACATCCTTGGGTCCAGGGCACTAAGTGCCTAAAATAAGGATAGACATGACAGAACTTCAATCTATGAGCAGAATCCTGCGTGGGGACATAGTGAAGAAGCTGCCATCAATTTCAGGTAACAGTAACAAAGGTGACTACCAAGAACAGAGAATTAGCATCTGTATAAACACCATAGGATTCTCATATCACCCCAGGGAGCGTAGGCATTTGTCCTTAAAACATTACTGGGTTGAATTTGTTACCATCCTTGGGGTGTATGGTCCAAGCCAGAATAAATTTGATTTAGAAAAATATAAAGATGTTTGAATTGTTTTTTTTTAATTAAAAATTGTAAGTTAGAAATAAGTAAAAAGAAAACCATATGATGTATTTTGAATACAGTTGCTATGGAACAAATTCATACCTACTTAAAATTAAGATTGTCCTTTGAGAGTTAAACTTGAGACCAGGAGGGGGCAAAGTACAGCCCCTGAGGCAAATCTGCCACCTGTTTTTGTAAATAAAGTTTTATTGGAACATAACCATGCTCGCTCATTTACATACTATCTGTTACTTTCACACTACAATGCCAGAATTGAGTAGTTGTGACAAAGACTGTATGGCCCACAAAATCTAAAATATTTATTATATGGTTCTTTACAGAAAAAGTTTGCCAATTCTTGCACCAGACCAACAGAAAATGGCTGTGGGCAGGCATTCCCCCAAAAGACTCCAGATGGCTTCCCAGCAGCAGAACTCCCCGGAGTCTGTTTGAACAGGTGAACAGATCAGAAGGTCTCTGTTTAACTTGATGAAAACACTGAATATGTATGAGGAATGGCCTTCCATCTAAATCTTCATTACTTCATGTTTTTGAATTCTAGAAGCTTTTTCTAGAACACCAATCTATTCTCTTTTTTTTTTTCAGCTTTCTCATTTTTTTTTATTTCAGCATATTATGAGGGTACAAATGTTTAGGTTATGTATATTGCCCTTGCCCCCGCCCCCGAGTCAGAGCTTCAAGCGTGTCCATCCCCCAGATGGTGTGCGTTATGTATGTATATACCCATCCCCTCTTCCCCTCTCCCATCTGCCTGACACCCGATGAATGTTATTCCTGTATGTGCACAATCTATTCTTTCTTGCCACAGTTCTCGATCACCTCATGAACCAGTTGCCTGTTTTGATTATTATTTGTCACTACTGTTGGCAGTAGTCATTCAATGCCTCTTATGTGTCAAGTACAGTGCTAAGCACTTTACACACATTTTTCATTTAATATTTAAAATAACCCATTGAGGCAGATGCTACTTTTTCTTACTTTGAGATGAAGAATTGGAGGCCTGGGAAAGGGTAGAGAGAAGTGCCAGGGCCATCAATCTCTCCAGTAGCAGAGATAGAGTCAGACCTAGATCTGCCTGACTCTACCCACTGCTCACATGTTTAGAGCCATGTCTTTGCATATGTCAAGATTATTCTATTCCTGCTTCTCAGCACTCATCCATGCTACAGTTAAAGCAGGGAAAAAAGTTCCTCCCTTTTTCTTTTCCGTTCATAATCCAATGCTCATCTCAAACCCCATTTTCCCCAAGAACTCTTGAAACATCTGTGGCCATTAAAGCCAACATCTCTTAAAATCTAAATATAGAACATCTTCTACTACTCTCAAATTTCTCAATATGTGCAAATAATTCTTCCCAACCAATTTTTAAATTCTCCCAGGGGAGAAATTATTGCTCAAATCATTTTTAAAATGTGGTCACAACCCCTGATTATATTATAATAATTATATATTATAATTTTATGTATTCAGAGATATGGTAGAGTTTATACAAAGACCTAAACATTGACCTCCTTGTTTGTTGCTGTTATTATTATCCAATTATCCATGTTGCTTTCTGGTTTAAAAATAACTTTCTCCAACTGGAAGACAAGAAAGATCAGTCAGAGTTTAATCTCATTTGTTGTAATAATCTACTTTTAGGCAGAAGAAGTAGGACAAAAGTTTAAGTAGTCCTTTGAAAATTTCCTGCTTGGAAACAAAACCATATTCATGTACATACACACACAAACACACACACCTATACATATACCCATATATATACAAAATTATCCAAATTTTATGAAAATATTTTGATATTTTACTTAGCTGGAATGGAAAATGCAAAATGTTAACAGTGATTACATCTGGGTGATAGAAATATGGCTAGTTTTTATTTTCTTATATATCTCTTCCTATATGTCTCCATTTTCTACAGTGAAAATGTATTGTTTTTATAATCAGGAATTAACAATAAGTGATATATTTTTTAAAATACCCCTGCTTAGTTCCGAAGAGAAATGATGGTAAGTCACTGATACTTGCCTAGATTGGAGTCATATCCTCCCTCCAGCTGCACAACTTCACTAAATATCTTGTCTCTTACTGGATGTCACAGAAGTATGAGAATCCAGCTGGTCTTTGCATGACACACTCCTGCTTATCATCAAGATTTATCAAAGACCCAATCAAGGCTGATCACAGGACTCTATAATAATTGAGCTAACTAGCTGCATTGTGTCTACGACATGGTCTAATCTCATACATTCAAGAGTGGCCAGGCAGTTCATTCTTGAAAGAAATTCACACATCAGAAAGTTACCTAGTAGACCAACTAGCCAAGAGAGAACAGAGCAAAAAAAGATATACTTTAATATGGGAAAGATGGAGTAGAGATCTAGACCTCAAATGGTGAAACAGTTGTCTAGGTAGAGCCCATAGTGGGAGGAGAGCTCTGTGGACAGTCCTGGGTGTGAAGCTGTCCCTGAACCCCTAGAGACTTACAGGCAAAGCATTGCAATTTTAGCTATTCTTAAAATATTACATATAGTTTATTAGTTTTCTAAGAGAGTTTACTTGGGTTAAATGGGCAATTTTCTCTAGTCTAGGTTTATAAGGCCCTTTCTGATGTAATTTATTCCCATTCTTTTTATATATATGCCTGTGCCATTTACCCATGATGGGGTATTCAAAAGGAGATTCCATCAGGCCCATAGGTCAGGACTCCGTAGTCACAGACTCCAGAGCCAGGAAACCTTAAAATATAGTATCTCAGGTCTTCTTTTTAAGAAGATCCAGCCAGAAACTGATGGAGAAAATAGTAAAACACCTTTTTGGACTTTTCACAAGAAAGCCCCAAGAATGGCCTTTCCTATCCAAACTACAGTGGCCTCCACTTTTCCAAGAGCTGACAGAACTGGTTGTTTTAAATAGATTATAGTGACTATCAACTCTTTGCAAGATACGTGTGAATATGTATTTTTTTAAAAAATAAGATTTGGCAATTAACTATAGAAAACAGATTGAAGGGAGAAGTTAGAAGTCTAAAATCTGGAAAGATCCACTGAGTAAAGAGATTCTGGCAATGAAATATGTTAGCAACTCTTAGGGACATAATAGAAGTTGCATTTCAGTTACCTATTACTGTGTAATAAACGACCCCAAAACCTGTGGCTTAAAACGAAAGCCATTTTAATATATCTCACCATGTTGTGAGTCAGGAATTAGAGCAGGACTAGGTTGGATATTCTTTCTGTTTCATGTGGCATGAATGGAGGTTGCTGCCATCAGATGTGATGTGAGCTGGCAGGTGGGCTTGTTGGGAGGGTACAAGATGGCTTTACTTACATTTCTGGTGCCTTGGTGCCTGGGTCTCATTGGAGTATCTACGTCGACCTCTCCTGCATGGCAATCTCAGCATAGTTGAGCTGCTGACCTGGAAGCTCAGGGCTCTGAGAGAGAGAGAGAGAGAGAGAGAGAGGGAGGGAGACTCAAGCAGAAGCTGTAAGACATTGTATGACCTAGTCTCAAAAGTTCCAGAACATCATTTCTGTTTAATTTTGTTGGTCAAGGAACCCCCTAAGGTCAGCCCACGTTAAAAGGGATGAGAATTAGATACTGTCTCTTAATAAGAAGGATAGCAAAGTATACAGCCATATTTAATCTACTATGGCCTCTCTGATCACTTCAGAGGCAATTACGGCCTCCACGATGTTGATGTAATAATCTGTATCATAGGAGGAGATGAGCACTGACAACATGGTTGTTTTCTGGATGGCAAGTCGAGAACAGTCTTGCTTAGATAGATGCTTCTAAGTGTTTTAAGTGATTATGCAGCCTCAAGGAGAAATGAAGGACATTGGAGTCAGGCAGGTCTGGGTTCAACTCCCAGTTCTTCCATTGATTTGTTGAATCACTTTAAGAACTTTATTACCAATATCGGGCCACTCTTACCAAGAGGGTTCAATGTCCCTTGGACTCCAGGCTAACATTTAGGTGAGAGATATCAGTCAAGTTTTGTAGAATCTTAGGAGATTTTACTGATGTCATGAGGCCTACCTCTTGATGAGAGAAAAGTTATAAATGTCTCTGGGCTACCTCAAATGAATACAACTTAACCAAAGTTTGTAGGATTTTATTGCAACTTTATACACATCATCCCTGTTTCAATATCTCCCCACCTTCCATTTTATAACAACTCTTCACATTTCATCAGGAACAGTGGAGAAACCATCAGATGTGATGCCTTTTTGTCAGTTCTTGGGATTTGATAATACCTAATACCAAATTTTAATCATAGACAGGTTTCCAGAAAAATCTGGGTTTTTTTGACATCTCATCACATTAAATAGACAGATGAATAACAAGATTGCCTAAACCCATAAGGAAAAGGTAAAGGCAAAACACTTTAAGAGGAAATACAGATTATAATTAATTAGCATTTTTAATATGTAAGGAAATACAGAATGATAGAACTGATAAAGTAAGGAGTGCTTCCACTGCAAGTGTCAGCAAACTCAACTCACAGTGCAGTAAACAGTAAAATGGAATGGGGCTCAGCTTCCTGGACAGTTTAGGGAAATATCTAACTGGTTTCAGATAACATTTGATCCAAAGCTCGAATGATGACACCTGAATATGGTTTTTCTCTCCCTTTTTTCCTCTGCTTTTCAACCTTGGTGCTTGTGCCTTTTGGGGAACCCTCTCCTCTAGGGTCCCAACATAGCTACCAGTAACTCCTGGGGATAAAGGTTTCCAGGCTTACATCCAGGGGGAAAGAACTAGTGATGTCTCTCTAAATATCCAGCAGCAATCTTGTCCCATCTCATTGGTTCTGATTGGGTCTTACATTCAATACTAAATCAATCAATTTGGCCAGGAAAATGCATTGAATGGATTGTTTTAGGCCTAAATCATTTCTTCTACCCTGAGTCATAAGTGGACCAACTCCCCTGGAATCACCTCGAATAAAAGTAGGGAGATTGTTGCTCAAAAGGAAATTGAGGGGCTGTTATGGGGCAAGGGTGGGGTATGATTCTGAATGACCAAAATAGACATTCAGAGTTCTTATTCTTGGTAAGATGGAGTACACACATGCCAGCCCTTCTCTCCCAATGAATGCAACAATAAAACCTAGACAGACTATATGACAGGTATTCAAGGTCTGTGAAAAATAAACATTAGAAGCTGAATTAAGAAAGAATACCAGAATTCAAAATAATACCAAACAGTGGTGTTTACCATTTTTCCCCTCTGGTATTATCTGGCCTGAATTCAATGCAGCCTGAAACACAAAAGTGAGCACTGTGATCCAGATAGAGATCCATGAGAATCTCTCTAATTTGGGGACAAGGAGCTGAAAAGAGATATCCTAAAGCACAGAGAGAGTAGGGCAATTCCCCAGTTATTTTCTCTCCTTTTGTTCTCTCACTCTAGTCCCCAGGCTATTCAGCAGCAGGTACATGGCAATAAAGGTATTTTACAATAACTCAAAAACTAGAACTATAACAAGATGTGTACAAGATTTGTATGCTGAAAACTAAAATACTGATAAAGGAACTTAAAAAGAGCTAAATAAATGGAGAGAGATAATGAAGATAGTAAAGATGTCAATTCTCCCTAAAATGATCTATAGATCTAACTAATATCAATCAAAATCCCAGCAGGATTTTTTGTAGATATATAGAAATAGATTTTAAATTTTATATGGAAAAGAAAAGGAAGTAGAATAACTAAAAATATTAATAAAGAAGAATAAATTTGGAGAGATTATACTACCCAATTTCAAGACTTATTAGAAAGCCACAGTTATGAACACAGTGTGGTACTGTGGGATAGAAACATAGATCAATGGAACAGATCTATGAGAAAGTCTAGAAATAGACCCTTAAAAATATGGCCATTTGACTTTTGACAAAAGTGCTAAAGAAATTCACATGTCTGACAAAAGACTTGTATCCAGAATATACAAAGAACTCTCAAAACTCAACAATAGAAAAACAGACAACCCAATTTTTAAAATGGGCAAAGGACTTAAATAGATACATTTGGCATATATACCCCTGAAAAGACATTTGACATCATTTGCATTAGGGAAATGCAAACTGAAACTACCACACGACTACTAGAATGACTAAAATAAATAATCCTGATACTACTTGATAAGGATGCAGAGCAACTGAAACTTTCATATGTTGCTGATAGGAATGTAAAATGGTACCATCACTCTGGAAACACTCTAGGCAGTTTCTTATAAAGTTAAGCATACATTTACCATATGACCCAGCAATCCCACTCCTAGATGTTTTCCCTAAATAAAGGAAATCTTGTGTATAGATTTACAAAAATCTATACCTAATTGTTTATTCGTAATTGCCCCAAACTGGAAATAACCTAATGCCCTTCAATGGTGTACTAGTTCCTAGTGTTGCTGTAATGAATTATCACAAATTTGGTAGCTTAAAAAAATATGCTTGTTATCTTTTAGTTCAGCAGAACAGAAGTCTGAAATGAGTCTTATTGGGCTGAAATCAAGGTTTGGGAGGATTGCATTCCTTTCTGGAGGCTCTAGACAAGACCCAATTTTCTTGCCCCTTCTGGTTTCTAGAGGATGCCTGGGGGTTTTTTTTGTTTTTGTTTTTGTTTTGTTTGTTTGTTTGTTTGTTTTGTTTTGGCCCAGGGCTCCCCTTCCATTTTCAAAGCCAGCGGTGGCCAGTTGAGTCTTTCTCACAATGCTATTTCTTTGGTTCTGACTCTTCTACTTCACTTTTCTAGATTTAAAGACCCTTATGGGCCGGGCGCGGTGGCTCACGCCTGTAATCCTAGCTCTTTGGGAGGCCGAGGTGGGCGGATTGTTTGAGCTCAGGAGTTCAAGACCAGCCTGAGCAAGAGCGAGACCCCATCTCTACTAAAAATAGAAAGAAATTATATGGACAGCTAAAAATATATATAGAAAAAAAAAAAATTAGCCGGGCATGGTGGTGCATGCCTGTAGTCCCAGCTACTCGGGAGGCTGAGACAGGAGGATCGCTTGAGCCCAGGAGTTTGAGGTTGCTGTGAGCTAGGCTGACGCCACGGCACTCACTCTAGCCTGGGCAACAGAGTGAGACTCTGTCTCAAAAAAAAAAAAAAAAAAAAAAAAAAAAGACCCTTATGATTACATTGGCTCCACTGGCTAATATAATATATACAATACATAATAATTCTGCATCTTAAAATCAGATAATTAGCAACCTTAATTCCATCTGCAAACTTAATTCCCTTTTGCTATATAACATAACATATTTACAGGTTCAAGGGATTAGGATGCGGACATCTTTAGGGGGCCATTAATCTGTCCACCACAAATGGGCACATAAATAAAAAAATTGTATATCTAATGAAATCCAATCAAATCCTATACAATCCTATACCTCCATACAATGACATCAGGAATGAAAAGGAATGAACTTTTGATACACACAACTCGGATGAATCTCAAAGGCATTATGCTGAGTGAATAGAGCCAATCTCAAAAGGTTACATATTATGAGAGTCTATTTATAGGACATTATTGAAATTGTAAAATTATAGTCATAGAGAACAGATCCGTGGTTGCCAGGGTTAGAGATGGGGGAGGGTATGAATTCAAGGTGATAGCATAAGGAGTTCTTAAGGGTGATGTAACTGTTCTGTGTCCCGATTATGGTGGTAATAACACAATATATCTGTTAAAATTCATAGAACTGCACCTGCAAAAGAGAAAAAGATTTACTTTATTGTATGATAATTTTAAAAATGAAATTTTAAAAGTTCATACAACTATACATTAATACAGGGAGAGAGAGATGCTCACTGCGGTACTTTATGATACTAAGGGGGAAAAAAACTGACCAAAGATATTATATCAGACTCTAGCACTTTGGTGCTGAATTCACAAGGGCTTCCCTAGTTCTCATCAAAGCTTCCCTGAAACACTTAATCTATCTGAGTCTACATTTTCTCACCTCAAAATAAGGATAATATTAACCTCATTGGGTTATTAATTAAGAGTAAATGAAAGTGTATATGTAAATATTCTGGTACATAAAAGGATGCCCAATTGTGTTAATTGCTTTGTTTTTGGCAACCTGTTGGTGTGTCTGAATTATCAGGTCTTCTTTCTCTCAAAGACTGAGAACCTCTAGGATTTGGGACAACCTAATGCTATGAGTGGAGAGACAAATCTTTTAAAGAGAGATAGGTAGGATCACACAATGTCACAAAGGATGCTCCTGAAATGTGATAGAACCCACCAAATACATTACACAAGGACTATCTACGAGATATATTCTATTCCTATATCCTTTTTTATTTCAAAATATTAAGGGAGTACAAAAGTTTTTGTTACATGAATGTATTGTATAATATAATGCTGAAGTCAGGGCTTTTAGTGTGTCCACCACCAAAATAGTGTTCTTGTACCTGATAGGTAAGTTTTTACCCCTCATCCCCCTACAAATCTCCCCACTTCTTGATTTCCAATGTCCTTTATATCTCTTTGTGCCCATGTGTACCCATTGTTTAGCTCTCACTTATTAGTGAGAACATGTGGTGTTTGTTTTTCCATTCCTGAGATACCTCACTTAGAATAATGGTCTCCAGTTCCGTCCAAGTTGCTGCAAACTACATTATTTTGTTCCTTTTTGTGGCTGAGCAGTATTCCATGGTATATGCTACATTTTCTTTGTCCACTCATGAATTGATGAGCACTTAAGTTGATTCCATATCTTTGCAATTGTGAATTGTACTGCAATAAACATTCAAGTGCAGATGTCTCTTTGATAAAATACCTTCTTTTCTGTTGGGTAGACAGCCAGTACTAGGCTTGCTGGATTGAATGGTAGGTCTTTAATTTCTTTGAGAAATCTCCATACTGTTTTCCATCTAGGTGGTACTAATTTTCAGCTCCACCAACAGTGTATAAGCATTCTTTTTTCTCTGCATCTATATTACTGGAAGTCCTAGCCAGAGCAGTCAGGCAAGAGAAATAAATAAAAGGCATTCAAATCAGAAAAGAGGAGGTCAAACTTTCCCTCATTGCTGACAATATGCTCTTGTATCTAGAAAACTCTAAAGACTCTGCCAAAAGACTCCTGGAATTGATAAATAAATTCAGCAAAGTCTCAGCTTACAAAATCAATGTACACAAATCAGTAGCATTTCTATATACTAACAACAGTCAGGCTGAGAGTCAAATCAAGGACTCAATACCATTTACGATAGATACAAATAAAATAAAATACCTAGAAATATACTTAACCAAAGAGGTGAAATATATCTACAAGGAGACCTATAAAACACTGATGAAAGAAATTGTAGAAGACACAAATGAATGGAAAAGCATCCTGTGCTCACGGATTGGTAGAAACAATATTGTTAAAGTGTCCATACTGCCCAAAGTGACTTAAGGTTCAATGAAATTCCCATCAAACTACCAATGTTGTACTTCACAGATCTAGAACAAAGTAATCCTAAGCTTCATTTGGAATCAAAAAAGAGCCTGAATAGCCAAAGCAATCCTGAGCAAAAAGAACAAACCTGGAAGCATCACATTACATGACTTAAAATTATACTACAAGGTCATAGTAACCAAAACAGCATGATACTAGTATAAGAATAGAAAGATAGACAAATGGAATAGAATAGAGAACCCAGAAATAAAACCATATAGCTATGACCAACAGATTTTTTACCAAGAAGACACAAATATACACTGGGAGAAGGACACTCTATGCAATAAATGGTGCTGGGAAAACTGGATAGCCACATGCAGAAGAATGAAACAGGACTCCTAGCTCTCACCATATACAAAAATTAATTCAAGATGGATAAAAGACTTAGATGTGAGGCATGAAACCATAAAAATTCTGGAAGACATAGGAAAAACTCTTCTAGATATCCACCTAGGAAAAGAACTTATGACTAAGACCCCAAAGGCAAATACAGCAACAACAAAGATAAATAGATTGGACTTAATTAAATTAAAAGGCTTCTGCACGGCAAAAGAAATAATCAGCAGAGTAAATAGACAACTTATGGAATGGGAGAAAATATATACAAACTATATGTCCAACAAAGGACTAATATCCAGAATCTACAAAGAACTCAAACAAATTATCAAGGAAAAAAACAAACAAGCTCATCAAAAAGTGGACAAAAGACATGAACAGAATTTTTTCAAAAGAATATAGACCAAGAAGATGGCCAAGAAACATATGAAAAAATATTCACTATTACTAATCATCAGGAAAATGCAAATTAAAACCACAATGAAATACCATTTTACCCCTATCAGAATAGCCAGTATTAAAAACTAATACCTTTTGTAACAACCTGGCTGGAACTAGAGACCATTCTTATAAGCAAAGAATCCCAAGAATGGAAAAACAAATACCATATGTACTCACTATTAAACTGGAACTAAAAGATCAACACCCATGTGCACAGTACGGTAGTAAAACTCAACGGAAATAAAGTAAGTGGAAGAGGGGAAGAGAGGATGGGTGAATTTACACCCAACAGGTAAAATGCACTTTACCTTGGTGATGGGCACACTTATAACTTTGACTCAAACTGCACAAAGGCAAAATATGTAATCAAAATGCCTGTACCCCTGTAATATTCTGAAATAAAAAATAAATAAAAAGTCTATTCTTATCTTCTAACATAAGTGCAATCAAGGATTTTCATCATAAACATCTTTACAGATATCCTCCCTGCCTTCCTGTAATCATATCTGCCAGCATCCCATCCCTATACGTCCTCTATGGACTTCATAAATGGCTACTGTGGTAGACTAGGTGGAATGGTCATCTATACATTTATTCTTTTGTTCAAACAGCATTTACTAAGCATCTCCTATTGCCATGATTTGAGCTCAACTCCAATGATACAAATGCAATCAGCCTCCATCCTAGTCCTTGAGATGTTCACAGTCTAACTGTTGAAGGTCACAGACAATGAGATTGGTGACAGAGGCAGGTAGGTGGTAGAGTCTATCGCTTTAGATGCTTTAGATGTTAAACTTGCTTTCAGTTTAAACTTGGAGTGCTACAGAAAACTCCTCTAGGAAGGAAAATCCTCAAGGGAGACTATCAAAGAGTAAAGTAAAAATGCATCTGAGAACAGGTAGGAGCTAAAAATATTAAATAAAAAAGGGCATCTTCCTTTTCTAGACTTGGTGCAATCTGCACTTGTCTTGCCTGCAGAGTGTGAGGACTGTTGCGTACTTGGCAAGGGAAAATTTGTAAAGTGACTTGGGTTTCTCATAAGGGAAAAATGGTATTCTACATGAGTTTAATGAGAATAATTACCAAGTGACTACAACTGACGAGTTATTAATCACACTGAGGTCTAATATTACCGTAGAATTAGAAATGACTTCAGAAAGTTTTGAATCTGCTCCACTTTGCTTATTTGCTCCCAGTGAAAATGCTTGTGTATTTGATATGCTTCACATATGAAATGGAGGGCTTTCCTGTAACCCTGTCCTTCTCAGATCACTGAACTTAAATGACTGTGTTAAACAAATAGCCTTTCAAACAATAGACTCCTATAAATAAAGGTAATCATGGGAAAGGTGAAAAATATCTATTTTCCCCTAGCTGGTATTTCACATGTCGAATTTGAGGTTTTTGAAGTCTGATCATGGCCTACATTGAAATATTAACAGATGAGAAAAAGACATCCTTGGAATGTATAATCCATTATTATTTACTATATTCACCACACTTTGCAATATATCTCAAAGAAAAAAACTTACTCCTTCTATCTAATTAAGGCTTTGTACCCCATAATGTATTGTATATTTCATAATCATGAAGACAGTAAATTTCAAATCTCCTCACCACAAAAATGGTAAATTTTGAGTTGATGGGTATGTTAATTAGCTTGATGTATAATAATTCTTCCACATTGTATTCATATATCATAACAGCACTTTATGCCCCATAAATGTATACAACTGTATATTTGTCAATTTACAGTTAAAAATTAAAAATTAAAAAAAGACCTCCTTGGGAAATGTTTGAAAGTTGTTTCTACTCATAAGACATTATCCATTTTTGCCCTATATCTCCACCCACCATGTTAGTATACTGATTAGAGAGAGATGGTTTTTGTGGGACAGAACTTGGAAAATCCGTGACGTTTTGAAATGTATCTTTTAAAAAATCAGTAGAAATACTTTTTCTGCCCAATTGTTATTGATTTGTGGTTGGGTCTCCATATACCAAAGTAAAACCGAGGAGAGTTCAAAGATTATGAACAAACCTGGTGTAGCTTGGTTCATTTACACTCATGATGCTTATCCCACCAGCAGCCCTGGTCCATACGCTCCCTGTCTCCTGGAGGCCCTCTCATCTTATTCGCACTCTGTTAATAGATGAATCCAACTTTCTCAAGAGTTGCTCTCTAGTCTTATTGCCATAAAAACTTTCTGAACAAGTTCTCGCCTCCTGTAGAGCCTGATGGTACTCATGCATCCATAGCACATTATTTAGTACTTAACTGTGCAAAGATACATCTGTTAACATGTCAGATATGGTCCAACAAAGCACTTCTGCTCAGTGGGAAGAGTAAGTAACAGAGGGGGCATGGGGCTGTATTCCAGAAAGTCATAATGTCAGGAATAGGGGGTACTACAGAGCAAAAAATGTAATTATAAACTTAAATACAATATAATCCTTTAAAATCATACATTTAAAAAGATTAATTCATATTGACTAAAACAAAGTAATGCTGTAAGGTGCTATGGCAGCCTTTACTGAGGTTCTATTCTTGGGCACCAGGGCTGCAGATGGGCCTCACTTTTAGTTTGGAGGTAACAATCCATTTCTTCCCCAGCTGAAATACCTAAATTCCCAGCTTCTAAACCTTGAAATCCATGAAATGCATAAATGCATCAAATTAATAAAGAAATATTTTAAGATATTACTTAAGAATATCTACTAAATACCATTGCTTAGCAGCTAACAGCAATCCATTCTAAATAATTATTGAGTGCCTCCAATGGCAAAATCCTGTGGTGGAATAAAAAAAAATGTTAATTCACATTTCTTGCCATCAGGCATTTTGCAACCCCAGAAAAGAGAATGAGAGAGCCACAAAAGGGCCAGTAAATGCTGTCACTTGTTAAGGAGAAGATCTGTAAGATATCAGAGGAGAGACTGGTCACTTCTGGCTGGGAAAATAGGAAATGATTTCCCAAGGAGGTAGGTACATCTTCTATTGACATACAAGAGAGAAAGACAAGGAGAAAAGCACATTTGGAAAGGTTTAAGAACAAGATTGGTTTCACTGATCATCACCTAAGAGCACATTTAGGAATAACATTAATTGAGTGTTGGGCAGAAGTGGGGGGAGGAGGGGATGGGTGTATATACACATAATGAGTGCAATGCGCACCATCTAGGGGATGGACACGCTTGAAGCTCTGATGGGGGGAGGGAGGGAAGGGCAATATACATAACCTAAACTTTTATACCCCCCATAATATGCTGAAATTAAAAAAATGAATAAATAAATAAATAAATAAAATTTTAAAAAAGTAAAAAAATTAAAATAAATATTAGCTATTTTTCTTATTAAAAAAAAAAAAAGATTGGCTCCACTTCACAGAATTCAGGGAAGGAATGGGTTTAAATCAGAAGGGATGTGGATAGTCCTACAGAATGAAGAGCACTAGGCCACTGAATTTAGACTTTTGTGACCAATTTAATGCAATGTACAGTTTCAATAAAGAGGTGGAAGCAAAAACCAACTGTAAACCAATCCCAGAATCATAAAGCCACATTTACAGTGGGGAGAGTCAACTCTATTTGTAGGCAGAAGGAAAAAAACTGGAGTAAGAGCAATGATAGTAATTAAATCAGTGGAAGCAAACCAGGCTGGAATCACAATGTGCACAGGGAGGAGGGAAGCCGGTTACCTCTTCCTCTCTCTGTTTCTCCCTCTCTCTCCCTTCCTCTCCCCCACCCTCCTCTGGACCTGGTTAGTTTCATTTGTGGCACTTGTCATAATTTATAATTATCCTATCTCATTACATATTTGTCTATGTATTTGCTCACCTGCACGTGTATTGTCAGCCTTCCCTGAATGCACCCTGGGGGCAGGATTATGCACATTGCCTGGCACATCAAGGGTTCTTAGTAAATCACTTGAAAATGAAATGAAATATGAGGAAAGAAGGGGAAAAAATGGAGATGCAGAAAGATGAGGTGGAGAGAAGAAAGCTGAGAGAGTGTGTTGGATTCCTTGACCTAAGAGGAGTGGCAAGGTCACTGCTGAGAGTGAGAGGCCAGAGTGGGGTTGGTGGTGAAAAAAGTGGAAAGTGGCTTGTCAGGAGTGCAGAAGAATAAGAAGGGTGGTGAGCAGCAGCACCAGGCAGGGCCTTGGCAAAGCTGGATGGCGTGACTTGGGAGTGGACCAAATAGCAAAGGCTTGGGACCTTCTTCAGAAATTCTTGGCAGTCCCGGTGAGGGAGAAACAAAAGCAAACGGGAGTTGCTGAGGGCTGGAGTTGGCAAGGTGAGCACAGCAGGGCAGGGTGGTACCGACACTCCCATCCCTGATTTATGAGGTTGTGATTCCTAACACTGCCAACTCATTTACAAAGGATATTCTCAAAAGTTTTGTTTAATAGTGCCAAGTGAAACCCTGTGTTTCAGCCGTGTTTACCTTGGATTTCCATCTTCCTTGCAGACGCAGACCACAGTTAGATGCGAGAGCTATCCTTGGGGATCAAAATCTAGTGGTCACTTCAAGCTCTGATT
Organism: Eulemur rufifrons; assembly: GCF_041146395.1. NCBI lineage: Eukaryota > Metazoa > Chordata > Mammalia > Primates > Lemuridae > Eulemur > Eulemur rufifrons. Next base: position 122,671,167 of record NC_090989.1, read on the forward strand.
TTCTAGGGGAGATGGGAGACCTTGGAAGAGAGATAGGCAGAGGCAGCTGGAGAGAGGATCGGCAGTGGCACTTGTTAACAACTGATGCCAGAACAAAATCCAGAGCATGTACACAGCTCCCAATTCCTCCAACTTCACTGCAGAGGTTCTAAAACCTATGCATGCATCAGAGTCACCCGGGTGCTTGTTACAAACAGATCGCTGGGCCTCACCCCCAGAGTTTCTGATTAAGTAAGTCTGGAACAGGGCCTGAGAATTTGCATTCCTAACCTACCCCCAGATAACACTCGTCTGTGACTGCTCTGAAAACCACCATTCTGAGGCAAAAGACTGCCTCTTCCTGTTTTTTTGTGACTGACAGAAACATTTATTGAATGACTACTATGTGTCAGGCACCATACTAGTTCTCAGAGCCTGACCCAGGCTAGGCACTCAGTAAATATTTGTTGAATAAAAGAATGAATAGTGAGCAAATTCCAGACATAATCCCTGTCCTTGTGGAGCTTACAGACTGGTGAGATTAATATAGTCATCTCATAAATAAATATACAATTACAAACTGTGATACATGTCGTGAGAACAAGTGCTATTAGAGTAACTGGAAAAGCCTGGGCCTTGGGGTGCATGGTGAAATGGAAACCTGAAGTCGCTATTGACTTAAAATTATTTCACCAGGATGAAAATGCTGTGGGAATTATGGGTACAGAGCTACACGGTTCATCCCACCAGTCTTCCCCCTAAATTCCACAGCACCACAGTGCTGAGCAAACAGTAAGTGCTCTATAATTGTTGACTGATTGATGATGTCAACCTAAATAACAGAGAGAGGCTTTCTAAAAGGAAAGATATTTGGGAATAAAGCATTGCAATGGGAATACCCACATCAGAGAAAACCATGTGCGTATTCGTGGAGTAGGGGTAAAGTAAGGCAAAGATTTTAAAGGAAAAAATGAGGAGGATCACATAACTGTTTTGAAATAATTATCCTTGGCTACCAAGATCAATAACAAGGGTGATACCAGTCCCAGGTTGAACAGGCAGCTGCTGGGTAGATGTCCTTGGCAGTATTTTTGGTGTGACATTGCGATGGCTTTTGTGTAAGATCGTGGTTTTCAGTCTTTTGTGATAGTTTTTGTTATCAGGCACACATGCATGAGAACCCTCTCTTAACGGTTTTCCCTGGCTCTGTTTCAGGCTTAACATGAGTGACTCCATTTCGATACCGACAACTTTCACGATGATAAACCATCTAGCAGCTAGCCTCATGGCTCTGGGCCAGTCACTGAAGCTCTTTGGGCCTTAAGCCCCTCATCTGTAAAACACGGGGCAGGGGTTCTAGAATTGTTCTAGGACTGGTTCTTCACCTCAGCTGCATCACCTGGAGTGCTTTAAAAAACTACTGCCTGCCTCCCTCTCCCAGAATCTATGATTCAGCTGGTCTGAGGTGAAGCTTGGGAATCAGGATTTTAAAAGCTCAAATGTGGTTCTAATGTGAAACCAATGTTGAGAGTCACTGGGCTAGAGGAAGTCTAGGTGATTCCTGCTATTGGTTTTAGTAGCTAAATTCTGTGATGTTAGGAGTTAAATACCCCAGAGTCATAAGTCATCCTTCTTATTTCCCAAACCAAAATATATTCAAATTTTAGCTAAGATAGGTTCTAGGTTAAATAACCCTCCCGTAATGAATCTGTGTTTCAATATATTTACAGGTTCTCATTCTTGGGTTTATAGAGCGATTTGTAGAATTTTATTTAACTTGTACTCTCACTAAAATATAAAAGATAAACCTGATCTTGACAAAAGTTTGTTTCTTTTCAGAATCTGTTGGTCTTGCTGATGGCACCTGTTACCATTTCATTCAAGAGTTCTTAAGAGTGACTCCAAGCCGACGCCAGGAAAAATGTCTGAAGAAGTGCTCTTCATTATGAAAATCCTGTTCATATTGCTTTTTATATTTAGTGGAAACTAGAAACCTCGGTTTTAAAATGTTTTTCTTTTGTCTCAAACACAAGCGTATTCAGTGTCATCTTGATTTAGTTAGCTCAGCTACAAGTATATGATTTAAAACTGATTTGTTGCCAGTTATCTTAATCCATAGGAGAAACATCTGGTTCATAATTATAATTGGCAACACTTCACCTTGATCACAGTGAACGTGCCCCACTTCCCTGCCCTTCTTTTCCTATTTTATAACATTTGTCCCCAGGATCCTCTGATTTCTACCCAGTGGTGTGCTGGTATATATTTAATAACCAGTTCTTGGAAGTGGGGATGGGAAGCCCTGATTTGTAGCATTTGCCGTTTTCCATGATGGAAATACTCCCCCTCCCCCTCCCACTGGGTCTGTTTTAACCGACCAGCATGACGTCATTGAACACAGAGTTTGGAAGAGAAGTGCATTATGGGCTCTCCTGAGCTGTTGCCAGCCAGCGCCGGGGCACCACTGCTCCCCCCATGAGGCCCACCCCAGGCAGAAGAATATATGATCTGGCAGTTTATTATTTGGTATAAATTAGGGCTTCCTTCCATCTCTTCCAAAGCCACCTTTGCACCTTCAGTCCTGCATACCTGTCTCCCCAGGTCCTGTCACTTATTTCAACTGAGAAGGCTGTGATGGCACTAAACGTAGATCCAGAAGATCTTGGATTCTTTGTCTAGATTTGCACTCTGCCACCACCAAGTGGGTGTTTCAGCAATTCAATTAACCTGTCAGAGCCTCACTCCTTCCTTAGTGAAATAGGAATAAAGATAATATCCACCTACCACAATTGTTGTTAAGCACTGCAGAGATCATACATAAGCAGTGCTTCTCAAACTTGGGTGTGCAGCAGGATTACCTGGAAACTTTGTCAAAACATAGATTTCAGATGCACCCCACAACACACACCCCCTGAGCTTCTGGCGCTTCAGGTCTGGGTGAGGCCTGACCATCTGGATTTCCAACAAGCTCCCAGGCGATGCTGATGCTGCCTTCTGGGGACCAAAGTGCTGTGATAAAGCACTTTGTGAATTTTAAAGTGCCATGTAAACATAAAGGGTTATTAATAGAGAAGGATTGTGACCTCATCTGTCCCTGAGATAAATGCATTTAAATGAGTTCTCCAAGGAGGCACAATTTGACAAAAAATGAATTCTCTGCAGTTCACGAGAGGGTTTAAGTGGTTACACCCTGAGGTTTGGGGGTACGGGGAGGGCACCTTGAGGCTTGGAATGGAGTATGCTAGCACCTGCATCCCTAGGAATTCCTCAATCCCTGAATAATGAGACTCACACTTTCTATACATCGAAGACTTTACAAGACCCCAAGCCTTCCCCTCTTCCAGTGCTTGCTTCCCAGCTGAGGGATGGCTTCACCAGGCAAATGATCCTCCAGCCAGATTCAAGTCCTGTTCATTTTATTACCTTTTGATTCCATTCTCTTCTCTCCATTCCACTACCACCATCACCACCCTGGAGTAAGTCTCCATCTTCTTGCAACTTGGTTACTGCAGTGGCCTCCCAGTTGGCTCACCTATGCTTATCCTGGCCCTCTGCCATGCATTTTCACTCTGCAGGCAAAGTGATGGTCTCAAAATGTAAGAGATCATGTCCCCACCACCTCCGATGGCTTCCCTCATGTTCTTAAGGTAGAGATAAGATTTCTGAACGTGGCCTACGGGACTCTTGTTGTGTACTGGCCCCAACTAAATCCCTCTAGCCTCACATCAGACAATTCCAGCCACACTAGCACTTAGGAGGGAGATTTAAGCAGTATGAAATGTTCCTTGAAATGTTTGTAAGAGAATTCAACCTTCAGAAGAATGAGTTAAAGTTTGCTTTTGCTGTGTGACTTTTAAAATTTAATGTCTAATTTTCCCTGTAGACTCAAGTAAACCCATATGGGAATAAACCATGTCCATCTTTGCTCCATCATTGCATCCCCAGATCCTAGCAGAGTACAGGGCATACAGTAGTTTCTCAATAAATTAAGATTTTCACATTGGTTTGTCATTTGATTATCTATGAAGTGGGCCCACAACATAGTTTTTCTCATTATTCCCATTTGACTGATGATGAAATCAATGTTCAAAAGGATCTAAGTGTCTTTCTACAGCCTGTATGATTAACGAGCAGGGGAAAGGAAATGCAGTCCCTCCCAGCTAGGTCACAATGTCCTCTGGCTCTAAGGGCCTAATGAATCCTTCCCAGCAAAGGGTCAGGTGCATTGCAAACTCATGTAAAATATTCCAGGAAGAGGAACAAAATGACAGGGAGAGATGATCTTTCAGAAACTGTTCTCAAATATCTGGCCTGGGAAATGTCATATCAGATAGTCCTCAAGACCTTGAAAAGGGCAAAGAGATGGTGAACTGTACAATTACATAACCAGTGCAAACTCTCAGATATCTTTGTTGCTGTTCTCTCTACTTAGAGATAAGCAGACACCGAAACAGACTTACTGACAATATTGCTACATGTTTAAAGTTAGAAGTTTAAGAGTAGGCGCCTGCTTGACTTCACATAATAAAACGTTAATTGAACTTCACAGCTGAAAAAAGTAAGAATATGTAATTTGCATAATGGCAAATGTGTCAGGTCTTCAGTAAATCTCTGAAACCAAGACTCAGTGCAGAGCTCCCTGGTTATAATGGCTGGAACATTTGAAGCAGTATTTTTCTCCAAGCTTCCTTTGAAAGTATCAATTCCAGACTTAATCTTACGGGCTCCTCCTTACTTATGGTATGTGATTTGATGGGAGAAGCACAGTATGCCCTAGTTTTGGCTTGAGCTCAGTGTCTCAAAACTCTAGTCTCTGCAATTTGTGTTCACCTACAAAGCAAATGGCATACACTTATGCTTAATTGCCTCCTTATGTTGCCTAGAATTTAGTCTCTGAATTGATTAGTAGTGGATGGCTCTGAGCTCACTCCACTTTAAGAAATTTTCTCTTAACCTATCCTGAGTACCTGCCTGCTGTCTCTATGTCTCTGTGGATTGGTGGAGTGAGGGGCAAGTGAGGGAAAGTAGCATCACTTTGGAGGAGTGGAGGTAAGTGCAGTGGGGAAATTGGGATGCTCCAAACAGCTGTCCCAACTCTAGGTCTGCCGGGCAAGACAATCGAAGGACATAAAGCTCCCCCAAAAGGATAACAGGGATGGCAGTTGTTTGGGCGTGGGTGCCCCTCATCAAGTAATGGGTGAAGTGCACTTCTAAAGGACACTGGGATATGGGGGCATGAACACTGCTGGCCCATGTCTACGGGCTAAGGCCATAAAGTGCAGAGGTGCACTAAGGGTCCCATGAGGCACATGGTCTCAAGGACAATTTTCCTTAAAATAACCCCAAGATGCCTGACAGTGGAGCTGCATGTACAAGTTATACAAGGTAAGCTTTTCCAGAGGCAGCCAAAATCACCAGGGGGCAGAAAAACAGCTGAGCAAAATGTTCAGTACAAGTTTAGAACTTAAATGGCTTTTTCATTATGAAAGTTAAGTGTGCTCCTCCGCCACCCTCCCTGTTAACTGTGGAAACTGACCTCCTCCCAGAAATCCACATGGTTACAGTGGGGCAGCAGGAAAAGGAACCTCCCCAGCGCGGGCCAGCGAGAGCCTTCCTCGGGAATTTGGAATTGGATCTAGAAGATTCCAGTTGCTTTAGCTCTTCTGTATTTAAGTGAGGAGATGCAAAACTGGGAGAAGCTGACAGTGGTTAACAGTGGTTATTCTGCCATGTGGGCTGGAAAATAGAAACAGGTGGCCTAAACCAAGAAAGAATGAAAGAGATGCACAGAGAAAAATGGGGACACGAAACAGGGAGGGAAAATGTTCTGGTTCCTTACAACCTTTTGTTCCTGGTTCCTGAAACTCAACTGTACCCTGATCCTAGGCTGTCTAAGGCACCCTTGAATTGTTACATCCATTCCAGCTTTTACCTAGGCTAATCACAGTGGGTCCCTGTTACAGGATTCTCCTTGTTGTAAGAGATGCCAGAGAAGTATGTTAATATTTATATAAGCAATAGTTATATACTAGTTATAGTAACAAGAATAGTAGCACTGGCCGGGCGCGGTGGCTCACACCTGTAATCCTAGCACTCTGGGAGGCCCAGGCGGGTGGATTGCTCGAGGTCAGGAGTTCGAGACCAGCCTGAGCAAGAGTGAGACCCCGTCTCTACTAAAAATAGAAAGAAATTATATGGACCACTAAAATATATATATACAAAAAATTAGCCGGGCATGGTGGCGCATGCCTGTAGTCCCAGCTACTCGGGAGGCTGAGACAGGAGGATCGCTTAAGCCCAGGAGTTTGAGGTTGCTGTGAGCTAGGCTGACGCCACGGCACTCACTCTAGCCGGGGCAACAGAGTGAGACTCTGTCTCAAAAAAAAAAAAAAAAAGAATAGTAGCACTATGGAAATAAACTAAAATCTGCCAAATAAAAATAGAGGCTATTTATTCAGAATTTGGTATAACAAGGGAGTCAGCCACCATCACTTGTGTTTGACAGAGTCTCAAAAGCAGGCAGGGAATAGAAAAGCTTTCTAGTGAAAAAAGGAAAGGCTTCAGGTGTGCCCTAATTGGAAGTTAGCGTGGGGCTGCTACAGGCAGGCGAAATAGAAGGTGGACATCTTACGTGATTTGACTTTCTCTGATTGGTCCTGGGTGTGTGTGTAAAAACAGTAAAGTTGGTAGTTATTGATGAAGTCCTGACCCTTTTAGGTGAGGCTGATTGCCACAGAGGTTGTGGGTCAGAGTTCTGTTATCATAGATGGTCTAGCCATTGTTTGTATCTTTAGTCTCTGAGAACACATATTCATTGAGTATTTCCTAACACTAAAATTGACAGTCTCATGCTGCCTGCTTGTTGGAATCACCTGGGAAGCTTTAAAAGCGCTGTCCCAGACCAATTAAACCAGAATCTCTGGGAATGGAGCCCAGACCTTAGTGTTTTTAACAGTTCTCCATGAGATTCCAAAGCACAGACCTGGTTAACAAGAAAACAAATGAAGAACTGGTACGTTCTCTGGTAAGGATGCTGACCTATCCATTGATCTTCTTTTCTGGAAGACACATGATTGGCAAGGGCTTATAAAAATTAGGCAGACTAGTAAGACTCCAAAACCATGAAATAATGAAGGTGACTTCACCAGGCATGAAGCAGGCTCTTACTAAACGTGTGCTCTAGAAGGAATGCACTTCCTAATATTTTTGTGCATTTACAAGTTTGTTCCCTGGTGGCAAAGGTTCTATAGGGTTTTAAAAAGGATACTTGGAGCATTTCAATTAATAAAAGCTGTCACTTATTCTGCACATTCCAGGTTCTAGACATAATGCTGAGCACTTTACATGTTATCCCACATAGCCTTCACCCTTGTATCTCACAAGTTTAAACTAAGGAGATTTACCCCAGAGATACTATTTCTTCCCAAATCATCATTTTAGATAGCCTAATTATTTGATTAACCAGCATTTATTGAGCACCCATGTGCCCATACTCTTTTAGGTTTTTGGTTTAGGTTTTTATTAATAGTAACAATAATAGACATGGTCTTGCTCTCCTGAAGCTTAAAGAATAGTGTGAGAGATTAACATTAACAAAATAATCACATGATAGACCATTAAAAATTATATTAGGGTTTTGAAGAAAAGGTATACAGAGCTAATCACTGGCAAACTTTTACTGTAAAGAATCAAAGTGTAAGTACTTTAGGACTATGGGCCATATAGTCTCTGTCTCAACTACTCAACTCTGTTGTATTGCATTTTGCATTGTACTGCAAAAGCAGCCATAGATAATACATAAATGAATGTGTGTAGCAATAAAACTTTATTTATAGAAACAGGCAATAGGCTGGATTTGACCCAAGGGCCATAATTTGCTCAAAAAAAAAAAAAAAAAAAAGAGAAATGACAGTGGACATTTTCTGAAAAAGTGGATTAAGAAGACAACAGATTTCCCATTTACAGATAACTCTGCTTTAGAATCTTCACCTATACATGAGAAACCTAAGGATGACAAGAACAAACCAGAAATGCTTTCTTTGAACAAAACTCTAACTCATTATTATTAAAAGAAATTCTGTTGGGGGTGGAAATTCTGTAGTTCCTATAGTGGGGAGGAACGTTCAAAACATTTTCTCAAAGTTAACGAACAAGAGATGGGATTATTTGAAGATAGGAGAGTCAGAAAGAAGGATGCAGTATTAGTTTTAAATCCCTTCTTCCTATTCATGAACCAGTTTCCAATAGCAGGATATTTCTGCCAAAAAATACTCTGGAATTTCAATAATGACACCATTGTCATTTTTGGTTTTCTAAGACAACAGCTTTTATAAGAGATCAAAAATTATTTCACATTCTGTTTTTATTAATCAAGTTTTAGTCATTTTTATCTACCATCAATTTATTTTCATAATACTTTATTTCTATTAATTATATCTTCAAATAATTTATAGCAGAATAATGAATATTTAATAGCCTTTTCATAAATTAATATTTTCATTTCATTTTGGTAATAGGTTTAAATATGTTTGCATTTGAAATGTATTAAATATTAAGTTTCTATTTTTTAATCAAATGAATTGTTAAAATAAATATTACTTATTTAATGCTTACAGGGGGTACTAGTTTTATCCCCACTTATAGATGGGGAATCTGAAGCTCAGAGAGGCTTAGAAACTTGACCAAGATCACACAGTAGTAAACGGCAGGGCTGAGATTCAAAGCTAGGTTATCTGGCTCCAGAGTCCATGCTTTTTAATCATTATGATATACTGACACTTTTTGAAAAATAAAATAGTGGTGTTAAAACTTGAAACAAATACTGAAATATCAGCATTGTCTTTTGCTCTAGTATTGCAAATACTACATTTGAACTTAAAACTGAAGGATGGGTAGGTATTAGCTCAGCAAAAAGAGAGGGGAAGAATATTCCAGATAGGGAAATAGCAAAGGCCCTGAGGCAGTAGCTACCATGGCTCACAGAAGGAACTGGAAGGAGGCTTCTAATGGCTAGTTGTCCTGTGTATGTTCATGATAACCCAAAACTCTTCATTTTCTAGCTGTTAAGACAATGTATGTGTGTGCTGAGAGCCCTGCTGTGGGTGGAAAATAAAACTATATATGTTGATAGATTGTTGATACCTACTTTATCCTGGTACAAGGGCATAGAAATGGAGGCATTCATTGGCGAGAAGAAAACTTGGATGGTGAAGGGGAAGGGATTAGAAGTAATGGTTTTGGGGCTGGTAGAAGAAGTATGAAGGAAGAGGAAGGTGATAGAAAAATTGACCATAGTAATCAGGAGACCAAAAAATCCAAATCATTTGTCAAAGAACAGGGCTATTGTTTTCCTGGGCTAAAAATGGGTAGAAATGGTTCTTTTTGTGCTTCCTTCAGCTCAAGGCCCCTTGCCTTTCACACACCACCTTGCCGAACGGCGTCCATGTCGAGGTCACAGAGGAAGAAAGTTCTGTTCTGAGTCTAAGACCTTCATAAGGTTAGTGTTCCTTATTAATTTATGTTACCTCATGGACTCTCCTACATTCTTTGAGGACTGAGAGTTACCATCTCGTCCATCCCACAATCAGATGCCCCAATCCCCTCCAGCCCCCAGGATAAGGTCAGGCGGGTTTAGGTTGACCTGGGCTGGGAGAAGGGCCTGCCTGCAGAGGTGACCATCCATTTTCAGACAGCTTCCTTTCTAAACCTCTGCCCAGCTCCACAGCCACCCTTCTCTCTTCACACCCCACCCCAACCACAGGGAAGCCAGAGACTGACCTAGGGGCTGACACTGTGCCACCTTTGGGAACATTCTTTGTAATTCACCTGCTCCAGTGCCTTTTCATCACAGTCTTACACATACGGCTTTAACCTATTGTCCAGATGCCTCTTTGAGGGGAATGTGCTCAAAATGAGTGAGCACTCCCCAAGCTCTCCCCTACATGTCCCACCATAGGTATCTCAGCCCCCAGGGATAGGAAGACTTTGCCTTCCCACCAATGAATTTAATCTCTTCTCAATCACTGTAATAATTGTGCTTGTACTCTGCACTCCACGCCATGCTGTCCACCCCACTCACTGGCAAACAGCATTGAGCCTTCCCACTCTTCAGCAGGGAGAGGGAGAATCCGCTCCATTCCCACAAAGGAGCCGCTCCAAACCCATACAGCATTCTCCTTTCCTCTCCTAGATACCCTTATATCACCCAAAGGATTCTAATGTCCTGATTTTTACCTTTGGATTACATCACCAAGGAGTCTGTTATACTGTGGCCCCAGACAAAATAAACATGATGCCCCAGATGTGACCAGCTAATGAATAAAAGAATGAATGAATGATGCCATTCATTCTTTTATTCATTCATCAAACATGCATTCAGTGTTTACTAAACACAGCCACTCTGCGAGCCAGGAAAGAATAACATATGTACCACCACCCCAGAAGCTCAGCATTTAGTGAGGGACAGACTCATAAACAGACAATAGCAATGCAATAACAATGACTGCATTGCTGCCTGAATTTTAGATCCGATCTGATACCCTGTATTAGGCTTCTATTGAGGTAGATTACAATATGTGTTTACTTTTATGGCAAGCACATTACACTCTATGTGTTTGTAAAAAAATATTTAGCATCAAAAATCTTGATACACAATTTTTGGGTCTTTACTCCCCCCAAAACTTGAAAATCTTATAATGGCAGCTAAAGATAGAACCAGCAGCCACTTAGTACCCAGCCAATTTATCATGTCATGGAACAGGTGTGGGGAGAAAAACAACTGTCTGAAACAATCAGTAAAACAATCATGTTAAAAAAGAAATAATAAAGGGAGCCCACTGAGGGAGACTACACTAAGCAGTTTGGTTTTGGTAATTAATAATCAAAAACAAATGAGCTGAAGATTGCCAAAATTATCAAAACAATTAACCTTCTGCTAAGCAATAAGACAGCTCAGTGCAGCTCTTAGGAAGTCAGTTAAGCTGTGAGACAAATGTGACTCAAGAGGCCACCCCTAGAAGGCTTGGTTCAGAAGCTTGAGATACAGTTCTAGGAAGAGTTACAACAAACAGCTCAGCACAGACCAGTGGTCCTGAAACTTGAGCCTGCATCGGAATCCCTAGGGTGGGCTTATTAAGACACAGATTGCTAGGCCCACCCCTAGAGTTTTAAAATCAGCAGATCTGGGATAAGGCCCCAAAATTTATGTTTTTAACAAGTTCCCAGATGCTGCTAATGCTGCTGGTTGGGGATCACACTTTTGAGAAATGGGTTATGAACGCTAGCTTTACATTACCATCACCTGGGGGGCTTTTCAAAAATGCTCAGCCCTTCCCTGATCAATTAAATCAGAACTGTTAGAGGTGCACTGCTGGCTGCGGCATTTTTAAAAAGTTCCTCGGGTGATTCTACTCTGCAGCTATAGCTGAGAACCACTAGATAGGGTATATGCCAGCAGAAAATACTAGTAACTCTCCACATTTCTATGAAAATGATTATGTGGCAAAGAAGATAATAAAAGAATCAAAGGGCTGGAAGCCTCAACCAAAATCCCAAATGAGACCTTCATAAACAGGGCATCCTGTTTCAAGGTGACTTTGAGGCTTCTTGTGAATTCCAGGTGAAAACAATTTTAACATGTAGACTTGCACAGGAATTTTCTCTAAATCTGATTTGCAAGGAGCAAAAGGGTACTTTGGCTTGATTTGCTGTGAAAAGAATTGTGTAACCTGGAGAAAATTAAGAAATCACCCCCCAAAATGTAAACAGCCATTAGAAAGGAGTGAATTTTCCTTTTGTTTGTGCAAAATTGCCATACTTTCTCTCCATAAATGATACGCTAATGCCAATGCCTTTTAACCCCCAGCCTATTCCACAGGAAACAGCTCTGCAGGTTTGGTTTGGAGGGCCAAGAATTCCAATTTACTATGCCCTGCCCATCCTTATCTTGCTCTCCCCTCCCGCCCCAGGTGATTGGCCCAGGCTAGAGCAGCCAATCATCTGCCTGTGGCAAGTCTGGGTTCTGGGTTGGGAATTCTGCCCAGAGATGATAGACATTGCTAAGCCAATCAGATCTCTTCTTTCATCACTGACATTGGAAATGGGGAAAGAATAAGGCAGATGGCATGAGGCAGATCTGGGCATCCCAGAAAGATGCAGATGTACTGAGAAGCTGGTCCTGATAATGGAGAAACCCAAAGGGTATATTCCTGAAACACCTTAAACTTTCTCAGATATCAATCCCTCTCAACCTTCAGGAGGCCCAAACCCACTTAATCTTGTCTCAAAGATTAAGCCATACATGTCTAAATATGCACAGCTGATACAGTCAAACTGCAAATGGCTCATTAAATCAGTTATGGCTCCTTTGATCAGTCGCTCCTCTCCTACTTGGATAACTGTGGTAATTCTAAAGCAAATACATGCTGATGGGCACTGACCTCCTTCATGGGATTTGAGGGGCTGGAGGAGGGAAGCATGCATTTATCAGATCAAAACCCCAAATGTGGCTTTAGAATGACTGTCCCTTTTCTGAGGTTTCCCAAGTAACTCTGTTACTCTTGAGCAAAGAGTAACCTAATTGGCAGGAGTCTATCATACAGGCAGGTTTTTCTTCCTTTCAGGTTCTGTCTCCTGCTCTCACATTTGTGGAGCTGTCATGTTATGTTATTGGCATGGTTCTGTTTGAGGACAAGAAAGTCAGTTTGCTGAAGAGTTTTGAAATTTAACCTCTCTGGTGTTGGAGTCCTTGGCTCACTCTTTGTCCTTATGTTGGGCTTTTTTCTACTGCATCGGACTATGAAGAAGATGAAGTAGAAAGGCATGTCAAGCATATGACATACACACTGCAATCAGAATGCCTGGATTCAAATCTCAGCCCTACACCTTCCTTGCTATGTTGCTTTCAGTAGATTATGTAATGTCTCGGAGACCAAGGCTAACAGTAGAACCCTTCTCGTTCACTTGGGAGGAATAAGTGAAATATATATGTAAAAGTCTTGGTCCAGTGCCTGGAACAATGAAAGTACACCATCAGTGCTAGCTATTATTACTGCACAATACAAAAGATTATTTACCCATTTAAGGGGTTTTTGGAAGAGGAATTGGGTCTCACAATTAGAGGTTTGTAAAAAGGGCCTGACAATCAGATTGGCTCTCACCTATAGGTCTTTTCCTATAACTGTGAGTGGAGTTAAAGCTGAGGTAAGAGGAAGCTATCTGGAACTTTTGGATAAGCAACAATGAATCATTGTTGGGCCTCCAAGGGACTGTGAGAGCCTTTGTCTAGGAAGTGAGGCTATCCAATGGGCAATTACAGTACAGTCAGGAAGATAAGAAAAGCTCCACTAAATTAAAACATAGCACCTGTGGTCATGAGGGACTCATCAACCTACCTGTGATCTTACACTTGCCTCATCCACTCTGAGATTTCAAGCTTCAGTCCTGCCTTCTGGGACAGGATACAGATGTGTGAACTTCCATGGGAGCAAACCAAGCAAGAAGGGCCCTGCCACACATACACTTTCTAATCCTAACACCAGGCAGCAAGCAGGACTTCTTCAGGAAGTGAACTCACACAATCAAAAGATCTGTGCCACTGGATATCAGACTGAGGTGGGGGGTGGGGGAAGGGGATGGGTGTATGCCTACATGATGAGTGCGTTGCGCACCGTCTGGGGAATGGTCATGTTTGAAGGTGCTGACTCGGGGAGAGGGGAGTGGGAGGAGGGGACGGGTGTATACCTACATGATGAGTGTAGTGCACACTGTCTGGGGAATGGGCACGCTTGGAGTTCTGACTCGGGGGGATAGGCGGTACATGGGCAACGTATGTAACCTGAACTCTTGTACCCCCATAATAAGCTGAAATTAAAAAAAAAAAAAAGGGGAAAGAAAAAAAATATATCTGTGCCAAATCAGAATAACTTTTCCTGTCTCTAATGGCTCCAAACTTGCGTAAGAAGGGATGACTGTCGAAATGCCTATGGTTACAAGACTCTTAGAAACACATAAGTATTTCTTTTCTAGGCCTCCGTATATAAAAATCTGGGCTGTCAGTTATTCTGGATTCTGATCATGCACATAAAAATTTAAAATATCTTAATTGCCAAATGCATATTTTACAAATTACAGTAAACGGTCAGCCTTCCTGAAAGGTTTTCGTGTCTGGATTGTTAAATAAATAGAATGTAATGACATTCTCAGGATTAAAAATGAACTGAGTAAAATAAAATGTTGCACAAAAGAGCTTGAATCAGCTATAACTGGTTAGACTAGGATGGGGGAGGAGGCATTATTAGAGCTTTCTGTATTGAAGGAGTTGTGTATCAGCACTATCCAATATGGTAGCAACTTGCCACATGTGTAGCAAAATATGGCTAGTATGACCAAGACACTGAATTTTCAATTTTAGTTGATTTTAATTTAAATATAAGTAGCCACCTGTGCCTAGTGGCTACCATTTGGAAGCTGCAGAAGGATCAAAGGTTGGGTTAAATCTGAGGTAACACGGTGATGTCTTGTGCGCAACATTTCAGAATTAACACAAGTTATTAACTTATCATTTGTCTTCTCAAAATGCAGGGATAAAATCAGAATATACAACCGACTCCCCCCAAACATACAAAAGAAAACTGGTTATCTGAGCTTTCTGATTAGCTTAGATTTCAGATAAAGACGCATTTGCCATGTATTTAGCTGTCAAAAAAATTACATGGGTCATAGAATTCTGGAATTTGAGGAGACTTTATAGATTATTCAGGGTGTCCAAAACTATACTGTTTGGAAACATTTGTGGATATTTAGGGTTGTCATAAAAACAAGGAGGTGCTACTGGTCAGAGACCAGAGATTTTAAATGTCCTGCAATGTGTAGAACAGTCACACATGAAAGAATTGTCCTGCCTCGATGCCAACCTGTCTTCCATTGAAAATGCTTTCTGTCCAACTATTTATTTTAAAAATTAAAAATTTGTCCCAGGAGATTAAGTGACCCGCCCTAGATCTCATAGCTAGTAGAGTTGCTATTTACACCCACTTCAAATGGTATCTACAGCAAAATGTGTTTATGCTGTCGCTCCCTAAGCTGCTCTAGATTTTTCTGAGAAGTGAATACATAGCAAAATAAAATTAAAATGTTTTCATACAGTTTACCATCCTTAAACTCAGAGTAAAATTCAAAGAAAAAAATCTCCTTCTGGGGGCTTGTGATGCCCCCACAGACTGGCACCTGAGATATGTAGAGCTCTCTGCGCCCCCTTAGCTACAATGCAGAGTTGAGTATCGTGACAGCGACTGTTTGACTTGCAAAGCCTAAAATAGTTACTACATGGCCCTTTAAGAAAAAGTTTACCAGCCTATGACATCAATTATTACAATACTTTATAGTTAGTGTGATGATTGAGGTAAGTATCAAGGGCTTTGGGGGAACTGAGGTGTTAGTGACTAGAGGAACAAAGGAAAGCATCCCAGGAAAGTGGATATTGCAAGATAAACAGTTGGAGAATAAGGTGTGTTATAGGCTGAATCACGTCCCCCTGCCAAATTCATATGCTGAAGTCTAACTCTCAGTACCTCAAAATGTGACTGTATTTGGAGATAGGGCCAATAAAGAGGTGATTAATGTAAAATGAGGCTAGTAGTGTAGGCCATAATCCCATCAGACTGGTGTCTGTATAAGAAGGGAAGTATTAGGACACACAGAGGGACACGGGGGTGCACGTGCACAGAGGGATGAACTTGTGAAGGTGGCAACAAGAGGGCAGCCATCTGCAAGCCAAGGGGAAAGGCCTCAGAGGAAACCAACTCTGCTAGCACCTTGATCTTAGACTTCCAGCTTCAGAACAGTGAGGAACAGATTTCTGTTGTTTAAGCCTCTCTGTCTGCGACATTTGTTATTGCAGCCCTAGCAGACTAACACAGGGTAGAAGATAATGATATTAATGCTTTAGATCAGGGAAATCAAAATGGCTGGAGCCCTGGGGACATGAAGAGCTATGGCATTTGCAGCAAATGGTGAAAATGTGCCACTGGAGAATTGTATGTGGTAGGGGGGAAAAGATAAGATGGAAGAGGGACTATAAATGCTAAAGCATTCATTTAATACCCTGCGCAGAGAACGAGCTTCTAGTATTTGGTTTGTAGAACAGTAATTCTGATGGTAGGTGAAAGAACAGTACCAGGAAGACCAGCAGGGAAGCTTGAAATTTATGAGTAACAGATGAGGAGAACCTGAACTAAGGTACTGCCCAAGTGGTGCAAAAGGGTGAGTGGATTTAAGAGACATTTCTGAGGAAAAATATTTGTGGGCCAGTTGGAGGGGAAGGAAACGGGATGGCAAAACTCTGTCTGCATTAAAACCCAATCTCCACAAGTTTGAATCTGATTCTGAATCCAACTATACACTCATTCATTCCTTGCCCAGAAATTACAGGAAATGCTATTTTAAAGGGCCAAATAAACTGTGTGTAAGCTTTAAGATGAATAAAAAAATACAAAATGACTTAATTTGAAAGAATTTATGGATAGAGAAAATCAGCTCTCATAAATTAGAGAAGAGAAAGAGATGGATGGAATGGATAGTTGAAATTAGAATAATAAAAGGTAGTTTATCGATACTAGTATTTGGAAGTTTTGGAATGATAGGTATTTGGGCTTTACCAAGCAAACAGATGGTAGCCTTAAAAATGAGCTCTGCTTTTGTGAGGATGGGTTAGAAATGTATTACTTTAATATAAAGTTTGAACTGATGCCAGAGTTTTAAATAATAACAGCATTGTTGCACAAAATATGGGTGTTTTTATCCTGCATTCAAACATTTGCTCTTAGTTATGTGATGTTTTTTGAAATTGATACCCTAATTATGCAGATGTTCGTTCCTCTGTGAAATGTAGCCAAAGAAGAACCAGCCCAGCCACATCCCATGCCTGAAGACACCCTCCTTTGCAGAGGCTTTATTTGAAGGCCTTTAGTTCCACTGGGATTAAAAATAGAAAAACATCAGTAGTTTAAAGCAACAAAAATTTGTTTGTTGATTATGCTACACATCCATTGTGAGTTGTCCATCAGAGATTCAGGCTCCTGGAGAAGCCCTAATCTTTGAAGTTGCCAGTTGTCATTGCAGAGGAAAAAATGATGTGGGAAAACACACTCAGACTCTTAAAGTTTCTACTCAGAAAGATTACAAATCATTGGCTAAAGCAAGCCACATGGCCACATTTATCTTCCAGGAGGTGGAAAATAAAATCCTACCATGTGCCCAGAAGAAAAGAATGCAGGAACATCTATGAGATAGGACATTTGGGGAAAGTTTTAATGAATACCTAGGGCAAAATATGGCTCAGGTCTTCAAAGCATGACTAGTAACCTCTACTTTGTATTTTTATGTGCAATGGAACTTAGGAAATTTTGCAAGAACCCTATTTTAAGTATTTCATGACATTTTAAAAGGTATGCAAGTTCTTTTTTTAACCATTTATTTATAATCTTAAAGAAAGTAGTAATACCCAAGGATTATACTACTACTAGTAATAGGTAACATCTATTGAATACTGACTTTATGCTAGGCACTATTCTAAGTACTTTGCTTGTATTAACTATTTTATACTCACAACACCCTTTTAAAGAAGCCACAATTATTATCCCTACTTTACAGATAAGTAATCTGAGGTATAGGGAGGTTAAGTGATTGTGCCAAAGTCATATAGCTAGTAAGTAGCAAAGTTAGAAATACCAAACCAAGCAAAATATTGCCAGAGTATGACTGCTTAATCACTTACTATTTGCATAATTAATAACAACAAATAAAACTAAATACACATTTAATTGAAGGAGAATTTTAGTAGAGGGTAAAGGAAACCAAATTATAATGATTTAATATTTCATTTTCATTGCTATCGACATTGCAATATTCATATGTTTTTAATAATTATAGATGTTTTTACTGAATTGTTACATCATCTTTATCCATGTCGTAATCAGGAACTAGATATTTTTAAAATGTCTCCCTTTTCCTAAATGAACTATTTTATATTCCCAGAACCAAAGGCATTTGGTATTTTATGTGAAATTTACCTTATTGATTATAAGGGTCTACTACCAAGTAAGTAGAAACAATTTCTACATCGTTCATAGATGGCAAAATTTTAGAGACCCCTGTCCTCCAAAACTCCCTTGTAACATGCCCATACTTTGGGATTCTGATGGGATTCAGTCTTCCTGGGAAGGAGAATAAATTCCTTTTCAAGACATTGATTATGCAAATGGTCACCAGGACTACCCCTCAACAATCATGAGACTCTGGAATTCAGAGGGCACTTAGCTTTACCTAAGAACAGTTTCTTGTAACTACCTTCCCTTTTAACACTCTAAATTATATAGGCCACTCTTCCAATAGCCATTTTGACAATCTATCTACTAGGAACCATTAATTGGGCAGATTTCCAGTTTTAAGTAAAAGGAAATCATATTATATCATCATAATCAATCTTTAATTATTCATATTAACAGATGGGAATAAAGTGTGAATTATCACAAGCAGCAGATAATTCCAATTTTATTTTTGCAATTAAGCCAGTTTATTTGCTTTGTAGATTCCCAAGATCTCTTCCCCATTATTATACCACAGGATTCTAGGTTATCAGATAAGTTGGAAGAAAGAGCGAGAAATAGAAAAGGAGAGATGAGTTTTGACTATCAGTAAATGTGGGAGTGGATGCATCTTAAAATCAAACATAAATGATTTTTGGATAATCCATTTGTTGCTCTCTTTATATGGATAACCAAACAATTACTACAACCAGCTTTGTAATGCAGTTATACACCAAGACACGTACACGCACAGACACCCACACAGACACCAAGCACACAAATGCTTCTCTTTATTTTTGGTTCTCTATTAGTACAATTTAGAAAAAGATAAGAAACAAGAGGAAATGCTACCTCCTATTACAAAAAGAAGAATTCTACCTTAGCCTGGGTTCACTGCAAAGAAGAATCTAAGGCAAAACTTCCTTGCAGGTGGATTATTTTGGAATATGGTTCCCAGGGAGCAAGGTCAGGGAAAGCAAAACAGGAAGACGGCAAAGCCAATACAAGGATGTGTTATTAAGTTGGCCACTTCTATGAGCAGCCAGGACGTTTCAAGGAGCCTTATGAACTGCATCTCAGTAGTGCCCATTCTAGGGACAAGAGACAGAAGCATTTATCAATCTGCTTCTTTTTCCCTTTGGTCAAGAGTGGGTCATGTGAAGCTTTACTCCCTGAATTTCTAGAAATTGCATATCTGTAAGTTCAGGGAAGAATTCTATGCTGTGACATCGGAGGAGTCATAAGGCAAGAAACTACAGGTATAATGGCCATGGCATAAGCCCACAGCAAGTCTCAATCTAATCGCACCTACAGAAAGCAGACTAAAGTTTACAGGAACTAGTAGCTTGAGTAAGTGGTAGACCTGAGAAAATTTTAAAGTAAGGCACAAGCATTGTTCAATATAAATAAATAAGGTTGTAGGATTTGAAATCAAGAGATTCACTTTCAACGCAACTGTTAGGAATGCATCTTTTGTCAAAATGCCATGCATCTGCCCATGAACATGCTCCCATCATCAAAGTGTTCACTAAAGAGGGGAAAAGAATTTCCTCTGTATTGGTCCTGCCACCAGAGGGAAATGTAGCAGCTGTCATCTAAGAAAAACCTTTAGCATCTGAGAGTAAGGAAGACAGATGGCATATTCCTGAAGTATGATTTGATTGTTTGGTGGGGAATTCAAAGACAGTATCTTAGGTTCAATAAATACAAAATCAAGCATGGCTAAAAATATTCAGCAGCAAACTAAAAAAAGAATTAAAAAGCTCTTGAGTAATCATTGTTTTTCATAAAAAGCGACTAAGAGTCTCCAGGTCAAACCATTCTCAAGGCTTGCAGAAAGACTCCCTGGGTTTGGCTTAAAATGATCCATGGACATCATATTTATGTGCTTAGCCCATAAGAGAAGTGCAAAATTAGGCAACATACTCTATGTAAAAATGAGAATTTCTCTTAATAAGACAAAATCCATCTAAGACCTCAATGTACAGACCAAAGGTATGACAAAAAGAAAGTTAAAAAAAGTAAATCCTTTAATTTATTCATTTGATCCTTGTTAGTCTTGAGATAAGCCATGACTCTGTGGGTGAGACACTTAGAAGAATTAGGCTATGGTGTCCAGGAAAGCAAGGCAGTAACTGGCAGACCTAAGAGAAAGGATTGCATTTCTCATAGGGTTTTCATGGGAAATTGAGGTTATACTTTGAGCTTATTTCCCTGCAGACAAGTATTTTATGTATCATCATCTACAAAGTGGAAGGAGCTCCCCTCGTTGACCCACCAACTTGAACCAAGAGAGTCCACATCAAGGGTGTCTATACTCCTCAACAGGCCTACCACACACTGGATACCACTGGATTCTCTACCAAGTGTGTCAGCAAATGCCAGTGTCAGGCTAGTAGGCAGAACTTCCAGGGAGAACATACTTTATAAATGCTAATGTAATTATCTTGAAAATTTTAGCCTGAGTTTTAAAAGATTTATTCTCATTGTCACTTATGTTCACCATTAAGACTAAACCATGAGGCTTAAAGCCTTGGGGAAGGAGGCAGAGCCACCTACAACAAAGATGTCTGCAGATGAACAAGAAGAAGGGAGGCACTTACAGTAAGTCCCCACCAGAGAGAAAGGACAGGTCATACCCTACCTGGAGGGGAAATAAAGATTGAGAAGGAAGGGTTTGTTTGGTCCCGTAAAGGCCCTGTACTCCCCTCTCTCTGCTTCTTAGTGCAGGCAGTGGGAGTGGACAGCGAATGGACAGCGATGCAAGATAGAGAGGAGGCAATAGAAAGGTGATTTAGACATGCCTGTAGGCCGATCTGGGGACAAAATACTGTAGCTGAGGGTAAAGACTAGCAGGGCTGTACGGTGCTGCCATGCAAAGGTAACCATAGCAGAGTCTGGGCCATGGGGTGGACACACTGGGCAAGGATACTGGATGGGGCATAGCTGAGTCCTGAGAGCTGAGGACCTGCAAAGCCTAGGAGGACCTAGGTAGGACTGAGTCAGCAGCAGTCCTGGCTGTAAACTTCTGCAGTTGACGTCAGCAGGGTAGCCAGGGACCAAAAGAGCATAAAGCTCTCTTCTCCCTCTGTCACAAGGACAAATGAGCTATCCCCTCTACCTAGATACCATGTTGGCTGGGGAAGAAACTGAGAGAGCTTGAGTATATATTTAAAACAAGACTGATACCACTAATTGCCACATTTTAAGTTTCCTTGTCAGCCTCTAACAAGATGCAGACTTGACAACAAAATGAAATAAGTTATAAAAAATAATAGTACAGTATTTGCACATCTAAGTTGTGTCATTCAGGATAAGTTAGGTTATGATGAGGCAATAAACTACTTCAAAATCTCAGTAGCTCAATACAATCAGTTATTTCTTACTCATGGAACACGTCCATTTCACATCAGCAGGAATATGGGTGGGGACTGTCTACTCCACGTTGTCTTCCCTCTAGCACCCAGACTAGAGGAGTCTCCATCCTCTGAAACATCTCAGGTTCAGAGAGCAGAGGAAAAAGAAGCAATGAGTCATACACTAGTAATTACATACTTTGGTTCACATGTCACATCTGCCCACAGCCCGTGGGCCAGACTAGTTACATGCCCCATCCAAGCAGAAGATTGAAAGGACAAGAGTAACCTCCCATGAGCCAGGATGAGAGGTGAGCAGGATAGAATGAGAATTTTAAGTCTCTACCACATAAGGCAGAGATTTAGCTTACTGCTTAAATCATTATTATCCTGTTTGAAAGTTTGAATTAAACAAAATTTGCACAAGTTTACCCCCACCCACACCCAGGTCATCTTTTCTTTCTTTAACTTATCTCGACTGGTCTAGACTTCATCCCTGAGCCAACCTGCCTCTGTTACCTTCCATCCAGACCACAGTGCCTCCATGAGGCTACCCATTCCTAGGAAAACTAACCACTCTGGCCTTGGTTCCCTCACTTTCCCTTAAGTGCCATATACACTCCAGCCTTTTCCAAGTCAGCCTGGACCCTACAACGCTCTCACAGCACCCACAGTTCCCTTGGATGCCTCTGCTTCTGCAGCCACCCATACAGCCAAACCCCAACACTTCTAAGAACTTGACAGTCCAACGTTCTAAGTCCAACATTCCAATATTCAAAGGCTGATTAAAATAAAACCAATCAACAAAGTTCTGCCTTAACTGGGTGATACTTTGAAAATTGCAAAAGCCTGATCCATCCAAACTGCATTAACAATTGAGAACACTCTTAATATTTTATGACCTAGGCACTCTTAAAAAAAAAACAAAAAACTTTTTTCCTGCTTTGTGTCATCTTGCTCAGAAGGGTTGATAGGGAGCTTAGAACTTGCTCTGGTGGGACTGTATATGGGCTAATCCACAAAACATCACCCTGATGTTTGTTCCTGTAGCATATTCTCTACTTGGAAATTTGAAATCCTACCAGGTAACTCTCCGATTTTGTTCCACATGTTTGTGTTCACTTTGCCCTGACTCATCATAGCACCAAGGATTTTAATCATTTTCTTCTCAATATTTATCTAAAGGTTTTGAATCTTTTTAGTTTGTCCTATAACTGGGACTTCTAACCAATCACTTCTAAAAATGGGTCCATGGTACTGACTTTGTATGTGGGGAGAGACAAGCTTGTTCCCCTGGATCTAAATCTACAGCGATAAAGGGTGTGAGGTAGCCTGATTCTCTTTGTACATGTCTTGAGGGAGATTGGTAGAAGTTAAGCACAGGATCGGGTAGGGCAATTCACTGATCTCTGGTCAGGGAAGGGGATAGCTTCATAGGAAAGCATCTCTCTCCTCTTCTATGGGTGATGCCCACAGACTCCCAGAGGCCTTAAGTAATTGTTTGCAACTCCAGCATATGTCACCTCCTTGTGCCCTTCTGAGAAGCTTGCCATACAGCAACACTCTGTACAATGCCATCCTAATGAAACAGTTAGGCTGAGATACAGACAGACCTTTCCCCAAAGCAACATGCTCATGGTCTGCAGAGTAGGAAGCAAAGAAAAAAAGAACATTCCTGAAATCCATGATGAAAGTTCTTACCCCAATCTCGCAAAGGTGCTTATCTCCTCTCTACTTCTCAGGTCAAAGACTCTGCAAATCTAATAGCTTACGATCCTGATAGCCACAAATCTTTGGAAGATTGTATTTTTCCAAAGATGACTGCACTGATTTATATATCCTATCCCACATGCTGCCCTTACAATGTGGCTGACACTCCTGCCCCTGAAATGTGAATCTATGTTGCTTCCACCAAACCTGGGTGAGCTTGAAACTGCTCCTACCCACTGAGTGTGGCAGAAGTGATGCTATGTGAATTCTGAGGTTAGGTCATCTGAAGGATACAGCATCTGCCTGGCTCTCTCTTTGAGGACTCCCACCCTGGGAACCCAGCCACCATGTTGCAAGTAAGCCCAAACTGGCCCATGCAGGGAGACCACAGGGAGAAGTCCATGTGGGGAGGAACTGTGGCCCCATTTGGCACCTGCTGGCTGAGTGAGAGAGTGAGCCTTCAGATGACTCCAGCTCCCAGCCTTCCTGTCTCCTACCTGGTGCCGCAGACATCATGGAGCAGAACAAGCCATTCCTGCTGTGCACATTCCAAATTCATCACCCACAGAACTTCACAGCATAATAATTGTTTTATTCCACTAAATTTTAGGGTGATTTGTTATGCAGCTATAGTAATTGGAACAAAACATTTCTGGGTATTTTATCTCTGGTTTCATTTTCATACTACTCTCAGACTGAATTTTTCAAACAACCTGAACATTATATGATCACATCTAGGGTAGGGGGAGGATTATTTCTGTCCATCCGCATTTCAGCAAAATAAGATTTTGTTTCTGCAGCTGTAAGATGAAGGCAGTTCTCAAGGTCACAGATTAAAACAGAACAGTCCAAATGTTTCTTCTTTTTACTTTTCATGAGAGAACAGACTTTTTTGAACTAAAACTCTGTTTCTCACATTGATAAGGCCCAAGAGCCCACAGAAGATATATTTGTTTTTATGCCTCCTTGGCTTCCTCTTAACTTCTAAAGAGTTGAAAAGAATGGAAAGCAGTTTCAAAAAGAGGCCAATTGTAACTTCAGTGCCCATTAATCTGTGAGGGATCCAGAACAAGCAGCCTGTAGGGCTGGTTTTCATCCCAAAGACAAAATAAGTAAGAACCTCTTTAGTAAGGAAAAGAGTGGGTGAAGAATCAGTTAGAAATGTCATGAAAATATTAAATAGTAATAAGAATAAACTCTCTCCAATAACCTTTCCTAATTGAGTGAGAGTTTTCATCTTAAATAACATTCCATCAGTTCCAAAGAGATTCTAACTAGGCTTCCCTTTTCTGGCTACACTCCCACACCCTAGGTATGCTCATCTAGCCTTTAGCTTTGAATCTTTCCTCTTTTCTGACAACCCCCAAATTTGCATCTTAAGCCCAGACCTTGTCCCTAAACTCTAGGCTCATATATCCATTTGCCTACCCAACATCTTTACTTAATATCTGACAGACATCTCCAACTTAACTTGTCCAAAAAATAGACTCCTGATGTTCCTCCCCAAACCTGTTCCTCTTCCTGCCATCTCCATCTCAGTTGATGGCAATTCCAACTTTCCACTGGCTCAGGAGAAAGCCCCTGACATCTCCTTGACCTCTCTTTCACAAACCACAGCCCATCCATCAGCAAATCCTATTGGCTCTAGTCTCAAATCATAGAATCCAACCACTTCTCATGACCTCCACCACTATCAATCTGGTCTAGGCCAAAATCACCCCTTGTCTAGATTGTTGCAGCAGCCTCCTAACTGGTTTCCCTGCTTCCATCCTTGCCTTGCTGTGGTCTGTTCTCAGCCCAGGAGTGAGAATATGAGTCAAATCATGTACTTCCTCTGCTCAGAATCCTCTAATAGCTTTGCATCTCATAATAAAAGCCAAAATCCCTAGAATCACATATACCACTGACCCTGTGTACTGCTTAAGAAATCATACAAAGATCTCACTATTAAAGGCACCCAAATCAAAGCCAAAGTGACCTACTCAACCTAAAACATATATATTAACACATCTTCAGGAAAAAATTCTCCCCTTCAAAAGCAATTTCAAAAAACCAGAACAGGCCGGGAGCGGTGGCTCACGCCTGTAATCCTAGCACTCTGGGAGGCCGAGGCGGGCGGATCACTGGAGCTCAGGAGTTCGAGACCAGCCTGAGCAAGAGTGAGACCCCGTCTCTACTAAAAATAGAAAGAAATTATCTGGCCAACTAAAAATATATATAGAAAAAATTAGCCGGGCATGGTGGCACATGCCTGTAGTCCCAGCTACTCGGGAGGCTGAGGCAGTAGGATCGCTTCAGCCCAGGAGTTTGAGGTTGCTGTGAGCTAGGCTGACGCCACGGCACTCACTCTAGCCCGGGCAACAGAGTGAGACTCTGTCTCAAAAAAAATAAATAAATAAAAATAAAAAAACCAGAACAAGCAACTACTACATCAGATTTGCAGATATAAACAGAGAAACACAGGAAATATGCAAAAGCAAGGAATGTTGACACCTTGAAACAACAATTGTCCAGCAATGGATCTCAATAAAAAGTATTCCTCATAAAAACGGTGTGGGGAAGGGGGCAGAGCAAGATGGCCAGATGGAACCCTCCAGCAACATGGATGGAACTGGGGAACATTACGTTAAGTGAAATAAGCCAAGCACAGAAAGACAAATCTTGTGTGTTTTCACTCATACAAGGGAGCTAAATATTAAAAAAAATTATCTCATGGAGACAGAGAGTAGAATGGTGGTTACCAGAGGCTGGGAAGGGTAGCAGGGAGGGGGAGATAATGTGAGGATGGTTACTGGGTACAAAAATATAGTTAGATAGTTAGAAAGAATGAACAATATTTGATAGCACAACAAAGTGACTACAATCAACAATAAGTTAGGGTATACTTTAAAATAACTAAAAGAATGGAATTGGGATGTTCCTAACACAAAGAAATGATAAATGCCTGAGGTGATGGATACCCCAAACTGTACCTTTAAGATCTGCACATTTCACTGAATATAAATTGCATTCCTATTTTAAAAGTTTAGAGTCATAGAAAGAAAAATAAATTTTAGATTTGGAACCCAGCTGAAAAATAGTAGCCCTGTTTTAAGGGCTTTTATTAGAACTCAAAGAAAACCCCACTTAGGGATATAGGTTTAGAAATCAGACTTCTCTTTGAAAGGAAGAAGCTGAAGCCCACAGCTTTAAGTAACTGTTGTGGTTGCGCGACCAGGAATGACGGAGCTGGGGCTTAAAGCCAACCTGTGATTTACCGCCCACTACAGCAGTCTGTGAAGAGGACTTGTGACAGCGATGAAGCTGGAAAGGGAAGATTTGGGTTCATTTATTACAAATATATGCCAAGATTTTAGCTCCAGCATCATGTGACTAAAGTGAATATATGAATCCTAAGTAGCCAGTCTAGACCTTATTCAAAGAGGTACCTTGGTAGGAAATTACAAGGAAAGATAATAATCTGTGGAACCATAGGGATAGAAATACAGAAGAGATTTTGTCTCATATTCCCCAATGCATTTTATTTTTTTATTCATATTTCACCTTACTTAAAATTTTAAAAAACATTTATCTTATCTTTGTATGAATAAATGAAGCAAACGTATGACTTTGGGTTGTAACAAAGAATGAACTTTATATTGAATAGCCACCATAACCTCGATTAAGTCATGTCAAATGAACCTCATTTAAAACTGATGTGGAAGCTTTAGCCACATTGCATGTGTCCTATTTTTAACACAACTTTCCATATATAATAGCTTTTATTTAAGGTGGGAGAAGAGGAAAGAATAAAAATGTCACAGAATAGTTAGAAACCTTATGGCACATTATTTCCCAATAGTCTTTTTCGTGAATGACTGAAATCTCTGTATCTTCCTTAGTGAGGCAAAATACTGAGCGATTTAAATTCACACAACCGTGCAATACATAGCCAACTTAGCACGCAGAGGGTTGCAAAAAGGAGCTCGTGTGGATCAGAGAAGATATTAACCTCCATAAAGAAACAACAGAAAATAAATAACAGCATCTTGCTTACCACACAGGTCTCTAACTATGGGGAATAAATACTTCCTTGATGTTTTTCTCAAATGATACATTAAACAGAAAGGCTTCTAAAGAGAAAAGCATTTATTTGGGTGAAAGAAACAAAAGTAAAAGCTACATAATATAATAACGATAATACCAAAGAATCTAATTGGTGCATACAAACAAAAACTTGGGCAAAAACCCTAAACTACAGTGCAGAGAAGTTTACATTTTTTACAGGAGGTCTTAGAACAGTGCTGCCCACTAAAACTTTCTGTAACAATAGAAGTGTTCTCTGTATCTGCTCTGTCCAATATAGTAGCCACTAGCCACATGCTAGTTGAGCACTTGAAATGTGGCTAGTATAACTGAAGAACTGAATTTTAAATTTTATTTAATTTTAATTAACTTTAAATAACTGCATGTGACTAACAGCTATTGTGTTGAACAGTACAGCCTTAAAATGGTTTCAAAGAAATCAATAAACACTAAAACTGACCTAATCTTCAAAGAAAGCCCTGCTGGTTCTGTCATTTCCCAAACTGGCTTTTGAACATTAGTCCTATGTCTGCATGGTTTGAAGATTCCTGTTTGTTGTAGACACCTGCTGTTCCTGAGAGGGAAACTTACAGCTATGTCCAATAAAAGTTTGCCCATAGTAACAAAATGGATTATGACATTCAGAAACACTTTCACTTCTTCCCTTGACCCATGAGATTCTCAGGGCATGGCCTACACAGTTGACATATACCTTTATCTGATTCTTGGGTTTTAAATCAAGAAAATAACAAGGTCTCCTGGTGGGTTCCTTACGAAAAAAATAAAAATAAAAAGTTCTGACAATCTGACCCTCCTTTGGCAAAAGCCTGATGCTCTTACTAGCAGATTTCTTCCATGTGATCAGCTCCTCCACATGCTATAAAGCATTAACATCGTCTGGCTTGCTTTCTACACTGTCCAAGTAAATTTAGTCCTTGGTGGAAACCTCCCATGAAATCTATGCAGTAAAATGCACAACTGACCAAAGCACTAAGCTTTGGTTATGAACAAGGTCATAAATTTAACTAGAGATGGAATGCAGGTTTCATTTAATCCACTACTAATAACTGACTGGAGCAGTTATTAATAGTAAATTAATAATGTCCTGAGATGCCTCAAAGCACATTCAGGATTAGTGGGAAATCCTGTTGTAATCATCTAGTATTAATAATGTCTTCCATGAGCTTACAATGGGGATTTGTGGCTTCTGTGCTATGTATCTGCTATCCCTATATGAAGCAATGTAAAGATACACAATTGAATAAAACATAATCTAAACGTATTTGCCACTAAATATCCTACAAGGGAGCATTGTAGGTGCAATAGGAGCATAGAGATAGCAGAGATCAATTGCAGGCAGAATATTGTGAAATATTGTGAATCATAGAAAAGGTGGCATTTAAGCTGGGGCTTCAAAGATGAGGGGATTTGGGAGTAAATGCAGAGGACAAAGGCATTGCCAGCAACAACAGACACAGGAATGCACATCATGTCTGATGAAGGGTAAGTGCGTGACAAGGGCATAGAGGGGTACACTAAAAGATAGTACTGAAAAGATAACATGGAGCCAAATCAAAAAAGGCATTGGAGCCATGCTTTGGAGTTTGTTTAGTAGTGATAGGTAGCCAGAAATTTTTTTTGAGCAAAGTTACAGGATGGTCATATTTATATTTCAGGAAGATAAGTTTGGCTGCCATGACCAGGATGCATAGATAAAACAGGATGTCAAAGGTAGCAAGTCATTGAATTAATTTCTTTGTAATTTGAGCTTCACAAAGTTCCAAAACTGAGTTGAGAGGCCTTATTATTGCCATCACTGTTGCCTGCTAATCGAACAATTTTTCTTCTTAATTAGTTTATAAAATCTTAATATCATTCAAACAGCAAAATGAACAAAGAAATCGGATCTTTCACCTTACCTCAGAAGTTGAATCATCATTGGCCCATAAAATCCATTGCCATTTTCTAGAGATTGACTTAGCTGTGTATCAGTTCTGGCCAAAGAAACAAAGTGAAGTCTGCTGGTAGGATTTTGAGTATGGTAAGGGTTTTTCTCTCTGATAAAAAATATATATGGGAAAGAGACGTATTCCTTCTTACTGCCCAGAAAACAGCTATATGAGGATGACATGTCTGAAATAGTGGCAGCCACCTTGCAACCAAGAGACAACAAACTAACCTTGAAAACATAATGCAGAGGAAGATGGCAGAGATAAAAGATAGCAAAACTATGGGTCCTTGATAACATCATTGAGTAGCAGCTGTTATATTTAATATGACATGATTAAATGTTTTTATTGATTATGATACTGTTAGACAAAAAAAAGTGATGTAAGTGATATGCTTCATACATACATACACGCATATATACTCTGGAATATATATACAGAGAGATAAAGAGAGTGCAAGATCGTAATCCTTGAGCAAAGGAAGCACAACCTTTGATCCATATTCACCCTGGCTCTTTGGTTGGCAGTATTTTTCTGATCACAATGCAAGAAGATGAAATGTAAGCTGAAAGCTGTGTATTGTCATGCTGAGGAGACATAAATCAGATTTTAGGGCTGCTGAGGGTACTGAGATTTGCAGAGTAGAGCATCAGAGACAATCAAGTTGCCTGGTTGTGGAGTAGGTGAGGAAAAGTCTGTTTGGGTCTTCCTTGGGTTGTTGGTCAAAGGTGAGGCTGTGCATGTTCAGGGAAGGACCCCATGAGGCCTAATAGAGAGTGTCTATACAGGGCTGTGAGTTGAAGGTTGTATTAGTCAGTGTTCTTCAGAAAGAACCAACAGGACAGATGTAGATATAATCATACAAGGGGAGATTTATTAGGGGAATTGGCTCACGCGATTATGGAGGCTGAGAAGTCCTATGACAGGCTGTGTACAAGCTGGAGACTCTGGGATGCTGTCAGCATAGCGTGGTCCACGTCTGAAGGCCTGAGAACCTGAGGGGCTGCTGGTATAAATACTGGAATTCAAGGCTGGAGAGCCTGGAGTTCTGATGTCCAAAAGCAGGAGAAGGTGGTATATCCCGGCTCCAGGAGATGGAGAGAACAATTTGCCTTTTCTCTGTTTGGGTCCTATCTAGGCCTCCACCCAGTTAGATATACCCAGGCACATTTAAAGTTTATCTCCAAAGGAATTAAAAGCAGGGACTCGAGCATATATTTGTACACTCATGTTCATGTCAGCATTATTCACAATAGCCAAAAGGTGGGAGCAACCCATGTGTCCATCAGTAGATGAATGGATAAACAAAATGTGGTATATACATGCAACAGAATATTATTCAGCCTCAAAAAGGAAGGAATTCTGACACATGGTACAACACGGATGAACCTTAAAAGTGGGCTAAGTGAAGTGTGCCAGTCACGAAGGAGTAAGTACTATATAATTCCATGTTTTTGAGGTTCTAGAGTCAAAATTATAGCGAAAGAAAGTAGAATGGTAGTTGCTAGGGCTCAGGGGAGGGAAGCACTGGGGAGTTAATGTTAATGGTACAGAGTTTCAGTTTAGGAAGATGAAAAAAGTTCTGAAGATGGATGTGGTGAGTGTCACACAACAGTGTGAGTGCACTTAATTCTACTGAACTGTACAGTTTACAATGGTTCATATGGTAAATTTTATGTTACATATATTTAATCATAAAAAATTACCATTTATAGATTTATAGTGACACTAAAATGTAAAGTGTGTGTGTATCTTAGGAATAAATTTGGCAAAAACATGTACACCAAAACCTATAAAACATTGCTAAGAGGCCAGGTGCAGTGGTTCACACCTGTCTAGCACTCTGGGAGGCCGAGGCAGGAGGATCACTTGAGGTCAGGAGTTTGAGACCAGCCTGAGAAAGAGCAAGACCCTGTCTCCACTGAAAAAAAAAAAAATAGAAAAAATTAGCTGGGCAACTAAAAATAGAAAAAATTAGCCAGGCATGGTGGTGCATGTCTGTAGTCACACCTACTTGGGAGGCTGAGGCAGGAGGATCCCTTGAGCCCAGGAGTTTGAGGTTGCTGTGAGCTAAGCTGATGCCACAGCACTCTGGCCCAGGCAACAAAGTGAGACTCTGTCTCAAAAAAATAAAATAAAATAAATAATAATAAATAAATAAATCCTTTAAAAAACATTGCTAAGAGAAATTAAAATTCTAAGTAAAGGGAGAAAAAAGAATAATGTTAGAAACTCACCCTACCTGATTTCAAACCTTCTTATTAAGGTTCAGTAATCAAGACAGTATGGTATTGGTGGATAGTGAAATAGATTAATGAAATAGCTTAGAGAGTCTAGAAATAGACCAGACATTTATTATATTCAATTGATTTTGGACAAAGGAGTTAAGGTAATTCAATGCTGGTACAACAGAATAAGCACACGGAAAAATATTAACATCTGATGAATTATAAACCTAATTGCAAAAGTTTTTGGAGACCACATATGGTTGAAGTTGGGCCCAAAATTTGTATTTTGAACAATTTTCACAAGTGACATCTATGCTGCTGGTCCAGGTATCATATTTTGTCATTATTTTTTAACAGCATGATGCAAGAAAAAAATATGTGCTAACATTTTTTTTCACTCAAATCTTCCCCTGAATAATTAGAAAGTAAAACAATAACATCCCAGGAATAAATTGAAACTATTAATAATTTAGGATTAAATGGAAATGACAGCAGCTGTGAAAAACTTCCTATTCAAACACATTTAATTCAGAAAACTAGGGAACCACAGTTTTTGGAGAAGTCTAAGCGGAATATGGTACACTAAGAGAAATTTACTGCATCAATGGCATGCCCTAATCCAAAGAAAAAACAATGTATATATGTACCCTGGCATATGTGCCCAACATGAAGATGAGATATTCAAAATATAACTCAACCTGGTGGTCCATTTTTGCTAGATTGTGCCTCATAATGAAATATCACTGCTACTTCCCTGGGTTAGAAAAAGCCTCTATATGGAGATTTTTTTATTATTTGTCTACATTTTTTTCCATTAAAATCACTCTCTGTGTCATGTTTCTTTTTGCTGCCTTCTGTCAGGTTTACCCCTGCAGTTTGCAGTTAGTGTATATTCCTTATAGCAGCAAATGAGCCTCAAACAAACAGGTAGCATCAAGGAATTCCAGAGCTTTCTAAAGGAGACCTATTGGATGATGATCTTACAGAGAGGCATAGAGAGTACAAGGGTTAGAGTGTGGACTATGGAATCCGGCAGCCCTGAGTTCAAATCCTAATCTACCATTTAACCAGGAATGATTTCAGGAGCAGTTTCCTGAAACACTTTAAGTCTTAGTTTTCTCACTTGTAAGATGATCTCTTGTGAAAAGTACATGAGACAATGTGTAGAAGGTACTTAGCCCATTGCCAGAGCCCATTGTGAGTAACTATTATAAGTGTAACTGGGATAATATATTAAACCATATGAATGTGCATTTCTTTGTATTTTCATATGAAGCATCTCATTAGCCAGTATAATAAAGCATTAAGCAGAGGAGTTGGGTGGACAGAGAGTATGGAGTAGAAAGGGGAGGAAGAGTGGAAGAGTGTAAGGGGAGGAGCATTATTGCAGAACCATAAAGAAAAAGAGTTAATGTTCATATTCTGGTGGCCAAAATATATATTTTTTAAGTTTTTATTTTTTTAGAGACAGAATCTTGCTCTGTCACCTAGGCTGGAGTGCAGTGGCACAATCATAGCTCACTGCAGCCTCAAACTCCTGAGCTGAAGCAATCCTCCTGCCTCAGCCTCCCGAGGAGCTGGGATCACAGGCACATGCTACCACACCAGCTAATTTTTTTTTATATTTTAAAAGACAGGGGCTCACTATGTTGCCCAGGCTGGTCTCAAACTCTGGGTTCAAACTATCCTCCTCAGTCTCCTGAGTAGCTGGAATTATAGGCATGAGGGCCACACCCAACCAAAACAGAATGGTTTTGAGCACGTAGACATATACAGAGACTGGATTGAAAAATCAGGCTTATTAAAAAAAGAAAAATATTTTCTAAATGTCTTTATTTCTTTTTTAACTTATCAGAAAGTAGGCCTGAAAGGTGAGAGCATAGAATTTTCCCTTATGCCCAGTGGGGAGAGAAAGCAGCTATGGGACTGAGGAGGTGGAGCATCCAGAGCTTTGCAGTGCTGGTCCTGTGACTTGTGGGAAGTGCACGGGAGACAGGTGGGAGAGACAGGGGTTAGGACAGGAGTGCCACCACTTACTGAAGGGGGTCTGCTCACTTCCTCTTTGAGACTGTCAAAGGAGATTGTCTCACACCACTCGCAGATGGCCATATCAGAGAAAATGCGGTGGTTGATCATGGTTGCCAGGCAGCGAGAAGATCTGAGTTTACATTCCTCAAGCCTACTTGGCTCTCTTGTGACATAGATTGGACCACAATTTCCCCATGCCTTAGGATGTAAAGAATGCTGAAGGCAGGATCTGCCATGGACTAAGGCAAAGAGAGGTAACATCACAGTTTACATGGATAGCTTGGATCAGGGCCTGGATGGAGACTCAGAGGAGTCTGCAATGCCAAGGAGAATGACATGAGTTATCCAGACCCAATCAAGACAAAAGAGACTAGCCCCAAGCTGCAATGGCTATAGCTATCATCAGCAGACATGAGCAGAACATCCAGGGATGGGGCCTGAGGCCCAGGTGCAAGTAGCAGCCTTGACCAAGCACTCTTTAGCCAAGACCAGTAAGGACCTAGGAGAAACTGCAACAATTGAAGGACAACTTTTTCTGTCTGTGACCATAATGCCATACAAGTCACATTCTCTCATTATTATACCCAAGTAGCATTTTGGAGAGGAAAAGAAGATGGAGAAGAAATCTGAGATGCTTAGCATTTTATCTAAAAGACTGAGCATTTTCCTAAAGGAGCTACATGGTAAATTGTTTGCAAAAAAATGGCTGCTGTTATTCCCTTCTTTGAATCCATGTCCTTTGCAACATGACTTTGCAGCTCCACCCATTGTGTGAATATTCCAGCAAACTGAACAGCAAGTGCAAAGACCCTGAGGCAAGAAGGAGCTTGACAGTGTTCAAGAAACCCAGAGAAGACCAATGTGGCTGGAGTACATTGAGAATGGGATGGGAGGAATGGTATAAGGTGAAATTACAGAGAGAAGACCTCAGACCACACATAGCCTTCTAGACTAGGAAATTTCCTGCAACAGTAGAAGGATCAAAACCTAAATCATGGTGGCCTGTTCCCACATGCATACAGTGGACCTATTGTTAAAATATTAAAATGCTTTCATTCCAGTTGGTAAATAGCTATCATGCTGAGCTCCCCTAAGTCTCCCCACAGTCTTGGCCAGTCAGGCCCCTCCTCCAGGATCCTAAACCTCCTATGATCTTGTAATTTAAGGATTCAGGGCACATAGAAGCCTCTAACACTCTGATCTAGTGCCCTAACTGTGTAAGTGATTAAAGATTTCCAACATCACACCTAGGCAAAGGGAGGCCATTTGTTTATCTACATCTTGATGAAGTTCAGAACAAACATTAACTTACTCAATCAATAAATATTTATTAAGCTCCAACTATGGGGTCAGAAGGTATTAGGCATCAAGGATGAATGAGAGTAAGCAAATCAGTTTCTTCCCTCACACCTCTTAGAGTAGCATTCCGGCAAATTATTGCCCGCAGGTAGCAATGATAGGCAGTGGTCCTCAACCTAGACTGCACAACAGAGTCTTCAGAGAGCTTTAAAAAGTACTAATGCCTAGGTTCCTCTCCTGGATGATCTGATTTAATTGCTCTGAATTGTGGCCAAGGCATTGGAATTTTCCTAAAGCTCCTCAGGGGATTCAATGTGCAGCCAGGGCTAAGAACCTCTCTCTTAGAGAGATATGAGCCAACATGGATAACAGATTGACTCTTTAGTAAAATCGATGCATGTAAACCTAAAGAGTTATGTTTTCGCTGCATGTTAACTAATTAAAAAAAAACTCAAGATGAAAATGATTCCTTCAAAGATATTTTTCAGAGAGTTCTGGAGGTTGTCTTTGTAGAGTGGTGTTCCATCAAAATGGCAGTCCTGACTCAACAGGAAGCAGGCCAACCACTTGTGTTCTGCCAAAACAAAGCAGAACTCTGGGCTTTTTAAAATTGAATTCCTCAAGAAAGGAATTCTAAATATCTCTCCTACTTTATCTCCTTGCCCCATGACTTGTCCTTTCTCCAACTGCTTGCTTCACCCAACACTAGCTGTCAGCCTGAGAGATAGGCATGTGCTAAGACCTCCATGCCATAGGTAAGGATTCCAGCCCTAGAGGTCAAGAACCAAGACTCAGTGGACTGAGATTGCTTTTCAAATGGACTTCCTGCCTCTCTAATTGATTTTAGGTTGCTTCCCTAAACTACCCATCAAGTGACAAATGTTTAAGATGAAACAGAATCAGAAATATCCTGAAAAGGTTTGGCCCAATGGAGAGGCCATAGGAACTCTTGAAAGAGAAACATACATCAAATGCAGGGCTGCAGTATAAATATTTTCTAGATTCATTGGGTCACAGAGAGGGAACAAAGCACATTCTAGGGCAAAAGAACATGCTCAGCACTAGCTCTTAATTATTCATTCTAATGAAGGGGAACAACGATGTGGGTTTTCCAAAGCAGCGGCTGATTTTAATTAGTGGTTTGGTTTTGACTCTGGAAATCACCGCTAGGCATATAATAAAGGTACGCAGCATGTCTGAGCATATTTTAGCTGGGCAGTGTGGAATGTGGCCAAGTATGCTAAAGAGAAAGTGGCTTAGGATTTCAAAATTCACCAGAAAAAAACCCACAAAACAGAAATATCTCAGTGCAAATAAAAGAGCCCTGAACTATGATTTAGAAGGCAAGCATTCTTGTCTCTGATCTATCATGATGCAGTGTGCCACCCTGGATAAGCAACTTTTCTGTACCTCAGTTTCCTCATTTTTAAAACAAGGGGACTAGACTTAAATCATCTCTAGTAGGATGGCTGGATAAAATGGAATTTGATATCTTTGTATGAGGAAGAGGGAAAATATTGCAATGTGGACCCTGAAGATTGCTGGGGGGAAGGGGAAGTAGCCAAGTTTGCATTTGGAGCCCAAGAAGGATCAAGACCCCTACACTTGGTCTCAAAAATTAAAATCAGTCAGGGTGGACTGCAGGTGGCCCTAAGTAAGACCTGAAGTCAAGAAAAGGCCACGAGACCCTCAGATAAGCCCATCACCAAGGAGATACGATAGACCCACCAGCCCAACCTCTCCACAGACTGAGGCGTTTGACAGGGAATGTGCTTTGGGGGCTGTAAGGAAGTACACACTGGGACTAGCCCCAAGCCAGGAATGGGAAAGCAGATTTGAGTCCTGGAGAAGTGGCTGTGTGAGTGAATCTGAGAAGCTACAATGACGAGATTCCAGGCCAAATTTGCCAGGAGCCCAACCCTGGCTGCACTTGCCGCTAAGAAAAGAGCAGTGGCCCAAGCTGGCATCTATACTAGCAGCATCTCTTGGAGACACTAGTCTCTCATGAGGCATCAGAGTCTCCTGGTCTTGGGAGAATACTGAACTGAGACTCTAGGAGTCAAAATGGAAGTGACCAGGACTGGCCCTGGGCATATCAGGGGAGGAGCTCCAGGAGAAGGATACTATTTCCTGTTCACTGGGTGTGTGAGGGCTAACATGTTCAAATTTGGGAGCCCACCTGAGCAATACCTTATTTGCATTCCAAATAAATTGGGGCACTCTAGTTATAGGTCTATAAGATCCCTTAAAGCTCTAATATATTGTGATTTTAATGTATGATTCAAAACAAAACTCAAAGACTGACTTTAATTCAGCATTTGGCACATAACTCTATTGTTAAGTTTGTGGACACTAGGACTCCTATCTAAAAAAAGAGAAATGTGTAAACTGGGGATCCATCTGTGACCATTAAACAGCTTACAATGAACACAGAAGTGTATAACGATTCATGAATTCACTCCATATGCATTCATTAGAGATCATTAAAGTGAAAGCTGGGATTACAAAAGATAATTATACAGTTTGGTTAACTGAAAAGTCTTCCTTATAGAGGGCCGATTTGTATATATGTGTAAAATGCAAGTGTGTTATCCTGAAACTGAAACTGAAAAACATGCTTGATTTAGTAAAAGATGATCATTATATTAATTTCCTGTTTAAAATGGCCCTAAACAATAACATCAGCATTGTAAATGGACATACCGTTTGACGCAGAAATTTTACTAGTAGATATTTATCTTGCTGAAATTTTGCACATGGGTACAAAAATAAATGTACAAAAGCGTTTATTATTGCAACATGGATAGCAGGAAAAAAATGAAAGAATTAAATGCTTATTAATAAGAGGCTAATTAAATAAATTATCAGTTGTCCACAGGATGGAATACCTGAAATTACTAAAAATAGTCAAATATATCTTTATAGCAGAGAAATAATTTCATATTAACTGATGTTGTTATCATTTACAATTTGTTTTTTTTTTTACCCCACATCCACTGCGTGCTTTAAATCAAATCTATATTGAGTCTGAGGCCTTCATTGTTTCAGGGAGATATGGTTGTGAAGAGCACTGATTACAAAAAGGTAATTGTTAGAGCTTTGCAGCAAAGACAAGAGACCAAGAGAAGTGTGCTCATCATCTCAAAAGCCTAGCTTTGAATGCCAAAACCAATAGATTTTGGAAGTCTGCATGATTAAGGTAAAGCCATTATATTTGATTAATCTATGAACTTACTTGGAGAAAAAAACTAAATGAATGAGGAGTCCAGAGAGTAATGAGAACACTAAAAGGAGATTTCACCCTGAAGGAATTTGCTAGACTGGATGAACTTGAACATCAGTGTTCACAGCCTCTCAGGTCTCTGAAGACAGATGGCAAAGCCTAGGTCTGCACAGGCTGGAAAATCTAACATGACCCCCACCCCCACCTGCATTTCAATATGAGGGTAAGCTGGAAATAAACTCATCCCCTAGGTCCCTTTTAAGGAGACTTTAAAGAAAATCGCCCAGTCTCAGACCGTGGTGAGAGGAAGGGGAAAAATGTTCCACATGAGAATTCCTAATCATAAACCATCTGTCACACAGGAGTTTGCAACCAAATTCCAAAAAACTTGTAAGCTGATAATTTACAGTAGTTCCAGAGCAGAAGTATCACCGAGGGATCTAATGAATGCAAATAAATCTTCTTCCTACAGGAACTCATCTTCATGCTAGGCCTCAAAAATTTCCCCAGATCAAGTTTCAAGAAAATCAAACAAGTCACAGCAAAATAAATAAACAAATAAAGAAAATCATGAAACATACAGGGAAACATGGCACCATGTGAGACAGCCAGAAATAAAACAAGCCGCAAAATGAAACCCATTTAAAACTTTCAATGTTCTGGAGAAGGACTTCTGGAGTAATACCCTCAAACCACAGGCAACCAAAGCAAAATTGAAAAAATGGGGTCACATCAAGCTAAAAATCTTCACAGCAAAGGACAACCAACAAAGTGAAGAGACAATTCACAGAATGGGAGAATATATTTGTAAACTATCCATCTGACAAAGAATTAATAACTAGAATATAGAGGAAGCTCCAACAACTCAATAGGAAAATATCAAATAATCTGATTTAAAAATGAGCAAAGGATCTGAATAGACATTTCTCAAAAGAAGACATACAAATGGCCTGCAGGTATATGAGAAAATGCTGAACATCATTAGTCATCAGAGAAATGCAAATCAAACTGCAATGAGATATCATCTTACCCCAGTTAAAATAGCTTTTATCAAAAAGATACACAAAAATGAATATTGTAGGGATGTGGAGAAAATGAAACCCTCATACATTGTTGGAAAGTAAATTAGTACAACCACTATGGAGAACAGTATGGAGGTTTTTCAAAAAACTAAAAATAAAACTACCATATGACCCAGCAATCCCACTGCTGGGTGTATATCCAAAAGAGGGGAATTCAGTACATCGAAAAGATATCTGCACTCCCATGTTTATTGCAGCACTATTCACAACAGCCAATGGTTGGACTCAACCTAAGTGTTCACCAATGGATAAATGCAAAGAAATTTTGGTACATATACACAATGAAATATTATATGGCCACAAAAAAGAATGGAATCCTGCCATTTGCAACACCATGGATGGAACTTGAGAACATTATGTTAAGTGTAATAAGCCAAACACAAAAAGACAAATTTTGCAGGTTCTCACTCACATGTGGGAGCTAAATATTACTATGAAAAACAATTGATCTCATGGAGACAGAGAGTAGAATGGTGGTTACCAGAGGGTGGGAAGAGTAGCAGGGAGGGGGAGATAATGTGGGGATGGTTATTGGGTACAAAAATACACTTAGGTAGAATAAACAATATTTGATAGCACAACAAAGTGATTATAATCAACAATAAGTTAGTGTATACTTTAAAATAACTAAAAGAATGGAATTGGAATGTTCCTAACACAAAGAAATGATAAATGCCTGAGGTGATAGATACCCCAATTATCCTGATTTGATTAATTCACATTGCATGCCTGTATCAAAACATCACATGTGCCCTATAAAGATATACAACTATTATGTACCCATAATAATTAAAAATATGTATATAAAAACTTCCAATGTTAAAGTCATTATATAAGTTTAATAATGTATTTCAAGGACAAAAGTCAGGCTTGAAAATATGAAGAAAGAAACAGCAGATTTGACACTGGTATAAGTCTCTGAGAAGGGCTGCTCACCCTGTCCCCATCTGTGGTTGAAACCCCAAAGGGAAAAGATAAAACACTTGAATAATTTGGAAAACCCAAAAGTAGCCATCTTTGTGGGAAGTGCACAAAGGTTTATATAATATATATTCATTGCCCAGTCCCCCAACTTGCCCACCTTAAGTAAGAAGAGTTAGACCCAAGCTATGAATGGAAGTTATTCAAAAACGTCAACACCTGTGTACATTGAAATGTTTTTATATTACAGTTGGACTGCTATCAATTTAAAAAAAATCAGTTGATTTATACTAACACTGATGCATGAGATTTCTTGACTTTTTCTTTTCGTTATAAGTGCATAAAACCAAAACTAGAAAGCAAAAGATATCTACGAGGATCCAATATTTAACAAGAAGATATTATTTCAGAACATCAGCAATCATATTTCCACTCTATTCAGGGAAGGTCAACTACTTCCGTAACATTGAATAACATTCCAATGTTAACAGACTTACCACTGGGTTTATATATATGAGTCACAATTTTCACAGTTCTCAAAGTCCTTACTGCTGTAGGTATGTTCCATAGACTGCAGCATAAGCATCACCTGGACATTTATTACAAATACAGAATCCCAGAAACCACCCCAGACCTACTAAATTAAAATCTACATTTTAAAAAGACCCTCAGATGACTTGTATGGTTGGTCAAATTTAGAAGCACTGGTCTAAGTATTCTCACTATCCTACCTAATAGGTAATAGCCATTCTTTTATTGAAATGTGTGTGTGTGAAAAATTTTTTAACCTTTCAGACTTATGAAAAAGTTGCAAGACAGTACAAAGCTTGGCCCTAAAGTTTACATCTTATATAACCGAGTACAATTATCAAAATTAGAATTGATTCAATACTACATTACAGACCTTATTCAAATTTCACCAAATGTCCTACTGATTTTTTTTTTTTTTGTGTGTGTGTGTGTGGTCCAAGACTCAATCCAGGACCACATGTTGCCTTTAGTTGTCAAGCCTCCTTAGTCTCTGTTAATCTGGAATAGTCTAGAGCAGTGCTGTCCAAAAGAAGTTTCTGTGATGATGGAAATATTTTACATCTGCATGTCCAACACAGTAGCCACTAGCCACACATGGCTACTGAGCACTCAAAATGTGGCTAGTGCAACAGGGAAACTGAATGTTTAAATGTTGTTTAATTTTGACTAATGTAAATTTAGCTCGAATAGAGGATCTTACTGCTTTAATATGCAAAACACAAATATTTCCAGCTGGGAAATCCCAGTCCCCAAATCTCTTTGAAGCAAAGCACAGTGAACAATCCTCTCACGCAGCATGCAAAAAGAGCACTTAACCAAGCTCAGTTATAGTTCTGCTTGGCAGGACACACAAGACCTTTCATAATTTAGCCCCATCCAGTTTCTCAAACTCTGCCACCCGTGCCACCCCTCCACCACCACAGCACCCACCATCCCACCACAATGAACTAACGCCTCACAATCCCTCAAACAGCACCAGCCCCTTCCATGGCCAGGTCTTTATCCATGCACAGGCTCCTCTGCCACATAGGCAGGGTGACCATGGAACTCATTATTCAACTGGCACTCTTTTGAGAATGAAAAGGAATGCTGGTAAAAATTACATGGAAATAACCTGGACTATTCTGGGGAAACAAGAACACCCTACTTACAGATCTTTCCCCTCAGGTAAGCTCATTTTCTTATAGACCAAAGACAGATACCATCTTTTGGCAGATAAGGTTTTTATTCTCACGGAGCTTTAGACAAACGGAGATGGGAAATAAGAAAGTAAACTAATTAATGAACAAGATCATTAAAGATGGATAAAGTTTTGAAGAAAATGTTAAAACAGAGTGAAGTGATGCAGAGTGTGAGACGGGGGGTCAGGAGGGCCTGCCTGACGAGATGGCATCTGGCTGGAGATCCTGATGTCCAGATGGGGCTGTGGGGACAGAGTGGTCCTGATGGATGACCATGAAGGCAAAGCCCACGAGGCCCTTGCTGCGTTGAAGAAACAGACCCCATGAAAACGGGGATCCATTGCTAGTTTTAAGCAAGGGAATAACATAATCTGGTTCACGGTTTAGGCAAGGGAATGGACGCAAAGACAACTGAGAAAGGAGGGTGGACAATGTGTCTGGGAGAGAGCAGAATTATAAGTGCAGGAGAAGGGAAGGGGGAGCCCTGGAAAGAACAGTCCTTGCACCTGCTCCAGAATAGAGGCGGTGGAGGTGGTACTGAGAAGGGATAGCCCCAGCACTGGCTCCCAGAAGGGGCAAAGGAAATTTTCTGAAGCTCCAGGGAGATCGGAGGAATCGCAAGAAGACCTGAAACTGGAGAAATGTAGCCTAATCAAGGAAAGCCTAATATAGTATTTGCTTTTAAACATATTCATTATGATTAAAATTTATCTCAGGCCAAGCAAGGCTCACTGGGAATTGAGCTGACTTGACACTCTAAGTAGAAAGGTTACATGGGTGGTTGGATATTTCCTCTCTGCAGAAATGCTCCCGTGTGGTGACTATTTCACAAATTCATCTTTTCTGGGTTCTGTATTGTGTTCCATTAATCTATGTGTCTGTCATTTTGCCAGTAACACTGTCTTGATTTATAAAGACTTTATAAATATTTAGTTTTACAGTAAGTCTTAAAATCATGCAGTGTGCGTCCTCCAACTTTGTTCTTTTTTTCAAAATTGTTTTCCCTATTCTGCAATTTCATCTTTTAAAATCTTATTTTAATATTTTGTGGAAAATATTTCATATTTATTACACATGTCTGGTTCATTCACTTTTATCTGGGAAAAGGAATTTAAAAGAAAAAGAGCTGTTGTTAAAGAATTCTTTGGGCTGTAAGTAACAGAATCTTTAATTATAGGACCTTAAGCAATGAGGAGTTTGTGTTTCCCCACATAAGAGAAAGGAAACATAGGTGTCTGCTAGCCTTGGCTCAGTGGTTCAGCAATGTCGGGGTCAACTTCCCTGTGGGTCTCTTGGCCCTCTTGGTTTCAAAATGGTAGCTACAGCTGCTACCATCTTACCTATTCAAGGTAGAAAAAAAGGAAAAACAGGGGAGGGGTAACTTATGTCTCCTTGTCCAGAATTGTGTCAAATGGCCTCCTTTGGCTGCAAGAGATTCTGGGAAGATGATTACTTTTGTTTTTCAGCCTGTATAATAGACATAGGCTAGCAAGAAAGGGGTTTGACATAAGAGTTGGGAGTGCCAACCTGCACCACCTGCCACAAAGATTGATGAAAGGTTACCAATAACAACAACAAAAAAGGTTTTCATTGAATTCTGCTACCCCTTCCCCTAAAAATATCAGCAGAGGGACCAGTGATAAATAATCCACCTTAAGCCACATAATTTTCCATCTCAACATTGGAGGGGAACCATCTCAGTGCCTCCTTATTCTGCCTCTCCCTGCCGCGAGAGTTCATTCTCCCCCAGAACTTACACGGTCTTTGAGAGTTGGAGAGACCAGCTAGAAAAATAAACCTAGTCTATTGCTAAAGGACAAGAGTGACATTATGATCAGGATACAGTGTAGCTCTCTTTAACAATTTTTCAAGGAAAGAATGTTGGAATTCAATTCATGTCCATGAATTGACCATTTCATTCCCTGGATGGAAGAAACTGGGCATTTCTTCTTTTCTCTCATTCAGTAAACATTTATAGGATTCCTATGTGCCAGGCACTAGAGGTTTTTATTCCTCTTCCCTTTGTTACTGTTCCTTGTCCTGTTTGATCGGATTATTTTTCTAGCCAAGTGTATGTGGGAATATGCGTGTATGTAAAGGTCTAAGAGAAAATGTCAAACCTGCAGGGTCGAGAGCACCATAATTACAGCTCCCTCCAGTCTTCCTGCAGGGCCGTCAAGAGCACTGCTCACACCTCTCTGAGAAGGAAGGTCTGGGAAGGCAGGAAAGAGTCAGGATACAAGTGGTGTCTGTGAGGAGTGCTGCCCCTTACAACATTCATGTACGTATTTAAGCATTTATTTATTCAACAAGTATTTATTGAGCCTATTTGCTAGATGCTGGGGATATTGTGGTTAGCATATAGACGTGGTCTCTACTCTTCTTGAGCTTATATTTGTTTTGCAACAATGTTTTTGAAATATTAATCAGCACTATTTTCTCCCAATAGTTCACCTTTTTCTTCCTGTTTCACTTAAGTAGCTAGACTGTGCTCATTGCCTTGGCGGTGTTGGTGGTGGTGGAGACGGGGGGGGGGGGGGGGGGCGGCGCGGGGAGATGTAATAAGCAGAAAGCAGAGGAATAGAAATGGCATTAGGCATAAACAATAGGTACAGGACTTCACCCCACA
Organism: Eulemur rufifrons; assembly: GCF_041146395.1. NCBI lineage: Eukaryota > Metazoa > Chordata > Mammalia > Primates > Lemuridae > Eulemur > Eulemur rufifrons. Next base: position 122,715,431 of record NC_090989.1, read on the forward strand.
CAGAGGCCTCAATATCCCACTAAATGGAAAACAATTTGCTCTCAGCTGAAAGGGAGAGACAGGTAATTGCCACAGAGAGACCAGTGAGGACAGGAGGGAGTGATCCAGACCTGAAGAGGACGATGGATGAGCACCAGATGTTCTCTGCCAAGGAGTATGATGAGGAGAACCGTGAGCACCAGGAACCAGAGGGTAGCCAACAGCTAATTTGCCAACACGTAGGGAGTACTACCCATCACCCACATGTGGGCCTATACCAACTGTCCTTTCCCTGGGTGTCCGAAATCCATGCTCACCCCTTCTTCCTGGGCATACAGTTAGACTGTATTTCCCAGCCTCCCTTGCCGTGTGATGAAGCCATATCATGAACCAGTGAGTTCTGGTAAATGGAACATGAGAGGAAGTGATAGACATTTCTTCCTGTCCTTTCCATAAATAATTTCAGTGCAATCCTCTATGCTCCCTGTTTCCTGTTCTACCAGGTATAAAATGACAGGCTGTAAGGCCCTAGGGGATGGCAGAACCAAAATGTGGGAGGAGCCTGTATCCCTGAGTCCCTGCTTGGAAGAGAGTGGTCCCTAGCCACCCTGACCACAAATATCTGCACTGGACTCTTGTGTGATCAGAAGTGAAGTTTTTTTTTTTTATTATTTCATCTTATTGTTATGGGGGATACAGAATTGCAGGTTACATACGTTGCCCATGTACCGCCTTTCCCCCCAAGTCAGAGCTCCAGGCGTGTCCGTTCCCCAGGTAGTGCACGTTGCACCCATCATGTAGGTATATGTCCCTCCCCCCCCACCCCCCCTTCCCAAATCAGCACCTTCAAGTGTTACCATTCCCCAAACGATGCACAATGCACTCATTGTGTAGGCATACCCCCATCCCCTCCCCTACCCCCCACCTCAGTCTGATATCTGATTGGTGTCATTCCTAGATGTGTATTTAGGTGATGTTCAGGGAAACCAATTCAGAAGTGAAGTTTTATTGTGTTAAGCCACTAAAATGTTACAGTTTGTTACAGAAATTTTAGTTTGTCCCAACAAATATTCCAGCAACCACCCAGCTCAAGTAACACTTTTCTGTCCCTGGAATTAGTTCATGCCTCATACAGCTTACACCATGAGGACAGGCACCCCAAATGTAAAACACCAGGACACAGTAGTACCTACCCCCAAAAGAAGGATGAAACTCTCACAATCTCCCCTGGTGGTATGATGGTAAGGAAAGGGAAGGTCCTGTTCTTATACTTGTGAAGCTAAACAGACCTGTTTTAGATTTTTTTCTGGGCTAAAAGAGTGACTAACACACAAGCTCCATACAGAGTAGAAGGGGAGAGAAACATTAAACAAGTTAGCATAGAGTTATGTATAGAATTGCAAATCATGCTAAGCTCTATAGAGGAAAAATACAAACAGTCTAGAGAGGCTACCAGGTGGGATATAATTTATATTAGTATGTAAGAATGAGTAAAGAATTTTCTGAGAAAGCAACAGTTGAATTCAAACCTAAAGGGAGAATCTGAGTCAAGCAGGGTAAGAGTTGGGGGAAGAACATTCTAGGCAAAGGGAATGGCTTGTGCAAAACCCCTAAGAAAGCATAGAGGTTAGCTCATTTGGGGAGGTCTGAGGTGGGACCGGAGAGAGAGACAAATTCATACAGGGCCCAGTAGGTCTTGTTCTTCATTTTGTATTTTATTATAAGAGTCTAGGAGGGCACTGAAGAATTCTAAGCAGAGATTGTGGTCAGGATTGCATTTTTAAAAGAATAAACTGGCCAAAATGGAGATTGGTTGGGAAAGAGGCAAAAGAGGGAGGAGAGAGTACACATAGGACGCTATTGTAGAAATGCAGAGAAGACTTCATGGTGTGTTGAATTAGAGGAGTGGCAGCATGTATATGGGAGAAATGAATGGAGAAGTCAAATGGAATAGCAGCTCTTGTATTCACTACCTTTGAACTCTACGCAGAGATGGGAGCAGGTACTAAGTTGTGTGGGACTATGTTCTAGGCTGCGCCTTCTTACAGTAGAGAGGATGTAGCAAACAACAGTAACAGAACCTTCCCCTATTTCAGAATCACCACCACTGGAGCAGAAAAGTTTAGAGGAGATTAGAGCTTTCAGGGAAAGCTGAGCTTGGATTTAGAAGATCATAGCCCAGTTGGGTAGGTGACTGTGTGCTCACTCAAATGTGTTGTCCTGCCAGAGGGACAGAGCTTGATGGCAACTTTGAAATCTAACAAATAAAGACTTTCCTCAGACATGATCTAAGCACTATGGAGGAGGAAATGGTGTTCAAATAATTTTATCCTTTGGCTGTTCTTATCAGTTTTTAATAACAATAGCGAGAAGAAGAGCTGATGCTATGGAGCTCCTTGTGTCAGGCCCTGTGCTAAGGAATGTGTGTGCATTCTCTCAATCAAGCTTATCAGAGCTCTGTGAGTACTACTATTGCCCCTGTTTACTAACACTAAGGCTTAGAGATTGGTACCTTGTCCAGGATGATAGCTCTAGTAACTACAGTAGCATATACTCGAGCCCAGCTCTGTCCTGATTCCAGAGGCCAGCCTCCTACCCAGACAATCTAGTGCTGAATTGAGGATTCTGAAGATGCATTTGAGCTCAATGGAGCAAAGTCAGGTGGATGCAGTCTGGCAAGTTGTCTTTGGCCACCTCTACACCAGTACTAAATGCTTCCAAAATATATAGATTCTGTTTAAGTAAAAGTAGATGCTAGTATTATGCCTCTCTCACTTAGTTGTCTTACTGTAAAGTGAGTACCTTATTCTAAAGGATAAATCATTATTGCATCCAACTTTAAATAACAAATGAAAATTGTAATGGTACTTTTTAATTTTTAGGATATTGTTATGGACTGAATGTTTGTGTCCTTCCCAAAATCATACATTGAACCTCTACCCACAATGTTATGAGAAAGGGAGGATGGAGGATAGTTAGGAGAGAAGAAGTCTATGGGATTCCCGCCCTTATAGGAATCACAAGTGAGCATGCTGCTCTCTGCTCTCCATCATGTAAGGATACAACAAGGAGTAGGCAGTCTGCAACTCCCACCAGACCTCGACCATGCTGGCACCCTGATTTCAAACTTCTAGCCTCAGAATTGTAAGAAACAAATTTCTGTTGTTTATAAGCCACCTAATCTATGGTACTTTGTTACAGAAGCCCGAACAGACTGATATGATATTCACGTTCTAATGGCTGGCTATATTTTTCAAGCCAATTAACTAGAAAGAATATTATCTAAACAATTTGGTACATGAAGGCCTCTAGGCACCTTAACACAAAAATTCTAAAAACATTATGAAAGATTAAAAACCTTCTTTGAGAGCCTCTTTTCTTCAGAGCTCAACTGGGGAGGTGCATCAGGCTAAAAAAAATGGTTCTGGGGCTAAGCCAAGCTTTGAGCTGTCAGGGAAAGGCTACATTGAATCATCTCTGGGAACCCAGTGTTAACTGGTAAAAACCAACATTGTTTCTGAATGTTCTCACGAGAAAAGACCGTTTTAAACTACTAATGTGATTTTCTTCTCCTCACACTGTTTCCTTACCCCAGTGAGGGAAAACGTTTATTCTTCTTACATAATTTGTTCTTCTTTATGTTGCCAAATGCCTTGTGATAGTTTTATATTTGACAGATCTCTTATTGAGAAGTTGCCAGCAACCAAAAGATAATTAGCTTAGTCTTCCAAGCATATAAAAAAAACCCAGAGTGGACTATACACAATTCATTGGAAATAGTGTCCAACTGCTCATATCGCAATGATATTTGCTGGGGTTATGTACAATTCTACATCTTAAAGAATGCTTTGTGCAATAGAATTTTTTGCTAAAAAGGAGATGAGTCCCTATGTATAAGAGAACAGAAGTGAGGCAGGACTACACAGGTGTTTTAGTCAGCTTGGGCTGCTATAAAAAATATTATAGACTGAGTGGCTGAAACATTTATTTCTCATAGTTTTGGAGGCTGGAAATCTGAAGTCAGGGTGCCAGCTGATTTGGTGTCTGGCTAGGGCTGTCTTCCAGGTTGCTGACTGCCGACTTCTCCTTGTGTCATCCCACGGTGAAAAGAGGGCAAGCTAGGTGAGAGAGGCTTACTCCTAGCATCTCCTCCTATTTAAATAGAATCTATGTATTTTGGAAGTATTTAGTACTGGTGCAGGGATGGCCAATACATGACTGGCCCTTTCTTATAAGAGCTCCACCCTCATGACTTAATTACCTCCCAAAGGCCCCATCTCCAAATACTGTCACATGGGGGATTAACTTTCTGCATGTGAATTTTGGGGGAACACATTCAGTCCATAACAACAGGTAATCAACAAACATTCATGGTCTACTGAATCAGGCACATTGCCAAACTCTGAGGACGTAAAGGAGTATGAAACCTAAGAGAATTGACAATCTCATAAAGAGAGGAGAGATTTTGTATAGCAACTCTTACAGTGAGCAAAAATAGAGATGTGTGTGTATATATGTATATACACATATGTATATACATGTTTTATACACATACACAATATTAGTTTTGAAAGTTGTCTTCAAACTAACAGCCACGGCCTCAGCTGGGAACTTGTTAGAAATACAAATTCTCAGTCCCTACTCAACACCTACTGAATCAGGATCTCTGGCAGTGGAGCCCAGAAATCACCCTCCAGGTGATTCTGATGCACATTAATGTTTGGAAATCATTGGCTTAGCAAAAGCCATATAGAAAGAAGCATATATAGAAAGAAGCAGGGTAAGAGGGAAAGGGAGGACAGGCTTGGAGTCAGGAGGGAGTGGTATAAGTGACACTAAAACACACTAGTTGGAAGAAAAGGAAAGGAAGCAGGTCACTTGAGACCACACATAAAGGAAGATGGTCCCTCTCAAAGACAGAGAACTCACTTGTGTCACCCTTTCATCCTGAGGGCCCAAGAGCAACTTCCAAAAACAACCAACTCAAAGATAATCAGTAGTCTTCTGATGGTGGATGCAGGATTAACTGATGCTCTTCCAAAGCCCAAGCTGTGACATAATTGAAAAATATGGTTATGATGCACCTGCTTGTTCATCACCATGAATTTAAGGGCATTTATAGAAGACACATCTTAGCATATGGTCTGCTCCTCTCTCATTGAGGTTGTTGGCAACATAGCTGCTCACAGCTTGGTGTGCTGTGTTAGCACTAGTGTAAGAATTTAAGGAATGCCATCCTGTGCTAGGCAGTCCATCTGAGATTTCTGGCTGACATAGTTCCCAAGGAAGACTTTGTGGGAAAGGCAGAGTTCTTCTTTAAAACTTAAAGTTACAAGGTAAGGATGTACTCAAACACCCACAAAGCTTCCCTAATTTAAGTCTTTCGTGAATGAATTACTAAATCATTTTTAGCCAATTTGTGCTTAGACTTTACTTCTTCTTGGGGTAGTGATTTCTCTTAGTCAACTTTCTATGCAAAATAGGACAATTTCTCTATTAAGTTTAATTCTTTTGGTTTTGACCTTCAAAGAAGCCTCCCAGTTCTAATACACAAGATTTGGTAAATAAGACCTGTTCAAACTATTCTTACTTGATTTTATGAATTTTTGGTCATATCTACATGGACTTTTACTTTCTAGGCTAGAAAGTTTGTTAGTTTTCCCCTGGAAAGTATCTGTTGGAGAAAAGAATCAGACTTGAATATAGATTACATGGACTTGAATTTCAGCTTTCCCACTTGCTAGTAAAATGAACTTGGGCAAATCAATCTCTGAATCAATTTCTTCATCTATAAAAGGCAATACCAACAAATACCTCACATGATAATTATTATATAAGGATTAAATAAGATAATACACGTATTAGGCATGGACTAAGCTACTATAACAAAGAGAACCTAAAATATAGGGACTTAAATAAGATAGAAATATATTTCTTTTATGTACTATTCCAGAGTTAATGGGCAATTCAGGACTCATAGGTGCCTCTAGCTCCTCAATCCGTAGCTTTCATTCATGGATGGCTCATATTCCAGCCAGCAGCATAGGAGAAAGGGATAGTGGCGGCAAACAGCTTCTTTTTTAAGGTATGACCCAGAAACCACACCCATCACGGCTGCGTGTGTCCCATTGGACAGCATGTGGTCATGTGCCCACACCTCGCAGCAAGAGAAATGCAGTTCTATCTGGATGGCCACGGGCCAGCAAAAGGTATGGGAGGAGTGGTCTATTGCTAAAAGGAAGAAGGAGATGATGGAGATTGGGGGATAATGAGCATAATGAGCAATTTATGTTAGCTACTTCCTCACTATTATGTAATTTTCTATTGTAGTAAAAAAAAAAAACCTTTATGTTTTATTTCTGATCCCCCTTCATACAGACAAGGAAGCCAATATAGCCAGCACCTTCAAGGACTAGAAGGTGAGTCTTTTAAAGGCAGAAGATCATGTTTTTATTCATCTGTGCATCTCCAGAACCTAATACAAAATCATTTTTAGTAAATATTTGTCTAAGTGAACAATTATAGTCACTCTTACAGCCCTTGACTGGGTTAAACTCCTTTAGTAATGTGTGAATTACAGACTTTCCATATTTTAATGAACTGTGCCCATACCTACCGTGTAATCCAATAGTTTGCATAGTGAAGCTCTTTAGTATTTTTTGAGGAGAAAAGAGTAATATCTTTTAAAAATCTGGCTCTCAAAGCAGGGTCTTATTCTCTCAAGCTGAAGACTTAAATCAAACATGAGGCCATTAACTTAAAAAATTTTTATCGTCCATTTTCTTGAAAGTCAGAGGAAGCCTAGTGCAGAGGCAGCAATTGAGAACCGTAGTTTGGCCCACAATTGACCCATCTTGCCTGAGGTTTGGCAAACCAATGAAAGGATTCACGATCTCTCAAATCCCGGAGCTACATGTTGTTTGTGGTTGTACAAGGTGAGTAGTCTGAGAAAAACTGATTTAACTGTAAACAGGAAGAAAACCTAGCTGGGGACTTGAGAGGAATTTAACATTATTGGGCATCTATTCTGTGTTTGACAATTGTGCTAGGGCCATTCAAACACATTATCTAACTTAGTTCTGATAGCAACCTTAAATAAGATAGACATTGTTATAAGAAACTTTTTTTAGGATCCAAGAAGTTAAATGACATGAAAGATCACTGTTGTACATGGGTTTCTTGGAAGCAGACTCTAAGATGGAGATTTGTGTTCAGAAAATCTGTTAGGGGGTGTTTTCAATATCTGGAGGGGAAAGTCAGGAAGCAGGACTGGCAAGAGGAGAAACTGGGCTTCAATGCAGTTCCAATAAGTCCTCAGCTGATCTGATGGGGAACTCTAGAGCCATGATGGACCTTAAAAGAGTTGCCCCAAGGTAGGGTGCGGGGACTGGAATTGTATATTTACATGTCAACCAGTTGGATGTAGTTTGCAGCACTTTCAGCAGCTGGGGAAAATAAGTTCTTCAGTCCTAAATAGGGATCTGAGCAACATATCACAGGGTCTGCTATAGTCAACCAGCCTGGAAGCAACAGCCAGAATGTGAACACAGCTCTGATACAAAAGCCCATGCACTTTCCCACTTAGTTGCCACAACAGACGATCAGCCAGTTGAGTACCTTTACAATTGCCAGTTTAGAAAATGGCAAAAAAGAAAATAATTTGCTTGCTGGTTCCAGAAAAATGGCCTTGGTGTTTTGACATTGTGAGAATTTTTTAAGTTTTATATAGCTAATTCAACCTTGGATCAATTATCCTTTTCTAAAAAATGATGAACACCTTTTATAAGGTGTCCACAAAACTTTTATTACTTCTTAAACTAGATTCAACCAAAACAATAAGTATGCTAAAGACTTAAAACATCGTCTACCTAGGTTGATTCATTAGTTAACTTCCAAAGGCTTCATCTTAGAGGTCGGAAATAATTGGGTAGCATAACTTGTGTCAGATGTGTGGTATTCATTTTAAATATATTTGATCATCTAAGGTCTAACGGTTAGGGACAGATATTGGCTTAGAAATCCCAGGAGAAAAAGATGTACAGGAACTCAGAAAGCCTTAATGAAATGCATATACCCCTCACCTTGATGTGGAAATCTGAAAAGTATAGCTAAAATCTATCAGCCATGTTCTTCAACTTGAAAGTTGTCATGACTTAGCCAAAGTCAGAAGGCAGATAAAGTATTCATCCACTCAACAAATATTTACAGAGGACCTATGGTATGCAAGGGTCAATATTAAGGACTCTAAGCACCCTGGCCATGACTTAGCTCTTCCAGAGAAATTTGGTAGGCTTTCCAGCTGCATGATAATGGCTTCTTCTTGCTGCCTTGTTTCAGAGCAAGCAACCATTCTATGTAACAAGCGATGCCAAATACCCTTGTCAAATGTCTTCATATGCAGATGCTCCTCAACTTATGATGAGGTTGTGTCCCAATAAACCCATCATAAGTTTAAGATATCATATGTCAAAATGCAAAAATGCATTTTAATACATCGAACCTACCAAACATCATGGCTCAGCCTAGCCTACTTAAACATGCTCAGAGTACTTACGTTAGTCTACAGTTGGGCAAAATTATCTAACACAAAGCCTATTTTATGATCAAGTGTTGAATAGCTCATGAAGTTTAATAAATACTGTACTGAAAGTGAAAAACAGAATGGTTGTATGGGTACTCAAAGTATGGTTTCTACTAAATGCATATCACTCTTAGCCCTACTGTAAAGTTGAAAATCATAAGTCACACCATCATAGGTTGGACACTGCCTACATATGTAAAATTAGTATCTAAAGTTTGAATGGTATAAAGTTTTTCAATTTGTGTTTAGCAAAATCAGAAATACTGGTATTTTTCCTACTTTTTCCCTTTCAGGTTAGCATGAGAAAAAGCAGGTCATGTATTCCAGAATGTACACTGAAAAGGATTATTATTTGAGGACATCTGGAAAGATTTTTCACTTGTATGTGGCATTATATTGTAATTTAGGCTTGCCCTCCACCACGTGATTCCTGGCCCAGGCACTGAAATGTTTTCTTTCCTCTAGTGCAGTGGTTCTCATGGTGTGGTGCCCAGACCAGCAGGCATCAATTTCTCCTGGGAACTTGTTAGAAATGCAAATTATTGGATCTTTCCCCAGATCTACTAAATCTGAAACTCTGGGGGTGGGGCCTAGCGATATGTGTGTTAACAAGCCCTCCAGGTGATTTTGATGCATGCTCAAGTTTCAAAACCAGGCTGTAATAAACTATGTTTTTCAATTTCCATTCAATAAACATTTATGTGGGATCATGGAATAAGTGAGACACATTATTCACCCTTTGCCAATGGCATTCGTGCATCATATATAGTTTTTAAAAAATATATATATATTTACATGCTATTACATTTTATGTATGTTGGGAACCACTGTGTTTTCACAAGCTCACTAGGTAATTCTGATGCACTCTCAAGTTTTGAGAAGTACTGCTCTAACTTACCCATTACTCCTGCCTGAAACAGAAACCTGGTATGATCCACAGTAATAAATAAAAATGTTGTACTCATCTTTAAAGACAAGAGGCAAACAAAGATCTAAGAATTCTTGGCAACACAGAGCATCTTGCTACATTTCCAGGCAAGGAAGTGCATCATCTGGAGTAGCAAATTCTGCGTAAGAATGCATGGGTTTGAGTCCCAGTTGTTTGACCTTCTGGCTATAACTTCTTAGGAAGTTATTTAATCTTCATAATAATTTTTTCTTGATCTATAAAAGGAGGGCTTTGCCTTGGAGATCTCTGTGGTGACTTCCAGCTCTTAAGTTCTGTGACTCCAAGCATCTCAATCAATTTGTACATTATTACCATTTTGGAGATGCCCATATTGCCATTTTTTTTTTCATTTCATTCTATTACTTGAAAGCATATCAAGAATCTCTTATAACTAAATAATAAGAAAACACAATTAAAAAGTGAGCAAAGGATCTAAACAGACATTTTTCCATAGAAGGTAGTCTACAAATGGCCAATAAGCACATGAAAAGATGCTCAACACCACTAGCCATCAAGGAAATACAATTCAAAACCATGGTGGGATACCATTTCATACCCGTTAGAATGACTACAATTTTTTAAAAATTGACAATAACAGGTGTTGGCAAGGTTGTGGAGAAATCAGAACCCTGCTACACAGCGAGTAGAAATGTAAAATGGTGTAGCTGCTTGGAAAGCAATTTGGCAGTTCCTCAAATAGTTAAACACAGAATTTCTATATGACCTAATGATTCCATTCTTATGTGTATACACAAGAGAATTGAAAACATATGTTACAAAATGTTCTACACAAATGTTTATAGCAGCATTATTCACAATAGCTAAAAAGTAGACACAATAAAAAATGTCCACTATGGATGAACAGATAAATAAAATGTTATATGCACATAATAAAATATTCTTCAACAATAAAAAGGAATGAAGTACGGATACATGCTACAATATGAATGAACCTCCAAAATATTATAATAATTGAAAGAAGATTGTAACAAAAGACTACATATTGTATGAGTCCATGTATAGGAAATGTCCAGAATAGGCAAATCCATAAAAATTCATAGAGACAAAAAGTGGAGGGAATTGGGGAAGGGTTGTGACTACTAAAAGATATGGGGTTTCTTTCGGGATTCTGAAAGTATTCTGAAATTAATTGTGGTGATGGTTGCACAATTCTGTGAATACACTGAAAACCACTAAATTGTACACTTTAAATGGGTGAAGTTGTCTGGTATGTGAATTATATCTCAGTAAAGCTGTTACAAAGAAACAAAGCATATCAGAACTTTCTCCTCTGCTCCACTCCTCCCCTAATCGTATCCAGCAACCATCAGTGAGATACTGAATCCCTTTGTGACTATGGTAGTCTGGAATGATAGTGCCATCCTACTGTATCTCTTTTATTATTTTAATGCTCAAGCCATTTGGATGCAGTTTCAATGGCCAACACATAATTCTATGTTACTTTTATTCAAACTCAAACTCCTAACAAAAGACATTTACTAAGATGAATGCCGGAAGCTGGCTCTTTTTTTATGATTATACTGGAAATGACCATTGCCAGTTAATGGCACCCTATGAACTGGGCATAAACAGGACATCCACAGAATAAGCAAACATTTTTCAATTCTTCTTTAATCCTTGAATTCATTTAGTGTGAATTTTAAACATGAATGTGAGGGTTTGCATAAAAACTATCCCTTCTGAAGCTCACTGGGTTTTCTTTAAGTTCATACACATACAAATGATGCTTTGAAAACCTCTGCGAAATTATGCACATGAAAATAAACAACAATCTAGGAAGCAAATTTCTAAAAGACTACAATGATGAGGCTAATCATAAATTGGGCCTTACAGAGCATGCCCAATGTCTGTGGCAATTATACCTACCTGTTTCATTTGCTCAAGGTTCAGAGAGACCAAAAGACATTCATTGTGAAAGTCTCCATGGCTAATTTTTCCTTAATCAAATCAGAAATGCAGATTTCCTTTCCTAATAACACGGGGCCAGAGGACATGATTTTCATGGTACAAGGGGCTGTGGATGCATGCAGACATTCTAAAATCTGGGCCAAATAGTAGTTCAAGACATCAAGAGCTGGTAAGAATTTGTGTTATGTTTAACTGCATTTTATAGTAAAACAAAATTTTTAACATGTGAGAACATTGTTGATTCCTGACAGTTTCTTATGGCCTAGCCTATTAGATGAACCAGAAATCACACCTTTGGAGACTGCTCTTTGTATAATTGTTCACATTTGAGGGAGTGAGAGACTGCTTTGAGAAGCTGATATGTATAGAGACTGTTCACATAGAAATGTAAGCAAGCATAAAGTTTTGCATATAACTTCATGAATGTACCCCAAGGGAGTACCATAGATACCAAGCCAAGAAGTCATGAAAATATTAAAAAAAAAACAAACCCGAAGATACTATGACACACCCATAGCTACATTGAAGAAAGTCTGACAATAGCAAATGTTGGCAAGGATATGTAAACTCTCATACACTTTGGAAAACTGACAGTTTCTTAGAAAGTTAAACATACATTGTCTACACTCTGACCCAGCAATTTCACTCCCAGGTACTTATCCAAACGAAATGAAAACATATGTTTTTACAAAGATTTCTGTAAGATATTATGTAAGACTATCCTTAATTTTTTCCTTAATAGCTAAAAACTAGTAACAACCCAAATGGCCATCAACAGGAGTATGGATAAGTAAATTGTAGCATATTTAGATAATGCAATCCTATACACAATTTTTTAATGTTACTTATATTCACAACAATATGGTTAAATTTCTGAAATATTATGCTGAATGAAAGAAGCCAAACACTAGAGAATACAAAGTTCTAGAACAGGCCCAACCAATAGCAACAACAATCAGAACAATGGTTATTTCTGAAGGATGTGATAGACTAGAAGAAACACATGGGATCTTTCTGAGGTGAGGGAGATGTTCTCTATCTTGACAGAGGTGTGAGTTACACAGATGTATGCACTTGTCAAAACTGAACATCATGTTATTAAGATCTGTGCATTTCACTTACGTAGAATAGGGCTCAGTAAAAATATTTTTTAGAAAGCAGGATAATTTAGGATCTATAAGTATCCATATAAGTTAAGAGAATTCAATCTTTTTACTACTCATTTAAACATGTTAGTAAAAGCACTGGAAGAGATAGAAAGTGTTGCTTTTTAAATCACAGAGATATTACATTTGAATGTTTTTCATGGCAACTCTGTGAAGGAGGCGCCATGACTGTGCCCCCTGCTCCAGTGCTGCCGTTGTGCAGATGAGGATATTAAGGTTCAGAGAGGCTGAGGGGTGTACCCAAGGTCACACAGTCCACTTGTGGCAGAACTGTGACCAGAATTTATTTTGTGAAGAAAGCTTAGCACTTATTTTACCTCTTTTCTTTTAGAGAAGGAAAAGTTACAATAGCCAGAAAGGTTTGAATTAGATTCCAGAAATATAGACACTATTTTGTGAATTAAATTTCCAATGTGTCTGATACACATCGTTAAGAGCCTCGATAGCCCCTTGTATCTTTGTTCACTGAAAAAGCATGACTGGCCATGTCGACAACTCTCTGGGTTAGTCTGGGTTTCTCTGTTACTCAGTATAAGCTTTACTAGTGATTTTCAGGACACAAGGAAATAAGAGGTTGTGATGGATAGTTTTGTGAGTCAATATGGCCACAGGATGCCCAGACGTTTGGCCAAGCATACTTCTAGGTGTGTCTGAGGGTGTTTCTGGATGAGATTAACATTTGAATCAGTAAACCCAATAAAACAAATTGTTCTCCCTCAGGTGGCTGGGCCCTATCCAGTCAGTTGAAGACCTGAATAGAACCAAAAGCTGACCTTCATCTGAAGAAGCAGGAACTCCTCCTGCCTGACTGCCTTGTGCTGGGACATCTGCCTTCACACTCAAACATCAGCCCTTTCTGTGTCTCAAGCCTGCTGGCTTTTGGACAGGAAGCGCCCCCTTGGCTCTCCTGCCTCCCCAGCTTGCTGACCACAGATCTTGGGTCTTGTCATTGACAGCCTCCATAAGTACATGAGCCAATTTCTAATAATAAACCTATCCCTTCATTGCTTCTGTTTCTCTGGAGAACCCTGAATAATAGAGAGGTCCTAGCGAAGCAGGGAGAGATCCAGGACATGAAGTGCAGCCCCCAGGTCATCCTTCCTGGGATGGATATGCGCTCTCTGGCCCAGAACAACAATGAGATCTTTAAAGAGATTTGTAGGTTACCTCAGACAGCAGAGAGACTTTAGGTTATGGATCATCTCCATTTTATGCCCAGATCATTACATGACTTAAACAAAATTCTCCAAGGAGCCACGCATCACAAATCCATAGATTCTAGGTTAGTGTTCCTTAAGCAATCCTAATCCAGAGTCATTCCTGCTAAAAGGTTTCTATGGATTAGGATGCTCTCCTAGCAAATCTCATTAGTTTATTTACCAGGAGGTCAATTATCAGCATATTTGTAAGGAGATTACATTCATGCATTTGCTTTCTTTCTATCCCGAGAGTGTCCTCCTGGTAACAGGAGAGAAATAGATCACAGGCCCGCTGTTGAACTTACTGCCTCGCCAGGACCAAGATCCCAGGGATACACCATGCACCACAATCCAACCCTGCCACATGTTAGTTCTCAGAATCTCTAGCCTTTGGTGGCTTTTCATCAGGGGACTGGAGAGCCCCACCCTGAAGAGCCATCCCAAGGATCAGGTAATTTGGGCCATGGTGCTGGGAGTGATTTAGGGAAGAGAGTTGGGGGGTGGGCAGTGGTGCTACATAAACAATGAAATGATATATTAGAGTCCATTTAGTGAAGGCTCACTGACACAAGCTTATTAGAGAATATTACCTTTGTTTTACTGTTGTGGATCTGAGGCTCAGAGAGGTTGAGTAACTTGCCCAGGGTCCCACAACAATAAGAGGCAAAGCCAAGATTGAAACAGAATGTAGTCTGAGGCACAATCTCAACTTCAAACGGCCCCTCACCCCATTCTATACTATGCTTATGATGCTGGACCTGGGATGCTGCAAACCACATTTTTGTTTTTCCAAGAGTTAGACTCTACCAATGGGGCTTCTAGAGGAAGACTACAGGGCTGCTGGAGGAAGGAAGGATGTGCTTTTTCCTGTTTCCTTCCTCTTCCTGCAAGGGTCACCCCAGCAACGCCTTCCACCAGAATCAGCAGCAGCAGAATCCAGTCTGCAGTTCCTCTGACACTTGAAAACCTAGCTGCACTGCCCCTCAGAGACACCAGCACCAGCCCTAGGACCAGGCTCTGAGTTTCTGAGCTTTAATGATTCTACCCTCTTCCACGTATTCCTCCAACCCTAATAAAGGTTGATGCCTCCTGCAATTGCTACCTGCCTGGTACCTCAGCGTTCTCTTTTTGCTTTGAACAATAGTTCAAGTAACTGGTGTAGTGTATGTCTTCTGCCCCTGGCTGATACATCCCTTCCTCTACCATCCATTTTTGCTCCCTGTTGCCCACGCACACTCTCCAATGCCAGGGCAAAGTGGGTAGGACCATCCCCCTCCCTTACACACATCCTGCTTGAATTACATTTGGGGTGTGGAGTCCTAGAAAGGAAACTGAGCTTTATTTAACTAGTACCCTCTAGGCTTTTTTGGTCAAGCCCAAGACATTGATTATTCTTAGTTTGATATAGATTCTTTTTCATCAACTTGATTGAGGTATAATTTATGGAAAGTAAACTACATTCCTTCAAAGGGTACAATTTGATGTTTTTACATATGAACATGGCTTGGAAACCACTGACACAATCAAGATACAGAACATTTCCATCAC
This sequence comes from Eulemur rufifrons, assembly GCF_041146395.1. NCBI lineage: Eukaryota > Metazoa > Chordata > Mammalia > Primates > Lemuridae > Eulemur > Eulemur rufifrons. Next base: position 122,730,782 of record NC_090989.1, read on the forward strand.
CCCCCACCCCACCACACACGTACAGTTTTCTCAACCCTTTTTTTTGGTTCATCCCTCCCTCCACCCTGGACCCCAGACAACCAATCACTGATCTGCTTCCTGTTACTATAAATTAGCTTATATTTTCCAGGACTTTATATAAAAGGAATCTGCAGTATGTCATTGTTTGTGTCTGGCTTCTTTCATTTAATATATGATTTTGAAATTTATTCATTTTGTTGCATTTATCAATAGTGCAGTTCTTCTTCTTGCTAAGCAATGGTTCATCTCACGGATGTATGAGTTTGTTTATCCATTCACTTGCTGATTGACATTTGGATAATTTCTAGTTTGGGGTTATTATGACTAAAGCTGCTATGAATATTTATGTATAAATCTTTGGGTAGTAAATACCTAAGAGTAAAGATATGTTATTTTTTAATCTAGGTGTAACGTACATACAGTAACTTATGTGAAAAACTATACAGATTTCTAATTTCTTTATGCACCTGTGTAACACCATGCGGAATAAAATCTAGAACATTTTCAACACCACAGAAGGTCCGCCTGTGCCCCTTCCCAGTCAGCAGAGATCACTACTATCCTGACTTCTGTCTCAATTGATTAGTTTTGCTTTTTTGGACATTATATAAATGAAATTATAGAGTATGCATGCACCCTGTTATGTCTGGCTTCTCTTGCTCAATATATGTCTATAAGATTCATTCATGTTGCTGTGCATGGTTGTAATTGTTCTTATTGCACTGTGGTATTACCTTGTGTGAACATACCACATTTATTTATCCATTCTGTTGCTGATGAATATATAAATTGTTTCCAGTTTTCTTTCTCTCATGAATATGACTACTATGAACATTCTTGTATATGACTTTGGTGATCATATGCTGTCATTTTTCTCAGCCTAGGAAGAGGATTGCTGGGTATTAGGACAGGCTTATATTTAGCTTTCCACAGTGGTTGCATCAATTTATACACCTACCACAAATGTAATACAATTACAATTACTCCATGTCTTTGCCAACACTTGGTATTGAAGGTCTTTAATTTTAGTCATTCTAGTAGATGTGTAATGGGATCTCATTACATTTCCCTGATTAAAAAAAAACTATATTGAGAACTTTTTCATATATATATTGGCCTTTTGGATATGCTCTTTTGTGAAGTAGCTATTCAAGATTTTTGTCCATTTTTAATTGTGTTATTTGCTTTATCACTGTTTTATGAGAGTTCTTCATGTATTCTCTTTACAAACCCTTTGTTAGATATATATGACAAATATCTTCTAGTCTGTGACATGCATTTTCAATCTCTTCAGTGTTTTTTGATGAACAGAATTTATTTTAATGAAGTCTAATTTATCAACCTTTTCTTTTATGATGTGTTACTTGTATCATCTTTATAAAATCCTGGCCTATCCCAAGGTCACTTAACATCCATTTAAGATGATTTACCTTTGTGAAGTTTCAGGGGTTCAAGGGCCAAGGCTCAGATACTGCATGAGCCGTCCTAGACAGCCTTGACACCCACATATGGGGGAGGAGTGCTCACAAAATGAGGATCAAGAAGAGCAGTTTGGGGCAAGAGGATAGAAAGAAAACTCAAGAGAGAAGGCAAGGGCATGGAGGGAGGGAGGAAAACTGGAAACACAAGATGAAGAGAAGCTGAGAGAGGAAAAAGGGGAAAAAGATGATGAGGAGAAGGGGGCCTTCCCAGCCTGAGCAAGGCATGCCTCCTTCTCAGGAATCTGAGCTCTAGGCCAGCAAGGCACAAGACAAGTGGGCAGAACTGGAGTGAGAGAACCAGAAACAAGATCAGGCGTCCCTTTCCCATCCCTCTCCGCCCTCCCTCCCCTCTCTGTGCTCAGGCTGGTGAATACCTACCCTTGAAAAATATTTTTGAAAACACTAGCTGATTTTTGTTATAAGAAATCTTTGTTTCCCAAGGATGTGCTGACAAAGACATTGTTACATTAATGTGTACCCAAAGACACATCTAAATTATGGACAATATCCAGAAATTAACTCAGACAAAATGTGTAGTAATTATAAATGTAAGCTTTAGTGTCACATAAACCCAGGTGCCATTACTTACCTGCTTCTGTCCTTGGGCAAGTTGCTCAGTTTCTCTGAGTCTACGTTAATTCATCTATTAACTACATATTCATTCATTTGTTCAACGAAAATTTATTGAGTACATGTTATGTGCCAGCAACTATTTTAAGCACTGAGAATTAGTATATAAAGCATATAAAATTCTTCATGAAGCTTACCTTCTAACAGGAAGACAGACAAGAATAAACAAGACTAAACAATATAATGTATAGTATGTTCTATAGTGGTAAGTAGGGAGTAGTGAAAAGTGATGGCATTCTGGATGTATTTTGAAAGTAGAGGCAACAGGATTTAGTTCTGGACCCAGTGCTGAGTGGAAGAGAAAAGTAGGCAGTGCAAGGAAAAGTCAAGAAGGACACCAGCGTTTGTGGCCTGAGTGACTAGAAAAGTGGAGTTGCCACTGCCTGGGAGGAGAAGGTTGCAGGAGGTGCTGGACAAGGGAGAATAGTAGGAGCTCATTTTTGAATAGGTTACGTTTTAGGTGCCAGCTAGTCATACAGCAGATGTCAAATAGGCAGTTGAATATATAAGTTCAGGGAAGAGGTCTACATAGGAGATATATTTTTGAAAGTCATCAATGCATAAATAGTATTCAGAGCCATAAGACTAGATGAGATTATCCAAGGAGTGATTATAAATAAAGAATATAAAAATATTGCTCCACTCATAGGGTTGTTGTTTATGGGATGTGTGTGTATGTGTGTGTGTGGTTTATGTTGGATTACCAAGGGCTTTATTTATTGAGTGCTTAATAAAGGCCAGATACTAAGAGCTTTATATCCCTTAACTCATTTAATTTTCTAGGAAATAGGTGATATTATTTTCTCCATATTTAAAAGCTTCTATTTGCCCAAAGTCAGCATTAGTAAGGGATTAAACTGGAATTTGAACCCAGAACCCGTGTTCTTAACCCACATACTTTATCTCATATTATCTAATATAAAGAAATCTAATGCCTGTTGACCATTCTAACACTTGATAAGCACTTAATTAAAAGCCCTCCAACACTACTTATCAGCTTGTGCCTTGGACAATAACTTGTTTGATAATGGCTTGGAGATCATCAGTTTCAAATGGGCATGTTAACAGTAGTAATGACTCTTCTATCCAACTAATAGAGCCATTACAAGGGCCAAATGAGGTAATTTCTAAAGAAGTGGATCATAGATGGCTCCATACTTGTTAAAGAGCATTATTGCTATCACTTCAAAATGAGTCTGGGTTTTGTAAATATGATAGAATCAGATTAAATGAATTCTGCTCATGAAAGACACTTTCTAGTTGCACAGAAGTATAGCACTTGAGAATAATAGTTCTTTCTGTGAGATATTTGACCTTGACTAGAGACTAATATTTCAACAACTGGGTGCTCATAAACTGAAACATAAACTGAATACCTGTGTGCAGAACACAAATGGAGTATTCCCACAATGGCAAGAATTTTTTGAAATCAAGATTTTGAATTATTTTTTTCACTTATACTATTGGAATTTCTCGATATTCAATTATCTTTTTAAGTTTGTGAACCACTGTAAAAGCATTTTAGTTGCTTGATTTTAATGTCAGAAAATATTTCTATACACAATATGCATTCCCAGTATATTTGGGAATTTGACCCATTGTCCCAAATGCCCAGTCTGTGTTTTTTAAGGCGGAAATAAACAGGTAGAAAAAATGTGGAATTTGAAATGAGAAAACTGGTATTAAGTTCTGACTCATAAGTTTTTTCAAAGTTTAGCCTAAAACATTTTTTTCTTCTCTTCCTGGTACCTGCCTACAGATATGGCAGGGCATGAGACTCAGGCAGGAGGCCTCTTTGGTCTTGGGTTACTTCACTGACCATCAATCAGCAGAGTTTTATCATGCAGGTTTCAATCAAAACAATATAAGATACAAAGTACAGATCTAAACATCCAACTACACATCCACTGCCCCCTAAATACATGCTTATCTCTGTACTCTACACACAAAGGAGGTCAAAAAATAAATAAAGTTGTGGTCTTTGCTCTCTAGAAGCCACAGTCTACGTCCAATACCACACATAAATGAAAAATAATTTTAAATAATTATAAACAAGATTTAAACAAAAAGAAACTATATGAGAATGACCATGATTTAGTGTGTGAAGCAAACTCAAAATGAGAATAAAGAATTACAGAATCATCAGAGAAGAGTTCATGGAAATTGACTGGAAGTAGCTGCATCCATTTGCACTATTTTACTTCCAACCAAAGGTTTTATCAGTTTCTGCAGCCATAGCCATTGAATGGTCTTTGATAAACACTTCCCTGCTCTGTTTCCTCATACATCCAATGGAAAAGAAAAACTCCTTTTTTCTTATAAAATTCACAAAGTGATAGTTGGAACATTGAGAAATATCTCATTTTATTTTTGTAGATATGTTTGAGGTTTTTAAACTAAATTATCTATCACAGACACTTGTATCTATGATAATTAAAAGATGGCACAGTGACCCAACTTATCCCTGCAGCCTAAACTTAAGGTAGACAAAAATAAGAATCCTGTGACAATGTAGATTCACACAGAATTATGAATGAAGCTTACAGGTTTTTAAACATTGTAGTCAGCACTTTTAATGTACCAGGAATGGGATGTTGAGAAATAAATCAGTAAAGTGTTTCTAGCAAGCAAATAATGGCTTTTCTTTCTTTTGAGAATTAAGTTTTGGAAAAAATCAGGTCAAAATTAATTAACTCTGTTCCTGCCAGGAGCATCTGAACCAGATATTTCCTTGGTTAATTCCTAAGTAACAAATATAGTAGAAATACTTTCATCTAATTCAATCCGTGAGAGGAGGCCTAGAAAATGCTTGTCAAATGAATGAAAAAGTAAATAAAATAATCAATCAATGGTTAAAAATAGACATCTACATACTGAAAATCATCTTGCTTTTTGGGGAGGAAATGATTTGTCATTATTACTGTATTTGCCAAATATTTTTCTGTTATAAAATTGAAGGTACAGGATTCTAGAAATTTACTTTGCAGTAGTTACCTGGGAGACAAACTATCAAATAGGACTTGGGGATATGAGTGAGCTTAAGACCTGGCAATATTTTCATTTCTACCTATAAGCTGAGGACTACAGAAATTACTAACAAGAAACAGGAATTTACCATGAGATTTAATAAGTAGCTCTAGCTGGAATAGAATGAGATGAGATGTCTGAGTTGGAGGCAGCAGAGAAGCAACAGGAAACTGATAGGGCCCTTGGAAGAAGAGGTCAGCATTAAGGGCCCCACAGCAAACAACTAGGCACAAAGCCCCAGGTGAATGGACAAATAGAATCACATCTAACAGCCTACTGGTGAATATGGTTCAGACAGACGAGATAGGATCAAAAGAAATGGACTAGGAATCATGCTACCTGTCATCAAGGAGGAGTAAAGGAGACACTAGACCATTGGGCTGAAGCTCGAGGAAGCTATGTGTGGAGAAGGGTGAAGAGTCTGGTTTCAACAGAATCCATGGGAACCAGTGGAGCTTCTAGGAGGAAGTTTAGCACAGTCCAGGGCCAAAGAATTCAGCTCGAGGATCTAAACCCAAGGTAGGTTCCAAAATTTATGAAAGAAACTGAAATGTCCACCAGGAGGCCAGACACAGTGGTAGCCCAGAACAGAGGGAAGCCCTAGATAGACCCTGATATCCAAAAGCTTACTTGACAGCTCCTCTCAGGGGCCTCAAAGTAACTTCAAACTCAATGTATTAGAAACAAAAGCTCATGATTGTTTCCTGAAAACCAGGTCCTCCGCCCCTCATTGCTCTGTAACTCAGCAAATGACATCTCCATTCCTCCAGTCTCATATCCAGAAAACTAGACCTCAGCCTGCTCCTCTCTCTCCTGCCTCCATATCCAACTCTTCTTAAATCCAGTCATTTCCCTCTGCCTCTACCACTATGCCACCTCAAGTCGCTCTCCTGGTTTGTGTGACATCAGAAGTAGTCTCCTAACTAATCTCTCCCCAGCCACCCTTGCCCCACTACAATCTGTTTTCAGCCTTGCAGCCAGAGTGGGCATCTTTCTAAAACATAAACCTGACTAAGTCATGCCACTGCCCAAAGCCCTGTAAAGGCCTCTCATTGCTTTGATAAGGAGGGAACTCCTGAACGTGGCTTACAAAGCTCAGCATTCTTTGGCTCCTGCCCACTTTTCCAGCCTCTTCTAGTTCCACACTCCCCCTCAGCAATCTGTGCTGGCCATTGTGCCCTTCTTTTAAGGTCTTTGTACTCACTAAATTTCATCCTGCCTAAAGGTCTTTTTTTTTTTTTTTATTTCAAAGTATTATGGTATACAAATAATTTTGGTTACGTGAATCACTTTTATAATGCTTGAGTCATGGTTATAAGAGTGCCCGTCACCCAGATATTGTTCATTGTATCCGTTAGGTAGGTTTTCACTGATCCCCCCCCACCAGTTGATTTCCGTTGAGTTTTACTTCCCTCTATGCACATGTGTGCTGATTGGTTAGTTCCAATTTAGTAGTGAGTACATGTGGTGTTTGTTTTTTCATTTTTTAGATACCTCACTTAGGATAATAATCTCCAGTTCTATCCAAATTGTTGCAAAAGGCATTAAGTCATCCTTCCTGATGGCTGAGTAGTACTCCATGGTATACATATACCACATTTTGTTAATCACTCATGAATTGATGGGCACTTGGGTTGATTCCATGTCTTTGCAATTGTGTGTTGTGCTGCAATAAACATTCAAGTGTAGGTGGCTTTTTGATAAAATAACTTGTTTTCCTTTGGGTAAATACTCAGTAGTGGAATTGCTGGATCAAATGGTAGGTCTACTTTTAGTTCTTTGAGGAATTTTCCAGAGAGGTTGCACTAATTTGTGGTCCCCCTAACAGTGTATAAGCATTCCTTTCTCTCTGCATCCATGCCAGTATCTATTGTTTTTGGACTTTTTAATAAAGGCCATTCTGACTGCGGTAAGGTGATATCTCATTGTGGTTTTAATTTGCATTTCTCTGATGTTGAGCATTTTGCCATATGTTTATTGGCCATTTGTCTATCTTCTTTTAAGAACCTTCTGTTCATGTCTTTTGCCCACTTTTGAATGAGTTTGTTTGATTTTTGCTTGCTGATTTGCTTGGGTTCTTCGTAGATTCTGGTTTAGTCCTTTATTGGATGTATAGCATGCGAATATTTTCTCCCATTGTGTAGGCTGTCTGTTTTGCTCTGTTAATTACTTCCTTGGCTGTGCAGAAGCTTTTTAATTTAATCAAGTCCCATTTATTTATTTTTTCATTTAGGAATTCTGTCTCATCCTTTCAGACTTTAGCTCAAACAGCTTCTTCCCAGGAGAGCCTTTCCTGACATCCCTGGCCAGGTATTGGCAGTTGTAGTTTTACAGTGATATTCACAACTTGTTTTTATTACATTAGTATTCCTCCTAAACTCTCTGGGTTCCATGAGTACAGGTGACAGTCTGTTTTTGCTCACCACTTGACCCTCAGTTTGCAGAAGATAGCAAATAGCCCAAGCATTGTTGAAAAGTAAATGAAGGAATGGCACAGAGAAGAAAGACAGCCAGAAAGAGAGCCAGGGAACCCCATCTTCTTGCTTCTGGTCTCTCTTACACATGACTGGAAATAAATTTAAAAACATAGCTTGCTTTGTCACAAATTGTTTCCCTAGCCCAGGAACAGCTTGGTGAATGCCTTAAGATTTGACTGCAGCAGGGTTAGGTCCTTGGTTATAATTCAATCAGGAGACAAGGCTTTGATCACTGTTCATCCAGCATCTTTAGGTCTCATTAATGAAAAGAGGATTTTTCCCCCAGTAATATAAGTGCAATTTTAATGATAGGTCATTTTCCAGATATGTAGAGTATAAAAATTTTGAAACCTAGGATAATGCAAAAAATTCTCATGATAGTTTTTTTAATCATTATAGGCTAGAAATGAGAGAAGAAATTTTAAAGACCTCATTAAAGGGATAATCTAGGGGTATCATTGTTAGAAAAAGAATTTTTTTAATGAAATGTAATATCTACATGTATTTTCTGCTGGAGAAGAAACTTTTAAAAGTTTTCATATTAACAACTTATAAAAGATAGAATAAGTAAAGAATCATATGTTCTGGTTGCTTTAATTAACCTCTATTCATGTTTCAGATCAAAACCCTCTACTTCTATTAATGTTCTCATATTTAATATATAATTTTCAAATAATCCACAGTAAATATCTATAATACACATCGATACTACTTTGGTTCTAAAGCCATTGTTTGCTTATTTGTTTGTTTGTTATAGTAAAGTCTGCCTGTATTCGGTGTGTTTAAAACAAAAGGTTTTGTTTTAAAGTGCCAAAACTATTAAAAAATAAACAGACGAGCTTGTGTAGGCCAAACACACACACACACACACAGGTTTAATATATCATTAATAATGCTACAGAAATCATTCACTGAGTGCTTATTAATGTGCCAGCTTCTGTGTTGAACACTTACTTCATGGATATTATCTCCTATCACCCACTACAACTTTGTGAACCAGATCCTATTTCTGTTCCCATTTTATCACCCTTTGTATAATTTTGATAAAGGCTTAAAGGGTTAAACAAATTGCTCAAGGTCATAACTATTAGGGTAATAACCTTGGTTAAATAAAACATTAGTCAGAAATGGAACAATTTATATGTGAATAAACTAAATTGCTGATTGATTTTAGCAGAGTTGCTGAGGGTTCAGCTTTACCATCCACACATATGCACAGTGACCTAAAATACCAAGGACTGAAAGAAGAAAATAACTACAGAACAAACAAGATGCTGATTGACACATTATCTTTTCCATCCCAAATAAAGATTTCCATTTATCTCACTCATATAATTATAATTCAAAAAAAGCTCAAAAAATAACCCTTTAGAAAATATCGATTAATAGTTTCCTAAGAATGAATGTTGACTTGGTCTCTGATTAATGTTCTGGAAATGATTAGACTTGGTTCTAATGGAGTGGTCTTTCCCGTTTGCTGAATTTCAAGGAGTGCAAATCTAAAGTTCAACCTGAATAGATGTAATCATCAGACCATTGGGTGACAGTCACCATTCTGGATGAACACTGTCATTTTGTTTGTTTCTATTTCCCACTAGAGTTTTGGTTAAATTCTTAAACAGTCTGATGTTAGGAAATTTTGCCTTTCCCATTTTAACAATATGCTCCATTTGGGGGCAGAATTTGTAAGGTATTTACCATAGAATGGTCTCATTATTTCTATATTCATCAGAGACCATCTTATCTCTGTAGAAAATATGTATCCTCACTCCACTACACTGCTCTATGTCATCAGACCCTTGACATTGCTCTTTATGCAACCAATATCATTCTTTTCTCTAAGTATTGTAAAGCATATTGCCAAAAAATAATTTGGGGTCAATTCTACTGAACTGAAACACATGCCAAGTTAATGTCAAAGCTAGACTTGCAATGCACTAGAATGTTAGAATTCAGTATGCATTTCTGTAATCATCAGTTAAGCAATCATATTTCTGATTTTATAATTCTCTGTTGAGAGCTGTGACATGTACTTCAAAATCCCCTGAGCATTATTGGAATATCTTTTTCTTGACCTACGAAGGGAAACTAGAATAGGTTTCCTGCTGAATTAACTCCCCCAAAAAGAACTCTTTGGCAAATTTACTTATTTAACAACATCTCTATTGACATTTTCATTATGAAAATTGTGACAAAATGAAAACATTAATTTTACCTTTGCCTCATTCTTGACATTGGGTCATAGAGGGAACTCTGGACTGGGTGCCAGCAATTGGATTCTAGATACCGTATGTTCTGTCGTTGACCCTTTCAACCTGCTAAGGAACTCAGAAATACCTACCTCCACAGCTGAGCTTATTCACCTTTGAAATGGGCTCCTAGTAGAATGTTTACACGAACTCATTTATATCAGCTACACAAATAGTCATGAGTATGAGTTTTCAAAAAACAAACAATAGGCACTTAATTTAATAAAATGGAAAAGTTAACTGCCAGTACTGGCACTATAGTTTATTCTATGAGAATCTAATTAGAACACTTTAATGTTCTGTAGGAGAGTATGGCCAAAAAAAAAATGGGCAACTTTGCTAAGCCGGGCTCACTGAGTTAAATATATTGACTACACTTCAAAAATCCTGTATTCAGTGTCTTATTTCCTGATTAATTTTCATAAAGATTCTCCAAAAGCTTTAGAGTCTCTTATCTTCCAATATGTCTGTGTAGACAGTTCTGTGTGGATAAAACATGTTTTCAGGGGAAGCCACTAAATGAATAGCATTTAATTAGGTCCTTTTTTATTGATAGCTACTAGAACTATATGTTGTACACACAACAGTCCATCTAACTTAAAATAAATCTGGGTAATAACAAGCTTTCCATGCAGCCTACACATAATAATTTATTCCACAAAGGTCAGCGGATCTGTTCCATTCCTCATGTTCTGCAGTAGTTAACAAGAGTGTAGATAGCATGTTTATTACTATATACGCTAGAATGCTGTTTCTTTTCATTCATCATTTCAACTACTTACTTAGTTTGGCATAACAAAGCACTGACTTAAAATGCAGCACCAAGTTTCCCTTCCGATTTAAAAGCTGTATGCATCTCTGACAGTTCTGAGCAATGCTTTTTATGGCTTTGTTTACCTTGTTCTAAAATGAAATGACAATTCATTTTCCATAAATAAGCTAAAGAGTCTTTGCAGCAGATATTTTTTCCTTTGAAGTAAATTTAAAAAGAGGTTTTGAGATGTACCTATAATTTTTTTCTTAAGTAGCAAATGGAAAACACCTCCAAAAGTTTTGCCTTCTGACATCTGGTAGAAGGCCTTCTAAAGCAGGAGCCACTCTATAAGGAAATAACAAATAAATTCTGAAAGTCATGTTTGTACCTCTTTTTGAACACACGATTTTCTACATGCTGGGGTTTGGAGGCTTCTCTCCTGTATCTGTATATTAGAACACAATCAAATCATTGCTTTAGAACAAGAAAGCATATTGGCTTTTAGACTAATGGATTTTATGCTAAAAAGTACAAATTTTGAAGTGGCCTATTTTTCATTTTGAGGTAGCTGTGCTTTGAATTTACTAACTTGCTTTACTCAGCGTGGGAGCTATGGAAGAACTCCAGAGCAGAAAGCAAGAGATTCCAGGTTCTTGCCTGGTCCCTAGCATTCGTTTCTTGGAAATAAGTTTTTGAGAAAATACTGAAACTCCTTGGGACTCAGTTCTCACAACTATAAAACTAGACAAAATAGTCTTCAAATCTTCCAGATCTATAATAAGTCTACATTTCATAATGCAAAGGAAGCAACTTGATATAAGTAACATAGTTTAAATTCATAAGGAACATTTGTGAATTCTAATATTAACTACCAAGAGGAGTAGCTGCCCATGGTAAGGTTTCAGAAAGCCTAGCTATGTCCAATAAGGGTGTCTTTAGAATGAATCTTCTCCATTAATTAAGACCTTTCTTCCTTAATTTTCCTAGGGTATTACATATAATGGCAATTGAACCTGTTTTCAACAATAACATCTTTCCTTTTAGGGAATTGTTTCTCTTAAATATGATAAATTTACTTTTACCATAAAAGTGAAATGATACATGCATTTTTATTACATTTTTACCTCCTACAAATATATAAAAAGAAAGAAAATGAGTCTGTACTCACCACACAATATTTATGCTAAAATATCTTACAGGCATAATACTTTGTATTTAATTATACCATCATCTAGGAGTCTCGTAAATGTTTAATATTTATCTGTATTTTATACATGGGGAAAAAGGCAGAAGATAAACAGGACCTACTCATGAGTACATAGTAATCTCTGAGCAGGTCAAAGATGAAAATCCTTACCCTACCATCCCAGTGAGAGGTGTTATGCTTAGCTAATCACTACAACCTTCCCCGTCTCTGAAATCTTACTATTGGCATGTTTCTAAATGCCTTTATAGTACTGACAAAAATTTTGACTAGAACCACTAACAACATCAAAAATCATGAACAAAAATCACAAGCAAAACCTGAGTATAATATGAGCATAAGTGGCTAATATACTTAATATATAAATTTCTGGAACAAACTCATAGGAAATAAAGGTAGGACTCCTTTAGGTAAGTAGTGGATTAGTGAGTACAGTATATAAACTGGCTATTCAAAAATTAGAAAAATAAGTTTAATTTCTTTTAAAAATTCAAACAATAATCAAATAAATACAAATTGACACTGCAAAAAATACTTTCTTTAACATGTCAAAGGAGAAAAGGTTTTAAAGAAGGATAGTATTCAGTGAGAGAATATGATGAGATAACATTTTTATATGCTGTTGGAGGAAATTTAAATGAGCACATTTTCTTTTGGAAAGCATTTAGGGATATAATGTGTGTTAAGAGTCTTAAAGATGTTCTATACTGTTTGGCCCAGTGATTCCCCTTCTAGAAATGCACCCAAAAGAAATAATCCAAAATGCAAATATATTTGCAAAAAGAAGATTTTTATTACAAATACTATTTATAGCAGCAGAGAGAGACACAGAGAATAACCTAAAAGTCCAAAAATAAAGGAATCATTAAATAAATTATGACACATTCATAGAATAGAAAGTCATACAGCTCCTAATATTATTTATGAAGTGTTTTCAATGACATGTGAAAAGGTTGATGAAATTGTGTTGGAGGTAGGAACAAGTTATAAAGTTATACATACAATATGATCTCAAGTATGTTAACATTAAGATAGATCATAGACCTAAACATAAAAACTAAAACCATAAAGCTTTCAAGAAAAATATAGGAGAATATTTTCAAAACATGAGGTAGGCAAAGATTTCTTAGAATGCAGAAAGTGATAACCATAGGAGAAAATTTTAATAAATTGACTTCATCAAAATTTAAAACTTGTGTTCATCAAAAGACAGCATTAAGAAAATGAATAGGCAAGCCACAGACATACAGAAAATATTACATACCATATATCTGACATCCAGAACATATAATGAATGATTACAACTTAGTAATAATGATCAATTGAAAATAGGCAAAGGTACAGCATACATTTCACAGAGGAAAATATACAAATGACCAATAAGCACATTAAAAAATGTTCCACAATATCAGTCATTAGGGAAATATAAGCTAACATCTCAATGAGATATCACTATACATCCACTAGAATTGCTAAAACATACATTACTCTTTGACCTGGCAATTTCACTCCTAGGCATTTATCCAAGAGAAACCAAAACTTATGTCCACCAAAAGCCTTGTACAAGAATGTTCATAGCAGCTCTACTCACAACAGCTGAAAATTGGAATCAACTCAAATGTCTATCAACATGAGAATAAATAAATTATGATAATATTCATACAATGGAATACCACTGAACAATGAAATCATAACAACGCAGATAAGTCTCACAGACATAATATTGAGTTAAAGAAACCCACCCAACATACTAAATTATTCCATTTATATAAATTTCTAAAATAGGAAACACTAATATAAGGTTAAAAAAATTAAAACAGTGGTTGTTCTATGGAAAACTGTATGTAGATTTATCAAAGAACTAAATATAGAAGTACCATAGGATCCAGCAATCCCACTACTGAGTATCTATCCAAAGGAAAAGAAGTCAATATATAAAAAAGTTACCTGCGGCCGGGCGCGGTGGCTCACGCCTGTAATCCTAGCACTCTGGGAGGCCGAGGTGGGCGGATCGTTTGAGCTCAGGAGTTCGAGACCAGCCTGAGCAAGAGCGAGACCCCACCTCTACTAAAAATAGAAAGAAATTATATGGACAGCTAAAAATATATATAGAAAAAATTAGCCGGGCATGGTGGCGCATGCCTGTAGTCCCAGCTACTCGGGAGGCTGAGACAGGAGGATCGCTTGAGCTCAGGAGTTTGAGGTTGCTGTGAGCTAGGCTGACGCCACGGCACTCACTCTAGCCTGGGCAACAGGGTGAGACTCTGTCTCAAAAAAAAAAAAAAAAAAAAAAAAAAAAAAAAAAAGTTACCTGCACTCATATGTTTATCATAGCACTATTCACAATAGCAAAGATATGGAATCAACCTAAGTATCCATCAGTGGAGGACTGGGTAAAGAAAATGTGTAATATATACACAATGGAATACTATTCAGCCATAAAAAAGAATGAAATCATGTCTTTTGCAGCAACATGGATGGAACTGGAGATTATTAAGTGAAACAACTCAGACACGAAAGACAAATACCACATGTTCTCACCTGTAAGTGGGAGCTAAATAAGTGTACACATGGAAGCAGAGTGTGGAATGATGGTCAATGGAGGCTCAGAGGTGTGCAGAAGGGGGAGAGGGATGGATGATGGGAGGTTGCCTGGTGGGTACCATGTGCATTGCTCCAGTGATAGATGCACTGAAGGCCCTGACTGCACCACAATGCAATATATCAACGTAGCAAAATTGCACTTGTACCCAACAAACATATACAAATAAAAAAATTTAAAAATAAAACAAATCACAAATAAAAATAAGTAAATAAAACAGTGGTTGCCTCAAGGTTAGGAAGAAGAGCACTAGGGATTGTCTGGAAAGAGACATGAGGACACTTCTTGGGTAAATTACTATGTTCTCTATCATGCTAGTATACGTGTGTTAGTCAGCTCAAGCTACCATAATAAAATACCACAGATCGAATGACTTAAACAACAGAAATTTATTTATCACAGTTTTGGAGGCTGGGAAGTCCAAGATCAAGGTGCTGACAAGGCAGATTTCATTCTGAAGCCTCTTTTCTTAACTTGCAGGTGGCTGCCATCATGACATCCTCTTGCATTTGCAGAGACAGAGATCTCTGGTATCTCTTCCTCTTCTGATAAGGACACCAGCCCTTTCAAGTTAAGGCTCCCTCTCATCTTTATGACCCCACTAAATCTTTATCACCTTCTTATAGGCCATGTCTCCAGACACAGTCACATTGGGGGTTAAGGCTTCAACATATGAATTATTGGTTGATACCATTTAATCCATAACAGTACAGTTATATAAGCAGATCCATTTGTCAGCATTGTACAGTTAAGATTTGTCTTTTCTTTTTTTTAATTTTTTATAATTTTAAGACAGGATCTTACTCTGTTGCCCAGGCTAGAGTTCAGGGGCATGATCATAGCTCACTGCAACCTCAAACTCCTGGGCTCAAGCAATCATCCTGCCTCAGCCTCTCAAGTAGCTGGGAGTACAGGTGCATGCTACCACACCCAGTTAATTTTTCTATTTTTGTAGAGACAGGGTCTCACTCTTGCTTAGGCTGGTCTAGAACTCCTGGCCTTAGGCAATTCTCCCGCCTCAGCCTTCCAAAGTTCTAAAATTACAGGTGTGAGCCACCATGCCCAGCCTGTCTTTTCAATATTTACAAATTCTACCTTGAAAATTTTGTAAAAAAAAAAATAAATAAATTCATGGTTGGAGAGTGTGTAGAAGAGTAAATGAAACAATAATTAGTTGAAATAAATAGAATGTTGAACAATTTTTAACTAGGGTGACATGTACATGAGGATTCATTATTCTATTTATTTTGTATGTGTAAATTATTCCATTTACTTTGTATATGTTTGAAACTTTTTAAAATAAAAAGTCCAATAAATGAAGAAAAATGTCATATATCAATGGAAGATACTTATAGAGATGAAAATTCTGAGTGACATTCTTCTGAATTAAGCTCCTTCTTTGCTCTGTTTGTATTGTGTGTCTTGGGCAGGTCACATGCTGGGCTTGATTTACTCAAAGGGAATAAATTCATTATTTAGACTTACTGAGTGTTCGTTAGGTGCAAGATGCTAGGCACTATGGTGATTTTAGCTCATATGATCACCAAAGTCCTGTTCAGCATTTAAGTTCTATGACCAATTTTATGTCATAATATGCAGGTCACCCTCTCTTTTGCTGCATATAATTCTCATGACTTTTTGCCTTTATATCTTGTGTTTATCATTCCTACTCACAGAGATAAAATTCAATAGGCCAGGGCAGCAGTCATCTTTCAGCAGATTTGTTTTCTACTAAAGTCTTTTGGTCTACTGAGATTTCTGGAAGATAAATATATTCAAGAAAATAGATAACAATGTGGAGAATTTTATAAGAGGACAGGACTCTATTTCAAGGGATTAAAATAGTTTAATATAAATAAGCAAATATAACTAAATGAATTCAATAGATGATTCTAAGGACAGATTAAACTCAAATAAGTATTAATGAAACTGAAGATAATTCAGTAGAAAATATCCAGACAGAAGTATGGTGATAATTAAAAAATGGAAAATTATTTTCCATTCTCTTATGTTGTCTGAAGTTACTTAAGAGACATATACGATAGAGTAAAAAGATTGAGCATACATTTAATCAAAGAATCAGAATAGGAAGAGAGAGGAAATTGGGCAAAAACAATATTTAAAAAGAGATTGGCTGAGCATTTGCAAAAATGATCAAGCTAAGACATTAAGCTTTAGGCTAAAACAACTCTAAAATCCCCAACAGGATGCAAAAAATCATACTGAAAATGATGAAAATGCAAAATAAAGGGAAAAATCAAAAAAGAAGAAAAAAGGGACATCATTTTCAAAGACTCAGCAATGAGATTTATAGTTGACTGTTAAACATAAGCAATGGAAGCTATGGAATCAATGGAACGACATGTTTACAATGCTGAAAGAAAAAACTGCCAGCTTAGAATTTGAAACTCAGCAGAAATATCCTTCAAAAGAGAAAGTTAAATAAAGATATTTTAAGACAAACAAGAATGGAGAGCATTTGTCACTGCCAAATTTTCAGTAAAAGAAAATACTAGAAGAGTTTTTCAGGTAAATAAAAATGACCCCAAATGGAAGGAGGGGAATTCAGCAAGGAATGAAGAGCAACAGGCAGGGTAAAAAGGACATAAATATGAATAAATATTTACTATATTAACATAATTATGTCATAGGAATTAAAATATATAGAGAATTACAATGCTGGACAACAAAAGCATAAAAGTTAAAGGTGGGGTAAAAGAAGTTGAAGTTTTTAAATTCTTGCATTATCTGAGAAGTGTTAAAAGTTCTGATTCATGATAAATTCTAATAACCAAAGACACGTTAAAATGTTTAGAGTAATCACTAAAAGACTAATACATAAATGTATAAGAGTTAATATGGACAGATAAAATAATATTTTAAAATACTAGATTAATCCAAATGAAGGCAAAATATATATACTTTGTCTTGTTTCCTTTCAAATGGAAGTGGAATTCCAGCATCTATTGAACATAGGTCTTTGGCTTATTTTGAGGGGAAAAAAAACAAAGAAGAGAAAAAATATTGAAAATTAAGTCACAAGTATTGATAATAAGTATTGCTAGTATATGTGTCTTATGTAACTATGATATTTAAATCCACAAAGTTACAGAAAAAAATTACCCAGGATAGAAACTTTGTGGTAGAGCTCAATAATATATGGAAATTATTTCTAAGAAAAGAAAAGTAATTTCAAAAACATAGCTAGTTTGGAGGAAGCCAATTTACTCTAAGAAGCTGAAACATTCAGGATAATTGAATGCAGAGGAGAAAATGACAAAAATTACTTTTTAGTCTATGATGGGAAGTCTGAAGTTTTATTTCTTAAGGTGACGAAGGATCTAATTTACTCAAAGAATGTTTGTTCCTAATACAGAGAAATAGTATTTTATAGAGGTGGTTTTATCCCCTGAAGCTTCACTGTGGCAATGTTCTGTAAAACCATACTAGAATTAATGATTTTTATACCTTTAGTAACTGAATCTCCCAAATGTAGAGTTCAAAGGGGGATGCTTTACTTGAATGCATTACAGTAAAATCTCTTAAAGAAGTTATGTGTTTGTTTCTCTCTCTCTCTCTCTCTGTGTGTGTGTGTGTGTGTGTGTGTGTGTGTGTATACACAGAGACACACACACATTGACATTAGTGGAAGTACCTGGCTTATCACAGATGTCCCACACACTAAAATTTCAAGATATTAGAAACTTCTCTGATGAAGGGCCATCAGTATCTTTTTAAGAAAACACATTAATTATTAATAATTAGTATGAAAACTTTTAAAAGCTATTATAAACTTTCCAATATACTTAAACAACTACAAACCACATAATATATACTTTCACTGACAATTAAGGAATCATCATTATGAACATTGATTATTATACAACCCTACAGTGTTCTCAGAGAGTACAAGACTGCTAAAGGTGCCAGACTACTCCTTTTTTAAAATCCTCCTATCAAATTTTTGTAGTTTTCCTGCTTCCTGCCTTGACTTCAGGCCACAGCTGCTGTTTTCACTGTTGCTGTTGTTTCTGCTTTGTCCCATCTTTTATAATCTGCCGTAAAGTTAGAAGCCAGTATCCAACACAACAATGCGTAGGAACTTCGGGGAGGCCTTAAGATCCCCTCCTGCAAGGTAGGTGAATGCTGGACATGGAAAGGGCATAGACTTTTACCAAAATCACTTTTCTTCTTTTCCTCTTATGGGGGGTGGTATTTCACATAGCTGAGGTTTCCCTACAAGTGAACTATGTGGAAGTGACAACCATATGTTTGTTGATTTTTATTAATAATTCATATAATGTCAGAGCCTATTTCTGTCTGAACTTCAACCTTTGAACTCTCAGGAAATTAGTTCTATTCGGTTCCTGGATACAAGGGGGTGAGATGGGGTGGGAGGTGAGGGAGAAACGAGGTCGCATTGACTAACGGCTGTTAGGGATCCTGCTAGGTAAAGTCATCACTGTGCTACTTCATTAAGTTCTTACAATCCAGTCTAGGAGGCACATATTACCGACTTCCTTTTACAGTTAAGTGGGAAGAAAACTAACAGAAAAAAGTAAGGCTCAGAGAGGTAATGGAACTTGCCAAAAGTCACACCGCTAGAAATAGCAGAGCTGGGATTCAAACCCTGATTTGCCTCACTGCCTCCTTTCTTCCTTCCACTATGTCAAGGCCTTGGAAAGTCTAAGGGATTCACTAGAAAGCACCAATGCTGAGGAATGCACGATGGTGGAAACATAGCTCCAACCTTCTGGGCAAGGTTGCTGTGGCTCTAAAAGTGCACAGAAGGAATAGATGGCATAATAATCTAAAACTTCTAGAGAAAAAGTGAACAATTCCAAGTAACAAATAGTATAGGAGAAGCAGGACGGTGGCCATGGAAGTCGGAATCCGCTAAGGAGTGTGTAACAACTCACCTGCCAAATCAACTAGCCCTGAAAATTAAAAGTTATTAAAAAATCAGATAGTATAGGACAAAGAGCAAGAATAGATTTTATTATAAATGAATTTGAAATTTCTTCTTAGGTGGTATTTTAAAACTGCTCTAAAGGGAAATTATGGGTAACCACCAAGGATCAAAATTAACCTTTGTTAAGATGTAGAGTGAGGCAAAGACAGTGTACTCGAATCTCTAGAAACTCTTCCTAGTAACTGGAAATCCTACAAATTTGCATAAGTTGGCTTGGTGGAGGTGGGAAGACTTTACTGGTAAATCACAAATGTGACTCAGTTTACCTGATTTGAAGATTAAATAGTGTAAGGAAAAAGGCTATGGCTATCCTTCTCTGGGAATGATTAGAAGATGGCTTTCCCCAGGTACAATTTGAGTTGCAAATGAATGTCCAGTGGACGAAGTGCATCTGACAATTTCCCCATGTAAAAATGGACAGTGGGGAGAAATTAAGGGTGGCAGGGTAGATTCAAGTATCACTTGTGCACAGACGGCAGCTGACCTCACAGCTGAGGATAGAGCCAGCCACTCAAAATCCAAACACACTAGAAGAAAAGTGAGGACATAGTTGGGGGGAGATTCCCAGAGTCCAACAGGAGTGGAAAAAACCATTATAAATAATGAAAGTGATTAAGCAAACTAGTCCCTATGTGTTATACCCTATAATTTTGTGCTACCAGTTACTGCTCTGTCAAAAGTAAAATCTTATTGTATTTTGGTTATGTTTCCTCCACATAAAAAATAGCTCTTCCTTCCATTTTCAAAGTAGCATTTTTTTGTGTGAGTCTTGTTTTGTTCTGTTTTGGTTCAATGAGTTTTATGAGTCTGTTATCATCTAATAAACTGATGTAGGGGAGACAACTCAAATGCTGCTAAAGGTAAGTGAAGAAGATGCAAATAAATGGAAAGATATCCTATGTTTATAGATTAGAAGAATAATATTGTTAAATATGTCCATACTACTCAAAGCAATCTATAGATACAATGCAATACCTACCAAAATCCCAATGATGTTTCTCACAGAAATAAAAGAAAACAATCCTAAGATTTATATGAAACCATAAAAGACCTCCCTCAAATAGCTAAAGCAGTCCTGAGCAAAAAGAACAAAACTAGGGGCATCATCACATTAACTGATTTTAAAACCTGCTACAAAGCTATAGTAGTCAAAACAGCATGGTACTGACATAAAAACAGGCACATATTAATAGAACAATGCAATAGAATACAGAGCCCAAAAATAAATCCACACATTTATGGTCAGTTGATTTTTGACAAAGGTGCCAAGAACACACAATAGGGAAAGGACAATTTCTTCAATAAATGATGTTGGGAAAACTGGATATCCACATGCAGAAAGAATGAGTTTGGACCTTTGCTCACCTCCTATACAAAAATCAACTCAAAATGGATTAAAGATTTAAACATAAGACCTGAAACTATAAAACTACTAGAAGAAAACATAGGGGAAAGTTTCCATGACACTGGTCTGGGCAATGATTTTTTTATATGAACCCAAAATCACAGACAACAAAAGCAAAAATAGACAAATGGTATTACATCAAATGAAAAGCTTTTGCACAACAAAGAAAGCAAATGACAGAGTAAAGAGAGAACCTATGGAATGGGAGTAAATATTTGCAAACTATAAATCTAATAATGGGTTAATATTCAAAATATACAAGGAATTCAAACAACTCAATAACCAGAAAACAAATAAATTGATTTAAAAATGAGCAAAGAACTTGAATAGACATTTCTCGAAAGAAGACATACAAATAGCCAACAGGTATATGAAAAAATCTTCAATATCACTAATCATCAGGAAAATGCAAATTAAAGCCATAGTGAGATATCATCTTGCACCTGTTAGACTGGCTATTACCTAAAAGACAAAAGATAAGAGTTGACAAGGATGTAGAGAAAAGGAAACCCATGCACACTGTTGATAGGGCTGTAAATTAGTACAACCATTGTGGAAAACAATATGGAGGTTCCTCAAATAGTTAAAACTAGAACTACTATATAATCCAGCAATCCCACTACTGGGTATATATCCAAAGGAAATGAAATTAATATGTCAAAGAGATATCTGCATTGCCATGTTCCTTGCAGCATTATTCACAATACTCAAGACATGGACTCAACCTAAGTGTTCATTAACAGATGAATGGATAAAGAAAATTTTATATATATATATATACACAATGGAATACTATTCAGCCTTTAAAGAGGGAAATGCTATCATTTGTAACAATGTGAATGAAACTGGTGGATACTATGCTAAGTGAAATTAGCCAGACAAATACCATATGATCTCACTTAAATGCAGAGTCTAAAAGAGGAGAACTCAAAGAAGCAGAGAGGAGCATCCTGATAGTTACCAGGGACTGGAGGCAAGGGGGATTGGGGAGGTGTTGGTCAAAGGATACAAAATTCCAATTAGACAGGAGGAATAAGTTCCAGAGGCCTATTACACTACATGGTGACTACAGTTAATAACAATGTATTGTATACTTGAAAACTGCTAAAAGAGGAAATTTTGAATGTTCTAAACACAAAAATAATAAGTACATAAGGTAATGCATATATATATGTTAACTACCTTGATTTAGTCATCCACAATGTATACATATATCAAAACATCATGTTGTACACCATAAATATATATAATTTTTATTTATCAATTTAAAAAATAATTTTTTAAAAAAACAAGTCTGGCATCTCCTGTCTTCTCCATGGAATGGTCTTACTCTGTTTCAAAATGGAATAGCTGGAAAGCAGTGAAGAGACACTATTTTTAGGACAACGGTAGTGATATGCCAGTGATTTCTGTCACAGAAAGGCTGAGTCTTGTTGGATTGTCAATCGAAACAGCCTTCAGCCTTCAGCAGAGGAAATATATCTGGCAGGCTTGCAAATTTGCTTCAGGGTTGCCCTACTAAGTTACTTAAGGAAGAGAATTTAGCTAAGTGAAATAGTGTGCTTTCTGGATCCCTGAGGAACAAAACACAATCAATTCCAGTTTACTCCTCTTACTGTCTACAATTGCTATGAAGTGAACGACTATTACCTCCATTTTCAGATAAGGAAACTAAAGTGTAAGAAGTCAAATAACTTGCACAAGATCTTGCTAGAATCTAAGCAATGGAAACTATATAACAATTTGTTCTCTGCCCTCTCCCCTTTTCCAGGTCTCCTCCCTCCTGAAACATCTGTCTCAGACCAGTGGAAAATGTCCACTTTGGTCTGTGGTCGTAGATGTGCTCTTCACAGTGCCTAATAGGCTACAAACATGGGCAGGGGTGACATCTAAGATTTCATAACCCAGGGATGAGTGTGTTCCTGGATAATCTAAGTTAATACATTGAAAGCATGTTTCTATGGAATACATATTACAATGGTGTTTGTTTTTATTCTGCACTTTAGTATAAATAGTATTCACCTGTGTGTGTGCTACACTGAAACAATTGCCACCTGGTCTAACACTGTTTCTTGAGAAAATATGCTTCAAATACCAAATATCAAGTTTTTAAATTAATCCCTGGAACACCACTTATCTATATAATAAATCGGGGCTATAACTCTTAAATAAACTCCCATCAGTTGTGTTAAGAATTAATAAAATTTTGTAACCATGAGTAAATCTTATCTAAAAGATAAATTCTCCTATGCTTTAAATTCTTTAAAGTTAAAATCAGCCATTTTTATCAATATGTTACTTGCGAGGAAATTTTTTTTCTTGCAACTACAGATGTCAGTTGACTCTCTCTGTGGCTGATTTAAGTGAGAAAAGGCACATACTTTATCAAATTTATACAGTAGTGAAGACTGCATTTCTCCTGCGAGGTAGCTGATTTATATATGGCTCCTCACCTGCTTCTTGGCATGTGGGCACTGAGTGTGGGTAAGAAAAAAGGATAGTCACTAATGACAACCTGAAGTGGGCAGTGGTTACCAGATTTGGGATGGATGGTTTCACAAAAGAAATTAAGGTTATATTCAATTTCACAGCTGAACATGACGTGGAGGTGGGGGAAGGTGGGAGAACAGCCCTGAGTTTGAGAAATAAAGGCTTATTCCTCAGCAAGTGAGAAATAAATGGCTTCTTGCATCTCAGAGGCTGCTTCTACTCCAGAAAAATAGAATCGCTTAATTTGTTAAACAGATATCCTAAATGCACAGTATGATCCTTACAGGACCACAGATAAATATATTGGCTATCATATTCTTAACATAACCCATTGCAGCTCTTTTTAAAGCACGACCTTCTATATGTTCATACATTTGCTTAGCCCAAAGTGAAACAACCGGGGCAACCCAATCTTTACAACACACACTTCACGAAGAATGGACATGCCACACTGAAAATATTCTTACCCCATTTCCCTGCCCACTGCATCTGTGTGTTGTCTTTGTTTCACCCTTGTACCCACCTAGGCACTAAACTCCTCACCAATTCATGCAAAAAATAAATAAAAATCAATCACAGCAAGCTTTTTCAGAGTTTGTAAATTTACTGAAGATTTGGGACATTTGGGGGAGGTACTACATAGCATTCTACCATTTCTCTCATCTCTTTTCCTTCTCCTTTACTGTCTTCTTCAATCTCTTCCCCTTCCCTATTCGAACGAATTCAGTACACCCCTCTGTCAGGATAGGCTGAGTTGTACTGTGGTACCAAATAATCCCAAGACCAGTGTCTTAAGACAAACACAGAGGAATGAGCCCTTCATTGATGTGCTTTGAGGGTACCTATAAAGATATTCTAATCCTGAGCTTTACATTTATATCTTTTACACCATGGTAGTTATTCATATGCTGAAAATCTTATAATATGCCAAGGTGGACCTTATGTTTCCCTAAAAGAGGAAATTAATTTAATTTTGGCCTAATGGTTTCTAAATTAGAATTTGCTTCAGAATCAAATGGGAACTTCAAAAAAGAAAACTGTATGAGCCCCACTCACAAATACTTTGATTTAGTGGATTGGATGTGGGGTCCAGAAATCTAAATTTTTAACAATCTCCCCCGATAATTCTGAAAATTATCTAGGTTTGAGAACTACCTCTCTAGTTCAAGGGTCGGCAAGCCAAATCCAGCCTGCTAGCTGTTTTTGTAAAAAAAAATTTTATTGGGATGCAGACATGCCATTTCTTTGTATATTAGGTAGGGCTGTTTTTGTGCTATAATAGCATAGTTGACTGATTGTGACAGAGACCATATGGCCTGCAAAGACTAAAATATTTACTAACTCGTCCTTTATAGAAAAAATTTTGCTGACCTCTGCTCTTATAGCTAATTTCTAGAGTCATTACTATTTATGATGGGAACTAAGCAAAACAATGTAGATGATCACTAATGAAAACAACAACACCTAGACTGAATTCTTTACAGTCATCCTCACATGAGAAAGATGATACTTTTTATACCCACAGCTAAATTAATCTTTTCTTGAGTTATAGTGACCCCTAATGGTAGAAATGTTAAATCACAGGTGCTTAATCAGATTAGTTTGCCCTATTGTTAATTAGTTCCTAAAATTAGAGTTATATTTACAGACTTTGTAGCACGGGACTTTAGAAGTCAGAATTCACTTGGTAGAACTGAGGAGGATTAAATGACCTGGGAGAAGGTAGGAAATTTTAATGAGAACTAAAATGCCTTCCTTTTTCAGAGTTCCTTTCTCTTCAAAGACCATTATTCAAGTCAGCATTTCCAATTAGATAAGGTCATTTATTCCAAGGTGATAAATTTTCTTGGGGACATTATGATCATTTGTGGTGCCATGTCTATCTCTAAGTTGAGGCACAATACTACGTGGTCAAAATCACACGTGCATTCACTATGGTGAACTGTGATGAAAGGAAAGACAGCTCAAACAGAAATCTGAATGCAAACATATGCCGAGATAGTTACCAGAGGGGATTGCACACATGTTGGCAATAATGAGATGGCAGAGGTGAAATCATTGGTTTTCAACCTTGACTACTGATTAAAATCCTCTTGAGAGTTTTTTAAAATTAATGATGGCCAGACCCCAAACCCTGGAGATTCTCATCTAAGGGTGAAGCCAAGGCAGCAGTCTTTGTTTTTTTAGGTTCTCCAGGTGATTGTATTGTGCAGCCAAGGTTAAGAATCATTCTACAGCAATGTTGCTCAAATTTTAATGTATATTCAGATCACCTGGGGAAGCCTTTTAATATGCAAATTGTGATTCAGTAGGTCTGTGATGGAATGTGAGCATCTGATTCCCAACAAGCTTCAAGGTGGTGCTGATGCTGCTGTCTGTGGACCATGCCTTGAGAAACAAGGAATTAGATCAACCAAAATGTTTATGTAATCTCAGTAGTTCTGAGATCTCAAAGTGTACAAATACTGCCTGGGAGCTAACTAAACCTGCAAATTTTCAAGCCCTAGTCTCAGAAATTAAAATGCAATAGATCTCAATTTTTAACAAGTATCCCAAATGATTCCAAGATTCAGAGTCTGAGGAACACACGCAACCCTACCTGAATCATATTTATTCTACAAATCACTTTTTTAAAAAGATGGCAACATTGTTTATTAATATCACAAGCTACCCAGACCAAATGCAGAGAAATTTTTTTCTTGTTCCAGGTGTGAGAACAAATCACCCCAAAATTTAATGGCTTAAACCAATAGCAATTTTATTTTATCTCATTATCCTTTGGGTCAGAAATTTGGGCAGAGGCTGGCAGGGTTATTCTGTTCCCTATAGTGTATACTGAAGTCACAAGTGTCTAGCTAATGAATGGGCTGGTCTAAAAAGTCCAAGGTGGCTTCATTCCACATGCCTTAGTAAGTGTGGCTGGGATGCTGAGCCCAGTTGAGACTCATCTGAAATGCCTACACAAGCACCTTTCCAGTCTGGCAGTCTTAGGATAGTATGTCTCTTTACGTGGTGGCTCAAGGCTTCCAGAGTGTTTTAAGACACAGGAAATAGAAGCTGTCATTTTCTCAAGGCCTCGGTTGGGATCTGTCACAGTATCATTTCCGCCATAGTCTATTGGCAAAAGAGTCACAGAGCTCATTTAGATTCAAGACTAGGAGTCATAAATAGGCTGGTTTCATGGGCATGCAACCCCATAAAGAGCCCCATCTTCAGTAGCACAGGGCTCCAAATTGAAAAGGGCCCCACACTTGGTTTAATGCTCTGCTGTTGCCATCTTGAAATTCTTTATAATTTTTGAACAAAGGACACTACACTTTTATTTAGCACTGAGACCCACAAATTATGTAGTTGTCCTAGTCATAAGCCTCACCTTACAAAGGGAGGAATGTTAAAAAAGTTTATGGCAATCTTTAATCAGCCACAAGCTACCTGCCGGAGATTTATTCCTTACTGTATCTCTGTGTTCAAAGTTACCTTTTCTAAATACAGAGTGAGGTATGTGGGTT
Source organism: Eulemur rufifrons (assembly GCF_041146395.1). NCBI lineage: Eukaryota > Metazoa > Chordata > Mammalia > Primates > Lemuridae > Eulemur > Eulemur rufifrons. The sequence continues at coordinate 122,757,603 of NC_090989.1, forward strand.
AAATTCATTATAAAGAAAGAAAACAGATGATGAGGTTGAAAATTAGACTAAATTATGTCATGTTTTAGAATTAAGAAATATACTGAAAACCAACCACATTATTATACTTGAGCACCCTAGATCTGATCATCTTTGGGCTCACTCACGTGGTTTGGTCACTTCAGCACTGACCAGTAGTTTTCCAAGGTCAGTATAGGTGCTAAATGTATATGTGGCGTCCTTGATGAGGAAGACAGCCAGTAATCAGTATTGTAGTACAGGGGGACATCTCAGGATCTCAGCAAACCTATATTTGTGTTTTGGGGCATCTGCAAAGCTACTTAAAGGTTACTAAGGAAGGCAGTAACAACTAGTCCATGTTGTTAATCTTTTTGTTGTTAGTTCATGTTAGTTCTCTTTTTGAGAACTGGGGCCACATTTGACATCTTTGGATCATGAGTCATTTGCACTGCATTATTTACTCAGTAGGAACTCAATAGCAACAAATGGTATAAGAACAATAACAACAATTACCAAAAAACTAAGTTTGATATTAATAGAATGTAGATGCAGCTGATGGAGAACAAGATCAGATAAACAATAAGTACGTGCCTTGCACATAGTAGGCAATGATTGTTAAACTGAAACTATTGACATGATAAACTCTCAAAAGGTAGGATTACTCAGGGAAAGTTAGAGAAAACTGCAAGACTGTGAAAGAAGCGAGGGTTGGTAGAGAGCACTAAATGGAAATAAAAATTAGCTGGTGAGAGAAGACGATCAGCCTGACTAGGATGGAGGAACTGACACAGGTAGAGGAATGTCACAGAATAGAGATGTTGGGAAAGGAGAGATGCATGGCTTCAGTGCACTAAGTTCCAAACTGCAGAATCTGAATTTACTCCACAAGCTGTGGAAAATTTGTGTAGTTTGTTTAGTACTTGTTGGAGGGAATGAGTGATGATTATTTTGTTATGCAAGCATAGTTTTGGAAGTTTTTAGCTGACGTCCATGACAAAGAAGGTACCAAGATGCATAATTTTTCAAAGGAGTTGGTAAAAAACCTAATGGATGATCCTTAAACCTCTGATCCACACTGAGAGTACAAAAATTGGAAGTTAGAGATCAGAAAGGATTTGAAAAGGTAGAAAGTTCTTAAGGTACCGTGATGGTGGAAATGTCTCCCTTTCTCTCAGGAGACTACCCGAAGAACTTAACATGTATGCCCTGAATTTTGAAGAGCACAAAGCCCTGGTGTCTGTTGTCCTCCTGAAGAAAATTTAAAGGGTAAGAGAAAGGATATCTAGCCACTTTGATGGAGGGAGTGAAAGAGAGAGAGGTTGTTTTGGAGTTAGAATTATTCTGTATACCTGAGTTCTTTGGGGGAAAGGTTGTGTTTACTATTGTGTTAGATGTTGTGATGACTGAAAGATTTGACCTCTAGCACCTGGAAGTGCTGTCAGCAGACAGTTCTCACCTGTCAGTACCCACAGGGATGACTTTGGCTAAAGAGAACCAATGAGTGGCCCGTGTGGGGTTATAAAGTTCCAGCACCCACCCAATTTAGTACAACTCTGCAGGGCCACCCCAGCTTCAAACTTCCTGTAGTTCAAAAGGTAGGGAAACATCCCCGGTGTGCCATCCACCTGGGTCTCGCCCAGCGCTGGCCCCGCCCGGCCGCCACGCCACTCATCACCAGCCCAGTCCCGCCCCGCCCTTCTTGCAGACTCTGCCCGTGTAGCTCGCTCCGCCCCACCCCATCCCGCGGCCCTGCCCCGCTCCGCCCCGCCCTTCCTGCTGTCCCGCCTCGCCCTCTTTGCTTCCCCGCCCCCACCACCTGCCCTACCCCGCCCTCTTGCCCCGCCCCGTCTCCTTGCGGCCCTGCCCCGTCCCATCCTTTCCGGGATCCCGCCCCCTCGCTCGTCCTGCTGCCCCGCTGCGCCCGCTCGCCCCGCCCCTTCCGTCCTACTGCCCCGCCCCGGCCCGCTGGCCTTGTCCGGGCCCGCTGTCTCCGCCCGCCCGCCCCGCTTTTCCCGGCTCGCCGCCCCGCCCGTCTTGCTCTTCCCGCACCGCCCTCTCCTGGTACCCAGCGGGCTAGTAGCGGCGGCCGCCGGAGCAATGGGGACAGCGTCGTCGCTTGTAAGCCCCGCGGGCGGGGAGGTGATTGAGGACACCTACGGCGCGGGCGGCGGCGAGGCGTGCGAGATCCCGGTGGAGGTGAAACCCAAGGCGCGCCTGCTGCGCAACTCGTTCCGTCGAGGCGCGGGGGCAGCGGCGGCGGGGGCCGGGCCCGGGTCGCTGCCCCGCGGGGCGGGCGGCGGCGGGCTGCTGGGGGCCAGTTTCAAATCCACCGGCTCGTCGGTGCCGGAGCTGGAGTACGCGGCGGCCGAGTACGAGCGGCTCAAGAAGGAGTACGAGATCTTCCGGGTCAGCAAGAACCAAGAGTTGTTATCCATGGGCCGTCGCGAGGCCAAGCTGGACACGGAGAACAAGCGGCTGCGGGCCGAACTGCAGGTATCGCCGGGCCGGGCGCGCACCGTGGGTGCCCGCGACACTGGGGAAACTGAGACCAGGTAGCCTGCCCACAGCCGCACCGCCGCTTGCCGGCACTGCCAGGCTGGACGCTGGACACCTGACCCGTTCCTTGTCCATCCTGTCCCCTCTCCAAACCATGAGGTTTGAAAGTTGGGCGGAGACTGCTCCTCATTGTAATTTGAAAGGCTGAATTCTCTTTGGGTCTAAAATGACTTCTTAACAGCTCCCCTCCCCTTTTCCTATTTCTGGTTCATTCATTCAGACACCGTGAAGTAGTTAGCCCAAAAGCGTCCTGAAGAGACAAATGCTAATCTCCAGGGGGGAACACACACACACACACGTGACTTTGGTGACATCTGTTGAAGTAACTCAAACTCTTCCCTTAGGAGTTTTACCCCTTTCCCCAAATTTTACATACCTCCAAGGTGGTGCTCATGTCTCTCGGTTTCTTTGTACATTTCCCTCGCTTTTGGGTTTTAATGACCTTGACCTGATTTTTTTTCTGGAAGCCTCTTGATTCTCACCAAGAACTGCTATTCTTCTCTAGCGGTAGTCAAATTCCCTTAGTCCATTTGATTAATTTACTCTAAAAGCAATTATTGCATGCCCTCCACGTAGCAGGTCTATTTTAATTCATTAAAATAGCATTAAAGCAAAAAGTTGCTTTTCTATGAGCAAAGTTCAGAGACTTTTTGCCATCGGTTTGGTGCCCCTCTGATGGTGGTTGTGTCGTTTGTTTACTTTTTACTATGGGAGAGACTTCTAGGCAGTCCAAGATTTCCTCAGCTCATTACAGTAGGAGTGAAATAAATATCTCAGACCGATTTTTCTAAAGGAAAGAAGCCTGCTGTCTTCTAGTCTAGTCGTTTTTCTAGTCAGGTGTTTTTTTTTTTAAGCCCGTGGTTAGCTGTTATGTAAGTAATTAGCTCTGTTAATTGGGAAGACTTAATATATCAGCAGTCTATCTATTGTATTATCATTTTCCTACTTGGCAGCCTGGCATTTATAAAATGGTCTTGTGCATATCAAATATCTGATTTCATGTGTCTAAGGCACTGCCCAGCAGACACTGCACGTTGGAAACTGTGAGAAGGCAGGTAGAAAGGGAGGCCAAACCAAGCAGGGCAGAGTGAAGTAAGGGTTGGCAAATATCACAGTCCCAGATTACCCGTCACCAATCCTCATTCCTTATGAAACACATTGGTTTGTTTCTCACATATTTAGGCCTGAAAAAACTCCTCTATAGTTATTTCATTAATAAGTCAGATGTGTACTGGAGGCCTGCAGTGTATCGGGCACTGTGAAGGGCTCAGGGGATAGTAAGATAAATAAAACATAGTGCCAAGGAGCACACTGTTTCCTAGAATTGCTTATCCTTCAAGTTAAACCTCACGATCTATACTTTTTATTCTCTTAAAGATGGGAAAACTAAGATGTAGGGGGGCACTGATGCAGTACTTTGAAGAAAAAGTATGAATTTCCAATGAAAGCTTAATGTCCAATTATCTTTATTTGTTATAGTTTAGGCATGCTTGCATTTTTTTTCTATTATGTGTTTGAATAAAATGACAACATGCAGTTCTTGATAAATGGTAAAATAGTAGACTGTTAAAATTCTAAGATATGTAACATATGTAAGAGTGTAAAACGGAAACAAGACTATTTCTGTTAGGAAATAACAAGGTAAATTATTCCAGGCACTTCAGAAAACTTATCAGAAGATACTTCGGGAAAAAGAAAGTGCCTTAGAAGCAAAATACCAGGCGATGGAGAGAGCAGCAACATTTGAACATGACAGAGATAAAGTTAAAAGGCAATTCAAGGTAAATTCCTTACATTTTTACCCTCAAAGTGACGTTGAATAAAAACAGTATATTTTAAAAGTTTATGTAATACTGCTATAAATAAAGAGAAATAAATCATGTAAGAGTCATAAAATTTAAAAGAACTAGAGTAGAGCACTCTTTACATTTTGAGTTAGACACAATAAACTTGAGATAGTTTCAAAGAAAGGATATAAAAGTGAACATTTGAGTAGAGATATTTTTAAAAAAAAGGAAAAGTTTCTATGTGAGGGAAAGCATTTGGAAATGTTTGGGGATGTGTGTAGGAGGCCATTACTGGCATTTAGTAAGACAGAGACAAATTTACAGAACATTGTGCAGTGCACATGACAGTCCCATACCACGGATACACATCCTGCAGGAATTCTAGTGGTTTCCAGTTATGAAACAGTAAGGTAAAGGTACTGGGATATTCATCCTAGAGAGGAAAAGATCAAGTACTAAGTGAATATTGGTTTTATGAATCAAAAATTTTTCCCTTAAGAGTCGATGACACAACTTTTTGATTATAAAAAAGGTTTCAAAGTAAAATCTTTTTAAAGATTTTTAGGGAGACCAAAGAAAATGAAATTCAGGACTTACTGCGGGCCAAGCGAGAGTTGGAGAGCAAACTTCAGAGACTACAGGCTCAGGGTATCCAAGTATTTGATCCTGGGGAGTCTGATTCAGATGACAACTGTACAGATGTTACTGGTAAACGTATTTCCTATTTACAATATTTTGAGCTTTCAGGATAGCTCTAATGGTATTGTACAGTCAAGTTTGAATTCTGCTATATTCTTTTTACTTGTCTATATTAGTTAGGTTATTACTTTGCTGTTAACAAATAAGAATTGTCTCTCTCTCCCTCTCTCTCTTCTTCTCCCTCTCCTTCTCTGTCGTCTTTTCTCTTTCTTTCCCTCCCCTTCTCTCTTTCTCTTGCTCTCTTTTTTTTTTCCTCTGTCAACTGTTAGGGCATCTGTTCTCCGTGAAGTATATGAAGTCAGGGGCTGAGATTCCTTCTGTCTTGTTACGCTGCCAACCCTAACCCATAGCTGTTCTCTCTCTGGTCTAAGAAAGCTGCTCCAGGTCCCACTGTCACATCTGCATGTTAAGCCAAGGTGAAAAAAAGAAAGGGGAGAACACATTCCTTTTCTTGAAGGTGCAACCTGAAAAATCACTTCTACTCAAATCCTACAGGCCAGAACTGTACCTAGGAAGATTGGAAAGTATAATCAATAACCAGGCAGATGTGTGTCCAACTAAAATGCAGGATTCTGTTACTAAAGGAAGGAGGAGAGAATGGATATTGGAGTTAGCAGCCTCTCCAACATTATTTTTCCACATAATGATGTATTCTTTGCAGCTATCATTTAGAATACCTGAATTATATTTCACTGAGTGGTTTCTAATGTAGTTTTGTGAACTATTCAAAAAGTTTTTGTTTTATAATTAAACACATAAAATATGTTTTTCTAGAAATAAAGAAAAACCTAAAATCACTAAATGAAAAGGTTCACCGTGTTCTAAGAAAATATTGATAAAGTGTGATTGATGCTGGAAAAAATTCTATTTTAAATGCATTAGAAAAATGCAGTTACTCTCCCATTTATAAGACACTGTAATTATATTTTTATAAACTGATACATTTTGGAGTAAAATATAGTAACTGATAATGATTCCTTCTTAATTTTCATTTTAATATCATTGAACTCTGACCAGCATCCTGGGACTTTTATTACTAACTTTTGAGAAAAAAATGAAGTGATTCTCAGTGGCCAAGAGTGAGAAAATGCTTTTACGCCCCAACATTAGTGTTAGTTGTTATTTCGGTATTGAAATGTATAGATGTACAGTGTTTCAAAACTATTGAAATTGTCTTGGCAAGTTAACAAAAACATCTTAAATTCCTTTCTAGGTCTTTCTTCTTCATATTTTGGTTCAAACAAGAAGAAAGAACACTTGAGGGAATGTCACCCATTTGAGAGTCAAAGAGCTACAAATAGTAAACTCAGTTTTTCTAGAGATTTAGCTCAAATTTTACTTTACTTATAGCTAGTCAAGGATGCCATGTGGATATTCTGGCAAATATAATTTATTAGAAAATCATTAACATGTTCATAAGTAGATATTGATTCAGACATTAATTTTGTTGGTCTGGGAGGTTAAGAAGGATGTACTCCCTGCTGCAAAGAGCTTATATGCTAATGAATTAAGAATATTAATTACTAGTGTGCTAGTAACAGTCTACCTTTGAAGTTCTTTCCTTCATATTTTAATTGATACTTAAGTTGTACACTTAAAAATTGTTTTTAGAATATTTTTGTTGGGGGGGTTAACTGCCCTTTTATTGAATTCCTTTGTTTATTGTATTATTATTTCTTTTTATTTTTCTCTTTTTAATCCCTTCTTTGGATTTGAGATGATAACCAGAATTATATTAACCACTACCTTACAACTTTGCCAAAAGTCGGTGGCAAAGTACTTTCAAAATTGTTTGAATATTTATTGTATTTATAATATTATAGTATTTTTTTAAAATTGAAAATCATGTTCAGTATGTGTGATAAGTTTTTGAATATTCAGTAATTCAGTTTTCACAAGATAAAAATCTCTTGCTTCAACAGCTGCTGTAACCCAATGTGAATATTGGACTGGCGGGGCCTTGGGAAGTGAGCCTTCCATAGGGAGCATGATACAGCTTCAGCAGTCCTTCAGGGGCCCTGAGTTTGCCCATAGTTCCATAGATGTGGAAGGACCCTTTGCAAACGTCAACAGAGGTAAAACATGCCATTTACCAATTATTTGCCTAGTGGTAGTGACTATTCGTATTGTATAATCTTGTGCTAGGAGAACTACCATCAGCAGAGGATGAAATTTATATTCTGAGTGCCTTCCATTGACAAACCATCATGTACCAGAGCTATAACTAACCAGGGACGATGAGGTTACATAAATCATATTGGGATCAGATAGTGCTCTGGCCGGCCTTGCCAAAACCAGGTTCTAGTAACTCTGCTTCTGGTCTAAATTCTCAGTGTTTTAGTTGAGCAGCAGGAGCCTAATGTAGATTAACTGAGAAACAGTAGGTTATAGTCTTTCCCTCTGCTTTGATGGTGTTGAAGGTAAGATAGAGCAGGCAATAGAGCAAAATACAAAAAGCCCTGTTAGGTATTGTAGTACAGTTGGGCCTCTACGTATCTGTGAGTTCCACATATGCAGATTCAACCATCCATGGATCAGAAATACTTGGGGGAAAAAATAAAAAATAACAACACAACAAAAATAATACTAGTAAAAAATAGCATAATAACTATTTACATAGTATTTGCATTGTATTAGATATTACAAGTAATCTAGAAAGGGTTAAAGTATACAGGAGGATGTGTGTTGGTTATATGCAAATACTACACCATTTTGTATACAGCACTTGAGCATCTGTAGATTTTGGTATAGGAGATAAGGTATCCTGAATACGGAGAGACAACTATGTTCTTAAAAAAATATTTTCATTATACAACCTGGTGTCCAAAAGCTCCAAGATTCTGTCTGCAATTTCAATATCAGTACCTAAGAAGTTGTAAGTAGTTCTCTTTTTTCTTAAAACTATAAAATTACTTCTTTATTAGCAAAATGAAAGTCATTTTTAATTTTTTTTTTATTTTATTTTTTTTTGAGACAGAGTGTCACTCTGTTGCCAGGGCTACAGTGCCATGGCGTCAGCCTAGCTCACAGCAACCTCAAACTCCTTGGCTCAAGCGATCCTACTGCCTTAGCCTCCCCAGTAACTGGGACTACAGACATGTGCCACCATGCCCGGCTAATTTTTCTGTATATATTTTTTAGCTGTCCATATAATTTCTTTCTATTTTTAGTAGGGACGGGGTCTCGCTCTTGCTCAGGCTGGTCTTGAAGTCCTGAGCTCAAACTATCTGCCAGCCTTGGCCTCCTAGAGTGCTAGGATTACAGGTGTGGGCCACCGCGCCCGGCCGAAAAATCATTTTTTAAATTGTACTTTTTGGACTAGCCACATATGCCTTAAAATTTTTATTCTCACTAAATATAGGTACTATAAGGCTACTTTTCATTTTATGCCATTCTTGAACTTTCTTTTTGACTTAATATATTTCAAAAATAATAAGAAGGTAAAACAATAGGTCAACCTGGAAATGTAGGCTCTCCTCAAGTAGCAAACTAATTAAAAAGCTTGTGTAAAATAGTTCCATGACATTTCACTGGAACCACTGGTACCCCAGGGAAGACCACTGGTGACATTTACTGCTTTAAGTCCCAGGATAGAAATTGAGATTAAAAAACAAATTGCCAAAAGAACAAAAGACATTCTGTAAAAAAGACACCTGCACTTGAATGTTTATAGCAGCACAATTCACAATTGCAAAGATGTGGAAACAACCCAAGTGCCCATCAATACACGAGTGGATTAATAAAATGTGGCATATGTATACCATGGAGTACTATTCAGCTATAAGAAACAATGGTGATATAGCACCTCTTGTATTTTCCTGGAAAGAGCTGGAACCCATTCTACTAAGTGAAGTATCCCCAGAATGGAAAAATAAGCACCACATGTACTCACCATCAAATTGGTTTCACTGATCAACACCTAGGTGCACATATAGGAATAACATTTATTGGGCATTGGGCAGATGGGAGGGGGAGGAGGGGATGAGTATATACATACATAATGAGTGTGATGCGCACTGTCTGGGGGAGGGACACGCTTGAAGCTCTGACTTGGGGGGGGGCAAGGGGAACATACGTAACCTAAACATTTGTACCCCCATAATATGCAGAAATAAAAAAAAATGAATTGCCTTCTAATATGTTATTCTAGAAGCTATGTGGGTATTAACATGTGAAATCAGATTCCATTCTATAATGCCTGTTATGTTTTTTCAGACTCTTTTGAAGTCATTGTCAAAAGTGTTTTCTAGTAATTTTTTAATGAACTAATGAGAAATTTTATTTTCAGATGACTGGGATATTGCTGTAGCTAGTTTATTACAAGTCACTCCTTTGTTTTCACATTCTCTGTGGAGTAACACTGTCAGATGTTACCTAATTAATACAGATGAAACCGAGCCTGAAATGGATCTTTTCCTTAAGGTGAGGATATTTATAAAGTCTGTATTTACCAATTTAAAATACACGTTAATATTATAGTCTATTTATGATACTACTGTATCTAAAGCAAGTAATTTACTATCTACTAGATTATATATCGTAAAGAACAGAAGGCATCTTGGGCTTTTACTTAGGAGAAAATCATGTTCTGTATTATATGCAAAGAAGGATAGGTGGTGAATTGAGGTTTTGTTTTTTTTTTTTAACTTTCTGGGAGTAGCTCTTTTAGGATAGGAGCTAAGTCAGAAAAAGAAGGTTCTAACTGGTATAGTTAGTTTTGAATATCAAATAAAGGTGTTAGAACTTTATGTTTTGAGTATTTCATTGCATATTCTCCACGGTGTTTGAGACCCTTGTTGATTCTCTACAACAGTTAGTCTCTGCCAGCTCTATCTTTGAATCTGTTTCAGGTAATAACAAAATGTAACCCTTGTCATCCTTTTTAGTTTTTCAAGGCAACCGTCCAAGTGGTTCTAAGGCAGGGGTATAGTTGGCAGCTATAGCCTGTTGGCCAAATCTGGCCTGCTGCCTGTTTTCATATGGCCAGAGATTGGTTTTCACATTTTAAATGGTTGAAGAAAAATAAAAAGAAGAACAATATTTCACAAAATGTGAAAATTGTATGAAATCCAAATTTGGATATCTGTAAATGAAGTTTTAGTAGAACACTATCATGTTCATTTGTTTATATATTGTCTGTGGCTGCACTACAGTAGCAATTCAGTGACAGAGTAAATTGTGACAGACACCAAATAGACCACAAAGGCCCCCGCTAAAACAGCCACATTGTTAAGCTATTAATATTATTATTTTTGTAAAAATAGTTTCTATCTGGCCCTTTATAGAAAAAGTTTGCCCACTACTGTTCCAAGTGAATGTTATGTAAATCTGCATGTCACATGCTATACCTGTTAACATCCTCCAGCTTGTTGATCAATAAATCTATTTAGCTTTCCTTTGTGATATTAGTCAGTTTTGGTAAAAAGATAAAATATTTTAAATCCCAAAGCTTCCATCTAATAATTGAATGTAGGTTATTCCCAAGGACATTTTGAGAGTATTACTAATTTCTTGCATAGTAAAAGTCATCATTACTTTGTAACCTAATTATAGGCAATAATATTTTAACTTATATCTGTCTGCTTTAATGTTCTGATATATACTATGGTGGATGTTTTTTACTTTGTAGATCTATGAATCTATATTTTACACTCACTGTAAAAATAAAACAAATTGTTCATCATAACAACAAAAAGAGACAAATACCAAAGCAAAATAGCTTAATACTGTCTCATGTTGTTTTACATTTATTATGAAATAAGTCATTTTTTGAACTAGAAAATAGCCAGTTAAGATATTGTTATTTTTGTTTTGGAGAGAAACTTGCCTTTTCTGTTTAAGATTTTCTTTAAAATGTGATTGTATTTTTAAAATTTTTTATTAAAAAATATTCAATATAACCTCTTTTAAAGCATGCTTTTTTAAGCAGTGTGAATCTCAATAGATCTTTATTTAAGTATAGATATACTTTTATATGTTTTATTTTGTTTTTAGGACTATGCACCTAAACTTAAAAGAATGTGTGAGACAATGGGCTATTTTTTCCATGCGGTTTATTTTCCAATAGATGTTGCAAATCAATACCTCACTGTAAGAAAATGGGAAATTGAGAAGAGTTCTTTAGTTATTTTATTCATTCACTTAACCTTACCAAGGTAAGCTGAAAAAAATTATAATTTGTTATAGGCATTTAGTTGTAAATAGAATTGAGATTGCCAAATGAACTTCAAAGATAAATTCTAATTGCATTCTTATAATCAAAAACAGTCCATGGGCTGCATGTGGTGGCTCATGCCTGTAATCCCACACCTTGGGAGGCCGAGGTGGGAGGATCACTTGAGACTGGGAATTCGAGATCAGCCTGGGCAATGTAGTGTGAGATCCCATCTCTATAAAAAAAAAAATTAAAAATATTAGCTGGGTGTGATGGTACACACCTGTAGTCCCAGCTACTCTGGAGGCTGAGGCAGGAGGATCCCTTGAGCCCAGGAGTTTGAGGTTGCTGTGAGCTGTGATGACGCCACTACACTCTGGCCTGGGCAACAGAATGAGACTCTGTCTCCAAAAAAAAAAGTACATGAAGTTCAATAAATACTATAACTGTTTCACCCTTAAATAAAAATTTATAAATTTTCTGGTATTAGACCTATATAACAGGTCATATGATCAACATCAGTCATGTAAAGATCATTTTAATCAGGGATTGGCAAACTATAGCCCAAGGGCCAAATCCACCCAGGAGTCTGCTTTTGTAAATACAATTTCATTGGAACACAGCCCTATTCATTCATTTATATATTTTCTACAGCTGCTTTCATACTACAACAGCAAAGTTGAGTAGTTACAACAGAAACCGTATGTCCTACAAAGCCTGAATATGTTTACTATCTGGTCTTACAGAAAAAGTTAATGACCCTTGATTTCAGTAATCAGCATTAACCTTCATGTTTTCTTACTTTGGATATTCATTAAGAGATATTTGAACTTTATACTTGAACACTTATATAGGTATTGAATCATGATTTAAATGCTATAAGGAGCTTACTAAAATAAATCCAGTAAAGTGAGTGTTTTTCTTTTAATGTGACTATAATCATGTTAATGAATCTTGCCTACAAATAGTGATTTTTTTTTTTTACCAATTAGACATATAGATAAAAGACAAAATAGGTTTAATAAGAAGTTAATTTTTCTTTCTAGATTTGTTGTCTGTAGTTAACCTTCCAAAGCATTTTTGTTTGTTTTTCTGTGGAACAACTCTAACTTTATGTACGGAAGTACGTGGGGCCTTCGGTTTCACCAGAGTTTCCCTGCAGTGTAACCCATCACTGATTGATCCTTGAGACTCCTAGTGGCCAGGTGGACAGGGAACTACCTGGTCAATGAGTCTTCATCCAGAATATGTTCAAGGAGTTTTTCAACTTCATTGCCTTCAGTTGAGTTTCATTGCCTTTTCTTTCCTTGTTTTTATATTAAGGATATATCTTGTTTTATTACTTAATATTTGGGTAGTATTTTGGTAATATGTGCTATTTGTTATATTATTTTTCTTTAATTCTTATATTTAATCCTTAAAACCATCTTGCTTTTTTTTATTTTTTCTTTCTTTCTTTTTTTTTTTTTTATGAGGCGTAACTGTTTTTGTCTGCTTAGAGATTCTTTAGGCCTGGTCTTCATTTTAATTTACTTTAACACATGTCTGAGGTTATGCTGAGCTATTGACTGGGATTGTCAGCAGGCAGGCCTGCATGTGGTTTCTCCATGAGGTCTCTGCTTCCTCGTTCCGGGGTGGCTGGATTCTGACTGTATCTTGAGAGAATCAAGTGGAAACCATCTTATTTTTTCTTTACCTTAAAGAAACACATCTGTTAATGAAATATTATATGTTATTTTTACACTTTTAACATTTATTTTATTGATTGATTGATTGAGACAGGGTCTTGCTCTGTCACCTGGCCTAGAGTGCAATGGTGTCATCACAGCTCACTGCAACCTCAAACTCCTGGGCTCAAGTGATCCTCCTGCCTCAGCCTCCCAAGTGGTTGGGACTATAGGCACACACCACGCGTCTTGCTCAGGCTGTTCTCAAACTCCTGACCTTAAGTGATCCTCCCATCTCAGCCTCCCAAAGTGCTGGGATTACAGGCGTGAGCCACCCCAACTGGAACTTTCATTTTAATAACATTTATTTTTATCTTCCAGTTTTAAATCTTTCTTAATATTTTGCCTCCTACTTCTGCCATATTTTATTACTTTTGCTTGGCAGATTTCAGTTTATCTCCTTTAGGTAAAACTTTGTATATATTTTAAAAAATTATAATGCTTTTAAAGAAAAAGAATTTCTTTTTTTTTTTTTTGAGACAGAGTCTCACTCTGTTGCCCAGGCTAGAGTGAGTGCCGTGGCGTCAGCCTAGCTCACAGCAACCTCAAACTCCTGAGCTCAAGCGATCCTCCTGTCTCAGCCTCCCGAGTAGCTGGGACTACAGGCATGCACCACCATGCCCGGCTAATTTTTTTCTATATATATATTTTTTTAGCTGTCCATATAATTTCTTTCTATTTTTAGTAGAGATGGGGTCTCGCTCTTGCTCAGGCTGGTCTCGAACTCCTGAGCTCAAACGATCCGCCCACCTCGGCCTCCCAGAGTGCTAGGATTACAGGCGTGAGCCACCGCGCCCGGCCAAGAATTTCTTAAATTTAATTTTTTTAGCCTCTACTTTGCCTTTATTTCACTTAAATTTTTCTTATTTGCTTACTTTATTTAATTATTTGTTTCTCTCATGGCTGTCAAGAAGTGTGGCAGTAGGGATGGGCTTCGCACCACAGACATGGGCTGTTGGAACCTTTATATTTCTCAGATTTCTCCTTCACCTCTCCTGATGGCCCTTCCATCCTTCCCAAAAGATGAATCTAGTAAAATCTCCCCTGAACAGCTTGGAAACTCTATGGGAAAACACCTTCCGATCAATAATTATTCCCAGTGTGCAGATGGTACCCACAGAGTTGCTTGAGGATGCTGTTCACTGGCTTCTCACACCATTCAGTCCTCATATAAGAAATTCTGCAGTTAAAAATTCATAGTGTTTGGAATATGAAATGATTGAATTTGGAACAAGCTGTGCCAACAACATGCTTAATTGTAGGAGAGGAAGGCAGGCAGGAGGAGGTCACGCTTAGTGAGCCACACAGATGCCATGCCTCTCAGCTGTCATCACAAGAGAGGACAAGGTAGAGGGAAATGGTCAGGCTTCTGGCACTGCTTGTCCAAGTGTTCTTATTTATTGTCTTTAATTTGACCCATCCCCCTTCATGGTAGAATCACAGGAGAAATCTTTTATAATGAAGAATGGCAACTGAAATACGGAGAGTCCAGGAGAGGCTGGCTGAGTAGGAATATTCCAGATAAAGGTTTCAAAATAGGGTATTCTTTCCCCTTTATTGTTTCTCTTTCATTATGCTAGGGCCCTTGCTGGGCATTCCGGGCTCTCTGAGGGTGCTTGAACCTAAGTAGAAGGGAAGGTGCTTCTCCTTTTGGCTGGTAGGCTCTGGTCCTGGCAACGCACAGGAATGACTCTAACTGGTTTTTGTCTGGGCATCATCAGTTTTTCTCAAGGGAGAGGATTTCCCTCTGGGGAAGACTTCAGTGCCTAAAGGGTAATTCTGTCACCTTTCAGGACTTCACAGGCCCTATTCTTGGTTTCCTTCATCTTCTTTTAACCGGATCACCTGTACAGTTTCCTTTTAGAATTTAGTTAAGTGGGAGCTCTTGTTAGTTCTGTGATTGAACTTTATCACATCAGCCTCACAAAGCACAGCTCCTCTAAAAGCTCCTCCTCTACATTTTTGTCTACTCAGGCCACTTTCTGACTGGATCCTAAAGTGAAAATTATCAACATTAGCTGGCCTGCCAGACTAACTTCAGCAATTATTATCTCATAACCAGTTTGTTTCATCTGCATTATCTACTTCCCTCCCACCAAATTATTTGAACCAAATCCCAGAGATCGTATCATTTCATCTGATGTCCCGTATTTCAGTTTTGTAGGGAATGGTTTTGAAATATGAACATGTGCCTAAACAGAATGCCTACTCTTTGGTAGCTAGGGGGATCACAGACTTTTCTTCCAAAAGCAATAACAAATGAACCATTAAAATTCCAACATGGGCCGGGCGTGGTGGCTCACGCCTGTAATCCTAGCTCTCTGGGAGGCCGAGGTGGGCGGATCGTTTGAGCTCAGGAGTTCGAGACCAGCCTGAGCAAGAGCGAGACCCCATCTCTACTAAAAATAGAAAGAATTATATGGACAGCTAAAAATATATATAGAAAAAATTAGCCGGGCATGGTGGTGCATGCCTGTAGTCCCAGCTACTCGGGAGGCTGAGACAGGAGGATCGCTTGAGCCCAGGAGTTTGAGGTTGCTGTGAGCTGGGCTGACGCCACGGCACTCACTCTAGCCTGGGCAACAGAGTGAGACTCTGTCTCTCAAAAAAAAAAAAAAAAAAAAATTCCAACATGGTCAAGAATGATTTTAGCACAGAAAATTTCCGTGGTTTGGATAGACTGGATTGACACAGAAATATACAATAGGATATTATTTTCTTCTGTTTTATATTTGAGGCTAGCATTGTAATTTAACTGGCAAATTCTGAATCATGTACTATTTCCCCCATGTGCACACACACTCCCAATTTGCCTCTTTAGATAATTTTTATTTAATGCTTTCTAGAAAGGGAATTGGTTGCAGTTTCCCTTGTAGTGTAGAAAACCCTAGTACATTATTAGTTCTAGGATTTTTTTTGAATTTTTGTAAAAAGTATAATTATGGTTGTTTCTTATAGTATATATTTTAGGTATAAGGATTCAGTTCATTTATTAGATGAGAAAAGCCTAAAGGATTGGAGAAGAGAAAAATCTCAAAACTTTGCAATTGCTGTCCAAGGGGAGAAGAAGCACCTTCCCTTCTACTTGGGTTTGAGCACCCTCAGAGAGCCTGGACTGCCCAGCAAGGGTCCTGGCATAATGAAAGAGAGACAACAAAGGGGAAAAAATACCCCATCTTGAAACCTTTATCTGGAATATTCTACTCAGCCAGCCTCTCCTGTACTCTCCGTATTTCAGTTGCCATTCTTCATTGTAAAAGATTTCTCCTGTGATTCTGCTGTAAAGGGGGATGGGTCAAATTAAAGACAGTAAATAAGAACACTTGTCCAACAGTGCCAGCAGCCTGACCATTTCCCTCTACCTTGTCCTCTCTTGTGGTGACAGCTGAGAGGCATGGTGCCTGTGTGCCTCACTAAGCATGACCTCCTGCTTGCTTGTTTTAACTTGGAAATTATATATTTGTAAATAGAAATGCTTCTTTTTATTTGCAAAGTCTCATGAGTCTCATCCATTATTTTCAGCCATGTTTAACAGTATTTTTGAGATTTTTTTTTAGGTTTAAAAAATGAAGTTACATGTGTTTTACAATTTAATTTAAGGCATAGTTTATTGTACTTTCCTTGTTGGCTAATGAACAAGTATTTTAAGACCAAGCTGGAAGAGAGCTATAGAAATATCCATTTTTGGAAAGCTTTACTTGTTCTGCATCTGTGCCTTTTCTGGCCACTTGTCATTATAGTAAAACTCCATCATGGCACTTAGGTTTACTAAGTGTTCGCTGCCACAGTGCAGTGTAGCACACAAAATGCCAATTTCCAATCTAGCCTTTTGTTGGAAGACTGTGAAGAAGCTTTTCTGAAGAACGCTGAAGGAAAACCACGATTAATCTATCATCGTTTGGAGGATGGAAAAGTCAGTTCTGACTCTGTGCAGCATTTGATTGATCAAGTTTCTAACCTAAACAAGACCAACAAAGCCAAGGTAAAATTCACAGGATTTTCGGAAGAGCATGCTTGGCTGAGGGAAATGCTAGAGCAAAGGCATGAGGTGGGCATGGGCCTGGCATGTTTGGGGAGAAGAGGGAAGCCAGGGTGGTTGAAGCAGATGAGTGAGGGGTGTTGTAGGAGAGTTCTTCAATTGTGAAGAACATGGAGGCCATTTTGAGGAGCTTGGCTTTTCCCTTGAAGTAAGATGGGGAGACATTGCAAGACTTTAAGCAAAATATTAACAAGACCTGATGTGATTATCTGACAATGATCTGTTTGGCTACTGTGTTGAGAATAGACAGTTGTTTGGATGGTAGTGTGCATAAGCTCAGAGCTGCTGCTGTCATCCAGGTGAGAGATGCTCGTGGCTCAGAGCAGGGTGGTGATAGAAAAGAAGATGAAAAATGGTACCATTCTGATAAATTTTGACAGTAGAGCCATCAGGATTTCCTAACAGATTGGTTGTGGGCTATGAGAAAAAGAGAGGAATAAATAGTGTTATGTGGCTAGAAAGAATATGAATCTGTGAGTGGATAAATAAGATTGTTTTTTGCACTTTTCTCCCAAGTATAGAGTCCTTCTCTCTACTGACCAAGATTTAGTGTAAGGAGGAGACTTTTTAAAAAATATAGACTATTTTTTTTTAAATGTAGACACTGAGTGGCATTTTATTGCCCAGGCTGGAACTCCTGGGCTCAAGTGATCCTCCTGCCTCGGCCTCCCAGTGCTGGGATTACGTGCATGAGCCACCACACCTGGTCAAAAGGAGACTTCTTACATGACCTTTCCTAAGAGCACTGGGAAAAACAAAAAGCGTTGATAGCAGTGAGAAAAATTTGATCATCCCTAGATGAATGACAGGATAATTTTTAGAGCAGAGATGACAGGTTTTTATTTCTGTACATGGAGATAATTTGGTAAATGTTTATAGTTACTGTAAAGAATACAGTTGAAAACAACCGTAGGATCTTGACATAAGTTTTTATTTCTCTGTACCCACCCAGAAAATAAGGTCAAATGGAAATACAAGCACTTTTCTTTATATCATTTAGTATTGAAAAGATAGCTTGAGACCAGCATAACATAAAACCAAGAGCCCGAGACAAAAAAGAAATGTATTTTAGGCCGGGTACAGTGGCTCATGCCTGTAATCTTAGCACTCTGGAAGGCTGAGGCGGGCGGATTGTTTGAGCTCAGGAGTTCAAGACCAGCCTGAGCAAGAGCGGGACCCCGTCTCTACTAAAAATAGAAAGAAATTATCTGAACAGCTAAAAGTACATATAGAAAAATTAGCTGGGCATGGTGGCACATGCCTGTAGTCCCAGCTACTCGGGAGGCTGAGGCAGCAGGATCACTTGAGCCCAGGAGTTTGAGGTTGCTGTGAGCTAGGCTGACACCATGGCACTCTAGCCCTGGTGACAGAGCCAGACTCTGCCTCAAAAAAAAAAAAAAAAAAAAAAAGTGCATTTTATTATAATCTCCAGAGCCATTTCATTCTTTGTTCTAATTATTTAGTATCAGCCTGGTCCACTAGGTCCCACAAGAAAAGATATTCATCATCTTATCTTTATCCTATTTATTCTATAAATACTGCTTCTAAAAAATTGGTACACTAGAAGGATGAGTTTATTTTATAAAAATAGGAGTAAAATAAGATCTCTCTACCATGATTATAAATATAAATGTAGGGTAAATTTCCGTGCTGGTTCACTTGGTATGCTTTGTAAAATCATTGCCTTGTTCTAATTTTAATCCAAATATTAATCATTTTATAGCAATATATATGTTCTTTACAGATAGCACATTCTTCTTTAAGTAAACTCAAAGACTACTGTTTTACATAGGAAGATACTATTTTGCTTTTTTGTTTTGTTGAGTTATAGCTTTACTGACATAAAAATTGATTTTGATGCATTTTAAAGGGTATGTATATTGAGTGGTATGGAAATACATAAGATAAAATTTTGACATACAGGGCAAAAAAATGTATACTTTTTGTTTAGTTAAACCATTGTTCACACTAAATCCTTTGTGTGACCTTGGACAAGTTACTTAACTTGCCTTAGTGAAATGAGGGTAATAGTAGTATCTCTCTCATAAGGTGGTTGTGAGGATAATTGAGCTAATATATGTTAAGTACTTAGAATATTTTCTGACACATAAGCACTATAAAAGTGTTTACCACACCACTTCCTCCTGCTATTATTATTTGTTCTTGTTATTGTTAAACTTTTTTTTTCCAGATCATTGATCACTCAGGAGATCCTGCAGAAGGAGTATATAAAACTTATATTTGTGTGGAAAAGATTATTAAACAGGTAAATATGCATTCACTGTAAGATTTCATCTAAAATACTTTAAGAGTGTTTTCTATAAAACTGAGTTTTCCAGAGAAAACCACTGTTTGTGTTTTGAAAGCAGCATCTGAGGGAAGTGCTGTTGTTTCCTTTGGGAATCCATCCTGCGCTGTGATTGTGGCATTACTAGGACCCTGTATCTTTCTCTCTCATCTGTCTCACAGAGCTGTTTGATGCTCCAGTGCATGTAAAATGTGTTACCAAAGTACTAGTTAAAAAGTAGTTGAGGGAAAATGTTCATTTTATTCAATAGATAAGCTCTTTAGATTCTGTGTGCCCTTGAATTTTCATATATTAGAAAAGTCCTCAGATTTTCCTGCCACATTATCCCTAACAGCAGAGAGGGATGAAAGCATACCCCCTGGGGGGTGAGAACATGGACCATGGAGGGGTCTTGAGCTGGGAGTTCCTATGAAGTTTCTTATATTATCTTGAAAATGTCTGTCAGGTATATATTCTGCTTGATATTATGCCTGTGTTTATGTTTAATATAAAAAATCATTTTAAATTGTGTATCAGCAAAAATAGTAATAACGATAATAAAAAGATAAATAACCCCCACATGTTCAAGTACAATGAGCGCAATGGGAAAATGTACTTGTAGTTAGCCTGGGGTTGCCCATACCTCCTGACACCTCCCCAGGGAACCAGCAACCCTGTTTGAGAAATAAGGGATTAGATTATTTTTCATAATTGTATCACAGTATGAAGATTTGTTATTAGAGAAAAAGAGTAATCTCCAAAGCACAATAATATGACCTCTGGCAACACATTTTGTATAGCACTTTCTAATGTATAAGGATTGTTATTATCAATTTTGATCTTCTCAACAATTCTGTCAATTTTAGGACCAAGATAAATAAAATTAATTGAGCAGAATGCATGGCAGCAAGTGAAACTGGACACATTTACCATCTTTAGTGCTTGAAGGACAACGTATTTTCAGTTACCTAATATAAAGACTAGCTAGGACAACAGAGATGTCTGATATCAAGAAATCACATCTTAGTAATTCAGTTCTTGTAGTATATTTCTTAGGCATTAACACAACTTTTATAATTATTCACCAGCTGGATATACCCAAAGATTTTGTGTAATATTTTTCAGAAAACAAATCCCATGGAGGTCAAATATCCCTCTAAATTTATTTTTAATAAAAAGGTCTTTGTTTTTAATGTTTTAGTAATTTTTATTGTTTTTAAATTAGTGTTTATTTTTATAGTTATAAATTTATTCTTGTGGGTATTATACAAAGGCCACAGGTTTGAACTTGCCCTCCTCAGTAGGTGAAGCCCACTTTGAGCCTGTGCACTAACTCCTGCTACGAGATCTTTATGTTCTTCATTCATTTTTGTGTGCTTGTTCTTTGTGTTTAGGACATACTGGGCTTTGAGAACACAGACCTAGAGACTAAGGATTTGGGCAGGGAAGATTCCATTCCAGAAGAAGATGATTTTGGTGATGTGCTGTGGGACATACATGATGAACAAGAGCAAATGGAAACTTTTCAGGAGGCATCTAATTCAGCCCATGAGTTGGGATTCGAGAAAGTAAGCATTTGGAGTATTGTTTAACAAAGATCAGTCACCACTTAAAGGCTGTGATTGTATTTTCACCTAAATATAGTCAAGGTTTATGATTGTGTTAGTTGTCTGCTCTCATGGCTTGATTATCCATGTTGAGACATGCTTAGGTTTGTATCCTGTGAAAGATATGAGATTCAAATATATTTATTTATGAACACCAAATATTTTTATTTACAGGGTAGGATTTACTAACCACATGTTCACTATGCCACCATCTGCAACTCACCCAGCCAGGATTAGAATAGCTGGGAAACTGGAGAAGAATAATAAGACTATCTACTTTTCTAGTTCTTAAAGGAATCAAAATATCAAACATTCAGAAAACAAAGTACAGTAGTTCATGCAGTAGGCAGATCAGTCCTTTCTTATTGGTCTTGCAACATTCTTAAATATCTAGACAAATTAACAGAACATAAAGTGTACAAAGAAATCTATGTTCAAGTTCAAAAATATTTGAAAAATAATAGAACTAATATTTTAAAGAATATTACAGTAACTAAAATTAACAGTTATATTTTTATAGAAATTTTATAATTTGGACTATGTGCTGGTTTCATCATTTTCTAACTGGATTTTGTCCAAATTACTTGGCCACTCTAAACTTGACTTTCTTATCTGTAAAATGAGAATAACCTGAACTTTTGTACCCCCATAATAAGCTGAAATAAAAAATAAATAAATAAATAAAATGAGAATAACTAATAGTACCTACCTCATAGGGTTGCTGTGAGGATTAAACTGACTAATGCACATAAAGTGCTTACCACAATACCAGGCACATAATAGATGTTAAATTAGGCCAGGTGCAGTGGCTCATGCTTGTAATCACAGCACTTTGGGAGGCTGGGGCAAAGAGGATCACTTGAGGCCAGGGGTTCAAGACCAGTCTTGGCAACATACTGAGACCTTGTCTCTACAGAAATAAGAAAAATTAGCCAGGCATGGTGGCTCACACCTGTAGTCCCAGTGACTTGGAAGGCTGAGGCAGGAGGATCCCTTCAGCCTAAGAGTTTGAGGCTGCAGAGAGCTATGATTATGCCACTGCACTCCAGCCTGGTGACAGTGTGAGAACCCATCTCTAAAAGAATAAAAATAATAAAATAATAAAATAAATGTTAAATTAGTTGTTATTTTATAAGAGAGGTATTGCTGTTGTCATTTTATAAATGAAGAAACTGAGGTTCAGATTATGGTGAACCTCAGTTCACCATAAAAACACATGGGGAGCAGATTGTAGATCTGAGAGTTGAATCTAGTTCTGGCTCCACATCCTTATGCTTTTTCTTCTATAGCAAGAGTTCTTAACTTGGGAACCATGGGTGTATAAATGGGCTTTATGTGGGACCATGAACTAGGTTACTAGGATTTACAAGATAAATCAATAAAGGGGGCTCCCTGTATCACATTTCCTTCAGAAGCATCATTTCTATCAGAATTATTTGAGTTCCTGGGGAATATATTCTGTATTTAGATATGACAAGCAGAAAAAATGATTGAAAAACTATACCAAGTAATCATTTATTGTAGTTGCTGGAGAATTTTGCTACTCTTAAAGCCAGCCTAACTCTAGCCACAAAGTACTTATTAGTACTTATTAACTTATTACACATTTTTTACAAATTCCTCATCAGCTATTATTTAGACCACTGGTATACCTAAAGAACATCTCAATTCCAAAGATAATTTTGGGAACTTGTTAATAAGTACTAAGATATTTTGTTTTTCTGAATGTGTCCTTTTCAGCTCTGAACCAGTTTTGAGCTAGGAAATAAGGGTTTTGGGGCTTTACATAGAACTCATTTAATTTCAGCAAGATCTCAGGCACCCTGTCCTAACCTGATCCTCTTGGGTGGGTTGGGAAACTCGAAGGCCCCAGATGAAACCTGCTGTTATTTGGACCTATTCTCAGCAATCCCTGGAAACTCAGGTAGTCTTCAGGACAGGTGTTGGTTCTTCTGAGTGGGAGATTAGGATGCCTGCTGGGGCCCTCAAGGCCTTCTGTGGTACTTTGTGTGGTATGGGGGCTACAGTGTGATGCAGTGAGCTCCCTGCAGCATTCTGCAAACATCTGAATGTTGCAAAACCCCACATGGACCTGACGTGTTGTCACCCATTAATTTCCAGCAATACTATGTGTAGAAGAAATTGGGGCCCATTCTTATTTACTAGTTCAGGTATATTTCACCAGCCATAGAAAATAAGCAATTATGAGAGTACTGTCAACTAAAAGTAGATTTCGTTTTCTCAGGTGGCTTTTCTCCAATGCTTTCAGAGAATAATCAGAAGTTGACTCTCTTCAGAATTCTCAGAGGCATGTGCTTCCTCACAATTTAAATTCATTTTTGTTCCCAGTATTACCAACGCCTTAATGATCTAGTGGCGGCACCAGCCCCGATTCCACCCCTTCTGGTGTCTGGAGGACCAGGTTCTGGAAAGTCCCTTCTTTTATCAAAGTGGTATGATGCAGTGTAATTAAATTGTTCTTATCATCCTCATCTTTTGAATTACTGAGTTCATTCAACAAAATGTATTGCATGTCTGCCTTCTGCATGGCCTAAACAGTAAAAAAGCACAAAGGAGTAAAATAATAGGCTTATGGCCTGAAATGTATAGAATTTAAATGTCAGACGGTACAGAATGAGAAAGGAATAGGAAAGTGAGCGTTTATGATTATGTACATAAATTACATAAATAAGAGCTATGGCAGTGCTATGTTAGGGAGTGATCGGAGTGATGTGGAATTGGGTGGATTATAGAGGAATCTGCCTTTATTTTTAAGTATTCATCTTAAAAGTTTCATTGGGATTTTAAATATTTGAAACAAGACAAAAACAGACTAGAGTAAAATAAATCCTGCAGAACATCAAAATTAAGGGTAGCCTTTACTACGAATGCAATCTAATTTGTCAAATTACAGACTAAGGTTCATATAAGCTAATAAACTTTGTTATTTCATTATATTATTTGAAAACAAGTAGAATATTTTCTTTCATTACTATTTACATTGAAGAGTTAGTGTATGTAATTGTTTTCTTCTTATTGCCCTTTCATTTAAAGTTATATTTGGAAAATAATATTTTTATACCTAACAGATTTTCCTCTAATAGCACATTTTTAATTAAAAGTTAATGCTTATCTTACTAATACCTTAATCTCCAATGTAAACTACTTTCGTTTGCATTAATTAACATCAATTTGTATTTAAAATGAATCTGTGATTTTTTTTTTAATTATTTAAAGAACCTACAAATGGAGTAAAAATAGAAATCTCTGTATTTATTCAAAAGTGACTGACCATCTTATTGCTGACAGATAGGCAGCATTTGATGTTTAGTGTATTGTAAATTCTCTTTTATGTTGACAGTAAAGGAGCTTCCTCGGTCTTACTGAAGTTCTTTCCCTTTCAGGATTCAGTTACAGCAGAAGAATTCTCCTAACACACTGATTCTGTCTCATTTTGTGGGGAGGCCCATGTCAACCAGCTCAGAGTCTTCCTTGATTATTAAACGACTAACTCTAAAGGTATAGTATACTATCTTTTGGAATTATAGAATTTTATTTAGATTCAGATATTGTTAGGACTAATAAGTACCTAATGATAATTAGGTGCCTAATTTTCAATATTATCCACGTGTTTTTTGTATAAGGTTAAAAATAATACCCAATAAAATCAGGTCCTCTGGGTGACCCAATTTTGGTTTAAAAAGTAGAGATAGACATATTTCCCACCATCTCTGATAAAGTATAACTTCTTTACTTGGTATGTGTTCTGTTCTTATAGTTGATGCAGCACTCTTGGTTAGTATCTGCTCTGACACTGGATCCTGCTAAGCTTCTGGAAGAATTTCCACGTTGGCTAGAAAAACTCTCTGCTCGTCATCAAGGCAGCATCATCATCATCATTGATTCTATAGATCAAGTTCAGGTACTGTTTTCACTTTGTAATTTATTAATGTACTCAAAGACAAAAATATCAGTGATGGCTATAGCAGGCATTTAAATTATATGTTTATGAAAAGAAAATGTTGATATTGTTTCTTTTATTTCTGCTTAATTTCTAGGGAGGAAGTATGTGGATAAAAAAATGTACTGTATGCCAGTAGACACTAATACCTTATTGGGAAAGACAACCAAATTTACACAATTAGGAAAGTGTTTGTTTTGCCATATTTTTAGGGCTTTGACATTTCCTTAAATGTCTAGAGTTCAAATTGGTGATAATGGTGTTTTGCCACTTGTTCTTTTAAAATTCTAAGATAAATTTATCCAAAGGTGAGATTTTTATCCTTAATAAAAATAAGAGAAACTTAATGGTAATTTTATTTTATTTGGAGAGCTATTACTGAACTGTTTTGAAATATTTTGATTAATAGATTGAATTTTGTTTTTATATTTTTAAGCAAGTTGAAAAACACATGAAATGGCTGATAGATCCACTGCCAGTGAATGTAAGAGTAATTGTTTCTGTGAATGTAGAAACATGCCCTCCAGCATGGAGGTACGATGCTAACTTTAGTTCTTTCAGATTACGTGAAATGTTTTAAGTAGAAACAAGGAAACGTTTTTGAGATGCATTTGTGTTTTTCATATAAGTGGCAGTGAGGGTGGGGAGAAGTGGATGAATTCAAGAAGAAGATACAATCCATAGGATTTGGTGGGAGGTTAGATCTGGGATATAGGGGAAAGGGATATATATTCCTGAGTTTCTGACTTGAAAAATTAAGTAAATGTGGTTTCATGAACTGAAATAGGAAACACAAAGGACAGGAACGTTTGTGGGGGAAAGGTGGTGAGTTTAGTTTTTGGACATGGTTTGTTTGAGTTACCAGTTGTAGCGCCAAGTAGGTAGTTACAGTTTTGGATGAGGAAAACAGGGAAAGAGCCGAGCTGGGAATAATAGACTAGACACCTGTTATCTTGAAATTCAAGCTCACTTTAATGGCCTTCAAAAAAGGAATATAGTGGTTGAATTCTGTAGGGCAGTGTTTCTCAACCTATTTTTGCCCCCTAGGAAGCCTTTTTAGATATTTTCTTTCTAATCACCATCCCCAAGAAATTTTAATACCATACACATACTGCATATAAACAGATATATGTGTGCTTTATACGTACAAAGAGTAAGGGTTTTTCACTTCCTCAGAAGAAACAATTTTCACTACCACGTTGAGAATGCATGTTGTTACAATTAAATTCCAATAGCATTATAAGTACTTGTGGACAACAACTGTGCCTTATACCACTCCTCATACATAGGAGATAATACCTGTGCTTAGTTTTACTGGGAGCATAAGATGTAGAACTAGAAATATTTTACTGCTTAGCTGTCTAATATATATATGCTATTTATTTTATAACACTCTTTGTTGTGATTTATTGCTGAAAGTAATGATACACGTTAGAATCAGCAAAATAAATTATTTAATATAATTAACAGAGATTGGTTTTGATTATTTTATAAAGGTAGTATAAAAACAATTAATTCCTATCATGGGTTTTAACTTGCGGTTAGATTACAGTTTTTGTTGTATTAGAATTTCATTTTTCTTTTCTTTAAATAAAAGGTTGTGGCCTACACTTCATCTTGATCCTTTAAATCCAAAAGATGCAAAATCTATTATAATTGCAGAATGCCAGTCTGTAGACATTAAGTTGAATAAAGAGCAGGTAAGTATTTTTAATTTTGATGCTATCTTTTACTGTCAGCTTTCCTATAAAAATCTCATGAGACTTAAAATTCAACATAGGAGCTCTGTTGTTATAGGGAAGATTAGAGTTTAGTTACTACTTTGGTAAGTGCATTTCCTCTTAAACTAATGAGAGGTAGAGAAAAAGCACTAAAAAAGATTTAGGTCTTCAGGTTTACTTTACTATATAATATTAAGCAGGTATTTTACAAGCAAAAAAAGTTTTCATATTTGCCATGTCTGTAGTCTGCAGTTGGAAGGCCAAGGATCTTGTACTACACAGTGTGATATTCCTGATGGCAGAAACAGTGTCTTTTCTGCTGGGATATTTATTGCTGGCTCAGTAGTAAAGACCGCTTAATTCCAGGGTGGTTTTTGTATTTCCATTTTGTTTTTTTGGAAAACTGGTATAGGAGAAGAAGCTAGAACGACACTGTCGTTCTGCTACAACCTGCAATGCCCTTTACGTCACCCTTTTCAGCAAAATGATTGCACGGTAAGTGGCGGTTGTTTTACACAATCTTCTGCATGTTTGTGTTTGCTGCAGATCTCTTTCTCACCATGCAAAACTGAGAACTGATCATTACAACAGTCTCTTGGGCCACTCAGATTCTGTTCTTTCTAATGGTGAGACTAATATTCTGTGAGAATGTGACTTACGACTGAAGATTGAGTAGCCCGTGATTTATCAGAACCTATTAATAGATTTGGCTAATTTTCATCACACTAACCCTTTCCATACTGGAGGTTGCAAGAGAAAACCATCTTCACCGTCATTTGGGGCCCACCCATGAGCGCTCATTGCTGCCTGCCTGAGGCCCCTAGCTTTGGGAAAGTGGAGGAAATGGCTGAGGTGTAAGAATGTTACTTCAGGTGTCCTTGAATATTTGTAGGTAGGTAGGATGTAGGCAGCCATTTTTAATTGTCTCTGTTCTCAATTCCTGATGAAGTCTTCATCGTAAAATAGTTCTGCTATTTTAGATACCCGTTAGTAATCTGCTTTAGAGAAGCATTAGAATGTTTTACTACTTTGATTTCTTCGGTACCAGTTTAATCTACTTTGTTCTCAACCAGAGGTAAAGGAAATGAATACTTTTTTTGGTATTCACCATAATCGATAGTGATTCTAGTACAACTCATATTTCCAGACACTGAATCTAGTACTCTTGTTCCTTAATGCCACATTCTCATCTTGAGCACCAAATTTGAATCTTCTGGGCCGGGTTCGGTGGCTCACGCCTGTAATCCTAGCACTCTAGGAGGCCGAGGTGGAAGGATCACTTGAGGTCAGGAGTTCAAGACCAGCCTGAGCAAGAGCAAGACCTTGTCTCTCCAAAAAATGGAAAAATTAGCTAGGTGTGGTGGAGGCACCTCTAGTCCCAGCTACTCAAGGGGCTGAGGCGGGAAGATCACTTGAGCTGAGGAGTTTGAGGTTGCTGTGAGCTAGGTTGACACCATGGCACTCTAGCCCAGGCGACAGAGCAAGACTCTGTCTCAAAAAAAAAAAAAAAAAAAAAAAAAAAAAAAAAACAATAAATTAAATCTTCTGAAACTTTAGATTGCGCATGACATATCCACCATCTTTTCCCAATGTTAGAGTTGTGGTGATGTATCTGGTCTCTGTGAACATCAGTAGTACAATAAGTACAATTTAAGACTGTGAGTCATTTTCTATACATTTCATAGTATTTATTGAAGGCATTTTAAGAGGGACTATGGATGGTTTTTTTTTCTCTTTATATTTATAAAGTATAAACCTTTATATTCAAAAATGAAACTACTGGTAAATATTCCATATTTTAAAACAAACTCCTCTATTTACTGATTTTGTTTATTTTAGCTTGAGGTTTTCAAAAATCTGGCTCTACACAAATTTCATTTGTATGTCTAACTAACAATACTTATCATTATTTCCCTGCTTCCTGTATGTAGATGGCATGCTTCTGGATGATAAGAACCACGTCTTACTCATTTTTATGTTCCATAAGGCATAGTAATTGCTTGACATATAGTAAGTGTCAGCAAATGTTTATTAAATTGAATTAAATGGTATACAGCAAAATAAACTCCATGACTCTACCAGCCCCATAAAACTACCGTTTTCCTGTATGATGTTTTATTGAATTACTGTTATTAATTGCAGTGCAAAAAAATAGAGATTACGTAGTTTTTATCTACCTCAGATTTTTCACACATGTTGGCAGTCTGTAAGAAATTAAATCTCTTCTCAATTCCAACAGTGCTGGGAGAGCAGGCAATTTAGATAAAATCCTTCATCAGTGTTTCCAGTGTCAAGATACTGTTTCATTATATAGACTCGTTCTGCACTCTATCCAGGAGTCCATGGCAAATGATGTGGATAAAGAACTAATGAAACAGGTAAAGTAAAATAAACTTATAAGAGGAAGCTTAGTTTGCCTTCTTTGTATTTGTGTGTGAATTGTAGTAAATAACAATTCTTTTTAAATTCGTGCTTAAATATGTTTCAAGCGTATACAGGAATGCTGGCAGCCATAGTGTGCTTGTAGAAATTTGCATCTTCCTGATTATCACTGAGATTTATCACCTTTTCATATTTATTGGCTATCCTTGTTTCTTCTTATGTGAATTGCTAGTTCAAGTCGTTACCCATTTTTTAATTGGCTTGTTTGTCTTTCTTATTGATCTGTAGGAGTTCTTAACTGTTCTGCATACCAAATACAAATCCTTTAGTATAGAATTTGCAAATAAATGTCTTTTTCCTGTTTGTTTCTTGTTTTAACTTTATGGTATCATTCATTATACAAAGTTTTATTTTGATGAAGTCAATTTATCAATAGTTTCCTTTATGGTTTATATCTGTTATATGTTTAAAAATTCTTTGCTATCTTCAAAAGATGCATGATTAACAAAAAAGAGGAAAAAAAGAAAAAAAAATTCTTTGCTCTCATAAAAGCATTCCCATACACACACACACGCTTTCCTTCAAAAAGTTTTTACAGTTTTTTCCTTCATGTGTAAGTTCTTAACTCATGTTGATTTATTTTTATTGTGTGAGGAAGTGATCTACTTTTTAAATCTTTTGTCATATGACTAATTAATTGTTCTTTTTACTAAATAGTACATCTTTACTGCTGATTTGCAATGCCACCTGACAAATACCCAGCTCACGTATAAATATCAGTCAGTTTCTAGGCTCTTCTGTTCCAATTTTGCCTATTCTTTGTCAACACCATACTGTGTTCATTGCTAGAACTTTAAGCTTTGATATTTGCTTGGGCAAATCCCCTTTTATTATTATTCTTCACAATTGTCTTGGCTAATTTTCCAGCTGTATTTTTAGAATTTGGCTTCTAAAGTGCCATGGAACCTTATTTTGGAATGTTAATTGGAATTACATTGAGTTGACAAATTAAATTGGAGAGAATTATTGTGTACATCTTCCCTTCCATGGAAAGCTAAATAACTCTCCATTACTTAGTTAACTTCTGTAATGCCTTTCAATAACGTTTTATCTTCTTCCCCATGAAGCTCCTGCACATCTCTTAAGATTTGTTTCTAAGAGGTTTGTAATTAAAATAACAATTTTAATTTTTAATGTATTTAATTTTAATTTTTGGAAATTTATTTTATATCTGGCAGCCTTGCTGAACTTGAACTGGGGCCCATTTTTACATTAATTTTTCAGCTTGGTGGTTCCTGGAGTTTTGACTTCTCATCCCGTCCCCAAGCCCACAAGCTTCCTTGTATTCTTTCCATGTCTGTGGGCTAACGTTTTCCTCATGCTCCCCTTCACCGAGGGAGAATGTCCATCAAAGCCTTTTGAATATCCTAGTATTAACAAGGATTCTAGTTCCAACTCCTTGCACAGGGCGTGAGGGCTCCCCTTCCATTCCACTGTGAGTGTGAAAGCCCAAGCCCTTAAGTTCCTGGGGCTGCTTGCTGCCTGTCCTCTGTCTCCACTGCAGCTCCAGCACTTAGCCCTCCGATTTCGGTTTCCTGTTCATTTTTGGCACCTGGAAGATTTCCCTTTTCTTTTTCCAGGCTCAACTGTGTTTTTAGAAATGCATCTGATATTCATAGACATTTGCAATAGGAAGGCCATTTTTGCACTGTCTTCCCAGAATTGGAATTGTGTCATTAGTTGGTTTTTGTTTTTGGTGTTTTTGTTTTGAGGCAAGGTCTCATTGGCTAGAGTGCAGTGGCATCATCATAGCTCACTGCAACCTCAAATTACTGGGCTCAAGCGATCCTCCTGCCTCAGCCTCTCAAGTATCTGGGACTACAGTAGTGTGCCACGACACCCAGCTAATTTTTCTATTTTTTGTAGAGATGGGGTCATGCTCTTGCTCAGGCTGGTCTCAAACTCCTAGCCTCAAGCAATCCTCCTGCCTTGGCCTCCAAAAGTGCTAGGATTATAGGCATAAGCCACGGAGCCCGGCCTGTCATTAGTTTTAAATAATAATATTTCACGCAATTTTCATTTTCACTAAACTTTATCTGTGTTATCTTTGGCATGCTAGAGTTTATATATACACTATCTTATTCTTGCTTAATGCCTTTTGGACAGTGTGTTTTATTTGAAGAAATTTTTTTCTTGGTTTATTAAATCATTTGATTATAAGTTCGGGTAAAAAGTTAATAAACTTAAAAGAACTATGGAAATTTTAATAGATATTAGTTACTGATAGAGCTACCTTCTGATCATTGTTTATTGGTTTTTCTACCTAGATTCTCTGCCTCATCAATGTTAGTCACAATGGCGTGAGTGAATCAGAACTGATGGAACTCTATCCTGAGATGTCCTGGGCTGTTTTGACCTCTCTTATTTACAGTTTACACAAAATGTGTTTGTTGACTTACGGTTGTGGCTTGCTCAGGTTTCAACATCTGCAGGTAAGTGTTATTTGAAGCATCTTTTAAGAAGAGTTTTTACTTATAAATGTCAACATATTATTCCATGTTATATTATGCTATCTTATTTTAAATGTTTCAGTTACAAGACAAAATTGATATCTGAAATTTTATATTACAATCTTTTTGTGATGATTTTAGGTTAGATGTAAAATTTAGTTAATATTATGCTTATGTAGTACTTTCATGAGGTGGATATTATTTTAAAAGGTAGTTTCTGCCAAATGAATAAGTTCTAGGGATTTGCTATATAACATTGTCCCTATAGTTACCAATACTATATTTCACACTTAAAAAATTATTAAATGGGTAGATCTCATGTTGTGTTCTTACCACAATAAAATTTTTTTTTTTTTTTTTTTTTTTTTTTTGTTGAGACAGAGTCTCACTTTGTTGCCCAGGCTAGAGTGAGTGCCGTGGCGTCAGCTTAGCTCACAGCAACCTCAAACTCCTGGGCTCAAGCGATCCTACTGCCTCAGCCTCCCGAGTAGCTGGGACTACAGGCATGCGCCACTATGCCCGGCTAATTTTTTCTATATAGATTTTTTTTAGGTGTCCATATAATGTCTTTCTATTTTTAGTAGAGACGGGGTCTCGCTCAGGCTGGTCTCGAACTCCTGACCTTGAGCAATCCACCCGCCTCGGCCTCCCAGAGTGCTAGGATTACAGGCGTGAGCCACCGCGCCCGGCCCACAATAAAATTTTAAAAATAGCAGTCACAAAAGACCAAAAGAAACTTTTTTAAGGTAGTTTCTTTCTGGAAGAGAAAAAAATTATTTTTCAATTTTATGTTTCATTAAATTGCTGGTATTATAATACAGTCATGTGCCACTTAACAACAGGGATATATTCTGAGAAATGCATCATTAGGTGATTTCATTGTACAAACATCAGAGTGTACTTACGCAAACCTAAATGGTATAGCCTACTACACAGCTAGGCTATATGGCATGGCCTATTTCTCCTAGGCTACAAATCTGTACAGCTTGTTACTGTACTGAATACTGTAGGCAGTTGTAACACAGTGTTAAGTATTTATATATCTAAACATAGAAACTGTATAGTAAAAATATGGCATAAAAGATTTAAAAAATGATATGCCTGTACAGGGTAGCTCCATTATAATCCTATGGGACCACCATCATATATGCAGTCTGTTGTTAACCAGAACATCATTATGCAGCACTTAACTGTATATGTGTTATGAGTTTAGACTCTGTAAGTCAGTCAGCCTCCTTTCATAACTCAGATTTTCACAACTTACAGCTATCTAACTTTGGGCAAGTTCTAAGCCCTGCGCAGACTTTTCCAGTTTGCCAAAGGGGTTGTGAAGATACTTAATTGAAGTGGTCCTTGGTCCTTGTGAGGTACTAGATATAATGTCTAGCACATAATAGTAAATCTTTAGGAACTATTGCTAATATAATTCTTATCATCTGCAAAGCCATGGTTGACTTATATATGTGTGTGTGTGTGTGTGTGTGTGTGTGTGTGTGTATATATATGTATCCAAATGCAGATGAAGTCTTTGAACATGCTGTATTTGTAGATGTGAAATGTTTATAATTTTACAGCCTTATTTTGCTCCTTTAATGTGTATCACTTGAATATAATTCTTTTTAGTAACTTTTCACTCCACATTTCTGAGATTTTTAATGTATTAACTAAAAATTTGAATTTAATTGGGTTTCAAGTTCCTAACGGTATAGGAATTTTTATTCTAACATCACTTTATCACATAAATATATCCTGAATTTTAAAATGTTCTAGTGACATTTGTTATACAACTATAAAATGGAAATAATTATAAATTCCTTTTTACAAATTTTTGTTAGATGTACAGTGACTTACATAAAATAGAATGCAATATTTTTTCTTTTTCTCCCTAGGCTTGGGAAGCAGTGAGATTAGAGTACATGGAATGTCCCACCATAATTTCTTCATACAAGCAAAAGCTAATCAACTATTTCACCTTGCAGCTAAGGTATTATAAATGTCCATATTGTTCTTCTGGAACGCCTTTATAACATATTCTAACTTTTTGTCCTTCTCTTTCTTAGCTTAAAGTATAAAAATTTAATTTTTACAAAAAAGATTAAATCCCTTCCTTATTCTGTTAATGTCAAAAGTTCAAAAGATGATTTTGTAAGTCTTTTAATATAATGCTAAGGGTGTACTCTTAAGAAAAATCAATGCAGGATCATTTTATTATTTTTATTTTTTTCCAGTTAAATAGTTTAAAATATGTGTGCATGTAAGGTATCTGTGTGTGTATAGTTGGGTCCATTGAGGATTATTTTTAATAGTTCAATTTTAGGAAAATACCTTTAGAGTTTGGTTGATGGTTCTGAATATCACTGAATTTATTTTCATAGTTAGATTGGTAAAGTTTCTGATTTGACCAAACTTTCTCAGTATTAGATTATGCTTAAAGAGTCAGAGATATATGTTAAATATATTTTTCTTCCTTCAACATTTGTTTGAAGCCTTTTTGAAGCAATCTCATTGTAGGAAGATATTAGTGAGTGTTGTCTCCTCTCTTCTCACAGTCAGGACAGAGTGACTTGGAGAAGTGCAGATGAGCTCCCTTGGCTTTTTCAGCAGCAGGGAAGTAAACAGAAGTTGCATGATTGCCTTCTTAATCTCTTCGTGTCTCAAAACCTTTATAAAAGGTAAGAAACTTATTATAGAACATCTTTCCCTAGAAAGTCAGATTTAAACAGTCGTTAACAAAAAAAAAAAAAAATGGCATTTTTAATTTAAAAATTAGTCCAGTTTCAGCAGTACCCGAAATACAGTGTGGGAGAGGTTTTGAAACAATTTGAAAATTGCTATGAGATCTACTTTTTCCAAGAGGAAAACAGATTATTGCTGTTTCATAAAATGAGAGCTGGAATGATTTTGGGACAAGGTTATGTTTTATTTTTACATTTAAGCAGGTTTAAATCTAAACTACCCTGAACATAATAGCTGCTTCTTAGGGCCTTTAGATATCTCAAAGTGTAGCCTTAAAACCACACTCTGGGCTCCAAATGGAATCTGTCTAGTGTTGAATTTAAGGATTACCCTGATTCACAAATGTACTGTGTTTGTCTCTTTTGATATGTTTGAATTTGTCAGTAGCAGAACTTCTGACCAAGTCAGTCAGCAAGCCAAGCTTCTGACCTAACTAAGGCTCATAAGGGGGTTTTCTGCCCCACTTAGAAATTTAGGCACTTTTCATAAAATAGCTGCATAATTTGCTTTGCTCCTGAGTGAACTCTCAAATTTCTTTGTTTCACCTCCTAAATTATTTCTGATCTCCATTCCAGTTTTTCATGATTCCTTTGAAATCAGATTTGTTCTTTAGTTGTACCGGGCCACAGCCTGTTAGGAACCTGTCCACACATCACTGTCTGAGCTCTCCCCTCTACCCCCACCCCGTGGAAAAATTGCCTTCCTAAGTTTCATGGAACACAGCAGCATGTGAGCGGTGGGCGAGCGAGAAAGTGAGGGAAGCTTCGTGTATTCACAGCTGCTCTCCATCGCTCACATCACCGCCTGAGCTCCACCTCCCCCTCCCAACCCCATCCGTGGAAAAATTGTCTTCCCTGAAACCTGTCCCTGGTGCCAGAAAGATTGGGGACCACACCAGTTCTCCCATCCTACTTAAAAGTGGGGGGCAGGGTGGGGGAGGCGGGTGGAGCTCAGGCAGTGATGTGAGCGATGGACAGCGGCTGTAAATACAGATGAAGCTTCACTGGCTTGCCCGCCACTCACTGGCTGTTGTGTGGGCCCCCACCCCACCCAGGTTCCTAGATTCCTAAGTTTCATGGAAGACAATTTTTCCACAGATGGGGAGGGGGAAGGGGAAGAAGAAAAAGCTCTGCGGCCTGGTCCCTAATAGGCCATAGACTGGTACCGGTCCACAGCCCAGTGATTGGGGACCACAGGTCTATAGAACAGATGAATAAGCTCTACTTGATGAAAACGCAAAGTGGATACTCTATAACAGTTTGACTGTGTTTCATTAGTTTCTTCTCTTTCAAATTTCCACTATTTAAAATAATTTTTTAGGTGAACTCAGCAGTTGACTACATACCATGAAACACATAAAAAAGATGCAGGCAAATTTCCATTGGTGATTAGCCATGATGATGTTAACAATAACAGCCAACCCTATGAAGTAGTTACTATGTGCCATAATCTCCTTACAGTAATAGCTGGGGCAGGTAGTGGTGGTGTCCGATTTCTGTAGATGAGGATGATGACGTCTAAGAGGTCAGCCTGCTCAAGGTCACACCCAACTAGGAAGCGGTGGAACTCAGATGACATTCTGAGTCCTACCTCACCCACACTATACTTGCCTACTAATAAATTGTCAATAACTTGATATGAATTCTGACATTTTCATTCTATAGTGGATTTTAAAATTTGTTTTTCATTGAATTACTGTTATTTGTTGAAACAGAGGACACTTTGCTGAGTTGCTGAGTTATTGGCAGTTTGTGGGCAAAGACAAAAGCGCAATGGCAACAGAATACTTTGATTCATTGAAGCAGTATGAGAAAAACTGCGAAGGCGAAGAGAACATGATTTGCTTAGCTGATCTTTATGAAACCCTGGGGCGATTTCTCAAGGATCTAGGCCTTCTCAGTCAGGTAAGCTCAGCACCTCAGCGGAAAGTCAGAGACAGGGTGAGCTTTTCATGTTTACTCTCGTCATCTTCCAAGGAGTTATTGCAGTTTTCGTTTGTTGTACTGAGATCTTTAATGTTTAATCTGATGACAGATCTTAACAGCATTTTACTCACTTTAATTGGCCTTTCGCCCTTTTTTCCACAGGCTGTGGTGCCTCTGCAGAGGTCTCTAGAAATTCGAGAAACAGCTTTAGATCCAGATCACCCAAGAGTAGCCCAGTCCCTCCACCAACTAGCCAGTGTGTACGTGCAGTGGAAAAAGTTTGGCAATGCAGAACAGCTGTATAAACAGGCATTGGAAATCTCAGAAAATGCTTATGGTGCAGACCATCCACATACTGCTCGTGAACTTGAGGCACTTGCAACTTTGTACCAGAAACAAAATAAGTAAGATTTAGAACAGTAATACTCTGATTTTATAAAGAGAAGTTGCAGTTTTTTAATATACTTATGAGGTAGGCTTTGCTTTGTAGCTGTGTTCGTTTCCTTACCCTGTGCATCATGTTCACATAATATGTCTTGATCTGGGCCAGGCACGGTGGCTCACGCCTGTAATCCCAGCACTCTGGGAGGCCGAGGCGGGAGGATCATTTGAGCTCAGGAGTTTGAGACCAGCCTGAGCAAGAGCAAGACCCCGTCTCTACTAAAAAATAGAAAGAAATTATCTGGACAACTAAAAATACATAGAAAAAATTAGCCGGGCATGGTGACGCATGCCTGTAGTCCCAGCTACTCGGGAGGCTGAGGTAGAAGGATTGCTTGAGCTCAGGAGTTTGAGGTTGCTGTGAGCTAGGCTGACGCCACGGCACTCTAGCCAGGGTAAAAGAGAGAGACTCTGTCTCCAAAAAAATAAATAAATAAATAAAAATGTCTTGATCTGGATCTTCATTGGGTAAACAGGGAGACCTAGAACTACAAGATACATCTCTGCTTACAGATGAGTGAAGGGTAGAGCATGGACTTTGGAGTCAGATAGTTTTTTTTTTTTTTTTTTTTTTTTTGAGACAGAGTCTCGCTTTGTTGCCCGGGCTAGAGTGAGTGCCGTGGCGTCAGCTTAGCTCACAGCAACCTCAAACTCCTGGGCTTAAGCAATCCTCCTGCCTCAGCCTCCCGAGTAGCTGGGACTACAGGCATGTGCCACCATGCCCGGCTAATTTTTTCTATATATATTTTAGTTGGCCAGATAATTTCTTTCTATTTTTAGTAGAGACGGGGTCTCGCTCTTGCTCAGGCTGGTCTCGAACTCCTGACCTTGAGCGATCCACCCACCTCGGCCTCCCAGAGTGCTAGGATTACAGGCGTGAGCCACCGCGCCCGGCGAGTCAGATAGTCTTGAGTTTGAATGCTGCTCATACATTACTAATATAGGTTGAGTATCCCTTATCCAAAATGCTGGGGACCAGAATTTGTATTTTTTCAGATTTTGGAATATTTGTATATATATAATTAGCTATCTTGGGGATGAGATTCAAGTCTCAACATGAAATTTATTTGTTTCAATATATATCTCATACACATAGCCTGAAGGTAATTTAATACAATATTTTTTAATAATTTTCTGTATAAAACAATGTTTTGACTGCAGCCTGTCACATGAGGTCAGATGTGGAGTTTTCCACTTTTTCAATCTCATCAGTGCTCAAAAAGTTTCAGATTTTGGAGCATTTCAGATTTTGGAGCATTTCAGATTTTGGAGCATTTCAGATTTTGGAGCATGTTGGATTTCCAGTTTTCAGATTAGGGATGCTCAACCTGTACAGGACTAGCAAGCCATTGCCCCACAGGCCAAGTCCAGTTTTGTAAATAAGGTTTTATTGGAATATAGCCACAGTTTTTTTGTTTATATATTATCTGTGATTGCTCCCATGTTTTAATGGCAGAATTCCTTACTTGCGTAGAAAACACATGGCCCACAGAGCCTCAAATATTAACTCTTTAGCCCTTTACGGAAAAAGTTTGCTGATCCCTGGCATAATAAAAAGTCTCTCTTATCTATTAGGTACCCACTGAATGACATCTCTTCCTCTATCAGAAATTATTTCTTTTACTTCATCATAAATGATACGTATTGGAACTTTTTCTTTTAACTTCTGGAAGTATTGTTTCACACAAATTTTGTGTGAATTTCACATTTATATTTGACCAGAAGTTAGCCTGTGCAGAAAAAAATGTGGTAGCAGCTAGAATTTTGGATTTTCATTTAGTTAGGTTGCCCTTTAGAGACGAGTTAAATTAGTTAAAAAACAGTTAAATGTCAGCTACTTAGAGGACTGATTTTGTTTTCTGAGGACTTTTGTTAGAGATTTTTAATTCCATATGACTATCACTTCTAGAATAATGCTGTATTTAATAGCCAAATAAAAAGGTTTTACACTATGTGCTTTCATTTCAATGAAGTATACTTTGAATATGTTTCTCTTGTTTGACTTGCTGTACTTTTTATTTTAAGATATGAACAAGCTGAACATTTTAGGAAAAAATCCTTAAAAATTCGTCAGAAAGCTACAAGGAGAAAAGGCAACTTGGTAATGAGAGATTTCTTTTGTGTTGTGTTTTGAACATAAGAGGAAAAGAGCATCTCTTAATATCTTAAGTACATAAACCTCACATTTTTAAGAGCTTTAGGTTTTTAAAGTGACTTTCAGAAAAGTACTAACATTTTCTTCTTTATCTATAGTATGTGTTTAAATATTAATGTTACTGAGAAGTACAACTTAGTATACTTTTAAAAAGTGAACTATAAAGTTCATTTAAAGGTTGGGCATTGGAAGAAGGCATTTAAATCTACTTCAGTTCTTTAAAGAGTTAGAAAAGGGAATAAAAGAAATTTAGTTAACATTTTATGTTAGATTCAAATGTGAAGAAATTCTTCCCCTTGAACACACAAAAAAATTTTCATTTTTCTAAGTTGCTGGTAAAATTTAAATGGAGCATATTTCTTTGTTTTAACTTAAAATACTATGTGCATTTTTAAGTACCTGATGTTTAAGTTTTTAGCAATGGGGTTGGTAAATATCTACAAGTTAATTGTTATCTAATCTCACTGAAGCACTTGGAGATATAGTTTACTTTCTAAAACATCTTATTATTTTCACAAAATAATTTTTATGAATTTTAGAATGTTTTGCCATATGGAAACGTGTATTCTTAATAGCTGTTAAATTAATTCAGTGTGTCACTTAAAATAACTATCTAGATTACAGGGAAAAAAGGAAAAAGGATTTTTTTAGGACCCTAGTATATTGTTTCAGAATCAAAGATTGTACCTACTTAGTGATTGTTTTTAATTTTTTTTCTGTGCTGCAGTATGGATTTGCCCTTTTACGTAGACGGGCCCTACAGTTAGAAGAGCTTACATTAGGTAAGGACACACCTGATAATGCTCGGACCCTCAATGAACTGGGTGTTCTCTACTATCTTCAAAATAACCTGGAGTGAGTACCATGCTGTTAATAATGAAAATAAATATCCATTTGTCTTTTCAGTGCAAAGCTGTTTTTTTTTTTTTACATTTCCATCAAGTCTAAGGCTAGAAAAAATTGATTAAAAACCATGCTAAATTTCTTTTATGATGTTATGTAATGAATACTTAAAGACCATGGCATTTTCTCTGTTTCTTTTCACACTCTTTCTTTTTTTTTTTTTTTTTTTTTTTTTTATTTCAGCATACTACGGGGGTACAAATGTTTAGGTTATGTATATTGCCCTGGCCCCACCTGAGTCAGAGCTTCAAACTTCATGTTGTTTCTTAATTAAAAATTTATTCTACCACTTCCTTAATATGTTTTATATGTTTATGGAAAGTGAGTTTATGTAGATATTGTACGTGACCCCTCATAGCAGAAGAAACTTGTGACTAATGGAGAATAAAGAAAAGGATATAGATGGCTGCTAGTTTTATTTGTTAGTTTATTTGGACTAAAAGACTCAAAATGGCATTTATATTTATACTTCCTGGAAAAGATGTGTTTTTGGATTTCTTTAGATGTTATAAAAATATAACAAATTTTAGGGGGGGTGGGAAAAAAATATGAAACTATTGTTTTAAAAAAAAAAATAAAATAAAATTTGAAAAAAAAAAATAACAAATTTGAAACTTTGTCAGAAAAATGTGACAAATATTTAGCTCACTTTACAGAACCTTCTATGAAAAATCATGATATATTCTTTTATTAAAAATTATTTAGGGCTAGGCACTGTGGCTCATGCCTATAATCCTAAGCACTTTGGGAGGCTAAGGTGGGCGGATCACTTGAGGCCAGGAGTTTAAGACCAGCCTCAGCAACATAGCAAGACCCTGTCTCTACAAAAAATAAAATAAAATTAGCCAGGCTTCGTGGTGCACACCTGTAGTCCCAGCTACTTGGAAGGCTCAGTGCGAAGATTGCTTGATCCCAGGAGTTTGAGGTTGCAGTGAGTTGTGATCACATCACTGCACTCCAGCCTGAGCCAAGAGCAAGACCCTGTCTCATAAAAAAAAGAAAAAAAGTATTTAGCACTAACTCCAAAGGGAGGAGTGAATACCAAAATCTTTTGTTTGACTTAGGTCTAATTATTTTAAAAGTATAAAAAGTTTACTTTGGAAGACATCTATGGGGTTGTCTTTTAAAAATGAAGTGGAGAATTGAAACAATCATCCAGAGATACTCAAACTATCAGGCTCTCAAACTATCAAGAAAAGGGGATAAAGGGAGGGGCATTAGAAACAGGGAAGAGAGGGTTTTGAGCCGAATCCTTCATTTTAATTTGGATTCAGTTCTCCATTTAATCAGGGCTTGGGATTCTGACCTCTAAAAAATAAAATGTTTAAACCATTTTGGGGTTGTGTTCATAGAACAGCTGACCAGTTTCTGAAGCGTTCCTTAGAAATGAGGGAACGAGTTCTAGGACCAGATCACCCTGACTGTGCCCAGTCTTTGAATAATCTGGCAGCTCTCTGCAATGAAAAGAAACAGTATGATAAAGCAGAAGAACTTTATGAAAGAGCTTTAGACATTCGAAGACGTGCATTAGCTCCTGATCACCCTTCTTTGGCATATACAGTGAAGCATCTTGCAATCTTATATAAGAAAATGGTAAGTAATCCTTGACATGGTTACATATGTTTTATAACATTAATTAAGCCATAATTATTATCAGTAAAATAATTTTTCTGACAGCTAGATTATATGAGCTTTTAAAATCATGATTTAATTTTTCAACAAATAGCTGAATAGAACATTTAAAAATATTATGTCAGGCTGGGTCTGGTACCTCATGCCTGTAATCCCAGCACTTTGGGAGGCCAAGGTGGGAGGCTCACTGAGGCCAGGAGTTTGAGACCAGCCTGGACAACATAGCAAGACCCCCATCTCTAAAAAATAATAATAATAATAATAAAATTAGCAGGTGTGGTGGCACATGCCTATAGTCTCAGCTACTTGGGAGGCCGAGGCAGGAGGATCGCTTGAGTTCAGGAGTTCGAGGTTGCAGTGAGCTATGATTTAGCCATTGCACTCCATCCTAGGCAACAGAGTGAGACTCTCTAAAAAAAATTTTAAAATAGAAATATTTAGACTTAACTAAATTAAAATATTGATTTGGTTTTGTTAAAATACATTCCAAATACAAATGCATTCATCAGCATTCTAATTCAAACTTATATTTCAGAAATTCTAAAATTCCAGCAGTACTATGTTTGCTGCGTAAAGCAACCGTAAGCATGACAAATCACTCAATTGTTAAGACTACAGGAGAGGTCTTTGTAGTTGATTCAAGGAACATTTTTTTCACTCCTTCTTGGCTTTGCCTATAATTAAATGTAACCAGATGTGGTTTGGTGAAACATAACCATTTTTTGCCATAGGATTTTAGCCTGAGTGATGTTTGGAATTTTTATGACTGTTCTAAAAAAAAAAAAAAGAAAAAGAAAGAAAAAGTGCGAGGGAAGTTTGCTTTCATTGAGTGTCCTTACACAGAGCTTCCCAGACCGTTTTTAGATTTTGTGGTCATCCTGACACTGAAGTTTATGCTTTGGTAAGAAGGATACATGATTACTATTTCTGCTTGACTTTCAAGTGAAAGGAAATAGAATCTGGAAGGGGTTTGGTGGGAAATGAGTTTTTTATTTTGATGTGGTCTCCAAAGTATGTGCAGTAGCAAACCTTTAACTGGTATATTTTTTACTACACTAGTAGCAGTGAGTAATAATGGGTGATCCTAAAGGGCTTTATGAATTATCAAAGAAAATGGTTTTACATTCAGCACAGCATAGCTTATGTATTCTATTAAATTTTCTGTTATCTATAAACTTACCCCTTAAACTGGGAAGAAATGTTTCTGAGATTTTTTTTCATTCAAAATTATTCTTTAATATGAAATTTTATTTATGGAAAAAGTTCTCATCAGATAGCATTTATTGCCTTAATATTTTTGGTAGATTTCACTTTTGTTTTTTAGGGGAAACTTGACAAAGCTGTACCTTTGTATGAATTGGCTGTTGAAATTCGACAGAAATCTTTTGGCCCAAAGCACCCTAGTGTAGCTACTGCTTTGGTGAACTTAGCTGTTCTTTATAGCCAAATGGTAAGTTCCCACATTTAACTCTTTATGAAGGAATGATTTTAAGGTATAAAATATAGATGTAACATGAGTTAGATATGGCACAGTAAATATAATCAAAGAAAATTTAATATTACTTATTTGTGATGCTTCCTTGTATTGAAATTAGATTTATAAGATGGTCCCTTCCTCTTAGCGTAAAACACTAAATGTTTAGTTCAGAGAATAGACTGAGTTTTTTAAATTCTGGAGATGCCCTACATCTCTCTATATAATATTGTCTTTAGGCTTATGGCATTTGCCTGTGATGGGTGGGAAACGTGTGGTACCTATTGGCAATAAAGGAACAGGTTTGTGCTTATGTGATTGGATTATGGTCACATGGTTACCAAACCAGGTCTAAAACTTAGGTATCTGACTTTCTGTTATACTGCTTCTCCTGTAATTATTTATAAATCAATCTGTTTATTCCTGTCTTTTAGGAGGATACTAACATTTTTAAAGTACTTACCAAAGTAGGTCAGTTTATTCTAAAATACATTAATTTTACAAATCCAGTGTGTTCAAGTAAGCATTATTACCTTTTTTTTTAATAAGAAAAAACACGTTGAAGCCTTGCCATTATATGAAAGAGCATTAAAGATTTATGAAGACAGCCTGGGTAGGATGCATCCTCGAGTTGGAGAAACGTTAAAAAATTTAGCTGTGCTTAGGTAAGTATATTTGTCACTTCCTAATACAACCTAACTCTTTTAGAATAGCTTAATTTTGACTCATGATAGAACAGCACAAAATACTTATTGCTGTTATGTTTTCTTCTTAGGGGGTTGTTTTTTGCTAATCAAGAGATACTAAAGCAGTATCCAGAAGCAAATGAGGGCTGTGTATGATCGATCTATTTTGCAGATGGGTATATCATGGCAAATAGTGAAGGATGGTTTACATTTGCAACTAGCCAGCTTTGGGAGTAATATGGGCAATTTGCTGTCCTCAGAGCTAATTTACCATTAAGTGTATGTTGACTTTTGCTTGCTCATTTGTGTTTATCTCAGGATGCAAAGAATACTTAGCTTACCTTAGCAATTTCACTGCATCCATTACAACATGGTTTTATGGTGTCCATGAGAGACACTGAAATATTCCACACTACAGATAGAAGGAGAAGAGTTTGGGTATTCTATTTGACTGGTCTGAGTGAATGCAATGGAAAAAGTAAAGGGGACAAAACGGGCAGTTATTCACAACTTGTTTTTCTGTATCCCATAAGGTCATTTATAATCGATAAGAGGTTATATTCTCATTTTAAGAGGTTTTTTTCCTCTCAAAGCTATGAGGAAGGTGATTTTGAAAAAGCTGCTGAACTCTACAAAAGGGCAATGGAAATAAAAGAAGCAGAAACATCACTCTTGGGTGGAAAAGCTCCTTCACGACATTCATCAAGTGGAGACACATTTAGCTTAAAAACTCATTCTCCTAATGTTTTCCTTCAACAAGGGCAAAGGTAATAGCGGATACAATTCTTTGCCATAGTACCTTAAAACATAGAATATGAAACTTTAAAAAAAATGTTTTTAAGGAAATTTTTTATACAACTCTGTGATTTAACAGATATTTGTATGAAATTGT
The DNA here is from genome assembly GCF_041146395.1 of Eulemur rufifrons. Taxonomy (NCBI): domain Eukaryota; kingdom Metazoa; phylum Chordata; class Mammalia; order Primates; family Lemuridae; genus Eulemur; species Eulemur rufifrons. The sequence continues at coordinate 122,801,877 of NC_090989.1, forward strand.
ATTGGACACATTTAAGTTTGATTTGTTATGGTGTCTATTTTAGTTGTTTAAAAGACTTTTCCTATTGTATGGGATCTGGATCCAAGGATGTAGACACATTATTAATAGAATTCTAAGATGGCATGAGAAGGACTGGTCTCTGTTCAGCAAGAGCTGGCAGAGCAGTTAAGGAGTTCAAGAATTCCATGATTCTTTTCAGCTCTCAAGAGCTACATTAGCCTCACTATTCCTTGTCTTGCTTTTCAGCAGTAGTCTAGCCCAATTCTCTACCTCAGAGGAAAGCTTCAAGGATTAAAGGGATAATGTTTATGAAAGATTTGAATTGTCTTCAGTGAAACAAATTAGTCAAAACAATCCCAGATTGCCATATTTTTTTAAATTCTTTTTTATTCTTTCACTTGAGCAAATTGGGCCAGTTCCTGTTTTCTATACTGTCTACATTGTATATTATTTATTACTGTGTAGTATGTATCTGCACAATGTCTGAAGTCTTAATGTATTAGTAACAAGTCAAGCTCTTTAGCATAAAGAATGACCATTCCCAAAATATAGATGACATTCTCCTGTATTCTCCTTCTTAAATGGCCTAAATCTGTCTCTTCATTTACCTCAAATTAGTCTACCATGTTTGTACTTTCAGTACAAACTAAATATTTTTTTATAAATATTGCCACATTTTGGATATTGTTTTATACCACTTATATATTTAAAAATCTTCATCAATGTTAATATTTTTAAGATCCCAAAATGTATTAAACGTAAAGGTGAAAGATGTAATAACCATACTTCACTGTTTAAAAATGCAATTTCAGATTCTCTTTTTTTCTACTCTGGCTACCATTTTGTATAATCATTTTTAAAAAGACTTGAATGTTAATATTTGCTGAGTACTTTGCTAAATTTGAACTTTTGGTTAATGTTTTCTGAGGCCTGGCTACTCACAGGCTGGTCCAGGAACCAGCATCATCACCACCTGGGAGCTTATTAAAAATTCATACTCTCGGGCTTCTCCCCAGACTTATTGAATCAGAATCTGCATTTTAGCTAGATCCTCAGGTAATTCATATGTGCAGAAGTTTGAGAAGCAATATTATAAGTCTAAGGCACTATAGTGGTAACTTAAAAGAAATTAGGTAGAATTTTATAAAATGAGCATCCTTCATCTCCCTTTTCGGAGTTCAAGGAAAAATAGAAAATAAAATATAACCATAACATACCTTTCTGGGTTTGCCAGCTGTGAAAGGCAAAACGTAAATGAATTGACAAATACACTAGACGTTGATTTTAGAATTAAGCAATTAGAGTTTAAAATCTGATTACTTAGTGGCATAAATAATTTAATACATGGTAAGTAATGTATTCAATTCACTACCACCAAAAAGCTGCTTTAGAAAACATGAGACCAATCCTCTGGAACCCTGAAAAAAAGGAAAAACCAGCTTAAGAATAACATGTATTCTTTGTACCTTTAAAATTTGGACTTGAAAACTTACAAAAAAGCAGAAACTTCTAATATTATTCAAAGTGACTTTATGATAAAAGTATAGTTGGAACGATCATTCTATATATTTCAAAAGAATTAACTTTAAATATAATAAAAACCAAATTTTGATTTTACTACTTGTTGTACTGCCTACTTAAAAATAGCTGGGACAAGTATCTCTTCGTGTATGTGTATTTGAGGTTCTGAAATAGGAATATTATGTTCACATTAATGTACACCTTCATAATGAAAAAGGTGTATATTAACTTTCAGACAACTCAATTATAAATCTGAATTGGTAGGATACAAATTTTGCTTGGCTATAACCTTCATTAATCAATACTTTACAGAAAGGGAAATATGAAAGAAATGTGATGGAGGGGGTCAAAGCTTCCTTAATATTCTTAAATGTCTATTACCTTTTTGTGTTGGTCAGTGTATTTGTACGTATCCATGGAGTATTTTCATGAAAAGAAACCATGATGTTTATTTTCTCTACTATATTTGAGTAGAACCATAAATTAACTTACCAATGAGAAAGGAATTATCGTTTGTTTTACTATCATTTAGTCTCTGTGTTAAGGCAATTTGGGGACTGCTTTTCCATTTTTCACATTAGAATCAACTGTATTTATGATCTGGTCAAACACTATAGTTTTACTTAGTGATGCAAAATTCAGGGATTAATTAACAGTTGCCTTGTTATACAAATTTTTCATGACACAGACTGTTAAGAAAGCACTCTCGGCAGCAACAGATAATCTGTTACTAGATTTTTTCCTGGTAAAATAATGCAATAGTTTTTTAATGAAAGATCAGATAAAAAAAATTTGCTCAGATAAATTATGTAAGATTTAGTACAGTGTGAGACACCAGCAGTAATGCAGGGCCAAGTTAGAGCAGATGAGAGGTCTTTAGAAGATGGTGAATTCTAGATACACTTTATCAATCATTTTATAATTATAAGAAAACCTTACCAAATTCGTGTACCAGAGTTTCCAAAGAATTTAGAAAGACTCCATTTCATTTTTGAAATTCAAAACATCTCTAGTAACTAAATTTTTTAAAAATGGTAGAAGACCTACCAAGGTGACATAAGTTTCATGGCTGGAAAAACTATCCCCCTACTTTCCTGACTTACTAAACGAATCACAGTATATTCCTTGAATTGCAAAACTAATATATTAAACATATTTGATTATTTGATGTTTAAGACTTTCAAGTCAGTTTTTAGAACTTTATTTTACAAGTAGGGAATGTTTAATTTTTTACTACCATTTCCTCCCTAGAGATACAATTTATATATTTAAATCTTCAAAGTAAAAATCATCAAAATAGGAGATTAGCATAGAAACAGCCTACTGGTAATGGTTACACCTCCATGTTCTTTTTTTTTTTTTTTTAATTTATTTTTCTCTTTTTTTATATGTTTAAATTTCTTATTTTTAGTAGAGACGGGGTCTCGCTCTTACTCAGGCTGGTCTTGAACTCCTGAGCTCAAACAGTCCGCCCGCCTCGGCCTCCCAGAGTGCTAGGATTACAGGCGTGAGCCACCGCGCCCAGCCGTTCTTAATATTTATTGATCTTCAAACCATTGGGAATTTATTTCAACCAAGGTTCTCTAAGCCTCCATTATTTGAATGCAACTCCAGAGAAACCTAGTGTACATTAATTTACAGTTTAGTGGTCACAATCAGGGAAATGATACCTTTTCTAAAACTGAATTAATACAAGTCAGTTATTGCAGAGGTAAGTTTATAACTCTTATGCCCATTCTACAGGACAAACCTTACCAACATCTCACTATCGGGAATCAATTTAAATGAAGTATTCAGGAGTAGTCTTTATGATGAGAATAATCTAGATGATCTTAGTCTAAATTTATGCCTTGCTCTTCAGTAAAGTACAGTGACTCTGGATATATGTTCCACAGATGCAATGATTTCTAGTCCTTGGTCAGTGCAGAATAAAATATAATTTGTATTTTTTCAACGTACCTTTATTTATCTAGGAAGATAGCTTCCTTTTATTTGCCTTTGTCTTGTTTTGAATATATAATTCACAGGTTTGCAGACTTTTCCAGTGACTACATTTCAGCGTGTATTTCATCAGGAAACATTTGAGAGGATGTTATTTTATAGGTGAACTATTTGAAATTCATTGTTGGTCAAGTTTGTGAAAGTGGGTGCTTTTCTTGTAGATGGCAATTCCAAGCAAGAGTAGATGTTTGCTAGTTCTAATCAACAGACTATACCTCTTGTCTTATCTTTCTCCCTATAATTAAAGATCATGTACTACCTTATCATCCATGTCCTCATGCACAAGGGACTACTGGGGAAAAAAAAATACAGGATCATACTGGTCCTTGTCCCTGGCTCCAAAAGGCCAAAACGTTTCAATGGCTATGGTTTCAGTAAGATAAAACTACCTACAATGGTCTTTTGATGTTTCTTTACTAGAATGAAAGATACATTTTAGGAGTTGATGATTTAGTTGGGGTGGGGAGCAACAGTCACAGGATTTTCAAAAAGTATAATAATTCAGTTAAGATTATACATAAATTAATGTTGCCCTAAGCTTTTTTTTTAAATTTCAAGAGAATAGGCTTTAACATGGGAAATAAAATATATGTTAGTCCATTATCTACATATTCTTCATCTTAGCCATGAGGTCTTCCAAGCTTTCACCAGAATCCTCCACTGTTACCTCAGGTACAGAATCTTCTTGCTGTCAAATGAATAAGGGAAATAAGAACCCTATAAAATTCTTCATGCTTAAGAATATATAATCAGTAAGCTTTAACTGTACTCAACCAGTTTATAAGTAAATTTTCTTTAATAAATACGCCTTCTAATTTTTAGGAAAGTCTTTTACTTTCCCCAGCTTTTTGATTTATAAGGCAGTAATTTCAAATATTCCTGACATCTCTACTAAAGTTTTTTTAAATGATATTGTGACTAAAACTATCAATATACAAAAATGACATCTTAATTTTATCAAAATCTATTATATTTGATTCATTCATGAGTGAACAAAACCATTTCATGTCTATGTTTTCAAACAGTTTAAAATAAGTTATGAATATCTGTGTATTAACACTGAATACCTCCCTCTCACACTTTAGTGCCTATAGTGCACAATATATAAAACAGAAAATACTACATTGGCATTACAGAATAGGAAGATGATGGAAGAAGATAAGTATACATTTTCTCATACGATATTTACTTATGAGTAAATCAGATTTTTGAAGTACCTTTTTTGGAATTGTATATGCCACTGTAATTCCTTCAGGTAGGTTCGGAACCGGACCTGAAGAATTTTTCAGTTCCTCTTCTGAAACTTCAGATACCAGCTCAATACCTGTCGAGTTAAATTTGATCCTATAAGTTTTTAAGGAACTCGGTAAGCACTAATTATTCATATTTATATAATTTACATAATCTTACAATTATATTCCCTACCATAAAAGGTTTTGTTTTATACTGCCATTTCATTTTATTAAAGAGTTCCTACCCCACTCGTTATCTTCATGTATTATCTTTTCTTCTTCTTGTACAACTTCCTGTTTGGGCAGTGCTGCTGCCTTTTTCTGTAGAAATCAAACAGTATCAAAGTGTTTTTATTCATTCTCAGTTCTCAGACAGGCTTTTTATCTTACCAAAAGCAAGACGGGACTTTTCATTTTTGAAATTATGGTGAGTAAGTTTAAACTATAAAAACCCAGAATCCATTTATCTTGGATTACAAATCTGTTTTTTTAAGTTATTGTCCTATGCAATATGATCCCTCACGCATTCTGACAGATTGACATATACCTTATATTCTTCCTGCTGCTTCCTGCAATTTCTGTCATCACACTGAGGATTTGGTTTCATGGACATAGTAGGAAAAAAATCCTGCATTGCGTTGTATCCAAGGTAAAAACTAACAGTACCAAAATTTAACAGAAACCTAGAAAGACAAATCAAAGTAGACTTAAATAAACAAAACCATAAAAGCACTAGAAGAAAGTAACTGAATTTTTAAAAAATGTTTTTGGAATAGGTAATGATTTATGTAATCTGCAACACAGAAAACAAAAATTCTATCTTGTTTAAAAGTTCTGCCTTAATAGTAGATGCTTGAATATTGTTGAATGAAGGAAAGAATAAAATTACTCCATTTAGTCAACTGTAGAATGCACTATTATTTTTTGAACTTCTAATAAAGATAGAATGTTTGCAATTAAACTATGATATGTCAACAACTTTAAGAAGCATACTCATTTCAGAGATGTTAAAATGTGAGAGAAGTGTTTTTAAAATGCCTGAGATACGGTACTAAATCCACTTTAATTATTTAAAAAATGTTATCTGTAACTTGCCTCCTCCCTAGTCAAATCTGATTCGTTTTAAAAGCTATATAGAGGGCCAGGCGCGGTGGCTCACGCCTGTAATCCTAGCACTGTGGGAGGCCGAGGTGGGCGGATCGTTTGAGCTCAGGAGTTTGAGACCAGCCTGAGCAAGAGCGAGACCCCATCTCTACTAAAAATAGAAAGAAATTATATGGACAGCTAAAAACATATATAGAAAAAATTAGCCGGGCATGGTGGTGCATGCCTGTAGTCCCAGCTACTCAGGAGGCTGAGACAGGAGGATCGCTTGAGCTCAGGAGTTTGAGGTTGCTGTGAGCTAGGCTGACGCCACGGCACTCACTCTAGCCTGGGCAACAGAGTGAGACTCTGTCTCAAAAAAAAAAAAGCTATATAGAGAAAAAATCATGTACAAAAGATAAATGACAAAAGGACAAATATTTGCAAATGCATGTTCTTAATATAAAGACAAAAATACAGAGCAAAGGCTATTAGCAGACAATTCAAGTGCTCAACCTTTTTCATAAAATAAATAAAAATTCAAATGAAATGCCTGTTTTTTACCTATCAGATTGACAAAGATTAAAGAATTTGATGATACCCAATGTTATCAAAGGTATGAATGAACCGGGCACCCCTATGCTATGATGGAAATGTATAATCCTTTTGCTTTTGCAAGAGAAATTTAGTAATATCTGTCAAAATAAATATTGCATAAACTCAAATCCACTTCTAAAAATTTATACTACACAAAAATCTAGTATTCAAAGATATATGCAAGATGTTGTCTACACCACTGTTAATAGTTAAAAGAACTGTAAGTAGCCTAAATGTGCATCAGTAGAGGGGCTAGCTAAATATGACACATCCTTAAGAGAATACTTTGTAACCATGATTCTTTTTTTGCTTTTTTGTACAATACTATAAAATGTTTTGTTTATACAAGGTCTACTGATTGTACAGGTTATTTGCTCTTATGTGAAATAGCCCTAAACTGTTACCTTGAGAGTTCTTATGTATGCTTTTTATAATTTCTTTGCTGGCAGCTGACACTGATATCAGGGTGCCTCTTTGTATATTTCATTTTGTTCGGGCGGGGGGTGGGTGGGGGGGGAAGTGGCCTGAATTGGGGAACATCTAAAGAGGTTCTGATTTTAATAAAGTATGAACTGATTCATAAATTCTGACATAAATTTTAGCTGCAAAGAAATCTGTTTCTTCTTTTTAGCTAAAGTTTAGATAGTGTAGTTGCTGGATATCTGTTTTTGGTTAGCAGAGGTATCCAAAAACATTTACATTATGTTAATGTATATAAATGTTACATTAACATTAATGTAATGTTTAACAATAATGGTTAGTCTTTAATCACATTCAGACTATTTTTAGCAAGACTTAAATCAAGATAGTCGAAGCAAGTATGTTTATGCCCACGGCTCTACCCACTGGTCAGACTTGCAGAGATTCAAATTATTTGGTTAATTTTTCATAATTAAATACACCAGGCACTGTTTGGCTATTCCAAATGCAAGGAGTAACTAACATTCATATATATTCATGTGTGAGTATGCACACCTGTGTATTAATATATGTAATGTTAATGTATTTAAATATATTTGCATATAAAAGCATATATAATATACACACATATTTACATATATAAAATATTTAAATTTAAAATAAAAACTTAGCTAGTAATTTCAATTTTTAAAATGCTTAATGAAATATATTTATTTTTATCAAAAGCATACAAACTATTCAAAAAAAATTAGCACTCACTCACTTTAACACGTTTTGTACTAAGATCCCGGCAACCACTCCCATAGTGGTAGGAAGACTGGCTGCACAAACACCTTCTCGTTTCAGAGTCTTTTCATCAATATTTGCAGCAACTACAAGGGGTGGAGCACACTACATGAAAAAGAATAAAACACATTTTAAAAGAAAGAGGAAAAACGTATGTTTCAAATGGTATTGTTTCTTTGAATTGTAATACGTTTTCAATGCCCCTAAGAACTCTAGTACCAACAGTGAAAAATAAAATAATGCATACCGCAAAACAAGCAGATTCTCCAGGAATTATGAGCTGTATGTGCCCCGAAACTGCATTTTCACTGACCCCAGATTCCATCCATATTTGTCCAAGTTCATTACAAGCCTTAATAGAAAAAGGTGAAAACACAAGGAAAAACAAGAAGTAATTTACAATAAATTCTTTTCATGAAAAATCAGGGTTTAACTGAATAGATTACCAAAGGTTTCTTAAAACTAACTTTTGTAATAAATGAGCAAAATTGTAAGTAGTGGAATTCTTTGGTAACTACCACATAGTAAACTGACAATATTCAAGAAGCAGTCAGTAAATAGCTATTTATTAAACTGAACCATAGTTTTATTGGATATCTTGTCAGATTAACTGAAAAATTCACTTTTCTAAAATAATTTCAACAAAAAATGCCAAAATATATGAAAAGTTAAAAACAATAAAACAATAACTCAAAAGAAAAAGAATTCTTGGTCAGACACAGTGCTTTACACCTATCATGCCAGCACTTTGGGAGGCTGAGGTTGGAGAATCACTTGCGGCTATGAGTTCAAGACCAGCCTGGGCAACATAGTGAGACCCCGTCTCTAAAAAAAATTTAAAAATTATCTGGGTGTGGTGGTATGGGCCTGTAGTCCCAGCTACTCCAGAGAGGCTGAGGCTAGAGGATTGCCTGAGCCCAGATGTTTGTGGCTGCAGTAAGCTATGATCACGCCACTGTACTAGGCAGGCAACAGAATGAGACCCTCATTGGAAACTAAGAAGGAAGGAGGAAGAAAAAGAGAGGGGAGGGATAAAAAATTACCTGTTGGGTATAATGTACACTATTCTGGTGATGGGTACACTAAAACCCCTGACTTTAGCATTATACAATTCATCCATGTAACAAAAACTCTTGTACTCCTCCTTAAATCTATTAACATTTAAAATATATATACTTTTAAATAAAAACAAAAAATTGAAAAAAATTCTTTACTTTTTGAGAAACCATGTTAAGCAATTTATACATAATGATACATTTGTAAAGTAACAAAAGTTAAAACACTGACCAAATATTATAAAATATTTATTTAAAAAAATTTGTATATCTGAAGTATTTGTTATTTTACAGTTTCCTCTGTTGGCATAAAAGAAACTAAGATTCTGTAACTATATCACACCAGCAAGGCTAGACAGATCGCACAGTTTGTAGAACTTTTTTTTTTTTTTGTAATAAGAGTCTCACTCTGTTGCCTGGGTAGAGTGCAGTGGCATCATTATAGCTCACTGCAACCTCGAACTCCCAAGCTCAAGTGATCCTCTTGCCTCAGCCTCCCGATTAGCTGGGACTACAGGCACACCACAACACTTGGCTAACTTTTCTATTTTTAGTAGAGACAGGATCTCCCTCTTGCTCAGGCTGGTCTCAAACCCCTGAGCTCAAGCAATCCTCCCGCCTCAGCCTCTCAGAGTGCTAGGATTACAAGCTGAGTCACCACGCCCAGCCAAAATTTTAAAAGCAGGCTAAGAGAACATTAAAAATAAATAAAACACATAAAAGGGTTTAAATCCAGAACTATTTTAGGATGGGGATTATATGCTGAGAGAATATGCAGGAAAATAGATAAATTATGAGTATAATATCTTATACAACAGGAATACTCACTGTATTTATTGTCATTCGAGCTTCAAAATTATCCACACAGCTAAGAACTAGATCAACAGGTTTTCCTTCTTCTAACCCACCATTACTAGTCAAAGAAAATAAATTTTATTTGAAAAAGACACAAAATACATTCTAATACATTAGACTTTATTTGTTCTATCACACTTACTCTTTCATTAAATGTTTGAGTACAATTATAACATAGTAGGTATTTACTATTAAAGATCTCATATAAAGTATTAACTACATGAATATGTAAAACAATGATACAGTGGTAGTACTTTAATAAGAAATAACAAGGGTAAAGGAAGTGTAAAATCTATTCACAACAGCTACCTTTTCCTTATCAGCTTTCACGGACTTTTATTCATGTTTCCCTACAAACGTAAATGTAATAAAAGCTAATTGAATGCAACTCATTATTACAGTGGTGTTCTGACAATCTATCTGTTTTCAGACAGAAATATAATCTAGAACACAAAACTTAAAATTGAGGATCCCTGGTTATATCATTATAGGTTACAGGGGGTTTTTGCCTGTTTGCTTTTTACTTTTTTATTGTTGTTTTTGGATAATATATACCATTACATACTTTCCATTGAGCTTCTAATACATAAAAATTACACACAAAAATTACTATTTCTTTGGTGGTTCTTTTGTTTTTTGAGACAAGGTCTGGCTCTGTTGTGTGGACATGAGGGCAGTGGCACTATCATAGCTCACTGCAACCTCAAACTCGTGGGCTCAAGCAATCCTCCTACCTCAGCCTCCCGAGTAGCTGGGACTACCTACAGACATGTGCCACCATGCTCCATTAATTTTTTCTACTTTTTGTAGAGATGAGGTCTTGAAATGTTGCTCAGGCTAATCTTAGAAGGCAGCTGTGCTCACCACTATACCACCAATGCAGGCTAGTCTTGAACTCCTGACTTCAAGTGATCCTCCCACCTTAGCCTCCCAAAGTGCTAGAATTATAAGGCGTGAGCCACCGCACCCATCCAAAAAAATTACTATTTTTAAAAACAGAAAAATATCTATCTGCCAATTCATTGAATTAATCATTAGATTTTTCTAATAGATTGTCAAATAATACTTGAGCTGAACATTGTACTAACATTCATAAATTAAAATTTTACCTTATTCTATCCATGAAATGTTGAAAGTTTTCCACTGTGGTTATATTATAGTTGTGTATTTCAAAAAGAACATCAGGATTAATGTTCCTAGGAGGGAAAAAGGGAATGATTATACAGACTACTAGTAGCTATCATAAGAAAAAGCAGAAAGGAAAGAGCTGAAAGAGCTAAAAAGCATTTAACATACTTCAAAGAAGTAGAATTCAAGCTATTCAAAAAATACCCAAAGTTCTCTTCTACCTCTTTTGTCCCACTTCAGGGACTAGGTTCAAAAACGTGTGGATTATCATAAGGACTACAAAAATATTCTCATCCCAACTTGGATCAACTTAAGTACTGGGAATTAAGACTTTACCATTCCTGGTAGCTATAGATCAGCATGACAAAAAAGATGTTTCTTTGTTCCTTATTCAATTCAGTACAAGTCTGGTACACCACCTGTTTTTGTACAGCCTTTTAAGCTAAGAATGGTTTTTGTATTTTTAGAGGGGGGATCAAAAGAAAAAAATATATATTTCATGACTTGAAAATTATATGAAATTCAAATTTCAGAGTCCAAAAATAAAGTTTCATTGGGGCACATATGCTCATTCATGTTTGTGTTGCCTACTGTTGCTATAGCACTACAACTGCACAGTTGAGCAGCTGCAACAGAGACCGTCTGGCCCGCAAAGACTGAAATATTTATTATATAGACCTATACAGAAAAAATTTGCCAACTCATGTCTTACAGGTAAGTTAGTGAAATGTGCATTTTTATAAAGAAAAATTCAGATCCACTTACATATTAGGTTAACGCATACCAAATACAAAAAGTTAAGATTTCACTGAATATGATGTTTAATTTATTCTGTTTACCTCAAAGTATGTTCTGCTGCTTGAACTTTACTTAATCCTGCTTGATGAGGTTGGAAGAAAAGTCTGTTCATATTGGCCAGTTCCACCTTGTCATAGTCAAAGAGTAGCAACTAAAATGAAAATAGTGGTATTCTGATGAAAAACATACCAAAAAACCGAAAATAAGAAAAAGCTAGTAAACTTTACATTTGACAGGTTTAACAGTTTGATAATAATATTAGTTAATTCTAAAACACTGGGTGCCATATATGAATTCATTGGATGCTCATGTGAGGTAAATATGTAGGTACTATTATTGTTATGTCAGAGCCACTCATCCCATATACAATGAAAATGAGATTCAAATTTAGGCATTCTTTTTTTTTTTTTTTTTTCTTTTTTTTTTTTTTTTTGAGACAGAGTCTCGCTTTGTTGCCCGGGCTACAGTGAGTGCCGTGGCATCAGCCTAGCTCACAGCAACCTCAAACTCCTGAGCTTAAGCAATCCTACTGCCTCAGCCTCCCAAGTAGCTGGGACTACAGGCATGCACCACCATGCCCGGCTAATTTTTTCTATATATATTTTAGTTGGCCAGATAATTTCTTTCTATTTTTAGTAGAGACGGGGTCTTGCTGTTGGTCAGGCTGGTCTCGAACTCCTGACCTTGAGCAATCCACCCGCCTCGGCCTCCCAGAGTGCTAGGATTACAGGCGTGAGCCACCGCGCCCGGCCAAATTTAGGCATTCTTAATCCAACAACCCCACCCTAACCACAATGCTGTGCTGCCTGCCTCTCGAAAAAAATTCACTCCAAAATTAACATTCATTCCAATTTTTAAAAAGTGTGCCAAAATCCTATTGCATTCTAATTTTTTGCAAAAAGCCAAAAACCCACTGGATAAATGAAGTCTTTAAATAAGATAAAAACAAATGCTGTAACTTAAAACTATAGCATAACCTGACTCCTCATGTGTATGACACGATATATACCCGTCACATGGCTAAAACATTATTCCAAACAGAATTACTAATTGTTGTTTCCTGACACATACTTAGGCCTGTTTCAAAACAGCATTTGTCACACACACACAATTTAAAATGGCCATTAGATCACATTTCTTATCAGTAAGAACAGCTGAGAGCCAAGGATTTCCAAAGTCCCTTCCTGATCTAAAATTCCGTGAATCTATAATACAATTATCAGCATCACAAATTTAACAACAAAGACAAAAATAGGATTTTCTTTTTCTTAATACAGAAACTAAAAAGGGGGGAGGGAAACCCAGCCCACAGTAACACCTCCCAGATAATCCTTAACACTTGCTAGAAAAGATCTCAATTATATTCTCCATGGTAATTTTCTAATGCCTACTCAGAGTCTCCAAAACATGGTTTATTTAAGCTCAATCAATAAATATTTATTAGGTCAGGCCAAATGTTAAATTTGAGTTTCTGCCTCCCAGCTTGTTTGCAACTAAGTTGCAAGAAACACTACTAAATTTGGGAAGAAGAGGTGAGAGTTCTAACTCTGACACTAAATAGCTCTGATAAAGGGTAAATCACTTTCACTTTTTAGGCCTGTATCCTCATTTATAAAATAAAGCAGCAGATCTAGACCTGGTGATACAGGGCACCTCAGATACTTTCAGGGATTCCAGATACTTTTGGGGGATAAAAAATGGGGGCTCTGAGTTTCCCATCCTCTACTCCCCTATTTAATTCCATGAATTAGCTTCTTGTTTGTTTTACAAACCGAAGAAAGAGTTCCTGAAACTTACCTGTATAGATTCTTAGTTTACAAACTTGAGGGCACAATGGAATCACTGGGACAGTTTTTGAAAAAGTCTGGGTCTCATCCCCAAAGATTTTGATTTACCTATTATGGGGTGCAGTATGGATATCAGAATTTTTTAAACTTTCCAGGTGATCCTGATTACAGCAATATGATTACTGTTCTGGATCTTTGCTACTCAAAACGTGGCCTAGTCCAGCAGCATCAGCATCACCTGGAGCTTGTTAAAAGAAATGCAAGAGCATTTTCCCAGCTTTCATATGCATATTGATCATCTGGGGATCTTGTTAAAATAACGATTCTGATTCAGTATGTCTGGATCCGAAAGTCTTCAGTCCTAACAAGCCCCCAGGTGATGCTGATGATACTACTTTGGGGACCAGACTTGGAGTAGCAAAGATCCAGTGGTTCTTAAAGTGTAGTCCCAAGAACAACATGGGGACTTGTTAGAAACGTCCATTATTAGGTCCACCTGACACCTATAGACTCGAAACCACTAGAGTGTGTCTGGCAATGTTTTAACAAGGCTTCCAAGTGATTCTAATAACATACTCAAACTTGAGAACCACTGATCTCAAATGACCTCTAGTATCCCTAGTCAATCAGCCAGGGTACTTAAAGACAGTATAAGCAATTTTTGGCCTGCTTTTATAAACCTTTTGAAAGGTATTAAAATTTTAATGAACATTTTTAGTATTTTGGTGTTGTCTTTTCTATACTGATAAATGAGTGCCAATTTTGAAACAACTTAAAGAATTTGGGGTGGACCAACATATTAAAAAGTATTGATAAACTTTGCTTTATCAAAATGGCAAATTAGAGGGTAATTGTGAAAAGTTTATTTAACCACTATATCTGACAGCATAGACTTTGGCTTTATAAATCTAAGATTAGTACATTGAATTGGGGTATAAGAAAGTTTCTTCTCCTTCCTACCCACAATCCAAATCAATTTTAGAAAAAAGTGAAAAATATATGGGTTTAAAAAAAAATCCAGAGCTTTCTCTAGTTCAAATTCAAGAGTAAGAAAAGTATATGCTTTCTACTCTGTCTGGTGTAAACATGTGTTTAATAAAATATTAGATGTTTCAGTGTTTCACTCATACTATCAATTTAACAGCCTTCTTTCCTAAACTTTGATATATCTAAAACACTTAAGTCCAAATTGTTTATATACTACCTCAAATAAAAAAGTTCCTGAGCACAATTAGATGGTCTTTGCCTAATTAGCAATAATACCAGCTTTTGATTGAGTAGAGAGATGTCTCAAATCTTTTGAGTAGAAAGAACAACCTGGGTACACTACCAATCAATAAACTATTAGTAATGAGAAAAGAATCGTAATTAGTACCTGATTTACTCCAGGACTTAGTAGTTCCCTATATGATACACAAAGAGAAATGTTTTTACCTTACCAATGCCACATCTTGTCAGCATTTCAGCAGTCACACTACCAACTCCACCAACACCTACTATTGCTACAGCAAAGGTACGGATTTTCTGTGAAACAGAAAATTATATGTGTTGGTTAATAACTCTTATCTAATATGTCACTAGAAATTATTTTTACTGAAAATCATCTTCAAAAACTTGGAAAAGTTTATCATACCTCATAGTCATTTACAATTCCCATTCGTTTCAGTGCCATCAAGCGGCTTAAAACAAAGAAAAAAGTTTTAAAGCTTACAATCTTTTAGTTAGTAATGATACAGATAGACATACATCATCACAGAAAATAAACACCAAAACTCAATCATTACTAATCTTTTAAAAGAGGAAGACTCTTACAGCTGGCTTTTACCAAATGAAACTAAATTACCTGGGTAGCTTTAAAAACTCTCCCAGGTGTTTAAAGATTTTTTTTTTTTTTTAAGCTCCAGATATATTCTAATGTACAGCCAAGATTGAGACCTGACTTAAATGTTTTAAGGGTCAAAGTGGGCCGGGCGCGGTGGCTCACGCCTGTAATCCTAGCACTCTGGGAGGCCGAGGCGGGTGGATTGCTCAAGGTCAGGAGTTCGAGACCAGCCTGAGCGAGACCCCGTCTCTACTAAAAATAGAAAGACATTATATGGACACCTAAAAATCTATATAGAAAAAATTAGCCGGGCATAGTGGCGCATGCCTGTAGTCCCAGCTACTCGGGAGGCTGAGGCAGTAGGATCGCTTGAGCCCAGGAGTTTGAGGTTGCTGTGAGCTAAGCTGACGCCACGGCACTCACTCTAGCCTGGGCAACAAAGTGAGACTCTGTCTCAACAAAAAAAAAAAAAAAAAAAGGGTCAAAGTGAATTTCAACATTTTTCTATACTTTGGTAGTATAAGTAAATTTTTAATGCTTAATACGCAGATCTCCATCATCAGAATAAACTCATGGCTGGAATTCCACTCACTTGTTGCCTCCGCCCAAAATGGATGATGTCTACTTTTAGTAAGCACTTATTGTATGCCAAGGATTCTAAGTACTTCAGTTACTGCTAATCTGTTATCTTTATAAATTTTAAAGTGTTTATGTCCATTACCATCATATCTGTAACTAACATGCTAACATTATTTCCTTTTAGTTTTAGGCATTATTTGAAATCAGATTTCATCCCTAATACACACAGACATTTCCCATCCCACCAATCTCCCAATACTGTTGTATGGTCATCTTGGTTAGATGTTAACTGTTCACAACTGGGCTTAGAACTTATCCTTTCCTTTATAACCCCCACCCCTGAAGTTAATAACTGTTTCTCTTTATGCTTAGTTACCTATGTATTTTCACAAATTCAACTCCAATTCTGTCCACTAGTCTAAAATTCCTCTAGATGCACTCATATGCATGAGGCATCCTATTAATTTCATCTTAAAGATGTATCTCCTAGAATCTGACATGGTAGCGCTAGACTTACTGCACATACAGCTCCCTTCTTAGGATCTCCCTTCATCATCATACTACAAGTTCTCTTCGTTTCTTTAGCTTGTGTTAATCCCCTGCTTCCTGTGTCCTATAGCTCAGCGGTTCTAAAGTTTCTAGGGATCATCATAAGCAGCATCACCTGGGAATTTGTTAGAAATGCAATCATCACCCGCTGAATCAGAGACCTTGGATGTGGAGTCTAACAATCTGTTTTAACAAGCCCTCCAGCAATTGTGATGCACATTAAAGTTTGAAAGCCTCTGTTATAGATTATTTCTTAACTTGTTCTCTTCTTATGGTTTGAATCTTTCAGTAGCGTTGCAAAGGGTGCAGCAAGGGTAAATTTTGATAACTTGCATGTCTGAAAGTGTTATCAAAATTCTATTCTTTATAAAAATTACAACGAGTATATATTTGTGGAAAGCTACATATACACACACTCTTAATTGATAGTTTAACTTGGTACAGAAGTCGAAAGTTGGAATTCTCTTTCAAAATTTCTAAAGTATTGCTCCAGTGTCTCCTAGCTGCTTAATGTGAATCTTTTAATCCATTGTGATGAGTACTTAGTGTACCCTTTCAAAATGAAAACTCAAGTTTTTCAGTTCTGGGAAAGTTCCTTGAAGAATCTGATAAATGCTTGTTTGGTTTTTCCTGGACTCTTTCTGGACAGTCTATTGTATTTCCTCTAATTTGGAAGTTGGACCACCTGGACTTGTCCTTTACTCTTATATTTTTTCTCTAATTTTCCATCGTTTTAGTTTTCTGCTCCATCCTCTGGATGATTTCTTTCAACTTTATTTTCTAATCCTTCTACTCAGATTTTCGTATCATTACCATCTCCATTTGCAAGAATTCTTTTTAATCATCTGAATGATACTTTTTATTGTGCCTTGTTCTATACCATTTGTACAATATCTTATCTGAACATAAGAATGACAATTTGGGGGCATGTATTTCTCTTACATAGTCTATCCCAAGTTGCTATTTTTATTTCTTTCATGTTAGGAGCTTCTCTCATCCTTTGTTCTGTTCATATTTAAGAGTGGGACACTAATAAAGGTAAGGATATAGGCAATACTTGTTTGACTTTGGGCTTCACTGTAGGGTGATCTGGCCAGGGTATTTAGTTGAGAAACCCACAATGTCAGTGTCTTTCTTCTTGGCTCTATCAGATTCCTTAGAGAAGAATCTTTCAAACTCCAAACTGAATTGAAGTTCCAACCTGGCTGACAGCTATTGGAAGTTCAGTGGAGGAGCAAGGCTGGGAGTCCTAGCATTCAGCATGTAAACATTCAGTACCCCTTGCTTCAAATACAAAGACCTAACTCAATTATTAAGAGACATCCTCTATTTTACTCTCTCCAATGAATAAATCTGTAGTCTCTTCTCCTGGTAGAGAATGAACATTTGCCCAACTACCCACAATGGGGTAGCGGACATGAAGCTCTGTTTCTTCAACAGACTTTCAACTAAAAGTTTTTTAGCCCTACCTTAAGTCCTTCTACAAGCACCTGTGCCTATTCTCCTGAGCCTTTTAGGGAATTCTGTGCTATTAACTGGGTTGTAAGCCTAACATTCAACTTCTTTGAATCTATTAAATCAGTTATCCTTCATTTATCCATTTTCTAGTTTCCAAATTGTGTTACTATAATCTTCAAGCACAGGGACCTAACCCCTCCCCCCACCAATTATTAATAGGAACCCTTTATTTTTTCAATGGGGGTTTCCTTTTTAAAAATTCCTTTACTGTCAGTTTAGTGGGGTTGGGTAAAAAGTAATAGCAAATTCCTATGATCAATCTGCCATCTTTACCTTGATGTTACCTTCAATCTTTACAAAAAAACTTCTTTTTTTTTTTTTGAGATAGAGTCTCACTTTGTTGCTCGGGCTAGAGTGTCGGCCATGGCATCAGCCTAGCTCACAGCAACCTCAAACTCCTGGGCTTAAGCGATCCTACTGCCTCAGCCTCCCGAGTAGCTGGGACTACAGGCATGTGCCACCATGCCCAGCTAATTTTTCCTATATATATTTTTAGTTGGCCAGATAATTTCTTTCTATTTTTAGTAGAGACGGGGGGGGGGGGGGGCGGGGGGTGTCTTGCTCTTGCTCAGGCTGGCCTCGAACTCCTGACCTCGAGCAATCCACCCGCCTTGGCCTCCCAGAGTGCTAGGATTACAGGCATGAGCCACCATGCCTGGCCCACAAAAAAAACTTAGGAAGAATGTATAGCAACCACCTTTTACAGATGAGGGAAAAGATTCAGATTAATCAACTGCCCAAGATCAGTTAACTGGCAAACAGTATTCAGAGCTGGGTTTCTGAGCCAGGATTTGAAACCAGGTTTGCTGATCTCACACCTTCTGTTTGCCCCTCCACATTTTTATAATTATATTCTATACCACATAATTTCACACTTGTGTTGTTGGATCATTATTTCACCAGCATTTAGTTTCCCAAACTAAAGCAAAAAGGATTTTGAGGTTCAGAGGCTTTATATTTCCTTTGTATCACTTGATGCAATTAAAATGGTGTTGAACACACACAAACCTCTTTCCTGTATCTTTCAACAACCTTGCACTTTCCCTATCATAATTCTTACCACCTGTATTGCAACTGCATGTTTACCTTTCTATCTCACTCTCATCTGGCAAGCTCTGGAGGGAAAAGACCATGTCTACTTTTATCCACAATGACTACCTATATGAAATACTCAATACGAGGTAAATAATATCATCAAGGAGAGCTGGAGATATAAAAGTGCTGAGTAAATAATTGCTGAATGAACAAATTCAAAAAATTAAGGCAGACCTTTATTAAATTTCCATATACCAATGAACAGGTTTAGGTATCAACTGCCATCTCCTATATAGCAATTTTAATAAGGGCAAATGTTGCAAATTAGGTAGAAAATACTAAATGTTTACACTTGAGTTCTGAAAGTTTTGTGATTATTAATTACAATATCAAGGGATCATCTCACATTAAAATAATTTCTGAAAGATGACTTTAAATATATAACCCATATTCCTTTGTTTTTCATTCTTGGGGGAAAAATTTCAAAGTCTTCATTTGTAAAACTTAAAAATGTTTAAACATATCAAATGAAATAGTTTCTACTCATTCTCATTAGAAATATCAGTTCATGCTTATTCAATCTCTAAAAATTTTGGTTCATTAACCCTTCATATTTGGCAATACAATTAAAGCACCCTAAAATTTCCACTGAGGTTTTTGTATGTCACAAACAACTGAAACTCAATTTTAAAATCAAAACTCTCAGGGTCTTTAAAGGGAAAGAGAAACAATAACATCTTCCCTATTTCATCTACTTTAACACCATCCAGTTTTTAGCCACACTACCTAATGGTTTATTTATTTTTACTGGGGAGATAGTTCTGTGTCAATTTTGGATTAAGACAAACATGATAAGTCCAGGCCTTATTATTTACTACTATTTCTATGACCTGAAGTGCCTCTCTAAGTCTTAATCTTCTCACCTATAAAATGGGAGTAAAATAACAGTAGCAATCTCATGGGATTGTGGTGAGAAGAGACAATGCATGTGAAGTGCTTAGCACATAGTGAAAACTCAATAACGACTTGCTACTAAATACACTAAGCAATAAAGTCTTGTGCTAGCCTTACCATGTACAAGCACTATTCCAAGAGCTTTACACATACTGACTTTTTCAATCTTCACAACTATGACAGAGATAGATATTACTCTTATCTCCATTTAACAGGGGAGAAACTGAAGCAAGGAGGTTTAGAACTTGCCTACGTTTACTGAGCTACTTAGAGAGCTGGGATTTGAATCAAATCAGTCCAGCTGTAGAGTCCTTACCCTTAACCATTGCACTATATTGCGCCTCCTGAATTAACAAGCCTTCTTAGAAAAGGAGAAAGGAGAGGGGCGCGCAGGCCTGGTAAAGTCCAATGATTTGAGATGTTAAGGAGCACCCCTAATATCTCAAAATTAGGGCTAACCCCCCCCTCTTCCCTGCCCCAACCCCATTTAAGATACTCTGAGAAACCTTTATGAAACTCAAAGTTTATGCTTAGCCAGTTTTACATCTGATGTATCTTTTGAAAGTTCTTACTAATCTTACGCAGAGCGAGGTGGACTAATAAAGGGAAAGGCGTTAGGAAACCGGATACTTAGGCACAGGAGCAGCACCATATGGCTGACTCACTTGGGGTTTTTTAAGAAGAAAAAGAACATATTCTGACCAGTAATAAGACGTGGCCCTTCTGGGGGATGGACACGCTTGAAGCTCCGACTCCGGCAGAGCAAAGACAATGTATGTAACCTAAACATTTGTACCCCCTTAATATGCTGATAAAAAAAATTTAAATACAATAAATAAACATTGATCAAAAAAGAAAAAGACGTCCCTTAACCATATGGGAACGGGATCCAACCCCCTCCCCCAAACCCAAAGAGTAGCGGGAGTCGGTTTGAGCCTGACTTGGGGAGCGCCTCACTCCTGACCACAGGGACACCGTGACATAGTTCGTCCCCCGCAACGCCTCTGATCCACGACGCAGGTCACCTGTAGGGATTGGAATCCACCACCTCTGAGCTCATCTTCTCGATACGGGCCCGGCCGCCCACTCCGTCGCCTCCCCCAAGGACCCGCCGACTTCTCTCCTGGGCAAGTTCCCGCTCCAACTCCTGTACCCGCTGCTGCAGCCGCTCCACACACTCGCCCATGGCTGGGACTCCGGCCGCCAACGCTCCCAGCCCCGGCCTTCGCCGCCGCCGCCGCCCCACGCTGCTCGGCTGGGACCCGGAGGGGTAAGTGAGGAGGCACCTAGCCGCCGCCTTCCTAGCCCAGAGCCCTAGGGAAGTGCTCCCAGCGCCTTGCAAACAGACACGTCTCCGCCACTCCCACGGGCTTTCCACGG
Source organism: Eulemur rufifrons (assembly GCF_041146395.1). Lineage (NCBI taxonomy): Eukaryota > Metazoa > Chordata > Mammalia > Primates > Lemuridae > Eulemur > Eulemur rufifrons. Next base: position 122,822,977 of record NC_090989.1, read on the forward strand.
TTCCGTTTCCGGTGCGTCGTCGACATTGCTCCCCCTCACTAAAAACCCGTCTCTTTTTGCTTCCTTCTTCGCTGGATCGGCCAGACCAGGCCACGGCAGGACTGGGGTCATGAGTGTCCAAAGGAGGCAGCCTGCGGTGTTGCCTTTCTAACCCGCCGGCCAGGAGAAACAGGATCTTTTATTCCTGGGCTCAAGGCCCTGTCGGGCCCTTTTCTGAACCGGACCCTAAAGGTTTTCCGCCTGCCAGTGCATTAAATCTGATGCTTGTAACTATGACTGTGGCTTTGTTTTCTTTAAAACTGAGGTCTCCAATTCTGAAGCTGACTGAAGAATTTAAATCAGGACACACATTGGGCAATTCTGGCTCTTCACGACTAGATCTTAGGTCACGAGACTCAGCGGGCAGGCGTTGCTCAGCAACGCGCTTAGAGCGTGCGTGATTGGCTGGAGCCAGTCCTCGCCCTGGAGCTGCTGCAACCCTGAAGGGCTTTGACACTCGAGACTGTGAGCTTTGCGTTTCTGTGCTTTGCGGCGGCAGTCATGGAGGGAGGTGCTGCTGGCGAAGCTGATGCGGTCGAAGTGCTACCCCAGCACGAGTTCGACCGCAAGTCCCTGGAGGCCTACCTAAACCAGCACTTGCCTGGCTTTGGGGCCGAACTTGGGGCCACGCTGACCGTTGCCCAGTACAGGTATCGACGCCGGCCCTCGCCTCCAACAGAAACAAATTTGTGTATTGTGTTTTCCTTCGTTTGGTTCTGGATGGTTTCTTACATTTTCCCTATCCCGATTGCTTTTTCTGCAAAAACGCACCCTGCAGGCAGGAGCTGCTATTGCCTATCCTCCTGTATTCGATTCTGCTGGCGTCTTTCCAATTGGAGGGCAGTAGTGGAAGCGCCATAACATTCACTATTCTATTTTCGGAAGGAATGTTTGTAAAACGATGAAGTTATATGCCTCGAGGATTCACTAAGGCAAGTGAGATTGGAAGCTCTGTGGGAAATAGATGCCTTCTCTGACCTTTTGTGCTGCAGCCATTAGATCTTTTTCTGAGAAGCTGGTGTAATTCCGTTTGATTGGTGGTATCCCCGGAGGCTGTGTTAATGGCATAAGATGGACAATCCGAATTCGAATCCTAGTTCTTCCACTTAGCAAGTCACAGCACTACTTTGGGCGTCGTTTTTTTTTTTTTTTTTAGCGAGGGCATGGAACTGTGTGAAATGATCGTTAGAGTACCGTTCCCCATGGTGAATCAGTCTGGCTTTAGTCTGATGTTTTACAATAGATAAAGTTTTAAAACTTAATTCTAAAAATATTTTTATAAACACAGGGTTATAGAAAGAGTCCTAGCATTTAGAAAACCGGATCTGTAGCTTACCGTGTGAGAGTTTTAAGTATTACTTAAACTGGGAGAACTAGCATGGTAACTTGTAGTAACCATCCCTGTTCTGACTGGTCCTGATAATGAAATGAAGTATGGTAATATAGGCCAAAGGGCACAGTATATTAGTGGCATTTTATCACTGGCATTTATATTTTTTGACTACTGATTTTGGTGAAAATTAAAATGGTAAAGGAGATGAATCAGAGTTTTGTGATGTAGAATTAAAAGGCCCATGTCTCAATATATATTGGAGCATGAAGGAAAAGGTGGAATAAACAATAGGTGAGATTTTTAACCTAGAAGCCATGTGTTGTAAACAAACTAAAAAGGATCAAAGTTCAAATTTCAACTGTTACCCTTGCTGTGGAGTTTGGGCAAGTTACCCTTTAGCATCAAGCCCTGCTTTAGGGTTTTTAAAGAATTATTTAACTGAAAGATACTTAATTCTGAACTAAGTTGAATGTTGAATAAACCATAATTGTGCTCAATAAATGAAATTAGTTGTGTCATAAAAATTGCTTCTAGAACTGTTATGTAAGCTTGATTAAATAAGTATGGAACTATAGTTCCCACAGAGTACACATTCATTTCTAGAACACATGAAAAAGTTTGTAAAAATTGAAGACATGTTAGGCCACAAAAGAAGTCTCAAAAATTCTAAAGTATCAATCATTATATTCTCAAAATATGGGGGTTTTTTAAATGCCAAAATTTTAACAAAAGCAACTCAGAAATACATGTTTAGAAACTAATTGATTCAAAGATGAAAGAGCTAATAGTCAACACAGATAAGAGTTTATCAAAGTTCAGCATACAAAAATCAATTGTATTTCTCTACTTTAACAACAGTTAAAATATAATTTTCAAAAAGCTATAAGAGCATCAAAAATATAAATTACCTAAATATTAATCTAACAAAAGAAGTGGAAGACCTTTGTAGAAAAAGTGACAAAACCTTATTAGGAACTTAAAGAGAATTTTAAAAATTGAGAGATGCCATGTTCTTTAATAGTAAAAGTCAATATTGTAAATATTTCTTTTTCTTCCAATTTATCTATAGATTCAATTCAATGTCAATCAAAATCCTAATTTTTCCCCTCTAATTTGAAAAATTGCTCCTAAATTTTATGTTCAAGAGCAAAGGGCTAAGAATAGAAGAAACACTCCTAAAGAACAATGAAATGTGAAATTTGAATTAAGGTGGCATGATATTAGCACAAAGATAGACCAATGAAATAGAATGGAGAGTTCACAAAAAGACCCACATGCTTATAGAATAATATATGAGGGGATGGGTGTATGTATACATAATGAGTGCGATGCGCACTGTCTAGGGGATGGACACGTTTGAAGCTCTTACTCAGGGGGGTGGGGGGGCAAGGGCAATATACACAACCTAAACTTTTGCACCCCCACAATATGCTGAAATAAGAATTAAAAAAAAAAAAGAGTCAGTGGGGAGGAAGGAAGGACTTTTCAAGAAATCATACTGGAATAATTGTTATCCAGTTGTATGAAAAAATAGAAATTAGATGCCTTAGTCTACTTCATACAGTGCAGGTGGATAACAGCCTTGAATGTGAAAAGTAAAACTATAAATATTTGGAAGACATACGTGAATTTTATAACTTTGGATTAAAGAAGAAAGAAATTCTTTAAAAAGACAAAAGTAGAAACCATAAAGGAAATGACTGATAAATTTTCATTAAAAGACTTCTTAACATGAAAACACAAAGGAAAATATTTTCAGTGCTTATAATGGTTAAAAGATTAATATCCAGAATATAAATAACGACAATATCCCAACAGAAAAATGGGCAAAAGACTTGAAGATACTCAACTTCATTCCATGGTAGTAATAAAGAGAATACAAATTCCAAAAAACATTGAGAAACCATTTCACATCACCAGATTGACTTTTTTAAAAAATCTGACAGTATCAAGCATTGGTAAGGATATGGGGCAATAGGGACTCATACAGGGGTATGAATTAGTAGAGTTACCATTGGAAAACAACTTGGCATGATCTTGCAAAAATGAAGTTGGGAAGATACGCGTATGCCCCATGACCCAGCAATCCTATTCTTAGATGTATACTCTTGAGATATTCTCTTACTAGAGTATCAGGAGGTAATCTACAAAAAACATGCATTGCACTGCTTGTAATAGCAAAAATCCAGGAAACAATATTTATCAATAGAATGGATGAATACATTGTGGTATATTTATATAATGGAATACCACGCAGCAGTGACAATGGTTCAGCTACAGCTATACCTAACACAATAATAAACATGGACAAATAAACAGTATATCGTTTAAGGAGATAAACTTTCAGGAAATGATAAATATAAAATTGAGCCCTCTGTGTCTCTCTCCGAAGGGCTTCAAAGACATAGTAATTTTCTTAGAGTAGTGAAAATGGTGTTTGTGGCATTATTCCTTATGTCTTACAAATTTTGTAAATATTATTTTCATGCAAAATTGATTTTAAAAATTTGCAAGGCCAGGCGCGGTGGCTCACACCTGTAATCCTAGCACTCTGGGAGGCCGAGGAGGGAGGACTGCTTGAGCTCAGGAGTTCAAGACCAGCCTGAGCAAGAGCAAGACACCGTCTCTACTAAAAATAGGAAGAAATTAGCCAAACAACTAAAAATAGAAAAAATTAGCTGGGCATAATGGCACGTGCCTGTAGTCCCAGCTACCTGGAAGGCTGAGGCAGGAGGATCACTTGAGCCCAGGAGTCTGAGGTTGCTGTGAGCTAGGCTGACGCCACGGCACTCTAGCCCAGGCAAGAGACTGAGGCTCTGTCTCAAAAAAAAAAAGAAAAAAAAATTGCAAAAGTTAAATCCTATTGGAAATACAAAATATTTAGAGGTAAACAATGATGAAAGCATTATATAGCTTGATACAACAAAACTTGTGATTTGCAGCTGAGTGCCTAATGTGTATCTGGCACTGTCTCAACCACTGGGGATATAACAAACAAAAAATCTTGCCTCCTTGGAACTTCAATTCTATTTGAAGATGACAGATAATAAGCAAAATCAATTTCTAAATATCACAATGTAGTAGAAGTTGATATGTACTATGAGGGAAAAGAGAATAGGAAATGTTTGGGGTTGGGGCAGGAAGGCTTCACTGAGAAGGTGGCATTCAGCAAAGACTTGAAGGAGAAGAGGATATGAGCCATGTAAATACCTGGAAGATGAATGTTCCAGGTGGAGGGGACCCTGAAGGGGGAGTGTGCCTAGTGCGTTGAGGGAATATTGGCCAATAGCCTGAAGTAGTATAAGCAAGGGCAACAGGGGCCCTATCAGGCATTATAAGGACTTTGGCTTTTACTTTGAGTTGAGATAGGGAGAAATTGGAGGTTTTTCAGCAGAGAAGGGAAGTGATTTGTCTTTTTTTTTTTTTTTTTAAGAGAATCTACACTTACTGTGTTGAGAGTTGACTAAAGTGGGCAAGGGCAGAAGCAAGGAGACTAGTGTATTACAGTGTTCCAGTAAAGAGACATTAGTGGTATGGGCCAGAGTGGTAGTGTAGAATAGGTAAGAAGTGGTCAGTCATGCACTGCATAATGAACTTTCAGTCAATGACAGGCCACATACATGACGGTGGTTCCATAAGATTATAATACCATATTTTTACTGTACCTTTTCTATGTTTAGATACACAAATACTTACCATTGTGTCATAATTTCCTCCAATATTTGGTACAGTAACATGCTGTCCGGGGCAATAGGCTATACCACACAGCCTAGGTGTGTAGTAGACTATGTCATCTAGGTTTGTGTATAAACACTCCATGAAGTTTGCACAATGATGAAATCACCTAACATATTTTCTCAAACGTATCCCCATCATTAAGCAACACATGACTGTATTGTGAAGGAATAACTGACTGATTAGATATAGGGTAGGAAAGGAAAACATGAGACAAAGATTATTCTATTTTTGCCTTGGTAATTGGAAGTATGGGTTTATTATGAACAGAAATAGAGAGGACTATAGAAAAGCAAATTTGAGAGAAAATGTCAGGAACTCAGTTTTGGAATGTTAAGTTTCAAGATGCCATTTAGACATCAGGTAAATACGTAAATAAGTAGTTGGATGTGTCTTAAGGTAGAATGGACTAGGACATAAATTTGGGAGTCATTGACAAAGATATTTAAAAACATAAGATCAAAGAGCTTACCTAAAAAATGAGTCTACATCAAGAGGAGATTTAGAGACTGAGTCTAAGGCACCCAATATTAAGAAGTTGGAGAATGAAGAGGAATCTACAAAAGAGTCTGAGAAGGAGTGGCCAGAGAGGCAGGTAAAAACCATGGTTTGTTTTGGTGACCTTGAAAAGCAGTGTTAGGGGAAAGATGGAAATAAAAGCTTGATTGAAATGGGTTTAAGAGGATAGGAAGAGGAGAATTGGAGCAGAGAGTGTAAACAACTTTTCATGAGTTTTTCAACAAATGGGGATAGAAATGTTTTAAGTGGAGGAGGAAGTGAGACAAGGCTTTAAAAAAATAACAGCATGTTTGTAGCTGATGGTAGTGATCTAGAACATGGAAAAAAATGTGTAGGAGAAAGGCCTGGAAAGAAGTTCTAAAGAAGGCTGGAATCTAATTCGAAAGAGAAGGGGTTTTCCTTAGGTATGTGAACATCCATTTATAGACTCTGGAGAGAAGATAATATATATGCAGTTGACAGAGTAGTATGAGCTTATGGAAGTTCGCATTTGATTGTTCCTATTTTCTTGTTGAAATAGTAAGCTAGGTCGTTAGCTGAGAGTGAAAATGGAGAAGGTGTTTGAGGTTTGAGGGGAGAGGAGAAGTTATGAAGTAGTCACCTAAGAGCATGGGAGAATGAATAGGCTATGGAAATGTGATTGCCAAGTGGGGTTCACTTTGAGGTTCATGGTCATGAACTTGAAGCAAGAATAGTTATTCTAGTAAACATTATAGATGTTTTTCCCAGATCCTCTTGGATCCTGTATTACTATTTCCATGGACACCCTGCCTTTGTTGGGTTTTGCTTCCAGTAGCCAACACTTACCGGCTTTTTTTGGGTCAATTGCCCTGATGCTACTGGAGCCACTCTTGCCCCAACTGTTGTAGTACCTGATATGGACCTTAACCAATAGTGATTTGGGAGTATGAAATCTCCATTAGTCTTGCTTCAGAGTTATATTTTAAACTCTGACACTGCAGAGCTCCCGCCCCCCATAACTCCACCCCCCACCCCAATGAGATCAGGCTATAACTACCTTTTAAGGATGTGGCCCCCAACCCCTGGGTCTCGGACAGGTACCAGTCTGTGGTCTGATAGGGACCAGGCCGCAGAGCTCCGCTGCCCCCCGTACACCCTCCCCCTGGCCCTCTGTGGAAAAATTGTCTTCCATGAAGCTAAGCCCTGGTGCCAAAAAGGTTGGGGACTGCTGCTCTAAGGGGCTTTGTTTTAAATCACACCTTACTTGGCTTTCTCCCTTTCCCTGACCTTCTTTCTCCCCAATTCGTTATTAGTTCCCCAAACATTTCCTTAATAAGTCACTTGTGGTGCATAATTTTTTTCTCATGGTCTGTTTCTCAGGAACCTAACCTAAAACAATAATTATGGCTATGAGTTTGTTTCTCTAATTATATCCAGTTATGTAAGTGCAAGCAAAAAATTGGATTTAACCAGGATGAGTCTTTTGCCAAGCAAATATCATGAAGTAAGAAAAGGGCAAGTGTACCGAAGGTGTATTCAAGGTAGTGGTTATGTAATTTACCATCAAATTTCAGCTAGTTAAGTAAGGGAGGACGTGGTGGGGGGAGGTGAGGTGAAGGGCAGTATGATCAATAGATGATAGGTCCTAGGATTGAAGAATTGTTAGAATTGAGGTACTATCAGGAATAACTGGAAAAATAGGAGATCAGAGATAGAAATGCTTGAAAAGTAGCATTATACAGTGCTTGAACTGTTGATATTGCTAAGGTGTAGATAGAGTATAACTCTTAGAATGAGTGGCTGACATAGTGCCAAGGAAAATATCACTGGAGGAGAAAAATTCAAGGAACTGATAGGCCTGAGTGTTAAAATAGACATCTGTGTGGACTTTGAAATCAATAATTAAGATAGCAGTAGTGTTAATGAGAGTCAATCAAACCAAAATCCTTAAGAAATGAGGGGAAGTGATCTGAGAGTTAGTAGGTGGCTACAATAAAAAAGGGAAGAGGTGGCAGAGTCATATGACCTGAGGTTCAAATCTGGGGTGGGAGGGGTTTAGACAGGAAGGACAGGAAGGAGAGCCAAGAGTCTGGAAGTGACAATGAGTGTCAAGAGGGACACAGACTTTATCTCCAGGCTCACCAGATGTGAGAAAAACATCTACCACTTAAGCCTACAAAGGAAATAGGGTCCTTGTGGAATAGTCAGGTTTTAATTAGAACGCCTGTAATCCCAGCACTTTGGGAAGCCAAGGCAGGAAGATCACTTGATGCCTGGAATTCGAGACCAGCCTAGGCAACATAGTGAGACCCCATCTCTAGAAAAATAAAAATTAAAAAAAAGAAAAGGGACAGGAGGTGAAGGCTGTATTCAGAGAAGATGTTGAAGCTGTATGGGATTTGAAAGATTATTAGTTTCACAGGCACAGTGGAAGGGTGTCAGGAGTTACTGGGGTGGAGGAGGGGTAGGGAAACAAGACAAATGGCAATGTGCAGAGCCTCAAGGGAATGGTAATGCAATAGTCAAGTGGAAATGGGAATATGAGACTTCTCATGTTGATGGTATAAACAGGGGTAAAGGGCACGATGAGACCAGTTCTGGTGTTCTCAAGACAGCAGTGCTATGAGTGATAGGAAATGGAAAGAAGTAGCCTTATACTAAGTGCTCTAGGCTCATTCTTTTTTATCAAATGATGCCAATTTTAAAATGCTTTGTTCTCTGATATGAAGTACACTTTCCACTTATTTACCATATGGATAAAGTACAACTGTACTCTATTTCCTTGTCTATATTCAGGTATTCAGAATGTCTAGTAATATATTTAAAAGCAGCTCAAATATAATTTAAAAAAAAAAAACAAAAAACTACCACTGAATTGACTTCGTGCAAATCAGAGTCCTTCAAATTTCATGAGTGTATGTTCATGTTCAAACTTCATGTTGTGTTTTGGTTGGCTTAGTCTGTTTCTGTAGTCATGGTTCCAGAAGAGACACCTCCAGAGGATGAGCAACCACTTCCAGGGAAGCCCCTAGCATGGCACCTAGCATGGCCCCTGCACAAGGATGTCATGCAAATTCATGAAGCATTCCATATTTTTAAAAAACAAAACAAAATAAATAAATCAAACACATTTGAAATGCCATTGGCATCACTATCAAAAGTTACTTCAATCTGTAGAAATCCAAAGGGCAAAGGGTGCGGGAGGGATGCCTGTGGGTTCAGATTTGCCAGGCTGGTTGTTATCCTTCATCATTGCTCACTCAGTTTCATAAACCTGAATGAGCAAACCAAACTGGTTGTCAGAGTAGACAGATGGTGAAGGTCTGAGGCTGCTTGGTATGAATGATTGTATTGTACTTGATCAGAATAGTCATGACTCCACCGGTGGTTTCAACACCAAAGGAAAAGGATTGATATTAAAGAGCAGCAAATCCTGAATGTTTTCAAGTCTCTGGACAAGGCATAAGATAGCTGCCTACGTAGCTGCAAATATAACTGACACCCTTATCAAGATTGATGCTTTTTTTCCATTCCTTTCTGTTGAAAAAATCCTGTAAGAATTTCTGAGTTTATGAAGATTGAAGATGCAAGTAGAGTTGTTGAGCCTAAGAATACTGAGTTATAGAAATGCCCCCTGTATTTCTGGAGACAAGATTTGATTTCAGAAGTCAAATAAGGCTTTGCCTTAAAGAAAAAATAAATGTGTTAGTTCAAAAGCTGCCTCATCTCAGGAGGGCGTCTTGCTGGTCAGTAGAAGCTGCACTTCAAAGAGACAGCTGTAAACTGGGCCTATGGTTCTTACCTGTTTTGAAAGACAAGGCAGGCCTCCCTTAGAACCAAAGGTTGCCAGAGCTGACAGGTAGACCCCCGGAGTTGAAAGCTGATCATATAGATATGCTAATGCCCAAGCCGGGCCCAGATGGAACCATTCGGTTCAAGTAATTAACACAAAGCACAGCCCATGTTGACTTCTGGGATCATCTCTGTCTCCAAGAACACAATTACTGGAGCCAAGATGTCTCTGTTTTTTGCTAAAGTAATAGCCTTATCATAAAACTTAGAAGTTTGCCCCGAGATGATTTTATAACTCATTGTTCCCCTAGTTAGAGTTAGTTAAAGGATCTGTGGTGCCTTTTAGGAGACTTTGACCCTAGAGCAAACTGCCTGTTAGTATGCAAATCCCATTGCCCTTGGCAACGGGAAGCCTGTATGTACCCTATAAAATACCTGCGTGGAGTTTCATTTGGGGAGATATTTTATGCGGGTAGAATATTTCCATCCGGATACCCTCCTTTATCTATTTTCATAAACTTTTACTTTATAAACTATATCTTTGGCTCTGTGTATTATTATTGCCATTACTTTATTTTTTATTTCTGTTTCCTACTATATTTTTCATCCTTTGCGATGACCCCTGCCTGAGAGACCTGATCGGACGAAAAAACCTCTTTGCAGGGAGCGTAGCTAACTCCCTGCAAACTGGAGTAGTCAACTTAGAGACCTGATTGGAACAAAGAGAAAACGACCTCTTTGCGGGGAGCGTAGCAAACTGCCCGCATAGAGTCACCCACTAGGATGATGCCATGGATCTGAGACTTGTTTACCATGATATGGATAAAGGGTTAAAAAAACTTTTTCTCCTTTTCTAGGGACAAATTTGGTTAACTTTCTAGCCCTGTTATTCTGGAAATTTGGTAAAGGTGGCATATCTTCTGTATTTCCAGGCAACATTACTTATGGTTAAAAAAAAAAAATCTTTTTAATAAACTATGTCTGAGCTGTAAGTTCTGTAAAGTATCTGGTGGTAAGTCATAGTGTCAGGCTTCCCTAAGTGTAGCAAGTTCTTGCAATTGGTCAGTTCCCTTGCTAGGGCCCTGGAAGCTGTGCCCAAAGGACTGCTACTAGAGATAATGGTTCTTGTGGAGTATGAGGCTTTGCTATTGTTTGTATGTTTGGGTCCACCCAAAATTCATATGTTGAAATCCTTACCCTCAAGGTCATGATGTTAAGAGGCGGGGGACTTTGGAAGATGATTAGATCATGAGGGCAGAAACTCAAAATTGGAATTAGTGTTAGAAAATAGGCCCCAGAGAATTGCCTTGCCCCTCCACCATGTGAGAAAAGAACAAGGAGAAGGTACCATTTATAAGAAAGTGGGTCCTCATTAGACCCCAATTCTGCTGGTACCTTGATCTTGGACTTCCCAGATGCCAAAACTGTGAGAAATAGATTTCTGGTGTTTATAAGCTACCCAGTCTATGGACTAAGGCTTTTAAGCCAGGGTATGGCACCTGTACTCACCTTTTGCCTGGTACCATTCCTTCAAACCTCAGCTGTCACCGAAGGGGAAGAGGGGGAATACAGTAGACACTAGACTGCTGCATGGATTATTGTGAGGACTCACTGAAGAAACTCATTTGATGCTGCCATGCCAGCATACTGTATTTCCTGTCTTCATGTTCTAAGTGAACTGATGCTAACTAAGGGCAGCCTATTAAGATCTTGTGAGACTGACTGTCTAGTCAAAGTCTTCTCCAACCACGCAAGTGTCCCTAGCTGCACATTTAAATGTGAAGATTTTATCTTTGTTAATGGAGGTTGGACAAATTAAAAGTGCCACCTCTTAGGTTTAGATCAACATATTTCTTTTAGCACCAAATGTCTTGTCTAAGTCCTCAACAGAAGTTGTGACCATTGGCTCAGTGATGATTCTTATATTGAGACCATCAATGATTCTAGACTATTTGGAGGCCCGATGGTTGGAGTGGTTAAATAAAGTACTATGTTGACAGTGTTTGTGATAATCTTCCCATGCAGGTGGGTTTCTGCATTTTTTTTTGTTTTGTTTTTTTTGGTCTTTGTTAGAACCATGGTAGATATTTCCTCAGAAGAGAAGCTTTTTTTTTGTTTGTTTGTTTGTTTTGTTTTGGAGATGAAATTCATATAACGTAAAATTCACAATTTTAACAATTTTAAAATATACAATTCAGTTGTTTTTAGTATATTCACAATGTTATGCACTATCATCACTATCTAATTCCAGAACATTTCTATCACCCCCAAAAGAAGCCCCATACCTCCCAATTTTTTCCTCCTCCTATTCCCTGGCAGCCACTAATCTACTTTCTGTCATTGTGGATTTGCCTATTCTGAACATTTCATAGAAATGTAATCACATGATATGTAGTCTTTTGTGACTGGCTTCTTTCACTTAATGTTTTCAAGGTTCATCTGTGTTGTATATATCAGTATTTCATTCATTTTTATGGCCAAACAATAGTCCATTGTATTGGTATACCACATTTTGTTGATCCTTTCATCTGCTGATGGACATTTAAAGCTGTTTCCAATTTTTGGCTGTTGTGAATAATGCTGCTGTGCACATTCATGTACAAGTTTTTGTGTGAATTTGCTGGGTCATATGGCAACTCTGTCTTCAAAAAGCAGCTTTTAATTTTCCCTTTACATTTCATCTGAGTCACTTACCATCATGAAAGACCAGTGCTTTATATATGATTTGAGAACTGCCTCATCAAAAATACATCCAATCAGATGTAGGTCTTTTTTTTTTTTTTTTTTTTTTTTGAGACAGAGTCTCACTCTGTCGTCCGGGCTAGAGTGAGTGCCGTGGCATCAGCCTAGCTCACAGCAACCTCAAACTCCTGGGCTTAAGCGATCCTCCTGCCTCAGCCTCCCGAGTAGCTGGGACTACAGGCATGCGCCACCATGTTCGGCTAATTTTTTCTATATATATTTTCAGCTGTCCATATAATTTCTTTCTATTTTTAGTAGAGATGGGGTCTCGCTCTTGCTCAGGCTGGTCTCGAACCCCTGACCTTGAGCCATCCTCCCGCCTCGGCCTCCCAGAGTGCTAGGATTACAGGCGTGAGCCACCGCGCCCGGCCAGATGTTTGTCATTTTTAAAAAATGTGTTTGTAAGGTTCATAGCAATAGACTCTTTTCAGCATCACATAAATTGTCCCATGTCAGTAAAGACAGCATAGCCTGAGGCAGTTCCCTTTCTTGACCATTGGTGATCGTCTCCCCTTTTCTATGTTAAAAGGCACCCACACCAGATTAGATGGTGCCAGGATCCAAGTTCTCTGATATACCTGCTGGGGAAGATGGTTCTCGGTTGTAGGAGAAAGATGTAGACACTGAAGCTGCTACTGCATTCAATCTGGGCTCACTCTTGTTTTTTTTCCTGATGGAGGATAGAGTCCTGAGGAGAATCTTCAAAGGTTTTTGTTACCACTTTCTCCTATTACCTGTTACCTCAGGAATTTATTCTTCTCTTTATTTAATTTGGAGTCTCCCTTTTATACTGTTGGATTCTTCAAAAGTTGGGTGATCCTTAACTGCCCATATAATAAGTGAAGGTGTAAATTGAATAGTTTTGGTCACTGGAGTATGGATCCTTCGTCCATGTGAGAATTTCTGTTCATCTTGCAGGGAAAGCCAGTTCCCTGGTGTCTGTGAGTTAGCTGGGGCACCATGGCACTTTTCTGGCCCATTTGCTCACTTTGAGACCTCACTTATCGGATCTCCCATTGTAAAGAGCTGTACTCAGGTGCTAGCCCTGGTGACACATATGGGGGTTATCTCTATAAGGGCAGATAAAGGGGCATTAGTCCAGCTGATCCAGCATCCCTTAATTGATTTTTTGACTGATCACTTACAATCTCTTCTCTCAGCTTTTGTTTGCTTACTTTTATCGGAAGTACCCATTGTTCTAGAGGTACTCCTAGTAAAACATGATGTGCGGTCAGGAGGTAGGGTACTCTCTTCTACCTGTGTGGGCCAGAGACTCTCCGCCTGCCAATGTGTTGCTGTCTGCTTTAGTATCATCCAGAAACTCATGTTATAAGCTGCTGGTAGCACCCCTCTTGGCTTTCGAGCATCAAGATGGATTTATTTTTATTTTCTGCTCCTGCTGACATTTCGGTAGGATTTGAGGAAGAAGGAAAACATATCTGTGTAAAATTGACCTTTTCTTTACTTCTATCTAGATCAGGACAGTCCAACCCAACCTTTTATCTCCAAAAGGGCTTTCAAGCATATGTACTCAGGAAAAAACCACCAGGTTCACTTCTTCCTAAAGCACATAAGGTATAGTATACAAATGATAAATTATTTGGTGACAAATAAATGTTTTTTATACATACAAAACAGATTTAAATTGCTTTTAAAAGCCATCATATGATTACTAAATAATAGAAAATATATTTTATTTCTAATTAAAATTTCACTTGAAATGTATCCTTTTTTGTTTTTAAAAAGGATTTGGGGTTGAAATCTAAGGCTATCTTTAGGCTATTAATCTTGAGCAACACCCAGTCCTCTTGTGGATTTGATTTCTCCCTATACACTTGGCTAGAAATACAATCAGTGAGTGAGTATTTTCCGTGCTACTCATTTATAAATGTTTTGTTTATTGTTATATATTTAAATTATTATATCTAATAACAGTATCTAATTGCTGAATTATTTTAATATATTTCCTATGACAATCTTTTAATCTTTTGATGATAAAAAGAAAGATTTGAATAAGAATTTTATAATATTCTCTAAATATTAGATTTAGAATTATAAAAGTTTTTCTGTTTTCAGAAAACAGTTATCTATGGATTTTTATAGAACAGGAGAGGATAGGCATCAAAGTCCTGGAGTACATTAAAAGCACTGTGCATATTTAAAGTATTACTGTAACCATGGATAGCAGGTGCTTCCCAGACTCAGCTCACTAGGAAAGGACCATTGTGGGGTGGTCTTAATATTACAGTGATAGAAAATACAGACTGACTTCCTTGGTCCCACTGTATTCCCAGAAACATGGAGAAAGTTGGATGCTTAAGATAAAAAAAAAAAATTGGATAACGTTTATTAAATGTCAACATGGCATGTGCTCAGGATTCATGCACCTATAATCAGCCCTATTTGGCTCTCTTCTTGATAACATCCTACCAGAACACATTAGACCATAACATAATACTCTCAGCCCAAGTACAGCTCTAAGGATCTGGAGAACTTTGTTCCAACTCCCATCATTTTTCTCAATTCTGCATTGAAAAAAGCAATGCTCCCACTCTGCCATCCATTTTTTGCCTCCCTAACCCTTTTGTCCTCTCCCCTTGACCACCCCAAGCTCATTTCCCCACCAGGGTGCTGCTTAGACATGGGTTTAGTTACTCCCCTTTATTTCTCCAGGTATCGCTGCAGCAGCTGTTTTACTTGTTGATGTCAAAATGAACTTCATGGTTTCCCCTCCGTAGAATGGTCGATTACCCTTGCCTGAGTCCGAGGCAAGGTGACTTTACATGCAAATGAATCATCCTTACATGGTCTGCATCACAACCCTGCTGTAAGCTGTGCCCTCGGGTCTTGAGTGATAGGCCTACACCTCTGTTCTGATTAAGAAGGTCATTTTCTTCTCACTATCTTGTCTGGGCTCCTGCTTCAGTACCAGTTTGCTTCTAATGGCCTACTTTCCCAGTAGTTACCTTGAGCTCCACAGCAGCACCAGGTACCAGGAAGGATCCCCACACCCCTGCCTTGGAAACAGGAGCCTCCTTTGATCTCCAGAAGGGGCAGGTGTTTTTCCCTTCCCACTGCCACCCATCTACCTGCCCCAGCTCCCTGTAGCTGACTGTGGTAGAGTGCTAGAATAGAGACTTACTTACCTGAGCCTCCGTGGGAGAAATGAACGAAAGAGAGCAAGCCAGTGAGCAGGGAACTGCTGAGGACAAAGGAGAAAGGGATGTTTTATGATAAAATCTGAGAAATATTGGCTGGTCACCATGGCTTATGCCTGGAATCCAAGCACTCTGGGAGGCTAAGGAGGGAGAGTTGCTTGAAGAGTTCAAGACCAACATGGGCAATAGTGAGACCCCCCCTCTCTACAAAAATAAAAAAAATTAGGCATGCATGGTGGCATGTGCCTATAGTCCCAGCTATCTGGGAGGCTGAGGCAGGAGGAATGCTTGGCCCAGGAGTTTGAGTCTGCAGTGAGCTATGATCACACCACTGCACTCCAGCCAACAGAGCAAGACCCTGTCTCAAAAAAAAAAAAAAAAAAAAACAACAGCCTGTGAAATATTATGATCAGGAGCTATTGCCTTCATATTACCAGAGCCAAGATTAAGTCCCATGCAGGTACCCATCTTTTTATCCTAACTAAATTATCATTTTTTTAGTGCTGATCTAATTTATAATTACAATAATTGCATTAAGACTACTGTTAAGGAAATTATTACAGTTATCCTCTGAGTTATTTGTTGACACTGTTTTCCAATTGATTTCTAACCTTAAGGTCAGCTCACAAATAGTTATTAAATTTCTATGTCTCTGATTTTTAATAATCCATCATCCTATTTAGATTGACAGAGAATTTAAAGTCCAGAAAGCCTTGTTTTCTGTTGGATTCCCTGTTCCCAAGCCTATGCTGTACTGCAGTGATGCATCTGTCATTGGAACAGAATTTTATGTGATGGAACATATGAAGGTAAATTAACAATCTTATTTTGTTGCTTTTATTTTTAATTATGAAGTTATGATGCTTTATTAGATGAAGTTTTATTTTAATATTTATAAATTATGTAGTTTATTATTTGATATTTTAGGTAATTGGTTTGCCTTGCAAAGGCTTAAAATTTTGTTTTAATTTGAGCACATGCAATGAGGGAGGGATGAAATAGATGACGAGCAAATTTAGTAATTGGTGCATCTTGACTTATTCTTAAATTCTCCTGTGGGTGTCAGCAAAGAACTATAAGTAATGGCAACAACCACTACCCTTATCAGGGAAAATCAACTCCATATAGGACAATCAAGCCATTAAGAACAATGAATTCAAATAGTTTTTTAATTTGTTTTTTGTAAAATGTAAGTTGAGAATAGTTTTGGCTTTTAAGTTCATCTTGACATATCCTTGTATTTTCCCTTTAGCACGTATCCTCTAATATTAAACCTGTTTCACAAATGAATATTTTTCTAACATATTCTACAAAGTATAGGTTTTGGTTGCAAAACATTTAAATTATCTATTGTAATCACTTCCATAGGGTCGAATCTTTCGTGATTTCTCACTACCTGGAGTTAGCCCAGCAGAACGTTCAGCCATATATGTGGCCATGGCAGAAACTTTGGCTCAGTTACATTCCTTGAATATACGGTCATTGCAGCTGGAAGAATTTGGTATAGGTGCTGGGTACTGCAAAAGACAGGTAATGCACCCACATAAAGAGCTACTTTTTTTCAAGTTCTTGGAAATAATATATTATTAGTCAAAATATATGATTGTATAGTTTTCTGAAACTTGGCTATGACTTTACCATTATCCTACAGATTGACTTGTTTTTGGCATAAAATAATCTTCTATTTTTAAGTCAGGTTTTGTTCAGCAAAATATTCTGTTCCAGACTCTTTGCTTAATTTACCATTACTCTTTCTGTACAGTTTTCCTTTCTACGTTGGGCTAGCAGACATTATCAGGCTTGACTGTGTGTTTAATACTTGCTGAATACTGTGTTAAATATCAAGAAAATAGAAATCGGTTCTTCCCCTATAGGAACTTGTGGTCATTTTTGAGAGACCTATATGTGAATCTCATATACATGAAACTTGAAAATGGTATAAAAGAGTATGAAATCTAGTAGTAAATTGTTTAGTGCTCATCATAAGAACCATGCCATTCAGGGTGGAAATTGGCAGGCCCTTTCTCGATCTCGAACTCCTGACCCTGAGCAATCCACTCATCTCAGCCTCCCAGAGTGCTAGGATTACAGGTGTGAACCACCGCGCCCGGCCAACAGGCCCTTTAAGAAAGGGCTTATGGAAAAAGCTTCCTAGGAGAGATGTCTTGCAATGAGTATTTAAGGAAAGATAAAATTTAGAGCGATGAGGGGCCGGGCGCGGTGGCTCACGCCTGTAATCCTAGCACTCTGGGAGGCCGAGGTGGGCGGATCGTTTGAGCTCAGGAGTTCGAGACCAGCCTGAGCAGGAGCGAGACCCCATCTCTACTAAAAAATAGAAAGAAATTATATGGACAGCTAAAAATATATATAGAAAAAATTAGCCGGGCATGGTGGTGCATGCCTGTAGTCCCAGCTACTCGGGAGGCTGAGACAGGAGGATCCCTTGAGCTCAGGAGTTTGAGGTTGCTGTGAGCTAGGCTGACGCCATGGCACTCACTCTAGCCTGGGCAACAGAGTGAGACTCTGTCTCAAAAAAAAAATAAATAAATAAAAATAAATAAATAAATAAATAAAAATAAAAAATAGAGTGATGAGGAAGAGATGGTGAGCATTTTGAATCAAAGGATAGCAAGACTAGATATCTTTGGGGCGGTTTCCCTTTGTAATCATGTCGTTTTGCAGGGATTAAGGAAAGAGAAGGCCATTTGGGTTGTTTCCACATCTTTGCAATTGTGAATTGTGCTGCTATAAACATTCAAGTGCAGATGTCTTTTCAATATAATATCTTTTGTACCTAAATATTTGTACCCGTGTAATATGCTGAAATTAAAAAATAAATTTATAAAAAAGAAAAGAGAAGGGAACTAAGGTTTTGAGAGTACTCACTATATGCCAGGTCCAATGCCAGGTGAATTGTGGACCTTCTCTTTTTTAATCTTTGCAGCAACCCTAAGACATAGGTTTTTATTTCTCCCATTTTGCAGATGAGAAAACTGAGGCTTACATAGATCAAGTAATACACAATTAAGTGGCTAGGGCATAATTTAAACCCAGGTCAGTATGAGTCCAAAGATTGAGATCTTTGCTCTTTTGTACTAAATTGAGCAAAGATATCTTGGCAAATGGAGAGAGATATAAGCAAATAAATAACATGGTCCCACTTGATGGAGGACTTTGAGAATAGGTTGATTTATTTGCATTCAATTCTAAGATTAAATAGAAAGTATTTGCATTACTCATACCTGTAATATATTTAGAAGATTCCATGAGTAATAAGAAAGGGTACTAAAATGAAAAGTAAAAATCTTCTTTCTTCTTCTAGACCCCATATTCTCTTTTTCAGGGTCACTTGTTTCTTGTAACTCCTTCCAGAAGTTGTCTGTGCCTATTTGTGTGTGTGTATGTGTGTGTGTGTGTGTGTGTGTTTGCAATCTTTTTGTTTTTCTTCCACAATATAGTTGCTGAACAAAGACTAGAACCCACATCTCTTGATGCCTAGGCCAATATTTTTTTCCTGATAAAAAACTAGGAAAGTAAAATGGAACTAGATGGAAGAGAGTCTTAAATGTTTATGTTTTTAGGCTGATATTATTATTTTAGGCTGACAAGAGTATCACTGACATTGATCTTGAGCATTTAGGAGTAAAACACAATTTGATATAATTGAATTTTGTTTTAATTTTAGAATTGCTGAAGCTTACATTCCACTTTCCGCTCTGTTATTTTTCTTATTTAAATATCTTTAGGTATCAACCTGGACAAAGCAATATCAAGCTGCAGCTCATCAGCACATCCCTGCCATGGAACAGCTATCTGAGTGGCTAATGAAAAACTTGCCAGATAATGACAATGAAGAGAATTTGATTCATGGAGATTTCAAACTAGATAACATAGTTTTCCACCCTAAAGAGGTACTGTAAGCCATGTTTACAATAAATTGGGTAGATCTGATTTGAGACACAAGTACTAAGCAGATGTTCCTCCCAGAGCATTGAAGGAGCCCAACCCGTCTCCATTCTTTCCCTACAGCTCAGGAATGTCTTCACCACTCACAAGTTTTAGAAATGAGTCCTACAGATTTTCTAGCATGGGTAGCTGCCTACCTTTAAAGCTGGTTCTAATCTTAAGTGGTATCTGATTTACTGCTTACAAAGGACTTGGGAATTTTACTTGCATGTTGCTGTTTTTTTCAAAGAATTTTTTTTTATCTGCTACTTAAAATATATAGCTTATCTATGTTCTTGCTCTTTCTTCTAGTTCATTTACATCTCTTTGTTTTTTCTTGTCCTGTGTCATAAAGAATTTTTAATTTATTATAAGCTCAGAGAAGACAGAATTCCAAAAGCATCTTTTGAGGCTTCAAAAAAATTACATTAGATTAATGTAACCTTGCTCTGTGTAAATGTGCACAATGTTCTCTTTATAAAGAGTACAAACAAATAAAAGCTGTAACCCTCCACTAAGCACAGACAGTGAGGCCTAGGATTAGAGGATAGTGGGAGTGAGGAAACTACTTCAGTTCTTTCATTAACTGTATGCCTTTGGGCAAGCTACTTGGCACTTAGTATTCCTACATAAATGAGAAAGATTTCCAGTTCCCTGAATTCTGTTTCTTAGAGGAGGGTTTTCTAGGTTCATTAGTTTTCTCAGAGTGCTAAGATGCTTTAGGGCAGGAAGAGCTGCTCTATATTTATGTGCTAAGCTTCTGGATTTCATGTTTTTCCCTATAGGAAAAGGCCAGGGGGGAAATACTGTTATAAATTACTTTGTTGTCGTAATTCAAAGTAGTATTAATCAATTGAAATCCAAAAATAATATGAAGATATTTGAGCACATTTACCAGCAAGACAGAAAATTTGTCATGGAAAAGTCAATTTGGATATTAAAATTAACTATATGAAATTATACATATGTGCACATGTATGTGTAACCTTTTGTTAATGGCACTGATGAATTCTGATTTAGAACTTTGTTAATTACGTAAATTTAGATTGGAAAAATTGAAAAATGCTTATTTATAACCTGCAAAAATTATAAAAGCATGTACCTCAAAACATAGCAGGATCTGCCCTATATTTGATCTATATCATTTGATTCATTAATATTTTAGATGCCCACCTTTGAATAAGTCAGATTTCTTTATCTGTTCTGACACTATAGTACTTTTCTATTCTTAAGCAAATAAGAAAAAATCTAGACCTAGATCTCCTAATGGATTATATGTTGTTTACCAAGATGTTTAATTTGTAGAATTAGCCATAATATGCTGAAAGTAATGGTAAATTCCAGTAAGTACCAAACTATTTTCCCATTTATATTAAATCTCATATTTTAAAAGTATTTCTTGTAGGATTAAAATTGTTAAACAGGTATCGTTTTCCCTCAGATAAGCAGAATATTCAATAGTTTGGGAGAGACATTTTTAAAGAAACAATAGATAAAGGCACAGCTTTTAGTTATCTAGCTGTGACAACTCATTTGTTAACATTTATAATTATCTTTTAGTGTTTTAGGGCCATATAATAGTAAAATTTTTTTCTACTTTATATGCAATAATTTTATTATTAGTTAAATCAAATTTAATTAACTTCTGCCTCCTATAAGTATTATAACTAACTCTTCATGGAAAGTAACATGTGGTTGGCAGAATTCAAGTCAACTAGCATTTATTCATTACAATTATGTACTCTGATATTGGGATGGAAAGGAAATACAGCTCCTAATGAGCTCAAAATACAAATAGAGGGAAAAGATATCTAGGTAACAGCAATTAAACAATATATACCCAATTGCTGATGTATATCATACAAAATGAACTTTAAGAGCAGTAAAAGAAAAAAGGATACCCACTGTGGACTGACACTAAGAGCTACCAAATTTTAAGGTTTAATTTTAGTTAATAGTATATATTTCCCACCTCTTTTTAAAAAATTTTATAAGTAACTAGAAAATGTGTGTGTGTGTGTGTTTGTGTGTGTGTGTGTGTGTGTTTCATAAGATCATTCAACAATTGCAAAGTCAGTCTCTGGGTTATAACAAGTTGAATATATGTA
The DNA here is from genome assembly GCF_041146395.1 of Eulemur rufifrons. Lineage (NCBI taxonomy): Eukaryota > Metazoa > Chordata > Mammalia > Primates > Lemuridae > Eulemur > Eulemur rufifrons. The sequence continues at coordinate 122,844,309 of NC_090989.1, forward strand.
TTTATGTGCTTACCTGTATATATGCCTAGGGATATGCTTGAAAGCTTTTTTTTCTTTGAGGTTAAAGATTATGTCTTTATTTTTTCTTTGTCTCTAGAGTCTATATAGTAGATGCTCAATAAATGAGAACCTACTAGACTAGGAGCTCCTTTAAAGCAGTGACTGTATCTTATTCATCTTTAGATAGCAGGGGTTTACATGATGCACAATGAATCTGTGTTGAAGGGACTGATTTTAGTTAATTATTCACTAAGTAACTATTTTCATCTCAAACATTATGCTTAATTTTCATTCCCTAGCAGTGTGACCTTAAAGCAAATTACCTAACTGTTCTCTGTGCCTCAGTTTTTATTTTGACTTTTTCTTTTTTCTTTCTTTCTTTCTTTCCTTTTTTTTTTTTTTTTTTTTTAATTTGAGACAGGGTCCCACTCTGTTGTATGGGCTAGAGTACCGTGGTGGCATCATAGCTCACTGCAACCTCCACTCCTGGGTTCAAACAATCCTCCTGCCTCAGCCTCCTGAGTAGCTGTGACTATAGGTGTGCACCACCATGCCGACTAATTTTTTTAATTTTTGGTGGAAACGAGGTTTCATTATGTTGCCCAGGCTGGTCTCAGACTCCTGGGTTCAGGTGATCCTCTCACCTCAGCCTCCCAAAGTGCTAGGATTACAGGTGTGAGCTACCTCACTTGGCCTAACTTTTTCTTTTGAAATAATTACAGACTCAGAAGAAATTATAAATATTATACAGTACAGAGAATTCCTGTGTACCCATCATCCAGATTTCCCAAAATGGATCTTACACAACTGTAGTATATTATCAAAGCCAGGAAATTGACACTGTATGCCTTTTGAATTGAAAAAAAATCCCAAAATTTCAGAGTTGCTGGGCATCTAAAATTAAGTAGTCAGTATGGAGCCATTAGCTGGTACTTGGCACACAGCTCAACTTATTTTAATTATCCACTCTTTTCCATTCTTTTCCCCTCTGTTTTTCTATTCTGCTTTTCCAAGATTGCCTATCAAACTCTATTCTTCAGAAAAAATATTAAGTTATAAGTAAATCTTTCATAATACATACTGAAACAGTGGTTGTAGGGAATGGAATTACAGGAGACTTAACAACTGTACATTCTGTAATGTTTAAGGTTTGAGGATTGTGGGGTTTTGTTTTTTAAAACAACAACATGTTTTATTTTTATCATCAGAAAACACAGCAATTAAGAGAGAAACAAAAACAATTTTAAATGACAAACCTTCCAGGAATGTGTGGAGTAAGCCAGTAAAGCATTACTAGAAGTGGTATGGCAAGACAAAAGCATATATTACTCAGTTTCACAATCCTTGTTTATTTCCAGTTACTTGTTTGAAAAGTATTTGAAGCATGTTTGAGCGAGTATTTCAGTAGTATAACATGCTCACTGCAATGTTTAAAAGAAATCCAGTTTTCATGGAAAATGCTGATTTTTCAAATATAAATCTTACTGGTGGATAAATGTTTTAAGATTTTGGAGTTTAATGGAAAAATCTGTGTATTGTCATTTCAACTTAAAAAATTAGAAACATCCACTGGAATGAATCCACTTCAGTGATCTAGAAATCGATTTTTTTTTTTTTCCATTATACCTCTCCTGTGATGGTGCAGATTTGGTGGTTCTTACTTTAGAATCCATGAGCCCTTATGACTTCATTTGACTTTTTATCCTGCATGGCCACATGGTCATGATCTGTCATTTCAAAAACTGCCTTCTTTAGTGTCAATTTAATTAACAATTTTTTTGACTGTGGAAGTGTGAGAGTAACATAAGAATTTTAAAGTTCCCTGACCTTAGGTTACTTCTTATTCCATAATCTCACTTCTCAACTTTACACAATTTCCAGCCCTAAACTTGCCTCATATTTTTGCTGCAGAATAAAGTCATGATATCAGGTGAACTGGGTCTGGGACATATTTATGTTGCATCATTTCATCTAGGCCGTGACTTCCTCTCTTAGTAAAACCTGTGACTTTTTTTCTTTTTAATGGCTTTTTCAGATCTTTTCCATTCTTCTCAAACTCAAGTTTCTTGTCCCATCTAGACTTCCACTCTCAGCATATGGTCTTGCCTTCTACTTGACTCATTTTTGTCCTTTTAGTCACTTTCCAGTACAGACTACTTTCTAGAGATTACATGGTCCTTGAAGTTCTCTTGATATTGTCGAAGACATTTCAGCCCTCTATACAATATCCCCTTCCTGCAGATTGATGGGTGATATTTTTCTTCAGCCTCATTGCCAAGAAAAGTTGTCCCTCTTAAGCAGCTGGTTTGTTTTTAATCTATATACACTATAAAGACTGTGATGATTCATGCTTCACACTTTGTTTTGTCTACTAGAACACTCAGCGAATTTTAGTACCCACACTAGCAATTATATAGGACCTATGACATTCGATTTTATGTAATAACCTTATTCTTAAATTCATCTTTTCATTAAAAATTCTATTTTTCCCCTGCCTACTTTATCTACTGTTTGTCCTGTTAGATTACATGTGTTTCTTTTGTTTTGAATGGTAATACACATAAATAGAATTCAGTACTATAAAAAAGCATACATAGAAAAATAAACCTCTCTCTATAGAAGATAATCAACAAAACTAAAAGCTTTCAGTTGTGCTGAGGTTTCAGAAAAACTGTTAGAAATCTGTTAGAAGTTAATAAATTCTTTAGCTGAGCATGGTAGCTGAAACCTGTCATCCTAGCACTTTGGGAGGCTGTGGCGGGAGGATTGCTTGAGGCCAGGAGTTCGAGACCAGCCTGAGCAACATACTGAGACCCCCATCTCTACGAAAAATAGAAAAATTAGCTGGGTATGATGGCATGTGCCTGTAGTCCCAGCTACTCAGGAGGCTGAGACAGGAGAATAGCTTGAGCCCAGGAGTTTGAAGTTGTAGTGAGCTATGATGAGGCTACTGCATTCTAGGCTGGGTGACAGACCAAGACTCTGCCTCCAAAAAAAAAAAAAAAAAGTTGTTTAGCAGTAGCAAGGTGAACTGGTAAATGTTTATCTCAACCACTAGGAGTTATACTGAGCTTTTTATAGCTCTGAACACAAACAGTTGTAAAGAGAATTCTAATAAACTGTTACTAATTAACTTATACTAATTGATACAATTTGATGAGCCATCAGATTTTCTTACTGGCCATTGTTATATAGCTTTGTATAATTACCAAAAAAATGTTTCAGGTATCTTGAAACAACTCTAGAGAAGTTTCCTAACTTTCATGAAAAAAACAATAATAAACATTTCTAGCATCAGGAAGGGTCTTATCTTCTTGTCTTAGGATGTTGAAAGCATAGATGACAGATAGAATAGTATAAGAAAAATATATCTTTTTTATACAGTTTAACAAATCTACCCAGTATAGTAATTTATAATATAATATAACCACAACAATAAAAGGATTTATAAAGTCAAGTCATAGATAAGGGAGTGATCAATTTTTCCCACAGTAATAATAGCAAATTTTTGATTACTATAAGCCAGGCTTTGTACATACTCATCAAATAGATACATATTGGCCACCTACTGCGTGCTAGATACTCTGCTAGGAACTGGTAAACAAAACATACATGCTACCTGTCTTCATTTAGTCTTCACAGTAACCCTCTGTAAGAGGTATATTTGATAGCTGAGAAAATTGAAGATCAGAGAGGTTAACTAATTTGTTCAGAGTTACACAGCCAGTAAATAGTAGAGCTAGGATTTTAATATTTGTCTGATTCCAAATCCAGTTTCCCACAGAGCTACAGTAACATGTATTAATATAAATTTGCCAGAGGAGCAAGGGAGTACAAGCACACACAAAGTTATATGAAGGCATGAAACCCGGTAACTCCTATCACTCAAATGGGCTTTGCTGTTTTATCTGGCTTGAGTAACTTCCCTAGATTTTATTGCCGCAGACTCCTCACTGACTCCCCTGCAGGCTATTCAAAACATAGCAGCTAGAGTGATTCTTAAAATACAGTTCATATCATGTCATTCCTCTATACAGAACCCTCCAATGGAGGTTCCCCTCCCTGCACCCCCTCCCTCCTACCTAAATCCCTTGAAGTGAACCTCAGCCATTGCTATCAGTTTGGTACATATCCTTTCAACTTTAAATATTCATCTATAACCTTTTTCTTCAAACAAAAATAGGATCGTACTATACATATTATTCTGCAAATTGCTTTTTTCCCTTTTATTTATAGTTTAATGTCCTGTGTTCATAACATAAAGAGATATATTCCCTTGATACATGTTGTTACAAAGTATTAATAGAATGAGGAAAGCTCTCTGTTTTATTGGTTTCAAATTACATAGTATTGTTTTATCATGTTGCTGTATAATGTTGGATTTTGTATTCGTACAGCAAACAGTATCTTTATAATAATTAGGATTTTTATCTACAGCATGAAATAACTTACTTTAAAAGGTACTATTGACAAAATAGTATAATATTTGTTATGTATTTAGATTTTTCACTAAAGCAAATGCTTAATTATACATGGCATAGCATGTATTATTATTGAAATATAAGTAATTACTATAAGAATTTCTTCTTTACCACAGTTACTCCCAGTTGAGAAGTTTTAATTGTTTTTGCCTCTGCTTATTAGTAGAGATATTAGGCTGTGTGAAGTAAAAAGTAGAATTGATGGCCAGTGATGGAACCAGAGGACTTGACCCTGAAATACACCACTGTGGGTAAAGATTGCAAACTACGGCCTGAGATTGACTTTTAATGGGAAGCATGATTTTGAATGCATTCTGGTTCATTTATTTATTATAGTTGTCTTGAATTTTAACATGTTAAAGACTTCTTTATTTTTAATTACAGACTCGAGTTATAGCCGTACTGGATTGGGAGCTTTCAACTATTGGTCATCCTTTGTCAGACCTAGCTTATCTTGCCCTGTTCTACTTTTGGCCAAGGACAATTCCAATGTTAAATCAACGTTTCTATATTCAAGAAAACACAGGTGCAAAAACATAATGTCTAAATGCTATAAATATAAAATTGTCTTTATTATCTTCATAATTAAAAATATATAATCTTGAAATTTTAGATAATAGTTTTTGTTTCTTGAAAATATTTCTAGTTCATTTTATTTTTTATTAATTTTTCTGAATTTAGCATTCTACTTTTAGTAATATATGACAAAATGTAATACTTTGTATATAATGTTCTTTTAGGAATCAAGATTTAGAACATGTTTTGTTGCGTGGATTAATGGTTATTACATTCTGTTATATATGCTATATTGTGACATTTTGAAATATTCACTATAACATATTAATATATCAGCACACATAGTGATATTATGTGCTATTTTTATAGGGATACCATCGATGGAAGAACTGATTTCAATATATTGCCGCTGTAGAAGAATTAATTCTGTTCTTCCCAACTGGAATTTCTTTCTTGCCCTTTCACATTTTAAATTGGCTGGAATAGCACAGGTAACTATTTTAAATGTGTGTTTTTAACCATTATTTACTAATGTACTGTTGATAATATTTTCTGGTCTTTAGGGTTTTTACATTCTTTGTTCTTAGATTATTTTGCTTTTCATAATGACAAATATTGGACATGGATAAAATATAAATCCAGAATTTACAGAATAGGAATTTGACAAGGAAAAATTTAACTAGCAAAATGTGTTATTACTTTTTTGTATAATAAACTTACAAGATGGAAAGACGGAGAGAGAAAGATATAACGACAAAAAAAGAGAACCATGTGAGGATTGGTCATTTCCTGAATATCCAATATAAGAAAAAGCTAAAATCTTTTGATGATCTCTGCTTCAGACTTAGAACCATTTGTTAACCAGGACTAATAATGAGGGAAGAATTATCTTTGTATTTCCCAGAGGCTAGCCTCATACCTATTGTAATGTAGTCTCATAATATGTTTTTTTTTTTTTTTTTTTTTTTTTTTTTTTTGAGACAGAGTCTCACTCTGTTGCCCAGGCTAGAGTGAGTGCCGTGGCGTCAGCCTAGCTCACAGCAACCTCAAACTCCTGGGCTCAAGCGATCCTCCTGTCTCAGCCTCCCGAGTAGCTGGGACTACAGGCATGCACCACCATGCCCGGCTAATTTTTTCTATATATATATTTTAGCTGTCCATATAATTTCTTTCTATTTTTAGTAGAGATGGGGTCTCGCTCTTGCTCAGGCTGGTCTCGAACTCCTGAGCTCAAACGATCCGCCCACCTCGGCCTCCCAGAGTGCTAGGATTACAGGCGTGAGCCACCGCGCCCGGCCTCATAATATGTTTTTGAGTAGGAAGATGAGTAATTTTTTTCATTTTCTAATAGTCATATTTATGTGATTAATTTTGAGGAAATTGAACATAAATTTAGTGCTTTTCTAATTACATTTAAATCTAATACCATTGTCTTTATACTAATCCAGTTTTCAGGCACTTTGAATCTTGGGGGTTTAAGAAATTGAGGTGCTTTATCAGTGGCAAGGGGGTTTAGGGAAAGAACAGGTAAATAAGAGGTTTTAGAAACAAAAAAAGAATGGAAAGAAGTATTGAGGGAAATTATGGTTATTTTTTTCTGTCCTCGGAGTTCATACTATCCAGGAAAAACTGAAATGTCTTCTAGGAAATACTTGTGTTACATCTCATCCTGTATTCTCTAAGAGTTGATCATGTTCAATAAAATGGGTTTCTCAAAATGGGTACATCTGTGTATCTGTCAGTTTCCACAAATCAGATACCAAATAGACTTTAAACTTAATATGGTTTTTTATTTCAAATAAAAGTTTGACTTGGGTTATGATTGAATTAAAATATACATTATAAACTATACATACATAGCATTGTACATGTAGTTGCCTTAAAGATGATCATAAATATTCCATTCGAACTGGAAATATTAAATTAGAAATTTTACAGTGTTTTATTGCATAAATAATTATATGAAGAAGATACAGTAATGGAATTCAGTTGTTTGTGTTTGGGGGAGAAGAGACAGTTTATGTTGGAAGTACAGAAATGGAGAATTATAAAAGAAACACTGATTAGGCCGGGCGCGGTGGCTCACGCCTGTAATCCTAGCACTCTGGGAGGCCGAGGCGGGTGGATCGCTCAAGGTCAGGAGTTCAAGACCAGCCTGAGCGAGACCCCGTCTCTACTAAAAATAGAAAGACATTATATGGACAACTAAAAATCTATATATAGAAAAAAAAAAATTAGCCGGGCATAGTGGCACATGCCTGTAGTCCCAGCTACTCGGGAGGCTGAGGCAGTAGGATCGCTTAAGCCGAGGAGTCTGAGGTTGCTGTGAGCTAAGCTGACGCCACGGCACTCACTCTAGCCTGGGCAACAAAGTGAGACTCTGTCTCAACAAAAAAAAAAAAAAAAAAAGAAACACTGATTAGTATCCAACTAACACTGTTAAAAAGAGACAGTTTTACCTCAATTAAGGGCCAAAAATAGTAGATAAAATATTCTTAGAGGTCATCTCATGGTCTTCTCTTTGGTTTTATAGTTTTTGGTGTTATTTTGTTTCTTTAGATTTTTCTCCCAGTATGAAGAGAGGGGAGTGATCTTTAGGAGTGATGTAACTTACAGATTTGGTATCTTTGGCAACTGCTGAGATCATTTTTAAGTTTGGTTTGATTATAAGTTACAATTCTGCCAGGATGAGAGTGTGTTAACTATATGATATGAGTATGACTCCTTAATTTTGAGGAGTATAATTACCCCTGCATGTAAATTAATACCATTGGTAGTCTGATTTACATCCTTATACTCCGTGAGTTTAGTGTCCTACATAGCTGAGAAACTGTGAAAAGATTGATTGAATAGTTGAAGGACAGTTTTCAATGAATTTTAATTGCTTTATGTTAATTTACTTATAGGGAGTATATAGTAGATATCTTCTGGGAAATAATTCATCCGAAAATAGCTTTCTATTTGCCAATATGGTGCAACCTCTGGCAGAAACTGGATTACAACTCTCAAAAAGGTGAGGAAAACATTCCTTGGCAAACTCAAATTAGAGTCTTAGGTATGTGAAGGTTGTAAACTTTGGAGGAGTAGGAATTATTTTTATTGCTTACACCAGGATTGCTGCTGCCAATCATAATAGTTTTTTGGTAAATCTCGTACATGCCTAAAAACAAATTGACCTAAAATATAAAGAAAATGCTCATGTTTGTGATTAAAAGTATTTTTTTTGTCACTTGAATGTGTAAATTTTTAAAGATATAGATAAAACTCTCAAACTTTTCCTTCTAATGTTTACGTTACATATACCTACTTAAAATTTTGTGCTATATAAGATGATTTATTACTTTAGAAATATTACTCTCTTCCACTGTCAAATTCAACGAAATCTTGTGCAGACATTTTATAAGCGTCTTTGAAATCCATGTCTACGTCATTGGAGCACTTTTTGAGGTGTCTAACACACTTTGCCAGAGTCACATTCCCATTACTTGCTGAATGCATGTGTGATGCTGTCCCCAGAAATTCTGCTTAAGCCATGAGAACCCATGGCATAATACTAGGACAGTTGTTTTGTACAATGCATCTTACAGCTGGATATCTGTGATCTCTACAACATTAACAACCAACTCTTATGCTTCATAATGACCTCTAAAGGTCTTCTTTACAATGACAGTCAGCAGTTGTATTTGTGTGGCATATACTGAGAAAATGATTACATTTGTGTTCGGTTTCTTTGCCTCCTCTTTTAGAAATTCTGACAGATGACATCAATAAAGATTCAAAAATAGCATTGCTTGAGGTGATGCCAGGCTTATATGTTTTTCCCAAATAGTGCTTTTAGCATTAAAGTTTAATGTTCAAAATAAAGTGATTCTGTATTCAGCCCCATAATATGAAAGACTTGAAAAAAATCTAAAATATAGCAGGATACTTTTGGGGAACTGGGGAGACTTCACATTATATTCAGAAATATGTAATAATGATTTGGGACATCTTTGTAAGCTTTTTTCCTCTTTTCTTTTATACAGAACTTTCAATACTGCATTACCACAGATTGATACTACCAGACAATTGTTTGTACAGACAAGGAAAGGCCAGGAAGTTCTTGCTAAAGTAAAGCAGTTCATGAAACAACACATCCTTCCAGCTGAAAAGGTAAGTATTGTATGAACAAACAGAATATATTTGTGCTAAAAGACTATTGACAACTGCTTCTGTTATTTCTGCTTATGGGAGAACCATGGTGTCATTTTCTTTACAGTCAATCCTTACCCAATTCTCTTTACCTTAGCACTGAGCCACTGTAGAACCTGAGCCTGAAAAAATCCAAATTTTGAAAACATGCCAAGGGAATACACAGATAATTCTATGGAATTAAAATAAGGCCAAAGGGAATTAACAGTTTGTAAAGTTGGGAACCTAAATATATTAGAATAAAACACTACTTTGGGGGCCTTTTCCTAAGGCAGTGACCTCAGCTTTAAAATACACACACACACACACACACACATATATACACACATACATATATATATATATATATATATTCCCCTTTGAGAATTTAATAAGAACTATAGACTACACAGAATGGACGTACCCAGAAAATTTTACATACCATTTCAAGCTGTTCACAAGTACTGTATCACCTCTCTCCCTTATAAGCTACTATGTTAAGGTATTGAGTTTCAGTTAGTTCACTGAGTCAACATGGAACATTCATTCACTCAGTTAAGAATTATTGGGTACCTAGTAATGAGTTGGGCACCTGGGAGCCATTGAATGTAAGAGAAAGAACAAGACAGACAGGGCTTGTGCTTCTGTGGAGCTTAGACTTTAGCGAGAAAGACATAAAATAAGAGGCCGGGCGCGGTGGCTCACGCCTGTAATCCTAGCACTCTGGGAGGCCGAGGTGGGCGGATCGTTTGAGCTCAGGAGTTCGAGACCAGCCTGAGCAAGAGCGAGACCCCATCTCTACTAAAAATAGAAAGAAATTATATGGACAGCTAAAAATATATATATAGAAAAAATTAGCCGGGCATGGTGGTGCATGCCTGTAGTCCCAGCTACTCGGGAGGCTGAGGCAGGAGGATCGCTTGAGCCCAGGAGTTTGAGGTTGCTGTGAGCTAGGCTGACGCCACGGCACTCACTCTAGCCTGGGCAACAGAGTGAGACTCTGTCAAAAAAAAAAAAAAAAAAAGACATAAAATAAGAGATGATAAATGCAGTGAAGAAAAGATAAAAGCTCTTATGCAAATATGTTAAGGGGGCAGGGTATGTGTGTGGGTAGAACACTGCTGTAGAAATGCTAAGGGCTTTTTTAAATTTTTTTATTTAATTGATTGATTGATTGAGACAGAGTCTCACTTTGTTGCCCTGAGTAGAGTGCCGTGGCGTCAGCCTAGCTCACAGCAACCTTAAACTCCTGAGCTCAAGCAATCCTCCTGCCTCAGCCTCCCGAGTAGCTGGGACTACAGCCGCACCATGACGCCTGGCTAATTTTTCTAATTTTAGTAGAGACGGGGTCTTGCTCTTGCTCAGGCTGGTCTCTATCTCCTGACCTCAAGCAATCCTCCCGCCTCGGCCTCCCAGAGTGCTAGGATTACAGGCGTGAGCCACCATGCCTGGCCTGCCAAGGGCTTTATTCTGATTCATCCCTGCCACAGGTTATGTGGTCTTGTGTTAGGTGGTCTTCTGTAGTAGCCTCAGTTTTTTCATCTACAATGTGAGTAGGTATGACTAGTTATACAATAAATTCCCATTTTAATTGCCCATGATTCTGAGGGGTCTACAGTTAGACTGGCAGGATCAAATAGAGAACTGAAAAAGACCAAAATTCTTTCAACAGAAATGTTCAAAGCTGATATTTGTTTGTAGAGCAGTTAGAGTTGTTTCTTGAGTTATATGAATAATTATATTTTTAGTAAATATCTGCCTTGAGATTAACTTTACTCACAGAGTGAGGTATAGTTTCTTAAAAAATACTACTTAAACTGAGGAAATTCTTTCTAAAATAGTCATCTCTCATAGTGTCCAGCAATTAAGGTATCACTTTGAATATTTTCTGTTCTAGTTAGTATTTGTTTAATTCTGAGTTTTAAAACTCTTGAACTTATGAGTATTAAAAAGGGAATGGAACATTTTTAGTTCAAGATAGCAGTATGAATTCAACATTTCCCTCTCCTCCCTCAAATAAAATCTAATTGAATTAACAATAAAGAAGTTTTTATAAAATGAAGTAAATTGGTAGAAGTATGAAAACAGGAGGGGAACACATCAGAGGACTAAAGGTTTTGAAAGGAGAATGGAAATTAGATTTAGAGAGCAGAATCAATCAGACCTAAAAATAAACTATAACGGAGGAAGCCACATCCCCAAGGAATTGTGAAATGAGAGACGCCTGTAGCACAGGTGGTAACTATCTTCCCACAATGGAGTCCCCTCTGATCCGCTGATATGGAAAACAAGAATGAGAAGAGGAAGAGAAATCAAGATGTTTGACTTAAGAATTACCTGCACATGGGCTGCTTGAGTTGGGCTCTTACAGCCCTGCATAGCTAGCAGTGGTTGTGCAAGACAGAAGGCTACAACAATACTCTAAAAAAAGCACATGATCTGTTTCAGAGAAGCCAGGGCTTCAACATGAGGGTTAGTGCCCTAGAGTAGTGTCCTCCATGTTTTGGCTTTTTTTTTTTTTTTTGAGTGCGTGATTGGGTGGAGATCCCAACTTGTCTATCGGCCTGCCTGATTACTGCCTGACTCCTACCTGCTCACCCTAAAATGAAGCCTATCTGTTGGTGGGCTAGTGCTTACAACTAACCCATCATTTGAGGAGAGGCCAGAATTGGCAAAGCCTAGAAATCAGGCAGGCTGTTCTTTCCTTCATAAACGTGAATAAGCATTCAAAGGAAACTGCAGCACACAAGAGAAATGTCACAGGTTGGGCTGTTGATACTCTGCTGAACTTAGTATCATGCAACTATTAAAATATTTTCAAAGAATTTACAATAAAAGAAAGTTATTTATGATAAGTAAAAAAAAAGGTAGCTTATGGCTTTAAAAGGAGGATTGTCAATGTTTTGTGTGGTAAGGTGAGCCACAGTCATTGGTCTTTGTAGATCTTTCAAATCTGGAACACATCCACATCTAATAATGTGAACTTTTTCTTCTCTTAAAAATTTGTTCTGTACCAACAACTATAAAAATGTTTTTTCCTGTAGAATGATTCTGAGCCATACTAGTCTCTGTGGAATATATACATTTGGAATGATATTTAGAGAAAAGTAAATAGCTTTTTCAAAATAGAAAAGGGAAAACCTGCTAAAATTCTATCCAGTATTATAACTAAGTTTACAAAAACCAAAATAGTCATGTCTGGAAAATAAGGTTGTATCTTATATCAACATTTTAACAGTATGTGTCTTTAGCTACTGAGACTTGATGACTTTTTCTGTATACTTTTATATATTTTTCAAACTTTCTATAATGAGAAAAATAAGTTTCATTTAAACTATTGACCTTTTGAAACTTCTTGAATATCATAAACTGAGGACATAACCCATTATCTATGAAAATATTAAAGCCAATACTTCCTAAAGTAGATAAGGAATCCTAAAAATAGCATGTAAAACAGGAACTAGCAACGATAACATTGAGAACACACTTTTAACATAATGATAACATTAATCAGACTTTCCTACCGCGTCTAATAGTGTACTGGGGAGGCACTGTTGCTTCTTTCTATTAGACTTAAGTTTAAAGTGAAAAATATATATTGTTCAGATTTAAGATTCCAAACCAACCAATGTTCTCCAAATTAGTATCTCAGTCAGTGAATGAGGAAGTAGTATGTTAAAGGTGATATTTTGGAAAGATTGACCAGATACCAATCATACTTTCTGCTGTTGTCTTTTACCAATAAATTACTTTTCTTTCTTTGATATAATAACTAAAGAAAGGTTTTTTGTAGTGAGATATTTTATTTAATTCTGAGTCCTACCATACCACAAATAAACTTTGCAAATCTCTAACTGGATAAACTTTAAAACATGAAGTATTAAATAAATACAAATTATAAAATAATTATATAAACCCTGGCATAATTTAATTTCTCCAAATTGTAGTATCATAAAGAGGTAGTCAGAGGTGAGGAAATGGTAAATATGCTGCATAATATATTATTAAACACAGTAGCATTGACTATTTCCATGGCAATATGAGGAATGGAAATAATAAACAACCCCAAACAGGAAATCTTCCAATTTAGCTGACTTCCTGACAGAAATGACAAGAGCTATTCATCCTGGTGCTTTTGAAAGAGCAGACCTTTACCGTCTTGAAGTTTTCACTAAATACAGAAGTACTCCAGCCACATTTCAGTGGAAGGAACATCTTAGTGCATTGCTTATATCTGTGTGAATTGGTAGAGAAGTTTTAGAAAATAATTTCATAATGTGGATAGAGTTTTGACAATGTTCATATCCTTTAATCTAGTAATTCTAGCCTAAGTGCAGAAAAAATAACAGGTGCAGAGATGCTATTATAGCAAACTATTGGAGAATGCCATGACAGTTTCATTCTATCTTGATTCTTTTAGTTGTACAAATTAGAGATAATTATTGTTTTATCTGTCTAGTTTTTAAATTTAGATTTACCCATGTATTTATCATTTTGTTTATTTACCATTTCTTCTTGCAATTCAGATGTTTCTTCTAGGATCAAGTTCCTTTAGTGAGAATCTGCTAGTAAACTTTACTTTTGTTTATTTTTTCTTTCTCTGTTTTTCTTTTTCTTTTCTGTTTCTTTCTTTTTTTTCTTTGGAGGGGGCAATGACTTTATTTATTTACTGCTAATAGCTGTATTTTGTCCTGATTCTTGAAAGATAGTTTTTTTGGATATAGAATTCTAGGTTGACAGTTACTTTCTATCAGCAGTTGAAGATATTACTCCAGTGATTTCTGGCTTCATTTGTTGCTATGGTAAGTCAGCTATCAATCTTAACTGTTGCTTAATTATCAGTAATCTTTCTTTTTTCCCTCCTCTTTCTCCTTTTAAGAGGTTTTATTTCCCTTTGCTCTTCAGTGTTACTGTGCTTTGGCTTCATTGTGGTTTCTGAACATGAAGATTGGTGTCTTATATCAGTTTGAAAACTCCTTAGAATAATTTTTCCAAATATTGTTTCTCTCCTCATTCTTTTATTCTAGGGCTCCAGTTAGACTTATGATACAACTTCTCTCAAAATTAATCATATCCCTTAACCACTCATATTTCTCTTCTCTTGAATTTCTGTGATTCATCTTAAGTAATTTCTTCAGATCTTTCTTCCAATTTAGCATTTATTTATTTTTTAGCTGTATCTAATCTGCTTTTCGATCATCCATAGAAGAGTGGTTCTCAAGTTTTGGAGTGTGTTAGAATTGCTTAGAGAGCTAGTAAAGAACATATAAGCCCAGGCTCATTAAAGTGGGATACAGCCTAGGCCCCTGCATTTTCACCCAGTTCCCCAAGTGATTCTGATAGCCACCAAAAATTGAGACTCACTGCCATAGAATTTTTAAGTTTCATTACTATGGTTTTCATTTCAAGTTGCACTTAATTCTTTTTCAAATTTGTCTGGTCACTTTTGATAGTTTTTTGTCATACTTTTAACTTCTTCCTTTATTCTTGAAATCTATTGAACATAAATACTTTATATTCTGTGTCTGACCATTATAGTCTTTGGGAAGTGTGATTCTGTTTTGTTGAATTATTGTTTTTGCTAATTCTTATTAATATTAGCTTGTTTCCTTGAGTGATAAGTAATTTTTCATTCTGAACTTATGTTCTTTGGAATGGAGTTTTATCACTTAGGGTTATTTAAGGCTTTTTTTAAAGCTCTTTCCTCCAGAGGGAATTTGCTTTTGTTTCTGCCAGGTACTTGCAGGCATTATTGCCAGTAACAGTGTAAACTTAACTTTGGCTTGAGCTTTTAGAACCCCACAGGTCTGTGAATTCAGTCTCAAACTTGGGTGAAGGCAGGCTTCAGGTTAGAAATGTTTCTTTTTTCTATTCCTCCTGGAAATAAGACCTATATATAGGCCTGTATTCCCATGGTCCACCTCTGAGGGGTGTCCCTCCCCCCACCTTTTTTTCCACTTAGGTTTTACCCATTAAACATCCTGGCTTTGGTGGAGGGAAGAGGTGATCTCTGATCCTCCCACTTGTTGTGTTTGGGGCATTTGACTATATCTCCTGATGCCTGCCACTGTGGCCTGTTAAAACCTAGGGTCTAGGCCAAGATAGATTAGCTTACATTCCCTGGGCAAACACGGCTCTAGTGTTTGCTCACAACTGAAAAGCCAGACTTTTTTTATTCCTGGCCTCTGAGGAATTTCCTTATTTTCCTCCCGGCACAGTTATGCATTAATAAATATATTTTAAAATTATTTTTAATATTTTACCTAATATTTTTAGTTGAAGGGTTTCTGTGACCATCTAATGTACCATATGGCTGGAAATGGAATGCTGAAATCTTGGTATTAGATTTTGGAAGTCTGTAAATCAATAAATATGGTAATTCACCATATAAATAAAAGCAAGAACAAAGACCATATGATCCTCTCAATAGATGCAGAAAAAGCATTTGACAAAATTCAGCACACTTTTATGATAAAAACTCTTAACAAAATAGGCATAGGTGGGTCATACCTCAAAATTATTAAAGCCATATACAATAAACTCACAGCCAACATCATACTGAAGGCGGAAAAATTGAAAGCATTCCCGCTTAGAACTGGAACCAGACAAAGTTGCCCACTATCTCCACTTCTATTCAATATAGTGCTGGAAGTCCTTGCCAGAACAATCAGACAAGAGTGGGAAATCAAGGGTATTCAAATGGGCGCAGAAGAGGTCAAACTTTCACTCTTTGCTGACTATATGATATTATATCTAGAAAACCCCAAAGATTCAACCAAGAGACTCCTGGAATTGATAAATGAATTCAGTAAAGTCTCAGGGTATAAAATCAACGCACACAAATCAGTGGCTTTCATATACACCAGTAACAGTCAAGCCAAAAATCAAATCAAAGACGCAACAGCTTTCACAATAACATCAAAAAAAAATTAAATATTTAGGAATATATTTAGCTAAGGAGGTAAGAGATCTATATAGGGAGAACTATGAAACACTGCAAAAAGAAATTGTAGAGGACGTAAACAGATGGAAAACCCTACCATACTCATGGGTCAGCAGAATCAATATTGTTAAAACTTCTATACTACCCAAAGTGATCTACAGAATTGATGTAATCCCTATCAAAATACCATCAATTATTTTTCAAAGATCTAGAAAAAATAATTCTGTGCTTCATATGGAACCAGAGAAGACCTCATATAGCCAAAGCAATTTTAAGCAAAAAGAACAAATTGGGAGGCATCAGTCTACCAGGCAAAGAATTTATGAAGACCCCCAAAGCATTCGTAGCAGCAACAAAAATAAATAAATGGGACCTGATCAAATTAAAAAGCTTCACACAGCCAAGGAAACTGTCATTAGAATGAATAAACGACCCACAGAATGGGAGAAAATATTTGTATGTTATACATCCGATAAAGGGCTAATAACTAGAATCTATATAGAACTTAAGAAAACTAACAAGAAAAAAATCAAACAACCCCATTAAAAAGTGGGCAAAGGACATGAACAGAAACTTTGCAAAAGAAGACAGAATAATGTCCAGCAAACATAATAAAAAGTGCTCAACATCTCTAATCATCAGGGAAATGCAAATGAAAACCACAGTGAGCTATCACTTAACACCAATGAGAATGGCTTTTACCAAAAAGCCCCAAAACAACAAACACTGGCGTGGATGTGGAGAGATAGGAACACTCTTATGCTGCTGGTGGGACTGCAAATTAGTGCAACCTCTGTGGAAAGTAATTTGGAGATAGCTCAAAGAACTAAAAATAGAAATACCATTTGATCCAGCCATCCCACTACTAGGCATCTACCCAGAGGAAAAAAAGACATTTCATAATAAAGACATTTGCACTTGAATGTTTATGGCAGCACAATTCACAATTGCAGAAATGTGGAAACAACCCCAAGTGCCCATCAATACATGAGTGGATTAATTAAATGTGGTATATGTATACCATGGAGTACTACTCAGCCATAAAAAATGAATTAATACCTTTTGTAACAATCTGGATGGAACTGGAGACCATTCTACTAAGTGAAGTATCACAAGAATGGAAAAACAAGCACCACATGTATTTGCCATCAAATTGGTACTAACTGATCAACAGTTAGTTGCTCACATGGAAGTAATGTTCATCGGGTGCCAGGCAGGTGGGAGGGGGATGGACGGGTGGGTAAATTCATAGCTAATGGGTGTGGAGCACGCTGTCTGAGGGATGGACACACTTGTAGCTCTGGCTTGGGTGATGCAAAGGCAATATATGTAACCAAAATGTTTGTACCCCCATAATATTCTGAAATTAAAAAAAAAAAAGGAAGTGCACACACACACACAAAAGATTTTAGAAGTCTACCAGCTAACACTGAGGCAGCATAGTTTTGCTATCAGTAAACCTTGAGCATGTTTTGCTTCTGTGTCTGATTTTAATATATTATTGATTTAATCACAGCTGAAAAAGTTTCTTCACCTAAAAATGTTTACTTTGTATATTAGCAGTTTATGACATTGTTTACTTTGTATTAACTTTAGCTAATGAAAATTTATTTCTTTTCTTACTTTAAGGAGGTAATTGAGTTCTATGTTCAAAATAAAAATTCAGTGGACAAGTGGAGAAAACCTTTAGTGATTGATAAACTCAAGGTAAGAAAAATAAAATCTTTAACATTAGAAAATTCATATACAAGTGTTTTTTGAGACCTTAGGTCTTAGTTTTGTTGTTGTTATTGTTATATATAGAGAGGATAATTATATCAGTAATATCTTTTTTACAAGAAAGTTAAAAAATAGAATCTATAATATACAAATTAGGCTACATAGTGTTCTATATATCGTATGTGATGAAGACAGCCTCTTATAGCTGTCCAGAGAAAAAAATATGATCAAAACTACTTATCATTAGCCATCACTGGATTGAGACTGAAGTCAGGGAAGGGTTAATCCAAATTTCATGTTTTCAAGTCTTAACAGCAATGCATGTAAGAAATTGAAATGCATGAATTAGTATATTTGGCAGAATTATACTCAGTTGTGTGGGATTTTATAGTAGTTCTGATTCAATAAGAAGTTCTCAAGTAAGAAATTTAATTTTTCAGCCGAATCCAAGGAAGCTTGGAGGAAAAGGCATTTCTTCAACAGCTAAAAAATTTGATATATAATAAATTAGTAACCACTTAAGTTTTGTACACTGTAGGATACAGTGAAATAAATAACTCCATAAGTGTTTTTAAATTTCAAAAATCATAAATGCCAATATTTTAAAAAATAAGCTACTTTAGGTCATGGTAAATTATGATCCCTCTGGCATGTTCATCACTTTCACAGGAAATGGCCAAAGCAGAGGGCCTCTGGAACTTGTTTTTGCCAGCTGTAAGCGGTATCAGCCAGGTGGACTATGCCTTGATTGCTGAAGAAACAGGAAGATGCTTTTTTGCTCCAGATGTCTTTAACTGCCAAGCACCAGGTTGCTACATTAATTGAAAACAATTTTCTCTAATATTTTGAGCAGTGTTTAAAATTTCTCTATATGACAAGAAACGTTTCTACAATCAGCGATTTATAAAATTGGTTATAATTTTACTTTCCAGCTACTTTGATTTAAACATAAAGAGTAGATTTGAAATTCTCATGGAACTATTCTTTTGTGAAACATCATTATATTAAGAATACTGGTGAATAGAAGTAGCTGTGAAAGGGGCTGGTAATGTAAGGATTCCGCTTTCCTGACTGGGGATTGGATATTTCTATGGCGAGCTGGAATGGACAGAGAGTTCTGAATCTTTTGAGCAGCTTCACTGTCTCTCCACTCATTCACCAATTATTTATTGATTATCTGCTCTATGCCAAGCACTGTTCTAGGTTCTCAGTGAATAAAATACACAAAGAGGCCTGCCTTTAAAGATCTAATTCTAATATAGGGAGATGAAAATAAACAAGTATAGTAAGTTTGAATATGAAAAGCACTTTGAAAATAAAAACGGAGCAGGGTAGGAGAGCTTTGCAATGCTAAGAGACAGGAAATACGAATTACAATTTCAAATAGAATGGTCAGGATAAGCCTCATTGAGAAAATGACATTTGATAGACTTAAAGAAGGTGAGTGATTGGGTTAGCCATGCTGATACCCCAAGTGATTGGGGAAGGGTTTTCATAGCAGAAGGAACAGAAAATGCAAAGATCCTAAGGCAAGAGTGTGATTGGTGTGTTCCAGGAATAGCTGAGGAGGCCAGTGTGGCTAGGAGAGCATAAGTAGGAGAAGAGATAGGAGAGGAGAGAGCCACGTTTTGTTGGGCTTTATCAGACAGGTAAGCATTATACCTTCAGTGAAATCAGGAGCCTCTGGGGATTTTTAGTAGAGTAGTAACAAGAGATGAGAGATGATGGTGGTTTAGACTCGGATAGTACCATTTGGGGAAGGGGGTGTTGAAAATTTTTAAAAAATTAAAAATAGACTATGGTAGTAGCAGTGGAGCAAGTGATTACGTGGCAAAATTCTAAATACATTTGGAAGACAGAGCGAAGAGGATTTCCTGACTGGATATGAGGTCTTAAAGGAGGAGTCAAGGATGCCTCCAAGGACTTTAATGTGAAAAATTGAAAGATGAAAGAAGGAGGCCAACTTTTCTTCAAGTAAAATGGAAGGGGTAAATGTGGAATGTAGTCTGTAGGAGGTGTTTCCAAACCTGGATTTGTGGAAGAACCACTTAATGAACTTTTGAAAAATATATATTCCCAGATTCCATCCCTAGAGATTCTGATATAGTGTATCTAGGGTAGACCCTGGGAATGTCTGTCTGTCTGTCTGTCTGTCTGTCTTTCTTTCTTTCTTTTTTTTTTTTTTTCAGATTATTCTGGTTATTTTGATGCTACCAGTCAAGGATTTGTACTTGATTTGTAGCAGGGTGATTATGGTATGAGAGACCCTATAGTGTCCCTGCATAAGATAAGCCTCAGTATTGCCTTTTGTGCTTATTGTATGGCCCTGATGCTAAAAATTTCCCAAAAAGAGTTAATTGAGGGTTAAGCTGCCAAAAAGAGGTATATGGGATTACATTGGACTTCTGGGAGAAAATGCAGTCTGGATTTAGCAAAGTGGTTCCACCCCGGACTTTGACTCTCTCCTTTGTTTGGCACTATTAAGGTAGTTCATAGACTTCTGATGATGGTTGAACTTGTCCCTGACATGGTTTTCCCTCATCCAAACACTGATTTATCAAATTACTGCTGTACTACATTGTAATCCAATAACAAAGCTATTGTAAAAGTAAAGAAATCTATCCACAGAGTTTCTAAAGATTTCTTCTCAATTGTGTGAGGCTATTACTTCATTCTACATAGGTAGCATGATTTTTGTGGAAAGGGAACTGAACTGGTAGTCTTTTAGTTTAAAATGTTTTTGATTGCTTCTCATAGAGGTGTGTTTTATTTTGTGATCCAATATGTAGCATATGTAGTTGTGTGTGTGTGTTCAGGACGAATGGGTAGATGGATGGATAAATGGATAGATAGATGTATGTTACTGAAACAAAAGTTGCACAAAACAATAGTTTCCCTTACTACATGCAGTGCATTCAGATATTTTTCAGAGTCTGATCTATTAATAATATATTCTGTTTTGTTCTATTTCTTTTTTTAGAGAATGCTAGCTATAGTCCATAAAATTGGTTTCATGATGCACTAATTGGTCATAATATGAAAAATAATTCTACCAAAGACTGCTTTTGCAGGAGCAGCTCTGCCACAGTTTTTCCATTTGACCTATGAACTCACTTTTTACGAAATGGTCATTTTTTCTAGTATTAAAATTTCATGAGTCTATCAGTTATACCGTGTCTTAATGATATAACCAAATTGCTGAAATTTTAAAATTGGACAGAGAAATACATTTTCTTTGATTAAGGAATAATCAGCAACTCTCCTGAACAAACAGGATGTGTAAAACTAAATAGAAAACTAGGCATTTTCTCTTTGTGTAAAGATATCTTCATGAAGGCCTTGGACATTGTGTTTTGAAGCATTTCCAAAGCAGATAAAGAAGGAAATGTAATTGATGCTGATTAAATACTTTGGGATTTTCTTAAATATAAAATATGAATTTCTACTTAAGTTACCCAAATTATTTCCCAAATAGTTATAAAAGTTTTTGGGAAACATATACACTCTTCTTTTCCCACCTCAATAAGTCATACAATATTGTATACTAGAATGTTGAAAATAGCAATTTTAATCCTAAAGCTATTACTGTAAAATATTTGGACCTCTGGAATTCTTTTCTTTTCTTTTTTTGTTTTTAGAGACAGGGTCTTGCTCTGTCACCCAGGCTCAAATGCAGTGACACCATCATAGCTTACTGCAGTCTTAAACTCCTGGGCTAAAGCGATCTTTCTGCCTCAGCCTCTCAAAGTGCTGAGATTATAGGAGTGTGAACTGATTTTTTTCTAATGGGGAAAAAAAAGTTTTGTTGATGTAATTCATCTAGGTTTTTTCCCTAATCCATAAATAATAAGTTTGTGAGATTCTCAGAAGAAACTGATAATTTTTGGAATTTTTTTAATCTTTTAATTAATTTCATTTTTTAATTTATTCAAACTATTAATATAATAAGTAACACTGAATTTAAAATAAGAAAAAGACAACAAGCTTCATTAATTATAACTCGGGACTTATTTTTTTCCCTCAGTCGAAAAGAATGTTAAGTTTGTGTTAATCTGCAAGGAATTTTATGTCTCTTGATATAATGTTGGCTCTGTTAGGAGTGTCTGAACAGCGTACAGACATATCTTGAGAGATTTAACTTAGACTTAACTCAGTTTTCATAACCATTTCAGTAACTATCCTTAAAGTCATTGTAAAATGTGACATTGAAAATGTTTTCCTGAAAATCTTCTGTGTAATCAGTACTCAAGGGAATGGCTTTAGACAGTATTTTTAGAAATTCAACAGGAATGAAAATCAGAGGAAGACTTCTAGGACATTTTGCTCCATGGCAGACATTAAGCATTCTTTTTTAGCTGAGGATGATATCACAGGGTATCATGTACTAAACAGTACCCTCCCAGGATTGGAGAGGGTCTTTTAAGTTGTCTATTGCAGTTTTCTATCCAAGGAAGAGATTCCGTTTTTAACATCCTTGAGAGATTATCTAGTACTTTTCTATCTGGTAAGGGGTGCACAAAAGAGCATTTTAAAGATAAAAAGACAATAATTGCTATGTGAGTTCAGAGGAAGGAGGTATTTCTGACTAGGTAATCAGAGATTCTTTGCAGAGGAGGTTGTGGCTCATAAGAAGAAATTTACTAAGGAACCACAGGTAGAATTTCACTTGAGGGAAGACCTGGCCCAGGCAAACATGTGGAAGTTAGAAAACACAGGGTGTGTTTGAGGAATAGCAAATAGACTTAAGGACTGGAGTCTTAGTAAGATAAGCAATGTTAATTGTCCTAGAAGGGCATATTTGCAATATAGCAGACAAAGTTTAGGCCAATAAATTGTTTTCTTCAGTCCTAATTGAGTTAGACCTCATTAGAGCCATGCTTCATTGTAATGAACTGGACAAGAGTCTGTGATTCAGAACAAGTTGGATGTGTACCAAATGCCATGTACTTGTAACTATTAATATTTATGACATGCCATCCTTGTAAATTATATTTACTATATGTTTCAAAATATTTTTGTTGCAAATATTTGCTTTTAAAAGATGCATATCTGTATCATCTATATAAAATTCTGGATTTCATAACGGTAAATTTTCAAATGCAAAAAAAAAAATGCTTTTTCTTCTGTATAGACACAGGGAACATGGAGGTACTGTACCTCTATGGAAATGAGGAACAGAAGCAGCAGTGGCTTCAGCCTCTTCTTCAAGGGGACATTGCCTCCTGCTTCTGTATGACAGGTAAAGACAAATTACCTTTCTCCCCTTGTGTAGTCAGTCAGTCTGGAGTTATTATGGATGAGTTCAAGAAATGTGGGTCGTGGCTCGTGGCTCTGTTCCAGTCAAATTTGCCTGCGGCTAAAAATATGAATGTTTGTTTTGAGCCTGATTTTAAATTTTGGCATTTTTAAATTTGCAGAATAAATTTTTCCACCGCTTTGGGAGAACACCAGATGATGTTTCTGGTATCCTGCTTTGGGTATTAGCAGAAGAATACAGCTGTACTCAATAACAAGTACAGATTACTGTGATTGAGAGCTAGCCAGTTTGGAAATGCCGTGCAGTAAAGCAGTTGTTTAAGTGTCCTGTGGAAAACTTTCTGAAGACCTTAAGTATTGAGCAGTCTTTAAAGAATCCAAAGTATATAAACTGGTGAATGCATTCCTGATGGAATTTGAAAGGCGCAATTAGAAATTGTTTAAGATAGGTGTATAACTCCCCACTGCTAAATTTGACCTGCTTTAAAAAAAAAAAAAAAAGAAAGAAATTGTTTAAAATAGTAAACTATGTGGTGGGGGAAATGTGGCCTGCAAATATTTAGTTCAGATTTCCATTTTGAGAAGTAGAAAATGATATTTTTATCTACTTTTGATGGTTAGGGAAAGAAAGGACTGAGTTGTATCCCAAGTCATATATTGGTAAGAAAGCCTAAAACACAATTCAGAATACTGATCCCCAATGTTCAATATACTTCATTCATTCTTCTAATGCACATATATTGAATGCCTACTGTATTCAGTAGGAGAACCAGGGTGGAATGGGGAAGGGTAGGAAGATCAAAAAGACAAGGATGCCTGTATCCTTAAAAAATTTCCATTCCCTTATCTAAGTCTTTTTGTAAACTGATGATATCTGCCTGCCTATAAATTCAACATTTGTTTATTTATAGAACCTGATGTAGCTTCAAGTGATGCCACAAATATTGAATGCAGCATCCAACGAGATGGCGATAGTTATGTAATTAATGGCAAGAAATGGTGGAGCAGTGGTGAGTATTCAGCATAAATTTTTTCACCTAACAAGTTGATCTTTTGTGCCAGATGCTGTGCTAGAATAATGCTATTATACTTAGTTATTAGTCATGATCATAATTCTTTAAATTCTTCCTTTTTAAGCATTTTCAAATTTAGAAATAGTTAAAAGGAAAAGAAATTTTAAAATAACATGTCTTGATTAGGTGATGTTTATTTTAAAACAGAAAACATACCTTTTTTTTTACAGTTTGAAAGATAAAATTCATTAGTGAAAACTATTTTTGAACAATGTAATTTCTATTAAAATTTAATTTTAATAGGGGCATATTACATGGGTTATAATAATTTACATACAGTTGTTTTATAAAGATAAGCTGTATATGTTATTAAAAATAATTTATTGTACATATTTTCATTACTTAAAAATACAAGAGTTTAAATGAAAAATATGACATTTTATACATAGGATAATATATCTTTTACTCAACCCTCAGTCATAGACTTACATAAATGGATGAATTCTTTAGGAAGATATACAAATTTGAACCTAGATAAATATGATAATCTGAGGATTGCTTCGAGAGTACACATGATAAACCTAGCATTTTTCAGGATAACCAGTTATTACCAAAGAAAGTTGACATCGTAGAAGCAAATTATATGTTTAAGAACTTGACAGGAATGTATTGAAAGGGTCAGAAAAGCTTATTATGTATTATTTTGGTTGTTTTCTTTCTGAGATTTTATAAAATTACTTAAAATTTTAAAAACAGGAAAAAAATTAAGTTTTGCTGCATATTCAGTTACCAAAATTATACAGGCAAATTGTTCTTGTATTAAAATTTAGATAATTAAAAATAATTATACATGCCTCTTAACATGAGCCTCCTTATTAATCTGTTTTAGATGGCCTAACTTATAGCATGGTGGGAGTTTTTTCCTTCTTAAAAACTTCTTTTATTTTGAAATTATTATGAATTCACAGGGAGTTGCGTAGATGGTACAGAGTGATCCCAGGTACATTTTATCCAGTTTCCCCCAATGGTTCCATCTTACATAAATATCAAAACCAGGAAATTGAAATTGGTACAATATGTGTATATAGTTCTGTGTCATTTTATCACATGTATAGATTTGTGTAACTACTCCTGCAATCAAGATACAAAACCATCCCATCAACACAAAGAACTTCCTCTTTATAAAATAGTGTTTTATTGATTTATGCCTATTACTATTTTCCTGTATTGTTAATATTAATTTTCTTATTTTGTACAGTTAGTATTTCATTTCCTCTTCTTGTTGGCTTCCATCTTCCCCCTCTTTGTTGTAAGTTGCAAGCACAGTGTTTGAGATTTGAGTTTCAGAATAACGCAGATGTTTTATCTGAGGAAGCAGCATCATTCATGTGTATCCAAGCAAAAGGCAGAGCGGTTTTACATTTAAATGCTAAAAGTGCTGGTTGGCTGTGTGGGACCCTCAGAATCAAAAGGAATCTCCTCCACATTTTGTCTCTGTCTTCTCCACGACCCATATTTCTTGGCCACTTTCATAATGTAGTTTTTAAAAGAGGCTCCCATGAAAACATAAAGGATTGGATTGAGGCAGCTGTGAAAGAGTGCGATGCTTTCTGTGATTTGGATGGCCACGTCCATGCGTTTGCTCATGTCACAGTCAGTGATCAGGGAGTAGATGATGTCTATGGCTCGGCAGAACTTGACAATGTTATAAGGCAGCTGAGTGACAATGAAGACTATAACCACTGTGAGCAGGACTTTGAGGGGTCGAGATTTTTTAATATTTGGCATCTTGATGAGTGTTCTTGCTGTGATAAAGTAGCACACCCCCATAATAAGGAAGGGTACTACAAATCCAATACAGATTTCTAGCATTTGAATAGATGCTTTCATTGATGTTCCTAGGTGGTGGGGAAAGATGGGAATGCACCTAGCATTGTCATTTACTGTATAAAAAACCAGCTGGGGTATACTCAGCAAGATGGTAGCCATCCAGACACAGAAACAGATGATCCAACATGGTTTTCCCACTCCTGATTGACTGGGGGCTTTAGTTACTGCCAAATATCTGTCTATGCTAATACAAGCTAGAAACTGCATTCCAGAGACAAAGTTTACTGTATATAAGGCTGAAGTGACTTTGCACATCGTTTTCCCTAAAACCCACCCATGAACTGCATTAACTGCCCAAAAAGGTAGAGTGAATAGAAGTAGTAAATCTGCCACAGCCAAATTCAGGATGTACACATCTGTTTTGGTTCTCAGTTTCTTGTAATAGGCATAAATTGCCACTACTATGGAATTGCCTGCAAGTCCAATTATGAAAGCTATTGTGAGGAAGACAGGGAGAAAAACTTTTGCAAATCTTCTGACTTCTTCTTTAACACATATCATTTCATACTGACTGTAGTCATGAGTGCCATTCAGTTCATTTTCCTCATAATAGTAATCTGTTGACTGGTTGTCTTCCAAAGCCATGGCTCTTATCTAGGTGGCAAACAAAACAAAACAGTATATTCATTTTAAAATTGCTTAAAAGAAAACAGTTTTTATCCAGCATGTGTTTTGTTCTTCCCCTAGAGAATAGATTGTTGCTGTATAACATACGTGAGCCTAAAGCTACCAGGTGGGGAACATGATGTTCGGATTGTGTAGACGTGTGGAAGAGTGCAGATTAAAAGGAGGGGACAGATTCAAGACCTGTTCGGAAGGTAGAATCAGAGCTTAGGGACTTACTGGAAATTAGGAATGAAGGTAAGAGAGAAGTCAAGAATAGAGCAGGCTTACAGCCTAGATGACTAGGGGTAATGGGGTTGCCAAATAACTGTATAAATAAGTAGGTAGTGACAGTGCCACTCTTTAAAATGCTATAATTGGAGCCACACTGGACTATAACTCCAAGATTAGTTACTCATCCTTTGTTTTTACAATTCTGTGTGCAGGAGCTGGGATGATAAGTAAAATACCCTGGGAAATTTTCTTAATCACTAAATCTTAAATGAAAATGAAGACCTTTGTGTAAAAATTGTTTTTAAAATATGAAAACTTAGATTTCAACTAAAAAGAATAAAAATATTATAATCTTTACATATGTAATTTTGTGAGTCTTATAGAGTATATCTATAATAAAGATAAAATTTTAAATGTTCTATTTGCTTAAATTCATTTTATGTTTATGTTATTTATTTATAAATTTAATTTAAATAAATAAATAATCTCAGCATCTGTTTTGAATTTCACTAGTTGGCTTTTATAAAACAAGGTCTCCTCTAGTCAACTTCCCTGTAAAACCTGTCACTTTCACTTATTTATACTATTATTTTGGCAGCACCATTATCCCCTAGTCATCTAGGCTGTACGCCTGCCCCATTCTTGACATCCCTCTTACCTTCATTCCTAATTTCTAGTAAGTCTCTAAATTCTGATTCTACCTTTCAAATAGGTCTTGAATCGATCTCCTCCTTTTAATCTGCATTTTTCCACACATCTGCACAATCTGACCATCATGTTTCCCACCTGGCTACTATAGTATCTTCCTAACTGGTACCCTACTATTGTTATTTCTTACCACCCCTTTGTCAAAAACATTTTTCCACCAGAATATTCTATCTCTAAATTGCCAATCCGTCATTCCCCTGCTCAGTTCCTCACCTGGAAGACACCTTGCTTCACCTGAAACGCATAATCGCGTTGCTTCAACTGAAATACATAATTCAAGCTCCTTAGCATGATCCCCAAGACGCCCTTCATAATGTGGTGCCACTGTGGCTCCTGTCACCTCTCCCTATTCTGTGTCCCACCCCACAGGCAGTGATAGGGCTGATTGGCCAGCAGTTGACTGGCACACCCCGTGCTGCAGCACCTGTCTACATCATTGTTCATTCTGTTCCTTTATCTGTCATATTCCTTTCTGCCCTTCCCTTGAAGGCCAATTCCTACTTAATTAACTTGGTGTCATGTCCCCAGAACACTTTCCTGATGTAATACAGTCTCTCCATCCCTCTCAGAGAACTGATCCCATCTTCTGGAAAAGATATGTTTCCCAGACTAACCTTGTCCATCTGGGCTCTAAGTTCTCAAAAATATGACCTATTTGATTTGTGTTTGTAATTAAACCTTATTAACATGCCTGGCACACACTGGCTGCCCAGTAAATATTTGTCAAACTAAAGGTTTTGCCGGAAAGTGTAAAGCTGTTACTCTAGAATGGATAGATGATATGCCAGGAATCTTCTGTCTCAACAGTAAGTTATTATACCACTATATTGACTATTAGCACCATATAATATTAAGATATACTTGTACATAAGTCACAAGTTTTAAAATGTATATAATAATGACTTTCAATGTTTTTATTCTAGTGCTGAGTTTTGTTTTCCTTTTCCTTTAGCCTTTCTATCTTCCTTTATTTTTATCCTTTGAAGAATCTCAAATATTCTTACAGAATCAACAATAAGAATATTATTTTTAAAACAGTGTGCCAATTTATGGTACATTTTCAAAAGAACATTCTTATACTTGCCAACTCTTTTTGAATAAGTAAAGCAAAGAAGGTTCTGAGAAAGATACCACATAGGACTGTTTCTATTATGTAAAACCCAGGTGCTAACTATTTAAAATGACTATTTTTAACATTAAAGTTATTTTAAAAGTTCCAAACTTGAAGTCTACTCTGGTCTTCATTTTCTTATGTATTAATTATTACCACAACATGAACTTTGTTCTCTTTCATCACAGAAATCTTAAACCTGATAATAAGGAATGATATGGCCAGATATTATACTAAGGAAGGGTATTTTTAGGTAAGAATTAATCTTACTAAAAATGTGAATAAATAAAAGTAGGAAAGAAAATTATTCACAGAAATGATCTTTCTGGTAGATATACAGAAACATTTAAATATCTTTATTATTACAACAAAAAACTAGTATAAAAGAAAGCAGAAAAAAAGGTATAGCAAAATCTATTTTCTCATTAACAAAGTTTTACAGACAACTGGTATTTAAAATCATATTTTCTTCTTGCTATATTCAGATTTTCATTTTAAGGTTCATGTGTACAACTATTCTCAAATAACTCTTTTCTGCACATGTAAGCATTTAAACTTTTATGCATCAAGATTGCCTCTATATGGTAAATATACAAAGTCTTTGGGTTTTAAAGAAAAGTCATATCCAAGTCACAATGAAAAAAGAAAGAAAGAACCAACCTGTTTCAGTCAGCAGAGAGGAGCAGTGTTGAGTGCAGAAAGTAAAATCAAATGACCTCTCTTACTCCGAATACTTTTGTTTTCACTTTATACCCCGCCTTTATCTTGCATCCAAAAAGGGTTTCCTGAAATTCAACCTTGTGAGAACTTGATCTTTTACTTTATGTAAAATCATACTGTGAAGTTAAATCCAACTTCTTAAGTGTTCTAGTTTACAAATTTGAAAGAATTCCATCTTCTTTCAAAAACTACAGATGTTTCAGAGTTTCTGCTTAGCCAAAGAGAGCAAGAAAGTTCCTGCAGCTAAGCAACTGACTGCTAAACCAAAAAGAGAATCCACCCAAGAACAGCCAGCCAGCCAACAAGCACTTGTGGATAGCATCTAAAGAAATATTCCCTAAAGTTCTTTCATCTAGGAAAGAAAACAAAATTGATTTTAACACAGAAAATTATCTTTTTAAGACTAAATTATGAGTAATCATTAGGCATTTATGGTAGAATTCAATATTTTTATGACATCATTTAATATTTTACTTAAATAGACTATTGCTGGCTATTCTTTCTCTATCCTTGTCCTAAAGTGTGCCTTTCCCCATGGCTTTAAACTCTCTTGCTTTCTTGTAACCTCTTTTTCCAAAGACCACAAGACAAACCTTCAAAATTCTTTGGTCTGAGGAGGCTGTTCATTTTTCCCATGCTTCCAAACAAATGAAAATTAAAGAAAGAAGAGAAATTTATGCAGATTTGGCCCTCATGGTCTATTTGAACTTGACTCTCCTCACATTTGCATGGCAGTTGCTTTATTTATTTTCTCATGCAAGGCTAGCTCAGTCTCCACCTGCAGAAGTTATTTTAGACACATACATACCATTTTTTCTCCAAGCAGTTGGTCTAATCTTGTGGATTCACAAAAAAAGGAGGCTCATTAGGGCCTTCATCTTCCTTTATGTTCCCTTACTGTATGTCTGAGGGTACAGCCAACTTCTCCTTCTAATTATCCACCACTCTTTGAGGAAACATCATCGGCATGCAGCTAAACTAGCTCACCAAGAAAAAAGTTCCTGGATTTGTGGCATTTGCTATTTTCCATGTTATAAATATTCCTATCACAGCCAATTTCAAGCTACCGAGATAAAGTCACTGAATACAAAGTTACTACGAGATGAGCATAATTAGAGCTCCCGAGCAGGCTTTACTACAGTTCTTCTAAAAGAGGCATCTCTTCTCCTTACCATGCATGGTTGCTCATTCCTCTAATCTCTTGCTGCCAAGCTGAAGAATACTGCTATTAATGTTATCCCTGCCCTGGCTAGGCCATCTGGTCTTTCCCCTTCTCTTACCTCTTATTCTTCTTGATCTTCGGGATATTAGCGCAGGAGGAAGTGAAAGAACAACCCTCCACTGAATTCTCATAGTAGCCTACAACATCCCACAAGGTCTGCCTCAATCCCTCACTGCCTCTCAGACCTCATTTCCTGCTACTTGCCCCTGTGCCTGGTGGTTCTGCCACACCCATCTGCTTGCTGTTTTAGAGCATACCAGGCATTTCCTGATCAGGACTTTTATGCTGGCTCTTCTGTCTGCCAGGAATGTGCTTTCTCTTAATATTTCCAAGGTTCACTCCCTCATCTCTTTCAAATCATTGCCCACTTGCCACCTGCTCACTGAAGCACTCCTTGACTACTCTATTTAAAATACCCCTCACCCACCTGGATTCCCAATCCACCTTACCTATAGCACTTAACATGTTCTAAGACACCATATCATTTATATTATGTTTGCTATCTGTTGTCTCTCACCCTGTATTAGAATATAGGCTTCATCAGAACAGGGACTTTTGTTTGCTTTGTTCGTTATCTCAAGTGCTTAGAATAGTGCTTGGCACATAATAGGCACTCAATAACTATGTTGAATTAATAAAAAAATCCTACTGTTCCTTTTGATTATTATTTCATTTTACCTGCCCTGTTATAGTTATGTTATAGTTCTTTAATGACTGTTCTATAACTGCAGCCTCCACAGTTATCAATTACATAATCCCTTTGATCTATCTATATGATACTCAATACTGACTTGTGGGTCTTGATGAATGCTATTACTCCTGTCTGGAATACTCCTTCCACTCTACTTTAGGCCCCTAGCTCCTATTGACAGTTCAGATTCAGGTCTGACCTTAACATTAATTAATCCAGAAAGCCTTCTGTAACCCTTCTAGATTAGATCAGATATACCTACTCTTTACTCCTATAGTACCATATCACTGTATTTTTAGTACTTTTTTAAATGTTCCTGTCTTTTATAGCTATGTTGTATGATGCTGTATCCTCAACATTTAGCTTGGTGCCTTATTCATGGTACCAGCTTAATGAATAATAAATATATGAATCAATCAATCAATCAATCTTTAAGTAACTTATCCTCCACAGATATATAAATTTAGCAATGAAGCTGGAATATTGAATTCAGATTTTCATTCTTATCTATTAATATTTCCATTTTGTTATCTCTTATACATCTTTGTTACTCCATGATGTCATATATTATAGAACCTTTATACTGTTTTATGGATTTGAAAGTATCTATCCCTTTCATTGACCCCACCCCAACCACCACATACTTTCTTGTAAATAGGATTCTTTTCTTGTAAATAAGTTATAATGTTATAATCTTTACATCTTTTGAGTTTGTATATCATTTTTGATAACTTAAACACACACCCAGCCTTTAAGGCATAAAGGATATCAGATTTGAGCTGCTGCTCCTGGTAGCATGTGTATGCATGTTGTGTATGAATTCTGTGTATGAATCACAGTGAAACTAGCTCACTGACTGTCCTTTTCACGTATTTTCCTCTTCTCCTGACAGAACCAGGGCAGATGGTGGTAACAGGGGAGATTTGACAAAATATGAAAGACCATCACATAGCTTTGAGGATAGGGAGAAGCATCGACTCACCTTAGACAACTTTTCAAAATACTTACTTGATGTTTCTTTACTGCGTTTTTTTTGTTTGTTTGTTTGTTTTTGTTTTTTTCTGTACCTCTCTTCCACATCTCAAATCCTTAAGACCAGAGTCTTTATGATTCCAATTGCTGCTCACTATAAATGGTCTCCTATTCTGCCTGCCCTGACATAGCAATGTCCCTTGTTCCTGAAGAATCTCCCTCCTTATACTTATTTCTCATCCTTCCTCTTCTAGTGTCTTTTCACTCAGTGATACATGTTTGTAAAGCAATCTGACTAAACTATGTACTATATTATTCACTGAAAGTATCATTGACATTGAGCTATGTATTGAGATAATTTGGATAATCTTATGATTTCTCTTTAGTGTCCATACTATATATTGAATTCATATTAAATATGAGTTTTTTTACTTTACATTTTTGCTTAAGCATAATGCTTAAGTTATTCCAAACTCACTCTAAATGACATTTTTAGTAGCTAAATAATTGTTTTGTTTATGGGTTGTAGTAATTTGCTTTACTATTCTTCTGTTATAGGACTTTTAGATTGTTTCCACTCTCTTTTTTATTACAAATTTTGTTATGGAAAGCATCTTTGTAGATATTGTGGGAAACTGAACTTAATCTAATTTCACTGAAGAATGTTGAGGAATGTGTCTAATCATATATAACTATTTCTGTTTTTCCTTACACAAGAGATAGCATTCTTACTATTCACACTGAATAGTAATCCTGGAGTTCTTTCTTATCAGTGCATAGAAAGCTTCCTTATTCTTTCTAGAAAAGTTCTGTTATGTGAACAGCCCACAGTATATTTTCAACAGTCTCCTATTGGTGGACATTGATTTATGACCAATTCTTTGCAAATACAAATAATACTACTGCAGTGAATAATCTTGTGCATCTGTCATTTCATATAGGAACAGCCAGCTATATCTGTAGGACAAATCCCAGAAGTTGGATTGATGGGTCAAAGACTAAGTAAATCTGTAATTTTGATGGATATTGCCAAATTGTACTCCATAGAGAGTACAATTCTTCTCCCTCCAAGAAATGCCTATTTCCCTAAAACCTTGCCAATAGAATGTGCTGTTTTACTACCACTTTGCTTTCTAAATGACTTGTAACCGATTCAGTGCCCCTTACCCTCATCTTGCCTGCCCAGTGTAAAATACTGGATAATAAACTGCTGTTGTGTATTATCTTTGCCAGTTAATAGGTAAAATAGCATTTCATTATTGCTCTACTGTGCATTTATTTGATTAGCAATAAAGTTAAACACTTCTTAAAAATCTCTTTCATTATTCTTATTTTATCTTTTTGCCATTGTGTTCTTTACCCATCTTTACACTGAGTTTCAGGTGTTCTTTTTGTTCTAGGGATATAACTGTTATATACATTTTGTCATAAATATTGAAATATTTTCCCAAAATTATTTCTTTTTTGCATTTTAATTTTGTTTTTTAATGTATAAGGGTTTTATGTAGACAAATCATTTATCTTTTTATTTTGATATCATTTATCATTTTTTACTTATTTATTTATTTTTGTTTGGAGACAGGGTCTGACTCTGTCACCCAAGCTGGAATGCTTGATCATGGTGGCGAGATCATCACACACTGCAGCCTCAAACACCTGGGCTCAAGCAATCCTCCTGCCTCAGCTTCCCGATTAGCTGGGACTACAGGTGTGCGCCACCACACCTGGCTAATTTTTTAAATTTTTGTAGAGACAAGGTCTCACTATGTTTCCCAGGCTGGTCTTGAATTCCTGGCCTCAAATGATCTTCTTGCTTCAGCCTCCCAAAGAGCTGAAATTGCAAGCATAAGCCACCACACCCCACTTCATTTTTAAGATTTAAAATTCTTTCCCACCCAGAGATTTGATAAGCATTAGATTATTTTTCTTCTAGTATTTTAGGACTTGATTACTTAAATTTTTTAAAAGTTTCAACTCTGATCTATTTGGAATTTATTTTGATCCAACTATAATCTGTAACAATAGCAATAACAGCAGCATATAACTTTTTTAAAATATGTGTTATGTAGATACAAAGCTAGAGGTGTATTCAGTGAATTTCAAAGGATATTTCCCCCATTAAAAATAACACATGCTCTTTGAGAACACATGGAATTATTTTTTTCTTTAACTATGGGATTGTATGATAAACCTTTTTTTAACAAGTGGAAATTTTACTGTAAAATGGTATTTAACTCATAATGGTTTTTTAAATTCCAATTTGAATTGTTAGTAAAAGCTAAAACTAAATGAGGTTTAGACATCTCATCTCAGAAATTCAATGTTTGTTAAAAAAAAAAAAGCCTTGAGATTTTGTGGATAGCTAACTTTGCTTCATATCATATAACTGTTTACATCACTTTCTTAATTGTTACAGAACACATCCCATACCCAATGGTCATGTTTTTCTCCACCTGTCATCTTTCCTTTTGTTAGAAAATGATTTTGTTTGATAATCATGTGGTTGTAGGAGCTTAAGAAATTAAAAATTATCAGAAAATATTAGGGAGATATAATTTTCAGCCTGACATAATCCTGGCACTTGAACAGTCTTGAAATACCACAGAGTCTGGATTAAAAACAAAATTATTTTATCTATGCCATCTGTTTTCATTCATGAAGGCCTGTGACACAGCTGATATGTTTGAATATTCTCTGGTCTATTCATATTTCCTCTAATATATTTCATTTATGACATTGGTATCCTGTTCATTAACTAAAATGATACAAAAGAACAAAAACTCTCTTTAAAAGAAGGGCGTTTCAACTGCTGCACCTGCCAAATTTTGCTTGTAGCTAAGAGGAGATGATATATTTGTGAAGGGTTTTTCTCATTTTTCTCAAACATCAAGGTTAAATACAAATATTTCAAATTCTACAAACTATGTATTCACCCTTACTTCCCCTACGTAATGATCACAAAAAGAGAGCCAAGTTAAGAGTTTTTGTTTTGTTTTGTTTTGTTTTGTTTAGAATCTGAATTGTTCTCCATATTAGATTAAGAAAGACAGAGTCAAAGAATTATTTGCCTGTTTCGTGAGTTTCTTCAAAATTTACCTGATATCTGAAATCTATTGGGCACTTTATATAAGGCTGTGGCAACAGTTTTTTTATGATAGAAAGAACAAGGCAAGAAATATATTGCGAAATATTAGAGAAAAAAGTATATATTCTGTATATTTGAAAAAGAAGGCTTTGGATCATGGTTCAAAGGAATTGAAGAGGAGATTTTACTTTTGAAGGATTCAGCTTCTGGTTATCTGGAATCATGAAACCTTAAAAGACTTGCCCAAAATGTTCTTGATTGCCAGGATGAAAAGTAGAGAAAGAAAAGATTTCTAATGAAAATGAACCCCAAACCATGCCATTATGTCCTAATCTGATTTTCAGAATTATGCCCACCAAGGAGACAATGCATTATTTGGGGCAAGTCTCCCCAACCCTTCAGCCTAGCCTGCATGCCTCTAGGCACTGGCCAAGGCTTCCTACAGAGAATTTCAGACAGTTATTTTTTGTAGCATTTTGGTTACTATATGTGAGAAGGTTAATCTTAAGCACTTATTCCACCACACTGGCAGTGAAACTGCCCTAGAGTTCTCACCTTTAAACTCTGCCAAAAACCAGATCTTCACTTATCCAGTGTGACAGTTTCTTACATATTCATTCATAACTGTCTGAAATTCTCTGGGGAGTGAACAAAAGCAAGATAATTTTTTAGGGAAATCAAAATTTGGAAGATGAGACAGGCAATAGGTGAGTTTTCCATTTTTAGACTTTAGCCTGAGGATACAGCGTGGTACGGGAAAGCGGAAGCTTCTCTAGGAAACTCAGGTCTCTTGTGTCCTGAGAAACTAGAGGGCAGTGTCTAAGGCAACCATCACTGCTGGAAAATGAGGGAGTTGGGGGGTATTCCTAGAAAGGAGAAAACCAGAAAAGCAGAACTCCAGATTTCTTGTGTAAACTTTGCCCAGATCTCTGGCTGACTCCTAAATTAAAGTCATGCACAGGGCAGACTCAAAGCACCTTGCAGCTAAATAACAAAAACTACATTGAAATTTGATCTCCTATCCACCTAAATTGAGACAGACTCTGCAGTTTGACTCTGCATAAGTTTATCAACACTGTGGAGGCACATGACAGATTTCGGAGTTTCAAAAGAAAAGAATCACGATGTCAAGAATATAATCTGAAATTACTCAACAAAGGAAGAATAAGGAAACATGACCCATTTTCAAGGGAAAAGGGCATCACCCAAATGATTCAGATGTTGGAATTATCAGACAAGGCCTTAAGGCGGCTTCTATAAATTTGCTCAATAAGGTCAAAAAAAATAAAAAGATAGTAAATACTAGAAGAGAAATAGAAAACATAAAAAAGAACCAAGTATAAATATCAGAACTTAAAAGTAAAATATTTGAAAAAAATTCACTGACTAGACTTAATAACATAGCAGAGATGACAGAGAATAGAGTTAATGAACCTGAACCTAAACGAATAGAAATTTCCAATTTTAAGAAAAGATTGAAAGAAATGAACAGTTCTAGGAAGTCTTTAGTCAAAAATCTTGAAGTCCGTGTAATTGGAGTTCCAAAAGAACAGAGGGAAAGATTGCCATTTAAAAGAACAAACTCTAGAAATTCTAAAACTTCCATTAATTACTGGTTGATATAAAAGAACTGTGTTTAAACTGAATTAAGGACCTTTGTTGTATAATGTCAGTGCATACACTGCAGACTTTCAAGGCATAATAAAGTGATCTATTTGAATAATTTTACATTTTTCTTATCTTTATTAAAATGCTTGCCTTTTTCTTTTAACAAAAAACAAATTCATTCCTTTTCAATGTAATAGTTTTGTATTTTATTTTATTTGAAACAACCAGATTTAGTAATAAGGTTATGTTACAAATGCCCAGAGGGGTGGAGAAAATGGTTTTTCTCTCTAGCTCATACATAGTACAGACACTAAGTCACCTATTTGGGGAAAAAAATGGGAGAGACAATTTTGCCTAACATATTTGTTATCTGATTACAGTGTAACATCTGTTATCCAATTTAATGTTTTTTTTAATTTCCTATTCCAGTTAGTTAAAAGGCCTCTCCCTTCCTTTCTAGTCATAGATAAAATCATATATATGTACATATGATGGCATATTCTTACAATTCTGATGTAAGATTCTGGTGCTGTGATTATGGAGAAAGCAGTCCTGTGATTGAAGCTCTGTCAGTCAAAGGTGTCTCCTTATTCCACCACTAGCTGGAGATGAACAGAGTCACCCATGTTAGGCACACTGCCATCTTCCCCTTTCCTCCCTTTCCAAGATGATCCTATTTTAAGTATTTTTATCAGTTTACGTGTTTTGTCAGACGGAGTAGCTATATAGGATTTCTGGAGTTATGTGTTATCACACAGAAGTGGGGCGACGTCTCACTGTATGCAGGAAATGACTCCTCCACGGCCTGTAGGTTAAAAGGAGATTGGGAAAGAAAAATAAAGAGAACATTTTGTAGTTTACTCAGCAAGGCCTCTCTCACTCTCTTTCCCACTGGGATTTACAGATTTGTTTATAAGATGGTAGGCTAGTTTTTCTTTAATGTTTTCTGAAGTTGTTATTGTTACACAATTAGAAATGGTAACAAATGAGAAAATATCTAAGAGCATACTGTTTTCTATCCCTCCGCATCCAATACTATGTCCTATAGAAAACTTTTTTAACAGTCTGTTTTTAGTTCTCTGGTTTCCATTACAATTTTAGGTAAAATGCTCTTTTCTCTTTCCTGATTTATTTCATTTATGACATTATCCATTGACTTCCCAATTTGAACAGTGACAATTTAGTTCATTTGTATTATAACCCTTTCCTAATGTAGATATTTATTTTATTTCAAATTTTTTGGCTTTTGATTTTTTTAAACTTTAAATAATTGTTACATCTCTCTACATCCTCTTTTGACAGAATGTTTTCAAGCTCCATTTTATATTAATCATATTAGAATACGAATTCTCTTTCTCCTTTCTCTACCTTTTATCCTCCCTTCCTTATTGTTACTTGAATCACTATAGTTTCTACTTTTACATTGTCAGTATTACTAATATTTGTCTTCTGTCTTGCAACCACAATTGTGGTTGACCACAGGATGACTCTAAACTTTGAAAACCAACACGTAGCACTTACCTTATCAGACTATGTAAATATTGTTCGATGCTGGTCTAAATAGTGTGTTAGATTTTCTGTCCTTCTGTAACTGATGCAATATATAAAATCACATGGACCATTCTAAGAGTGTTTCTAGTATCAAGATCAATTAGAACAGACTTTTTTTTTTTTTTTTTTTTTTTTGAGAGAGAGTCTTGCTCTGTTGCCCAGGCTAAAGTGCCATGGCATCAGCCTAGCTCACAGCAACCTCAAACTCCTGGGCTCAAGTGATCCTCCTGCCTTAGCCTTCTGAATAGCTGAGACTATAGACGTGTGCCACCACGCCCAGCTCATTTTTTCTATTTTTTTTTTTGCCCAGCTAATTTTTTTTTTCTATTTTTTAATAGAGACAGGGTGTTGCTCTTGCTCAGGCTGGTTTCAAACTCCTGACCTCGAGCGATCCTCCCACCTGGGCCTCCCAGAGTGCTAGATTACAGGCATGAGCCACTGGGCCCAGGCAGAACAGACTTTTTTATACTCTATATGTATTACTAAATCCATGTCACATTACAGTTTTTTATATTTAGACCACAGTTCACTTGTACATTTCCAAATTATTTTCCTGGAGTTTCTAATTGCCATTTTTCTTTAATTGCATTATTTGCTTTTATAATATCCCCTTCCCCTACACAGACACCTCTAAATTGTACTTTTAATTATATTGTCTTTTTTCTTTTATGGAGACCTCTCTTGGAGTCTTTAGTCTTTCTTTGTTAATCTGGACTGATTACTCTTTAGGCATACTTTGATGGGATTTCATATATTAATTTCCTGGGATCCACTATCTCTTGGATTCTGGGACTTCCTTTTTCTTGATTTATTCCCTTATTTTGCTTGAGTATGTTCTTAATTTTTTGATTAAAAAAGTACATATTAGGTAAACTCTGTGAGATCTGACATGTCTGGATATGTATTTGTTCTGCCTTCACGGAAATTGATAGTTGATGGGTATAGAATTCTAGGTTGAACTATCCATTTTCATCAAGCATCCCTTGTGTCTGATGAAAAGTCTGATGCCAATCTAATCCTCATTCTTTTTAGGTGGCTTGTTTTATTCTCTCTGAAACCGTTTAGGATTCCTTCTTGATTACTAGTGTTTTGAAATGTTACAAGCACGTATCTGATAGATTCTTTTTGCCAGTCAATGGCTCTTTCAATCCTAATACTTTTTTTTTCTTTAGTTTTACAAAATTATCTCCTACATATTTCTTTGATAAATTATTCCCCTTATTTTTCTGTTTTCTCTTTCTTGGACTGCTTTTACTCTTCATGTTGAACTTTATGTTTTGGCTCTAAGTGTCCCTTAATTTTGCTTTCCTATTTTCAGTCTCTGAGTTTTTCTTCTACTTATTGGATTTTTTTTTAATTTCAGAGTATTACAGAGGTACAGACACTTTGGTTACATAAATTGCCTTTGCATTGCCCAAATTAGAGGTACAAGCAGGCCCATCCCCCAGACAGCACGCACCACATCCATTAGGTGTGGATTTACCCATCCCCTCCTCCCCTCTCCCACCTGCCTGATGCTCTATGAATGTTACTTCCCCTATGTGCACGTTAGTGTTGATCAATTAGTACCAATGTAATGGTGATTATATGTGGTGTTTGTTTTTCCATTCTTGTGATACTTAGAAGAATGGACTCCAGCTCCATCCAGGATAATACAATAGGTAGTTCACCATTTTTTTTTTTATGGATGAGTAGTACTCGATGGTATGATATGAAAATTTTCTTGATTAATTTTTAGTATTTCTATTAAACTTCATGTCTATCTCTAAAAGTTTCTATATTCTTATTCTCAGATTATTCCTGTTTCGTAGCGTACTTTTCTGGTTTTATGGCTACAATACATTTGTATCTCTCATATTACACTACAGTTTTTGTTTGGTTAAGCTCAGTTTTGTCATTGTTGTTGTGTTACTGAAAGTTCGGTACTTGTCCCCGAGACCAAATCAATGAGAAGGAAGAACAAGGACAAATGATTTGAGGAAAAGGAAAGTGAAGTTTATGAATTTGCTGGTAAATGAGGAGGGCGGCAGACTAGTGTCTCAAAAGACCCCGTGCTGCCTTTAAGCAGAAATACAGGGCTTTGTAGAGGGGGGTTTTCAGAGGTTAGGCTTGAAAACTTAGTGACCAGTGTCACATGTTGTGGCTTTGGGCTATTGTTGTGTAACTGGAGTTGGTGGTTTTGGTTGACCTTATCTCCAGTGAAGAAGATCTCATGACCTCTGGACGATTCTGTTGAGCCATCTCCTGTGGTTAAAGATACTAGAAAACAAAGAACATTTTTCTGTCCCTTCAATTACTGGCCTTGGGCAGGAATGCAGGTTTTAATTCCCAAAAAGGGTGGGGGTTTTAAAGAGACAAATTGTAAAACATTTTGCCCTTTCTCAGACTTTTACCTCTGTGACAGTTGTTTTTACATTCTCCCTGTTTCTTGTTATATTTTATTCCTTTATGGTCAGTTTTCCAGTTTATTTTGGTCAGTCATTGTCTTTAATGTTGCAGATTCTTCTCACTTGCTACAGATTCTTAGTTTTCTGTTCAGATTTAAGAGAAAAGGAAGGGTAGCTGATTGAGGTTTCCTCTGTTATTAATATGGTACTCTTTTCCAGCCGTGTTTCTTTCCTGAG
Organism: Eulemur rufifrons; assembly: GCF_041146395.1. Classification (NCBI taxonomy): domain Eukaryota; kingdom Metazoa; phylum Chordata; class Mammalia; order Primates; family Lemuridae; genus Eulemur; species Eulemur rufifrons. Next base: position 122,885,426 of record NC_090989.1, read on the forward strand.
AAGGAATTCTGTAAGGAAACTCTTAGAGGAGCACGACTGGGATTTGCTTTAGAGTCAACTGATGGGAAGTTGGCTTTCAGGCTATCAGAATGAGTTTAGTCAATTCTTGGTAACATACTGTTTACTTTTCTTCTTCAGTCTAAGTGCCCTATACTTGCCTGTAAGAATGCCAGCTGCTATATTTGCCTACTTATAAATCTTTGATTAATCCCTCTTTTGTAGCCTTACTTCTCAGTCAAACTTTCTGACTCTGAGCCCAGAACCCTCTCCGTTTGCAGTTCCTTGCAACATTTTATAGACACTGAATTCTTTGCCCGTTTCATTGGTCAACTTGCCTCTACCTGTTTCCCAGATATTTATTGGAATCTCTCATCTGTTGGTGGCCCCCAATGCCCCCAATCCTGTGCCTGACCACTGCTGCCTTTTCTGCCAAGGTATAGTTATGCCTTGATTGTACTTTTATATTTTTATTTCAATGGGATTTCATGAGCAATAGGAGGCAAACACATAATTCTGCCATTTTGAATCTCTCTAAGTTGGTTTTAGAAAAGCTACCAGCTCAGTTTCCATGCTGAACTTTAGGAAATTTTAGATCATTTCCATTGTATAGTTTTCTCTTTTTATTTGGTATCTCCTCAGATAGACTGAAAACTCTACAAGAGCTGTAGTTGTGTATTCTATTTCATTTGTTTCTTCTATAGAGCCAGAGGCTCAACTTTAAAGAGTTTCAAAATTTCAAATGTAAGTGCTAATGTTTAAAGTAGACGCCTTCTCTCCAACTTTACTCTTCAATTTTATTCTCTCTTCTGGTTCTTTACCTCTGCTTGCCTTGATCTCTGTTTCTTGCCTAATCATCTCTCTCCTAGGACTGCTTCTTCCCAATCCCTTCCCAATCTATAGAGTTAATGCAGCTCTTTCCTCTGGGCTTTGCTTTCCCATATTCCTCGTGTTCACAGTTATGTGAGCTGTTTCTAGACATTTCACTACACCATACATATTTCTCCGTCATATCCCTGCTACACATTGAGTTTTCCCAGGAAAATGCTTTGAATAGTTTTGACGATTTTCAACTCATGGCAATTTAGCTTCATTCCTACCACCATTCCCTTTTCTCCCCATACTATTTTGATATAAACCCCAGACATCACATCATTTCCTTCACAAGTATTTTAGTGTGTGTCTCGATAAGGGCTCCTTTTTTTTTTTTTTTTTTGTTGAGACAGAGTCTCACTTTGTTGCCCAGGCTAGAGTGAGTGCCGTGGCGTCAGCTTAGCTCACAGCAACCTCAAACTCCTGGGCTCAAGCGATCCTACTGCCTCAGCCTCCCGAGTAGCTGGGACTACAGGCATGCGCCACTATGCCCGGCTAATTTTTTCTATATAGATTTTTAGGTGTCCATATAATGTCTTTCTATTTTTAGTAGAGACGGGGTCTCGCTCAGGCTGGTCTCGAACTCCTGACCTTGAGCAATCCACCCGCCTCGGCCTCCCAGAGTGCTAGGATTACAGGCGTGAGCCACCGCGCCCGGCCAGGGCTCCTTTAAAAATATAACCACAATACTGTTAGCAAACCTAAAATTACTTAATGTCATTACATATACAATAAGTTTTCAAATTTCAAATTGTTTCATAATTGCCATTAATACTTTTTATTTTGTTTGATTGAATTAGTATTCAAGTAAGGTCTAAAGATTGTTCTTAGTTGATATCCCTTTTAAAAAGTTTCTTTTAATCTTATAAGCCAGCGTTCCCCAACCTTTTTGGCACTGGTTTCATGGAAGACAATTTTTCCACAGACCAAGGTGGGGGTTGGGGGGTGCAGGGGCTGGTTTCAGGATGATTCAAGTACATTACATTTATTATGTAATCAAACCTCTCTGCTAATGATAATCTGTATTTGCAAGCTGCTCCCCAGCGCTCGCATCACTGCCTCAGCTCCACCTCAGATCATCAGGCATTAGATTCTCATAAGGAGCCGCAACCTAGATCCCTCACATGCGCAGTTTACAGTAGGGTTCGTGCTCCTATGAGAATCTAATGCTGCTGCTGATCTGTCTGACAGGAGGCAGAGCTTATGCAGTGATGTGAGCCACGGGGAGAGGCTGTAAATACAGATGAAGCTTCGCTGTCTCGCTCACCAGCTGCTCACCTCCTGCTGTGTGGTCCAGTTCCTAACAGATCAGTTCCAATACAGACTGGTACCAGTCCTTGGCGGAGGAATTGGGAAGTGCAGTTATAAGCTACCCCTCCATCTTTCTTTTTTCTTTTTGTTGCAATTTAGTTGTTGAAGAACCTAAATTAGTTGTTTTGTAGATTTCCCACAATCTGGATTTTACTGATTATATACCTGCAATGTCCTTTAATATGTTCCATGGAGTTTATCATTTTAACTCCTGGGACTTTGATATTATTCAACTATTTGACATAATTCCTAACATTTCTCATTAAATATGTGATTTCAACGTGGTGGCCAGTTAGTTCAGTTGGTGAGAGCATGGTGCTAATAAACATGTGATTTCAAACCTCTTGGAACATCTTTTTATAAGGAATTAGGAAAAAGAATTTGATAATTTGTTTGAGACTTTGTATAGATGTGTTTAACCTAGTCTGATCCAGTTAGTTGTTTGTGGCCTTGTAATAATAAAGCCAGTTAAATAGTAGTTTCCCTGAGGGGCTAGATGCTTAGACCTGCTGGTGAACAGGAAATGTACTTTTTGCAAGGAGACCCCTGTGGGCAATTGCCACAGACCTCTGAACTGTGATAAAATTTTACATTCAAATAAGAATAACTTTACATTTTCAAGTTTCTGACCCTTAATAATTCAATAAATGAGAGGTAGGCTTCCTGAAGGTGGGATCAGAGCCTCATATATGTGGATATGTTAAATATTATATCAGACATATAAAATTTCACATTTCTAGCACGCTGATTCTGAAATGGTGTGAATAGGACAGCTGTCCTTTTGTTTTAATGGTTATAGCAGTTTCATGCTTCTTTGACTTCTGGTTATTTTTGTGCAGCAGCTTTCATCAGTGGAGTCCATTCTTGGCCTTGCCTAGTCATTCTTCTTAGGTGATGTACAGTGTTGTACATAGGCGTTATTATATTAATCAATCAAGGATTTTCTTCCTACTTACTTGTTTTTTGCCAGAGATAAACTTGGAAAGATTAGAACCTTCAGGGTGAAATGTCAAACCAGAAATTTCCTTTTATAATCTATTCTGCTTATTTTCCTCCCGGTTTTAGGAGCTGGGAATCCCAAGTGCAAAATTGCAATTGTTTTGGGAAGAACTAAAAACACTTCTGTCTCCAGGTAATAAAATAATTCTTTTTTCTTCCTTCCTTCCTCCCTCCCTCCCTTCCATCCCTCCCTCTCTCCATACCTTCCTTCTTCCTTCCCTTTTTTTTTTTTTGAAACAAGACCGTGCTCTGTCACTCAGGCTGGCATGCAGTGGCATCATCATATCTCATGACAGCCTCAAACTCCTGGGCTCAGTTGGTCCTCCTGCCTCATTCTCCCAAGTAGCCAGACATACAGGCATGTGCCATCATGCCTGGCTAGTTTTTTTTTTTTTATTTTTTGTAGAGATGGGGTCTCTTTATGTTGCCCAGGCTGGTCTCTAACTCCTGGCCTCAAGCAATCATACCACCTTGGCCTCCCAAAATGCTAGGATTACAGGTGTGAGCCACCATGCCTAGCCTATAAAGCAATTCTGATTGAGAAATCTATATAGGAATACGATTGAATCTTTCTCTGTACCTTCTTCTTTTTTTTTTGAGACAGAGTCTCACTCTGTTGCCCAGGCTAGAGTGCCATGGCATCAGCCTAGCTCACAGCAACCTCAAACTCCTGGGCTCAAGCGATCCTCCTGCCTCAGTGTCTCGAGTAGCTGGGACTACAGGCATGTGCCACCATGCCCGGCTAATTTTTTCTATATGTATTTTTAGATGTCCATATAATTTCTTTCTCTTTTTAGTAGAGATGGGGTCGCACTCTTGCTCAGACTGGTCTCGAACTCCTGAGCTCAAACAATCCACCCGCCTTGGCCTCCCAGAGTGCTAGGATTATAGGCGTGAGCCACCGCGCCCAGCCTCTCCTTACCTTCTTAATTTACTTAAAATGCACTGTTTGGGCTCACAAATCATAATAATATAAAATATGTTGTGAGATTAAATGTCACATATTTGTATTTCACAAGTATTTTGCTAAAAGATACATTTGGAAAACATTTTAGGGAGTGTTGCTGTACATTCTTCACTGTGGAATTTCCAGCATTAGAAAGTGTTGCTAAATCATTTCTTGGATCAGATTGTTAGACATAAGTGTTTCGGAACAGTCTGTAATAATAAAGTAATTAGATAGATCAATGGCAATAATCTTATAATGTTTCATTTTGTATATCAGTTCTCAGTTATCATTGTTGAGCAATGAGAAACCTCAATCAAACAACTTCGCTTATTTTCAAATCATTTTTTGTTCCCGATAACAGCCTGCATCAGACTGTGCTTGGTGTATGCCTTTTACATACTTTCCATTCCAGTCATCATTTCTTGTATGATTGCATGATAACAACAACAACAAAAAGATGATTAGAATTGGGGCTTTGCCTGAATCTGTTTTATTTTTCTGCTAAGCAACTAACTTTTCCTAACACTGTTGTTTTTGTTTTTTGGTTTTTTTTGTTTTTTTTGACTAGACACAAACAACACAGCATGGTTCTTGTTCCTATCAACACACCTGGAGTAGAAATAATAAGGCCTTTGTCAGTTTTTGGCTATATGGGTAAGTACTCAATAAATATGCCCATGCATTAGCAAGCAAGAAGACTAGAATATGCAGTAACATTGAAGGGAATAGATAGCATTTTAATATATGAGATGCAGTCTCAGAAATCTCCTTGGTTCTGACAACTGTCTTAATATAAATGCCAGTGGAGTTCAGAATGGAGCAAATAAAAAGAGGTAGTGCAGCATTCTACCTCATTTCATTTACTTTTCAGGAAAGGGCAGATTGTATTTAAGGAACAGCAACTCCACCAGTCTTCTCTCTGTCATCCATGATAATAAATTAATGAAATAGATATAGGTAAATTAAATCTAGGTAATCTACAATGAAATTTATTTTTATCTCCAAGTTTAGCTTTCTTATTCAGTCAACCTATAAGAACTGTTAATAAGCAATGAGTTTTGGCTATTTGAATACAGACTTTTCTTTCCTTCTGCCCTTGAGTGGAATTCTAAGAAGCAAGGATTCTTTTCTTTCCTGTCACCCACCCTAGGCACATGTCTGTTGTGTCCCTGCTACTCAGGTCGTCCACTCAGCAAGTATTTATTGAGCACTGAGTACTGCTAGGTGCTTGGAATGCATTAGTGAACACGATAGACTAAGAGCCTTGCCTTCGTGGAGGTTACATGCTGGTGAAGGAGACCAGCAATAACTACAAACATGTAAAGGAGTGAATTATATAGCATGTTAGGTGGTAAATGCTTTGAAAAAGTTGATGGAACTTCAAGTTCTGTGGTGCCTCTGGCTTTCTCTATATCACTGAATATGACTAATGAATGCGTTCAAGTGGCAGATATAAGACTTGCAGTGTTTTAGAACATTTGACATCCTCACCTTCTGTAGGATGCAGCTGTAAGATGTACCCACAAATTAAGCTTAGGTGGCAAGATAGGATGAAGAAGCTCACTGGAACAAATTGCACAAGAGAATTTGTTGAGTTGCAGGTCTGTGATAGCCTAAAGGAAGACACCAAAAATGGATTTATAATATTGTTCAGCTGCAAATAGCATCCACTGCAGAGCCTACATTTGAATTTTCAGTATGAAAAATTCACCAGCATGTTTCCAATGCCCTATGTCCAAGGCCAAAAGAAACAGTATGGAGAAGGTTGATTATTAATGCCTATTCTGACAGGAAAAGGGTGTACAGTCAGCATGAGATTATCTCTAGAATTTGGCGAGGAGAAGGGACGATACAAAGATGAAAGTGTGAATGTGTTCCCAGGGTCAGGATTCAAACATCAGCATTTTCAAAAGGCAGACATAGGGTAGAACAAGTATAGACGGAAAGTCAACCTACCTGAAGGTCCAGTCTCAGCATAGTCACTAACGCTGAACCTGCTCTCTCCCTTCAGGCAGTCCCTGTGCATACTCAGGCATTGCTTTCCATGACAAAAATAAGAAATTCAACTTACACTACTTGCTTTCAATTTTTGAAACATTAAAATTTTTTTTTCCAAGCAAAATTTTCTTTTCCCAAGCAAAACTTTTTTAGGAATTTTGAATCCCATACATAAAATATTTGAAGGCAGAAGCAACAATAAAACAATAATAAAATAGTCTGGGTGGAGCTGTGGAGCCCAGTCAGACTTTTTCATAGCTCTACAACTTCAGAGAACGAACTGGATCAGATGGTTTCTAAAATCTCTCTAACTTGAACAATTGATGAGTTTTCTAGGCTGCTGGGTGCTAGGGGTTCTGAGCTGAGGTCTACCTAGGAATGTTCTTGACAAAGGGGTCTTTTACAACCCACTTTCTTTGAGTAATTATACTTTGGCAGACTAATTACATGTGACTTTTTTGGTCAACTCAGATTGCTCTTTAACATTTTATTTTCTATTTTATAGATAATTTTCATGGAGGACACTTTGAGATCCATTTTAATCAAGTACGAGTTCCTGCCACCAATTTAATACTAGGTGAGATAAATTTGGACAAATGATTCACCAGTATTGTATATTAATATTTTCAGGTCTAAATCTGGAAAAGATATGCAGTCTACCTTAATTTGGATACTCTCCTTTCTTGTTTACCCCATTTATCAAGGAAAAGTTTTCCATTTTGTGGATTTTCCTATATGGAATAGTAAGGTTTTATTTAAGTGTTGGATGAGGCTTTGTATGTTACATCAATTGAAAACATGACTAAATATATGAATTTTACAATTCAGAGCAACACACTTTTTCCTAAAACAGGATCTGTAGGCCTCTACTTGCTTTAAGAAAACCTCAGTACTTTCTGAATTCAGGTCTTATATACAAATTAGAAGCATAAATAACTCTGAACACTATATGCCTGGAATGACTCTATCCTCTTGCATGTTAGAATTCTATGCAGCCTTCAAAGAACCTCTCAAATACTACTTCTCAGGAATGCTTTTGTTTCTAACCCCATCCACACAAGCCACTAACACCTGCTGGGCCCTAAGGTTACAAGACCAACAGAAAATCTCTTCCTCCTCCACCCTTCTTTGTTTCTTTCTATAGCCCTTATCCTTGCCCTCTCTTCTGGATTTTAAACTGTCAGTGTTGGGACTGTGTCTTATCCACATTTGTAACTATTGCACTAATAAAGTAGCTCAAGAGACAGTTCTTACATTTGATTGAAATATTTAATGATGGTGGTTTTTAAAACAGAAATCAAAATACCCATAAATACATAATGAAGCTCATGATAGAACTGACTTTTTTTCTCACCAGAATGCCATTTTTATTGAGGGCAGCTCATTATTTTCCCAGGATTTGTGAGAATAACAAAATGGACCATTTTCATGTTTCCCTTTCTCACAGGTGAAGGTAGGGGATTTGAAATTTCCCAAGGCCGCCTTGGACCCGGCAGAATCCACCACTGTATGAGAACGGTCGGTTTGGCAGAACACGCTTTACAGATCATGTGTGAACGGGCATCACAAAGGGTAGCCTTTAGGAAGAAACTGTATGCACATGTAAGGATGATTACTTATTCGAATTTTGTATAGCTCAGTGTACTACACTAACCTTGAACAAAAGCATTACTGAGTGAGAGAAAGTTTTCCTCTACATGAACAACTGATTCTTTTCCATAAAGCATATTTATGTCTGTATTTAAATATAGGCTGATGAGAGATATTTATCTTCATGGAAGATTAAATAACTTCTAAAGCACTTCAACACCTCGGCACACAAGAGTGTGGACAATTCCTTCAACTTTCTCAGATTCTCATTCTCTAGACAACTTGGTACCTTAGAGTCTCTGTGGACCTGAAGAGACTGTCATAAGGAAGAGGGATGCCTTGTCTTTTCGTTTCCTAGGAGGAATTAGAACAGATAGTGTAAAGATACAGGAAAACAGCCCAAAATACAGGCAAAGGAGGAACATTCTGTTAGAGAGATTTAAAAATGGAATTGACTGTCTTGGGAGGAATTGAGTTCCCTATCACTGGAGAAATCCAAGTAGAAATAGGGCCTTGGTGGGATGTTCATGATTTTTTGAATTTTCATCTATAAATTATATACTGCTGCATCTGTTGTTTACAAAGCACTGTAAACATAGTTACCTGTGGGCAATATAATCGAAATTAGGAAATATGGATTGAGAGGAAAAACAAAGTATCATTTCAGACTTCCTTGAAAAGACTTTTACAGTGAAAAGGGGTATTCAAATCATCCCCCCTTCTAAATTTTAAGAAGTCAAGAAAGGCTGGGCAAAGGGGCTCACACTTGTAATCACAGCTCTTTGGGAGGCCAAGGCAGGAGGAGCACTTGAGGCTAGGAATTTGAGAGCAGCCTGGGTGACATAGCAAGACTATTTCTACAAAATATTTTTAAAATGGCTGGATGTGGTGGCACGCGCCTGTAGCCCCAGCTACTCAGGAGACTGAGGCAGGAGGATCGTTTGAGCCCAGGAGTTCAAGGCTGCAGTGAGCTATGATGATGCCACTATACTCCAGCCTGGGTGACAGAGTGAGATCCTGTCTCAAATAAATAAATGAATGAGTGAATGAAAGAATGAAGGCAAGAAGAATTATTATTAAATATTTAATATTTATTGCTAACATGTTAGTGTGAGGTCAGACTTGTGATAGAATTGTGTTTGTGTTTGTTAGACATGTATATTTTAGTACATTGTTCTCCTTGTAAACTACATTTATGACCACCTTATAAAATTTTGCAGTATGTTTTTTACCTTAAATTCTTATATGCTGTTTGCTTTTCATGAAGTATTATTCAGCATATATATGATTTATTCGTATCATTGTTTTTATGAAACAATACAGCCTGCTCTCTGACACCACACCCGGGACTAATTTGTGGGGAGCCTCTTTAGTATATGGTGAGGGCAAGGGTTCTGCTGCTGGATGGGAAGAGGTGAGATAGTGTGACCTTCTAGGGCCGTGGATACAGCTCCTGTCATTCCTGAAGAGGGACTGAAGAGTTGCTCATGGCACCAACCATTACTTCATCCCCTCTTCTCTGTTCAAGCTTGTCATGCAAACCCTGGAGCAGGGTGATGGATGGGAGGACACAGTACAGAGGGCGGACGGGCATCCTGAATGCACAAAAGCACACTGCCTGGGCGCTGCTTTCTTGACTGGTATTTTAATACTATACTAGAGAAACATTTCCCTCCTGCCTTCTGATGTGTCATGCAGAGCAAGCCTGGGCTTTTTTAAAAACATGTCTTTCTTCACTAGAAACTTCTCACATCTGGCACAAATGAAATCATTTGGCAGAAGCAAAAAGAGATGTATGAGCATGTCATAAACAAGAATATGGGCCAGCTTTTTTTTTTCTTCTAATTTGTGAAAGGAATATTCCATTTCCCTGAATTTGGAGACTCCTTCCAATGGTGTTCTAAATTTTTCCAGGCTCTAAAGCAAAAAGTTCTAAGTCAAAGTTCTGGCTTAGTAAATAAATCTGGCAGTTCCCTAGAATGCTTAGTTTCTACCCACTCAATGCTTTTCAGCAAATCTAGCGATCTGTGGAGACCCAGCTGAGAACATGTCCTCTATTCTAAAGCTGCTAAGTAAATGCATTTTGATTCTGTTCATGAAGTTATACCCAGTTTTACAGCCACCAAAAAATATTCATTGATTGCTGGCAGCTTGTTTGAAATTGTTAATTCAGAGCCATGGTTTAACCTCTAGGGCAGTGCCATCCAAGAGAAATACACCATGAGCCACAATGTAATTTTAAATTTTCTAGTAGCAACATTTAAAAAAAATAAAAAGAAACAGATGAAATTAATTTGAATATATTTTATTTAATCTAGTACATCTAAAATGTTATTTTCAACATGAAATCAATATAAAATGTTACTAATGAATACATTTTGCATTCTTTTATTATTCAAAATTGGTATATTTTACACTTTAGTACATCTCAGTTCAGCGTAGGCATATTTCAAATGCCCAACAGCCACATGTGGTTAGTGGCTATCATGTTAAACATAACTGCTCTAGAGAAACTCTAATCAAATATCCCCTGTTGAAGAGCAAAGATGACCAAGCATAAAAATGGCTGTGGAAGGTTAATGTGGCTTGAATCAAAGCACTGTAATTGTCTACTAGTCTGACTCATCTTAACAAAAATTATTCTCCATGTAAACACCAATTCTATGTTTAGAATTGGGAATCAAAATACCCATTACAGTCAACCAGAAGCATTTAGTATGTCCCCTGGATTTCAATGCTGAATTCGAATGTTTGGTTACTTGTGGGATTTATGGTGGGTTTGGTTTCTGTATTCTTCTGTTTATTTCTTCTCTTTTCTTCCAAGTTCTGACAAATAGGGAAAACTCAGAGAATGTTCTCTAAGCTAAAAGAGAAGCAAGTACCAATTTGTTTTCATTAAACTTTTTATTTTGAGGTAATTGTAGAGTCATATATAAATATAAGAAATAACAGATCTCTTGTACCCTTTACCTAGTTTCCTCCAATGGTAACATCTTGCAAAACAGTAGCACAGGCCGGGCGTGGTGGCTCACGCCTGTAATCCTAGCACTCTGGGAGGCCGAGGTGGGCGGATCGTTTGAGCTCAGGAGTTCGAGACCAGCCTGAGCAAGAGCAAGACCCCATCTCTACTAAAAATAGAAAGAAATTATATGACAGCTAAAAATATATATAGAAAAAATTAGCCGGGCCTGGTGGTGCATGCCTGTAGTCCCAACTACTCGGGAGGCTGAGACAGGAGGATCCCTTGAGCTCAGGAGTTTGAGGTTGCTGTGAGCTGACGCCATGGCACTCACTCTAGCCTGGGCAACAAAGTGAGACTCTGTCTCGAAAAAAAAAAAAAACAGTAGCACAATATCAGAACCAGGATGTTGTCATTGATACAGTCAAATACAGAACATTTCCATCACTACAAGGATCCTTCATGTTGCCTTTTATAGCCACACCCACTTTTCTTCCAACCCACTTCCTCATTAACTTCTGGCAACCACTAATGTGTTCTTCATTTTATAATTTTGTCATTCCAAGAATGGAATCTTACAGGTTGTAAACTTTTAGGATTGGCTTTTCCCCTCAGCTTAATTCTTTAGAGATTCATCAGGTTGTGTGTATCCTTTTCATTGTCGTGTAGTATTCCTTGATATGGATGTACTACAGTTTGTTTAACTGTTCACCTGTTGAGGGTCATCTGGGTTGTTTCCAGTTTGGGGCTATTACAAATAAAGCTGCAATAAACAAACGTTCTGGGTAGGTTTTTGTGTGAACCTAAGTTTTCATTTCTCTGAGAGAAATGCCCAAGAGTATAATTACTAGGTTATATGGTAGTTGCATATTTAGTTATTTAAGAAACCACCAAACTCTTTTCTACTTTTCATTCTCATCAACTATGTGTGAGTGATCTAGTTTTTCCACATCCCTTCCAGAATTGGTGTCACTATTTTTTTATTTTAGCCATTCTGATAGGTTTGTGGTGATAGTGTATTGTGACTTTAATTTATATTACCCTAATGGCAAATCATGAACATCTTTTTTTATGCTTATTTGCTCTTCTGTTCAGGTCTTTTGTCTATGTTCTGTTTTTTTTTTTTTTTTTTGAGACAGAGTCTCACTCTGTTGCCCAGGCTAGAGTGAGTGCTGTGGCGTCAGCCTAGCTCACAGCAACCTCAAACTCCCGGGCTCAAGCGATCCTCCTGTCTCAGCCTCCCGAGTAGCTGGGACTACAGGCATGCGCCACCATGCCCGGCTAATTTTTTCTATATATATTTTTAGCTGTCCATATAATTTCTTTCTATTTTTAGTAGAGATGGGGTCTCGCTCTTGCTCAGGCTGGTCTCGAACTCCTGAGCTCAAACGATCCGCCCACCTCGGTCTCCCAGAGTGCTAGGATTACAGGCGTGAGCCACCGCGCCCGGCCTTCTATGTTCTGTTTACTGTTGAATTTTGTGAGTTCTTTATATATTCTAGATACTACCCTTTGTTAGCTATGTGGTTTGCAAATATTTTCTCCCACTCTGTAGCTTGTCTTTTCATTCTCTTAACAGAGTCTTTCACAGAACAAAAGTATTTAATTGTAATGAACTCTAATTTGTCAATTTTTGCTTGTATAGATCATGCTATTGGTATCAAGTCTAAGAACACTTTGCCCAGGCCTATATCCGAATTTTCTTCTATAATTTATATCTAAAAGTTTTACGTTTTAAATTTGAGTCTGCAATACATTTCAACTTAAGTTTTTATATAAGGTATGAGACTTGGATCAAGGTGGTTTTTTTTGGTGGTTTGTTGTTGTTGTTGTTGTTTGCCTATGTATGTCCAATTGCTCCAGCAACATTTGTTGAAAAGGCTATCTTTCCTCCATTAAATTGCTTTTGTGCCCTTCTCAAAAATCAGTCAGGCATATTTATGTGGATATTTTTCTGGGTTATCTGTCCTAATTATCTATGTGTCTGTCTCTCACCAACATTACAGTCTTGATTACTGTAGTTATATAATTAGTCTTAAAATAAACTTGACTGATTCCTCTACTTCAGTCCTTTCTTTCAAAAGTTTTTCAGCTATTCTAGTTCCTTTGCCTCCTCATATAATTTTTAAAATACTCTTGGCTATATCTGCAAAAATATCTTACTGGGATTTTGATAGGAATTGTGTTAAACTTATATGTCAGTTTAGGAGGAATTATTGATATTGATTTCTATTGATATCAATTAGAATTTTCTATTTCATGAACATGGTATGTCTCTCCATTTATTTAGCTTTTCTTGGTTTCTTTCATCATCTATGTGTAGCTTTCAGCATACAAGTCTTATATGTAAGTATTTCAGTTTTTTGAGCAATTATAAGTGGTATTATGTTTTTAATTTGTGTCCATGTGTCCATTATGAGTATATAGAAATATAGTTGATTTTGTGTTTATCTTATGTCCTGTGTTAGTTTTTGTGTTTATCTTGTGTCCTGTGACCTTGTTGAACTTATTAGTTCCAGGAGCTTTTGTAGATAATGTCATCTGCAAATAAGGGACAGTTTTATTTCCACCTTTCTAATACGTATGCCTTTAATTTCCTTTCCTTGCCTCATTGCACTATCTAGAACTTCCAGCACTATGTTGAACAAGAGTGATGAGAACTGACATCCTTACCTTGTTCCCGGTGTTAGGGGAACATTAATTATGTTAGTTATAGGTTTATTATAAATGTTCTTTATCAAGTTAAGTTTCTCTTGACAACTAGTGTTCTGAGTTTTATCCTGAATGAGTAATGAATTTTTACAGATGCTTTTCCTGCATTAATTTTTAAGACCATGTAATTTTTCTTGTTTATCTTATTATTGTGGAGTACATTGATTCTACTTTATCTGATCGTTTCTAAATACTGAACACTTTGCATCATTGGAATAATCCCACTTTGTCATGGTATATAATTCTTTTTTTTTTTTTTTTTTTTTTTTTTGAGACAGAGTCTCACTTTGTTGCCCAGGCTAGAGTGAGTGCCGTGGCGTCAGCCTAGCTCACAGCAACCTCAAACTCCTGAGCTCAAGCAATCCTCCTGTCTCAGCCTCCCGAGTAGCTGGGATTACAGGCATGTGCCACCATGCCCGGCTAATTTTTTCTATATATATTTTTAGCTGTCCATATAATTTCTTTCTATTTTTAGTAGAGATGGGGTCTCGCTCTTGCTCAGGCTGGTCTCGAACTCCTGAGCTCAAACGATCCGCCCACCTCGGCCTCCCAGAGTGCTAGGATTACAGGCGTGAGCCACCGCGCCCGGCCTATAATTCTTTTTATATATTGCTGAATGAGGATTTTTGATCTGTATTCATGAAGGATATTGGTCTCTAGTTTTGTCTTGTTTTTGTACTGTCTTTATTTGGTTTGGTATCAGGGTAACACTAGCTTTACAAAATAATCTTGAAAGTGTTCCACTTCTTTTACTTTCTGAAAGAGATTATCTAGTATTGGCATTAATTCTTCTTTAAACATTTGGTAGAGTTCTCCAGTGAGATTTAGGAGTAGGGGGTGTTAAATTTTAAATTCAATTTCCTTAATAGTTTTGGGGCTCTTCACTTTAGCTATTTTATATTAGATGAGTTGTGGTAGTTTGTGGTTTTTTTTGAGGGGGTGGTCCATTTTGTCTAAGTCTGTCAACTTTATGTGTTTAGAGTTGTTCACAGTATTAGTCTACTGATGTCTGCAGGGTCTGCAGTCATATCAACATGTTTCATTCCTGATATTAGTAATTCATATCTCCTTTTTCTTTGTCAGTCTTGCTAGAGGTCTGTCAATTGTACTGATTTTTAAAAGAATAAATTAGTGTATAAAATTATATAATAATTGATATGTTAGGTCTTAACATTAACAAGATCTTTGTTTCATTAATTTTCACTATTTTTTTGTTTTTGATTTTATTTACTTCTGCTCTTTATTATTTCCTTGTGCTTTATTTGGGTTTATTTTACTCTTCTTTTTCTAGGTTCTTGAGGTGGGTGGGGAGCACAGATTATTGATTTGAGGCTTTTCCTCTTATCTAATGTAAGCATTTAGTGCTGTAAATTTCCCGCTCAGCATTTCTTTACCGGTGTCCCACAAATTTAGAAATGTTGTATTTTCATGTTCATTCAGGTCCATGTATTTCTTAATTTCTTGTGAGACTCCTCTTTGATCCATGGATTATTTAGAAGTGTGTCACTTAATTTCCAAGTGGTTTGGAAATTTTCCTGTTTTCTTTTTGTTATTTATGTCTAGTTTAATCTCATTGTGGTCACTGAACAAACTATATATTGTTTTAATTCTTTTAAATTTGTTGAGGTTTGTTTTATGGCCCAGGATAAAGAGAAGACAATGAGTACAATGACCTTTATGATGATCCACTTCCAATTAATGAATAGTGAATATATTTTCTCTTCCTTATGATTTTTTTAATAGCATTTTCTTTTCTCTAGCTTACTTTATTATAAGAATACAGTATGTAGGCCGGGCGCGGTGGCTCACGCCTGTAATCCTAGCACTCTGGGAGACCGAGGCGGGTGGATCGCTCGAGGTCAGGAGTTCGAGACCAGCCTGAGCAAGAGTGAGACCCCGTCTCTACTAAAAATAGAAAGAAATTATATGGACAACTAAAATATATATATACAAAAAAAAATTAGCCGGGCATGGTGGCGCATGCCTGTAGTCCCAGCTACTCGGGAGGCTGAGGCAGTAGGATCGCTTAAGTCCAGGAGTCTGAGGTTGCTGTGAGCTAGACTGACGCCACGGCACTCACTCTAGCCCGGGCAACAGAGTGAGACTCTGTCTCAAAAAAAAAAAAAAAAAAAAAAAAAAGAATACAGTATGTATAACAAACAAAATATATGTTAATCAACTTTTAATGTTATTGGTAAGACTTCAGTCAACAGTAGGCTGTTAGTAGTTAAGATTTGGGGGAGTCAAAAGTTATACTCGGACTTTTGGATGTGTGGGACATTGGTACCCCTAAATCCCACATTGTTCAAGGGTCAACTGCAGTAAGAAAACAAATAGCCAGTCAAAAAATGGGCAAAAGACATGAACAGACATGTCACCAAAGAGGATATAGAGATGGCAAATAAGCACCTCAAAAGGGGATCAACATCATTGGCCATTAGGGAAATGCAAATTAAAATGCTGATAAAATATCTCTATACATTGTTAAAATGACTAAATAAAATAGTACTGACAATACCAAGTGTTAAAAGTTTGGGGAGCAACTGGAACTCTCATACATTACGGGTAGGAATGCAAAACACACAGCCACTCAGGAAAACTGTTTGACAGCTTCATATAAACATTTACCATTGACCCTACAGTTCCACTCCTGGTGTCTGCTTTAAAAAATGAAAATGTATGTCCATACCACAACCTACATACAAATATTTATAGAAGTTCTATTAATAATCAAAGACTGGAAACAACACAAATGTCCTTCAACAAGTAAATGGATAAACAAATTGTGATACATCCCTGCAATGGAATACTACTCAGCAATAAAAAAGAATGAATAGTTTACACATGGAACAATTTGGATGCAACTCAAAGGCATTACACTGAGTGAAAGACGCCAGTCTTAAAAGAATATATGCTATATTGCTGGATGTGGTGGCGCACACCTGTAGTCCCAGCTACTTGGGAGACTGAGGTGGGAGGATCACTTAAGCCCAGGAGTTTGAGTCTAGCCTGGGCAACAAGCAAGACTTCATGTCTAAAAAAAAAAAAATAATAATACATCTATATGATTCCACTTATATGACATTCTGGAAAAGGCAAAACTTTGGTGATGGCCAAACCTAGCAATGGTTGCCAAAAGTTAGCAATGAGAGAAAGGTGTGACTAGAAAGGGGCAGCACCAGAGAGTTTTGTGGGGATACGAAAGAGTTCTGTGCCCTATGGTTATAACAATGTATACATGTGTTAAAATTCATAGAACCAGATAAAATGGTCATTTTTAGTAAATAACAGTAGCAACACAACAAAAGACTGCTGGATCATCCCCACACTGAAATTGTGCTGAGTCTCACCTAGTTTGTCTATAAGCAGCTCCACTACCGTACATTTAGCCAAGTTTCGATGAGAGCATATGATTGGCATCGAGGAGGGCCAGTGAGGACTGCTTGGGTAACTAGACAGTTGCTCATACCAGCCATCTTGACCTGAGACATTAAGATATTCAAAATAAATGATTTTCCTGAGCAAATAAAATTCCTTCCTAAAATCTTCTAATTTTAACTGTAACATTCTACAGATGTGTGGCTAGGCTGGTATTTATCAAATGAATTAACTCTTCCATTTTTAAAAATATGTAGAGTGAGGCTTGTGAACAATCCTAGAGGGTGTGTTCACTAAACAGGGTGTGTTACATGTGGATATCAGATGTGCCTTGGCTCTCCCTTCCTTTTGCTGCCTGTTGCTCCCCTACAGGAGGTTGTGGCTCACTGGATTGCTGAAAGCCGCATTGCCATTGAGGAGATCCGCTTGTTGACCCTGAAAGCCGCCCACAGCATAGACACTCTGGGCAATGCTGGCGCTAAGAAGGAGGTGAGATACCCCCGCCCTGGACCACCAATTGCTGAGCCGCCTCCAGTTCTCCTACCCACTGGGCATTTCACTTTTCATGGTACCTTGATGGCACTCAGAATATTGGAAGCCCCATGTGATTTTGGCTTACAGATTATGAATGTCTGTCACTTGCTAGTTTTCCTTTTACTTCGCTGCTATAGGGAAGATTTTCAGGATGCAGAATATCTTCAGCGTCCTTGAGATACAGCAACAAGGAGCAGGGAAATCTTAGGCTTTATACAGACCTGGAATTAGTTGTACGCACTATGCCACTCACTGCTAGCCTCATGGCAAAGTACCTAAGCTTTCTGCCTACGGCCTCGGGTTCTTGTGAAGGGTAACCAAGATGATGTATATAGAATGCTCAGCATGATGCTGCCACATAGCGAATGTTTCTTAAAAGGCACCTCTTGTCCCCTGCCCTCTTAGGTTTCTGGCTTATATGGAATAAAGACATAACTGTTTAATTCTAAAAGCCCATAAAATTGCTAAAAGAAAACTGATTGTGGAGCAAAGACCCTTGAACTTTTTTTATGATTCTATGGTGATGAGTGTGATTTATCAGCTGCCTGACATTCTCTTGGAAATGAGGGAAGTTATAAATAAATAAATAAAATGTTTGGAAGAAATGTCTCTTTCCAGAGGATCTGTATTGACTGAAATATGGTCGTTAACTGGGTTACAGCAGGAACTCTTTGTTGGCTTTCATCAAAGATCCTGTTTTAGTATTGACTTGGGCATGGGAAAATTTTTGTTTGGTTTCACAAAGAAAATACAGATTGTATCAAATTCTGCCACATTGTGTCTAGTCTAAGAAGCATTCTTTTCATATCTTGCTTATGTAGATTGCAATGATCAAAGTGGCTGCCCCACGGGCTGTCTGCAAAATTATAGATCGGGCCATCCAGGTGTGTGGAGGTGCTGGCGTTTCCCAAGACTATCCTTTGGCTAACATGTGAGTAGATGTCATTTAAGAACCATCTACGTTTGGTAGCTGGGCATGGTGGCTAATGCCTGTAATCCTAGCACTTTGGGAGGATCACTTGAGGCCAGGAGTTCAAGACCAGCCTGAGCAAGAGCAAGATCTTGTCTCCACAAAAAATGGAAAAATTAGCCAGGTGTCGTGGAGGCACCTCTAGTCCCAACTACTTAGGGAGCTGAGGCAGGAAGGTCACTTGAGCCCAGGAGTTTGAGGTTGCAGTGAGCTATGATGATGCCACTGCACTCTAGCCTGGGTGACAGAGCAAGACCCTGTCTCAGAGGAAAAAAAAAAAAAAAAAGAACCATCTACATTTGATAGGCTTAGAGTTAAAAAAAAAGATAAAAAGATACTACCTTACTTTAAAGTGTAACTGAAGGCTAAAGGAAGTGTTAGAGGTACTTTAATATAGAGTTCAGCACCAAGAATAGTTGTTCTTATGATTGGAATCATCACTTCACTCTATTATGTTAAAATGTACAGTGAGGGGACCCCCTGAGGGTTCCAGGCTATAGATGCAGCATGGGGTTCTGCTCTGAAACAGAAAGGAGGGAGCGGTGCAGAGACAGCCAGAGGGGCCCAGAGCCAGGCTGTGTGCGCTTAGTACAGTTTACCACCCACACCCGGAGGCTGCAGCTGAATTCACAGCAGTACATACCAGTGACTATATTATATCCGGATTCTGATTACTGGGGGGCAAGAAAGAACAGTCTCCACTCCCCAGCCTTCCATCTCCACACACAGTCACAGTGTCACCTTGTGTATCATACTGGAGATAGAGTCTCATGCCTCACCAATTTTTAACCTTAAGAAAGAACTAAATACATAGTATCAAACCATTCACTGCCTATAGCTTTACCTAAGAGATCTCTAAATTCTAGCAACTTCTGGAAACCTGTAGCAACCCAAGAACAAGATTAACCCCACTGTACTTTGCCATGTAAGTTTCCCAAATTGGAACTTTAAAATAGCATTTCGGCCAGGTGCAGTGGCTCACACCAGTTATCCTAGCACTCTGGAAGGCCAAGGCGGGAGGATCACTTGAGCTCAGGAGTTCGAGACTAGTCTGAGCAAGAGTGAGACCCTGTCTCTACTAAAAATAGAAAAAATTAGCAGGGTGTGGTGGCATGCGCCTGTAGTCCCAGCTACTTGGGAGGCTGAGGCAGGAGGATCGCTTGAGCCCAAAAGTTTGAGGTTGCCATGAGCTAGGCTGATACTGTGGCACTGTAGCCTGGGCAATAGAGCAAGATTCTGTCTCAAAAAACATAAATAAAAGTAAATAAATAAATAAATAAAATAGCATTTCAGAAGCCCCTTGGCTTATTTTCCTTGATTTTCCTTGTACTCTTTCTCTTACTTTGATGGGATTTCATGAATTAATATAGTCTTGGCTTAGAATCAGAGTGACTGATACTATCATGTTCCTCTTTGATAACTCCCATGATCCCTGCTCTTTTTTTGTTATTTCAGGTATGCTGTCACTAGAGCTTTGCGCTTAGCAGATGGGCCTGATGAAGTCCACCTCTCAGCCATCGCAAGGATGGAACTGCGGGACCAAGCCAGAGGGCTGACAGCCAAGATGTGAGGAGAGTGACACCGCCATACCAGGCCAAAACTCTCCTTTATACGGACTTACTTGACTCCAACATTTGACTCTCATATTTTTGCAGCAGTTTGAGCACAGGGTTAATTACTTGTGGTAAAGATTTTAGCATCTATTTTGATCAGTGGGTTTTATAATTTCAAGGATTGTACAGGTTTAAGTTAAACAAGAAATTCTATCATTGTCATTCAGTTTAGTGCCCAAGTGGTTTAGTATTTGCTTTTTAAATATAACATGTAAAGAGATCATGAAGTAAACTGAAGAGCAAAATCATAGGCATAAAAATATTTTGACTTTCTGATTTTCAGGAATTTTCCATGTAAGTAAATAATTCTGGGAATATTTCATCATTTACTTTGAAAACAATAGAATGGGACCCCTTTTTAATACTTTCTTTTTAAGGATTAGTTTAATACTTTGTACTAATGTTTACACTGGAGAGAAGTATGACTGATGGGATTGTTTTAGAATTTATATAATTGTACACATCTTCATAATTCAACAGGAAGCACTTATGCATAAAATCTGAATGCAGTTTAAAGTTTACTAGAAAACATAGTATCCTATGAGAAAATGTTATTAAGAACCATTTCAACTGTTTATAAAATGTTTATGAGAACAGTGGACAGTTTGAGCTACAAGAAAGTTCTTTCATTTTGAGAAGAGATTAAAGACAGTCTGCTGTGAATGCCGTTATGTTAATACAACACCCAGTGCAAACATGCTTGTGGCTGTTTCCATCACCTCTGTCCCATGTAGTATAGCCATTGACCACATGTGACTCTTGAGCACTTGGAGTGTGGCTAGTACAACTGAAGAACTGAATTTTCAGTTTTTAAAAATTTTAATTTAAATATCAATTCTCAACTGAGTTATTGGAAAACGTTTAAGTATGCTTGGAATAATTTGGGTATGGGAATCTACTTTTTCAACTATAAATTTTATGAAATCTAAATACAGATCAAGTACTTGGAAAATTTAGCATCCAACAAAAAAATAAAGTATAAAATACATTGGTATTTGGCAATTCTTTGAAATTTGTTGAGGTTCAATTTATGGTATAATACAGGGTTAATTTTTGTAAATGTTTCATACATGTCTAAAAAATATGCATTTTGCAGTTTTTCAGTACAGAATTCTGTATATGTCTATTAAAATCAAGCTTATTAATTGTATTATTCAAATACTTTATATCCTTAATAATTTTTTGCATATCTGTCTAGTCTCACAATCACAGAGATGCATTAAAATTTTTTACTATGAAAAAAATAAAAAATAGAGATGCCATAGACCCGCGACCCGGAGCAGCTCAGAGGCAGTGAATAATAGCTCTTCAAGTCTGCAATAAAAAATGGCCTCCAATAAAACTACATTGCAAAAAATGGGAAAGAAACAGAATGGGAAGAGTAAAAAGGTTGAAGAGGCAGAGCCTGAAGAATTTGTGGTGGAAAAAGTATTGGTGAAAAAGTAAATGGGAAAGTGGAGTATTTCCTGAAGTGGAAGGGATTTACAGATGCTGACAATACTTGGGAACCTGAAGAAAATTTGGATTGTCCAGAGTTAATTGAAGCATTTCTTAATTCTCAAAAAGCTGGTAAAGAAAAAGATGGTACAAAAAGAAAATCTTTATCTGACAGTGAATCTGACGAAAGCAAATCAAAGAAAAAAGGAGATGGTGCTGACAAACCAAGAGGCTTTGCCAGAGGTCTTGATCCTGAAAGAATAATTGGTGCCACGGATAGCAGTGGAGAATTAATGTTTCTTATGAAATGGAAAGAGTCAGATGAGGCAGATTTGGTGCTGGCAAAAGAAACAAATATGAAGTGTCCTCAAATTGTAATTGCTTTTTATGAAGAGAGACTAACTTGGCATTCTTGTCCAGAAGATGAAGCTCAATAATTGTTTGCATTGCTTTTTATATATATTTATATATATACACACAATCTGGGTCTTGGTTTTTGATTTACAAGTGTGAAGAAATAACTACATCTAATAAATCAAGTTTGATACAAAATAAATAAATAAATAAATAATAAAAAATAAATGTTGATTGTTGATTTAAAGAAATAAAATAAAATAAAATACATGGGTATTTGGTACCAAAATGTGGTAATTTTGAAGACTTAGCATGCAAAAAATGCAAAATATCTCATTAATACTTTTTATATTGGTTACACATTGAAATTATATTTTAGATATATTGAATTAAATAACATTAAGATTGATTTCACCTGTTACTTGTTACCTTTTTAGATGAATACCATAGGAGGTACTACCTTGTAATTTTTTAAATTTTAAAATAAAGTATTTTATTCCTAAAAATGTTTAAATTTGTTAGAAAGTATATACATCACATGATTTTTTGATGTCCAGAGACTCTTTCAATCATGACTTAAATTTTTTCTTGGGGTGGGGGTGGAGGTGGAGAGCAGGAATTTGACAAAGGCCTGGCCTCTGACCCTTGGAGTGTTGTACGGCCCTTGTAAACATTTGCCATTACCCTTAACCTCTCTGTACCTCATTCTTCTCTCTCCACATTGAGATTAACTTTCTATTCCTAGGGGACCTGTACCTACTGAGGGTTTGTCCTGAGAATCACTGAAGCCATGTAGAAACATCTTGAAATGCGTGAAACACAATAAAGCACTTTATAAAGTATCCTTATTTAAAGTGGATAAAGCCTTATAACCCAAACTATTAATTTTAGAAGTTGTGATTTGGAAGAAATCAGGATTGTTTTTGAACAATCAGAATTAAAAGCTATGTCTGGTACTTATAATTTTGTGGTAATTGGTTTCGCTGTCTGAGGAAAGCGGGCTGAATTGGTTGCTGATTTATTTCAGTTAATCTGTTGTCACGTATCTGGCCAGCCCTAGAGCAAGTCGGTCCATGTGAACCATACTTACCTTTCTTCCTACCCTGAATTTATTCAGATAAAATTACGTTAAGAAGAACAGTATGGATTGTTTTGAAAGGGAAAAAAGTCTCCAAAGGGTAAAATGAGAAGATCAAGTCCAAGATCAGTGCCCCAGACATGGTGGGTGAACTGATGGACTGTAAGCTCCTGAGGTTCAGGGCCATTTCTAGGGCTCTGTCACCTGAGGCTGTCACCGGGAGTCACTGAGCATGGGACAGTCTGCCAGGTTTGCCATATGCTTGAAACCACATGATTTTAAAATGAGAAATCGTCCTTTATAGTAACTACATGGCAGGGAGAGGGGAGGGAGGAGCGAGCTCACCAGTTAGGGCTCTTCCCTGCACGACCCCTCCACGGTTGCCAAGCGGTCAGTGACCAAGGAGGAGGGGCCTCAAGATTGCCAGACAGGCAAGACACCACAAGGCTCCACACAAAAAGGTCACAGTCTTCCTCTAGCAACACTGTTAGGAAGCACAAGGGGGCAGCTGTGCCTGTCCAGGGGAGTAGCCAGGTAAGGATCTCTGGTAGTTGACATTTTTAACTTTGAAAACACACAACAGAAGGTTCAGCTGATTGTGGAGGAGCTGATTTCCTCATCAACTTCTGGTCATTTATAAAGGCAGCCCCATGGTGGGTCTCATCAGCCCAGCTGTTCCCATACAACTGTGGTCCACGTATGTGGCATGGGCATGCTTGTATTTCATCAGAGAAGACTCAAGTAGGTGAAAAGCAGCAAAGTCCAATATGGCATTTAGGTATTTTAATGGAAAAGTTGCACAGGGGTTTTGTTCTTAAATTAAGCTACAGCGGTCTCTGCGAAGTTCAGAAGTAAGGCACTTTTTAACCTAGGCTTCCTAAGGGATTTACATTTATAAATTTCTTAAATAAATGATTTTCTAAAATGAAATGTATTTATGAAAATGTCTACTATGAAAAATGTCCTATTTCTGTCAAGCCAGGTCACCTCCCCTGGCCTCTGTCACTGGCACTAGGTGATCCCTCCCTACCCAAAAGGCAGAGTCAGGGGGAGTGGGGACAAGATCAGTCATCGCCGCCTGTTAGCACTTCTGGCCCGTTTGTCTGCCACATGTCTTTCCGCACCATTTCTTTTGCCTGGATCACTGCAGGAGTCTCCCACCTGGACTTCGGTCTGTCCTCACAGCAGCCAGGGTGACCCTCTCAAAGGCTGCAGTGGCTTCACTTATTAATAGAATAAATTCAGGGTCCTTGCTTTGGCCAGCAAAGTTCCCTCTAAGCTTGTCCCCTGACACCTGTCTGATCTCATCCCCTGCCTCACTCCATCATGACCTCCCAGCTGCTGTTCCAGCACACAAGCGCATCCGGGCCTCTGAGCCTTGGTTCTGATGTTTTCTCTGCCTGAAAGGTTCCACTCTGAGATTTCCCAGATGCCTGCTCAGAAGTCACCTTATTAAAGTATCCTTTCCTGACCGTTGCTCTAAACTAGCACCACATGCTTTGTCATTCTCTACCTGCTTCTCTGCCTTTCTCACAGCACTTGCCACCTGATACATATATATATTTTTGTTTGTTTGTTTGTTTATGGTCTCTCTGCTTACTAGAATGTAAGCTCTACTTTTCCCTCCTATATTCACTTATCTTACTTTTTTTGTACTGGTGTCTCCTCAGTCCCTGGGATCATGTCTGACATCCAGCAGGCACTCAAAAAGAGTATCAAGGAATGAATGAGTGTGCATGGATGCTCTCCTGATCCCTGGGTTGCAGCACAGCCTCGGTGAGAGGACAAAGCATTCGTTTATGGGTCTGCAAACAGAACAAAGCCGAAGCCTGAGCCGTAGCCTGTTAACACAGAGGCTGGGCAACAGACCCAGAATGAGTTATGGGTAGCTGGAGAAGACCTGGGCCTTAGAAAGGACATCAGTGCCCCAGCAGCGGGAGGTGCACAGCACTTTGGGCAAGTCAGTTGATGTAATAGATGTCAAATGAGTATTTAACAATCCAGGGGAATATGCACTTAATTTTTTTCTCCTGATGTGTAATCCAGTCTAATCAGCTGGAGGACTGTGATCAGCTCTAGGTGTGGAGAGAAGTCGGGAAGAGAGGGTCTAAGAGAAACAAAACCACTTCTGGTGATTGTTAGAATTTTCCAATTTTCCAAATAAGCAGAATTCTGGGAAGTGTCCTCCCTTAATTCAGGGCAAAGAGCATTTAGAGTTTATGGTCCTGACACAATATTTTTCTATCTTTCTCTTTTTCAGCGCCTCTTTCTAATTGTAGCGATCATGAGTTTATTGTGAAGAAAACCCGTGCCCGTTCTAGTGTGAGAGTGGTTACAATGAGCTCTGTGAGACAAGAGCTTTTCTCTGCCTTGCCTTTGCCCCTAAAATAGGTGAACAAGGAAAGGGTGATTACTTATTGAGGAACAGTGCCTCACTCTTAGGACACCTTAAGTAAGTACTGGTCAAGTGGAGACCAGCTGCACAGACGGGGTCTGGGAAGCCGTTCTCCCAGCCCTCCTTCACCACTGGGCTAATGGCTAACATCACCCTGATGATGAGACTTTTGTTTCACTTTTGTATATGGGTAAAAGTGGAGATCGCAGACGCCCCTGCCTCCGCCATGCTTACCTCTCTGACTTCAATTTCTACTGCTGTTTCCCTATTCACTCCACACCAGCCACATTGACCTTGTGTTTTTCCTCCAATATCCCAGATATATTTCCTACCCCAGGGTCTTTGCACTTGAGTTTTTGTTTGCCTAGAAAGCTCTCCCCAGACTCCATATCCTTAGGGCTTACTCCTTTCCTACAAATGCAACTTTCCGAGGATTCCTTCGTGACCATCCCCTCTGAATATCTACTCTCCCAACACACACGTGTGTACGCACGCACACATGCTTTACCATTTTTCTCTGCTTTGGTTTTCTTAGAACTTTTCACCATGTGACATACTGTATATATTTTTTTCTTTTGTTTATTTTCCCCTCCTCTCCCCTGCTAAAATTACAGTGGGGGGCAGTGGGGGCTGGGGTGGGCGGTTCTTGTCTGTTTTGCTCACTGCAATATCCCTAGTAGCTGGAGCAATGCCTAGAGCATGCACAATGGCTTCTCAATAGGTGTTGAGTGCATGGATGCACGCTAGCTGCGGGAGGGCCGGGACTGCAGGATGTTTGATGAACCTGTATGTCAGGTAGCTCAGGCTCATGTTTACTCACTGGCCTAGAGCAGTGGTTCTTACCCTGGCTGAGGACTGGGGTCACCTGAGGAGCTTGGTGTAAACACAGCGGCCCCAGGCCCAGTCCTGGGGATTGTGACTTTAGTGATTAGATGCACCAGAGATTCTAGAGAATCAAAGGTCAAGGGTAAAGCCTCGCTTCCTGACAGATCTTGACCACATCAGTTAGGGTGCTCGGCTGCAAACACTACGAAGAGACTGACTAACGTGAGCAAAAGAGAGTTTTCTGCACGGGCGTGAGAAGGGAAGACTAAGCAAGTCTGGAGGGTCTCACCCAGACACAGGCAGGGAAGCAGGTCTGTGCAGCTGGGACCAGAGCAGCCAGAGCAGCCAATGGGAGAGTCGCCCCTGTGGTGCTGTCCTCCCTCTGACCTTGTCCACCAATTCTCTCAGTCCTGGCAGGGCGCGGTGGCTCACGCCTGTAATCCTAGCACTCTGGGAGGCCGAGGCGGGTGGATTGCTGGAGGGCAGGAGTTCGAGACCAGCCTGAGCAAGAGCGAGACCCCCGTCTCTACTAAAAATAGAAAGAAATTATATGGACAACTAAAAATATATATAGAAAAAATGAGCCGGGCATGGTGGCACATGCCTGTAGTCCCAGCTACTTGGGAGGCTGAGGCAGAAGGATTGCTTGAGCCCAGGAGTTTGAGGTTGCTGTGAGCTAGGCTGACGCCATGGCACTCACTCTAGCCCGGGCAACAGAGCAAGACTCTGTCTCAAAAAAAAAAAAAAAAAATTCTCTCAGTCCTTGCCTTGCTGAGGATTGTGTGGTTGGCCAAGCTCAGCTTACAGGCCTGCCCCCAGGCTGCCCAGGACGGGGGTGGGGGGGAGTGGGGGGAGCTCTTCCAGTGCTACCAACAGACTGTAAGGCAAGCCACACATGGAACTTAAAATTTTCTAGTGTCACATTAAAAAAGTAAAAAGAAACATGAAATTAATTTTAGTATGTTTTATTTAACCTAATATATCCAAATATCATTTCAACGTGTAATCAATTTAAAAATTATCAGTAAGATATTTTACACATTTCCCCCCAAATCCAATATAATTTACATTTATAGCCTATCTCACTTTGGAAGCTAAATTTTCAATGAAAATACTTGGTTTGTAAAAAGTTAACCATATGTAGGTTTCATAAAATTTATAGTTAAAAAAGTCATTCACATACCCAAGTTGTTCTAAGCCTACTTACAAGTTTTCAAAAAACTAAACTGTGTCAATTTTTAAATTTAAATGAGCTAATTAAAGTTAAATTAAAACTTCAGTTCCTCAGCCACACTGGCCACATTTCCAGTGCTCAGTGGCCACACGTGGCCAGCGGCTGCCCCTTGGCACCCTCGGTTTCAAGGTCACCCTCTCACTGAAACCACACTCCGTCAGGGAAAAGGGGATTATGAGAAACGGAGCACGGATGCTGAGCAGCCCCAAGCAATCGTCCACTGCAGCCATTAAGGGAGGATAGCGATTTTGTATTTTTGTTTGGTGAAGGAAAAAGTTGACGCCAACTCATCTCCTATATTTAAGAAAAAACAAAAAACTCAGCATGACAAGGAATTACCAGGCATTTCTAGTTTACCAAGGAACCTGTGTTACAGACATCCCTAAAGATTATGTGAGAGTAAATTGATATTTGTTGAGGATAGTTAGGGTTTCTGACCACAAAAAATGTTGGCTCCGATACATGGGAATTTGAAGTGTGTGAACTCACTCTCTTAAGTTGATCTATGAGCCAAATAGTCCTCTCAGCTCAGTGAGAATTAATAATGATCTTGTCTCACGGAAAATGGACAAAACATTTTTTATAAAATTCAAAACCGTAAGCATTATTCTTTCCCAATCCACTCTCTAGAAAATTTATTATCACAAAGTTTGGGCTTCAAAAGAAATGGTCCCAAATGGCGGACTTGCTGCATTTCATTCCATTTAGAGCATCGTAACTCCCATCTCTGCCTGCAAGGTGCCAAATGAACTTTGTACTATGGAGGAGCTAAGCCATGATATAAGCTGGAGGGACAGCACACTTATCAGATCTAGGTGGTCCCGGCGTGGAAGAGCAAGCCCCCTTCTCAAGAGTGCTGAGGAGCAAATGCACTTCCTTTCACAACCTGCTCTCCTGTGAGGTCAGGGCTGCTGGTTCTCAGGCTGATCAACACAGTCTGCTGGCCTTGGCAGTCTCCCTCCTCCTCTGTTGGGTCAGACTCTCAATTCTAAATCCAGCTGACACCTTCCTGCAAGAGATCTTCCTCCCAGCGCTCTAAAACGGCTGGACTAATCTAGCCTTAAAGGAGTAAATAATTTGACAGGCAAATCCATAATGTGGTATTATCTTCACATGCTAAGATAATTATTTTCTTTATTCTATTTTTAACGATTCTTTTTCTGGCAAAGTTTGAGACAAAAACCATCTAGAAGAAAAGAAGGGAGAAAGAAATAGCCACTCACAGAAGTTTTAACATTTTCTCAGATGTGGAGCACGAATGCTGAGGGGCTTCAAATACTTCCTTCCTGTTCAGTAGTATGTTTGTCAACTCATGATTCTTGATACACTTTAAAGTGTATGAAACCAAAAGGATTTCTTATTTATAAGTAGTTGAAGTAACACTAGACCAGCTGCAATCAAAGGGATACCAGATTAATTTTAGAGAGGAGATGGAGAACACCGGCAATTCTAGGCAATTCAACGAGTCCTCATTGCCCCTGGTGGACGCACCTGTGATAAGGGCCCTGCTGTCCTTGTCCTCAGGAGGTAGTTGACAGCTCGCTTAACCTAATAACCCCACCCATCCATACTAGGTAGGGCCAGATTTTCATCAACCACAGCAACCTCAAGGAAGTGAACGGGCTCTCACAGGAAATAAAAGAGAAACATTTTCAAAATTTCTCTTTTAAGATCCATTTCCACTGTAGAAGCTTGAGGACAATGTGCACGATGAGTCTGAGGCAACTTCAACCCAAGAACCTGGAAACAGGAAGCAGGAAAAGATAATAGGTGGAATTTCTCCTTATTTGGAAACTCCAGTCCCAGTTACAAAGGGCCTAGAAGCTGGTATTGTTGAAAATATTTTGAAGTCAGAGAAATCTGGCCTGGAGCAGGAATTTGTAATTTTGGAAACTAGATCACACCACACTGACTCAGGGACTGCCCACGCTGTATTAATGTGAATTGGTAAAGTTTACTGTTTTCTATTACAGTCCATTTTGTACCATGTGAATTTGGACTATTTTTTTAATCATGAAAGACTGATGTATACAAACACAGTTTAATTCCTTCACCAAACATTTAGCAGTGCCCATTATGTTCTAGGAATGTAAATGCCCCGCCCCCCCCCACCTTCTCCCTTAAGTATTTGAACTTTTGAGTTGTTTCCCAGAAATGGTGACCTTTCTGCAAGACAAAGGAGCTGAGATTCTAAAGGCCCCTGGGCAGACTTCCAGACAAGACTCACCATTCCCCACAACCTGCCCCAAAGCATGTGGCACCCACCTCCTTTAAAAGCTATGATTTCCACTAGGGGGGTCAGAGGGATTTGAAGCAGCTTCTCCTGTTTTCCTAACAAGAGAGTCTGTAGTCTGCAGTCTTGTTAGGTTTTAGTCTGAAACCATTGGTTCTTGGTGCACTCTTGGCCAAGGCATGACCAGACATGCCAAAGTTAGGCAAGCACGAAAATGAGGTTTATTGAAGAGAGAAAGATAGGATTATATAGGGCAAGAGCAAGATACAGGTTTACAGAACATGGTACATACGCCACAGGGGACGACTGGACCCCTTGTCACAGCAGGGCAAGCAAAAGGAAGGGCAAAGAGAGAGAGTTTGGCTATGGTCTGCATCTTATTTTATAATGCCCAGATAGGGACCTCTCTTTTGGCTCAGAGGTCACTATGGCACCACTTTGGACAGTTGGGAGTCACATGACCTGAGCCTTAACTACACATGTGTGTTCTAGGTCACTTTCTGAACTTTATGGTAACCATATGGCTTAGCCCGTGGGCTAGAGAGTCCTATGCATTCTTTTGCAGCTGACGTGCCAAGTTCTGATTGGCTGATTCATAGGGTATTCCCTCCTCCCCTAGGTATGGAGAATCAGGGTTGGGCAGGACCAAGATGGCGGCAACAGCACCCCCTTTCATCCCTAGGAGACCAGGAATCCCTATCTACCTAACAGTCTGTTGTATTAAAAATTCCTTGGCAATCCTCATTGTCTCAATAATTGGAGA
Organism: Eulemur rufifrons; assembly: GCF_041146395.1. Taxonomy (NCBI): domain Eukaryota; kingdom Metazoa; phylum Chordata; class Mammalia; order Primates; family Lemuridae; genus Eulemur; species Eulemur rufifrons. The sequence goes on from NC_090989.1 coordinate 122,915,628, forward strand.
CAATGGAAGGACAAGCAACTAGACCTAGACCAAAACCCCTGTGCAGTTTCAACAACAGGTATAATACTAAGTTCTGGGGGATCTATAGATGAGCAAGGCAGACATGATCCCTGCACTCACTTCCTGCTGGGAGAGGTCAGTTAAACCAAGTGCTCTAATAAGAGGAGTCCACGGTACAGGGAGCCACAGAAGGCTCCCAGACCTGAAGAAGGAGGAGTGCGAGTAGAGAAAAATGTTCCAGGTAAAACAAGTATATGTGAAGGTCTGAGGAGAAAAGGATTGGCAAGTTCTAGAACTAGAAAAGTTTACTACTGTTGGAATGATAGCAGAGTAGCAGGAGAGAGAATGCCAGAGGAAGAAGGGGCTGGATCACAAAGGGCGTCACAGTGCAAGGTGAGGCAATGGACGTGGTCCTAACAGCAGTGGTGTTACTGAAAGCTCAGCATTTGTCCATGAGGCCAAATCAGAATAACAAGGACAAGTGGTCTGGGGAGGAGGACAGAGAAGTTTGATTATTTTTCCAGCAAAGGAGGAGAATGGAGACTCCTGTCTGAAATGCCTCCTCCTAATAATAAGCAGAAACACAGAGCTTTTAAAGGATGGGTTCTCAGCTTCAGGCAATTACTGTTCAACTACAGTTGATTCTGATCACTCCATCTCTGCTGAAGACAATCCCCTGACCTCCACCCAGGACATCCCTTTACCAGGAGGTCTAAAAAAACATCAGTCCAAGTATATGATAAATAGCATGTGATAAAGATGTCCTTCCCACTCAGTACGTGTGTCTATTTGAGTAAGAGAGAAGAAATGGATTCATTAAGTTGCTGGGGCATGGCCGGGCGCGGTGGCTCACGCCTGTAATCCTAGCACTCTGGGAGGCCGAGGCGGGTGGATTGCTCAAGGTCAAGAGTTCAAGACCAGCCTGAGCGAGACCCCGTCTCTACTAAAAATAGAAAGACATTATATGGACACCTAAAAATCTATATAGAAAAAATTAGCCGGGCATGGTGGCGCATGCCTGTAGTCCCAGCTACTCGGGAGGCTGAGGCAGTAGGATCGCTTAAGCCCAGGAGTTTGAGGTTGCTGTGAGCTAAGCTGACGCCACGGCACTCACTCTAGCCTGGGCAACAAAGTGAGACTCTGTCTCAACAAAAAAAAAAAAAAAAAAAAAAAAAAAAAAAAAAAAAGTTGCTGGGGCAACTGTCTGTCTCTGATATACAGCCCCACCCTGTATAGGAAAGGATCTGTGTGGTGGGGCCCCACCTCATTTCTTTTTTCTTTTTTTAAAAATCAAGACAAGGTCTTGATTTATTTAGACTGTTTGGTTCTATTGACCTTTTTGTTTACAGTGCCTGTCCCATACTTTTTAAAAATTTTTTTAAGGGGGGTTGTGAAGATGGGTGCTCAATTTTCTTGTTTTTGTTGAGAGAGTCTCACTCTGCTGCCCTGGGTAGAGTGCAGTGGCGTCATCATAGCTCACTACAACCTCAAATTCCTGGGCATAAGCAATCCTCCTGCCTCAGCCTCCCCAGTAGCTGGGACTGCAAGCCCACACCACTACACCTGGCTAATTTTTCTATTTTTGGTAGAGATGGGGTCTCGGCATGTTGCTCAGGCTGGTCTCCAACTCCTGGCCTCAAGTGATCCCCCTGCTTCAGCCTCCCAAAGTACTAGGATTATAGGCATGAGCCACCACACCTGGCTCTTTTCCATATTTTTATAGTAATTTCAAAAATGAGCCATAAAGTCCTGTTGGAATTTTGATTGGAATTGTACTGCATTTCCTTTATGGACAACTAACACCTCTAGCATATGGAATCACCCTATGCAGGAATAAGATGCGTTTCTCCCTTCCAGGATTTATGTCCACCCCTCAGTAGAGGGCCAGTCTTTTTTTTTTTTTTTTTTTTTTGTTGAGACAGAGTCTCACTTTGTGGCCCAGGCTAGAGTGAGTGCCGTGGCGTCAGCTTAGCTCACAGCAACCTCAGACTCCTGGGCTTAAGCGATCCTACTGCCTCAGCCTCCCAAGTAGCTGGGACTACAGGCATGCGCCACTATGCCCGGCTAATTTTTTCTATATAGATTTTTAGTTGTCCATATAATGTCTTTCTATTTTTAGTAGAGACGGGGTCTCGCTCAGGCTGGTCTCGAACTCCTGACCTTGAGCAATCCACCCGCCTCGGCCTCCCAGAGTGCTAGGATTACAGGCGTGAGCCACCGCGCCCGGCCTAGAGGGCCAGTCTTAATATAAATCTTGTGCATTTCACATTAAGGTTATTCCTAAATATTTTATGTTTCATTTTGTTGTTGTGGATATTTTTTCTATTATGTTCCCGGTTACATTATTTGCATGAACAAAAGCTATTTTTTTAAGTTTTGGTTTTACTGATATTTAATTTCTCTTTAATATGTATTGATTTTTTTAAATTTAGTTTTTTATTTTTTATTAAAGGTATATATGTCAGAGTCCAATCATCAAGTCACTGTCCAAAGCTAGTTATGAAAGACTTCAGTAGTTCCTCCTCCCACCATCCCAACATGCTAATTTCTCATTCTCACAGGCAATCACTTAAAAGCATTTAAGCTAGCCCGCCCAGCTTGAAGGCAGAGGTGGGAGGATTGCTGGAGTCTAGGAGTTCGAGTCCAGCCTGTGCAACATAGGGAGAGAGACACCATCTCCAAATAAATAAATTAATTAATTAAATAAAAACATTTAAGCTAATTGGTAAGCATGGTGATCTACTTCCATGTCTTTTAATAGTGCAAGTATAATACCGCTCACCTCTCAATTTTTTATATTGAAAAAAACTTTAAACCTTCAGAAAAGTTACAGGAAGAATGTAATGAACACTTATATATACTTACCTAGGTTCAGACTTGCTTTCTCTTCCTCCTCTCTCTATTTGAGAGTTAGTTGCCGACATTATGTCACCTCACCATAATACAATAATCATACTGGGGAAATTGGACCTTGATAAAGCATTATCTCATATATAATTGAGAAATAAAAATAAAATCCTAAGCACCCCAACCAACTGAACAGGACCCCCTCCCCCTGGCTTGGCCAAGGGAACCCCAGAGAAACCTTAAAACTGAGTTCTTGGCCATCATGGGATGGGAGGTTGGATACACCTTGTCATACTCCCTCCCTCATTAACCATTAACCGCCATCAGGCTCTCTTCCCTAAGTGTTAAACAGAATCAGCCTTTTGAAAAGACTTGTTCTGCCACTGGTTTCAATCAACTGCCTAATGCTGCTCCTCCCTTTGGTAGTTTCAACACAACTGACCAGCATTCTTTCCTGCTAAGGGGCCACCGACCATGGAGTGGTTCTAACCAGACTACCAAGTATGTGCAGTGAGGGTTTTGGTGTCTTCTGCTTCACCTTTGACATTAGAGGGCCCAAAACTCCACTCTGAGATCATGCTAATGCCACCACTTCTGAACATGGATCACAGGAAGGCGCATGAAGCTCCACTGCGCATGCGCATGATTCCCCTTTTATAAATATTCCTGACTTGTTAAATATGCATGGTCGATCACCTTGCTCAGCATAAATTCCTGTTTCTATTGTCTACTGCAGGCTATTGCTTCCCCAACCCTTTTAGGAAAAATAAAGCTCTCCTTTCCAAAGTCATGACATTCGTCATTTCTTCAGTAGACATAGTCCTTATATTGCTACTTCCTGATTTTTCTGTTTCAGTTATCTATTGATTTTTTTCATTTAGAAGCTAAGAATTCAGCTGTCTTTCATCTTCTCCTTGCAAACTTACATGCGTGCGTACACACATACTTCCTGCTTTTCATCCTCCCAATATAATCATATTGGCATTGTAACTATATAAGTACCAGTCAGAGTCTTACTTTATCATGTTGTGTGGACTATGGTTGTTGCTCCCGACTCCTCTAAATTCTTCCCCCAGCTGTGTCAATCTCTTCCTCTCCGTATGTTCAAATACACAGGCTGCCTATCAACTTCATCTTGAATTTGTTCCCAGAGACTCTGACCTGCTCTGGTCCGGACGGGTTGCTAAGTCAGCTGGCAAGCTTTTGTCTTAATAATTTTTTTTTCAGCACCATTTGAATAATCCTACCTTCCTTTTTCCAATTATTTCAAAATACTTCACCCCAAAATATGCTTCTTTGACATATTCTGAGATGATTGTTTAGAGGGCCTGCAAACAGAAGTAACCCTGCAAAACTGTCTTTTCTGGGGAGATTCGCATCTGTAGAGAGAATCTACATTGATGAAGCCAGACTTTCTCTGTGGGCCCTCCCTTGTTCAGATCTAGGAAGATTAACTGAGTCTGACACTTTTAAAGGTCTGAAAGAGACATTTACCAGCTGTTCTCTCTGAGGGCTGCTACCTGTGAGGTTTCGTCTGTGTAACAGGACCACCTCCGCTAGCCAGGACCCCTTTCCTCCGCCTTCCACATGTTTTCATGCTTCAGGCCCCCATCCTTTCTGTAACTCCCAGATGGTATAAAAGCATCAACTATCTGGCCATTTCTTTGAGTTCTCATATTCTGTGGAACTCCCTTGCACGTTAATAAATTTGTATGCCTTTTCTCCTATCCATCTGCCCTGCTGTCACCTTCAGAGGACAACAGGAAATTTTTCCCTTGGCCCTATACTTTCTTGGATGCAGAACATCCTAGAGCTTCTTGCAAAAGCATTCATGGGAGGTAAATCTGAGACTGTGTGTGTGTGTGTGTGTGTGTGTGTGTGAGAAAATGTCTTAATTCTGTTCTCCCACTTAATTGGTAGTTTGGCTGGATAAAGAATCCTAGGTTACAATTTTTTTTAAGCACCATTCCTTTGTCTTCTTTCAGTGTTATTGAGTAAACCTATTTTGATTCTTGTCCCTTTCTAAAAAATGTTTTCCCCTTCTCCTGCCACACCCTGGAAACTTACCGGATCTTCTTGTTTCCATATTGTGAAATTTCACAACATGTGCATTTGTAAGGGCTCATTGTCATCCACTGGGCTAGGCACTTAGTAGCGTAGGCTTCCTTACTGGCTAAGTGTTTGAATTTTTTTACTTTGTTCCTGGCCCCTTTTCAAAACTAGTATCTCTTTCTGGATCTAAGTTTTTTGGATAAGGGCCTCCTGGACTGGGCCTCTCTTTTGCTTAACTTTGGTTCCCCCTTTTTTTTGTCTCTATCTTTTTAAAGATTTCCTCAACTTTATCTGTCAATGTCTTCTATAGTTTTGCATTTCTGCTTTTATTACTTTTTAAAATTTATAAGAACTGATTTTAATTCTCTGAAAAAAATTTTTTTTCAAAGTGGCACCCTGTTGTTTTGGATGCAATGTTTATCTCTGAGGGTATCGTTAGATAGACTTCTTTTCCAATGTTTCTTCTTCCTTCATTGTGTCTCCCAAATTGCTTTTCTTGCTGTTTTGGCCTCTTTCATGCTGCGCTCTCTCGCCTGGAGGTGTGTGCCTGTCGCGTTCACACCAAGGTCTGGCTGAGCCGCTGGAGGGGAGTCCCTGCCACCGCAAAGTGTGGTGCCATCCAGCTCGTACAAGCTCACAAGGTTTTCTGCTCCAAATTCGAGAGGTGCTTAGATACTCTGAACTCACCTTGATCATTTTAGGGCTGACACGGTTGTCTTGGGCCAATGTTACACTGAAAACCAGGAAATACATCCCATTTCCTGCTTTGGAATGTTGCTGGGAAACCTGAGAGCTGCATACAGAGGGCTCTTTTGAGTCGTGTAAAATATTAAGATGTGAAACTGAGGTTTGAGCTTAAGTTCTAATTGAAGCAACCTTCCTCAATTGGTGCACGACTAAATATTTGGAGAATTACTACCATATGACCTTTCTTTTTGAAGACAAATGACTCACTGCTTCACTGACTCAAGCCACATCATCATAAACTTTTCCCTGAAATAAAGAGACCAAGGGCATGAGTTTCCTCTTTTCCTGCTCACAGATGTTGCACAGGGCTGGGGAACGAGGCAGATGTTCTTTGTGGGCATTAGATGTTATATATACTGCCACTGGACAATAACTGAAACTCTTCACTCACCACAACCACATAACCTTGTATATAAACCTTATTATCTTTTCAATGTTAGAAAACGCAAGCATAAACAATTCTTACTCGTATATATAACTGAGCCTTTCCATTAACAGTTCTGAGGCCTTTCTCTTCTCTTACAAAGTTATTTCCCTAAACTGGGAATTTATAAAAATGATGGAAAAGTATAGGTCTTGTTTTCTAAGGACAAATGATTTAAACTGGCCACCCTATTTCCTGTATTCATGGGGCCCTGGAGCCCACAATAGCCTGGCCCATCTTTTACTCCCTGAATATGGAAGTTAGTGGATAGTTAAGATGTGAAGTTCTTTGCTTTAAATGTTAAATGACATATTAAAAAACATATGTAGTAAAAACCAGCGATAGGAAAGCATTGACAGCATTGAACAGGATAGATTCCTGAAGTTTCCACTATAATAAAGGAGATTGAGATTCTATCATTTAAGCCCAGTTATTTATGGGGAACAGTAATTCTGAGCAGTGATCTAATCCTGGAGTTTTTAACTGGGGTAAGAGTGGGACTGAGTTTTCTAACATTTTAAAAATGTGTGGCCGTGGTGGTGGTGGTGTTTTGAGACAGAGTCTCACTCCATTGCCCAGGCTAGAGTGTAGTGGCATCAGCCTAGCTCACAGCAACCTCAAACTCCTGGGCTCAAGCAATCCTCCTGCCTCAGCCTCCCGAGTAGCTGGGACTACAGGCACGCACCACCATGCCCAGCTAATTTTTCTATTTTTGGTAGACATGGGGTCTTGCCATGTTGCTCAGGCTGGTCTCCAACTCCTGGCCTCAAGTGATCTTCCTGCCTCAGCCTCCTAGAGTGCCAGGATTACAAGCATGCACCACCATGCCCAGCTAATTTTTTCTATATGTATTTTTAGTTGGCCAGATAATTTCTTTCTATTTTTAGTAGAGACGGGATTTCGCTCTTGCTCAGGCTGGTCTTGAACTTCTGAGCTCAAGCGATGGTTCTGCCTCAGACTCCTAGAGTGCCAGGATTACAGGCATGAGCCACCGTGCCTGGCCGAAATGTGCTTTTGTGCATTCTTTCTTTCTTTCTTTTTTTTTTAAACTGTTTAAAAATATATATTTATTAAAATGTATGTTTTTAATTCCCAAAGTTTACAATCATCTTTTCATCTGGCCTGTGACGTCCTTGAGCATAGCTATTACGGTATCAGCAGTGATTTTCTCTCCCTGGGTCTCTGTTTCCTTTTTTGTAAAGTGAAGAGGTTCAAATATCCAGAGCGTCCCGTCTAACTCTAAAAACATAGTGGCTTTGGTTGGACTGCTTATTGCGTCTTCAGTCAGTACCCCACCGTGGCTTAATGAGTATTTTAAGTGAATGAATCATGTTTCCCCACCAGATGGTTATGAGTGAACAGTAATAAATAGCATTGAGTATTTTTAAATGCAGTTTTCTCTCCTGCATAAAAGAAGGATCAGGATAAGAGAGAGCATTAAGACCATGAAGAGCTTCCCAGACACTCAAGGCCATGAGATGATCTTCCTCCTGCAGGCAGTGCTGTCTGCTGGGAGGAGCTCAGTCTATCCAGAGGATAAGCCAGGAGCCTGGATAACAGTCCTGCGTCTCTGCCTTCAATCAGCCGTCACTTATTCTTCCCTTAATAAGGGGAAACGGTCTCAGAAGATCCTGCCATGCATCATGAATAAAACACAATTCATTAAAAATTTTGTTTGTATGAATGTGCAAAATTGCCAACCAGGAGTTCAAAGGGAAAATTTTTTTAAAAACTTAGTTCGTTAATATGATCCATAGAAGAGACTATCTTCATGTATTCCAAAGGCAGAAAGGTGAGAAAAAGGAGCTAGCTTGGTCTCTGTCCCCCAAAGACAGAAAAGGTCAGGAAGTCCAATGGAAGGTGCTCCTGTAGATAAGGCACAAAGCAGGAGACTGAGGGCATCTAGGGTCCATGCCCTTCATCGCTCAGAATCCATCTCCCTGTCTTGAAGATCTTTGGAAATTCTTAAGTTTTAAGTCACAGAGATGTGTTGTCATGGGCTCAGCAACCCTATCCCCCAGTTCTGTTCTCTCCATTCTCCCTTTGGTCACAGCAGCCTTACGGCACAAGACCGGGCCCGGGCCTTATGCAGGCTGGTTGAGGAGGGAGGTTGCTGCAAAGGCCTCTGAACTCCAAGAAGCAAGTGCTGGCTTCAGTTCAAAGTTTCCAGAGGTTGGGAATAAGGTGGAGGAATAGATCTCAGAAGAAGCAGCAGCTGGAGGCTGGGCACGGTGGCTCACACCTATAATCCTAGCACTCTGGGAGGCAGAGGTGGGAGGGTCACTTGGGGTCAGGAGTTCAAGACCAACCTGAGCAGGAGTGAGACCCCGTCTCTACTAAAATAAATACAAAAATTAGCTGGGCATGGTGTGTGCACCTGTAGTCCCAGCTATGTGCATTCTTTCATAGAGGGTTTATGTATCCTTCATCAGATTCTTAACACGGAAGTGTTAAGATTTCCTGACCAGACCAACCAGGGCATTTTACAGAAGAAACTGATGCCCACGGTCAGAAATCTAAGCAGGGCAGACTCTGCCTGCCACGCCGGTGTTTTCCTCCCTCCACACCAGCTGCTCATTACGAGATGCTCGTTACTATCTTCAAGGCTGGCACCGCACTAGGTGTCTACATCCATTATGGCCGACCTCCTGAACATCACCATGGGGAGGCATTCACGACTCCCATTTGGGAGGAGAGGCCCCAGGTCACACGGTGAAGGTCAGAACTGCCGCCCAGGAGGCCACAACCCCAGAGCCCACACTGGCTCCAGGAAAACTTTTTTCCATTCTCCTGCCCTCATTTAAACATAAGGTGACATAAGACCATGAGACAGACACTGAATTTGACTCAAAACCCACACCACTCTTTGGGGTTGATATGAATGAGGACTGACTATTCAGAATTAACACCTTGAACATCCAGCAGTGATTCTAATATAACCTGGACACCCAAACTTTAACAAATACTTAACCTCCCCCTGCCCCTCCAAAAAAACCCTGGAACCACTAGCAGGACGCAGCCAGTGACCTAGTTCTAACCCAGTTCCCGCTGCAAGTTCTGGTGTGAGCTGTGGGTCAGCCTTAAGGTTTTGCCTCCCCAGCTTCAGGACAGGCTGTCAGTTGTTGCTGAAGGTTCAATCTATACCAGGTTCAATCAAGGCTCAGGTGGTTCTGGTTCTGACCAGCCCTTTGTCCTACTAATCTATGAGCAAACTCTTCTCTCACTTCAGCTACTGTCCTCTAGCCAACAGTATGCATTCACCTGTTTGGGCTGCCGTAACAAAATATCACAGACCAGGTGGCTTAAACAGAAATTTGTTTCTCACAGTTCTGGAGGCTGGGAAGTTTAAGATCAAAATGCCAACAAGGCAGGTTTCATTCTCTTGGCTTGTAGGCGGCCACTATCTCGGTGAGCTCCCATGACCTCTTGGTGTGTGTCGGCAGGAAGTGCAGGTGGGCTCTCTGGTGTCTTTTATAAGGCACTAATCCCATTAGGAGGGCCCCACCCTCATGACCCCATCCAATCCTAATTACCTCCCAAAGACCCCATCTCCAAGTATCATCACATTCAACATGTGAATTTAATCCATAACAACTATTAATGGCTTCCCTGAAGTCCTTGTCCTCCTCTCTCCCCTCACAAAAGGGTATATGTGACTATGAAACTGTTATATATTACAAAAGCAGTTCAGACATTTCAAAATACAACTAATTTAACAACGCATAGGACAGAAAGCTCATCCATCCAATTCCTTTTGACCACTGGGTTGTATCTAATTTCAAGGGGAGTGAACTTCAGATTTTTTCCCCTCAGGGATGGCACACTGGCAACTCTTGGGCCGAATCCAAACCACAGGTATGTTTTATATGATCTATTTGGTTTTAAAAACTTTCAATGGGTTGGCCATATTTTAAAATCTGACTTCACGTGGAAATCCAGATTTCCTGCTTCTCTTGAGCTTGGGAGCATTTGGCACAATGTGACTACTCTTCCCTGAGGAGGACCGTAGCGGAGCCCAGCAGGGGCTGCCCCCCAGCAGACAGGGACTTGCCTTCCCTTCGCTCATCCACCTCGGCTGCCCTCGCACCGCACACGGGCACGGAAGCTGGCCGCTGTTGGTCAGACAGGCCCGCTGGAATCAATCTTCCCAAGGAATTCTGTATTCTCTAGCTTTTTCTAATCAATTAACTCCAAATTCTACACTTCTCTCTACAATGAGGATGGCTTGACTGTGTGAATAGTTTGTGTTTTAGTCTCTGGACAGAACTCATTCAACTCAGCTGCCAGGCATCCTTCTTAATTTGGAAACTAATTTAAGTTATTCTCTGAGTCTTGCCTCTTGAACGTCACATGCTGGTAAACAGGCAGCAGCTCAAGGGAAAGATGTTTTAATGTGTAGGGAACAGATGGTCTTGCTGACCAAAGATTTGGAGCCAAGATAATTACTTTTTAGTTATTGATTACATAGCAACATGGCCACTCAAGTATTTTTTTAAATTACAAATCACTTTATATAGACCTAAATAAGTCCTTGAGATTTGTTTTACCCTATTCCTGATCCAAGTATAATGAGAACAGTTAGTGTTGATAATTGCTGACTTAGTGTACCACTATTATTACTATTATTGTTATGCCTTACAGTTCCCAAAGCCCTTTCGCAGCCATATTTAATCCTCGTATTTAATCCTCATAACAACCTTGTGAGGGAGGGACTGAGAATTACCAACCTCATTTTATAGATAAGGAAACAAAATCAAAGGAGTCTTGTATTCCTTCGTCACACCCTCTCTGGCCAATAAAAGGGAACTACTTAGGTAAGAGGCCATGCATTCCTAAAAACTCAAGGAGGTGGTTAAATTCAGGGTCAGAAGAGGTTCCCAGAAACAGACTGAGTGTATCTGCAATACTTTTTTCAAAGTGCTCTTCCTAAAATCCTAGTAAAGGTTATTCACAGACTGTTCATTTAATGGACAATTTAAGCAACAGGAGAGGTAGCACAGAATTTCTGGCCCTAAGGTGATCTGAAGGGATTCTTGAAGCTGATCACTTGGAGATGATCCTTGGTTTACAGATGTGGTCCCAGAGTAGTCCCTTGCCCATTTTCCAGTGTTCTTCCTTTGCACTGTTCCTTAGTTGGACTGTGTTACTAGCATGTCTTTGAGTTTTGTCACCTCTGACCACCTTCCCCCATAACAAACATGCCAAATCAATCCCATTGCTGCTTACCTTAAACAGATCTCATTCTTGCATCATGATTAGGCCTGGATGCCCCTGACTGGTGCTCAGGACACTAGCTGGCCCCTCTCTGGGTCTCAGGCTGAGTTCTCTCTCTGGACCGTATATGCCAACCATACCAGACAACCCACCCCTCCTGGCGTCCTGTATTTACTTCCTGTTAACCTGCTCCCGCTGTCTCATGTTTATATCTCAGGACTGAGGAAAACTGCTGCATGCTTAAGTCTCAGATAAAGCCTCCACCCTGAAAGAGTAAAACTCAGTTTTCCCTGTCAGATACACTTGCTTGACATTGCTGCTGTCTTGACATAGTGGCTCAGAACAGAGACTTCAGTGTCATGTAAAAGTATAATCATTTTGATTTCTTACTCTGCTACTAGTTGTGTCACTTTTGGTAAGTTGCTTTACTTCTCTGGGCCCCATGCTGTTCACCTGGAAGATGGGGATGATTTCAGTCCCAAGCCCATTAGATTTGCTCTAAGTATTAAATGAAGTTATACAATGCTTGGCAGACAGTATATATTCAATAAAGATTAGCTACTATAGGCATCTAAACATCAATGATTGCAGATTAATTTAAATGGACCTTTAAATATTATAAATATTCACAATATTTATATTCTTAGGTAAAAGAATATTGCTGTGTTGATTTATGCTTTCCCAAACATCTACTCCCAATTTAGCTGTTAATCTTTTAATGAACATATTTTTATGACCAAGTATTGTCTAAAAACTAAAACCCTAGTTACATAGTAAAAAACATGAGTGTATTACTCCATAACCTTTGAGATGATAAATTTGATGCAAAATTTTGAATTTGTGATTTTTAACAGGAGTAAGTTTCCATTCTAGTTCTTCTTATACATCAAATGTGGAATAAATTTGGTTCTTGTTTTGAAAGACAATTTAGAGGTTTGGTGACTTGCCCATTCTTTTAAGAAGTATTTGTGTATATTTTTCATGTTTGTATTTTCTTGTAGTTTGTGGTCACACTAGAAGATCTATGTGCTGAGGTCTGTTATTGAAATGTCCTCTGGCTCTTTAATTTTCTCTCCTTTTAAAAATATTAGAATGTCATACACATTAAAGTCTTTATATTAATAGCTTGACACATTTCTGAATATTGTATGGGAAATAAATGAGACATCTGTTTCTGGAAACTTAGATGTGGCTGAAATATTAGTGAAAGGAGTTAGGAGTGATCAGATATGTCAAGATGGCTGTCCAGTAAGGAGTTATGAACGTGAGGTAAAGTCTGTGTCTACTACCACATCTGCCTTAGAAATTGATACCATGAGGTCTTCAGAGGGAAAGATTAAACTAGAACAAATATATGTCATTAACAAAGCAGTCAATTCCCTTTATTTTTAAAATTTTATGTACACATATGAATGATCTGTATAATGTACATTCAATATAGAAAGCTTTATATATTTGATAATGTATAGAACATTTCACAATTACACTAATCTCTTACATAACATCTTGACATCCATTTTAAAATTTTTTTTTGCACAAACTCCTTTTCATTCAATTTGGTAAAGCCAGTTATACATACTGGTGTGTACTGTGAGCTCTCAGAAAGTTAATGATTGAGGATACTAGTGAAGGAGGTTAGGGACAAAACCTAATAGGGTTTGATGGTGGGAGGATGATGGCCAGGAAAACTCGATGCAGGGGAGGGAAATACCTTTTTCTGGGGACAAGTGACTTAGCCCAATTTCTGTAGACTGTAGCTCAACCCCACAGTCACACTAATTTAAAAAAAAAAAATTACAAAAACTAGGAAGAAAGTTTTGTCTTTTTGATTCACAGTCTTGTAAACAGATATAAAGGAACAAAATGTGCTTACATACATTGAGGAAAAAAAATTCTTGTGTACCCACTTAGGTTGATCCACAGAGTGCTTTCTTTCAATGTGATACAATTAGAATCACTGACTTTTTTCCTAAATAAAAATATATTTATAGAAAAAGGAATAACACTGTCATGAAACCAGAAGAAAGGCAGTAAGAGTTTGCTTCAACGTATCAGCTGGAGGAATGTGGACTCGGCACTGGCCTTTCAGCATTTATTGTCTCTCATGAGTATTTCAAGTCTGATAGCCAAGGTCTCCCGCCTCATGGTCTACGGGAGGCGGCAGGTTAGACATGACTGACGTGGATGTACCCGCGGTAAGGTAGCCAGCAACTCCAGGTCCTGCAAGAAAGAAAGGAAACACACGTCATCTAGAGAGAAGAGTCATGTGAAAACACTGACCTTTATAAAAATGTCAGAACCTGGTTAGGTACCCCATCACAGGAAATTGATAATCTATTAGAGTTATCTAAAATGTACAACTATACTGTAACAAATAGCTACGCAGTACCATTTGCATGGTTTGCTTTTACTATAAAGTTAAAAATCATTGCAAATTTATGCTGGATAGTAACAGTGGTATGGAAATATGAAAAAAATTTTCCTTCTCACATCTGGGACAATCTTTCTAAAAATCCTGGGCATTGAAAGAGCTATGTCAAATGGAAAAAATGGGAACAAACAGACGAAAAAGAAAAAAAAACTCTACATTCAGTTCATCCAAAAGTCATATATGATAAAATTATCGACACAAACGCTTCTGTCAACATTCAAGTTAACCTATTTTCATTTGGTGCAAAGAAATGCTATTGTAACAAGTAACACCAAATGAACACGGTTGCTTGCTACACCAAGGTCTCTGTGAAAGAAAAGGCAGGCTCAGGACGTTCATCTATCATCGGTCAGAACAAGAAAACTAAGGGAAAAGGTATTGGTATTTTAGTTTTATATGTCTTCTTTCATTTTAACAATCTCTACTGCATGGAAATGCTATATATGCCAGAGTTAATCAAGATGCGTCCCTGTGAGCATATTAATGGCTTTAGCCCTCTAGAGTTTATTTTAAACATTGCACATTTAATTACATCTCAGAAGCACTGCACAAACTGTAAAAAGTACTTGAAAGAGACACTGAAGCATAATACTGCATACTGAGCAATACTTTTAGCTGAAATTGTAGGAAACGAGGCAAAGGACTAAGGAACATTGAAGGGTTAGGACGAGAAAGGCAGTGGGAGCGGCATGCATTTAGCAAAACATTTCTCTACCTGCTTCAGAGAGCTACACAGAAGTTAGCAAGCTGCCTGGCAGAGCGGATCTAAAGCCCACTCCTGAGGTGAAGGGGGCTGCTGCCAGTTAGAAGGGAAGGAGAGACACCTGAGGGGAAAAAAGAAATATAAGCAGCAAGGGAAGTTGTGAGGAAGTGCAAATAGCAGAGTAGTTTGATGAAGGCTAAGGCATAACAGGGGCTGATGTAGGACAAAAGGCCACAATTCAGATTCACCTTGTTTTCCACCTTACAAGCATTTGTACTGTGGGTGTGAAATGACTTGTACAGACACCGTACGTGGTTATATGGCCAGAGATGACTCAGCCCGCGTGAGCTGTAACCAAAGCCAGAGTGCCCTGGTGCTTGGCACTTTGTACTTACAAAATCCTTGTACTTAAATAGCTTACAAAAGGGCTTTCCCCTCTTTAAGATACCGTGGGAGGCTGCATCTATTGACTCCTGCCTTCTGCCAACCAGGGTGCTAGGCCTTCCACAAACTGCTCAGGACAAAGGCCACCAGGTCAAAGAACCCCTCTGACAACAGTTCAGAGCTACGGCACCGCACTGTTATCGCTTCCCACCAATCTATCATTCTCTGAACTTTAGGCAACAGCAAGATCACTGCAAAACTATCAAGTAGGTCTCACCAAAGCTGTAACCCTTAAGAGTAAAACCTCAAACATTCCAGACTGGTATGGTTTCTGAGCAATTCTGATGGTGGGCTCAACTTGGTTCACATCAAAATAGTAGGTTACGAGACCAAACCACGAATGCTACATACAGAAAGTGAACTGATGGTGCAGTTCTAAACTGTGCTGAGACAGCCTGTGGCAAATTCACAGGGGCATTGCTGGATATTTAAAATTTGAAACACAGCGACGCCTGCAGACTACCTGCAAACAGCTACTTTCAAGTTGTCTGTCTGGACATAACTACTTCATAAACTATTGCGTATTTCTTTTGGCCTAGGGAGAAATGAAAACAATTACTGAGACATTAAGGGCACTGTGAGCTGAGAAAATTTGAGAACCTCTGGGCTAAAATCTAAATTGTGAAATGATGGGCCTCGAAGGAAGGAACCAAACTCTAGCCCCACCATCTGCCTCTTTAGGAAAGGCAAATCAAAATCGACTCCTGGGTATTTCTGCAAATGGAGTCTGAGACGCTATCTCCCCCAGACCCCTGCCTTCTCCCTGAGGACGTGTCTGGTTTCTTGGGGCCAAAAGGTGCTCCCTGGTCATTAGGATGAGACAGAACAGTTGTGCTTTCCAGAGAAAGGCAGAAAGGAAGAGTTGGGGCCACCAGAAACAAGGCATATGGCAACATTGTGCAAGGCTGTCAGACTTCAGAGAAATGAGAAAAGATGGAAAATTAGCAAAGAATCCCACAAAACAGAACTGGCTACCATGATGGAGTAAATGTAGGAAAAGTTCATCTCCAATTCCAGCTCCTAAAAGCATCTTTACTCCCAGCCTCTGTTCGTCCTTTCACTACTGATTTTGTAGGGGAGAAAAATATAAGGATTTTCATTGCTGAAATTATTTTTATGAGGCCCTGAGCTTGTTGGCACCAAGCTGTTCTAGAACTTAATAAATGCCTAAGTAATTGAGGGCCCTGGGTGGTGAGCAATCAGAATTTATCTGCATCATAGGAAAAATTCCACTGAGGCACTTTTAAACAAGAATTTACCATAAAACTATATGCCAGGCAAGAGAACTTAGGGAATTAAGCAGTCTCACTTCAATTTATGAACACTGAGTAATCCTACCTAGGACTTTTACATTTTTACCCCAAATCTTGAGCATGTGATTGAATGATATTTGCTAGCAGCCAGGGAGAAGAAAATAATAAATGTAGTTTTGGTCATTTGAATCTTACTTTGAAGTAGTAAATAACTTTCCTTCATCTTCCCTAAACAAAATGCACTTAACTTGCCAAACTCACCCAAAGATAAGGGTTGCGATGTGTGTTCTGACAACACCTCATTTCATTTGCAAACTGATTAGAGAGGGGCTGGGTACAATTTGTATCTTCTGAAGGTTGGGAACAGCATGGGTACATTTTAATTAAATAAAATTCCAATTCAACACAGCATTGTACCCATTCCCGGAGTTCCACATAATGGCATTTTATCATTAGAAGTACTTGCTCCATTTATCAAACACACGACACATGATGCGTCAATGGAAAAGCTCAAACACAAAAAAACATTTGGCAACCCAAGCAATGAGCACACATCATTTCAACTGTCAGTAAACTTAGATGCTTTAGCTCTTGAAACAGAATTAGTCCTTTTAAACAGGACAGACTAGAGCTGATGGAAAAATCTTCTCAAGCAACTAACATCGTAACAAAACAATATCCCAGATTGATGATGTGCCAAGAATTGGACAATTCCGGGGCCAACACAGCTCACAGCTACTTCAGGCTGTCCTGTGTGGACATGCCTGTAGGCTTCAGCAATGGTTTTTAGAAAGCCACAGTAACATCGGGCCCCTTCCAGGTTGGGATTTACAGTATCTCCCCCTTGGCTGGGCTTGTATGGAACCTGTTGCACCTTGAGCTGGCCAAAGGATGAGAAGAAATTTGTATACCCCAGCTTTTTTCCCCCTAACCCTCTTCCAAGCCATACAGCTTATCATAGCTGCTTCTCACACTTCATTCAGAAGCCACCTCAGGGATCCAAGTAAAAAGCAACGCACAGACAGGAAGCCTTTTACTCCCTGTACTTTTTTCCTATAGTTATTAGGAAATCTGGATTGAGGGTGAGGACCAAATGAAGTCCAGGTCTCTGAGGATAAACCCCTATCTCTTCTGTATTTTAACCACAGGCCTTTTGGTCTACAGCCTGTCAATAAGTCAAGAATAATCTCATCGAGTCAAGTCAATGAATGCTAAGTACAATGGAGAACAAAAAGGATTAGAAGAGACATTCCTATAGAGAAGCTTATAATCTACCCATTACTATTCTTCAGGGCCAAATTTAAATAAGTTTACTTAGCTAAACAAAAGACAACAGATTTTTTTCAATCATACCATCCTTATATACAAAGTAATGAATGTAGGCCGGGCATGGTGGCTCACGCCTGCAATCCTAGTAATCTGGGAGGTCAAGGCAGGTAGGTCGTTTGAGCTCAGGAGTTCGAGACCAGCCTGAGTAAGAGTGAGACCCAGTCTCTACTAAAAATAGAAAGAAATTATAGACAACTAGGCCGGGCGCGGTGGCTCACGCCTGTAATCCTAGCACTCTGGGAGGCCAAGGTGGGCGGATCGTTTGAGCTCAGGAGTTCGAGACCAGCCTGAGCAAGAGCGAGACCCCATCTCTACTAAAAATAGAAAGAAATTATATGGACAGCTAAAAATATATATAGAAAAAAATTAGCCGGGCATGGTGGTGCATGCCTGTAGTCCCAGCTACTCGGGAGGCTGAGACAGGAGGATCGCTTGAGCTCAGGAGTTTGAGGTTGCTGTGAGCTAGGCTGACGCCATGGCACTCACTCTAGCCTGGGCAACAGAGTGAGACTCTGTCTCAAAAAAAAAAAGAAATTATAGACAACTAAAAATATATACAGAAAAAATTAGCTGGGCATGGTGGTGCATGCCTGTAGTCCCAGCTACTCGGGAGGCTGACGCAGGAGGATTGCTTGAGCCCAGGAGTTTGAGGTTGCTGTGAGCTAGGCTGACGCCACGGCACTCTAGCCCGGGCAACAGAGTGAGACTCTATTTCCAAAAAAAAAAGAAAACAAAAAACAAAGTAATGAATGTAATGCCATGAAAATGTAGCATGTGAACTTTTGGAAATGAACTAAAGAGGTAAAGTTTTTAGGGTATCTATAAGAACATACTTCTACTTAGAAGCTAGAAACTATAGCTTTACCCAGAATTTGAAAGATAGATAAGGGATAGACTAAGACCATATTCTAGGTATTTTCTGCATTGAAATCAGGGGCAGGAGATGGAAAAGTTAGAAGGAAAACCTATAACACTCTGCTCTGAGTGTACACACATGACTGGCTGCCAAAGCAATGCATGCTTCTAAATTTTAGGGCTCTACTCCAACTTTAGGGGTGGATTAATATTAAAGGGGTCATAATGAAGAAAACAACAGTAGTATCACAACCAAGTCTAAAATTAAAACCAGATAAAACTTTCTTCAAAGCCCCTACTTTTTAGTATTTAACACTGAGTCTTCATGATTTTATAAACCTCTACACTAGAAGTTAGGATTATTAAAACAATTACACTGGTATAAGAAAACACTGAGGGATACTTTTTTCTCTTAATATACCTTCATTATCTCTGGTTAGAGAAGCATGTGGGGCTGACATTTTTTCACACAATTTCAGACAGACAGCAGGAACCACCTCATATTCTTAAGGTTAATTTCGCACTGAAAGTTTTTATATCAGACACTATATTTCATCTTTAGCATATAGCAATAAAGTAGTGACTTGCTTTTTAAAAGCTTTTATATCAGACACTATATTTCATCTTTAGCATACAGCAATATAGTGACTTGCTTTTCAAACAGAAACCAATGTGAAAATGACTAATCTAAGAACACGATGCAATTAGTGTGCCAAATGGACAAATGTTCTGAGCTTCGAACATGTATTATTTTTTTAAACCTAAACAATAGAACATCCTTTCATTTATTATACCCACATATTCCCCCCATAAAAGAATGAATCCTAAATATTTAGCAAAACCAAAGACTAATCACTAGAAACTTAGAGGAAAATTTTTTATATATATTTGGAGTAATTATCTGTTATTTTGACAGAAAGGGAATGATGTATCATGTTTCTGATACTGATATTGAGTATGTTCAAGGTAAACATTTTAGTGCAGACATGCTTCAAATAGAACCTATGACACCACTAATTAATTAGATCAAAACTGAGCAAAGTACATGCTCTAGTCAGTACACATTCAACGTAACAGTTCACAAGCTGTATAAGGTTAAAACCAGAGCTCTGCTACATGCCCACAGCACCTCCAAGAAAAACCAGCTCTTAGTCTAGGAAAACACTCTGACCACTATTTTAAGTCTAGTCAGGGCAAAAGGAAGGCCCAAGTGGCTTCTGCCAGGTGTCTCTGAGTAACCAGTATGGTATGGCTTACCTGTGAGGTATCCTGCTGTTTGTGACTCAGAAATGAACAAATCATGTTTCTGATCTTTGAAGGCACTCCAGACTGAAGAACGACACAGGATTTCATTTACCTAGGCACGGAAAGTAAGCTATCTGAGCATAAATAAATAAAGGACTGGATGTTGGAAGATTGAAGTAAAGAGAAAAACGAGGTTCCAGAGCAACAAGGCAGGCAGCCAGCAAGGAAAGACCCAAATATGGAGCAAGAATTAGCATTCATCAAACACTCCATATGTCAGGCATTGTGCCAGGCACATCTCATTAAACCAGACCTGAAGAAACGCTCAAGTCAGTCTTCCCTCTAAAGCTGGACTCTATTATCTGAACCTACTATTAATGGCTTGTATGTAATTTGGGCAGGAAGATTCCTACACTGAGTATTTTCTCTTGACGGTAGCAGATGGCTGATAGTGTGGTATGGGCTGAGAGGAAGGGCTTTGGGGAAAAGATGTTGCAAAACTTAAAGCAGTCTTTCACATTATGGGTTGTGACCTGTAGAAGTTCATGAAATCAGTTAAGAGGGTTGTGAACAGCATGCTTGAGAAAATAAAATAGGTTAATATAGAAAGCATCAGAGTACCACATGTAAAATGGATACTCCTCTTTGAAATACATACACAAGAGTATAAATAATATGTATGTGGGAACGTGTACTAAGATGAAAGATGTGTCACACAAAAAGACACTTAGGAAATACTAACTTAGAGAATATCTTTTGCACATCCATGTTCAGATCAAATATTTACTGAGCACTTGGCAGGCCCAGTGAACACAAAGATGAGAAAGACAGTCTCTGTCTCTGCAGGGCTTACAGTCTAGTAGGGGAGATGAACAAACAGTGGCAGACAATTTCATCGTAGGCATTAAAGTGGAGATATACCTGGGGACCACTGTGAGTCCAAGGGAGGACACACGTGCCCCCACCTTAGAAAGAAGCAATAGTGTAAGTGATTAGTTGTGAAGGTAGTAGAGGAGTTCCTATTTTGGAAACTATCATACCTCTTTCCTCCCTTCCTTTTAGAGTGAAAGGTGGGTGTTAGGGTTACTTTGCTAATTTTATTACCAGGAATCCTGAGGCAGGTCAAGGGGAAGACAACGGCCTGCAAGTGGTACGCAGGAGTGCCTTTGCCTGGTGTTTGGAACACCCGTAGGCAAAACTAAAGAAAAAAAATTTTTTAAAACATACTAGTTAATGACTATAGCAACACATGCTACCTCTCTCCTTTAATATCATTCAAATGATGTTACTGATTTAGAACTGTCAATCAAAAAAATGTTTCTTTACTTGAAACATACAAATCCAGTGAATTCACTAACGGAAAGCTTTAGCCTGTAAAAGAGCATTATTAGGTGGAAACAACCCAAATGTCCATCAATGGATGAATGGATAAAGAAACTGTGGCATTTACATACAAGGAAGTCTTATTTAGACATAAAAAGGAAGGAAGCATTAATATGTGCTACAACGTGAATGAACCTTCAAAACATGCTAAATGACAGAAGCCAGACATATAGTATGATTTCATTTATAGGAAATATCCAGAATAGGTAAATCCAGAGACAGAAAACAGATTAGTGGTTGCCAGGGGATGGGGGAAGGAGGAGGAAATGGAGAGTAACTGCTTAATGGGTACAGGCATATAAAAATATTCTGGAATAGATATGGTAGTGTTTGCACAACATTATTAATGTACTAATGCCAATTAATTGTTCATCATAAAATGGTCAATTTCATGCTATGAAAATTTCACCTCAATAAAAAGAGATGAGCATTTAGCAGATGGGGCGATACAGTAACACTGAATAAGGAACTCCTCAGAGGCAACAATAAAAATAGAACCAAAGAGAAAAATTAAATTACTGGACAGGCCTGCAGTTAGCAGACATATGCAGCTGAAACACGTTAACACATACTAAGGAACAAAAGCCACAATAAAAGAAAAAAAAGCCAACATTTTAAAAGCACCAGTAAAGGAGAAGAAAACTAAAATGATGTTCTGTATCTTTTAAGATGGCATTATAGGATGGTTAATGAATGTGGTTATCACTGCCCATCAATAACTCCTAGAATTGAAAGTTAATCTTAACCAGCACTAAATGCTGAATATTCTTCTATGCTAAAGAATTCCAGCATTTTTCTTCTGGAAATGTACAACATGCCATCACTACCCAGAAAAAGAACCCTCCTGAGTGACAACTGAGAATATGGTTTGTGCTTTTTCATCAGTTATGAGGCAGCTATGCAAGCCATCCTTTGTCTTTGGATCTTCTCCAGGTACAGCCAAAGAACCACATCTGTAAGTGGAACCTGAACACAGGTGCATGGATCATCCATGGCCAAGGCCTTGGCTTTCAGAATATCAAAGATGCCTCTGTGCAGACTCACCTGTTCTCCGTACTGTAAGCTTCGAGTCATTGCCTTGAGAGCTTTCACAATCTGTGCCTTAGTGGCTGCTGGGCTGTCCAGATTTTCAAGGCCAATGCCTTCAAGTAATTTTAAGAGGTATGGGACCAAATCTGCTTTCAGGGCCTAGAAGGAATATTAAGCATATATAAACATACTGAGAAAATGTAAATCATCCACTGAAGAAATAATTTCACCACCAGGGCAATACCTGGAAGAAGAGCAGCCTGTTTCACAGTAATTTTAATGCCATATACAGACTTTTTTTTAGTATCTAATGCATTCTTACTTAATGAGATTTTATTCTGTGCCATTAACCATTCTAAATGTTAAACATCAATAATTTTACTCAATCTTCCCAATACCTAATGAGGTAGGCACTTTTATTGTCACAGATAAAATAATCAATCCATGGAAGGTGAAGAATATGTTCATAATTCCTGAGCTGGGCAGTACTAAAACCTGTATCTGGACCCAAGAAGTACAGAACCTGAGCTTTTAGCCACTACATTGTGCTGCCTGCTCTAATGACACTACACTAATAGGCAACAGTATCTGAAATAGCTTAGTATTTTCTCATATTTTCTTTCTTTTTGTTTTTTTTGAGACAGAGTCTCACTCTATCACTCCAGGTAGTGTGCAGGTGCATCATTACAGCTCACTGCAACCTCAAACTGCTGGGCTCAAGTGATCCTCCTGCCTCAGCTTCCTAAGTAGCTGGGACTACAGGTGTGTGCCACTGTGCCCAGCTAATTTTTTCTGGTTTTGGTAGAGACAGGGTCTTGCTCTTGCTCAGGCTGGTCTCGAACTCCCGACCTCAAGTGATACTCCCACCTTAGCCTCCCGGAGTATTAGGATTACAGGCATGAGCCACCGTGCATGGCCTATTTTCTCATATTTTCTCAAAACATCAATCTTTGCAGTCATCACACATTTCGTACCAGTGTAATGAAAGTTACATAATAATCCGGTATCATACAATTTTCACTGTCCCTTTTGAAACTCAAAGGGGAAGAGGTAGAAGTAACTGACATTTGGTGAGTACACCTCTCTGTTCAGATACTGTTCTTATAACAACCCTGTGAGGTAGTTGTAACTTTATTTTACAGATGAGGAATCTGAGCACTGTAAGGTTAAATGTCATGCTCATGCCTGACATTTAACCTTAAAGTCACAGAGCCTCCTTCAGGTCACAGAGCCATCAAGTGGTAGTACTGGCTCATGTTCTTTCCTATACAACAAACTCTCCAAGCCAGGTCTGAACCTCAGAGCATCCACGTCTCCTTGAGATATACCCAATACCTCTGCCGGCCCAAAGGAGGGGCTGGGGGTAAAGATGGAGGGTAGCGGGGAGATGCGGCAGGAAAAGAGCAAGGGAGAGTAGCAGGCCCAGACAATAAAGATGCAGGGCCCTGTACTCAGGCTTGGGCTATCAGATGTCACTTTGTCATCTGGCAGGAAAACCACCGAAAGGTTTTTAAGATGAAGACTGACCCAGTTATATTTCAGGGTTATATTTAATTACTTTTAAATTTTTATTTTATATAGTTATGGAATACAAAGTGATGTTATGACATATGTATACAAAGTGGAGTGATTAACTTTAGCTAATTAGCATATCCATTTCCTCAAATATTTATTTTCTGTGGTAAGAACATCTGAAATTTATTCTTAGCAATTTGAAATATACAATATATTATTATTAACTGTAGTATCATGCTGTGCGATAGAAATTTAAAAACTAGCTGGGTGTAGTGGCTCATGCCTATAATCTTAGCACTTTGGAAGACTGAGGTGGGAGTATTGCTTGAGCTTAGGAGTTCAAGTCCAGCCTGAGCAAGAGTGAGACCCCCATCTCCCTAAAAAAACCCAGAAAAAAATAAGCTGGGCATTGTGGCATGCGCCTGTAGTCCCACCTACTTGGGAGGCTGGGGCAGGAGGAACACTTCAGCCCAGGAGTTTGAGGTTGCTATGAGCTATCATGACGCCACTGCACTCTAGCTGGGGTGACGGAGCAAGACCCTATCTCAAAAAACAAAAAACAAAAACAAAAAACCTTGTTACCCCTAAAAGAAACCTCATACTTTTTGACCAACATCGCCCCATTCGCCCCATCTCTCCAGGTTCTGGTAACCACCATCCTACTCTCTGTTTCTATGAGTTTGATTGTTTTAGATTCCATTTATAAGTGATATCATTTGGTATTTGTCCTTAGAGTTATAGTTTAGAAAGATCACTTGTAATGATTTTTAAATTTATTGTACGTTTTTTGTTCCTTTGGTGTCTGTCTACTCTATGTCAATACCTACCAAGCCCTATTTTCATTAGGTGAAAAGTCTCTTTGAAAAGGGCCATAAAAATCTTGACATGTTTCTTAAATATGAGTTAAACAAAGGAGTGAATAAACAGAAGGACTCTTTCCAAAGAGAATGAAGCAAGTTTTACAAAGCAAGCTAAGAATAAATGCTCAGTAGACAGCCAAAATTTAAAATTTAAGCATCAAAAAGTACTTTGAAGTTGGTTAAGACTTTTGGCAGCTGACTCCACTATTCTGTGTGTGTGTGTGTGTGTGTGTGTGTGTCTGTGTGTGTGTGCATTCAGTGTGTCTGTGTGAGTGTGCATTCAAAGTACACAATTGTGTATGTACAAACTCACAAGTTACCTCTCA
This sequence comes from Eulemur rufifrons, assembly GCF_041146395.1. Classification (NCBI taxonomy): domain Eukaryota; kingdom Metazoa; phylum Chordata; class Mammalia; order Primates; family Lemuridae; genus Eulemur; species Eulemur rufifrons. The sequence goes on from NC_090989.1 coordinate 122,940,285, forward strand.
CCAACCCTTAGTCAGGGAAACCAAATCTGTACTAAAGTGAAAATTTATTTGTTTAGTATGTTTGCTTTCCTAAAATAATGCTAAATCTAGAAAGTCACTTACTTGTGCTACTAATTCACTCTGCTCCTTCTGAAACATTCGATTAATTGCTTCACAGGCTAGACCAACAGTGTCTGCTCGCTTTTTCATTCCATTCATCAGTGGGCCAATGGTCTCTAAAGATGCCATGGCTCGAACACACAACTAAGTGCCCAAAAAGAGAAGGTTACTTGTAGAGTAGCAACATTTTATACTGCATAGTAAATAACAAAGAAAAAAAAAAACACCACCAAAACCCAAAAATTCTACAGTCAGTTCAAGTTTAATAATAAACTGAATTAAATTCAGTATCATTAATTATAACATCTAACCTGGTTTAAGAAATGATAAAATACCATGCGGTTCATATGCAAAAAGGCACATGGTAGAGAGGGCATTTATACTACAATGTACATTAGTCAAGAAGAGGGAGAAGAGGCAAACTTTGGAGCTGTAAGCTACTGAATGGATTCATCAATACCTCGTTTTCAGACAGGGCATGGATAACCCGGATGGCACTCTTAGGAATGGCATTGTTCCTATGATTCATCGCCTGGATAACTTTAGGAAGATGGCCCAATGGTGGGACTTGATCTGCCAGCTGAGGCTGTGCGTTGAAGAGACACACTGTTGCCATTGTCAAAGTTTCCAGAGTTTCCCCCTAGAGGGTATAAAACCACCAAAACAAACTATAAAATACTATTATAGTCCTAAATATTCTTGGCAATATATCTGATATTCAAAACCAGCGATTCAAAAGTTCTAAGTGCTGATACTTGAAAACTAATTCACAAATCCTAAGACAACAACAAACTTCCCATTTTCTTTGATAAAAGGCATAAATCCAAAGAACTTTAAGAATGTGGTTTTTTTTGGTTTCCCAGTGCATATAAAAATTATGTTTACACTATACTGTAGTGTATTAAGTGTGATAGCATTGTCTAAAAAAATGTATATACCTTAATTAAAAAATACTTTAGTGTCAAAAAATGCTAACGATCATCTGAGCCTTCAGTGAGTCTTAACCTTTTTTTTTTTTTTTTTTTGAGACAGAGTCTCGCTTTGTTGCCCGGGCTAGAGTGAGTGCCGTGGCGTCAGCCTAGCTCACAGCAACCTCAAACTCCTGGGCTTAAGCAATCCTCCTGCCTCAGCCTCCCAGGTAACTGGGACTACAGGCATGCGCCACCATGCCCGGCTAATTTTTTCTATATATATTTTAGTTGGCCAGATAATTTCTTTCTATTTTTTAGTAGAGACGGGGTCTCGCTCTTGCTCAGGCTGGTCTCGAACTCCTGACCTCAAGCGATCCACCCACCTCGGCCTCCCAGAGTGCTAGGATTACAGGCGTGAGCCACCGCGCCCGGCCGAGTCTTAACCTTTTTGCTGGCTGAGGGTCTTGCCTCGAAAGAATATGCTATCTTAATCTAAGCAGCCTTTTACTAGGCCAGGTATATCTCATTTTTACTGCAGGTTTAAGAAATCATATTCCAAAAGACACTTCTAGAAATTTTTAGACAATGTTATAGATAATGTCAGTGTCAGAGAACAACAATTCCAGAGAATGCAGAACTAGTGAAATGTTTTTCCCAGTTCTATTAAAAATCCTACTATTTAACATGTCTGGCTACCACAATGCACTTTCTATCGCGGGTAATAGGTTGCAAAGACCTATAGCTTATACTATTATATGTATACATATATATCCATAACAAAGTGAACATGAAAATTGAGATGTGCCCCAAAAGAAAGGTGACAGAGGAGGAAACTGTTTTGTGCTTTCCTTTTCTAAGTTTCAGCTTTCGAAGGTTGCATTTTCTAAGCAAACTACATATGTATTAAAAATCCCATTAAAAAGCAACATGACTATGGAGAGTAACACTGATAAACATCTGGCATACTAATCATTTTTTTAAAAATTTTACTAAGTTAATGGTAGTAACTATTAATAATTATTTCTAAGCACTCAAAATGTGCCAGACATTATGCCGGGTATTCCACACACATTAACCTATAAAACCTCAGCCTCAGGGGCAAGTGCTGGGATTATTCTATAAATGAGGCAGAGTCATGAGGTATTACCCAAGGTCACAGAGCTTGTCAGTGGTGGAGCTAGGACTGTGGTCCAGGACCATCTGATAGTACAGCCTGCGCTCTTAATCATCTCACTCTATAGGCAGCCTGTTCAATTCAACAATAATCACATATTCAACTATTTTCAATCTAAAGGTTCAAATAACAAAGTCTTTTATACTATTAGGCTTTCTGATTTGCCAAACCAAGACCAAAGCTACCTTCTTACTCACTTCTGCTTCCCTGGTAGTCTCTGGTTTTGAGCACAGACAGGTACAGGGTTCAACCACATGGTTACTGCTTTTCTGTCAATTACTTTGACTAGGGTCAGCCTTGACACATACACACACACACACACACACACACACACACCAGAGTAAAGAACATGCCTGGGCAGGACACACTTTAAGAGGAACAATGAACATTAGATTTCTCCTTAAAATTATATAATCATTGGAAATTGGGTGGCAAAAACTTTCTTTCAGAGCTTCTGTAATTGTTAGAAATAGCATCTTCTCAATATAGATATCTCTAACTTCGGTTCATAAATAACCATTTTACTAAAGAGTTTCACTTTTGAACATGGCCAAAAAAAAGATGGCTGGGCATGTGTGGCTGCTATATTCAAAGAGGTAGCTGATTTTTAATGCATGGTTAATGAAAATGAGGTTTTAAGAGAAACACCATCAGTCTAGTTAGCAAATCCTAGTTAGATTTGGGGATGACTAAAGCTTACATGAGGATTGTTCTTCTCCAGGAGTTCAGTTAATTTTTCCAATAGTGCAATAAGAAATTCTCTAGGCTTTCTTAGAACCCAAGCTGGTTGTGCAATAAAGATCCTCAAGAAGACTCCTCCAACAGCAAGTTCACCCTCTGCCTCTCCAAACACCACAGCAAAGTCTTCAGGTAACTTTAAATAGAGAAAGAACCACAGTCAAGACACAACAATCATTAGTTGTACATGAAGCAAGCAATGCAAACCCTATTAAAGAAATGTTTACAAAAGTAACCAGTTCATACCCAGCCATGAACATAACCAAATTATAATTAAGAGTTTTATTTTCTCTCAAAAAAATTTGGCAAGGGTGCTTTTATTAGTTACTTGCTTCAAAAATAAGTATTTCTATTTTTTGTGTTTGAAGCCTTATTTCCCAAGGGAATACCCAAGAGTTTTAATGACAAAGTAGCTACAGGCTGGCAATAAACTGACTCAGTAGGAATTAAAAAATAAAATAAAAGAATATTTTACCTTCCAGTTTACATCAGGGTTGTCCTGCTGATTTTTAAAGTGCCTTGGGGAAAAACGGGGGGATATCGAAGTTCAGTCACAAAATACACTTTAACTTTTAGAATAAGTCTTAGGTGAAAGGCAGAACCGGAAATGTCTGCCCTTCCCAGTAATTTTATTTGAAGGCTATATGTTACTACTTTTGTCTTTACTTACTCTAGCATCATTTCTCTAACTGTTGTGGACACTTTATCTCGGGAATTATCATTCCAAATTAACTCAGGATTTTCATGAGTCCCTTCAAAAATATGTACAGCAGCTTCAGGGTTGTCTCTCATAGCATCCATGAAAACGCTGGGTAGAAATTTCATTAATGTAATCCGAACCTATAGGAGGAGGTTTGAGAAAGGAAAAAAAATACCTATTAGAAACATTTCCATATTTGGTTTGTTTTACATTTTGCTAAGATGGAATATCAGTATGACCTATGTTATGGCTGAGTGGTTCATAACTATTATCTAAAAGCTCTGAAGTAGGAGAAAAGATACACCTTGGTTTATGCAAAGGTAAATTTAAACAACACTCACTATGACCTGGTTCTACTCACTTACCAAGTTTCATTTCTACTGGCTGCCTCAAACTTCAGAAACTAAGAAATTTAGCATTGCTGATGTGTAAAGTTGCCAGAGCGCCCCCTGCTGGCTCATGCCTCGCATAGCTGCTGCCTCTCCCCGAAAGCCCTCAGCTGGCCTGTCCTTCCAACTCTCCCTCACAACTCCCACTCCCACAAACTGATTTTTCTCATGCTACCTTTGTGTCTTACAAGTTATTTTTTAGTGCATTTATTTTGTTCTATGATTTGTTAAACTGTGCTTTCTTCTAAAAAGGATTTAAAAGGCAGCTTAAAAAACACATCTAGCATACACACACACACACACACACACACAAATTGAAAATTAGTTTGAGGCACAAGGACAAAGGGAAAATGAGGGTTGGAAAAGTAAGTTTTTTTCTTCAGATCACCACATCTGTTTTTCTTCTCCATGTCAAATTCTGTGCTCAAATCTTATCTTATCGAAACTTTCCCTGACCCAGTCTGTCTTTCTAGTTGCTCGTAATCTCAGCCTGGCACATAGCAGATGCTTAACTATTTACTGGAATAAACGAAGACTAATATGAAGTCAGTGCACGAAGGAAACATCAAAAGCTCTATATAATTGCCAGTGATATACTACAAATTTAACTCTGAACTTCCTAGCAGCCAATGAACCAAACAATTTCAGTTACATGAGAGCATCTACAAAGTAAAATCATGTTAGTTGCTTCAGAGACACCCAGCTGTTTCTGGAGGCACAAAGCCGTTTCTCCTGAGGCTCCCAAAGGATGGCATTTGTTATTATATAAAAAAAGGGTGAAATCAGCAAGGGGTTTCACAGGCTTATTTCTTCCTATATTCCCTAAGTATGCTGAGGACATCAAACCAAAATACAAGTCAATTCTACAGAGGACAAAAGGTCGAGAAAATGGTAACGTATGTCACTGTTCTTGGTTATAAGGTCCCTGAGTGTAAGAACCATGCCTGATCTGCTCACTGTGGTACATCCGCTCCTAGTAGCATATTCTCACAAAGCTCAGAGAAATACATATCAAAGAAGAACTAAAAGTTGGAGCAGGATGTAAAGGATATTTATTTTAGTTTTCTCACTGTGGAGCTAAAGAAATTTAGGTTTAGAGACAAGTTACCCAGCGTCATCAAGCTAAGTCAGTGGCCCCAGGTCTGTGATTTGTTCAAAAAACAGAGTTCTGCTCACAATGTCATGCTGCCTCCTTGCTCTACACCTTTAAAATAACAAATGATTGGATTGAAGTTTTTTTTAAAAAACAAAATCATCTTTTGAAACATACCTGGGCTACTTGGATATTTAATAAGAAGCCCAGCTTAATTCTTTTCACTGTTAAGCAACACTTAGACCCCTAACAGAACACTACTGAAACCATTCTACATCAATTTTAGAGCAGAAATATCTGATATGTTTTACATATTTCATTATATCCTAGTATTTAAAAAAAAAACTAACTAATCTCATATTTTTAAATATTTCATAGCTTGAAACAAAAATTGGAATCATTTTTATGGCAAGGAAGCTAAATTTCAAGTAATAACCTTTCTAGAAACAAACCATATATATACTTGTAAAAAGCTATATTCATAAGGTACTACTGCAGAAACCATCAATTGACCAGTTAGATGAATTTCAAATGTCTTATATTTAAGAACTACATTTATGATTATTATTAAATTGATATAAAAGCACACTCTAGTTTTACTTAGGTTAACTGTCACAAGCTTTCTCATCTCTAAGTTTATCTAATCTAGTTTACTAGCATCTGACACTTTACAAAAAAGGCACATTAAATTATTTGACCAGCTATACAAAATCAAAAGTTTCTTCCTATTTGATTTCTGATAATGCTTGCTTGGTCATCAATTTAATGAATGACCCAAGTCTATTCATTTATAAAGGACAGTATTAAAAAGCAAACCTTATCAGGATATTTAAAGCATTTCAGGTGTTAAGAACTACATAACCTGAACAACACTGGTTATAATATGCCATTAAACATTTGAGTAAAAAATCTATATAAGGCAAATACTTTTACCATAAACATTCAGAGTTATGTTCAGGTTATGCAGCTATTCTAGAACAGTGGTTGGCAAACAAGGGGCCAAATCTGGCCTGCCACCTATTTTGTATATAAAGGTTTATTGGAACACAGCCACATCCATTTGTTCACCTACTGTCTATGGCTGCTTTCCTGTTACAACAGAAGAGCTGAACATTTGTGACAGAGCTCATGTGGCCAAGAAAGAATGAAATACTTGCTACATGGTCCTTCATAGAAAAAGTTTACTGGTCCCACCTCTACTTTACACCATGCATAATACAAAAATTAACTCAAATGGATCAAAAAATATATATAAGAGCTAAAATTATAAAACTCTTAGGAGAAAATATAGACATAAATCTTTGTAATCTTGGATTAGGCAATGATTTCTTAAATATGACATCAAAAGTACAAGCTACAACAAAAAAAAGGTAAGTGGAACTTCGTCAAAATTTAAAACTTGTACTTCAAAAGTTATCTTCAAGAAAATGGAAAAACACTGTAATCCTAGCACTCTGGGAGACCGAGGCAGGTGGATCGCTCAAGGTCAGGAGTTCTAGACCAGCCTGAGCAAGAGTGAGACCCCGTCTTTACTAAAAATAGAAAGAAATTATATGGACAACTAAAATATATGTATAGAAAAAATTAGCCGGGCATGGTGGCGCATGCCTGTAGTCCCAGCTACTAGGGAGGCTGAGGCAGTAGGATCGCTTGAGCCCAGGAGTTTGAGGTTGCTGTGAGCTAGGCTGACGCCACGGCACTCACTCTAGCCCGGGCAACAGAGTGAGACTCTGTCTCAAAAAAAAAACAAAAAACAAAACAACAACAACAACAAAAAAAGAAAATGGAAAAACAACCAACAGAATGCGGGAAGATATTTGCAAATCATATATCTGATAAGGGAGTAGTAGTATCCAAAATATATAAAGAACAGTAAGAAGATAAACAATCCAATTTAAAATTAGCAAAGGATGTGAATAGATATTTCTCTAAAAAAGTTGTACAAATGGCTAATAAGCACATGAAAAGATATCCAACATAATTAGCCACCAGGGAAATGCAAATAAAAACCATGATATATCACTTCACACCTACTAGGATGATTATAATGAAACAAGACATCACAACAAGTGTTAAAGAAGATGAAGAGAAATTAGAACCCTCACAGAATGCTGGTGGAAAAATAGTAGCAGCCACTTTAGGAAACAGTATGAATGCCTCAAAAGGGTAATCACAGTGTTACCATATGACCCAGAAATTCCACTCCTAATGAAATAAAAACACACATCCACACAAAAACTTGTATACAAACATTCATAGTAGTATTCAGAATAGTCAAAAAGTAGAAACAATCCATGTGTCCATCCAGATAACTGGATAAACAAAATGTGGAATATTTGGCAGTAAAAGTGAATGAAGTACTAATACTTGCTAGAACACAGATGAAACCTTGAAAACATTATGCTAAGTGTCAGAAGCCAGTCACAAAAGACCACATATTACATGATTACATTTATGTGAAATGCCCAGAGTAGGCAAATCTACAGAGACAGAAAGTAGATTAGTGGTTGCTGGGTGCTTAGAAGAGAGGGGGCTGGAGAGTGAGTGCTAAAGGGAACAGTGCTTCTTTTGGGGCTGATGAAAATGTTCTATAATTGATTATGGTTGCCCAATCTATGAATTTAATAAAAACCTGATATATATGAATTGTATGGTATGTCAATTGTACCCTGATATATATGAATTATATGGTATGTCAATGATATCTCAATTAAGCTGTTACAGAAAAGGAAAAAAAAGTTTACTGATGCCAGCTTTAGAATCTCTTGCTGCAAATCATTCCATTAAGGGGCTGATATTTGCTTGTATTTCTCCTGTACAGAAAATTTAAGTATAAAAACATTCACTTTGATAAAATTTGTCCCTCATGTATTTCAAAAGCCAAAAACATTACTAAACAGCTCAAAGTCAATTCCAGTACATAGTTAAGCATCTAAACCACTATTTAAAACTTCTAGTATTCGATATTACAGTTATATGCTACCCTCCTCCAGCTTTGAGAAAATTCAGTATTAAACATCAATATTCATTCTTTTATGGACCCTTCTGTAGGCATCCAAATGTAATCTCCCTCATCTCATCAACGCTGCTGAAGATAGATTATTACTTTATTGCTAAGGTACAACAGTTTTAGATTCCCAATACCTAGTCTGAGAGATCAAGCAAAACAAAACAATAACAACAACAAAAAAACTGAATCCAACTTGTTTTACTGATATAAAAAGTGTTCATCAGCCTTTAAAATTTTTTTCAAACTGAACTTTACCTGGAGGGAGACACAATGTGTACAACAGAAGCCACCTTGGCTTTAGATAGAGGTAAGGGACCTGTAGTCTCTTCCTTACTCAAGGTACATCTGTAGATTCACTTGACCAAGAGTCCTAACTATCAGTCCAGGTAGGCTCCAAAACAGTCACTTGGGAAGTAAGTGTGTTAAGAATGCAGATTCCTGGGCCTCATCCCAGATATAAATATAACTCTGAAAGTAGGGCTCATGAGCCTTTATTCCACGGTTCCCACCATTCCCATCAAGGTGCTGCTTGGTGGGCCGGCACAGAGAATGAGTCAGTGGGTACGACTTCTTGTGAAACTGATTTAATAACAGAATAGAGGAACTCTGCTAACACCTGTGTCTGAATGAAATTCTATTCAGATGAATTGTTTTAACAGGGTCCTGCACTGCAAAGTGGACCACAGCTCCAGAGATTATGTGGTCATCTCCAATTCTGGAATAAAAGACCTCCTTGCAGAGTAGGGGAGGCAGAGGTACTGTTACACTCATGTCCCTGCACAGCCTCACTTCCTGTGGGAGGCTGTCCTTACTAATTCAGGTGTGGAGTGTAAAAGACAGAAATCACCATCTCCTTCACTAGCTGCTTCCACAGGCTAGTCCTTGCAGTGTGGAAGTCTAACGTATCTTCTGTCATAACCTAAATACACTCTTGTTCTCTCTTCGAGGGAGTTTATCACCATTATCCAAACTCTCTCGTAAGACCTTTCAATTTCAGCGCAGGCTTCCCTGACTACAGTTTTCTCAAGTGGTAATATATAGGAACAATTTCAGGTATGTCGATCTTCCAACTTTCACATCAAATCATTTCCTTATCCTCACCATCTCAGATTTTTGGCAAACTTCATGAAATCAGTGTTAAAGTGACAGAGATTTAATAATTAATTTACTGCTGAAAACTTATTTTGTGTTTACCTTTGGACCTATTAGTTTATCTGCTGTCATTTTAGCAAAAAGTTCTGCTGTTTGGGCTCGAACCTGTGGATGTGTTGAATTGCAGAACATATCCAATAAATAAATCAAAGCTCCTATGAAGGAAAAAAAGAATTAGTGCTTATACATAAAGAATTTGACTTTTCTAATCAGTAGAGCTCATTTTCAACCTTATTTCAACTCAATACAGTTTGATTTTTTAAAACTGTAAGTCTTTCAAAGTATTCTTCTAGTTTATTAGACTGCATAAAGCACTCAAAATAAGATTCATCATACTGAACATGACTGGATAAGAAAGCAATCTATACATTACCCTTTGCCATTGCTTCTTTGATTATTTTTGTACTTGATGTCAAAGCATAAAGAGTTTCCAGAACAAGCTGACGACCTGCAGAGGAAAAGACATTTCAAGGAATGCATCATGTTGCCTTACATTTACTGCCATCAACTCTGTGCCATGTACTCAACTAGATGTTCTACACAGGGTATCATATTTAATCTTCACAACAACCAGCAAGACAGGTATTACCATAGTCATGCTATGGATGAAGAAGCTGAGGCCCACTTTAACCAGCCTAGGGTTTCACAGCTAGTGAGCTGTATGGCTGGGTTTTGTATGCAGGTCTGTCTGACTCCAAAGTCCACACTTACAACTACTATGCAATACTGTCTTCCTACCTCATTGTTCACTGCACACTCAAAATCTCCTCACTTCCTGACACCCAGAGGACACTCTGATCAGGCATCCTAAGATTTTTACCTGGTATTACTGTCTTAGGGAAACAAGTAGGAAGTAGCGGTTGTAAGGCAGTGCTCTACTCTTAAGATATAACAGCATCCTTCTGCACACAGCCTGTGTCCTCTCACCCAGTCACTGCCATATGATATGCAAGTATACTGGATTGTTGTACTTTACTCTTCTAGAGTCAAAAGGGAATGACAGACAGGTGGCCAAAGGAATAAAGAGTTGGCAAAGAAGGGAGAGGCTGTACGGTATTAGGCTCAGACTAAAACAACAAAGATGTCTCTTAGCAAACAGTATAAGATAGAAAATTTAGTCTAAAATATAAATGATAGCAGAGTAGGCTGAAATATCCAGATATCAGCTATTTTACCTATAAGACTAACATATTGACTAGACTATATATGTCAGGTGTAAATATAAAGTTACACTTTCAAACTATAATTTCTGTAACACTCTTTATTTCACCAACCAGTTTAGTTTTGCATTGTTTGAAATCTCACAAAGTTATTGAAAACCAAAAAAAGCCAACTAAGGTTATAGGTATGATAAAAATAATCTGAAAATAATCTTTCCAAGCTGCCATTTTAAAGAGCTATTTCAAGCATGTCATCTATTCAAGAAAAAAAAAAATTGTTCAATGAAAATTCAACTCCATTCAATTCACTGAACATAAAAAGAAATGCTAAACATATGCAAGGCACTGGGATATAAGATGAATAAGATGGATTCCTATTCTCAAGGAGGTGGATGGACACAAAGTCAAGATTAACAAGATTTTCAAGGGGTTGGCAAAGCCCACTGAGCAAGGTACTCTGACTGTTAGTAGCGGGGTTGTAGTTACGTTGCAATGGCCTAAAAAATTCAATAATTTTGCATTTGAAAAGCAATCTCAAGGTTGGTGCTAGCACAGCTACAAACTATTACACTAGATAGCTGCATGGTTCGAGGAGCCTGTATTAGAACAGGCTATATTCAAGAAATAGAGTTGGTGTATTTCTTCATCACCTTGGTGGCAATAGTCTCTGTTAGTATCAAATCGGTAAAAGACATAGTACACAGGATTGAGTGCTAAACTGAATACAAGATAATCTTTACCTTAAGTATGCTTTTTATCATTCAATATCAATTATGTTTTCTTGTAAATCATGGAATACTAGTTAATTCTTATTTACTCATGTGTGCATTACTCTCAACAAATTAAGGATCCCAGGTTATTTTCCTTTGCATTTGGATGTCTCTCATCTCCAACTTTTGTAAGAGAAATGCAAGATGACCTTATTAATTTATGTAAACCATAATTAGGAAGACAAATCTAGTGTAAATATTCTAAAACTAAACATGGATAACATTTGTCTGAGGTCCTATATCAGCCATGTAATGGCTTCCTTCCAGAGGATGGCCATGCTATGGGTTCTAAAATTCTGTTTGTGAATATACGTACTTGATGGTAATGAATGTAGAAGAGCCAATAAATTGGACAAAACCATTGATTCAGCAATATTGTTTACACATTCTTGATTAGATGTCACTATATTCACAACCTGAAAATTAATCAACAGGATAATTAAAAGTTTGGGAAACAATTTTAGACATAAATCAAATTAAGTCATACAGACTTTACAAAGGTGAGAAAAATGTTTGGAGCACAAAATATTTAATTTTTAGAGAAGAGTTTAATTTTTAAAGATTGGCTTTATTACTTTGATCTTCTGAGAAATAATACCTTGAGGTTTATAACAAGCCTTCAATCCTATACCAATAACATACTCCAGAACTATAATACACTAAGCACTATAATGTGCTTTCCAATCACAGATTTGAGGTTGGGGGTGGTTAAGAAGATAATGATCTCTCCACTGGGACTTTCTTTTGCTTTTAGAGGAGAAAGTAAATGTCTTCAGTATCCAGCATAAGAGATTGGGTCTATTTTAAAGAAATAAGTATGTTTTTCTTTTAAAGAGAAAAGTCTAACTTCTACAGAATATATCTAGAGATCAGTATCACTTAATGATCATGTGGTCAGTATCTCAGAGCAACATACCTTAGATTTAATGTTTATTTTAAAAGTTACAAGATACTTGAAGGAATTCAGTAGTGGAGCATGTTCTTCAATTAAAAGAACATGCTCATTAAGCTTTCTGACCAATTTAATTTTTTCGTTTGTTTTGTTTTTGAGCAGGGTCTCGCTCTCTGGCCCAAGCTAGAGTGTAGTGGCATCATTATAGCTCACTGCAACCTCAAACTCCTGGGCTCAAGCAGTCCTCCTGCCTCCTAAGTTGCTGGGACTATAGGCATGTGCCACCACGCCCAGCTAATTTTTCTTTCTTTCTTTTTTTTTTTTTTTTGTAGAGATGGGGTCTCAATATGTTGCTCAGGCTAGTCTCAAACTCCTGGCCTCAAGCAGTCCTCTGGCCTCAGTCTTCCAACCAAAGTGCTGGGATTAGAGGTGTGAGCCACCACACTAGCGGGTTGTATTTGGTGTTCTTTGTGATAAATTATAATGAGCAGGAGCACCTGAGAAATGACCCTGGGAACTCACTCTGGGTTGCCTGGACAAACAGCTACCTGTGACTAGGAACTTCCTGCTTCTCTCAGAGGAAAAGGCTGTAGCCAAATAGCACCCCATGGGACCAATGGCTTCATTACACTGAAAAAGGGGCCTCCAACTTCTCTTGCACCCTTAAGACTAACAGGTTCTAGGCAGCTGGCTTTCCTAAACAACTGCTATAAATAGCAGCACACCCAGGTGTCTGTCTGTAACCCTCACTGGAAGAGTTGTTTTTGTACTAGACCTAAAGGGACAGCCACTGGGGGTGGGGGGTGGGGGCCAGTCCTCTGGAATACAAACCCACAGTGTGTAGCCAGCAGAGTGCCCTGGCCTCAATCTCTCTGTGAGGATGCTGAGAGATCAGAGGAGTCCTATATCCTCTTCTATGTGATCTGTGGCTCCTGAGATTCCCCAGTGAAGTCTATGTTCTTTAACCCACACATGACATTGTACAATGTATCCCAAGCCCTAATGCACAGCAATGACCACAAAGGGAACTACCTTGAATAATACTGTATTAACACTTGCTCTTCAAACTGAGTATGTTAATTCAAATTTTAGAAACATATTTGGCTTAATAGGCAAAATTTTAAAAATGATATTGCACATTTCCATTCAATTTTAGATAATGACTCTAAGACTCAAACCATATACAGTGAGTGGCAGGAAAGATAACATGCTTTAGTACAACATGCTTTTACCTCTAGAGCCAACTGCTGCACTTGACCAGCTCCATGGACTCGAAGAAGAGAAAATATTAACTTAAAGTGCCCAATGCATTCACTTTCAGAACCTAGGGAATAATAAAATGATTATTTTTTTATTTCCAAAGAGATGTTTTAAACTATAGACCTTCAGAAAACTGATATAAAGTCTCTGGTAATTCTTTCTAAACATTCATGACATGAAGTAAGTGGACTGTCTCTAAGCAGCAGTATATCTTAAAAGGCAAAAAGATATTAGCATTTCTTAAGTTTGTTTTGTTTTCATTAACACCCTCACCCCTATCACCCAGGCTAAAAACGAGAACTTCTATCAAATAATCCAAATACAGCTCAAAAATCTAAAGTGTAAGGTAGTAATTTTACTGTTTACCTCTAGACCGTAGGTCTAACCCCTTCAATCTAATTATATTTTGGGAGTGTTTGACATCATTTGGCTTTTAAGCAAGACTGGGTTAGAACTCTGCCACTTGAAGACTAATTACAAGCAAACAAACGGATAAACACATACAAAGGACTCCTGAAAATATACAGAAGGCAATGACATTTCCATTCCTGCTTACTTCAAATCCTAATCTCACATAATTACTATCATTTTGCTAATAAAATAAAAATATTAAACAGTAAAGTTTTGTTCAGCATATACTACTTGCTATACAGTAGTAAAACATACAGTGTAATTTGCAATCTTTTCAGGCCCCTTAAGATAACTTGGGCTCCTTCAACTCAAAGAGTCTGGGAATATTTTATAAATACATTGTTTTTAAATTCATTTTCAAACCATTTCTTTTTTTTTTTTTTTTTGAGACAGAGTCTCGCTCTGTTGCCCTGGCTAGAGTGAGTGCCGTGGCGTCAGCCTAGCTCACAGCAACCTCAAACTCCTGGGCTTAAGCGATCCTACTGCCTCAGCCTCCCGAGTAGCTGCGACTACAGGCATGCGCCACCATGCCCGACTAATTTTTTGTATATATATGTATTTTAGTTGTCCACATAATTTCTTTCTATTTTTAGTAGAGACGGGGTCTCGCTCTTGCTCAGGCTGGTCTCGAACTCCTGACCTCGAGCGATCCACCCGCCTCGGCCTCCCAGAGTGCTAGGATTACAGGCGTGAGCCACCGCGCCCGGCCGAAACCATTTCTTTCTTTTTTTTTTTTTTTTTTTGAGACAGAGTCTCACTCTGTTGCCCAGGCTAGAGTGAGTGCCGTGGCGTCAGCCTAGCTCACAGCAACCTCAAACTCCTGAGCTCAAGCGATCCTCCTGTCTCAGCCTCCCGAGTAGCTGGGACTACAGGCATGCGCCACCATGCTCGGCTAAGTTTTTCTATATACATTTTTAGCTGTCCATATAATTCTTTCTATTTTTAGTAGAGATGGGGTCTCGCTCTTGCTCAGGCTGGTCTCGAACTCCTGAGCTCAAACGATCCGCCCACCTCGGCCTCCCAGAGAGCTAGGATTACAGGCGTGAGCCACCGCGCCCGGCCCGAAACCATTTCTTAATAGGTAAGAATTGTCATAAATACATTAACGATACACAAACCTTACATCTAAATTAAAAGAGAGCAAGTAATTCTAACACGTGAACTTTACAGATGCAATCAAAAGGAAATTTCTGTGTAGGCTCTTCCTCAATATTTTACAAGTTCCAAATCAACAGTCTGCTTTGCTGCCATTTCTTTCTGCCTACACTAGTAATGTTTTATGCCAACTTCAACAATAAAAAAGGAAGTTTTCCTTGGATTTTATAACACTATCTTTAATAATAGCCCAATGTACACCAGGGGAGTAATTTTTCTAACATTTAATTACCGTTGATTATTTTATTTGAATAATTTTTTGGTAATAACCAAAAAGTCAGAATTTTAATAATACTTTAATACATCCCGAAAAGAGTAAAAAAGTAACTGAAAGATAATGTTCAATATTATTTAAAAAGACCTGGAGTCTCCAAGTAATTTAAATTGAATTTGTACTGTTTTAGGTTTTACATACTATATTTCTTATCTAATCAAAGTTACCAAAGTTAGAATTAGAAGCAGCTTTTATAATTTCATTAACCCATCTCCCTGGAGTCCGGCTAGAATGGTAACATTTTTGGAAATGTCCTCTTACAGATGTTCAAGAATGGGAACTCTCATCTTATTATTTCAATTTTTACACACCAAAAATTTCAGGCAATTCTTCAAAAATGTGAGTGCCCATATGCACATGGTAATGTGACCAGAAAAGCAGCAAAAATTAGACCACCTAATAGATAAATCTGACTCAACCACTTATACTTGGTATGTTAAGTATATACTAAGTCAAATTTTATACTATCATTCTGTCTTTTCAACTCATGTAGACTTTTTTTCTTAAAGATATGAATTCTTCTAAACATGGTACCTTGACCTCTCTTCCTCCCTAACCTACTGTTTACTGTAAAATTATGGTGTCAATACCCCTTAATATTATATATTATAACCACGTATAATTTTCCCTGATAAAACTGAGAATTAGAATTTTTAGGGCTCTTCTATTGGAAGGGTCTTACTGATCCTGATCGAGGGTACAGTCACATACCTGGATTATATTTTATGACATTTCTCAGAGCCTCCAAAGCCATTTCCACTCTTGGTAAGCGGTCTCCATGTTGCTCTGACTCCACTTTTGCAGCATGTGTGATGGCCATGAATGTGTGGAGGTACTGGGCCTGCGAGCCTATATAATCCAGGAGACTTGCAGCAAACGCTTTTGGAACCTAAGTCAAGCAAACAAATATTTAATAATGTGTGTCCCTTAGAAATAACCTATAACAAAGACTCCCTAGCAAAAGAAAAAACTTCAAGCTATGAAAGTGAATAAACATGATTATAATACACATATACATGAATATACCTAGGCATTATGGGGGATGGAGGGCAGGAAACATTACTTAAAAGTGTTTCTCAACTTTCAGAGGTCTGATATATCCCATCCTCAGAACCTCAGCTAGACCTTCTGGATAACTTGCTGTGGCTTCACCATCAGCACTTGCTGCTTCATCTTGAACTTTTATGTTATGGAAATGGCTTCTTTCCTTAAAAATCATGGACTAACCTCTGTTAGCTTCAAACTTTTCTTTTGCAGCTTCCTTATGTCTCTCAGCCTTCACAGAATTGAAGAGAGTTCACAGGCCTTGCTCTGGAGTAAGTTTGGGCTAAAGGGAATGTCGTAGCTGGTTTGATCTTCTATCTAGGCCACTAAAACTCTCCATATCAGCAAGAATGATGTTTTGCTTTCTTATCATTTGTGTATTTACTGGAGTAGCACTTTTAATTTCCTTCAAAAACTTTTCCTTTGCATTCACAACTGCGCTGTTTGGCACAAGAGGCCTATCTTAGCTTTTGATTTGTCTTCCTCACTAAGCTTAATTACCTCCAGCTTTTGATTTAAAGTGAGAGACATGTGACTCTTCCTTTCACTTGAACACAGAGAGGCCACTGTAGGATTATGAATTGGCCTAATTTCAATATTGTTGCTTCAGGGAATAGGGAGGCCCAAGAAGAGAGAGAGACAGAAGGCAGGAAGGGGAAGAGATGGCCGGTCAGTGGAGCAGTCAGAACACACATAACATTTATACATTTATCAATTAAGTTCACTGCCTCATAAAGGCATAGTTTGTAACACCCCAAAATAATTATAATAGTAACATCGAAGATCACTGATCACCCTAACAGATACAATAGTAACGAAAAATTGTGAAATATTGCAAGGATTACCAAAATGTGACACAGAGACACAATTTGAGCGTATTTGGTTGGCAAAAATGGTTCTGACACACTTGTCTGACACAGAGTTGTCAAACCTTCAAATTGTTTAAAAAAAAAAAAAAGCACTGTCTTAAGTGCAATAAAGCAAAGTACAATAAAACGAGGTGTGGCTATAAACAGTGTGAATAACCTAGTAGCTTTCAGTAACAAATGATCAAAGGTTTCAGATAAAATTAAAAGCAGAGAGCTTACCTCTAGTTGAAAAGTAGGGACTTCATTATACACTCTAACAAAAATCTCCCCTACAATAAGTTCTTTGGCATGATCACTGTATACAAATTCTGATCCATAAGTTTTGTCACAATCACCCTTTTTCAAAAAAGAAAATAGACTGTTAGATATAAATCAGAATCATTAACGTCTGATATGTAAGTATACCCAGGTTCAGTTTAATAACTTAATAGATAAATAACTCAAGAGATCCATTCATTTTCCTAAGGAAAGAAATGTGGCATGATACACGTCATAGCACTTCATACAACTTTGATTTACTGGGGAAAAGGGGATGAAGTAAACAATTAAAATAAGGCTTCTGTGTACAAAAACTGGTTAAAATAGAAAACAAATGTATATAAGTGGTAACAACAAAAAATCCTAATGTATTATTACATGAAATAGAATGCTGTTCTTAAATGGATCATATATTAGGTAGCAAAAAGCTATAGGCTTGATTAATACCAAAAATGAGAAATAGTGGGTTTCTATTTTGTTAATACTAAGTTATTAATATACTTCCAGAGATTCCATCAGAATAAGTTACCCAAGAATTTTATAAAACAATAACATACCTTTTTAATCATATTTTCTTGTTGGGATTCGAGAAATTCAAGTAGTTCTGCTCTTGTAGAATTGTTCCATATCAAATAGGGACTCTCTGTGTTGCTGTTAAGCATCTTCAAAATCTAGGAGACAGAAAATAACTGTCTTGCAATATTTAGTAAAAAAAAAAAAATCATTACAGTTATTTATTAAAAATGTCTACTACATGCCAAGCACTGTAATAGTTGCCTTAAGTATAAGGATTTCAATAAAAAGTATCTCAATAATTTCAAGTTTTTTGGTATTATTCAATTTGCAGCTCAAAAAAACCAAGGCTATGAAAGATCAAATTATTTGTATAACCAATAAGTGGTGAAAATGAGATTCAAATTGAGCCTGGCTTTAACATTCTTTACATTTATTTTGCTATGGTGAAAAGTCAATAGTTTATGTTAAAATATTTAATGAACATTCAGTAAACATAAGCTTAAAAAGAATCACACCATACTATCTTTATATACAAATAATATGAAAACAAAATCTAAGTCTTTAGGAAGCATAATCCTATGAAGGGAAATAAAATTTATGGGTTGCAAGTTGGGTCAGGCTGGGCACGGTGGCTCACGTCTGTAATCCTAGCACTCTAGGAGGCCGAGGCGGGCGGATCGTTTGAGCTCAGGAGTTCGAGACCAGCCTGAGCAACAGCGAGACCCCGTCTTTACTAAAAATAGAAAGACATGATTTGGACAGCTAAAAATATATATAGAAAAAAATTAGCCAGGCATGGTGGTGCATGCCTGTAGTCCCAGCTACTCGGGAGGCTGAGGCAGGAGGATTGCTTGAGCCCAGGAGTTTGAGGCTGCTGTGAGCTAGGCTGACACCACAGCACTCTAACCCGGCCAACAGAGTGAGATTCTGTCTCAAAAAAAAAAAAAAAAAAAAAAAGAAAGAAAGTCGGTTCAGATTTTCTTGGCCACACTCTGAGATTCAAGGTTGCACAGTAGTTCTGCAGGTATAGATTACAACTGCTTAGCCATCCAGCATACTTTCCCTCTGTTTAGGTCTTCTCGATTTTAAGTATAAACACAGACATCTGATACTTCCTTAAATGTCTGAATAAAAATCTTTTATATTTTACATTTACAGAGCTCTATGTTAAGAGGAAAGAATATGACCTCTATCTATACAAAGCCATCTAATCCTTGTTTTCAAAAGATTGAGTACTAGTAAAATAAAATGACTGAAAAAACATATGGTTGGGAAAAATCATTAAACACTGAGACTTGACAGTTTAAATAAGCATTTCATTAAATCCAGATGGGCTTATGCCCAGATTTAATTTTGAGGCCAGGTGCAGTGGCTCACACCTGTAATCCCAGCATTTTGAGAGGCAAAGGCTGGAGGATCGCTTGAGGCTAGGAGTTCAAAACCAGCCTGGGCAACACAGCAAGACCCCGTTTCTACAAAAAAATAGAAAAACTTAGCTGGGTATGGTGGCACTGGCTTGTAGTCTCAGCCACCTGGGAGGCTAAGGCAGGAGGTTGAGCCCAGGAGTTCGAGGCTACAGTGAGCTATGATTGTGCCATTACACTCCAGCCTGGGTGACAGAGCAAGACCCTGTCTTAAATTAAAAAAAGAAAAAAAAAAGTTTAATTGTGGAATGTTACCAAATTTGGGGGGAAGGGGGACCTTTTGAAGTTAATTACCAACTTGTTGGTATTTCTGCAGACAATGTTTTTAGTCAGCAAAACGTATCACATTGATGAGCACAAAGTCCAGGAAAAGAACAAAGATCAAGAGTGGCATCTAGAGCTCTTGCCTCTTACCCAGGGGGACTGAAAAGCATGTCCCACACTGAAAACCACTCAATCAGACTGGATGAAAACAAGCTGTTTAAATCCTAAAAGTAACTTAAATTTTAGAAACCTAGACTTTTTTCCTTAAAAAATAATAGGTGATCGTTAGAGAAAAGAAACATAGCCTATAACTCTGCCATGCAGGGATACCTGCAGTTAACATACTGGTATAGATCTAACAATCTATTCATTTCTTTATACCAAATATGGATCTAGTCTCTTCATTTAAAATCTTTTAATGTCTTTAAGTATTCTTTTACAATTAAAGGGTACATAGTAACCTACTTAATTAATGGATTTCTGTAGTCTGTCTCATTCTTTAATGCTATATTCTTAGATCTTTTCTCAATGGTACTCACAAAAGAGGACAAAGGTTGGGAGATCTGCCAAGTCCTACTTGTTTTTGAAATGTATCTATGCAGACATACAGATGTGTATATGCATGTATGTGTGCGTCCATATGTATAATATGTATTTACTTTCAGGATTTGAACCCTGAGTCTGAATAAGCTATGGCTTATCAGAAACAGCTAGAAGTAGATTTTGGATCTCCTCACTACTAGTAGTCTGCCCATTGTGATACACCATTCCAAGTGCACTCTCTTGTCCTGTCCCTTTGAGACTTAGATTGGTAAGAATTATGGTGGACTCTACCACAGAGACTGGACTTACAATGCTGATATCATTTGTGTAAATCCATAATAAAGTGAATTTCATGGTTAACAGAACAAGCATGTGAACATTTTCAATTTTTAGGTTTCCTAGAACAATCATTATTATTGTGTTCCTTTTACTACTCAAAGGATCTTGCACTAGTCATCAAAAGCCAGGCTACCTCTGAAGCACATACCTCAGTAACGCTAACCACAGCAAGTTTTCTGGCAACATAGGGTGTTAGCATGCCAGCTAAACTTTTCCTTATGGTTGGATTTTCTGGAGTTGCTTGTTCTTCAGGCAAATACCCTCCAAGGCGACTTAGAGCATGAACACTCAGTTTGGCAAGGCTGTTGGCCACTTCCTGTTATAAAAATTAAGTTATTAAAGTATATCAGTTATCTTACACAAGTAACACAATAACTTGGTGGAATCAAAATATGGAACATATTTAAGGAGCAGAAAGCCAACCAAAAAGGGCATAAAAGTTTCCAACACTGATGTCAGAAAATTTATGTATCAGAGCTTGTTCTTTTATTTATAGGAAAGACCATCAAAATCTCTGTACTTATTTAAACCCAACGCAGTATCTCATAGATAACTGGAAGAAGCACATTTGGGGGAAGCGTAGGGGATAGGGGATAGAAAAATTGATTTGCCTGCTAGAGGCACACAGTGACAATAAGAGCAATGAATGAAAGCAAACAGGAATGGAAAGACAGATAAAAGATCTAAATATCTATAAGAATCAGACAAAAGTGTTTGGGGGAGCTAGCCCCAATTGCTTGATGGTATCATTCTATTTCCCTGTGTTACACAATCATAATTTTGCAATCATAAAACTGAGAAATTAAGAAAATATTACATCTAGTATAGGCTATTGCAAATTCCCTTCTTCAAGCATAAGCAGTAAAGATGAAAAGTTCTGGGCCTTAAATAGCAATAAACTTAGTTATCTATCTTAAAAACAGTTTGTCCCCTAAGGGCTCTGGAAAGCTGAAGCCTTGCTTCACATTAATTTATCATCAAACTTTGGTTTGGGTTCAAATTCAACATTAAAGCATTGTTAAAGTTACCTGCTGATTTGTTTCTTCACTTTTCTGAATGCCACTCTCCTCTAGTGTGTAGTCATAATTAAATAAAAAACCAAGCAGATGCCACAAAATTCCAGCCTGAAATAGGTGTGTCTGTAGCCAGAAATCCACAGCAAAAGAACTGACACACTCTACCCCAAGAGCGGCCACCCGTGGAATACTCTGAGAGAATAAAAATGACAAAATTAAATTACATAATTAAAAAAAGCTCCCAAGAGAAATGGCTTATAAATGTATGTCAAGTTATCTGCTTTATTTTGCTAAATATTGACCTCTTCTTATATATTCAATTCCAATTTAAATCTGAATCCTAGATCCTTTAAAGCCTAAAATAAAAAGTGACCTTATGACGAGATATCAGTTACTGTCTTTGAGACTAGTATCCAAAGACTTGGGAATACAGTTTTCCCTGTTTTATTTCTTGCATTTTTAATTTTTAAAAACAGTCAGTAGCAACTCACAAGCTAGTGATTTTAAGCACGTCAATGATACCTTTTGTGCAGGTATGAGGATTTATTTCTTTATATCAGAGTTTGTATTCTTATCGATACTTGCAAAGACATCAAATAGATACAGTTGAGGAGATATTTTCATCAGATTCCTTACTTCTAGATACCTTAGTCCTAGATCAGCACCTCAATCCTGTTCAAAACAACTCTCGCTCTACCCAGTTATTTAAGAAATCTCTTCCTCCTTCCCAGCCACCTATTGCATCTACCCACAATCAATTCACCTCAGCAGTTTTGGATGGGGAGGAAATCGTGAGCTCTCAGATCCCTGTCTTTCCTCCCAGGCAGTGCCTGAACTCCAAGTTTCAGATTTTACAAGGCTTTTTGCTTTTTATTAGATTTATTTACTCCAGCTTTCTCTCTTTTATTCCTACCCCTCTTCTAAATCTTCAGGTGGGACCCACTTACCTTTAGATGTGTCATTCTAGTCTTATTTTTTATGGGTCAGCCTAGAAACAAAGCCTTCACTTACAGTAAGAATTCTGCGAAAAGTGCTTAAGAACCAAATAATTTATTTTCAAATAATTTTGAAAAAAACACCTGCTTATAAATTGGGACTGGCTATTTGACAAGAAAACCCTTTGCTGCCTTGTATCCAGAAAGCAATAAAGAACAACTCTACCTTGCCAAAATACAGCACCCGACAGAGATCTTTGATGATGCTGGGCATTTCTGTGATCTTCTCTCTGCATTCTTCAAACTGAGCGGCCACACTATAGCATTTACTTATGTGTCCACACACCTGCAGACAACAAAATCGGGTCAAAATAGAGTCACATGTATATTCCTTATTTAAGCCATAGCAGAAATCAAATAAGCAGAAATTTGTGAATAATACTTAATAGTATATATGCTGCTCCAAAATTAAACAGAATATTTTTACTGAATCACTAGTCTTTCTCATTAAGATTTCCTATGATGCAAGGGTTGGCAAACCACAGCCACTATGGCCCAAGGGCCAAACCGACCACGGGACTGTTTCTGTGCTGCCAGGGTGCTAAAAATGGTTTTTATACTTCTAAAGGGTTGTAAAAAAACCACAAAAGAAAATGTAACAGACACCGTATGAAGCCTGAAAGCCTCAAATATTTACCTTTGGACCTTTGAAGAGTTTGCTGGCCTCTAGATTAAGGTATTTTTGTTCATCTTATTAACATGGCAGAATATTACAATTCTATTTATGTAATGAACTTCAAAATAGAGGATAAAATTTAAAAGCCAGTGCTTAATTGTTTTATATTCTAAATTTTGCTAGCATAAGTAAAAAGCCACATAGAGAGACATGTTCTACAAAGATCTTAATGAATTCCTGATGACTTTCTACCAAATAATTCAGTATCATAAACTTAACAAAAATTAGGCCAATAATAGGGATAGGGGAGTGGGGTGGTGGAAGGTATGGGAAACAACAATGGCAGAATGACAAATGTTTGAAGCTGGGAGTAATGGAGACATAAGGATTCAGTAAACTATTCTCTACTTTAAGGAAAAAAATCAAGCCAATAGATCACAAGTGCTTTAGTGTAGTAATTCTTAAACTATCATATACAGATCAGTAGCATCAGTGTCACCTGGAAACTTACTAGAAAAGCATATTTTCAAGGCCCCTACCCCAGACCCATTGACTCAGAAACTCGAGGGTGGGGGGTGGGGTGGGGCTCAGCAACCTGTATTTTAATGAGCCCTCTGGTTGATTCTCAGATATGTTAAAGTCTGAGCCACTGGTCTAGTGTAACTTTCTTGGAACCATAGGTCTTAGCCTCACCTGTACTGACATGTCACTCGGTTTACTAGAACGATTCAAGACAGCCACACAGCGACTAAATGCCTCTTGTAACACCTGCAGAGAAAGAAGTCAGCTATTAACTCTCCATTTTGACTTGAAGCCTAAAAGTCCTTTCCTAGCAGAAATATAAATAATCTTCTAATGTCACTTAGTTGGTACATAAATGTTTGCTCAATTAACATTTATAAAATAAACGAGTATAAGAAGGGCTCCTAAAAGTTTCTTTTTAAGCATTCCCAATAAGCTACTTTGTAAGCAATATTACCTTTACCAAGTTTGAACCCAATGCTTATATTATGAATAGAGCTCCATTTCTACCTTTAATTTTGGTATGAGAATACAGAGAATATAATATTGCATTACCTGCTGGAATAAATTAAAAGAAGAAACTGTATCATCTACATTTGTACTTGGTACATTCTCCATTGCTAGGAGTCAGATAATGTGTCCAAATTAGCTTAAAGATAAGCCTGAAGGTCACTCCATATTACCTCTATTCCATTCTCCCTTCTGAGCTCTTCAGCATTGAGGGCTGAACAGTTAACAGTATGGAAAGCCAGCTCTGCAGCAGCAGGCAACAATGGTGATTCTTTTGAGAAAAGGAGGTCATCTGAAGTTTCCATTGTTATAGTCCTAATTAGCATGGGGTATCCTGCATATTTATAAGGCTGTAAATCTGAAAAACCCAAAGGTTAGTGTTGAGAGAACAAAAGACAAAACAAAAACTGATCATGCTATTGTTTTAAGTTGATTTTGACACCATGCTCAATTATGTTGTCTTAAAAAAAAAATAAAAATGATAATATATTCAACTTCTTAAATGTCTCCTAATTCCAGGTTTTAAAAAAAATTAAGACTAGTAGAAAATCCCTTGGGTCTTTCCTTTTTAGCAAACTTATTTGATTTCTTTAAAATATTTATTTCCACTAGAAAATAATATTTTCTGGTAAATTAACTGCCCTTGGTATATAGTTGTTTTGATCCTTTGTAGAATACCTACTTTCTATGTTGTCCATGTGATCTTTGCAACTTTTCACCTGGTCATAGACAGCAAGATATAGCGAATGCACCAGAAACTGCACTAACGTTCATGATACACACCTCTTTATAAAGAATAAAGATTGTGAGAAGACATTTTATTTAAATGAGAGTGAATATTTTATATTAACCTTTCTAGATAACAAGTGCCTTTTTCTATTTAACCAGTTACCTTAAAATAAACGTTCAAAAATACTGAATATAATTTATTAATAGAAATACAAAATAAAAATTTAATAACTGTATTTAGCTAATTCCATGTTTTGATAAGTTTAGAAGTGAAAGCTGGCATATATATGTGCCCAATTACTGTTCTTTTCATCCTTTTTAAAAACTAAACTATTATGCAGAAATATGCAAATTAATTGGCTGTTACATTAAAAGTAACTCTGCAATTTCACTTGAAATCTGCATAAAGCTTTTTACCCTTTGAGGATGACCAATAATCTGCCTTAAATTGAAATTCATTTCTAAACTGGCTTAAAAAAAGGTCCCTTGGAACTTGTCCTAATTTTCCTAACACATACATATATGTGAAAAGAAAAAAGAATAAATTAATTTTAAGTCCTATCAGATCAGGACCCCCACCCCAGAGCTTACTGGGTATAAACCCCCTTGGGAAAAAGGAGAAGACAAGCTTGACAAGAGGCATGGCTAATATAGTTATCAGCCATTAAAAAATAAACAAAGGTTTTGAAAATGGTTTCTAAACTCATTCTGATTAGCAGTAAATGCCATCTAACTAAAATGTTTTACAACGTGCTCTGTTCAATTTATATGCAAAAAGTAAATCAACTAATTAATCACTGCTCTCTTAAATGATACAACTGCTACATCCTCAGGCTGTCTCCTCCAATAATTCAACTGTAACTCCATCTCTTGTCTTCAATTACCCAACATTCCTCATGCTTATCTCAAATCTCCACTGTTCTTTCTTCCTTTTCTCCCAATATCATCCTGTAACAAATTGGTCTCCCATTCTGTGCTGTAAGCCAAGTTCAGTTCCCAAGTCAATAGACATTTGCCATATTGAACCTAACCCCTTATGCCCAAGAAAACCTTAAATGTTTTCAACATACTCCTGGCTTTCTGGGCTGCTACTGTTAGGGCTACCACAAATGGCTCTAGACACATGTTGGACAATCCTCTACCCTGAAATTACACTTAATTCATCTACACCAGTGTTTTCCAAACTGTCCCACAAGGGCCTTGATAGCTACAATAGGAAATGGGAGGCGTGACGAGAAGTATATGACCATTTGAAAAGTCTGTACTGCTTTTTAAAAATCTGAACATTCTTGGTGTTTTCAACCTTCAGAAGGTTCTAGAGTTATAATAGGCATAGTCTTTTATATGTCATTTAAGAACATTAAATGATCTTTAAATTCCAGATCCCATTTTAGATACCATTTAATATATTTGCTGCTAAATGGCAAAACACAAAAACTAGGTAACCCCATAGAAAGAAATGTCACTCAGGAAGGAATCATTAAAACTCACTGGAAATGCAAAATATTGAAAAACATAGGTACCATGGGGAAGGTGTAAGACAAACAATATTTTGGGTCTTTCTTTAGAAGACTACTCTTTTTCTGTCTCTAAAATGTGATTCCAAGAGTCTTTTGCAATAACAATTATAAATCTATTAAAATATGCTGAGGAAAGAGGTAACCTGGAAGGATTAGCTAGAGGATAAATTAAAACCTAAGAGTAACAGAGGCCTTACCTTCTTTATGACGGTTGAAGAGGATGCTCTGTGTTTTCAGAATTAAAATTATGTTCTCTGGATCTGGTCCATCCACTATTTTTGCTGATTTGGTACATAAAAATTCATATGCTTTATTTACTTTTTCAAACATATCCTGTATGTAACCAAGCATAATTAAATTTTAATTTGGAACATCTCAAATTACAGCTTAAAACAGGACACAACTGGTTTGTATTTTACCAATAACTTCTTTAGTTATTATTTTTATATTTTACATTAAGGAATTCATTCCAATTGTAATCCAGCTGGTATACTGTTAAGGTGAAAGTAATTTTTTTTTTCCAAATAGCACTTAGTGATCTCAATACCATTTACTGAAAAATTCTTCAAATAAGAATTTTAAAATGTATCTTTAAATAGATCATATTAAGCTCTCTAGTTTTTGACTTAATATAACAAAAATTATAACAGCTACTCTTTATTGAACACTATGCCAGGCACTGTGCTAAATGCTATTATTTCATTCAATCCTCAAAACAGCCATATGAGGCATATACTATTAATGTCCTCATTTTTCACATGAGGGTATTTAACTTAGAGAGAGTAAGTAACCTGCTCAAGGACACAAAGTCAACTGGTGGCAGCACTAAAGACTTACAGCAGGTCTGACTCCTAAATCCATGCTCTTAAACTACTATAGTATATGATGTTCTATTGATCTATATGTTGATTCTTGTGTATCATATTGTTTTATTATTATAGCTTTATGAAGTGTTTTAATATATGGTAGGTTAAGCCTGGTAATTTAATAACTGATTTCAAAATTTTTTCATATCTTGATTATTTTTTTTCCCAGATGAATGTGAATTACTACGAGGTTCTCAAAAACAGCCCAGGCTTTTGATTACAAATGCCTTAAACATAAAAGTGGCATCTTTTCAATATCAAGTCTTCCCATTCAGGAATACTGTGTCTGTTTCCAATGAAAACCACTGACCTTGAAATTAGTGGAAATTATTCTAAGTTTCTAGCAATAGACTATCAGTCCTAGTTTTAGTGGTTCTTACATGATTTCACCTTTCATGAGTCTTCATTGGATGAGGCAGGATCAGGGAATGCTGGCAGCAGATGATTTAAAATTGAACCAAATTTTCTACCTCTTTACTTAGAGTGATAGGAAGTTGGATGTCATTAGAAAAACACACATAAACTGCCCAAAGCAATCTCAATGGCAAATGCATCACCTACAAATGAATTAAGTTTACCCACATTCCTAACTGTCAATTATTCTTATGATTGCCCATTAGAGTTAACAGATATGAGTAAGGAGAGAGAATAAAACCCGTAAGTTACTAGTCACAAGGGCAGCCCTTCTAGTAAACTGAGGGAGAATCATTCATGTACAAAACATGAGCATGTGGCTAGAAGTTTATTAAACATACACTGGGAGTACATTATAAGGCAGATACTGGCACAGAAGGTGATATCTTTTCTCCTCCTAATAATAGAGCAAAAATAAATCAATCCAAAAGCCCTAATTCCAAAGGCAGTACATACCCTCCCTTCAGGATTCTTATCAGGGTGATACTTTTGTGCAAGTCTGAAGTAAGCTTTTCTAATCTTGCTCTCATCATGCCTGTTAAACAGGAAAACTTTTATGAATACAGTAAGGTACAAGAAAAAAAATTTACACAATCATCTAAAATGATGTTTTAAGAACCTTACTTATATCAGGAATTGTATGTGATCATCTATTAATGATTAATAGGCATCAAATTAAACCAGTAAGAATTAAGATTATTCTTATATGTTATCTTTACAGGTGAAAGACAAAACCTAAAAGTTCCCTATGCAAAGTTACCATTCACTTTAAATTATAAAACTACATTTGGGAGTTTGAAGAACTAAGAAATATTTTTTAGAAAACCAAAAGCCACTAACTTGTCAAAATTTTCAAAATGCCTGTTCCAATCTGTATTTCTAAGTTTTTATATCAGTCTTGCCAAAAATGTACAATTTTAGTCTATACTTAAGAAAATGGCTTTTAAATCATTTTCTCTAACATATCTAGTCTACTATAAAACTTCATTGATAAATAAGGTAAATCTGCATTCTTTCATAATCTATCATTTAGTGTCCTAGACATATTGCTATCAAATCTCTCCCTCATGCATAACACAAATTGTAAGACAAAGGGGAAAAAATATGTGAGTGACTACCATGTGTCAGATACGGTGCCAGGTACTCTGCATACATTATTTCAATTAATAGAAAAAATGAATGAACCAGCAAGAACAGAAGAATACAATTTGGCTAATGAATGTGCAATAAATGAAAGTTGCAGGGATATAGTTCCATATGGTTATTCCCATAGGGATATATATCAAAGAATAGGCAAAAATTTTTAAAATGGCTGGTTTAAATATAATTTAGTCTTTGACAGTAATATTTTAAGGTAAGGTAGACATTTGCTATTATAAAATAACTGAAAACAACTCACGGCCCCTGTCCTTGAGGCAGATTAAGCACTTCATAAGCATCATCTATTGACATTGTAGGTGGCTTCTTTTCTACTTCCTTCTTCCAGGCATCAAGGGTATCTTTTAGAAGCTTAACCTTAAAGAAAGAGGATTAAAACTTTTATCTCTTAAAGTAATGCTATTGCAGAATATAATTTTTAAGTCATAGAATTCTTGTGCTGTATTTAAAATGACACTTCTAGGCTATCTAACAATTTCTGAAACACAAATAAGCAAAATCATCTTTTTAGCACTGTTGTATAGTTGAGTAGCAATGTATTTGTTATAAGGCTACATTACTCTATTTTTTAAGTGATATTTTTTATTCTCTGCCAGTTTGTGTCTCTATCCTTAATTTTAAAAGAAACATTCAGAAAATATAAAAAGCTTTGAAATTAGTAAATGATAAATACACTGTCATAAGAAAGCAAGCACTGTGTATTGTATATGCTTCTTAAGGTGATCTGACATATTTATCAATCAGTATGATAGCATTCAAACAAATGTACGGGACAGTGAACACAAGGGAGTCTGGGTAGCAAGTGGGAAGAAAAGAGTGAATATTTATTGCATACTTATACGGCAAGGAGCTAGGTACTTACAGAACGTACAAATTTAATTCTTATATAAAATCTCAATAATACATGAAAACACTGAGATTCTGAGAGATAGCTACATGCTTCCCAGTTAGTAAGAGGTGGAGCTGGATTCAAATCTAGGTCTGACTAAAACGCCCATACTTTTTCTACTATCTCGTGTTGAACCCTGAACAAGTACCAATGTTTACCTACCTTTACTTAGTCACTGCACTATAAAGAGAAAGTGACTTGTGGTACTAATGGCAATTGTTCTGAAATCTTTTAGATAGTAACAGTATTACCTCTGCTACAGTAACAGAATAACATGGGCACCTTTGTCCCTACAGATATCCAAAGGCTCAAATTAGAGAAGTCCCAAGGAGCTTTACAAATGAGCAAGTCATACTTAATGCCTCTTATATGTGCCAAGAATTATGCTTATGTGAATTCTTATTTAATCTTCACATCTACCACCAGAGATAGCTATTATTACTACCACCATTTTAGAGATGAGAACTGAGGCTTAGAGAAGTCAAGCCATGTACTGAATATTAAATAGTTATTAAAGACCCAGATGAAACTCAATCCCAGATTGGCTAACTCTACCTGTGAGCTTAATCAATCTGCTATAAAGACTAGCTCTCACCAAGTTATTCTGGTATATAATTGTGTTATTTGCATGAAATTTGTTTTGTCTTTGTCACAAAAGATCAAGATTATAAAGTTCTTAATACTCCCTCAAAAAATTACTGATCAGTTTGAGATTTCTAATATACTGAAAATCTCAGTGTTACACAGTGCTTAGTTCTTAAGAGGAAATACTAAGGAAGCTATTATCCTTCTTATCATAGGAGGAAGAAATACCCAGAAGCGATTAGAGGCTATTTTTATAGCTTAAGAATGCACAAATTAAACTGCTCACTTACCGGGTCTTTAATTGGCCAATCTGGAAACCGGAGTGTATCACAAAGTTGTTTGAGGTAATAAATATTACAAAATAGTTCATTTTCTAGTTGTGGATAGTTGATAACAGGGATGGGACAATATTGATAAAGTGCTCTTGTGTTACTCTGAAGACGAGGTGTGAAATCAGCAAGATGGGCAGCAATCTTCTCTATCATGAGGCGCCTACAATTATAAAAACCCCAATTCATGCATTATGAAGGAATTATTTTATTTTAAAGAGATGGTTAAGATAATCATACAAGAGAATTACATGGATCACCTTCAGAATAACTTAATTATTGGCCTAAAATGAGAGCTTGTAAGCATGTTACTCAGTGTATTCTAATCTTACTGTATAAAAATACTCAGTGGAAGTAAATTTATCTATAATAGCTATAAAGATCATGGAGAAAGAGACTGATACTCCCAGTCCTTCCTATAAAAAAAAAAAAAAATCAGCCATTAGGCATGGCACTTGAATGCATGAGGATACAGCAAGGGAACTCAAGGTCACTGTCACCCCAAAACAGCTCACTACATGGCATTTATTTTAATTAACTTACTAGAGTCTAGGACCTGGCTCTCAGCTAAGCAGAAACTTGTTGTGGTCAGCACACAGAGAGATATATCTTTTCAATGGGGACTCAGACAATCTCAGGAGAAAAGAATTAGAACTGTGTTGTCAATTTATTCATATTCCTATACAATTTTTCCCAGTGAAAAATATGACTGCCATATAGAATATATTCAAATTGATGGCTAGCACATGCCAAGCCTATAGGTCAATCTACCTGAGAAGTCCAATGATAACCAGCAGATAGTATGGAGAGTGTGAAGTCAGCCTGAAGAGGGTGAATAATTGATTCAGAAGATCTAATACCATCTAGCTAAGAGAACTGAGGGGTTCTCCATAGAGGCAGTCTTGACACTGAAACTATTAATGTCAAGTCATATTCTGGACAGCACCTGGCTGGACGTTGCCATTTGCTTCTGGGCCTTTCCTTTTTCTTGATCTCCACAGGCTTTTCCTATGGCATTCCCTCCTAATAAGGACATTCCTTAGGAATGCTAACCTGCAGGTTAAGGTCAAAACGTGCTAGCTAGGGAGTCCTCATTCTGAAATAATTTGGGGTTTCTCTGGCTTGATTCACTGATCTAAACTATGTCGCTATAGCTTTTAATTAGTGGACTACAGTCCTATTTCCAAATACCTAGCAGGTATGTCTTGATTTTATCCCTATATATTCCTTATATACATATTACCAGTTCATTGTCTAAAATCTTACCAGTTCTATAAATTGATTTAAGAAGCACCAGTGGTAGTATTCCCTGTCCTTACATAAAACTCTATTAGGTTAACAGTAATTTTGTCAAGCCATGTCAGAATTGAAAAAAGCATAAGGCCCTGTGAAAACCCATCACTTGATTTGGCATCAATGACCATTATCATTTTAGACTAACGAAAACATTTCTTTTAATAGAAGTCAAACCAGATGGCAAGAAGCAAAAGTTCTGAGTATAAAATACAATCAACTGGTAATTTACCTCATTTCACTGCTCCAGATTGCTTCTGGAGTATCAAATTCTCCTAGAAAAATCTCAGAAAACTTTTCAGGTTCATAATTTTCTAAGTAACAAACCATTGCTTCAGGTAGGATGTGCCCAAGTATACTTCTTTGAAAAATATCTTGTCCTTTTGTCTTTAAAACAAAACAAAATGTAGTCAGAAACACTAAAGTTATCTTTCAATTTTCTAATAAGTGACTTACGGTTAGAGAACATTTTAAGAAAAGAAACACAACTGTTTTTATGCTACGGGAATTTAGATGGAAGGATGGCAAATGTGAAGTGGAAGGTGGCCGGTAAAAACCAGCTTAGCAGATCTCCAAGGCAGAACCGACAGCCTCCAGCCCTGCAGCAGTCTTAACTTCAAGTGTTAGGTGCTGCCAACATTATTTAGGGTGATTGGCCTTTGACCATGGGTAACAGTAATGGTCAACACAAGGAAGATCTTGTGAAGATTTGCATCGGTTATCCTGCATTACATTGATGGCTACAGTTCCCACCTATACCTGGTTCTGTTTTCAAAAACCAGTCAGTCCAGAAGATCTGAAAAAAACCTGCCCTCATGAAATGTGACTAGGGTTTAGATAGAGAATTTCTACCCAAAAGTAATTATAATTACCTAAATTGAGAAGTCCCTATCCTCTGGCTGGCCAAATGAAGTTAGGATAATGATCATACATTACCATAGTAAATTTTTAAACTCATTTCTTTACCTGATAGAAATAAAATCTTAAAGACTAGTATTTTAATACATAAATAAATGCTTTTCTTATTTCCTTCTAGGCAAATTTAGATGTTTTAGTTATCTAAAATAGGACAAAGAGACAGAGGGAAAAAAACCTAAACATGGCTTAACCACTTGGTGCAAAGAAAAATTAGAAAGGAATATTTTTCTCTGCCTAGTTATAGGAATAAAAGAAAAAAAATGTAAATAAAATTTAAAAAAAGAAAAAACAAGAAAGGAATATTTTTAGGCTTTTGGCTAATAAAAGTAATAGACGGCCGGGCGCGGTGGCTCACGCCTGTAATCCTAACACTCTGGGAGGCCGAGGTGGGCGGATCGTTTGAGCTCAGGAGTTTGAGACCAGCCTGAGCAAGAGCGAGACCCCATCTCTACTAAAAATAGAAAGAAATTATATGGACAGCTAAAAATATATATAGAAAAAATTAGCCGGGCATGGTGGTGCATGCCTGTAGTTCCAGCTACTCGGGAGGCTGAGACAGGAGGATCGCTCGAGCTCAGGAGTTTGAGGTTGCTGTGAGCTAGGCTGATGTCACGGCACTCACTCTAGCCTGGGCAACAGAGTGAGACTCTGTCTCAAAAAAAAAAAAAAAATAAAATAAATAAATAAAAAGTAATAGACAACTATCTGTTAAACTTATGGGTGAAAAATCAGTTGTTTTGTTCTTTAGAATACTATTATTTGTTAATTCTTCTATCTAGAATTCTGCCATAAACACTGTTTTGCTGTAATTGTTCAAAACACTGTAAGGGGAAATGACATGTCATTTCTAATATTATAAAATTTGAAAAAAAAATATAATGTATAGGCCGGGCGCGGTGGCTCACGCCTGTAATCCTAGCACTCTGGGAGGCCGAGGTGGGCCGATCGTTTGAGCTCAGGAGTTCGAGACCAGCCTGAGCAAGAGTGAGACTCCATCTCTACTAAAAATAGAAAGAAATTATATGGACAGCTAAAAATATATATAGAAAAAATTAGCCGGGCATGGTGGTGCATGCCTGTAGTCCCAGCTACTCAGGAGGCTGAGACAGGAGGATCCCTTGAGCTCAGGAGTTTGAGGTTGCTGTGAGCTAGGCTGACGCCACGGCACTCACTCTAGCCTGGGCAACAGAGTGAGACTCTGTCTCAAAAAAAAAAAAAAAAAAAAAAAAATAATGTATAAATGCACAGAAATAAAGGAAGAAAAAAGAATGCTCCAAATGCCTAATACTACATTAAGGTACTATCATTAGAGAATTTTCTCTTTTTACTTTTTTAATATTCTCATTTTCTATTTATATAAAGCTGTAGAAATTATGCTGCCATGGGCATTATTTTAATATTATTAGACAATTTTCTAGGGCTTTACTGGCTGCTCTAGAAAACATATAGTTTAGTCTAGTGTCTCCTGACAAAATGGTGCAACATTCTTTGTTAGTCTCCTAAACAGTAGTCTGGTTTTAGTATATTATTCTGCTCTTGACTAAATCCCCCCAAAACCTAAAAACACCCTTCAGTTATGTTTTGACAGTAAGTATCTCTTTGCAAAATGTAGATATAAAGTCTCAGGTTGTCAAAGCTACCTGATAAGTCTCATTCTTTTTTGAACTCCTAGTTTTCCTCTTCAATAAAATGACAAGAACACTTAAGAGCAGAGCATATAAAAAACTGAGTAACTTTAAAAAAGACACCTACACTCTGCCACCTTGGGATCTGAACAAAAAAAAAGCTGACGTCCTCCTGAATCATAGCTGACCCTATGAGGCTCAAATATGTAATGAATTATTTGTGCAAATCACTAATCTAAATCTTATACAAAGAGAACAACTTATATTCACAGGGACATCAGGTTATATCATAGCTTTTAATATTAAGTCTAAGGGGTTAGCAACATTTATTGTCATTTAAAAAGATTAGCTGAGACTTTCTATGTACAAGATACCACAAAAAATGTAAAAAAATGAATAAAACAATACCTGCCCTCAAGCACTTATAATCTGGTAAACACACATAGCTCAGGAACTCTATAGTGCCAAGACAGCATACCCAAGATTAAGTATTCAGATGATTGATCTGACTTACCTCCTCTGACTTGAAAGCCTGTTTGGTATGTGTGTATTTCAAAAACCTAGAAAGAAAAATAAACAACCTGTGAGATCCAGGAACTGATTTAGGTTTAGTAACCTCAATTTTCTTCAGATCTTTGACAGATAAATAAAAGGTAACTCACATTTATAGTCCCAAATTATTAAATTTCTGATTAAGGCAAGAACTTAAATGAAATAGAAAAAATTTTAAAGTACAGTCATATTAAAGATATGTAACAATATAAAAAAAATCACTCAATTTTAAGAAAAAGGTAAAATATTAATCTACAGGTATAATATGAATAGTTATAGCAAATGCATATATTAATATGCTAAATAATAATAGAATTCTTATGTTAGATGTGGTAAATTGGTACAATTCTGAGTAGTTTCTCCCCTATTCTTTTATTTCCCAAATCTTCAGACATGCGGTTAAACTGCTTTTACAATGAAAAGTTTAATAAAAACAATGACATACTCACAAAAAATTAAATAAATTAAATAAAATTCAATTAAATAAAAATCCAATTAAATAAATTCAAATAACAATTTTAAATGCATTACCCTTAAAGTTCTTACCGAGCAATAGGAAGCACATTGGAACCTGTGTACATCATGATAAAGAAAAACACTCCGCTCAGATAAAGACGGGGTAATTGTGGGTTATCTTGCATGATATGGCATAACAAAATAGCAACCTTCTCAACAAGGATAGGGTCAAAGGTCAACAGTAGCTGAAAAAGAAAATGTTTTGGTTATTGGGTTGCAAAAACTTGTAGTATCATAATTCATTTTAGGTTTATGTATTTCATGTGCTGAGGTTATATAGTTTCTTACATAAGTAGGATTTACTAAGCTGGTTTACTAGACCCATAACAGACTGGAAAATGATTCATTCTACAAAATGTAATGCAGAGATAGTCAAATATCAATTGAGAACTGGCCAAAAATTATTCAGAAAAATCCAAAACATGCCTCAAGCTAGTTTTGTCATGATGTTATAAGGTAAAATTGGTTCTTGTGTGAGAATCTTCCTAAACAGACTTCTCTGGATTAGTTTCAGTTCAGTTGAGTTGATGTGAAGAATCCCCTGAAGGCTACTTGAGAACTTGAGAAGACAAAACAACTATCGGTGAAATAGCACTAAACAGTAGATCTAGAAGGTAAGAGGGTAAACAAGTACCAGAAGTACCAGGAGTACTTCTACTACTAGAAAGTACCAAAAGATGTAGCCTTTAGAAATCTGAGCTAAGTATACCGAAGGGAATTTCTGGGACCACTGTAATGAATCTGGACTAGTAAGAAACCATACAGAATTGCTATGAATAAACATTTCATAAACAAATTTAGTAGACTTTATCTATGAAGTTTTATTAAAGTGGCATTTCAATTTTCTATAAATACTTGCCTCCAAAGAATCCCCAATTTGGGGTCAAATGCTATCAGAAAAAAAAAAAAAATAATACAACAAAGAGACTAAGGACTAGCTCAGATTAAGAAGCCAAAGTTACAGACTCTCATGTGAGACTAGACAGCTACATGTTTTTAAAGTAAATGACTTAAATTTCTCTGTGTTTTGGTGTCATCTGTTCAATAAGGTATTCAGATTAAGTGTTTTATACCATGACCTATTTTCAAAGGAAAAATACAGTCACACAGGATTTTCCCTAGTGTTAACTGCAGCTGTAGTTTAAGACTTGACATTATGGACATTAGCAGGTAAAAAAAACCAAGCAACCAACCAAACAACCCCCAAAAACAAAAAAAGCCCACCAAGTAGAGGTTTCAAACTATCACCATACTAGAAAACCTAAGACACTCTCTTACTTGTATCTCAAGCCACTTCACAAATTGTGAGGCTAGCAAAAAAAAAAAAAAAAAAGGAAAAAAATACACATACACACATACATGGTTATATCTAGTCCTAGATATAACCGAGGTGAAAGATCTCTACAAGGAGAACTATAAATCACTAATAAAAGAAATCACAGGCAAAACAAATGGAAAAAGATTCAATGCTCATGAATCAGAAGAATCTATCATTAAGATGTCCATACTGACCAAAGTAATCTACAGACTGAATGTAATTTCTATTGAAGTAC
This sequence comes from Eulemur rufifrons, assembly GCF_041146395.1. Classification (NCBI taxonomy): domain Eukaryota; kingdom Metazoa; phylum Chordata; class Mammalia; order Primates; family Lemuridae; genus Eulemur; species Eulemur rufifrons. The sequence goes on from NC_090989.1 coordinate 122,977,336, forward strand.
CAATGTCATTTTTCACAGAAATAGAAAAAATAATTCTAAAATTCATATGGAACCAAAAAACAGCCCAAATAACCAAGGTAATCCTAAGCAAAAGTAACAAAACTGTAGGTATCACATTAACTGACTTCAAATTGTACTATAGTATGATATAGTATATTGGCTATAGTAACCAAAACAGCATCGTGCTGGCATAAAGATAGATATATAGATCAATGGAACAGATCAGAGAACCCAGAAACAAAACCATATCCTACAAGCAACTGATCTTTAACAAAGCAGACAATATACACTGGGGAAAGAAAACCCTATTTCAATAAATGGTGTTGGGAAAATTGGATAGCCACATGCAGAAGAATGAAACTGAATCCCTATCTCTCACCATATACAAAAATTAACTCAAGATGGGCTAAAGACTTAAATCTAAAGCCTGAAACCATAAAAATCCTAAAAGAAAACCTAGGAAAAACTCTTTTGGACATTGGCCTAGCCAAAGAATTTATGCCTAAGCTGCCAAAAGTAAAAACAACGAAAACAAAAATAGACAAATGGTACCTAATTAACTAAGAAGTTTCTACACAGCAAAAGAATAATCAACAGAGTAAACAGACAACCTACAGAATGGGAGAAAATATTCACAAACTATCCGACAAAGGACTAATACCCAGAATCTATAAGGAACCCAAACAATTCAGCAAGAAAAAAACAAACCCCATTAAAAAATTGGCAAAGGACATGAACGGGCATTTTTCAAAAGACATACAAATGGCCAATAAACATGAAAAAATGCTCAACATCACAAATCATCAGGGAAATGCAAATTAAAAACACAATGAGATACCATCTTACTCCAATTAGAATGGCCATTATTAAAAAGTCAAAACACAATAGATGTTGGCAAGGATGTAGTGAAAGGGAATACTTAAACACTGTTGGTGGGAATGTAAATTAGTACAACCTCTATGGAGATAAGTATGGAGATTTCTCAAAGACCTAAAAGTAGATCTATCATTTGATCCTGAAGTCCCACTACTGGGTATCTACCTAAAGGAAAAGAAATCACATAAAAAAGAAACCTGCACTTGAATGTTTATTGAAGCACAACTCACAACTGCAAAGATACAGAATCAACCTAAGTACCCATAACTGATGAGTGAATAAAAAAAAAAATGTGGTGTGTATACATACACACACACACACACCCACCCACCCATGGAGTACTATTCAGCCATAAAAAAGAATGAAACAATATCTTTTGCAGCAACTTGGATGGAACAGGAGGCCATTATTCTAAGGGAAGTAACTCAGGAAAAGAAAAATGCCACGTTCTCATTTATAAGTTGAGAGTTAAATCTATGACTATGCAAGGACACACAGAATGGTAAAATGGACACTGGAGACTCAAAAGGGGCAAGGGTGGGGGGGGTAGGAGGGGAGAGGGATGAAAAATTACATACGGGCTACAACATACACTATTTGTGTAATAAGTACAAAAGTCCAGATTTCACCACTATACGATATATACATGTAAAAGCATTTAACTTGTATCCCCTAATTCTATTTAAAGTTTTAAAAAGGAGGGAAAAAAGTTAAAAAAATTTTTGAAGCTTTATCAGATGGTAAAACTAATGATTGTTCTTAAAGTCAAATGTAGTACAGAAATCCCTTTTCAACCAATGGAGATAATGTTCCTGAAAACTACTACAGATACCTAATCGTGCTTTAGCAAGATTCTCTCAGAATATAAAAAATTGAGGGAAAAACAAAAATAACCTTTAAAATATATTTTTTGAACTCAGTATTAAAAATGTAGTAGGCATATGCTGTTAAAAGCAGCTAGATTGATCAACAAAATTCTTCTCTATCACTTTAATTGTTCAGATATTACTAAAAATATTTAGTTAATTAAAATAGAGCCTCCTTCCCCCAAGTTTCATGTTATGCTGACTGCATCTCTTAAATTTTTCAATCATTCCTTCCTGGCTTAAAATTTAACGCCATTTGCATTACTCTTTTCCTTTCAGTTTCATAAGTCTTCGAAAAATTTTTGGGAGAGGTTGATTTTCTGAGCATGGTGTTTTATCTCCATGTTGAGAGGGTTCATCATGGAAAACAAATCCTCTTTGCAACACCTCATATATGCAACCACATGGTCCTCTAGGGGTGCTGATGGTGGTAGTAATTTAGAAAAAAATAATTATAGTTCATTTCTTTTCATTTTCCAGTTTATTCCATTCAGATCCTTTTATTTAAGGATTTGAATGGAATTATTCACACAACAGAAAAGTATACAAATTTTAAAACGCTGGTATATGTAAATAACAGAAATTGGCAAAAAAAGAAAAAGTTGATAAGGCACTACTATATTCAGAGGTCTTTTTCATTATCAGTGCCTTACATGGGCACTTAGGTAGTAAATGTGTGAATGTAAAAATACATAAACTGAGTAATTCTCTCTCCACACCAATGTACAACTAATAGGTACAAATTGCACAAGTTACTGGCATAGATTTTAAAGTCAAGTCATGCGTAGTTAACGTCAAAAAAAAAAATTAGATTTTCCAACGGAATAATCAGTAAGCAGGAGGGAAATATTTACCTAAAATCTCTAGAACCTGACTTATTTGAGTTTAACGTTAATCTCATGTTTAGAAAGCTTAATTCCAAAGAGCAGAATGTAAAAGAAAAAAAAAAAAAAGAAAAGATACTTTAATATATCCTATATAATTTCAACTCAGTGCTTTGAATCAGTTGCTATCTATGAAAACACATAACAAAGAACAGTTAAAATCTGAGGCATAAGCTACTTGGGACTGCCGTTATTATTTGTTAAGATATAAACCATCATGTCAACATCTGTGGCTTGCTGGTATACCTCCCAGTAGTCCTAACATCAGCAACCTGTACCACAAACTAGAATAAATCACCTTTCAGTTACAATGGTGTGGTTTTAAGACTGGATAAATAAAACTCTTTTAGAATAATTTTGGAATCTGGAGACATCCCATGTTTTGGCTTCTGAAAACATGACCTTCCACAGTATATTCCGAGTATCAACTCAAGAGTAAGTGAAATGAATGTAATTCAGGGTTTAGGCTTTTTAAAAATGGAAGAGACAACAATAAAACAAAGACTAGGACTGATAATAAAATTGAGAAAGTGATTCTTAAGATATTACTCCTAGTTTGGTAACATAAAAGGAACTCACCTGAATAATATGGGGAAGACAAGTGCTGTCTGATAGTAGTCTTTTCACTCTGGGTAAAGGCCGAATGATGGCATTATCTTGATCCCTAGAAAGTATTTTCTAAGGTCAACATTTAATATATTTATTAAAATCTGCATGTTCAGAGCATATGACATTCTACTAGGCATGAAGCAGGTTACCTTACTTTTTTGTTAATGAAGACTAAGCTCTCATACAGCTGGGAACATGATTAGGTATTTTGGTTTAAATCTATTTGGCTGCTTAATATGACTTCATTTCCTTCCATAAGATTTCCTTGAAAAACAGTACCCTAGAAGAGCCAAAGACTCTTATTTATTATTTAATTGATTAAACTTGGTGTTGTCCAACACACTGTCAGTGGATATTTCCCCCCAAAGGGCATATCAAGCTTTCTTACAAATTTAATTTAACTATGTTCAGTATTTTCCAAGTGTAGCTTTAACTTTAATGCTACAGTATTTCTAAATATTAATTGCATGGTTTTGAGTCTGATCTGGTTTTTAAAGAGAATTGGCACCATGTAAACCTCCAGTGTTATAAAATATGTGACAATTTCTCAGTAATTTCCATCACAAGATATTTTTAGTACAGAATAAAACAAAATTATATATATGCAAATATTTTATAAAAATTGAAAAGTTCCAGGCAAGGGTTATAAATACTATCGCCACCAGAGAATAAATTCTTACCTTTACTAGTCAAGTGGGGCAAGGTGTGGGCCTAGACTCAGCTTCTATACCAGGAGTAGCTAACCTGACAGAACAAAAGGTGGCACTCACCACTGTCTATGGATTGCAGTGTTTGTTTCAAATCATTCACACCTAATTCACATAAATAACTGTTACTATTACTAGAGTACAGCTAGTAAGGCTCAATTTTGTAATATTATTTGAAATCTCCCAGATAAAGTGGCTTTTTCGCTACCTTATCGATATAATTTGTAAATTATTTTTGATATGTTTCAAAAAGTTCCAGGGTCAAAACAGCATTCCTTCAAGGTGTTTTAAATCGCCACAGTAATCCTATGACATCACTGAGGAAGCATCCATACAAATGGGGAGAACAATATATTTTAGAGTTCCCATGGAAACATTCAATTACATTTTACCTGCTTGGAAAATATCCACACATTGTGATCAACATGTTCAATATAAGAGTAGCAAGGTCAGTTTCATTCAGTACAGCCTGTCCACTGGCTAACAGACACCACTTAAGCTGCGGTATCGCCTGAAGTGGTCGCCATCCATCCATGCCTTGAGCCCAGCATCTGGTCTTTGCATTTAACATTCCTTTGGTCCACAATTCTTGCATCTTAATGGATGGAACGCATCATTACAAACAGACAAAATAAAATGCAAAATTTTGCCAATGTTTTATAGTACATACATACTAAACTACAAAACAAACATGCAAGTACATTATGGAAAAAAAATTGTTGTTGACAGGCCTTTGGAAACCCAAATTTGGCTAATGTTACAAGAAAAATAAGCATTGAGTTGGCCAACCTGCAGAACATAAAAAATACCAGAACGAGTAAAAATGGTAGGCAGAATGTAAAATGACCAAATTCTGAATGAGCCTGGGAAGCTAAGGATGGGAAGGCAGGACCAAATATCAGCAGATAAAGAGGGAAAGTGACCTTAGTTCTTGGACTGAAGGGGTAATTTTCAGTCAATTTCAGACTGCATTATTAAAACTTACCTTTTCATACCATATAGAAGCATTATACTTTGACATAATTACTAAGATAGCAATTGTTATTATATAAAGCTCATTAAACACCTATGTGATACCTCCATAACAATGGCATTTAATATTTTTATTTGTTTGCTTTTTTGAGACAGGGTCTTGCTCTGTTTCCTGGGCTAGAGTACAGTGGCATCATTACAGAGCTCACTGCAACCTCAAACTCCTGGGCTCAAGCAATCCTCCTGCCTGAGCCTCCCAAGTAGCTCAGACTACAGGCGCATGCCCCCATGCCCAGTTAATTTTTCTTATTTTTTGTAGAGATGGGATTTCACTACATTGCTCTGGCTGGTCTCGAACTCCTGGCCTCAAGCGAGCCTCTCACCTCAGCCTCCCAAAATGCTAGGATTACAGGCATGACCACCCTGCCTGGCCAGCAATAGCTTTTAAACAAAGTTTGAAGACATGATTTTGTATGCATGTGTGGTTCTCTAGAAGTACAAACCATCTAATCCGTCATGTGGAAATGGGCCCTTGGAGCTGATTACAGTAATTCAAATCAGAGTTTTAAAATATTCCACATCTCTATGAGTGCTAAGCAGGAGGGCATAAGAAAGGCTGAGACCTTCACAAAAAGTTTCTCCAAGATAAATACCTCATGAAATCCATATGGGCCACTCCTCTCTTTGTCTGCGTTACCAAAATACCATTCCTTTTCACTTTCTCTTTTCATGTCCGGAGCAGCTTCGATCACATTGCTCTAAGTTTTAAAAAGATTTGTTATTTTCCAAGGCAGAAATATAAGAGGGCAAATGTATGTCATAAAACAAAGTTGCACAGTACTCATTTGGGGGGTTTATAGCTCTTTAAAATTTCACCTGAAATTTTAAGTGACCTTATGTTAAGAGTTAAGGATTAAATGCCTAACCTAATAGTCCAAAAAAAGCTATTTCCTTATTTTTTTTTAATTTATTTTTTTAGAGACAGGGTCTCACTCTTCTACCCAGGCTGTAGTGTAGTGTTGTGATCATAACTCACAGTACCCTCAAACTCCTAGGCTCAAGCAATCCTCCTGCCCCAGCCTCCAGAGTAGCTGGGACTACAGGCACACATACACCTGGCTAATTATTTCTATTTTTAGTAGATACAGGGTCTCACTCTTGTTCAGGCTGGTGTCGAACTCCTGATCTGAAGCGATCCTCCCACCTAGGCCTCCCAGAGTGCTAGAATTACATGCGTGAGCCACCACACCTGGCCTCTTGGCTGGTTTCATCAAGGGCTCCAGATTCCTTAAGGTACAGCATATTCTAAATCCTTGTCAATGCTAAAAGTTCTATTTACATACTTGATGAATTCAGTTTAAATCCTAAAGGTCACAATGCCTCAAAATAAGCCACATTAAAGATGCAGTTACTTTAAAAGACAAAAGAGACATTAGAAAATTAAAACGGGATCAATCATTACTGACCATTTCAGATTCTTCTTTTGGTGACTTCACTTTTTATGTGTGAATTAATCTCCCAGGCATTAGTACTATTATAGTTATTGGAGAAATATACTCTTGATCACATATATTAACATATTTTCAGATTTCTATGATTCTTTTGACCCTAACATCGTATTCAAGGAATGTTACACTTGTAAAACCTAGACAAGCATACATACTTGCAGTGGTACTGTAGCTCGGCTTACATGGAGATGGGCAAGGGTAAGTAAGTCCACGAGGATTCTAATTCCATTTGAATCCATGAGATCCTTAACATTTTTCTGGAAGAGAAAATATTTTTCTGTAATCTAAAACATTCCTTTCCAATAGATACTACTACTTACAAGGTTCTCAAAGAGGAAAATACTTAGAATCTCTTGGAAATAACTAAATACTAGTATTACTTAATATTTTCAGGATTTTGTGTTTAAGGAATCTGAATTTAGATTGATTAAAAGGGCAAAACTATATTAAAAAGAGACCACATAAGAATTTTTATTTAAATATATTCTGAGTGAAAAAAACCCCCATAAAAATAAAAACTAAAGACTGTCATGATAAACTCTGGTTCTCTAGTTATTCTGCCAAAGTCTTTTTAATAAACAGATTATTCCATAATCAGAAATAATTCTGCTACATTAAAAACCTTTTAATGTTCTAGTTTGTTTTTTTAAACTTAAAAACCAGTAATTTATGAGAAGAAACTATAATTTAAATGCAAATTTCCTAGGACTTATTTAAAAACATTTGCATTACTTACAAAAAGTAAGAATAAAACCAGGCAAGTTTTAAGAAATAAAAATTTCTTTAAAAATTTAAGAAATAAAAATCTGCTTAGATGTCATTTTAACATCACACAATTGAGTTAATGTTATATATCACAACTATGAATTCCTGTTAGAAACTAGCATACATCTCTCAAATGTCTTTAAAAAGAAACAAGTGAAATCACTCATTTTATTTCTTCAATTAGTTTTTATCATAAAAATGTATATTGATAAATTAAAACCTTACCATTTTATGTCAAGTATTTATTTTATTTAAAATTTAATACTAAAGATCCCAGAAGAAAAATCAGGTAAGGATTGTTATTAAGTCATTTTAATACATTAAAGATTACCCTTCACTATTCTACATTTGGAATTTTATCATTAATTTATTCAGCATCTGTAACATTAGGGCCGAATATACAGGGAATATTGGCAAAAACTTTACCCCCAGGAGTTTAGAGTACTTTTTGATCTAAAACGAAGAAGATAAGAAAAGAACTATCTCTGGATAATTCACTCAAACTATGATAGTTTATCTTTACATATGCACATTACTTGGAAATGATTGCATATTTATGCAAAAATACTGTACCTTATTAAGAATCAATTTGTTAAGGAAGAGGATCAACCTATCTCGTTCAAGTTTATCTGTGCACTATTGAAATAAATGAGAATTTAGTCAGAAGTGAATAGAAACACAAATTAAGATATTACCATCACTGGACAAAATCAACCAATAACCCATAAGAAATAATGTTGTCTCTTAAATATAAAGGAGAAAAATCATAAAAGTCTGCCAATTATTGTAAATCCTCCTATATTCTCTGTAATTTTACATAATTTGTCTAATTTCCCTAGAAAGACAGATATTTTAAAAGTCATTGAACAGACTACTTTAATATATAGCTTTGAGGAGATATATAAAAATTAAATGAAAGAATTATTCCAAATAATACTCTTGAATTAAGTAAAAATTCTAAAGCACTGGTAAGTGATGTTCCACATAAATCACATCATGATCAACACAAATATGAGGAAAAATATAGCTGCCCCAAATACAAATGGTATGCCACAAGTACTACAAGTTCACTGGAGTAACAAAAGCACTGTCTGTTGTAACAGCAAACAGTAAGAATTTTTGACCTGGTTATGTTATTCTTAGGTATGTTTTATGACCTTACTCAGAATCAGTTTTCTAATCCACAAAACATGAGTCACACTTAAGGCAATTATAACAAGCATAGATGGCTTTTAAAAATTGATGAAATGGTTCCACTTAAAGCAGTTCACTGCAATTTGAATTGTTAAATATAAGAGCAATGTGAACACAAATGAAAAAATAAAACATATACACTGCAACAAATAGGTTAACATTCAAATAAGCTGCATGATGAATGAAATTAATTTATGGGCTGCACAATGAATGGACTGATTAATTTAACATCCCCCCACCATGCTCAAATGTTACATGACAAACTTTATAAAATAAAATCAAGATTCTGTTTTTTTGGTTATCACTATAGTTCTAAAAAGTTTTACTATCTTCATATCTCTAAATTTATTATGTTAGCATCATTTAAGATTTTTCCAAAATAGAAAGCCAAAAGTACATAACTCTGGAAGTCACTATGTCTTTTATACACCTGTCCAGCTCATCCATACTTATATTTAAAGACTTGCATATAGGTCACTAAAGTTGTTCAAAAGCAGAAACTGAAAAATAAACTGACATGGATAAATACTAACCCATCATTTTCCTCTTTATCTAACTTAGATAGAAAGTACAATATAAATTGTGGAAAAGCTCAAGAAGAAGGTTACAGTAATAACATGAGCAAATAGAACTTACATTTAGTTTTGAAATTTAACATGGACACCCGTGACAATATCAAACAGCAGTTTCCTTAAATGATATCCTTACCCTCTCTAACATTCCAATGATATATCTAGTATCTGTGAAAGGTCCTATTTCTTCGTGACATCTGCCATAAACAATAGCAAGGGCTTGTAAACATAAACACTTCATGTTTACTTTTGGGGTGAGCAGGAAACGATGATAGAGCTCATTGAAAAATTCATACCTGGATAAAAAAAAAGTTCACAATAAAAATAACCATGAAACCAATAGTGAAAACAAATAAAACAGGACACACAGAGTAGCTCACGATCTCTTTATTGATCCACTTTCTTCATTCTCATCTTCCTCCAATAGTAATCTCAGGTAATAGTCTCCTATTTTGATTTCCTCTGCGAGGCACTCATATTTAACCTTTATTAATAAAAGTAAATTATATTATTTTAGTTCGCAATAGATTTTTGGCAATTTCCACATAATTGTTTCTTATAATTCTTTCTGTTCAGAGCTTATCATTTCTTAAAATACCTGTTAATTCACATTATTACCATGACTTACTCTTTCAGTTAAATGTTGAGTTGGAATTATACACCAACTTTATGAATGTAAAACTTGCTGAAAAAACTGTCACAGCACTACATAGTATCAATGAAGACTTAGGGGGAGGAAGAATGAAATCTGCTTCATTCCCTTCTGGGTTTGCCATAACCAAGAAAGGAGTAGGTGGCCCTGTAGCACACAAGGTTTGCCCAACACACACAAGCTACCTCAGATCTTCTGTCCTACCCTGGCTCGACCCCCGGCTGATGGGCCAAGAATTAAAACCAACACATCAGCTTCATTTCACATTTTTGTACAGTACTCCTTTGCTGTATGTCAGATTACTCCAGGCTACTAATTAGAGGTGATAAATGAGGGGGAAGTCCAAGATCAAGAGTTGGGGCAGCACAATGACCCTTGCTCCCAGGCTGTTTGTCTCAAGGAAAGATTCACAAGCAATCGTAAAAAGGAATTCTCTGATCACATTATCAAAATTCTTTTTCCAAAGCCTAAAATAATTTATTTCTAAAAACAAACTACAGAAAATCAAGTATCTATAATCTCTATTTCACTTTCCTTCTGTAAGATCTGAGCATTCATTTAATTCAACTTCTATTTATTAAGCATATGCTGTGTGCCATGCACTGGAGATACAGCAGTGAACAAACATAAAAATTTATGCCCTCACAGGCATAGCAGGAAAAAGGCAAAATATATATGATAGTTGGGAGACAGCAGGTGCTATGGAGTGAAATAAAGCAGGAAAGGGGATATGGGGAGAGAATGTATATGTAAGTATGCGTATACGTGTAAAAGGGGCTGCATTTTTAAGTAAGATAGCAGGGACGGCCTGCTCAAAAGACCTGAAGGAGAAGAGAAAAGTTACCAGGCTACCCAGGGAAAAGATTATTCTAGCCAGAGGGAAGCAAGTAAAAAGACCGTGAGACAAGAACATGAATTTGGTGTTTTCAGGGAAGCCAGTGGGGTTGGAACAGAACAAGAAAGGGAAAGTGGTAGATGAGATCAAAGAAAAAAATGCCTGGAGTGGGAGGGGGTGTACAGAGATCGTATCTTGTCATTTCAAGGACTCAGGCTTTAAGTGAGAAGGGAAGGCATAGGAGAACAAGGTTTTTAGCAGAGAAATGCTATGATCTGCTTACATTTTTAACAAGATCATCCTGCTGCTATGTTGCTAATAGATTGATCACAGGGAGGCAAGGGTGGAAGCAGTGATACTGTTATAATCCAACAGTGAGATGAAGGTTGGGTTCTGTATAAAATTTGAAGGTGCATTATATAGGATTTGTTGACAAATTGGATTTGAGGTACAAGAGAAAAGATAATTTCAAGGGTTTGACTAGAAAATAACAAGTAACAAAGATCAGAAAGACTGCAAGGGGAAGAACTAGAGCACAATTTTGGAGAAAAAGTTCTAGATGCTTATTAGATACCCAATTAGAGATAAAAGTATGAAGTAAGTCTAGCAAACAAAGTCTAAACAGGAGATAAAAATCTGGAAGCCATAAGCAGATAAACATTTAAAGACAGAGACTTAATGAGATCATTGAGGTAATGAATAAAAATGAAGAGATCCAAGAACGGATCTTTTGGGGCCAGCCAACATTTAGTGGTTGGGGATATGAGAAGAAACAAATGTAAAGGATTGAGAGAGGTAGTATACAGCAAGGAAGGAAAAAATCCAGGAGACTGTAGACTCCCAAAACCAAAGTAAAGAAAGTTTTTACTTTGTTAAGGAGGGAATGAGCACGTTCACATTATTACATGTTTTAGAAATGCTGTCTGGTTAAGGATCAATATCAGCGGGATCACCCACATGCTCAAATTTATAGCTGTTATAACAGTTTAAACTATATACATGTATGTTTTATATACTTAAATTATACATACACACGTATAAAATTATCTACCACCAACATGTTTCTTATTCTTGTTTTCCCTGTTATTCACATCAATATTTTTAAAAGAACAGCAAAATATAGTCATATTCAGAATCAAATTACCACAAAAAATTAATCAAGCTATAAGGAACAAGGTGAATAGGCTGTGTTTTAATGGAGAAAGAATCTAAAGGTCCTAGAAATGGGAAAAAAAATTCCAAAAAAACCAACAACAAAAACATGCAAAGAACAGATTTAGAATACAAAGGATCAAATTTATAATATTAAAACTTCTACAGGATTCTCAGGTGCAAAGTGAGTTACTTAAAATTAACTTTTAATTTTTGTCTCAGGCAAAGATTAAAGTTTTCCAGTATTTACTCTGTAACATTAAGGGGGAAGGTAAAGTCACAAGTTCTATAATTAAATATTAAAAAAAAAAAATCACTCCCAAGATAGTATATGCTTTATTTTTTAAGATTAATGTACTGCAAAAATTAAACTTTACCTCAAATTCATGGTGGTTCCAAGAGATCACATTAGCACTACCGAGCTCTCTATCAATATTAAATGCTCTCATTTCAGATTCAAGAGTATCTTTCAGTTCTTCTCGTGTTTTGAAATTCCAAATAAGGTTTGATTTGGCATGGTCCTGACTAAACCTAGATATACATATAATCAGAAAATGGTAGGAAGCAATAAACATTAAAAAAAAACCTACATGTATCCCTCGCTCATCTTACAATAAGCAAGAAAACAGTGGAATAAACATTAGCAAGTATAAATAAAATAGATATAAAGCAAGTAGAGTAAAATGTTAATGGTAGAATATTGGTGATAGGTTTACAGGTATTCATTATAAAACACACTTTTTCTGTATGTTTGAAAGCTTAATAAGATATCAGGAAAAAAATGAACCTAAGCTACAAATCTGCATGAATTTAAAACAAAACTGATATTTCAGTTTCGATATTTATTGCTTACATAAATTCTAGTTAGAAAATAATTTTATTGTCAGATATCAAATTGCAGGTTGCAGATAAGTCTCTGGACTTTTGGGTGTGAAGTATGTGGGATGAGCAACATTCTCTATTAGAACCTTACAGATTACCCAAGAGAGAATACTGCTACACTGCCAAGCTATGATTGAGCATTTTCAAAATACTTCCCTCGTACTCTTGGAATAACTTAACTACTGTAATACACTTGGGCACAAGTCTGAACTGGGGATGGATGGACTTCACATCCATTTACTTGCAGTCTGTAATCCTCCTAGAAAGTCTCATTTCAGAGTTCCAAGGAAGTCCTAAGGGGGACAACACAATTGAGGGATTCCTGAGGGAGAAATCCAAGGCATATACTTAAGGATATACTATATACACACCATATACTTTAAAAGCAGTGTAGGAAGTTTTCACATATTTTTCTTTATTAGCCAAGGTATAATCAACATGTCAGCTTCTAGACTGAGTACTCGGTTATCTTAAAGAAGGTTTGCAAACTCCCCAAAATGTTTCCATGTCCTTCTATATATGTATATGTGGGGCAGATGACGGTGGGGTTAGTGGATGGGGAGAGGAAGGGGGTCACCATATTTGAAAGGCTAGAAAAGTATGTGAGATCAGACAACTTGGATACTCATTTCTCACACGTCTGTTTTCACCATTTACCTCTTTTAAGACTCCATTTCCAACACAGCCTTAGGACGTATGCAATTATTTCTAAGCCATAATAAAGTGTTTTAAAGTAATCACCTCTAAGCCTTAATAAAATCTTTAAAGTAATTTTAGCTCCTCAGACTATCAACATTCTATAAAAAGCCTTAATTTTATGAAAGCATCTCTAATCATACCAATTTTAACAGTAAAACTTCTTGAACTTGACAACACACAGCACTAGTTCCAGGGAAGAACAATCTGTCATAATTCCTCTAATAGCAATACCAAATTTAATCTATATTGGAAAGGAGGCCTAAAGTTTACCTATAATAGAAGAGATCCCAATTTGCTTCTATTTTTATTCTTTGTCTTCTCTTTCGAAGAACTACCGGTTTTTGATTTATGTTCTAGAATAGAAAAAAACTTCATAGTGCTCAATCTGGGGCTACCAATAGGCTCAATCAGAAGATCACCACGTTATAAGTGATAAGAAACATCTCTTTCATCAAATTGACAGAAACAAAATTAATAAAAGAAATAAAATCTATAAAATATTAATACAGGACATAAGTCATAACACATAACTTGCCAATATATACTTCTATAGTGTTGCTCAAATATTTTCCACTTAGCCTGAAGTTATTTCAACACCAAATTTTATTAAAGTTACAGTGATCATTAATAAAATTTATAACAGTAAAAAACAGTGACTCATTTCAAACATTTACATGCAGTTAATACAAAAGTCATGGGACAACAATAAATGCAAAAGACTGCAGGTTATTTAACTGCCACCAAAGCTGAGAGGAACAAGTACAAATTGAAATAGCTAATGAAGAAGAAATAAGTATCTACATTCAGACACATGTGAAGTGAGACTTGAACTGAATTCATTAAACAAAGAATATCAAAGATGACTCCACATGCCAGGCAGCTTAATGCATTTCACACATGTAGCAGCAGCAACTTAAACTCACCATATTGTTTTTGTCCTGAATTTAAATGTCCAAAGGAAAAAAATAAAAAAGATTTTAAAGAAAATAAAAACAGAGTGAACCTAGATCGGCTAAGCTATCTCTATTTTACAAATTATATGAGGATGCCATCAATATAAATCATCTTCACTTTAAGACAGAAAAAGGCCCATCTCCTTTTCTAAGCCTATGAGTCAAATTTTAGGCAGTTGTAATCCCTTGAGAATTCAAAGAAAGCTATGGCCTGTTTCAGAGATAGACACATTATGTAGGGTTTGCAGCTGGAGAAGATTTCATAGAATCCTTGAAGTCTGCATAAGCACTGAAGGTTAAGAATCTCTGCTTCATACGAAACCTGCATATATTTCAGACATGAAAATTCTAATCCTCAATGTGATAGAAACAAAAAGTAGAAAGTGGTATAGATTAAAACATGAAACTCTGTAACTTCATTTAAGAAATGGCAAATTATATAAATAAAGCAAGAAAACAGACTAGATGACATAGACAGAATAAAGGTAAAATGAGTAGTAAATTTTAAAAAGTAAATGCTGTTTATAATATAAAGCCTATTGGTTATATAAGGAAATGTTTCCTACATATTTTAATTCTGTGCACTATCATGAAAATTAATGCAAGGTGGCTTAAAGTATATAAACAATTCAAAATTTTGTTTTAATGAAACACCTTTCACTAAACCTTCTATTTAAAAAGTGCTTTCTTCAATTCCCTGCCCCCAGACCAAAGGTTGGAAGTCTAGAGTAATGAAAATGTAAATGCTATACAGAAAAAGGACAACCAACTCTCCATAAACTGAGCTGACTGAATTAGAAACTTAGGCTAAAAGCTCTAACTAGCTAAACAAATCCCTAAACTGAAAATAATGTAAATAAGGGGGGGGGGGGAAACCCAAATGTTATACATTAGCCAAAGGTTACTATTAATTCAACAAAGCATCAGCTGCAAACAGAGCTCACTTCACAAACATTCTGATTATATAAGAAATGCAGCTTATTTCAAGACTAGCCAGTTAATCTTGACAATGGTTAGTTTTCAGACTTTAACTAAAGCACAAAATCATTCCATACTTTGATGCTAGTGTTTCTATGAATAAAATTGTCACAAAGATCATTCAGTGTTTCATAAAGAAATTAATGTTAAAAATAGTACCTAGGCAGAAATGGTAATCAGTTGATGCTACCAAAAGATCTTGACCAGCATATTTATTTGCATCATTACTCGCTCAAAACTTTAATAATACTCCATGTAAATGATACCAACAAATGAGTAAAACATTTTGATATTAAAAACACACTTTTGGCCGGGCGCGGTGGCTCACGCCTGTAATCCTAGCACTCTGGGAGGCCGAGGCGGGTGGATCGCTCGAGGTCAGGAGTTCGAGACCAGCCTGAGCAAGAGTGAGACCCCGTCTCTACTAAAAATAGAAAGAAATTATATGGACAACTGAAATATATATATACAAAAAATTAGCCGGGCCTGGTGGCGCATGCCTGTAGTCCCAGCTACTCGGGAGGCTGAGGCAGGAGGATCGCTTAAGTCCAGGAGTTTGAGGTTGCTGTGAGCTAGACTGACGCCACGGCACTCACTCTAGCCTGGGCAACAAAGCAAGACTCTGTCTCAAAAAAAAAAAAAAAAAAAAACACACACTTTTCCCACTGAATTGCTGTCTTTAAATAGTAATTATCCATATTTCTAGCTAAAATAGCTTTGTGTTCATGGTTATTTTAGCTAAATGTTATATATGGAATCTGACGCCAAAACTTACTTACAGTATGATAATTATATTCAACAGTTTGAAACAAATGCAATTTTAGAACTGGGTTTAACTACCTGAAGCCAGGACCTTGTAATTTTTAATAAATAACTGAAAATCATTCATATTTATAGATTTTTCAACTATTCAAATGTTATAGTAATATTATCATGACCAGACATGTATTACAGTGCTTTTATAGTATCTTGTTTGTACATTAAAGCAACCCTAGAAGATAGAGAAGGGAGGTATCGTTATTCTGATTTTATGAAAGAAGAAAGTAAGGATCTGAAAACTCATAACTTGGGTTAATAAGTGATGGGACCAGGCTCAGATGTAGGTTAACCAATTCAAAGTTCAGTATTCTCTGTACTATCCTAGTCACTTGAAAGCCTGCCTAATGATCCTTAATACTGAATATATCATTTATACAAGCTAGCATTAACCTATTATGCTCAAGTTATAAAGAACTGAAGATTGGTCCCAATTTCAGATAGATACACAAGACTGTAATATTTGTTCTGTTATGTTTAGATATTCTGGTAATCTACAAGAAATCCATTTGTTTTATAAATATATTAAAATTATTTTCCATGAATAAGGAAACAGCTGCCATAAATAAAGAGATGGTTAAAAGGAAAGAATGTAAGTATCATCAACAAAAACAAGTCACCTTCTACAGGACACGTTAATTCATTCTCATCCAGTACAAAATCTAATTCTGTAATGCATGTTCTAAATAGAAGAACATGCATTACAGAATTAGATTCTGTAGCACGTACTACATGCTGAACAATGAGATTAAAACTGTTTTATATCTAGCTTTGATTTGAGGAACCAATATCGCAAAATTTAATTATACACAATGAATTTAATTTAAAAATGTGAATCTTAGCTCCAAAACACTTGTCTGGCTAGTTCTGAATAAAAAAGCTAAATAAGAAGAGCACCTTTATTTTTATAGGTACAAAGCAAAGTCCAGAAAAAAAAGGAAAGAAATAAACACATATGTATAAAAAAGTATAAAAACTGGAATTTATATAAGAAAAATTAAGAGTGGAATTCTGTGTTAAATAGCTAAACACCTTAACAATTAATTCATAAAACTATGAATTAAGAAAAATGTATGTACAAATATGAATCAGAATTAGGTGACATTCATTTTTAAGCTGCAGGTATTCCGTGAGAAGTATCTGAATACCATCTCCGTGAACGGCAGCAACAAAAGTAGACCTAGGACAAACAGAAGTGCTAAAAGTTTGGAAGTAGATTTTATTTTTACCTCTTTTTGAGCAATGCCCATCCTATCCCTCCAGTGCATTAACACAAGATCCACTTTTTCTTTGGCAAATTTTTCAACTTCTTTAGCAGCTTTTCCAGCTAGTCTTTGCCACTCTGGAACTTTATTAAATTTTCCATACTGATCCTATAAAATAATGTTGAAATCCATCACATACCTGTTTACAAATTGATTTTAAAACTATGTAATGCTGAGTCATACTATCTATTTTACATGATAAAATAAATACTGTATGCTAGGGTTCAGTGAAGAAACAGGCAAAATTTCTATAATAAATTACACTTTTTGTTAAGAAACTTTAACTTTTCGACTTAGGCGTCAAGATGATTCCTTTTTGAGGGGTGGCAAGATGCAAGTAGGAGATGGGTATATATAGAGAAAGAGTAAGGACAGAAAAAGAATACATATAAGAAATTATTATAACAATGTATCATGCAAGATGTTTAAGTATTTTCTCAGGGACAGCCTAACCCTAATAATTAACATAGATCTTATAAGGACAAAAAGTCTTTACCTAAGTAACTTTATTCATTGTTTACACCTTTACACCAACAACATTTATCAGTCTCATACTATATGCAAAATACTACATTACATACTTGAAATTTTTAAAAAATCCATTTCTGAATGTGCCAATAAATTGAGTTAGAGAAACAAAACATACAATAAAATTACCCATTCATAAAATTAGACAGTGGTGATATTTGCACAACTCTATAAGTACTCTAAAAATTATTGAACTGTACACTTAAAACAGGTGAATTTTATGGGATATAAATTTTACCTCAAGAAAGCTGTAAATAACAATATTAATGAGTATCTACTCAAGGCAGTGAATTCTTTGCTTACTTCTAAAATTTTTAGTGTGTTTCAGAGAAGAGTATACAATAATAGTACTCTTAATCCTGAAAAGACACTTAGGACAATCATATTTACCATTGCTATTTTGACATTATCTCTAACATGCATCCGATCGGCATCCTTCTCAGGAACTGGATCCGAGCTGTCCAAGTATGCCAGCAAGCCTGGAGGCTAAAAACAACAAATTAAAAACAAAACACAAAATCCATTTTCAAAATAACTGCACAAAAGAAAAGCTAGCCTTAAAAATCCAGATAAATTAATACTATCATTTAGACATTAACACTTACAATATGGTAACTCCTATAATAAATAACCTTTTCGATTAAAACCAAACAAACCCCTTTAACAGTATTGATAACTTATTCAAAGACATTTTATTGGACAGTACATAATTCCAGTTTCTCAACTGACTTACCAAAATGCGTTTCAACAAGTTTGTAGCAGTTGCATTATCAGCTGTCCAGAGTCCCACTAAATGTCTACTTAGCTGTCTGAAAAAAGCAGACGTTGAAAAAGGTTTGCTGCTTTATCTCAGCTAGAATAGAAAGGAATTTTTAAGAACAAAATATCATAATTATAAGAAATATGGCTATAGTAAAAAAATCATTCTGATCTAAAAATAATTTAAAAATTAATATTTTCATATGGAGAGGTATCTGAGACGCTAATTCAAATACTCATAACATTTTAGAATTTTCTCCAAACTAAAATACTTCCTTGATGAATACACTAATTTTCAATGATCCTGAACATGAAGAAGTAGGTTCTTGCCCCATTTAAAAAAATTTTTTTTTACATTAGACTTGATGACACAGTTTGTATAACAAGCCTTGATATAGTGACTATAATAGTCTGGCATTCTTTGAAATTCTGAGCACAAGAAAAAGTCAACAACTATGTTCTAATATAACTTTTTAGGCAAGGTGAGAGGTAGAAAATATTTTTAGTTTTGGAGTTTAGACAAAGACCTAAACCACTTAGCACAAATTATTCTATTCATCCCACTTAAAAGCTAAAAGCAAATTTCAATTTGGAGTGAAAATCCAAGATCCATGATGAATCTATGGTTCAGTCATTTATTAATCTTAACCCCCATGATAACATCTGTCTCCTAAACTGGAAGCTCCTCATGAGCAGGAAGCCTATTTAACCGACCATTGACCCTTTTGTGCTTTGGTAGAGATTCAATTACCATTTGCTACAAGAATGGTCATAAAACCTATGAGGGAAATAACCAAATAACAACCTACAGACATGTTTTGTATATATTGCATACCAAAATAATAAAGTTTCATAGCAAAACCGAAACTGTACTTTGTCAACAGAAAGTGAACACTAATAATACTATTCATTCCTGTGCCCGTTTGAAACCTAACATATCAGAGTAATTACACTTGTAATTTCCTTCACTGGTATTTGGTAGGTATCATTTCAGTGACTCCTAAAAAGGTTTAACTTAGGAATAAAAGACATAACACTTTATAATAGCAATCTGTAAAAGATAAAGCAATGCAAATGAAATGTGGAATTTCTATTATACATTGACAGCCTTCTTTTTAATACTGTATTTCAAATATTACTAACATTTTAGAATTTTCTCTAAATTATAATGCTTCCCTGATAAATACACTAATTGATCACAGTAGGGAATTTAACTGATTAACTATAATAAAAAGGAACACAACAAACAAACATCTAACATGGGAGTTTAATGGAGTAAGACAGTCTCTATTTTAATGAAAGATGGTATCTAGCATTGATAATAAGGTAATACTAAGGAAATATCCTTCCTGTTATATCTTTTTGTCCTCTTAGGCAATAATAGAAAACTACGTTTGTGGCTAACATTTACAAGTAAGGAATGCAGATAGCTTCCGGTAACAGTATAAACAGTAGAAAACCATTGTCAAGGCAGCATACCATAACACACAATACTTAGACAAAGGTGACAAAGAAAGGAAATTTACAGTATTGTAACAAAATAAGCATAAGTTATCAACTTATGCATTTAAAAAGTCAAAAGATATAAGAAATATTTATGATACTCATTGTTTTTACTAATGAGTCATAATCTGGTATGCTTAGAATAGCTAAAAGGGTCACATCAGGGACCACAAAGAAAAGTTAAAAGGGCTAGAATTCATGTAGCCTGAAGTAAATGAATAATTTTATGTGCTTCCTTATATTTGAATGATTATTAGAAAAAAGATGATTCACCAAAGGGGAAACATTTAACTCAAGAGACTTAGAACAAGCGTAGTTTAGACTGGCTGGATGTATTTTAAAGTTTTCTTTCTTTTTCTTTTTTTTTTCCTTTTTAAAGTAGAGTACCTAACTGACCAAAAATATTTAAAAATCATCTATGCCAGATTTTCACATGGGGTCATGTGCACACCAGATGGTCACAGGAAATACAAGGAGAGAATGCCTGGGGATGTTGTGCTAGTTCCATAAGCTTCTAGGTATTTTTTCCCATGTTCCAGTCCCATGACTGTGGGTTCAGGGCCTAATAATAGGACAATGGGGAAAAAACTGTTTGGTTTTTTTCCGCTCTGAGTTATCCACAGTCAGGGACAATGATCATTCGGGCATAATCTTTCTACAAAAAAAAGAAAACGAACTAGGTGGATAAAAAGAAAATGGAGTATTTGTGTAATCCAAGCATTTATTCAGTTATATCTGAATGCACAAACCCATTCTCTAAACAGAAAGTTAATTTACCACAGCAAATTAAATTAAATAACCTACCTATTTGTAAGCATCCTTTGATCTGAGCTTATTGTAAACATCGCGGTATGCAAGTGTCGAGGTAAGGCACCTTCACTTAAGGCAAGCTCCTGCATTTTTGTAGCGATTTCTTTGTCACCTTCCTTTGGGAAAAGGGTAAGATGATCCCTAAAGCAGCAATCTAGAACAAGCTATCCAAACTTTCAAACACTAATTTTTATATCTTTAAATAAGTTATTCAGAATATAATAAAAATTAAAACTATAACTTTCAATTACCCAAAAATAACATAGGTAACTAGCAGTACGGGTAACTTTTAAGACATTATATTATCTGCCTTTGGAATAAGGTTTAAATGTTACCAGATTAATTTACCTAATGAATTACACTTTGCTAAATTTAATACTAAAATTAGGCTCATTCCCGGTGTATAAATCAGCCAACAAAGGGGAGAAGTGACTCAGGGAAATCAGTAATTCCTACCAAAGGCATCTGTAAAATCTAACTTGCTTTTATTAATAATACATTCATTTTCATGGTGAACACAATTCTTTTTTTTTTTTTTTTTTTAAAGGATAATGTGATGTAGGGATAGTTCCTCTGCTTATTTAGACTCACTTTGGCAACAGGTAAGATAAATAGAACTACCAACCAAAGGGAATCCATAGGACTATGAACTAAGTAAGCAGTTTGATGTTTAAGACAACCTGTCGAAAAGCAAAAATGCTCACAATGTTAGAGAAAAAAGTACAAGTACATATTAAATAGTATGATTATATAAAATGAATTATGTAGTATGTATACAAATATATACATAGTTTGTAATATACATATATTATTTTGAACAGTATACAGTCTGAGAGGAAATTTACTGAAAAATGTTGATAGAAGTTATCTCTGGATGGTAAAAATATAGATGATTTATTTTTATTGATTCCTTGTATTTTTTTCCAATTTTTCTTCAAAGATCATATATTGTTTTTACAATCAGAAAAAAAATAATTTAAGATATGTACCAGGGTTTCAGTGTAAATAAACAAAGTCTTGGCCGGGCGCGGTGGCTCACGCCTGTAATCCTAGCACTCTGGGAGGCCGAGGCGGGTGGATCGCTCAAGGTCAGGAGTTCGAGACCAGCCTGAGCAAGAGCGAGACCCCGTCTCTACTAAAAATAGAAAGACATTATATGGACAACTAAAAATATATATATAGAAAAATTAGCCGGGCATAGTGGCGCATGCCTGTAGTCCCAGCTACTCGGGAGGCTGAGGCAGGAGGATCGCTTGAGCCCAGGAGTTTGAGGTTGCTGTGAGCTAGGCTGACGCCACGGCACTCACTCTAGCCTGGGCAACCAAGTGAGACTCTGTCTCAAAAAAAAAAAAAAAAAAAAAAAAAAAAACAAAGTCTTTGTCACAGATATTAGCTCTAGTCACCAGCTATGAATCTGACAAGTGTGGTTTATACCTGAAGCCAAAGTCAGCACTTTGATTAGCTCTCAGTAACTATATCTGCATGTAATATATGAATGGTATACATTATGTGAATGACAACATATTGGTGGATCAAGGTCAGGAGTATAATTTTATTTGGCCTCATGGTCTTAATTGTCCTTGGCTACTGCAAGCTCTGTAAAAATGAAAGATGTGGTACTTACTTCTTTTTTTTTGAGACAGAGTCTTGCTCTGTTGTCTAGGCTACAGTGCTGTGGCATCAGCCTAGCTCACAGCAACCTCAAACTCCTAGGCTCAACTGATTCTCCTACCTCAGCCTCCCAAGCAGCTGGGACTACAGGCATGCACCCCCATGCCCGGCTAATTTTTTTTTTTTCTATTTTTAGTAGAGACAGGGTCTCGCTCTTGCTGAGGCTGGTCTCAAACTCCTGACCTCAAGTGATCCTCCTGTCTCAGCCTCCCAGAGTGCTAGGATTACAAGCGTGAGCCACCACACCCGGCCAGATGTGGTACTTACTTTGGAAGCTAAAATTGAGCATAGAACATATTAGCTGGAGGGGGAAAATTAGCTTTTAGCTGTGTATACACATAAATATGCAAATGAACTTTGATGTTCCAACCAGTTCAATGCCTATATATCATATTTTTTACAGCTACTTAAGGGCATGCCAATTCTGTGCTTATTATTGAGTTGTATGCTACATTTATGTGCCATAATAGCTGAGTTTTTTTGGCAAAAGGAGCACTTATATTTTATCCAGATTGCTACTATGACAATAAAAGAATATAAGAATTCAAAAGCCATTTAGATTGATGTCACTATAAACACTGCAGTACACAGTTGACACTCATAGGCACTATCTTATCTTTTAAAAAACATAGAAGGGTAAAGCAACTATCTTGAAGAAGTGATATGTTCAACAATATCATATCCTGATCTCTAGAGTTTAACTACAAATGTACTTTAGCAGGAAGAACTTTTTGTTGTCAGTCTTATTTAATATCATTGTGCTATGTATTAACTCCATTAATAATTTCTATGTCATCTCAGTACCTCAAAATTTCAATACCATCATCATCACACCCCAAAGAGCAAGAGAGAAAGAATACCATCTTTTAGTTCTTTTAAATGAAATAAATAATGCAGGAACAGAAAGATTTATTTGCTCTATAACCCCACTTACTCAAGAACTTCAAACTCTTTTTAAGGATTGTGTCTACAATGAATTGGAAACTAATTTCTAAATTAAGATTTAAAGTTACTTTTCTTACCCAGAGAATTGCACGGTTCCCATAAAAGACTGAAAGGCAATTTTGTCAGCTTCAATTAAAATATCCAATCAATATTCAAGTAAGTTTAAAATTTCAAAATTATTCTCTCACCTCTATTATTGCCTTCATAACCAATCCAGCTCCCTTTATAATTGCCATGGAAGGATGCTTTAAAATGGGGAGAAAAAGGTACCACTAAATAAAAAAGAATTCTAGTTTGACACATTTAGCTGTTGCTCTTAAAGAAGATACAGTTTTTATGCAAGATATAAGCCATAAAATGAGTAAAGCATATATCCCAAAGTCAGATCACAGTTTGGTTAAATATTCTACGTATTCTTACAATATAGCTTTACATAATGTAAACACAAAAAGTTTACATTAGTAGGAAACAGTTGGTACTTATTTCAATAATATAGTTATTTGAATACTTATATTTATTTGAATGATACATATCAAACAGTAATGATACTAAAATAAAAATATAAATATCATATACACATATATGTACCTAATAAATATTACAGTATTGTATAAAATAAGCAATGTTTTCCAGTGCTTATAAAGAGCTCTGCTAAAGCTCACCTTATTTGGGAATTTGTAAAGAAAAGGGAACCTTAGGCCTACTACAGAAAAAAATGGGGTTTTCACTACTTCTAAGATGGAAGATGGGCAAGAGAGTCAAATAGTAGGGCTCTACATAAAACACCAAGAAATCTATAGGCTAAAATGTCCTAATATGATAATGTACTAGGCTGTATTTATTTGTCAACATTATTACAGAAGCATGCACATACCACTTAAAAAAAAAAAACTGACCCCAACAGAGGTTTCCTTAAATTAGTTATCTGATAAGAAAAATATAAGCTCTCACCTGAAAGAGTTTAAAGAGGGTTCTTCCATTGGATGCTACCATCTCTAAGAGCATATCAAACTGCTGCCCTTCGGTTGTCTCACTATATGGAGCACAGAGGGCAAAGGTAAGGAAGTCCAAGAGTGAACTAATAACTAGGGCACCAGTCCCATGATCCTGAAACAAAGCAAAAAGTTACCTTAAAGACTTAGGAAGCTTCAGTTAACACATATCAAGAATGTCTTCCTTTCTATGGCCGGGTGCGGTGGCTCACGCCTGTAATCCTAGCACTCTGGGAGGCCAAGGTGGGCGGATCGTTTGAGCTCAGGAGTTCGAGACCAGCCTGAGCAAGAGCGAGACCCCACCTCTACTAAAAATAGAAAGAAATTATATGGACAGCTAAAAAAATATATATAGAAAAAATTAGCCGGGCATGGTGGCGCATGCCTGTAGTCCCAGCTACTCGGGAGGCTGAGACAGGAGGATCGCTTGAGCTCAGGAGTTTGAGGTTGCTGTGAGCTAGGCTGACGCCACGGCACTCACTCTAGCCTGGGCAACAGAGTGAGACTCTGTCTCAAAAAAAAAAAAAAAAAAAAGAATGTCTTCCTTTCTGTTATTCTATATGTCAGACATAAATAATGACTTTACTGTCTCAATATGAGGTTCAAAGTTTGATGACTCTGTAGTATAGTACTTGCTTTGCTAATGTAGCGAATCCATTGTCCATTATACCTCAAAAGGAATATAATTAAAATTCCATTGAATTTCAAGAGAATCCTTAAGACTCCTCAGATGTGTATAACTAAGGTTAATGCTTATTTGCATGGAAGGCAATCTTTGACAATACTTCTGAAACTCTCGTTTTGTTCATGTTCCTTCTAGATGTTATAGATGCCCATCTCCAAAACTGTTACCAGTGACTGAGGAAAAGAGATTTGGCTTAATTTTTAGAGCAGCTTTTTTTATAATGACATTTTTAAAGAAAGACAAAACAAAAATCTGAAATATTATTGCAAAAATCTAAAGGCTTTGCAAGGTAATCTTCCCAGATGAATGGATATAGTCCTAAGACAAAATATTTTATTATTAATGACCAAGCGGAACGGTAACCAATACTGACCAAAGTTGGCAGCTGCAATGAAAAAAAAATTATTCACGTTGCACTCCTAAAATACCCATGAAGACAAGTTTAATTACAACTTACCACATGGGAATTAAATTTCTCCAGTAAGTTTTCCAGAAACTTCTTTGAAGAGAGAAGAGAAGCTTTGTTTAGCTGTTCTTGTCTTAAGTCATAGTCATCATGCATGGGCTATTGATAAAAACAGTGATAATTCATAAGCAGTCCCGTGTGCTGGCATCACACAAAAATCATGTATAAGGAATATTCATTACACAATGAAAGCATTAAAAACCACAGCCTTTAAAGTGTAAGGCAAAAAGGAAACTCATGATAACAAGCAGGCAAAGTAATGATTTCCTTCAGGGTTGATCAGACCTCATAAGTAATTTGCCCAGAAGTAACTGTCCCACAAGGTACTCTCTCAAAAGTCACAGACCTTCTTTATTAAAAGGCAACAACATCACCCACCTAGGATTTTGTAATTTAAATTCGAAATGGTAAAGCTTAGCTTTTTAAAAGCACGTACTAAAATTAGCAGCAAATACTTCTTTGTTTCGAGGTGATTCTCTTTTGCCTGTTGGGATAACTGCGAGTAAAAAGCATTCCCGCATGATGGTTAGGAATAGAGTTCAAATCCTAATTTTACTACAGACTATAACTGGGAGACATTAGACAAGGTAAGTTACCTTACCTCTCTGAGCCTCATTTTCCTCAGATGTAAAATAGCATTAACAGTACTTATATCTCATAGGACCATTATGGAGCTTAAATGAGATAATTCATATAAAATATATAGACAATATCTAATATGTAATGAGGATTTAATGTATATGTGTGTTTCACATCATTGTTATTTTATTTTTTTATTATTTAGAATAGTAAAGATAATAAAATAGGTAAACTTTAATTCACCTTTGGGAATAAATGCAAGGTTTCACACAAGTATTACTAACGTTTGCTCTATACCAGTAAGCTTGCCTAAAACACTTTACATAGGGAAAGTCCCAAATACTATACACAAAATCGAGATAATCAGAAACTTCACAGTTATACTGAAAACAAGCTGTCAATATAAACTATCACCAAGTTAGATCTTTGCTGCTGAAGTAGCTTTCAAATGTGTCCCCCTTTCAGCTCCTGTGACTACCCTAGCACAGCATATCACTTCTTACATGACAATTTGGTCTACCTGCCTCTAATTTTACCTCTAATCTGTTCTTCACATACCACCAGAGTGGGCTTTCTAAAATTCAAACCTGACCGTGTTACTGCTCCTTTATTGAAAAATCTTTGTTGTTTCTTATGAAAAGTTACATATCTAGCTCCTTTGATTCAGAAGGCTTATTACTGTCTGTATATATCTCTAACTCCTAATAACTCCCCCATACATAACTTATGATCCAACCATATTTAATTATTTGTTGCTTCCCAAACATGCCTTTGTATATGCTATTCCCTGTACCAGGAAACCCCTTCCCAGAGCTGGAAAATACTTGGCTAGCCTTTAAGATTCAAATCAAATGTAACGTCTTCCAGAGAGACTGGCTGAGAATCTTTCATCTTCCCGTCACCACCAAACAAAAATAAAGTGCTGCTTTTCAGGATCCCATGGCCCCTGCTACTTTATATTGTATGCCAACCTTACTAGACTGTCAGCAATTTAAAAGAAGGAAGGAACTTTGTCTTAACATTTTTGTATTTCTATTATATAGCACATTGCCTGGTATACAGGATGTGCTAAACAAATGTTTGTTGGAATAAAGGGCTATAAGAGCAAGTTAGTAAATACAGTAAATGTGGACTTCATCGACACAATGAAGGGGTTTGTGGAAATTAAAACCACCAGCTAACTTTAAGAAAAACCAGTTTTCTTAAGAAAAATCCTACTTACACACATAAGGGCACAAAGCATATCAACTGCCGCATGGATTACTCCGTTGTTGCTCCTCTTGAGTGCTTTCACTACCTTCACTCCTAGACGCTCCCGAAACCTGTTGGAACAAAAACATATAAAAGAAATATCAGAACATTTATTATTATTTATTAAAATATAACATAATAGGTCATCTTAAGTTTCCATTGCATTACTGCAGCAATTACATATTTTGAATCCCACCTTTGAAACATCAGTTTTCGTAACAGATTTTTCTTTGAGAGGAAAAATTTTTAAGGTTAACTAAACTAAAAGGCATGTAATTTCCCATTCAAATTCACCAAAACAAGAATCACTAATATTAGTGGTGAGTATGGGGCCAATATCCCACTTCAGCTTCACTTGTCTTCCTTTTCCATTTCTCATGAATAAAAGCTACCATAGCATCATATAAAAGATATCAGGTTTAGTCAGACATAACGAAGTAAATTGTACATTTTTTGCTACTGTGAGTTATTCAGATTCTCTAAGAGAAGTTTTAGAAGACAACTTACTTTGGAAGCTGAGTGAAGGCTAGAAAACCAGCTTTGGAAGCTACAAGCCTCCTCACAGCCTGGAACTGACTCTCGAGTTCTGCATTTGAAGCAACAACATCTCCCTCTTGGGACAGTAATGCTGTTATGGCATTATTGATCAGTTTTTCTTTGTTTTCTGAGAAGAGACCCTAGGTGAAAGAAGAATATTTCAAAAAAGTTTCCATACAAAAAGTTAATGACAACGAACAAATTACGATACAATTTATCTTACATCCTGTGTTACTGCATGTAGAACGCCACTGTATGAAATATTAGCATTGAACCTGAATACAGCATCTGCAAAGTTGCCATCTGTAAGGAGATAAAAAAGGTTCAAAAAGATTTATAGGTGTGTATTCCTAATTCTTAAATTATTATTAAGCAGATGGAAGGAAATGCAATTACATTTAAATCAATACTTACTTGGAGGTGTAGCTAAGAACCTGAGATGAAGGCTCTCTACTTCCTCATCAACAGGCATGCTGAGTAACCCCCATCGCTGACCTTTATGAGTTGGTGTCATTTTTACACAAACATCTCTGTTACCAGAGGCTCTTACTCCATCCAGCAAACTTGCTAATAAGGAATCTCTAAGCAAGGTTAAAGGTAAAAAGGTTTTAGGATTGATAATTAAGGAAAATGTTGATTCAGAAAACAGCACAAGCCCTTTAGCAGGTAACCTGCTCAGGGACACACTGGGCACAAAGGGAATCATGAAGAGCAGGGCTTTGGGAGAGAGCCTGGAGCTCTAATACTAGCTCTTCACCTTGCTGCTACAAGACCTTGTGCAAGTTACTTAAGCATCGTAGCTTGTATGTCTGTTTTTAAGATTGTTAACAGCTTTATTCAGATCTAATTCATAAGTCACAAAATTCACCCAATTAAAACATAAGTTTGATAATTTTTTTTTTTTGAAACAGGCTCTCGCTCTATTGCTCAGTCTAGAGTACATTGGTATTGCCATAGCTCACTACAACCTCAAACTCCTAGGCTCAAGTGATCCTTTTGCCTCAGCCTCCCAAGTAACTGGGACTAAAGGCATATACCACCACGCCCAGCTAATTTTTCCATTTTTTGTAGAGACACGGTCTCTCTCTTGCTCAGGCTGGTCTAGAACTTCTGATCTCAAGCAATCCTCCCACCTTGGCCTCCCAAAGTGCTGGGATTACAGGCGTGAGCCACCGTGCTCAGCCTAGTTTGACAATTTTTAGTAAATTTATACAATTATATGATCAACAATCATCATAATCCAGTTTTGATATACTTTCATAACCCCAGACAGTTTGTGCCCATTTGCAAAAATACTCCCAGCCCCAGGCAACTACTGATGTGCTGTCTCTATCGTTTAGGTTTTTAAAGAAACTTCATAAAAACAGAATCATACAATATTACTTATTTTACTTATCATAGGCTTTTGAGATTCATTTAAGTTATTGCCTGTATTAGTAGTTCAGTACTTTTTCCTGCTGAGTAGTAGTCTATTTTATACATATATAACATTTAGCCTGGCTGTTCACTAGCTAATGTATATATGGACTATTTCTATAATAGCTTTTGGCTGTTATGAATAATGTTATAAATATTCACATACAAGTCTTTCTGTTTTCAATATCTAGGAGTAGGATTGCTGCATTATATGATAAGCATATGTTTAATCTTTTACAAAAGTATCAATCTGTTTTCAAAGTGGTTATATTATTTTACCTTTTCACAAGCAATGTATGAGAGTTTCAGTTCCTCCACATCCTTGCCAACAACTGACATCAAAAAGACATTTGCCATTTTAGTGGAACTGTAATAATTTTCATTTCCCTAATGACTATCCTTTCATATTTACTATTCAAACATCTTCTCTATAGAGGTGTCTATTTGAATATTTTGCCCATTTATTATTAGGTTGTTTGGGGTTTTCTTAGCACTGAGTTGTTAAGAGTTCTTTATATATTTTGGATAAAAGTCCTTTATCAGCTACATGTTTTGCAAATATTTTCTCCTTATCTGTGGTTTGTCATTTCTCAATAGTGTCAAAGTTTTAGATTTTGATAAAGTCTAATTGATCACTTTTTTTCTGAATTGTTTTTAGTATTATACCTATGAAATCTTTTCTTAACTCAAAGTCACAAAGAAGCTGCTTTATTTTCCATGTGTAAGCATTATTGGGAATAACAGTGCCTTCTTCCTAGGGCTACCCTCAGATTGAACAACATAATTTACATAAAGCACCTGAAAAACTGAGTGTGGAGATCCTTCCTCTGATTAGAACATCTGTACTGTTATTTCAGACGTTCTCTTTCCTTGAATTCAGGATAGGAAAAAAAAAATAACCTTTTGAGATTTCAGTCTTGATCTTAGATTGAAAGCTTTCTAAGGTCAAAAAAAAAGTTACTGCTCATACTATAGAAAGTAAAAAAAAATCTCAATAAGGTTGTATTATAAAAAGTGGCAAAATATACTGGAACTGTCTGGACTAATTTAAAAAGCAGATTCAGTCTCATTCTAGTTAGAGCAGCATGAAAGAACTACCTGGAATGTAAGAATTGCCAATCTCACAATGGCTTACTACATAAAGGGAGATCCAGACCCAGTCGGTCATTCACAGTGCAACAGCATTATACATGTTTACCATGTAAGACTTTATGAGTGACAGCAGCTCACAGGTTTTCAGAGGAGGACCCAAGTCACAGTAATATAAAAATGTGCAAGCATATTCCACTGGAAAATTGGTAAATAGCTTATATATTAATGTATAAATATCTAACTTTAAGTGTATTTACATAAAAGCAACTTGCTGTTATCCAAACAGCTAAATGAAATAAAAGGTGCTATTTTGAAATACTTTAAAAACACTATTACACAAATGCTTTATTTTCATCATTTTATTTGAAATCAAAGCACCATTTTTATGATATTTAGGAATATGAAAAATGAAAGTCATTTTAAATATACAATAAAATAACCTTTTCCCAAGTTAAATAATTTTAAAGTTCTAGATTATAAATCTGTGTTTTCCTTGTTAATCAAGCACTTTGCTTTGCATATGTTAGAATCTCTAAAGCTTGATGAATAAAAAAAAAAAAAATACCTTTCTGTTGAAGAGTATTTCCGTACTTGCCCTTTTATAAATTCGATGGTAAAAAGTTGAGGATTTTCTGAGTCACAAACCAATGCAAATACCTAATGAAAACAAAAAGTAAGTTCAACAAAAAATGTTTAGTTTTATGATATCTCTAGAAAAACTACACATTTAGTTTACAAAAGTCAATGTTAAAAAATGTGACTTGTTTACAATATCAGAGTTTAAGAGGTGCTTAAAAGTCTCATTCAAATTTTCATATGATTATTGAATAACAAGTTCCATTCTATATATACTTTGAAAATAAGTTTGGTAATACTCATTGTTCTAAGATCAATAAATATAAATATGTTAATTAAATACAGATTCTACCTGTTTCACACTCCCTAGGCATGAATAAGTATTAAAACAGAAAATTACTATAGTTTATCAATAGGAAAAAATCTTATTTAAGCTAATAATGCTGAAACTTACTTCTCCTAAAGGCTTCAATGTTGCAATATTATAGGTTGCTGGATCACGTTCTACTAAACATGTTTCTGTAAGTGCTAGCACTCTTTTTACAGGTTCCTTCAAACAATAAAATTGAGACATATTAAACATTTATTTTAAAAAAATAAGAAAATCATATGAACAAATTTTTATTGTCAATATGAGAGTCTTACCGAATGTCTAGGTGATATTTTTTGGACTACAAACTCTGCTAAAGACGTGATGGATTCATCAGTGCTGTATTTTCCAAAGCGAAGATTCAAATATTGCTCGAATTCTAAAGGTTCTTTCCTGATTCTCAATGAAATACCTATGTAGTTACCAGCATGGTCTATTGCACTTTTGATAATCTCTTCTCTTTGCTCAGATGCAAATAAATGCTGCACAAATTTTAAAATTTAAAAAGTCAGAGTAGAAATAATTAAAATGTGACCATATTGAATCAACTCATAAAAAAGAGATTAAAGTAGCAATAATAGAAAAAAAAAAGAAGTTAGATCCTATCAGAGATAAATAAGCAGGGTATTGCAGTTGAAAGACTTACTAAATTAAATCACAAAGTCTGGGAGACAGAGCATCGCAAATAACTTGCTGAATAGAAATTATCTCCTAACTTCTCAGGGTCCAGTTCTTACCATCTTGAACAAAACAGCATGATGGGGCTTCTTAGGAGGGGTCCCAAGGGACTCCAGCCCAGCCATTGTGGTTGGTGGGTACCATGTGGGCAGGATTCTTTCCCACAAAGGCAGCTCTGATTTAATCTGTTTTACACAGCAGGCTTCCTTGTAAGATCATGTTAAAGAATGTTTAAATGTTTATAAGTCACTGGCCTATTGATGTTACAAAACAACTTCAAGGGCTATATTTACAAAGGTAAAGATAAAGTAGGAAACGCCACAGGTTGAGTATCCCTTATCCAAACTGCTTGGGACCAGAAGTGTTTCAGATTTCTCATTTTTTCAAATTTTGGAATATTTGCATTATAAGCATCCCAAATCCAAAGATCGGAAATTTTGTACATCAGATTACCCAGCCCTCCATCATTCTGCTTATTCTCCTTTTGCTGCTATCTACCCTATTATGTATCTAATAGTTTCAGGTTTGCCTTGGCTCTGATACCCAGGGAAGGATATTTTATCCACAAAACACTAAATCTTGGAGCAGTATTCTCAAGAAACTAGGTAGTTACAAGAATTAAAATTCTCAAGAAAAAGGAATCTTGTAAATAAATTCAACTGAGGCTCTCCATTTGGAAACTTTCTCTATTGCGCCTCCTTGAGGTCTGAGGTTTAAATTTTATTAAGAAAAGCAGGACATTTCTTTAAAAAAAAAAAAAGATGGTCATTATCTATAGTTCAACTTCTATTACCGATTAATAAACAGGGTGTCTCAGCATCTTAAGTAGCTTCTGTTATATCCCACAATTTACTTATATTAATATATAATTCAGAATTTCAAGACAAAAATATGCAATGAATTCCAAAAGTTTCAATGAGTACTCAGATTTCAGATCACAAATAGCTAGGCAAAGGACAGAAGACTAAAAATAAGAGATTTTAAATTACTTTTTCAAAGAAAGTTTAGAAACTTTTAGGTAAGACAATAGTACTAATGAAAATAACAACTGTAACCATCATTTATTGAACACTATTAAGCCATCTACCCTGCGAAGCATTTTACATAAATTACATACATATTACTTCTCTCATTTTGGGGAGCAGCAAAGTGGGTTTCAAGCCCAGGTACATTTGATACCAAAGCCTGCACTCTTAATACCACACTTCCTCCTAGAGGACTCATGATTTCTAAATGCAGTGTAAAAACTTTGCTTTCTTTCAAATGGTCATGTCCCTTTTTAAATGTCTTCTATAAAATACTACTTACCAATCTACTAAATCCTCCATAAAGTATACAAAATCCTCCTTGATAATCAGAGAGATCTACAAAGCCTTCAATATTTCTATAGTCATAGGAACAGAGTACTCTGTTGGTTGCAGGATTAATTTGGTCAAAGCCTCCAGGAGTTACTTCCAAAATTACAGGTTTTCTTGTGTCACTCCAGTGATGCTTATAGCAATTATATCTCTAGAGAGAGAAAAGTATTACCTTTAAGATTTGTAAAATAAAATTACCATAAAGTAAGTTACACTTTAATGTATCAGTCACTGGTAAAACAACTAAAAATCTAAACATCACAAATATTTAGAACCACTACCCAAATTGTTAAAAATATTATTAATTTTAGCTATTCGGGGGAGTGTGTTTAATTAAGAATTTTCACTCTAACTGAAGACAATATGTTCTTTTTTAATTAGCAAAGGTTTTGGGTTACAACTTTTATGAAACAATTTTAAACTACTCTATATAAATATATAAAAAGAAAAAATCCTACATATAAATATATTTTGAAAGAGTTTTATCAGGATAAAGATTTCAACTTTTGTTGATGGATTCCTTTTATCCAAGTTAGATACCAAACAGTCACATTTCAGGGAAGTTTCAAATTCAACTTAAACAACCTGAGCTGCCTCAGTATATTAATGTACATTTCATTTCCGCATACAAAAAAAAAAAAGCGGAAGGCTAAATTTGACCTTAGGCTTTTCTAATTACACCATTGGGATGTCATCCTTAAGAGTTTTGATAATATTAGCAAGTAAAATTCCATTTAGATAATGTTCCTTTGTAAATTAAAGTAGCTGAGTATCAGAAATAATTGGAATAGCCAATATCCACTTACTACCCAGTTTTATTCTTGGAAAAAGGAGACAAAGACAAAATAAAGTTTCAGATGTGTAATAAATATCCCTTCCCCCACCCAAATACTATAAAGTTTTCTACCAATCAATATGAAGATGAATACAGTATCAATTACACCACTCTTAAGGTAAAAATAAATTGGCTGCTCTAGAGCAGCTATCCTCAACCTTTCTGGCACCAGGGACAGATTTCATGGAAGACAATTTTCCCACAAGGGGTGGGGCAGGGGGTGTGGAGCTCTGCAGCCTGGTCTCTAACAGCCAAATCCAACTTACCTAAGAGTGTTGTTTAGCTAGCAGAGCATATGGAGTTTTTACGAAGGTATAGATGTCACTTTGAGCTCCTTACTCTTGATGTAAAATTAGGTGAACTATCTTTTAGGCAATCTTCTAGAGACACTGTTTCTATCATAAAGTTTTGAAAAATATTAAGTGGCCGAAGTAAACAAATACAAAGGGAAGCTTATAAACAAAATCTATAAGCATGCTTTTGAATGCAGTTGGGTTCCAAACAGATGAGATATACAGAAAACTTGCCTGCTAACAAAAAATAATTAAAATAAGCACACCCAGTTATGATTTACAGAAATTTGACCGTGGCTCATCAGGAACAAGAAACAAGCAGCTTGCCAGTTGCCATTAAGCTGTTTTAAAAGGCTCCTGGGCAACCAGCCAATTGCTAGAGTTGAAATCACTGAGGTTTCTGGAATGCTAAAACAAGCAGAATATCCATAGAAAGGATAAGGGCTTCAGAAAGACAGGGAATGGTGCGGCCAGCATATTAGAATTCAGTTCCTGCCTTTTGTCAGAAGCCAGGGTTTTGAACAGTGCTATATAAGTTTTGGCATTACTTTTTCTCCAGTATAAAAGTAATACATGCTCATGGAAAGAAATTCAATATTTCAAGAGAGTGAAAAAAACATAAATTTCCATTTCTCCTCCCCAGAAATCTTTGATTTACTTTAAATGCTACTGTTACATGACTAGAAAAGGCCTGGGGAAGTTAAGAAGAGTCTAATAAGCTACCATGACTTCCCCAAAGCTATCAGTGCACCAAGCCAAGCTTCAGTGTGGGACAGATCCAGTGCAAGAACATGAAGTAAGACAGCTTCGGTATGTTCAAACCTTCTTAAAATTTCAATACTTCTGAAATAAGAAACTCCTACACCAAACAACTGATTGCATGTTCCAACAACTATTATCAGTAGTATGATGCTTACTGGTATTACTGGTAAGTAAGATAGTCTTAATACTGTATTAAGACTCTCTGAATGGTTATAGTGTTATTTTTAATGCTCCACAGTTGTATTTTTTTTTTTTTTGCCTAATGATTCTTCCCCATCTATCAGCATTAACAATCTTAAATCTAATTATTTGAATTTCCTGTGAAACTACATCATCTATCACATACTGTCAGGAGATATTCAAATGATGTTTCCTTTTAGCTTTGTCATAAAAGGAACATACAGATTATAAAATGATTTCTACAATAAGGGTCAACATGTGAAGAAACGAAAATATATATTAGTAAATGTTAAATATTTACCCTTCCTGTGATTTTTCCCTCTGAAAAATCAGTTCTAAATCTCTGAAAGAGAAAACATAACCACAGTTTAGGATGACAGACTGGTAAGGAAGACCCTTTCTACCCAAAACAAGTAAAATCTCAACTTTGTAACCTTGATACTAATAACTTATTAAAATTATAGTTTAAGAATATTCAAGAAAAAGAATGTGGAACTTTACGAAGGACAAGATAAATGTACAATGCTTTGTCCTATATATGCACTTTATGAAGACTAATAACTATCAAATATAAAGGATTTTCCAGCCTTTCTGTCAGAGAAAAGTGGAAGTCTTACAGTGTCAAAGGTCAATTTAAAAAAAATAAGCATAGTGGGTATAGGGGCTGAGAACATTAATTTCTGTACTTAACCATTTGAAAAAGAGAAATTTAGTTTATGAACATAGAAACTTTCTTACCAATGCTTCTGTAAGAAGTTCTGTTCTGTGCTCTGTAGAGAATTTTAAAGTTTCTGACTTTTTCCCACTGCCTTTACGAAATGTGAGGTTGAACTCTGTTCCTTGTCCTTTTCCAACAGGGCTGATGCTGCAAATGTCTCCATAAGGCCACTAACAAAAAGAAAGGAACTCTTTTAACTGCTGCTATAATATCATAAAATGCACTTATTGTTAGTACCTTAATTTCATAATCACTGATTAAATGAGCAAAATTTTACAAAATAGAGGTCAAGAAGTTACGTGCTATAGCAATTCTATAACAAATTCTTTTAAAGGCTTTTAGTCATCAGAGACAACATATTTTGCATAAAAGAGGCAGCTACAACAGTAATATATCAAAAAGTTATACCCTTGACAATCTAAAAATAAGCCCATTCTCCCCCCTCCCCTTTATTTATTTATTTTTGGTGCTGAGTGCAGAGCATTATATAAGCACATCAATCTCTTTCAGATTTGACATTTCTATCAAACATACTGACTTCAGGACACCAGGTAGTGAGTCATAGCCTGGCTTTTAAAATTCAAAGGAAGTTTGTATAAACACCTATGAGTTTTTAACATGATTACCTGATTTGTTACTTCTAAGGTATTGGGATTATATGTAGTAATTGCATGGGTTCCAACTGAAAAAACACGCTTGTACCTACAGAGAAAGACAAATGCTTAAATTCAGTTTTAAAACATAAGACATTTTGTAAGAAAATATACAGTATCAACACAAAAGGAATATTTCTATAAATAAATAGAAATGCGTTAGGTAATTAATGGTGACTAAATATAGCTAAGTTTTATATTCTCACATTTTTTAATGTTCTAAAATGTTATTAAAACCCACCCGCCATTCATTTTACCGTAAACAATTAAGATTCCTAAATATTAATAGAAAAGGATGAATTAAAGTAAGCAACCTTGTATTGTTAGTATAAATTAAGATGGCAAAGCATCAGCTGAGGACATTAAAAAGTTCCAAACGGAAAATTTTTCCAAATTTCTGATTTGGAATTTTTTATTATAAAAAAAGACACTGCACATTATTAATTCTTTCAAAATATCCTTTCAACAAACCATGATGGAAAGGAAGGAAAAGCTATGGCCTGCAAATGGCCAGTCACAGCCATATCCTGGAATCTTAACAATTTCTACTTAAGCAACTACCTATTACATCTAAGTGGTGCAATCTTATAAAAGTAGGAAGCCTACACCACAAACAAGCAATTTTCACTTCTCACTTTACTTCCTTTACGTAAAGTAACATATTTGAAAGAGAAAAACCATTTGGATATCAGTAATCGTTTAGAAGAGAGAGGAATTCATAATGATAAAAGAGGAAATTAAATTAGAAAAACTTATTTAAATTGAAGAATTGTCTTTGGAAATAAAATATTAAAATGGGTAAAACATTAGCTAGTAGAAGTAAAAAAAAAATGCTGTGTATAACTCTATGCTTGTAAACTTTAAAACTAAGAATAAATCAACCTCTATATAGAAGAATTTAAGAAAGCTGCAAAGAATTACACCTCAAAAAGCCCAAGGCTCAATTTCAAGGGAGAAGAAACTTTAGAGGACCAGGTGACTCCCACATTCCCAAGTTGTTTTAGAAAACAGAGTAAAGATGATTTCTCAATTCTTTTAGTGATACCAAAATCTGATAAGAGAACACAATAAGAAAAAAATATACCAACCTATTTTTAAAACAAATATTAGCAATAAGAATCAAGTAGTATATTAAAATAGTAATATACCATGACCAAAGAAAAAGGTTTACTTTAGGCAGAGTTTAATAGTTTAAAAGTCTATTGATATATTAATAATTGATATCCATTTGTATTTTAATAAGACTTTTAAATTATCAAAAATAGTTGTTAAATTACATCAAATGCCTTTTTGACATCTATAGAGAGAATCATGTTTTCCTCCTCTGAACTATATTTAATAATATATTAAAAAGACATCTATCACATTAAACCAACAGCTATCATCAGTCTCAAGGGTAACACACGAAGTATTCCCATTAAAATTGAGAGAGATCATTCACATTTTTATTTTTTTGTTGTCCATTTTTTCTAATCAACATATTATATAATAAAATGGCAAAGTTATTTCCATTTGGGCAAAAAGAAAATTATAGATTTTATTAGTCTTTACCATGTATTCACTAAAAAGTATATTATAAATATTTTTTTCTTAATTTTACATGTCTAAAATGCAATGGGAAACTACCTAAAGAATGAGAGCACTTCCTTTTAACAAACACATTTATTT
Source organism: Eulemur rufifrons (assembly GCF_041146395.1). Lineage (NCBI taxonomy): Eukaryota > Metazoa > Chordata > Mammalia > Primates > Lemuridae > Eulemur > Eulemur rufifrons. Next base: position 123,015,846 of record NC_090989.1, read on the forward strand.
GCTTCTTTCTAAAATCAGGTGAGGGTTGGGGGATTGGTGAACTAAACGGATTTATCTGAACAGCTGAAAGTCAGAACTTCAAAGACTTAATGGGAACTAAAACAAATACCATTGTTCATATCAATATTTGACTTAAAAGATTGCACAATGAAATCAAATGTGGGATAGAAATGTGAATTCACAAACTCTATTTTTCAGAATCATCTTCAGAGTCAAACATGAGAATCTTTACAATCCTGAAATAAAACAACAGAATTTGTTTATTTTATTCTGGGAGTAAAAAGTGTAAGAATTAAATGCCTGAAATGCTTCAAATGTCAAATGCTGTTGTCACACACAGTCTTTGAGGATCAGTTAAGAAAATATCCTTTTCAATTCTACACCAATCTCTTCTGCCACACCTAAGCCCCTAACATTTTTCTCATTAATTCTGTCATCTAGGTCAGCACTGTCCAAAAGAACTTTTTGAAAGATGGTAACATTCTAGAATACACTGTTCAATAATGAGCCACATGTAGCTACTGAGCACTTGAAATATGGCTAATGCAAGTGAATTTTACATTTGATTTAAATTTAATTATTTTAAATTTAAACAGCCACATGTGGCTACTAGCTACCATATTGGAAAGAGCACCTTCTGGATCCTTCAACAAAAGGATCCTAGAGTTATTGTGCACATTAAAACTAAAGTACTGTCATGACTAGTAAACTCAGAGATTTCTTGCAGATAAATACTGAGCTCTAAATCCTTCCTACAAAGCTATAAGAAAACAATTCTTAAGAGAATTCCCTTCCCTTTTACCATAAGTACCCCCAAATGCCACTCTTCTTTAGAATGGCTGCTGAATTTTCTCTTAAGGATAGGGCAAATACTTCTGGGTTATTTAAAACATTTTTATAAGCAGCCCTAAACTTCCAAAGACTACCTAAAAAGCCCCCACGGATAAGATATTTAGATAGAGATTAATATCTCTAAATCATCTCACACATATAGAATGTTAGTCACAGCACCTGCAATGAAAAGATTTTTTTTCTCTACCTTTCACAAAGTCACCAGTGTCTTCAGTCATAAAGAACAGACAAATTTCACAGATTTAGCAGGCACATGTTGTCTTCATCTTTGAAACTCTAACTCCTACTGTAGTGCCAAGCATTGATTATAGGTGATGCTCTGTTTGTCAAATAGCTAAATAGACCAATTTACCCAATATGTCAACATGTGTTCAAATCTATGACCCATTAGTTTACTCTTGCCGTTAAAGCAGAATATAAGTCAAAGAGCAACTAATTTCACACCCATTTTTAAATTCATAACTACTCTAACATCTTAAAAAGACTGAGTTCATATTTTTATGAAGATAAAATTCATTTTATTGACTATCTGCAAAACGATTTGCCATTTATAAATTATAATAATTTAATTTGCTGTTCTGTGAGTTTGAAATGAATTTGTTGGTTAATTCTTAAAAATTATACTAAAAATAAGTTATTAGAAAAATACAGCCATATAAAAATAAATTTCAAAAGAAAGATTAAATAGGATGTATTAGAAATTTATGACAAATGATGTCATATACATAATGTGAAGAAATATTAAAGCAAGTACCTTTTCCCCCAACTGAAAAATTAATATTCATTATTGACTTTACCTACTGCCCTTGTTTTCTTTTTACTTAGGACCTAAAAACTTACACACATCATTAAATGCCCATAGGGAGTAGGCATTTTTCCTACTCCTTAAGTTTCGATAACTCACAGATTTATTGTAATATAATAGCTTATTAAGATATAATTTATGCTACCTATTAGCTATAATCCTACTTAGAATCAGGAAACAAAAGACATAGAAGTGTTTGAGGCAACTGCTTTATCTATAGGACATTTTACTTCCATAGCAATTGGTGATAAAGAACAAGAAGAAAAAATGTGCTAAAGATAATGCTTGGATAAGATCATCTGAAAGCAAAGGAAGACCAATGAAACAAAAGCTGAGGATATAATCAAGTTTTGCATTTGAAAGGTGGTGCTTATACTTTTTAATAGACTAAACTTATATTAGTTTACATTAAAACAAATACTCCTATATTAATTTCTGCAAATAAAAATGTCACATCATTCTTTTTTTTGTTTTGAGACAGAGTCTCACTTTGTTGCCCAGGCTAGAGTGAGTGCCGTGGCGTCAGCCTAGCTCACAGCAACCTCAAACTCCTGGGCTCAAGCGATCCTCCTGCCTCAGCCTCCCGAGTAGCTGGGACTACAGGCATGCGCCACTATGCCCGGCTAATTTTTCTATATATGTATTTTTAGTTGTCCATATAATTTCTTTCTATTTTTAGTAGAGACGGGGTCTCGCTCTTGCTCAGGCTGGTCTCGAACTCCTGACCTTGAGCGATCCACCCGCCTCGGCCTCCCAGAGTGCTAGGATTACAGGCGTGAGCCACCGCGCCCGGCCTGTCACATCATTCTTAAGTTTTCTAGTCCTTATGACTAGAAAATGCTTTCTCCTTTTAAACAATTTTTTATAACATTTTTTTTTCACATGGTCACCTTTTTTTACAGAAAAAAAAACTAACATGTTAGATCAGATACTGTATTAGGTATTACCATGGGTTGACCCAATATTAAATGAGCACCTAACGCTGTGCTGGGTTGAATGATATGGCAGTGAATTAACAGTCCTTAGAAGACTTAGTTTCCTCCCAACATTTTATTATTATTTAGTTATCTATTTCAGACATCTGAAATAAACAAAGCAGTAAGAGCTAAGATTCTTGTCACTCATCGTATAAAAGTGAATTTCAGATTTGAATATTTAACTAGCTTGTATCAATCAGCATGTACAACAGTGTCAACAGAGATACTGTCGAGCTGTGCAACTGTCCACGAATTCCACTTCAGACAGAAACATAGTACACTGCTGTCAAAAGCTGTAACAAACTGACATACTCGGCCCCCATAAACTCTCGCCAACCATCCTTGTGTGGTAGTCAGTCAGGGGAAGTTAGAACTAAACCATGAGCATAGCAGCTGTCAGTTTAGCCCTATGACTTACTAATGTTCTAATTGTGCTGGCCAATTTGAGAGGATTATTTTGTTGAAACTTACTTTATTCGTTGGTATTTCAAATATGTTCATTTTAAAAATAAAACAAACAGATAAAAGATAAACAAAAACAAAAGGGCTTGTTCTATAAAATTTGAATTCAGTCAAAAGGCCACACTTAAGGACCTAAAAGGCCACATGTGGCCTTAAGGCTACAGGTTCCCCACCCCTGGTATAGCCTATTGCTTCTAGGCTACAAACCTATATAGCGTGTTACTGCACTGAACACTGTAGGCAGTTGTGACACAGTAAGTATTTGCATGTGAAATATATGGGACCACCATCATTACTAACCACATAATTCGGTGCATGACGATATACTTACTTCATAATGTAAAAATTAAAAGAAATAATGTTTAGCACTTATATACTTGGCACAGTCAATAAATGTTAGCTATTCCTATGTTTTGTTTTTTTTTATTTGAGACAGAGTCTCGCTCTGTCACCCCAGCTAGCGTGCAGTGGTGTCACATAGCTCACTGCAACCTCAAACTCCTGGGTTCAAGTGATCCTCCTGCCTCAGCCTCCCAGGTAACTGGGACTACAGGCATGCGACATCACGCCCAGCTAACTTTTTCTATTTATAGTAGAGACCAGGTCTCTACCGCTCTTGCTGGTCTCAAATTCCTGAATTCAAGTGATCCTCCCACCTCCGCCTCCCAGAGAGTTCAGATTACAGGTGTGAGCCACCACAACAGCCTCCCTATGGATATTATTCTGCTTGTTGATTAATGGATAATGGAGTGGAGGGGAGGGGAGGATCCCAAAACTCCAGTAGATTAACTGAACAAGTTATACTTAGTTTCATTATGCTTTAAGGAGTCATGACTACTTTAGCGTATTCATATTTAAAACACAGAACAAAATTAATCAGAAAACTGATCATTCACCTGGCTGTATCACCAGGATACTCTGATTGTGGTAAAACTCCGCTTGAAAGATCAGTTTCACCTAGGAGGATTCATTCACATCAAAAGCTGCACTCCTCAGTAAAGATAAAGAAGGAATGGATAGGACATATTCTGTAAATGTCTGTCCTAATAACTCCTGAGAGGAGCTCTTAGAAGAAATAAAGGGCATCCCATGAAATGCAGTATTTTAAGAACCAAATACTTAAGGACATGAGGCAATTCTACATTTTTTCCAGCTCAGATGAACCTATATTTTACACACAATGTTGTGTTAAGAGCTAAGATTCCTACGGAGGAGATGTGATCAATTTGCATATCTAAGTGGAAGATGTTCAAATCCCAGATTGCCTGATAAGGACCACAAAGAGTTATACAAAGAAAACACAAAAAGAATTCAGGACAACCTCATCTGAGGTTTAGATGTGGGCAAGGTCAAGAGCTAGGATAAAATAAGGAACAAAACCCCCTCAAGATTCCTAGGGTTATCAGAATTGGTAAGGTGTGTAAGTGTCAGGCAACTAAAGAGAAAGGTATCTCTTCTCTTGTAGAACTCTGTCCCTGTGTATAAGAAGGGTATTAGAAATTCACCAGCTTCACTGTCCCTCAATTCTTCTCAAATTTTTGTGTCTAGTCATTACACGGACTATCTCTGAATGCAGTGAGCACCTGGTATTAAATTTCATAGACTTATCACCATATATCCTAATGTACTGAGGTTAAAGATATTGTGATTCAGACAACAAAATGCTCCTCTTAAATTCAGAGCATTCCTATAAAGAATGTACGCAAATATTACAGTGATCCATAGGTAGATTTAACTTGTAAGATTCATCAAAAAAAAAAAAAAAAATTAAGAACCTCTATTTTGAACCTTACACTGAAGTTTTCCTTAGCAAGTCTGCACTTCTGCTTTAACTAAAACATCTGCACCTTCCTTCCTGTCTGAAATGGCTTGCTTAGGCCAAAAAGGAAATTTCATCCTTTCACGAAAGAAAAGGGCTTTTTTCTCCCTGAAATCTACTCTCCCTTCTTGCTCCTCCCAGAACATATAATTAAATTATCTATGTACTTTACAAATGGGGAAAATGACAAGCATAGAACGAAAGCCACTTTGCCAGCTAAGGCATCTATGGTGATAGTGGAATAGACCTGCTTTAATAAGACACACGGCAGCTACAAAGTGAAGCATGATGAAAACCACTACAAAGGTAACAGAAATGAGTCACATAAATATCTTCAAGGGGAATATGTGGAGAGGTTATCTTTAACTTCAGCTTATGAAAAGAAATAAAAATATGTATTCATCTTTACTGCCACTATCAAATAACATCTTTCTGAAATGTTGGAACCAAGTTAGCAACATGGAGTCTCTTAAAACTGAGGCCCTATATCGCCAAAATCACATACAAAATTTCTTGCATATAGCCACGTTTCTAGAGACAAGGTTCAATTAACAACGCTGAGACAATAGAAAACTTTTAATGTTGATCATTTATTTTTTACATTCACACTGCTAAGGAGTACTTTCAACCTACATTAGAACTGGCCATATACAATACGTCAGGTATAATGAAAGATTCAGTGCCACATAATAGCATACATGACCTAATGAAATGATAACTATCACTATCTGGAAAATGTAGACTCTTTCAGGGAGAATTAAAAGATTTGAGGTGTATACATTGAAAACAAAACACTGTTGAAAGAAATTTAAAAAGATCGAAATAAGTGGAAATATCACGTTTACGAATCAGAAGACTTAATAGTGTTAATACTCCCCTACAATACTCCCCTGCAGTACTCCCCTAATTCATCACAGATTCAATGCAATGCCTACCAAAATCTCAGCTGCTTTTTTTTGTAAAATTGAGAACTGACTAAAATTCATATGGAAATGAAAGAGACCAGGAATCCCCAAAATAATCTTGAAAAGGAACAAAGTTAGAGACTCATACTTCCCAGTTTCAAAACATTACAACACTACAGTAATCAAGACAATACGGTACTGGCATAACACTAGGCATACAAGATCAATGGAATAGAATTAAGAGTCCAGGAAAAAGTCTTACATTTATGGTCAATTGATTTTTGACAAGGGTATCAAAACAATTCAATTGGGAAAGAATAGTCTTTTCAACAAATGATGCTTGGACAACTGGATATCTACATGCAAAAGAATAAATTTGGATACCTACTTCACACTATATACAAAGGTCAAAATTAAAGCCATGAAACTCCTAGAGGAAAACTCAGTAGTAAATCTTTGTGAGCTTGGATTAGGTAATGGCTTCTCAGATATGACACCAAAAGCACAAGTGTCAAAAGAAAAAAACAGATAAATTGGATTTCACCAAAATTAAAAATGTTGTGCTCAAAGAATATCATCAAGAAAGTAAAAAAACCTGAGTGAGCAGGAGAGACTGAGCGCACAGTGGCACATTTCAGATCTGCCTGGTAAACCTGGTATACCACCATGTTGGCTGCAAGGCTTGCTTGTCTCCAGAGACTACCTTCCAGGGTTTTCCACCTAGCTTTCACCATGGCCTCCCCTGTTGTGAAGAATCCCATCATGAAGAATCACTGGCTCTTGAAAGTAGTATGGAGATACCTCAAAGAACTAAAAGTAGAACTACCATTTGATCCAGCAATCCCACTACTGGGTATTTACCCAAAGGAAAAAAAGACATTCTATAAAAAAGACACCTGCACTCAAATGCTTATAGCAGCACAATTCACAACTGCAGAGATGCGGAAACAACCCAAGTGCCCATCTACATGAGTGGATTAATAAAATGTGGTGTGTGTATGTGTGGAGTATACCATGGAGTACTACTCAGTCATAAAAAATGGTGATCTAATACCTGTTGTATTAACCCGGGTGGAACTGGAGATCATTCTTCTAAGCGAAATATCACAAGACTGGAAAAACAAACACCACATGTACTCACCATTAAATTGGAACTAATCAATCAACACTTATGTGCACATATGGAAATAACATTCATTGGAAATCAAGCAGGTGGGAGTGGGGAGGAGAAGATGGGTAAATTCACACCTAACAGGTATAATGAACACTATCTAGGGGATGGGCACACTTACAGCTGTGACTCCAACGGTACAAAAGCAATTTATGTAACCAAAACGTTTGTACCCCCGTAATATTCTGAAACTAAAAAAAAAAAAAAAAAAAAGAAAAAGAATCAATGGCTCCTAACACCCAACAGGGAATATGTCACCAAAATAAGAATTTGGATCCAGTGTAGGGAAAACTGGCCAAGAACTCACATTGGAACCATCGATAGAAAAAATATTTAAAATTTAAAATTGATCAGATGGGAAGATGGTTTGCTGCTGGAGGGACTGCTGTTGGTCTTGGAGCATTGTGCTACTATGGCTTAGGAATGTCTAATGACATCGGAGCTACTGAAAAGGCTGTAATTTGGCCTCAGTATGTGAAGGATAGAATTCATTCTACTTATAACTCCTTAGCAGGAAATACTGGTTTGATAGCTTTGTCTGCCTTGGCAATAAGCAGAACTCCTATTCTTATGAACTTCATGATGAGAGGCTCTTGGGTGACAACTGATACAACCTTTGTAGCCATGAGTGGAGCTGTAATGCTGGTACAATCAATACCATATCACAGGAGCCCAGGCCCAAAGCAAGATGCTTGGTTGCTGCATTCTGGTGTGATGGGTGCAGTAGTGGCAATATTAGCCAGGGTCCTCTTCTCATCAGAGTCACATGGCACACAGCTGGCACTGTGGGAGACCTCTCCACTAAGCCATGTGCATGTCCAGTGAGAAGTTTCTGAATGTGGGAGCACCCCTGGGAGTGGGTCTGGGTCTTGTCTTTGTGTCCTCACTGGGATCCTATGTTTCTTCCACCTACCACTGTGGCTGCTGCCACTCTGTACTCAGTGGCAGTGTATGGTGATTAGTTCTTTTCAGCATGTTTCTTCTGTATGATACCCAGAAAGTAATCAAGTGGGCAAAAAAAACCACCAGTGTATGGAGTTCAAAAATATGATCTCATCAACTTGATGCTAGGAATCTACATGGATACATTAAATATATTTATGAAAGTTGCAACTATGCTAGCAACTGGAAGCAACAGAAAGAAATAAAGTGGCTCAACCTCTGGCTTCTCCACTGCATCAGATAGCTTGCTTGTTTAATAGGGCAGATATTCATTGAATAGTTTGTACAAGCAGCTTCCACTGAAGTTTAGAAGCACAGAACATGTCAACACGTTTAAAGTGTTCCAGTAATGTGATGCTTTCGGACTGCTTTTTCTTCTGGAGAATAAATTCAGTAGTTCTCTTCCAAATAAGCATACACATTTCCAATTCTCATGTTTGAGTAATTTTAAAATGTTTTAATGAATGTGGAAACTAAGGTTTTTGTTATGAGAATATAAATATTTTATCAATTTTTAAATTTATTAGGTTAAGTAAAAATAAGCAAACTTGGGTCTGCCTGCATATTTTCTGGAATGTAGAATATTGTTAAGTGATGTCATAAGTGATGTAGAAGTTTGACCAGAAGGAAGTAAAAGGTGATCTGTAGTCTATTTTTTGAATACTTAGGTCTTAGCACTTGGGTGATTGGTGATGAGCCAGTGCATCTAGGTATTTGGAAACAAACAAGTGATTGCTATTTTTACATTTATCTCCTGAACTTAGGAGAAGTATTGAGCAGAAACAAAGAGATAGGGGATGCATTCTCCTGCTGTGGCTTCAGAAGGCTCTCTTTACAAAGTAGATGTGGTCATGTTTGACTTCTCACTGTCAGGACAGTCCAGAATGTTAAGTATATGAAGAATCCCTTATGGAATTATATATGAGTGAGTTTTATTTTACTTTTGAATCTTCTAAAATGAAATATCCTTAAAACTGTTCTCACAATAAAATAAAGCATGAAATTTATTGATTTTTCAAACATACAAACAATATGTTCATGATTGCTGAGGTATTTTTTGCATATTTACTAAAATGCCTAACTGAATACATGCTTGCTTTTCTCATCCCTTCAAGCTTTGAAGCCTTCATAGCCTGTTTGTGGCTTACAGTTGAGAATACGAAAGCAGTTTTTCTCCTAAGACTATTGGTTTCTTGCATTTCCTTTCAGACTAAGCACTGAAAAGCAAAGCAAAACTAGTTGTCTTTATGAAATATAGCAATCGAAAGTGTAATAGGGGCCAGGCGCGGTGGCTCATGCCTGTAATCCTAGCACTCTGGGAGGCCTAAGCAGGTGGATCGTTTGAGCTCAGGAGTTCGAGACCTGCCTGAGCAAGACTGAGACCCTGCCTCTACTAAAAATAGAAAGAAATTAGCAGGACAACTAAAAAAATATAGAAAAAATTAGCCGGACATGGTGGTGCATGCCTGTAGTCCCAGCTACTTGGGAGGCTGAGACAGGAGGATTGCTTGAACCCAGGAGTTTGAGGTTGCTGTGAGCTAGGCTGATGCCACGGCACTCTAGCCCGGGCAACAGAGTGAGACTCTGTCTCAAGAAAAAAAAAAAAAAAAAAGAAAGTGTAATAGGGAAAAATCTTCATTAGTTTCTCTAGCAGAATTTTCCTTCTGTCCTGCATAGACCATAGACCATTACTTAACTTTCTTATGACGTTCATAAGTTTTCTGATACGAAAAGTTATTTTTGGAAGTATTTAATGAATAGAAAGAAGTCTGTATTATTATTGAGGTGACTGCTATTTTTGACAAATATTTATTATAGCAATCCAGAAATAACTAATTAACCATCTCAAAGTACATAGGATACTTATTCTGAAATAATAAAGGTTCCAGCCGGGGGGTGGGGGGTGGGGAAGAAAGAAAAAAAGTGAAAAAACCTGAAGAATTAGAGAAAATACTTGCAAATAATATATTTGACAAGGGACTTATTCAGAATATATAAAGAACACTGACAATCAATAATAAGATAGCCTAATCATGAGTAAATGATTTGAATAGACATTTCATCAAAGAAAAAATATATAGAGATATATATGGCACATGAAAAGATAACAGTCATTAGGAAAATGAAAATCAAAACTATGAGATATCACTTTATATCCATACTAGGATGGCTGAAATAAAAAAAGATAGACAATAACAAGTGTTGGTAAGGATGTGAGCAATTAGAACCCTCACATGTTGATGGTAGGAATGTAAAATATTGCAGCTACTTTGGAAAACAGTTTGGCTACTCCTCAAAGTTAAACAAAGAGTTACCATATAACCCACCAATTCTTTTAGGTATATATTCAAGAGAACTAGAAATACAGGTTCACCCAAAAACTTGTATACGAACATTCATAGCAGCATTATTCATAATAGTAAAAAAGTAGAAACACAATGTCCATCAATGGAGGAATGGACAAAATGTGGTACAGTCATACAACAGAATATTGACAATAAAAAGAGATCAAGTACTGACACATGCTACAACACTGATGAAACCTTGAAAACATTATGCTAAGTGGAAGAAGCCAATCACAAATGACTGCATTTTATATCATTCTATTTATGTGAGATAGTCCAAATAGGCAAATCCAGAGACAGAAAGTAGATTAGTGCCTGCCAGATGTTGGGAAGAGGGAGAATAGGGGAGTATAAGCTATTTTGTAAGCCGTTCTAAGAGAAAGTTTTTTTTGGGGGAGGTGATGAATGTGTTCTAAAACAGTTAGAGGTGATGGTTCACAAACCTATAAATATACTAAAAACCACTGAATTGTATACTTTAAAAGGGTGAATTTTACGGAATATAAGTGATATCTTAAAGTTGCTATAAAAACAAAAAAGTTTCAAGGTATCAATGGAGGAAAGAAATTGTGCTAAACAGCACAAAAATAGTTCTGCTCCAAATTGTTACAAAAAAAGCAAAAAAAAAAGAGGATTATTTTAAGCCTTAGTCACTACTCTATAAGAACATTAAAAAAAATTCCAGATGATCACAGTTACTGACAAGCTCACAAAGCAAAAAATATTTCAGTAAGTTTGTTCTTTAGAATTAATGCATCAGTATGTCATCATCATTATGAAAAACAGAAGTTGTATTATGATGACCAGGAAATCTACCACTTGAGGAAAAAAATATACAATTTTCTTTGAAGCCGATTCAAAAAACCTTTTAAAAAGATTCATACTACCCTGGATATGCCATTTTTCTCTCTGACTTTGCTCAACAAAACTAACTGGGGAAAAAAATTAGAGATAAGTATTCTACCAGGGTAACAATTATGCCCTCTAATTTAGGAGGAGTTCATCCAACTTAACTACTGTAAAAAGACAACAAAATCAAACACTCAAATCTTTCAAAATTATTGTCAGTTTGCTAATGCAACCAGAAACACCACAGAGTTCAGAAGTTGCACAATCCGGCCGGGCGCGGTGGCTCACGCCTGTAATCCTAGCACTCTGGGAGGCCGAGGCGGGTGGATCGCTCAAGGTCAGGAGTTCGAGACCAGCCTGAGCGAGACCCCGTCTCTACTAAAAATAGAAAGACATTATATGGACAACTAAAAATCTATATAGAAAAAATTAGCCGGGCATAGTGGCGCATGCCTGTAGTCCCAGCTACTCGGGAGGCTGAGGCAGTAGGATCGCTTAAGCCGAGGAGTCTGAGGTTGCTGTGAGCTAAGCTGACGCCACGGCACTCACTCTAGCCTGGGCAACAAAGTGAGATTCTGTCTCAACAAAAAGAAGAAAAAAAAAAGAAGTTGCACAATCCTAAGAAGTTACCACACTCTCTAGTAACTAAACAATGACAAGAATAAGAACAAAAGCTATTAGCTTTGTGCACGTGTCATGTTTTATCTTGTAGTCACCTATTTGTCAAACTGTCACACACTCATTTTATTCATTACTACTCAAAAAGATCAGAGACTAAACTTCTTTTGAAATGGTCAACAGGTACGATTCACTGAATACTCAATGTATTAGGCATAATTTAAAAGCCTTCATACATTTCATATCACTTCATTTAATTATTACAATGATCAGAGGGGTAAGAATTACTGCCAATCTTATAGAGAGGAAACAAAAGCATTTACACCTTTGGTCTGATTAGGGAAGCCAATAAAAAATGCCATTGCTCCCTCCCAAAGAAAATAAGAGATTAAACTCAATTTTTAAATTTTGTCACAGGCCTAAAAAAAGGCCCCAAACTTCACTAAAATGGCATTATTTCTCTGACAGTCAAATGGATAAGAAAATGTGTTGATTACACACAGGCTGGTCTCTGGGTAAGAAAGCTGTAGAGCTAACAATCTGCCACTACTGCACAACCTCGTCATTTACAGACAGCATCCAAGAGGGTGGTTTACTTTTTAACTGTCAATTTTAATTCTTACCAAACTCGTTCCCAAGACAGATATAGAAAACTAGAAATGTCAAAAGAAAAAAGGAACAGTAATTTATTCTAAAGGTAGCATTTACATTTAAAGTATACATATACGGTTTTTGGAAAAGAAGGGCTGAACAACACTATTGAATTGTGCAGTATTCAAGATATCGAAACAGAATAATTTTTTAAATGATACTTGATAGAAGCACAAAAAAGTAAAATCATCAGGAATACTTACTTTCCTCTCCATGAATGTTTTGTTGTGTAGAAACATGCCAGATCCTTATTTTCCCTAATTATGTTCATTTTGTGCTCAGACCTGGAAGATAAAAATATAGGTGAACTTAGTACATTACATAACCTTAATTTTCCTGAATCTCCCATACCAAAGGTAGTACGATCACTCTCAACTTTTATAACCTGTCATACATCCTTTATAAGACCACAAGGTTTTTAAGGACAGGGACCGATCCATTCAACTCTCTATCATAGCCTTCAGCACCATATTGTGATTATCTCCCTAATCATCTCTCTCCCCACTGGTCTGGGTTTCTTGAGGACAAAAATTGCCCTCTATCAACATGCCCAGTGTCTAGAATCAAAAAAATGTAACAAAGAAAATGAATCTTTAAATCTCACAGCACCAAACAATGCTTTGGGGCACACAATGGGCACCTAAAAATGTTTGAAAATGTCAGACCAATTCCAAAAGGTTTTTGTTGAGCTAAGTGCCAGCCATTTTGCTGTTACTGTCACTTCAAAGGGGACCTACTATAAACAAGACAATTTAAAAATAATTCTCATTATGAAAGTAATGCACATCCATAGTAAGAAATCTAAAATGCTCATAAATTATTCTTCATCCTAGTATCCAAAGATAATCATTCTAGCCTTTCTTCTTATATTTAGAAACATAATTTGTGCTTTTTAAACAAAACTGAGATTGTCATTTGTACTGTGTTTAACCTGTTTTCAAAGAATATTAACCTTTTCTTATAGAATTAAATATTCATTGAGAAAATTATTTAAGGCTATATACTATTCTATTGTATGAACATACTAGAACAATGGTACTCAAAGTGTAGCTGCAAATGGTTTATTTCCAGGACACATCAAGGTAAGTACAGAAATTGAGAGTAAGTTTGAATAGTGGACTCCTCTGGTTGAACACGATATAGAACAGATCAGGACAGTCACTTGTGTGATGAATCGCATGTGGAATGAGCTTCTTAACAGTCACATGCAGTGAAACGAACATTATGTGCAATATTTGTTGACTGTAACCCAAAAGTGTATAAAATCCAGAATCCATTTGTTTCATGGAAGATTTTAATTTACTAATTTTACAAGATAAATTGTTGGAACTGGCTACTAATGAAAGACATGATAAATTTTGAAAATCCTATGTCATTTATTTCATTTTTAATAAAAGTTAATTCTCAACATGGATGAAGCAGACAAAAAGTTAAAAATTAATATGGTTATTTCTTTTGTGATTTGGTTATTTCTCCCTAGCCTTAATAATTAGAAATGCACTGTAAAAAATATTGGTTATGTACCAAAGTGTCAACAATGCAGTAATGCAAACTGAATGGCTGGAATTACAGTTTATTTTAGCTTGCTTTACACCTTTATATACTATGAATTTTTTTAAATCAGCAAGTATTCTTTACACAATTACAATAAAACTATTTTCATTCAAAAACATTTTTAAAACAGCTTTTTGAGATATAATTCACACACCATAAATTCACTCTTTTTTTTTTGAGACATGGTCTCTCTGTCGCCCCAGGTAGAATGCAGTGGCATCATCGTAGCTCACTGCAACCTCAAACTCCTGAGCTCAAATGATCCCCTGGTCTCAGCCTCCTGAGTAGCTGGGACTTGAGTAGCAGGCACGCACCACAATGCCTGGCTAATTTTTCTATTTTTAGTAGAGATGGGGTCTCGCTCTTGCCCAGGCTGGTCTTATACTCCTGAGCTCAAGCAATCCTCCTGCCTTGGCCTCCCACAGTGCTAGGATTACAGGCATGAGCCACTACACCGAGCAAACTTACTCTCCTATCACCACTATTTTTACAACACTTTCATCACAATAAGAAACCCTGTTAGCATTCATTCCCCATTACAGCTCATACCGGGCAGCCACTACTCTACCTCCTATCACTAGGGATTTGCCAACACTGGCCACATTGCCAAATAATATTCTATAGTATGGATATTTCAATTTTGTTTATCCACCATTCATCAACTGATGGACATTGGTGTTGTTTCTACTTTTTGGCTATTAGGAATAAAATAGCTATGAACATGTACATACAAGTTTTTGTTTCAACATGTGTTTTCATTTCTCTTAGGTATATACCTAGTGGGAAAAACATTTTTAAAGATACCTCTATTTTGAAATTGCTTTCTTCATTCCCCCTACTTGTTTTTGTATTTCCAATTAGTGAAAGCCTTTGTACTCTACATAGGATACTTGCCCCTTGGATATTTATATCTCCTTCAAATCTGTGTTCAAATGTCACCTCCCCAATAAGGCCTATTCTAACCATCTTGTTTTAAATTGTAACCACCCTCCTCATTCTACACTTCCCATTCCCTTACCCTGGCTCTTCTTCCCCCATAGCACCTTTCATATTCTAATGTGCAATTTATTATTCATCTAACTCTACTAGAATACCAGAGAGGGGTAGTTTGTTTAGCTCACGAATATATCTCTGGAGCCTACAAGAGTGCCTAACACAAAACAGATGCTCAATACATGTCTGAGTGAATGAATGAAATATAGCAATGCCATGGGCAATTCTGATGTCTACTTCAAACTTGATGCTCTCTTCCAAATAGGGTTTTGTCAAACCTTCTGGAAAAGCATCATTAATTCATGCTCTGAAGAATACCAAAATAAACCACAAATAACACCAAGTTTAGAGAAACCTTTATTGTTACAAGAAGAAATTTCTTGCAGTCAACTGATATGTTCCTATTAGTGAGTACAGAGACAGCTAAATATAGTCCTGAAAGTTGCTGTGGTTATTTGTTTCTGGATTTCATACCTGGGATGACACAGGCAGCCAACTAAAATTTATTAACCCCCGTAAGCATTTACCCTGCCTTCTGAATCATTTGAGTAAATGATATTGCTGAAAGAAATCTGGGTAGTATCTCTGAGGACGCACCAAAAAAGTGTACAAATATCGATGTTCAAATAATATTTTCGCTTATATACTATAACTGAATATTGGAACAAGGGAAGAGAAAGAAATACAGAAAAAGGTGAATGGGTGATATTGAAGAGTGAAGGTCTGTATTCCTTGTCCATAACTTCAGATATCAGAATAACTAATTCCGTACCAAGGGCCTATCTTGGGAAAACTGAGAAAAAAGAAAATGTGTTTGAGAAGAGATTGGCTGATACCATTAAGGGTCTCCAAAATTAAAATGAAAGGCAGAGAAAAATAATAAAGATTTTAAAATGACAACCATAAAGAATGTAGAGCATGACCAAGAACAAATAAAGATCTCTAATAAATTCATAAGGGAGAAATAAAAGCAAAATAATCTTATAATTAAAAAAACAAATTTAAGAATTTTTTAATAGAAAACTAAAAAATGACCTCATAGGTATCACTGATTTGGGAGATACATAACTCAAACAGACCTTTTAGGAGAGGAATTAAAATAAGTTTATATCAAGAAGGACCTATGAACTTCGGGGTGATGAAAACATCATACTTCAGAGAGTTCTTAGGTTAGGACAGACAAAAGGATAAAGGGAGAGAAGACAGAATACATTAATATAAAAGTAAACTATCAACCACCTGACCTGTTAGAAGAAACACTGTATTCCTGATGCAGATTAAAATGCTGACAGAAAACATCAGGACTAAAAAAGTAGTACTTCAATTCTCTGCACATTGGAAGTTCCCTATGGCCAATACCAGGACACCTCGTAACTTTCTCTGTCTCTAATATTTTAGAAAGTACCAAGTGATACTGCTACTCTGCGTGCATCCAACAAAAGACTAGTAAAACTGAAGTCTTCTCTATGGAAGAAAATTGCTCCTCTATCTGAAAAGCTTGTCTTCAATCATGTTATAATTACATAGGGGTATATGTGAGAAGTAAGGAAGGGAGGAGACACCCACCTAAGTAGCCAAGTCAACTCTAGAAATAATGAGATAATTCAATGCTATTATTAGTGTCTGTACAGCCTCAAAATGGAAATCAGGATAACATTTTTCCATTTTAAACACTCATTAAAGACAGAAAGTTGAGGAGGCAAGGTTACTCTAATCTAAAAATTTATGACATATTCTGAAATTAGGCAACAACTTTTGAGTACTCATCACCTTAGTGATGGGGCTAGGCATGTACCACACATTTATCTCATTTTGTGCCCATAACAACACTGTGATACAGGTATGATGATTTATTCCCATTTTATTGACAAGAAAACCAGAGTTAAAGAAATCAATCATTTGCCCAAGGTCACACAGCTGGTTAAGTGGTTGGACCAGGCTCTGGACCAACCTGCGTAACTCCATACTCTATGTACTTACCCTAAGATTTAATACCTTCCCTCCACTTTAGGAAATCAAAATAAATCCATTCTGACTACATATTAATAACTCTAGACTTGTTATTTGAGAACATATTCTTGGAATAATTTAGAACTACTTCCAATTATCTTCACTTGGAAAAATGAGTAGGTACTTCTTAGAAATAACTTTGAAACCCACAATTTCAGGCAGTGAAACAAATTACCATCCATATTCAATACAGGACAAAAGAAATAAAAGAAAAGGGAAGTCTCTAAAGCTAAAAATACCATCTATAAATAAACTTATAAAGTGTTTCCATCTATACATAAGTCTTAAATTTTTCTAACAAAGTATTCACAACAAACATAAAGACAAAAATTTGTTACTAATCTATATTTCAGGATACACCTTAAGGAGAGGTTCAACAATTATTTTAACTAACATGAGCTTTTAAAATAACTAAATTAATGAGATCTGAGACTGGGATCTATTTCCCAGCAGTATAATATTAACCCCTCCAAATTTTCAAGTAAAACTATTTTATATTCTCAGTAAAACCTCAACTACTTTTTGGTCAAGTCACCTCATCCAATAAATGGCAATTGGTCTAGGAACTGCATTAACTCTTTCAGATCATGAGGATACTTCTAGACACACAAATAACTCACTAAAGAAGATAATGGCAATGCACAGAAAATGCATAAAAACAGAATAAGAATATTCTGTACCAACTGTACATCATTCAAAGTGACAGCTGGAACAATTTCAAGGGAATCACTAGAAAATGAGTGAAGGGGTCCTCCAGGTACGGTAGTCAAGTGTCAATTCAATCTCGGAAAAGTTCAAAATATCTCACTGGAGCACTGATTCCAGAGCAGCTACTCCACATACTATACAATTTTTTAATGATTAGCAAAACAAGCTACATTAACATTAAAGTAATTTTAATACTCAAATGATCATCAAGGTAAGGGTCGTACATTTTTAAAATTACTTATGGCACAAAATGGACTAGCAATAACTGCCATTTACCAGCTGCATGACTTTGAACAAAAGTTTCTGAACTTCTCAGAATCACAGTTCATCTATAAAATAGGGATAGTAACTGCCCCAGAGGGCTGTGGTGAGGACTAAATGAGATGACCTGAATAAAGAAAGGAGTTAGGAAGGTACCTAAGAACACATACTCGAAAATATTAACTATAATCATAATAATTACTGTATTTTAAATCTAGCATCTCAGATATACAACAGTTATTTGGGTATTTTTATTATTTCTTATTATCGAGAATCTACTACCACCTGTACTTTTTAAGGCATTTTGGAGGGCAAAGTTACATTACTTGATTTTCTCTAAATATTTTATTAGTTTCAGTCTTTCTACTATTCATTGTATATCATCTAGAATTTCTACCTTCAAAAGTACAGTGTTTTACCAATTTAATCAGTTTTTACTTAACCATTCAAAAATAATTATAACAATATATCATATTTCTTAAACTGGATGACCTACCTGAGCACATGATTTTATTATTGCTGTTGTCATTATTGTTTTATCCTTACAGTTTATCTTTCCCATAAATGAGGTTTTTGTTGTTTTTGTTTTGTTTTGGTTTGAGACATGATCTCGCTCTGTCACCCATGCTAAAGTGCAGTGGTGTCATCATAGCTCACTGCAACCTCAAACTCCTGGGCTCAAGCAGTCCTCCTGACTCAGCCTCCTAAGCAGCTGGGATTACAAAGAATGCACCACCATGACCAGCTAATTTTTTTTTTTTTTTTTGTAGAGACAGGGTCTCACTTTTGCTCAGGCTGTTCTCAAACTCCTGGCCTCAAGCAATCCTCCTGCCTTGGCCTCCCAACATGCTAGGATACAGGCATGAGCCATGGAGCCTGGCCATAAATGCATTTTTTGTTTTGTATTTTTTTTTTTTTTAAATTTCAGCATGTTACGGGGGTACAAATGTTTAGGTTACATATATTGCCTTTGCCCCACCCGAGTTAGAGCTTCAAGCATGTCCATACCCCAGATGGTGCACACTGTACCCATAAATGGTTTTTAAAAAGCAAAAATACATAAGATAGACCAAGATAATCATGACAGATGAAATTTTTCAAACTTATCTTAAGTCAACTATAACCCAATACTTCAGCTTCTCTTTATTTCAACTTTATTCCTACAAAATACTATTACAAGTTAATCTTTACTATAATTTCAATACTCCCCCTTAGGTATTTGAAATTTTAATTATTAGAATTATATTTTTACATGTATCCAACCTAATATTTTTAAATTTGTTTTTGATGCCTATAAGTTAACTATGGTTTGAGAAATTTTGGGGGGGAAAACTTCACCCCACAAAATAAATGTAATCTCCAGTTAATATTTTCTCAGTACAAATTTCTTCAATAAGCTCTAAGAGTGGTTCAAAAATCATTGCCTATAGGAAAAAACTCTTAAGCAACCATTAATTCCCATTACTCATGAAAAAAATCTGTAGAATTTCTAATATCAAAAGGCTCAAATATCAAGAAATAGCTAACAGTCATTTATAGGCACATGTTATAAATAACAATAAACTGTCCAAGTACAAAATGTGTAAACTGTTGAATGAGACCTTGGTAGCTGCCGTATCGTCACCATCTGCTATTCTGCCAGTTGTTTAGAGGGTATCAGAATCAGCAATTTAACTGCTCAAACTATCATCACTTAACTTCATCTCTTTCATTCCTACAATAGTGTCCCATATTTCAAATTCTCAAAGACTCACACTTGTTTTCAGTGAGGAAAAACTCAAATTTGTGTGCCCTTTGTAACTAAATTGCATTGAAAGCACCTCCAATTTTTGCAAGTCTGCTTCACTTGTTTTCATTCAATATCCTAATATTATATCACCACCAGAACTTTTTTGCAACTTCTGTTTGTTCCTTTGATAGAACTGAACTAAGGGTTAAAAAGTCAAATTCAGGGCAACACAGGCATTTTGGCTAGATTCACCTTTTTCAATGAATTCCACTGCTTCATGCTTTCAAATAACACAGTATTCTTGCATTCTCCAATTTATTACTGGCAGTAATACTGGCAATCCATTTAAGATAATTTATGGATAAAGTAAGAATGATCTTTTAGAAGATACATAATTTTGACACAAAACCACAAGATTTGAGAGTCCACTGAGCAGAAGCCTACATCAAACTGACACTAAGAACAAAAGCAGGATGAAGGAACTCAACACCACAGACACCCAAGCAGATTACAGCCAGGCTATAAGCAAAAGAATTTGCACACACAACAAAATTAAGTATATGTTTATGGCTTGTGTTAACTAAAAGCTCAGACAGGACACTCATTTAGCCAGGAATGAATGAGTACACTCAGAAAAAATAATACACTAGTGGATGAAGGAATTGGCATTAATCAAGGCTAACTGCCCGTTCAAAGCATAAATTTTACATGACCAACTGGAAGTAACATGACAACTTGCAGAGAGCAAGTAACATACTAATTTTCCCACTTTGAGTCTGTAAAATGTAAGAATAAAATTTACTTTCATCATTAGCTCTGCTCTCAAGTAATGAATTAAAAATGTGAGTTTGTCTTGAAATGCATCATAAAATAAGATGGATTGATGGATGGAAAGATGGACAGATTTGTGATAAAGTATAGTAAAATGTTAATGTAAAAATCTTGGCAGTGGACATGTGGTGTAAAGTTCTTTCAACTTGGCTGTAGGTGAAAATTTTTATAATACGTTGGGAGAGAATTATGAGTTTGCCTTTCTTTTCTGATCAAACTCTCCTACAACTGCAACATTGTTTACCTGCTAGCTTACAAAACCACACCTAAAAATGTAGTAGACATTCATATCATAGGAACTAATGTATGAAAGTAATACTTTTTCACACCACTATATATATTACTGAAAATGCAGGGTAAAAAAAACCATTGTTAAGGCAAAGGCTAACCCTGAGTAATAACTAAAGAAAGAATCCCTATGCTGGCTTCTTAAAGATCTAGTTTTATTTGTAACTGGATTCAAAATCTGAGTAAATCGTATCAATAGGTCAGTCTCCCAATAAAAGGTAAAAAATATAAATGGCCAAGAGAACATTAATTTTTACTGAGATTAAAAAGCTATTATACAACTAAATTGTTTTAGATAGAATGTGCTGTGTATGGAGGAAACTGCCATATGAACTTTAACCCTCTTTAATTCTTAATTTTAGCTTCACTGTAACATATGACTCAAGTACATAAAAGTATTTCCTTCCAAATGAACAAATTAGTATGTGTAATGTGTATGATACCAGCAGGAATCTTAAAACAGTCATAAATAGATCACAAAGTAAGGTTTCAGTACATTCCATTCTAGGCTTCCTTAACTTGAGGAACCTGATATCCCCAAAGCTAAATGTTGTTAGAGAATAAGAAAGCCAGTGGCAATATCAGACTTCAGCAGACAATTATATCTCCAAATAATTACCACGAAGTTACAATACTGAAGTGTTCGCATTGTCTGCCACATCAAAAATTAACTTTAAAATACTTCCACTACGATAGGTTAGGTGAAATGATCCGAGATATCTCTTATTTAAAAATTTGATTCCTTCAGTTAGAAACTAGACATATATTCATGGAATAAAAGGGCAAGAGAAATTCCAAAGCAACCCCTAAATCTGAAGAAGCACTTAATGGGAGGAGGAAGTGAACATACACAACACAGAGGTTAACCTTCCCTATTCAACAATGGAAATCAAGTATTAAAAAAGAGACCTATCTCATCTATTTTCATCACATGTATGCTAATTTTATCTGAGGGAATATAGTTCTTATTTCTGAAAAAACAGACCTTTATCTGTTGTTAAAAAAAATTAACATTTTTTCTATGAAGATATATTATTGTGATGCTTCTTCCTTTTGCAAAATTTAAAAATGCCTTGTAATATTCACCTAAAATTTTTTCAGAAATGTGTTCGCTTAAGCAATTCTTTGAAATCATTGGTATTGATCATTTACATATTTTTATATAGTTTGTACACATTATTATAACTTTCCAGACCTAATTTCTATTTCATGTTATCTTTGAAGCATAATTTGGCTTATGTAAGAACAAAGTACACTAGTTCAATACGTTCTTCTTCAGCTTACAAACAGGCATTTAATAATCTTGGTCTATTACGGTAAAGAGATTTCCAGCAGCTCTGTTCTAACTTCTTGTTTTTCCTATCATTATAGTAAATGTATAATGGGGTAATGGGGGACTAAATTTCCCAAGCCTATAACAAACATAAATAGAAGAAAGTTTTACAGTAAGCATCTTAATATTCAAACACTGTTCTCTTTATACTATCAGAAGACAAGGAGTTTAAGTTGCTACAATTTCCCTTTCACCCAATACAAAATAGCAGTAACATAGGTTTCTTATTTAATTCTTTCTGACATATCCCTATTATTCATAGTACTAATACTTTACAGTTTAGAGAACACTTCCAAATTACCTTAAAAAAGGAAAGTTCCACTTTTAAAATTAAACCCAGCAGCTCTAAAGTTTGGGGGAAAAAATGGTTTATCTGCTCTAAGATTTGATAAACATTCAAAATATATTCTACAGCTTGACTGGAAGTTTGAGGGAAAGAAACCTCATAGCATTAGATGACGAAGGAATACAGTACAAGTCAGAAAACCACGTATAAGAGTTTAAAGGTTAGTATACATAGTGGAGAATTCCCGAAATATTAGAGAAAGTCTCCTACACTTATAACCTTATCAATCCTTCCATTAAGTTCTGGCAACTTTAGTTGACAAAATGAGAACACTAAAATAATTTAGATTGCTTTAGGGGTTTTGTTTTCTGTTAACTAAAAAATCAAGCACTAATCAACTGCAAAGAGATTACCACTGGGCATGTGCTAAATATATGAACACTGCTTAGGCAGTGGTTCTACTTTTACGGGCAACTTAAGAGTGCTGCAACTACAAAATCCTACTGATTTTTGACCTCATTGTTTGAGAGATCACTCTTCGAGTAGTCCATAAAAGTACAAGTAAAACTCAAATATGCAGGCTGTTGAATAAAGTTGAGCATCTGAAATGAACTACTAGCAAGTTAAATGTTTATTTTTATTGACCAAACCACAACTAAATCTACCTTTGCATAGGTAACTGTATCTTAAATTTGCAAAGATGATCATAACCATGTTGGCTTAAGGTACTTGCTACAAAGATATCCCCTAAATCTGTGGCCCCCAAACCCCAGTCCCTGGCCTGTTAGGGGCAGGCCACAGAGCTCTGTACTCCCTCTCCTCCCCCATGGAAAAACTGTCTTCCATGAAACTTAGGAAGTGGGGGGATGCACAGCAAGAAGTGAGGGGGGTGAGCAAGGAAAGCTTCATCTGTACTTATAACCCTGCTCCCCTCCCCATCACTCACATCACTGCCTGAGCTCTGCCTCCGTCCCCTCACCGCCCCCCCACCTCACCCGTCAGTGGAAAAATTGTCTTTGGCACTGGTCCCTGGTGCCAAAAAGGTTGAGGACCATTGCCCTAAATCAGTAACTCTCAAAGGGGTTTCCACGATTAAAAATGACTCCCTATAACAAGAGATGTTATGGATTGACAAATGTTGAGCATGTGAACACTGCTGAAGCAGAAAAATGTGTTAAAAACCACTGATGAAAATTTTGAACTATATGATGGTTAAGGGTGGGATGTCACCCCATCTGAGGTACTATGATTGGGAGCACTACTAGCATTTAGTGGATGGGGCTAGATACCCCTCACGGTACAAGACAGTCCCACTGATTGAAGAACGAACCTCGACATATGACTTTCAAATGTCCAAGTGGTAATTCACATAGATAAAAGCCTATTTATAATGAAGTAATCCCAGAATCTAATTCAATTTTATGTATAAACTGAAGTACATTTAGCAGGGTTTAATATACACAGATTTTCCAGGAATGGAACACTAATGTAAATTAAGAGATTATACTTTATCTTGTTCATTTCAGAAAACAAGGCTAATGACAATCCCACTTGTGGTATTTGAGTCACCAATAGGACAAACCTGTACCCATCAACATTTCTGTCAAAAACAAACTGGTTCAATGCAAAGGTAACAAGCCTCTTCATTGTGCATTTTGGTGTAATCACACAAGTATTTACATATTAAAAGGCATATAGTCAGTTCTTCCATAATGCTCTTCTGGTAATGTGAGTTTATTCCAACAGGATTGATATATTACTGAACAATCTGGATGACACAAATTCCACATTTCTTTATGTGTGATTTTGTCCCCAACACACACTAGGTGAATGTAGAAAACTGTACCCCACTAAACTGAGCCAGACAGGAATTCACAAAACACAACCCCCTTGGTTGCACACATTCACATATATGTTGTTACTATTTTCCATTCCATTACATAACTTTCCCCTTTTCACTACTCACAAGCTGAAACTCCTTCCAATGCTCTTTGCCACAAGCAAACATTTTCAAGGCAAGATGTCATAATTATTATAGTATTTAACATGTACAAAACAGTGCTCTTGTTTTTAAGCTTTTTTTTAAAAAAAAAAAAGTATCATGATAATTGCTTTCTCTTGGGAATTGTTTTTCCTTTTCATAGGCCTCAACTTCTTGTCAAAACCTGTACATATTATGTAGCACAGTGGAGACTGAGGTGAATAATTTTTATGATTGGAAATGGGCATGCCTTTTGTTTGAGGTCTTTAGTGCAGGGTTTGTGTTAATCTAGTTAGGATTGGGCTGTTTAATGATCTGTTGTTGCTATGGTTATCCTCAGTGTACCACAGGCTTCATACACATACACAAGAGTTTGTGTCCATGGTGGGGGATGGTTACTAGAGCAATGTCAGTCTGATTTTTTTGTGCTGTGCTTTGCATAATCTTATTCCTTTCCTAGTAGCATTCTGTGGTTACTTGTTATTTGAAGCTTCTTAGCTTGGTGGCAAGCAGTAAGAGGATACGGTCTCTTGTTCTGATTAAAGTTCAGTCTAAGTCTTGTACTATGTCACTGGATCTCAGGGGTGTGGCCTTCTCGGTTCTCCTGACCCTCCCCTGGCTGTAGTTTTGGAATCAGGGACCCACCTCCAGGCAAAAGATTCTTTCCCCCTTCTTTGTTCACCCCCAGCCCAATGAATGTTCACCAACAGGGCAGGAGAGATTCCTCCTAACCCCCAAACCAAAGCTTTTGTTCCACAGAAAAGACAGGGAAAGAATCAGTTTCTTGACCCTAGTGAAAGCTCTGCTGCTGTTCCCCTTCTCTAGGTCTGCACAACAGATACTCCCCAGGGGTCTTTCCAATCTTTTCTAGGAATAGACACTGTGAGGTTTATGGACAAAGGGCTTGCACCATAGTGCACTCAGCCTCCATCAATTTGTCAGCTATTGTAGCTGAATTCTGCTAGTCCAGTTTTGTCTGATGAAGATGAACTGAATTCACATCTTCTTCTTCTCTCTCTCTCTCTCTCTCTGCAAGAACTTTCTCTCAATTTTTTGGACAGTGGTTTGGTCTGTGGCCTTAGTTCTTCAGGTTTCAAAAAAATCATGAATTTGAAGTTAGTCTAGTTCTTTTTTGTTGTAAAGGTGAGGGCAAAGCTTATTTTTGGCCAAGGTCAAGGCAAGAAGGTGATTATACTATTTTTATAAACTATTTCAGGATAGTAAAGAAGGTGTTACAAATTATTTGATATAAAAGGGGAGCCTTTGTTGGGTCTGATAATGTTGAGAAACACTGACTCAAAGGATCTCTTTCAGAACAACTCCCCTTTAACCACTGCCAAACATTACGGAGAACATTTAGGCCAAAATCTATCGGTAGCAACCAAATTTGTAGTGCAGTTTATCTGCACAGACTTGTTTCTATTTTTCTGAGTTTAAGTATCTCAATCAGAGAAGCAGGGGAAAGGTATGTGTAACAGACACCTCAAATTCACCTATGTAAATAGAACTGGTTGAGAAATGGAGCCAAATTAGCTAAAATGCACCTTTTTATTTCGACTCTAACTTAGTATCTACTGAGAACCAGACTCCGCTATTAATCTTTTCACAAATTTAATAAAGTCAGTATTGTTACAGCCCACCCGGGCAACCAGCTTCTATGTATTTGTGGATAAAGTTAAATTCTTAAAAATAACTCATGCTTTCCATGATTCCATAACTGTTTTTCACTGATGACACTCATATTTTACTCATTTTAGCTGAAGTATTTTATTTGTTTGCAACTACGCTTGTTAACACTGTATGATGTTCATATATTTTAGACTATTACCACCACTTTAGAAAAAGCAAAACATCATTGCCTCTCAGTAGAATACAAATGCTGATAATTTCCATGAACTGGACTGCAGCCTTAAGGTTCTTTACATTCCTATTTCTTAATAACCCACTGACTCCTCTTTTCCTCCCTTAATATATTCTACTTCCTGTTTTCAATCAAGGAGTATAATGTAGTATTTCCTACACAAGGACTTATGTTCCCTGAATGCATTGTGATATTAATAGCGCAACCCAAGTTTGAGATATAGCCACTTAAACAGTGTTTCACACTACATTTAAAATGTTAACAAGATTTTATGTGATATGCTAAATTAAGCCAAACAATAAAGCACTTTCCGGAAACCAAGGAATTGTGACATCAAGTCTTTTTAGGATACCGAATTTCTGACAAGTAGTTTCTATAAATTTCCTTTCTGTTTTTAAGGTAAGTCCTGTTTCATACTCCCATAGACTCACAGAGTACTGGTAATAAACTAAAAAACCACTGTAATTTCCCCAAATCTTGCAGACAGTACTTTCAGGACTTGATATCTATAAAGTCCATAAACTGAGAAAGATAATACAGTAAGAAAGACAATCACTAGGGGCAGGTCCTGAAGAACTATCCTGAAATTTTACTTTTCTTACAAAAGGCTCAAAATAAGTTTAGATTGTAAAGCCCTTCATGGAGGACGCAAAAGCATCACGTACAGACCCTCCTTTTTGAGGAATCAGAGGGGGAAAGTAAAGAGGGGAAGGGAAGCAAGAAATAATTATTTTGAGAGACCACCACCACATTAGGGGGAAATTCTTACTTTTTTTCCCCCTAATCAGTTGATAAAAGAAATAATCGAAAAGACAAGAGTGGTCAACTGAACAACCTACAGTAAGGTGACAATTTAAGGGAAAACACTCTTCTTAAGTGTAGTTAAGTCTCAAATACGCGATTAACAGCCAGCCAACTTCACTGAGCTTCTACATCGTACTTCACCCACTCCAAAGGCCACATTCAGAGGTAAAACTGCAGCAGCCCGAGGAAAGACCACTGTGAATAAACTACCTTGCAGGAAGGAAAAACCTTGGGGAAAAACTTGATTTTGGAAAAAGGAAAGGACTAAAGAGACAACGCGGGCGCTCATTTCCTAACAAAACGAACAAAGCTAAGCAAAGAAAGTTAGAGTCAATGCAAGACGTGCTGGGAAGGAAGGTCGCTGACCCAAAGAAACGAGTTACCGGCATCCAACAGGAAGGGTGCTGGGATTAGGCGGCTGAAAGGGAATCCCGAGGGCGGAGCCCACAGGGGAATGACGGGTGTGTGGAGTAAGGATGTGTGCTAAGGGAAATAGGAAAGCACAGTGGGTAGAAAACAAGAAGACCTGGTAAAAAAGAGGGGTGGGGCTGAACCGAGCAACGCCCTGGGCGAGTGTCACTCAGAGTTTGGGGGGGGGGGGGTCCAACGGAAGGAACCAGACCAGCGGCATGGGGGAAGGGTAATCTGCTTCCCTTAGCAGCTGCAGGCTGTGGCAGCCAAAACATCACCCCTCCTTTTCCGTAGCCTGAGCCCCCCAAGTCCCTGCAGCATGGGGAGAGGGTAAGCTAGAGCCCCAAAGTCCAGGGCTTGGAGTCGGCTTTACCTTCGCGGGGGACTGGAGAGGCTCCAGCCCTAGCTCCTCCCGCCGCCGGCTCAGCGTCCACAGTGGGATGAGGTGCCCTCCGGCCTCCTCACCCTCACCACTTCCCCTTTCCCCCGCCGGGGCCCGGTAGCTCCGCTGCCGCGGGTTCCTGTTGCTGCCGCGGTGCTGCCTCCCCGCCCCCTCCGCCTCCTCCCTCTGCCTCTCAGAGGCTCACTCTGGAGGCCGCCATCTTCGCTCAGGCTTTGAGCGACCGCGCTCCAATACGCCTGCGTCGCCACCGCCCAGGTTGTCACGAGACCCAGTCAGCTGATTTCAATTCTTCCGCCTTCTGCCCCGCCCTCCCCGTGCTATTCGTTCCCTTTCCAGGTACTTCTGCGTTCCGCCGCCCAGCTGTTACACATGCGCAGACTGAGAGGCCGGCCGTGAGATCCGGAGTCCACGCAGTGCGTGAGGGGGCCCGCCCTCCGCTCACATTGAGGACACGCCCCTGGGCGCGCGCGCGGGGACGGCTACGCCCCTTGGTTGGTGGTGTGTGTATCTTAGGGTTGCTGCGTGGGGTCTATGCTCTTAATTCCCCGGAAATCCGTTTTAAAGCGTCACCCCAGTTTAGCCTTTGACTTCAAATGCCCTGGAGCATCGCGAGACATTCTGGAGCCTCAGTCTATTCCCTGGTTTGGTTAGATTGGGAGCCAGTAGGTTCACTTGCTGTTGAAACTCCCAGAGCGACATCTGAGCTGGGTTTAAATTATGGGTGGTCTGGGGCGAGGGATCTCCGAGACCAAAGCCTAACATGCCTCGGGCTTTTGCTGATGAGAGTGCTGGAAAGATGATACTGATGGCTCCCATTTATTGTCTGCCTATCAGGTGTCTAGAGGTTTACTGAAAGTTACTTACTCAGTCTTAAACTCTTCTGTGATAGGAATTATCCTCGTTTTGTGGACAAATTGTGGCCCAGCCCCACGGTAGTGGCTTTGATGTTTGAACCCAGGCAATTTGACTGCAGAATCTGTGCCCTCTGGATGCTGTCTCCCCCTGGGAGCTGGGGGAGAGGAGTCAGGGTAGTGAAAAGAGGGAATACTGAGACTAAAGAAGGGTTTAGGTAGGAATTATGTTTTCTGTGGGCAGTGTTTAAATTAAGGCAGGTCAATGTTCATTCCCAGACCTGAATGTAAAAACCACAGTTTAAAATTTAGTGATTCTGCTGCAAACTTTGCAAGATAGTGTAGGGTGACTTGCACGGATACATTTTTATGAGGGTTAAAGGTAAGGAGTTTAATATTCACTCTGCCTGGCAATGCTAAAATTGTGATTTCTTGGGGTCTCTTTTAGCGGTTGGCTTGTTTTATAAATGGCGATTGCAGGATGAAACAATGTAGAAAATGGTTTTTACAAATTTGCTTCTTGACTCTATTAACCCTTTGCCCTACCTCAGGGCAGAAAAAGACTATTGGTGTTTATCCTTAGAGTAGACTTTACTGCAGCAGTGAGATAAGGTGCATATAAAGGGAGGAACCAGGAATAGCTGGGTGTGGGAAGACAGG
Source organism: Eulemur rufifrons (assembly GCF_041146395.1). Classification (NCBI taxonomy): domain Eukaryota; kingdom Metazoa; phylum Chordata; class Mammalia; order Primates; family Lemuridae; genus Eulemur; species Eulemur rufifrons. Next base: position 123,045,206 of record NC_090989.1, read on the forward strand.
ACCTGAAATAGAGTAGGAAGGGAGGAGAAGAAAAAAGAAACAGGAAGGCTGAGTTAAGGGGCGTCCTTAGCTTTTGCCATGGAAACAGAAACTTGTGTATATGTGGCATTTTGTAGGTTACAAAACCTTCCAATAATCCCAGATGTAGATGTGGGGTGTATTATTTCAATGTTATAGAAGAAGCAGACACACGGAATCCAAGAGACTTGCTCAAGTGACCTAACTCCCAAAAGTTGAGCGAAGATTTAGTCACAGGACTTGTCACATTAAGTCCAGTGAACTGTTAAACCTCCACACTGCCTCTCTGTTTAATATTTGAGACTGATAAAATTGATTCTCAGAGTTAAGAGGAGTCTTAGGCAACACAAACTGACTCCATCTTGTGTAGTGGAAAATTCCCTGCCCCCCAAGACATCTTTTTCAATTTTATAAACCACTTTCCTTGTATTGAGTTAACTTGTGCTTTCTTCTGTGAGTGCTTTTTTTTTTGTCTTTTTTGCCTTTTTCCTCTTGTATGAGACATCCCTTTAAGTATTTACCAATACAGCTAATCATCCATCCTATCCCACACCCTCTCTCCTGCTTTTCCCTCTACCCGAGCCACAGATCCTCATCTTAAGAAGCCATCCATATTCCTAGTGCTTTCAATAGTTGTTCGTGAGAAGTGGTTACAAACCTTTTCACAACTCCTCTGGCTTCTCTTAATTGGATCTGCACAAGTTTGTCAGTATCTTTCTTAAAAGCCTGGAAAACTTAAACACAACAGTCAGAGGGAGCAGGACTTTCCCTATTCCTGTGTTAAATCAGCTTGGTCCCCTCCACCTCTTCCCCAAGCTCCTTTTTGAAAGAGTGACAAATTCAAGGCAGGACATTCAAAACTCTCTTTCTGGATTTATCTTTTTATTCAAAATTCAAGTTTGCACTAGCCTTTCCGACATTTTCATAGTTCAGATGTATCACATTTACGATCCAATTATGTGATATATACTCTTACTATATTTCACAGCTTTTTAAAAAATACATTTCACAGCTTATAGACACCAATAGCTTTTATCATTGTCCTAACAGCATACAGGCAGGAGAGGTCTAAGACTTTAGAAAGCCCACAAAATAGTCAAACACCTGTTTATCGAACTTCTATTGCTGCTAAATTGACCTTCCCAATTATATCAATGCCCAGATCCAAAATAAATCCCTAAGGACTCACTACCACTCAAAAATATTTGGACTATGTTTTCAATACAGTAGCCACTAGCCTCGTGTGGCTACTGAACACTTAATATAAAAAGGTGTAAAGTATTGCATTAACATTGTTTATATTGATTACATCTGTCAAAGAAAAAATTATTTAATGATACTTGTTAAAGCTTGGTAATGAAGACTCTATTCAGGACCATTGCAATAGATACAGCAGCAGTCCTAACCTTTTTGGCACCAAGGACTGGTTTCATGGAAGACAGTTTTTCCATGCAGGGGGTGGGGAGTGGGGGATGGAGCTCAGGAGATCAGGCAGTGACTCTAGTGATAGAGATCAGCTGTAAATACTGATGAAGCTTTCCTTGCTCCTGCTGTGTCCCCCACCACCCTCCCTATGCTGCACTCCCTGCGTCCCCCCACCCCCACTCTGCCCCGGGCGCTGCCCCGGTTTCCTAAGTTTCATGGAAGACAATTTTTCCATGGACAGGGATCGGGGGATGGGGGTTGTGCTGCAGAGCTCTGCAGCCCGGTCCCTATCAGGCCAGGGACAGTACTAGTCCACAGCCTGGGGGTTGGGGTCTACAGAGGTACAGGGACCACTGCAACAAGGTCATACAGCATGGACAAGGGGAATTTATAGCTGAGGAGCAGTGTGTGTGTGGGGGGGGGGGCAGGTAGCTGGTGGATGGAAAATTACTGAGAGGAAACATCATGGGTAAGGGGGATTCTGGCTAAACCTACATAACAGGATTCTTGTTGAATACAGAACGGAGTGATCAGACATCCCTTGGGGGAAGATGAAAGATTAGAATCCTGATCAGATATAGAAGATGAGGGGCTTTGGCTCAACTGACTTAGCAGGGTTCTTTTGCTAAAACTGGATCTTACAAGGAAGTGCACAGATGGGCCTACAGGAAGCTTTAAAAGCCTGACTAAAGTTTGGCCAAGCAAAGAATCTTCGTGACATGTTGAAATGATAATATTATGGATATATATTTGGTTAAATACAACACATTATTAAAATTAATTTCACTTGTTTCTTTTTAAAAATGTAGCTACTAGTAAATGTAAAATAAAACATATGGCTCACCTTATATTTCTCTTGGCCAGAACTCCTATTTGAAAGTCTTGTGCAGACACTCAGTAAGTGTCAGAAAACACTTTAGTTGAATTGGTGAGCTTGACGCTCTCACAGAATCTCTTCTACTAGGATTTATTTTAATTTGTTCTGTGGTGGTTGTTTGTCTTTAGTAGTTTTTCTCAATATGTATAGCCACATATATTTAGTTTTTTGTGTTCCTTTATACCAATAATTGTAAAGATAAGACTTGAAATTTTTGAAAAAAAATGACATTGTTTCATGATTTCTTGACACATATATACGTATATATCTGCGTATGTAGTTTACACAATTTTTTTTTTTTGTAAATCATAGCCTGGCTTCTTAATCCTGCCCACTTAATCCTACCCTAGGAACTCTGGTTTCATTATTAATGTGAGTGAAAACATCTATTTAAAATAGTATAGTGATGTTCATGTTTAAATGAATTTATAATAATTTTGTATTAACAAAACCATGCTTTCATTTAATGATGGGAAATTATCTAGATCTGATCACATTTTCAAAGATGAATCAAGAGGCAAAATAAAATACTTGTTCTGTGGTCTAACAATATTAAACCATTACTGAAATTTTAACTGCTTAAGGAAAAGGACTGTGTTCTTTCTCTTATTAGAATTAACTCCAACTGCTCTTTTGCAATATATACATTGCTAAGGATTTTCTAATTCAAATGTTCTTACTTGTTAATTCAAATACTTCTAGTGTTACCAGATTTGAGAAAAATCTAGAGCCTTACATATTTTTTCCACAAAAGGTTTTGAAGTGAATGAGATTTAAAATCTCTATGAAATTATTATATTCAAACATATTTAGTCATCAGCAGTTGAAGGAAATATAATATAGTTAAAAAAAAAAAAATCACAGGCAAGTTTTTTGAGCCTTAGTTCCCTTATCTGTATACTTGGAATATTGATACCTACTTTGAGAGACATTTGTGGGATTTAAATAAAATAACTTACACCGAGCATGTGGTTACTGAGCACTCAATAACTTAGTTTCCTCCTTATATTATAGTTAATATCAGAGTCTCTTTTATATTATTTGTATAGTCCTTATGCTTGAGTTTTCTGTAAATGAAACAAATTAACCATGACAAAGTGAACAGAAATTTAGACTGTATTATTAGCAAAATGGGAGAAGTTCAAGTACTTACTCTTAAAAACCATATCTGAATACTCTTATGAAAAAGCATAAAATAGTTCATACAAAAAGGTGTCATTTTTTTATTTCCTATAAGAGAACATAGAGCTGACTGGCTAAATTCATACATATATGTTAACAAAACTAAAAAGACCTGACTCATGCAGTTCTGTCTGTCACAATGTAATATTTGAGAAATGATGAACCAAAACTTGACCATGAAGTTCTTAGAATGCCAATGGCCCATTCATGCCTAAATCAAGGTGAGTTAATTAGGTACAACAGAAACTTTTATTTTCCATTTATTTTGTCAAAGTTCATTGCAACTACATAGAAGGTAAGGAATAATAACTGATTTATATTATGTTCATCTGAGCACATAAAACATTACACAATTAAATTCTTGCTGGCTTTGAGCATATAAAGATGATATGACTGTTTCCATGTAAAACTTAACTTTGCCATGAAAAAGGTAACTATCTTTTTTTTTTTTTTCTTGTGAGCAGCAGCAAATGAGGTGGCATCCACCTACTTAGCATAAAGGAAAATAAATAAAGTCGTATTTAAAGCTCACCTAATTAGCTTATAAAGTTATTGGTTCTCAAATCCATGCTGTGGATTTTACAAAAAATAAATAGCAAATCAATGTAAACTGAAATAAAAGGCATCTATTAATAAATGCATTTTGAAAAAATCTTACTAAGATAAAAGTAACTCACATATATTATACTCGTCATTGCAGCTACCCAATTTCAAAAAATAGTTACTTTGGGTCTATTACTGATCTGCCTATCAGACAAACTTTGAAAGTTGAAAACCGTGTACGATACTAGAAAGAAACAAAGGTTTAGTTAAAGAGAGTAAGGTATACTTTTTCTTATTTATAACTATCTTCTGATCATGTATTCACTTGGGGACATATTTTTTTTCTGTTATCTTTGCTCTGCCTTGCAAATGTTCAAATCCCAGTTCTGCCTTATTAGCTACTTAACCTTCAAGCCTCAATTTCCTTATTAATGAAATGAAGGTAATAATACATATCAACTAAAGTTGTTTTGAGGATTAAATGAAAATCAAAATATGCTATCTAATATTGAACCAATATTATTTAATATTATAATGTACATAATAGAAGAATAAAACTCATAAACTTTCAACAGTGAGATAAGGGAGAGGGAGATAGTCTAAATGTGGCAAGTCCTCATCTTTCACAATAAGGAGTAAATTAATGCTTTCTAAATTTTAAAAACCATGAATGGAGGGCAGAAGGAAAATAACTTTTATGACTCTTTTAGTAAGTACCACTCATTCTCCATAAAGTTAACTTTCTCCCTTCTTTATATACCTTTTATTCCCTTCTCTAATTCTAGAAGCAGATAATGCAACATTTGGGGCAGTACTATATTAACAGTAGGCAGTTTAAGTAAGTGCTTAGGGTATCAGCAAAGCAAGGATTTGCTAGTTAGTATTTTATAAAATAATCATGGGGAAAAACTCACAACTTTGTCGAGTTTCTTTACTTATTTCATGAGTGTAGAATTGAGGAGCTCTAATGATCTAAATCCAGCTATGAATTGGGGAGATTTAAAAAAAATCTGTTAACATATATTCATGGAACAGGATGCTTCCTGTTGAAAATGGTAGTTGAAGATAAGCATGATTCAAAAATCATATGAATACCTTGGACTAAGGAACTCTTTAAAAATATACCAGATTACTAAATTTAATAGCCTTTTTATCATTTTTTTTCTGTATAATCTTAGAAGACATATTTTCTTTAATATAGATTTCTTTAACCTATGTGTCTGTATAAATATTGGTTACTGGAAAAATATGTCTTAGTCCACTTGGACTGCTATAACAAAACGCTGTAAATTTACAACTTATAAGCAACAGAATTTATTTCTCCCAGTTCCAGAGGCTGGCAAACCCAAGATCAAGGTGCTAACAGATTTGGTGTCTGGTGAGAGCCCTTTATGGTTCATAGATGGTGCCTTCTAGCTGTGTCCTCACATCCTGGAAGGGGTAAGGGATCTCTCTCGTGCCTCTCTTATAAGGGCACAAATCCCTCCAATGGCCCCGTCTCCTAATACCATCACCTTAGGTGTTAGGATTTCAACATAAAATTTTGGGGGAACACAAACACTCAGACCCTAGCAATACGTAACTATTAGAAAACTATGTTTGCCATAAGATATTTCTGTATTTATATATGTTAAACATACAATTGAAGATTGTCTACAAATGTCAAAATGAAATAGTTTGTATTTCTGAATTTAAATGTCTCTCAGCAACCCAATTGGTTCTAAAACATGAATAAGCCCAGGTTTGGCAAAAAAGTCCTTGACATACAGTGAGAAATTCAAATAGACAATGGCTTCATGATGCCTTAGCTCTGAAACAAATGAAATTTGAAAAATTCTTATCATTGAGCACCTTCCAAGAAAAATTATTCATTTGTCATTAATATTTTCTATACCATCTCATATAACCAAGGAAAAGATATTCTAGTTAATCTGAAGTTCTAGTTAATTTTGGACCAACTTTTAAAGAAATATCATATGTCATATATCATCTTATCTCATGTCCATCATTTATTGAGCAGTTACTTTCTGCCAGGCACTGTGCTAAGGACTTCAATGCATTATCTCCTTTAATGTTTCGTAACACATAGGAAGATACTGTTATTACATCCATTTTACAGATAAGGAACCTAAGACTTTAGAGAGATCAGTTAACTTTCCTGATGTCATATCCCTAGAAAGCAGTAGCACCTTTCAAACCAAGTCTCTTGGATTTGAAAGTCCATGCTCTAAATCACTACATTTCATTTAATATACAAGCTCTACTAACCATGATTTCCTCTTTACTTGATCATCTAGGAGTAACTTCTGATTATCATTCTACTGAAAATTTATATTAGAGATTTTTAAATGAAGGAAAGACAAACAGTACAACTCTTTCACACTTTGTTCCATAGTGCATTTTCTCAGAATAACATGAAATGCCTGTGTTTTATTCTTATTAACATCCACTTTGTAATACTATATTATCTTTTTATTAAAATCTGGCCTATAGATAAATTGTGTCCTGAAAAATATCATGTCTATAAGTACATAATTTTAAATAATAGAAAATATGACTTACCCACATCTTCAGTCTTCCTCATTTCCAGCCCATCTGTAGCCTAAATTAAGAATAAAAGAAATGGAGAGTAAATAGTCTATTTCTAGTGAAATCAAATAAATGACAAAGGGGAAGTAAAACTGCAAAATAATCTAAACTCAACTGAAATTAAACTGCTCAGAGTTGAAGTTAGTGGATTAAAGAGGGGATTTTCATATTTTTTCTTTTTTTCTTAGTGTTTGAGTGAATTTATTACATTATCAGTTGTCTTGAACACAAAGTCCTAGTCTACATGAAATCAGGTAGATTAAGAAATCAGGGCCTGGAAGCTATTGGCTGTTTCCTTTCTTTTCCTTAGCTTCGCCTTTTAACTCACTCACCTCCTCTTCCATTTGGTAAAAGATGTCTTTGGAAAAGGGAGAAATCTAGCTAAACATTGGGAACAATCTCCCAATATTTTAAGAAGGAAGCAGATGCGGAAGGATATGTTACTATATGGACAATTAACAGTGGTGATGACCTATACAAAGTATAGGCAAGAATTGCTGATATTATCTCAAAAAAATCTTTAAGTGATCTCTCTCTGTCTTTTTTTCTCTCCAGCTTGAATTTTTTTCTTTTTGGTTCAATTTTATCGCCATTACTGACCTCACTCAGGGGAGCTTTTGAACAGAAAATGACCAAATGCATTCAGCCATCAACAAAGTTAAAGAGGCCTTCTAGATAGTCCATCACTCAGCCAATATTTCTTACAAAAACACCCTGATTAATGTTGTTATTAAGAGTCTGCTTACTCCACTGGCACTTCAGTTACACACTTTCATATTATTACAGTGGTTTTCATTGAGGAAGGCAGCCAACCATTCCTTGCTGCTGTCAGTCCGTGATATGCTCTTGAACATCTCTCCCACTGCAGGTTTCCTGGAAGATGGCGAATCCAGTGCCACAAATCAGATGGGTGGGAGTGGTAATTTGAATGTCCCAAAAGAAAGCCTGACTCCCTCTGCTTGGTTTACCACTGGCCAGCTTGGAATATTACAGTCATCATTACAGGTCACCACTGTTTACTCATAGTGCTGGGGTCTGACTCAAGTCTGGAGCAAGTCAGACTGTGAAGGCGAAACTTCAATTCTGCCTCTTGAGGGGCCTGAGTGAACCATGTAGCACCCTAGACCCTAACAAGCCTCTGGATTGAATGCTGCTTATCGAGTTTTGCATCAAAAACCCTGACTGCACTAGTCAGATAGGGTCACCACAGTTTTAAGAATCAATAAATCAAAATTCCTGGAGAAATCATGAAGATTGCAAAATGATTTGTTGAGAATAGTTGAACGCACTCTATTGAATGAGAAGGGCAGAGATTTTACAAAACATTAATTTTTACCATAACACATGCAAAAACAGCAAAATACATGCAGTAGGAAACTAATAAATAATTCCAGTTTTGCCTCCCTAAGGAACTGATTTGATACCAGCCCAAATAGCCTTTTTAAAGCACTAATTTAGTTTCTCATCCATCCTGCTTTCTGTTATGCCTCTATCCTCCTTGTGACCCAATATATGACTGGAACAGAAACTGTCTAGGGTCATTAAAGCAAGCTGTTGCAGAAGCTGGGCTGTCGATTCAGCATTTGGCAAAAGAATAGAAGACTTTTCAGTGAAAGCCTTGATTTCATTTTTGTTAGGCCAGCAAACAATAGCAGCACACTGGCTCTGCTGATAAAAAGAACAAAGAAAACAAACCGTACCTTTTGCTGACATTTCTATTTCTAATAAAAAAAAAAAAAAGGATGAATTTTCTGCCTTTCCCACCCTGCCTTTCTCACCCTTTTCTGGCATCAAAAAGTATTAATTGGATGGGCATAGTGGCTCAGGCCTGAAATCCCAGCACTCTGGGAGGCCAAGGCAGGTGGGTCATTTGAGCTCAGGAGTTCGAGAACAGCCTCAGCAAGAGCGAGACCCTGTCTCTACTAAAAATGGAAGGACATTAGCTGGACAACTAAAACTATATAGAAAAAATTAGCCGGGCATGGTGGCACGTGCCTGTAGTCCCAGCTACTCGGGAGGCTGAGGCAGGAGGATTGCTTGAGCCCAGGAGTTTGAGATTGCTGTGAGCTAGGCTGATGCCACGGCACTCTAGCCCAGGCAACAAAGTGAGACTGTGTCTCAAAAAAAAAAAAAAAAAAAGTATTAATTAAGTAGCCACACTGAGAACTAGTCCATTTGTCTGATAGTAAAAACTCATAACCAAAATCCATAAAAATAAATATCTGAATAAATAAATGGTCCCAGCCCTTCCCTTCCTACCCTGCTCTGCTTCTCTTCCCTCTCTGTTCCACATTGCTGTCTGCTCAATACAATTATGATCTTTAAAAACCAGTTTTTACAGAGAGGAAAAAGATTCACTGCTTTGTAACCTTCATGCTGCTCTAAGCAGTGTTCTGGTTGATAGTTCAGAACTCATGTTGCTGAGAAAAGGCCTTTCATGAGCAAGTCACACTGGCCTCTCCTAATATAGTTTACCATTTTCCTGCTTATGTTGTGCAAAAGTAGCAATTCTACATTTTTAATAAGCCCAGTTTCTTTCAGGAGAGAGAGTGTAAGTCCAAAATCAAAGGACAGACGTCTTCCTGTGCTTTTGTACCATTTATGGTAAAGCCTCTGGGCAAGAGGTTTGCTCTACTGAGTGATGAGTAAGGGGTTGTCAATTTGCTCTCTTGGGGTAAAATGTTTTGAAAATCTTCCATAAAGGACACAATATCACTATTATCATGTTTTATAATTTTCAGAATTATGCCTGTTCTGAGCCAACTCTGACCTTATTTACAATAGATGTCTATGAAATAGTTTGGCAGGTTTAGATTTTTTTTTTCCTATTGCCCATTAGTGAGAGTTATCATGGCTTGTTTCTTTTGTCATCTTTTTCTGTTTCTTCAGTTGTTCCTTATTATCTCTGTTGTCTCCATGTTCTCTATTAGGAGTCTTTTTTTTTATTATTATTTTATATCATCTTATTGTTATGGGGGATACAGAATTGCAGGTTACATACGTTGCCCATGTACCGCCTTTCCCCCCAAGTCAGAGCTCCAGGCGTGTCCGTTCCCCAGGTAGTGCACGTTGCACCCATCATGTAGGTATATATCCCTCCCTTCCCCACCCACCCCTTCCAGAGTCACCACCTTCAAGCGTTACCATTCCCCAAACGGTGCGCAATGCACTCATTGTGTAGGCATACACCCATCCCCTCCCCCACCCCCCACCTCAGTCTGATATCCGATTGGTGTCGTTCCCAGATGTGTATTTAGGTGATGTTCAGGGAAACCAATTTTCTGGTGAGTACATGTGATGCTTGTTTTTCCATTCTTGGGATACTTCACTTAATATAATGGGTTCCAACTCTCTCCAGGAGAACCATAGAGATGGCGTATCTTCATTATTCCTTATAGCTGAGTAATATTCCATGGTATACATATACCACAGCTTACTAATCCAATCATGTATTGATGGGCATTTGGGTTGCTTCCACATCTTTGCTATTGTGAATTGTGCTGCTATAAACATTCGGGTACATGTGTCTTTGTTACAGAATGACCTTTTTTCCTTTGGGTATATGCCCAGTAATGGGATTGCTGGGTCAAATGGCAGGTCTACTTGAATCTGTTTAAGATACCTCCATAATGCTTTCCACAGGGGTTGCACTAGTTTGCAGTCCCACCAGCAGTGTATTAGTGTTCCTGTCTCTCCACACCCACGCCAACGTGTTGTTTTGGGTTTTTTTGATAAGGGCCATTCTCATTGGGGTTAAGTGATATCTCATTGTGGTTTGATTTGCATTTCTCTGATGGTTAGGGATGTTGAGCATTTTTTCATATGTTTGTTAGCCATTCTTGTATCTTCTTTCGAGAAGTTTCTATTTATGTCATTTGCCCACTTTTTGATAGGGTTGCTTGATTTTTTTCTTGCTGATTTTTCTGAGTTCTAAATAGATTCTTGTTATCAGTCCTTTATCTGATGTGTAGTATGCAAAAATTTTTTCCCATTCTGTAGGTGGTCTGTTTATTCTCTGGACTGTTTCTTTGGCTGTGCAGAAGCTTTTTAATTTAATCATGTCCCATTCATTTATTTTTGTTGCTGCTGTGATTGCCTTGGGGGTCTTCTTCATAAATTCTTTACCTAGGCCAATGTCTGTAAGAGTCTTTCCTACATTTTCTTCTAGAATTCTGATTGTATCACGCCTTCTATTAGGAGTCTTTGCTGCAATTTTCCCTCAATTGGAAATTCCTTTAGACTTATTTGAAAAGGGCAATAACTTTCCTAAAATGCATGGAATCCAAAGAGAAAGGGGATTTTTCTTGTAGAAATGACCAGCTGGGTAAATGGTAATATTGTCTGTATTGAGATTTTAAAGACTTTATCTGTCATATTTTAGAATCATAGAATGTATTAGAATCATAAATATGATTTTTTCCTGATAAAATGTTACCACATTTTACATATGTTCATTTCTCAGTCCTTATTAAAGAGTCTGAGATAGAACAAGGCAGGCATTTTAAGTGCTATGTTCAGACAGAGTAACCGAGGAATTCATCTTGGCAAGGTTCAGGCTAAAGTCAGACCAAAACTTTGATGATAGAAATGGTACTGGCCATTCCTCACCCTTGATGAGTGAAGAACACAGTTATCGTCCACACTTCACTTAAAAGAGAGAGAGAGTGAGAGAGAGATGTTCCCCAACCTCTATGTGGCTCAGTTTCCTCAACTTAAAATGGATAAAAATAATATATACTTTATAGAGTTGTTGTGAGGAATTCTGTGCACATCTGAAGTGCATCTAAAAGTACCTGGAACATTGCAAGATCTTAGTAAATGCTGCTGCTACTATTGCCAGTACTACTATGGTAATCATAATTTGTTTAATTGAGGTACCAATGAGGTTAAAGCCAGATCTCTAAAAGGATGAGACTTAAAAAACTGATATTATTTAAATTTTTCTTTGATTATGTTTCTTAAAATCCCTGCTATTCTAGGATGTTACAAGAGTAACAAGGGTGAATAAGAAAGCATAAACCATTTCTGAGTATCTTATATGCATACATAAATATCTATTGTGTATGATGGATATATGGGTGGTGTGTGTATTTATGCATATATGTGTATGTATACACAGTTGTCCCTCTGTATCTATGGGGGATTGGTTCCAGGACCCCCATGGATGCCAAAATCTGTGGATTGCTTAAACACCTTATATAAAATGGCATAGTATTTGCATATAACCTATGTACATCCTCCCATATACTTTTGATAATCTCTAGATTATTTATGATAACTAATACAATGTAAATGCTATGTAAATAGTTGCTATACTGTATTATTTTAAAATTTTTATTTTTTTGTTGTGTGTTATTTTTTATTTTTTGAATATATATATTTTTAAAACAGGGTCTTACTCTGTTGCCTAAGCTGGAGTGCAGTGGTGCTATCCTAGCTCACTGCAGCCTCACACTCCTGGGCTTCATCGATCCTCTTGCTTCAGCCTCCCAAGTAGCTGAGACTACAGATGCATGCCACCATACCAGCTAATTTTTTAATTTTTTTGTAGAGATGAGGTCTCACTGTGTTGTGACATCACATAATGAAAACATGTCAGTAATTGCATTATGTAATTGCTATTGTTAATAATAAATATTACTCATTACTTATTGAGTGTTTACCACATACCAGGCACTGTGCTAGGTGCTTTGCATGCATTAACTCTTTTAATCTTCAAAAAATTCTATGAAATGCATACTACTATCAGCCCCATTTTACAGATAAGGGAAAGAGAGATTGTCTATGTTTAGATAGCTAGAAAGTAATTTTCATCAATTAAGGACAGTGAGAAAGTTTTGAAGATCAGTGTTCTTGTCGGAAGAATTTGTACAATACTTTCTACTTATCACTGCACAAAATGGAATTTTAGCTATTAAGTTAATTACTATAGATATCTAAATTAGGTAAAGCAAGACCCTAGTTGGGTGCTTATATTAATAAAATGACCCAGGTATTAGACACATCTTAGTAGGAACCTACATGTCTCCATTTAATGTTCTTTGTTAAACTTTTTGATCAGATTAGTGACATAATCTGAGCACTGAGAATGGGAGAAATTCTTCATGGCTGAAAGCGTAAGTAAATACAGTCAACATAATTCTTATCTCCTTAACAAGGTGCAAATTCATATTGTCACATTAAGGCAGCTTGTGCTTTCATTGAAGAGGGTTAGATCAGTGTCTTCTGGAAAGGGACCTCTTTGTGCAGGCATATCCTGAATGACACAATTTGTAAAGGGTCTTAGTCCAGCACAGGACAGCTTTGAGCCAGCTCACCCTCATCTCCAGTAAGTTTTCACACACTATTTGCTGAGATCCTTAAATATGACTAGTCCAATTTTTAATTGTTTTTTTGCAAAAAATATGAATGGAAAAATGACTAGAAGTGTTACATCAAAATCTACCTCAATTAACATTCGGTGGTGATATTACAAGAAATGTTTCTTAATTTCATTGTGCTTTCCTATATTTTCAAAATTTTTGACCTTGAACAAAATTAAACAGCAGGAAATATTTTTCCTAATATTGTCATTTTCTAGTTGTTACATAGCTTTGGTAAAATTGGATGGGTGGGTCATCTACTGATAGTATCATTTCATTTGGAGGACAGGACCAGAATCTAGGCATGCCTTTGTTATAATCACAAAGAAGAAAATGCTTTGTGAGATTAACTAGTACAGAGAAAGAATTCTGAATTATACTTTAGTTTGCTCAAAATCTCTAGGCGCTCACATCTTAGTTTGCATCTGAAGTTTGAGGAATGTCCAGTCAGGATCAGCAACCTCTGTCTTCATCCAGAGTGGATTAGACAGAAGAAATGTCCACAGATACAATTCGTTTCTTTCTGAAATATACTTCAGCGCTTTAGACCAAAAAAATCAAGTGGCAAATTCTAAGACTTTACCTGCTGAATCAGAGTCTCTGTGGATGGGGCCCAGTAATCTCTTTAAATGAGCTTTCCAGGTGATTCTGATGCACACTCAATTTAAAGAACTACTGGAATACAACACAGTAGCAGCTTAGAGCAGGAACTTTGGAACCAGACTACACAAATTTGAATCTCATTTCTATAATTTACTAGTTTTTCAAGAAAGCTGAATTTAGGCAAGTTATTAAACCTCTTTGTGTCTCAGTTTCCCCATCTGAAAAATGGGGCTAGTAACAGTACCTTTTTTATAGGACTAAATCAGTTAATATTTGCAATGCACTTATTACAGTCTCTGACACATGGTAAATGCTCTAAAAGAGTTTCCTATTATTATTCTCCTGGGACTATAGCAATATCCTACTTAATATTTCTGGAATCCATAAACCACAGTAGTAGAGCAAAGATGTATCTCATATCAATTATGTCATTCATTTATGCATTTATTCATCAAATATTTATTCAAAATCTACTAAGTTTAAGGCACGATGTTATGATTTTCGCATTTTTAGATAGTGACTCACACTCTTAAAAGCCATATTTAAGAGTGAAATTAGTTGGGAGAGCAGATGGTGGTAACTGGATCAGAGTGGGATGGATAGAAATTGTAAAAAACAAAAATGAAACCTCTGCATTAAAGAAAAGGGTACCTATTTAACCAAAAACAGAATAGAAAGTACTTGTAATATCCGTCATCAATGAGGATTCCTAACCTTGTGTTAACTTTTCTCCTAATTGTAATACTATTTTCTATGTGACAGTGGTGGAGTTATTACTGTGTACCTGAGTTTTGTTAAACAAGCTTATTTATTTATATATATATATTTTTAGAAACTGATGTTTATTTTCCATTAACCTTATATTCATCTTCCTTAAGAGCCTGTGGAAGAACAGCTTAAGACCACTCAGTGGTTGTTCCTACTCATTCAGTGGCCTGAGCAGTGGAAGCTGCAGACCAGTCTTCCACGGCAGGCTGAGCGCTCGTCTCGAGCAGAGAACTGTTGAAGAGGCACAGAAGGCTCCTGCACGCTTTCAGACCAGCCTGCAACCTCAGGTTGAGTAGCAGTAAATTCAGGACCTGAAGCAGTCTGTTCGCCCTGAAATTTCTCCTTGGTCACAGCTTTTTCAGCGTCAGCCTGCTCTTCCTTTTCACTCTCTTCAGGATCTCTACAGAAGTAAAGATCAGGCATGACCTCCCACAGGTGTTTACAGGTGATGCTGCCACGCGTGCACAGAACTTCCCAGGCCAGCATCCACATCAGTCCCACTAAGTGAGCTCCTTTGTTGTTCATGGGATGCTGATGTCCACATAAGGCAGAGGAGTCTGTGTTGCACAGAGCAACTGTAGGCAGGTTCACATAGGACACCTCTGTGAGAGGCTGGAGTCCTGGGATCAGTAGCCACCAGAAGACGCAGCTCCCGGAATGCTGCCTGGATCTGGTTAGTGAAGGTTCCAGGAGTGCAGTGACCAGCAGTAAGAGTGGCTCCAGTGGCAAAGGCAAACATCAGCACAGCTCACTGGCCAGTATCCCTGGTGGATATGACATTGACATCAGCAGGGTTCTCAATGGCAACAATGGCACGAGCTGCTGGCAGAAGCTTCTCCCAGGTCCTCTTCAGATTTATGATGTAGATGCCATCACTTTTCCTTTTGTAGATGGACTGTTCCATTTGGAAGTCGAGGTTGGTGCCATCTAAGTGTGTTCCCACTGCAAGGAATTTGAGGACATCCTCCCCCTTCATTTGCAGGACATCAAGGGCTCTGGACATTGGGAAAGTTTCCCTTTGAGTTATGACAGGAATCCAGAGCAACACTGCCTGGACCCCTCCCTAGAAAGTGCAGAAAAAGTAAATATGCTTATTAAAGAAGGATGCACAGCTCAGTAAATCAACTGATTTTGCCTTTTTCATTTTATTTCCACTTAACTGCTTTGTCTAGAAATCTTGATGAACTTTTCAAAATCTATTTCAAGTGTTGGGTCGTATGTTTGTTTTATTGGGTTTGTCGTTGTTGTTGTTGTTGTTGTTTTACTAGTTCTACCTATTCCACTCTGATTTAGTACCATCATCTGATCTCCTGACTAATGTAATTCATTCTTAAATATGGCTCTTAAGATTATGAGTTAGTATGTAAAAATGTTCGGCATCATGTCTTTTTTTTTTTTTTTTGAGACAGAGTCTCACTCTGTTACCCGGGCTAGAGTGCCATGGCGTCAGCCTAGCTCACAGCAACCTCAAACTCCTGGGCTCAAGCAATCCTCCTGCCTCAGCCTCCTGAGTAGGTGGGACTACAGGCATGTGCCACCATGCCCGTCTGGCATCATGTCTTGAACCTAGTATATTTTCAATAAATATTTGATGAAAATATACAGAAATGAATGATATAATGCTTGTTGTGCGATACATGTTTACTCTCCTATTGTGATTATGTATATTTTTCATCCTTTTACTTTTAACCTACATATATCATGTTTGAGCTGTGTTTCTTGTAAATGGCATACAGTTAGGTCATTTTTTAAAATGCATTCTGGCGATTTCTTTTTTTTTTTAGAAAAACTCATTTTTCAAGGTGCAGCGGCTCACATCTATAATCCTAGCTACTTGGGAGGCTGAGGCAGGAGGATAGCTTGAGCCCAGGAGTTTGAGGCTGCAGTGAACCATGATCACACCACTGCACTCCAGCCTGGGTGACAGTGAGACTCCATCTCTTAAAAATTAAAACAAAAAACAAAACAAAACAAAACCACCTTATTGAGGTCATTGACATATAAAAAGCTCTCTCTCTATATATAATGTATACAACTTGATGAGTTTAGGGACAATTCATTTTTAAAAATTAGTATATTTAGATCATGTACATTAATGTATGATTGATATGTTTGGGTTTAGATTGATGCTACTCCAAACTCTGGTGTTCTTCCCCAATTTGCCTGCTGCCATTTACTTTCTGGAGTCTTCAAATAGTTGTGTCTTGCATTCTGTCCAGATTTTGTAATTATATTTAGTGGGAGAGAAAGTGTGAAGCATGCCTTCTCCATCTTACCTGCAGCTGGAAATCTGGGGATAATTATTGTTAGAGCTCCCCTTGAAACTAGGGATCAGAATCTAAGTTTCTAACTGTCATGTTAATGCTCTTATCAGATCACAATATCCCAAATGTGCTATTAACCCAACATGCTAACATGACTATTTTCCTTCAGCAATTAAAAAAATACTCCCAAGAAAGCCCAGGATGGACTGCTCAGAAAACTCTTCCCAGTTCACTGCTTCAGACTCAGAAGTTCCCCATAGTTCAGAGATGCTTGTGGTGAGCATTTATGAGGGTGTAGACTTCTAATCAAAGCATACCAAGTCTCTAGGCTAGCAGATGGCTGATGTCACCGAGTATTAATGCTTTTATCTATTAATTTTTTTCAACAAATATTTTTTAAAGCATTTACTATGGGTCAGGTCCTGTTCTAAGTATTGGGGATGTAGCAGTGGACAAGTAAAAGGCCCTTATGTTCAGTGGATGAGGAGAGAGGGAAGACAGAAAATAAACATAGACAGATAAATGAATCAGTTTCCGTTAGTGCTAAGTGCTGTGAAGAAATAAAAAACAGAGTGGTGGGCCAGAGAGTGAGAGGGATGGGAAGGGCAGAGTGGTTACTTTACCCAGGTGGTCGGAGAAAGCCTCTCTTGAAGGTGACATTTGAGTTTAGATATGAATATTGATAAGGAGTGAATTAGGGGAAGATAGGTAAAGAAGGTTTCAGGAGAAGAAATAAAATTGCAAGGTCTTGATCTACTTATTTTCTACCTTTCCTTCTGTATTTCTGACCTCAGAATTTAAATCTAGATGAGGAAAACCTTTCTCTCTCTCCCCCTAGAGCTACAGACCTTACTAGAACCTCAAACTATGCATAAGTAGTAAGCTACCCTAGAATTAGACAGATATAACCCAATCCCCAATAATATATTTTCTGCAGATCAATGATAGCCCCAATTCTGGCCCAATATTAAGGGAATTTGGATGGTGAATTTTAGCTAGATACAATGGTTAGAATGCAGAAATCAGATCATCAGATTGTGGATAAGAAATGTAAATTTGCTGTCCCATTCTTTCATGAGAAACACCGAAGCATGTTATTAATATCTGCATTTTGAATCAGATTTTAAAGCTGTCATGAAAGCAAGCATGCCAAGACCACTTATGGACTGTAGATGGCAGACTGTACCCACAAACTAATGGTTGACTCCTTTGAGCACTCTCACAAATATTTTGGAAAGAAAATGCGCCCCAGCTTCTTGCATCACAGTGATGAGAACATCCAAAGTGTATAACAAGGCTATTCACAATTGTTGGAGCAATGGGAAGTTTCAATATATCGATACCACTGACTAGACATTTAAGAGGCTCTGGGCTCTGAGGAATAATATTTTAATGACTAAAACATCCTAGACTCAGTCTTGTATGATGAAAGCTAACACATGTGGTTCTTACAGATACTGTCACTTGTCTGTGATTAAGACTATTGAAAGAGAGTAGTCTTTGAAGTTCTCAGAACTTTCTAGGTTGAAAAACGATATCTGGTGCACTATAGTATGAAAAGGCAATAAAACTTTCAAAAATAGCATTTTTATAAATGGCATGATTTTGTGACATCAGCCACCTGCTAGCTTAGGGATTCTGTTTGGTTTAGTCTTAGAAAAGTGTACTGTGTGATTCCATTTATATGACTATCTCAAAAAGACAAAACCATTAATATAAAGATGGAGGACAGATTAGCGATTGTCAGGAGTTATGGGTAGGAGGAGAAGGTGACTAAAAAGAGGTAGCACAAGGGATTTTTTTTTTGAGTGATGGAACTCTTTTGTATCCTGATCATGGTGGTGGATACCTGGATTTATATATGTGTTAAAATTCAGGGAACTGTACACAAAAAGAAAAAAGTCAATTTTACTGAAAACAAAATTAAGCTATATACAAAAGTAATTTTCCTAATAATAATTCCCCTTCCCTTCAAAAAGCCTTTGAAGAAAAGGAGGAGGTTGGAGCCAAATTATCCACTCCCTCAATCAGAATCATCAACTTTTGCTCAGCTCTTTGCCTTTTTCCACCAAAAAGTTAGCCATTGAGTGAGTCTAAGAAAAAAGTCTTCCATAGACATGTAGTTGAATAATATAGTCTATGCTCTAAAAAGTAAATGATAGTTGTTGAGCTATGAATTGGTATTCATCTCTATCATATACAACTGGGACCATGAACTAGGTCTGTCACAAGAAAATGAAAAGATGTAATTGCAAGTCATCAAAAAATTAATTAAAAAGTTAATAGTAAACAGTTTAATTAATGGACACATAATGAGTATATAGACCTGTATTCTACCAACCCATTTATCTATATCACTTTAATCTGTAACTAAATTTCACTAAAATTCATTAAAATTCAAAAGACATGTTCTTTTTAAGCTTCCAGTAGTATGTTTTGTACCAAGATGATAAAACTGACCAAAAAAACAATTTTGAATTGTGTCTTCCTGTCTTATAGCAGCACAGTGTATTTCTTTAAAATTTTTGAGGACTCATTTTGTTTTATTCATTTTATTCATTAAGATGATATTTTATGTTGCCCATGTCAACCTGAAGGCAGATTTCTCTTTGCCCATATGCATTTTAAAAATGCAATTTGTATGGTTCAGAATGAACTAGATTCAGTGTTGGGAATAAGGAACCAGTTTTAGAATCTAGACCTACTATCACAGAATGGTGACATGATCTAGCGGGTCTTTTAGTCTGTTTTCCAGTATACCATTCCCCAAATGAAAATGGGGGATGTGATTAATGACATGTGTTTTTTCACTACTTCCAAGGTGAATTATACTAATTATTAGTATAAAATATTAATATATATTAGCTATCACTGTACGATGTTATTTATATATGTCATCTAACTGGATTGTCACAATGGCCTTATGAAATAGATGTCATAAGTGGATCTAACTACCAAAAACTTGAAATTCTACAGTTTAATTCTGGCTCTGACATCTGAGACACCATGACCTTACAAAACCCAGGGTCTTCATTCCTGCTTCGCTCCAAGCAAGTCTGCCTTGCTGACAGCTGCCTTCTCTGTGTCATCTGTGGACCTCTCTGATGATGTCAACTGTTGAGTCTCAGTCCCTTAAGCTCCTCAGTTCCTGCCAATATCCTGTGGACTTTTAATGGTACTATAGTTGATCTATCCAAAATATTATTCTTGGTTAAATTCAACTCCAGTGACTTCATTTGCACTCCAATTCAGTTACTTGGTTATTGGGTCACACTTTGTAATTGGGAGTTGGTTCTATCTTAGAAATCAAAGTCTAAAATTGCAGTTACTGACTAAACCTTCCAGCTCGTATGTGCTCAAACTCCATTTAACCTCCTAAAAGCCTCTGATTCCCTTATTCTCTCCATCTTCCCTTTTGTGTCAGCTCCATACCCTGCCCATCTCTCTTTTTCCCTCGTCCAGCTTGAAGTTCACAGTTTATCACTTGACTTTCTTAATACCAGCCTCACCTTTTTATATCCTGAAGTCTTTCTTGGGGTGGCTCCTTCTTCCCTTGACCTGATGACCCCTAGACCTGTCCAGTTCACTCCTGTTCCTCTTTACATTCTTCATTTTTGTTTTCTTATGCACCACTAGTTCATCATCCCACTGATTTTTGTTTAATCCTTAAACCACTAAAAGTGTTTCCAGAGGGTTGTCAATGTTGGTTCAACTGGTAGATCTAATGCACACAGAAAGTTCTTAATTCCATAGGTAGTTCTGCTGCATTTCATGCTATAATAGATCATTCATTAAGGTTTCTATTCAGAAATGACATGTATTTTCTCTTCTGTGTACTGTTTTGCTGGTTTTGCTATTGGGTTGTTTGCCTTCTTATTAATTTCTAATAGCTTCTTATCTGTAAAGGAAATAAAAAGAGCCCACTGTCATTTATGTTGTCATTTTTTTCCTGGTTTGTCATTTGTCTTAACTTGGTTTATGGTATTTTGTTCTATGATATAATTTTTAATACATATGTAGTTTTATTATCTCATTAATTATAACTTCTAAGTTTTAAAAAGCCTTTAAAAAGCTTTTCCTATTCCAAAATTTTATATATATTAATGTATGCATACGCACACACATACACATATGTATAAGCTTACATGTTTTCTTGGTATAGTATATATGATTTCATTTAAAAATATAAATATATGATTCATCTGAAAATTATTTTTGGTAGAGATCCAGTTGCTTCATCTTTTTTTCACTAAAATACTATCTTTATCATATATTAATTTTCCATATGCATTTAAGCCTATTTCTAAAATTTATATTACTTTCCCCTCATTGGTCTGTCTATTCCTGCAACCTGTACAAAATGGATTTAATTTTTGTAGAGTTATAAAAATCACCAAGGTAATACACATATCTGTTTTTATGCCATTATACTTTTAGTAGATATATAGTGATTTTTAGAAATAATGTATATAAATCTCTTATTTTCTTGATCTATCATAATATATCTTTTGAATCACTTTGACTTTCCCTGAAGTAAGAGGCAATATATTATAGAAAGTTAGGTATTTCTCCGTGCCTCCGTTTCCTCATTTTGGGAGATTCAATGAATTAATTCATGTTTATCTCTTAGAATGAGCACAGGATAAGTACTTGGTACTAGCTATTATTAAAATGAGTAAATTAGGCCTCCTAGCCTTTCCTCTACTTCTTTTCCACTCTTCTATCTGCACTATTCCCTACTCTACCACAACTTTTGTCAGCTTTCATCATCTCTTCTGTAACAATGATTTTTGCATACTTTGTTCATTGATTGAATCTAAAATTGAAGGTATCAATTATATAGCATTTCCATTATTGTGATCATGTTAACATTGTTCACTATCCTATGATTTCAAAGTACATTTATTTATTTATTTATTTATTTTTTGTTGAGACAGAGTCTCACTTTGTTGCCCAGGCTAGAGTGAGTGCCGTGGCGTCAGCTTAGCTCACAGCAACCTCAGACTCCTCGGCTTAAGCGATCCTACTGCCTCAGCCTCCCGAGTAGCTGGGACTACAGGCATGTGCCACTATGCCCAGCTAATTTTTTCTATATAGATTTTTAGTTGTCCATATAATGTCTTTCTATTTTTAGTAGAGACGGGGTCTCGCTCTTGCTCAGGCTGGTCTCGAACTCCTGACCTCCAGCGATCCACCCGCCTCGGCCTCCCAGAGTGCTAGGATTACAGGCGTGAGCCACCGTGCCCGGCCTCAAAGTACATTTATTTTATTTTATTTTTTGTCATATGCCTTCATCATGTCACTAAGATTATCTATCTTCCTTAAACATATTCCACCATGGTAAGTGATACAATACAATTACTGGAGATGTATTTCCCAGAACCATCTGACTCACTGCAGTCTGGACCAGCTGCTCTCTCGGCTGAATGCCAGGCTGTCATCCTGATTTCCTTTCACTCTAGTCCTGGGTTGGAGCCAGCGTTCTTTGAATCTCAAGCCTTTACCTTTCTTGGATTTCATTCTTGTTTTGGCTGGAGAACATCTTCAAGTAATTTTCTTGAAAGAGTGCATAACAAAGTTTCTGAATTTTTACATGTCTGAAAGTGACTTTATTTTTCCTTCTCACTTCCTCACTTGATTGATATTTTTACTGAATATAGAGTATAGGTTCATAATTATTTTTCTCAGAAAGTTGAAGTTATAGCATCCAGAAATCTTAATAAGAAATTATATCCTTTCTCCTTGGTAGGACATATTTTCCCCCTCTGGAATCTTTTAGGATGCTCTTCATACTCAAAGTGTTCTGAAATTTCTTGAGGATATTCTGTTGTTTGGGTCTTTTTTTTTTTTTTTTTTCTTCTTGTGGTCATGTTTATGTGACTATATAAAAGTGTCAAAAGTTATCAAAAAAGTACCGTATTGAATTGTACCATCACGAAGAAGAAATCCTGTAATGCTTAAAGTCTGTGCTACAGCAGTCAACATTAGATTATATCATTACGTATGGTTTCTCTAAGTGTTTTATGTGTTCATATGTTTAATGTTTTGATCTTCATGCTAAGCAGGAATTCTTTTGGGCCATAAAACCCTCCAGATTTCTGGTGCAACATATAAACCCATTTCCAGAATAATGTTTTTAAATATTTAAAATAAAATATATGGGATTATAAAGGAAACCACTTAAAAAAACAAAATTGTAATAGATTGTAACATATTGCTTCTTTATTAACACTTTAAACAATAAAGACACAAGTAGAGTTTATAGCCACTGTAATTTTAAAGTAGCCATGAGCATACATGATATTTTGAGATATTTACAACTGAATGTGCTGTGAAGATATCTATTGTAACAAAATCACAAGTGGTGTTAAAACTACTGTAGTTTGTGTCTATATTTGAAATGGACAGAAATGCTAAAGTTCATTTAGAGATTAGGGAAAATAAAAATATAATCTTTTCCTTCTAATTTCACAGGCTTCCTGATTTTTATCCAGGGACCCTTCTTTGTGAATCTTTGACTTAGAGTGGAAGCTCTTTAAGGTGTGCCAGACTGCATGTTCCAAAGACAGAGACAATAGTGTCTCCCACCCTCACGTGTTCTTTCACAATATGACTTTGACACTCCTTTATCAAGAGGTAGAGTTGCTTCCCCATACCTTTGAACCAGGTGGGCCTGTGACTGCCTACGTAACGAATATGTTGCAAGTGATGTTATGCCAGAGCATAGTTCTTAACTCATCTGTCAACTTCTGCTTCTTTCCTCACAGAAGCAAGACACCGTGTAAGAAGGCAATTATTCTGGGACCACCATGCTGTGAAAAGAACAACCCATCTGAATATTTTTCATATGAAACATCACAGTGAGAGCAAAGGAGATCAAGGAGCACTGAGGTACCCGATACCCGAGTAAAGAGGTCATCTTGGAAGTGGGTCCTTTAGTCCTACCCACCCTAGCTGGTGCCACATGGACAGAGATGAACTGCTCCTCTGAACTCTTACTTAATTCTTGATCCATAAAATTGTAAGCAAAATAAAATGCCTGTTTCATACCACTGAATTTGGGGTAGCTAGGCAGCAATAGGTTGAACAGAGGGCACTTACCATGTTCTATATGTCTTTGTATCCTTCACATTGATTAGCAAATTGGTGTAAAATAGGGGCTGAGGAATTGTTGATATTGAGGTTTGTGAAGCATTTTTTGTGTCAGTAAAGAACCACAGGGAGTTACACCATGGGATCAAAACACATTGTCCAATAGGTGGCCTCTGGCTACAAGGCATCCCAGCCTGCATTCAAGACCTCAGATTAGCCCCAGGATCCTCCCCAAACGCTGACTCCTGCATTGGTTCCCAGAGAGTTCCAGAAGTTACTCTCTCCCCAGAAAGGAACATGAGAGGATTTAAGAGGGGGTAACAGAAATGCAAGTTAAAATGTTGCAGTTGTACTGGAAGCAATCCCTGTGCATATGAACACATAAACTGGGTCTGGGGACAGACCCAGTGGGGCATTGCTGTGCCATGGTTGTGGGCACAGGCTCTGAAGTCAATGTGTTGTGATTGAAACCCAGCTCAGCTACCGGGCCTGCTATGTGACTAGGGCATGTGATTTAATCTCTCTGTGCCTCAGTTTCTACATCAGTAAAATGGGAGTCAAATAATACTCTCCTCATAGGAGTATAGTAAGAATAAGTTAATACTTTGGAACATTGCCTGGCACGTAGGGGTCCCACTGAAGACCCAATGGCTCTCTCTCTTGAGTTATGTCATTGATTCTTGAGTTATTTAGATTGTTCCTAAAATACATATGTGTCACCTATGATTTTAAATGGTGCACATTATTGACTTTTTATAATCATAGTAGTTTATATTTAATGTGTATTAGAAAATACATAACCAGCATTTCTGAGTTTATACATAGAATAAGATAAAATTGTAAGAAGAGTCAGCTAAAGGATATATTAAACCATAAACAGTATAGCTATAGCCCCAATGGTAAAGATGAAACTAATTTCAAACTATGAAAATGAAATTAGCATTTAGGAGTTGTAAATCTAGGAGTTTGCAAAAGAGAAGGGAATAGAAAAATGGATTCATTTATTCATATTCACTGAACCGACGTCAAATTCTAGCAGTTCTTTGCCTAAATCTATTTCACTTTACATTTGATCACCCTAAAATTAGCAACACTATTTAACTCTGTGTCTGCTTTCTAAAAGAGCAATGTATCTCTAATGGGGCAAGCTGTAATATTTCCATTTCAGCATGTTTTCCTGGAAAGGATCATTAATTGTGGTCTGTGAAACATTGATCTACCAAATTATTGTGCTAATTGGGTAAAAGGAAGTTCACATTAGATTGACTGATTTTATTGCCATGTGCTCTGGTTTCTGGAACTTTGTATTTTTTTTCCCCCACTGGTGTTAAGGTTGCAGCACTAACTGCTTGAGGACTTTCCACACAGCTCAGTTATGATTACCGGCTTTGGCAGTGACTTTGCAGCACAAATTGAAGGGAAATCTGGCAACTCTGCAGGAGGTTTCGGCACTAACGTTTTGCTAGGTGGGGTTAAGGGAGGGCATGAGTCATTAACAAATATCTGATTACTTTATCAGCATATTAGATTGCTCACCTGAATAGCTTAGCCCCAAAATGTCATTCATAAAATTATGAGACTATCAAATGTTATCTTCACATCCCATTGCATGTACATAAAAACCACAAGCTTGAGGCTGTGTCTATGTAATTGTGGAAATTCAAATTTAATCAAAAGTTAGACATTTTAAGTATAGAGCTATTTATCAAATCTTCCAGTTATATATGACTTTAAAATGCCCAAATAGGAGTGTCATTTACCTGAATAAAGTGTGGAAAAACAATTTACTTTCAGTAAGAGGCATCAAGTTTGAAATTATCAAAATAAAATAGTATTCCACTTGGATAGGAATCATATCTTCTTAGCAGTCATTTTCTTTCAAGGCATTAACATCACATAAGTGAGAGATATTTTGGATAGAAGAAACAACAACAAAATAAATAAGAAGGAGACACAATTTTATAACTGTGAGAATCTTATCAAAGTATTTTTCTTCAAAAGTGGTTTAGTGGTTTAAAAGTATAGCCTCTAGAAGAAGACAGCTTGTATTGAGGTCCCATTCTTGCCACCTTCCAGCTCTGTGACTATATGTGGATTACGTGGCCTCAGTCTCCTCATCTGTAAAATGGGAATAATGTTACTATTAATACATGCCTTATAGAACTGGCACATAGTAAGTGCCATATAAATACTTGTTAAATGAACAAATTAGACAAAATTTATTTGTTGACCACAGGTATGTTTCATCAATTGATCAGTTGCCTTAATGAAATAAGGGGTGTTCCAAGTTCACAAATACATATGGGTACTTTTCCCCATTTTAACAAAGAGTGACTTCTTAGGAATTATCTATTTGTACACAAAATGTTTAAATTATGAAAATAACAGCTTCTTACTATGTCTTGTATCTTAGAACTACATTGGATTAAAAGCATTATAAATTCTTTTCTCATCTCAATCTGTCCCTGTCAATCTTTCAGAAGACCAAGGGAAGCAATTTTGCGAATTAAGAATGCCTTGAACTGAATGGTGTCCTCAATAGGCCAGGAAGGCAATCTGTGTAGGAAGGAGAAGGGAGATGGGCTAGAAATTTTCTAGCCTATTGTACCCAGGATTTGTGTGCTTTGAGAAAGGGCCGTTCATGATTTTCTGCTGGCTTGTGGAAGGAAGAGTGCATATTTCCCAGCCTGGAAAAACTGCTTCATAGTCTGATCTCAGGGGAATGGCCAGACATGCTTGAAATCATCCAGTTAGTAAAGGCTGAAAACACCCATTCACCTGTGTAATTTTGGAGACATCGCCATGCCAGCTTCATTGAGCTCACTGAAACCTGGGCCCAGGGGTGGCAATTCACGTCGATAAGAAAGAAGTTAAGATATGGCAAGAGACTAAAGAAAGTTGGAAAGGTATCTACCGTCTACACTCAATATTATTCTATTTGAAATTATTCTATTTTATCATTAGCAAGATAACAAATCTTTATAAAAACCAATCCTTTGCTTGTTTCTTTCTTTTTGCATATCTACTTTCAGATCAAATTGGTAATAACTTAATCTGGCTCCACTGTAGAATCCAACTTCCCATTTTAATGATTTTTATTTTTTAAGTGCATCCTATCACAGTTGACCTTGTCTTGAAATCCATTTGTTTTGTATTTTGCAGGGAAGAATGTCAAGAATGTTATTGTCTCTCAGAAAGAAATCCTCAAAGTAACAGTTTTAATAAGATCACACATCTGTCTGTTGCTCCACCAAATGAAACTTCCATCATTTTAATAAAAGTTGTCATTTCAAGATGTGGTATAAGAAGACTAAAAAGAAGACAAAAAACTAATGAAAAATGACATTTCTTGTTTGTTGCTTTTAACTTCATAAAATTCAGAATAATAATGTTTTTGGCTGGGAATGATAAATTTCTGCCTTTTTTCATTCAATATTTTATTTAACACTTATATAGTGTTTACTATGTGCCAGGCACTGTTTCTGTCACTTTACAAATATTAACTCATTATTCCTTATAACAATCCTCTGGAGGTAAGTACTATTATTATCTACATTTTACAGCTGAGGAAACTGAGGCATAGAGAAGTTGAGTAACTTGCCTATGATCCTATGGCTAGTTAAGTGGCAGAGCTGGGATTTGAACCCATGCAGTTTGGCTCCACTACTTTATTCTCTTCTGTTCTCCAAGAATGAGAATGGATAATGCCCCAAACATAGGGATCCTGGTGATGAGTAAAATTCCCCATCAGTCACTTCACTGAGAACAGTTGCTTCTAACATGGAAGTAATTGGCAAAAATTTGGTTTAAAAGACTTGGCCCTTCCTTTATAAAATTTTAAAATTGAATTATAAGTGGATCAGACGTATCTGTGAAGAGACATTTCCTGAAAAAGGAAGGAAAAAAAAGCAAAAACATATTTTTAAAGACTGAAGGAGAGATATAAAAGTTTTGTTTTCTTCCCATTCATTTTACTTATTTCAAGTATAATTTACTTGGTACAACATTTGTAAGAGGGCTGGAAGAGAGAAAGAAGTGGTGATAACAAGTAGTTTCGGCTGATTTAACAACAAAGGGTCACATATTAAAGTGTGGCTATAAATTTTCTGTGGTATACCAAAAGTTACTATTTGTCCTAGATTTTTAAGGTTTATTTGTCCTATTTTTAGGTTTAGAAAATATGATCATGGTCAGCGTATTGCTATTCATTTAGTAATAAAATGGATGTTTTGGGAACCACAGCTTATGAATGGTTGAACTTCTTCAGGAGCCATTGCCGTTTGTGTCCAAAACCACTACTTTAACAGGCCTTAATTCTTTTAGTGCCTCTGTTCTTTAGGTGAGACTTCTTAGAACTATATTTAAAAATTTGAGCTTGTTTCCAACTTCTTCTATGATTGTTTTTTTTTTAATACATCCTAATGCCTACATAATTGAGGCAATTTTAGACCTCTGAGTTGCTTCACAGAATCTTGACTAAGCAGACAAACCTGCGTATTCTACACGCCCTAGTGATTGACTATGGTATAGTTTAAAGCAGGGTTTCTTAAAGCAAGGTCAGGAACCACCTGCAGCAGAATCACATGCAACTCCTGTTAGAAAGGCAGATAGATTCCTGGACCTACTCTAGGCTCACTGAATCAGAATTTCTGGAAGTGAGGCTAGGAATCTGAATCTTGAACAAGCATCCTAGGAGATTCTTCTCAAATTTGAGAACTGCTATTTTAGTAATATTTCTGGTAGAGTCTCTGTAACCAGTGAATTTAAAGTGGGGCTCCCCAATAAAAACACTCCAGCTTTAAATTGACCAAAGCTTGTATGGTTAGCATCTAAAGTAATATTAGTTAGGTCAATCAACAGGTTACTTACAGAGGGCCTAATCAGAATCCATCTAGTGTATATTTTTGAACAAAGGACAGAAACAAGTCTTAAGAATATTGTGCAAAATTAACTGGAAGGAGGGGAGACCTTATGATTTAAAACCATAAACGTGGTGTGGAGCGGCAAAATTTGGTGGTAATGGTAGAGAGAAAGGGCCAAATCCATGAACTTCGAAAGAATGAAATTGTAATAGTGCTAGAGAGAGTGACATCAGCAGGTCAGATATTTTGAGAAATTTTTCAAAGCTAAACAGATGGGATGAAACCCATGAAGAAGTCAAAACAGGAACTGCAGTTAGATCCACCAGAGATGACTGTGGGTCTTCCTGATAGAGCCACAGAGAAGCTTGGAGCATGGCTCATCACATAGTCTTAGAAAACTAACCACACACAGGAAGACTCCAAGCAGCCTAATGAAGGCTAAAAGAACTGGACTGAGATTTGGGCTACTGCCCATTGCTGGGGAGACATTTCTCAGTTTTTCAGCCAATTGAACTGACTGCTTAAAAAAAATACTTTCTAGAGGAACATACTAGAATAGAATCCAGAGCCTCTACAACATATTATTCACAGTGTCTACGACACAACCCCAAATTGCTCTACATAAAAGGAAGCAAGAAAATAGAACCCTTACTCCGGAGACAAGACAGTCAATGAAGACTGGTTTTGAAATGACTAAGGTGTTGCAATTAGCACATGAGCATTTTAAAGCAGTTATTCACGAAGATGACTGTTGGGGAAACATGTACGTGACAAAAAGGAAAACCAACACCATCCATCTACTAATCCTCAGAGCTCTTCATTTGTGGATTATGATTCACAAGAATTTGAGAAAAACCCAGAGCATGAAAGAGGAGATCTAAGATGAATAAAGTCAAACACTGAGCCCAGAGAAAACAGAGATAACTTAGAGAGCAGAGGAGAACCTGAAAATTTTAGTATCCTTAAAGACATCCACGAGAAGACTGCACTAATAAAATAATGAGGCCACTGTGAAAAAGGAACATTCAGTAAACAGGAAAGGATACTTGGAAATTACAAAAAGAATAATGCAGTTGCTGAAGACCAAGTTGGTGTACTGGCAAATGAAATTTGTTAGAATGCAGAGATATAAAATAAAAAAGGTAGAAAATATGAGAAAAAAGTTGAGGCATGGAGGATAGATCCAAGAAATTCAAGTTCCAGAACACAATTTCCCTATGTCAGAGAAAGGCAAGTGTCTTTAGATTGAAAAGACTCATGCAAACCATACAGAATTAGACAGAAAGCAAACTATAAAACAAATACCCACATCTAAATACATTCTGGTGAAATTTCAGAACTCCAAGTATAAAGAGAATGCCTCTTAAAATTTAGGAAAAGCAAAACAAAGCATATTACAGCAGAATATTGCCTTCAAACTTTTGGGGGAAAATGATTTTCAACCTGAATATACCCAATCAACTGACAGGTAAGTGCAAGGGCAAAATGTAGACAGGTTGGACACGTTAGGATGAGAAAGCTTACTGTCCATGCATCCTTTAAAAAAATTGCTTCAAGAAAATGAAAAAAAGGATACAAGAAAGAAGACACCATGGGTTATAAGAGCAGAGAAAGATGTGAAAATTTCAGAAAATAAAAGTATGTTTTATAAAATGAATGCTATTCACTACCAGAACTAAAATCAGGTATTGTCCACAGGACACAGGATTGCCAATGGTGATTGAAAGTGGGCAGGAAGATCTTTTTTAATTTATATTTTATACTCTTCTATATTATCTTTATTTTTGTTTTGAATACAGATTACTCACACTTAATTAAACTTTTATAAGTTACCCCCCACACCAAATCTAGCAAGCACTTACCTTCTAAGCATGTTATCAAATTCCTTCTTAAGACATTTAATAAGAAGAGGAGTTAGTCCATTTAGTTTAGGAGAGTTTTGGAAAAGGTCTGGGCTGCTATTGTTAAAATAGGTTTACAAATAAAACATTTCAGAATAATCTTTCATTAATTTAGCCACACACAAAAATAGTGAGATGTAGACACATAATAAAGATGGTTTTTATTTTTTCTCAATAACTTGAAAGTGGATTTTATAAATTATAACAAAGAATACATTCTCTCTGCTTCAAAAAGGTTGTGCTCTAATGATCTAAAGCAGAACTGTCCAATATAGTAGCCATCAGCCACATATGACTATGGAGACTTGAAATGTGGCTAGTCCAAATCATGACGTGCTACAAGGATAAAATGCACATCAGATTTTAAATACTTAGTATAAAAAAACCATAAATATCCCATTAACACTTTTAAAATATTGATTACACATGGAAGTGATTGGATGCATTGGGTTAAATAAATTTTATTATTAGAATTAATTTCATCTTTTTATTTTTACCTTTTTAAAATGTGGCCATTATAAACTTTAAAATCACATATGTGGTTTTCATTTGTGGCTTGTATTTTATTTCTATTAGACCACCCTGATCTAAAGCACCAAAATGTTGCACACACTTGTTATTGCTCAAATGGGATTTCTCAAAAGAGAGAGAGTTTTTAAAAGAGAAAACAGTAACACTCTGGCTTTCACTTACCAAGAAACCTCCCTGGCTATGAAGAAAGAACCAATGCTAACAATATTAGAGCATGACAGAAAGAGAACAGGAAGTTGGGAGAATAGAAAACATGACTGAATTCAGGGAGAAGAAATGCCAGTTCTAATATAAAAAAGGTTTGTTGGTAGAATGACTTCCAGTAAAATGTTTGCCTCTAAGGCTTGTACTCTTCTAAAGCCACAAATTATTCTTTTTATAATCATATCCTTTTAATACATACTTTATGCAATGCCATTCTAGATAGGGAGATCCCACCTACACTCTTCCTTATACTTTCCTGCTTATATATTCCTGGTACTTTTTATGCTAGAGAATGCCCCTCCACTGATGTGATAATTATTGCCTTATTCTAATCCTGTTTAAAGCCTCTATAGTGGTTCAAATGAGGAAACATTTTGGAGCAGAGGTTATCTCAGCTCTAGTGATTATCTTTCAAGCAATATTTATTATCATGGCAACTGGACTGATCATCCCTGAACCTTCTGAAAAAGTCACTATTATCATTAGAAAGAATTTACATCCTTTTTGGTTGAAGTTGGATGATTACCTTATTTCTTGAGAAACATTACAGTACCTTTGTGCTCTCTGCTTTATTGTTATAGATCATTTGTCACTTGTGATTTTTCATTCTGCCATGAAGTATGAAAAACAATTACAGTATTTATTGACAGAGTAGCTCTGTGGAAGGTAGAGGAATCAAACTAGATTGGGAGTGAGAGCTTTCTTCACAGTAATCAAAAGAGATGGTAGAAGGAAGAGAAATGGGGGCGTTAAAAAATCTCTCAAAACCAATAGAAAGTAGAGATATTTTTAGCCACTGACAGTATTAAAGATGATTTGGGAAAAGGGTTGTCAAACCTTTTACTTTTACACTTTACCAACTCTGGAAAGGTTGGTGTTGGAGCCAAACACATTAATAATTACATTAGGGGTGGATGATTCGGCATCTTGGTCAGTGATTAGCAATAACCCCATCCAGTTTGTGGAGACAAACTTATGACTTGTGGTTCTGTTTATACTTCTAAAGTTTCATCACTTATTAGCATAAGATATTGTGGCTTGTGTACTAATATGCCTGGCTACTTTAACAAGAAAGTAATTTGTCCTTTATTCTTGCTGCTATAGATGGTTTTCCCCCCCCTTTCCTAAGCTAAGAATTTAGCCAGATCTTGTTTGTTGTGTTTTGTTTTCTTTTTTTAAATTTTATTTTTGCCTAGGTGGCTTTTGTGTTGTAGCAGGAAGCAGAAGTTGCCAGGCAAGAGAAGACAATTTCTTCTCAGTCTTTTGTTTGTGATTAGCCTTGGCTCAGTGAGGATTATGTAGAAAGTAAGGGTGATAGAGGTAAGTACTTGATGTTTACTAGGTGGAAGTTGTGGGACCCAAGGGGAGAGGAAGATTCCTCATACTAAGAGATGGAGTGGGGTTCTGGGGGGCTTGGGGGAGGAGTTCCATGTTGAGCAAAGGTATCATCACCCCAGGACTGCGCAGTCCCAGGCTGATAAACTCCAGGAGTATATTTTTGGGAGCCATGGCACAGATGTCCTCTGCCTACCTTCAGAAGACTGTGTGGGCCTGGACAATGAACTGATCAGAGACCAGTGTGGACAGAGGCCTAGAGGACCCTTCTTTGACTCCTCTCACCAGGTATACTCTGCGACCTGGAGGTGGAGAACCCTACTGAGGCGTGAGATTGAATTTCCCACCAACTGGATGGTTAGGGGTTCAGAGCAGAATAAAATTGTGTGGCGTAAATGTCAGGCTTATCACCATGGTACCATCCATGACAGCGTTTGCTTGGGCAATGACTCATCCGTAGCATAAAATGAAAAAAAATTGTTTACAGAACCTGAGAACTAGATGTGACTTCTATGTTCATCTAAGCCAGATTCTTTATTTTTAGATTAGGAAACCAAAGTTTAAGATAGAAAAGAATGTGTCCCGAGTCGTGGGCCCAAAGCCAGTGCAGAGCTGGGGCAGTGAGCAGCCAACCCTCCGTCCACTTTTCTTTCTACCTCAGACCTGTTTGTGGCAATTAAAATACATTATCATGTCATCATGGCCATGAATAGCATTTGTCAAAGTAAGATCTTATAATTTTAAAATGAAATAAAGAAATCAAACTGTATAAATACCTAGCTGTGATAGTGGAGGTAAACAAGATCTATGGTTACGTGGATTTTCCAGTTATTCTCACTATAGAAATTGCGGGAAAGTTACCTGAGTCACATCTAAATTGGTTGATACTACAGTTTCTGAGAATTAAATACTTTTGAAGGTATTTTAAATATGGATATGTGCATATATGTGTGTTAGTATACAGACACACACACACAGAAATCTGTTAGCTACCAAACACTGGGTAGGGATTTTTTTTCAGGGGTGTGTGTGGGGGGTGTGTGTGTGTGTGTGTGTGTATGTGTATGTATTAAATCTACTTAAGAGCTAAGGAAAAAGTTTATAATTTCTGATTGGGTCTTATTTTTTAAGAATCATCCTGTATAATAGTACTTTTAATATAACTTTCTCCATTATCCAGTTTTCTCTAATCTATGTCTTTGTCCACCTTCTTACCTTTTGCGCTTTGCAGACAAAAGCTGGTTGGAATTTGATTTCTTATTTCTCTCTAGACATCTGTGTCAGAGAATACAACTATCCTCTGCAGAAGTGCCTCTTTCTAGCCAAATGAGCAGCCTGCACTACCATGCAATGATGAGAAGACCTAACTAAGTAGCCTGGGTGTTCATTCATCTGTCAGTCCAGCAGCTATCCATGGGTCGCTGTGAGTTCAGACCCTCCTCCAGGCAGGTTCTGAAGGAAGGGTGTGGGCAGGGCAATGCCCACATGGCAAAAGCCTGTCCTTCAGATGCTGCATCACTGAGCAATGAGGTTGGCCTGGCTTGTCCTTTCTTGTTCCATCATCTGTTCAGATGTTCCCATAGGAGTCTCTATGCCAGCAGGGCCCATGACGAATAAGCGTAAACAGCAGCACCACCAGGACACCAGATACCAGGCAAAAGGCAATGGCAAGGACAATCCTTAGAACTGTGGAAAAATGGGAAAAGTATTAATGTAAAATTAATATGTTAGGAAAACATGAAGATCACACATGAGTGTTGATTTTTGCCTTAATTGCAAATTTCAGAGGAGCTTCTGCAGTAGCCTTGAAATCAGCATAGTGTGGTAAAAAAAAAAAAAAAGAGCACAGGATTAGGAGTCAGGAAATGACCTAGGTTCCAGTTCTAGTATGACCTTTGACCCTTGGGACTTAGCTCCCCACTATAAAGGGAGGATAACTGGCTGCAGAATTTTTAAGGTTGTCTTATAGCACCAACTTTATGCATTTTTCTACAGTTAAACTAACAATTGTTCATGGTCTCAGGGTCAAAGGAAATTCTGAACACTCAACTGCAATCAATTAGATCTAAAAGAAATGGGGGGATGGGGTGGGGAGAGGGGATGGGTGTATACCTACGTGATGAGTGCAATGTGCACTGTCTAGGGAATGGACACACTTGAAGCTCAGACTAGGGGGGATGGGGGGACATGGGCAATATATATAACCTGAACTTTTGTACCCCCATAATAGGCTGAAATAAAAAAAAAAAAAAAATGAAATCTTTCAATTTTTCAATTTGATTTTCAGGTAAATATGTTTTAGAGAGGCAACCTTGAGCACATGTTGACTATGGCAAACATTTTTAGCATAACTGTGTACTATTGCTAATATGTACACATTCCCCCCTGCTCTTTTTTTTGAGAGTCTCGCTTTGTTGCCCCAGCTAGAGTGCAATGGTGTCATCATAGCACACTGCAACCTCCAACTCCTGAGCTCTAGCAATTCTCTTGCCTCAGCCTCCTTAAGAAGCTGGAACTATAGGCAAAAGCCCAGCTAATTTTTCTATTTTTTTTTTTTTGTAAAGACAGGATCTCACTCTTGTTCAGGCTGGTCCTGAACTCCTGACCTCAAGCAATCCTCTCACCTCAGCTTCCCAGATACACACATCCCTTTGAAGCTGACCAGTCATGAAGCAGATATATGGGGTCATTTTTGTATGAGATACTAATTTATTACTTCATCTGGAAAGTTACTCTATTACACACACCCCCAGTCTACTGTAGTATACCCATAATAAACACCAGTTTTTACCATCTCTAAAGGTATATCTTTTCCTCATGAAAATATAGGGCTGCTTGTTGGCTTAGGCAGTGGGAGAGAAAGCATCTCTCTGATTCTGTCATCTCTTTCTATAGAACCCTAGTGATGCATGGAACACAGGTGAAAATCACTGGTTTAGTCTAACATTATCATCCTAAGTATGAGGAAAATAAGAAGCAAAGAGATTAGATAATTTGGTTAAGGTCAAGCAGATGATTGTAGTGGTCTTGGAATACATGGGATCTTATCAGGTTTATGATTTTAAAAATCATTGATTCACTAATGACTTCTAAGTTTAAATCTTCAGCCCTGACCTCTATCTCAAGCTCAAGACTCTTACATCCAGCTGGGTACTTGACATATTCCCTTAGACATGTAGTAGGCATTTCAGTCTCAACAAGTCCAAAACCGAAATTCCAATCCCTCCATCCTCCCGCTCACACCAAATCTTTCCTTCTCACACCCTTGCCCCATCTGAGTTGATGGAAGCTCCCTTCTTCTGTTGGCTCAGGACAAATTCCTCAGAGTCTTCCTTGACTCCTTTCTTTCTCTCACATCCGATACCTAATCTGTCAGGAAATCCTGTTAGTTTTACCAAAAAATATATCCCCAAACTGATGACTTTTCCTCTTCTTTGCCACCACCTTGCCTTGAACCACCATCATCTTTTGTCAGGATCACTACAATGGCCTCATGACTTGTTCCCTAGCTTCTATCCTTTCTCCTTTACATTCTGTTTTCAACACAGCAGCCAAAGGACTTCAAGTCAAATCATGTCACTCCTCTGCTTAAAAACAAAGTCTGCAATAAATGTTCATCTCAATCAGAATAAAAGCTAATGTCCTGATTTTATAAGGCTCTACAGCATCTGGCCCCTATTCACACATTGACTGATACACTAAAAAATTTTTTTTTTCCCCTTGGGGCCACAGTGTTTTATTACAAAAATAGAATAAAAATTTCAAAAACAAAATGATCCTTTCTAATTTAATGAAAAATTTGTTATTTTTTATTGTTTTCTGTGTGTGAGTTATATGCAAATTGAAAAATAGTTCACACAACTCCCAAAGTAGAGACGTGTGAGTTACATATTCTTCACAAGGCCCCTGGGGTCAAAACTAGTGTGAGTTAAATACAACTCACACAACAGTTAACGTGTTAACCCTTTGGATTTCTTCTCCTACCACTCTCCCTTCACTCACTCTCTTCTGGCCACATAGCCCTTCTGCAGTTCTTCAAACGTGCCAAGCACTCTGTGCCTTAGTGATTTTGCTATAGCTGTTACCATTGCCTGAATGCTCTTCCCATACATCCCTGGATTAGGTCACTCCCTTACTTTCTTTGCTTAAAACTCGTCTTCTCAATGAAGCTTTCCCACTTAAAAGTGCAATTTGTACACTTTCCCCCACTTCCACCCCAACTTGGCCCTTATGATCCTCATCTTCCAAAGCACTTAATTATTATGTTTATTATGTGTTATCTTCCCCTCTCTCCTTCTAATGGGATATAAACTACATGAAGGCCGGAACCTTTGTCATTTTAGCTCATGAATGTATCCCAAGCACTTAGAACAGTATCTGGCACATATATGTATATATAAAATATATATTTGTACAAAAAATTAATGACTTAGAACTTACAGGTTCCCAACTCTTAGTCCAGTGTTTTTCCTTGATGCCAGGATGCTTCTTAGCATCATGAGAAGGTGATTATTAATAAAGTTATACCCTGAGGGGTAGTGTCATTAGAAATAATGGAGATGGGGTTAATATAAGTTGGAGGGGACTAAATGAAATTGAGGAAGGAAAGAAAGAACTAAAGGGAAACGAGGGCGGAAGATAGATACTAATTATTCTTAAAATCTATTTTCATGGCTGCCTTTTTGCATTTAGAAATTTATTTTCAGTTATTTTTGTTGGCTTTGTTATCATAGTAGTCCCATGGGATATGCTTCCCTGCTATCCTTCCTTCTTTCCTCCCTAGACATGCAGTGAGCACACATGATGTGCCAGGCAGGCTGTGCTGAGTACTGAGGTTCCATCATCTCTGCTCTTAAGGAGCTCAACGTCTAGTGGGAGAACCAGATAGACAATTCTGAGATAATGTGATAAATACTAAAAGGGAGGCATAAAAGATATGCCCTTTGGAACAAAGAGAAAGTTGCAATCAACAGAGTGTATTCTATCTGGGAGGAAAGAGTTTGGAAAGTCTTCTGAGATTTGAGCTGGCCTGCAAGGTGAGTAGGATTTTGCCATGAGACGAAAGGGGCTGCAGTTGCACAAGGGGATGTTTGGGAAATAGTGAGCAGTTACATGTGGCTGGAGCATAGGCTTCAGAGAGGTAAGACCAGATGTATAGATTGGGGCCCAGTTTTTAGAGTGTCTGGTTTGACATGGGGCAAATGGGAGCCCTCAGCAATTATTACACAAGGAAATGACAAGGCCCAATCTCTGTTTTTTAAAAAAAAAATAACTGTGGAAAAGATAGGATGGTGGGATGGGAGTCCTGGTAGGGAGCTATTGAATACCTTGGATAGGGTACTGAGGGCTCAGAGCTGGAGCTGTGGCCCTGGGAATGCAGATGAGGGAATTGAAGAGATGCCCATGAAGTAGAATTAACAGGCTTTGGTAACCCGCTAAATATGTTGATAAGGGAGAAGTTACAGTCAAGGCAATCTCATGGGTTCCTCTTTGAGTGACTGAGAAGATGAATTGAGTTTTGGACCACAAAAAAGGATTAGTTTGGAGTAGAAAAAATAATAAATTTTGTTTCCAGTGTGGAATTGAGATAGGTTATTATCCTGATAGAGATGATTTGTAGGCAGCTGGGAAACAGGTCAAGAATTCTATGATTAGATGTGGAAACAAGGATTGCAGATGTAGATGACAGAGGCCTGGGTATACTGGCTCTCGGGGCATCTAGAATGAGGAGCCTGAGAGCAAAGAAGGGACAAGGCTCTCTTGTGTGCGTGCATGCACTCTCTATTCGATGTTACTTATTTTTAAATTATATGCTCCCTTGGAATGTAAAAAATTTTAAGCGTTTGGCAGAGCAAAGCTGAGAAAAGAGAGTGTGATCAACTGTGTCTTACTACAAGGAGGTCCAATACAGGTAATGACTGAGAAGGTGTCCTGCATGGAAATACACAAAAGTTGCTGAAGGTAGTGTAAATTGGCACTACTTTTTTGAAAACCACTTTGGCAATATGCGTCAAAAGCCTCTCCCTCTTGCCATTAATCCTCAAGTCCTGTCTATCCTACTTCTTTTCACCATTTGAATAGTCTGCTTTTCTCTTTTACTCTTCCTAGTCCTTCGAATATCATAACAGCCTCCTAACTGTTCTCCTGCCTCCAGTCTCACTCTTCTCCAATCCACTCTGCCCATTAAAGCCAAAGAATCTTCCTAAAACAAGAAGCCAATTACAGTATCTGTCCTTTGCCTAAACCCTTTTAATGACCATAGCTACTCAGCTTGACCTATGAACCATGAGATTCCTGCCCCTCTGCCCCCGTCCTCCGCACACTCACCAGACTTCTCCCAGTTCCGAAATGCCCAATGCTACCTTTAGCCTCTTGGCCTTTCTACTTTCTCCTCTTTTGAGTGTAACATCCTCCTCTCTCCTCACCTGTTTACCCGGTTAATTCCTTTTCTCCTTCAGGTTTTGGTTTAAACATCACTCCTCTGAGAAGCCTTCTCTGACCTCTAAGTCTTGGGCTAACTGCCTCTGCTGTGTCCTTGTTGCTACCTGTATGCCCTTCATAACAGGACTCACTGACAGCCCTAGGCTGTTAGGGCTGGTTTAATTCTTTATCACCTTGTCCTTGTCTTCTCCTCCTTACCCTCCAAGGTCTACAGGTCACATGGGGACAGCCTTTTTATCTGCTGCTGTTTCCTCAGCAAACTTAATGCCTGGGACATAGGTACATATTGAGTACATAATAGATACTCAATAAATATCTATTTTCATTAAATATTCATGTACCTTGACCCACTAATCCTATTTTTGGAAATCGCCCTAAGGGAATAGTTCATAAGGCAGTGTGGAATGAAAGGGGAATATGCTATAGTAGAAATCTGGTGCTGGAGAGTGTTAGGTTTGAATCCTGACCCTACTACTTGTGGCATGTTATTCTCTAAGTTTCAGCTTTCTTCTCTGGATAGCAGGGGTGTTGACCCCTGCTTTATAAGGAAAGAAAAAGAGGCCACTGAGTTAGACACTGATAACTTTAAAAGGGGATGTTTTAAAAAAGAGATGATGGAGAGATAGACATAATTTTACAGAGTAGTTAAGGAGGAGATGTGAAAATAGTGCTAGAGAATGTAAATCATTAGTTTAAGAAAATTAGTATTGAAGAGAGTGAGATGGAACAGGCACTTGAAGGTGTTTTGATGAGAGGATGTTTGGACATTTTCATAGTAGAAAGGAAGGAACTAGTGCCGAGGAGGAAAATGATGCTAACTAAGAGATTCAGCGAGGTCCCGAGGAGACTGTCGGGGTGGGATCATATGCACAGCGAGAGGACGCAGTCCACTCAAGCACGGACAGGTTTTCCTGGGGACAACAGCAAAAGAAAGTTAAAGCTACTGAGATATTTTGAGGCAGTGAGAAGAGAACTTGAAAGAGTTATCAATGGATTGTCTTGCTTATAAGAATAAAGATGATAAAATGGAATCAGAAGTTTGGGAAAAATAAAAAGGCCTTCCTGTAGAGAGCTGGAAAAGGGTCCAGTAAAGGTGAATACATTTACCAAGTGGTGTTGAAAGACCCAGCTGAGGATGGAATAGAAGTTTCAACACCCATAGTTTGTCTAGGGCTGTACTGGTACAGTGGGCAGGGCATGGGAAGGTCAGCATGGTGACTGTCGGACTTGCCTAGGTTAAGGGAAGGCGTGGGAGTGAGGAGCAAACTGGCACATGCCAAAGCAAGTTCCCAATCTCTTTAGCAAGCAATGAGATATGTCCTGGGAGACTGATGTTAATGGCAATAAGAATGAGGAAAATGGTGGTACAATCAGGTGGCCTCATATCTTGGGGTGGTGGTGGTGGTGCTGGATGGGATATCATTGAACAGGGGCTCCTAACAGCAATGGAGGAACAAGAGCACACCCAGCAACTGTGCTGAAAACACAGGTCAAATAACACAGGCACGTTGGTGTGTACATGTGTATGCATGGCCAACAGTTGGGGCTGTAGCATGCAATCACTTTTGAGGCTCATTTGTTGCTCCTCTCCCCTATTTATTAACTGAATGCTAGGCTTCTGACATCTGGGCCCAGGCATGAGGAAGTCAGGCTAGGGATGGAGGGCTGAACATTTATTCAATTAGCAAATACTAGTGGAAAGCACCAGGCATTATCTACTGGCTGATGATTTAAAGAGAAAAAATTTTAAGAAGCTCATGGTTGAATCTTGGGAATGTGTATATGTACCGTAGATTCTCAGCTTTACAGAGATACTGAGAGGAAACTGGAATTTCCCACCAGTAAACCTCCCTCTTGTGAAATAACTAGAGTTATATATTGACGCAGGAGGTGGGAGAGCACTAGTGAAGAAAGTC
Organism: Eulemur rufifrons; assembly: GCF_041146395.1. Taxonomy (NCBI): domain Eukaryota; kingdom Metazoa; phylum Chordata; class Mammalia; order Primates; family Lemuridae; genus Eulemur; species Eulemur rufifrons. The sequence goes on from NC_090989.1 coordinate 123,086,119, forward strand.
TGATTGTCTTAGTAAAGTTTTGAAATTAAAGAAGCTTTTTTTAAAACAAATTTTTATTATTTTCAAGTAACACAGTATGAAACACAGTCTTATGAATTTTCCAGCAAAGACTCTGGTTAATTTAATTGATATGATCTGGTTAACTGGGCCTAGTAGTACTAGCTAAAAACACTGCTTATAATTATGGTAGAATTTTATGGGTGGAAATACCCTAAGAAGCAGGGATGTTGGGCAACTTGTATATACAGGGCGTGTCCTGTATTTAATGATTTTGTCCTGCTTCCTGAACTGGCTTTCTCAGAATACCCTGTCTTGTGTTCTGTTTTTTTCCAATGAATTATAAAAGTTCAGCAATTAGTGCTATATGTCAAATTTAGCTGGACATCCATCCCTTTATTTGCCAAATTTGGTGGCCGTGCTGAGGAGTCATTCGACCCCTATAAACTTCCATGCTTTGAACCGGTTTATAGTAACTCTGCCAAGGCAAGTAGTCACCCAGCCCAGTGGTCACTTCCTGCCTCAGGAATTTCCCAACACTTAAGGACAATCTGTCTTCCTCCAATTTTTACCTGCTGCTCCTAGTATCACTCTTTAAGAGTGAGTGAACAAATCTATTCCCTTTTACTTAAAGAAGTTCAAATATTGAACTTAACTTTACTCAGGACCACCTTACGTCAGAAACTCTTAACAAGCTTTCTACGAGCTAAAACCAGCAGTGTGCTGGTAAACTGGATCAAAAAAACAAAACATAAAACACTTCTGATCTGTAGCCTTTGCTGATATCTGTGGTAAAAATATTCCTGCCATGACCAACTTCAAGCTGCCAAAGTGAAGTTGCTGAACTCAGGGTTGGGAAGAGATGTGCACATTCCACTCTCGAGATCTGTATGAGCTGGCTACAGCATACCAACTCCTGTGTTTTCTTTTTATGAACATATTTTGCTGCTGATCATACTTCACTCTACTTAGACAATGAATTTTTGATATTGATGTTTTGAGGAAAGGAATGCTACAAACATAGTGCAGGTAGACTTGACAAGAAGAGGTGAGTGACTACAGGGACTGGAGAAGGTGCGGAAAAATGACTCCTAGGTTACAGGGTACTGCTGCTAATCGAGAGAGAAAAGAGTAGGTACAGAGAGGAAAGGTAACTAATTTATACATTAATTGAGCAAATATTTATTGAGCACCAATCCATGCCTGGTACAGGCACTTTTAGGTTAAAGGGCAGATAGAGCAGACAACACACCAGATAAAATCCTTTTTCTTGTGGAGCTGATATTTTTGTCTTTTTAGAAATGCCTCCTTGAATGAGACCTGTGGGAATCTCTTCAGGTCCTGAATCTTCTGCTGAGTAACTGCCCTGTCCTTTCCAGCTTCAAGCCACCAAGACATTTGATGAATGTCTTTCAAATACTTTGTTCCACACCATTAGAAACCTCCATCCAAACTGACTTCACGTGGTGCAGTTGCTACCTCCTGCAGAAAGCTTCCCTGACCCTCCTTACTTCCTCCCTCTAAATCTGGGTAACTCTTGTTTCCATTCCAAGCAGTGTAGTCATAAGACATAACCCTTGTCATTCTGTGTAATACTGTATGTATCGCTTTACTTCCCTAGTACACTGTGCACTTCCTGAGGGCGTTTTCTTAGCAAGTTCCATCTTAAACAGATGAGGACGAGCAATCCACAGCTTAGCCTTTATCTGAAGAAGTAAAGTCCAAACTAATTTTCAGTGTAAAATGTTCATTTAAGCCAGTCAAATATTTTTACTTTATATTAATATTTTCCCTCCTGTTACATTAAAACAACCCCCCCAAAAAGAGAGCCCCTGAAATCTGCCTGCATTAATTTTATTCTAATTAAGCACACACACATGTTTTTCATAGTTCATTATACAAGTAATGCTTTTGAGCTTCCTAATAATGACTTTATTCACTATTTTACATTTGGCTCATTGCTAGAAGAAAGTTACAAGCATAGATAATGTCCCCAAGGACAAACATTTACTTGGGAAAGAAATAACACAAAGCAGCATATCAATCGATGTCTTGTGTCAGTCATTCTGTGAACCAACCAGGAGAGGGGATGGTTTTGCTCTAGAGTTTGGCATCCAGTAGAAGCCATCTCTAGAAACCATCTCATCTTTACCCGTAATGGTAATGTAGCACCATGTTCTCTGGATGTGTTGCATCTGCCACATGGCAGTTCTATAGGACTGTAAAGAGTATCATTCAAACATGATTTCTTCTCGCACAGTGAGCAGTTTCAGCAGGACAATCTGTGTTTTTGCTTAGGTTTTCTGAAGATACCAGAATCAAAGCCTTACACGTTCCTTTTGTTCCTTGAACAGATTTCACAACCACACTCTCAACGTTCCATTAAGTTTTGAACTTGGAGGTACTCAGAACATTGTTACATTTCTAATTTTGCTCCAGTTTGATATGTGTCTTCCTCTCTTAAATCAACTTTAGATTCAATATCTCTTGCCACCAGAGCTTCAAGAGAAACTCCATCGTGCAGTGCTCTCACCTCTGATGAGTTGAGCCTCAATCTCTTACTCTCATCAGATGAGTTCTTTGCTATGATGTATATAATCCAAGAACTGCAGTATGCATTCATACTGCATATGTCAAATCTTCCTGGAAAGTTTGATTTTTGTTTCTTTAAAAGGAACATGAATGTTCCAGGGCCAAAGAACACAAAGAGGCTTTTATTTTTCAGCTCTGCTGCCCAATATGTTTTAACATAAATATAAAAAACAGATAGTACCATGTTCCCAGTGGAGAATACTTCTCCAGATGTCTCCACTGTGTTTTATTTCTTTGCCTCCCCTTGAGAGAAGGCTGGAACTGATGGGTAAGTTGCTCCTTTGCCCGGGAGCCTATGATTAACATCTTCCCTTCCTTGCTCCCACCCTAGATTGTGGGCGTTGTTTGAAATCTATCCCACTTCAGGCATTTAAGGAACAGCCTGCTCAAGGAAAATCTGGGAGTCTTTAAATAACAAAAGGTCCTGTGAGATCAATCATATAGCACATGGCAGCCCTATGAACTTTGACCTAAGTTTTATTTCTGATTATATTTTGGCACTGATGCCCTTTTACATTAACACTGAAAAAAAAAATAAGTTAAATTTTATGGCAAGTGGGGGCAGGGCCAGGTTGGAGGAGTAGGAGTTTCCTGAAGTTGAGGGTCCCTGAAACATACAATTATCATCCAAAACCCATTTTCCTCAAAGCTGGGGGTTTATATCCTAGGGCATCTGCTGTCTCTATGGAGATCTCTGTGCACACTAATCTGGAATGTCCTTGGTACCTTGGTGGTCGCTTGTGATCCTGCACTCCGCAGACCAGTCTTGAGGGAGCACAGGGGCAACCAGCTCAGCAAACTTCTCCAGCGGACAGCTATGGGTGCAGCCTGGTAGTGTGAGCGGATGCGGCTCGTGCTGGGTCTCATTCCGGTAGAACATCTCCACGAAGTACTGCCTGGGGGAGAAAGGCGGACAGGAGAGCTCTGTTAATTCTGTGTTGTTGAACTGCTGCTGAGTTTCTTTCCACCTGGACTGTAACATGTCAGGTGAGGGACTAGTGGAAAAACTTATGGGAACGAGATTTTAGCCAATTTAGGTGTGGGAATGGGGAGATTGCAGCAGGTGGGACAGATTTGGAAGGTGGAAATGGGAGGGCTGGTTTGTTAGATGAACAGGGGCATAGGAGGTAGAGACCAGATGCTTAATCAGAGGAGGAGGTGAGAGGCAACGGCTGGGGAGCTGGTGGGACCTTGATGAGCCTTTGAATAAGAAGTGGGGGCAGGTGGAGGCATTGGATTTTTCCTTCTATTCCCTTCTTTACAAATTTGCTGCTTCCTTTTTTTCCTCTTTTCCTCTCTCAATATTTCTTTCAGTCCTTCCGCTGGATGTATCTCCCCTCTCCTAAGCTAGGCCATAAACATGTAACTGAATATTATGTAGCATATGTGCTATAATAGAATACACCACAAGGCTTTATCAAAAAAGTAACCCTCAGAAAGAGGGAGTGGGTAAATATTCAAGTCCTTACATTGTGTCATATTAAGAAGGGCTTTCTCAGTACTTTATTTCCAAAAACAATGTGCTGTTTGGGGAAGGTCCAATGGCCTAAACTAACCTCAGTAAAACTAGTATGAGTTGCTTATGGAAGTCATTTGCTGATTAGAGAGGCAGGAGAGAAATTCAAGTAGAATTTAGTGACCCTTTTTGGAGTAGTTAACCTCACAATTGCAACTTTTGGATGTTGTTATAAACAAGCCTTTTAAAATATCACTTTAAAAAGCCATATAAACATAGTAACTGCAAATATTCACTTATAAAATAAGTTTTTAAAAACTTTCCTAATATATGAATGAATACTTGTATCTTGGAATAACTTTTCCAGTGATGGTATCTTCCGTCTCAAGATGACTGGCCTAGATGACCAATAGTACATCAAAATTTATGATTTGCTTCCCATAGAATAGAGTTATGGCTCAGAAGTGACTATATTTCCAGACTCTCTATCACCTCAGTAGGACCAAGTCACTAATTTAAATTAGTAGAATGTACGCAGAAATGATATGTCTTCTTTTGGGCTGAAGTGGTTGATACCAGGTTGCCTTCTTCACTCTTTCATTCCTTTCTACAAGCTGCCTGCAAATGAGCATAGCACTCTTGAAACTGTAGGCCCCAAAGAGGGAGCCCTGGGTGCCTGAACCAGCACAGGTGAATCACATTTGGGTGAGTTCGCTTCCTATTGACTAGGAACACCTGCATTGGACTGTTAGCTAAGGGAAAAATTACTTTCCACTGGGCTAAGACTCTAAGAATTTGAGGTTCATTTGTACAGAAATCAAAATTACTCGTATTAGTTAATATATCTGGAAAACTGTTTTAGGGGACTCAAAATTGGATCTAGTGGTAAAGATACAAGCTAAAGATGCATACAAAGAGTTTGGATAAAATTGCTTCATAAAATGTGAAAATGGAAAAAAATCAATATTTTTCAACTTATTTTATATAGTCTGTGGTTTTAAATTTATGTACCTAACTAAAAATAAAACCTTTTAAGTATATATGTGGCTACCTGAACAGTTTATATATTTAAGATATTTGGAAATCTAAAACATTCTCCGTCTCCCTCCTTATCTTTTCATAGGGAAAATGTGGTATCACCTTACAGTCAGGATCACCTAACAAGGAGGCATATACAATATTTGGTAATTTGAAGCCTCCTTGTTCCTAATTTAAAAGCAATCAAGTTTAACCTTTGATATTTCTGTGGAGTGCCAAATAAAAACATCTCAATATAACATAAACTTGATTTGACCTGTACGTAGCCCTTGGTTAATTTTTTTTCTGTATGTCAATGTGTCTCAGTAGAAAAAAATACCCTACCCCATACTTGACTCATAACATGGATTTACTCAAAGTAGTGAGAGAAAGCAATTCAGTGGGAGAAAATGCTGCTATGCGCTTGTAAAGCAAGCTCTAGACCACGGAGGTGCAGAAACCAGAGAGTAAAGTCTGAGCAAAGTCAGTAGCTTCTCTTACCCCTGAAGAGATGGGGCCTGCTCCTAGAGCTGATCCTGGAATTTTGGCTGGGCTGATTAACTCTATGTCCAGAGCTGGCCTTCAGAGGGGCAGACTTGTGCAGAGCTTGTTGTTAAGAGAACACTTTATGTCTCTAGTCCTCTCATTCCCATTTGATGCTCTATTTAGCTAGCCTCCACTTTGAGGATCTTGTCTCTCCACTCTGACGCTAGATATTTGAGAGCAAGGTTAGCTAAGACCACATTTTAGTTCTACTTCATTCTGCCTGGAACCCAGTTAGAGGTTCCGTAAAGGGTCTATCTACCCTTCCCTAACTGGGCAGGACCCACTTTCTTTGTAAGCAGTGAACATATTGGTTGAGAATGAGGTCTCTGTGCTGTTACTTTTCTACTCTATAAATTCAGGGGACCACAAAACTACATTCAAGACTATAAAATTTGCAAAACGAAATGCAGGACCCCTTGTTTAAAAATTATTTAGAATTTCAAGGTGGCAACAGCAGATCATTAAAACAAGCATGGGCTCTTCTGAGCACAGGCCCTGTGTAAATGCAGAGTCAAGCTGCTATGCAGCTACTGTGGATGCCTTGAGGGAAGGGCCAAATATATCTCCCCAGCTAACCCTGAAACAAAACTCTGGGGTCATTGCTTTAATGCAGCCCCTTCCTTGCTCTTATTCCACCAATAATATCCTATGGGCTCTGGTAACTTGCCCAAAACACCTCCTCCTTCTCCTCCCAAAGAGAATGCCATTGTCACAGCAGATACAAATTTTTGGTATGACGTTGGCTATGGTAATCAACTCTTTCCAGTTTTCCCAGAACATTCTCAATTTTAACAATGAAACTCACGTGTTCCAAAGACGCCCTCAGTTCTGGATAAACCAGGAAATTTGGCCATTCTAACCATTCTGGTGGGTTCAAGCCAAGCTGTGGTCAGCTGGGGAAGGGCATACCAGGTCGCAAAGAGGTAAACACCAGTCAGAAGTTGTACTTTTAAGAATCTTGACTGGCGGATATAAATCACCAGAAAGTGAATGGATCTATCTGAAGTCTTTAAATGAAAGAATATTATTATATAACCATCAAGAACTTTAATTTTTCTCTCGCCATTTATCAGCCTGTGTTTTCCAAGAGAACAATGCGTGCATACTTCCTAGAATACCTTAATTTTTTTTAAATGTAATTTCTATCACTTAGGGTAGATCTCTTCAATTTTTCATCTACTGTGTATGCACACTATTTCCCAATAAAAGTCTGCATAAAAACAAAGAAAAAAGAGTTACGACTAGCAAAGATACTGTTACTCACCACCATTCTTCCCTCTGAATATAAAACCAAACCAAAGACAGATGCAACAATCCTTAAGTCAACAATAACAATAACAAAACCTGGGGTCCAGCGATACTGATTTTGTGAAGCACTTAGGCACTTACCCCTTGTCAAGGTACAATTCCATAAAGTGGCAGGAAGCATAGGGAGGAAGCATTCCGTTGTAAACATCTAGCGCCATCTGTAGGCCACTCACAGTAGTGTCATGCTGCAGAGAGTGAAGCAAGTCATTTTCTTTACCTCTGGTTCAGATTTACATTCAGTAAGCATTTAGTAACTGTAGAACACCATGATAGTTTCTGATTCAATTAAATTTCCTATGCCCCCAATGACTTAATACGTAGAGAGGAAAAGAACACCTGTGTTCTAGGCAATGAAATTTACATAAATATCATTATTTCCACTTAAAAGATGGAAAACCTGAAACCCAGAGAAGTAACTTGCTTAACGTCATGTAACCCCTAAATGGAGGTAAATTTGAACTAAGCTTTCTGATTTTAAGTCCCAATAGAGTCTATCTCTTCTTTAGCTTGTTTCATTGATTTTCATTAAATTTTAAAATATTTTGGAGCACATTACTGCTACATTATATTTTTCTATAGATTAGCATCATCCGTGATTCAAAGTTGTAGAAGAGTATATGAGGTTATAAAGGTTTAGGAAGGATAAAAATGTAAAGAAGTAGAGGGCGCAGCTTAAAAATTATAAAGTTAAATGTTGACCTCAGTGTGGCTGGAAGGTACAGAGGAGTTGTTTAAAGTCCCAGTTTGCCACTGATCAGCTATCTAATCTTAGGCAACCCCCAATTTCCCTATTTACAAAATGGGATAAGATTGGGTTGCCTAAACTGTATGAAAGCATATGCAGATTCAAAAGCGGCTGGAAGCAATCTGATAGAGAAAAAAAGGGAGTTACAGATATGACTTGCTAGAAGTCACACAACAAATTAGAACTGGAAAGTAGATTAGAAACTTACAAAACTGGCTGAATTGACTAATTTCAGGCCTGCCTCTCTCCAGGAAGCAGCACACTCTGCTCCATCCGAGGGCTATTTCTTTAGTCTGTATCATTTAGAGTCCCTGACAATTAGCAAACTTTCCTTTATCTTCAATCACCTTTCACCTTCTTGCATGAATGAAAACATGGCTTTCTCTAGCCAAACCACAGCTAAGAAATCCTTTGTCATGGGGAGTGGGAGAAGGAGTCAGCATACTACAGCCTGTTTCCCTGCTCACCACAGACAACATGGGCAGCTATCTGTATGCATGATACATTCCCAACACTGTCCCTTCCCCTGGCTCCTGCTCCAAGATGGAAGTCTTCTCTAAGATCTCTCGCTCTCTTTTCTTTCTTTTCCCAAATGTAGCCCTAACCTCAAGTTGCAATTCTCCTTTCCTTTCCCTCTTCTATCCTTTACCATCTGGAGTTTTCTGCTTGGATTCCCCTATGGCATTTCAAACCCATTGTCTAATCAATACATTCACCTGGCCCAAGACCACCTCTGTTAACAGTTCCACACTTCTGCCTGCCATGGAGACCCGAAAGCTGCCTTCGTCTGTGGCTTCGCCTTCCACATCCTTTCCCTCCACTCACATTCCAATTCATCACTGAAACATGCACACTCAGCTCTCCTTATAACCCACTTACCTCTTTTCCTGTCCTGTCACTGCCCTAGTTTTAGGCCTCATCCCCATTTTTCTACATTACAAAGGCTTTCTACACTATATCCTGTTCCCAATATCCAGTCATTCTACAAGAGGGATTAACTTCTGAAATGCAGTTCCTATCCCGTCAGCCCTGCCCTGCCTTCCCAGAGCAAACACTGTAGGGGTTCTCCGCTGCTTCCTTGCTGTTCTCCACATTAACCAAAGAAGCAGCAGAACAAGATGGTCTTTCAGCTGCCTTCTAGCTCAAACTTCTGAGACTCTATATCAGGGCTGTGTAGTAAAACTTTCTGTGATGATGGAAATGCTCTATATCTGTACTGTCCAATTTAGCAGCCACTGGCTAAATGTGGCTATTGAGCATTTAAAATGTGGCTAGTGTAACTGAGGGACTTAATTTTTCATTCTACTTAATCATAATTACTTTTTAAATAGTTAAATGTGGCCACTAAGTATCAGGCAGCACAGTTAACATTTACTAATTTGGTACCACCTTCTCCATGTAACGTTCTAGATAGAGGCCTTTCACCTCTATTCTAATAATTCCCTTTATACTCCCTACACACTGGTGAGGAGACACTCACTAACCCCTCCATCATGGTGTATTGCATGTGCTGCCTCTTCCAGGAAGCCTTCCTGCTTCTCTTCTCATCCTCCCAGGACAGAAGAGGTGGCTACCTTTTCTGAGGCGCTAGGACACTTGATTGTATGGCATTTCTATACTGCTTTGTATGGTGTTTATATGTTTATTTGTCTTGTCAGACTATAAATTCCTCAAAAGCCAGAATGATGCATTTAATTCTAAAAGCTCTGTGCAGGTGCTTACCCTTTTCTGAGTGATGAGGAAATGAAGATGAAGATGAGGCCCCATGCTCCAAGAGATTACACACTTGATACAAACTGATGTTAAATGAAGAGATACAAACTGATGTTAAATGAAGACAGAAATACTCACTGCAGAATACATCACGAGTTTTCTGTGGCTTGATGCCTGGGTTACACTCTTCATTTCATTGAGGATTTCGTTGACCAGGACACCTTAAAGAAGACAGATCAACAATGCAGTGGAACCAGATGTAGGCTTATATTTTAGTTCGTGGGCTTTTTGTAAATTCTTAGTTGGGGACTCTCCCTGCCCTGACTTGAGAGGTAAACCCCTAATTTTGGTTAGGTGCCTGCTGTGTGCTAGGTAGTGTGATTTACACACATTTTTTACTAAATCCTACGTCTGCCTTATCCCTCATTTATAGGTGGGGCATCTGAAGCCCAGAGACATTAAGCGACTCGCCCAGCAGGGTGAGGAGAGCTGCACCGGCACACTGGGACTAACGTACCAGGTTTGTTAAAGCTCAGGTTAGGGGGATGATAAGCTTGGAAGGAATTCCAGATGGCTTTTTCAGATCATACAAGACAGCAGTTAGCCTGTGCTCTTCTCCAGAGCAGACCTGAAACGACAGCACGGCAGGCACTTGTCTGTCCTCACCCCTCTTGCTTCCACTCTCTGGCAGTCCTAGGGCGAAGGCAGCTCTCTAGATGTTTATACAGGTCATGGACTGTTTTCTGTGGACCATTTCTCTAGGTTACCTCGGTGTCACTACTGGGGGGCAACCATCATCTTTAGCTTCTTCCTGAGGTTCTGTCTTCAGTAGAGGAAACCTTTTTGCCCTTCACTTCCAAAAACCTAACTGCCGTTCCTTCTGAGGGGGCAAGGCAGATGCACAGCTCAGTCTCCACCCAATCTGCAGACACTGAAGACTATGGGGCACCTTGTGGTGCCACATTCTGTTATGAGGACATGTTGCCTCAGGGACTTCCATAACCATCCCCTGGTGTCTCTGTCTACTGGTCTCTCTACTATGCATGTGTTCTCCTGGCTTGAGAATGAGTGGGGTGTGTGTGTGTGTGTGTGTGTGTGTATGTTTTGTGATGAGCAGGGCATTGATGTTAACAGACTGACTATAACCCCAGACTCTGTGGTCCCCTCAGCAAACACACACTCAGCAGCTATGATGGGCCAGATACCATGCTAGGTGAATCAGACACGGTCCCTGTCCTCTAAAAAGCTTATAAAATAGTAAGAAGAGACAGGTCTGTATACCAGTAAGTACAATAAATGGTTAATTAAGGAGGTAGGTGATCTGTTCCTTCTGTAGATGATAGAATTTCCTTAACTGCGAATGGAAAAAGCTAGATGCTGCATCTATAACAGGTCTAGATCCCTCCATCCCAGAGAGGGTTGCCCACAGCTTGATCATCATGCCATGTTGGCACTAAACTCTATAGCTAAGTTTCTGAAAGGCATGACAGCCACTCAATCAGCAACTTGCTCTTTGTCAACAAGTGCCTTTTTGGCAGGCTGCAGCCTTGAAAGTGAACATTTTGCCAGTTCTGGGCTCTGGGATGATTATACTCTTGTCCCAGGAGTAACTAGGGGTGACTATCCAACTATCCCCAGGCTTTAGCATGTCAATATTCTATTTTATAGGTGGGGAAACTGAGGCTCAGAGAGGCTCAGCAACTTGTCCAAAATTATACAACTTATAAGCAGAAAAGCTGGGCTTTGAATCTAGCACGTCAAAACCTTACTCATTATCATTAGACCACACTGGAGCATAAAGCTAGCTTCTAAGTTCCTTGTTGCATCCTTTATTAAATCTGCATAAACCAGACAAAATATCATTGCTCTGAAGACATAAACTTCATTTCCTTCACTCCTGGGCTGCAGCAGAGGGTGGCAAACTTTTTCTGTAAAAGGCTGGATGTCAAATGTTTTAGGCTTTGTCGGTCATAAGATCTGTTGCAACTACTCAACTCTGTGGTGGTACCATGAAGGCGGCCATAACTAATGCATAAATGAATTATGTGTGTGACTTAATGAAATATGAGTGTGACTGTGTATCAATAAAACTTTATTTGTAAAACCAAGCAGTGGGCTGGATTTGTTCTATAGGCAGTAGTTTGCCAATTCCTGGTCTAGACCAAGAAGAGGACTCTTAACTGATGTGAGCAGCCATATATTCTTAATCTAACCTTAAGGGTTTTTTTGGTGTGTGCAAGTGTGTGTATCTTACTGAACGTGTCATCCCTGCAACTAAATAACTGAATAAAAGTTCTGGCAAAAGTCAGGAAATGCTGGTCACAGTCCTGATGTTCCTGTGTTATGCCTGACAATGCATGTTTCTATGCAGGACCTTGTTCAGCCGATTCATCATTCAACAAGCGAGTCGTTGACAAAACTCTCTTGCCTCGCCAGAGCTGAACAATAGTCTGAGCTTGTGTTTTGGCAGAACCACACAGGGAAAAATTTCCTGGCTTGTTAATGGCACTGGGATTTCCTCCACAAAGTGGAACAGGTGGGTACACACCAGTGCCAGCCTTTGGCATCCAAGACCAGGTTACATCTCAGGGAAGGACTCTTAGAGACACTTCTAGTTTAATCCCCTTATCAGATGGGGGAACTGAGATCCAGAGAGGGGAAGTGGCTTCTCCCAAATGCAATCTTCTAGTAGCCAAGGGGGAAAAAAGGAGGAAAGATGAGCAAGTTTCTAAGATAAACTCCATTTTTAAAATTCATATATAGGTACTCCTGCATTGATTATTAGTCTACTGTCAACCCCTGTCTGGTACAAAGCAAGTTGGGATTTTATTAAAATGCAGATTCTGATTCAACTGGTTTGGGGTGGGGCCTGAGATTCTGCATTTCCAGCTAGCTCCTAGGTAATGCCGATGTTGCTGGACAATGGACTGCACTTTGAGTAGTAAGGGGCCAGAATACTAATCTACCATGATTGGGTTGTAGGAAATAAATCAAGAGTCTACCCTCCACCATCTGATGGGGCTTGGGACTGAGTCATATTGCTGGCACCTGGCAGGCCAGAAATGAGGCCTGGTGCTTGTTTATGTGGCCAACAAGGCACCCTCTGCATCTTTTGTTGTTAAGCACATAAGATTGAGTTTCTTCCTGGGCTCTGCCCCTACACACAGTCTGTAACCTGCCTGGCAATTTTTCCCAACACTGCAGCTTCCAGCTAAGGCTCCTCTCTGGATGTGCTCCCTTCCTCAAGGGCCATATATTATTTCTCATGCCCTTAATATGATGTAAGGACTTGCACATCTCTATCAAGTCTGCCTCTGTGCCATACAGCCAGGACTTCTTTAACAGCAGGTCTGCCACATCTGGCCACTGTCTTAAAATTTTTGCCCCAACCTACTCTGTTCATCTCACATGAATTTTCTCTTGATCATCCTGGTTTCATACCTCATGAGATGTTCTCCTGGTCACTCTTGCCTCACTCTTTATACCTGACATGCAGCCCTGCCTTTCTGGTTTTAATTGACTCCTCTTCTGGTCAGTGGTTTGAATTCTTTCTCTAGTTACGCAGCCGTGAGTGAACATCCTCCCAGGCTTGTCCAGCCCCCAGTATGCTTTGCCTGTATGCATTCTCTTGGGATTCTGATGGGCTTGCCCTGATCCTGTGGTGAACAGGGTCTGGCAATGGCTGGAATCCTGATGTGATTGTTTTAATCTCTTCAAAATGTCTGGAATATATGTGTCAACCTGACCTGGAAAATCTCCTGTGGCTTGGACTTTCTTCAGATGTCAACCTGACATGTTGGACATTCTCTTGCTCTTCATCCTTAGTTGTTTTTTTTTTTTTTTTTTAAGAATTATGCAGATTCTTTATTAGTCAATAGGATAGTTCTGATTAAGAACAGGTTACTATTTAAATAATTTTCCTTTGTCTCCATTGGCCGTTTCTTCAAAAACTTTATAGTTGTTTCCAACATGGTCTTTGGTATTCTGTAACATGTTGTACTAGCAAGTACTAAGGTTTGGAAGAGCAAATAATTTTTATCTTGCAGGTCATCTACAGTCCAGTGGGAGTGGCTGCCTCAATCTCTGTACTGAGAAGCAGCCTGACCCCTTATCCAGGAAGGCTCAGTAACACCTACATTAACGACATCTGAGCCTGACACCCCATTTGGTGTCTTGGCCTGCCCACCCAGCTGCCCTCGCAGCCCCCAGCATCTACTTCTGTCCTGCCTGGTCCTGGCTTTTGTCTTCTACCCACTTATCCTGATTACAAGGATCCAGCATTCTCTTGCCTGGGTCACCTTGATTATGGCAGGGTGACCTATCTCTGAAGGGCCAATTCTAACCAAGAAGAGGCATCACTGATAAATAAATCTCAATAACTTTCAGCACTAATGGAAAAATTTAAGCTGTGTCACAAACTTGTCAATTGCAATATATATTAATTTACAGAGCATAATTGGCCTGAAAAACCTGTTTTATCAACTTAAACAATGACCACCACGCAGGGTTTCAGGAAAACAGGCCATTTTTATCATACCTCCCACTTGAAAAATTCATCCTATAGACCACCAGACACAAATCCTGGATTCTTTGATCTGGAAGGCATGGAAAGGATTATTTATCTTTAGGCTAAAGCTTTTGTTTTCCAGGTGGGAAAACTAAGGCCCGAGTGGATAATATTGATGATTATAGTAAAACATAATGTTCATTGACAGTGTATTGTGTACAAGGTACCATTTGTTCTAGGCCCTTTGAATACATACATTCATTTTAATCCTTACTATCAGTATTACCCCCATTGTGCAGAGTGGGAGCTGGTGAGTAAGTGGCCTGTCTGAGGTGGCACAGCTGATTAGTGGGAGGACGGGGACTCAGACCCAGATCATCCAACCACAGATCCAATATGCTCCTCTCATTTTTTTAATACTTACCCCCCTGGAATCTAGATTTCTCTTTCTGCTTGTGAATTCCATAGAGGGACAGGAGGGACAATTCTGATAATTCTCTCAACTTAGTTATGGTGTCCTCGGTGGCCCAGGTGGGTAAAGTGAAATTGTGAACACTCTGTGGCAAAGAAAAAGGAAGAAACTGTATGTGTATTTTTATTTATGACTGCTTTCTTTGTTCATTTAAAACATTTTCCATTATCCCACAAGAACTATCGGGGCCAGTCTATCTTGTCCTGCCATTTCTTTCTAAGAAGACTTTATATTGTGATAAGCAGTGGTATTGATTTTCGGAAGAAAAATTTTGATAAACAAATTTGCCCCTTCCTACCAACTCCATAGCATTTGGCTTAACTCAGGGTCAACGGGTGATTCATATTTTGCAGAGGAGGAGTGCAGGAGGGCAAGAATGTACCTCATTCCTTTAGGAAAGGGTTAGAAATCTTTCTATGAGCCTTTGGGAAAGATAAAAGCTGACAGGGTTAGATGATGTTCCCTTAAAAGCTGAATGACCTGCCTGAGAGGCCAGGTAGAAAAGGCAATGTATTTCTGGAGCCTCCAATAATATATATCCACTCCATCAACTTCTGGTTCACTCGCTCTTGGGGAAAGTCTGCACTTTACACACAGGAGGTACTTGGTATTTTAAATGGATGAATTGCAAGCAGGTCAGGTAGAGACCTTGTGCCAATATTTTTTACCCATCAGGAAGAGTCGCTTAGGAATCCCCCAGTTTCAAAGCCAGGATTGAGAGAGAGAGGAAGAGTGAGTTCATGAAAGAGGAGACCACAGTGAAGTGACCTATGGACAAAGTAAGTGAGAGAGATGTGAAAAAGTACCACATAACATGGCCACATTTCAGAATAGCTCAGATCAGACTGTAGTAAGGACAAAAAAAAAAAAAAAAATCAAGACTGGAACTAAAATGTGAGCTCTTGTTTCCATTGAAGAATCGTTTATAAAGCCAACAAACCTTCACAGAAACCTACCATAGATGATAAAGTGAAAATACTGGGAAGTAGCATGTGGCTGGGTCAATTAACTCTATCACAGAGGGGCAAACTGTGTCCTCTGTTACTGAGACAGAACTACAGGAGTAATTACCACCCCCTAGACTCTCATGGTGACTTCAAAATCAGAAGTGGGTATGAGTCAGGTGGGTGATCAGGATCTTGCCCAGGATTTAGTGAATGGGCTGGGAAAACAGGAATAGAGAGTTCTCCTTTTGGCCAGAAGGTGGAGCATGGTGAGTGAAAAAACACCATGTAGCCTTGAAAAACAATCAGAATTTTTCTAGCCACAAATGCATTGCACAGCAAGGAAGGGGTTCTTTCTTTCTATATATATATTTTATTATTTCAGCATATTGTGGGGGTACAAAAGTTTAGATTACGTATATTCTCCTTGCCCCCCCCCCCACCCTCTTGATAAGCAAATTTCAATAGCCTGGCTTACTGTTGGCTTGCTTATTTCTGTAGCCACAAATCCAGGTAATTTTTTTCCTGTTACTGTATAACAATATTGCTTTTTTCATTAAAACCTATACGACAGAGCCCAGGGTTCTTGAGTGACTGCAAGACAAATAAGTGGTGACACATAGAAGTGAAGCAATTTTGCTTGCAATTTTCTAAAGGGTGAAAAATAATGGAGAGAAAAAACAAGAAATCAGGATTTTCAAGTTAATATGAGGAAGTCTTGATTTATGTTTCAAGGTCAAAGGAAGTATAAGTACTACTACATCTGTAAAAAAGAGAAAGAAAATGTATTTATCTGTTTCAAAATAAACATAAATCATAAAATTATATTGAAAATTAACCTTAGATATATATATATTTTTTTACCTCACAATATAAGGGGTCGTAGATTTTACTCCAAATTCCAAAAAGGTCCTGGCTATGGAATCCTGAAAGTTTTAGCAAGGTTTCTATAAAATCCTGAAACACAAACAGAGAAAAAATATTTCTACACTAGGGTTTCTCAGCTTCAGCAGTATTGATATTTTGGGCTGGATAATTCTTTGTTGTGGGGGGCTATCCTGTGTATTGTAGAATATTTCACAGTATCCTGGCCCTCTACCCACTAAATGCCAGTGGCATTCATGATCTTCTAGTAGTGTAACCCCAAATGTCTTGATATTGCCAAATGTTCTATATGAGGCAAATTTGCCCTTGCTCTTCACAAAAAGTGCACCAGTAATATTGGCTATGATAATGCCAACCCCCAAAATATTATACACACTAATCGATCACTTCTCATTACATTTAAAATGCAGATAAATGCTGGCTTATTGTCACATGTTCCTAGTTTGTGCTGGAATCGGACTGAAGTGCACTGCCTCAAATTCTTTTTGGAAGTAGGGGAAGTATAATGCATATGTAAATGAATGTCCCAGGTGAGAAGGGAAAGCATATCTCAGGCAGAAGCATCCCAGGAAAATACAACAGAAACGGGACCTGGTCTCTGGCTATAAACATGAAATCTGGACGGAATACCAACATTTTATTAGGCTCTGTATTATTCTTGGATTGCCACAATAATAACCGATGTCCAGCGATCTGACTGCTGAAATTGGCAGCAATCTTTGGGAAGCCTTTTGCTGACATTGTCTGTCTGATGGATAAATTTTCTAGGGAACTACAATTTGCCAATATTAGCTCCAACAGATTTCCATAAAATAAATAGAAATAATTGTTAAAGAGCTCCTGCTACCACCTCCCTAAACACAAAAGCTATAGAGCCAGATGATTTCATGGAGGAATTCTACCAAGCTTTCAAGAATAAATTATTCTAAAGCTATTTTAACTGTTCTGGAGCATAGAAAAAGAAAGAAAACTTTATGAATTAAGTATAACATCGACACTGACAAAGATTGCCCTCAAAATAAACCTATAGTTCAATGTCACTTGTAAATATCAATGTAAAAGGTATAAGTAAATATTAATATTAGCAAATAACTCAATGTCACATTAAAATAAAGAGTTTTGATTTGAGAAATATAAAGATTGTTCAATATTAGTAAATCTATGGATATAATTAAACATAGTAATTGATCCAAGGAGAAAAATAACTTGATTATATTAAAAATGTTAAAAAGATGTTTCAGATAACTAAACAATCAATATTTATTTAAAGAAATACTCAAGAAAATAGAAAAGATGGACACTTCCTACCTTGATAAAAATATTTCTCTTCTGGTTCAAAAGCCAGCATACTTAACAGGAAAAAACTTTTAAAATCGGGAATAAGACAAGAACGCCTACTACCAACACTGCCAAATAACATTGTGCTGTAAGTACTAGCCAAAAAGAAAGAAACAGAGGTATAAATTTTGGAAAATTAGAGGTAAACCATTATTGTTTTCAGATATGGTAAATATGAAAGAAACTTAAATTTATAAATTTAATATGACCCTAACAAAACACTAAAAATCAAAAAATAATATTTTTGGAACTAGACAAGTTGATCCTAAAGTTCACAAAGAAAATTAAAACATAGCTGTGAAAACTCAGGAAAAGTAGCACAATGAAGGATGGCCAACCTTTTAGATACTAAAACATATAAAATCTTAATAATTAAAAACGTAGTTTTGGCTAGTAAGGACAATTAAATAGAATAAAAGTTCCAGACATAGATTCCACATATGTGGAAATTTTAATATGTAATAGCTTAAATTAGTAGGAAATGATGAACTATTCAATAAATAGTGATAGGGCAATTAGATAATCTGGGTAAAAACTTAAGCAGGATACCTACCTCATACCTAACATTGGTATAAACTGTAAATGGACATAATATATAAATGAGAAATGAAGCTGTAGTAGAATTAGAAGAAGGCATTGCAGACTTCTTTTATAACCTAGGAGTGGGGAAGGTTTCTCTAAATATGACTCAAACTATAGCAGCCATATAAAAGTACATTGATACACTTACAACCTATATGGTAAGAACACCGTAAGCAAAGTCAATAAGCAAACAAACAAACAAACAAACAAACCCCCCCCATATCACAGAAATGTTAAAATATATTTAAAAAGCTCCTAAAAAACTTACAGAAAAAAACCCAATAATCCAAAAGAAAAATAGACAAGGGATAGGAAAGGAAGTGACATTGAACTAGATGAAGATACCTAAGCTCATTGTCATAAAAGTACTAGAGTACAATGTTGTATAATAGTGATAATAGTGGGCTTCCTGGTCTTATTCCTGATTTTAGAGGGATGCTTCTTTTTTTTTTTTATTATTTTTTATCATCTTATTGTTATGGGGGATACAGAATTGCAAGTTACATACATTGCCCATGTACCGCCTTCCCCCCCCCCCCCCCCCCCCCCCCGCCGAGGGATGCTTCTAATGACACTGTTTTTCACTTATGAGATTGGCAAATATCCCCAGCGCTGTCCACACACTGTTGACAAGGCTGTGGAGAAACAGGCGCTTTCATGCTGTGCTGACAGGAGTAGAAAATGGTAAAGCCTCTTTGGAGGGTGATTTGATATTTCAAATCGACCCAGAATGTCTACTTCTGGGAGAGTATCCCACAGATATTCTTTTGAAATTATTTAGATGTACAAAGCATTCATACAGATTATAAAAATAAAAGATTGGAAATGGCCCACTTTTCCACAATAGGGGCTAGTTAAATAAATTATAGTATGTCCATAAATACAAATAGTACACTTTTGTAAAAAATAAAGAAAGAAAGAAAATAAGGAAATGCTTTATGTACAGATATAGAAATATTTCCAAGATATTTTGTTAAGTGGGAAAAAACCCACAAAGTTACCTAACTCTGTGACTAGTATACCACTTTTGCGTAACGAAAGAGGAAACTATCAGAATATATTTGTATTTGTTTGTATATGCATAAAGAAACTGGAAGACTACATAAGGAAATAATGCCAGTGGTTACCTGTGGGGTCATTGAGAGATTTTCCACTGTATTCCTTTTTATATTTTCTGACTTTTGGACCATATGAATGTATTAATGATGAAAATGATTATTTTTAAAAATGCAAAGCATTATATCTTCCTTTTGTATAGTCCTGAAAGGGTGTATTTCACAAAGAAACATGGAAACAAAAAAGAATATCCTTTGTATATGAAGTATAATAGTCCCAGCACCTCAGCTGTGATAAGGCAGGTGATTTTAGACTTGCATTTATTCTCATCCAGCCACTCACTTGCACCTGGTTCCTTTCAGGGCTACAGGTACAGGATTAGAAATCAATCAAAACCCAGCTTCTGCACTGGTTTGTGGCCCCCGCACAGGGAAGGGGATCAGGGAGGGATGACTTCCCTCATTAAATATTCTAACCCTTTGCTATAGCCAGCCACCAACAGACACATTCATCCCATACTTTTAAGAAGCCGAAGCTTCATCCTTTGTCTTGGCCCTCACACTCACGTAGACCACTAAATACTACTCCTTTTTTTTTTTCAGCTCATTATGGGGGTACAAAAGTTCAGGTTATATATATTGCCCATGTCTCCCCATCCCCCTGAGTCTGAGCTTCAACTGTGTCCATTCCCTAGACAGTGCACATCGCACTCATCATGTAGGTATGCACCCATCCCCTGCCCCTACCCCCATCCTCCCCAGTCAGAACTTCAAGCGTGTCCATTCCCCAGGCAGTGCGCATCGCACTCATCAAGTAGGTATACACCCATCCCTTCTCCCCAGCCCCGACCTCTGTCCGATATCCAATTGGTGTTAATCCCAAATGTGCACTCAGGGAAACCAGTTTGCTGGTGAGTACATGTGGTGCTTATTTTTCCATTCTTGGGATACTTCACTTAATAGAATGGGTTCCAACTCTCTCCAGGTGAACCAAAGAGATGCCATATCACCATTATTTCTAATAGCTGAGTAATATTCCATGGTATACATATACCACATTTTGCTAATCCATTGATGAATTGATGGGTATTTGGGTTGTTTCCACATCTTTGCAATGGTGAATTGTGCTGCTATAAACATTCGGGTGCAGGTGTCTGTTTTATAGAATGACTTTTGTTCTTCTGGGTATATGCCCAATAATGGGATTGCTGGATCGAATGGTAGGTCTACTTGAATCTGTTTAAGGTATCTCCATATTGCTTTCCACAGGGGTTGCACTAGTTTACAGTCGCACCAGCAGTGTATGAGTGTTCCTGTCTCTCTGCATCCACGCCAACATGTATTGTTTTGGGACTTGTTGGTAAAGGCCATTCTCACTATACTACAAGGCTGTGATTATAAAAACTGCTTGGTATTGGCACAAGCACAGGGACACAGACCAGTGGAACAGAACAGAAAATCCAAATATAAAACCATCCTCATATAGACATCTAATCTTTGACAAAGCAGACAAAAATATACTCTGGGGAAAAGATTCCTTATTTATTAAATGGTGCTGGGAAAACTGGATATCCACATGTAGAAGACTAAAACAGGACACACAGCTTTCACCTCTCACAAAAATCAAATCACAGTGGATAACAGACTTAAACCTTAGGCCGGAAACTATTAGAATTCTAGAAGAAAATGTAGGAAAGACTCTTATAGACATTGGCCTAGGCAAAGAATTTATGAACAAGACCCCTAAGGCAATCACAGCAACAATAAAAATAAATAAATGGGACCTGATCAAATTAAAAAGCTTCTGCAGAGCCAAAGAAACAGTCACGAGAGTAAACAGACAACCTACAGAATGGGAAAAAATTTTCGCATACTACACATCAGATAAAGGACTGATAACAAGAATCTATTTAGAACTCAGGAAAATCAGTAAGAAAAAATCGAACAACCCTATCAAAAAGTGGGCAAAGGACATGAATAGAAATTTTTCAAAAGAAGATATAAAAATGGCTAACAAACATATGAAAAAATGTTCAACATCTCTAATCATCAGGGAAATGCAAATCAAAACCACAATGAGAATACTACTACTTTTTAACCTTATAAGGATGCAGCCTCTTCTGGAATTCCTCTGATTTCAAAGTCTCACTCTCAAGTTCTTGAAAACGAGGGCAGTTCCTGAAAGGCAGGTATAGCAACTGAGGACAAAAGAAAGATCATAAGAAATTTATTAGTCAGGAGAACTTTGCTTATGAAGTTGCAGCAATATTTTAAGCCTCATCAGGTCCAAAGCAACCTTAATAAAAGATTCAAATGTGTTTTGACCTTAATGGAAATTCTAAAATTGAAGGGAAAAAGACAAACATCCTTAGGTTTTAAAATAGCAGGATATGTACCCAGAACTGAAAACCTTTATTTTTCTTTCATAAACTTGCCTAACAGGACTGTGCTGTTGGTAAATATTCACACTTCCTGGTTTTCCATGTGAATGATCACTGTTATCTTGCTTCCTCCCCAACCTCTTTCATTTCTAGCACTGGGTGCACGTCTGTGTGCACATGTGCACACGCACACACACAAGGATGGAGAAATGAATTGGAGGTTCTGGAAAGAACCTTAAGAGATCAATTTAGTGTTCACTGACTTCAGTTATTGCAGATTTACAGATTTTTGAAATAAGGATATATATTAAATATATAGAAAAATATTTTTTAAAGATTTCTATGAGGACAAAGTGATCATCCTAAAATGAGTTTAAATTTGACAATCTTTTGTAGTTTTAAATATAACCCACAGGTTGGTAACTCCCAAGTCTATTTTGTTGTCCTCACTTTCCATCTGTGGGTAGTTCTGTATTTCTAGCTCTTGGTAGATACCACTAATTTGGATGATTCTCTTCTTCCTCAAATTTAACATGCACAAACTTGAACTAAATTTCTTCATTTTTAACCATTTCCTCTTTGTAATTCCTCTACTTTTGCCAATGGCAAAGTCTATAACCTGCTTCATAGACTAATCACTTTTGTCTGTCTACTTTTAAAATATATCCAAAAAGACCTATTTTCTTGGCCAGGCGTGGTGGCTCACGCCTGTAATCCCAGCACTCTGGGAGGCCAAGGCGGGAGGATTGTTTGAACTCAGGAGTTCGAGACCAGCCTCAGCAAGAGCGAGACCCCGTCTCTACTAAAAAAATAGAAAGGAATTATCTGGACAACTAAAAATATATATAAAAAAATTAGCCGGGCATGGTGGCACATGCCTGTAGTCCCAACTACTCGGGAGGCTGAGGCAGGAGGATTGCTTGAGCCCAGGAGTTTGAGGTTGCTGTGAGCTAGGCTGACGCCACGGCACTCTAGCCCTGGGCAACAGAATAACACTCTGTCTCAAAAAAAAAAAGAAAGAAAAAAAAAAGAAAACCTATTTTCTTTATCTTCAGTGTCCTCTCCCAGTCTGAGCCACCACAACCTGCATTTCAACTACTGCGATATTATCTTATTTGGTCAACTGGCATCCATTCTTTCTGCCTTCACATCTCATTTTCCACGTAGCAGCTACAGCGACCCTTTTTACTATTTAAACACTAACCTTTTTTTAAAGCATCAATCAGATCAAATCACTTGGTGGTTCATGACCTTCCTTGGCTTTCCATTTTATCTGGAATAAAATCCAGACTCACTACCGTGACTTGCAGGAGTCTACATGAGTTGCCCCCTAGCAATCTCGCTGCTCTACTTTCCTATTACTTGTCCTCTCACTGCCCTCCAGCAACGCTGTGAGCCTTCTAACTGTCCCCTGAACACGTAGGCCTAGGATCTCTGCATAACGTGTTCCTGCCTGCGTCACTCCCCAGCGGACACCACCTCAGCTCTCCTAGCCATCCTGCGCCAGCCACTATCGTATTAATATTAACTTGTTTTATTTCCTTCAAGGAACTTATCACCATCTGAAGTTATTTTATTTATTTACTTCTTTATCATCTATCTATTTCCTATGAAATATTAAACTCAATGAGAGCTAGGATCTTTTTGTTAACTGCTGTATTGTCAATGCCTAGAACAGGGTTTGGCATATAAGTAGCTACTCAGAAAACATTTATAAGTTGCTTCCTGTCTGTCATTTCTGATTCTGTGTCACCTTACCTTACCTTGATTTCATTCCTCTAACATGTTTTACCATCTAATTTCAGTCCTTTATTTCTTTTTACTTCAATAGTTATTCTTGAAGGCTCTAATGCCTTTTCCTTCAAAGCCACTGTCAGGCAAATAAATGCCTCAAAGCACCATAAGCATATGTGTGTAATATGGAAGAATGTATACAGGTTTCTTTTATGTCTGTTGCTTTAAGTTTAAATTTCCCTGCATGGCTTTCAAATTTTTATATAGGAGAAAAATGATATTATTGAGGAAAAAAGCAGAAGACTGTTTATTAAAAAGCTTGGGTTTTAATTAATCACTTAACCTCCCTGAACTTCAGTTTTCTCATCCACAAATTGTCAGGCTGAAAGTAAACAGAATAACTGCCCAGATAACCGTCCAGAATTTTGCAGTGTACAATGTCTTTTCTGTTTCTCAACTGATGACTTTCACAAATCCTTAAGCAGAAGTTAGGTAAGTACAGTTGTTCCCATTTTACAGAAAAGGAGATTGAGGTGTAGGGAGGTTACTCAGAGTCATAGAACTGAAGTGGTAATTGACTGTCAGACTCAGGTTTTTCAATTTCAAATCCAGACCTTCTAATTTCACACTTCCTTTCTCTCAGCTCAAGATTTCTTCTGGCTACTAAATTTGGATTCTCCAATCTGCACCCAACATAGCCATTCAATCTTATTTTCATTCTTGCTAAATATAAACTCTGGACACAGAATAACTAGGACTGTGCATATTCACTCAGTGCCATGGTTTTGTGCTTCCTTCTCCTCTCCTACCCCTCCCGTGAGGTCTGGTTCAAGTTCCCAGTCTCTCCGCAAAGACTTGAGTGACTGCCCTGGGGCAGCTCCCGGTATGTCTCATTCTGTGAATTCATCCGGCACAGACAGCTTGCACTTGCAATCATCGCCCACCACCCTGTAGTGTCTTCTACCCGCTTCTCACATACTGACCTGGTTTCATCAAACAAGTTATGAATTAGGGAAGAAACTTGGCCTCACATTTCACCATAGCACTTAGCACAGCTAAGGGAATAACCTTGTGTTAACTGATTTTGTTAGATTTCTTAATTGATATTAGAATTTTTTTCACCTTAGTGAGTAGGAAGCTGGAAGTCATAGGTAGATAATGTTGCTTTCTTCTCTCTCCCTAACTCTCCCTGTTTCTCTCTTCCTCTTATTACAGCACATGCATTCTCTTTACCATTTAATTACTATCATTCAGGATCAGGGTTAAATAGCTACCTTGGTTTATAATTAGCTAAATGTGGTGCTGGGATCCAGTCTTTATCTCTGAAAAAGACTGTGGTAAAAGAGATTTTTTTTTTATTTTTGGAAGAAAATATTTATAAATTCTTAAGACCACAATCATAATATTTCACTGCTGATTCTGTGAAGGAAAGAGATATAAATAACTCATCCTGTCTTTTCAAGAAACACTAGAAAAGTGGTTGGAGTAGATGGACCTCCAGTGAAGTTGACAGAGGGCAGTTTCTATAAAGCATTTGGGAAAAATCCTTAAGTCATTGGATGCAGCAATTTAGTCAAATTTCTAGGAGTACTAGCAGGACAAAGAGGATAGTAACCTACTCCAGAGATCACTGGGCAAAGGGCTGGGTCCAGCAGTCAGGCTAAGCTTCAGCCATAAAGAGATGAGATGGTCATGCCTATGATGTGACTGCAGGGAAATTAGGAAAGGATTCTTTGTCTCAAACTATTTCATTCATATAGTCTTATGTTCCAAACCTGGAAGATTAGATTTATTTATCAGGAAGCATGGCTTATGGAACTGGTTCTCAAACTTGGCTCCCACTGGAATAATCTAGAGCAATTATTTAAGAAATACTGATGCCTGGGTCTCACCCTCAAAGATTCTGATTTGTTATGGGGAATGTCCTGGGCATCAAGGTTTTTTTTTTTTTAAAAAAACTCACCAGGTGATTCTAATATTCAGCTAAGTTTGAGGACCACTATTTTGCAGGGAAGAAAATTGCTCTGGAATGAAATAGGCCTAGTTTTAATCCTGGAGGTGAGGCTTGCCAGACATGTAGCTCTGGACCAATTTTCTTTGTCATTTAACTTCCCTGAGCACTTATTTCCCTCACTATAAAAGGAAAACAATAATATTGTCCATTCAAGTTTGTTATGAAAGTTAAATATGATGACACGTATAAAATTTTGGGCATCAATTATGCACTCAAATCTTTCTTTTTTCCTCTGGGATCTTTCATGAAGGGAGGAGTGTTTGGTAGGTATAGAGAACTTTGGATGTTCTGGGGAGGAAAAAAAACCTGTGTGGGGCACCAAAAGCCTGGGTATTGAAGGCAGAGCACTGGGAGGGGTGTGTGTGTGTGTGTGTGTGTGTGTGTGTATGTGTGTGTAAAATGGAAGGGGCCAACTGCCAAAAGTTGAAAGAGTGGCAAAGCAAAGTGGATGATAAAGATCCAAAGAAAAATTCGATTCCTACTCTCAGTTGCCTAGGACTTTCCATGTCCTATATTGTCCTTTGCACTTTGATTTAAGAAAGAATTAAAACTGTATAGCCCAAGGAATGTTCAGACTTCCAAATCCACAAGTACTGAGCAGCCTGCCTTGCACCCTTCAGGCACATGTGGAATTTCCCAATTTTCCTAGTATACTGACCCGATCTTCAGGAAGAGAGACTGTGTGCACGGGGATGGGCTGCCAGAGCAGGCTGGGGTTCCAGATGCTGGTACCTTCTGGGGGAAACAGGGCTGCAAGGTTTGCCATGGCACTCATCAAGGTCCGGTCAACATCTGTGCTTCGAATATAAATCTAGAGCAGAAAAATCAAAACAGAAGTCAACGTAGAGGAAACATGAGGAGTTTTTTCCTGTGGAGCTGACAAGGTATTAGAGAAAGGGCAGGACACCCATATTAAAATATTAGCAAACATTGTCATCACATCATAACCATAATATCTGTTATGGAACAAGTAATATTATCAGCATGCCACGGTACAAAGCAACCTGGTAGACCAACAATTGAATTGACAAATGAGACCAATTAAGTGGAGGCTTCTTGCCAAGATAAGGTATTTACATAGGTGCACATAACATTTTGAACATATATTCAGAATATTTTAGAAGCAAAATAATTGTATAAAGAGGAGTACATTTGTAAACAAGATCTCTGACTTGTATAGGTTCCTTTGAAAACAGGCAAAGCACTTTTACATATGCATAATTATTTTAATTCTTTCAAGGATCAAGCTTCCCACTTTTGGCTCCCCAACTTGCCTGTTGGTGTTTATAGGACTCATTCAAGAATTTTCTGTATCTTTTTCTTATATACTGTCCAAATTCATAATGCTGCTTTATGCCTAGCTATGGGAAAAAATAAAAGCAAAAGAAAGTTTTATGAATCACATTATCATAGAAATTTGTCTCATATCAAATTTATATGGGTAAACAACAGTATGTTTTAGTAGTTCCACAAAAACAACACATATTTAAATAAAAATGAGAAAAGAAAGCTGTAGTGTTTAATCATGGCTCCCTGAGGAAACTTATTCGTCTTCATTAACACTTTAACATAGAGACTTGTATATGGTAAGTACTTAGTTGATAGTTGGTGCTTGAGCTGATTAAAGTAAATGGTTTATCTCTGGTGTAATGGGATCTTTTCTGGGGTTTTGTGTAATAAATTCATCCATACGATGAGGTTGGACTTTATGAATTTGAAGGTCCCTTTCAACCTCTGAGTGCAATGATTTATTATCTGTACAGTTTATTCATTCCTGGTTTATAAAAAATTAGAGGCTGTTACTCAAAGTATGGTCTGTGGATCAGCAGTGTTGGCATTACTTGAGAGCATGGTAGAAATAAAATTCTTGAGTCCCACTCTTGACCTACTGAACCAGAATTTTGAGGGGGTTGAGCTCAGGAATCTGTTTTTAAAAAGCTCTCCAAGAACTTCTGATGGGCAATAATCATTGAGATACATTGCATTAGCTCAATGGTCTACAAGCATTACTGCGCAACAGAGAGAAAATTATCTAGAGGTGTTTGTTGAAATGTGGATTCCTCAGCATCTTCCCCAGAGATTCCAACTCATTAGAGCTTGAGTGGGACCCTGGAATCTGCATTTTAACAAGTACCCCAAGTGATTCAGATGTAGGTGGTAGAGCATCATGCTTTGCAAAACACTGCAGTCAAGTTTGTCTTTAAGAGCCTCTCCAGAGCTTTAGGAGCCAGAGAGGTTGTTATCACTGCTGCTTGGTCACACTTGTCATTTGCTTGTCACTCTTGTCCACCTCTATCATTACATCGCATCTAGGATGGGGATGAAGGTGGGAAAGAAATAATGTGCCATGACCTGGGTAGCTGAGAAGCAGGTACCTTGGGTCTAATTGTGTTCTAACTTACAGCTGACTTTTGAGGAAGTAGTCATCTTCTGTGTAGAGCAATGATTTTCAAACCTTAGCATGCACAGAATCACTTGGAAGACTCATTAAAACACAGGTATCTGGGATTTAATTCCAGAGTTTCTGGTTCACTGGCTATAGGGTGGGACCAGAGAATGTATATTTCTGACAAGTTCCCAGGTGATGGTCCTGGGAACCTGGACCAGGAAGTGCAACGAAGTGCACTGCACCTCTGAGTGCAATGATTTATTATCTGCACAGTTTATTCATTCCTGGTTTATAAAAAATTAGAGGCTGTTACTCAAAGTATGGTCTATGGATCAGCAATATTGGCATTACTTGAGAGCATGGTAGAAATAAAATTCTTGAGTCCCACTCTTGACCTACTGAACCAGAATTTTGAGGGGGTTGGTCCAGGGACCACACTTTGAGAACCACTGATGTAGCAAGCCATCACCTCATCATTATGCAGATTAGAAGTACGTCACCAACTAGGAATCTGAGCTCTAGAATCTTGTTACTTCAAAAGTGGTCCATGTACCAATACCATTATCATCACCTGGGGTACATTAGACAGGTAGAATCTCAGGTCCTACATCAGATCTGCTGAATTAGAATCTGCATTTTAACAAGATCCCCAAGTGATTCATTTGCACATGGAAGCTTGAGAAACACTGCTGTAGTAGAATCTGAAGTCAAGGGACTTCCAGAAGAACCCAGATCCTGCAGTCTAGAAGAATCTTTTGGTCTTACTGAAAAAGGATAGCAATGGAACAGGAGTTTCTACAGAGCCATAAGTATTAAGCAAACCTCAATTTTTGTTACCCTTCTCTCATTCAAAGAGCCAGAAGATGGGTAGGCTATACTGGGAAGATCTCTGACCTGGAAACCAGAAGATTCTGGCCTCAAATAGCCTTTCTGAGTTTTCTCCTCTGTGAAACATAGGTAGGGCAGTAATTTTCAGCCTTGGCTGCACAATAGAGTGAATTGATCAACTAAGGAGCCTCTAAAAATCCCGATGCCCAGGCCACATCCTAGACCAATTAAATAAGAGCATCGCAGGCAGAAATCTATCTATCTATCTATCCATTTGAGACAGAGTCTCACTCTGTCATCCTGAGTAGAGTACAGTGGCATCGTCATCACAACTCATCACAACCTCAAACTCCTGGTCTCAAGCAATCCTCCTGCCTCAGCCTCCCGAGTAGCTGGGACTACAGGTGTACACCACAACACCTGGCTATTTTTTCTGTTTTTGGTAGAGACAGGGTCTCGCTCTTTCTCAGGCTGGCAGTCCTCCCACCTTGGCCTCCCAGAGTGCTGGGATTACAGATGTGAGCCACCACGCCTGGCCAGACATCAGTATTTTTAAACATCTCCAGATAACTCTAATGTTTGGGCAAGATTAAGACCCTTTAGTTTTGGAGATATTCAACTCTAAACATTCTGTGACATTATCTTAATAGATTTAGACAGTGCTTGGGTCAAGACAGAAGCAATGCACCTGGCCTTGTGGCTCCAAACAGAATAACCAGCAAATCTTACAAGTGAAGGAGGGTAGGGCCCTGGAACAGAGACTCAAGATGCCTTCACTCCCCAGTTCACCTTCTTCTTAGATGCTCTTTAAAAAGTAGGACTCCCTGTGTTTAACTGACTACTTGTAAGGAGGCTTGAATCTCAATATATCCAGCTGACAAGAAATCAAGTTCTGGTATCAGCAATTCCAGAGGAATCATGTTTTCCTAATGCTGGTGATTCAGCTTATTGATTATAAGACTATTTTTTACTTTTTTAAGTGAAGCCTGAGAAACTCAGAGGCTGCCATGTACGTACCTCTTGGCTCTTTTCAGCATTTCTAAGCTCATATATTCTTCTGTTGTCCATATACACCTCTCATGCTTAAGTAAAGCCAACAAGGTAAACATATCAACACAGACAATTCTATACACATTTTCCCTTAAGATTCAAAAACAAACCTTTTAGGTGAAAACCTAACCAACCTGGGTGAGTTGGCCAAATCCTTGTGGCCATGAGGATTCCTTAATGGGGTCATTAGGAAAGGTTTCAATGGGACTTCTGTCTCCATGCCGAAATACCTGAAAATAGATGTGAGACAGTAATGCTACAAACTTGACTTGAGTGTTTTGCTTATGCTCATTATAACAGATTTTCTTCTAAACCACCAGTTTTCAATCTTGGCTGCCCACTGGAATCACTCAGAGAGTTTAAAGAAATTCTGAGGATTGGGTCCGACCCCTAGTGATCTGGGTTTAATTAGTCTGTGGTGTGGCCGGGGCATCAGGATTTTAAAGTATCCCCAGACAAATCTCAAGTTAGGAACTGCTATTCTAAGCTCACTAACACTTTGTCCATGTTTCAGGTAATGTAAGAATTCTAGATGATTAACCATTAAAAAGCAAGTGATACACACATGGAGATGGGTTTATATATCAGCACAGGAAGGAGCATAATACTTACAAGATCACTTTGTTGCAGACAAATTCTGATGAGAAGTATTACTCCCTTGATTATGATTATAGTGATAATGGTGTCAAAATTTTCACGTATAATAAAACTAATGGCTTTCAAATGCCATGTACAATTTGTGACAATTTTGAGCTAATGGTTTACTAGGCTTTAGGAGGTTAGGGGTAAAGGAATTGCAGGTGGGGAGATTATAAAAGCTAATTCTCAATACTTTAATAACATACTTTTGGATTTGTATGCATGCCATGCTATTTTGATTGCACTTTCCCTTTGGGGAGAGTAGCCTGGACTTTTGAAATCTTGGTACTTTGATTCTAATATGCTTTCTGAGTAGGATACCGAGCCAAACACAAAATTATTTTATAATCAAAAGGTAAGAAAACACTCAAGAAGCACAAGATGAAGTCTACACTGATGTTAGCAAATATTTTTAATATAGAAGAGGACTGCATAACACCTTGCTTTATCTGTCACTTACACTACCTAAGATGTTCCATTGAAAAGTAAGCCAAGAGCTTGCTCTTTTGAAATCCTATAAAATAGTTCAGTAGACACTGAATAAGGAATAGTCTCAAACTTTAGTCATCCTTGAGAAGGAATTCCAGGGAAGTGGGGGATGCTTGTAAGACCCGGGTTGTATCTCTGATATCTGAAAAAACCTGATCTTTGGCCCCCTAATCAAGTGAGAAATTAAAACCTCAATAGAACAGGCTACAGCAAACAGGGACAATGGTACAATGGATCTTAAGAAATTTTTGTCAGGTAGGAATTACTGTTATGAATGGTTCCCTTGTGGCAGGAAGAGCAGCTGTGTATTCCCTTGTGAGCACCTACGGTTACCAGAATCCAGGGGTGAGTTGGTCATGATCAGAAATGATCAAAGCTAACTAGCCATCAGTTAGGCTCTCTTTCCACGACTGAAATGCATTTTAGATTTTTTAGCTTCCAGGTAATTGTGCAAAATACTTTCCCAGATCTGAGTAATTGTTATATGGTTTCAATAAATTATTAATATAACCCCCACATTGTTTAGTTTCCACAGTTTCTCAACTTCAGTACTGTTGATATTTGGGGTTAGATAATTGTTTGCTGTGGGGGCTGTACTGTGCATTGTGAAATGTCTAGCAGCATCCCACAGTTGTGACAACTGAAAAGGCCAAATGTCCCTTGGGGACCAAAATCACCCCAATTTAAGGGCTACTGAGTTAGCCAAAGAGAAATCAGACAAGAGAAATTGTAGTAAAATAATTTACAATGTGTCCTACCAGCCTATAACCATAATAACCCCTCAACATTTTTTGAACACTTGCTTTGTCCTGGAAACTGTGCTATGAACTTCTCATATATTTAATCCTGTCTTCAATTCTACAAAGCAGTTACTATCATTTCCATCTCACAAAGGAGGAAATTGACCTTAGTGATCTGCCCCAGCTCACACAACATGTAAGTGGTAGAGGTGAGATTCATGCAATTCAAACACAGACTGTGTGTCTCCGACATCAGCATTCTTAATCACCTGTAAGAGGTTCAGTTTTTTATGTTCACACTCCTTAGAGTCCCACCAGCTAAATCTGGATGATCTGGAGATCTAGAACTTCTTTATAAACTCTGCTCAATTTACTCTTTTCCTCTAAGATCGGAAAGTGTGTGTATGTGTGTGTGTGTGTGTGTGTGTGTGTTTTGCATCAGAAGAAACCAAACCTTGGTACAGAAACAATCCCTAAGGCACCGTGAACTATGTACATTATTTAAAAAATAAAATCGAGATGATGCAACTAAATGACAGAATGGCCTGGGGGAGAAAAACAAGCATAGTCATGTTAGTGGAGTGTGTCTTCAAGAGCAGAGCACTGCAACATAATCGTGAGGCTTGGGCAAGCTTTCTCACTCTGACCTATAGTTCAGAAATAATTGTATTCCCCTAGATTCAGCAGGTTTTAAGTGTAGTGGCTCAAACTTGCTGTGAACTCTTTGGAAGGAATGTCCTACGGAAGCACTTAAACCAATCCCCACCCTCTGGGGCCAGAAATCAAAGTGTGTGTGTGTGCACACATGTGTGTACCCGCAATGCACAGATGCTATTCCTGGAGCTTCTGGAGTTTTGAAATTCAGGTGGAGCCCTTGTACTGTGCCCAGGTGTTCTTTTAAGTCTGTGGTAGGGCAATCTTCTTAACTGCTGCTCTACCAAATTTATTACCTCTGCTCTTAGTCCAGCAATCATACTCTGTAAAGTCCTTTAGAAACCCCAAAATACAATTATCAGCAGTTTGTGTTATTTGCAGTACTAGTGGTAATTGCAATAAGAAGACATCCAAGATGATAATTATCCCTCGCATTTATACAACCCTCTACAGTTGGTGAAATCCTTCCCCTGCTATCTCTTTCAATTCTTACATCCCCCATGAGGACACTTGCATTGAGCAAGTAAGGAAACTGAGGCTCAGAGATTGAGTAAGCCGTCCTGAGCTCCTAAGTTTCACGATTGTTAGCCCATGGCTTTTTCTCCCACACTACAATCACTTCACCCTTTTAAATCACAGGAAACTTTTAAAGAGCTGTTGTTTGGTCCTCCCATGAACGACCCTCCTCCATGGAGGCTGCTAAACAGATCCGGCACATGTCTAAGGGTGTGGAGACCCTGGTGAGTACAATTGAGGATGTGACCAGTCCCTCTCTCCATGTGGCAGTCATGTGCTCTTTTAGAAAATGCCAGTCAGATATAGTAGTAAAACTCAATGGAAACCAAGCAGGTGGGAGTGGGGAGGAAGAGACAGGTTCATACCTAATTCATACCTAATGGGCACAATGCATGCAACCTTGGTGATGGGCACACATATAACTTTGATTCAAACTGCACAAAAGCAAATCATGTAACCAAAACTTTGTACCCCTGTAATATTCTGAAATAAATAAAGGAAAATGCCAATCAGAAGATGTCACTTGATTGCTTAGAACTCTCTAAAGTCCTCTCATTGTATTATTAAACATTCGTTTAAAGATATGCAAAAGTAGAGACTTTTAAAATGAGCCCCTGTGAGCCTGCCACTGGCTCCAACGGTTGTCAACTTGTATGTGGCCAGTCTTGTTTCCTTATACCCTCATCATTCTTAGACATTAAATCATGATCCATTGCTCTTTGCATAAAATTCAAAGTCTTTACAAGGGCCCACAGGACCCTACCGGACCTGGTCCCTGCCACCTCGATGTCCTCACCTTACAGTCTTGCTAAACATGCTTAGCCACAGGGGCCCTCCTGCTGTTCCAGCCAATATGTTAAGTTTGTTCCAGCTGGCCTTTGCCCTTGATGTTCTGTCTGCTTTGAATGTCCTACTTCTGGGACACACGCTTACTAATTTCAGGTCTGTCCTAAAAAATGTGACCTCTACAGAGAGGCCTCCCTCTCTCCATCATTATAACTCCTGTTCAGTCTCTGTTGTCTTTTAGTTTTATTTGTAGTAAATATTCCTGACATTTTCTTGTTTTTTACTTTTTACTAAATTTTTTAAAAATCTGGCTCTTGTCCCCATGTATTCCTCGAAAGCAGAATCCTTGCTGTCATGAGCACTGCTATTACCCCCAAACAGTGTCTGGAACATTGTAATACACACAAAAAGGACTGTTTGGATGAATGAGTGAATCTTGCATTGGGTCTAGTTCCTCCAGGTATATTATGTTTCCAATCTTCTCACTTCACAAGAGCTTTTGATTTTCGTCCTTATTTATCAGCAAGGTGTGGCGTGTGTGCTCCTTCTCCCCCCTTTTTTCATTCCCTCATCTTTCCTTGCTGTCTTGGCCCATTTTCTGTTGCTATAGCAGAATCCCTGAGACTGGGTAACTTAATAAAGCAAAGAGGTTTATTTAGCTCATGATTCTAAAGGTTGGCAGGTCCAAGACCGGGCAGCCACGTCTGGTCAGCTTCTGGTGAGGCCCTTGTGCTGTGTCATAACACGGCCGAAGGCATCACAGGGCCTGGGGCCACACTGAGAGCCAAACTGGCTTTATAACAGACTCACTCTGTGATAACTAATCCGCTCCCATGTTAACCCATTAATCTGTTAATCCACGAACGGATTAATCAATTCACGAGGGCTGAGCCCTCATGAGTCAATCACCTCTTAAGGCCCCACCTCCTAACACTGTTATGCTGGGGATTGTTTCAACATGTGTTTCAGAGGGGTCAGACATTCAAATCATAGTATCCTCTATCCCTCCATTTGTGCCTTTGCTTCTAGAACAGTGACTCTGCTCCAGGGATAGATTGGAGTCTCACAAACCATCATGTTCTCCTTTCAGGTTCGGAACTCAAAACACATCATAAAACTTTGGGGTGATTCTGGAAATCCTGAGAGAGACCTTCCCTTTTGACATTAAACTCCTCTCTCTATTTTATTAGGGTGCACTTTAAGTTGTAAAAATCTCTTGATGCACAAGGATTGCCATAAGTAGAACATTTTCTTCTTCTAAGAATTGAGAAAGAAATCCAGTGGTAAAGAGGATTGAAAAGTGAAAGAGTTTGGGCAGAAATACATGAGTCATGTAAATGAGTGCCATTTCCAAAGTAAGAAAATAGGCCAACTGACTATGAAAGAAATCATGGGAAAATATGTCCTGCACTGTCCGTGAAGAAATCAGGACAAGACTCACAAGACTTTGATGCACAGCCCAGGAAGAATGCAGAAGGCTGCAGGAAAGGGAAGTGATGAAAACGGGGTGTTATACTGTGTAGAAGCTGTTATGATAGATACATCAGAAAAGGTCTGGGTTTCCAGTTGGTTAGACCTGGGTTCAAATTCCTGCACTGTCAATGACTAGATTGGTGACCATGGGAAAAAGATTTAAATTAAGTCTGGATGCCTCAATTTCCTTCTCTGTAGGACAAGAAAATCATTATTTACTATGCAGGGATGTGATGAGAATGTAATGTATAATATAGGTAAAGCCATCGATATAGCACTGAGCACACAGGATGCATTCAATATATGTGATTTGTTATTACAGTTCCATAATTTTTGTTGTTGTTAATATGCTATTCAGACATTTAGCTTAGCTACCATATATGCTTCCCTTCCTACTGGCAATAGTTTGCAGCAGAGAGGGCAAATGAGCACTACCTGTTAAGGAAAGGGAAATGGAGACCTTTCCTTCAAGAAACACATCTATTGATTTCTAATCATCTCTCCTGTACATTTATTCCCCTGAGTGAACTAATATTTCTTTGGATTAGGTTGCTTTGAAAGCTTCAAGAGCCCATGGGGTTACCTGGTTGGCCGAAATGTCTCTAGCCAAATAAAATTTCCCTGATCAATTCACCACCCTGAAAGGTTGCAAAATGCATTAGCATAAAACTGGGGAGAAGCTCAGGGAAGCAAACTGCCCGGACCTTCTACTTGGCTTAGCACCAACACTCAGTGCATTGTGGTCTCCCCAGCAAATGTCTTTGAGAAACCTGAAGGTCTCCATAGACAGTGTTGCTGCTCCTTGGCTCTGCCTTGCAGCAGGAAAGAGAGATTGTATGTAAGGCTGTTTGTGAACTGAGACAGGAGACCTGGGTTTTGTTCTCCAGTGGAGAGTTTTGTACATCTTTTTAAAAACCAAACCAGAAATTCTATATATGCCATCAGAACAGTTACCTCTTGAGTCCCCAGTACCCAGTACATGAAATATAAGTTTCAACTCCTTTTTTTATTACTCTTACATAATGCCAAGATATTACAAGTCTTATGGGTAATTTGGGTGATTTGAAATACAAAAATAAAGAGCCTGGCATCTGGTGGATGCTCACAATCTGATAGGTACAATTATAATTTTTATCTTAATAGAAGCAAAAAAAAAAAGAAAGGTTTCCAGGTCTTTAGAAGTTCATGACTGCATTCAAAGAAAATTAAACATGAACAATGAAGATGAAGGCACATAACAAGGTAGTAGTCAATAGTCCATTCCAGTCAAAAGTTATGAAGGAAAGGACCAGTAAATTATTTGGATCAGTAAGTCAATGAGTAAAATCTTTTTAACTCTTGGAATCACATTTTGAATATATATTTCTCCAGTTATTATTGGGCCAGAGGCCCAATGCTGGGAGGAAAACTGATCAAACTTAAAAGAAAGGAGGCATGTAAATAGTTCATCCTTTTGAGGATAAAGAGAACAAATGGAAAAAAACCTGACATTTTAATTAACTGGTTATATGAACATTATAAAACATACACATGGGGTAATTGTGCTAGTATATGTATATCAATAATAGCTATGATATTTTAGGCATTTCCCAGATAGGCTTATAAGCACTTTTTAAATATTAACTAAAGCCTCACAACAACTCTATGAGGTACTATTACGCCCATTTTACTGATGATGAAGGTGAGGGATAGCCTGGTTAAATTACTCATCCAAAATCACACAACTGGTAACAGGTTCAGCTGGCATTTAAACCCAGGTGGTCTGATTCTTTTTATTTTATCATAAGCTCAAGCAAGTGTTATGGTCTGATTCTTGAGCCTGCAGTTTTAACCACTGTGATATGTTGTATTGTGTAGTACAGAATATCATCACTTTCCTTTTTAAGAATTTCAAATGTTTGATGCCGTTTATGTATCCTATCTCCATCATTGTCTTTCCAGTAACCCAATTAGAAAACTCAGGGTCATTTTGGTTTCTTTCTCTTCTTTAATACGTTCAACCCACAAGGATTCTGCCTTCACAACAGTTTTTCTAATTATCCTTCTTTCCAATGCTACTGCTTTCTGAGCCAACGCAGGTCTTCATTATGCTTTGCCTGGACTGTGGTAGTAGCGCCTCTCTGTATTCCCCCCAGCTTCTCCCCGCCTTGAGCCATACTTGGCACACAGAAATATGTCTCCCCCAAGAGAAAATAAGTTAGAATTCGCAGGTGGGGAAAACTTAAGTACAAACAAGATAAGTAGTTAGTCTAAGGGTCTAGTGGAGATGATAACTATCTAATATCTTTGTTCTCCTTTATTTTCTTCAAATTACCACATGTGAACTATTAAATTTATAAGCTCAAGAATAATGGAAGATTCTATAATAATAGAATCTTGAGGACATTATGCTAAGTAAAACAAGCCAGTCACAAAAGGACAAATGATATATGATTCCACTTACATGAGCGACCCAGCAGAGTCAAACTCATCAAGACAGAAAGCAGAATGCTCTTTGCCAGGGATGAGGAGGAGAGGAAATGGGGAACTATTGTTTAATGGGTACAGAGTTTTGGTTTTGCAAGACGAAACGAATTCTACAAATGGATAGTGGTAATGGTAACACAACAATGTAAATGCACTTAATGCCATTGAACTGTACATTTAAAAATGGTAAGTTGGTAAATTTTATGTTATGTGTATTTTACCACAGTTTAAAGGAAGAGAATAATTAAGGATCATTTAGACTTTATACAAAAAGTTGGATTGCTTCTGTTTTAGACTGATGACTCCCAGCATTTGTATCATGGTTTACACTTTTATATGTATATCACGTCATTTTATCCTAAAGACAACTCCATGAAGCAGGAAGCACAATTATGATCATTATCCCCACCTTTAAGTTTGGGGCACTTGAAACTCAGCTGGATTAAATGACCTGTCTGTGGCCCAAACCTGGTCAATGGTGCTGGAACTTGAATTAATAGAAGTTTCAATGCTTTTCTAGGAGTGGCCTTCAACTTCTAGCAAATAGCTTTAGAAAATTAATAACAGGATTGGCCTGCCAGCCCAAGGAGTGGGGGCAGGAAGAACCTGAAGATCTGCTGTCCCTGGAAATGTGTCCTGACTGCATCATTTGAATTTGCCCAAACACAATACACAAGTTACCCATCCCAGTGTATAGATTATGTGCTTAGGATTTGGAGGCTATTTCCATCAAGAATATCCTAAGACTTGGGTAAGAATTCTGCATGAACAATGTCAACCATGAAGAGGGAGAAGAGCATATACCTGGTGACTCATCATCCCTTTCATTGTAAAGCACCAGTGGAATGAGATGGAATTTTTCTCTTAGATCACCTGAGCTTGTGGTTTTTCCCTGGTTTAGGGAAGAGAGAGTGCTTTAAAATGGCAGTTCCCTATTTCTGGATGTAATAATAGGATGCATGACATTACTTGAAAAAAGTCAAGTAGGTGTGTGGGGGAAATGAGTGGGCATATAGATGAAACAAGATTGGTCAGGAGTGTAACAGTTTTTGAAGCTGGTTTATAGGTACACCTAGATTCACCATACTTACTATTCTCTCTATGGACATTAAAAATAGCAATTCTCTAAGTGTTTTCTGGAGACACTGGAAAAAAGGGGGAGGTGGATGCTGTAATCAAAGTTTTGGAAACACAATTTATTAGATCCATTCCTTGAAAGACAGAATACATATTAGCATATTAAAGACTTTAAGGTGTCTTTAATATTAAAGAGATCTTTTTTTTTTTTTTTTGGTAAACGCAGTTTAACCCAGTTCTATTCCCAAAGCCGACTTGACTACTGAAACCCAATGCAACACCTGTTAAAGACTTGAAAAACTAGTACTCCATGGGACACACTTGGTTAATCTGTTTTAAAAGATCATGTTGTGACTCTATCTATGGGAGAAAACAAGGATCAAGGACAAGTTCCTGCTATTTCTGCCAAAAACAGGCTTACAGAATTGGGGAAGATTTATTTTTCTTGGATGACAGAGGGAAAGTACAGAAACCACGTGCTGATTCTGAGTCAAGTTATTAACAGCAAACCTTACAGGGGGACCTCAGACCAGCTCCACGTGCTGGATTATACACACACACACACACACACACACACGCATGCACACACACACACACACACGGGACAGACTTTGTCTAGTAATTTAGGGAGTGGCCTCTGGGGTCAGACAGCCTGGGTTCAAATCCTGTCTCCATCATTCCAGCTGTGTGACCATAGGCAAGTTGCCTAACCTCTTTGTGCTTCAATTTCTTTATCTATAAAGTAGGATTCATAAGTTTACAAAACTTTATAGAATGGTTGCCAGATTTGGCAAATAAAAATTCAGGATGCCCAAATATTCCATGGAATATACTTATACTAAAAAATTATTTCCTGTTTATCTGAAATTCAAATTCAAATGGTCTTCCTGTGTTTTACCTAGCAACCCTACTTTACAGAGTTGTCAAGAGGATTATGTGACATAATTCATATTAAACTCTCAGAACAGTGCCTTATATACAGTAAACACTCAACAGTTATTATCATTAATATTACTACTTTAATTAGGGGCACCTTTCTTTTCTTCTGGTTTTCCTAATAATTTTCTAAGGATTTTCCTGAGTATATAATTTAATCATTATAACCAAATATTCTCTTTAATCAATAAAAAGAAGAAAGTGATATCTTCTGGCTTAGATAGAATCTAAGTCTTCGATAGAAGTTGTTTTGTAAGGGCCAGGAAAAATATATTCAGTTGCCCTTCATCTACCATTAATGGAAGAAAGCCATGGTAGGAAAAATAGTTAACACTGGCTTTGTACAATATTTGTTAATTTTTTAGCTCTAAGAGAGCTACCTTTGTACTTTGGTTTTCCATAGGGAAGAATTAACTTGAAGCTCCTGAATATATGTTAACCAAAAGTGGAGAGAGGGAAGGAAACCCACAACAATTTGGTAGTCAAGGGAAGTTAGCCTGGGCTGTGGATAAAACATGGAGGAGAGAATCCACCATGTGCAGTTAGCTTGGAGTTCACTGTAATAACTCGAAGAGGATTGCCATTCTACCAGCTTGTCTCAGGTTGACAGTATGACAAAAATGGCAGATGAGGTATAATTTCTGTAGTCCCTACACTTGTTTAATGCACATCTTGGCAAGAAAACTATGAATATAAATAAAGTCTAGCTCCCATAGGTTTCCCTATGGAGAGTACACCGTGTTATACTGTTTTTCTAGCACAGGAGTCTGACAGCTAGTGAATTGTTTGTAAATAAATTGATAGTATGTTTCCTGGTTTTCTATCATTGTTAACTCACCATCTAATAAAGATTTACTGGACTAGGAATCATGATTTACATAAGCGTAGGGTTACTAGATTTTCTGTTAAGAGTTCTGAATACTCCGTGCTGAGAAAGCAGGAACTTCATGTTTGATTTTTAAGTTAAAGGTCACCTTGCTCCAAATTATAAAAAAATTTTTGAGTATACCAACAGAAAGAAAATTTACTTATCAGCCCACTTTCACTATATCAAATAAAAAAAAATGTAGGGAAGAGAAAGAGTAAGAGAGCCTGTGAAAGACTAGGAGAGGTTTGGAGGTAGAGAGTGAAAACAACAACAACAAAAAAGATACGGAGACAGAAAATCAGACTCCTTTGTATAGTGGTAAATCCCCTTCACTTTGCAAACCCTCTTTCCATCTATTTTTACATAATGCCAACACTATATTTTCTTTCCTGACATCATGTATTAGCCATTCTCCCCTGCCTTTTTTCATAACTTGTCACATACACCATGGGTAGGGAAAAACATGCTTTTAATGGTCAACTAAATCTGTATATCAGGAAATCATCCTAAAACTGAGTTTAGCTTTACTTTTATACTTCAAAATCTATTTACAAATATTTGTTCCAATTTCCTGATAAACAAAAGAAGAAGGGACTACTTCAGAAAATGATCATTTTTTTGATTTGCAAACAAGTAATCATTAAATTGAAGGAAGCCCGTTCAGCTCTTAGTACATAAACAGTGCCAGCTGCAGCTTCTCCTGGACTCACGGGGCTTTCAAAAGGAATCTGAATTCAAGGCAGTTGTAAAGTAAGTAAATATATAACATTGGCAAGGGCAAAGGCAAAGACAAACGCAAAGGCAAACAAAACAAAACAAAACAAAAAAAAAACACCAGAAAACAAAACAAAATGAAAACCACCTTTTTGTTAGGACATGTTAGGTCTTCATTTAGAGGAACTTGTGAAACTTGATTATTCACTTTCTGAGTATGAACAGAGCCTGGTCTCCGGGAGAAAATAAAAAGGTGAAATGAAATGGAACACTTGGCTTTTCAGATCTTGCCGGTAACACAGTTTTAAGGGGAAAGCAACGAGAAAAGTCCACTTACCAATGTGACAAACTTCAACTCCTTGGCTAGCAAACCGTGATCTAGACAGAAGAAAAGCAGAAGCAAGAAGCCGAGGAGAAGGCTGGCTGCCCTGGCCACGGGGAGGGGTGCGGCGCTCATGCTGGGGAGAGCTGTTTCTGGCAGAAGTACTGCTTCCACTTCAAAAGACTTTGGAGGGGAAGCTATTTAATCAAAGGATTGAAAGGGAAGGAGGAGCCACCCTCATAAATAGTAAAATTTCCAGGAAGCTTGGGGCGGGGCATGGCATGTAATAATTTATAGTTTTTGAGCTGAGAATTCGAGATCACAGTCTCCTGGATTTAAGTTAGGACACTGAGGTCCAGATAGGGGAACGAACACTGTTGCTCAAGGTCAGAGAGCACGTTAGTATACCTTCTTATCTTGTTTTCAGTTTACCTTGATCTTTTCTTTAGGTGGGATATGATACAACGTTGGCTTTGTGGCTGTCACTTGGGAAAGGGATCTACCCTGACTTTTAGGAATGTTAGGCCAGTGATTTTTAATTTTTTGGAAATCCAGAATTGTAAGAGGAGAAATCTGGAAGGAACTGCAGGTTATTGATATGTGTTTTGGGCCTATTCCCTTGCCAAATATGGCTACTTTTCCCAAAACTCTGATGTAGCCTATAGAGGTGTTTTTAAATTGAAGAAAACTAAGAGCAAGTTTATGTTGAAAATTTTTAGTTATACCTGAAGACATTTGGGGATCACTTGTGGCATCTCAAAATTAGAATTGGAAGTCCCTTTCCAAACTTGACACAGTTTTTTTTTTTTTTTTTTTAAATAACCCACAACCAAACATACTTACAACTCTGTATTGTCAGTCATCACCTTTGGCTGTAAGCCTTACATTCTGGGTGAGCCACACCCTGGCCACTCTCCAGCCATGATCTCACTGGGGACGCTACCAAAGAAGATGATTCTGACTGATAGAACTTTGCTTTCCATTCTCCCCAGCCTGTCAGTTCCATCATAGGCTAAAATAATACAGACTCTAGGTGCACATTGAGATTTTGTAGGATTTGTGGGCAGAGCTGCTTGTTGTGATGCTTCCATCCCAATGGCAAAGGGAGAACCATGGTTTTCCCATGGCCTGCTCTCTGGTATATTGCACTTACCTGTGACAGGACGGTTGTGTTGCCACGAAATCATAGGATGCCCTGGAATGTAGTATGTGGGAGAGCTATTGCTGCTTCTGGTATGAGGAAATATGAGCAAAGAATGCATGTGTGGATAAGATTATATGTTTAAGGGGACTTGTGACCTTCTCTTTGTCATCATATTCCTCATCTGCCAATCCCCACTGTCATTTTTTCTTTGAGGCAGGGTCTTGCTCTGTTGCCTGGGCTACAGTGCAGTGGTATCGTCATAGCTCAC
Source organism: Eulemur rufifrons (assembly GCF_041146395.1). Classification (NCBI taxonomy): domain Eukaryota; kingdom Metazoa; phylum Chordata; class Mammalia; order Primates; family Lemuridae; genus Eulemur; species Eulemur rufifrons. The sequence continues at coordinate 123,128,764 of NC_090989.1, forward strand.
TGCAACCTCAAGTTCCTGGGCTTGAGCAATCCTCCTGCCTCAGCCTCCCCAGTAGCTGGAACCACAGTGTGTGCCACTATGCCCGGCTAATTTTTCAGTTTTTTTGTAGAGATAGAGTCTCACTTTTGCTCAGGCTGGTCTGAGCTCCAGCAATCCTCCCACCTCAGCCTCCCAAAGTGCTAGGAATACAGGCATGAGCCACTGTGCCCAGCTCCCACTGTCATTTTTAACGGGTAAGATTTTGAGGAGATGGGTGCAAGGAAAAGGAAATGAAGGTTGAGAGTTTGTCCAGTCTAGGGCAGACATGAAATTGCCACACTAATCCCTGCTGTATGCACCAGGCAATCTGAGAAAGGAAGCTCCAGCACCTACTTACTGTTCACAGGATTAGTTTTGAACCACCTTCCTTAAATTATGCCAGATGTCTGATTCTGTTGCCTGTCTTATTTTCTCGGTTATCAGCCTGGCTCCTTGTTTTTCTATCTCCTTCTTTGTCTCACCCTTGGATTGGTGCCTGGAACTATTTTAACTATAGCCTGAGCCCTTCCTGATAATGACCTACCTATGCCACGTCACACTATTGCATAAACCCTCTTGCTAAACCAGACCTTACTTTCTCTGTGGTACCTAATCTGGGCTCCCTTTAGCTCCTTTTAGCCCAAGGAAGAACAACAACAGTTTTCTTTGAGAGAGAACCAGAAAAAGCCTGCTTGAATTGAATATATGTCAATTCAAACTTAATTCAAGTTGAATTTTGTGGATGGTTTATACTTCTATCTCGGTCATCATCCTAACTTCTACTTTGATCACCAAGTTATAAGGGGATGAGAAGCATTCAAGATCATAAATGTAAAGTCTTGAAAAATCTGAATGCAATGAAATTGAGTCTAGAAGATCTTCAACTCAGATGAAACCCACTTTAGAATCTTCTGTGGCCTCTTGAACCTTCAACTCATAAGGCCGTTGCAAAGACTTAAGGGTCATCTGGGATAATTAAATGGATATAGAAACATTTATTTATCCCAGATGATCCCTGAGACTTGAAAATGTGAGTCTTGAAAAAATATTAGTATGTCTTTATACAAGAGTGAAGGGTATCAATAATTTTCCTTGATTAGTAGAATTTACTGACCAAATCACCTATGTTCTCTTATAGTACTTCAAGTGTTCAACCTCTAAATAATAGTGTTAGAAATTTCCATAAATGGAATGAATTAGGTGTTTTGGAAAGCAGACTCCCAGATAGAGATTTGCATGTAGGAAGTTTATTAGGAATCAATACCAGGAAAGGGAAGAGAAATAAGCAGCGTTGGGCAGAGGGAAAAGTAACGCAGCTGTAATGCTAATGCAATATTGACCGAGGTCTCAGCTGACCCTGCTAGGAGTTCTGAAGATGGGATGCCCTTTCAGAGTTGACTTGAATTGGGGTGAAGGAGCCAGGCCTTTTTATCCTGGCAGTAGGCAGTCATTAGATACAGTCTGCCCTGGTAGGGAGTGTGATCATGGGTGAGGTGAAGGTGGCTGTCTTCTGTCAAGGCAGTTCTCAAAGGGGTTGCCAGCTGAGGTATGTCAAACAAGGAATTTCTAAGAGCTAGAGGAAATTAATCCTTCAGTTTATGAGGGCGGATTTGGGAAGTGTAACAAAGAATCCATGGTAGTAAACATATATTTATAGGAAAAAATTCATGATCCTTAGTAGATCAATGGCTATGGAAGCAATAAATGGGCTTCCGATAGTGAGAGTCTGGCTTGGCGCGGAGACCCATCAATAGGTATGTGACTGTTTGCCAGGTAGGAAGATTGTGTTTAACCTGTCTGGCTTCCTGTCATCTTTACAGTTGTACTATTTGGCTCTCAGTGCCTTATGTACTACTTGGCACTCAATAATATTGATCAGTTGTCTATATAAAGATATGTGATTGTATCAGAGCCTTGTTACAATGTGAGCTGCTTTGAGGCAAAATTTAATAAGATGAATTTACCTTCACAATGGCAACAAAGAAAATAAAATACCAAGGAATATATTTAACTAAGGAGGTAAAAGACCTCTGTAGAGAGAACTATGCAACAGTGAGGAAGGAAATAGCAGAGGATGTAAACAGGTGGAAAACCATGCCATGCTCATGGGTCGGCAGAATCAACATTGTTAAAATGTCTATACTACCAAAAGTCATCTATAGATTCAATGCAATCCCTATTGAAATACCACCATCATTTTTTGCAGGTCTAGAAAAAATAATTCTATGCTTCATATGAAACCAGAGAAGACCCCATATAGCAAAAGCAATCTTAAGCAAAAAGAACAAACTGGGAGGGATCAATTTATCAGAATTCAACCTATACTACAAATTTATAGTAACTAAAACAGCATGGTACTTGCACAAGATCAGAGACATAGACTAATGGAACAGAACTGAGAACTCAGATATAAAACCATCCTCATGTAGCCATCTAATCTTTGACAAAGCAGACAAAAACATACACTGGGGAAAAGAATCCTTATTCAATAAATAGTGCTGGGAAAATTGGATAGCCACATGTGAAAGACTGAAACAGGATCCACACCTTTCACCTCTCACAAAAATCAACTCACGGTGGATAACAGACTTAAACCTAAGGCACGAAACTATAAAAATTCTGAAAGAAAATGTTGAAAAAACTCTTATAGACATTGGCCTAGGAAAAGAATTTATGAAGAAGACCCCCAAAACAATCACAGCAACAACAAAAAATAAATAAATGGGACCTAATCAAATTAAAAAGCTTCTGCACAGCCAAGAAAACTATCATGAGAGCAAACAGACAACCTACAGGCTGGGAGAAAATATTCGCATGCTACATATCTGATAAAGGGCTGATAACTAGAATCTATATAGAACTCAGGAAAATCACCAAGAAAAAAAATCAAACAACCCTATCAAAAAGTGAGCAAAGGACATGAACAGAACTTTTCAAAAGAAGATATACTAACGACTAAGAAACATAAAAAAATGCTCAATATCTCTAATCATCAGCGAAATGCAAATCAAAACCACAATGAGATATCACTTATCTCCAGTGAGCAAGGCCTTTATCAAAAAGTCCCCAAACAATAAATGTTGGCATGGATGCGGAGAGATAGGAACACTCCTACACTGTTAGTGGGACTGCAAACTAGTACAACCTTTATATAAAGCAATATGGAGATACCTCAAAGAGCTACAAGCAGAACCACCATTTGATCCAGCAATCCCATTACTGGGCATCTACCCAAAAGAAAAAAAGACATTCTATAAAAAAGACATCTGTACTCGAATGTTTATAGCAGCAAAATTCATAATTGCAAAGATGTGGAAACAACCCAAGTGCCCATCAATACATGAGTGGAATAATAAAATGTGGTATATGTATACCATGGAGTTCTATGCAGACACAAAAAGTAATGGTGATACAGCACCTCTTGTATTAACCTGGATAGACCTGGAGCCCATTCTACTAAGTGAAGTATCACAAGAATGAAAAAACAAGCAGCACATGTACTCACCATCAAATCAGCATTAAGTGACTTAACTGACCGACACTTACGTGCACATATAATAATAACATTCATTGGGTGTCGAGCAAGTTGGAAGGGATGGGTATGTACACACCTAATGGGTGCAGTGTGCACTGTCTGGGGGATGGACACACTTGAAGCTCTGACTCAGGTGGGGCAAAGGCAATATATGTAACCTAAACATTTGTACCGCCGTAATATGTTGAAATAAAAATAAAAATAAATAAATAAATAATTTCTATATTAAAAAAAAGAAAAAAATTTTTTTACATGGGTGTCCATATTGCTAAACCTAAGTGTAAAAATAGACAATTTCCCCGTATCTTTGGGCCTTCATTCTGAAGCATCTATTCCCATATACACATTAAATAAATTTGTATGTCTTTTCTCCTATTAAAAAAAATAATAAGATGGGTTTAGAATAAAAGTTTTCCTCCCTCAGCCCATCATTTTGCATGTGTTTTATTTGCCCCTGGCATGAAATAACTATTATTTAATATTTAGACAAATATCTCCCTGTAAAACCAATGACTTTGTTACTGGGATATCATCAAATTAAGGTGTGTGTACCCTCGGAGATTCATGAAATAAACTAACACTTTCAAAGGTGAAGAAAGTGTTAGAACTTTTATTTCTATGTATGTATTTTTTTACCTAAGAGGGGAAAAAAGTATTTATAATAAAATTTTATTCAAAATGGGCTATCTGCAGGTGGAATATTATTTGGCCATAAAAGGGGATGAAGTACTGATACATGCTACACCATGGATAAACTTTTTGAAAATATGCTAATATTATGTTCCCAAAAGACCACATATTATGATTCCATTTGTATTGAATGTTCAGAACAGGAAAATCTTAGGAGACAGCAAGTAGATTGTCTAGGATGGCGGAAGAGGGGATTGGAAGTAATAATTAAGGGTATGGGGTTTCTTTTTGGGCTGCTGAAAATACTCTAAAATTGATTGTGGTGATACTTGCGCAACTCTGAATATACTAAAAGTCATTGAACTGTACACTTTAAACGGATGAATTGTATGACATGTGAATTATATCTTAATAAAACCATTATGAAAGTAATTTTATACAAAATTAATATTCCAATATTTAACATAAAGATGGCAATAGAAGTGTATCTTAATAAATAAACATTAATTATATATATGTTAACACTGATGGAGTTCATGATTGAGCAAGTTTGGATATCACTAATCTATATTAATACATAAAAGCCTAGAATATTAAAGTTATCTATTGCTACAAAACAAACTAACACAAACTTAGTGGCTTAAAACAAGACATATTTCTTATCTCACATTTTCCCCAAGTCAGGAATCCAAGCATAGCTTAAAAGTTCCCTCTGTTCGGGGTTTCTCACAAGGTGGAGATCAAAGTGTCAGCCAGGCCTGGGGTCATTTCCTAGCTCCTGCATGTGGTTGTTGGCAGGATTCAGCTTCTTGCAAGCTGTTGAACTGAGGGCCCTGCTCCTCAGTTGCTGGCTGTTGCCTGGAGGCTGCCTTCCATTCCTTGATACCTGGGCCACTCCAACAAGGACCTTGATTCATCAAAGCACTCAAGCCGCAAGCCAAGAAGGCAATAGAGAAACTTTAGACATCACCTCCCGGTACTTCTCAGACTTTATTATGTGTAAGAATCACCCAGAAAGCTTCACTGACCTCTTTATTCCTCAAACAAGCCACATATGCTTCCATTTCATGCACTTTGCGTGACTGTTCCCTCTGTCTAGAACACTCTTTCCTCAGATGGCCTGATATTCCCACTTCACCCCTTCAGAAAGACTTTCCCTGTCCACCCCAGTTAAACCAGCAGCTTCCCTGTCAATCTCTATAGCACCACCCAGTTTTGTTTCTGTTATAGCACTTTAAATATCTGACATTTTGTTATATATGTATTTTTTCCTTGTTTCTTCTTTGTCTCTTCCATTACTAATAGAATGCAAACTCCATGAGAACAGGAACTTGGTTTTATGTCCCCATCGTGTGGCACATTGTCGGGGCTCAATAAATATTTGTTGAATGAATGAATGAATTTTCAGTATGGACATCAGCTTCTTTATCTACAACAAAACAAAACAAACAAACAAACAAACAAACAAACAAAATGTACATGTATAGTGTATATGTGTGTGTCTGTGTATGTGTATCTATCTATATGTATCTCCCAACATGTTCTGAGATTTTCTTGTGATGTTTCTATATTGGTTATCTGTTTATCCTATTACCAGAAAGATGGGCAATTTTACTGCTTGGATGACTTGTTTTGGGTAAATAAAGTCATGCTGGTCTTCATCTCGTGAATCTGTGTCTTTCAAAACTTTGTGATTTTCTAAATCCTCTTCCCTAGTAATGTGACTGCTCATCCTAGGCTCTCTGCTACTTTCTGTCCATTGCTCTGTGTTCTGGGAGAATTAATTTGCTGAAGGAGAGACATTTCATCTGAAAAATTAATATAACTTCTTCATTTTGTGTGCTAACATGTCTGTGTTTATTTTAATAAATACAATTTTTAATTACTTACCATGCAGTAAGTATTGCTTACCACCTGTACTGCTGAATGCACTCCCTGAGATAAATATACCCTCTTTTTGGAAGTATGCCATTGTATTATCCTCAAAAGGGCATTACTGTAAGAAAAATAGGGACCCTTTGTGATGCTTAATGGGGAAAGCTTTGTGATAAGGCAGTAGGATGTCCCCTGTTACATCACAGTGAAGTTGAGAGTTAGCTTCCCAAAACTTTTTAAATGTGTCCATTTTATCCTATTTCATCCTTCTTTTCTACTCAAATTTATCAGTCTGACAAGCGTGGAAATTGAATAACCTGAAGTTCATACTCTTTATCTGACACTGCTTCTTAGAAATGATGTTGAACACAGAACTGTTAGCATGAGAAAAATGAAAACACTTCTCTAACATGACATAATTCTGGATAGCATGTAGATAAGGGAAAAAGATTTTTATGGTCCCAATTTTGGACAATGAAGTAGTAGCCTTCTTTTCTCATCTGTATGAACTTAAATAATTAAATAATTTCAGGGAAATTATTGTGATGATGCACAGACATTAATGGATTTGACCAGATTATAAAGCCACATGGCTATTTCAGTCAGAAAAATCATTTATTCAAAGGGAAACCACAGGTATCGCTATTTATAGACTCCTTCTTTTCCATCTCAGAAAGTCTGATGGAAGACCAGGACCCTGTAGCTGAAGGATTTTATAGTTAGTGCTGCTACTAGCATTATGAAAAAGTAAAGATTCATAAATATCCCAAAATATCAGTTGCTCAAAAATACCAATTACTTGCATTAAAAAATACCTTAGCCTATTGAAGTTCTATCAAAAAAATATGTATTTGATTAACATGTTTAGTATCCTGTTATCATTTTACAAAATCACATTTTTAAATTTAGAAAACAATGACTCACATGAAATGGCTGCCAGTCCACCTGTCACAAAGATCCTAGTGGGACGTAGTGACTATGCTCAATCTGAAATCATCACTCCTGTCAAATCCATAGTACCTAAGCCAGGTTGGAATAAATATGCTTCTCTGAGTTAGCCCATTGAGTTGAAGACTTACTACAAGGCAGTGATTTATAAAGTGTGGTTTGGGAGTCCTGAGACCCTTCAGAGCGTCCCTGAGCCCCCTTCAGGGGATTCCTAAGATCTAGTCAGGGGGTCTGTGGGGTCAAAACTATTTTCATACCAACACTAAGATATTGTTTTCCCTTTTATTTTCATTCTGTCACGAAGATTCTTTGGAGTTTTCCAGAAGCTTCATGACTTGTGATGCCATCATTGCTCTCATGACAAGTTCAATGTGTACTTGTGTATTCTTGTGTTTTTAAATTTCCCCAGTTTTAATTTTAAATACAGTAAATATCAATATATATAACCTATATAAACAAAAGCTCTTAAGGATCCTCAATTTTTAAGAATATGAAGAGGTTCTGAGACCACATGTTTGAGAACTGTTGCTGTAGGTAAGCTAATGATTCAAATGTTTTATTCATTTAAAAAATTATGTTGATTTTCTACCATGAGCAGCCCTCAGGAACACCAAGTTTTAGAGACAAAGTCTCTGCCTAAACGAGCATACTGCCTTGTGGCGAAAGATAAACAATTATAGTGCAATGAACCCAATGAAACAAACACAGAATATTATGGTTGCTCAGAAAAGAACGATTCATTTAATAATTTATTAACCTAGTATTTAGATCAATGGAAAAGATATGAAGGAATGAAAGATTGTTGCTGAAAACTCGGCACTTGTTCATGAGGCCAAATCAGAAGAACAAGGACAAGTATTTGGGGGGATGCATAAAGAGAGTTTACTTTGCAAGGGAGGAGAAATGGTAGACCTTCTGGTCTCAAAATCCAAATTTCCTGAACATAAGCAGAAATACAGAGCTTTTAAAGGGAGCGTTCTGTTTCAGGCAATTACTGTGATTAACTATTCTAATGGTCCCATCTCTGCCAAAGACAAAGCCTGTGAACTCCTGCCAGCTGTTTATCTAGGGGGTCTGGTGCCACCTGGGAGTTTTAACAAAAGACTTAACCTACTTCAGGGATACAGGCCAGGTTGCAGTTCCCAAAAAGAGTGGGGGAAGTTTTAAGGACACAGAAAATCTTTTTGCCTGCTTTTTTCCCCAGGCCATTCTCTCTGTTACAAGAACATGATGTGTATAGGAAAGTGCAAATAATTTGTTTGAGATATCTTGAGGGTAAATAATCCCTTTAAAACATATTTTGTTTCTTTAGCTATTTTTGCAAATTTGGTTATTACTATCGCATCATATTCAAAAGGATCCACTGAGAGTGCTGCATTGTAAATGTTTAACAATTGGCTCTGAAAAAAAAAGTTCTAATTTGTAGCTTTGGTCAATTTCTGTGGTGTAAATACTCCTACCGTGGTTTATTTCAAGCTACCAACATTATGTGACTTTACATGGAGTTGGAAAAAGATGAGCACACCATTATATTCCATTATATAGCATTTCCATCATACAGATACAAGTGTAAATAACCTCAAGAGCATAGGTAACAATAAAATGTAGCAAAACAATTTGTAAGTGATGAGTTTTGAGTATTTTTGCCTTTGTTTTTAATATAATTTGTTTACTTTTAAGTTTATATAATTTAATTTTTAATAGTGGCTGTATTTAACAACCAGCTAGATTCCTAAAAATTTAATAATTGGTTTTTGTAAACTAGTATAAGCTGACTCCAGCACACCACTGGATCTACTATATCATTAGTACTGCATAGTTAATTATGGTGTTACTACAGTTTCCTCATTTTGGATGGGGGGGGAAATATGGGACATATTGGCTGAGAGATGGGGAATTATAAAACTCTAGTTATGGGTGTGGTTATGAGAGGGTGCGGGTGGAAGACAAGTGGGCCAGGGGAGTTGTACAAGGGCTTAACAGAAGGGTCAAGACTGATAATTATGAAGGCAAGGTCAGAGAGTGAATACCCGATGTTTTTCCTTAGAGGGGAAAGAGAGGAAGAAAAGGCACTAACATTTATGGAATGCCTACTGTATGCTGTGAGTGTTCCAGTCACATGGCCCATCATATTTTGTCTGATCCTTACAACATACTTGAAAGGTGGTTAACTAAATAGCTCAGTGTAAGAACATGAACTCAGATCTATCTAACTTCAAAATCCTTACTCTTTTCACTTTATCAAGCAAGGCTAAAAAATTTACAAGGGAGTGGAATAGTGGTATCTGGAAGCAGAAAGTAAAGAGATAAATACAGAGGCTAGAGTGGTGTCACCACGAAAACAAGATCACGGTGTGTTGGACCTGGAAAGGTTATTGCTGGATAAGGCAGTCTTATGGCAGTCTGAGACAGCTTCCTAAGAGGAATGTCTATGGTCTTGACAGACAGAACATCCCCTTGTGACGAAAGAGAATTCCTCTTCCTTTTTCAGGAAATGCCAAGAGCTTTGGTCAGATACAGCCAGCATCACAGGAATCAGTGCAGTAGATAAAGGAATACGTGATAAGCAAAGTGCAGGAATCTAGAGTTATAGACATCTGATTTATGGTTCTCTATACAAAGCTCCAACAAGGGAAGAAGAAGAATGGTACCAGGAGATAGTACTCGGCTCTGCTTTATTTACACCACAGCTGCTATTTGATGGTCTTCTGTAGCTTCTTCTTTCTGTCCTCCCTTCAACAGAAGATGTCAGTTGCCCACCAAACATAAACATGTTATTTCCCTGAAACTATAAAGCATGGATCACCCAGGAGTTTCTACTCCTTCCATTTTGCCTGTATGTCATTCTTTCTTCCTCATACTGGCCCCTTAGATAGCATGAGGGCAGTTAGTGTTGCCCTGCACTTGGTTAATGTGCTGGTTGGCTCCTCCAGAAAGCAAATGCTAAGATAGAGTTAGAATAACAAGCAATTTTTTAGGTATGATGCCTGTTAAAGGAGTAGAAAGGAAAAGCCTTCAGACTGTGATGCAGATCCAATATCTGGAGAAGGAGAGTTCGAAAGGAGGATTAGATGGGAAGAGCCTCAGACTAGTGCAACCCTGAAAACAGTAGTCTGAAAAATGCAGGCTCCAGTGTAATAGGGGGATTCTGAATTGGGCAAAAATGTCCAGACTTAGTACCACTGCCATGCTCAGTCATTGTCTGGGGCTGCCAGAGAAGAATGTGGCCTCAGCCCAAACACTACAGTGCATCCTAGAGGCACTGCAACTGGAGGCTGTTGGCTAACTGCTCTTCTTGGAACTTACTGGCAAGTTTGAGTTTTTGAAGGCAGATCTGAGCATCACACTTCCATGGTTGTTACTGCTACTTTTCCAGACAGTGAAGGTACTTCCCACACATTTGGCTTGGCATGGATAGGGGGAAGAGTGGGGTCTCAGTCCAGGTAACTAGCTCCTGACCAGGGTCCCCTTCTGAATCTCTGATGTTTGAACTTCCTTTAAAGCCTGTTATCCACTATACTATTCAGGATTCTTTTGGTGGCCAGTGATGGAAATCTAATTTGATTCATTTTGGGCAAGGAAGAGAATTCTTTGCCTCATGTAACTGAACAAAAGAAGAGAAAGGATCAATGAGGACTTGTAACAACAATGCCAGTGACATTCATCATTCCATTCCTTTCTTCTCCTTCTCCAACTGGCTTCAATTTCTCAAACCACGTACCCTCCCAACTGAAACTAGAACCAAGGCTCGCTTAGCTTTACCCAAGTAGAAACGGTTCTTCTTCCTCAGCTCCAGTTCAAAAATCTTGGGGAAGAATCTAATCGATCTGATTTTGTTTACATGCCCATTGCCTTATATTCATTCATTCATTCAAATATTCATAGAGTGCATACATATGTTAGGCACTGTTCTAGGTTCTTAGAATGGTATGGTGAACAAAACAGATAAATTCCTTTTTTGAGTTGTTAACAGAAAACATCAAACTCTGTAAAATAAATTGAAGAGCCTTATTCGGAGCCAAAGACAATGACCATGGTCCATGGAACATAGTCTCAAAAGGTCCTGAGAAAATGCACCCAAGGCAGTCAGGTTACAGTTTGGTTTTATACATTTCAGGGGGATAGGAATTGCAAGTAAAATCATAAATCAACACATGGAAGTTACACATTGGTTTGGCCCCAAAAGGTGGGACATCTCAAAGTGGGAGCTCACAGGTTATAGGTGGATTCAGAAAAAGGCTTAGAACCACTAGAAAGGAAACTTGAGTTAAGGTAAGGGGCTCTGCTATCTGTCATGTGATGCTATACCAGGGTCAGGTTGGACAGTAAGCCCCATTATACGGGTTAATAAAAAAACCTATGTTTAATGAGATTTAATGAGTTTTGTAAAGCCTAACTTAACCTTTGCCCTGCATAGCCTTAGGTCCTGTTTGTAATTTAGTATCTAATTGCCACAAAGAGTCTGTTTTGTCAGTCTTATGAGCTCCATTTTGACATTAATGCTGGTCAGTTGTAGTGTCTAAACTCCAAAAGGAAGGGAGTGTAAGGAGTTGTGTTGTCCGACCTCCTTTTCCATCAAGGCCCGGAACTCAGTTTTAAAGATTTTTTGGGGTCTCCTTGGCCAAGATGGGGTCTGGTCAGTCAGCAGGGGGCTTAGGATTTTATAAAATGAAACTGATATTTTAGCAGAGAGAGACAGATAATAAACGAGTAAATGGATAAATAAACAGGATAATATCAGATAATGAGAACTACTGTGAGGACAATAAAACAATGTGATATGACAGAGAGTGACTTGGGGTGGCTACTTTAGATGGGTAGTCAGAGAGGGTCTCCAAGAGGTGACATCTGAGGTGAGACCTGCATGAAGTAAAGGGGTAAGAGATCAGAGCATCCCAGGAAGCCTGAACAACAAGTGAAAAGACCCTGAGGCTGGGAGTGAGGTGGTTGTATCAGAGAAGAGAAAAGAAGGCCAGTGTGGCTGGAACTTAGTGAAAATGGGGAAGAGTGAGAGGAGACAAGGTCAGAGAGGTGGGAAAGTGCTGAGTCACCCAGGATCTTGTTTGCCATGGCGAGGAATTTGGATTTATTTTAAATGCAATGGGAAGCCAAATGGGGAATTTTAATCGAGGGAGTGATATGTGTTAAAAATCACTGTGGCCACTTGTGGAGAGTGGATTATAAAGAGGGAAAAGAGGGAGCGGGGACATCCAGGAGGCTACTGCAGTGGCCCAGGAAACAGATGGTGGTAGCTTGGACCAGGGTAGATGGGGGGGGGAGCGGTGGAAAGAAGTGAATAGATGGAAAAAATGCATATATACGAGGAGGAGCTGACCAGTATTGGATATGATTTGTGAGGGAGACTGGTGAGAAAACAAAAATAGCTCAGAGCAGTCTGAGCTATGTCATGTATGCAAAATTTATCAGGCCCAGAAAGACATGAGAATGAGACTTCAGTCAACCCCATCCTCGTGCCCATGCCAAGGGGAAGTTGTTTAAAGGCATTTGTTTCCTGACTAGCTGCCCCTTTTCCTTTAAAAATCCATTTGTAACTGTTGCTAGTTGTGGTGTATATTCAGAGCAACTTGAATCTATGCTCCTGGAGGCCATCCTCAAGCTTTGGGCTTCGGTAAACTCTACGCTTAATAACATTTTCTGAATCTCATTATTTAAGACTGAGGGGGAATCAAGCAGCAATTCTAGGTGTTGGACTTGAGATACTAGAAGAATGGCAACAAACGTGTCAGACATAGATGATGAAACTTCAGAGAGACACAGGTTTATCTTATTGATATAACCCATACTTATATAGCTCTTACTGTCCTGCTTCTCAACCTTAGCCTCACATTAAAATTACCTGAAAATTAAAAAAAATACCTGTGTCTCATTAGGTATTAGGTAGTTTTTTGAAATTTTAATTTAATTGCTATGGAGTACAAGCTGGGCATCCAGATATTTAAAAATTGCCACAAATGACTCTAATGTGTCTCAAAGTTTGAGAACCCTTGACTTCCTATATGGCTGGTTCTGTTTTTAATGCTTTACAGATATTACTTTAGTTCTCATAACAATTATGAAAGTTGATAAAAGTTGAGTCACTCTTATCATACCCAGCTAAAACAGAGTTAGGAAGCCTGGGGGAAAAAACTCTCAGAATATAAAACATTGCTTCAAGAATGTAATTCTCTACAAGCCTGACTGCAAACTGCTTGTTGTAACCTGAAATCAGTTTTATCTATAGCTTCTGGGGTAACTTGCTGCAACTCTAGGACAAATTTTTTCCACTGCTATCTCTCACCAATTGGAACTTGCCAATTACTCACTTACTAGTGCCAATGAACTTTCTCAAAGAGTAATACATAATATTTCTTCTTTTTATAAAACCTCTAACCTTCTCTTTGTTCTTAGGACATACCAAAGACCACCCAGTCTGCAGGTATACCTCAAATCGCAATCCATTCTTCTCAAACAAGATGTTAAATTTAGAGACTTGTCTCTACATTTTTATTTTGACTTCAATATTCATGGTGTCAGAAGTGGGATTCAAAGCTAACTCACATTGGGGAGAATCGATGGCCCTTGGAACTACAGCATGAGATACCCACACTGGGGCCCTTTGAGGCCCATGCCCAGCTTTTGTGGTTTGCCTTTTCTTCCTCCTGGTAAATCTCTCCTGGATAGAACTCTTGATTTGGGTTTGAGTTCTGGGTTGGTTTTTTTTGGATTTTCTTGGGCAAGGGTTTTTTTCCCCCCTCTTGTTTGAAGAGAGGTCTTCTCCCTATTTGGGAGAGCTCTTGCTGGAGAGGGTTATTTTCCTGCTATTGACCTAGGCTGTGAGGTTTGGACCTTGAGGTTTGGGTGAGGGGATTTTTTTTCCCTTCATTTGGAGAAGGCTATTGTCCTTCCTGGTAAATGTGTATTTTATTTTCTCCACCTGCACTTGACTTTATTTGGCCTTTGTGTATTCAGCACTTGTGTTTAATTGGCCGTTGTGTATTGGGCATTAAACTAAATCACCTAGATAAATTTAGTTACGAATGAGCTCTTAAAGTTCAAAGGCATGCCAAGATATTTTCAGGGATGCCAGCTGATAATATGTTCAAACATTACAGGAATCATTCAGTCTGTTCTTCTGAAAACAAAACTAAAAGACCATGGCTATAATATCATATACTCCAAATAAGATATGCATATTTCATTGATATCTTGAGGCAAAGAGCACTCCCACCCATTCATAATGCAAAGATCACCTCATTACAACACTGTCTCAAAGGCAGCTGAAACTTTTTTCTCTCCTGAGCTTTCCCCTCCCCTTCTTACAATTCCTCCTCTTCATCCTTCTCTAAGCAGCTATTCTGGAGTACTATTTCAGTAAAAACACTTAAAAACTGGCAGATGCAAAAAGAAAATCATTTTGAACCTCATTCTGTTTCCTAAAAGCAAAATATGAAATTCCCATGTATTAATAAATACCCCTCCCTATAGGAAAAGGAATAGCAACATTCTTATCTTCAAGGACAAAAAATTGAGTCCAAGAAAATGCTGCACAGACCTTGTTGGACTGACTCTTATCTTTTGGGCCTTGTCACGTAATTCAGTCCCATTTTTACAGTTAACTATTGTTTGTCCAATCCAGTATATTGGTAACTGACTCAAACTGCTTTACCCAAAATTTGGTTCACAGCCTTTATAAGATTGCCTATTTTTAAAAATCTTAAAGTTTAGGCTTATTCCACTTTGTGACAAAAAATTTCATCTCCAACTATCTTTTTATAAACCAGTGAGTTTATATGTTTTACTATCTTATGACTAAAATTCTAAAATAAAATCTATAAGATCTTTATTTATGTGTATGTATATGTGATTAGATGTGTTTATGTGTATGTGCATGTGTATGTCATATGTATGTCTACATAATAAAATCTGATGTAGTCAGCCAGAAATCCCTTAAGAAATTCTATTCTGATTGGTTTAAATAATTGAGTGCTCATATAAAATATATAGTAATTAACCCAAAGGTGTTTTTTTAGTTGACAGGACTTAAGAAAATCATGGTAAATTATTGGCTTTAAAAATGTTGATAAAATAAAATTGGAAATGTCTTCAAAATTGTCAACATACATTTTTGCCTGGGTTTACTGGTTAATTTTGTATTTGTCTCTGCTAGATGTTTTAGGGTCATAAAGCTGTAAACCCAGCCTAAAACAAAATGATCTTTGTTTATACATTGTTAATAAATAAGATTAATTTAATATTGTTGATTTAATAACAACAGCTATATCTTCTGAATTATTGCCAAGATATCCATGTTTTTAACTTTAGGGTTTTTACTTAGGTAAATACTTGATATTAAAGGCTATAAAATTGGTTAATTAAAAAAACTTAATGACCTGCTCTGTTTAATATCTTAATTTTCATAATCTAATTGTTAAAAAATAAATTAGGTAATTCTAAATGAAATAAACATTTATAAAAAAACTTTTCATATACTTAAAAATCTTAAAGTTATTTTATGTTGAATTAAATAATGAATAATCATTAAATGTCTAGATCATATCCAAATAGGATTTTTAAGAAAAGAAACAAATTGCTAAATAAATACGTTTGTCTTTGGCTTCTTACATTTTTTATAGAGAATAAATATATTTATTTCTATTAATCAAAGTATAAACTTAGGAAAAATATTTTATATAAAAAAATCTCATGTAATGAATTTCTGTCTTAAGATAAAATAAGTGGTTGCCCCAAAATAAAAAAAAAATGTATAGGACTAATACTGGGAGTTTGGGAAAATGATAAAAGGTTTAAACAAGTTGAAAGAGATTTGTAAATGATGGGCCTAATAAAGAAAGTTTTATGTATGATCACTTGGCTGGGATTGGAAAAAAATGTTTATGTGTTTTTCTAACAATTAAACATTGATGTCAGCGGTATACTGATACAGGACAAGAGTCTGGTTTCCTATATTTAAAACAACGAGGTTTTCTTGAAGTACTGATCTGTTTTTAATAAAATTAGTTTTGATTTTTAGTTCTAAAATCTGTTTCTTAAACAGCCATCTTCTTCCTGAAATCCATTTAATTTCCCTAGTTTCAGGTTACAAACACTGTCCTCTTCATTTAAAATGGTTATTTAATTTCTTGAGGTAGAGTTTTGCTTTTGCAATTTCTCAAATTTGTATTTTAGAAGTTCAACTTTTGCTGTATCTCAGCACACATGATTTGCAGGTCATAAATCATTGCTTTCAGCTTTTTCTCTGCCTGAGAAGGCCTGGGATCATAACTCTCTCCTTCAACTTTTGCGTCAGCTCCTGTAACTTTTTTCCTCATCTTAAACTCTGCTGTTATGGTCTTGCACTGAAATGTTTATCTTAAAGGCCTAGAAAAGCAATCTGCTTCTTCAGTATAACTTGATTCTTCACTCTTGGCTTTTCTTGATATGTCTAAATTGTTCCATGTAGCCAGGAAACTTTCCATGCTGTTACCAAGAGCCATGTATTTCCCTGTTTAAAATACTTATTTTCTTGTTTACATTCCTATGTGATATAGTGTATAATCACAACCTTGGACACATTCTTTCTGTGTTTAATTAAATCAAGTACTCTTCATTAGGTTTGACTTCCAGATTATCTAAACGAGCTTCTCATAAGGAGAAACAATTACACTGCAGAAGGTTTTTCTTTACCTTTTTGGTAGCTGGCCTAAGAAACAAAAATTTTGTGTTTTATCAAGATAATTTTCTTTTAGATTTATTTATTAGATTTTTCTTTTCTTTTTGAGACAGAGTCTCACTCTGTTGCCCGGGCTAGAGTGCCGTGGCGTCAGCCTAGCTCACAGCAACCTCAAACTCCTGGGCTCAAGCAATCCTCCTGCCTCAGCCTCCCTAGAAGCTGGGACTATAGGCATGTGCCACCATGCCTGGCTAATTTTTTTCTATATATATTTTTAGTTCTCCAGCTAATTTCTTTGTATTTTTAGTAGAGACGGGGTCTTGCTCTTGCTCAGGCTGGTCTCGAATTCTCAAGCGATCTCAAGGATCTCAAGCGATCCTCCTGCCTTGGCCTCCCAGAGTGCTAGGATTACAGGCGTGAGCCACCAAGCCCGGCCTATTAGATTTTTTATTACTGAGAAAAACCAAGTTTTAAAAGGGTGATTTTTACATCCATGTAACTTCCTCTGTTGCTTTTGAAGTATTTTGATTGTCATTCATTAAATAAATGACTATTGTTTTACAATGACCTATGATTCTATTTTGATCAAATGTTATGAGCCTTTTCATATTTGACAAACTACCCCCAAATTGTATTCTAATTTAAGTTTCTTTAATCTAAAATTAATTTTGGAATTTTCCAGGTGGGCCTCTAGAAAGCCTTAAAAGATATATCTCTCATCTTATGGAGATATTAAGCAATTAGACTTATTTGATAAATTTTATAAAAACATTTCCAAATGATAAGTGATACCAAATCTTCTTTTAGTTACATTTATGGATATGTTGTGGACATAAATGTTTCAAAATTTATATAAATTCATAGAAATCTAATATGTTATTAGTCATAATTCTGGTTGTTATCTTAAAATACTATATGTAATAGAAATAATTAAATTTCCTTGTTAACTGTAAACTTTCATCAGATTTTTAACCATGGCTATTCTAAGTTTTTATCATCCACAGTTATTATTTTGAATTCTTCTCTAAAACATTTACAATCAGGTTCATGGAAAAGACTCCAATAAGCACTCGTAAGGATAGATTTCTGATAACTTTAAAGTCAATGGCTAAACAAAGTTTTCCAAAACTCTACTAAAAAACTGGCAGATCCATGAAACTACTACTGGAGAGCAAGCAAAAGTTGTTTACTTGAGATTAAATAATTGATAATGTTTTTATGACTTTCATTTAAAACATTGCTGGTTCTTTACTTAAATGTTTTGTTTTCTAGATTTAAGGAAAGTTTCTTTCTTTTTTTTTTTTTGAGACAGAGTCTCACTCTGTTGCCCAGGCTAGAGTGAGTGCCGTGGCGTCAGCCTAGCTCACAGCAACCTCAAACTCCTGGGCTCAAGTGATCCTCCTGTCTCAGCCTCCCGAGTAGCTGGGACTACAGGCATGCACCACCATGCCCGGCTAATTTTTTCTATATATATATTTTAGCTGTCCATATAATTTCTTTTATATTTTTAGTAGAGATGGGGTCTCGCTCTTGCTCAGGCTGGTCTCGAACTCCTGAGCTCAAACGATCCGCCCACCTCGGCCTCCCAGAGTGCTAGGATTACAGGCGTGAGCCACCGCGCCCAGCCGAAAGTTTCTTTCTTAAGGTATCTATAATTTACAGCAATTTGTTAAAATATATTTTTGTAAACAAAAATATAATCATTTTTCTTCTTAATTTCTCCAAAATTTCAAAAACTACTTGTGAATATTCTCATGGCAATATAGTTATTTACACAAGTCCAGTAAAAGTCTGATCTCTTTTTATAGCAAAATACAACTGAAAACATTGGTTATATTACCAAGGCTTTGATTAAAATGTCAAATTGAAAATACGTATAAAATGCCTGACTTCAAGGGTTCATATCCTTACAATGAAAAACTATCACTTCCTGGCAGGCCCAGGAACCTTAAGACTATAAGTAAACTCTAAAGTCTGCCTTGGTTTAGCTTCCTAGCCTCAAAAGGTTTTTAAATCTGAGATCCCTATATGATCTCTCTCTCTCTATATATATATATATAAAAATTTATGTTTCCAAAAAAAGCTATAATACACTTATTATTAGATTGTAGCTCTGTACATTGTTTTCTGAATTCTTCTAGGTTCCTCTGATTCAACTTTCTTCCATAAAATTATAAAAGGGGAACTACTGTGTTCCTAAAGCCCTATAAACTAAAACTAGATAACCTTTAAGGAGCAAGTCTCATACTTGATGTATGAGCCACACAGAAAGTTTACCAAACCACCTGATGCCATACCCAAAGACACTCAAACTGCAAACCAAGACACGGAGTTGACATTTTTCCTGTTACAAACAGATTTTCCTGAGACATTGGAGCAAGATTCCATATCATAATGAGACTCTTACAACCCTTAATGCTACCTTTTCATTTGGCAGGATAATACTGTAATTAAAATTTCACAATCACTAACTGCTATAGGTAACTTGACAAAAACCCAATTTAAGAAGGAATCCTTTTAGCAACTTTGACAATATCCCTAACACAACTTTTTGTTCAAATTGTACTGGTGGTCCCTTTTGTAAAGTTGGCATTCTCTACTTTAATTCAACCCCGTTATAAATTGCTACTCAGTGGCTGCAAGCCTCACCAGATATGTTTGGACTTTTTGATCTGCTTAGTTGGTTATCTTCAAAATTAGGATTATGGTTTAGAACTATTATTCAAACTGGATTCATTATATTTTTGCCAAGTATTTTTTGTATCATGATTTGTAAGCTGTGTTCTTACTGCCTGGCTAACTTTGTAAAGCCCACTCTCCTAACAGGATAATGTTAGTTCAATACCTCAGGATGACTGCTGATGCTTATGGACTGATAAGACAGAACTCAGTTCTGGATTCCATATAAAACCACCCTAAAACATTTTTCCTTCTGGACTCTGTGTTACTTAAATGTGGCCTGAGTCCCTGCTATAGGCCCCCATACCTTTCCCCCAGTGTGGAACAGAGACAACTGGGACAGGTCCATATTGGCATTGAGGAACCATTAAGCTTAACTTCAAAATGGTTGATCAGTGATGCTTTCAGAGAAAGATCTTGAGCAAAAGGGGGAAATGTGAAAGTTGTGCATAAGAATTGGGTCATTTTTGTCAATCTAACTAAAACTGAGTCAAGAAGCCAGGAGAAAAAAAAACACTCAAGGTACAAAATGTTGTTTCAAGAATATAATTCTCTGCAAGCCTGACTGCTGAAATTGCTCATTGTAATCTGAAACCAGTTTTATCTATAGCTTCTGAGATAACTTGCTACAACTCTAGGACTAATTTTTTTCACTGCCATAGCTTACCAGTCAGAGCTTACCAGCTACCCAAACCCTTATTAGTGTCAATGAACCTTGAGCAACACATAACATTTCTCCTTTTTATAAAAATTCTAACCTTCTCTTTGTTCTTCAGACATACTGAAGACCACCCAGTCTGTGTGTATGCCCTGAATTGCAATTATTTTTTCCCAAATAAAATGTTAAATTTAGAGATTCATCTCTATAGTTTTATTTTGACTTTGACACAATTATATGAGATAGGTACTATTAGTAACCCTCATTTTACAAATGATAAAATTAAGGCCCAGAAAGATTAAGTTGCTTGTCTAAAGTCACAGGACTAATAGATGAGAGCCAACATTTAAACTTTGGAAGTCTAGCTGTAGACCATGCTCTTAACCACTACACTTGGGGAGTAGACAAGCAACAGTCTGGTTTAGTAGCGTTTGAGACATCAGTAACCTCAGTAAAGATGCTGAATGGCCATTGGATATGTGAGTCTGGGGTCTGGGAGAGAGATTGAGGCTATTGACATAAATATGATTATTCTGGACATATAGATAGTATATAAAGCCACAAGATTGTATGAAATCACCTAGAGAGTGTGTGCCAAAAAGGAAAAGCAACTTTTTACAAAGAGAAAATATATTATACCAGTAGTTGTCTGGTGTTGGCATGGTAACTGAAATCAGCTGTAAATGAGCAAGAGGGATCTTACTGGGGTGTGAGAAATGGTCTAAAACTGGATTGTGGTGATTGTTGCACAAGTCTGTAAATTTACTAAGAAAACATCAAAGCACACACTTTCTGTAGTGTTGTAGAAGCTGGGTGGAGAGTGTGTTTCAAGAAGGAAGTGATAAGTTGTTTTGAAAGCCCTGAGCGTTTGCTGAAGAAAGATGGGGACAGAAAAGTGACTGCTGGATTTGGCAAGAGGAAGTCATTTGACTTTGCTGGGAGCAAGGCCTGTGGAGTGGTGGAGATGGAATTGGGAAATATCAGCTATGAGAGGGAGCTGAAGATTGGGAGATGGAGGGAGGAGATTTGAAGTTGTGTGTGCATTTAAGTGTTAGCTTTGTATGACGATGCAATAAAGAGTACAGAGGAAAGTCCTTGAATAGGGAGAGGGATGGGATCCAGAACACAATGGCATGACTCGCTTTAGAGAGGAAGTGGAAAATTCATCCCATTCATACGGGAGGAGGGAGGGGAGGATTAAGTGCTATTCTGAAGACCTTTATATTCTCAGTGAAAAAATAAGCGATGCCACTTGAGGAAATGTGAGCAAGGAGGGTGGAGAATGTTTTAAAGGTTTCAGGACCAAGGGGTTGGGAAATTCATGTCCGACACAGTGGGAGAGTGAACATGTAATGGAAACATGGTGCAATTAGCAGGCAGTGATGAGGGCCCGCTTGAGGTCTCTGCTATAATGTTGCAACACTCCTTTATTTAGATCACTTTGTCTGTTTATCTTTTATCCAGCACAAGCTGATTAAGAGTACACTTTCAGTTTTTATTCCTCTTATTTCCCTTTCCTAATGGTAATAGTACTAGAAAAGTAATTTTAAATTATAGTTATGATATGGGTACATTTTAGTCCATTTCTGACTTTAAGGGAAATAATTCTAGAGTTTCACCATTAAATATGAAGCTAAATTTTTAATATACACATATCAATACAGGCACACTCACACCCACAGACTTTTAGAATTAAAAATATCCCTCTGTTCCTGCTGTAGGAGTCTCCTAAATATAAAAAAGTACATTGAATAGGTATTGAAATTTTTACAAATTTATTTTAACATCTATGGCAAGAATTATATGTTTTTGCTCCTAAGAGAAGAAAAATAGCTCAGAGCGGTCTGAGCTATATGAGGTAGGCAAAACTTACCAGGCCTAGAAACACCTGAGAATGGGACTCCAGTCATGCCCCCCACACCCACGACTGAGGGCAATTGTTTAAAGGCATTTTGTTCCTGACTACCTACCTCACCTATGACCTTCACTGCTCATGAAATTTATGTACAAAGAACAATGTACAGCCAGTCAATAGCTTATGTTACTTTAATGTAATTATTGGCATACGACTTAGGAACTGCCTCTTTTCCTTTAGAAACCTACTTATAACTGCTGCTAATTGGAGGATGTACTCGGGGAAACGTGGATCTATGCTTCTGGGCTGCAGTCCTCAAACTTGGCCGAAATAAACTTTCTACTTATTTATTGAGTTTGCCTCAGTGTTTTCCTTTAGGTTGCCATTCCTTTGATCTTTCAACATGTCGAATTTTAAAATTTCTTCAGTGAATCTCTCTTGATCATCTTTTTAAATGCATGGCTGGGTTCTATTTCCATTATTTTATTTTTGATTTTTAAGTAGTATTCTTAAAATATTGGTTTGTAGTTTTCTGTGTTATTATTTTCAGATTTTGGTGTCAAAGTTATGCTGGCTTTGTAAAAACGGTTTGGGTGTCTTCCTTTTTTCTTTATGCTTTGCAACTACTTTATTAGCGCTGGAAATCTTTGTTCCTTGTAGGTGTGACAGAAGTTGATTGAAGTTCTCTGTGAAATTGCCTGGATTTGGTGTTTTATACAGGGTAGGTGTTTGACAACTTTCTCTGTTTTTTTGTGGTATTTGGTCTCCTTGACGCCATATTTTTTGCTGTCAGTTTTGGTAATATATATATTTGGTAATTTATATTAAAATAATCTGTTTCATCCAGATTTCTTATAATATTTTAAAATTCCCTTTATATTTATGTATGTGTATTTTTTCTCACTTCTACAGTTATACATTTTTGTGCTCTCTTTAAAAAATTATATTAGCCAGTTAAGCTACCTATTTCATTGTTGTTTTTCTAAGATTCAATTCTTAGGTGTATTTATTAGTTGTCTCTCTGTTTCTTCTTTTTTTTCTAACTCATTGCTTTTCTGCTTTTATCTTTATTTCTTTCACGTTTTTTCTTCTTGGTTTACATTTGCTTTCTTTTTCTGAAATGGTTTGATTTAAGAGCTTAACTCTTGCTTTGTTAATAATAAAAATGTTTAATGTTATGAATTTTCCTCATGGCTTTCAAAGTTTCCCAGTTTCTGAGGATTGCAATTTTGTCGCTGTTATTTTCTAAATTATTTACAATTCTTTTTCTTTCACATCAGACAGATATTGTAACAAGGTTTGAGAGAGGCACATCTCACATGTGAGTGTGAAAACCCGATCATCCTTATGAACTACAAAAGGATCTATTTACAATTCTTGATTTGAATTTTTTCTTGACCAAATTGAGAGAGAGCTTCAAAATTTTTTGGCTGTAGGGCACTTTGTTTTTTATTTTTATTAAATTTCAAAGATAAGCTAAAGTCTCATATTGTAATTTTATTTTTGCCTACTTATTGCATTTTTTGAAGTTGTTGTCTTATGGATTTAGATACTGTTATTTGCTGTATAAAAATTTATGATAATTAGATCTTCATTGTGGACTGTGCCATTTATTTTATAATGACTATCTTTATGTTTTTTTCTACGAAATTGGTAATTTTTCCCCAATTATTATATAGTTAAGACTTTTCTTAATTTTATAATATATATTCTAATCTTCCTCCCATTTTGATCCTGTCCCTCATCAAAACAACCCACATCCTATAATGCAATGGTTTCAATGTCCCCTTTAAAACTCATTTTGCAACTTAATCCCCAATATGGCAGTATTGAGAGGTGGGGCCTTTAAGAGGTGACTGAATGGATTAATCCATTCACAGATTAACGGATTAATAGATTAATGGATTATCATAGGAGGTGGACTGGTGGCTTTATAAGAAGAAGAGACACCTGAGTCAGCATGTTAGCATGCTCTGCCCTGTCGATGTGGTACTCTAAGGACTCTGAGAGTACCCACCAGCACGAAGGCTTTCACCAGATGCAGCCCCTTTACTTTGGACTTCTTATCCTCCAGAACTGTAAGAAATAAATTCTCTTTCTTTATAAGTTATCCAGTTTCAGGTATTCTATTATAAGCAACAAAAAATGGACTAAGACATAATAAAACACTAGGTGAATTCATAACTTCTACATTTTGATCCATAGCTTCAATTACTCTGTTAGAGTTCCAGATGTCTCTAGATTCTTTCTTGGCACAAAGAAAAATGTCGAATGTGGAGGAATGCATACCCTATAAAAACTAACCAATCAATCAAACTTTGTATGTTGTAACTTTGTGTGTTACAACCTGGACAACAGAGGAGCCGAGGAAAGCTGCTCCACCCTAGAGTTTTTCTTAAGGAATCACCTGGGGAGCTGGTGTAGGGGCAGAAACGGGAATTTCAAGTAAATACTCCAAGTGATGTTGCTGCAGACCTCTGTTGACCCCCTTCAACACTACCACAGGGAAAGGGTTCTGGCTAAAAAATAAACGTAGAAATCCTGGGGAATTATCAAAATCATCTGCCTTACACTGTTTGCCCACTTTAAACAGCTGGCCGTCTAAGGGAGCAAGATCTGGGATCCTTTTCCCATGGGCTCCACAGCCTCGCAGGACATCTCTGCATGGAGCTACTAGCAGAACAATGCTATTGCTACTCACGTTTTGATTTCAGACCTTCTCTTGCCCTATGCAAATGCTTAGCATCCTTTCTTTTCTCAGTTCAGTCTCCGAGATACCGCTTACCTTACCCGACATCTTGCCTTGGAAGTACATCTCTAAGGCAGAGGAAGGAAACATGTCTTCTATATAGTCTATAGTAATCCATTGCCTCCTCAAGAATGAAATACATGCATCCAGGAACACTATTAACTATTTTTAGGAAACTTGAGGTTATATTGTCTATTTTAACATAACAAATTAGCTTTAGGTGGATTTTTTTCTTTTTTCTTTTTCCTTTGGGCTGTTGTAACTAAGTGGGCAGCTTAAACAACAGAAATTTGTTGTCTCACAATTCTGGAAACTAGAAGTCTGAGAAAAAAGTGTTGGCAGGGTAGGTTCCTTCTGGGGGCTATGAGGGACAATTTGTTCCATATCCTTCTCTTAGCTTCTGGTGGTTTGTGGAGAATCTTTGACGTTCCTTGACTTGTATCTACATCACTGTAATCTCTGCCTTCATCTTCACATGACATTCTCCCAATGTGTTTGTCTCTGTCCAAATCTTTCCTTTTTATACACTGTCATATTAGATTAGGGCCCACCTTAATGACCTCATATTAACTTGATCATCTGTAAAAACTATTTCCAAATAAGGTCACATTTACAGTTACGGGGAGGTTAGGACTACAACCTCTTTTGAGAGACACTATGCAACCCATAACCCTCCTCCTCCCCCACTTTCCAGCAGCACACTATTGCTTCCAATTGCTATTACTGCTGACCCTACTTCATATCTCTTTCCTCTTCTTTTGACTATTTGTTTGATTTTGGTTCTTATACACTGACACCTCTTTCATAGGGTATTTGATCAGGCAGTCAGTTATTTATTTTTATTTACTTTCTAAGTATTATTATATCAGTAAAATCCATTTATTGTGGATTTGTGAAAACAACAAACTATAAAGAAGAAAATGAAATTACCCATAATAGCACCAAGTACCTAGAGATAGTTTCATAAATAAACAATATTTCACTGAATCTAATATAGTACTGATTTTAGATGGATCCTAATTTCAAAATGTATACATTAGAATCAATGAAATATAGCATTTTATACATATGCACAGATATGTACATAATTAGAATCACAACATTTCATAAAAATGTCCCCAATCCCCCCTAAAAAAGCCAATTTTTTTACATTTCCACTATTTTTCTGAGCATTAGCTTAAGTAATTTCCCAAGATATTATATATATTTTAAAAAATATGTTTAGTGACTGCATTTCCTACAGTATAATAATTTAACATTTGTATTTTTTCCATATTTTACCCTTTTAAGATTACTCTGACATGAATGTCATCACATATATTAATATATATCTTATGTAATCCTGAATTATTTCCTTAGAATAGATTCTGGATCCACAGATACTAAGTCAAAGGGCATACATTTTTTAAATGTGCTTCATATTATTGCCACATTTTTTTCAGGAAATGTCTTTCAATTTTTATTCCCATTGGCCCATATATATAAAACCCCTGTTGAAAGTGTACAATTTGCACATTTTAATTTTCTTTCTTTTTTTCCTTTCTCCGTCCTTCCCTTTCTCCCTACTCCCCTCTTTTCCACCCCTTCCTTTCTTTTTTCCTTCTCCTTCTCTTTGTCCCTCTTTCCTTCTTGTCTTCTATCTCTTTTGTTCTTGCTAATTCAATATTAAAAAATGATCCATTGTTCTGTTAGATATTTCTTACATTATGGACAAGTATAAAAGATTTATTTTAATTTTCTAGTTTCTCAGCCATTAAAATTTCTTCTTTGGTGAATTATCTTTTAAGATTGCTTACCTTCTTTGTAGGGCTTAAACAATTTTCACATTGATTGACCTCTTTAAATATTAAATATTTATTTTATTTATTGCAAACACTTTTTCTAGTTTGCTATTTGTTTCAGTTCTGTTGATGGTAATTTTAACATGCTAAAGTATTAAATTCCTATGTAGTCATTATATCTTTCTTAACTTTCAATTTATTTTTTATTTTTTATTTTTTTGAGATAGAGTGTTGCTAGGTCACCCTGGTAGAGTGCAGTGGCATCATCATAGCTCACTGCAACCTCCAATTCCTGGGCTCAAGCGATCCTCCTGCCTCAGCCTCCTGAGTAGCTGGGACTACAGATGAGTGCCACATCTCTGGCTAATTTTTCTATTTTTAGAAGAGATAGGGTCTCACCCTTGCTCAGGCTGGTCTCGAACTCCTACACTCAAGTGGTCCTCTTGCCTCGGCCTCCCAAAGTGCTAGGATTACAGGCATGAGCCACCATGCCTGGGCAACTTTCAACTTTTTTTACCTTGGAAAATGGTTAGTAAATTATTTACCAGAGCTCCAGCAAGGCTCAATGGAAGAAGATTAAACTGAGACAATTACCTGAAAACATTTTCTAAAAGTAATACATAGCATTTATTGAAAGTTTTCTATTGTCAAACCTGGGAAAAGGGCTTTATACTATCCTCACAACAATCCTGAGTGGTTATCTCCAATGTACAGATGAATAAAGTTAAGTTTGGAAAGGTTAACAGATTTTCCCAGGGCATTGAATATTAAGGGCCAGGTTAAACCCAGAATTTCCTGAATATAAAGCTGATAATTTTTAGACATTCTTCCATATCTCTGCTAAAAGGTATGTATGAGCCAAAAGTTTAAAGTAATGACAATTTAAAAAACATATTATCTTGGTACTTAAGTGATCAAAAATAACTTTGTTTTCTATCATATATGTATTTAACAAATATTTATTGAAATCTGAAATATACTAAGCACTGTGGTAGGTGCTGGCGATACAGAGGAAAACAAAGCACATTCACTCTTGGGAAATATCTCAGAGAGAAGCAAGTGAAATCAGATAAACTAATAATTACCTAACATGGTGTGTGCAAAGTACTCAGAGAAGAGAGAAACTGGCTCTGTGGGTATGTCTTGTCCTAACTTCATAGGCACTCTTCCTTATTCTCTAAAAACCTGTGTCAGTCTTAAGCAAACCTACCCCAGAACTTGAGATGACCTTCCTCACATGACCACAAGCTTTTGTGCTTTTGTCTCAGCCATTTACTTCTTGTCTTTACATAAACGGCTCCCTCTGCTCTCAACATGAACTCACTTTTCTGAGCAATAACCTGCTGCAGCGTGCCTTTTGGACAGGAACAGAGCAGGCAGTTTGGAGCAGAGGAGGTTTCTAGTGTTCCAAATAGACCCTTACCTTATAAGGTCAATCTATGTTGGCTCCAATGGTCAAGGTAAAAGGATACTTCCCTTTGTAGACTATGTTTATTCTTTGCTTGTCTACTTGAGTTACATATCCATTTCCTTCTGAGGGTCCAGTGAGAGGTTGGCAAACTTACTTCCTAATAGTTAAAATGCTTTACTTTTTAACAACATTGTATGATGCTTTCATATTACTTAATGGCACCACATATTTTGATGTGCTCTTAAAGGCCCTTTGGTCTAGTCACTTGTTCACTCTTAACTCTCCAGAGAGGGATGCGATTGGTGCAGGGATTAAGAGCACAGGTGTAGGTTTGATTTCCAATCCCACTGCATGCAGTCTGAGTGTCTCTGGACAGGCTCTTTGAGCTCATGAAAGCTTGGTTTCCTCTCCCGTAACATGGGCAGGATAATAGTAGTGCTTAACTCAGAGAATTTGGGGTGGCCTGACTCAATAAATAATATAAATAATATGTATTATTTTTCTAAAAAACTAATCTTTTGCCATTCAGCTAACAAAAATTTATTGCACATGTCTTATGTGCCCAGACCAGTTTTAAGTGCTAGGTAAGCAGCCATGAATTATGTTTATAATAATCATAACAAAACACCTTGTCTTCCTTCAGCTTACATGAGAGTTGAAGAAACAGACAATATTCAAATAAACATAAATCTATGATAGAGTTTCAGATAGCAATAAGATCTATGAAGAAATACTAAGAAGGACAAAGGGAAAGAAATAGGAGATGCTGTTTGTTCAGGAAAAACTCAAATCATGTTTTTCCTCTGTTCTCAGACCACAATAGTCATCAACACAGAAGACGACTTCTATGACCAAACGTGTGGGAGTTTTTCCCCACACAGCAAGCAGCAGACACCAGCTGGGTGTCCTCCGATGCGGTTCCCACACTGTGTGTCTGGAGATAGCACCAGATCCCACAGGTTGAGGACTCAGTCCCCAAAACTGCACCTCTCTCTTCAGGCAGCAGTCACAAGTCTGGCCTTTCAGAACTTCTGACCATCTGGTTTCAAGTTGGGGTTCCCGTGACCCCCTTTTTGGGTTCAATTCAGTTGCTGGAGCAGCTCACAGAACTCAGGGAAACACTTACTTACATTCACTGGTTTATTATAGAGGATACTCCAAAGGATACAGATAAAGAGCTGCATAGGGTGAAGGATGGGGGAAGGGGTGTGAAACTTCCATGCCCTCCCCGGGTGCACCACTCTTCAGGAACCTCCATGTGTTCGGCTATCTAGAAGCTCTCTGAACCCTGTCCATGGATCTTTTATGGAGACTTCCTTCAGTGGATAGGTATGATTGACAACTGTGTAGAAATATGTTTAGACAAAAATCTAACTCCAGCAAGGCCTGTCTGTTTAGACTTTTTCATGCCTCTCTGGGCAGCATTCCTTCCTCCAGGATATGGGCCAGGCCCCTCCCTGGAATGAGGGTCTTTTGACCCACAATCAGATTACAGTCCTGCCTTGAGCAGGTGAAAGGAGAACAGGAGAAGATTAAAGAGAGAGATTCTGTTTCCTGAGGCCTGTTCCTGAGGCCTAACGTGCTCCAACATACGAAAAATTGTAGCAAGGGCTATGGGAGTTATGAGCCAGGACCTGTGGACAAAACCCAACATGTATATATCATAACATCACAGTATTAGGTGAAAATGTCAGGGAGGCCTCTTTGAACAGGTGACACTTTAGCAGAGATCTGGATAAAGTAAGGGAGTAAAACGTGGCTTTTTGAGAGAAGACCAGAGCTATGAGTAGTTGTAGAAGGCAGATAATTTAGAAAAGAGATGAAAATATTTGATTCTTCCATTTTATGTTTCCCACTGAACTTGTGTTGTTTGAGTACAACTGTGGTTTGAGACTGGAGCTCATGGGGGCCTGCTTTTACATGGGTTACACACAATGGCCTGGTTGGGTTGAATGGCCCTAGAAGAGCAGTGGAAGTTTGATCCCAGCTGTCCTTGTGTAAGTGTAGCTGTCACTCCAGCAGGCTTTGCAGAGCTTGGGAGCTCAGGATTTCAACCTGGATAATAAACCAGCTGAGCTACGTGGTGGATGTCAGAGATCTCCATTTTACTTGGCAAGTAGCTGCCACGACTGAGCCACATCTTAGAAGAGATAAAAATGTACAGTGCAAAAGTGACTTCCTATAATAGGTAGTGATATATTATAGGCAGATTTCCCCCCTTCTCTTTACCATAGGCTTTTCTCATTTAAAAGTTAAAGAAATGTTGATTAAATGCCTTTCATGTACCAGAACTTTTATATACGTGTCTCATTTAATCATCACAGTAACCCCAAGAGATAGAAATTGTATCATCATTTTACGAATGAGGAAAGAAAGCTCAGAGGGATTAAGTACCTTGTCCAAGATCACACAGACAAGCAAGCAGCAGAACCAGCATTGAAACTCCAAAGCCTGTGAGTTCCCACTCACATAACATAGCCTCCCACAGGCAGGGAGTTTTAGCCATATTGGCCAGTAGGACAGTTTCCTCTGAACTTAAAATAAGAAGAAAGTCTCCCAAAGAAGGTTCCTGAAGGCTCCATATTGTATTGTGGATCGAAGAAGAGGAAATTAGAATTGTTTGATAGGCAGCTACTTTCTAAGTTGATTTTGAGGGAAATTCATGGTATTGAAGAGAAGTGACAACTCAATAATAATTCTCACACCACAAAGAAGTCCTTTATGAAAAGATAAAGGCTTTTGCTATATCCTTATGGAAACTAAAACACTCTTAAACTGAAATGATTTCCTGTTTACATGATAGGGTATTTAATAAGGTCCCAATTAAAAACTAGTCACAGCATTAAGAATCCTCTTATTTAAGCGTATTAAAACACTTGAATCACATTGGAATTCCTCATAGAGCTGGACTATAAAATGTAATTCTTCTTCAAACAAATCAATGATATTTTAAGATTCAAAAAAGATAAAGGCTAACCCTGTTAGTCAAGGCCTCTCACATGCTCTTTTTCCATCTCCTTGTCTCAACTCTGCATCCCTTGTTCTAGAATAGGAGCCATAGAGAAGATTATCTTGAGGATATTATTCCTTAGGAGGAACTAGCGTAGTTTGGCTTGACTACTGGCAGAATCCGGATGTGAGTATGCAAATTAAATACAAATGTGTCTTAGGCTTCTCCCACAGTTGTTTATTGTTCAGTTGCTTCTTATCTTTTCATCAGCGAGTGGTGTCACTTCCCCAACAGTAGCTTAACCTGGAAACCTTGGTGGAATCCTAGATTTCTTCATCCCCCGAATCCTTGCATATTAAATAGTCACCAAATCCTGCCAAGTCCTAGTTCTTCAATCCAGAACCTCACTACAGTGCAGTTAACATGAGTCCAGAGTTCAGACCCTAAACTAGCCACTTACTAGCAAGTTAATGAACTTCTTGTGCATTCATTTCCTAATCTTTAAAGGATATTGCATTAGTTTCCTATGGCTGCTGTAACTATAACCGTGGTGGCTTAAAGCAACACAAATTTATTATCTTATGGTTTTGGAGGTCAGAAGTCTGAAATAGGTCTCACTGAGCTAAAATGAAGGGTTAGCAGGACTGTGTTCCTTCTGGAAGCTCTAGGGAAACTGAATTTTCCTTGCTTTTCCATTTCTAGAGGCTGCCTGCATTCTAGAGGGTTTGTGGCCTCTCTTCTGTCTTTAAAGACAGCAGTGGCCAGTTGAGTCTTTCTCACATGGCATCAGTTTGACACTGACTCTTTTTTGCTTCCTTCCTCCACTTCAAGAAGACTTATGATTTTACTGGACCTGTCTAGCTTAAGGTCAGAAGATAAGTAAGCTTAATTTCATATGCAACCTTAATTCCTCTGAGCCATCTCCACAGGTCCCAGGGATCAGGACATGGACTTCTCTGGGGGACATTATTCTGCCTATCACAGGTACCTATCTCCGAGGGCTATGATGAGGATTAAATGAGATACGGCTATCGAGCACTCTGCACAATGCTTAATGTGATGTAAATACTCAATACATGCTAGCCTTATGGGTGTATTAGCTGGTGTCTTCAGTCTCCCTCTCACTACCTTCCAGACTAACCTTTATACTAGACTCAGAGTTATATTTCAAGAGCTCAATCTCCTCCTAGTCTCCTCATCTTCAGTTCTTGCTCTGGGCCCCCTTCCATTCTCTTGCTACCCTGTATTTTCTATATATCGACTTGCTATTCTCTAATTATTGATTACCTATCTTCCACCAGAAGGTAAGTGATTGTGTCAAAGTGTGGTCCATGAACCAGTACCACTGGCATCACCTAGAGCCTGGTAGAAATGCAGAATCTAAAACCCCAACCCCCGCATCAAATGAATCATCATCTGCATTTTAGCAAGATCCCCAAGTGATTCATATATACATTAAAATTTGAGAACTATTCTGAATTACAAATGCTTGGTAAATAGTAGATGCTCAATAAATGTTTACTGAACAAAATAACAAATAAATGCCAGGCACTTGTATTAGGTGGGAGAAGCACATACATAACAGACATGATTTTCCACAGCTCCTTGAATGTATCCTGCTCTTACATTTCTTCACATCTTTATAGAGCCTACATGATGGTTATCTCGGAATGGTTTAAAGGTAGAAGTTTAAGCGCCTCCAGAATTACACAGGTGGTATCACAGAGTCCAAATAGGCAAGGATTTTTTGTCTGTTTTGCTTACCACCCTATCCCAGCACCTGGGATAATGACTGGCACATGGCAGATTCTTCATAAATATTATTAAATGAGCGAATCCATCTATTTTTTTCCCAGTGGGAAACTCCATCCCAAGGAGGTGACTATTTTCAGCTCAAATCCATTCAGGAAGGTACTCCTTTCATCAAAAGAAACAGGACATGCCTGTCTTTCTCCTTGTCCTACCACAGTAGACTGCTAATCCCTAAGAACACACAGGCAGCTGCTCTGGAAATGATATATTCAAACAAGACAGAGGTAAAGAAAACTGCAGGGCTTTGTCACCAAAGAGAGAAGCCATTTGTGGGCCAACAAGTCACACAAGAAGCAGGAGAATTCTTCACAGCAAAATTGGCAAAGTCTCTGTTAGGAAAGTGCCCCCTGAATCTATGTTGAAACAGGCACTGAACATACAGGTTCTGGTCCAAGAAAACAGGGTGGACTGTGCAGGGATGAAAACAGCACAAGATTCAGAAAAGTGGATCAGCAGATCTTGAACAATGAAAGAAGATTTGAAATCTGGAGTAACAGAGTCCCAGTGGCCAAGGAGTTTTACCAGTTCCTTGGTGATGAGGAATTGGAAGTTAATATCAAACAGACCCTTCTTGGTACATCTGGAACTCGTGCACATACTACTGGAGCTGCATGGTAAACTGCATATGGTTCTCGTTCCACAGTTTTGGGCTCAGTCATTCTTAATGAATTGTTTGCTGTCATCAAGTCCTGAGTTAAACAATATCCACAAGTATTGTTATAAATAGCTACCTGGCCTGAGCGAACCCAGGTGACAAGTACTCAAGGCTGGGACACCAGCTGACCCCCTACCCCAACTGGTTTAACAACATATGTTTTTTTTAAAGAGTAAACTCAATACATCAGCACATGCTGTTCTCTGCCTAGAAATCACTGTGTTCTGCCTCTAGCTCCAAGTTCACTCTTATACTTCCTTTTAGAGCCAGCATAAATGTTACCCTTTTTCAAATCTTTCCAGACTCTCCCAAGGAGTATTTAATATTTTGTCACTACTTCCTGTGTCCTACAGCCTTTGTACATAGTTCATATTTCTATTGTAACATAAAGCCACTTATTTAACTACTTTAGGCATAGAATGTATCTGATTCTCTTTCAACCTCCCCCTGACTCCCAGAAACCACCAGCACATAGTAGGCACCTGCAATGCTTTGCAGACATTGGTCTCATCACCAGGTGAAGCAGCCAAACCTCTTCAGTTCTTGGAATGTCTCAGTGGAGGGACAGTTGAGTTGCTGTGGGCAAATATCTGGCCTTCATTGTTTAACTGAGTAAACAGACCATGATCATCTTTGGCCAGTAGCTCTTCTCTTTGTACAGGAGAGATCGATCTGCTTATGTAATCAGCCTAGTTAGAAGAAAGATAATGTTATAGACCATGGTTATGCCCCCTAGTGACCTTGTTGCAAAATGCTTTGTCTAAGCTAATCGTATATTAACACTCTGGATTTTTAAATTTTATTACCATTATTATTATTAAGAAATCATTTGAATTTTTATTGCTAGAAGGACTTCATCTGGAATATAGAGCCAACTAAAAATAAACAAAATTCTGCCTTTAGAAAGATATTCAGTTTAGTCATTTTGAAGACATTCCAATAGCAAACTACACACTGAACTAAGGGGATATGTCTCCTCCCTCCCTCCCTTCCTCTCTTTTTCTTTCCTTCTTTCCTCTTCCTCAAATATTTATTGAGCACTTACATTTTGACAGGTTCTGTATTAGGTAAAAGAGATGTAAAGTGAAGGAGCCATAACCCCCTGCTCCCCAGTTGCTTTCTTTCTAGAGCTTTTCATTTGAAAAAAAAGAAAGAGAGAAGAGGGATTCCTTAGAATTTGTAAAAGTCAATTGAGAGCAAGAGTTGGTGGCTGCTGATTAGCTTTGCACTAGTTGAGACAGAAAGCACTTAGAAGGCTAAAAGTCCCATCAGATAGTAAAATCAATTATTTAATTGCCATAAATCCAGATTGTATTAATTGCTCTTACTGTATTCAAATTGTATTGAATGAATATAAAATGTGGCCCCTACCCTTGGGAACTTCATCATTAGTGCTGTATTGTTTATGGGAATCTAAGTTCTTTGCCAACATGCTGAAAGGCTAACATTATTATGCCTATTGATACGCTGGAGGAAATAAGGTTCTAAGAGTCTGACTTTCTTGTCTACACCGGTAATTCTCAAAGTGTGATCCTCAAACTAGCTGCATTATTGTCAATTGGGAATTTGTTAAAAAGGCAAAGTCTTAGGCCCTAACCCAGAGCTACTGAATCTGAAACTCTGGGGTGGGGCGGGGCGGGGCAGCAATCTATGTCTTGACAGGCACTGTCTCTGTGGTTCCGATGCAGGCCCAAGAGTGACTGAGACCACTCTCCAGTCTAGACCCTTGGTATTCCCAGTGTGGTTTCTGGACCAGCAGCAGCAGCTCCTGGAAGCTTGTTAGAAATCTAGAGTCTCAGGCCCCATTCTACACCTACTAAGTCAGTATTTGCACTTTACCCAGATTCCCGTGTGATTTGTCCTCACGTTACCTTTTGTGAAGCACTGCTCCAGACTAGCTTGTACCTTGAAGATCACTGAGCCAGGGCCAAT
Source organism: Eulemur rufifrons (assembly GCF_041146395.1). Taxonomy (NCBI): domain Eukaryota; kingdom Metazoa; phylum Chordata; class Mammalia; order Primates; family Lemuridae; genus Eulemur; species Eulemur rufifrons. The sequence goes on from NC_090989.1 coordinate 123,163,922, forward strand.
GACTCCTCCCATCTCTGTCATCAAAACACTGAAGCAAGATAACAGGCTGCTCTGTTCCACTTCCTTCTGTGCTTGGGTGACACTATCGTGAATTGGCATTTTGAAAACCTGGACAGCATTGAGGTTTCTTGCAGAGCAGATTGCTCCTGCCCATGAGGACTGGGGGTGGTACCCCTTGAAACATAAGCAATTTGTTGTACCAACAGATTGCTATTAAAATCTTTTAAGTGTCAGGAGTTTCCCCTTTCTTAAGATACAATTAAGTTTTCTGTCTAAAGGAGAGGTAATAAAATTTCCAGCATAAGTGGGTCAAACAGATTTACAAAACAATGAATAATAAGAGATATTTGGGATTTCTCAGCCTAGTATTTATCACCTTGGCATCTGGAAGGACCAGTGCAGCCAAAATGATTAATAAGATATTGCAATTCTTCCCTAGTGGGTGGTAAACAGCTGTTGTCCCCACGCCACTCCGGCTGCCCAGCTCTTTTGGGCTCTCCTTACAGCTTCCCATGACCCAGCACCCAGCCCTCAGTGTACTCTTGCCCGGCACGTCAGGAGCCCCTCGGGCCTTAAATAATGTGTTTGCATCTTCTGATTTGTTAGTGCGCCTACCCTACCACTTGTCAGATACAGTCAATCCTTACTATTTGCAGATTCCATATTTGGTATACACTTACTTGATAAAAATTATTTGTAACCCCTCAATCAATACTTGTGGTGCTTTTGTGGACATGTGCAGAATGCAGAAAAGTTTGAGTCATCCAACACACATGATCACAGGCTCCAAGGGTTTAGCCAGCAAGCTCGATCAAACACTCACGAAACAAATCATTCCAGTCTTACAAGAACTCTTTTAGGTAAACAGAGAATCATTCAAGGAGTTTAGCATAACTTTGGGGTCCAATCTGATAAACTATGCATAAGTAAATTCAAAGGACAGTCTTACTTATTACTATACAAGCAAAAAATGCTAAAGAAAAAATTAGGAAAACAAATTCAGTGATGCATATAAAATACAACATGAACGAAATGGATTTTTCCCAGAAATGCAAGGATTACTTAACATTAGAAAATCTTTTAGTATAATTCTCCCCCTTAGTAAGCCTATACCATCATCTCAATAGATAAAAAAGACCCTTTGATGAACTTCAATAATGATAATAATAATATTCATCATTTAAAAAAAGAAGAGAAACTCCTAACACATCAAGAATAGAGGGGAATTTCTTTAACCTAATAAAGAGTAGCCCTCCAACACCCACAATGATGATGTGACCACAGGCTTGCAAGAACCTAACCCTGTATATCCCTAGGAGCAATGTTCAGTATGCCAGTTCAGAGTTCCAGGTTATAGAACATAACTACTGTGAACAATGAGAATTGACTGTATTTAGAATAGCCCAGGGGTGTGGTTTATAAATATTTTAATCTAAGTCTTTACTCTCCAAAGGCTTGCCAAAAATGTAGGGTGCCAACATTGCATCTTCCCATTAGATTGTGACTGTTTCAAAATACTTACTGGGCGGGAATGAAAGATGGAATAGTCAAGTGTATGTTCTCTGTGTGAATGTCTCCATCTTTGTATTCCCAAGGCAGCGTTTACTGAATGTTTCCCGTGTGTGGTTGATTGATGGTGCATCTTCAAGGGGGAACCCCGTGAGCTAGTGATGAAGCTGCAGGGAGGGGTTGAGGTCTAGTTAAACCCCTGGCCATGGCTCTTGCAAAATTCATGATTCCTTTTGCTACAGAGTGGATGTGAAGTGCCATAGGTAGACAATGATAGTGAGAACATGGTCCCTTCCCTTAAGAGCACAAAGCCATGAGCAAGACAGACGCATAAACAAATAATTCCCACTCTGTAATCACAGGCATATTTGAACTAATGTAGGAGAAGCTGTGGGAAATTGGAGAAGGAAATGCATGGCTTTTCCAGGAGATTTCATGGAGAAAAAAATGTTTGACTTGAGTCTTGAAGTAGGTAAAGGAGTTCTTTAGGCAGGCCAGACGGTGAAGTTAACTGGGGGCTGAAAGTGGGTAGAATTCCAGGCAGAGGTAGGGGAATTATTACAGCAAAGGCATGGAGGTGTGTTCAGAGTGTGTGTGTGTGTGTGTGTGTGTGTTTGGGTATGTGTGGGGTGTGTTGTGTGTGAGTGTGTGTGGTATGTGTGCGTAGTTTGTGTGTGTATATGATATGTGAGCAGTGTGTGTATATGATATGTGAGGGGTGTGTGTATATGATATGTGAGGGGTGTGTGTATGGTATGTGTGTGATGTGTGGTATGTGTGTGGTATGTATACTATGTAAGGTGTGTGTGTTTATGTGGTGTGTGTGGTATGTGTGTATGGTGTGTGTGTAATGTGTGTGAGTATGTGTATGTGTGTGTGGTGTGTGTGGTGTATGTCAGTGTGTGAGGTGTGTGTGTGTGTGGTGTGTGTGGTGTGTGAGTGTGTGTGCGAGTGCATAGTATGTGTGTGGTGTATGTGTTGTATGTGATGTGTGAGTATGTGTGGTGTGTGTGTGTGGTGTTTGACGAGTATGTGTGGTGTGTACATAGTATGTGTGTGGTGTATGTTGTATGTGGTGTGTGTGTGTCATATGTGTGTGGGGTATGTGAGTGTGGGTGGTATGTGTGTGGTGTGTGTGTGTGGTGTGTGCACAGTATGTGTGTGGTGTATGTTGTATATGGTGTGTGAGTGTGTGTGGTGTGGTATGTGTATGTGTCATGTGTGGGGTGTGTGAGTGTGTGTGGTATGTGTGTGGTGTGTGCGAGTGTGCATGATGTGTGCATAGTATGTGTGTGGTGTATGTTGTATATGGTGTGTGAGTGTGTGTGGGGTGTGTGTTGTGTGTCAGTGTGTTGTGTGTGTGTTGGGAACATGTAAGGAGGTTGGGCAGACAGGAAGGGGACAAAATGGTGAGATGGAGGAGAAGGGTGGTGAGCACTGTGCGATCAGGGGTCTGGACCTCACCGTGTGGGCCACTGCACAGCAGTAACACATCTAGTTCAGCTAAGGTCACTCTGCCAGCGGGGGAAAAGGCAGGCATCAGGCAGACCCTGCGGTGATATCAGCACTGGTGATAACCCACCTCAACCTGCCTCTCCAGAAATATCTCTGTGCCCATGGGCCTCAACAAACAGACCAATACCTGTGAAATGATTCTCTAAATTTAACCTTTTCAGACTTGACTGGCCATATACATCTGGTTGAAATGCAAATTATGATTCCATAGGTCTGGGTGGGGTCCTAGTCTTTGCAATTCTGAGCTCCCCAGCGATGGCAATGTTGCTGCTCACAGACATCCTTGGAGGAGCAAGGCTTCCACTTGTTCGCACAGAAGAACAGCGTGGATTTAGAAAAAAAAAATTATTGATGTCTTGTGCCACCCCAGAGATTCTGATGCAATAGGTGTAGGAGTAGGGTGTGGCCTGGGCACTGAGAATTTTAAACATGCCACAGGTGAAGGACTAGCATTTTTGTTTGGTTGTTTTGTGGTGTTTTAAAACTTTCAGTCCTGTCATACTTTAAAAAACACATCAAAACAAATTAATAGGAAAACAAAATTGAAGGGAAAAAAGACATGCAAATATAAGCTACAATTTAAAAAAAATTATTGTTAGATTCAACAGACATGAAATGACTGTGTCAAGTTGCTATACAGGTTCTATTTGCTTACTCTCCATTGCTTACTTCTCCAGCCATGAAAGATGGGCAGAGAACAGGGGATTCACTGTCCCAGGAGGGAAGGAGCAATTGCTTAACCCTGAGCTGGCTGCTGGTGGCTGAAATGGGCCTGACAGAATGAGATTTCCTTGTGCTTCCAGATCCTGTGGTCCCTGGGGAGAACTCAGGCATGCCCAATGGTAGCCTGGCGGTAGTGTCTTCACCTGTCAGCCAAATCACTATGGAAGAGCAAGGAGGAAACTGTTTTCCTAGCTTCTTGGGTCTTTCCCTGTAAATCTTCCCTCCTTGCCTTCCAGGTTTATTGTAATATAGATATGGGCTTTAAAGTTCCTTCTTGAGGATCATGCTGTCTACCCCATCCCATGCTATATTTTGCAACAAGCCTTGTTATTTCATACACATTATTTCTTTTCCATGCCTTCAAGTGCTGGCTAGAACTGCCAGCACAGTGTTGCATAGAATTAGTGAAAGTGGTTGAGTGCCCTTGAGTTGTTTCTGACTTCATAAAAAATACAATTCAACATGTTACCACGTTTGCTCTTTTTGGGGGCGGGGGCGGGGATTGGGGAGCTGATCTTGATTAGGTTAAAGAAATTTCCTCCCATTCCTGATATGTTAGGAGTTTTTCTTCTTTTTTAAAATGATGAACATTATTAAGGTTCATCAAGGATTATTTTTTATCTATTGAGATGATGGTATAAGTTTATTAAGATGGAGAATTACAGTAAAAGATTTTTCTGATGTTAACCCATCTAGAGTAAGTTTTTGGGAAGAATGCATTTTTTTCATTTTATATTTTACACCCATCACTAGATTTGCTTTACTAACTTTTTGTTTAGCATTTTTGCTTGTATAGTGATAAGTAAGATTGTGATTTTCTTATTCATACTTTATCAGATTGAACATCAAAGTTATGCTAAATTCATTGAATGATTCTTTGTTTACCTGAAAGAATTCTTATAACACTAGAATTATTTGTTTGTTGAATGTTTGATAGAGCTTACTGGTTAAACCCTTGGGGCCTGAAAGTTTTATTGCTGGTAGACTTTTTTTTTTTTTAACTAATAACTCAAATTCTATAATGGTTGTAATGTTCACTGATTTCTGCAGTGTGAATAGTCCCACTCTGGCTAATATTAAGCTACCAACAATATAATAATCAGCACACAAAATTCCTCACTATCTATGAATTAATCTGTGGATTCCAGTCTGAGACAGTTGCAGAACATCCATTTATAGGGCTCTGTCTTCTGGGATTTTTGTTGGATTCACATTATATTTTTTTCTAAAAATTTGTCCATGTCATCTGTTTTCGAATTTATTCACATAAAATTGTATTATCCTCCTGGCATCTTTTAAATCTCTACACCATATTTCGCTATGTCCTTTTCATTTTTAATATTATTTTGAGGGGCTTTCTTCTTGATCAATCATGATAATAGCTTATCAGCTTTTGTCTTTGTTGGTCCTCTCCACTGTATATGTGTTTTATATTGTATTAATTTCCATTCATCTTTATTTTTTCTTTTGTCTACTTGTCAGCCAGGGTCCTGGTAGATGGCATACTCCAAGGAAGGGTCAAGAGAGTTTAATGAGGGGAGTATTTACATAGATGCCAGGGTCAAAGAAACCAATGAGAGATGAATTTCCCAGAACCAGCAGCAGCAGGAAGCCACAGTTACATCCAAGTTGTGAAGGGAAGATGGACTCTTTGCAGACTTTTGATGAGAGCTGTAGCCTTAGGAGGGGAGATGCTCAAGAGAAGCCGTAATTCCAGCAAAGCCTCTGCCAACACCATGGCTCAGTAAGGAGGGAGCAGAGAATAAAAATCTTCTCTCTCTTCCTACCCTCTCATGTCTTGTCAGTGTTACCCATTGGGTAAACCAGCTGGGATGATGCCGTCCTTCCAGGCAAGGCTCCTGGGGACCTAGAACAAGAGAGAGAAGGGCAACCTATGGGTGACCAGGAGCATAGTGAAACCAAAGCAGGGAGACTTAGCTCATTTGTTTTAGTCTCTCAGACCCGACCCCCCAATTTGTGTATTTAAGGCTATGTATTTCCCTTTAAGTACTAATTTAGCTTCATCTCATAAATTGTAAAATGAGGTAATTCATTATTGTTCATTGTCTAATGTTTTGTTAATTCTGTTAAGATTTTTTTTCTATAACCTGTGAATTATTTAGATATATGTTTATTTCCATACATTAGGGGTTTTGTCTTTTTGGTATTGGTTTCTAACTTAAATGCCTTGTGATCTGAGATGATCTGTATAACACTAACTCTTAGAAATGTTTTGAGACTTGCTTTCTAGCCTAGTACATAATGTTCTCTCTGATTGAAAAGATTATGTGTTTTGAAGTGTTTGGTGTAGTATTCTATATATGTTTGTTAGTTCTCATTAGATCAAGTTTCTTTATTGTTTATTCAAATTTTCTATGTCCTTGCTGATTTTTGTCTTCTTGATCTATAAATTACTGAGAGAAGTGTATTGAAAACTGCCATTATGATGGTAGATTTTTTTTCTATTTCTCTTGTTTTCTGTCAACTTTTGCTAATATATTTGAAAAATAATTTATTAGAAAGATAGAATTTCAGTCATTATTTCTTCCTGGAGAATTCAACTCTTTGTAATATGTACTGATCATCTTATCTTTTGTTTTTCTTTTTGTCTAAAAGTCTATTTTAATGGACAATAATGTAGCTCTACCAGGTTTATTTTGGTTAATATAATACTGATTTTTTTTTTTATCTTGGTTCTTTCATCTGGAATCACTTTTCTTCTGCAGGATGAACGTTCATTACAATTTTCTTTAGTGAGAATCTGTTGGTCCATCTGTTAGGCATTTGAAAATGTCTTTATTTGTTCTGTTCTTCAAAAGTCTCTTTCCTATGCATGTAATTCTAGGTGAACATCTATTCTCCAAGGGAATTATTTTCCCTTCTACTCATTATCAAGTTTTAAGGTGCAATTTTCCTTGCAATTTCTGGGGGATTGGGCAGGGGTGTCAGTGAGGGCTAATTTTTGTAGGTTGAACCATATGAAATTATTTTTTTTGTAAGTCAAAAATAATCAAATATTGGCAATTTCTTATAGTTCAACTTAATTGGTTACCCTTATGCTCAAATTGGGTACTTTTAGAAGGATCCCAGGTTTAGGTGGAGGGGTTTGCTATAAGATAATCCATGTTGGGTGAGCCATGGGCTTTGTCATCTGTCCCCCATAGTCTGTGAGTTCATGAAAATAGTAAATCAGTACTGTACTAGGCAGATGACTCCGAGGTAAGAACCAACTTTAATATTTAGTTTACTTCTTTTAGTTTGTTGTTGTTTTTTTTTTTTTTTTTTTTGGCTTTGGACTATTTCTTGGTTTCTTGCAAGCTTATCAATATATTTAAAAAGCTGTTTTGAATATTTTAGTGGAATCATGTGGTTTTCATTGGAAGCACTATCTAATGTATTCAGTTTGTCATACTGTCAGAAACAGAAGTGTGTCTCATTGTCCTTTTTTCTTATACATTTTTATTGAGCTATAATTCACGTAGCATATCATTCACTCTTTTAAAGTATGCAATCCATTGGTTTTTAATATATGCACAAAGTTGTGTAAATATCATTGGTATCTGAATCTAAAACATTTTTTTCATCTCCAAGGAAATACTGTACCCTTTAGGAGTCAATCTCCATTTGTCTCTCCTACTGGCCCTTGGCAACCACTAGTCTATTTTCTGTTTTTATAGATTTGTTTATTCTGGACATTTCATATAGACGGAATCACACAATATTATTATGGTCTTTTGTAACTGGCTTCTTTCACTTAGCATGATGTTTTCACAGCTCATATGTAACATGTACCATTCATTCATTCCTTTTGTGGCTGAATAATATTCCACTGTATGGATATACTACATTTTGTTTATCCATTCATCAGTTGATGGACATTTGAGTTTTTCCTATTTTTTTGCTATTATGAATAATGTTACTGTGAACATTTGTATACATGTCTGTGTGGACGTACATCTTCAATTCTCTTGGGTATATACTTAGGAGTGAAATTGCTCACTCATCTGAGGTCATATAAGGTGTCTTGTGCTCTTAAGGTAAATATCTACATTCTAAAATTGGATTGCAAGGACCTACCTGCTTGAGAGGTAATCTGGCCTTGGCCACCTCAATCTTTCTGGCTTCCTTTCGCCGGCTTGAACTTGCCCTCTTATCCTCGCACACGCTGCGCCTTCTGGTGGGAGCACTTTTCACAGCCTCCTTTCACTTTATCAGTCCCTGCTACTCCTTCGAGTCTCAGCTCACATGTCATTTCCTCAAGGAAGCTTTCTTGACTCTCAGAATAGGTCAGATGCCTGCTTATGTGGACGATTTGGCATCTTCATTGTCTCTAGTTATTTTCGTAGTTATTTTCTTTTGTAATTTTACGTTTTTAAGTGATTATTTGATTTCACGTCTGTGTTCCTCACTAGACTGTAAGAACCATAATGGCCGGGGGATGTCTGTGGTTGTTCACCGTTGTGTCCCTGGCAGCTAGAACAGTCCTGGAAATGAGTAAGCTGTGAGTAAGTATCTGATGAATATATAGATGGAATGAAAGCTGATTGTGAAGATGGCAGAACAGGCCCCACATGTACTCGCCATCAAATTGGCACTAACTGATCAACACTATGGTGCTCACACGGTGGTAATGTTCTTCAGGGATTGGGGGGTTGGGGGTGGGTAAACTCACAACTAATGGACGTGGTGAGCATTGTAGGGGGGAAAAGACACGCCTCAAATCATGGTTTGGGTGTGGCAAAGTCATAACGTGTAACCAAAATGTTTGTACCCCCATAATATCCTGAAATAATAAAAAAAAAGATGGTACATTAGCTTGTTAGGGCTGCAGTAACAGAGTACCACAAATCGGGTGGCTTAAATGACAGAAATTTATTGTCTCCCGGTTCTGGAGGCCAGAAGTCTGAAATCCAGGTGTTGGCAGGTGTGGTTCCTTCTGAGGGCTGTGAGGGAATGGTCTATTCCAGGCCTCTCTCTTTGACTTGTGGATGGTCGTCTTCCCTATGTCTCTTCACGTTGTCTTTCCTCTGTGCGTGCCTCTGGTTCTAAACTTCTTTTCACCAGGAAGACAGTCATATTAGACCCCACCCTAATGACATTTTAACTTGATTATCTCTGTAAAGGCCCTACCTCCAAATAGGATCACATTCTTAGGTGCTGGGGATTAGAACTTTAACACATGAATTTTGGGGGGGACACAATTGAAACCATAACTGATGGCTATAGATGACTTCCTTTAATGGCCACTGGAGTTTGAGGCTGAGAGGGACGGCAAGTTCATGAAGTCGTGTGTGTTCTAGAGGAAGGAGAGCAGGGAGGCACTTAGCTAGCAAGTGGTAGAGCCAGAACACAAACTCTTTCATCTGAAACAGTTTTTTCCTTCTTATATTTGAATGTTTATCTTTTTCTTTTGTGGGACAATGTAACACTTTGAACATATGGGATTTAAAAAATATAGGTCTAGGGAACTTTTCCCCAATATCTTACATAATCTGAATAAAAGTTTTCATGGTAAAATGTATTTGGGAAACACTTCAGACACTCTTTACTTGCTTGGAGTGTTATGAGGCACAGTGATAAATTAGAGGGTCTGAGGAATCTTGCAGTAAAGTGGCCTCTTTTATACAGTATTTTTTGAAATTATTTTTACCAGAGAGTCCCCTCTTCGTATTTACATACTGTATCATTTGTCATTTGTTATGTAATTTATTAACTTACTGTATCATTTGGTCAGATAGGTTTGGGAAATGCCAGAGTTTCTTCTGTGGGTAGGAGACCGATGCTATCCCTGGTGACTGACTACCTTTCTGTCTTCCCTCTTCTTATAAGGGGGTAATTACCTCTCTATCTTTCTCTTCCTGTTTGCATGTCACATTTAGGTTTTGTATGAATGGCAAAAGCCCTGGCTGTGGCTAATGGTTTTGACTGATGTCACAAAAGAAGAGAAGGCGGTTGTATTTGTTGCTGTGTGTTTGTTTACAGGGAGCTTTATGGGAAATTTGCAAAGAAACCCTCCTTCATTCCACAGCTCTTAGAAACACTACCAGTCAAACACAAGATCTTTTCTAGGTCTCTAAGTGTCTCAGCGATGATTTAAGCAGTAGTCATGTGTCTGTTGCAAGTTTTTCTTTGTTAAGATTCCAATTTTAAGAGCATCAACAGTATAAAATATCACTCCTGAGTGGGAGGTTGATTTTAAAATGACAGATGAGAGAATAAGATGGGATCGATGTGAATTCCCTCACTGCTAATCCCACAGACTTTTGTGAGAACTGAGACCAGACTTATTCTAAGGCATCTGCTTCTTCCCACGTCCCTCCCATTTGAGAGTGAGGAAGCAAATTGTTCAGGGAAACCCGTCAGGCAGCTGTAGCCTCCCTGGAGATGGATGGAGCAACACGTAGGTATGTGCTTTCAGGGAGCAAGGGAGTCACCGCGTTTTGGCATCATAACTCCTCTGTACCTGTGGCACGGAAAAAATACATGTTCTGTTTAAGTAACACCTGGACATGATTACATGAAGTTGCATGTGGGATGACGAGAAGGCTGAGGAAAGAACATGAATTCCCCAACCTCCAGTCTGGGGGCTCTGTTTCTCTTTGTTTTAGGTCCAGAGCCATAGTTCTGCCTAACACATCCCTCAAGGAGGTGAGGCCTGGTCTGAGGGACTCTGGGAAGGCTACCTTGGGCCAAGGGGCCAATTGAGAAGTTTAGGGAAGCTCTGGGGTGAATCTGATGCTAGGAAACAGAGATGTGAACTCGAACGAGAAGCTCTAAAGGATTCTCTTAAGAAATGTTCTCCATTCCTTTTACTTTCTATGATTCTGGGGTTCTTCAGCTTAGATATGTCTCAAGCACTCTGCCAAGTGCTTTACCTGGATGTGTCCTTTAATCCATAAAATAACCCTATGATGAGGTTCTGTAATGATCCTTATTTTGTAGATGTTGAAACTGAGGTTCAGAAAGGTAAAGCCACCTGCCCAAGATCACACATTACTGGGATTCATGCCCAGATCTGTCTAACACCTGAATCCCTGCTCTGAGCCACCATGCTATGCTGCCTAAATTCATGAGTGTGTGCCGCATTTTATGAGCAGAAATGCACTTTCACATTTATCTCCCTCTCTCTATGCTATAGTTGTGTTGGATAGGTTGAGGAGGTATGATTATTCCCCTAGTGCAGAAGAGGAAACTGAGGCAGGGAGTCTGAGTGAATTGCTGAAGGTCTCGTATTGGTTAGCGATGGGACAAGGCTCCGATTCATACCTTCTCCAAGTTTCTTCCCGCCCATACTGCTCTGTTTCCAGCCCCTGCTTCCCTCACCTGAATGCACGGTCAGAGTTTGAGGTGAGTGTGAAATTGAATCAGAACCCAATTAATCACTGAGAGTACATTGTAAAGCCTTTAGAATGGAAAATTATTACTATTGTTTTCAGACACAAGACTCATCTAAAAACTTCCCATAAACAAAGCCTATAGTTTTAGTTTGAAATACAGTTGTTCCATTGACTTGTTTCTTAATGCGCCTCATTATGAATAACAAACAAACTTGATATAATAAAACTTTGACAAAACTGTAAATTGCCTAAACAAAATCACTCAGTTTTCACTTTATGATCACTTATGGGACCTGAGGATATGCAAATGGTAGAGGGGAGAGAAACAAAAGCTGGGAAAAGGAGGAGGTGTTCAGTGTGGAAGAGAACGCAAAGAATTGTAATGCTCTAAGAGCCACTGAAATGGAGTAGGAATTGCCTCATTTAAAAAACTTTGTAAATTCAACATTAGACTTTTAAAATAAATTAAATACAAGCAAAGATAGAATCTTGACAGATTGTAGCCTGATCAAGGTACACATCTCTCTCTTAACATTTATCTATACATACTAAAATGTATATGATGTTTGAGATTTGATTCCAAATAATCCAGATTCCAAATAATCCAGTGTGTGGGATAAGTGGATGGGAGAAGTCAACAATATTGGCCATTTGCTGATAACTGTTGACACTGGGTAATGAGTACAGGGGTTCATTATAATACCCTCTCTAGTTTTATATTTGTTTAAAAATTCCCATAGTACAAAGTTTCTGAAATTTTTTTAAAGAAATACTTCTTGTAGCCACTAGCGCCATCTATGGGTCACCCAGGGGAACTGTCATTCAAGGGAGGACGACTCGCTGAATCCCTAAAAAACATGCTGCGGAGTAACTGAGAAGTGAGACACTTGGCTACTCAGTTACCTTGAAGGACTAAACTTCGGGCAGTTGATGCTCGCACTTTTAGAGTCACAGGGTTGGAGATATTATGACATACGAACTTCCCGTGCGTTGTTCATAGAGACAGAGCTTAGCACACTGGTCTGCTGTTGGTAGTCACTAAATGCTCATGAATAAAAAGAATAACAATAAAGCAATTTTTGAAGAAATGGGTCATATTACAAAGTTCATGGGGTTTGGGTTCGAAAGTGTTGATTCAGCCCTACCGGTTAGTATAGTTCAAAAGTTAGGATTTATTCATCTGTAGAAACAAGTAGCATACAGGAAGTTTTTTTACTTTTATTTTTGAGAGGTGAGAATCACAAAAATTCTGGAATAACTTCTGACACTAGAAAATAATAATTTTTGTGAAATCATCTCGGCACTAATGTGTCTTAATATTTCTTAGGTTACTCAGAATCTGTAACAATGACATTAATAGTTTTCTGAGTTCAGAGGCTCATGGATTAGACTTTTGCTGTATAACGCCCCCTCATTTATTTTACCCTCTTTAGCCCAAATAGCCACTTTATGGATTAAACACCATTTCAACCAGGAAAGGGATGGGAAAAGAGTGATTTATTGTCTATTTTCTCCTAAACCTTTTCTCATTTAATCCTCACAAATGTTGGTATTTATATGAGTTTGCTAGGGCTGCCATAAAAAAGTGCCACAGACTGGGCGGCTTAAGCTGTAGAAATTTACTTCCTCACAGTTCTGGAGGCCAGAAGTTAAGATCAAGGGTATCGGTAGGGTTGGTTTCTCGTGAAGGCCTTTCTCCTTGGCTTGTGAAGGACCGTTTTCTCCATGTGTCTTCACATGGTCTTCCCTCTGTGTGTTCCATGTCCTGATCTCCTCTTCTTACAAAGACGCTAGTCCTACTGGATTAGGGTCCACTCCCACCACCTCATTTAAGTTTTTTTTATTTTAATTTTAATTTTCTTTATTTCAGAATATTACAGGGGTAGAAACAGCCTTATTTAATTTTAGTTACCTCTTTCAAAGTCACATTCTCAAGTACTGAGGGTTGGGACTTCAACATATGAATTTTTGGAGGGGACACAATTCAGCCCATGACAGTATTTATTACCATTATTCCATTTTTTGCCAGTGCTGAAGCCAAGACTTGGAGAATATTTCAGTATCCTTCCCCAAATTTCATACCGTAGAAGTGGCACAGTCTGGATTAGAATCTAGATTACTCTCACACTCTTCTCTTTCCCACAGTGCAAGCTGTGGCCTGTTTACCCCTTTCTTCATACCAGCAGATACTTTTCTTATCTCTGACCTCCTCTTGGCAGAGTTGAATGTCATCCTCTCAGCTTTTTGCTGCTTTGAGAACGACAAAGATTTTTGTTGTTGTTGCTTGTGTTTGAGTATTAAATGAAGGTTTTTAAACCTACAACATTTAAATTCAGTTGTATTTATTTCAGTAATAACTGAAGGTTTTTACTACTCACTTCTCCAGGAAAATAGACACTGGCTAGCACAAATAGTAAAGTAGTAAGACATTCTTGTCCTGATTTCCCCATCTGTTATCTGGGTTGCCCTCCTTGGTGGGCTCTTCAGGGCCCCAGCCTTTCTATTTTCTACTTTTATCCTGCAGATTAGCTATACATTAGTCTTCTTCCCTCCCCATTGGCTCCCCTCATCACCCCAGCTTCCTTTGAGCTATTCCTCCGGGAAGATTTCTAGAGTCAGTTCCTTACTAAGTTTGGAAGGCTCACTTTGAGCAGACCATCAGTGGTGAATCAGCAGGTAATTCAAAAGACTCCTAAGTGGCAATTTACATCTTAGAGGAACCCCAAATAGACAGCTCTCATCTCATTTTCAGTCTTCTTGATACAGAAAATTTTGTCTTACCTGTCAATAATAATATTAATAATGAAAATTTCTATTCAGGATGGCTGACAGAGCATACCTGTTTACCTGTCCTCCCTTCCCACATTCCATTAGAATGAAGAAATATAAAAATTGAGTATAGTAAGTTATATTTCTACTTTCATGTACATTCATTTAATATTCACAACAAATCTAGGAGGTAGGTAGTTAATAGCTGCATTTTAGATAAGGAAGCTACGTCTCAGAGAGGTAAGCTAGCTCGCCCAAAGCAAAACAACCTATCAGTGGAGGAACTGACACCTGAGCCCAGGTGTCCAGAATTGCCTCATTCAGAGCACTGGTTTGTCAAGGTTATTTTATGGTGCGAGTCCAAGCATCCCATCAGGCAGGTTCAGTTTCTAATTACCTTGGAAGTGTTCATATGGTGAAACCACTTTATAACTGGCTTGTAATCCAAAGGTCTGTTCTTATTTCCATTAGATCTCAATTTATAATGCAGGATGCATCTGATCTCACCATCCATCCCTCCTGTAACACAGGCCCTCTCCAGATTACCAGAATTTTCAGTGGTGTCTAGATGGTGCCTCAGGCTCACTGAGCTGGCTATTTTAGGCAGCTCTCTGTTATATTTAGTATTATGGCAGTATCTATGTTTTGGTTTGGGGGCTAAAATAATAATCCAATTGTATATATAATTTTCAAAACCTTTTAACCTTATTGGTGTCTAACTGAAAGCAATACCAAATGTCCAGTTTCTTACAGTGATAAGCAGAAACACATGAGGCAGGTGTCCATAGAGACTCTGCCTTGTCCCTAAGTTCAAAGAGGTTTGAGAACCATGGTTTCAGATCATACTAAATAAAACGCAAGATTCAAGGGCAGTTGTGTAAAGAGGAAATGCATCCAATCTGTGGCTTTATGGACAATCATTAAGCAAATATTTAATTACCAAAAGCTGTTTAGGAGAAACTGAGCATGAATCCTTTTGCTGGCTGAGACAAACTACTTTTATCTGTACATAGCTGATAGAAGAGTGGATTCTACAAATCAAGCCAAATAAAACCAAACAAAAAACCAGTACCAAAATCAGAGAATTTGAGAGCTGTCAGGTAAAGTGGTAACTTGAAAGATGTACCTGACAACTGAAGGACTTGAATATACTGACCTTTTAAAATAATAATTTTTATTTGCTCTATGCTTTTTGTGGGAAATTTGATTACATTTATTATATTAATAGAATTGGGGAATAAAACTACTTGTTATTTTACTATATGGGCATAATCACTACTCCTTTTTGTTTGTATTCTCTACCATTCTATTGCTTGTTCACTGAAGGTGTATAGACAATCACGTACTCACACACATGTTCCGTGTATACCACATACAAACACACAATGTAGTTAGTGGCTACCACATACACATACAAACATACTCATCAGGGTTATATTGTACATGTTATATTATAGGGTGTCTTTTTTTCCTTTAACATATAATAAATTTATTTCCATGGCAACAAGTAGACATATACATTAAAGATTGCCTTATTTTCAAGGCCATTTCATAAGCACACAGGCTACTATAGAAGATGAGGCCCACATTATTACTGAATTTCCATTCAGCAATATTCATTGCTTCTATAAATTTGATTTAATTTGTTATGTACAGTTTTTAATTTCCAGATTGGTGTTGAGGGGATGGAGAAGTACAGGCATGCCCTATTTAGGCACGGGATGAATTTCTGGAACTGGAAGACCAACCAAAAGAGCAATGTGAACAAGATGCGGGGTTGGTATAACATAACCCCTCTGGAGATACTCTTCTTTAATTGCCTGGGAACTACCTTGGATTCTTTTAAAATCTCCTAAAGTTACAATATGCCTCAGGCCAAAGTTTCTTTAGGCTACTGTTCTCTCACTTGTGATTCTTCCCAAGCTGCAGAGATAATGCCTGACTCCTTCTTGGCAGGCACCCTGCTTTCCCAACATTTCCCTGAAGGCAATGTGAGCTGCTCTAACAGTTGTGTTTTAGTGCCCAGTGCCATAGCCTTCCTTGCCACTATTGAGTCACTGTCAGCACGATCACCTGCAAATCTTTTGTTATCCATCATCAGTCAAAAATGTTCCCTGGCACATGCTGTGAGGGCAGGAAGAGACACAATGAGGTGGTAGTGGTGGGAGCAGTCCCCATAGGGTGCAGGCAATGAGGGGGTGTGTTGTCTGTCAATAGTTTAAAAATAGTAACAGAACTAAAAGTTGGTCTTCTTTTTGTTATCACTGTGCACCAGCAATTCTAAACAACATTAGTGTTAAAGTTTTTCTCCGTACCTCAGAAGACCCCTCCCATCCACTCTCCCTCTGGGAACACCACTGCTGAGCAAATCCCAGGCTCTGTCCACAGTGAAGGAAGCGGAGTTTGGTACATTAGTGCCTTCTGGATGAGAGCACTGAAATAGCATACACTAGACCTGCACTGTCTAATATAGTAGCCACTAGCCACATGTGGCTGTTCACATTGATATCAATGAAAATAAAATCCTATTAAAAATTCAATTCCTCAATCACATTTGAAGCATTCGTTAGCTCCTTTATTCACAAAGGGCAGAAAACAAAGAGTTTATTAGTTCCATGTAAGTAGTGGCTATGATATTGGACAGTGTAGACATAGAATATGTCCATCATTAATGAAAATTGTATTAGACAGTGTTGCTCTAGACTCTAAAAGCAGTCTGACTATAAGAAAAACACATATTAAATTCACTGGTCAGATATAATATATAATAAACATTATACATGTATATTATATATATACAGTAATAACATCTCTAAGAACAAATAGTGGCATAACAAATTAGCATTTCCTGGGGCAGCATTAAGTGAGATAATGTCTCTACTCATAAAAGTTTGAGAATAGCTCAGTTCAACATTAATATTATTGAATGTGCTAAATACTGTGCTAAGTAATAGAGATAGCAGAGTAACTAATCGGATATCTGCCTAGGAGGAGTTCATCATCTAATAGGGGAAACAAGTAAACAGATATTATTAAATATTTGCAGTGAGATGGTTGTAATAATTGAAGTGTGTTTATAGTCAGTACAAAGGAAGGTGGAAATTGGTATTTGAAGTATATATGGGAAAGGGCATTATGGTAATTCAATTGGAGAAATGAAGAACACCCAGGATGATTTACCCACAGGGATCAATTCAGCTCAGGCCATTGTAAAAAGGGATAAACAAGGTGGTTTCCAATCCGCAGGAAAGGTGGTGAGCTGTACTTCAAGCACTGATGCTGCTAAACTGGAAGATGAGTTAGGTTGGCAGGATTAGAAGTGTTAGCTGAGTTAATGTCACAGAATCCATGTATTTCTCGGGAAGGCAATGTTTAGAGAAGATATGTTTAGTAACATGAATATTGAATCAAGATATGAAAGAGTAAGGAAGTTGTGAATGAATTGAAGATAATAGCATGTTAAGGCAGGGAAGTGGGGAAAAAGTCATAAAAGACAAAGTATAGCAGGAAAAAACAAAGAGGCCTTCTTTGACTCAATGCTGAATCCTATCTAGAATAATGCTCATGCTTTTTGACATAATTAAATCAGTAGAGTACCTGAAGTCTAGAGGGTGGGGGGTAGTTGTGTTAACCCCCTGCCCTCTGGGTACATTGGCACCTATAAAACACTTGGTGGTGGTTCTCAAAATTTCCTGAGCATAAATGAGACAGGAGTTAGATACCCTGCAGGCAGTTAGGGCAGAGGTCAGAAGGAGAGGGCCAATAGGATAAGAAAGCCCTAAGAATGTGAATGTACTTAGCTAAGATAAATGTAACAAACAGAGACCCTTTAGTTATCCTTCTGTGACCATAGCATCCTTATCTGAAGCAGAAGAGGAATTCCTTTAATTGGAGTATGTGCACAGTTGAGGCAACAATGTCCCTAAAGGAACTAGCCTCATTAGCATGATAAAAAACACACCCATTAGCGCCATGAGTTTACAAATACCCTGGCAAACCCTGGAAATTACCCTGTATAGACCAAAAGGGGGAGGGGGCCCTCAAGTTCTGGGAACTCTCCACCCCTTTCCCAGAAAAACATGAATATTCCATCCCCAGTTTAGCATATTATTAATATTAGGGATTAGTATAAAATGGGAAAACCCAAACCCATGCAGGCTGCTGCCTCCTTTGGAACAGTCTGCTCTCTACCATCTTGAGAGTGTACTGTACTTTCTATACTCTATCTTTAATAAATGTGTGCTTCATGTGTGGCCCTGTGTTTGAATTCTTTCTTGCCCATAAGTTAAGAACCCTCTCTGCCGTTGCAGGCAGTGTTCTGCACCTGTATCGTAAGTCTCACCTAAGGAGCTTGTTAGAAATAGAGATTCTCTGGGCAAGTCCCCACTCCACTCAAGTAGGTTTGGAATGAGGCCAAGAACTTGTGTTTTTAACAAACATCCCAGGTGTTTCTTATACAAGTGGCCCCACTGACCACAGTTAGAGAAATACTGGTTTATCAAAAAAATGAAATGTGGAAGAAAGAAGTCAGGCCACCTGAAGACTTCTTGGTCACTTCTCTTTCAGAAGAAGAAAAGGAATATGCAACGTGAATATTAGTTTTGATTCCCAGAGAAATCTACAAATAAAGTAAATGGTAAATGGATCCAAGAAATTAGCCATTACATGTGGAAATTGGCTGACCCCATTAAGAATACTGAGTAGGAAGGAAATAATTGCTTGTACTTTAAAATTTATTCAGTTTGCAACATATGTTTATTAGCAGTAATTTGTTTAGTTCTATAAATTGGGCACAAGGATAAGGGTTGTCTAGCCCCAGCTCCAGGTGAAAGGCTCCGGAGAGACTGAGGAGAAATCAAGGTCTTTGTTGCAGCCAGCTGCTGCCTCTCCACTGGCTCTCAAAGACCCCTTTCAAGATCCCCTGAGGAATGTTTCCCACTTGAGATAAGGAGGCAGCTTAACATCCTCCTAGTTCCTTCTGCCCTAGACTTCCTTTTGATCAAAGTGAAGGGGTCTTCATGAGAGAGGGGCTCTTCTGGAAAGACAAGAGCACAAGAGGGCTGGTGTGCTTTGATGTTCTGTAGCCTTGGGGATAAGAGAGCAGAGAAGGTATCTGGGCTTCCTGGAACAGAACAGAAACAAAGCCTAGGCCTAGGAGAATGTGGTAAGGTGTTTTGAACCTCTGGGGCTTCCTTATGTTTTATCTGGGACATCCTTTATAACTCCATTTAATTTAGTCATGAAGTCCTTAAATAAATAGTGTTCGGTACTTACTGGGTAGATGGCATGGGCAAGGAGGGCCTGGGAGATAGGACATCTTTGGGAGAGTTTTAATGGGATAAAATTCCTAAGGAGGGGTGGAGAACAAGCTGGCTTCCCATTGCAAGAGCTCTTAGTACAAAAAATAAAAATAAAAGATATTTTTATTAGCATAGAAAATCCACTGCAAATTGTGAAGCTGCAGATGCCGTGTTAAGACCAAGGTCTTACAAAATGTATATACTTACAGGATGTACAAATAACTTCGTAAAATTCATGGAAAGGGAAGAAAAAAACAGGGCGGACAGGCACAGGCTCCAGAGAGTCGGCAACACCTGCTGCTCAGCCGATGCTTCCTGGCAGGAGCTTTCATTACTCACCCTGAACAACGGTGGTTCCCGCGCTGATGCTGAATGCAGGGGCTCTCCCAGCAGGCCTGCCTCTGACTTCCTCGTGCATCATCATCTTTTGCTGCCTTAAGCAGCTGCCATATTTTCTTCCTCTCCCTTCATTTCTTGCTTTTCCCTTTGGAAGGATTGCCAGTATACTGCTGTCTCTGCTAGACCAAGGTAAAACACATCTTGGCCCTTCCTTCCTCTACTGGCTGTAGGATGAATGTCCCCTCCATTATCTTAATTGTGGCCCTGATGGGAGACGGCTGCATTCACTCACAATTTTAGCTAAAGACTCAGTACTACTATGTTAAGTTGAATTCAGGTAGGGTTGCTGGATTTATCAAATAAAAATATAGGAAGCCCACCTAAATATGACTTTCAGATAAACAATGAGTAATTTTTATAGCATAAGTATGTCTCATGTAATACTGGGACATAGTTTTACTAAAATATCATTATTTATCTGAAATTCAAATTTAACTAGGTACCTTGTATTTCATGTGGCAAGTTTACTTTCAGGAACAGGAATTCCCATTTCAGTTGCCTAACTCAGGAAGGGCTCCTTCTTTTAGAAAGGAACACAGCTGTAAAAACAAGGATTGCTTATCTGCATACAGCTGTGCTGTCTGTTAAGGTAGCCGCTAGCCATCTGTTGAGCACCTGAATTGGGATTAGTCTGAATTGTGTAATACACACCTAATTTTGAAGAATTAGTGTGAAAAAGAGAATGTAAAATATCACATTGATAATTTTTTTACTTATTGGTTACATGCTGAAATGATTTTGAATATACTGGGTTAAAAAGTATTAAAATTAATTTAATCTGTTTTTTCCCCCTCTTTGAATGTTGCTGCTAGAAAATTTAAAATGAAGTACGCAGCTTACATTCACAGTTCACATTCCATTTCCATTGGACAATGCTGGCCTAGAGCTGGAGCAAAGTCACGGAGACCTAATGACCATCAAGCCAGGAGCCAGGTGCCAGCCTGCCCAGAGAGAGCAAGATTCTCCTCATTGTAAGCTTGCTCTGCCTGAAACGGTTTGGGGGTGGGGTGGGGGTGGTGTAACAGAATGCTTGAATGTAGAATTTGTTCACATAGTTTTCATTGTTTTATTTTCTATCCTGACAAAGATGTGGTGATGTTTGAATGAATACAGAACAACTAGAATTGTGGCTGGTGTTTCCTATTATGTAATATATCTGGCAGTTGAATTAGACGTTAGATTGGGACACAGTAGGGGGGAAGGATGGGAGTTGGAGGAGGGGAGTGAGTTGGGAAAGGCCCTGGTTCTGGAAGCTGGGCTGAGTTGTCTCTTTTATTTCTTCTTTTTCTTCCTCTGGTTTTATGATTGCACATTGGTGGTGGCAGGGAAGCTCTGTCTATATTTGCTAGAAGCAGATGTCCACATTAATTTAGAATGTTAGGGCTTGAGAACCATAGAGGGTGGCACTAGGAAATATGGAAAAGGCCAGTGAAAATTTTACCAGGCGAATTGTGTCTGTGCAAGTCCTCTGACTTCTGAAAACTATTTACAGAACTGGGTTCTGAAAGTGGGACATCTTTTTATAACTGAAAATATTTTGGGATTTCAAAGTTTACATCTAGGACTTTCAAGTCCTCTCTTTGATCTTCCTCTCCCTCCCTTTCCCCTCTCTCCCATATCTAACCTTTTTCTGAAGTTCCTGGAAAGTAAAGAAACGTTAGTGAAAGCAAAGGAAATGAAAATTTAGGACCTTCTAGAGTCCAAGGGCTTGGTTGACGGTAAAATAACCTGATCTTTATCGGGCTCCATTTAAAACCGTATGCCAACCACGTTAAACTGAAGAATCAGTTCTCAGCTGCAGGAGCCACCATCTGTCAATTTCCATTTTTTCTGCCTGATCTCACCACCCACTGCCTGGGTTGCCACATTGCCCTCCACAGATGCCTTGTCACCTGATTCTAAGATGTGACACCCAAGATCTCAGGCCGGTGAAAAGGAGCTGCTGCCACCTCCCTTATGAGATGGCGATCCGTGGCTACTGTGTGTAGTCTGGCAGCCCTCCCCGGACCCCTTGATCTTTCACTTAGCATTACTATCATTGTTTTGAGGACTATGGTAGCACTGTGTAACACATGGCTTTTCAGCAGGAGGAACGTTAATGGCATTGGCTGGCAGAGTGAGGCAGGGAACAGAGACACAGAGGCTGTGTGTGAGATGCAATTTTGGGAGAAGGAGAACATCTCACTTCTTTGAAACCTTAAGATCTGGGTCCCAGAGGAGACTGAGTGTGGAGGAGGAAAGGTGGGTGCTGACCAGGAAGTTGCTGCTGGCTGCACTCACTTTCTCAGAGGGAATCCTGGCTTGCCCAGAGATGGGTCTGAGGCAATGGTATGTGGCCTGGAGTTCTACCAAATGAAGCTGGAGATTTGCCAGAGGCTTTCACCCATTGGTCATTGGTCTTTGTCCTAGGCCAATGGGGAGAAAGACATGTAACGAAACTGGCTAGCTGGAGGTATAAGGAAATAGCAAAATTCAGCAGGCCCAGGCTTGGCTCACCAGATCATATTGCCAAGCATCAAGTATTAGACTACGATTTCCTTTTCCTTATTTATTGCCTAATCTTAGTCATGTTACTCATCATTGTGTTTGTACTATTTTGAGATTCTGGGGGTCCTGTTCCCTTTCTGTCTTGCTGACCATCCCCACCACTGTCAAACACACTCTGTGTCCAGAACCTGTCCTTCCCCTCACCTGCTCTGATTTGCTATGACAAACTGCAATGCCTTATAAGTATGCTAAGACATAAGTATGCTAAGAAATAGAGTTAATTTAGTAATAGTGATTAAGTGTTAAATGTTTTCTAAGCTTCATTCTAGAACATACTTTCACACAGCTGTGTCTATGTTTGATATATCTTTGAATATATACATAAGTCTAAGCTTTGCTTCTGGAAATGTTTGCTTCCAACTTTTTTAAAGATGAAGCATCTCAGTGAATTTAGAGTGTTATTTAGAATGGAATGTTTGAAGTTGATGAGGTCTTGCAAGATCATCAATTTCACCTCCTTCTCTCTGCATATGAACAAGACATTGTGATTTAATATGCACAGGTATGATTTCAGATATAAAATGACTCTAAACATACATGAACCAGTAGGTTTGCGGTTGGACAGTGGTGAGTACAAGGGGACAGAGAATGTAGGGTTCAAGGTAAGATTTTGAAGAGAGACCCCTGAGGGAGGCCAGAGCTGTCCTCATGGTCTCTGCCCACAGTGAGGCTCCAGGGAAGGTGAGAGGTCAAGTCTGGATGCCACTATCCTCCTTCTCAGCCATTCAATAAAGTGAAGGCCATTACAATTAGGATTTAGTCAAATCAAAGTATTTCAGCTCCTGCATGTTTGGACTTATTTCCTCCAGTAATTAGTTAGGGTCCAATCAGGGAAGCAGAGCCATACAAGTGATATAAAAGATTTACTATATGGACGAGACTGTAAACAGTTGTGGGAGCAGTATAGGTAGGTCTGTTGCTGCCTTGTCTAATGCTGGGCCTGAAGTCAGCAAGGCCAGCAGTCTGGAAAGGAAGATAGATGTGAAATGGGGGAAAGAAAGGGTAAACTGGAACCGGCATCAGTCTCTCAATGCCTCCAAACCTCCAACTCCAACAATGAAGAGATTTGCAGAATTGCTGACACATTTCATCCCAAAGCTGCTCACAAACCTAGCCCTGGATTCAGGGAAGCTAAGGAGAATGTCCAGTAGGAAGTGGAGGATCAGTGGGCCTGTGGCAGCCCCAGTCAACAAGGTGAGCCACAAGATCAGTGCCACTGAGCAGCCTGCAACAGCACCTGCCACTGCACCCTCCCCCTCAGTGTAAACATCGCTGCAGCTTCACCTTAACGGCCACGTCTTCCGGACGTTTCCTTGTGGGCAACTCTAACCTACAACCACGTGGAGAAGGGAATTCTGGGAGATGTAATTTCAATTTAGACAAGTTGATGTCGTACAAGCCACTGTGTCTATGATTTAGATCATTCTCCTTATTCTCCTGATAACTTTATATTCAGTGTGCTAGCCGAAGGGTTGGTAGGTTGGCTATTTTTCAGAGATTCTGAAGAAAGCTTAGAGAGGGAGAGTACACGTTCATGAAACAAATCAGTGGAGGCATTCATGGAAGGACACACTGATATAGTCATCACATAGTAACTTTTAAGGAACAAACCTTTCCCATAAAACAAGACACTTCTCTACCTGAAATTGTAACTTCTGGACTAGAACAAAGCAATCTGAGCAGCTTGAATGTAACTTGTAAAAGGACTTTTGCTTCATTTAGAGAATAAATTGAACCCTGTGAGAACCTAGATCAATTTGAAGAATAGAGAGAAAGAGGGAGGGGAAGAGAGAAGAGGAGAAAGAGAGAATGAGTTTGAGAATAAATTTTAGAGTAAAATACAGCACTTTGTATGACCTGAAGACTACAATTCAGCAGATAGTTTTTCCTGAAGCCTCTTGGGATATCAACTGCTAAGCAATTACTAAATATGTCATTTGGCCAAGCTTCCCCATGAAAATTCATTTTGGTGCTCTTTGACTGGGACATTCTTTTTTTCCTTTTTTTAAGGAAAAAAAATAATAAATCTAACATGCACCTCTCTCCTGGCTGAAGCTTAACAAAAACTTGGAAGATTCTCCTGGGTCATGTGCTGATGGAGTGAAAAACCTGGGCACAGGGCCTAAATCCAGATGTTACTTCTTCAAGAACAGAAAATAGATGTTAATATTAGCTCCATTTTGTTTTGTTATTAAGTGGGTAATGAAAAGGAGCTAAAATAAATGACACAGTGACCATCTGGGAAATAAAGAATGCCAGGTGTTGGTATGCTGTTATAGGGGCAGAGGGAGACATTTGAGATTGCCATTGAGTTAGAGGAAGAATTTGTCTTGGTCTGTGAATCAGGCAAAATCTATTCACCAAGATGGAGGTTGCAGAGTAGCTCACCATGAAGTAAGGTGAGCACTTGCATGTGTGCTTGCCGTTTCTACAATGGGCACACGTTTGGTTTCTGGAGGTGGCTTGCTTTGTTACACAAGTTCTTTCTAATATTAGAGCACAAGTTTTTTTTTATTGTGTTAAAAAAGCATATAACATTAAATTTATCATATTAACCATTTTAAGAGTATATAGTTTCATAGCATGAAGTATATTCACATTGTTGTGCAACACATCTTTAGAACTTTTGCATCTTGCAAAATTGAAATTCTGCACCCATTAAAGCCTACTTCCACCTCCTGCCCCCAGCCCTTGGGAACCACCTTTCTACTTTTTGTTTCTGTGATTTTGATTCCTTAAGATGCTTTTTATGAGTGGAATCCTACAATATTTGTCCTTCTGTGACTGGCTTATTTCACTTGGCATAATGTTCTCAAGGTCCCCCCATGTTGTAGTGTGGGACAGGATTTCCTTCTTTTTTAAGGCTGAATAGTTTTCATATATATATATATATATAAGTATATATATATATATCACACATTTCCTTTCTTCACTCATCTGTTCATGGACCTTTGAGTTGCTCCCACCTCTTGGCTCTTGTGAATAATACTGCAATGAACATGAGTATATAGCTATCTTTTTGAGATCCTGCTTCGAATTCTTTTGGATATACACTTAGAAGTGGGATTGTCCAGTCATATGGTAATTGTAGTTTTAATTTTTTGAGAAACCTCCACACTATTTTCCATAACATTCCCACCAACAGTACACAAGTGTTCCAATTTCTCCACATCCTCACCAACCCTTGTTATTTTCTGTTCTTTTGATAGTGGCCATCCTAATGGGTACAAGGTGATATCTCTTTGTGGTTTTGATTTGTATTTATTTATAATTAGTGATGTTGAGCCTCACTTTTTTTTCATAGAAGATAGGTATTTATAAGGAAAAATATTCTGTGAGGAATAATGTGGGAAAAAATTAGGGCAGTAAGGTTGATGGTAAATCTTGTGGCCATGGTAAGAACGTAGTCTCTTTCTTTCTCTTGATGGACTATATTTGAAAGCTGTCACACAGCTTCGTCATTGTGTTCTGCTATTATGTAGCCATACTTGATCTTGTTCCCCAGGAGAAGGTCAATTTTTAATTTGTGAGTCATTGATTACCAAGATTAGAAGGGATATAGGACATCTTTCCATTATATCTCCTTTTACAGTAGAGAAAATTATAAATTAAAAGGTGAAAAAGAATTCAATTGAGAGGCATATCTTAATATAAGGAGAAAAATCCTCCTAATTAGAGAAAAATTTAATTTTTTCCCCAGATTTATTGAGGTATAATTGATAAATAAAATTATGTATTTTTAAGATGTACAGGGTGATGATTTTATATACAATATGTTGTGAAATAATTACCACAATCAAGTTAGTTAACATATCCATCACTTCACATAGGTTACCATTTTTTTGTGATAAGAATATTTAATAACTATTTTCTTAGCAAATTTCAAGTATTCAATACAGCATTATAAAGTATAGTCATAATGCTGCACATTAGATCCACAGAACTTATTCATATAATAAGCTGACAGTTTGTACCCTTTGATGAACATCTCCCCATTTCTCCCTCCCCTTACCCCCTGGCAACTGCCATTCTACTCTTTGCTTCTATGAATTCAACTTTTTTAGATTCCACATAGAAATAAGATCATACAGCATTTCTCTTTCTTTGTCTGACTTATTTCAGTTTTTAGTATGATGACCTTAAGTTTCATTCATGTTGTCACAAACGGCAAGATTTCCTTCTTTTTTTATGGCTGAAAAATAGACACACACACACACACACACACACACTATACTTTTTTGACCATTCATCTTGATGGACACTTAGGTTGTTTCCACGTCTTTGCTATTGTGAATAATGCTTCGATGAACATTGGGGTGCAGATATCTCTTTGAGATACTGATTTCATTTCCTATGACCATATACCCAGTAGTGGGATTGTTGGATCATAAGGTAGATAGTTATATTTTTAATTTTTTGAGGAACCTGCATACTGTTTTCCATAATGGCTATACCAATTTACATTTCTACTAACAATGTGCTGGGATTTCCTTTTCTTCACCTCCTCACTAACAGGTGTTGTCTCTTGCCCTTTTAATAGTGGCTATCCTAACAGGTGTGAGGTGATATTTCATTGTGGTTTTGATTTTCATTCCCCTGATGGTTAGTGATGTTAAGCACCTTTACATGCAATTGGTGGCCATTTGTATGTCATCTTTGGGAAAATGTCTTTTTAGGTTCTTTTCCCACTTTTTAATTGGACTATTTGGGGTTTTTTGCTATTGAGTTCTATGAGTTCTTTGTGTATTTGGGATATTAACCCCTTATCAGATATATAGTTTGGTAATATTTTCTCTCATTTTGTAGGTTGCCTTTTCATTTTGTTGATTGTTTCCTTTACTGTGCAGAAGCTTTGAAAAACTTAAATTCTTTTTTGTTGAGACAGAGTCTCACTCTCTTGCCCTGGCTAGAGTGCCGTGGCGTCAGCCTAGCTCACAGCAACCTCAAACTCCTGGGCTCAAGCAATCCAACTGCCTCAGCCTCCCGAGTAGCTGGGACTACAGGCATGTGCCACCACACCTGGATAATTTTTCCTGTTTTTAGTTGCCCAGCTAATTTTTTTTTTCAATTTTTAGTAGAGACAGGGTTTCACTCATGCTCAGGCTGGTCTTGAACTCCTGACCTCAAGTGATCCTCCCACTTCAGCCTCCCAGAGTGCTAGGATTACAGGTGTGAGCCACCGTGCCCGGCCAAAAACTTAAATTCTAATTCCCATTATGAAACAGTTTTGTGGAATCTAGAAATATTAGGAGATATTAGTTTCTAAAACCTTGTGATTAAGCATATTTTGAATAATTGCCACAATTTTTCCAAGGCCTCTGCAAGATGTTTTGTATTGTAATCCCGTCTTCCTTTGTAGCTCTTTGAGCGGTAGGCGTTGGAACTCAGGCCAGATTGTTTAGCTTATATGGCTTATAATTAAAAGAAATGTTAATTTTTACTTTTGTTTATGCTTTGACACTGAGAGCAAATTCACATATGTGACATTATGGTGGCAGAGGGTTAGGAACATTGGAGCAGGTTAGTTCAACTTCTATCTCATGGCAGGTGCTGTTCTGGGCCTTAGGTAGTATGCACAATCTCAACAAATGCAGGCAAGATCCTCAAGGCTAGGGAAGGTCTGATTATTCTTCCCAGAGCATGCTGTGTGAATTAGTCAGGGTTCTCCAGGGAACAGAACAAATAGGACACACACACACACATATAGAAAAAGATTTATGATGAGGAATTGGCTTATAAGATTATGGAGGCTAAGAAATCCCCAGGATCTGTAGTTAGCAAGCTGGAGACTCAGGAGAGTTGATGATGTAATTTCAGTCTGAAAGTCAGCAGACCTGAGACCCAAGAAGAGCTAATGTTTCATTTTGAGTTCAGAGGCTAGAAAAGACTCATGTCCCAGCTCAAAGCAGTCAGGCAGGCTGAGTTCCCTTTTACTCGTAATTTTTGTTCTATTTGGGGTCTTAATTGATTGGATAAGGTTCACCTACGTTAGGGAATGCAATTTGCTTTACTTGGTCTACAGATTCAAATGTTAATCTCATCCAGAAACACCTTTAAGACACACCTAGAATAATGTTTAAACAAATATATGGGTACCCTGTAGCTCTGTCAAATTGAAACATAAAATTAACCATTACACTGTGGTTACCACTGAGGATTTCCTGGATGACTTTGGTGATGTATGGACAAATTTACTAGCCGTGTGACCTTGGGCAAGTTATTTAACTTGTGCCTCAGTTTTCTTATTTGTAAGGTAACAATAATAATATTTCTTCCCTCACTGGATTGTTTAGAGGCTTACATGAATTACTATTTGTAAAGTGTTTAAAAGCATGCATGGAAAGGTCTATGTGCAACATGTGTTAAATACAACTTTTAACATATTTCAATAGTTATGTATTTATTTTTTGAAATGCAGTAGAAAGAAATACAACTAGCATGATTTCAGGGATATTTTTGCTTAGGATGAAACTAAGTAAAAAATGTGGGTTGATTTCAAGACCGATATTAAATAAATACTAGTATAGGAGGTATGTGGAAATGATAAAAATTGTGATGGTAGAAAGTGAGTGATTAGGTTTAGGAAATAAAGAATAAGGTAATATCCAGGATGACAAACAACTCAGTTTTCTGAGGGATTTCCTGGGATGCAGAACATTCAGTGCTAAAACTGGGGAGTCCCCAGCAAACCAGGATGGTTGGTCACTCTCTATATAACTACAGTCTGATAGTCATCCCACAAACATTTTTTGAGCACCTACGTTGTTCCAGGCAGTGGGGGCTTCCAAAGGGTCCCTGCCTCTAATGAGCTCTACGTAGAGAGGACCCTGGTTTGCTACTGATGTGCCTGAGATTTTAAGCAAGGCTCTTCAGCTTCTCTCCGTATGTGTTTCTTATTCTACAAAAGAAGTGGTTAGGATAAATGATCTCTAAATCCCTTCCGGCACTGGGGTTCTTTGACATGAAGCACACAGTACATCTGTTACTGCTAAAATCTCAACTCCCACTGATGTCCAGGGTGAGAAAGCAACAATTAGCAAAGCGTGCATTGTGATTCCTTTCTTAGCTCTCAATTGCAGTCTGGGGTGCGGGAGCCCCTCCTCTCTCCTCACCTCCCAACCCAACCACAATTCTGACACAAAATGACCATCCCAAGCTTAGGATCCTCTGGAAAGGCCTGAATAATGTACGTGGCCTAGGAAATTGGCAGAAGAGAGATTTCCCAATAGGCCCCAACATGCAAGATTTCTATAAGAAGAACTTGCACAATTTATTAGGGCTAGAGGAGGTGTTCATGAGGTCAAGAAATACAGGTGCTATAATTGTGGGTGTGTTTGAAAGTTGAAAAGGAATCTTTGGTGGTAGGACCAGGATAAATAATTTACTTAATTGATTAAGAGGCTCTTGTCTGAAGCCTTGTTTCTCTTCCTCAAATGACCTTTTGAAGTTGACAGTATTCCATGCATGTTTCAGGCAAGTTATGCTACATAGGAATGTAACTCACTGACCATTTGTTTTTATTTGACAAAAATCATCTTACAGTTATGGCTTGGAAAACATATTTCACACAAATTGTGATTTATATATATTTTTTCCAAAGTCAATTTAATGTAACAAATATCTACTGAGTGCCAGTTATGAGCTCAGTTCTGTGAAGTCATAAGGAGGAATGAGAATCTCAGTTGCTAGGAGCTTTGGCTAAGGGAAGCATGACAGGAATCCAATCATCCACATTAAATTGATGTTGCCATTTGTAGAGAAGCTGATTATTTTTCCTTGGAACTGAGTTTTGGTTTATGTGAAATATGGTGGATAGGAATGAGGCTTTGGGTACTGGTGAGTCTAAGAAGAGTTTTTTGGTTCTGAAAACTTAGTTCTCAGGAGTTCTGTCTTTTATCATAATAAACCTCTTCTAAAACTTGTAACGCCCAGAATCTCACTAGGCAACATTATAACTCTAATTATAGCTCCCCTGAGTCATTGGAGGTTTTTAGAACAAGAATTTTTAGAGATAGATAGACTATAAAAGCAAGGTTATTCCACTGGGGGTATAGCTCAGGGGTAGAGCATTTGACTGCAGATCAAGAGGTCCCTGGTTCAAATCCAGGTGCCCCCTCTGCCTTTTTGTTTTGTATGGATTGACTTTGACTTTATTATTTTCTGTGGTTCATGGCTGATTGAATAATAACTAATGTCCTTATATTCTTAGAATATACCAGGCACCAGTCTTTGATTATCTCCTCCATTTCTCACCAAAATTTTATAAGATACATACTATTAGTATTTCCATTTTACATGGGGAGACTGAGACTTGGAGGTGCTAGTAATTTGCTGAAGGTCAAAAAGCTATAAAACGAAGGTTCAGGAGTTGAACTCAGAGCACATTCTCTCCATGACTTCAGTATACTACCCATATTGTTGTCCTAATGTTAAAAGCTGTGTGACAAAATCCTACTTAGCAATGCTCCCAAGGTCCTATTATTGTCCATGGAGTTTTAGAACCTTTCGGCTGCAAGGAAAACGCAGGACTTTATGACTGTGCCCGTGCTTTGCAGTGCCCTGGAGAAAGTCAAGAATAGACTTTTGTCTTTATCCATAGAACATTGCTGGGGATAACATGAACTGGTCTGAGGTTTAAGCAACTGCACTTTTCGCTTCTCTAAAACTTGAGGAATATCCATTACCTTCCATCCCCTATTCATTTGCTACAGCCAAGCACCCCACATTGGGTACCTTCATTTAGGACCCAGGCATAGGGCCAAAGGTCAGGCCCTAGTCTAGGTCTAACTCCCAACCACAACACAGGCAATGCTCTGTCTTTGGATCAATTTGAACAACATACACTATGCACTATGTACCAGAACTGTGCAAAGCATGAATCCAAAGGTGAACAAGACACAGCCTCTGTCCTCAGTCTGCTCTCATTCAGGATGTAGGAATGTAAAATAAGAAAACAGAGCACTATCCACTATGCTGAGCTGTGCTAAGTGTAGTAATGTGGAAGACACAGTGAAACTTCTGTCCAGAGGAAGGGAAGTTAAGGGAAGCTTCAAGAGAAGCTGATGTCCAACCAGGGTTTCAAAGATGAATAATAGCTCACAGATGGAAGGTGGAATGGAGGTGGGGGCGGTGGAGAGGGGTGGTTGTAGTTCTAGACAGAGGAAATAGCATGGACAGAGGCTGGAGCCAGGTGGATGCAGTTGGAGGCAGCTGGAGCACAAAATGTGATATGAGGAATGTCAGAAGATGATGAAGCTGAAAAGGCTGGTAAAGATCTGATGGGAAGAACTTAGCAAGTCGTGCTAAGAGAAGTTTATTGTGAAGGCATTTAAAGGGGAGTGATCTAGATGGATTTAGTTTTCAAGCAGGCTGCTCTGGGAGCAGTAGAGGGTGACATGTTGGGTGGAGGCCAGGAGGCTGTTTAGGAGGTAGTGGCACTGACAGTGCTGGGTGTGTGTGGGGGGGGTGGATATAACCAGTGTCAAAGGTAAAATCAACAGCATCCAGCAATTCACTAGAACTGGGGAGGAGGGAGTGGGAGGAGACTAGAGTTGCTAGATGACTAGAGTTGCTAGAGTCAACAACCAAGATAGGGAGGAGGCTGATCAGCTGGTTAAGTAGGCAGGCCCTGCACTCAGCCCTGAGCCTACACTGGACTCTCGGCCCCACCGTCTGCTAGCTGTGTGACCTTGGGCCACGTATTTCAATCACTCTGTGCCACAGTTTCCAACCTGCAAATTCAATGTACTACTAATATTAATAGTACTTATTTTATGAGATTTTTTTTGATGATTACATGGGAAGTTGTGGGTAGAACTTTTAGTACCATGCCTGGTGCATTGCAAATGCCCAATATATATGAGCTATTATTATTACAACAAAGCAAAATATGGGGAGATGCAGGTTTGGGCAAGATGACAAGCTTAGTTTTGGGCATACTGGTTTTGAAGTCTGAGGTTCCTGCTGGGTATCAAAGTGGAGAGGCTGGGAGTGGGTGTCTGGGGCCCTCAGACAATGTGTGAGCTGGAGCTCTGGCGGCTGTTTGCTCCCTGGCCCTCCAGCAGCTGACAGGCATCGTCAGGGAGAATCTGTTGCAATGACAAAGATTTCCTTGACTTTTTTGCTCAACCGTGGAGATATACAAGATTGAGTCCTCAGATTGGAACTTAAGGGAATAAGAATTGGGGGTGTTCAAAGTTGAATTTTGGGCTTTGGAGTATCCAGGGATTTTTGTTTGTTTGTTTTTCTTTTTTTTTTTTAATGTAAAATGAGACAGCTGGTCCTAGATGAGGTCCCCTTTGAAAACATGCACATTATACAGTATGTGCAAATACACAAAATTTGCCTATACTTTCAGAGCAGAACATGAACCCCTGAAGCCCATTTGTGCATCCCCAGTAAAGATCCCCCCACGTCCAATACTTGTTTGTAGGCCCTGCTGCTCAAAACATTCAGTGCTATGCCAAGGGATCTATAGGCATCTGGTGGTATATTTTAAAAGCTGGAAAATTAAACTGAGGCTACAGCACTGAGCTTCACTTGCTGGGAAGAGAATAAGCATACATGCTCTGGGGAAAGCAATAAGTATGGTTAGAAGGAAACAGGATGAATGAGTAGCACAGACACAAAAGATATTTATGAGGTGTGACGTAGGTCATAAAAATGAAATAATGATTATATGAAGTTCATTAATGTCATGGGGGCATGGCTCAGTGGTAGAGCATTTGACTGCAGATCAAGAGGTCCCTGGTTCAAATCCAGGTGCCCCCTATGGCATGCTTTTGCTTCTTGGCAGCTGGACTAGAGTAAGGCCAGGAAGACGCCCAGGGCTCAAAGTTTAAGGAGACGCTTACTCTCAGGTTCCTGCAAACACTCATTAATTCCCTCACAGTAGAGCTAAGGGCTCACATAGATTCACCTTTCCTCTAACACACACACACAGACACAGTCACACACCCTGATACACATACCCGCGCATGACACACGTTTGCTTTTTCACATGTACCTTTATTTCTTCTTTCCTGTATATTCAATCTTATTAACCAGACCCTTTCCATCTTCCTTTCTTTAAGCTTTTTATTTTATTTCAGATTTTATGGAAGACTTTGTCAATTCTATAATTTTAGATTTACAGAAGAATTGTTAAGATGTTATAGTATAGAGAGGTCCTGTATACTCTTCTCCTACCTCCCCCTACTGTTAACGTATTACATAATCAAGATATACTTATGAAAACTATGAAATAAAACGTTTGAGGTGATGGATGTGCTAATTACCCTGATTCAGTCATTACACATGTATAAAAATACAAGTATCAAAATATCACACTGTGCCACATAAGTTGGTACAATTATTATGTGTAAATTAAAAATAATAATAAAAGAAAAATAAAAGAAACTATGAAATAAACACTGGTGCAACACTATTAACCAAATGGCAGACTTTATTCCGATTTCACTAATTTTTTTTTCTGCTAATATCTTTTTTCTGCCCCAGGATTCAATCCAGGAAGGATACTATGTTGCTTTTAGTTGTAATATCCCCTTAGTCTTCTTCAAATTCTGACAATTTTTCAGTCTTTCCTTTTTTTTTTTTTCTGTAACCTTGACACTTATGAAAAGTCCTACCTAAATATTTTGCAGAATGACCTTCACTTTGGGTATTTTCTCATGATTACACTGGGGTTATAGATTTTTAGGAGAAATATCACAAGGATAATGCACCCTTTTTGTTATAGGATGTTAGGGGTAAATGATAAACACTGTAACAATTTAAGGGTCTGCCACATAGGTAAAACATTTAGGGTCCAGTGTCTGGGGCATGTCAGGCTATTCCATCTAAACTGAGAGAGGTGCTTATACTTTGCACTTCTCACCACACAAAACAGGGCATGTGACTTGGTGGACCATTTTGGATTTTAGCGGCAGTGAATTTGGATGTGCTTCTCTGGTATATTTACTAGATAACAATAATCCATACGACTGTCAGCTCTGGATTCCAGAGCAAGAAAAGCATCTGCAGTAAAGTGAAGGCCATAGTGAAAGCTGGTCTTCCCCTTGGGTATTATGACTTAGTATTGAACGTGCTTGTGGCTAGAAGCTGAGAGTAGAATGGGGGGGGCGATTATTGGGGAAATATTGGTGAAAAGATACAAAATTTCAGCTAGACAGGAGAAATAAGTTCAAGAGCTCTATTGCACAGCTTGATGACTATAGTTAATAACAATGTACTGTATACCTGAAAATTGCTAAGAAGGTAGATTCTAAGTGTTCTCACCACACAAAACAATGGTAAGCGTGTGAAGTAAAGCGTATGCTAATTAGCTTGATTTAGTCATTCCACATTTTTCCATATTTTAAAACATCATTTTATGTACCATAAATATATACAATTTTATTTGTCAACTAACAAATAATAATAATTTAAACAAGAAAGTGTATGTGGCAACTCCAGCTTTGCTAATTCACCTTTCTCTGTTTCCACAGCACATTAAATTTACCTGTGTTATCAGTTTTCACATGGGGTATTGTAATTGTTGATATGTCTGTGCATTAGTCAGGCTAAGCTTGGCTATGCTGTGGCAACAACCCTGAAATATCAGTAGCTTAACACAGGCAAGATTTATATCTTATTCATGTAAGGTCTGGTGGTCCTTGTCCCTCTTGTAGCTGTGTGGTGTAGCCCACGTGGCCAGTTCGCAGCTGCTTAGCCCGGGATTGACATGCATCACTTCTGCTCACAGTGCCTTGGACAGAGCTAGTCATATGGCCCCAACTCAATTGCAATGGAGGGTGGAAAATGTAAGAAAGCACTTGGGCACTTGGCAAGTACTAATTTTCTCTACCATATAACCTAGCTTACTCACTCCACTGAGCCTCTGGATAGTGTTAATTTTTTCCGATTCCTCTTGTTATCAGCAGTCACTGGTAGGGGCTCAGAAAGTATTTGGTGAATAACAGCTAATGGCTAGTTGGACGAATTAATAAATGGATGATACTAGATATACAGAACAAATGTGTCATTGGGCAATTTTGTCATTGGCCATTGTGCGAACATCACAGAGTGTACTTACACAAACCTAGAGGATACAGCCTGCTAAGCAGCTAGGCTATATTGTGTAGCCTTTTGCTCCTAGGCTACAAACCTGTACTATATGTTACTGTACTGAATACTACAGGCAATTGAAACACAGTGGTAAGTATTTGCGTATCTAAACATAGAAAAGGTACAGTAAAAATATGGTATAAAAGATAAAAATGCTATACTTGTATAGGGCACTTACCATGAATGGAGCCTGCAGGAGTGGAAGTCGCTCTGGGTGATTTAGTGAGTATGGTCAGTGAGTGTGAAGGCCTAGGACGTTACTGTACACTACTGTACACTTTATTAACACTACACTTAGGCTACACTAAATTTATAAAAACCTTTTCTTTCTTAACCTTCTATTATTAAGGTTAATAACTAATTAACCCACTTTTTAATAGGGTTGTTTGATTTTTTTCTTGGTGATTTTCCTGAGATCTATATAGATTCTAGGTATCAGCCCTTTATTGGATGTGTAGCATGTGAATAAAAATAAATAAATAAAATTATAATAAATTATCCTTAGTTTACTGTAAATTATTTACTTTATAAACTTTCAATTCTTTTTAACTTTTTGACTCTTATAATAACTCACTTAGCTTAAAACATAAAACTTATCTTAAAACATTGTACAGCCGTAGAAAAATATTTTTTCTTTATATCCTATTCTGTAAGCATTCTTTCATTTTAAAAATTTTAATTTTTTTTTTTTTTACTTTTTAAAACTTTTTTTGTTAAAAGCTAAGACACAAACACACACACTAGCCTAGGTCTACACAGCGTCAGGATCATCAATATCACTGTCTTCCACCTCCACATCTTGTCCCACTGGAAGGTCTTCAGGGGCAATAATACACACAGAGCTGTTATCTCCTATAATAACAATGCCTTCTTCTGCAATACCTCCTGAAGGACCTGCCTGAGGCTGTTTTGTAGTTAACTTTTTTTATAAGCAGTACACTCTAAAATAATGATAAAAGTATAGTATAGTAAATACATAAACCAGTAACATAGTCATTTATTATCATTACCAAGGATTTTGTATTGTACATAATTGTATGCTCTATACTTTTATATGATTGGCAATGCAATGGGTTTGTTTAAACCAGCATCACCACAGACACATGAGGAATCGTTGAGCTATGACATTATGATGGCTATGACAGCAATAGGCAATAGGAATTTTTCACTCCATCATAATCCTATGGGACCACCATTGTATATGCGGTCCATCATTGACCAAAAGTTTGTTATGTGGTGCGTGACTGTATAAACAAAATATACTTTAAAATTAATTAGAAACTACAGTAATTTTATTATGAGGCAAGAGTTAGACTTCTTACATTTAAAAGCAACTTATTTTTGTTTTTCTAAATAATTTTTAAAAGATTCAACTTTGAATTGGAGGAGACAATTTTGTCTATGCCTATCAAGTAAAACACAGAATCTTTATTTTTACCAATTTATTTTACTGAAAAAAAATGTTTACTGTTCTGCCTTCCTTTCTAAAACTGTCCACAGGATCTTTTCCCCTTACAAAACCAAACTATCTTTATTGCATAAAACTTCAAAGAATATAGGAGGAAACAAAATTTGGCTGGATCTTCACCATTTTTTTTTTAACTTTTGTCTTTTTTAGACGTAATTGTGTTCATACATGTAAATGTTTTATGTGTGTGTTGAAAATATTTATTAAACACAAGTTGGAATAAATATGTATCAAGCATATCTCAGGCAGCACCTCAAATCCTCCCAGCCTTGACTATTTGTGAGGCCCTTGGCCACCTTGTCTAAGTGTCTGCCACTGGGTAACCAAGTACGTAAGGCCTCTGCCAACTGCCCATGGGCAAAGCCCTGCCCACGCTGGTGCCCTCGCCTCCCACTCCTGGCTCCCCTCTTGCTTTCGAGGTGTGTGAGGCCATGAGACCCACTTGGTGCCCCCACGTGCAGAATCAGGGAAAACCTTTCACCAATAAGACGTAAAAGTTGAGGAGTAAATTCTTCTCCCGGGAACAGATTGTCCCGGGATGCGGTAGTTCATTCATCCTTTTGAGAGACAGCTTTATGAGATCAAGCAAGCAGATGCACTTATCACGTGATCGCCAACTTAGCAACGCACCCTTGAGCTGACCTAACCTTCTTGCTCTGCCCCACTTTCTTTCACCTCACTCCTGCTCCCTGAGATTGCACTCTGAACAAGCAATAGTCCGTAAGCTTCAGCCTCAAGCTCTAGGTTCCGGGGTACTCAGGTATAGCAGAGGCTGTGCATGCTCTGCCCATTTTCCCTGCAGCATTTACCACAATAGTTCACTCTGGCCTGATTCCAACTGCCAGCTTCTGCATCTCTTTCCCCAAGGGCCTTTCTGGCCTGTTCTGTACCTGTTTGTGGCAAGCTAGACGTGCCAGAGGATCAATGGCCAGTGAGAGCAGCCCTCAAACAATGATTGACAGAAGTTGCTGTTTAAATACTCCAGACTCTGTGGGATAAGTCTGAGTAGCAGTACCCCCTAGACTGGCTCTTGGAATTCCCCAGGGGAATTGTTTGGTTTCCCACAGTATTAACTTACATGATAATGCAAGTTTTGTTGATTCCCTCCCCTTTCCTGTTGCACTTCCCTTGCCCTGAGGGTCACCTCCCAAATAAACTTGCACTTGAATTCTTAACTCAGGTTCTGCTCCTGTGGGCACCAAACTAAGACATCAGCCTAAGACATGATTTTTAAAATCGTTATAAACTGATTTTTAAAAATTTAACAATGTATCCTATTCATGACATTAAGTATTCTAAAATTTTTCTAAAATATATGGGTTTTAAATGCCACATGGTATTTACCATGGATTATAAAAATTTATGAAAATAATATATTAGACATTTCAGTTGTTTCCGACTTTTCTGTACAACTATAATCGACCTAGCATTAAACAGAGCTAGTCAGGCTTTGTCCCTAGGGTCAGAGTTACAAATTAATAAGCCACAGATGGGTCAATTGTGCACATAATGGGAAGGAAATGATCCCTGTTAAGATTTCCCTTGACTTGTATTTGATGTTTTTTGAAAGTTGCTGTGTAGCAGGGGTCCTTAGAGAAAGATCAAAGGACTCTCAATTATATTCTACTTTAAAAGAAAATGGATTGCATCCAAGCTTTCATTAAACATCTCTGTCTCATCTCTCTTTGGAAAGAAATGGCAACTAAAGCTCATTATGTAGTATTTTGCTACCTGATGGATTTTTTTCTACTCTGGGGCAAACTGGGCTTCCTGCTTACAAAGGACTGTACCTCTCTCATTGTAATACAATTAGGAAGAGTTTTATGGTTTTATTCTAGTTCCCTGAAATGATTTGAGGTCAGCTAACTAATTTCACTGAGCTATGGGTTCCTTCTGTTTGTATATTGGGGATAATAATATTCTCCTTAAGAAGCTGGATGTCAGAACTAAATAATGTGTTGACAGAGTGAATGGCACATAGTGATTGCTCTGTAAAGGATAGCGATTCGTCTCTGACAGTGATTTCATTTCTATGGTAAAGTGTAGCATAGAGCAGAGGGTAGGGCCTAAGAAACGTGAAGGGGCTGTTGGGATGGGACATGTGGATGTCTAATTAGATTCAGGGCACATATGAATGGTTCTTTGCTCAGAAGTCTCTCCTGTGCACATACTTCCTGCTGCGACAGACTTGGTCCCACACCCCTGTGTCATCCCAGCCCTTCTACCTGAGTCCCAGTGTTACCTGGCTCAGTGCTTCTCAAAGTGACCAGCAGCAGCAGCATCACCTGGGAACTGGCTAGAAATGCTGATTACCAGGTCCCTCCCAAGACCCACTGAATCAGAAACCCTGGAAATGGGGCCCAGCAATCTGTGTTTTAAAAAGCCCTCCAGGTGGTACTGATGCACATTAAAGTTTGAGAAACGCTGATCTAACTCAAGCTTTCACCAGGCCTGCCCAATCCCTCCTCCCATAATCGGCTCCTGGGGGCCTGCCTGATTCAAGTCCCCCCTCTTCTAGCCTTCATCCTGAGCTGTGACTATTTGTTTTATCTCAACTGCACACTCCTCTCCAGCTCTGATTGTGATCCCTCATGCTTGGCCTCATTCTAAGGCCATGGTTCTGATCTATAATGTAATTTCTACTTGTTCCTTGGTATCTGTGCACTGGCTCCAGACGACTCAGTTTGGTGCAGTTTAGCTCCTGGGACTTCAGTGTCCCTGGAGCCAGACCAGGAAGCCAATCTTTCTACCAGGTTGCAGCCCCTGCAGGAGGATTGGCCCATTAGTAGCCTAGCGTCCAGGCTCAGTCCTGCCCCTGGCTCTGCAGCAATGGGACTCCAAGTAAGGGGAAATAGAAAAAGCTCTGAATTCATAGTTCTGCTTCTAGGACTCAGACACTGTGCAGTTCCTCTTGCTTTGACTTTGCCCCAGTTTCTATCTCTGAGTTTCTGTCATGTTTCCTAGCTCAGTGCCCCATTTCACCTGGGGCTGGGGTCCTGCCTGACTCTCTCATTGCTCTTAGCAGCTGGAGTCTTGCTCTGCAGTCAGTATATTAGTTATCTATTGCTGCATGAAAAATTACCTCCAAAGCTTATTGGCCCAAAACAACAATAAACATTTATTATATTGCACACTTTCCGAGGGTCAGACATTCAAGAACAGCGTGGGGACAGGCATGTTGCTTCCAAGGTACCTCCCTTAAGTGGCTGGCAAGCTAATGCTGGCTGTTGGTGAGAGGACTCAGCTCTTTGCCATCTGAATGTCCCCTTGGAATTGCTTGATTGTCCTCATGATGTGGCATCTAGCTTCCCCTTCAGGGAGCCATCCAAGAGAGTAAGGCATGGTTTTCAAGATCTAGTTCCTAAAGTAATAAACCATCATTTTTGTCACATTTTGTTTGTTAAAATAGAGATATAAGGCTGGTGGAATCAACTCTTTGTGGCAATAAGGTAACAAATTATACACAGGACCTAAGGCCATGCCTGACAAGGGTGAAGTCATGCACCGACACTTAAAGAATAAACGATGTTCTAACTGCCACAAGGTTTTTCTTTTTCTCTAGCAGCTAAACAAGTGCTGGCCTTAAGATAAGCAATATTGAAACAATTGCAGCTCATCCACCACCAGATGCTGACTAACTGACCCCCCGTTCCACAAGCCTTATTTACAGTTTTGATCGGACAAAAGACTGGTTTCTGCAACTTTCTCCTGATGAGAGACCACCAATCATGGACTGGTTCTGGCCGGTTTACAGAGGCTGCACACTTAAGTGGCTTCGTGTCCCTGTTTCACTTTTTGACATATAAGGCCTAATTTTAATGCATTTAAATATTAAGTCTCCACCTAGAAAAAGTAAACATGGGATGCATATAACAATAACCCCCCTTCATGAATATTCGTAGCTCCTGTCATAAGCTGATCCGTATGTACACTTGGCCAGCCTATTCAGCATAAATTCCTGTCTCCTCCTTCTCTCCCTTGAAGTGCCTGCTTCTGGTTCCCACCAGAGGCCCCCTTCCCAGCCTGCAGGTTGTGATCCTCCTTCTTAAGAAATAGAGTTCTCCTCTCCAAATTTATTAATATATACCTTATGACTTTTTTTTGACATATTCGTTAGAAGCAAATCACCAAGGGCAGTCCACACTCAAAGGAACAAGAATTAGGCCCCACTTTTTGAAGGGAGAAGCGTTAGGGAATTTATCGGCATATTTTGAAAATGCCGCAGTCAGTCTTTGGGGAAAGCTTCCTGCCACATCCTGCTCAATTCTTAAGATGCTGTGTTCTGCCGGCCCATTCTGGCAGAGTCTAGATGCTGGCCTCTGTGCTTGGCCAGGTGTCCTGTACTGCCAACCAGATGGATAGCCTTTCTTATCTGTTTTCAGTACTTAATCCACGTTGGTATTTATTGGTATTCAAGAGGTCTTATCTCTTTATAATGATAAGACTCAGCCATTTATTGAGCACCTGCTGTGCGTAATAACTGGTGCATTTGGTCATCCCTTTATTGCCTGTTTCTAACTTGGTGAGTCTGATGTGTCCTAACACAATCAATGTCTTTGTCAATAAAAAGATGAATTTGAGTCAATAGGTTTGAACTCTTCGTATGTTAACCAGGCTCAGGGCTGCCATATAAATGTATCCAGTTAGAGCATTATGCAAAGCTGCCCAGCTGAGGGAGTGAGTAGTGGCTGAAATCCAGCCCACATTCCACAAACCACAGAACTCCTTGATTTGGGTTGCATACACCTAGAGGAAAGGGAGCCTTTTTCTAATGTGCACAAATGTGCCACCAATTTGCTGAGTCTTAAACCTGCAGGACTATGCCTACCCAGGGTGGGTATTTTTTTTCCAATTCTCACTAGGTGTATATAGGCTGGCAGTGGCCCCAGTTGTGTCTCTTTTTGTTGCACATGACAGAAACCCAACTCAAACTGGTTTTAGAAAAAAAGCAACTTAACTGAAAAACCTAGGTTTTATAGTGGCTTTAACCATGGCTGGGTCTATCTACCCAAGTCACACTATCAGGAATCTGCTTCTCTCCTCTTGCATCTGCTTTTCCCTGTGTTAACGTTATTCTCAGAATGATTCTCTACAAGTGGTGTCAAGGTGACCAAGTTTACTTCCTGTCCCCTTGGCAACCCCAGAACCAAAGGAAGTTT
This sequence comes from Eulemur rufifrons, assembly GCF_041146395.1. NCBI lineage: Eukaryota > Metazoa > Chordata > Mammalia > Primates > Lemuridae > Eulemur > Eulemur rufifrons. The sequence goes on from NC_090989.1 coordinate 123,205,752, forward strand.
GTCTCCTGGATAGTTCCTGCAAAAGTCCTGTGACTAAGTCTCATTGGCCTATTTCTGAGCCATTCGCTGTGACAATGATCATGGAATTCTGTATTTGGCTGGACCTTCATTCTCTGCTCATTTCTAGAGTTGGGGAGTTGGTTTCACCCCCATTCAAACCACACTAAGATTGGGAATTGGTGGTTATCCAAGGAAAAATTGGACGCTTTTACCAGAAAAAGAGGGAAATATATCTTGGCTGGATTAAATACAATACATATTTGCTACACTCGCTCCTTGGATTCACAGTTTGGTGTAACCAGTCATTATAGAGCAGAACTTTAGAAAGGGCAGGGGGCTCTTGGTCAGAGCTACTGGCAGAACATTGCTTCCTGGGTTGAAGGATAGTCACGGAATGCTTTGGATGTGTTGCTCCTTGATATCACCAGTCTTTTCCTCTTGTCTTCTCATGCCGCCTCATTTCTGACTCTTTTTCTGAGGACCGGAACTGATACCTACAGGAACTGACTTTTCTTAAGGGAGCCCAAAGAGTATTCTTCTCCTCATATATAGGAGGAGGCAGGTCGACTAACCTGGGAAAAGGCCAAGAGAGAGCTCAGAACTCTGATGCTCTAAGCGACTCCAGTTGGCTGTGCCACCTCTCAGAATCCAGAGGTTTGATCACAAGGCAGGAAACAGTCACTTGAGGATTCTATCCTTTCCAGGCCATCTGCTTTGGAGTGTTCCAGGCTTGCCTCAGGGCCCTAAGCCAATCAGACAGATGCATTTCTCTCTCTTCAGTAATTGATTAAGGAATGGAGTCACAGCCCAAGTACAGCCAAAGCTTCTCAAAGAGGCTTTTTCTTATTCTTTTGGGAAAAGGATTCTTTTTTGTCTGTTTACTTCCTGCAGGCCTTGAATCTGAATGTATGCAAAGCTGGAGCTTTTGTTGTCAACTACTAATGGTAAGGGGCAGTCTGTTCTGAGGATGGAGCTGCCAGTACAGAGGACGTTAGAGCTGAGAGACACAGAGAAAAAAATTCAACACCTGGTAATGTGGCTTCAGCCCCCAAAGCAAGTCACTCCTGGACTTTTCAGTTATGAGACCTAGTAAATCCTTCATTTGTCATGTTTTCTGGGGCCTGCAAAGAAAAGATTCCTAGCTGATGCATCCTGACATGTGCTGCTCCAGGGACTGCAGAGGTCCAGTAAGGCCTGGGTTCTACACGCGGTCCACAAAGCCCAGTTTTCTTACACTTTAAACCCTAACATCAGAGTTCCATTTAGTCCCTCCCCCTGCTGAGCTTGTTCTCTCTTTGTAAATCTCTGGTAAGAAGTCATGCCACCCACCACCTACGGGGGTTGAGGACTAATTAGAACACTTGCGAAATTCTTTGTTTTTATAAAATGTTAGCAAAAGAGCTCCATGCATTAATAACTCTTACTCTTGATTCTCCTTTTTTTAAAACTTGCCTTCTGCAAAGTAAAACTTATCTTTTCTTTTACAAAGTGACTAATTATCTAGATTCACTTCTCAAGGTGTAAACAACTGAACTAAAAATATCCCCCTCTCTGATGGGAGGTGGGAGAATTCAGGGCTGGACTGACACTTTTCTGTTCTTTCACTGTTCTTCCTTGCTTTTCCTAAATTCTTGAGTTTGGGTTTCTAGTAGTGGGAAGAAATGCAGTTATTCAGAAAATGCCAACACCAATGAGCTGTTACTTGACTTACTTGTTTTGAATCTAGGCTGTCACCAACTGGTATCATTTTGAGAAAATGTTCCATTGATGTGTGTGAGTTAAGTAGATTTAGTGTAGAAAAAATTATCTGTAATATACAGAGACCAAGATAGAAAAGAAAAGTGAAAATATATTGGGAAAGAGGAGGAGAGACAGGATGAGCAGAAGAGAAGAAAATGACATGGGTTAAGGTAGAAAATATCCTTGGATCAACCTATAACCCTGGTGTCAAATTTTGGTTGGGTAATAGAAGAGTGGTAGAGGGGCCAGATTTAGCAAACAAAAACACAGGACACCCAGTTAAATTTGAATTTTAGATAAATAATGAATAATTTTTTAGTATAAATATATCTCATTTAAATATTTCATGACAAGGCTAACTGTGAGAATATGGGGATTTTTCTTTTCTAGGGTCAATGGGTTAGCTTGTTAGCATTCTGGAACCTGCAGGTGCTACTGATTACAGCTAACATCCTAAGACTAAAACCATGGAGTAGCTGCATTATTAAGTTCCTGGAACACATAGCCTCTTCCTTGCTTCAACAGATGCCCTTAGCAGGCTGAAGTGTTCCCATGTTCATTCTTACCTCTCATTTAAGCACTGTGACTATCCTGTCATGTATGTATTATAACATTTTATCATGGAAAATTTTAAAATGCAAACAAATGTAAAAAAAATTATAATGAATTTAATTACCCTATTTGACCATCTTATTTCATCTATTCTTTCTACCTCCTTTATTTTGCAGGAGTATTTTAAAGAAAATTACAAACTTTGTCCATGGAGGCAGAGATGAGAAGGGGGAGGGGAAGGGAGGTGGGAGAGAGGTAGGACCAGCAAGGTGGGGTGAGGGTGGGAACAGGGTTCTCATTTTGGGCTTTCCCTCAAACTTCCATCCTATGAACAATACTAACCTTTTCCCTATTTACTCCTAGCTTTATATATCATGCAAATCTTTATTTTCTAGGGTAACTAGTGGGTTCTCTCATTTAATTATTTAAATATTCCTAAGAGTAGGTTTGAAGATTCTGAGAGCAGCATGGTGAAGTACATTTGTTTTCAAGCTTTAATGTGCACAGAATCACCTGGAGGGCTGATTAAAACACAGATCCTGAGTTTTAATCCCACCCCAGAGTTTCTGATTTAGCAGGCCTAAGGCAAGGCTGGAGAATTTACATCTTTACAAGTTTCTTGGTGATATGTTGCTGGTAGTCCAGGGAGTACACTGTGAGAGGAACCACTTATACAGTGAGAACTTACTGGTTATGTAAACCTGAAGAAGAATCCTTATTCTGTAACCTTGGGCAGGTTATGTAACTCAGATTTAGTTCCCTCTTCTGTGATCAACAAAGGTCTGACATTCCTTCTCCTTTTCCAATAGTGATCAGCTGCTTTTAAGAGCAAGAAGTCACTTTTCCTTCATGTTGTTTTGTCGGTAGCAAGTCAGAAATGGTTTTGCCTGTGTTCACCCATTGTGTAAGCCCTCTAGGAATTCAATTGCTTCTCTAGTGTAGAGTTTTGGGCCAATAAAAATAACGATGAGCTTAAAGAATTGCACTCAGACTCCTGAAGCCAAGAAATGATGAGAGGACAGCTATAATCCATTCACTCAACAGGTACCCATTCAGCACTGTTCTACCTACCACAGATACAGTAAGTAATAAGATAGACAGGGCCTTTGTCCTTATGGAATTTGTATTCTAGTTGGGTGAGTAAAAAGCGACAATCTAGGTGGGGCCCTGATGAAATAGGAAAAATATAGTGACAACTCTGAGTCTAATAATGATCTGTATTATTCTCTTACAATTCTGGAGGCCAGAAATCTTAAGACAGTTCTTCTGGGATGAAGGCAAAGTGTTGGCAGGGCTGTGTTCTCTCTGGAGAGAATCTATCTCTGTCTTCTTCCAGCTTCTAGAGCTTCACTCCTTGGCTCACGGCCCCTTCCTCTGTCTCCAGAGCCAGCAGCGTGGTATCTTCAAATCTCTCTCTCTCTGTCTCCATCACATTGCCTTCTCTTTCTCCTATTGTGCCCATAGGTGAAGACAGTTTGTGGCAGTAAAGACTACGGATACAGGGTGGAAGATGACCCAGGAAGGGTGGAAACAATGTCAGAAGGCAGTGATCACAATCTGCCGCCAAGTGCTTCATGAAGTTGTGTGGTCGTACGGCAATAAGGATAAACATTTACGAGAAGGTTTCCACTCGCCAGGTGTTTTACAGCCATTCTTCCTTTACTCACAATAACCCTTTGAGTAAGGTGCTGTATTACACATGAAAAAACTAAAGTGCAAAGTACAACTTGCCCTAAGTCAGATGGTTAATAAGTGGTAACACCAAGGTTAGAAGGCAAGGCGGCCTGCTTGTAGAGCGGAAACCTAAAGAAAGCCTTGCTAGTCAAAGTGTAGTCTGCCGCCAGCAGCATTGAGAACACCCAGGAACTTGTTAAAAATGTAGAATGCAGGCTCCTTGCTAGGCCTGCACAATCAGAATCTGCATTTTAATAAGAGCCCCATTGATCCAAATGCACATTAACGTTTGAGACGCTGCAAAGCACTGTACTTGCAATACAGTGAAGCTACATTTCAGCAGCTGTAGAAGCTGCCTGAAATATCTTCTCTTTTGGTATTTGCTCTAACAATATTAGGGAGCCCCATTAGTCTGATAAGTCTTCATTTGGCTAAGCAAATAACAATTAAGAAAACCACTAAGCTCTCCAAGTTCACATCTCCAGGCCTAATGGAGGACACCACAGTGTGTTCTGAATGACAGTTACTTGTCTAAGATATTTGCTGACTCAGTTATTTATCATCTCTGTGTGCTACAAAGTCCAGTGTGATAAATTATGAAAGAGAGGGTTATTAAATTACAACAGTCTCTCTTACACCAGATGCTGGTGCTAGGCATACAAGGGCTGTCCAGAAAGTATCCAGCTGTGTAATATGAAAAATTATGAAAATTATGGTTGGATACTTTCCAGAGAGCCCTCGTATTTTGGGTACTGTAATCATCCACAGCAAGTAGAGAATCTTTCATGATTAGTGTGCTTATAAAAGATGCTCATTCACAGAAGCCTGCTTTTACCCCAGGTCCCTGTTAGGCTGGTACTCCGTTTCTAAACCTCAGAGTGTGTGGTTTTGGTTGAATCAAGGACTAGGATAATAGGATAGAAGATGGCTAGTAGATTACTGTTTATCATGGACCACCTGCATTATAATTACCTGGTGCTGGTTAAAAATGTAGATCTCTGGGCCCCCCTTGGAAAATTAGAGTCTCTAGGGGTGATACCTATAAATTTTAATTTTTAGCACGCTTACCAGGCAATTCTCTCTCTCTCTCTCTCTCTCTTTTTGTTTTGAGACAGAGTCTCACTCTGTTGCCTGGGGTAGAGTGCTGCGGCATCAGCCTAGCTCACAGCAACCTGAAACTCCTGGCTAAAGCAATCCTTCTGCCTCAGCATTCTGAGTAGCTGGGACTACAGGCACATGCCATCACACCAGGCTAATTTTTTCCATTTTTAGTAGAGACAGGGGTCTCACTCTCGCCCAGGCTGGTCTTGAACTCCTGACCTCAGGCTATACTCCTGCCTCGGCCTCCCAGAGTGCTAGGATTACAGGCATGACCCAGCCTAGGCAATTCTCATATAAACTAATCTTTGAGAGTTACCACTGTGTACAATCAGACCTAACCCCTGTTACTGTATGGATGAGGAATCAGAAAAAGAGAGGAATATAATGAATGACTTGTCTAAAATTTCAGTGCCCCACATATAGCTACATTTCTCATTTCCTTTTATTATTTACATATATGTATATATAAGTCTGGTATAGATGGCTGGCTTTCAGGAGGGCCTTTTAGCTCTCTATTAGCATCTAGTAAAGTCAGGGCTAGCTGATTGTGAGTGATGAGATAGGCAGGTAAATGGTAAATAAACAGTAGTTAAACTTGAAAACATCTCTCATGTGATATTGAGTGATCATTTGTCACCAAGAATGCCAAATACACAGGTTTTAATTGGAATTTAAAAAGTTAAAGCAGCTGGCTGAATTTTTTTGAAGAGATGCATAGTGCCCTAAATTGCCAGGAGGGGGCAGCAGAGAGCTGCTGAATGGCCGGGGTAGGCCAGGTGAACCAAGGTTATCAGAAAGGAGGATGTTAGAACAGCAGCCAAGAGCTGGCTACGCTAGGAGTGTCTGCTAAGGACACAGCTAATATGGACGGGCTGGAACTCAGCCCTAAACGAGGGGAGCTGAGTAGAGAGCGAGGCAGTTACCCTTCGCGAGAAAAGGCAATGCCCAGGCCAGTGGGTGGAAGAGAGGAGCTGAGGTCAGGAATGCGCGCTGGAGAGTCAGGAGCGGGGGCAAGCGGTGAGTGTGTCCCAGTAGGATGGTGGGATCGCCAGGTGGTTATCGTGACTCTCAGTATTGGACGGGGCCACTGGCCTGCCAAGATCAGGAAACAGTGGGGCCTCCAACAAAGAACCATAGATTAAAACCATAACCATATTATTAAAAAACCTGGAACCTACTGCCTTATTTGAGAAACCCTTTGGTAATGAGATCTTCAAATTCTTTTCAGAATTATATTAAAAACAAACAAACAACTTAAGAAATACAAGAGAGTACATGATTAAATACTGTAATTATGGAACAATCAATACATGCTCGAGAAGTTTCAGTGAAAGGGGAGATCAATGAAGGATTGAGTGGCCAAGGAAGGCTTCTTTGCGGAAGTGGAATTTGATCTGAGCCTTAATGGATGAGTATGATTTAGAAAGGCATAGAGAGCACTGAGGGAGAACAGCTCAGCCTGTTTGCAGGCCTCTGGGGAGCCCACCCATCTGTATCCGGGTGCCTTGAGTGTGCAGTGGCTGATGCCTTGCCCACTCAAGACCTCGTCTGACCTTTGGTAAATATTGTTTTGTTTGGATGGTTTCCGACATGTTTTGAAGGAACAGAGTCCAGCTTTTTTAAGCAATTAGAGCATGTCATTCATTTAAGAGAAAGTAAACATTGATGCCACATGCTTCTGAGACAGGTAGCTCACAATAAGACAGTTTGCTAGGGAGGAGGTGATGCATGATCCCGTCAAACCGGGGCACCATAATCTTGACTCTGTGAATAGGTAGAATCTGTTCAGTTCCTGTCTGAATATATAAGAATACACTTAGATATTTATAAAGAAGACAAAAGGTTTTGTTGGGAATTCTGTGATCAGAACCAGGTAAACTGTGCAGTTATATAATAAAGGACACAAGGGATATATCTTCTACCCACTGATGGGCTGGTGGTTATCCCTTATAATTGTGGTCCAGAGATTAGTTGTGACTCAGTGGGTAGACATCCCTTGTATATCCCATCTCTCCTGGATGTTAGCTTCATGCTTTTTATTTATTACCAATCACTGATAGGTCTTTTTTGCAGACAAATGCTCTACCACTGAGCTATACCCCCCAATAGGTCTTTTTTGTTTTTGCTTATGCACTTGTCTAAAATATGTCCTTTTCAATTAATTTTTATAAACAGCTTCAAGTCCTTTCAATATATTCTGCAAAGCATTAACCTCTATTCGGGCTGGTGACACAGTAGCTCTTTCTCAACTTTAGAGAGTGTTTCTCAACTTTATTATTTTTATTATTAATTATTATCATTACTTTTGTTCTGAGCAAGTAGAAAGATAAAACACGTTTCAATTGCTAACAGTGGCTCTCTGTGCTAGTGATTCTGATGGGAATGGAGATGGGATTGGGGGTGAAGTAGGAAAGGAAGAATTATCCATCATCAAGGGGACTATCACAGAGATCCTGGGAAATCCTCTGCTCCACTCTCTGAAGTGCTTTCAGCTGAGAGGCATTGCTATAACTTCAGGATTCAGGATGCTCTGTGCGTGTTTATGTGCCGATATAGGTGTTTTGTAGTAAGTAAGATGTGTTTCTGTTTTGCTGTTGGTTTGGGAGGAGTCTTTTAAATCCTTTTGGTGAATCCCTTTGTTAGGTTAAATCACTTCCCATTTGGGATCCAAGATGGAAGCACATTCCTCCTTGGGCAGTGCCAGGGTGTTCTGGAACAACACTTCTGTACTTCTTCCTGGCAGCATGATTTAGAGGGAGCTCAGAGATAGTATTATTTAATCATTTAATGCCCATATATTGGGATATGTATTCTTTCAAGAAGGTATTTCCTTTATGACATTCTTCAGTGTCTCAGAACATCCATAAAAAATTATTTGAGGAGGATAAAAGAGAGGTTAGGATCAGTTGTTTGAAGCTCCTCAAAACCAAAGGAATAACTTAGTTGGGAAGAAATTAACCACCTGAAGACATTTAATACCTCCAAATGGCTGAGAGTTGTTAGAAGTAATCAAAAAATCAGAAATCACAGTAGAACCCAGTGTTAGTGAGTGTAGGCCAGTAATTTAAACAGTCTTTGTAAGTTTATGCTTATTTGCTTTTGACTAGAACATCCTCTCTCTTCCTATCTCCGCCCATGTGCCTCTTCCAAGTTGGTGGGTACATTGGGGGTGTGGCTTATGTGACCTTGGCTGGTGGGGTGGGGACAGGATTCTTAGACTGTGAATTGTTTTCTGAAATCCCTCTGATCTCCGTGGCAGAGGGGCTGAGCTGGGCTGCTCCCCGGCTTGAGGATCTCCAAGGTCAACTAGTTCCATCAGAGGAGTGTTTGGCTGATGTCTGCTGCCGACTTCTGCTTCTGTACCCCAATAGTCTTACACCAGGTTTCCCTGTTAACTTAGCCCCTGCCTTGGTGCTTACGGGTTGTGCTGTGGGTTCCCCTGAAGCCTGGCTGGGACTCCACTATTGCGATCCCTTCTGTGAAACTTCCCAGACTGATTTTCAGGAGCTCTGGGAAGGTTCTGGGACCATACATGAAACCAGAAGGCAGTTTAGAGAGTTCACTGAAGCCTTTTCTCTGTCTAATCGTTTCTCGTCATCAAATTTGATCTGAGGACGAGAGCTCACATTGGTACAAGGGCGGACTGAGTATTTTCATTCCAGTGTTGGCAGCCATAAGCTGGACAGAAGTTTTTTCCTTTTTGGAAATTCCCTCAACCCCTTTTTAATACACCTCTGTTTTCTGGGACTCTAATCCACAGAGGGGAGATTGAAATACATCTTGCCTTCCTCTACCTGCTTTGTTAGTTCCACCATGCCTCAGCTTGGAAGGGAAAAACTTGGGGCTTTCCACTTCCTCTGCATCTTACCTTCTTTCTACCCTAGGGCAGCAAGCCTCATGGTGAGCCACCAAATATGCAAGGAGTAGCCTCCCTGTGGAATAGCCTATCTCAACATGTGGTCCATGGACCAGCAGCAACAGCATCACCTGGAAGCTCATAGAAATGAAGAACTTGGTCTGAGGTGGATCAGAATCTGCATTTTCACACAAGATCCCCAGGTTACTTGTATATACATTAAGTTTTGAGAAGCATGGGTGTAGAAGAAACTGTATGGGAAGTTCAGGATGAGGAAATGCAAAAGAGAAAGCTACTTAATTATATTAAAATATTGTTCTTTTTACATTTTGAAAAAAGAGAAGAAAATAAGAGTCAATGAAAATGAGGTGAATAAAATGGCTAAGTTGGTGACAGTATAATTTGTTGTATTTGAGTTTTTCTTTTATATCCTTACTCTGGTACTGTGCAGTTTGTAAGTAGGAAGCAAAGTTAATTGATTTGTGTCACATATCCATGCTTCTCAAAGTGTATTTTGCCAAAATGCTTTAAAAAGGAAGGTTTCATAATCAAATGAGTTTGGAAAATGCTGTGAACAAGATATTCCTCTTGGAGACTTACAATGAATGTTATTATAAAGGTGCTGCGAAGTCCTGCCAAGAAATCCTTGTAACCTTTTCTAACAGTTTCCAAAACTCCTTTGGCCATGGAACCCCATTTCACGTCATATCCATTAGCATCCCACAGAACTTGTGTTCTCTGGAACATGTTTCAGAGTATTCAAATCTAAAATTAACCACTTATATTAAATATGAAATGATTGCCCAGTCTAACTGTTATGTCCCCAAGCTTCACCTGGTTACTCATAACTGGTTCAGATGGACCCAGGATTCTTTTCAGTCACCAGCAAGGTCAAGGGGCTGTAGGATCTACACAACTCTCTCTAGGCCATGCCCCCACCTCCGTGCCAGTCCTGGACCCAGCTGCTGTGCCTCAGATGTCTGCTTTTGCATCCAGTCTTGGTTTTCTGCCTATCTCACTAGCCAATTCAGTTGACACCACTGATTGCTTCCCTTCTAATTCAGTTTCACCCCAGATGCCACCTCTTAGATCTCCTTGAAACTGAGAACCAAAATGATGATAAAGAAGCCAACATTTCCCACCTGTAACCCAGCTCAAGCTCCCAGGCTAGATTCCTCAGACTTCTGTTGACTAGAAGAATAGTTGGATAATTACGGAAGTAAATCTACCCTAATGAGTCAGCAGTGATCTCCTGACAGCTGTAAAAGGCAAAGACATGGCTTTGCAAACCCTAAAGGAGGGCACGTAGTCTGCAAAAAAATTCTACATTATTTCCTAGCATAGTCTTGGAAAAAATTACAAATTCTGTGTGAGGCCAGTCTTGTAATTTCAGGTTCCTTCTAGTAGTATTGTATAGATAAATTCTCGAAGATTTTTTTCCCTCTTTTTCTCTTACAGTGGAAAGAGTCTTGTGTTTTTAAATCGAGCCTCCTTCCATAGTTATGCACACAGCCAGTTGTGTATAAATTAATCTAAAGTTTATTCCTGAAAATAGTTTTGGTAGATATTAGAAGAGAGTCTTGCGGCCAAAAAAACTTGGGAACTGCTGGAGAAATTAGGTGAAATATTAATGGGGTCAAGGTGGGGCTGATGAAATTTCAGAAAGCCAGTGGCTGTCAGAGGGTAGTAGGTTATGTACCCATGCTTATGCCATGGCCTTGTGGTGAGTGGGGTGTACTTGCCTGCCCCTGGACTTGGGTTTGGCCACATGTCTTGCCTTGGTCAATGAGACATTAGCAGAACTGACATGAGCAGAGGCTTGAAATATCCCTTGTGCAAGAGCTGCCCCTTTAGTCTGGTCTTTGGAAGCTAACATGAGCCCAACCATTGGACCAAAGCCAAGTGCAGCCAACCTTCAGCCTTAAGTAAAGGTGCCCAGCAGAGTCCAGCCTAGATCAGCCAAATTATAGCCAATTGGTAGATTTGTGAGTGTGAGAACAAATGCTTGCAGTAAGCCATGGAGTTTTGAAGGTTGTTTGTTTTGCAGCATTATTGTGTCAACAGCTGCCTAAAATACTGGGTTAAACAAAGTTAAATAGGTTGCTCTATTGCATTACTTCTTAGAGACTTTAATCTGCTAAGCACACAGCAAATCTTTAAATGATCATAGAGTAAAAGACATTTCTCACTGGATACCAAGGCAGTAGGGGCATAACTGGACTTGGCCTCTATGAGGAAGGTAATTAACCCTCTCCTCCCTCACCATGCTCCTCCAATGTGGCACAGACCCAGAAGTCCATCCTGAGAAGGATTGCTAATATAATGGGTTGCAGGCCAGATGGTTATTGGGTCACAATGTTAGAAAAAATAGTTTTGGGTATGGAGAGGGGAAAGGTAAAATTTTTGAGATTGCTCCATATTTTATGTACATGGCTATTAATATATTGATAGCAAATATTCATTCCTTAAGAGATGGGTACAAAGAACAGTATTAAATGATAAAATGCATAATCTGTCCAAGGTGAAGAAGATACCCAGGACTGTAAGAATGAAAATCGGAGGTATGACAATTCTCAATCCAACCAGTTCCGATGCTGGCTAGTCACTGGGATATGTTTCTTTCTAAATTTATCTAGTGCATCACTTTCTCTTATGAGGACTGGGAAGGAGCTGCCACCTCACTGGGAGGTCTCCTGCCTTGGGAAGGCCCAGGGTGGGAGACCTTGAACTACTCTGCCAGAGTCTCAAGGAGGAACAGTCCGGCTTCCTTCTTGGCGCATGTGTTCTTGGGTTTCTCTTTCCTTGCTTGCTCTTGGGATTGGAGTGATGAAACCCAGATGCTAACTAAGATAAGGAGACCAAGGAGGCCGTTGTCTTCTAGCCTTTGGGACAGGGATTGGAAAACTTTTTATGCTTTTCTAGGACACACAGTAAATATTTTAGGCTTTATAGGCCATGTAGTCTCTATCATAACTACTCACCTCTGTCATGGCAATATGAGGCAGCCATAAATAACACTTAAATTGATGGATGTGGCTGGGTTCCATAAAACTTTGCTTACAAAAGGGGGCAGGATTCGGCTCACAGGCCATAGTTTGCTGCTTTGGCAAATGATTTCTTACAGCCGATATACCACAGTGCTTTAAGCCCACTGAAATGCACTGTAAAGAGAATGCATTTTTCTAAGATGTCCCCTCTGCATATCTTACTCATGAACCTGTGGCGTGAAGTGTTGGACTTGCAGATCCTGGGTTTATGTCATCTTTCTTTGTCTCTTTCCTTTTTATAGGCAGGACAGAAAAATAACTGGTGATTGTCTTGTGAGGTGAGCTGGACCCATAATAATTTTGCCCCTATATGGGTAAAATAGTTGAATAAAATACTCTACATTTACTTTTGAATTTTCTACAAAGGACAAGGTATTGAAAAAAAATTCAATAGTAAAATAAATTGCAGGAAATTACATATTACAACTTGATTGACTGCAAAAAGCAAGTTAAATTTGCAAGGTAACCATCACTGGGACACTGGTGTATTGCTTGTGCATTAAAAGAGTAGTCAGCATGTTTAGCATCATGGTAGGGCAGTCGGGATAATGATGAAGTCAACTAATGAAACCCACACCACCTGCACAATAGCCTTCCTGCATTTCTGTGCATTTGAAGTTTTAATGACACTACTTCAAAACATGGCCCAGATTTCTTCCTTTTTGTGAATCTCCTAAGTTTTGTGCACCACTACTTCTTATGGGATAACTGCAGGTAGCATGTTTAAGCAACCTGAAATAGAGAGTTGCACAAGAAGTCTTGCCTGCTGTTCATGATCCACTTAATTGCCAGCTTTGCTAGATCACCCATCAGGTAACCCCAAAACTTTTATAAAGAAACAGTGAGAATCAAGGGGAGAGATTTGACTGCTACCAGCGTGTGGCTGTACTTTTCTGCCATTTCAATGTCTCATTTTCTGACTAGCAAAGGCAAAGAGGTCCTAGGAACCTCTGTCCCTTAGTTCCACAATGAGCAATTTCTCCAGAGACTATGGGAGTATGAAGAATGCAAGCAGAGAATTCTGGCACTAATTTAAAAATATCTCTATTTAAAATTTTATCTGATTGGCTCTCCTTAAACTATGAAATATAATTAGATACTTTTCTGTCTGATTTTCTCCCTAGAACTTATATGCCCTTGAATCTTCTTATGTCAATGCCTAATGAGTGGGATTGGGTTCATGCTTATCTCCTGGTCTTCTTGAGGTCTACAAACACATTTCTAGAGTGAAAATCCACAGGTAATAGTCTCAATTAGGTGAACATGAGTAACTTTCTTCTAAAGGAACCCAAAGCAGTAGCCAGAGTACATTTTTTGTGGATTAGTTCTTGCTTTCAGCAGCAAAACAGGGAGGCTTTCTGATAAAACAACAACAACAACAACAACTAGATGGAGTCTATTCAATACATTAAAGGCTTTGGCAATGACTCACTCAAACACCAACACAAGGCATATCATTATAATTGCTTCTTCTATTGCATCTTTATGAGAGTAATACCTTGCATGACCTAATGAGCCTGTTAGGGGGGTTATAAGGCATTTTATTTAAGTACATAACATATTGCATCTAATGAAGTCACAAAGTCATATTTTGTTTGCCATTGTTTTGGCATCCAGTGTCCATTCATCTCACTTTTAGTAGAAACTCTGTGGGAATTTTATTGGTAAAATTCTACTCTCTGACTCCAGAGTAGAATGTGTTACCTAAGCCAGTCAACTCATTGCATGTCTCCTGGCTACCAAGGTGAGTTTTGATTGGGTCACAGGTTCATTACTAAGCCAATGAGGTATGTTTAGACTACCACTGGTACATGGGATAGAAGAAAGCATTCTTTCTACTGGGCTCGAATTGAAAAGAATGTAGTCTTTGCACTGTTGTAGCATGTTGCTGTCATGTGGGTGCTAACACTGGGATCCTTATCTTGAAGGCAGAGTCAATGAATAAAGAGAGGTTTCTGGGAACATCTTTGAAGGGCCGAATCATCCGTATCTGATTCCCCCCATAGAGTTTTCAATTGTTAATTTGTAAGATAAATTCTAGTCTTGTTTTAGCCACTTTGGGTTATGTTTTCTGTTACTTGTAAGCAAACAAGGCCCAAATATTCAGATCCAGATGCCCACTGATCATGCGGAAGGAAGCCTAAGGGATGATGTGTAAGCCAGGTGGATGCTGACTCGGCACCTGTCACATAGTCTGCTGGGGGTAGGAGTACACGTAGCATCTGGGACTCCTTCCCTTCCTGCCTTTACATTAAGAACTATATCCATCATTAGGCGATGAGACACATTCAAAGAGGTCGTTTAATCTTTTAAAATTATTTTCTTTCGGATATACCAGTTTTGATATCAGTTCTTTTATCTTCTAAAATAAAATCACAACTGGTTTGCCAACTAAAACAAATAAATAAGCAAAAATAAAAGTTATTGTAACAGGCTCTTGGCTTGTTAATTTAAGTTTGAAACTACAACATCTCCTGTGACTGACTGACTATATGATAGGCCTGTGATATCATGGTCTCTGCTGCCTCAAAAATGGGTGCATCCTACTCACTGGCATCAGATACCTTGACATTGACCCCAGCTCACACAGTGACTGCCCACCTGACTAGGCTCTGGAACCTGTGAATTTGAGTCCACACCCCTCATCTCCCAGAGCCGGCCTCTGGGCAGCCACCTTCTCTGTTTGAACTGAGCCCTGGGTCCTCCCCAGGGTGGATGCCACATTTGACCTCCAGCCATACTTCCCTTCTGCTCCTCACTGGACTTTCTTCCCAGGACTATTTGCATATGGTTTGAACCCTGGTTTTCCTTACAAACTTTTGCTTCTGTTCCCTTCTGCCTCATTAAAGGACATCTGTGGCATTTTCCTGCAAAGACAGCCCCCAAGACTCCTCTGATCACTCTCCTTGGGAATTCTGGAATATTTCTTTTTCTCAAATATAGCAACGACCCTACTTGTTACCCTCAGAATACTTCAGCTACTCCTGAAGACCGGAGGGCCCAATTGAATTTTCAGACTTAAGATAAAGTAAATATGATCCAATATTTAGAAACTTATAGATTTTATATCATAAGTATAGAGTTTTAGGCTACTCTTAAAACACTAGATGATCTAGGCATAATCTTTCCCTGCTGTCACATTTCACAGCTGGTGGGCATGAGTTTCAGTTGTCCCTGTGGAGGGGGTGTGCCACGGTTCCTAGCATCCCCTGCTGTCTGGCGTCCAGCTCTGTCATGCCTTCGGCTTGCCTGCCTGTCTGCTATTCCTACTCGGGTGGGTCATCTCTTGCCAAGCTTGACCATTCTAATCTTGTTCTCATCTCAGTGAATGTCTCTTATTCTCAAGGAAGATTTAATTTTAAAGTTCCATGTGCAATCCAGGTTGTTTGTATATTGATTTAGTTGTTCTTAATTTATTATTTGCATGTCCTGCACATGCAGACCAATATGCTTTGCAGTACAACTCCCTTAGCAAGGGAGGTGCTTAGAAACAATCTCTTGAATCAGTATTTATGAAGTGGCTGCCATGTGCTAGTAAAATATAGTGCAAACTTTCAATGAATTATTCATAAACCACCAATTTTATGGTGCTTGTTAATGCTTATTAGATACATAGATTGCTAGGCCCCACCCTAGATCTTCTATAACACATTGTCTAGGTGTGAGGCCTTGCAATGTGCATTTTATATGGGGCACAATTAGAGACTAACCTGTGAGTAGCTGTTCCAATTGACTAGATGTAGCAGCACCCACGCTAGTGACAATGGCTATGGCCTAAGCAAAATGATAAAAATGTTTTCCAGAAGCAATAGTACCTATAAGTTTTACTGGCCAGCCTAGAAGTGTGCACAGCGGCCCACGCAGAGTGACAGCGGCCAGCCAGGAGGTCAGTAAGCCCATCAGCATGGGCCAGGATTAAAGGGGAGCTGGGCTGCAATGAGAGGGACAGTGGTTGTCTCAGGTTGGGTTCTCTGCGAGGCAGACTCTGAGATTCGAATGCAGAAAGCTTATGGGGCAGTGCTCTCAGGATCAACTCCTGTGGGGGAATGAAGGAGGCAAGGCTGGGAAGAGAGGAAAGTTGAACTGCAGTGCAGACACACACACATGCACACACACACAAAAGGCCTCGGTCAATCTTCACGGAGCTCTGGATATGGCCTTTCAGAGTTGTGCTGTATTTGGCCAAGTGTACTAGGCCTTTTTAATTTATTTAATTTTTTTTCTCCCATTTATTTTTGTTATTTGTATATATTCATGGGGAACAAGTGCAATTTTGCTGTATTGCATTGTGGTGAAATCAGGGCTGCACTGGGCCTTCGTAGTCCTCATCACAAATCACCAGATGTGGGCTGCCCTTGAGAAGACAAAGTATGAAATATGCCTTAGGTGAGATGGCTCTCTTCGGCTGAGAGCAGGTCCCACAGAAGTACTCAGCTGAGAGCTTTCAGCCTCCACAATTTGCAGCACCTAGAGTTTTGAGTACTTTAGTTCTGGATGGGAGATTCTAGGCAGCAACACAATAGTGTCTATCATAGCAAAGTTTGGCAAACTACAGCCCCGTGGAACAAATGAAGCCTTTCACGTGTTTTAGTCAATATGACTTTGTTGGAACAAAACCACACTTGTTCACTTACGTATTGGTATGGCTGCTTTCCTGCTGTGATGACAGAGTTGAACTGTTATGCCTAAAATATTTATTATCTGGCCCCTTAACAAAAAGTTTGCCACGGACACCTGATATAGACACAGCTAACCCAAAGTGTTTTTTCCAACAGGGGTTTCTGTGGCACTTTCCAAACACTGGGATAGTAGAGGAAGGAGGAGGAAGAGGGGGAGGTGAGCAGGGAGGGGAACATTCTTGCTCAGGCAGGAGGCAGCTAGAAAATTTGCCTCAAGCCCTTTGGGCATAGGAAGGTGACCTCCAGAAGAGTCCGCTGAGCAGACTGGCAGCCTAGCTCAGGGTTTTCTCTTTTCTTTACATGATGGGCTCAAAGAAGGAGGTCAATTGTTATTTTTACCAAGGTGGTGCAATTCATGAGAGGCTTATATTTTTCACATTTTTAAACTCTTTTGCTACAGGAAAAGAGTGTAGTTAACTCAGTCTCTTGCGTTAAAACATGGTCTGAAATAAAGGGCTTGGAGTATCCCGGACCCCTAAGGGATGTGTTAGAAGGAAGGAGATGGCTTCAGAGGAGCCATTGTTTGAAGTTTCCATGGTGAGAGACAAACACATCTGATGCCAGTAAGTTGCCAAGATGAGCATTTAGAGCAAACAAGCCTTCCCAAGCTCCAGTAAGAGGTTGTTCATTTCAGTGGAGTATGTGGTGCTTCTTTATCATTCACTTAAAATAGGTAGTTTCTATAACAACAGTCCTCACTTGAATAGATGTATGCTCATCTCTTTATTATGGAGGAAAACAATGTTTCAAAGATTGCATTTGGCTTTGCTAATAACTTTCAAGTCTGAAAAAGATGTTATGACTCATAACTTCATAGGGGACTGAGCCTATCTCACTGTCTCCATGAGCTCTGAAGCACTATTTGGGGGGAGAACCCAGCCACCTCCAGAGACCAGGAGCTCATTTCATTTCCCTCTGTGAAGCAGAGCAATTAGAAGCATTTGAAATCTTGGATCTGGGCTGAGGCAGTTAAAAATGCAAGACACCCAGAGTGTGGATGACCATCCATGAGCCTCAGTAAGGCAGGTGGGAGGGAAGGTTCAGGACAAAGTATAAGCATCTTGAAGAATGAGGGCAACATTTCTCAAACCATGACGAAAGGTCACCTGCAGCAGAATCACTTGGAGGGATTGACTTTTAAGAAAAGACTCCTGGGCCCCAAATCAATACTTTCAAATCAGATTCTGAGAGGGGACCCAGCAATCTGGACTTTGTAAAATCCAGGATTTCAGGTGATTCTAATGCACACAAGTTTGAGGACCAGTGAGGACTTAGCTCATCTTTGGCTCCATTGCTGTCAACCCCATTCAGGAGACAATGTTGACATGGCTATCAGGAACAATTTTGTGGAGGGATAAATCCCAGTGAGGGAGTTGTATTCTGGTGGGTTTGGCAATTTAGGGATGTGGTGGTGATACCATTAGAGTTTGTGATTTTATGTATATACACTGCAGGTCTTTCATTTATTATTTCAAAATTCAGTCAACAAATATTTAAGCATTTTTTGAGCACTTACTATGCTGTAGGCAATGTGGCCAGGCTCTGAGGGTACTGGGAAATTTATAAAGAATCCCTACCCTCAAGTAGCTCACCATATGGCAATTGTTTCCACTTCCTGAATGACAGACTGACTGAGAGTCAAAAATGTTACATAGCTTGTATGGCGGGCTGCTGGTAAGTGGCAGAACTGGGATCAGTTCTGAACTCCTGCCTCCTAGTCCACTGCTCTGTGAGTCCACCCTCCATCTTTTTAGATGTAATCAGGCCCATAAAAAATAGACCTGGCCTGGAGCATGCTAAGAACATGAAGAAACGTACTCAGCATATCTTTTCCAGCTTTTTACATCCATAGCAGCCATCTCTCTCTTTGGAGTCAGAAATATCGTTACCATTTGGAAATGCGTCAAGTCCCTCACGATAATCACATTCAAGCCTTGGGATTTTCTTGAATGAAAGGATTCTTTAAAGTGAGGTTCTTTGGAAACGTTTGTAAGTAAGCTCTCTTAAAAGGAGGCCAAAAAGAACAGTGTCGAATTTCAACAGCAATGTTGAAAAGGAGGAAAATGGAGGTAAGGCCATGGCAGGAGGGACTTAGGAGGCCATCAGTAACCCTGGAGTGAGCAGTTCTTGTCCAGTGGTGTGGACAGAAGTCAGAAAGCTGGAGAGTGAAGAGGAGCTGAGGGAGAATGTGCTGAGCTCAGTCAGATCATCAAGGTAAGTGGTAGAAACTGAGCTGGGGGCAAAACTAGGCCAAAGACACAGAGAAATGAGGCACACGGAGTGGTGGGTTAGAGCTGGAGTTGGGTTTATTTCCAGAAATGCAGAGAAATATCCAGAGGCTGGTGTTTATAGTTGCCGTAGTGGGCTGACCAAACCTTGTTGCAGAGGAAGGGGCTACTCAGAGAGTTTTGATGCAGAATCTCTTTCTAAAACTGACCTTTAACTATTTGCACTTGTCCCTCCGAAGCCAAACACTTTGTTTCTCTGGCATCATCTCGCTAGCATTCACCACCGGAGGGAACTATGGGACACATCTCTTTATGAAGCTTTTGCTGCACAACAAACCGTCTTGAAACGTAGTGGTTTAAAACCACCACCACTAACTTAACTCACAATTCTATGGGTTGGGTGAGTAGAGCTGGGCTCATGTGTGTGTCTGTGGTCAGTGTTGGGCAGCGAGGAGGCTCTGCTTCTGGGCCTTGGCTGGCTGTTGGCTGAGGCAATGGGGGGTGACCGGGCCATGTGTCTCTCATTAGCAGCCTAGCCTGGCCTTGTTCATGTTGACATGGTGGCTTGG
Source organism: Eulemur rufifrons (assembly GCF_041146395.1). NCBI lineage: Eukaryota > Metazoa > Chordata > Mammalia > Primates > Lemuridae > Eulemur > Eulemur rufifrons. The sequence goes on from NC_090989.1 coordinate 123,225,198, forward strand.
CAGGGTTCCAAGAAAAACAGTGCAAGGTCTATTCAGGCATAGGCTTGAAACTGGCACAATGTCGCTTCTGCTACATTCTCTTGGCTGAAATAAGTCATGAGGCCAGGTCAGACTCAAAAGGTTGGGAAACAGACTGTTGATGGGAAGAACTGCAAATTCACATTGCAAACAGGTGTGGATGCAGGGAGGCGAATAATTGGGGCACTTTTGCAAACCCAATTGCCCCTTTGCTTCTATGAGTAGGCAGAGCCCAACAAATTGAAATATAAGTCACACTTTGTAGTTTGCACAGAAAATCAACTCCTGTTCCCAAGGGGCATGTCTGTCTGGGCACCTGCTGAGTGAATTGGTGGCAGCACAGTGATTATATCCTCACTGCTTATTCTTAGGCCTGGAGAGCAGGCTTCTTGATCCTGATTACCTTAAACTTACTCTGTAGTCTTTTGAATTTGAAATGCTTTTGGTAATTGCTCGCTACCCAAGGGAACCAGTTCTGGGAGGAATGTATAACACTAGCAGAAATGAACAGTACAAAACAGGCAACCAAGCCCCATGACTTCTGGGAGCATGCAACACAAAACGTCATCTCAGCACTACTCCCTGATCTCCCTCTCAGGCGATGAGATGACCAGCAGTCTCACAAAACTGAGGTAATTAATCAGTTAACTCCCTAGGTAATGACCTTGGCAAACCTTAATATGTAAGGAATTTTGCCTTCCTCCTTCACTGTCATTGTGTTGATGGGAGCTGCCTTTAGGATTTCTTTGCAGTCTAACAAAGGTGGTGATGACCCCAATGTACTTGGAGAACCCCTTACGTGGGAAGGCCCTTGAATATCAAATATGCTGCTTCCTCTTCACAGGGCATGCAGCCACCATTAACATTCCTTGTGTGCCTTTTGTGAGAATTATAAACTAATTACAGAATGTATAATTAAATGCTTCATCTTCCAAATGCTGAAAAAATAAACCAAGCATTCCTCCTTTTGAGCTTGATTTTACTATTGGCGATTAGCAACATGATTCACTCTGAAATGGGAGGGGTGTGCTTTGAAGCATAGCTTTTACTTTTCCAAGTATACTAAAAGGTTGGAAGCTCAGGGCAGGTTTGATTTTTTTTTTTCCCTGTAGTAGTATTGACTGGAAACCCCTTTCTTCTTACCCTTTGTGAATTATTATTTCATGCTCATTGGATTAGTGATGTACATTTTCCCCTCACTGCCAAGGTCAAGGTAGTGGGTCTGTAAAGCACAAGACAACTCCCAGCATTCATACAGCATTTTACAGTTACTGATGCTGGTTTATGCCCATATCTCATTTAGTACTCACGACAAGCCTGTGAGGAAGATATTTTTATTCCCATTTTACAGTTGAGAATTCTGAAGCTCAAGTTTATGTGAGTCAGAGTCATACTACTAGCAAAAGGATGAATAGGGTCTTTGGCAACGTCGATGTGATTCTAAAATTCCATGTACTTCTTCCTACAACAGTGCAAAAGGGGGGATCAGCTGGGTAAGTCCCATCTGGGAAACCTTGGGGAACCCCATTTTATCCCTAGAACTCTCCTGTGTTTGAGACAACCCAGCACTTCTCCTTGTGATATTTGGTGGTTGTCATTGTTCCACAGAGAAGGTAGAGTTCTGGCAGCACAAGGCAGACAGGCAGACTCATCCATTAAAGGATGTAGCTGTAACATTGTCTGAATGTTGGGATTTGATCATGGGTCAAACTTTGTCACAAGATGGTTTCCCCTTAAAATGGCATGGAAAGTACAGAGTAAGCCTCTCTGGACATGAGGTTGCTTCAAGGTAATTGCACATATTAACCCTGTGAATAGCTAGGCTCCCTTCCCCACAGGTCTCCTGTTTTAGTATCTTGTTTCTTTTTTTTTTTTTTTTTTGTCTCCACTAGATCACCCCATATTTAAATCCAAAACCAGAACATGCATATATATTCCATAAATGAATCAACTGACATTTTTCCTTTCTTGGTTCTGGAGAATGAAGTCTAGGAAATGTTTGTTGGAATTTTCAGAAATTGCCAATGATCTCCTCTGTAGTAGTTGTTCTAGACACCCCACCCCATCCTACTGGGCATCTATCCAACTGATAGCACTTGCATCTCTTGTCTGAGCACCTTCTCTGGCCACTCGAGTCTGCTTTGCCACCCACTGGACAAGCTGAAAGTGCGAGGGCGTTCGCGTCCCCTGAGAGCAGTCCTCACCAATGCCTGGTGGGAGCTGGTGGGCACATATTCCGCCTCCCTCATCCCTCTGGCGGGGTAACTTAGAGGCCTCCAGCGTTTTTCCAGCGAGACTGAGCTCCAGTTGCCTCCCGTGATAGCTGGCTTGATGTGCTGCAGTCATTTTCTCTGTCTCACTTTCCCACTCTCCTCTGGGTATTTTCTTTACCTTCCAAATAACTACTTGCACCTGATTCTACTTGCAGCAGATTCAGGGTTGGTTTCTGAGCAAATCCAGACTAAGAAACCTTTGTACTCAAGCATCAGAAGCGCTTTCCTTTGCCAAGTCAGTAAGTGCCCGGTGAGTGCCAGTTCTCTGCCAAGCACCGTCTGTGGGGAGCAGAGTTTCCCAAGCAAGTTCTCCAAACTGGGAGCTGATCATTATCCTGAAAGATCAAATCCTGAAAATATGATTCTGATAAAAAATAATGAAAGCTACTTTAAAAAGACATTTATTTACATTTTAAAAGATGTATTTGAGAAACATATAAAAACAGGACCGAACACTTCATAGGCCACTTTACGCAATAAAATAGGCAATAATAAGACACATATTTTTGCAAGCATAAACACTCAGGTATACTAAGCTTCTTGGATTAAATTAATTCATAGGAAGGGCTTATAATAGTGTCTGGGGTGTAATAAGCCCTCGACAAATGTTAACCATTATAGTTAATCACTTTTATAGTGCCTGACTTTTAATGGAGACTCAATAAATGATAATCTGTCACTACTACGAATTCATGCTACCTTACATACCCCCACAGAATTTATGTAATTCAAGTGAGAAAGTAATCCTGTAGGCTTTTGGTACTCTGCAAAGCACAAAACAAAAGCAAGGGGAAACATTCCTGGAAATAGCTGCATTCATGATTTTCAAAGAACTATGAGAAAAAACAGTGCATATATATAAAAGTATTTTGAATAGCTGACTCCTACAAAGCAATTATAAATTGCTTAGCAGGGTTAAAAAATATATTCCCTTTTATGAAACCTGACATTAGACCTGCTGTGGAATTAATCATTTTTAATGACATAAGAAAAACTTAAAGTGGCTGTAGAAGCATAGATTTATTCCAAGTTGATAGACATTCTAGGATGTACATTTTGAGACAATTCACAGTAATTATTCCTTACATTTTCCTTTTCATTATCTTGTTAGAATTGAGAAAGAAGACTATTGTTGAACTTGAAAGCTATGTAAAAAGAGTAAGGTTCCCATTGTTTTTGATGTACCCTAGTTACTCCAGGGAAAGTCAGCCAGGGGCTAAGAATATTTTATAAAAATAACCAGCAATCGGTTTGTTCTTGCCTCTGCCCCCACCTGCGTGGTGGGATCTTGGTTTGCGCCAAAAGGTCCTGGAGTCCCTGACGCAGATCTCACGTGTGCACTCTGCTCCCCACCGAACCACCTTTAGTCTCCTTCCTGTCACACTCTGATCTGCTGTGGCGGTTGCTTGCAGCCCTGCCCTGACACTGCCTGATGGAGCTGTTGCTGTCCTGGTGGTGCTATCCCAAGGCTGCTAGCACACACCTAGTGTGTCCGTCATCACAGAACCCGCTGCCACTAATGTCCTCTTGGTGGCCCGAGGAGAGTAGGAACAAACACAGCTATGTGTACTCACTTGTTTATTACAGCTTTCTTCCCCCATGATTCAGACTTCAGTCTACAGAGGCCAGGAAACAATCTGAGATGGAAGGACATGCTCTGCTCAGGGCCCTTCTCTGTCTCTGAGCCTGGGCCCTGTCCTTGAGTCACGCTCCCCTGCCTCCTTCCCCTGGGCCTTAGTATCCTTCAGACTTGTCCCAGCAGCTAAATCCCAAAGTCAACACAGTTTGGAACTATTCTCAGACTTCTGTTACTCTATTAATGAAGCTGAATGGGCAATTAATTTTAAAAATCAAGAAGATCTGTCTATTTTCTTTAAAGAAGGACCACCTTACAAAAAAGGTGACAAAGTCCCTATTTCCAGAAGATCTTTACAATTTTCCACCAGGAAGGCTTCCCAAACAGTGCTCCCTGGATTGATTCTGCACAAGATGCATCCCAACATGGGTTCTGGAGTCCACCTGGGTTTGGATCCTATCTCTGCCATTGATTTAGCTGTGCAACCTGGGCAAGGTGCTTAAGTTCCATGGAATTTGATTTATTTATCTGTAAAAGAGGGACTAAAAATACCTGCTTTGTGGACTGGGTGTGAGCATTGATTCCTGTATGTGAAGTGTTTAGTAGAGAATGTGGCCCATAATGAACATTACAGTGCCAACATTAATCTTTGGTTATCATGAGCCTGAGATCTTGAAATAACATGCAAGAAGACAAAGACCATTCTAGCCCATAGTCACAAGGGAAGATTTTATTATTTTTGTAAATTCAAAGGAGAGACAGAAAATAAGATACCTCATATCTACTTCAAAGTGTATAATTTTGGCCTTACGTTAATTATTTATCACAATGCATCCCTTTTTCTAATGCCAGGGATGGAAGGAGGATAGCACTAGCTGAGGTGGGACAAACTGGCTGGCTGCTGCACCTTTAACATGGGAGGTATCCTGCTTAGGGTTGCCAGATGAAGCAGATAAAAAATACAGGGCACCAAGTTAAATTTACATTTCAAGAAAACAACAAATAATTTGTTAATGTAAGTATTTCCCAAATGCTGCATGAGTGTCCTGTACTTTATCTGGCAACCCTAACCCTTCTGCCTCCCCTTGTGAGATTCTGGTACCAAGTGACTTTCTGCTTTGGACATTTTACCAGACATCTTGATGCTTGGGTTTGTCTCCCACATCCATGTCAAAAGATCAGCAACAATTACCCTGAATTGCATCGTGACAAGCAAAAGCAAAGTCTTCTAGAACTAAACTTTGGAGCGTGGGTTGTAATCAGGCTGCTCTGTTTAACAGATGAGGAGATACAGGCTGGAGGGCTTTTATCTGGCTCAAATCTTGATCATCATTGTAATCCTTAGCACTCAAGTGGACAGCTCAGAATAGACAGAACCTGCTTTTGTGGCTGAAGCCAGCCCAAGGAAACACTTGATAAATAGTTGGTAGTTATTAATATTTGCCCCTCCATCACCTAGATCCGCTCATCACCTGTGACCATCTGTTCTAGTTCTGCTGTGTGAGAAGCTTTGATGGAAATGCCCATTAATCACAACTGGGGACTTTGGGGAGTGTGACTGATGGCAATTAGTTGACAATATTTATTTGGGAAGTTGCATTACTTTGTGATAATTACAGAACTGTGAGTGAATCATGCTCCCCCACCCCTTTTTGTTAATAATTAGAGCCACAGAGACATGCAGAAATTGCCACTGTGTCTTAATTATCTCTCTAGGAAGCTACTTTTCCTGGACAGCTGGAATGTGCTGGGAGGGGACCGAGCAGTCTCAGTTGTGGCAGTTGTTCCTCATCTTTCCAATAGGAACATGGAAGTTTGGAACTTTCTTAGGGCCTTTAAGTGGCCACTTGCCTTCTCATAGTAGAAGTCTCCCTGACTGAATGGGGAAGCTGGAATTGTTAATGAAAACTCACTCATTGAGAAAGAGGAAAGTATTGGGGAGATATTGGCCAAAGGACAAAAAAATTTAATTAGGCAGGAGGGATAAGTTCAAGAGACCTATTGTACAGCATGGTGACTATAGTTAGTAACAATGTACTGTATACCTGAAAGTGGCTAAAAGGGTAGATTTTAAGTGTTCTCATCACAAAAAAGGATATATGAAGTAATATTTACATTAATTAGCTTGATTTTGTCATTTCATAATGTGTACATTCATTAAAACATCATGTTACATACCATAAATATATACAATTCTTGTCAATTAAAAAATAAATAATTTTAACAAACCTCATTGACTGTGGTTTGTAACAGTCAATAATAAAATTTAGCATTTGTAGGGGTCCTTGTAAGACTCTTTCATACATTTTATCCCTTTGTGGCTTCATAGCAATTGCTATCATCCCCAGATGAGCTAAAGGGTGAGGGCTTCTTGAAGGTAGTCAAACTTCTAGGATTAGAATTTATATAACCTGACCATTAGACCAGGCCACATTCTGTCTGATGACTCTGACTTACTATTATGGTCACCTTCGAGGAGAGGAAAGTTTATTTCTTCAGCACTTGAAGAAAAACTTCATGATCTCAGGAGAAGGTGTCATTTCTATTTGGCCTAATATTTAGATTAAGGCAGCGTGGAAATTGGCGAATATTACAAATTATGCACTCCCAGCAAGTTATTAAACAATTGCCATTGCTAACCCCACAGACATAGCTTCTTTCTGCTGTTAGTCTGTTTTTTAAAATCACTGTTTACTAAACCTGTACCGTTTAATGTAGGAGCGTTAGACACATGTGTCCAACTGAACACTTGAGATGTGATTAGTCTGAATGAGATGTGCTATGAGTACAAAATGCATAATGGGTCTTTAAAGACTTAATATGAAAAATAATGTAGAATATCTCTTTAATAATTTTTCAAATGTTAATTATATGTTGAGATGATATCATAGATATACTTGGTTAAGTAAAATATATTATGTAATACATGCTAATATATTTTAATACATAATAGTAAATACTAATATATAATATTAAGACTAAGTTTATTGTTTATTTGATTTTCTTACTATGGCCACCAGAAAATGTAAAATTACACATGTAGCTTATAATATATAGCTATTGGACAATACTGCCAGACCATAAGCTTCCTGAGGACAGAAATTATGTTTCATCAGTAACTGGCACGGTGTCTACTACATAGTATGGACTCAATAAATATGTGTTGATGAAATGTATAGAAGAGGGTGGAGGAAAGAAGGTAGCTATATATAGGGAATAACTGAGTAAGACTTTATAACCCATAGAAAAGTATAACCGTTAGATTTTGAAATATATATGTGGAAGTCATACATGTAGACCAATTTTCCTGCCAGGGGTAGAATGCCATCTATAGTTTCCTGTTAAGTGGCTTCTTGCTTCTATAGGAAAACAGTGACTGAGAACTTAGTGCCTCAAGAGGGTATCAGGCCCTGGCTGGGTCTTCATTCGCTCCAATAATCTGCCTGTGCACAAATGAAAAATCCCAGCAGCTGCCTCCTTGATAGTGAGGAGTATCTCCCAGGTCGACCTTTCTCTTTCTTCCTTATCGGCCTCCTTCCAGGATCCGCCCTCTATATCCAGCTCACAGAGGTTTGGTAATGTATTTGCCTGGTCTTCTGGGATTTTGAATCAGTTATTTCCCAAGGCACTACTGCCCCCTTTGTTGCTTCCCAAGCTTCACATATCCCAGCTCTCAAATAAGGGAAGGGCACTGCTTCCGGCTCAGACCAAGCTTTGTGGGGAAAGACCATTGGCTTGAGGCAGCACCCAGGGCTCTTGCTGCACAGAAGGGGGACCTGGGATGGGAGCAGCATCACCTCTCCATTGTTGGATGGCATTTGCCTTTGGGAATGTTTCCCTCCTATGAAACCGAATCTGCCTCCCAGACACTTCTACTCATTCTATCTTCCTTTTCCACCTTGTCCATCTCTTATGATTTAATGAAAACAGCTAACATTTATAGAAATACTTCCACAAGCCATTGGCTCTGCTAAGCCTTTATTATACATCCCTTGTGTTATTTAAATTCTCAGAACAACCTTATGAGGCAGGTACTATTATTAACTCCATTATAATGACGAAAGAACTGAGGCATAGAGACGTTAAGTAACCTGCCCATAGTCATCCAGAAAGAGCGGCAGAACTGGGATTTAGCCCAAGTTCTGTATGATTCCAAAGCCTAAATATTAGCCACGTTGCTATATTGTTTTTTGGTCAGCTAATTCTGCATTCTGAACTTTTCCTGCCTTCACAAACCTCTTGCTGCTTTCATATGATAGTTCTTTAAGTGTTTGAAGACAGCAGCCTCCTACCCTCTAAATACTGGTCATGAGTCATCTATTTTTTCAGAGTGGTCATTCTTATTTTCTTCCACCTTCCTCATCTACTTCTGGTTCTCTGATCAGTCCTGTTCTTTACACCCTAGCTAGATGCTGGTCATGTTATCATTTTAGAATTAGTCAGGGAAGAGGGAGGGTTGGTGTATGAGAAAGTAAAAATATAGAGCTCTTGGCTGGGCGCAGTGGCTCACACCTGTAATCTTAGCACTCTGGGAGGCCGAGGCGAGAGGATGGCTTGAGGTCAGGAGTTTGAGACCAGCCTGAGCAAGAGTGAGACCCCGTTTCTACTAAAAATAGAAAAAATTAGCTGGGCATGGTGGTGTGCACCTGTAGTCCCAGGTACTTGGAAGGCTGAGGCAGGAAGATCGCTTGAGCCCAGGAGTTTGAGGTTGCTGTGAGCTAGGCTGATGCCACAGCACTCTATCCTGGGCGGCAGAGTGAGACTCTGTCTCAAACAAACAAATAAACAAACAAAACCATGGAGCTCTTAAAAAAGGATTTTCACATGTACTACATATTACTTGAATCTAACAACAACCTTTAGAGATAGTCTTAATATTTTCAGATGCAATAGTAGCAGATGAGAAATTAAGTGACTTACCCAAGGTTACACAGATAATGAATGAAGGAATTAGAATTTAAACCTAGATTTTCCTAAGCAAAGTTAATCATTTTCCAACTTTAAGTGCACTGATAAATCATGAGGTCTTTTGGCCCCTCTGGGGCCTTGGTCTCATGAGCTCCTGCACGAGAACTCCTTGGAAAGTCTGTGAGACAACTTTGACAGCCAGATTCACTCTTTAAGAAATATTACAAAGGCGTTGCCATGTATTTATAAAGATGTAAGTTTTTGAAAGAGTAACTGCATCTTTCCAAAAAGGCTTAACTTTGGTGGAGAAACTCACTTGGATGGCTCAGAGAAGAGAAGTGAGACTGAAGAAAATCATTGCAAATACTTTGGTGGACAGAAACAGCCGTGTAGGCTTCTGGTGAGGCACCTTGCTCATAAAGTACCTGGCATGCAGGGGGCCCTCCATAATTATTCATTCGAATGAGAGTGCTCACATAGTCTTACAAAGTGAAATAGAGCAGGCTAACTCTTTTTCCTCTGGGTAAGGAGTCTCATGGGCTGAGACCACTTCTCAAATCTTAGGAATGTTTAGTGACATAGCTAAGGCTAGAGCTCAGATTTACTTATCTGAGCCAGCCCTGGCTTTGGTCACCACCTCATACTCCATCAGAGCTCCTTAGAAAGAACCTTTTGAAGGGTTTGTAAATGGTTGTCATGGTAATAAGGTTCCACGGTAACCAGGCAAAATTGGAATGCTAGTAGTGGTGGTGAAGCTGTAACCAGTGTATTTGACCATTGTTTCTAATAATATGGCTGCCCTATTGTTCCCTGGGGAATGACTGGGACCTGCCCAGCAGCTAACAGGTTCAGATGGAAACAAAACAGATCCAGTAAAGGTTCTGTAAAATCACCACTGAATTACACTGGTAGGCATAGCTGCTAAGTTTTCAGAACTTTCTGAAGTAGTCTTTGGTGGCTCTCTGCCACCATAGTCACAATACAGTTAAATGGCATTGTTTCCACTATTAAATGAGATTTTACAACTTAAGCTAGTTAGTTTGCTGCCCCCTTTGCCTCCACTAGTTCACTGGAGGCAATTCATTTTCCCTAGGTGGTAACGTAAATGCAGGCTGCCCTGCTCTTATATCCAGCTTAACAACAATGCATGTATAACAATAAATGTAATAATGAATGTCAGTAAATTGCTTTGTAGTTCAGCAAGTACTTTTACAATCATTTTCTTTTTCTTTCTTTCTTCTTTTTTTTTTCCCCTGAGACAGTGTCTCTGTTGCCCAGGCTAGAGTGCTGTGGTATCAGCCTAGCTCACAGCAACCTCAAATTCCTGACCTCAAGCGATCCTCCTGCCTCGTCCTCCCAGAGTGCTAGGATTACAGGTATGCGCCACCACGCCTGGCCTATGATCATTTTCTTATTTCATTCACACAAGGGCCGTGGGAAGTACTTATTACCCACATTTTATAGATGAAGTGAGGAATTGAGCCTCAGAAAATGGGAATGTCTTTTTCAAAATCCTGTAGCTAGTAGTGAAGGGGCTGGGGCACAATCCTAGGTCTTTTCAGCTCCGGAGCTCTGTGCGTACTACTTCACTGCCCCTTGCAGGTCTCCTCTGCCTTTTGCCTGGCTGTTCTTCCAGAGCCACCCTACCTCTTTCTCCATCACACTCATCGTGGAGCTCTTTGCCTAGTTCTCCAGCACCATTCTGCTTCTCAGATTGCTGCCTTTGTGTTGTCATCCAGGAATCTCCTTGAGCTCTTTGCCTCCCAGGAAAATGTCTACTCGTTTTAAAAACTCAAGGAAAGCATCACCTCCTCTATGAGACATTCCTGGAACCTCTCTTCTTTATTCATGAAAGACCTATTGTTGTAATGAATGACTTTTACCTGCCTTCCCGTTTGTCTCTCCTGTTAGGCTGTGAACAGACTGTAGGTAGGGCCTGGTGCTTTTTGCTTCTGTATTGCCAGGACCTACCTCACTATCCAGGACTGAGTAGAAATGGAATAAACACCTTTAGAAATGAAAGGCTCACGTGTAATTCTCATTATTAAACACAATTCAATTTCCTTCAGTTTAGGAATGTGTCATTCCTTTCTGTGGGTGGACACATCCTTGCAGAGGGTGAGCTGCTTGGGCTCTCCTTGTGGGAAGGCATTCCATGTGAGTGACTTACAACCGTGCCGTGGACTATACCATGAAGGCACATTCTAATTTCCACGTCATTGTCAGCTGGAGATTCCTTTTCTTCAGTGGCCAAAATTATTGGTATTTATTGTTGCTTCCCACTCTTTAGTCACAGGTTTCTAACTCCTATTAGAATATTTTTTTCTGTAAAATGTGTCTTAAAATAACTGTGTACAGTGTCCAATTTACAGTCCTTACTACTTAGAGAAATTTGAAAAAGTTCTTGTTCTTGGCTTAAGAATGCTGGACAATTTGACATTTTTTCATTACTTTATTGCAATACTAAAAGCAATTTATGAGCCAGGCATGCTGTGGCTCACGCCTGTAATCCTAGCACTCTGGGAAGCCAAGGTGGGAGGATTGCTGGAGGTTAGGAGTTCGAGACCAGCCTGGCAAGAGCGAGATGCCATCTTTATTAAAAATAGAAAAAATTAGCTGGGTGTTGTGGCGCAGGTCTGTAGTCCCAACTACTCAGGAGGCTGAGGTGGGAGGATCACTTGAGGCCAGGAGTTCAAGACCAGCCTGAGCAAGAGCAAGACCTTTTCTCTACAAAAAATGGAAAAATTAGCTGGGTGTGGTGGAGGCACCTCTAGTCCCAGCTACTCAGGGGGCTGAGGCAAGAAGATCACTTGAGCCCAGGAGTTTGAGGTTGCTGTGAGCTAGGCTGATGCCACGGCACTCTAGCCCAGGCAACAGAGCAAGACTGTCTCAAAAAAAAAAAAAAAGCAATTTATTTTCTCAGTAAAAACAAGTTCTTCAGTCATTGTGAATCCCACTCTTGTCCTCAGTGAGGATAATGACCTGAGATGACACCACTTTTCCTAAATGAGAGGATCATAGGCAAGTTGCCATTGGGTTGCTATAACCTTGTTTTGTCTAGAGCTTTGGGATTTTTCTTGTCGCATACGTGGTTAGAAAAATTTCCTGTGTTCTCATTTAAGGGAGTGTCTTTTAGCCAATTACCTGCTAAGAATCAGATTATGGTATATTTAAATATTCATGATTTACCTTCCCTTAGTCCTTGCTAACATAACCCCAATTTAATTCCTGGCAGCAATATATCCAGCTTCAATGGAACACTTTGGATTAGTGTAAACATATCATGGCTTTCTGTGTTTCCTTTGCCCGATAATTGCTTTCCCTGCCTCTCTGGAAGCTAGGGGGAGAACTTTGAGGGTCAGGGAGCTAAAGGAAAGATTCTCTAACTTGGCTGTTCCCAATCCAGTTGCTTCTTGCCTTGGGACCTACAGGTGACAAGTCTAAGGATAAAAACCCCAATCCTCAGGATGGTAGAGAGAAGGATAGCAGTTGCTGGATCCTTAAAGACAGATCTGAGCTGCTGAGCCAGCCGTTGATTTCTACTGCTGGGGGCTTTTAAACAGTCTTTTAAAGTTTAAGTCACTGACTATTAAACTTTTTGTTATTTGCTGCCTAATGCACACTGACGTAACACAGGTGAACACCGTATTTCCACATCTGTAACAGCCAGGGACTCTATGCCAGGGCAGGGACCACTCTCTGTCCAGATTATGAGGTGCTCCTCTAAAATATATTGTTTTTATTCTCTGCCTAAGTATGTGGCATACATTTCTTAAAAAATTCAGCTTGCATTCATTTGCATTTAATCGGTGTTCTTTTCTCTGCCATCTAGTATCTTCGGAGCATTTTGTTTAATATTTCCAGGCAATAGCAGGTAGCAAATGAGTCTACTTCTATCCCAGCTTTATAATGAGTACTTTGCTTTACTTTTATGATTGTATGACTATCTCTTTGTTCTAAAGCAGTCCTATCTAGTAGAAATATAGTGAGAGCGGTGTATGTAGTTTAAAATTTTCTAAGAGGAAAATGTTCATGCCCATTACAATACAACAATAATATATTATGCAATGCAATTGTTAGAGTGAAATGTCATCCTATCAAACAATAAAGTTGTTTTTAATGGAAAAATATTTTACATTGTTTTAAAATTAAAATTAAAATTAATTAAAATTAAGTAAAATTTAAAATTTAACTCCTCCATTGCACTGGCCACATTTCAAGTGCTCAATATCCACATGTGGCTACTGGCTACTGTATTGGACAGCACAGGCCTGTTCTCTAAACCCCTTGAGGGCAGGAGTTGTGTTCTACTAAGGTCTTACCTCAGTTGTTGCTTCTTCTGGAACCCTTCCCAGGTTCTCCAAGACTGGGTTAAGTTTCCCTCTTATGTGCTCCTACAGCCCTCTGTGCTAACTACTATGATGGGGGCTTGCACACCCTGTATTACAATTACTTGTTTATTTGTCTGTAGGGTCCTTGCAGGCAAGAACTGTTTCTAGTTCACTGTTATATATCCTGTGCTTAGTACAGGGCCAAGCATATCATAGGCACTCATTAAATATTTGTTGATCTTTTTGAATGAATTGTTAAATTCATAAAAATGTTTTTGAAGCTTTTATGAGACCATGAGTTCCCTGGGGGAGGGATCATGACTTATTCATCTCTGTGGCCTCTTCACCTAGCATAATGCTTAGCACATAGTAGGCACCCAATAAATGTTTGTTGAATGACTATTGAATCCTGCCACAACCTCAGGCTTTATAGCTCTTTCATGTTCACAGCTGAGGCTGGCTGATTCTCCCTGCAGCCTCAGCTTCTCCCTCAGTCTTTGAGACTCAGGATCATTTTCTGAAGATGTGTCTGATTCTCTTAGTTCGAGTCTGCCCTGCTCCCTCAGTCTGGTGGGTGCTAGGGCCTGTCCTGGGCCTGTTGAGCTTCGCCTGGCCCCATCAATGACCAGTTGTGTGATCAGCCTCACTCCAGAGGCAATGGCCTCACTGGCTTTCTGAGCCCAGCCTCCCCTTGGAGTGCTTCATCTTGGGTTATGCCTTACCTCGATTTGCATGCTGTGTCCTGTGATATAGACTAATTTCTGGCCCATGACCATGCTTGCACAGTCTTGGAATTTCCTGTTCTCCCTGCTAGATAAGATTTCCTTCCAAGGCAACCTCAATTTACAATTGTTTGGGTTGTACAGTGACAGGGCACACCTCCAGGGGGTGACATTCACTCATAGTCACCCTAGGTAGGAATAGTTATTTTGACAACATTCCAGCAGATGGCAGTAAAGTGTTTTGAGCAAGGGCTACCTTTTTCTAGTTCATACCAAGTCACCAAATAAGCTAACATCTATGCTGCCTGTGGAGCCCGCCTGCAAATCTAGCAGAAGAGTCTAGTTGCAATTTCTTGCCCCTTTCCTCTTACCCTTATCTTCTGGCCAGGTATAAAGAAGAGGTGATAAATAGGAAAAACCTCATACTTGGGGAATGAGATACATTTCTTTTTGAACTCATTTCCTGTTGCCAAGCATCACAGGATACAGCTGCAGGGACCACTCCCTAGCTTTGCTTCAATCGTTGCACTCCGGTCTCATTCCTTTTCTTTCTGTAATTTACCTGTAGACAATGCCTGCACTCTAGGATGAGTATGATTAAGGCTCCTTGTATGGAACATTGGGTTTCTTTTATGGGCACCAAGGGTATATGTCCCCAGAAATTGGAGGAACATTCTATATAGGATTTTTTTTTTTTTTTTTAAGAAAGCCATTTAAGACCATTAAGACCATAAAAGGAAAGAACAGGGAAATGTAAGGGAACTATTTAGCAGTTCTAAGGGAAAGAATGTGCTGAAATGCTTGTGATGCTAATTTTCCTTTTAGGTCCCATTGTCTGGACTGGTGGAATCCTAATTGTGAGTGATGTGAGAGATCTATAAAGCAGCAAGCATCTCTATGTGTGAGAGTCCATCAGGAGGAACGCAGCTCTCTAACTACTGACGCTCCGATGATGCATTTCAGAGTGCATTTGGGAAGGAGAATCTATAACCACTCCCCTGCAGGGCTAGACTCCAGCCCTCAACCCAGCGGGTTCCAGGGAAGAAAGCACATCACGGCACGCAACATTCACTCTGTCTGTCCTGTTTCACAGAGCTGACTTTATCCCAGAGAACCCTCCTTTCTCCCCAACTTTCCTGGAAATGTGTTCCTGCTTGGGAGAGCAGAACCATTCATTATCTGGTTTGATTCTTCTAGGGTTGGACTATTCCAGATTGTTTCTTGATGGTTTGTGGGTCAACTTGGTACGGGGGGTGGGGTATCATGACCTGCTGTTCAGGAGAACTGCCCACTGACCTGGCATAGTGGAGACTTTCTCCACTGTCTTTCCAGAAGCCATATAGCAGATACGGTTAAGGTTAAAGGGAACTTGTCTCATTGTGAGACATCTCTAGGAGTACGAAAGAGAACTGTATGGAGAGAAACAAAAACTTGGTTCCAGCATTGGTTCACATTGCCAACTAGTTATGCAGCTTTGGGAACCTTATCCTTTCTGGATTCTGCTTCTCTTACATTAAATGCAAGATATGGAGGAGAGGAAGTTTCTAGAATTCTCTGATTTGGGGGTCTGTGTAAACTGACAGGCATTTCCAATGCAAATGAATCCCCAAGAGTAAGAACAGCAAACGCCTAGCACTTTGCTACCACTTTGCCCATTGTCAATCCCACCACTCTTTCCTCTTGGGCCTAGGTCTAGGTGTGATCTCAGAATCTTTCTCTACACAGTGCCCAGGAGGCCAATGCTAATGACTTGAAGTTGACTTTAAAGGTGAAACCTTGCTATCCCAGACAGTGAGACTTCAGGGTTCCACATCTCTCATCACATTAGGGTTTCTGTTTTCTTAACAGCTCGTAGTTAGTAGTTCATGCAACAGGTATCCTAGACTGACCAGGATAAACTCTCATCCCTTATTTTCAGCACCTATCAAGGAAAAGATGTCTGAATGTAAAAACAAATCAGCAAGAGTAAAGACAGAGGCTATTATCAATTTTTCTTTTTTTCGGTTTTTGAGATATGGTCTCTCTCTGTTGCCCAGGCAGAAGTGCAATGGTGTGATCATAGCTCACTGCAGCCTCAAACTCTTCAGCTCAAGTGATCTTCCCACCTCGGCCTCCTAAAGTGTTGGAATTATAGGCGTGAGCCATCACATCCAGCAGAGGCTATATCAATATTAATGAATGACGTTTGTTCTATATGAAATAGGATAGGGAGTAAAAAGATAAAAGATCTCAAATCTAGTCTGGAAAAGCATCCTCACATCTCAGTATAGGGGAAAAAATCCTTTGGCTAATAATGTGTTAGCAATTCATAGTCTGTGTTCTCCAAGGATAAGAATCACCATGGTCAAGGTTTTACATCCTATATACTCTTATGATAATCCTTTGAATCTTATTTGGATGGAGAATTATATAGTAGTAGGTCAGCACTTATTTCATGGTATCCATTTTCACTGGTGGTTCAGCAGTTTCACTGGACTTTATGGGTAACAGAATCTTCTAGGGAGCTTATAAAAATGCAGTTTCCTAGGCCCCATCTCCAAAGAGTCTAATTTAACAGGTCTGAGGTAGTGCCTGGGAATATCATTTTTTACCAATTCCCTCATATTCCTTAGGTCATAACTTGAGAAATGATTGTCTAGTCTGTGGTAAAGTAGTTTTCTCTTGAGATTAAACCTGCGTATGAGGGCTTCCATTTTTCATGGTGCCACAATTTAATTTTGTGGTGCTCAGTTTACATCGTATGTTTAAGAGTAGACTCAAGAAGCTGTATGGTGAACAGTAATAGTTCTTGAGTATGACCCCTGATGGCAAAAATATTCATGTATCCATGTGATAATATTGCACTTTTGGTATCTGCTGCTAGAAAACATATGCAATAATGAGAAGGTGCTGTGAGTTCTATAACACTTTTAAGTGCATCTATATTTAGTTAGTTCCACCAGCATCTATGAACATTCAAAAGTATTGGTGCATACACGTGTGAAATATATAGTTTATTTAATCTACATATAATAGATTAGGAGACCCTATGAAAGAATTCCATGTGCTATCCCGTGTGTTCCCCACCCTTCCCTGAGGGGTTCTTAACATAGAAATTTGAATCATTTGTTATAGGGAAAAACCCAGAAGATTTGGGTTTGAATTACACACAGGATACATACTGGCTGAGTTATGTAGTTACTTGACCCACAAGCCTCAGTTTCTTAACATGTAAAATGATGGTGGCTAATATATTCCTAATGGGTTTGATGTAAAAATTAAATGATGTAACATATGCATAGTTCTTGACTCAAAGTAGACAGTCAACGTTAGTTTTCTTCCTACAAAAGAATTAATGAAATGAATCTTTAAAACAATAGCCCCAGGAAAATCTGAAGCTTTCTGCTTTTCCCTTTGATTTAGCCTGAATGTTCCAGCGGCGTTCCTTCTCTGCATGAGACAGTTTGGGGGCACTTTCTGTTAATATTTGGTGCTGTGCTAATGCCCTTTCCACCTGTGCTATGACCAAGGATCTATTAACCACAGTAACCCTGGGAAAATAAGGTGCAGAACTGGAGTGGCCTCTTACAAGTTATCAGTCTCTGACGCTATTGTTCTTCACTAAAATTCTCAGCACTTGAGGAAGGGTACAGAACAAACAACAACTCCGTCGTCCCCTTTTACTTGAAGAGGAACACAAGGAGTGTCACCCATAATTAGTGTGTTTTTGTTCTTAATGTTCCCAAGTCAAGCCTACAGATGGAGCCAAGGTTATTACATGCACTTGGAACATTCTTTTTCGCCTCTAGTTAGGAGATAGCAGGAGGAAGCTTGTGTTTCTCTCTTCTTCTGCAACCATTCTTCAATTTGACACTGAAAATACTCAGGCTTGGGGTTTAATTTGAATATCTATGGTATAAAATTACTAGTGTTCACATCCCCTAGCATTTTCCTGACAAATTAATTGCTAATACAATTTTCAGCGGTGGGTGGAGCAGAGTAGGGTTGAGGGTTCAGCTTATGGGAGGTAATTATGGGTGCCCTTGGCCAGGAAAGAGCAGAGATGATGCTAAAGGAGCCAGTGTTTTGGGTAAGCAGCACCTGCTCCTTTGCCTGCTCCATAGACCCGTGAATCTGGGAAACACATATAATTTGGAGGATTTAGTGTCTACCTTTGGTACTCGTAATTTAATCTTCTAATCATTGTGTGATCTGTGGCTACTGTGAGCTCTCCGAAACTGTACTGTGTGCCACTATTACTTGGTTCTTAGATCTTTGCTCCGTGTATTCAACATTGCAACTCTTCCAAACATCAGGATAAAGAAGGCAAACAGCAAAACCCTCCAAGGCAGAGGGAAAATAAGGCTAAAAAGAGACTCTTCATTTTGGCTAGGTCTCAGGGAAGGGGCACTTTTATTGACATACCTGAAAGTAACTGGTCTTCTCTGAAAGATGTGAAAAAATGTTCTGTTGGGATGAAGCATCTGCTCTTTTAAGAAATAGTCTATTTTTTTTCTAAGTCTTTATTGAAAAACCAGTTCTCTGAAATATATACCTTTTTAGACATGATGCGTTTATTCCTTTTTCAGCCTTAGGCCTCTCACAGCGGTTGTAACCCTCTAGCGTCTGAAGGTATATCTGCTGTTGGAGATGTTTTAATTTTTATTGTATTTGATTGTAAAAACAACACCAATTAAAAAAACCTGAGCAAGCAAATAAAAGCCTATAAAAATCCCTGGGGTGAGTGAGGAGTGGAGGAGTAGATGGTGAAGACCAGAACATATACAAACCCTTAAACATCCTCCTTACAATTTTTCAAGTTTTTAAAATATTAGCACTTTTATAGATTTCTTTTCATCTTAAAGATATTTTAAGAAATAAAGGGTTATCACATTATTATGTGACAAAATAAAATAACAGAGACGTGCACACATTTGATTCCATTAATTCTTGTTCTCAAGTTTTCCCTGTGATGTCAGTTACTTTTAAAAATATTAAAGATCTAGTGAGGATGAGATAATATTCTGGCACTTTAGTTTCTGGAATAATGGGATTGGAGAGAAGAGAGTGAGGCTATTTGTTGGCCAAGGTTAATGCACAAGGGTTTCATCCTGTCTTCTCGATGAATTTGGATCTCATCACCCAAATATGTCAGCTGCGAGGCTCCTGCCAAGTTTCCTGGGAGACAAGTCCACTCTCTCAGAACTCTCACTGGGTGGGTAATCAGTCATAGTCGGAAGATGCCAGGGTTGAGTGGGACCATCTACTCCAACCCTTTCATTTAACAGATGAACTGAGGAAGGCCCATAAATGGAGAAGGGACTTACCAAAGATTGTCCAGCAAGTTAGAGATAGAACTAGGGCTATAACCAACACCTGATTGTCTTTAAAGCAGAAATAAGCAAATGTTATAGAAGCAATCAGTTACTTCACATGAATGTAGGCCTTGAAATCCCAATTTGGAAATCAGCTGTGCTCTGCAAAATTCAGATTTAGGATGCTATTTGATACAAATGTCAAGGTGTTGACAGTCAGAGGAGAGGATGGAGAGGAAAACACAATGAACATTTATTGAGCAGCTACTATGACAAGGAATTTACACTTGACTATTGTGTGTGATTTTCATGGCTCCCAAACGAAGTAGATATTGTTCCTATTTTTAAATGAGAAAATCAAGGCTCAGAGATGTTGAGCCACTTGCCAAAGATCTTTTAGATGTTAATGTAGGATTTGAACTCAGAAATATATGATACAAAGCTCATATATAATCTTTCCATTCGCTCACCTTTTCTTGTTTCACCCCATTCCAGCATTATTTTTGTTACTCTTTCTAACACCAGGCAAACCACAAAGCAGGGTCTAGATAATTAGCCTTATCATTTAGCACAGGCATTTATAGTACATTGTACCAAGTACTGAGCTTGTGGTGGGTGTGTGGAAATACCAAAAGGGTATGAGACGTTTGCGTAACTACAAAGGGTTCTATAGATGTAAGGGCATCAGATAACTGTGGCTCTCTATTCCAGATAGTAGGCATATAAAGCCCTACATCCTTGCTACTCAAAGTGGGCTCCACAGACCAGCAGCATCAGCGTCATCTGGTAGCTTATTAGAAATGTAGACTCTCAGCTCCCCACCACCCCTCTACTGAGTCAGACTCTGCAGTTTAACAAGATCTTCAGGTGATTCTTATTCACATTCAAGTTTGAGAAGCACAGCCCACAACCTCTCTGACCTTATTGCTCAGCCACAGTAGCCTTCTTTTTGCTGCCTAAATCATGGCCTTGGCATTTGCCTCTGCCTGACTGCTGTGTCCTCTAATTTTTTCAAGGCTGTTTTGTCATCAGATTTCTGCTCAAGCAATATTGTCTGAGAAAGTCTGAGTGCTGACTTCTAGGGAGCTGCATTATACTGTTATATTTCCTCATAGTACTTACTCTCTGAAATTATATCACTTATTTATTTGTTTGCATGTTTATTATCTGTCTCCTCACTAGAATGTTAAGCTCTGTGAGTGCAGGAATGATTTGCCTGTTTGATTCACTGTTTTCTTCCCAGCACCTGGAACACTGCCTGGCTGAAGTTAGGCATTCAGTTAAGTATTTTATGAATCAATAAATGAATGAACAATGGAAAGTATTTCGCTGCTTTTGAAATTCCAGCACATTGATATTAAAAGCTAAGATTATCTGCAAACATGTTTAGCTAACCAACTACAAATCAATGTAACAGCAACATTTCTTGTGTGTTTGTGGTTTGAGACAAAGTTCATTGAGGCTGCAATTCAGAATCAAGGAAAGGAAAGCTGTGGTAAAAACAAAACTTTCTTTTTTTTTTTTTTTGAGACAGAGTCTCACTCTGTTGCCCAGGCTAGAGTGAGTGCCGTGGCGTCAGCCTAGCTCACAGCAACCTCAAACTCCTGAACTCAAGCGATCCTCCTGTCTCAGCCTTCCGAGTAGCTGGGACTACAGGCATGCGCCACCATGCCCAGCTAATTTTTTCTATATATATTTTTAGCTGTCCATATAATTTCTTTCTATTTTTAGTAGAGATGGGGTCTCACTCTTGCTCAGGCTGGTCTCGAACTCCTGAGCTCAAACGATCCGCCCACCTCGGCCTCCCAGAGTGCTAGGATTACAGGCGTGAGCCACCGCACCCGGCCAAAACAAAACTTTCTTTTAAAACTTTTTCCATTTTCATATAAATTGATTAGAGTATGGCATTTGGGGATTTTTGACTTATCTGCATAGGTAAGTTTTTCTCTTAATATCTTTTCAGCAATTCCCTAGAGAAATGCAGATATGTACATTTGGCACATGTAAAATTCGATTGGAAACCTTCCCTTTTGATTCATAGACACCTGTGGTGAAGTGGTTTATTTCTTGGGTAAAAACACTGGTTTGGATAGGGTTCATGCATACTTTACGAGCTGACTCTGCAATAATATGCTGCAGATCTTCTTGGAATGAACAGCAAAGATAACCTCTCTGAATTCTGATGAGATATCCTGGGAAGAGCTCTCACATCTACTATTTATGAAGGCCCTATAAAAAAGAAAATGAGAAAGGAAAATGATTTCATCATATATGCCAGCCAACTTAGAAAACAACATCTCATTTTAATTACCATAACAACTTTATAAGGTAATAATACCTGATTTTACAAAGCAAGAAATGAAGATTCAGAAATAAACACTCCTTCCCAGTCATCCTTCTAGTAAGTGGTAGAGCTGGAATTCCAATCTATGTTCTTCCCACCATATTGCTGCCCCAACATTAGTGAAGCCCCATCCTCCACCATCTATTGTCCTTTTCTGCCCTTTTATATGAAAACTTTTTTTGTGAGTTTTCTTCTGAATTCAGAAGAGCACCCCAGAGACTGATAGCATCATAAAGGATTTATGAGAATAACAGAAGTGATGGTGAAAAATCTTCAGTACCACATGGACAGAAGATGCTTAGCTCTGAGGTGAGAAAATCCAGAGATGAACATTTTGTTTACCTCATAGGACTGTGGCATTTTAATTCAGTGGATCCAACCAGAATATAACATATTAAGAATTTGAAAGATCAGCCATTATAGTTTCACATACACATGTATATTATTTTATTAGCCAGACAATGATGGTCATTGTCAAGAGGAATTAATTCAGACTGAATATTCATGATCTTGTTTCGTCAAGAAAGTAGAAAAAAATTTTGAGGACAAACTGATGTTCTTTCAGAGGCCTGAATCTTTTTTTCCAACTAGGTGAAGGCAGTAAGAGGAGGAGGAAGGGTGGCTTGGACAGCATGCCCTCCCCACATTAGGTCTCCACCCCTAAGCCCTAGCCCTCTTCTGCAGATGTTCTGTGGGCCTTCATTTCTGGATGGGCCCATTTTGCATCTTTTCCCTGGAAGTGGAACATCCAACTCTATCTCAGTACCTGTGCAAAGGACCAAGACAAGAATATTTGCAGTGAATCCAAAGGCTGCCTGGGTTCCCAGGAGTTTTCTTTTATACGCCAAGAGGCCATTGCGTCAATGAGTGCTGAATTTCACGGTTAAGTGCATTGAAATTTCTGCAAAGACAGAGTTTGGGTAATGTCCAGTAGATGGTGCTCATAAGCAAATTTCTGGAAAAGGCATCCCTTGAGCTTTTTACAAAGCTACTTCGGAAAGGTTTCATTTGAATTTGGAGACTTGTGGAAGAATAGAGCTTTGTAAAAGATACATTTTGGCTCATCTTTTGATTCATCACCCTTTTTTTTTCAGAAATCAGAATTTAAAAGGCAGGAGGGAAAGTTGCTTTCCTTTAGATTATAAAGCTTCTTTCTCTAGTTTACAAAATTTTTGTTAACTCCAGTATCTTTTATGACTCAGAGAAGAAAAAAATAATTCAAACAATTAGAGAATGATTCTTCTTCCTTTTTCTCCATTTTTGTTTCTTTCCCACTCAGACAATCTGAATTGTGCCCCAAAGGTTTTTATTTGGAGATCACTTGCTTGTAACTCAAAGTCTCCCTCTCCTTGAAATGAGTGTTTTTAGAAATGGTGGTAAGGTGCCCATAACTGCCTTCTTAACCTTTGATGTGTCTGAAGTTCCAAGTCTCAGTACTATTTCAATAACATCTAGGCACTGTGTGTACCATTGTTTCTATGGAGAATGAATGCTTCTCCCATCAGTGGAATTGAGGGCCCGAAACAGTCTGGCACCAATAACTCACCTATTTGTTATCCTGGATTACAGAGGGGAATCTCACGAGTCCTTATGCTCTTTTATTCTTAAATGGGAAAAGATGAGCAGTTATCTTCCCAGGGGCAGACCTTAGCCTCCTCCCTCTCCAGGGCTTTTGGAATCCCCTGTTTTCAAACCAGAAAGTGCTTTCTCTTAATCTCAATTCTCCAGTTGTATCCATATCTTCTTTCAGGAATTAACTAATCCTATCTTTGGTAGGTGCAGTCCCACAATAAATTATAGTGCTCTAATCATAATTTCTATCCTTTACAAAGGTTATATGGGGGAAAATTGAAGTGGAAAAGGGCTAAGAATGCAGTTCAAAGGGTAGCAGAATCAGAGGAAAATATTGGTGGTGATAATTTGCTAAAAATCTTTTAGAAACCATGGGTCATTTTTGTCATCAGCTGATGGGACACATCAGTCTTTCTGTATTCAGGCCCTGTCTGGACTAAGTGGAAAAGGGATCCTTCAGTAGGGTCTCAAGTGTCTCCCAAGACCTTAGGGTCCATCTGAACAATCTGATCTTAGTACATAGCATATTCTCTGTTTTTGCTAAGTCTCAGAGGAACAGAAACATTAAGTTATAGCAGTAAGTACGTAAGAGACAATAAAGCTCTGTTAGTAATAAGCTATTGCTAGATGTATACAAAAGCCATCCTGCTAAGTATTTATTTTACCTTCTATTTTATTTAATGTTTTCTTTCAGAACTTTTCTGTTTATATATTTCATTTATTTATGCATTTGATAATATTTACTGAGCATCTTCTACATGTTAAATACTCATCAAAATAAAAGGCTGGCAAACTATGGCCCATAGGCCAAATCCAGATGACTACCTGTTTTTGTAAATAAAGTTTTATTGGAAGGAAGTCATGCTCATGTGCTTACATATTATCTATGGCTCCTTTCATGCTACAGTGGCAGAGTTGAGTTGCAGCAGAGACTATATGATCTGTAGAACGTCTGTTCTCAATAATGGAGAGACATTGGTCCATGATCTTAATGAGTTAATATTTTTGGGAGGAGATGTGGTGCTGGAGAGAGAGACTATAAATATGTGAACAAATAAAATACACTGCTAAATGACATGCAAATAAAGCAGATTGATGTATTAGAGAATGAGTAGGGGATGGAAGAGGTATTTGAGATCGTATGGTCGAGGAGGTCTTCCTGAGTGACGGGATGCACTTAAGGAGATCTGGAAAAAGTCCTTGGTGCTGGAGGAGCAGCAAGAGCAAAGGCATAGTCTGGAATTAGATTGGCATGGTCAAGGTACAGAGAAAAGGTCTGATTGTTTGAAGCAGAAGCAGTGAGAGGAAGCATGATAGGCAATGATGTCAATCAGGTAGTAGGGGCTGGATCAGTGGGGCCTTGTAGGCCATGGTTCAGCATTTGGATTGATTCTAAACTCACTTGAAACCTTGAGAATGCTTTCAAAGATCATTCTGGGTGTTAGGAAATGGTTGGAATGTGAGCAGGAAGGGAAGCAAGGAGGCTGATTAGGAGAAATCCAAGTAAGAGTGGATGACAGCAGTGGCAATAATGGAAGTGGGTTGATCTGGGACATCTTTTGGAGTTGTGGCCAGTGAGGCATGCAAATGAATTAGATGTGGGGTGTGAAGGAATAAGAGGATAAAACATGACTCTTATTTTTGGATTGAGCTCAAATTTTTGGATTGAGCAACCAAGTGGAGGGTGGTGTATTTGTCTAACTGGAGAAGACTGAGGGTAGAACAAGTTTGGATAGGGGATGTGGATGAAGAGTTCTGTTTTGGGCAAATTAAGTTTGAAGTGCCTGTTATACATCCAAATGGAGATGTCTATAAGCTGTTGGGTGTACACTTTCGATAATCAGGAGTGACATCAGAATCAGAAATATGAATTTGAAGTTTGTGGCATATAGGAATTTTCATAGACATGGGACTGGAAGAGATCATTTAGGGAAATAGTACTGATAAAAAACAGGAGAGGGCTACCAGCTAGGTATAAATGAGGCAAAGGTAATCTCACAGAATGGGAAAAGTATGAATTAGACCCAGGTTCTAATTCTTTCTTGGCACTTTAAAAACCACATAGCCTTGGCTGGGCCCTTTTACATCTTTGGTCCTCAGTTCTCTGATTTAGAAAATCTTAAAAATCTTTGACTTTTAGCCTCTGATTTGAACAGTGTTTGCTTATCAAATCATGAGTCATTTCTACCTGGAGGAACAAAGTTCCCTGGTCTCCATGTGTTCTCACTTGAAACAGGTGTCCCAGATCGTCTCCCAGCTTTGTGTGTCAAGGAGCAGAAATTTCGGGATCCAATGTTTGGAAAATCTTGCCTGATCTAGATGCAGCTAGACTCACAGAACATTTTAGAGGCACCTATCTTCCTGATAACTTTCCCACCCTGTGCTGACAATGTTGGCCAATGGTGATGCTTGCTGTGAATAGTCATCTGAGTTGATGTTGTGGAGAGCAGCCTTGTCTCCACAGCAGAGGAAGAGCTATCCGCAGTCTCAAAAGGGTAAACTTTCAAGGCCCTGGGGCTGAGTATGGCTAGAACATGGCCAGGAGACTTAAGAATTGTTCTTCTCCAATAAATCCTGCCAATATTTTTAAAGGGACCCAGACACTATCATCCTAAATCCAGTGGACCTCTGCCCTCCTTGTATCATCCTAAACTGGGGAAATGGATATTACTATCTGCACTTATTCATTCACCTGAGCCAGTCTAAGATATCAGGCTATCTTAGACTTTGTGACAAAGGATTCTGCATTTATAGAGTGACTTAGACAAGTTGATTACCTTCTTTGAGCTTAGTTTCCTCTCTATGAAATGCACATAATACCAGCTTCATTGTGTGGTATAAGGATTAATAGAGATCACTTTTGTGAAAATGTCTGAGTCAGTGTTAGTTTCTTTTGTTCTTGTGGAGTACACTCTTGGACTGTCCTTAGCATACTCTCTCCTGAATGACTTCATGCAATGATGGTAAAACATGAGAACCAGGACCAGCCTTGGAGAGAAGGTCCTGGAAGATGAAAGGGATTGCCATAGCAGGTGAGAAAAGGAAGATTCACCTATAACATTGGGGTACTGATTCCTACACTCAATGCAATATTCTGAGTTTACCAAGTTTTCTACAAGTGTGATGTACTAGTTTTATCATTTAAGTTCATGTCCCCCTATCCCCTGAATAGACACTAAATGCATTGAAGTTAAACAAACTCCATTTGTTGTGCATTTCTTTTATGTTGTAAAGAGGTTGTGGTGTAAAAAAGCACCAGGTTAAGGGGGTCAGAGGGGTAGGACTGTGCTTCCAGCTTGGCTTCCACCAAGGTTCGGGGCCTCTTGGAGACTATCAGTGATCTACAGAACTTCCCTATCTATATGATAAGAAGAGTCAACTCAAGACCACTACATTTGAGTTTACTCAAATGTTAAAATGTTTATGATTCATATTGAGATCTTGTTAAAATGAAAATTCTGATTTAGTAGGTCTTGGATAGGGCCTAAGATTCTTCATTTCTAACAAGTTCTGGTGATGTTGATATTTCTGCTTCAGGGACTACATTTGAGTAGCAAGGGTCTAGATTTATTTAAGGTCTAAAATACTATGATTTTATGATAGAGCATATATGAAGCATATCTTTGTCACCATCCATCCATCTACCCACCCATCCATCCATCTATCCATCCACCCCATCCATCCTTCCATCCATCCATTCAATAAACATTTGTCTAGTGCTCAATATGGGTCATGCCCTGTGCCAGACACTGGGATTGTAGAGGTGAATGTGGCCCAATCTCATTTAGAAAGTCATACTCTAGTCAAAGAGACAGCCATGGAAACAAACATTTTTCAAAATCACTCTGACCCAGATTCCTGAAACAGCTATTTCATTTATGTCCTTAAAATCATTATCTATTCTCTCACTAAGTTCTTCTTATTCACCTATACTGAGGCCATCTTAAAAGATATGATGTAAGGCAGGAAGCTAATTGGTATATCTCTAATCAAAAGAGAACTTCACTTAGGGCATCACAGAATTCATTTTGAGTCTCAGCTCTTTTATAGCCATGAGATCTTAGTCAAGATTCCTCAATTTTCCAATTTGTAAAATGGGGGAGAATCATGCCAAGCTTGTTTAGCACATGGGATTTTTATGTAGCTTAAACAGATAATGGATATGAAAGATGTTTGAATATTTCAAAGTGATGCAAAAATATAAAGAGATTTCAGCTTATCACCTGTATATGCATATTATCTATAATAGTGAAAAATAATGGAAATTATGCAAATGTCCCAAAATTAGATGCAGTAAGTTTGAATCATATGATTAGTTCTAGTCAAGGGACTGTGAGCACCAATGACAAGTTGTTAGTTCTAGGCTTTGGCAGTTAAGAGCCAATGTGCCCCCGCCATCCCTCCCTGCCCCTGGTGCAGAGACCCTGAAAGCCACACACACCAGATTGTGTAATACCTGATAGTAGGAACCCAGATCTCCAAGCAGAATAGACTATCCTATCCTAAGAATGCAGTTAACTGGTTAAGACTTTCTATGCACTTACAAATATATAGTATTACCATAAGTATTTTTGGCATAAATGGTCTCTTACTGTATATACTATACTACAACATAATATTTTTCCTTAATAATATATTGGAGATAAGTTTTATGTTGGTTCACATAGCTCTATCCTATTATTTTAGCAGGTACAAAATATTCTGTGTTAGGCATATATGTATTCCTACATTGATGGGTATTCTTTCTTTTTGTTTTTCTCTCTCACATAAACTGAAATAATTATATTTATACCCGTTCCTTGCCACATGTGTGGGTGATTTTTAAAAATATATACTGAGGAGTGGAATTGGTGAGTTACAAGGCATATGCATTTCATATGCTAGTAAATTCTACCAAATTGTCCTCCAAATTAACTATATGAATTTATACCCCACCAGCAGTCATGTGAGAGTGCCTATTTCTCACAGCTTCATCTGACTTTTTGAGTAGGAATATTTGCAAATCATTATTTATCTATTGCTGTGTAACAAACCACCCCAAAACTCAGTGGCTTGAAACAACAACTGTTTTATTACCTCTCTTGATTTTATAGCTTTATTGGACTCAGCTGGGAGGTTCTCCTGCACCTGGTGATATAGGCAGGGGCTGCGGCTACTTGGGAACTAGATTGGGCTGGAATGCCTGAGATGGCTCATTCACGTGGCTGGTATTGGTGCTGCTGTCTCCTCCACATGGTTTGGACTTCTCACAGGAGAGCAGGTGGGTTCATGGAGAGGAAGTGGAAGCTGCCAGTACTCTCAAGGCTGGGACCCTGGAGTCCTAGAACATCATTTTCCCCACACTGTATTGGGTGAGGGCACTCGCAGGGCCAGCTCAGGTTCAAGGGGAGGGCAGAAGGACTCAGAAATGGTTGGTGCCCATCTTTGGAGACTACATGCAGTTATCGTATATTGTCAAAACAACAATTGTATCTTTGAGTTTGAATAAAGTTGAAGAAATAGTATCTGCAAAACTTCTAATAAACAAGTGGAACTTAAAGTGATTGATTCTTGCTTACTAAGTGAATGTGCTCTATGCTAATCAGATTGGAGAAATATGAAGTTCTGCTAGGCATTTTGTCAGCCTGAAGGTCAATCATCCTACCAGTGATTACCTAAGTCAAGGTGTGAACAAGATGTAATTTCTTCCCATTCCAATTCTCTCTAAATATACCATTAAAAAGAAAATGAAGAAACAGGTTCAGGCTTGTTTCCAGCTATCTATCATGTATTTGGGAGCCTCAAGGTTAGATCTGATGGGAAGTATTTAAAATAAATGGCTCAGAAGAGTGCAAGGTCTGCATCATTCAAAGTGACAGTCTAGAGGCTGAGGCAGGAGGATTGCTTGAGCCCAGGAGTTCAAGACAAGCCGGGTCAACATAGTGAGACCCAGTCTCTGAAATAAAAGGTCATAGG
Source organism: Eulemur rufifrons (assembly GCF_041146395.1). Lineage (NCBI taxonomy): Eukaryota > Metazoa > Chordata > Mammalia > Primates > Lemuridae > Eulemur > Eulemur rufifrons. The sequence continues at coordinate 123,254,191 of NC_090989.1, forward strand.
TCATTAATTAATCTTCTGCTACAGAGATGTGGTAGGAAGTGCGGCAAATGAAGGGGCTGTGGCAGGAGGGGAGGGCAAGGGGTTGGAGGCAAGTCCACAGTTACCACAAGTGTTTCAGATGGATCCTGATTTGTGGTTTTGATTTACCTATTGCAGTGCGGCCCCTGTAAGAGTGGGAAGAGATGGGAACCAGAGTCAGTTTGAGTTAAAGTGGGAAGAGGTAGAACCTCTTCATGTCTCCTAGACAGGACCCTTTCTTTCTGCCTCTTCTAGAGAAGTCTATGAAAATATTCATGGTCTTATTTGTATTATTTTAAATTTTCTGGGGAAAGCCCACAAAACACCACATTTAAGGCTTTCCAAAATGTTGGGACACTGAGTTAGAAATACAAAAGCTTTATGGAGGGGTAACACTTTGGAAAGGAAAAAGGAGGGAGTGGGATTGGGCAGGGAGAGTCTAGACTGTGATGCTGAACTGGCAAAGCCTCTGCCAGACAGATTTGGAGGGAAATTTGGAAGGGAAACTACCCAGTAGAAGAGTCCTGTATTGGGTGGAAGTGGCTGGTTCTTGTATCATGAGCCTTTCTTAGTCACTGGCTAGGAGTTGCCCCCAGAATAGTGTGTCCTTGACTTGAAAGTGGAGGCAGACCATGAGGGTGTTTGCAGCTGGATGCCATCGCCCAACCTTCCTTCCAGCTGGGTAGTGAACTGTTTCTTGGAAAAGGATCTGAGTAGTGCTTCTCCATGTCTGCCACATGTAGCTTATCTTTCTTGGATTTTTAAAAACAACTTTTTTCAAAGCCACATTGCAAAAGCAAGATGTTCTCTCTTGTTGATTTAATTCACAGACTCTTGGTTGCAAGTGTTTGAGAGGAAGTTGAACTTGCTTAGGAGAAAAGGGGAGTTTATTGCTCATGTTATCAAACCACAGGAAGGCCAGCAATGACTGTATGCAGAAACTCAGATGCTCCCAAGGTGGCTGCTGCCTCTTATCCCTGCTTCTCTTAGTGTGACGGGCTTCTTTGAGAAGGTTAGAAATAATAGCTGTCCCCCACTCAACTCTCTCTGCTTCTGCCAACAGATAGGAAGAAAAATTGCCATACTTCTCTGTTTGGTTCTAGCGTTTAAAATCTCAAGAAAGGATTCTATGAGTCTGCTGGGGTTGTGTGCCCATTTCTGGGTCAATCACTGACACCAAGGAGGCAAGATAGAAAGCTGGGAACTCCTATTTAAGCTATATGATCCAAAGCAGCAATTCCCCAAAGCAGGAGTAGGGTAGAAAGGAAATGCAAATAGATGCCTATCCTAATCTTCCTTTTCCTTCCCCTACTCCTAGCTTCATTTTCTAATTATTTCTAATTATTATCCAACATCAGATATCAGTTTAAAGGTGAATATATGCTCAGTTTTAATCAGGCTCTTTTAACAGCCTTTGGCCACTTGAGACTTTATAACTTAAGAGCAGTATTACTCAGCCCTTTTGAGTTGATGTTCCCTTTGAAAGAAAAAGAAGAATTTGAAAATTTCGTTTTTCCCAACCCCCATAGATACAGACATTTGTACCTTACTTATTTTTTTGAGAACTGCTACCAACTAAGAAGATTTTGTTCAGTTTTATTTTTCTATACATTTTGTATCAGTTAGCCATTATAGAAAAACAAACAACGATTCAGTGGCTGCAAGCAATAATCATTTATTTTTGTTTACAAGTCAATGAACTGGCTGGGTGTTTCTTCTGGTCTCAGCTGAACTCACTCAGGCAGCTGTGCTCAGCTGTGGGTTGGGTGGCCACTCAGTTGATCACGGCTGGGCTCGCTCACATATTTGTGTATTGTCTGGTTGTAGGCTGGTCTAAGGTGTCCCCATTTGACACAGCTGAGCTCTGCTCCATATGGTCTTTTGTCTTCCAGCAGGTTAACCCAGACTTATTCATAAGGTGGTGACAGGGTTCCAAGACAAAGAGCAGAAGTGTGCAAAGCCTCTTGAGACCTAGACTTGGAACTGGAAGAACATCAGAACCAATCCAGATCCAAGGGGTGAGAAAATAAACTCCACCTCTTGATGGGAGAAGCTGAAAAGTCACATTGCAAAAGATATGGATACAGGGAAACATGAAGAATTGTGGCCATTTTTACAAAGGATTTACCACAGTTTTTTTTTTAACAGAAATAACTGATTTTTTTTGAAATATGGTCTTTTAACAAAACATTAAATTTTTTTTACACTATACCTGCTCCCTCCTTATATTTATAAGTGGAACATCTTCCACCATCCTCCCTCCCCTTTACATGCCATGCCCCAGTAGATCCCAGTGAGCACCACTGCTTTGGAGGAGGGTTTAGAACTTGGAGAGAATGCAGAGTGATTTTCCACTTGACCTGAAAAGGAACATAGAGGCCGGATTTACAGTGTGTGTGAGGAGCATAGTTTAAATAAATAAATGAAAGGGGAAAAAAACAGGAGATGGAAGGTACTGCTGTAAAATGAAGGAGTGGGACTGGATGACTCTTAAAATACTCTCATATGGGCAAATATCGAACTTGAAATTTATGGTCTTTATGATTCACTCTGCCATTTTTCTTTTTCATGGAAATTTCCCCCAAATCACAGAAGGGGGCAGGCAGCCAGAAGAATGTGGTCTAAACGGGACTCTTAAGGTACAAAACAGAAAATATTAGCATGGAGTTAGAGTAAGAAAGACAGGTAACATTTTCTGAGTTCCTCTGATATGCTCACTTTTGAACCCTGCATTTTATTTTGTATTTTACTTTTCCCACAACCTATGTACTGGGTAGTATCATCCCCATTTTACAGATGAAGAAATGGAAACTCAGGAGTATTAAAAATGTTCCCAAGTTTCACAGTTAGTTAGTGGCAGCTTTGCTTTTATTTATTTATCCTTGAAAAACCAGTGATTGGAGGGTGGAAAATGGAGTGAGGACAGCAGCAGATAATTGCAGTCAGCCGATGAAGGAGGAGATGCAAGTTCTGTGATGATGAGTGTGAGCCTCTTAAGACCCTCCCTGCATCGTCTTCGTTTTTGTATCCAGCTACTCAGCATAGTACCTGGCACATGCTAAATATTTGTGTTGGAGATATTGTGCATTATTCTGCAAAACACTAGGCCTCTACTGATGTGTAATTATTAGAGTGTGACTGAAGTGATGTGGCATGTCTTAGTCCATGTGTGCTGCTATAACAAATTCTATAGACTGGGTAATTTATAAAGAACAGAAATTTATTTCTCACAATTCTGGGGTCTGGGAAGATAAGGCACTGGCATCTGGTATGGGCCTTCTTGCTGAGTCCTCGCTTGGTGAAAAGCAGAACGGCAAAAAAGAACAAACCCACTTCTGCAAGCCCTTTTTATAGTGGCATTAATTCATTCATGAGGGTAGAGCCTTTATGACCAAAACATCTCCCAAAAGGCCCCACCTCCCAACTATGTCACATTGGGGATTAAGTACCCAACACATGAATTTTGTGGGACACATTCAGACCATATCAGGAAGCAAACAGATGAAAATGGGGCATGGCTGAGAACCATAGGAAAATGCCAATGAATGCCAAAGCCAAGAGTGCCATGGCTACCAGAACAGGGGTCAGACATGGAGTTAGGAGGGAAGCTACTGGGGCCCAGCTTTTTCACCCCAATGGAATTGGACACTGACATCCTCCAGAAGTTGCTAGAACCAGAGCTGAAGTTTCTGTTATGGACTGAGAGAAGGAAATACCTGGAATCTCTTAGCATTGCCGCAGCTGGAGGGAAAAGTCACCAATAACTGAAAAGATTCTAACAATGGGATAAAATACAGGAACTTGAGACAATATTTAGGATGCTTCTATGGGTCCTGAGGGAATCCTGCCTTATCACAAAATGACAGACACTGGGCAATAATTAGTTATTGCAATGGGTGATAAAACAACTGGCCACAGATACAGGACTTTGAGTTTAATACATGTATTGCTGTTGCTGTTTTTTTTTAAATCAAGAAACCAATAATAATATGATGGAAGGCCTTCTTATTAAAGTGATGGATAGAGTAAAAACACCCAGGAAAAATTATTTCTAAGACCTAAAGATTTTACTCGTTGATAATTTACCAGTGTGGTTCTAGTTATTATTGTTGTAGAACAAACCAGCTCCAAAACTCAATGGCACAAAATAGCTGTCTTATCATACTCACACATCCTGTGGATTGGAAATCTAGACAGGAAATAGCAGAGGTGGTTCTTTGATGTCTGGGCCATCACATTCAAATTCTAGGGGGTTTTCAATGGCTTGAGGACTTGAGTCAACTGGAGGGTTCTTCGCTCACATGTCTGACAGTTGATCCTGGCTGTTGGCTGGGACTTCCTCTGGGATCTCAGCTTGAATGCCTACACGTGGCTTCTCCACATGGTTTAGTTTGGGCTCTTTTGTGGTATGGTGGCTAGGTTCCAAGAGCAAGTGTCCCAAGAGAACATGGTGGATGTGAGGGGCATTTACATGATCTAACCTCTAAGGCCATATAGCATCACTCCTGCTCTATTGATTGAGAAAGCCACAAAGTTCCACCAAGGTTCAAATGGAGGGGACAGACTCACTGGAGGAATACCAAGGCCACAGTGTCAGAAGAGCACATGGGACAAGTAATAATGTGGCAGACAACTTTGGAAAACACAATCTATCACAAATGCCCATTTCTTTTGTATGATTTAATGGCTGGAGTCATTGTAATCAGCATCCTTCCTGACACTGGACTCTTGCTATTTAACACATTAACTGCCATGTGAGTAGTATTTAACTCATACTAGTTTTGAGCCTGGGGCTTATGAAGCATATATAACTCACATCTCTTTACTTTGGAAGTCATGTGATATACACACAACTCATGCTGCCATGCTGTAGCATGCATGTTACGTGATGGGTGGCCCCCTGAGCAAAACCCTGCAATTGGTTTGTGAAAATCTTACTTGTTGATATTCCTATTGTTACAATTAATATTGACAATTTAATTCTAAAAACATGAATTAAAGGAATACAAGTCAATAAATTTCATTTTTGTATTTTTTTACCTTTAAATTATACTTGGCCGGACATGGTGGCTCATGCCTGTAATCCTAGCACTCTGGGAGGCCAAGGCGGGTGGATCCTTTGAGCTCAGGAGTTCGAGACCAGCCTGAACAAGAGTGAGACCCCATCTCTACTAAACAAATAGAAAGAAATTATCTTGACAACTAAAAATATAGAGAAAAAATTAGCCGGGGATGGTGGCACATGCTAGTAGTCCCAGCTACTCGGGAGGCTGAGGCAGTAGATCACTTGAGCTCAGGAGTTTGAGGTTGCTGTGAGCTAGGCTGATGCCATGGCACTCTAGCCCGGGCAACAGAGGGAGACTCTGTCTCCAAAAAAAAAAAAAAAAATTATACTTACGCCTGACAAGTCAAGAAAAACACTTTACCCTTATGAACTATTTTTCAAGTTTTCACATTACTAATTTGCAAGTTTTTATATTACTTTTTATTGAAAAAACCACAGAAAACAATGAAAAAATAAAAATTTTTTCATTAAATTTGAAAGGATCATTTTGTTTTCGAAGTTTTTATTTTATTTTTGTAATAAAACACTGTGGCCTCAAGGAAAAAAAAATTTTTCTAGTGTGGCAGTCAATGTGTCAATACATTGGCACTGTCCTGGATGAGGGGGGAAACCTCTGGCAGAAGTCCTTCTAAAAGAGAACGCTCAGCTGGAAATGGAGTGGCCAGAATTCCAGATCCAACTTTGCCACAACTAGCTGGATCCCAGCTCCTCATCTATAAAGTTCTAGAGGTCTAATATGTTAATGCCACTGTTCTTAAGTTATTAGGGAAAGAAACTTGCTCCTTGGGCTTTAAGTTGGATTCCTAAACCTCCTCAAATAATAGTCTCTATACCAATGATTTCATGCTCTCTTCTAAAAGAACATCTCCTTGCCCTAGCCCCAGAGAGAGTAGTTCTAAGTACCACATGACCCACCTCCCAACCTGGCCAGTTCAGCTCTTTGTACCTGGGAATCTGGATTGCAAATGAAGACTAATTAGATGGTGCTGGGCGTTGGAGCAGGAGGCAGCACTGAGCCATTTCCTACCATATGCCACTGACACATTATAGGAGGCTGTTTTGCGTAAAGACTGTGGAGACAAAGTCAGTGGCGAGTGTGTGTATGAGAGAGAGACAGAAAGAGAGAAAGCATGCGTGCGCACGAGACAGAGTGGAATCATATGGGTGAGAGAAAGTGCAAGAGCACAGGAGTGAGGGAGCTGGGGTGGGGAACACTGCTCATGATTTTATGGTTCCTGGCTGCAGCCTCTTGTAATACCTAGCTGTGCTTCATCCATTTTAGTTCTAAGACATCCCCGTGATTTCTAGAATATTTCCCATTCGCTTGAGAAGTACAAATGGGATTCTACTCGTCTCAACAAACCTTTCTGACCAAGATGCATATTTCAACCTCACATGTAATGAACTTGACATTGTAACCCAGAGAAAACCCATCCAAACTCAGACCAGTCCTCCTCCCAACCCTCACCAGTCATAGCCTGGTGCCCGTATTGTGAAATCCTTGATGAATCTCACCCTGCAATTTATTATTCTCACAGAGTATAGAAAAGAGGAGAAAAGTTGTATCAGCCCTGGGAGAAATCTTGTAGAGAGTTTAGAGACCAAGCCTCTCGTATTACAGAGAAGGGAACTGCATGCAAGGAGGAGAAGTGACTTGCTCAAGGTTGTATGCTGGTTAGCAGTGGAGCTGGCATAAAGAATCAGGTCTGATTGTTACTTCAGCCCCTGCCTGACTTTAAATCAGCCAGACCTACCTGAGAGAAAGCAGCTGATTGAGCAATCAAATATATGTTTTACATTTACATGGCTTTTTCTGTGCCTCTGTTGGTTCTCATGGGAGTCAGAATCTATAGGGAAATCTTTACAGCGAACAGTGATGGACAGATTTGGTTATTGTCCTGATGCAGGGAGCAGTGAGAGTGGAGAGAAATAGATGAGTTTCATTTTAGGGGTCAAATTAAATTTGTGCAAGCCCAGCATGCTCCTGAAAGCTCCAGCAACACAGCCTAGGTTATAACATGTATAAACATTGAAATCACTTGTAGACCTTCCCAGTGGGGGAAGGGAATTGACGTAATGTCACCTTGAGGCCACTTTTAGTTCCATGATTGTGATTATACTGCACCAAAAAGACAAAGATGTTTCTTTTCAACTTTTTATTCTGGAACATTTTAAACACATATAAAAATGGACAAAGTAGTGTAATGGATCCCCAGATGACAATTAAAAAAAAAAAAACTATTGATGTATAATTGATATATTATACCTTGTACATTAAAGTATACAATTTGAAAAGTTTGACACACACACAATTGTGAAACTATCAACACAATCAAAATAATGAATGTATTTGTTACCCCTTCCCACAAGTTTTCTCATACCCCTTTGTAATCTCTCCCTCTGGCAACTCTATGGTCTCTTCTCCTTCCTTTTCTACTCCCCTTCTCCTTGTCTATAGGCAACTACCATCTGCTTTCTGTCACTATAAATTAGCTTACATTTTTAGAGAGTTATATAAATGGAATCACACTGTATGTACTCTTTTTAATGTCTGATTTCTTTCACCCAGTATAATTATTTTGAGGTTCATCTATGTCATTGCATGTGTCAAGGGTTCATTCCTTTTTTATTCATGAATAGCATCCCATTGTATGAGTATGCCAAAGTCTGTTTAGCCATTCACCTATTGATGAACACTTGCATTGTTTCCAGCTTTTGCTATTGCAAATAAAGCTTCTATGAACATGTGAATACAAGTTTTTGTGGAGACATACACTTTCTTTTCTCTTGAGTAAATACTAAAGTAGAATGACTGGATCATTTGTTCGGTGTATGTTTAACTTTTTAAGAAACTGTCTTCCAAAGCAGTTGTACCATTTTACATTCCCATTAGCAATGAGTGAACGTTCTACTTCCTCCATAACCTCATCAACATTTGATATGGTCAGATTTTAAAATTTTAGCCATTCTGATAGATATGTACTATTATCTCATTGTGATTTTATTTTCAATTTTATAATGACTATGTTGGGCATCTTTTCATGTACTTATCTGATATCCATGTATCTTCTTTGGTGAACTTTATATTCAAATATTTTGCTTATTTTTAAAAAATTGGGCTGTTTTATTGCTATTTACCTTTTATAGTTTGTTATATTAATATATTTGGATTCAAGTTCTTTATCAGATCCATACTTTGCAAATATTTCTCCCAGTCTGTGGTTTAGGGTTATATTCTCTTAATTATGTCTTTTGAAGAGTAAACATTTTTAATTTTAATAAAGTTTAATTTATCAATTATTTATTTTATGGATCATGCTTGGGTATCATATCTAAGACATCTTTGCCTAAAGATCACAAAGATTGTCTCGTATGTCTTATTTTAGAATTTGCATTATGTTGGGTTTTACATTTAGGTCTATAATCCATTTGAATTAATTTTTGAATATGGTACAAGGTATGGATCAAAGTTTATTTTCCTTGCATATCCAACAATTCCAGCACCATTCATTGGAAGGACTGTCCTTTCTCCAGTGAATTGCTTTTGTACTTTTTTAAGTGATCCTGAAAGAGTCAAGGAGGAGATAGCATTTGATCTGTACTTTAAAGGATAAATAGGATGGTAACATTTGGGGTGAAAGTTAATGGTTGGGGGATTAGACAGTGCAGGACTCACAGGCCAACAGTAACAAAGAACTCTGTGCATGAGACCCTTAAAATCAAACCTGATACTAAGGAAAATCTTTCTCTTGCCACGCTCTAGTTTAAAACTCTCCATTGACTTCCTGTCACCTGGTGCATACCAGCACTTTCAGGATCTGACCTGTCTTGTACTATTTAGACTTACCTTTTCCCAGATTCCTGACCCTAATTGCCCCAATGTAAGATCCAGATAAACCAAATGGTCTTTTGTTTTCTGTGGGAACCATGCTGTCTCTAAGCTATAAGACTTAGCACCTCCTGTTCCCTCTGCCTGTACCCTCCTCCTTCATTTGCTTCGACTCCACTTTTTCCAGCAATTTTGGACAGTTGGGACTCAGCTTTTGTGAAGCTTTCTCAAATCAAACTCTAGGTACCCATAAGACATGTTGCTAACCTGGGTTGGTTACATAATTTGCAAAGCCCAGAGTAAAATAAAAATGTGGACTCTTGTTCAAAAAGTAGAGAAAAAAAGTCTATTAAAGGCACTACAATATAAAACTTTTTCCTTTCTCCCATGGTCTCATTCTTGACTTGTCTATTTGTTTGCTATTTTCTATTTAATGTCATTCTCAGTAAAGTTAAAAACTTAAATTGTTGGTTAGCATGAATTTTATCATTCATCTCCATATTGTGCAGTGTCAGTTTTACATAAGAGCATTTACCTCCTATGTAGAATCAACAAAATTACAGAATTCATATTTCATAGCTTATACATTCATATGTATTATATTTTTTTCTTCCCAGACAGTGGAAAATATGCACAAAACTAGCTTAACATTTCTTATTTCATATAATTCACCAATGCTCTCTTCCTTTGGCTTGCTAATGACTAAGGAAGGACTGAAATGAAAAGAAACCATAGGTTGCCCTATATTTTTCTTTCTTTCTATAAGTATGGCATCATTGTCAGCATATGTGGTTGGATAATATAGGAAGTAATACAAATAAAAAAAGAATATAATAGTGTTTCTTGGCCATCTGTGTTGTTAGAATACCATTGCCTTCTTTCTGCATTTGAAGTTCTGGTTTACATTTTGTGTGGTCTCTCAGGGCTGTCAGCCATCTCTCTCCCCGAAACTTGCCTATTCACTTCTAGAAGTAATTCTTTTAGTTTGTACTCACTTTAAGTCTCATTGAACTCCCATGCATTGTGGGTCCCTTGGAATTATTTGGTCCCAGAGCATAGCGAATGCTATATGTAAATCAGGTGGCAAGGAACAGTGAACATGTGTGTTACATGTATCTTCTCTGTTCACACACATGCTCTATTATGAAGCACAAGTTTGAAGATGAAATTACTAAGACTTTCAATATAGTGATTTCAGAGCATATAACCAGGACCCTTCTGAGTGTGGGGCCCTATTTGACTACACAGGTTGCACCCCCACACACGCATGACTCCACTGCTGGTGCTAACCCAGGTCATATATCACTGTATCATAAATTTCAGGTGTCATTTGAGTTGTTTGGGAAGTTGTATGAGGGTTTTCTAGGAAAACAGAACCAACAGGAGATACACACACACACACACACACACACAGAGTTACTTTAAGGAATTGGCTAACATGATTGTGGGGGCTAGAAAGCCCAAAATCTGCAGGGCAGGCCAACAAGCTGGAGATCTAGGGAAGAGGTGATATTGAAGTCTTGAGTCTGAAGGCAATCTAGCGGTAGAATTCCTTCTTCTTTGGGAAACCTCAGTCTTTTAAGACCTTCAACCTGTTGGGTGAGGCCCACCCACATTATACTTTACTCAAAATCTACCAATTTAAATGTTATGAATAATCATTAAAAAAATACATTTACTAGAACATTTAGACTTGTGTTTGACCAAAAACTAGGTCCCATAGCCTAGCCAAATTGACACATGAAATTACCTGTCACAGAAGTAGGCTCTAAGATAGATATTAGTGTGTAGGAAGTTTATTAAAGAGTTCTCTGGGGTCAATACTTGTGTAAAGGAAGCAAGAATGAGCAGAGAGAAGCTGAGCTGTGATTAAAGTCCCAATGTCAGCCAGACTGATGGGGAATTTTGAAGAGGAATGACTTTTCAGACTTGTCCCAGTTTGGGGCAAGGAAGTAGGCCCTTATATGCCCTAGTCAACCAGTTATTAGATATAAACTTCCCAGGAAGAGGAAATGACCTTGGGCGAGGTGACTGTCTTCAGAGGCATTCCCTGTAAGAGGCTAACAGCACTTCCAGCAGGTGGAAATAAGTTCTTTCACACTAAAAGGGATCGGGGTGCCATATCACAGCATCTACCACGCTTTATCTCCCCTTCCTATTGCCAGCCCCACACTCCCCTCCCCATGCCATAGACTATACAGTCTTGGAGGGTCGTGATCTCATTATGTTTTCTCTGTATTTCCTACACATTGCTCATTGTCTGGCATGTGGTAGGCAATCCACATATCCTTATTAAGTTACTCAACAAAGATACTGAGCAAAAATAATTTATTCTAACAAAAAGCAGATTTTGATAAAAAATAGAATAACCATGAATGCATATATAGCTTTTCATAATTCCTGTAGGTCTTTCACATTTGTTCCATTCAAACTTCACAGTAACTTGGTGACACAGGGAATAAGTGTTTTCATTTTCCTAGATGAAGAAACTGAGGCTCAGAGAAACAAATTGGCTTGACTAGAATCACAGAGTATTAATGAGTGGCTTTTGCAGGATTTCTTTTGCTTAGAGTGATTGCATTATGTTGACTAATGACTAATGTTCCATCAACATAATGCAATCACTCTGAGCTGTAGTCCTGTCCTTCTTACCTCCTCAGACCTGGCCCTCACGATCATGCTGTAATGATAAGGTGAACAATTAGATACTCTGCCTTCCTTTAGCCCAAATGACGCTACCAGCCTGTGTTTCCAGTAGTGGCATGAGTTAAGGGAGATCCACTCACACTTTCTGGACTCACACTGTGGCTGCTGGTATCAACGGTGAATTGGGTCACTCCAAAACAAGTCAAAGCTCCTTCAGTGACCTCCCCTGGGAGAGAGCTAGTCCCTTGTCCTTATCATATATAACTAAGTTCTAACTGCCCAAGAGAATTGGCCACTAATCACGTAGGGCCAGCCTCGAGGCTGTTGAGAGGAGAGAGAGTTGTGGGAGCTCTGATTAAACAGTTGTTCCTTTTACTTCCATGGTGCTGACCTTTAAAATATCCCATGGAGCATCAGATGAAAGTAAAAATAGTCTTTCTTGGCATTGAATAATCTGAATTCCTTGACAAAGAGGCCATAGATCCCCCTCTTCAGATGGTTTCTTCTTTTTGATTAACTAGCCAAATCCATTGAGGAAAGAGTAATTCAGCTCTTTGGAGGAAGAAAAATGGAAATGCTTAGGTAAAGGACATCTTTTTTTAAAGCTGCATTTTTAGGTGACTTCCGTTTGATCTTACAGAACCCATATAGTATAGATCTGTGGGTTGGAAAGAGAGCAATAAAACTAACCTCTAATTTTTGAAAGCAAATATGACATACCAAATATGTCTTCTGGTACTTGGATGTCCTAATAACAAAGAAATCAAAATCAAAAGTCAAGACTCCGTGATTCAGTGCTCTGAAAGATATCTGTGATGTAACAGGAAACAGACTCAGTGACAAATGGATTTTAGTCCACCTGTGCATTTCCCAGCTCTAAACTTCAATTCCTCAACTGTAAAAGAGGAAAAAAATATATGATTTTCTGGGCTATTGCTCAAGTCACATAAAATGCAAGTGAAAGTTCTCTTCAAATAGTGAAGTGATTTTTACTAAACTAGTTGCAGAATGAGTAAGGATGAAAACAGACTTCTGAAGGCCTGCTCTAATTGGCAGTACTGGGTACCAGATCTCATATCTAATTGTCATGCCATGTTTAATGTAATCAGGAGTAACATGATAGCCTACTGGATTATTATACCAATAATTTGGATTCTAGAAGGCCCTTGATATTATTTAAGTCTAAATTATTTGAGTAATAAAGTTGTGTTTTTCAAATGGTACATCATTACCCATTGGTGGAACCAAAACTAAATTAGTCATCTTAAAGTTTACAGTTTATTGAGTTTTGACAAATGTAGACACCCATGTAACAACTGTAATCAAGACAGAGAATATTTCCATTACCCCAAAAAGTCCCCTTGTGTTTCTTTGTAGTCAATCCCCTCCTCTAGGTCTCAGGCATCATAGATATGTGTGTATATTTTTGCCATTAAAAATAGATATCTCTTATATATAATTTCATATAAATGGAATTATACAGTAGGTACTATTTGCATCTGACTTCTTTCGCTCAGTATAATATCTGTGAGGTTCATGTGCATGTGTGTGTATCAATAGTTCTTTTATTGATGAGTAGCATTCCTTTGTTAGGGTATACCACAGTCTGTCCATTCACCTGTTGATGGACAGCAGATGATTGTTTCCATATTTTGGGGGCAATTATGAGTCAAGCTGCTGAATATTCATGTGCAAGTCTTTGTGAGAATGTATGTTTTTATTTCTCTTAAGTAAATTCTGTGAATTACTGGGTCTTATGGTAAGCATATATTTAACTTAATAAAAAGCTGTCAAACTGTTTTCCAAATTATCTGTACCATCTTACCATGTCATCTGCAATGCATGAGAGTCCCAATCATTCCACATTCTCTCCAATGCTTAGTATTGTCAATGGTTTAAATTTTAGCCATTCTAGGCCAGGCACTCTGGGAGGCCAAGGCAGGAGGATTGCTTGAACTCAGGAGTTCGAGACCAGGCTGAGCAAGAGTGAGACCCCGTCTCTACTAAAAATAGAAAAAGAAAATTAGCTGGGCAATTAAAAATAGAAACAAAAAATTTAGCTGGGTGTGGTGACACATGCCTGTAGTCTCAGCTGCTGGGAAGGCTGGGGCAGGAGGATCGCTTGAGCCCAGGAGTTTGAGATTGCTGTGAGCTAGGCTGATGCCATGGCATTCTAGCCCAGACAACAGAGTGAGACTGTGTCTCAGAAAAAAAAATCTATAAATTTTAGCCATTCTAGTGTGGAAGATTGTCTTTTCAAACATTTTGTCCATTTTTCAATTGGTTTGTTTGTCACTGTTAGCTTTTAAAAGTAAAACTAAATAAAGCAGAATAGAAAATATCAGAGTACATTGCATTTAGTATAGTTTCTTTCATTAAACTTTTGTTTCAGTATATATGCACATAACTGCATGCATTTGTGTTTATATGTATACACACAAACATGCGTATATACTGTATTGCAAACTTAAATACATTTATTACATTTAATAAATGTATTTAAACTTACCAGATTTCTTACTTAGTGATAAAAATATCCCCTTCCATATTTTAAGCCCATTAAAAGTCAGGTTTTCTAATACTTGCAGCTGAAAGCATGTCTGTTCTGGCTTATGCTTCTACAGTTATTCCCTGGGAAACCTCTTTACATTCCACTCCATATATTATACATAGATTTGGAGTTGTGCATTTGAATAAATATACAGCAGACTGTTCATCTTTCTTGATTGATTGCTAAGTGTGTGATTGCTGAAAAGTGGAAATCATCTCTAGCTATTGACATTTGAATTCATAAACTTAGATGGAAAAGTCTGGTAGGAAAAAAAAGGGCTATGCAAGACCTAAATGACCTTTAGAGTAGTAATATAGGTGACTTTATGCTCCTTTAAAAATTATATTTATGCCCTCTAATTGATGTGTAATCAATTAACTTTCAAATTGGTATTAATTGGCACAGTTTCCCAGAAAGTTTTGGAGTTTATTAGCTATGCATGTTTGGTTTCAGAACTTTTTATTATTCTGGGGTATTCTAATTGACTAGTTACAATGTTAAATGTTTGCAAAAGAATTCTTTACATGCTATTTTGAAAAGAAGAGAGGACGTTTCTGCTCATATTCAGTATATTTTCCACATAAAACCTTAATGCTAAAACTATCCTTTGTGTGGTTTGAGTTGCTCAGGAGTTTGCTATTCCCTGAATGTTCCACAGCTACTGAATAGGGCTGGAAGATTCTTTGTTTTTCTGCATTAAGCAGTTGGCCAAGGAAAACATGTGTCCACCATCCAGACAGAGCCATTTCCTGAGATACTGCTTATATTTGTTTAGGATAATACCAGCTTCACTAACATATGAACCTCCACGTTTCAGGGTTTGACACAATAGAAGTTTACTTCTGTGCTGTGTAATCATCCAAGGTGAAGGGGTGAGTGGGAACCTACTTCATGCAGTACCTGCAGTCTTTGAAGGACCAGGAGCTGCCATCTTCAGTATGTTCTTTCCATTATTCCCCTTGACACTGACATTTAACCAGAGGAAAGATGAGAGAAAGGAAGGTAATGCATGGTAGTATCTCACAGGCTGGGTGTGGGAGTTGTGCACATAACTTCTCACATTCCACTGGGCAGAACTTAGCCATTTGGCCACACCTACTGCAGGAAAGGTCAGTACATTTAGTCTGGCTGTTTGCTCAGGAAGTAGAGGAGATTTTGATGCACAGCTTACACTCTTTAGTTTCACTTTTGGTAATTGCTTGTAGAGATAGTGAAATGTATAGACCAAATGAAGATGAAAAAGAATGTTTGCATACAGCAGGGTGGATCCATAGTGGAACCCAGGTATCCTAACCGGTCCTCCTACCTTACAGACCACAGGAATGGCCTTCCCTCTCCAGTCCCATCTGCCACATCATGCTCCAGTCACAATGGACTTCTAGTTCCTTTAGAACGCCAAGCTCAGGGCCTTTGCGTGGGCTCTGACCCCTGCCTGAACACTCATTCTCTTCCTATTTGCCAAGCTATGTCATGACCATCTTTTGGATCTCAACTTCAGGATTTGTTCCTCAAACAGATTTTCTCTGAACTTGAAGCCTAAATTTGGTCCCTTTATTCAGCAGTCTCAGAGAATCCTCTTCCTGTTTCCTTTATAGCAGTGGTTCTCAACATGAAGTGGCGAGGGGCAATTTTGCCCTCAGAGGACATCTGGCACTGTCTGGAGATATTTCTGGTGGTCACACCTTGAGGAGAAGGGATGCTACTGGCCTATAGTGGGTGGAGGCCAGGGGTGCTGCTAAACATCCTGCAATACACAGGACAGCCCTCCAAGACTAAGGATTATCTGGCCCACAATGTCAATCATGCCAAGTCTGAGGAACTCTGAGCTAACATTTATCACAACTTGTAAATATGGTTTATTTGTATGCTTGTTTAATGTCTATCTCTCTAGACATTAAAAAGGGATGGTAGCTGTCTGGTTTGTCACTGCATTCCCAGGTTATGACACCGAGCATGTCATGTAGTAAGTGCTCAGAAGTTTTGTTCAGTGAATAAAAGAATTCCACTGTAATACACTCATATATACTCATTTAAAGTATTTATTGGATGTCTACCAAGGGTGAGGCACTGGGAAACCAAGATGAATAAACTTTAGACCTACTCTCTCTCTATGTATATCTTTTTAGCCATGTTTATTGTATTTATTATGTCCCAGACACTGAACTAAGTTTCTCATACAATTCTCTCATTTATGCTTCACAAAACCCCCATGAGTAGGTGTATTAATATTATCATCATTTTCCTATAGACAACACCCAGAGACATTAAATTCATTTGCCAAACATCACACAAGAACCAAGTCCAAGAGCCGGGATGCTACTCTAAACTGAATTAGCTCTTCCCAAAGTGCATCAGACTGTTAATTGTTTTCGAATTTGCTTTTAGCCAAGATTTTGCATTTTTGTTTTATTGGTTGTTGTTATTGGCACCTAAATGCAAAAACCCTGAGAGGTAAGAGGGAGAAGAATTATTGTACTCATTTTAAGAATGAAGAAAAGGAGGCTCAGTAAAGACAATTGACCTGCCCAAGAATAGACATCCAGTAAGTGGCAAACAAAAAGAGAGGAAAAGATGCCCATGTTCGTCAGCCAAAGACCAGTAGGAACACACCTGTGGCTGAACGATCTGGGTTTGCTGGTACTGGTTTCAACAAAGGTAGGCACATATTATGGGAGACCATGGGGGCATTTCTGCTGGCGAAGCTTGGATTGGGTTGATTTAGGTGATGATTAGGTGGTGTGGGGTAGGCCTCAAGGAAGCATGGTTTTATTCTGGATTGAGTGCTATTAAGAAGCAGGGCAATTCTATAATTGAGTGTCTTAATAACTTTTACTTAGGAAGTGGGAGGAATGGAGAGAGAATAAAACTGTAAATAAAGAAAGAGCAGCCACTCACTTTAGCTATGATAGGAGAATATCTGGTCTTTTTTGTGGGTTTGCACACTATTTTTGAAAGGTCTTGTTTTTGTCTTTCTTCCTCATGTTTACAAAGTGATCTTGTCTGATATTGACTTTCTGAGAAGTTGTTATTAATAACTAGAGAGTATTGAGGTGTACCTGTGAGTGCTATCCAGTGAACGTGTGACAGCTGTCAGGGGCTGCTTTTTGCTTTCTCAAAGATCTCAACACTTCTCATCCAGTGCTCTTCTTACTACACTGCACTGCACGACACCACCTTGCCGGTATGCAGTCTGCTTGTCACTGGGTCGAAGTTTACAGGCTTCTAGGAAGGGGCTATATTAGTCGGGGCTGGTGGAGTATACGAGTTTACCTTCTGCCTTCTTCCCAGACCAACCACACCATACTTCCTCCTCTTCTTTCTATACTAGATACTCAGTGGTCCCTCTTCTCTGCCAAAACTTGCTCCCCTAGAAGATCTGAAACTGATATGCCTTGGCTGGACATGGTGGCTCACGCCTAGCACCAGGCTGAGGCAGGAGGATCAGGAGTTCAAGACCAGCCTGAGGAAGAGCAAGATCCTCATCTCTACTAAAAATAGAAAAAATTAGCCAGGTGTGATAGTGCACACCTGTAGTTGCTCCCAGCTACTCGGAAGGCTGAGGCAGTAGGATTGCTTGAGCCCAGGAGTTTGAGGTTGCTGTGAGCTAGGCTGACGCCATGGCACTCTAGCCCGGGCAACAGAGCGAGACTCTGTCTCAAAACAAAAACAAAAACAAAACTGATATGCCTTAAATATTAGTCTACTGATACTGATCAGAATAGCAATATATCAGCATCATGGATGATGCTCCCAGAGACCATTTGTAAGAATAAGACAACAAAGTGCTACCTTTTCTAGAGGATTGTAGAATTTTCATCAGTTAATTTTTTAAAGTTTTTTAAAATTTCATTAGGAAATTAACATATGGTCACTAAAGAAGAAATAAGTAGGACAGTAGAATTTTTTTTTTAAAAAGTTACTCATAGTCCCACCACCCGACCAAAGACACTGTCAATATTTTTGAATGTTTTTTACCAGAATTTTCTCTATGCATGATGTTGTGTGGGATGTGTGTATGTTCATTGCTTTGATCAGACTCACTATATAGTTTTTGTTTTGCTCTTTTTATTAGCCATTAGCATATGAGTTGCAAACATAATTTTAATATTTACTTGATATTCCATCATACAGTTATGCCATAAATTATTTTATATTTTTAGTTTTGTGCATTTAAATTCATTTCTTTTTTTGATGATATGAACTATCCTATGACAAACATTTTTACACAGGAATCTTGTTGCATGTCTCTGTTTTGTGAGATTAAATTCTCATAGTGGGGTTGATAAATTGAAGGTTCAAAGACTGATAACATAGATTATTAAATTAGGACAGTTATATTTTGAGACTGGAATCCTTGGGCTAAATGAATGAAGGTGTTTCAGCGGAATTGCAGGTTTGGCCAACTGGTCGGTGAGGGGGAAGAAGGAGAGAAAGCAATGATGTGAATCAGTTTTTCTGGAAAGCACATCAGCTTTCAGAAGAGCTCTGGAGGGAAGTCATCAGGCCCAGAAGGTGAAAGAGAAGAAACCAAAGATTCACCCTGAAGGCAGTGACCTTGTTGTAATTTAATCCCCAGAGAGGGAGAGTAGCTTTGAGCTGATTACACAGCTGGAGGCTGCAGCCATGATCCCAGTCCCTGCTGGGGCTACTGAGGGGAGGAGAGGGACTGGCACTTGTTAGCATTTGCCCAAAATGAGTCACGAGAGAAGAGAACGCCAACTGGAGTGTCAAGTTTAAGCTACAATTGGCGCCAGGGCCAAAACTTGCCTTTCTCAGCTGCTTCTCATTCCAGACATCTTAATTCCCCCTTGTTCCCTGGGTGAGGCATTAACTATACGGTCCAAGGGAGCTGCCGAGCTCTGTGTGCCACCAGGGGAGAAGAAAGTGGATTCTTTCTTTTCTGGATGGCAGATCTCTCCCTTATGGCCTATTAAGAATCCTGGAGGCACTTTGTGAAAGCCTGCTGTTGCCTGGAATCAGCTTTTGTATCTTAAATGAAAGGTGCCAACAAAATGGTGTCACTTTCAGAAGGCCACTGTCAAGGGGGAAAGCTGGGAGGACTTGGCACTTCCCAGGAAGCCGGGAGCCACAGGCCAGGCAGGCTATCGACCAGAGAGGTGGAGGGCTGCGTTCTGCCAAGACTGTGCCGGGTGAGTCACCGCAGCAGAATACTAATAGCTTCTTAGGCAGGGATACAAATCCCTTGGTGGAAGGGGTGTTATTGTTGCAACGAGCAAATTGGTTACCAAATGGTATACTTCAAGGAAGACAAGGAAGGAAGAAGATGAATATTTATCAAGCTTTAATTAAGTACTAGTACCCTGTTTGGTATTGAACTTGCACTTTTTCATGTATCCCCTACCCTACTCTGTGAGGTTATGCTGCTTGCTGAGGTCACGGAGCTGGCTGGGATGGCACACAGGATGCAAAAGCAAGGCTGAGGCCTCTATAAATAAATAATGTATATAGGAATGCATAAAAAATTCAAGACCCTAAGATTCTGATGAAGAAATGATATATAAATTTTAAAAGTTCAGCATTTAGGTATACTATATTGAAGTATATATAACCTTAAAATTCATCCATCATAAGGGTGCTATACATTGGTTGTGGTAAATGTATAGAATTCCATAGCCACCACCACAACTCAGTTTTTAAATATTTCTATCCAAGTGTACTTCTTTTTAAAAAATAAGTCTATGTCTGAAAATGTGGATAGAGAAAATAATGTAAATTTACTGTGTTAACTCTCCTAGATTCTAGAGGGGGAAGATTCGAGGGAGCAGGGATTCACTACAGCTTCTTAGGGCAACCCCAAAAAGGGTGAGGTTTCCAGAAGGGTGATTCTAAAAACCAGTGAGGGCCCGTATGGTACCACTTGATGGGCTGTGAAATAAACTGTATAGGAGTCTCCTGATACTGGTTAAGTATATGTGCAACATTAACACTGTCAAGTTATTGGCCTGCTTGTATAAAGTTCCACGTATGTACATGTCCATCTTAAACATTCCAGGTTAATGAAACATTTAGATACAGAAAATTGAGATGATGATTCAAAATGCATATCGTTTCTTCTTGCCTACCTCTGGCATGCTTTTCTAGTTTTGGCTTAGACATCATGTCCTCCAGGGAGCAGCTGTCTCTCTGACCTACTCCTCCCTCTTCCCAAGTATCTTTCCCATGTAATCCTATAATCATTGCTCTCGTGTTACTTGTCACTCTATGTTGTATTGCCCTTTTACCTCAGTGTCTTCCACAGTAGATTCTAAGCTAAGTGAAGGTACAGGATCCATGCCCCCACGTTTTCAGTAATAAAGAATTCATTTAGAAGGCCGATGCAGTGGCTCACGCCTGTAATCCTAGCACTCAGGAAGGCCGAGGTAGGAGGATTGCTTGAGGTCAGGAGTTTGAGACCAGCCTCAGCAAGAGTGAGACCCTGTCTCTCCTAAAAATAGAAACAAATTAGCTGGGCAACTAAAAATAGAAAAAATTAGCCGGGCATGCTAGCGCATACCTGTAGTCCCAGCTACTGGGGCTGAGGCAGGAGGATGGCTTAAGCCCAGGAATTTGAGGTTGCTGTGAGCTAGGCTGATGGCCACGGCACTCTAACCCTGGTGACAGAGTGAGACTCTGTCTCACAAAAAAAAAAAAAAAAGAAAGAAAAGAAAAGAAAAGAAAAAAAAAAGAATTCACTTAGATTTCATTTCTAGTTCACCTAGAGAATCGGAAAGATATAATGATTACTACATATTATATCGCATTGAAATTTTTCTGGAAGGTGGCTAGAGAAAGAAGATTGATTGCAAAGTGCCAGAACCCATTGCTATCTAAAGGATGAAAATCCATCAGACAAGAATATAAAGTATCTCTGAATTTTTGATGTGGTTACATGGGACAAGAATGAGGAGTTGCTAATGGGGTTTGGGGATGGGAATTTTTCAAGAAGTTTTCCAGTTATTAAAAAAAGCTTCATAAAGTCACGTATGTAGTATAGGGTCCCCTAAACTTCCTGGTTATTTAGAAATTACTTTCTTCCCCACCTCCTTAATCCGAGAAATCCTGAAACTTTCCTAGGAATACTTGGCATTCAACAACAGCTTTAAGCATTGACCCTGAATTTTCATTTGATTCAATTTTATATAACTCCAGACCTCACTTTTTTGATATTTAAAAATGTATAATATGTTGCCTAAAAAATGACTTTCTCATGTGACATTTGCAAATGTTTTATCCATGGCAGTTAGATTTTCTTTTGGCCGCCATTTAATTGTATGTGTTAACTAAATGAATGTCTGGAGCTTTATTTTAAATGTGAACTTGGATGCTAGTAATTATTTAACCTTTGGAGCTCTTGTTGTGATGTATTTCTTAATCTTCTTGTACCCTCTATATTTTATGTGCTGGACTCTTCAGCTGACTCATATTTAAACAACTGTTTGTGAACCTCAACAAAATTCCTCTCGTTGTTTTGGTCATGTTCTAGAGAATATTGCTCACTTATCGAAGTTATTATTATTTTTTCTTAATATTCTCTGGAAGTAAATGTAACTGCTTTTGATTTCTTTATTTGCTTGCTTGATTGTTTATTCAGAGCAAGGGGGAGCCTGCAGTCTGGATGACGATTTAGGAGGAGAATTATCTCCAATTATCTTTCTGAAGATCTGTGTCTCCTCCTAACTTGGCATTTCCTAGAATTTCTTAACCTGTTCTAGGAACCACTTGGGAACTACAGCAGGGCCACTGCTAAACAGTTTTTCACTTTGGTGGCAAAGGTAGGGCAATGTGTTAGCATTGATAGCCAGTGAGAAGCGCTGTGCTTTTCTCCACAGGACCAGCCGGGGGTTCTCTTTCTCCTTTCTGTCTATAGCAAAACAATTTATTTTATACCAACTTGGGGTGCAAGTTGAGATGTAACTATAACAGTAATTGGTATTGATTACCCTTTCTCCTGGGAGCTGGAGATGATACCGATCCCACTGAACAGCTGGTATGGCTTGGAGTTCTTTAGCAGAGTGACAGAGGGGAAACAGAGCTGAATGACACACTATCAATGCTTCCTGAACCCCTCGAGTTTTCATCCAATCAACAAGGCCAAGATCTGGACTGGAAAAACCTGACCATCATTATTAATCTCAGTGGTTTTACATGACCTCTTTTATTACACTTCTTCCCCCCACCCCAATTCATACTTTATTTATTTGGATCTCAGGTGCATAGAATTTCGATGGACATTCTTCTCAGTTCCTGGAATGCTACCATCACAGTTACCTCTCTTGTTTTATTTTTATTTCTTCTTTCATGCCTTATGCTCACTCCCATTCTTTATCCACAGCCCTACACCTCCCCAGGCACCCTCTGTCATGTGTTAGATATATATCCTTGAGTATGTATGTATTCTTGGAAAATATAGCATGTGTGCATATTTTTAAAGTTGGCACATATGGTGTTGCACTACAGCCTTTATTCTGATTTTTACTTTTTCATTACTCAACACTAACTTTTTGAGACTTAGCCATGTTGTTCTATGCACATCTAGTTCATCACTTCTAATTCCAGCAGAGTATTTCACAGTTTGAATCTATGTTTTATTTTTCCATTTCCTTAGTGATGAATAAGCCAGGCTGCCTCCAGTAGCCTTGACTCCTTTTGGACCTGGACAAAGATTTCTTTAGGAAATACACGTAGGAGTGGGAGTGCTGGAATCTCAAGGACACACACCCTTATCTTTACTGTTTACAACAAGATTTATTTCTAAAATGGTCTCTAGGCTCACAGTTCCAGTAGCAGTGCCTAAAGTTCCCATTTTTGCACAGCCTTGCCAATACCTGGTATTGTCTGACTTCCTAATTTTTACTAATGTGATGAGTATAAGGTGGCTGGTCATTTATCATTTTGACTTACATTTCTCTGATTGTTAGTAATGTTACCTTTTGGTTTTCTCCTTTTGTGAATTGCATATTCATATTTTTTGCTCAACTTTTGTCTTTATTAGTTTTTTTTGTCTTTTTCATCAAACTATATTTTGTTAGAAAATTTATGTTAATAAGTAATGATTAATTAGTTTTCATTTTTTAGTGTGACTCTGTGTCTACCTATCTTTCTACCTGCTGTCCATGGCTTCTTACCAGCACTTCTAATCAATGAGTTAGTATCATTCCAGCTAAAATGAGCCTGGTATATCTGTTGGTCTGCATGGCTGTGATCTAGTAAACACAGCATTTCCATGAGCCTTTTTAAATGCTTGAGAATGAACACTGATGACGCACCTCTGAGAATTCCTAGGAATCTGCTTAGTAATTATGGAGTTAATTCCCTAAGAGAAATGAAAACAAAACTCTTCCTAAAACCTAGAGTATTTTTTCCTGGATTTAGGGATCTTTAGTACTGACCATTTGACTGAAGGAAGTGGTATTGCTCTGTAAAGGAAGGACCTTATAAATCCACACTGAATGTCTATGAAGTAAGCCATGCTGTTAGAATAAGATGTGTAAGCCCTGCTTTGTGCCTTGTGTTTCTCTCAAAAAGAATGCATTTATTTAAGAATATTTATTAAGAAGAATCAGATGTGGATTCTGCCCTTAGATACAGTTTAGATATCATTCAAAATTCCCACCTTTGGAGGTAGCATCTTTCTTCCAATGACGCTATACTTGTTCAAAATATCGTGGGACTCTTATTATTTTATAGTTATAAAAAATCCAGGTGATTATAATCGAGGCCACCAGTTTGGAACTAAGAACTCTGAATTACCCTTCAAGAGAGCTGAGTTGAAATCCAGCTTTGCTACTCTCATCTGTGTGGCACTGTGCAAGATATTTAACATCTCTGAATCTCAGTTTTCTCAGGCTCACTCACAGGATTGGTAAGAAAGACCAATGAGACAAAATAGGTGAAAGCCTTAGCCCAGTGAAGAGCACATAAGTAATACTTAAAAATATTAAAAGTATTGCTTGTGTCAGAATCCAGATGCATTTTAAAATTATGATGAGCTTCACTGAATGGCCCTTGTCTGGGTTCTAAAATCCAGGGAGACAGAATGCACATGAGTATTACAAGACTTTGTTCTTGGAGTTTAGGCATGTATTGGTCAGACTCCACTATTGCCATCTTTTTTCCCCTCAGAGTTTTCTGACAGTGCCATCTGTCTGTGCGGTAGCACTGTGGTTACAGTTTGACCTGAGGGGTTCCAGAAATCGACCAGGAAGAGGGCTCTCTTTCTGAAGTAAAGCCATCCAAAGTAACAGTCCCTGACTATGGCACCGATGGCTGTTAGAAACCAAAAGGTCCACCTTGGATTCTAGGGACACATTTGTACCCTTCCATTACCATTCAGATAAAGAAATTGTGGACTTTTGAAAAATATCTGTCATTGATATTTTTCTTATCTGTGTTGATCATAATCTGGAAAGACAATCCCAAATGCCATTATCCTGAATGTTAAAATCCTAAAAGATCAAAATCTTAGAGATCTTTAGAAGATCAAAATCCTCTAAGGCTAATTGCCTAAAGTCTAAAATCTTGACATCTAAAATCCACAAAATCACAATCCCAAAATATTAAAATCCTGCATATTGAAATTCTGAAAGCCAAATTCTGGGGAAGGGATTAGTGCATTTTTGGTTATATGCAGGATACCTGCATAGTGTTAGTGGCATCCTGTTTGGTGGAACTATTGCTGTTGTCTTTATTTGGAAATTAAGTATGGTTTAAGGAGATATGTATGGGTGTCAAGATGACAAGCGGTAGATTTATGGACTTAATTTTTAGATATCAATTCGACTGGATTAAAAAATATCTAGTAAAGCATTATTTTGGGTGTGTTTGTGAGAGTGTAGCTTGAGTGGACTAGGTGGGGAAGATCTCTGCTCAGTGTTTGTGGGCACCATTGGGAAAGAACAAACACAGAAGCAAATTGGTCTTTCTCTGAGAGCAGGAATAGACTTTTCTTCTGCTGCCTTGGGCATCAGAAATTTGACTTTACAAAAGTGCAATATCACAACATTGACTTTGTGTGTAAAAATTATGCATGTATGTAAAAATGTTGAAACTTCCTCAATAAATGAAGAGATGTCCTTTTAGTACATCTGAATTTATGAAAGATAAAATTTCTTGAGATCTCAACTCTTTGGGTGACTGCATATGTGATGGTGACTCATCAGGGTTTTTGATCAGTCTTGTCAAAAGACAGGTCGTCTGTCATCATATTTCAGATGATCACAGTTAAAAACCTGAGTCCACACAATTACCAATCATAGTGATATTCATTTATACATTTCACCTTATGATCTATTTGTTTATGAATATGGTTTGTTTGCTTATAAGTATTATATTCTTGCAACTGTCATTAGTATACCTGAGTGTTTATGCTTGCCAAAATATGTATGTTATTATTGCCTATTTTATGGTATAAAGCAGTCTATGAAGTTTTCTGTTGTGTTTTTATATGTTTCTCAAATAAAGTTGTTTTAAAGATGTAAATCAATGTCTTTTAAAGAATTTCTTTAAAATTATATTTTCCAGGATTATATTTTTGGGATTTTGATCTTTTGGGATTTCAACATTCAGGATTATGCTATTCAGGATAGTATCGTTCAGGATTATGGCCCAAACATATTTTTTGCTTAAGCTCTTTTATAGTCACATTCATCTTTTGGGTTCTAAGAACACAGTAGAATAGATCCAGGTTTAAAATTGCATTCTCATTTTCACTAGCCACGTGACCTTGAACAAGTCATTTAATCTTTTTGAGCCCCGATTTCCTCATTTATAAAATGAAAAAATATATACTGACCATAACAGGGCTGTTATGAGGATTAAATGGAATAATACAAGTAAACCCCAAGCACTTTGTCAGGCATGTTGTAGGTCCTTAGTAAATTTTACTTCCTTTTGATTCACAAGAAAAAGTGGGTTGCTCTGTGAGTTGAAAGCCACCTGTGTCAGTGTGTGATTCCATTTTGGGCACCCTTCTCAGATTCCTATCAGGAGCTCTAAGCTGCATTCTTATTTTGACAGATGCTAGACTTTCTGTTTGCAAGACTTAGTCCTGTGACTGTGCTGAGTATGCAAATGAAGCCTTCCCAAGAGCTGCTGAATGTCAGGAAGATGACACTTCCGCCAGAAACTATTGATGTGCTGTTGCCACTGCTGCTCAAGCTCTCAAGAGTACCTTTTAAGATTTTAAAACCAAAGAGCTTCAAGGGCTTGCCAAGGCAGGGCTCACTCTTTCTCATTGCAGCTTGAGAGAAATGACTGGAGATAAAGACTCATAAGAAGTTGAGTGATGTACTTATGGGCTCTGGGATGCAGACCTGGGGTTCTACTACCATGGGATTAGAACACATGGTTTTGAGGGAGGAAAATAAATGGCAACTTGGGGAGAGGGAAGTTAATTTGCTCATTAGGCAAGATGTGAAAAAGTGGCCTACTTTGTCAGTATTGAGGGGCTCTTTCTGCTTGGTTTGCCTGGGATCCATTTGCCAGACCAGAGCATCCACAGCTAGGGCATTGCCCGAGGGTGGAAAGGAGCAAGGTGAGGCCTTGATAAGAATATGGTGCACAGGGTTTAGCTGGATAGAAAAAGTCTTTACTCGGGTCTGCAGAAGGCAGAAATCTGTAAATAGACCACAAAGTCAGAAGCTGGGGAAATTTAGGAACTTTATGTTCTAGCTACAAATTTCCTTTGTACCTGTTACCTGACATCTAGCACTGTTCTCAGGCTTCCACTTGGGCATTGCCTTTGGCTATTCTGAGACTGTGAACCATGCATGACTGTCAGAATCTGGCAATACTCCTTCTCCTCCTCCTCCTCCTCCTCCTCCTCCTCCTCCTCCTCCTCCTCCTCCTCCTCCTCTTCCTCCTCCTCCTCCTAATTATTAGGCAGGGTTCTCCAGAGAAACAGAACTAATAGGAGATTCTATATATATGTGTGTGTGTGTGTATACACACATATATATACACACATTACATTATAGGATTGTGAAGATATACTCCATATATATATATATATATATATATGAAGAGATTTATTATGGGAATTGAATCACATGATTATGGAAGCCAAGAAGTCCCACCATCTGCTGTCTGAAAGCTGGAGAACCCAGAAAGCCAGTCAGTGTTATAATTCAGTCTGAGTCTAAACCCTGAGAACCAGAGGAGCTGATGGTGTAAGTCCCAGTCTGAGTCTGAAGGCCTGAGAACTAGGAGATCCAATGTTTGAGGGCAGGAGATGATGGATGTCTTAGCTCAAGAAGAAAGAAAAAATTCACTGATGCCTACCCATACTGGTGAGGGCAGATCTTTACTCAGTCTACTGATTCAAATGCTAATCTCTTTTGGAAACACTCTCACAGACACACCCAGAAATAATGTTTTGTCAGCTCTCTGGGCATCCCGTAGCCCAAGCAAGTTGACACATAAAATTAATCTTCACAAGTATTTTAATAGTCATTATTATTATTTAAAAATATGATACAGGCTACATTATATGTAAGTAGGTCTTATAGCTTGAAGGAAGCAGGCAGAATTGTAATACTTGCTTCAATACATATTTCTGGCTCTTGGCTAGTGTGTTGGTTAGTTATTGCTGTCTAACAAACAACTACAAAAATTTCAGTGTATACAATAAACATTCATTTAGTTCATATGTCTGTGGGCTTGTTGAGGTGTCTGTGCTTCACACTGAAGGTCCAGGTTGCTCAGGTCTGCTGCATGTGTTTCATTCCAAGGTTCAGAATGTAGGGACAGCAGCTACCTGGAGAATACTCTCTTCATGAAAATGAGAGAGGCCCAAAAGATCAAGTAGAAATATGTGAGGTCTCTGAAGGTCTAGGTTTGGAACTAGCACACTGTCTCTTCTGCCCATGTATAGTCAACGAAAGTCACAAGATCAAGCCCAAAGGCAAAGTTTGGGAAGATATCCTCCAACAATGGAGGCAGGAGGATATTTCTTTTTTCAAAGTCTCATGGCATAGGGCATGGACATAGGGAGAGTGAAGAATTGTGGCCAGTAATTGCAGCCAGGAATTAACAAGGAAACCCACATTTATAAAAGTTAATTTTATTAAATGTCATCCCTATTTACTTTGCAGGTTACTTTGTGCTTTGTAGGACTGCATTGAGGGCTAATGTTTCCCTCAGAATGCACATATATGGCAAGCACAATGGGATATGAAATATTTTTACATGTGTTATTTCTCTGTTCCAACTGACATTCATCGAGATAATCTAAGAACCGAAATTAAAGTGTGAAGTTCATGGAGTTTGTCTTTTAAAAATGTCTTGTTGATGAAGAATAATATACATTCCAAAAAGTACACAAATTATAAGGGTATATCCTAAGGAATTTTCACAAATTGACCAGAGCAGTGTAATCAGCACCAAGATTAGTTCACAGAATATGACCACTTTCCCACAAGTCCATTCTGTGCTACCTTCCAATAATTATTGCCTCAGGGTAGCCACTCTCCTGCCTTCTAACACTATTGATGAGATTTACAACTTTATATACATTAATTGAATCATAGTCCAGATTTGATCTTTTGAGTGTAGAGCCTCTGCTTTATGTGGCATCTTCATCCTCAGAAGTTCTTCCTTTCTATGCCTTTCTGCGAATCAGGAGCCCTCTACTTTTCATATCCTCCTTGTTAAGGGATTTCATATCTCATTTGTACTTTGACTGACACATGCCAGTGTTCTAGCATTTTACAATTATTTTATCTCTAAATACCAATAGTAGATGTGTCCCCTGGTATAGATATTGTGGGCAATGGTGTGATAGGGGTGAGGCAGTTCTTCAGATCTTCTATATCTTCACTAATTTTTATCTAGTTATTCTATCATTTTTGAGAGAGGTATGTTAAAATCTCCAGCTATAATTGTGGATTTATCTATCTCCCTTTAGTTCTGTATATACTAAATTTTCATATACTTTGATTTTTTGTTATTAGATGTGTATACCTTTGTAATTGTTATATCTTCCTGACATATTGATTCTTGTATTACATTAAAGGGTCTCTCTTTGTCTCCAGTAGTCTGACCTGTTTTGGGGGAACTGAGATGACACCAGGGATATGGAGCTTGGTGTCACAGTCATTTGTTCTTTCCTCAGCACCATGCGCCTGACCAGGGAGGGAGTCTTTGTTAGATGAACCTTTGCATAGGTCAGGATCCTGGAAGAAAATAGATGACATACTGGAAAATTTTAGGCATGGAGAGTTTAATTGAGGAACTACTTAAAAAGTATGAGTAGAGTCCAGACAACCAACAAAGAATGGGGAAAACCCTGATAGTTGGCGACAAATGGCAGCTGTTAATTGCCCTAGGCCTAAAGAGGGAAGGGGAAGAGAGTCTTACCAGGGTCCCTTGAGAGCAGGGGCGATGGGAGAGCAGCTGCCCAGTGGAGCTGTGGCTGCTGGGAAGTCACCATGCGAGCACCGCGGTGTAGTAAGAAAGGTGTGGGGGAAGGATTGGGGTCGGGGATAAATATCCTCTGCCTACCCTTTCCATTGGCTAAATCCAACCAGAGGGGTGGGAGTATGGGTGATGCAAACTGTAGGGTCCAGCCTTCCAGGACACAGAACAGGGCAGAAAGGAGTGAAAACTGGGTCTAAGGGTTGAGGGAGACAGAGAGTAACCAGCAAAAGTCTCACTCTGAGGTTTAGCAGGGGTCCTACAATGACCCTGGAAGGGGAGTGTAGAGTGCAGCATTGAGGAGTCCAGCTTCCGGAGCCAGGCTGGCCATATCCAAACTCTGCCTCTGCCACTTACCGGCTGTGTTACTAGTCACTTATCCTATTGATACTTCCATTCCTCACCCACACAATGAACATAAGAATAATATCTGCCTCATGGGGTTGTTTGGTGAAGATAAAATAAGCGAATGTAGGTAAAACCCTCAGCAGAGTACTGGGCACATAGCAAGCACTACAGAGGTGATATTTTTATTTTATAGTTCAATGGTCTGGAGGTCTTGCTTTTATAAGCTCTCTAGCATCTGGGACATATTGCTTTGGTGTTTCAGTAACTTTGAAGTGGATATAGATGAGATGACTAGTTGATAGGATTCTAGTTGGTGGATGGAAGAGAGAAAATCTCAGCCCTAGGGTCAGTGAACAGGCAGGGACATGGAGTGCAAGGCAAGAACAAGGGACACTTGCTGGTTGCCAGAAGAAGGCCTAAGTGTTTTATCTACTTCATATTTTTCTGGGTGTACATGTGTACATATATGATGATGCTAACACGATAATTCCACGCTAATTCTAGACATTGGAAAACCAACAAAATGAGGGGAAAGGTTGAAAATGATTTGTTTTTATACAAGTAATTGCCATCATTCATGTGTATTAAAAATCATTTAAGTAAAATTATCAAGCAACATAATATGATTATGGTTAGCATTAGATATGTTACTTCATTAGGGTTAGAAACTCAGCTCATTTTTACCCAGCTTTCAAATTTTGTTGTCCATATTGGGTAACAATCAACAGAAGTTTCACAAAAGGTAAAATAGAAATGTATTCTATTACTACCTCTGTCACTGAGTGAATGGGTGACTTAGAGAAAGTTCTTAGTAAATCTCCCTGCAGGTCTTGCTGAAGCATTTTGAGATCCTTGGAGAAGAGTTTCATTTTTTACACTGAGGAATCTTGGAATTCCAAAGAATGGTATTAACAAAGGAGGAAGAGGAGGAGGAGGAGGAGAAAGAGGAGGAAGAGGAGGAGGAGAAGGATGCTGGCTGCAGAACAGGGCTCAGTGAATATTCATGGATTAATAGATTGAGCAACCCTGCAAGAATCCTGTCCATAGTTTGCTGCCTTTACAATGTCATTTGTACTTATGTCAAAATGGTGGTGTATCAGGGAAACATCAGCCTCTCTCCGGAATTTCCTTATCATTCTTACTTGCCTGCACCCTGACATCACTGATACCTTCCCAGTAAGTGGCTCCCATGAGCTGTTATGGCTTATAAGACCCAATGCCCCTCAGAAAAGTTTCTCTTGCCAGTTAGGAATATGTACAGCTGAAAATAAAAGAAAGGCCCGAGAGAAGTTTAAACAGGGGTTTGTTTTTCCGACTTGATAAAAGCACAGAGGCAGGCAATCCAAGGCTGGTGCGCCCGCCCGCGGATGTCTGTGGGGACTAGGGCTCCGTCTTTCCATTCTCCATCCCCACTGGGTAGCCAGCCCTTCATTCTCATGCTTGTCGCCTCAGGATCCCAGATGGTGACTGTAGCTCTAGGCCTCACGATTGCATTATGTGCAGAAAGAACAGTGAATGGTGGAGGAGTGTTTTTTTAGCAAGGCTTTGCTTTTTTATCCAGGAAGAGGCACCTGTTTCCTTGGCCTTTCATGTGCCATTTGACTGCCACTGTCTACAAAGGAGGTTGGGAAGTTACATAGTTTTAGATGGCTATATTACTACCCTGAACAAATCAGGTTACTGAGAAAGAAGTGGGGCGGGAGTGGGCAGAACGAGGGGAAACATGGCTATTGGGAAGACCATTCACAGTGCTATGTCAGGAATTCACCTGTCATGTAATTTTAGTGGTGGGTTCTCTCTCTATTTTTACTCAGCTTTCAAACTCTAGTCTGTTGTCCATATTGGATGACAATTAATATCAGTTTTTAAAAAAAGTAGAATATATGTGTATTGTATTGCGACTTCTTTGCTGGGTGAGTGGGCATGTCCTGCTTAGACATATCCTAGAGACAGCTCTGCTTCATGCACGTGCAGACATGAATAGGGCACACCTGCTTCCTGCTCGCAGAGTTTATAACCCAGTGGGTGGCTTCAGCAAAGGGTCCTGGAAGTAAGCTAGGCTCTCTGCTTCTCTTGTATCTGTCTTTAAGAATAATGGAGTTCTTGAGTATGAGACAGTCATTTGTTTTGTAGTGTCAGGACTACAACTGGGGTACATGCTGCATCGTGCAAGTGAAAATCAACCTTCCTGTTGTTGCAGTGGGAAAAATAAGGAGAATTACTTGTTTAATATAGTTGGTGGTTTTGCTAATGGGAGTATAAATCCTGGCCAGATAAAGTTTCACTGTGTTGTTTGCCTGGACTTAGCCTCTGTCCTAAGGGTGTCATTCCTGAGTTTTCTCCCCTTCCAGCCTAACAGCTCACAAACATACCACTTCTCTCATTAAACCAATATAACAGAGTAGAGTGAGAGAAATGATGCCATCATAATATCATCAACTTGCATTTGAAGAGCCCCTTGGATTTCATAGCCTTTTCTGCATACATCACGTTTGTTTCAGATTATTCTTTTTGCACAAATTTTCATTTATAAAAATGGTTCTTATCCAAGTGTACATATAGAAACTATCTGGGCTTCAACCTACAGAGATTCTGATTTAGAAGAACTAGATTGGGACTCAAACATATTTGTTTGGAAAAATGCTAGTATCTGATTTTATTTTTTAATTTTTTAAAAAATTTTATTCATTTATTTTATTTCAGAATATATGGGGGCACAAACATTTTGGTTAAACTGCTTTTGTACTGTTTGAGTCAAAGTTATAAGTGTGTCCATCACCCAGATAGTGTGCATTGTACCTGTTAGGAGTTATTTCCATATGTACACATAAGTGTTGATTAATTTCAATTTAATGGTGAGTACATGTGGTGTTTCTTTTTCCATTTTTGTGATACTTCGCTTAGAGAATGGTCTCTAGTTTCATCCAGTTTAACACAAGAGGTATTAGTTCACCATTTTTTTATGGCTGAGTAGTACTCCATGGTGTACATATACCACGTTTTATTAATCCACTCATGTATTGATGGGTACCTGGGTTGTTTCCACATCTTTGCAGTTGTGAATTGTGCTTCTATGAACATTTGAATGAAGTTTTTTGTTTTGTTTTGTTTTGTTTTAATAGAATGTCTTTTTTTCGTTTGGGTAAATACCCAGTAGTGGGATTGCTGGATCAAATGATAATCCTACTTTTTTTCTTTGAGGTATCTCTATACTCCTTTCCACAGAGATTTGACTACTTTGCAGTCCCACCAGCAGTGTGTGGGTGTTCCTGTCTCTCTGCATCCAAGCCAACATTTGTTATTTTGGGACTTTTTGATAAATACCATTCTCACTGGAGTTAAGTGATATCTCTTTGTGGTATCTCTTTGATTTGCATTTCCCTAATCTGATTTCCACAGTCACTTGGTAGAGGGTGAGGTACAGCACTAGGAGGAACAAGTTTCATTCATTCTCTTTGTAAATAAGCAGACTGATGCTGAAAGACAACTTGGTTAAAGCCACTTAACAGGCACTTGCCCAACTTCTGACCCTAACCTATGAAACCAGAAAATTCACTTATGGAACCAGCTCCTGCTTAATCTAGAAAATCACAAATGCTAGCTTTGTAGCAATTTTGGTGATTTGGTGCTTACCTCCCACTTTGTTCATCTTTTCTCTCTGAGTTCCTATTTATTACTCTACTCTGCATATCTTCCTAATTTGACCATATTTGGGACCATTCTCAATTCTCTTGGGTTCCAACATCATTGCTGATTTGATGTGCCCCCCCCCCCCATTGCCCTGGTGAACTCCACTCCCACTCACAGTGCCTTGTCCAAGGCCACCTTGTGCCACCTACTATGGGGGAGCAAATCCTGCTACCTCCTTTGTATCAACTTGCTTCATCATCTCTATACAATTTTACCATCCACAATGCAATTCTGTTTAGAATAAAACCATAACCAGAGTACTACTTCCCTTACAACATTTAATTATCTATAACAAAGACTAACTTATCAGGCTGGCAAAGCATCTTACATTCAGCTGGTCCACTGTGGCACCTCTTCTAACTCCAAATTAGGAAGCCAGATTCATTCTCTTGTTTTTGCTTCACAGTTGCATGAATAGCTTTCTTGCCCTTTCTTATCATTCTAATAGTTCTCAAGATTTGCATGAGCTCTGTTCCCTGTTCTCTATCCCTTTCTTACCTGGAAAACCTACGTAGCTCCTTGGCTTCTGTTCTCCCACCCTTCTCTGTCAGGAGCCTAGATGGTCAGTTTTAGTTAATTCTTTCCTGCTACCCTGGACCTATTTTCTGTCTGTCGTCCAATGCTCCTGTCACTGGCAATAACATTCCTGGTCCTTCTTATCTAATTTTTAATTTCTCTATTGTGCTTCCTCAACAAAGTTGTCTTATAATGAGGTAAGAAACCTAGGAAAGGAAAAAGTTCCAGATGACAGCAGGCACTCACTGCGTCTCTATCCGTGATTACATCTCTGCCTGCCTGCTCTCCCACAATGTCCCTGTGGACTGCAGCTTCCTTAACAGGGGACCCCACACCCTATTTCTGCACTGGGTTACTGTTGGCATCTCTCCCTCAGCTGTTCTCCAGCTGCTAAGAGTGGATTAAGAACAAGTAGCCAGCTTCCTTGGCCCAGAGCCAGGAGGTAGAAAGGTTGAATAAAATATTAAAATCCTTTATAGAATTTCAAAGTTAAAATCATCCCTGACTCCAAGTTATGTGGAAGAGAAACATGCAGTGCTATATCTAATAGCTAATGTGAGAAAGAAATTGGATGACTGTGAAGAGGCCAAGAATGGCAGCCTGGTAGAACAAGCACACACTGAATGTTGGGCTCTAGAATTCATGCTCCAGTCTGGTTCTGCTGCTAACCAACTAGTGTGATTTGTAGCAAATCAGTTCATCTTTCTGAATCTTGTGACTGGTCTAGTTATCAGAGTCGTTCCAGCTTTAGGATGCTAAAAAAGGGAAGCAGCTATATTATTCCATCTCCCTCTAGAAAATCAGCTACGCCTGTTTTATTTTCCTCTGAGTCTAATTCCCAAAGTGTATTTACAAGTAAGAATCATTTTCCTGGGTTATTCCCAAGGGTTCAAACTAGCGACCATTCATTATCTTCTCTTTCTTTCTCTCTTTCTCTCTCTTCAGCTTTACTGAGGTATAATTGACAAATACAAATTGTATATATTCAATGTGTACCATGTGATGTTTCGATATACATATACATTGTGAAATCATTGCCACAGTCAAACTAATTAACACATCCATCACCTCGCATAGTTACCTTTGTGCGTGTGTATGATGAGAACACTTAAGATCTGCCCTCTTAGAAAATTTCAAGTATACAATTCAGTATTATTAAGCAGAGTCACCATGCTGCACATTAGTCCTGCTTCATATCTTGTTTCTTTTACATACAAGGCCTGTGTCCTCCACTTTTGTTCATTGCTCTAGCACAGTGCAGGAGCTTCTCAAATTTGTGCATCAGAGTCACCCAGAAACTCATTAAAACATAGATTGCTGTGTCCTACCCTCAGAGTTTCTGTTTCAGAAGGGCCTGGGGTGAAGCCTGAAAATTTGCATTTCTAGCAAGTCTCCGGGTCATGCTGATGCTACTGGTCTGGGGGGGGAGGCGGGGCAGGGGTCACACTTCTATAACCCTGGTAGTGGAAAGAACAGAGGTTTTTATTTTATTTTATTTTTTATCTTAGCTTTTATTTTAAACTATTGAATCAGTGAATTTGAAACCTCTATTTTTATTTTATTTTATTTAGTTTTTTTTCGGACAGAGTCTCTCTCTGTCTTGCCCAGCTAGAGTGTGGTGGCTTCATCATACCTCACAGCAACCTCAAACTCCTGGGCTCAAGCAATCCTCCTGCCTCAGCCTCTCGAGTAGCTGGGACTACAGGCGTGCACCACCGTGCTCGGCTAATTTTTGTATTTTTTGTAGAGATGGATCTCGCTATTGCTCAGGCTGGTCTCGAACTCCTGACTTCGAGTGATCCTCCCCGCTTGGCCTCCCAGAGTGCTAGGATTGCAGGTGTGAATCACTGTGCCTGGCAAGAACAGAGGTTTTGCACACAGACATGAGTTCAAATTCTGGCTCTCATTTAATGTCTGTGTGACTTTGGGGCAATTTCATCAGTTTAAGCCTTGGTTTTCTCACCCACAAAATGGAACAAAAATACTTTATTTCCTATGGCAACTACTGCTGTGTAGCAGTGCCCGGAATTTTGCCAAAATTCATTTCCTATTCTCTTGTGTTTTTCCACCTCCACTTGAAATCATCGGAGAAAATACCCAAATCATGGATTATCATGTACATAGCAGGCATAATCTCACAAGGAGAATATTTGGGGGCAATAACCTCCTAATAGTCTTTAAAAAGACATAATTTTAGGGAGTTTAAATAAAACCTTTCTGTACACTCAAGAAAGTGGGAAGAAAGGAATCTTCCCACTTAAAACTCTCAAATATTTTTCAGTTACAGCATATGTGGCTCGGATACATCAGCAGTTGTTATATACCCAGGAATCTAAGAGAATTAGAGCAGGTTTAAAATGAGGCATAAGATTTTAAAAAAATTTTTTTTGAGGTAAAATATACATATATAGTTTCCATCTTTACCATTTTTAAGAGTACAGATCAATGGTAATAAATATATTTATATTCTTTTTTTCCTTCCTCTTTCCCTCCTCCTCCCCTTCCCTAGCCTCTGATAACCAACAATCTAGTCTCTATTTTCATGAGATACACCTTTTTTTAGTTCCTGCTTATGAATGAGAACATGCAATATCTGTCTTTCTGTGCTTGGCTTATTTCACTTAACATAGTGGCCCCCAGTTTCATTCGTGATGTGCAAATGATAGGATTTCATTCTTTTTTATGGCTGAATAATATTCTGTTGTGTATATGTAACACATTTTCTTTATCCATTCATCTGTTGATGGGCAGTTAGGTTGTCTCCATATTTTGGCTATTGTGAACATTGCTGCAATAAACATGGGAGAGCAGGTATCTCTTTGGTATATTAATTTCCTTTCTTTTGGATATATGCTCAGTAGTGGAATTACTAGATGATATGGTAGTTCTAGTTTTAGTTTTTTGAGGAACCTCCATACTGTTCTCCATAGTGGCTGTACTAATTTACATTTCCACCAATAGTGTATGAGGGTTCTCCTTTCTCTACATCCTTGCCAACATCTGTTATTGCCTGTCTTTTTGATAAAATCCATTTTTACCGGGGTGAGATGAATCACAGTGTGGTTTTGATTTGCATTTCTCTGGTGACTAGTGATGTTAAGCATATGCTTAACTTTGTAAGCGATTACTAAACAGTTTTCCAAAGTGGTTGTACCATGTTGAATTCCCATAAGCAATATATGAGACTTCCAATTTCTCTGCATTGTCACTCACACTTCATATTGTCATTATTTTTTATTTTTTCTATTTTATTGTGTCTAAAGTGATACCTAATTGTGGTTTTAATTTTACTTTTCTAATGACTAATAGTTTTCAGTAATAATTTAAATGACTAATTACTTATTTGATATCTGTGTATACGCTTTGGTGAAGTGTCTGTTCATTTTTTAAGGTGTTTATTTTCTTATTATTGTGTTGTGAGAGTTCTTTCTGTATTAGGGATACAAGTCTTATGTAAAAAATGTAAGTTGCAAATATTTTTTCTAAGTGTATATCTTGTCTTTTCATTTCCTTAACAATGTATTTTGTAGAGCAGAAGTTATAAGTTTAGATGAAGTCCAATTAACCAAATTTTTCCCGTTATGAGTTATACTTTTTGTGTTGTATTTAGAAAATTTGTGCCTAACTTGATGTTATAAAATTTCCTTTTATGTTTTCTTTTAGAAGTTTTATAAGTTTAGGTTTTACTTTTAGGTATATTATCCATTTTGAGTTAATTTTTGTATGATATATGAGCTGTGAGCTAAGGGTCAAGGTTTTTTTTTTTTCTTTCCAATTGTTCCAACATCATTAATTATTTCTTCAGTTATATTAAACAATTTTCTCTTTAACACCTCCATTGAATTTTCATTTTTAGCTATTCCATTTTTCATTTCTAAAACCTCAGTTTGGTTACTTTTCAATCCCACAAGATCTTTTTGATATGCTCTTCTTATTTCTTCTTTTTGGTTTTATCTTTTATTTCTTAAAACATTTCATTCATATTGTTTTATATTCTGCAGCTGCTAATGCAGTATGTGTGTGTGTGTGTCTATATATATATATGTATATATATATATATATTTTTTTTTTTTGAGACAGCATCTTGCTCTGTCATCCAGAGTGGAATGCAGTGGCACCATCATAGCTCTCTATAGCCTTGAATTCCTGGGCTCAAGCGATCCTCCTGCCTCAGCCTCCTGAGTTGCTGGAATTATAGGTGTGAGCAACTGCACTGGCCAATATATTATATTTTTATGCTACTTTTGTTTGTAGTAGTTTGTTTCCCTGTGTATTGGTATTTTCGTATTGGGAGATCATATTTAATTGATCTTATTCCATGAAACCCTGAGAGCCTAAACTGGAATTGTTGTCACCAGAAAGATTTGTATGTTTCTACCAGGAGCCAGTAGGCCTATTAACCTAGGACCACTTTAACTTCCTTTGAGAATCTATGCTTAATGCAGAGGACTTAGGTTTAAGTTCCCACCTTGCTCTAGGTTTAGTCTCCCTTTTTTAATGCTGGTTTTGTCATTTGCCCTCCAGCAAATGCTGATTTTCGCATTTTCTTTTTGCTCATCATTCTAATTGCAACTTACTGCCTCTTCTCACCCTCCCTCCACCTATTTAAAAATATGACCTGTTTGCTGATGTGCTTTACTTTCTTGTGAGCTCAGCAATGCTTTGAAAAGATTGATTGTGCAATTCATTTAAGATCTAGTTATATTTTAATGAGTATGCTTTCCAGAACATTTATTAGCCATACTTCAGGAAGCAGACCTTTCTTTTTTCCTTTCTTTCTTTCTTTTTCTTTCCTAAACACTGCACCTAGAAATGGTCACAAAAGTCACATCTGAGTATTTCCGTTATGGTTAAGACAAGAAACTCATTATTTCAGGTTCACAGTCCATGTAGGTTCTAGAGCAGCCTTTCCCCTCACTTTTCAAAGCCATCTTGTATTGACATACTGAATGTAGACCCACTATCAGTCATTCGTATTCAGAAGGCCTGTAAGAAGAAACATCCTAGAAAACAAGCCAAGCCAATGGCAGAGCACAATTGGTTCCCAGTCCTCCTCCTCCTTAATGGAAAACATTAACTTCTTTTTAGTCAGTCATCTTGGGAAAAAGAAAAACTGTCGAGTGACCAAGCTCCCTGGCACAAGCTATCCCATAGTTAGAGGCAATTGTGACTTCTATGGTCATAGTTTCTGTGAGAGGCAAACACGGGTGTCCGTGGAAAGCCTGGATACTGTCCTCTACTCTGAAAATAATGGGTGGAGTATTTCGTATGTCTCTCCAACTTTAATCTCATCTCTCTTTTGCATGACTTTTGTTCTCAATTTATTTGCTCTTTTCCAATATCCATTTTGTTTAACAGAGAGCTGATCTTTTCTTTCTTTTTTCTAAATCTAAACCCAAGTTTCTGTTGCTTAGAAAACAATTAATTAATTAAATGCTTGCTGTAGTTTGAATGTGTCCCCCAAAGTTCATGTGTTGGAAATTTGAACCCCAATGCAACAATGTCGAGAGGTAGGGCTTTTAAGAGTTCTGCACTCACAAATGGATTAATGCCATTATCATGGGCATGGGTTCCTGATAGAGGGATGAATTCAGCTCCCTTCTCTCCACTCCACCTCTCTCCCTCTCTCTCTCTCTCTCTCTGTCCTACTCTCTTGCCTTTCCACCTCCCACCATGGGATGACACAGCAAAAAGGCCCTCACCATATGTGGCTCCTCAGCCGTAGACTTTCCAGCCTCTCCAGAACCATGAGCCAAATAAATTTCTGTTCATTATAACTTACCCAGTCTGTGGTATTCTGTTATTGCAGCAACAAATGAATGTAGACAGTGCTCATTGCAAGACATGTTTTCATTTGTCCTAAAACTACCACCACTTCTCTGTTCCCTCTTCCCATGAAAAGACAAAAATGTCATATGTTTCCAATAAAGGTAACAACTTCTAAAATTTATTTCAAGTGTATACTGTGTCCAGAGAGTGTTGCCAGATAAAATACAGATTGCACGTATTTTTTTCCTCTAAATCTAGCAACCCTGGGCAGAAACCACATTAGGGACATTACATAGTTTATCTTTAATGTTTATTGTAATTCTACAAAGTAGGACAAACAGTAACCAAGCTAGAATCTGAATACAGCTGTGTCTTGTTCCTAAGTGTAGACTCTTCTGCTCTGCACACTAACTATAGAAGTGTAAATAATAGAGGCCAGTGAGAATACACACTGAGATTGATATCTGTGCTGAGTTGATCTCTTCTAGAAAGAAGGCAACTTATCTCACCTAGGAATTAAGCCTCTACCCAAAAGCCAGCGGAGAGTTTGAGAATACAGTGTCAAAAGACTTGAATATTCAGAAATGAAATGTGAAAGAAAAATCTTTCATTCTTTGACCTTTTTTACTCTCTATGGTTTGAGACATAGCAGGTTCTAAAACATAATTTTTATAGGCCTAAAAATATAAACAAAAAACTATTTCTATGAAATCCCTCAATAACTATTTACATAAAAATCTCTTATTTTCCTTTTAGCAAATATTCTGTGATTTAATAAAGGGAATGATTTTTTCTTTTTAAATTACAAAAAAGATAGTATGTCTATTTTTCTTTAACTTTAAAAACATCAAAAATTTATTCTGAATAAAATTCTGGATGTGGTCATATATTAGTTGAAAGACTTGAAGACAGCAAACCATAGCTCACCTTTGTCAACCAGTTTGTGAGGACTGGCCATTTCCAGACAGAAAATCAAGTTCAGAGGTCTGAAGTGGCCTCTTAGTGGCCTTTCTACTGGTCCAGTATAATGATAGCAGTAAAAGATGAAGTGAGGTCGTATCGTGCCTATGGATGAGGATGTAAGTGCAGCTTAGGGCAGTGTTTCCAGGCTTTGGCCATTCCTATACTAGCTCCAGAGTTTTTACAATGTCAATGTATTCTTGTTATTTACTTATTATTTTTCTATAAATAAACTCATTTTTTACTTAAAAATAAATTTAGCCTTATACTAAGTAATTATATCCATGAAATTGTGTTTGATAATTGTGTTTGTTTCTAGTAAATGTTAAATCACAAATATACTTAAAATTTAATATATTTCTTTGCAAGCCACCTAAAATCAGTCAGTATATCCATGTACTCAAGATGGCATGTATATAAGACTTTGGGAAGCATTAGCTTAGAGCAGGTGGCAACAAACTTTGCCCGAACGCCTGTTTGTAAAAATAAAGTTTTATTGGCACACAGCCAGATCCATTCATTTTTGTATTGTTTTGGCTGCTTTTGTGCTATAATAGCAGGGTTGAGTAGTTCCTGCAGAGACTGTATATCTTGCAAAACTAAA
This sequence comes from Eulemur rufifrons, assembly GCF_041146395.1. NCBI lineage: Eukaryota > Metazoa > Chordata > Mammalia > Primates > Lemuridae > Eulemur > Eulemur rufifrons. The sequence continues at coordinate 123,295,598 of NC_090989.1, forward strand.
AATATTTAGTATGTGGCCCTTTACATATACTAACAGGAACATTTCCCAGTTAGGTTTTGTCCATTCCCTTATGGACAATCCTGAGCTAACAGAAACTTTCCCCAATTGGGTTTTGTCCATTGCCCTGGACTGCCCTCTGGTTCTTATTCATGGTCCAAGTCCCCTTCTCCTTAGAAGTATCTTTCATGAAAAGAGACTATACCACCTTCTGTGAAGGCCAGACTAGAGAAAATTCTCTTAAGCATAAGCTGAATCCACAGTGTCTAATGAAGGTCTATTGATGCATCTCTGCCAAATGTCTGTTGGCTTGAGGGAGATGCATTTCAATTTGCTGCAGAGACTAGCTGTCTCATTATCCCCCAACCAGATAGATTGAACATTCCAGCACTTTTCTTTTCTCCAGTCCTCAAAATGGCAGTGACATAAGATGGTATTTCAAGCTTGAAAACTGACTTTGAATAAGAATTCAACATTGATGTGGCTGTCATCTCTAGCTCTGATATCTATATTCCTGGCAAGTGTGGGCAGCTTCTGTTTGAGGTAAAGTTGAAAATTGTTAAGCAGGGAAGTAATTTTCATCAGGTAAAGTAAGGGGAAAAAACTGTGACTCTGTGTCACCTTATATTACACTGGCTGGCATTTTTTTCTCAGTTGTTTCCTGTGGAAGGGAATAAAAAGCTTCATATGAAGGCAAGTGAGAATTGTTAATATTGAGGACCAAAGAGATATGGCCACTTGTATGTGTTTTAACTATTGCTGGCTCTGGAAATATGTTTTGTTTTGTTTTGTTTTTTTGAGACAGAGTCTCACTCTGTTGCCCAGGCTAGAGTGCCGTGGCATCAGCCTAGCTCACGGCAACCTCAAACTTCTGGGCTCAAGCAATCCAGCTGCCTCAGCCTCCCGAGTAGCTGGGACTACAGGCATGTGCCACCATGCCCGGCTAATTTTTCTATATATATTTTTAGCTGTCCATATAATTTCTTTCTACTTTTAGTAGAGACGGGGTCTCGCTCTTGCTCAGGCTGGTCTCGAACTCCTGAGCTCAAACAATTTGCCCGCCTCAGCCTCCCAGAGTGCTAGGATTACAGGCGTGAGCTACCCTCGCTCAGCCCATGGAAACATGTTTTTGTTACTCTTATTACTGTAGCTGTATATCATTAAATAATACTTTAAAAATATGTAATATGTATCCAGTTAATGAGATAAGAAGATATCACAACTAAACATTTTTAGTATGAGCCTATTTCTTTAAGGTGTTTATGAATTGACTAACCAAATTATGAACAATGTGTTGAGGTATTATTGAGAAGATAATTTATTGATTTGTGTGTGTTTTTAGGCTGAGAGAGGATTGGAAAAATTTTCATCGAAGAAATTTTATTTGGGTCTTGAAGGATGAGTAGGAGTTTTGTAGGTAGAAAAGCAGAAATTAAGACATTCCAGGCAAAAGGACTTGTCCTACTCTTACAGGAGTCAGTGGTAGGACTTTCTAAGAAGCATTAGCTGCCTCCTCATTGTCCATAGAAGTTTGATCCATGACAAGCCTTTAGGAACAAGTTATTTTGTGGGTCTGTTTGGTGGGTCTTTTGCAAATGAGCCACTTGTTTACAGGAAAAAGATATGTTTCCTCTCCTTGGGTAGAGAATACACATCCCCTAATTCTTGATGCTTTGTCTTTCCTCACCAAACCACATGACTTCTGTCAGTTGGTCTGTGTTGGGGCAGGGAGGGTTCAGGTTTGAAAAGGGCAGCAAGACTCAGGTTCCAGCTTACTGTTACTGGAAGACTTTCTTCGCTGGGTAACTCTGGGGAGACAGCTAAGAAGCCTCCCTGACACAGCTGCACCTCACACCATGAGATAGTACCTTGCTGACTTCTCCATGGTCTGGGCCCTCTCTGCCAATTCCCCACCTGCCCCTGAAGCAAGGATGGAATCAGCCAGCAGATGCTGGTCTTGTCTTTCTGCATTAGTGAGTGTCCTACAGGCCTGGGATTCTATGTTTCCTATAGCTCAGCATTTACCCTTCTCTCAGGAAATTGAATTTATCTTATGGAGGAAAAGTAGGTGCATCAGCTTCTATTCCAGGGACTCTGTACCCAAGAACAGAGAGATTCCTGGGGCCCTTTGCTGATTCCGGCTGCCCTCGCTTGACAATGCAGCGGAGCAGAGCAAGGGCTTTGCCAGGTGCAGCAAACCAAAGGATACCTGGGAAATGGGGTCAAAAGCAGAAGTATAGCTTTCATAATCTAGCAAGGACATCAAGTGGCAATTTCTAGTTGCTTAAATTTGGCAGAGACATATGTCTTAGGATCTCATGAAGAAGCCTTTGATTGTGTAGCCTGTACATCAGGGGGTGGCGTGGGATAGTGCTCCAGCTTCTCCAGGATCAATGTCATATGGAGGAGGGCTGAAGTGACTCAGCCAGGAGAGCCTCATGGCAGGCTGGGAATACAAGGGAAGTGGGCTCAGCCTGTCTACCAGGCCTCCTACTTGTCCAGAGTTTTTGCATCATAATAAGGTCCAAATGCTCTTCACATCTTTTGTGAACCCCCTTGGATTCACATACTTTATAGAATCATTACATGTAGGAGTGGAAGAGATCTTACAGTTCATCTGCTTCAACTCCCTTTTATTTCAAGATGAAAACTGAGACCCAAAGAGGGCAACTGAATTGTCCAAGAATGGCCAAAATGCTGCACTTTTCATGTTTTCTTTCTTCTTTCCCTTTCTTCTTTCTTCCCTCCTTCCTTCCTTCCCTTGCTCTCTCCATTCCTCCCTTCCCTCCTTCTGCAAATGTGTATTACATATCTACTATGCTCCAGGATTCTTCTAGGCAGTTGGAATATATCACTGAACAAAATAGTGAAAGATCTATGTCTTCTTGGATCCCACATGCTACTGGGGAGCCAGATATTAAACAACATACGTAATAGATAAGTTTTACAATATGATAGAATGTGATAAGTACTATGGAGAAAACCAGAGTGAGATTACTGGGGGTTGGGGGAAAGGAAGAATGCAGTTTTAAATAGGGTGGTCAGGGCAAAATTTGTTGAAAAGGTGATATTTGAGCAAAAGCTTGAAGGCAGTGAGACTCTGCTATGCGGGTATCTGGAGGAAGAGTGTTCTAGGTTGAGAGAACAGCCAGTGCAAAAGTCCTGAGGTGCAAAGGTCCTGCCTGAGGTGGGAGCATATGTGCTTGGGGAATGGCAAACAGCCCAGAGAGACTGGAATGGAATAAATGAAGAGGAGAAAGTAGGAGATGAGATAAGAGAAGTGGTGAGTTTATAATTATCTTGTAAATGACTGTAAAAGAATTTGGCTTTTTGTTCTGATTAGAGTGGGAAATCATTGGAGGATTTTTGAGCAGAGGGGTAATGTCATCCGATTTGTATTTACGTAGGATAATTCTGTCTGCTGTTTCACAGAACAGACTATAGCATAGACTATAAGAGTGCAAGGTGGGTAAGCAGGGAGTGCAATTAGGGCTCTTTGCTCAGGCAAAGAGGCGGTGAGATATTCTGGGTATATTTTTCAGGATGAGCCAGCACTGTTTGCTATTGAACTAAATTGTGGTGCGAGAGAAAGAGAATAGTCATAGATAACGCCAGAATTTTTTACCTGAATGATAGAAAAGATGGAGATCCCATCGATTGAGATGGTTAAGTCTTGGATGGAGCACATTTAAGAGGGGAAATCAGGGGTTTAGTTTTGGACGTGTTGAATTTGAGTTGCCTATTAGACATTCAAGTGGAGTTAAATGTTGAAGTCTGGAATTAAGGAGTAAGCTGTGGGCTGAAGATGCAAATCTGAAGGTAACCATTGTATATGTAATATTTAAATCTATGAGACTAAATGAAATTATCAAGATTAGTACATATAAATAGAGAAGATGAGATGACCAAAGACTCAACCCTGGAACACTTTAACATAGGAGGTCAAAAAAAGGAGAAAACAGGAAAGGAGACTAAGAAGACACAACTAGGGAGGTAGGAGGAAAGCCAGGAGGGTATGGTGTCCTGGAATCCAAGTGAAGAAAGTATAATTAAGAAGGAGGGAGTGAGGAACTGTGCTAAATGCTGCCAATGGATCAAGGAAGAGGAGGACGGAAAACTGACCATTGGAGCTAGCCATACAGGGGAGATCTTAGTAACTGTAGTACTGGTGGAGCAGTGGTGAGGAAAGCTGTGTTGGAGTGAATTTATGCGAGAATGGGAAAAGAATTGCAGATAGAGCATATGGACAATACCTTCAAAGAGCTTTGCTGCAAAGCAATGAAAGAAATAGGGTGGAACTAGAGGAAAAATGGGAACGTCTAGAGAGGTTTTTTTTTTTTTTTCAGATGAGAGAAATAACGTTTGTAAACTGATAAAGGTGATTTAGTAGAGGGTGAAAATTTGATATGTAGGAAAGAGAAGTCACAATTGCTAGAACCATATCCTTCTGTAGGTTAGAGGAGATGGGATCAAGTGCAAAGAGATTGTCTTTAGATAGGAGTATGGTTAATTCATATGTTAGCAGGTGAGAGGATGGAAGATGCAGCCTTGAAGATGGAAGGTGGGTAGAAGGGGAGGCAGAATCTGCCAAACTTCCCTTCTCTTGTTTCATATTTCTCCATGAAGGAAGTGAGAATTGACTGAGAGTAAGAATGAGGGAGGCAGTTCAGAGGTTTGAGAAGAGAAGGTATGAGAAAGCCTTTTGAAATAATGGGAAAGTAAATGGACTAGGAAAGTATAGTGTCTTTCCTTTCTTCCTTCCTTTCTTCCTTCTTTTCTTCCTTCTTTCTCTTGTATGTCTACAACACAGCAAGCACTGTGCTCAACTTTGCTTATCTATTTTGGTTATCTATAAGGGCACAGACAACATGTTTTCTTAGTAAAAATCTGTATGGAAAGACAGCCCTGTACCAAGTCAGAATCGTGAATGAATACTCTGGGCATCAGGCTCATCCCACAGTGTTCAAGGCCGTTCCTGGCAGGTGATGGTGGGTGGTTAGAAATGGACAATCATGATGCTGCTGAGAGTTTTCTACGGGAGATTAGGAATCCAAGATCCAGCAGTGAAACTGAGTTTGCTTTCCTCCTACACACAGGTTCTCAAATTTCATTATTCAAGGAGACTGTTCTCATAAATCTGTTGACTAGAAATTTGATTTGAGTTATTTCTCAGAACTAGATTAAAACCATTTTGTTATAATGTAGTGTTTTCAGGATACATCCAAGCCAAGGCTCATCATTTGAATCAGCAAAAAGATTGTTGGTCCATATTTCTTTTTCAAGGGCTAACGGGACTCTCAACATCTCATAGGTGCTTGGAGAATGTACTGTGGATTGGGCATTGTCTTTATTCACAGGGGCCTATGACAGAACAGTATAGAATTTATAGATTGTTGTAATTACAAGTGGGAAATTGAAAGCTTCTTAGGAAATGGAATGGCTAGGTATTCCATTCTAAATCACTTTGCTCCTTTCTCAAAGTTCTGAGGCTTATTTCAAACATTATGAGGTTGTTTTTAGTCTTTCCTAGCATATCACTTTAACTCTTATTTTTATTATACTGGCCTCTTCCTTTACTGTCCCGTAGTGTGTTAACATATTTACATCGATTGAGGGGCCTAAAATTGCTCAAGATATTTCAGGTTGACTGAAGCTAGACACATAGCTGTAGCTATAATGAAATGCATGTTAGAGGTTCAACTAGGTAGTGCTCATGTATCTAGGGGAGATAATTTTTTAAAATTAGCAAAGATCACATTTACAATAGAGATGGTGCCATAGTGGCATCATCCCATTTGCCACTAAACCATGAGCAGCCTGTGCTTATGTGCACTGTTGACTCTGTACCGTATTCAAGTATAGATTCCTGCCTGGGACTAGCTGCCTATCCAACACTCCACCATGACAGATCAGCGTGGCTCCTCTCTTGCTTTGCTGTGGGTCACTTGTAGAACTTAATGGGACAAGGCTCCCTCACTATGGGTCCATCAGAAGGGTGGATGTGGAATAAGTAGCATATCCTTTATTTGCACCCCTCCCATCACACCATCCTCAATATATACCACTCAGGGTGGTGTGTGGGTTCTACACTTTACTGAAGAGTTGAAAGGGGAAATATTAAGCTATAGGTTAAATTTGACTTTTTGCAATGTCCAAGGGAAAAACACAAAAGAATTAGACCCTTCAGATGGGTTCTCTGGCAGAGTACCCCCTGGCTCCTGATCTTACTTCTCTGCCTTTGTGCATGCCTCTCCCTGTCAAAGCTGATTCTGGTTTCTTTTTTTTAAACTTCAGGTTTGTGACTCTCCACCAACCTCATAGAAAACCCCACTGCTTACATGCTGGGACTCCAAAATCCTTGACCCATGCAAGGAGCCCTTTGGTCCACTACGAAACCATCTCCCTTCAAGGCCTTCCATGAGAGTAGTCTTGGAGCCCCACGTTTCTGTCCAGACATGTCTATCTCCTTCCCAGTTGAGACAAGCTCTTTCTTTCAGGGAACTCAAAGAAATTCTCTCTTCTTCCTTCCCTCCTCTCTGAGATATCTAACATAACAATTTCTAGGAATTTGGACTTTCACAGAGGCGTGAGTATGGGTCATGTACCAGAGCCCTCAGTTTTCTGTACTACAAAACCTCCAGTTTCAAAGAACTGCAAAGAGCTTGGCTACTTTCTTGGATTAAAAATGGGATAGGAGGAAAAAAATACAGAGAGCAAACTAAACCTAATATCTCAATCATTTTACTACATGTATTCATGTTAGCATCGTACATGTAAGTTCCTTTACCATTTGAAGAAAATAGTAACCACTATCTCTGGGGTACAGTGTGAAATTTCCTTAAAGCCTTCTTTTAACAAACCACAAAAATATTTTAAGATGTGATAGTGTGTATCTTAGGTATGCTTTTCCCAGGATCTTCCAAGAAGAAGATTCTGAGATGGAGATTCATGTGAAACTATTTTCAGAGGAACTCTAGAGACAGTGCAGGTCACACTTTAAAGTTGTCCTAATCAGAAAGCAAACAAGATAGAGTACTTACACCCCTGCACCTGTTAGTGATTGGTTAAGGGCTATGGGGGAAACATCAATTCCCAGGCACTTGGAAGGCTCTTCAGGCACCCAGGCAAAATGGTCTCCTGCAACCTGAGGGCAGTCCAGAATGGTGCAACACCGTGTTCCGTTCTAAGTGCTTGCCTCATAATGGGACTTTGAAATTTCTCCCACGGAGACATGGAGGTCTACATTTTTTTTCTGCTTGAACCTGTGCAAACCCCTATGACTGCCTACAGGGATAGCATGCAGCAGAAGTGATGCTGCAGAGGCTTGACTGAAAAAGAACATGCATGCATCTTTGGCTTTCTTCTTTTGGGAGACTGGCCTTTGGAGCCCTGAGCTGCCATGTAAAATGTCTCAGGCCAGCATTCTGTTAGGCACCCAGGCTGCCCTGTGGAGAAACCCAAATTGCGGTCCATGTGAGTGAGCCAGCTTGGAAGTGGATCCTCCAGCCCCATCAATCCTCCCGTGTGACACCATTCCACCTGGAGTCAAGATGAGCTGTTCCCGTTGAGCCCTGCTCACGCTGCAGATTCATGGACAAAATGATTAAAATGATTGTTGTTTTAAGCTGATAAGTTTTGGGGTGTGTGTGTGTGTGTGTGTGTGTGTTTAACATATAGAAGATATATCATCTTTTACCACCTAGCTTTGGAGGTTGTATAGCAACATTTCTCTAAGGTCACAGACCCACTCAGGTTCAAGGGGAAGGAAAATAGACCCAAACTCTCAATGACAGAAATGTCAAACTCATATTGTAAGAAGAGCTTGTGGGATCGGAAATGTTATCATGACCATCTTGAAAAACACAACATGCCTCCCGTGGAAACCTGAAGAACACTGGGCATTGTTGGGGAGAGATGCTTCTGAAGGCTGACCTAGGTAGTGACTAATCTCTACCAGACTCAGGGGCTTTGGCTTATTGTCTTTGCATGTTTTGCAGAGAACACTGTTGGCGCCAAAGCACTTGCTCAATGAATGTTTATTGTATAGATTAATGAATGGTATCATGTAAATTCCATTTGAACCAATTCCCAGGAACAGTTTTTCCAAGTTCATTGAGGGCAGAGTCTAAGAGCACTAAAAAGCGCATGATCTTAAGAAGACTTAATTAGATGCTGATGGCAGTGGTGGGGCAGATCCTGATCCCAGTTGGCAGAAATGACATAGATACTACCAGTGGCCTCAGCAAGGTCAGGATCCATGAAGGATGAGACAAAGGAAGCAAGCAGCAGCTGCCATATAAAGCAACCATGCAGTGGATTGGATATAATACCACTGGCAACAGCAGTAGTAATAATAATGGTTATATTATAATTATAACAATGACAATAATTATAACATTAGCTAAATTTTCTAGAGAACCATCTACGTGCCAAGGGCTTTATAAAAATTATCTGTTTGATCTCGAGAAACATCAAAGCAATGTAGGCATTATTATCCTTATATTTTTAGATGTCAAAACTGTGATTAAGAGAGATTAAGTAATTTTGTCAAGATCACATACCTATTAAGAGTAGAACTGGGATTTAAACCAAAATAGATCTGATACAAAGGTCTGTGCTCACTCTACTGCATCCTGTGTCCTCCCTAGGAAGCTTTCCATGGCCCCTGAGGATCTCAGACGCCTCCTTCGGAAGATAAAGGATTTGGAGGTTTGGGGTGTCAGGAATTCTCAGGGTTGAAATAATTTAAATAGTTGCCAAATTCTTGATGGTTCTCCTGACTGGTGTGATCTAGAATGCAAAAATTGTATTAAAATAGAAGGTGAGCGACTATTTATTTCACTGGGAAGAACTTTATTCATTAGCATTTTAATTTCCCTGTACAATCATCCCTCAGCATCCATAGGGGATTGGTTCTACAACCTCATGCAGATACCAAAATTCACAGATGCTCAAGTCCTTTATATAAAATGGTGCAAAATTGGCATGTAACCTATGCACATACTCCTGTATACTTTAATTATCTCTAGATTTCTTATAATACTTAATACAATGTAAATGCTATGTAAATAGTTGTTATGTTGTATTGTTTTAAAATTTGTATTGTTTTTATTGTTGTTAGTTACTTATTTTTTCAAGCATTTTTGATCTGTGATTGGTTGAATCTGTGGATACGAAGGGCTGACTGTACTTTGGTGCTTTGAATCGTACAGACATAGCCCTTACAGTCTTTGCTTGGATGGAACGAGATGAGTTTACTGCCATTTCATTTTATTCCTGCAGTGTCTCAAACTACCTCATTACATGTTTGCAAATGATCATTCAGGAAAACTCTTTTAAATCAGGGTTTATGAATACACCAACCTATTTCCTATTCATTTTGCTTCAAGCACTACTTATGGATTCACCTCTATTATAATTATCTCTTTTTAAGTCAGTTTTTAAAGTATTCATTTTCATCAAAGTTTTATGTGCACATGATTTAAAGAGTCAAATAGTGTTACAAAGTTTGATATAAAAATAGTAGCCCTTACTCTACTCTCATTTCTCCCTCCTTAGGGGGAACCACTTTCATCTCTTTCAGTGAATTCTTTTGATATTTTCCACCATATTTTTAAAAAACATTTCTTTATTTTGTTAGTCATTATCTGTTGAATTCCTACCTTGAGAGTATTTAACTCTCTCAATTTCCACACTGTTCCCCCAGTATCATACTTCTCCTCTCCTGTCCTACTAATATAGTTATATCATAATACAATAACATCAGTCAGAATAATACTCATTGTTTACACTATGACAATGTAAATAATTTACAACTGAATCATGTACTATACTCAAATAATTTTTTGCATTGTTTTTAGTTTTCCATAGTGAAATTGTTTTTTATTTGTTTGATTGCTTAATTTTCTATGCACCTTTCTCTAAATGATGCCCAAATTTTTGGTGAGTTGTGCAAATCACCTCTCAGTATATTTGGATGCATCAGGCATTTATATTGATTTCATTTTCTTGGAGAAATCTGTCCTGGAGCTGTCTTACTTGCTGCAATATGTACTGGTTGATTGCTATGCTGGGTGCCAGTTGCTATTCTGGAATTACCCTTCTCCTCCACCTTGAGGATTCCAGTGTTGTTTTCCTTGTTTCCTGGACCCCAAATCATTTTCTCTTTGGTTTACTTCTTTGTTTTGATGAAACACATTCACCTGTAAATGCCTGGGAATGATTGCCTAAAAGGTAAACTATAACTCTAGAGATACATGCTTGGGTAATAAACTATAAAGATAGACAAGGAAGTTTAGAATAATGGTTACTTTGGGGGAAGACAGTGGTTAGAGATTGGAAGTGGGTCAATGGAAGCTTATAAAGATGGAAATGCTCTTTTATTTTTCTAACTTGGTTCGCGGTTACATAGATGCTCTCTATTTGATAAGTCAATAAGCTACACATTTCTGTTTTGTGCACTATTTTTTATGGGTGATATAGTTGAACATAAGAGTAAACATAAAAGAAAGGCTTAAATCAATACTTGATAATAATTTATGATTATTATTATTGTAAGGCAGCAGGTTCAACCAGAGAAGATTTCCCCACTCCAGAGACATTTGACAGTGTCTAGAGATGTTGCTGGTTGTTTGAATTGGGCAACAGTGCTACTGACATCTATTAAATTGAGGCCAGGGACCCTACAGTGTACAGAACAGCTCTCCACAGTCAAAAATTATCTGGCCCAACATCTTAATATTGTTAAGCTTGAGAAACCCTGCGTTGTAAAGCATCTTGTGTGGTATGTAATAGCTAGAAGATCTCAATGAATGGTCACTCCTTATATCACCACAAACTACATTCTTTACTTATATCTGTTCACAGCTTTCTTGTCAGTTATATCACTGCTTCAATATGATAATGCATTATTTCTGATTCCTTAAAGGTCACATATTGGATAAACTACAAATAGGTAAAAATAATGGAATGGTAGTATTTCCTCTTAAGTCACTTGACTGGGGTAATGTCCTATCTGCTAGCAATGAACTCTGCTCTCCAGAGAGTCACCAGATATAACAGGCATATGCTGCATCCACCTCCTTTTGTTCTCAATGACAAGGCTCATCTCTTGTCTTCTTGAAGCCTTTGCCCTGTAAATTCAGTCTGTTTCATCACAGTCTGGCCCCTCAGGCAGCAGTGGATATTATTTGCATCCTCTTTGCATATTCCCTAGGAATTTGGACCAAGGGGTGCAACTCAAGGGTCATTGGCACATTGAGCGTTTCTTTCTCTAGACATATCTAAAGATCTATTGTGCCATAGTGGCTGGCTTTTTCCAGCCTCAATGATCAGATTACTAGATTAAGGTGATCTCAAATAATATTAAAAAACCCACTAAGAATAGATTACAAATAATTCAAAATCAGTGTGTCAATCAATATTCTCCCTGAGTAGAAAACAACCTCAAAAAGGGAAGAAAGAAACTGAATTGATACTTATCTATGGAATATTGATTTGATGGAACAAGTGTGAGTCAATGATTAACCTGATTTTTCAGTAAATCTTTATGTGCCTTCAAAATATAAGTAGAATAGTACATTGTAGCTCTTTTAATTCAAACAATTTTCCTGTAAATCATTCCATTTCTTCCCTAAACCACTCTGCTGTAAAAAGTTAATGATTTTTTTTGAGACAGGGTCTTGCTCTGTCACTCAGGCTAGATAGAGTGCAGTGGCGTCATCATAGCTCACAGCAACCTCAAACTCCTGGGATCCTCCTGCCTCAGCCTCCCAAGTAGCTGTAACTACAGGCATGTGCCACCATGCCCAGCTAATTTTTTCTATTTTTAGTAGATATGGGGTCTTGCTCTTGCTCAGGCTGGTATTGAACTCCTGACCGCAAGCGATCCTCCTGTCTCAGCCTCCCAGAGTGCTAGGATTACAGGCATGAGCCACCACGCCCAGCCGAAAAACGAATGCTTTTTAAACTTTGGAATTCCAAAAGCTGAACTACGTATGATTTAACAACTCAAGCCATCCATTTGGACCTATTTCTGGTATCACACCTTGTGATTTTATACTTTTTATTTCTTTTGTGTGTATGTGTGCTTTAGACAGCAAGTTTCTCCTGGAGACTTTCTCTTGATCTGTGTCATCCTGTCAGAAGTGATCCATGAATACACATTTTAAACATGCATTAACGAGGGATTCTGATTATTTTGGTTTGGCTCTTGTTCCAGGATGGATAAATTTCTCTTTCTCTGTAACATTAGTACTTGATCACTGTTCAGGACAGTCATTCATGGACCAATTAAAATAGCCAAGATCCTGGTTTAGTTCGATCTCAGCTCTGCCACTTACTGACTGTGTGGGGAAAGTTCACTTAATCTCTGTCGGGGCTCAGCAAACAGTACCCTAAAATGAAGGCCTCTAAAGCAGCCTCACAAGCAAAAGTTTTTCTCTCATCTTCTCCGTCCTCCTGCCTCAGAGTCCCATTCTTCCCCTAGGGTAGCCATAGAAACTGGAATCTGTCTTCCCCGAGGCTGGTCATAGAAACCAGAACCCCTTTTCCCGAAAGCCAGTCATAAAACCTAAAATTATTCTGTGTAAAAACTGGCCATAAAGAAATTACCTGACCTACCTTGTTTGACTGTAGGTCATAAGACCCCCATTCCCATGAGGGCCCTGCCCCACACCCAGGAGGAAGGAATGCATGCTCAGAGAGGCCAAGAAGAATCTAGACAGGCCTTGCTGGGTTTCCCCACTCAGTCGATTAGCATTAGATCCCCACCCTTTTTGTTCAGTCATATTTCTACACTGCTGTCCACACTTTGTTGAACCTAAGCATAAAAATGGACAATTTTCTCTGTATCTTTGGGTCTTCATTCTGAAGGCCCCTGTGTATACATATTAGTTAAATTCATATGCCTTTTCTCTTACTAATCCATCTGGCTCATGTTAGTGATTTTTCAGTGAAGCTTTAGGGGGCCAAGGGCCTTGGCCCCTAAACCTTGCTGTGCCTAAATTTCCTCATGTATAAAAGGAACAGGTACTTGTTATGGTCTGAATATTTATGAAAATGAGAAGGGGGATGTCATGGGCTTTTAGATGGGCAATTTCACCTAGAAAGGAATATGGAAGAAAAAGGCTATTATGAACATCACTAAATAATTAGGGACTAGAAATTATGTTCTCATAATTCAGGAAAATTCAAAAACTTAAAATTTAGTTTGGCTGACTGTGGAAAGAGGAAAAGGGAAGAGAAGTAACTTTTTGAGTGTCTTAATGCCCAACATATGTTAGGTACATTTACACATTTTTGCCTTGTTTATTCCTTACAATAATCCTATAAGGTAGATAATAGTTTGCTCCTTTTTCAGTTAATTGATAGGCTTGCCAGTGACTTATAGCATGGTCTAAGTTCCAAAGATGAGCTGTACCCATCAGATCCTTGCTTTGGGAATCAGGAAACAGAGATAAAGACAGAATGAGCCAACTTAGCAACAGTAGCAGAAGTGAAGAGAGGACCTGGAGAGGAGGTGATGGCACTTCAAAGTTAGAGTGTGGGCACTCTTGACACAGAGGGAAATTGGTCAGTCAAGCAAGGGGAAAAGAGTAAATGCCCAAGAGAAACTGGGAGGGAAGAAAAGGAGAGTGAGAAAGAGAGAGAGAGGCCATACAGTTCAGGAGACACTTAGGGAGAGTGAGTGCCTGGTCTCCATGGCTGCCCAAAGTCCTGTTAACTCTGCAGTTTCAAGCCAAGTATGTCCCCATCTAATCCCTGGCCTTGCGTCCTATCATAATATTACAAGCAAACAAACACACGATCCCCAGCAAGCCAGGCACTGTGCTTATAGACAAGGGAAGCCATCAGGGACACAAGACTATAAGGGATAGACAAGATTTGTCCCAGGGCTTCTACCTGCACATTTTCTCACAGCTTGCTCCTAAATTGCCTGGCCAATGAGAATGAATGAGGATGGTGCTCCTAATCCTAGGGAGCTGTATACTATATGTAGGAGCAAAGCAGTGAGTTATTAATACCTGATCAACCTTCCCTCCCCACAGTGTTCACTGTCTACTCCACCTCTTGCCCTCAATACCAGAACAGTTCAACCAAATATTTATAAAGCAAAACTGTGTATGGTTTGGCCACTACTTTGGAACTTCTCCCAACCCTCACCCCTTAGCATTTGCCTGTTCTTGATTTTCTTGAGTTCCTGATTGGCATATTCTAATATCTTAGTTCCATAACCATGAACTTGACCTGACCTCTGGTCTTTAGAACAAGGGCTTTGCAGCTGGGCTTTCTAGTATTAAAACTTTGCCTTCAGAATTTTCTGTTAACACCTCTGCTGTTTATAATTGCTGCCTGAAGGTCCCTTGGCAGCATCTGGCCATCATACATAGTGCCTTGCAAGAGGAAGGGGGTACTCAGGCATCCTCTTAAAGTATATTTTTTAACATCTGCATTGGTGGGGCAAGTAGCCACCCCATAGAGCAGCCTGCACATGAGTCCATTTCTGCAAAGGATTGGGATGGAAGGCAGGGGACAGAATTTAAATGAAGTTAGGATCCTGGGCTTCTGAGTAGCTAGTGAGTTCCCCTCTATCACTGGGGCCCTCAACAGGACACAGGAGACAAGTCTGGAAGGTGAGAGTTTTATCCTGGTGCCCTGAATAACTTACATGTGTGGCAGGAATCCCACGCCACTGATAAATTGATTGCTTGCTTCAGTCATTCATTCTCTTATTTATTACACATTTATTAAATACCTGCCATGTGCCTGGAAACAAGCAACAGATCTCTTAGCAACAGATCTCTTGCTTCCACGAATCTTCAGTCATTCTATTTCCAAAAATAAGCACTGTACACTGTGGCTAGATGTGAGGCTGGGGTATGAACAGGAAGGCCCCATTTTCAAGCTGTTCTAGCTGCTTAGAAATTACCAGAACAATTTGATTTACTCTCATTTCCCAACAGCCGGCTGCACAGTGCAATGTGAGCTCTTGGAGGCAATAAGCACTTTAGAGTACAGGCCACGTGGAAAGAGTTTTCTGCTGAAAAACAATACAGTCACAGAGCAGGGAGTCTAATCCTTGGCTTGGCCAGTGTCTGAGCCACCCTCTATATCAGAAAATACAGAAAAGTCTGAAGAAAAATTTTATATTGCTTATAATCTAACCTTCTAGACATAATCTTGCATACAAAATGAGATTTTGTACACACACACACACACACACACACACACAATTTGTATCCGGCTTTTCCCACTAATATTATATCTTGAAAACTTTCCCACATCATTAAATATTTTTAGAATGTAATTTTAATGGCTACCTACATTTCATTATTTGTATATGTCTTTATTTAACCATTTTTATTGATTTTGATTTTTCTTTATTATAAATAGTGCTTCTATGAATGTTCTTTGCACCTCTGATTATTCTTTTAGATAGATTCTTAGAAGAACTACTAGGTTTAGTAATTTTAACTTTTTTTTTTATATTTAATAGATTTTTATTTTTTTATTTTTTTTATATTTAATAGATTTTTATTTTTTTTATTTTTTATTTTTTTTTATTTCATCTTGTTATGGGGGATACAGAATTGCAGGTTACATACGTTGCTCCTGTACCGCCTTTCCCCCCAAGTCAGAGCTCCAGGCGTGTCTGTTCCCCAGGTAGTGCGCGTTGCACCCATCATGTAGGTATATATCCCTCCCTTCCCCAAGGAATTTTAACTTTTTAAGGCTTTGCCTCCATATCACAAAAGTTTTTTTTTCAGTCTCAAAGTATTAGAATGCATCCATCAGCAATGTATGCAAGTAATTAGCAAACTTTACTCTCTCCTTTATTGTGTATTAACATTTTTCTACTAATGAATTAGTTATTGAATTATTTATTGAAGGCTAAAAAGAGCCTCTTGTTAAATTTGAATGTTTATTACCCTTTTCTGACTATTTCCCTGGGAAGGATGAAGAGAGGGACGCAAGTGTCCAGAAAGCCATCATTGCTTTCTGCATGCTCTGATGTGACTTCATCTTGCTGCCAAGAGACATTGTCAATGACTCATCTTCTTCGTCACCCTTAGCCCCTCAGAGCGCTTGTCTTGTTGATGTGCTGATTTCCCCCTTCTCTTTCTGGCTGATAAAGAAGTCAGAATGTACTTAGGAGTATGATATGACTTGGATCTGCTGATTGGGATCTGGGAAAGGAAGGTTATTAAGAGTTTCTTCCCTACTCAGCATTTTGACCCTGACTTAACAATTGACTTCACAAAGAGAGTCTCTACTTCAGTTTTGTGACACCTCCAGATGTCTTCAGTTACTCAGGGATGTAATGAGATTTTTTTCCAAAGGCAATTACATATAATTTAATTTCAAAACTAATTAAAAAAATTTTAGGGGGAGAAAAGAGTATCAGATAAATGAAGTAAGATTTCTTCTATAGTGTAATGGTTAGCACTCTGGAATCCGAATGAAGTAAGGTTTCCCAGCTCCCTGAAGACTGGCAAATCATTGCTTAATGGCAAAGGACCTTCTTCTATGCTGGGTGGTTTAACACAGCCAGGCTGAGGACAGGGAGGTAAGGTTGACTGGAATAGGACCACAGCTGGGATTATCTGCTTACTGAGATGAACTAACAGTTTGGGGAACAGAACTAATTGTGGAGGCCAGAAAAAAGTGCAGCCTGAATGTATAACATGGTATCTAATTAATATGGCAACAGACACTAGCTAATATGATGATACTGGGTGGTATAAGAGGTGAGTTTCGCCAGGAATTAATGGAGTGTGTAATACAATGTGAAAACAGATGGTTGTAATGATCTAGCCCTGTGGTCCCCAACCCCCGGGCTGCAGACAGGTGCTGGTCAGTGGCCTGTTTAGGGACTGGGATGCACCGTCCATGGAAAAATTATCTTCTATGAAACTTAGGAAACTGGGGGATGGGGGGACACAGAAGGAAGTGAGTGAAGCTTCAGAGCTTCATCTGTATTTACAGCTGCTCCTCATACCTCACATCACTGCCTCCCCACCCCCCATCTGTAGAAAAATTGTCTTCCATGAAACCTGTCCCTGGCGCCAAAAAGGTTGGGAACCGCTGATCTAGCCAATGTGATCAACATTTTAGGGAAGGCTTTCAGAAGATTTTATGTGTCCAGACATTATGAATATAGGACCAGACTGTCTACCTAGAAAGAGTAAGGTGGTTGAGGACCTACAGAGATTGGGACCCTAGGCAGGCAAAAGATCAAGGCATGAGGTTGTCACTTCATTTAGAAAACAGAAGTTCTGGCCAGGCGTGGTGGCTCACGCCTGTAATTCTAGCAGTCTGGGAGGCCGAGGCGGGTGGATCCTTTGAGCTCAGGAGTTTGAGATCAGCCTGAGCAAGAGCGAGACCCCGTTTCTACTAAAAATAGAAAGAAATTAGCCAAAACAACTAAAATATATACAAAAAATTAGCCGGGCATGGTGGCACCTGCCTGTAGTCCCAGCTATTCGGGAGGCTGAGGCAGAGGATCACTTGAGTCCAGGAGTTTGAGGTTGCTGTGAGCTAGGCTGACGCCACGGCACTCTAGCCCAGGGAACAGAGTGAGACTCTGTCTCAAAAAAAAAAAAAAAAAAAGAAGAAGAAAGAAAAAAGAAGTTTTATAAGCTGAACAGAGTCCAGGGCCAGAACTACTTTACAATCTAAGCTACAAAGCTGGGCGATGGAATGTTGGGCAAGAGCTTTAGATAATCTCCCGCCTCAGAAGTGATGCGGTCCTAGGACAAGCTGGCAACTGAGAAGTCAAAGAGGCCTGCTGTGGGGTACAGCAGTTGTGCTGGGGCTGGGACCAGGCAGGCCTGTCTAGACTAGGAAGACAGCACAGATAATGCTGTTCAGGCTTTTGTCCCTGTTTGGTACCAATGCAGCATCCTGTCTTTTGTATGTATAGACTGAATGAAGACATTTTCTATCCATCCCTCTTATTTTACCTTCCCTCATTTATTTTTCAGAAGCCATTTATCAAGCCTCTATTGAAGAGGATGATATGAGAGGCCTGATAAGGAAAGTGCATCAAACTTCCCTTACCAACATCATTACTGTCAGGAAGGAGGTAGATGAGGGCTGCAAGGATAGCCCATCCATATTTTTCTACCAGTATGTTCTTTTTTTTTTTTTTTTTTTTTTAAGTTTTTTTTTTTTTTTTTATTTTCCTCCACACTGGCAAAAGTTCCGAGGGAGCTTAAAGTTTTGTAAACATTTTAACTATCCCTCTTCCCCACCCCCCACTTTTGAATTTACAAAGCAAAGGAGAGTAAGAGTCCCAATTTTTAATGGTTCCCCGTCTCCTCATGCTATTTGATCCAAAAACTATAAACAAGTTTGTAGCAGTTTCTGTATAGTTATTATACATGTTTAGGAGGGAGGGAGGCAAGAAGGAATAGGGAGAATGGTGATCCAAAATAATAAAAATAGAAGCCAAATATAATCCTCCAAAACCAAACTGCTCTCAGAGCAACTCCAGCCTTCTACAGGCAACGATGACAGAAAGCAAAGGTGCTTTACCCAGGAGCCGCCCAAACCCCAGCACCTCTCACACAGGCACAGCTGGCCAACAGCTCCGGCCCAAGTGTGAGTAGCACTTCCAGGTGATGTTCTGTAGGGGTTTGGTGGAGATAGGCAGAGTATTTATTCATAAATAGGACTTGAGTACATTTCTACTTGAAGTGAAAGGTATAAGGAGGCTACGACCAGAAGCCAGACCAGGCTTCTCGCTCCCGTTCTCGCCCATCCCCTCCAGCCCACAGCATCCTCCCGTATAGTGGTTTCCATGGAAGAAGGTCCTAAAGACGGTCCGGTTTTGTGTTCTCTTTTCAGAAAAGGCAGGCACAACTTGCCATCCTAGAATCTTTACACAAAACCTCAGTATGTTCTTTAAAGTGACTCATGACACCAGAGTGGTCCTCCACCACGGCACACTTGGCATTTACTACGTCCATGACAAAGTCAGAAAAGTTTTGTGCAAGCAGAGCTTGGGGAAAAAAGTTGAGTTTAAGAGGAACATGGAGACTGTTACTTTTCTTCCTACCCTGGTCAACAATTTATCTACTCTTCAAAGCTCCTGTAGTTGTGCAGTGAACAGAACATGGGCTTGGGGACCAAATAGACCTGGGCTTGAATCCCAGCTCCCTCACTTGTTAGCTGAAACTGACCCTCACTTTCCTCATTTGTGAATTAGTTTCCACCTTTCCTGCCTCCAGGATTGTTTTGCATCTCAGAATAACACAGGTGGAAATTCTCTGTAGAGTGGAAGTGTTACACAAGCAGAAATCATGGTTACTGAGTGAAAAGAGCCATTGAAATAATAAATCACCAGTTCTCCAAGTTAATCTTCCACCTCTAACTCTAACCCTGGCCACAATATGGACACAAGCATGGAAATGCTTTAAGACACCAAATCATCAGAACTGAGTCAAAGTCAGCTAAAAGGGCCATTCACAGCCATCTTACATGTGGTCATACGCTAGAAAGGGAAGAGTTAGCTGCAATCCAATCTCCTTTACTGGAGTGTGATATTCCTAGAAAAGAAAGAAGGCAAGAGACCTGGTCAAATTTCCTGGCAAATATGCTAAAGATAGACTTTTTGGAAAATAAGCTTAGTCCTTTTCTATAGAATGCTTTAGCAGAAGTCTAGGATCCTTATCACAATCCTGGATCTATGGATTTATGGGTCTTGGCTCCCTGGAAAATGGCATGCAAGCTATGTCACTATCTGAGCACAAGATGACCTGTTCTGTAAGTGATGTGAATTGCACATGTTGCTTAGAGACTCATGCGTTAATCTGGGCCTGGAGTGCGGCCTGCTGTGGCGAGAGAAGACTTGGGGACAGCATTGGAGGAACCAGGCCACTCCTTGCCTTGTCTGTGCCTGGTGATTGTCTGTATCGTTGACATTATTGGTAAAGCTTGATCCTGGGTAAGACCTCTGATTCACGTTAGTCCGATTCAACCAGTGAATCCTCTGTGTTAGCTCATATCCCTTCCTTAAAAGTGGGTTGGAGCCCTCAAAACAGGAATTATTTACTCATTATTCCTTCCAGAAAGCACATGTTTTCATGGGCACTGGCATGGCGGTAGTTAGACATGACTCAGTGACAAAGTGGGGACCCTTGTGTCTGTACAATCCAATCACAGAGAAAGAGCTGAGGGGAGGAGCCATCAGAGCCAATCCTCCTTCCCTCAGCCCTTTCTCTACCTTCCACTCCTTCCCCAAACCTCCCTCCCTGTGCCACATACATCAGGCCTCAATCACCCGATGCTCTGCCTCAGTTCTTTATTACTTCATTAGGCCTCGTTAGCATTGAGATTAGTAGAGTTTTCCAGAGTCTTTGAAGCCATCCCTCCTCCTGAGACTGCCATTTAATCTACTGTCCTGTAGGATCCTGGTAGACTCTGTTTCCATCTGCTAATTGAGTGTGTGACCCTCATATAGATTCTTCTTTCTCTTCTTAGAATGGTTACTACATTTCCTGGGTCTGTCTGGCTCACTCAGAGGTTCCTGTCTTCACTCTTTTTTCATTACGTGCATTGAGAAGAAACACAGCTATACTTCCTAGATAGCTAGAAACATAATAAAACACTTTACGTATCCACATTCACCACACACATACATGGAAGCAGCAGTGTAAAATTTCATGCATTGGTAGAGGAGTTATTTTAGAGTTTTTTCCCCACAAATATTTAATTTCCTGCTGTGCCCTGATTGGGGAAAGATGGCATTCCTGAAACCTTTGACAAATGGGCCTGTTATTGTGTGCTGTTCTGCTTCTGTGGATTTATTCTGTTACAGGTGTCCTTGGTATTTAAAAAAATTGGTTTGAGAGAAAAAAAGATGTCACTGCATAGGAAGAATGCTATCTGATTCTACCTTTTAAAAGTGCATATTGAAACCTTTGCAGGAGGAAGAGACCTATCTAGGATGACTGTATGTCCCTTTCATTATTCTCATTGTGCCACTTGGATAGACAGGAGCAAGCAGTGTGGTAAGGGGGTAAAAGGGTATGAAACTTGAAGTAAGATGATCCTGAGGTGAGGAGACCCTCTCTTTTACACTTAGGAACTGTGTGACCTTGGGCCATCCTTTCTCCTCTCTGGCCTTCATTTGCCTTATGTATAAAATTGAACCAAATGGATCCATCGAAGGGTGGTTGAGAAGGTCAAGCACAACGGTGGATGTGGAAGCATTTTGTAAACTATGAAGTACTACAAAGAAATGTCTTTATTTGATATTTGAAATATAAAGGACTTGATTTGTTTTCTGAGCTGTCCCTCTTACCCCTGTTCTCACCATGATCGGAATATTTTAAAAATTGGTAAACATTTAATGTGGGAGGTTAGGCTCTATCAGGCTCTTGGCAGACCATCTGCTAAATGAATCCTGAGATCCGTTCAAAAGAGAGCAGAAATTCAAGGGACCAAGGTACATGTACACATGCGTGTGTACACAGATCTGCACACACTCACACACGTGTGCACACATACACACATCCCTTCCCCCAAATCTTAGAGCTATTATTTCTTTAAATCATGTGATGAAAAAAATCTGGTTGTTTCTCCCACAGCTATTTATAACACCACCTGGAAAAGCAGTACTGGTGCCTTTTGAACTGGTGCCTACATGCTGGCTTGGGAGTTAATGGTGACTGGGAAGTCCAAAGGGAAAGGAAAAACAGGACACCTCAAAGAAAGGATCATCTTGGGGTAGAAATAAGGGTATTTCTCTTATTTGGGGTAGAAATAAAGGTTACTCCCAACAGCAGGGTTCTGTGGTTATCTTAGTGTAGACTTCCTGGGGACTGATCCCTTAGCTTTGCTCCCACCTCTGATTTATCTTATGGAGATGGTTAAGAAGAAAGTCAGGTCTCGTCACTAAACTCTTACAATATTCCATTTACTCCAACAGAGGCAGGAGCCAGAATAGCAGGATAGACTCAGCCAGCTCCCTGGTGGTCCAGAAAGTTGGAACCAAGGTATTCTGAGTAAAAGGACCTGACTGGGATATTTATTAGTTAGTCTAGACTTGTATGGTTTAAACCAGGTATGTATATCTAGGAGTAGTTCCAAATTCTTTGACTTTTCATCAAGCAAATCTCTGGTATTTGTATAAAATAGGACTGAGAAAAACTAGCTGTTGAATTATGGTTGCTCTTCAGCTCAATTTGCAAACATTTGATATGATGGAATCAGATGCACCTCAATTCAAATCCCACAAACTAGTTTGGAGATCATGGACAACAGGGTTAAGCTCTCTGTAGTTTATTTATCTAGAAAATGTTGACAATAGTAACCTTTTGTGATCTTACAGAACAAAAGGAGAAAAATTGAACAGTTGTCTGCGATGGAGTAGCTACTCACTAAATATCAGTTCCCCTCCCTGTCCCCCTTCCTACTTCTGACTCCCCTTGTTGGGTTTTCCCTGGACAACTTCCCCCTGTTCACAACTGCTGTTTAGGTTTAGATTGTTTAAAAGTCAATTGTCTTCAATCTGATGGAGATAATTATAGTACCTAACAGTACCTGTCTCATGGGTTCATTGTAAAGGATAAATTATATATTACAAATAAAACAGCACAGACCTTGGCAAATAGCAGGTGGGTACAGGTTAGCTAGAATTCATTGCTCTTCTAGTAAGTGGGGAAGAAAGGAAAAAACAGTCTTTCAGTCCCAAATCTACCCCATCCTTTTTTGTTCCCCCAGTTACATGCCACAACTCAGGCATTCTGGGTCTGAATCATTCCCTTCCAAAAGTCCTCAAAATATTGTCCTGTTCCCAGTGACCTGACACTACACTTCAAGTCACTGAGGACCTTGTCTCTGTTCTAAGCTTTATTGTTTGACCTGTCACAGTTGGATTTGTTAAGCCCTTTCCCAAAATGCAGACTGTGCAATGTTTCTGAAGCTTCTGTGCAGGGTTATCCTGCGTCTCTGGGCTTGGGGTGTGAAGGTGAGTATGGGCTGATGGTGAGACAGGAAAGGTGCGGGATAAAGGTCAGGTGGCAGAATGTAGAAATCCCCCATTTTACAAAGGAAGAAACATGTCCTAATTTTGTCCTTTTCTGGTTCTAGCCTCAGATCATGATGCAAAGCCAAACACATCTCCCCCAACACTCCTACAGCAGTCTAAGGACAGCACCCGGTTCCAAATTACAGCTTTGTGTGCCAATTCTTCATACTCTGTTTTCTTTAGGTACCGATATAATTGGGACTCAGTTTTTTTTTTTCAATTTCAGGATAATAGAATAAATAACAATACCAATAAAGAGGTAAAAAAAATCCCTACCCAGAAGTGCATATTTGTGGCATAAGAAATATGCAACTATTTTAAGTGTATATATGGAACTGGTCCATTAGACTATAAAATTTTTTAAAATGCTTTTCTTTCTGGACATCCCCTAAATCAAAATGTGTAGAGAATGGAAGCATGCCATATTAATAGTAAAACAACTTTATTTTTTTTTGCACAACAGGAAGAAAAATTACCATTTTAAAAAGCAGAAAAACTGAATGTAGCCACTTTTACAGGCTAAGGAGGGTTTTATTTTACATCAAAGGAGGTGGAGAATTAGGAATCTATATTTATGGCCTCTTTGAGGTTGAAAATTGAGTTCCTTTTCTCTCAGGGCAGCATCTCAAAGGAAAGGATAGTAGACAGGGAATAGCAAGGTTACTCTGCATATTAAACCTAATAAATTGAGAAAAATTTTGAATTTCTAAGGACCACCAAGGAAGAGATTGGGTATGTGAAAGGCAGGGGAACTAGAAGAAGACAGACAGGTAAGGGGAAGCTACAGAGAACTAGAGGCCCTAAATTGGCCGGAATCCAGTGTCTAAGCGGGGAGGGACGTGGAAACAGCCAGCGAGAGATTGTGAGAGTGAGGGATGCATTTCAGAGCACAAGTGTCTTACTTTTCAGTATTAAGAGGATGTCTTAAATTATTGTAGTCCCCATTCTATTGCTTCAAACCTTGAGTGATGTTTGGTTGTACAGACCCTATGTCTGTGGTGCTTTGGGTGGACCCAAAAAGGGTTAGGGTGCATCCCCCAGGGCTGATGACATGCAGGAAGAGCAGAAGTCTCAGGAGCAGGGAGGCAAAGTGGAGATCGAGTCTTGAGTCCCCAGAGGAAGCAGGAAACCAGGTAAGAAGATGAGATGACCAAGCGACAGGTTAAACTCTTTGAGAACCCTCAGAAACATTGCAGGGGACAGTGGGAGAGGAACAGTGTGGGTGCTGGACTTTCCATAGGAAAAGTAGGACAGAGGCTCTCACAGTTCTGATTGAAAATTAAAGGACAGATAATTCCCAGAGGTTTAAGGATGTGAATCCTCCAGAGGCAGCTGCTTTGTGTGTGTGTATGTGTGTGTGTGTGTGTGTGTGTGTGTGTAGGGGGTGGAATTGTAGGAGAGGCAATTAACAAGTGCTGAAACTTTTTCCACGCACATCTCTTCACACTTGAGAGAACTATTTTGTATAAGTCATAGGGCTGAAAGGGAGCACAAAAGCCTTGACATGTGGTTCTTGACAGTTGTAGGGGCGGAAAGGTGTGATACCTTTCCTCACCCATCATAAGGGTCACACCTGACACTTGTATAACCAAAGGCAGGTTAACAAGAGAAAAGCAGAACAAGGTTTTTCAAATCAATGCTTTACATGATGTGGGAGGCTTCAAAAATGACGACGCAAAGTCCCAGGGAAAACTGTTTTTATGCTTAGATTCTATGAAGAATGGCCAGGTCTGTAGAAATGTGATTGCACAAAAGGGTGTGATCTAATGGTAATAGCCTAGGAGGGGGAAACCCAGCAAGGCCTGTTGGTTCGGGTCTGTTCAGTGTAGCATTCCAAGGGGCAAGACCCTTCTGGAATGAGGGTCTTTAAGGAAGAAGGGAGAAGGGAGGGAGCAACTCTTCTAGGTTTTATGGCTTGCTTTGGGGGAGAGGAGTTCTACTTTCTATGACCCACCTTGGGGGAGAGTAATTCTCGTTTCTATGGCTTGCTCTGGGGAAGAAGGAGGGATGGGAGAAAGGAGGGCAGGAGAAGGTCAGAGACACCTTTCTTCTGAAGCCTTTCCAATCTCCTTTAGTTCTAAGTACTCAGCATGACAAGGTGCCGTACTTTGGGGTATCATGTTCTGAGCCCCAACACAGTGAACTGTCCCATGCTGCTACATTAGAGGCAATCTAGGCGAGTGGCACAGATAGGTCAGATCAGGCATAATGTAATGTTGTAGATAAGCTTAGGATCCTTTTATAAAAGGGGGTCAGTTACATTCTTCTTTTCATCATACACCTGTGCTATGATTTGCAGGCTCCTGTGTAGGCTTGCGCTTTTTTGTGTACTGCAAGAGGGGACCTGACCAAGGTCCCCTCCCTGAGTGAGGAGCTGACATCAGCCTTCCTGCAGCTCAGAAGTGGTAGTGTGTCTGTCAGCTAGTGGAGCCAGAATCTTGATGGTAAAAATCATAAGCTTATTGCCATTTTTCTCATTTTACTTCTTTTGTGTCTTTTTTCAAATCTTAGTTCGGTGCTTTTTGTACAACATGCCTTCAGAATATTCTTATTGACTGGCCAGATCCTTAAACTCAATTATTCTGTCCTCACTACAGTGACATTTTTCAATCTCCTCAACTTCTAAAAAAAAAAAAAGAGAGAGAGAGAGAGACCATGCAACACTACATGATATATCCACTTGGCAAGTTCTTGTGCTTTTCTTAAGGGAAATAAAACCATTATTTCATGGGAGGCTTGGAAAATTAAAATTTTCCAATAAAAACTCTTATTATATCTATTGTTTGCACTACTTATTTATCATAGGCAGACTTACTTCAGAATTATATGTATGAATTATATATATATTGCAACTCGATCTTCCCTGTCCAGGGTCTGAGTCTTGGTGAAAAGAAGCCATGCTTTATATTCTTATGTCTGGGAGGACAAAGAGATTTCATCTTGATACACTTGGTAGTGGTTGTCCTGAGCAGCCTGTTGAGAAAAATGGTAGGGCTGTGTCTGGGCTGGCTCAGTAAGGAACTGCCACAATCAATTAGTGATGCCTGCTGTGGGTATGAAAGAGTGGAGTATGCTGTGCATTATCTGGCCCTGCTTTAGGTACTTTTCCTAGGATCAGCAGAATGGGTACTCCATAAAACTTTATTTTGTCTCATAAACAAAATTCATAACTCTCAAAAGAGCTCGGGAATTATCACACTACCTCGTCTTCTCTCTGTATAGGACAGGAGGTATGTACACCTAGGACTGTATTATTGTTCGAACTGGGGCACTCTTGACAGTGAAAGGGGATTGAACTAATAATTCCTATGGGACAGTGGATCTATACTGGGATTGTTGCTGATAAATGAGACTTGCCTCAGGATTAACATCTCTGAAAAGCCTTCTTTCAGTCCAGCCTCAGGTCAGGTCTGTGCTGTCGGTGGTGGCCCATGCATGTTTTGATTGCAGGGTTTATCACACTCTATTGTATTTAATTAGGTCCTGATGGCATGGCCTTTAGGAATGGCATTAGTGCCCTTATAAAAGAGATCCCAACGGGTTCCCTCATTCCTTCTACCATGTGAGGACACAGCAAGAAGACAGCTAACTGTGAACCAGGAAGCGAGCTCTCACCAGAAGCCAAATCTGCCAGTGCTTTGATCTAGGACTTCCCAGCCTCCAGAATATCAGAAATAAATTTCTGTTGTTTATAAGCCACCCTGTGCATGGTGGTTTGTTATAGCAGTTCGAACAGACTAAGACACAATAGGTGCTCAATTAATGTTAAATGAACAAAATTCCTGTTACTCAAAGTAAAGTTGCAAGGCTTTTCTACCCACTTATTTCCCTCCCAACTTACTTCCTTTAATATAAAGGAGTCTAAAGGGCGGTGGGGGGGATAGAGTTAATAAGAAACTGTTCTTCTGTCTGCTACCAGAACATGAACTTTTTGTTTCCAGAGGAATTTATGGATACCGAATCACCTTTACATTCATTGTCTTGTTCCAACTTCACTGTCCTGTGAGTGCTTGGCTTGAGTATTCTTGTCTGTATTTAACAGATGTGGAAGCTAAAGCCCAAAGAGGTTTGGTTATACCTAGGTTCCACATGTATACCTAAGGTTATACAACTAGTTAGAGGTGAAAAACACTACTGAGACTTAGTACCTGCAAATATTAATACATAAAACAGCCTTCCAATTCCAAACCCTGTATTCATCTTGCTGCTTTGACTTAGAACATCTGGTAAACACCATTTGAGAACACTCTTTGTGCCTCCTGTGGTTTATCAAGACTGGCAGGCTCAGTAGGAAAGGGACTTAGGAGGAAAAATAGTCTGTGAAAATGATGATGTTCCCACGATGTTATAGAAGAGAATAGAGGTTACTGGCTGTATTTACCTTCATCTCCATTTGTAACCTGTCTGGGGATAGAAGAAGAGACTTGACCAAGGTATCAGATAAACGGATCAGTTAGGAAAAGGTATAGCGAAGCTTCCAGAATCAAGCAATAATAGAAAACAGGGTCAATGGGTGAGGCTGACATGCTAGAGGTACATTCAAAGAAAAAAAGTCAATTCTTCTTGCTCACAGTAGAATAGGAAGATTGGCTGCCTTGTGAAGTTCAGAAAGTCCAGGGCCAGAAGAAAAATGAATGTGAGAAACATGGTATCAGCTTTCAGAAAAACTTGTTAATACAACAAAAACAGTCTGTTCTCTCAGATATAGCTGTCTCATCCTGCTGCCTGTTGGAGGAGCCCAGGTGAGAGAAGCCTGAGGTCTTTTAGGGAGTGATGGCTGATGGCTGCTGGCAGGTGGCTGAGTGATGACCACAGCCAAGGAGGACAGCTGCAGTCCTGGCAGGGAATGTTCTCTGACACCCTGTTTTCCAGGGAGAGGGAAAGATGCAGAATCAAAGACTTAGAAAACATCAGAGTTGGAAGAATCCAAATGATAGTAAGTGTTAGAGTCATGTACATTAATAATGGTGTCACACCTCATCCTGATTTGTACCCGAGGGGTCAAACTTGGAACCATCTCATGATCAGATTATAAATCCTACTTTTTAAAAAAGTTGCTCTGATTACGCATTGGCTTTGCTGATCCTTATCTAATAACCACAGTGTCTCATACATTCACTTATTCCTTTCTCTCCCTCCTTTGCTCCTCCCTTCCGCCCTCCCCGCAAAAGAGTT
Source organism: Eulemur rufifrons (assembly GCF_041146395.1). Classification (NCBI taxonomy): domain Eukaryota; kingdom Metazoa; phylum Chordata; class Mammalia; order Primates; family Lemuridae; genus Eulemur; species Eulemur rufifrons. Next base: position 123,323,805 of record NC_090989.1, read on the forward strand.
CCAATTCAGTTCTCATATTCTGTTCAAGCTTCTACCCACTGAGTTGGGTCGGAGTAACTCGGTGCTCTTGGTGCTTTTCTTTACTCTGATTTCAGTGGTTACATTGTCCCTATTTCCTTCACTGATAGGAGGTGATTCTGAAGTTGACATGTCATTTGACAGCTTGTGATTGGTAATATTTTTTTTTTTCATTTCCAGCTCTGGAGCCACCTATGAAATATTCATTGACCCTGGAGGAGAATGTTTTTCTTTATTAACAGCTAAATGTGTCCAACAATATAAGACATGAGTGTTGCCAAACATATCCAGAGAAGGGGAGTTAAAATCAATCAGGGGAAATTGGGGTCTCAGAACAGGAGTGAGAAACAACATGAAGCATCTTTTGTAAGACTGAGGCAGGGTGAGAATGGAGTTGTAAAATCTCAAAGGATGTGGAAAGTCAACGTGAATTTGTTCACTACATACTCTTAAGAAATTGGAAGGGCCAATTCTAGGATCACTAAAAAAGCTACGATTTTATATTTCATGCAGCAGGCAGTAAACATATGAGATTTGTAACAAGAAGTAGTGGAGCTGAAATACTGTTTCTGCACAAGGAAACAGATGTATTCATGAGTGAAATCTCCATTCAAAGTTTTTAGGCGAAATGAGGGATGTTTGAGCTGAACCACTAACTTCATACATCTGACATCATTGGAGCATACCATGACCTTTAAAACCTATTTCTTGGGGTTCACTCTGAGAAATTGAAATCTAGATTGATAAATTGTGTTTCTGAACTTATAGTTTATTGTTGTTGTTGTTAATGACCTTACTATTGTAAAAATGCTGCATAGGTTCATTCTAAAAAAATGAGATTCAAAAAAATTGGGAGTTTTTTCAATAAAGGCTGTCAGATACTATAATCCTTTAACTCTTTCATGGTGAAAGTAACTTTTTGTTTTCTCTATAATTGCAAAACACCTTGGTTTTCAAGATAGTCTTGGGTCAAAGTTTCTTGACCTCATACCTTTGTAGACATTAGTCATTGACTTCTGTCATTAAATTTTCCTATGGAGATTCAGAAGTCAGCTTCTCTTTTTTGTCCCCATAACTTGTTTTTTGTTTTCCCTACTAAATATCTGGAGAATTTTCCTTTAGCCTCAGAGTTCAATAACTTATGATTTCAATAATTCTTTTACAATTATTAATTTTTCCTAGAGCAGTCTGTATCCTATCAGTATGTAGATGTGTGTTTTTTTTCTTATTTCATGGAAAATCTCTTCTATAACTTTTAATACATTTTCTGTCCTGTTTATTGAATTTTCTATTTCTGGAACAATAATATGCCTTATGTTGGGCCGTTGTTTTTTTGTTTTCTGTTCTTCGAAGCTATTATATTTTTTCTTATTGTTTTAGGCTCCTCATCTTTTTTCCCTCTGTGTTCACTATGATTAAGCCTTCCACATATATTTGTAATTGTTTTCAGCTGTGTCTATTATATTTCTTGCTCCATGATGGGTTGTTTGGGTCTTTGGCTTGTTTCCTTATCTTTGCAATCTCAATTTCCATTTCATCCTGTTTTTTTTTTTTTTAAATTATCTTTTGTTTGTGGTCTTATTTTACTGATTTCATTTTTTACAGAAGCCTGAAGAAAGATTACAGCATGTAGTACTGTCAGAGAATTTTCTTCCAGGTTAGGTTTTTGAATAGTCTTTAACATTTCTTTCCATGTTTTCTCATCATCTCATATGGCTGTGGTATGTTCTCTCAATGCCACACCATTTCTCTTCATCTTCCAAGTTTGATGAGGAAAACTCAACCCAGAGTTTCCATTTGTCTAGGAATGTGGACAGACTCTCCCCAACTCTTTTCTTTCTCTTCCAGTGACTTTGTCTACTTCCTCTGAACTACTTTGATGTGTGTACATTGTGACTTCTACCCATTAAAAACAGCCTGGAGCACTGGGAGCGATTTGGGGGAGTTCTGCTTGCATTGTATGAGCCTTCGGAGGACCTGGGGCTTCTCTTTCTTCTGAGGCTTTGTCAAATGTCTTGTATCAGGACTTGTGGCTCTTGGTTGGAGCTGTTTTCTATTTTTGAGGAGGGGGAGAGGGCAGGGATATCATTTTTCTTTGGCTATGTCCTCCAAGTCAGTGTGGAACATAGAGAAATCATCCTGGTTGTTTCATATCTCCATTTCCACTCACCTAATTTCCCCATAGCTATTTTTATTCCTGCTAGTAGAAGAAGAAAAATAAAACAGTCTCAGTTCACAATTCACAATTGTGGGGGGGGGGGAGTGAGTCTTCCTCTGTGGTTCTCAGTGGACTCCCCTCCCCCACACCTTAAGAGCACAGTTCCTGTCTTGCTCTGTTAAGTCCCTGATATTGTTGGGGATGGTTAGACCTGGGTGGTTCTGACCATTTTGTCTTCCTTCTTCTTTCTCTCAGCCTGGAGATGCCCAAGTGGAGTGTGTAGGGTGCTAGGAATTCCTCTTATTCCTTGGAATTCCTGTGGTGATAGGCACAGGGGTTGAGAGAGTTTCTACAATTTCCCCCAAACTACTGACTGTGCCCACCTGGGGCTGTCAGTGATGATGCTCAGGCTGGTTGATCCATTTTCTTTACCCAGCACTGATTCTGCTAAGCTGTACCAGAATCCTCTCCACTCCCCTGGCTCAGCTGCCATATTCGTTAAGTTTATATCCTAATGTGGGTTGTGGTGGTTCTTTCCACTTTTTAGATAAGGTGTTGTTATTGTTGTTGTTATTATTACTATTATTATTGTTGCTGCTTTCTTTACCTGCCAGAGCACTTCTCTTATTATAAATTATTGTTGTTATTAATTTTAGACATGCTTCTAGCAGGGTGTTTGTAGCAAAAATGACAGTTTACTGATATGATGCATAAATTCTGGGTTGAGAAAATGTAGGGGGATTAACCCTAGTGTTCTTGATATAGTCCCCTGTGGGTTTGCTCAGATGCTAGGAAATGCTCTGACTGAAAGTTCTGCAGAGAAAGCTTTTTCTGCCTTTGGGGAATATCCTCATGAAACAGTAAAAATGGTTTAAAATCAAACGGTGTAGTGGAAAAAGCATGAGCTTTTTTTTTTTCCCCTCTCAAATAGGCCTAGGTTAAATCCAGCCTCTACTCCCACACGGCCAAGTTCTTTAACCTTTTTAAGCTTCAGATTTCTTATCTGTAAATGGGAATAATACCCCTTATTACATAGACTTATGGGGAGGATTAATGAGATGGCACACTCAAAGCCTGCAGTCTACCGCCTGACACCAATGGGTGCTGGGAAATGTTAATTCCTGTCTTTCCCCCTCCCCATCAACCCCCACCCCCCCACTTTGTGATCTGCAGATATGGCCATCTAATCTGAGCTAAGAGGGTAGAGACCACTTTGCCCAATGAAGAAATGGGTCTGGGAGCCTGATACACACCTTACTTTTCACAGATGCTTTTCTCACCTTAGAACATGATCTCCTTTAACATAAGGAGAATGAGGTGAGATCAAGTGTTTGGCAGGTGGTAAAGTATTTGCTTTGTGATCTCTCCCTAGATAATGGGTTATGCTTTTCTTTAAAATCGAATTTGTGTGAAATCCGGGAAGTCATCAGAAGTGATTATATGGTAAACTAATTGTTCTCCCAGGGAGGGTCTTGACAAGGCCCAGCAAGGATAAATACTTGCTGATAAAATGTAGGTGCATAAGGCTGAGATATTTGAATTTAGATAATTTGCAGTAGGCAAAATCCCCTTTGCTTGTCCCCAGCCATGGTGAAGAAAAGGCCATGTCAGGCAGAAAGCTCGCACACTGTTGAAGAGGGCGAGGGTGTGACAGGATCAGAACCTCACACTCTACTTGTTTGCCCACTTGAGAAGTGGGCCTAAGAGAGATCTGCTGAGTGAGAGAGAGAGGGATAGAGATCAAAGAGGAATGCATGAGCTGGCACGGCATGCAGCTTGTGGCCGTGGGGCCAATTCAAGATGAGTTATGGCATAAACATCACTGACGTTCTCTTTGGGGGATGATGAAACTGGACCAGATGTGATGAAAATGCTCTTGCCCTGTGTAGCCACTGTTGGCTTTCCTGCAGGAGCAATCTGGAAATCTTGGGAAGAACACACCATTCCTAGGTAACAACAAGACACAAAACTGAAACTGTCATTAATAGAATGTGTAAGTTATGGGAGGTGGGCTCTATCTAATTACATTTCTGATCAACCAATGGATCAATAGATAACCCCATTTGCTTCCAAAACTTGATTCTATACAAATAATATGCTTCCTTACTTCCATAACTACATTACTCTGAACATAATAACATTTTCATTGATGATTTAATTCTCAATTCACTCTGAATGAACATTCTCAGCATTGAGATTGTTAAAGGTGCCAAGCTTTCTATTGGGTTCAGAACACACCTTAGAAATATTTTGTCTTCCTGATGTTATAGGCTCAATTGTGTCCTCCCAAAATTCTCATATTGAAGTCCTAATCCCCAATACCTCAGAATGTGACTGTATTTAGAGATAGGGTCTTTAAAGAGGTATTTGAATTAAAATGAAGTCATTAGGCTCTAATCCAATATGATTGCTATCTTATAAAAGGAGGAACATTGGACACAGATATGAACATATAGAATGAAGATGATGTGAAGACAGTCATCTACAAGCCAGGGAGAGGGGCCTGGAACAGATCCTTTCCTCATAGCCCTCAGAAGGAATCCACTCTGCCAGCACCCTGATCCTGGACTTCTAGCCTCCAGAACTGTGAGCCGATAACCTTCTGTTGTTTAAGCCACTCAGCCTGTGGCACTTTGTTATAGCATCCCTAGCAAACTAACACACTTACTTTCCAATTTTCCCTCTAATGCTGACTACTCTGGCCTTGTCTTCTTTTTCTCTTCTTTCACCCTGATATTCATTCTAAAATGTGTATCTTTCTTCCCATTGTTAAGTGTAAATGTTAGTGGGAGTGAAATTGAAAGTTGGGGGGTAATTCTAATACAGGAAGATTCTGGTTGGTTGTGATTGAGGTGAGAGATAATTTTATTTTATTTATAAATATATGCCTTAAATATCAACTTCCTACAAACAATCATTTGATAATATTTATGCTACTGCCATCAGGCAATTAGGGTGCTTTCTAGCGATCTTGTGTTTAGTAATAAGAGCAGAGAACATCAAAACAGTGAATATTTAAAGCATAATATTGGTACTTATAACTAAAATCTATGATCCTCAGACACTAATAGGATGGAAGACTAAATCATGCTGTTGAAGAAGTGGAAGAATAAAATTTCATTATTTAAGTGAGTATAAAATTCGAAGACTTTAAAAGGTGTCTTTTAAAAATTCTCTTTTAGTAAATCTAGCAACAATGTGATGCTTTTTTTCCCCCTAAAAACTGACCCTGAGATGAGGATTTTGGTTAAGTGGTTTATTTGGGAGATGATCCCAGGAAGCAGAGGTGAAGGGACAGGGCAGTAGACAGAGAGGTCAGAAAGCCAATAAAGATTTATTAACACATGGTTATCACTACGGGCAACTGGGGCTAAGTCTCAGTGAGGACCTTGGGAGAGACGATGTAGGACATGCCTTGGAATTGTCCCATGACAGGGCAAGGAAGTTCAGATATTTATCCACCAGTTTTAATCCCTCTTTGGCTGAGAGTCACTCTTGGGGGCAACGACTTGCTTGTATTCTGGCCTGCTCCATCCTAGTGGCCAGAGAATGCCATCAGATAGAAAAGCAGGCAGATATCTCTGAGTGTGACAACTGTCTGCAGGTGGTCTCAGATTTGGGCAGAGGGGTAAGGAGGAAGGATCCCAAAACATTTGCTACAGTTTAGTAAAACCCATAGTATTAATAAAATAATGCCATACACTTGAACTATTTAGGTATTTTAGATCCCCAGTAAATGAGCCCCAAGTCACGTGAATTTTTGCCTCATGAATATCTCTGAAATCACCCAGTTCTTCCATGCTCACAGTTACCGCCTGGGTTTAGGTCACCATCATCTTTCACCTAGATCACCATCTGTGTCTTGGGTCTTGCTCACCTTCAATAAATTCTCCCCCAGCTGCTAGAGGGAACTTTCTAAAATGGAAATAAAATCATGTCAGTCCTCTTTTAAAAGTCTTTAATGACTCCTTGAAGTCTGCTCTTACTGAACTTATCAGACCTTCCAGGACCTGCCTCCCTCCTCTCTCTTCAGCTCCTTCCCCGCTGTGAGTCCCATTGGGCTGAAGTCACAGAATCAGCCAATCTCTCTTTCCATCTCCAGCCCCACCCTGAACCTCTCTCTGCCTCTCTCTTCCACCTCTCTCCCTGACCACTTTTATTTCTGGATTTTTATGCACACAATCCTTCCTCTTCCCTTTCCCTCTCCCTCACTCCCATTTTTCTAGCTGACTCTTACTCTTCATGCCTGAACCTATATATTATCTCTCCAGGAAACTTCCTTTTCCCTAGACCCCATTAACTCACTCAGCCTATGCTGCCATGCATCCTGCAAATTCTCTATCATAATCTCACCATACTTTATTAGAGTTATCTGTTTCATTTCTGCCACTCATTAAAATATCAGTCTATCTTTTATTTGGCCTTATATTTCCAGTGACTAACAGAGTCCCTAACACAGAGCAGGTGCTCAGTGTATACTTGTTGAGTAAATGAATAATGTTCAACACTTACTTTAAATTCTGTGTTTCTATATTTCCCAAAGGAAGTATTCAGGAAGAAGAAATGAATCTCAAATAAATCAATTTACTACTTGTGGAAATTTTAATTAGAGACTGTGAGATAGAGTATCTGTGAAGTACTGGTCCTTGCTTTTTATGGATGAGAAAATACTTAGCAAACAAAGATGGGGCTTGAAGTCCAGTTGATTTGAAGAAGCAAAAATATTATGTGCTGGCTCACTTTCTACAAATGTGTCACCTGAATCAACCTCTTAAATGACCTAACCAACATCTTGCGTTATCCTACTTTTGGTAACTTAGATTGTAAGGCTGGCTGGCTAATACTCATAGTCAAGGGGTTGAATAGTAAAATCTCTGATATAATGAAGTCAGAAAGGATATTTTGTGGTCAGTTTAGAAAGAATCATGTTTCTGCCTAAGGCAGAGAATTGTTTTCAGTTTGGGCCTAATCTGAAATCTATTCTTCCTGCCCTCAAAGAGCAAAATGCTAAATGCTCTTCTACTGATGCAAAATAGGTGAAATACAGAGGCTTCCAGTAAGAGAAATAAAAAAATGAAAAATTAGGCCAAAGAGAGAGAAACCATTCCCAAGGCAATGAGGAACCAGCAGTTGGATTTAGTAGAGCATGTTTAAAGAACTGCTCTCAAAAATAGTTGATAAAGGCTCTGCATTAAAAATTTTAACTTTGAGTGATTATTCATCAAGAGAATAAAATATTTTCTGCCAGTCATGTTAAAGCAGACTTGCTATGAGGACTGATCCATCACAGAATGATGTTAAGAAGAAGCTCATCAGAACCCGTATAATGTGAGAAGATTGCATATCCAGACCAGACCACATCAAAGAAAATTTATATGGTCATGCCTAGCTAAATGACTTTTGCAGTTTCTGGGAAGAAAGCTGTATTAATCCATTTTATGCTGTTATGACAGAATACCACAGACTGGGTAATTTATAAAGAACAGAGACTTATTTGGCTCACAGTTTTGGAGGATGGGAAGTCCAAGATCAAGGGTTTGCATTTGGTGAGGCCTTCTTGCTGTGTCATAACATGGCAGAAGGACAAGCAAGCACATGAAACAGAGAGAGCTGGTATATGTTCATTGTTTATTTTATTACCAAAAATATTCCAACTTTCTTGTATACTGAGTATTAAAAATAATGAAAATTCTTTTTGGGGTAAAGCATACAGGAAGAATAACAATATATTATTTATTCATTCAATAAATATTTATTGAGAGTCTACTATGTACAAGGCTCCATTCTAGCCTTGGATATAGAATGAAAAATGAAATTGATAATAAGTTAAGAGATACAGATAATTAAGCCAGCAAATACAATACAGGGTGGTAAATACTATAGCAGGGTTAAGTATAGGCTACTTGGAGGCACATACCAAGAGCATATTATCTTATTTAGGGGATTCAGGGCTGGCTTTTAGAAGAAACTAAATTTCTCCCAAGAATTAAAAAATCAGCCAAAAAGTGTTTGTGTATGTGTGTGTGTGTGTGTGTGTGTGTGTGTATCTTTGTGTGTGTACATGCACAGGCACATACAGGGAATTCCCAGCAGAGGAAATAGCATGTGGGAAGGCTTGGAAGCAGGAGTTGATGTACCTGAAAGAAATTCAGTCTATCTAAAGCACCGACGTTGGGGAGCTGGAGAGGGTCAGGAAAAGTAGAAAGGAATGGATCATGCAGGGACCCTGCAGGCCAGGTTAAGGAGTTCAGACTATCCTGGGAACAACAGGAAGGCATTGAAGGGTATTAAGCAGAGAAATGACATGATCTGAGCCACCATATTGATTAAGAAAGGCAATTTGAGAGTAATGAACCAGAGGCGAGACTAATTAAAGACCACTAAAGGAAGTTATCAAAAATGCAGAAGTCAAGGGAATAAAGCTATCGGGGACTAACTAAACTGTTCTTTAACAGGTTTTGATGAAGAAAGTCAGAGAATGAGCAAAGGAGATAAAAGGAAAAAGATTTGGAGAGAGACATAGCACAAAGAAAGGATGGAAGAGCAGAATGAGCCCCACAAGGAGGAAGAAAAGGAGTGCCCAGTGGTTATCTCCAGAGCAACCTTGCTTTTAAGGAAGAAACAAAACAAATTAGTTTGTCAAAAGCAAACCAGTTACCATCATGAGCCAATTACAGATTTACACCAAGACTACATTATTGAAGTTAAAAACAGCTTTCTTTACCTAGATCATTCTCTCCATTGGATAGATTGTTCTTTACAAATATACACATATGCACACACATTATACACTATCTAGAAGACAGCTGGCAAAGTGACTTTAGTTTTATCATATTTAAATAGCTATGACATCTGGTTCTGTTAGGTTTTCTTCTTGTTTCCATTCTATGGGAAGAGGTGGTAGCGGAGGAAGAGACCTTAGATTTATTTAGTCCTTGGATTGAATCCTGACTATCCCCACTTACTGTGCAGACTTAGGGAAATTATTTAAGCCAGAAAATACAATATAGGTAAATGCTATAGTAGGATAAGTATAGGTTGCTTAAGGGCACACACCAAGAGAATTTTATCTTGTTTAGGACATTCAGGGAGATCTATATCTCTTTATGCCTCAATTTTGCCCTATCTTAAAAAGAAGTAAGACTATCTTCTGTATCAATTAGCTATTGTTGTATAACAATCAACCTCCAAAACTCAGTGACTTAAAATAAAAAACATTTATTAGCTCTTAATTCTTCCCGGGCTCAGCTGCTTTTGGCATTGCTCACTCATATGGTTATGGCCAACTGAGGGTTGGGTGGGGGCTGGTTTGCTGATCTTGCCTGGGCTTCAGCTACAGTGGCTCATCATTGACCCACTACTCACTCATCTTCCAATAAGATAGCCTGGGCTTGTCCTCATGGTGGCTGGGTGGAAGTATGCCAGCCTTCTTACAAGTCTAGGCTCAAAACTGACAGAACAAACATAATTTCTGCTGCATCCTATTGACCAAAGCAAGTCACAAGGCCAGCCCAGACTCACAAGGGTGGAGAAACAGACTTCCTTACTTGATGAGAAGAGCTGCAAAGGCACATTACAAGGGGCATGGATAGGTGGCATGGGGGGAAGAATAGTAATAATTTGAGGAGAACATACTTGAAGGTACCTAAAACAATGCCTTATTCACAGATGATTAATACCTTTTAATTTCTCCCTTTCTGTAAATATTAACAGCAAGACCAGACACATGGTAGATCATCCACTGCACATTGCACTAGAAAGAGGTTATAGAAACAGAATAGATAAACTTTTTAATACATGCCTCAGCATTACTTATGCCTTTTTCAATAGGCAAGTGTCTTTAAAAAAGAGTTTCAAAAGAGCAAAATTACAGACCTTGCTTTTAGAAAAAGTAGGCAATGTGGTCTCTCTCTTGCTCTTCTTTCTTCCACCCCCCCCCCCTCAAGAATACCCTCAGAATGATAGGACTTCACCTTCTCTTCTCTAGAGGAACAATGCATTATTTTGGTCTGCCTTTGATCACAGGTGATTCAGTTTAAACGCAGCACTGCTGGAAAAACGCAGAAAGCAGAGTTGCGATCAGAAAAATGACTATATAAAATGGCTTCCTCTGACTCTCTGTCTTTGATTCCTCACAGTTTTTGAGTCATTTTTTAATTCCCTAGCCTGTTGAGAACCAGCTGGGCAGAGAAGGGTGTGCTGGGTCCTGTTTCTCTGGCAGGTCTTACCAAAAATCTCTGAGTTTTCCCAGAAGTTAACTGGTGAGTATATTCCTGTGTCATCTGCCAGGGAGACATTTGACTTAACGATGCCAACAAAGAAAGATTTTTACTTAAAAAGTAGACAAATAATGGATTAATTTAAATTATCATCCTGGTAACTTTACAGAATGTGTGAAAAATCTAAAAATTATACATAACTTTGACTGAACTACTCAACTACTCTTTATCCTAAGGAAACAAACAGAAAATGGTGCTTTTTTAAAACAAAATTTTTAATTTGTGGTAACTTTAGATTTATGTAAAAGTTGTAAAGACAGCACAGAGAATTTGCCTGTATTTCTCATCTGTTTTCCCCTAATGTTAACAGATTATATTACCATGGAACATTTGTCACAACTAAGAAACCAACGTTGGTATGTTACTACTAAGCAAGCTCTAGATTCTGTTTGGACTTTACCAACTTTTCCATGAATGTCTTCTTTCTATTGTGGAATCCAATCTGGGGGGTCACATTGCATTTAGTTGTCATGTCTTCTTGGTATTATCTGGTCTCTGACAGTTTCTCCGTCTTTCCTTGTTTTTAATGATATTGACAGTTTTGAGGAGGACTGGTGAGGTATTTTATAGAGTGCCCCTCAATTTGGGTTTAGTTTAATGTTTTTCTCATGATTAGATTAGGGTTATGAATTTTTGAAAAGAATACCACAGAGGTGCTCTTCTTGGTGTTCTTGTCACATCATATCAAGGGTTTATGATATAAAAGCATGCTCATGGAAGTATCATGTGCTACAAAAAAAAACTGGAAACAAATGCTCAAAAACAGCTGATTAGTTTAGCGTATATTTTGTTACATCCATATATTGGGATATTTTCTAGCCAGTATAAATTATAATGTAGATTAATATTTGTAAATGTAAAAAGGCTGATTGCAAAGCAGGCTATATACTAAGATTTCATTTAATAACTTAAAAATATCGTTATGTAAATGTAGTTTAAAAACTCTGTATACTGCCTCACTTCAACATTATGAGGAAGACACTTTCATCCCAGAGCCTGCCCTTGAGTGCCCTGTGGCCTGGCCCACCCCTGTTAGAGTAGTGTACCTTCCTCCCATAAGTGCCAATGTCCTTTGCCATACAGAGGTTGACCCTGTGACCCAGGAAGTTTCTTCCTCCTGGGGCAGACTGCACACATCAGAAAATTAATACCTCCCATCAGAAGGAATGCATGTTTTTCACAACTCCATTAAAAATCAGGCAAAACATGTGAACAGAAGCTTTTTAAAAGAAGATAGACAAACACCCAACAAACAAATGAAGAAATGCTCAACATCACTAATCATCAGGCAAATGCAAATTAAAACCACAGTGAGATACTACCTTACCCCTGTCAGAATGGTCTTTATTAAAAGTCAAAAAACAATCTATGCTGGCATAGATGCAGAAAGAAAGGAATGCTTATACACTTTTGGTGGACTGCAAATTAGTACAGCCTCTATGGAAAACAGTATGGAAATTCCTCAAAGAAATAAATATAGACTTATCATTCGACCCAGCAATCCCACTACTGGATATCTCCCCAAAGGAAAATAAGTAATTTGATCAAAAAGACACCTGCACTTGAATGCTTATTGAAGCACAATTCACAAAGATGTGGAATCAACCTAAGTGCCCATTATCTATGTAACAAAAACATTTGTACCCCCTTAATATTTTAAAATAAAAAAATAGAAGTACATGTTTTTCAAAGGCATATTCTACCCAACAGAGCTAATGATGTCTTCTAAATTTATTGCAAGGAATAAACAAGGTAACATATAACTATATAACATACATGTAAGTATTTTTCCCAAAAGGTAACTGTAGCTGCTGGCCAAACCGGGAGAATCATATGGAGAAGTGATGGGAAGAGTGGGTCATATGGGGAGGGGATTCTGCTGAGGCAAATCCTGTTCTTCCTTTAAATCTTCTCCTTTAAATCACATGTGAACTCACTCCTCCAAAATTACCCTCTGCATGCTGGTTGCCTGGGCTCACAGCCCAGAGGCCCTCCTTTCAACTAATGTCAATGGGAGCTGATCTTGTCTCTAGTCTACAGATGGAAGTAAATTCTCAACCAGAGGGCTCCTGTGAGTTACCCTTCTAGGGTTCATTTTCTGTGCTATGTCTTGCACTGGAAAATAGTCTCCTGAAGAGCAAGAGCAATATTTTGTCAGCCCCAGTACCTTGGGTGGTGTTTGGCACACACTAGATGCTCAAAATACATTTAATTAATGAAATTAACAAGACAAGTCTTCAGTGTATTGAAGCCTCCCCACATCCTTCCTTCCTTCTTCTTTTCCCCTTTAAGGAATTTGGTGTGGTGTAATTGCCTCATCCTTTCTTGTCCAAACTATTAAAACTGATCATTAAGAACTTTTCTCACCTCTGAGCCTCTGTATTTTCTGTTCCCCGTTCCTCGAGTGTTCTTCCCCCTGGTCTTGGTGTGCTGGCTCATTCTCATCTTTTAGTTCTCAGTTCAAATGCTCTCTCCTTACAGAGGCCTTTTGACTATTCTGGCTAAAGCGGCATTTCCCAGCTACTCTCTATCTCATCGCCTTTTTTATTTCCTTCACAGGATTTATTATGATTTAGAGATATTCTTTTTCTTTCCCTCTTTCATTCCCTCCTCTCCATGATTCTCAATCTTTGTCTCTCTTTCTTTGTCTATTTTCTCTGACTCGACTGATAACTTCTGTCTGGTCCATCATTGTATCCCTAACACCAGAGCAGAGCTCAGTAAATATCTATTGAATGAATTCAGTGAAGAGATACCTTACCCATTTCCCTAGCTCTATTCTCCCTATCCAGCTTTTCCCCAGTTTAACACTAACATCTGATAATCACACTGCCTGCTCAAAATTCTTCAGTGTCTTCCCACAACCTCCAGCGATGTTCCCAAATGTTTAGATTTCACAGGAAAAAAATCTCAAAACACATTTTTTGGGTTACCCTTGGCTCATAGTACTTTTATTTTACCAAGTAAGGATGTTTTAAAAAATGATGAAACCTCATGAGAAATTAATAAGAATGCAGTGACTAATATGAACATGAAAATATGAAGAAAGAGATAATCTCAAAAAATTAACTTAGCTATACAAGATACTCCCTGTTTTTCTCATTTCACCATGGATGAAGGAAAATTTTGGATCCTCACTCAGTATTTAGGAATAAGTGACTTATGGACTAAAATGAAATCTCAAGTAAGTTGTACAAGGTACTCCTTGTACTCATGTCCCTCCCTGCTTGATTGCCTCAGTTCTTGTTCCGTTTTCTCTTGTCTATTATGCCCCAGATTTAGTGAATTATTCAATTACTTGAGGTTCCCTGACCATACCATGCCTGCTCTTGACTTGGCCTTTGCCTATGCTGTTTTATTGGCTGGAAAGCCTTTTGCTCTAACATGCTGGTTAATTTCTACAGGCTTTAGCTCCTGCATTACCTGTTCTCCAAGGTCTATCCTGACTCTTCTGGACACATGTAGGTCTTCTTCCACCTCATTTCCACTGGCTTATGGATATATCCCATTTCTGTGATAGCCATATTGGGTTGAAGTTGTTTATTTCTTGTCCCTTAATTAGACATAAATGCACTAACAGAAGAGACTGTGTCTTTTCATTTAGGTACTGCCTTGTAATGTGCTAGATGTTGGACATTGTTCTGGTCTAAATGTGTCCCCCAAAATTCACACTGAAATTTAATCCCCAATGCAATAGTATTAACAGGTGGGGCCTTTAGCAGGTGATTAGGTCATGAGGGCTTCTCCCTTGTTAATGGGATTAAGGCCTTTAAGAAAGAGGCTTCACACAGAGTTCAGCCCTTTTTTCCTTTCCTTCCCTTCCACCGTGTGAGGACACAGTGTTAGTCTCCTCCGGAAGATACAAAAACAAGGTGTCGTCTTGGAAGCAGAGAGACTGGGATCTCACCAGACACTGAACCTGCTGGTGCCTTGATCTTGGACTTCCCAATCTCCCGAACTGTGAGAAATAAATTTCTATTGTTTATAAATTACCCAGATTATGGTATCTTGTAATAACAGAACAAATGAACTGTGATAGATAATAATCAGGAAAGAGTGTGGAGGAGAATTATAGATTGACTAGCTTTCTCTCTGCCAGCTTAGGTGGCTGAGGCAATAGAATAGGGCCTTGGAGTGCCTCCTGCTCCGGGTGAGGTTCAAGGAGAGAAAGAGGAGAAAATGGAATCAAGGATGTCTTCTGACTGGCCCTTTTCCTTTAAGCTTTCTAGAGAAGGACTCTGTTTTGTTATTTTTCTTGCTGGTAGATTGATACTCTTGAGATGGCCAGTTTTAGAAGAAACGGTGTTGTAGGAATCTGCACTTGCACTGAAGGAGCACAATGAGGCCTTGGGACTCGGTTGACTAATGAAAGAGACCAGGTGAAATCTGGATTGAATCTCCAACACTAGTAAGAGGTATAGCAGTGCGCACTGCACCCATTAGGTGTGACTATACTCAACTTCTCCTCCCCCCCCACCTGCCCTACACCCAGTGAATGTTACTTCCATATGTGCGCTAAGTGTTGATCAATTAGCACTGATTTGATGGTGAGCACATGTGGTGCTTGTTTTTCCATTCTTGTGATACTTCACTTAAAAGAATGGGCTCCAGCTCCATCCAGCATAATACAAGAGGTGATAGTTCACCATTGTTTTTTGTGGCTGAGTAGTACTGAGTGTTATACATATGCCAGGTTTTATTAATCCACTCATGCATTGATGGGCACTTGGGTTGTTTCCACATATTTGCAATTGTGAATTGTGCTGTTATAAACATTCAAGTGCAGATGTCTTTACAGGCACACTTGTAGGTCTGACTTGGTCAGTGCAAAGGCAATATATGTAACCTAAATGTTTGTACCCCTGTAATATTCTGAAATAAGAAAGAAGAGCTATACATTTGCCTGAAATGTCTTCTTTTCATATACTTCTCATATACTTTTAATATACTGAGAGCTTCAGAAATAAGTAGTTAGATAGGATTGAATGCTTGTAGGATTGAGGGTGTAGTGGTTTTAAAATATGTCTGCAAATTATTTGATACTTCTCTTACCAAGGGGTGGGTCTATGTCTCTTCCCCTTAAATCTGGGATGATCTTAGAAACTGGTTGGCATCTAAATAATAACTTAACCATTTTTGGGAAAAAGTAATTATAAAATATATTTCTTGCTTTCTTAATAAATAATTCAGAATACACTTGAACTTCTTTGTAACAATTCAGTTCACCATAAACATCACGTACTTTTCCCTCTGTGATACTTCTCTGTGTTTTCCACACTACCAATTCTGCTTTTTTGTAGAATGTGATTTTAAAATCTGCGATGGTGGTGTTTTCCTCTCATATGCTCTTTAAGTTCTATATGTTTCCTTTACATGATTTTCTTATTCTCTTAGACTGACCTCGTGAATTAGAATAAAGTTCTAAACAAACTTTCGAGGAAACTTTTTTCCTATGTGTTTCAAAAGAAGAAAGTTATTTTCTCCTTCTATTCCAGACCATAATAAAGATGTCATCTGATCAATTTGTGTGAAAGTAGAGAATAACTCCCATCCAAACCCCTTGTCTTTGGAAATGAGAAAAGCTCTGAGGGTCTCCAAAGATGCCAGAGGAAAGCTAAATTTTATGATGATTCAGAGTATTCCCAAGCTTATAAAGATGAAGATAAATATAATCAGTCTTTTCAATGATGAAGCTTATAGAAAGGAATGAAGCTTATAGAAAAAAAACTGATACAATGGATGGAATGAGAACCTTGAAATAAGCAGTACAGGTCAGAATCTGATAACACTCACCCTTGGAATTTCATTTTGAAGTTGTGGCAAGGGCCAAGCAGACCTGGATTTGAGACTCATCTCTTCAACTAACTCGCTATGTAGATTTTGACAAGATACTTAATTTCTCTGAGCCCCTGTTATCTGCAAAGAAAGGAAGATATGAATACTTACCTTATTGGATTGCCATGAGAATTGAATACGATAATGTTGTCAAATCACTCAGTTAAGTTTCTGGCACATAGTACAGGACCAAATATTATTTTACTTTTATCTCCATACCCACCAACCTCTTTTCCAGGAAAATGCAAAGCTGTTTTTCAGCCAAACTATAAAATAGAGGATAGTCATTTGGGCATCATTAATGCCCATCTACCTCTCTTTGGGCCATTTGACATTTTGAAATGAATGATTAATAATTATCACTTTGTGGTATATATATTATTTTGTTTCTTTTAGCCAGAATCTTGTCCTCAACTATAACCAAAGCAAAAGGAACTGGAAAAATACTTGTTTATACAAAACCATTAATAGAAAGTTGTTCAGGTAACTTTCTGAGGGTACACCAGTTAGAAATAATATTTGGCTGTTAGCAATGAAAAGCTCAAAATAGTGGCTTGAATCAACTGAAGGTTTTATTTTTCTCATAATAAAACCGACAATAATGTGGTTGCTTTGTGATATCAAAGACCCAGGTTCCTTTTATCTTTCTGCTTAGCCTGCCTTGGCAAATGCTTGCTGCTTCATGGTCACGTGATGGCTGACCCACCTTAACCGTCAGGCAGAAAGAAGGGAAGAGATAAAGGGATAAAGCTACATTCCAGCTGAATCAGTATCTCCTTCCCTTTTAAGACTCTCATAGAAACTTCCCTGTAACTTCCACTGACTCCTCAATGGCTAGACCAGAGCTGTACAACAGAACTTTCTGCAATGATGGAAACATTCCTTATCTGAACTATCCAAGATGCTAGCCACTAGCCACTTATTTATCATGTAAAATGTGGCTAATGGAACTGAGAAAATGAACTTTTAATTTTACTTAATTTTAATAAGTTTAAATTTATCTAGATACATGTATCTATCTTGTGGCTACCATCTTGGACTGTGCAGGGCTAGTTAGTCACATGACTACCTTATCTGCAAGAAAGGCTGTAAAATGTAGGTTTGGAGCTGAGCACATTCCTACCTCCTACAAAATTGTGGTTTTCTTATTAAGGAAAACAAAGAAAAATGAATATATGCTGGGCAAATAGCAGTCACTGCAATAGAGGGATAGCTGCACACTAACATTCCTTAAGCCCAGAGGAATGGAGTTCTAATGGGTTTATCACAGCATGAGAAATGGTTTGTCTGGGAAGATATTAAGTAGCTGAAAAGCAGAATCTTAAAGCTGGAGTTCAATTCAAATACTTTCTTTTTTACAATGAGGAAATTGAGGCTCAGAGGGATGATTAAGAGGCCTTATTAATAGATAAATGGGATTATCTGCTGTGAAATAATATAGAGCTGGTATAGTGGTCTTTATAATATCACTCATGGTAAAATATAAAATCTCAGAAAGAAAATGCCCTGTGCCTATGGTTTTTAAAATATAGGAAAGAAAAGCTAGAGAGATTTTGATGCCACCTATTGGTAGACGAAAGTATAAGGTGTCCTTTCAGAGCCTAGCTTGTTACTTCATGGTAGAGGCACCACAGCTTATGCAGGGTTCCCATATAAAAGAATGACAGTGGAAGATATAATCCCAGCATCAGCTTAGAACGTGTATTTGTTCTCCTTTGACTCTTAGCATCCTACATATGATTGCTTAGAGTGTTCCTCTCTGCTTTCCAGTAATACAACCTACCTCAGGCATATACAGAAACTCCAGAGGAAGACATGTTAGTCAATTCTCATAAGCACCTGAAACAGAAAAAAAAGAACAAAATTTGTGAGCTATAAATAACCCTGGGGTGAGATTCAAGGTTCTTATTTGATCTACAGTCTCAAAAATAAATCCTGTTATTTACAGCAGTCCTCTAGTTGAGTATGTATCCATCCTACAGCTCAAAAGAGAAAAAAAACAGAAATTCAATTTCAAAACAAAATGCTCACCCTGACTCATTCAGGGAAGGATCCAAGGTTTTTGATGCAGGGCACTGACTCTCGCCTGTTGTTCCCCTTCATCATCTGCTACCCTTAAAAAATGGTATCAACTGCATTGGTAAGAATCCACATTTCTTTCCTTTTGTTCCCTGGCTCCATTCCAGCATTTCACTCGTCACAGTGATGGGTGAGATGCCTTTCATATTGGCATAAGACACCGAACGGATGCCTCCCCTTATGTTATCAAACAGAGACTCGGCGAGTGAATCTACCCAGAGCTGGAGCTTCCTTTGCAGCTTAGGAACACCACTGCCACCGTTCCTCTGGGGCTTGGCTTTAGATAATTTTGATCATGACTGTAGAACCCAGCAGCTCAGAATCCATGAAAAGGAGAGTTGGGAGGAGGTAAGTGGTACAGACAAGGAAATTTTGTTGTTAAAATTGTTGAGGGGACTCTGTCTGGTGGGCAACTTGCTGTGGGGGCAGGGATTGAAAACATAGTTTACTAGCTGGTTATAATCTTCATTTATACGGATGAGCTGCTGATTTCATATGAAGGGCGGGAGTAAATTCTGCTTAATGTGCCCTGCAAAGAGCCTCTTTGAATTTACCTTCAGTGTCATGCCTTGAGAAAAAAATTCCAAGTTTCTGGCATAAAGCTGCACATGTGTTCTGCATACTGGCATGCAGGCAACTGTTTGTTTCTAATTAGGGAGCTGAAGCCTGCTGGCAGAGGAAACCATATTTGTCATAAGTTGTAGCATTGTGTTTAGTTTGTGTGTCTATATTTTTAACATGGAGGGCCAAAGATAACCATACTGGTATTCCCCCCGCCCCCCATGAGTTTTGACTCTATAACTTCTGCTCTATGGTCCAGGTATTAATCCTTTCTTAGTTTCCCCTTCGGAGCCTGCTTCAATTAACACTCCTTGTTCTCCCATTAACTAATTGTGTTCCTTGCTCTGGTCATTGCAACCTCCCAAACCCTAGGTTTTTTGTAGATGCAGTAAAACTTAGGCAGATTGTTGTAAAAATTAAATGGGATGGTAAATAGAGTGCCTAACAGATTGCCTGAAGATAGTACCTGCTCAGGACATCTTAAATCCTTTTCTCTCACCTATAAAATAAGAGGCTTATGTCAAATGATCCCTAAGATATTTAAATTATTATTAGTTTAACAAATGTTTATTGACTACCTGCTAAGTGACAGATACCTTTCTAGGCATTGGGATTATAATCATGAACAAGACAACAAAACAGGAATATCATCTACCTTCATGAAACTTCAACTTTAGAGAATACAATCAACATGCAGGGAAATGCATAATGACTTTTCTTTTTTTTTCCTCCTTTATCTTTGCAAGCTCAATCCAACTCAAGCCTTAAGTTTATGTCTGAGACTACTTCTTAATAAAACCTGGAAGGGATATTTTTAATATCCCTTAATATTTTCATATTTAGTAAACACATGCTGGTTTTGCCTGCCCTGCCCCCCCTTTCCTGGTAGGAGGACCCTGAATATCCTTTGGAGAACCATCCCTGGTCTCACTCTCAGAGTGTGTGGATCAGGTGGGGTTCCATCCTAGCTCCAGGAGTGCTGCAGAGCATGTTTTATACTCCCAGACACTCTGGAAGGACTGGCCCATTGGTGTAATCCCATATGCCAAGACCACAATAATTGGCTAGTGCATAACCACATGATACAAGTTTTTCCAATCAAAGCAAATCCAAGGACTTATGTGGGAGTTTCAGTGTATACGCAAGCTCCCTCAGATCCTTTCTAGGGTCTGTGTATACTGTTGTTCTATTTCAGAAGGGCTTGAGAGGTGACTGGAGGGAAGAAAAATATTATTTTTATTTTTTCTAAGGGTTGTTTCTCTGCTTCCCAAAGATCTTCCTAATAGCTTCTACAGTACTGTTAATGGGGCTCCTGCTCATTGTCCTATTATTTCTCCTTTTTTGGCCTTTGAAATTCGGAACTCTGCAGTTGGTGAAAAGCTTTTGGCTGATAGCCCCTCAACCTGAAGCGAAGCCTTGTCAAACAGTGTCTTAACAGGGTGGGAAGGAAAACCCTTCCGTCCCCCTGGATCCTTGTTCATATTAGATTATAACACCCTTTATGCCATTCCAGTGTCATAAAAAGGCTTCTATGCACTTTATGGATTCTGAAGTCCAATTTGTGAGTCTGACAATGCCTCTGTGCTGAGATAATTTAGTTGTCTACTTTACCTATGGTAGCAGAAACAATCAGAAACAATGCACAGTATGTCCTTCATTGTTCATTTGTCTGAATTTCAATAAGTTTGGAACAGAAAAGTCATTCTGTCTTTTGGAAGTGGTTTATAACATGTGGCAGTAGTTACCTCTTACATAAGACAGCATGTTCATGTCGATTTTTAAACATAAGCACTCTCTAAGCATTTCCTTATCTTATTTGGGAGGTGGATCTACTCAGGAAGACATTATGAGATAAAGAAAAGACTCTTTGTCCGTTCATTTACTCATGCATTTATTTACTAAAAAAATAAATTAAAAAAATTACCGGGCTCCGGCCATGTACCAGGCACTGTTGCAGACACTGAGGATACAGAACTTAGCAATACTTTCACCGTTTCTGGTGACGGTAGCGAATTCATCCAAGAAGTTTTCTTGAATGTGTGCAAAAAAAAAAAAAAAAAAAAAAAGTATAACTCCCATTCTCCCCACTCCCCGATATTACTACTTTACCCTGGAGTGGAGATGGGGACCAAGCGCTTGGAGAACTGAATCGAGCGTCCCCAGAGTGCAGCGGGAGCACCAAAGGTGAGCAGGAGGCTCGGACTGTGGGCGCGGCAGGACCGTGGCGAGCGCCGCCGCCGAGTGCAGGGCGGGGCGTGGACTCGCGTTCCCGGGGCGATGCTCGGATCCGCCGGAACCCCCCAGGGGGCGCTCGCGCGGAGCTTTCTGAACTAGTATCTCGCCCGGTTGCTGGGCGCATGGTTTCGTCAGAAGGTGGAAATCTCTCTGTGAGAAGCTGCCATCTCCCCACCGCCCGCTCTTGTCCGCTTCTCCTCCTTCCTCCTTTCCTCCCTCCCGCTCTCCTCTGCACTCCCCCCCTCTTTCCCCAGTGTCCTTCTCTTTACTCTCTGAGTTAACTGGCAGCCGACCTGCCATCCCCAACATTTTCACCCTCTTCCCCCACCCCCATCACCAAGAATGGAGCCAGGGTTTCCGGAGAGACCAAACTCTCCTCCCAGCATCTTTTCCGTCCTCTGTTGCTAAACTGGCCTCAGAGGACGAGGTGGGAGGGCAGTCCGACCTCCCCCCACCTTTACACCACTACACAACTACAACACCAACCACCTTCACTCCAAAGCCGGATTTTGCATCCTGGGGGCGGGACAGACCTCGTCCCGGGCTGAATTCTCTTTCTACTCTTCGAGCTTGGCACACCCAGGTAAGTAAACGCTAACTCTGTATTCCTGCGTTCTTGGGGCGCTATGATTGCAAAGTCTGTCGGGGCTGCTGCGTAGCAAGACCAACTTTTGAGATGCACGGGTTTTCGCTCAGATTTGCCTGTTTATCATTGCTGCTGTTGTCTCAAGAAGCAGCTGCGAGCATTGTCTTTAATCTAAAGGAACTCATCCCATACATCTCGCCTTCTGACATCAGCCCAGCTCGCCCAGGTGGGGTGTGGAGACTAGAGTGGGGAGGAAGACCGAGGAAGGGGACCACAGCGTATGGGATGAGGGACAGGTCAGGGAAGCCCTGAAGCGGGGGTGGGGTTGGGTTACTGTTTTAGAAATCGGGGAGGGGGAGGGGAAAAGAGTCCTTGCCGAAGTTGTAGCTTTCTCTCTGACAGCGAGAAAGCTGTGGGACATTGTAGTGGTATCCGATGGCTTGACTAGCTGTGGTTGGATTCAGCCTTTCAACCTTCTGTCCCACCCTCCTTACAATGAGGTTCCAGTGATACTTAGTTGCGTCCAGGGCTCTCTGGCTTAAAACTAATCAATAGGCTTGCAAGTGCCTTGATTCAGTTGAGTCCCTCGGCGCTTCTTACTCTGTTAAATAAAGCAGCCGGAGGGAAAGGGGCACGGGAGGGGGGCCCCGGACCGGAGGGGTCACTGAAAGCCAAGCCACAGCTGATTAAAGAGCACCGACAAGCAAGCATTGCTAGGACTGAATCGAGGGGAGGCAATTAGGAGGTGGCCCGTGCCAAGTCAAGGGAGTGTTGATTACCATTCGGTGGGGAGCAGGCTGACCCTGATGAATACTCTTAGAAAAACGCAGTCCTCCTTCCTCTTGAAGTAGGTGGGCTTTAAGCCTCCATTTCCCATTCTACCGTCCCGATCTGACCACGCCCCCGGGTGGCCTTGCAGGACTGGCTTCCAGTTCCAGAACTTGCCAGGCTCCAGGAAAAATCACAGGCTGCAGAGATGATGCCCGGGGCACGAACTTATGAAGGGCTTAACGCGTGGATTTGGGAGGTGCAGGGAGGGAAGATGAGTAGTGGGGGTGGGCTGGGGAAGGGAGAGTGCCCTGGGAAAAGTTTGCAAGAGAAATATGAGAGAACCGCCCCGCTTCGTTTCCGTGGGATCTCAGTGCCTTTTGGAAAGAGGTACCTCAGCACCTTTACACTCTGTGTTCCAAACTGTGTAAAATCAACTGTTCATCCTCTTGCTGCTTTGCCAGGGATTTTAAAAGCACTGTTCTGTTTTTTCTTGGCTCAATTGGTTTTCTGTTTCCTGAACAGCACTTTTGAGCTGTCCAAGGTACTTTAACATGTTCTCCTTAAACTGAATCTAAACCCTGCTCTTACTTAAAAAAAAAAAAAAAAGAAAGAAAGAAAGAAAAAGAAAAAAAGAAAGGAAAAGAAAAGCAAAACCAAAAACAAACTCAGAACGATTTTAACTTCAAATAAAGTATTCTTTTCTCCCCACTCCTCTCTTCTACTCCCTTTTTAACAATTTCTATTCTAAAAGGTGTTTTTGTTTTATTTTTTGCTGTATATCAAAACAAACTAAAAAAAAAAAAAAAAAACCCAAACAAAATAAGATTCCCCAAACTTTCCTGGAACATAGGTGTTTTGAATTTATGCCAATGTTTTGTAGTTAGTATACACTGGTTAAACCGCTTGGCGTGTCCTTCCAAAAGCCTAGGGGCAAGCCAGAGCAAATATCTTTATTTTATTTGATGCCCTTCAAGTTTAGAAAAGTCTCATTTCTTTTTATTAACCAGAAGATAAGACAGAGCTCAGCATGGCTGTGACTGTGATTAGGTAACTTCTGATATTTTCATTTCCCTTACTGAGCTGCTGCTTCTAGGTTGAACTCATTTTTTATTTGCCTGCCCATTTTTAAAGAGAGAGGGACAAAGTCACCCTAGCAGATCAGGGCTCTGAGCTCAGAGTAGGACAAAGGTTCTTACGGGTAGAGGGGTAGATAAAAATAGAGGGAGGGTCAGAAAATACAGCTAAGACACCTATGTTAATAATTCACACTAATAAAGGCCAAAATTTTCTCATTTATCTCTGAAAGGAAGATTCTGATGGTTTCACAGGATCAAATTCAAACCACATCAGAACTAGGTGATTCCCTGTGAGTGTTACATAAAAGGATATATTGGTCCATAGCAGCAGTGGATGTTTTGAATGGCTGGGTGAGAAGAGCTTGCCTGTCATGGAACCAAAGGTTTACTTACGTGCTATCATGTGAAAACTCCGATGGCCATCAAACCTATGCCTTTCCTATGAGTGATCAGCCTCATTTTTATTCTTTCAGACACAGGCCCAGCATATTTGAGTGACAGCCAGCAGGCACGGAGGGGGTATAGTGAGTTTCCCAGCATTAGATAACCACTTTACTAGAATTTCTAAATATTTCTTTAAAAATAATTGCTCTAAGGTTTGTGAGTTGTTTCTTAATTGTAAAAAAAGACTTTCAAAGACTTCCTGTTTATCTCCAGGTCTCTAGTAGCAGCATGGTATTTTGCTTGTATTACTGGTTTGTCTTGAGGGGACTCTGCTTTTAGAGGTTTTATTTAAAAGGTCTTTGTTCTAAAGTATTTCTTGATCTGCATGTAGATTTCTGATTCAAACTACCTCATATCAGTTAGTAGGAAGCAAAGATATTATCTGTTTACAGAGAAATTTTATATAGCATTCCAAAATAATAGAAGAAAGCTTTGATTCTTTTCATCATCAGATGGGATTTAAGTCCATTATCACCACTGAAAGCATTAAGCTTATACTGACTATAAGAAATAATCACAGAGGAAAAAAATGTGTTTGTGGTGGAATCTTTATTCTCATCTGCATTTGAATCTTTTCGAACTCAACTGCCTGCATCGATAAGGTTTGCACCATTCCTTCCTCTATCTTCACTTTGAAAACTCCCTGAAATATAACATCCTAGGCCATCATGGCCACTTTTATCCACATAAATAAAGAATTTTTCCATTTAGAGGTAACATGTGGGAAGTAAGCAGTCAATGTTGTGTGTAATCAATGCCCTACACTTTCAGAGGAGTGTGAATCCAGAACAAAGAAAGAAAAGAGTACTCTGATGATATCAAACTGGCTGACTGAGTACAAATCTCTATACTAGTTGGGAAAAACACTTCTCATGAATCTTTGCATTTTTTAATCAGAGATGTGACAAGTAGATCTGTATTCCATGTATTTTGAAAGGAAAAGGGCTAAATTTGTTTTCTATATTTGTTCTCTCCATTTTTGTCTTGTTAATATTTTAAAACAAAGCAAAAACTCCTGTGGATCCATGCAGTAACCCAAAGTCATATTTCCTTGGCAACAGTAGCCAGTTCACTGGAGTTACAAAATATCAGGACAGAAAATTTTAAATGCATTCAAACTAAAATGTCACATGGTTCAAGACCATTCTTTGGTGCATTAAAACTGACCTCACAGCATATAATAATAGAAGTGCCTTTCTCCTGACTGAATGTAGATAGTAAAGAACAGTGTACATATTTTAATTCTTTTTAGCATGTCCTCCAAAATCTTACAATGCTTTCTTTTGAGGGAAGCATGTTATGAAAATAATTTAGGTTGGGGTTACAAACCCATTCATTGGGTGAGGTATCTATGTGAAGGTTGATAGTAAGTCCAAAATTGAGCTCAATAAGTGGGTAAGGTAAGATGCATTATGTTTTCTATGCTATTTGAAATAGACAATCTATAGTAAGGCTTTAATTAGCATTAAACTCAATCATATCTGCTAAAACCTGTGACTGCTTAATAAAAACATAGTAGTACCTACATATCCTTTCAGTCTTTTTTGTACTAGAAATCTCAGTTATGTGAGAGCTTTCTGTTTGCTCTATGAACTAGTAAATATATACGATATATAGTATATATTTTTCCCTAAATTGGCACATCCTGGGAAGCCCTTTGTCTGCCGAGTTCTTTGGGAAGCCTCTTGAGAACCACTAGCTTTTAGCTCAGTAAATATTGAAGGCCTAAAGGCAAGTCTTGAAAAGAAGAAAACGATAAGGATGCCTTTTTTTGGAAAGTTTATTCTAGTCCTATGACTTTAGTACACTCCACAGGGTGGGGGAGCCCATTGAAACTGGTCTGTGAGGGGCTCCTCTCCAAACTGTGAACAGCAACTTTATCACTTTGAATCTATGACTCTTGGAACTGCAAGAGACCTTGAGGATAATCTATTGATTCTAACTATTTAATTTGACAGATGTAGAAACTAAAACTCTCAGAGAGATGACTTGCTCAAAATCGAGAGACTCCTTCAATAACCCTCTTGATCACTCCTGTCATGAGATACTCAAGTTCCCTGGGTATAATAACCGTAGTGGCGCCAACCTCTGGTGCCATGTGTGTCAATAATCTTTATTAGTATGAGTTGGAGATGATGGGGGGAGTCGGCTCCCACCTCCATTGGAGTGTTCGGAGGAGCAGGCTTGGGACTTATTACATTGCTTTCTCTTGGAGCCAATGCAATATTTACCCAATAGATGTGATTAAATTTGTACAAAGTCATTGTCTGCAGCCATCTCTGTTAATGTGCATGTTCTGTGAAGAATTGCTCATGCATAGTCTTAGCTTCCTATTTTAAATGTCACTATCGAGTCAATAAACAAAGAGATTTTATGAGTGTTTACAGTTCCAGGAACACACAAGGGAATCCTTTATTCTGTTTTAAATTAAAGCTCCATTTAAAAACGACAAACTTTCCTAAATGTTGCTTTTACATCTGGCGCAGAATATAATCCTTCTAACTTCATTTTTCTTATTACTTAGAATACTAGAGAAATTTCTCCTTGGAAACATCAGGGGAAAGGGGAAAATACAGTCTTTCAGGTTAACCCTAGAATCCTTAGGTTTAAGGTGTATTATCGACCGAAAGAACTTCTTCCTTATCCGAGAGATCTCAAACCTCTGTAGGGCATTTTGTTTTGCCTAGAGGGAGAAGAGGAACCAAATTAGGCCGGCAGGGGTCCAGGGCGGGGCAAGCCCGAGGGTGAGTCTGGAAGGACTGGCTGGAGAGAGTTGGCGTTAGAACGGACAGCCGCTAGAGGGCGCCGGAGCACCGACGGAGCCCACCTCCGGGGACCGTGAGCCGGGCTTGCAGGCTTAAAGGATGGGGTTTGTGGAACCCCAGAAATTACCCAGGTACGAGGTATTTGGTTTTCTCAGAGGGGTCTGACTGCCCTTTGTTTCTTTACGCTTAGATCTGCTATCAGAACTCTTATCCGGAAAGACCTGGTTTGAATCTTGGGCGTACAGTTTTCAAGCTCCAGGCCTTTGGGGGAATCACTTTACCTGAGTGTTAGCATCTGGAAAATGGGGCCGATGCTGGTTGTGAACCCGAAGTGTTTAAAGGTGTCTGGCGTTTTAATGGGTTGGCAAGTGCTAGTTCCCGTGTCCTTTCTCTTGGGAGTTCTCCCAAAACTTCATCCTTTCCTTTCTATCTGGGCCTCTTCCCCGTCTCCTCACCCCTTTTCCCTCGGCAGAAGGGTCTCATTTATCCATCTGTTGAATAATAATTGGTCATAGTGTTTATGCCAAAAAGCTATGGTAGGCACTGGGGATACATGCGAAGTTCTTATCCGTGAAGTCACAGATTTGAGGGGCAGACAGGCTCGTGGGAAAAAAACATTAAAAGCCGCGGCAGTAGGAGGAGAGAGATGAACGAATGATGCAGGGTACGAGATAAAGGAGCCATTTGCTTTGTCTTTAAGAACCTGGTATGTGCACATCTGGAAGTAACATCCATCGGGCAGGTGGGAGGGGGAGGCGGGGATGGGTAAATGCACACCTAATGGGTGCGGTGCGCACTGCTTGGGGGATGGGTGCACTTGGATGCTAGCTCTGACTCGGGCCGTGCAAAGGCTATATATGTAACCTGAACGCTTGTACCGCCGCTAATATTCTAAAATAAAAAAAAAAATGGAAAAGGAAAGGATGTTTGTGCTGACGTTGTACTGATGTGAAACCAGGGATGGGCACCTTGGATCACGTGTGTTAATGTTACCTCGCCAGGCAGACTGCAGAGCTCCTGAGAAACCATGGTCTCTTTTGCTTGGTGGCCCTTAAATTCTAGACTTGGTTGATTGTGAATCATATTTGAGGAAAGGAATGATAAGAGGAAAAAGGTGGAAATAGTTGATTTGTGGGGACAGCTAATAACACTCATCATAGCTCCTGGCCTGACTTAATTTTAAAGAGACAGGAAAGTAAACGCTTCTTATGGAACCAAAGAATGTGAGAGCTGGGCAATCCCATAAAATCAGGCACACCCCCTCCCATTTTCTACGTGAGGAAACAGAGGCCCAGCAAGCTGGCTGGTGGTCGAGTTATAGGAAGGATAGAGGCTTCCTCAGTCCTGGTCCTATGTTCTTCTCTGGCCCATGCCTCACCTTTCTCTCCTCTCCACTATGTGCCTCATGAGGGCAGGACTATCTCTGTTTTGTTTACAGCTGAACCCAAAACAGTACCTGGTAATTACCCAGAAAATTTTGGTTGATTGAATGAACTAGGCTGTTTCTTTCTTCCTCACTCTTAGTCAGGAAATGTGCCAAGAAATCACTGGGTTGCGATGCAGTTTGATAAAGGCAAATGTTTGTTCAGTTTTATTATGATAAGGGCTTAAGCTTTGAAAGTAAGCAGACTTGGCTCTGCCACTCAATGGCTATTTGGCTTTGATCAAATTATTAAACCTCTCTGTGCCTTGTTTCCTCATTTGTAAAAATGAGGCTAAAACTATGTAAGGTAATAGAAGAGGACTTGACCTACCGTAGGTGTGTACTAAGGGTTGGTTTTTCTTACTTTCCCACCCCTGTTCTTTGTTCTTCCTGAGAATATTTAAAGGAGCATATAGTACTTTTTAAAAACTAACTTTAACTTATTTCAGATAATACACATTTATCTTGCAGAAAAAATAAAATTATTTAATTATATAAGCACCAACACATATACGATCACTAAAAGTGCATATTCTGTGGGTTAGATATTATTAGGCCCATTTTTTTAAATAAATTTAGTTGACATCAAAACACTAGCAACTAGGGAGGAGAAAGAGCCAAATCTAAGGAGCCCTGACCCCAATTCCAAGCCCAGGGCACTGTTCTCAAATCCATGCTTCATGTGATCTTTGTTTCTTAGGTTCAGATCCTCTAAGTTGAAGTTAATTACTTTTTTCATACCCTTTCTTGGCCTGGCTGTGTTCTGGCACCTGCACTGGAACATGGGTATATGTGGATGTGCCCACTGCCCTCGCAGTTATAAGCTCTTTGGAGTAGCAGCTGTATGTGGCTCATCTTGATATGACTCCAGAAACCTTAGATACTTTCGGTATGTAGGACAATCCCTCTGTCATCTGTGTGCATGTCCATTCCCTTAGCAAATATCCTGCATAAGGCCAAGTAAGCATTTAACTTACTCAAAATCTACTCTATACCCTTTCTCATTTGTTAAAAATACTCTTAATATATTTTGATTGTTTACTGCATGTTATATAATCTAAATTAATGTGTGAAGTTGTGTAGATATATTACTGCACACAGTTGTATCAATATCTGTAATACAATATATGTTGTACTTGAAAAATTTATGGTTTTTTTTCAAGGATGATTTTGACTATGTGTGCATTTTACCTTATGCATTGACCTTGAATCATAAGCCTCACCTCAGATATACTCCATTATATTTGCAAGACTATACTCTGTGTTGTACATTGGTAGGTAGGATTGTTTATTGGTGAAGGACACAAATTTTGAGTCAGGCATTCCCAGATTTGAATCCAGTTCTGCTTAACTTGTTGAAGCTCAGTTTCTACAGATATAAAATGAGAATAATGATCGTGCCCATGCCCTAGGATAGCTGTGAAGCTTGCTGGCGCTTATAAATTACTCAAATTACAACTATTACTGGCTAGTGACATCTCTCAAAGGTTAGAGGCTTATGAGTAATTAATTGCACTAATGGTAGTGGTTTGCTGTGTTGCAGGGGAGTTGTGAAAATTAGGAGTGTGTTTATAAAGGTATTGTAGAAATCAGCTACAAAATGTGTGCTTGCCACAGCTACTGACACAACCATTTACCTTCCTTCCCTCCCCTCCCTCTCTCTTTGTTCCCACCCACAAATTTTATGTCCAGCCACCAAAGATGACTCAAGGCATATGCTAGGGTTTCTCTAAGGTAAAACTTCCTCTGTTTCTGATAGTTCTAGCTTTACTTCAAATGCAAGGTATGTTTAGCACTGCCCCCAGGTACATAGTCAGAATACAAAATCAATCATTCCATCTTGCAGGGCCAGTAACTGACATTAATTTATTGTATTTGACTTTATATCTCCTACCTTTGTCCAAAAAAGACCGTAGGTGGGCCAGAAATAAACAATACACTGAGCATTCTCTCTGCTATGAAAGTCCAAAATGTCACTAGTGTAAAATATTCTTTTCTGAGAATCAGAAACCCATGCATGTCTTCAAGCCATGGTTCTTAAACTTGAGCACAAATCAAAATCTTCTGGAGGGCTTGTGAAAACCCAGAGTAATGGGCCCCACCTCTGCAGTTTCTAAATAAGTGGATCTAGGATAGGAATCAAATAATTTGATTTCTAGCAATTTCCCAGGTGATCCCAATTCTGTTGGTTTGGAGATCTCACTCTGAGAACCAATGCCTTAAATGTTTACTTTATATAGACAAGCCATGAGTTTTCTCTCCTGCGTAGTACAACTGAGAGCAGCATTAGTGGTAAAGAAAAGGATCTGGCATTTATTGAGCACCTGTGACATTCACCATGTGCCAGGTACCTTACCCATCACTTTACAGATATTATCCTATTTAATACTCACAACCACCCTGTCAGTCAGTTCATGATTATGATTGAGACCCTATCATGCATCATCCAATGTGTTGTGCTAGACTCTGGGAATATGGAATGAACAAGATAGACATAATCCTGACCTTCCTTCTATATATGTTTCTGGGAGGAAGACATGCTTAATAATTGTAAGGGTGGTTAGCCTGATCCATAGAAAATGGAAGACCAGAGAGGCTAAGTAACTTGGCTACAGTTACACAGCAAGTGGAAGACAGAAGAGACAAAATGAGCTTAAAGTCATTTTACTCCAAACTGTACAATCCTTACCCTAAAACAAGGTCCTAAAACTTTTGGTGTCAGGGTTCCTTTATACTCTTAAAAATTATTGAAGACCCCAAAGAGCTTTTGTTTATGTGTGTTAAATCTATCCATATTTACTGTACTGGAAATTAAAACAAATTCACCCTTTGAGAACTGCTATACTAAACCATGCAGCAAACAGTAAAATTGTTCCTAGATTCTGAACCCTAATTTATTTTGATGACTTTTGTAGTCATCAAAAATGAGGAACTTCTCCTCCTAAACATTTTTTTTTTTTTAAACACGAGGGCCTCTTTTAAGCCTTAGACTGTATTTCTAGTAATGGTGATTTCCTAAAGAAAAGGCTGACTTGCTTTGCAATTGTTTTTTAAATTTTATGTATACATAGGAAGTATGTATTTCCCATAATATATATAGCAAAAGCCACAGTTTAAAGTGTCAATATGGACCACACTGAAATGTGGCAGCTTTATCATGCATTGAAGGATCTCAGTCCTAGCTGAGGACATTTTAAAAGATAACAGCTCGTAAAAGTCTGTGAGGAGTGTTACATCTGAGTTCCTCGGGGGACATGCCACTGCAAGGGAAGCCCGAGGAAGCGGGCAGAGGGACCACTTCTGTTGCTTTATTACAGCAAGAGAAATAGATGAATGATTGGACTTGGGCGCTTGAGGCTGTCCTAGAACGTTAGCAGCTGAGTTGTGTTTAATCGCGGGTTAATGACTGAAATATGTCCCTTTCCCATTATTTTTATTTGTTATCTAATGGGAATGAGAAGTTCTAGTAGATATTTTCCTTTGGTGTGTAATGGTCCGTGGTTGTTCAATTTGATGCTCTGACTCTGAATGCTTTATAGCCTCGTTAAGTTTACTGTGCAAAATCAACCGAATCGGAGCTGACATAACGCAACGTGGTTCTCAATCGGTGATCAACGAATCCAAATCTCCTTTTATTTTTTACAGAAACAAGTGAACAAAGGGGGCTGCTGCAGCCAGGTTAGTGTGCTTATTTCGAGGCAGCACATCCTTGGAGGAGAAGTGAGGAGAGAGGGAATCACACCGTCATCCGTCTGTTTGGTCCTTTTGACACCAAACATCTGGATCACTGGTTCACCGAACAACTTCTAAAATTTTATCCAGATGTTTAATGTCACAGAGGCACAACCTGTCACTAAAACAAGCAAACCCAAAAGGGAAGAAGCTAGATGATCATTTGTCATCTTCAGCTGATGCTGAAAGTCACCGTGAAGCATCTCTGCCGGTCGGCTTTAGGCAGCGTGGATTCCTTTGCGCGACACCCTTGTGTACAGGAAGTACCTTGCTGGAGAGAGGCGCTTGCAGGAAGATCCAAGCATAAGTGATTGTACTGACAAGTCATACCTCCTTTTTATGTCACATCAAACGGGAGTCTGTGATCCAT
This sequence comes from Eulemur rufifrons, assembly GCF_041146395.1. Taxonomy (NCBI): domain Eukaryota; kingdom Metazoa; phylum Chordata; class Mammalia; order Primates; family Lemuridae; genus Eulemur; species Eulemur rufifrons. The sequence continues at coordinate 123,356,137 of NC_090989.1, forward strand.
CGTCCCACGAGGGGCCACCTCCTGGGAACTCTTTTAGCCAAGTTTCTTATGCTGTTTTTTAGTTGTGAGCTTCCTCCCAGGATTCTCAAATTCTGACCAATGGTCTCATGTGACCGATATGCATTCTCACCCTAAACGATGACCTTTGTTGGTTTCACAGATTGCTAGAGCTGCTTTTAAGAACCCCTTTTCTGTAAAGCAGGCACAAACAGGTAGGATAGGTATAGGTGGGTCCTCCTGTTCCCTACCCACCCACCGCTGCCCAGGGAATGGGCTCAGGGAAGACCAGATGTGCTCTCTCTGACCGTACATGTCTGCCCTGCGTTTGGCTCGCCAACCAAGCTAAGCAGCCCAGAAATAGACTTACTGCCTCCAGCAGGAACAGTTGAGAGTTATCTTCTGTGGGAAGGAATGATGGGACCCTGACTACTCTCATGGAACACTGTCTTCCCTAAGTTGGAGGGAAGGGGTAATATTCAATGAGGAAGGCTTAGTGCTTGGTTACTTAGATGGAAACTCCTGTCCCTCTTTGCTTGGATGGTCAGGAACAGTTCTATTTATGATTCTCATTCCCTTCCTGTGTTTTATGAGTAATTCCAATATTTGGTTACAGTGGTCACTCTGTAAGCTCCTTGTTTTGTGATTTTTTTTTTTTTTTTGCCTTTATCCATATATTTTTTAACTTCTATGAATCTAAAGGAGGTTTGAGGTAAAATAAGATCTGATTATGGCAAACTGGAGATCTGTAGCCCAAAAAGGTCATTGTCAAATAAAATCCAACAGGGTAGGGGTCAGCAAACTACAGCCTGTGGGCCAATTCCAGTGTGCAGATTTTCTTTTGAAAAAGATTTTCTAGGAACACAATCACACCTGTTATTGCATATCGCTTCTTTCACAATTTAATGGCAGCAATAAATAGTTTCAACAGAGACCATCTGACCTGCAAAGCCGGCTATCTGGCTCTTGATAGAAAGTTTGGTAACCCCTACACTTGGGGCATATTTCTATTTGGCCGTCTCTAGATAGGAAACATACATAGGCATCAAAAAACCCAAGGGGATATTTTTCTGAAATAGGGACTGTGGGCCAAACAGCCAAGTGGTGGAACTTTGTTGCTATGCATTGTGAGGATCTTGTACACAGTAGGTACTTACCGCATGAATGATTATATATTTCTAGATGGGTGACTTACAGTGTGGGCTCCATTTCCCCACTTATGAAATCAAGGTATCTTGTTTAATCTCTAAGCATCCTTCTTGCACAGCCATTCTACATAGTATTAGCAAAAGAGGAGGTGAGACAAACAGAAACACTCTTGGTGCCTCTGTGCCCCAGTGTGCCAAAGTGACAGCCACAGTCTCTTGAGTTACCATCAGTCAAATTCACTTAGCATCAGCTGGAATTATTAGGCAGGTACAAAAAGCATGACCGTCTGCTGTCACAGTGTTATCAAGTGTCTTACCTGGAGAGAAACAAGGGGATTTAAGAGGGGAGAGCATCAGAATTGTGCTGGATGCTTGTTCAGAGTTGGTTTATGGAGATGGGGTTGAAGAGAACATTGTTTATTATTTGTGTGCAGCAGCTTTTGCGATTGTTTTCAAGTGTGTGGGTATGTTCCAGATGTGCAGGGCTGGGGTTAACAGCACCCTGTAACCCCTACTGTGAGTGCCTAAGGTTCCTTCACTCTCGTACCCAAATCATACATGGAAATCACACTTCCACTAGTTTCCCAAATTACTGTGTATGGAGGTGGAGAGCTATGGATGGATTTCTTGGTAGGTGATGGAGTGGGGAGAGGTGATGGTGATCACCTGGCTCCTATTGTCCTCCACCTCCAGGGGGGAAATATGAGACATGCCGTCCTGGGAGAAAGGCTCGTGCTCTGCGGTGTGATCTGGGTAGCCGACTCCCAATCCAAAGCATATGCTATGCCCCACTATAGAAACTGGAGTTCTCACTGCCCCCTTTCCTGAGGAGACAGGCAGGATTTCCATCTGCTCAGCTCCACAGATTTGACCATGGGGTTATCATTAATTAATTCAGACATTTGGGAGGGAGACACGCTGGCTCTGCTGAGATGCGAGCAGAGCCCTAGCCTCAGCCTCCGCATCAGCATCCCAGGCTGCACCCAGAGTTCTCCTCTCAGGCATTCCAGCCTCCAGAGTGCTGAGGTTTGGACGGAGCAGCCCTGCTTGCCTCCCATCTGTGGTAAGTGACTTACTCACTGTGGCAGGAGGGACAGACAGCTGAGAGCAGGCAGGCAGTGAGCAGTCGGGGCTGAGGAGGGAGAAAGCCCCCTCACAAGCCTGGCTTCCACATGCAGGACTGAGACATTTTTTTTTTTTTTTTTCCATTTGGGAAGAGAAGAGTAGGAGGAATAGGATGGGGCTGACACCAGCATGATACAGTTCATGCCATGTTCTGACTCCTGTACCTTTGAGCTCCAACTTGGAACTGGTTTACTTTAATTTAGAGAGCCGTGATGGTGGTGAGAATGTGCTTAATGAAGTGTCACAAGTTTAAATAGCCTTCCCTAGCAGACACGGGCTGTAGGGCTGGTGGGCACAGACAGAGAGACAGGCAGGCACAAAGGCATGTTGCATGAATAGACTTTGTCTGGTCCTCCCGGTTGGAGGGACATCATTGATTCCTTTCTAGGCTTTTTATTTCTAAGAGCTTCTGATTCTTATTAGAACTTTTGAAAACCATTAGTCAATTAAAAAAAAAAAAAGCAGAAGGATTGCTTTTTTTTTTGTTCTGCTAATCAAAAGCATAAGTTTGGCTAAGTTACACTTCAGTAAAGTGGCAACATTGAGTCAAATGAGAGCATTATGGCAAGTTTTCCTGAAGGCTGAGTTTGCTATTGATTGCCTTTACCATTCTGTTTTTAAAAGTAAGTGGACAAACCGTACGTATATGATTGTAAATCTTTCTTTATTCCTTTATATGTCCCAATAGTGTATACCTTTATCTTTATTCATCACATTTATTTTTTGGATGTATTATGTTACAGATTAATGCAATATTGTACCTAGTCCTTTGAATCAAAGTTATTTAAACTTTTGATCTGAAATAACGGCTATATGAATATTTCTGCTACTCACCATACATAGAGGGCTTAGAAGATTTCACGTGCAATCAAGGTAAAGTCTTAGAGTAGAAGTTCCTTTTAGTAAGAGATGGGACCATTTCTGCAGCTTGTAAATGAAGATGCTAATATTTGGCCTTACAAAATTGGACATAATTTAAGACTTCAGCACACTTTCTTGCTTGCCTTATTTGTAAATGTTGATGCTGGCATTGAGAGTCTCAGAGTTTTCCCTATTTTCTTGTTTCACAACTCCTGAGGAACGTGCAAAAGGAAAGGTAATAAAGGAAAATCTTTTCAAGATAAAACATGATTCATAGAGGTGACAGCCGTGCCATATGTGAACAGTGATTAACAGCTGCAGAGTCTGCAAACGGCTTCTTAAAAATAAAGTGATAAAGCAGATTTTTTCATTATTTCATGTTTCGGTGCTTGCTCAAGTGCGTCGCCCTGATTTTTTCTAGGCTTCATTTTATTCTGTAGCAATAGAATCACTCTTTATGTCCCAGCAGTGCTATACTGGGGCTTGCTTAAATATTTCGCATACATCCCTCAGTATTGTTTCAGTGATATTTTCAATTTCATGACAATGATGTGGCATACTAAAACCATAACCTCTTCTAAAGCTGCTCATTTTATTCCTGTGGAGCGAGTTTGGGTGGGCAGATGTGAGAGCATTCTCAAGGCTTGCCCGTTTAGAGCTGGTTTATTTTAATTTAGAGAGCCACGGTGGTGGTAGGAATGTGCTTAATAACGTGTTGCAAGTTTAAATGGTTTTCCCCAGCAGACAGGCTGTACGGCTGGTGGGCACAGACAGACAGACAGACAGGAGGGATGCTAGGGGAAGAAAGTCTCTACTTCAAAATTAGGTGTCTTTTTAACAAAATAAGTTAATTCTAGAAAATGCATTTTCATGAAATTCACTTGTGTTTAACAAACTAACCGATCACTCTTTTCCTGATTAGCAAGCACCTGACGATTTGCTTTGCTTCTTCTCAGGGTACAGGGTGGTAGTTCTAAAATCTTGTTAGATCACAATTCCCTTGGAGAATCTACTGAAAACTATGGGCTCTCTCACCTGAAAATCAAACACACACACACACACAAGTCTGCATCCAATTTCAGGGGTTTATGGACCTCCTGAAGCAGAGACCTTCTTTTCCCATCAATAACTCCTTCATTGTCTCATCAATAGACGTGTTCTTTGTGACAAACTTAAAAAAAATATGTACATTAACATTCATGATGTAGTGGCATCTCTGTTAGAGAGAAAAGGGGACAGTAGGGGTGGGGATGTCTTTTTGAGGGCTACCACAAAGAGCTGTGCATTTGCCAGGATTTGGTCACTCCACCTTCCTGTGTTGTCTGCGGCATACTCTGAGTTGAGCGTCTGGGTCTTCAGGGATGGGTGGAGGATGGGGAGCACCTCAGGGAGTTGGCAGTGAGAGAGGCATGGCTGCGTGCCAGTGAGTGTCCTCAAAGGCACTCCGCTGGCCCCCATCCCTTGGAGCCTCTGAGCCCTGATTCCCTGATGGGCTGCCCAGGAAGCAGTGGGCTGAGCATGTCATGTGATGCCTTGGAACTAATAAGAAGAGAAGGCCTCCCACTGCAACTCCTGGTGGAAGGCCAGTGGCACCCCAGACTTTTCCCCAAACGTCCTCCAGAGCTCCACACCCTGAGTCATGAAACAGCTTTTCTGGGGCTGACTTCTCCAGATTGGTGGTGCTGTATTCGCAGGAGATGGTGGGTGCTGGCCAGTGAGGCACCAAATCGGTATTGACAGTGGTGTTCACACAGCTGTATGCAGGTGCATCAGCGAGCCTGGAACTAGGTGCTAGCTGCACTGTAAGGCACCAAGAGCTATTTTGGAAATAGAAAGAGAACAAGTAGAAAAATGGAAGATCCAGAAGCACAAGGGTAAGACGTGTCCTCCATTCCGTCCTTTCCCCCTTTTTTCATCCTCTCTCTTCTTTCCATGCTTCCCCTACCCTTTTTTCCCTTTCCTCCCATTTTCTTTCTCTTCTTCCTTTCTTCCATTCTTCTCTCCTCCCTCCCTCACTTTCCTCCCTTTTATCATTTCCTTTCATCTTTTCTTCCTTTCCTTCGTCCATTCTTTCTTTCCTTACATCCATTCTTCAATTCAACAAACATTCTTAGTTGTCTACGGGTACTGTTTGTTCTTAGCTTGCATAATTTTGATTCCCTCTCCTTCACAACGGGTCTGCCTTCATGCTGGTGAGGGAAATTTTTGTCCTGTGTTATATTTCCCCAATGCCTTCTTCCTTCCTTGCCTGTCTTACTTAATCAAGTAATCAGTTAGCATGTATCGAACACTTACCACGTACAACTTACTGCCTTAAAGAGAAAAGATAAAATGATGAACTTCACTCTGAGGAAGGTTAAAATTATATTTAAGAATTGAGGTCCACATATGTGAAAAGCCAATAATAGTGTAATAGTAACACGATGTGGCAAAACAAGAATGTGAGATGATGCAAGACAGTGTGAACGTTATTGCTAGATGAGTGGGATAAGAATCATTTTGAGTTCTGAGAATGGAGCCATATTTTGTGGGACAAGTGGGTTTGGGAAGGTCTTATAGAGAATGACTGTAAATTGAGTTTACAAATAGAATTTTAATATTCAGAGAGGAGAGAAAATTGTAATCCAGGAACTGATGTATGTAGAAGCTCAGTGGTATTGGTTTTTATTTTTGTTACCTTCATTTTATAAGGGCAGGGGAACCTGTTTGCCTCTCTCAGGGCTCCTTTGACTTCTCCTCCCCTTCTGGGCACTGCCATCTCTTCTCCAGTTTCCCCCAAATGCCATTTCTCTTCAGCTGATGAAGGGCTAGGGGAGTCATCTAGTCTATCTCAGACCCTACTCCATCAGTAGACTGGTCACTTCATGTTGCAGGTAAAAAGCTACATGCTGTGGAAAAAGAGAGTGTTGAAGCATAATTTCCAGCTTTGTAGCTGAAAGTCCAAATTTTAAATTTTGTCAGATCTTGAGTAACCTAAAACACTGCTCTTAGGCTAGTGGTCTGACATGCTGGAGATCTGAGAGAGTCTGAAGTCAAGGATTTGGGTTGGAATTCCTAGTTTGACTGGTCCGATATGATTGAGTCCAATCTACGTTGTAATACCTGGCATGGCGTTGGATTTTTGTTTTCTTTTTACTGCAGCAGCTTGGGGTTGAAAGGATCTTACAGGTTATCTTGTCTTTTACATTTTCCAACTCTATAGGTCAGGAAAACTCTCCCATTTCCTTGCTCTTTGATATGTATGTTTAACCTGTGTTCTTGGATGTTTTCATAGTTAATGTGTGGTATAAGCAGAAATTCATTTAAATTACATAGTTTTAATATCCCCAACTCACAGAGGAATATCTTATTTTAGGTGCCAAGAAGCCCCGATCTTAGCGCTGTGTCTGGGTCTTTTGTGGAAGCTACTTGAATAAAAAGTGGCTGAGACACTGTTGTCAGCCTAGCCATAGAAGTTAAAGATTCTAAGTTTATTCCCTCTGAAGCTGGCATTTCTCTGAAATTGTTCCATCTGATTCTTCTGGTGGCTTAGCCTCATCAGCAGCATTTCTTGGGAGATGCAGGTGGTTGGGGTCCCCTGTGCTTGTGGCCTTTTGATTTTTGCCCTTAAGTAAAGAAAATAATCCCTTTATCAAATATTTGCTGACTGCTTAAGATATAAATTTAATTGTTGGTACATTTTGATTGATTATTGAAAAGTTCACCTTCTGACATCATACTGTGTGTCCGAAGTGTGTTTGGGGTGGCTATGTAGGGGTGTGTGTGCTTGGGGGGTTAGAGTGAAGGATTCCTCTTCCTTCAAAGGACAGCAGTTTTCCTTCCCTGCCTTTATCAGGTGAAATCTGGCTGAAAGTGTCGTCTTCTAGCAGAAAGGAAGGGAGAAGATGTGTGTGCTGGTAAATACAAGCCTCGCTGTATGCTATCCAAGAATAGGATTGTCAAAAGGCAGTTTTGAGATTATTTTATTCAACTCCCTATGTTATAAATAAGAAAAACCTAAGCCCAGAGATGTGCAGTAATTTGAGCCAATGTGATACAACAGATTAAAGATAAGCCAGGATCAAAGTATAGGTTCTTTGACTCCCTGAAATAATTAGATGTGGAGAATCTTTGCACCTTGTTATGAAAATATATTAGACAAAGAATGCAATGGTAAACAATTTAAACATTTGAACAGCAGAGTAAATCACATAGTTTTGCTTTATATTTCATTGGGAGTGATTTAATAGAATTTTGAAGAAACGTTTTCAAAAATAGGGGATAAAATTGCTTTTAAGAATACAGAGAGCTTTTATAAAAATATATAGGATGTGTTTAGAAAATATTCTTTGTAAAAAAAAAAAAAAAGTCAGAGCTGTTGCACACTACATTCCTATAGCATCTCCACTTTGGAGATGTCCACTTGCTCAAAAACTATTAAGTAACTGTGAATGCCAGAAGCCAAGAACACAAAATATTAAAAGACAATAGAAGTACAATTTTCTCCATATACCTCGGAATGTAATTAGACTACATTTGCTGTTCCCAAATGTCAATGTAAGATTAAAATAGCTTATGAACTTAAAACATTTTAAGAAAAAAATAAAGAAAAATGGAAATACTCTGGATATTGAGGAAGGAAAAAATGATTGGTCTAACGAACACAGTCATAATTGCTAGCATAAGCTTGATTGTGCCTCTTCCTCCTCCTCATCTGAACCTGGCCCTCGCCTCAGTCATTAGGAAATTCAGGACGCTTATCTCTGCCCTTCCCAGGAGCAGGATCTGGGGGAGATGAAGAGAGAGGGGAGGAAAGGGCTGGCCCTGGGGCCGTGTCCTCTGCCTCTGGCCCCATGGGAAGTCTCTGAGAGGGTGCACAATTCCCAGCTGTAGGAGACTCCCAGGGCCTTCCCGCCTGAGGCTATTGCAGAAGGGGCTTTCTTTACAGAGCTGCAGACAGCTCTTCCTATGGCTCTCCCAGTAGCAGCCCCCACTCTCTGAGCCTGGCTCCCCTTTAGAAGCCGTCAAGACAGCATAACATTCCTCACCTCGGGAGAGAGTGGAGCAGGATGAGTTTATGGGCAATTATAAACAATTTGGCTTAGCTTCAACTCAGACTTTATTTTGTTTTCCATCTCTCAGAGTCACTACTGGCATTAACCCCAAATATTTATTGATCACCTATATTGGTTGCATTATTGGAAGCAGTATTACACACAAGTTAAGAGCACAGGCTCTGGAGCTGGGATATTTGGGTTCAAATACTGGCTCTACCGCTTGTAGCTGTGTGATCTTGGGCAAGTTAATTCAACCTTTTTATGCCCCAGTGCCATTATTTGCCAATATGGAATAATAATAATTCCTAACTCATAGGTTATCATGAGGTTATTAAATGAGAAGAAACTTTGTTGAGAGTTCTTATCAAGAAAAAAAAATGAGGAGTCTTAAAACACTTTGAAGAGTACCTGGCATAGAATAATTGTTCCCCAATTGTTAGCAATTATTGTATTTTTTTAACCTATTCAGACACTAGGCAAGAGTGTAGGAATACCAAAAACCACAAAATATCATCCTTACCTTAGAAGAATTTTGGTCTAGTCTGAGAAACTGAACATTTTTCAATTTTAAAGAAGGAGTCTTGTGCTCTGATATGTAACAAAGGATGACTTGTGATGTCTGAGGATATATCACCTCCTTCCCTGCTACTGTCTTTTGGGCGTGGATGGAGCAGAGGCTCCCTGTTTCCCAATGAAGGGTAAAGCATCTAGTCAATTTCATAAGTCTTTTAGATCCTAGTCCTCTGAGAAATCTTGTCTGGTTTTATTCACTCCTAAAAAAAAAAAAAAAAAAAAACCTTTGGCTATTCAGGCATAATTCTATATAATTGCCTAAATAAATATAACACACATGAATTCTTAAATATGCTATTGTTATTGGGACCTTCTTTTTGGGGGTTGTCCCTTTAGTGTCCTAGAAAAATGTAGAGAAGAGACCAGCCTGAGTGGCAGAATCTTATACCAATTTACTAATGCCATAATGCCCAAACAGATGCCATGGGAGCTAGCATTTGGGATATATCCTAGAAAGAAGCACCCATGCTCGAGATAAGTCCCTTCTATTACTGCATAATACCAATGTTTCCAGTTTAGTTCTCTTCCCAACTCAATGATAATCAAGGGTAGGGTCAGAGGAAGGACTTCCCACCATTGCCATCTTGCCTTCTAATTTCTATTTGCCCAGGAGCATCACCTCTTGGTGGCTTTCATAGCCTGTGTCTATAAGCTGAACTCAGGTTCTGCCCACCCATGCCTAGAACCTCCTATGGCAGAGGTCAGCACACTGGGGCCAGGGAGTCCAATCTAGCCTACCACCTGATTTTGGGTGGCAGCCTATCACCTGTTTTGTAAAGAAAGCTTTACTGGAACACATGGGTGTAGACTCATGACTTTGTATGTTGTCTGTGGCTTTTTTTGCTACAAAGGCAAAATTGGATAATTATGATAGAGGTCCACAAAGCCTAAAAAAGTTACTTTATTTTTATAGTAAAAGTTTGCTGATCCTTGACCTAAAGATAAGACATGTCCATCTCATAAGGATGAGGGAGAAATATTCCCAAGGCAATATAGGGGGCAGAAATCACCAAGGTTCTACAGATAGAATCTTGGAAATTCATGATATAAAAGGATGCGATGAAAGTAATAAAGTTACCTATAGAACAAAGGGGATGAAGTATTAAGTGGAAGAGTTTTGACACAGGCTCCTATTGCTTAAGCTGTAGTATGTAATACCTCCTCTAATTCCAACTGAAGTTGCTCCTAATAAATTGCCATATTTATCTTATAACAAAAGTCATATAAAATACTCCAGTGGTAGGAAATTTAATAGGTTTCTTTGAAATGAGGCCTTTTCTCCCATAGCTGGGCCATGCTGGCTGTTTACAATTTCAGAGCAAAACTCTATTTTGGGATTTGACCTTGCATTTTTAAGCATCGATTCTAAAGTGGGTGATTAGGTTCCCCTTCCCCAGCTACCAGAGCCTCCTCACTTCTTTGCGGGGTTTTTCTGGGCCACGAGTTATGTGTGAACCCACACAATGGCAAGTTGTTTGCCATTCCTTTCCATCACTAAATGGGCCACAAGGAAGACTATTAGCAATGGAGTATGAAATGCAGCCTTTTTGACCAACGAATCTTGCACAAGAGTTCAGGAGCTACTTCTTTTGCATGTGTAGCTAATCCTATCGGTGCTAATCCAAGCTCTGTGCCAACTCATTTTTGCGACTTTCAGCACTCCCCTTTCTGAAGCACAGAGGTCTGCCTGTCTGTTGGCCTAAGCTCTGGGACACTTGCACTCAGCAGGCTGTTCACCCTGGCTCAGGACTGCCTCCAACCAGACAGGGTGACATTGCTAATTTGCACAAAGGTGCCCTGCAGGCTAGCAGCGGTCCTGTTCCTTCCTCCCTCCGAGCTTCAGTTTCACCAGCTACGGAAAGCAGAGGTAGATGATTTTCAAGACGTCTTCTAGCTCTTTGATTTGAAGGCCTTTTGAGCAGTCTGTGTGGGCCGAGTAAGCAGTTCTCTTCGTGCTCTGTGGTGCTCGCCTGCCTGGGGTGCCTTTGAAGCCAGCAGGAAAAGCCATGCGCCAGGAAATCCATGGGGCTTAGAAAGAAAGGAGCTCTTGAGTTGCACTAAGGACAGAACTCTGAAAGTGGAAGATAACAGTGTCAAGGCAAATATTGGCTATGGAAGGTGGGGGTGTCTCAAACCAAAAGCAAGTGTGGCTATATCTGGCCTGATTTTGCTGAGCTTTGGAGTGATGAAGAGAAGCCATAGCCCCTCTAGCTCCATGCACTAGGAAAACAGTGACACGTGTCTAAGTATCATGTATGGACAATCATTTTCTCCCTGACCAGGCCATCACTGGACTTATGCTTGGCCTCTGAAAATAGAGACCTGCACACAAGAATGTCCAGACACCTGGGCTGAGCAAAGGAACAATAATAATTAAAGAAGGTCAATGAGGTGCCCTGTGGGCTGTGAGTACACAGTGGTGAGGCTCACCTTGCTGGAGCCAAAGAACCCTTTAAGGAAAGAGAGGACAGGTCTGAGCATCCTTGAGAGCTTGTCAAACTCAAGCTCCGATTCCCCCCGATTACCAAAGCGTTTGGTAGATTTCTCTTAAAAATCGTATTTTGTCTACCCCTGTCCCACTTTGTTAAGCCTTAATAATCAGTGTTCAGTTATTTGTAGCTGTGTGTAGACATGTTAAAAGCTTTCTCATCATCTCATGTAATTTAAACTTCATACCAGGTTAGGTGTGGCTGGTTCTGTCTGCATTTGGCTAAAAAGGAAACTGAGGCTCACTGAAATTAGATTACCTGCCCAAGGCCAAAGAGCTCGAAAGCTCTGTACCTGAGATTCAAACCCAGATCTTCCACCAGATGACGATACTTTTCAATGCTGTGCCCGGTGCCCACCCATACTGCCTCTGCTGTGGCTAATTTAATTACCAGTGCAACGAGGCTGCGGCTACGGTGGAAGAGAAAGCTTCTTTGTCTGTTCAGAGTTAACATAACACAGGGGTCCTCAACCTCGGCACTGTTGGCTTCAGCCAGGGCCAGAGAATTCTTTGTCGTGGGGCTGTCCTGTGCTCTGCAGAGAGTTTAGCAGCATCCTTGGCCTCTACCCACGTGGTGCCTGTAGTGGCCCTCTCACCTCCCCCCAACTCACTGTAACAGCCCAGAATATTTCCAGACTTTGCAAAATATCCCTGGGGGGGAAAATTGACCCTGGATAAGTAAGAATCAGTCATATAACCCAATATTAACTTGACTTTAAAGAAAAAAACCTCTGCATATATAATTGTCTTCCTTTTTTTCCCTCTTGCACCAAAATTCTGTTACTAATGACTTGGGCCCTCCTCCCTGCCTGGCTGACAGCCTGGAGTGTGTCACTGGGAATGCTTCACCTTGCTGGTACCATCCCAAATTTCTCAGACACCCTCTCTCTGAGCCTGGAGCCTCCTGGGGGAAGTAACAGCCAACCAGCTATGAAAACAATGTGCTCTTCCCTGTGCTAAGTGCCTCTGCTCAGGCAGTAAAATGCTTCAGTGGCATGGACATACGGCATCAACATGGCCTCTGGAAACCACGCTGGGTGTTTAACAAGCATGGAAGGATGACAGGCTGTGCTGAGCTCCGGAAGCTTATAGAATAGGACCTCCCTCCCCCAGGAGCAGAGATTCCTCAGGGATCTTGTCTCCTCATCCACATAGGCCAAGGCATTGTGGGGAAGAAGGCTGGTGCCTTGAAGCTATTGCATTTTGTTCCTTTAGTAAAACACCCTGCAGACCCCAGCATCTGCCACAGAGAGAGACTAGAGCTCCATGTGGCACCAGCCTTTACCTGGGACTCGAGGCAGGCATCCTGCTGAGATTCACCTCCTATTAGGTAAGAGGATGTGGGCAGCTCAGCAGTGCCCCACCACATTCTGTGTGCACAGCCTCCTGCAGGTGGGGCCTATCACTTTGAGAATTCTTGGACAATAAACAGTCTGGAGTATTGGTCAGAGAGCAGGTTTCTAGGCTGCTCAGCAGCCCGGTTTAATAATCCCAGGATGCAAAAGACTAGAAAGGTCATTGGCATATTTTGCTGGAAAAGTGGACTGCCTGTGAATTTTCAGAATGATGCCTAGAGTGAGATGTCTCCTTCCTGGGTGATGTGATCAAGGTGATGTATTGATAATGAGTATTTTCATGGGATTTTTTAAAGAATATAAGTTTTTGGAGCTAAATAAAATCGCCTGAAAAAATCTTTAGTTCAGTGAACTCTTCTTCGTGAAAGGATTTATGGGCATATCCTGAAGCTAGTTGACAGTGTGAGGTGTACACATGTCTATGCACACTCATGTCCATGTGTACAAATATGCACATACACTCTTTTCTCCACATGAAAAGGTCAGGGGCTTTAGATCAGGTGAACATGTTTAAGTTCTAGCTCAGTTACTTCCTGCACATAAAGTGTCGACGAGTTACTTAAGGTCTCTGGGCCTGTTTCCTTGTCCTTAAATAGGAATAATACCTACATTGTGGCATTGTGGTGGAGGTTACAGATAATATATTAGACGTTTCCAAGCATAGAAGGCACTTGATAAATGGCATTATTATTATCATTACCATGTTCTTATGAACCTTAAGAGAACCAGATACCAAGACTGTGATAGAGTTGATTTTTTTTTTTTTTTAGATTATTCTTCAATAGTTAGATTTTTACAACTGGTATTTATTCCATTTCACTCTTGGGACTGGGTGTAGATGTTTTTCATTTTGATATGCTTTCATTCAATGCTCATTCAGTAAAGAATAGTAATTCATTCCAAGAATCTGAATTATTTCCATTTAACATCTCCAAGGGGTCCATCTTTTCATTTTTCCACAAACATTTATTAAGTACCTACTGTGTGCCAGACACTAATCTAGGGGCTGGAGATTTAGCAGTGAAAACAGAGACAAAAACCCCTGCTCAGTAAACTTCAGCTATGCCTCCAAGAAAGAAGTGTGCCTTTTAACATTGAAAATATCCTTGTAAACAGTTTGTGTCATCCTCTTGCTGAGTGCTTAGGGAAGAAGGCTCACTGATGAACAGAAACACTGGAATATTGTAATGATGGTGGGTGTGTTGGATATCTGACATGAGCAATTGACTGTTAAGATAGAAAATACAAAATCATGACAGGCGTTACAGAAATTCACAAATTGGTTTAGAATAAATTTATGGATGACTAATTCATTAAGACTTATTAAGGAAAGTTGATAGCATAGTGCCTGGAACATATGTGAATGTTTGAAGGAATGAACTGTTGAATGAAGAAAAGGGCTGCCATGTATGGTTGTGCAGGTTTCACATTGCACAACTCCAAGGCATACCATTTAAATTTGTGTAGTCAGTTTGCGATCTGCATGGCCATGTGCAGCAGTGCTGCCAAGCACTTCACACACAGTCTCATTTTAACCTTCCAGCACTCTGCTACTTAAATGTTTTGGTTTTTTTTTCCATTTTTCAGGGATGGAATTTGGGACTCAGTGGGGTTGTTATCTGTCCAGGTTCATGAAGTGGGTTGGTTGGACCGACTCTTAGTTGGAATGCAGTTGCATCTGACTCCAGAATTCCTGCTTGGAGGACAGGAGAAAAGGTTAAGCTTTATGGTTTGAGTCTTTGTCTTGTCTTTGAACCAAATGCTTAGGTCTCTGGTGTCAAAAGGAAGAAGTGAAGACACTGAAATGATTACTATTCCAGGTTCTGGGCTTCAGATCATAAACTCTGTAAGACCCTCACCCTGTTTTCTCTCACTTGAACCACTTCATACTCTTAACTCTTCTTCCTCCACTCTTCAAGAGAAGACGAGATTAAAGATCCCAGAAAAACCTACCTGGTAGAGGTGCTGGACACATCATATGCATTATTAACAAAAAATAAAGGGTAACAGCTCTGGACCAGCAGAAACGAGGAGCTGTTATTGTGGCATAGGACCAGATTCTCAATGAGGGAATTACATCCAGCTCTGATGTGCTGTTTCTTTTAGAACTCATTTTTAATATCTCCCCATCCCTGAATCAGCAGCAAATGAGATAGTACAATGTCAGGTTGGTGTCTCCTCAAGTCCAGTTGATTGTAAAATAACAAGTTCTGTTCCTCACTGCCACTCTGAGGTCCTGGCACGTCACACCCCTGTGTGACCTTGGAAATTCACAGTCACTTCTGATTGCTCATTGCTTGTCAAGGCAATTTAATTCTCAATCAACTTTTTTTTAACACAATAGTTCAGTCTAGAGAACTACCAAAGGTGAGGGAAAGGTTCATGTTAGGATAAAGAAATATTGTGAATAACAATGAATACAATTTTGAAGTTTCAGGCAACAGAGGATCTTGAGTTATGTGACTTCAGAAGAGAAATGCAGCATACTTGATTTGGAAACATCTTGCTTTTTATGCTGTGAACTTCTCTCAAGACTTCAGAACCTCTAAATACTTAATCTACTTACAGGTGTAAATAGGCTTTACACCTGTGTTTATCATTTTTCTTAAAGAAATGGGGAAGAAGTAAGGAAGAGAGTTATATTTCTGAGTTATGTGTTTGATTTCCTCCCAAGGATCCTGAAAGGAAGAAATTATTATCTCAATTTTATTGATGAGGAAACTGAGGTCTTCAGAAGTCATATGGCCCTGGGTGATGTGTCCAAGTTTTTCATCTCTGGACTGACTCCTGCATAGACAATTCGTCCTGTGGTCCCAGCAGACTAGTAAAAAGGCAGAGGAGAGGAACTCCCCCTTGTGCCCAGAGGAAAGTGAAAGTGGGCAGAAGTGAGCTCCAGGAGACTCTACTCCAGTGGTGTTGGTTCTTTATTTTATTTCTACCACTGAGTCATAGAAAAGATTTCAGGTAATGGTTAATACCATGAGATTTTCTCAAAATAGTCTCATGGATTTTTAGTTCAGGAAATTGTTTTATTTTCTTAATGCTCTCTCAAAGGATGGTTTAACATGAGTTCCTGCTTTTTTAAATGTCAGTGTAAAAATATTTTTCAACAGATTGTTAAAATTCTTTACAATACAATGCTAAGTGAACTTAGTGGATATAACACTATATATGTTATGATCATGAATTTCTGTCTCTCTGACAATTGCTGTCTGTATCTCACTCTTTCTCTACACACACACGTGCATCCCATATTGGAAATTAATACATCAAAATGTTATCTCTGAAATTAATAGTATTTTAATTTTCTTTACATACTTTCATGAATAAAAACTGTACTGAAAATATTCACTTTTTGTTTTGGTTAGATATGTTACAATCAGAAAAGATACGTTCTATATATGGAATGGATATTTAAAAATATTTATGCATTTTTTGGTAATTCTCACTGAAGAGAATTAAATGATGCTCAATATAGATTGTCCACTTGTTCTGCTGCCTTTTTGAAACCATTTAGACCTTGGAGACAAGGCTGAAAGAAGGGTGTAGAGATCAGGAAGGGAGGGAGATGCCATTTAGGGATGAGGGGACCATCACTTCCATCACAAAATCCAATTTAATCAGGGTCAGCCAGCCCTCAAATCACTCTCCTCTCCTGCTCTTCCTGGTTAGTTAATTTGGGACATCTTCTGATGAATGCCATCTTGCAATTAAAATGCTGGTTCCGGCAAGTTTCAGCATCTCAACTTCCATGGCCCCTAGCTGTCAGCAGCGTTCTCTTTTTAATCAGGACCTTTGCTGCTCCCTTCTATCAAGTAACTTTTTACTTTCCCAGTTTCCAATAAACTTGGATGGAGAAGAGAGGCTTTAGCTGAATTTTAATTTAATCATTTGGTCCTCAGGAAACATATTAAAAAGATGGAATTAGGATGGTTTGTTCATACAATGCAAGGATGATGCACCTGCTGGGGTCTGATTCCCACCGACTCCTCACCCTTGTAGAGCACGGGGGTGAGCAGAAGGCCTGTCACCCAAAAGCAGGTGGTGGAGATGGAGTCCCATGGAAGTAGGAGACAGAGAGACCTCGGCTATCAAGGGCATCACACACCCTACTGCCTGCATCATGAAAGGAAGGAGATTGGAGCTCCACTCTCCTGCTCCCAGTAATGAATTATCTGGGCAAGGTCCTGGGGTCAGCAGAGTGTGCATTGACTGGCGGGGGGTTTTTGGAAAGGCTAATCAGACTGACAGCTCAAAGCCTCCCTGACAGGAGAGCATGAAGCAAAATAGACTGAGAAGTTGCTCTCTGTGACAAATGGCCCCATCCTCTCTCACTGATCCCCTTAACTGCATAGTGTGCCTGAAGTGGCAGCTGTGACGTCAACTGTGTGACCCATGTGCATATGAGTGTAGTGTGTACACCTGCTGCAGGTGGAAGCCCTATCAGCTTCTATCTGCCGGTGATGGGTAAACAAGCAGATTGCGTCTGTGACAATGCGTTCCATTTGGAACTCACAGTTAATTCAGTTAGCTCTGTGCTTCTTGTGCCCTACGGTGAGTGTGAATGACCTGGGGACCTTGTTAAAATGCAGATTCTGACTCAGTAGGTCTGGGGTGGGGCCTGGGATTCCAGGTGATGCTGTGACTGCTGACCCCAGGACCACACTTTGAGGATCGAGAACTTGACTGACAGCTGTTGTCTTTACTGGCATCAGCAGCCTGTAAGAAGGCTATGGGTGAAGCTTGGCTTCTTGATATAATCCTCTATTTAAATTTTTATTTATTACCAAGGATGATTATTTTCATATACACTTTGATATGTAAATAACTTGAAGAGATTGATTCATGAATTTTTTGTTTTTGTGTTTTTTTTTCAATTTGAAAATAGAAGTGTCCAGATGGACAGCACCAACTGATTTTTTGCAGGCTTAACAGAAACACACCTCCTTATGTGAAATTTCCATCATAATTTCATAAACTGTAAGTTTACCGAGAGCAGGGGCCAATGATTCAGGCAGACAAGTGCTTCATAAAGACTTTCTTGTCGTTCTACAAATTTTTGGAGTGCAATTTCTTAGGATGGAAAAAAGTACATAGAAGAGTGAGATATGGCAAGAAAAATTGAAGTTCCTTTTGGAACTTCATTGCCATCTATTTCCTGCTTAAATCGGAGTTCAACTCTTTACAAGACTCCCATGAAAGTGACAACTCAGCAACACATTAATGAGAGCCTTAGTCCTTGTCACTTGCATTTTCTTCCTCTGAGGCTTTCTGTCAAGACATGGGTTCAATTTAATATCCCCATCTTTGCAGCAATTGGTCTTTGACCTTTAGAGATTATTCTGAATGCCATGGTGTGCTATCGAGGTGATAAATGGGACAAATAAGAGAAGTCAAGAAAGCAGACATGGGGGCTATTGCCACGTTGGGCATGGGTGCCAGAGGTGATGACAAGATTGGCAGCCTAACAGATTTTTATTAGCTAGCACTGCTGTGTCTGCGATGATATCATCCTTCAGAAAGGAGCGCAGGACTCACTGGGGACAACATAACCTGGTTAAGGAAAATGAAAGTGTTTGGAAAGGATCCCAAATGGGAAAAAATTTTATTCAACAGTAGCTGATCTAGGGAAATTAGAAAAATAAATTCAGTTGTATATTGCTTACCAGAGTTCATGTCAAATAATTATATAGGGCAAACCTTAAATAATCTACTATAATTTGGAGAGACTCCATGGATACAGATTTTAGCCTCAATTCAGCCTTTGAGTCTCTGGATATTCTACTGATGTGGAGTGGATGGAAGGAGAGAGGCTTACGACCCACTTCCATCCACTTCATGCAGACAGGAAGACATTTTTAAGAGTTGCTGCTTTGAACCACATACTCAGTATGGATGGAATTCTTCTTTTTTTTCTCCTTCTTCTTTTAATACTGAGAACTGCAAGGTTCCAGGCATTTCTTATGGTACAGACCAGTAGGCGTTGAGCTTCTACTGGAAACAGTTTCCAGTAGAAACTGGAAACAGTTGCTACTCATACTTGTGATGTAATTATAGTTTCCCTTTGCAGCCAGATTGCCTTTATCATTTCATCTGTGGTATATTGATTAAAACAGCCACCTTGCTAACATTATCTACTCACCAGACGAGTGTAAGATTTCTTCTCTGCTCCTTCATTTTGGTTCTTCTGAATTAAGATTCATCATAATCCTCATCTGTTCAAATTAAATAATCTTTTGGTTGACCTTGTTGACCTTCTTGTTCTCTAGCCAGCAAACTAAATCAATTGGTAATCAGAATTTAATTGAATTTGCCTTGCTTTCTTGATCAGGTGATAATATTCAGATCCTTAGCCTTTTCCCTCCCTGTCTTGCATCTACGGAGTGAACAGCAGAGAGGCTAAAACTGTACATTAAAGCAACTTTGTTTTGACATGGTCATGACTAATTTTACTGTTGTAAGTGGATTTAGGCAAGCTTCTTAACATTTCTGTGCCTTAGTTTTCTCATTTGTAAAATGTGGGTAATTGTAGTCCACAACTCATAGGGTTGATGGTTGTGGGGATTAAGTAAGATAATATATTATCCATTTTTTGATGTTTGTTTAACATATTTAAAATGCTACTACCTCCGGACTTTTGTGCCTGTTCTTTATTCTGTCTGCCTGCAATGTTTTTTCTCTCAATATCCAAATTGTCAGCTAATTCCTTTAGGTTTCTATGAAAGAATTTCTTTCTCAGTGAGAATTTCCCTTTTCTAAAATTTTTCCTCTGAATGCTTTATATCCGTCTCCCCTGCTTTAGTCTTTGTCCTTAGCTCTTATCAGTATCTAATAAGCTGGATATTTTATTTATCTTGTTTATTGGCTATCACTTCCTCCCCTTACCAGTAGACTACGAGGTCAAGAAATTTTGTGCCCTGTTTTAGCCCTAGCACCTGGGGATAAAATAAGTATTTGTTAAATTAATGTACTGTGCTTAGCACAGCTAAGTACTTAATAAGCATCGCATTGTGACTGGGAGACCTCACGCTGCCTTCTCTCCACTTATTAGCTAAATTCCACAGCTGAATCCAATTTAACCTATCATTCGGGGCCCACTCAGACATTCTTCTTTGCCAGTCTCTTCCTTTCTTAAATCCCATTTTTATGGTGGCATTATCTTTTTATCTGTCCTATCTTGTTCTCTGATTATTTCATATGAGCTGGTCCAATCTTCCCAGCTATTTTTGCAAGCTTCTGGTTAACAGGAATAAATGACTCATATTTTTTCTACCATTTATTTCAGCATAGTGCTAGGGGCATAGTGGATGTTCACTGAATGTTTTGCTGTATCAATCTGCATCAAGGAAATGCTATGTGACTGCAGGATTTATCATTTACTAACTAGAAACCATATGACCAATTGAATGGAGGAAAAGAAATATCATTTTCAACCAAAAACACATTAGTGAGATGCATTTACTTGTGTGAATTATTTAATCCATGTTTGTCTCCATCATATTAGTGTGCTCTAGATGCACTGGCCTTCTTTCCTTTCCCAAGGTTTTACTGTGAAAGAAATTTCAAGTATCATTAAAATTTTGTAATGTAATTGCTTTATATATCTCTCCATCTGTCCACCCTTTTATCTGTTAATCCATCTTATATTTTTGGTGCATTTCAAAGCAAATTGCAGACATCAATACATTTCCCCTAATCACATCAACATATGTTGAATTAGAGCTCAATGTTGCAACCATCATTCTGATTTTTTCTAGCATAGAATTCTTTTGCCTCTTCTGGAACATCATATAAATGGAAACATACAATATGTACTCTCTTGCATAGATTCATTCACTACACAGTGTTCCTGAGGGTCATCCATGTTATTATGGGCTCATTTCCTTTAATTCCATGGATGCACCACACTTTGTTTGTCCTGGCACCAGTTGATGGACGTTATGAATAAGGCTGCTATTTATGTACATTTGTGTACAAAGGCTATCTTTTTCAGCTTGGACAAATATGTAGGAATGAGATTTCTGGGTCAGAGAGTGCACTGCCCTTCTTTTTTCTCTTCAAACATACCAAGTTTTCCCTGCACTGCAGCATTTGTACTGGCTCTTTCCTTTGTCTGGAATGCTGTTCTCTGTGTACAAAATACTTTTGCCTCTTATCTTCATGTAATTGTCTCTTTTATGTCACTCAGGTCTTGGCCTTCCCTAACCGCCAGTTCTAAAGTAACCCACACAGTCTTTCTTTAGCACATAACTCTATTTTAATTATCTACATAGCATTTCTCATCATCTGATAATTTTGTTTTCTCTCATTATAAAATAAGCTAGGGAGAGGGCCTATTTCACTACTGTCATTCCATAATCTAAAATGGTCTACAATAGTTTAGTTTTAAATAGCTTAGGTGATTCTGTGATCAAAAATTGCATGATACATAGTAGCTACTTAGTAAACATTTGATGAGGAAGTGAGTGCAGGAATGAGTAAATCCTCGATTGCTAGAACCCCATCCATCTTATTAACTTTCTATCCTCAGTACCCAACACATACTAAGTGCCTGCTATGTATTTGACAGATAAATAAATGAAAACGGTTTCTTGGTAGATCAGAAACATTTGAGAAAATGCAAGTCTGGAAAATGTCTTCTTTCCTATCTTGTCATAATGAAGGCAGTTAACCCAATTCCTTAAAGACATTCTATACCTGGGTTAAAATGAGTCACAGGTAGGGATCTGAGGCATCTGTCCTATGTGGCTTGATATCCAGGGAGAAATTGTTAGTGGCAAACTGAAAAACACATTTGTAAGCTCACGTGAACAGATTGTCTCATTAATCAACTGTTTACTTGTGCTACAATGTATTTCTCCAGATTTGCTTCCTGGCAGTCACTCTAATTAAGAAGGTAAGGGCGAAGGAGGAAGCACTTACCTTACAGGGTGGTTAATATACACGGTGGGGTTGGTAATTGGACATGGTTTTCTTGTCTTGCCCATGATTGTTACTCAGGATGCCTACAGCCACAGCAACAGGGATCTTTGAAGTTCAAGGGTAGGAAATGTTAGCATTTCTATACTTTTAGAGTTCCTAGTGTGGTAGAGAGGGTCAAGAGAGAAAGAGTTCCTGGTGATATCTATGTCCAGGTCCTTCCTTTCCCAACCTAGCTAAGTGCTATAGTTTGAATGTATCCCCCAATGTTCATGCATTGGAACCTTAATCCTCAGGTGGGGCCTAATAAGAGGTGATTAGGTTATGAGGAAGTGATTAATGTGATTATTGAGGAAGTGGATCAGTTATCACAAGAGTGGGCTTGTAAAAAGAGTTCAGCTCCCACTCACTGTCTTGCTTCCTCATGCTCTCTTGCCCTTCTGCCTTCTGCCACGGGCTAATGCGGCAGGAAGGGCCTCGGCAGAGGCAGGCCTCTTGACCTTGGACTTTCTGGCCTCCAGAACTGTAAGAAATAATTTCTTTTCTTTATAAATTACCCAGTCTGTGATATTCTGTTGTAGCATAACAAACTAAGACACTGACTTTGTACCTTGGAGGAACAGAGAATTGGGCTTACCAATCTTGTGAATTGAGAAGGGAATCCTTGAAACTTCCAATACCTCATGGAAGAAAAGGACAACCAGTGGGGATGCTGGAACAGAATCTTCCCAGAATCAGCTTCTGTTTGCATTGGCCACTGGTATACATGTGTCCTGAATCTTAGAGGTGTGAAAAGAGACAAGGTGAAAGTTACAATGGAAGTTGTGTATAGCCCCCAAACCAATGCTCTGCCCATCAGCTCTGGTCCTCTGCCACAATGCCCACTGAAGAATTCCGCTTGTTTGGAGACCAAACTCAAGCAGCCACCTTCAGCTGTGCTCTTCACTGTCAACTCAACACTTGCCCCTCTTCTCTTAATAAGACGTGGCTCATATTTATAAGGCCTTGCTCAGCATACAAGTTGAACAAAACCACATCTGGTAAATTCCTTGGTTTGCAGGAAAGGTAAATTGATAGCATTAAGACAATCTACAGCAGAAAAATGAGGGATGAAGTGAAACTTATGTGAACTTCTTTTTGTACAGCAGGCACAACCCTGAAAAAAACAACTATTTATCAAGTTGTAAATCAGACTATTATAATTCTAAGGAGATGCTAACTACTCTGCCATGTAATACTGTGTGAAGCAAAAGTTTATTCTGTAATGTGAATAATCATCCCACATTATATCTTTTAGAAATTTGGACTTGAATCTCTTCAGTTGTATTTTATAAATATTTGAGTTTAAAGGACATCTTAAGGTGAGGGATTTTGGGGACATGCGTCCTGAAGTGCATACATGTCATCCTCCCAACTCCCATTTAGCTACTTCTACTGAGGCAAGTGGCAGCTGGGATTGATAAGCTGGCAGACACTGGAGGTGTAATTGAGGCCACTTTTCTCCGGATTTCTGGATAAGAGAGCCATGTCAAGACTTTGCTCCTTTTTGAGCTAGACAGGTCCTGGGAAATCCATAGACTGAGAGGCCAGCAGTAAAGAATAGCCAGAGATTGGCCTAGGAGAGACGAAAGGACCTCCTCAAAGAAAGAGTCTAAGCGTGGTCTTTTAAGAGCCTGATGGGTCTTCCTGGACCTGAGTAACTACCAGGGAGTTAAGTGGATGGAATGAGGTCTTCCAAATTCCTGAGGCTGGGACACCACTAACACTTGCAGCTCAGAAGGCCTGAAAGCAGAGAGTCTCCCTCCAGGAGAATGAACAGAAGATGGGTGGTTGCTCTCAGTTCTTCACTGGCCCACAGTGACTGCTGCACATTCCACTATTTACAAGTTTCCTACCAGCCGGGGTGACTCTTACTTGACTGCTGCAGGGTATGAGGAGTGTGGAAAGATTATAAGTTATGATTAGTCAAAGGAAATAGTAGTGAAGCCATAGGGAGGATGGCCAGACAGAACACCTAGCACAGACGTTGCTTAGTGAAATTGAGCTACTAGAGATGCAAGATGACCAATAATAATAATAAGAGCATTTAGGAAGCTTTGCTTATAATATAAAAAAGATTTAATGAAGTATTTAAATTATTTTAAAAATTAAAAATGTAGTTGTTCAACTGAAAGAGAGAATAATTGCTATTAAGAACTGAAAGAGTGCCCTGGAAGAACTATTTCAAAGCATACAGCAAGGGTATAAAAATATTAAAGTAATGAAGGATGCTGAAAGACCCAGGGGGCAGTCCCAGGACCCTAACATAGGCGTTCCAAAAGGTCCACAAAGGAACACATGGAGAAGAGGCAGTTATTTTAAAAAATTATAATAGAAAATTTTCTTTCTTTTAAGAAGAACTTGAGTCTATATACTGAAGGCTCTTACTATATTTTGAGCAGGATTAATTTAAAACACAGACACACACACACACACACACAACCCTGGGCTTTTAAAACTTATAGATTTCCAAACTATGGATGAAACTATCAAAAGCTTCCCAATAGTAAGAAGTTAGTGGCAAGAGAAAAAAGAATAAAACTGGCATTGGACTTCTCATCTGCAACTCTAGAAGCTAGAACATAGTACAAATAACATCTGTGGGAAATTTGGATTTTTATGTCTATTTTTAACTTTTCTGAACAGAATTTATTCCTAGTTTGAAACTATGTGACTTAGAAATGCTCACTAGTGTATTGAGGCAGACCTCTGAAGACAAGTGGATATCCCCATTGATACTCTCATTGCTTCATGCATTGCCAAAAATCCTTTTAAATCAAATTTTCCTCCAGCCTTCACCATGTTCTTTGCAATTCCTTCCCAGTATTAGAGGAAATAGTTCTTGAAAATAGAAGTATTTGAATATAATACACTTAAAATGGATCTTCTGTATTATCTGGTTCCAACCTTCTCCTTTATAAAGACCAGGAAAGCAAGGAATAGTAAGTTAACCAAAGCTTTGCAGGTAATGTGTGGAAAAGCCAGGAGGGGAACACAGGTCTTGTCTGCAGTCTAATGGTCCCTCCAATTAAGTTAAGGGGAGGAAGTCCTTTAGTTCTGTTATCTGTTGCATATTCTTCTGATAAATTTTTTTATTAAGTAAACTTCAATGAGTTTCTGGTGCTTGTAACTGAAGTATTCTAACTTTACCGTACATTTTGGAATTATTAATTGTCTATTCCCTCATTTTCAATAATGACATATACTCACATGATCACTAAATTGATATATCTAGTGATGATCTTTTTCTCTGATTTAAGTATCTAAAATTTCCTAAAAAGAGTTTCTCCTGGTATAGCTTTCCCACTTTTCAGATGTAACAAGCAGCAGATCAAACTCATGTTGTCATTTCCAAACTGGCTGTTTTCTTAATGTTCCTATTTAAGTCACTGGTATCACCATTACTCTAGAAACGCAAACTGCTTTTCATGAAACAGCATTTTTATTATGCCACTCTCTTACCCAAAGACTTTCTTCTTCTCTGATGCTTGGAAGATCATGTTAACACTGTGGTCTAGCATTCAAGTCCCTGACAGATCTGGCCACTTTATTGCCATCTACCGAATTTTTTTAATGTTCATACCTGTGACCATATGGGTCATTCCACCTAAAATGGCTCTCCCATGCCTATAAAAGTGTTCTTCATATTGCATGTAATAAAAGCAGCTCTGGTTCTTTGATTAAAATCAAAGTTTTGGGGCTGTATGTTACACTGATACTACCTATGGTCCTTGAAGTATAGTTATCTATGAAATATGTATCTTCTCTCTTCTAGGCCAGCCCTTTCATTTTATTCATATAAGTAAAGAAAAATGAGGAACAAAAAGAATTTTATGGACTTGATCAATGTCACATAGCTTTCAGATAGCATGGCCCAGATTGAAAAAAATTAACTGAATATTAGATGCTGCACCCTCAAGTAGACCATTTCTCAGGAGTCTCTTTGCCTGTTGCTACTTGCATCATTAAGCATCTTCAGCTGTGAGGACCAAACTCTGCAATGGGGAAGAGATGGAACTGTTTGGACAGAATCTGATCAGCAAAATTTGTTTCTGGGTTTAGGATAACAGTAGCTGTTGGAATGTCTGAAAATTTAATTCCTGAATGATCTTCCCTTTCCATGGTTGGTGAAAAACAGGCCTTTAATATCCTGGGAAATATTTTTTTAAAGCAGGAGAATTAGAAAGTTTGAGAGATGCTAGAATCCATAGCCCTTTATGACAACAGGTCCCATCAAAACCATGGTGGAGAGAGGTACTCTTACCACACCTGAGTTAGGAGGAGGTGTTTCCAGTAACAATGCTAGTGTTAGCACTTATTATGGCCCTTCTACCCCAGGCCTATCTCTATATTATTATTTCCATGTCTAGAGTTCTTGGTATAGCCCAATCACTCTCATCATCAACATGTAGTTCCTCAGAATTCTTAAAGCAGATGCTTTGTGCATTTTGGAATGTTTCAAAGATATTGGTACAAACTTTCCAGGTCCCCTGAAATTCTAGGCTTCTCCATTTCTGTACAGGAATACACTTTGTCAAAGAGATGTGACCATGCCTTCATTATTTCCTCCTAACTCTAAAACCAGATTGTGCCTTGCAGGGCTGTGACAATGCAATCCCATGAGCCTGGGGATTCCACAGACTACAAACGTACAAAATCTGCTCATGCTCTAACCTGTCAGACAAATCTGATCATATCACATCTGGGCTCTGCAAACAGACGATAGCTGAGCTGCGAGGCAATGATGAAAGTGCCAGACTGCATTAAATACCCTCCCTGCTGCTCCCCCAGGCTTTGTGGGGTGAGGATTTTCTTCTGTGCCTATCATGGGCTCTTTGTCACCTTCTTCTCTTCATTACTATCTCTGTTTCACTCTGACATTGTTGAGCTTCTCCTTCTAGCTCTCATCTTTCTCTGCCTTCACTGTGTGCAGTGATTCCTTTCCCTCCTACTTGTTGACTTTTTCATCTGCAGCCTTTCTGCCTTGCTGCCTGAGTTCACTTTATTTTTAATGGAATTTCTCCTCTGGTTCTCTTCTCTCTCCTCCTACTCTCCGTGTTCTTCCACAATCCCCTGGCTATAAATAACCCAAGGCATCCAACCTTTTGCTCTCATGGAGAAATGAATAATTAAAACTCAAAAGGAAGACACATGGATTAAATCAGGCACTTAATTTCTTCAAAACACACAGAGTAGTTTATGGTGTCCTGTGCAAATGGATGAGTCACAGCCAATTACTTTGGGAGGGAAGAAAGCTGAGGTTTGGCTCAATCAACAGCATATTAAAAAAAAAACGGAGTGTGCTAATGAATGTCAGATATTGGACAGGAATGACACTTCCAAATTCAGCAGCGTGAGCCATGGAGTCCCAACTGTGACGCACATGATAGTTACAGAGTTTACTGGCCAGAGGGGTTGTGTCTATATAATGTTTCTTCAACATAATGAAATAATGCAAGTTCCGAGCTCCTGCTTGCTAAAGGTGCCACGATGGCAATTTGTTTGTTAGAAATCATCTAGTTGGTGAACTGGGGACTAGAGATTCTCTTAAAGACCACACTGAGGTGATGAACATATGAGACTGTTTAATAGTAAGTGCTCAGAAAGCAGTCAGTATGTTCCATATAGGTGATGTCCCAGGAATGGGTGGCCCACGAAGGAGGCTGGGAAGATTTCCATGATGCCAAGCTGCTGGGCAGTTGCCAGGCTAAATGGTTCTCAGTGGCTTTTCTCATTTTACCCATTTTTCTCAGGCTTTCCAAAGACTGGCTAGTTTTCTTTCTAGTGGTCTCCTTTTATGGTATTTTCTCTCAGACTGAGGCATCTAGCTTGGGGGGTGGCCAAGAAAGTGCGGGTGTCAGGGTCAGCTCTGTCATGATTGGATGTGTTGTATTGTGAACAGACTTTCTGAAGGAAGGTGAGGAAGCATTTTCAACCTGGATTTTGGGAGGCAAAAGGCCTCTACAGAACCTGGAAGGGGAGGGCATCGTTGAGAGACACCTGAGGAGAAAAGGCTGGATCCCAGGTTTAGAAATAATAAACACACACAAACTTAAAGAGATACCAGTAATTTTATGGAAATATCTAAGGCCTGGCTCAATCCATGAAATAGCTTTAGGTTGGAACTTCCTCAAATGAGCAGAGGGGTGTGTGTGTGTGTGAGAGAGAGAGAGAGAGAGAATTCTGCTTTGAGAAAAAATTAAATTAAAACTCTACATTAGAAGAAATCACTGTGAGGTAGGAATCGAGGAAGAGGGGCATCTTAAAAATTGAACAGTAAAGAGGGAAACACATTTTTATTAAAAAATTATTTGGCAGCATGTCTTTTCTTCTCTTTTAATAATGATTCACTACTTTTTTTTGTACAAATGACAGTTTCATTATAGAAAAGAGTTTTTAAAATCTGTTTTATCTACCCCCTAGTGTATATGCTACTCTCTAAAAGTTTAGGTCCTTTGGGAAAAGTAGGTGATAATTAAGCTAATTACTTGCTTTAACTTAGACCTTAGAGTTGGCTTTAGGGCCCAGTACATGGGTCTCTCCCAAAGAAACACACAAACGTTCAAAAGAATTTAATTAATTTCTTTTACCTGGACTTTGTAGATTAAATCAGGGAAATGTCTTTAGATAACAGTAATTTGTTTGGGGAAGGTGAAAATCATACTAGCACAGCGCTTCTCAAATTTTAACATGCATACAAATTGAATTGCCGGGGGATCTTGTTAAAATGCAGATTCTAGTTCAGCAGGTCTAGAGCAGCTGCCAGATGGTGCAGCTGCTGCTGCTGGTCCATGAACCTTCCTTTGAGAAGCAAGGAGCTGACATTTCAAACTATAATTCTATTGCACTTGAAGCTTGGGGTTATTATCTTTAATTTCTCTTATGTAAGGTTATACTTTACAAAATATAACCACAGAAGTCACCCTACGGATGTTTTTGGTTGAGATTGCATTGAATCTACACAACAATGTTAAGTTTTCCAGTCTATAAAATGGAGATAAATAGTCTTCATTTATTTAGGTCTTTGATTTTTCTCATTAATATTTTGTAGTTTTCAGAATGCAAATCTTGGATATATCTTGCGAGATTTAGGCCATCTAAATTTAGATTTAGATATTATATTTTTGATGCCATTATAAATAGTACTTTTGCAAAATGCTAATATCTCATTCCATGGCTAATATATAGAAACATCGTTGATTTTTGTATATTGTCTTTGTGTGATGCAACTTTGTTAAGCTCACTTATTCTAATGGCTTTTTTTTAGACTTTTGAGATTTTCTATGTGGATAGTCATTTTATCTGAGGATAGAGACATTATTTCTTCTATCCTAATATGTCTTTTTCTTGCATTTTTGTACTAGCAAAGATCTCTACTATGATGCTGAGTGTCTTACTGGCTCTTTTAAAGTTTGGAATATTGTTCTAAGCAATAATTAGAGAAATATAAGGGTAGTGTCTTAAATTGAGAGCCTATTACCTATTAATACATCTTTGGATTTTTTTTCATAGTTACTGTACTATAAAAGAGAATTTTTCATATGGGTAAGAAATCTTTCTAGAGTTCATCTTCTATGCACAGATTTTGTTTCTGCTTCTGCTGCACTTTAGGATGTTGGAGTTTACACAGACACCCTTGCTTTCACAGAAAAAGCCATGCAAATGAATGCTAGAACTTCAGTTTCTGAAGCCAAGCTTTCTCTCGCCATTCCTGCACACAAAACCAGGGTATTTTCTCCTTGGGCAATCCAGACTTGAATAGCTTTAAATAACAATATTTTTCTGTGACCATCCTCTGTTTTTTCAAAAAGATGTTGATCATGAAATAAAAATTGCAAGTTTTCTGTGCCATTTTTTAAGGTGCTGAACCTGGGTAGCATTTATTGATCTACTTAGCTTCATATAGTAAAGCAACACCTCAGATATGTTCTTCTTTTAGAACATTAGTACCATCCATGATACTTTCCTATCAGTGAGGTGAAAGAGAACAGAACATTTTTTGTATGGACCTACCTGTTGTTGCAAGATAACACAATTCTTTTTTTTTTTTGACAGAGTCTTGCTCTGTTGCCCTGGGTAAAGTGAAGTGGCATCATCATAGCTCACTGCAACCTCAGACTTCTGGGCTCAAGTGATCCTTTTGCCTCAGCCTCCGGAGTAGCTGGGATTACAGACCCGTGCCAAGACACCCAGCTAATTGTTCTTTTTTAGTAGAGACAGGGTCTCACTCTTGCTCAGGCTGATCTGGAATTCCTGAGCTCAAGCAATCCTCCCACCTCAGCCTCCCAGAGTGCTAGGATTACAGGTGTGAGCCACCACACCAGTCATGAAGTATTTTTTTTAAATAAGTGCATTTGTAGCCAAAGCCTCTGTTGATACACCCACAGTGTTTGATGAGAGCTCAGTGTTTTATACTCCAAAGAAGCATTTTGTGCCTGATACAACCTATGCTGCCTGAATACTTTCAGGGGAATTTAGTTGACCTACAGGGACTCCAGTCCACCCTAAATGGCTATGTTTCGGTGTTGAACCTCATCTCCATAGCTACCAAAGGTTTTATTTTCTCTGGAAGAACAATATGCATCTGGGTCTACTGCTTTCCTCCTAGAGGCCATGTTCATCATCAGCCACCCATTGTGGGTCACCTGCAGATGGGCTCTGAATGCACCTGCAAAATGCATTACTCTGGGAAGTAAATCAGCACACTGCAAGCCAGTAAGACCACACAATTATAAGCAGTTTCCCCAGCATGTCTTCATACATAGTAGTCAACGATTAGTTTATGAGTACTACAGGGAAGGAGGGCAAACACATGGGATAATTTGTATTTAACTTTTGAGCTTTGGGAGCTTTACATCCACAGTGAAACATAAGTGGGTCTTGCCTTACAGTGGTCCTTGGTTATGTGAGTCCATCTCTTCCACAGCTGTGCTCACCATGGGAAAGGAAATACTGTTGTTGTCAAACTTTTTTTTTTTTAATTTGTGGATTTATTTCTAGGAAAAGCCTTCTATTTGGTGAACTATGTTAGCCAAAGAATAAATTAGTATGAAATTGGGATTATTCTGGCAAGTCAGAGGTATATGGAAGCAGTAAGGACTGTGTTCCCCACTTTTGTGAACGACATCCCTGTGTTTACAGTGGTGCCAAGGAGAAGACCCAGAGTCACCCTTGACACCGTCATAGTCAATCTGTTATCATGATCTGTCCATGTTCCCACATAAATATCTGTAAATATCTGTCTCTCTCCACAGCTCTCACCCTGTCCAAGCTAATGCCATCTCTCCTTTGTTCTATTAGACTAGCCTTCTTTCTGGACCCCCTCCAATGGGTTCACCACAATGCAGTTAGAGTGATCTTTTTAAAAATGCAAATCTGATTATGCCACCCCCTCTGCTTAAAACCTTTCAAAGGCTTCCCATTGCTCCTAAGATAAAGACCAGAATCTTTAACGTGGCTCACCAGGCCCTATTTTCTCTGGCCTCCGCTTGGATGAGCAACCTCACCTCTTACTGCTCACTATCCCTCTTCACTTTCCAGCCACGTTGGCCTTCTTTCAGCAGCTCAATGTCAACCTGCTCTTAGAGAACTTATCTCAGTTGGGATGAGTAAATATATGTGTATTTCATGATCTAATATCTGTAAGTGCTGGGAGAGAGGGACAGGCATCTTCCCTGACTTGCTCATGTCTATGTCACCTGCTTATAGTGCATGGCAGGGACTCACTGAGATATTTGTAATTAATCAATAAATTTGTTATACTAATTATCTGACCTCAGTAAACTGTGGCTTCCTTAAGGGCAACATATGCCTAATGCTTATTCATGGGCCTAATATTCAACGCCGGCTGGACCCAGCCCAGTGTCTGGCACATTATAAGCACTGGGTAAACATTTATAGCAAATTGAATTGTAAGTCACTCTCAACACTAGTTTAAAACCTGGAGACTCAAAGTGGGATCAGACCGACAGCATCAGCATTACTTGGGAGCTTGTTAGAAATCCAGAATCTCAGACCCACCCACATTCCGTGTTTTCCCCCTTACTATCGCTATTTTGTTGTTGAGATACAGTATATATACAATAAAATGTATATATACAGTGTGAAATATACAAACTCAAGTGTACAACTTAATATGTTACCTGTGTTACCTCTTCCCAGATCAAATGGAGAACATTTTCAGCACCTAAGAGGGTTTCCTCCTCCTTCCTTTCAGTTAATACTGTCCCAGAGGTAATGACTTAGTCTTACTTCTACTACTATTGATTAGCTTATTAGCTTTTCATATTCTTGAATTTATAAAGTACCACTACTTATTACGTAATATTTTCAGAATCTACATTTTCACACAATACCCAGGTTAGTTGTGTGCACATCCAAATTGAGGACTGTTCCTGTGGAGCATTCATTCCCACTCCTGCTATGCATTAATATCAACCGATGCCTGGGTGCCACTCACAGAAATTCCGAATTAATTGGCCTTGAGTGAGGCCTGGGCATCCAGATTTTTAAAAATTCTCAGAGGATTCTAATGTGCAGCCAAAATTGAAAAACACTGTTCTGTATCTCCTTCCGTTCTGTGTTGTGCAGCCTCTCCTGCCTCTCTAATCCCTGCTAGGAGAGAACAGTCATTACCTCTCAGGGTAAAGAGATCTTGCCTAGAGCAGGTTTTGCCTGCTTTCTTTGTTTACTGCTTTTCTTATCCTCCACCTTCCCTAGAGCCTAAAGGAGACAGCTGAAGCCACTTGGTTATTGTTATCATCATCCCAGAGAGCAGTGGTGTGTTGGGGCTGGCTCATATTGGCTAGCAAGGGCAGATTGTGGGCTTCTCCTTCCCCATGTTGGTAGCTTGAACTTGGCTATGGTTGGAGTATTTACACCACAGAAATTAACAAACACTACCTGTCAGGTTCTTTTTTCTCCCTCACCTACTCCTAGAGAGCTGTCTGCCTTCACACACTTCTTACCTGTAGGTAAGAAGAAGGGCTTTATCCAGTTAAAGTAGTTGTAAAGTGGTTGTTTCAGTAGTTCTCTCAAGCTTTCACTTTTGCTAACTTACCATTTGGCATTTAATAATATGTTTAAGTAATGTTGGCAATGCATTCACTCATTTGGGAGATATAAAAAGATGGACATGATTATTGTGTTTCTTCTATCCATCTTGCTTGGAAAACCTTAGAATGATCTTTCCAATCGTCACTGTTGTTTGGTCCCATCATCCACAGTGTTATACTCAGTACCCAGAGAGGGTAGCAGAAATCAGTGATGGCTTTTATTACTGCATCTCCCTTAAGGTTTTTCATTGAATCTAGTTTTCGCTTGACGTTGACAGGCATATGGCTTATTTGGTTTCAATTGATCATTGAATTTCACTGATTACAAAAGGATTCAAGATATTTTACAGGCCGGGCGCGGTGGCTCACGCCTGTAATCCTAGCACTCTGGGAGGCCGAGGTGGGCGGATCGTTTGAGCTCAGGAGTTCGAGACCAGCCTGAGCAAGAGCGAGCCCCCATCTCTACTAAAAATAGAAAGAAATTATATGGACAGCTAAAAATATATATAGAAAAAATTAGCCGGGCATGGTGGTGCATGCCTGTAGTCCCAACTACTCGGGAGGCTGAGACAGGAGGATTGCTTGAGCTCAGGAGTTTGAGGTTGCTGTGAGCTGGGCTGACGCCATGGCACTCACTCTAGCCTGGGCAACAAAGTGAGACTCTGTCTCAAAAAAAAAAGATATTTTACAGACGTTTTGGGTATAACCCTGTGGGGCAGCACTGATAAAAGACTTACTTATGCTTAGTGGTTAAAACAAGATCTGGCGTCAGATCTGTTTCTGAATCCTGGCTCTTCTACTCCTAGTTGAGCAATCATGGACAAATTATAATGTCTGCAAGTTTAATGTTCCTCATCTGTAAAATGAATATTACAAATACCTTGTGGTATTGTTGAGAGGATTAAGATAAAACAGGAAATGCACTAAGCTTCAAATCTAACTCGTAGTAAAACACTCAGTGTTTTAGGTTGGAACCCCCAAAACAAACCCTAAGGCAAAGATTTGGGTGCAAGAAGTTTGAGCAGTTGTTATGGACTGAATATCTATGTCCCCCCAAAATTTGTTTGTTTAAATCTTAACCCCCCAATGTGATATTAGGAGGGTGAAGTCCTCATGAATGGAACTAGTGCCCTTACAAACCATACCCCAGAAAGTCCTCTAGCTCTCTTTCTGCCATGTGAGGACACAGTGAGAAGTTGGCAATCTGCAACTTAGAAGAAAGCCCTCATCGGAACCTGACCATGCTGGTGCCATTATCACAGATTTCCAGTCTCCAGAACTGTGAGAAGTAAATTTATGCTGTTTGTAAGTCACCAGTCTATGGTAATTTGTTATAGCAGCCCAGTCTAAGACAGAGGAGATTCCAGGGAATATTGGTGGGGAGTAGGAAAGACAAAGAAGGAAAGAAAGCCAATAAAAGGTGTATTATCAAGCACATTTGCACCGTGAGCAATTGGAGCTTAAGCCTACTGGGGAACTCTGAGAAACAATGTATTAATAGAAGACGGACTTCAGGGCTACCCACTGTAAGACAGAGGAAGCTAAGGTATTAATACACCAACTCCTGGCAGTCACTGATTCTTAATTACCTGGAACTACAACCTTCCATATGTATGAGCAGAGCAGGATCCAGTGACCAGGGCAAGCTTTCAAGGAAAGAGTTGTAGGTGGTGGCAGTAGCAAGAAGGGCTGGCATGCATAGAAATGGTTCAGGGTCAAAGGGACAAAGGCAGGCACTGACATCTATGGTAGCTCAATAAACATTCAGTAGCAGTAGCTGTCTGTGGGAGAGGTTCTCATAACAGAAGCTGGTTTACTGTCAATTACTATGAGAGAGACAGGGAGGTTATATTTAAAGGAACATTTGTTCATTTCCTAAGTTTTGTCCCAGCTCTAATATTCACAAATATCTCGTGACATAGTTCTTTCTATATGCACAAGCATTGCTGCTTTGGGTGAGTTAAAATGACAAGAAATCCTTATGCAATTTTCCTTTTCATCCCGTAGTGATATGAAACAGTACTGTTTTAGCCATTCAGCTCTGATACGACAAAGGCTAAGTTTAGCTAGAGATGGTGCAGCTCGGTGGAAAGACCTCAGGATGAGGAGTGAGGAGACCTTTGCGGAGTCTTGGCTCCATCACTTACCATTTATGTGGCCTCTGAAAGGAGCAAAGTCTCTTAAGTCTCCGTTGAGAGGAAAAAACTTACCTGCCTA
This sequence comes from Eulemur rufifrons, assembly GCF_041146395.1. NCBI lineage: Eukaryota > Metazoa > Chordata > Mammalia > Primates > Lemuridae > Eulemur > Eulemur rufifrons. The sequence goes on from NC_090989.1 coordinate 123,390,949, forward strand.
GTTAATTTGTTGTGGTGGGAGCACACAGAACAGGACTTTGAAGAGAAACTGTCTTGAATGCTGAGATCTACATAGGAGTAGCCAAGTCTTCTATTAGCCAGCAGAGCAAGGGGCTTCTGGTTGCTTTTGGCAGAATTCCTGGATTCACTGTAGGGCTTGGTGAGCACCTTGTGCTTTTTCTGTATCTTCAGCACTGCAGTAATTTGTGATCTGAAGACACAGTGACTCTCCTGGGGCACATTAGACATATTGATGTAAATCAGTTGATTCCAAGGATTCTGTGCAGCTCTTGTCTTCAACGGAGAGTATGGCTGCAAAGGCCTGTTTTAGTTTCCTCCTGGAAAACAGTGTTATTATTGGCCTCTGACATCCCAGAATATTTCTTTGGCTTCTCAAACATGAAGGAAAATAATCCATGGAAAATACTTATATAATTTCATTCTTCCTTGTTCTCAAATCCAAGGAATGATCATGTCAAATTTGGGGAGTGAAAGGTGGCTTTGCCCACAGTGTGCTTACTACCACTTACTTTGTGAGTTAAGTTCTGCTCACATACAAGGTATTGGTTATGAATTTCTAAGCTAGTTATAACTGGGTAAAGACTTAACTAGATAAATACTGGGAAGACTTTGGAATTTCAAGGACTTAGTGAGTACTATGAACTTTAAAGAGCTCTTTTTCTGTTAATTAGGTTATCCAACATAAGCCTTTTCTTACAGCTCCACATCATATCAAGGAATTTATAATTTGTATATATTTTAAAGATGCAATGTGGCATTCTAGCAATTAAACAGTCTCAGTGTGATATAAATGTAAATTAGTCTTCTAGATTCTGTGTTTTAAATTGCATTGCAAAATTATGTTTTAAGAATGTCCTACTGTTAGAGAGAAATAACTGTATCTCTCTATTTTTAAATAAATTCAGACAAATATAGAGCTAACACCCAAGATCCTAAACTCAAGTACCTGAGAACTTACATTTACAGGATAGAAGTTATTAATCAGAAAATCTAGAACTTAACAAAAATATCATTCAATGTTAGTGTGGTTATGGTCTTTTCGAATTTCAATTTTTAGAAAAAAATTTGGTGAAATGATTTGGAAAATAAAAATGAAACAATTAGAATTATTAGAAAATAATTGTCTCATTTTTTTCTTCTTTAAGAAGGTTTTGTTTGATCAAGTCAATATTCTCTATTACTTTGACAGAAACATAAACTTTAGAGCACTCAAAAAGATAATGTGGGCAGAATATTTCTATATATAGTTTATTATATATATATGGTTTATATAAAGTACATGTAATTTTTTATGTGTAAACAAAAAACTCATACAAGCAAATAACATTAGTATACTACCAATGATCCCAGCAATAACGTACACACATAGAAAAGTAAAAGGTATGACTTTCCATTAACCATAAACTCTAATCATGGCAAAGGAAATAAGAGTTTGTTTATAATAACTCAGCAAATAATAATTATATATGAGAAACCAATTAGTCCTTTTATGCAACTTCAGTTTCTCAGGTTAGTACTTCATTTTTGCAAGTTAAAGAACCCCCATATGTTTGCATCCAGAGCACAGAAGGTGTGCAATGAATAACTGCAAATTGATTGGGCTCTTATAAATTCTGATATTTTCATTAACTTATCCCTTATGACAAATTTACATCTTTGCAACTATTTTTTACTAAATTACATCATATGCATAAGACTTGTAACTACGTGAAAATGGCTCATCTGTTAAAGGATCTGATGGATAAAGTTTTAGTAGTAAGACCATTTATCTTGTAGCTACCTTGGTAAATGAAGCCAAGTGATGTAGACGTAGCAAGTTTCCAGAGCTTTCAGTGATCATACAGTGGACATTTTTAAAGAACTATCTAGAGGAGGTGCTTGACACTAAATAGCATCGCTGTGGTTTCGTGTGTCTGTGTGTGTGTGTGTGTGTGTGTGTGTGTGTGTGGCGGGGGGTGAGGTGGGGTTAGGTAGTTTTTCTTTAGATGATTGTCAAATATGAATTCACTGGATTTTCAGTATAGGATGCTGCTTTAGTTGAAGGCTCTAGTTGGGGTGTGAGCTTCTTTTATCTTGTGCTGCTTTTCACAGCCCTGAAAGGAAAAAGTGTTGGAGATAGCTAATTACTACTGTATCCTGTTTATTACTGTAACAACAAAATGATGTGTTGCTTGGACTAATCATTAGCCCGTTTGGTAAAGATTTCTTCCCAGCGACATGGTCCACTTATTAAACAATTTAAGTGCAACTTTGGGGAAAGTGGCGCTTTCCCTCCATTCTCTGCTGCTGTCAGGTTCTTGCATGTAACAGGAGACTCTGGTCTTCATACCCTTCCTGCTCCTTTACCCCTTTAACTCCAAGATACTTGAATATTGCTGCTCGGCAAAATTAATTCATATTTGATTGGCATTTTTACAAAGACTCTTGGGGAAAACAGTGAGGAAAGTTTTACTTAAAGTGAGCTTATTATGAATGACAATTTTTTTTCCTTATCACATATTAATTTTTTAGTGTTTAGTGTTTTTAGTGTTGGATGTTTATCCCTTTCAGATATTTAGAAGCCAACTGCCAAATCCTTCCCCAGCCATTATACAATCAGGTCATTTCCTTTGGCTCAAATTCAGAAGTAATTTCCTTGATCTTTTTTATCATTTCTGCCCCACCCCCACTCAGTCCGCCCTTTCCCTTAATTGCTTTCCTCTTGGGTATTGTGCAGCCTGATGTTAGACATAATTTTCTGACATTTGCCTCATGAGACTACTTCGGAGGGACTTATTTTTTTTCTTCTCTTCTCATCTTCTTCTCTTCTATATTCCCCCTTCATTCTCTTTAAAGTAATAAAAACAGAAACTTTTTTCTCTTAGAAAGTTTGGCATACAGTGATCTCCTAAGGGAATATAGCTTAGATGAACTTCATCAAAATTTTCTGCTATTGTTAAATTTTCATTTGTTTGTTTGTTTTTATATAAACCAAACCTTTTTTTATTGGAAAAGTAAACCATGGTCATAGTATTAAAAAAATTAAATGCTCAAAAGTAAGTCTTCTTCCTACCCAGGCTTCTGACTCCAGCCTTCTTCCCCAGATATAATCACTCATACCATTGTAACCCTTCTAGAACTACTAGAATAGAATGTTATATAGATGAGGGAGTGGGGGTAGGAGAAAAGAATGAGAGAACATTTCTGTTTTTAAAAAGACTAACAGTGACAGATTATTAGGATTTTTTCACTTAAAATATCTTGGAGGTCTTTTTTTTAAATAGTTTCCACAAGTCTACTTTACTCTTTATGATGGCTATATAGTATGGATGTGTTATAATCTATTTTACCTGTCCTTCATCAGTGCACATTTAAATTATTTCAAATATTTTTTATTTTGCTATTACAAGTTGTACTGCAATGATCATACTTATTTGCATGCCATTTCATCATAACCTGGTATATTTGTTGGATAAATTCTATGCACACTAAACATACATGTCTATGCATGCAGATAGATGTTTATAACTACTTGTATACACAAACAGAACCAGTCTATACCCTGATTTCCTTTCTTTAAAAAGTCCCTTAGGAAAGTGACAGGTACAAAGTCACCTCATTCTTTTCAGGGTCACCTTTCATTTGCCCTTGATAGGTGTAAATGTCAGGTGTTTATTTCTGCAGTGTAGGCATTCTATTCATGCCTGCAGAAGCAGCACGAGTAGATTTCCCTGTATATGAGGTGAACTAGGCAGAAGAGGTTGAAGCCAGCAGCACTGAGGCTTGTCATAGTTCTGGAATGTTTGCACAGAAGCCTAGGCTGGTAGCAATGGGAGAAGCGTTGGGGTAATTTAATTCAATCCCTCATTATTGAAGTAGAGAGACTGGACGTCTAGGGGAAGTCAGTTTAACACCCTGGTCACTCAATCAAATGAGGGTCAGAGTCTCCTAACCCCCTAACTCGCCACCCACGGCTTTTGTCTCTGTATTTCCTATAGGCTGACTCTCCTATTGTTTACTATTAATATTTCTCCTCATGACCTTGAAGGAGACTCTTCTCTTGACTTGTAGACTCAGAGTTGAAATAGACATTTAAAAACCATCTCATTCAAGCCCCAGAGCCTAGTTAACATTTGACAGGCAGTTCTCTCGTAGGAGAAATTTTTCCAACTTCTCCAAGGCCCCAATCTCAATTTGATGATGGTTACCAAACCATTGCTCAAAATTAATGATATAACTTTTGGAAAAAAAATAAGTTAGCTTTCTGTCTTTATCCCACTTTCTGGCATCACTTTTGAATAGTCTGAGTCAGCAGGGGAAACAGTGGGCAGTCAGCTCTGGTCCTCTTGACGGAGCGTGGGAGGAGGCCAGCAAGCAGAGAGACTTCTGCCAGTGCTGACCTGAATGAGCCAGATCACATCTGAGTTGGTCCCTTTCTCTTTAGAGCCAGGGAAGAGAGATGCTGGTTGGTGTCCTTTCCCAGCTGAGTCTGCTTCCAGATGAGCAGGCCATCTGTCAGTTATTTAAGCTGAGAGTGCCATGGTGAGGAGAGGTTGGGAGGTCGGTGGGCATGTGTGTGTGTGTTGTTACGGGTGTGTGTGCGCGCGCTACGTATGTGCAGCTGTTGAATTCTGGAGGTATTTTGGTTTGTGGAGGTGCACAAGGTAGTAAAGAGCAGGACCTTCGGAGAACCTAGAAAGTGCAGTACTGGGAGAGATTATAACACTCATCACCTTATCTTTAAATAAAAGTTTAATGTTAAGAAACTGTAATAAATTATATGCTTTTTGCCTGAATGTTCTATCAAGAAAACAAACTTAAATATTTTATTCACGTCTGAGTAAATTTTGAGGTTAGACTAATTTGTGAGGAAAAAAAAGTGCAAGGGAATGTGTAGCTCATGAGACTTAGTGGGGAAAAAGAACTAATATTTATTAAGCACAGTATTGGCCAGAATACACTGGGTTATGCCACTATAACGAATAAGCCCCAAATCTCAGTGACTTAACATAGGAAAAGTCCATTCTTTGCTCTGGCTACAGGTCCAGCCCAGGTTGTTGTGTGTGTATGGCTTGGTGTGTCTGCACTCACTGAAGTCACTCAGAGACACAGATAATTGAGGCTTCACCTCCACGTGTGCTTCCACCATCTCTAGAGCCTTGGAAATGGGGAATGGCAACTCATATACTGATTCTCGATACCTTATTCAAAGTGAAACAGATGACTTCAGTTCCCATTTCACCAGCCCAAACAAGTCATATGGCTCTACATCCAATTTGAGGAGGGCAGAAAGTTTGCCTGGAAGGGGGCAGAGCTGGAAATCCTTGGCAAACAACACCAATTATGACCACAGGCATCTGTTATGTGGTAGGCACTTTGCTAGGCATGTTTCATTTAATTTTAACAAAATCCACTTTATGGGTAGAAAACAGATCTACAGAGGTCGAGCAACTTGTGCATGGTCACACAGCTAATAATTGGAGACGAGAGCCCGTAACTGAGGTCCTTAGGCCTCGTTCCAAAGTGCATGCTCTTTTTTTTTTTTTTTGATATTATGCTTATCAAGCATATACATGCCATTGAGGAACTAGAAAGGACAAAAGGAAGCAAGGAGAATTTAATAATTGTATTTGTATTTTGGATCACTTTCATCTTGATAAGGCACTTTGCTGCCCCTTAGACCCGTGCTCTAAAGTGCACTGAGATGATTGGCAAGTCGCCGCAGAGTCTCCACTGTGTTCAGGACACTGTTCTTAGTTTGTGAGGGGAAAGAAAAAATCAGAAAACAGCCTTCCATGTCCTTGTAGAGCTTATTACACCACAAAAACTGAGACAAACATCCTTTAAAATAAGGTATATGAACACTTAAGATTCTACTTAAAAATTAATACATGTTGAAGCTTGAACAGGTGTTTTATAAAAGAATAAGGATTCCTTTTGTATGGCAAATGGCAAAATCTTGGAACTTGTTCAGGTATAAGTATATATTATTCCAAGCAGGCTTTAGAACAGTTTAAAACAACGTATTTTTCAAAACAGGGACTCTTTGAGAATCTGCTGAAAGCTATTCTCTCACCCAGGAAAATATATTTACACATTGACAATTTTTTCTTGTAGTTTCTGGGGTTCTACATATGCCTTCCCCACCAGAGACCCATCTATTTGTTTAAGTTTTCATGATTTAGATAATTATTCAATTCTGAATGTTTAAGTTCCTAGAACAGCACCTACCACATATTAGGTACTCCATAAATATTGTTAAATGAATGAATGGAAATGGGTGGAGGGAATATTTGAGACACAGTTCTAATCTCTAATCCTGTAAGGAGTCCATTCTATGCCCTTCCTGTGTGGCTGTCACTCAGAAGGATGACCTTTGCTTTGCTCTGGATCATTTTTGCTCATAGCGTGTGAACTGGGCCCAAGTAACCGAGAGAAGATCAAATACTAAATGAAAATAAAGCAATGGACTGATTATAACTGTCAGATCTGGCCATTAGAGTTGGTTCTTGAAACATGTAACCAGTTCCAAGGGAAAAGGAAAGATGTCTCGTCATCTACCCTTGACAGAGCACCTGATGCACTCTAGGCACTTGCGAAGTACTGAGGAACTATCAGCCCTAATCAAAGCGTGAGCAGCTATGGGACCACAGAAAAAGGCAGGGCCTTGAGGAGTAAATAGGAGTTTGCCAGGTTAGAAGGGAAGTCCAGTTAAAGGGGAACAGCAAGGGCTTGGGCAATTGCATATGCAGAGAATTCTGAGAACTTCAAGAAGTCCGGTGCTTGTCCCCGCCCACCCCCAGTTGGAAGACAACAATGCCTTTCACAGAGGATAGATTGCAGTGGTAAGAATGGAATCTAATAGACCTGTTGGGTAGTACCCAATGTGAGGATTTCCCCAGGAGCCAAGGATATTCTTTAATGAGCCATCCTCCTGATATTGGTCCCTGCTACCATGCCTAGAATGTAAGAGGCACCCCAAAATGTTTGCGGGTGAGTGAATGAATGACTATTAAATGAGATAATCTAGATTTGGCCAGTTCGGATGGAGATAAATTTGAGAAACATTTTGGAAGTAGAATGGGTAGGACTCAGTGATGTATATGTAGGGCAGACCTGGGTCTGGGTAGGGAAAAAGGAGAAGAAAGCGAGAGAGAAATGGAAAATTGGTTTGAGATATTTGGTATGTGTGACTTTTGGTGATGTCACTTCTGTTGTCTCTACTCTTTCACCTGCTGGTCTGTCTTTAAGGCCATGTTCTGAGGATTGTAATGAGGAGCTATGAGCCCCCTTCAATCCTTTATGTTCTGCCTTTAATCTTCTAGATTTGGATCTTGAGAGTCAGGAATAGACAACAGAAAGGGATAGGAGAATACTTTTGGAGAAATGTGACATGCTTACTTGTAATGGAGTAATATATCAAACGCACATTTCAGTGACTTTCCTTTCAACCAGACATCCTGGCTGACCATTCAGGTCACTGACAAGGCTGTAGCTTAACACCCTTACTATTTATGTGGCCCAACTCCTTTCCTTTGGCCTTACAATAATGCTTATTTGTTGAGCTCTGCTTTGGATGGGTTCCTGGGTCAGGCATTATCATGCATGTTTGTTGCTCACAGCAACACTAGGAGATAACCAGAGTTACTGCTCTTTACCAGAGATGAAACTGAGGCTCATGGCGATTCAGTTACTTGCCTAGGGTCACACAGGAGCTACTAACACTTAATCCTTTAGGGTATAAGGAGATTTAAATTCCAATACAGGACTTTAAGACTCATTTAAATAAATGTTTCCTTAAGGAAAAAAAGAAGTCATTCTATGAGGGTGTTACCCATAAAGAGGTTTTTTGTTTTTTTTTTTTTTTAGTTTCTATTTTTATTTTTTCCTGTCTCTGCAAAAGCATGTTCACATGGAGGAAAGTGTCCTGGACGAAGACCCAGGTGATCAGGATTTTAGTTCTAGTTTTGCCCCTAACTACCTCTGTGGTCTTACACCAGTCATTGAACATTTCTGGACTTCCCTTTCCTGTGACATCTCTCTGAGGTTGTCTCATCTATCTCTAAAGTTTTGACTAGCTATAATAAGCTACACTTCTTTCTCTTGTGATAATAAATTATGGTAATGAGACTGAACTATTTGAAATCAACTGTGGATTGTGTGGATTTGGAGAGTAAATCAAACATATCACGAAAATAAACATTGTCAGAAGATATTACCAGCATTTTCCAAACAATAACCATTTCTGGAGTAATATGATTATATATCTTTTTTCTGCTATTCAGCATGAATGTCTCCCTCCCTCCTTTCCTCTCTCTTTCTCTCTCTTTCATGTGCCTCTCACAGTGGATTGTAGGGCTTACAATTCTTTTCTTTTTAAGGCTGTTTTGGACTCATTTAATGACCTGAATCTTAAGAAGCACTCAGTAGTAAGACATATTACTTGAATATGTGATAGGATTGTAGTGTTCAGATGACATATTTCTTAAAATAATGGGGTTAGTCATTCAAAAGAAAGAAGGTTCTGTTAAGCATTCATATTCATAGCTTAGTGTCACTATAATTCAGGGCACTGTATTATATTTTAATTTAGGTGGCTTTGCACATGAGTGGGCAGCCGGGGAGTAGGGTGAGGAAGGGGAGCAAAACCAATCACCTGAAATTGCAACTGAGAGTGGGTGCGACCTCCCCTTATTTTCCAGAGAGGCACCATCGTGCTTCAGTGCTATAGGCAGTTACACAAGTAAGCTAGACTAGGTGGAAGATAGGTAGATTTTTTTTTAAATTGGGTTTTTTAATTTTTCAAATTTCCATAGTCTGATGGTATTTTCAGCAGAGTTAACACAGTGGTGCTAGATGAGAGTGTTTAGGAAGCTGGTGTCTTTACTTTGGTGTCACCTCTAACACTGTGTTCAGCTCAGGCCTGTTGGCCTGGGTGATGGATAATCTGTTTGGAAAGTATAGTGTTTGACTCCTAGTCCTAAATACTCCAGGCTGGTGGGAGTTTTTCTCTCATGGGTTTTGATTAGAAACATCCTACCTCCCACCACCTACCCCATCCCCTCTGCCTAGATGTTGCACTATTTCACCGAGTCATTTTCCCTTGTACTTGATGTTTTTGATGTCTTCATTGTCCAGTCATGACCAGTTCCTCTAGACTTGTAGACTCATTAACCCAAATCCCTCCAATCTTGTTTTCTAAATTGTTGGCCTTTTGGTTTAGGTCAGAGGACTCTTTCCTGATTTACAGCTTATGGCCAGTTTGCAGCCAGGAAATTGGGCTGCAGGTATAATTTATGGAACAGTCAGTGCTCTAGACATTTCGCTTGCATCTGTCTTATTTTATTCATTACAAAGCCTTCCAGGATTGGGGAGTACAATTATTATTAACTCTATGTTATATAGAGGGGAATGGAAGCTTAGAAAGATGCGTGAATTGCTAAAGGTCACACAGCTGATATGTAGTAGAGTTGGAATCTCATTCCACATGTCTGATTCCAAAGAGTCTGGGATAGTACGGTGTTTCTCAAATACCAAGTGCATCAGAATCACTTAGAGAGCTTGCTAAAACAGCTTCCTGGGCTCCATTGCCACGGTTTCTAAATTCGCAGGTTTGGGGTAGGGGCCTGGAAATTTGCATTTCTAGCATGATGCTGATGCAGCCAGTCTAAGTACCACACTGAAACCATGGGTGTGGTGTACAAAATGGATTGCTAGAGTCAGGCTGCCTGGATCCAAATACTGGCTCCATCACTTACTAAGGGCAAGAACTGGGGGGGAAATCACTTTATCTTTGAGTTACTTATTGCCCACCTATATCTGCTTCATAGAGTTACAGTGAGAATGAGATGAGATAAAGTATTTCAAATGTTCTAATGGAATGTCTGCAATCGAATAGTAATTCTATAAGTTACCTATTGTTATTATTCTTACTAAATGACACTGCCGGGACTTTGCTCCGGTGTTTCTCATGCTCTGAGACATCGTATGTTCCATTTTTGAAGTCCCCTTTTTTGTCTATCCCACCCACGTTGTTTTCTATCAAACGCTGAGATATTATTTTTCTCTTTCTTCTATGGTTACTGCTCCTAGCTCACATCTTTCTCCCTCCAACCAAAAGTACAATGTTTAGAAGCTTCTACATCCATGTGGATAGGATAAAACTTCCAACTCTCTGGCTTCATGGCCTTGCCACTTCAACTTTAATTCTCTCAGCTGTTCTTTCCCTCCTCCACTGCTTGGCACAGAGAATGAAGCAGAATTGTTTGACTTCAGAAATCCCCTTCTAGAATGAGCTCCTTGAAGATAGGGCTGTATGCAAAAATCTCTGCTCCTCTGTGGAGCAAATATGCCTCCTACATTTAACAGGATCCTAACAAACATCTGGTGAGTGAATGTCTAAGTGAGGGAATTAGAAGGCATGAGGTCAGAAGACTTTTACCTCCTGGGGCAGATTATTTTACTGTTATGGGATTTGTTTTCCTTAGCAAAAGTCTTCCATTAGAATTAAGAAATTTTAAATATATACCTTTGCTGTTATGATTTGTACATTCCCCTCGTCAAATGCTTTCTTATGTAACAGTTTGATAACAATGCTGATAGCCAAAGGCTCTGTGCATTCTTCTGTAGCTCTCTTTTAAACAAGGGTCTCCTTACTGTGTACATGGTGCTGAATGGAAAAGAGGCCATGCTAGTGTACACTGTGAGAATTTTCTTTTTCAAAATCCCCTTGGCTCTATCCGAGAAGCTGTTATATCATTCCAGGATCAGGCTGTTAGGCATGGAGACATTATGCCCTCCTTTGGTAAGGGCTGTTTTTTTTACAGTTTAGAGGATGCCCTAGATGTATTTTGACAAGAGTAAGGCTCTAGTGGGATGTGCTATGATAACAGTATGGATGTCAGCAGTTTCTCACTGAGTTCCAGTGTGGGGTTGTTTTGTATCCCAACTCAGTCTAAGTAGGACATGGCATTGAACTGGGAGAGAATGCCTTGTATGTCAGATGATCTAACACCCATCTAATGTCAGTGTGGCTATAACACGTTGTGGAAAACAATGCTGACTTAAAAAAATTTATAACATTTTTTTGTCCTTGATGACAAAAGAATCCACATGTTATGATAAAAATGTATAAAAATTTAATGGAGAATATAACAAGACTAAAACTTTGGGATAAATCCTACTAATCTTTAATTCATTCTCTCTCTCCCCCCCTCTCTCCCTTCCTCCTTCCCTTTCTCGCTCCCTCTGTAGGCAAACAAAATTAAGTAATAAAATATACTCATATTTCTCACTTGCCAAGACAAAGTATTATTTTCTCATAGTCTCTAAATATTCTTCAAGAATATAACTTTCATTGGCTATGTGGTATTCAAGTGAGTGGATAGAACACACTTAAACAACAGTCTCAATTATTTTTGGATATTTATATAGTTCCTAAATTATTACTATTATAATGTATTTATTGAAGCTTCATCCATACATATAAATTTTCTGTACATTCATGATAATTTAAGTAAAAAAACTGTACAAAAGTATAATTTTTCTGGATTACAGGACATAAGTATGCTTTTCTGTTACATAAATTTCAAGCGATTTTTTTATGTAAACCATTCTAATATTTAAGATTTTATTGGTTGATGAAGACATAGAGAACCACAATGAATGAATATCCTTTAAGGAAATTGACTTAGTAGTTAAAAATATGCCCCCATCAATCCCAGAGCTCCCAAACATAAGAAATACATCAGGCCAATAAAATTTGAATGCAAGTTTCATCAATCCTCAATGAACTGGTAATTAAACATATTTCAGAGAACACAAAAAGAAGAAAAAATCCACCAACTCATTTTATAGACAAGTATTACTGTAATACTAAAACCAGATACTGACAGTAAAAGAATTCTAATGACTAATCTCATTTAGGATCATAAATGAATAATTCATAAATAAAATACTAGCGCATAAAAATCAAGTATTTTAAAAATACAAGAAGATTTATTTCAGGATTGAAGGAGTAAAGGAAGGATCTGTGTATCAAAATATATCAATATTTTATCATTAATATCTGAAAGAGATTAAAAGAGAAAAATATTAACTTTGTCTTGATAGATGTAGTAAATGTCAGCCTGAGTATTCTAGGCTATATCTTCTGGAAAGCAGAGCCTGAGGCATGGATTATAATGTTGACAATTTGAAAGGTCCAAGTCCTAGCAACAAGTGTGTAATGTGAGGCAAAAAAAGAAGTAAAGCAATATGTTGCTGAACTGGTCACTACTTCCACACAAGTTGCAAAGATATTGAAGCATAATCCCTCTGCTCATGGGAACATCTCCAAAAGTCTGGTAAGAGGAAACTGCACCACGGAGGGGCAGAAGGAGGGGAAATTTATCTGTCTGGTACCCTCCTGACTCTTGTTTCCCATTGGTCAAGTTTCATTCCACAGAGACATAATACTTCTATGTATCAGGCCACTTGGTGGCTGCTCAAGAAGCCAGATCACAAGCCCTGCTGTGTGGCATCTCATCTAAGCCCACAAATGGAGGGGAGATTCAGCAGTTCAAGTACCAACCCAGAGAGAGGAGGAGGCAGCTGAGAGAAATGTAGAAAGCACACGAAAAACTTATATACAATACAATGCCGAAAAAACATTGCATGAATTGCATCATGTGTTTATGATAAAAAATAAAACAAGAGAAAACCTCTTAACCAACTAAGAAAAGAGGGAAATTACATAACATGATCAAATATAACAGCAGCAGTGAAGGTGGACATCTGAAAGCTATGACAAATTTCATACTGGTGAAAGTTTAGACATAGTCCCATTAAATCAAAGACAAGACAGAGATGCATAGCTTCACTGCTACCATTCCACCTTGCATTGCAGATCCTAGCCTTTCCCACTAAAAGAAGCCAAAAATAAATAAACAAACAAGAAAAAATAAAAATAATAACAAAAGAAGAAAACACCCAGAACTTAACCACATGCTTATAAGGGAAATGGGATATGCAGTTTCTAGCAGGTGACCATGTCCTCAGCTCAGACTGGTATGTGTGTTTGGGGGGGCGTGTGGGGGGTGACAAGGGGAGGAGAAGAGTGTCCTAAACTGAAATGAAAGTACGAAAAATAGATGCTGGACTATAGTAATTTCTGCCACTTCTATATTAAAAAAAACTCAACAGAACCTGCAGACAATAATTAAAAATAGTGAAAGAGCTCGGAGTGTTTTAAGATGAAGTATTAACATAAAAATTCAATAGTGAGCACTATACCAACAATAATAAATTTAAAATGTTATGGATAAGCATATAAATCATAACAACACAAAACTATATAATACCTAGAAATAAGTTTAACCATCAAATGTGCAATATTCTTACAGAGAAAATTATAAAACATTTCTTAAACACATAAAAGAAGATAGTAATAGATTTTTCAATTGTTAATTCTCCCCAAATTAACCTATAATATTGACACAGTTCCAATAAATTATCCAACAGAATTTTTCATAAAACTGGGGAAATTTATTCTAAAATTTATATGTCAAGGTAGTTGTCCAAGAGTAGCCAAGGCAAACTAATCAGCAAACAATAGGAAAAGATCAAAGAACATCACCAGGCAATTCATAAAGGAAGAAACATATAAAGAGAGGCTCGATCTCACTAGTAATCTAATAAATCTGAATTTAAGCAACTAACCACAAGTTGCCATTTTATGTGCCTTAGATTAATGGAAGTTAAAAATGATAGCAATATTAAAGGTTGGAAAGAGTGTGGGAACGCTTGGTTGGAGTGATACTTGGGGTGAAAGTGAAATTAGTACAAACATTTTGGAGAACAATGTGCTAACATCTAATAAATTTGAAGAATGGCTGTATCCATTGTTCTCTATGTACACATATTCGTGTGTATTACTTCTAAGTACAATCTTCATTATTCACAAATTCCATATTTGCAAATTTGCCTACTTGCTAAAATTTATCTGAAACCCTCAAATCAATATTCATGGTGCTTTGCAGCCACTTGTGAACATATGCAGGGTAGCGCAAAATTTGAGTCGCTTGACATGCATGTTCCCAGCTGAGGTTGAATAAGGCAACACTCTGCCCTCTTGTTTTAGTTTTCATGCTGTAAACAAGTGTCCTTTTAGTGGTTGTTTAGTGCCGTATTATTCAAATTTTTGTGCTTTTTCTTGATTACTACGCTGTTTAAAATGGCCCATTAGAGTAGTGCTGAGGTGTTATCTAATGATCCAAAGTGCAAGAAGGCTGTCATGTGGCTTACAGAGGTACATTAGATAAATTTTGTTCAACTGTGAGTCATAGAGCTTTTGGCCATGAGTTCAATGTTAATGCACCAACAAAATATATTAAATAAGATGTCTTTAAACAGAAACACACATAAAACATGGTTGTTTATTGATTGGTTGACAAAAATACTGTGACCAGAGGTTTATAGGTACCTAACCCTGTATTTCCCCTAGTAGCAGTGGTTCAGTATTAGCTAATTCATTGTTCACAGTGACTTTATGGAAGATAACTGCCACAAATAACAGGAGTCAACTGTGTATACCATAGAGAAACTCTCACATATGCTCAAGGGCACATATAAGAAATATTCATTATTTGTGATGGTGACAATGTGTATATATCCTCATGTCTTTCATGAAGGAATGGATAAATACATTGTGTTATATTCATATAATGGAATACCTTCATAGCACTGGTATTTTAATGGAGGGACATACAACAAACAAAATCATTACGTAAAGTATATAACATGTATAAAGGTAGTTCATTTCATTAGGAGGAAATAAAGCAGAGAGGGAAGATAGCAAGTGAGCTCTGGGAAGGTGGGTGCTTTGAAATTTTAAATAAGGTAGCCAGGGTGTTAATAATTTGGCCTTCTCTTCTTATTTCATGAAGTTGAGTTCCAGAATTTATTAAATAGTAATTGCAATAGCAGATGTTCTTATTTTATATCTGATTTAGAATCTATTAATAGCAAATAGTATGTGATGAATAAATGTTTACTAAATGAATGCCTTTGGTATTTCACCTTTAAATGTGATTTTAGCTATTGACCAATGCTTTCACATTTCAGTACTCTTAAAACTCTGCATATCTTTTTGTGTTTTATTGAGTATTTTAATTGGAAGTCTGGAAAAAGTGTTTTAGATATTGCTGGCTTTCCTCCATTCTTCTCTGGAGTCCCGTGATTGACATTTTAACCTAAGTGAAGCAATATGCATGGTGTGAATTGATGCTTAATGTATGATTTTTAAACTGAATTAATGAAGAAACTGAAAGGGTGAAGGGAGTATGTTATTTATCTTAATTTGTAGTTTTCAAATAACCATGTATGTGGTAAAAAGGGCCTCTTTTTGTTCTCTTGCACTGGTAGGAATCGGCTTACGTAAGGGCATTGGCATTTATTTAACAACTATTATGTTCTAGGTACAGGGCTCAGTCCTTTACATATAATTATAATAACACTCTGCAAGGTTGATATCTCTACAGATAAGTAAATAGTTTTTAAAGTTATGTGACTGTCTCAATGGCATGCAACCTGAACCACAGCAGAGCTTGCATTCCAACCTAGTTGGCCTGAGACCAAAACCTGTGCTCTATTCTTTGCACAATGGTGCTGGTTCCTAGAGTCATAATCACTGTCTTCAGAACTGCCTATCGATTTTTATATGTTTTTTTAACACTGAATTTTATATTCAGCATCTCCATGCCAAAGCATATGAGCATATAGAGGAAATAACTTATTATTTTCAATTTCATGAACACTTGTTGAGTTCCTACATCAATTATTTTCAATGCTTTACAAAAAAATGACTTTCTCAACATGATAAGAAGCATATATGAAAAACCCACAGCTCACATTATACTCAATATTTAAAGATTCCCCTGAAATCAGAAATAAGACAAGAGTGCCCACTTTTACCATTGATATTTAACATTGTACTATATGTTCTAGCCAGATCAATCAGGCAAGAAAAAGAAAAAGAAAAGCCATCCAAACTGGAAAGTGAGAAGTAAAGCTATTTCTACTTGCAGATGAATGATCTTATATATAGAAAATCCTAAAGCATTCACAGAAAAGCTAGTAGAACTAGTAGACAAATTCAGTAAAGTTGCAGCATACAAGACCAACACACAAAAATCACAGACAACTAGTGTATAGTTGTGTTTCTATACACCAACAGTGAATAATCTGAAAAGGAAATTAAGAAAACTATGTCATTTACAATAGCACCCAAAAGAATAAAATACCTAAGAATAAATTTAACCAAAGAGGTAAAATTCTTGTACACTGACAACTACAAAACATTGCTGAAAGAAGTAAGAAAACCTAAATAAGTAGAAAGACATCCCACATTCATGGATTGGAAGACTTAACATTGTTAAGATGTCAATATTATCCCAAATGATCTATAGATTCAATATAATTCCTATAAAAATTCCAATAACCTTAGTTGAAGAAATGGAAAAACTGATCCTCAAATTCATATGGAATTGCAGGGGCTCCCAAATAGCCAAAAGAATTTGGAGAAAGATGAACAACTTCCTGATTTCAAAATTTACTACAGTGTTACAGTAATCAAAACAGTATGGTACTGGTACAAGGACAGATGTCTAGACTAGTCACTAGTGGGATATAACTGAGAGTCCAGAAGTAAACCCATCCATCTATGAACAACTGATTTTTGATAAGGGTGCCAAGAACTTTCAATGGGGTAAAGAATAGTCTCTTTAACAAATGATGAATTTTTCATTTGCACTAGAATGTTTATAGCAGCACAATTCACAACTGCAAAGATGTGGAAACAACCCAAGTGCCCATCAATACATGAGTGGATTAATAAAATGTGGTATATGTATACCGTGGAATTCTACTCAGCCACAAAAAACAATGGTGATTTAGCATCTCTTGTATTATCCTAGATAGAGCTGGAGCCCGTTCTACTAGGTGAAGTATGACAAGAATGGAAAAACAAGCACCACGTGTACTCATCATCAAATTAGTTTCACTGATCATCACCTAAGAGCACATTTAGGAATAACATTGATCGGGTGTTGAGCAGATGTGGGTGGGGGAGGGGATGGGTGTATACATACATAATGAGTGTGATGCCACTGTCTAGGGGATGGACACGTTTGAAGCTCTGACTTGGGGGGATGGGGAGGCAAGGGCAACATACATAACCTAAACTTTTGTACCCCCACAATATGCTGAAATAAGAATAAAAAAAAAAGAAAGTGAAAAATACCCTATAGAATGGGAGAAAATATTTGCAAGTTCATATTTGATAGAGTTCTAATATGCTGAATATATAAAGAACCCTTACTACTCAAAAACAAAAATTCAAGCAAACAAATTTTAAAACATACAAAGGACTTGAATAAACATTTCTCTAAATAATATAGACAGGTTACAATAAGCATATGAAAAGATGCTCAACGTCATCCGTCACTAAGGAAATGCAAAGTGAAACCACAATGAGGTACCACTTCATACCCACCAGGGTGACTATAATAAAAAAAGGAAAATAACAAGTGTTGGCAAGACTATGGAGAAATTGGAACCCTTGTACCTTGCTAGTGGTAATGTAAAATTGTTCAATTGCATTGAAAACCAATTTGGTGGTTCTTCAAAGAGTTGAACATTGAATTGCTGTAGGAACCCAAAATTTTATGTATATATACACACACACCCCCAGAAGAACTGAAGCAGTCACTCAAACAAGTACATGTACGTGAATGTACATAGGTGCACTATTCACAGGAGGCAAAATGTAGAAATAGCCCAAATGTCCATCAACAGATGAATGGCTAAACAAATTGTGGTATACCCAGACAATGGAATATTATTTGGCCATAAAAAGTAATGAAGTACTGATACATGCTACAATATAAAAGAATCTCCAAAACATTATGCCAAATTCAAGAAGCTAGACACAAAAGGACAAATACTGCATGACTCTATTAATAGGAAATATTCGGAATAGAGAAATCTGTAGAGACAGAAAGTAGATTGGTGGCTGCAGGTGGGCTTGGAGAGTGAGGAATAGGGAAAAACTGCTTAATGGTAAGGGGTTTTACCTAGAAGTGATAGAAATGTTTGGAACTAGATAGAAGTGGTGGATACATGACACTGTGAATGTACTAAATGCCATTGAACTATTCTCTTTAAAATGGTTAATTTTATGTAATGTTAATTTCACCTCAATAAATTATTTCTAAAAAATTAAGACTAATTATCAAAGCTTCTGGAAGGTCCAAGATAGGTACCAACAGTGTCTATTTTTAAAAGATAGCACAAATGTTTCAGATGTGCACACCAAGAGCTGTGAGCCATTGGCCTCCATGTGAGCAGTGTCCTGGGAGTTTTTACAAGAATTATCTCATTATGCAATTCCTATCGTCATTTAACTGTAATAGGAATTGACTCAGTGGGTCATATTTCCTAGGTGTCTGTCAGTTTTTCGTCCTCCAGGAAGCATATGCAAAGATAAAATTAGAATGCAAGAGATTTATTTGGGGGAAATGATTGCAAAGAATAAAGAGGGAAGAGAACAGAGTAGGTGGGAATAGCTTTCAGATGGCAATGCAGGTTCTACACTTGTACAAACAGAGAGGAAGGAAGAAGGATAGGGTAGGAAGGGCCTCAGGATTCAGTTCAGCTTTGAGAAAGTCTCAGCCAGGAAATGAGGAGCTCCAGAGCAAAGATTGTTCATCAGAGGAGTTCGGCATTGGGCTGGAATGGTCCATCTCTAGTACCTGAAGCATTCTCTATCAATGGCTGGGAGCAACCCTGGGAGAGTGTGGCCTCAGAGACGAAAGCTGGTGTGAATCTGAAGGTGTGGCAGCTGGAGGATGCCCACCAACTACACTTCTTGCAGCAGGTCCTTTTGC
Source organism: Eulemur rufifrons (assembly GCF_041146395.1). Classification (NCBI taxonomy): domain Eukaryota; kingdom Metazoa; phylum Chordata; class Mammalia; order Primates; family Lemuridae; genus Eulemur; species Eulemur rufifrons. The sequence continues at coordinate 123,409,871 of NC_090989.1, forward strand.
AGGAAGATCTGAGCAGCACACCTCCATGGTCATCACAGTGTGATTCTGGACAAATTGTATAATCTCTCTGAGCCTTGTTTGCAAATGGAGTTAATATCATCTTCATTACCAGGTTTTTGGAGGACTAAATAAGATAACATAAATAAAAGTTACCTGGTATAATATGTGGAATGAATGTAAGTGACTAACCATTATTCTTTTTCCCTTTACACATATGAGCAAACTGTGACTCAGAGAGATAAAACTACCTTCCTGAAGGCCACATGGCTAGTTAAGTGGTAGGTGCATGATTAAAATTCAGCCTGACCTCATGTCCTACACATACTCCATTCAAGCACAAACATACCTAAGAATTTATGCCCCATTTTTGTACCTAGAGACTGCATGGACACTCTATGTTCTACAAAGCTGTCTGTGGAGAAACATCTGCCAGTGCTGGTGTGTGCACATATGTGGATTGTAGTTAATTTCCTCATGTCTTACTTTCCGCTGGCACATCACAGAGAAGTGCCAAGCATCTTCTCTCATCATTAGATACATATTGGCATTTGAAGCTTTTGGAAGGATTATAACATTTCCAGTACTGAAATATTCATCTTTGAAAAACATTATCTTATGAGGAAAAAATTAAGATGTAAATTGGTTTCATTTAAATCTCACCACTTCCACTACACAAACTCACTAAGTTGACACAGCCAGACTGGAAATGGCTCCCTTTCTCCCGTGTCATCTGTAGTGAGACGGAGAAATAGCAGCTGCTCCTCGTCTGGGTCTTTGGAGTCCTGGCAGGTGGCCAGCCGAGGGCCTGAGGAGAGCCTGGCCACTACATTTCCCCTGCTGCTACTGCTATTGTGGGAAGTGAAATATTAATCGTACCAATAGCCAGGAGCAACCTGTGGGCAGGGAAGACCTTAGAGTCACACAGCACCCTGTGGCTTCTCAGCCATTTGTGTCACTTCATTGGCTTTTCTGGATGTTACTCAAGAACACAGCCGCCCATCCCTCCCTACCTCAAATTGCCCACACCATGAAGTCATTTATCAGCTTCCACTGCAGAAGGGATGACACCAAACTGTGTGCTTTGGGCCTTCCCTGCACAGATTCTTTTCTGATAAAAAAAGAATAGAAAAAGGCTTAGCTTTGCTATGTTTAGGAGATAAACATGTGGTACCCAGTTAACCTTATAATACAGTGTTAGGCCTGAAATCCAGTTCAGTAAACATTTTTAATGCTGACAATGGCTAGGTGCTGAAGATTTGGAGTTGAAAAAGACAGTCCTTGTCTTCAAAGGGGACACATAGAAGCAAACAAGTTCCAACTCACTGTAATACGTGTGGTGGTACAGTTAAGATATTTATGTGACAGAGCAAAGAAGACAATGGTATGATGTGTGTGTGATGGGGTACCTGAGGGCATCAGGGAAGGCTGCCAGGAGGAGGTGCTGCCCAAAGGGAACTTCAAATATGAATTATACACATATCAGTGGCTAACAGAGACTAGCATCTCAGGTGAAGGAAAAGATTCTGCAAAGGCAGAGATGAGAATCAGTGTGGTGTGTTTGAGGAAACTTTAATAAGAGTTGCTAGAATGTAAAGTATAAGAAGGGATGTATTAGGAAATGAAGGAGGAGTTGGAGGTATGGGCCAGACTAGGAATTGGTTTTGTAGAGCTCACTGAACAACTTAGACTTCACGGGGTGAGTGATGGGGAGCCAGTGGAGGACAGTATGTAAGTAGGGGGGATTTGAGGTCACATTGGTGTTTTTAGAATGATCCTGTGCTGATAGGGGAAGAGAGATGCTATAGGAGGACTGGAGCCTGGGAGATTGATTAGGAGGCCGATAGAGGCCTCCACTTTTCTTTGTAAAAAATACTTATCATTTATTTCTCTTGTGTACTATAACTTTGTATCCTTTCACCATCATCTTTTCATTTCCCCACTCCTCAGCCTCTAGGAACCACTATTCTACTCTCCGCTTCTAGGGGTTTACTTGTTTTAGATTACACATGTAAGTGCAAATATACATTTTTTTGTCTTTCTATGCCTGGCTTATGTCACTTAGCATAAGGTCTTCCAGGTTCACCCATGTAGTCCCAAATAACAACATTTCCTTCTTTTAAAAGCGGAATAGTATTCCATTGTGCATGTGTATCACATTTTCTTTATTCCTTTATCTGTTGATGGATACTTTGGTTGCTCCCATAACTTGGCTGCCATACATAATGCTGCAATGAACATGGGAGTGCAGACATCTCTTTGACACACTGATTTCAAGCCCTCAGGATATATACCCAGGAGTGGGATTGCTGGATCATATGGTAATTTTATCTTTTTTTTTTTTTTTTTTAAGAAACCTCCATATAGTTTTCCATAATGGCCATATTAACTTATATTCCCACCAACCGTGTACAAGGGTTCCTTTTCTCCACATACATATCCCACTTTTCACAAGGCCTGTCATATTTTCTCCCAGAATAATTCTCAAATATGCCCATTTTTCTTCTTTTCCTCTGCCATTGTTTCACTTCAAGCTTTTGTCATTTTCTGCCTTGACTGATGCAATGATCTCCTCCCTGTTCTCTTCAGTCCCATCCTTGCTCTTCAATCCATTCTTCACAGTGCTCCGGAGTGATTCTTTATGAACTTACGTGGTGTCAAGTTATTCACCATTGCATTTAAAATCCGAAATCTTCAACATAGCCCACAAGGCATGGTCTGACCCTTGACTCAATCCTCATATTTCTCCTATTCTCTGTGTCTCAGCCACATTGACCAACTTTAAATACTAGGGAGCTAGAAGACTTTGCCTATGTTATTCTCTTTGATTGGAATGTTCTTCTAGCAATTCCTTATTTGACTGACTCCTACTCATCCACCAAGTTCAACTTAAATGTCCTTTCCTCAAAAGGGACATAACTTCTCTGACTCCAACAGGTATCCCTCTTATAATATCTCACCACACTATTTACCCTTTCTTCATATATATACCTTTATCCAATTTTGTAGGTGTATATGTATATACTTATTTATTTAATGTCTGTGTCTTCCACAAGGTTTCAGGTCAATCTTATTCTCCACTTAATCACAGGCACAGGACAGAACATGGCATAAAGCAGGAACACAATTGATAATTGTTGACTGGATGATTGAAAGGGATCTGGGTTGGACCTTGCTTTGACACAGAAATATTTAGTGGCTTAATCTGTCATGTATCAGATAGCCAGGCTTCCTTCCAGGGTTCTCTACCGTGATCTTGGAGCTGAACCAGCTGATTTTATGGTAATGAGGCCTTTCAACTTGTCAGCATGTGTATACTTTGGTGTACACTGTTGACCTTTGGTTTGGAGACCTCTTCTCCTCCTGTCCAAACCCATTAGCTGACATGTGAGATCTTTCTGATATTCACAGGCACATCATTCAGGAAGTCTCTTGGGCTCTCTTGTCCCCTGACTGCTGTGTGCCTTAGAAACGTTGCCTTTTCACTGTGTTAGCTATAGCCACATCTGATTGGGGCTCACCTGTATCATAGTGCCAAACTGGAAGTAGAGAAAAGTAGTATTTTGAAAGTCAATAGACTTTGAGATGTAAGAACCAAAGGGATTGTTTCCTCTTTCTTAGAATCATTGAATGTCAGAACTGGTAAGTCCTTTACAGATGCAGTCCCCAACCCCCGAGCCACGGACCAGTACTGGTCAGTGGCCTGGTAGGAACTGGGCCGAACAGCAGGAGGTGAGCAATGGGGGAGCCAGTGAAGCTTCATCTGTATTTACAGCAGCTCCCCATCACTCACATCACCACATAAGCTCTGCCTCCTGTTATATCTGCTGCAGCATTAGGTTCTCATAGGAGCACGAACCCTGCTGTAAACTGTGCATGTGTGGGATCTATTTTGTGCACTCCTTATGAGAATCTAATGCCCGATGATTTGTGGTGGAGCTGAGGCGGTGATGCTAGCACTGAGGAGCAGCTGCAAATACAGATTATCTTTGGCAGAGAGGTTTCACTATGTAATAAATGTAATACATTTGAATCATCCCAAAACAACCCCTCCGACCCTGGTCCATGGAAAAATTGTCTTCCATGAAACCAGTCCCTGGTGCCAAAAAGGTTGGGGGCTGCTGCTTTACAGCACTAATCCAGACCCCTATTGCACAGATAAGAAGTTAGAAGCCCAGAGAAGCGAAATAATTTCTCCACACATAGTTGTGTGACAACTATGTGATCCCTTTGTCCACTACACTCTGCACTTAACTTAGTGACAAAAAAAAAAAAAAAAAAAAAAAAGTGCCTGGTGACTTTAGGTTGATTTTCTTGGAATTTTTTTTTATTTGTAAAAAGGTGAAAATGAAGATAGGGATGAATTGGGCGAGGGGACATATATGCTCTTCATAATTAGAGGGAAATACACAATTCTTCATCTCTCAGAGAGGAAGGGATTGTTCTCAGAAGTCATATAAACCATAAACACTGGGGGAGGTCATAAAAGACAGTCTCCAGACCCCTGGATATGATGCTTACCATTGAGATAGATAGGGCTGAAGGTTGATCTCTTACGGGTAAGTTCCCTTTGCAAAAGAGTGTTTGTTGCTGGTGAAAATAAGGTTAACCCTTCTGCTATATGAGGAGACCTCAGCTCTCTCCTAACTTTTTAATAAAGTGGGTTTATCAATTTATTCTTTACTGAAATGGTTCTCATTTCCTTTCTTGAGACATTTTTCACTACTCTTATGCTAAGGCTGGATTTTGTTAAGTGGTTGAGTTTCAGGAGCATATTGCAAGAGATCAGATCCTACCAGTCTAATTGGTAGAGTGTTTCGTTGGCTGTACTTCCTACCATCACTAAAACGTCCCTGAAATTTATGGAAATGAGTAAGTGTAAGTTGCTTCTGCTAAAATATCAGGTAGTGACATTTCCTGTATAAAGTATTGGCCCATGCGTTGATTGGAAATATTTCTAATCAACACTCTTAGCATCCTGTGTGTGAGCTCATTCTTTCTCACCTCACAACAGTTCATCTGCTTCATCTCACCTTGTGAGAGGCAAAGCTCATGAGAAGCAGGAATTTTGAAAGCACCTGTTTATGAAAATTCTATCATTATAGGAATCAGATTTGAGAGCTCCCTACCATTCAGGAAGTCCTTTGCTGCTAAGGGAAACAGGTTACCTAAAAGGTGGCAGCTTTGTTCTTTAGGCTCCTGTATGTGAGGGCCCAAAGAGAACCACTTGTAATTGGGAACTATCAACTGAGTCTGTCTCAATGGAAAGAGGGAGGGGAATTACTATTCACTCAGCACTTACTATGTGTCTGACACTGTACTAGGTGCTTAATAGGGTTACTCTATCGCAGGACTCTAGGAAGCATCATTCACATTGCAGTCTGTAAGAGTACCACCAGAAGTTGTGCAATGAGGTACCCTTACATTTATTATCACAATTAACCATCTGCCACATAAATAACCACACCAATAAATGACTCCTTTGGCTTCCAATTGTTTTTTTTTTTTTTTTAATTGAGCCCCCCCCAGCAGGAGATCAGAAGAAAGAATGAGGTCAGGGTATACATTCCTCTGCCCCTTTTCCTGCAAGGTCACCCTGGGCTGGCTGTGTTACTGATCTTCCCAAGACAGCCTCTTCTATACAAGCTTTTGCCTCTGGGTTCTGGCTCCTCCTATTGTCCCTTTGGACCTGTGGGTTACTGCAATATCCTTTGAAGTTCCCCTGCATCACATTTATCCTAATTTCAGTGCTCTGTCTGTTTCCTGTAGGGACCCTGACACAACAGGCTGGGTTTCAAGATTAAGTCTTTCTGACTAGAAGGTTAAAGCTCTTCCTACTACCTCTTGTTAACACCCATTAAAAAGTGCCAATATTTTAACATGACTACTGAGTTAAACGAAGTCATTGGCAAGAACCTCTAGGGTGGTTCATCTTGGGTGCCTGCTTGCAAAATCTCCGCAGCACATTTACAGTAGCTCTTGTAGCCAAGAGGACCTGTGCTACGTGGAGATCTTATAGATAGTGCTCAAATGATTGCCTATTGAGACACAATAGAATTGTACTTCCTGTGAAAAGTGTCCCTCTGCTCCCAGGACCTTGTCAGGCAGCCAAGGCTGTTAATGCAGATTCATTCAATAGCAGTAAGGCTTTGCATCTCCAGGAATATTCATTTAAAGATTAAAGACCTCTGCCAGGAGTACACATTTTTGGCAGAATGGCCAATTAGTTGATGAGCTTTCCAAAAAGACAGCCAGGGCAAAGAGAATGGGACACAGAAGGGTCAGTTTTGAAAAGGGATGGAGAATGCGTGGGAACAGCATTTGGAGCTTTGCAGGTGCTGTGGGGCTGTGAGAAAGCCCTAGGAGGCCCAGGACGCTGCCCTGCGGAGGAGACATGAAGACATGGAGAAGAGGTAGAAATCAGACATGAGACAACTGATATCCTATGTGTTTTCCAGCAGAAGAGATGTTCAAAGCAGACAGATTATTGTGAGTGAATCCCCAACTAGAGAGGGCCCCCATGAAAGAGATCACAAGAATAAGAGAGGCTAAAAAATGTTTGGAGGGTATTTACCCATTCTTTAGTTTCATCCCATAAATTAGGCCCAGGGTTGTGGTAAGAGCTTCCCAGAAACCACTAGAACTTGTATCAGTGTCATTCCTGCCCCAAAGTCCATAGCCATGGATTACATAGCAATGGAATGAGACAGGAGATATGCAGTGGGGTGGGGAGCCAGTGGTTAAGAACAAGCTCTGATGTCAGACCCTGATATTTAGTAACCATGTGACTTGACTAAGTTACACAACCTGGTTGAGTTTCATTCAGTTCCTCATCTGTAATGACGATAATAATAATAATCATAATAATAATAATACATGCATGCATACATACATTCCCCACAGGTTTGCTATGAGAATTAAAGAAGTTAATTAAAGTAAAGTGCTTAGCACAATTCCTGGCTCTTATTAAGGGCTCACTCTGTATTATGCATCATGGTTATTGTTACTACTATGCAAAAAGGGAAGAAAGAAACACTGTTACTAATTGATGGGAGAGAAGCAGAAAAATCTTACTGATTCTTGAGTTTGGCTGGAGCTAGTTTTGGCTGTGTAGCTCAAAATCATCTTTTGGGTGCCCTTTGTCATTTACCCATTCAACACATATTCCTGGAGTGTCTACAACATGCCAAGCATTGAAGGAGATGTTGGATCTATAATGGGAAACATTCGAAGTCTCTCCTCATACAGTTCACCTGAGAGTGGGGGAGATAGACCAGAGAACAGATAATCACAATACAAGATGCTATGTGCTATAGGAGGGATAGAGCCAGCATGTTAAGGATACATGGAGAAGGAAGAAAGGAAGAGAAGGGGGATGGGAAGTTTAAGTTGGCTTGGAATGTCAAGGTTGGCTTCCTGCTGATGCTAACCAACCCCTTGAAGAAAATAGATAATGCAATGAACAACAGACTCAAGGTCATAGTTACCTTATGAATTAATTCAATAAATGTTTGTTGACTACTTCTTCCCTGCCAGGTATAGAACCAGGTGCTTTTGTACTCCATGGAGGCAGAGACTTTATCTCTTTTGCCCACTTCTCAGTAAACATCTGTGGACTGGTACAATGGTGACTTGAAGGAGCTCAGAGTCCTAGATGGTGTCTGATCTTCACCTGGGATCTCTGGTCCTTGATGGGCTTAGTATTTGTAAAAAGGTGCTATCGGTGCATCTTATCTGGTATGAATGAATGAGCAGCAAGTAAATGTAGCTTTCAAATAGTTGGTATCATCTAGAACACAGCAAATCTTTTTTTTCTTTTTTTGTGAAGACAAGTTGGGGCCTGATGATTGGTGAAGAAAGGAAAGGATGGCAGGATATATGAAATTTAAATCAGTCTGCACTGAGGAATCTTGACCATCCTAGTAGCAGGGGGAGTCTCCTCTCTCTTCAAAGCCCCCTTGGGGGACCTCTAGAGATCTGGCTGACTCTCTTTACAGCCATAGTTTGGAAGACTGTCTAGCTCTGCTTTTGCTCAGCTAATCCCGGGATTGGCCTCTCCACTGGACTGTATCCACAGCCTCGTTACTCACTGTCAATGCCGAACGCCAGTCTTCCAATGCCGGAGCAGCCAGCTGCTGCCCATTCCCTTCAATTTTTCCACATCCTGATAGAGGTGTCAGGGAAACAAAAGATTCTCAAATGACAGCTTCCCTTGGCTTGTGCCTGGGAGGCCTAACACTCTTGCATCTGTTCCAGTCTGGCCTGGCTCGGGCATGGACAGCAGATGTTTGTCTTGACAAGTGTAGGCATGGACAGGTCACAGTTGTGTTTGGTGATCACACCTCAGGCACACTAACTTGAAGATAGGTCTTGAGGCAGACTCGGGAATTGTTTTAATGGCCAGTCACTGCCTGAATGTCGTTGCCCTCACAGATCCCTGTCTGTAACACAGGGGTGACTTGTATTATTGAATGGCAAAGGAAAAAGGGCAATGAGGGTCACCGTCTTGAAAGACTTGCTCCTTTGAATAGATTTGGGCTGATTTCCTGGTGAAGTTCCCTTAAGATTTCATGGCCAAGTACATTTAAAGCATGAATTACAAAGCCTTTGTAATAAATGCAATCCCAATTACATATGAAAATTTTTTAAAAAAGAAAACTGTTATAAATTTCAAATAATCTGTACTTTAGTTCACTGATTTGGTATGCATTATATAATTAATACATGTTTATTCTACATTTCAAGCAGCAATATCATAAAATAAGATCTCATGTCTATACAGAATTTGCTTAATGCTTAAAAACTTACTCCTTATTGTATTTCTATTACAAAAGTAATATATGCATGTTTATTACCTATAATTTAGAAAATACCAACATGTACAGCAATAAAATCAAAATCACCTATAATCTCATGATTGTGAAACAAATTATTAACATTGTGGTATATTTTTTAGGCTTTTATCCTGTGCATAAATACAATGTTTTGGGGTGATTTTTACATATAAAGTTAATGACATCAAGATTGCAAATAGAAAAAAAAATAAAAATATTTTTCTTGCCTATTTGCAAACTTGTCCTTGAATAAGTGTTCTCTCAAACACGGCCTAGCTCCTTCTGTGTCCTACTACAAAGACAAAGCCAGGAAACCATGGTGGGAAGTGAGAACAGCTGGAGAAAAACAAAACTCTGTTTAATATCCAGACCAGAGGATAAACTGTCCTGCTGAATGCATTTGGAGGATTGTTTTACATAGGGAACAAATGGATGATTTCTTTGATTGATTTATTGATTCAGCAATTCAACAAACATTGATTGAGCCCTTATTTTGAGCCAGGCAGTGTACTTTTACAATGGGATAAAAATACAAATAAGACACACCCTTGACAACCAAGAGCACTCAATCTGGGGTAAGAACCAGATAAATAACTCAGCAATGACAGTGAGATGTATAAGAATAGTGATTGGACCACGTGAGTTTGTAGAAAAGGGATCATTTGCAGTGGTAGAAGGAAAAGACACTTGTGGAACCGTGGTGGAGGAAGGGCTCTGTGCACTGTGCTGGGAGTATGTTTTTAATCCTGAAAGTACCTGGGATCCACTGAAGGCTTATAGAGAGGGGACTTAAATGATCGCTTTTGTATTTTGGCCAACATAGTTAGAAACAAACAAGACTTGACATCAGAAGCTGCATGACCCTCTGAAAGGCAAACAAAACGACCAAAAAGCAAGCAAACAAATATACAGAAAAGGTTCTCTGAGTCTCAGCTTGTCCATCTGTAAAAAGAGAATGATTGTAACTACTTGAGAGATTGCTGTATTAAATGAGATAATAAATTGTGAAACAAAGTCCCTGAAAGTTAATGGATGGTCAATAAATGGCACTAGCTGTTGTTAGTTGCAAGGCATACAAGGTCCTTCAGTCCAGTCCACTATCTGTCCTGCTGCCCCCTCTGCCCACACCTGCGTTCTAAGCACACAGACAACTCGGTGCTGCACCCCTCCTTCCACCACGCCATCTTCAGACCCCCACTCCTTTGCCCAAGCCATTCCATCTCCCTGGTATGCTCTTCTCCTCTTCCTATTGCCTGCTTTAAATTGATGACCCATCCTTTAAGATCTGACTCAAATAGTCACCTATCTCTAGAGTATTAAAGAACTGTTAGAGGCAGGAAAGAAATGGAAAATTTCTCACTCAAAATTGGGAGACTGGTTTAAAAGGATGGGATTAACAGTCTCTGACATTTTGCTTAGTGAGGTTTGCAGATACAAACTTTAAAGTAGTTCATTCCCACTTAAAATAGCTGAACCCACGATCAAAGTGTGCTCTTTTGGAGGAAGTTGCATGGGATGGTACCTGACCCAGGATATCAGCTGTCCTCTTTGGGTCCTCCTTCTCCTTCCTCTCCTCAAAAGCCTTCTCTTGTTTTAGTGATATTTTTATTCTCTTTTATCTTCTAATATCCCCACTTCTTTCTTTTCATTATAATTGTTTTATTTCATATTGCTCATATCTTTCTTTCACGTATATTTGTTACAAGGATTATTATTCATTTTAAATTCTTGGTGCATCTGTTCCAGTAAGGTGAATTATTTTTATTTTTTTATTTTTTTACAGTTCTTGTTAGATGCTAACTTGGAGGAGAGGCAGCAAAAACACTTACAAGCTTTTCTCCATCCTATCTTCTCACTTCCAGCACTCTCCCCCCTTAGCATTTCTCACTTTTTTTTTTTTTTATTAATCTGTCTGATCCATACCTGCCTCTTGTTTCTGTAAATTCTGCATGGTTAATTCTAGTGGAGAGAGCCAAAAAGCCCATGGTCCTTGGCCATCTTATTATTTATCTTTTAAATTACACTTCATTTTAAGTTGTATATAGTAAGCTTTAAGTGTTTTGTGTGTATGTGTGTTTAAAGAACTCAATTAGACCATAGAACTTTTTCTACTAATTCTTAACTGGTATGATACCTAATTATAATGATTTTCCCTCTTTCCTTTAATGGCTTACTTGCTTTTAACCCCCACCAGACCTGAGAAAATCTCCCTACTAGTGGGACATGACTTGGAGATTAAATTTCCCATGGCCTGAGGGCCATTATTTCTACTGGTCTCTTTGTTATTTCATCTGTAGATGGGAAAGAACTAACCCTGTTTCGGATTTCGGACTGTCTCACTTTCCTGTCCAGGAAGATGGAGAAAATGTCTCATGCCCCTAGGCTCCCTGAAGCTCTCAGCAAATTCAGAATAACATGTTGATTAGTTACCAAAAGTCGAAATGCCTATGTTTCTCAACCCAAGGGTGCATTTGCTGTGTGGCCCTGGGGAGGTTGCCCAAACAGTTGGAGACTTTACACTCTCTAGATTGTGAGGGTCAGTGTCATAGTGGATCCTTCAGGGGGCTGATGCAAGAATTTACATATGTATGTACTTTAGGATAGTGTTGGTCACATCATAAGAATACACAAATATATTTCCTCTTCTTTCTCTTTCCATTCCCACCCCCACCCCCAAACCCAAAGGATATATTTTGTCAGTCAAGTAGAAGGGCAAAAATCTTTTTTTCTTTCTCTCAAGCAGAACTTTTTGGGCACAATATTAAGGTTATTCATTTTTGCAGGATACAGAATTCTAGGCTGGGCATTAATCTCCCATATAGCCAGTAAGTATAGCTATGTAACCATTCTCTCTCTCCCATCCTTTCTAGGGACAGAAAACAACATAACTGGTCCAGACACATTTCTACACTAGTAGTTTTCAAATTTTGATGCATATTAGAATCACCTAGGAAGTTTTTAAAAAATCTCAACATTCAAGTCTTATTCCAATTAAAGTAGAATATCTTGGGTAAAACATGGTATTTTTTTAAAAGATCCCCAAGTGATTCCTGGGCATTGCAAAGTTTTGGAACCACTGCTCTACACATTTGAAGATATTTTGCTCTTTTGTTTGCATTCAAGATCCTTTCACTTTTTAATCCCTTTGGTTATTTTTATGGTCTTCTCTAATCATCTCTATGATGGTGGCCATGATATTGAGTGATGTATTTGAACTAAGTTCATGGCTGAATTAAGTGGCATAACTCATGTTTCTGCATCTCTTGCCTTATCTTTCTTCACTGCCCTGTCTGATAAAGTTGGAAGTTGCGGTGGAGAAAGGAGAGGATCAGCTATCCAGGAAAGGGAACAAATGAGGACTTAGTGGCTACAAGGGAGACTAGTTGTGTCATGTGTCTATTGTTTTTAGCTGTGTCTTTGATGAGACAGGCTTTGGATCTTTGTTCCTTCGGTGTCCTTGATGAGTCCCCTGGAGACACGTCATGTACAGAAGACACTGCAGGGAAACACTGTCACAATGTGGGCTGTTGACCCAAATCCGCCTCTAGTCTCTTACTCTGTTGAATTAAGCTGGACCACATGAGTATAAGGAGGGTCCCTTTGGACGTTTGGATTGAGAGAAGAATACAGGCAGCCAACCAGCCAACCTTGGTTCTTTTGTCCTCTCCCTCTGGGTCTTAAAACTGGAAAAAAAAAAAAAAAAGAAATCTTAGGGTGAAATGGGAGTCATTTTCCTTAAGGCCTGAGACTTAGCTGACATGAGCCACTCACCCACTGGAAACATCTTTTTCCCCGGAGCCCTCTTTGGTCTCGTTGGATTTTCTGGTCTTCTGCTGTCTTCTCACAGGCCAGATGGCCCCTGCTCCCCACGGATAGGGAGATAATCCCAAAGTGAACGTGTCAGATTGCTTTAAAGAACAGGTACTGTGCACATATTATGAAGTTGCTTGCTGTCTGGAGTCAAGCTGGGCTTTGGGACACTGATGATATGTGTAAATGGTATCTGTTCCTTAAAGTATATTTAAATAAGAACACACTGAAAGCAATTAAAATGTACTAGGAAAAGAGATTGGTTGAATGAATTTAATATACCAGTATTATAGAATATTAGTTATTAAAACTCATGTTTATTAAAAAAAGATGACACCGAGATTTGCTTTTTATTCTATCATTAGGTTAAAATGCAGTACAAAAATTATATACAGATCCTGATTCTGTTTAAAATTCGTAAACATAAAAAAGACTGTAATACTGTAATAAACATATCAAAATAATAACAGTGGCTTTTATCTGGTAGGTGAAATTACAAATGGTTTTTATTTCCTTGTTCTTTCTTAATACTTTTCATTTTTAAATCAAGAATTTGATTTTTTTGATTTTTGAAAAATATTGTAAGCATATAAATTGCACTTAAAGAAATGTTTGACTATGTGAGGCACCTGGGATAGTATCCATGGGCAGAATATTTATTTCTGGAGGAGGCATAAACAATGGATGGTGTGTCAGTGACCCTGAAATGATAGGTACTTAGTAGCTGGTTATAGAAAAACCATGAGAGTTCACAGAAGAATTTGAGGCATGGATTAATGAAAAGTACAAATTGCGTTTCAGGGGACCCGTCTACCTGGAAGCCATTCTAGGAACAGTGACCGATGAAACATTCAGTAGTCATTATAGATAATTTACTCTAGAAGACCCTCACCTTAAAGGAGAAAGGTCTAGTAATCAGAGCCAGTAAATCGAGTCTACATTCTCACACGGCGATGCTTTTCTCTGATAGTGCACACGCTCTCATACTCTCAACTCTTTTTCCCTCACTCTCTTTCACTCATATCCTCTCTCCAACACATACATTTAGTTTGATTCAAGAAAAAAAATGGATATGAATATTGTATTGATCCGGTTAGGTTAGGTTATGCTGCAGGAACAAGCCCAAATCTCAGTGACCTAACACATCAAAGGTTTATTTCTCACCAATATAAAGTCTTTTTAAATCCAGCTATTTCTCTAGGGTTACTGTCTGTCAGTAGTGACTCAGTAACCCCAGATGCCTTGATTTTTCTGTTCCTCTATCTCAACAAAAGGCCTCTTTGGTCAACACGGCATGGGAAAGTACAGTTAGAAGATCTGCACTCGATCTCTGTGCTGCTGCTGCTTTTTTTTTTTTTTTAAGGTGTACAATTTAATGTTTTTTAATGTATTTGAAGAGTTGTGCAGCCATCACCACAAAGTTAGAACATTTTTATCACACATAAAAGAAACCTTATACCCATTATCTGTTACTCAGTTACTCCTAAATCTTCTTCCTTTTCCCCCAAGCAGCCACTGATCTATTTTCTGTCTATATAGATGTATCTATTCTAGGCATTTCTTGCAAATAGATTCATACATGTGGTCTTTTCTTTTAAACCAGTTTGTCAGTTTTTCAAAATGTTAAACATAGAGTTGCTATATGACCCCAAAATTCCACTCCTAGCTAGATATCCAAGAGAAATGAAAATATGTCCACACAAAAACTTGTAAATGCATATAGCAGTATTATCCATAATAACCAAAAATTGGAAATCTTGCTTCTTCTTGAAGCACGTTACTTCTCAGAGCAAATCAGATCCCTCTGTGCTCTGTAAGAGTGCACATGTGCACACACACACACACACACACACACACACAAATTCTTACCTCTGTTTCTTTGGTTCTACTACGGGCAGGAAAGAAGACTATGATAAAGCTAAAGTTATTTATAACGGGGGCTTAAATTGAACTAAACTCGGGCTTTCAAGTAAGAATTAAGTTAACTAATATTTTTAAATCCTCTATAAGCTAATTTCTTTACAGAACTCACCAAAAAGTCCCACGTGTCCAGTGAACTAGTCTAAGTTACAATTAAGCCTATTTGTTCTACAGTTTTTGGCTCAAACCAAAATATATGAATAACTTTCAACATGAACTGATTTTAATTTGGAGTCTTGATTTATAATAATGGTTTATCTTTAAATCACAGCTCTCTCAAATGATCTGAACCCTAAGTGTGGAGAACATTTGCTATATTCTGGGCCACAGGACAGGTGAAATGCAAACAGATGTAACATTTTTGGACGATCTACTCTATTGCTTATTATGCTTGCTTCTTTTATGTCTGTTATCTCCTCTAATCCTCATAATAGTCCTAGGAGGTAGCTATTATTATCTTCTTTCTTAAAATGAGAAAACTGAGGCTCAGAAAAGTTATGTCACAGCTAGAAAATGTTCAACACAAATTAAAGCCTTTAGGTTTCCAAAGCACTTTTGATGCTGTTATGCACCTCCCAAGCGATCCTCGTCCATTTGAGCATCTCATGACCTCCGGACACAGAGTGCTGCTTCTGTGTTTTTGCCACTCTTTGATGACTAGTCATGCAGATTGGCTTTTCCTGTCTTCTTTTCTTAGCTTCTTCAAATTCAGACCATGCTCTTTGGTTTAGCTTGAGACCTGTCTCTTCTATTTCACAAGAAGAGGTAGTGTTGGTTCAGCATAAAGCACCTAACACCAGTTCTGGCATAAGGAAGGCTGCTTGATAAATATTACTTTTCTTCTCTCTTCACTATACTTTAGACCAGAGTATTCCTATCTTGTCTGGGCTTTATGATCACTTAATTGATCGTTGCTAATTATTTTGACAATTCATTACATATCTACTTGGAGAACTCCCTTTCATCTTAACACAGGTAACATAACAGTTTAGCACTTACTGTATGCTCCATGTCTGCATTGTCACTCACTGAATCATCTGCTATGGTAGAGCTTATCATCAGTACTATTTTGCAGATAAGAAAACCAAAGCACATCTCGTCTAGTTATAGCTAGTAAATTGTGGAGCCAGGATGTCTGATTCACAAGCCTACACATTTAAATATCACATTCTGGTGACTTCATTGAATAAATATTTTATCTACTCAGTCACACTGAAAGTTCTTCAAAGGCAGTGGCCACATCTTATTATTTCAGTGCCTCTCATGGCATGTAATCTAGTATTAGGCACATGCTAGGTGCTCAGTTATTATTTGTCAAGATGAATTTTAGGGGTCTTAGGGATAAAAGGAGAGTATCTCTGACTATGAACTTTTCCTCCCAGTGGTCTGTGATTGTGAGCATTTGCCTTGTTTTCTGCCTGGGCTTTTAGCCTCTAGTGAAATAGACAAACATCAAGACTGGAGTCTGAGGGACCTGAGGGTTACAGAATGCACCCAAGCGTTCTAATCCAGTTGGTGGTGAAAGTGGAGTGAACTGGTGCTCTCTGCCCAGAAGTGACATCATTTCTTCTTGGGGAATTGGATTTCTGAGATACAGAGGCAAAGTTGTCACTATTGAAGTCTCCACCCTTTGGTATAGCCCGGTGAGTGTCAATTGTGTGGGAGCAATGATGTCAGCCCATCAGGTGTGGGCAGGAAGCCTCTGTTTTGACTGTTAGATTAACTCCTGGTTATCCAATACCACTGTGAGATCTCAGATCATCCAGTTTTTCTTTTTCTTCAGGCATTTACCATGTAAACCTGTCTTTGAGGCAGTATCAGTGAGAAGCTTAATTCAGGGAGAGGGAGGGAGGGAGAATGGAAGAGAAGTGCTCTTCTGGATGGAATGCTTGGAGTGTCATGCTGGTGAACATTTGGTTCTGAGATTTGATGAACAAATGATGAATATTTGGCTCAGAACATTTGGTTCTGAGATGACACTATAGATCATACTTGTTATATTTCAATGTCACCTGACATTTTGAGGGCCTGGCTGGCTATCCCAGCCCCTGGTTCTGGAGATCTGTTCTTTATCAACACCTTCAGCCACCGCTTTTAAGTTACCCCCACATCCAAGAAGTCTGTCACTAGTCAGTTTAGGAGGCTCCACTTGCAGTCTGTCCTGGAAGAGTCTTTGTTGAACAGTCCTTGATCCCTACACACCAGGACTTTGCAGACATGTCAGCTAATCATTACAGCATGGATGTGGTAATCAATGTGAGAAGACTCTAAACCAGAACTTTAGGGGCAAAATTAAGGAGTGACTAACAAGGGTAAGGGAGAGGTCGTAGAAATTTTGTCAAGGGAATAAAACTGGACCATGAAAGAGGCATTCCGTGAGTAGGAATTTTTCATGTGAAAAAAATCTGCATATAATTCAATGGGCATTCCAGGATTTGAAAGTGTGAAAAAGAATAATGAGAATAGAGCAACTTAAAGTGTCTGGAGAATAGTGTGCCTGAATGATAAAGGTAGGAAAAGTGAGTCAGTGATTCTAGGCAAAGAAATGTGGACGTTGACCTACAAAAGGCTGTTAAGCAGGGGACTGACCTGATCAGAATTGAGCTTAACAATTGGGCAAACATCCCTGAGTATCTAGTACCTGCTGATTGTAATGAAGAATTACAATGGATCCAGGATGGGGGAAATGAGAGAAATGACTCTGACTCATTTGAGATTTGTTCTCTTATATTCTATTTTGTCTCACATTATTCCTACCATCTCTGCTTTCCTTTAATTGAAATTTGTCTATTTTTCTTTAGTCATATATTCACTCATTATAGTTGGCTTAATAAGTATCACGTGGGTAGATATTAAAGCTAATCTAAGATTATTGGTTTTTCAGTAAGAGAGTTTCACCTCTTCATAATTACCAGCATGTTAGATATATTGGTCTTATTTCTGCTATTATTTATTTTTTAAGTAAAATTTTATCCAAGTGAAACAAACATACAGAAGAGTGTACACATCTTAAGTGTCCAGCTGGGTGAATTTTTACAAAGCAAACCCTCCCAAATAAAGATGTAGAATATTTCTGCACCCCAGAAGCCTCCCTTGTATCCCTCCAATCATTGCATCCACAAAGGTAAACATTATTCTGCCTTATACCATTATAATTAATTTTGGTCTGTTTTTGGACTTTATATAATTCGGATCATACAGTGTGTATTTTTTTGTATGGGACATAGTTTGTTCAACATTATGTCTAGGAAATTCATCCATGCTGGCATGTGTATCAAAAGATTGTTCATTTTCATTGCTGTATGGCATCCTATCATACAAATTGACAACAATTTAGTTATTCCCACCTTTTTCTTAGGCTGCATGTTGCTATTGTTGTTATTTTCAATTTCCTCATTCAGGATTGGGAATAAATCTATCCATTCTGTCATTTGCCAGTGGACAGGTTACGTAGAATGTTATTAATCCTCCCCACTATCCACTCGGTGCTAGCATCCCTGCCTGTCAGTTGAGTAACTAGAAAAAAGCAGAATCAAGATGGCGGATGAGAAAAATCGCCAGCCAGAGTGTCTCTGCAAGAAAGACAGATTTTAGAAAAAAGTGAAAAAAATAGTCAGGCAGACGAACATAGATCAGATGAGGGTCGGAAGGGAGAGTGCCTGAAACTACAGGAGACTCCACGCAAAGAGGCTGTGGAGGAGAACTGGAAGGAGAAAGGCCCCCCGAGAGGCTTGGAGACCAGCAACAAGGGTAGGTGGAGAAGCTAAATTTCCCATCCCTTGCGTTTTGGACTGCGGGTGGGCTCCTGAGTGAAGAGACCTGCCTGCACCAGCCCAGAGACGGCCACCACCAGTGAGCCGTGAGCCTCTTGCGGACAGGGCACCAGGCTCCCAGCTCCCTTGGGGCACCTCCCAAGCCAATCGGCAGGCGCCATATTGCTTCATTCTCCCCTCCCTCTTTGCCTGCTGGCCACTGCCGAGACAATTTAGCCACCAGGCGGAGGCATCTGCAGGGAATGGGACCTCTCCTTTTGGGGACCTACAGCAGACTGAGGGCTCCCTACCTGCCAGCCCTCCCAGGTGCTGCTTGCCTGGTGACTCCAGGGGAGCAGGGCAAATCCTGAGGTGGAGAGAACACCGATCCAGCTTGGGTACCCCATGGGTGACTTGAGACCAGTACTCCTCTCGCTGGAAGGATAAGGGATTGATCTCCAGGGCCCAGGGGATGGGCCTGCAGACCAGATCCTGTACACCCAAGCCTCAATCACATTGCCCTGGGGCACAGATGGGTTATTTGTGAAAGACCCTACTGAGTGTGTGTGCCTTCAGCGGCAGATCAGCCTGCCTGAGGGGCAACCCTCCTCTCATAGAAAGGCCGTGCACCCAGCCCAGGCAGCGATCCTGGGCAAGGAACCTCCTGGCCTGCATGACAGCCAGGGTAGATCCACTGGCTTGAGGTCCTGCCTGCTGCCCGAGGCCCCGGAGAAAGGGCGGAATAGGGGAGCGGGGAAAGCAGCAGCAAGGCCTGCTCTGTAGGTCTCAGACAGCCCCACCCCCACACGCAGACTTTTCTGCTGAGTGGGGCGATTCCAGCCCCTCCCTGGCAGCTTTGCCCAGAGGCAAAGAACAGACCTTTGACCCCTGCTGACAGCATTTGTGGAGCTTGAGGGCAGGCTCACCCAACCCAGCTCTGCCCAGACTCACTCCCTGACCTGCTGCCACTGAGGTGCAGAATAAGGACACAGCTGGAAGTCCCGGGCCCCACCCATCACGTGAGGCACCAGAGGGTCTCTCCAGAGGAACGGGAGCTGGTTAAGGGTCCCAAAAACAACACTGCAGCCCACCCCTCCCAGCAAGCGCCACCTACTGACAGGGAGGTCATTCTGCACACCCTTTTACTGCATCTACTGACTCATCACATAGGGTGTGGTCAAATCTCACCCACAAACACCACCTAGTGGCTCAGAAACTAAATAGGGTGTGTCATCATCCAAATGAAAATCTAAAGGCAAGAAGCAGCAGCTGATCCAGATGGGAAGGAATCAGCGAAAGAACTCCGGAAGTATGAAGAATCAAATGGAAAGCACACCCCCAAAGAGAAACACCAGCTCTCTAACAATAGACATTAAGCAAACTCAGAACACCAAAATGACAGAAGAATTTCAAACATGGATCATCAGAAAACTGAATGATATGTAAGAAAAAATGGATAACCAACACAAAGAAACCACAAAAAAAAATCCAGGACTTGGAAGAAAAATTCACTAAAGAAATCGAAATATTAAAGAAAAATCAAACCAAACTCCTGGAAATGAAGAATTTATTCAGGGAACTACAAAACACAGTGGAAAGTCTCAAGAGCAGGATAGATCAAACAGAAGAAAGAATCTCAGAGATCAAAGATAACACCTTCCAATTAAATAAGTCAGTCACAGAGATAAAGCAAAGAAATAAGAGAAAAGACCAGAGCCTGCAAGAAATGTGGGATTATATGAAGAAGCCTAACATGAGAGTTATGGGCATTCCTGAGGGTGAAGAAGAAATTACACAAGGGTTGGATAAGCTATTTGAAGATATAATTGAGGAAAATTTCCCAGGCCTTGCTAAAAATCTAGATATACAGATATAAGAAGCCCAAAGGACCCCAGGGAGATTTATTGCAAATAAGAAGACACCATGTCATGCAGTCATCAGACTGACCAAAATATCCACTAAAGAGGCGCTTCTTCGAGCTGTAAGGCGAAAGAAACAAGTAACATACAAAGGAAAGCCCATCCGAATAATGCCAGATTTCTCAACTGAAACCTTACAAGCAAGAAGAGACTGGGGCCCCAACCTCACCCTTCTGAAACAGAATAATGTCCAGCCTAGAATCTTGTACCCAGCAAAGCTAAGTTTTGTATACAAAGGAGAAATTAAGACATTCTCAGATAAACAAAGACTGAGGGAATTCACCAAGACAAGACCAGCCCTCCAAGAAGTACTCAAAACAGAGTTGCACATGGACCAGCACAAGAAACACTCAAGAATGTAAAACTACTCAAAAGCTAAAGATCAAAGGCCAGATACCACAATGGCTCAAGAGAGAAAACATAGCAATGAAGTTCTACCCAACTTTTGAGTAACTGAATGTCATCTGGGTATCCAGTACCTGATTCAAGTTGCTGAGCCCAGCAGGCATTTATCTAGAGTAGACCTGCCAGCCTGGGGCTGCAGCTCTTAGACTTAGCCAGAACCTCAGCATCCATTCTTCTTCATAGTGGAGTATATGAAAGACTGCATCTCTCATGCTGCTATGTGTCTTCTGGCTTCAGCCCCCTACAACATTTTTCATGGAAAATAAAATATCCCCAAATGCAATATGCCTCTGCCTGTTCCCCTTTAACCTCTACCATTTTTCTGAAGTTTTTTTTCTCTGTTAATCATTTATCTTCTAATGTGTTCCATGAAACTTCTTTGTTATTAAATAATTTGAGGAAATATTATACACCATAGATTCTTTTTGGAGATTTACAGAGCAAATTCACAAACTAATAACGCTGAGATGTCCTGCTATAAACAAACCTGCTTTATGTTATAAAATCTACCATTGCTTCTTTTGAGATTATCTCTTAGCACCCCATAGAATATTAGTTCCATAGCACATTATTCTGTAGAAAATAGCCAGAGGCAATTCTTCCTGTGTGTCTTTTCCTTTCTAGTGCGATTGCCAATTTTGGAGTCTCCCCATGGCTACTTTAATGGAGATATGGCAGACAAAAGAACAAGCAACATTCATCTTTTGTAAACATTTATTTGCCTATTTATTTCTCCATTAGCCTGTGAACTCCATGAAAGTAGCAACCTTGACTTTTCATCTTTGTACCTCTTGTTACCCTGCATGGTCCCCAGCACATACTTGAAGTGTTAAATAAATATTTTATGAATGAATGAATAAGATGTACCATTCTAGGATATCCAGCATTAAGGGGACTCAAATAGAACTAGAAACTGAACATAGATCTGAAGATGTGCAGGGGGAAGCAGAATAACATTATAAATAAAAGCCTGAATTTTTGAGTTTAAAAAAATCGGACTGAATCCTGCCTGTTCCATTTTTTTGGTTATGCAATCTAGCAATTTACTTAGATTTTCTGAATCTAAGTTTTCTCATCTGTAAAATTGAAATAGTATCAATAGCTACCTTCCATAGCTCTTGAAAGGATTAAATGTGATAGTGTAACTAGAAGCACCAAGCACTGGGACAGACATATAAGTATCGAAAAATACTTGCTAGATTTGGTATCACTGTTGCCATTAGTATTTTATATCTGGCACTTGTATTTCTGGTCTGTATGTACCCACACTGGGGACTGCAGGTTTTCTTGTATTCAAATTCTCACATTCAGTGAGGACTGGAAATCCACAGAATTCTCAGCTGCCATACACATGGCACCTGCTAGATTTCTTCCTCATCTGAAATTGTCGCCCACAGTCTTGCCCAGGTGCACTGATTTGATCAATTCAGCCAAGGTCCCCTCCTACTGCCAGTGGCCCCCTACAGTTTCTCTGTGCTAGTGCGGAGACCCTATTTCTTTTCTTTTCTACCTATTACTGCCAAACTCCTTTGATAAATATACATTTCTCACATGAAATGTATATGTTACATGAAATATATATGTTACCTGAAAGCAATCCCATGTGCTACTCTGGTATTCAGGAACTCAACTGAGAAAGAGAGAGAGAGAGAGAGAGAGAGAGAGAGAATATAACTCCTTCCATTTCTGCTGAGGCTTTCCTCTTTCCCAAAGCATCACCTAAGCATCTGTGATGGCTGGTCACATGACTGATCACTGAGCCAAACACAACGCTGTCCTCCAACATGCCCTCCCTTTCAAACAACCCTCTCTCCAACTCCCAGAACACACCCAGTTGACATGCCACATCTACCTAAATTCTGTTCTCTGTTTTCATCCATAGCAGCTCTAGCAAGGCCATTTGCCCCAAAGCTTATGTTGTACCATTTTGAAACTTTTAGTAGAAACATCATTACACACTGGACATAAAGATAATGCCACATTAGAAAGAAGTTCTAAGGAGAGCTTCACTCCAACATTGTCTGTAAGATCTTTCCTCATGGGCTGCCACTTCCCCCTTCTGTGTGTGTGGGTGGCAGCCGCTGTTAGTGAACCATGCCACTCTCTCTCACGCTGTCTGTCTAGACAGAGGACTGTAGGCAGTCGTCACCAATCAGCTGGCACTGGCAGAAGAAGACAAGCCTGTGAGCCAAACTTGCACCTGTTAAGTCCTTTTAGCACTTTCACGTCGTCTCCACCAAATAATGAGATGACAGATTTCTCTTAAAAAAGAGCCCTGTTTTCAGGAATTGCTTTGTTTCTCAGGGAAAAATGAAGAAAAAACTCTATGAACAGTAGTCTGGTATGGTGTGCCCAGTACATGTCTAATACAATAGTCACTAGCTACAAATGGCTATGAAAATTAAAATTAAATAAAATAAAAAAAAATTTATCTCCTCAATCACACTAGCCACAGTTCAAGAGCTCAACAGCCACCTGGGGCTAGAGGCCACTGTATTGGCCAGCAGAGATATAGAATGTTTTCATCATTACACATGTATCTATAGGGAAATGCAGAACTAGAGGTTGGGTTCTGCATCCTGAAAAGGTATTTCATTTCACACTTTATCTACTCAACCCCCTCTTCCTTCCCAAAACACAACATGTTGTCCTCTGCCAACTAAGCAAAAGCATGTTAACACTAGGATGTAATTAAGAGCAGATGAAGCGAGTCTTACAGGAGAAGGTGTGGGAGCAGAACAAGACCCATAAGTAGATCAGTTATCATACTTTCTCAACGAAATTGGCTGCTGGCTTCATATGCTGTCTGTAGTTTCTCCCGTTGAACATAAAAATAATCCTGCTCTTTTTTTCCCCTTAAGTTTAGCCACATATATAAGGCTAGAAACACAAAATCCATTTTGTGAGCCCCTAGCTTCCTGTTAAAATGACATTCGTGGAAGAACCCAACCAGTGATTATATTAAAAAGGGAAAATAACTGAACAAAAGAAGGATGGGAGTTTAAAGATTTGATCTTTCTACTGGGTAAATTTAGTTGCTTGAGAAATGGGAGGAAATTATTTCCGTGCCAAAATAATAAAACATCTTCTGAATTTGCTTTTCCTCTCATTCAGGAGCTGTAGTTGCTTCTGGTATGGCAGGAAGAGGAAGGGCCGGGACAGGGAGAGGGCAGTCACTCATACTGTTTCCCTTGATACTCAGTTCAATTTGACTTTTAAAAGTTTCTGTCAGCATTTAAAATTATCTGGTTAAATTTATACATACAATTCTTCTCCTAAAAATGGGTGACATTTGAGTGCTACAAAATTAATATGAATGTGATGCAATGAACATAATTGCTTTCTAGAAAAATCTCATCTTTATGACTCACTGTTAGAGTCAAAATTGTGAGCCTGGAAGTTCCTAGAACATCAATAAATCTGATTCCTTATGCATTCCCAAGAAAGCTGTTTTTCAGGAAATGGGATCTCTGCTGGATTTTTTTCTTTTTGTCTTTCTGTTGTATTGAATTAGAAAGCTCAGGAGATGACTGAAATAATTGATTGTACTTGAGTGATTTGGGAATGGTGTATTTCAGAAAAACATTCATGTATGCATATTGTTAATTTTTAATGCATATGACAATTGTCATATTGTCAATTCATGTACACATATTGTCATATTATTCATTAAAACCATAGCCTTTTGTGGTTCACATGGTTTGTATCTCTGTGTTTGCTGGGTGTTGTAGCTTCTCCATCTGTAACTCATCAAGTGTTCAGTGTTTGAAATAATCAGAGTAGGGTTACTGAGTTCTGAAACCCCTTGACTTAACGAAGCTACCATTGCAAATAGAGGTCCAGAAGTGACTTGAGCTGCCTTGAGAGTAAAGGGATAAAAGGAAAGTGAATTTTTAAGGGATGACAGAGCATAATCTCATAATGCACACACTATGCTTTAGAGCTATATTAAGATTGGAACAAGGTCGAAGTTTGCATGATACAGAAAGAAAGTAATCGTTAAGAAAATCATATAAATCATTTGATAACAAATGGACAAAACCATGGGTTTTAGAGTTCACTAGATCCACACTTAATTCCTAGCTCTGTTCCTTACCAACTATAACTTTGGGGCAAGTTATTTAACCATCATGAGCCTCATTTTTTTATATCTGTAAAATGAGACTGACAATACCTATCCCAAGAGGTTGCCTTGCCTACTCCTCAGGGAGTAGATGAAACAGTATTTGTACAGTTTGTTAGTATAGTTAATATTAGCAGCTAGGAAAGCAAGCTATTTTGAAAAGAGATTTATTGAGCATTATATGCTTGATGAGGAAAAAAGTATAAATATTCACAGCTTTTCTTCCTTTCCCACCCTTTTGGGAAATTCAGTGTTTGCACTGCCAAACCAGGAACTAAGGGAGCCTGACCTGGGTGAGTAAGTAAAGTTTAAAGTTATGAGGGGAAAGAAACCCAGAGGGCAGATTAATTTACAAAATAAAGGACTCTCTATGAAAGGGGAAGAAAAGAATGTAGACATCTAGGCTACTTTGAGAGAAGGGTGCTGGGAGTTTTGGGGAGAGGGCAGCCACCATGTGACATTCAGGTGAGCCAAGAGAATTTTGGTAGGTGTGTCCCCACTTGCCACTTTTTTGAGAGTTGTCTTAAGCAGCTAACCCACAGGGAGGCAGTATGCAAAGTGGGTAAGGGCCCAAATTTTACACCTGGAGTTTTCTGGGTTCAAATCCAGCCACTTTGTGTGGGTGGATAGCTATGTTTAGTTGTTGAACTTTTCTAAGCTGCAGTTCCTTACCTATGAAATGGACATCCTAATAGGACCTACGGTAGAATTATCTTGAGGATCTGATGACTTAATGTTGAATACTGGGCAGGTGTAGAGGCGGTTGATCAGTGTTACATGAACCTACCTACTGGCGTAATTAAAAACAGCAACAACAATAACAATAGTTTGCGTTTATCAAATGTCCCCTTCGGCCCAGGCACTTTTCTAGGGGCTCTACATGAATTAATTCATTTAATTCTGAAGACTGCTCTACAAAATGGGAACTATTATCCTCATTTTAAACAATAATAAAACCGAGGGACAGAAGATTCAAGTAATGTACCCAAGGTCACACAACATGTAAGTAGTGGAGCTGAGATTCAAACCCAGATACTCACTCCAGTGCTAGATCTACACTCGTATCGCTGTGTTGTCTACATCTCATGTATGAGTGTCTGAACTTAAGAAAAGTGACTTCTGGGGCAGTTTGCCTTGTTTTGCAGATGCTTGGTTTACACTCAGCAACCTTGCTACTGAAGGTGTAGCCCACAGGCCAGCAGGATCAGCGACATCTGGGAGCAGAATCTCAGGCCCGACTCCAGACTCTTGAAACAGAAACTAATTTTAACAAGCTCCCCAGGTGATTTGGGACCCTGGTGAGGTCTGAGCAGCACTGCTCCAGATGGGCTGTCTCATCTGTGCCTTCATCCCTCACAGCGTCCAGCGCAGTGGTTGCAACTTACGAGTAAATCTAAGAGTAGATCTGCTCTTGATGTAAGGAACGTTGAATAGGAATTGGATTCATAAGACTCAGTGGAATAACAGCTGGCTTATCTCTGGTTGAGTGAATGGATGCCCAGTGCCTCTAGCATCCAGCACAGCACGAGGCACATGGCAGAGGCCTTATGCACACTTCTCGAAGCGAGATGGAAATGTTGTGCAATAGAGACATCCAGCACACAGGCCTTCCTGGGATGTACTGTGACATTTTAACAGGCCGAATAAAGCCAACGCAAGCAGAACAGTGATGATGCACTGACTCTTAACACGGTCTTGAGACAAGCTCTGCTCAGTTGGTTCCCCTGTGAACTCAAGCTGATTCCCTTTCCTCTTGAGCTCTCTATTGTCTTTGTGTTGTTTGCAACTCATTCAGAAACTAATTAAGTTTCAGGATCAGTTTGTCCTGTTAGAGAGTGTGGATATGCTGAAGTAGTGGTTTTTTATAACTTAAATTATCTGAGTGAAAGGACAATTATAATTTGCTTCTAAAATTGGCCAAAAGTCAGCTTTCATCAAAATAATTCTCTGTAGACATTAGTCTCCATAAAACCAGGGTATTGTTTAAAAGGCAACAAAGAGGATTTAAATAGGCCATGGAAAATGTATTGATAATCTGGCCATATTAATCCTGTTCTCTAACAGAGTGTGAAATTGCTTGTTTACTCCACTTATCTGGAGCCGGAGGTAGCTGATCACTCATTGACAGAGCCATACTTTGTGATCACCTTTCATCAGTGAGCTTCAGCTGGGCCAGGGCCAAACAATTTGACTTCATTGGCCTGTGTACCACCTCTAAAGTCAAGGTCAGGACTGCTGTTACCTCTGGGCAGGTACAGAATCTTATGAACTTAAATGTATCTGATGAGGGCTTTCATTTGTGCATGGGCAGGGAGGTAAGCTGGGGATCCTGAGTATGACTGTGAAAATTGGGAGCTTTATCTCAGTGTCCCCACATTTCTTTCCTGTACATCATCCCCCTAGAGATGAAGGTTTAGGTTGGTTTCATAACCAGTCCACAAATATTATCCACATAAGCACTACTAGGGATGCAGTAAGGTATAAGAAATAGTTCTTGACCTAAAGGAGTTTGTAGACACACATACATACCCTGGATCTCTTTATATTAGTTAGCTGTTTTTGCATACAAATATTACCACAAACTCGGCAGCTTAAAAGCACATATTTATTATCTCCACAGTTTCTATAAGTGAGGAATATGGTCACCAGTTAGTTGGATTTGCTGTTTCAGGGTCTCATAAGGCTGCAATCTAGATGTCAGCCAGGGCTGCTGTCTCATCTAAGGTTCACCTGGGGAATTATCCACTTCCAAGCTCACATGGTTGTTGGCAGAATTCATTTCCTTTCATCTTGTTGGACTGAGGGTCTCAGTTTCTGTTTGGCTATTGGCTGAAGGCTATCTTCAGTTCCTTGGCTCCCTAACGTGGCCATTTCATTAAAGCCAACAATGGAGAGAATCTCTTAGCAGGAAACCATTACTACCCAAAGCCTGAAGGAGCAAGGGGAGGAAGTGGTATTACTGAGGTCCAAGGAGAGCTGAAGCCTTGGAGATAGAGCTGTGGCCATTAGCTTGGCCACTGCTGAGGATCAGGGTAGAAACTGGGAAGAAACATGCTGTTCTCTCTCTCTTCCCTTTCCCAGGTCTGCACTGACCAAAGTCAAACCCAACAGGGAACTTTGCAGCAGTGTGCTGGCAGTCAGTGGAGGTCAGCCTTTCAGGGCCCTGAGCAGAGGGAAGGAAGGAGACTCAAGGGGAGGGGAGGAATAGAAAGGCCAGCATAACAGCCTCATACATTCACAGGCTTTTTTGTCTCCTCCAGTCCAACTATCATATTGGTACCAGATGGGCCTTTATCAAACTCTTATTTGCTCACATTCATTTCCAGCTCCAAATCCTCCAAGTATAGATCCAAGTATAGATTGCTTAAAGAAGCAATCTATAAAATTGCTGGATCATATACTCCATTGATAAAAACATCCCTAAACATGTACCTCCAGTTCATTTGTTCATTCTTTTATAAACTGTTTAAATTTATTAACATTAATAATTCAGAGTAAGTACTACATACACTTTGTGTGGGATATTCCATCAATGATTGTGTCAACCCATATTTTAAGAAGGCTTGATAATTTTGAAGTATTTTTGGCAACTTTTAAGTCATGTGATTGTATTGCCATCATTTTAAAGCAGGTACAAAGGCTGATGGAAACCTTGAACTATGAATAGTAAACCTGTCACCTCTGCCATTTCATGGTGTTTGCTTGCCTGCATCGTTGCGTTATATTCAGAGATTTCTTTGCAATGATACCTTTGCAAAGGAGGGATAGTTAAAACTAGATATTATTGTCTGAAATCCACGTAACCAGGTACATGTGAACCAAAACTGTTGTAATAACCTGAAAATGAATAAATGAAGGAGGATGAGACCTTTGATCCCTCTGCATTGTGGGACTCCTGCAGTTCCTATCTGATACCTTGTGAGTTGCACATGACACATGACCATCTGTCATATGGATCAAGAAAGGGCTTCTATAGAATATAGGATTCCCAGGGAGCCAGCTAATGCTTTGGGAAAAACACTAAAGTGCCTATCCCAGTAAGTTGATAAATCAGCTTCACAATATTCTTAGAGCTGGCACCATTGTTTTACTATCTGACTTGTGAACCTGTTAGAATCATTGGCTCATATATATGAATCCCCAAACTACCAATTTGAGAGGTTGCTGTGTGCTCTTAGGTGGAGTATGGTATGCCCAGATCGTTTGGGCTTCAAAGACAGAAGGCCTTTAAATGTTTTAGTAGAACTTTGGTCTTAAAGCAGTGGTGAGAAATCTAAGAGATTTCTAGTTGGTAGTAGAATGAATGATTTTATCTTGAGCTAAGTTAGAATACAATAATAATCGTTACCACTTTTAGAGCATCTAGAGCTCGTTTTAGAGCATACCTAGTTTTATGCTAATCATATTACATATATTATTTCATCTGCTCTTTACAGCAGCTCTTCAGGGTAAGTGTTACTATACAAGAGGTTGAGGACCCTGCCCGAGACACACGGATAGTAAGTAGAGGAGCCAAGATTTCAATCTGGAACTCTGTGTCTCCCTGACAGAGTCTTTTTTTGCATTGTACTTTATAATTAAGATTGGTATTCAAGAAGATGTCCCATTCTATAGAAGGTTGTGTGCTGTAGAATACAGTCAGTGGGTCTAGAAGGGGATGGACATGGGTATGAGCCTACAAGGATAGGGACGGGGGTAGGGATGGCTCCTAGAGATAGAAGAGGCCAGTCAAGTCTTCAGAAAAGGAATGTAGATTCCAAGGAGCCAGTTAAGGCATTGAGAAAAGCAGAATTCAGTAAGACATTGATTGAAGAATAAGGTGTCTTTATCAAAAAATTGATAGAGTTTGTAACATACTTCCAAACCTGTCTAAACACAAAGCCATCTTCCCACTAGCTAACTCCTTTCCTCTCTTGCTGTGTTGTAAATTTTATTTCATATACACTCTGTCACCTATGTTGCGTTAATTATTGGTCTGCTCACAACTTGTAAATATGGAACAGCAATAATTTATTAAGTTGTGGACTTATGAGTTGTGTATTTTCAATACTTGAATAAAATTTAATTAAAAATAGAAGGGAAGTATGACTGTATGGAGGTTGAAATAAATCAAGGAAAGTTGTTATATCCACTATTCCTTGTAGATTTGAACAGTTCTCTAGCTAAAGGTTTTACCTGCGGTAAAAATAGCAGTGGGCTGGGAGATAGAAAACTAGCATTCCAGCCCCAGCTCTGCCATTAGAATAATTGCATGACGTGGGCAAGCTGCCTGTCCTCTCTGAGCTTAAATTTTCTCATACGTAAAAAAACAAATATCCCAAAGTCCCTATAAATGTTCAGTTTGGTAGAAGACAGAGCAGCTCTCATCCTCAAACTAATTCCACAACACATACTAAAATAGAATTGCAACTCTCCCCAACTACAAATTCTCGTTACCTGATATTTTAGAACTGAGCCGAACAAACATTTTCTGAAGAGGGCCACATGGTAAATATTTTAAGCTTTCTGGGCAATTACTCAACTCTACCATTGTAATGAAAGCAACCACAGATAATGCGTGAATGAATGAGCATGCCTGTGTTACAATAAAACTTTGTTCATGTGTGTGAGTGTATGTGGGACACGGAGGCACAGCCATCTCCCTGTAAAAGAGTTAGCGTGGTGTACTCACTTAAACCTAGGAATGTGCCAGTACCAAAGGGAAGCTCATTAAATATTTGTGAAGGAAGGGAAGGAGAGAGGGAGGGATTATCCCCGTTTTATAGATGAAGAAATTCTACTGTAAGCCACCAGTGATATGTGAGGTTGAGGAAGCCATTATCATTTTTCTAACGAATCTACAGGGACACAGGCTTCCATGAGAAGGTTATTGAATTTTGCTCCTGGAAAAATCTTCTAGTGTCCTTACACTCAGAGAAGGAGAAGAGCACTGGTGTGCTCTGGTGGATCCCTGTGTCCTGGGTCTCTGGCATGCAAAGTGTCATTGTATAGGGTGTCATGTGGAGATGGGCAGGGGGCCTGCTGTGTTATATGTAGCTGCTCTTTCCACGAGTTCAGAATCATATGCTTTGTGCTTTTCCTCTCCTCTTACTGTCCCCTTTTGATTCTAAGTTCTGATGTGGCAGGTGGGAGTGGGGAAAGAAAAGGTGAGAATAGGCTTATGCACGTGGGGTGGGGACTCAGATGCTGGGCCTCTTGCAGCTGGCTTGCTGATGGCATCTTGACGTGGGCCAGGCTTTAAGGATGGGAAATTTTGGCTGTTTCTTCAGGTGGAACAATATACTTCTCTGTATCATAACATAGGAGGAATGTTGGATTTTTAGGGAGTCTTAAAAACTTGGTATGTCAAATTCCAGTCCCCCCAAATGTCTCTTCCTATATTAAACAAACCCTCTGTGCCATATCTAAAAAGTCCCCTCTCTTTTCTGGCCAGTTTCCTCAGGGACAATAAGCCTGTCCTTTTCATCTTTGTATCTTTTATGAGCCCCTCACCCAAAGCCTTGAGTGCAGAATGCACTTGCAAACAAGGTCAACATTTTGGGGGCAGTTGTCGTAGACCTGGCCCACTATCCTTATGTTTATCTGCTCAACAATCCTGCTACTAATCTTACTCCATTTTACAGATAAGGAAACTGCTGTGCACAAAGTTAAACAAATTTTTCAATGGTCCTATGACTAGTAGGCAGACCTAGAACTCAGGCCTGTGTTTTAAGTACTATATGCTAATGAACCCATCTATTGCAGGTGTCGCGTTGTACAAAAAAATAAAGAAAATATGCACACACACACACACACACACACTTCTTCTCTAGAGGGAAGCTCAGGATTCAACTAGGCTGATAAACCCAGGCTTGGTGACCAACCCTGTGGCTTACCAGCTATGTTGGTCTTAGGTAAATAAATCAGGCTTGCTGATTCTCTCGCTCTTTATCTATAAAATGTGGATAATGCATGGTAACTAATTCGTTGAAAGATAGATCATTTAAATAAAATCTGGTAGCTGAAAAAAAAAAAAAAAACTTGGTATGTGATTAAATTGATTAACCAACAAATCTGTAAAATCTCACAAAAACCATGCACTTAATTTAGTGGGCCAGGCTTTAAGGATGGGAAATTTTGGCTGTTTCTTCAGGTGGAACAATATACTTCTCTGTACCATAACATAGGAGGAATGTTGGATTTTTAGGGAGTCTTAAAAACTTGATATGTGATTAAATTGATTAACCAACAAATCTGTAAAATCTCACAAAAACCATGCACTTAATTTAGAGCCAGATTACAGTTTGCAGTCTATTGCACTAATTCATTAATTTTATTTCACAGACTAAAAATTGTACTATGCAAATGTATGCAAATAATACAGGAAAATAGTTTTCTTAGTCAAGTCTGCATCAGCGCCTGTTTTTGTTGTTGTTATTGTTGGTTTTTGATGTGTTTCATTGGAATATGTCACTAGGTTGGAAAGTGAGATAATAAATACACCTTCAATATCTGAAACTGTGTATCAAACAATTTCCTGAAGGGTGACTAGGGGGCTTTTCCTTTGACAAATACTGCAGTGATTGGTGTGTCTTTTTTCTTCTTTTCCTTGCCTAAAACAGAATGAAGAAGATGAGCAACATTTACGAGTCAGCTGCCAACACGCTGGGAATCTTCAACAGCCCGTGCCTGACCAAAGTGGAGCTGCGTGTGGCATGCAAAGGCATTTCTGACAGAGATGCCCTTTCCAAACCAGACCCCTGTGTCATCCTCAAGATGCAGTCTCACGGGCAGTGGTTTGAGGTAAGCATGTCCACATGGACAGAAGCATGGCAGGATGGTTGGTTCAAAAATACTTTGATATTTCCTGTCTTCAGGCGATTGGTTTATCTTGATGAGATGGAAAATTCAAGAAATGAATATGATCATGTTTCTGTTTGTATCATGATGTTTTGCTGTGGCTGTTTTGAAGTTGTGGATATTTTAAAATTTGCCTTTAATTCACGAGCCTAAGACCTTTGGGGAGGTTTTTATTTTTGTTTTTTTTTTTTTGTTTTTTTTTTTTTCAATTAACAAGAAATATTCATAGTATGCTCTTTGTCTTATGCCCAGTTGTTGGCAAAGGATAGGCAGCAAGGGGGTCAGGCATGGACATGAATCTAGACCCCAGGCTGGGCTGGGGTGAGAAAGCTGATGCTCCAAAAATTGATTCTATAGACAAAGTCTTGTGGCCAAGGCAGAGCTCAGATTAGACTTACTTAGAATTCTGGGAATGGTAGCTCTGAGGGGACATGTTTTAGGGGGCTGGAAGAGAAGTGACTACTCAGATGGAACCAGTGCAGTAGACAAGAGTCTTTTCCATGGGTTCTGGATTGAGAGAGGGAACGAGGAGGACACATATGAGCAAGTCAGTCCTACAAAATCCCTGGCCAATAGTCTGCAATGGGGCCAGCTCTGATCCTGGGAGCTGGGCTGGAGTACCTACTATTCAGGGAAGTTGTCCAGAACTGAGGAGTAGGGACCAAGACTGAAGGCCAGTTCTCTGACCAAGCCCAAAACAGGGTAGTGGTGGAGGAGCTAACACAGGACAAATCACAGGTTTATGGAGAAACACAGGTTCCAGAGAATGTTGTAGATCCCAGAGAGCCATGTGGGACTCCAACAGTGGTAATGGAACCCAGCCCTCAGGACTGCAGGAGTGACTCATTCCAAGCCCAGTGGGTCGATGGGGCTGAGTTGGATGTGATATCTTGGTCTGAGTTGGTTGGGGACTGGAGAAAGATGAATCCTGCTGGTGGAGATCATGAGTATGTTCAGCAGTAAGAAGATTGGGGTGGCAGAAGTGGGAGGAAGGACATGAGGGTTTACTAGCTCAGTTTTAACTGGCTTTGGAAGGTAGTCAAACCACATTCAAATATCCCTGAAAGCTCATGTGTAGAATGTGCACTCAGAATGTTTCCTAGCACACACTCCTTGCTGTGCTTGTGCATGGCAGCTCACTGGGCAGTGGTGTAAATAGAATGGTATCACTGTGAATCATTTTCCAAAGAGCAATGGGCTCCAAATTCTCAAGAGTTAACTTGGGTTTTTTTTAAAGTTTATTCTGGGAAGGATTTACTCATTTTTGTGCCTGTGAAACTCAAACTGATCATGACCCAGTGGAAAAAAGCTCTAGGAAAAAGAGTGGGGATCTTTGTATCAGCTATGCTACATTTGACCAGCTGATTCTCTAACTGATGCTCATACAGATATCGTGGTACCTGGGGAAGGATAGGGAGGACTGCCTTACAGGGGCTGCATCATGAAATACTTATTTTTTGGAGTAAGAACTTAAAACAACATGAGCTAAACTTTATTGAATATGTATCAAGTGCCAGCCTCTGTTCTAAGTGCTTTATGTGAAATAACTAATTTAACCTTTGTAACAATCTTATGAGATATTATCTGCATTTCACAAATGAGGAAACTGAGAGACAGGAAGATTAAAGATTTGGCCAAAAGCAGTCAGCTTGTAAGTGGAAAATCTAATATTTAAACTCAGGCAATTGAGCTCCAGAACCTGAGATTTTTATTGTTATTTGATACTTATGGTGGGCACAGGTGTTAGTCTTTGGTGGTTTGTGTGACAATATTGCAGGTTGAATTCTGCCATTGGGTATTGTGTGTTTATTTAAAAGTAGAAAAAATTGGATAAAGACTGGTTTTTAAGTTTTTTTTTTTTTTGTTTCTTTGTGGGGTTTTTTTTTTTTTGTTTGCTTTTAGGTATGTGATTTAAATAAGCAGTGTTAAACATCTAGTTTGGTTTGAGGTGAATGGGGGAATAGGGAGGAGAAGAGGTTGTAGCAGAGGAAGCAGTTCTTGTCCTTTCTGAGGGAACCAAGTACTCCGTGAGATTTGGATAAAGAGTTTGAAGCCAAGCAAAGCAGAGCAAGCATAGACCTGTTTCGGATCTCGTGGGACCAACCCTTCAGGCCTTCTATATTTCCACCTGTTTACAAATAGCTGGGAGGTGCTCCTCTAAGGGACATTTGTCCACTCTATCGTAGAAAGAAGGCTCAAAAGACATGAAAGGCAGCATATTTACTTGTAATTACACATGTAATATCAACCACCTCTCTGAAAGGGAGGTTTGATAGCTGTTGGTGAGCAGATGAAATTCAGGTGAGGAGGCAACATGCATGGGGAATGAATGATAGATGGGCAGATTGGAGATCTTAATTTAACTTCAGACTCATCCAAGGCTTATATCGTAAACTAAAACAGTATTCATGGGTGTCTTAATATATAATATATTTTTTCTTCTAAATTTTCTCATTAACTTTGTTGCTAGATCTTTTTAAAACTTTTTATTTAACAAAACGAATGGAACGCCTACATTATAAAAAAGCCACTCTTTGAAAATTAGAGGAAAGAATCCATCTACTAATGCCCCTTTACATAATTCAACTATTATTTTATGTATTTCTTTTCATTCTTTTCCTTCTGGCATACATATTCTTATATGATTCTCATCATGCATGTAAAATTTTCTTTCCTGATTTTATTGCCTAGTAGTATATATTTTTCTCCATATTGCCACAATATTGAAAATTGTAATTTATAAAAATGTGTAATATCCCATCAAATAGATTTAAATAATTATTTTTCTATTTTTTTCACCTTGAAATTGCTTCAAAAAATACTCTATTTTAAGGAATACTGCAATGAACTTCTCTGTACATACGGCTTTTCCCTTCTTTTTGGATGAGTTCCTAGAAGAGATTCTGTTAAAGTAGAACTGGTGGGACAAAGGATGGGAAGCTTTTGAGGCTTTTGATACATATTGCCAAATTGCTTTTCCAAAGTGCTCTATTACAGTGTTACCCAAAGTGTGGTCTGCACACAGCTACCAGCCCACACACTTTGTCACCAGTGTATAGTGAGATAAGAAGCTGTGCCACAATGTAAATTGATTCACTGCTTCCTTTATCACTTCATTTAGAAAGTCTCACTCTTTATAACCAATGATATCAGCTTAATTTCCAGCATGCTTGTCATATGGTTCATTTATATTCTGGTACTTTGAGAAGCACTTCTCTAACAAATTCTACTCTCTTAACAATGTACAGTTAGGCTATAATGCCAGGTAACTAATAGAAATAATTTAATTCAGGTAACTAGCAACAAAGGAGTTAAAAATACTGAGAAACTAAACAGAGCTGTGAGAGAACCCAGAGATTCACAACAGGAAGCTACTAGTTTGCTTACGGCTGGAGTGGTAATGTGCTGGAGCTACCTTGTACAGTCTCCTGAGAACAGGTTGTTCAATATTCAGGAATTATACAAGTCAGGATGTATTTACACCATAGACATTGGCAAACATTTCAAATCAGGACTTCTTCCCCTCTTCTCTCCCCTTCTAAGAGAGCCACCTGTTAAAAATTTACAAGCACACCAGTAGGCAAGGAGGACAAAAGGAGTAGATAGTAATACCAGAACCAAACCTAGCAGAAGCTGGATCCATGGAACAAGGGCCTATCTGGTGGGAAGCAGAAAAATAGAGGAAATGCAGATGGTGCTGGAAATGCTTCCTGGAAGGGAGATGGGGATACCCTGTCATCTCCCTTCCATTGTTCTCATCAGTGCCTTCCACTGGGCAAACCTTGCTGGAAGCCAGTTGACAAGGTTTCCAGAGAGAGGATATAGAATGCATTGAGAGCAAAGAGGTAAATGACCAACATATGAACCTTCTAACAACTGACAATAACTTGGAGAATCATTCACTCAGTCATCATCAAGTAGTTTATATTTACTTAGTGCCAACTCCTACTTTTCTGTACAAGTTCAATGAGTGGTCTCTACTCCACACCTATGGTAGAAATGAGAAGCACCTGACAGCCTATTTAAATCACTTAGCTCTGCTATTACATTTAGTGAAGGCTAGCATGTATGAGCAGTGCACATGAACAAGATTTATTGATGTGTGCATTTTTCTGTATCCACCCACTGGAAAATGTCTGGATTTCCAAAGAGGTTTCTATATACAGAATTACAGAATCAAATGAAAGCCTTACATAAGAGAATTCATGCTGGCTGTGTCAGTTTCCTGAGTGTTTTCATTTTGGGGAATCTGGCAAATGGCTAAGTGAAGAAAAAAATAACAAACCCAGAGGCTAAACCGATTTGCATAATGAAGAGATTGTTGAGGGGTGTCAGGATGAGAGAGAGAAAAGCAAGGTGAGCTTATCTTTCAGAGAGGATTTTAAAGTTTAGCCAAAGAGAGTCTCTAGATCAGCATTCTCCAACAGAATTCCCAACAATGATGAAAATGTTCTGTGTCTGCACTGTCCAATAAAATAGACACTGGTCACATGTGGCTACTGAGCACTTGAAAGGTAGCTATTGTAACTGAAGAATCATATTTTGGATTATTTAATTTTTATTAATTTAAATGTAAATCAAAATAGCCAGTGTGATTCCAGAAGCATCTTTGATATGCTGGAGAATTTGGTTAGGGTGGAGAGGAGAAGAAAAGGAGTTTGTAAAACTGCTATGACAGGTGGGTGTGTTGGCGTGTGTCTGTAGTCCTAGCTACTTGGGAGGCTGAGGCAAGAGGATTGCTTGAGCCCAGGAGTTCTAAGCCAGCCTGGACAACATAGTGAGACCCTGTCTCTTAAAAAAATATGTTACCATGGACAATTAATTTTATAGCTTAAATTTTTGGGGGGAGATGTAACTAGAAATTAACGTTTCTTTTTTGTTACTTGTGATTGCTGGACTGTAATTCTAATGGAATTCTAGCAGAGAAAGGGCCCTGTGATGTCCCGGTTTACAGCTTAGTTTATTCCTGCAATAGTTATAACTACCTTCAGTTGGGCTTCCCACATGAAAGGGAAATATTTGTTCTTTTGATTGGCTATAATTTGTTAATAATGGAAGAAAACATTTGAACTCTACAGTGAATCATAAAAATGTAAGCCTGATTTTTAGACTCAGTAAGACCTATAATCTGATCTTCTGTTGCTGTTAGCGGTATTAAGGGTCAATGAGAATGAACTTCTATGTCTTTGAAATATTGGAAAGCAGTTGTTCTGAAATGCAGAAAAGATTGTTGCTTTTTGCAGACCAGCAGTGTTTGAGATGTATGTCTAAGGATTGAGAATTCAGAGAAGATGGTTGTGTTTCCTTCCAGAACTTCAAAATGGGATGGTGTCTTTATTGGGTGAAAACTTTCAGTAAATCTTTAGTAATGGCCATGATTTTTACTGATAGAAAAGTGGGAAGAGAAAATTTACAACTTGGAAATACATTCCAAACTGAGAGTTTTAGACCTACCATTTCAATTCCCTAGTTTAGGACCATATTCATTTTTTAAAAATCCCCTCTGCACTCACTCCTGGCATATAACAATGACGATGTATGGTGACAGTTAAGTGTAATGATAATTTAGAATGTTCTTCATCTTCCACTGAGGGGTGGAAATAATTTCCTCCTGCCTTTTGGTGAGTACTGATGTGTTCCCTAACTCCTGGAACTGAACATCATAACCAAGTGGAATAAATGAACAGTTCTCAGAGGTTCAAAAGGCAAGCACCCTTGTGAACTAAAGACTTCTATTCAATTCACTGGAGCACATGCTTTATTCCTGGGTGTGGCTGGATATTCTCCATGAAGCAGAGCCAAGCTCACGATTGGCCCTTGGCAGAGATCCTATGAGTGACAGAATACTTGTCCTCATTGGGAAAACCGATTGGTTTTCCAAATGTCTAAGATGCTGCTCTATACACCATTAATTCCATTTTCCCATTTAATGTTAATATACAATTATTGGGCTCCCTCATAAGCAGCTCTCAGTAATTCTGAGAACTAATTACCCTTGGATTAATTCCATAAGAAAACATGTTATGATGAATCATGGGTTTTGGTGAATTGTTGGTAATAATTGTTAGCAATAATCAGTGTGGTTGTATCTAATACATCACTTATTAGTGGACTCTAAGATAAGATTATTGCTTGTAATAATAATAATATATCCATATAGCACTTTATATTCACAAAGTCCATCTACTTATGTCATTTGCTGCTGATAATAGCCCTATGAAAAAGCAACACAGATTTTGAACCCCAGCATGTATTGAGAGTCGTGAAAAAGATGTGGCTTGTGTTCTCAAAGACCTCGGTGTCCAGTAGAACTCACTCCACCTTAGAGACAGAGGGCTGGAGTCTTAGACGGTCCTGTGACCTTGAGAAAGAGGGCTCAAAACAACATCTTAAATCAATTCCTTTCTCTGAGTATACAGTGAGTGGGGTGCCTAGGCTATCTTTCTATGGGTTAGGGCTAAAAATCAATCACTGTTCCATTCCTCCACTATTCTTTATTTTCTCTTTTTCCTCCCCACCCTCACCTACCCAGACATAGGGTTTGGTTGCCATATGATCTAGCATTCCTGTTAGCAGCACAGAAAAGGAAGTGTGTGCCCATGATTGTGAGCTTGTCTACCCCCAGAGAAGTGGGTTGTAAACTTTCAAGGCAATTTTTTCTTGGCTAGAGACTTCATGGAAGAGCTCTATGCAACAAGTCTCTTCCATACTTGGGATAGTAGTGGGGCATCACTCTCTTGTGTATTGAGCCCTGAGGATAAAGTTCAAAATAGCAACTTCTCCTGTACTTAAGATACTCAATTTTCCATTGCTCCAAAGCCTAGAACTTTTATGAAAATGGGACAGGCAATATGAACATTTAGTTGATGACAAAGTAGCCATCAAAATGTGTTGATACCAGTTATGTACTAGAGATTTTACATATATTCTATCCTTACAACTACTGTGCAATACAGGCTTTACTAACCAGAAAAGAAAACTGAGGCTTAGGCAGAATTAATAAATTGCCCAGGAACATACAACTAGCAAATAGTAAAGCTGGAATCTGGTTGATTCTAAAACTCGTGCTCTTTCTACTTTATTAAGGGTTGCAAACTTGAAGCTGGTGGCCTCTCTGTAGCCTGCAGACATATTTTGTCTGGTTTTACAGTCTAACAAGTTTTTTAATAGTTGCCAAAACTTAAAGATAAGGCTTTTCATAAAACCTCAGCTTACTGCTTTCTTTTGAGTAATGCTATGGCAATAATGAGCTGTGATAATTAGTGGTTTCTCTCCTTAACAGAATATGGGGTTTGTCCTTGTGCTTCCTGCTAGTCAGGCTGCTTCACTCATTTGCCTACCTAAGTGGGCCCGGAGGTATTTGAGTTTAGACTACACTTCTGCACCCCCGTGGCTAGGTCTCTGAAACACAGTTAACCTCTCAGTTGTGGACACAAACAGAGCTAAAAAATGAAAATTAAGTCAATTAAAATATTCCCTCTGGATATTACAGACAAGCTCCTTTCTCGAAAGATTTTCTGTTCACACTTTGTTGACTTGCAACGTTTCAGTGGCTAACACCTAGCATGACAGTTGATAAAAAAACAACGGTTTTCTTCAGTTGTTCACAAAGTTTTCCACTGTGGATTTGCATCAAACTCCCATTTGGGAAAACTTTGATGTTGCTTTCTACCTCCCCCTTAACACATCCTTAATAAGAATAGTTTCTTTTCTTAAAAAAAAAAGAAAAAAAAAGTTGATTTTGGTGATATTAGAAATCTTACCCTGAGTATTGAAGAGAAAAGAAAACAAAACGAAATATTAAAGCCAGAAAAATATTTCCTCCCTGTTGCCTAATGCCATGTCTCTAAGACCAGAGGCTCGTGGTCCCATGATGTTCAATTTGTAAAT
Organism: Eulemur rufifrons; assembly: GCF_041146395.1. NCBI lineage: Eukaryota > Metazoa > Chordata > Mammalia > Primates > Lemuridae > Eulemur > Eulemur rufifrons. Next base: position 123,450,360 of record NC_090989.1, read on the forward strand.
GATACACTTGCACATAGGAAAAGATTACTGGGTTGCATAATATATGACTAATTGGCTTCCTTATAATTAAAATCTCAAAATTGTCAACATCATAATGTCTGAAAGCATAGTCACATGAGATGGAAAATTTTGGCTACAAATGAGAAAAATGTATTTGAATTGAAATGTGTATTGACTCTTAATTATCTTGTATGCCTTGAAGATAATTTCATCTGCTTGAGGAATAATGTCTGCCTCCTGCTTTGAGGAAAGCACTGTGACATTGGCCTTACTGCCTCCTTAGCCTGGAACTGGCAAGCTACATTCTGGACATTCAGACTGAGCATTGATCACCAAGAGTTTTCATAATGTACCTTGAATCCCATGCTGGTTATTTGAATGATGGAATTACAGGTTGGGGAAAGAGTTTGAGGGGGCATCTACAATTAGGAGCCCTCTGCCCCTAGCTTGAACTACCTTCAACATCTCAAAGGATGTGTTTTCAGTACCTGTCCTGGGTACCTTTTTACATGTTTCACTAGACTCATTATTGATAATCATCTCCTTAAGAAAATCCTACTTTCTTTGTAATTTCACTTTATTGTATCTTTTTTATTGATAATGAAGATTTATTTGTAATACCTTAAATATATTGATAGTACTTATATAATCTATCAGGTACTTACCTGAGTAATTTATATGTATTATCATATTTAATTATCAAAAATAACCCTACAAATTGGGCTCTATATATGTTTTATTTTTTCTATCTTTATTGAAGTTATAATTGATAAATAAAAATCACATAGTATATAGGCACCTAAGAGTTAAATAATTTGGTCAAGGGTCACGCGAGTAGTAAATGAAGGAGCTAAGACAAATTGGACCCAGACTGTTTGACTCCAGAAACTGTGCTTCCCCTATCCTTCACTGCTCCCCTCTGAGAATAATGGGTACCATTCACAGAGTGTTTGCTGGATGTCATGTGCTAAGTCTTTACATGCATATTCATTTAATCCTCACGACAGTGTTATAAGATAGCGACTGGGATTACCTGTTTTACAGGTAGGAAAGCTGACACTCACATAGAACAAGTATATGTCCACGGTCACAAGACTAGTGAGAAGTGGTATTAGGATTTGAGCTCAGATCTTTGTGTCTCTAATTCCTATGTTGTCTCCATGACATTGTACTTCTCTCATCCTGATCTCTATGAAGGTAGAGAAACCCAACATAATGCCACTAGTCTTTAAAGTTGACGTGTTTTTCTCTTCTTTAGTTTTAGGCATTCAAATTGTTCTTTTTATCATTGTCTTCATCTAAAATCACGTATTAAATGTTGATTTGGAGTAGATGGTGTTGGTATTCTTGCGCATTAGGAATCTGCCCTCTGTTGTATCCAGCATTTGCTTCTACTGAGCCTGTCTTTGGACCAAACTCTTGATCTTCTCCCAAATTAAACATTCATTTTCTGGTCGTGAATTTTAGAGTGGGGATTCCTGAACATTTTGTAGAGAAAGTTATTTTTAATTTCTTAAGATAATGAGGTAAAGGTCACAGTGCTGATGGTGAAGGTCCCTTATTTTGGGGTGGTAAAATAAGGTAAAGCATCCATGGTTCTTAAAATGTGACACCAGGAGGTATCAAGTACAATGGAGGCTTTCATCAAGGTAGAAGACAGTGGGACAGTGACATCAGGGACTTGCATTCTTCATTTCTATTAATACGTTCTAAAACTCGGTTTACAATAGTACTGTGGTTTGTGATTAATTAAAACTCAGATCTTTTCTATGCAATCTGTGCCAAGACAAGACTCTGCTATTTGATACGTGTGCAATTAATTATAATTTTTTTACTCCTCACATACACTTTTTCCCCTATTAGAGTTCACTTCTTTGATTTGTAGGGAACATATTGAAATTTTCATCTCAATTTCTCAATTTTTGTGTTACTAAGATCTCCCAGGTTTGTTCTATTATTTTGGCTTCATCTAATAGCATTTCTTTTAAGAGTATCTTTTTAAACATGGGATTTCTATTTGTTGTGATGTTATAATAGCAATGAGAGTGATGCTCATGCTATATTTATGATTTATATTCTGTTCTTTTTTCATTTCATGATAAAGCATAAATGTATATTTCTGTTATTCAAAATTATTCATAATCATCACTTAAATGGTTGTATAATATTCCACATAGAAAGTCTACCACAGTTTGCTTAACCAGTTTTCCTCTGTTGGATATTTATTTTCAAAATTTTGCTATTATAAATAATTCTATTTATAATAGAATAGAGCCCATATTTGGGTTTTTCTCCCTCAGAAGTTGAATTGCTGTGTCAAAGGGTAGGAACATTGTTAAGGCTTTTGATTGAACTTGCCAAAATGCCTTATTAGAAGATAGTAACAATGCAAGACCCACCAATGTGTATGAAAATGCTGTAGTCACTGCTTTAGCTTTTTTAGATTCATTTAAAATTATTTTCATTTTTAAATAGAAATTAAATCTGTTTTGGGTGACACTTGAAATATCTCCCTTATCCCCAGTTTATATGGTTCCAGCCTGACCTCCTAAAGGTTCCCACTGGTGCATGGGACAGTGTGGTTCAGAGCTTAGACTATGGAGCCAGACCGCCTAGGTTTAAGTCCTGGCCCAGCCATTATTAGCTGTATGAATTAGCAAATTACTCAAACCTTACTGTGTCTTAGTTTCCTCATCTGTAAAATGGGTATCATTATGGTACCTACCTCATTAGGACCATTGTGAGGATTGAATGAGTCAATACATGTAGAGTGCTTGGAACAGAGTCAGGACTCAGTAAGTACTACTATTATTGAAGATATTATTGCTCATGTATCATTCTTTGAGAAAAATGCTTTCTAAATAAAGATATGCTATTCAGTCTCCAACTTTTCTGAGGACTAAAGCAATTAAAAGAGTTCCATGGCTAGAGGCAGAGCAGTAGAGGTAGATCTGGAAGTCACTGGGGAAGTGATTCTGGGATACTTAAGCTGTAACCACTTTATTGATTTTGCATTCCCAGGGTCTATAACAGTGCCTGGCACAATGAATGCTTGTAATTGAGTGGTTAGATGAATTTCATTTCCTTGATCCATTTCCCCATATTCACCTCTAAAGACACTTGGATTTTTGAGGACCATCTTGTTCTCATTTAGGAAAATAAGAAATCAACTCATTAGAACTCAACTACACCATTAGGCTTATCCCTTTCACAGGTAGTGGGATTGTCAGTGCCTGAGGCAAGAAGTTTGATCTAAAAGGGTTTGTTTATATGGTTATGTGTAAACTGTGAGTGTAGCAGTTGTAACTATGTTTACTGGGGTTGTAACAGGTTGCTTGAAGGACATTTCCTGCCACTCAGGGATGAGGACTATGGAATAGTTCCTAACTGTTTCTATTAGCCTTAATTTTCCTTTCTTACATCTTTTTGATTTTGAACTTCTTCATGCTCCTCTTCTTTCTTTCTCTCCACCTTTCTCTCTGGGTGGGGCAGGGAGAGCGGTTAGCTGTGGTTGATGCTGGAGATCTGTCTCTTCTCTGCTCCACCCCAGGTACTATCTAAGTTTATCGTCCTTGGGTCCCTCACTGAGACTATATGGAAAAAGAATTAGTTGCTTACTGAAAATCTAGCTGGCTTGTTTCTCCGGCTTCTTGAGGCACATTGTTAGGTTGCTCATTAGAAATCTTTCTTCTTTTTTGATAATGGCATTTATTGCTGTAAACTTCCCTCTAAGACCTGCTTTTTCTGTGTTCTGTAGGTTTTAGTATCATGTGTTTCCATTCTTGTTTGTATCAAGGAAATTTTTTTAAAATATGGGGGTCCCACTATGTTGTATGTTTATATCCCATTTTCCTTATCCATTCATCTGTTGTTGGACATTTGGGTTGTTTCTATATCTTGGCTACTGTGAATAATCCTGTAATGAACATAGGATTGCAGATTTTTCTTTGAGAGCCTGATTTCAGTACTTTTAGATATATCTCCTGTAGTGAGATTACCAAATCATGTGGTGGTTCTCTTTTTAATTTTTTGAACTGCTTTTTAAATAGTTTTGAGTAGTAGCTGTAGCATTTTACATTCCCATCGACAGCGTGCAAAGATTTCAATTTCTTCACAACCTCACCAACAGTAGTCATCTTTTTAAAAAATAATAGCCATCCTTACTGGTGTGAGGTGATGTCTCATTGTGGTTTTGATTTGCGTTTCCCTGATGATTAGTGATGTTGAGTACTTTTTCATATACCCGTTGTCCATTTTTAAGTCTTCTTTAGAGAAATGTCTATTCATATCCTTTGCCCACTTTAAAGCTCAGTTTATTTGCATTTTTGCTATTGAATTTTAGGTGTTTCTTATATATTTTAGAAATTAATTATTTGTCAGATATATGATTTACAAATATTTTTTTCCCAATTCATAGGTTGCCTTTCACTCTGTTGACTGTTTCCTTTGCTGTGTAGAAGATTTTTTCTTTGATTCAATCCCACTTGTTTGTTTTTGCTTTTGTATCCTGTGCTTTTGGCATCATAGCCAAAAAAAATTCTTCCCCAGATCAATGTTGAGAAGCTTTTTCTCTGTGTTTTCCCTGTTTTCTTACAGTTTCAGGTCTTATGTTTAAGTCTTTAATCTGTTATTAGTTGATTTTTGTTATGGTGTGAGATAAAGGTTCAATTTCATTCTTCTGTATGGTATTCAGTTTTCCCAACACCATTTATTGAAGAGACTCTCTTTTCCCCATTGTGTGTTTTTGGCACTCTTGTCAAAGATCAGCTAACTGTAGATGTGACAACATCATACTGAAATTTCAACATATTAGAAACCGCTAACCCTCAGATTGTGATCCCATTGATTGACATTATAGTAAGCAACAGAAATTTCAACTTATACTAATAAAATATCACTTTAAACTATGAAACATATTGGGGTCTGTGTGAGATTTTTGTTTAAAAGGGGAAAATATGTTTTCACTACTAAAAAATATTTGAAAACTCAGAGAAAGAGTAACATAAGGTAAAAATAAATAAATACTGAGCTTGTTTATCTCAGAACCAAACTGAACTATTTGTGGTGTGACTCACCAGACTTTAATTCAATCTGAAATTACTATGCTAGACAACTTAGGAAGCTGTCATAGCAGCTTGGCTTGATCTGAGGTCAGTTTGGAAACTAGGTAGAAGTTCACTACAGGTTAACTGTATGACTTTGGGAAAGTCACTTAACATCTCTGAGCCACTCATACTACTAATCTCTAAATGGTTGTCAAAATTAAATGACTGGCCGGCAGGATAACGAAGAGGCTGATGCTATAAGCTCTGGGATCAGACTGTTTGGGTTATCTGTATGACCTTATATAAATGCCTCAACTTCCCTGTGCCTACATTTTCACTATTTGTAAAAGGAAGGTAACAATAACACCTATTCATAGGTTTATTATACAACAACTTGAGATGATCATTAAGAATTACTTAATCCAGTAATCGGTGCATAGTGAGCACTTGATAAATATTAAATGCTATTATACTTAAAGGAGATAATGTATGCAAAACTAATGTGTTTAGTAGATCACTTAGTTCTCAGTATATGAAAGATATTATCAGGTAATACCTATGTTCAGGTGTGTTTAATGCCAGAGGTAAATTTTTGGTTTGCTGCCCAGCCCAAGTATTCATGGACCCATTAATTTGTGTGACAGGAGAGAATGTTTAGTAAGAAAATTTAACAGGTCTCTAAGTTTCTGCCAAGTCTCTGACTAACCACTTTGATTGATCTGTTTTGGCTCCTCTACTGAAGAATTATCTAAGTCTCTTTATCCCCTCCATTCCCTGCATTTTGAAGAAGATGAATAGACTTGGAGTGACTTCATTCCACTTGTCCATGTTCTCTAATCTATGGACTCGGAATCTCAGGGAGGCCATACTGATAACCTTCCCTTCCTATCTTTGCTTCTGTGCCAACATTGGCCCCCACCGTTTGACGGTCTTGGAAGAGAAGTGACAAGAAAATTCTTCCCTTCTGGAAACTGCAGATGTTCTCGGGGTCAGTTTGTAGGCTAATTAAATATTTTATCTTGATTTAAGCTCAGAAATGTTCAACTCCCTATCTTGGCTAGTCTGTTTTCAAGCTCTTGATATTTCGAGAGCTTCCTCTTATCTGAGAATTTAGTCCTAGATATTTTTTTTCTTGAGCATAAAGACTAGTTCTTGTTTGTTGAAAGATTACAGTTTTGGAACTGTGTATCAAAGGAAGAAAATTTGATACCTTTTCCTCCACTTTGGTCAGTATTAGCCTTTTCAAAACAACTTCTGAGAAACAGGGATTTGTAATAGTGAAACCTATTTTAGCTCACCCCTACTGAAGATTTGCTTCATCTAGTTTGTTTTAGTTACCACAGTTTCATAACAATTACCCTCCAAAAACCATTTTATTCAACTCATGGATTCTGTGCATCAGGACACTAGACAGAGCACAGTTGGCATGATTTATTTCTGTTCCACAATGTCTAGGACCTCATCTGGGAGGGCTGGAAGGCTGGGGGTGATTGAATGGCTGGGGCTTCAAATCAGCTGAAGGCATCTTCACTCATGTGTTAGGCTAGGACTTCCATTCCGATCACCTACATGTAGACTCCCATACATGGCAGTCTCCAGGTAAAGACATAGACCCTCCCTCTGAGTAGGTAGAGTGTCAAGTTTTTGGCACATAGTTAAACCCTGGGCTATACCTAGAAATATTGGTTAACTAAAGAACCCATCTTATTATCATATGATCCATGATTACCTTCGAGGGTGTGAATAAGATGAATGTATGCATATTTATAATCCCAATTCCCATTTAGGGAGCTTTCCTGGAACCTTGAAAGATGCAAATATAGAACTTGTAAAAGGAAAGACTTTCTAACCTGAACATTAAACTTAGGAAATGCACAGCCTGAAGAGGTACAACAGGAAGAAAATATAATTGAAATCTCTCTCCTGGTTTTGAGCCACAATTTTATGAACATACATATATACAGTATCACTATAGACTACTGGACCACTACTAGACATAATAAAGAAGAAGAAATAAAAGCAACTACTATCTGTGTAGCCCTTCAGCATTTGGTTAACACAGGTTATTAAGGTTGGTACTATTATTTTCACTGCCAATTTACAAATGAGAAAACTGAGATTCAGAGATGTTATAATAATGTTTCCAAGATTATGTAATCAATTTGGGTGGAAGCTGCCCTCTAAGATCCTCTGTTCAGATCTCACATCCTTTGTTGACACTGTGAGTCCTCTCCTGCTGGTGCCCACCGTGCCAACGCCTGCTGCCTTCCTAGAGACCAGTGCACCCAAGACTGTGGGAACCACCAAGTCTAAACAGTCATCTCTATTTCTTTGATATTTGGTCCTTCCTTACCCACTGCCTATTTACTACTTTGAGACTTTCTCAATTACATTTTTATGATTCTAATAAATATCTTCTACAATTTAATGTCAGGAAGCAGTTATTTCTTAGAGTGAACCATGATTCACCTATGCACATATAAATGGTTCATTCTTTGATTCATTCAGTAAACATTTATTGAGTTCTTACCATATGCCAGGCACTTTTCCAAGGGCTGGGAATATAGCAAGGAACTACCCATGATCCCAGCTTTTGTACTAGTGGGGAGAATTGAAGGTACACAATAAATGTATAACCTATTGTCAAACAATGGTAAGTGCTAGGAAAGAAAATGAAGCACGAAAGGGGGTGGAGAAGGATAGGGGATTAGTTTAAAAATTGTGGTCAGGAAAGACTTTTCTGAGGAAATAACGTTTGCACAGAAACCTGAACAGGTAAGGAGTGAGCCATTTGGATGTAGGGAAAACGTGTTCCAACAGAAAGAAGGGAAGAGTCCATGACACAGGCACTTGATTGGCCTGTTTAAGGAATAAAGTTTAAATTGTGCAAGACAAGTAGGTCCTAGAGATCTTTTCAACATTGTGCCTATAGTTAACAATATTGTACTGTGCACTTAAAACATTGTTAACAGAGTATATCTCATGTTAGGTGTTCTTATCATCACCATGATAATAAAAAGAATAGCAGGGAGGCAGTGAGTGTGGCTAGAGGGCAGTGGTATAAGAAGGCAAGAGCGAGAGAAGTGATCATGGGGAGGGAGCTGAGGGCCAGATCATGTAGAGCTGTGTAGGCAATGGTAGGGGTTTGGGATTTTATTCCATATATGATGGGAGGAAATTGGATATCTTGGAGCAGAGAAGCAATTTGCATTTTAAGCAATATTAACACTATCTGCTTGTGTCAGTGTACAGAGACAAGAGTGGATGCTGGAGACGACTCAGGAGGTATTCATTCAGATGAGGGATATGGTAGTTTGGATCAGGTAATAACCATGGAGGAGATGAGAGTGGGTGGAAATGAATTGCATTTTCAAAGCAGACACCATAGACTTTGCTGATGAATTGGAAGTAGGGGGTGAGAAAAAATACAGAGTCAAGAATGATTCCAGAGATATGAGTAACTGGGTGAATGATAATGGGTAATACCAGGGGAGGAACAGAGTGTTTCCAGTTTGAGATTGTACCAGTAATTCAACAATGAATGTGCTTCTAATATTGGGAGACAGTGCACAGTGTAACTCCAGTTACAGACTGTCTATATTTGAATTCCAGCTTTATTATTTATCAGCTATAAGGTCTTGTACAAGTAAATTACCTCCATTTTCTCATCTGTGTGATGGAGACAACTAAAACTATCTACATTGTAGAGTTTTAAGAATTTAACACACAATAGTGCCTGGCACTTAGTGTTACATAACTCTTAGCCATCATTATTTTTATTAATATATTTACGTGAACACCTATTTGTTTTCTTAGGGGAAGTGTTTGGTCAAAAGATATAGACATTGTTTAAGCTTTAAAAATTAGTTAGTCTGGGCACAATGGCTTATCCCTGTAATCCCAGAGCTTTGGGAGGTTGGGGTGGAGGATTGCTTGAAGCCAGGAGTTCAAGACCAGCCTGGACAACATAGCAAGACCCTGTCACTCCAAATTTTGTTTCTAATTAGTGGTGGTGTGCACCTGTAGTCATAGCAGCTTGGGAGGCTGAGTGGGAGGATCACTTGAGCCCAGAAGTTCAATGGTTACAGTGAGCTATGATACGCTACTGCACTCCAGCCTGGGGAAAGAACGAAACCCTGTCTCTAAAATAAATAAATAAATAGATAGATAGATAAAAATTACCCAATTGTCTATCTGAAATTATCATACTAGTGTGTTCCTAATAGCAAACTATGAGATGCAAAGGAGGCAATTCTTTAAAAAATATTTTAAATATTTAGAGTTTAATATATAGACTTCCTAACTCTTTGCCATACCTTATTGACCCAGTCACAGAATGAATATTTCCTTGTTTTGCATAACTTGAGTTCACTTAAGTGATTCTAATAGCATTTTTGTCCTCCTCCTTCCAAAATTATTTTTATTTTATTTTATTTTATTTTATTTTTTTTTGAGACAGAGTCTCACTCTGTTGCCCAGGCTAGAGTGAGTGCCGTGGCGTCAGCCTAGCTCACAGCAACCTCAAACTCCTGAGCTCAAGCGATCCTCCTGTCTCAGCCTCCCAAGTAGCTGGGACTACAGGCATGCACCACCATGCCCGGCTAATTTTTTCTATATATATTTTTAGCTGTCCATATAATTTCTTTCTATTTTTAGTAGAGATGGGGTCTCGCTCTTGCTCAGGCTGGTCTCGAACTCCTGAGCTCAAACGATCCGCCCACCTCGGCCTCCCAGAGTGCTAGGATTACAGGCGTGAGCCACCGCACCCGGCCCAAAATTATTTTTATATTAAGTACATTAATTATTGATATACTGATATAAGAAAAATATAATAAAGAATGCAAATATAATTAAAACATAACTAATTAATATATTAATATATTGTATGCATGAGTTTGCAAGAGAGATGTGGGTTGTGTATGTGTGTGTATTAGAACTAAAGAATGAATCCAAACATCTCCAGGTTGTCATCTTTAATTCTGAAGGATCGCTATACTTGATGCTATGTCTTATTTAAAGAGAGGAAGAGAAATTGATTTAATAACCTGTCACATTATACAACACAAGAAGAACTTGAGAAGAAAAAGCACTCTGGTATTCTTAGAAGGAAGAAAAATATTGTGACAGCTCCATGGAGAAATTTTTGTGTAGAGGGAACTGGTAGAAATTATGGTGATAAGTCAAGAATGTTAGGAAATCTATTGCTTCCATAGAATACATTTGACCGCTCTGCCACAGAGCTCCACAACTGTAGAAGGGGGTTTCCCTTTCTTATGTAAGGGGAGTAAGGAAATAGAAACTCCAGCTTTCTTTTCCCTTTTTCTCATGTCTTAAAAATAATTTATTCCATCATCATTTCGTCTGGAAGCTTCCAAAATATTCTATTTAACTGACGTGGGATAGAATAACAAAATATTTTGATAATATGGTAAACTTGTAGAGTTTAATCAAAAGAGTTTGATACCTTAGTGTTAAACTCTGGTATCTAAGAGAAGTCAGTTTGTAATTAGTGAACAATAACATTAGAGAATTATCAATACCTTTCAGCCAAAACCACCAAGAAGACACCTATAATTGAACAAGTTGAGTTTATTGCTCATTGCCACAAGGGAATATACACCCCATGAGCAACTAGGAGGCATCTTAGAGAGTTTTAAGAAAGAATTTACAGAATTGGGGTTATTGTTAGTTGTTTCAGGGAGGGTTTAATGAAGGACGGCTTTAGTCTGGACTGAACGTTATCAGGAAGCTGGGACAATTCTATGGCTGAGTACCTTAATAAATCTTATCTAGAAGGAGGGAAATACAGACCAAGGTGAACTACATAATCAGTAACAAAGCGGCAGTTACTCATTTTAACTAGGATGGGGATATGAGTGGTCTTTTTTATGGTTTGGACAATGTTAATATTTTTGTCTGGGTCAGGCATGGTTATGGCGCAGTCTAGCTGTTGTCATGCTTGATCACAGGCATAGAGTGACCTTGTCTTATGCTGGTGCTCTGTGAAAACTGTCTTTGTTCAGCAGGAGAACACTAAGCCTGAGCTGGGAGTGCCAGGCCAGCTCCCAGCAGCACAGGCCAGGCTGACAGCGCCAAGTCAGCCCCCCGATGGCAGGGGCTGCTTTTCTCTTACTCAGAGTGAAACCCAGAAGTTAAGCTGTTTTACTTCAAAGACATCTTCTTAGCAATGGGCCAACTTGTTGGCTAAGCAAAGAAAAATTGATCATAGGTCATATTCAAGTGACCTATATCCCAGCCCCCTTCTTAGCTAAAGAATGATATTTATGATGTTCAATATACATACACATTTTATAAGCTAATTTTCTCTTTCAGTTTAACTCCAAATCTCCCTTCTACTCTTTCTCTACTTCTCTAATCAGTTACAGGGGAAATTCCCAGGAGCTCTTTCAAAGAGATTCTCTCCTAAAGAAAGTTCTTTAAGAAACACCCCGAGTCCATCTTGTGGCCTACATTCCCACAAGAGATCTGACCCGAGAATATGCCTCTTTATTTTTAAGGTGGGGTGGATGGCTTTATTTCGGTCCCATTTCTTAAGCCAGCTCCCAGTTAGTTGGGCTTTGAGAAAAGCCATCATTTTCAAAAGTCCCATTTTGGAGGCATCACCTGGTCACTGATATTCATTCAACAGTTATTAAATACCTACTGTATGTCATGCACCCTTCTGGTCACTAGATATGAGAATAAACAGCTATGGTTCTTGTCTTCATGAAACTTATATTTCACAAGGAACAGAGAGAGGAGTACACCAAAATGTTCTTTGAAGTTTGGATAGGGGATTCAGAGGAAAGTATATTCAACTCTAGATAGGGAAGAGGAGTGCTTTATAGATAAGACACTACTTGAACTAGATCTTGGGTGATGAGTTTCAGGTATAAAATGTAGGAAACAACATTACTTAAAAAGGAAAAATTATGCTATGTGCAAAGGTCTGATCTCAACAGGAGGAAAATCCCCAATCCCCAAATCTCGATAATTCTAATGATAAATGGTTCTTGATAAGACCTTATGAAGGGACCATCGTGTTCTTGACTGGAGCTCTGCCTAAGTCATACCCCCAGAAGAGAACAACTCTTCTATTTTTAAAGGCCTTTTGAGAAGGGGAGTCCACAGTCATCCTAGGGGGCCAATGGGTTTTGAGTCACAGAACCTTTTTAGCACAGATGGTGTTCAACAGCTCTCAGTGGGGAGAGGAAGAGATGTTCCAGGAGGGATCAGGAGCCAGTTTTGAGAGTTTAATCTTTTGAATAGAGAATAACCCTGATGTAGCCTTGAGCCTGAATTAGATTGCTTATATGCTGGCCTTTTCCCATGCATTTACCACAGGAGTTAGAATACGGTAATGTCAAATGAAATAACTCACTTCTTTTATATCACAAGATTTTGGGAAAGAACAAATAAGCTTAAGAAAAGATTCATTAATGGAAACAGACTTATGTTAGTCAGAAGACTTCAGCCTTGTTACTCACCTCTTACTCATGTATCTCCCATAGTGCTCCACACTCACTTCATTCGCTTCGCTTAATTACATTTTTGTCTCTTAGACAGTCTCATACACTCCATGTGGCTGGCACTCACTGACAGACGCTGACAATCCAAAGCTATCTGTCTCTTTGTACCAGACACACACGTGCACGCCCTTATTTACTTTTAGATTCAGTTCATTCAGAGTTAATTTAGTAAGCTTACCAAATGAAATATTCAGAAAGTCAAAGCAATAGGAGACAATCTGAGTTGTACTTTTGATGGAATCTTCCAAAATAAACAAATCAATTTCTTAGGGGTCGTTTATTTAGGAACTATAGATGGGGTAAGGTAAACTCCATGAGGGCAAGACCTTTGTCACTGAATCTTCAGCACTTAGAACGCCTGCTTGGCATTAAATAAACATTTGAATGTAGGATTATTGAAGTTCTCTCATGCTGTGTTTTTTTTTTTTGTTGAGACAGAGTCTCACTTTGTTGCCCAGGCTAGAGTGAATGCCGTGGCGTCAGCTTAGCTCACAGCAACCTCAGACTCCTGGGCTTAAGCGATCCTACTGCCTCAGCCTCCCAAGTAGCTGGGACTACAGGCATGCGCCACTATGCCCGGCTAATTTTTTCTATATAGATTTTTAGTTGTCCATATAATGTCTTTCTATTTTTAGTAGAGACGGGGTCTCGCTCTTGCTCAGGCTGGTCTCGAACTCCTGACCTCGAGCGATCCACCCGCCTCGGCCTCCCAGAGTGCTAGGATTACAGGTGTGAGCCACTGCGCCCGGCCTGTCTCATGCTGTGTTTGATTGTTGGGAAGGTCTGCTATAGAGATAAGCACACCCTATCTAATTGTAGCATATCTATTCTTAATGGAATATCTTATTTCTTGATAGCAAATGGGTTGAGAGAATATGTCTTCTTGTTGTTTGAACTATCTAATTGGCAAGAAATTTTGCCCAAGTCTTTCTTTGGAGGGATCTCCTCTGATAGTATTTTTAGATTAACTTTTTATTTTTATAAATTCTAACTGTAAATTTTTAGAAAATAAACACAGCTGTAAAACCAGCACCCAGATCAAGAAACAGAACATCAATAGCACCCCACAAATTCCTCTTGTGTCCTCTTCTGTTTACTACCCCTTAATCTGTTCCAGGAGTAACTATTCTCCTGACTTCTAACATTATAGGTGGTTTTGACTATCTTTGACTTTTATACAAATATACATCATACAGTATATACTTTTTAGTATCTGGCATCTTTCATTTAACATTATATTTGTGAGATTCATGGTATTGCATGCAGTCTAGTTCACTCATTCTTATTATTGTGTGCTGTTCCATTGTTTGGCTATAGTACAATTGATTTATTCATTCTACTGCTCATGAACATTTGAGTTGTATCTAATTTAGGGCTATTAGGAGTAATGCTGCTATGAACATTCTTATAGATAATTTTTAGTGAGCATACAGATGTACTTCTTTGGGATAAATACCCAGGAATATGATTGCTGAGTCATAGGGTGAGAATATGTTCAGCTTTAGTAGATATTTTCAAATGGTTTTGCAAAATGTTTGTACCGATATACACTTCCATCAGTAGTAAGGAGAGTTCCTATTGCTCCACATCTTCCCCCAACATTTGATATTATCTATCTCTTTCATCTTAGCCATTATAGTAGGTGTGTAGTGGTATCCCACTGGGATTCTAATCTGCATACCCTTTATAAATAAGCAGAAAGGCAATTCATATATTTGTTGGGCATTTGGGTATCCTATTTTGTGACATACCTGTGTGTGATTAACATTTTTATTTTTTTTATTTTTTTTTTGAGACAGAGTCTTGCTCTGTTGCCCGGACTAGAGTGAGTGCCATGGCATCAGCCTAGCTCACAGCAACCTCAAACTTCTGGGCTTAAGTCATCCTACTGTCTCAGCCTCCCAAGTAGCTGGTACTACAGGCATGTGCCACCATGCCCAGCTAAATTTTTCTATATAGATTTTTTTTAGCTTTCTATATCATTTCTTTCTATTTTTAGTAGAGACGGGGTCTCGCTCTTGCTCAGGCTGGTCTCGAACTCCTGACCTCGAGCGATCCACCCGCCTCGGCCTCCCAGAGTGCTAGGATTACAGGCATGAGCCACCGTGCCCGGTCTGATTAAAATTTTATTTAAAGATTATATTCAGTTGTATCTCCATTCTGCATATATGTCCCCAACTACAACAGTTGCTTTTTTTTAACCTATTTCTGATTCACACTTACAGTCATTATTACAATAATAGCCAGCAGCCTATTCATTCTGAGCTATTACAGTCATTTTTGCCATTATTCTGTTGTTGTGGAACTTCTCACTGTTATAATTATTACTTATATTATTATTGATATTCTCCTATTCAGAATGCTATTCTGGACTCCTATCTATTACGATAATCATCCATATTATTTCATAGGCTTCATAGCAACCCATATTACATCTCTGTTCCAGCTAAGAGCATATTCTTTCAGCTATGAGTAACAGAAAACTAGGCTAGAGGGTCACAAACAAATTGAGTTAATTTTTCTTATCTAACAAGAAGTTTCTAGTGTTAGGTAAGCTGCTCTATATCACCATCAAGAGCCTAGATTCTTTTTTTACTTTTTTTTTTTTTTTTGCCTCATCCTTAGCAAGCTTGTCGCCTTGTTATCTTCATAGTTATTGCTCTCTGGATACGAGATGGTTGCTGAGCTGCCAAATGTATCTATATTCCAGGCAGAAAAATAGGAATGGGAAGAAAGCTGTACCATCCATGCCTGAAACCCCTTTTTAATGGAGAAAATTTTGTCCCCAGAACCCTGATCAGTCAATTTCTGCTTACATCCCAATGCTCACTTGATGGCCACTGTGTCATTCGTTACTAGTAGCTGCAAGGGAGGCTGGGAAACTAATGGTTGGCTTTGAAACTCCTAAAGCAGAGGAAGTCAAGGGATAAGGATGTTGGTTTTGCGTCACAGGAGCAAGCATACAGGGCTTGCCATAGATGGTAAGAGAAAAGAACCTGCAAAGACCATGACTCAATCAACTCCTTTTTAGCCTTGGGGAAAATAGCACTAGAACGGCTTTCAAAAACAGATAATGCCCTTTGCTGGTGCCAGTGCATCTTCTACCTGGTGCTCAGAATGTGATGTAAGGAGCACTTGCTATATTGTCAGTTCCTTCTGATTAGTTACGTTGTACTCATGCTTCATTAGGCTCTGCTGCCTTTTGTCAGTTACCACACAGATTAACCTTTAGTAAAATTGATGATAAACTACCCACATGCACACACACTCAATGAAAATGAGAAAATGTCTCATAACAATAAATAGCTGTCACAAAAAGTGAAGAATGTGCCTTCCATTTGGTTGTATTTGGAATTTGGTAACTAGATAAATATTATTTGCTTTTGATTTTTACTGGTAAATATGGAAACTTATTTACCTCTGGAAAGGTAGCTCATTTCTGTTTTTAACTGTACTAATGAGTAAATAAAATGAAAATACCAACCAACAAAAACCTAAGAGCCTGTTTAAGTTTCAAAAGCCTAGTAAAATTTCTGATAACAAAAGGCAAAATGGTTTCTTAAATAGATGATCTTTTTCAGCACCCTGAAGAGACATTTTCTTTAATTCAGCCATTTTGTTTTAGTGATGAAGTATTTATTTAGTGCCTTCTGTGTTAGATGCCACATGCTATAAAGAAAATCCATGGATTTCAGAGTTTGACAGCCTGAAGGTGGGATCCCAAATCTACACACTCAGTGAGTAGGCCTGGGCAAGTTGCTTAGCATCTCAGCCTTCAGTTCCCTGGTGTGTATTAATACAGTAGGAATACTGCCCATTTCATAGTTTTTCTGTGACAATTAAAGGGTATCATGTTGTTAAATCTCCTCAGTCAAACCAGAGTACAAAAGATTTAAATGTCAGTTTAAAGATCTTATAATATGTTCTGTAAAGAATTTGGATCTGACAGTAGAGAGAGGTAAGTGAGAAATACTCATCAATAATATATGTCTAATTTTCCTTTTTTGTTCAGTTTGACTCTAAGCCAAAATCTTTCCAACTTCTCCCATTGTTACAATGAACTCCAGATGTGAGTGTTTAAATTTAATTTTTTTTGCCATAAAGTTGTAATTAAATAACTTCATTGAAACAGCTGTGTAAATGAAATGAACATATTAAATATAACAAGGAAAATGAAGTAGCATCATTTTATTTTAAATTCACTTCAATTTGTATGTAGAGCTTTCATATACGTAAATTCAGTGAATCTTCACAAAAAACCTGCCAAGTCAGTGGTGTTACCTTTGTTTGTAGCTGAAGAAACCAAAGCTCAGCAACTTTGTGATTTTACCAAGGTCACATAACGAAAAAAGGGTTTCTTATTACCTCCAACTCTACAGCAGCCTGTGAGCAGTAGGAAACAACAAGAAGTGCTCATTTCTTAAAACTTTCAGTCATAAATGTACTGTAGCATCTTGAGGGCTAGGGCCGTATCTCGTTCCCTGTTTTCTTCCCAGTGTTTGGCCCAGTTCTTGGTATGTGGTAGGTGCCCAACAAACATGTGTCACAAAAACGAATGAGAGAATGAGTACACAAGTCTCAGGCCCTGAGCCACGGAGGTAGTTTTAAAATTGAGATTAAATAGTCAAGTGTCACATTCCACATTGACAACTACTGTACTGTGTATGCTGAAGCATAAATAGACAAAAATGGTTTGGAAGGGGAGGAGACATGTCTACTTTTTCACTCCTCCTCCCACACAGCCTGATGGGCCAACTGCTCCCTCAGGAATGGCGAGAGAGGGGAGAAAAGATGACAGGTAGTGAAAGAGGAAGCTGGGAAGCCAGGGAGAAGGCAAACAGGGTGACAGCTACTGTCCAGCTGCCCCTGGGGCCCAGTGCATACTTTGTGACACTTGCCATGCTGAATTGAGATGGTCCATTTATGGGTCAGTCACCATTCTAGAGAGTGGACTCCTCAGGGCTAGAGTTTGGGCATTTGTCACTGCTGAACTCCCAGCACTTAGCCTGAAAGTCAGTGTTTTGTAGGTATTTATGGACATGAACTGGGCATACAGATGTGGTGAGAAATATTTCTCATGCAACAAAATTTTATCCTCTGTAAGTGAAGTCCCAAGAACACCAGGTGCCTCAGAGTGGTCTCAGGGTCTAAAGAGCCAGTGAGGTAGAGATTTTTCTCAAAGAGCAGAATATTCAGGTAAGAAATCCAATCTAAGAAGAGGGAAGAAAGTAATATGGTGTCCCGAAGATTGGTTTCTCTGTCCAAATCTCAGAACCCAGCTTTGCTAATGTAATAATTTCCATCCCCACCACATCAATCGGGGTCCAGCCAGAAGAAAGAAACCATACATTATTTTAAGAGATAGAATTTAATATAAAGAATAATTTACTAGAAATTAGTGATGTTAAAAGGAAAATAGGTGACACTAAGGTACTGAAAAGATAACAACTGCAAGAAACACCTTTCACCCTTGGGGCCGGGAAAACAAAGAGAAGAGTTTGAGATAACATGGTCAGAGCCACTTGAGAGTTACCAATCTTGTGATAGATAAAGTAAATGGAATAATAGCATAATGTGATAAGAACTGTAATTTCATTAAAAATTGGTATTATAGGACCATGTAAGTTGGCATCTCTATTCATTTTCTATTACTGTGCAAAACTTTACCTAAAATCTTAATGGCTCAAAGCAAGAAAAACTATTCTCTCTCATATTTTCTGTGGCTCAAGGATTAAGACAGGGTTCATCAAGGATAGTTTGTCTTCATGATATCTGGGGTCTTTGCTAGAAAACTTGAAATCTGAGGAATGAAATAATCTGAAGGCTCAATCACTTACGTGCGTGATGCATTCACTGGGGACCTAGCTAAAGTTGTTTCTCAGAATATTTACATGTGATCTCTTCATATAGTGTGAGCTTCCTCACAGCATGGTGGTTGACTTTTATGACCTGATATTTGGTCAAAAATTATTTTTGTGAGGGTGTTTTGAGATTAACATTTAAGTTGGCATACTGAGTAAAATAGATTGTTCTTTCTAATGTGGGTGGACCTTAGCTAATCAGTTGAAGGCCTGAATAGAACAAAAAGGCTGACACTTGCCCAGGTAAGAGAAGTTCTCCTGCCTGAATGCCTTCAAACTGGACATCAGTTTTTTTCTGCCTTTGGACTTGAACTAAAACATTATGTCTTCCTGGGTCTCAAACCTGCTGGTCTTCAGACAGGAGCCACATCATTGGCTGTCCTAGCTTGCTGACTTATCCTTGCAAATATTAAGACTTGCCAGTATCCATTATCATGTGAGCTAATTCCTTATAATAAATATAATAAATATCTCTCTCTTTCTCCTGCCCCAGACACCCCTACATACACACATACACGCACACACACACACACACACACACACAAGAACACACACATATACATAACTCATACATCTTATCAGTTCTGTTTCTTTGGAGAACCCTAACATCTCAGAATTCATGCACTTCAAGGCCAGGCACAGTGGCTTACACCTGTAATCCTAACACTTTGGGAGGCCGAGGTGGGAGGATTGCTTGAGGCCAGAAGTTCAAGACCAGCCTGAGCAAGAGCAAGACCCCATCTCTGCAAAAAATAGAAAAATTAGCTGGGAATGGTGGTGTGCACTTTTAGTCTCAGCTACTTGGTAGGCTGAGGCAGGAGGATCGCTTGCTTGAGCCCAAGAGTTTGAGATTGCAGTGAGCTATGTTGAGACCACTATATTCTAGCTTAGGCAATAGAATGAGACTCTGTCTCAAAAAAAAAAAAAAAAAAAAAGAAAAGAAAAGAAAAGAAAGAAAGAAAGAAATCATGTACTTTTGTCACACTGTGGTGTTTGAGATGGTTACAAAGGTCCACCTCTCAGTTCAAGGTAGGGGAATAAAGATCCCACCTCTTGATGGAGAGTGTCAATGTCACAGTATAAGAAGAACATGTGAGCATGGTATGTATTAGTGTAGACATCTTTGGAAATGGAATTTGCCACAGAATCTTACTCAGCCTGGGGTGGGGGCAGGGGACTCTGAAAAAGATTCTTACAGGTGATGGCATTCCTGCTAGATTCTGAATGCCCAGAAGGAGTTGGTCAATGAAGAAAAGAAGATTATTTCAGGTAAAAGGTAAAGTAAGTCACGGTTCCAGACATATTAGATGGGTTTATGTCTAGAAAATTGCCTATAGCTCTTTATATTTGGTTTTCTTTTAATGATAAGGGTCTGAACTTACCATGTCTTTCTTTTGTCACAAGAAAACCATGGTTTCTGCCAGTCAGACTAAAGATATCATACTTGAGAGAAATGAGGTCTGCTATTTTGAGATTAGTCCACCCACTGTTCTCCTACTTCCTACTCTATCTGGACCTGCAGAGGGTGTTGAGATGTTCTGGATAGTAAGTTTCCCCAACGCAGCAGGATGGCACATGCTTCCAGGGTCTGGGTGTGAAAAAGTGGTGAAGAGAATGTTAAGATGTTAGCGACTCTGCTCGTCTAGCTGTTTTTAGCATTCTGAAGATCATTTTCAGTGGTGACATCTGATAATACAATTCTATTTTTAAAGATCTCCAAGGAGACTCCAACCTTCCTTGGTATATCTTATTTCAATCTCTATGAACTCTTCTTATTGGGACAAATCCCAACTGATTCTTATATTCTAATGGAGATTACCTCTTAGGGCACAGGGAGCCACTCTCCTGTTCTGTCTTTAGTCAGTGGAATTGTAAGACCATCAGCTTTGAAAAGCTAGTTATAAATATTTTCATGTTTCTGGTTCTTTTTTTCCTTACCCCACCTACTTTATCCAGAGATAACTTTCCACCTTGGCAATATTTCTTCCTTCATTCATCCTTCATATCTCCTTTGCCCTCTACTCTAGAATCTTGGAACTTTCTCCCTGGACTACTGAAGTGGCTTAATGATTGATCTCCCAAACTATTGTCTTTCCCTATCCTCCCCACCCCACATCACACTAAACATCAGTATGACCTTCACAGAGGGTGCTGAACAAAAGCTTGGTTTCTCCTAGAAGGTGGTTGTTGAATTACCCTTCAACCTTCTCTTCCCCAGGCTGGGTGATCCTATTGCCACCATGGGGTGACTCCCTGTGCATTTCTAACATGGCTTATTGTGATGTCTGCTACCCCTGAGTCAAATGACTTCCAAATAGCAACCTTCTGATCGCACCATCAATTAGCATCCTTTCTCAGAACATCTAAAAGAAGGTTCTTGGGAGAACAATGTGCTCTCAACAAAGCTAATGAAGTTTAGAAGTTGGCAGAAGAAGAAGGAGAAGGAGGAGGAGGGATGGAGGAGGGGGAATGAGAAGAGGACTTCATTGGACTTTCTTCTTCTCCTTGACTTTCTTTCTCTGTCCTGTGGTCCACCCACCATCTTCTTATCCTCTCATCTCAGAATTATAACAATTTATCTTTTAGTGGCCACACTGTGCCCTGTTCATGCCTGATTATCAGCAGCTAAAGCCCTCATATCACCAATTTATGTTAAGGACTGCTTCTGTTGGCAAGACTGGTTCCTCCTGGACATTAGGGACCATGTCTTATCCATTCCTTTTAGTTCTATAATTATAGCACAGCATGTGGCACAAAGTAGATACTCAGTGAATATTTAATAATTGAATGAATGAACAAATAATTAGTAAATGGTGGTGTTTTGCCCATTTTGGGTAAGCAACCACGTGGGACCTAGGATGTCATCCTGGCATGATTCCCCTGAGATGCTCCTGGACAGTTGCCTATGCTGTTTGTTCTGCTGAGGACTCTTTTTGTCACCTCAGGACATCAACTTATCATGGGATAGGTCATAACTTAGCTGTCATTTCATTGGTAAACCTTCCCTAATCCCTTCCCACCAAACTACACTTTCTTCCTTCTTTACCCAAGTTAAGGAATCCTATATATGCTACCTTATACTTCTTGTGTCATAGAAAATAATATATTTTACAGTTTACCTATTAATTAACTATCTATATTCACCTTCAGACTACTTACCCCATGAGAGAAAGGTGCATATGTATCTTGTACTCTTTGTACTTCCAGTGCTAAACAGACTGCCTGATATGCTGCTGACTTTCAATAGATGTGAATAAAATTATATCTGAATGATTAATAAAAGCAGAGTTCTTTCCTATCAGTCTTGGAATAACCTTCTCTCCCCTTTTTTTCTTCCAACATAAAACTGTTAATCATCTATGTAGTTATGATTGTGCTGTGAAAAAATAAAATCACAATAAAATACAACACATACAATACATTGTTCAAAAGCCCACCATCTTTTATTTATCTTTTGTCTAAAAATATACCATTACTATAAAATATGCAGAAGTGGAGGATACATGGCCGACAGGTTTTTCTTAAATTACGAAAAGCTGAGCTAACTAATGGGCTTCAGCCACCTCTGCTATTCATTGCAAATGGGCTGTCCCAGCTGTTTTGCGCATTATATAGGTGCCATTCATCTACTTCTTAAAGGAGAATATTATTACTGCGAGAAATATTGAAGAGTTTTATCTAAAAATGACAAAAGAAATTAATGGTCCTAATATAACCTGTTCCAGAATAATATTTCCTATTCTTTATGCTTCATCTGCTGTCAGAACCCAGCATTATAAGGTGGGCTGACAACGTGGAATTCATGGGCTCACTGAACGCAGTGAGAAGCAAGACTGGCCTCCTACCCGTTTATTTTCTGGAAATGATAAGGTTTATACTGCGGGGTTGTTTTTTTTTTTTTTTTTTTTTTTTTTTTTTGCTGTAGGGAGAATGGGGGGAGAAATAGGGCTTCTTTTTCTGTTTCCTAAAAAAATTCCTCTTGAAATATTGCCTTATTTCTCAAAGCCTTTGAAATGCATCTCACAACAACCACCTTAAGAAAATTTGGTTCTCTTTGGTCATTTACCTGACATTTCTTGTACTGTGTCCTCATTTTTTTGCCCTTACATAGATACTTTCAAGAGAACATGAGTCCTTCAAGAAGATGGTGTCCAGTATCTCCTACTTAATTTTAGAGAGGCGCTTGTCCCCTTTAATTTGTCATAGAAATGTTTTTCCATTTAGAAGGCAACATGAGCTACTACTGAGATGTTCTAGTCCTGGATTAATTCCATTTTAGAGGGTTTGTTTTTCAGCTTACATCTTCTAATGGTTGTTTTTACCTATTTAAAGAGAAGTAGGAAGTGTGTTTGGGTGTCAGAATTGTCCTGTGTTCAAATGTTAGACCTATTGAAGTTTTCAGCAAATTATTAAATTCTGTAAAATAAAACTAATAATTTCTGTACTTAATTAGGATGTATTTGGGCTGCAATTGAAGTAAATGAAATTATTAGTTATTTAAACCAAACAAAAGTTTATTTCCCTGACATATTAAAGCAGCCCAAAGCCTGCTAAAGCAGATTCATGAAGTCATTAGGAATCAAGGTGCTTTATCCTGTAGCTTCACTGTTCTCCACATGCAGTTCTACCCTGTGGTTCAAGATTTGCCTGAGCTCTGCCTGTTAGGCTGCATTTCAGCCAGTAGGAACAGGTAGGAAGAAAGATGTGCATGGCCACCTCTCATTAAGGGCCTCTCTTTCTAGAAACTGTAACACGTGTCTACCAGAATTTAGAGCCTAACTGTGGTGGGAGGCTGGGAAAGGTAGGCTTTATTTCACATTGTTGTGGGTCAAGTTCAAACTAAGGGACCTATTCCTCTGAAGACAAAAAGAATGGATATGGGGGACAATCACAAGTCTTCACTACCTCTTCTCACCTGAATATGGTGAGGAGGGAGTGAGGTGACTTATACAAATGAATTTTATAAACTGCTGAATCCTGTATCCTTGGCAAATTTTATTACTAAAATATCATTAGTACTATTTCTATGAGTAGGAATTCAGGAAAATAAAAACTAAAGGGAATAGGGTTGTCCATTTCTCAAGAAACAATTATTAGGTACAGTTTTTTTCTGGGGAGTTATTGTTGAGATCTGTTTTGTGAAGGATTACCATAGGAAAACACATCATTCCTTATCCATTTACATAGAGGATTAAGGGGACCAAGAGATAGATTGTCCATCTTTTCCATTTTACAGATGAGGAAATGAGGTCCAGGGAGGAGATGTTATTTTTCCAAGGTCATAAAGCTGTTTAATGGCAGAGCCAGAATTAAAACTCAGGATTCCTGGCAAAATATTCAATATCCTGCCCACTGAATGTGCCTGAAATGAAAATCAATTGTAATATGAGGGGAGATTAAACTATCAAAGGAAGTTGTGGTAGAGAAGATGCTAGAATATTCTGAGAATGGAAAGGACTGGCATTTGCACAGAGGGCTGGATGAGTTGACCTCTTAAGGTGACCCAACCCTGCTTTCCTTGATAACTGGAGTTAAAATTCATGGTGGCTCGTTCAACATCGTCTTTGCATTCTTTCTTTCTTCATCATAGAGTTGATATTGGCCACCTCTTAGCTACATTATGATTCCACTCTTACCTAGTTCTTGAAATCTGTTTAATGTTCTGTTTGTTGTTTGGTTGCTTCATTCTGAATTCAGGGGCTGTTAGTTTATCCACTCTTGGTGCTTTTTGTCAGTGTTGCTTTTCTTACTTCTCCTGTAACAGCTGTGCCCCAGTGGGGATCTTGGGGAAGCCAGTTCCTCCTGAGTGTCATAGCCCTTTTTACATCTCCTTCCTCATATCAGGGAAACTTATTTCTATCTCCAAAATGTGACCTTTAGCTTCTTGTTTGAACACTGGCAACAAACTCTTAACACATCCCCAAAATCACCAGCTGCCTTTTTGACTTCTCAGTTGAATTTTTAAGGCATGTTGCTGACTAGTTGCTGCAGTCTTTATGCTTTCTGTTTTATGCTTGGTGTTTTTTTTTTTTTTTTTTTTTAATCCTGGGTGGTGTCTTGTTCCTGTTTTGTCCTTTTCTTTATTATTTTTTTCTGTGCTGTCTAATTTAAGATGACTTTGGTTCTTTGTCGCAGCAATCTTTTTTCTGCTGTGTCAGACTGTATGCTTCTCTCTTTCCTTAATCTCCTCTGGCAGACTTTATTAATTCATATAATTTTGCTATGCTAAGTGGTAAACAATCACTTTGCAAAACAGCAATTACTTTACGAATTTGCTCTGTCTCCATGTATCTAATCTGGTTACATATCACTTATTTTTATTTTGAACCTAGATTCTTAAACCTGAGTTTATATGGCAAAAATTCCTAGTGCCTACCTAATATTCATTCTTTCCTTTTTTATTAACAGAACTCTGTTTGGGGGGCATTGTGAGAGAGGGGCAGTTGCATCCAGCTATAAAAATAATAATTTCCAGCCTCCCTTGAATCAATAGTGTTCCCACCAGAAAGGTATAAACAGAAGTCTAAGCAAGTCTGAAAAAGCTTAGCTTTCAATAGATTTCAGCCTTTTCTTCTTGGACCTTTCTCATTTCTTGGATCATGGACACATGGAAGAGCCTGACACAGCCATTCTTCAACCACGAGAGAAAGGCCCAGAGGATCATAAAGACCGCAGCCGTAGAATTCTGGACCATAAAACAAATGCCAATAACCTCCAGACAGAACAATGGAACAGAAGAGAGAACCCAGAAATAAAGCCATATAGCTACAATAAACTAATTTTCAATAAAGCAGAAAAAACATACACGGGGGAAAGGACACCCTATTCAATAAATGGTGCTGGGAAAAATGGATAGCCACATGCAGAAGAATAAAATTGGATCCCTATCTCTCACCATATACAAAAATTAACTCAAGATGGATTAAAGACTTAAATAAATGTAAGACCTGAAACCACAGAAATTCTGTAAGAGAATTCAGGAAAAACTCTTCTGGACATTGGCCTATACAAAGAATTTATGAGAAAGACCATAAAAGCAAATACAAAATCAAAAATAAATAAATGAGACTTACTTAAACTAAAAAGTTTCTGTACAGCCAAGAAAATAATCAACAGAGTAAATAGATAACCTACAGAATAGTATAACATATTCACAAACAGCACATCCGACAAAGGACTAATATCCAGAATCTACAAAGAACTCAAACAAATCAGCAAGAAAAAAACAAATAGCCCCATCAAAAAGTGGATAAGAGACATGAATTGCACAGTCACAATTGCAAAGATACCGAATCAACCTAGGTGTCCATCAACTGATGAGTGGATAAAGAAAATGTGGTACACACACGCACCATGGAGTACTGCTCAGCCATAAAAAAAGAATGGAATAATGTCTTTTGTAGCAACTTGGATGGAACTGGAGAACATTTTCCTAAGTGAAGTATCTCAGGAATGGAAAAACAAATACCACATATTCTCACTTATAAGTGGGAGCTAAATGATGGGTATATATGGTCATAAGGAGTTGTAATGGACATTGAAAACAAAGAAACAGTTAAGGTGGTGGGGTGTGAGGGATAAAAAGGTACCTATCAGGTACGATGTACACTATTCTGGTGATAAGTACACTAAAAGCCCTGACTTCAGCATTATTCAGTTCATTCATGTAACAAAAATATTTGTACCCACTGAATCTATTGAAATAAAAAAAGAAAAAGAAAGCCTCTGATGAATTTATATCACTATTATATGGTACACTGCCACTCCCAGCTAATTGCAATTCTTAACTGATCAGTTTATAACTAAGTAGACTCAGCCTCTTTGGTGTACACTATACTGTGCAACCTAGATGCCATACAAGAAGGATCTTATTGCCTTGGTCTTTGGCAGTGTTCTCAGTAGACGATACTCAGCTGTCAGTCCCTTCAGAGATTGCTTCACCTCAAGAGGAACATCTTCAGCCAAGGTCACATCCCTTCCTGGAGTGGCCCACAATCAATAAATGATGCGTGAGCATGTAAAGGCCCGACCATGTGGGCCCAACTTGGGACAATGCCAAAGGACCACTTACAGCTCCCCATGGAAGAAGTGTCAGTGGCTTGCTATTGGGCCTACATCACAGCTTGACTTTTCCTTCTGCCCATTCTTGATTTGTGTCCTCCCCTTCCACAGGTACTGCTCCCAAAGGCATACCTTAATAAACATCTGTGCACTAAGATCTGTCTTCAGGTCTGCTTTTTGGAGAACCCAACCTGTGACACCTGCTAAATTGATTTTTAGTCTCTAGATGTGTATTGGCATCCTACTCAATACCAGTCTCTCTGCTATGCCTTGATGGTTGTTGTTGCTGGAGGTTCAGGAGCACAAAAAAGGATAAGACACAGTTCTTATTCAAAAGTAGCCCTCGTCTAGTGGAGGAGTCAGGCATGTAAACAAATAATCATTTAGGGTGATGAGTCCATTATAGAAGTGATTATATGGAAATGTATGGGACAGATTGAAAACCTGCGTGGGAGAGCAGAGAAGGCCTCATAGAGAATGTGAGGTTTGAGCAGGGTCTTAAAGGATGTGATGGTGTTCACCATACAAAGTAAGAGGTAGAAGGTATTTTAAAAAGGACTAGCATGCATTATTTTAAAAAAGTGAAACACTTGAAAGGGCATGGCATGACTGAAAAATGCATGATTTTCCAGTAGGAGGGGAGATGATCTAGATCTGGACAGGCAAGTTGAGGCCAGATAGTAGAAGGCATTATATGAGTCTTTGGGATACCACTGAAACTTGCTTGGATCAGAATGAAAGTTACATGAGAATTTTAGGGTCATTCAAAGATCGATTAGTGGCCATGTAAGTGGTTGATGAGATGGGGAGAAACCAGATAAGGAAACCACTGAAGAGTGTGATAGGATGTTTAGGCAACAGAAGGTGAGGGAGGGACTGAGCTAGAGCAGGGACAGTGGTACAGAGTGAATATGAAGGATTTAGTAAATTTTGTGGAAGAATTAACAGGGCTAAAAGTCTAACCTGGTATGGATAGTAAGGAAGAAGGAATCGTCCAAGATTACTGAGAATTTTGTATGAGGAAATAAAGTCATGGTACTCTCAAGAGTCAGGGAGGAAATTATGAGATTTGAGATATCCAGGACATGAAGAAGACATCTTGGACTAGATTTCTAAAGCACAGAGACATCCCTCGGCCGCAAATATAGTTTTATAATATAGTGAAGTGTTTGTGTCACTTGAAGCTATATATCTCTTTGATGTTGTTCAAAGATTGGATATAGCGATGGTCCCCAACATTTTTGGCACCAGGGACCAGTTACATGGAAGACAAGTTTTCCACAGACTGGGGTGTAGGGGGATGGTTTCGGGATGATTCAGGCGCATTACATTTATTTGCAGTCAAACCTCTCTGCTAAGATAATCCATATTTGCAGCCACTCTGTAGTGCTAGCATACCGCATCAGCTCCACCTCAGACCATATGGCATTAGATTCTCATAAGGATCCTCAACCTAGATCCTTCACATGGGCCACTTACATTAGGGTTCATGCTTCTGTGAGAATCTAATGCCACAGCTGATCTGACAGGAGGTGGAGCTCAGGTGGTGATGTGAGCTATGAGGAGAGGCTGAAAATACAGATGAAGCTTCACTTGCTGGCCCCATTGCTCACCTCCTGCTGTGCGGCCTGGTACCATCCGTGGCCTGGGGGGTTGGGGACTGCAGGAATATAGAATACAAGAAAATATTGCAAAGAAAAGAGCCCCTGGGAAATGTCTGTGTCTAATGGGACTTGAATAAATACTGTTTAATCCTAAATGGAATGATGATATCTAAAGATTGATGTCCTTGCTTCTTTTCATTAGCATGCAGCCTAACTCCCTCTTTTACTATTCTAGAAAACTCTGGACTAACTTCATGGCTTTATTTCTTTGTACATTTTCTGGCCAAAGCTTGCCCACTTTCAATGCCCTTGAACCTCCTTGTTATCATATTGAAGGGAGTGTTTCAGTAGTGTTCTCCTTAGCTTTAACCACTTCTAATATCTTCTTATATCTCTTTTAACAAGATGGGCTGTCCCTAATTCAGAGTCATAGGAAAGTAACTGGTTTGCACAGAAAGCAGGAGGCATTTTGCAACTTCAAATGCTGAATCCCTGAATCAGGCAAGTTTTCTGTAGTAGAATTAAACTCAGTCCTGAGCACTCACTCTGTAAACCCTTTGAAAGCAAGAAATTTTTGATCGGGAGTAAACACTAACCTCAGGTTGAACTGAATCAAAGGGAACTGAACCTAACTCCAAATGTGCAGTTTTCTGCAAAGGTGGGTCATGTATATGTATGCTTCAGAATGATTAAAATGGGGGTAAATGTTAATATATTTTTGATTATACTCAATAATGAAACCCAGACTCACTTTTATATGAGGTGGATAGAAAGTCAGTGATGACAGAGGCAATAAGACATACTAGACATGGGATTTAGATATTGAAATTAACAGCTTAGGAGAGTAATATTTGCACTGATGTCCAGGAATTGGACGGGGTTCTTTCTTCTCAGGGATTAATGGCAAACTCATTAAATAGGTATTATTTATTTAAAGTCAAACTCAGCCAACAGTTGTATCTTCTGTGTGCTAAGCACTGTGGTTTACTTGTGTTATTGTTTTTTATTTGCACTGCCTGACACACAGAAGATACTAGTTATTTTCTCCCTCTAGAATCTTTGTGACATAAGCAATATAACCACCATTTCCACATGAAGAAATCAAGACTCTTGAGTTTGACTGAGTCATATAACCTAGACCTAGGATTCAAACTTGTATACTTGACCTAAAGTCCTATATGCTTTCAAGCATGTCCTCACTGTTTCCATTAGATGCCTAATTAAAATATGTGCAGAGTCTCAATGAGGGGAAGTGAATACAGTTCTCAGATGTCTTAATTTTCTGAGTGATATTATACATCCCAGGGGCAGAAAATGCTGGGGAATATCTAGACTTTGTCTCAACTATTTCCCATTCCAGATCCTGCCATTTCTTTAATGCATTTAATAGCTATCATTAAAATGAACTCAATTAGTTTTTGCCTGTTTTACATCTTGTCCCTCGTCTCCTTGGGTTCTATATAAGCAGTAATCCTCAGTTAATAACTGAACTGTTTCTAAAACAGTATCATTATAACTTACTAAGACTTTTACTTTCGTAGGTCTACAGACTTAGAAACTACTAACTCTGATGGATTAGGTCTTTATTAGGACTGTCATTCTTTTGCAAACATAACTTCTGAGACATTTTTAATCATGCTTTGTTTGAAGTGCACTAGCATAACTTTACAGACACAGAAGCGCTGACTGGTGAAGAACAGTCAAAGATCAAGTGCCTTAGCTTGTCTAAATGATGACCTTGGGGTTGTCATAATTCTATGTGTGTGTGAGATAAATGAACCACAGGAGAAGCTGATTTGTTGGAGATTTAAAAAAAAAAAAAAAGGAGATTATTGCTAAGTGAGAAAATGTGGAATGATGTAATCATTTTGTGGATGGATTTGCATTGACATTTTCTAGTTTAATTAGTTTCTGGCCTAGGATCCACTCAGTATCATTACAATTTTTTAAAGCAGGGTTAGTGCCTCTCTCTTTGCACATTTTCCCATAAGAATCAGACATAAGAATTGCCTTCCAACATAAGATTTTTGAGAAACTAAAGAAGTCTGGGCATCAGCAGGATTTAGGCTGTATGCAGGGACCCCATCATCTGAAATGGACAGAATTCAGTTGTAGCTGCTTATTGGAATCACTGTGACAACATTGTTTCTCAATCTAGACTGTACACTCAAATTATTTAGGGACCTTTAAAAACATTGATGCATGAATTCTACCCCTAGAAACTCTGCTTTTATTGGCTTGGGGTATAGCCTGAAATATTTATTCTTTCCCCCACAGGAGTTTCTAATGTGCAGCTGAGATAGACGCTAAATTTTAGGGAAACTAGTATGGAAGAGGGCTAAAGGCAAAGACTACCTTGAGGTGCAAAAATAGCCAAAAGGAAGTTAACTGTAGGTGGTTTCCTCTGGTGAATACTGAGCAGAGAAGAGCATCCCAAGGCCCACTGAGGTGCCGTTATGTGAGGGATAGGCAAGATAAGGAGCTCAGCTGGGATTTGTGGCTGGCTTTCTTGAAGAGCTTTATATATAAAATTATTATATAAATTATCATCAAAACCACACATGTTTGGAAATAAAAGGGAGCATATTAATAATTACACTGAATCAACAGGCATACACCGGGATTCTTTTAGACAAACTGGGACATATGGTTGCATTTAGCATGGGTCTCATTTATGACTTCTGACGCTATCATCATTTGGCTGTTACAAACTTGTCCAAGTAAAGAAGAAAATGTTTAATGTTTTTGATCTCTAATAATATCCCCACAGCTCCACCAGGTTCTTTAGACAGTGATTCTCAACTTTAGCACGAATGTTTGGTCCTCATCCCCAAGAGATTCAGATTTTGGAGGGTAGAGTCTAGATATTACTATTCCTCTCTTAAAGCTGTCTGGGGCGATGGGCATGCTTGTAGCTCTGCCTTGGGTGGTGCAAAGGCAGTATATGTAACCTAAACATTTGTACCCCTGTAATATTCTGGAAAAAAGAAAGACCAAAAGAAAATGATAAAAAGGAAATAAATAAATCCCCACTAAAAAAAATTCATTTGAAAGAAATTTGTAATGTGTTACATTGGCCATATATTAAAACTATTATAAATATTTGCAAATTGAATTATAAAAAAATGGAAAATGACTTCTTTCATCATGTTAAGGTCAAGTGAAAGGAAAGAAGAATGAAATAGAGAGATATTTCCCCCCTTACCTTGTATATTGTGGGCAATGGTAGCTATGTTTGCAAAGATGCAATTTTCAGAAGGTTTATGTTTTATACTTGGTTTATGTTTTAGTGCAGTCATGCAGAATGCCTCTGTATGGTGGCTGACATTAACATATGTATCATACCTTTTAATTTTGTATCAACTATAGTAATAGTGGTAAAAAAAATGATGCTTTATTTTCTGTACTATGCTGAATGCCTTATAAACAGTAACTCCAGATATCACAAAATCAAATCAAATCAAATCAAATCACATCTTAAGAGGGAAGGGGTTGCTCAAGCTCCAACTATATGGATCACTTTGTGGAGAGTTGACTGATGACAAAAGGCAATATCATAAAGATTGGATTTAGAAATTTGTGTAGTAAGTCTTATTGCTTTATAGTTACAGCTCCTTGATGTGCTTTGCACCATTTGCTGTTAAAATTATGTGACCATTATGTGATGATTTAGGCACTCATAGTCTTTTAAGTTGCCGTAGCCTTCAGAAGAGTTTGACAGTGGTGGTTTCCAAATGTTTCACTGATGTGATGACATTCCAAAGAGAAAATGTCTAAAACCCCTTTTATAAAACCTTTAGGATAGTTAGGATGTCTTCTATCCCCATTTGTAAAAGGGTGTCCATGGATAACAAGGAAAAGAAAAGCATCTCTTTTATATTTTCAGTAAATATCAAAAGCCGCCTCTTTGTGAACACAACTACCTTTTCTTACCCAAGGTTCTGTGTAGAGAATCTGTGCTTCTCTGTTCTCTTATCTTTTATCTGGGGCTGCTTATCTTTTGAACTGTAGTTCATTAGAGTCTATCAGAGGAGAAAACATTATGCAGTTGGAGAAACCCAGTTCAACTGCTATTTTCATTAATGGATCTGGTGATAGGGTTGAATGGCAGGAGAGCATGAAGCTGGGGTTGAAATAATGCTTTTACATTATCAGTGTTGCAATGCAATTCATTCATTCTTTTTTCATTCCTTATGCTCTCAGAGAACAAATCATGGTCAAACTTTTAATTCTCTCAGCTTCAAGAATTTCAGAGACATTCAAAGATATAATTGTGTGAATTAACTCACAAACATTGACAGTTGATATTTTTAAATTAATTTAAAAAGTCCCCGAAGATATGTGTATACCTATTCCAAAAAGTTGAGTTGTCAAGAGACTTATTTGCATAATTTAGAGGACTTATTCCCCTCACAACACCTGTGTGGTAGTATTTATATGGGCTACATCTGGTGTGAGTTTTTTTGCTCTTTCTTTAATTTTTTTTAAACACATAACACCTGCTGGAAATTTCTGTGTTGTTAGGAGAAATGAGGGTTGCATTGGATTTCTCAGTGGATTCTACAATATAATTAGTGCAGGAGTGTACCTGATTGAGCAGCAGAAGGGTTGGGAGGTGGAGAGGCAGGGAGGGCCACGACAGGGTTTCCCTCTGCTGTTCCACAAAGTATTTCTTTCACTGACCTTTCGCCAGAAAGAATGTCCCGTCCTGAAGCCAACCAGCACTAATTTTGTACAACTGTAGAATGTCAGATCTGAGGTCTTAGGGATGTCTACACACTCAAATCTTTTCTGTAAAATGAAGAGAATAAGGCTCAGGGAAACTGAGAAATGTTCCTAAAGTCAGGCTAATCAAGTTTTCTAGTTCCCGGTTCATTGCTCTTTTCACTGCATCCAGTTCAGCCAGACATTTACCAATCCTACGGCTCCACTGACTTGTTTTGGGAACTCTATAAACGAGGCAGCATTTCCTGTCAAACAGTGAATGTTTAAACCACTGCTGGAAACCCACTGTTCACTTTTACCTAATTTATATTGTAGGGTCTTACATAAGATTTTCAGGGTGGGGAAAGCAATCACAATCAGTTTTGCTACTAAAAATATATGATACCCATTGCCCTAATGGGAAGGAATATATGGATAGAGAAACATGACTTCTGATCTTTATTTCTCTCATTGAACAATCTTGGAAGCAAAGATTTGACACATGCATCAAGGTGGTGTGAACACATGATCTAAGTCAGGGGACATCGATATGTACACTTGAAACACTATATACCATAAATAGAAATAATTGATAAAATGTATCCTCTTATTTTACTGAATGAATGAAATCATATGCCATCATGGGGAAGATCATGGACTCTGCAACCTGACTAGGTTCAAATCCCAGCTTTGCCATTTACTAACTGTTGGGTAAGTTTTCTGTACTTAATTTTGCTCATCTGTAAAATGGGGACAATAACTTCTACCTCATGGGATGCATAAATGCTTTAAGGCATACAAAGCCTTAGAATAGTGCCTGGTACACCATGTAAGCATTCAATAAATATTAACAATTATTGTTATTAGGCAGGAAAGAAAGTATGTGGAAAATCCTTTTGTGGACAGCTTTTCTAAGGTTCCATCATTTCTCAGTAGGTTTTCTTTCTACCTCTTATGTTTCCCATCAATATGGATATTCTATTCCTCCTCCAATACCTTAGTGCAGAAAATGGGTGTGAACATTCCATCTTCCAGATAACAGCGCAGATTCATCATGTTCTGTCCAACTACAGAATGTTAGAATGTATGATGCCTTTGTTTCTCTGGCTCATTCACGATGGCATTTTGGGATACTTTGCCTTTTATAAAACATCTTAACTTGGACAGAATGAGTGCATGATCATTATACAAGAGATAACTGTATAAAAACTATGTAAAGGGAAACATTTATGTCTCCCTAGATTCTACACGTAGCGGGTGCCCCAGAGATGTTTGCTGACTTAAATAGACTTTATAGATAGAACCTCAAGGTTGGTCATTTTCTTTTTATCTGTATCAGATTATATTATCAAAAATTCCTGACCTGTGTTAGAGAAAAGCACAATATCTTGGCAAATAGAAGAACCAGTCTAAGAAAATTACCTGTTGGTTTAAATGTCAAATATATTCCTGGTTTCAGTGACTATTCAGGCAGGGGAAGACTTAGAAAGGCAGTTATATGAGACCAAGTGCAGGAAGAAACTTACAATAAATTTTATTTTATATGAACTCAATATCTGTTTATTAGAAAGGATCGGCCTTGGCTAAAGAGATAATGATGACAAATATATCCAGAAAGATGATAATGGATTTAGCTAAGCAGAGTCTGGAAGTGGAGGTCTTTATAAGCAGAAGCCCAAACAAATTCTTCAAAATTAAATGGTTGCATTTTCATCTCTCTCTCTCTCTCTTTCTCTCTCTCTCTCTCTCTCTCTCACACACACACACACACACACACGCACACATGGCACAATTAGGAGAACAAATGACTACTCAGATCAAAACAGAAACTCAGGAACCCATGCTTTATCTAACTGTGCAACTAATGAGTGTGAGATGGACAATGGAGCTGATAATTTTTAAACCAATCCAAGTCTTGAAAAAGAAGGTTGAGCTGCAGGAGGTAAAAGATCCTTTTAAAAACTCTGAAGCCACCTTTATGAAACGTAGCTAGAGATCACTTTACAATCAGAATGCAGTGAAAGATGGAGTAATTCTTGGCAAGTCAAGAGACAAAAATATCTGCTTGTGACCACAGACTGCAGATAGGCAACCTTAGGCATTTGTCCTTTCAGTGTCGGCTAACTGGATCCAACCTTAGTGGACATAAACCCACTGTTACTGTGGTGATAAGGAACTAGTGTCAGAATCAAGTCGCCATGCCCTCACATAGACCAGCCTTTGCCCACCTGCGAAATATGAGACCTTGTCTAACTATAGCAGAATGTGTATCTTGGGGCCCAGAGGAGAAAAACCCAACAACTGGAAAATGAATCACTTGGGATCAGGCCCACATCAGAATTTCTTGAACACTGGAAACTCAAACCCAGAAAGAGGCTCATAAGAAATGTACTGACATAAAACAGAAGCTAGTTTCTCTTGAATCTGCCCTTTCATTCATTGGATTCCTGTTAAAAGAAGCTACCGATAGGGGACTAATACTAAGTATTTACAGGAACTCAAACAATTCAATGATGATAGCCACAAAAACAAATAATCCCATTAAAAAGTGGGCAAAGGACATTAATAGACATTTTTCAAAAGAAGAGCGTAAAAATGACCAACAAACACATGAAAAATGCTCAACATTACTAACCATCAGAGAAATGCAAATTCAAAGAATAATGAGATATCATCTTATACCATTCAGAGTGGCTATTAATAAAAAGACAAAAAATAACA
Source organism: Eulemur rufifrons (assembly GCF_041146395.1). NCBI lineage: Eukaryota > Metazoa > Chordata > Mammalia > Primates > Lemuridae > Eulemur > Eulemur rufifrons. The sequence goes on from NC_090989.1 coordinate 123,485,885, forward strand.
GATGCTGGTGAGGATGCAGAGAAAAGGGAACACTTATTCACTGTTGATGGGAATTTAAATTAGTACAACTCTATGGAAAACAGTATGGAGATTCCTCAAAGAACTAAAAGTAGACCTACTGTTTGATTTAGCAATCCCACTACTGGGTATCTACCCAAAGGAAAAGAAATCATTATATCAAAAATATACCTGTACTTATATGTTTATTGCAGCACTACTCACAATAGTAAAGATATGAAATTAGCCTAAATGTCCATCAGTGGATGATTGGATAAAGAAAATGTGGTATCTATAAACAATGGAATACTATTCATCCATAAAAAATGAAAGCATGCCTTTTGCAGCAACCTGAATGGAACTGGAGCCATTATCTTAAGTGAATCAAGTCAGACACAGAAAGACAAATATTGCGTTATCACTCATATGTGGGAGCTAAATAATGGTAAACATGATGTAGAGGGACATGTGGAATGATAGACAATAGAGGCTCAGAAGGATGAGAAGGTGGGAGGGAGATGGATGATGAGAAATTATGGGTACAATGTATGGTATCTGGGTGATGGATACCCTAAAAGCCACTACACAATCAATGCATGTAACAAAATTGCATTTATACTCCATAAATTTATATGAATTAAAAAATAATAAAACTCCTGAAATGTTAATACATTTAAAAAGAAAAAAAAGAAGCAGCAGCAGCTACAAAAACACCATGCCCTAGTTGAAGACTTGTCCAGGCCCTTGGAGTAAGATTTGATATACAAACATTTAGATGTGTTTGTTATGCTGTGGTCACACAAAATTTAAATTCTTGGATTATGTGAAGTTGTACTCTTTAAAGAATCTTTTCTAATTTTCTAGAAAATTAGATGCTACATGTTCTTGAATTTAGATGTTAGGTGTTCTTAAACTTCATATAAATGTATTCTTTTGTGTCTGGCTACTCTCTCTCTCTCTCAACATAATATTTTGGAGATTTACCTGTGTTCTTTTATGTGTCAGTAGTTTAACCCAAGGAGTATTCCATTATTTAAAAATACTAAAATATTTTTATTTAGTCTCCTGTTTATGGGCATTTGTACTGTTACCAGTTTTTAGCTATCATGAATAAAGCTGCTATGCAGATTCTTATACAATTATTTAAGTAAACAAATATTTTTGTTTTTCTTGGACAAATACATAAAAATGAAATTGCTGGGTCATATAATAAATGCATGTTTAAATTTATAAGAAACTCTAAACAGTCTTCCAAAGTGATTACACCATTTGACACTCCCAGCAAAAGTGAATGTGAGTTCCAATTGCTCTGCATCCATGCCAACATTTGGTATTGTTGGCCTTTTTTACTTTAGCCATTCCAGTGGGCGTGAAATGTTATTGTGGTTTAGACTGTATTCCCTGATGACTAAATGATATTGGGTATCTTTTTGTGTACATCTTCTTTTGTGAAGTGCCTGTTCATATCTGTGTCCACATGTTTAAAAATTGGGTTGTCTGTATTTTTATTGTTGATTTGTAGTTTTTTGTATACTATGACTTTTATTTATTTATTTTTTATTTTTTGCAAATATTGTCTTCTATGACCTGTCTTTTCATTTCCTAATTGTCTTTAAGGGAATAAAAGTGTTTTTTCAAAACTTTGATTACATCTAGTATATCATTTTTCTTTTTTTGTTTATTACATGTTGTGTCTTATTTAAGAAATAATTGCCTTTCCCAAAGTCACAGAAATATTCCTCCATGTTTTCTTCTAGACACTTTGTGGTTCCAGCTTTTATTTCAGCCTATGATCCATTTCAAATTAATTTTGCTTATAGAATGAGATAGAATTTGAGAGTACACACAGAGAGATATCCAGTGTCTTTAGTGCTACTTGATAAATTTTTTTTAAACTTTTTTTGACTGCTTTGGTGCCTTTGTTGAAAATCAATTTACAGTATTTGTGTACATTCATTTTTAGATTTCATTCTTTTCCATTTATCTATTTGTCCTTATACTAGTGTCACATTTTTTATCTTTTTTTTTTTTTTCGTTTTCTGTTACTTTTATTTGTATGTATTTTTCCCAGCTGGATAAAATTTATTTATTTTTACTTTTATTTCAGAGTACTATGGGGGTACAAATGCTTTGATTACATGAATTGGCCTTTGCACCACCTGACAAGCGTGACCATTCCCCAGACAGTGCGCACTGCATACGTTAGGTGTGGATTTACCCATCCCCTCCTCCCTCCCACCTGCCGACACCCTATGAATGTTACTTCCCATGTGTGCACATTATGGGAAGTGTGCAATTGATCAACATTAGTGTTGAGCAATTAATACCAATTTAATGGTGAGTACATGTGGTGTTTGTTTTTCCATTCTTGTGATACTTCACTTAGAAGAATAGGCTTCAGCTCCATCTAGGATAATACAATAGGTAGCTCATCATTTTTCTTATGGCTGAGTAGTACTCCATGGTATATTTACACCACATTTTGTTAATACTCATGTGTTGATGGGCACTTGGGCACCTGGGTTGTTTCCACATCTTTGCAATTGTGAATTGTGCTGCTATAAACATTTGAGTGCAGATGTCTTTTTTATAGAATGTCTTTTTTTCCTTTGGGTAGATACCCTGTAGTGGGATTGTGGGGTCAAATGGTAGATCTACTTTTAGTTCTTTGAGGTATCTCCACACTGCTCTCCATAGAGGTTGTACTAGTTTGCAGTCCCACCAGCAGTGTATGAGTGTTCCTATCTGTCCGCATCCATGCCAACATTTGTTGTTTTGGGACTTCTGGATAAAAGCCATTCTCACTTGAGTTAAGTGATATCTCATTGTGCTCTTGATTTGCATTTCCCTGATGATTAGAGATGTTGAGCATTTTTTCATATGTTTCTTGGCCATTTGTCTTCTTTTGAAAAGTTTCTGTTCATGTCCTTTGTCCATTTTTAATGATTTTTTTCTTGTTGATTTTCCTGAGTTCTGTATACATTCTAGTTATCAGCCCTTTATCGAATGTGTAACATGTGAATATTTTCTCCCATTCTGTAGGTTCGCTCAAGTGATAGTTTCTTTGGCTGTAGTATCACAATTTCTTGATTGCTATATTTTCATAATAATTTTTGAATTCAGATAAAATTCTGCTTGTGTTTTGATTGAGATTGCTCTGTATCTATCAATTTGGGGAAAATTGACATCTTGACATATGTATCTTAACATGATACATCTTTCCTTAAAAATATTTTTAAAATTTCTCTTACTAATTTTTTATAGTTTTCACTATATAGTTTGTACATGTTTGCTAAATTTAGTCCTAAGTATTTTATTTTTATGTTATTTTAAGTTATATTATTTTCGTTTTGAATTATTTCATTATTATATACAAAAATACAATTGATTTTTTATATATTGACATTGTGTCCTGTGACTGTGCTAATGCATTTATTAGTTTTATTTGTTTATTATTTAGATTACATAGGACTTCATGAGTGCACAATAATATTATATGTGAATAATAATAGATCATCCTTCTGATCTGATTTTTTTTTTTTTTTTTTTTTTTGGTCCATTGCACTGGCTAAAACTTCTAGTAAACTGTTGAATAGGTGTGGTAACAGTAGAAATCTTTGCCTTGTTCCTGATCTTGGGAAAAAGTGTTTAGTGTTTTACCATTAAATATAATGTTAGCTCTAGATACATCATAAATGTGCTTTATCACACTTAGGAATCTCCTTTTATTTTCCATTATTCTGAGAGGTTTTATAATAATATAACATGAATAGGTGTTTAAATTTTGTTAGATACCTTTTCTGCATCTCTTGTGATGACGGTATGTTTTTTTCTCCCTTATTCTTTAATGTGATGAATTCTATTGATTTGTTTTCAAATGTGAAAACAACTCTGTATTCCTGGATGAATCTCAGTTATAACATATTGTCCTTCTTATATATTGCTGGATTTTTACATTGCTTACATATGCTAATAATGCAGTGACACAGTAAGCTGTCTTATTCTCTTACTAGACTTAATTCCTGAGAATGGAATTTGTGTTCTCTAAAAGTGACTATCATTATATCATACTCATGATGTCCAGTAAGCACATAAAATATTTCATTTTAAGGATAAAAGAATTCGGCTGGGCTCAGTGGCTCACTCCTGTAATCCTAGCACTCTGGGAGGCCGAGGCAGGTGGATCGTTTGAGTTCAGGAGTTCGAGACCAGCCTGAGCAAGAGTGAGACCCCGTCTCTACTAAAAATAGAAAGAAATGATTTGGACAGCTAAAAATATATATAGAAAAAAATTAGCCGGGCATGGTGGCGCATGCCTATAGTCTCAGCTACTCAGGAGGCTGAGGCAGAAGGATTGCTTAAGCCCAGGAGTTTGAGGTTGCTGTGAGCTAGGCTGACACCACGGCACTCTAGCCAGGGCAAAAGAGCAAGACTCTGTCAAAAAAAAAAAAAAGATAAAAGAATTCATAAATGAACAAATTAATGTATAAGCCTGGATTCTCCCTTGTCTCTTTCAAAAGGTTTTGCCTAATAAAAAGTTCAGGTTTAAAGCCTTTCCCTTGGCATAGGTCAGAGTGCCTTATACAGATGTGTGTCACTACAGCTGCCCATGGTGTGGACAGGTGTCACTGAGGTGCCATTCTCACTCATAAATGGAGGGGGCATCCATAAGACTGTGCAGTGATCAGGAAAGGGCTGGCATCCTAGTTTGGGATCTCCGCTACTAGGATTTCCTGATCTTGTCTCTGTTTTCTTGCCTAAAGAGTAGCAAGGCTATATGGTCTCCAATACCCCTTTTGAGTATAAAATTCGATATTTTATTGATGGAAAGTCAGAAATGGAGACCAGGTCTCCACAGACCAAGCTAGCTGTTTTCTCCACTTGATTGCTCTGCCTTCCTTTTTCTAACACTGACTGTTTTATGCTGGTTGTTTGGAGGCTATTCTCCCTCTCTTCCATCACCAACGTCCATGAGATGACTTTATAAAGTTTTTTATACCAGCCTATGTGAATGTGAGAATGGAAGCCAAACCTTTATTTGCTGACACATTAATCTCCTCTTAGAGCCTTTCTGTGTGTGATTCATTTGGACAGTAATGGTACTACCTATGTTTCATAATTTTCTAGTCCTAATTTTTTCAACTTGTTATATTTCCTCTGCCCAACTGTTACACAGCTGGTACTAATCTCATAGAATATTTTTCAAGTCAGTCTTCGGAGTTTCTCATTAAGATTTTGTTAAGGAGAGATTTAAAAATTTAATTTTTAATTGAATGAGTAATATCCAAATACAGTCTCATTTTTAAAACTTCAAACATTACAGAAAATGCCTAGATCCTTCTAAATCACTCATTTTCTTTCCCAGTCACCCCCTAAGAGATTTCCCATTTGGTAACTCTTCTTATGTATTTCCATCCATACATACATGTACCTAAAGGAATCTGAAATATTAACCTAAGTGCTATCGTGCAATGTACATTTTTCAGCACATTTCCTCATGTTGTTTCACTTTATCAATATCATAAATAGTTCTGCGGTGAAGGTTCTTATGTTGTCTTATACACAAGTGCAAGGAGAGGCAGCAGGAGGTAGAATTGCTGCATCATGGAACATGTACCTTTTTTAATTTCAACAGATATTATCATTGCAAAGTGTTTGAGACCATGGATGGGCTCTGGAACCAGACTGCTCAGGTTGGAATTCCTGTTACTTACTAGATGTGTGATTTGGGTCTGATTAACTGCTCTACAAAATGGGGATAAGATCTTACAGGATTGTTACGGGGTTAAATGATATAATACACATGACACACTTACATTAGTGCCCACTGCGTCCACCACACTTGCAGCTCACTGAAGCCCAGAACCATGTCTTACTCATGTGTGTCTCTAGTAAAGTGCTGTACTTGGCACATATTAGTTCAGTACATCCTTATAAAACAATCTTAGTTCAACACCTAAATAGCTATTCTCCCAAGTAGCCATAATAGCTCCTTGCGTAATAGGAGAAGTGGAGTCAGGGTGGTGGAGAAAAAAGCACGTATTGAGTATCTTCTACTGGCATATGTCAGGCATCATGCTGGGTGCTCTATTAATATATTTCTTACCTAATTTAACTGCCCCTGTGAGGTCCCATTGTATGGATCAAATAATTGAGGCTCAAAGAAGTTAAATAACTTGCCCTAGGCCACACAGCTTGTAGATTTGAATTCAAATTCCGCATTGTCTGCTTTCCTATATGCTCCTAGGACAGACAGCAAAATGCCTTCGGTTTCTATAGGCACAACCCCCGTGGGGGAAGGTTCACCTTTTTTCTGGGGATGTCATAACCGTCCATGAAGAACCCTTAGAAAGCATTTTTTTTCCAAAAAGTGATCACTGTTTTAAGATCTAGTTAACATTAAGTTGATTAGAGAAATCCTGATCTTAGACAAAAAACTAAAAAGTGCTTTAAAATTCAGAGAAATGGAAATGATAGATTGTGCAGACTGCTGCAGACAAAGTGATACTCCAATATTAAGGGGATACCAGGCATGAATATTGCAAATTTTATACATAATATAATATAGCACCTGTACTTACACTGAAAAATAGATTTTTAGCACCAGACCAAGAATGGGGTACTCTTACCGCTTTATGACTGGGTTTAGTACTGTATCAGTTCGCTATTGCTACAGTGACGCTGTGGAACAAATAGGACTTCACTTAGCTCAGGTGTCTGTGGTTGACTGAGAGCCAGATGACTTAGGGTTCCTTCACATCTGTTTTGTTGGGGTGGCTCTGTTCCATGAATTTCTCATTTTCCTCCTGGGACCAGAGGGCTGGCCAGGCCATATTCTACTCCTGGGGATGGTGAAAGTCTCAGAGACCAAGAAGAATCATACAAGGCCACTTAAGGCTTGTCCTCAGAACTGACACACTGTCCCTTTTGCTTCATTCTACGGTCAAAGAAAGTGACATGAACAAACTCACAGTCAAGATGTAGAAAAATAAACTCTGTGCTTTCAGTGAGAGGAGCTTCAAAATCACTCGGCAGAGGGTGTGGATTCAGAAAGGGTGAAACATTGGGATCAATGATGCAATCTGCCACCAGGATTGTAGTGAGAGAGTTTCCTTAGGAAATGTATTTTCTCCCTCAATTTTCGTGGGGAAGCTAAAACAGAAAGAAGATGTGGATGGTATCTCTGTTTGTTTGTTTCTCTTTTCTTTTTTTGGAATCACCACTCTTATTCCACTAGTGAGGCTGTGATGGAAAATGCCTTCTTCAATCCTTCTTCCCCTATGGGCACGTGCAGTGAAGAGTAATTGAAAATGAGCAGGCTGCTTGTAGATTTTTCAGAACACCTGCATCTTATTTTAGAAGCAGTTGACGCTCTTTGCCTGGTTTGTGCTTGGGCAATTTGGAGTGATTAAAGAATTTTGCATTTCTCAAGTGCTTCTGTGTTTAGATGAGCCAAATAGGGGCTGGGCAAAAATCCTCTTCAGGGCTTTTTTTTTTTTTTTTTTTTTTGAATGCACTTTTAATTACTAATCACCTAAGAAAGTGGCCAAGATCTGAAGCTTCCAGTGTCCCAGTTAGAATTCACAGCAGAACAAATTTAGAAGCCTCCCTGGCAAACTCCAACTCATTGGCTTAGTATTTTTCCCCCTTTCCTTTCTTATATTTAACAACAAGAAGTCCTCACCTCTGTGTTTGTTGTTTTTGCTCACATATTGAAGGCTTGAAGCAAGTCAGCTTAAAACTAACGCTCCCATAAATGAGAATTATCATTCTGGAGTGGAGACTAGTGTGGTGAGATGAAGAGTGAGAACTGAATGGGAAAAGAGACAAAGAGATATTGATATAATGAGAACGTTTGGGACATATTAATATATTTTCCTCTTTTATATTTGCTTGTGACCTCCACATTCAACTAGAGGAAACCTTTGCCTCAAGGAAAGTTGGGATTATTAAAACCAGAAAGCAATAGGCGAGAATTAATGTGCAACTTTTGATTCTTGAAGACTGGAAAGATTTCCTGAGGTACAGAAGTTCCCTTTACATAAGATGCGAGCTTATCTGGCAATGATTATGGAATTTTATTCTAAACTCTGGTGTAGATCCAGACTATGAGCATAGAGGAGGTACTATCTAAAAACGAGTGGACGTGGAAGTTTTCTGCAGGGTGAGGAAGGAAAAGGTTTAGGAGATGAGTCTAAGGGGCCATAGGTGACCCCAGCTGTGCGGAGCCACAGTTGCACTGAGGCCAGGGACCCACTGCCTAGATCCTAAGTGAGCGAACTCAAATCCTTGAGTTCAGCAGAGACCACAAAGGAGGACGATGCAGGACCAGACACCCTCTCCTGCTGCCAGGAGCACACGAGCTTCCCTCCACTCCCAGACACACTCTTAGAAAAGGGAAAAGAGTAGGGAGACCCTTAGGAAAATCAAGCAACAGCCTTGACAGGGAATTTTCCACTTGAGTTGACAGAGTACTTACCCAAAGAAGTAGAAATAACTAGAAAGTATCTTTTAATGAAGGAGCATTACTTTTAATTGTTTTGTGCATATTTGCTTTCAAAACTGGAAAAAGGTGAGATGAGTTACTAGAAATTTTAAAAAGCTACATTTTTATAATCTGATTTATTGAATTAAATCTCCTCCCTGCTTATTCACATTGACACAGACATGCACACATGCAAACACACGTTCCTGAGAATTTAAAAAATACAGAAGGATCTTTAGAGTTCTATAGTATGTGGAGTAGGAGCCCTTGATCTTTACAGGCAGTGAGACCCCAGCTGACATCTGAGTGACAGTAGATGTCAAGTATTTGATCATCTTTTATGTGCCAAGCATTGTATTGGCCCTTAATATATGTATTTTTATTTTTTTTTATTTCAGCATATTATACGGGGGTACAAATGTTAAGTTTACGTATATTGCCCTTGCCCCACCTGAGTCAGAGCTTCAAGCATGTCCATCCCCCAGACGGTGCGCACCACACCCATTACATGTGTATATACCCATCCTCTTCTCCCCCTCCCATCTGCCCAACACCCGATGAATGTTATTACTATATGTGCACTTAAGTGTTGATCAGTTAATACCAATTTGATGGTGAGTACATGTTGTGGCACTTAATATATTATTTAAAATAACCTTTATAGGAAAGCTGTGATTTAAGTGGTGGTATTTCAGTTTATGAATGGGAAAGCAGAGGTTCAGAAAGGCTTACTTACGTATAACTTGTCCAATGTAACATGAGTAGTAAGTGACCAAACTGGCATTCTAACCTAGACTTAACTCCAAAGTTTGTGTGCTTTTACATTCTGTCTTTGATAACTCTCCCAAAATGTATGCTTGCATGTTAAGACTCTTTGCAATAGTGTGCATTTCCTTTCCTGTTTCTTTATTTTTCTAGGTTCTGCATTTCTGTTGTCCCTTGCTTGGCATGCCCCTGTTATAATTGCTTGGGGAATATTTCTCTGTAGGCATCAGCATATCTTTTCTTTACTATCATATGTGCTTTCCCAGGCTGACTTCTGTGGTCAGGCTTATTCTCAGCCATGGCAGGAAAGAGGTTCATGGGTTCCCATGTTCATGCACCTCCCCCCAAGGGACACATGGCGTGGCCTGCCATCTATAATTGTTACCAAGACCTTGGGCCTAAGGCCTCCCATTCAGGTTCTGAAAAATGGCAGTGGTGACACTGCTGTGGAGCCACTCTCATGTCAGCTGATGTGACTTTGGTAATACGTGACATTTTGAAACAGGCATATTATTTCTAAGCACTATGAGTCCCAAATCCCTTTGGGACTATTGTTACTGTTATTTACAAAGGCTGTGGCCTGGAAGCTTCTGCTGTCCTATGAGAGCTGTAGAACTTGTCCTCTTTTGTGTCACTCATTCTCTGAACATACTTTCCCGGGTCTCACTTCCCTTTTCTGGAAACTCATGTGGTAGCAAAGTCTGAGAATTCAATGATTGAGCAAATTATTATGTACAGTTACTATGAAGCCTCCCTAGAGTGATCAGATCTGGGAAAATTTAAAAAGGTTGCTTAGCCTATAAAGCCAAAAGTTTTAAAGAAGAAGAGACAAATCAAGAGACTATCCTCCCCTTAACCTCTTTATTCTAGGAAGTAGGTCTACAAAGCATTCCTCTATTACTGAGTAATACATGGTAACACCGCTATCTGCATTCTAATTCTTCACCTTTCTTTACCAACCATTTCCTCTCAAATTGGCAATGGATATCACAACAAATGTCAAAACTGCGTACCAGCATCTTGCTTTGCCAGAGCACACTGAGAGAGGGCACGGCGCTGCTGTCAATCGCAGAGCATGTGCAGGACCCAGAGAGCAGGTTGGCCACAGGCCAGGGGAGCTATGCAAGAACAACACACTGCTAGTCATGCCCACTATAAGTTGGTCAAGAGATTTTAGATGCATAAACATTTTCCTACACTTTGCTAATCATTTCATTTGGGGGAATCTTTCCCAAATAAATGCTGAAAAATGCAGACAAAAATTGTACCGATTATATAGTTTTGGGCTTATCAATTCCTTCAACACTTTTTTTTTTTTTTTTTTTTTTTTTTTTTTTTTTTTTTTGAGACAGAGTCTCACTCTGTTGCCCAGGCTAGAGTGAGTGCCGTGGCGTCAGCCTAGCTCACAGCAACCTCAAACTCCTGAGCTCAAGCGATCCTCCTGTCTCAGCCTCCCGAGTAGCTGGGACTACAGGCATGCGCCACCATGCCCGGCTAATTTTTTCTATATATATTTTTAGCTGTCCATATAATTTCTTTCTATTTTTTTTAGTAGAGGTGGGGTCTCGCTCTTGCTCAGGCTGGTCTCGAACTCCTGAGCTCAAACGATCCGCCCACCTCGGCCTCCCAGAGTGCTAGGATTACAGGCGTGAGCCACCGCGCCCGGCCAATTCCTTCAACACTTTAAAGAACTTATCCATAAGACCAAAAGGACCTAGCATGGCATTAAGGGGTAATACTTTGTGAACTTTTTCAATTTCTTTGATGGTTATCAGACAATTTCGATCATCTGGTTTGGCACTATACTTCTTTTTTTTTTTAACCAATAGTCCATTTCAGCAAACTTGTCGCATTCCTTTATAATTTCTTAAGTCTCCTCCATATTTGTGGTGGTAGAATTTTTTTTCCAACATTTTATTGTGAAAATTTTCAAACCTCTAGAAAATATTGAAAAAACTTTACAAGGAACAACCAAATATCTACCACCAAGATTTTACCATTATTTCTTTACTATTAAATATATTTGCTTTATCACATTTATATCCATCAACCGTCTTTTTATTTTTTTATTTTTATTTTTTTTGTTGAGACAGAGTCTCACTTTGTTGCCCACGCTAGAGTGAGTGCCGTGGCATCAGCTTAGCTCACAGCAACCTCAGACTCCTCGGCTTAAGCGATCCTACTGCCTCAGCCTCCCGAGAAGCTGGGACTACAGGCATGCGCCACTATGCCCGGCTAATTTTTTCTATATAGATTTTTAGTTGTCCATATAATGTCTTTCTATTTTTAGTAGAGACGGGGTCTCGCTCTTGCTCAGGCTGGTCTCGAACTCCTGCCCTCGAGCGATCCACCCGCCTCGGCCTCCCAGAGTGCTAGGATTACAGGCGTGAGCCACTGCGCCCGGCCATAAATGTATTTCAAAATAAATTGCAGACACGAGGATAGGATTTTAAAAGTGAAAAAAAAGATCATCTCCTTGAGTACATAATACTTTTGTATTATTAGTTGGTGTGTCAGTGTGGGTCATGGCCAGAGAGATGGCCTATCAAATTAGGAAATTTGAGTGGAGTTTACGTAGATGGAAATGGTGCAATGCCCAGGGGCACTTGCCACACCGGGGCCTGGAGAGGCAAAAACAGAAAGTGCTCACTATAAGGAGAGACAGAGCTATGTGCAGGGGCTGCCTGGCAGGGGAAAGGCAGGGCAGGAGCTCCCAGAATAAGCACTGGCCTCACCCTCCTCCCTTCCTCAGTCTCCTGCTGGTGCCCTCTACTGGCCAAACCCAGTTAGAAGCCAGAGGGCAAGATCAATCTTGGGGCCCAGAGCAAGATGGAGAAGGGTGGAGAATGGCCCAGAAGGGGAGACTCTCCCACAAAATTTTGAGTTCTTTAGCTAGAATTATGTGGACCATCTAAGTAGCATACGTTCCAGTTAGAATATAACATGCTCAGCAATAACCTAGATTTTGAAAGCTTTGGATGTAGACATGGTATGTGCCCAAGAAATGCCAATTAAATTAACATGAGAGTTATGAAAAGCTTAAGTTAAGGTACTTAAAGCCTAAAAAATCATTGATACAATAGCAGAAAGGCTCTGGGCAATAGAGGTAACTAAGGGAAGGTGTTTTGAGAGCCACCCCCCCCCCCCAGCTAAATTAGGGTTCCAGCCTCAGAGTAGCTAGCAAAGCTGCCCTAACAAGAAGTAAAGGGAGCTGGACATGGATGTTTACAGTGTGCTTTCACTGCATACTTCTTTTACCTGGCAGATGGCGTAATACCTAGTTGTCTGACCCATGACCGGGGGTCCCACATATGGAAGCTTGTTTATACCAGCAGATACCCTTGTGGCCGTTGTTGGACCCAAGTCCAGTTTATGTGTGCTTGATCATTGCTGTGGCACAGGGGCACCACCTTATGCTCCTCTGGAGTCCTGGGGAAAACCCGGTTTGGGGCAGCCCCTAGTTCTTTAGATGGAAGATGCCAATTCAATATACCATGATGGAAAACCAGTTCAAAGATTTTTACTTGTAGATCCTGGGCAGGTAGCGTGCAATGAGTCAGGAGGGCAGTCTTCCACCCCTAGATCATGTGAGGCAGGAATGAAGAGTCAGGCAGAAGGAGAGAGAGCAAGCCTGTCAACTAGCAATATATATATTAACATAAGGGAACAGGTGTGGGGCACTCTAAGTTTGCAGGCAAATGCCTGAATGGTCCGTTTAAAGGAAGCTGCAGTAAAGTGAGGAGCCCAGTCTGCTAACTGGGAGAGATGCCTCTAAGTTCTTATCTCTGGCCACTGACTTGTACCATTTGGCTGTGGTATAGAATTGAAAACTGGGTCAAGGATGACTGAGCCCTGCTTCTGGTACGACAAAGTTAAACCTGTATTCAAAATGGATGTCAAGGCAACATAAAATTGTAAGAATTTAGTACAGAAGGAAAGAACGAGAAAACTATGTGGTTGATTGATTATACTGTAGGATTTTGTTTCCAGTTGATCTCCCATCTCATTAGATGAAATAAATGGCAAGACCAATGACTCTGCCAATAGCATGAATATATGCTCTCAGCTGTGAACATCTGGCCTACTGCTGACTGACTTAGCCTGGCCTGCTGGCCTGCATGGCTGAGAAAGTTTAGTCTGGAGGCATTAATGCCCTTTCTCAAAAGAAGCATGCATGACACCGTGTTTCCTTTGGATTTGGAAGTCTTAATCAATCCATCCCACAAGGAGGGTATGCAAGGCATCTTCTAAGTGCTCTGGGGAATACAGGCAGGGCTGCCTGTGAGGAACTTCTAATCAATTAGTAAGTTATAATCAGGCATAAATAACATCATCCTTGCAGGTGTCACTGAGAGATGACTTTATCTTATACCTATGTCATCGCTGATTTCTGTTTCACCATATTACTGTGGGTCAAGGCAAAGGCCAAGAAGTAGAGAAGTTCCACTGTCGAGCATGGCAGATGTGTCACACTGGTTTCAGCTGTCCAGCCTCTCCAAGCCTCTTTCTATATTTAGGAAATTTCCTTCTTATGAGTTTTGGGAAGGGACAAAAACCTCCTCTTTCGCATTAGTCTCAGGCTCTGTAGATTGGTCATGTCAGTGCTAAACTTAGACTCAAAAGCTAGTTAAATGAGACACAAAGGACAAGGTGGCAATTGACATTGTGGCAGTAATTTCTTTACTAGAACCAGCTAAAAAGGGAGGCATTAGTCATTTTCCCTGGCTGCTTTGCCTCAAGATTGGTTTCCAAGCCTTCTTACAGATGTTGTAAGTAACTCAAATCCTTTTAACATAGTCCTTTTTTTTTTTTTTTTGCTTACAATTAAGATTCCTCAGTGATACATAAATTCATGCTTCAAGTGTTATTATCACACTCCAGTAGATATATGTGTACAGGCTATGGATAATTCCATAGACGATTCCTAAAGTAGATTCTTAAATGGCTAATAAACACATTAAAATGTTCCATTCTAATAATAAATAAGTGTGAATTAAAATAAGATACAAAATTTCAATTATCATAATTGCTTAGGTTTTTAAAAACTATAATATCCATCATTGTTGAGGGTGTGAGTGAGGGATGCTCTAAATCCCTTATGGATGCCAGTGGAAATAGGAGCTAATGAACCTGTAAACATTATAATAGTGAAAATATGAAAACTATGAAAACAATCTACATGTACAATAGGGATATGATCATATAAATTATGTCTGTACAATTCAATAGCATTCAGACAGTAACAATGAGATCTGCAAACAATATGTAATGTCATGGATCATGAAATAGTGCTGCTTAAAAAGAAGGATATGTAACTGTAGGAGTAATATGATCCAATTTCTGTTAAAACAATGTAAAAATGTGTTATTATATGCACAAATTTACCAGAAAACAACTTACTAAAATATACATACTGCTTATCTCTGGCTTATGAGCGAACAAGAGGTTTCAATTTTTTCTTTCTTTTTGTTGGTATATTCCAAGTAGTCTTCAAAAATCAAGCAAAATTATATCTTTAAGATCATGGTCATAATTTTCTTCCTTATAGCTTGTCTAATGGCCTGTCTGCTGCAGTTCATATCTGTTTTCTCTTACCATTTGAATTTTTTTCTACTTTTTTGAAATAGTGGCATTTATTAAACAATTGGGTCTCTAACTTGGATATGTAACTTCAGATTCTTCTACATGTTCTTAACACCCATTGCACCCACCTGGAGAAACCCAGGCTCTATGGGATTTGAGTGAACCCCTATTGTTTTGACACTTTAACACCTGATTAGTGGCAGCCCTGAATTTAACTACCTACTGACCCCAGATTGTCTTTCCAATTCTATCTCAAGTCAGAAAATAATCAGATTTACTTTCTGCATGAACAAGTTAGCAATGCATTCAGTTATGCTTAACATATATGCCTAGAATTGCAGGAAGATAAATTATTCAGAATACTAGTTTCTGGAGCTAATTATTCTACTTATGACTAAAGATACTGAAATAAAGGGAATTTCCTTCTTTATTGAAGGAGAGACAGAGAGGTGAAGGGCATATGTATAAAACGTACATCGGACAAAGCTGACATTCAGTGGGAATAGTGGTGGTGAGCAAAGCCAAGCACAGGTGGGCAGCTAGATCCAGGGCCTGGCCACGGAGGAAGATGAGGTGGAAGCCATAGGATACTGGCATCCAGGACAGCAATGGCAGGAACACACACTTGTGGGGGGCCAGTAATGAGATGCTATTATGCTTGAGACAGAATATTAAACCAAGTTAGTCAGAGTCCGAGGGGAGATGTGGCAGCTTGTGTGACCATCCCTCATGCTCTTTCTACAATATGACTTTGATATCCCTCCCTTCAAGGTGTGGGATCTGGGAGGGCTTGTGATGCTATACAACTCCTGCAGCAAGATCATAGAAGGAAACAGCTTCTGCCTGGTTTTCTGGGGGTGTTCACTCTTGGACTTAGCAGCTGCCATATTGTGAGGAAGCTCTAGTAGCCACATGGAGAGGCCACATGTAGGTTCAGCTTATGGAGCTGAAATGAACATCCCAATGAGCAGCCTGCCATCGGAAACCATTTGCCAGTGTGAAAGATGTGGGAAAATACTTTCTCACTTCCCTACTAAGGTCTGAACCCAAAAACTGAACATCCATGTCTTTATTGTGTGGGTATGAGTTCATGAAGAAGCCAGTGTATTCTATCTTTGCCATGCCTTCTGTATATATTCCTAATAAATTCTACTCTGATTCATTGCCTTCATCCACTTCCTGAGCAAGACCAAGCCCTTAGCATCTCTCTTACTACACCTATTATAAGACGGGTTTTCCCTGACAACAGACAAAGAATGGGGATAAGAGGGAATCAGGCTGTGCCAGGGAAACTGGAGGGATGTGATGGGTTTTACAGATGGAATTCTGACAACAAAGCAGTGAGTGAAGAGGAAAAGAAGAATCCAGGTAGTTGAACCTGCAGTGGATTTCTGGTAATTTGTTTCCTCAAGAGTGTTGGAAGTCTCAGCAGTAAGGGGAGAAGGAGATGCCAGATCATTCCAGAAGATCTATACTAAACGAATGCTTCTTGGATCCGGAAATTGTACTAGATGTTCTTGAACAATATATACTGTTCTTGTACTAAGTGTCAAGAACTTCTAAGTGTTTTACGTGTATTAACTCATTACAATAATTCCATGAGCCAAGTACTTTATTTTCCCCATTTTACATATAGAAAATAGGCACAGAAATGTTAAATGCCTTGCCTAAAATTGTGCAGCTCGTAAAAATTAGAATTCTGGCTCTAATCCCTTTTCTTTTGACCTCTGTGCTATCAGGCTTCAAGTGCTAAATTTAATTCCAGTTAACTTTGCAGAACTGATGATAAAATCAGGGATGCAGACTAAAAAGGTTTATCCCATGTCAGTAAAAAAAAAATGTAGAAAGGGACATATTTTAACTGCCTTGGATCACATTCCACCTCTGTGCCTCCTGACTGTCATGGGTTCTCAAAGGTATGGCATGTTTCACATAATAGAGTCAAGTAGATTAATAGGATTATGTTACAGCTAATGCTTAGCCTTCAGAAAATTTGGCTACCATTAAATAAGTGAGCAGTGTAAACTCTGGAAAGCAAAAGTGCATAGTAAAGAACAAAACCTCTGATATCAGAGAGAATTGGGTTTGAGTCTTGAGTCTACTGCTTGGATATAACCTCATGTATGACATTTATCTCTTTTAAGCCTCAGTTTCCTCATTGTGAAGTGGAGTTAATAAAAAAAAAACTTCATGGTGTTATGAAGATTGAGATAATATATTTAAAAGGCTGAGCATGATATCTCGCCCAGAATTAATATTCAAATGTAAGTTGATGATGGTGGGGGACATGATGATGCTACAGTCACATATCCTTAGAGGTCAGTATTTTAAATCAATTTTCTAAGATTTTAAAGCAAGACTTGAATCTAGTGAATATAAATTAATAGAACATTGAAAGAGTCTATTTTTCTCATTCTATTAGGTGATTCCCCAAATCATCTTTTTATCTCCCCTGATGTTGTAATGTAGTATGAAAGAACTAGTAAGGAAAGCAATCATTATTAAATAAGAAAGGTATAAACTGGGAGTAGCAGATGAAACAAAACTCAGAGCTCACAGTAATTGCGCTTTTTCGAGTGTTGGCTTGTGTAGTGCACAGAATATGTTAAGTGTCATGTAGGAGCCATTTCTGAAAAACTTTGAAAGAGAAAGAAGGTTGATTCTGGAAAAGATGCAATGTGGTTATGCATATAAGTTCTTAAATTTAAAAATAAAGAATAGGAGAGAAAGTAATTATATTTTTCCATGTTCTATTACGTCCCAAATGCCCAAGGTTGAAATCAGACAACCAACATGCATTGAATACTCTATGCCAGGCATTGTGAGGGACTCTGGTGTAGGAAAAGCCATGAGATACGGACATGAGAGCATAGGCCCTAAGATCTTAGGCTCCTGAACTGATAGCCTGGATTGTAATACCCATTCTATTCCTTCATAGCTCTATGTGACCTTCAATTCATTCATCATTCCTGAGCCTTCATTAACTTATCTGTAAAAAAAAGGGATAATAACAGCACCAAAACTGAAGGCTGTTGTGAATATTTTATGAGACAATATATACTAAAATGACTTGTTTGGCATAGAGTAAACAGTAATGATATAGTAACAATTGTTATTACAATATCAACTTCAAGGAGCTCACAATCTGGTGGATACAGTGGACTTGAAGTAAGCAATGAGAACTTGGCATATAAGGAACATACAGAGATTCTTGGGCTCATTCATAGAGGAAAGGGTGCTTTTATCTGTTTGTAGGACTCAAGCAAAATGTCACAGAGACCTTAGAAAGTGAGCACTGTGTGTGCTGTAACAGGAACACAGACTGAGGTCATGGAGCAGGGATGGGAGTTTGTACAGAGGTGGGAACAAAAGACAAGGGAATGGAGAGGAAACCTGCTTCTTTCTAGCTTATTGTTCCTCTCCATTTTTATGTTGCTCCCTTGCTGCTCACCTTTCTCATGCTGCCCGTATCTTCCAGCTGTTCCATCAAAGGGACGCTTGTCTGGGGATGTAGGCCATATTCAGAGCAGGTCAGAGAAAAAGAATCCATGCTCTTTGTAAGAGCTTCATGGTGAAACATTCCTTTGGTCTCCTCCAATAATACGAGGTTAGGGAAACCAGAACAGAAGGAATACAGAGGGAAAGGCCCTTACAGTGTGCCAGCTTCACATGTCACGTGCTTGATGCATGGTGTATTATTTCATCCTCACAGCAATCCTGCAAGGGAGGTCTCATTACACCATTTAAAAAGCACACAAGAAAACTGAGGCTCAGAGAGATCAAAAAGCTGGAACGAGTGCAAAATTTCAAACTACAGTTCAGAAATAACATGCTACCTGTCCAAACAGCCTGCTGAATCGCAGAGGAGAAAACAATTGCTTTTCACCATGGGCATTGTCAACACACATTACTTCGTCTTTAAAAAATATGTCTAGAATGTGTTGAAATGATTAATAATCATACTTTAAATGTAAACACCCTCTTTTCTGTGTGTACCGTATCATTTTGCCCTCTTTATTTGAGCAATATACCCTGCAGTGTGTAAATAAGAGATGCCAACTTCTGTAATATGTGTGGGGGAGGAATGGATTTGATAAAACAGAAGCATGCATAATTCAAATAGCAAGCTCTGTCCCACTCAGTTTCTGCATAAATAATCTGCAGATTCTCTGAACTTCTGCCAGCAACTGCCTCTCCCCTCTTTTACCCCTCACCTTCTAGAAATCTCTCATATTGGGCATGGTATAGGGAGACGGGGGTAGGAGAGATAAGATTTGTTTTTCTCTGAATCTAATTATTGCCATTTAGCATTTTCTCAATATGTTTATAATAAATATTGTTGGGTTTTACTTATTTCTACTAACAGGTAAGTAGAGATGCAGAGATGATAACAGGCAGCCCAAGGTATCATTGCATATTGGTGGAAAGAGTGAGATTGGTAGTCAGCCATTCGCACACCAGTGTAGGACTCAGGTTATTAAATTTGTAGTTTGTTCTTACACTCCTTATTTGCCCCATGGATAAATATTGTGCATTGTCTCTGTTTCTCCCCATGTTGGGATCCTTTTTAGATACATATCTGGTTGAATCATTTCATGTTACTTTTAAATATACATAGGTGGCTTAAAATTTTTAGTGATAATTCCAATGTAAAAAGATATGACTTTTTTTTTATAAATATACAATAGAACATAACTTGCTTATAGCCCTCAGTTCTGCTTGGTGGTGATGGAGACCCTAACTTGCCTGTTGGAGGTAACTATCCCTTCTGGTTTACTATAGTCTTGTACAGGTTACTGCAATCGTGTTGGTATAAATAGCCCATTGAGGATTTAAATGCAGTCAGTTCAAAATTCAAACTTCTTATCCAGGTGATCTTCTCTTTTCAAAGAATCTTCCTGTCCTCTTTCCAATATGGTGCCTAGGCTCAGAGGGGCACTTGTGTAACTGAACATCAGAGGAAGAGTGTCCAGTTCTCGTGCAGTCATCTGGATTCCTGCTGGCTACCTCTGAAGTGGATGTCTCTACCCTCTGTACTAAGTGCCCTTGGAAATTAGCCCATTTGATCATTGGTGAAGCTCTAGGACCTGCTGCTAATGGTTCATGGTCTCTGCCATCTTCCTCTCTATGCCCTCCTCATCCCACGTGTCGTTTCCTTTCAGCTTATTGGCCCTTTGGCCCATTCTCATTCTTTGCAGAAACTTCTGCAAAATCATATTCAGCCACCGGAAAACTGAAACATGCTGTTTCTCATCCCTCTCTTCTCTTTCAAAATGCCATTTGACCATTTCTAGTCTATTTAGGTGGATGAGTCGGCCCAGGCACTCTAGGAAGACCCCAGACACAAGCCCATCTGTGGTTTCTATTCCATCTATTCCTAAAGAAGGGGGGAGGGAACAGGCCATGTGTTTTCAGTACCCCTGTTTCACACACACACCCCTCTCTGGGCTTCTCTAATCCAGGCAGAACTTTTATTTCCTCCCAGTTTGGTAGGAAACCACCTTCAGTTTCATACCATGCTATTTCCTTCTCTATAGTTTATAGCTAACTCTGAGACTGAGGTGATCCCCCAAGAGGCTGACAGCTGAGGACTGTCGGCTGACAGCACTCCCAGATGCAACAAACATGAAGGAAGATCTAGGTGGTCCATCTTCATGTCCACTACAGTGATGGATGATTTCTGTGCTTACTTAGTGGTGTAATTTTGCTCTTTAAATACCCTGTGTTACACATCTAAATACCCTATGTTCTGTTCCTATTTAGAAATTTCTTTGCCTCATGGCAGTGAAAGGAGAAGAAGTTTATACTTCTTTGGGAGGGAACAATCACTTCCTCATGAGAATCTAAGCCAAAAATTGATTCCCTATACTTTTTTCTCCCCAGCCAGGGGTTGAAACATGCAGACCTGCTACTTTCTGTGTAACTCCCCTCTTACTGCAGTAGCTCAGTGTTTACAGTCCACCCATTCCAAGCTTAGTATGGGGATGGGGCTATAGTTGTTTCAAGAACTGGAAGGACAGAACTTTTTCCTCCTTAGGAAGTAGTGATGGATTGGGGAAGAACTCTGTTCTGGAGAAATATATGGGTGCAGGCAGGAGGGAGATAGTAGAGAGAGAAGTAAAGATTAAAAGGAAGCAACTCCATTCTTTGAGAAGTTTCCCCCAAGGAGATGACACAGCAGGTGGCCCCACATCCAGATAAATAGTGACACCTGAGGCCCTTCTGGTGTGAATGCCTGTTTGTGTCATTACTACTGGAAAACAACTCCACGTGCATTTCCTACCAATGCTGGATCATTAAGGTTGTCAGAATTTGTGTTCTAAAAGCCCAACTGGGGATGCAGGGACATTCAGCTGGCACAGTACAAAAAGCTAGTTAATAAACATCCTAAAGAGCTTCTTAAAGGGCTGCCAAGGACTTGGGGTGGTGTCTGAATGTGTTCAAGAGCCACATCATCTGAAGTTAGCAACTACAACATTAACACAGATATTTGTCTTGCTGCTTTGACAGTCTTTGATTAGAATTCCAGAGTTTACCAGCTAGATATAGCACACACTCAGCTGAGCAGAAATTTAAATCAAACTGTAGAATTAAAATCCTGTTGATAAATATTTTGGCTGACTGTTTCCTACTAGGGCCGGCATTTAGCCAACATATTTGTTAACTGAGCTGCGATTTGTTCTTTTGGATTCTAACTCATTAGTCCTGTGTCACTCTTTGGCGGCTGACAGGACTCTCTGCAGAGGAAATTGAAATAAAAATTAATAATGATCCAAACGACTAATGGAATAAAATTGGAAACCAATTGAGAAAATTAGAGAGGAGAAAATCAGCTGAACTGGGAGTGGGAGAGATAACGCTGATTATGCTAACTTCTTCATGAAAATGTTTCTACTCACCCTGCCAGATGTGCCTCCTCCCCTTACTAACCTAACCCCTCACGGCACTCACCAAATTCTTCCTCATGTTATGTGGATTTATAGATATACACAATTGTTTCATTCTGACTAGACATTAAGGTCCTCGGGGTTAAGTCTACCTTATCCATCTTATATTCCTTTGAATAGTGATTCACACATGCTAGGTAATTGAACTGTAAAATAATAGAGCTATTAAAAAAAATGTTGAAATGGCATAATCTAACCCCTTCTTTAACAAATGACAGAATTGAGAACTAGGCTGTTTTAACAACCTGCCTGGGGTTACCTGGTATTGGCAACACAGTAACTAGATGCCAGTTGTCCTCACTCTCAAACCAATAATCTTTTTCCAGTTATAATATTATTACAGGGCTTGTATATGTTACGCATAAACATGCTCCCATCTGTGACAAAAACATAAAGCACAAAGTAAATGCATCTCATAATGCTACCACTCAGAATAATCAATTGCTATCAATAATGTATTGTATGTATGTATAAATAAATGTATAAGTGTATAAAATAGACATTTAAATATATTGATATATAAAATCTATATGCAAATATATAATCTATATGTAAATATGTTTACCAACATTTTATTAAATATATACATTAAAGGCAATATGAAAATATTTTTATATAATGTAAATACATGTATAATTTTGTACCTTGGTGTTTAAATTAATTTTACATTATATTATAAGCATCTTCTCATGGTATTGTTTCCATTGATATGATCTTTAAAGACTACCTTAAAAAGTCCATTTTGTGGACTTAGCACAATGTTTTTTGACTCATCCTCCATAATGTAACTACAGAAACTATTCAAAATTTTTACTGTTACAATGCAAATTTTTTTTTCAAAAAATCTTCCACCATTAAAATGCAAAGATATGGAGGGCATTTTTGCACATAATTCTTGTCCACATCTCATATTTTCTTACAAAGGTGATTTCTGAAACCAAGTAGTGAACTATTTAAGACTTTTTATACATATTGAAATATTGTTTTCTAAAAAAGTCACAATAATAAATACTCCCATTATCGTTATTCAACTCTTTTGAATGTTATAATGTGTATGTTTGTATACATACACATGTGTGCATGTAAACATATACTTACATATACACTTATGCATAGTAACTTTAGAATTTACAGAAGATATTGACGTACTTTAATAATGTCCTCTCACCTAAGTTTAATTATTTTTTTCTGTTCTATGAGATTCTTATATTCCTTTTTCTCTTTGTCAAAATTTTCTTTTGGTAAAAGTCTTTAAGGAATACTTTAATGTTTATCAAGATGATTCTAATGATACATTTAAACTTAAATTTTAATGTGTTCTTTAATTTACCATTGAATTTTCAGAATTTCTAGGAATTATTTTAAATCACCCACAGAAATAAATTTGGTAAGTGCTTTGCATACCTTGTTTACTTCTTAGTGGTCCCTGTGAGGTGAATTTCTCACCAATAAATTGAAATCTCTCTTTTTTATGTTGAATTATCTTGGATATTCTAATAAGGCTAGTGCTTCCAAGCACTTACTAATGAACTATATCATAATCTTGTCATTTATATTTTTTTCTAATATACATTGCATATGAAGTCTTTAAAATATCCATGGGCCTAGAGAGAGTCAAAATGAAGATCTGATAATTTTATCAAATTTCTTAGTAAAACAGATCTGAAGGTCAATGGTTTTTAAAATTATTTTTATTGATATTTTGAAATAATTTTACATTAACACAGAAGTTGCAAAAATTGTACAGGGACTAGAAAAGTCATATCTACAAAGACTGAAAGTAGGCTTGAGCTGAGGATGAGAACAGGTCTGACTGCTAATGAGGGTGAGGTTTATTTAGGGGGTGATGAAAATGTTCTAAAAATAGTGATGGTTTTGATACTCTGTAAACTTACTAAAAACCATTCAATTGTACATTTAATGTTAGTTATTTTAATGGTATGCACATTGTACTTCAATAAAGCTCTTAAAAATGCAGTACAAAGATCTGGGCACAGTGACTCATGCCTGTAATCCTAGCACTCTGGGAGGCTGAAGCGAGAGGATTGCATGAGCTCAGAAGACAGCCTGGGCAACAGCAAGACCCTGTCTCTACTAAAAATAGAAAAATTAGCTGGGCATTGTGGTGTGTGCCTGTAGTCCCAGCTATTCTGAAGAATGAGACACAAGGATTGCTTGAGCCCAGGAGTTGCAGTGAGCTACCATGACACCACTGCACTCTACCCAAGGTGATGGTGTGAGATTCTGTCTCAGAAAAAAAAAAAAAAGTGTGTGTGTGTGTGTGTGTGTGTGTGTATATATATATATATATAGTTAGTACGAAGTGTTCCCATGTACCCTTTATCCTACTTCTCCCTAAAATAACATCATATATAAATAACCTTAATGTAATTATCAAGACTGAAATTTGACTTTACTACAATAGTAATACCTAAATGAAAGATATTTGGATTTCACCAGTTTTTCCATTCACTTTCCTCCTCCTCCTTCTTCTTCTTCTTCTTCCTTTTTTTTTTTTTTTTTGGTGGGGGGTAGTATATAATTCTATAAATTTTATTATACGTGTACATTTGTATAGCCACCACTACAGTCAGACTACAGACCTGTTCTATCACCGCCTCCTCCCTGCCCGACAAAAACTCCTTGTGTTGTCCCTTTATAATCACTCCCTCCCTCATTCACAACTCTGGCACCACTAATCTGTTCTCCATCACTATAATTTTTTCATTTGACAATTTTATATAAAATGAAATTATGCGCTGTGTAACTATTTGAAATTGACTTTTTGCCTCAGAATAATGCTCTTGAGAGCCATCCACATTGTGTATCGGCAGTTTGTCCCTCTTTGTTGCTGTGTAATATTTCACAGTATGGATATCCAACAGTTCAGCTATTCACCTGGTGCAGGATATTTGGGTTGTTTCCAGTTTGGGGTGATAAACATTCATGTATGTTCAGGTTTCTGTGTAAATATAAGCTTTCGTTTCTCTGGTGTAAACACTCAGGAGTAGAGTTGCTCATTCGTATGATAAAAGTATCAGTTTATAAGAAACTTCTACACTGCTTCTCAGCATGGTGGTACCATTTTATATTCAAACGAGGAATGTATGAAAGATTCAGTTGCTCTGACATCTCCTCAGCACAAAGTACGGCCAGCATTTTGTTAGTTTAGCCATTCTAATAGGTGTGTAGTGGTATCTCACTGTGGCTTTAATTTGCATATCCCTAATGTCTAGTGATGTTGAACATCTTTTCATGTGCTGATTTGCCATCTCTATATCTCTGGTGAAGTGTGTGTTTAAGTATTTTACTCATTTTTAAATTGGATTGCTTGGTTTCTTACTGTTTAGACTCCTTTAGATATTCTGGATACAAGTATTTCACTGGACACTTGATTTACAAATATTTTCTCCCAGTATGTAGCTTGTCTTTTCATTCTCTTAACAGTGCCTTTAGCAGAACAAAAGTTTTTCATTTTGATATAGTGTAATTTATCAATTCTTTCTATTAAAGATCATGCTTTTGATTTCATATCTAAGAACTCTTTGCCTAACCTAAGAAACATTTTATTTCCTCCGTTCCAAGTTATATTTCTTTTGCTTGCCCTATTGCACTAGCAAGAATACCCAGTGCTGTGCTGAATAAGAGTGTCAATAGACATTCTTGGCTTACTCCTGATCTTAGGGAGAAATCAGTCTGTCACTAGTAAATATGATGTTTAGATGCTTTTTATCATGTTGAGGAAGTTCCCTTCTGTTTCTACTCTGCTGAGAGTTTTTAGCATGAATGGGCATTAAATTTTATCAAAGGCTTTTCTGCCTCAATTAATATAATCGTGTACATTTTTTCCTTTAGACTATAAATATGGCAGATTGCATTAATTGATTTTTGAGTGTTGAACCAACTTTGCATCCTAGAATGAACCTCACTTGGTCATGGTGTATTATGTCTTTCATATATTTACTAATACTTTGTTAAGAATTTTTGTACCTATGATCGTAAGGGCTCTGGTTCAACTGTCATTTTCACTTTCAAAGCCTTTAGAGAAAGTGTTATTCTGGTTTACCCCACTTGTGTATTACCCAGAGGCTAACCTGAAACCAGGGTGATATTTTATACAATAATTCAGTTCTCAAAGCTTTAGCTATGTTGATTATGGTCAGTTTCATGCATAGGACACTTCAGAGTGAGTCTGGGACTTCATATACAGATTGAGAGGATCCCTTTCTCTCCAGATGGAGGGCAGGTGAGGTAAAGGTAGAGAGATGCTGCCTCTGCTTACATTTGCTCAGTGAAGGATGTGGACAGTCTCATAGAGCTCCACTCCACTGTATCTGCAGTAGCCATGCCAGGGGCAGATGGAGAGTTACCACCTCTTTACTGGCATTTGCTCACTGAAGGAAGGAGTGAGTTGATAGGGATCCACTGCATAGACCATTTGGAAGGTACCCTCACTGGGGAGAGGTAAGGAAAGAGGTACCACGGCCTGGATGCCAAAGCTATGCTGGTGGGGAATGAGGGGGGAACTGCTTCATTTGTGGTGTTAGTAGGGCGGGAAGGGTAACAGAGATCCATCTTACAAAGTCTTCGTCTTCTCAGTCCTCTGGATATAGGGAGCAGGCCTTTCCTGCGACTCCTGTTTTTCACTGTACCCTTTGGTGGTTTGACTTTCAGGCTTCTCTACCATCTATACCATGGTATATATGAGATAAAAATATATAAGAAACTCATAGTCAAGGCTCCCTTCATCACTAGCCCAACCATCTTCTAGATTCCATCTTTCAAAATCTTCTGGATAATTGCTCTCAAGTGGATTCAGGGTGTTAGTTGAAATTAGCAGAAGAAGTGAAGGAATGTGCTTATTCCACCTTGACCAAAATCAGAATTTATTTTCTATATTTATTATTAATTTGTATTTCTTCTTTTCATTACTCTTCATGTCCTTTGGCCCACTTCAAGTGAGATCTAAATGTTGCTCTTATTTAAGATGAACACTTTATATATTTACTTTGTACATTATCAGTTTATAATAGCTTTGTTATCAGGTAGTTTCTGCAGATTTTTTTAATTTTTAAAAAATCTGTACTTTTTCTCTGATGTGTTTCTTCTTTTACATCCTAAGAACAGATAAATAATTAGTTAAATCTTCTTCAGTTTCATTTCTTTCTTTCTTTATGTTACATATAAATCCTAGTCTGTCTTGAATTTATTTTTAGTCTTTTGTGAAAGGTGATATAACTTGATTTTTCCCCTCCAAATAGTTGCTTAATTGTCCCAGCACCCTTGTTTATTTAGTGATCCTCGCTTTGTCTACTAATGTATATAATTACTGAATGAATAAGCTCTTTTTCCTTCAAAGAATTTCTTTGCCACCCACACCTTTAGGCCTAACAAACTCTCTCTTGCAAATTTAAATAAGAAAATAAAATCCAACTTCTCTCATAAAAGGTGATATAAGAAGAGTCTCATTGTCTTCACTCTTCTACCCCTCCCTCATTAATCCACATCTAAAGGAATAAACAAGTAAGTGTGCCAAGCAAAAGAAATAAGACACAAATTATTAATAAAAGGAGATAAGTCTGGCTGTCCCTTAAGACTAATAAAGAGAGAAAATACGGGAAGATAAAGGTTATTAGAAAGTCTAAAAAGGGAATTTAAACTACCAACTTCCACTGCAGTCTGCATTTTTCTCCCTAGCTTTTGCCTTTAAAAAATGTGAAACATATGAATATTCATTGTCATCTTATCTTTACAAAATGTGGAATTAAAATTGGTGTTTTATAAAGAAGTAAAGTGATTATATCTTCCTTGGTTTGCAGATATTTCTTATTTTCCTGCTTAATTCTTTGAATTATTCAAATAATTTTAATAAGCTACTTTAATAGCTATATAAATATAAAGACATACATCAACCCCCAATTGCCCCTGCTTTTCTCCAGATGGGGGAAATATGCTCCAAATGTCAATTTCTTCTTATTACAATGTATGTAGCTCTCATAGTGGAAGAAGGAAGCATGATAAAGATGTGGGGTACAGGAGATAATTGGAAATGTTCGATGTTTGATGAGTCAGTAGTGACCTTTGCAAATTTTCCTAATTTTGATGAATTGTCCTTGAGCAAGTCAGCCCAACCAAGTTTTATATCTTGATACTCTGGGCTAGCCCTCTCCTGGTATAGATGGGATTTTTAGCTGTAGAGGCTGAGAGATCATTCTGTTCCCAAAGAAACCTCACTTATCATCTATCATTTACTGTCATTTTCTATTCAAAACTGGCTATGTTTGCTATCTTAATCTGTCTAGGCTACTATAACAAAATATCATAAACTGGGTGCCTTATAAACAATAGAAATTTATTTCTTACAGTTCTGGAGACTGGGAAGTTCAAGGTCAAGGCACTAGCAGATTTGGTGTCTAGTGAGGGCCTGCTTCCTGGTTCATAGACCTGGTTCCTAGCACCTTCTTGCTGTGTCCTCACATGGTGAAAGGGGCAAGGGGGCTCTGTGGGGTCTCATTTATAAGGGTGCTAATCTTATTCATGAGGGTTCTGACCTCATAAATCACCTACTAAAAGCCTCACCTCCTAATAGCATCACATTGGGGTTTAGAATTTCAGTATACAAATTTTGAGAGGACACAGACATTCAGTCTATAGCATTCTGCCCCTGGCCCCCTAAATTGATGTCTTTCTCACATGCAAAATATATTCATTACATCCTATGAGCCCCAAAAGTCTTAACTCTTTCCAGCATCAACTCTGAATAATTTCACAGTCTCATTTAAATATCATCTAAATCAGATATGGGTGAAACTCAAGGTACAATTCATCCTGAGGCAAATTGCTCTCCATCTGTGAATCTGTGAAATCAAACAAGATATATGCTTCCAAAATACAATAGTGGGACAGATGTAGGATAGATATTTCCATGCCAAAAGGAAGAAATAGGAAACAAGAAAGGAGTAACAGACCTCAAGTAAATCTAAGTTGTCAGGAAAACTCCATGATATCTTAAGGCTCAAGAATAAGCCTCTTTGGCCCGAAGCTTTGCCCTCCAGGCCCACTGAGGCAGCAGTCATGTTCTTAGGGCTCTGCCAGGCAGCCCTGCCTCCATGGCTTTGGGAAGGGACTATCCGGCCTTTGAAAGGAAGGCAACGGTCCCCTTTTTTGAAACCCAGGAGGCAGCTGTGATGATCTCTGAATCACCTTTGTGCCTATTCTTCCATTATCTTGAAGAATAGTGCACTAGTTTTATGGTTCTTCTGTAAAATCCAAGAAGTTTGGCAACTTGGCCTTATTTCTTCCCATCTCCATTACATTAGGGGTTAGGATTTCAACATATGAATTTTGAGAGGGACACAAACATTCAGCCTATAGCACTTGCTGTTTAAGAATATCCATTAACAAACCCCTCTAAAACTATAATGACATTTTAATATAAATGTCAATTATAAAATACAAACCATAATCCACTAAATAGATCTCTAAGCCCTTCACAGTGAGGACTCATGGTGGCCTGAATGAGCAGAGAGGACTTTGCTCATTGAAATTAAAAGCCAAGAATCTTTTTTAACCAAGAAGGAGTTAACACTTAAAACACTTCATTTGTGCTTTCACATATTATATTATTTAATTTTCATATCTATCATCAAACTAGGCACTATTTCCCCTATTTCACAGATGAAGGAAAATAAACTTTGGCAAGATTATATGTCTAGCTCAAGGTTGCAGAGCCAGTAATTGATAGGGTCAGCATTTATATCCAGATATTGGATAACAAAGTCCACACTAGTCACCCTGTGGCTCTAGGGATTCAAGATGATTTTAGGAGAAATCTGGACATTTTGACTCTCACAGTAAGAAAGTTATCCCTTTAAACTGTCTTTCTATCCTTCTGATGAGGTCCAAAAGAAAGTTTTGATTTTATATTACAGTACTTATACAGTATATATTTTCATACCTTTTAACAGATTTATTTTCTCCATTTTCAACAAAGAGGAGGAATACCTGGAACTCAGAGCACTGGGCTAGCAAGAGTCTTTAGCTAGAATTTAGTAATTTTTAAAAATTTTAGTTATGTATATATTTTTATTTTTTTCATCTATTTATGGCAAATGATGCTGATTTTCTATTAGTGGCAGTGATACAAAGCTCCAGTGTTTATATATATTTAGTTTTTTAATGTGTCAATTTAAAAAGAAAACAACATTTAAATATAAGTCATAATGGTATGTGAAAGACTGATGTGTGGGAGGCACATATTTTGTTTTAGATGTGATGCCATACATTCTTAGAACAATGTCAAGGCTTGAACAATATGAGGTGTAATTCCTTCCTCTAGGATTTCTCAACATTCATCCTGTGCCATAGACAACTGAATTTGACAAATAACAGTGGTAGAATATGGCAATATTTTCTTTGCAGGGCAAAAATAAAGCTTATTGTTCTCAATTTTGAGGGATTCTAGCAATGTTATATACTAGACGAACTACCTAGGAAAATTATAAATTTTTCTTCCTTTAAAAACACTCCTCCACTCCCACGTAAGATAATTTTTTTAACCTAGGTTTCTTTATAAAATTAAAAAATTCTATAATAAAGACTTCTGCACTTGAATGCTTATAGCAGCACAATTCACAATTGTAAAGATGTGGAAACAGCCCAAGTGCCCATCAGTACATGAATGGATTAATAAAATGTGGTATATGTATACCATGGAGTACTTACTCAGTCACAAAAAACAATGGTGATATAGCACCTCTTGTATTACCCTGGATGGAGCTGGAGCCCATTCTCCTAAGCAAAGTATCACAAGAATGGAAAAACAAGCACTACATATACTCACCATGAAATTGGTACTAATTGATCAATACTTATGTGCTCATATGGAAGTAACATTCATCGAGTGTCAGGCAGGTGGGAGCGGGGAGGAGGGGGTAAGTATATTCACACCTAATGGGTGTGGTGCACTGTCTGGGGGATGGATGGGCACACTTGTAGCTGTGACTAGGGCGATGCAAAGACAATATATGTGACCTAAATGTTTGCACCCCCATAATATTCTGAAATTTAAAAAAGAATAATAATAAAAATAAAAATCCCTAAACCACTAAAAAAATATTGACCTAAAATAATGATTCTAATGGTAGCTTTCAAAATGGTTTCTAAACATTCCTTACTAAAGTTAACCTCAAGGAAGACCTTGATTCGAGAAGCATCTAATGCAAGGTTATTCATGTCTTCATCAAACATTTATGCAGTACCTACTATATGCTAAGCACTGGACACTTGGGATGTATTAGTGAGCATAATGGGTAAGAATTTCTGCAGCTGTGGAGAACTGCCTTTGTGGAGCTAGTTGGGGAAGAGAAACAATAAACAATATATAATAAATAAGTAAACAGTGGAAAAAATAGACCATGATGAACGCTTTGGCAAAAAGAGGATTCAAAGGCAGGAGGGTGTTGAGATTTGATTCAAGTGGTCTGAGCAGGCTTCACTAAGGAGGTGACATCTGGGCAAAGACCTGAATAACAGTAGGGAGAGGGAAGTACTAGCACAGTCCCAAGGAAGGAGAATTCCTGACATGTTCAAGGACCTTTAGGGAGTAGCTGGAGTGGAGGGTGTAAAGGAGTAGAATGATAGGAGGTGAAGTGTCAGGAGGGAAATAGAATAACAATGATTTAACTCATCTTTTAAAAGAATCAGACTGTCAGCTGGGTTGACAATAAGCCAAGAGAAATGAGGATGGAAGCAGAGAGACCATTTAGAAGGATATTATAATAATACAGAGATGATGGTAACTTGGATCAGAGAGGAGGTGGAGAAAAGTGGTCATATCCAGGACATATTTTGTAGGTGAAAAATTTGCTGATGCATTGGATATAGAGTGTGAAAGAACTTGTCAACAAGAGGGCAAGGCAGGATGGAATATCTGGGAATAAATCACTGTAGCAAAGGTACAAATTCAGAGTAGGTATTTGGCCCTTGGGCAGCCATATTTTAACAGAATCTTCTAAGATCCAAACTTAAGTAATTCAGGAGAAGTAAATCTATAAAATACTTATTTTTTTGCCCATATAGTCAAGTAGACCTAAATGATCACCACCACTTCTGGCTAGAATCTTCCATAGTGTTGACTTCTGGAGGTGTTTGTGTACCTGTGTGTGTTTGCATGCTCATACGTAGAATTTGTCAATTTTCAGCTTTAGAAACTATCATCTAGTGGCTTGAAATGCAACATCATGTTCTACTGGTAAACAATCCTGATGGCAGTGATTTGCATAAAGTTATTTTAACAACAGACAACACATAAATTGAACCAATTTCTCCCCATCGTCTTGTAAAAAGGTGTCACTTCTGATTTATTCTAACTTAGTATCTTCAACATTTGTCAAACAGTATCCCACTGGGCTCTTTACTCCTTAATTTGTTATTTTTTAATATAGTTGCAGTGTTGTTTCGTAGGATTGTATAATGTTCTAGACATCTTTTCTTGCATTTGCTGCCTTATCAGCTCCATCTGGGATTTAAATGTTAATTCCTGGCTCCTGTAACTTTTCATCTTGTGCTGATGAAGTTGGGTTGTGGATAAGCAGGAGTAATTAAACTATACCAGTGAAATGTCAGTTTGGGTGATTTAGCAAAGCAGACATTTCATTTGACAAGTATTTACTAATCTTTGGCCATGTGCAAGGACTGGGATCGTAATGGTAAAGAGATACTGTCCCGACCTCAAGGTTCAGCATTCCTTCTGCTGTTTTTAAGTTTTTAAGTTTTTAAGAAATACACCATTTCTCAAGAAACACATTGGTGCAGGGAGTGTCCTAATGAAAGGAGGAAAGCCCCCTGAGCTCGCCAAAGTGAGTCCTTGCCTTCCTGTGTGAAAGAATTTGAGAGCAAGCCTACTAGTGACAGAAAGTTTATTGAGAGAGAGAAACAATAGATCCTACTCCGCGGACAGAGTAGGGGTCCTCTCCTGAGCAGGAGGGGAGCCTTTTATGGGCAATGGTAACATTTTTATGTGTTAAAAAAATCACATTAGGAAACAGCCGTAGGTGACCAGCATTGTCTTGTGGTCAGGCCATAAAGGTTAATCATAAATTGCTGTCCCAGAAAGGTAAGCACAAACAGTTTGTAAGGCATCAGGCTAGTAATTCACCCACCCTTAGGTGGTCCTGGGCCAGCGATTTGCTGGTGACTTCCTTATTCAGGGTGAGCAGGGGCTGGTATCGGTCAAAATGGCTGCACTTAGGCTCTCTTGACCTTCCTTTTCTGCCTTACCCCTACATTAATACCATTAACCAAACTTTTCTACAAAGGCGTTTGAAAATATGATTCAGATCACCAAAAGATTAATAAGAGTTTAAGAATATAATGTGTGAGCTCAATGATTCCCCTCCTTCATATTCACGAGCCTGGATAAATAAATTGTGGTATATTCATACAGTGGAACACCACTCAGCAGTGAAAAGAACAAACTGCTAATGCTTACAATAACATGGATAGATCTCATAGGCCTTTTTTTGATTGATGGAAGTCAAATATTAAAAGGTATGTACTGTATGATTCTATTTTCATAAACCAAAACTAAGATAGGGTGATATAAATTAGTACAAGGAGAGACTTGCTTAGATGACAGAAATGTTCTATGTCTTGATTATGGCATTAGTTACATTAGTACATATATTTGCCAAAACCCAAATTGTACTCCTTAAAATATATTCATTTTATTGTAAATAAATTATACCCTCAATAAAAAAAAGAGGAGTGAGGGGAATAAAATTTAAGGATGAAGCAATTGTAAAATCACATTAAACAAATTTAGACTTTCATGCAGGGGTGAGGAACCTGTGGCCTTCTATTTTAATAAAATCCTTTTATTTTTATTAATACATTTGTGTTCATCTTTTATTTTTTATTTTATTTTTAAAACAAAGCTAGGATTTGTTCTGTAAAATGTGGATTCAGTCCAAAGGCCCCACTTAAGGACCTAGAAGGCCACGTGTGGCTTTAAGATCTCAGGTCCCCCCCCGCTGTGCAGTGGCAGTTGTTCTAGACTGAATATAATTATTTCCACCATATATATGACTTATCATGTTAGGATGTTTGAAATTGCTGCTTCTGTTTCCTTCTCCCTCATTGGAATATAAACTCATTGGAAGAAGGAGTCTTTAATTTACCTTTGTGGAGAGCATAAAGCGTGTCACAAAGGATTTTCTTGGAATTTGTCATGTCTTCAAACTAGGAAAACCATACAAGGCACGAGTAATGACAATCTAGCTCTTGCAAGGTTTGTTCTAGAACTGCTCTATGTCTGTGCCTTGCCCCATCTACGTCCATGTTTTTAAATAGTTTTCTCTCATTTTTTAAATAGTTTTCCATTTGTTTAAACTACAAATCCAATCCAAAAATCACACTTTCCTACCTTTTAGTCCCAACTCAACATCCTTCCATATAATATAATTAAATAAGACTCAAGACTAAAATTAAGTACTCTAAAGCATAATGGTCATCATGGTAAAAACGTGGGAATTCTCTAGTGAATTTGATTCACTGTGCTCTATTTTTCAGGGTTCTTTGCATTATGGTTATTGTGTTTAAGCCATAAAATGTTCTAAGTCTTGCTATGCACCAGCTGTATTCTCTTTGCCCACTGCTGCTTTTCTCCTACATGTACAAGTGAAATGAGATGAGAGGCTGCCACTGTAGGTGAACCCAGGAGACTGTCACGACAGCCATGCATTACTTTGTCTACTTGGTTTAGCACAGTCTTGTTTCACACTTGAATATATGAACATTAAAGTCATGTGTGTAGTGAAGCAGGTTTTCATTACTGGCAAAGCTAATGAAACTTGGGAGTAAATGGCTCATTTGTACAATGAAAAGTCTGATTTTATACCAGAACACATTTTAGGTAATTCACTGTCTTTAGTTGGGCACAAAAGCAATTGGAAAATGAGCTGAAAGGGCTTGATGGTATTTTCTTTAAAGTGGTCATTTCTTCTCTGAAATAGTACATGTCTTTGAGACTGGAATTTTAGATCTTTTTTTGAATCCTGTAAGAGGATTCCTCAGGATAATTCAAATTCATCCCTCTTAAAATGAAATACAACACGTGTTATAATTTCAAATTACATAGAGCAACCTTCAAAGAATAGTGAAGATTAGGAATTAATGGCAAGAAAGAAAAACTCAGGCTGTCTGTGGAGACACAGAGCTCGTTGGATTCTTGTGACTAAGAAAAACACACCCAGAAGTCCTGAAGTGACAGAATATACAGCACACGTATGTGTTTATATGTGCAGGCTGGCAGCCACTGTTAGAACTCAACAATGGCCCTGCTGAATGAAAACAATGTTTATGATGAAATTTAGAGAAGAATGTTAACTTAAAGAACAAGCAACATAACTGTTTTCTTTTACTTAATCTTCCTCGATTCTGAGAGACCTACCTGGTGCAAGGAAGCTCATCCCACAAGGAAGCTATGGAGACCCAAAGACACTGAATCTTAAAGCTGCTTGGAAATTTTCCCTCAGAAAGAGGTTTTTACTTCCAGCTCCATCTTGCTCCTTTCCTTTCGTTCTGACCTGTGAGGTACAAGAGAATGGATAGAAAAGGGCCTAATTAAAGCTCTGCAGGAGGAGAAGCAACTCAAGGTGCTCAGAAGTCATCATACAGGGTTAGAAGACCTAGAGCTGGACCTTCATGATCTTAGGCGGCAAATGAGTCTTTGTCCCCCAGCCCTTATCTGTAAAGAAAAAAATAAGACTTCTCTAAGTTTCCTTCCAGCCCGCTTTGACTTTCATTAACTCTGGTGTAAATCACTCTCAGTTTGAAATGAACTTTAACCCTTCTCTTTTCCAGCCCATTCTGTGTCTTCATGTGGGATAGTTTGTGTTGCTCTTCATCAAAAGATGGTTGCTCACAGAAGCTACTACTTTCTTATTTGTTTATCTGAGGCTCACTTTAAGAATTTGCTGCAAAAAACACTCACATTGTCCACATTTCTCACTATTACTTACATTTGAAAAGATAATTCCTATGACAGCAAAAGCTAAGAAATCTCCAGACAGATCCTTTGTGGGTTCCTGAAGCTCTTAGGTCACTCACAGGGTCCTACTTTGGTAAAGTCAGTTGACTCGTTGTTATTTCATTGATAGTGGAAGTTCAAGTATCACTTTCTATTAGAACAGTACTAGAGGTTCCACTTGAGTGGTTCCTCTAAGACTTCAAGATTCTGTGCTGCTATGAAGAACTTTTGGGAATATCAGGCCTGTCTTATTTCCTGCTTCCCAATTTGCTGTCTACTCCAAGCCTCCAACCAAAGGTACTCTCCTGATCCAAGGTACTCTAGCAGTAAGCAGAAGGACACTTTTTATCTTCTCAAATTAGTCTCTTTTTCCTAGTTCGGGTCCATAGAAGGAAGCAGATACCCCAAATAACTTCTTCTGTAAGGGTTCCTGTGTTTAATCATCTTTCACTTTCACAACTTGGCAGGTTTTTACCCTGAGAGAAGTTCACCCAGACTTACTTATTTTAAAATGATTAAAAATGAGACCCAGAGATATTAAAAGACCTGTAGAACTCTGACCGGTATTAACTTCAGCAATTCTACCCTCTTACCCACAATACCCAACAAAAGGATAAGGGTAGGCACTAGGTAATGTAGCATTTGCAAAGGTTGCTGGCATCCAATCATGACTTGAATTCTGTCTTTTGATAATATACTTACTCAAAAGCCCCCTGGTAAGCTGCCTCTTAGGAGATAGCTCATTTCTAAACCTTGAGTTCTGTGTTTCTTTCTAAGCCACGTTTATGCCAAATTCCTATGTTATTAGATAGCAAGAAAGATATCAGAGATCAAGGATGATCTATATAACTTTGGGTTTTGATTTTATAGAATCATGGATTCACGGTGTTAGGTGGGGCTTTTCAAACTTTTCTTTTGATAAATAAAATACTAAAGACCAGAGAGTTTAAATGACTTGCTGACAAGTTGGCTGGTAGGTTTTCTGTCTCCTAGATCTGTGTTTTTTATTTTCTGAAAATTTAGCATATTAAATATTCTTAGCGTTAGATTCTTCTGTCTTTTGCCCCTAACAAGAAAACAAACTCTCATTCATTCATTCATCAAGAATTCACTGTATTCTCTGTGCTAGATGTTAAAGGAAATGCAAAGAATCATGAAATATTTGATATTTCCAAATCTTACAATCTAATTACAAGTTTCAGCATGCACACCAGTACCTCCACTTTTTTTCGTTTAAATAAAAGAAGAAATATCTGGGTTGCTACATTAATATTAGATGGGAAACAATATTGTTTTGATGTGTGGACATTTAAACTCCACATCATGTGTTTATCTTTAAAGATTTTGTAATATGGCTGATGAAAGCAACTTGGCCTTCATGCCTAACCTTTAAGGAAAGTGTGGTTGTGATGTGATTCCACAATTCCAGTCATTTTTGCATTCATGAGAAAGTACCTCCATGATGCTCCAAAGCTCATCCTCCATCATTTGCTTTCAGTAGGGTTTTTAATTACCATATGCTCAGTGAAAATGAAAGTTCTGACCCTGTCTGTATTCAGAACATATGGCATATTTCAATTCCATCAACTCATGATAGTGGGATGTGATGATCTCCAAGAGGCTGATTTCTGAAATATGACACCACCAAGCATGTAGCCTGCTGGCAGCGCCATTGTGGAAGGCTCAAGAGTGTTGTTGTCAGTGTCAAATACAGCTCTGCCACTTACAGGCTATGGGATCTTGGGCAAGTCGCTAACTTTTTCAAACATTCATTCAGTAAAATAACCCAGCAACCTGTAACACAGCACCCTGCAAGGTTGCCGTGAGGACTGAATAATAAGTGAAGCATCTAGCACAATGCATGGCACATAGTTGGCTTTCAATAAACATTAGTTTCCTTACTCTTCTTCCTGCATAAGGAAACTTGTGACGTGTATGTTGCCATTTATTTCTCCTTACTTCCTAAGAAATAGGGAAATTATTTTGGAGATCCAATACTAGATTAAAATAACAAGTTTAAGTATATGAAACAGGAATACTTCCCAAATGATCTCTTAAGTAGATGGATTTTTCCGTGACTGCAGGTATGAGGCAATGACCTGGATATGTATATATCTATGCCAGCTAAGTACCTGTTGGCTCTGTAAAATTTTGTCTGGGCATTTGGTTCCCTGCAAAGGCATAAAAGCCAGTCAACTCCCCAAAGCAGACAAGGACATCAGTTTTGATAGCTAAGTAGCAAACTCATGGTCAAATTCTCTTCTCCTTGTTAAATTAATGAATTCTAAATTATATGAAGGTATGGAATTGGGATGGATGTTTAAAGAGAAAAGGGAGAAAGTGATTATTTTCTAACCCTTGTTCACTTATAACTTTGGAAAGTGATTCATTTGAGCTCAAACCTAGGGTTACATTTGGTCTGTGGTTGATTTGAGGATCAGGGAAATTGGCTTAAGGAACACATGCAAATTTCTCTTTGGGAGTTTTTGACCAAGAACCAAATTCCAAATCCTAAAAAGGGACTCTGGTAGGCCTCTTATATAGGTATAACCAAATATCATTTTTTTGTAGTCTGACTAGAGATTAAAACGTATAAGTAATTTACTTTTGAACTTGAAAAAATAGTTTTATTCCACAAAATCGGCCCATGTATTAGTTCCATTGACTTTTATTCTGTGGTTATAAATCCATTTTATCTGAATTTGCCAAAAATTTGGGAATTAATTAGTTTCCTTTACCTTGATTATTAAGAGTATGTGTAAGCAATCTCCTCAGATTATTGAAATATTTACCAAGTCCTTCTTACTTCCTGGAAATGGATTTAACATTACACTACTACTGGTAATGAGGGCCAGGCAATCCCTTGAAGAGATAGTTAGGGTTGATTTTGTCACGTTTTCCTATTTTCCAAAGGAGCCTATCAAATATAAATGGGTGTCATAAGAACTTCTGAGGAGACCCAGAGGTCTGGGAAGCAGGATTCTGAAAGGATTTGGACAGCATAAGAATACAAAAAGTAGGTTGATTTCATCTGTGGACGTAAGAATAAATAAGTGAGCAGCAGTTATAAGTGTGGAAATTTACATTGCAGTGCACAGCTACATTCCTCCTTCCTAATACATCCCCATTTCCTTCTGTGAAATGAATTCTCCCCCAGTTTGTATAGTCTTGGTGGGAGAAAAATTTCACGTGCCGTCATCTACAGTGGAAATGACCAGATCATGTCCCTTTGTCCTCTCCCTGGGATAGCCGTGGCAGCCACACAGACCTTCCATCTTGAGTGAACAATGAAGGTTGGAAGGAATATTTGGGAGTCATTCATCACAGTGGCTACCTCAGCAGAATGGACAGCATCTGTCCAGACTTCTCACAATAAGGAGATTGCTGACTTCCTGTTTGTTAGCCCTCGGAGGCCCTGTGGTGCTACCATTTCCCAAACCCATTCCTTGAGCCTTCCACAGATTCCCTAAGCTCCTTGTATTCTCCAACAAATGCTCTTTTTTGTAAAGTAGCCAAAGCTATTAACAGTTTCTACTGCTTGCAACCAAGAAACTTTAACTGATAGAGACCTTCATTCTAAGCTTGTCTCAAAGTACATCGCACTCCATCAATTAATATGTTGGATTATCAGTGGAGAATTCTCAAGATGCAAGGGTCTCTGGAGGTCCTGTAATCCAACCTCTTCCTTCTGCAGTTCTCTGGGTGAAAAAGTGAGGCATGGATTGATTACATTTTAAAATGGGGGAACATTGTGGCATAAATCCTAAGTGAATTGGCAAGATATGTGAGTCAGCTTTCCCAACAAATGTGAAGAAAGAGAACACAATTCCCTTGAGACCTCTATCGTTTGATTGCTGATGCTGATGGATTGAGTTGATGTTGGACAGGCGCAGGAATGGTGTGGCAAGAAGTACCATTAAAAACCTGTCCCATACAGTGTTCTTTCACCCTCAATTGCTTGCCAGAACTGGCTATTTCTAGTTACTCTCTGCACTTGTTTCTTCAACTGTATAATGGAGATGAACACTCACTACTTCACGGAATTTTTGAGAAGTTAAAATGAGATGAACATGGGGTTCAGAGCCCAGAATCTAATAAAATACTGAAAGTTGTTTTTTAAGAACAGAAATGTTTATGATGTTTATCATAATGGGATTTTTTCTGGATATCAGAATCTTTATTAGTAAGAAGTATTTGTAATGATTACGTATGCAAAAGAAATAAAGAAAACATTATTTGTGTAGTGTGTGTTGGATATAGAGATAGAACACCCAGATAATCCGTCAAAGGACCTGTTGCCTAGCTGCTGAGAGTGCTGTCAGCTGTCAGCCCCTGCAGGATTGCCTCAGCTGCAGAGAGCCCCCTCACCAAAGGTCATGTCCTTCTGTAGGCAGCCCACAGATCAAGGTGGGATAAATGTCCCGGCCATTTCAGCCCACTGTCACACAACTGTCAGGCCATGTTAGCTTCAGAGCTTCCCATGAGATCAGCCAAGGCTGGCGTTGGGGCGGGACTTCATCACAGAGCTGCTTCTTCTATCTAGTCCTGCTTCCTTCCCTTCTGTGCCACAAATGTTGACCCCATGCACATTCCCCAGTAAATATCCTGAACACTATACTCAGAATATGCTTCCAGGGGAACCCAATCTTGATGCCCCATATTGGACATTTTACCTATGATCCTTTTAAGAACCTTCTGAGAAGCCTATTATTTTTCCCATTGTAACAGATAAGGGAATCAAAGCTCAGGGACATAAGCAACATGTCTAAGGAAAACACATTAAGTGACAAAGCTGGGATTAAAATATAGTTCAGTTTGATTCCAAAGACCAAGTCTTCCAAGAAATTATTAACATATCTCCTCTTGGCCTGAAATAGCAATTTTCTCTCTCAGAGTGAGCAGCTGGGCTTCTTGCTTTGGGCAGGGTCAAAATCATACTGTCCGCATAACGGTTTAGGTTGGTTCAGATGAGATTTCCTTTCCTTTTGCCTTTATTTCTCAGCATTCCTCTCTATCCCCTGAGTTAATGTCTATTGTTTTAACCTAAAAACAGCAAGTGTCAGCTTTTACACATTTTAAAAAATTTCAATGTAATTATTTAAAAATAGGCTCCAAAATTTTGTTTTCTCTCTATTGGCAACCATGGTTGCTATGGAGTTCAAGTAATAGACTGTAATGTTTAACACTGAATTAATTACTACTTCTCACTGCCAGGGAACATCTAATTATACATATTCATGCCAAGCAGTATTCGGTTTTAAGGAAAATGTGTGTATGTGTGTGTGTGTGTGTGTGTGTGTGTATGTGTCCTTTTACTGTACAAGACACATTGGGAAAGGGTCTTGGTTTGTGGTCTTCTATAAGACTTATTTTTCCTCCTTAATTATAATTTCTCCTACTAAATCTGGACAGTATTGAGATCATATTGTTCTCTTATTCACCCAAATGACTTTTTCTACATGCTAGTGGTGGCCTATTTCTTTCATTTTGAACATCATAATGAGGTAAAGCATAGTGATTTCCTCTGTTTCCTCCCTCAGTTTTTTTCTTTTGGTCACATGTGTCATCAGTAGTGAGGCATCGCAGGAAATAGCATATATGTTTTGGAATGAGACACTCCTGAGTCTGAATCCTGGTTTTACCACTCATTTGACTTGTGGCAAGTCATGTCAGAATTGAACCTCAAGAACTTACTCAATAAAATGGGGATGATATTACCTACTATAATGATTAAATTAGGTTTTAAACAAACTTAGCATGTGCTTCTATTCTCAGACTTTAATGTGCAAGATGGAGATCTTGTTAAAGTGCAGATTCCAATTCAACAGATTACGCATAGAGCCTGCGGTTTTGCATTTCTAACAGGCTCCCATAGATGTTGACACTGCTGCTCCATGGACCACACTATTAACAGTGAGAAATTAGACAGTGCTGGGTGGGTATATGAAGTCAGTACATTTGTAGCTATTAGTATGAGCCCTTAGTTAGTCCTTATCCTACACCTCCTGAACAAAAGAGCACATCAATTCACACCATTAGTCAGAAGGAGAAACTGAGGCATAGTCAAACAGATCCTATGATGTCAACAAGATGACTCTACTGAATGTCTCTGCTGTGTATGTGTAGTCTTATCCCAATAAAGCTTCTATTTTTCCCTGTGTGGGCTGTTGCAACTCCTCCTGCTACTAATGGGAGTTACCCAAGCATGTGTTGAAGAAAGAACATAAATCCTGTGGTGTTTTTAATATATTCAGCTAATAAAGCAATTTCATGTCTTACTGAAAATAAACCAATTTCTTGACACTGACAGTAAGGCATTGAGGAATTTACACCTTTTAATTGACTCATCAGATGACTATTTTTTAAAAATTGGACTTGGTGGTGTTCATTTGAAAATGGAGCTATGGCTCAAAAGCTTCGGGGACCAAAGTGGTTGAAATTGTAAAAAGCCACACGGTGCATTTTAAGATCAGAATGGAGCTTCTTGCTGAAGAGATCCTGGGATTCTTACAAAACAGGAGTTGGCAACCTTTCAGATTGTGGGTAGGCGGTGTTTCTTTTATTTATACCCTTTTCATTTAGGAGAGGTGGTAAAATGCTTCTTATTCGAGAAGGTTGGGAAAGGACTTTTCTGCGTCCCTTTTCAGTGGCTCAAGGGAGTGCTTGCTTCTCTCTTTAACTTCTGCCACGAACATCAGCAACACAATTTTATGTCTCCTGGATCTCCTGGCTTCTTTCCTGGAACTTCTGGCCTGCACATTTTTATCATTCATCCTTTGCTGGCCTTTGCTGCTCCATCTTTTCGGATCTTGGACTGAGATATTAGTCTTCTATGCGTTTGCCACTTTTTTTTTTCTGACTGTTGACCTTTGCTGGCCCCAGGCT
Organism: Eulemur rufifrons; assembly: GCF_041146395.1. Lineage (NCBI taxonomy): Eukaryota > Metazoa > Chordata > Mammalia > Primates > Lemuridae > Eulemur > Eulemur rufifrons. Next base: position 123,528,576 of record NC_090989.1, read on the forward strand.
GACCCTCTCCCATACCTCCACATGACGTGGTGGGACAGCAATGATAACCGAAGTCCTCCAATGGCTGTCTTGGCCCAACATGGTTTGACTCCTTCATAACCTCTCCGACATCCTGTCCTGCTATTTGCCCCTCATTTACTGCACTCTAGCCACAGAGATGTGCTTGCTGTTTCTTGAATATATCAGGCACATTCCTGCTTTAGGGCCTTTGCTTTGGCTGTTCCCTTTTCCTAGAACTCTCTCTGCCCCCAGGTCCCACTCAGCAGCCTGAGTAACTCCTTCTTGTCCTTTAAATCTTACCTTCTCAATGAAGGCTTCCCTGACTACTCATTTAAAATTGCAAACTGCAAATGAGTCCCCTCTAAGCCCGCTTTGGTTTTTTTCCCCCCTAGGGCTTATAACCTGTTCAGGTGCAGTGAACTACAGTTCCAGTAGAAATCACTCCTCACCCATTCCCAACATTGCTGATTTGGGCTGAAAATGCCCTCTCCTCCCATACTAGGCAAATTTAAGTCTTCAGAAATGACCGAAATATTTCTTCCTGAAGAAAAGTTAAGGGTACTATATGTGTTCATTCTGGTGGTGGCTATGCAGGTATACACATTTATCCAAACTCATCAAATTATACACTTTAAGTGGGTACAGTTTACTGTATATAAATTATACCTCAAGAAAGTTGATTTTTTAAAAAGGATACAACCATCAATATTGGGTCATCGGGTAGGTATGGTATGAGCTGATCCTACAAGGTAGGGTAGTAGCTGGCATTTAGGAAGGTAATTTTCTCCCTGGGAAATAGTGTGGACAAAGAGATCAGTGAAAATTTATATAATGCAAACCACTTCCTCTGGCTGGGAGTGACCAGAGCAAATGCCCTGGTGTTAAGCACATTTGCTTTGTCTGTGCTGGCTCTTCTCTTTTTTGTAGTTACTCTCAGAAACTAGAAAATTTCAGGTCAGTTTAGTTTTATCATTTTCTAAAGTGAGTTGATTCCTGTTTCACTCTTAAAAGGGGTGAGGATTAGAATCTATTAATTCTGAAAACATGAAATTTTCATCTAAAAAAAAAACCCCTTATATTTCCTGTTTGAAAAGCAAGCTAGTAAAAAGTAAATGATTGATCTTTTCTCATGTTAGTAGCTTCCAAAATAAGTTTTAATTTTAAACTTTTCAAAATGAGTCAGCCAAGTCTCTGATGTGAGAAGAGCACAGTCAAGGGAAGTAGCAGCAGTAAGGGAACACATAAATCTAAATTCTAGTACCTCTGAAACACCCATGATAGCGTGGAAAGTTTGAGAAAACTCGTCAGTACCTGTCTATCAGTGTTAGCCCTGGACATATTAAAACCAAGTTCTAAACTTGGAAAAGTATTAAAAATGCTTACAGAAGCACCTTAAGTAGCTATAATTATAGTGGATTTAGGACCTTTTTCCATTCTCCAAGCATTCTACATAGGCAGGTTCTGGAATCTCCCCACCCTGGAATAGAGGGAGGGCTCCTTATAAAGTGCTCCATGGTTTACTAAAACTTCAATTGCTCTAAACTCTCAGAAATGTTATCATGAGCATATGTGCTTCTGTCCTGCTCCCTTACACTGGAATTTAGGAAATGTGAATCTCTAGCATGAATATGGGAAATGAGGTTTATCCCAGGTGCTCTTGGAGGTTTCTCTAAAGTTGACCCCTTTGCCCAATTCTCATCCATTGAATTTTCTTTTTTTGCATCTTCTCAAAGTGTATTCAAGGATGCTTCTGGCCTTTTCACTTTATTATAATGTTATCAGTTTATCTATTATCATGATCCCAGAAACTAATTCCTCACATCTTTCTCTAAAATGTCTAGTGATACTTTCTGATTTTTATGCTAAATACATCTCCCTCCTGATCCTTTACATCTTAGGGATATTTTTAGATTGCTACCTAGTCCACCTCTACCACCCGCTGTTGCTCCCTACTGGGTCTGCTCAGCCAAACCATACATATTTAATTCTTCTAATCTTCCTTTATCTACCAGACCCACCAGTCTCTTAAAATTGTGTTTCTCTCCTTTAGACCTCCTCTTGATTGCTGATGCCCCATGACCCTGCACATTGTCTCTCTGAGATGGCAATTGAAGGCACTTTTAAAATTACATCTCAGAATTTCATGCCTCGATTAAAAACAAACAATGCAAAAAGGACTCTTGTGGTAGTCATTGGTGATGTTTGTCCAGATTTCCAGTTCTCTGCCTTCTATTCACACAGTAGGATTGCATTTCCTGAACCTTTTCATTGGTAGGACCTTGTGACTGATTCTAACAAGTGAATTATAAATATTGAATCACTTCCAGATCAGAGAAAGACCTGCCAGAGTGCTGTTTTCTCTCTGCCAATATTTGAGATGGTGGCTGCTGTGTTAGTCTGATACCTGGAGTTACTACAGTGAACAAAAATCCCTCTGCCAAGCTGTGTTGTCCATGTAACAAGAACAAGGCATATATTCTTGTCATTTTAAGCCTCCGAGATTGGGGAGCTGTTTGTTATTGTAGAATAACCTAGCTTATCCTAACTGATACAACCCTAGCAGATACCCTTAAATGCCTCCATGTATATCGGCGTCTGTGTTACACCCTGCAGTCTGCTATAATATAGTTTTGAGTATGTGAACATGGCAAATCTCTACTGGATACAATGCCAGATCAAGTTGATGTCTTCACTAGACCCTTGCCATTTATCAGACAGAAATCAGTCCAGCAGCGGTAACAAATTTGGAATCTCTTGCCAAAGACACAAAGAGCCGAGATACAGAAAAATTAAGCACCCCTCAAGTCTTCAACATAAGATTTTCAAAGCCATGTCAGCTGTAATTAAACACATCACATCTTAGATTCAAATACTGTGACAGCAGCAGGAATCATTATGTGTTCTGGGACTTCTTCTCCCAGAGCCCAGTCCTTCATAGCACACACATCACTCCCTCTTCAATCAGCTGCGATGTGATATTTCTATTTAAAAATTAAATCAGCGAACTTACTTTTCCCCTGGAGAAATGGTTAACATGTTTCTTTCAGACTTAGATAAAATGGAGTATTTTAAATAACCTACTAAATTAATTTTAAAAGATTCTGACTGTAATTTAATAACACCTTGGTTTACCAAATTTTGTATATCTGAATATATATTATCTCCCATTTCTCTCATTTCTTTTCAGTCTTTATCGATGTGGAAACATATTTTAGATGCTTGAATTTATATTACACATGGAATTTTTGTTCTCTGTATTTCTCCTGCCATTATTTTACGGATTCTTTTCTTTATATCTACATAACCTTCATTGATTTTTCTCCCATTTTCATTGGAATAACTTTCATTAGGTTGAAATTCTATTGGGTTAGATGATATAAAAGTGTCATTTATAGGTCAAAAAATTGTCAAATATATTATTGAATCAACATAATGAAATTTTCTTAACTATTCTTCTGTGGTTGAACATGCTGGTTCTTTTCAGATTTTAACCTCAGAATGAGTCTACTTTATCCTTATTCATTGATTTTAAAAACTACTTTCTCAGTGTATATTCCCAGATATGGGATTTTTGACTAAAATATGTATTTTCCCTTTTATCCCTCTCTGATGAACTGCCGTGTATCCTTTGAGATCAAACTCAAATGTTCCCATTTTGGGAAGATATTCAATATTCTCCCCAATTCTCCCACAATACTGTGCATATTTTGAAGTACTAATTCTTCCATAGCTCTTGAAAATTTCAGTCTACAAGTCTACTTTCACTGGCCTCTGAGCTCCTATAGGGCAGAGGCTATTTCTGATTCTCCTGCAGGTCACCAGTGTTGCCAACAGTGCTGGGAACACAGTAAGTGCTCAATAAGTGTTATGGAATGGAGTGAATAAAAGGTTGTGCATACTCTCAGTCACACAACATTTTCACGTGGTATTTGACATTTATCTCTAGGCCCCTTAGTCTCAAGGCAGAGCTCTGAAAAACTCTGATTCTTTTGTTTTTATTTGAAGAGGTAGGAAGTGTGCTTTGGGCTGCTTGACAAAACAGCAGGGTCCCATATCTTTGTTTTTGTCCCTGAGCCCTGGTTGCTACCTTGACTGTACAGTCACTTTGCTTTGCATCATACTATGCTGAGTATTTGTCTTTGACTTTTTCCCCTTCCTAAGCAGTTTTGCACCTTCCCTTCCCTTTCCAAGTTAAATCTCTTTGCTTTACTTTCATCTTAATGTCTCTAAGTTTATTGATCCTTAGAATAGAATTGTACTTCCCAGACTTCATGTTTTCCCTCTCAATTTGACCAGCTTAATTTCCATCTTCTTTATTTCTTCTTGTGGAACCACAAACACTGGATCCTAACTAATTGTATTCCTGGATGATTTAGACTATAAATTAGGACATAGGATAAAATTCTCTAATTTGCTCTTTGTAGACCTGAAGATACCCAGATAGGCAGCATACTGGGATTCCTAGTGAGTATTGATTTTCAAGCCCTCCTTCATGGACAGCTCACTCTCCTATACTTGAATATCAAGCAATACCCTTCAACACTGTTTTTCTGAAAAGTAATATTCCTGCTTTTGCCAATTGTTAACTCTGTGATCTTGGACAAGAAGCTTAACTCTTTGAGACTCAGTTTTCTGATCAGGATATTTGTAGCTACCACATAAAGATGAAGGGGTTAACTGAGATGATGCATTTGATATATTTAAACTCCTTAACACAGTGCCTGATGTGACGTCAGGGCTTCATAAGTGTTAGTGTGCTCTTTAGTTTGGAATGTGTTCATTTTGATTCCCTATACTAATTGTTAACTTGAGAAAATCTACATAATGCCTTCCCTCTGGGACACTCAGAGGACTAAGAACTTTTATATAAGGGCCAATTTGAACAATATTTAATATTCTCAGAAAGAGAATTAGAGTCAGGATTGGGACAGAAGGAAAACATGGGAGGGTGGACTCCCATGAAAGGAAGTTTGAGTACATAGTAGAAACTTCAGTTTGCACTAGGCGGCCTTGCTGCCGGATGTGAAGTCATTCACTGAGTTCTTTCCGCCATTTCTCCTTCCAGGCCCCAGTGTTCTAACCCAACGTATTTATTTCTAGATAACAACATCTTTACATATATTTTAAACCATTTTATTGAGGTATGACTTACATACAAAAAGTTGCACATATTTAATATATACAACTTGATGAATTTGAGGATAAGGATATACCCGTGAGACCATCACCACCATCAAGATCAGAAATATTTAATATATCCATTACCTCCCACAGTTTCCTCCCACCCTCTTTATTATTATTATTACTTTTTGGTGGGATCTACCCCTTAGCATGTTTTAAGTATACAATACAGTATTGTTAGCTGTAGGCATGATGCTATACAGTAGATCTCCAGAACTTATGTATCTTGTATAACTGAAACTGTGTACCCTTTAGATATCACTTCCCCATTTCTCCCTTCCCCTAACCCCTGGTAACCACCATTCTACTCTCTGTTTCTGTGAGTTTGATTCTACATATAAGTGAGACTCTGCAGCGTTCGTCCTTCTGTGTCTGGCTGATTTCAGTCAGTGTGATGCTCTCCAGGTCCACCCATGTTGTTGCAAATGGTAGGATTTCCTTTTTTATTTAAAGCCAAATAACATTCCATTGTATGTATATACTACATTTGCTTTATCCATACATCCCTCTATGAATGTTTAAGTTATTTCCATATCATGGCTACTGTGGATAGTGCTGCAATGAACATGAGTCCACATATCTCTTCCAGATCCTGATGTCAATTCCTTTGAATGTATAGCCAGGAGTGGGGTTGGTGGATCATATGGTAGATCCATTTTTAATTTGTTTAGAAACCTCCATACTGTTTTCCATAATGGTTTTACCAATTTACATTCCCACCAACAGTGTACAGGGCTTTCCTTTTTGCCACATTCTCACTAACATTTATTATCTTTTGTTTTTTTCATAATACCAACTCTAACAGGTGTGAGGTGTATCTCTTCACAGTTTTTTAATTTGCATTTCCCTGATAATCAGTGATACTGAGCATCTTTTCACATACCTGTTGGCCATTTCTATATATTCTTTAGAGAAATGTCTATTCAGGTCCTTTGCCATTTCTCAATCAGGTTATTTGGGATTTGGGGGGTTTTGTTTGTTTGTTTACTGTTGAGTAATAGGAGTTACTTGTATATTATGGGTATTATTTTTAATCAGATATATGCTTTACAAATATTTCCTCCCATTCCACTGGTTGCCTTTTCATTTTGTTGATTGTTTCCTGTGCTATGCAGAAGCTTTTTAGTTTGATTTTATTTTGTTTATTTTTGCTTCTATTGCCAGTGCTTTTGGTGTCTTATGCAAAAAACATCATTGCCAACTCCAATGTCAAGAAGCTTTCCTCCTGTTTTCTTCTAGGAGCTTTATGGATTCAGGTCTTATGTTTAAGGTATCAGTATATTCGTACTTTTGTGAGTTCTCCACCTCTTTCTTCTCTCCTCTCCTTATTCCTCTTCTTCCTTTTATTCTTCTTCCTCCTCTTCCTTTCACCCTTCCTTCTCTTTCCATGACTCCTTTTTAGTTCTTTTTCTTGTGTGTTGCACAAGAAGGTGTTTAACCAATGCAAGGATGGAATCTAATATCCTGATTACTTAAACCAATCTAAGATAATTGATGACCTTTAAGAAATACCACCTTTAGCCTGGTCCACTTGGAATTATTTATTGCCTTTTTGTGTTAATTTGAAAATCTCTGCAGCAATCTATCAGGTGATTATGACCTCTTCTCACTCATATAAGTAAACATTGTAGCTTATGATTTGCTTGTCTACATTCACTTTCCTGTTAGCATATATTCCATTAGTTTTTCATTAATCCATGTATGTTTCAATAGTTAATGTTATCTGATTTTTATTACCACACAGTTATTGTTTGACCCTTCATATTCTGATCTCTCACTTTTTCCTAGATATTTATTTGTGTTTTGTGAATGTGGTGGAAGAGCATATTCGTTTTCTATTGCTATTGTAATAAATTACTGCAAATTTAGTGGCTTGAAATAACACAAATTTATTATTTTACATGTGTATGTTATAAGTCTGGTACAGGTCTCATTGGCTAAACTCAGGGCGTTAGCTGAGCTGTGTTTCTGTAGGAGGATCTGAGGGAGAATCCATTTCCTCATCTTTTCCATCTTCCAGAGGCCACCTGGATGCCTAGGTTTGTGGCCCAGTCCCCCATCTTTGAACCAGTAGTGATGGGTTGGGTCCTTCTCATATCATATCACTCTGGCCTACCCTTCAGCTTCCCTCTTTTACTTTTTAGGACTCTTGTGATTACATTGGGTCCACAAAGATGATCCAAGATAATTTCCCTATTTTAAAGTCAGCTGATTAACAACCTAAATTCTATCTGCAACTGTAGTTCCTTTGCTGTGTAACCTAACATATTCACAGGTACAAACACATACATGGACATACATACATATATATGTATGCACTCTCCAGAAAGAGGCCCTACATCATTGGCAAAAACCACAGGCTATTTTTACCAAGGATACAAGTTCTGTCCATTCAGTTGCTGAAGAAATGCATTCTTTTGGGTGAAGCATCTTCCCTTCTGGAAAAAAGAAATTGATAACTTTTATTACAGTACTTAATTCCCCTTTTACAAAATCCCTTACAGTACAACAAATTCTTTTGAAAAAACTGGGTAGATGAACACCATTCAGGTGACAGGCACACTAGGAGCCCCAACTTAAACATTGTAAAAGGTATCCATGTAACAAAAACATTTATACCCCTTGATATTTTGAAATAAAAAAAAGAAATTATCTTCAATTTCATAATAGAAACTGGCAAATGTTTCTTTCTATTTCTGGATTCTAAGAACCTCAATACTAAGTTTAGTAGATACGTTTTCTCACAGAAGATTTCTTTATTGTTTTATTTTTTCTGATTTCATAAATAACACATGAAATAATTATATTTAAAATATTCTAAAGATTATATAAATGAGCTTATTTTTAAAAATTCAAATAATACTCCATGAGAAAGGTAAACTTTTTGCTACATTTTGGTGACCATTCTTAAATAAAGATTTGTCTCCACCATTTTTTTTTTCTTTGTGTTTCAGCTGGAGTGGTTTCTGTTAATCTATCTTTAAGGTCACTGAGTCAGGTATACAGATGACCTTATCAAAGTCATTCTTCATCTCTGTGACTGCGATTTTTATTTTTAACATTTTCATTTGACTCTTTCTTATGGTTTCCATCTCTCTGCTGAAATTTCCCATTCATTCATGTTGTCCACCTTTTCCACTAGAGCTTTTAATATATTAATAATAATTTACTGTTATTGTAAATCCCCTGTTTGATAGTTCTAACACTGAGTTATCTTTCAGTCTGGTTCTGTTGATTAGTTTGTCTCTTAACAGTGGATGGTATTTTTCTTGCTTTTTGTGTGTTTCTGACTGAATGACAGACATTATGTCTAAGATAGCAGACGCTGAAGCAAAGAGTACTTATACCTGGAAGTGAGTGTACCTCTTATATTGCTATGCTGTTAGTGTGGAGAGTTGAGTCAGACTAGCTAGGAGTTGACCTACATTTCAATGTTGCTGCTATGGTAACTGCAAATTCCTCTAGCATTATCTTGTGCTTCGTGCAGGTTAGCATGCTGGAGAGTTGTTCTTGATGTCTGCTCCACCCTCATCTTTAGATGTTCTCTTTCTGTCTACACCTCAAAGAGGGTCTCTTCCGTGGTCTTTCCTCTTCCCAGTGGAAGATTACTTTTGCACGTTACCAGTGCTGGCCAGTCTGTTTGGGGGAGGGATTGTTCTCAGTTGTCCCGGTCCAGCCTCAGTCTTAGGCAGGCCAGGTTCCTGGTTCTCCAGGGTGGGGTTTTCTCAGTAATCATGCCTTCCTCAGTGGTCAGAGACTGCTAGGGGTCTGGGCCCAGGATTGTTTCTATCAGCTTTTCCAAGGATAGAGGGTTTTTGTTTTTTTCCCTTTTCTTTCCTCTAACCTCAGTGGTTCTTTACCTACAACCTGGGGGTGACAGGGTTTGCTGCCCTTCCGCCAGCAGTTTAAGGCCTTTTTTTCCTTGAGGAGAGAAGTTTCTGGGGGGATCATTGTCTTTTTACAGTGTTGAGTCCTCCTTCCAGGCTTGTACCACTGAAGGAAGCCTTCTCCAACATCCTGCCTACCTTCTGTGGTTGTCGTGAGCAATCCACAGGTCTCTAGAGAAGAGCCTTTGAATGGCTGTGAACATTCATTTTGTCTATGGCTCATGGAATTCTATACTCTTACTCTTGCCCAAGCCCACACTTGGCTTTAGCAATTTATTAAAAATTTTTAGCTGAATTCTTCTTACTTTTATGATTGCCTTGCCTTCCTCCCATACTTTGCTGTAGGTGTGCTAGTGTTTATGCCACATCTCTCCTTGCTGGCATTTGTCTTTCCTTGGACTTCAGGCTGGTTGGTTACTCTGTGACCTCAGGTCTATGACAGACTTAAGAGAAGTTATGAAATTTTAGATTGTATGGTTTTTTCCTGGTTGTTTGGGTAGGAGTTATGCTCTTTCCAACTTTCAGCATTTTAGGCAGAAATCCCTATTTCAATAAAACTTTGAGGAAGGTAAATTTCTCCTTCTATTCACTTTTTTCATTCATTCATTCAACCAATATTGATTAAATGACTTCTATTACATGCCAGGCACTGTTCTAATTATATAAAAATAAAAAAGACGGGCAATCTTCTTGCTTTCATGAAGGATATATTTGGACATTTCTACTATTTTTTTTTTTTTGCTTTTTAAATGCATCATAAAGTTTTTAAAATATTTTAAAATAATAAATGTGTAGGTGAGAGTGTGGAGAAGTAATTTATCTCATATTTTCCAGATTAAGATATTAATGGCCATTCTCACTTTAGAGGATAATTAGGCATAACTGAATTATACATTTAAAAAAATATCCTCTATTACCCAAAAAGAAAATTCCACTTCTTTTTATCTAATCTAGAGAAACAAATGCACAGGTTCACATGGAAGCTGCCACAAGGACATTCACTGCTACATTGTTTTAGAGAAAAATTGGGGCAAAAATAAATATCCATCAATGAGAGAATATATGCTAATTCATGTTCACTCTATGAAATAATATGCAGCAGACAAAACAGAGTAGATCTATACATCATGACCTAAGTGTCTTCAAAACCAAATATTTTTTAAAAAGTATAAAGTGATATATGCATTATGATACCTTTTTAGAAACCATTTAAAAAATCCAAAACTGTAAGGCTGTCCCTGAGATGTCCTTTGCCCTGAGCAACATGGCCTCGGGACTCATGACTTTATGATGCTTCAGTGTCTGGTTTGGGGCAAGAAAATTTTTGTTCAAGGTTTCCTTTTCCCTGCTACCTACACCTACACCCACCATAACCTTTCCCCTTTAGAGATTCACTGTGCCCCACTTCCTCCCAGACCCCCAGGGGACTGGCAGCATAGAGTACTGGTTCCTGATCCCTAACACTTCCCTACCCTTCTGAATGTGCTAGCAATCCATGGCCTTGCCAAGAAGGCAAGTTCCCTTGCTCTAGTGTTAAGAATAACTTTCTTTATCTCTTCTCTCTTCCTCCTAATCTAGGAAACCTCTAGTGTGGGTAAGAAAAGCCCCACTTTATCTCCTGCTTCTGTTTAAGAAATTTTGAGAACTGCAAACTTCCTCCCCCTTTATTCATCACCCTGAACAGATGTTAGGCTTTTGGAAACAAATCTAGGAAGACTCACATGACATTCATTCTCCCTCCCCTGCTACCACATCCTTCTTCAGAGGCAAAGGACGTGGAGTAGACCACCTGCTAGAAACTAGAGCAAGAAAATGAGGGAATAGCTTTATTGTATGTAGTCTATGGCTTCTAAAAGCACCTAAGAGATACTTTTTTTTTTTTTATCTTCACTCTTTCCCTGTACCTGGGTCTTAGCAACAGCTGGCCAAGTTGACTGTGTTTTTCTGCTCCAGACTAACTGTAAAATTACTATGTTCCAATCAATATTTGAAGGCAAAGTTCATATTTTAAATTAAATCCCATTTAGTTGTATATGGAAGGATGGCATCCAGCCAACAGAAAGGTTCTCATTAACTTCCAAGATGATTTTTAGGAAGACTCGTATAAAGTTTCAAGTATCTAATTATATTCAAGACCTGCCTGAATATGGCTGCCCAGTATTTAATGTCTAAGACATAAGCTTCTGTGACTCTAGCTGCATGTTAATAAAAGTAAAGTGACTCTGGGATTTTATGACTTCCAATTATTTATATGCACATATGGAAGATTTTATTTTCTAAAGAAGGCCATGGGAAGAGACCACTTGTAGGTGTTCTGGCTGACAGCCAGCATCAACCACCAGACATATGAGTGAGGAACCTTCAAGGGGACTCCAGCTCCTGTTAACATCTAGGTGCAACTATATGAGAGACCCTGAGTGAGAATCCTCTAGCTGAGCTTACCAATGCCCAGACTGTGAGAGATAATAATAGTAAATTATGGTTGAGATTTTTTATGCCATGAAATTTGGGGTGTTTTTTAGATAGACATGGGTAACTAGAACACCACATTGCTCTAGGGACAAAAACAACCCTGAATCAGAAGTGTCAAAGTTGTTGAAATCAGCTGCTTGTGGTTTTGCTGATGCTAATTTTTCCATCTACCTCTTTATCTTGCCACAAATACTTGGAAAGCATGAGAGCTCCTTATCACACACATCTCTGCAAAATTGTACTTCACACTGGCTATCCAGAATAATGTATCTTCCCAGGGCACCAGAGAAAGCAAGAAATGGCCTTCCCAGGAAAGCACACATCTCTCCATTTTGTAGCAGGTAGTGTGTGATTCATTTATGGGCTTAGATGGGAATGGGGCTTGAAAAATCACAGAATGGGCAATGAGAATTCTCTTAGGTGGACTCAAAGCAAATGAATCTGGAAGTGCTTGGAATTCTGCTCATTTTGGAATCTAGTCTGAACATTTCTGTTAAATAATAAACCATCCAAACATAGTGGCTTTTTAAAAAACCACTTATTTAACTCACTATTATGTGGGTAAGCAATTTGTGCTGTGCCTACTTGGGCAGTTCTTCTGGTCTCAGATGGACCTTTCTCATGTGTCTATTCCCAGCGGCAGATGGGGCCTAGCTAATGACTGGAGTGATGGGAATGACTGGGTGACATGTCCTTCATTTGCTAGGAGGATAACCTGAGCTTGGTCATGTGGCAGGGGCATAGTTCCAAGAGAAAGAGCAGAAGCCTTCAGTCCTCTTCTGGCCTTGGTCTACACTGGCACACTGCCTCTTCTATCCCATTGCATTGGCTCACACAAGTTACAAGGCCAGCCCAGACACAAGGGAGGGGGAAATACGCTATACCTTTCCATGGGGTGAGTTGAAAAGTCACATTGTAAACAATGTTGGACACAAGGAAGAGCAAAAAAATCCGTTTCTGTTATCACTTAGCCCTAGCCTTGGTTGACCATGCTGGTTCTATGGATCAGTTATGCAAAGTAGTCTGATATGAAGTAAATACAGCTGGGTTCTAGGCATTTATTCACAAGCGTAGAGTCACACTTGGGGAAAATATAACTAGGTTTGTGAGCAGTTTTCAAATCACATATTCTGCAGATATTTACAATTTGTATTTTTGTATTACTTGCCCACTCCTTGACGTTAACAGTTCCCTCGAGTATCCTGATTTCATTTGTCTGAAATCACACGAGTTCTGCTTACAGCAGACAACTGAGTTCCACAGAGGTATAAATGTCGGTAGCAATTAAACCCAACGTGAATGGATAGGAAAGGCAGAAGTGATATCAACTCTCAAGACCTCTGCCTGATGGTAGAATCAGAGAATCACAAACCTTCACTGCTAGAGGGTCGTTTCAAGCAACCACTTCAACTCTGATGGGATGGACTAATCAATAATGATTTGTGTGCATAAGAGAGAGCTAGAGAGACTGACTGACTCTAGATATTGTGAGGCATACAAGAGATAAGGTGAGAAAAAGAATTAAGATTTATTGTGCCAAAAACTAGACCTTATAAATGCAGACGCTCAGAGATGGAATCAAACCTTATTAAGAACTTTAATTTCTTATTTAGTAAGAGATTAGTCCTTATTTATGGTTGTCTACTTTTTCCATAAGCACCACTTTGATTACGGCTTAATGTTCCGGCAATTTGAAGTACATGATTTACTTAACCATTTCCTTGTTGTTAAATACTAATGTCATGACTGGTTTCTCATCATTACAAATAGTGCTACAATAAGCATTTCTGAGCGCTGTATGTTCTCCTCCACTTGTGTATAAGCTTCATGAGGGCAGAGACTTGTCTATATTATGTATCTCCAGCGCCTAGAACAGGGCCTAGCACAGAGTGGGTGCCTAACAACATTTTTAAATATCTTTTGAACAGATAAGAGTTTTCCTCATGTTTTAAATTCTTAGCTCAGGAAAAAATCCCAGATGTCTATGCCTTCAGAGTAGACATCTACTTTCTTATCTAAATGTTTCCTTTAAGGAGAAGAACAAACCACATGCACAGTTTCTCTTCTATATGGAAAAACTTTAAGATAGAGACAATTATCAGCCAAACTTCCTTTTCCTTTTGTTCTCTCAAAAGAAATAAGGAACTAAATTTGAGCGGGACTGGCTGTATTAGAAAGCTGGACAGAGAAGGGGAAGAGAGTTAGCCACTATGTGCCGGGCCCTGTGATGCTGGCATCATTTCATGTCATCTTCACAACACCCAATAAGTGGGTGCAGTTGTGTCCAAATTCAGATGAAAATTCATGCCTCTTGGAGATTATGCAACTTGCCCAATTCCAAGGTTACTCACCTGGCTAATAGTATAACCATGATTTGAATTCAAATTTGGGTGACTTCAAAGCACTTCTTATTTTTTACCTCTCACTATCCCACTACAGACCAAACTCGGTATATAACTTAGAAAATACTCTAACAAACTAACCTCAAAAACTTCTAATTCTAGCCCTGCGCTCACCCAAGTTTTCATTCTGAGGCCAGGGTGTTAAAACCCAAGGCAACAGCTTGAAGTGCCTATTTAAGGAAGGTTGTCTCTGTGGGTTGCTGAGCTGGTCCGTAGTGATTTTCAGCTCTGTGTTACCATGACCTGGTCCCTCTTTGAAGATTGTCAGTGAAAGAAGCAGCATCTTTCTCTCATAAAATATACTATCTTCACTGTTTGATTCAGTTTTGAGCTTTCAGCTACATTAACAGGCATTGGGGCAGGGGGGACTTGAGGGTTTCCCTCCATGAATACTTTGTGCCTTGGGGATAATGCTAAGAGTCTCGGCTTAGATGTCTACTCTGACCTGATCTTAAGTATCAGGTCTTAGATGTCTTTGACATCACTTAGAGCCTTTCCATGAGAAATTTAGTGCATTTTTATGTGGATCTTCCCATTTAATGGTGCCTGACAGCACTGTTCTGGCCCCATCCCAGGCTAAGTCCAATGTATAACCGGCATCTGCTGACCGACTGCCTCTCTCCACTTCGATTTTGGAGCACAGAAGGAGCAGCTGGCAACTTGTCAACGCTTTTTGCATTGTGCAGCCAGAAGAATTTGTAATAGTCTGCTGGTCTATACCTCAGACCAGAGGTGTGAGGCATTTGAATGACAGTTCCTGGTTTTCTTGGCTCTCTTCTGCCTCAGGCACCCAGCATTTCTATGGGCCTGAATCTCTGGTGCTCATTGGAAAGGAAGTCTTGCACCCTGCTTTCATCAGGTGGCGGGAACCTGATTCTCACCAAGGTCCCTCTGGGCCATTTTCTGTACTGCCGTTTTCTCACTCACTTTAGATGCATAGCCTGACTTGGCATGAAACTGACCCTGTTTTTATCTTTTCCCTGAACTTTCCCCAACCTATATCCTTGACCTGGAAGATCAGTCCATCTGGTTATTACCGTCTCATCTGGGGGCTGTAGCAGTGCCCCTGTCTATACTCCTATTGTCAGCTTTTGGCTTAGTTCTTTTAGAATTCTGGCATGGTTTGAGGCCATTGCCACTAGGCAATATACCCAGACTAAGTCCTGATGTTGAGCATTTGCTGAATACTTATCAGCACTCAGAAGCCTGAGAAAACACTAATTAAGTATGCTGCATTTTATACCCTGGAATGTTTTGCACTGTGATGCCTTGTTTTTGAAAGCACTAACCCCCATGGTTTGGTCATGTCTTTGGTAAGAAGTGATGCCCCATAGCTCTCCAACCTGCCCCGTTTCTCTTCTATTGACGTGACTTGGGCAGAGACCTGAGCAGATGGGACATCTGGGTTTGATTCCACTTCTGTTTCTTTAGGGTCACAAGGCAGTTTTTTCACTTTAATCTCATAGATTCAGCTCTTCAGCAGTGGTATATGGTCTGGAGTGTTTAGACAAGAATTTATTAGGAAATGCAGTAAAGTACAAAAATAAACCTGACCCCATTTCAATCAGGAAAGCAGCATGAGCTATTAGAAAGTTCCAGGCACTGCCCGAGTACTGATTGATGGGCCTGCTATGGGCATTGCTAATAGAAGCAGGCCATTTTTCCTAGGCTCTTTAAACAAATGATGAAGGCTACTTGAGAGTGCCATCTGAGGACACAATGTTTATGCACCACATTGCAGGGTCCTGCATACTTACTCTAGTTGACATAAGCCCCTGCTGGTATTTTAAACTCTGTTTTCTTATCTTTACTTTTTTCTTTACAACCAACATGGGAGATATTTGGAAATCTTTCTAGATGAATCCTTGCTCTGATAATCTGATGAGTTTGCTCCTAAAATAGCTCTCAATCTCACATTCTTCCTTCTTTTCACCCTCACGGAGGCCTTCCTCCTGTTTCTCACAGGAGATTGGGTGGTTGCCTATTAGGCATGTCGACCTTTGGTCTCAGCTTTCTTACATTGCCAAAAGAGTAGGTCCCAAAGAGCATATTTATAATCATGTCATTCACTTATTCAAAACCTTCATCATGAAATTAAGGCCACGTCCGTAGGATGACTTTCAAAGCCTCCGTAATTGTAACCCCCGTATTCCTTTTTAAGACTAATTCCAGACCGTCCTTCCCAACCTGCCCATGGACAATGGGAGGGCCTCACATAACATTCCCACAGAACTTACTACACTAAACAGAATTGAGAGAGACCCTACTTTTCTTACTCATTAAACATTTTAGCAAGGAATCCCTCAGATCAGTGGCTCAGATGGCCGTTTACCCATCCCTCTGGTCATCAGTAAATATTTATGGAGCAGCCACTCCAGTGCTAGGCACTTGCAAGGAGCCAAGAATAGACAGGTTTTGAAGCCATCTTCAAGCAGTTTGCCATGTAATAATGATAAGCGACCTGTAAACAGGTCTGTATTACTAGGTGTTAGTAGAGCTGCAATAACAATCTTAATAGCTACATGGGTGGGGGCACAAACTCTCTTGGTGTGGTTGGGAAAGGTTTCTGGGAAGAAGAGATGTATGAAATAAGTACACATGTTTGCACGCACACACCAACAAAAAATAGACCCTGTAAAACTCAGAGCTGATACTTAAGGCTTTTGGGAACTAAAAGCTGCCCCATTGCTAGGCGGTGCATTTGTTCCTTGGTGATAGAGGGAAGGCAGTAGCCCTAGCTGCTGGCACTGGCCGTGTCTTCACTAACTCTAGGGTAATCTGCACATGCAGTCCCCTGAAGTGCCACTCCGGGTATGTTTTACCAGTGATTGCAGTAGGTGAAGGGAGTCCAGGCTGTTATTTAAAACAGCGCTTGTAGTGGCCCTAATTTTAGTGACAGAGCCTCATTCCATACGAGCTGAGGAGTGGAGGAAAGGGAAGAGGTTGTGGAAGAATATTATTTCTGTTTATTTCTTAATTTAATTTGGGGACTTGAGAGTAACAATACAATTTTTAAAGACAAAATTAAAAACAAATCAAAACACTAGTGCAGGTAAAAAATAATGATATTTTTTAGCATAAATCCTAATTCCGTGAACCACTCTTGCCTGAAGGGTGGGCTCAGTGAAGCAGGATGGAATACACTCTCACAGGCCCACAGGGGAGAATTCTGAGCCTAACCCAACTCTGCAGGGGCTATGTCTTGGGCGAAATTACTATAATGATCCTATTTGGTATTGAAGCTCTACTTCTTACCTTGGTATTAATGATGGTGCCCAGAGCTTAACCGTTAATGAGTTTATATTTACTTTGGGAAGAAGTCCTGGCCGAGCTGTCTATCTTTTCTAACTCAATTATACACAGTCTCTCATGAGATAACTTAAAAAGTTAAAAACATATCCACAGTAATATTCCTGACATTTTTTTTTCTTTCAGGGCTAGTTTTTAAAACTCCACAAAGTGATTAAATACAACTTAAGCTCTTTGGAAATGCCTTACCAGGAGAGTCTGGAGAAAACGTCTTTGATTGACTATGGGGCACACAAGTTCAATTTAAATTTCAAAGTGCAATGAAGTTAAACTTTGCGTAATTTTATCTTATTGATTTCTTTTGGGTTAAAAAAGGGAAGTGGCCGGGCGAGGTGGCTCACGCCTGTAATCCTAGCACTCTGGGAGGCCGAGGTGGGCGGATCGTTTGAGCTCAGGAGTTCGAGACCAGCCTGAGCAAGAGCGAGACCCCATCTCTACTAAAAATAGAAAGAAATTATATGGACAGCTAAAAATATATATAGAAAAAAAAAAAAATTAGCCGGGCATGGTGGTGCATGCCTGTAGTCCCAGCTACTCGGGAGGCTGAGACAGGAGGATCGCTTGAGCTCAGGAGTTTGAGGTTGCTGTGAGCTAGGCTGACGCCACGGCACTCACTCTAGCCTGGGCAACAGAGTGAGACTCTGTCTCAAAAAAAAAAAAAATAAAAAAAAAATAAAAAAAAAAATAAAATAAAAAAGGGAAGAAGGGAAAATACAAACTTTCAAGCAATGACTTTTCTTTGTGAAATTTGAGTTATGATGCCATTGTTATTCATGCCGTATTATCAAAACATAACCAATTTTCTACCACCACTTCAGTGTTCAAAGTCAGCTAATTATTTGATCAGGCTGAGAAGAGAATAATAAGGAACTTCTTTCTTTCTTGCTTCCAAATACTTGCCTTGTTGAGAAAATACTGGAAGTTTGAAAAACTTTCTTTTTGGACTCCCAAGTACCCCACAAAACTATCACATCAGATTCAAAGATCACTTCTGCCAGGAAGCATCTTCTCATCACCTCCTCATAGGTCAGATAGTGTTCCCAGGTGTGAATTTTCATGTCACTCTATATTTATCTTTAACATCAGACTTAGACCATTTTTTGTGTTTGTAATTATCTGTTTTTTGTGTCTAACTCTCTTATATTGTGATATTCTTAAGGGCAGAAGCCATATCCTATTTATCTTCCTATTGTCTTGCACAGGTCAGAGAACAGAGTAGGTCCTTGTGGTGATTGAATGAAGATAGCCTGTATCTCCATAGATACATCTTAGTTGGCAGAAGCCTGTGAATGAGGCCTTTGAAGTCTTTGTCTCATAATTATGGCAGGAGTTCCATGGCATCTGAGGTGACATGTCCTAGAATTGGCCATTTACTGGGTACGATGGACTGAAAGTTTTGTCCCCCCAAAATTCATATGTTGAAGCCCTAACCCCCAATGTGCCTGTAATGTTCCTGACACAGGAGGTGGGGCCTGTGAGGAGCTTATGAAGGTTAAATGAGGTCATAAAAGTGGGACCCTAGTCTGATAGGGCTGATGCCCTTACAAGAAAAGGAAGGGACACCAGAACTCTCTTTCTCAGCCATGTGAGGACATAGCAAGAAGGCTGCTGTCTGCAAACCAGGAAGAGAAACCTCACCAGGAACCAAATTGCCTGGCACCTTAATCTTGGACTTACTAACCTCTAAGACTGTGAAAGAATAAATTTTTATTGTTAAAACCACCCAGCCTATGGTATTTTGTTATGGCAGCTCAAGCTGACTAATACACTGGGCGATTTCATTCACTGAGTGCACCTATAGACAGGCCTCTACACAGCTCATTCAGTGAATTTTTATGTAAAAGGCATCGATGTGTTATGTCTGAACAGGATAGCTGGTTTATCTCAGAGCACCTGCTTTAGCTTCAGTGAACAATAACCAACCAGCTTGCCATTTCCTAGATGGAGTATAATACGTAATCCCCCCTTTGTATCTAGTGAATCTGAAGCATCAGTAAAGTTTTTAACTAGAGCTTTCTCATTTCCATGTTCCTAGTTCTTGCAGGATAGGACAAAAACATGTAATAGATCTCCTGAGTGTTGCATCTTTCTAGAATGTGCATTTGGAAAGCTTGCAATATCATGTAACTGTAAAGTTTCTAATAGAATTTCTGGTGACCACTGTTGGCCACACCCTGGAAGGGGTCTTTGTGACAGTCAGTGTGGATTTCCCAGTGGTGTGAAGCCAGGCACCATTGTGGCTCATTTATGCTTGAAAAATCATGGACAGATGCCCAGTAAATTGGAGATAACCTGCACTGCCTTACCCAGCAGCTGAGAAAATATTAAATCTGAGAAAAGACTTGGCCGGGCGCGGTGGCTCACGCCTGTAATCCTAGCACTCTGGGAGGCCGAGGCGGGTGGATCGCTCAAGGTCAGGAGTTCGAGACCAGCCTGAGTGAGACCCCGTCTCTACTAAAAATAGAAAGACATTATATGGACAACTAAAAATCTATATAGAAAAAATTAGCCGGGCATGGTGGCGCATGCCTGTAGTCCCAGCTACTCGGGAGGCTGAGGCAGTAGGATCGCTTGAGCCGAGGAGTCTGAGGTTGCTGTGAGCTAAGCTGACGCCACGGCACTCACTCTAGCCTGGGCAACAAAGTGAGACTCTGTCTCAACAACAAAAAAAAAAGACTGAAGCCCAAGTCATTGCAAATCCTGAGGGGTATAAGGTATTCCACTTTCAGCCCATCTCTCCTTGACAACTGAGAATCCCAAGAAAGATGGGCTTGGTAGGGCTGGCATTTCAATCCAGAATTCAGACTTTTATAGCTTAAGAATACCAAAGCCACTGTGACCTACCAAGTGTCATTATACAGCATAGAGTGAAGCTGAAGTGAAGAAGTTTCTAGAGATTGCAGGTGACTGGCCCTGTAAAGAGTAAATAGAAACCATTCTGTCCTTGTGCAAAGAGAGAGAGAACAGGCTACTGATTGGAGGCTAAAAGTTGTTACCTTTGTAAAGAAAGTTAAATTTGCCCAACATCATTAGATGAAAAGAATATGTGTATATTATTCTAACAACAAAGCAATGGCAGGGAGAGAGGAAGGCTCCTGCCAGCTGCTTCTGTGAGCCACAGAGGCATTGATGGTCTTTGAGTGGGAGGTTTCTGTTCATTTGCAAATGCGATGACATTTTCAGCTTTTTGTACCAGGAAAGGAAGCGCCTTGGGAAGCTTGTGGTTGAATGCATTCTCCCTAGAGAGCAGCAAATGAGGTTAAATCCATTTACTGATGAAGGGTCTGGGGGGGAGGAGGGCCCCAGGAAGGAGAGGGCAGACAGTGTGTAGAAATGACTTATTCTAGTTTGAACTGACTTAGAGAAAATGCATTTATTTGCTTCCTCCCTCCAGCCTTCATCATTTCCTCCAAAGACTGCAGGCATAAGGCTTAGAAAACATGTTCTCTTTGCAGAAAGCTATGGTGTGGTGATTGTGTGCTCGTGACCTGAGGGAGCAGGACCAGAATCAATGAATGTGTCTGTAATTAAGCTCCTGGGGACAAGAGACACCTGACTTCATCCAAGTTAGGGATCCAATTCAACAGTAACTTTGATAAAAAGAGAAGTCGGTGGTGACCAAATTAACCTCCTTAAGTAGTTAATGAAGTGGAAGATGATTCCAAAATGGCTTAATGTGGCAGAAGTCATCTCACAAGATGGCTTTGATTCAAGTAACCTTGGACAGCTGTGATGAAGGAGTAAAGAAAGTGCTCCATCTATAAAATGCTTTTTTGCCTTCCTCTAGCCAAAGATGTCAGAGCCCAAAGTAACTTTGTTTCATGCTGAGTCCACCCCCTCAATTTCCAAGGGTGGGAAAGGGACTCTGATAAGTTAAATGACTCCCATGGAATTGGAGGCTATTGTTAATGTGCTGCTCTGTGCTTTGATCATTATGCCTCTCACTCTGTAATTTGGGACCCAACCATTGCCCTATAGGCATTGGCCACACACCAGGGATCATACCAAAGTAAGAAAAAAATATTTCCAAGTAATGGATGGAAAGAGCTCTAGATTTTTTTTGTCAACTCCCTAGCAGGTTTTTGACTCACTAGCATATTTTCTACTGGGATAAAATATTCCACCTCTCGGAATAGCAGAGTTTTCATCCACAAAATAAAGCAATAAACAAGCAACAGCAAACAAAAGTAATAGTACTGCCAGGGGTATAGCATCACAGATGGCGGCTTTGCAGAAATGGGGGAAAATGCCCCCTCTGGTGGTTGGATATGAGAAATACACCCTTTCATCTGGGCTGACTTCCGTATGGAGAGGACAGGCTTGATGAGGGCCTGTATTTCATTCCCCAGGCTTTCATTCCAGGCATGCTTGTATAGGGCACAAGCTGCACACTCAAACCCTGGCACTCATCTACCTGGAACTCAGTTCAAGCCTCAACTATCCAGGGAATTAAGGGAAAACATAAGGAAGGACATCTATTTGTAAAATGTTCTTCGTAAATTGTAGCATTCCTTATTGATGCACATCCTATTATTAGATATTGAAAGTGGTGGACTACAGTCAGGCCCCTGTTAGCAAAATTGTGTTTGGGCATCTAAGTTAAAACTCATTCTACTACTGAGGGTTTTACACCCAAGTCAACTGCACCCCTAAAAGAGTAGTTTCCAAAATCGAACTAGATTTTTAACGAGTATTTTCTTAAAAGAGGTCCCCAAAGGATTATTATAAAGGTCTGTATGTTTGGATACATCCCAAGGAGAAGTGTCATTCCTCAGAAGCAACCAGGGGTGGCTTTTGCTTGCATGGCATGCTAAGAACTTGATATTCCTGCATACGTATGCATATATTCTTTCAGTCACTGTCCTATTGAATCGTAATTGTTTGAGTAAATATGCTTGTAGCAATGGGTTTTTAAAAACTTGATAATTATGGTGCTTTTTAGGATGGCTGCATATCATAGGCAGGGAAATAGAAGGGCAGCCACTGACAACAAGTTCATTGAAACAGGGCACATGATATGTGAGTGACTGACATGAGGACCCCAGTCTCATGTACACGGACATGAAGGTTTACAAGTCTGTTGCCCTCTTTTCTGTGATTCTCTCCTCTTTGAAGAGATGATATTTGAGCTATGACTTGGATAATGAGAAGTAGCCAACCAAATGTGCCAATTTGGGTTTGCATTCCAGAAAGAGGAAACAGCTAATGTAAATGTCCTGAGGCAGGTACAAATTTAGTGTATTCAAAAAAGAAATAGATTTGTATGTTTGGATTTTTGTGAGTGAGAGAGAGAGTGATGGCATATCAGAAATGCAGGTACTTCACCTACAGAGATTCCAATTCAGTTAGTATAGGGTGGGTTCAGACATTAGAGTTTGGGTTTCTTGGTGGTTGCTGCTGCTGCTGTTGCTTTTGTTAGTTTAGGTTGTCCAGGTGATTCTAATCACAGGTTAAAGATCACTGATACTTATACAGATACACTGATAGGCTACGGTAAAAAGTTTGAATTTTATTTTAAGAACAATAGCAAACCACAAAGAATTTTAAGCAAAGGAGTGACATGATATGATCCATGTTTAAAATTTCCCTTTTGCTCATTTGTAGAGAATGGATTGAAAGGGTAGAAGGAGGCAAAAATGAGAAAATCTATCAAAAGGCCATGGCAGATATTCTTGGAGTCTTTCTTGGTCTAGCGGAAAGAAAAGTGGACAGATATGGGAAATGTCATGAAGGTGTAGTCCTTCACAACATTGCCTAAAATGTTTATGTGCTGGGATTGGATTTGGGGTTATAAAGATGAATGACCAGCAGATTTCTGGTTCAAGCAACTCAGTGCAGGGTG
This sequence comes from Eulemur rufifrons, assembly GCF_041146395.1. NCBI lineage: Eukaryota > Metazoa > Chordata > Mammalia > Primates > Lemuridae > Eulemur > Eulemur rufifrons. The sequence goes on from NC_090989.1 coordinate 123,551,669, forward strand.
GTGCCATTTATAGAAATGAAGGACCCTCGGGAGAAGCTAGAATTTAGGGGGTAGGTGGTGAGGGAGTGGGATTAAAAATTCTGATTTTGGCATGTAATGTTGGAGACATATGTGAGATTTCCAAGTGTAGGTGTCTGGTCAGCAGTTGGATATTCACATTGAGAGTTTAGGTGAGAGATCAGGTCTATATTTAGAAATTTGAGTTTTTGTGATATATCATGGTATTTCAAGCCATAGGTTGAGAGTTCCTCAAGAGTGGATGTGGACATAGTTTTGGGGTATGGTAATGTTTAGGAGGGCCAAGGCAAGTGGGTGCTTTTTGGGTGAATTAAAATTGGGAATAATGGCTCTGTGCAGAACGCCCTTGCACTGGTATTAAAATATCTTTCCTGAAAAAGAAAAGGAATCTGAAGTGAAAGAAAATGGAACTGAAGAGTTTTTATATATAAACTCTTTGTTGATTGATATTTCTCTTATAAAAGAAATTAGATGGAAACAGATATGAAATGAGGGGCAAGAATAAACTTTTTAATGACAATAGCCCTGGATCCTTTCATATGTGACAGCCAAAGGCAAATCTACCAATGGGAATTACTGAAACCTATTCTTGTTTCACTTCTCTTCCCAGGTTGGTCCTCCTTGCCGGGGAATATCTAGGCACTTTCAGTGTCTAGTTTTCTTAAATCTTGATCTTTATGATGTCTTCTGGCAGCCTTAATACCAGACAATAATGAAATGGGTCCTGTTGTTAGAGAATTAGTGGCTGAAATAACAGAGAAAACATGGCTTGGCTACAGATGGCCCAGGAGAGGTGAAGGTGGCCACCAACATGGCCCCAGGGCACCAAGTGGCTATGCGGGAGGGGATTCCCAGAGAATCATGATGAGTTTTCCATCCCAGAAGTGTATTAGTAATTTATCTGTTTTCCCAGGTCTTTTAACTGTTTGACATAGGGCAGCAGTCTCCAAACATGGGGAGACACCACCCCTGGGGAAACATAAAGATTTTCCAAAGAGTACACAGTCAGAGCTTAATTTACAGATCTTCCAGTTCCATCTGTACTGTTTCCTAAAATTGAACTGCCTAAGAACTCACACTTCTTAAGTTCTTTCCTTGATAAAGAACTTGAACTTTATCAAGTAAAAGGAACTTGTCGGCACTGGGACACTGCCCATAGTGCATTACCTTGTGGTTTACAGAAATCCTCAGAGTGTTAAACAAGGGCCATTTGCAATATTAGTGTAAGTGTTGAGAAAACGGGTGACTATGCTGACTCAGTAATCAACAAATCTTTCTGAAAGTCAGGTTTTCCAGTTCTTTGCTTTCCGCAAAATTGAAGGTAGACCTAATTGACTTGTCAGTTGCTGGATCATTAAAAATAATTTTTGATGATAAATCACTATGTGATTTTGATATACAACTTGGAAGAAGTGCAAAAAGTTGAGTGACAATGCTATTACAAAACTTGCATTCATGTCTATTTATGAGAAGAAGTTTCTCAGTTCTAAGCATTTATAAAAATGAAAAATAGTTATATAGTTGAGGCTGAATCTCATTTATTCCAGTGGTTGGTTCTATTTATCCATGAATACATGAAGTCATTGTGGGAGGAGTGACCATTCATCTCATTAAGAGGAGCATTTTGAATTATAATTTTAACTCCAATAATTATTTGTCAAAACTTAGAATATAATTCATTGTTTTGATCAACTTTTTAGTCATAATTGTAATGACAACTCAATGCAAATGAAAATCTTTTAGCAGGGTTACAGAACATTTTTTGTAAAGATTTACATTTATAGACATTTTTTTCACAGAGAGGTATGAGAAACTGATCAATAAACATAAAATTATACTTCATTGGGCTAAAATTCAATGAGGAAAATAAAATGGAAATACAATTTGTAGTAAGAAAGGGAAGGTTATAAAATTTGTGTGTTTTTTGCATATACAAATCTGTGGGTTTTTAAAATACATGATAGCATTAAATCACTATGTCATCATATTGTCACTCTTTGGAAAAGCTGAGGATCACCTTACAAGCTGGGAAGAGAAGTCAAGGAAGAGTTTCAGAGGGGGTGATGCTATATAGCTGAGTCTCAGAAGACAAGTAGGAATTAGCAAGAGGAAGAAAAAGAAGGGCAGGATTTTTAGACAAAAGAAGCATCTGGGTTTCCCAAATAGCCTTCACTAGGCCTGGCCCATTGTTGACCTGTCTTGGAGAAATTTCAACTTCTAAATTAGACTCCTAAGAAAGGTGCCACTTAGAGCCAGGCAGGGAGCGGGTAGCAAATGAAGCCAGCTATGCCAGGTTGGAGAGTATTCAGACAGGTCCCAGCTGGCCTGTAGAACAAAGAAGCACCCCTGGGGAAGGTGAGCTTTGGCTAAGTGGTTTAGTTAATATTCAGATGTCCCTGTGTTCCTAAAACTTTGTGACAGCAAGACCTGGGTATTTACTGCTTTGTCAGCATAGGGATTAGCTTAGTCTTTCACTATAAAGCTCAAACTAACCCATGGAGGAGAAGTATGTAACTACCATATCTGCCTGGCAGGAACAGGAGAAAGGACCCTGACTTGTCACAAGCATGCGTATGTGAGTGTAAATTGGTGTTATACTGCCAGGCTGCCTGAAATTGAGAGTAGATAGGTGGAATTAGGGAGAATGAGCATGATTCTCCTTAAATTCCTCACCTATTTTTTTGTCACCCAGTCTCCACTTAAGGATCTGACAAGGGGAGTTGGTCAGAAGGAGAATGAAATTAGAAGAAGGAAATAGACATAGATTGAGAGCCTACTATACGCTCTAAGCTTCAGCTCAGTATCATCTTCTTTAGACTTCTGGGCTAGATGTAGGGCTTCTTCTTTGTGCTCCTAAAGTGCCCTGTGCAGAATTCCACTTGATTTACTCTATTCTATTGGATGTTTTTTCTTCCTGTATGTACCTCCCCCTCAATGTCAAGACTTTTTCAAAAACAGGTGTTATGTGTTCTAATATTCTGGACCCTAACACAGGACTTGGCACATAGTGGGCACTCAAATGCTTAACTAACTGAATTGCATCTCTTTAGTGGTGTTTAATATTAAATGCTTCATGGGATAATCATAGCAAAACTGGTGTAGTGTACAACATGTACTGGGATTGCTCTAAGTGCTTATTAACTTGCATAATTCTCCTAAAACCCTGTGAAGTGGGCACTAGTATGATCTCCCATAAAGTGGGCGCTACTATGGGCACCAAGTCACACAAAAGGTTAAATAACATGGCATGTTTTCACAGCTGGTTGTAGTAGAGCTAGAACTTGAACTAAGCAATCTGGCTCCCAAGGCTGTGCTTTGAGCTGTTGCTATACCATCCTGTTCCTGCCACAGTCCTATTAGGTGGATATGTATAACCTTGTTTCACAAAAGAGAAAAGTGTCTCTGAGAGTACAAGGGAGTTGCCCAAGATTCAAAACCAGTAATTGATTGGTCTGGGATTTAGATTCAAACATGCAGTTACAAAGTTCGTGTTTATTACACTCCGGAACAATTTGTAGACTCTCGGAAGAGGAACAGTTGTCTTAAGTATTTTGACTGAGGAAGGCGAAAGGATGTAGGGTGAGTAGTCTAAGGTGGGTAGCTGGTGAAAGAGATGGGACCATGCTAAACTTCCTCTATTATTAGCTGCTTATGTAAAAGTCTGTGTGTATATGAGGGAGTGTATGTGCGAGTGTGTGTGTGTGTGTGTGTGTGCGCGCGTGCTTGGTTGAGTTCCCTGAATATCAAATCAATAGGTACACTGTGTGAAATTTTAAAAATAGAGAAAAGGATAAACAAGGTAAACTCATAACTATCATCATCCCCCCATCCTGACATAATCATTGCTAATTTTTATTCATCATGTATTACGTATATGTGTATATATGTGAATAGGTATATTTATAAGTAAATTTAAACTCCCTCTGTTTATATTTGACTTTTTTCCACTTAACATTGTAATTTTCTAATTTTCTAATTTCATTATGTATTCTTCAACTGTGTGATTTCTAATAGCTGCACACAGTAGGTAAACCATAATTTAATCCTAATTCCCCTATTGTTGGATATGTATCACTGTTTACATCTCAGAAAATTTCTTTAGGGAAAATGTTTAAAAGTATTCCCCACCAAGACGGCCAAGACTGTATCAGCCCCACTTTGTAGTTCATCTTCTTACTCTGCTGAATCCTACTTCCTTCCCTTCCTCTCACAGGTGCTAATTCCTAACAAACATCTGCACCCCCAAACCCACTTCAACATCTGCTTCTAGAGAACTCAACCTGTGACACCCTCCTTCTTCCTCCCCACTTATTGCCCTGGACCAAGCTGGCAAATCAGCCCTTCCAAGGTGTCTATAGAAACTAAATTCTGGAGACCCAGGAGAAATCTTACAAATGACTTTGGTGTACTAGAAAATGAAATGGAGCACGATGGGTGCATCAATTAGCAAGTAATTTGAATTTAAAATGTGTGAAGATACAAATAGAGAGGCAGAAGTTCAAGTTGATAATAGCTGATGTGCTCACAGAAGGTGTGCAGGAAACCGCCTGGGAGTCAGAGAGAGCATGTGCTGGTTCTGACGTCTCAGGATATACTGAAAGAAGCATAGCATCATCCTTCAAGTTCAAAGAGAAAATTTTTTAGCTTCCTTGGACAATACAAATATAATTTCTAAATGGTAGCTGTATAATAACACCTAACATTTACAGAGTATGCTATATGCCAAACACTGCACTAAGCTCTTTCTAAGGATAGTCTCACTTAATCTTCATATTGAATGTTATTTATATCATCCCCATTTTCCTTAGAAAGTTTAATTGCTTTGCCCAAAGTCATACACATTAAAAGCGGTAGAGCCAGAATATGTACCTCAGCAGCCTAAGCTCTACATTATTCTAGGTGCCTCCGCCACTCACCAGCCATGTGACCTTGAAAAGTTACTCTCACTTCAGTTTCTTCTTTTCAAAAATGGGCATAACAGTGGTTATCTCATAGAGTTATTTAGATGATTACATCAGATAAGGTAATATAAAACCCCTAACATTTTATCTGTCAAAATAAACTCTCTACTGATGTCAGTTGTCAATATCAGTGTTATTACTTTTTAGTTATCTTACATGAATTTCCATATTGTCTGAAGTATGTTTCATTTCTGATAAGAGATTACACATGAAAAGTATGTAGAAACTTCCAGTCACTCTGGCAAACGGATCTGACATAGAAAGAATCCTGTCCTCCAAACACAAATACTAGATAAAATATAGCAAAAGTATAAAGTAAACACAAAACTGAGCTTGAAAGTGAGACAAGGCAATCCCAGGTTCCAGAAATGAAGAAGAGGAACAAAGCCAGGGTGTTGGTTAGAAGCTGCTGATAACCAGTTCATATAGCTATAAGATCCTACTAACCACCCTCAGACCTGGAGAGGTCGTGCGTTAAGCCCTCCTTCCCCCATGTAAAACAGGAGACGAGGCCTCGGGCCTTGCAGTTAAGTTCCTAGATATGGGAGTTACCCTGATTAGAGAATGAAAAAAGGAACCGGATGAAGCATCAAGAAAATTAGTCATATACCTAAAATTATAAATAGAAGTAGAATCACCTGGGAGTAGTTAACACAGTCCTGATTTACCCTATCTGAATGTGCAAAAGCCCAAATCAAGATATCAACATGTAAAACAAGTAGTCTAGAACTTATGACTCCCTTAGGGTCTTGGGAGAAGCAAACATAAAACCCATCCATTACAAACCCTCCAAACACAGAGCACCCAGACTCCCAAGGAACACAATTCCTGCTGAAGATGAGCTCACAGTAAAAATTATAAAATACTTGGGAATAGGCCACCGTGAGAGAGGGAGCTGGCAGATATAACAAATTCTCAAATTTTTATTGAAAGAACTGGAAGTAATAACATAGTCTAAAAGACACTTTAAAAGCAATATTTTTAAAATATGCAATAAGCCAGAAGGAGAGAAGTAATAAGGCAAAAAAAAAAAAAAAAAAAAAAAGAATGGAAATTGAAGCTCTGGAGATTGGGGGAGCCGTGGAATGGAAGACAATAGTAAACAGAGTGGTCAGGGTAGGCTCCTGCTGAAAGTGAAAAATAAGCAGAAACATGAAGGAGGTGAGGGAGTTAGTAAGCAGGTACCTGATAACAGAGATTCAGGTGCTGGGAACAAAGAAAGCCTTTGAGGCAGGACTATAGCTGCTATGTTTGAGGACAGCAAAGAGGCCAATGTAGCTGAAGGAAGTGACCAATGTGAAGAGTTAAGATACTTAATTTCTCTGAGCCTCAGTTTACTCAACTGTAAAATGGGGAATATGTACTTTTTTCCAGTCTTCATGTGGAATAGCCAAATGCAGTGATGGGTGTGTGGTAGATGATTAGTGACAGTAATTTCATTTTTTACTGCCCTAAACCAGATATATCAATAATTGCTTCTGTCTTAGTTTTAGTTCCCCCCAAAGTAAAGCCCAGGCAAAGGTTCAAATGTAAGTATTTTATTTGAGAGGTGAGGCCAGAAAGCAGGAATAAAGAAATGGAGAGAGTGAGACAGGGAAGAAAGAAAAGATAGTAAAAGGCCATTACTACTATGGGCAACTGGGTCCCCATTTTCCTGGAGACATTTTGAGGAGCTGTGTAGAATGCATCTCAGAATTTTCCCTCCAAAGAATGGGAGGTTGGAAATTCACCCATCAATTCCTGACTCTCATTCAGAGTTAATGAGAGTTAAGGGATAAGGGTTACCCCTCAAAGTGATAATTCGCCCACACTTGCAGGCTGCCTTCTACAGGGACTCCCACAGCATCAGAGGAAGTTCAGAGGCTGAAGAAAAAAGAGAGATGCTGCAAGGACTCGAGGCTGTCTGCCAGGGCTGTAGCCGAAGTCAGAAGTAGATTGGGGCAGGGGTGGGGGTGCTGTAAACCGATGTGCCAAAAATCTGCTAAGGCTACAATGTGAAAACCAGTTTTAATTATTTGATTTTCCATTAGATACCAATGTAGGAACCAATAAAAAGGAATCACTTGGAAACCTATATTGATTTACTAAAAGGAAAAATCATATGATAATCGGAAACATTCAAAGAGGGAACAAGGTGCTGAGGAAGTAATATCATATTGCCCCATCACAGAAAGTGCCAGCTGGGAGGCTCACCTGTCAGGAGCTCAGTCGTTGGTTAGGAAGATAAACCAGCCCACCTTTAAGAACATTCCAACCCTGAGAGTCTATGACTTTATTTATTAAATACATATTATTTTCCCTGAAATGTCAGCACCAACATTTAAGGGTTTTTTAAACCTTAAAAAAATATTGCATATTTGCTGAGCAAAATTTCTCTGAGAAGTTCAAATTACTTTCCTACATTGTCAGAACTGTAGGACTTCTTGCCATACTTGAGTTGAATGGGCAGGAATAAATCATCCTTGACAACTTGAAATAGAATGTGAATTGTTGTCTCCCGGACAGGTCTGTGGGGCAGGAGAACAATGAGGAAAATGAGACTCAGCCCTCTTGTCCTTTGACCAGAGTGTCTGCTCAGTATGCTGGAAACAGCAGGAGATGTCCTTGCTTACCCGCATTGGCTCACCTTCCATCACATCTTTAACTCTCTTTCCTGGCCCTGTCTAGGAGGTTTAAAAGCATGGACGTTGAAGTCAGAAGGCACTGGCTTTGATGAAAGCAGAAAATGAACTTAATAGGAGGATATCAGTAGGCTTCAGAGAACTTGGGAGAACTGGAGAACCGGGCTTGAGGCACACAACAACTTCTGAAATCAGGCTGCAGAAATGGTATCGTCAATAAATCACAATCACTAAGCATTAGACACTCTGGTTTGCGCCATTGCCAGTTCTGTACTGGAAATACCGTTTTGTTATTACTGCCACCACCTCCAGGGAAAGGGGACCTCTACTATAACTTATTTAAAAATCCAGCCCAGGTCATCTGAATGGCAGAACCCAGGTCTCCGGGTCTCATGCCTGCTGTGATTTTCAAGGGAAGCTTGGCAAGCCCCTGTTAAGATGTAGAGGTCCCTAAACACAGAAGGGAGTTCAGGCATGGGATGGCCAAAAAGAATGCCTAGTATTTGCTACTAGGTGTACCTCATTGGGCAGTTGAGAGGATTAGATGTGATGTTGTAAGCACCAAAAATTAATACTGCTTATTACAGTGGCGGTTCCAGACTTTATCTTAAGAGAACATGGAGATTAGAGGAAAAGCCAAAATGCTGAATTCTAGGGGCTGCATTTGTCATTTTAATTTTCTTTCTTTCTTTTTTTTTTTTTTTTTTTGAGGCAAAGTCCTGCTCTGTCACCCTGGCTAGAGTGCTATGGCATCAGCCTAGCTCACAGCAACCTCAAACTCCTGGGCTCAAGCAATCCTACTTGCCTCAGCCTCCCGAGTAGCTGGGACTACAGGCATGCGCCATCATGCCCGGCTAATTTTTTCTACATACTTTTAGTTGTCCAGCTAATTTCTTTCTATTTTTTTAGTAGAGACGGGGTCTCGCTCTTACTCAGGCTGGTCTCAAACTCCTGAGCTCAAACAATCCACCCACCTTGGCCTTCCAAGTGCTAGGATTATAAGCGTGAGCCACCGCGCCCGGCTGTCGTTTTAATTTTCATCAGCATTAGGGGAATGACTTCTCGTTCTCCTCTTTATAGGTACTCATACTGCTGGCATTGCTGTCGTCAAGGATGGTTGTGGCTAAGCTGTGCACAGACAGCATCGCTATGGTTTTCTCTCCCAGCCAGGACTCTTAAGACCATGATAAGCAGATTGTCTCCTTGACAACTATAATTGAGCCCCTCTCGAGCTGGCCACAAGGTTCTTGCTTATTACTGCCTGTTTATCTAAGGTCAGCAGCACAGGGCCAAATACATAGCAGCCTCCAAACCAGGAGGTGCATATGTCTCATAAAATCTGTGAGGGCTCACTTCACTGAGGAAAGATGGGTTTTACCATTTTCTTCTAGGGAAAATTTTAGCAGTGCATGAAATCACAAGAGCAGAAAATGCCATTTTCTCATCTACAGAAAATAGTCGATCTACATTTCTATTCCCCATTCCCTACCAAGTGGACCTAGAATCTAGGCCCTTCAGTTGCCATATCTTTCATTATATATTATATTCTCTAATAGAACATTTTAAATCCAGTTGCCTAATTTCAGAAGCTATGTATGGTCTCTTTGGAATAAAACTAACCTTTTCAAAATAACCAGGAACAATGAGCTATACTGTGTATGTGTCTCTGTGTGTATATATTATTTTAACTTGATGAGATAAACTGAACTGAATTTATTTAGCTGTATCTGAAGTGCATTGCATGTGTGAGAGTATGGATTAGATTATTAAACTCTTCAATATAATTCTAAAGTATTTATAAAATATAACTTGTTAGTGAACATTAAATCTGTTTGAATAGAAGTGAGACTGTAATAATATACACAAATCTTTTGTGTTGGATGTCTTCTCTCACTGAGATATTATATTTTTATTATGAATCTTAGAAACTGTCATCTTCAGAACCAACCAAATTGATTATTTCCTTTACATACATACTATAACATTTGACCTCCTTGATTTGAACTCTTTAGGGTTTTGAAGATGCTTAAAAGCATGCTTAATGGAAGAAATAAAGAATGGAAGAAATATAAAAGTGGTGGCATTTTAACAATATATGTAACTATTTCAGAGCACTTCTTTATCAATTACTTCATATCCTCATTAATTCATTCACTCATTCAATCATTTAACAAACAGCTTCTAAGAACACCCACTCAGTGCCAAAATCAGCAGTAGACACTTAGTGGTGTGATCCAAAAAAACAGTCTCTGTTTCAAGGAATTCTTAGAGCAGGAAATAAGTGATGAAGTCGTTGCATGTGCTCTGAACAATGAGGAAAATGAGTCCCAAAAAGGTTAAGCCACTCACCCAAGGGAACAAATCATTAGTGTTTGAAAGGGCTGAAACTTTAACTAAGCTTCTTGGCTTAAATGAGAAACCCAAAAGTTTTTAAGATGGCACATTTAATAAGGGTCTCACTTGACATATAAACTCCAAAATAATTGATTTTTGAGCCACAGAGGAAATATTAGAAGAGAACATGCAATGAATTTCCCCTTGTGTGGCTTCACCCAATGAGTGTTTTTCTTTGACTTCATGCAACTTGAGTTTGAACTCCTCTGAATATCTTAGCTGTACTTTAAAAACACTTTAAATTTCAGTCATTTTTCAGTCTTTTATTTAGAAGACCCTGTACATTGCTCTGCCATTAAGATTCTGCATAGTCTTTGCATATTTATTATTCATTGGTTATTTGTTCATTCCTGGTTTCTTCATCATAAATATTCAAATACTGGAATAAAGTTTGAAGCATTAATTCTGGTAAACACAAGATGGGGGGGAAATTTATGACATCATCTGTGTGGAAAGAAGGACAGATATGTCTCTTGTGACAGGTTTTCTGCTCTTTTAGCATTTTCATGAAAACTGCCTGCTTCCAGCCATAGCTAGACCATTTATGTACAACACTGGAGGAATGGGCTTTGTCTTTGCTGCTCACTCAGAAACTTTGTTTGAGTTCTTGGTAAGAGTGGGACCAAAGTTAGACCCAATTTTATTTTATCCATACTTGGGTTTATCAACAGGCAGGGATGAATTGATTCAGGGGGAATTTTGTTCCCTCTCCACTCCCACCTCAGACAAACCAGCCAGTTTTATTTTTGGAATGTGGAGGAGACCCTCAAGCAAACTGGCTTTCGCGATGGACAAGGTTCATGGCCCACTCTGCTTTCCTGACCTCTCCTGGCCTCCTATCCATCTTCATTGACTTCAGGCTGTGCCTCTAGTTCTATTTCCACACCTCCCCCATGAATCCGCTGACAGGTTTAGCTTCTCTGGTTTGCTCCTTGTGCTCCTCCCTGGGCACTGGTTTTGCCTGGTCCTCTAGTTCTGTAATGTGCTAGCCCTTCCTCCTGGGCTGGGCCATAGCTCCTGAGAGGAAAGATAAAATAAGAAGGAAAGAAAGAATCTGTACCCCGTTGTTCACAGTGTCTCGCCACCCTAGGAATTTTCCCAGCTTTGGCGGGCACACTCCAGAAGAAACAAATTTTTCTGATGTGTCAAACAACAGAGCTGGAACAGAGAAGCTGACTGTAGAGGAAGTAGATAAGATCTACCATTTGTACCCCCTACTTTATTTCAGAAACTGTACTTTACATGCATTTCCTATGGTGGTAGTAATCATAATTTCCACTCTACAGATGAGGAAACTGAGGTTCAAGGAGATTTTATGACTTTCCCAATGTCACATAATTTCTGAGTGCCAGACCAGGGTTTGAACCTTACTCCAAATGCATACTCTGTCCAGGACAGACTGCTCTCACAAGATGAGCTGGACAGATACTCCTGAGAAGGAAACACAGTAGGAGGAGGAGCAGTGGTCCTCATGTGGTGCATCAGGCAAGGACCTGGCCTTGGGGACATGCGGCATGAGTCAATGCAGCGTCCCTAAGGGCAGAAGGGTAGGAGTAGGTGATATGAGGAGCTCCAGTGGATAAAGAGAAATCTGCCATTTCTTCCCAGGGAACAGGCCTGAAGTTGGAGTGCAGTCAGACTCTAACCCTAGAGCACAAGGGCAAGACCAGGGCAGGCTTCTGTGCAAAGAGTAGTTTGTGAAGATGGAGAACACAGTCACCAGGGAGCAAAGCTCAGTGCTGGTGGGAGACTTGATTTTAACAACTGGGTCAGAATCCTACAGAAACAGTATGAGTCTCCATCTTGAAGACAGAGCCATGAAATTCCTTCAATAGTGGCAATAAAGGACAGTGTTTCCCCTCCAGACCTGCTCAAGAGATCTCCATGTGGTTCCTTTCAGCCACACAGGAGTAAGTGCTGGGTGCTCTACATCCCACATCCTCACCACCCCTCTACATTCATAAGGACCACTCTTGGTCCTGGGGGGCTTACGATTCTCCCGGAATGCTGAAAGGGTGTTGCCAATAAAGTGTAGAACCAATGGGATTGTGTAAAGTCTTGGGGCATATATTGAGTCTCTATGGCTGCTATTAATCAGACATCCTCCCCAAGGAGGGCATCCACCGTACCTTCTGATGGACAGGGCTCCCTAGAAAGGTGCTTAGTCTTCTCCTGGGTCCTTCTGGACTTCTGTCTCCAATACAATCCATTCTCCAGCAAGACAACCCTTATCTACCCTCTGCGAAGTTATTCCTATTCTTTAGTTATTCTTCCTCAATTCTACTATTTATAATAAGCTTTGCTTTTGTTATTTGAAATTCCTGCGTTCTTGAAACCAAAATAAAAATTCCTGAAATGCTATTGTTTTTGATTCAAAATTTACTTAAAATTTCAAAGCTGAACACATCTCACATTTCTTTCTGTCTGTATTTCCACAGTTACAGCCCTACCTCAGGGTAGGGTGTATTGAAAGCTCTCTCCCTGCTTTGTATGTACAAGGACACCTTTGGGAGAGGTTAGGTTCAAGTCTTTACAGGGGAAAGACACATGGGTTACTATGGGTCCACTATGGGTCCACAGTAAAGATACATTTTAACTGTAAGATGAACCCCCTTTCAAGAAGATTAACGTGTGTATTTTGGAATGCATCTTGGATGAGGCAAATTCTGGAGGTAGGATATAATCCAGTGGCTATAGCTCTGAGGACAGGAGGAACACGCATCTCAAGCTAGAAAATATAAAAATACAGCAGCCACTAGCCATCCTTCCAAAGCTACTAGGGAACAGGAGTAGCAGTAACTTATATAAAACTCAATGAATTACCCTGTCACTCCTTAATTCAATCTATATACACTTGCTTCAATGTGCTTCTGAATGTTTGCCAGGTCTCCTTGAATATCTGTGTGGCAGATGAAGGATGGGGAAGGCAGTCACTTCTCCCTGAAGAAAGGTCTTTAATCAACTGTCAGCTCTGATGAACAAAAGGCATTGTCCAACGAGGTGCGATAGATGCAGTGCATTAGGCAAGGCAGCCCCATTCTCAATGGTTTGTGTAAAAAGTGTTGGCTTTTGGTGATGCTGATTGTTTCCAATCTAAGTTCTTTTGTTCGGTGCTTTTCCCAAATTGTCATCTGATTTATCTCTGGGGGTATTTCTCTCACATGGCTTCAATACATCAATTTGAAGCTGACTGGAATGGTTTTATCAGAAATAAATTTCCCACCATCACACTCTCTCTTTATCCCTGTGGGTGGCGACAGGATGCTGAGGTTGAGGTGAATGTTCAGCAAAGATGCTATCGCCTCCTCCCTCTCCTCTTGCAGGATCTGGTTTCTCGAAGCGTCTGATCAGGGCTCTGGAAGGTCCTCAGACAATGAAAAGAACACAGATGCTGGAGTCTAATTAGAATCCTTGTCTGACACTTGTTATCAGTGAAGCTCTGAGAAAGTTTCTTAAAATCTTTGAGCCCGATCTTTCTGACCTATGAGAAGGGAGATGATCTTATTGAAGGAGGTATGGATATTAGGTCCATGGCAAAGATATCAAGAGGTGCTCTACCGTCATCACCTGAGTAAGATGCTTCGTTGGTCTGGGAGGCTTACTGGAAAGCTTGTGAGAAGTCGGGGTGGGAGTGAGACAGTGACCAGGTCAGAAGGTACTGCAGGGCAAGCCAGGGAGGAGAGAAGAGGTGAATGTGAGGAAGAATGTTCAAGCCTGAAGGACACTTGGGTCCAGAGCCTGGATGTGTGAGTAACCATTTGTCTGCTGCGTCACAGTTATCTGCCTATGGGTCACTTTCGGGCCTGAGGGCTTAGGAAGCCCAGTGGCCTGTTTAGACTGGTGCATTTCTTGTGCTTTTATTTTCATGCTGTGCTTTGCCCACCAAGGCTTCTCTTACCAGCACATTCTGATCTCCCAGATGCAGAGAAGCCATGACATTGGCACTGTTTCCTTTGTCTTTTAGTTCTGAAGCCTGAGAGTATGGATTGAGACAAATAAAGAATAGAGGAAAAATGGAGAGCCCTAAACTCTCCCTGTTTTCCAGCTGGAACATTTCCCGATTTTATTTTGCAATTTGCTCTCTGACCCTGTGCAAGTTGCCAGCAGGAACCCTAACCCACAGAAAGCAGGACTGAAGCATCAGGGCTTTCTGGCATCGTTCCCATCTTTCATCTCTATCTCTCACCTGTATCCCAGACCTCTGATGGAGAGAATTCAGGTTACATTCTTCCATACTTCCTTATCAAAGTGTGCATCCAACAGCATTTAAAGTGCTGAGAGAGGTGGTTAGAAGCCCCTCTCTCTCCTCCTCTCGTCTTTCTCCACCTCTCCTGCTTCTCTTTCTCTAGCATCTGTTAGAGATTTATTGTGTATGAACTAAGATTCTACCCTACCGAAGATGGCAAATTTCTGGAACGAAAGAAAATGATGACTAAAACCTGTCTCAAGAAGACTCAAAGGTTTTAAAGAACGTCTGTCCTGGGCTGTTTGCCGCAGCCCAATGGAATTCTCCCACCTCACAGCTCCAGTCCCTTCTCCCTTTTTCTTCTCTCTTTCACAGGACCCAGGGCCATTTCACCCCTCATCAGGGCCTTCCCTGGAGGTGAGATATGGAAAAGGAAAAAGACAAAATAAATTTTTCAAAAAGTTAGAATAGAAAACACCTGATTTGGCTATCGATTTGATAGCCTGGAGAAAAAGAGATCTAGGTAAGAAAGAAGAAATTAGATCAGGTCAGTTAAGGATAGTTTCTGAACTGCCTTGTGTTTCACCTTCCTTCCTTGTTGCCCTTTCCCTTATCAGCCAAAATAATTGAGGCAAAGGTTAGACCAAGACTTTAAGAGAGGTCCCCTCAAGCAAAAGACACTGCTGGCTTAGCGTTGGTGTGAAAAAAAATCCATTTTCAAAGAGGCTGCATAGTGAGGTGCTGTGGTGTTCTATTATTTTTAATCAGGAGAAGTATTTTAAGAACAGTATCTAATTCAGAACCTCTGTGTGTTGAAGCAGGGATGGTGGGCAGAAGGCAGCATGGAGTCTCTCCAGCTTAGCCTCCCCCAGGGCTTGGTAACAGCCCCTGAAGCACCAAAGAGAAGGACTCCAAGACCCCCCCAGGTCACATTGCCTGGTAACTTTGTGAGCATTGTAGTCAGGCCTGCCTGGGTTCAAATCTCACATCTGTGACTCCGCCAGCTAGAATACTTTCGACTGTAAGCAATAGAATATACAAGCATGTATTAATTATTAATGGTTATTAATGTTCCTATGAACCCAGGTTCTTTCATCCTTTTGCTCCTTCATCCAAAGCACAGTAGCTTTCATCTTCAGGCTGGCTCCGTCGGCGTTGTAGTAAGATGGTGACCACAGCACAGGACATTACGTCCTCACTCTCCTGTGTCTACAGGAAAACAAAAAGGTCTTTCAGTCTGCTTATCTATTTTCTTCAGGGTAGAAAATATATTTCAGAAGGTACTCAATAGACTGCGCCTGCTGTATTTTTGGCTGGAGGGAATGAAATTACCATTTAAAATTTTGACCAATCATGGTTCACCTATGGGTAGGAGCCCACCTCCTAGGAGGACCCTGTCTACCGGGTAGCTGGAGCTCTGTTAGCAAGGAAGAAGAGAGGAATGGCTGTCATACAGGCAATCAAATGTCGTGAGTGTGGGCCTCAGTTTCCTCATCTGAAAAATAGGAAAAGCAAAACCTATCTCACAACATTGTTGTAAAGATCAACACAATATTTAAAAAACTAGCAAGATGCTCAGAAAACATGTTTTTAGGTATCACCTCCCTTGTACGGTTTTGAATTGACTAGAAGATTAAATATAGGTTTTTGCCTTCGTGCATGAAATTCAACTATCTCTTTCTTGTAAAGTATGGAATCTTCTGCCACCAAAACTCTAATGAAGTCACTTGCCCATCTCTACAAGATAATAGATTGAATATGGCTTACTGACTTACCGAGGTATTAAGTCCAGTACAGTTCCAACCTTAGCGAATTGCTTGTCAACCAAAACAAAGCTGAAAGGTGGCCCACTATTCTGAGGGAGAAAAATACAACCA
Source organism: Eulemur rufifrons (assembly GCF_041146395.1). NCBI lineage: Eukaryota > Metazoa > Chordata > Mammalia > Primates > Lemuridae > Eulemur > Eulemur rufifrons. Next base: position 123,567,726 of record NC_090989.1, read on the forward strand.
GTAAATGGATAATTTTCACCTGATATGTACATAATGCTTCTATGATCACTCATCAGACCACGTGTTCTGGTTTTATTAATAAGTTGATGTAGTGTGTTCATCTTCTGTTTATTATAATTTAACAGACTTATCCTGAAAGATAGTATGTTGTTTAGTTTTCTGAATTTATAGGATCTCTCTTATAAATATTTTAAAAATCACCTTTAGTTATAAATTTGACAAACTCCTCTTACTGAAAGGACTAAAAGTCATATGAAATAAGAGTTATCTAAAAAATTAAAAATGTAAAGTTGCTCCAACATTGTGTTGTAGGTTCTACCAATATTCCTTATTTTATTTCAGTGAAAAATTTCAAGAAATATTAAGTGTAAATCATTGTTTAGGGTTCTTAAATGCTGGATGCAATTTCTTTTTAAGCAAAGATATTTTCCCTTCCCACCCCACCTCTCCATGGCATCTCAGTGATAGTATGTGAAGGATAAATACACTTCTGAACACATGTTCAGATATGAAATATCCAGAGTAGCTTAACTAATTAATACTTAGAAAAAAGCTTTCCCTTTCTGTGCAACTGTAGAAAGCTAAAGCACTTTAGTTCCTACATTTTGCACATGGAGATATAAACATGTTCACCTATGTGACTATTTGGAAAGTAGTAGAGCCAATAATTATTTATCAGGGAATCAATCATTCCTAATAAAATAACCCCCAAATATTTTTAAAATGTTAGACATAAAGATATATATCATCCTGTTATTTTAAAAGACCAGACATTTGGCTGGGCGTGGTGGCTCACGCCTATTGTATTTCTAGCACTCTGGGAGGCCGAGGCAGGAGGATCACTCGAGGTCAGGAGATTGAGACCAACCTGAGCAAGAGCAAGACCCTGTCTCTACTAAAAATAGAAAGAAATGATCTGGACAGCTAAAAATATATAGAGAAAAAACAGCCGGGCATGGTGGCACATGCCGGTAGTCCCAGCTACTCGGGAGGCTGAGGCAGAAGGATTGCTTGAGCCCAGGAGTTTGAGGTTGCTGTGAGCTAGGCTGACGCCATGGCACCCTAGCCCCGGATAACAAAGCAAGACTCTGTCTCAAAAAAAAAAATATATATAAAAAGACCAGACATTTGAAAAACCACTGAAAATGTCCAGCAATAGAAAATGGTTAGGTAAATTTGGTTAAGCCACTTAATAGAATATTATGTGACCATTTAGAACATTTGTAGAGTTTTTATAACAAGTTAAAATGTTCACATTAGAAAACAAGTAGAAAAACAGGAGGCAAGAAATTACAATCATTAAAAATCAAGAACAAAACAGGATTCTTTTCATGGAGTATTTTCCAAAATAGATGATAGAAAAGATATCAAAATTCTACAGCGGCTGTGTGCATGTGATTGTGGGTGATTGTTATTTTTACATAAGTCTTATCTGAATTGTCATTAATAATCATGTATTGATTTGTCATTTTAAAAGCAAACATTAATTTATGTATTTATTAAAATAAAACAAGTAGTTAGAGAATCTTTCCTAAAACTCTTTACATTTCTCTCTACAGAGATTAAAATGCTGGCCTAAAAAAACAGGCTTGTTTTTCTCCACTATACTGCCTCATTTGGCAGATTATTTGATTCCAAACTGAGGGCCACAGCTTTTTTGGGTTTTGTTTGTTTGTTTGTTTGTTTTAGCCTACACTGGGTTCTATGACATTCTGTACCACCTAATATGTACTAGACACCCAAGAAAGCACTTAATAATTCTCTCCCTTTGTAATTTGCCCATGAGTTAGTGCAATACAAAAGAGTCAGTATATTCTAATAAGGTTTAAGTAAGTTTTTGGGCAAGTGATCACTTGTTAGTTCCTAGGGAAAAACTATCTCCCATGCTGTGTCTGTTAATGGTATGTACAGGTAACACATCAGCCCAGGGGTATGTCAGTAAACAGTGCTCACCGGGCAGCTCTAAGTTCAGGCTTTCCCCACGCACGTTCATGATATAGGCTACAAATCACAAGTTCTCAAAAGGAACAAAATGCCAACAGGAACACAAATGGAAGAAATGTGCTAATATTAAACCACAGGCAGTAAGATCTGGGGTAAACATCCCTCTCTGCCGTACTTGTTCCTTTCAATTGACAGAGCATTACCAGGCCATCTGTGTTTCGCTCCAAGCAGAGAGACCAGGTGACTTCACATCAGTAATTTATGTTTTGTGAGAAAATTATGGCTTCCTTCATTTGTGGCTCTCTGATGAGTCTGCTAGAGGAGGAGAAGTATCTAGTGATTCAGATGTTGTTAAGGAGCCCTAAGTGGAATTTCCTTGCATGCGACTAATATGGGGATGCTACTTCATAGCTCACTCTCCCTGTGGACATTGTCTGACAGAGGTTCTATAACCACATTTAGTGTGGCAGCACTCTTGAGCTCTCACTCTGTAGTTCCTTGTTAATACCAGTTAATACTTACAACAAAATTTATTCCATCTGTTTATTCACTTAACATACATTTGTTGAACATCTGCTACATGCTAGGCACTTTCTTGGTATTGTATAGGTATGGGCCAAGTAGCCTTCTTTTCTTTGTCATTGCTTCCTCTCGATCACAGTGAAGATGGCCAGGCCAAGCCAAGCATGGTGATATTGCCACCTGTGGTGGCCCAACTCCTGTGGTAGGACAAGGAAACCTGCTTTGACGGATGAGAAACCTGCTAAACCTCCTAGGACATCTCCCTCCAGGAACTTCATGATAATCTCACTTCATTTGTTGCCAGGTCATTTGCTTATTGATGATGATAAGTGCTGGTGACAGCTCAGAACAGAGCCACGACTCTCTTAAAATCAGCTGAACTCAGTGTAAACCCATGGGCAAGAATGATTGTACCTGGAAATGTGTGTACTGGAAAAAAAAAATTAAAACCCAGTGCTAACCTCTAACCATGCAGTAGGAGTCTGACATGGAATCAGAAGCACACGAGGCCATTTTCAGATAGTATCGACCTCATCAGAATGGGGATGTTGAAAAGTCAATATGTATCCTGGATCCATATTTCTTTGCCACTGGCTGTCTTAGCCCATTTGTGTGTTGCTATAAAGAAATACCTGAGGCTGGGTAATTTATAAAGAAAAAAGGTTTATCTGGCTCATGGTTTTACAGGCTGTACAAGAAGCATAATGCCAGCATGTGCTTCTGGTGAGGTCTTCAGGCTGCTTCCACTCATGGTGGAAGGTGAAAGGAAGCCAGCATGTGCAGAGATCATGTGGCCAGAGAGGGAATGAGGGAGAGAGCAAGCGAGAGGTGCCAGGCTCTTTTAAACAACCAGCTCTTGCAGGAACTCATACAGTGAGAATTCACTCAGTGTACACTGCACCTGCCCCCACGAAGCATAATCTATTCATGAAGGATCCACCCCCATGACCCAAACATCTCCCCGGTAGACCCCACCTCCAACATGAGGGATCAAAATTCAACATGAGATTTGGAGGGAACAGACATCCAAACTATAGCACTGGCTAAAAAAAATAATGTTGTATACCTTGCATGTGTTCATTTCTAGCATTTTAAAGATCTATTTGTTGTTTTTTCAACATCATTTATGGAGCATCTATATGTGGCTGACTCTCCACTAGATACTGAAGATATAGCATTAAAGAAGTCAGACATGCTTCTTGTTTTCATAGAGCTTAAAATTTGGTGAGGGTAAAGTTTTAACAATTAGGCATTTGTAAATAAGGAATTGTAACCAAGATAAGGGCTACAATGCTTTTAACATTGCTTTTAACCATTACTTTTATAAATAGATTTTCATGCATTCTGGTTTGTTCAATAAAATAAAATATCTAACTTCTGAAAAGATATGTGATCTCTTCATATTTTACATACAGACAACTCCAGCACATGCCTTTTAAGTGGTGTGAAGTCGTCAGCAGTTTAGATTCAGGGATGCAAGTCATGACATTTAACCCAGTGGGTTAGATAAGTCAGAGAGGTTTCCCAAATGAGAACTTTTGGTAGCAAGAACAAAGCATAAACTTGTCCTAAGGTGGCAGAAATCTCACAATATCAGCTTTAGAAATTGGCCTTCCAGGTTTACAGGCACTGGGTAAAGGACCCCAGCCCTCCTCAAGCTATCCCAGCCCTATCTTTGCTCTTACCTCTATAAGAGAGCCCCCTTATTCTCCCAGGCCTTCAAGTGTTTTTTGGACCTCTGGAGTGGGATACACGAAAGACAGCTCAATGCTGTGTGCTTTCCAGGATAGCCATTTGACCACAGGAAGGCCACCCATCTTTGCTGCCATCTTTTTCTGATGGTGGATGTCCCTGATGCTCCAGACCTCCCTCCAAGAATCTACTGCTCAAATGGGCACCAAGGAAATATTAGGAAGCCCACTACATAAGCAGGTACTCAACTGAGGATCATGATGCTTGCCCCTTCTTCTTGCTAGCCCCACCAGTCTCTGATGAGAGCTCTCCTACAGCTCCTCTGTTTCATTGACTTTGTAGAATGATGAAGCTTTATCTCCTTTTGAGGGGAGAAAGGGAAGTTGCCACACTCCCCATTATCTAGAAATACAGCTCCAGTGTTTCCTGGTCTTGTCTTCTTTCCTCTCCAGTCTTAAGCTTTTATTGGAGGCAGTGATGATTAGAGATTTGGATGCCTCCTCATATGGGGTTATCTGTCCTCTAGTTTACTCCTTTCTTTAAAAATATGAGATACTTGATATCTGTGTTTTAAACTTTAGGTAATTCCAGGACAACAGGAACGGTCCCATTGAAAAATCCTTTCACATTTATAATACACTAACACAAACCTGGAAATTCAACAATTGCTTGTGAAGACATATGCTGGGTGAGTCAGTACACAGAGTACATTTTGTGCTATGAAAATAAACAAAAAAACACAAAACCCTATACATATAGAAATGTAATAACTTGAAGTCATGTAAAGGCTTGAGGTTCTTGCTTTGTTATTGAAGTGAATGCATCATGAACTGTGCAAACTCATCTTGAGTGTTTTGGGGCCTAGACCAAAAGTAGTTTAACTCTGAGAATAAATGGAAGCTTTAACTTTTTAACTTTGGCCCTATTAGCCAAAAAAAAAAAAAAACAGAGATAAGAGGAAATAAGGAATGTTTGCCTCATAATGCAGTTCTAATTATCTGACTTTTACAGGAGGTTGTTTCAAAGGTAGGACAGATAAATAATTATTTACAGTTCAACTCAAAATAGAGGAAGGGGAAAGCTCTTTCCACCCATTAGTAGTTGTCATGTAAATTCTACGACCTGCAAGTTCTTCGAAGAAGGAATAGCAGGAGGAAGTAAGCAGGTAGGAATGAAGAAGAAGGTTTCTTGACTGGACAGACAGTGTTTCCTGCCCTGTATTTACTTTTAGCTGTTCCATGACTACTTGTTGATGGCAGAAGTTATCCACTGCCTTCCCATACAGGTAATCATCATCGTGTGGTCTCAGGACACAATCTCTCTCTGGACATAATTCACTTCTAAGCTCCTTATTAAATTATAGGAAAAAGCTTGATTCTTTCCTTTTCTGTGTAAACCAATCAGCTGTTACCTATTTCGTTTACAAAAGTAACTGTTACATTTAATGCAGTTAAAATCTACAGACAAGTATACACTCTCATTTACAGATGGCCATGTCTCATGGTTTGTCAGAGGAAGGGAACCTGGCACTTGGCATTTTCGTCACACTTTCCTACAACCCTGAAGGAAACAACCACCAGTAGTATTTCTCTAATTTCACTTGTATAGCAAATTGATTTTAGAGCTCCCCAAACCCCATCCCTCAGCTTGAGCTCTGGTGGTGCATATTCAAGGAGAGAACCATTGAAGTAAATAAGTTATCCCACCTAACCCTAGGGAATCCGTAAGCACTGGAAAATTCCCTAGGAAACAGAATATAGGTATTTCTGACAGCACTAATTAATGAACACAAGCTTGGATGAGGTCAAGGCGTGCAGACATTTGATGAAAATCCACATCCTCATGCCATATAGGGATCATAATATAATTTATAATAACAGTTTGTTCTTCCTAGTCCTCATGGCTGTGAAATATTTGAAACACCTTTTTCTAGCATAGGTAAGATCCAAAGACTTAAATTTTTTTTGAATCAGCAAGTCACTTTGAGAGGGTTGGAGGTTGCCTTTCTTTTGAATTATGGCCTAGTTTGGGGCTTGAGTTTCTTTCCAGGGGACTCATTCAGTATTCATGTCCAATCTGGTTGCACTGCAGGGAAGTGTGGCATTGAATTCATGGTACAAAGGATAAGAAACAAGGCAAAAATCATCCATAACAGCAGAAGGAAATCAATTCCATTTTTTCCAAACCCTATGACAGCCGGTCAGAGGGAGCCATTCCCATCCTGCTTGAGATGAAGTTGTTCAGCAAACATCCCCTTGGACCCTTCTGATGGAAGCAGTTTTTGCAGTGTTAGCCGAATCTCAGCCAGTTCAAGGGCCTTTAAGTGCTGCAATTTCTTAAAATTGAGAGATTCTGTTTGATACCAAAACAGCACTGGCTGGAAAAAGAAAAGGTCAACGTGAAGGGCATTTTCACAAAGGAGGGTTCTGATTCAATTTCTATCCCAATGGATGGATTCATTTTGGGCTCAGGATATTACATTTATGATATAATTTTTTTTCAAGTCTCTGCTGTATCTACTTTAGCCTGTCTGGTGGTCTGTTTTCATTTCCACCTCTCCTTGCAATACAAGAAATTGAAATTCCTGGGTTCTGACAGAATCTCTCCGTCTGGGCATCTTTAGTGACCTGTACAAGCCATCAGAAGTCAGGATCAGTTCTAGAACGATTGGGTGCAAATGTTCCTGAAAACAAGCTGATGGTTTTCTGCATGAATAGTGGGAATAGGCGAGCATTGAAATGTCTAATACATGCAAAATTGTTTGATTACAAAATTGTTGATTGCAATTGTAAATCTCAGCCTCCTCTTTCACCAAATATTTGGATTCCAGATATCCTAGTGGCTGCATTGAGCTACTTTTTTCCCTCTATATTCCCTTTAACTAGACCTGGGTGGAGAAATAAAGCACAAAGCCATCGGAAAAGCCTTAGACTCAAATAGTCCACAAACTGGATACTTGGTTTCCATACAGAATAATAGCATGTAGCTCTGTTTGGTAAGGGTACTGGACTTTGTGGATACAAATACTCATAATGTGTTTCTCCAAAAAAAAAAAAAAGCAAAAAACATAAAATCTGAATGTGGGGGTTTGGGGAGATGGGATTTATGGAATTAAAAAGAAATCTTTCCAGCTCAAAGTTATCATTTTGGTAAGCAGATTGGGTCTGAAGCTGTTGTTTTGAAGAAATACACACTGAGGCAGCAGAGGAAAAAAATTGTGACTGTGACTTTTTTTCCTTTCAAGTCTGACAAAGTGTGAACAACGTCCTTTCCTTGCCCAAAGGGGAAGAGGTCCCACCTGTCTCCCCAACCTCCCTGCTGGTGACCCCACCAGGCTGAAGGGAGCCAACTGTGCTATTGGTATGAGAAAATGCCACTCACCGTGTGCAGACAGGTCCAGCCCTTCTTTACTGAGTCCTGCTTGTTTTTTAACCAGTCTGAACTGGTTTTCTTCAGTTTTCTTTAAAAGGCCAGCTCTAAATCTATGTCTAAATACGATTTGCCACTCCTGGGTAGAGGGTAAACCAAATGATGAAGGATCTTTTCCTAAATATCTAAACACAGTGTACGTGAACACCACACACAGCACCTTCCACACTATGAATTTTTACTACCCCATAATCAGAATATCATAGATAAGTTATAGACCAAAGTGTGTGTGTGTGTGTGTGAGAGAGAGATAGATAGACAGGGAGAGAGAGAGAGACAGGGAGAGAGAGAGATTTTTCCCTTTTCTTGTACACATGCATAATGCATTAATGCCCAGGTTTTGACTCTATTTTAATGTTTCTGTTATGATTTATTGTACATACATTAACAGGGGAAATGTGGGGGAAAATGTACTTACAGCCCTGCTTCATTAACAAACTAAACTATTTTCACCTTGCCCTGTTCTTTTCCTATCCCTGTCCCAATCTTAGCATCCTTTTATCTGCCATTTATCCTTGAGTTTAGAGCAGCATTGCTTATGATGGGCAACATTGATTTATTAACAGCTTTTCAGGACAAAAGAAATCAAACATGACATTAAATGCAATGGTAAAATATTAAACACAGAAAATGGACAAAACTGAAAACTGTGCATCTTAGAATCAAGGTAGCATGTGACTTGCCATCTCATAGACATGATTTTTATATTAATTGTTCCAATATGAGCATTTTGCAGGGCTGTATCTAGTCTTAATAATTCTAATTTTCATAGCATGATATTATGTTATCAAGGGACATCTTAGTGGCCATTCTGCTTTGGCAAATTAGTAAGTCTCTTCCTAGTAGTGTTCTTGAGCTGGCTTGTGACAGCTCTTTGGAGCCAGTTGTGCCAATCTGTTCCCTGCTTGGAGTTCAGTGACTTCAACTTAGTAGCTGGAAATTGGCTATGGTACAGGTATTTGCACCTTGAAAATTGGCAAATGTTATAAATTTACCAGCACCCCACTGTTTGTTTCTAAAATGTGTGCTGTTATAAATACCACTATAGTGAATACCTTTGACTGAGACTCTCAGTTTTACCCCTTCTGGCACTTTGAAGAATTCAACCAATGGGATAATGATAATGAAGTAATAATAAATAAAGGCTAACCTTCTTGAGCACTTACCATGGCCCAGATACTATGTCAGTTGCCTTATTTAATCCTCAAAACAACCCTACACACTAATTATTATTTGTAATTTCATTTTACAGATGTGAAGACTGAGGCCAAGTCTCAAGTAGCTTGTCCAAATCCACACAGCTAGTGAGTGGCAGGCCAAGGTCTAAAAGTAGGTGGTCCAGCACCAAAGGTTATCCCTTGAGCAACAGTACAGTTGGTAACACTCCTAGAACTGTAGCTCCAAGCCCCAACCAATGGACTCTCTTGAAGCTCCAGCCTACCAAGGATTGCCCTTCCCTCTTATAAGCCCAGTGGGATTCACATATTCTACCTGGCCACCCTGGAGACTGACAGCCTGAAGCTTTTAGTGCCAGATCCACATAAGATATTTATTCTGTCCTTGCACTATGTCATTCTAATAGTCAGTGAGTTGATGAAGTTTTTCTTTCCTCAGATATCTCAGCCCTTCTTTACAGTTCTTCTTCTTTGCTGCCTTCCTAATAATGTGGCCATCCTTCACCAGGTTCTAGGGGTTTGCCTTAGCCTCAGCGATGCCACTTCAATCAACACATAGATTCCTCTCTCTTCCAATTTCTTCTGTTCCTTAATATGAGAGAAGTCAACTGCTCCCCTCCAAAAGATCACCAGAAGACTTGCTGATCATCTGAAGATAATTAGACTCACTATAGTATAGGAGAACACCACTTTGATACAGTCCCACTAGTATCTTGGGTGGGGGAAGTGAGGGAAAGACCTTTAAAGGGTTTTAGGGTCTGGGGTAGGTAAGTTAAGGCAGGTCTTGCAAGGCAGGGAGCTTGTTAGGATTGGGAATGGTTTATAATATAACAGCTTTTGATTGGTGGGCACAGTAAGGCAAACAGCCTAAAGCAATTCTTGATAAACAAGCCATTAGTCTTTGTAAATATGCTGTTATGTTGGTTCATGGTCTCATCTTCCAAATGCAAGTACAGTATTTCCTAGAGCAATTAACTAAATTACTTCTGTTTGTTCCCAATAATGTTTGGCATAGAAAGAGGAAAAGTGCTTGGTCCCAATATTACTTATCTCAGAGAGAGGAAAGTGTGATATTTTCAGTTCTCAGGAAGAAGAGAATTTTTCATTAATGCTTATGAGGTCCCAAACAGAGAGGAGGTCTTGATCCCTTTGTTTCTCACAACCCTAGTGTCACAAGTATTTTACTTGGTTGACCCTTTCTACTCGTCACAAGTCCTCATGCTAGAAGCTTGAGCCAAGTCCCCTTGAAGGGAAGATGTGACATTTAATGATACCACTGACAACACAAAACATCACATTCAAGAGTTCCTCCCTCCTACAGTCCACAAGTATCCTGGATTTGGATCCATCCTACACTTTTCTGGGTGCATTTCCTGGCTCGAGTGACACCTAGGACATTGACAGGAGGCCTTTGTTAAACAATCTTAGAGCCCTTCAATATGTCCAGTCACTGTCTTTCCTCATAAGCCTGTTAGGAATCTGTACAAATAGAAATGCTGGTAGTCTGACAGACTCTTGGGGTTCCACCAGTGGATATACAAATTAAATATTTCAGATACGTATTTCTTACTAAATGCATAAATCAGTTTTCTTCTTCTTCTTTTTTTTTTTTTTTTGTTTTTCTTTTATCTTTTTTTGTTTGTTTGTTTTGTTTTTTTGAGATAGTCTCACTCTGTTGCCTAGGCTAGAGTGCCGTGGCATCAGCCTAGCTCACAGCAACCTCAGACTCCTCAGCTCAAGCAATCCTTCTGCCTCAGCCTCCCGAGTAGCTGGGACTACTGGCATGTGCCACCATGCCCAGCTAACTTTTTTTTGTCTATATATTTTTTAGCTGTCCAGATCATTTCTTTCTATTTTTAGTAGAGACGGGGTCTCACTCTTGCTCAGGTTGGTCTCGAACTCCTGACCTCGAGCGATCCTCCCGCCTCGGCCTCCCAGAGTGCTAGGATTGCAGGCATGAGCCACTGCGCCCGGAAAGTTTTCTTCTTTTGAATTGTAATCATAGGTTAATTTTGAGAAGTAGCACCACAGAGTAACAGGAAATGAACATTTTTATGGTTCTTGATTTTCATTGCCACTTTACTTTCTACAGAGGGTTAGTACAATTTATATTGCCAACAGCAATGCAGGAATGTACCATTTTCACCACAATATGGCTAGCATTAGATTTTACATTTTATATATATATATATATAAATTTCATTATAGCATTATTTCTCGTATTCAAATTTCCATTTCTTTGATTTCTAATGAGGTTTAACACTGTATATATGGTCTTTATAGCAATGATTAGAACTAAGAGATAAGCAAAAAGAAAATCTTGGAAGCACCTAAAAATGCCAGCCCAAAATACCCACTGTTATTAGCAGTGTGATCTATATTGATATATCTGTCAATAGTTGATATATCTTCATAGACCTTAAGATTTCTTTCTATAGATATATTCTCTTTTTTCTCTGTAAAAACAGGGTCATGTTCTTCAACCTATTTTGTAACCTGCTTTTATTTTTCACTCATTCACCCATATATTTTGAACATTTTTCCATGAAATAATATGTATCCCTCCCTAATATCTGTTGTATTATGCTTACTGACATTATTCCATTATTGTAAACAGCAGAAATGCAGGTTAACAATGCTGACTGTGGAGCCCAGCTGCTGGGTTCAAATGCCTGGTTGAATGCCACGGCAGCCGTTTAGTGGCCATGTGACTTTGGGCAAGTCACTAAATCCCTGCGGCTCAGTTTACTCATCTGTAAAATAGGAATCATAACAGTATTGCCTTCTAGGGTTGTTATAGAGATTAAATAAGTTAACATTTTTAATGCTTAGAGAGCCTGGCACATAGGATGCACCATGTAAGTGTTTGCTAAAAACAATATTGGATATACCATAATTGTTTAATCAAACCTATATTATCGGACATTTCTGTTATTTACTTTTTTCTCCTATTACAGAAAATTCTGCTTTGAACATTTCTTAAGATAAATTCCTAAATATTAAATTGCTGGATCAAAGAACACATACATAGTTAAAGCTTTTGTTACATGTTGCTAAATTTTCTTTCAAAAGATATACACGGGAGAGTGATACTTTTTCCTTGATGTTAGCAACCAATTTCCTTTAGGTCCTTTGCCTGCCTGAGACAGGTGAAGTCTCAGAGGTAAACATGATCTGATCGGAAAACCAGAGGCACAATTTCCTGTGGCCTGTTTGTTCTGCCCATCATAATCTCTTCATTAGCTGGCCTAGGACTTTATCTGTACCAGGGAACATTACCCACTTAGGTGCTATTTTAAAGTGAGAAATAGTAACTTGTACTATTGCATGTACAGGTATCATAAACAAGCTAAATTACAATGAGACATCTTCAGAAATAAATGGAATATTTGGGGGAAGAACAACCTAAGTTATCATAACTACACATAACTACACAGTGAGCACTGGACAGGTTTATCATAAGGAAGTGCATCACTGGATGTATCTGCGGCACTGAGGGCGTACTGTAGATCAGCTGCCTCAAAGGCTGCTTGAAGGTGGCAGCTGTGGCTCATGTTATCTCAGTTATTAAGTCAGTTGCCAAATCACATTCATCAGGATACTTTATTACTTGTCCAGTTGAAAGGGAAAAAACTCACTGTGGAAGAGAATCAAACACTGGCTACTTTATCATAATTAAAGACACATGCAACAACCCAGAACTTGGGGAGAATATACATGACCATATCCGGAGGAAATTCTAAATGGTCATGTCCTGTGTAGAAAAGATTGCTGTATTTTTCTAAAAGAAATCTTTTTGCAGTATATATATATTCTTTCCTGCTTTACCTTCTTCCCCAAGGGAATGTCAATGCCATTGGTCTAGTTGCTTCTGTGTGTGACTTTTTTCCTGCCTTGACCTGTACAAGCTTTAATTATAATATCAAAAAGATCATAATAAGCCTTTGCCATTGTAACTTGGTCAAGGAAAAAATAATATATATGTATAAAGTAAGGAAAAAACAGTTTAATATTCTTTTATTATCCGAGCTTTCCTGTGGAAAGGAATGAAGTTGTACTTATCAAATCTTTTTATTTCAAAGGGTGATTATCTAGTTCCTACTTAATATCATTCAGATGTCAGCTCTCTCCTATTCTGGTTACCCCCTTTCAGATCACGTGCCTATTAACGTGTTTATTTCTAAAAAAAAAAAAAGTTTAGAGCCGGGCGCGGTGGCTCACACCTGTAATCCTAGCACTCTGAGAGGCCAAGGAGGGTGGATCATTTGAGCTCAGGAGTTCAAGACCAGCCTGAGCAAGAGTGAGACCCTGTCTATACTAAAAATAGAAAAAAATTATATGGACAGCTAAAAATATATACAGAAAAAATTAGCCGGGCATGGTGGCGCATGCCTGTAGTCCCAGCTACTCAGGAGGCTGAGGCAGGAGGATTGCTTGAGCCCAGGAGTTTGAGGTTGCTGTGAGCCAGGCTGATGCCATGGCACTCTAGGCTGGGCAACAGAGTGAGACTCTGTCTCAAAAAAAAAAAAAAAAGGTTAGAATATGCATCTCATCATTCTCTCTTAAGTTGCTCTGGAAGAAAATTTTGAAAAGGGAGGTTGAAGCTCTCGCCCCATATGAGGTAGCTGGCTAACCTTTATTCCTGACGCGGTTCCTCTCCAAACCATGCAGATGGAGAGGTGACTATTTATAAGGTTGCAGCACTACAGTAAATTTGCCTCTCATTTACAGTGTTCAAAGCAAGTATTTATTCACTCTTACCTATTTAGGAAACAAAGACCTAGAAAGCTGTGTTTGTTTAACTAAAGTCATCAAGAGGAGGGATGAGACAAGATGCTGGCACTCACATATATGGAGCATCAAACTACAGATACACAAGCTAATAATAAATTATTTAGCCTCAACTGACAAAACTAAGTACATAGTCTGATTTAACAGATCATAACTATATCATTGAGATCACAAAGACCATAGGTGTTTTAATGACATGCAGTCTCCAACTTATCAAGTTCTCTGATTTGCTAATTTGTATGGTGGATCTTTAAGAAGGAGACATAATATATATAAGTTTTCAGCTTATGTGGCACAACTTCCCTCCTCATATATATACATCCACATAAACCAGGTCCACACAGGCATGACTTTTCTTTTTAACTCCTTTTCTTTTTTTCTTGTCAGCTAATGTTTCAAAAAACACAGCTCTAGGCCAGGGCTCTTTCCAGGTCATCCTGCCTAACACTGCTCTTAACACTGAGCAATTGCTGCTTTAACAGTAGTGCCTCACACAGTGATAAAAATGCCTACACTCCAGCTCATAGATGTTTTCTCCTCTAGTTTCTTTTTTTCCTACATATTATTTGGTACTAATTCTCAACTTGAGTAACAAAAGCAAGCACTTCTTTGTCCTTAGCAAAACATCCTAAGGTACTGAACCTTAGCTAAGAAATAAGATGTCACAGAGTAGTGTGTCAATCTCGGATTTGATCAGGCGTGACAAAGTGATTAAGGGCACAGCTGTTGCTTGAGAGAGGCAGCCTTGACCTGATTCTGGCTCTGTCACTTCTGGGTTTTTAAAATTTAATGAGGGCAGTGAATATGTTGTTTTTTACTCAACAGCATATACCGTTTGTTGGCTAACAGATACTTGAGAAATAAAAGTTAAATATAAGTAATACCATGTCATCCCCTCAAGTGAACCTCTCAATTCCACCCCCTCCATCTTACTCAACGTAAAAGCCAAAGTTCTTACAATGATCTACGAGGTCATACATGATGCGCCTTCTGCTTTCTCTCTCTAACCCCATCTTGTTCTACTCTGCCCTTGACTTTGGTCTTACCACACTGGCCTCCTCACCATTTGTTGAGCTCTCCAAGCCCACTCAGGGCCTTTGAAGATGCTATCCCCTCTATTTAAAATGCGCTTCCTAAAGCAACTTGCTTCCTAAATCCTTCTGTGTCATCACTCAGAAACTACCTTCTGTTCCAGTTATCTATTACTATGCAACAAACTGCCTCAAAAATCAGTGGTTTTAAGTAACAACAATTTATTATTGTTACAGATGATGATTCTGTGGGTAGGAAATCAGACAGGCCACAGAGAGGACAGCTTTCCTCCGTACCTTGATGTCTGGGGCCTCAGCTAAGATGACTTGAATGAGTAGAGACTGCAACAGCTCAGGATGGCTGGGACTCGTCCTCTCTCTCTTCATATGTGTCTAACTGTGTGTAGCTTGGGCTTCACACAGGTAGCACGGCACCTTCAAAGTAGTAAAACTTCTTGCAGGGCAACTCGGGGCTCCAGGAGACCAAAGTGGAAGTTTCTAGTCCCCTTAAATCTAGGCTGACAACTATTAGTGCATAATTTCCACCAAATGCAGTTGGTTAAAGAAGACACAGAATAGCCCAGATTCAAGGAGGGTGTAAATAGATCTTTTCTTTTAAAAGGAAAAGTATCAAAGAATTTGAGCTATCTTTAACTCCCGACATGTTTCAGGAAGTTCTTCTCTATCCTATTTAAAATTGCAATCACCCTAGTTTCATATCCCCCATTCTTGCTTTATTTTTCTCTGTAATCATTTAACATATTTTATATCTGACATATTTGTTGTCTGACTCTCCCACTCAGATATAAATTCCATGAATCTAGGGAATTTTTTCCTATTATATTCACTGTTGTATCTTCAGCAACAAGAATGGTATGTGACACATAGTAGGCACTCCATAAATAGATACTGAAAGAATCAATAATCGAATGAACAAATGAAAATGACACTGGGTAAGTTAACCACTATGACCCTCAGTTTCTTCATCTGTAAGATGATAAAACTACCTTCATTCTAGGGCTTTTGTGAGGATTGAATAAAATCAGGTATATAAAACACTTAGTATAGATAGAATCTGGCAAATAATTAGTTGCAATTAATTTCAGTGGCCACAGGTGCACCTAAATAGATATCAGAAATGTCATAAAATAGATTCAGACACTTGCTTCCTGGATGCTCCTTAATATTCTGACATACAGAGAGAGAGAAGTTGACAATTTCTAGCCAATTAGGGCATCCTTACCTAGGACAAGTGAACTTAACCACAGAGAGTGAGGATTTGATGGAAAGGGAAGGAGTCATGTATTTTATAAATGGGTTTCCTTTTGAAGTGAACATCAAAGTTGCTAGAAAGATCCTTAATAAAATGAGAATCATGATGGATCACTATATTTCCCCAAGCAGGGAAACCTGTTTGAGTGCTGTCATTTTCTCCCTAATTGATTGACTATAAATAGTAATCCAGCCATTTATTTCCACTCAAAAAGACCTCTTAATTTGTTCATTTGAGCATTAAAGCAATGCTAATGCAGATTTTCATCTCCTCTCAGCTGGAGAATTATGTTTTTTGGAGAAACATTATGACATCCTACCTGCTTCCATTTCCACAGCTGTTTTTGCTTCTTTCTCTTCACAGTGTTATTCAGAGTTAACCCAAGACATCACTGTGGGGTGATAAAAGCCCTGGGATCCCAAGGGAAGCAAATGGAGTGAGAAACAGCAAGAGTACAGAATTGTACAGGCACTAAGGACAGGTGTTAGCTGTCTCCGGTATCTGGTTAAACTTGACCCCAACCACTTCATGGCCTGTGGGAGTTGAGAGCCAAGCCCCCTCCCCATGATTAATAAAAGTTCTCAGAAGCTTACTATCTTGTGAATCTCTGCCTCTGTGAGCCCCATTGTTTTCCCTGTACTGTCAATCTATCCCTGCAGACAATATGCTCAGCCTTTTCCTGAATTCATTTACAAAATTCCATTTTTCTCCAGTGTTTTGTGACTTTGGTAACCTGATTAAAAACGGGGTAGGAAATGAAGTAGAAGAGGCCTTTTCTTATTTCATTTGCTATCCTCTCTCTTTCTCCTGTTTTCCTCTACCTTACTGTTTCCTCCTTCTTTGGAAGAAGAAGCAAATCTTACCCCAAGTCTCAGGCTAAACAGTTCTATCCTTATTCAGGCCCTGAAGGCTCAGATTCCACTCCATAGTGAACTGACCTGGGCACCCTCTCAAGCAGGAAGGTGTGTCTCTTTCATCAGGAAGTTTTAAATCCAGCTGCTAAGGAAATGAAATATCTCCTTGAATCTCCTTCCTCGCTTTGACTAAGCTCATATCCCCCATCCCATTCGCCATCCCTTTAGCCCAATTACTACCCCAAGACATGAGAACAAACAGAACTGGCCACCTCATTTTGTGAAGAAGGGCTGCTATTAATTAGTTCACATTTCTAAATTGCCCTTTTAACAACAAAATTTGTCACGTATTTAAGCTTTCCTGGAAATGAAGTATCTAGTTGCTCATGGAGTACAAATGAGAACTTTCAAAGCTTTGCTGGGCAAATTACTCTCAAAAGCAAAATGATTTATCTCATCTCACAAAATATGCAAATAGGCCTGTACCCTGTACCTTGAAGGTGAATCAGGTGATTTGTGAGAAGAAAATGGGGGAAAGTCCAATTTTTTTGCTACATTTGGAGCTAAGATAACCCCCAAAAGTGAAGCACACATCACATGGGAACCTGGGTTCTATGAGTGAATGGGGAACTGGCAATAGTTTTTTTGTTGTTGTTTGTTTTATTTTGTTTTGTTTTTATAAACAAATCACTGTAATGAAAGAGGTCAGATTCAAATACCAAATCTGCAATTCAGTAGTTCTACATGCTGCGGCCAGTTATAAACCCTTCCTGAACCTCTTTTTTTTTTTTTTAATCTATAATATAGTAGAAAGGATGCTCACTTCACAGAGATGTGGTGAGGATTAAGTTTCATAAACATATAATAAGGTTTCAAAAAATGTCACTCCTCTTTCCTCTCATAATTCAGACAAACTCCTATAGTAGTAACTTAGGCAGGCCTTATAATCATACATTTCATTCCAATAAAATTGTTCTTAAATTATAGATATGGTAGCAGTTCCAGTACTGATGGAGTTGACTCTTTTTTAAAAATCCGTACTATTTGCACTCTGACAAAGTACACCAATTAGTTAGTAAGAGTTTTAGATAAGTGGGTATCATAGCAGGTTGCAATGGCTAGGAAATTTTATTTGTAAGGGAAGAAGTGCTATTTCAGAAGTGGCAAAGCTATTTGGATTTTATCTTGTAAAATGGATGCCTGATAATGTCATAATATTGATGACCTTCTGCCCTCCACAGCACTTAAGATATACATTGGAGTCTTTAGAATAGCTAGTGAGGTGCCTTATAGATTTATTCACATTTGCAGGAGGAATAGTTCTGAAATTTTCTCATTTCTCATTAAGGCTAATAACTTCCTTAAATAACTTCCCTGTAGAAAGGTTTTATTCAGCCTATAAACTTTCTTTAAGCCCTCATGCAATTTTCTATTCATTATCTTAGCAGTAACAAAACAGTTTACACAGCCTGATGAATACAACGTCAGTACTTGATTGTGGTTCCATGCTATTCTCCCCAACCACACTTTCATTTTTCTTATAAGATGACTTCTTTGGGATCTGATCCAGCCTCTTTCTTGCTTGGGCCAAGAGTTCCATGTCCATTTGCTTATGTGAGTGGCAGGGGGAAGGACAGTTGGGACTGCAATTAGATAAGTATTAGGAACTCCACTTTAAAAACGAGAGTTATGCTTTGGGGAAAGAGAGGGACTTGTAACCTTGGCTGCAGTGAATAAGAGAATAGGAGAAGGTTTCAAGAATTCAAATGTCTTGGCATTTAGTGGCAAGCTCTCTAAAGTAGACTGGACTTAGAGTGAGGATTCTGATGAGGGCTCACCTTGACAAACAGTTGTGGGATATTAAACTTACCTTGATACAGTAGCTTCATCCTGTAGCTCCAAAACCAACTAGTTGCCCATAGGTCCTGCCAAGCTCAGTGGCTTTTTGGCATCCACCAGACCTGTTCCTTGTTGCCCAGTGAGCTGTGCTAGGACTATGATTCCTGCTATGTTCCTTCTTTCTTTCTTGGCTCCTTCCACTTTCTTGCATCCCTGTGATCTGACTAGGGCTGTCTGGGTTCCCATTAGCATCCCAACATGCTTGATTCTCTATTTGAGTTAGGCACGCTTCGGCTCCCAACCCTGGGCCTCCAACTCAGGCCTCGCTATTGAATTTCTAAGTCCCTGAGAGCTGTCACTGATGGCCTAGTGCCAAATGGGGTCCCTGAAGGGTTAACTCCCTTCACTGGGGTGGCTCTCTCTTGTCATCTCCTGGCCAGAGCTGGCCTGAGGCAGACCAACTGTCTTCAACCAATCAATTTTTTCATCCCGAGGTATAGCATGAATGAATGATAATGCACTTTACATTTCTAGGTGAAGGCACTTTGGAATGACTGGGGTGGCAGCAAAGTAAAAGAACGCTGCTCTATAATGGTACTCTCAGATTCTATCCACCAGCTTTGGATAGTGAGATCTTCATCCAGATGGGCTCCTATGTGGGTAGAATGGACACAGGCGCTTTAGAACTGATGAAGTGAAAATGCGAGACTGGGCTAAAAATAACAAATGCTCTTGAGGAAAACCTACCCTTTTCTCAGCATCTGATAAGGGGTCACTGAGCAGATGAAGTATATGGCTGTTACTTTATGAAATCATTAATACTTTACCACTAATGAAGATTTGGGAGCCTAATGATCAAGACTATATCAACATTTCTTGTGTTTGGTGAGAGAGATGTCAAAATGTTTTAAACACCAAAGCTTTTGTCAGTTTTTTACCCCCCATCTCTTCACAGTCACCAATAGAACCCTAGCATAACCTTTGGCACAGTGTACACTGCCCTTGGACACATCCTTAGCGGATGATAGTTATTGTATCAAGAGAACTTAAATAAGTTTATTGGCATTCTCTCAGAAGGGGATGGAGACTTTGGATGTGCACAGTTAAGAATTTCTCTTGGATGTACCAGGGAAGTTTTGCATTTTAAAATTGGTTTGGAGAGTCTCTCTGGAAAATGCTTTAACATACTAGAAACTCTGACAGTCTCCAGAATAAGAATGCCTAATGCAATGGGACAGATGAATCCTAATATGATTTATTTATTAATAGTCTAATAAGTTAGACATGTGGCCTTTGTATTTAACAAATCCCATTACAAAACACACAAAGGAAGTAATCAATACTAGAATGTGCAAATTTTGACTTGATCTGATGCCTGGCTGCTGAATATTAAGAAACTTGCCAAACTTATTGTATCTATAGCAAAGCAGCTCTAAGATTTATGGCTCTTGAAAATCCAGTGGAACAGTAATTGATTTGTAATTGTTTTGTATCCTTTCATCCCTGCAGGTTAAAAAGGAGGCAGTGGATGGAATATCAATTAACTCCTTGGGGTAAATATGAGTAAAGTCAGTGGTGGCACTTTTCAAATTTGATTTTTCTTTTTTTACCCATGAGGAGAAAAGAGTTTATTGGATATAAGCGATGGTCATCTGTCATAGGCCCACATATCTGTTTTCATAGTAGTTGCAACCATTGCGTCCTCCCCTATGGAGGTTTGGGCTGCCTTTTTTTTTTTTTTTTTTTTTTTTTTGAGACAGAGTATCACTCTGTTGCCCAGGCTAGAGTGCCATGCATCAGCCTAGCTCACAGCAACCTCAAACTCCTGGGCTCAAGCAATCCTTCTGCCTCAGCCTGCCGAGTAGCTGGGACTACAGGTATGCGCCACCATGCCCGGCTAATTTTTTCTATATATTTTTAGTTGTCCAGCTAATTTCTTTCTATTTTTAGTAGAGACGGGGTCTCGCTCTTGCTCAGGCTGGTCTCGAACTCCTGAGCTCAAATGATCCACTCGTCTCGGCCTCCCAGAGTGCTGGGATTACTGGCGTGAGCCACCACGCCTGGCAGGACTGCCTTTTTTTTAATTCAGTCAATAGCTCAGTTTGTGTTAATATCCTATAGCAGATGATACACTTACAGCACCGCTAATTGCTCAGTAATTTTCTTATACTGTATCTAGGCTAAAAGAAATACTCAACTATTCCATTTATTAGGTAGTTAGGTCCAAACAACTGAACAAGTCATTTGAAAAAGTAATACACACAGATTTAAGAAAAAATCATTTAAATTTTGTTCTTTAATTATCATAGTTACTGATTAATAATAGTATGATATTGAAATGGGCACTACATAACTTCTCAAACCTTGAAATCATACTGGATTCCACCACACTTGTTTCTTGTTCCACATTTTAGCAACTATGTGAAAAATCTGGTTTCACAGAGATATCGTGACATTGAAAGGAATGTAGTAGTGCTGAAAACACTAATATTGAAAACATAGACTACTCCAACCTAATATTTTACAAGGCATTCAGGAAATATCAAATATCTCTGCATTTCTCTTGAAAACATCGGGGTTGCCCCTGTGAGCTCACTGTCGTGCCCTGAGGTGCCTTGGTGTACACAGTTTGGGGCTATGGCCCACACCTGCAAAGCACAGGAACACCTAACTTACACAAGTTCAACTATATTCTCTTGATGTGGAAGCTATTCTCATGTTCAAAGTTACGTATTTTTTAAACAACGTGGTCCCTAAATGTGTATCAACTAATTCAACACACCCTCATACAAAGTATCAGAATCTATTCCAACATAAGAGGAAAAGTTAGTTGTTTTGGACTTACTGAGAGATAGTATGTTTATGTCAGGGTGATTTAAGATGTATTTTTAACTTTTAAACTTTTAAACATACACAATATTCACATATACATCATTTCATACAAATACATAAGTGTGATCCTGCTATCACCTTTTTAAAGAGCAAACTCTTATTTTCTTGTACTTTTTTGCTTGGTTCCACCTTCATCTTTCTCTTTCAACATGTATTTTTGTTCTAATGTAAACAACTTGGAATACAACCTTTTGTTTTTCTTTACTCAGGTATTCTTAAACAAGATATTGATATACAAAATAATATGGACCCTAGTCATTGATTTACATGATGGGGACACATTACCTATTATTCCTTATACTTTGCTTTTTTTTGCATAAAAAAATACCTTGTGAAAGTCTCTGCAAGTCAGTTGATATAATTCTAATGCATTTTTTTCAAATGGCTGTATAATATCCCATACTGTGGATGAGTTACAATTGATTCTCTTGCCTATCCTCTTCTTAAAGGGCATTTATCATGTTTCCAGTTTATCTGGCACTAAAACCTTGCTATAGTCTATATCTTTGTTCATATTTTTTTTTACATGCTGTGGTTTTTTTTCTAAGGGATATATTCTAAAGTACAGAATTCCCAGGTTGAGGGCATATTTGCATTTTTTAAATTTTTTAAATAGATGTTGCTAATAGCTTGCTCCAAATGCTGTAATATCCATATTTCCACCAATAATATGAGTGATCTTTGATCCTGTGTCTCAAACAGAACAGATATTGTCATTCTTTTGAATTTTAACCCGTCGGATGGAAATCAAATGATATCTATTTTTATTTCTATATCCATTTTCTTGAGCACTAGTGAATTTGAACATTCTAAAATATGCTGTTTGGATTTTCATTTCTTACAATTATCTCTTCATGTCCTTTACTCAGTTTTCTGCTGGATTGTTTAACTTTCTCCTAACAATTTGTAACATTTTATTGTACATTATTGGCATTAACTTTTCATCATCTGAATTGTCTTGTACCTAAATTTCTTCTAAATGTATTATTTGTCTATTGATTTTCTTTACAAGATTTTTGGTTATACAAATGTTTTTATGATTTTTTATAGTTGAATATGTTTACTTTTAAAAATTTCTTTGTTTCTAGACTTAGTTAAGAATGGTTTTTTTCTCCCCTAATTTATACATATGTAGTTACAGAGATTTTCTTGAAATATTTTGTACTGTTTTACTTCTTCATTACTATTAAGAATTTAGTCCTTCTAGACATGCTCTTTAACTTTAATATGGAGTGAGAGTCTAATTTTACTTTTTTCTTAGATTATTAGACAACTGAGGATTTATTACCTAATTTATTTCTTTCCATGGAGTTTGACGTTTATCATGAATAAATTCTCATTAATACTAGCAAAATTTTCTGAACTCTCTATTCTGTTACACTGATCTATTTGTTTACTCCTATACCAAAACCATATTTATTTGGTCAACTTTAGCCTTGTAATATGTTCTGATATCTAGTAAAGAAAATTTCTCCTCATTGGCATTTTCTTTTCATATTTTTCTTGGGTAGACTCAGACATTTCTTAAGTATAAATTTTATGCTTATATGGTCAATCCCCCTAGAACCTGTTGAGATTCTTAGTAGAATTGCAATAAATTCATATACTAGTTTGGGGAAAACTGTCATATTATGGCATAAAATTTTACCATTCAAAATCATGGTATGATTTGTATAGATCCTGTCCTTTTGGTTGAGTATATAAATTTCTTCACTTAGATATCATGCCTTTCATGTTAAAATTAGTTTGCAAGAGTGTACTTCTACTTCTGGGAAGATAGATGTACTTTTCCCTATTCTTCCTGCTTAAGTACAGGAAAACAAAAAAACCCTGAGCATTAAATATAAAACAAACATAAGAATACTCTAAAAGTTGAAAAGAAGGCATAGTATCTAGGGACCCTGAGACCCAAAAAATGACATGATAGTAATTTTCATTTGTTTTTGTTTTTGTTTTTTTTTTTTTTTTTTTTCTTTTACACGATGGTAAGTATTTGTATATTTCAACATATCTAAACATAGAAAAAGAACAGTAAAAATACAGTATAAAAGATAAAAAATGGTACACATGTATAGGGTACTTAACAATGGAGCTTACAGGACTGGAAGTTGCTCTGAGTGTGTCAGAGAGTGACTGGTGATTGAAAGAGAAGGCCTAGGACATTACTGTATGTTACTGTAGACTTTATAAGCACTGTATGCTTAGGCTAAACTAAATTTATAAAAAATATTTTTCTTTCTTCAACAATAAATTAACCTTAGCTTGCTGAAACTTTTTTATTTTGTAACTTTAACTTTTTTTTAACTTTTTGATTTTTTTGGTAATAACACTTGGCTTAAAACACATTGTGCAACTGTGCAAAAATATTTTTTCTTCATATCCTTATCTATAAGCTTTTTTCCTACTCTTAACTTTTTTTATTTTTATTTTTTTACCATTTAAACTTTTTTGTTTTTTTTTTTTGTTTTTTTTTATTTTTTATTTTTTATTTTTTTTTTTTCAATTTAATTTTACAGAATCAAAGAGTCTAACAGTATATCTTGTTAGATACAGTATGTCCTCATAATGTATACATTATTTCTTGTACAATGATATGAAATAATATGGGAAATATTCATGATAAATTATTAAGTGAACAGTGCAAGTTAAAAACAATAGTTTCATATTTTTTTCCCCACCCCCCCTTTCCCGAGTCAGCACCTTCAAGTGTAACCACTCCCCAAACGGTGCGCAATGCATTCATTGTGTAGGCATACCCCCCATCCCCTCCCCCACCCCCCACCTCAGTCTGATGTCCAATTGGTGTCATTCCCAGATTTGTATTTAGGTGATGATCAGGGAAACCAATTTTCTGGTGAGTACATGTGATGCTTGTTTTTCCATTCTTGGGATACTTCACTTAATATAATGGGTTCCAACTCTCTCCAGGAGAACCATAGAGATGTCGTATCTTCATCATTCCTTATAGCTGAGTAATATTCCATGGTATACATATACCACAGTTTACTAATCCAATCATGTATTGATGGGCATTTGGGTTGTTTCCACATCTTTGCTATTGTGAATTGTGCTGCTATAAACATTTGGGTACACGTGCCTTTGTTACAGAATGACCTTTTTTCCTTTGGGTATATGCCCAGTAATGGGATTGCTGGGTCAAATGGCAGGTCTACTTGAATCTGTTTAAGATACCTCCATAATGCTTTCCACAGGGGTTGCACTAGTTTGCAGTCCCACCAGCAGTGTATTAGTGTTCCTGTCTCTCCACACCCACGCCAACATGTGTTGTTTTGGGTTTTTTTGATAAAGGCCATTCTCACTGGGGTTAAGTGATATCTCATTGTGGTTTTGATTTGCATTTCCCTGATGATTAGAGATGTTGAACACTTTTTCATATGTTTGTTAGCCATTTTTATATCTTCTTTTGAAAAATTTCTATTCATGTCCTTTGCCCACTTTTTGATAGGGTTGCTTGATTTTTTCTTGCTGATTTTCCTGAGTTCTAAATAGATTCTTATTATCAGTCCTTTATCTGATGTGTAGTATGCAAAAATTTTTTCCCATTCTGTAGGTGGTCTGTTTATTCTCTGGACTGTTTCTTTGGCTGTGCAGAAGCTTTTTAATTTAATCATGTCCCATTCATTTATTTTTGTTGCTGCTGTGATTGCCTTGGGGGTCTTCTTCATAAATTCTTTGCCTAGGCCAATGTCTGTAAGAGTCTTTCCTACATTTTCTTCTAGAATTCTGATTGTATCACGCCTAAGGTTTAAGTCTGTTATCCACCGTGATTTGATTTTTGTGAGAGGTGAAAGCTGTGGGTCCTGTTTCAGTCTTCTACAAGTGGCTAACCAATTCTCCCAGCACCATTTGTTGAATAGGGATTCTTGTCCCCAGAGTATATTCTTTCCCGCTTTGTCAAAAATTAGGTGACTATATGAGGATGGTTCTATATTTGGATTTTCTGTTGTGTTCCACTGGTCTGTGTCCCTGCACTTGTGCCAATACCAGGCTGTTTTAAGAACCACGGCCTTGTAGTATAGTTTGAGGTCTGGCAAATTAATACCTCCCATTTTGTTTTTGTTGCTTAAAATTGCTTTTGCTATATGGGGTCTTCTTTGATTCCATACAAAGTGTATAATTATTTTCTCTATGTCTGTAAAGAATGATGTTGGTAATTTAATAGGGATTGCATTGAATCTGTAGATCACTTTGGGTAGTATAGACATTTTAACAATGTTGATTCTTCCGATCCACGAGCATGGTATATTTTTCCATCTATTTGCAAGTTCTGCTATTTCTTTTCTCAGTGTTTCATAGTTTTCCTTATAGAGGTCCTTTACCTCTTTAGTTAGATATATACCTAGATATTTTATTTTCTTTGTTGCTATTTTGAAGGGTATTGAGTCTTTAATTTGGTTTTCCGATTGACTGTTATTGGCATATATAAATGCCTCTGATTTGTGTATATTAATTTTGTAGCCTGAGACTTTGCTGTATTCGTTAATCAATTCCAGGAGTCTCTTGGTTGAATCCTGGGGGTTTTCCAGATATAACATCATATCATCAGCAAAAAGTGAGAGTTTGATCTCTTCCTTTCCTATTTGGACTCCCTTGATTCTGCTCTCTTGCCTGATAGCTCTCGCAAGGACTTCCAATACTATGTTGAAAAGTAATGGAGACAATGGGCAGCCGTGTCTGGTTCCAGTTCTAAGTGGGAGTGCTTTCAGTTTTTCCCCATTCAGTATGATGTTGGCTGTGGGTTTGTCATATATGGCTTGTATCATTTTTAGATAGGTTCCATCAATGCCTATTTTGTTAAGCGTTTTTATCATAAAAGGGTGTTGAATTTTGTCAAATGCTTTTTCTGCATCTAATGAGAGTATCATATGGTTTTTGTTTTTGCTTCTGTTTATGTGGTGAATTACATTTATAGATTTACGTATGTTGAACCACCCCTGCATCTCGGGGATGAAGCCCACTTGGTCGTGGTGGATTACTTTTTTGATAAGTACTTGGATTCGATTTGCTAGTATTTTATTGAAAATTTTTACATCTATATTCATGAGGGAAATTGGTCTGTAGTTCTCTATTTTTGTTGTGTCCTTTCCAGGTTTTGGTATTAATGTTATATTGGCTTGGTAGAACGTGTTGGGGAGAACTCCATCCTTCTCAATATTGGAGAATAGTTTATGTAGGATGGGCCCCAGTTCTTCTTTGTATGTATGGTAAAATTCAGGTGTGAACCCATCTGGACCAGGGCTTTTCTTTTTGGGAAGGTTTTTTATTGCTGTTTCGATTTCAGTTCTTGATATTGGTCTGTTCAGGTACTCTATTTCTTCCTGGTTGAGCCTGGGAAGACTATGTGTTTCTAAAAATTTGTCCATTTCCTCCACGTTCTCCAGTTTGTGTGCATAAAGATTTTTGTAGAATTCATAGATGATATCTTGTATCTCTGTAGCATCGGTTGTGATTTCTCCTTTCATGTTCCTAATGGAGGTTATTAGAGATTTTACTTTTGTGCTCTTGGTTAGTCTAGCCAGAGGTGTGTCTATTTTGTTTATCTTTTCAAAGAACCAACTTTTTGTTTTATTAATTTCCCTTATAGTTTCTTTGTTGTCCTTTTCATTTAATTCTGATTTGATCTTAGTAATTTCTCGCCTTCTGCTGGGTTTGGGATCGTTCTGTTCTTCTTTCTCCAGCTCTTTGAGTCTATTCGTTAGGTTGTCTATTTGCATGTTTTCTGTCTTTTTGATATAGGCATTTATGGATATGAATTTTCCTCTCAGGACTGCTTTAGCTGCATCCCATAGATTTTGATAAGTTGTATCTCCATTGTCATTTAATTCAAAGAAATTTTTGATTTCCATCTTGATTTCTTCTTTTATAGAATAATTATTCAGGAGAAGGTTATTTAGCTTCCATGACTTTGAGTAAGAGTGAGGGTTTCTGTTTGTGATCATTGTTACTTTTATTCCGCTGTGATCTGAGAAGATGCATGGTATAATTTCTATTTTTTTGAATTTTTGAAGACATGATTTATGTCCTAGGACATGGTCAATCTTAGAGAATGTCCCGTGAGCTGATGAGAAGAATTTATATTCTGTGGACTTTGGGTAGAATGTCCTATAGATGTCAGCCATGCCCATTTGTTCTAGCATTCTATTTAGGTCCATTATGTCTTTGTTTATTTTCTGTTTAGAGGATCTGTCCTGTACTGTCAGTGGGGTGTTAAAGTCTCCAGCTATTACAGTATTGTTATCTATCATTTGGTTGAGATCTAGTAGGGTTTGCTTTATGAATCTAGGTGCACCTAGGTTGGGTGCATATATATTGAGTATAGTCATGGCTTCTTGATGAATTGTGCCTTTAATCAGTATATAGTAGCCATCTTTGTCTTTTATTATTTTTGTTGGTTTGAAAGCTAAGTTATTGGAAATTAAGATTGCCACACCAGCTTTCTTTTGGTTACCATTTGCTTGAAATATCGATTTCCATCCTTTTATTTTCAGTCTAAATGCATCTTTGCAGGTTAGGTGAGTTTCTTGAAGACAGCAGATACTTGGATTGTATTTTTTTATCCATTGGGCCAGTCTATGTCTCTTGAGCAGGGAGTTCAAGCCATTCACATTTATTGAGAAAACTGATAAGTGAGACAGTTTTTTGTTCAGCTTGTTGGGTAGAACTTCATTGTGATGTTTTCTCTCCTGGGCCATTGTGGTATCTGGAATTTGATCTTTAGCTCTTGAGTAGTTTTACATTCGTGGATCTTTCTTGTGCTGATCCGTGTGTAATTCTCTTTTGAGTACTTCTTGGAGGGCTGGTCTTGTCTTGGTGAATTCCCTCAACCTTTGTTTATCTGAGAATGTCTTGATTTCTCCTTCGTATAGAAAACTTAGCTTAGCTGGGTACAAGATTCTAGGCTGGGCATTATTCTGTTTCAGAAGCATGAAAATGGGGCCCCAACCTCTTCTTGCTTGTAAGGTTCCAGCTGAGAAATCTGGCGTAATTCTGATGGGTTTTCCTTTGTAAGTTACTTGTTTCTTTCTCCTTACAGCTCGGAGAAGGGACTCTTTAGTGGATATTTTGGTCAGCCTGATGACGACGTGGCGTGGTGTTTTCCTATTTGCTATGAATCTCCCAGGGGTCCTTTGAGCTTCTTGAATCTGTATGTCTAGAGTATTGGCAAGGCCTGGAAAATTTTCCTCGATTATGTCTTCAAATAGCTTGTCCAACCCTTGCTTGTTATCTTCTTCACCCTCAGGAATGCCAATAACTCTCAAGTTAGGTTTCTTCACATAATCCCACATTTCTTGAAGACTCAGATCATTGCTCTTACTTTTTCGATCTATCTCTGTGACTGACTTATTTAGTTGGAAGGAGTTATCTTCAATTTCTGAGATTCTTTCCTCTGTTTGATCTACCCTGCTCTTGAGACTTTCCACAGTGTTTTGTAGCTCTCTGAGTGAATTCTTCACTTCTAGGAGTTCAGTTTGGTTTTTCTTCAATATTTCAATTTCTTTAGTGAATTTTTCCTCCAAATCCTGTATTTTTTTTGTGTTTTCCTTGTGTTGTTTATCCACTGATTTTTGTATATTATTCAGCTTGTTTATAATCCATAATTGGAATTCTTCCTGTGACATGTTGGTGTTTTGAGTCTGGTTTGTGTCAAATGGTTGGGAGCTGGTATTTCTCTTTGGGGATGAGCTTTCCATTTGATTCTTTGTGCTCTCCGTGTTTTTTCGCTGTGCCCTTCCCATCTAGATTTATTGTTGGATCTTTACTTATAGGTTTAGTCTGGTTAACAGGACTCTTTGTGCTCTATTCTTAGGCTGTGAAACAGTCTAGGTATGTTGCTTCTTTTGGCAAGAGGGGGAGACTGTTGTGTATTGTTCAGAGATTTTTCTGTTTCCGTTGGGGGAATGCTTCTGATGGGTCCAATCCTAGAGGATTGGAGTGATCCAGGACTGCTTTGGTGAGTTAGGACACTGTGTTGTGGTCTTTCAGAAGGCAGGCAGGGTCCACACTAATAGTAGACCGAAATTCTCTTTGTTTGTTTGTTTGTTTGTTTCCCTTTGGTTCTTCCTCTATAGGGGAGGTTTCTGACTCTATCTGCCGGCAAGATACTAGCTATGGGGAGAGGACGGTGACTTCGCTTGCTCAGCGCCCCAGTTGCTGTAGCTCCCACGGGCAAAAGTCTGTCTTGGCCCAATGTCCCCAGGGATCAGGTTCCACACTCTCGCTTCTGGAGAAGTATTCAGTGTTTACACTTGGGCGGGGATCCTATATAAGGTCCGTGGACCAGGGGGGAGGGCCGTCCAGGGAGCCTCTTGGTACCCTATTGCTCCGCAGTGACTTGGCTGTGGGCCCTAGAGTGGCGATTGCGTGCCCGCAGATCTCCGGCCCTGGGGGTGACTGCTTAGGATCCGGTATGTACCAGAGCCAGGGACCTGGCCCGTTCCAAAGCTCACTGTGGGTCCCCAGTTAGAAGGCGAAAAGAGGAGAAAGAGAAGAGGAAAAAAAAAAAAAAAGAAAAAGAAAAAAAAGAAAAAAGAAAAAAGAAAAGGAAAGAAAGAAAAGAAAGAGGAGAAAACGAAAGAGAAAAGAAAAAAAAGAAGACAAAGAAAGAAAGAAAAAGGAAAAAAAAAAAAAAAGAAAAAAAGAAAAAGAAAAATGCAAAAAGCCAAACCAAAAAACACCAAAAACGCCAACAAAAATGAACAAAAACAAACTACATAGCACCTCACCACACCGCAAGGCAGAAAGATACACAAATCTGAAGTATATAATTCAGCGACTAAATGTTTTTTTGTTTGTTTGTTTGTTTTACGCCTTAGCACAGCTCCGCCCCTTCACTTCCGCTCGGCTGGGTCCGGAGCGGCCATTAAATGTTTTTGTTTTTACGCCTTAGCAGAGCTCCGCCCCTTCACGCCCGCCCTGCTGGGTCCCGGGCGGTTTCGCAGTGGATTTCAAGATGGCGTCTGCGCGCCTGCACAGCTCCGAGGGTGGTGGGGATCCAACCTCCGCGCTCAAAAAGGCGCGGCAGCCAGAGGCCCAGAGGGCAAAGGTGCCCGCCGAGGCTGTCCGCCGCTGGAAAAAAAAAAAAAGAAAAAGAAAAGAAAAGGGAAAAAAAAAAACCCAAGAAAACAAAAACAAACACAAACACAAACAAACAAAACCCAGAAGAAATTTACCAAGAATAAAATATACAGTTTGGCGAGCCTATTCTTCTTGTTCGTGTTTTTTTTTTTTTTTTTTTTTTGCCTTAGCGCAGCTCTGCCCCTTCACCCCGAGCACGGCCCCGGCATATCCCGCACTCCTGGCGTTGGTTCAGAGACCAGCGGAGGGCGCCGGGCAGAGAGAGCCGCTCTGCACTTTATGGCTCCCGAGCGGTTTCGCCCTCGCTTTCAAGATGGCGCCTGCAGAGCTCCGGGGCTGGAGGGGGCCGGCTCCCGGGCAGGCAGAGACCGCCACTGCCCGGGGGCTGGCGAGCAAGGACGCGCACCAGGGGGTCACCGGCTGGAGAACCGCCGAAAAAGGCAGCATGGGCAGAAAGAGCCGCTGGGCACTTTTTGGCTCCCGAGCGGTTTTGCCTTCGCTTTCAAGATGGCGCCTGCCGAGCTCCGGGGCTGGAGGGGACCGGCTCCCCGGCAGGCAGAGACCACCACTGCCCGGGGGCTGGCGAGCAAGGACACGCACCGGGGGTGACCGGCTGGAGAACTGCCGAAAAAGGCAGCACGGGCAGAAAGAGCCGCTGGGCACTTTTTGGCTCCCGAGCGATTTCGCCCTCGCTTTCAAGATGGTGCCTGCCGAGCTCTGGGGCTGGAGGAGACCGGCTCCCCAGCAGGCAGAGACCACCACTGCCCAGGGGCTGGTCAGCAAGGACACGCACCGGGGGTGACCAGCTGGAGAACTGCCGAAAAAGGCAGCACGGGGTACGACGCTATTTGCTGTCCGGGAGTCTTTTGTGTTTTTCCGCCCTGGGGCAGATCCGTCCCTCCTCGCCAAGCGCTGTCTCAGCTGAGATCCCCCAGGTTCTAAGGTAATTTCGCAAAAAAGCCTCCTGTCTGCAATGCGCCACGTATCCCTCAGTGATTCTGTGCTGGCCTGGGTCAGGGCTCTGTTCAATTGGGAGCGGAGGGCTAGCCGCTTTCCCGAGAGGCTGCTCCCGCCCCGGCTGGGGGCGGGTGTATCCGACCCGCGCTCCGCTGGCTAGTGTCTGTCCCGCATTCCCAATTTTCGTTCACCTCAGACCTCACTCGCTCTGTTTGTCCCACGCTGATTCTCCGTGGATTCACACCGCTGTTCCTGTGTGGGAGCGGTCTTCTAGCGTTGTGGCAGGTCCGGATCGATGCCTTCCTTCCCGGGAGCGCAGATTCAGGCCGTCACCACCACTCCGCCATCTTTGATTCAATCTCTGATGCTGGAATTAGAGTTTTAGGGGGAAAATGTTCAAATGGTCTCAGAAATCCCAGTCGCTTACAGGCTACTGGTGCTCCCTGACCCTCTTCAGGACTCGTTTGTTTTTGGTTTTTGCCTCATATATCCCAGACCTAGAGCTAAGAAGCCAACAAGTTGGAAACACCAAAAATATGCAGACAAAAAGCCCTAGTGAAAGCATACTTTTCTTACCCGAAGGACAAGGACAGGGGCAGCCAAGCAAAACAAAAATATTTTAAACAATAACCACTCTAATCTAGCCAAACACCGGAGAAAAATACTGTGTCCCCACCTCTGCCTACGCTTGCAAAAGCCAGGTGGGCGGCCTAGACTTCTAACCTCTTAAGGCTATCACAAGGTGACCCAATAGCCCCTCCAGGATGGTGTCAGAAAATGCTAAATAGGGAGCTGGAGATTTCATCCCCATTGGCGGGTAATAGCTCTCCAACCTGCACTGGGATTGAAGACCACATAATAAGTGTGGACTTTCACCCTCATCTGGTTAGTAACAAAGCATCCTTCCCCCTTCCCACTGGGGTAGTATTAGAGGAGTCCTTGTGTAAAGTCAAGACTTTAACAATTGTCCAGTTGTAATGAGGCCACCTCATCATGGTGTCAGTGGAGACAAGGTGGGGAGCTAGGACTCCCATCACTGCCAGGCAATAACAAGGAGTCCCCAGCTTTGGCTGCCAGTGGAGGCTAAGGAGGGAATCTGGACTTCTAACTCCATTTGACAGTAATGAGGCAGTGTCCCTGCTTCCACTACCAGAGCAGGATGGGAAAACAAATAAACATTGTTGTTTGCTTCATTGAAGATCAGTTGTCTGTATGTGGATGGTTTTATATCTGGGTTTTCCATTCTGTTCCATTGGTCTCTGTCTCTATTTTTATGCCAATACCATGCTATTTTTGGTTACTATGGCCTATAGTAAAGTTTGAAGTCTGGTAACGTGATGCCTCCCAATTTGTTCCTTTGTTTAAGATTGCTTTGGCTATCCAGGCTCTTTTCTGGTTCTACACAAAGCATAGAATTATTTTTTCTAGATCTGTGAAATATGGCATTGGTATTTTGATATGGATTGCATTGAATCTTATAAATCGCTTTGGGGAGTATGGACATTTTAACAATGTTGATTCTACCAATCTATGAGCATGATATGTTTTTCCATTTGTTTGTGTCATCTGTGATTTCTTTCCTCAGTGTTTCATAGCTCTGTTTGTAGAGATCTTTCACCTCCTTGGTTAAGTATATTCCTAGGTATTTTATTTTCTTTGTAGCAATTGTGAATGGTATTGAGTCTTTGATTTGACTGTCAGCTTGGCTGTTATTGGTGTATAGGAATGCTACTGATTTGTGTACATTGATTTTGTAACCTGTGAATTTTCTGACTTTATCAATTCCAGGAGTCTCTTCATGGAATCTTTTGGGTTTTCTAGATATAAGATCATATCATCTACAAAAAGCTATAGTTTGACCTCCTCTTTCTTAATTTGGATACCTTTAATTTCTTAAACTATCCATATGCAGCCAACTGATCTTTGACAAAGCAAACGACAATATACACTGAAGAAAAGAATACCTATTCAATAAATGGTGCTGGGAAAACTGGATAGCCACATGCAGAAGAATGAAATAGGATCCATATATCTTACTACTCACAAAAATTAATTCAAGATGAGTAAAGAACTTAAATGTAAAGCATAAAACCATAGAATTCTAGAAGAAAGTGTTGAAAAAACTCTTCTAGATATCACCCCAGGCAAAGAATTTATGAAGAAGACCCCAATGGCAGTAAAAGCAATAACAAAAATAAATAAATGGGACTTGATTAAATTAAAAAGTGTGCATAGCCAAGGAAAAATTAACAGAACAAATAGACAACCTACAGAAATATGCAAATATGGGAGAAAATATTTGTGTACTATACATCCAATAAAGGTCTGATAACTAGAATCTACAAAGAACTCAAGCAAGTCAGCATAAAAAAAAAAAATCAAACCCATTAAAAAGTGGGCAGCAAGTCAAAACCACAATGAGATATCACTTATCTCCAATGAGAATGGCCTTTATCAAGAAGTCCCAAAACAATAAATGTTGGTGTGGATGTGGAGAGATAGGAACACTCACACACTGCTGGTGGGACTGCAAACTAGTGCAACCTCTGCGGAAAGCAATATGGAGATACCTTAAAGAGATACAAGTAGATCTACCATTTGATCCAGCAATCCCATTACTGGGCATCTACCCAAAAGAACAAAAGACATTCTATAAAAAAGACACCTGCACTTGAATGTTTATAGCAGCACAATTCACAATGGCAAAGATGTGAAAACAATCTAAGTGCCCATCAATACATGAGTGGATTAATAAAATGTGGTATATGTATACCATGGAGTACTACTCAGCTATAAGAAACAACGGTGATATAGCACCTCTTGTGTTTTCCTGGATAGAGCTGGAACCCATTCTGCTAAGTGAAGTATCCCAAGAATGGAAAAATAAGCACCACATGTACTCACCATCAAATTGGTTTTACTGATCAACACCTAAGTGCACATATAGGAATAACATTTATTGGACATCGGACAGATGGGAAGGGAGAGGAGGGGATGGGTATATACACACATAATGAGTGTGATGCACACTGTCTGGGGGATGGACACATTTGAAGCTCTGACTCCGCGGTGGGTGGGGGAGGGCAAGGGCAACATACGTAATCTAAACATTTGTAACCCCCATAATATGCAGAAATAAAAAAAGTAAAAAAAAGTGGACAGAAGACATGAACAGAAGCTTTTCAAAAGAATATAGAAAAATGGCCAATAAACATGAAAAAATGCTCAATGTTATTAATCATCAGGGAAATGCAAATCAAAACAGCAATAAGATATCACCTTACCTGAGTCATAATGGCCTTTATTAAAAAGTCCAAAAACAATAGACATTGGCATGGATGCAGAGAGAAAAGAGTGCTTTCATTCCTTTGGTGTTGGTGGAACTGCAAATTAATATAACCTCTATGGAAAACAGTATGGAGATTCCTCAAAGAACTAAAAGTAGACCTACCATTTGATCCAATCCCACTAATGGGTATTTACTCAAAGGAAAAAGAGTCTTTTTATCAAAAAGGCACTGGCACTTGAATGTTTATTGCAGCACAATTCACAATTGCTAGATGTAGAATCGACCCAATTGCCCATCAGTTCATGAGTACATTAACAAAATGTGGTATATGTATACAATGGAACACTACTCAGCCATGAGGAAGGATGATTTAATGCCTTTTGCAATAATATAGATGGAACTGGAGACCATTATCCTAAATGAATATCTAAAGAATCAAAAACTGAACACCACATGTACTCACTATTAAATTGGAACTAACCAATGAACACACATGAGAATAGAGGGACGTAAAACTCAACAGAAATCAAGCAGCGGATGGAGAGGGGAGGGGTTGGGCAAAAACTTACCTGATAGATACAATAAATATTAACTGAGTGACAGGCACACTTATAACCATGACTCAAGCATTATAAAAGCAATCCATGTAACCAAAAATATTTGTACCCCCATAATACTTTGAAATAAAAAAAGAAAACAAGCAAACACAACCAGCTAAAACAGAAGATTTAAATCAGATACAGAGTCTCATAACACCATACCAAAAATATCCTAGTTTCATTTGTCATACCAAAAACCAAATGAATAAAAGACAAGCAT
The DNA here is from genome assembly GCF_041146395.1 of Eulemur rufifrons. Lineage (NCBI taxonomy): Eukaryota > Metazoa > Chordata > Mammalia > Primates > Lemuridae > Eulemur > Eulemur rufifrons. Next base: position 123,603,329 of record NC_090989.1, read on the forward strand.
TGGATGCCAACACTAAGAGGACAGAGATGTTAAAATTATCTAACAAAGATTTTAAAGCAGCCATAATTACAATGTTTTGAAGAGCAACTAAAAACATACATAAAACAAATTTTAAAAAGTGATCCTCTGCAAAGAAATAAAAGATATAAAGAAGGATGAAATGGAAATTTTAGAGCCAAGATATAATAATTGAGATAAAAAGCTCAGTAGATAGGTTCAACAGCAGAATGGGAGAGAAAGAGGAAAGAATAAGTAAATTGGAAGACAAAACAATCAAAATTACCCAATCTGATCAATAGCAGTAAAAATAGATTGAATTCAAAAAGAATACAGCTTCAGGAACCTGTGGAACTATAGCAAAAGATGTAACATTCATGTTTTCATAGTCTGGGAAGGAAAGAAGAAATGAGGTGGAACTGAAAAAAATACTTAAAGAACAATGGAAGAAAAACTTCCAAATTTAAAAAGACATAAACTCACAGATTCAAGAAAATGAGTGAACCCCAAGCAGAATAAACCCAAAGAAATTCATGCCAAGATACATCATAATTGATCTTTTGAAAACTAAGGACAAAGAAAAATAACTGAAAGCGTATGGAGAAAAATGGCACTTTGCCTACAGAGCACCTACAGAGCAAAAACAATTTGAATGAAAGAATATTTCTCATCAAAAGACATAGTGGAGAGAAGGAAGTGGCATAACATTTTCTGATTCTGAATGACAGTAACTATCAACCCAGAATTCTATATCTGGTGAAAATATCCTTCAGGAATGAAAGGGAAATCAAAACATTCTCTGATGAGGGAAAGCTAAGAGAATTTGTCACCAGCAGACAACTCCCCTAAAAGAATGTTTAGATGAAGTTCTGTAAATAGAAAGAAAATGATAAAGAAATATGGACAATCAGTAAGGAAGAAAGAATTCAGTAAGCAAAAATATAGGAAAATACAATAGGCATTTCTTATCTTCTTGAATTTTACATTATGTTTGACAGTTGAAGCAAAAATTATAACACATACTAATGTGGTTCTTAAGTCTATGTAAAGGAAATATTTAAGACAATTCTATTACAAACAGGAATGATAAAAAGACAGAGGGAAGTAAAGTTTCTACTATGTTATTTAATCTAGTAAAATGATCAATAGACTGATTATATATATATATATATATTATATACATACAGTGTAGTACCTAGAGCAAACACTGAAAATGCTATTTAAAGAGATGCACTAAAAAACACTACACATAAATCAAAATGGAATTCTAAAAAAAATGTTCAAGTAACCCACAGGAGGGCAGTAAAAATAAAACAGAGAACAAACAGAAAACAAAAGGTGGTAGGCTTAAGTTCTAACATATCACTAATTATAAGAAATAAAAATAGTTTAATATACCAATTGAAAGATGAAGATTGACAAATTAGATTGATAAACATTACCCAGTCATATGCTGTCCATAAGAAACTCACTTCAAGTATGACAATATAGATAGGAGCTATGGTTTGAATGTATCTCCCAAATTTCATGTTAGAAACTTAATCTCCAAATTCATATGTTGACTGGAGGTGGGCCTTTTTGGAAGTAATTAGGATCAGATAAAGTCATCAGGGTGAGGCCCCATGATGGAATTAGTGGCTTTGTGAGAAGAGGAAAAGAGACCTAGGCCAGTATGCTTACTCTATCTCACCATGTAATGTTTCCTGCAATGTCATGGCACAGCAGAAAGGTTCTTATCAGATGCTGGTGCCATGCTTTTATACTTCCAAGCCTCCAAAACTGTGAGTTTGATAAATTTCTATTCATTATAAATTACTCAGTGTCAGATATTCTGTTATAGTAACAGAAAATGGACTAAGACAAGTGCTTAAAAGTAAAGGGATGGGAAAAGATATATCATGCAAGTATTAACCAAAGAAAAGCAGAAGTAACTAAATTAATATCAGATAAAGTAAACTTCAGAGCAAAGAAAATTACCAGAAAAAGAGTAGAATATTATATAATAATAAAAGTGTCCATCAATACAGAAGATATAATAATTTTAAATATGTATGCATGAAACAACAGAACTTCAAATTACCATAAACAAAACAGAAGAACTGAAACAAGTAATACATAAATTTTCAATCATAACTGGAAACTTCAACACCCCTCTCTCAACAATTGATAAAACAACTAGACAGAAAATCAGTAAGAATGTAGAAACAGGGTCTAATCAACATTTATGACACACTCCATCCAAAATCAGCAAAATACACATTTTTTACAAGTTCCTACATGACATATATTAAAATAGGTCATATCCTGGCCCACAAAGCAAACTTCGACAAATTGTAAAAGAATTGAAATAGTACCAAGTGGGTTCTCTAGCCACAATAGAATCAAACTAGAAATCAATAACAGAAAGAAAACAGGAAAAGTTTTCACTTGAAAAACAAACAACAAACTTCTAAGTAATCCATGGGCTGAAGCTTGTATTATCCTGATCTAAAGTCAGTCTCAAGGAACATCAAAAAATACATTGAACTGAATGAAAATGAAAATACAACATCAAAATTTGTGGCATGCAGTTAAAGACACTCTGCATGGGAAATTTATACCAGTAGATGCACGTATTAGAAAAGAAGAAAAGCCTCAAATCAATAACCTAAGCTCTCACCTTAAGAACCTAGAAAAAAGAGCAACAAAGTAAATCCAAAGTGAGCAGAAGGAAGGAAATAATAAAGATAAGAGCAGAAATAAAAGTAAAAATGGAAAAACAACAGAGAAAGTCAATCAGGCAAAGAATCATTTCTTTGAAACAAACCGTAGAAAGACTGGCAAATAAAAAGAGAGAAGATACAAATTTTCAATATTAGGAATAAAACAAGGGATATTACTACACATCCTAGAGACATCAAAAAATAATAAGGTAATAATACAAACAATTTTACACACATAAATTTGAAAATTTAGACAAAATGATCACTTTATCGAAAAACACAAACTACCACAATTAACCCAAAATGAAGTTGATAATTTGACTAGCCCCATACTATTAAGAAAATTTAACCTGTATTTTAAAACTTTCAGAAAGGAGATCTCTAATCCCAGATGATTTTACTGGGGAATCCTACCAAATGTTTATAGAGGAATTAGTGCTCATCTACACAATCTCTTCTAGAAAATAGAAGATGAAGGAACACTTCCCAATTCATTTTATAAAGTTTGTCTAATCCTGATATCAAAACAAGACAAAGAAAATGAAAAAATAAAAATAGATTAATATTCGTCATGACATAGATGCAAAAATTCTTAACATTAGCAAATAGAATTCAGCATTATATAAAAATAATTATGCACCATGGCCAAGTGGGGTTAATTCCAGGGAGACAAGGTTGATTTAAAATTTAAAAATCAATGAATCCATCACATTACCCTAATACAATAATCTGTCATGTTAACAGACTAAAGAAGAAAAATCACATGATCATATTTATACCAAAAAACATTTGACAAAATTTAATACTCATCCATGACAAAAACTCTCATAAAAATCAGAACACAGGAGAACTTCCTCAACTTGATAAAAAGTATCTACAAAAAATTTACAGCTAATATTATACTTAATGATGAAAAACTGAATGCTTTCTCTCCAAATAGGGAACAAAGCAAAGTTGTATGCTCTCATGACTTTTATTTAACATAGTACTGGAAGATCTAGCCAGAGTAATAAGGCAAGAAAAGAAAATAAGCACACAGATAGGAAAGGAAGAAATAAAAACTTTCCCTGTTCACAGATAACAGGAATGTCTGTGTAAAAAATTTCAAGGAATCTTTCAAAAAAATTCTATATCTAATAAGTGAGTTCAGAATGTTCACAAAACGCAATTGCATTTCTAGATACTAATAATGAACACGTGTAAAAATTTAAAATACAATACCATTTACAATTGCTCAAAAGAACCTATCTTCCTATCATATACAAAAACCAAGTCACAATAGATTAAGGACTTAAATGTAAGCCCTGAAACTACAAAACTGCTAAAAGAAATCATAGGGGAAAGTTCATAACACCTATCTGGGCAAGAATTTTTTGGATAAAATCTCAAAAGCAGAAAAACAAAAGCAAAGATAGACAAATGGGATTACATCAAACCGAAAAGCTTCTGCACAGCAAAAGAAAAAAATCAACAGAGCAAAAGAAAAAAATCAACAGAGCAAAAAGACAATCTATAGAAGGGCAGTAAATATTGGCAAATTGTACATCTGAAAAGTTTGTTATATTCAAAATAAATAACAAACAACTCAACAACAAAAAAACAAATAAGCAAAAGACCTGAATAGACATTTCTCAAAAGAAAATATACAAATGGCCAAGAGGTATATGAAAAAAATGCTCAGCATCACTAATCATTAGGAAAATGCAAATCAAAACTGCAGTAAGATATCACTTTATTCCAGTTAGAATGGCTACTATCAAAAAATCAAAAATAACAAGTGCTGGCAAGAATATGGAGAAAAGAGAACCCTTAAGCACTGTGTATGGGAATGTAAGCTAGGATAGCCATTATGGAAAGTAGTTTGGAGGTTTCTCAAAAATTAAAAATAGAACTAACATATGAACCAGCAGTCCCACTACTGGATGCATATCCAAAGAAATGAAATCAGCGTGTCAAAGAGATATCTGCACTCCCATGCAACACTATTGACAATAGCCAAGATATGTAATCTACCTAAATGTACATCAAAAGATGAGTGAATTTTAAAAAATGTAGTATTATACACAATGGAATACTATTCAGCTGTAAAAAAAAAAAAATGAAATCCTGTCATTTGTGACAACATGGATGAACCTGGAGGATATTATGTTAAGTTAAATAAGCCAGGTACAGAAAGACAATACTACATGATTTCACTTAGATGTGGAATCTAAAAAGTCGTTCTCATGGAAGTGGAGAGTAGAATAGTGGTTACCAGAGGATGGGGTGGAGGGATTGGGCTGTAGGAACAGATTGGTCAACAAGCACAAAGTTACAGTTGTATAAAAAGAATAAGTTTTGGTGTTCTATTGCATAGTAGGATGACTAGAGTTGACAACAATATATTGTGTATTTCAAAATAGGTAGAAGAGATGTTTAATAATGTTCTCATCACAAAGATATGATAAATGTTTAAGATACTGGGTATACTAATTACCCTGGTTGATCATTAAATAATGTATATATGTATCAAAACATCACATATGCTTCATAAATATATACAATTGTTATGTGTCAATCATAAATGTTAAGAATCTGGAATACTTAGGGGTAATCTAACATGTACAGAACTTGCATGCTGAAAACTACACAATGAATGAAAGAAATTAAATATATAAATAAATGGAAATACATGCTATGTTCATGAATTAAAAGATTCAACATAGTAAAGATGTCAATTATCCCCACATTGATAAATAGGTTTAACACAATACCTATCAAAATACCTGCAAGATTTTTTGTAGATATAGAAAAGATTATTCTAAATAAACAAAAGAACTGAAATAGCTAAAACAATTTTGAAAAAGAAGACTAAAGTGGAATGAATGAGTCTACTTGAGCTATGGTAATTAAGACTGTGTAGCACTGCAGAGAGGTGGACCAATGGAACAGAATAGAGAACCCAGAAATATACCCAGAGAAATATGCCCCGTTGATTTTTGACAATGGTACAAAAGCAATTCAAACAATGGTGCTGGATCAATTAGACATTAATAGACCAAAAAATGAACTTTGACATGCAAAACACAAAACCATAAAACTTATAGGAAAAAATGGAAAACTTTGGGGATCAGCATAATCCAAAATCGCAAAAAATGATAAATTGAAATTTCTCAAAATTAAATAGCTACAAGCTGTGAGAAAATATTTGCAAGCCACATATCCAACACAGGACTAGTATTTTGAATATATTTAAAAATCTCAAAACTCAACAGTAAACAATCCATTAGAAAGTGGGCCAAAGACATGAAGAGATATTTCATCAAAAAGGACATACAAATGACAAATAAGCATATGAAAAGGTGTTCCACATCATTAGCTATTATGAAAGAGAAAATTAAAACAATAAGATATCACTGCATTCCTATCAAAATGGCTGAAATAAAAAAAGTGATGATATAACAAATTCTATGGGGGGTATAGAGAAACTGAATTACTCATTGCTTTGCTAATGGAAATGTAAAATGGTACAGCCACTCCTGAAAGTAGTTTCTTTAAAAAATTAACATGCAACCACCATATGACTCAGTAATTGTACTCCTGGGCATTTATCCCAAAGAAATTAAGATTTATGTTCACACAAAAACCTGTACACAAATGTTTATAACAGCTTTATTTATCTGTAATAGGCAGAAACTGGAAATAGATGTTCTTCAACAAGTGAATGGTTAAACAAACTGTGGTACATCCATATTATGGGATTGTACTTGGCAACAAAGAGGAACAAGTTACTTATACATCCAACAACCTGGATGAATTTCCAGTGAATTATGCTGAGTAAAGAAAGCCAATCCCAAAAAGCCAATCTTGAGTTGACAAAATGATAGAAATGGAGAACACAGTGGATGCCAGCAGTTAATGAGGTGGAGGCGTGAGGGAAGTGGCTGTGGCTATAGAAGGCAACCTGAGGGATCCTTGTGGTGATGGAAATATTTTGTGTCAATGTCAATGTCCTAGTTATGATATTGTAGTGTAGTTTTGCAGGATGTTACCATTGGGGGAAACTAAAAAAAGGGTACAAGGAATCTTGTTGTATTATTTATTACAATTGAATGTGAATCTAAAGTTAACTTAAAATAAAAAGTTTAATTAAAAATAAAAATAAATAAATTTAGTTGCAAGATTTTTTAAAAAATCTTTTATCACTGTTATAAGTGGACTACTTCCACTATTTCCATTTCTGGGTACTTAACAGTTAAAATAAAGAAAAGCCAATAGCTTTTAAAATTTGTTGTATTCAATTATTTTATTTTATTTTTAGGCACCTGACCAAATCTTCTCATTAATACTGGTAGATATTGGGTGTCTTTTTAAAAATAAATATGTAGTCATATACTTAGCAAAAATAAAAGTCATTTAGCTATATTTCTAAGTATATATGCCAGTTTTTAAATTTTCTTATCATACTGTTTTCAAATCATCAGACAATATTAAATGATAATAATAATGGACAGTTTTGTCTAATTACTGATTTTAATTATAATGACTTGATTTCCTTATAGTTATTTTAAGCAGTTTCCAGCCATTTCTATTTTATTACTATTGTTTTCAGTACCTATGGGTATGATCGCCTGGGTTCCCTCCTTTAATATATTTTGATGTGATTAATTATATTGATAATTTTCCTGATCTTTAACTCTGTTTGCATCTCTGGAATAAACTGTGTTTGATCATAATATATTTTTGTATGCATTGTGGGATTCTTTTGCTGATGTTTTATTTAGAATTTTCACATCTAATATTCCCAAATGAGGTTGGTGTATATTTTTCTATTCTATTTTTCTACTATTCTTTATCAGGTTTTGGTATTAAATTTATGCTTGTACCATAAAATTAAGTGGTGAGCTGTCTGGCTTTCTTTATGGCCTGGAATAGTTGAAGTAACATCATAATTATCTATTCTGTAAAGGTTAGATAAATCTCAGCTGTGAACCCATCTGGTCCTAGTGTCCTTTTCAATGGTAGATCTAATCACCTTCAAAGGCTTGTCTACAATTGTTGGTCTATTCAAGTTTTCCACTTCTTATATAAGTTTGAGTAATTTATATTTTGCTAAAAAAATCATTTGCCCTTGGGAAAAAATTTGTGTATACTATTATTTTAATCCTTTCTACATTTGTGATTGTTCTTTCTCTTTAATCTATAATGAGACTTCTAGGTGTTGTTCTGTTTCATTTTTACTTTATTTTTCAAAGAACCACCTCCTAAATTTACTTATCCTTTCTAATATTTTTGTTTGTATTCTATTTTGTTGAAGTAAGCTTTTATCTTTATTAATTTCTCTTTCTGGTTTCTCTTGGTTTATTTTATTGTTCTTCTAGTTTCTTACGATGAATATTTAGTCTTTATTCTTTAGTAGTAAAGGCATTTAAGGCTATACTTTTTCCAAAGAACAGACTTTTCACTGAGTCCCATAAATATTGATGAAAGTGTTCTTGCAGTTGCAATTGTTTGAAATTTCTCTTTTTATTTCTCCTTGAACACAAGGAATACCTAGGAATTTTGTTTTTAAATTTCAAAGTAAGCAGTATTTTTGGTCACTTTTTAATTTTTTATTTCTATTTTTGTTGGAATTTGTTCAGAACATGTGTACTATAAAATCTCTACTGCTTAAACTTTATTAAGGTTTACTTTTTGACTAATTATTAAGCCACTTTATATAAATGTTTCATAGACATAAACAAAAAAGTACAGTTTCTTATTCAATGAGAGTTAGGCATACATATATGCATGCAGGTGAATATATATACATACGTATGCATGTGAGTACATACACACACAAAAAGATTTATGATAAAGAATTGGCTTATAATAAAGACAATAAGAGATTTATTTTAAGGAATTGGCTTACAATAAAGACAATGTCCAAAGGAAGGGATAAAGGGCAAAGATGTTCTCTTCTGCACATCTTTTTATGAGAGAAGGAAATATATATTCCCAGGAGCCTCCAATAGCTATCGTCTCCAATTCCACTGGGCAGGATGGTGTTACATGATCAGGCTCTGGAAGACAGGACAGTGAGCCTCTGGCATTTCCAGCCTCTGCAGTGGGAGGTTGGCTCACCAGTGAGGAGAATGAGAGCAGCTGTTGGGTACACAACCAAGAGTGTCTACCAAACCTCTTTCCTTCTTTCATAGTCAGACACATATTTCTCTATTATTGATTATAAAATACCAACTCTTTCCCATGCCAAGGTCCTCTTTGTCCTCTATTTCCCTAATAACATAAGACTTTCGGAAAACTTGCTTCTGTGCTTTTTTGCTTTTTTTCTTATATAAGAGCTTTGGAATACTTTGCCCCACCCCAGCCCACCCCATTCCACTGTTACATTTTCCTGAGGTGGCCTAAGTTTTAATTCTAGACTATTACGAGAATTTTCTTAACAGCTTGGCCTTTCTGTTTGAAAGTCCTTTCTCAGCACATTCCAAGACTGGCTTTGTCTCATTAGCTCTAAATGTGGATCTGATGTTCAGCCAGTTCACACTGGTTTACAGCCATAATCCATTCTGACTGGGCCAGCGTTTGGTCTCAATTGGGTGAAGCCGTTACTGAGTCAGTTGTTAAGTATTTTAAATGCTGTCCTCATGCATTTCACATTCCTCTGGGATAAACAAACAATAAACCAGGAAAAATCAGTAAAATTTATATTATGTGAGCTAGTAATGAGTGCTAAGGGGAAAAATTAAAGCAACAAATGGAAATAGGCAGTGTCAGAGGGAAGTACTCACGTTATAGACTGGGTGCCAAGAAAAGGCCTCAATGAGAAGAGTCTGGGTACAGATCTGAAGGAAATGAGAGAAGGAGCCATGTGGATATCTGGGAGAGGAGCATTCCTGGCAGAGGTAACAGCAAAGGCAAAGGGCCCAAGGTAACAGTGTGCCCAGGATGTTCAAAGGAACGGCAGGGAGGCCAGAGTGAAGGAGGCTAAGGGTGGTACTATATGAGATCAGAATGATAATGAAGGAGTGTTGTTGGGGGAGGTCAGAGTTTAAATATCATATTGAAAACTGAGTGAAGTGAGGAGTTGTTGGAAGGTGCTAAGCAGAGGAATTACATCCCCTGACTTGAATTTTAACAGGATCACTCTGGCCATTGTGTTGAGACTAGATTAAAGAGGCCAGGGGAGGTGAAGGAGGAATACTAGTTAAGTGGGTATTCTAATAATCCAAGAGAGAGAATAGCGGCTTAGATTAAGTGGCCATAGTCGGGAAGGTGAGAAGTGGCCACATTCAGTATCTATTTTGAAGGTAAGACAACAAGATTAGCTGATGCGTTGGATATGGGATGTGAGAAGAGGACATAGGACACGTTCGGTATGACCCTAAGGTTTTTGCCTGAGCAGCTAGAAGAATGGTGTGGCCATTAACTGGGGTGAGTGACTCTGCTGTAGCTCCTGGTGGGGAGTGGTTATCCGGAACACTATTTTGACATGTAAGGTTTGAGATATCTGCGAAATGTCTGAGGGACAGTGTAGACAGTTGGGTATGTGCTTGGGCCCCCTTATCCAGTTGGATGTGTGTGGGGAATGGGAGCAGGAGGTGAGGGGACTTGGAGACTACTTTCATAGTTCAGAGAGTTTCAATTTTGCCTCCTATGCAGCAACAGGGCACTAGCTCTGGGATCCTCTCAGCAGTCAGTTCTGAGAGTGCTTTCCATCAGGTATGAGCATGATTTTATTTATAAAGCCTGGCTTCCTGCCAGTCATCCCTGGGTCACAGTAGCTTTCTGTTCAGACAGTGTTTGGTCCAACGTTGTGCTTAGTCCCCTTGAGTTAGTTGATCTAGGAAGGCGTCCATGTATCGCCGACGGATCTGCATGTGCTTTGGGGAATGCTTTCGAGTCTGACCCGTGTCCTGCTCTGGTTGTTCCTGGGTGCAGCCCAGGGTGTGCACATAACCTTCCTTATCCCCAGGCACGAGAGGCCAGAAGGGCTTTTCTCGGCTGTCTCTTTCCTTGGTTTTCTCTGTAAAATTCCTGGCTGGTCTGCCAGGTAGCTCGTTGCTCTCTCTTAATTTCTCTCCACCAAGTTCTCCATGGTTTTGACAAGAACTTCTTTGGGCTTTGTTTCAAGCAAAATCAGTCACCTCAGGTGGAGCTCTTCTCTTTAAAGCTTTCTCCTCCCCATAGGCAGAACCTCTGTGTGGACACAGCACAGTCAAGATGTATGTGTCTGATGTTCAGGAAAGACATCTGGGCCTGAGATATCAGACTGCACATTTTATTTAAAACCATGAGATTTAATGAGATGACCTAGGAAGCCAGTGTAGAGAGAAGACAAAAGCAGTCTGAGATTTAAGCCTTTGATCACACCAACATGGAGAGTGAGCAAAGATATTTAGCTGTGCATACATGAGGAATTCTAGCTCGAGACATGGCCAGGAAATAACTGGCTCTATCAGCCACAGGCCAGCTCCATCTGAAGGCATAGTGCCCGTTTGAGCTTCAGCATCTTTTTTTTTTTCTTTTTTTATTTATTTCAGCTTATTATAGGGGTACAAAAGTTCAGGTTATATATATTGCCCATGTCCCACCCATTCCCCCAAGTCAGAGCTTCAAGTGTGCCCATTCCCCAGACAGTGCGCATTGCACTCATCATGTAGGTATACACCCATCCCCTCCCCCCACCCCCCACCTCAGTCTGACACCCAATTAGTGTTATTCCCAAATGTCCACTTAGGTGATGATCAGGGAAACCAATTTGCTGGTGAGTACATGTGGTGCTTATTTTTCCATTCTTGAGATACTTCACTTAGTAGAATGGGTTCCAACGCTCTCCAGGAGAACAAAAGAGATTCTACATCACCACTATTTCTTACAGCTGAGTAATACTCCATGGTATACATATACCACATTTTACTAATCCACTCATGAATTGATGGGCATTTGGGTTGTTTCCACATCTTTGCAATTGGGAATTGTGCTGCTATAAACATTCGGGTGCAGGTGTCTTTTTTATAGAATGACTTTTGTTCTTCTGGGTAGATGCCCAATAATGGAATTGCTGGATTGAATGGTAGGTCTACTTGAATCTGTTTAAGGTATCTCCATAATTGAGCTTCAGCATCTTATGTACCTTATCCTGTACCCATATTACTTGGTTATATACTTGCTTCTTTCATTGATCAGATTTAGCATATGTGTTGTCTCAAGAAACCAGTTGGTTCCATGGAGACAGAGATAGGAAGAATCTCTTCCCATTCTGTGCTTGCTACTCATACAGTGGAATTAGGGCAGGCTGCTTTGGTACTTATATTTGGTATAGAGAGAGGTCACTGAGATATGATGAAAAAAGAAAAAGAAAGAAACAAACAAAAAAATAAAACCCTGGAACAAAAAAAAACCTGCCTTCACATTCAGCACTGCCAGGAGCAGAATGTATGACCTCAGGCAAGTTACTTAACTTCTTCACATGTCAGTTTCCTCACCTATAACATGTAGATATTGATTGTATCTACCTTGCAGTGCTGCTGTGTTCCAAGATTTAACTGATACAATGTAAGTACAGTAGTGTGGAGTAGGTGTTTAAGAAATGTCTATTTCTTTCCTGTGCTGACCATAAAGGCCAGGAAAAAGCCATTTAAATCCACAAAATAATCCCTAAACTTCCAGGCAGATGCGGCAATGACTGTCATGAAAGAAGGTTATACTCACAGATCCTTAGGAACAGGAGGCAGAGCCACATGGGGAAGCACTGTGATAAGTCAGGAGTCGGAGTTAGGGGAAGAGTTGGGCAATAGGGGAAGGAACAGGCAAGGCAAGAGAAGCAGGTTTAGAGTTGACAATTTGAATCATTTCAGTGAGCTCTGGGGCAAAAGGGCAGTCTCTCTCTCCTTATACCTGGGGATTAGGGAAGGGGAATGGTGGCCCAGATGTGAAAACTGGGTCAAGGACATGGTTAGGGGCATGGGCTCTGAAGTGGTTGGTTTGCATATGAAAGGCTCACAGCTGAGTTTTTACTACCTCCAAGCATTAGCTAGCCCCAGAGGAGCAATCCTCCTGGGTGAATAAGGACCCAAAACTTCACAGTGTAAGAAATATAGAAAATAAGGAGACATGACTAATATGCACGTTCTGTTTACATGTTTGTGCATAATGTATCAGATCAAGAAAAATGACCTTACATTGGATCAAGCAAAATCAAGGAACTGGAAATGAGCCATGTACAATCTATAACCACTAAACAAAACATATCTCCTAGGAAATTAAAGCCTATCCATTGTCTGGCTATCAAAGCCAGTTAAAAAACAAAAACAAAAACAAAAAAAATCATCTTTGGATTCAGCATAGAACTAGAATTCCAGGATTGGAAGAAACCTTAAAAATTAATTAATTCCTCCTTCCTCTCCCCATCTGTTACTTAAATCTCTCCTTCATGCCTACTAAGTGGTGTCTTATTCCTTCTTTGGGTTTTTCTCATTTTATGAAAGATCTCTTTATGGGACCAAAATCAACTTCATTTTGGCCTCTGCTTGTTAATTCTTGAAAGCCTGATGTCTTGCTGTATAAATACTAAAATCACTCAGCCCAGCTCTTGGAACAACTGCCAGATCAGATAAAATGTGCATAATGGGCTTGGCAAACAGCTCTTATGACCACAATGAAGAGCCACTTGTATTTGTCACAGATATTATATATCTGAAGAGGCTACTGGTGAGAATTTGTTTTCTGTCCTACTTTCTCTAAGCTGGCGCAGAAATGTCTCCATTTCAAGGCACCACAGAGTGTGGCCAGTAGCCACCACCACATAAAATGTCTTTCCTGTGCACTCAAGGCTCTCAGCAGAATGAATGGGACCTAGAGTAGGACATCTATTATATTATAAATTGGACTCTGTGTTTTGGGATGGATGGAGACATACCTAGTTTAATGCTGAATCTCTAGGGCCTAGCCCTGTGCTGAAAAATCATATGCACTCATTGAATCTTCCTGGAGTGAATGCATGGAAATGAGTACTAATTGCTAATGGGAAGCATTTGTGAAGAATTTGCTTTAACTGAATAAAAATAAGACCTAAAAAATGAAGGTTTTTGTTGTTATTAAAAGAAAAAAAATTAGTTCTCTAGGGGCTAAGTTTAGGCACTGAAATCATTGATGTTATTACAAAAAAGCAATATATTTTAGATTATGTTTCCTGAGCCCTCTAACCTGTTGAGCAAAAGACCAATATAGAAGGGCTGTTATGTAGCTTCCAAAAGTCAATGAATATCAGGAACTTAGCACAGACCCCATGAGAAACTCTCAAAGCACTCCAGCTATGGCTGATTTACTGCTTCTTTATAATCATGAGAACGCTCAGACACGTGCCTGTAAAATACAGGCATGCGATATTGATTGCTTGATGATCATTTTAGTGATGCTAATGGTGATGATAGGGTGATGGGAAATTTCACCACTTAAGATTTGGCCCCAGTCACTAACAGTTCTTGGACCTTATGAAGGACCCAACTTCATAAGCTTCACAAATGTCAGCTTTTCAGTGTATTAATATAATTAATGACAAATGATGAGAACAATACCACAGCATCAGTGGGTGACACATGTGAAAGAGACACAATACTTCATAAAAGAGACATTGTGCACTGAATGTATGTTTTTATTTAAAGATAGGGGAAGTAGAAGTTTAAGAACAGAAAGAAGGAAAAAAAAGAGAAGGATTTTTACCTCTCCTAATAATTACCTTGCAACAGTCTTAGGGTAACTACCATAAAGATAGATTCATTCTACCCAAGTGGTTGGCAGTGAATTGAGATTAATTCATTGACGTTAATTTTCTGATTACCAATTCTTTTTATTTATCAGAAAATCTCTCTGATGTTTACAAAGAAATAAACAGAAATAGGAAAAGAAAAAATCTGCATTTGGAGAGCTTTGTGGTATGTGGTGTAGCCTGAATCTTTTGGGATGGAAGGGGAGTTATCATCATCTATAATAGTCTAGAACATTCTATCACCTGGACTATTGCAGGGTAGACACAAGGCCCAGACAGTCAAGATTCAAGAAAGAGAATGTGGTTCCTAAACTCTGGGTGTCCACCCCACCATGCTTTCTCTCAACCCTTGTGTAAGCAGCTTCAACTTTTAAGTTAACAACTGTAGCAAAATGTTGTAAATTCCTTGGCTTCAAAAGGAAGTCTTTCAGGAGCTAGTAAAACAAAAAATGATATATATGGAAATGGGAAAAAAAGAATGGGTGCTACCATGGAAAGAAAGTCCAGGTATAAAGTTAGTGACTATCACATGGGGACCACCCTGGATTTGTCACTGGACAAGGCCTGAGACACATGCCTAAACTGTGTAGTCTAACTTGCCTGTGGAGAAAACGATGGGGCCTGTGACACATATTGGAGTCTGCGCCCAGCTGAGAAGAAACCCAGTTATCTCTGCCACTCTATTTTCTAATTCCTGAGATAGTAATAGTTTCATGATAGTAAGAATTTGTGGTAGTGGGTTTGGCTTCAGACAGAGGCTTAACTAACATTTTATTGAGGAGGCAGAAGAGAGGAGTTGGTCAAGAGAGACATCAGAGAAGAATAGAGATAGGGCCTATGGAAATTGTACAAAATGTCAGATGCATATATAGGCTTATTTACTATCTTAGTAAATAAATACTGAACAAATAATATGCTTTTGCACTTTGCCAAGTATGGGTATGTAAGCCAACTTGCCTTACTTGTGTTTTAACTGATTTGCACTCGGAGAAAATGTCTCTAAGACATTTAATCGAGATATCTATTTTCTTAACACTTCAATGCAAACTTCATAAAATGTGTTTTGTTGGATATTAATGTATGTATTTTATGAGAGATAGAAGGAAGTTTAAATAAGTTTAGAAAATATTAAAAAGTTAACATATTTATTTGCTTCAGAACTCCTTAAGAGCCTTTAATATATATTCTGCATGTTGACCTTCTAAGAAGAGGGTATAGTGGATAGGGCTCTCAAAACTCATTTGACTGCAGAACATTTATTTCCAAGAACTGTTTTTAGAGCTAGTGTTCATGAAACACACATCAGGCATTGCTACTTTGAAGTATTAATCATCCCATTCAGAAGATGTTCAATGACATCAGATGGTGCAGTGCTCTGTGAGCCAACCATCCAGTCTGGCTAGGTCTGAGGTCGTCTTCAACTGATGATTGTATAGTCAAGTGCCTGGGCTAGCCATTTTCCTGAGAGCCCGTTTCCTGGCATGGCCTAATTCCACAGTGTTGCCTCCTTTGGGGAACTTTTTTTTTTTTTTTAATTTTCTTTCAGATGTTGTGGGGGATTAAGTTTACTTGACAAAATCATAATAAAAGGCTGAATATGTGTATGTGTATGTTTATGTTTAAACCTTGATGCTGGAATGCTGGGCCCTGGATCTTGTAGGCACCCTGTGTAGGAAGTCTCAGAATAGCAGTTTGGTGTGGTGATATGGAAAACTGCACCAGGAGTCAGAGGTTGTAGCTAGATCCATAGCTCAACTGCCAGTGTGTAGCTATAGGAATTTGAGAATGTCATGTTAGTATATAGAAAGCTCAGTTTCCGCTACTAAAAACTGAAGCACAAGAATAGATAAGGGGTGACATACATGTGACACAGGGGACATTCCTATGCCTCCTATATGCAAGGCAGGCATTGCTAAGTTATTGTTCTTCCCACCAAATTCAGAGACAGCCTCAGATACATTCCCAACTCCATGTTTTCACCAATCATTCAGAATTGGGAGCTAGGATGAAACTTGCTGCCATTCTCAGCCTTGATGAACTCTAAGAATTTAAGATTTAAAGTTACTGCTATCAACAACATACATATACAATCTTGCTTGTTTCATGGTAAGAGCAAGGTGTCAGGGAGAGGTGAGCAGCCCCTGATTTACAACAAAGTGCTTTCAGAAAGAGTGGTGGGCATACAGGTGATGTGTCCCTCCCTACTCAAGGGCATTTTATGAAGGTCCACTGAGATCAGGAGACTGACACACAATTTGGGCAATTGGAAATTGAACTAATTTGACTAATCAGTGGAACAGATATTGCATATTCTATAGGAGTTGGGAGAGAGGGAGTTGAACCCCAGAGAAGCTGATACCAAGCTACAGAATAACCCCCCATCACTTCACTCCTGCATGGGGACACCTATCTTGAGGAGGGTTGAGGCCTCAGCTAAGCCACCTTCACAGTCTGCTGGCTGGTGAGCATGTCAAACGTGGGCTGCATACGCAGCATCCTGCAGATGAGTTTCTCTTACTATTTTCAAACATCAATTAATAAGAAAACTAAGCCTCTTCAGCTTTGCATGACCTCTCTGGAGGACTCCACAGATGTGACAGAGAAATGAGATGGTGGGAACATCCTGTTAATAATCAACATCTGAGTGAAGTGCAAATTGCTTTACACTTGTGTGGGATTAGCCTCCAAGCTCCCATATGCTGAGGATCTGACTGTCACTGCGACTTGGAGTGACAGCAATCCAACACCTTCTCGTTCCTGATTGTGAAGGGCTCTGCCTGCTTTTGGCAGGCAGGCATGAATTCTGTGAGGCAGTTTCTGATTGCTTGATGTTTATATGCCAGTTTACAGCTGGAATGGGGGGTATAAGACAGTTGATTTAGCACTGGAAAACATCTTTTATATTATAGAAGGGGAGGCTTTTGTCCTCTTGACTTGGAACATCTAGATTTCTCCTGAGCCATTCTAGAGGGGATCTAGCTAAGTGGAAGGAACTTGAAGAGAAAAATATAACAGGAGGAGGAAGAGAAAGTTTGAAGATTGAGACAGACTGTGCTAGATGCTCAATAGTCACACTGAAAAGATTTTCAGGGTCCATTGCCCAGCTGAGGGTATTAAAGATTGTTTTTCTCCCAAAGAGCATTTAGAGTATTGGGCATTCAGAATGGCCCTGCTTGAAACCACTGTGGTCAGATGGTACCTGAACGTATTCATCTTCAGGAGAGGTACAATGTCCCAGGAAAGAGCTTTAAGGGAAAAGAAACCTGAATGAAGCAATCCATGCAGGCCAGTCTTCTGGGACACAGCAGAGCAGAAGGATCAGGAGATGCAAAGGAGAATGGGTGCCACATTCGCTAACTCTTGTCCCACAAATAGGGAGTGTGCCAGTTAGTGGAGTGCTTAACTGGATAAAACATCCAGATCAACCACCTTTTTCCATAATGTGATTATTTCTTTCATTCAGTCCCCACGTCCTGTAGTGAGCTGGGCAGTAGTCAAATGGCAGCTTCCAAGGAAGCAGGAATGTGTTAATACACAAAGTCTGATCTAGAGGTTGCGATGTGGTGCTCAGAGTAGACCACACAAGAGCTCTGGCTCCTGGTCTCCAACCACTTGGAGCTGAGCCATTGTGGTTGGTAATATGATTAATATAAACTTAACTGTATATTGAAATCATCTTGGTAGATTTTTAAACTGCTGATGCATAGATTCCATGTCCAGAGATTCTAATTTAATTGGCCTGGAGATCCCCAAGTGGTTTCAGTGTGCAAAAAGTTTGAAAATTCCTGATATGTGTGTTGAAATCACCTGGGAATCTCCAGGTCAATTAAATAAGTATGTATGTATATCATGCAGGATTTCATAAATTTACAGGGAGATAGAGCTGGCACAAGCTAGAACAATGCTGTACACATGTAGCTATTTAAATTTAGACTTAAATTTAAAATTCAGTTCCTCAGTCCTACTGGCCGCATTTCAAGTACTGAATAGCTACATGTGGCCAGTGGCTACCATTTGGACCATGCACCATTGTACAGCACCACTGGGGAAAAGGAACAGCTGTGGAAGATATGAGGTGTTGCACTGGAAGGTGCACTTGAAACCCATCCCAAGCCTGTATTACAAATGCAGTCAGGATTGGCTCAGGCTCTGTGTGGCTGGAGCCAGCAGCTTGGAGGGACTAGGGCAGGCAACAAAGGAGGAGGAAGACCTGGGTCACCTCATTGGCATTTGAGACTTCTCTGAAGGCACCTATAGGGTGATGCTCATTTCATTTACTTCTGAGCCACACTCCTGGGCAAAGTGATGCAACTTTGCTGACTGCTTTAAACAGCACAAGCCCAGGGCTATTTCTATTGGTGAATGGAATGTCTAGCTTTAGGGTTTCCAAGAGGTTCATCCCCAGGGATCTATAAGCAGAAGCCCTGTTACTTGAGAGCCAGGGTAAGAGCATGGCAGGAGGATGAAGGGAAGGACCAATGGATTGAGAGTGAAGAAAAACACTTGTAATCTTGGATCACCTGTTCAGTTTAATCTAGAGTATTCGAAAGTTTTACGCTTGGTGGGTAAAGCATACCTTTTTAGAGATAAATCTGTGAGAGGTGTCAGGCTGGATGTTTCTTGACAGAGGCAGAATGGTGTATTAGTTTGCTAGGGTTGCCATGGTGAAGTACCACAAACGGGCTTAAACACCAGAAATTTATTCTTTCACAGTTCTGCAGGCTACAAATCTGAGATCAAGATGTCAGCAGGGCTGGTTTCTTCTGAGGGCACTAAGAAGAACCTGTTTCATGCCCCTCTCCTGGCTTCTGCTGTTTCACTGGCAATCTTTGGCATGCCTTGGCTTGTAATGAGGAATGGGAGATTGCACCACTTTGGTCTCTTCCTTCATGTTCACATGGTGTTTTTCCTGCGTGCGTGTCTGTGTCCAAATTTCCCATTTTGTATAAGAATATCAGTTATATCATCAGATCAGGAGCCCACCCTACTCCAGTATGACCTTGTCCTAACTTAACTAATTATTTCTGCTATGACCCTATTTCCACATGAGGTCACATTCTGAGATACTGGTATATGAATTTTGAGGGACACAATTCAACCCATAACAAATGACATAATAGAGCATATATTTTGGAGTCAGAAAGACAGAATTTGAGTCTTGCTTTTGCCACCATTTTTCTCATGCACAGTTTTATTTGATCATTTGCAAAATGGGAATGATATATTTAATAGAATCATTTGTAAAGTAATACATCAGTTGAAAAATGAACCATTATTTTATATATCCCCAGGAAAGGAAAAAATGCTTCCAATTAAATAATGGCATATCATCAATTATAACATGCATTTCAATTTCAAAGATATTAACTGTGAAATAAAAGTATGTTTTAAAGTCAAAGAAAGTAAGGACTAAAGAAGATACTATGTAGAGTGCCCTCTGTGAGAAGGTAAAAAGAAGTCAATAAAGCTATATCATTTTTTTCTCTCACCCCTTCCTTTGCCTGAGCAGAAAAGTTACTGTCACCATTGGTCACCACCCAACTTACCATCCATTTCAAGAAGGAATTTAATAATTTACCAGGCAGGAATCAGCTTCTGCCCAAGTCATTTATGATAAATTAAGGAGAAACAAAGGTTGTCAAAGACTCAGGCATATTTTCAGTCTCAGGAACCAATGAGTTGGATCCCCTATCCATGTGGCAGATTAACTATGCAGCCAGAAATGACCGCAACCTCAGCATGTAGACTGATCGGAAAATGAATGGTACCAGTCAACTCAAGTTTCCACCTGTGACTCTTTATACAATCCGCAAACTGTTAAGGACTTTTTGTCCTATCAAAGTAGAAAATCCACTTAAACTGAAAATAAAAATCATATCTCAACAGCACCAACCTATCTCTCTCTGTTGAGTGACTTTGAGACTGGCAACATGTTCATTGCAGCTACAGGGCAAGTCGCCAACCCTGAGGCTAGTCACTTAAAATCAGCAACCACAAGCAGCTGAAATCCTGAAATTGAATAATGCTATTTCTGGTGGCTCAGTGATTTGTTTTATTATCTAAATTTTATGAGGTTTAATATGTCTCCTTGGAAGTTATATGGTTTGAAAAATTGCCTGTAATAAATCCTTTATTTTTAAACATAAGGAAAATTATCCATTTTTTATCCAGAGAAAAATTAGTTTCTCTCTATTCTCACTAAATAAATATTGAGGAAATATTTAAAGAATATCAGTTTGAAGAAATACCTAATTATAAGTGTACCCTGGGGCCTTGTGTCTCTCTCTGGCCTATGATGTCATTCTTTACCAGGACCTCTTACCCTTGGGATGATAAGGGCCTACACTTCTCCAGGAAACCTTAGAGAATTCAGTGACAGTTAACAAATTTGGCTCCTGCCTTCACCTCCTCCCCACCAATAGCATTGTGTTGTTTAGCCCTCACCTGCCCCCTGCAGCTTTGCCTGTGGCAGTTCCAGCCCTTGGACATCCCAGGGAGTAGATGGCCATCGTGTGCTAGTCTTGAACTGTTTGCTGATGGCACATTTACCTGTCCCCCATCCAATATAGTTGCTATGAGTAATATCCAGGGCCTCCATTGTATCTCCAGCATGCCCAGTGGACAAACCAGATCTCCAGAGACACAACTGCACCCTCCTTCATTGACTTTCCCCATCAGTTCCACATTTACATTTGTTGTCTAGCTGTTGCATTACTTTGAGCAACAGGGTTTATAAGAAAATGCTTCAAATTTGGATGACTGCATAGCATACAGGTTAAATGTACAGACTCTGGAGCTTAAATGCCTAGGTTCTAATCTCACCTCTGCTACTTGGAAGTTGGGTAAAATTGGAAAAGTTATAGGGTCTCTCTATGTCCTGATAAAAGGGAGTGACATAGTACCTACCTC
The DNA here is from genome assembly GCF_041146395.1 of Eulemur rufifrons. Lineage (NCBI taxonomy): Eukaryota > Metazoa > Chordata > Mammalia > Primates > Lemuridae > Eulemur > Eulemur rufifrons. The sequence goes on from NC_090989.1 coordinate 123,624,683, forward strand.
TCTGTTTGTTATCATGAGGAGGAAAAGCGAGAGCCTGTCAAAAGACTTGAATAGCCACTTCATCATGAAGATATACAGATAGCAAATATGCCTGTGAAAAGATTCTCAACATCACTAGTTTTAGGAAAATGGAAATTAAACCACAATGAGATACCACCGTACACCTATTAGGACTTAAAAAGTTAAACATACATCTATTTCACTCCTAGGTATTTATCAAAGAGAAGAGAAAATATGTGTCCATACAAAGGGTTTGCACATGATTATCCAGGGCAGTTTAATATGTAATAGCCAAAAACTGGAAACAATCCAAGTGTCTGTCAGTGAAATATTACTCAGTAATAAAAGGATGAACCATTAATATGACAACAGATAAATCTCAAAATAATTATGCTGTGTGAAAGAATCAAGACAAAGAGACCACATACTGTATAATACTGTATATTATAATGTACTTTTTATATATTATAGAGGATACATACAGTAACAGAAAACAGATCAGTTTCTTGGGAATGGGGGGAAGGAGGGGTGAGAAGGGGTTACAAAAGGGCATAGGAAACTTTAGGGCTATGGATATATTCATTATCTTGATTGTGATGATGCTTTCACAGGTATACACATGTCAAAATGTATCAAATTGCACACTTTAAATAGACGTGACTTATTATATGTCATTTATACCTTAGTAATGCAGTTAGTATATGAATATCTGTGATATAACAGGCCCTTCCAAAAGTGTTAACTATTATCAACTTTACTGTTACACTGAAATATATTTTAGATGACATTTGTGTAATAAAAGAGCGTTTCATCAGAAGCAGTATTCAGTGATTGATCCTATCACCATTGCACTATAACCTAGCTGCATTTTTCCTTTCTTTCTAGGGATGCTCATGAATAACACAAATTAAGGAAAGTAGCTCAGGCTTTGAGGTCAGAAGGCATGAGTTCAAGTGCCCACACTGACTTGGAGTACCTTGTGTTGGTATTTGACCTAGAATTTTCTTATATGTAAAATAGTATGAAGCTATACCACATGATTGCTATAAGAATCAAATTTTTAAAATGGATGTGTGTTCTGTAAACTATAAAGCAATGTGAATATAGCAGTCGTTATGAGTAGGGAAAAGACAAGATAAGCATTCACATTTTTACAGACAGGGTAACAGAGGGTAAGCAAGATTAAAATGAACCCTGATCTCACACAAGAGCAAGGAACAGACCCTACATCCCCTCATTTCCCCCAGACTGATGTTCCCACATCAGAATTCTCTAGAATAGTTTTAAAAATACATATTTCTGCATCCTGCCCTATACTTACTAAATCAGAATCACCTGCAGTAGTGAAAAGGAATCTGAGATTTAAAGAAAGCTCCCCAGTGGATTCTGACACAGCCAGTAGCAGCAGTAGGTGGATGATCTTTTGGAAACAACCACCTTGTTCTTGATGCCTTTCAATGAGAAACAGGAGCTATCCTAGGTTCTGTTGTTCCAGTGAAACCTAAATTTAGCCTCCAGAAAAGATAATGCATCTCCCAGGATAACTGGAAATGCAGAATGTTTTGAAACATCTTTCAAACACTTATTTATTATAGCAAGCACTTCCTTTATCATCATTCTTTCTTTTCTTGAGCACTTATACTCCTTAGATTCTTACTGGCCCTCAGATTATCCTTAGAAATTATGTATCTTGCTAATGCAAACGTTACTTAATGCTTTTCCATCTTGTCATTTCCCACAAAAGACAAGTCACTTGGTGTTGCATGCTTGCAGCTTACCTTGGATAGTGTGTCTGAGGTGTGTGGCCAACATGAACTTTATACCTCTGTGGGAGCACCATTTGGAAATCAAAAAGGAAGAACAAAAGTACCCGGATTAGTGCACATCACCCATTTGCAGCCTTTGAGGTGATTAAAGCAGAATAACAAGATTAGAGTTTCCATTTCCAACCTTGTGTCATCTAAACCTGCTCAGTACTCTCTTCTTCCATCCACAAACAGAGAAGACACTTTTTCTGTCTTGAGGATGTCAGACCCACCTATAATGTACTTCTTGGGGGTTATTCTGGAATCTTCTGTCAAAAGACACTACATAAATATAATTAAATCTGTTATCATTTGGCTCATTCTTCCATGAATTTGGACCAGATGTTGTAAAAATGCCTCTCGGGGCCAGGCAGAGTTGAGGGAGAAGGGCCTGGAAGGGACTGTGAGAACTGGAGCATGAATGCCCTGTCCGAATGGGACAGTCTCCAATTGTTACCATGTAAGAATGTGGTCTAATTTCTTCTGAAGGGAAGGCAATAGAAATAGCTTCCTTTTTATGTTGACAAATCAAGGGGAAAATACTTTGAGTGGGACAAATAAAATATCTCCAAGTCAGCTTACACTTGCAGGCTACCAGTTTATAATCTCTAATTTATACTATTATTCAAAACAATGATCTCTGCACAACTGAAAAAAATTATACCAGTGCAGTAAATTCTTATGCCTATATGATCATCCAGTGGCATAATCAGTCCTGTAACCCCACACCAAGAACATTATATTAATATAAGATATAAAATTCACTGCAAACAGAAGCTAGGTCTTCATAGGAAGCCAGAATAGTCAAATAACCATTGGTCAGAACAATAACTTGTAAAATCCTAATCAACAATGGGCTGGAGTTTGGTTTCTTGTCTTCCCATCTGTTGGACAAGGATATAATAAGAACTATATTCTCCTTCTCCTTGCAATCTGGATTGTTCACCTAATGAAGAATGACAAGTAGTGTTCCTTAAAGGACAGCCCTCTCTTACGCATATCTCCACATGGCAAGGGCAAGGGCCAGGGATAAAACACTGAATTTAGAGTGTCAGGGGAGCATGGAGCAAGCGTCAAATTTTCTTTGCTGGGCAATACGGGCATGCATAATACAGTTAAGAACTGCCTTCCCTTTATTTTATTAAGAAGCTATTTCCTTGTATGCATCTGAAAGTGAGAGAAATGGTTCTCACAGTTTGTGATAACAAATGACACTTAGGAAGTAGCCAATAAACCATGTTTCTATTTGAAAGCTGACAGTACATATAGGCTCTGGTTGATGTGTAAAGAATGAAGGATGGGTATCTCCAGTTGAGAGAGGCTGTAGGATCTTGGGTTATCTATAACTTAGTCCTTTAAGGCTTCCCAGAATATCAATGGTTTTGTGTATTTTTACCTGTGACAAATATAGAGGAAAAGAACCTTAGTGGTAAGGATCCCAGCAGAAAACAGATGGCATACCCAGAGAGCTTAACCTAAAGGGCTAACCTCTTTAGAGAGGAACTCTTTACGGAGATGTGGGCAGGATTAAGCAAGCCAGCAAAGAAAGGTGAGGCATCTGAGAGACATCAGGTATAGCAGCTGCAGAAAGCCACTACCACCCCACACTCTGAAGGTTCGAGAGAGAGAGAGAGAGAGAGAGAGAGAGAGACTGTGTTACCTAATCCTAGCAAAACCTCCCTCTGTGGAAAGGAGTCTGCTGGCAGAATCTGTGCATGTGGAGACATGCCTGCACCTCTCCGATCTCCCACTCGCTGATCTCCTGCCAACTCCTCTCCCTGGCTGACTCCAGCCAGAACCCAGAGGGCAGGGAGCCCTGGAAATTGAATTCATAGAGCTCAGCTTCCTGGGTCGCAGAGTAGGGCAGAAAGTGGCAGATATGGATCTGGGAGAGGGGGACAAATGGAGAGTTATTATCACAGAAGGCAAAGGGATCACAATTTCATCTTAGAGCAGGACAGACTTTTCATCCTCTAATCCTCTAATTTTCATTTTGCTAACAGGGATACTGAGACCTAGGGAATTGAGATGAATAGGTGAACATTATATACCTAATAAGGGACATACTTGAGACTTAAGGCTGTTATCTTACTATCTATTCTCATGGACTTTCTACTTCATTATGCCAGGAATCATAAGTTAGAAAACTCATATTAGAGTTGGCTAAAATGAGACACCTACGCTGCCATTTTTCTATTACTGTGCCCATCAGACATCACTAACTGATTACAGATTTCTTGCCTCCTAAGCCCAGATGTGCCCTCAGGCTCCAGGCAGCCATTACGATTGCGTCATCTTGCTCTATCATCTAATAATACAACATACTCTAAATGTTCTTATAAAAACTTCAAATTATTATGTCTAATGAGATTTTCCTCCTTGAAACTTGGCTCGTCCTCAGAAGGTGCCACTTGTAGACTTGAACTTCCCGCCCTGGTGACTTGATGGAGAGCATTTACAGTTGGGAAAAAAGGAAGCACCATGAGATTAATATGCTTGAAAGATAATAATAAAATGTCCAAATACCTGACAGGTTTTCTCTTTCTCTCTCCTTGCAGGTTGACAGGACAGAGGTGATTCGCACCTGCATAAACCCAGTGTACTCAAAACTGTTTACGGTGGACTTTTACTTTGAAGAGGTACAGCGCCTGCGGTTTGAAGTCCACGACATCAGCAGCAACCACAATGGGCTGAAAGAGGCCGACTTCCTGGGTGGCATGGAGTGCACACTTGGCCAGGTGGGTCAACAGACATCCCTTCCTCCTCTTTGCTGCCTTAGGAGCTTTCTCTCTCCCTTTTTCCTTTCTTCCCTCATTTAATTCTTGTTTTCTTTTGCCTGTTGATTCTATTTCTTTAACATGTAGTGTGTTACAGCTTCCCAGGCACTGTCATATCTCTTATATTTATATTGAGATGATCTTGCAAATCTGTAAAGTTATTTATTTTGCAAAAGTAATAATTTTGTCTTCTGAATGCCCTCATTGTGTTAGCCACTTATTCAACAGCTATTTATCAGGTACTTACTATTTATGCATCTGGCTCCACGCTCTGCTCATGTGTCTGTTATGGCCTTATCCTGTCCCATTATAAATTTCCATCTGCCAACTCAACCTTGAGAGCCTCCACACAGAGTGTTTCTCATTCACATTTATTCCAAGTCTCTGGTGCCAAAAATAGCCCACCGTAGGGGCTAAATAGATACTTGGTGAATGAATAAATGCATTTTCTTAATCCTCACAACAATAATGTGAAATAAATATGACTATCATATTCATTTTATCAGTGAGAAAACTGAGACTCAGAGAGGTTGAGAGACTTGCTGAAAGTCCCATCCTGACAGGTGGCAGAGCCAGGACACTACCAGGCTTGCCTGTCTCCAAACCCTGTCACTCTGCTTCTATGAGATCTCTCCTTTTTCCTGTCCCTTTCTATTGTACCCAGAACTGTGCTAAGTGTTGAGAGAAATCTAAAAGAAGAAACAATCCTGGGCCCAGAAAGTGGACGGTCTTACTGGAGAAGGCATTATCTATGCACCTCAAGTAGATCAATTCATTACAAAATATCCAGGGCCCTACACATGGGATAGTGGGCCTTTGGGGAAGGGATGACTTTTCTGCTGGGTAAAGTCAAAGAAAAGCATTGTGGAACCAAAGTTTGAAAAGCTATAGTCCTAGGATTGAAGAAGAAAAAGAAGGGAGGCCCTTCAAGTGAAAAAGCAACCTAAACAAGTCATAGAGGTCAGAACAGATGTGGCAGGTGTACGGGGCAGGAAAAGACCAGTTTTTCTGGCGCTGATTTACTGTGGAACCAGTGAAGCTTAAGCTTCAGATCTCTTGTCTCATGTGGGCCCCTTCCAAGGCTCTGTGTTGCATTTTTATTTGTAGTTTTATACTTTTTTCTCAAAGAGGGCTTCCAAATTATAAAAGCCTCAAGCCCTATGAAACCTGAATTCATCCCCTGGCAAAGTAAGCATCGGGTTTAGCAATTTGTGAGAAAGAGTCTGCCTGACAAAGAGATGGCAAGCATACGTCTTTGCTTGTTTGCATTTACCTTGCTTCATGCCACTTATCACTAAAAGAAAGGTATTTATTTTTTATTTCAGAATATTATGGGGGTACAAACATTTAGGTTACAAATATTGCTTTTGCCCTGCCCGAGTCAGAGCTATAAGTGTACCTGTCCCTCAGACAGTGAGCACAGCACTCATTAGGTGTGACTATACCCATCCCCGCCTCCCCCCCCCCACCTGCCCGCCACCCAATGAATGTCACTTCCTTATGTGCACATAAGTATTGATCAGTTAGTACCAATTTGGTGGTGAGTGCATGTGGTACTTGTTTTTCCATTCTTGTGATACCTCACTTAGTAGAATGGGCTCCTGCTCCATCCAGGATATAATATAACAGGTATTAGTTCACGATTGTTTTTTGTGACTGAGTGGTACTCTATGGAATACATATACCACATTTTACTAATCCACTCATGTATTGATGGGCACTTGGGTTGTTTCCACATATTCTGAAATAAAAAATTAATTAATTAATTAAAAAAATAAAGAAATTTCTCCCTGTTAGCACCAAGTGACAAAACTGACAATATCCTTAGTTACCCTTTTCCAGCAAATATGGTGATTGATTTCATATCATTGCTCTGTTCTTTTAATGAAAACCAAAAGCCCAGTGTGGAAATACAATTGAGGGAGGGCGGAGAGAGAACCTGGAATATTCTCCATTAATATATTCTCTCTAATGACTTCTGAAAAGAGTTGATGGCAGATGGTTCTAAAATCTTGCCAGGTATAATGTGCAATAAATAGGTATTAAGTGAATAAAAGAATGAATAAATTGTGGACTTGAGATGGAATCCTGTTTCTATTAAAAATGATTAAAATGGCATCTTTTATAGATATAAATGGGCCACACCAAGATTCTCCCTTAAACAATGGGCATCCCTCCTATGTATAAATGTTATATTTTGTCATAAGAAATAAATGTATATCCCTGTAGGAGTCATATAGGATAAAAGGCCTTTTTCATCCAAAGCTCCAATGATTATTTCTGTGTGAATGACCCTCAGACTTACATCTTTAGTCTTTCACGAGGCTCATCTTTCCAAAGCCAGCCAGTCCTTCATCCACTACTCTATGCCAGGCATTGTGGTAGGTACCCGCGATACGGTGACAGGCCAAAAACATCATCCCTGACCTCAACCTGCTCCCAGTCTAGTTGAGGATAGAGATGGAAAGCAAATAATTACACAAACAAGTAACTAAATGACAACTGTTATAAGCATTGTTAGGAGAAGTACAGAAGAAGAGAGCAAGCATTGGAGAAGGGCGTCAGGTGGAGAGGGATCAAAGAAAGCACTCCAAGGGAAGTGACATTTGCACTGAAGCTTGAAGGGAAAGTGAGAAGGAAGAGGAAACACATTCTAAGCAGATGGGAACATTATGCACAAAGCCTCTGGATTCAGGAAGGAGTTTGGCATATGGTGCAGAACATCTTCATTTGGTTTTCTTAAAAGCCAACTCTGAGACAGGAAGTCAAAGGAGGTAAAGAAAACATGATAGTAGAGTGGAAAAGTGAGACAGGATAAGAGGGCAGTCTGTAAGGGAGTGTGGTCAAGCCAGTTTCCACTGTGGGCAACTGGAGCTTCATTCTTCTGAGGACACTCTGGAAGCCAGTGTAGAACAAACATCACAGAGTTATCTCACACTAGGGATGGGGGAACTGGGACATTTATACACTTGGGGTACATATACTCTCATCAGTCATTAAGGGCCATTCCTAGGATGGGAGCATTAATACTCTAGCATTTCCCTTCTACTGTGTAGGTAGCAAAGAAGGTCCCAAAGATCAAAAAAAGCTTGCAGGCAAAGAAATACAGTTGCTGGTGATCATAAGTCAGTGATGTGTACTCACGTCATAGGACCTAGGGATTTGAGCAGGGCACTGACAGCATCTGTTGATTGCCTATCCAAGACCCAGTCACCCACTCTTTCAGGTGTCAGACCCTGATCATTTTCAGATCATTTTCTACCATGTGGTTGTGTATAAAATAGCCCTATCCCTAGCTCAAGAGTGAATCCTGAGTAATCTCAGCCAGTCACAGAAATCCCATCCCCCACTTGTCAGAGGATGATTTTTTTTGAAAAGGTTTCCTAGCGTAAAAAAAGAGACACACATGAGGATGCAGTTCCTCTCTGTCTGTGATTCCTGGAACCACTGCAGCCACCTTCAGCAAGGCTGAGCATGACAGCAACCCGGGAGGCAGCGGGGGAGATGTGGAGGCATGGGCCTGATATGCCATTTCTGGAGCCTACTCTATTGGTGGACTCCTTATTATGGGAGGATAAAATGTCCTATTATTGAAGCTGTTTAGGGTGGGATCTTCCATTCCTTGAACTAAAAGAATCATGATTGATATAGCATATATGAGGAACTAAAAGAAGGCCGGGCTGGCTGGAACGGGGTGAACAAAGAGAAACTGGGAGGTTGCATTGGCTTAATTTTTTTTATCCTCAAAATAAGGAATATGTAGAAGTGAGCACTAAGGATGAGATTACAAAAGTTCTTTCTAAATATGTTTTTGATACTTTTGAAAAAGCTAATCATTTCTCTTGACCCTTCTGACAATTCTGGGGGCACAGGTGTCATTATCCACATTTTATAGTTGAGAAAACTGAGAATCAGAAAGATTCAATGTCTCGACAGAACCAAAAAAAGCAGAAGTCAGAGCTTTTGATCCTTAATCTAGAGCTTTCTTCTGTCATGATCTAGGGAAGGATAATGTAGGAAGGCCATCTGTTCTGAGAACTCTTTCAAGGTCATGGCTTACATGAAGCAAATGGACATCAAGTTAGACTTTATTGGTGTAGCTCTAAGCCATGTTTCTCAAGCCACACTGCTCTACCTCCAGGTGACATGCTGGCCTCTCTAGATATCTAACACCCTCTTGTATTGCTGGCCGTGTGATTGGGGGGATAGGCCTTTCCCACATGTTTGGGATGGACAGTAACTGGCTTACGTCGATCAGAATATCCAATTATTGTGGCCACAGTGATTGGTTCAGGGAAGGGCATATGACTTTTTTTTTTAACATGCTAAGTTTCATTCATTCATTTATTCATTCTTTTAAACAAGCGTTTAGCAAGTGCCATGGATATGCTAAGTACTGGGCTTGGTGCTAGAGACACAAAGATGAAAAAGACAGAGGCCCTGTCCCAGAAAAGCTTATAATTAGCTGAAAGACACAGACTAGTAAATAAATAATCAAAATGCATATTACTAAGCACTATAATAGAAATGTATTCAGGAGCTACTGGGGAAAGACTTACCTCTGCCTAGAGGGAATCAGGGAAGTCTCGCAAGAAACATGACTCCAAACCTGTGTCTCAAAGGGCAATAGGAATTCTCCACCAGAGAAAAGAAGTAAGGACTCTCTTGGCAAAATGACCAGTACACACACACACAGCAGCATAAGGGGCATGGCAGAGAACTCTTAAGTGACTCAGCATGACTGAGTGGTCGAGTGAGGGTGGCGAGAAGATAGAGGATGCTAGACAGGAACAGAAGAACCCAATCATGAGGGTTTTAGTGCTTTTCTCTAAACCTCAGAGACCTTGGACTTGATGCACTGAGGCCCTGGGAACTGGGAGAAAAACAGGATTGGATGTGTGTATTTAGAAAGATCATTTGGACATTTCCACCAAGGGTGGGAGGCAGGGAAAACAGGAAACTAGCGCAATAACAGGAAAGAAGTGAGGATGGCAGTGGTTATGGAAGCTGAGAAGAGGGGACCAGAAGACAGTCTGTCCACAAGCAGGATCGACAAGCCGTGAGACTGGGCGAGGGAGGAGGGGTTTGCAGGTGTCTGGGTTAGGTACTACTAACCAGAGAAGTGACTTGGCTGTCTCTGAGGGGAATCAGTCCTATTGAGGAGTGGGGTGCGGAATACAAGTGATCCTGGCCTGGTAAGATCAGATGTCTGCAGAAAATTTAGAGGAGGTCGTCAGTTGGCAGCTGATCACATGGATCCGGAATAGACAATATAGATTTGGGAGCTGACTCCCTATGGTTGGTAGCTGATAACATAAAAGTGGATGAAATCAAAGAGACTGTTTTACTTTCATTTTTTGAAGGAAATTCATTGAGCATGGTATATATGAACAAATCTTAAAAGACTTTTAAAAAATCCTTGATTATGTAAGAACATCTCTTTCCACTTTCTTTCAGATAAAAGTGTGAACTTGATATTGTCTTAAAATCAAAACCTTTGCTGAGTGTCTTCTACATGTGGAGTAACATTCCAGACAAATGCATTTGTACTAAGAGCTTTGTGAAGAGGCGGGGCAGAACTCCTTTACCCTTCATAGTTTCACAGGTTGTGACCCTTTGGTGTGATGGGAGTTTTGCTCTTTCTCTCGAAATTGCTCTTCTCTCTAGTGATTACGCCAAAAGAAAAACCATCAACATTTTCCTTCGTCATAACTCCAGTAGTAGAGAAGACTCCTTCTCCTGTGTACTGCTTCGGTGTGCAGGGAATGGCTAGACACAGGAGAGGCTGCGCAGCCCGGGGAATGGCAGGGTTGGGTCTGAGGCGCTGTTTCGTAACACTCAAGTGTACACGCCACGGACCCTGGCCGTCTGGGGTCAAATCCCAGCTCAGCTGCTCTCAAGTCATTTGTCCAGAGGCAAATTCCTGCAGCCATCTAAGCCTCAGTTTCTTCATTTGCAAAATGGGGATAATATGAGTGCTGACCTCAAGAAATATCGTGAGGCTCCATGGGATAATGCATATAAAGTACCCAGCAGTGTCCCTGGCATGGGCGGAGCACCGGGATGGGGAAGCTGTTACTAATGTGACCAGCACCTAGGAAACCGTGGGAAGAGTCGACACCTGTAGGGACCAGCATTGTTTTCAGAGTGGAGCTGGGAATATAAAGGGTGAAAACATTATAAGGAAGCACTACATCCTGGGCAATTAGTAAAACTGAATTTTTATTGCCTCAGGTTTGTCAAAGGATATTCAAAGGATTTATAGTATTGTGTGTGTGCACACATGCACGTGTATTTACTCTTCTCATACTATTTTTAAGTAAAAATGCATTAAATCAGAACTCTGAAATAATTTGGGGTAGCTTTTTCAATACTTATCTTGCCACAACTAAAGCCCCAAAGGAGAGTTAACGTGACTTCCCAAAGGCCATGCAGGAAGTCACATACTCAGAGCCTGTCTCCTGAAATCTTCTACGGGTACTCAGCTGTCCATCTGAGTTTGCCACATTCTCACTCTGCCTTGTGAAACAGCAGGACACTTGGCCTCTAGGAAAGGAAAATAGCAGCCCTCAGCGTGCTAGAAACTGGCATAGGCCATGAGGTTGAGTACAAGCACAGCAAGTGACTTTGCACTGAGCAAAAATGCCAAATAAACAAATGAAGGCTCGCATCCTTGGAGAACTCAAGGCAGAATTGTATGTTCTTGGCAGATGGATGAAGGGGGCGAATCATGGGACATGGGGTGCTCAGGAAGCTGTGTTCACCTTCTGGGTGAGCTTGGAGACCTTCTTTAGATCGCTGTTGCCTGGAAGGAGACAAGAAGCTAAGCCTCTCTCCTGCTATACCCAACAGAGGGCATGCCGAGGAGAGATGTGGTCCCTCGCTACCTAGAACAGCAAGCTGACCTTTAATGTGATGCCTTTATTTGTTCTTTCCCTGCTTATTAACTCATTTGTTCATCCACACATGTTCCCACTTCTTCGTCAACCAAAGACAGTGGCCACTGAGTCACAAATAAGGAAAATAATAAATATAGTAAGTAACTTTCCCCAGGCACTTTTATTTACCAGGCACTGGGCTAGACAGTTGCTATACCTCATTTCATTTAATCAGCACAATATCTGGGAAACAGGCTACTATTACTACCGTTTTACAGCTGAGGAAACTGAGCCTGAGTAAAGCTAGGTGAGTTATCCAAGGTCACACAGCTAGTAAGTGGCGCAACTGGGACTTGAATGCAGATCTGTTTAGTTCCAAAGCCCTTTATGATCTTTTCCATCTATTCTAATAGCTTGTCATGCACGAGTATAAATAATAAAGTAACATCTATTAATGCAAAGCCACGCTGGAATTCACTTTGCTAGCTTTTTTGTGTTTTGTTTCTTCTTAAGTTCATTTATTTGCCTTACACAGAGCTGACAGAGGCAACTTAGGAATCCTCCTGCAAATAGCCTTGGTCATCTTCCCTGCAGGCTGCATACTGAATTTACTTTAAATATAATATGGCTTCTTAGAAAGTGCCAGTGTGAGTGTCAACCTCTCAAAACCAGAGTCTTACAAACTCAGCACCTTCTGGTGCACCCTCTTGGCCTTCCTTTCACCCTCAGGCGTGTTGAACAAACCCCTTATCCAAATCCTGTGGATGCCGCTAGGGTTCATCATTGCCTTTCTTGCAGGAATTTTCTCTTCTCCATGGCTTGAAGGACAGTTACAACCTTGTGAAGTCCTCTTCTCTTCATTGCTGTATGGCTGTAGTTTAGTGTATTTCTTCCCCCACAGTTCAGAGGACGTCTGTTGAAACCAAGAACTTCCTGTTTTCTGTCATCATAAGTGGAGCAGTGAAATCGGTGACCCCTTGAAGGAGTCCTGGGCTGTTTAGGATGCCTCTGACCGTTACTCATGAGAGAGCTATAATGCACCACCTTCCTTCAGAGCAGCAGTTCTTGAACTTGAGTGTGCATCAGAATCACCTGGAGGCTTGTTAAAATACAAATTGCTGGGCCCTACTCCCAGAAGTTTCTGATTCAGGTCTAGAGAGAGATCTAGTAATTTGCATTTCTAAGTTTCCAGGTGATACCAATTCTGCTGATTCAGAGATCACATTTTGAGAACCCAGGCCCCAGCATCTCATGTGGGGGAATGCTAATGAGTCTTGGACACCATATCAGTAGTTTTAATTATGAAAGGAACTATGTGTTGGGCAATTATCTGAAGATATTAAAAAGGATAAAGAAAATATCTGGGGAGCAAAAAAAATTGCCTTATAAATGTATAGTCCTACAAAGGACCATGTACACAGCTTGAAGTCCATGTTCTTGATGAAGATATTGATTGCCAGAGTTTGTTTCTCCCATCCATTAAGTGCAGTTAAATGCACCTATTATCCAGATTATTGATTTCTTTCCTGATACAGGTGAATGCTAGGGTTATTTCAGCCACAGTAGTCCCTGAAAGGATGAGCAGACCACAAGCTGTTGATCAATGGGAATTTGGTCTAAGGTCGGGATGGCTCCGGTTGGTGGTCACTGGGTGTATGGTGATGCTGAGGGTGTTATTCAAACTCACTGTAATGCCCACAGCAAGATTCCAAAGGTTAGCATTTTGTTGTATAACATCTAATATGCTCATGGCATAAAATTAATGGCCCAAGGAAGTCAAATTTACACATTACAGTAGGCAACTCATTTTCTTCTGCTTCCCATATTAAAAGTTTTCCCTAACTTTGCAGAATTACTGCAAACGGGACCCATATGAGTGATGAATGATGCCATGAGTGATCACGTCATCTTAGCTCCCATGGACTAGCTAAGAAATCTCAGGAAGTAGTACTGCTTTTTACTGCTGATGATCTGTTTTGCTCATAGGCAGGCGGGATTTAAGTAAGGTGGTTGTGGGTAAACAAGCCCCAAATTTTACAAGGAGAATAAAATTTATTCTTGCCTTTTTCTTTGCCATCTTTGTCAGGCAAGTAATCATAAATTCAGATCCTAGGAAAATCCCTCTGCTTTCTTTGGAGTCCTCCTTTTATACCTTTAAATCTCCTTTAGTGTCCTGGACAAGAGTCATGAGTCCTATGCATTGGATCTGCCACCAACTCTCTGTGTGACCTTTGGTAGTTTGCTTCACCCTTCTGTGATGTAGTAACTTTATCTATAGAGAGGAGGTTTTGGATTGATTCATCTCTAAGTTCTTTCCAGTTTTAATAGTCAGTGATTCTCATTCAATTCTTTCCTTTCCCCTTGCTTCTTAAATCCAGCGTGCCATCTTGCATTCTTGTCCTTTTTCAGGATGCTCTCTGACCCCCCAACCCCACCTGTTCTCATCTTATCTATGTCTTAGCATGAGGTATTTCCCACGTGCTAAGTCATAGATGTCATTCAGCTGCAGACGGTATCATCCTACCTTAGTGCACCCCAGGAAATCAGCTCGTTGTGTCTATTTAATTTCAAAGGTAGTTTTTAAAAGATATGCTTAGTGGCAATTAAAATGGGCTTGTGTTTACAGGCCCTGTTCCATATCCACTCACAGTAATATGACCTCTCCTAGCTCCTTATTGGTGCAGAGGGAGAGGGTAAGATATTTGGAACTATGTAAAAATTTGCAAGGACTAACATGTCAATGCTGAAAAGCAGCTATAAGTGCTTGTCCTGGTCCTAACCCTTTAATCCAGTCTGGTGCAGGGCACCCAGCCCACCCCACCAGTGAGCCCTGGACCTGCCCAGCCATACAGGGAACCACATATGCCACCTGGGTTTGAAGGCAGCTGCCAGGACCTCCACCACAGTTCCCACTTCTGTTGTTCCCAGACAGCTTTCATTCCAACCCCACTTCCACCCAGCTCAGAACGGCTGGCTGTAAATGCAACCTGGATCCCTGTCCGCATGATGTTTACACATGCCCTCCCATCCTTCAGTCCTTGCCATTCCCCTGCAAATGCCATCTTGCTGCACCTTCTCAATTATCAGTATCATGGGAGCCTTTGATAAAAATGTCCTGTCCTTGTCCCAGTCCTGAAGCATGAGACACTACAGCACCATAAACTGAATTGTTAATATGACAAATGGCTGATTTTCTGAAGTCCAATAACCAAAAAGCCAATTCACCAAATAATATATTAGCCCCCAAATTAACTCTCTACCAAATACTTTTATTTACCAAAAATAAGATTATAAACTTTACTACAATTATTTTAAAATTTGTGATGATTTCTGAATTTTTCTTTTTTGGTTTAGGCTGCTTATAAATTTAGTTGCTGATTATCATAAACTTTTCTGAATATCAAACATGACCATAAGAAAGCTAAACTCTCCCAAGAGGGGATTAAAAATATGGTGCTAACTGTTAAAGTCCCCGTTTCTTCACAGGCCAAGGACCTGGGAGGATATATTTTTAAATGTTAACAGTGATGACATCTAGGTTGTGGGATTATGGGTGATTTGTAATGTCACATCTGTGTTTTCCTATATGTTCTAAAAAAAAAATATATCACAACTATAATCAGAAAAAAATTATAATAAATGTTAGTGAAAACATCATAATAAGGCCTGTATGCTGACTTCAAAGAACTCAAGTGGAGAAGCAAAACACAGAAGCAGTGTATAAATCCTTAAACTTTTGAAGAACTTTAAAACTTGTAAAGAATTCTAATTTGGGAGATCCATGGGAAATTCTTTTGGGTGAGGTATTTGCTGGGACTGTGCTTCCTGTTAGGTTTTTGAGAGATCAATTTGCAGATGTTAGTCCCCACCCCTTTGTCCACAGGGAGGCGACTCGGGCAGGCTAATCAGATTCTGATCTTTTGTAATATCATTTTTGATTACAGAAGAGGCCCTGGAGGGCTTGGAGCACCAACAACAAATAAGGAAGCTTCACTGGCACTGCACAGAGGTTCTGAGATTCTCCCAAAGCCTAATCTCCAGTTCAAGCCTTATTTGGGAAGAGAGTATTTTCACTGTGAATTAACCTAATCAGGTTTAGGGGGAGAAAAACAATAACTGCTTGGTTTATGAAATCATCCCCAAGAGCCTGGGTTTCAGATTCGAGGACAAAATGAGGCTGGGTATGAATTAATTAACTTTGTTTGGATGGAATTTATGCCTTTGGGGCTGCTGTGTGCACATACACAGGTCAGCAAAGGTGTATACACCTGCGCCCAAGCTCCAGGTGAGGCCCAGAGTGAGCTGACCGCTCCTGCTGCTGCTTCACTCACTTTGAGCATCTGCCCACCAGGAGGCTCAAGTCAGCACATCCCCAAGCCAGTTAACAGAAGCAAAGGAGCAGATACCCTCCAAACCGCTCTCTCCCCAGTGAGATTCGAGCCAGGAAAACTGGGATTACAGTAAACTTGCTGACAGGGCCCCAGTGGAATCAGAAAGGCTTGAAAGTGGGAAGAAGGCAGAAGCAGTGCTGAGTCCAGCCAGACCAGTGCAGGCATCTCTGTACTACTCTCTGGTGCCGCTGGCCTCTGCTTAAATACTCTTTAAAGGGAATTCACTCTTACATATCAGGAATCCTGATAACGTTTGACTCCTTTTGCTCATGTCAGCCCAGTTTACACCTATTGTTGTGGCTTAGTTATTAACACTGCCCTCTTTCCCTTTCGAAAGTGTCACAATTTGAATAATATATTGTATGGTCACTTGGTGATAATAAATCATTTTCATAGCTAATATCTACTAAGAGCTGATCATGTGCCAGGCATTCGTGAGCTTGGTGCTGTCAACAATATCATCATCATCATCACTAGGCCAAGACTACATGCCTCCTAAGTGGCAGAGCAAAGATTTAACACCAGGCCTTTTGACTCAGTCAGAGTACTGAACTACTCTTCCCTTACCTCTAGGCTGTGTTTCCTCTGGGCTTTGATTTCATATATAACGAAAAGATCGATATCCCTTTATGAATTCTCTCAGGTCTTCCCACTGACTTCCTCCTAAGTGGTCAGTTGAAGGGAGGATACTGATTTGAAGGAGGTCTTGTTGTATCCCAGGTATTGTGTTCTATGAGGCCAGTATCAACTCCACTTGATAGATTAAGAATTAGTCTCTGAGAGCTCAACCAATTCACCAGAGATCACACTGACAGTAAGTTGCAGAGCAAAAATTCAAACCTAAGTTGTTCTGATTTCAATACCTGCCCTGTTATTATACCACACTGCCTACCAAACTGTGTTCAATTCCTATCACCCTTTGCAAATTTGGAAAAGCGGAGAAGCAATTCCTCCTAAATGCTGTCACTGTAAAGCTGCTCACAGAGGTCAAGAAGGAAGCACCCTTCCTCACAAGTTGATAAATTGACTCCTCTATCTAAAGTCTTTTTCTCCCAGCTCAGGCAGACCTGTGACATCTATCTGGAAATAGATACCACACTTTTGGGTATTTAGCTGAAATACTCCTGGATCAAAGTGTGTAAGCAACTTGTAGTATTTAGGCCCTATCTTTCCCTTGGTATGGATCTATTGCTCATGTAGCAGTTAAGGATAACAATAATATGAAAATAACAGATATGTATTTATTCATTCATTCAATGAATAATGCATCTATTTAATGCTAGCACTAATAAAAAGCTAATATACATATATTTATTTATTCAAATAAACATGTATGTATTCTTTAATTCATTTATTGGGCACTTACTATATGCCAATCTTCTAGGAACTGGGGATTCAGCCATGAACAAAGAGGGCAAAGCCCTGCCCCGTGGAGCTTACCTGTACATAATATAATAGCACATAATAATAAACCTATGAAAGAAGAACAAATGGAATAAGAAGTAGAGAGTGGTGGGAAGAGGGTGGGTGCTAACTTAGATAGGAATGGGAAGGCCTTTCTAAGCAGAGTCCAGAATAAAGCGTGAAAGTGTGGGCATGAGCCATGCAAAGACATTCAGAAAAGCATCCCAGGCAGAGGGAAGAGCAAGTGTTCTTATACACTGCCAGACCCTATGCTGAAAGCTTTGAACCAATTATCTCTTTTAATCCTCACAAAACCCATGAAGATTAAGTGCCACTATTGTTTCATTTTGCTGCTGAGCACTTGAACCTTGAAGTAACTCACTGAGGTGCACACTGTTTTCAAGTGGTGGTGGGGAGCCATGAACTAAATCTAGGCCTTCGGACACCCAGACAATATCCCCACCTCAACTGCTAAGCAATTCTGCACCTTGGCCAGTCTGCAACCACCCCCTTGCCAGCACTTTTAACACAAGACGTAGAGAATGGCTGATCACTGGGAAACATGTGCAAAGCCTGCATCATTCATGGGTCCATGGGGACAGGGAATTTCAGTCTTTGGGTCCCCAGGCTCACCACATACTGGACTCCAGCAACTGCTGGCATCTCTGGCCCCCGTGACCCTCCCTCAGTTCTGTTAGAGGCTGTGAGTCCCTCATCCCAGGCTCTTCCTCCAGACACCCAACAACTTATTCCAGATGACATCAGTTTAACACGAGCAAGATTTTCCATCCCTCTAACACATTATTTGCAGGATATGGTTTTATTGTTCTTCTGTATGTAATAGACAATACAGGCTCATTGCAAAATCTATTCAGAAATATTAATATAAAGAAAAGATAAAGTCACCCTTCAGACCACCATTGAGAGATAACTACTAAAGATTTTATGTGAATATTCTTACAGATTTTTCCTATGTATGTGTATACATAGAGTTTTTTTTTCAACACACATTTGGTCACACATATGCTTTTTGTTGCTTGCTTTTTTACATAAATATATATAGCAAACACCTTTCAATGTTAATGCATATACTTCTACATCATCTATTTTAAGGGCTACGTGGTATTGCATGATATCAAAATTCATGTAATGTATCCCCTACTGTGGACATTAAGGCTGTTTCCAGTTTTCTAGGACTATAAGCAACATTGTGATGAGCACTATATTATATATATCTTTATGCCCTCACTGATTTTTTTAGAATAAATTAATAACAGTGGAATATTTAAGCACACATTTAAGGTCCTTGAGACAAATTGCCAAATATCTATATGGAAACACTGTAGCAACTTACACAGCCCTGTACAGTGCACAAAGATACTGTTTTTCTTGCCACCTCAGTACCGCCTCCAACTTTTCATCTTGTTTCTTTTGAAGCTTCCATCACCACTAAAACAAGAAGACAGCCTCTGCCTTGAATTGGATTCCCCCCCCCCCCCACTGCCAGATTCCTTGCTACCCTCAGCCTGAGCAGGGAGGACACAGGAGAGTGTATGTCATCCCTCGGTGCCCCCTCATGGTCTTGGAGGCTGGTCCCCACAGAAGGTTTATTCAGGGGCTAAGAGTAGAGTGAAGAGAGGAGACATTGCTATGAGTCCCAGCCTAGAAGATGGCCTCACTCTCACCCTTTTCTTTCTGTCTTCAATATATTCCCCATCAGCCCCTGCCCTTGCGTTTATCATCCATACATTGGAGACTCCTAACTCAGGACTCTCCTCTGAGCCCAGACTCATGTATTCAATAGTCCCTAGATACTAACTCCACTTGCATGGCTTACAGACATCTCAAACTCAGCAACCTCAAACTGAGCTCACCATCTCCATGCCCCTCCACCTGTCCCCCTCCAATGTGTCCTGCTCCCTGAATAGCACATCTGTCCTCCTAGTTGCCAGAGCAAACCTGGGAGCCTTCCCTCTTGCCTCTCACTCAGTCTCTATGCCACAACCCATCGATCAGTCATGAAACCCCAAAACTCAGTGTCTTAAGTATCTCTAATATCCTCACTTCTCTCCCTTCCACTGCCAAAACTCCGGTCCAAGCCAACAGGTGATTATACTTATCTCTGTGTGGGGACTGATTGGATGGGAGAGAAAATAGGAGGAAAGTAGCATTTCCTAGGCATCTGTGTATGATGGGTGCTAGGATTTTGTTAACGTTCAGTATGTACTTGATAAACCTGTGAGGTATAAAATATTATCATCATTTCACAGATGAGGAAGCCAAGGCTCAGAGAGGTTAACCTGCCCAAGATCCCACACCAAGGGATAGCATTCAGAGCCCCATGTGTGAATCTTTCCCTATGTTATATAGCAAGAGTGAAGCTGGGGGCTAGTTAAGTGGCCCTTGCAGTGGTCTGAGTGAGGGGGAACATCCCTGCCACCATAAGGTCCTTCAGGACGAAGAGTGAGTGTCAATCACTTTGCATATCTTATAAGGTTTAGCCCAGGGCCTGAATCAAGCGCTGCCTCTGTGTTCATCAGAGGCAGCAGAGTTGAGCAGTTAGGGGCATGGGCTCTGAAACTGAGCTGTCTAGATTCGCATTCCAGCTCGGCTACTTACTGGCTGTGGAACCTTGAGCAAGTTGCTTACCCTTTCTGTAATGGGCTAAATAAATGGTGGCCCGCCCCTCAGAAAGATATGCTCATGTCCTGAGTCCTAAATCCTGTGAATATGACTGACCTTATTTGGAAAAAGTTTTGCAGATCTAATTAAGTAAAGGATCTCAAGATGACAAAATCATCCTGGATTAACCAGGGGGGCCCTAAATCCAGTGACAAGTATCTTTATAAGAGACACACAGGAGAGACACAGAAGAGAACCGGGCCATGTGAAGAAGGAGGTGGAGTGAGGCAGCCACAGGCCGAAGAACCACAGAAGGGGGAACAGCCAAGATGCAGAATCTCCTCTGGAGCCTCTGGAGAAAGCGTGGCCCTGCCAACACCTGGATTGCAGACGTTTGCTCTCCAGATCCAGGAGAGAGTACATTTCTGTTGTTTTAACTCACAAAATCTGTGGTAATTTGTTATGGCAGGCCTAGCAAAGTAATACAGTTTCTACAGCTCAATTTTCTCATCCACGCGTGGGCATATGAGAACACCTCATAGGGCTGTCATGAGAATTAAATGAATCAAAACACCTAAGGCACTTTAGAGCAGTAGCTGTGACATAATCAGTGCTCTCAAAGTAGCATTTATTATGACCTTTTAATAGTTGTGTGACCTTAATTATCTTTGAGCCTGTGGTCCTTTTACCTGTTAACTGGTAATAAAAAAAAAAAAAAAAAATCCTTAGTCTAACTGCAGTACCTCAAAGCTGGAGTTTGCGTCTTTCACTTAAAAATGGTCAAAGATTTCCCTCAATTCTCCTCTGTCTTATGGACTGCTAATATTTGGTTGCCAGCCTGCTGGAAGACAAGTCACACCCCACCAGAGGTAGTGGTTGAACAGATACCATGTGCCCTTGACCTGACAAAATCCTCCGGCCTGGACATTGGGCTGTGTGGAAATGCGGCCCTTTCCTCTTTCTCCTGACTGCCACATGGTATGGCTGGGATTGGGGGGTGGAGTAGAGGTGACCTCTGACTAATAACTGAGCTGGGTCATTTGTGATGATGATGGGGCCTTATCCAAGAGAGGAGGCAAAGATGGATAATTAATACACAAGCTGTCCATAAATCTCTCTCTGAAACTCTTCCCTCACTGCATCCCTTGCTAATGAAGTCAGTGAAAGGGTAAAGGCCTGTAATTACTCTTGAAGTAATTAGAACCGTGCTAAATAAGAAAGCTTAAGACAGAAAGCCCAAACCAATAGATTACCTATTGCTCCTGTTGTTCTGAATCATCCTCTGTAGGGTGGTCCTTTCGTAGGTCTCCACTGGGGAGCTGGGGACTGTACTGCATTTGCTAAAATGTATATACACATGCACATCACCTATCCTCTCCTCAGAATGGCTGAGAAAGCTTCAGCATTGCGCCTTCCTTAGTTCCCACAACTTTTACCCATTAATGAAAGTCCAAATCAGCAGATTAACCTAAAAGCCCTTTTTAAAATAAATCTTTTATATCTGATCATATACTAAAATTGTTTGTCTACATGCAATTATCCCTTTCTAGCTCAGTGCTTCTCAACTTTAAGGAACCTGCAAAGCACCTAGGGATCTTATTAACATGCAGATTCTGATTCAGTAGGTCTGGGATGGAGCTGAGATTCTGCACAAGCCTTGCTGCTGCCTCTGTTGGAGGGGGCTGGATGGGGAGTGGGACACAATGTGAGCAGGAGGATAAAGTCCTTCGTGGTTCCACAAGTTACTTCACTTTCCCCCTGCCCTAGCAATGATTCAGAACTTCTAATGTAGATCTTGAAATGAATAAAAATTATCAATTGAGGGGAAAAGGGAAAGAGGGGGCAGGGAGGGGAAAGGAGAGAAGAGAGAAGGAGGAAGAGGAGGGAGCAAGAGAGTAGGGGGAGGGGTGGGAGTGAGGGAGAGAATAAGTGTGCACACGTGTGCATGTGATCCAGTGTCTCTTCCTCTTCTTTTAAGGACACTAGACCTATCAGATTAGGGCCCCACCCTTGTGACCTTATTTAACCTTAATTATCTTCTTAAAGGCTCTGTCTCCAAATATAGTCACCTTGGGGGTTAAGGCTTCTGCATATGAATTTGGGGGGGGGGGACACAATTCTATCCCTGACACTGTGTGACCTTATACAAATTCCTTGATTTCTTCAAGCCTCAGTTCTTTCATCCCAACGACTTGGGGACAAGAGAGAGTTTGACCATTAAATGATAAGAAATGAAATAATTTGTGTGAAATACTTTTCATATTATCTGACACAGAGTAAATGTCTCTGTTGTGTTCCCCCAGAAACAGACAAACAATGGAGGGTAAGTAGATTATGTGGAAGTGAAGGAAATAGCAACAGAGGACCAGAGAAGGAAGATGGTAAAGAGAGAGCAACCAATAAAATAAAGGGTGCATTATCTAACAAACCACCACTGCAAACAATTAGAGCTTCAGCTCACTGGGAAAATTCAGGGCCCTGGGTAGAACAAATACCTCAGAGTCACCCTCCACTACCTGGGCAAAGGAGCTGCAGTATTTATGCACCTAAGTCCATCAGTCATGGGTTGAGATCTGGTCCTAAGGGGTGTTAATCCTCCTCACTTCATCAAAAAGATGCCTGAAGTGGCTTTTGGAAGCCCTGACAGCTCTGCAAGAGGAAGGCTTGAGCAGTTCTGGGCAAGTTCCCTCTATCTGCTACAATGAGTGACCAGGAAACTTTAGTTCTCTGTAATGGTGGTCCTCGTAATTGTACTAGTAGATTGCAGAACACTAGACATGCCCTTGACAAAAGAGTCTGGAAGCAAACAGGTGTAAGGAATGCTCATTACATGGGATTCACAACCAAAGCTCTCTTAATGTCCTGACGTTGAGATGTTAAACTTTTTTTTTAATCCTGTGATTTCCAAACATTTACACAAATACTTTTTCATATAATATGTACTTATCTTTTAAGGGATAGTAGTTCTATAATCATGCTTTAGGGATTAGTAATTCAGGCAAATAGAGATTTGACTGTGAAAGTATTATAAAGATGTTTTTAATCTGTTTCTGCTTATCATTATCGCCTGTAAACAGTGCCTGGTGCATAGAAAGTGTTCAATAAATATTTGTTATTGCAACAGTCTTAAAACAATTAAAGAAACATGCTGAATATATTTTCAGTAACAGCAATCTCATGAAAAATGACTATCTGGTTCCCAAAATGACTGTTTTGAAACACTTTGGAGGAAAGTTCAGCTGAATATACACTTACTGAAATACTGACCAAAAAGTTTTTTGTTCACCTAGCTTTGTTCTCACTCATTTAGATGAAACACTTTGCTAAAAATGAGGACCCAAGCTGTTAGAAACTGTTGTCCACTTCACCAGGGAAGAAGAACTTCTCCCCAGATCTGTATGTGGATCAGGGACATAATGGTACTAATGTCTCTATGGTCCAACCTTGCTAAAAGGAATATTTCAACTTCTATTTCCTTCTTCTGCACTTCAGCCTTTTGTTGAATACTAAAGTTTGCAGCTGTGACACCACTATAGGGTGAAAAGAATCAAATTAGAGGACTTCTGACAAGTGCATCCCCTTTAGCCTTGATGTCAGGCAGAGCTTGCTATTTGCTGGCCTCAAATGTCAGCTGCAGCCAGGGTGAATCCCTATCACTCTTTCTCATCCTCTGACAAGACCTAAGGCATTTTTGACCTGGTGCAGTTGCTACAGCTGCAACAAAGTGTGCATGATAAGTGGGATTTGCAACAAATAGGCTTTTCTCTATAGATCACCACTCCAGCTGGGCTTCCCTGCTATTTCTGCCCAACAGTCCTAAGAATGGCAACATCAATGCCAGCTCAATGCTTGTCCATTACTATTACAATGAAAAGTTTGAAACCCTAACTAATTATTACTCATTTTTGGAGCTAAGGTGGAAGCCTGGAGGCCATAAAACAATTTGGTTTTATTGCCTGGTTGATTAGCCACTTGTATACCCAAATGGCCATTTTTTAAGAACGGATATTTCCTGGGAAATTGCTTATCTTCCTAGCAACTGCAAAAAGCAGGAGCTGGCACATAGTGGCATTCTCTTCCTACCTTGCAAATGGAAATGTTGGCATTTCTAGATAAGAGTAGGGAGAGAGAACTATGGCCATCTAGGTTCTCATGATTTAGTCCCCCTTGCTATCCCTTGGATAAAGATAATGTGGATCTTGTAAGATTCAGTCTGCAAAGACAGTTGACCAATACCTAGTAACACGAGTGGGTTACTATAGAGCTGAGAGGGCTGTTGGAGTCACTTGAGCCCATGGGAGTAGGGAACCAATGTGAATGAAACACAACGGCAATGGGCAGAAGGGTTATTGAGATCAGATTTGTTTGAGAAATGGGATATGTTGCCTTTCTTTAGTCAAATGTTGACCTGGCTACTGCTTACAGGTGACCTTGTTTTGTCATTTATTTGTGTGTCTTCCCCACTTGCCTTGCTAAAAGACCTCTGCAGAGAAACTATAAGGTCCATGTGGTCAGACATGGCATCTGATTTTGCTTACCACTCTATTCTTAGTGCCTAGCACCAAGTCCAACACACAGTGGGGGCTAAAAAAATATTTGTGGAATTAATAAAGCAACTGCCACCTAGTATGTACTCCTTAGATGGGAGTTTTCATTGCTGCCATCATTGTTGTCATCATCATCATCATTATCCTCCTCATCACCAGGTGATTGTTTACAGAAATATTCTTCCCTCTTCAGGTTAGAGCAGACCAAACATCAGTATCCTTATAATCCTGGTGAAGTTTTCTGGACTTTTTTGTGTTTGGCATTAACCCACTCTTGGTATTTTCATAACTCTAACACAGAGACAAAAAAAATCAGAAGATTACAAAGAATGGGATTGTCTCCCTGCCTTTCATGCTGATCTCCTTTGCCCTTTCTATGAGTAATATACGTACAGTATTGTTACTTACTGCTCTGTAAAAAATTACCCCCAAACTTGACAGCTTAAAAAACCATTTATTATCTCACAGTTTCTGTGTGTTAGGAATTGGCGTACAGCTTTTCTGAGTACCCTGGGTCAGGGTCTTTCACAAGGCAGCAGTCAAGGTGCAGTTATCTCAAGGATCAACTTAGGAGAGGATCTTCTACCAAACTTGTGTGCATGGCTGTTGGCTGGAGACTTCTATCCCTTGCTGCATGGGTGTCTCTATAGGGCTACTCACAACCTAGAGCTTACTTTCTTACTTCCTCCAGAGCAAAAGCTCAGAGAAAGAGAGAGAGAATGAGGAATAGTGAGTCATTTTGTGACCTAATATCCCATCGCTTTTGTGGTATTCTATTCATCAGAAGCAAGTTGCAAGTCCATCCCACACTCAAGGGGAGGGGATTATACAAGAGCATGAATACTAGGAAGCCAGGATCATTGAGAACTATCTTAAATAGAAGCTCCCTATAACAATTGGTGATGTTGTTCTCCCTAAGTATGAACATGGCTTTTTTTTTTCCAGAATATTATGGGGGTACAAACGTTTTTTAAACCCTTTTTCTCCTTTGGAAATCATGGGCTGCATACCCATCAGGGCTTCAATACATTGCCAAACTTCTCCTTCAAGAAAAGAAGAAAGAGGGGAAACAGGAAATGGGACGGGTTCTGCTAAGAATAGCTTTCAATACAATGATGATTTTGGTTGTCATTGCACATGTGTACTGACACTGAATCATGAAGAGGACCCCAGTCACTCCTGTTGGCTCATCTGAACATCAGTTACCTGATGACTTACTTTATAGCTTCCTAATTAATATGTTAAAAATAGAGCTCTAGAGGTTATAGACACAGAAGCTGCATATTTAGACCTTGGGTTCCTTTCCCTCCCTGCACTCCATCCCACACTTTGCACAGAGGCTTAATGCTAATTTGAGATCATTTTGAAGCTTTTGCTACTTTGTCTTAACATACATGTTCAACATTGCCCATCTAATTTTGATACAAATCCTTCAGCAACAATTAAGTCACCTCCTAATTGATTGAATTATCTATAATTCCTCACTCACTCACTCTCTTATATCACACACCATGAAAGGAAAGGAAAAAGGGAGAGACCCAAGGACAAGCCTTGGAATATAAATGGACATACGTATTATCATAATTTCAAATAGAACTGTGAGTGCAGAATTTTGTAAAGAATTTTTTTTTTAAATAGACCTGCAGATATATGACTAGTATCTTCACCTTTTGTTTCCTTTTGTGCAGATTGTTTCCCAGAGAAAGCTGTCTAAATCCTTGCTGAAGCATGGGAACACAGCAGGGAAATCCTCCATCACGGTGAGTGAGTGCTCCCTAAGCAGCCATCTGCCCAAGTGCGGTGCCAGGGCAGGCTGGTTAGTCCAAATCGGTCACTTGGAAAGCAGACCCTCTGGCTACTGGGAGTTGATTCCATAATTGCTGTACTATCCAAGTCACTCTTTTTTTTCTACTTTCCTCAAGGGCTCTAATACAAGATGTCAATGTTTCAAACTGAGTTCCATTTGAAAATTTAAGCTTTTTTTTTTTTTAAAAAAAAAAAAGAAATATTTCCAGCATTACCCAATAGAAATTCTGCAATGAATTCTACAATGTCTTTCTCTTTCCTGACATTACAGTTGGATCCTTCTACCCCTAGGAAAAATGAGGAAGAAAAAGAATTTGTTGGTGAGATCACTCATTTCTACTAAGCACTTCTGCAATTGTAAGACAAGTTTTAGTGGAAGAGAAAGATAGAGTTATTGAGCACAGTCAGAATATGGAATTGTTTGGGCTTTCAAATCATCAAAGCCACCTAGTCCTGTCTCATTTATTTTGAGAATTAAAACTTTTTTTTAATAGCATTTAGTCCAAGCTTGGTTTGTTGCCTGAGGACTAGAGAGCCCGGAATTTAACACTCCTCTTAAATAGTTTGGAGCTGTCTGATTCAGTAGCCACTAGCTACATGTGACTATCTAAACTTAAATACAACTACTTAAAATTAAATATTCACTTCCTTAGTCACACTGGCCACATATCATGTGTTCAATAATTACATGTGGCCTGTGGCTACTATATTGTACAGTGCAGATTATAGAACATTTCTATCATTGCAGAATGTTCTATTGGGTAATGCTGGAATTATTTCTTTCTTAAAAAAAAAAAAAAGAGCTTAACTTTTCAAATAGAACTCATGGTATTTGAAACTTTGACATCTTGTATTAGAGCCCTTGAGGAAGGTAGAGAAAGTGGTCCAACCATTTGGCTATATGGACAAAGAGAAAAAAGTGGTTCTTTCCCAAAAAAAGAGAAGAGAGAAAAGGGTAGAAAAAGGTACCAGGAGAATCTGAATTGCTAGGAAGGCAAACCCCCTGAGTTCCTTTGAACATTCCTTTGTAACTGGAGAAAAGAAGAAGGAGGAGGAGAAGAAGGAGAAGAAGAAGAAGAAGAAGAAGAAGAAGAAGAAGAAGAAGAAGAAGAAGAAGAAGAAGAAGAAGAAGGAAAAAATGAAAGAAAGTAAGAAAGAAAAAAGAAAGAAAGAGAAAGGAAAGGAAGGAAGGAAGCAAGGAAGGAAGGAAGAAGGGGAAATTTTTTAAAGGAAAAAATTCAAAAGGGTTCTCAGTTCAGTGGTGAAAGTTGTGGCCATTCCCACAAGAACTTACCTGAATTTGTTGCTTGGATATTTTCAATGACACTGTCATGCCAAAGTTGCTTCTTGACTATTCAGTCATGAATCATGTGGGTCTTTAGAGACCTCGGTGGTGCTCTAAAAGCCGGAACTTAAGGGCTCACTCCCAAACCCACACAGTTAGTATGCCCAGTTATGGAAAGGTCTATGATTCTTTCCTAAAAGAACAAAACCTCATCTTGTCACCATTTCTCTAAAAAATCGTGGATATTTTCTTCCTCCACACATCCCAGAAAAAGTTAATCTTCTTTTAAATTTTAAATATTTAAATACTCCTCTTCATCTTGGATTCTTAGATCAAAACATTGGCTTCTAGCTTCTGGAAAACACTAGAAAATGTGTATGAAATTTTCTAAGCCTCTGGAGATGGAGAAGATCATTAGCTTTCCAAAGGTGTCTATGACCACAAAATTGCTAAGGACCACCACTCCAATGGAATGTGGAGGCATTAAGATGGTAAAGGACAAAAGAGTTCCAAATGAAAAATATAAATATAATAGTTCTTAGGTTGTCAAACAGTTCTTGAGCTTTTCCTATATACCTGGAATCATGTTCCCTACCCTCAGTTGCTCAACATTTTTGTGTCTATCCTTCTTCAGACAGCCATTTTAGCTTTAATATGAGATGTAAATAACTTAAATTTTCCATTGTATTTGGAATACTACCAGTATTGGGACCCCTGTACTAAGGGAACACAGCACATGGAGACCCTTATCACATTGGTTATGTCGAGACACAAATTTAATTCAATTAAAAATATTACTGTTTTTCCTTCTTTGTAACTTCCTAAAGGGAAAAAATATTATAGTTATTTATGGAAATACCATCCAGTGCCATGTAATCTTGAAAGAAAGAAACTCTTTGTAACTGCTGTTCCCTCTATCTCTTCCTCCAGTGTAAGTCCCATCTCTCATGTTCTCATGCTCAGCATAAATGAAATCTAGTTATCTACTATTGTTTATTCCAGGGAATTCCCTTGAACACTTGGAAGTGCTGTGCCATGTTCACTAGGGTTGTGGAAAAACTCCTTGCCCAACATCGCTCTTTGTTGAATTTTGGAACAAGCATGAACTAAATTTGCTCATAGTTTCCTGGGCTAAGGGGTCCACTCTCTACTGTAGCTGATGTATGCTTTTTCTTCTAGGTTATTGCTGAAGAATTATCTGGAAATGATGACTACGTTGAGCTTGCATTCAATGCACGAAAATTGGATGACAAGGTAAAGTGTTTGGCATTAACCTCATTGAAGGAAGTAATAAGGCGAGCACACACAGTTTAATCCAATTTCCCCCTGAAGCTATTTTTTCCTGTCAACCCACATTATTAAACAGATCAAAAATTTCAGAGAGGTCTGCAGAATAAGTCTTCCCCCAAATTGAGAAGCCATTAATAAGAAGGGGAAGGGACTATAATTAAAACAGAACAATTTTATTATACCAAAACTCCATTTGTTTCCAAATGCCACAGGTCAGATGTGCACAGGTAAATATGATTTAACCCCATTGCTAGGGACATTCCAAGGGAGAAGAGAAGACGTGAAAGGGGGAAAAACTGACATTTATTAAGCACCTATCTTTGCCAAGCACAGGGTTAAGAGCTTTTTGTGCATTATCACATTTATTCATTTGTACAGCTGCCATGTAACAGATATGATTAACACTGTTTTGCCAATGAGGAAAGAGATTCATAGATGAAGTAACTTGTCTAAGGTCACTGCGTGTGTTAGTCCAGATTGTCCAAGAAACAGACACCAAGACAGGATTAAATATGTAGGGATTTTATTAGGAGAAATGCGTATATAGGAAACATAGCAGGAAGTCTGGGAAAGTCAATGGATCATGATGCAAATCTTACCCTAACCTGGAAAGAGGGAGCAAAGGGGAGGTGGGTAGAAGTCTCCTGGAATGCCACGAAGTCTAAGGAAAGTTCAGCAAGGCCATCAGGGAGTCCTAGAGCCAAAGTCAGCTATCACGGAGTCCCATCTTTCCCCAAAAGGGGCTTACCTTGATATGTCCTATGCACTCTGTTACTGGCTGGGAGTAGCCCATGGGGAGCCTGGTCCCAACGCAAATGCAGGGAGGGATTTCAGAGCACAGCACCCAGGGCCCTTGGTCAGTTACACTCCCTACAGGTGGAAGTCTGCAAGGCACGTTTTCATGGCCAAAGTAACCTGTTAGAATGTGAGGATTCAATCCTATGTTATTCTGATTTCAACCTATGCTCTTTCTATAATATTACAACTTTTACCCAATCACAGGCCATGTGAGTCATATATACACAAAAAAGGTTCTGTACTCTCCGGACCTTAAAAAAGCAGGGAGGAATGTCCTCCCCTCACCATATGATATCTATGATTTCCCTCCAACTATATCCTTAAGTCAAAAAACACATCACTTCAATAAATATATTTACATAGGACTCCATTTTCCTAAAGTAAAAACTAGAGAATTGGGGATTTTTTAGATGTAGTACCACTTTTTCAAACAATGACTTATAGGCATTAGGCAGAAAGTGATAAAGAAATGTCTCAAGGAACTGTTTAAAGTCTTAAACCACAGCTTATATCCTGACATATCTCATTCATTTTTCACCTAGAAAAAATAGCCCATTTATGCATTCACTGGTCCACTCTTTTATTTGTTCATTTATTCACTCATTCATCATTGATTTGCCAAACCTTTGTTGGGTGCTTGTTATGCTTGAGGTGCTGGGAAAAAGACATACCACAATCTGCAACCTGGAATTCATCATCTAAGTGAAACATACATTTAAAAAAACAAATGATATAAAAATACTATGGCCATGATAGGATGTGATAAGTGACATATAATCAGAATGTTCTGGAGAGGGCAATTTATTCTGCCAGGGGACATCAGGAAAGACATTTATAAACTGAACATATTTGGATTTTTTAATGTTCTGAGCAGATCGTGTGAGGCCTTCACAAGCTGCTGCCTTTTGACATTAGCAGGAGGTAGGTGGTGGGAAGTGCAGTGTGCACTGATGTCAGTTGGAATCGAGCTTTTAACCTCACCTCCTCACAACAATTGTGCTCCTTATCCTCTCTCATCTTCCCAAGTTTCAGAAGAATTCACAAAACTGATTTGAAGTATCTTCCCTGGTGCCATTATAGGCCATTGGGTCAGCATGTAGCAGTTTTAAGCTACTCATTTAATGGCTTATAATGGTTTCTCTACACCATTAGTAGTCTCTTAAGTACCTCTAATTTGTCCTCTGATTGACTTACGTTACAGTGCAAGAAAACTTGGGGGTTTGTTAGTGGGCCTGTTGGCTCTTGGGTTTTTGAACAGTTTCCCTTCAGTCAAATGAACACCTGCTCACAGAACTGAAAGAGTCCCCTGTAGCACTTAATATGGTTCCGAATGGCCATTCCACCATGGGCTGCACAAGTCATTGCTGGGCCTCCTCGCCCCAGTGCTGTGGATCCCACTTCCTTCATAATATAGCTCTGTCTTGTCCAGACTCCCTAGTAATTCAGACAACAAAGCAGAAGCCCTTGCTCTGGTTGGAATGGAAGGTGAATGGTCTCAGGTGGAAGAAGGCAAAGTTGTAGAATTGAGGAGTAAGACGGTACCACGAAGATCATCTCATACAACCTCTTCAGGAAACAAAGGCTCAGCTAGGTCTGAGGATTTACACAAAGATGCAATACTACTGCTCTGGTTTTCTATTGCTCAAAACTAGTGACTTAAATTAACAACTATTTTATCATATCTAATGATTTTGAGGTCAGCAATTCCGTCAGGATTCACCTGGGCAGTTCTTCTGCTCTTTATGATTGTTGATGGAAGTCACTCGGTGGTACTCAGCTGGTGGATAAGCTTGTCTGGAGGGTCCCACCTAGCTTTACTTACATGCCTGGCTTATGAGATCACTGAATGCCTGGGCTCAGCTAGAACAGTCAACCAGAGTGCCTACATAGTGGTCCTGGGTCAGTCACACTTCCTACAGGGTGGCTGGCTTCTCCCAGAAAGAGCATCCCAAGAGAACCAGGAAGAATATCCACGGCCCTCTCTGACCTGGCCTTGAAAATCATGCATCATCACTCCCACTACATTGTGTTGGTTACAAGTGAGTCGTAACGCCAGCCCAGATTCTAGGAGAGGAGAGTTAGACTCCATGCATTGATGGGGGAGCAGCAAAGTTATATTTTAGAAAAGCATGTAGACCATGAACTTGTGGTGGTCATCTTTTACAAACACAATCTGCCACAATATTTTTGTGATAGAACCAGTATAAGATAG
This sequence comes from Eulemur rufifrons, assembly GCF_041146395.1. NCBI lineage: Eukaryota > Metazoa > Chordata > Mammalia > Primates > Lemuridae > Eulemur > Eulemur rufifrons. The sequence goes on from NC_090989.1 coordinate 123,656,498, forward strand.
TACAATCATTTCATGTTACAGCTGGAAAAATAATTCCCAGAGGTACTTAAGGAGGACCCCTTTCTAGCTTTTAGCATTAAATAATTTTATAGATACCTACATGTTATCAGTTTAATTTATTATATCTATTAACTGAGAAAATATATCATGACTAAGAGTCACTATGAGGTGAATAAAGCTCTCAATTTTTTATTGTGTTAATGAGTCTCATGAAAGTAACTGATTTCTACATACATTTAAAAATTGCAGTATGAATATGTAGGAAAACTATTCTCTATCCAATTCAGACAATGGCAGTAGGAGATCTGGATCCCCTTGCAGTAGCTCTGGTAACCCCCGAGAATCTAAATACCTCAGATAGAAAGTCACTAGTCTAATCTAACTTCCTTCTTTTACACATGAGAAAACTGAGGTTCAGAGATGTGAAATGGCTTACCTAAAGCCACACAAGCACAAACTCACAAAAAATCAGTGCCAAAGAAGGACTCAGTAAGGTTGCCTGACTAAAATCTAAATCTTCTTTCAGGGCTGAGAGTTGATGAATAGACATTGGGTTGGTCTCAGAATGTGGAAGACTTGGTAATACTCCTGTGTGTTTCAGGGAAGTAGGAAGCGGGGGAGCGGGGAAGTCAAGGTATACTGTAGGGCAACAGTCCCCCAAGTGTGGTCCACGGTCTCAAGACCCATTCAGGGGAATCTATGAGGTTAAAACTATTTTCGTAATAATACTAAACATTATTTTCTTTCTTCACTCTCTTTCTCTCACACGTGTACAATGGAGTTTTCCAGAGGCTACTTGATGCCTAATATCACAGCAGATTGAATACAGAGCAGATATGAGAATCCTGCTGCCTTCTAAAAGCCAGTCATTAAATTGATTTGCAAAATTGTAAAATAATACCATTCTTCTCACTATTTTTTAAATTTGAAAAATATAATTATTTTCCATTAAAATGCTATTTTTGTTATGCAATGGGTCTATTTTTATTATTTTTTAAATAATATAACAAATGAATATTTTTTAAATTTATCAGTTTTATAACATGATAAATATTAGTAGATATAACCCACATAAACAAGAGCTCTTTGGGGTCATCAATAATGTTTAAGAATGTAAAGGGTTCTTAAGACCAAGAGTTTGAGAAATGCTATCATAGGGTGTATCAAGGAGCACTAAGTACTTTTGCAAACTGCAGAGATGGACAAATGCCCCATTCCTTTTGACAAAAATAGTCATTTTTAACTTGCCTTTCCAATGCTGTTTAGCAGACCAGCAACCATCTCCCCAGGATGGAAATCCAGAACTCTTGAAATCTGAGAGACACCTTTCAATGAGAGTCAGTACATAAAATAGATTTAGTTTGTCAGAAATAACTTGTTTATCTAATGTTAATGCAGTTCACTTAGTGGAGAAAGGGACCTTCTAACTTCCAAAGCACATTTATTACATTAGCAGAGAGTTGGCAATTAATCCAACAAGAGGAGGAGATAAGAATGTAATAATCACTTTGGAACATTCAAGCTGACAAAGTCTTGTTTCTCCTTCCCTTCCCGAGAAAATATTCATGGTATATCAGAACAGATTCTCACACTGGTGATCTCCACATTTATAATAATAATCATTATAGATTGCATTTTTAGTGTTCCTATGATGCTAGTTTGATGAGGTGCTGTATAAGTAAGCAAATCTATCTCTAAAGTAGAGGTCAACAAACTTTTTCTGTAAAGGGCCAGAGGGTAAATATTTTAGGCTTTGCAGGCCATATGGTCTCTGTCCCCATTACTCAGCTCTGCCTTTGAAGAATGAAAACAGCCATAGACAATATGTAAATGAATGAGTGTGGCAGTGTTCCAATAAAACTTTATTCACAAGAACATTCAGTGGGCCAGATTTGGCTCATGTGCCACAGTTTGCTGACCCCTGCTCTAAAGCAATGTAAAATCTCTGTACCTACTGTGCTGTGATTTAACTATGTTCAAGTATGCCTGCCTGAGAACCGTAATCCAGTCTGCATTAATGATAGAAAGTTACAATTATTGAGCATCTGTAATGTGTCAGGTGTCTAACCTATATTATCCCCCGAACTCATAACCATATTCCCAAAGGTGAAATTTTTATTTCCATTTTACAGATGAATCATAATGAGGTTAAAATTTTTCCAAAAGTTACAGGTTTAATAAACTGTAGAGCCTAGATATGACTCTGCATCTTTCAGACAATTTCTTCTAGGTCCAATATTCCATTTTCAGAATCACTGTTGTGGATATGTATTGCTTCCTGATTGCCTATCACCCTCTACTCAACTCAATTTCTTTCATATTAAACTATAAGGGCAGAATAATATGGATTCCATGTTATTAAAGAATTTCACTGTAGCAGAACTTCGGTAAAATGCCTCATTCATTTATCTTCATTGCCAGAACTGTCCCAATGGCCATCTTAATGTTGATGGTCATGCAAAGCTGAAAATTCCAGATTAAAGTGACCACATAATTAGACCCAGAGCTGTTGTTTTGAAGCTCTGGGTTTCTGAGTGTACACTTGATGTTTTTGAGCTGCTTATGAGTTGTTTTGTTTCCAGGAATCAGATGCCTTCTTAACAGTAATCATCCCTGATATTTGTATAGAGTTTTACGAAGTGTCTCCATGCAGTCTCTCTTCTATTGATGTAATAATATAGTCATAGCAGCCAAAATTTTTTGAGTACTTACCATGTACCAGACACTGGACTCAACACTTGCCAGGCACCATATCCTCTAATTTTCCCACATCGCTATGATACAAAGGGTGATGCTCTTTCCATTTATGGATGAGAAAACGAGATGGAGAAATTAAATATCTACCTAAAATCACCCAGATTATATGTTGTAGGGTCGGGATTTGATTAATACTAAAGCCAGTGTGCTGCATATAGATTTTCAGTTACTTGAAGACAGAGACTGTACCTGTTCTTTCTTTCCCTGCTTTATAGTATGTCCTCCTGACAACTTCTTGCTAACCCTAAATTGTATTTTAAAAGAGAATGTGAAATAAAATAGAAAAAGCATTGCAATATACTATAAGTAAAAGGAATAGGGTACTAAATTGTATATGGATTATGATTGCAAAATTTTTTAAAAAAGGAAGCAAGAAAAATATGTCTAGACTCTAGAAAAAAAAAAACCAAATATGATTGATGGTTGTAGAATTATGTGAGAGGTCATGGAGTTTTTTTCCTAGTTTTCTCATTTTTCTATATTTTCCGTTTTTAATCATGGTAACAAAAGTTTTAAAAAAGGAAAAGCAAAATAATTGGTAGAGTTCTTCCTTTATGGTTAGCAGTTTTTAAGTATGATTCATAAACACATCCCCTGAGGGACCAACATCTATTTAAAGAAGCAAAGCATGAAGCTACTAGAGAAAGAGCCCAAGGGTGCATAGGAACAAGCTAATGTGGCCCACATTCATCAGGGAAGGGAGGAGACCTGGAGGTTCCAATTTTTTAAGATGAATGTAGAAACAGAAACAGGCCTGAGGGGCTAATGTCTTGAGCAAACTCATAGACGTGGAATCAGCTAGAAGTGTGTCTAGGGGAGAAAGGGGCCATTTGTGGGGAGACACAGGCTTATCATGAAAGAAGACATTGTGGGTTCTTGACAAGATGAAGGCTCTACCTTCAGAAATAGAGTGGAAGGGTATGTCCTAGACTCTGGGTGTTTGGTTCCTGGTTGGGTAGGGAGGAAAGAAAAGGGAAAAAGAGTTATCCTCACCTCCTATCTCTTCTCTTTCTAAGGTATCCTACAACATTTCTAGGCTGACATTGTTCATTACATAGCCAGTCATTTATTTTTCTGCTCAAGATCCTTCAATAGCTCCCCACTGCCTCTCCAGGCCAGTCCAGACTTTGGATGAGCATTTAAGGCCCTTCATATCCTGGAGCTGACTTTGCCAACATTGTCTCCAACTCCTCCCCTACACTTCCTCAGGCTACAGTCCAATTAATCTACATGGGGTATCTCCCTTTGTGTCTACTCTCACACTTCACTCAGGCTGTTCCCTCCCTAGAAATATCCTCCTCAAGACCATCTTTTCCAGTCAAAATTCATCAACTCCTTCCTCTTCTCTGAACATTCCTTATGCATTCATTCATTTATTCATTTGTACTTAGCCTCAGGTTATATTAATTTGTATATTTGTCTCACCACCAAACTAGATGGTACTTTGGAGGGCTGAGACCAGGTTCTATCTCTCCTTGCATCTTAACATCAAGAACCAAAGCTCTGTGATCAGTGTATGCTCTATAAATATTTTGCTGAGCTCAAGAAGAGAATGGCTGGTAAAGACATTGATAGTGAGAGAAAATTTAAAAGTAGAGGCCAAACAATGCACAAAAAGAAATAATGAGTTTGACTCTGGCCTGCTAACTTTTAGGGATAAAAGATGACTTTTAAGGCAAATACGGGCTTAATTCTGCTTTGCTACAATCTAGATTTATGAAAAATAATTATTTGGTGAGATACACAATAAGAGTGTGTGACTAAGGCTACTGCTCAGATGGCCTTCTATCCTATACCAGGTGTTTATGCTATTCATCATTTATTTATATATTCATTCATTCAATAAACACTATGTACTACTAAAATCTAGACACCATGGAAGATACTGAGGAAATAGGAGAAATATTTAATATAAAGGAAAATGAATAAAGTTTTTCCTCTCTTGAGAATTTATAATCCATTGGGATTAAAAAAAATAAGCTTAAAAGAAGAATAGAGATAAGTTCTACTTCCAACAATAAAACACCTTTTTGTTTGACATCATTCTCCCATTGAAAACAACTATAAGCACTGAACAAGATACAAGAAACATCTGAGAATGCCTAAGGCAGTCAAGATTTGAGGGGCCAAGAAACTGGAAGGAAGAAAAATTGGTTCATCAAAGTGATTCAGATATTCTGTGCAGATTTCCCACTCAAGGCAATTCCTCAAGGCTGATTCCTAAAATAGCTGGATGGAGAGGCTGAGAAGCCTAGCAGAAAATAGCTACTGGGAAACAGAAAGACTGAGCAGAAGTTTCGGTGGCCTCATGGAACTGGGGAGGAAAAACAGAAGTTCAGGGCTACTAAGAGAGCTAGGGCTAAAAACCCACAGATGCTTCAGAAAAAGGAAGTAGTCCAGTAGTCTGAGTGGCTTATCCTCTCCAGGCATTCACCAATTAGCAAATAGCAGCATAGAGAGAAACTGAACAAAAATCTAGAGACAAAAGATTATAGAGATAAATAGTGCCTTTGAGACTCTCATGAATACAAATTGGCATGAAGACTTGTCAAGAAGGAGCAGTCCTCAGAAATACTCAGGATTTCAGTGACAGCCCTTCCAGGACTATATCCAAGGAGTAAAGGAATCAGAAATATATTGGACCTTTAAAGACTTTTGAAGAAATCCAACCTCTCGATAGCTTAATCCTGATTAGATATGGGTGATTGTCCCCATTCTAACTGCTTACTAGAAGCTAAAGACTCATGTAAAACCTTTATAATCTTTCTTACCCAGTGTCTACTATTTAATCAAAAATTAACAAGCACACCAAGAGACAGAACCAAGAAACAGATAATAGAAACAGACCTATAGATGATCCAGATATTATAATCATTATATAGACTTTATATTAAATAATAACTATAATTAGCATATTTAAGGCAACAGATACATTGGTTTTCAATGAATTGGCATTTAAATTGATCTTTGAAGAATACTTCAGTTCTCAACCAACCAAATACTTACTTCACAAAGGATCTAGACTTTAGATGCATTTCATTCTAGCCAAGAGTGGATCACAGGGATGAAGAAAAAAGCAAGAAGGGGTGATGCATAGAATTACAGGGCCAGGGGAAGAAGGTTTGGATAGAATTGGGGCAGGAAGAGATGACAAGCCTGGCCTCCGTTCTACATATGAGCAATAGGAAATCAAGAGGGTTTCTTGTTGATTAAATCTTACTGATTGATCAGGACTAGATCAAGTGCAGGAGAAAAAAAAAACAACTTATTGCTGTTTATCTATTTTAGGATTTCTTCAGCAAATCTGACCCATTTCTGGAAATTTTTCGTATGAATGATGATGCAACTCAGCAGCTGGTGCACCGAACTGAGGTAAGAAGAGTCATCTCTTGCTGTCTTGTCTCCTAAAATGATAAATTGGCCTGTTTTGAGGAACTCCTTATGTTTCTTGATGTCTATAGATATATACTCAGGCCTGGAGTCTTCACTGTCCTCAAGAGGACTCTCTGCCATTTTTAGCTTAGTATTTTTTTTAAAAAAAATTTCAATTTAGTTGTTAAAAGAGAAAATCTTCTCTAACCCCAATTTTCTATTGTTGACCTTCAATACAGACAGCAAGCAACTTACTAATAATAAAAATGTAGATACCAGCTAACATTTAATGAGGATGACTAGGTATCAAGCATTGTACTAAGTGATTTACAAATATGATTTTATTTACTTCTCACAATTCCTTGTCATGATTACTATTATTGTCCTCATCTTACAGTTGAAGAAACTGAACTTTAGGGAGGTTAAGTAGCTTTCCCAGGTCTGACAGTTAGCAAAGAATAGAGCTGAGGTTTGAATTGAGGTTGATTGGTTCTGAGCTTCACGTAATTTGGGGAGACAATTTGCCTCCCCAGAAAAAGCACATTCACGGGACTGATGTCAGTCTTATCATATAACAGCTGCCCTGTCTCAGCTGCCTCTCAGTCTAGTGGTATCTCCTTCTCACTCTCCCTACTCTTTTTCCAAGTAGCCACAAACCTTCTCTCTCATTGCCCTACCCCTACACCCACTACCAGACTCACATTCAACAACAAACCCCAATCTCCACTTTTTATTTTATTTTACTTATAAGCTGGTCCAAGAGGAATTCTGTAGGAGTGGGAAGTGCATTGATAAAATAGAAATGGCATAATTGTGCTGAATGACTTGGAGCTGAGAGAAGACTCAATTGTTGCTTGCATACCAGTGCCATGGCAAAAAAAGAAGGAACCCCCATGACTTTCATAGGGTGATGGTGGGGGTGCCATGTTCCCGCTACCCCAAGTGGAAATCCAATTCATTTTCCTGAAGTAACAGAGTTGCAGGTGCTATTAGGGAAACTTTGCATATCATACTTCGGGCAGGGAAAACTTAAATAGTTTTGGATGGACTACTTATGGATATCATTTGACACATAGTAGGCACCTAATGTGTTTTTAATAAAAGAATAAATGAATAGAATTGAGTATATATAGTATGTTTACTGCATGCTATAGGTTAGAACAACATGATTCTCCAGAACTTAATCCCTGGAGAATAGATTGAGGTGCAGCTAGCACAGTTGCCCTGAGCGGCATCCCATCCCACCACCAAAAACAATCTTTACACATAAAGATCCCTTTGTTGTAATAAACTTCTTTTGGGAGAAGTAAATAAACTTTGGGAATAATTGGAAGTGGTATCCATCCGTACTTTTGCTATAGTCATGAATGGGGGCTTTAATCAGGGAGAAGGAATGGCATATTTTTGGACTTCTTCTCTCACAAGATCCTCCTTTCCTTTGCTCCTGACAGCATTCTTCTTTTCATTATTGATATTGGTAAATTCTCCTATTCCCATGAATCTCTAGAACTTCCCCCACTCCTTATCCCCATGCTAAGGGGCTTCTGGAATCTCACAGGAAATATGATTGCAAAGTTTTCCAATGAGTCAGCAACATAACATTGATTTTTCTTGCTTTCTCAGTAGATACAAAATAAATACCAGGCAATACTGTTTACTTGGGGCAGCACACAAACACACACACACACACACACACACACACATATAGATTTTAATTTCAGAGGAAATTTGTAGTTGTTACTGAGTTCTTCAAAACTGTTGCCATGAAACATCTTTACTTATTAGCATTTTCAAATCAAGGTAAGAAATTTAAATTAACAATTTTATCTAATTTTCCTTTTTACTATCACTTTGATCATCCTCAGGGTATTAGGAGACATGACAAAGTCACATATAAACATTATTCTCTACTTCAATGCATAAAAAGAAATTTGATGATGAGTCCATGTTTTAGTCAATAATTCATAGTTCTAGTAAGGAATGCAGTAGAAGAGAAAATCACTTATAAAATAATTACGTTATTTTTTGGGTAGAGAATTATTTTTTGAAAAAATTCTAAGACTTGTGCTAACTTAAAAACTTCATAAGAAGAAAGGTCAATATGACAGAATTCCATTTAACCTTATTTGTGTATCCCCTAGAGCAGTGGTTATCAAATTTTATGAATCAGCATCACCTAAGCGGCCCACCTCCAGAGTGTCTGTTGGTAGGGCTGAGTGGAGGCTAGTGAATTGTGTTTTTAAGAAGATCCCAGGTGATGCAGCTCCTGCTGGTCCAGGAACCACACTTTGGGAACCCCTCCCCTAGTGTACACGGTACAACGCTAGGCACAGAGCAGCTGCTCATACATTCTGAGCCAAACTTAAATACGTGAACCATAGTGATGGTAGGATAAGACTTGACTCATGTAGACTTGGGCAGGATTTAGCCAAGGTCATGATTAATAAGTTGGTTTCAAAGGGGTTTTACTATGTTATAGACTTAGTCTATAATCTGAAGATCTGCTTCATTGTGCCTTTCTGGGATATTCTAATCGAGATGGTGACCAGCTAGTATAAGTATGCCCCCGGGATTCTTCTTCCAGAAACTTCTCTTCTGACTTGTAATCTGATGTGACCCAAGGTCACATCATAATTCTTTCATGGTAGAACTGTCTTGCCACACCCTCTACTCCTGCCAAGAGTCCTTACCTCTGCTGACCACAAGAGAAGGGAATTTATACCATAAGATGGACAGTCCTACAGAACCGGGGATGCTCTATCAGTGGCCAGAAGCAGCCCCACTTCCTTAATTTCAGCCCCTGTTCATCCTCAGTATCCACATGCTAGAAAATATTATTGTCATTATTCATGAAACAACAACCAGAACAGTGACTGCAGGAGATCTGCTCATAATGACCTGCTTAGTGGGCACCCTTAAAAGATTTACTACCTCAAGTTTTTTATTAAGGTGCCTGTTCCAGGCAATTGTTCTTTTCATAAGCATCACAATGGCTTCTCAAGAAGTTTTAATGTTGAAATGTGAAAATGTCAAGCATTTTCTCCCCCACTCACCACTCCTCTCTTTCTTTTCCTAGGTTGTGATGAATAACTTAAGCCCAGCCTGGAAATCATTCAAAGTATCAGTAAATTCTCTATGCAGTGGAGACCCAGACCGCCGGCTGAAGGTCAGAAATCTGTGTCTAAGAAATGTGATTTTTAAAATATATTTAACCCTCCTCTTTCTCCTCAAGTGAATGTTGGCAAACCCCAAATTTTCAGTATGATTTACCCAACCCTTTACATCTTAGCATCTTGATAGAAGAAACAGTCTATTTCTTCTGCTAGAGACATTTGAAGCTCATGTGATAGCCCAAAATAAATTCCAATTGTGTTATGTCAAGAAGAAAAACCCATGACTTCTCAGAGACAAAACTGTGGCAGTAAGTTCAGAGTATAATTGGGAGTTATTAAAAACAAAAATATTGCTGTATTAATTATCTATTGTTATGTAAAAGACTACCCCAAAATTTAGTAGCTTAAAATAAGAACCATTTATTTAGCTTACGATTCTGAGCATTGGGAAATTGAGCTGAGCTGATCTAGATGGTTCTTCTGTTAGTCTTGCTTGGACTCTCTCTGGCATTGGTGGTCAGCTACCTATGAGCAGGGTGGCTCTGCTTCTCGGGTTGGCTGGCTGTTATCTGAAATGATGGGGGTGGGGGATGGGCCATATAGCTCTCACCATCCAGCTAGCCAGCTGGGACCTATACACACAGTGATCTTGGAGTTCTAAGAAAGCAAAAACATAAACTACAAGACCTCTTTAAAGCCCATGCTCAGAACTCTTATAAGGTCGCTTTCTCCAGGGTCTAGGCCAAAGCAAGTCATATATGGTCATTACAGATTCAAGGGGTAAGGAGATAGACTATACCTCTTGATGTGAGAAGCTACAAAGTGTTGTGGCCATTTTTTTCAATCTACCACAAATGCTTTTTGAGCACCACAAGAATGTAGAAGTTGGAATAAAAGGTGCATTTAGGAATCACCAAAGGAAGACAAGGGGCTGAATGCCAGAAGCAGACTCCAGGAGACACTCCCTGTAGTCCATGCCCTGGACCTCCCTCTGTCCTAGAAGTCTAGAAGTTCCATGTTGTCAATGGCCCACAGTTGATTCTACCTGTTCAGGATGACTAAGTAAATTTACTGGAGACTGGTGCCTATAAACTGAAAGGCCAGTTGATTAATGTTCAGTAAAAAACATGACCATCAAGCAGAATCAGCAGCCATATCAGCTTCACCAGGGCATTTGCTTGTGGATAAAACACAGGGAAGGCAACTGTCATAAGGTTGCTGTGATTGACTAGAAACAAAGCTGGATAACTAAGATAGTTAATGGCTTCAGACTCTGAAATCTGGGGGCATTCACCTCTACCATGAGTGCAATGGTCCATCAGGCAGACTAAACGTTCATGTTGACCTTCCAGGGCACCTAATCCCCTGGAAAATGTTAGATGGGCACTGATGATATTTACCTTTGTAACTTTACATTTTCCTTACCCCTTTTGCCTCACAAACCTTCTGAGGGATACAATTCTTTTGACTGGTAGATGCTGTTAATCAAGTTAGAATCCTATCTGATTGGTTAGTCCCAGCCTCTTTAAGGTGACTTTATGTCTTTGCTTAAGCCCATTTTATGTGAGCTTTGCAGTTGAACTCTCAGCAGACATGCTCATTCCATGTTCTTGACGAGTAACTTAACAGTTGTACCTGATATCTCCTGTAAGAGCCAAGATATTTCAAGCCTCAACCCCCACTGGAAACTGTCTTTCATGCCAAAATCAGGATTCTTAGCTGTCCTGCACACTTATGCAGAGTGGCCAAGAGCTACAGCTTCAAGCATAGGTGGCAATTATCATCTATAATCTGCTCAATACCATCCTACTGCCAGGGAGATAAATGAACCACTTTTGGCCAGAAATAAAATAATACCTCCTTTAGCCATAGGTAAACTCTGTCATGAGGAGTCATTAAATGGATAAAATGAGAGGATTGTCTGTAATTGAATAAATAAAAGTTCAGAGAAGGAGCACTTTGTGGTCTTTTGAGTGCTCTGCTGTCTATAGAGGAACAAATGGTAGTAAAAGAGATAGAGAGAGAGAGAGAGGAGAAAAAGAAAGAAACAATGAGAGAGACAAAGGGAGGAATAAAAAGGAAGGAAGGAGGGAGGGAAGGAAGGAAGGAAGGAAGGAAGGAAGGAAGGAAGGGAGGGAAAGAAGGGTGAGTGGGAGGAGGGAAGGACCAGGGTTTCTCCATAGCTGCACTGTTGACATTTGGATTTTACTGTGGGGAACTGTCCTGCGCATTTAGGATGCTTAGCAGCATCCCTGGCTACTAGATGCCAGCAGCATTCCATCCCCCTCACACACACACTCACACACACCCCTCCTCATGTCAGTCGGACATTGTCAAATGTTCCCCGGAGGGTAAAATCACTCCCAATTAAGAACCACTGGTATAGTCCAATGGGTCACACCTTAGCCTGAATTAGAATCACCTGGGAGGTTTTTTAAACCTCTCAGGAGCTTACAAAAATGTTTTAATTTCTTCTAAAATCAGAAGAAAAAAATTAAGTTGTAAGATTGAATAAAATGTTCTAAGTTTTTTCTCACATCAGAAAACAGTGAACTTTTTAGGGCCCAGGAAAATCTATTCTGGTGAGAGGGCCCATGAAGGCAAAAGTGCCTGGTGCCAGTGAAAGTCATAATGTGGCCCTGTCCCAAATCATGTCATCTCATCCAAAAATACTACAGTATGTGTTGCTAAAGAATAAGCAGGCTTTTTATAAACATAACCATGAAACCATTATTCTTATAGTTAATATTCATTAATATTAAGTATACTTCCTTAAAACCATCAATTATTCTGCCATTATTCATATTTACCCAATTTTCCCATTTATAAAACAGGCATTTTTATTTGCTTTTAAATGAAGATGTAAACAATGTTCAAGCATTGTATCTGACTGAGGTGTTTCTGGTCTCTTTTAATCAGTTAGTTCTCTGTCTCTCTCTCCCTCTCATTTGCCTTGCAATTTACTTTATGAAGAAACCAGGTTGGTTTGTCCTATGTCTCATATTCTACATTTCCTATAAATAGATAGTTGGGTAGTTGGGATTTGATAAGATTTGGGGTCTGTTTTCTGGCAAGAATTCCCCTAATATTATTTATGGATTTTTCATATATTTGAATGTTTCAACCTATTCCAGTTATTATTATTTCTTTGGGATTTTAAGTTGTCGCATATTTGGCTGATGAAAACCCCTTCAAGTTGGCTCCTGAGTTCTTTTTACATAAGAATTAATAGTGTTTAATAGTTTCCTTGCTTTTTGGAATGAATTTTTGAACTAAATGAATTTTGTAATTTTTCAATTCTTTTTCTTCATAGCATATATATTTCTATGGATGTTGAATCACATTTTTTTTTTACTATGTATTTATTTATTTATTTATTTATTTTAGAGACAGAGTCTCACTCTGTTACCTAGGCTGGAGTGCAGTGGCACAATCACAGCTCACTGCAGCCTCAAACTCCTGGGCTCAAGTGATCCTCCTGGCTCAGCTTCCTGAGTAGCTGGGACTACAGGTGCATGACACATGCCCAGCTAATTTTCTAAATTTTTTGTAGAGACAGGGCTTCGCTATGTTGCCCAGGCTGGTATCAAAGTCTTGGCCTCAAGCAACCCTCCCGCCTGAGAACTCCCAAAGTGCTGGGATTACAGGCATGAGCCACTGTGCCTGGCCTGAGTTATATTTTAATGTCTCTTAAAATAATTTCTCTTCATAGTTAAACCTCTAGGCTGTAGAACTGTCAGGTTCATTTATTTCACTTTGTTTTAAATTTTTAAAAATTGCTTTTCAAATTTAATTTTGTGTTATAATTATATAAAATGTTTATATGGTTCCAAAGTCAAAACTTCAAAGCAAAATATATTCAGAAAAGGTTAGCTTCCATTCCTGTTTCTTCCACTTTTTACGCTCCTCCTTTATAGGTAATTATTTTGTAGCATATTTTAACACCTACTAGAGCTAGCCCCTCCCACTTCTATATTCCTTGTCTTTTGAAGTGTTTTCCTGAATATTTTACCTGTCTATTCTTTCCATTGAGATTTATAAACAACTTATCTAATACCATTAAAAAACCCAAAACTTGATGGTATTTATACTGAGATTGCATTAAATTTGTAAAATAGGCAGAATTTTCTCTTTAATATTGAGTCTTTCTGTCCCAGAATATGGCATGCCTTTTCATTCTTAAAGTCTCCTTTTGTATTTTGCAGGAGTGCTTAAGGTGTTTTTCTTATTTTTTGTTTATCCATTAGACCTTCTGTCTATTGTTTGTGTGTATAAAGGCCATCAAATTTTGTTTTCTTAAACTGCTATTTTATTAAGTTTTCTTATTATTTACAGTAACTTTTCCATTAATTTGGGGGAGTTTTCCAAATATATAATCATATATTCTGAAAATAGAGAGAGATCTTTCCTTCCTTATCTACCTCTTGTGGCCTTAGTAATTTCTCTTCTTTAATTGCATGGGCTTATACCCTCAATACAGTGTTAAATGGTAGTGGAGGTAGAAGGCATCCTTGTCTTAGTCATGAGCATGGTGGAAAATCCTGTAGTATTTTCCCATTACTTCTGACAAACGTTAATTCAGGGATCTTAGAGAAGAGGGCAGAGGGCACTGTCAGCAAGTATTTATTAACATCCTATTTGTACCTAGTGCTGTGGCAAAATGCCATGCCAGAACAACCTTGACAAACACCATACAAGCACCCTTAGACCATTTCATCACATATATTAAAGGGCCGTTTTCTATCTCCTTCTCTAATATTCAAACCACACAAGTAACTTGGATGCTTTACCCTATACAGAGTTCATCAGGCATCCTCTGAGTATGGCAGTTAGAGTTTAATGGATACAAAGTTGCAGTAGGGAAGATGGAAAAGTTCTGGATCATGAATGGGTGTAATGGTTGCACCACAATGTGAATATACTTAATGCCACAGAGATGTAACTTAAAAGTGGTTAAAATGGTAAACTTTATGTTATATATCTTTTACTACAAAAAAATAAATTAAAAAACAATCTTTTTCCTGTTAATATGACTTTGAACCTGCTCCTCATACACCTACCTGACATTATTGTACTAAAGAGCGTTTGGCTCCTGGCTAACATGGCAGACCTTACCTATGATGGCTCTTGCTTTCTCAGTGATCTAGGATGAAGATATAGCAGCTCCTAAGAGATTCTTCTTGACTGCCCAATTCCTCCTTTTCAGAAACCCTTGTGGGTGAAGGAGAAGGTCCTTCATTGCCCAACCATTAAGAGAGAAGAGCACAAGAGAGGTGGCACAACCTGGCCAAACTACTTTATTGGGAAAATTGTCCAAGGTTATACTCTTTCTTTGATTCAAAAAATATATTTGAATAAATCGCCTTTGGGAAACACTTTGCAATTCCAAACTAAAAGCACCAAATGAATGCTAATCAGTGCCTTGGTGGGATGTCTAGTTGAAAGTAAAGACAGCCCTCTTATTATCCTGGTGGTCGTTGTCCCACGAGAGAGAATGTCCAACTAAATACATCACAGTTGCTGTTACTGAAAGCCATTTCCTCACGTTATTTAATCCATCTATCACCTGCTTCTGCACTGAAAATGGATAGCTAACCAGATACCCAGATACCAGGAAGATCCTTAAGAAAAACTGAGACCCAGATGAAGTTACTTAATGATGAAGGGAAGGATTATTCTGAGTGGAAATTCTGAGAGTCCCCCAACACAGTTTTATGGCATAATTCAAACTTATGGGACTCACTACTCTGTCCAAATAATGCCATGTGCTGGGAACACTGGTTATGCTGGTTGCTCTTAGTTGTTTTACTTATTTACTTAAGTTTTTAAAAATGGGAGTCACTCCATTATTTATTGTACCATTTTGTTAACACAGAAACTGAAAAAGTTGCCTCAATATTTAAATTTTTATTTTTGCACATTTAAAAATGTTGTTTTTAACCTAGCCTTGTCAAGGGGAAGGTCTCCACAAACTGAACTGACTTCCTGAAAGGCCTTTGTATTGAGTAAGCTTCTGCAAGGCATTCAACTTCTCGCCCACATTTTAAACATTAAACAGGAATGTTGTTTAAAAAAAAAAAAGCATCACAGTCTGCAGCCATCCTGGGCATTTCTTTCTGGAAAGTATTTTAAATAGAATCATCAAATACAACCTGAAGAGAGCCATCTCTTAAGAAGAACGTCAGCTTTTATAAAGAGAGAGTCCTTGAAGGCAAGAGAAATGACCCTGTCTTAGGTGTCTGGCAGAACAATCCCATAGGATGTCCTTCTCAGGAGCTGGAGAAGGTATCAGCATCTCCTCAAAGATATGGTGCCCATGACATCCCACCTGTCTTCAAAGTATTTGGACTTCCCAAAAAGGATTGAGAAAGGCCAGGGTTTTATTTGTATGGAGAATACAAAACTAATGTCAAGACAGAGCAAATTGACTCACCCTGTAAGTAATTAATTATTTTCTCTCTGACAGCATGTAAATTATGTTCCCTCTTGGGATCTTGAATTCATTGCAAAGGAGTACAAATGCTTTTGGAATACCCCAATAAGGAGAAAAAAGCTACAAGGATTGTCAACTCCACCTCTGCCCCATGCAGTTAGAGAGGAACAAGCCAGAGATGGAGAGATGCGTCCTCACATTGCCTACAGAGGCCACTCATGCTGCACCGTGCCAGCAAGGGTCCCCTCTCACCTGCTCTGGTCTCCAGCTTCTTTGCTGATACAGGAACTCAGCTTTGTCCAATCACTAAGACTTGATGGGACTTGAAAGAATTGAGTCACGTAAAGAATTGACCCATGTAAGAGGGAGATGCATAAGTCAGGAGGCCAAGATATTAATTTACAAAAAAAGTAATAAAATATTAATAAATTAATTGGACAAGAACTATAATTCTCTTGCTGCATACAAGGAACCCCTTTTCTGATATCTGAACACTTATGAAGCAGAATTAGCAACTAAACCATTATTTGGTGAGCATGGAAAATTCAAGGAAAGGACATATGAGGAGTCTGGAGACAGTCTACTCTGCTCAGAAGTTTGTCTCAAAGACTTAGGAGATTAGAGAGTCTGATTAAGTTAATAAGGTACTTGCTCTTAAAAATACAGGTAATTCTAGGCCTTTGCAGACTCATTAAAGCCAATCTCTGACTCCAGACTCCTATGTTGAGCCATGATGAGTCTTGTCAAAGTATAATTTTCAAAAAGTTAAAAGCATGATTCTCATTGAACTATCAAATGAACATGTATCAAAAATTTTATTCAACTCACTAATTAATGCAGACACCAATAGGATCATAAAACTTCTCCAAGAACATGTTGAGGAATTTGGTTTACATAGTTTTTTTCTTTAAATTAGGACTAAGATTTCTAGATACAAAATTGTTAATGTTTTTCAAGGCAATAAACCATAATCTTCAGAGTAATCTTTGCTAACAGAAAGAAATAATTTCATCACATACAAGTTTAACATGTATAACTTTACAGAGTTTGAGCCCTTAATTAATAAATTATAAATAGAAAAATCAAACAATGGTAGATTCTTGTAGGAAAATAAATCATCCTTGGGTGGGCCTGTTAAAGTTTCAGTATGGCATTGAAAGGGCTTGCAGTCACACTGTTCAACTATTCCCAGGTTGTAGATAATTTTCCTTAAAAGGCTCAAGTAGCCCCTGAGTTTACTTTTCTAGAGCTTAATATGTGCCCAAAATGCCTATCTGTCCCTTTTTACCGCCTCCTCATCTCTGAATGGCTGGCAAGTATTTAACCTTCAGGTATCAGGTCAAACCTCAACCATTCAGAAATGCCTTCCCAGACCTTTTTGCTCATATATGCATTCCTCCAGTTCTCCAGTTACTCTCCATGTCATCACCCTAGTAACCTCCCCCATGGCACTTACCCTCCTCTGTGATCACTTTGTTCATTTGTTTACATGTTTACAGTTTGTCTTCTCCACTGAAATGTAAGTGCCAAGGTCCATAGGCAAGGAACTTTGCCTACCTAATTCACTTCTATATCCTCAGTCCCTAAAACAGTGCTTGGCATATAGTAGATTCTTAATAAATATCTGCTTAATGGATGGATAGATGAATGAATGGATATATATATATATATATACACACACACATATATATAAACCCATAGTTACATTAGCCAGATCCTATGGAAGACGCTCTGCCAGAATTTTGCTATTTGGTCTGTCCTTTCAATGACCCCTCTCATCTATTCATTCTTTCCCTCACATATATCAATACTACTGATTAGATAAATATTTCCATCATATCACTTTTGACCTGGGACATTTCCTTTCATTTAAGGCAAGTCTAGATTCATTATGGAAGTTTCTTTCCTTATTGTCGTGTCTCAGAGAACACCCCATTGCAGCTCATTTATCACCATATTCTCTCCCAACAGTTTTTCCCCCAAATTTAAATATATCTTTCTCTCCACCAGCCACAGGGGGTTACAAGAAGAAAAGGAAGGAAGGGAAGAGTCTGGGTGATGAAGCAGCCAACAGGGAAAAAACACTCCTTCAGGAATGAGTGGCTGAAATGAAATTCACAAACACAAGAAACAGTATCTTGGCCACATCTGGCTCTCTCTCGCAGCACAGATTTTGGAGGACAAGTGGGCCTGAATTCTTCTCAGAAAAGAAATAGGAAAGAAAGCAGCCTTGCAGATTTTCTAAATGTCAAGTCCCTTTCATTTCCCTGGCATATTTCATGGTTTAGTGCTTCATTCACTTCTTTGAACAGTCTCTAATATAGGAAGGACCAAGTCTAGTACTAAGAATGATAAATGCCTGCTTACTTTTAAGCTGTGAGACTTTTAAGGGAATAAATCAGGAGAGAGGGGTGGGGTGAGTGAGACAAACAGAATTTAATTAAGTCTTAAAGTGGGTTAGAAAAGAAAGGACCATCTATATTCTGATCTTCAGAATTTTTTCTACAACTTGTCTTCCTCCCCTGCCTTGGCTATTAAACCTCTACCCAAACATTGTGTTGACCACCCAGCATGCCAATTGTGCTGGCCTTTAAAACACTTTGTGACAGCTATTCCATGAAAGAGTAATATCACTAACTGGACTTGTCAGGAAGCATTACCTCCAGCTCGTCTCCCCTGTGGACCAGCTGGCCCTCTTCATAAGCTCTCTTACAATGCACTCACCCCTGCTACTCCCAATAATGCAATCAACTCTTGGAGGCATATGGTGTACCAAACCACAACAGACCTCAAGACAAGGTCAGCATATCATCTAGAACAACATTTTCAAACTTTAGCAACATCAGAATCACCGGGAGGGCTTGCGAAAACAGATTGCTGGGCCCTAACCCCCAAGAGGTTCTGATTCAGTAGGTCTAGGGTGGGGCCCAAGAATTTGCATTTTTAACAAGTTCCTGGATGCTGCTGCTGCTGCTGCTGCTGCTGCTGCTGGTGGTGGTGGTTCAGAGTTCACGTGTGGCGAATGACTGATATAGTAGAGATAGTCAAGAGACAACCTCAACAACTCGTTTCCCTCAATTTACCCATCTCTGCCTTAAATTTCTCTATATCCGTACCCATTGTTTCTTTCTTTCCAAAACTAGTTCATCTGCCCACTTCAGTTCATCATATTACTCAAAGACTCTTCCTTAGCTAGTCATTGACACAAGTATTTTAAGGTTAGAAGGAAGCTTTGGAGTCATTTCTCAATCAGGGCTTCTCACCTACAACACTACTGACATTTTGAGCTGGATAATTCCTTGCAGGAGGGGATTGGCCTGTGCATTGTAGGACATTTAGTGGACCTCTACCCACTAGTTACAAGTAGCACCCGCCAGTTGTTTTAATCAAAAATGTCTCCAGAAACCGCCAAATGTCTCCTAGAGGACAAAATTACTCTGATTGAGAACCATTATTCTAATCAATTGTATCTTTAATCCCTCCCTGTTTGTTGGGATTCAGTGGTGAAAATTCATTTCTTCTCTTCCTGAGTTTGATCTAGTTGAGAAATAAAGACAGAATTCAAAAACATGGCCATCAAAATATCATTTTATTGCTGCTAAAGCTGGCCTTGATATACATGTAGGGATGCTTCTCCTGGGAGATATTTGGGTTGTGATTAACAACAAGTGATGAAGCCCATAATTAATCTTAGGCTGGGAAGAAAAGAATTGTGTAATAAACACTGGGTGGGACTATACTGGTATAAGTAAGACAGTGGTTCTCAACCTTGGATACATATTAGAATCACCTGGGGAGCTTAAAAAATATTGATTCCTAGACCCCATCTCAGAACAATTAAGCAGAATTTCTGGGTCTAGGACCAAAGTATCAGAAATTTTTTAAGAGCTGCCAAGGTGATTCTAATGTGCAAAGTAAAGAACCACCACTTAACTGAATGGACTGAGAAATGTAATCCCTTGTTGGATTTTTCTTAAGTGTATTGAAGAGATAAACACCGACTCTGATACAAGATCTCCCAGTGTTTAAGATTTTCTCAACCAACTAACTAGTCCTCAAAATTCTGCTGACATGTAAGTTGCATAAACGTGTTAAAAAAAAAAAAGAGCATAATGTATTTATAGCCTTCAGAGTAGCCTTCGTGGGAGAACATAGTGTCTAATCCAGGACCTTGAAGGTGTATGCAGAGGCCTGGACATTTGTCATTAATAAGCTCAATGTTGCAGCATTTTAATGTGTTGGGAAAGAGGCCCCAGGGCAGGATAAGAGATAACAAAGTTAGTGAGGTGAACAGAACATCATGGATCATGTTAAGGAGTTTTGATTTTTATACCAAGAGCAATGGAAGACACTGAGGTGATCTATGCAGAAGAGTGATGCATCATATTTGAATTCTTAGGATCAGTGCTCTGCCTGTTTTGTGGAACTTGGATTGAATGAGGCAAAGCTAGAGGCAGGAGATCTGGTTAGATGTCTGAGCAGTAATCCATGTAAGAGTTACTTAGCAGACAGGGATGACTAGAACTTGGTACCAGATTGCCTGTTAGATATAGAGAGAGGAAAAGGAAAGACTCAAGAATTAGTCCCTGATTCCTGGCTTGGTCACATGGATGGGAAATGGTACCACATTTTAGGATCAGACCACTGAAGGAGCAGGAAGTTTGGTGTGAGAAAGATGAGTTGTGTACATGCTGTTTTGTACATGCTGAGTTTAAGGTGTCTATGGGCCATCCAGTGGGCAGTTGGCCCACATGGCAGTTGGCTACATGAGTTTGACTTCCCCAGAAGAGAGCTGATCTGGGACATAAATGTAAGAGCTGTAAATAGATGGCGTGTGTATGTGCATGTAAGTGCTCGTGTGTGTGACTAGAAGGAAACACACCAAAATGGTAACAGTACACATTTCTCAGTGGTTAAATCTTAAATCATAAAGTTATTTATTTTTTTAAATTTTAAAAAATTTTCTACCTTAATAATGTGTTACATTTGCAACAAGGAAAAAGAAAACACTAGTTTAAAATTCACACACACATTTTTAATATCCATGCCAATTGTTATATTTGCTTAGACCTTTATAGTTCCTATTTAAAAACTCAAAATTGAAATAATTATTTTTAAAATTCTCAGAGGATTTTCCTGGTGATGGGCAAGCATGTTCTATTTTTGTATAGTGACATTATACAAAGTTAGGAAATAGACTATGGATCAATTTGACTTACCTTTTCTTAAATTCTGGTGTCTAGTTAGACTTAAAGTAACCTGGCAATAGGGCAATTGCTTAGTGATATAAACTCCAACTGCTGTCCTTCTGAATTTTTATTAGTTTTCTCAAATGAGTTTATCAAATATCACGTTGCTGTGTTATTCATTCTGCAATGACAACCTACCCTACACAGTGATTAAGTATGTATTTGGGACTTAGCTGCAGCACCTAACTTCTTTGGAAAGCACATGGCCAGTGGACTTACAGAAGGGAAAAGAGCATCAAGCCATTATTGTGTACCTGCTGTATGCCAGGAAATATGTACTTTCCCACATTCCATCCCCTCTAATCTATACAATGAAATTGCAAGGTTAACAAAGAAGGAAACTGAATCTCGGGGAGTTGAGTAGCTCCTAAATATTCACAGACCTCTTAAAGGCAGAACCTGAAGCCCAGGTCTGGTTGACCCAAGCCCATCCTCCTGAAGGTCTCCTAGAGCCCTGTGGTCCTTCTATCAGGCCACACTACCTTCCTTGGAGCTACCATTCTGATGTGTGGGCTAAATGGGGGAATAGGTTCAATTGCTGTCCCTAAGTCAGGAGGAAAAACAAAATTATCCTCAATGATTGAAGGATAAAGGAAGAGGAGAAATGCTAACAACCTTCCTGTGACTTAATATCACCCATCACATTTCAGGTGAAGTGTCCTTAGCAATGAACAGCCAGGAAACAGGGAACTCAAGAGTTTTTCTAAGCTTGTTATAAAAGTCCAGAGAGCCCTATAGTATTTTAAATATCTCAGAAGGACCCTGCATATATGTGGGAGAAATTACGTATGGGCAGAAAGGGAAAGGCACCCTGAACAGTTCTGTCTTCGCTTTCTAAGTCTAAAGTCAGAAGTGATGAAAACACTCTTTTGGTTTTCTACCTATGTTGTATGTGCTGTGTCTCTTTCCTAATGCTTTCCAACATTTTCTCGTTGGAGCCTCACCCAAGAGGTAGTTAGGGCAGGAATTATTATTCCCATTTTACAGGTGAAGAAAGTGAGATCTAGATTAAGTATTTTGCACAGGACATCAGGATAGAAAGAGGGGGAAAGAGCTGTTTAAAATGGTTTGTAATTTCTATTATGCATTCCTATCAGTAAAAGCATCCTTCAACATGTGCATATTTTATTAATTATATACCTTTACTATTGTACTAATATAGTATGTATATTTTAAATTTTATACAATAGTATAATTTTAATGGATGTGGTAAAAATGAATATAAATGAAAGTGCTTACATCTTATTCCTTCACCCCAATTGTGGTGCACACACCCTAGGGTGGCCTCCATGACTCCACCCTCTAGTACTCATGTCTTTGTGTAATTCCCTCTCCTTAAGGGTGGGCAGGACCTGTGACCTTCTAACCAGTAGATATGGCAAAGGTGATGGGATATCATTCTTGTGATTATGTTGTATATCATATATGATTATATGGGGAAGATGAAGATGTAATTAAGACCCTTAGTCAGTTGACTTTGACTTAATCAAAGAGGGATTTTTTTTTTTTTTTTTTTTTACTGGTGGGCCTAACCTATTCAGGCAAGCCCTTTAAAAGATGATCTAGGCCTTTCATCAAGTCAGAAACTCCAAGCAGCAGACACTCTATCTCCCTGTCTCTGGCTTTTAAGAAACAAGCTGCAAATAAATACGACAGCCACAAATTCTACCAACAACCTAAAGGAGCTTAAAAGCAGATCCTTTCCCAGTCAAGCATCCAGATGAAAATGCAGCCCAGCCAACACCTAGATTTCAGTCTCATGAGATCCTGAGCAGAGGGCCCAGTTAAAATGTGCCTCAATTCTGACCCACAGAAATTGTGAGGTAACAAATGGGTATTCTTTTAAGCCACTATTTTGTAGTACATTATTACACAGCAATATAAAACTAATACACCAATAGACGGTCTTTTGTACCCCCTTGGTTTTGCATACCTTATTGGGTCAAAGAATTTGAACACCTACCAGGAGATAGGCACTCTCTCCTTACTTTACTCCTAAGATCTCATTTCATCCTCCTCCACACATTATAAGAATTGATATTTTTACACTCATTTTTAGGGTGAAGAAACTGAGACTCAGCAAGATTAAGCAACTTGCCCCCCAGGTCTCACAGTTAGAAGTGAAAGGCAAAGGACTTGAACCTCAGGCTGGAGATGAGAATAAAGCCAGTTCTTCTATCATCCGTATTTATTTATTATTTTTTGTGGTGGTGGTTGTTGCGTCCAACTGGCCCTACACGATGCCACAGCATAAAACTCATTCCGTACACCCGCCTCTCCTGCTGGTGCTTCCTGCAGTGGGAACCAGCCTTTCTGCTGGGTTTCCACTAATGCCATTCACGCTCCCTGAATGCTTCTTCAGCACTGATGCTGTTGCAGCACGTGTCTCTACAGTGACAATGATAGATTTTGTGTGTAGTTGTTACTTACGCATGAGAAGGAGTCTGTGCAAGAACCATTTATCAGGGCTGTAAAGGTACCTAACTGGAAAGTTCAAACAGTTGAGTGATTCAATATTAATAGATCTTGGAGTTCTGAGAGGCAATTTGATATGACCTTCCTTTCATTCTACTGTGAAACAAAGTGCCAAAAGCTGCTGCTTTTCATAAATCAATTTCTCACCTGAGCACAGCTATCCTAGTAGCTGTTGTCCATGTGTTTTGAGGTTCCAGGCCTTGCAAACCTATCACTAACCAAACCCAGGAACATAGAGTAAAGGAGGAAAATTTTTGGTTTCCAAACTGGCCTAGCTGGAGGCCATTTTGCTTTAAGAAGAAAAACTTTTGCTGAGCTGTAATGACAGGCAGATGGACAGCACTTGCTTCTGGTTCTACCATTATGTACAGTGACTGAGCCTCTGTGGGCCAACACTTGACATAATCAGCAATGATTTCCAAGCTAGCAAAGATCTTCTCTAGCAGCAACAGAGCCTAGGGCGTGCTCAGCTGTCATCACTGGATGCCCAGAACTTTTCCTCATTTTGATACACTTGTGTATCTCTCTCTCTTCAACCAACCCATTTACTTTTGCTCCAAATTGCCACAGAAAATTTCAAAGGATACGAAAGGCCCAGGGTTGAGATGGTATCCACCATGACTGTCCTTAGCAGGACTCTCTTTCTGAATTTAGCCCTGTGACATTTGCTGACCCTTGGAAACATGAGACAGGTTTTGTAAGGCGGTTTCCTGGGGACAGAATTCAACCTTGTAAGTTTTTCTGCTATGTATAGTGAGTCTTTCCTCACTACAGTGAGAAAACTATATAGTTTTCTGCTATATATATGAGTTTTTTTCCCTATATGTAGGGGAAAGAATTTCCCGTGTTTCACAAAATAGTTCCAGTGAAAGTTATCAGAAAAAGCAAATTCTACTTTCCTGTTGATTTACTTTATGATAAGAAATATATTGCTGTGGAAAGGGAACATATTGGCCTGACTTTTAATTCCTGGGGCATTGTATGTTTTAAGAGAAATGTTACTGGAACCCTTCAGTATCCTAGACTGATATGAAATGACAGGTTTCTTGTTATTTTCCTTCTATTTGTGTATAGTTTGTCACTTTTTTTTTCAGCAGAGTTTGTGTCCTTAGTGAATGACAAAGAATGAGATTCTAACCACTTTCTGCACTGAGTAACCCCTGCATTAGAAATTGGATACTATGCAACTGTTGAAAAGAAAGGTCTTTTCTGGACAGGTTCTTGAGCTTCCTGAGTCTTTCTTCATGGTCAGGGTGTGTGTTCTACTGACAATTCTGAAACTCCTCTATGTCACCTTGGATAGATACCCTTCCTGTGCTTAAATTGCATTACTACAGAACAAAGATGGTTATATTTGCCCCCACTCACTTCTCAGTGACACTTGTTGAGCAACTGAGAAAGTCTAAAAATCGCTTAGGGTTTCTCTGAGGGGCTTATTATTTTAGAAATACATTCTTAGCAGTCAGAACCACATAATCAAGGTAGCCAGACATTTGCCACAAAGGCTCTTAATGTTAAGACTTCAAAGAATGGAAAATCAACTCATGTTTACATTATCAAGACTCTATATTTGAAACTTTGGATCTTTTTTAATTTCAATGACTCTAGGTAAGATACTTTATTTCTCTGGACTTCTATCATGAATGGGCATAAAATAATACCTGTTTTATAGAGTTGTTGTAAGGATTAAAAGAGGAAATGCAAGCAACACAGTCCATATATATTAATAATAAGTGGTCAAGAAGCATGGGCAAGGTTACTTGCATTAGATGTTACAATAGATATTAAGATGTTTTGTTGGCCAAACAGTAAATGGAATGAAACGTACATATGTTTTCTGAGGCACCAGCTGCTCCTATAAAAAGTGTCAGGGTTTCTAAGAAAAAAAAAGCTAACCCTAAAAGAGGTGGAGGTATTATCTGTAATTAGTAACCAAGAGGTCCTCTGAATAGATTACTCTATTTCTTGGTTCTGAAGGCCTAGTCTCATTTCAAGGTAGCTCAATGTTAGTTTGGACATTGCAGATGGATCGTGGCAGTAACAGAAATATAATTCAAGACATCCCTTCCAATATGGAGAACTTTTCCCCAGGGTGATTTCAGCCTTCCAGATTCCCTCTGTTTTCTCCTCTGGGCAGTGGTGGTTTGGAACCTCAAGCATCTCTCTTGGCAATTGATTTCCATCCCAGTTCATCAGAGGCTTTTTGTTAGTGTGACATTACTCTTGGTCTCTTCTTCGTTACCTGAAAACTGTTTTTTATTGAGCTGAAGTTAAATTACCTAAAGCTGGAATAATTGCTTGTTGTTTCTTTGTTTCTGTCCATTACTGGAAAGCCATCTGGACTTTAGATTGTGCCCAACTTTCCTTCCTTGATTTTGCCCTTCTTATAGCCCCGCTAATTTTACCTGGAGTCCACAGCATCCTTAGACCTTTTCTATTCTCCTAAGTCCCAGAAGATGATACTGACTTACTTGAGGTCGTCGAGTCCATCAGAGGCTTGAGACAAGAGATAAAGTCTTTTAACTGCTGATTCTGGAATTTTTTACTTCCTGCATTGGTGGCCTCTTCTCTTATAGGCATAAATGTGACTCACATTGAAAAACTGTACATGGAAAATGGCCTAAACTGAAAAGAACTAGCAATTACATAAACTAGTGTACTTCAAAGTGTGATCCCCCCTAAACAGCAGTGTCAGCGTCACCTGGGAACTTACTAGAAATGTAAAATCTTAAGCTCTACCTAAGACCTATAGAAGCAGAAAATCAAGCCCCCCAGGTGATTCTGATGCAGGCTGAAGTTTGAGATCTAGTGGTACAGACTGTGCCAAAATTTTGTACGTTACCTACTTAAGGCCATTAAATGGGCACTAATGCATGACACTGTGTTTGAATTTCACAAGTAGGCTTAAATTTCAAGTCTGTTATTTTACCTGGAAGACAAGGTAAGCTAATACTTTTCAAGGCCCAAAGTTTTACTTAAATTAACAGAAGTGTTCTCAGGGTCCTGTGGGATTATAGACCTGGCTAAAAAAATGCAAGATCCATGGGAAACACTTCCAGAGATAGGCAGGTGTTTCTCCAGATGGAACATATACTCTGTACTGTCCCATTCAGCAGAGACACAAGTCTCTCTACAGTTTTACACCATGTTGCTTTGTACATATATGTTACCTTCCTGGTCTCTAAAGATATTTGAGTTTGTTACCCTGCCTAAACCTTATTTACTCTTTATGCAGGATATTTTATTGTTGTGTCTCAGATAACACTGGCCAATAGAACTTTCTGTGATGTTCCATTCTACAGTCAATAGAATGAATGTTCAATATTGGTGCTATCTAGTAAGTAAGCCACGAGACATGTGTTGCTATTGAGTACTTGAAATATGGATATTGGGAACAGAGAAACTGAGTTTTACTTTTATTTAATTTTAATGAATTTACATTTAAATAGCTACATGTGGCTACTGGCTATCCTATTGGAAGCATAGGTCTAGATATATGGATCTAATATCTTACACAATAATTGATTAAATAGAAAGGTAATTGTATACTTTTCAAGAGTATTTAGAAAACTTCCAAACAGATAATGTAAAATAGGCTTTTTAAAACTTGGTAAACCACTTTTAGGACAGGTACAAAAGTGATTATGTCTAAATCATTTATTAGGATAGTTTGAAGAAGTTAGGAGTCTTCCATTTATGACGGGTGCTAAGTCATTCTAGGACCAGGAGGTTTTCTGAGACTTTTTATAATCTCAGTTCTTTGATAATGGATTTTAAATGGGAAGAGAGTACTGGATCTAAATTTGATGGAATGTACAATTGAAAGTTCTGTAACAAAAATCATACAAAACTGTTCCAGAAATCAAAATTCATTTTTGATCCTTTTGGCTGAGCAATAAGTCACCCATTGAAGAGATGTCATAATCAAGTTTTCAAAAGCTATCAATGAGAGAATTTGAACTTTAAAAGCTCATATGTGACTGCATCTGAGTGCCATTTGATGTGTTGTTAGTGGGTTTGTTTCAGATATTTTTCAGTGTTTCTAATTTCCTAGACCAAAAGGGAGGTCACCAACTCACTTCATTTTCCACTTAGGATGATTTCCCTTATGATTTATAAAAGCTGTGATACTCTCTCTTAAAATATAGCTAGATCCAGTGCTTGGAAAAGGATTAAAAATTAAAAAATAAAAAGAACATAGCTAGAGATTCTTTAAACTTCAGAAAGAACATTGCTTTAACTTTATCTTCCTATCCTCTAATCTCCCTTCCAGCTAGAAGGTATTGTCAGGCTCAATGACAATATAGAAGGTCCGAGTAGGTTTAACATAAAAGTAATCATATTTGTCCGATCTAAAATAGTCACCTTAAGAATGAAGGTAAGAAAATAAAAGGACTGACTATGAAATTATCGAATATTACTGGCCCCTGAACTGTAGATCCTTGTTTAATTGTCCCTAGAATTGTTTTCCTGGCTGAAGTTCTGCAAAATTGAGTTGTGATAATAAGTGAGTTTGATAACTTATTTTCTTCATTGATTCTGACAGCTGTATCTGAAGAAATGATCCAAAATGAAGCATTCTTTCTAATCTAGATTTCGTATGGATAAAGCTTTGGCAAAATGTTTGCCAATCTTGGCATTCATATATTCTAAACTTATTACATCAGTAGATGGATGGCTTGGTGTATGCAAAGTTCATGAAACTATTAAATGTGTTTCCAATATCTGAGGGATAAATATACATGTTGGTAGGGAGGATACATTTTTATATCACACAAAGAGCAAGATCAAGAATAGGAGGAGTAGATTTTTATTAAATGTACCAAGGGTTGGGGTATAATCTTCAGCAACAATTGAGATAAATATGGCTAGCCTTTCCAAATATATCAAAGGCCTTAAACATGTGCAAATTTTTTAGCCCCACAATTCTATTTTTTAAAATTTATTCTATAGAAATAATTATGGATTTTCATATTTATAAATGGAAACATAGATGAATAGTAACAGCAACAGCAGAAAATTCAAATAATTGACTCCTCTGCAGCTTTTAGAAATAAAGTTACAAAACAAAATTTCTAGAGAGAGAAGGGGAAGAGGGAATGAACCAAAATTATCTGCTTTATCTTCTAGATTTTTTCCTTCATCTACTTTCTTTGGGTTTATTTCATTCTTTTTTAAAAAAATTAAGTTGAACATTTGGCTTTATCAATTTATACAGTTTCTTCATTGCTAATATAAATGTTAAAAGCATTACATTTTCATTAAGGGCTCACTTTAACCACATCACACAGATTCTGATATTTAGTATCTTTATTGTCATTTAGTTCCAAATAACTTTAAGTTTTCATTATTATTTCTTTTTTCATCATTACTTTTTTAATCCATGATTTATTAGATAGTGGACTTTTAAAAATTTTTAATAAAAATGGACATTTAATTGTTTCTTAAAATCAATTTTTAACTTAATAGTAGTAGTCAAAGAACATCGTCTGCCATACATGGTTCTTTGACTTTTTGGGGATGAATTTTATAGCCTAGCCCTGACTAGAGGTCAGTTTTCTTAAAGAGTGCCTGTGTTTGAGAAGAATGGGTACCTCTACATTACAATGGGTACCTGTGGTGGAGTGGGGTTGGTGGTGGAGTGAGAGATAACTGAAATTATAGAGGGGCAGGGGTGGAAGCAGAGATCAGATAGGAGGCTATCGCAATAATTTAGGCAAGAGATGATGGTGGAAGGCACCAGGGAGGTAGTGGTGAAAATGCTGAGATAGAATTAGATTCCAGATATATTTTGAAAGTAAAATCAACAAGATTTCTTAAAGGATTTCATGTGGAGTATGGAAGAGAGCAATCTTAGCCTGAGAAACTGGAAGGTAGGGATGCCATTACCTGAGATGGGAAGGACTGCAGGTGGAGCAAGTTTGGGGGGTAGGAGACCTGAATGTTAGACACCCAAATTGGAGAGGTAAAGTAGGCAGCGGTTGAGGGGAAAGGTCCAGACTAAAGATGCAAACTTCAAATATAAACTTGGAAATTATTGGCTTACTGGTGCTTTTAAAGACATAAGGCTAGATGACACCACCTAGGGCAATGGTTCTCCACTGGGGCGACTGGGGTGGGAGCTACTGGCATCTAAGGGATAGGGTCCAGGATGCAGCTAAAACCCTAAAATGCACAGAGTTGCCACTCACAGAAAAGAATTATCAGGCTTAAAATGTCAATAGTGCCATGTCTGAGAAAACCTGACCTAGGACATGAACATAACTAGAGAAGAAAATGTGCTCAAGGACTCAGCTCTGAGGCACTGCTTACTAGGAGTTCAAAAAGATGAGGAGGAATCATTAAAGAAATCTGGGTGGGTGTGTCTAGTAATTTTGGGAAAAAAACCAAGATAGTATTATCTCCTAGAAGCCAAGTGTAAAGGGTTTATTAAGGAGGAGAAAGTGATCAGCCTTGTCAAATGCTGCTGATAGGTCAGTAAAGATAAGGACTGAAAAATGCCCATTGGATTTATCGCTGTGGGGTCATTGACAATACCCCCACATTGATTAACAAGAGTTATTTCAGCAGAGAGGTGTTGACAAAAGTCTGCTTCTGTTTCTGTTACTGACTGACTTTGGATAAGGTATTAATACTTAGCCTCTCTCTCTGAATTTTAGTTTCTTCCTTCATAAGATAAACATTATAATCTACTTCATAGAGTTACATGAGAAAATGTGAACAGTGTGTGTAAAGCACCTAGCACAGAACTGACACAAAGTAGGACCTTAACAACTCTAAGATCTCCTTGCACAACTCTCCCATTCACTTCCAGCTTCTTTCCTCCTGTTACCCCGCCACACACACTTTTCCCACATGCAAAAACCCGCTGTTCCATGTTTTGTCATACTCAAGGAACTATTTAGTATTATATGAGGCAATTCTCTCATTAAAACACACTTTATGATGGGAACCATATTTCAATTATCCCTTATTGTGAACTAAAGAAAAAGAAAAGTGCCAATAGTTTTAGTTTTTCTGTATGAGGTGATATGTTGGGCTGGGGGAGAAACAGGTATCAATTTAAAAATATACAGAGTCATAAAGTAATTTCTCATGAAGTTAAACATTTCATTGTTAATTGAATTGTGCATTAAGTCTTTCCATAGTTTTAGAATTGTGCAAACTCAAAACAATAGCCCCATTTTCTAGGCCTACTAAAGTTCCACCTATCTTTCCCACATAAAACCACTATGTACCGAACTCTCAATCAAAACCCATAGAGAGATATGTCAAAGGATAGGGTTTGGGGAAGGCTAAAGAGGTGGAAAATCGCTCTTTAAAATCTTTTACTCTGGAATTTCCACTGATTCTGTCTTCTCTTATGATTCAGAAAATGATTATATTAACTCAAACGATTTCACAGTAACTTTATAAAAAATGAATTTAATTTCAGAAGGTCAAGGGCAGCCCTAATGTGGGAAAAAGATATCTGAAAATATGTCATTCTGTATTCAATTCTAATTTCCATAGAAGTAGGGGCCCTGGAAGGTCATTCAAGTAATGAGATTTTGTGCTAATACCCCAGTTAGTCACACACAGCAAGCTCTCAGTCTAGGTGGCTTCTTTCTCTAGGAGCTCAGAAGGCTAAAGAGGACTTTTCCATGATTTGCAACTTCTAGATACCCTGACTCAGTCCCAAGTGATCTTCAGGCAGCCTGATTCTCACAAATGCTGAGTCCTCAAAGGGAGTTTTTATTCTCCCTACATCTTCATCTACTATATTTCATGGAGTCTAAGATACTTATTTTGCTCATATTCTTCTTATGTCTTGGAAATCAGGACACATCTTACAATCAATCAATGGTGTGTTACTATTGCTATTGGTCAGTGTTGACCAAAAGAACACTTTGTAATGATGGAAATGTTCTATATCTATTCTGTCCAACATGGTTACCACTGGCTAGATATTTCTCTTGAGCACTTGGAATGTGGCTGGTGCAACTAAAAAGGTAAATTTCTAATTTTATTTAATTTTCATTATTTTAAATTTAAATATCTATATATGTCTAGTGGCTACCATATTGGACATCGCCAATACTAGTCAAATTCTTCCAGGAAGTGATTTACATTGGTTTCTTCCACTCACTTGAGGAATAACTAACATGAGACTCCTTTAAATTAATTTCTCTGAGGCTTTTTGATTGCTCTGGTCGTGTGAGTTCAGACCAGAGCACAGTACTCCCCCCTTATCTTTTCACAGTTTCGGTTACCCATGGTCAAGCCATGATCCAAAAATACTACATTACTACCTTTATGCTTTGGGGCTATTATTAAGTAAAATAACAGCTACTTGAACACAAACAGTGCAATACTGCGACAGTAGATTTGATAACCAAAACAGCTACTAAGTGTCTTGCAGGCAGATAACGTAGACAGCATATGCTAGACAAAAAGGATGATTGAATCCCAGGTGGGACGGAGTGGGACAGCATGAGATTTCATCATGCCGTTGAGAACAGCACGTGATTTAAAACTTATGAATAGTTTATTTCTGACCCTTCCCATGTATTTAAATATATTAAATTAAAATTAATATATTATATTAAAATGTAAATAAGCATTATTTACAATGCCTACATCATTCACTTCACTTCACTTCACCTCATCACAGGGATTTTACCATCTCATATTATCATAAGAAAGAAGAGTGAGTACAGTACAATAAGATATTTTGAAAAAGAGAAAGGCAGACAAAGAGACCGCATTGACATTACTTTTATTATAGTATATTGTTAGAATTGTTCTTTCCTATCACAAGTATACTTCAGAGATATTACAAGTTTGGTTCCAAACCACTGCAATAAAGTAAATATCACAATAAAGCAAGTCACACAAATTTTGGGGTTTTCCAGCACATATAAAAATTATATTTACACTATACTGTAGTCTATTAAGTGTGCAAGAGCATTATGTCAAAAAAAAAGTACATACCTTAATTAAAAAATATTTTATTGCTAAAAATGCTTATGATCATCTGAGCCTTCAACAAGTTTTTTTGCTAGTGGAGGGTCCTTCCTCAATGTCAATGACTGCTAACTGATCATGGTGGTGATTGCTGAAGGTTGGATTGGGTGGGCAGTTTCTTAAAATGAGACAACTACATTTGCCTCATCAATTGACTCTTCTGTTCACAAAGTATTTCTCTGTTGCGTTCAATGATGTTTGATAGAATTTTACCCACAGTAGAACTTCTTTCAAAATTGGAGTCAATCCTCTCAAACTCTGCCACTGCTTTATTAATTAAGTTTGTGTATTAATAATAATGTAAATTGCTTGTTGCTATTTCAACAATGTTCACGGCATCTTCATCAGGAGTAGATTCCATCTCAAGAAACCATTTGCTTTGCTCATCCATAAGAAGCAATGATTTATTTATTAATTTTATCACAAGATTGCAGCAATTCAATCATATCTTCAGGCTCCATTTCTAACTCTAGTTCTCTTGCGATTTTTACCACACCTGCAGCTTCTTCCTCCAATAAAGTCTTGAACCCCTCACAGTCATCCATGAAGGTTAAAATCAACTTCTTCCAGTCTCCTGTTATTGTGGATATTTTGACCTGCTCCCGTAAATCATGAATATTATTAATGGCATCTAGAATAGTGAATCCTTTCCAGAAGTTTTTCAATTTACTTTGCCCAGATCTATCAAACGAATCACTATAACTATAGCCTTTTGAAATGTGTTTCTTAATAAGACTTGAAAGCTGAAATTACTTTTTGATCCACTGACTACAGAATGGATGTTGTATTGGCAGACATGAAAAAAGCAATTAATCTCTTTGTACATCTCCATCAGAGCTTTTGGGTGACTAGGTGCATTGTCAATGAGCAGTAATATTTAGAAAAGAATCTTATTTTCAATGCAGTAGGTCTCAACAATGGGCTTAAAATATTCAGTAAACCATGCTATAAACAGATGTGTTGTCATCCAGGCTTTGTTATTCCATTTATAAAGCACAAGCAGGCTAGATTTAACATAATTCTTAAGAGACCTAGGATTTTCAGAATGGTAAATGAGCATTAGCTTCAACTTAAAGTCACCAGCTTCATTAACTCCTAACAAGAGAGTCAGCCTGTCCTTTGAAGTTTTGAAGCCAGCCATTGACTTCTCCTTTCTAGCTGGGAAAGTTCTAGATGGCATCTTTTTCCAATAAAAGGCTTTTACATAAGCATTGAAAACCTATTGTTTACTTTAGTCACCTTCATCAGTTATTTTAGCTAGGTCTTCTGGGTAACTTGCTGCAGCTTCTGTATCAGCACTTGCTGCTTCACCTTGAACTTTCATGTCATGAAAGAAGCCATCTCCATGACATAACCAACCAACCTCCACGGCATAACCAACCAACCTCCGTGACATGAACCAACCTCTGCTAACTTTGAACTTTTTCTTTTTCTGTTTTTTTTTTTTTTTTTTTTTTTTTGCAGCTTTCTCACCTCTCTCAGCCTTCATAGAATTGAAAAGAGTTAGGGCCTTGCTGTGAATTAGGCTTTGGCTTAAGGGAATGTGATTGGTTTGATCTTCTATCCAGACCACTAAAACTTTCACCCTATCAGCAGGAAGACTGTTTTGCTTTCATGTATTCACTGGAGTAGTATTTTTAATTTCTTTCATGAACTCTTTGTTTGCATTCACTACTTGGCTAACTGTTTGGCACAAGAGGCCTAGCTTTCAGATATGCCTTCCTCACTAAGCATAATCATTTATAGCTTTTGATTTAAAGTGAGAGATATATGACTCTTCCTTTCATTTGAACATGTACAGGCAATTGTGGGAATATTAATTGGCCTAATTTCAATACAGTTGTGTCTCAGGGAATAAGCCTGCCCAAGGAGAGGGAGAGAGATGGGGGAATGGCCAGTTGGTGACATAGTCAGAATCACACAACATTTATTGTTGAAGTTTATCATCTTGTATGGGCTCAGTTTGTGGTGCCCCAAAACAATTGTAATAGTAACCTCAAAGATCCCAATCACAGATCACCATAACAGACATAATAATAATGATGAAAAAGTTTAAAATATTGTGACAATTACCAAAATGTGATGCAAAGACATAAAGTGAGCACATGCTGTTAGAAAAGTGTCACCTACAGACTTACTTGAGGCAGAGTTGCCACAAACCTTCAACTTGTAAAAAAATGCAATATTTGGGAAACACAATAAAGGAAAGTACAATAAAACAAAATATGTCTGTATTATTTATTGTTGTTAATTCCTTACTGTGCTTAATTTATAAACTAAACTATATCATAGGTATTTGTAGGAAAAAACATAGTATATATAGGCTCCTATACTATCCCAGGCTTCAGGCATCTACTGGCAGTCCTGGACGGTAGCCCCCATGGATAAAGAGGGACTACTGTATTATCTTTGATTCAAATTCTCAGAAAGGGTTTTCTTTTCCTCTCCATAACCACTGCCAAAGTTGAGATATGTGTATTTTCCTGCTTTCCCTTCCTGCCAGGTGAGATTTTTTTCTCATTTGCTCTTTCCCTCAGAGGGTACCTCTATGAAGTCCCAGAATTAGGCAGAAGCTCCAATTAAACTCTTCATTTTGGATATGTCTTTACTTTCATGGTGAAACCTGAAGTAATGGTGCTTTCTTTAATCAGTAATAACTTGGAGGCAATAAAATATGGTCATATAATTTCTGATACATAGTAAAGCTTAATAAATGTTTGTTGAAAGAGTGTGAAGAAGGGAGGAAAGACCAGATCAGGCCAGTGAGTGTGAGTGTTTCTTAAAATGATGGTTCCTTGACCCCCTAGATGTTTCAAGGGGTTTAATTATACTGTTAACCTTTGTTTGG
This sequence comes from Eulemur rufifrons, assembly GCF_041146395.1. Classification (NCBI taxonomy): domain Eukaryota; kingdom Metazoa; phylum Chordata; class Mammalia; order Primates; family Lemuridae; genus Eulemur; species Eulemur rufifrons. Next base: position 123,691,751 of record NC_090989.1, read on the forward strand.
ATGGGAAAGGGAGGAATTGGAGAGGGAGTATATATGAGACCCTGGCAAGGTGCAGGGGAAAAGAAAGACTTAATAGCTGGTGTATCAGTTAGGGCCTGGCAGGAAAGAGATGGCAAACCACTAATGGATGGAATATCACCTCCATGCCCTGGCTTCTTGAACTGGGCTAGAGCTTTATTTGTATAGGGTGAGGGCTAGAAGCTAAAGACACTATTTTAAAAGTATTTCTATGAGTGTCTACATACAAGAAGTGCAGTTCTGGGGTCAAAGCAACAATGATACATCCCTAGCTTGTGTAACATCAAATAAGGTAATAGTAACCCAGTAAAGTGCTATATGAATGTAAGGAGAATAAGCACATTTTAAATAGAATCAATCTATGGAGAAACATTAATCCATTGAAGAAAGTAGAAAGCACAAGTGATACTTGCCTTCTAAAAAATTACATTAGGGTCTATAGGTTCTAGTCTAGTTTTCTCAGGTTAGCTGAATCTACTTGGATTTGGGATTGAAACTGGATGTATAAAAAGCTTTGTCAATGATAAAAGAGAATGATAAGAATATGGAAGGTTAATAAGCTTTCTAGAAAATATAGCCATTTATTATTCCTATTGTGGTTCATTGGTTTGCTATTAAAAAGAAACAGTTAAATTGAGGAAGGGACAAAAAGAGACTCTGGAAAAAGGGGTCTCTTTTCTGTGGTGAGAAAATAAGGCCCTTTGTTTTCCTATGCAATGGAGGGTTACTTCTCCCCAAAGTAGGACTCTGGGAATCTCTAGTGGCAGCCACAATTCCTAGAAACCTAGATCCAGATCTTAGCAGCTAGGAAAATATGCATCTCCTGGTTAAAATGAGAAGAAAGAGAGCCAGGGTCTGGGCAGTCTCAGCAAACCTGATACATAAGACAAGCAGCACTGGTCAGAAAGATTGCCAAGTCAACTCAGAAAATCCAGATGGGTGCATGGCAGAACAAAAGGAAGCCACATCCAAACTGACAGACAAAACTCAGAGGGATGCCTGGAGCAGAAAGTAAAATAAGGCCAGGCACCCAACATTAAGAAGAATAATGAGAAAGAGTCAGGCCTTCCAGAGCTAAAGAGCAGGATAAGGTGGTGAACAAATGCCATGGCAGTATGGCATAGATACCCATTACCTGTTGAATGAATGAATAGTCCCAGCAAGCAGGTTTAGGGCATTGGAAACAGGCCTTTCTAGTTCAACCAACTGATACCCTAAACCAATGCTTCTCAAACCTTAGTATGCATACGAATCACCTGGGGATCTTCCTAAATGCAGATGTCGGTTCAGTAGGTCGGGGGTGGGGCCCGAGAATATGCATTTCTAATGTGCTTGTGACTGCAATGTTAATGATCCAGAAATGATACTGATCCACACTAGGATTTGAGTAACAAGGGCCTTTACTCAGCAGCTTGTACTAGCTTTTCTTAAAGGCATAAATCAATTTCAAGGAGAAGGACTGCAAATAGAAATCAACAAAGTACCTGCCAGGAGTAAGGAAGTGAGGTCTGGGCAAGAATGACAGTTCTTGAGAGGAGTGATCTGCGAAACTCTCCTGTGACTGCTGACAGGCCCTAGCCCAGCGAGAGGAGAACTCAGTGGCCCAGAATTGTAGATGCAGGTCTTTTTTTTTTTTTTTTTTTGAGGTAAGGAGGCAGAATTTGTAAAATTGTTTATTCATGGGAGCTATCACAAGTTTTCATAACCTGAACAAAAATCATCACCCAGATGGGTTTCATTTCAGCACACTCCATCTGTCTTGTTGCATAAAAATAAAAGTTCAGGTTTTTTAGGTGTTTTTTTTTTTTTTTTTCACTTACGTATGTCACTACAGTAGATTTAGTGACATAAAAAGCTGGTATAAAAATAGAGTTGATGGTGTAGCAAAAGGGTAGAAATGGGGACTCTGTAGACATTGCAGATGGAGAATTATTGCATTAACTCTTTGTAGTCTTCCATTAAATACCTGGCCCCTCCTCTGTCCTTACACTTATTGTCCTCTATGAACAATAGCATGTGGTCTGAGTTTAAGGAAATTTGGAGCATACTTCTGTCTCTTCTAGATACCTATTGATGTGACAACCAAGCAACAGGACAGAAAAGTGATTCAAACCAACTTGAGCTATAAAGAATTTCTGTGTTCTAGAGCCAGAACCTACAGAACCATGGACAGAGAAAAACCCTTGTGGAGGCAGATCTCTTTGACTTCAGCATAGGGCTTGTGGATCATCTCCCCCTTGCCACTGTGCAGGGGATATTTCTGACCAGCTCTGTTAAGTGCCCACCCTCTCCTGTCAATTATCCCCCTTTCCTTATGTTATAGAACTAATTGTTCCCTATTGCGTGTATACATACCAACCAACATACTCTTTTCCCCATTGGCAGGTGTTGCATATCTATTACTAAAATTAGGCACCCATATATCAAACAAGTTATTCAGGATGCATCTATAGCTTCTAGACTATTTCACACTGATCTCCTACCCACTTTGGTATGTCTCTCTCAGCTGTTAGCTGTCAGCTAACATCTGCTCATGTCTATAAGTCTAGGAGGTAGCACACTTTAGAACAAGATATATAATATGTTTCATAGTGTAACAATCTTAAGGTCATGTGTTGGTAATCAATACTCTAATTTATTGTCAAACTGAGCAAATTCAAGCTGCCACTCTTCCTAGTATAGTATAGCAAGTGAAATCACCTTCATAGCAGAGAATTAACTGCATTGCCTAAAATCAAAATTGGGAATAAAGAAGTGAGGTTAAAGGAGATTTCTGAGAGTGGTGAAGCCAGACAACAGACCACCGGCAAATGGAGGGCCGATGCATACAAATAAAAAAATTCCTCTGAGATACAGAGAGTCATGAAGGCACAGGCTTAGGAAGCCAGTTGATTATCACTAATGAAGGAGATTTTGGAATGTAACAACCAGATACATTTAATTTAATGGTATAATTTCTAGGAAACATTTGTTCTAATTCCCTCAGAATAGGATTTACATACTTAAAGAGTCAGTGGGGAAGATTCTCTGAAGCTGGCCATGAAAGCAGCAATTTCTGAGGGATAATGGCGTAGAGGACACCCCGTGTGATAGCATCAAGAGAAGTAAGAGTGAATGACCACGGGAGAGGCATTGAGATGGGGCATTGTCACTGGCAATTATAAGGAACAGAAACTCCATGGTCTTACAGAAACTCCAGGGAAAGGAATTATGACTTATCTGTCCAATGATGGTTCTAGGTCAGGGTCAATACCACCGGCTTTGAACTTGGGTCTTAATTTGACCTCCATGCTGCCTTGTTCTAAGATTCCCACTTGGCTACAAGAGCCTTCCTACTCAAAATGGAAATGGGAAAAATCCACTTGATGGTGGTGCATTATTTCTTATTGCTGCTGTAACAAATTGCCATGAAATTGGTGGCTTAAAACAACACAAATGTATTGTCTTAGATTTCTGGAGGTCAGAAGTCCAAAATGAGTCTCTCTAGGCTAAAATGAGTGCCAGGAGAGCTGCATTTCTTCTGTGGTCTCTAAGGGATAGTCCATTTCCTTGCCTTTTCCAGCAGCTAGAGGCTGCCTGCATTCCTCAGCTTGTTACCCCTTACCCCCTTCCATCAATCACATCACTGTAACCTCTGCTTCCATCATTACATCTCCTGTGATTCTGACCCACATTCCCCCCTCTTATAAGGATGCTTGTGATTATATTGGGCACACCTGGATAATTCAGCATGCAGAGCATCTTCCTATCTCAAGATACTTAATCACATCTGCAAAGTCCATTTTGCCATGTAAAGTAACATATTAACAGGTTCCAGGCATTAGGATGTGGACATATTTGAGGAACCATTATCTGCCTACCATAGGTGTTATCTTCACTGAAAGCCAAAAACCTAGCATTTTTCTGGCCTGGATGTGGTAATTCAGGACTCAAAGAGCTCAAAAGATGTGTCCCACTGTGCCAAAAGGAAAAGGATTTACCCTATCACAGTTTGTCAATTTAAAACCTTTAAAAATTTTAACACAATTTCCTGCTATTGGAAACTCTCTTCTTAAGTCATTTTCTTGCAATACATCATCATTACTTTTAAAATCAGCCAAACAATTACAGTAATTTTTATGTTATGAAAACAGGAAGATGATAGTTGGCTTCTCTCCCAGAAACCCTTTTACATTTCTTTTCACCTCTGAGTATTATGAAAATCATCTCCAACACAATTAGCAACCAGAGCAGTACACCTGCATCCTTCTGTGTCCTGGACGAAACTCTCCTGGGATGCTCCCACCCAAGAAAGCATGGCAGAATGGCCACTTACTACTTTTGCCTTAATTAGAGGAGGATTTTGTTGCAAGGCAGGGGTATACAACCTACAGAACTTTGGAAAGAAGTGCTGATCAGAGATTGAATATTTTGCTTCTCCTGCAAATCACAGTTTAGTCTTGTCAATTCTACTTCCTCACTCTCTCTCCCTCCCCACTTTCCTCTCCAACCTCATGCTACTTGTCAAGACAGTGTGACACATTGCAGGGCTTCCCCAAAATGACTTGATTCTAAGACCCACCTAGGGTGTATATTAAACATGCAGATTCCTAAACACCTCACTTAGAAATTCTGAGTCTAAGTCTTGACAGAGGCCTTGGAATCTATAATTAATACCCACAAGTGATTCTTATTATCAGGCTAGGATGAGCAGGACTGACATGATGAAACAGGATGAGCTTAAAAATCAGGCACACCTTTGTCTGAACATTTTTCAAGCTGGTGAACTTGGACAGGTTACTGAGCTACTCTGAACCTGTATAACAAAGAGTTCATTGGTTGTTGAAAGAATTAAATCGAATTGTGTGTTCATTTCACTGTACACAAATCCCAGAGTTCAATAATTGTGAATTATCTTCCCTTCCTGCCCTTCATGCCTCTCCCCACAGTTGCCATATTACAGTTTTCACAGCTGGAAAATGTTGACTGACTCTGCAAATGTCATAAAATTACAATCAGCAACCCTTGTTTAATTCCTCTGCCAGGACCTTCCCTATCTATCCATTCATCAACTTCATCATGTAATTACATGGGCTTTCCATGCTCTCCCTGCCACACAGCTTCCTCTCATTTACAAGGAAAAGTCCACAAAGGCTCTCTGTTCTTCAGGGCACCCAGCTGTACAAAGAAAGCTAATCATCCCCCACAGCTGTGTCAACCATTGTTCTAAGAAGTGCCTCCAGGAAGTGACTGACTTGTATTTTGCAAGGAAAAAAAGCTTGACAATTTTACTACCCGGCAGGTTGAGATTACAAATGAATCCTGGACAGGGGTCCTGTTGGCCAGAGAGTCCCCATCACCACTTGCAAGGCCTCGTGTCTCCCTGCAACAGGGCCACCAGAGAAATGCATGCCACGTGCTGCATGGTATTGTAATATATAAAATACATTTAGCATCTGCTGTGGGACTAGCTAAATTTCAAAGACATCTCCATTTTCTTTATGGCAGTTTTAGGCTCGACATGAACTGGGAAACAATTCTATTTCTTAGTGGTTTCAAAGGATCTTGGGAGTGTACTGTGACTCATGATGAATTTTATTCTCTTCTTTCTTTACTGCTTGTCCCAACCTCTTTTTCTCCTTAAGGTGATGGCAGTGGGTTCAGAATAATAATCAGGGTCTCTGCTAGAGATTTCCAGAGATAATTATTGCCCACACTATTGTGATCCTTTTCTTTCTATAACCCCCACTCCTGACACTATAGCAAAGTATTGTGGATGGAAAACCCAGACTCTGTAAGATAATTTAAAGAGGTTTATTCTGAGCTGAACAGGTGTGACCATGGCTTACAGAACATGGTCTCAAGAGATCTTGTGAAAATGCACCTGAGGCGGCTGGGTTACAGTTTGATTTTATACATTCATGGCAACAGGAATTATAGGTAAAACCATAAATCAATACATGGAAGGTATACATTGGTTTGGCCCAAAAAGGTGGGACATCTTGAAGCAGGGGCTTATAGATCATAGGTGGATTTTAGGGATTATTTAGTTGACAATTGGCTGAAAGAGATAAGCTTCATCTAAAGACCTGGAGTCAGTAGAAAGGAATGCTTGAGTTAAGATAGGGGGTCTGCTAGAATGTTTGAGTTAAGATAGGGGTCTTCCATCTGTCATGTGATGCTATACCTGAATCAGGTTAGAAAGTAAGCCGAGTTTTGTCCACAGTTAATAATAATGTATTGTATATTTCAAAATTGCTAAAAGAATACATTTTTAATGTTCTTACCACAAAAAACATAAGTAGGCAAGGTGATGAATATGTTAATTAGTTTGAGTAAGCTTTCTACAATGTGTACATATATAAAATATCACATTGTACCCCATAAATATACACAATTATTATTTGTCAATTAAAAAAAAGTTTAAAAAATGAGTTAAGCATGAATTTAGTGCCATCTGTCTCTATACTTTTAGAGCTGCCTTTGATCTCCCAACCCATCCCACTATTCACTCCCCTACACCCTGGCTAGTCAGCCAAAGACTCCTGTTACGGATCCCTTGAGAAATTCCCTGTATCTCCAGTATGTATCTTGTACCCAATTCCAAAGTGATGTCTCCCATACCCTGACCTCACCTCCTCACACACACTAAATTACAAACTCCTGGATAGCAGGTACCATGCCCTGTGACCTTTGTATGTTTAGCATTTAACACAGTATCTGGCACACAGTAGTTGCCCAGGAAATGGAATATGTATTAATCAATAAAGGGCTTGAGTGGCAGTGGGTTCATGTTGGTGTCAAAGAGAAACCTCTGAAGAAAATGGTCACTGCAATCAAGCAAAGACTCAGAATGAAAGCCTTTGACTCTATGGAGAAAGTGGTTTGTTAGAAATCAAAGAAAGCTACCACCATGTGAAGGGACCCCATTTATAAGCCAGTGGAAATTCTGACTTAATTTGAGGCAAATTCCTGTAATTGCAAAGTGTTGTGCAGAAAACTGAAGGCACAAAGAAGACATTGTTTTAAGGATGGAACTTTGCTATTGTCCAGGCAACATGGCTTGGGGTGAAGGTGAGGGTTATGATAAAGACTAGCATTGTCCCTTGCAAAATTTAGTTTACACATTGTTTTCAAATGAATTATTCATTGGAAAGTCATCTGGATTGGAAGTCAGAGTATCTAGGTTTCTAAAAAAGTGACCTCACCTCTCTGAGCTTTAGTTTCCTCATCTGTAAAATGAAAATACCTCTGCCTCTCTTCCTGGCTTGTTGAGAAAGTGTTGTTGAGAGGATCAAATGAGATAAGATATGTGAGAGCACTGGAGCTATTATAAACAACCCCACATCTCAACTCAGTGTTCTTGGCAAAATAAATAAATAACAGCCCCACAAAATAAATGATTCAATAGGTCAGTAAGATGAAATTTTTACCACTTCTGAACTAAGAGCAAGTAGAGCAAGGCTTTAAAAGCAATACTATCACAAATAAATTGCATGATGTTGGTTAAGTGATCTCCCCTCCCACAACCTTAGTTTCCTTATCTTAGAAGGCCAGAGTGGAATGATTCCCAAATTACTATTGAACCTAAGATACTATGATTTCCATGACAAAATGGAGACAAGGCATGGTGAGTACTTTCCCACTTAATGAATCAAAGAATACCAGCTTCCTTAGGGCACTCACTGGAACAGTGCTCAGGTCCTATAAATCTACATTACCCAAGTGAGTATCTGAAGCACATTGTCCTCTGGCTTGTGTTATAGTGAGCTTGTTGGCAGCATGTCTGCAGCCCCCATTATCCCTGGTGGGCCTGGACCATTTGGCCAAAGCCTTATAGAGATTGGCAGAGCTAATTATTTATAGATGCAGCTCATCAAAGGCTTTGAGCTTTCCTTTGTGGTGAGGGCTGATCTCCCTGACTCTCATTCTTTTTTTCTCTTTTATGTTCTGTCTGTTCCTTAATTCCTTGAATTTTTATATGCCTTCACTTCTGATGAATTCAAAGCTGTGCAGATTTTACCTTATTGATCCATCAATTGGATGGAAACAAGAGGGGGAGGAGAGAAATACTATCCCAATTCTGCAGGTAAAAATCCTGAGCCCAGCATCCTCAAATGAAGATTGGAGAGTAAAGATACTGAGCAACATCAGCTATGTGAAATCTGCCACTAGGCCATTTATATTGGTTAGGCTATATTTATTAAAAGGAATTTGGGTTATCTCTAGTTTGGGAGGGTTATATAAGAATTCACCTGAAAAAAGGGAAAGTTAGGGACTTTGTCCGCACTCTCAGGATTCCAGGAAGAGCTGAACAGCCAGATCTCACAGAGCTCATTAAATAGTTTGAGAAAATCATTCAGAATTCTGAGCAGCCCTAACACCTGGGTCATCTGGTCAACCTAAGCAGCAGGAGTTCCCAAACATTTGTTCTCATGCTCCACCATTAAGGTAACTCAGCTATCTCACTGTGTCCTTCAGCTCCTACTCCCATAATCAAGTGCTTCATTCTTTTTCTCTGTCTCAAGTTCTGATTAGTTCAGTTAGTCTCTATTGTCCATGATGAGCATGACACCTCATAGACTCTAGCCAATCTACATATTGACTGTCCTTAGACAGGTGCCCACTTCTTGTCTTTCATCTGTGGCCAGGGGAACATGGGCATGAGACACCATTATGGCAAGTTACAGGGAGAAAACCCTCAGAAGAGGACTGTGGGAGTAGCAGATGCCTAGCCTGTCCAGTAAAGGGTGTTAGGTAAAGCTACATAATAATAATACTATATCATAGAGACTGAGATGCCTATACAAATCAAATTTCCTTTCCTATAAAAAAAAAAATGTGACATCTAAATTCCAACTTAAGCATATAAACAAAGATTTTAAGAAGACTTTTGTGTAACATTTCATTATTTTACAATTCATCCTATGCTACTCTATTATTCTTAAAGGATCCTTCAACTAGTGAGGTTCCTAAATGTGTTAAAATATAGTTCAATTTACCAAAATTTAGTGGTTGCATAACTTCTAAGGATCATCTGTCAGACAGAGTGAAGGACACGTGTTCAAGGCCATATTTGATTTAACTAGTGGTATTGCTATGGTGTTATTTTCTGTGATTATCTATTGCAGAACTAAGTGCTTTAGATATATTCCAGTTAACCTGGGCTTTTGTGTGAGCTAGAGACCTATTTACAACATTTTTGTTCCTCTGAGGAAAATAGTATTTTGAATTCCAAACACCCAATCAATGATAGAACATTCAAAGTATAATAATTTAGAAATTAGAAATTAATGCAGTTTTATTCCAGAAATCACCTGACAGCAGCATCTTTGAATCAACTGCCTTCAGCAAACATTTTTGAAGGCTTTGCTCATCACAACCATTTGATTCTTATGATATTTGATTCTCTCCATGTCTTGGGAAATGGTGCAAATATGAAGGGAATGGAACTGCATATTTATCTAAACAGTCGTTCTCAAACTGTGGTCCCAGGACTAGCATATTAACATCACCTGAGAACTTATTGAAAATGAAGCTCCTCAGACCTTACCCCAAACTTGCTGAATCATAAACTTTGTGGCTGGGTCCCAGAAATCTGTGTTTTAATAAGCCCTCTAGGTGCTTTGTGTGCAGAGTAGAGTTTGAGAACAAAGATCTAAAGATACTTGTGTAGGCCAGGCATGGTGGCTCACGCCTATAATCCTAGCACTCTGGGAGTCCAAGGCAGGAGGATCACTCAAGGTCAGGAGTTCGAGACCAGCCTGAGCAAGAACCAGACCCCCGTCTCTACTAAAAATAGAAAGAAATGATCTGGACAACTAAAAATATATAGAAAAAATTAGTTGGGCATGGTGGCACATGCCTGTAGTCCCAGCTACTCAGGAGACTGAGGCAGAAGGATTGCTTGAGCCCAGAAGTTTGAGGTTGCTGTGAGCTAGACTGACGCCACGGTACTCTAGCTCGGGCAACAGAGCGAGACTCTGTCTCAAAAAAAAAAAAAAAAAAGAAAGAAAAAAGAAAAGAAAAAATAATAAAGATACTTGTGTGAGCTTCACAAGATCCCAGAGAGACTCCATTTCCCATGAAGACACTGCAGTATCCCCATAACGCAGTTAGGAACAAGAGGCTGTATTGTATTTCTAGTTACTTATGAGTGGGGGTCAAATGTGGGAGGAAAGCCAACCTGAGGATGAATGCCATCAATGTACATCATTCTCTTTTACTGTTCTCTGTCCTTCCCTTCTGTTCCAGCAGGCTGCCCACCCCCACACCCCATTTCTAAGCTCCCTTCAGTTTCCTGTATAGAATTTCCTCCTACTTCCTCTCTGTCAACCCAAATTCCACATTTCCTTTCAGATCTGCTTCAGAAATACCTTCCTCCAGGAAACTGTCTATATTCCCTTTCAATTACATTCATTAAGCATTTATAAAACACCTACTTTTTCCTGGCACAAGCTGTAGAGACAAGTAAGATTCAGTCCCTGTTCTCATGTCCAATGAGGAACACAATGAATCACTCCTCTCCTTTGCTTTTACTCAAACCTTTCTCTGCAGTTCCTAATAAGTTATCACACAACTTCACTTGAGTTTTAGGTCACTTCCAGTATATAGGTTTATGTTTCCTACTAGATGGCAAGTTTCTTGAGGGCAGTGACTATGTTTTTAAACTCATTTGTATGTAGCATGTTTCCAGACAGACTACTGAGCACACATTGGGGGCATGTTGTTGGGTTGAATGAAGGAAATGATGAAAGAATAGTATAGGCATGTACAGAATGGATTTCATACCTTCACAATTAGTTTCTCTGTCTTTTATTCCTGTGCTCTCTGATCAACTCCTTACCCACTGACCTGAGCTATGAAGTCAATAAAATTCCAAAAATGATTCATTTGAATAAAAGTGGATCCATGTTTCTCCATGGTGGGCTGGTGAGGAATCCCAACAAGAGCCAAGCCAACCACCAGGTCAGATGCCAATCCACAGAACCCTTAACTTTACAAATAAATCTTGAATATTGTGCCTTAGTATCCCCTTGCTTTTGATTGGGATAACGTTTGGGCTTTGAAGAAAAATTTTGTAGAATCCTGACTCAGGTCCAAAAGGACAAGTTGGATGCCCTTAATTAGTGGAATTAGAAAGAACCTGCCAAATAAACGATTTGCACATTACCAGAAAAACACAGAGGAGAGTGACGGTCTGTTTAGGAGTGATTATGTGTCCAAATCTTTCAGCTGAACTAGATTACATGCCAAGGTATATTCTCCAAGAGCAGCTGCCTAAAGGTTGCTTACAAATTCCCTTTTTACTCATATGTGAAAGCAATACTTAGGTTTACAAAGCACATACCTGCCTGCCAAGGTGACTGTTTGCAAATATGAACAACACTTTGTAAGGCTCATATTTGCCAATTTGCTTCTCTTCTCTTAGATCAAAGCTCGAGAGAGCATCTTAAAAGCTAAGCTTCTATGTAAAGACAGAAGGAAAAGAAGGCAAGATTCCTGTGACTCTTAGAAATTTATGCTGAGGAAATCATCACTATATTCATGGGATGTTGGGGTCTTGAGTCATCAGAAGACTTTGGTATTTGCTACCTGATTATGTGGCTTTAGTAACATAAAACTTGAAGGACTTGACATGGAAAATATATGACTTTGTGAAAAAGAGAGATGGGAGGAAGAACGATGGGATGATAATTTCTGTAAATGAAGTAGTTTCTTGCTACCCCATTATGAGTTCTTGATAGTCTTAGCAAGATGGCAGAAAAGAAAGCTACCTTCTTTAATAAAATAGTATTCAAGCTTACTAAGGTTGTCAATAGGACGAAATCTCAGAATAAGGAAAAGCAGCTGAACTGTAGGACCTAGACTTCCTGAGGGTATTCGCTAATTAGCAGGCTCAGAGGTACTCTGTTTTCAAGGTAATCTAGCTTCCCATTTAACTGTCACCCAATCATAGACAGCTCTGGGCACTCTGGCCCAGCTGTGACAAGATGAAACAATTCAAACCAAAAGTAACTAAAAGATAGGGAAGAACAAAGAAAAAAATGAACCCAGTAGAATGAAGCTAAAATGACCTGGTTTACTAGATGTGACTCACACTCCAGGGTTTGCAGTCCTGCCCCAGTGGATAAGGTGTTGACATTCAGGTAGTTCTTTCCTGCCTAGCACCCATCCTACTGTCAGTGTGTTCTAGCATATAAGCATCTTAACTCATCAGACTTGAGACCAACAATAGGAAATAAGTTGTAATCTTACATTCCAACTCTTTTGAATAGACAATGACTGACTCAAATGCTGGATTTAAGAGGATTATGAGGTTTTATCCCAGCTCAATGAGGAGAGTATGTGATGGATTGGTGATGTCCATCATGGATGAAGATAAGAGGATGGGTAGGGAGCAGTGGGGGGATGAATTATAATGCCTGTGCCAGGTATTTGCCATCTTGGTCTAGACCTAACAGAGAGATGCTAAAAGAAAGGTACAGAATTCTCTTTCACCACTCTAAGGACCTGACTCCTCTTCCACGAGGGATACTTGATATATGGTCTCTCCACTTCAGGGAAGACCCCACCTAACCACAAGGGCCCAATTTTCATAAGCAACCATGTTAGAATATTGCATAGTAGCTTCAATATTCACATAGAAGAAACTCACACTGACAGGGATGTCATAGCTTTCCATTGGCCATTTTTCTCTTGAGAATGAATCACGACAGTTGCCTCAGTCTTCCTTTTTTAAATTTTTTTTTTTTATTTCAGCATATTATAGGGGTACAAATGTTTAGGTTACATATCTTGTCTTTGCCCCGCCCAAGTCAGAACTTCAAGCATGTCCATCCCCCAGATGGTGCACACCGCACCCATTAGGTGTGAATATGCCCATCCCCTCCCCAGCTCCCACCTGCCTAACACCTGATGAATGTTACTACTATATGTGCACATAAGTCTTGATCAATTAATACCAATTTGATGGTGCACTAGAATGTTTATAGCAACACAATTTACAATTGCAAAGATGTGGAAACAACCCATGTGCCCATCAATACAGGATTGGATCAGTTTTCCTTTTGGCCACACGGAACCTGGAGTTTCTGAAGTTACAACTAGTGCTCACAGGCAGAGCAGCTAACCCTTCTGGGCCACTGTAAGCTTTCCAAAACAGTCCACACTTGAGAAGGAAAGTCTGCCTTGGTCTCATTTACCTTTGACTTGGGCTCGTATACCCTTGCTCATGGTGAAATTAATAGGCATTTCTCATTCCTGGTCAGCTCAAAGAGGAGAAAGAGTTACAAAATGACTTTAGGGAAGGGAAACTATTGCATAAGAGTGTAAATTGATAGTTTTTAATGCAAATGGCCGAAGGAAAGCTAAGTGAAAGCAGGGACTAGTGGGCAAAGGAAAAGAAATCATGAGTAAGGAAAACCTAAAAAGCCATTCCAGATAAAGAAGAACTGAGATTTCCTCCCTATTGGTTACCCTCACCAAGGGTATAGGTTAAAGATCACACTAGACAGCAAGATTAGGCTGAAAATCAAGGTGCAGCAACGAGCTTTAAATCTAGATCTGAAGATAAAGTCCCTATGAGTGTTGGGCCTCACAATAGCCCAGAACAATAATCTAGACAAGTAAGTGCTGAAACAAGTCACAAGTCACCCTTCACATCCCACATTTAGCCCAATGACAAGTGTTGATACAATATGATTGATTACCCTGCAATTTAATTGTCAGTCAGTCACAGAGTTAATTACATGTTATTCTTGGGCATTATTATAAATAGAAATATGGCAAACGATGCTAAAGTTAATGATCTTTAGTGTTCAGCTATTAAACTGATGACACAACCGCCTCAGTACTGGTGAACAGGGACCTTCTTTACCAAGGATAGTTTATATGACTATATGCGTCACGGGCTATTCCATTCTCCTTTTTGCCAGTGCAGTATTCATATTGTTATAGCCAATGAATCTATCAGTAAAGGAGAAATAAATAGATTTCATTGTGTGTTTTCAAAAATATCTCCTGATAAATGCTGATTATGAGAAAACACAATTTTATAGTACAGACATACAACTTAAAGGAAATGTGAGCTTACCACAAAATTTGTCAAAATAGAAAAATAAGGGATTCAGGAGAGGAAACTTGCACCCAACTGTGGCAACTCCTCTAGGAGGAGCTTTGAAGGTGCTGTCCACCTGCCCAGAACACACTTGCTTTCCACACACTGCCCATCTACTTGGATGACTCTGCTCCTCTGTCAGTCATCATTGTGGGTGGAATATCTTCCAAGAAGTCTCCCTTATTTTCTAGACTGGGAAAAATGCCTATCTTAGGTTGGGCCCTCCAGAAGCCACCCTGAGACAAGGATTCATGTGAAAGTGTTCCCAGGAATAGCTGATAGGAGAGTGGAAAATTAGGACCAGAGAGGAGAAGGAGACAAAGGAAGGGTTGAATAACCAGCAAAATCTCAAGGAGGGGAATTTAGACTTAATCCTGCCAGGGATATCTGAAAACAGTATAGTCACATCTCAGAGTTGTCTCAGTCAAGGACCACATTTAGACCTTGATGTGTGTCAGCCACTGGTTACGGGCTGCCCCAAGCACTTCCAGTACTACACTCGAGGAGAACAGTCTGGCAGCCTCAGGGCAGTCTTCCAACAAAGAGGCATAGATGCTGAGTGCTGAGAGAGAAAAGATAGTAGGAGAGAAAAGATAGTAGGAGCTCTGGGGTGCCCCCAAATGGTAAAGGGATCCAATGTGACATTGGGGGGGACATAATGATAATGTCGAAAACTCTGGCCCTGCAAAGTGTTCCCATGGCACCCTGAGCCCTCTCTAAAATAGCATTTATCATGCTGCATTATAATTGCTTAGTTAGTCATCTGTCTTTCCTGCTAGAGTGTAGGTTCCATGATGGCAGAAGCCATGACGGCCTCATTGTTCACTTCATCTCCAGTGATGAGCACAGGAGATGGCCCCTGGTTAGTCTTCAAAAAATATTCATCAAGTGAGGAAAAGGAAAGGAGGAAGGGAAGTTGGTTTAATGGAAGGATTACACTAGTGTAATGTGTTGTACATTCAAACAAAACGAATCTTGGTACAATAATGTTCTTAAAGGAATTATGCGAACTTAGTTTCATTCATTCTGGGGATGAAACTCTTGATTCTAGAAGTTGGATGTTGTCCACGCAGCCCAGGAGTTCATTTGTAGCAGTCCAGTCAGGAGTCTTAAATCAACTGGATGAGGGGAGAATAATTAAACCCAGGTCTGGAATGAAAGCTATAGTCATTTTACTATAGAGTTAACCTGAACAAAACACATATATAACAACAATAAAGTTTCTATTTTTTCCTATTATTACTAAAAGCTACTTTTCATTAAATGTTGGAAATTTTTATCTAATATGGGTTAGAGAACAAGCTGTGTTCCAATCACATCTGGATTGTGTTTTAATCTTTTATTCATTCCTTTACATTATTTATTTACATGTATTTTTTAAAAAAACTGAATTCTCAATGGCTTAGTGAAATGGAGATTTATTTCTCAGTCAAGGAAAATCTAATTCCATTTTCCATGGGCAGCCTTCATAAAGTGATTCAGGGATCCAGCCTTCATATACCTTGTGGCTTCATCATCCCACCATCTTCTAGAGCTTTAAAGTCCCACACTTCCAGCCAGTGGATAGGAAAAGAGAGTGCAGAAAGCGCACCCCATGCTTAACTACTTCAGTGCAGAGGTGAAATGCATCACATTTCCTTGATGGCTGGGAAAAGTACCCATCCAGCAACAGTCCTACACTATGGAAGGGGAGCACAAATATTTGGTGAATAGCTACCCAACTCTGCTATTCATTCAATAAATATTTATTAAGCACCTAAATATACAAAGTTCCCTGATAGCTGTTGAAAATAAAAGAGTAAGGGAAATAGAAGTAGTTGTTGCTTCATGAAGCTAGCTTACAGTTGGGGCAGAAAATCGAAATTTATCAAGTAAACATGAAAACATATAATCCCAAATGTGCAATGAAGGAAAAGTATAAAGAGAGAAGAAAGTTTATAACAAGCTAGATCAACCTTGAATACCTGAGAAAAGGACATTTGGGCTAACACCTGAAATTTGAGGAGAGATATCAGAGAAAATTGAAGAGAAAAACATTCTAGGCAAAAGGACCAGTACATGCCAGGCCCTGACACACAAGGTAACAGGAAAGAATGCCTGTATGGTTGAAGCTCTGAGAGTGAGAAAAGAAGGGGAGGAAAGAAGAGGAGGAAGTAAGGCCAGAGAGATAGGCAGAGGCCTTTAAGGATTTTTAAGGTAAGGATTTTAGTCTTCTTCCTAGTTCTATTTGTTCTTCTTGTGTGTGTCCTATGCACTTCCAGCCACACAGTGGCCTATGTTATATACATGTATTCATATATGTATACATTGGTTATATACATGTATTCATACAGTCTACATTACTCATGCCCTTGCTCTCAATTCTCCACTATTATCAACCTCCTAAAGTATCTTTTCTTTAGAGCCAGTTGATTTCAATGCAAGTTGTCTTCCTCTCTATGGCTCCATCTCAGCAGTCATGACCAACACCGTGCAGTACCCCAGACACACTGTGGGTTCTCATACCTCGGTACTCATGGCACACACTTGCTGTTCTTTCTACCTGGGAGACTTAGCATTCTGCCATACCTCAGGCTTAATTGCGTTTGTCCTCCAAAACTCAGCTTCCCTGCTCAGCTCCACTACAAATCCTTCACTGGCTTTGCTCAAATTCCTGGCTGAGTCAAATATCATGTGCTTCAATCCCACAGTACTCCACATCAAATGCACCTCTAGCATGGCACTTACTAAATTGTGTGATTGGTTTATTTGGGCTGATTTTCCCCATATATTCCAAAATTTTAAAGAAAGGGACTATTTTCATTTTCATATCCCCATGGCACTGGTATATACGCACTGGTTTGGTATATAGTAGACACTTCAAAAATTAGTATTAATTGAATGAGTGGAAAGAAATTATTTCTCAAATTTCTTTTCACAAGACAATACTCTCATGACAAGTTTTACCTAAATGCAAAGGAACTAACACATACAAATTCGTTCCTTAGCCAAATGAGTTGGAGAAGATTGTGCCCTTGTCTTGAAAATTATTCACAGCATAATAGGCATATAGGGCACAAAATTTAAGGAATCAGTCCTTCTCAGCTTCATGCAGGTGACAACCCCGCTCTTGCAATTCCCTGAGAATGAGTGCCTCCTTAAATTTTGTGTCCTTGGTGGCTGGTTTACCTCACCCTAGTGATGCGCACTGCACATTGGCGTTTGAAAGACTCTAAGAGTTCCTGCAATAGTGACAATAGTTTAAATTCTATTATCTCAGGTTAACCCAAACTTATTTGAGGATCCAACCATTTTAAATTTTTCATTAACACCTATTAATCTCCCATAGGACTGGTGCTCTGTGAAATGAACTTTTAAAATGCTTTGTTACTACATGGATTAATAAATTTTTATTTCTGCTTTTTCAAATGATACCCTTGATGTGGAGAATGGAATTTAGATAGAAACTTGGGCTCGTTTATCAAAAAAAAAGAAAAAAAAAACGAAAACAAGAAAACCTTTGAATGTTAAGACAGTCAGAAGAAATTTCTAATTAGGTACCAGTACTTTTTCTGGCCTCTCAAAGTAGTTATTGATGAGACTGTTAAAAGGAGGGCCATTCCCATCAGTGAATGTATGGGTTTACCCTTCCAGGTAAAGAAAATCTATTTCATCTCCCCAAAGACAAATAAAGCTATTGGTCTGTCCAATGATGGAAATGGAATGAGAAGAAAAGTTCAATTACTTGGGTAATAAGCCTGACATGATAGGTCAGTGGCCTTGCTTAGCACTGTCAAAATCTCAGCTCTCTGCTTGTCCATCTTGCAAATGTGTGTCTGACTCCATCTGGGTGGAAAGAATAGGATGTCACTCCTGGCTGACTCATAGAACCAAGTCTTTTTATCTCCCAGGAAAGTGTTGTATCCAAGAGTCTGTCTGTAATAATTATTGTTTAAAAGAGGAGAACTGATTCTTTTTAACAAATAGTTTCAATGGTAGCCATTTTTGGTTAACAACCTAGCACAAATTTTTGGTTTTCTTGTGTCGTCCAGGAAATTCCAAATTTTTTTTTTTTTCCATACCAGGTAAGTAACCATGATATCTCCATGAGGAACACATTGGCCAGGAATGGCTAAATGTATGTAGAATGGCCAACTGATGTAGAAAATAAGCTCTTAGAAACAGAGAGATCCCATCACAAATAACTAAATGAATTTTTTTTCGAAAAGAGAGAAATATTGTATTATCCTAAGCTTGGTATGTAGAGGATGGGTAGAGTAAGTCTACACAAGACTTTAGTCTGCAGCCAGTTCATGAGTGAGGAGGACCAGGATCCAGACCTGGATCATATGTGATGGTTGCCGAAAACAGCCAGCCTTGAGTGGGAGAATTTCAAGGATTCGCTAGGCCTTGAAAAATCCTGAACATCAAATGTCTGATAATGTTATTGTGTTCAAGGATAGACGTTCAACCCAAGCAAGCCAAAGAAACATTAAGGACGCTAGAACCAAGCAGGGACCAAGAGCATGGTAGTAATAAAGCAAGAGGGTCCAAAACAAATTTTTTGCATCTAACTGGAATTCCAGAGTTCCTTTTATATTGACTGATGGATGGATGTTCAGTCCAATTTAAACATCCAGAATTTGCTTGAACATGGCAACAGCAAAACTTTTTTGTGTCAATCATTTTGTGTGATTGGTTAGGAGTGGCTAATTTCTCCTTGCTTTGGGGATCTGTTTTGTTTCTTTGTTTTAAAACTTTCAAGTCCTAGGCTAGGTTCAGTGGCTCATGCCTATAATCCTAGCACTTTGGGAGACTGAGGAAGGAGGATCACGTAAGGCCAGGTGTTCAAGACCAGCCTGGGCAACATAGTGAGACCCCATCTCTACAAAAAATAAAAAAAAAAATCTGGGCATGGTGGTGCACACCTGTAATCTGAGCTAATCTGGAAGCTGAGGCAAGAGGGTGGCTTGAGCCCAGGAGTTTGAGGTTGCAGTCAGCTATGATGATGTCACTGCATTCTAGCCCAGGCAATAGAGCAGAAGCAACTATCAAGTCCTGAACACCTATGGTGGTGGCATTAGGCAATAATTAACCAAAAGAGGCAAGTAAATGAGTTGATGTTAGAAACACATAGTGATCAAGTTGCCTGGTTGTGCCAAGACTTCCTGGTAGCTGTCAGTGAATCCCACCCACATTGTCAGTTTGTGGTTTCCAGACTGATTAAGCCACACAAATGGAGTCATCTGTTATTATCCAGTCTTCAAGCACCTTTTCTTCCTCAGGGATCCAATGGGAGATTGTCTCCAGGCATCAAATTACAGCAATCAATGAACCATGAGCAGCCTGGCTCATTTAGAAACAGAGACACAGGCATTTTGCCAGAAGAAACAATAATTACCTATCACAGGTTCAGAGAATCATGGTGTTTATTAGAGGTCAAAGAATGTGGAGCTCATCATGGCCAAATCCTAAGCAATCCTCTGACCCTCATACCTGTCCTTCCTGTGATCTCCATTTAGGTGAATGGTACACTCAATTACCCAAGAAGTTTAGGTTATAATCCTCCTTTTTTTCTTCCTCAACCCCAACATCTACTTAAACATTGAGAACTATAGTTTCCATGTTCTTAACACCTTCATAATCTTTCTAGTGTCATAGATTTACTTCAAGCTCTCACTGTACTTCTATTCCCCTCCCCCTTATTCATTCTCCACTTGACAGCCAGAGTTATATTTCCAGAAAGCTAATCTGATTATGTTATTCCTCTGTTTAAAATACTTTACATTTCTGAATTGCCTGCAGAGAGTTAAGCCAACCAAAAAAATTCTATAGAATGCTCTAGGGCTTGGTAAATACTGACTTTATAAAGCCAGTGAAATAGCATCCTGTCTCAACTGTCATGTAACTATTGTAATACCCAGAAAGTTATGTAAAACACAGCAGATACTCAATAAATATTCATTCAATGGAAAATAAATAGGCAATGTGGTACACGGAAAAGCACAAGCCAGTTTGGGAAAAGCACAGACTCTTTCCCAAGAGACAAAGGTTTAAATCCTTAAAACCTTATCATTTTCTAGCTCAGTGACCTCAGGAAAGGTACTAACATCCTTGGGCTTCAGTGTCCTCCAAAATGTGGTTACCAACACCTGCCTCACAGGTTTGCTGTGAGGACTAAATGGGATGTACTTAGAGGACTTAGTCAATGATTTCCTGGCACACAGAAATAATTCAAATACTGACTGTATTAACAATAAATAAGATGATAGAACAAAAGGCATGTACTTATTAGGCATCACTTACACAGGGAATGTTATAAGGAAATTGGGGACTGGTGACCTCTGACCTCCAAGATTTGGAGCCTATATTCCACACATCACCCCCATTTAGTCAGTCAAAAGGCATTTACTCAGGGCACTCTTTTTCAGTAGGGTTGGGAAATCTTTCCCCCATAACAAATAAGGATTTTGCAAAAGTTTAGTTTGATGTTTCCAGGAAAAAGATCAACGCCTGTTGGAGTTAGATCCATATTAAACAGAAATGAAATAGGATGATTTTAGAGTTTGCCTTCTAAAATTTCCTCTACTAGATTTGTCCCTGGTGAGCCATTACTGTCTAGAATGGATGCAATGACATAGCAGAATGGGAATCTAGAAGTATATGGTTCTATCAATAATAATGTGATTCAGTGATTCTCCCCAGAGTTGATCAAGTATGATCCCACTGATGGGTAGGAATGACACTAGTGATAAAAAGGGAAATCATATGATTTTTAAAAATCATTTTATGAGTTGAACAAGAAGTTGAGGACTATTGAGTCCAATCTTTTCTTTCTCCAAATGAGATAGTCTTAAGCCCCCTGGAAAATGGAAAGTCCTGTCTGAAAAAGGTAATGGCCATTGTGAGACCAATGCTCTTTCCACTGAAGACTAGGCAGAACAATTGTTTTTTTTTTTTTTTTTTTTTTTTGAGACAGAGTCTCACTCTGTTGCCCAGGCTAGAGTGAGTGCCGTGGCATCAGCCTAGCTCACAGCAACCTCAAACTCCTGAGCTCAAGCGATCCTCCTGTCTCAGCCTCCCGAGTAGCTGGGACTACAGGCATGCACCACCATGCCCGGCTAATTTTTTCTATATATATTTTTAGCTGTCCATATAATTTCTTTCTATTTTTAGTAGAGATGGGGTCTCGCTCTTGCTCAGGCTGGTCTCGAACTCCTGGGCTCAAACGATCCACCCACCTCGGCCTCCCAGAGTGCTAGGATTACAGGCGTGAGCCACCACGCCCGGCCTAGGCAGAACAATTGTTTTTCTAAATCAGTGAAAGGCAATTCTTTATTCAGACTGCTGAGTTTGTTTTCTCCAAAATGCCTCTCTCCTCATGGTGTCTCTCCAATATGAGATATGGACAGACTTCTGTTTTCTTTCATAGCGCATATTGTAGATACTGTGTCTCAGACTCTCAGACCCTAGAACTTGCACAACCTTTCTGTCTTGTAACTCTGAGGCTGTAAGTTTATAAAGTTACAAGTTATATATCCAACCTAAATTCTAAATGAAATAGGGATTTCTATACCAGTTCCTACTGATACTCCAAAACATTTGGAGAGATTTATTAGCATTTGTGAAAAGTACTCCAAGGTCCTTACATAAAGATCCCTTCACATTTCGGCTTTGTTCACTGATTCATTGATCCAACCAACACCTATTGAGTCCCTGTTTAATTTTACATTTTTGCCACATGTAATTATGTCTCTTTTTACCACTGGACTGTAAGATTTATGTAGGTAGAGATTAATCTGTGTATCTTTTCCATATTTTTCTTTGTAGCTCTTTGTACTGCACTGATATGTCTTTTTCTTTGGTCCTCTGTATACTGCGCCTAGCTCATTTCCTGACGCAGTGTAGGTACTCAAGAAAGGCTTGATAATGAATGAAAGAAAAGCACCAAATGGGAAAAAAAATCCACAGTCACTTTTTCTGCTTCCTTCTATATAGTACAGCAACGGTGCCCAACATTTTTGGCACCAGGGACCTGTGTCATGAAAGATAATTTTTCCATGGACCAAAAGTGGGGGGTGCAGTGTTGGGGGGGAAGAGGGAAGGTAGTGTGAAGCTCAGGTAGTGATACATGGCCCGTTTCCTAATAGGCCACAGACCGGTACTGGGATTAGAGACTATAGTAAATCTATAGAATAGATCAAACTCATCCAAAGTAGATCTAAGAAATAGAGAGAGGTGGAGACATGGATAGAGACAGAAAAAAAAAAGAGATAAAGGAGAGACACTTATAATTTTAGAATTCCTCATAGCAATGCTTCATCATATGTCAAAAGTAATATGCATCATACCGCAGCCAACTGGACTGCCCTGTATTATTGAATATCTGTGCATTGACTAGGGATTGTGTTAACATTTGCAATTCACATAAGGAAGTTTCCTGAGTCCAACCACCCATCAGTCCCCAGATCTAATGTCAGGTTCTCAGATCTTACACCTGTAAATTTGGTAGAAGAGATTGGTACAGGTTGAACTAGTGCAGAGTGACTCTGATAATGAAGATAGAGCTCTCATTGAAAGCCAGAAGCATAAGTCACTGTCAAAACCTGCCTCTTCACTCTGCCCACACAACCATGGGAGTTTCAGTCTTTCTATAGAGTAGTGAGGTGTGAAGTTAAAAAGGTTTGGACAAGCATTTGGGAGCCCCTGAAGCTTATCTGAACTAACCAAGCCTCCCAAGGCCATAAATCTCCAATGAAAGCTTCCAAGAATGACACACTTCACCATGGAATGTCTCCAGGATTGGCTACATTCCAAAAAAACAGAGATGTGTGAACTGATGAGATAATGCCAACATATCCATTGCCTTTCCTATTGGGCATCCCTAAGTCTGACTTTCATGAGTGTGCTGTTTTAGGATTTTGTTTGCCTACTTATAGCAATACTGCATTGAATGATCATTCAGGAGCCAGGATGGCCTTTGAATGTTGTTTTTTGTCTTTGGTTGGATTTTTTGGTTGGATTGAAGAAGACAGTGGGAGCCAGGATATAACTGTAATTACTGCCACTATAGTCAAAGACCATGGACTCCTGGGTTAGCTGTTCAGTGTTTCTGAGTGTGTCCATAGCATGCATCCAAACTGGCAAGTTGCTTGCTTCGAAGGCAAATTCTTTTGAACCATCCCAGAAGATTGAATCAGAATCTCTGAAGATGTGGCCTGGAAATCTGGAATTTAATGAGCCCTTTTTAGGCATACTAAATTCTTAGTTAAAAAATTTTTGATTACTACCCCTCCAATGCAAGCCAGTATTTTGCAGATGAGGATTGAGGCCCATAGAGGTGGAATGACCTGCCCAATGTCTCACAGCTGGTTAACATCAAAGGCCACACTGGGACCCAAGCCTGTACCTTCCTAAGCCTGTCCTTGTTTCACCATATCCTCCTCATCAACTCTTGGGGCATTCACCTGGACATAGTACAAGTCTTGTAGAGAAGTGCTCTGAGATACTTGCACCATCTCTGGGGCACACAATCTGAGGGAAAGGAGAACCTCAACTGGACAGATTGCATTCCAATTCTATGCAGGCTCTCATGTAAACAAGAGAGAAGAGAAAGTATCTCTGCACCATCCAGTCATCCCTTCAGACACCCAGGATGCCCTTCTGCTCTATCTGTCCTTACTTTATGTTCAGGAGAGGGTCTGATATTAGTCATTTGTTCTTCTGTATAAATAAGATAAATAAATGTTATACTTGCATATGCTGTTTACCAGGTGCTATTTTCTTTTTTGCTCTTGGAAGCCTTCCCTGACTGTCCATGGTGAACACTCCCACACAACACTTGGTACAAGTCCCCAGTTTTGCCATTTCCACTCTCTCACTATTATTTATATGCATGTCCATTTTCTGTACTATATCATCAACATCTTGAGGGTAGAGGCTAAGACTTTCATTTCTTTATCCCCATTGCCAGCACAATTCCTAGTCCATTGTAGCTGGTAAATAATATGTGTGTTTAGTAAATCCTTGAAACAACCTGGCAAATGGAGAGGAATATCATCACCACCTTAGATTCTGAGATCAGACAAGATCAGCTGTGTTCAGGGTGGTATGGCCATAGACATTCCCCCCTTAGAGATGAATAAACTGGATAGAAAAAGGCAAAGTGATTTGGGGATGATTACACAGTTGTCCAGTGAAAGGGAAGAGATTTGGATAGAATTGTGAGTGACTCCAAGAGTGCTGCTGTTTCCACCATATTAGATCACTACCACATTTCCTCTCGACATGCAAGTGCTCCCTCTCCTGAAGGTATTGACATTTTAATCAACTCTCTAATTTTGGGGAAAAAATCTCCAATTAATGGAAATGTAGTGAGACAAATGCGAAGTGTAAATTGAGAGAAGATTTAGAAGAAAGAATCTCAAAGTCCACACCAGAGAGTCTAGAATCAGAGAGCAAGACATAAGGAGCAGATTGAGGAAAATGGTACTGACATGAGTCTGTGAAGGGAGCACTACCCCACTGTGCCTGGATTTTATACCCTGATTCTCCATGTTTCCTCTCAGAAGAGAGAGCAGGGAAAATAGCTGGTGGATGACTGCACAAACTCATGTATGAGGCTTGCACCTGGAATGTACCTGATATTAAATCATGTTGGAATACTCGATATTTAGAATAGTTTTATTTATTTATTTATTCATTTATTTTTGAGACAGGGTCTCATTGTTGCCCAGGCTGCACAATCACAGTTCACTGCAGCCTTAAACTATTGGGCTCAAATGATCCTCCTTGCTCAGCCACCAGAGTAGCTAGGACTACAGGCATACACTATGATGCCCAGCTAATTTTTAAAATTTTTTGTAGAGACGGGACCTCACTATGTTGCTCAGGCTAGTCTTGAGCTCCTGACCTCAACTGATCCTCCTGGCTTGGCCTCCCAAGGCACTAAGATTATAGGCATGAGCCACCATGCCCAGCACTAAAATAGTTCTTAAAACAAAGGCTAGTGGTAGGACCTGCATTTTACTTGATCTTGCTCCATCAACTAAGGCAGGACTTCTAACCTCACCTTAAAGTCAACTCTTTAATTATTTCTTTGAAATTTCAAACAGCTTCTTGCACATGCTCATCTGCAAGTCCCTTCAGCTCCTTCATGGCACAAGCCATGCCCTCCACCCTCCTCTCCTGCATTGTGTCCAGTTTCTGCTACCTTTGAAACTAGCTGAGGGCCCTTCTCTACTTTCATTGTATCCAAAACTCACATGAAGCATTAACCCACAAGCCATGGAGAGTCATGGTACACGGATCCCAAAGATTCCACCACCATTTTCTTTCTTTGTTGCTGCCTCTTGCTGCTGCCTTGGTGCACGGAGACCTTGGTGTGTGAATGTCAATGCCTCTATGGTTGCTGGACATCCTGTTGCTAATGTCCCTGCCATTCCTGCACCCTCAATGCCCAAGCAACACCCTCACTGCATGGAAACGCACCTCAATCCTTGGTATGCCCAAACCTGCATTCTGGGGCTCTTGTTGCATCGAAGTCACTGCCTCTGTTCCCTTGACCCATGTGAGACCCTACTACTTTGTGAAAACTACCCTTTAAAGCTCCCTTTTTTATTTATGGCCCCTTCCCTAGAACTGAGACATGACGCCATGAAGACAGAACCTGAGTGATTGTTACCAGACTCTAGTCAACCATGCCCCACCCCTCTAGCATCCATGTCTTTGTTCCTGGACCCACCTTGCCAGCATACTCTCACCTCAGCTTCGGTTGAGTTTCTCAGAAGATGCCCAGGCTCTTGTACAGACAGATTTCCATTAGTCCTGCCCACCAGTCCAGCAAAGGCAATTCCCAGAGATGGACATGATCGAGGCCCCAACCCTGCCTGTCACTTCTGGAATTGTAGCTATATAATCTTGATTTTGGAAACTCTCCTCTCCACTCTCCCCTCCTACATATGTCCATCTTAAAGCATCCAGCTTCAGTTTCCCCTCTACTAAGAAGATTTTTGTCTCATTCCATGTGGCATTTTGTGCTGTCAGACTCAGAAGTCCAACTCAGAGTGTTCTTGTTATGAATGGAGGAGCTGCTTTTGACTCCAATCCTAGCATCTGGGTTGATGTCAGAGGGCTGTTGCCAAGTCTGCAGTGAGAAATAATAAAATGAAGAAAAACTAATCAAGGGGACTTGGATCCTCTTCCCATGTTCACAACCAGCCAAGATCAGCCTGTATTCAAGTCACAACCTCCAAATAAGCTGATACATATTTGCTATTCTTATCATAGATGTTTACAGTCTTGTGCAAACCACTAAACTAATTTTGTGCCAAAGGTTGTCATTGAATTTTTATAAGAAAGAAGTCATTCCAAATACTCAATTATGAAAGAAATTCTCACAAATCCCTAATAATAGCTGGGCTGAATTATAATTATATGTATTTACCTAAAAGCTCCATAAAATGATAGTATATCATTTCCCCAAATTTGCAGTTAGAAGACTGGTTTAGACTGACATATGGGAACAAAGTTTGGATCTTACATTGCTGACCCTGTTAGCACTCAATCTTGATAGTTTGGATTTTAAATTCCCTCTTTAAATGAGCCCAGTAAGACTCCTCCTGGATTAACCTCCTGGGCAATTTTAAAGAGGACGTATTATCAAAAAGAAATTTTAAAATGCATATGAGTATATTTAAAGCCTGCAAGAAGTCAGACATCCTTGAATTAGCTGGTTACTAAGAAAAGAAAAGAAAAAGACAAAAGCCTGCTATTAGAAAGGTACAGAGTAGAAGTAAACTCTGAAGTTATGTGGTACGATTAGAAGGGCCTTGGAAGGGAAGAAATAAAGCCAGATTCACAAACTAATTCAATTCTTCCTAGCTCTGTGTTTTGGAATAAATCACCTTCAGCTGCTTTATTGTATTTCAGAATCATCATCTGTAAAAATGGACCCTCCCGTCTCATGGAGCTCTTGTGAGGATCACCATGAGACAATAAACAAGTGACTTTTAGTTGCCCAAAGGACATAACAATATCTAACAAAAGGTACACAAAGGGAGTAGTGTTAATTGGGTATTGTTTTAACAATTTTATTGCTTTAATATGGTTATCTCAGACTTCAGAATGGAAGATTGAAAAGGGGATAAAGATGCAATACCTTGTAACTGGGGAGTTGGGGATTTGGAAGGGCCCTCAGAGAATATTCATTCCAATTCTCATTCCCAGACACACCTTTTATAGAGTAGGAAACTGAGGCACAGAGAGATGGAAGAGCTTGCCCAAGGTCTCATAGCATTACCCTCAGAGTTGGGCAGAGAGCTCAGGTCTCCTGCTTCCCAGTTCCTAACAACCTGTGCAAACAATCACTCAAGCAGTGCTAAAATCCTGTAACTATGACTCTGTGCCTACAACTCATGTCTACAACTGCTAAACATATTATCCAGTTTGATGGCCTTCTTTATTAATAATTAACCAGTTTATTACAATACCTTGCCTTCCCTTTGCAATGTAGAGACAAGCACTCAGAGAACTGTGATCAACTCAACTCAGGGAGAAAGGCCTTTTTCATTCACTCACAGAGCATTTATTACTGGTGCTGAAGAACTATGCCAAACCCTAATGAAAATCTCAGTGCTCAGGAGTTTCCTTGAAGTAATGGATATGGACTCATAAACTAGTGGTTACCATGCAATTAGACATATGTTAAAACAGATATAAACAGATTAAATGGAACCTTAGAGGATGGTACAAGTAAGGATCCAGGAGAAATTTGACAAAGATTTCTAGTTTACCTGGGAAAATAACAAGTTGCAATATTAAAAAAAAATTTAAAAGTCAAGATAAAAACAACATATTTCCTTTAACCATGGGAGTTTTGCAGTGATTAGCAGACGCTATGTTGTTTCATGACCACAGTTTGGACAGCTGGCTTCTGCCGGCCAGAAACTGGATCAGATTCAGATCCTTAGGACCATGACGTCAAAGTCAGTCATACTCTAAACACCCCGAAGATTCTAAAACAGCAGCAGTTGATTGACCTCTCTGTTTCTCAGTTTTCTCATCTGTGGAGTAGAGATGAAAATAACAGTGTCTCACCAATAGGGTTACTGTAAACATCAAATGAGTCAGAGCCAAATACTTAGAACAACACTTGGGACAAAGCTATTGTCTGACATTAATAAATGTTAGCACATTAGTATGAGAGGATCAACTGTCTGTCACTGAAAACTCACCTCAAAATGTGACTACATGAGAGCAAGGGAAGAGGTGAGGAAGGTTGTATCAGTCAGGGTTCCACCTGAGAAACAGAACCAGGGGAATATACATGTATTAAGAGACTTATTGCAAGGCATTGACTAAAGGGATTGTGGGGGCTGGCTAGGCAAGTCTGGAATCTGTATGTAGGGCAGGCCATCCCTAAGGGCAGGAGCTGAAGCTTCAATCCACAGGCAAAATTTCTTCTTTCTCAGGGAAGCCTCAGTTCTATTCTTAAGACCCTTCAACTGATTGTGTCAGGCTCTCCCAGATTATCAAGGAAAATCTTTACTTAATTTTTAACAGCTTTTTTGAGATACAATTGATATTTAAAGAATTGCACATACTTAATGTGCACAATTTGATGACTTTGAACATGTGCAAATACCCACATGATACCATTACTCCAATCAAGGTCATAGACATATCCAACACCTCCCAAAGTTTCTTTGTGACATTTTATTATTATTTTATTGTGATGAGAACATTTAACTCAGAGCTACTCATTTAACAAATCTTGAAGTGCACAATACTGTATTGTTAACTATGGCACTATGTTGTGCATTAGTTCCCCAGAACTTATTCACCTAATATAGCTAAAACTTTATACATATTTAACAGCTCCCCAATTCCCTACCTCCCAACCCCTGGCAGCCACTATTGCATCCTCTGCTTCTATGAGCTTGACTATTGCACATACCTCAAATAAGTGGAATCATGCAATATTTGCACTTCCGTGACTGGCTTATTTCACTTA
Organism: Eulemur rufifrons; assembly: GCF_041146395.1. Lineage (NCBI taxonomy): Eukaryota > Metazoa > Chordata > Mammalia > Primates > Lemuridae > Eulemur > Eulemur rufifrons. The sequence continues at coordinate 123,720,859 of NC_090989.1, forward strand.
ACACAATGTTCTCCAGGTCCACCCATTGTTGTCACAAATGGCAGGATTTCCTTCTCATTTAAAGCTGAATAATATTCTATTGTATGTATATACCACATTTTCTTTACCCATTTATTCATCAATGAATGTTTAGGTTGTTTCCACATCTTGGATATTGTGAATAATACTACAATGATCATGGAAGTGCAGACATCTCTTCAAGATTCTAATTTCAATTCTTTTGGTTATATATTCAGAAGTGGGATTGCTGGATCATATGGAGTTCTATATTAAATTTTTTGAGGAATACCCATACTGTTTTCCATAGCTGCTGCACCATTTTACATTCCCACCAACAATGGACAAAGGTTCCAATTTCTCCACATCCTCACCAACACTTATCTTCTGTGTGTGTGTATTTTTAAAATAATAGCCATGCTATTATTTAAGGTGAGGTGATATCGCATTCTAGTTTGATTGGCATTTCCCTAATAACTAATGATGTTGAGCATCTTTGCATATACCTGTTGATCATTTGTATGTCTTCTGTGACAAAATGCCTATTCAAGTCCTTTGTCCTTTTTTTTTTTTTTTTTTTTTTTTGAGCTTCTTATGGGCATACAAAAGTTCAGGTTATATATATTGCCCATACCCCCTCATTCCCCCGAGTCTGAGTTTCAAGCAGGTCCATTCCCCAAATTGGGCTGTTTGTTTTTTTTATTAAATTGTAGGAGTTTTTTTATTTAGAATATTAACTTTTATAAAATATATGGTTTGCAAATATATTCTCTCATTCCATAGCTTTCCCTTTCATTCTGTTGATTATTTCCTTTACTGTGCAGGAGCTTTTTAGTTTGATGAAGTCCCACCTCTCTATTTTTGCTTTTATTACCTGTGCTTTTGGCATTATATCCAAGAAATCATTGCCAAGACCAGTATCAAGAAGCTTTTCCCTACATCTTTAGTTATAATTTATAGTCTCAGGTCTTATGTTTAAGTATTTAATCCATTTTGTGTTTTTTTTTTTTTTTTTTTGAGACAGAGTCTCACTCTGTTGCCCAGGCTAGAGTGAGTGCCATGGCGTCAGCCTAGCTCACAGCAACCTCAAACTCCTGGGCTCAAGCGATCCTCCTGTCTCAGCCTCCCGAGTAGCTGGGACTACAGGCGTGCACCACCATGCCCGGCTAATTTTTTCTATATATATATTTTAGCTGTCCATATAATTTCTTTCTATTTTTAGTAGAGATGGGGTCTTGCTCTTGCTCAGGCTGGTCTCGAACTCCTGAGCTCAAACGATCCGCCCACCTCGGCCTCCCAGAGTGCTGGGATTACAGGCGTGAGCCACCGCGCCCGGCCTTAATCCATTTTGAGTTGAATTTTGTGTATGGCATAAGATAGGGTCCAATTTCATTTTTTGGCATATGGATATCCAGTTCTCCCAACACAATTTGTTGAAAAGATAATCCATCCCCCATTGTCTATTCTTAATACCCTTCTCAAAGATCAGTTGAATGTACATGTGGGGTTTTATTGGGGCTCTCTATTCTGCTCTGTTCGTTGGTCTATCTTTAAGTCAGTACCACACTGGGGTTTTTTTTGTTTTGTTTTGTTTTTATTTATTTATTTTTAATTTTTTTTATTTCAGCATATTACAGGGGTACAAATGTTTAGGTTACGTATATTGCCTTTGCCCCACCTGAGTCAGAGCTTCAAGTGTGTCCATCCCCCAGATGGTATGCACCACACCCATTAGGTGTGTATATACCCATCCCCTCCTCTCCTCCATCTGCCCAACACCCCATACTGTTTTAATTGTTGTAGCTTTGTAATATATTTTACAATCAGGAAGTATGATGCCACCAGCTTTGTTCTCCTTTTTCAATATCATTTTGGCTATTCTGGGTGGACAAAATTCAACGCCCTTTCATGGTAAAAATCACTCAACAAACTAAGTATAGAAAAAGCGTACCTCAACATAATTAAGACAACGTATGACAAGCCCACAGCTAACATCATACTCAATGGTGAAAAATTGAAAGCCTTTCTTCTAAGTTCAGGAACAAGACAACGATGCCTACTCTCACCACTTCTATTCAACATTGTACTGAAAGTCCTAGCCAGAGCAATTAGTCAAGAGACAGAAATAAAAGGCATCCAAATCAGAAAGGAATAAGTAAAATTACCTCTGCTTGCAGGTGACATAATTCTATATGTACAAAACCCCAAAGACCCCACAAAAATAAACTGTTAGATCTAATAAATGAATTCAATAAAGTTGCAGGACACAAATGGCCTGTGTTCATAAAAGATGCTCAGTTAAGACAAGTGATGAAGCTTAACTTCCTTAAGTTCAATGATTACCTAGGGTTAGTGGTGTAGTTTTGGAAAAGTTACTTCACCTTTCTGTCCCTCAGTTTCCTCATCTGTAAGATAAACATAACAATAAGTTGTTCTGTGGTTTAAGTGAGTTGGTATGCATGAAGTGCTCAGAACAATGTCTGGCATACAGTAAGCACTATGTAGTTTTTATATAGCAAATTGTAATTCGCTGTTTGTGTGTTAGTGGTGAAATCAGGGAGGCAGGAAACCTGGAATTCAGTACCCCCCATACTGGGCGAACTTGTGGAAGTCACTTCTCTGCCATCAATTTCCTTTTCTGTAAAATGAGGGAGTTCACTAGACCATCTCTGTTGAGCAGCCATATTTTAAGATTCTATACCTAAACTTCTCTGGGAGATGTAAGAACTTGAGAAGGCTTTCTGGCTTGCAGATAATTTTGAGATGCTGAGTTCTCACAGATCTGTCAAGACCTTCTTATTGATTCACACCAAGATCTCTGCCTCTGTCTCAGTTTTTCTGCAGGGTGGTTGATCTGTTTGCTTTTTACTAGATACATTCCTCTGTCAGCTGCATCAGAGCTGTCATAAGACAGCTTCATGGCAGGGAGAGAAGGAAAGCCAGTGTTTTTATTTGTCTGCTTCACCGTGCCTTACTTCCTTTGGGATCCCTTCTCAGAAAGGTCAAAACAATTCTGCAACTGCCACCATGGGGAATGCCAGCTGATTGAAGACACAGGCCCTTGTAAACAGCGCTGCTTGCTGCTGGGAGGCCCTGACTGGAGTTTCGTCAGGCCAGACTCATCCTCCAGCTCAGGGTGGTGGACGGTGGTCACTCCCTTTCTGCCCCAGCCAGAGAGCATATCACAAACGTCAAGCTGAAGGCTGTGGTGAAGGAGGGACAGTGATTAACCAAAGCATGATGGGAAATCCAAGAGGGTAAAAGAGTGATGTGTGGTTTATGCCCCTTCCCCTACAGGAGGGGACGCCTACTCTCTTAACCAATGCAAGGGGACGTTAAAAAGGCTGCTTCCACTTCTTTTATTTGTTTCTGCCCCCTTTGCCTTTTTATTTGCTTCTCCCAAATGTAGAAGAGTAACTATCTGAGTGTCAGACTCAGGCATTCATCAGGCTGTAGTTACTACCAGGCAAAATTATGAGTCTCAAAGACAGAGTCCCAGGAACCACCCTTCTTTCTTCTTCCTATGTCCAGGCCCAGCAAGCTCTCTTCTGTTTCTTGCTCCAGGTAAGAAATATGTGAGTGTCAGGGTCAATAAGGAGGGGCTGGCAAACAGAGAGAAAAACACCTCATTGTAACAGGAGACCAGGTCACAAGGTACATCCTGAACAACTTTTCCAAATGACTGAACCATTGATTTGTTTCACTGCCCATTGGAAAGAGTAAGGTAGAACTTCATCCCACCTTGAATTAAAAAGGGGTTCTTACCACCCCTACCAAAGCTATGCTGCATTGCATAACATTTCAACCAGAGTGAGCTAAGCCTTCCATTGACTTTATTTTGCACCCTGTGCAACTTGATCTAATCTTAGCATCTCCAAGTTAGAAGAAAGTTTTAAAATATCCCACCATGTTCTTCCTAACTTTCTCCATTTGACTTTCTCTACTACACTTTTTGCCTGTGATCCTATAGTTTCCACTTGAAGATTTCCAGCAATAAAAACACACTCTTACAAACAGATTATTCTGTTTTTGAACAGGTTTATTGAAAAATGCTTTTCTTTTTTTTTTTTTTTTTACTTCTTTGTAACCTCCTCTTGAAATTCTGTTTTTCTCACTTTTGTAGTCAGACTAAGTAAATTGTAATACCTTTTCCTATGACAGTGCTTTAAGTATTTAAACAGTTCTTAGACTAGGTTATGCTGTAGTAATCGCATGGCTGAAAACAATAGGTTTATTTCTTGTATACACATATAACCATCATGGATCATCTGGGAGCTCTACATTACCCTCACGTAGGGACTCAGGTTGACAGAACAGCTACTGTTAGGAATGTTGGTGATCACCAAAGTAGGGGGAGTGATAAAGCATGTAAATCAAGCTCCAGTTCTTCAAGCTTCCACCTGAAAGTGACTCAAGTACTTCCTACTTGTATTTCAATAGCCAATACATGTCACATGGCCACAGACAAACATATAGGGACAAAGAAATATAATCCTACCATGTGATTGGAAGGAAAACTAGAAATATTTAGTTATAGCACTAAAAGCAGACTTTACAAGCTCAAGGGTCATTTTTTCAATTAAAAGAATTTTCAGACCTTCATATGATAGTAATTTACTTTTGGCATCTCCCAATTGAGTAAACATATAATTACCAACAAATTAGTGTAAATTGAGTAATGATTATAACTAAATTTTTATTGTGATTCTCAAACTTTCTAGGATCAAACTTTTTTTTAATTCTAGATAAAATAACTTTAATTCTAATTTCATGTCACCGCAGAAGCTGAAAGCCCTTTACAGTATTTCTTTGGAGTCCCACTGCTAGGGTTCACCTGTCAAGCTCTCTCTTCACAGTCCTGCTCCCCACTCAATTCTAGTCACTACTGTGCATCTCATGCTGCTCTCTGGTCTGCTTGTCCCCACAACATGCACACAGCCCCTCTCCTTTGTTCTCCAAGTCACCATCAGTATAATGCTGTTGCAGATAGCAGATTTACCGGAGTCTCGGGGTTAATAGGAGGGGGAAATCAGAGAGGAATGGAGAAAAGAGATATATAAATAACCTGACCTTGAAAATTAGACATCACAGTTTCTAAAATTCTTTACCTGTCTCTCACGTCCTCCCACCCCACATCTGAGTCCCTCTTCAGCTCTCTGATGAAACCTGCCCTAATTTCTTCTCAACTCTCACTTCTGGGTCTCACCTCTGTCTCTCTAGTTACCAAAGAGAAAATTCAACTTGACCATTACTTTTTTCAGCAGAGCAACTTAGCTCTTTTTATCTTAACCTTTTCCATTCTGATTTGTTCTAATGCATTCTTTTTCCTAACCAAAGAGCTTCTTCATGTTTTCTGAGCAAAATAACTACCTAACAAAATCCTGCACATTTAAAGAGGTAGCAGAAGTGGAGAAATTAGTTTTTCTCTAAGATGCCTCAAAAAAAAAAAAAAAAAAGATTCAGGAAATGCTTTTTATTCCTACCAACCCCATATTAGAGAAACATTAAAATACTGTAAACATGCATCATAAAGGGTGAATTTGGGAATACTGAGAGAGTCAGATCATGAAAGATCTTGGAAGACCTATTAACCTATGCACATTTTAATTTTAAGCAGGGAATTAACATAACTAGTGGGTTATAGGGGATAGAGGAGTACAAGAAAGGCAAGGCCAGGAGACAAGCTGGGAGACTGCTGTAGTAATGCAGGTGAGAAGGAGCAGTGGGAGTAGAAAGAAGTCCTGTAGCTGGGCCATATTTAGGAGAAAGAATGGAGAGGACCCAATGTGGGAGGGAAAAGGGAGAGAGGAATAGTGGGAATGATGCCCAGTTTTCTGTTTGTAGTAACTGGATGCATGTTGGTGCGATTCACAGTAACAGAAAATAAATGAGTAGGAATAAATTTAGGGGGGAAACTATGTTTCATTTTGGACATATGTTATTACAGATCTGTGGGGCATCCCACAGAATCTGGGAATAGATTTACAAATCAGATTTTTCAAGGCAAGATGGGCCATTGGGATCTGTATACTGAGGAAGGACCAGGTTGCCTCTAAGAACCCCAATATTCCAAAGAGAACCTCTAAGTAAAAGGTCCCCTTTGCTGCCTTCATCTTATTTGAGGTCTGGGACTTCTTTGCTGCAAATCATTGGCTTAAGATGTAGAAGTGATATCTAAAGACCCTAGTCCAACCTCTACCCTGGAAAAAAAAAAAAGGACAACCTTCTCTTCACTGAGACATGTGACCAAGCAGAAGGGTTGCTGCTGACCTCATCTAGTCACTCTACAAAGTGTCACTTGGGAGTTCAGAATTGAGCCTTAACATTGTTAAAAGGAACCCTCTTGTCAGAAGCGAATGGTCGCATCCTGTGTGTGGGGGGTGTGTGATATTTACCAGTGCTGCTTCTGTCACCATCTTCCATCCATCTTTTGTGTGAGGACATTAAAGATTTCACTTTTTTGCCTCTTACTGTCTTTTGTTGGCATTGTTCTTTTGCCGTCAGAAAAAAAAATAGAAAAAGAAAAATGTGATTAATGTGGCCCCATTCAAATCATTAAACAGAAGCTGCTATTGTGGAAGCTACAGACAGGGACTCAGGCGTCTGATTCTGGCTGTAAACCCAGGAGGCTGTCTGCTATGGGGAAGAGAGCCCTGGAACTGGGGGCAGGACATCTGCCTTCAAGTCCCAGGTTTTCACTCACTAGATGGTACCTTCAGCACATTACTTATCTTCTTTGAGTCTTACTGGCCTTATCTGAAAAATGGGCAAATTATTGCAGTCACTGCTGCATCACAGGACTATTTCGAGATCTTAGAAAAAAGCCAAGTAAAGGGCTACAGAAACCTAAGGAATATTACATCCTGCATGCTGCAATCCCAGACTCTTGGGCTTTTGTTCCAGACCAAACTTCTTTCATCCACTCTTCCTCATAGAGTTCACACTGCCTTCAGCTGCTGTGGCTGCATTCTTAATTTTTAAAAAGTAATAACAATTCTTTTCTCTTGCAGTGCATAGTATGGGACTGGGACTCCAATGGCAAACATGACTTCATTGGAGAATTCACCTCAACTTTCAAGGAGATGAGAGGAGCATTGGAAGGGAAACAGGTACATGGTAAACCACTTGTGGTTTTGCCCCAGATACTCTCTGTCATGCATCCTTAGCACCCAGCTACAAATAAAACAGAGGAAAAGCATCAATGTATGACTAAGTATAATGAGAAGGGAGCATGGTGGCATTTGAGTACCCAGATTCTAGAGCTAGGTCCGACATTCTAGAACTAGCCCAACCCAAAGCAGTTATGTGACCTTAGACAAGACGCTACCTCCAAAGACTGCAGTGTCTCCATCAGTAAAATACAAAGCTTAGATGAGAATATTTCTAATTTTATTTTTAGCTGTGTAGGCTCGGAAAAATACCTAATCTCTCTGTGCCTCATTTTTTTCACCTAAAATGTGAGGGTGATAATTGTACCTACCTCATAATTTTGTGAAGATTAAATGAGACAATCCATGATATAAATAGCAGAGCAACTACCATATAGCTAGCACTTCCAAAATAACTGCTGTTGGTAGTGGTGTTCTTCCCAGCTCTAATTTCCATGACTTGCTGACATTCATAACACACTTAATCCTTTCGAGAAATGATTTTAATCCTCCAAATTTTTATTATGGGCACCAGGTTTTCATCTATTTCTACAATTTTACTCTTACACACTTGATACCAAGGCCAGTACTCAAACACTACCACATGGCACAAAGACATACTGCACTACACAGAAACCTAAACCCCTTCTGTGTTTCCCACAGACACACACTTTCATATATCAATTTATCAGTCAGTTACTCTCATCTGGTCCTATGCTATTTCTCCTTTTACCTGTTCAATGTTCACCTGCCCAGCTTCCAGCTGCAGTACTTGAATCTCTTTGCCTGAGGGCTTTCTCTGGCTGCTGGAGTCTGCTTTGCCCATGCCCAAAGCAGACTAGAAGTGTGGGGGAGATGTATCACCTTCCAGGAAGCAGATCTCAACAAATCACTAATGGGAATAGGAGTATAACTACCCCAGCACCCTTGCCTTTCAGGTGGCAAACTCTGAAGTGTGTGCTCTATGCATGTTCCTAGAGTTCCCCAGCAGGTCTAAGCCCTAGTTTCCCACAGTGGTAACGGACTTGATAATGAACCCTTTCTACATGAACTACAGGAATGCATGGACACTGAGAGGAATGGATTACTCTCAGGCTACTACTGTAGCAGACTATCCCATTTGCTTTGGAAACTGCTTCATTTGCAGACACTGCTAACAGGGAGTAACATTTTGTCTCTTGAGTTGAAATCCAAAGATCTAGCTCCCATAGGATGGCAGGAACATTCAATGACTCTTGGATATTTGACTCACATTGATTTCATTCCATGAAATCTTCTGTAGGCTGGAAAGGTTGAGACTTGTTCTTCTAGGTAGCTCCTTAGTTCCTAGCTGCCTTCTCAGTTCCTAGTCACTTCTGTAGCTCTGATCCTATCCCTCAAAGAGGCTCCTTTGGAGAGCTACTGTGACACCATTGTGACATATATCAATCCATTATTTTAATTCTCAGTAGAGTTCTATGTAAACTCATCATTGTCCCCACTAAATTCCTGTAGCCAGCATTCAATGTTCCTCAATTTTCCCACCTTTTAAGTCAATTCCCAGGTAGTAAGACTTGGTGCTTGGGCATCACTCAGCTGTATATCTGCAGATTTCTTCTTCCCTCTGCTGCTTGATTTGACCCTATTAATAATAAGTATGTATATGTGCCAGGCAATGTTCTAAAGTCATTATGTGGATTAACCATTTAATCTTCACAATAATCCTGTGAGATAGATATAGCTATGAACTCCACTTTGTAGAGGAGATGTTCAAGGTATAGAGGAATCAAGGAATTTGCCCAAAGTCACACTGCAGGGAGATGAAGGAGCTGGGATTCACATCAGAAGCCTGATATCAGAGCTGCACTCTCAACCACTGTGGCTCCTCTAGATGCGAGGGAGAGACCATTTGTCAGTCTGCTGCAGTTCAGTTTGTCCGGCAGCACCCAGGGGCCCAGCCTCATTGAATAACTCGACTTCTTCCTGAGCAGGTTCTCATGCTGAGACCCTTCTTGTTGCAGGTGCAGTGGGAGTGCATCAATCCCAAGTACAAAGCCAAGAAGAAGAATTATAAGAACTCAGGCATTGTGATTTTGAATCAGTGTAAGGTATGTGCACAGCCTTCTCTTCCAGGAGTATGAAGCTAGGGCTGACTGGGAGGAAGAATTCAGGTGATGTGGTTGCAGGAAAAGAGTATCAAATAGATGTGATCTTTTTAAAATAAAAATCAAATATTCATTATATTAACGGACATAAAATGATAAATGTAAAAAAAAGCTTGGGTGGTTTTGGAGCTGTGGCAGCCCAATGCCACCATCCTCTCCTCTGGGACAGTCCTGCCCCCAAAGATAGGAGAGTTCTGGTCACAGGTCAGGATCTTCTCTGCCCAGGGCAGCACTAGAGGGAGATTCCCAAATAGAGTTCTAGAACACCTACTATGTGCCTTTCATAGTGCCCGGTGCTTTATATGTAGTACCTTACTCATGCTGAAAGGGTTCCAAAACAAGACAAGGAGAGAAGATTACAGGGCCTAGAATTTCCTCCCAAAGGAGCTACAACTTTGCAGGGAATCACATGTGCTAATAATTAAAACTTTTAAATTACAACTGAGACTAATTCTGCCACGAGTTGAATACTTACTGTGTGAGAGTAACTACAATAAACTCTGTTTAACTCTTATCACAAACCTGAGATTTCTGCTTTCACATGAGGTAATATAACTAGCTCAGAGTCACACGAGTAGGAAATTTAAGAGCTGAGATTTTAACCCATGTCTGTCTGACTTCACCACACAGGACTTAAATGTCATCCATATCATTTATACATATACATATATACACACATACAATATATATGTGCTTATATATTCATATAAGGCATATGTCAGAGAGATTCTGGGTTTAGTTCCACCACAATAAAGTGAGTCACAAAAATTTTTTGGTTTTCCAGTGCTTATAAAAGTTATGTTTATACTAGTAGCCTATTAAGTGTGTAATAGCATTATGTCTAAAAAAAGTATACACCTAGGCCGGGCGCGGTGGCTCACGCCTGTAATCCTAGCACTCTGGGAGGCCGAGGTGGGCGGATCGTTTGAGCTCAGGAGTTCGAGACCAGCCTGAGCAAGAGCGAGACCCCACCTCTAAAAATAGAAAGAAATTATATGGACAGCTAAAAATATATATAGAAAAAAAAAAAAATTAGCCGGGCATGGTGGTGCATGCCTGTAGTCCCAGCTACTCGGGAGGCTGAGACAGGAGGATCGCTTGAGCCCAGGAGTTTGAGGTTGCTGTGAGCTAGGCTGACGCCACGGCACTCACTCTAGCCTGGGCAACAGAGTGAGACTCTGTCTCAAAAAAAAAAAAAAAAAAAAAAGTATACACCTAAATTAAAAAATACTTTATTGCTAAAAAATGCTAACAATCGTCTGAGCCTTCAGCAAGTTGTAATCTTTTTTACTGGTAGAGGGTGTTGCCTTGATGTTCATGGGCGCTGATGGTTGATCAGAGTGGTGGTTGCTGAAGGTTGTGGTGGCTGGAGCAATTTTTAAAAAATACCGACAATGAAGTTTGCTGCATTGATTGACTCCTTTCATGAAAGATTTCTCTGTAGCATGTGATGCTATTTGATTGCATTTTACCCACAGTAGAACTTCTTTCAAAGTGGAGTCAATCCTCTCAAGCCCTGCCATTGCTTTAGCAACTAAGTTTATGGAATATTTTAAATCCTTTGTTGTCATTTCAACAATGTTCACAGCATCTTCACCAGGGGTAGATTCTGTCTTGAGAAACCACTTTCTTTGCTCATCCATGAGAAGCAACTTCTCATCCATTCAAGTTTTACCATAAGATTGCCCAATTCAGTCACATCTTCAGGCTCCACTTCTAACTCTAGTTCTCTTGCTATTTCCACCACATCTGCATTCTCCACTGAAGGCTTGAACCCCTCAACATCATCCATAAGGGTTGAAATGGACTTCTTCCAAACTCCTGTTAATGTTGATATATTGACCTCCTCCCCATGAATCATGAATGTTCTTAATGGCATCTGGAATCATGAATCCTTTCCAGAAGGTTCTCAATTTACTATCAGGCAAAGCATTGCCATAAGGAATCCAGGAGCAGGCACTAATAGAGGGCCAAGTGAACATCAACCCTGAGAAAAGTCTGCCAATAGATGTGCGCCACCTGGAGGTCGTACCTAGAGAGACCAACACAGAATTTTAGGGGTCAGTCTCTCAGAAGCTTCCCTGAGCATTACATGGAATCTGAGAAGCAAGAGTCAAAAATCACAGTTACTGACTATCTAGGCAGAAGGATCCTGACTATAAGCTCTATGACTTTAAGTACCATGTCTGTTTCGCTAATCACTGTATTCCTAGCATCTAGTGCATAGTGGGTGTTCAATAAATACTTGTTGAATAGATGAATATTACCAATAGCCAAACAGCAAAATCATAAAGAAGCAGAAATTAAGATCAGAAATCAGTAAAGAACATGAGAACACAGATGGTAGCTGTTGGCAGAAAGCAATGACTATACTGACTTCCAGCATACAGGTCAAAGGAATGGACTATGAAGTCCAGACTTGTATCATTTGAGTCTCAACTCTACCAATTATTAGAGTTGTTATTGTAACCTCAGTTTCCTCATCTATAAAATGGGGACAATAATAATAATTGTATCACATTCACAGGGTGGTGGTTCAAAGAATTAAATGAGATAAAAGACGTTGAATTCTTGACATACAGTAAGTACTTGGCATACACTAACTCAATAAATGTTAGTCATTGTTATTCGTGGCAGGGTAGAGGTCTAACTAACTAGAAATTATCAGTAAATTACCTTCCCAGGTAATTGCAATCTCGAAGCTACCAATCTAGATTACCTGTGTATTAAAGAATGTTACCAAGACTGGCACTTAGACACAGGGAAGCAAGACTGCAGTCAAATATGAGACATTATTGATTCAAAATAGTAGTGACCTTTGAAAATATAGTTTAAGTCTCACCCCAGAGGCAGAGCTGGTTAAAATCATGCATAAACCAAAAGAGAGGGGAGCATGGGTTGTATATTGGCAGCCCACACAGGACCATCTGTATTGACATTACTTTCTTTCTCTCCTTTAACAGAACAAAATCAACTGACCCATCTTTTTTCTACAGATGTCTTTCTGCTCTTTCCTCTGGCTTACCGGCTTATTCCCAAAGTTTATCCCTCCGTTATATCAGGAAACAGACCATGCTATTATTAACCCAGTCTCCTCTTCTCCTCCTATACAGATCCACAAGATGCACTCTTTCTTGGACTACATCATGGGTGGCTGCCAAATCCAGTTTACAGTAAGTTGTTTTCATGTTTGTTCTTACTCAGGGAGCAAGAGATGGAGAATGGTTCTGGGTTTGGTGTATAAGGAGACAAAAGTTTACTAAAACCTTGGATCAGCTTTGTTCAAGTCTCATTGCTGAAATATTGTATGATATCATGTTTTTAAAATGAGTTTATATTCCTGTTTTCTCCAGTGAGTATGTTTTTTAGCATCCTATCAGGAAATTTATGCTACTCAACTTCTTAATGCTTCCCATTTCTTTAGTAACTATGAGGCAGTGTGCAGATTGCCAGATTTCATCCTCTGGTAAGAGGCAGGAGAAGGAAGTGAGCCATGCTAATAAGTTCCACTGAGCCAAGGCAGATCCCTTGGTTGTGTTCATGTGACAGTCACACCCAAATGTCATCACCAAGAGTAAGCCACCCAGTTCATCAGGCAATGAAAAGGCAAATTCCAAAGATTGAAGAACCAGGTTGAAATCAAGGTTGAGAAGTAGAGTAAGTATCTAGAGTCAGTTGTGGATCAAGGATCATCTTCTATATGTAATCTGTATTCCCATGGGATTTACACACTCCTGTTGCTCCTGTTGTGTATTTGAGTGGGTAGCCTGGGTCTTTTGAAAGTGCCCAGGAAGGTCAACATTGTGAGTCCACCTACTCTGGAACAACTTGCTTTCACTGACTTAATATTCAGAATCCTCCCGGGTTAGGGCAGACGTTACCTACAGAAAGAGAATCCCCAGATAGCAAAAGATAGATATACTAAAATACATGGGAAAACAACATAGATGTAAATAAGAGAGATGCAATTTGTATAGCATTTGTTTCTCATCTTACAGACATGTGATCATGAAGCTCATCTCTGTGTAGCTCCCTAGACTGGCTCAGCCATGTGAGGAAAGGCAGAAAAAATGGGCTTAACTTTTTAGTCCTGCTGTGGGCCTGAGAGAGTAGATTGGACCATGTGTTCCTGGGACCAGGGATAGTGGTGCTGAAAGGACTCAAATGGGGAGTCCCAAGGGAGTGAGACAAGAGGTGATTTGATAGACCAGCTTCTCCCTAGTTAGGGACTTGTCCTCTGCTCTAATCTCAGAGAGACCTACCTATGCCCTGCCTAACCTGAACACATACAGGAGCTAATTATAGAGTTTGGCCACTTCTTTAAAGCCTAAGATTCTCTAATGACACTGCCACCCAGCCCTCTTACATGCACACTGTCACATACAGAAGGCAGCAAGCATACTGATTGTGGGTGCACACCCCTAACTCACTGCTGCCCTGGGTGTGCATGAATGGCAGCAGGCAAGCAATGTCATAAGGGAGAGCTACTGGAAATAGTTTCCCAAGATCTTAGGCAAAAAAAAAAAGTTAGTTCAGAAAACTATTTATAGGTTTTCAAGGAAAAGCCCTATTGATTTCAGTCTGTTTTAGATTTTGTAGATCCTGTGCTCTTGAATAACGTTTATTCAACCTTCAGGGGCTGCTTTGCCCTTGGAGTTACGCTGCAAAGAATCAGCCCCAATGACAGAGTTTAACCACCCCCCAGGCTTCCCAGTGCCACATCCTGACTCTCGAATGTCCCTGTGACCTGCCTGACACAGGAAGATTGCTGTCTCCGCTTTGTTCTCCCCTTCTTTCTCACTTTGCTGACCTTCCCCAGCTGGGAGGTACCACCTCGGTCTTGGCCACCAGCAACACCCCAGTCCCAGCTTCTCGTCCCCTTCAGTGTCAGGTGATAGACCTGTGGGGGCCTGAGTGAAGAGGGCAGTCTGGAGCAAGGAATAGTAAGAGGAGAAGAATGCACAGAGAACGCTGAGAAGGGAACAGGTGGTCAACAGTTCCTGTCACAAAGCCTGTCCTCCTGCAGGGTTTCAGTTTGGGGACTCAGAAGAGAATTGCTAGGTGCTCTACTCTGAGCATTCCATTAAAGGAAACATACCAGTCACTTCAATGTAATTTTCCTCTGAAATTAAGTCAGCTTTCTCATTATACATTTTTTATTACTCAAGCAGTGCAATCTAATGTAAATTATGAGCTGTAATGCAAATTGTTAATAAAATTTAACATGTCTTATTTAATTTGGTCTATAAGTATTTACTATCTGCCCAGTAATTTTATTGAAACCATCTGGCAACATGAGAAGGAAATAGCAAAGAGAAGAGAAGTGAGGAGACAAGGGCTTCCTGGCTTGGAGATGGGCAGAGGACAGAGGGAAAAAGGGGTGTTTTATTGCAATAATTACACCTCTGAGCCTTCCAGAGGCAAAAACCCCCATTGGTACATAATGTGACCCGTGGCTACTGAGCCAGCCCAGAAGCTTTAGCCAAGACAAACTTTCTCTCTTTCTGGAGAAAGACCTTCAGGTTCCAGAGGTGACATAAAGTTCTGGATGCTCTCCATTTCCTCCTCCAGATCCACTTTTCCTCCTTCTCTAGCTCTCCCCTCTGTGCCTCAGGAAGCCAACCTCCTTAAATGTACTCTCCAGGGTCTCCCGCTCTTGGCTTTTGGTTGAGTTTGCCCACTGGGAGGTACCAGTCAGAGATCAAAGAGTAGGAGGAGAGAGAACTTGGAGTACTTATTCCCTCAGCTTTTGGCCTGCCAGGCTGAGGTTTAGCAGAGAACTTGTTCCTCGACAGAAGGTCACAGCTCCCGTCTGGTACCCTATCCTGCAGGTGTTCCTCTTATTGAGTTCTAGTAACCTGGTCCTTGCCACCCTTTCTGGTCAGTTTCCCTTAACCTTTTCCATATGTTTGTGAATTGTTTCTTTATTAAACCCTCCTCAATCACCTCTTTTGAGTGGACCTTTTGTTTCCCGTAGAGACTCTACCAGTACATACATAAGCAGGACAAGGAGAAAGCCTCCGCATCTTCCGTGGATGTGGGTGCTTCTGGTTCAATCTTAAGAGTGTTAAAGATGGGGCATCTTTCCTTTCAGATGCCAGGCTGCTCAAAATACTTTTGTTGAATTGTAATAAATTGAATCCTAGACCCTCAAAGGGAGGTAAGTTTTAGGGAAAAAGAACAAATTGGATGAATAAATATGATACTGGGTTTTTGCTTTAAAAAGCAACCCTCCCCCCATGAATTTAAGTATTTATGAACCAATATATTCTAATGATAAATACCAAAACCTGAGCTGAGTCAATATGGAGAAACAGGATGTATTTAGGAGAGTGTTGGGGAAGCAGTTTGGGGTCAGAACTTGGAGGGCTTTTAACGTTGAGGTAACTGGGTAGATAGTACAATGTTCAAAAGTAGAATGAACAGAGCATTGAAGAAACAGGCACATATCTTAGAAAAGTAAATCTGAGAGTGTTTGGTAAAATGCATTGATCATGGTGAAGGGAGAATGAAAGATGATGCAAGAAGAGATGAAAGCCCACTGCAACAGTCCTGGTGACAGGTAAAAGCGAGGCTAAATGAGAGTGGCAGCAGCAGGAAGAGGCACTGTGGGGAGAGTGGCAATAAGCCTCTGCCTAGGACACAATGAGAAGACTGAAAGCAAAGGAGAGTGTTGAGTCCAGGATGATCCAAGCTTTTGTGCCTGACTGACAGAGCACAGTAGTCCTGTTCATGGAAATATGCAAGTCCATAGGAGCTGCAGGCAAGATGATGAACTTGTTTTGGGACATGTTGGAAGTACTTTCAGTATCCCAGTGGAGATGATACTTATATATATGGACCTAGGTTTCAGGAGAGAGGCAGGAGCTGCACGAACAGGGTCTGGATGAGATGGCCCAAGAGAAGAATACAGAAAGAAAAGGGACGTGATAATGGGAAATCATATGAGACTTCCATCTGGCAGCAGGGGAAAGAGGGACAAGCGGTAAGACAAGAGGTGCCCCAGGAGAAGAAGGTCCAGGAGGAGGCAGTAACTCAGACACCCAGGAGGATAAGGTTAAGGTTAAGATCAAAGGCAACAATCCCAAATGCTAAAGAGAAGTCAGAGAGTGAAGAATAACAAACAATGACTAGGGTATGTAACGAGTAGGCATATGCCATCTTTGAAAGAACAATTTCAGCAGAATGACATTAGGGAAACCCAGGAGTTAGAATGTAAACAGAAGGTACATAGTGAACACAGCAGGTATAACTATTCATTCAAAAAGGTTGATAGCAAAGGGAAGGCCAGAGGAAAATGGAGGATGGCAATTTGAAGGTTAGAATAGGAGAGGTTTTAGGCTAGAATCTTACCAAAAGCAGAGACAAAGGCCCAGTGGGGGGAAAGAGGTAAATGATGCTAAAGAGAGTCCTAGTTAATGATTCTTATTCTTTTTTTGTCACTTGGACCACTGGAGAATCTGATATGTGATCTATATCCTCATGCTAGAAAATGCACAAACCGCATTTTGCATACAATTTTGGGAGGTCAAGGGCAGCCTCAGGGGAGCCCTTGAGTCATAAGAACTCTAGAGCAACTGTCTTGCAGTCTTGGCGAAGTGGGTGGAGGTGACACAGAGACCACAGGGAGAGAGACTGTGTTTGGCACATGTTACAGTGGCTAAAAATAAGACACACAAAATGCAAAGTTATAGACAGCATAGAAGAGACAGATGCCATAAGGTATTTGGAAAGAAAAAAATGGTAGAAGAATTAAAGATTTCCTTTGAAAGTTATTACTTTTTCATATGCACAAAAATATTCATTATAAAATGGATTTCTACAGAGACAAGCTGTAAGCAAGCTAAATCTCCAACAATAAGGTAATGGCTACGTAAATTATAGTATTTCCTTTAAATGGACCATGATAAAGCCATTTTAAGTTATAAGAATTAGATAATAACATGAGGCCATGTTTATAACATAGTGTTAAATTTAAAAAAAGAATGTAAGGCAGAATTATTCTATGATTATAACTATGTAAAACAGTTTTGTATATATATACATATACACATAATAACAAGAAAGGAAAAGAAAAATAAAATATGACTTACCAGGCTAGTGGAATCCTAAATGGCATTTTTTCTTATTATTGTCAAATAGTAATTTGTCTTATTTGTGATTTTTAAAAATTAAAGATAATGTTGTTTTCCCTTATCTCTGATTTTATTGTTTGCATTTTAATAATATGATATAATATAATAAGCTGAATGTTACTTCTCCCAGACTGACTGTTAAGCCTAAAAATGTAGATTACCTATTAAAGATTCTGTCAGGAAATCTTTTCTAACCTAACACATTTAGGATGTCCTATGTCCACACTGTGGACCAGTGTAAGTTTTTGAATCTTTATTTCATATCCCAGATTAAACCGTGATGGACTGTGGGATAGACCGCTGAAAAATAGAGTGAGCCCTGCCCTCTGAACCTCTGGGCAAACCAGGACAGGATACAAAGGGATAAAGAGGCAGATGCTTTGCCATTTCCAAAAAATGAACGAAGTGGGCTCAGGGGTCTTTCCCTATTTTCCTGTTTCACTGCCCCCTTATGGAGTTTTGTGGAAATAGAAAAGAATAAAAATTTAACTTACTACTTCAGTAATGGCCCATACTAAACAGTATCTCCACCTAAGAGGGCCCATTGTATACAGATATTAAAAAAAAGAAAAAAAGCTGCCCAAGGACGTGATCACAAAGGTAGACTGCAGATGATACAGGAGATTCAGCAACTAACCAGAGGTTGCTTCACAGCCACTTCCCTTAGAAAACATCGAGGAGGTTTGCAAATGGCCTGTTTGTCAGATGAAGGGAAGGGGGTCTGAGTAGAGGGGTTGTTTCATGAAAGAAGCTAAAACTGCCCGAAGAAAGATGCTCATTATTCACTTCCAGCCTTTTCCCAGAAGCAGCTCCATGCAGTGGGGACTTGGTGGCCTGGAGGGAGCATTTGCATTCTTACCTTACAAGGTTTTGGAAAGCTGCTCCACAGCTCTGCTAAATAATGAAAGCAGCCTCCTGGGCAGAAGGAAAAAGCAACGGGTGCCTGTTCTTGTGCTGCCCGCTGAGAAGATTGGAGCACATAGTAGAACCACAGGTTTTAATAAATGCTTCATGTCAGAAAATGAAAGCGTGGTGGTTCTGCAAGCTCACCGGCATTCAGAAAACCAGGCATCGGTAGCCACCTCCACAAACTGGCATTTTTCAGTCATTTTTTTGCTTTTATTTTTCAACTTAATCCCATCTTTTGCTGCTTCCCTGTTGCTTTCTAAAATAAACCTAACCTTTCACTCTGTTCTCTTTCCACTAATGCTAACTTTAAAGAGCACTGAGAATTCTTGGTAGAAGGCCACTTCCTGAAGATATTTTACGTCCAGCTTCACGAGGGAAACTTTAGAAACCATCACGTGCCGGCAGGGGGTGAGGGGGGAAGAATCTTGTAGCTGCCACGTACTTAAGACTGTCACACTGCTATCTAATCATATGATAAAATATTTTTGTTATGACCCATGAGAAGTACAGAAAGGGCTATATGGTAAGAATCATTAATTTATTTCCTTTTTCGTCAGCTAATTTTTAAGTTCATAACCTCCCCTAGGTCTATATCAGAATCTCCTGAGCTGGAATATCCTCTCTCATTCTCACATACGTAGTAGCCATTGCCATGGGAAAGATGGAAACCCCAAAGGTCTGCCTGTAGAAAGATAGTAAAATTTCTACCAGGCATGTTTGTGTGTCTATTTAGACCACCAAGAACAGGCAGCCCAATGCTAATCTGCTAAGATTGGCCTTCACATTGTTTCGTTATCCTCAAGTTGTGTTATCTACCTCTACCCCCATAGAAATCCGGCTACTCCCATTCCCTGACATCCAACTTCACATCCGATGGGTCACCAGATCCTATTCTTTTCCTACCCTTAATGTCTTCAATCACAACCCCCTTCTCACCATCATCTCTGCCCCACCCTAGTTTGTTAAGCATTAAGGAAATTATTCCAAGCCTGAGGATGAAGAGTTGATAGAAATGAAATGACCTAGCAGCGCCAGGACCAAAGTGAGGCAAGAGGCACCCGGGGCACAAAATTTTAAAAAGCACTCACTCTGAGGATCGTGCGAGTGTAGGGTCGGGTGAGAGTGAGTGCCTCCGTGGGTTCTACATACTAGGCTCCTTGTTTGCCTCAACCTAGTCCCAGCCCTGTGTTTGTTTGTTTGTTTCCCTGAGGGGCAAAAACCTACCCAATGGGTACAATGAACATTACTTGGGTGATGGGCACACTTATAGCCATGACTCAAGCATTACAAAAGAGATCCATGTAACCAAAAACATTTGCACCCCCTTAACATTTTGAAATAAAAAATAAATAAAATATAACAAAAATATATTGTTGCAAACATCTACGTATGCTCATCCTGACATTACACACACTTTTCTAGATATCGCAACATAGTCATCCAGGTGACATAACTGAGCCCAGACACTGCCACTTGATGCCTGCGTGTTTGGAGGATTTTGCCCATACCTAGGAGAGACAATTTTGTTTCTTGAGTTGCCATTTTTCTTTATGGATATTTTTTCTCTGGTCTATATTACCTGACTTCACTCTCTTGTTTTTATATCAAGGCACCAGCATGTTTTTGCCAGCACAGAATACCCTTGACACTTCGAGTCTCAGTCAGGTAATCAGCATGTGGGATAGGTTGGCACCCACAGTATCAGGAAGCACAGGTAGGAAGCCCTCAGTGCTGAGCAGTGTGGTGAGCCGTGACGAGGGGCATCGTAATCAGAAGTGAGGTGGGCCACAAGGTACTTGTTATTAATAATAAAGTACCAACACTTGCTAATGATTTACTTTTTAGATAAATTAAAGCAGAATCAAGGTACTCTCCATAACAACATCTTCACACTCTCTAGAATTCCCTGGAGTTCTAAAATATTTTCCTCAGTAGAAGAGAAAGGGGTGTCTTTACACCTGGCCTTCTCAATACTGCTTTTACCTTTTAAACACTATGTACACCTAAGTACACTTCAACCTATGCACACCTGTGCAAGGGCCATTCTCTCTTAAATGTGTCTCATTAGGGAGAAAAATGCTGAGAATGGTGGCTCTGGGAATTGAGCTTAGTAGACTCAGGAGGACCTCAGAGGTATGATTGCGACACCACTGGAGTGTTCCTCTTAGACGTTTTCCTGGAATTATCTCATATGTTTGCACCTCTGTCTGGTTGGGGCTTCGTAAGTGGATCCTGGGGTACTTTTTCATCTCCTTCCTGTTCACAAAATGCATATAGTTTCCTCCCCACCACCAGCTTTTCATCACAGTCCTTGATTAAAGGGACCTTCACCTATCGTGTTCCTTTCCTTTTCCCAGTGGATTAGCTCTCACCTTCAGGATGAAACCCAGCTTAGAACACATTGGATTTTATTGGTTCCTTTGGTTACCCCCGTCATCTTCAGTAACACAATCTCCCACTCTTGCGCATATGAACACACACACACATTTCCATTGCCCTTTCTTTACTTTTTACAACTGTTTTGGTCACTAAAAACTGTTCATTCCAGCCCATTCTTCCTTAAATTACTATAGTTGCTTCCTAGCTAGCCTCCCTACCTTCAGGCCAAATTCCCTCCATTTTTTATGGGAATGTTACCCCCATGGGAAATCTTGGTAGGTTGGTCACAGACTTACATGTTCCCCTGAGTGTATAATGGCATAGTGAAGAAGCATAGTCTTTGGAGCCATATAGACTTGTATTTAAACCCAGCTCCACCCCCTATTTCCTGTGTGACCTTCATCACCTTTGGGCATCCATGCTGGCATCAATACAAAGGAATAATTATCTCTGCCTCACAGAATTGTTTATGAAAATGAAGTAACATAATACCTATAAGGCAGTTAGCACAGTGCCTGACACAGAGAAGGGTTTTAACAAAGATTACTCTCCTCTTCTTCCCTGTGTTATCTAAGGGTCAGAGAGGTACTATGGTTTTTCTTCATATGATCTTTTCTTTTCACCCTCTGTTAATACTAGCATTATATCTGTAGGTACCCCTTGATGAAAACCTCTGGGTATTCTGAAAACAGTGTTTGAATCCTGCCTAAATTTATTTTCAATACAGTTCTGTGGAAGGGTGAGGAAAAAAAAAGAAAAAAAAATCAATGATGAAAAATATGTCATGAAAGTAAGAAAAAGTTCCAAGTGAATTACTGTTAGCCTGTTACTTTTCTTTTCTAATCACTTTGATTTGATTGCAGAGTTACAATAATAGAGATGGTTAACATTTTTTTCTATCAACTTTACTCTTTAAGAAGCTCAAACAAAGCACATAGCATCTTTTCTCTGTCCTACCAGAAGTAAGGTCCCACCTTAATAAATCCGATGGAGCATTCCAGTTATTTGTTACAATAGAATTTGCCAAATATAACACAAGTAACATTTTCCATCTTACAATCTCTAAGATCATATGAGAAAATAGAGTCTTTCTGTCATAGTAAGCCAATGAATGCATTTTTCTGTTCCCCAGAAGGCGAGGAAAGATGCGACATGAACATTTCTTTCTTCCCCTATGGCTCCTCATTTTAACCTTCTTCACCCTAAGCTTAAGCATTTGTAAGAGTTTTTTTTTCTGGCTTAACCTTCATTTGGATGGTGATGATGTTAAAACTCAGAAGAAATGTTCCTTCTCATTTTAACACTCTCAGACTTAAGCATTTGTTGTTGTTGCTGCTGTTTGTTGTTAAGAAGTATTCAGTGAGTCAACTTTTACTTAGATGATGATGATGTTGGGGGTTAGAAAAAATTTAGGAAGTTGAAGGATAATGACTGTGTGGTGGACAGAAGTGTCTCTTCTCCACTTCCCACTCACAGTGCCATGACATTCGGGCATCTTCTTTTTTATGGCAGGAGTTCTTACACAAATGGGAACCAAAAATTTGAATGCCTTATACAGAGCAGCTTCTTGCGGAAAATTTGTTTTCAGCACTTCAACATATCTCTCTGCATCTGGCCACTCACAAAAATATGACAATGACTTTGTTATGAAGACAGAATTTGGTTTTAAGGGATTTTTACCTATGCCTCAGAGATGGAGTTGTTCTGCCCAGGGAGCACAGAACTCTTTTCTTAGTGAATTGTGAAATTGGAAGGCAGATATTCTATCCTTCCTCTTGCTGCCTGGTGAGGTGGATCAACAGCAGCTAGACTTTCCGACCTGTATGTCAACCCCTAGTTCTGGTTTGGACAGATAGAAGAAAGGGCATTGGGTGGGGGGGCAGTTGAGGACTGCAGAAATGGCCTCAAACCAAATTAATAATTAGTTTTCATGCTAAATAACTTCTTCTCTTGTTTTCTTATTGGTGGGGTATGTAATGTGTTGTTTTTCATCCGATGCCATGTCTCTGTCATGGCTGATCATAATTCTTAGAAGATGCATTTACTTTAAATCCACCTGTTCTATTGTTTTCTTCCAGGTAGCTATAGATTTCACTGCCTCAAATGGAGACCCCAGGAACAGCTGTTCCCTGCACTACATCCACCCTTACCAACCCAATGAGTACCTGAAGGCCTTGGTAGCTGTTGGGGAGATTTGCCAAGACTATGACAGGTAAGAAAGAGAATGTGAATTCAGATGGTTCTTGGCTGATCCTTGGAGGAAGAACGGGAATTAAGTCAAGCAACTCCTCATGCAAAATGAAAGAGCAGACTAAAACCTTGTTCCAATATTTCATCCTCTCCACATCAAAAGAAACTGAGTTTGTCCCATGTTCACTTTAGTCACCAAACAAAATCCTTTCTCAACTTTCTTCTCTTAACTGGCTTGCAGGACCAGTGGATAGCAATTTTGGTTTCCATCTTGTGAAATCTTAGCATGTGCTTTGCTACTCAAAGTTTGTTCAGGGACTAACAGCTTTCCAGACCTACAGAATTTGACTCTGCAATTTTTAATAAGATTCCCAGATGATTTGTGTTTTGGAAACACAGGTATATTAGCTTTGGAAGCACAGGTGTATTAGACATTATTGCATCTAATCACTTATATAGTAGGTATTGCTTTAAATAAGAGGAATACTGTACAGGAGGTTAAGTTATTTACACACTATCACACAGCCAGAGGCCAGACTTGAAGTCGGCTCTGTCTCACTCCACAGATTAAGTTTATAATCGCTACACTTCACTGATCTCAAAAGTTTTTGGTAACTTTAGCAGAGGCTGCAAGTCTACCCATGTGCACATCGTGTGGCCATGCAAGTGTGAGTGTGTTTGCCTGTGTGTGCATAGAAAAATGATTCTGAGACCAGATTAGTATTCTATTTATTTTTCCTTAATGGTAAATATTGACCTTTCCCACTAAGAGAATCCCCTGTAGGAAATATCTTACATAAATTACATTCAATTGTATTTATTCTTCCTTTCCAGTATTTCTAGACTGAGGTGAAGGAGTTCAGGTGTTAGTTTAAGAAGCCTTTTTGAAGTGAAACCAATGTAAATATAAATATGTATAAATCTCAGTTGACTCCCTGGTGTGATTTTAAAACAAGACTAGTTAGTTAGTAATGAGCAACAACTAATTGACCTTTTAAATCAGGAAAATTAAGAAAGCAACTCTATCTTCCAGTTTTCTGAGAAATTTTATGGGATAGTATAATTTCTGTTCTTTCTAGTCTCATAATTGGTGATCACCATATTCAAAACCTTTTGCCTCACACCCCATAGGAAATGACACATCCTAGTGACCAGAGTGCACAGAGAATCTAATAGAACAGGTAATGGGGAAGGTCCAATCAGTCTCCTGCCTGCTGGTGTCTCTGGATTCAGTGTGGTCATCACCAGTAACTCCAATGGGGCATGACAGCAGTTGGGGAATGAATGAACAGGTCCAGTAAAATCAAAGAGCTTTAAACACTCAGGCCCTTACCAATACTTCCTCTCCCATACATCTAGGGCAGAAGGCAATAGTCATTTTAAATTACCCTGTTGAAGTGACACTTCTAGTACTTAACCTTGAGTTGTTGACTATGAGGATAACTTGAGTTTCAGCTCTGATTTCTTCAGGGACAAATATAGGGAGGATTCCTAGAGAGGTTTATATCCTATGAAGATTTCTGCTAGGGAAAGAAAAGACTGACAAATCGCATCTCCACTATGTTGGAAACTTCTCTAAACTTCCCCAAGACACAAAAGCAGGAATTCTCTCCTTCTTTATAACACATACACAGACACACAGAAACACACACACACATGCACATTAATAATCTAGTATAATGTATGCATATGCTAGGAGATAAGAAGTAAGGAGAAAATATCTTCAAGATTTTTAACTTTTAAATCTTGAAATGCTTATAAGCAAGATAAAGTAGGTAAAAGCCCTTAACACATATCATGTAGTAGATGCTTAATTAAAAAGTTGACTCTCAATCTGCAGGGACGAAGGCAGTCCAATAATAATCTCCAAGGAGAAGACTGGTGGGCTGTTCAGAAACTAGGAAGCTAAGGCTCAGAGCCCTCCTCGTGATTCTGCCACAGATTTATTAGATGATCTGGAAAAAGCTACTGAATGCCTCCATTTCCTGATTTTCTCACATGCAAAATGCAGATACTATAGTCAGAGTGACATATACATCTTTTAAAGCTTTCATTCCTTTAGAATGTGAACCAGACAAAGTCTGGGGAGCATTTTATATTCTCTCAAAGATGCAGATTCAATATAAAAATAAGATATGACACCTCAGGAATTACGTGAAGAATCATTGTAAATGATTCCTTTTAAAATCTTAATAGGGTGAGACCAAAGTTATCATCCTCAACTTGCCAAGAAAATCAAGTTTCTGTAGCTCAGAGGAGCAATTTTTTTGTGTATGTATAAAGAAAGCAGTTTATCATTAAAGTGGGCAAATACCTAAGGAAGAAAAGGAGGACTACAATATCTCTGCACTGTTACAGGACTGCTTAGAAGAATGTGTAATGCAAGCTGCTCGATTGAAAAAACTGACAAGGTTCCACTGTTTCTCCTTTGTGTGGGTGGATAGACAATAGACAGGCAGAGTCAGGAAATTTCAAGTCGGGGCTCCAGAATTAATTTATTCTCACATCAAAGTCAGCGAGGTTGGTGCTCAAAAAGAAACACTTGAATAAAAACTGACAGAAGGCATCGTTCCCCCTCGTGCAGCGACACAGAGGTTTTTAATCCCCATGAGCCTTAGAAATTCCTCCCAGCCTCTGACAGCCAAGGGCTTTCTTTCTGCCGTGTACAGTCATCGCGACGGGGTCATTACGAGGTGATCCATGAAGTAGAACAGCTTGAGAGATGCATAAAGCTCTTTTCAAGGTTGAAGGGAAGCTTCCCCCAGATATCTGGTCCTCAAGCCCAGAAAGCAATCCTACCAGCCTGCTCTGTCCCTCAGCTTCTGAAAGAAATGACACTGTCCTTTCTCTGGGACTTGATTCCCCAAGCACAACACATGCACGAGCACACACATGTATGCATGTACACACACACACACAGAGTCACAGCCCACACAAGCTCATACATTCTCTGTTGATTGTAGCATTTCCCCAGCTCCTGTAAACATCCTGGCCTCCTTAGACTGCTCAAAGCCAAGGTGACATCTATTCCTTGGTGCCAGCCGGGATGTGGGTCTCAGACGACCAGAAATGTCCTCTAATAAAAAGTCTGGCCTATCTGTTATAAAGATAGGATAGAAACTGAATATGTACATTTCTGGATAGTACATACTACTGTTTTACATAAGGTGGCCACCCCAGAATGAGACAGAGATATCATACACCAAGGCAGAAGTTTTCTCCATGGAACAGTAGGTACGGTGGGAAGAGACAAGATTAGAACTGAAACCAAATTTGACAGGTATTTTCAAGTGTAGAGCATTGTGTTGGTAATCAGAAGATAGGTTCGTATCACAATGCTACTTTTTCCACTCTACCAATACCAGTTGGTAGTTCCCAGCCTTGGCTGTGCATTGAAACCACTTGGAAAGGCTTAAAATGTACTGATTCCTGAGCTCCACTCCAGAGACTGTGATTTGATTGACTTGTGTGTATCCTGGGAATCAGGACTTTTTTTATTCTGATAGGTATCCAGAGTTGAGACCCAGAATTAAATCAGGAGAGATGGGTCAGACAGAATGGCTGAGGACATATGCAGCATCTACTTCAGTGCCAAGTACTTCATGTGGACCTGTAAAGACAGAAAAATGAAAAAAACAGAATTTTCCCCCAAGTGGCTCACAGCCTCATGAGAGAGAAGAGCATGTAAATAAACTATAGCCCAGGGTGGCCAGGGCAGCCTTGCCCTCTGCAAGGATAGGAACCGCATACAGGAGGGAAGAGCTACCTCTGTCCTTTGTGGGGAGAGGGGTGGTTGAGGAGGGAGTCCTGGGGACGGTGACTTCTGGGCTGATCCCAATGCTAATTCTGTTCTTTATTGCTATTAGAATGTACATGGAGCACCACATGTACTCACCATCAAATTGGTTTCACTGATCATCACCTAAGAGCACATTTAGGAATAACATTGATAGGGTGTCGGGCAGATGTGGGTGGGGGAGGGGATGAGTGTATACATACATAATGAGTGCGATGCTCACTGTCTAGGGGATGGACACGTTTGAAGCTCTGACTCGGGGGCGGGGGGAGCAAGGGCAATATACATAACCTAAACTTTTGTACCCTCACAATATGCTGAAATAAGAATTAAAAAAAAAAAAGAATGTACATGGACTTATTCTCATTATTCTGACTCATTAGACCAGACCAGCCTCTTACGGAGGACAGAGTCAGGGGTGATGGAAAGTGCCTGGGATCCTGGTGACAGGTAGACCTATGTTCAAACCCCAGCTCTGCTACCTCTATTCCCATGAGATTCACATTTTCTGGGCCACTTGGCTTCCTTGATTGCAAATTGAAGGTGTATCAAACTTCCCTTGCAGAGCAGTTTTAAGGATTAGATACACAGTAGCCAGCTAGCACATGCTCTGCCTGCTGTAAATACTTGATAAATGATGGACACTATTATCTTTAATACTCTAATTTTATTTTTTAAAAGCAAACTGAATTCAAAAGGAGATAGGACTGTAGTGTCAGATCTAAAGTTCATTTTGAGCCAATAGCCTTTTTTTTTTTTTTTTTTTTTTTTTTGTTGAGACAGAGTCTCACTTTGTTGCCCAGGCTAGAGTGAGTGCCGTGGCGTCAGCTTAGCTCACAGCAACCTCAAACTCCTGGGCTTAAGCGATCCTACTGCCTCAGCCTCCCGAGTAGCTGGGACTACAGGCATGTGCCACTATGCCCGGCTAATTTTTTTCTATATAGATTTTTAGGTGTCCATATAATGTCTTTCTATTTTTAGTAGAGACGGGGTCTCGCTCAGGCTGGTCTCGAACTCCTGACCTTGAGCAATCCACCCGCCTCGGCCTCCCAGAGTGCTAGGATTACAGGCGTGAGCCACCGCGCCCGGCCAGAGCCAATAGCCTTTAAGAGGTTTTTTGTTCATATATCCCTAAAAAGGATTGTATAAAATGAATAACCCTCACACATTTTTTCATTGAAATCTAACTTTTTCATCATGAGTTTAAATAGTGACAAAGAATGAAAATTCTAGTGTATTGTAAATATAGACATTTAAATAAAACTCTTACATAACTCCTATGACTGTATCCAGTAGCATCCAAATGCCATAACTATTTGATATCCACCATCATCCATTTAAAAAAAAAATTAACAAGCACTTTAGTTTGAGATGAGAATTTTAATTGTTTCTTCTTTTTCATCAATTCATATTTCCATTTTCTTTCCCCACAGAATTTTATCCAAATGTATCTTAATAAATTTGATTTGAAATTCTTTTATTGATCACCATATCGTATATTTCAGTAATAAAAATATGAATGTAAATTTAAATATTTTTAATTTCTAAAATTGTCTATGATGAAAAGTTCCAAAGTATTTTAAAAATATCATCTGGGTTGAATTTATTATTATTTTATTCATTTCAGATATTACAGGGATACATTTTGGTTACATAAATTGCTTTTGTACAGTTTGAGTCAAGGTTATAAGTGTGCCCATCCCCCAGATAGTGTGCATTGTACCCCTTGGGTGTGAAATTACCCATCCCCTCCTCCCCCCTTCCACCGGCTTGATTTCTGATGAATGTTATTTCCATATGTGCATGTAAGTGCTGATCAATTAGTTCCAATTTAATGGTGAGTACATGTGGTGTTTGTTTTTCCATTCTTGTGATACTTCACTTAGAAAAATGGTCTCCAGTTCCACCCAGGTTACTACAAGAGGTATTAGTTCACCATTTTTCAATAGCTGAGTAGTACTCCATGGTATACATATACCACATTTTATTAATCAACTCTTGTATTGATGGGCACTTGGATTGATTCCACATCTTTGCAATTGTGAATTGTGCTGCTATAAACATTCCAGTGCAGGTGTCTTTTTTTATAGAATGTCTTTTTTTCCTTTGGGTAAATACTCAGTAGTGGGATTGCTGGATCAAATGGAAGTTCTAGTTCTTTGAGGTATCTCCACACTACTTTCCATAGACATTGTACTAGTTTGTAGTCCCACCAGCAGTGTATGAATATTCCTATCTGTCTGCATCCATGCCAGCATTTGTTGTTTTGGGGACTTTCTGATAAAAGCCATTCTCACTGGAGTTAAATGATGTCTCATTTTGTTTTGATTTGCATGATTAGAGATGTTGATGATTAGAGATGTTGAGCATTTTTTCATATGTCTGTTGGCCATTATATTTGCATGCTATACATCCAATAAAGGACTGATAACTAGAATCTATAAAGAACTCAAGCAAATCAGCAAGAAAAAAATCAAACAACCCCATTAAAATGTAAGCAAAAGACATGGGTAGAAATTTTATTACAATTATTATTAATACATTGATCAAAAGAACATAAAGATATTGAAAATTTCAGTGCCTAATTATTACCTATAAGAAGTAAAAACTTACTGGAAATCAGATCTTATTGAAACAGATAGTGGGTTTTTTCCAGTTAGTTTACATTATCTGTGGATGAGTGCTACCTATTATTATAATAGGAGAGTCTAGCATCAATTCTAACCCATTGTTTTTCCTTTATCAATGTAAATACTAAGAAAACCTGTTCTTATAAATAAGTACATGGAAATGGAGAATTTGAATAACAATTCTTTCAATTGTGAGTTAGACACCAAAAAATCATGTAATGGTCAATCATCAAAAAAAAAAAAAACAAAACTTTTAATGATCTACCAGCTGACATCAGCACTTGCTAAAATTTATTTAAAGCAAAAATTGGCAACTACCTGACTTACAAAAGTATTTTTTTTCCTAGTGAATCATTCACCTTTATAATTGTACCATTATTCGACACTATAGAGATTTACCTCTGGAGCAATGCACCATGGTGCTTAAGATTGAGAATAGGTAAAGGAGAAGGGTAATAGTGAAAGAAATGGTGTGAATGGAGAACAGGTCTCTCCATCACAGGAATTCCCAGATCAGTTTCAGCAAATAACACATATGGATATAGAGCAACTGAATACTGATTTCCCTTTTTGTTAAAGAAAAAAAAAAGCCATGCTCTCCTATCCCCAGAAGGGCTTTGCATTTCCATGTATCCCAGTTTGAAGACCACTGCTTTAGAAAACAGTCTTTATTAAATGTCTCTAGGTGCTCTGAAATGCCATATTGCTCTGAATTGGTCTCCATTTCCTTATAAATACACTAATTTGTCTTTACTTGTATTAACCTCTTGATTTATCTCAAAGTTTTCTTTAACAGGAAAAGTAAGGATGGTAATTAAAAATAAATCTTCCATCTGGAAGTCATTTGACCATGGTCATTTGACCCTAAGTTCAAGACAGCTTGCTTATAACCATTAAAGAACATGGGCTCTGTTATTGTATTTTATACTATTTTATTCCACTAGTAAGAAATATTGCTTTTACCAATGTGGTAATGTATCCCTGAATTTTCCAGATTGTCAGTCTTCACCAGTTATTTTCCTAATAGCTGCTAAATGGCCCTTTTGCTTGGTGCTGAGTGGATCCAATCTTGAGTTCTTTGAAGTGTTGACACACCAATGCTTCCTTTTTAGTTCAACATGCCTCTCTCACTTCTTGCATAATAAGACTCCTCTCTGCCTAGTTTTATTTTTAAACAGAAAGAATGGATGTTTAAATCTATTGTGCTTAGGCTTGAAATTTTTTCTTTAGTATGTTTATTAGTTAGGGGCTTTGTGGTGGCTAACTTCAGAGAATTTATCCCTCGTGGCTCATTAATTATTCCCCTTGTGAGGCATTTTCCCTACCTTTCTACTCTTGAAATTCAATTACATAACAGTGCATCATGCTCAACAAACTTCAAATCCCCAAAGACGGCTTAGAAGGAATAAAAAAATATCATTAAGGCTGGAACACCGGTTTAGTGATTAACAACGGATGGAATATGAGATTTCACCCCTCCTAAACCCATCAAAGAGGAAAATAAAGGGTGTGGAGCATCCCAGGTTTCTCTCTTTTGACTTTTGAGCCATCTTTGAGTTAGGAGAACTAGGACCCATCCCCCACCCTGAAAAGCTTTATTCCAGACTTAACTAGAAAGAACTTCTGAAATCTCCCACCCAGATTCCTTTTTACATCCCTTTGCACTTGTCTTGATTAAGGAGAATTCCTGAGGCAAAGTATTTCAATACTTCCAAGGACTAGAGGCGTATTTTCTTATATCTGTAGCTAATCCCTGATAAGCTGTTGTGAGTCTGTATTTATCCACACTAATACTTTCTCCAACACATGCTGGATGCAACGCACCACAAAGCCAGGAGCAGCACCACAGTGAGAGAAAAGGGGAGCTGGTGATTTTCTGGAGAATTTTGACTTTGATTTCAAATAATTCTGTCTTCCTTGTATCTCCCAACCCCTAACCTCAAATTTAATTAAATTGGCTATGTTTTGGCAAAGTTTTGTCAAAGCCATCATTGGCTACCAATGACTTCTAAATCAGTTCGGTGGTGATGGGTGAGAATCTGGCTTTGCTACATTCGCTTCTCAGTCAGCCTGGGGGTGGTAGGATCCCCTTTTGCTCACAGAAGATGTTCAGGACAGTGAGCTCTATCTGAATTCCTTCCCCCCCCCCACCCCCACCCCCCACCCCCCGCCCTTTGACTGACTCTACTAAGAACTGAGAATTACGGGAATTTTTACAAGAAGAAATATCAGATGTGTTCTTAATGAGAAAGGAAGTAAAATGTAGATAGCATGAAAGGGACATGCTCTCTGCCAAGAGCAATATTCTAGAGCCCCATTGCAACACACCCCTGACAGCACAAAATTTGATTAAGGAGGCTCTTATTTGTTATCTAGTCAGGGAGCCCAGTTACTGGAGGAGCCAGTAGAAAATCACGTTTAATACTACATATAATCATTAAATTATAAAGGTATACCAGAAACAGGATGGCCTTTGGAATCACACATTCCTCCTTGGTAATCACCTTTACCTGCTTATTTAGCCTTTCTAAGACTCTGCTTATTTATCTGTAAAATGGGAATAATCAGTAGGAGGAAATTCCAGGGTTGTATGAGAATTATTAATAAATATTACATCACCTAGCATTGTGCCTGGCACATTGTATGTGTCAATAAATGTGTTCTTCTCTTCCTCATCCTCTCACCTATAGTACAATAAACTTAGAATTAAAATACAATACATGTGAATGAATAAATTAGGAGAGAAATTCCAACATGCATAGGAGAAACCAAGCCACAGGATGTATATGTGACTCTCATGGGTTTTCACAAGAATTCTCCCTACTTTATGTAACCACATCTTACTGATTTAAATTCACACATTATCTATTAATTAACTAGTTACTGAGCACACATTCTACAGCAAGTTCTATGGTGAAGAGTGGGGGCAGAGGGCAGTTCGGGGCAGTGGAGATACGAAGATATTGATACAAAAGACAGGGTACCTTTGAGTTCAGGAAACAAGAAAAGTCGTGTAAACAACTTGTTGCTGCTTGTATATGATAAGGTGGTGGACATAATGAGTCGTGTAGAAGGCACGAAGCTCTGTCTGTGGCAACACTTACAAGCTTTCCATCGCTTTTTAATATCCCCTCAAATTCAGACTTGTCTGTCTTTTAACCATGGCTCTAATTAGCAGCATGATCTTGGGCAAGTTACTTTACCTCTCAAGGAACCTCCCCACCTGTAAAATGACAATAGTAATCTCTCTCTATAAATATTTTAAAAGATAATATAAATGAAAGATTCTAACATAGTCAACCATAGGAGTTACATAATTCATGATCACTTTTCAAAGGAAACAGAAAATTGGACTGGTGGAGGGGATTGGTGAACTTTGCAGCCATTTTATTTCTTGGTATCAAATCTAGCAAAAAGTTAAGGGAAGAGAAGTTGTAGACTTATTACTGTAATGAGCTGGGGGGATTGTTCCTTGATTTTAATCATCTGTGTGATTGCTACCCCATTACCAGAGATAGTCAAAAAGCATGAGTCATTAGGCTGGGTGCGGAGGCTCAAGCCTGTAATCCTAGCACTCTGGGAGGCCGCGGCAGGAGGATCCCTTGAGCTCAGGAGTTTGAGACCAGCCTGAGCAAGAGTGCAACCTTGTCTCTATTAAAAAAAAAAAAAAAAAAAAAAAAAAGGCTGAGTCAGCATTTGACATAGCAACACAGCCTAGCAAGGTAGTGTAGGTTCATCCTTTTACTTCTTAATAGATAAACAAATGAAGCAACTTCTTTTTCCTTTCTTTCATTTTGATTTCAGTGACAAGATGTTCCCAGCCTTTGGGTTTGGCGCCAGGATACCCCCAGAGTACACGGTGAGCAACTGGAGATGGGACCTTCTTTCACTTTGCTGCGGTCCCGGGATAACTTGGGTTTCCTTCGCAGCAGTCTCCCCTCTGTTGGCTCTTAGCATAACTATGTGAGTAGGGC
This sequence comes from Eulemur rufifrons, assembly GCF_041146395.1. Taxonomy (NCBI): domain Eukaryota; kingdom Metazoa; phylum Chordata; class Mammalia; order Primates; family Lemuridae; genus Eulemur; species Eulemur rufifrons. Next base: position 123,754,161 of record NC_090989.1, read on the forward strand.
CCCAAGAGTCAGAAGTGGTCTTCAGAACCAGCAAGATTAACTCCTCAGAGCCTGTCTCTTGATGAAACCCGATCTGCCAGTATTCTGGGTGGGTCTTCTCAGAGGTCCAGACAAGGAGTTCCATTGTTTAGCTTCCTGTAGATGTGGTCAGAGACTGAGAAAGCGCTCAGGAAATTGATCTCCCAGGGCTCAGAATGTATCCATTCATATCTCCCCGAGGAAGTAGAATCAAAATAAATCCTATTGACAATGCCAACTATGAAAGTCCCTGATGATGACATCTACAAACTCCCTTATCTCGAGTCCCTGAGTCCAAGTCTTGCATAGGAAACACAGACAAGTCCTGAAGAAAGAACCATTGTGGCTTAGAGGATTGGGAAGCCGAAAGGTTCTTATGAAGATGTTGTGATCCTATTTGTTTTTGATAATGATTTCTCATGACAGAAAGAAGGCAGAGATTATGTGTAGAGAAATTTGCGCTGTAATGGAGCTGAGGCCCTCTACTGTGGTATACCAGATGCTTCTGTGGAACACCCTCCACAGAGAACTCAGCTCTCCCAGGTGGGCAGAGCTTGGAGAAGCAGCAAGGTCTCTGCCCCAGCTTCCACCTCCCCGATGCCTCTGAGGCCTGAGCTAATTGCAAGCAACCTTGCCCAATCATTAATGTCTCTTTTACTGATTATGTCTGAGCTGCAGGTCAGGAGGAAAATGCTGACATTTGCTCCCTCACCAGAGTTGTCAGCCAAAGGGCCTTCCCCTTCTATGTTCTTTTTGAAAAAGGAAATCAATCTACCTGTCACTACTGGGTGAGCAGTGGATGGAATGGCATGTCTCCCTGACCTGTTTGCATTATTGTGTGCCTCATATTCCACTCTGGCCTTCCTGCTGGGCATGGCTATGGGATTCTAGAAGCATTTGTGGGAAATAGAGCATATGGGGAGAAAGACTATAGGACAGTATTTGTTGACCGGTGGCCTGTAGACATTAATTCAGGCCACAAATGTGTTATATTTGACATATTTTTTTTAAAAGAATTAGGCAATTTTATATAAAATATCAGATTTCTGGCTTCTCTTAAAAAACTGAAAGCCTGGCAACACTAAGATTAAATATGACCTATGCAAGAATCAGCTGGAGCTGAGGAGATACAGTCCCATTCAGATGTGGTATCAGCTCCAGCTTGCTGGCATGTGGATCCCCACTTTCTTCTTAGAGCTCCCGAGCCTCAAGACTGGAACACCACCACCAGCCCAACTCCCTAGGGGTGCTTGAGTGTTCTCCATCACGTCCCCACAGGTGGTCTTCCAGCCTCAGCTTGGCCCAACAGTGCTGAGGACAGGGCTGGGTACCAGGCCTTGTTCCCAGCCTTCCTGCTCTCATTCATGCCATCTTCCTGGTTTTCTTTTTGGAGTAACTGATCCTTCTTGCTGTTTTCTGAAGTCCTCATGTTCTTTTGATCCCCTAGCTCCATCCTATCTGTCAGCTAACTTACTCTTCCTGCTGTCCCAGTAGGCATCTGTCATATTTCCCAACTTCTGTTCCCAAAAAGCCATTCAAATATTCCTTTTCTGTGCCTGATTTCTCCTGTGCCCTAGATAAACACTGATGGTCTGAGCAGCTCAGGTGTCACCCAGAGAGTTTACAAGGTCATCACAATTTACTTCTTTGGGACAAAATCTCAGAGTATGCACTGAAACTCAAACACCTCTGTCTTAGTTTGCACTCCCCAGGAACAGATATTAAGAATACAATTTAGATGCAAGTAGTTTATTTAAGAGGTGAAGGAAATCTCAACAGAGGGTTGAGAAATGGAAGGAAATCAGCACCAGGTGTATCATCAATCCAGTCACCACTGTGGCAGCTGGAGCTTAATCCTGCTGGGGAACCCTAAGAGATGATGTACAGCACACACAGACCCCAAGGGATAAAGGAGCTGATGTATTTATACATCTTCTCCTGTCAATTACTGATTAAGGGCTGCTCCCAAGGGACATTTTCCCAACACTTTTACTCTGTCACTTGGACAGAAAAGCAGGCTCTGAAGACCAGAGAAAAACTTAAATAAAGCAGGTAAGATGGCTGGAAGTCAGCTGACTTGCCTGGAAGTGCTAAAGGCAACAGAATATGAGATAGGCACCCACAGCCTCACCTACGGCCTCCCACTAAGAAAGGAGATGTCTTTTAACACAGTGACCTATTTTATAGCCACCCCAAAGAGTCAGAGCTTGGAAACATCCTTTGAAATAGAATTCTCCACAAAATTCCAAATGATTCAACAAAAATGTTCAGATGCCAGAATGTCCCTCTTATTTTATCAGGTTTTTGGAAAGAAAAAAGTAAATAATGTATTATTTGACCTTGTGGGTAGGTCCTGCCAAGTAGAGGGATTTGTGTTGGAAGATTACAAGGTATATTACTTTATTACTTTTCCAAAAGTAGAGTACAGTCCATTTTACCTGTATATATGTGAAAATTCTCCTGCCCTATAGCTCTGCATATCATGTTAGGATGATTCCGAAATGTCAACAGCTTAGCTGGAGCCTTTATAACCATCAGCTTGAGTTATTAAGTTATCTTTTTTTTTTTTTTAATCCCTAGGTCCAAATAGAGCTCAGCCAAATCTAAGCCTCCAGTCTGTGGCCAGTTCTATCTAGAAGCTATTTGGAGTTACATTTTACTGAAATCTTATCTTGAATTTTTAAAATATGCCTTATTGTCCCCTCTTGCCAGGGTTTATCTGATTCTAGAAAATCTTCCTGTCTCCTCAACTCCACAGGGAGCTTAGAATTCACCCTCCATCTTAGATTGATTGTGTAAAGGCTTAAAATGGTTCCTGCTGCTTAACAATAATGAATGTAATGGGCATTTGTTTGCAAACTCTAAACCCCAGTGGCTCCTTACTGGATTAAAGTTGTAATTCTTCTTTCTTCCTGTTTTTAAATTTTAATTGATGTCTAGGTCTCTCATGACTTTGCAATCAACTTTAATGAAGACAACCCAGAATGTGCAGGTAAATCACAACATAAAAGAAAGCCAATGTCTCACAGCCCTTCCTTTTGCACCATATTAGTTTCTCTCCACTGAGATGTAGCATATCAGTTATGATTGTCCACAGCAGACAAGTAGGCTTTCTGCATCCAAATAAACTGCATGACTTCAGAGGAAAACTAAGAGTTGTAAAAGATGGAATGCAGAAGAGGTCTTGAGCTTACAGCAAGCATATTGACACCAATCCTGAATTCCTCTGACTAAAGCTAGTTGGCTAGCTAGATAAGGGGAATTAGGAGTTTCACCAGATGGGCAGTGATGAGATATCCTTCTTTCTGCTTTCCAAATTATCATCAAGTATTTTTTTATAACTTCCTCTATATGCAGGTATAAGGAGAAGGGGAAATATGGAAATTATTTGACACTTTCAGCATGTTAGCAAAGGATGTGGCCTCAGTGACTTTGAATAAGTGTTCATGTCTTTGTGTTATAAAGAACCTTCTGAAAGTCCATGTTCCATTATTTCCAGACGGAAGATTCCACAAAATAATGATGCTGAAATGATGATGATAAATTTCATTCTAGAATTATTTTTCCTGCTTGCTAAGTAACAGATAGAGCCAAGAACATTTGTTACTGTGAAGATCATAAGACATTTTTATAGTAGAAATGTCCATATCTCTCTCCTTCTTGCCAAGGAGGAGGGGGAGATGGACCAGGGTTAATTCAAATCCAGTAAGATATGTAAAGCATCTAGCAATTTATTTCACAAACTTAGTACTTAATGACCAAGAATGTGATATCAATATCATTGGGTCTGAACATAGTAACCTCCAAGACCCAATCTCCATTCTGCCATTATTCCTTCCCATGATCTCTTGGTTTGTTATGGTTTAGACTTTCCTCATCCCCAACCATCCCCATTCTTAAACGATAAGAGTGGTTTTCCACCAAAGCAGAATGAAATATAAACCCTAGTTGTCACCTGTTTCACAGTCTTAGAATTCATCTGCCTGATATTTTTGAAAAGGAAATCAAACTTGCTTATCTTAGACAAAAACTCAAGAACCAAAAGAGTTAAAGAACTTCCATTCAGTGTCACTTAACTTCAGAACCAACTACAATGTGATTTTGAGTCTGTCTTTAGAATGTCAGGCTTTGGGGCAGGCCCAGGTGGGTGAAGCCTTTTCACTGTGGTTGGAAGCATATGCATAAAAGCAGGACAGAATGGAACTTGCTCATCCAAAATCCCCAAGAGCTGGTTTGTAGTGCATGGTGGCTATGGAGAACAATCTCAGAAGGGGCTTGTGTGGACCTATTTTAGGACAGAAAGGGATAGGAAGATGAGCTGGAAGAAGGGAAGGCAAGAAATAACACAGGCACAGACACCAAGAGCAGCCATTTGAATAAAAACCATTTGTAATGTTACTATTATTTTGAGATCAGGATTATAACATGAAATGTGCAGTAAAGACTCTCCAAATGCTAGGAGAAGCTGCACAGACAGGGCTGCCTTTCCTAGTAGAGTCCCAGGCTTTACTATAATATTTCCGGGATGGACGTCCCTTTTGAATGAGGGGTTGACCATGGTGATGACCGTCACCCCTCTGCACTACCACTGCCAGTGGGTGAGTCTGTCAGCCATTTCACCCATTCATCACACACTCAGTGAGCATTTACCATGTACCTGACACTGCCTCAGGCTCTTTGAGGGAATACAAAAGTGAGTAAGTCATGATTCCTGCCCACAAGGAGTGGAACATCTGGAGAGATGGTGATGAGAACATACAACCCTTATAGATGGCCCCGGTGGTAGACACTAGAGTCAACATGGTGGTGTGGAAACTAGAGGAGCATTAAAGCTGACTTGCCTCGTGACTGAGGACACAGCTCTCAGAGCCAAACAGACCTGGGTTGAAATCCTGAGCCTGTAACTCACTTGTGTGTGACCTGGGGCCAATCATTTAAACTCTTATGCCTCTGTTTCTTCACCTATTTCATTATGCTATGAGGATCTAATGAAATCTTATGTGTAAAGTGGGATATTATGGAAAATCTGTGGAAATATTGCTTTTGACTTAGGCCTTTAAAGAAGAGAACAATTTCCGGCCGGGCGCGGTGGCTCACGCCTGTAATCCTAGCACTCTGGGAGGCCGAGGTGGGCGGATCGTTTGAGCTCAGGAGTTCGAGACCAGCCTGAGCAAGAGCGAGACCCCATCTCTACTAAAAATAGAAAGAAATTATATGGACAGCTAAAAATATATATAGAAAAAATTAGCCAGGCATGGTGGCGCATGCCTGTAGTCCCAGCTACTCAGGAGGCTGAGACAGGAGGATCGCTTGAGTTCAGGAGTTTGAGGTTGCTGTGAGCTAGGCTGACGCCACGGCACTCACTCTAGCCTGGGCAACAGAGTGAGACTCTGTCTCAAAAAAAAAAAAAAAGAAGAGAACAATTTCCGTGGGGGAGGAGGCAGCAACAGTAGCAATATGGTATTCCTTTTTAGCTAAAGAACATAAATGTGATGTCGATAAAAACTACTTGGAGAAAAGCAATGCTATATTTTTGTCTGTGTTTGACTATAAATATATTTGGAGGAACTATTGATCTTTGCTAATCTCACCGTAGGAATTCAAGGAGTTGTGGAAGCCTATCAGAGCTGTCTTCCGAAGCTCCAACTCTACGGTCCCACCAACATCGCCCCCATCATTCAGAAGGTGGCCAAGTCAGCGTCGGAGGAGACTAACACCAAGGAGGCCTCGGTAAGGAGAGGGCAATTCGCCTGTTAACAGGAAGTTACCCTTCTTCACCTGGATATTGGCCATAACACCCATCCCACTCAGCCAATAAATTCCAGCATTTCTATTTGTGTGAATTTGGACAAGTGACTTAACCCTCTCCTGTCCTCAGTCTGCTCATCTGAAAAATGAGCATAATCAAATCCATCTCTGGTGGGTTATGAAGCTTAGAGATGACACATGTCAAATGTCTACCACATTGCCTGAAAACAGGTGACACTCAACAATTTCAACAATGGAAGTTACTATATTCGCTGAAGTATCTCATACCTACCTCTTATCCCTGGAAAGAAAAAAAAAGAAAACTCCACCCAAATATAGGCTTGCTTTCCAATGTACCCATATTACAGATGGAAGTGAAACACCGCAGAAGTAAAACAATGGCTGATTTTGCCCCCTGGTGGTGAAATGCAGCAACACAAAACATCACAGCAAAGATTTGTTTCACATTCTATGGGTTTTCTTAAGAAAAATGAGAGCCAAGGCCAAACAGGGTTTGAGTTTTTCCTGTAATATTTTAGAAGTAAATATATTATCATAGTAACTTTTCTGTATATCATTTTAATGATATCAATATATTTCTTTTTAAGCTTTATGGGGTTTTTTGGTTTTTTGTTTTTTTGGATTTAGTAGAATATTACTGATGTCTGAAATTCTAATTTTATCCTGGGTTCCAGGATAGTGAGTTTTCATAAAGAAAGTAATATACTACTCCCTCATCTTCTTAAATCAACTCATCCAGCCTTCTTGCACTGCCCGCGTGTTCTCAGCCTTCCCTCATGTTAGAATGGACGGAGGACCACACTCCTACCTGACGTCACCCTCTGCTTCTGTACATGGAAGCACATCCCTCCCAGTTATCCAAGGATTGTGACCCAGCTGTTATATTCTCTCTGTTTCTCCTTATCATCTATTATCATCTATTTTTTCCCTTTCTACTTCACCTTCTACTGAAGATGTATTTCCACTAGCAAGTAATTATTCTTGCTAATAGAAAGACTCATTCCCAAATAGCAAGCAATCATTCTATAGTATCTCCTGTTTAAGTTAAAAGTCTCTCCCTTGACCCCATTTTACACTTTAGCTACTATTCCTACCTTTTTCCCACTCTGATCTATGCTTCACACAGAAGCCAGATTGGTCTTTTAAAAATACAATTAGTATTATGTCACTCCTTTGCTCTAAATCCTCCAATACTTCTCATCGTGCTTAGAATAAAATCTAAATTCCCTAACATGGCCTAGATGGCACTATATGCCCTACTCCTTGCCTACCTCCCTGATCTTAACTCCTATCACTCTCTTTTGCTCCCTAGATTCCAGCCACACCGACTTCTTGCTGTTCCTTAAATACACCAAACATATTCCCACGTCCAGGCCTTTTCATTTGCTCCTCCCTGTCAGGGTTTCTCTCACCCCAAACCTCCACATGATCCACTATCTGACTGCATTAAGATCTGTGCTCAACTATCAACTCCTCTGAAATTTCCCCCTGCTTACCTTATGTAAAACAGCCAGACCATGCTCCCCCACCAGGTCTTAGCTTTACTTTTCTTCTTAGCACTTATCACCACCTGAAATACTTTAGATGCTTTTGCCTACTTGTGTATTTTATGTCTCCACTACTTTCATATGAAAGCTCCATAATGGGAAGACCTTGTTCACTAGTATATCCCCAGTATACAAAACAATGCTTTGCACAGTACATGCTCAATACATATTTAAAGAATGAATATGAAACCCCTCTAAAATTACTTTTCATACACATATGATGATAGGTACTTTAAATTTTCCTTTGTAAAATTTGTGTGTATCTTAAATATTGTACATCTTATATGCCAGGATGATGTTCCTGTTTTAGTTATAATTTAAAGTCTCTCCTACTTGAAAAGATCAGAGTTCCCAAGGTCCCTAGAGGGAGTGACAGTCACCGCATGCCTTTACTCAGTCCACTGTCTCTTTCCTACATCTGAGTAGCATCTTCAGCTCCTCCAGGCTTGGGTCATTTAGTGACCTACAAGGGAATGGGGATAGTTGGAGGCAAATTTTTATTCTAGACTAATAATTTTAAAATGTTCTTTTATTTACATAGCTGACCACAGTTTCAATCTCCTACCCAACATCCCTCAGGTGACCAGAGTTATCCGTGAAAAACAAATGTGCCTAATCTGTGTGACATCTTCTCTTACCTCTTCTGCTCATTATGTCATGTTCTTGAAATCACTAACCAATGGTTTGACCACAGAGAGGCTTGGAGACCCTGCACAGTCAGTTGCTGACCTCTGGGGAGCTAAAGGTGTGTTTCCTTGGATAACAAGTTCCAAATAGTCATTGACCATGGACTTGTTGGCCTTTGAGCTGGGCAGAGCCACTCTATCATCTGGGATCTCGTCTAGCAGATATTCTGGGAGCTTGATGCTGCCCAAGTCTGCTTTAGGTGTTGAAGCTAAGAAAATCATGCCTCCTCTCTGCTCATCTTTTCTCTTCTCTTGAGAAGCCACCAGCACTTCTCAACATTGCAGATCAACACTCCACCAGTGTGTGGACTCTTCAAGGCTTCCCCTAATGTATCTCTCTCTTAGCACAGAGGCCTTAGACAAATTTGAACCCTCACATATGCAAGATTTAGGGATAAGTGTTTGACAGGATCAGTGTTTCATTTTGTTTTTTACCTTTTTTTTAAAATTTTTATTAGCACCAGGACCCATTCTTCAAACAATAACTTGCTTGGAATCCAACATAAAAAATAGATTAAAACACACACACACACACACACACACACACTCATAGACCCTTGCCAAATTTAGGTTAAGGGGTAGAGTCAAAACTTGTCTGTTCTCCTTTACCCTTTTATCCCCAAGAGTATCTGAGGCATCCCCAGAGCATCCCCAGAGCCCAGTTTAAAACAGAACGATCTCATCCCCTCTGGGGTACCAGGATCCCCCAGAGTAAAAAGAGGACAGGGCTGGCATAGGCCTGGATTTGGGTCTGATATAAGCCAGCACAAGTTTTTGGCCATCACTCACTTCCCCAGGGACAGGTAGGGCTGGTCTGAAAGGACAGGCTGGGAAATGGGATCACATTTCCCCATATCCCCAAATGTATTATCCCAATAGACCAGGAGGAGATGCTTTTCCCCAGAGGTTCTTCCTGTTCTTTGAGCAGTTTGTGGTCCAGGATCCTTTGTTATCACTGACTGCTAAGGGTCATAAACTTGAACCTCTTAGGCCAGCAGTGTCAGGGAGTCTGTCGCTATAAGATTTTCTCCTTTATTTTGTAAAACTCTCTTAGAAAAAAAAAAAAAATCCCCTCTTCATCCAGACAGCACCTCAAGTATATTCAAAGACTATTTCATATTTCATCCATGAGCATTTTTCCAGCCTGACTTTAGAAGGAACTGTTACTGGTAGCCTTATTGGAAATTTCCTTCAAGATTTCGATCCAGCCATCTGCAGACTATTACCTTTAGCTAGATGAAACCTGGAAGGATCAGATTCTAGAATCCTGACAATCTCTTCAGACCAAGGGTTCTTAACCCTTTTTCCCATAAACCCTTTAGCAGCTGGCAAAGCCCATAGACCCCTTCTCAGAAGCATTTTTAAGTGCACAAAATAAAATACATATTGTTAAGTAAACAAATTATATTGAAACGCAGTTAGCAAAATATTTTAAAATGTGACAAAGAAGCATCATAAATATAAAATACCTCTTTTATTTACATATTAAATTATGAGAACCAGTAGCTAGTCTAATAATTCTGCAATTTCTAGATAGTGTTGAGTGTAAACAGTGCATTGAAATATCTGCAGCCACTGTAATATGTCAGGAAAATATCTGTGATTTTTTAATTGGTGACTAAGTCACAAGTACAGCTAATACTAATTTTGATGTGTTGATTACATTTATAATTGAAACAAGACAGATTTCTATTAGAGATTAGTGAAAACGAAAAAGTAATTTACCCCAAGTTCACAGACTGCCTGAAATCTTTCAACAGTCCACAGACCCAGATTAGGAACACCTGCAGTAGATCAGGGGCGGCAAACTCTATCCCACAGCCTGTTTTTCAATGGCTTGCAAGCTAAGAATGGTTTGTACATTTTTTTTTTTTTTTTTTTTTTTTTGAGACAGAGTCTCACTCTGTTGCCCAGGCTAGAGTGAGTGCCGTGGCGTCAGTCTAGCTCACAGCAACCTCAAACTCCTGGGCTTAAGCAATCCTACTGCCTCAGCCTCCCGAGTAGCTGGGACTACAGGCATGCGCCACCATGCCCGGCTAATTTTTTGTATATATATATTTTTAGTTGTCCATATAATTTCTTTCTATTTTTAGTAGAGACGGGGTCTCACTCTTGCTCAGGCTGGTCTCGAACTCCTGACCTCGAGCGATCCACCCGCCTCGGCCTCCCAGAGTGCTAGGATTACAGGCGTGAGCCACCACGCCCGGCCTGTACATTTTTAATGGTTCAAAAAATCAAAAGAAGAATATTTAGTGACATATGAAAATTATATGTCATTCAAATTTCAGTATCCATGCGTAAAGTTTTATCGGAACACAGCCACTCCCACTCTTTTTAAATATTGTCTATGGCTGTTTCCACACTACAGCAGCAATGTTAGGTAGTTGTGACAGAAGCCATTATGAGCTGCAAAATATTTATTAATTTCCATTTTTCCATTGATATTTATTAATGTCCCTTTAAGAAAACAGTTTCCCAACTCCTATTGTAAACCATTACAACTCTAAAGTTTCTCAGTGTGGTGGTGTGACTATCGGGGAATTTTTGGTTTGTTTTGTTTCTTAAGGCATTGAGCAGTAGGGAAGATTCATCCCCTGCACTGTAAAGATCAGATCAGACAGGAGGTAGGGGAGGGTGGAGAATAAAGGAAAAGGATGCAGAATTATGAATTCCTCAAGGGCCCACCTGCTCATGACTTATAGGCAGTCTCCTTTCAGGCCTGGAATCTGCCCTGGCCCTCTAAGCTGCACACTGGGGAGGGTGGCTTGTAATTCTGGTGTATTCCATACCCTTCACTCCCTCCCCAAACCACCAGCATTGCCTCCTTCTGCCCCTTTGCTCTGTACCTTCCTAGCTCCTTCATCACCTCATCCTACTGAAACCCTCCTCTAAACTCCCAGGCCATCTTCCTTGTCAACATGTAAGACTCGAGAAGCACAGATAGGGATGGAAATACACAACTCAAATGAATTTGGAAATTAGGGAGTCAGCTAGGACTACCAGTAGGTGGTAATGGAACAATTAGTCTTCACATTAAACTATATGGAAAGCATTCAGAACATGTGGCCATCTTCATCATAGTGTGAATTTCAGTGATCTCCAGTTCGTATCTTTTTGTTTAAAAACATTTTTAAGGCTTACAGAGAAAAGAGGAAACTATTTAGTACTGCCAGCTTATTTGCAACCTTAAGTGTATGATTCTCAAAATCAGAGGTTTTCAAAATGTAGCTCTTCTATCCAGTCTTTCTCCTTTGAAATATGGCAGCTTGGAATGGTTTGATCTTCCCACATTTATTCCCTGTGAATGTTGGGGAAATTGCAGGGATTATACTGGAAGTTCTTCTGAGTTCAGTGTGAGCTACAGCTCACTAATCTTCTTCTCTCCCATCTTACCAGTAAAGGCCACCATGGTGCCTCCCATGATGACTAACAGCAGTGATGACCTTCAATGAGTTTTCCTTCTCCAGACCCCAAAGCACTTCCCAAGGCTTCCCTGCTGCTGAGTGCAGTCTTTTCCACCAATCCCATCTCTAATGAGTGCCTGCAGCTTCTCCAAGTGGAAAGGGGCCAGGCAGGCTGCAGGCCAGGAGCCAGGACTTAGAGCAGGAAGCCAAGGGGCACCACAGCCTTCTGCATGTGTGCTGGAGAAGGGCCACCACCTTCTTGGCACATGGTCTTCAGAAGGAGAGATTGCAACTCTGACCCTCTTTTAGCAGGGATTAGACTAGTGCCTTCCAGTAGAAATATAATGCAAGTCACATATACAATTTTAAAATCTTCAGTAACTGCATTTTAAAAAGTAAAAAGAAACAAGGAGATCAATTTGCCTAATACATTCAACCCAACATGGCTAGCATACTGTCATTTTAGCATGTATTTCATATAAAAAATTATCAATCACATATTTTATATTCTTGTTGTAAGTCTTCAAAATCCATGTGTATTTTATACTTACAGCATCTCAGTTTGGATGCTAAGTTATCATCACAAATACTTAATATTTATTTAGATTTTATAAATTAATAGTTGAAAAAGTAGATAGATTCACATACATAAGTTGTCCCAAACATCTGTAAAAGGTTTCCAATGACTGAACTGGGTATCCATTTTTAAAGTTAAACTTAAATTCATTAAAATTAAATAAAATTATAAATTTAGTTCCTCACTTGCTCTAGCCACATTTTAAGGGCTCAGTAGTCTTATGGAGCCAGTGGCTATTGTATTGGACAGCACAGCGTTAGATTTTTAAATATCTCCAAGCTGAAGAGGATCATATAAATGATCTGGCCCAACCGCTCATTTAAGAAATGAAGAAGCTGAGACCCAGAGGAGTTAAGGGATTTTCCCAGGGTTTCACAGACTGAGGCTGGGAAGCCAGTCCTCCTGACTCTCTGTCTGCGGCTCCTTCTACCACACTGTACTCTTTAACTGTCAGTAGTGTGGTTATCATAATTAAGCTACAATTACTATGCCTGCCTTTAAGCTCCATTATCATAACCTTAAGCCTTTAGAGCTATCAGCACAGGCCCTCAAAAATTGTCCATCATCACCATTGCTTTCGTCAACGTGCAGTGAAGCCACCCAGATGCTAACTGGTATTGTATTGTCCTTGTCTCCCCCACCTCTATGTTGCCCGTCATGACCTGGCATCTGATGGCAGCAATACTTCATCCTACTGATCCTGACAGATGGTGTCATCACAGACATGGCCGACACCCGGGAGGCCATTGTCCACGCCTCCCACCTCCCCATGTCAGTCATCATCGTGGGAGTGGGGAACGCTGACTTCAGTGACATGCAGATGCTGGACGGTGACGACGGGATTCTGAGGTCACCCAAAGGAGAGCCTGTCCTTCGAGACATCGTGCAGTTTGTGCCCTTCAGGAACTTCAAACACGTATGCATTTACATCTTGGGGGTACTTCCAATGGGAGAGCAGAACCAAAGCATGCTCACCCCTCACATTTGTCCACCAGTGTTTGTAGTGATCTTCTATTCTTAAAGCAACACCAGCTCTCCCTTCCTTGGCCAGGCCCTCTCCCACAGCAAGAACATGTAGAGCTTGACACTTTGGAGACAGAAGTGTAAATTGAGTTATAGATAAGGAGTCATGCTACCTATGGTAGCCAAAATTTCACCGATGCTTGCTCTCATCCATATGATTTAGTGCCCCCAGGGCTGCCATCCACAGTTGGGCATCTTGTTCCCTGCCCAAGTGTGCCTGGCCAAAGTAGCAAGGAGAAGTCGAAATTCAGCCTTGGTTCTGTTTATCAAGCCATGTACCCTGGCACAAGTCTGTTTGCCTTGCCAAAGTATATTTTCAAAATGATAGAATCCTAAATCATCTATAAATACATAGTAAGCAGCATCAAAGATTTATTTAACTCACTCATGAGCAAGATGACAAAGCTAGTCCAAAGGAGCATAATAAGACAGTTAAATGTGGTCAGTGAGGGGGAAATGCTGGAAGAAGTTTGCTAAGATACATTCAAATACAGTTTGTGATCAACAGGGTTAAAAAAAAAAAAAACTTCATACTCTTTGAATTACCTTCTGTACTGAACAGAAATCATTTGCCTCCTATAAGTTTTCTGTAAATCAATAGCTAACTTTACAGTCTTGGGCTCTCACCAAAAAGAAATACTAAGTCAAGCAGCATTGCATTCCTCAGTGGCCTTGAAGCAGGCACATTAGACAACATTGAAACAGTGCTCAGAAATAATTTTTTCACATTCCCAAATTCTGGATAATTAATAAGTCCCTGGAGGAAGGAGCACCCTTAAAATTTCCACAAAACCCTACACCTATTGAGCTACAATCACCCAGAGGGACACCTTCTGTAATTCTTAAAAGGTGCCCTCTGGTCTAGTGATGGCCCTGAAGACCCCTCACAGCCTCCCCCAGCTGTGTCTGGGAGTCTGTGGGGGTAACATGGGTATTCACAGACAGTCCTCTGTGTTCTTTCAGTTTGTGCCCCTTGTAAAAGCTGTCCTGGGGCAGCGACTTTCCCCAGCCGCTGCCACACCCTGAGGCCTTGCCCTCTGCACTGCTGTTGGTGCCAACAATGCCACTCCCAGGGGCTAATGACTAAACTTGAGCTTCCCTGGCAGGAGAGAATCTGCAGAATCTTCAGCATCCTGAGCTGCTCTGCAGTCTCCTTGGAAAAGAAGAGAATCCTCTCCTTCCCATGCTGCAGACTGCCCTCTGTCACTTGATCCATTAATGCAGTGACGTCTGTGTCCCCACGTCTCAAGAAGCCTGGCTGGAAAATGTCTTCATCAGCTTCCACTGCCCCCCTCCCCTCCCCTCATAGGGCTCAAGTCAGCTCCTTAGGCCAGGGAGAGGAAGGGACAGGCAGCATGCCATCCCATCCACTCCAAACTTCCCTCCTGATGCTAAATTGGTAAAACCAGTCAAAGACTCTCATTCAAATAAATCCCAATGTTCTTCACAGCCAGCTGATTGTATATGTCCAGACACATCTGAATATCAGTTTGGGCTTACACTGGGACCCCAGCTATACTGTGCAAGGTAATTATAGGGGGTGGAAAGATGAATGGGTCATCATAATAAGCAATGACCTATCCTTCCACCCCCTATACTTACTTTCCTGTAGTCCTAATATCAGAGCCTTTAGCATATGCTCCTCAGAAATTGCTGTTTGTTCTGCTGCCTTCTTAGGACAGGCTTTATAGTGAGCATTCAGGTAAATCAGCAGCCCAGCAGCTTCAGCTGAACCCTAGATTTTGTGACCTGCCCAGACCTCCTAGGGCATAACTGCACACTCCAAGCCTCCTTGAATGTTGAGGTATTATTCATAACTGTACTGCCACACAATTGCCATTCTACTTTTAAGGAGGGTTGTGTTGTAACTAAAATCATTAAAGGAACAGAAAATCAGTCACTGGCTACACAGTGGAGTTGAGAGAGAGTTTCCAAGTAATAACAGCAGCAACCAATCTCTCCCACAAGCTCTCGGGGCAATACATGTGGGTAAGGGGTAATTGTGCTGCTATATCCCATCTTCAACTTTGCCAAGGAGGAGATTTCCAAGTAAAATCACTCACTAAATGAAAGAAATTCACCAAGCCCTCAATTTATCTGCATATGGACAAAAGAAGTAGCGTCAAAAAGAAGTAGTATTCTTTACAAGGAGGGATGTGCTAGAGCAGACTAAATTTGCTGGAGTTATGTTCATCAGTGAAGCCAGTTATCTCCCATAGTGTCCAAGGTGGAAGGAAGGGTGTTCTTCCAGATTTTAATGTCCTGCACCATTTTGTCAGCCAGGCAAAAGAGGTAGCCACATCACTGAGCACCACCTATAACTTTGTCTGAGTGAAGAGTAATCAAAGGGCTCACTCCCTAGGAGATTCATGAACTTCCCCAAACCATGCTGTCCCTGACCCCCCATGCATGTGTGAGCCACTGAACCATGAAAGGTTCTAACCTCTATCCCCAAGCCACCTCCTCTTCCCCAAGCACTCATGGAGTGCCTGTTCTGTGCAAGGCACATGCTAGGCACTAGGACCACACGAAATGATAAAGCCATGGACCCAGGCCTCAAGGAAGTTACTGGAGAATTGTACGATTGGGATGAAGGTATCAGTGGAAAAATCATGTTCTAAGAAACCTATGGGTGGTTAAGAAGGACTAAAATGTTGCTATAGGATTTCAGAGCAAAAAGAAGTAGCCGTGGGGAAAGCCTGGCAGCTTGTGTCAGGTATTTGAGGAAGGACAGAGCTTGGTAAGCAGGGAGTTGAGGGGCATCAGCAACAAATGGAGTGCCCCAAGCAGGGCGAGGAGGTCAGTGCTGCTTAGTCTCTGTGCCACGTGGAGTCTCCTGCCGCTCTGCAGATGACCCAGGCAGAATGCCAGGAGTATATCCACCCTGCCTTGTCTTCATGGATTTCAAAGTAGATTTTGAAAACCATTTCATTATCCAAACTAATCTACTCCAAATTTAATAAGCCATAAGTAAAAGGGAAGGTGAGGAGCTCAGATCATTTTATATAAGCCATTAACCCATGAATTGCCTCTATCCGCTCTGCATGATAACTCAGAGCTTTAAAGTATACAGGCTACAGGCTCTTAGTCCATTTCTGCTACTATAAGAGAATACTACAGACTAGGTAATTTATGAAGAACAGAAGTTTATTTGGCTCATGATTCTGGAGACTGGGAAGTCCCAAAACATGATAACAGCATCTCTCAAGGGTCATCGCATGGTGGAAGGACAGAAGGTGGAAATGATCATGCAAGACAGAGAGAGAGAAAAAGCATGAGGGGCATATTCCCTTTTATAACAACCCACTCTTGTGATAAGTAACCCAGTCCCTGATAATAACCTCTCATCAGGGCCCACCTTCCAACATTGTTGCTTTGGGAATTAAGTTTCCAGCACATGGATTTAGGGGGTACATTCAAATAGCGGGCTCCAAATTATGTGGCTCTGGCAGTTTATCTAACTTCTCTGTGCCACAGATTTTCATCTGTCAAATGAGGCAAATGATAGGCATTGGAAGATTAAAGTGGCATCTGTATAAAGTTTAGTACGGTGCCTGTTCCATATAGATGGTTAACAAATACAGCTTTTGTTACTGTTATTACTAGCTGCTTTCATATTATTGGCCTTTTCCTAACCAATTAATGTTTCCAAAGCCTTATTTGCTTGCCACCAGCACAGATATGCAAAGGAGTGGGGGAATCACTTAGGAACTGTGCTGTCCAATATGGTAGCCACTAGCTACACGTGGCTATTTAAATTTAAATTCATTAAAATGAAATAAAATTTAAAACTCAGTTCCTCAGTCACACTAGCCTCATGTAAGGGGCTCAATAGTTGCATGTGGCTAGTAACTCCCATATTAGACAGCACAAATATGGAATATTTCCATCATTGTATAAAGTTCTATTTGACAGCCCTATTCAGAAATATTTTTGGCTGCAAGTAACAGCAAATCCATCTTATAGTGGATTACATGAGTGGTTCTTAGTCAGCGGTGACAGTTCTCCCCAGGAAGTATTTGGCCATATCTGGAGACATTTTTGACGATGATAAATGTGGAACATACTTACATCTAGTGGGTAGAGACCAAGAATGCTGCTAAACATCCTACAGTGCACAGGACAGTCCCTCACACAAATAATTACCCAGCCCCAAATGCCAATAGTGCCAAGGTCGAGAAAACCTGTATTATACAAATATGAATATATTTTTCTCATGTAGCTAGAAGTTAGAGGCTGATGGCTGCTGCCATCTGTGATTCAATAGTGTCAGGGCCAGCACTATGCGATTCCCCTTGCTATTCCTACATAATGATAAAATGACTGCTATAGCTCCAGGATTTAGTTCAAGAGAGAAAGAAAGGGGAAAGGGAAACAGAGCCAACCATGTCTGTCCCCCATAACCAGGAAAAAAAAGCTTTCCAAAAAACATCCGCCAGGAAACTTCCACTTATATCTCAAAGGATGACATTGGGTCACATGGCCATCCCTAGATGCAAGAAAGGCTTGGAAATCAAGTATTTAACTTTTTAACCTTTATATGAGAGATGGCCAGGGAGAAAAGGGTGAAAATTACTTTTGTATCTGCCCCAGGGTACACATAGACCATGGTCTAACACACAACCCTGAGCAGTTATTTATAAAATAAAAGGGCGTCTGTGGGTCTCAAACGTCCAGCATGCTATGGCATCTTCAAAATGTGAGGAATCACTTTAGAAAAACTCTGAAATCTGAAAAACAATGTTTCAGATTGCTTTAAAGATAGGTGTCTCTTTTTTTTTATTTCAGCATATTACAAGCATACAAATGTTTAGATTACATATATTGCCCTTGTCCCACCCTAGTCAGAGCTTCAAGCCTGTAAAGATAGATGTTTCTTATTTTGAGACTCTGTGAGATAGAATGAATTCTTATTCTTTTCTATTTTGCCTCTGAGAACATTAGGGCTTGGCAAAGTTGAATGATTTAGTAGCAAACTACATAGAAAAGAAAGAACTAGAAATCAGGTCACCTGGCATTGAGTCCTGGCCTCTTTCCTTCAGAGTCTTAACTTGTTCACTGGTCACTCTGCCTCAAGTTTTCAACCTCTTCAATAGTAGCTAATAATGAGGCTCAGGAAGCTGAAGTTACTTGCCCAGGGCTTGTGCAGTTAGTACTAAATTCCAGAGCCAGGAGTCAAATCCAGCTCTGCATGATAGCAACCTCGACCTTTCTCTACTGCAGAGCCATCACCGAAGATCAAATGGTCCTGTGCCCCTGCCCCAAAATCATGCAGTAGATCCATAATGCTAATAGAATAAAGGCTAAATTAATTAGAATGATATTCAAGACTCTCCATTGCCTGGCCTCAAGTTCATTTTCCAACTGAATGCCCAATGAAACCCGCAACCCCAACACACATACACACACACACACACACACACACACACACTTCCTTAAGCCCCATCAGATAACTCACTGTCCCTAGAATGATCAAATGCCATTTCCCTACCCCTTCTGTATGTTTTTAAAATATGCCCAGCTTAAATGCCACCTCCTCTACATTTTAAAAATATCCCAGCTTAAATGCCCCCTCCTCTTGGAAGCCTCCAAGATAACTTACTGTCTTTGTTTCCTATGCTCTGGTCAATCACAGTGTTTGTGACTCTCTGGAGCAGTGCTTCTCAAATTTCAATATGCATACGAATCACCAGGGCATCATGTTAAAATGCAGATTCTGATTCAGTAGCTCTGGGTTGGGTCTAAGAGTCTACATTGCTAGTAAGCTCCCATGTGATGTGAAGCTGCTGGTCTGTAGCATGTATCATGTTGTACCTCATAGTAGGGTTAATATTGGCCATGCCAGGCTCCCCTCACATAATTACAACCTTCCTGATGGCAAGAACCATAGACCCGTAAAACCTAGCTTGGTGCCTTGAACATAAATAAGTGCCTAAAATCGGAGGCAAATTAGAAACAAAACTGCAGAACAATTCATTCTGTCATCAACTGTTCCCATCTTCAGATGTGAATAGTTTTATATTTTGAGACAGGCATAAAAAAATGTAACGATGAAATTAAAGGTCCATTTTCCAACAATCTGAAAACTCTTGCTTGGAGCAGCTGCTCAGAGGACTCAAATCCTTGAGGCCAAATCTGGATCAGATTCCTTTGATCAGAAGCCAAAGTCATGGTGATTTCTTCTTTCCTGCAGGCATCTCCAGCTGCCCTGGCAAAGAGCGTGTTGGCCGAAGTCCCAAACCAAGTCGTGGACTATTATAACGGCAAAGGGATTAAACCAAAATGTTCATCAGAAATGTATGAGTCTTCCAGGACACTAGCGCCATGAACTCCATACACTTTTACAGAGTTCTGAAATACTATTCCTGCTATTATTTAATACTTCTACTACTCCTGTACTTAAAAAAAAAAACACGTACACATTTAAAAATAGCACGTTTTGGTGATTTTTAACTAACTGACAATTTTTTTTGCATGTGTAGCCCCAGGGCCTGGATCTGTTAAGCCCTTGTATTGTTAAAGACTTTTTACAAAGAAATACAAATAATAATAACTTACTCTTTACATTACAGCATGTCGCCTTGAAATAAAATGGTATCTGTATCCATTTTTTTATACAGGTTTGTTGAAATTTTGCTAAATTTCTTATTATCTTTACACTATAAAGCATTTTGAAACATTTATTGAATGTCGAAAGCCAAAACATATTTGGTTTTATCTGCTACAAGATGAGAGACTTTTGAAAATGGCAGATGCATGGACTGTATTTTGCATGTTTAAAATAAAAAACAATCCACACTGTTTTTGCAGTTGTTATCTATAATTCCTCCCTGCTAAGAATGGTCTCTCTTAAAAACAGGTTTATGCACCTAGAGGTAGTCTTTTTGAAGTAGGTCTGGGGCATGTAGCCCAGCACCTCTCAGACTTTACTGTGCACACAAATCACCCGAGAGTCTTATTATAGTTCAGATTTTGCTGCAGTAGGTCTGTGTGGGGCCCAAGATTTTGCATCTCTAACAAGGTCCCAGGTGATGCTAATGCAGGCCTTGGATTGCACTAAGCGTGGTGAGGTTTTAGACTTTAGTGTCATAATAGAGACCACCTGAAACAGGGCACCTCCTACTCTGCTTGAGAATGGCATCTCTTCCCTCCAGAAGCATAAAGGTCCTGCCTGTCTCAGAGGTGAGAGTAGAAAGTAATGAGACTGATTCCAGAAGCTGCACACCCCAAATCAGTCTCACTGCTTTATAGTCACACCTCTTCCTTAAACAAGACTAGAGAGTGCTCCTCCTGGCTAGCCCTTGCCCTCTTAAAGGAGGTATCACACACCATGTCATGGATGGTTCCATTTTACAGCAACCCCTAGAGAAGACCTCAAAGAGTCTTCATTGGGACCACAACAATGGAACTTGTTCATAGCCAATGGCCATGCAGTGTGGCTCCCTAGATATCTGGTCCATCAAGTTGACCTCTGAGCTTAGTGTGGGGCTTCTTTTTGCCTTTTTGTAATCACCCTGAGAGCAAACTCCATAAGCAGAAATGCCTGGAATCATTGCTTTGGGTGGAGGTGTTTTGTTTCAATATAAGCTGGCCAGTCTTGAACCAAAACAATGAATGTTTCACTTGTATGATCTTCTCACAGAGAAATAGACAAGTGTTTGTAAGGATAAAAGGCACAAAGTGGAACTTATTTTTGGTCAGAGAGATGGGGAAGTAAATCACAAGACAAAATAAATCTATTTGTTGTCTATTTGTTGGGGGGAGCAGTATTAACAAGCAAAGCAAATGCCTCGTATGATTTCCAGAGTTATAATTATAGATCCTAATCTTGCAAATACATGTCAACCAAATGCACAACATTTTGGGAATGATGGTAAATATGTATGACTGAAAAACTAATAAATATTTAAACTGTATTGTTTTATGAATAAATTGGTTACTTACAGCATTTTTTTCTAAGAGTTGTGGTCTTGTTTCTCTTTTCAAGGCAATTTCCTAACAGTGATTTATTTCATGTAGTTAACACGGCCTCAGATTAGGGATAGCTCTTTCACAGTCCAATGGAAACATATGGGTCATTGTTTCTAACAAACAAGGACTTAAACTATTTAAGTAGTATATTACACAGATATCTGGTGGTTGTTTCTAACCCCAAACCAGGACATGAGCTTCCATATCTATGTACCTGGAACCCAAGAGCTCAATAAATGTTTAATGAATACAGAGATGACTAATGAAATGAATGAAAAGGTGAATAGACTTGTCAATGTGCCTCATGATCAATCTTTAATCCAGTGTAGATTTAACAGGAAGGTTAAGTGTTTGTGGCTATCAATCTAAATGATGAACCATGTCATTCTCAAGTATCTGCTGGGATCTCTATACTTGTGTCAGGATCCCTGGGATCTGTGAGATGGGGTGATGAAGACAGAGTTCAGTTTTCCCTGCAGAACCTTAAGGCAGTTTACTTTCCTTTTCATAGCCAGACTCAAGTTTAGCTCAAAAGAACAATAAAAATAATATGTAACGATTATTGAAGGGTGTCTTGGCTCATGTTGCTAGAACAAAATACCATAAACTGGGTGACTTAAACAACGGAAATTTATTTCTCACAGTTCTGGAGTCTGGGAAGTCCGAGATTAAGTTACCAGACAATTTGGTTTCTAGTGAGGGCTCTTTTCCTGGCTTGCAGACAGCCGTCTTCTTGTGTCCTCACGCGGTGGTGAGAGAGTGCAGGCTTTCTGCTCTGTTCTTACAGGGGCACTAATCCCATAATGAAGACCCCATCCTCATGACCTCATCTAAACCTAATTATCTTCAAATGTACCTACCTCCTAATACCATCACATTGGGGGTTAGGGGTTTAACATATGAATTTTGGAGGGACACAGTGTTCAGTCTATAGCAAGGGGTTACTGTGTGCTGGGCACTGTTCTCAGTGCTTGTCATGTACTATCTCATTTAATCCTCCCTGTGAAGAAGAAATTAGAATTAGTCTCACTTTGCAGATGAGGAAACAGACACAGAGAGGTTAGGTAACTTGCCAAAACCACACAATTATCAAAGTCATAGCCAGGATTTAAATATAAACATTCTTGCTCCTAAACCCAAACTCATTGTATGATTCTCATTTTCATCTACCGTCCTTGCACTATACTCATTCACTTTCCATATTAAGCAGCAGATTATTAGGAAATTTGAAAGGAATTAGACCAAAAACAGACCTTTGCCCCAGATTCAGAAATATTTATCTCATCTGATGATCTCAGCTTCTTTGTTGTGAGTTCTTGGTATCTTGTGATGTATAACATACCCCTGGGCACAGTAGAAGATTCTCAGGCTACAACCAGGTCTTTTCAATTTCTTGCCACCAAAGAGATCATTTAGATAGGACATTACAAATACAGATGCTTCCAGGAGCTGAGCAAGCCATGTAAATAACTGAGAAAGCACGGGTTTAAACATATAGAGTAGAGTAAGGCTGGGTGCAATGACTCATGCCTGTAATCACAGTACTTTGGGAGGCCAAGGCAGGAGGATAACTTGAGCCCAGGAATTCGAGACCAGCCTGGGCAACATAGCAACTGCTCATCTCTACAAAAATAAAAAATTAGCCAGGTACAATGGTGCGTGCCTGTAGATCCATCTCCTCAGGAGGCTGAGGTGGGAGGATCCCTTGACCTTAGAAATTCAAGGTCGCAGTGAGCTGTGATCATGCCACTGCACTACAGCCAACAGAGTGATACCCTGTCTCAGAAAAGAACAGAACAGAAAAGGAAAGAGTAATAAGGATGGAGGGAAGCTGGAAAGCATGTGTCCAGAGAAGGCAGCTACTAAACAGCTCCGGGGACCATGCGAGAATGTGGACCCAATGACGCCAGTCCATCCAGTTTTTCAAGAGAATTAAAAAACCTGGTGTTTTACTAAAAACCTACCAATCTGTAAATATTGAAAACCCATTCAAAGCTCAATAACTGTTTTAAATACTACAAGGTCCAAACTGTATGGGTCAAATGAAAACTACCTCTGGGCTTAAGTTGGTTCTGGAGTGAAAATTTGGAACCACTGAGTTACATCCGTGTATGGCCTGCCCTCCACTGGGCCTCAACAGATAATATACACTCTTTAAAATTCTTGAGGATTCTAAAGAGATTTTATTTCTGTGGTTTATGTCTATCGATATTTATTGTATTAGAAATTGAAACTTAAAATGTAATATATTCTTAATTTATTTAAATAATAATGGACCCATTACATGTTAATGTAAAGATAATATTTTCAAAACCAAAAAATAGTCAGTGAGAAGAGCCGCATTA